>NC_143386.1:20934762-30934762 GCF_980474605.1 Leiobunum rupestre
AAGAAAGATATACTCACGCGTTATTATTATCCATGTAAAAAAGAGTTGTCGAAGTGAAGTGAAGTGAAGTGAAGTGAAGTAGTTGGCGGGGGGGAGGGGGGTATTTCCACATCTTTCCTCAATAAACGTATCCAAACACAGCGCGCCGTTTTTAATAGTAAAGGTGTGGGGGGAGGGAGGGAGGAAAGGAGGAAAGACACGGGAATCTCAATACGTGTTGATACTCCAAACTCTAATAGACCGACTGAGCTTGATCCGCAACTGAAAGATTTATTAAAAATAAAAAAGGGGGGTTAGTGACTCCTCGCCTCCCCCACCCCTCCTCCGTTATCGGATGTTCGAAAATACATCTTATACAATTTCTTATACCAGAAAAACGCGTACACCGAGACCCAGACAGACAGACATCCACCCACCCACGCGTCCAGAGGGAGAACCAAATAAACGCGTACACCGAATTCCAGACAGAAACCCACCCACGCGTTTAGAGAGAGAACCAGTTTAGCGCGTACACCCTAGACCCAGACAGACAGACAGACACACACCCACCCACGCGCGTGCAGAGAGAGAACCGGATAAACGCGTACACTCTAGAGCCAGACTGACAGACACCCACCCACCCATCCAGAGAGAGAACCTGTTAAGCGCGTACATCCTAGACACAGACAGACAGACACACACACACCCACCCACGAGCGCGCGTTCAGAGAGAGAACCGGATAAACGCGTACACTCTAGAGCCAGACTGACAGACACCCACCCACCCATCCAAAGAGAGAACCTGTTAAGCGCGTACATCCTAGACCCAGACAGACAGACAGACAGACAGACAGACAGACACCCACGCGCGCACGTTCAGAGAGAGAACCGGATAAACGCGTACCATCTAGAGCCAGACTGACAGACACCCACCCACCCATCCAGAGAGAGAACCTGTTAAGCGCGTACATCCTAGACCCAGACAGACAGACAGACAGACAGACAGACAGACAGACAGACAGACACACACCCACCCACGCGCGCGCGTTCAGAGAGAGAACCAGATAAACGCGTACACTCTAGAGCCAGACTGACAGACACCCACCCACCCATCCAGAGAGAGAACCTGTTAAGCGCGTACATCCTAGACCCAGACAGACAGACAGACAGACAGACACACACACACACACCCACCCACGCGCGCGCGTTCAGAGAAAGAACCGGATAAACGCGTACACTCTAGAGCCAGACTGACAGACACCCACGCACCCATCCAGAGAGAGAACCTGTTAAGCGCGTACATCCTAGACCCAGACAGACAGACAGACAGACAGACAGACAGACAGACACACACCCACCCACGCGCGCGCGTTCAGAGAGAGAACCGGATAAACGCGTACACTCTAGAGCCGGACTGACAGACACCCACCCATCCATCCAGAGAGAGAACCTGTTAAGCGCGTACATCCTAGACCCAGACAGACAGACAGACAGACAGACAGACAGACAGACACACACACACCCACCCGCGCGCGCGCGTTCAGAGAGAGAACCGGATAAACGCGTACACTCTAGAGCCAGACTGACAGACACCCACCCACCCTTCCAGAGAGATAACCTGTTAAGCGCGTACATCCTAGACCCAGACAGACAGACAAACAGACAGACAGACACAAACACACCCACCCACGCGCGCGCGTACAGAGAGAGAACCGGATAAACGCGTACACTCTAGAGCCAGACTGACAGACACCCACCCACCCACCCATCCAGAGAGATAACCTGTTAAGCGCGTACATCCTAGACCCAGACAGACAGACAGACAGACAGACAGACACACACACACACACACACACCCACGCGCGCGCGTTCAGAGAGAGAACCGGATAAACGCGTACACTCTAGAGCCAGACTGACAGACACCCACCCACCCATCCAGAGAGAGAACCTGTTAAGCGCGTACATCCTAGACCCAGACAGACAGACAGACAGACACACACACACCCACCCACGCGCGCGCGTTCAGAGAAAGAACCGGATAAACGCGTACACTCTAGAGCCAGACTGACAGACACCCACCCACCCACCCATCCAGAGAGATAACCTGTTAAGCGCGTACATCCTAGACCCAGGCAGACAGACAGACAGACAGACAGACAGACAGACACACACACACCCACCCACGCGCGCGCGTTCAGAGAGAGAACCGGATAAACGCGTACACTCTAGAGCCAGACTGACAGACACCCACCCACCCATCCAGAGAGAGAACCTGTTAGGCGCGTACATCCTACACCCAGACAGACAGACAGACAGACAGACACACACCCACCCACGCGCGCGCGTTCAGAGAGAGAACCGGATAAACGCGTACACTCTAGAGCCAGACTGACAGACACCCACCCACCCATCCAGAGAGAGAACCTGTTAAGCGCGTACATCCTAGACCCAGACATCAGATTGTTGTATTTATATACCCCGTGCACCGCCAAAGCATTACAGGGGTTACTCATCATCTGTCCCGGCCGAGCCGTCGACCTGTATACAAAGATAGGAAATGCTTCCTAAAACATATACACACAACGGTATACACCCGTATACCTGTATCTCCTACTCACGACTCACTCGTGAGTTCGTCAAAATTCACAACGATATAACGCATTACGCGTTCAAGATCGTTGATCGTTTCGTTTTCCAGATTGTGGAGTCCATTCTCGCGGATTGGTCTCCTTAACAAATGGTTCGTTCTAGGACAATTACGAACATAGTGCTCTGAGTCTGCTTCCAGAGCACCGCATATGCATTTGGGCGACGCAATATGACCCAAGTTGAACAGGTAGAGTGGGAACTTACCGTGTCCACTTAGGATTTGCGTCAAATAGTAATTCGTGTTGAAGCTACCATTGACCTTAGGAAAGTACCTCTTAGTTACCTTTCCCTTCTCACTCTCATCCCACGACTCCTGCCACCTTTGAGTCGTCACCTCATTGAGCCACCTTTTAATCACCAACTTAGTTGGCTTCATCTCCTTCTCCTCGGGAAGATCGGTTGCTGACTTCGCAAGAAAGTCAGCCCTTTCATTCCCTGCACACCCAGTGTGCGACTTTACCCAAGTAAAGTTGACTTGAGTCTCCATCCGTTTTAATACCTTACGGATATCATGGCATAAACCATGATTGTTTTTATGATTGCTTAATGCGTTAATAGCAAAAAGACAATCTGTAAAAACCGTTGCACCAACACCAGGACGTTGACCATGCGTCCTTAACCAGCGAATACCCTCATGTATTGCTAACAGCTCAAGAGAAAACGCATCCACCTTACCATTAATGGGAGTGACCTCATTGTACACTTCCACACCATCTCTGTACACAGCAAATGCCACTCCGGCACCCCGACCGGACAACGAACCGTCAGTAAACACCTCTATCCCATTGCCATTGGGTAGTTGCTCTGTGATGTTTATATTGCTACTGACCGCTGGGTGGTCCTCCCTAGACCCAGACAGACAGACAGACAGACAGACAGACAGACACACCCACCCACGCGCGCTCGTTCAGAGAGAGAACCGGATAAACGCGTACACTCTAGAGCCAGACTGTCAGACACCCACCCACCCATCCAGAGAGAGAACCTGTTAAGCGCGTACATCCTAGACCCAGACTGACAGACAGACAGACAGACACACACACCCACCCACGCGCGCGCGTTCAGAGAGAGAACCGGATAAACGCGTACACTCTAGAGCCAGACTGACAGACACCCACCCACCCATCCAGGGAGAGAACCTGTTAAGCGCGTACATCCTAGACCCAGACAGACAGACAGACAGACAGACACACACACACCCACCCACGCGCGCGCGTTCAGAGAGAGAACCGGATAAACGCGTACACTCTAGAGCCAGACTGACAGACACCCACCCACCCATCCAGAGAGAGAACCTGTTAAGCGCGTACATCCTAGACCCAGACAGACAGACAGACAGACAGACACACACACACACACCCACCCACGCGCGCGCGTTCAGAGAGAGAACCGGATAAACGCGTACACTCTAGAGCCAGACTGACAGACATCCAGAGAGATAACCTGTTCAACGCGTACATCCTAGACCCAGACAGACAGACAGACAGACAGACAGACAGACACACACACACCCACCCACGCGCGCGCGTTCAGAGAGAGAACCGGATAAACGCGTACACTCTAGAGCCAGACTGACAGACACCCACCCACCCATCCAGAGAGAGAACCTGTTAAGCGCGTACATCCTAGACCCAGACAGACATACAGACAGACAGACAGACAGACACACACCCACCCACGCGCGCGCGTTCAGAGAGAGAACCGGATAAACGCGTACACTCTAGAGACAGACTGACAGACACCCACCCACCCACCCATCCAGAGAGAGAACCTGTTAAGCGCGTACATCCTAGACCCAGACAGACAGACAGACAGACAGACACACACACACACACCCACCCACGCGCGCGCGTTCAGAGAGAGAACCGGATAAACGCGTACACTCTAGAGCCAGACTGACAGACACCCACCCACCCATCCAGAGAGAGAACCTGTTAAGCGCGTACATCCTAGACCCAGACAGACAGACAGACAGACAGACAGACAGACAGACACACACACACCCACCCACGCGCGCGCGTTCAGAGAGAGAACCGGATAAACGCGTACACTCTAGAGCCAGACTGACAGACACCCACCCACCCATCCAGAGAGAGAACCTGTTAAGCGCGTACATCCTAGACCCAGACAGACAGACAGACCGACAGACACACTCACACCCACCCACGTGCGCGCGTTAGAGAGAGAACCGGATAAACGCGTACACTCTAGAGCCAGACTGACAGACACCCACCCACCCATCCAGAGAGAGAACCTGTTAAGCGCGTACATCCTAGACCCAGACAGACAGACAGACAGACAGACAGACAGACAGACACACACCCACCCACGCGCGCGCGTTCAGAGAGAGAACCGGATAAACGCGTACACTCTAGAGCCAGACTGACAGACACCCACCCACCCATCCAGAGAGAGAACCTGTTAAGCGCGTACATCCTAGACCCAGACAGACAGACACACACACACCCACCCACGCGCGCGTGTTCAGAGAGAGAACCGGATAAACGCGTACACTCTAGAGCCAGACTGACAGACACCCACCCACCCATCCAGAGAGAGAACCTGTTAAGCGCGTACATCCTAGACCCAGACAGACAGACAGACACACACACACTCACCCACGCGCGCGCGTTCAGAGAGAGAACCGGATAAACGCGTACACTCTAGAGCCAGACTGACAGACACCCACCCACCCATCCAGAGAGAGAACCTGTTAAGCGCGTACATCCTAGACCCAGACAGACAGACAGACCGACAGACACACTCACACCCACCCACGTGCGCGCGTTAGAGAGAGAACCGGATAAACGCGTACACTCTAGAGCCAGACTGACAGACACCCACCCACCCATCCAGAGAGAGAACCTGTTAAGCGCGTACATCCTAGACCCAGACAGACAGACAGACAGACAGACACACACACACACACACACACACACCCACCCACGCGCGCGCGTTCAGAGAGAGAACCGGATAAACGCGTACACTCTAGAGCCAGACTGACAGACACCCACCCACCCATCCAGAGAGAGAACCTGTTAAGCGCGTACATCCTAGACCCATACAGACAGACAGACAGACAGACAGACAGACACACACACACCCACCCACGCGCGCGCGTTCAGAGAGAGAACCGGATAAACGCGTACACTCTAGAGCCAGACTGACAGACACCCACCCACCCATCCAGAGAGAGAACCTGTTAAGCGCGTACATCCTAGACCCAGACAGACAGACACACACACACCCACCCACGCGCGCGTGTTCAGAGAGAGAACCGGATAAACGCGTACACTCTAGAGCCAGACTGACAGACACCCACCCACCCATCCAGAGAGAGAACCTGTTAAGCGCTTACATCCTAGACCCAGACAGACAGACAGACCGACAGACACACTCACACCCACCCACGTGCGCGCGTTAGAGAGAGAACCGGATAAACGCGTACACTCTAGAGCCAGACTGACAGACACCCACCCACCCATCCAGAGAGAGAACCTGTTAAGCGCGTACATCCTAGACCTAGACAGACATCAGATTGTTGTATTTATATACCCCGTGCACCGCCTAAGCATCACAGGGGTTACTCATCATCTGTCCCGGCCGAGCCGTCGACCTGTATACAAAGATAGGAAATGCTTCCTAAATCACATACACACAACGGTATACACCCGTATACCTGCATCTCCTACTCACGACAGACAGACAGACAGACAGACAGACAGACAGACAGACAGACAGACAGACAGACAGACAGACAGACAGACAGACAGACAGACAGACAGACAGACAGACAGACAGACAGACAGACAGACAGACAGACAGACAGACAGACAGACAGACAGACAGACAGACAGACAGACAGACAGACAGACAGACAGACAGACAGACAGACAGACAGACAGACAGACAGACAGACAGACAGACAGACAGACAGACAGACAGACAGACAGACAGACAGACAGACAGACAGACAGACAGACAGACAGACAGACAGACAGACAGACAGACAGACAGACAGACAGACAGACAGACAGACAGACAGACAGACAGACAGACAGACAGACAGACAGACAGACAGACAGACAGACAGACAGACAGACAGACAGACAGACAGACAGACAGACAGACAGACAGACAGACAGACAGACAGACAGACAGACAGACAGACAGACAGACAGACAGACAGACAGACAGACAGACAGACAGACAGACAGACAGACAGACAGACAGACAGACAGACAGACAGACAGACAGACAGACAGACAGACAGACAGACAGACAGACAGACAGACAGACAGACAGACAGACAGACAGACAGACAGACAGACAGACAGACAGACAGACAGACAGACAGACAGACAGACAGACAGACAGACAGACAGACAGACAGACAGACAGACAGACAGACAGACAGACAGACAGACAGACAGACAGACAGACAGACAGACAGACAGACAGACAGACAGACAGACAGACAGACAGACAGACAGACAGACAGACAGACAGACAGACAGACAGACAGACAGACAGACAGACAGACAGACAGACAGACAGACAGACAGACAGACAGACAGACAGACAGACAGACAGACAGACAGACAGACAGACAGACAGACAGACAGACAGACAGACAGACAGACAGACAGACAGACAGACAGACAGACAGACAGACAGACAGACAGACAGACAGACAGACAGACAGACAGACACACACACACCCACCCACGCGCGCGTGTTCAGAGAGAGAACCGGATAAACGCGTACACTCTAGAGCCAGACTGACAGACACCCACCCACCCATCCAGAGAGAGAACCTGTTAAGCGCGTACATCCTAGACCCAGACAGACAGACAGACACACACACACTCACCCACGCGCGCGCGTTCAGAGAGAGAACCGGATAAACGCGTACACTCTAGAGCCAGACTGACAGACACCCACCCACCCATCCAGAGAGAGAACCTGTTAAGCGCGTACATCCTAGACCCAGACAGACAGACAGACCGACAGACACACTCACACCCACCCACGTGCGCGCGTTAGAGAGAGAACCGGATAAACGCGTACACTCTAGAGCCAGACTGACAGACACCCACCCACCCATCCAGAGAGAGAACCTGTTAAGCGCGTACATCCTAGACCCAGACAGACAGACAGACAGACAGACACACACACACACACACACACACACCCACCCACGCGCGCGCGTTCAGAGAGAGAACCGGATAAACGCGTACACTCTAGAGCCAGACTGACAGACACCCACCCACCCATCCAGAGAGAGAACCTGTTAAGCGCGTACATCCTAGACCCATACAGACAGACAGACAGACAGACAGACAGACACACACACACCCACCCACGCGCGCGCGTTCAGAGAGAGAACCGGATAAACGCGTACACTCTAGAGCCAGACTGACAGACACCCACCCACCCATCCAGAGAGAGAACCTGTTAAGCGCTTACATCCTAGACCCAGACAGACAGACAGACCGACAGACACACTCACACCCACCCACGTGCGCGCGTTAGAGAGAGAACCGGATAAACGCGTACACTCTAGAGCCAGACTGACAGACACCCACCCACCCATCCAGAGAGAGAACCTGTTAAGCGCGTACATCCTAGACCTAGACAGACATCAGATTGTTGTATTTATATACCCCGTGCACCGCCTAAGCATCACAGGGGTTACTCATCATCTGTCCCGGCCGAGCCGTCGACCTGTATACAAAGATAGGAAATGCTTCCTAAATCACATACACACAACGGTATACACCCGTATACCTGCATCTCCTACTCACGACAGACAGACAGACAGACAGACAGACAGACAGACAGACAGACAGACAGACAGACAGACAGACAGACAGACAGACAGACAGACAGACAGACAGACAGACAGACAGACAGACAGACAGACAGACAGACAGACAGACAGACAGACAGACAGACAGACAGACAGACAGACAGACAGACAGACAGACAGACAGACAGACAGACAGACAGACAGACAGACAGACAGACAGACAGACAGACAGACAGACAGACAGACAGACAGACAGACAGACAGACAGACAGACAGACAGACAGACAGACAGACAGACAGACAGACAGACAGACAGACAGACAGACAGACAGACAGACAGACAGACAGACAGACAGACAGACAGACAGACAGACAGACAGACAGACAGACAGACAGACAGACAGACAGACAGACAGACAGACAGACAGACAGACAGACAGACAGACAGACAGACAGACAGACAGACAGACAGACAGACAGACAGACAGACAGACAGACAGACAGACAGACAGACAGACAGACAGACAGACAGACAGACAGACAGACAGACAGACAGACAGACAGACAGACAGACAGACAGACAGACAGACAGACAGACAGACAGACAGACAGACAGACAGACAGACAGACAGACAGACAGACAGACAGACAGACAGACAGACAGACAGACAGACAGACAGACAGACAGACAGACAGACAGACAGACAGACAGACAGACAGACAGACAGACAGACAGACAGACAGACAGACAGACAGACAGACAGACAGACAGACAGACAGACAGACAGACAGACAGACAGACAGACAGACAGACAGACAGACAGACAGACAGACAGACAGACAGACAGACAGACAGACAGACAGACAGACAGACAGACAGACAGACAGACAGACAGACAGACAGACAGACAGACAGACAGACAGACAGACAGACAGACAGACAGACAGACAGACAGACAGACAGACAGACAGACAGACAGACAGACAGACAGACAGACAGACAGACAGACAGACAGACAGACAGACAGACAGACAGACAGACAGACAGACAGACAGACAGACAGACAGACAGACAGACAGACAGACAGACAGACAGACAGACAGACAGACAGACAGACAGACAGACAGACAGACAGACAGACAGACAGACAGACAGACAGACAGACAGACAGACAGACAGACAGACAGACAGACAGACAGACAGACAGACAGACAGACAGACAGACAGACAGACAGACAGACAGACAGACAGACAGACAGACAGACAGACAGACAGACAGACAGACAGACAGACAGACAGACAGACAGACAGACAGACAGACAGACAGACAGACAGACAGACAGACAGACAGACAGACAGACAGACAGACAGACAGACAGACAGACAGACAGACAGACAGACAGACAGACAGACAGACAGACAGACAGACAGACAGACAGACAGACAGACAGACAGACAGACAGACAGACAGACAGACAGACAGACAGACAGACAGACAGACAGACAGACAGACAGACAGACAGACAGACAGACAGACAGACAGACAGACAGACAGACAGACAGACAGACAGACAGACAGACAGACAGACAGACAGACAGACAGACAGACAGACAGACAGACAGACAGACAGACAGACAGACAGACAGACAGACAGACAGACAGACAGACAGACAGACAGACAGACAGACAGACAGACAGACAGACAGACAGACAGACAGACAGACAGACAGACAGACAGACAGACAGACAGACAGACAGACAGACAGACAGACAGACAGACAGACAGACAGACAGACAGACAGACAGACAGACAGACAGACAGACAGACAGACAGACAGACAGACAGACAGACAGACAGACAGACAGACAGACAGACAGACAGACAGACAGACAGACAGACAGACAGACAGACAGACAGACAGACAGACAGACAGACAGACAGACAGACAGACAGACAGACAGACAGACAGACAGACAGACAGACAGACAGACAGACAGACAGACAGACAGACAGACAGACAGACAGACAGACAGACAGACAGACAGACAGACAGACAGACAGACAGACAGACAGACAGACAGACAGACAGACAGACAGACAGACAGACAGACAGACAGACAGACAGACAGACAGACAGACAGACAGACAGACAGACAGACAGACAGACAGACAGACAGACAGACAGACAGACAGACAGACAGACAGACAGACAGACAGACAGACAGACAGACAGACAGACAGACAGACAGACAGACAGACAGACAGACAGACAGACAGACAGACAGACAGACAGACAGACAGACAGACAGACAGACAGACAGACAGACAGACAGACAGACAGACAGACAGACAGACAGACAGACAGACAGACAGACAGACAGACAGACAGACAGACAGACAGACAGACAGACAGACAGACAGACAGACAGACAGACAGACAGACAGACAGACAGACAGACAGACAGACAGACAGACAGACAGACAGACAGACAGACAGACAGACAGACAGACAGACAGACAGACAGACAGACAGACAGACAGACAGACAGACAGACAGACAGACAGACAGACAGACAGACAGACAGACAGACAGACAGACAGACAGACAGACAGACAGACAGACAGACAGACAGACAGACAGACAGACAGACAGACAGACAGACAGACAGACAGACAGACAGACAGACACACACCCACCCACCCACGCGCGTGCGTTCAGAGAGAGAACCGGATAAACGCGTACACTCTAGAGCCAGACTGACAGACACCCACCCACCCATCCAGAGAGAGAACCTGTTAAGCGCGTACATCCTAGACCCAGACAGACAGACAGACACACACACACCCACCCACGCGCGTGCGTTCAGAGAGAGAACCGGATAAACGCGTACACTCTAGAGCCAGACTGACAGACACCCACCCACCCATCCAGAGAGAGAACCTGTTAAGCGCGTACATCCTAGACCCAGACAGACAGACAGACAGACAGACAGACATACACACAGCCACCCACGCGCGCGCGTTCAGAGAGAGATCCGGATAAACGCGTACACTCTAGAGCCAGACTGACAGACACCCACCCACCCATCCAGAGAGAGAACCTGTTAAGCGCGTACATCCTAGACCCAGACAGACAGACAGACAGACAGACACACACACACCCACCCACGCGCGCGCGTTCAGAGAGAGAACCGGATAAACGCGTACACTCTAGAGCCAGACTGACAGACACCCACCCACCCATCCAGAGAGAGAACCTGTTAAGCGCGTACATCCTAGACCCAGACAGACAGACAGACAGACACACACACACCCACCCACGCGCGCGCGTTCAGAGAGAGAACCGGATAAACGCGTACACTCTAGAGCCAGACTGACAGACACCCACCCACCCATCCAGAGAGAGAACCTGTTAAGCGCGTACATCCTAGACCCAGACAGACAGACAGACAGACAGACAGACACACACCCACCCACGCGCGCGCGTTCAGAGAGAGAACCGGATAAACGCGTACAGTCTAGAGCCAGACTGACAGACACCCACCCACCCATCCAGAGAGAGAACCTGTTAAGCGCGTACATCCTAGACCCAGACAGACAGACAGACAGACAGACACACACACACCCACCCACGCGCGTGCGTTCAGAGAGAGAACCGGATAAACGCGTACACTCTAGAGCCAGACTGACAGACACCCACCCACCCATCCAGAGAGAGAACCTGTTAAGCGCGTACATCCTAGACCCAAACAGACAGACAGACACACACACACCCACCCACGCGCGTGCGTTCAGAGAGAGAACCGGATAAACGCGTACACTCTAGAGCCAGACTGACAGACACCCACCCACCCATCCAGAGAGAGAACCTGTTAAGCGCGTACATCCTAGACCCAGACAGACAGACAGACAGACAGACAGACATACACACAGCCACCCACGCGCGCGCGTTCAGAGAGAGATCCGGATAAACGCGTACACTCTAGAGCCAGACTGACAGACACCCACCCACCCATCCAGAGAGAGAACCAGGAAAACGCGTACACCCTAGACCCAGACTAACACCCACCCTCCCTCGCGTGCAGAGAGAAATCACACACCTACCCACGCGCGCGTACAGACCCATGCATCCACCTATACAGAGACTCAGAGACGCGCATACGTAAATAGAAACCAGATATATATATATATATATATATATATATATATATATATCCTACGAAGAGACTCTAACTTCCTTATCCGTTGAGCTAGCGTATAGCTATACCTTTTCCAGCTATAGGGTACAAAAAAGAAACAATAATTAATCAAAAAAATTAGGAGTAGAGCGCTAAAGAAGGAAACTTATAATAAAAAAAACTTACCGACTAGGAACCGATCCCGGGATGGAACTTTGCAGGAAATAATATTAGGATTTTCTCTATCTCTCTCTCTCTCTAACCACTGGGCTAAATTTTCTACGGTCTTCGTTAGGTTACGAAGATATAAAGATAAAGATAATTTATATAAGGAGTAGAGCTATAAAGAAAGAAGTAAAAAAAAACTTATATGACGTATAAAACTTCGCTACCGGGAATCGAACCCGAGACGAAACATTGCAGGGCAGGGAAACCTTCGGAATCTCTTTCTCTAACCATTCGGCTTCACTAATTTCTTCGTTAAGTTACGATGATATAAAGATAATTTACAAAAGGAGTACCGCTAAAAAGAAAGAAAACCAAAACGTATAAGGCTCCGCCATCGGGAATCGATCCCGGGACAAACCATTACAGGGAATAACATTCCGAAATTCTCTCTCTCATTCTCTCTCTCATTCTCTCATTCTCTCTCTCATTCTCTCTCTCTCTCATTCTCTCTCTCTCATTCTCTCTCTCTCTTTCTCATTCTCATTCTCTCTCTCTTTCTCTCTCTTTCTCTCTCTTTCTCTCTCATTCTCTCTCATTCTCTCTCATTATCTCTCATTCTCTCGCTCTCTCTCTCTCATTCTCTCTCTCTCATTCTCTCTCTCTCATTCTCTCTCTCTCATTCTCTCTCTCTCTCATTCTCTCTCTCTCATTCTCTCTCTCTCATTCTCTCTCTCTCATTCTCTCTCTCTCATTCTCTCTCTCATTCTCTCTCTCTCATTCTCTCTCTCATTCTCTCTCTCATTCTCTCTCTCTCATTCTCTCTCTCATTCTCTCTCTCATTCTCTCTCTCATTCTCTCTCTCTCATTCTCTCTCTCTCATTCTCTCTCTCTCATTCTCTCTCTCATTCTCTCATTCTCTCTCTCATTCTCTCTCTCTCTCATTCTCTCTCTCATTCTCTCTCTCTTTCTCATTCTCATTCTCTCTCTCTTTCTCTCTCTTTCTCTCTCATTCTCTCTCATTCTCTCTCATTATCTCTCATTCTCTCGCTCTCTCTCTCTCATTCTCTCTCTCTCATTCTCTCTCTCTCATTCTCTCTCTCATTCTCTCTCTCTTATTCTCTCTCTCTCATTCTCTCTCTCATTCTCTCTCTCTCATTCTCTCTCTCTCATTCTCTCTCTCATTCTCTCTCTCATTCTCTCTCTCTCATTCTCTCTCTCTCTCTCATTCTCTCTCTCTCATTCTCTCTCTCTCATTCTCTCTCTCATTCTCTCTCTCTCATTCTCTCTCTCTATAACCACTCGGCACCACTCGGCTACGCTAATTTATACTGTCATCGTTAGTATTCTAACGATGACAGTATATAAAAAATAATATATATATAAGGAGTAGCGCTATAAAGAAAAAAAGAAAATCACTTATAACATTCTCCGCCATCGGGAATCGAACCTGGGACGAAACTTTGAAGGGCGGGGAAACCTTCGGAATCTCTCTAAAGACTCAACCATCGGGAATCGAACCTGGGACGAAACTTTGAAGGGCGGGGAAACCTTCGGAATCTCTCTCAAGACTCAACCATCGGGAATCGAACCTGGGACGAAACTTTGAAGGGCGGGGAAACCTTCGGAATCTCTCTCAAGACTCAACCATCGGGAATCGAACCTGGGACGAAACTTTGAAGGGCGGGGAAACCTTCGGAATCTCTCTCAAGACTCAACCATCGGGAATCGAACCTGGGACGAAACTTTGAAGGGCGGGGAAACCTTCGGAATCTCTCTCAAGACTCAACCATCGGGAATCGAACCCGGGACGAAAATTTGCAGGGCGGGAAACCTTCCGATTCTCTCTCTCTCTCTAACCATTCGACTATTCTCCGTTTGGTTACGATGCTATAAAGATAATTTATATAAGGAGTAGTAGCTCTATTATGCAAATAAAAAACACTTATAAGGAGTTGTAGCGCTAAAATGAAAAAAAAAAAAACTATAACGGAGATTCAAGGTCGTATAACGAGCAACGTCGCGATCCCATAAGGTGTGTGTCCTCTTTCCTATTTTTGTTTTCCGTTCGCGATACGGGTACCCAGTAGTATAATAAATTTCTAAAGTATATAAACTTAAGAACCTTTTTTTAAAAAAAATCACGGGACTCGCGAACCAAGTATATAAAAATACGTTTATATAGACTGAAGTGAAGAGAAACCGTTTTAAGTCTCTTTTCATTAATATAGACTGTCTAAATTTCTTTTCCCTGTAGAGACAACAAGTATATTTTAACTATAAACGCTTAAGGTAATAGTAGTACGAAAATAATAATAATAATAATTATTATTGTTATTATTATTATTATTATTATTATTATTATTATTATATTAGTGTTATAGTTCGCGTATAAATGGAGCATTTTAATTTTAGAACGCTTATAAATATCTTGTCCGGAGACAAAGATCGAATAATAAAATGGTTGCAAGACCGAGGATTGGTTTTGTCGGAGCTCGATTGTAAAATTTGTTCCAACCGGACGACTTTGCGCGATTCGGGCGAAGATGAGCGAATCGAGGCGTACTTTCGATGTCAACGGACCGTAAATTTTTAACGTCATTTCTTCAAACAAAGTCTTTTCGCCAATTCTTGGTTTTCCAATCACAAATTAGGCGTTGGCAAGACGCTAATAATCGTCTACATGTTCGCGAATGGACACACCAAATACGAGGACCTAATATTAGAAACGTCGAGCGAAAAAACGGTAACGTCGATGGTAACTATCTCCGATGGGCTCAGTTTCTGCCGAGAAACGTGCATGACGTGGCTAATTGATCATTTCGAACAACGAGGCAAAATAGGCGGCCCGGGAAAAGTTGTCGAGATCGACGAGACCTTGATTGGCAAAAGAAAGTTTCATCGCGGTAGAAAGGTGGATGGTCATTGGATTTTAGGCATGATAGAACGCAACGAAGGGGATGTCAAAGGACGTTTGAGGCTCGAAATCCTACCGAACAACAAGCGCGACCAAAAGACTTTAATGACCCTGATTGAAAAACACGTTGAAAAGGGAACCACCATTATAACGGATCTTTGGAAGGGGTATTTAGGTCTTTCCGCGAAGGGATATATTCACCAGACCGTAAACCATTCCGAAAACTTTATCGACCCCATCACGGGTGCTAATACGCAAACTATTGAGTCCAATTGGCGAGCCTTGAAAAGAGGCCTCAATCGAGGAGGAATTCCGGACGAAAACCTCGATCTTCATATCAGCGAATTCCTTTGGCGACGCGAAATGCGCCGGCGAAAAAGAAATTTGTGTTTGGCATTTATAGAGACCATAGCGAAAGTTTACGACCCGAAAGTCAAAGTAGTCGTGGAGGATGAGGAGAGTCCTATAATTGGAATTGAGTCGTCTACTACTACTACTAGTACTACCAGCACCACCGGAGAAAACGTATCCTCCATGGCGATGGACATCAATCACCACCACCATCACGACGTCGACGACATTGAGGAAGGCAACCACAACGTTGAAATCAACGCGGTGACGGCGACGGCATCGACTGAATCCAATTTAGACGTTCTCTACAAAAGCCTCAGAAACTACTCTAAAGGAAAAAAAAACTTTACTAACTCTTTGCGTGTTTATGTGTGTGTGTGTGTGTTTTTTTTTTTTTAAGTTATCTTTCCTCCTATAGTCCTTCACCCTCCTCGTCCCATTATTTTTTTATATAAATCTCTCTCTTTATCTCTCTCTAATTCTTTCCCAATAAAATAATAACAACGTTACTGTTTTTATCGCCGAATCTTAAAAAGATACATATGTTTTTTTTTTTTAAATAATATTATCGACCGATGAACAAAAATATATTTGAACAGAAAAAATAAATAAATAAATACTGACACTTTTTTCTCCTTAATATTTTTTGTTTCCTGATATTTTTTAACAATTTCATTAAAAAAAATAGAACCTTTACTTCTTTACCGGGGTGGTGAAGAGGGGGGGGGGTAACGATTACGATCCCTGAGGGGGGGGAGGGGTGGTGTTCCTGTGTGTGTGTGTGTGTACCCTCTGTAGATATTTCTTTCATTAAAATTGGCTTCGTATTATATTCAACTGATAAACTTTTACTGTAAAAAGGGTTCAATTCAATTGTACATTGTTATAGTACGTCTAACTCACTGTTGTAACTACTTAATTTATAATATTCTGAATAAATTAATCTCGGTTGTTCCGTCTCAATTATTTTAATTATAATTAAAATTTTATACCGGGTGGGATTGAACCGGGATTACGTTTTTAGTAAATAACTCGGAATTGCGGAGATATATCTTTAAGGGTCATCTCGAGAAATTAATACCGCTAGGGACAATTCTTCCGAGGAGAGGTATATTTTGGCTTGTTTAAGAATAGCAACCGATGCAAGATAAAGAAAGGCTGAGTTCACACCTATTCGAAACAATTTAAATCGGCGTTTTTGGGAATTATATGATTTTATTACATATTTTACATTGCTAATTCATTGCACAAATTTACGTTTTGCCATTCTGTAAATGATTGTTCGTCCTCGGATTCCTCATCGTCGCACGGCGAATTAAACGAACGATTTATATTTGGAACTTCCGGTTCTTGGAGTAAATCAATTGCTTCTTTCGGAAGGGTTAGACGATAACACCTGTCAAATCTTTTACTTAGAGAGTAGTTTGACACGATTGGATCTGAGGAATCAAGAGCTCAACCAAAAATATCGCTTAGATTGTCCTTTCGACCGGTCTATCGAGCGTGCATTTCCCAATCGCGACGGTATATCTTGTTCCTGGATTCACCAGCTTGCTCACTCAACATTCCTACCGGTAATGCTGATGTTTTTGTAATAGCTTCTCCATGAACGAGAATCTTGTGAAGAGTAACAGGCATAGAGAACCATTTGTACACCACAACATATCTTTCAGCAAGACACCGACAGTATTGTCCAAATTTGGTTGCGTCTACGGGAAGCGCCGACGAAATGACGCAAATAATGACGTGTAAATTTTGAATTAACCATTTTTTTATTCCGAGTATATCCGAGACAACTTCCAGATTCTCTGGCGGTATTCCCATCATTACTTGTCCCGGCGCCACCTGGATTCGGATAATCAACTCTAAGCGATAGTTTTTCCCACATTAAAGTTTGGATTCTTGGTTTTCTTTGGATGAAGACTGGATTGTTTACACCGCCTTTAATTCGCCATGTTTTTAAACCTTCAACGTTACGATAGCCCAAATGAAGGCAAAATTAAAAAAATCTAATCCAGCCGTGAAGTGGACTAATTCCGTAATTAAGTTGGCTATCGTTTACGTTATGTCTTTTTTGGAGGTTTATTTGATTACATTGTGTTGGGGTGGCACCGCATATCGAACTGGTTTGCTGAGATTTTGCTCCAGAAAAGATACTTAAAACCTTTCCATCAATTACCGTCAAATAGAGACTATATTTGATCGATACATTTAGATTGTTTGAAATTGTTGCATTAAGCGACTGAATATCTTCAATCTGTTGTTCAACCCAAACCTTTTCTTTCAAAATGGAGTCTTTGCATTCTTTTAAAAATTAAATTCTCAGAGGCCTGCAATATCTAATAGACTGTGGAGATGGATTATTCCACGCTTGAACAAATTCGTAAAGGAATCACTGTTGTCACAAATAAGGCCGCGTCTGATAAATCTTCTAAACTGTCGAATTTCTGCTTGTACATAGATTGGGCGGTGCTTCCATAGAAACCCCACGATGCGATCATAGTAAGATCAAGGTTTTTAATATTTAAAGTTTCGGCGTAGATTTGTAAAACTTCACTTTGAAGCTTCAGAAGTCGTAGTAGTGTGATCCAAAAGATCTTGTAATAAATCTGACGCGGTAGTTTCTGACACCACGATCGGTTTTGGTCTACCAAGTGACTTGGCTTCGACGACTTTATAATAAGGAGGAAATAGAATAGATCCGTGGGATGTGGCTGTTTGGCGTAACATTTTATAAGTTGAAACAGATAAATTTCCATCCATAATTAGGGCTAAAGCTTCTTCAGCAGTACAAGTTGTTGGGCTCTGATTCGGATTTTTAGTAAGCTGCTGAATTATTTTAAACCTATTTGGCCTTTTTAATAATTCTTTCAAGACGTGGGACAACTGGTTTTCGCCTTGATATTTTAAAACGAGTTCCGTTGATTTTAAAATTTCTTCTGTTGAGTTTCCCGCTACCGCTGTCGCTAGATCACTAACTCTTCGCCTTTTCGTTCTAGACGACGCCGAGGCGTAGTCTATTTGTGGCCTCCCAGCATTTGCAGATACTACATTCGAAGAGGTTCCTGGTACATCAAATATTGGTTGATTTCTTGGTGCCTTCAGTATCTCTTTAGGAATGGTATAGTCCGAATCCAGCCATGAAGCGTGAGCCATCTTAAAGTTTTTCATACATCTGGAAGCGTCTTTCCACCACTTATCAAAGCGACACTTTTCCTTTCGCAAAGATATTTTAAGTATTTCAAAGTCATCAGTTGAACAATTACCTTTTAAGTTGTCTCCTAGCAAAGACAGTGTTTTCTGGGCGCACACGTTGATATCTTTTTCGGATTTAAATATATCGACTAAATCGGACTTCTTAACGGAGATAATCGATTCCAGCTGCACCTGTTTATTTTCAATAGTGCATTCAGTCATATTAGTAAGTTTCCGTGTCTGAGTTGACCTAGTGGACCATCAACTACAATTTATTCCTAACTGTATACAATCGTATCGCCTGCTTTTGGAGGTGCACTTCAACGGTTGTGTAAAACCAAGCAAAGCAAAAGTGAAAACAGAATCAAATTTTCAATAATATAGACTAAAAATATTATTCCAAAATAAAGACGTATATAACGTTTGCGAACAAAGTTCAAGGTTGTCTCTTACATAGGTTGCTATTCTTAAAAAAACAAACCCATTTTGTGAGCAAATTTAAGTTTCGGATTTTTTTTAAAACATTTAATTTTTCCAGCCCAAAAACCGCCCAAATCTTGGCTAGCTTTGGGCTATATTAAAGAAATTGTTTTAACATAGATAAACGTCAATGGTTGCCGAACTAACAGAGATCACAACGATGTTTCACCGTAATTACATTATATGACTTCTTGTCTACCCATAGTGAAAAGATCTACGAAATTGGCTAGCATCGTTTGGAGTTAGAGCCAGTCAAAGATGACTGATTTTGTGCATTTTGAGATGGTTTTCGTTTTGTATCTTTATTTTTATAGGAGACATCGCTATCCAAAAAATACTACATGATATGAATAGCTTAATCTATCCAATGTAAAGGTCAAAATTGTCAAATCGGCAATAGGAAGCTAACTTGGCCGCTAGGGGTCGCATGAAAAAAATTTTGAACATTTGACAAATCCAGGTATTCTGAATAAACGAAATATGTAAAACTATTTATGATAGGTACTCTCTAGAATTTTGGCCAAAAAATCGGGCTTTTGGAACACTGTGCAGGACAGTGTCATCAACTGACGTTTCGCTCTTCCTCAAATATTTCGTGGACGCATTATTTCGGAATTTAACTTTCTCGGATCACGGCCCCCTGCACGTGCTCGCTCCGCGTGCGCTCTGCTCGCGACGATAGCGGCCCGGACAATCGCTCTAAAACCGCAACAGTGAAAGGGCGGGGTCGCCAGCGCTAAAACAGCGTCGCGGGAAAAATGTAGACTAAACTTTACACTGAAATGTTAGGGGAAAGATTACGAATTTTTGGTATTTCGTTACTTATTTAGAAAATATAAAATTTAGAGATAAATTACTTATACCATATTTAAGTTAATTATTAATGAACAGTTTAAACGCGTTTCGAGATTTTTTGAAGCTAAATATTTCGCGGAATAATTTATTAAAAATCAGCCTTCTAGCAAAAGACGGCGCAATCACCGTTACTCGAAAGAAAAGTAAACAAACGAACACGTGGTTTTCAGAAGAAGTCATTTGCATAGGTTTTTTTAGTCAGTAAGTAGGTATAATATTTACAATTCCATTTTTTATATAAATCATTAGGAGCTTTACAAACTAAGTAATTATATTTTTTAGATTTAAACAATGTAGAGTACTGTCACAGTAAAGGATATAATCTAAGGAAGTTGTGTAAAAGCAAACTATTGGCTTTTTCTTTCTACTGATATTGAAAAGGTAGGTTGTGGTTCAATGGAATGTTTCTATAACTAAATATACCCGTATATCATGAATATATCTAGCTATGAATATACAATAGCAATAGCCTCTCTAACCTCCCGCTAAAATTTGGGTTGGGCTTATCTAGTCACGTGATCAATCACATCGGCTCCGACCGAGTGAGGAGCATGCCGTCATTTCCCTCAGTCTCCTGATTGGCTGAAAACGCTTCACTGTTCTCGAAAGTTGCCACCCAAATCAAATCGACATGATAGAAGGGCTATATCGTAGGGTTGGATATTCATAGCTAGATATATTCATGGTATATGTGAATTTATAAGTGGTGGTTGTTTATTTACCAAATTTTATTAATTATAATTCTGATTAGTGTCATATTTAAAACATGGTTTCTAACGGTGGTCTGTCATTATTCATTAATTTGTTTTCAAAGATGCAATCTACGATGAACTAAGAGTCAAAATGCCTAATGATTTTCAAAACAGTCAGTTTATTAGTATAATATTAACAGTGTCATTGAAGAAAAACATAAATTATACGCCCAAGGAATTAAACAAGAAATACGATGGGCTTAACTATATAAGAATTTACTTCGCTGTGTTTACCGTTATTAAATAAGCCATACGTATTATGTAATTGTAATAATTTTCATTTAAGTAGATAGCATGTACCATTTAGCATAGGCCAAAAATTAATTGCATTTCAAATTATGTTAATACAAGTCGAATGGAATCGAACGTTGATAGGACTTATGACTAAGCGCAAAATAAAGATTTTATGGAAATAAATTATTGAACAATTTTGGTTAATTTTCATTTTATTACAATTAGTTTCATAACACCTCCGACGTATCTTTTGAGAGTATTCTTGGATGGCAAAGATAGGATGCTGTAACGTCTAGGGTAGTTGTAACCTTTTGGAGAAGAAATGTCCCATGTAACGCATTGCCTAACTTAAACTTCATTTAATGTAGGTCGTTTTTGTTGTAGTTGCAAACTAGATTTAACAAGAAAATAGCATCATCGTTTCCTTCGTCAGCGTCAGTCATTAGTCGTTGAACCTTCTAATAAATAATTCAATGGAGTTTGTGAGAAAATATAAACTTTAGTACTTTACAGTTTTATTTATAAATTATTAAGTAAAAAATTTATATTTATAATATAAAGTTTAAACTACAATTAAAAAGTTTTCATACCTTGAAAACTCATTATAATGCAAAACCATTGGGAATAATAGTTAGGCTTAGTGATTAACTGATATCATTCAAAATATTGCAATAATTTAGAAAAACGAACTATGGCATTCGAAAACTTACCTTTTAAAGGTGAAATGGTGGAATTTTTCTATTAAAATTCGCAATAATTTTTCTATAACAGTTCAAAATAACTCGAACAAGTTAAATCGACCGCCGTTAAAAAGCATTAAAAATCCGCTGAAATATTTAAATTTAGGGCGGGCCCGACAGCGCCTCTAGCGGAGATTTCTCACTGTCGCGAAAATACATAGGATGATAATTCTTTGTCCGGGCCGCTATCGTCGCGAGCAGAGCGCACGCGGAGCGAGCACGTGCAGGGGGCCGTGCTCGGATCTAGGCAGATTCGTAATTTGTTTGGTTTGTCAATAACCATCATGTTACTGACCCATTCCATTGGTGTTTCGACTTTCTTTATGACGTTCAATTCTACCATCCGCTACTTTAGAAATTACCTACGGATTTGTTTCGGGACACCCATCAAACTTCGGAACACTCTGGCAGCATTCGCTCTCAATCGGTCGATTGAGACAGAAATGAAACATGTTTCAAATATTCAAGCCCTGAGAGGATCGAGCTTGTATGAACACGCAAAAATTTCTTCAAGAGTAATCTGTCGAAATCTGCAAATAGGTTTCTAACGATATAAGAGCGCCTTAGAGCAATAAATGAAACACACGATAAATGATCGAGGTAGATCCAAGTGCGCAAGGTTGACCACGAGTCAAGGGGGGTGCATTCAGCCTAGGACAGTAGATACAGGGACGAGAAAGTATATTGGCGGCCTCTGTTGGAATATATCACCTAAAACGACCTAAACGCAAGGAGAGTTAGTTGTAAACAAAAAAAAAATGGCGGTCACCTAATTTTAGCGGTTCTTGACGAGGCTTAAGTGTTCAAAACAAATGGGCATTTTTTATTTAAGCTCGTAGTTTTATTTTTAATTTAACATCAAAATGGTAAAAACTAACTACAATAATACTGTCCATGGTGAACCACGTCTTAACAATGGCCGCGGTTTGTTTACATCTAACTCCCCGTGAATATGAAGACGTTTAAAATCGAATTTTTTTCCCTGCTTTCTCGTCCCTGTATCTACTGTCCTTGATTCAGCGTATCGCGGCGATCGCCTCTCTTATTTCGACCAAGAGAGAAAAAACGCGACGCGCGCAGAAGCGTACTCAGCGTTGCCAGAAGCATTAAAATGAATTATCGTACAAACTTTGTAAAAATATCGTACAAAATGAAAAATTATCGTACACTAGGTATATCGCGTAGCTCGCAACCGAAACGGTTCAAGGTGGCGCTGCGGCGCTCAAGGTTTCATATCACATCTTGGGTGTGTAGCGTCTACTAGAATGGAAAATGCGTATATCGGGTAGTCAATGCTTTTCTTTATTGTATTGTAATAATAAAGTAAGTAATTTCAACGGATAAAAATATATTTTCATATATTTCCGCGAAAGTTTTAAAACTTTGATTATCAGTAACGTCCAAGGGCGTTTGGGGGTTGAACCCCCCCCTCCCCGAAATGCTGATGACTGGGGGCGTGGTGCCTAATAAAAATCAGTGAAACCTCCGTCAGCACCCCCCACCCCTTGAAATTTTTCCCTCAAAACTCCCCCCTGAAATAAAATCCTGGATACGCCCTTGGTAACGTCTGCTTATATGCTACCTCTTACTGTAGCTAAAAGAGGGCGTATGCGTAGTAAAATCGTGCAGGCCAGGGTGAGAAATATCGATTTTTTTAAAACTGGACCTGTGGCCAGTTACCCTAGGTAGTTTAATTAAAAAACTGGCCACTTACCACTTTTAAACTTGCAAAATCAGGCTTTCATAATTTATGGTCAAATTACCTATTCTTGACAATATGTGCTACAGACCCGACCCGAACAAGCCTACTGAGAGATAGACTGTTTATATTTCTTTTTGCTAACTGCTAAATTCGCTTCTTCTATAATGTAGAGGAGACAGACTCCCCTAGTCACCCACCCATACACACAATTGACACAAGGCCAAGCACACCGCATAGAAGCAAAGACCAAACAATTTTAGGGATTGATATAACATTTTTTTAATGAACTAAAATCTTGAAGGGAAAAAACTTTGAATTAATTAAGTGGTCACCAGGGCGATTGGCCTGTGATAGTGCCTTATTTCTCACACTGGTGCAGGCACCCACCGGTGTTTGAAAAATTCACCCAGAAAATCAGGTAGCAGACGAAGTGTCAAAGCTTCCCTATGTCCGTAATTCGCGAGAAACTGACGAAATTCAAACGCCGGTGGAGCCCTTTAAGCTTGGCCTATTCGAAAGAGTCCCAATTAATTTTATAGTGTGAACTGGGCTTTAAATTAACCTATAATATGTGGTCGACGTTCAACATTGTTAAAAGGAAAGGCACCATCAGGAGTTTCAATTGGTGCTCTAAGTGCTCAAAGAGGCTGGCCACGTTGACGCCACTCCATAGGTTTGCCCATGCAGGACCATCATGACTGTATTCTTTTTCATTAAGAAAAAGTAATCGCTACGTTCTCTGACGACCTCATGCCAAGTAAAAATTACGGAAAAATTTTATAAGAGGTTCTCTCTCGAAAATTAGATTTAATAGAACTGGAGTTTCGATTCCCTCTAGACCAGATTTGTATGAAAGTTTCAAACTCACGACCAGTGAAATTATACGAAAAAAAATTGAAAATAAGTAGGTGCGAAATTTTTGGTGCGACATTTGGGGTGAAATTTTTAAATTTTTCATTCGCCCAACTAATCGGATCGTGTAAAAACGGTACAATTGTTCATAGCTTAAAATGTCAATAGAAACAGACAAAGGGAAGTTACCATAGACATAATAAAGAAATAGACCCAAGATTCTACGGAGGGTTAATACGGGAGCGATAGCTAGCAGACAACCGGTATTTGTTCCGTATTCCTGTGGTACCACGTTTAAGCGACGCCTGTCGATTAGGCGAGAAAATAAAAAATCATCACGTGACACGTCACACATGTTCGTGTTTGTAATCTTTTAGGTACTCTGACGTGATTCGCGAATATTTTGGCTGTGAGAATTTAAAATAAGGTAAATTTTTATTATAATTTTTAAATAAGTCAATTAATTCTTTCAAAACCCAAAAAAAAGCAGCAGATGACCTTATAATTAAAAACAAAAAATTCTAATTGCGAAATGATATTTTGTCAAAGGCTTAAGTAACTCCTGTACTACTATCCGGCTTGTTGTGGTTATGGCTTGTTATGGGAACATTCTGAGATTCTAAATAGTAAATTGTAAACTGTAAACAAAAGTAAATGGAATTTTGATGAAATGGATGATTCTACCTTGGATTAATAATGACTCCAAGATTCTACTAAAGGTATGTAGCTATTGTCCTAGAAATAAAATTAGCTTTTACAATTTAAGTCTGATGGCTTGACCCTTCATTTCTAGATTTTTGTCCTTCGCTAATTTGTGGAGTCTGAGCTTGCAATATAAATTAATAACTTTCTTAATGATGATGTTCGATTCCAACTTCAGCATCAAACATGTTCGTGGTGATCTGGTAATATGTCCATGCCAACAATATTTCGTAATACAGTTCTAGTTCTTAGACTACATATCTTTTATAGGGAGAGGAATATCTCTTCATAACAACTAAACAAAATTGGCTAAAAACCAACGAAATCTTACTCAAATTATAATAACATAATTAAACCTACACGAAATGATCCTTGGTCAAAATTTAAAGGTGAGAAGTTAACATCACCAGTTTTTTCTATTTCACTTTCAACTGGATGTAATTTCTTTAAATTAAATAAAAAAATTATTTTGTCTATTTTTACTTGTTTTAATTCTATGGAAACCAAACCAGAGTTGGAATGGCTTTTGGTGTGACCCACCTTTTGCCATTTACAATTTGTATATCCTGTTCTAAAAAGTGATCATTACAAATTAAATCATGATTTGAATGTGTCGCGATTTACAGCAATTGTCCATTGAGAAAGTATTGTAGGTTTCGTTATAAAAAGATTTTAAATAAGAATGGATATTCATCGAAATAATATGATAATTTAATCCTACATATGGAATGAAACCTTTTCCGGTATTGTTTTACTTGTTATTGCAATGCGTAAAAACACTAAAATTAACCTTTTTTTACCAAATAAAAACAAGATTTTTAGTAGAAAACACTTTTTCTATAACAAACGAATTATGAAACATGTTAGCTAACATAAAAGTACTACCCGTTTATCAAATTCACCACTAAAGTTTTTGCGTCTGATTTTTAACCGGATAAATATTCCTATGCGTTAGGCACTACATGGCCTAGGCCAAGCGCTCACTGATCCTCGTAACGTCTCTGTCCTGGCTTCCACAAGCCTTTGCTTCGTAACGGAGACAATGCCTTGTGGAAGCCAGGACGGATACGAAACGGAGAGCCAGTGGGCGCCTAGTCTAAAGCGCCACTTAAATTTAGTGGCGCTTTATAAGTAGGATTAAATTATCATATTATTTCGATGAATATTCATTCTTATTTAATCTTTTTATAACTATAGGTTTCTTTTATCTAAACCTACAATACTTTCTCAATGGACAATTGCTGTAAATCGCTACACATTCAAATCATGATTTAATTTGTAATGATCACTTTTTAGAACAGGATATACAAATTGTAAATGGAAAAAGGTGGGTCACACCAAAAGCCATTCCAACTCTGGTTTGGTTTCCATAAAATTAAAACAAGTAAAAATAGTCAAAATAATTTTTTTATTTAATTTAAAGAAATTACATCCAGTTGAAAGTGAAATAGAAAAAACCGGTGATGCTAACTTCTCACCTTTAAATTTTGAACAAGGATCATTTCATGTAGGTTTAATTATGTTATTATAATTTGAGTAAGATCTCCTTGGTTTTTAGCCAATTTTGTTTAATTGTTATGAAGAGATATTCCTCTCTCTATAAAAGAAATGTAGTCTAAGAACTAGAACTGTATTACGAAATATTATTGGCATGGACCTCTTACCAGATCACCACGAACATGTTTGATGCTGAAGTTGGAATCGAACATCATCATTAAGAAAGTTATTAATCTATATTGCAAGCTCTGACTCCACAAATTAGCGAGGGAAAAAAATCTAGAAATGAAGGGTCAAGCCATCAGACTTAAATTGTCAAAACTTATTTTATTTCAAGGACAATAGCTACATACCTTTAGTAGAATCATTATTAATCCAAGGTAGAATCATCCATTTCATCAAAATTCCATTTACTTTTGTTTACAATTTAGAATCTCAGAATATTCCCATAAGCCATAACCACAACAAGCCTGATACAGGAGTTACTTAAGCCTTTGACAAAATATCATTTCGCAATTAGAATTTTTTGTTTTTAATTATAAGGTCATCTGCTGCTTTTTTTTGGGTTTTGAAAGAATTAATTGACTTATTTAAAAATTATAATAAACATTTACCTTATTTTAAATTCTCACAGCCAAAATATTCGCGAATCACGTCAGAGTACCTAAAAGATTACAAACACGAACATGTGTGACGTGTCACGTGATGATTTTTTATTTTCTTGCCTAATCGACAGGCGTCGCTTAAACGTGGTACCACAGGAATACGGAACAAATACCGGTTGTCTGCTAGCTATCGCTCCCGTATATTTTTGGCAAATCAAACTCCGCGTAAGGTGTCTATTTCTTTATTATGTCTATGGAAGTTACACGCTTTTAGACATTTCAAATAAATAATTAATGTGTCCGTGGTTCTGTGGTAGAATGCTCACCTGACGTGCAGGAGGCTCGGGTTCGAATCCCGCCCGGTGCTAACGCAACTTGAAAAATATTTATAATACACCCAATGACAAGTTGGCAAGCCAAAATATACCTCTCCTCGGAAGAGTTTTTAATTTTCAGTGATGCGTAACTGTATCCGTGGTTCCGCGGTAGAACACTCACCTGTCGTGCAAAAGGGCTCGGGTTCGAATCCCGGCCGATTAAAAAATTATATTACACCCAATGACAAAAAGAGGGCGCTTTTGGAAAAACCTTTTCCCTGATTCTAAGAAACTGCGTACGCAGTGATTACCCTTTGCCCCGAAAATGCGAACGCGTTCGCAGGCCTGACAGACAGACCCACAGACAGACACGGTGGTTGTATAACCCCTCCTAGGGTACAAAGTCCCCTCGGAGAGGTAAAAACATAACACCAAAAAGCTATTTTTTACAAGTTATATTGAGTAAAAACAAGTACAACATAAATTTAAAAAACATTGTATATAATGTTTTATTTTTGGTGTGATAAAATACACTGTATTTTATCACACAAAAAATAAAACTTTCTAGTTTCTACCTCTCAAGGTAACTTGCATGTGGCCTAGCGAAAAGTAAAGCCGGCACTAGAAGCCTCCTAAGTTCTAACGTTGCATTGCAAGTGTATATTTTAATGTTATTGTTGAAATAACTAATAATATACCGTTTATCTTATTGGTATAATTATCTAAATAAATGTTTTACTTCTTAAACGGCTTCTATGAACTTATATATGATTAATGTAAAATTGGTCCTTACCGTTGCTCAAATAAAATAGTCCGGGTAAAGATCCAAGTACGGAAGTGGGGAAATTTGGCGGGGCGATGTGTAAGCCAAAACATTACCCATAAGCCTTTGGTAGCCGGTAGGCGCGTGTAAGTGGCGCCACGTTTCGGAAATATCCGTACATTACCGTTTCATAGGGGTCAGCTAAAGCGCTAGATATTCTGGGAGTTCTTCGGAAGTCGGCTTCTAGATGGGGGAAAGAGCCTCCGTAAAGAGTTCACTATAGAGGTATGGAATTTTCCCCTCCAGGCTCCATCCTTCACTGCGCGCGTAGAAAATAACGGCAACGGCAGAAGAAACACGATTAACTGCCCAAGCCTTTTCTAGTCCTATTTTTATTATATGTGGTGTTGTAACAGTCTAAAAATAATTTGGAAAATATAGACAAAATTATCGTACTTTCGCATACGATAATACATTTTACATCGTACATCGTGCCTGAAACGAAATTCGCGTACGTGTACGATAATTATCGTACGTCTGGCATCACTGAGCGTACTACGTCATAAGTTCTCGAGTCCTCTGCGGATCTAATCTAGAGGATTGAGGGTTTGATACCGGAGGGGGTTAGACAGTTCCACTCGTTTGAGGGATGCGAGGGAAGGTACTCTACATAAAACCTCGGCGGTAGTAAGCGGAGTCGCTGTACATAGAAATCCAGTGAATAGGGAAATCAAAATTGATATAAACCTTGAATTAAAAGGTCATCTCCTATTATTTGGAATTATTAAACTGGTCACCTTCTGTTTTTTTTTGTTATTATTTCGAATTAATAAACTGGACACGGTGACCAGTGACCCCCCAAATTTTTAATAAATAAACTGGTCTGAGCAATTAATTAACTGGTCTTTGACCACCTGACCACCGTTATTTCAAAGGCTGGCGGTGGGGCTCATAATATGAGCCCCACCCCCAGCCTTGGAAATATCATATTATGATATTTACGGTTGTCTTTCTAACGCCTTATTTTTGGCAACCAGCACATAAATGCGGCAAGCATTTTTTCGAACCTTGATATAAAGGTATAGCATACGTTTATGAGGTATCATAAACTTATGGGTATAGATTTAGTTAAATGTATAAATATATTTTATTAAATATTAATTTGAACTACTTTTATTTTCAAAGAGATGAAAAGTTTAAGTCACTTTAATACTGGCAAAAATTTTACACGCCTTGCTTCGCGCCAAAAGTTACAGTGATTTTCCTTACGCGGGGAATCTTGTTTCTTCTCTCTGAAATTTCAAATTTGTGACTTCAAAAGCTCGAGGCACGCCTTTTCTTCCCGCCCCAAAGGTTTCCCCTTCAAAACCGGTGTCCGCGTGGGCAAACCTTGTAGTGCAGCAAGAATTTTTACGAACCTTGACCACTAGTGCTTGAGTCATAGAAATCTCATAGGTAACTAGAATGCTGCCGCCTACGGCCGAGCTTGTCGCCATTTCGTTTTGAACCTTCAGCCAATGAGAGGCCGTAGAGTGGTTCCGCCCAGGAGGATAATAATCCTACTTGGTTCCGCTACTATCGCGGGAGCAAGGTGACGTCATTCTCTCTGGTGACATTAAATTCTTGGCAGAACCACTCTTTGAGCTCTGATTGGCTGAGATCTGGCTATCGTCTGCCACGGCGTTTGGTCCATTTGCTAGTTACACGGCAGCATTCTAGTTACCTATAAGATTTCTATGGCTTGAGTAAGGGTAGTTAACGTTAATTAAATAAATTGAACGAAAATGTACGGCAACCCTGTTAAAATAGCGTCTGCTTCACAAATAATGTGGAATAAATAAACCAACGTCAATTTTATAGAAACTAATGAAAAAAAAATTCTTTACGAAACGATATTTTGGGATAGCGTAAGGTACACGACGTATCCACATAGTCCTATAGACCAAACTATTTTGGCTTTAGGGTATTCCCAGAATTGATCTATTTATATATAAACAGATGTTTATATTCCGTCAGTCGCGACGCATCATGAACCGGGGGAATCGGATCGAAGAGGATTTACCTATATTACGGCAATCGCGTCAAGAGCACGTAATATTTAGGGAGCCAATAATGCGCCACCTGGAATTGATTGAATTTAAGGGGAGGGGCCAGGTTCTTATCCTAGAGCTGCAACGGGAGCGAAGGTAAAAATCGACGCAATATAAACATTATCTCTATATATAAATAGATCAATACTTGGGTGTTCTAATTAACGGGTAAATACTTAAAAAATAACCACAGTTATCACAAAGGTGAAAAATCTAACAAAAACATAAAACTAAATAGAAAAGTAAAACAGATGGCGCTAATGTTCCTAGAGACACGTTACTGTGAAGGCAGATAAACTAGAGCTCAACTTGTAGAATAATTATAGTTAATTTGAATTAATTTAAGTTAAAGCAACTGTCGGCTCTATCACCTGTATTATGAAAAGGCCAATGTTATTAGAGATGGCCATGAATCTATCCGAGGGTACGTTCAGCAGAGCTCATCGGACTCACCGATTACTAATCGGTGACATCGGTTTCCTACTGTACGCTTTGTCGCGTTTCCGGTTTTGACGTCACGATAGTCATCGGTTACTCACCGAAGTCATCGGCTGGAAGAGTCGGTTTTTCCGATAACTGACGTAAAACTACTATAAAAGCTACGGCATTTTAAAAAACACCGATGACTGAATAAAAGCGTTCAGCTAGTAAATAGTAAGTAATATACTATAGAGACAGATACTTCATGGTTTAAAATAAACTTTTATTAAAAAGAATATTGGGGAAGCTTTTCGAGCCCACTCGCTCCTTTTCAACCCAGATAGAAATGGCGAAAAATCCAAATACAAACAGATAGCAAAATCAACGCACAGTTATTTTTGTTGAACGCGCTCTTCCGATTTTATGGCCTAAAAACCTTTTAAAACTGCTCCAATTACTCACTTTCACCTTTCCCCCGTTTAGGTTCATACCCCCTCTGTCAGCAATAAAAATGCTTTCTTTGAAGGTCCGTCGGTGGAAAATATCAAATCCATCGGGTTTTTTTCCGTTGACTGCTGCTGAAAGTAGACAATATCTTCGAAAAAAATTACTTTCGTGGAGAGCGTGGAGCCATCTATTAATGGGAATGGAATCTAAAATTCAAAATAGCTAAACAATAGCGTCATCAGAGAGCCATTATAGAGTATTATATTTAGACCACTTTTACTCTACTTAGTGAACTTTAACCTAAATTATATATCCCATTTAAAATATATTTTAAACAATTACTATATAATTGAAGTTATTGACAAATTTACAAACGAGCCAATCAACGCGAAGCATACTTTTATGTTCCGCCTTTTGAGTTAAAATGTAGCTTCAGCATCTTGTTTTGATTTCGACGATAGCGACATCTGTTGAAAGAAGAGCTACTTCACCAAGAGCCGACACTTGCTTTAAAAGGAAAAGAGAGCTAAACCCTAAACAAGTTTAAATAAATTTAAAATCTTACAATTAACTCATACCAATAGGTCTTCCAGCAAACATAAAGACGCGAAACTCGGACCAAACAGATCTTCGAGGGAAAAACTAAAAAAAAAAAAAATTATTTTCCTGTAATATTATTTTAAAAGACAAGTTTTATGTAGGCTTTAACGCCTAATAGAGCGACCGAAAGGGGCTTGTTTGAAAGCTTGTAGTTTTTCTACCTTCACAGTTTCGTGTCTCTAGGAACATTAGCGCATCTGGATTATTATTCTATTTTAGTTTTTTATTTTTTTAGATTTTTCACTGTTGTAATAATTTTTAATTAATTTAATTTTTTGTTAATACGTGTGATTCATTTTTAAGTATCGACCAATTAATTAGAATACTTTAAAGCAAAAATGTAAGAAAATTTTCGTTAGTATGGTTTATAGGACTCTGTGGATTCGTCGTGTATCATACGCTATCCCAAAATATCGTTTTGCAAATTGACGCTGTTGACGAATAAAATATAATATAATATTGTCCTTGTGTTTTGCTACTTTGTTAGTAAAAATGTAATCAATATTGAAAAGAAAAGTTTATAAAATAAAAACTTCTGAAAGCTCTTTCTAGCCAACCTTTGTAGCCTATAATTGATTTTGATCTCTTAGCTTGTGGCTCTGAGTTCTCCCCGTATGTATGTTCATTTTAAGTACTCATCTTCTACCTTTCTTTAAAAGTTTAATGCCAATAACATTAACTTCTGAAGGAGTATGTAACATAACGCAATAAAGTAATCCCTTACTTTCGCATATTTCCTTAAAAGTAGGTTTTTTAAGAACCTTTTATTGTTCTTTTTTTGCGCTGCAGTTTTTTGAAACTCCCTTTCTAAAGTAAAACAAATTAAATCCCTTAATTTATTTGACCTGGTATATCGTTCAGAATTTCCGACTGGTCTTCACATACTATCACATTCTTCTTATTATGATGAACAAGCAGAACTTTATTAGATCTGTATATCAAACGGATTTCCGCTAAATAGTATTCATGACCAAAGTGTGGACTATCTAATGACAGGGACTTCAAATAGTGTAGATGCTTAAGCTGCATTGATAAAAACACTTGAACACTCCTTTAAATCAGTCAATTTTCTTTTGCCAAACTTACTCTATGGAGATTTTCAACAGGCCACTGAAACACGTGTTAAACTATATCTGCACATGTGTGCAGATATAATGCATACATATTTAATTTAATCTCCAACTTGTTAATATAATCAGTGGAATCCATACCATGACCTAGGAACCATTGCGGTCGCCCATCTCACCCATGTTCCACGTCTTGATATTGCTGTTTGAATTGGAACTGACTGGGCTTGACGTTTAAATTAAGTGGGCAATCTAGTCAAGAATCTTTAAACTTCAACAACCCCGGTTATATAAGAAGGGTTTACATAGTAACTCTACCCCATCCGTTGTAGAGTTTTACTCTTATTAAAAACTAGGGTTTTAATAAACCTAAGTTTAACCATCATTATGGTTTAAATCACAAATCAAAATAAATTTTCTGTTGAGCGTTATTGGTTAGGAAATCATACATTTATGTTACAAATTGGTGGAAAAAGTAATTACTAACTCAATTGCAACAACCATACAATTCAGTTCAAATGATGTGTCACTGAACATTAGCTAACTTAACTGGTCTCCACACACTCCACCCGACCATTTCAATTAAGAGTACGTGCAACGCGTAAAGTCAGTATCACTTGAAAGTAGGAAAATGAGCTTGTTAATTTCAAGCTGATTATTTTATTAGATTATTTGAATACCTGTAAAGTAGTTTCAAGTTTGAATCAATATTTCAATTAAAAAAAGACCAATGTTTATTAGCTATTTTAAAGTAATCTATGAAGACGAGCTATATGTTTAAGGCCTAGATTACTCGTTTTCCATTTTATTCCCGTGTTTTTCTGAGTTCTTTTAACCAACGAAATGCGCAAAAAGTTAAACATATGATCTGATGTTAAAAAAACTTAACGGAAATCGATCGTGATAACCATTCCTAGGTCGAGTTATGGATACGTGATTACTATCATGTAACACACATCCTCTTCTCTCTTCATTAAATGTAACTTATTAATGTATAAGAGTTCTTTATTATGAAATTGAAAAAAATCTGTATTGATTTTTTACAGTCCGAGTAATATATACAGGTTTTATTAATAAACTAGGCATTGTTAAATTCTGCACAGATATGAGAGCACCTGCTATTGCCATAACAATATGGATGTTTATCATGATGCTTTTACTTGGAGTTGTTGGCTACGCTTATGTTTTATGGACTCAATACTGGAGAACTTTGGCAGAGCGAGAACAATTTTCTTTACTACTGCAGTCGGTTAGATTACGAAGCAATGGTCAACTGTTAGTTTCTGGAAATTTGGTTAATTCTGATTCAAATTATTATTACTCAACACCATTCCAAAATAAGTTAAACAAAGGGAATGGTTCAATGAAAAAACGAAAAGGAAACTTCACTTTGACAAGAAATCGTAGAGTAAAACCTGGAACTATTTTGCTGCATCCCATACCTTTAAGCAGAAAAAGACCTGCTATTGCTGATCCAGAATATAACCTACCAACAGATAAAATAATGAAGAAAGTTTCGGCATATAGAAATCAACTCATAATACAAATGAGAAAATCTCAGCTTGAAAATCGAAATGCAAACTTTGATAAAAATAGGCAAAATGCTAAAAATCATTATAAAGTTAAGTTTTCGGGTTCGCGGTCCCAAGTTTCATTTTTAACAAGTGGAAACAGTGACGTTCAACGAAATAGACTATTATGCCAACTTAAAGCATACGCACCCTTGAAAATGCTTGACAGAAACTCTGAGCCCTTTAATTCTTTGGGATTAACGGAATATTTTCCATACTCTAAACTCGAAGAAAGTCATCAGTTCAACACATGTGCTATTGTATCAAGTGCTGGTTCTATGTATGCATCAAAACTTGGATCAGAGATAGGCAAGAATTTTTTCAATTTATTTTTTTTATTTTAAATATTTTTTGTAATTGGATTGTTATTGTTAAACAGTTAATGTTACAGCGTACCGCACTCATCATCCATGCCTGACATCATAAATGTTAATAAAGAAGAGTGCGATCAATCCTTTAGTGGCATGTCATTCTTTTGTTTGATGGTTTGAAATATTTTATTTTATTTTTTATTGATGTTATCTGCCATTGGTCCTAAAAATCGCTGGTTTCCAATAGACATCATTAATTGGGATTTTTTAAGTATTACTTGGTAATTGAATTGATCTTGGAAACCAACTGATTTCTTATGGACTGGTGCAATTGGGATTCATTTGGTTACCGTTGTTCCTTACAATTTGCTCTTAAGAGGCATTTTGATTAGCATTGGGTTACCAAATTTAAAAGCTAGTAAGGCATGTATCAATTTCTGATTGGATTTTAGTGGATGGTATACTACCAGTGGGAAAAAAGTCATTCTAGTGGTGTGACCCAGCTAGAGGTTATTTATAGGTCCACCGAATGGATTTAGAAAATAAGGCGAAATTTCAGCTAACCCTTCCCCTTCTGTCACTTCACTGAAGCGTACATTCTTGCTTCTCAAAATTCAAACAATTCTGTGTAGACTACTTGCAGTTTTGTTTAGGGATGCACCGATATGGGTACAGCCGATATATTGGCCGGCCGATATATCGGCTAATCGTGGCCGATATATCGGCCGATTTTATCGGCCTAGGATAGCCGATATATCGGCCGATATTAACAAAGTTACCTATCACAATATTATGCTTTTTTGTTAACTCTCGTAACCACCTGTTAAAAAATGATATGATCTATGGCTTTTGGAGTCTAAAAACCACTTATGATTCCTGACCGTTTTGGACGCGAATAATTATTTCCTACAACAGCGATCAAAAAGAAACACTAGATTGTTTTATTTGTTTACACTCTTAACCCCCTGTCAAAAAAATGGTATGATCTAGCGTGAGATCATGCACCGAAGGAATCAAAGGTCGTTTTTACTTTTAAGCTAAGAAATATACTAAAGCCGAGTGTTGTGGAAGAACTGACCTTTTTAAAATTAAATGTAAGGTTGTGGCAATAAATGTTTTCCATTAATTAGTTAGTTGAGTATCGCCTTTTTTTAAAGTTTTTCCTGAAAATGTTTTTCTAATACCAGAAGTATCGGCTAATATCGGCCTCGCTTAAGCCGATATTGGCCGATACCGATATTTGAAAAATTAGCCGATATATCGGTGCATCCCTAGTTTTGTTTTAAAAACACGTGATGGTCAAGACTATCATGTTGTCAAGAATACCAATGACGTAGAAAGGTGCAATCAGCTTAGGGAAGGCACTCTACTTTTTTCATGTCTAGAGTGGCAAAAGTTTTTTACATTCCTAATTGTGTTAACCTAATTTTAATTTGTTTCTTATCAGTTTTTTTAAGGCCCACTAAGAAATGGGGTTTTAATTGTGAGAAAGCCTGTTTTTGTTAGGATCTTAGGTTTGACATATAGCTGTGCTGGCATTGAGATGCTTGAACCTTTTCTTCCACCTAGACTCGCATGATGCTGTTATGAGGTTCAACACAGCACCTACTACTGGTTTTGAAGGTGATGTGGGAAAGAAAACCACAATTCGCTTTCTCAACTCCCAAGTTGTATCCAAACCAGAATTCGATTTTTTTGGATCGCAGCTTTATAGAAATGTTACCTTGTTGGTGTGGGATCCATCTGAATACCACAGTAGTCTGCAACAAGTATGTATGCCTATATTGTAGTTCTATACATGTGGGATAAAATTGCGGGCTCTACTCTACTTTAACAAAATTTTAAAAACTATATTATAATAAAAAAGATGTATTTAAGAGATGTTAAACACCTATTTTCTACTACTTTAATGTTTTTGCATCATACAATGGCTATGGTTGTGACGATCCACAGACCACCTGTTGTCTCGTTTTCTCCTGACACGAGAGTGGAGAAGATACTGGGTGGATTTAAGGGGAAGGAGTTTAATTTTAGATTGTGCAGGGGATTGGGAGCAACTCTGTAAACCAGCTCCACATGGGCATTCTGTATAAGAAGAAATACATACTTGGTAGAACCATAATTAAGTCTATAAACAAGTTTCTTAAGTGTCAGTTAGTCAAATTACGGTTATCTATGTGTGGAGTAATGCAAAATTGATGTCATACCCAATATTTAAGCACCTTTAGTAAGAAAAATTACCAAAAACAAATTATCCTGTGCTGGTCTTAGCGCTCCCTGCAAGTGCTCACCATAACAAGCAAAGAGCACATAAGGTATGAAGACCACTAATGTGTAGTCATTTTAGAAATAGCTCTCATTAAAAACTAAACACGCTGAGCATTGAAAAGTGACACTAAAATTAAGTATAATTATAAGCTTATGGTAACTTCTAAGTGACCAAAACTTCATTAAAATGAGCAGAATAAGCAAAAATTTTAAAAACCAATTTACCTTCATAGTAGAGTTGGGTTTACGTTTTCATATTGTGAAAGCCACTTGTTGGTAGTTGGTCTATATGAATTCAGTTTTTTTTCTATGGTTAACAAAATTACATTCAGACTTATTTTGTTATAGTGGTTTAGGAAACCAGAGTTTGATCTTTTCACTCCGTATTGGTTGAGGCGCAAGTTATTTCCAAATGAAAATTTCTATATAGTAGACCCAAATGATGTTTGGAATGCTTGGGACTTTCTGCAATCTAATATGGCTAGTGTAGTGGAGCATAATCCACCTTCATCTGGTTTTTTAGGTAACCTAAATTTTTAGCAGCAGATCCTTTCACACTCGATTCTCTTTGCCTTTTCCATTGACTCCTTGAGATTTGCTGCAATTCCATTGTTCTGACCAGGTTGGACCACTTTAAAAACTTGCTCTGAGAACAATCTCGATTTCTTGAAATCAGCTGATCAGTTTCAAGCAATATGAGAATGCCTGATAGCGGTAAATGGAACATGCAAAACTTGATTGGGGCAGACCAAATCAGGGTTACCTCAAGAGCATCAAATATAAAATGCTATTTGAATAAAATAACTTTTTTTTAGGAATTCTTGTGATGTTGCACCTGTGTGATTCTTTAGATGTGTACGAGTATGTTCCATCAATGAGATTAACTAAAAGATGTCATTATTTCGATATCCATGAAGACTTAGGTTGTACTTTTGGACACTGGCATCCACTAGCAACTGAGAAAATGTTGTCTTTAGTTATGAGCTACTCTAATGACATTGATATTTTTCTTCATGGTAAAATATCGTTTCCAGGATTTAGAAAGATGAATTGTTGAGTTAATTTTGAATACTTTTATAAGCAAGTTGGTTTTTCATATAATAATATAGTTTCATGTTTACAATACTAGTGTTATATAAGCTTACCTAAATAATTCAATGTTTATGAATGACTTTGTAAAAATATCCTTAGTATTTATTAAAATAAAATACTTCATTTGTGGCAATTAGCATCTTTATCAATACGCATGATATATAATTAAAGAGCATGAAGTTTATGCTCCATGAATTGATGAAGTATAATAGTAACGAACATTCCAAGATAAATATTTTTATTTTTACACTTCAAATAGAATAATTTAAAATACAAATCTTTGGCTGTATATACAGACGAATTTAAGTTCATAATTTTTGTTCATTTTAAGTACAATTTCATCAAGGGTTGTACCGGTAATTAACAGGTGGAGTCAAAGACCCAGCATCTACGCCTTCTTGAATGAGAGTTCTTCTGAAATACTGTACAGTCTTTTGCAGACCTTCTTGGAGGGAAATCTAGAAAAAAACAAACATTAATTAATTGTTTTAAGACTTACCAAGTATTTTTATTAACTTTTTGAATTTAAATTTTTTAAACACAAAAGAAACGAAACAAGTAATTAAAATAAATAAGCAACTAATAAACGTAAGAATTATTTACAAATAATTTAAATAAATAAATTAATAATGAAAAAACTGAAGATTAAATTTCCCAATTCTGCCTGAGCTTCTCTGGTACTACGGTGGGGATTTGCATTAAAATACGCTAAGACATTGACGTCTAAGTTGCCTACTGAGTTTTGTAGTCCTTACTTTTAAAAATACTTGGTACGTCTTAAATTAATTAATTAACGTTTATTTTGGAGTTTTATTGGTTTATTTACCTCGGGTTAAAGGTAATTTGACTTAAAAAACCATGGCGGGCATTTTCCTAATTGGAACCATTCTCCTTATCCTAATGGTTCTCGAAATAAATTTTGAATGACCTTGAACTAATGTTTCAAGGTCATCATAAGTTACAAATTTTGAACAACCCCACTCAGTTTAGAGTGTCACGACAATTTTGATCCGTTAGATCTGATAGTTTTTATAAGCCGTTAAATGTCGTGTTTTGAGTAGAATACCACACACCACTTTATGGTTTTTGGTCTAACATTTCTCGGCTTCCCATTGGTCATATTAGATCGGGTCAGAGCTGTTTTGACTTAAAATTAAACGTATAACACATTTCCAATTGGAACCATTCTTCTAATTCTAATGGTTCTAGAGATAAAATTTGAATGACCTTGAAGACCTGATTCAAGGTCATTGAAATTTTCACTGTCATTTCTCCCCCTGCACCCTCTATGTAACCTGCAAATTTCAAAATCATTTGGAGTTGGCAAAACTAGTATATTATGGATATTGAATGACCCAGGTTTTTTACAGAAAAAACTATGGGTAATTACTTTTCATTGGTTTTCTAAATTATCGTTAAAAAGCTAATTCATTTAATATAAAATCCAATATTTCTTTCGTCATTTAAAAATGGAAATAAAACGCGCCTTCAACACTGTTTAACAACATTTGACATCACAATTGTAAGCGCTGAAAACCATCCATGATTCAGCGTTTGTTTTACAAAAGGTTTGCTGAACGCAGCCCTAAACATGGGTCATTCTATAAACAATATCATTTATGGCACTAAATGTGGTCCTTAGGGGAGGCATGGCCATTTCAGAAGTATACATGTATGGCCCAACACATGTACGTTATTGGGATAAATGTTTTCGAATGGGGCCTCTTTTTTCACAGCAACTAAGCGTTAAACAAGCGTTTTACTTTTTCCCTTCATGCCAAGACTAATTAGATTTGGAGACTCGAGTTAATATAATATACTTGAAATAAAGGCTTATTTGGAAATATTACTTCTTATGAGCAAAATGTCAAAACCATTTCATGAAAATGGGTCTGAGATTTATTAAACATACTTTTGGCTTCCATCCAAGAACCTTCTTTGCAATTGTTATATCTGGTCTTCTCCTTTGAGGATCATCAATTACTTGCTCTGTGTGAATTATTTGACTAGCTCCACCTGTAAGAAAAATTGAATGTTTGATATTTACTCAATGATAAAAAGAAATGTTAAAGATACCTAGACTTCAAATTGAAGAATATTTTAAAGGATTAAATTGAAATGTTTAAAAATATTCAAATATTGTTAAAACTTGGCTTTCAAAATAAAAGCACATATGATAATAAAATTCAATAAATATGTTATTAAGGTTTTTTCCATATTGAAACCTTCCTAGTTTCTTGTGAAAGTTCTAAATTTCCATCAAGATTTTTTAAACACCCTTTAATCTTTTTAATTTGTATTATGATTGTTCGAATAGCAAATTATAAGTTTTCCAAAGTACGATAAAAATATATAGATAGGGATAATATTACATACAATGATATTAAATTTTATTTTCGCCACAATGATATTAAATTTTATTTCTGCCAAAATATAACTCAATCAATAGCATTAATAATAAGCTAGGCTAAATACCCAAGGCACCACCTAAGGCCCAAGTCATCTAGCAATTTTTGATGCCTTTAAACAGGTGGCTGGGTTACAGTTACTCTACTTACCCTACTACGAAATCCCAGAATAAGCAAAAAGAATCTAAATACTAGCTAGTGAACAAAAGTCCAGCAGTTTGCGACGCCGGTTACGTGGCTCTATCACATTATGTAAACTGAAAAGGCTAATTGCACTCTGAAGTTGAAAAAGCTTCTGCTAGACAGTTTGACACAATTCTTTTGATTGTCCTTAAATATTTTTTTTCGCATTAACAGCTTTTTTAGTTTTTTCAATTGTTTTTATCCAGGACTGTTTTAAAAAAAGTATTGTACTTTAATAAATTTATCTCATTACTCGAGTCTACTAAATTAACAGGGATGGAAATTTTTACTTTTTCTACTGATAATCTACAGATCTGTAGATTGTTTTTTCAATCAAAGAATAACTGTCGACAGTTATTCTTTGATTGAAAAAACAAAGAACATGAAACCATGGTAGATGGACATAAAAAAAAATTGACCCATACAAAATTTTATATTTATTGAAAAAAGAGCTAACGAAATACTGGTTAAACTATAAAATTCGGAACAGCTTTGGTGTTATTGGTGTATTTTCTAACTAAAAACTGAAATTAATTAATCAAATCATCATATAGGTTAATAATAATCAGAATTTGCCATGAAGACCAATTAAAACCATTTAACAGGAACTGTCACACTGCCTTTGAATTTTCCACATTTTTCATACCCCAATAAGAAAAACCCCTTATGAGGCAAAGGCAGCCATAAGAATTGATTTTACTGTCAATAAATCTTTTAACACTTGAAATTCAACACTCATTGTGACCAGGGAAATTAAACGAAAAATTTATAGGAAAAAAAGGAAATTTGAACGCGAATTATAAGAAAATATAGGATACAAAATGCGTAAAATAAAGGAAAATCGAGGAAAATATAAAAATAGGCCAAATAAAGTAAAATATAGGATACATATGGCTACACAACGACGAAAGGTTTTTGTGTTATACTACACGGAAAAACAAAAGTTATTATTCTTGTATATTATGACAACTATTTGGAGGAAATTCAAAATAATACAACCAGTAAAATGAATGAAAACTGGTGAAATTATAGGGTAATGTAGGAAATAAGGTAAAATTAAAGGAATTTATAGGAAGGCATTGAAACTATAGGAAAAAATTGGAAATATAGAGTCTGGTCACCCTCAACACTAATCACTGCCATTAAGAATGCTTTATCTTAAACAAGTAATTTTATGCAAGTGGTCAGGCACAGAGGTGACACGAAAAGTGTTTGGTGGTAGAAAATTTTTAGGTAGGAAGTGAGACCTAGCCTTGGCCATTCATTAGAATAATGAGACAATGCATAAAAATTAAAGAAAATGTTTCGGGATGTTACAGAAAATTGTAACTTCTTAACATTGTCATGCACCTACCAACAAGATCATGAATAACATTGGCAAAATCTTGAATTGAATACTCCTCTGGGTTTCCAAGATTAACTGGCTGAGAGTAATTACTATGCATCAAAGCAATTAATCCTTCCACTAAATCACTGACATATTGAAACGATCTGGTTTGTTTACCACTTCCATAAATCTGAAAAAGAAAAAGTAAAGAGGTAAAACTCACATTACGAGCCAACATTTTTACAAAATATGGTTCACCAAAATGAGTTACTGTTGTGTTTGTAACTTGAATGAAGGAAGTGGTACTTATTCGATTACTAACAACTAATATTAAATTACTTGGAATATACAATATGATATTATTGGAACGTTATAAAAGTATAACTGCCTCTCATGAGGCTCCAAGGAAGTAATGGCCTTTTCTCCCCCCTCCAACCCTCTACACCTCTCTTTCCTCCATGTGCCACCCTGGTGGTGGGAATGTGTACTATATTTGAATGTTTGTAACAACAGTTATAACAATACTCTTCCCCCTTTTTTTGTGTGGGGCTACGCTAATCACGGAGACGCGCAGGTGTTTTCTTAGTGCTTTCCGGTTGCATTATTTTCTTAAGCGATGTATCCTTTGGGGTTCCGTCTGATTGGTTTGGATCCATTCTCGGTGGGATTAGCTTGTCTGGTGGTTCGGATGCCCTTAATGATGGAACGAAATCCATGCGGGCCTTTATTGTGCCGTGTTCTCTGTCGACCGGGCTTAGTGTGGATGATTTGGCCGGAGAATTTTCGACTGCTGGGAGTTCAGCGATGCTTGCCGAAGTTGTGGACTGTTCCTCTATGCTGCTCAATGGCATCCCGACAGGTTCCGAGGTCTGCGGTAGAAGTGCCGGTGTCTATCTACGCGATATCTCTCTGTTCTCTGGATTTGCTACTGGTTCTGGTGTGTGTATTCGTTGCTCTTAGTATCTCTGGCGAATCTGATTTTTGTGCCGTCGAATTGTTGTTCCTGAACTCCGTTGTCCCAATTCGGCTTGTAATTTCCCCTTTCTACCACTTTTCTCCTTTTCCAGTTTCATGCGTATACTAGATTTTCTGGCTGTTGCCCTTAGGGACTGTATTCTTTTGGTTTTTCTAGTTCGTCCTTCCTTTGTATCCTTGGGTTGCAGAGATCGAGTCTTGTTATGATGGTTCTACCCAACATGAGCTCAGCAGGCGATTTGTTTAAAACGGTTGGGGTCCTTCTATAATTTAGAAGAATTCTTGCCAAACGGGTTTCCAGGCTGCCCGTTGTGAAGTTGCTTAGACCTTCATTTACGGCATCAATGGCCTCGTTTTATTCTCCTCCTCTTTTTTGGTGAAGTTAACTACAGCAACCTCATTGATTTTAATTGTTATTTTGTTTGCGCCTGATAAACCTTGTCACGTAGATAGCGTGGGTATTTTTTAATTTGGCCGCAAATTATAATTTAATTTTTTAATTTAATTTAATTAATACTTATACTAACACGAAAAACACTTCTTTAGCAATTTAGTGTCAGCGAACACACGACAAAAAGAATTTCAACCCAAAATCTAGGAACTTGCAATAATTGTCAAAACTTTACAATTAAATTAAAACATTAAATCTTAATTTGCAGCTCAAAATAAAAATACCATCGTTATCTCTGCGTCAAACTCTATCCTATCCGCCGAAAATAATTATAACTATTTCAAGCTCTCTTTTACCGTCCGTACTGATCTCTTTGCCTGGCTACTGCTGGCAGGATGGTAAGGCGCCGCCTTGATATGCCTGATACCATTTTGTTCCGTAAACTCTTCAAAGTTTCCGCTTGTGAAGCTTGTTCGTTGTCTGTGACCAACGTCTGCATTATTCCGTACCTGGCTATGTGTTGGTGAAGCACCCGTGTGACAGCTTCAGTGGACGTTTTCGTGGTGGTATCTAGCTCCAGCCATTTGCTGTATGAGTCTACGGGAACCAGGATGTACTTGTTCTCTATGGGGCCTGCGAAATCGGCATGGACCCTCTGCCATGGTTTTGTGGATTTGGGCCATGGTTGATGCGTTGACTTCGTCATGCAGGGTTGCCACGAAATTTTCAGATTCAAATTCCCTGACTATTCCCTGTTTTCCCTGACCATTTTAAGAGATTTTCCCTGACTTATTAAGGCCAAATTTTTTCTTTTATATTTTACTTTTATCAGAAGTTAATAAATTTAGATGGCCTTATATTTCAGTAAAAAGGTTATTGCAATGTTGAAAAAATTAGCTAAACTTTCAAGGAAATAAATGATAATCGTGGAATTTGTCATACATCTAGAGTTAAATTACCTTCAAAAAGTGCCCAGATAAAATTGAATTCCCTGACTTTTCCCTGGATTTTTACCAATTCTTAAAATTCCCTGACATTTCCCTGACTTTTTAGGCCCATTTTTAAATTCCCTGACTTTTCCCTGATTTCCCTGTTTTCCCTGACGCGTGGCAACCCTGTCATGGGTGCATTGTTTTGGCAATTTGCACATTCCCGGACAGTTGTTACAATATCATGATTGATTTCTGGCCACCAGATCGTGGCTCTGGCGGAACTCTTCATAGCGACAATGCCTTGGTGGGTGCTGCAGCATTTCTAGCTGGCAAGATTTTGGAATTACAACCCTATTTCCTCGCAGTAATATATTGTCCACGTTTGACAACTCCCGTGCTCTGTGGTATGGTTTTATTTCAACTGGGATGTTTCGGTTCCTCCATCCACTTTGTATGTTTATCCACACCTCCTGAAGAATTGGGTCCATTTTGGTAGCATCTTCTATCATTTTTGCGCTTACGGGTCCTCCATTCATCGCTGTTAGGAGCAGGACATACTCAGTGTGTTGATCATTGATGTTGGCAGAGGTAACCGGCTGAGAGCATCAGCATTCCCATTCAGTGATTCCTTTCGAAACTGTATTTCGTAGTCATATGGAGCAAGGATTCAAGCCCAGCGCTGAATTCGCGCTGCTGCCATGGGTGGAATTTGTCTGTTTACTCCAAAAAGAGTGACTAGGGGTTGGTGGTCCGTGTGCAGGATGAATTTCCTTCCGTATAGGTAGTCCCTGAACTTCTGGCCTCCGAAGATGATTCCAATTGCCTCTTTTTCTATTTGCGAGTAATTTCGCTCAGCCTTGGTGAGGCTTCTAGAGGCAAACGCTGCGATATCACTGCCCCCACCCCAACTGGAGAAGCGTCTGTTCTTAACATCATAGTGTATGAGTAAATTCGATTTCTGTATTGTACTCTTTACTTCGGCAAAGGCATTTTGCTGTGGCTCTGCCCATGACCACTTGGTGTCTTTTGTAGCAAGTCGTAAAGAGGGGCTAGTTTGGTGGCGTTGTTCGGGAGGAATCTGGTGTAATAGATCAAAAGTCCTAAGAACGAACATGGTTGTTCTACATTGGTGGGTGCCAGGGCGTCCAGTATGGCCAGCATCTTGCTGTTTTGCGGGTGTAATCCTTCCGCGTCCAATAGGTGCCCCAAGAATTCAACCCTGGGTTGTAGAAACTGTCATTTGTCCATGATGTAAGGCCCCTAGGTGGCGCCAAGCCATAGAGGCGGTGAAGTTAATTAGTAGCGCCACCTAGCCCCTTTGGAGGATCCCGGGGGACGTTTTGTCGGGAGTTGGCAGAGAGTTTTGGGGCGCCGTAGCGAGCAGCAGCAGCGAAACAAGAAGCACCCCCAGACCACAACGAGTATCGAACAAGATATGTGAGCAAAATAAAACTAGGTTGTCAATAGTACAATGCGTAATTTCAGTCCATGGTCCTTTAAGGTAGTCAGGATTGCGTCCAAGTGTGAGAGGTGCTCGTTTTCCGTTTTGCTACCCAACAAAATGTCATCTTGAAACTGTGTTACGTTCTTGTGGTTCTGTAGAATGTTTTCCATGTGGCGTTGGAAAATCGCTGAAGAAGACGAGATTCCTTGGGAAGTCTTTTGTACCTGAAGAGCCCTTTTGTAGTGTGAATTACTGTTAATTACTGTGAATTTCTGTGACTCTTCGTCGAACTCGAGCTGGTTGTAAGCCTCTTTGAGGTCAATTCGCGTGAACAATTTGCAGCCCGCTAGCCTTGAAAATACTTCCTCTGCCCGTGGCAAGGGGTATATTTCCGTGTCCAGTTTCGGATTTACAGTGGTTTTGAAATCCCCGCAGATTCGAATGGAGCGTAGATGGTGTTGACTTTCCATGTTCCTGGGTTTCAATTTTCTTTATCATCTGGACGGGAACGATTGGTGACGCGAAGTTGGAAAATGCAACGGGTTCTAGGATGCCGATGTCGACCATCCTTTGCAGTTCCTCTTCGACGTCTGCCTTTAATGCGTAGGGGATTGTACGAGCATGGCAGTACTTGGGCCGTGCGTCATTCTTTAATTAAGATGTACTCTGACTCCCTTAAGTTTTCCTAATCCAGGAGAGAAAAGGTCTGCGTTCTTGTCTAGGATAGCTTCCAATGTAGCGTTTTCCTCTTCCTTGTGCAAAACCTTGTTTATTTTTGATACAGAATAAATGGAAGGTAGAATGTGTAGCTCTGAGTACAGCCATTTGCGACCGCAGAGGTTTGGGTTCCCTCCACTATGAGGACTGGAAGATTTGTGGTCTCCTCCTTGTACGTGATGGTGATATTAGCTCTACCTATGATGTTTAGGCTGTGTCCCGTGTAGGCTTGAATAGGTGCGCTTGTATAAGGAGTGACTTCAGGTTTTAATTTCAGCTTCCTCAACCATTCGTGGGTGATCATTGCATGCCCTGAGCCATTGTCTAGATAGAAGGGTACAATCATGTTGTTTACTTCGAATTTGGCTACTTCCGCTGGCGGGATGTGAATATCTTCTTCGGAGAATGTTGTACTATCTGAGGATTTGCTCGTGATGTTGTACACCGGGTATCCGTATTCTCCAAGGTTGTTACTTTGCTGATCGCCCCCATGAATGTAATGACTTGACCTATGTAATTTGTAACGTGGAGCCTTGGTTGAATGTCGCTGAATCTCTTCCGCTGGCGTTCTGCAGGTTGCTGCCAAATGCCCCTTTTTCTGGCATTTGTGACATATTTCGTCTATGTACGGGCATTCGCTTGGAATATGGCCTTGTCTAGCGCAGCGTACGCATGGTCCTTGAGATTGGTGGTTGCCTCTTGGTTTTTGGACCTTTTTGTTTCCCAATTTCTTATTTTGTGGTTGTTGCGAGTGATTGCTGACTTTGCTTTGATTTGATGGATACGATTGGTGTTGATGCTGATGATGAGATATTGCATTTACGATATCTGTAGTCTCTTTGAAGTTTGATTTTGATTTGGTATTGCCACATTTCGGGTATTTCGCGATGCAACAACTTTAGTTATTTCATCAATCGTTATTTTCGCATTTTTTTAGCATTCTTCAAATATCTTGTTCTGCATCTGGACATCGTTTATTCCCAGTACCAACTGTTCCAGCAGGCGTTCGTTTAGATTATCTCCTTCAAATCCACAGTAGCGTGTTAAACGATGGAGTTCAGATAGATATGTTGCTATTGATTCGCCAGCCTTGCGGTTCCTGCTCGAGAATTTGAATCGTTCAACGTATTTGCATGGTGTCGGATTATAATGGTTCTTTAGCTTTGCTACCAGATCATCGTATTTTTCGGTCATTGTGTCTTTAGGCAGGACAAGATTGGTTAATAGGGACAGCTCTGTGGCTCCCAAGACAGTGAACAGATATGAAGCCTTCTTTTCGTCTTTAATGTCATTAACAGTAAAAAATGCAGTTAACCTGATCGAATATTGATTCCATGATTCTTCTCGGCTGTCATACATTGGTAATCTTCCTCCTTTATCTCCCATATTAGAATGTTTCTCCACAGCGATTTATACACGTGTTGAAAAAGGCTTAGTGGAATAAGCCTTTGCTGCTTCCTTGTCTTCTTGTATTGGGCCTTTTTCTCGTTTCCGTGGTCTTTTATTTGGCCGCGGAATGGAATTTTGACTTTAGAAGTAGTATTTACATAAAGTTTTCCAACCTTTGTCCCTTTTCTTTATGAATTTTCCTGGTCCTTTTTGTATGTCGTGGGCGGAATGAATAGCATCCAATTTCAATTTCGAATAATCCTTTTTCATTATTCCCATCTCCGTCGCCATTTGTTGTTTTTGTAACTTGAATGAATGAAGCGGTACTTATTCGATTACTAACAAATAATATTTAATTACTTGGAATATACAATATGATATTATTGGAACTTTATAAAAGTATTACTGCCTCTCATGAGGCTCCAAGGAAGTAACAGCCTTTTCTCCCCCCCCTCAACCCTCTACACCTCTCTTTCCTCCATGTGCCACCCTGGTGGTGGGAATGTGTACTATATTTGAATGTTTGTAATATAACAGTTATAACAGTTACAAACCAATTTGCACAGTGAATTGGTAGTTAAGTTTTAAAGAATGATCCAGGCTTATCTCCTAATTAGATAAAACAAAATGAAAACAATCTTGTCCATATTTATTAATGTAAATTGATATATTTTTCCCTTAAGTGTTTTTTTTTATTATGAGTAATCTTCACTAATTAAAATCTAGAATTTTTTGGTGAGTGCAAGGACAAAAATGCAAATTGTTTTGTGAACTCAAAATACTGACAATTCCAACTTACAGATAAAGGTTTGTTCTGAATAGCTTGCAATATGAAATTGCTAACAACTCTGCCATCATTGAGATGCATTCTAGGGCCATACGTATTAAAAATGCGAGCAACTCTAACTTCAACCCCATCTTGCTTAGCATATGCATAGCAGAGAGTTTCAGCTATTCTCTTCCCTTCATCGTAGCATGAACGGGGTCCTATGGGATTCACATGACCCCAGTAGCTTTCCGACTGTGGATGCACTTCAGGATCTCCATAAACTTCTGAGGTTGACGCTACCAAAAGACGAGCATCAACACGCCGAGCAAGTCCTGTAACCAAAAAATTTAAAATATATTAAGTAAATGCCAAGAATGTATTTATATATATTTAGGGAGAATGATTATGTTAAGATGATCACCAGCCCAATGAAGTGGTAACAAAAGCGACTCTCACCCAGCATATTTATAGTTCCAAGGGCATTTGTTTTAATTGTTTTTACAGGATTTTCCATATAATGCGGGGGACTTGCAGGTGATGCGAGATGATAGATGTAATCAACTGAAAAATAAAATTAAAATATGATTTGAATTAAAAAATCAACAATAAGATTAATATGAAGATTTTTTTTCTATTTAAGGGATGTAATTAGAAATTAACCATTTTACCCCTTTTAGAATTACTTTTTACTATCTTTATTAATTATTCATATAAACCACAACATTCATTTAACATATTATAAGTTGATCTAATATAAATGGTTGTATTTAAAATGTGGTTTTATTAGAAAATTTGCAATAATATATTAAGAATATTAAATTTTAAATATTTTATTAGTATAAAAAGTGGTATTTAAATACCCCTATTACATTAAATATCACTTAGTACTAATATGAATTCTTATATTACACATATAATAAGGGTTATTCGTTATTTTGTTTACCTTCAATATACAAAGGATTTACGATATCATGACGAATTATCTCAAAGTTTTTATGGCCTATCCAACGTTCAACATTGAATTTGCTTCCAGTAAAAAAGTTGTCTACAGCTGTAACTTCATGACCTTGCATCATAAGGACATCAACAAGGTGACTTCCAACAAAGCCAGCACCTCCTGTTACCTAAACGTTAAAAAACAGTCACTATATATTTCATCATTGAGTCACATGTAATACCAAAATTTTCAATATTATACAAATACTATTTCAACTGTAAATTTAGACCTGTAGATTTATAGGGAAAATAGTTTTGTAACATCTAGCACACCATACTACATCAGCTGATGTTACACTTATTTTAAAATGTACATATTAATTTCAAAATTTATTTTTTAGCTAGTCTTGGAAATAAGGATTTTAGCAAATTGCTCTACATAATTTTTCTACCAGTCCCATTATAAAATTATTTTAGCCATGTGCGAGTACTCTATTTCATACGAGTACTTGAAAGAAGTCTTAGTAAATATTTTTAAGCTAAATTTAGTGCTCAAAACTAAGCTAAGCGTAACTATGCGAGTACTCTAAACGCTTTTTGATCTAACCCTAAATATTCAAAATTTAACACTCGCACGTCTAAATGATTGTTTTTGTTGTTCCATGATTTTAATGGCTAGGGTTTATCCTAATTCCATTCTCAAATCACCTGAGTTTAAATTTTATTTTAGGCCTGATTGTTAAAAGCTTATTTCTCCGTAAAAATATTCAAAATATCATTTAATATAATAAAAGTGAAATACACATTTTTTTCTTTATTTTCCTTACCAATTAATCTGTAACTGGTTTATAATTATCGTAAAAAATGTCAAATCATTCAATTGTTCAGAAACAAAATTAAATTTTTGTACATGAAATTATTCTATCTTAAAGTTCAAGGACTGCTTTTTCAGAAAATAATACTCCAAATATGATTTCATATAGCTAACCCCATTACCAACTGAAACTCAGATATCATCTGTGTCCCAAACCCCAGCCCTGAATAAAATATCAGCTCATACTGAGTAGAACATTTTAAGAGAGAAATCTTATTTACTTACCAAAATTCTTTTTTTTTCTTGAAAATTAAGTTGCTTTACTTTGGGGTATATTTTTGGTTCATTGTACGTTCCTATTCTAGCAATTTCAGACTCCAAATTTGAAACTTTGCTACGAAGAAATGCAATTTCCTTCCACATATCTTCATTAGATGTGTACATAGCATTATCTTTTCTACTATCGCTAACACCATGAAGACCATTCCTTGGCAATATTCTGTTGAAATATTTATACTTTAAAATATTTCTACTTGAATATTTTCAATTAAAGTATATTTCTGGATTAAGGACAATGAAAGATAAGTACAATAGAGGTGGGAATCTGCTGTCAAAATCTGGTTACCAAAAAAAAATCCACCCACCAGCAGGTAAATGCGGGTGGGCAAAAGAAATGAATGGTGGGTATTTGGAGTTTTTGGGAAATTTGTACTATGGGTTGCACAGTAATCATGGGGTTAGCTGTCAAAATCTGATATTTGATCCACAACAATTTGGCACATTTTACTTTTTTATTAGTCAAAGAAAATAGTTAGATTCGTAAGTTAGCTTAATCTAAAGTTAATAAGAACTGTGCACCTATGGACTCTAAATAGGTAAAATATTCCATAATGAAATGGGACAAAAAAGCTAAACCCTAACCAAATTTGAAGAAATAAACTTGTACCAATAGGTTATAACGGACGCCATTCCCATTTACTTTTAATTAATCTACAACCAAGGCGAGCGCCGTCGTTACGGTGTGTTCAACTTTGTATGGAAATTAAGACTATCGGTTCTTGTGGAAGGAATTCAAACAATAGTTGCTTATGGCCGAAATAACTTGTAGTTTTTATTAATAAAGTACAAAAATAAAATAAGACGAAAAACACTTAAATATAACTCCAATCACTTTTGTTTAGCTTGACCGTTTCTCTTCTGCCCCGCTTGGACAATTAAAACTATCAACTATACATGGCCAACCAATGACTAACTCTGTCTAAACACAATATATCTCTTCTCTCTTTTCCATACGTGGTTTTTTGGCATTCCAAAAAGCGGCTCGTCAATGAATGACGGTTCATTAAAACTATCAACTATACATGGCCAAGCAATGACTAACTCTGTCTAACCACAATATATCTCTTCCCTCTTTTCCATACGTGGTTTTTTGGTATTCCAAAAAGCGGCTCGTCAACGAATGACGGTGGCGCCCTCTTAATTCGTAATCGTGCAACTGATGGCAGGTTATTCAAAATCTGAATGCCTTTATTTGATTGATCTGTTGCAAGGTTTTCGAGCCAACATAAAGACACGAATCTCAGAACTCACAAATTATGTACTTATTACTTAAGAACAAATCAATAGCCAAATGGAGGCATCCAACAATTAGAGGAATTTATTTCAGATACAAAAAATATTATAAATTATAAGCCATCCATGAAATACAGCCCATGAGAGGTGCATTTAATTGAGGTATGTTTATTTAGTCAGATTGACAACAAAACTATTTTGGATAATTAAAAGTATTTAATAGTTCTAAAAATTGGAAAAAAGCTAACATTGAAATGGTGAAAATTTTTGCTCCTAAAATAGTGGCCAGCTAAGAGCCACTATAAAAGATAATTGTATATTGAACTTTTTTTTCATCATCAAACAGTAAAATGAAAATCAATATAGTACTCACTTATTAAATGCAGAATCCAAATTTGGTATTTTACCAGATTTGCTTTCAGTTTCAGATAAATTATACCGGCTTATGGCTAGAAAAAACAATAAAACAGTATTAAAGACCTCAGCTGAATTTTGAAAACTATGCCTAAGTGGGCCTATTAAAAGTAAAACATTTGGAAACTGGCTATAAACTCAAATAGAACACAATATGATAATAGAAAATTGAAATAAATCTTTCAGTAGCTAAAATTCTTGGCACTTACCATTAAGCTATGCGAATACAGAGGGCAATTGAAATTTCTATAGTTAACTATAACTATAGAAATTTCAATTAGATTTCCATGATTATTATATTAAAGTATGCATCTCTTTGTAATAAACAAGAATTTACTAGACTGAAATTACTAAGTCCATATCCCCAAAAGCTACAAATGTCATTTTTATATACATTTTGTGAAAAATCCATGAATGTTGGGCAAAACCTCAAAAAGTTTTCCATACAGTGTTTATACAAAATTTTCGTATTTCAAATCCCTGAATTATCCAAGTTATCCCTGACCGTTTTTTAGCTATATCCCTGACCTTTTTGGTAATATTCCTGGTAAATTTCATGATTTTTTTTTAAATATCACAAACTTAAATAAAAGGTGCCAGACATGAGCGACCAAGAAAAGATACCAGATTGTTCTCTGTGATGCAGTTTGTTGACTAAAAAAATTCCTGACTTATCCCTGACTTTTTATGATATATTTAAAACCCTGACTTATCCAGGTTCCATACAAACCCTGCCATAATACAGGACTATAATACCGAAATCTGAAAATAACTATGAGGCGAGGGACTTTTTATGTTTAAAAATGTTCGGCTTGGCACCAAGGCTATCACAATGGTTGAACATAGGTTCACAAAATTGTGTGCAAAAATAAATTATGTTAAGTCAAAAGGTGGGGCATGTATGAGAGTAGAGGTAGTGCCCTCTCCTCTATATCCTTTGCCAAAAGCAATATCAACATGAGAAAAGAAAAAGCTAGGCAGCAAGAGATGAGATAGGAGCCACTGGAAAGCGTTGTTAAGCGCATTCGCCTCGCTCGCCTTGCTAGGAAGTCAGTTGAAGGTAGACTGATTTGGTGTACGATTTCATATTATCAAATATAGTCATTTTGTCTGGGGTGATTTATTTTTGAGTGTTACAATAAATAAACCCCTAATAAAAACCAAGGAGAATGAGCAGAAAAATGAAGTTTTACTATCCCAAGAAAGTTGGGCAATTTTTGATCAAGATTGGTTCATCAGTGTCATTGTGGAAAAATGTCAAGAAGAAATGGATTGTCAAATCAATTTTATGAAAAAAAACGAAAAACAGTGGTTGAGCTGTATTTTGTAGAAAGTAGCAAAACCATTATCAAAAGACAAGAAGCAAATAATTTTTTTTTCAAATTCCACCAAAATAAATTGAAGAAAATTAAGTACCTTTTCGAGAAGAAATAATTCATTAGCATTAGTTGGTAATAAAAATATTGAAAATTCCACAAAATAATAATAAATTTTATTTTTTTCATAAAATGACCACTTAGGACCCATATATAAATTAAAATTTACATAGTTTCTGAAAACCCCCAGTGTAATCTACAAAAAAGTGACTGAAAATATAAATTCAGAATTTTTTTAAAACAGCCATATGTCAAAAAGTACACAAAATACTAGGTTGATATTTTGAAAAAATACTTATTTTGAGCCTTTCAATTGGTTTGCCAAGTTTCATCAAAATCAGCTGACCCGAGTGTCATCGGTTGCCGATTTCACATGGAATGACTAATTACACCATATACAAAGGCAAACTGTTAAGGTGGGATTTGCACAATCCCACAGGACCCCAACAAAATTTTGCTTTGGGGCCAGTGGTTTGGGCTACAAGGGTACTAAGAATACCTGATTCAATCACCGCCAATCCAACCCTGGCCTTCTATAATACTACAACACTGTTTCCAACATCATGGAAATAAGATTTGTTTGTAGCACCGAATTTGTAATTCCAGGTACTAAAGCCGTTTAAAAAATAAGCGGTGATGGGAATGACTATTTTCCTCTTGGGGGAAGTAGGTATCCGCCCTATATTGTTAATTAGTTCCTAGAATCGAGTTTATACAGTTCAATAAAATCAATATTTTATTAAAGCATAAGATTCCAAAATAAATTAACTTAAACTTACCACATAAACTTAACACAAGCATGCTAATTATTGCTAACAGCTTTATCTTGTGTACATTTAAAAGTCGTAGAATATGCATTGTTTGCTGAATAGTGAAAACAGTTGCCTGCTTATATTGAAAAACGTTAATGACAGCTTAGCTATGAAACCGCCTAGTGTACCACGCATAAAAGTAAAGGCACGATGGCCCCTTTCACAACCTGGCTATATTGAATGTTCACCATAACCTACAACCATATGTAACATAAAAACAAAGGTAGTGTCAAAAACAGACATCTGCAACTCAGCCGACTAACAAAACAATTCAGAATTTTTCAGACAAACGAAGTACCTGGCGTCTGCTTTAATTTGCAGCTTTTTTAAAGTGGGGTACATAAGCACGTAGAATCATGAGAAAAGAGTCCCCAATGACTATTGACTATTCGAGTCTATGAAAAAGTGATTCACAACCGAAATTGACCATTACACGTTAGAAACAGAGAAAATATAGCTATATAGAATATTGCTATGTTATCTCTGTTAGAAACCAAGGACCGCAGCGAAGTCGAGACTCGAAAATTAGTTATGTAGCGTATTAGAAACGCTGCCAAACGCTATAAATAGCATAAGCAAAAGTGACATAATTATGTCATTTTTGGCATAAGGATGTTTTATGGAACGTAAGCGTTTGATGGCTACGAGTGGCTTCGGATCGCCCCGAAAAACGAAACGTATTCCATTGGGGTAAAAGAATCCACTCCGAGACCGATTCACGTTTTCCACTGACCCTGTTGCTCCCTCGCGGATTTTTCCGAGCTGTACCATCTCTTGAGACGTAGTGAAATTTTCCCATCTCTCGGGTCGCCAATGGAATACGAACTTCATACACTTTTACTTGACTTTCGGAAAATAGTAGACGATACGCCACTTTATTTATATTTAATTGGGGGCAATTTAGATCGGTCCTTCTCGCACCTCCGATCCATAGGTGACAAATTCGGATCACTCTGGGAGTGGTTTCAATATAAAACGGTATAAGTGTTGGAGGATTATAATAGATGAAATAGAAGCTTCATATTGGCATTTTACATGATCTCTGAGATCGCTGGAAACCGATCGGCCAATCACGTTTTTACATGCACTTTTTCAATAGGCGTTTCAATAAATGACGCTCTCCTTTCCAATCCCCCTACACACATGCACGCGAGTCACTGAATAAAATGGTCACTTGTTTATGTAAGGATAAAGTTGATAGCGCGTGCTTTCATTTTCTTAAGGAGGTCCGCCCGGTGAAATTGTACGAACCCTTCTATATTGAAATATTAAGCAGTGCGCGCTTTAAAATATCACACTTTTAAAAGTATGACCTGGCTCTCTGTATTACTACTTCTAGGCAAATCGATGAACCGGTTTTATTTAAGCATCTATTCGAGAATGAAGTGCTTTAATTTTTTAAACATGTTCCTTTTCTCTATTGATCGGAGTGAGATCATTTACGCCAGCATCGGATTCCAAGTGAATCAGATAAGTCAAATGGAAAACGTTTTTCGAACATGTTCCATTTCTTTATCGATCGGGACAAGATCGATTACATCAGAGACGGATTCGTAGTGCATTTCGAGTAGTCAAATGGAAAACACAATTCGCGACCGAAACCAGTCTAGGTGGTGTAACGGTGCTAGATTCTCCGAGCTAGTGCCCATAGAAATAGAAATGAGACTAGAACGACGATCGGACGGAGGGAGGGGTACCAGTTAGAAGGCCCCATTAGAGTGGAATCACGCATATCCGCAGACGACTTTTGAATATAAATGTTCTTTAACGGAAACGTTCAGCTTTTATATACAGAAAATATTGAATGAGCAGACAGCATTCACACATTCGATTTAAAACTCAGTCGGTAGGCGGCGATACTTCTGAACAAAGTTTAGGCACTCCGTAGCTTTGGCCATGGTCCCCTTTTTGGTCGCGATTTTTTATCGATAGGGAAAAGCATGGGTGACGTGCCATGACGTCACACTGCCATTACTCTATATTGAACTAATGCGATGATGGCCCATCCTCAACTCAACTCAAAGTCAAACATGAAAAACACACGATTAGTATAAAATAATTCCTATAATATTACATACTTATGAAATGATCATTTTATTTCGTTCTAAAATCGGTTTTTACAGTGCAATTTTCCGTAGTTATGCTTATTATATAATTACTCATAAGTATGCCACTGTACCTTTATTCCATTCAAAAATCTTCACTAAAGGTTTGTTTCACCACGAACCAGTAAAAAGGTGGACTACGTTAGATTTTAATCTTTTTCTTCATCCTAGTAATGTTGGGAGTCACACTATTGGCTAGTTACACATTTATTTAAGCCAATGGAAAACCTCTAAAGTGAGACGGAATTTTTTGCGTCGGAATTTTAATCAGTCCAATGTAGCTTTATTGAAATTTATAAACTCGCTCGGTTTTGTGCTGATGAAGTTAAAGGGCAACGCAAGTGAGCTGGCAAAATGTGTGTAAAGTCAGTAAAGTGCGAAATTTTCGGTTGATTCTGCCCGCCTCTGTCAAGGCCGAGTGAGGGGTTGGGGGTTGAAAAGCATGGTGCTTTTTCTTTTTTTTTTTTGCCAGCTCACTTGCGTTGCCCTTTAAATTATGAGTAATTTAGAAAAATAAAAGGTTGGGGAAAATGACCAATAAGTGATCGCTTTCCGAAAATGGAACAAGTCGGCTAAGTGGAATATTCCACCAGCGTTATTAAAACCCATATCAAGCCTAGAAGAGTTAGGCGGCTTTAGGCCTAGGTTCAAAACAATCCGCAAAGACTCCACACTTGCAGATGCGCCAGAAAAGCTCAACTTTAATTTCAACTATTTTTTCCAATAAACCTGCTTCTTTTAATTGACAATGCAAATTTATTTTAGAACGTGAGTCTCCAAGAACTTCATTAATTTGCAAATTAATTACATTAACAGAACCTGACACTATATTGTAGTTCATTTTAGCTCCTAAGCCTTGGTTGTTCAAACCGGTTTGTTTACTAAAATAATGGCCGTCGGTTTATCAGACGTAGAGCTAATTGGGCGACGGCATTATCGGCATTTGAGATTCGATGACGTCAAATATGACATCAAATATTACGTAGGGTACGAATGACGCAATATTTGTGACAAACCGTTAGTGAAGAAATAGAGCTAGTGGCATACTTATGAGTAATTATGTTACATATGCTTATAGAATAAAGACGCGAGAACCGCAAACTTAAAAGTGTCGTAATTAAGCATGACGTGGTGCGCAGTGGCTCGCCACCTTCAAAATTAAGCCATTACCATGGTGAAAAATTATTTATGCACTTGTCAGATAACCCGATTCCACCCTAATGGTAGCCTTCTAGCTTGATCGTTTCCATTGGGATTGGTTGAAAGCTTATCATTGGTTTAGGGATGCTGTATTCTGGCAGATAAACTTTAGATGGCCCAGGTGTAATAGTTTACTTCGAGCCTCACGCTCAGTCATAATAGACCAACCTCTTTTACCTTGAACGGAAGCTTTTTCAGCAAAATGGGTGGAGTTCAGGGCAGTCTTTCCCACCTCAAACTCTTGGTATTCTCCAGGACCTTTGAGCCCCGAGACACAATACTCATTTCCATATGTTAGTGCCGGTACCGCAATTACGTTCCATAATAGTAACCCAACGGAGTACTTGTTATTCGCGACCAAAAACAATCACTTTAGTTTGCCATTGAAACTCCTTTAACCAGTGGGGAGATAATTTGCAAACTCAACGCAGGAGTTTTTCGATTTTTTACCTAGTGTCACAAGCTGGGATCGAGCCCGGCTCCTTTACAACAAGTATTTTTCCATTGGTAGTCTTAAGCCATTACCATGGTGAAAAATTATTTATGCGCTTGTCAGATAACCCGATTCCACCCTAATGGTAGCCTTCTAGCTTGATCGTTTCCATTGGGATTGGTTGAAAGCTTATCATTGGTTTAGGGATGCTGTATTCTGGCAGATAAACTTTAGATGGCCCAGGTGTAATAGTTTACTTCGAGCCTCGCGCTCAGTCATAATAGACCAACCTCTTTTACCTTGAACGGAAGCTTTTCAGCAAAACGGGTGGAGTTCAGGGCAGTCTTTCCCACCTCAAACTATTGGTATTCTCCAGGACCTTTGAGCCCCGAGACACAATACTCATTTCCATATGTTAGTGTCGGTACCGCAATTACGTTCCATAATAGTAACCCAACGGAGTACTTGTTATTCGCGACCAAAAACAATCACTTTAGTTTGCCATTGAAACTCCTTTAACCAGTGGGGAGAGAATTTGCAAACTCAACGCAGGAGTTTTTCGAGTTTTTACCTAGTGTCACAAGCTGGGATCGAGCCCGGCTCCTTTACAACAAGTAATTTTCCACTGGTAGTCTTAAGCCATTACCATGGTGAAAAATTATTTATGCGCTTGTCAGATAACCCGATTCCACCCTAATGGTAGCCTTCTAGCTTGATCGTTTCCATTGGGATTGGTTGAAAGCTTATCATTGGTTTAGGGATGCTGTATTCTGGCAGATAAACTTTAGATGGCCCAGGTGTAATAGTTTACTTCGAGCCTCGCGCTCAGTCATAATAGACCAACCTCTTTTACCTTGAACGGAAGCTTTTTCAGCAAAACGGGTGGAGTTGAGGGTAGTCTTTCCCACCTCAAACTCTTGGTATTCTCCAGGACCTTTGAGCCCCGAGACACAATACTCATTTCCATATGTTAGTGCCGGTACCGCAATTACGTTCCATAACAGTAACCCAACGGAGTACTTGTTATTCGCGACCAAAAACAATCACTTTAGTTTGCCATTGAAACTCCTTTAACCAGTGGGGAGATAATTTGCAAACTCAACGCAGGAGTTTTTTGAGTTTTTACCTAGTGTCACAAGCTGGGATCGAGCCCGGCTCTTTTACAACAAGTATTTTTCCATTGGTAGTCTTAAAGGGCAACGCAAGTGAGCTGGCAAAATGTGTGTAAAGTCAGTAAAGTGCGAAATTTACGGTTGACTCTGCCCGCCTCGGTCAAGGCTGAGTGAGGGGTTGGGGGGATGAAAAGCATGGTGCTTTTTCTTTTTTTGCCAGCTCACTTGCGTTGCCCTTTAAAAACCAGTATTTATTCCATTGGTAGTCTTAATAACAAGTATTTATTCCATTGGTAGTCTTAATAACAAGTATTTATTCCATTGGTAGTCTTAATAACAAGTATTTATTCCATTCCTAGTCTTAATAACAAGTATTTATTCCATTCCTAGTCTTAAAACAAGTATTTATTCCTTTGGTAGTCTTAAAAACAAGTATTATTTATTCCATTGGTAGTTTTAACAACAAGTATTTATTCCATTGGTAGTTTTAACAACAAGTATTTATTCCATTGGTAGTTTTAACAACAAGTATTTATTCCATTGGTAGTTTTAACAACAAGTATTTATTCCATTGGTAGTTTTAACAACAAGTATTTATTCCATTGGTAGTTTTACCAAACAAGTATTTATTCCATTGGTAGTTTTAACAACAAGTATTTATTCCATTGGTAGTTTTACCAAACAAGTATTTATTCCATTGGTAGTTTTAACAACAAGTATTTATTCCATTGGTAGTTTTAACAACAAGTATTTATTCCATTGGTAGTTTTAACAACAAGTATTTATTCCATTGGTAGTTTTAACAACAAGTATTTATTCCATTGGTAGTTTTACCAAACAAGTATTTATTCCATTGGTAGTTTTAACAACAAGTATTTATTCCATTGGTAGTTTTACCAAACAAGTATTTATTCCATTGGTAGTTTTAACAACAAGTATTTATTCCATTGGTAGTTTTAACAACAAGTATTTATTCCATTGGTAGTTTTAACAACAAGTATTTATTCCATTGGTAGTTTTAACAACAAGTATTTATTCCATTGGTAGTTTTAACAACAAGTATTTATTCCATTGGTAGTTTTACCAAACAAGTTTTTATTCCATTGGTAGTTTTAACAACAAGTATTTATTCCGTTGGTAGTTTTAACAACAAGTATTTATTCCATTGGTATTTTTAACAACAAGTATTTATTCCATTGGTAGTTTTAACAAAAAGTATTTATTCCATTGGTAGTTTTAACAACAAGTATTTATTCCATTGGTAGTTTTAACAACAAGTATTTATTCCATTGGTAGTTTTAACAACAAGTATTTATTCCATTGGTAGTTTTAACAACAAGTATTTATTCCATTGGTAGTTTTAACAACAAGTATTTATTCCATTGGTAGTTTTACCAAACAAGTATTTATTCCATTGGTAGTTTTAACAACAAGTATTTATTCCATTGGTAGTTTTACCAAACAAGTATTTATTCCATTGGTAGTTTTAACAACAAGTATTTATTCCATTGGTATTTTTAACAACAAGTATTTATTCCATTGGTAGTTTTAACAACAAGTATTTATTCCATTGGTAGTTTTAACAACAAGTATTTATTCCATTGGTAGTTTTAACAACAAGTATTTATTCCATTGGTAGTTTTAACAACAAGTATTTATTCCATTGGTAGTTTTAACAACAAGTATTTATTCCATTGGTAGTTTTAACAACAAGTATTTATTCCATTGGTAGTTTTATCAACAAGTATTTATTCCATTGGTAGTTTTAACAACAAGTATTTATTCTATTGGTAGTTTCCAGCGCTCGAGATCCGATCGCCCCTATTGACTTTTCATGTTCCATTTGCAAGCTCCTCTGATCTGCATCGATCAATAAATGTGTCTTCCATTCGAGCGCTCTGAGATCGCTCGAAACCGATCTTCCGATATCGACGATCAACGTATCGTTGCTCTCGAAGCATGTTTTTTGCGTGTTCCCTTTCAACTCGGGAATAAAGAGTTCAGATTTTCGAAACGTACCATTTCTCTGTCGATCGCTCGGAGTGAGATCCATTTCATGAGCGATGGATTCGGAGCGATTCTCGAGGAGTCAAATGCAAACGCTGTAACTCTAATAGCGCTATTCATTTGATTGTTCGAGATTCATTCCAAATCTATCTCTGACGTCATAGATCTCACCCCGATCGACTAGAGTAAAACTGCAAATGGAACATTCCATGAACATATTCCCACGATTTGTGGTTTTTCGCCTGCTAGTAATTTGAATTTTTGCGTCTTGGTCAGCCATTTTGCCAAAAAATCTAAAAGGAACACGCAAAAATTTGCTCAGATGTCGATCTCGATCCATTGATCTGTCGGTTTTGGGCGAACTCGGAGCACCCGAGAGCAGGAAATGGAACACGCTATTCTTGATCGGAGCAGATCCGAGCACGCAAATGGAACATTATAAGGTGATCGGTGATCAGAGCGATCTAGAGCGCTCGATAGAAGTCAAATGGAAAATGCTATAATGTAAAGGGCTATGAAATATTGATAGGTGCAATCTTGAACATCAGTTTACATGACTTTGCATGCTCTAGGTTTTTGACGTCCAATTGCATAATTTGCAACTTCCGGCAAATTAGGTAGTGAGAGACACCTAGGACGGTCGTCTGCTCAAAATTGAACAATAAAGTGAACAAATAATTAAAATATTTGTAAGGTATTTAAAATAGATTTCTTGATGCATATCGTTGAAAAAATTCCTTTTAAATAGTTGGAAATAATATAAATTTGAGATTTGCATGTAGGCTGTAACAATTATTAAATTGTTTTTTATTACCTCCCCATTCTACGGGTCTGACATAATTTAATTCTAATCAAGTCGACCATTCTGTCGGCTTATGCATTGCTTCTCGAGCTAAGCCTTGAAGCTTCCTACGATCCATAATAATAATTAGTGGACCCGAATCGGGTGTAGTAATATTCGCATTAGTTACTGATAGGTCCTTGTTTTAAAAAATAACTGGTAAGATATATCTTTTAACAGTACAATCTAGTTTTTTCCAGGTTAGGTTTTAGAATCTTCTATATTAGAAATTGAAGAAAATGTCACTGTGTTAAGCCTTGCAACTACAACAAAAATAATCTTTCATTAAATTTTCGTGACCATTCATGATATTAGTCATAAATTAAGTGTTCAGTCATGGTTTTATTAATGCTAATTATCAAAACTAATCAATTAATATACACGGTTCTGAATAGGTCCACGTCCTTTATTTTATTACGTATTACTACAATAATACTACATAAAAATTATCTTTTAGGCACTCAAAGCCTTCATGGTTTTTCATTCAAGCAATACTTATTTGTTGCTGGTTTTAGTTACATTTTAATGCAAATCTGTGGGTAATGATTCGTAATCCCTTTAAATTTATATTATATTTATTAAATAAGTAACCAACCTTTATATCATTGCTTATACATAAAGGTAATTTTGAATTTTACGTCATCGTTATGCAAGACTTGGGAAGATGATTTTAATTAGCTTATACTAAATAGATAGCTAGTTGTATTCTTTGCTGTTAATTTTCATAACCATTTTGATTTAATTACACCAATTCTTTTTTTCTATAAAATCCTAGAATTTCTGCAATTACCTATTTCATTAAGAGTCCGTTGGAAATTTCAATTAAAGTTGTGCCTACCAATTTTTAATGTGTGACATTTGTTCAAATATCCTGTGAAGTCTTACTTGATATTCCCAACGGATACATGTTGTGATATAATATTATAATTATTCTTAATACCTTGAATGGTATGAATTTTAATACAGTTAGTGTTCAGATATTGATATAATTAACCATCAGTGAAAATCTTGATTTACCGTTTATTTTTATGGCACCTGTTTACATTATCTTAATCTGTATAAGTAATGTCAACTGCATATTAATTATAGCTGATACTTTAACAATTAATATAGACATTTACAAAAGCAACGTAAGTGGTAATACACAGGCTGGCCGGAAAATGTTGAAAGGATATATTTCTTGCTTTCACTTTTACCACTTCTACCTCTGCGCTGTTGAATTTTCTGTTTTTTACATCTGTGATTATGGATAAATGTCATTCCCACAGCTGACAGCAAACATAAACCCCTTTTTTTAAGACTGCCCCTAATCCTTCGAAATGGGTGAAACCAATATGCTATGAAAAATCACTCCCTTTCCAGAAAGTTTCTTCCAACAATGACTTTTCAAGTCCGCATTATGCCAACCACTTGCTGTTGCTCTTTAAAACCTCAAAAGTTATATTAATTAGTTCGTTTAAAAAATTTTAAAAATGTGCTTTTTTTTTATTTAAAAATCTATTCCTATTTTCTATCAAATCTTTTACTCCCAGAACCTAAGTTTTGCCTTCAGTAATAATAATGATTTGTAATTTTTAAATAAGCTGATGTCTTTACTAAATGCAGAATTTACACAATCTTCTTAAAATAAATGAACATATGGACGCTTATTATTAACCCCCTTTCACTAATATCTTTTATTATTTTGAAAATTTAAATTTGGTGGTTTTGGGAGCAGTGACTTGTATAATAGAATTGGTATTTTATTATTATAAAAATGCATGGTGTAGGGGTTTCTTTACATAAACGTATTTATGATTAGTTTTATTTTCTAGATGGTTTTTCCAGATGGATTATTTCATTTTGGCTCATTTACACCTTTCAACTGAAACCATTTCTGTCTTTGTGAATATTGTAAATAATATCTAACAGATCATGCAAGGAGTGATAGTAATGCAAAACGATGAATCTCCTCAAGATAATGTTACTCAAGCTCAGCCACCACCCTCTACCAACGCTGCACCAAGTCCAAACATGGTTAGCCAATTTGTTTTGCAGTGGCTTAAGTATATTGACACATCTTAGCTATAACAAGAACTAGGGTGGGAATATTGAATTTTTCTTTAAATTAAGGCTAGTTTCATTAAAGATAATCCACTTTGATAGTGAGTGTTGACGTAAGAAAATTTGATTAGTTCTAATGTAGATTTTTGTTTCGAAACTCACCACTGCTAAATCTTGGTACTTCAGATAAATGGGTTTATGGCATAGCTGGAGTGAACCTCTAATGGCGTTTTCCATTCAGCTGCTTCGCGCATTAGGACAAAAGTAGCAGCTTCAAGATGGATTCATGTCTTCCATTGAGCCTGTTGCTCCCGCGCGGATTGATCAGCAGATCGCCAATAGAATACGAACTTAATGCACTTTAGCTTGACATTCGGAAGATAGCAGATGATACGCCATTCTGTTAAAAATGAGGAGCTAGTAACTCAGCGTAATTGGTGTACAAGCCCGTACCTTTGACTGTACTAATGAGATTACATGTAATCTTTAGAGTCTGTACCTCTATCAGTTTTGAGTACGCGTAATCGGTTAGCCCTTCGTTTAAATTTTTTTATTTTGTATAAAGCGGCTTTACCTTGCACTCTTGCCGCCTTGTAGTTAAAACTGTGAGGTCATTGACAAATCTGGATCAATCTTCGTGCACTCCCAATGGAAAATGCTTTTATTGTTTTATAAATTTTGACTAACTCTTATGGATTTTTCTCTCTTTGTCCCCGACCCCAACCAAAATCTAATTGCATAAGATTTCCAGATGTTATACTGAATGTAATTGTACCATTCCTGTACTTCCATATAACGTGAGGGTGTATTGTTAAATTTGAGGGAATGTGGGTTACCCATTTGGAGGAATGGGCAAACAAGCTAGACCCTTCGTGAGAAGGAATGAATATTTAACCGTTAAAGTTGGAATCTGATTGTAGAGAGTTATGGGAAACATAGGCTGATAGAAGCAGCAACGTGGAACCCTTAAGATTAAGCTAAAAATGTAGTTGGCACCTAAAACATAATTTACCTGATTATGTTGATAACACATACTCCACAAACGACCTTGGTGCTGTGTGTAACCTCCAGGTAAATAAGGCTAGGAATAGCTTTCACTAGCTAATTTTTAATTGAGATCAATGCCTCTAAATAATGAAAAATTATTACAAATAAACTAAGAAAAAGAAGTACCACATTATTTCAATTATCAAAAACTGTTTTCTCTTACCTTCGTTTTAGCTTATATGTAGGTGAAAGTCATCTCTGTTGGTTAGGGTAGCTAGAGCATGTATGTTCAAAATTATGTTTTTTAAATAAACGTTTTTTCTAATACAGGCTGTTGAGGAGAGTGAAACGTTGATTGATACTCCTCATGTTGATGAAGCCCCTAGTGATGCAGCTGAAAGTCAAGAATCACCTTTTCCTCATACGGAATTGGCACGTTTAGATGAAATGATAAACAGACCACGATGGGTTGTTCCGGTTTTGCCTAAGGGTGAATTAGAGGTACTTTTGGATGCAACTTTAGATCTTTGTAGAAAAGGTACGATATTTATTTTTACAATTCTTCTTTAAAGAATCTTCTTGTATTGAATTATAAGCCTAAATGGTTGATGCTTAACAAATGTCAATCTTGACCTTGAAAGTGTTGATTTTCACCTTCACAATATTTTCACATGACCTAAAATAATGACGTTCCAACAAGCAGCAGGGATATGGTACTGAAAATTAAATGTCTTTAATTTTGGACATAATAATTGAGTTGGAAATTTGGAAAAGAGCTGCCTTCAAGGTTTTAAAATTTGTTGATTGTAATAATTGCTCTAGTTTTAACCAGACGTAGGTTTCTTTGTTTAAAATTACTTTCCCCTTTGAAATGTTAAGGTAATATTCTGAACAAGAATAATAATGTATTTATTTCTACTTATGGATTATTATTATGTCGAGACAATTTTTATCATTGCTCCCAATCACCCTTATGTTTGGAAAGTAAGCTCCTTAATGTTTTCTCATAAAAAAATCAAATAAACCCGGTACCTCATTGTTTTCCTAAAACTTACGTATTGAAGCACACTTCGATGACTTTTCCATCTCCTCCCCTCTTGTGTCGGGTAAGTTTCCACCATAATGCCCACCAATCTTCTCTACATCTTCATCTTCATAAATACGGTCATGGCCAGAGGTAAAACATCCTCAATATCCTGCACCTTAGTTTAGTTTCAATCGGGAAAGAGGGCATTTCCCAACAGAAATGCCAAGATAAGAGTAATTAATTAGTGATTGTCACAATTGACTTTAATATTAGGAGGTTTCTTATCGCCTGTTCTCAGACTAAAAGTATACTCTTAAAACATTTTATACGCCTGTTCCAGGGATGATAATTACTCTTGCCCATAAACTATTCGTTTGTTCCGGAGTATTAGAGCTACTCTTTTTACTCCTTCTGGAAAGGTGGACAATTTTCAAGGTTAGCACCCCCTCCTATATATTTGTTTCGATTATATTATAGCATTTTTTGCGAGGAATCTATTGCGGTTAAAATTATTTTTTGTAAATTAATAAATAAATAAATGCTTTATTTAGGATATCCCTTTAAGTCGAAAGACTTGTTTACAGAGGGGTCCAGAAATTAATTTAAATAAATAAAAAGGAAAAAGAACATAAAACATCAGAACTAGATTAAGATTAAATTTAACTTTCATTTAAGTATTGGATAATTTTATTTTTAAAAATAGAAATAGAGTCTATTTCTTTTAGAGTCCCGGGTAATTTATTCCATGCATGAATACCATTAGAGTACTTCTTTCACTGAAATTGAGCTTTGAAGATTCTACTTTAAAATAAGTTTTGTTGCTCTGGTACCTATGAGGGTAGAGGGAGATTTAAACCAGTCCAGAACGTATTGGGGAGCATTGCGTTTTTAATTCTGAACATAAATATTAATAGGCTCAGATTATATGTAAACTTAAAGGTTTGGATATCAGCATCTTTCCTTGCTGCCGTAGCTGATGATCTTTTGTTCAGTTTCCTTATAAGCTTTGCACCTTTATTATTGATAATCTCAAGTTTATCCAAGTTACCTTTAGGGGCGTTTTAGTACAGGCCACTACCGTAGTCAAAGATAGGCTCGACCAATGCGTTATAGAGTATTTTCAAGGTTTTTGTGTCCAAAGAAGGTTGTAAAGTTCTCAACATCCAAATACGAGAATTTGCTTTCTTCAGCACTTGGTCAACATGCTCAGTCCATTTTCAATTTCCCAGTATCCACATTCCCAGATACTTAAATTTGGTTAATCATTTTACTCTACCACTAAGTAGTTCTTGGATGAGAGCAGCTTGCTGGGAAGCCTTACGTGAGGGACTGAATATCATGAATTTCGTTTTGTCTTCATTCAAAATTAGACCTTTTTGTTGTATTTTGTTGGATATTGCAATAAGGTTCTTATCAGCCCTGGCAAGGGCTTCGCTGATTTCTTTCCCTAGTAGTGCTAGGGCATTGTCGTCGGCGTACTCATTAGCAATTGACTTTTCTAAGACAGTATGAATGTCACTAGTATATATATTGAACATTAACGGGAGATAGTTACAAATTGTCCAAAGACTATACATAACAATCATGGGTGCGTATATAAACCCCACCTACTGACATAGTATCTAGTGAAATTCTCCAACTGACTGTAAAAAGTACTTAGCAAATTGGCATAAAAATGTGATTTAATGAACATACAAAAAATTACATATTATCAAAAAGATGGCAGCTAAATATAAGTGATATTTTATTTTAAAAATATAGAAGATTTACATTTTGTATAAAAAACTATTTAAAAGTTCAGTAACTCTAAAAAGAGCCACGAGCGAACAGATTTAAGTGTTATCGCATTTCTTTGCAGCTTTTACAACCTTACGGCACCGCCACATAACCATCTATGAGAGACATAGCATTGCCAAATTTATGACATTGCACGCTTCTCGCTATTATGCCCAATTTTGAGCAACACAAATTATCAATTTCAAAGGAATTAATATAATCGTCCTCTTTTGCATATTCGCCTGCGTCAGACTGATGACGCCATGTCGATTTTAAACCGAATCAAATTTTGGCCAAAATAAGTAATCCCCTAAAAACACTAACAATTTCATTTTTAAATAATTCTTAGTAATTTTCATAATTTCAGCATTATTTTCGCTTAAAAAAAATGACGAGAGCGAGCCCACAAAATGATTCTCTTATCTCTGCTGATCTGCGCGCGACTAATTATATATAATTTTAAATTAACTATATCTCCTTAAGTATTAATTTCCTAAAAATAATTTGAACTGTAATAGGTTCCTTGCAAAAAATGCTATAATATAGCACAATCAAAACAAATATATAGAAGGGGCACGCTATTCTGTAAAATAGCCCGGTGGTGTTAAGGAGTAAATTGGATTTGGTCGTCTGCTAGCCAGAATTTATTTGCTAAAAAGGCCACAGGCAGCCATTTTGGAAAAACGTTTTCACTCAGACTCAAAACTATTAGCAACCAAAGAATTGGAGTAAAATTATGTCATAGCCTTACCCTTCTTACCCCACTCCAAAATCCCGGAACAAGCAAATGGAAATGGCCTATTATCTAGTTATATTCATAGGCAATATTCAAATGGATGCTACCCGCATATAGGCCATAACTTAAGGTGCGGTGTGATTTCATTGCTGCCAAGTCCATATTCATGAGAAATTCAAATTCATCTTTGAGGTAAAGTGAGTTGAAGGCTAGAGAGGGGGGAAACATCACCTGTGTTCTTCAATCGCGTCTGAAGACTTTAAGAGACCAATGAGTTAGGGTGCTGATTTGATTTTTATTTTGGGATCAAGGACTTACTCTTGGGAGCATGAGATCGATTTAGAACAATCCATAAAATTGTCTCAACATATTCCTTTTCAGCACTCCCAAATCTTTAAATTTATAATTGCGAGATAGACATGAACTTTATCGGATTGACAACAAAAGATAATCAATATATCGTGTCATGCAGATAATTACCAATTTTAACTCTCTTAACAAAATATCCTTCATTTTAAAGGAACAGGATATACTCCTTTTTCGGATATTTACAAAACAAATGGCGTGAAATAGGTTTTTTATATTTATAGGAATTGATACGAAGTGCGAAGCTTGCCAAAGATTTATGAAGGAAGGATTAACCATTTCATTCACAAAGGTTTTAACAGATGAAGCTGTCAATGGGTGGAAATTTGAAATCCATGTAAGTGCCATGGTTTTCTTTTGCATATAGTAGTGCACTGTTTGTTGAATGTTTTAAACTAATGTTTTTTTAACCCCAATTAGCTTATATATGTATATATAAATAGTGGAGGTATTACTCATATGCTACCTATGATATTAGAAATTATCTTTAAAATATAAAAGTTTTGTTGTTAAATTTATTTCTCTTTTCCCAAATAGCAAATTTTATTTAAACATATCTCTTAATGTGTGAAGCGTTAAAGTTATTGGTATTATATGTAACATAATTACACAAAAGTATGTCATAAACGTCTTGTTTAATGAAACTTTGTTCATGGGACTTAAATTTAGTCACGTCCCACTCTGTGATGAAAACCTGTCATCAACTATGTAGATGGAAAATTGAAGTTTGTAAGGAGAATTTGAATTCCTGGTCTCTTGCATTGAGAATCTATAGTCTAACTCGTGCCTCGCGAATGCTATATTTGGTTGCCATGGTAACCTGTTATTGATTCCTATAAGTTCCACCACATGTCAAGCAACTATATATGACAAGTGTTGTCTGCTGGATTTGGTATTTTTTTTGTTATGTTATTGACAGAATGAATAAAAGAGCCTGATGCTGCGTGATGCACTAATGTAATAAGTAATAAAGATATAGGCAACAAAGGTTGAGTCTCCTGTTCTGATGTATCACAATTCATGAAGCCAAGGCTTAGAAAATTACATTCCAGATAAACATGGCATTCATGGATGAAGATGTATTAATATTTAAGAAATTAGATGGGACCAAATATGCAGATTGGAAGATAGACGCCAAGATGGCATTGACTGCCAAGGTACTAGATGGATTTATTAGTTCATCATTAGTGGATTCAACTACTACTCCATGGTTGACAATACATAATGAGAAGAAATCTCGGAAGAGTTTTGTTTGTCCCATTTCTCATTTGGCTGGCAAAAAAATACACATTTCGCTGACTGTCCATTTGGCTGACTGTTCGTTCGGCCGACTGAAATAAAGTTTAACTTTTTTTAAAAAGTTTTCAACCTTTTTTAGAAATAAGTTTTCCTGTTCGTTTTTATTCTTCCGAGCTCGACGGTGGTGACGCGTTTTCGAATTCTTGGTTTTACCGGTTAAGTTGGGTTAATATTGAGTTGAATGATACTCGGTGCATTTGGCTAGGTACTGTCCTCTAGCTTGTGTTTTAGAAGGCCCCGGTTGGCTATAAAGAATTTGGCTCTGGGGCGCTGGTCAGTCAGGCGCCAATAAATTTTCCGTTCTATAAGTCAAACTAACACAGTCGGACGATTGAACAGTCGGACGATTGAACAGTCGGACGATTGAACAGTCGGACGATTGAACAGTCGGACGATTGAACAGTCGGACGATTGAACAGTCGGACGATTGAACAGTCGGACGATTGAACAGTCGGACGATTGAACAGTCGGACGATTGAACAGTCGGACGATTGAACAGTCGGACGATTGAACAGTCGGACGATTGAACAGTCGGACGATTGAACAGTCGGACGATTGAACAGTCGGACGATTGAACAGTCGGACGATTGAACAGTCGGACGATTGAACAGTCGGACGATTGAACAGTCGGTCGAATGAACAGTCGGTCGAATGAACAGTCGGTCGAATGAACAGTCGGTCGAATGAACAGTCGGTCGAATGAACAGTCGGTCGAATGAACAGTCGGTCGAATGATTAGCTCATTTGGCAGACTGAAAAGTCTGATAAAATGGGCATTTGGACATATGAGCAGTCTGCCAAATGCACCACACTCAAAAGCTCATAACTTCTCATTTGACTGCTCTAGATTGCTCTGATCAAAATTTTATATTCCATTTGCTTGCTCGGATCTGCTCTGATCAAGTTTTGTATTGTGAATCGGTGAAATAATAATAATTTATTAGTCCTAAGTTAAATAAAGTTTCAAGTTATTATTGAGCAATTATTAACAGCAATGGAAGCTAAAATGCAAACTTTGGAGGATCGCAATGTCATGGATACTGTACCAAAGCCAATGAATACCAAAATAGTAGGACGCCGTTGGGTATATGCTGTCAAAAAGGACAACACAGATAGAATAATACGCAATAGAGCTAGGCTAGTGGCCCAAGGTTGCAATCAGACCATGGGGCAAGATTATGATGAATCTTTTTCACCAGTCGTGAACTTTACATTGATAAGATTTTTCATTGCAATGTTTGTCATACACTTTGGCAGGGTTCATTCACTCATTGATGTCAAGAACGCAGATCTGTATAGTGAATTAGATAGAACAGTGTTACTGACAAATCCCAGGTTTCGAAACACAAGATCCAGCAAGATATTGCCTCAAATTAAAAAAGGCTTTATATGGCTTACCATCGAGTGGTCGATTATGGTTTGCCGAATTGGATCGCACATTCGTGGACCTCGGCTATGAGAAAGTACGGGGTACTAATTGCCTGTATTGTATACCCGGACAAGCACTTATACTAGTCTATGTCGATGATATATTGATTCTTGCTAAAGACACTCTTATTTTGGACGGTATCAAGAATGATACAGCTCAGATATATGAGACAAAAGACATGGGATCTAAGTGCCGTTCCTGTCAGTTAGCGAGGATGTAGCCATTGGACGCACTGTACAATTATCCCACTACCGAGTTATGCAAAACTAGAACTGCGACTAACCCCGCTCGGGCAAAGTGCGCCTGTTAATATTACCGTAGAGCAGTGCTGCCAACACTCCGGGGCAACGATTAATGTAGGAAACGTCTACATCCCCCCACTCCAAAAGACACGGTTTATTAACAGAAACGTGAAAGGTGTCACGCACGAAGGTAGTGAGGGAATGGGTTCGAGTCGGTATTGTACATAAGTAAACCCATACGCGCCAAACTTCCCGGATCAAAAGTAACTAGTGGTGGTGACATGTCCTCTTTCTTTACGAAGAGGTATGGTAACACGAAATCGGACTGCGACCAGAACACCTTAATGTCCAACAATACGTCCACGAAACGAACGTTCGCCCAATCACTGTAGTAATCCAGCTCAGCGTCATCCAACAAATTATAACGGGCGTGCAGACACATGACACCAGCCGAAGTAATCCGGGGAACAGGAGAAAACCCCAGATCAACTGGAATTTCAATTCTATTGTCGGTTAGCCTAGTACGCAAGAAACTCAAGCCAGGGCCCCTAGGAAAGGCATTCTGGAATGAAAGAAAAAGTATTAATTACAAGAAACGATTGGGTTCACCGGCTGAACGGACGAACTCATGAGGTTCCCAGTAAATAGGTTTTTTAACAAACGTAAAATTGTCCAACGCTAAATTATGGGTAGGCAGACATAAACTACTCATAGTCTCCAGTTCCAATGCAACGTCATTCAACGACCTTAATTTGACTACCCTGCCGACCCAGTTGGACCGAGGAGAAATATAGTAAATGTCTGTGATACCTGTGACGGACGGTTTAGCCCGATGCACCACAGCTCTATACCAGCCATGCACAAAAGGTTTAAGGAGGGGGTCGGTGTCAACCAGAACCTCCGCACAACCATCAATACCCGGCGAAGTCATACCCACGACGGTGGCCCTAAATGGGTTAGAGTGTGCAATAACTGGTGGCTTTACCGGAGAGTCGGGGTCCGGCTCTTGTAACCCATAAGGGCGGTGGCGCACTGGGAGATGTTAGCTCTGATCAAATGGTCCTATCTCCACCTCCGACTTCGGTCAGGTTTGGGCTGGATACTGAACTTCGGTTCAGGCTAACGGAGAGGGTCCGGGCAAACTGGTCGCCTCAGCGGATTGGGTTGCCAGCTGTGCCGGGTTATGCGGGCTGCTGTGTGCCCGTCGTTCCCCTTTAGGAGCTCTCTCCAAAGGGTTTGACTCCTTACCTACGTAGGTAGGGTGTTGGCTGGCGTTGCTACAGCATCCACTCTTAATCCCACTGCTGTGTGCGAAGTGGGGATAGGTCCACCCATTGCTGCACCTTCTGCTGGGTTGAGTGGCTTGCGTCAAAGGTGCGACCATCAGTAGTAGGGTACTACTACCCATGCTGGATTTGTCACCTGTCCGGGCTTGGGGACGCTGGTGTAGGGCACTATGATGATAGGCCTCCGGTGGTATGGTCTCTGTTACTAGGTACACCGGGCTATAAATTCTGACAAACACCCACGACGGTCCCGTCGGACTCACCCTCGTCAGATACCTCCAGAGGGGAAACACCATTATCCCCCTCGTCCTCAAATAACCCAGACAAGGCCTCCAATCCCAATGGCAGGGGTTGACTGTCAACATCCTCACAATCCTCGATTACTAGAAAGGTTGGCAAATCGGGATCTCTACAATAGAATTGCTTAAATAGACTGACATGCCACGGGCCCACGCTCAGCCCGGTTCTCAAATCTACCAAATGGACAGTTACTGAATTATGAACCTTTTCGACGCGGTACGGCCCATCCCATCTAGCGGCTAACTTAGCAGTATAACCAAGAGCAGCGCTAGACTGCGGATGGGTTCGTTTCCAAACCAACGACCGTACCTCTGGGGACCAATCAGTCTTATTTTGATCGTAATATTTTTTCTGCTTCTGCTTGGCTATCTGAACCACCTCTCTTATAGCAGCAAACCGCTCCTCCATGGGCTCTAAAATGCTGTTGGCATATTCAACCGCCCCTGCCTCAATGTCTGCACTCTGGACATCACCCGTAAATTCTAACCACGGTAGTCGCGCCTCCCGACCCTGGGTTACCCCGAAAGGAGACTGCTTAGTTAACTCATGGCGCGCGGAGTTATAGGCCAGTCTCTTCGGAGGCGTGGGTTTGAGTCCCACCGTTGCCACCAATTATGTAGCCACCCTTGCTCTCGAAGGTTGGTAACATGCCTGCGGAGGCCTTAGTGCGAGCTACACAATAAATTACAGTTCCCAAACCACACATAAGCTTAAAGGATAATATACGAAATGACACAATAATTGAGGTATAAAAAGGTGCCGTTCCTGTCAGTTAGCGAGGATGTAGCCATTGGGCGCACTGTACAATTTTCCCACTACCGAGTGATGCAAAACTAGAACTGCGACTAACCCCGCTCGGGCAAAGTGCGCCTGTTAATATTACCGTGGAGCAGTGCTGCCAAACACTCCGGGGCAACAATTAGGGCCGGAATCGGCTACAATATTGGTTGGCCTTCTCGTGTCTTATGCCCTCTTTTTGACAATATTGCTCAATATACTTTGCATAGAACTCTATCCCATTATCCGTCCTTATGGCTTTAATTTTGCTGCCTGTTCGCTTTTCTATGAGAGCTTTATATTTTTCAAAACAAGAGAAAACCTCGTTCTTCCTCTGCATGATATATATCTTGATGTATCGACTAAAATCATCCACAAAAGTGAGATAATATTTAGCTCCTCCTAAAGAACCAACCGGGGATGGCCCCCAAACATCCGCATGGACCAGCTCTAGAATATGATTGCTTCGAATATCATTCAGACTTCGATGCGGCTATTTCGTACTTTTTGCTACCTTACATGGGATACACTAGTCCAATGTCCCTGTAAGTGGATCTAGACCATCCAACATGCTGTGATTTGCGATATATTTCAAATCCATTTCGTTGACGTGTCCTAGGCGTAAATGTCAAAGTATGATTTCATGAAGTGTTTTTCCAATGCCTGAAGAAGAAAGCACTTCCATTTCGTCATCTGGAGGACCATTAACGAGTACCTTGGTATCAAGTGAATAAAATTTGTCTTTCAACACTGCTTCAAAGGCGATATCCCCCTTAGGAAAATAACTAATTTTGACTTTTCAAATATGCCTCTCCATCCTGCTTCATCCATACACCTTCCTGGTAACAAATTTTTGCGCATTCCCGGTGTATAAATGACATTTTGTGAATTGATATAATTGATTTTCCCTTCACGATGAACTTCGAGCCATAATGAACTTCGGCCTTCGGCCTGGATTTCCCCTTCACCTACATGAAGTTATGTATTTGTACCCCGCCGTTCCGCTAGGCACTACGGCGGCCCACAACACTCAACCAGGTCTGGACAAAAATGCGCTTTGCGAAACAACGTTCGGCCAGTGAGACAGCTATAAAAACTGGCTCACATATGGCAAACAAACGCCCCCATCACGGCCCAACAAAAGGCGACACCATCCTCGCACAGCTGAGGGCTAGAGAGACTTTCTCATTCACTGCAATTACCATCCCCGATAAGGTTATCAAATGACAGGTATGGAGCGAACCCAAAGTCCGAGCCCAGCAACCACGAACACACCCGTCCCCCCTCCGGCTGGCGGCGAAGGGGGCGATGCGAACTGGCGCGCAAGCCCAGAAATCAGGCCCGGCAGCCGCGAACGACACCAGTGAACCCATTAAGGACAATCCTGATAGGGACAGTGATACCTGTGCAAATCAGCCGCAGGTTATTAGCCATACGTTGCCCGGCTCTCGCCACGAGGAGGCTTTGCAATCAGGGTTTTCAAGAGAGCCCCCCTTCACCTACAGAAGCATCAGTTAGTGTAGGGAGCTGTTGGCTCGATCTCGTGGCATGCAGGGCTTGCCACCACCCTCCTACGCATTGTAACCCGGCCACCTGAATTAATGGCTTCAAAAGTCGCTTGATGACTTAGGCCTAAGGTGGTGCCTTGGGTATTAGCCTAGCTGATTATTAAGTTTTTAAGTTATTTCACAAGGTTCATAGGTGTGAAACCATTCTCTCTGGTTACAAAAATGGTGTGTCGCACCTGTGTCTATCACCCACTCTTCAGTGTTGTTTGCTGTATAAAACGTTGTTGCAAACATACCCGCACTATTCCCATTTACGCAATTGATCTTTTAACTTTTACACCTTCACAGTCACAGTGATAGGTGATGCAGCCATTGAACATAACATAGGAGATAAAGTAAGAGTTCTTCTTTCACGAGATGTAGGATATGCCCCAAATGGTAGGAGAAACCTAATAAGCGGGTGTCAATTCAACAAAGGAGGACATAAATGGGCAGGTGGTAATATGAAGCTTATTACAACCAATGATAGAGGAGAAGTTATTAATGTCTTTAAAGGAGTTCGGGGATTATATCGCATGACTGGAAAGCCATACTCAGGAATAATTCCAGGATTCGATCTGGCGCAATGGCATTCTAGACTCGGCCACCATTAGTATTCATACTATTATTCAAATGCCGAAGGGTGGAAGCGTACGTGATCTACCACCATTACAGATTCAAGATTGGAATAGCGATATCTGTACAGAAACTAAGATGAAAAGCATATCCAGAGAAGGTTTCAACCAAAATGCTTGAATAAGAGCAATGTTAAAAGAAAGCCACCTTCCTCCTAGATTTTGGGTTGAAATGTTACTCACGTTTCATTACATTAAGAATCGCTTACCTCAGAAGAAATTGAGTAGCAAAACGCCTTTTGAATTGCGGTTTGATCGACAACCAACAGTCAAGCATTTCAAGAGAATAGGCAGTGTTGCTCACTATTTTGTTCCGAAGGAAACACGCCGAGATAAATTTTCTGATACTGCAAGGAAGGGAATATTGGTTGGATATGCCCTGACAACTCGCGGATTTAGGATTTGGAATCCTGCTACTGATAAAATAGTGGAATGTGACAATGTGAGGGTAAATGAATCCATAACTTATGAAGGTTGTGACGTTGATAAAGACATAAGCTACACTGATGATGATGACGAATATGATTGGAAACCGATCACAAGGTCACAAATACCAACTACAACACAAGCTACCCCTCAAATAACAGCACAAACCATACCTCGCTCTTCTCCTAGCTGCTACTCCACAGGGTGTAGCACCTCCTATGCAAACTACTGAAGTTGCGAAAGGGTAAGAAACAACTCAACAATGGACTCGGAGAGCACAACAGAAACAATCGGGAAAAACAGCTGGTCAACATGACGTATACTACAGATATGGAGATCAAAAAGAACCTCGAAGCGTCGTGAAGTTATCGAATTTTGCACGGAGAAGAATCTGGACATCAATCCCGATTTAATTGATTTTTCAAGGGCTAACACCTATACAAAAGGAAAAAGATGAAGTCATAACGACACTAGAGCAATCAGATACGAGTTACACAGACTATTTACATGGTGTTGAGTTTTGTTTTACTAATTTTGACGATCCAAAGTCATATGAAGAAGCCATAACGGCAGCAGATGCTGACAAATGGGACAAAGCTATGGATGAAGAAATAAACACCCTAAGAGAAAGAAATGTTTTTACTCAAGTAAATAGGCCCTTAAACCAAAAGGTGTTGGGAAATAAATGGGTTTTCGTACGTAAATACAATGACAAAGGGGAAGTAACCCTTAACAATGTTAAACCACATGATTAACAATAAACAAACGAACTTGAACTTGAAGTGGTGTGTCACAGGGCACGCATTGTTCCACAAGGCTTCAAGCAGCACAGAGGAATTGATTATTACGAAAGTTATGCTCCCGTGATAGAGTTTGTAGTCGTACGTTTATTTTTATTATTGCTGGTTGTTTTACAGAAATGGACAAATAAACATGTAGATATAAAATGTGCGTATCTATATGGCGAATTGAAAGAAACTACATACATGGAAATTCCCAAGGGTTATCATATCAGCAATGATAAAGTTTGGTTACTCCACAAAAGCTTATATGGCTTACATCAATCGGGTTGGTGTTGGTTTTATAAATTGGATCAAGAGTTAAAGAAAATAGGTTTTCAAACTATAATGGCATGTCAATGTGTATATAGGCTGAACTGGCACTGTATTGTCTTGGTATACGTTGATGACTTACTTGTTGTAACCAGAAATAATATAGTGATGGAAGATGTTATGAAACGTTTAACCCTTAGTTTTGATATTAAAGATTTGGGTGAAATAAAAACATTTCTTGACGTGGATTTTGAGATGAATGACCATGTCACAAACAAGATATATTCGAATGATGCAACAATAATTTAAAAGAATACCTTTTCGACGAAGCTATGAACCAATGAAGTGGAGAACAAGTATTAGAACACCGAGTCAAGACACAACTGAAAAATATTGGACTTACCATATAGAAATGTAATTGGGAGCTTATTGTACATAGATAGCCATACACGTCCCGATATATTGTATGCAGTTAAATGCACTAGCCAAATATTGCAACAACTATAACCTTGAAATATGGGAACACTTGGTACATTTATGGAATTATGTGATAACCTCAGAAAATAAGGCACTATGGATAAGAAAAACTGTTACGAAAGACATCACAGTATATAGCGACGCATCGTGGGCGTCTGATATTGAAACACGTAAATCGAAATCAGGCTATGTTATAGTGTTTTGAGAAACACCACTTGCATGGAGATCGGCAAAACAGTCTATAACAGCTTTATCAACTATGGAAGCAGAACTGATTGCTGTGGTGGAAGTAACAAAAGAAGTGATTTTTATTCAACGAATAGTTAAAGAATGTAAATCCATTTTTCCTATGGCCTCAGACAACCGTATCTAACTCCAAATGGACAATCAAGCAGCAATCGAATGTTTATTAAATCACGTTGGAAATTCAAGAACCAAGTACTTAGATTTACGCATACAATTTCTCTGTGATAAAGTATCAGAAGGCCTTTTTCAGTAACATATATACCCTCCGAAAACAACTTAGCGGACATATTCACTAACCATCAACGTTAAAGTTTCTATACCCTTACCAAAAAATAAGTTGGCTAAAAACCACTTAGGACAACTTGTATTTCAACTTGGTTTTCAGTTTGTATTTGGGACAAATGCCTACTTAAAAATAACTTAAATCCTCTTTATTAATCAACTTATTTCCAACTAAACCAGAATCAACATTTACATTTAACTACTTAAAAGCAACTTAAAAATGTTATGTAATTTCCTGACTACTATAAACCAACTAATTATTAACTTAGCAAAAGCAGTATTTTCCTACCAACTGAATAACAACTTATTACCCCTTTAATAGTAACTTGAAATATGCTGACAACTTGAGCCTACTTAATACCAACTCAATATCAACTAATAATGTGTATACAAACTAAATACAAACAGAAATCCAACTTATTTTTTGGTAAGGGTAGTCTCTAATCAAACTTATAGTTCTAGGGATTAATGGACAAAATTTTTTCCTTACACACGTTATCAGTTCATGATCAGATATACCCGTTGTACTTGTAATTCGAATTACGATTGGGGTGAGATGTAAAAATTAAGTCAATTAAAGTAGCAGAGTGAGGTTTTAGTTGATACTATCCGGGTTGGAGTGGAAATTAATTGCTTAAAGTTATTCATAGTTTTCTGAAGAAGTTTTGTCTTTGCAGACAGTGGCTTACATAAATAATCACAGTTAAAATCACCCAACAGAATTGATAGTTCCGTGTGAAACAAGGTCTCATTGAATGGTTTTCTATGGAGATGTTATGCAGATGTATATTTATGAGTAATTATGTTACATATGGTGCTATCTCATATAGTAGAATAAGTGAATGTAAGAGGAAACATTCGCTGCCAGTGTTGCGACTGACCCGGAGGCCCTCTAAGTAGATAGCGCTTGTTTTTAATCAAGAGGATCTCTCTCATTCATGCTACTGCTACTAATATTTCTACTCATGTGGAAAAAATATAAGGTACTAATAAGTTTTTTTTTTCAGAGGTGCATTATTAAAAATTGTGAGCGTCTTATTGAAATATGTGTATGTAAATTAAGCAGCGGATTTCTTCCTTTACTTGACCTTCTTGCAATGGCATTAAATCCTAATAACAAGTAAGACTTTCTTCTAATTTCTATATATTTTATCACTTGCCCTAGCAATGTTGTGTAGTTTTCTATCGATAGAGAGGTTAAGTAGGAAACTCTAGAAGTTTGAATGTATCTAGCCGTTTGTTAAATTAAATTCTTTAAAATGGTTCAGCGTGCTTTCACTTTGACTTCTAAAGAAAACATGTACACTTATAATAGAATTTTAACACATTTTAGAAATATTAGCTAAACCTGGGTACCAAAATGCCCTGGAACATTGTCTAAACACAAAAATTTGTACCTTGCTTTACTTTAAATATGTCTCCGATTTGTTCTATAAAATACAAGTCTACAATTTAATCCAGTATTTACGATTGCTAAAACACAAGTGTCTAGAAAAGGAACAACATACCATAATTACCTCCCAATTTGTTGAGCAGGAGAATTGTAATATTCAGTTAAGATACTGTACTATGTGTCAGATTAGCTCGACAGAAATATGGCGTCATCTTCAAGTTATAAAAGGCTATGACTCCGAAGTATAAATGCGAAAAGACAACTGTGGAGAATGATCATGTGACTCTAAAAGTTGTCATTCAAGCTTTTAGAGCACTCTGCTTCAATTGTTTAAAAATTTTACATTGGTAGGTCTTTATTTATATCTAGATTTAAACAGTTGATATTCCAACATTTTTAAACCCTCAGCCGCGGCCTGAGGGAGTTTTTTAGACCCTTGTTTGATCCTTGCTGGAAGTCTTAAGATTTAATTCATTTACAGAACCAAGTATTATTTACTAGACCCTGCTGAATATCTTGCCCCATCTGAGCATAGTTGGAGTTAAGATCTTTCTCCTAGGGAAATTTCAATGGGTTTTTCTTTGATAGGGAGATCATACCAAAATTGGCATTAATTTTTTAAATCCAAGAACCTTCTATATTTAATTAAATAATATTTGACGTTGAAAAAAACATCTGATAACTGTTATCATTTGTGTTATTAACATAATACCAGCTACCCCAAGCTTCTGTTAAACATGGTGGCATAAATGTGAAATTAGGAGATTTCCTACCCTAAATCTAACTTTATATTACCTTTTATTTAAAATATGACTTTTTATTGTTGAAATATTCATGTGCATGGCTATATTGAACAATATTTCCTTATCAATTTGCAGATTTCATTCATATAATGGTACAAGACCATCTGAAACTAATCCATTAGGATCACAAATTCCTGATGAAGAAATATTTGCCCGATCACCAGATGCAAGAACTCCTAGAGTATGTCTTTTAATTTATTTTTACATAAATGTATCAAGTGTTAGTTAATAGCTCAGACACTTTTGAAAACCAGGGTAAGCTGAAAAAGTTTTCCAATAATAAGCTATTGTGATTTCCAGATAAAGCATAGGTCATATAAAGAATTTAGTAGTAATACAAATCTAACACCCAATTTTCTTAAGTGTTATTCGTACCTAAAATGAGTCAAGAAATCTCAAAGAAATTAAAACATACATAAATTTAAAACATTTTGTGTGCTATAAATAATTGCAGTGGCAAAATTTTCTTCCCAACTAGTTTCATTAGTGTTATGTCAGCTAGAAACGCAAGTGTTGCCTCGAAATCAAAAGGGCTCAAATGCTGACAAGAATTTTTTTCGAACTAACCCCTCAACACAAATTGAATTTGAATAATGATAATTTATTAATTCTGAATGTGACGTTTAAATTGGCCAAAACTATTGAATATCCATTAAAAAAACTAATGTTTATTTCTTGGTGTATTTCAGGGCTGGCTTGTTGACTTAATAAATAGGTTTGGGGCACTTGGTGGTTTCAAAACTTTGCTGGAAAGGTTTCAGAGTGGTCCTCCATTATCTGTGCCTGTTATTGCTGCATTAATTAGGTATGTAAGAAGGAAAGTATAACTGCATTTATTATGCATTTTTAACAAATGTTTTCTCGTTTTCAGGCCCTTTGGTTACTGTCATGAGCTTCTTACTGTTCATACCATTGAAAAGTTTTTTATGCCAATAGTTGAAATTGTACCCGCCTTTCTTGATAACTTAACTGATGATGAATTAAAGAAGGAAGCGAAGAATGAAACAAAAAATGATGCTTTATCGGGCATTGCTAAAGCGTTGAAAAGTTTAGCACTTCGTTTACCAAATCAAGAGGAGACTGTGAAAAATTTAGAAATTTTTAGGCTAAAAATGATACTCAGGTTAGTGTTAAATATTTTTAAGTTGCTTTAAATGTGTTTTTAAATCTTATGGTGAGTATTGCTTAAAATTGTTGATGCTATGAATAGACAGGTTAATACCGCCAGTGTTCCTGGGTGGTAAATACCACCTGACATTTATTGTGGCAAATAGTTGCAAAAAGTGACATGGCAAATAATGATTTTTAGTGACAAATTGACATATAGTGGCAAATATTAGAAAAAGTAAAAATACTAATAAAGGTTTCATATGAAATACCATAAAAGCATTTTTAAGCTATTTTTGTAATTATCCTATGCGGGGTTGCCAAGAATTGGGCTATTTTTTATATTTATTTTATTTTATTCATTGCTAAAAGTCATAGCAAATAAAGTGTCCTAAGAGTACAAAATTATTTGTTTCCCCTGTTTGTCATTATATGCCATTATTTGTCACTATTTACCAGTGACATGGCCTATATTCGAAAAAAGTGACATTTTAATAACACTGAATACCGCTCTTTAAAATGCAAAGAGGGATGTTAATGGTAAACACAATTAAGTTGCAATTACCATTCAACTTTTTATTAGTGTTTGTACGGGATCAAAATTAAGCCGGGGTCGGGGTTAAGCTATCCCCGAAAGAAATAAGTCGGGGTCGTGGGAAAATGTCGGGTTTTCGGGGTCAGGGTCGAGGTATAGCAATCCCCGAAAAGAAATAGTTTGGATAAGGTAAGGCCACCACCGAAAAAAAATTATACTTTCTTATTTATAACTAAAAGAACCAAATTATTTTATGGAATAAGGTTTATAGTAAACAAATGACCAAATAAATAAGCTCCTTTCCAATTCTAAAGTTCAAACATATATTCCCAAAAATTAACACTGAAACATAACACCCCCGACTTTATTTTTTATCTTCGGTGCCTCATTAAATATGCTTTTATTATTATTATTGTTATTATTATTATTATTATAATTATAATTATTATTATTATTATTACTGGGGTTGGGGTCAGGGTCGGGGTCCCCATACGAAAACTACTTTTTATACCTACATATTTTGCAACGCAGGCTTAACTTGTCTAAAATCAAGACTTCTTTTATGTAAATGTTCTTACATGCAGGTTACCCAAGAAAATTATAACCAATTAAGTTCAAACTCCGGAGTTTAGTAGACCTTCATATAATTTGTAAATTTCCCTAAAGGGAAAGTTACTACAGGCATTAGTTTTGCAACAAAACCCAAAAATTTTTGTTGATTATTAAAAACAAAAATTTATCCATGCTGGAAAACAATTAAATTTCAATGTACATATATTGTCAAAATCTAAATTAAAGTTTGCCAAAATAAACTTAATAATACCTAAAACACCCAAAATAGTTAACAAATAATTAGGTAGAATTAAAAATTTTGTCTAAATTTGTAAACAGAAGATACTTTTTAAGTGTAAACATTTTAAGATATTTTTGTAAAATTTAAAGCAGTGGGTTTACTATGATTGTTATTGTGTGCATGCTTGTAGCGTCATAGACATATGTCATCACTAAGCCCCACCTTAAAATGGCCGCCATGACAAATTTCACGTAACATATCACGAGGCAAAACGCCACGCAACCCTGCGAAATAATCACGTGACTGCCATGGGCGTCTTAAAGTAATGACTGATCTAACCGCGTTACAAAGGCCATAAACACAAACCACACCCACAAGCAAGCTACGAATAACAAAATGTGTCTAAGTGGACATTGCACAGTGTATTATCAACATTTCTAGTTTAATTATCGTCTGCCTTTTACTTACATCTCACTTTTGAAACAGTTACACGTCTCTAATTCAATTATCTTCTCTAAGTATTGCTCCTTACTTAAACAGTTTGACAGTTTTAGTTATCTGTGTTGTTCTGCCGTCTACCTAGATTTTGCTTATGAAATTGTTAAATACCTCTAGATCAATGAACTGTTCTTCCTACATAATAAATAATAATAATCAGCTAGGCTAATACCTAAGGCACCACGTTAGGCCTAAGTCATCAAGCTACTTTTAAAGCCATTAATTCAGGTTGCCGGGTTACAATGTGTAGGAGGGTAGTGGAAATCCCTTCATGCCACGCGAGCCAACGGCTCCCTACACTAACTATTACATCTCCCTGCTTAAGGAGTTTGACATATAGTTCACTGTGCTGTTTTGCCATCTATCTAGGTCTCACTTATGAAAATATTAAGTATTTTTAGTTCATTAAACTGTTCTATCTTCTACTTTGATCTTTTGAAACAGTTCCCCATTTCTAGTTGAAATGTGAACCAAGATATAACTGGTTTGTTGAGAACCGCGAGCTGTAGTGACTACCCTAGTGTAGAAACCTTAAGAGCTTATCTTTTAGGCTTATATCCCAACAGATTAACTCAATAATAAAATTCTGCCTGTATACAAGCCCCTGGGTTTTTTTTTACAAGAAGTACAGGGAAATTTCCCTCCCATTTCGCAACGTTAATTAACTAATTTAGTAATTATAATTGCTCTCAATTTTTAAAGATTTTAATCGTATAAATTAAATTTTATGACCATGGTCTCGATGTATAAACTAAAATTAAAATCAACGACAGATACTTCATGGTTAAAGACTCACGCTTGACAAGGGGTGTCATACCCGAAAGCTAGCAAAATTTTATAAACATAAAAATGTTTTAACCATGAAGTATCCGTCGTTGATTTTAATTTTAGTTTAAAGATTTTACTATTGTTATTTACAGGTTACTTCAAATTTCGTCCTTTAATGGGAAAATGAATGCATTGAATGAAGTAAACAAAGTGATTACCAGTGTGTCTTATTACTCCCATCGCCATAGTGGAATAGAAGAAGAAGAATGGCTTACTGCAGAAAGAATGGCTGTAAGTGGTTATTTTGATTTTGTGGAAATAGTACTAAGTTTTTTTTACCGTTCCTGGTAGCTTGGGTTTGGTTAGGTACGCTGTTAATGAATACATTTTAGTAATTCTGTAAAAAACCGCTACCATTCTTTGCAGTAATTAGTTTCTTGAATAATTTAAAAAATTAATTTAACTGACCAATTTTTTGACCAACCAGATTTTGGTAGCCATATCAATCCATATAGGCCGCGTTCAGCGACTCTCAACGGAGGTTAAATTGTTGATTAACCGTTGATCTCCGTTTGCAATCATGACGCCATGTCTGTTGAACGCTTTTTTACAATTTTTGTAAATTTTATCAAATATCATCTCCAACTAGCCTTCCTGCGTGCTGTGACGTCACGATTGCGTTTATAGACAAAATAACCGGCTCTTCCAGCCGCTTATTTCGATAGCTATTCGATTGCAATCGTGACGTCCAGGCCGGAAATGAAAAAAGTCGTACAGTAGAGAATGCTCATTCAACGTTGAGTTTGTTGACGGTTACTGAATGCAACCATAGTGTTATCCTCCCACTTTCAAAAAAAATATTTTTTAAACCAATTTCTTTGGAACCATGATTGAAAGGAAACTATTAAAGTAATTTTATTTAAACAGTAACTTTAAATTTCGGGTGTAGTGAACTACAGCGGCCTCATTGAATTTTAAATTAATTTTGGTTGCGCCTGATAGATCTTGTCACGTAGATGCCGAGGGTATTTTTAATTTAATTTTTTTAATTTTATAAATTTCTCAGTTTCATTGAATTTTATACTAATTTTGGTTGTGCCTGATAGACCTCCTTGTCACGTAGATGCCGAGGGTATATTTTATTTGGGCGCAAATGATTATTTAATTTTTTAATGTAATTTTAAAAATTTCTCATTTTTGGGTATTTTCACGTGTTTTGTTGTACTTATTTCCGTCGTGTGTGCGCCGACACACAATTTCGGTGTCCTAATAATTTCCACGTGATATTCCCGTACTTATGTTCATTTTTTAGGTGTTTTGTATTTTTTGCCACTTTTTCTGGTTGATATTAAAAGTATATACTTGGTGCGTAAGGCTTGGTACTGTCCTCTAGGTCGCGTTATGGTTGACCCAGCGCTTTTTTTAGTATGGGGTTGGGGAGGCACCGCGCGCCCCCTGCGCTTCAGCGAAGTGAGTGCGCGGCGCCGTCAGGCGCCAATACGGGGAATCAGAACCAGGAGTAAACAACAAGAGAAACACCAGTGTTTTTGGAATTTTTGAAAGCTGCGGCTTCGGTGCATTCACCCAACCCTTGAAACTTTTGTACCTTTTCCTGTCTATTAAATGCATCAAACCTGTTCTCATTTTTGTTACTATTTAAGTTGATGCGATTTCACTAATTACGATGCCACTAGGTACGATTACAGAAGGCCCACCGTCAATGGTCGGAATGGGGCTGGGGCGCCTCAGAAAAGTGGGGTCGACGGATACACGACGGAACTATTTTTTAGAAAAATGTTATTAAACCCCTAAAATGACTACTTTTTTAAAATTAAGGTAATTAATCATTTGCGGCCCAAAAAAAATAGTTTAGTAATCTACGCGTCAAGTGCTACATTCTCCGCCAAAAAAAATAAAAAAACGGTAATTCCCTAAAATTACTACTTTTTTTAAAATTAAGTTAATTAAAAAAAATTATCATTTGCAGCCCAAAAAAAAAGTTCTGTAATCTACGCGTCAAGTGCTACATTCTCCACCAAAAAAAAACTAAATTACATGAGGCCGCTGTTATATTTTGCTAAAATTTCAATTTGGAAAAATTAAATTAATGTCCTTAACAAAATAAATCCTTTTCTTAAAAATCTTTATCAAAAGATTTGTCTTGTTGTATGAAGTAAAGTATATTTTACTGAATAGCTCAACTCTAAATACACATGAAAATGGTCGTAATAGAGAAAAGTTAGTGTTAGTATTGAAACTTAGCCCCTTCATGCTTCTTACCTCTACAATATCAAATCATTGGTTCCCTAAAGCTTACATCTTCTTACTTAATTAAAACACAAGCTGGTGACTTTTTCCTTCCCCCTCTCATTCTGAGGGAAAGCTAGATCATGATGCTTGTTCATCGTTTCAACATTCTCTCTAAATACATTCTTGGTTAGAGTTACAATGTTTTCAAACTTTAGTACCGATTTAATTTTTAATAAATATTATTTAAGGATAATTTGGTTAATGTTTCGTGTATTTTATGTTAATTTTTTCGTTTTTCGTATTTTTTAGGAATGGATTAATGGTAACAAAGTTCTTCAAATTGTCCTTCGTGACAGTTTGCATCAGCCACAGGTACGTATATTTGTTGAGATAGTTTTAGCTTAAGCTAATTAATTTTTCCCATTCAGTATGTGGAAAAATTGGAAAAAATAATTCGTTTTGTGATAAAAGAAAAAGCTTTAACACTGGAAGACTTAGATGACATATGGGCTGCCCAGTCAGGCAAGCATGAAGCCATCGTGAAAAACGTCCATGACCTTTTGGCAAAGCTTGCCTGGGATTTTACCCCTGAACAATTGGACCATCTCTTTGAGTGCTTCCAGGTTTGATTTGTCTATTACTTTGTTATAAGAATGGATCTAGGCAACTGAGAACAAACCACCGTATCTTTATACTGTAAACAAGTCACATTAATCTAATTGAATATCCAAAAAAAGAGGCGTTCTCAGTTGCTTGTATCCATTCCTGTGGATTTTGTGAATGCTGAATTGAAGCTAACCAATTTTAATTATAGTTGATTTGAGATTCCTTGTCTGTAGTATTTATGATAAAGTGACTTTGAGTTGATTAATTTTTAGGCGAGTTGGACCAATGCTTCTAAAAAGCAGCGGGAAAAATTACTTGAGTTAATTCGGAGGCTGGCTGAAGATGACAAAGAAGGTGTTATGGCTCACAAAGTTTTGAATTTGCTTTGGAATTTAGCCCACAGTGACGATGTGCCTACTGATATTATGGATCAAGCTTTGACAGCTCATGTAAAAATTTTAGACTACAGCTGCTCTCAGGTTTGCATTTTTTGTTGTTTCTACTTCTAATATTATTGCCATAACTAAATGATATTAACATTAATTTAGTTATAGCAGTTAGGATTTTTTAAAATTTAAAAGGTCTACTTATATAACATTTTATGAATCGGTGTGGAGAATATTAGCTGCATTCATTGTGTTGCCAGGAGTACATGCTAAACATTTTGTAGCGGTTTCCTCTTCTAGTAAACCTCACATAGCCAATAGTTAATTTTTCTATTATTTCACTGTAATTATAGCAAAGTCTTAACTTTTGGTTTTAAATTTAAGGTTTTTTTTGTCCTTTGTAGTTCGTTCATTAATAACCAAAACTTGCAGGTTAAATGGGATAAAAATATAATTCACTGGTGAAATTATCATTTTTAATGCTCACATTTTGTAAAAACAAAAAGCATATGCTTTGTTGGGTGATAAATAAAAGTTTTCTAGTGTCTCAATTTTTGTAGTACATTTTGCGCTAATAGATTACTTCCATCCAACACTAGTTGAAATCAATAGCTTCTACTAAAGATGAGTTTTTAAGGGACTAAAATTCTACCGCTGAGTATTGGTAAGATAAATAAATTCCACTAGAAATAATTAGCATTACTTTTAATATGACTCGAACAAGAGATCCTATGGTCTGAAGGTGATTCTACAAGGAGGGAGCTCCTAACTTCTCAGGGGGACTCCCCACAGCCCCCTGCCACTCCCTCCTTTATACTAAGGTTATGGGGGGGGGGGGGCTTAAGTCACTATTGGCTTGGCGCCAACTTTGGGCCTTACAAGTTACGGCTTTCTAGTATACAATCTCAGGTTTATCCGAGGGAATGTTCGGATATCTGTGTTATTTTGATTATAAACTGAATGTGGTAGATCAATCTTTTGTTATTTCACAAGTATAATTTATTGTAAAATTTTTTCTTCAGAAATTATTTTAAAAACAATCTTCTCATTACTTTGAAAACAGTTTATTATTGACAGTATATTCCTTTTTTTCCCTTATGAACACCCAAATAAGGAACTTATAATTAATTTATTCTTCGGTTTCTCGATGTTTTAAACAGGACCGTGATGCCCAGAAGACTCATTGGTTAGATCGCTGCGTGGAAGAACTGAAAAATGACAAATGGGTTTTGCCAGCTTTAAAGCAAATAAGGGAAATTTGTTGTTTATACACAGAAGCTCCTCAAAATTTTAATCATACTCAAAGATCTCCTCATATGAGCTACCGCCATGAAGTTATAAATCGGCTGCAACAACAGCATTCGCTAGTCATTCTGGTTGCCGAGAACCTTACAAATTACATGAACAGAGCTCGGTTGCTGGCCAAAGAATATCCAGAGATGGACCCTTCTGCTGTGTCCCTCGATAGCAGATATACTCATGTTCAACAAGTCCAAGAGAGACTTAATTTTTTACGGTAGGTGTATTTTTTATTGATCTTATGTCTGCTTAGTAATTCAAGACATTTTTTTAAGAGCAATACTCAAATCAACCTATTTCAATTATAAATTATTATGCGAAGCTAACACACTTAAACCATAGGGTGATTCTTTTTATTCCCACTCTCTAAAATACTGTTGCACTTGGTATTGTACAGGTGTGATTTTTGTACAATTTTATAGGGTCAGTACAATAATTATGAAATACGTCATCAACCCAAAACTTAAAAACTTTTAAACCTCATTGATAAGTGCTGCAAATAAAGGTATCAATAATTTTAACTTAAAATAAAGTATTGTGTGGGGGATAAATGGCAATTAGTAAAAAATCTAGACATCTTGAAATTAAATGAAATATAATTAAGTTTAATGAAGACCAAAAGTTAGAATATCAAAATATACATCTCTCTCAAAAGAAAGTGACACAACAAGCAAAGTTTTGTAGAGTTGGCAAATCGAGGTAGACTTGGCAAGATGAAAATTATGAAACATGTTAGTTAATTAAAAAAACTACTAAATCGATGGTAAACGATGTTGCAACAAATCATTTAGAATTTCCCAGCAATTTACTTCCCTAAAGTCATTAACTATGTTTGATATTTCTATGTAGTTGCTTCTCCTTATGTATAACTTACAAGACCTGATTTCTATGCTAGGCAGCTAGTGTGTTGGAACTTTCTCTTACCAAAAAATAAGTTGGTTTTCAGTTGGTATTTAGTTGGTATTCACATTTAAGTTGATATTTAGTTGGTTTTAAGTGGTCAGCATATTTCAGTAAACTAGTTAAGTTGGTTTTAAGAGGGTGGGAAAATGCCCTTTTCTTTAAGTTGGTATTTAGTTGGATTTTAGTGGTCAGAAAATTACATATTATTTTTTAAGTGGTCTTTATTAAGTAACATTTTAAGTAAGTTTTAAGTTGGCTTTAAGTGGTTTTTATTAAGTAACATTTTAAGTAAGTTTTTAGTTGGTTTTAAGTTGGTGTTAAGTAGGTTTTTAGTTGGTATTTAGTTGGTATTTGTCTCAAATACAAACTTAAAACCAACTTAAATAGTTCTTAGACCACTTATTTTTTGGTAAAGGTTAGTTCAGCCTTGTAGTAAAAGCTTTTTAAATAGTAATTTTTCCTACAGCACCTTATAAAATTCAAAGGCAGATAGACGCGTGATAGAGAATATCGGTTGTTCGTTATTATTTCAGTGTTAATTTTCTACGTTAATTTGGCAATCTGTATAAAATTTATAAAAATACCTAGTTTTAATTTCTATAGGAGATGTTAGTTTTTTTTTTCTTAGGGTAAATTAGGTAAGTCGTGAATATTATAGTGATATGTTTTAGGAAAGTGAAAATTTCACAAGCCAATATTCCTAAAGTTGCGTTGGGTAAAGATAACGTGTGATACAGTGTCGGTTGTTCTTACGTTAATATTTCAGTAACAAGTGTTTGAATTGTTATATTTGGGTATGAATAAATAATAATTCCAGTTATTCAAAGCAGTTCAGTTAAACAAACACTAGTATTCGTCAGGATGAAACGTATCTATTTTTTACTACAGCGGGATTTTTAAATTGCTGTAGCATCCCTTACCAAAAAATAAGTGGTCTTGTAACTTTTTAAGTTGGTTTTAAGTTGGTATTTGGAACAAATGCCAACTTAAAACCTACTTAAAAACCACTTTACACCAACTTAAAACCAACTAAAAGCTTTCTTAATAAAGACCACTTAAAACCAACTTAAAACTTACTTAAAAAGACCTCTTAATAAAGACCACTTAAAGCCAACTTATAACCTACTTAAAAATTATAAGGAATTATCTGACCACTAAAAACCAACTTAAAACCAACTTCAAAAAATGAGTATTTTCCAGCCAACTTAAAAACAACTTATTATCTCTTTAAATAGTTTATTAAAATATGCTGGCAACTTGAACCTACTTAAAACCAACTTAAAACCAACTTAAATGTGAAAACCTACTAAATACCAACTTAAAACCAACTTATTTTTTGGTAAGGGATCGTTCAATCTCTTTTTTCTTCTTCGAGTATCTCGCTTTATATATAAAGAGCCCTTACCAAAAATTAAGTGGTCTAGGAACTTGGTTTAAGTTTGTATTTGGGACAAATACCAACTAAAACCATACATAAAAACAACTTATTACCAACTAAAACCATACTGCCAACTTAATATCCCCTTATTACCCCTTTAACTAGTTTATTGAAAAATGCTGACAACTTAAAACCAACTTAATACCATCTAAAATGTGTATACCAACTAAATACAAACTAAAAGCCAACTTATTTTTTGGTATGGGAGAGTACGCAATTGTTTCACTCACTATAACTAGTTGACGAGCCATTATCGCCATTGAATTGGGAATAGTACCGCTAGAATGACATAGGCTCATTCGGTAGTCGTGGTTTCGCGAAACAAATTCTGAAATTTCGAGTTGGCGCACTCAGCCGTCAACTCTATTATTATACAGGTGGCGCCATCTATAACTTTCATAGTACATTAATTCAATTGTATAGTATATAGTTCCCGCCGCTAACAGTGGATGGCGCCACCGATTATTATTTTAATGAAACGTTTAAATTGAAATCTACCGCAACAATCCAAACTTGTGCTTGATCCTCAGTAGCTGAAGTTTCATTTTTCGCCTATGTGTACAAAGTTTAAAATCCTTTTAATTGTGTCAACTTTTGTAACTTTGTTATAATTTGAGAACCTGCTGAAATTGGGTTGGTGAAATGTTCAAATGGTTAATTTTGTATTCATTTTAGGTTTTTACTAAAAGATGGCCAGTTATGGCTATGTTCACCACAAGCTAAACAAGTGAATTTCAAAATTTTTATTTTTGCTAGTATGAAAAGAAATTGGTTAATGTTTAATTTATTTATAGATTTGGACGTGTTTAGCCGAAAATGCTGTATATACAACGGACAGAGAAGCTTGTTTCAAATGGTTTTCCAAAGTAAAATTAACAATATGTTTAATTAGTTCAATCTCACATCACGAAGCCTTGAACTATTTTTTTTTATTTTTTAGTTAATGGGTGATGAACCAGATTTAGATCCAGAAATAAATCGTTGTTTTTTTGAAAATAACATTTTAAGACTTGATCCGTGCCTTTTAACAGAAAGTGGAATAAAGTGAGTCTTTTAATATTCACCAATAGCGCATAGCTGTCAGCCATAAAGCCTATGAGAGAACATTGGATAACTAGTTTCAAGCTTATTCTTGCAACGGGAAAGTGCTTAGATAGTTTTGGAAGCTTAATAAACACTTCAATAAAACCCATTCTGAAGTATTAATACACATGAAAAACTTGTGTCAACTCCAAAAATTATGTATGAGATTGCCATTACTCTTTTTTTGCATTTTGAAAAATTAAACCAGCAATAAGCACAAAATACTCTTAACCTAGTTGAATTTGTTTTTGAGTGTGGACTGTAGTTTGGTGTTTGTTAAATGAGCAACTGGAAATAATTTGTTCAGCAATCCAGTTTTTCTAAATATAGGTGGGGAAATAAAACAAAGTTATTTTATTGAAGCACTTATTGCCTATAAATCTTTTGGCGATTTTATAGAAAATTTCATTTAAACTTGGAATGACAAGGTTTCATTACCGCCATATTGTCTCTACATATAGGCAAATGGGATGAACTTTAACAATGTTGAATGTAACATTTTCTATTTTATTTACTGGGCACGGTTGCTGTGAAGCTTCTTTAGTGGGAAAAATTTACCCTGACTCTGGGAAGCTTTGTTCGTTTTTGGCAGTTGCATTAGTTGCAGTGAATTGACTATTGCCTCGACAATTTTGTGGTACTAATTTAGTGAGCTTCTTCCTTAATTAAATATTATTCGAATAGTCTTCAAAATTTGTCCATTACACGTCATTGAAATAAACAAACCAGGAAATAGGTTTATTAAATCCCTGATTGGTTCTCTTAGATAATTTAAAATGTTCTTCATGAAGATTGTCTCATGACTAACCATTCTTCCATAGGCATTTGAAGTGTATACACTAGCCATGTGCGAGTACTCTATTTAGATTGCGAGTGAAAAAACTGCCAAACAACACACATTTATTTGTCCCTAAGGCCTAGAGTAGAAAGGTTTCTTCCTGATGGGAAACCTAAGTCATAGCCTGCCCGGTTTTTGAGCTCAGTTTGTCTTGGGTTAAGTTTCCTCTGGTGTGAAGTTCTGGCTTTTGTTTAGATATCCCAGTGATCATAAGCTTAAGAATATTATTGTTTAACGTTTGTAATACCACGAAAATTTCCAAGCCAAGTTCAAATTGCAGTTCATCAGATTCAATAATCAGTAGCTCTGGCATTGAGGAGCACAATTCATAACCAACTATTCAAATATTCGAAGGCTAAGCCTAACTGATCGAGTACACTCGAAACTAGGGTTGTTAATTTTCCGGAAAAATAAATTTCCAGAAAAATTTCCAGAAAATTTTCCGGAAAATTTTCCGCAAATCGGAAAAATACAAAATTTAAACATAAATTACTTTTTAAGGGTTTTTAATGTTTTAAACTTTTTATCGATTTAAAATGACTAATATCAGTAAACATCCTACTTAAAATTAATAGTGTTACATTTCAACCAGTTTAAACTAGTCTATAGGTTTAGTTTTACTTTTAGATTAGAAAAAATGAGGTGAAAATTCCGCTTTATTTAAATTTGCAAACAATATATTAGAAAAATCATGGAATGAAAACGTTTTTAATATTTTTCGGGAAAATACGGAAAATTTTCCGACTTACAACACTACTCGAAACCCTTTTTAAGCTAAGCCTAATTACTTTAAAACTCAATGTAAATTTTAGAAACTAGAGACTCGATTCAAACCCCCAAAATCAAAACTCACACATGGGTAGATACTATACACAATTTCCTGTTAACATTTTACAAACATGCCCTATTTGCATATTTCAGGACACAAACTTCCGTATCACATTGAAAAAATAAATAATTTCAAAGATACTCTTATTTTTTACTTGTTCAATAGAAAATATTGAAATTATTTTTTCTTTAACTATTCAGATGCTTCGATAGATTTTTTAAGGCAGTAAACTCAAAAGAAGGGAAGTTAATTCCAAAAAGAAGAGCGTTTCTCATGGATGACTTGGACTTAATAGGCCTTGATTACCTTTGGAAGGTAAGAAAGTGGTATTTGAGGTTAAAAGCTACTTTTCAATTCAAATTAATTTTTTTTATTAAGGTTGTCTTGTGTAGTGGTGAAGATTTAGCCAATCGTGCTATTGAACTATTAAAAGAAACTTACACAAATCTCGGTCCTAGTTTGCAATCAAGTCAAGTTCATATCCATTCAGATTTCCTTCTTTCGTGTATGGATAGACTCCAGTGCTCATTTGACACAATCACAGTGTTAGAACAAGATAAGGATGGTGTTAATTGTGCGCGACAAGAAATGACTCGAATGGTTAGGGTACTAAAAGTGCTACATGAGTATATTAGTCAATGTGATGGTGACTTTGGTGAAGAGAGAAGCATTTTACCAATGGCAAGGTTAGTAATTTTTTTATACTGCTATCATGTAATTTCCTTCCAAATGTTTCATCAAAAGTATTAAATAACGCATACAGAAAGCTTTACCTCATTAGTCCCTTTGGAGCATTTAGTAAAAGCTTACATGATATTTGTAATGCTGATTTCATTTACTTTCTAAACAATTTTGAAAATTTCCAACTTAAATCCTTTGCTGAAGGATCATAATCAAAATTTGTAATTGTGCATGTTACATTTGATCACCTAAATGGTTAATTATGTATATATAATGAACTCCTGGTAAAGGCATGATATCTGTTACTTTTACTAATGTGCTATAATATTGCGCCCATGACTATTTGTAATTTCTTTATTTGAAATTGTTTTTAGGGCACATAGAGGAAAACATATAGTCCTTACCATCAGGTTTCCAAACCAAGGCCGTCATGTTGATGATTTAGAAGTTTGGACACACAGTAATGATACTCTTGGTTCTATTAGAAGACAAATTCTTAATAGAGTCAAAGCCAACAGTACCAACATGAAAGTAGATTTATTCATCAATGGAGAGCTCTTAGATCCTATAGATGATAAAAAGCTCATATTACAACTTGCTTTGAGGGATAAAATGGTAAACCTTTATTTCATATCTATGCTACGTGAAAGTGTTTTTTTTATAAACATCACTATCTTGTTTTTAATGTTTAGCTTATATCTGCCAAGCTGTGCCAAGTTGGCTCCAACATGCCTTCCTCTCCAGATTCCAGCTCTGATAGCTCTGTTGGTTCTCCTCAACATCCTTATGATGGACCTAATGCTGAAGCCGAAAGTTTTATTCCTGGTGTGGTAAGTGTGCTTTTTCAATGTGGTTTTATTACACAATCTATGTAACGATAAAAAAACTTTCTACAAAATATAATGAATAAAATAACAGTTTAAAATTTGGCTCTTACGGTACAAGACAGCTGTACTAGTAGGTTCTTACACTGAGCAATCTGCTCACTAGATAGAAAATTCCAAATTTCTTGTAACTCTAGCGTGCTCTTTTTAACTTTTGAATGTAATATTAAAGATACATTAAAACAAGACCATGTTATACTATCTATTGGGAGCCAAAAGTTGTGTTAGGATAATAGTATTAAAAGTATTTTACAATATTTTATTATAATGCGATAGTTCTCTTTGAAATATTATAAATTCAACTTTGAACTTTTGACATCAATCTACCCTTACATTCTAACATTGAACTAAGATATAATTTTTTTTTTTAATTTTAAATAGCTTATGGCTCACCAAAAGACATATCCACCATTCCTCTTAAAATTGGCAGACATGGGTTCCTCTAAGAATGTTCCTGCTTTAAGAGATGGAGCCAGGGCTGTTCTAAAACTTATGCCAGCAGGTAAGACCAATATTTATAGTAATGCATTTTAGCACAGTGTTACAGACCTTTGATTAGGCAGATGCTACATTTATTATTAGCTATTGCTGTTTTAATTATAATTTCAAATGAAATTAATCATTACCAATACAGAGGAAACTAAAATACAAGTAGTATTGCAAGTTAATGCAGATTAATATTAATTTGTCAAGTAAAGAAAAAATAAATAAATAAAGTAAAATATGTGGATAGTAACTAATTATATTGTTTCTCAAAATTCCATTTTACCTTTTAGATAATCACAAAGTAGATGAGATACGGAAAATTTGCATGGACAATGCTAAGGCTGGAAGTCCGTCTATGAGTTATGCCTTAGAATGCTTGTTCTTTAATCAGTCACCATCAAACACTCTTTACAACCTGGAAGTTGTGTATTCTTTACTTATGCCTGCTCATAATCCAATGTCTGAAGAAGCTCAGGAGTTCCAGTATAATTTAGTGAAAAGTGGCGGTGTTCCATGTGCTTTAGCAATGATTAGCCAAAATGGAAATTTTCTTCAAAATGCTGATATACCTACCAAAAGAGCCGCTAATTTGATGGTGTTAAAGATATGTAAACTTCTGCTTGTTACTGTTGGACATTGTATAGTGCAGTTTACGAGTGAAAGCGGCCACACATCAAACACCGCTATTACTACCAATGTAAAGGTTACTCCAGAAAATCTTCCAAATACTACCAATGTACCAGGTTGTACGACAATATCCCCTTTACAACTTAATGGTAAAACATCAATTCTTCAACAAGCGCTTCAACATATTTTAAATCCAAGTACAGAATATATGGTTAGGACTGTCTCGCATCGATTGGCACAGCTTCTTAGAGATCAGGTTGGTATCTGAAATATTTATTTTGTTTTTGAGATTTCTCCATTTGGGTTCAAATACATTTTGGAAATACGATAGCTTCCTCTTCTATAATTTTTAGTTTTAAGTTTAAAGTTTATTTATCTCTCTCTTACTAGAAAAATAAGACAATAAAAAATTGAAACGTACCTTCGCAGGTTCAACGCAGTTTTGTTTTTGTTTTTTTTTTAAGTTAGGCTAATACCCAAGTCACCTAGCGACTTTTATTGCCTTGATTTCAAGTGGCTGGGTTAAATGGAAACAATCTTCAGCTTAAAGATAAACTGATTACACTGATTTATTTTTATTAATTTTAGTAAAAGTGGTAGCTTTTTTTCGCCTTCATTCATGGTATTCTATTTTTGTTTTCAGGCTACCTCCCATTTACCCGATATATCTACGGTTCGTTCCTGTATTAGATTAGCTTGGTCCTCTGCAAATGGCTCTACCAATCAAACTTCCGTTTCTATTCATGACAATGTAAAAGAAGATGTCTCTGGTTCTAATGCTTTTCCATCACCTACATACCGTTGCCCAGAGTCTGAAGAAATTAATTTATGCAAAGAAGCTTTGGAAGTCCTTACTATCTCTTTGTCTCTCTGTCCAGAAGCCTTAGAAGTGCTAATGAAAGATAAAGCTTGGCATAATTTTCTAATTGATATTCTTCTGATTTGCAAGTACAGGTAAATTCATATTTATTTCTCGTTTTTGTTAAATAATCAGAAATTTAAAATGTATTCACTATATCTTTAATATTTAATGTTTCATATCTTCATGTTAAATTTGAGAATAACAGTACTTGCTTTCAAGATTTAAAAAATGTATTTAAAAAATTACTTCATGTAGGTAAAATTTACGAAACGTTAAATGGGGGTGATATCTGTTAATATTCAACTCTTTTTTTGTTTTAACTTATCAATATCTTTCCTATTCTGTGACCAAATAAAAATGAAGCATTGCTGTTCTTGCTCAATAACACATCTTAAAAGACATAAGAAACAAAATGTTATGTTTACATGTAAGAAAATTTATTGTAGAATTTAAGAAACCCAGATTTTTCTGCGTCGTATTACTTTTATCAATCTTAAGTAAATTTTTAAAAAATTAAAATATATTAAATAAACTTGAGTGCTATTATTAGGCCTAATGCGGTATTAGTCATGCATGCAATGATTTATTGTTGCATATTTTTCTTGTTAGGCATCACTTATCTTTACATAGCTATTAGTTATTATTTTCACTAAATGTAAATAACACACTGATGGAACGTAGGTTTAGACTTATGATAATAACATTAAAATAAATCTTTCGTTTTTAGGTCTGTTAGATCATCAGCTTTGGAGCAATTCTTCTTAATAGCAACAAAATGTTATCCTTCACATCAGTCGCTTGTGTTTTTCATTACTCTGCTCTTTACGCAATTAGGGGTTTGTATTTTTCATTATGTTATATTTAAGCAGTTCCTTAAAAGTAATTGAGGCCTACTCTATCTACCGTTTGCTTTATGTATAGAAATAAATATTGATTAATAACTTCCATATAATCTGATGTAATACAGAAAAAAAAAAATTGAATTTATAAGAATTCTTAATTTTGTTTTAAGATACATGGGTTTATCGCAAATGCTTCACCATCAGCAATATAAAACTTAATTTTTTATTCTGGACAATTGATGAGACTTATGTGGTAAACATTATAACATTGATTTGATATCTTAAATCATGATAAAGCTTATTGATTGGCTAACTCAAAATATGCTAATAGCAATATATATCAAAGGTTATTGAGTTTCACAAGCAATTTATGGGTTATTTCATTCTGTTAAAAAATTCTCCCAATAATGTAATTAAAATATTCTTCCTCCTCTAGACAACGGTTAAAGAGCACGCTAAAAACTCTCATGAGTTTTTTCAGCTACTCTGTCGTTTATTAAATTATGCCAGTATGAGCAACTGTTGCCTTCCAACCGCTCAGAACCTGCTAAACAATGAGATTGACTGGCTAAAGACAGTCAGAGTAAGTTGTCCGCTCTTTTTCTTAATTATGACATCTATTCCCGTATTTATTTTCAATTGGCTTTTAAATGAAATTTAATAGGTCTTTATATAAAGTAACTTGGTCTTATTGTTTAAATGTTTCTGTTACGTCACTCTTACTTTTACTAGTTTAGGCACGTGTGATAAGAGTCGAGAGGAATTAAGGATTTTCTAACATGTACGCTATGTTTATAAAACTTTATTCTAGTAAAGTTCTGTCTTGAGACATAAGAGAAACATTTTATACTTATATTTTTTGGTTCAATTTATTTTATAGAAAAAAAACTGCCCCTTGAATGTAACTTTGACTAAATCCTCTCCCTTATGAAACTTTACGTAGTCTGACCAGTTCAATTATTTTCTGGCTACACCACGCGTTCCTTTACATTCCATTGCTAAAGGTTTACAGAATGATTTTGTCAAGATATAGCACATCGAAGACCAGAATTGGTGGGACTATGTACTCTTTTTTGTTTTTTAAATAGTCTTTTAAGTGTTGTAACTTAGATGGCAGTAACATTTTTTTTAGTGCCAGTTTCCTAGATTCTGACGATTCTCTTCAATCAGCGCTATTTCTAATTTTAAATGTAACAATTTCCTCCTTCAGTGTATTCTTTTCCTTCTCCTTTCTCAATTGACATACATTTCCATAAAACACTCTTGATAATTGTCTCTTTGGTTAGTGTTTAAACATTTAACTTATATTGATAGTTTGCTGCCAAGAATGTTTGACTCGTACTATTAGCTAAAACTATAATATTTCAATGTTGTAAGTTATTAGCATTGTATTTAATATTTTATGCTGATGTTGTATAATTCAAAAGTTAAATCAAATATTTAACATGAAACTAGTTGACTAATTGAAATAAGAATTTACATGCAATCGTACACCGTGAAAACTTTTAAATAAGTTATTTCACAATGGTGGCATATACTTGTCTTTTCGCTGAAACATAATTACATGTTTATAAAAAATCACAAGTTTCTATGGATTATATGCTGTAATTCTTATGGCAATCTTGGATTATCAATAGTTATAGAAAATTTGATTATATTGTTTCTTTTTCATGGTTTGATATTTAATTACTTGTTTTATACATTACAGGAACGTGTACTAACTATTGGAGAAACTCAAGTGGATGAGGCCCTACTTGAGGGACACTTGGGTATTACTAGGGAACTTCTATCTTTTCTTGGCCCTGAAAAGAAGTTCGAGGTTGGTTGTGATATGAATCAAAAGAAAGGAAACTTAATAAAGGTTTGTATCTTTTTGTGTTTAAATTCTGCATAAATTTTATTATCCCATATTCTAAATCATACATCTACAAATTTATTTATTTTTCCTTTTCCTTATGAAAAGATTTTAGCCCCAAAAATCCATAAATGTACATAGAATCTAATTGAGGAGTGACTAGGTACTTGTGCAAAGTAAGTTAATTAAAAATAAAAAGGCAACGATAGTTAAAAGTGAACAAAAATGTTAATTTATAAAATTATTAAACCAGACTAAGTTTTGGTCAGGGTATCGTCCCCCAGTCTGAAGAATCTGTAAAGATAGTTTTAGCCCATCATTGAGAGCCTTAAACATTTTTTTCGTTTCTATCTTTAATTTTCTAATAATAGATATATCTCCATTTTAGTTGAAAGTTGAAGACTGGGAATAATTTTGTTTTCTTCATAGTAAAAAAAAGTCTAGTTGCCAATTGTTTATTCCCAAAATTCCTTTGGTGAGATAAATTAGACCTAGCTGATTGTCTTGACTTTCGGTCAGGGCCACTAGTATGACCAGACTTGCGCAAGTAGCCAGGTAGAGTGCAGCTCTGCCCCAAAAAACAATATTCAGAGTCGATCCAACAACCATCCTTTTGTGAGGTTCTACGAACATTTATGGAAACAAATTATATTAAATTTAATTTGGTCATTTTTAAAGTATAGCCACTATGCCCATCCCTTTAGACATTTATTTCAACTTAGAAGCTCGCTTTTAAAATGTATATTAAAGTATTTGAAAGTTTCAAACTGCTCGCAGTGTGGTGGTGTCAGTGTTCACAACATAAATCATAAGTTTCACACAAGGAAACTACAATCGTCAATTTTTTTTGTAGCCGTTGCTTCAGCAGAGTAATGGGGTCTACTATGACAGTAGTAAAATTATACTTATAAACTTAAACTGGTTGTTTAAGCCTTTAGATAAAGTTTAGCCGCTATGCCCATCCCTTTAGACATTTATTTCAACTTAGGGTCTCGCATTTATTATTGAAAGGGGGCGGGGAGGCATGAATGCGCAACCATGCACTTTGACCTTAGGTCCATTGTGCACCCCTAACCTATGACTTAGAAAAGTCCCATCTCTGACACAAACCTTAAAATATTTTTGGCCGGCATATTAAAGAAGTCGTTAGTTTCTTATTGATGCATCCCAAGATGCTCTAGGCTTTGAGCCGCATAAAAATCGCAGCTACAAAGAACGTGAGAGGCAGTTTCCTCCTCGACCATGCAGGCCCTGCATAGTGGGTCATCGCTGATACCAATAAGATTTAAATGTTTGTTGAGTTGGCAGTGACTAGTAAGCAGGCCAGTAACCAACCTTAAACTAGATTTTGAAATCCAAAGCAGTTCTTTTGCCCTTTGCCTAGAGGGGCCAGGGATAAACTCCCTAGCCTGTCTTTGGCCATCCATTTTGAGCCAAAGCTCAAGTTGATGGTTAGTCATGTACTTGGAGACCAGGCTGCGTATCAAGCCACAGGAGATAGGGACAGCAGGTTATTATTATTCCCATGATACCCCTTATGTCCAGGAACCTTATTAAGGATCCCGAGATTGGAAAGGAGATCCAAGCAACCAAGAACCAGTCTGGAAGAAACACTAGACTGGTTCAGAGCTTTTAAAGCAGCCTGGCTATCCGAACAAATTTGGATAACTTTCCTGCGATAGATCTTCTTGAGACAGAAGTCAGCACAGAAGCAGATAGCAGAAATCTCTGCCTGAAAGACACTTGCATAAATCCCAAGGCTCTCGTAAAAGCTGTACTTGGCCGTTAGGCAGTACTTCCCTGCGCCCGCACCTCAATGGGTCTTAGACCCATCGGTGAACCAGACAACTTCCCCTCTGATACCAAGGGTAACATTTGACCATTCTGTGCGGCTAGGGAAGTACACGCCGAAAGGCTTACTAAAACGAAGTTTAGCAGCCATTAATGAGAGTAATGGGGTCTACTATGACAGTTGTAAAATTATACATAATCTGTTTGTTTAAGCCTTTAGATAAATTGTAAGAAGGGTAACAAAGATTTAGCCCTGATGAAACCTGGATAAATTATTATATACAGTTGGAATGTCCAATTATCCATTGCCATAGTGCTGTGAAAGCAGCTCTAGAAACGGCTTATTATTATTATTGAGTGGGGTGGCAAGCCAAACACTTCGACCTAAGGTCCATTGTGCATCCCCAAACTGGGTGACTTAAATATCCCCAAACTGGGTGACTTAAATAAGTCCTATTGCTGACACAAAGCTTAAAATCTGCCTGGCCGTGATGTTAGAGACGTCCTACGTCTCCAACCGATGCATACCCAAATGCTCAAACCTCTGGGCTGCATAGTAATCGCAGCTACAGAGTACATGTGAGGCAGTTTCCTCCTCAGCTAGACAAGCTCTGCAAATTGGGTCATCACTGACCCCAATAAGAGTTAAATGTCTGTTTAGATGGCAGTGGCCTGTAAGTAGGCCAATAACAATCCTAATACTAGCCCTAGAGAGCGAGAGTAATTCTCTGGCTCTCTCCCTAGAAGGGCCAAGAGTAAACTCTTTGGCCTGCCTCTGACCCTCAATCTCAGGCCATTGTCTGAGTTGACGATCTGACATGTACGCGGCTTGATATCCAAGTTTAAGTCCCCGGGAGATGGGGAGAGCAGGCTCTGGCCCAATGAACCCAGCCCTCGCACCTTCCTTGACCAAGGCGTCGGGCCTTTCGTTCCCAAGATGCCCCTTATGCCTAGGCACCCAACAAAGTTGAACTTTATTGTGCAGCCCAAGAGCACAGAGGAGATCTAAGCAGCTATAAAAAAGTTTAGAAAGAATACTATACTGGCTGAGAGCTCTAAGAGCGGCCTGGCTATCCGAATAAATCTGGATAACCTTCCCATGATACCCCTGATGTAATCAGTAAGCAACACAGGAGCAAATGGCAAAAATTTCCGCCTGGAATACACTAGTGTGTATCCCTAGGCTTTCATAAAAGCCAAAATTATTAAGGCAATACATCCCCGCACCAGTGCCATAGTGGGCCTTAGACCCATCAGTGAACCAGACGATCTCTCCTCTGGTACCGAGGGTCAAGTTACTCCACTCCGCACGGCAGCTTCCTCATTAAAAAGGTGGAGAGGAAGCATATTCAGGATAATTTCCAGAGAAGCGCTTGGGGCTGTTCTCATGGCTCCTGTAATGCCGACACAAGCCAGCCTTTGTAGAGTGCGCAGATCAAACTGTACAGTCCTTAAAGTAACTTTTGGCCACCAGACCACAGCTGCATAAGACAGGATAGGACTAATGATCATGGTGTACAACCAATACACAGATTTGTGGTTTTAGGCCCCAGGTCTTGCTAACTGTACTTCTAGTTCTCTAAAATAGCATTTGGCCCTTCTTGACTATATAGTCAAGGTGTGGCTTCCATGTTAGTTTGCTATCCAGGATGACCAGAGGTACTTAACCTCGGTGCTCTCCACTAGGTCCTTTCCAGATAAGGAAATACCCTCGAACATGCCTTTTATCCTTTTACGAGTAAAAGGAACCCAGACCGTTTTATTAGGATTAACCATGAGATTGACCTCCCTGCACCAGCTCTCAACTGATGCTAGAGCCCTCATCATTACGTCCTTCACTGTTACCGGGAATTTATCAGTAATGATGATAGCAATATCATCAGCGTTACCGAAACAGCGGCATCTTCCCCTGTTCAACCTCCGAACAAGTTCATCCACCACCAGACACCAAAGAAGGGGAGAGAGAACCCCCCCTGTGGGCAACCACGATTGGTGGAGACCATAAGGCACAATGTGTCATTGACACCAAATCTTTTCGCAGCCTTAAGTATAACTGCGCTGGAGACCTTATCAAAGGCTCCCTCAATATCAAGAAAAACTGCAAGCGCAATTTCCTTGTACTCAATTGCCTTTTCCAGGCAGCTGCTGATACCATGCAGGACGGTCTCAGTAGACCTGCCTTTCTGATAGGCATGCTGAGCAGCCGACAGAAGTGAGTTGCAAAGAACCTCCTCTCTAATATAGTTGTCCACCATTTTCTCCAGAATTTTTAGGAGAAAAGAGGTACGACTAATTGGCCTAAATGCCTTAGCTTCAAGGTAATCAGATTTACCAGGCTTGGGTATAAAGATTGCTTGAGACAGCTTTCAGGTGCTAGGTAAATGCCCTAGAGCAATACAAGCCCTGTAGATTCTCAGCAGCAGAGGGCATAGAATATCACTGCCCTCCTGTAAAAGGATAGGAAAAAGTCTAGAATGCGTGACGACCTTATTCGCCACTGCCCAATCTTCCTTTTGGTTCGATTGATCCTCAAAGGGAGAGTGTCAGTTCCACCATTGCTGGTGACCTTGGAGTCCGGAAAGTGTACATCTAACATATGTGTCAGAGTGTCCTTACCGGATGTGGAAAAAATACCATCTTTCAACTTAATGGTGTCAAGATGCTTAGTATTATCGTGTGCCAAAATTTTCATTAATTTGGCCGTACTGTGAACATCCACTATGTTCTCGCAGAAGTCCCTCCATGAAGCCATAATCCTCTGTCCGGGTGGAGGGCTAATTACAACGGGGTTTCGCCTGGTTCCCCGAGGGGATCGTTCATGATACCGTATTTTCGCTACCCTGGTACCATTGAACCCTCAGCACGATACCTTACACCTTGGCTTAAGGAAGAAGCAGAGTCTTAGTTGGCCAGCATGGAGGGTTGCCCTCCACCTGTTACTCCCTTCCACCACGAAGAGGTACAAGGTTGCAGTTTATGGAATGACTTAAACTAAATCTAATTTATTAATTGATCGTTGGCTACCATTGCTAAGAAGCTGCTCCTTCCATTTAGAAAATAATATTTTTCTGAAAATGAATTTAAGAAACCCCTGATTATATTTATCTCATTGAAGATCGTGAAGATTTGGTTTTCTCCTTTGTTAAGATTATGGTATAAATTGGTAGCTAATTCAGTAATATAATCAACATTCCTATTGGTTTTAGGAACTGGCTGAGGATTTTATATTCCCAGCTTCACGAGCTGTGTTGCAGGTTCAACGCAGTGGTGGTGAACTTCCAGCTGAGCAGGCTATTCCGGTCTGTTCTACTTCCTCCTCCTTGGTTGCTGCATTTGACCTTCTTGTTGCCCTGTGTACCTGCTGTGTTCCAAACCTAAAATTACTTTCCGATATGCTCACTGAAATGTTTTATTCTGGTTCGAACATTTTGCTAATTTTTTTTTCATTTAATATAATTTCAGAATTAATTGTTTTATAATTTTTATAGATAATACTGATCAGCCACTGACAGAGTGGGAATATTTACCACCGGTTGGTCCAAGACCACCTAGAGGGTTTGTAGGACTAAAAAATGCTGGCGCTACGTGTTATATGAATTCGGTCCTTCAACAAGTTAGTAATAAACTAATACAATTATTTGTATTTGACTTAAGAAAATTAAAATGAGTTGATAAGCACAAACTGATTTGAAATTGGTATAGGTTTTGGTGAAAATTACTGTAAATTAAACCTATAATCGCTACTTATATCAGCAAATTTCTGATAACAATAGTTAAATTTACCTATAATTTTTAGCTCTACATGATTGAAGATATCCGTATTGGAATTCTCTCAGTTGAAGGGGCTGCTACAGATTTAAGTGAAGATTTTTCTGGTGAAGAAAGGCTTGAAAATGAAGTAAAGTTCACTCAACTTTTTGTGATTTTTTTTTATTATAAATTTGTAAAATCCATTTTTTAGCAAGTAAATTCGGAGGCAGTTGATGATCGCTTCGATGATAAAAATCAAAACAGGGAAGAGTCAAGAAAGGAATATAATTTGGGTGTTTTAAAACAAGTGCAGGCAGTGTTTGGACATCTAGCATGTAGCAAATTACAGTATTATGTTCCAAGAGGCTTTTGGAGACATTTCAAGTAAAATTTGGTTTTTATTAACTCGGTGATCACTAATTTTCTTTGTGTGTTTAAAAAGGTTTACCTGTTATTTCTCATTAGATTTTCTTTCTCCCTTCACGCTTGTTTTTAAAGCCATTTAATTTTGAATTTAAATATATTCCACTACTATCAAACAATATAACTTGTGTAAGGCTTTTTGGCCTACAAAAATATATCGCTATCTTTTCAGTAATTATTTTTCTTTGAACTTCCATACAAACTAATAATTTGTCTAAATACAATTTTAGGTTTATTGAAATGAGATAGTTTTCTGTGTCAATTAGCTAATTAATAGAGTTATAATCGATAAGAAGTTTAATTCAATTTTGATTAAGAAATTTAATTTTTTAATATATTTTAAATATTCTTTTCTTATTAAATAGCTTTTTTGAAAATTATTTCTTTTATTGGTAGGCTTTGGGGTGAACCTGTTAACTTAAGAGAACAACACGATGCGTTGGAGTTCTTTAATAGCCTGGTGGACAGCTTAGATGAAGCACTTAAAGCCCTGTCGCAGCCCACAATTCTCTCTAAGATATTAGGTGGCACTTTTGCAGACCAAAAGATCTGCAAAGATTGTCCTCACAGATATTCGAGAGAAGAGTCTTTCACAACACTAAATATTGACATTAGGAACCATAGCAATTTGCTAGATTCCTTAGAGCAGTATGTCAAAGGTGATTTACTTGAAGGTGCTAATGCATACCACTGTGAGAAATGTAATAAAAAGGTAACTTTTAAGTAATTATTTTATATATTTTGGTTACTCATTTTTTAGCAACTTATAAAAACATTTACGAACAAATTACATTTGTGGGCTGTTGTTAATACAAAAAATTGTAGAATTTTATTTATTATTTGCCTTAGTTTCAATAAATCTACTGACTTACACACTTAAAAATCTTACTGAAAATATCCAAATTTCCATAAAGTTCAAAATATATTAGCTCCCTGTAAGTTAGAAGCCACCATAGATCTAACCTCAACAGCGATTTATCCCACATAAAATCAGAACCGGTATACGGGACTCCCTGCGGCAACTTTTTGCCCTATCTTTTAAACTTCTCCAACTTCCAACCATAGTGGAAACGGTTATCAAGAGATTAACAGAAGCTTGGGAAAGTAGCACGTAGAGCGGAGCTAGCCCTAATGGCGCTTGTTTTAAATTATACACGGGTAGTGATGGGTTTATTGGCAAAATCCTTGATTTATGTGTCAACATTTTGGAAGAATATTTTACTCATTTGAATACGAACAGGTATTGTCGTAAAATATTCTTAGTTTAAAGCTTATCTCTTAGTGACAACTCAGATTAGGCTTAACTAACTTTGATCCCACCGTGATTTAACAGGCAAGCTCGTATTTGGATTTTTCGCCATAAATTTCCGACACAAGGCGACTTCAACATCTTGGGAGAAATTGATGTTAACGCACAGCTAATGTACAATTCTAACTTATAGGGAGATAGTTCATAAAATTATGATAATAAAATGAATTATTTTCAAATTTAATTTACTTATAAAATGTGCTACAATCCTTGTAGAGAACTATAAATGTGTAAATGCTTAGCCCATATCTTTTTAGATAGAATTGTTCATCAAATTAATTGTATTATTGCTAAATAATAAATATTTCTACCATTTTTTTTCTACAGGTTGATACTGTCAAACGTCTGTGTATAAAAAAACTACCTCCAATTTTGGCAATTCAGTTAAAGCGATTTGACTACGACTGGGAAAGAGAATGTGCCATTAAATTCAATGACTATTTTGAGTTTCCAAGAGAACTTGATATGGAACCGTACACAGTTCGTGGCCTAGCCAAATTAGAAGGCGAAATAATTGAAAGCAACCTAGAGGCTGAGATTGCTTTATCTTCTACTAAATACAAATTAACTGGAATTGTAGTACACAGTGGTCAAGCTAGTGGTGGTCATTACTATTCTTACATATTACACAGGTTGGATTTTATTCATTGTTTTCAATTTTATGGTGTATAGTAAATTAACCTGCTGCATTATGTAGCTAAATTGTCTATTGATTTTGGTAGATTGGGCATAACAAGCTCTCAAAGTAATTTAAATGTTGTCACAAATTCTGTATAATATTTTACTTGAGTTATGATTAGTGATTAACCGATTCATTGTCCAAGTCTTACTTTAAAATGGTTTCAAGGTATATTGAAGCAAACGTTTAAGTTATATTAAAAGTTTTTAACTGAACCACACTTCCCTATAATTAAAGCATTAATTAGCACTGTAATGGTCACCTTTTAAAATTTTGTTAAAATAAATGGGGGTACAATTAAACTGCCACCATCTATGGAGGGAACTCTGTATTGGTTGATATTTTCACATGCACAGACACCTTTTTTTCGCAGCCGCTGCAAAATGATTAATAACTATGGCAGACATTTTAAAAACCGTAGAAATGACCTCAGTGATTATTGAAGGCTCTTAGCGGTGAGGGTGGCAGCTTTGTTGTCATGAATTGTTCCACCTTTTTTCCTACCCCAACTCAAAAACTTTCCCAGATTAGAAGCCGTTGGAATTTATTTTACCGTGTATTGTTGGCATGCAATGTTCCTTTAGTTTCATAATCAGTTCTGGTTACTGTTCATTTTTAATGATGTTACACATAGAAGTTTGTTTCTTAACTACCACAGGTTTAAGTTTAACTGAAAACCATTTCTAAAATAGTTATAACTTCAGACTTACGTCATTGGGCTATAGTATTTCTGAAATAAACTTTTGAGAGCCACCAATGGTCAAAATTTTACATATGTAAACTTAGACAAAGGTAAAATTTGAGTTTTTTAATAATTGAAAGTGCGCAGTAATTTAGCACGTACGCCTTTAAGATAACACTTTTCTTGAAGGTGTATGTGCTGAAGTATACAGGAAATCATCGCAAGGCGTAGGACTGGCATGTGATACTTTCTTTTTGTGTTGTGCATTTTTCTTGCTAGAGGTGCGCATAGCTGAATGACTCGCTTGGGGAACAAAATTATAGATTTATGGCACTACTGACTGGAGACATTTTTTTGAGTTCTATTCAAGTTTTAAAATTCTGAAGCCATGGAATTTAAAAAGCTTATGCCCACTCTTACCAAAGAGTATTTTCCACACATTATCTTCATGTAAAATCTTCAAAACGTTTAAAGCTTATATTATTTTAGGCATAGTGATGGATCGTATAGATGGTACAAATTTGATGATGGCGAAGTTTCTGAATGTAAAATGGATGATGATGAGGTTTGTAGGAGCTTAAATTCTTATTGGTTTTTTCTTTGTTAACAATTCAAACCAAACAACTTCTTTTCATTTATTTGGCTTTTACTAGATTTGTGTGTACTTTTATTTGATAATTTTTCTATTTATCACTATTTACTAGCTCTAAGTTAATTTTACATTCTAACTTGTCTCTTTTTAAATGTAAAATTATAGGAAATGAAAAATCAATGTTTTGGAGGCGAATATATGGGAGAAATTTTTGATCATATGTTAAAAAGAATGTCATACAGAAGACAAAAACGTTGGTGGAATGCGTACATTTTATTTTATCGACGATATGATATTGAAGAAAGTAAAATGGCTCGTAGTCTAAATGAACTAACATTAAGTAATGCACTTTTATTTAAATTTTAATAAACCAATGCAATTACTAATAAGGTCTAAAAACTATCCATTACTTTTAGCTGACAATAAAACAAGCAGCATTAAAATGCCGTTAGCTATCGAGCAAAGTGTTAGAAGGCAAAACATCAAGTTCATGCATAATAGGAATCAGTTTAGTCCAGAATTTTTCCAGTTTATGAAGAAACTTATCAGTGCTAACTCTCATTATGTTACTCAGCAAACAAATCTTGAGAAAGTGGTAAGATAATATTTCACTATTATATTGAACTTATTACATATATATATGAAATTTATTAGAGTTCTGAAGCTGAAGAACTTGCAATGCTAAGTACCCAACTTGCTGCAAAATTTCTTTTCACCACAGGTTTTCATGCCAAGAAAACACTCAGGTTAGTCACACTTCACAAGTAAATAATGTATCCTACATAACTAATATTCTGTGTAATGCAACATTGTTTAAATAATTCATCGCAAGCATAACTCAGTTTCCTAATGTTTGGGTCTTAACTGCTATCTGATCTCCTTTTTAAACTTGATTTTCCAAATTTGATTTGATATAAAAAATTCATATTGTGAATCGTAAGTCCGTTGATTTATTATTTAGTAAATATCATGTTAACCTTGATCTGAATTATAATTTTTGTTGCTCATCACATGAGTATAATAACTGTTAAGGAACACAAGTTATGAAACTCTGTATCTTTGATATCTCCAAAAAGCTTCGAAAATGGTCAAAACTGTACTTTTCAATTTATATCCTTTACAATCAATGAATTTATATTCATTATTTATTATTGATAATATTAATAATCCTACGCAACATTTACTTTTTAGAGGCCCAGCCAGCGAATGGTATGATGCTATTTGTGCCCATTTACGGTGCAGTCGAAATGTGAGAAGTTGGTTTGCTCACAATGTTCTATTTTCTCATATGCATCGTTTTTCTGAATACTTATTGGAGTGTCCTAACTCTGAAGTAATTTTCCTCCTCAATATACTTAATATAAAAGCAAATGTATTATGTATTAATTAATATATTAATGTTGCTAAAATCTATAGGTTCGAAGTGCCTTTGCAAAAATATTGGTGTTTTTGGCTCATTTCTCCCTTCAAGATGGTACTTGTCCATCTCCATTTCTGTCCAACAGTTGTAAGTATAATATTGTTAGCAAATATAGTAAGTAGAATTAAATAAGGAAGTGAAAAGTTTTTAAAACTGTACTCTGTCTTTATTCATTTCCTTCATACTATTGTAAAACTTATAGCCTATTGAGTGTGTCTTGTAAATTTTTTAATAACAAGGTTTTCTTTTGTAGATGGAATTTCAACACTCTCAGATCACATTCTAGTAGCAGTATTGTCTCTCCTAAAGAAAGAAGTGTCTGAGCATGGAAGACACTTGGCCCAGTACTTCAACCTCTTTTATTTGTATGCCACATTAGGTGCTGATGAGGTACATTTCTGTGGTTTCATTTTCAATTTTCAATTTTGATTATTAATCAAATTATTGAATAGACTAAAATATTTAAGTGGCATTTTCTGTAATGAGGATGGCGCTGATTCTTTACCACACCTTTTAAAAACCTCGATCATCCTTTGCTGAGACGTGTGCTCTTAGCATGCCTGGCATTTGAGAAAGAGGTTTGCTAACTCGGTGGGGAGTTTTTTCCAAGATTTTCGATATGGGGCATTGAATGCCTCAAAAAAGCAGGATGCATAGGGAAAATGCCACTTAAATTTTAATTATTGCTATCCTATAAATTCATTTCATTATTACATAACTACTGAGGAAAGATTATATACAGCCAAAGCCTATGAATCTCAACATGCAACCAACTAAGTTTGTCCAAGTTTTAATTTTATGTCGAATTTTAAGCTGTCAGCAAAAAACTAGGCAAAGCTAAACGGAGGTTTTTGGAATATTGAAATGAGAAGTCCTGGTTGGTCTTCCCTTGTTAACCGTACTCTAGTCCGACAGTTCTTGGTTTATACCAAATAAGTTTTTGTGTTCTACTTGAAGAGATAACACTTAATATAATAAACACCCAATATTATACTTTCAGAGAATGCAACTTTTAAAGCTAAATGTACCTGCAACTTTCTTAAAAGTTGCCTTGGATGATGGTCCAGGTCCTCCAATTAAATATCAATATGCTGAGTTAAACAAGCTTTATCAAGTTGTTAGTCTTCTTATCCGATGTTGCGATGTCTCTTGTAAAATGCAGTCATCAAATCCTGCAGCTGTACCTAGACCAAATCCATATGCTGGGGATCAAACATGTCCTGAATATTTAATGCCTATTCAACAGGATGTTGCTGATTATATTTATAACAAAACAACGTAAGGTTCATACTAGGGTCAATCCATGCAGTATCAGTAATCATGAACACCATGGGTCAATGGATTTTGATGGAATTTTACAGGACGATTGATACCGATATAAAATTTTCGAATTTCAAGTATTTCTGGAAAAATTCATGCTGTTATTTCTTTATAGTCATTTTTGTTATACCCCATGAAATCGGCCTATCGGAAAGTACCCCTTTCAACCATATTTAATAATTTCGTTAATATACCTAGTAATATAATGAAATTAAGTGACTATATGTAATTTGGGCTGAAACAAACGATAATCCACTCCATTTTAGCGTAAATATAAAATCTCAAACGTTATTGGGTCATTTGTGTGGAAAAATACTTTCGGGGTGGTCTCTTTTCGGAGGCTATAACGAAAATCGTCCAACTAAAAAAATAATTGAACTCTCCATTTTCTAGTTCTTATAGAGATTTTTCCAACGATGTCTTAAAATTTGAGTATTTTATTATTTAGTGCTGAAAAGTGTATTTTAAATTTGGCTTCAAATTTAACATATTCTAAAAGTTGCTTTATTTTCAAACATATTTTAGCAAAATAGAAACCTATATAATTTAATGGTTTAGAATTAATCTACAAAATTATACGTTTGGACGGGATTAGTCATGTCAAATCTGTTTTTCGTGTGCCCAGCTGTACAACATATGTTACATCGTTAGTGTTGCCGTTCGCTCAAACCAGCGAACAAAGAAGTCTCTAAAATAGCTAGTAACAGCAGCATCACTGATTGATGATTCTGACGATCCAGCATGTTCAGTTGGTGAAATCGAGAAAGAATCATGTCACTAAACTACCTAATGTGCTACCAAGGGAATTTACTTAATCAATGCCCTTAATGATAATGATAAAATTTTTCTAGCCATTCGCACAAATTTAAGGGTTGAAAATGTTTATACTATACTAAGTTAAAATTTTAAACTCAACGAATTTTCTTAACGTTTTTACACTTAATTTAAAAAAATATTTTCAGCTCATCTTAGAAAAACCTTAGAAAGACGTAGCTATGTTAAAAAAGATTATGTAAACCAGGACAAAAACTGTGCATTAATTGCTGCAAGATATTTCAAGAACATTTGAAACGTCCATCTTCGACAACTTCCCCTAATTGTGAATAGTCGCCCAGTATATTCAGTCTCCGCTCCAGAAAAGCTTGGGATCTGATAGTGTAACCGATATTTTCCCCAGTTACAACCTAGTTCGATTGTTCCCTAACCACGTTAGTGCGTGAGAGTGCATTACAATTTACGACAGCACCAAAGAAGTTCCAATCATTATTTATTTGAGGTGATTTAGGTAGTGGTAGCAATAACAATAATCAAAAAGTAACATTTCTTCAATTAAAAACAATAATTAATTTAAGATGAAAGAGTAACAAAACACAAAACATCATACCCTTAGTTACCATTGTGCAGCAGACATAGCATAGCACTAATTTTAAAGTAATAATTACTGACTTCCTCCGTAAGAGTGAAGAATGGTGAGGTTATGACAAGTCTAATAAACACTAACTCTTTCTAACATATAATAATTTTAACCTAACATTACCCAATACGGGTGAAGTGTAGTACAGCGGCCTCATCGAATTTGATATTAATTTTGGTTGCGCCTGATAGACCTTGTCACGTAGATGTCGAGGTTATTTTTTATTTTGGCCGCAAATGATTATTTAATTGTTTAACTTAATTTTTTTAATTTTAAAAATTTCTCATTTTCATTGAATTTAATATTAATTTTGGTTGCGCCTGATAGACCTTATCACGTAGATGCCGAGGGTATTTTTTATTTTGACCGCAAATGAGTATTTAATTGTTTAATTTAATTTTTTTAATTTAAAAAATTTCTCATTTTCATTGAATTTTATATTAATTTTCGTTGCGTATGATAGACATTGTCACGTGGATGTCGAGGGTAATTTTTATTTTGGCCGCAAATGATTATTTAATTGTTTAACTTAATTTTTTTAATTTTAAAAATTTCTCATTTTCATTGAATTTTATATTAATTTTGGTTGCGCCTGATAGACCTTGTCACGTAGATTTTGGCCGCAAATGATTATTTAATTTTTTAATGTAATTTTAAATTTATAATTTTTGGGCATTTGCACGTGTTTTGTTGTACTTATTTCCGTCGTGTGTTCGCCGGCAACACAGTTTCGGTGTCCTAATGAATTCCACGTGGTATTCCCTTTTTGTATAAAATCAGTTACAGTTTTTGTTCATTTTCTCGGTGTTTTGTATTTTTGGGCCACAAAGTGATATTCCCGTACTTTATCAAATCTTTTACAGTTTTTGTTAATTTTCTCGGTGTTTTCTATTATTGGGCCACTTTGTTAATGGTTGAGATTAAAAGTACATACTTGATGCGTAAGGCTTGGTACTGTCCTCTAGGTCGCGTTATAGATGGCCCATCGCTTTTTTTAGTATGGGGTTGGGGAGGCGCTGCGCGCCCCCAGCGCTTGAGCGAAGCTAGTGCGCGGCGCCAATACGGGGACTTTAGTAACGCGTCAAGTGCTACATTCTCCGCCACCCAAAAATACAAAACCACGGTAATTCCCTAAAATTAGTTCATAATTCCCTAACATTTTTAACATTAAGTTAATTAATTTAATTATCATTTGCGGCCCAAAAAAAAATAGTTTCGTAATCTACGCGTCAAGTGCTACATTCTCCGCCACCCAAAAATACAAAAACACGGTAATTCCCTAACATTAGTACATTTTTAACATTAAGTTAATTAATTTAATTATCATTTGCGGCCCCAAAAAAATTAGTTTCGTAATCTACGCGTCAAGTGCTACATTCTCCGCCACCCAAAAATACAAAAACACGGTAATTCCCTAAAATTAGTACATTTTTAACATTAAGTTAATTAATTTAATTATCATTTGCGGCCCCAAAAAAAATTAGTTTCGTAATCTACGCGTCAAGTGCTACATTCTCCACCAAAAAAAACACGAAATTACATGAGGCCGCTGTAGTGCAATTTTGCCCAAAATACACTTTTATTTGCAACTAAATAATACTATCTCCTAAGAGCTACCTAATCAACCTACTCCAACAGCATCATCACTATCAATCTCCCTAAATCCTAGCTAACCTCCCTTTATATACTGCCACAATGGGCAAACAGCCAAAAAGTGTAAAAAAGATAATTTAACGACGTCATGAGAGACGTGCTCTAAGTGACGTCTACCTAAAACATGCCGTCCATGACGTAACTAACGTCGACTGCTAAAGTTTAGCTAACTAAGCTCAGTTCAATATAAGCCTATGCCAATAAGTAATAAGTAGGAACATTAAAAGAATAATAGGTAAATAAGAATGTGTATAAAGAGATAGTTCTGGTCTCATAGGAAATAGGAATGTCAAGCGGTCAATGGTAAGAAACCTTACCATTTGCTTAGGCCTAGGCTGATGGAAGCTAGGGTGAAAATCCCGACGGTTGCATTAGTTCGTTCTAGTTTTTGGGAGATGAACGTGACAATTAAAATTAAACTCCTCTTAATTTGGATGTTTCGCCAGTAACGTCAGTTTGTCAGCTAAACAACAACTAATTTTAACTAAAAAAACTTTGACATTGTGCAAGGGGTTAAAGAGTATGAAGCAAGTACGTCGAGAAAATATCACTTCAGAACTGATTGTTCCCCTTAAAGAAAAAGTACACAAATCCACAAGACAAGTAAAGTGTAAACCTCTAACACTAATTCCTTTGACATGGACAATTAAGAAAATATGTGATGAATTTAAAGTAACAAGATATTTGGCCGAGAAATCACTAATACTAAAAAAAAACAAAAGGGGCTTCTACCGGAAATAGTGAAGCGAATTGGTAATACTCTAATCTGGAGAAGTAGTTGAATAGGTTAGAAATTTTACGAAAATGTATGCTCCATTTATGTGAAGGCTGTCCTGGTCGTGACAATTTCAAGCTGTTTTTAGAATCATTATATGAAGAAAGTGAAATTGATCCATAAAGACGGCCGCACCAAATTACAAGAAATGGTGTTATCAGTGTCTTATTTCATTGAAAACTTAGCGACTAGTGTCCGTAAAGCCTTAGAGCACCATTACATTGAGAAAGGACAGGCATCATATTTTCGACGCTATGAAAGAAGAATTGGGGGAAAATGAGGTTATAATTATTTTGGATTTCGCCGAAAATTATTCATTTTTGGTACAGGACACTGTGCAAGGCTTCCACTGGGAAAATCGACAAGCGACGCTTCACCCATTCGCAGTATATTACATGAAATATGAAAAATTGGAATGTTTGAGTCCATGTGTCGTAAGTGACAAAATGGACCATACAAATTCAACAGTACACTGTTTTATTAATTCGCTTTTGGAGTACGTTAAAACGACACTTCCTAACTTAAAACATATCCACTACTTCAGCGATAGAGCTAGTTAACAATATAAAAACCGAAATAACTTCATCAATATATGCCACCACGAAATTGATTTTGGGTTTTGGAGGAATGGCAAAACGCCTCGTAGCCAGAGCTTCCTTGCAGTTGCCAGTTACAGAACAAATTGTCACAGCGGCCCAATTTTTCGCTTCGGCGAAACAAAATATTAAAGGAATCAAATTTTTTTGTTTCCAAAGAAGTGAAACAACATAAAAATCTACTAGAGAAAATATTTTCAATGGCGTCGACCCTTTTCGGCACTAAATAATAAAATACTCCAACTTTTTAAGACATTGTTGGAAAGATCTCTTTAAGAACTACAAAATGGGGGTTCATGTATTTTTTTTTGAATTGGACAATTTTCGCTATAACCTCCAAAAAGAGACCCCCAAAAGTATTTTTTCCACATAAATGACCCAAAACTGTTGAGATTTAATATTTACGCTGAATTGGAGTGGCTAATCGTTTTTGGCAGCGTAAATTACATATAGTCACTTAATTTCATTAAATTACTAGGTATATTAACGAAATTATTAAATATGGTTGAAAGGGGTACCGAAATGAACTTTCCGATAGGCCAATTTCGTGGGGTATAACAAAAATGATTTTAAAAACGTAACGGCTTAATTTTTTCCAAAAATACTTGACATTCGAAGGTTTTATATCGTTATTAATCTTCCTGTAAAATTTCATAAAAATCTGTTGACCGATGGTGTTCACGATTACCGATACTGTGAGGATTGACCCACTACTTTAATAACCGATTTTATTACATTTTTATCTAAAATATTTGTCTTGAATTCCAGATATGTTAAGAAAATTATAGAAGACGCAAACACAGTAGATGATACAGCTAAACTTTTAAAAGTAAGATTTTTTAAACGCACCTATCAAACTTAAATTAAATTAAAGTAAACAGTTTTAAGGCATAGAATTAATGTTTATAATACCCCAAAGTTAATTGAAAGTACATTTCTGGTCATCATTTGGTTAATCCTCTTAAAAATTAACCTTAATTTTTTTGTTTTGTAAGAATGTTCATAGTTTATATGATTTCAGCTATCTCTGTAACTTAAATTTTAATTTTACATTCATGTGAAACATTTTAATTATTTCAGTTCTGCTCCTGGGAAAATCCACATTTCACCTCGACTGTTTTAAGTGAATTACTCTGGCAAATAGCCTATTCCTACACATACGAACTTAGGCCCTACTTGGATTTACTGCTTCACATGTTGTTACTTGAGGACTCCTGGCAGACCCACAGAATCCATAGTACATTTAAAGGTCAGTCATATATGTGTGACATAGATCTTGGATTGTTTTAAGAATGTGTCTTCTTTGCACTATTTCTTCATTATTCAAAGGGTAGTTAATGACCCTACCATTGTTTTTTTTAATAATGTAAGAGGCTAAGCCCATATCTTGATAACTAAACCAATAGTGAAACCACAAACAAGCTGAAAATATATCTCCATAAATGAAATATTTAATTTTGTTTCAAAACAGTGGTTTAACAAATACGCTGTGGTTTTGATTATTACAAAAGCAGTTACTGTTTTGTTTGCTTAAATTAGTTTTAAAAACGTTAATTTCAACTCTTTAAAAGGCCATTTGAATTTCACTAGCTTTCCTTTGCTAGTTTCTGGAAATAGGAATTTGAAAATATCACAGGCTTGATTCTACATTGTTCCCTATGATTCGTAAGGATAAAAATTGTTAAAAATTAGAATTATCCTTATACTCGAAACTTTATATTCTACCTTGATAATTAAAAAAAATTGTCATTTGTAAGGTGAGAGTAACTTTTCTGAGGCGTAAGGTTCAAGAATTCTCCTTATTGGCTCATTTTTTAAGGTGACTGCCTTGATTAATGATATTTATACATAGGTAATATCAAAAACGCGTCTATGATTGATTTTAAGTGAGAGTAGTTTGGAATTAATGTACTGAATAATTATCTACTCTTTTGAAAGGCAAATGTTGTGTATGAATAAAGGTGAAATGTATTTAAAACTAATTAAATTGGTTGTAATATTTCCTCAAAGTTAACGGGTTTTTCTCTCTGGGCCTAAGGTGGTGTTAGCCTAGCTGATTATTATTATTATTATTATCCGCCTTGTGGCTAAGGCTCATCCCATTTAATCTAAAACATTTCATAAATTAGTTCGGGAAACCCCTTTGGCTAAGAAGTTTTTTACGAATCATATGGAAAAAAAAACATTTGAGGATGAGAGTAGAATACGAATTTTTACCCAAAAATTGCCCTTAGCTTATCTTTAAAGCAAAATAAGGAATTCTTATTTTTTAAGGAGAGCTGAAATTAAGAATTGGGCCTCAAAATACGAATGATTTGGCTCTGAAATATGGCATGAATATTTCAATAATTCTGTGACCCTTTAAGATTGGTTCGTAAAATTTGTTTTGGGTCACTTTATTTGAAAAAAAATTAAGTTTGGTTTTAAAAAATCGGGTGAAGTGAACTACAGCGGCCTCATTGATTTTTATATTAATTTTGGTTGCGCCTGATAGACCTTGTCATGTAGATGCCGAGGGTATTTTTTATTTTGGCCGCAAATGATTATTTAATTTTTTAATTTTAAAAATTTATCATTTTCATTTTATTGTATATTAATTTTGGTTGCGCCTGATAGACTTTGTCACATAGATGCCGAAGGAATTTTATATTTTGTCCACAAATGATTATTTAATTTTTTAATATAATTTTAAAAATTTGCCATTTTTGGGCATTTTCACGTGTTTCGTTGTACTTAATTCCGTCGTGTGTTCGCCGACACCACAGTTTCGGTGTCCTAATAATTTCCATGTGATATTCCCGTACTTTATAAATTACAGTTTTTGTTCATTTTCTAGGTGTTTTATTTTTGGGCCACAAAAGTGATATTCCCGTACTTTATAAAATCAATTACAGGTTTTGTTCATTTTCTAGGTGCTTTGTATTTTTGGGCCACAAACGCTTATTTCAGGTTAATATTAAAAGTATACACTTGATGCGTAAGGCTTGGTACTGTCCTCTAGGTCACGTTATAGATGGCTCATCGCTTTTTTTAGTATGGGGTTGGGGAGGCGCCGCGCGCCCCCAGCGCTTGAGCGAAGTGAGTGTGCGGCGCCGTCAGGCGCCAATACGGCGAGTTACTATTTAAGTTGATACAATTTCACTAATTACGATGCCACTAGGTACGATTACAGAAGGCCCACTGTCAATGCTCGGAATGGGGCTGGGGCGCGTCAGAAAAGTTGTCGACGGATACACAACGGAACTATTTTTTAGAAAAACGTTACTAATCCCCTAAAATGACTATTTTTTTTAAATTTAGTTAATTAAAAAAATTATCATTGGCGGCCCCAAAAAACACTTCGTAATCTACGCGTCGAATGCTACATTCTCCGCCAAAAAAACGGTAATTCCCTAAAATTACTACTTTTTTAAAATTAAGTTAATTAAAAAAATTATCATTTGCGGCCCAAAAAAATAGTTTCGTAATCTACGCGTCAAGTGCTACATTCTCCGCCAAAAAAAGCAAAATTACATGAGGCCGCTGTAGTTCAATTTTGCCAAAAAATCTAAGCAATCCAAAACAGAGTTGAGAAGAACCAACGTTGAACTGGAAAATGGGAACTAGGTAAAATGTGAAGAAGTTCCAAAAATACCAACAATTTGGGATTTAACAGAGTACTTTGGCTAACAAGGTCATCCAAGCCAAAGATACAACTTAAGACTAAATAATAAACCAAACAATTTGAATCTCAGTAATCAGAATTATGGTACAAAACAATTTTGGTTAATGCAATTAATCACCGAGTGTTTGGGTAACCAAATCTCTTAGCTTTCTTCCTTTTGGTTGCCAAATCACTGTCACGTTTGTTTGAGGACTAAAAATTCATTTAGTTTTAAAGCTCAAAAATAATTACATTCAAAACCAGTTTTTAAAGTAAACCCTAATAAATATGGAGTTCACATGTCGATACACTGGGTACATTTACAAGGAGACGACCGAAGTGTAACACCGATTTGGTTCAAACTCGGGGGTTTGGTAGACCTTCATGTAACTTGAAACACCCTAAAGGGAAATGTCTCCATAGGCAACCGTTTTGCCATGGCAACCAAAAATGTTTTTGACAATACAAAATGGAAATTTTCCTATTGAATTTAACATGGGAATCTGACCAAATGTAAGGGTACCCACCCCTGTAAAGATTTTAATCAACTTCGAACTTTTTCATTATTTTCTTATTTATATTTTCTATATTGAGCATTTTCAAAAATTAAAAATTTTTTATGTTATTTTCTATGGGAAAATTTCCATTTTGTGTTGTCAAAAACATTTTTGATTGCCATGGCAAAACGGTTGCCTATGGAGACATTTCCCTTTAGGGTGTTTCGAGTTACATGAAGGTCTACCAAACCCCCGAGTTTGAACAAAATCGGTGTGTTTCACCTCGGGTCGTCTCCTTGTTAGTGTAGCCAATAATTTCCACTAACCACTGTTCTGGTTAATAGCTGTTACTTAGTATTGCATAGCGAAATAAAAATATTTGTGTTATTTTTTCTTTAGAAGTATGTTCTAATTAATGTCACTCAAATTAGGTATCCCTGATGACCGTGATGGATTGTTTGATACTATTCAAAGAAGCAAAAACCACTACCAAAAAAGGGCCTATCAGTGCATAAAATGTATGGTTACTCTCTTTAGTTCCTGTCCTAAGGCTTCTCAAATGTTACAAAGCCAAGGGGATTTGAAACGAAAATGGACAAGTGCCATTGAATGGCTGAATGACGAACTTGAAAGAGTATGATTATATGAGAGCCAATAAATGATTATTTATATTATAATATAACTCTCTTAATATTTTAGCGCCCATATGCTAGCAACACACAGTATGGCTACAACAACTGGTCTCCCCCAGCACAGTCCAATGAATCTTCGAATGGTTATTTCCTGGAAAGGTCACACAGTGCTAGAATGACTTTGGCAAAGGCATTTGAATTGTGCCCTGAAGAGGTAACATATTTCTATAAATATATGAGAGTGCCGAATATTGGTTTGATTTTTCCTCAAGGAACCTGATGACCAGTATATGTCTGAAGAAGGAGATAGTCCACCACCTGAAGAAAAAACATCTAGTTGGCAACAACAACAACAACAAATTCAACAGCATCAAAGTGTTTTAACAGGCAGCAGCAGTAGCACTCGAGGACCTACTGTTAGCAGTCTTAGTTCCAATACAGCAACTGGCTGTACTGTTACAAGTGTTGGCAACAAAAGTAGTCTTATAAACGTTGCAAGTACAAGTAGTGACTCTGGTGTAAGCCGTGGAGTGGAGTCTATTTCAAGCACTTCATTTGACACTGTTAGTGGCCTACCATTTGATTCCTCAACTGGGACAGTGTATGAGCCAATTGCTCCCGGATTTGATAAATCAATATCTGGTGTAGCTTCTAACAAAGCTATTCCAAGTATGGGATCATCATCGGATAAAGCTCCACCTTCTATAGGATATGATCAACTAGCTGGAACTGAATTTGATCCAGCTTTTAATGCTCCTGTTAACCCAATTTTAGATTTAGGGTTTGATTGTGATGTAGTAGAAAGCGCTGACAAAAGCGGAAATCGTATGCAAGTTACGTCAACAGGTTTTAATTCTGTTTCCCAACCGATAGTGGATGGTGGAGACTTAAACTTGCGAGGACAGTTACCATCTACTAGTGGTACAAACAGTGTAACAGCTAAACAAGTTTCTCAGGGGCAGCAGCAAATGAACAATCCTGTAATACCTACAACAGTCAGTACGAATGACAACGTGGATGGTGGCAACAACACTGTGCCCTTATATTTCCGGGAGTACAAGACAACGGGCTTCTTCCTTAATTTTCACGAACGTTGCGAAGGTTCTGCTGTTCAACCAACTTCTCCACCCCAGCCATCACCTCAAAATTCGCCAACTTCGACTGATAGAGGTATTACCCCATATTCAAATATAAGTCCAACTCCAGCAACAGTCACGGTGACTGTTTCTCAAGGATCGGTGGGAAGTCATTTCAATAAACCACCAGCAGTTACTCCGGCTATTTCAGCACCCGTTGTAGAGCAGACTGGTAATGAAATTGTCCCTGGGATCCCCAAAGCTAAGTCTGGTCACACTGATGGACCTTCACCTACTGTAATAGACGGACTACCAAATTGTAATCAAACGTCAATACAGCAGTCCCCTCAGAAGCAATGAATTCAACTTTATTTTTAAATAAGTTCCCTCCTATCTTTTCTGTAATTTTGGAGGATGTGTGCATGTGCGTGTTTTATTTCTCCCAAAGCTTTAGCAATATATAAATATATATAAAATGAAATTGGATCGCGTATTTGCTATTGTGCCAGATTTGTTTAATGAAAATAATAAAAAGGTTTTCCTTTTCAGTCGCATCTAAATTGTGCAAGAACATTTTTTTGAAATTGTTACATTTGTTTTAAATAATTTAGCAATTTTTCTAAATCTCAAATTTGTTTTAAAATTGAAATATAAATATTTTGTCATAGTTCTTAATTTAAAATTGCTCGTGTGTCCGTTGCCCTTCTTGACACTGGAAGTAGAAACTTATATATATTGAACTAAAATTTGAAACTTTGAAATAAGTATCATGTTTCTAAGGAAAATAGTTTTTAAAATTGTTAACGATTATAGGCAAAAGTGATTCATTTATGGCTTGAATCCGACACCGAAACCTCAAATAATTTATTGACCCTTTAGCCAATTTTTGGGGGAATTATAGGGAGGGACACTTTTGTAATGTGTAGATAATGAAAAAGTGCTTATTCAAACGATAGCCTAGCAGAATTTTTGTTATTTCAGAAAACAAAAAAATAATAAAGCATTCACTGAATCAATAATTTTGCTAATTTGTTTTTTGTACTATTAGGCAATTAAAGCGCAATGGAGGTTGTCAGTAGGAGAAAACCGAGGGACTAACCACTTTTAGAAAGTCTGTACACCGGATTACGCTTAGATTAGCACTGCCAAAGACAGGGACTTCAAAGATTACCCGTAATCCCATTAGAACAGTCAAAGGTACGGCTCTGTACACTGATTACGCGGAGTGATCAGCCCCTCGGAGAAAACAGTTGGGATGGAGATGTGGCCAGGGAAACTCAAAATTAAGCAGAGGGGGGATTAATGAGGAAAGTAGAATGTAAATGAATTCGCTCCACCAAACCCTTTTTCACCACTGTGCTTAGTCACTTGTATTTCCCTTTAAATAAACTTTACCTCAACAAGCTACATTTTATAATAACAATCGAAAGGTCAACCGCAAAAATTGATCGATTTGACCTAATACATAAGGTTAGTTATGGAGTGATTTACAATACAAAGGGGACTCCTATGTTTATATATACCACTTGTCTTAAGTACCGTTCAGTCTACGCCATTTCATTGGTGCCAAATTAGTAGTACATATCCTATGTACCAATTAATTGTTCACCCTACGCCGTTGTCACTTTTTCACAATGCATTTATATTCCATTTTTCTGGGTTGCAATAGCACGACAATTGTTAACACGAGGGCTAAAGATTTGGCTTCCTCCATTGTGGTTATTTTTACTTTTAAGTGTCATCTGCTATGTTTCCTGTATGAAATTTAGAAATTAGGCGTAGCCTGTCAAAATTGATTATCTGCTATTTTGATAATAGCAATATTATATAGAAAGCAGATGAGTTAAATGTTTCAAAGCTCCGGTGCAAGTGACAATATGGAATTCAATTAGCTGAATTTCAAATAGTTCTACGCCTCAAAATTGTAATCCCAAAAATAGTCCCCTTACCGAAAAATGTTGCAAGTTGGTCCACCAAAAAGTGTACAAACATTTGCTGTTCACACTGCTTAATTCATGCTGTCAATTAGTTGAACAAGATTGGTGGCCAAAATAATTGATCTTTAAAAATTGTATGGTCTGAATGCTCGTTTAGTTTTTAAGCCTTTATCTATGCAGGGTTGCCACAGTTTTTTTTCACAATAAAATTCACTGACTTTTCCAGGTTTTCCCTGACCATCTCCGGAGATTTTCCCTGACTTATTTTGGGCCAAGATTTGATATTTTTTAACCTATATTTTAGTAAAAGTTTACTATTAGCAACCGAAATGAAATTTCCTGACATTTCCCTGATTTTTATACCCATATTCAAATTCCCTGACTTTTCCAGGTACCATGGCCACCTTGTCTATGTCTACTTTATTAAATATATAAACAAACGCATGCTTTTGGGCCACGCAATATTGGTAAATTATGCTGGCTAATGTGCCTAATCAACTTGTTTATATTTGCACGGTGGCGACAACTGTCGAGCCAGAACGCAACTACACTAGAGCCGACACTTGCTTTAAATAAATTGTCAATATTTCAAGCATTTTGGGTAAAATTAAGAAAAGTTGCATTAAATCCATAAATAATTTAGCAAATATAGCATGAAATTGTGTAAACTTAATTTGGTCCCGGTTCAATTTGGTGTCAAAGTATGTTGGAAAAATTTATTAGCCCAATTTTTAATGGATTTTACGCAACTTTCCGTGGTTTTGTCCTAAGTGCTTGAAATATTCGCAATTTATTTGAATTTGTTTAATGGACAGTTTTCAAAAGTATGTTTCTGCAAGCGACAATACCTTTAGATTATGAGGTATTGCAGGCTTATTTACCTGCTATTGTATCCTAACATGGGGATGTATATTTGCCAGGAAAAATAAATTTTAAGATCCTTCAATTTTCCTTGTATAAACCCAAATTTCAAAAGTTCATCCATTTTCAGTTTTATTCGATTGTAATCAAATTTAACCAATATGCTTGAAATTTAACCTGAAAGAACATAATTTCATATTCTGATTAAATAATTTAGTCATTATTTTGCTGAAATAGTCTGGCCATTGTTATTTATGTGGGAACTTCATAGCAAGGTAGACAAGCTAACCTAACCAAGGCTACTATTAAGTACTGTGTTAAATAAAAAACCGTAATAACTGAATGTTCAGGTATGCATTTGAAATTTTAGTGTAGGGGGTCATTCAACAAAGAAAATTTGCATGACCATGAACCAGGTCTTCAAGGTTTATTCAAAATATATCTCTAGAACTAATAAAGATAGAAACTTGGTTTCCATCAAAATTTGTTGAAATGGCTTAAACCCAAGGTAATGTGAGAAATGCAAGGGCGTAATGGGAATAATGATCAAGAGAAGACACTTAAGGGCTAACTAGTTTTAGTGAGGAAAGTCAAAATTTACAATTAATCATTGGAGAATTATTATAATAGCTTTTTATTGGAAAGGTACAAGGTTTGTAAATAATCAAAACTCATGTTTGAATACATATTTATAAAAATAAACCAATATTCATGAGATTCATACAATAACAAAATTAGAAGCATCTCAATTAAAGTATAACAAATTTAAAACCCTATAACAATTCTTTTAAATACAAAAAACAATCAGTTGCAATTTGTTTGTTACACATTAGGGCAAATTTTAATGAATTTAATAGGAAAAGAAGGGTTGGAATAAGTTTGGTTATGGTAAGCTAGTGTATGCTACAATTTTTGGACTCAAGCATCCTACTGTAATTTATCCTTTATTAATACAACTTTTTTACGCGCAGGATAAATTGAATTTAAATAACCTTTTGATCAAGAATATTTTGTGCACAACCTCAAAAACGAATTAATAGGTTTTGGTTAATACCTGCCTTTCACAGTTATGTATTAATGTTTGGAGGCACTACTCTATTGTAACTTAATAATTTATTTTTAAAACATTTAAAATTCCCCATAATATGTAAAAGTTATTTCAAAAATAGAGTTACTTTAATTTATAACCAATTGAATTATTCTAATTCTACTAGTAACTGATCTTCTTCAACTGTTTCACCAGCCTTGCAGTGAACAGCCTTGATTTTACCCGCTACTGGAACAACTAAACTGTTCTGCATTTTCATGGCTTCAATAACACATACTTCTTGTCCATCCGAAACCTTTTGAAAGAAAAGAATATTAATGAGAATATTACAGTTAGCTATTTGACACCAGGTTCTCAGTTTAAGAATAAGGTTTAGAAATGATTATTTTTGCACTAGATGCTGCATTACCTCTTTGGACCAGCCAATGCTTACCCGCAAGACATCCATGTATTGCATATTTGTGAGCATACATTATTACTGTATGAAAAGAGGAAAATGGGCTTTGACTGTCATTATTTATTTTTCCCTAGAGATAAAATAATCCTATACTGATATAGTCTAATGATAGCTAGTGGACATCACAACCTGTGAAATTGGTTTCTTAATGTAATAGCAAACGTAGAACACCAGCATTCATGTTACTTAGGCAAAATTTTAAATACTTTATTGTAGGTCCTTCAAGGCACGTGATTTTTTGACTTAAGGCCCCTTTACCAAAAAATAAGTTTGTTTTAAGTTTGTATTTGAGACAAATACCAAATAAATACCTAGTTAAAGACCACTTAAAGCCAACTTAAAAATATGTAATTTTCTGACCACTAAAAACCAACTAATTACCAACTTAAAGAAAGTATTTTCCCACCAACTATAATAACAACTTATTACCCCTTTAACTAGTTTATTGAAATATGCTAACCACTTGCGCCTACTTAAAACCAACTTTGTCAACTAAAATGTGTATAACAACTAAAATCCATCTTATTTTTTGGGAAGGGTCTCTATTCTCCAAATTAAAACAGTTTAGTTTCCAGGGTTGGTATAGCTTTACTAAGTAAAACCACCATTAAAAAACTAATAGGCCCTAATATGTATTTCACTTATTGTTGATGTTTTCTGAATTTTGCTTTCAAAAGATGAATTATTGCTTTAAGTGTTTGCTAAGATTTGTAGATCTTGTTGCAACTACTTTTGAAGAAAAATTAAAGACTTAGTTTCTTCTATGGAACAAGTGCATGCTCAAATTCAGCTGCTATTAAAAACAGAATCTTACCATTTGGCCAACTGTACAATTTACAGATTTAACCAGCCCAGGCATAGATGCCATTATAGATTTGCTGACATCAGGCTAGATAAAAATATAGGGAATCATATCAAACAACAAAAAAGTGTATATATAATAGCACATGAAACATGATCACTCATAGGTATGCCATAAACATTTTCTTTAATGAAACCTTGTTCATAGGATATCAAGCATCGTGAAGTGGATTTTAAAAATGCACAGAATTCCTTTCTGATTTTACAATCTATAATTAATCTTGTGCCTCACAATAACAAGATTTCATTTCCATGGTAACCTTTTCAATAGCACAAGGATAATACGAATTTTTAATTGTATAATCCGTGTGGAACATGGTCTCATGGAAATTATTCCTATGGAGATGTCCTTTAAGAACTATTTAAAACCAGTGTTAACTGAATGGATGTTAAAATAAAAAACTATTATTCTGCGTGATTATGTTACAAATAATAATCAGCTAGGCTAATACCCAAGGCACCACCCTAGGCCTAAGTCATCAAGCGACTTTTGAAGCCTTTTAATTCAGGTGGCCGGGTTACACTGCGTAGGAGGGTGATAATAGTTGGAGATAATGCATATGTGCAATGAAAACAATATATTTACTGCTTGTTTGATTGGCATTATTTTGTCAAACTCTGATGCTAGTTCAGTTAACACACGAACATTAAACTGAAAGTAATTAAATTTTATATTAATCTAATATATAACTCATTCAATAAATTAAAAACTAATAGATACATACTGCAGTTCCTTCGAATCTAATATTATAATTTCCACAAGCGTCAAATGAATTCACTTGTATTACATAACTCTCATCATTAACGGTAACATCAAGGACTGGTACAGATAAATTCACATTTCCAGATATGTTAAAAATTTCATCATTTATGATTGCCTGAATAAGAATTGTAAAATTGTAAAAGTCAAAACAAATATTCTATTCTGTATAAAAAGGTTCTAGAATTACATTTCTTAAACTCTAAAGAAAAAATAGTTTTGATAGAGGAAAATCATTATCGGAGATTTTCCAAAAGTACTACATCGCGGAAAATCCAGTTTATATAAAACCCAAAAATGTAATTCAGTTAATTTTAAATCATTCAGCGGATAATTATAACAAATAACCATTTTTATACGTAAAAATTTTTTTCCGACAAAAAACATACTTTATATCCATCTTCAGTAAGCTGTATTTTGACAAAAACTTCATCTTTATCTATAGTTGATACTAATTTCCATTCTTTGTCTGCTGAACATTCCAACACTGTTCTAAATAATCAAAATAAAAACATTGGAATATGATTATTTGAAATTTTTGTGCATTACAAAAATAGTGTTCCAATTGGCACAAAATAATTTTATTTATATAACATTTCAAAAATAGATAATTTTATTAGGGAGGAAGTGTTAGGTGGTGGGTAAAGTTTCAGTTAAATAAAAATATTTTAAGAAATTATTCTAAATAAAATTTAAAATTTGTTTTATAATATATTTTGCTCAATTTAATTTGGAAACTAAAGTTTTTGGTTCCAAAACAAAATAGTCAATTGTTCATGTAAAATGAATTTATGAAGCTAGCAGAGCTAAATTTATTTATGCTACAGATTACACATACTTTGGTTGGTTTGAGAAAGTCTGACACCTCATCTGATCTTTTACGTAGATTGAACTGGCTAAAGCTGCTAAATATTTCTTTTTCTTTACAGACAGAATTGTACCTAGGGTAAAAATAAGAACTTAAGAACTACTATTTCAACTGCGAGAGTTCACCAAAACAGACCCCAGTTTTATTCTTGTAATCTGAAACTTACCATGAAATCCAGTTGGATAGACCTCTTTCAAATAATTTGTACTGATTTCACCACTGACAAATTTAGATTCAGTGACAATGTCTCTTAAAAGAGGAATGTTGTGAGTGACACCACGAATCACGTAAGCATCCAAAGATTTAGTCATAGTGTCCAGTGCTTCTTGTCGAGTATCACCATATGTAACCAACTAGTAAATACAATAAAAATGGCAGAAGTTTAACGTCAAAAATTGTAAATTATAATAAACATTTTTTGGAATGAGCGAAAACAAGTTATAACACGAAAAAGTACACCTACATTATGTTTATCAACATACTGAATTTTTTAAAAAGTTACAAGTAACTTTCTTCATTGGCGCTTTTCATCGGGTGATAAAATTTAGGAGGGATATTTAACAAGGTCTTTTCTTTGTAGCCACTTGCTTTTGAAGACATTAAAAATAAATATTTCAAATTGATTAAAATTTAGTTTTATGGCCTTCTGTTTAATGTTTTTAAATATATGATTAAAAAAGCTTTATTATTATTATTAATTCAATAAATTGTAAAATTCAGGTTTATGTAAAGTTTCCGGAAATTAATTAAGTTATAAATTCATTTTTCTGTAATTATCAAGTTTACTGAAAAGATCAAATGTTCTTAGTACTGCTTTTAAATACAATAAAAAATTACCTTGCAGATCATCGAGTCATAATAAATACTGATTTCACTTCCTTCTTGAACACCACTATCGCATCTAACCTAATTTATAAGATCTATAGTAAATGGTAATCAATTGTAAGTAATTAAAAAATTTGTTGTGATTACTTTAGGAATATGAAGTGGTTCAATATAACGATAAAGTCGACCTATAGATGGTAAGCCAAACTGTTTAAAAGGATCTTCAGCATAAACTCGAGCTTCCACAGACCAGCCTTTTAATGGAACATCTTTTTGTTTCAGCTTTAAAGAATGGCCTAAAAATATAATTTGAAATATTATAAACATTCTAAAAATTAAATAAACGCAGAATAAAACAGTCCAACAACCTGGTTAAATATGTAAGTAAGAATGTATTTACATTACTGAGAATTAACTAGTCTACCTTCCAGATCTGCTAGCATCTTGGATTAATATATGCTGACCCTTACTGGGTATAACACTAATGAATTTTGGTGTATTTTCAAACTTCTGATATGCCCTTAGCAAGCTAGGCTATTTAAGGGGGGTTTGGAGGTTCAACTCCCCCCAAAATGGATCAAGAGGGGGTGCTTAACATAACATTACATTTCAATTTCAAGGGGGGGGGGGCAGATGGTAAGTTAGTTTTCGGTCCAAAAGGGGGCAAAAGTTTGAACCTCCCCAAAATTAAATCCTGGATACATCCTTAACAATAGCTTGGACTAACCATATGACTACTGGATATTTAGCAATACAATTAACTTTTGTTAAACATTTTGGACCATCATTCGAAACTGAAAAATACGGGCGGGATGGAAATATTGATGCAAGTTATAAATTTGGGTTACTCTCGAGCTACAAGCGCAAAATTTCAAATTATGTAATTAGGCTTAAAACAGTAGTTATTTTAGGTTCTGGTTTCATAAGTTAACATTAGATTATTTTTTAATTTTATACGAAATTTAAATAAATTAAAATGGGAAGAAATAAGAATCGCGTTAAGGAAATAAATTCAACTTACCAAGAGATATTCTTTGCTACAAAATTAATTATAAACTCAAATATTAGGTTAAATGATGAGTAACAGTTTCTCAAAATCAAACCCCATTGCTATTTCTGAACTTCAAGAGACGCATAAAAGCCGTAGAGCTACATCCAGTAGCATAAGTGGTATTACTCTAAGTACCCAACTTCGAACGGGTTCTATGGGGGCCATGCTTGTCCGTGTGCCAAACTCTCTCTCTCTAAAATAGTACTATCCATACCTGCTATTAAAATGAATGCTAACCATTGCCGTGGTAGGGTTACGCTTTAGTGCTCGGTTACTAGAAAGCCGATGGGGAAGAAAAAAGAACGTCTCTCGAGTTTCCTCTTGATTCCCGAGGCTCGGCTCGATTCGCGGAGAGGGGGATAGTTTTGAATATTCTTTCCCCCAAAATCTCCTATACAAGAAAAACGGCCTAACCCAAGGTTGGTAAAAATACTGCGTGGGCCTAACTCTCGGCCCCGTTAATTCCCATTTGGCACACTAGTGGGCGCCACTAGCATAAATAAAATTTCAAATCTTTCTCTCTTTGATTCTCTCAAGGATTTTTCGCGCTAGCTAAGGCCCCCTGAACCACCTCACGTGCTGTCGTCATGAAAAGGGGGAGAACATGTCCCAGAGAACAGCGCATCTTGGGTACTTAGAGTAATACCACTTATGCCAGTAGTCATATTGTTAATCCAAGGTGCTAGCTACCGGTTTGATATGTTTTAGTGTTAAAAACAAAGAGGCGTGTCTTTATACGTAAATTTACCAATTAATTCCATCATAAATAACGTAATAGTTACGTTGATTCTCAATTAATGTGTCACGACAGAATGATGGCATTACAGTTTCAATTTGTATTGCCATTTTCAATCTGATGTAGGTAGAAGTTTAGTCAATGAATTCTCAATTATCTAATTCTTGAAGTAACCCTTACCAAAAAATAAGTTGGGTTTCAGTTGGTATTTAGTTTGTATACACATTATTAGTTGGTATTAACTTCGTATTAAGTAGGCTCAAGTTGTCAGCATATTTCAAGTTACTAGTTGAAGGGGTAATAAGTTGTTATTCAGTTGGTAGGAAAATACTTCTTTTGCTAAGTTTGTAATTAGTTGGTTTTTAGTAGTCAGGAAGTTACATATTATTTTTAATTTGGTTTTAAGTAGTTAAATGTAAATGTCGATTCTGGTTTAGTTGGAAATAAGTTGATTAATAAAGATGATTTAGGTTATTTTTTAGTAGGCATTTGTCCCAAATACAAACTGAAAACCAAGTTGAAATACAAGTTGTCGTAAGTGGTTTTTAGCCAACTTATTTTTTGGTAAGGGAAGCCTATTTGAGACTTTTTATGGCAAAAATGGAGTGAATCAAACAAATATTAAACATTCAATTTAAAATTGGAATAGTGGTGTTGCTGAAATTTCCCATATAAACTATAGTGAAGAAAATTATTCATAATCCTTGAAATAATACCTTCTACTACAAAATATGTCAATTTATATTAAAAAGATACATATTATCATTATAAAAAGGATGCGTACAAAAGTTATTCGATCTAAATACTTAAGAGCTAAGCCTCAGTCTGGAATACAAGCCATTATTTAGAGTTTGACCATTCGAAGTGTTTGTGTGGCCAATACATTATGGAGATATTTCTTCTTTCACACTGAGCAACTTGGCTGGAAACCTGTACTGTTGGCTAACAATGTTTTGAAAAAATGTTGGCTAGTGTGAATAGACTAAATTAAATACATAACTAATATTATTTTTTGCTTCGTAATAATCTGAGTAGGCAGACAAATTTTTGTTTAAGTCTTCTATTTAATATCAAGATTGATGTGTAATTAACCCTGTAAATAATAAACACTGTACATTTTGGTCCTATAAACCAAAGTTGTAGCTTATAAAATCATGCAACTTATTATGATTAATTTTTAGAATGTGCAAAATATTGGGTTAGACCAAAGGAAATCAGAGGAGAACGCTGTGCAATTTCCGAACTATGGCTTATTTCGGGCACCTCTCTTTAGGCCACAGCGGCAAGGACCATATAAAGAGTAACTTAGTATTATAGTTTAAATTTATTAAAATAAAATATAAATTATACATTTGGTTTAGTATTTTACTATCCCTTACCAAAAAATAAGTTGGCTAAAAACCACTTACGACAACTTGTATTTCAACTTGGTTTTCAGTTTGTATTTGGGACAAATGCCTACTAAAAAATAACTTAAATCGTCTTTATTAATCAACTTATTTCCAACTAAACCAGAATCAACATTGACATTTAATTACTTAAAACCAACTTAAAAATAATATGTAACTTCCTGACTACTAAAAACCAACTAATTACAAACTTAGAAAAATGAAGTATTTTCCTACCAACTGAATAACAACTTATAACCCCTTCAACTAGTAACTTGAAATATGCTGACAACTTGAGCTTACTTAATACCAAGTTAATATCAACTAATTATGTGTATACAAACTGAAATCCAACTTATATTTTGGTAAGGGATTGCAAGTAAAATGAACAGTGATTTCAATTACGTTTTTATTTTTTTGATAAATATGCAAACTATTTGGTTATTTTAAAACCAAATACGTCGAATTATTTGATCAGTTAACTGGCTTAAAATTTTGCTCTAAAAATATTTGACCAAATTATTTGACATTATAAATATTCGATTTGGTATTTGACGTGCCTTGAAAAAAATATTTGATATTCGATTCAATCCCCAAAAAATGGTATTTGCCCACCTTTATTAATTTTAATTATACATTGCTCAAATTAATATTATTACCTTTAGCAATCCTTATCATCTGGTGAACTAAATCAAGCCCTGTTGTACACTCAGTAATTGGGTGCTCAACCTAAAAAATAATAACAAAATTAAGCATTAAGTTATTGAAAACCATTATGATAGTGATTCAAATTTTTTTAAGTTTTATGAAATTATTATTATTTCTTTACATAATAAATTTGTTTGAAATTTTTAATGGTACGTACCCTAGCATCATAGTAAACATTTTAATGTAACGTTACATTAAAATGTTTACTATGATGCTAGGATGGTACTGCCTTCGCGTAAGGGCGTATTCAAAGTACAAATTTCTAAAGTAATTTGATTTGAGTAATTAAAATTACTGAAAAATTTAGTTTTTCAAACATTTATCAAATTTAATATTTAAAAGGAATTTGGTTTAGTAATTAGTCAAGCGATAATTTTGGAATTAACCAAATTTTTGACAAATATTTTACAAATTTGTAGTTTTGTCATCTTTATTAAAAATACATAATAGAAATGGGGGAAAAAGGATATAATGTAAAGTAGGTTGGTGGCAAGTCCTTCATGCTACAAAAACCAATACCTCCCTACCATTTCACCTCTACAAATGGTGTGGAGGGGAAACTTAAAGGGCACACCCTTTAAACTAATGCAAACTCAACACAGAAGTGGTTAAATATTTTCACCAAGTGCTACAAGCGGGGATCAAACCCAACTACTCTTACTACGAACATTTAGTACATAGAAAACTATCGGTGGTCTTAGTCTCTCCCTACCTGCTTTCTTCAGTAACAGTGAAGGCTTATTTCCTGCACTATTGTTATTTAAAATACATTTGACGCCTAAAAGGAAGAGGATCAGGATCAGTGACATGATCTATCATGTGGGGAACAAAATTGGCAAAAGTGTCAAGATTATGATGAGTAGAAAACATTTGCAGTGCAGGGCTGGCTAGAAGTAGAGAAAAAGATTCTGGGAACCATTGCCTAGGTCTTTAATGAGTTTTAAACTTAATCTACATAAATGAAAACCTATACTTTAAGTTACATTTTATTACAGGCTGGAAATTTATTTAAATTTGTAGGCAGGATTATATTGAAGGTGATAAATGCGTTTTTAGTTTCAAATAAAATAAGCAAAGCGTGTATTGATAATATTCAATTTTATGTTCAGATTTAATAATTTGCTCTTAAAATTTACTTTTTTAATAGCCCTTGGCCTCAACTGAAAAAAAAAGTGGTGAAGAAGAAGTTTGTGGTGAATGTAGGAACATCATTATTGGGTAGATAATTTATCCATATATCAATATAATAAGAATTTCCGAAACATCTTTTACTCACTTGAAGCCTTGTATTCATTTCCAAGAAATAAAAATTCTTTTTTGAGTCAACTAAAAACTCGACGGTGCCTACAAAGAACAAAAACCAAGTTAAAAAAATCCTAAGCAATTAAAACTACTCAAAATATATAGGAAACAAATCTGTATCTACAAATAATATGTTCAATGTTCTCTGAACTATCAAATGTGTTGTGGTGAATTTGTTTGAAATTCATAATAAAAGATTTTGGTTTAAAGTTTGGTTATTCAAGTTTAAAATATTTTAGGATTTATATTTTTTCTTTAGGTCAAAAACGAATTCCATGGTTTTGCATTAATTAAGAAGGGAATTTAATTTAGTTACTCTAAAGTGTTGAAATCATTATGTTCCATATGTAAAATGTTTCATTTATAAATCCAAAAAAATGGCAGAAAAATCAGTCCATGCCCAGTTTGAAAACGATATATTTTAAATTTTCCACTATATTTGACGACTAAACACTATTTGCTATGAAAAAATATAAAATCTAAGTGATCCTTTAGTTTAATCGTGTTAAGTCAATCAGGCAAATGAAAATGTGCATAAAGCCTTAGTAACATGTAACCATAAATATAGACAAAGATATATGACACGGATGGCTTTAAGACCCACTCAGGGGTTGGAACTGAGGTTCACTAGCCCTTACCAAAAAAAAAGTTGGATTTTGTTGGTATACACATTTTAGTTGATAATAAGTTGGTTTTAAGTAGGCTCAAGTAGTCAGCATATTTCAATAAACAAGTTTTGTGGGAAAATACTTTTTTCTTTATGTTTGTAATTAGTTGGTTTTTAGTTAATATTTGTCTCAAATACAAACTTAAAACCACACTTACCAAAAAATAAGTTGGGTTTTAGTTGATATTAAGTTGGTTTACACATTTTAGTTGTTAATAAGTTGGTTTTAAGTAGGCTCAAGTTGGCAGCAAATTTCAAGAAACTAGTTAAAGGGGTAATGAGTTGGTTTAAGTTGGCTAGAAAATACTTATTTTTTTAAGTTGGTAATTAGTTGGTTTTTAGTAGTCAGAAAATTACATATTATTTTTAAGTTGGTTTTAAGTAGTCTTTATTAAGCAAGTTTCAAGTTGCCTCTAAGTTGGCTTTAAGTTGCCTCCATTAAGCAAAATCAGAGTTGGTTTTAAGTCTATACTTCTAGTTGGTATTGAGTAGTTTTTAAGTAGGTTTTAATTTAGTATTTAGTTGGTATTTGTCTCAAATACCAACTAAATACCAAGTTTAAGTAGTTTTTAGACAACTTATTTTTTGCTAAGGGCATCTGTCTCAAGCCAAATCTTGACCAGTCTCTCAGCCTTAGCGCCATGCACATCGCTGCGAATCAGGCCATTGGGAATTGGAATAGCAGGTTCAGCACCCAATAACCTAGCCTCCACACCCTCCTTGGCCAGAGTCAGGCCCGGCGTTACGCTGTGCGGGGCCCTAGGCAGCAAGATATGAAATAGGGGCCCAAAAATAGTTTTACACTGAAAGCGGGGGCCCCCAGAAAGCACTGTGAAGCGTAGGGTTCTAAGCAGTCGCCTCGCTCGCCTTGCCCTAAGACCAGCCCTGGCCAGAGTGTCGGCCTTTTCATTACCATGATGCCCCTTATGACCAGGCACCCAATAGAGGTGAACCCTATTATGGGTGCCCAGTTCTAAAAGGAGATCCCAACAGCTAAGAACAAGCTTAGAAGTGATACTAAACTTATTAAGAGCCGTAAAGGCAGCCTGGCTGACCGAGAAAATCTGAACAGTCTTGCCCCTATACTTCTTAAGACAGAAGTCTACACACAGTGGTGTAGCTAGCATGGGTGACACCCAGGGCGGATACCATGGTGTGCTACTTACTAGTCTCTAGTTTGTGTAAGTTTTTGTTCACCGTCGGATGTCACCCCTAAATCAGGCCCAAATGGGTAGCACCCAGGGCAGACCACCCCCCCCCCCCCCTCGCCGCTACGCCACTGTCTACACAGAAGCAGATGGCCAATCTCTGCCTGAAAAACCCTAGCAAAATCGCCAAGCCTCTCAAAAAAGCTGTAGGGGTCGCTAGTTTAGAGTGACGTAGAAAGTCCTTGGCTTGGTGCCAGACTATACCCGTATATATAGGAGCCCCCTAGCTAGATAAGGGAGACTAGCAAAAACGTAGCCGAAGATAAAGTCGTGATGAAGAATAGCCCCGTGGCAGCCGTAAAGAGTATGAACCAATAAACTATGTTATATATACTATCAAGGCGTCTTCCCTAAACAAATAAATATAAGACGTGTAATCTCTCTAGTTGCAGTAAACGGTAAGGAGAGTTTATTACAAAGCCAAACTTTAAGTTTTTAGTCTGACAGCCCTTACCAAAAACTAAGTTGTCTAGGAACTATTTGAAGTTGCCCTCACCAAAAAATAAGTTGTCGAAAAACTACTTAAACTTGGTTTTAAGTTGGTATTTGAATCAAATACCAACTAAATACTAACTTAAAAACCACTTTATACCAACTAGAAGTATAGACTTAAAACCATCTCTGATTTTGCTTAATGGAGGCAACTTAAAGCCAACTTAGAACTTACTTAATAAAGACCACTTAAAGCCAACTTAAAACTTACTTAATAAAGACCACTTAAAATCACCTTAAAAATAATATGTCATTTTCTGACCTCTAAAAACCAACTAATTACCAACTTAAGAAAAAAGTATTTTCCAACTAACTTAATAACAACTTATTACCCCTTTAACTAGTTTATTGAAATATGCTGACCACTTGAGCCTACTTAAAACCAACTTCACGTCAACTAAAATGTGTATACCAACTAAAATCCATCTTATTTTTTGGTAAGGGTGAGCTTTTCCATGTCTAAAAGGCTGGGGCTGCACAATAGACGTCTGGTCGAAGTGCTAGGTTGGGCTCAAATCCAATATTATAATAATAATAATTATGTGATCCTGGAGTTTTGTAGTGTTAAGTAAATCAGGCAAATGAAAATGTGCGTAGAGCCTTATTATTATTAACATGTAACCATAAATACTGATATTGATAAAGACAACAATCCATTAAATCAATTAGGTTTGACAAAAGATTTAAAACACAAAAATCTTACCTGCAGAGTCATAACCCACTGACTTGGCTAAAGCCACAGCCTGCTCTCCCATTACTTTTCTAAGACTTGGATCCACAAATGGACTGTAATTTAACAATTTTACACATTGAAAAATGTACAACATTTATATCTGCATTTTTGTTTAAATTTAATAAAAACTCTAATGGAATTTTAGAGCATTAATTCCAAAATGCAAAGGCAAATTTAACTTTTTGGACCCGTATGGGTAAATTACAATAAATCAAAAAAATTACCAATTTTCCAGTTAGTAGACTGAAAATTTGTAAATGGCAATTATTGAAATTAAGAGTACTTTCAAATAAAAATTAATGTAAAAATCATTGAGGTAGTAGTGCAACATAATGGTTTTCACATAGGTGGTTATATTGTTTTATTTTATTAGAGTAAAAATTTTATCAAATCATTTACAGTGGCAACCACCCTCCTCGATTTTGTATAGGTGTTTCCATAAAAACATAAAACTCTGAAGCATAGAAAGGTTTTTCTAGGCATCACAAGCCGAAGTTTAAATAATACCAGGTTCCTTGCCATTCTAACGATTGCTTTTATAATAGCTATAGCTAGTGATGTAACAAAACATTACATCTCTGAAACTATGTGTTCTAGCGACATGGTCACTCTATACACAATGAAAGCTGATTCAATTTGCTACAGGTCTTACTCAGTCACGGTATTTGATATCTTGCATAGTTTTCGAGATATCCGCTCTTGAAAGTCTGTAATTTTGGATAAAAACATTTTTTGCCTCACATATTTTGCTATTTTTGACCGGATAACCCTTCAACGATGCACCCAAAAAATAAATTCCGCCCATAGCGTTGTAGAGCATTAAATTCCCTTCAATAATACACATTACTTTACTATTTTATCTATTTTCCTTCCAATGTTAAAGCAATTTCAGTGTTGAGCGTGAAATCTGAAGTTTTGCGACAACTGCCGACTAATGAATCTTTGAATTTCTCACCATTCCCAGTCAACGTATTGGCCAAAATATGCGCCATTATATACACATAGTGAGTACTGGACGTCTAAATAGCACAGATACTCATTTTAGAATATATACTAGTGGGGCCGCTGACCAGGCGACCAGCATCCTCACACTTAATTAAAGAAGACCTAGACCATTTTAATGGGAAAATATGTTGCTATGACCAACGGTGTGCATATATGAGTGTCTATAAGGCATTGGGATAGTGACGAGAAGTGAAGTCACATTGGCTAGTTGGCTGATTTTGCCATCACCCCTCTCTTTACTGGCTTTTTAAAGGGAAACTATCCCTTTTTCACCCACTTTAGAAACATCAGGACTCGATTCAGTCACTTACTCATCACATACAAAACACTTGCTGGTCATTTTGACAACACAACACTCATGACATCGTTAAATGTGACACCAAAACATCCCACTGAAACAAACAAAACAAACTATGACAAAAACAAACAAATGAGTGCCCAAATAGATTATAACTAGCAGTAAAGCACAAAAACAGTTTATTTTTGTGTAAAAATAACCTAACCATGTCACAAAATGCTAGCCGAAAAGCTAAAACTATGAGACGCATTATCGTAGCAATCGCCGTCTATTATTTATGTTAGATACAATAAATTTAATCTTCAATAAAACAGCTAAAAATAACTTAAATTAATTAAAAATTAGATTATTTACCTTCCAATGATGTATTATTTTATTATTTACTAGCTTTAATACCCGGCCTCGCCTGGGGTCTTAGTTTTAATGAATTAGATCTGATTTGTACGTAAGAAAGGTAAACGCAACACGTTCTGTACTTAAAAATCCCAACTAAACCTCCCTTTCTACGATTGGAAATTGCAGGCGTTAAAAATCAAATGGCATGTCGGTTGGTATTATGGGTATGCGTGGAATGAAAACGAAGGTTAGCAATCTCAAGACACCCCTAAAACCTGCCTACAGGGGCCACAATGTCACCGGCCAAATTTCGTGCGACTCGGACAATTATCTTAGGCGTGCATAGAAGGTAACTAACCAATATATATATATATATTTACAAACATCAGATTTTATTTATATAGATTTGTATGTCATGTTCCTAAAAACTCGAAAACGGTTAGCTCTAGAGCTTTGTAATTTTAACTCAATGTTCAGGGCCTCATTTCCAACTAAACGCGGCTTATTTCAAATACCTGACATGGTTATTAATCTAATTCAATTTTACTCATAATTCAATTTTTTTTTACTCGACTTTGGACTTCCACCCCTTTGCTTCCCTTACATCCTCTCTTTAGTTCCTTGCGCCCGTCCCGACCTATAACGGGTTAGTGTGAAATTCGTAGAAGGGGAGTTAGTGTGAAAGAAAGGGACTTCGTAGAAAGGGAGGTTTAGTTGGGATTTTTAAGTACAGGACGTATTGCATTTTTGCTACCGTTTTTGCTACGCGTGTTGCGTTTTTGCTACAGCGTTTACCTTTCTTACGTACAAATCAGATCTAATTCATTAAAACTAAGACCCCGGGCGAAGCCGGGTATTAAAGCTAGTAAATAATAAAATAATACATTATTGGAAGGTAAATAATCTAATTTTTAATTAATTTAAGTTTACCTTTCTTACGTACAAATCAGATCTAATTCATTAAAACTAAAACCCCGGGCGAAGCTGGGTATTAAAGCTAGTAAATAATAAAATAATACATCATTGGAAGGTAAATAATCTAATTTTTAATTAATTTAAGTTATTTTTAGCTGTTTTATTGAAGATTTATTGTATCTAACATAATAGACGGCGATCACTACGATAATGCGTCTCATAGTTTTAGCGTTTCGGCTAGCATTTTGTGACATGGTTAGGTTATTTTTACACAAAAATAAACTGTTTTTGTGCTTTACTGCTAGTTATAACCTAATTGGGCACTCGTTTGTTTTTGTCATAGTTTGTTTTGTTTGTTTCAGTGGGATGTTTTGGTGTCACATTTAACGATGTCATGAGTGTTGTGTCGTCAAAATGACCAGCAAGTGTTTTGTATGTGATGAGGAAGTGACTGCATCGAGTCCTGATGTTTCTAAAGTGGGTGAAAAGGGATAGTTTCCCTATAAAAAGCCAACTAGCCAATGTGACTTCACTTCTCGTCACTATCCCAATGCCTTATAGACACTCATATATGCACACCGTTGGTCATAGCAACATATTTTCCCATTAAAATGGTCTAGGTCTTCTTTAATTAAGTGTGAGGATGCTGGTCGCCTGGTCAGCGGCCCCACTAGTATATATTCTAAAATGAGTATCTGTGCTATTTAGACGTCCAGTACTCACTATGTGTATATAATGGTGCATATTTTGGCCAATACGTTGACTGGGAATGGTGAGAAATTGAAAGATTCATTAGTCGGCAGTTGTCGCAAAACTTCAGATTTCACGCTCAACACTGAAATTGCTTTAACATTGGAAGGAAAATAGATAAAATAGTAAAGTAATATATATTATTGAAGTGAATTTAATGCTCTACAACGCTATGGGCGGAATTTATTTTTTGGGTGCATCGTTGAAGGGTTATCCGGTCAAAAAGAGCAAAACATGGGAGGCAAAAATGTTTTTTTCCAAAATTACAGACCTTCAAGAGCGGATATCTCGAAAACTATGCAAGATATCTAAAACCGTGACGAGTAAGACCTGTAGCAAATTGAATCAGCTTTCATTGTGTATAGAGTGACCATGTCGCTAGGACGCATAGTTACCGAGATATAAGCGCAAAAACTGAAAAATGGGACCTTCAAACCCCCTTATCCCCCCCCCCCCCCGGCTCAAGGGCTACGGGCGGGGACGTTTGATATGTTCACCTCCTAACTAGTCCAAACAAAGTTACCAAGTCAAAAATTGTGTTCCCAACATTTCTTCCCTTTTTTTGAGCATTCGTTGACTGGACTATTACCAAAAAATAAGTTGTCTTAGAACTACTTAAACTTGGTTTTAAGTTTGTATTTGTAACAATCCTAGTTAAAAACCACTTAATACCAACTCAATTTCGCTTAATGGAGCCAACTTAAAGGCAACTTGAAACCAACTTAAAAATAATATGTAATTTTCTGACCAGCCAACTTAATAACAACTTATTACCTCTTAAACTAGTTTATTAAAATATGCTGACCACTTGAGCCTACTTAAAACCAACTTAATGTCAACTAAAATGTGAATACCAACTAAATACCAACTAAAATCCAACTTATTTTTTGGTAAGGGCTGGTTCTCATATAATAATAAAGTTTCGGTGGAAAATATGAGGAGACCGCACATAGGATAAAACATAATAGAAATAAATATAAAAATACCTGGGAGATTCTTCAATGACTTTTTGGTTTCTGCGTTGAATTGAACATTCTCTCTCATTAACATACACAGCATTGCCTTTTTTATCACATAATATTTGAATTTCAATATGACGAGGATGTTCAACGAATTTTTCAACTAATAATCTATCATCACCGAAGCTAGATGCGGCTTCTTGGGAAGAAAATCTGAAGCCTTCTCTGAAAGAGTATAGGCAGAAGTTTAAAATTGTAAATTAGTGAGAAGTATCCATCTAGGATGTTAAAGTGAAACATAACTTTGCAGGATATTATCTTTTTTAAAAGGAACACGCTAAACATTGGCTCTGAGTGGAACAACTGCATTGCAACACCCAAAAAACTAGCACCAAGAGCAATCTCGATAAGTTAATTTTATCTGTCGAAACTGACAGTTCAGTTTCGAGCCATCTCAGAAAGCTCGATAGTGGTAAATGGAACATGAAATATGTGCATGCAAATAAAACTTTGCAGTCAAATGGAACATGCTATGCGATATATTTTGATGATTTCTTAAAATTTTCTATTCAGGAAATTGTATCGCAGTACATGTTTTTTGCTGCCAGATTTTTGTGGGAAGTTATGTTTTTGGTCTCTTCATAAAGCTACTAGAATTATGTTATTTTTAACCAACTTAAGTATTTATATTCACTAATAAATGTGTTATTATTTGCTCTCTGAGCAATTTTTTCGCACACTTCAACACAACAGTTTGCTCAAAGGAAATTTTTCCACGAGTTCTTTTTAATTATGTGCTCGAGCCTTCATAACATTTCATTTCTCTATCAAGATCGATAGTGTCCGAGACAGATTCAGAGCAAATCTCAAGTAATAAAATGGCATAAAAAATTGAGCTTTGTGGCTGAGAAAGTGCTGAATTGGTTATTTCAGGAGAATAAGGACTATAACCTAAGTAAAAAGGTACGCTAAAAAGTACTCACCGAGCTTCATCATCATTCCAAGCTATTCTCATCCCCTTCCCACCTCCACCAGCTGATGCTTTGATCATTACAGGATATCCTATTTTAAGTAAAATAAAAATTATAGCGTTGATTGCATAAAAATTGGTCATTCTTTTTTTATAATTATACCGCCTGATTCATAATTTTACAGATTGACACTAACCATGCAATAGGCTGAGTAAACTTAAACGTAGTGGCCCAGATGGTGCGGCCTGTTAAGTAAAATTTACTAAGGGGTACTTACAGAATAAAATAAATAAAAGGTATTACTTTTGCTTTGTATTACGCCTAGTGAAAACTAAACTTGCACATTTGTATAAGATACTATGGTCATAATAAATTAAATTACACCCGGCCACCTGTTTAAAGTAGGGATCGATGCTCCAATATATCGGCTTATTTTTCTAACATTGGTACCGGCCAATATCGGCTTAAACGAAGCCGATATTGGCCGATACCAGTATTTGAAAAATCTTTGCAGGAAAAACATTTAAAAATATTAAAATACTCGATTAACTACCTTATGATAATATTTTATTACCACAACCTGACATTTCCCTTTAAAAAGGTAAGTTCTTTAACAAGGCTTGGCTTTAGTCCATTTCTTAATTTTGTAAGTAACTTTCCGGTTGTACTAAACAGCCTTTCGCTATCAACACTGGATGCAGATGACAATAGATATATTCTAGTAAGGCTGGCAAGAATTGGGAATCGTTCTTTATTGGCGTGCCACCATTCTAAAACATTGCTTGTCTTGGGGATTGCGGTCTAAAAATTTTTCGCGACTAAACGCGTAAGACCAAAGAACGTTTTTAAAAGACCCAAAGAGTGATTGGCAGCGCCACGTACGCCAGACTTCAGAAGCTAGACCATTTTTTTAACCAGGGAGTTTCGAGTTTGAACAAATAAAATCAACGATATTCAATTTGTGATAGATAATATGTATCAAGTAAAATGATAAGAAACATTCGGATATGCTCTTGCAAACTATTTTAATGAAAAATTAGAATGAAATGGTATGACAGTGTACTGAACCGTCTTTTACAATGATTTTATCATATTCAGTACTGTTATGATATATAACAGATAGCCGATATATTGGTCGGCCGATATACTGGCTGTACCCATATCGGTGCATCCCTAGTTTAAAGGCATTAAGGTTCTGCCTTGGGTATTAGCCTAGCTGATTATTATTATTAAATATTGTTATTACCAATTTCATGAGCAATTTTCAGACATTCATCGGGATTCTGTATAAAAATATAATTTAGCAATTAGCTGAAGGTGCACATTATTAATGGTATGATAGGATTTTGAACCTGAGTCTTTGATTTATTTTTAAAGAAAATTGTAACTTGGGCTGTATTAAATCTAGAGTTATGACTTTCTGAAACTAAAATAACAAAATGTAATTTTAACAAAACTACAATGAGATGAATGATTTTTGTCTCTCAAATGAACATGAAAATAGAAGCTCCAATTTGGCCCCTTAAATGAAAGTGAACAGAGAGAAGCTCCCATTTTGTCTCTCAAATTAATGTGAAAGAGAGAAGCTCCCATTTTGTCTCTCAATATAATGTGAAAGAGAGAAGCACCCATTTTGCATCTCAAATGAACGTGAAAAGAAAGAAGCTCCAATTTTTCCTCTGAAATGAACATAAAAGCGAGAAGCTTAAATTTTGCATCTCTAACGAACATGCGAGAGAATTAAGCTCCATTTTTCCCTCTCAAATGAACGTGGAAAGAAAGAAGCTCCAATTTGGCCTATCAAATGGACGTGAAAAGAGAGAAGATCCAATTTTGCCTCTCAAATGAACGTGAACGTGAAAAGAGAAGAGCACTGATTTCACATCAACCTCATCTTGTTTTATAATTATTTTAGGCGGATACGATAGAGTTTGTCACGTAGATAGCGTGTGTATTTTTTATCTTGGCCGCAAATGATTATTTAATTTTTTTATTTATTTAAAATTTTTTAAATTTTTGGGTATTTTCACGTTTTTTATCTTGTTTTTTAATTATTTTAGGCGGTTACGATTGAGTTTGTCACGTAGATAGCGTGGGTATTTTTGATTTTGGCCGCAATTGATTATTTAATTTTTTTATTTATTTAAAAAATTTAATTTTTTTGGGTATTTTCACGTTTTTTATCTTGTGTTTTAATTATTTTAGTTTTTCGGCCGCAAATGATTATTTAATTTTTAAATTTAATTTTAAAAATTGAACCTCTTTGGGTATTTAAAAGTTTTTTGGGGTTATTATTTTCGTCTTGTGTTCAACGACACCAAGTGTTTTTCAGCCCTTGGTATGCCGGTAGTTTGAAGAAAATAAATTCCATGTGGTATTCCGGTTGTTTGTTCAATAAATTACAAGTTTTCTTAATTTTGGGAATTTTGGGCTATTTCTAGCTGTTCTGAGTTTTTATGGCCGCAACTGCTTGGGCCTTTTCACGATTTTTGTTATTATTTTCGTCATGTGTTCGCCGACACTTGCAGTTTTGGTAGCCTACACCACGTGTTGTTCACTCCGAATAATTGCCACATGATATTGCGTTACTTTCTTGTTGTTCTTTGCGTTGTTGATTAGCATGATTTTGGGTTGAAATTCTTTTTGTCGTGTGTTCGCCGACACCAGACTGTTTTAAAAAATGAGTAAAGAAAAGTTTATTGTGTTTGTATAAGTATTGGCGCCTGACGGCGCCGCATGTTCGCTACGGTCTCGTGCTGGGGGCGCGCAGCGCCACCCCATCCCCATACTTAAAAAAAAGATGGGCCTTCTATAACGCAACCTAAAGGACAGTACCTAGGCATACCCTACCAAGTATTGTCGGGCGTGATAAAAATTGGAGCGTATATCGCAAGACCAAGGGCAAAGTGGGGTTGCGGCCATAAAAAGGCAGCACAGCTAGAAATAGCCCAAAATTCTCAAAATTAAGAAAACTTGTAATTTATTGAACAAACAACAACACATGGTGTCGTCGAACACAAGACGAAAATAATAAACACAAAAAAACTGTAAAATACCCAAAGAGGTTCAATTTTTAAAATTAAATTAAAAATTAAATAATCATTGGCGGCCAAAATAAAAATACCTACGCTATCTACGTGACAGACTCTATCGTATCCGCCTAAAATAATTAAAAAAACCAAGATAAAAAACATGAAAATACCCAAAAAAATTTAAATTTTTAAATTAAATTAAAAAATTAAATAATCATTTGCGGCCAAAATAAAAAATACCCACGCTATCTACGTGACAAACTATCGTATCCGCCTAAAATAATTAAAAAACAAGATGAGGTTGCTGTACGCTACTTCACACAAAAATTTTAACATGAAATTAAAATTAAATGGAACAAACCTTTACTACACCATCAAATCCTGGAATGCAATGAACACCAGCTTTTCTGGCAAGTTTCTTGCTTTCAATTTTGTCTCCCATTGCATGAATGGCTTCTGCATTTGGCCCAATAAATGCAATACCACGGTCAGCCTTTTAATAGACAGAATAATTACTTTAAGAATAAACTCAGGTTAAAGTGGTAGTAAAAAAATTAATACTGTACTTACCAATTTCTTGGCAAAGTCGGTATTTTCTGATAAAAACCCATATCCAGGGTGTACCTAAATTAAAAAATAAATTAAAAACTATTACATCTGGGGATAAAAATCACAGGGCGATAAGCAAGGTTTTTGTTTAAAACATTAAAACAATATATTAACGGATCATGGTTTATGAGTGACTAATGTTGAGTTGACTTATCATGTTTGATATCAACATTAAAATGTGATAAAATGTTATTAGTGGTTAAATGTAGTATTCGTTAAATATATTTTCAAGTTTTATTACGTGGAAATAATATTGAAATTTCTGTGCTTCAAATTAGAAGAAAACCTTTCAAGATCAAAAAATAATCTTGATGAAATACAAAAAAGTTTTCCATTATACAGTGTTAACTTAAAAACGATAAGAGCCAATTACTCAAAATGTGTTTTATGTAAGAATGAAATTTGCAGGTCTTCAAGGTCATTCAAATTCTATCTCGAGAACCATTAGGATTAGAAGAATGGTTCCAAGGAGAAATGTCTTCTACGTTTAATTTTAAGTCGAAACAGCTTTGACCCGATCTTATTTGTCCAATGGGAAGCCGAGAAATGTTAGACCAAAAACCATAAGGTCGTGTGTGGTATTCTAATCAAGACACTACATTTAAGGGCTTATAAATCGAAAACTACCAGATCTAATGGATCAAAATTGTCGTGACACTCTAAGAGTGGGGGAGTTCGTAATTTGTAACTTATGATAACCTTGAAACATTAGTTCAATGTCATTCAAAATTTATTTCGAGAACAATTAGGATTCCCTTACCAAAATATAAGTTTATTTTTAGTTGGTATTCACATTTAAGTTGATATTAAGTTGGTTTTAAGTGGTCAGCATATTTCAGTAAACTAGTTAAGTTGGTTTTAAGTTGGTGGGAAAATGCCTTTTTCTTTAAGTTGGTATTTAGTTGGTTTTTAGTGGTCAGAAAATTACATATTTTTTAAGTTGGTTTTAAGTGGTCTTTATTAAGTAACATTTTAAGTAAGTTTTAAGTTGGCTTTAAGTGGTCTTTATTAAGTAACATTTTAAGTAAGTTTTTAGTTGGTGTTAAGTTGTTTTTAAGTAGGTTTTTAGTTGGTATTTGTCTCAAATACAAACTTAAAACCAACTTAAATAGTTCTTAGACCACTTATTTTTTGGTAAGGGTTAGGATAATGGTTCCAATTAGAAAAATGGCCGCCAAGGTTTTTTAATTCAAATTACCTTTTACCCGAGGTAAATAAACCAATAAAACTCCAAAATAAACGGTACATCTTAAATCAATTAATTAACAAGAATTTTTATTAACTTTTTTTAGTTAAAATGTTTTAAACACAAAAGAAACTAAACAAGTAATTGAAATAAAGAAGCAACTAATACACAAGCGCAAGCATGCGTAGTAGCCAATGGAGGTATTTTTGAACACGTACTTCATAAAATAAGTCTAGAAATTAAGGGAGCTTGAAACATTACATTATCATTCTTATGTTCATTATTATTTGAAAGTTAATCTTCAGTTTTTTCATTATTTATTTATTTAAATTATTTGTAAATAATTACGTTTATTATTATTACTATTTAATAAATGCATAACGAATGAAATAAAAAATCTAACGCAGTTTAAAAAAAAGGCGAAAAATTTCATAATAAACAGCCCCCTTTACTAAAAATATCTAATTGATGTAACTGTACTATACCCTTTTCTATTTTAAAATTTTTTGCATTATTTAAAATTTATATATTTTTTTTCTTTTGAATTTGCTCTGTAAGTTTTTTTTTCTTTTTTTTCCTCTTTGGTATTTGATATTTTTATACCTCTCACACCTATACTTGCCTGGGGTTACATGGCCTAAAAGTCATTTCTGACTTGGCCTATATCAATTGTATATATACTTCTCTTAAGTGAAGCTAAATAAACCAATTATTATTATTATTATTATTATTATTATTTATTTCAATTACTTATTTAGTTTCTTTTGTGTTTAAAACTTTTTAACTAAAAAAGTTAATAAAAATACTTGGTACATCTGTAAAGTTTTTCAGTTAACACCCTGTATGGCATGTGATTAACTCAGAATTTATAGTTGCTTAGAATCCAACCCATAGCTAAATAACAGCAATCGTTTGGCTTGGTATCAAATAAAGTTACATCTGAACCAACACGTCATGTTTCGAATCAGAGCAGATTCAGATAATTTCCAACCAGACCCACTTCATTTGCAATTTCAATTTGCTCTTTTTAACATATTTCTTTATTTTTAAATTCATTTTAAGGTTTAATGTTTTTAAAATATTACAATAAATAAAAATAAAATCCTTACAGCTTCGGCTCCACTCTTAGCAATAGCATCGAAAATTGCTTCTGTATTGAGGTAGCTTTTATTTGTAGGTGCTGGACCAATGCAAAATGCTTCATCAGCCATTCTGACATGAAGCTAATGACAAAAAAAAATTAAAAGATTAGAGTAGTGGCATACCATACAATTTTAGTGGACTTTCAGACTTCATTTTGGGGAATTATATCAATTCTACATCACTCCACATATTGTTATAATTAATTATTTTAAGTATTAAACAAAATTATGGAAATAATTATAAAATTATGATAAAACACAATTTTAGACGTACAATATTCAAATTTAAAATCTTAAGTTTTTCCTTCACAAATAAGAAGTCTAGATGGAGATAATCTGATTTCAGCCAGAATTCATAATGTAAACAAGAACGAATTGTGAATAAGGGAAAAAGTGGAATAATTATCAAATGGGTTACTGTTAGAAATATAATCCTTATGTTCTGTGCTCATTCTTTATCGCGTCGTCTGCTAAAGAAAATGGAACAACTTTTAGTTTCAGTTCTATTATGGTTTTTGGTGAACCTGTTGTTATGTGTGTCTTTTGTTAAACTTTAACTTGGTGTATTTTTATACTCACAATATTTACATAAGTCTGTAAATACATTTGAAATATTAGAAATGAACAAATAAATTGTTTTATGCATTAAGTCATTGTAATTGATCCAAGATATTCTACAGTTACAATGGAAGCACTTTTAAAATGATTGTTATTCGTAACATTAAAATTGGCAAATTGTGTTGTGTGGATTTAAATGGCATTAAATATATAACAGATCCAGCACACTCTAGTCTTATTTGGTGCTCTACCTCAATAGACTAAAATAAATTCTAATGGTCTTCTAAGGCCTCGAAAATGTTTTTAAATTGGGGTTAGGAAAAAAGAAGGTTCCTGACAACATGGCTAGCTGCCACTCCCACCGCTTCACTCAGTTTAATAATCAGAGGTAATTTCGGTTTTCATGTTTATAATGATTCCTTCAATTAATAACCTGCATTTTAACTTAGAGAGTTCAAATTTATAGCCTTAATTTCCAAAATATAACGGTCAATTACTTAGATGGCGTCACTTGATCCATGTCTACCATAGATATTTGTTTCTTTGAATTGTAAGAGATAGCTAGTGCCAAAAGAAGGATTTAAATCAGGCATTCCTTTAAATAAACATTATATATATTCAAGGTAAGTGATGGTTCTCAATGTTCACATTGTCATGTTTGTTTATATACAACACCAAGGGAAAGCAGTTTTATCCACAAATTCCCAGGTGATTGCTAGCTTTAAAGCTACCAATTAAGACTTATGACCTTTTTAACAGGTGGTAAATTGTATGGTAAAAAATATAAAAATGGTAGAGATGATAAATAAGAATAATTTCCTTGAATTAACAAAATGATTAATATTGTTAATCATTTACCAACATTATATCCAAAACACTGACATTTAATTACCATTATTACAAATATACCATTATTACAAAAACACCATTATTTACCATTATTTCAAAAATACCATTAAACCAAAATACTATTTACCATTTTTGAAAATTACTGTTATTTACCATTAAAAAATATCATTTACAATTATTTAAAAAAACGTTATTTATCATTACTAAAAAAATACTATCATTTACCATTATTAAAAATACCATTATTTACCATTATTAAAAAAAACTTATTTATCATTAAAAAATACCATTGAACCCAAATACAGTCATTTACCATCATAAAAAATCATTATTTACCAAATTAATTATTTACTATTACCAACTTGTTACCTACTGTTATTATCAACTAGTTATTTACTTTTATAATCAACTAGCTATTTACTTTTATTATCAACTAGCTATTTACTTTTATTATCAACTAGTTATTTACTTTTATTATCAACTTTTTATTTACTGTTATCTACCATTATTTACTATTATTAGCAATTATTGTCATTTACTATTAGAAAATTATTGTCATTTACTATTAGAAAATTATTGTCATTTACTATTAGAAAATTATTGTCATTTACTATTATTAGCAAATTATTGTCATTTACTATTATTAGCAAATTATTGTCATTTACTATTATTAGCAAATTATTGTCATTTACTATTATTAGCAAATTATTGTCATTTACTATTATTAGCAAATTATTGTCATTTACTATTATTAGCAAATTATTGTCATTTACTATTATTAGCAAATTATTGTCATTTACTATTATTAGCAAATTATTGTCATTTACTATTATTAGCAAATTATTGTCATTTACTATTATTAGCAAATTATTGTCATTTACTATTATTAGCAAATTGTTACTTATCATTATTTTACAAAATTATTGTTATTAACCGTTATTTACTATTACCAAATTTTTGTTACTTACTGTTATTTACTATTACCAAATTACTGTTACTTACCGTTATTTACCATTATTTACAAATTATTGTTATTTACCATTATTAACTATTATTACCAAATTACAGTTACTTACCGTTATTTACCATTATTACCAAATTACTGTTACTTACCGTTATTACCCTTAATACTATTATTACCAAATTACTGTTAATTACCATTATTTACCATTAATACTATTATTACCAAATTACTGTTACTTACCGTTATTTACCATTACTTACAAATTGTTGTTATTTACCATTATTTACAAATTATCAAATAAAATAGTGTTAAACCTATTGTAATCAGACTTATTTGAAAAATAAAAAGATTTCTGGAATTGTCTATTTCAAGTCATTTCTTTAAAATATTTCAGTTCAAAAATAGTTTTACACACAGCCATGGAATCTACATCACTGTGAACAGCAACAGTTTGAATTCCCATTCTCCGACAGGTTTTAATAACTCGACAAGCTATTTCTCCTCTGTTAGCAATGAGAATTTTTTTGAATTTCTGTAACGAAATAAATTAAAAGCTCTATAAAAAAAACACAAAACACTTCAGGTAGGTGATTCTAGTTGTAAGTACTTTATAGCTAAAGATGCAAAGATATATCGGCCTAATTTTCTAATATCGGTATCAGCCAAGAGTAAACAATATAATCTAAAAAGAATGCCAAGTCACGATCACATAACGACAACCACGTACATCATCAGCATCTGGGGCCTTAAACACCGTATCAGTAGTTCATGTACTCAGTCATTGCAGTATTTATGCATCTGGTTCAAAAACTGCCTCGGGCAGAGGCCGGGGCTGGGGGTTCAAAATGGTCAGCCAAGGCCTCGGTTCAATCCTGGGCCCTAAAAGGATCAAACAAGGGTCTAAAAACTCCCTCGGGCCAAGGGTTTAAAAATATTCGGCTCAGCACTGAGGCCAAAGCTCGGTTTGATCCTGTCTTTAACGGACGTGCAATTTTAGAATTTATTAGAGCTTTTATGTACACGTAATGTAAAGTTAATAACTATTATTCTACAAGTCAATCAGCAAAGTTATTAAGTTGAACCATTAACGCTTAACCTTCGTTGTATTTCTCTTAAGTGCAAAAGATTTATATTCTGGAATAGTCAATCCACCTCTAAATAACTTAAATTTCACTAATTATAATATTATATTATTTATAGTTTAATTGTTTAACTTGTGTAAACATTTTTACCTCTCCAAGGGGACATAGGGGAGGGGTTTTACAATCACAATGTCTGTCTGAGCTGTGAACGCGCAAGCATTTTCCTGGAATTAGGGAAAAGCTTTTCCAAAAGAGCTTTCTTTTTGTCATTGTGTGTAGTATAAATTTATTTAATTTGCGTTAGTATCGGGCGGGATTTGAACTCGAGCCCTAATGCATGACAGGTGAGCATTCTACCACAGAACCATCGATACATGTTACGATTCACTGAAAATTAGAAACTCAGTTTGAGCGGAAGAGTATATTAATGAAGTCTTACATTTTTTTACGTATGAAATTATAAAGGTCAAATCTTGTTTTAGCGCGATCAGCAGAGATATTGAGATAAGAGGGACAAAGGATAGAATTAACCCCTACATAGTTTTTTGTCTATCGGTATTTACTTTTCAAGTGTAATGGGTCATTTATGGAAATAGTTTCAAATTGTATACAACGCGCTCTTATGCCTTTTCGTTTTGCTTACCTTACTCGTAAGTTATTTTACATGCTTTCTTATCGGCTTTAGATGTTTGATACATATTCATTAATGTGGTTACGTTGGTTTTATTTATATTGAGATCCGCGCTGTTGTTTATATCCCTTACCAAAAAATAAGTGGTCTAGGAAATACTTTAAACCAACTAAATACCAACTTAAAACCTACTTAAAACCAACTTACAAATAATATGTAATTTTCTGACCACTAAAAACCAACTAATTACCAACTTAAAGATAAAAGTATTTTCTCATCAACTTAATAACAACTTATAGTTTATTGAAATATTCTGACCACTTGAGCCTACTTAAAACCAACTTCACGTCAACTAAAATCCAACTTATTTTTTGGCAAGGGATTAGCCTTCACTATTCAGTTAAGGGTTTTTTGTGTGCGTTATAAGCTGGGAATTGTTAACGGTAAGGTGTTTTTGGTTTTTCTATTACAATTTTCATTACCAAGGGTATATCGATTGACTATTTCTGGATTTCTAAGTATATATTTTTTATTGCTAATTTCTGCTATTACAATTTTCATTACTGTGGTTATTTGGATTGACTTTTTCTTGATTCCCAAGTATTTGAATTAACTTGTTGCTTGGTTGGGTTATTATTATATATTTTTCTATTGGTTATTTTTCATGTTTTATTTCGTTTATCGAAAGTGTTGATAATGTAAGGGAGGATTCTTGTCTACGGTTTATTTATTTGCATTGATTTATACCTGCTTTGTTGGGTTGTCGTGGTGAGCCCACGTAGTTTTTACTAGTGCTTTCACTTATTTTGGTTTTCGCTTTAACTTTTGTTTTCCGTATATATCCCTTACCAAAAATTAAGTGGTCTAGGAACTTGGTTTTAAGTTTGTATTTGGGACAAATACCAACTAAATACTAACTAAAACCATACATAAAAACAACTTATTACCAACTAAAATCATACTGCCAACTTAATATCCACTTATTACCCCTTTAACTAGTTTATTGAAAAATGCTGACAACTTAATACCAACTAAAATGTGTATACCAGCTAAATACAAACTAAAAGCCAACTTATTTTTTTGGTAAGGGGAATATGGCAGCATATAGTTGCGTGCCATGTCCAGTAGTTAATACGCCCAAATACAAACTCTCCGGAGGAGAGAGATATTTTGGTTTGCCAACTTGTTTACTTTAGGAACCCCTTCGTTTTTTTAAGGTTGTAACTTTCAATTTTTTAAGAAGAAAAAATAACTGTTTAGTCAATAAAATGTCCTCTAAATAATTCATAATTGCAAATTACTACGCTTAGATGTGGTAATTTTTAAAATGGAGGTAATTATTAGATTCCCACAAAAAGGAGGAAGAAACTTAAATTTTCTACTTTGGCCAAAATTAGCATTAAATTATCATTAAAGACCTGATCAGAAATTTAGTAAGAAAATTGGTAGAAGTAGAAAATATGATTATATAAACTAAAACTCTAACCGGTTCAATCAATCACAGTTACAATTACCTGGTTTATTGAATGGAAATATAAATAATTGCAAATCACGTATTAATGTTTACAATATTATTTTCTCAAGCAAGAACATTTTAATTTGAGTGACAAAACCCTACTTTACTCAGTACAGTACCTGTTCATTGTGGTCAATGGGATCCAAGGTGTAAATATGATCCATGCTTTGTTCATCTTTAATTTTGCATGAAACAGAACTGCTATATTTAATGAATCCATTTGACACAGCTGGCATCTAAAAAAAAAGCAAATTAAAATTTATAAGTAGGATTATCACTTATATCTAATTTTTCATTAATAAGAGCTATGATAATATTTTACTTTCATATCCTGAATAATGTTCATATTTGATATTTTAAATTAAAAGCTTTATCTATGAATAACTAAAATAGCTCAGTGTTGAACACCTGCACTACAAAATATATGAGTAGCTGGTGTTATTTTACCTTCAAAATAGTGGAAGGTAAGAGGAAAATTTCCCCAAAAAACGAAGGAAAATTTATGGTTTAAGCAAAATTTATGATGATGCAGTTTACCTGTACATCTAATAGTCAAATGTCAGAGTTAAATAACACACCAGGGCAACAGAGAAACATTTTATAAGTGGAAATGAGAGTACTTCAATTCCATTTGGAGACAAAAGCACCGAAAATTAGGCCTGTTTACCTTTAATTTAAAATGTCTCCACCTGTACAACAGAAATAACCCAGGAACATGTTTATTCATGCGATGAAAAGTAAGCATGCTTGAGAATACCAAGCCCCTAATTAAAGTTAAAAACGTCTTGCACCGTTGCACGGTGATCTTGACGACGCAGTCTGTGTTTACTGCGGGTCCAATGGGTCATAAGAAATAAAAGAAAATATTTTTATCGCTGCTTCGAGTTACCGCGAGAGGGCGTCGATAAACTGGTGACGTACATTTAGCGGGAAAAGATGAAATTTGAAATTAACATTCAAACTATTCCATTGTCTATTTGTTTTTGCTAAACAATCTATAGCTAGGTTTCCGAAGTTGCTAAAAATACCAAATACTTAAAGGGAATTTGAACTAAATCTTCAAATCGGGCACCTACTAAAAGCCATACCGGCATACTTGGCATACCAGTTAGCCAAGGTCAACGGGGTCCCGATCGAGTAACGGTTTGAAAGAATTTTTGGATTGCCTCCAAAATTCGTCTGTTGCTGACGTCACCCAGATTAGATCCCATTGATGTTCAATAGGATCTCAACTCAGTGACGTCACTATGTTCGTTAGCAACGAAGTTACCAACCTTAGCCCTTAGCAACCACAGCGTATCGAGGCAACCTTTTATAGCCTAAAATTTACTAACCTTGACACAAGGTAAGTCCCTCTAGGATCATCGGATGACCTGTACACCGAGTTCGCGTACTTAGTACTGTTAAAGGTACGGATTTTAAAGAGTTCACGAACTCTTATTAGCACAGTCAGAGGTACGACAGTGTACACCGAGTTCGCGGAATGACCAACCCCTCGGAGCGAACTTCACCAAAAGCATACCAACAAGAAGTCGCGTTGGATTTATTTCCTACGGGTCCCACACAATTTTATCAATAAAACTTCGTTTTAATTTGATTTTAGGCATTTTAGAATAACCTTAAATGGGAACGGCCAAGCCTTTCCAAATATGGCCTTATTTCCGTATCAAAAGATTAACAAGACGTTCAATATACTATCACGTACCTTTTTAGTTCCACATCGAGATATTTATATATATCGAAGTGGGACTATTGCTATGGACGGAATTTCGTTAAGTGTTGTTTGTTTGTTTGTTTGGTGTGGAAAGCAACGACACGGTAGATGGAGCTGCGAAAAATTAATCTTATAAATCATTTTATTGGCGGCGCCGGGACTCGAACCCAGATAGTCGCTAGCCGCGTAAATTCTACTAACGACGAATTTACCAACCGAGCCACACCGCTCTATTAAAATATTACTCGGAACTTCTAGTAGTTTTTAGCGACGCGGGAGGGTTTGTCTAGTTAAGCTGTCGCAATTCTCGTTCGTTTTTCCGCGTTATTTTACGTATATTTACGGCGTTTTAGGGTCAAGTTAACCTCAAACTTCGCCACCCCCCCCCGCCACCAACCCAGTGGAATTTCACGAAGGGTGCCATGGGCGTGGCGGGAAGTTTGAATTACAGTGTGGGGCTACACAACCTTTCCCGATGGCCAGTTTCAGGTCTGTCAGGTAAACAGGGGGCACAATTTCGACCCCCTTATTGAAGCCGTGTATGGTCAGAAGTAATAAATAAGTGTGGCACTTTCTTATCGAAACCGTGTGTGGTCAGAAGTAACAAATAAGTGTGGCACTTTCTTATCGAAACCGTGTGTGGTCAGAAGTAACAAATAAGTGTGGCACTTTCTTATCGAAACCGTGTGTGGGCAGAAGTAACAAATAAGTGTGGCACTTTCTTATCGAAACCGTGTATGGTCAGAAGTAACAAATAAGTGTGGCACTTTCTTATCGAAACCGTGTGTGGTCAGAAGTAACAAATAAGTGTGGCACTTTCTTATCGAAACCGTGTGTGGTCAGAAGTAACAAATAAGTGTGGCACTTTCTTATCGAAACCGTGTATGGTCAGAAGTAATAAGTAAGTGTGGCACTTTCTTATCGAAACCGTGTGTGGTCAGAAGTAACAAATAAGTGTGGCACTTTCTTATCGAAACCGTGTGTGGTCAGAAGTAACAAATAAGTGTGGCACTTTCTTATCGAAACCGTGTGGTCAGAAGTAACAAATAAGTGTGGCACTTTCTTATCGAAACCGTGTATGGTCAGAAGTAACAAATAAGTGTGGCACTTTCTTATCGAAACCGTGTGTGGTCAGAAGTAACAAATAAGTGTGGCACTTTCTTATCGAAACCGTGTGTGGTCAGAAGTAACAAATAAGTGTGGCACTTTCTTATCGAAACCGTGTATGGTCAGAAGTAATAAGTAAGTGTGGCACTTTCTTATCGAAACCGTGTGTGGTCAGAAGTAACAAATAAGTGTGGCACTTTCTTATCGAAACCGTGTATGGTCAGAAGTAATAAGTAAGTGTGGCACTTTCTTATCGAAACCGTTTATCGTCAGAAGTAATAAATAAGCGTGTCACTTTCTTATCGAAACCGTGTATGGTCAGAAGTAATAAGTAAGTGTGGCACTTTCTTATCGAAACCGTGTGTGGTCAGAAGTAACAAATAAGTGTGGCACTTTCTTATCGAAACCGTGTGTGGTCAGAAGTAACAAATAAGTGTGGCACTTTCTTATCGAAACCGTGTGTGGTCAGAAGTAACAAATAAGTGTGGCACTTTCTTATCGAAACCGTGTATGGTCAGAAGTAACAAATAAGTGTGGCACTTTCTTATCGAAACCGTGTGTGGTCAGAAGTAACAAATAAGTGTGGCACTTTCTTATCGAAACCGTGTGTGGTCAGAAGTAACAAATAAGTGTGGCACTTTCTTATCGAAACCGTGTATGGTCAGAAGTAATAAGTAAGTGTGGCACTTTCTTATCGAAACCGTGTGTGGTCAGAAGTAACAAATAAGTGTGGCACTTTCTTATCGAAACCGTGTATGGTCAGAAGTAATAAGTAAGTGTGGCACTTTCTTATCGAAACCGTTTATCGTCAGAAGTAATAAATAAGCGTGTCACTTTCTTATCGAAACCGTGTGTTGTTAGAAGTAACAATTAAGTGTGGCACTTTCTTATCGAAACGGTGTATGGTCAGAAGTAATAAGTAAGTGTGGCACTTTCTTATCGAAACCGTGTATGGTCAGAAGTAATAAGTAAGTGTGGCACTTTCTTATCGAAACCGTGTATGGTCAGAAGTAATAAGTAAGTGTGGCACTTTCTTATCGAAACCGTGTATGGTCAGAAGTAATAAGTAAGTGTGGCACTTTCTTATCGAAACCGTATATGGTCAGAAGTAATAAATAAGTGTGGCACTTTCTTATCGAAACCGTGTATGGTCAGAAGTAATAAATAAGTGTGGCACTTTCTTATCGAAACCGTGTATGGTCAGAAGTAATAAATAAGTGTGGCACTTTCTTATCGAAACCGTGTATGGTCAGAAGTAATAAATAAGTGTGGCACTTTCTTATCGAAACCGTGTATGGTCAGAAGTAATAAGTAAGTGTGGCACTTTCTTATCGAAACCGTGTATGGTCAGAAGTAATAAGTAAGTGTGGCACTTTCTTATCGAAACCGTGTATGGTCAGAAGTAATAAGTAAGTGTGGCACTTTCTTATCGAAACCGTATATGGTCAGAAGTAATAAATAAGTGTGGCACTTTCTTATCGAAGTCGTTTATATGTGGCACAAAATAATATTATCGCAGTGCCGTTAATTTCCGCCCCCTCCGAAAACCCCCTTAAAGGGAGAGTGATCGAAAAAAACAATTTGGTCTCATAGAAAAATAAAAGTAAAAGATTGGAATCGTCTACGCTAGCGTCTACTTGAAAGAGTGAGACCAAAAAATCCAAAGCAGTCGATCTTAGGGCGTGTTGCAAAAGTCTGCTTTGCTAGAATCAAACATGTTAAATTCAATGGGCTAGCACTTTGGCTAGGGCTTTGGCAACAGGCCCTTAAGCTGAAAAGTATGCGACCATGGGGACAGAATCTCCGTCTTGCCATATTCTTAGTACATAAATACATTCTTGCAATAATATGATTTATGCAGTTGTTAATAATCCATATTAAATATCTGCTCTAAGAAAATATTAATTTAATCACCGAGATAATATAAAATCACATGGCCTAAACAGCTTTTGTTTTGGTTTGCCCACCCGGGTATCCTGAGCGTGGGCAGCACCCACTCTTTAACTTAGGATGGCAATTTATATATCAAACGATAAGAAATCACGTAGCCTCAATAGTTTTTGTATTAGTTTGCCTACCTGTGTCTACTATGGGTGTATGGGTTTGCCCACTCGAATACACTGATGTGGAACTAATATTACGGTCTGGGCCGACTTGTTTGTATTCAACGTTGAAACGAAAAATAACGGCCGGTGTTTGGATTTGAATTTTCGCTGCCATCTTAGGGGCTGCCGCCAGCGCCCCTAACACCGTATGAGCGATTTGCGACTATCATAACTTTTAAAATTGCGCAATTTAGGCTTAAGTCTCTTATAACTGGAACGCGCCGCGCGTGCAAAACAAATTGCATGTGTCTTCAGCAGCGCGCGCTTTTACGTTGTTTTTCTGTCTCACCAACTTCTCACCAGGTGTCGCGGCGGACGCGCGCTTTTCGATTCCCGAAATTTCTTTATTTTATTAAAAATTAACCACTCAATATTTGTTGATGCGGTTTTCGCCATTAATTTTAGTTTTTAATGGGCTATAGGCAATCTAACTGGTTAAAGCTTGACCGTTCCCCTTTAATTAAATTATTTTCATTTTGAAACATTTCTACTCAATTTTAAAGATTATTGTAAACGTTTCTACGCCGTTTGAAGCTATTCTGGAAAAAGTATACCTGCGCGATGAAAAGGTTTAACAAATAACAAATCGCATAAGATTTAGATGGCACCCACACAATTTTGTTGGGAATTGTAATCGTATTGACGCTCTTTGGAACTAAATTTAAAAAAAAATATTTTTCAACGAAAACTTTGAAACACATTTATTACACTAGTACCATATGTAACATAATTACTCATAAGTATGCCACTGTACCTTTATTCTATTCAAAAATATTCACTAATGGTTTGTTTCACCACGAACCAGCAAAAAGGTGGACTACGTTAAATTTTAATCTTTTTATTCATCCTTGTAATTTTGGGAGTCACACTATTGGCTACTAACATATTTATTTAAGCCAATGGAAAACCTTTAAATTGAGAAGGAATTTTTTGCGTCGGAATTTTAGTCAGCCCAATGTAGCTTTATTGAAATTTATAAACTCGCTCAGTTTGTGCGGATGAAGTTAAATAATGAGTAATTTAGAAAAATAAAAGGTTGGGGAAAATGACCAATAAGTGATCGCTTTCTGAAAATGGAACAAGTCGTCGAAGTGGGATATTCCACCAGCGTTATCAAAACCCAAGCCTAGAAGAGTTTGGCCTAGGCTCAAAAGAATCTGCAAAGACTCCAAACTTGTAGATGCGCCAGAAAATCTCAACCTGAATTTCAACTATTTTTTCCAATAAACTTGCTTTTTTTATTTAACAATGCAAATTTATTTTAGAACATGAGTCTCCGAGAATTTAATTAATTTGCAAATTAATTACATTAACAGAACTTGACACTATATTGTAGTTCATTTTAGCTCCTAACCTTGGTTGTTCAAACCGTTTTTTTACTAAAATAATGGCCGTCGGTTTATCAGACGTAGAGCTAAGAGCTATTTATACGACGGCATTATCGGCATTTGAAATTCGATGACATCAAATATTACGTAGGGTACGGATGACGCAAGATCTGTGAAACAAACCGTTAGTGAAGAAATAGAGCTAGTGGCATACTTATGAGTAATTATGTTACATATGCTAGTACTATACATTTTAAAATTTATGGTGTTAAGGGAAAGATGAGACTGCAGTTTTAGTAAGGAAAACATTTTAGTACAGATGGCGCTAGTGTATTAAAACGAAACTTCGGTAAAAGATCGTCAGTGTGTATGTTTAACGGTGGACTTTTCACGATATTTTAATTGAAGTCCACTGGGTATTTTATTTAATCAAAAATGCAAATTTACTAATCGAGCTAGTTTTAGAAAATCTATGGTGCTGTCTCTGGTGGTCAAATATTATTATAATTAATATTAGTTGAAATGGAAATGTATTTATTCATTAAAGGGGCTCCAAAGTTCGGTGGCAAAATGTGTGTAAAGTCAGTGAAGTGCGAAATTTACGGTTGACTCTGCCCGCCTCTGCCAAGGCCGAGTGAGAGGTTGGGGGGAATGAAAAGCTCGCTCAATTTTCTTTTTTTTTTGCCACCGAACTTTGGAGCCCCTTTAAATTTTCACTTTTATGAAAGTGACTGCTAGCCAATAGACTCAAAAATGCTTGTTTTTTAAATTTTTAACTTTTTTTATATTTAAGACTTCAAAAATAATTAGGCCACTTTTTAGAGCTACATGTATGGTTCACTTTAAAAAAGGGGAAAAACTGTCATGAGGAAGTATATTTTTTTTCTAGTGTTTTCTTACGTAGTATTATCTGCGTAACTTTTTATTTTCACCATGTCACTTCATTTTTTTTTTTTTCAATTTTAACATGATTGCGCGGTAGAGATTAATCCACCATGTACAATGTAACAATTATAATGATAAGTAACTAGTATAGTACGTAATAAAACACTAGAAAAATAATCTACTTCCTCATTACAGTTTTGGCCCCTTTTTAAAGTGAACCATAGATCTAAAAAGTGGTCTTATTATTTTGTGAAGTCTGAAATAAAATAAAAAGTAAAAAATTAAAAGAACAATCATTTTAGAGTCTATTGGCTAGCAGTCACTTTCGTAAAAGTGAAAATGAAATGAATAAATAAATACATTTCCATTTCAACTAATATTAATTATAATAATATTTGACCACCAGAGACAGAACCATAGATTTTCTAAAACTAGCTCGATTAGTAAATTTGCATTTTTTATTAAATAAAATACCCAGTGGACTTCAATTAAAATATCGTGCAAAGTCCACCGTTAAACATACACACTGACGATCTTTTACCGAAGTTTCGTTTAAATACACTCGCACCATCTGTACTAAAATGTTTTCCTTACTAAAACTGCAGTCTCATCTTTCCCTTACCAGTTACCACCATAAATTTTAAAATGTATAGTACTAGTGTAATAAATGTGTTTCAAAGTTTTCGTTGAAAAATATATATTTTTTAAATTTAGTTCCAAAGAGCGTCAATACGATTACAATTCCCAACAAAATTGTGTGGGTGTCATCTAAATCTTATGCGATTTGTTGTTTGGTAAACCTTTTCATCGCGCAGGTATACTTTTTCCAGAATAGCTCCAAACGGCCTAGAAACTTTACAATTATCTTTAAAATTGAGTAGAAATGTTTAAAAATGAATATAATTTAATTAAGGTTAATTTGGTTGTTCTAAAACGCCTAAAATCAAATTAAAACGAAGTATATTTATTGATAAAATTCGGTGGGTACCGTAGGAAATGGTTGTATACTATTGGACCGAATCCCGTTTGACCGAATCCCATTGAACCGAAAAGTATTTTCGTTTATAGCCCAACATGGCGGGATTCAGTTGAATGGGAAATTTAAATCTGGTTCGTTTTCACTTCGGGTAGTTAGTTCAGGTTGGGTTAGGTTAGGTTAGGTTAGGTTAGTTCATGTTGGGTTGGGTTGGGTTGGGTTAGGTTAGGTTAGGTTAGGTTGGGTGGGTTAGGTTAGGTTAGTTCAGGTTGGGCTAGGTTAGGTTAGGTTAGTTCAGGTTGGGTTGGGTTGGGTTAGGTTACGTTAGGTTAGGTTGGGTTGGGTTAGGTTAGGTTAGTTCAGGTTGGGCTAGGTTAGGTTAGGTTAGTCCAGGTTGGGTTGGGTTGGCTTAGGTTAGGTTAGGTTAGGTTAGGTTGGGTTGGGTTAGATATGGTAGGCAACTATTTCACGTCTGGTCTTATCAAGGTTATTTTCAAAAATTAAACCGGGAAAATATCAAATTTCAAGGGAAAAAGGTCTAAAAATACACGTCGGTACGAAATAATAAATATTTAAGACATAGTTTAGTCCAAATTAGATATACTATCGTCACGTAACCTACAATATATAAATATGTATCACTAACGGTATATTGAATGAAAACCGCGCAAAACGCGGTTTTCGGTCGATTGGAATTCGGTTGAATGGTACATTCGGACGAATGGGATTTCGGTCCAATGGTAAACAATCGTAGGAAATTAATCCAACGCGACTTCTTGTTGGTGTGCTTTTGGTGAAGTTCGCTCCTACCTTGGCTAACTGGTATGCCAAGTATGCCAAGTATGCCGGTATGACAAGTATGCCAAGTATGCCGGTATGCCTTTTAGTAGGTGACTTAAAAGGCATGATAGCAATCATAGCATGACGGTTACCGAGGCCGTCCATAGCAAGGGCGTATGAAGGATTTGGAGTTTGGGGGTACATTGCGAGCCTCACATGCTAAGCGAGCGAGGCGCTCCAAAGTATAGGGTGTCTTCATTTGATCGGCCTTGGCATTTTTCTCAAAACCTGTACTTTCTTGAAATGTGAAATTTTCATTATGTACTCTCTCGGGGGAGATCGTTGTTATTTGTAAATTTCAGAAAAATCGTGAACTTTTTCACGGTTTTACAAGTAGTGAGAGCGCATGGTGATAAATTGTTCGAAATTGGTATACAGCTCTGAAAATTAATATACACGTGCCTTGAACTATACTCTCGACTACCTAAATTTTATTTTTCCCAAAAGGCGACTGGAAAAACGTTTATAAGCAAAAAACGCCCTTGTTGCCGATGACGCGCGCATCTTAGTTTAGATGAGTTTTTAAAATTACTTTATCTAAGTTACACCGCATCTCCGCAACTTTAGGAATAAAAAATGGTAAATCGCGTTTAGCTCGCGTGGTAAAGGTGGTAAAGTTATGAATTTTTTTTATGGTATTACGTGTCACAGTGCTACTTAAAACTTGATATGGAACCACATCGAGGTATTTTTTTACTTGACGTTTTTTACCATTTTTCATTTTTCTCCATAGGTAAAAATGGTACATCGCGTGTATCTCGGGTGGTAAAGGTAGAAAAGTTATGAATTTTTTTATGGTGATACGTGTCATAGTACTACTTAAAACCTGATATGCCATTTTTCCCTATGGAGAAAAACGAAAAATCATTAAAAACGTCAAGTAAAAAAATATCTCGATGTAGTTCCATATCAGGTCTTAAGTAGTACTGTGACACGTATCACCATAAAAAAAATAACAACTTTTCCACCTTTACCACCCGAGATACACGTGATTTACCATTTTTCCCTATGGAGAAAAATGAAAAATGGCAAAAAACGTCAAGTAAAGAAAATACCTCGATGGGGTTCCATATCAGATTTTAAGTAGCACTGTGACACGTATTACCATTAAAAAATTCATAACTTTACCACCTTTACTACGCGAGCTACACGCGATTTACCATTTTTTATTCCTACAGTTGCGGAGAGGTGGTGCAACTTAGAATATATATTTTAAAAACACTTATGACCTAGGATGCGCGCGTCCTCGGCAAAAAGGGCGTTTTTTGCTTATAAAAGTTTTTCCAGTCGTCTTTTGTGAAAAATAAAATTTAGGTAGTCGAAAGTATAGTTCAAGGCACGTGTATATCAATTTTCAGAGCTGTATACCAATTTTGAACAATTCGGGTATATTTTGTAACCATGCGCTCTCACTAAAGTGTTAGTTTTTTAACGCTACGTGGTAGAAGAAAAGTTTCAAAAATCAAGTTGTAGAGCATACTCTAAAACCTATAATGGAATTGGTATGCTGGAAATCGTACATTTCGTCACTGAAATAATTGGTCATGAAAAACCAACAAAATTGAAACTTTTCGTCTACCACGTAGCGTTCAAAAACTAACACTTCTAAAACTGTGAAAAATTTCACGATTTTTCAGAAATTTACAAATAACAACGATCTCCCCCGAGAGAGTACATACTGAAAATTTCACAATTCTAGAAGGTGTAGGTTTTGGGGGAATGCCTGGGCCGATCAAATGGAGACCACCTGTATATTAAAGTATATACCGTAATTATAATTAATTTTTGGGTCGACTTTTGGTCATGGACCTAAAACGACTTTTCAACCCAAGACCGACCCGTAACCGACTCCCATGTGCTACAGCGGTCGCCACTAGAGTAATATCCATTTTCGTAATTTACCTGAGAAAATTGTAAATTACTGTTACCAGGGTAATTTACCGCGTAAATTACCAGGGTAAATTACCGATTCGTATCTCTAGTCGCCACCCTGACTAAGAAAAGTCTGCAAAACGTACATATTTTAATTTATTCGAAAAAGATTAAGACGTTTTGGGTCGACTTTTGGTCATGGACCTAAAACAGACTTTTCGACCCAAGACCGACCCGAAACCGACTCCCGTGCGCTATAGGGGTTAGCGAACATGGTTGAAATGAATACAATCGTGTTATCGTCCAAACAGTCCAATAGGATTGTAAAAGGTTACAGAAAAATATTCTTCTATAGCATTTATATTAATAATAGTATATAAAAAAAAACAACAGTATTTAAAAGCCAAGATACTTCATGGTAAAAAATTTTATTTATTTACATTGGTGAGCTTTCGGACCGGGGTCCCTTTTTTATTGTAACTCTCGGCTTTAAAAGGGACCGCGGTCCGAAAGCTCACCAATGTAAATAAATAAAAAAATTTACCATGAAGTATCTTGGCTTTTAAATACTGTTGTTTTTATTTTAAATTCTAACGCCATGGTTTGTCAAACATTTAAAATTAATGAATAATAGTATAGTTCGATCCCAGCTTGTGGCACTGGGTGCAAAACTCGGGACAACTCCTTCCACGTTGAGTTTGCAAGTTCTCTCCCCACTGGTTAAAGGGGTTATCACCCCAGTTATTCGGTTTCCCTTTTCCATAAAAATTTGTAGAGGTTAACGGTATTAGTTAGTGTAGGGAGCTGTTGGCTCACTTGGCATGCAGGGCTTGCCACCACCCTCCTACGCATTGTAACCCGGCCACCCGAATGAATGGCTTCGAAAGTCGCTTGATGACTTAGGCCTAAGGTGGTGCCTTGAGTATTAGCCTAGCTGATTATTTGATTTTAATTATTTGATAATTATTCATACGTATGCCTATGTATAACATATCATGTAAATGGAAATTTCTTATTATTTTTATTCTGTAAAAAGTTATTTGTGGGAACGAAAGTTCGGAATCTAAACTATAGATTGTCAAATCGAGAAACACGACCATAATTCTCCATGTTTTCAAAATCTACTTCCCTACTTCTGTTTCCCATTTCTTAAAGTTGGAAGTGACGTAATTTACGTCACATCACTCGATACATGAAATACCGCTATGGAATACTTATGAATTATTATGTTACACATAATTAAAGGGAAATTGTCACCACCCTAAAATGGATAGAGGACGTCCGAAAATGGTATTTGATTAATTATTAGCAAACAAATTTCGTGTTTTAACCCTCCCCCCCCCCCCCCCACCCGACTAGAGAATCTCAGTACCGCTTGGTTGAACCTACTTACAGCGCCATCTCGTGGACGAAATATTATTTCCCCCTGTTTTATCGTTTTTCTGTCGGAACTGTCGTCTGCTACGACATTCTCCTTGGCTTTTTAACCGAGTTATATTCGTAGATTGTAGTGTATCTTGTTTTTAAAATGCCTTACACACCGCCTTTTCTCAAATTTTTGTCGCTTCATTCTTTTGGCGCTGCACGTAGGTTCAACCGCGATTTTTGAAATTTTTGGAGCCGTTTGATGTAGGTTGCGGAAAACGTAGCGTCACTTTTTAAATACTTTCCCAATAACTTTAAAATTTCAGGGACATAATCATTAATATATCCACACCTCTACTTGGAATCCTTATCCTGCCGTATCGCGAATTGTGAGATCACTCTGACGGCTTTGGCCCCGCCTACGAGAGTAAAAATCCTCTCTGCGCGTGCTCCCCTCTCACGTTGTTGTTTGCTAAGTTAAAATAGTGACGCCAAAAAACCGTCAGCCACATCGAGACGAAAATCTGCTGCGATTAACATTCCAAGTAGAGGTATGGATTCCTGATTCAAATACGCAAATTACAATGGCCCTATATCAATTCTCCCATAACAAAATAGATCAGGCTTTTTGCTTTTAAAGATAATATCACATTTAACGCGTTCTTTAAGGACATCCCCAACAATTTTAGGGATAAATTATAATCTGCGTGACCAATATTTCGACGCATTGGTTATATTTCCTTTAAACCAACCAATTTGAATGGGACACAATATGTTTCCTCATAAAAAGTGTATTTTTTCACGATGTGAATAAGACTATTCCTAGCTCTTAACTCCAAAGTGATAGTCAACCACAAAACAAGGAATCAGCGCTCTTATATGTTTACATTTTTGATAAAGTCACAAGATTCCAGATTTTATACGCTATGCATTTGTATCAAGTATCACAATCAGTTTAATTCTTCAAAAATCCAAGGCTATCTGCTCTCATTGAGTGTAGGCTTTTCAACTTTAGACCACGTCAAATCTGGGGTAAGATTTTATATTATTTATAAAAAGAGAGCTATTGAAAAATACCAAAAAATACTAAACGATAGGGAAACAATCATGTCTAAAAACCACGTGAATATATTTCACTACATTTAAGTATTTCCTGAAGTGTTTAAAGGAAATATCACCTCTGGTATTTTTGTCGCCCTCCAACGGTTTCGCCGTTGGCCGCTCCCTCCTATGGCTTTAGAGGTTTTGGCGCTACTTAGTGGTTTACTGGTTAGGTAATCCCAATAATTGTGGGGGTCTTCCATACAGATCGCTCTTGAGGTTGTATTCCCTTTAATTGACTACTAGTACAATCGAAATCATTCAATCATGCCAATTCAAAGACAATCAAATAACTATTTATTATTTAAATTAGTCGATTTGTAGTGGAGGAGTACTAACAGAGGCGAAATCTTTTCTAGGGGTTTGTGTCTTTTATCTTGACGTTAGATTTCTCCAGAAAGGTTCAAACTTTCGAAATACAGGAATTATTGTCCGCGCCCGCCTTTTCACGATTTATAAATTAATCAATAACGCCGATAAAAGTTTTTGAAGCCACGAAATTACGGTTTGGAGGCATTCATTTTATCTCAAGTTTCTCATTGATGCGCATGCGCTATGGGAAGTTCGTTTTGGGGGTCGTTCATAAAGAACGGAAGTAAGCGATAGTTTCTTGTTGGGTGATCCGTAAATAATCTTTTGTATTGAAGTAACATATTAAGATTGACAACTATGTTTGAATGAAGATAAAATTAATTTTCAAGTTTTAATAAATGGTCATATATTATAACAAAAACAGTTCTCCGAACTGAAAAAACTGTTTAGAGCTCTTACTGGTCATTTCTGAAATATGTTTTGGGTTGCATTAAGAAATTTAAATATGAAGTGAGATTTCTGACCAATTTGTGGGACGCCACGTACGCACTTTTGTGATATTTGAATTTCATACCAATTAAAGATTAAGAATACAAGCGCCATCTGTCTCCAAATATTTTATCTTCGACCTTGGAAACCTCTACAAGGCTTTGGATACTTTTGGCGTTTTTTTAGGGCACCGCGTGTTTGTTGTACAGATGCTACGTTATGCTAACTTGACTATTGTTAAATAAGTTGTGTGCTATGTTATGATATGGGTTTTGGCTATGCTATAATAATATTTAGTACTTTCGTTGTTTAATTTTATTGGTGCCAATTTTCTTTTACAGGGTGTTTTTTATCATACCAATATTCATTGATAAAACTGATTTTTCACTGGATGAATGACAAGGTGATTTAGGATCGTTGTTAATGCACAAGGTTGTTGAGAAAGTACCCTGATTATGTATCAAGTTATTGTACAGGGTGGTTGATATTTTTCTAAACATTTATCTTAGGTGGTTATAGTAGGCTTATCAAGTAAATGTACAGGGTGATTTAAATATTGTTCCTAATGAACAGGGGGATAGATAAAGCGTTGTAATTAATTTTTGTGGTAAAGTTACTCTTTGGTTGTTAAGGACCGGCTGATTGAATTACTGTACAGGGTGGTTGATAATTTGGTGAAATTTACACTTAGGTTGCTTTAGTCAAAGATAATTTAAACTCGTACCCTAGATTCAAAATCACTCTCTCGCGCGTTGCCGATAGCGTTTACCCACTTCCCGCCGGAACTCAGAAAAAATTCGCTCCATGGTTTGCGCCTTACCGCAACCACGGCCAACTTCGATCAAGCGCTGCCGCGCTATATCGCGGCAGCGCGTGATCGAAGTTGGCCGTGTCACAACCTATGGAGCCCGATTTTTCTGAGGTCACGTGCCGGAAAAGGGTAAACGCTTCGTAACAAAACCGTCAATGGGAAAGCTCTCAGTATTCGAATCTAGGGTACGAGTTTAAATTATCTTTGCTTTAGTGCACTTATCAATTTATTGTACAGGCCACGGGGTGATTGAAATATTTTCTTAATTAATGAACAGGATGATTAATAAAGTGTGGCCATCTTTGAGTTAAAATTAATCTTTGGTTGTTACTACTTAGTGGGTTAGTTACGTTAAACGCCAGGGTGATTGAATTAATATTTTTAATATAAAAATTCCTCTATAGTCCGTTTATTAAGTTAATGTACAAGATGATTAAAAATTGGTTCAAATTTAAATTTAATATTCAAAACATTTAATACATCGGGGGGATTGTGTGTACTCAAATGTTTATGACATATTGTTCTATAAAGTCTTTGGTGTTATTCTGTACTAGCACAATTTTGAGAAACGTAAATAAAACAATTATGTGTAGACAGGCACCTCCAAAATAGTTTGCTTTAAACAAAATACTTGATTTACCATAAAAATTACTTTTATAAGGTGGGACTCGCGACCAACCAAACCATTTGTAGTTTGTTAGACGTAACTAAAACAATTTCGGCGAATTGAAAACGATGCAATTTCTTCTTTCTTAGCGTCTTTTTTTTTGAAACCACGCCCTTATAAAAATGACTTCTAATGGAAAGACACCATCTGAAAATCAGATATCAATCGGATGCGAGTCGACTTCCGAGCAGGAAGAATTTTGGAGCCATATCGGAGAGAAATTAATTTGGAGCAAGAAATGGAAGAAAATATGTGACACATCAGACGCACCATTAACAAAATGGTAAATACTTCTGCATAAGAGTTGGGTTCGGTCTCTGGGTGCTTCAGGCCTATTTACTTCCGGCAGGAATCCATACCTCTACTTGGAATGCTTATCCTGCCATATCGCGTATGGTAAGATCACTCTGACGGCTTTGGCCCCGCCTACGAGATAAAAATCCCCTTTGCGGTCACTCCCCTCTCACGTTGTTGTTTGCTAAGTTAACATAGTGACGTCAAAAAAGCCGTCAGCCACCACGAGATGAAAATCGGCCGCGATAAGCATTCCCAGTAGAGGTATGGATTCCTGACACTGGTAATGTATATTGTGACTTACGCCTCGTTTATTCAAATATATATTAGTACAAGCTTGGATTAATGATATAAGCTTACGCTTAAACGTATATTATTAATCCAAGGTACAAGTACCCCACACGTATTTTTAGTGTTGTAAGTCGGAAAATTTCCCGCTCGGAAAATTTTCCGGAAAATTACCGAGGCCTTTTTTCCGGAAATTTTCCGTATTTTTCCGAAAAATATTAAAAACGTTTTCATTCCATGATTTTTCTAATATATTGTTTGCAAATTTAAATAAAGCGGAATTTTCACCTCATTTTTTCTAATCTAAAAGTAAAACTAAACCTATAGACTAGTTTAAACTGGTTGAAATGTAACACTATTAATGTTTTGTAGGATGTTTACTGATATTAGTCATTTTAAATCGATAAAAAGTTTAAAACATTAAAAACCCTTAAAAAGCAATTCGGAAAATTTTCCGGAAAATTTTCTGGAAATTTTTCCGCATTTTATTTTTCCGGAAAATTAACAACCCTACGTATTTTAGAACCCCGAGATACATCATAAAGCGTAATTGCCCAGAGTGACGTTAAACTAACGTCATATCCAAAACCATAAGCGCCTCTATCCGGGAAATTTTTTTAAACCAATGAACATTACGCCGATTGTACGCCTAGGTGCAAGGAAAGCGTATCAGGACCAAAAACTGTGTGGTCATGCTATTAAAACTTTAACACGAAGAAAATAATGAAATACCACACTCATGTGAAATGTAATTGTAAACTTGCGCTATGACAGTGCTTTATTGTTTTAATGTAGCTCTTACGTCACAGTCTCTTACTTTAACAAGTCTACGAGCGTGCGCTACAGTCGCGTGGAATATAGGTTTTTCTAGCACGCGTGGAAATTGCGCGTGTGATTAATATACTAACAAACAACATATATGTTTTTCTTTCTATTCATTTTAAAACAACTATTTGACATCGATTAGTTTGTATAGCCTTCGAGCTTAGAAAAGATAGCGCCCTCTACTTTAATATCTGTCAACTTAATGTGTGAAGAAATAGCAGACGATTTTTGATTATGAATGTTCTTTAACTTAAACGTTCAGCTTTTATATCCAGAGAATTTTGAATGAACAGACAGATTACAAACTCAGTCGGTAGGCGGCGATACTTCTGACCAAATTTTAAACTACGCACGAAGCTTATTCGCGACCGAAAGCCCGCCCTCTTTAGGTGACCTTAGGAAATTAGTTAGGTAGTGTATTAGTGGACGCTATTCGCCTTTGGAAGCTATAGTTGCGTAATGATTTTTTATGGAACACAATTATGCATATTAGATGACTTAGTGGCTATACACTCTTTTTAGTAACGTTTGCTGGGCGCCGCCATTATCGTACAGACAACCAACGAGCCAGCCCTCTACCGCAGAAATTTCATCCCCCCAAAACCCGTTTTCTCATCACCCTCCCCGTAGACCGTAAGGTAATGGCGGTCGATTGGGAAGGCGCGTTTAAGAGTCTATAGAAGTATGTATCTGTATAACATTTTTATAGTAAAAATTTCAATGAGACTTTGTTTCACAAGGAACATACAACCCAAAAATGCAAAACTCACCGCTGAGTTAACGTTGAGTCCGGATTCGTACTGTAGGCTATTTCGCGTTTCCGGTTTTGACGTCACATTGCCCGTCCGTTGGGAAACGAAGTAATCGGCTGTTAGAGCAGGTTTTTTCATTACTCAACGGTCACGTGACGTTGCAGCACAAAGGAGGCTAGCTGCAGACGATTTATGAAAAACAATTACATCCAGCGTTCAACAAGATCCTACGTCATGTTTAGCAACGGTCTCAACGAAAATATTTTTTCAGGTATTTCGTTGGGCGTTACTGAACGCAGCCAGAATTGGAAGTGACGCGATTTACGTCATATCCCGTGAACCAAATTTCATTAAGGAAAATGCTTTTATGGCATACTTATGAGGTATTATGCTACATATGCTATGATGGATGAAATAAAAGCTATACATAATTATTATACTACCTTTTAAATAAAAGTAATATTTCCGAGAGCCAGGACCTGAAAGGTACTTTTATATAGAGCTTGTTGAAATAATGGAAACGAGTGTTTCCTTTTAACCAGGTAGCTTTGTTTTGAAAAACACGGCGTTCTGTTTAGTCTTTTTACAGGTGAAAAGTTTCCATAATTTCAACAAGCACTATATAAACAGTAACTTTCAGGTCCTGGATCTCAGAAATAGTACTGCTTGGCGATTTCCTTGAACATGTTTTATTGAAGCGCCTATTTACGACTCACTGATTTAGGCAATTTTATAATTATAGCTAGATCATAGGCGCAACCTTGGTGGGCAAGCCATTCGTGACCGAAACAAGTCTAGGTGGCGTAACGGCACTATAGCTTCTCCGAGGTGGAGTTTATAATCTAGCGTCTGCTACAGACATATTAAAAAGTCATAAGAACGTTTTTTCTTAAATAATCTTCTCAATTATTATTATTATTCTAAAATGCAAGTATCATTATTTATAAAGTCAAATTTACGAATAACGATGAGGAAAAACTAATAGCGTCTGCTTTAGCCGCTCCCTATCTTGGTTTCAAGGGCGAACCAAAAGGGGCGTAGCGATAGTTTTCGGTCGCGAATAAACTTAGCTCTATATCATGGCATTTGTTTTTTCAAAATTACTTCAAATTGTAAGATTTGAATAATTATGTTACTTATGCAGTTACTAATGCAATTATCAATGGGGAAGTAAGCTGAAATGTTCGCCGCTACTGGCGTGACCAAGCTAAAGGTTCTCTAAACAGACAACACCTGATAATTCCTTTTTTAGCCTTGACGACACTATTGAGTTGGTTGTCCGAATAGATCGTTGGAAATAGACCTCTGGTAGAGGTACTGCCATCTATGAGTCGAACGAGTTTCGTTTAAGCCCCGTCTCTGACGCTCTTCTCCTTCAGAACTGCGATTGCCTCACTAAATCTTATAGGCTTCAGCCCTAGGAAATATAGCGCCATCTGCCTTAATATCAGTGAACTAAATATGTGAAGAAATAGCGGATGACTTTTGAATTTCAATGTTTTTCCGTTGAAACTTTCAGCTGTTGCGCAGAGATAGTTTTGAACGAGCAAACCACTTTCATATATTCAATTTAAAACTCGGTCGGTAGGCGGCGATACTTGTGAGCAAATATTAAATTACGCACGAAGCTTATAATGGCCTGGACCACAATGCTATCGAATTGTATCCTACCACCATATCTCTTCTGAAGACTTCTGGTGGTGTGTATTTATCGCTCGGGCTCTTATAAAGACCAGCCTGACCTCCTTGACATGTAACCAATATTGTGGTACCTATTGTACGGTTCATAGTATTTTCAAAATCATTCTGTTGAGGGCTTAGGTCTATTTCGCGAGATTTGTATTTAGGCCTATTTTACGTGAGATGTTTATTTTTGGCGACGCCCTGCCTGGCGTACAGTTCTCTGGTGTTCGTTCGTCCTTTTGTCGAAATCCTTTTCGATTGACATGTTGTACGAGGGACCTTGAAAGCCAGTATAGTTTGTACCTAGTTCTTAAGCCTACATTATTTGTGTATTTCCAACGTATAAATACTTTGAAGGGTTTTACCTATTTCACAATGTGCGAGACTGTTTATTTGTTCGGTGCGCGCCAAGTCACCAAAAGAACTTAAAGTGGTCAGGGGAGATCGAGACCTGATCGTCAAGCCAGCGGCCACGAGAACATGGTCCATCAATATTTTCAACTCTTCGATTGATATTGTTGCTAGACAAGTTTTTAGCGCGAGATTGCGTGTTTGGTGGTTGTCACCATTTAATTATTTCGATCGAATGTAATTTGCTAAATGCAATTACACAAATAAAAAAATAAGAGTGTGATTTGTGAACGTGCCGAGAATAAATCTTTCCAGAACAACGTGATCAAGCATGTAAAAGACTTGGAGTTCTCGATAGCCGCTTTCCGCGATCAAGATAAACATTCTGCCATACCCAAAATCTTGACCAGTGAGTGCGTGATATAGTAACCTCAATGGACACCACCCGCAATAGTCAATTATATGAAAAAATTATCGACTCTATGCAGTCACTCTCCTCGGTTGCGGGTGACCAAAGCAGACTGTTTAACGCCATGCTCTACAACTTTCCTGACGCTGCGGATGCCCCAGATGACAATGCGGCTGTCCAAGCTCTCCTCCTAAAGGTCGGCATTGCTCATGAACCCATGCTTTTGGTGAAGATCCACCGTTTTCGCTCCTCACGGTTTTCTGCCCCTCCCACGCGTGTGTCTCCCATCAAGCTTGAATTTCCCACGCTGGAACTCAAACATGACTTTCTCTCTGGTATAAAATCCCTTAAAGCCAGGGATACTTCGGTCACATTCTCATGTTTGATTGACCGCTCTCCTGTCCGACGACTTGCCCACCGCCTGGCGGTCGCAGAACTGAGGACGCGTCTGAAAGATGGTGAAAAAGATTTGTGTCCGTATTGGGAAAGTTATCAGTCGGGCTCTCTTGGTTAAACCCACAACTGCTCCCTCCTCGATTCCCAAAAACTAGATGTGATACAGGATATGCATCCCGTCTCCTTCCCCATTGTCAATAATTTATTCACTGTAAATAATGTATATACTGGAATCCCTTTTTCTTATCAAAACCGGGCTACTACCATCGTTGGTACCTCAACCGTTAGTGAATCTGCCACTCTGCTCTTTCCCTTAATCCATTGGCTGAACCCTTCCTTCCTCTACATGGTGGACTTCCCCCAACTGTCCCGAGGGCTCGTACTTCTACTGTGCCCTCCACCAGTGTTGTAACATTGCCAGTCACTGCCTGCTCCTCAGTGCTCCTCTCTAATGCTAATGGACTCACTTCGCCCTACAAATTTAATTAACTCATCACTCTTGCACAGTCGCACGATCCAGTCTGTATTGCCATCACCGAAACTCACCGGACTGACAACCATTTGGATAGTGAGCATGCAATATTTAATTACTCGTTATTCCGGTCTGACAGGGGGTACAGCCCCTAGGGTGGTGTTGCTTTTTATGTTGTTAACTCCCTATCATCGAGTCTCGTCACTTTTACTGATATTAACTTGCAACTATTTAACCCCAGTTCTGAGGGCCTCGATATTCTAATGGTCTCAATTTCCCACACTGCCTCACCGTCTCTTATAACCCTATTTGTTGTTGTTTATAGATCCAATAATCCATAATATTTTAAACATGAGCTGCTGACCACTCGTATCTCTCGTGTTGTCCTCTACTGTACAAGACAGGGTTATCGCTTGGTCATTGTCGGCGACTTTAATTACCCCCGTATTGATTGGGTTTCCCAACTGTCGACCCCCTTGGCCTGTCAACCCACCAAAGCCTTCTTAGACTGCATTACCGACAACGGTCTTTACAAGCTTATTGACTTCCCCACTCGTAATGGTGGCCTCTACCAGGCAGACAATGTTCTCGACCTGATCCTGTCTTCCGAACAAAACCTTATTTCCTCCCCAGAAATGCTTGCAGCCCTGGGGCGTAGTGACCATGCTACACTCGTTTAAAATTCAACTACATGGTGCTCGCCTCCCTTTTGTTCCGCGACCTAACATTTTCAAGGGGGACTATGAAGCCTTTACCGAATACCTTTCTAAGGTTGACTGGTCACTGGCCCTTTCTGCTCCCAGCATTTCTGAAGCGTGGTCAGCAATGCTCCAGATACTACACACTGGTATTGAACTCAGTGTCCCGTTGCGTAAACCGCCATCTACCCCTAAGCCCGACTCACATACTATTCGTAGTTGGGCATTCAAAAATTCCGCGTGGACTAAACTCATGTTAGCTAAAAAGCGATCTATCCCCTTACCAGCTCTGTCCTCGGTCCACGAACGTTTTCGCCGGGCTAGAAACGCCCACACTAATCACTGCCGGAACGTTCGGCGTAAATTTGAGCAGACCTTGACTTCCAATATCAAGAATGACCCGAAGCCTTTTTGGTCTCACATTTACGGGTTCCGTTCAACTAGAGTGGGTATCACCGAACTTAAGCGGCCTTATGGAACTTTCACTACCACCACTGGGGAAGCTGCATCCCTCCTGAACGATTTCTTTGCTAGTACTGTCAGCACCCCGGGCCCTGGTATCTTACCTGCATGCCATATGACCACAGCTGACCTTCCACCCCTACCTGCTTCACAAGCGAGGCTAACTCGATTCTCCTGTGAACCTTGGGACTTCTTCAGACTCCTCACTACTTCAAAAGTTACTAAGTCGCCTGGTCCGGATGGCCTTCACCCTTTCTTACTAAAATCGCTTGTGGGTGTTCTTGCCTTTCCCGTTTACCTAATAATATCTCGCTCTTTCTCCCATTGTGAACTACCACCCTCCTGGAAAAAAACGAACATCACAAGTCCGGCTTAATCATACCCCCAAATTGAGTGAACGCCTTGTATACGATCAGGTTGCTAATCACTTGGCTAAAATCAACTTCTTCTCTCGGCGCCAGCACGGTTTTCTGCCCAAGCGGTCATGTCTTACCAATCTCCTGGAGACCACTAACTTGTGGTCTATGTGGCTCGATGAGGGTTTTAGCGTAGATGTTATCTACTTAGATAACTGGCTTGGTTAGTGGATTACTTAAGTGGCCGGCGGTAACGGGTTGTCCTTAATGGGGTATCATCTGAATGGCGTGATGTGGGTAAAGGGGTTCCCCAACGCTCAGTCCTGGGTCCCCTACTCTTCAATGTCATCATTAATTCTCTGCCCGATGCAATTACCATTGCTCTCATACACCTTTTTGCGGACGACTCCAAGTTCTTCCATAAACTTCGGGACGTGTCCCACTGTAAGGAGCTCCAGGCTGATTTGGACAGGGCTTACCACTGGGCAAAATCACGTGGACTAGCCTTCAATGAAACTAAATGCTCTGTCCTCCACCTATGGCAAAAGAACCCCCACTTTGTTTACCATATCAATGGCACACCCCTTACTACCACTCTGTCTGAACGGGACCTAGGTGTTCAAGTTGACCCCTCATTGAAATTTTCCATCCACTCTAACAAGGTTGCCAAACGTGTCCGAGCTGTGGCAAGACTGGTCCGCCGTAATTTGCGCTTCCGCTCACCTGTGTTGGTCAAATCCCTTTACAGCTCCCTAGCACTTCCCATTTTCGATTATTGTTCTCCAGTATGGTCTCCATAAGTAACCAAACTGAAATAATACTAGTTATCAGTACGAACGAGCAACGGGTAAGCCCGCTAAGGCTGTGCAATATCTCCGTGGTATTGCTTAGTCGTTCCTAAGGTACTGCAGAACTAAATCAGTAAACTTATTAGTAATTGTCAATTTTAACTTTAAAATTAATACCTAAAATCAAATCAGCTAATAGCCTATGCTAGGGTTCAGACTCTAAAGGTTACGCGTAATCTTATTAGTACTGTCAAAGGTACTGGCTTGTACACCGATTACGCGGAGTCACTAGCCCCTCGGGTTTAGATTTATTCAGTGGCGTAGCAGGGCCCTCGGCGCGGCACGGGGGGGGGGCACTAAACATAAAAAAATAAAAAGGGGGCCCCACAGATATTTTGGCGGTGGGCTTCTGAGTTCTCAGCTACGCCACTGGCTTTATTTCCCCCTTTAGAGTATGGAATTTTCTACATTTTCACGTAATTCAGCTGCAATATAGTTCATAGGTGGTTTTTATGAACCTGAGCCTGCCGATGCCTCTGCCCAAAACGCCGACCGACTCAATTGATTTTCTTAACTCAGACTACACTGCTCTTAATGGCCGGGTATCTCTCCTGACTATACCTGGTGGAGAAATTTCCAGTCTAAAACTGCCTCCGAATGCGGGTCCTTTATGACGGACGACGCGTTTTACTTTAACGAAAAACGCTGGCTGTCTGCTTAGAATGGACCGCTAACTCGGTCACGCCACTAGCGGCGAAAGTTTCTGCTTTCATACTAATTTCGTCAAATATCGGCAGGTATTCCGGTGGAGAATTAAATATGTGCTACAACGCTGTTGACAGACACGTCATTGATGGATTTGGAGAGCACGAAGTCATCTATTTCGATAGTCCCGTCACTAACACGAAAAAGAGGTTCACGTACAACGAAATCTTTCGTCAAGTTCGTTCTATTCATTTCAAATAATTTGATAAATCTATTATCATAAGCCTATAATACCATTTAATAAGTAGGATACTTTCTATGCTTCACAAGCAATGGTTTTTACGGAGCTTAACTTCTTTAGCTAATATAATATAATATAGAACTCCATACCCCAGAATCGAATTCTGAGAGCTTTCTGATTAAGGGTTTTGTAAAGAAGCGTTTACCCACTTCCGGTGCGTGACCTGCGAAAAATCCACATCTAATAACGGCCAACTTTGATGACGGGCTGTTCGCGCGGCAGCCCGTCATCAAAGTTAGCCGTGTTCTTATCTACCGGGTGTTTTAAATTGATCGATACAAGATTTTTTCGCTAAAACTATGTGTTGTAGAAGAACGAAATTTTAAGGGGGTATTCGATGACTAGAAATCGTTTTTAAATTTTAATTTTCACGAAAATCGGGGCTTTTTGCACGGTTTTGAAAAAAAATTATTTTTCACCGGTAGCCTGCAGACAAAACGTTTCAATCAGACTCTAAAAGTTTAGAATTAAGTTGGTTTGGTTAAAATCCGCTTATTTTTCATTGAAATACGAGATCATAAAAAAAGTTGGTTGTAGGAGGCAATAGCTTTAAATTGAATTTAATAAATTCAATTTATTTTAATCGAAAATTGGCAAAATGTTGGTCTTTTATGAAGCCTCACATGAAAAAATTCAGAACTGTTAAGTCCAGGGATCTAGGAAGCCAACGAACGGGTCCATTCCTTCCCATCCATCGATTTGGGAATTCATTGTTCAGGTACTCCCATAGAAATCTCATAGGTAACTAGAATGCTGCCGTGTAACTGGCAAATGGGCCAAACGCCGTGGCAGACGATTGCCAGATCTCAACCAATCAGAGCTCAAAGAGTGGTTCTGCCAAGAATTTAATGTCACCAGAGAGAATGACGTCTCCTATCTCCCGCTATAGTAGCGGATCCAAGGAGGATTATTATCCTCCTTGGTGGAACCACTCTACGGCCTCTCATTGGCTGAAGGTTCAAGGCGAACTGGCGTCAAGCTCGGCCGTAGGCGGCAGCATTCTAGTTACCTATGAGATTTCTATGGGTACTCCACGACATCACGGTGCTGGTGAGCTGGCGCTCCGTCATGCTGAAACCAAAGACGCCTGAAATCGTGCAGGGGAAGATCATTCAAATCCAATGCATCCGCTACCTCGTTTTGAAGTAATTATGTCTATTAAGACGAGCCAGTACAAAAAAATTGACAAATAAGTCCACATATTGACGCGAAACTACTGCTGATAGTGATAGGGGTATCCCTAGTGAGGATTCTCGTTTCCATCACATATGATTGTTTCGGTGGTTAAATGGGTCATCCCTTGAGAAAGGTTCACGGTAATAGTTAGTGTAGGGAGCTGTTGTCTCGCGTGGCATGAATGGCTAGCCACCACCCTCCTACGCATTGTAACCCGGCCACATAAGGGCCCAGTGCAGAGACGTTTTTAAGAATCGCCAAATTGCGATTCATCGCCAAATTAACAGAAAGGGGGCGTGGTTTCGGAAAATCGCGAGATTCGCGCCAAATCGGTGTGCAGAGACATCGCGATAGCAAAATAAACAGGAATACGTTCTGTTTATTTGGCGAGTGGTCTACGGCAATCGCTAGTCGCCCCGAAGCTCGCTAAAACAATGGCGGATTGCGGTACGCAAAGAGCTCGGGAAATAAATTGAGAAGTAAACGCTTTTTACCTACTTTAATAAGATAAATAATACAACACGGTAGGTCAGAATCTTTTAAATTATTAAAATTTGAGTTTCTAGCTCATTATCGCTTTCCGAAAAATGTTTTTGTCAAATTATTGTCAGTGCCAAGGCCTAACCACAATCATGATTTACGAAAGATAAGCCAGCCACTCTTAGCAATTTTACAGGTAAGAATAAATTATATTAGAGAATTTTATACATTACTACTTTGGGTGTATTCTAAGCCTTCGTTTATTTATAGATCCTTATTTGCTGGTAGTGTATGCAGTGGGTTTTAACTAATGAGTCAGTAATGACATGGTGAATTAGTTCAGTGTATCAAAGATCTTTAACTATCAACCAGCGTTTATACCAATTCATCTACCAAGAAGAAACCTTTCCTCAGGTAGACTAGGAGTTGCGATAAAAGATGTATTGGAATTTCAAGTTTATTTGGCATGCATCAAGAGCTTACCGAGCCAATTTGATGTATTACCCGAGGGGTCGGACACTTGCCATTATTTTGTACAGGATTTTGTAGAGATTTTGGCGATTTTATCATTACATTTTGAAGTGATTTTGGGATTTCAGTGTTAATTTACCATAGAGCGAGTTAAAAGATTTTGCAATTTTAGACAAAGTACGAGATTTTGGTAAATGTCTGACCCCTCGGCATTACCTTAAAAGCGTTTGTCAGTTAATTCTACACGCTTATATCATGTGTTACAATTTATACCTGGACTAGGCTATGTAAATGCCAGGTAATTAAGTAGAATAACAACTTATATCTAAAAGCAGGACCATTGTTTTACGTGTGACCAATATAGGATATTTCGCTAGAAATTGCTTTAGACAATTACCAATTTTTGTACACTCGTGAAATTACTGCTTTTTATTTATAGATGTTTGTTATAACTAGATTTATTTTAATTGCTATCAGCTAAGTTTTGAAATAAATATTTTCCCAAAAACCATATGATATGGCTCATTTTCTAACAGAGAATTCTTTTCGGAAAATGTTGACTTATAATAGTAATTAATCTTATTTTCATTCGTTATTTTATTGGTGTACCAACCACATTATAAAAATATATTTTAAAATGACATAACCATTAAACTGTGTAGTATATAATACTAATAATAAATAATAAGAGTAAGAAAATTATATAATCAGAAGGAACCAATTTTCATGCACTATTTTATAGCTTAAAAAAATTTTGGATAACCTCTCATTCTTCAGAAACTGATTTGCTTTCCCTTCGTGGCTATATTATATAAATATATTTTATTAAAATAACGGATTTAACTATAAAAATTATAAAACCTAATAATATAATTAGAGTAAGAATATTATTAAATAAAAGAGCCATCATTTCATCGTCAAAATGCAAGCCAACCATAACCACGTGATAGCTTTTTGCGTCAAAAATCGAGCTCTCCTATTGGTCCGTGACTTGGGTAAAAAAAATCGTAAAAATAACAGCGTCGCCGATTAACAGGAATCGCTAAAACGTCTCTGCACCGCGATTTCGATTGCGATGATCGCAAAATAAACAGCTCGCTAAATCTGAATCGCAAAATTGCGATCCTGTTAAAATGAACAGGAATCGCAAATCGTCTCTGCACCAGGCCCTTAATTAATGGCTTTAAAAGTCGCTTGATGACTTAGGCCTAAGGTGGTGCCTTGGGTATTAGAATAGCTGATTATTATTATAATAATAATAATTATTATTATTATTAGTATTATCGGACATTAGCAAAAGACGCTGAGAATCCCGGTCTTCGTCAGAAATGATGTTAAGCCAGTTGCAGAATTCGTATCGGCGCTGCATGTCTCCATTGTTTAGTGCTTGATGGAGAGTAAGAATGATAATGGCGACTGTTTAGAACGCTCCAGGCGTAGCTATTTACGACACCTAGGTCATTGCTCGCTACTTTGACACTCGATCGAGGATATGCAAGGTAGTACGCAAGGATAATGTCTTCCAAGTCAAAGTTGTTTCGGCCTTGTCCACGGAATCCGCTAGGCTAATACCCAAGGCACCACCTTAGGCCCAAGTCATCTAGCGACTTATAATGCCTTTAAACAGGTGGCCGGGTTACAATGCGTAGGAGGGTGGTGGCAAGCCCTTCACGCCACGCGAGCCAACAGCTCCCTACACTAACTATTACCGTTAACATCTACAAGTTGCCAAGTCCCTTATGACTCTAAGAACTGTTGTGTGACTACGGCTAGAATTGGGAAAACGATTTCAAAATAACTGGTTTACTGTACGGGCGTTCCGATTTCCTACACTGAGAAATAGCTCAAGCATATGGGTGCGCTGTTCCATATTATAACGAGGCATACTTATCTTGAATTTATAATTTCGATTAATGAGTTAATTTCGTTGTGGTACAGCTTTAAATACTAAATGGCAACTTTTTTAAGAGTAAACATAAGTTAAAAAAACCGATGACTTTAGGTCTACGCTTATTCTTCATTTCATTTAAAAATGTCAAATGTTTTTTGGAAATTCTTAGTGGTTAATTCCAACAAATATATTTTGCCAAATTTCGATGAAAATAAATGGTATTAAAAGCTATTGCCTCCTACTACCAACTTGTTTTTTCATGACCTCATATATCAGTGAAACATAGGTGGATTTTAACCAAACCAAGTTTATTCTAACCTTTCACTTTCTCGTTGAAACGTTTTGTATGCAACCTACCGGCAAAATATAATTTTTATCCAAAACCATGAAACATTCGCTGATTTTCGTGAAAATTAATATTTAAAGCGATTACTAGTCATCGAATACCCCCTGAAAATATCGTACTTCTAAAATACATAGTTTTTGCGAAAATCGTTTGTATCAACAATTTCAAACACCCTGTATAGTTGGTGCCCATGGTAACTTTGGAGCTAATATTTTCGGATATCCGGCAGGAAGTGGGTCAACGCTATTGACTACGCGCCAGGCAGTTATTTCGAATCTAGCGAGATTTGTTGAAATTAAGCCTTTGCTTGCTCTCACATCTCGCTAGGGGGAGATTTTTTCCCTTGATGACGTCGCTATTGGATCAGTTCTTAGTAATGTTTCCCGAAGAGAAACACTTTTAAAACAATAGTAGAGACCTAATGGCTAATATCATAAGTAACGTATTGACGTAAGTATGCCAATTCCAATTATTCAATCAGATTTTTCATTGATAGTCTGTTTAGTCAATGAAAGCATAAATCATAACGCGGCTAAGGACCGACAACTCTCCGCTAGTCGTTATTAGTCTTTGGAGCTTTCAGGTAACGGATCAACCAAGGCTTAATGAAATTGAAGCACTTTCAAAAGTACAAATAGTCCTTACTTGTTAGAATTGGAACATAAAATTGCCTAAATTATTAACACTCGGTTCAATAAAAAAAGTAGTTATTTTCGAATTTTTGAGCTAAACGAGTTTTCGATCGTATTTATCACCATCACACTAACCTGACAGTAAGGAGTTTTTTGATTCCGAAACTTCCGATGACGCTCTGCTACAAACTATCATGAATGGAAATGTTTCAGTGTCATACTTATGTGTACATTGTTATTTATACTAATATCAAATCAGAAAATTCTACTAATAATCAATCAGAAAATTCTATTAATAATCAATCAGAAAATTCTACTAATATCAAATCAGAAAATACTACTAATATCAAATCAGAAAATTCTACTAATATCAAATCAGAAAATTCTACTAATATCAAATCAGAAAATTATTTACTAATATCAAATCAGAAAAATCTACTAATATCATATCAGAAAATTCTACTAATATCATATCAGAAAATTCTACTAATATCAAATCCGAAAATTCTACTAATATCAAATCCGAAAATTCTACTAATATCAAATCAGAAAATACTACTAATATCAAATCAGAAAATTCTACTAATATCAAATCAGAAAATTCTACTAATATCAAATCAGAAAATTATTTACTAATATCAAATCAGAAAATTTTATTAATAAAAAATCAGAAAAATCTACTAATATCATATCAGAAAATTCTACTAATAATCAATCAGAAAATTCTACTAATATCAAATCAGAAAATACTACTAATATCAAATCAGAAAATACTACTAATATCAAATCAGAAAATTCTACTAATATCAAATCAGAAAATTCTACTAATATCAAATCAGAAAATTATTTACTAATATCAAATCAGAAAATTCTACTAATATCAAATCCGAAAATTCTACTAATATCAAATCAGAAAATACTACTAATATCAAATCAGAAAATTCTACTAATATCAAATCAGAAAATTCTACTAATATCAAATCAGAAAATTATTTACTAATATCAAATCAGAAAATTTTATTAATAAAAAATCAGAAAAATATACTAATATCATATCAGAAAATTCTACTAATAATCAATCAGAAAATTCTACTAATATCAAATCAGAAAATACTACTAATATCAAATCAGAAAATACTACTAATATCAAATCAGAAAATTCTACTAATATCAAATCAGAAAATTCTACTAATATCAAATCAGAAAATTATTTACTAATATCAAATCAGAAAATTTTATTAATAAAAAATCAGAAAAATCTACTAATATCATATCAGAAAATTCTACTAATATCAAATCCGAAAATTCTACTAATATCATATATCAGAAAATTCTTCTAATAGCATATCAGAAAATTCTTCTAATATCATATCAGAAAATTCTTCTAATATCATATCAGAAAATTCTTCTAATATCAAATCAGCAAATTCTACTAATATCATATTAGAAAATTCTTCTAATATCAAATCAGCAAATTCTACTAATATCAAATCAGCAAATTCTACTAATATCAAATCAGCAAATTCTACTAATATCAAATCAGCAAATGCTGCTAATACAAATTAGCAAATAATTACTTTTAATAGGTGAGCCGCTTGGGTACCGTTTTGAAAAGCTTCGACGTGGACAAGGGCGACACAGTGCTGATCTACATGCCGATGATAGTCGAAGGAGTATTTGCCATGTTAGCGAGCTGCCGCGTAGGGGCTTTGCATTGCGCCATGCCCAGCGGACTGCCCGCCCAAGACTTACATTCACGCATAGACCACTGTAAGGTAACGTATCCGCTCTGCACTTAAAACTACAATAGGTGGATGCTTTTCTAAAACCAACCTTTTACTCTAAATCAAACTATTCGCTTGTTCTGGTGGAGAGAATTGGCACTACACTTTTTACTCTTCCTCAAAAGCGAGAGTAATGAGTATAAAATGATAATATCGTCTACTTCTCCAGAATGTACCTGGTAAAATGGCCACAGACAGCCCTTTTGGGAAAACGTTTTTACCCTGAAAATCCCTGAACAAGAGAAAAGTACACACCTATTGATTCGAGCATAACCCAGGTAGCACGAGCACGTGTATATTAGGTTGATATTTAGTATTCATCGTTTATATTCCGTGTTGAGTAAAATATTATCGTCGTTTCAAAGTGTTAAGTTAGTATATAAGACACTTATCCAGTCATGTGTTTCACTACACGTGTTTCCTACGTATAGATATAGTATATATATCACTATTGGCAGACAGATAGTTTTTTCGTTAAATAGTAGATAAATAACTAGATTTTTAAAAGTGTTAAGCTTTACGTTGTGCTCACGTAAATACGTATATGCCTAATTTACACGTGCTCCTGCTATACCGGATATATTTGCTAAATATATCAGTAGATTGGTAATTGCGGTTTCAAAAAGTGGACTAATAACCAGTGGCCTAGACTAGTGAATGGTTCCTTTTAAAAACCCTCCCTTTAGCGTATCTTTGACTACTAAAATTTGTATCCCCTTCTTTTCCCCCTCTTCACTTTTACATAGTCTGACAGGACCTTGGACGTGTTTCTGGCTATGTCACTGCCAATATCATTTAAAAATAAAATTTAAAAATAAAGTTTTTACCTTTTAAGGAAAACATTTCGCATATTTGTTAATAGGTTTCGGCCGTTTCCAGGTATTAACAACACTTACATACTACGTGTTTCTAAAACCTGCAAAACACGTTTGGTAAACGTTGATCATATCACCAGTTAGCACGTGTTTTAAGAGTTAAATTATGCGTACTTACCGATTATACAATGCGCTTATTATGTTTAAATTACATTAAATCATACGGTATTAAGATGCTATTTGGCGTGTGGTAAGGAGTTATTTTTCGTGTATTTAGTGTTTAAATTTCATGCATTAAGAGATTATTTCGAGTACATGATCATTGCGCTTCTCTCCTTGCATGGGAGGAGTTTTTCGCTCCTAGACCCGAGAACCCCTTTGGTCAATTGATTCAATTTGTTGTTTTAGCCCAAGGTAATATTGATGGCATCACACGGTTATCACGCGAATGGATGGGTCAACTATAAAGACATTTTGGACGAGGCGATATCCAAAGCGAACCACAAACCAGACAAAGTTTTGGTCTTTAAGCGAAGGTCGAATGTTCTCATGACTCCCGGAAGAGACCAAGACTGGGAAACGTCGATGGAAGCGACCAGCTCGAAGGTGGATTGCCAACCAGTTCCCATTGAGGCCACGGATCCACTATTCGCCGTTTACACTTCCGGCTCGACAGGGAAACCAAAGGTGCCCAATATAGCCATTAATTAATTTAAATTCCTTGAAAAGAGACTAGTAGCATCAAGAATGTATTGAAGTTACTAAGAATATTTAACCCCTGGTACCATCCTCACAGCTTTTGTGGAGAAAGTTCGTCTGCATTTAAGGCGCATTCAAGGTCATACCATATAGGAAACTGAATGGGAAAGCAGACGAATTTAAGCTACAAAGGCTGCGAGGATGCGAATCAAAATCCTGTAGTCCAATATTCTTAGTAACTTCAATACATTCTTGGTAGCATAAGTAGTTTCCGTTGAAACATTAGTACCTGTCAAAACCCGATCCTACTTACTGCCTATATTGGTAAGACAATAGACTAAAACACGGTCACCACTATTTAAACTTACTGCGTCCGACATATGGTGATTTTAAAGATTTAAAGTTTCCTACAATCATCCTGCAGGCTTCTGCTAATGGGTGCTTTTCTAAATTATGAGTATGAAAATGTTCCTAAAATCATCCAGCAGGCTTCTGCTAATGGGTGCTTTTCTACCTTTGGAGTATGAAAATGTTCCTAAAATCATCCTACAGGCTTCTGCTAAGGGGTGCTTTTCTACCTTATGAGTATGAAAATGTTCCTACAATCATCCTGCAGGCTTCTGCTAATGAGTGCTTTTCTACCTTTTAAGTATGAAAATGTTCCTACAATCATCCTACAGGCTTCTGCTAAGGGGTGCTTTTCTACCTTTTGAGTATGAAGGGACCAGAAGGTTTTGCCAGATTTTAAATTTGATCACTAAACCCTACTCATTTATCGACGAAGTTTTTAAAACAAAATTTGTATACAGTGGAATAACGATATTTCATTGGATTTGTTAATATTTCCCTTTTTGACCTAAAAGCTATTACGTTTTGCACTTGAGACTTTAAGCAAGTGGCGTCTCTCTCATGCCACCTGTATTATGAAAAGGCCGCTGTTATTAGAGATTAATGGCATCAAAAGCTAAAATTCAAAACAGCCAAATGATAACGTCGTCAGGGAGTCCTTGTAGAGTATTATATTTAGACAACTTATACTCTATTTAGTGGAATTTAACTTAAATTATATATCCTGTGTAAAAATAATATTGATTAACATTACTGTAATTTATGTTATTGACCAATTTACAAACGAGCCAATCAACGCGAGGGGTACATTTATTTCCCGCCATTTCGGTCAAAATGTAGCTTAAGCATCTTGTTTTGATTTCGACGTTAGAGACATCGGGTGAAAAAAAGAGCTATTTTACGTCGAGCAGACACTTGCTTTAAAAAATGTGCTTTAAAGCTTTGTGCCGGGTGCCCCCCCCCCCCCCTTGATCCATTTGGGGAGTTAATAATCAGCTAGGCTAATACCCAAGGCACCACCTTAGGCCTAAGCCATCAAGCGACTTTTGAAGCCATTAATCCCAAACCTCCCCCTATTGATATGGGGTGCTTGCTCGTAGTGTCGTAGGCATACGTCGAAGGTAAGTCCCGCCTTGAATCAGCCGCCATGAAATTATTTCAAGTCACAAATCACGAAGAAAAACACCGGTCGATCCCGCGAAATTATCACGTGATCACCATGGGCGTCCTATTGTCGTGGCTGAAATCAGCGTGTTACCATGGCAACGAACACACTGGGCACACTCACGAGCAAGCTACGAATTGCGTATTAGCTAGGTACACTTGCAAATAGTTTGTCTATTTTTCGTGATGATCACTTAGAGAAATGGGTATAAAAGTTATAATTGGCAATTTTCAATGAACGTTTCTCATTGAATGATTTATTTCGAGGGCAGTGAGCCCAGGACAAACTGCACTAATAGTAACGCTTCGCGATAGTACATATTCGAACGGGCCAAGAAAATAATGAGATCCAGTGGTGCCATATGAAAAATAAGAGCGTCTTATATCGACGCCTCGATGGGTTCCTTTTTGACGTCTCTATGGTTACCGATTTCAGGCGGTTTATTTTATCTATATTATCTATTGCTCTATTTCAAAATAACGTTTATGCGCGTGACAGTACCTTAACATTGTGAGGTATATATCAGGATTATTTACCTGCTTTTATACCCTAACACGGCGGCGTATTTTCACGCGCAAAATGAATTTTGCTATCCAACAATTCATGAAAATAATGAAACTAAATGTCGGTTCAAAGTGGTAGTTGCTCTTTTTATCGACAGATTTCGCTAGCGTCAACATCAAAACAAGATGCTTAAGCTACATTTTGACCCAAAAGGCGGGACATAAAAGTGCCCCTCACGTTGATTGGCTCGTTTTTAAATTTGACAATAAATTATAGTAATTTTTTACAATATTTTATATGGTTTATATAATTTAGGTTAAAGTCCACTAACAATTGTGAGTAGAGTGTAGAGATGTCTAATTATAATACTTTACAATGGTTCTCTGACGACGTTTCGCTATTTTGAATTTTACCTTCCTGGGCTATTTATAGATGCAGGAATCCATAACGCTACTTGGAATGAGTATCTCCCCATATCCCCTGTGGTATTTTGTGTCGGAACATTGTGGGAGGGGCTAGAACGCTTATACCGCCTTAAATGACGTCAAATTCAGTGACAAACAAAGGCTTATAAGCTCCGCCTACTATGTTCCGCCACAACGGCGGGGAATCGAAGCCGTTAATCATTCCAAGTAGCGTTATGGATTCCTGTTAGATGGCATTACGCATTTACGCTCTCCAGTAAAATCGATTTTTCGAAGAATCAGATCGATTCATGGCCATGTCTAATAACAATGGCCTAAGTATGGAACGCCGTTTCGGCCAAAATTATTAACACAGATAAGTTTGTGTAGACTTACCTGTGTGAATAATTTTGTCCGAAACGGCATTCCATACCTTAGCATAATACAGGTGGCAATGATAGAGCCGACAGTTGCTTTAAACATCCACGAAAGCCAACTAAATTAGGTCGAAGCACCTCAGGTTGGAAACTAAAGTTAACATATAAATAACGCGATTTATAGTCGAGAAATTAATCTAGGGATGGCGCCACAATAGGGCTATTAAGTATGTAATTTGATTTTTAATACTGATTACAGGCCATTGTACACTCTGTAGCTGCATACGCGGCAAGGATGACGTGTGATTCGTAAGTTTATATTCATATACTTTTAAAGGGAGTATAAAGAATTAGCCTTCAATGGTGGAGCCTAGGAGCAACAAACACAGCACCCCACACAAGGAGAACGCAACCCGTCAAAAGTCGTGGATTTTCTTGTATACAATTTTCATTGTTTAGACGCTTTAGTCTATAGGAATATGAAAACTCGGTACCCTGGAGTAGAAAAGTGTGTTCCCCCACTACGAGCTCCCCTCTCTGTACGGCAACGCAGCGCGAGCCAGAATCGCGGACATACGAGTTTAGCGCCACCTTTTCTACATGTTTTTAAAAAATTCGTCTGCTAGTTTTCGAATATTAAAATTCATTGTCTATTCCTACTAAAAACACGGGACTAGAAATACGCGAATAGAAAAACTAGCAGACGAAAAGCCGATTAAAAGTGTAAAGGTTCTACAATAGATGGCGATACTTGTTATGTCCGTTAATTTTTTACTGCCCCGCCTAAAACGGGAGACGACCACAACAGGTTTACTTGAATCCTCCTAGCTTTAGCGCCTGCTGCCGTCGGAAGGGGAAAATTCGGAAATTGTCTTCCCCCTTTCCGTAAAAGGTTCAGTGTAAAGGTTCGTCCAATGAAATTTGTACACAACACTGCGTTAGCGTGTTTAAAGGCTGGCTGCGTTCCCCTTGTGTTTGTTGCTCCTAGGTGGAGCAAAGAAACGCATGTTTTGACTTAGATTGTTTTAGGGTGAAAAATCTGTTTTCCTATTTTAGTGGAAAATGATTCGTTCGAAGAACAAATCAGCGCGTTAGCTTGAAGGAAAACTCCTGAACAGATTAGTCCAAGTCTTAAATGGTGATTTAAAATCTAATTAGGCTTTTCAGTTAACGTTGCGAGGTAGAATTATAAAGTTTATAAATCAAAAAGTGACTAGAATGCGTTTTTAACCTAGGCTTAGTGACGTAGCCCCTATGTTTTGATCACGGCCAACCCCGATCGCGGAAGTGCTTTATAGAAGTTGGCAGTGCTATGACGAATTTCCGGTAACATTTTAACCACTTAGCTACGACCAAAACAATTTATGCTATCGCGTATTTCCAAAACATTTTATACTCCCTTTAACTTCCTTCGGAGGATTTACAGTGAAAGGTCGTAAGAACCACAATTTTGATTTTCAGCCCGCTGTTCTTTGACGGGGACAACGAACTTATATACGTAGCGTCCAACTACGGCTGGGTGGCTGGGCACCTTTGCGTCTACATGCCACTCCTCACTCGACTCAGATCACTCATTTACGAGGTACTTTGACGTAATTACATATTAACATAATACTATCAAAGCTCGCCCTAAGTAGAGAATTGGGCATAAAGGCGCGTGTAGTCAACACTAGACAGGCGATGGAGAAAAAAATAATTACGCTACCTGGTGGAGAGCAAATACTCCCAATCCCCATCTCCCCTACCCTCTACTACGTCTTGCCATCCAGTATCATGCATTGGGGATTCGTACCGAAGTTTCAGTTTCTCACCACCAGATGGATTTATGTAGCCAGTTTGGTCAGTCATTAGCCTAACGTTAAAATCCCATTCGTTTCAAACTTAATTTGGTAATAAGTACATAAGTATATTTTAAGGAATAATAATCAGCTAGGCTAATACCGAAGTCAGAGAGTCACTTTTAATTGTAAGTGCTCCCTACATTAACTATTAACGTTAACCTCTACAAGTTATTAAATAAAGGTCAAACCGAAGTATGTTAGGGTTGGCTGATTTAAATAAATTTGATTTAAATCAAAATTAAAATCAAAATTTAAATCGAGTGATTTTTAAATAAAATCATTGATTTAAATCATAATTAAAATAAAATTTAAATCGAATGATTTTTAATTCAAATCATTTATTTAAATCACATAATGAATTTCAATGAAATATGTCAAAAAATACGTTCTTAAAATTTTAAAATACTAAGAAAATATTAAATAGTAACTAAATTCAATTAATATTTAATTAAATTCAAGATTTGCTAATTGATAAAAGTAAAATATTCGTTAATTATACAGGAAAAGAGCCATTAATTGTATAAAAATTAATAAATTCAATAAAATAAAAAAATCCGAAAAAAAAATCGATCGATTTGATTTTTATAAAAAAATCAACAAGTGCCAACCTTGAGTGTATTATTTCAGTCGAAATAATTACTCTCTGCACTCTCGTATTAGGCAATAGGCCTAATGACTTAATGACAAGTTAACGAAAAAATGTGTGGTCATTCTAGATGTATATCTTTAACACTTCTGTGAAACATAATAGATAGATTAAGCAGAGCGCTCTAGAAGAGAGGCCTCTGGTAAAGAGCCCAACCCCTGCTTAATAAAGAAGACCCTGGTAAAGAGCACCACCCCTGCATAAGAAAGAAGACCTTGGTAAAAAGCCCCACCCCTGCATAAGAAAGAAGCCCCTGGTAAAGAGCGCCACCCCCTGCTTAAGACAGAAGCACCTGGTAAAGTGCCCCACCCCTGCTTAAGAAAGAAGCCCCGGGTAAAGAGCCCCACCCCCTGCTTAAGAGAGAAGCACCTGGTAAAGCGCCTTACCCATGCTTAAGAAAGAAGCCCCTGGTAAAGAGCCCCACCCCTGCTTAAGAGAGAAGAATCTGGTAAAGCGCCAAACCCCTGCTTAAGAAAGAAGCCCCTGGTAAAGAGCCTCACCCCCTGCTTAAGAGAGAAGCACCTGGTAAAACACCCCACCACTGCTTAAGAAGGAAGCCCCTGGTAAAGAGCCCCACCCCTGCTTAAGAGAGAAGCACCTGGTAAAGCGCCCCACCCCTGCTTAAGAAAGAAGCCCCGGGTAAAGAGCTCCACCCCCTGCTTAAGAGAGAAGCACCTGGTAAAGCACCCCACCACTGCTTAAGAAAGAAGCACCTGGTAAAGAGCCCCACCCCAGCTTAAGAAAGAAGCCCCTGGTAAAGAGCCCCACCCCAGCTTAAGAAAGAAGCCCCTGGTAAAGTGCTCCACCCCTGCTTAAGAAAGAAGCCCCTGGTAAAGAGCACCAACCCTGCTTAAGACAGAAGCACCTGTTAAAGTGACCTACCCCTGCTTAAGAAAGAAGCCCCTGGTAAAGCGCCCCACCCCCTGCTTAAAAGAGAAGAATCTGGTAAAGTGCCAAACCCCTGCTTAAGAAAGAAGCCCCTGGTAAAGAGCCTCACCCCCTGCTTAAGAGAGAAGCACCTGGTAAAGTGCCCTACCCCTGCTTAAGAAAGAAGCCCCTGGTAAAGAGCCTCACCCCCTGCTTAAGAGAGAAGCACCTGGTAAAGCACAGCACCTATGCTTAAGAAGGAAGCCCCTGGTAAAGAGCCCCACCCCTGCTTAAGAGAGAAGCACCTGGTAAAGCGCCCCACCCCTGCTTAAGAAAGAAGCCCCGGGTAAAGAGCCCCACCCCCTGCTTAAGAGAGAAGCACCTGGTAAAGCACCCCACCACTGCTTAAGAAAGAAGCCCCTGGTAAAGAGCCCCACCCCAGCTTAAGAAAGAAGCCCCTGGTAAAGAGCCCCACCCCAGCTTAAGAAAGAAGCCCCTGGTAAAGTGCTCCAAACCTGCTTAAGAAAGAAGCCCCTGGTAAAGAGCACCACCCCTGCTTAAGACAGAAGCACCTGGTAAAGTGCCCTACCCCTGCTTAAGAAAGAAGCTCCTGGTAAAGCACAGCACCTCTGCTTAAGAAGGAAGCCCCTGGTAAAGAGCCCCACCCCTGCTTAAGAGAGAAGCACCTGGTAAAGCGCCCCACCCCTGCTTAAGAAAGAAGCCCCGGGTAAAGAGCCCCACCCCCTGCTTAAGAGAGAAGCACCTGGTAAAGCACCCCACCACTGCTTAAGAAAGAAGCCCCTGGTAAAGAGCCCCACCCCAGCTTAAGAAAGAAGCCCCTGGTAAAGAGCCCCACCCCAGCTTAAGAAAGAAGCCCCTGGTAAAGTGCTCCAAACCTGCTTAAGAAAGAAGCCCCTGGTAAAGAGCACCACCCCTGCTTAAGACAGAAGCACCTGGTAAAGTGCCCTACCCCTGCTTAAGAAAGAAGCTCCTGGTAAAGCGCACCACCCCCTGATTAAGACAGAAGCACCTGGTAAAGTGCCACACCCCTGCTTAAGAAAGAAGTCCCTGGTAAAGAGCCCCACCCCCTGATTAAGACAGAAGCACCTGGTAAAGAGCACCACCCCTGCTTAAGAAAGAAGCCCCTGGTAAAGCGCCCCACCCCCTGCTTAAGAGAGAAGCCCCTGGTAAAGAGCCCCACCCCCTGATTAAGACAGAAGCACCTGGTAAAGTGCTCCACCCCTGCTTAAGAAAGAAGCCCCTGGTAAAGAGCACCACCCCTGCTTAAGACAGAAGCACCTGGTAAAGTGCCCCACCCCTGCTTAAGAAAGAAGCCCCTGGTAAAGCGCCCCACCCCCTGCTTAAGAGAGAAGCCCCTGGTAAAGAGCGCCACCCCCTGCTTAAGAGAGAAGCGCCGGGTAAGAGACGCCTTCTATGAAGTGCCAGACCAGATTAAGAGACGCCACAGGAAAAAAAATTATTTCCACCAAGAGACTACCCGTTGTAATAATTCTGTGATTTGTTGTGCGTGCCTGTAGGGCGATTGCCTCTTCACTAGTGACGTCCACGCTCTTTACAAACTCATAGAAGATAATGGCGTCACTATCCCAATTGTTCGTCCGGGAATTCTGAAAATTCTAAAATCGATGGTTCGTACAATTTTTATTACTCTTTTCACACGAGGACTAATTGGGCTATTCACACAAGATAATATTTTTATAAAACATTGTTGGTTAACAGACTCTCTCCGTGTGAATGTAGTAATAAATTCCACAATATGTTGAGCACACTAACGCTTTTGTTGCTCAAGTTTTTAAGAACGCCTGGTTTTAATGACCATGACTTAGCTGTAATATTTAAATATAATATTTATAATAAACAGTATTTGGTTTCAACAAAACTAAATGAAATTTATAATATTACGCACATTTCTTAATAAAAATAAATATATTTTGCCGAAACAAAAATATTTACGAGTAGTTTTCTTCGCCAGTTACGTCAACTGTGTTGGCCAAAAATGTCGTCTTTTGTGAATAGAGTTATTTGTTTCATACGTTAAATTATTCAATGTAGGATCCAAAGGGACTCGAAGCATCGCGATACAATCTTAAACAGTACGTAACCCGACTAAATATACTTATGGAAGAATATTGCACACTAATAGTATAACATTTTATAGAGTTCGTAAGTTCTACGTTACTGGAGAAAGCATCGACAAGAGCACCGTTCAATGGGCCTCAAATATTTTCCACACAAATATTATCAACGGCTATGGACAAACAGGTATGGCATTAATTTCACTATAATGATACAAACCCAATTATATTTTAAAATAATTTAAATGCAGTCTTTATTCTTTGCATTTCCCTCTGAACACAAACAGTAAGCGGCGTACTCATTTTGGTTTTAGTGTATTCAGTTATAATCTATACGTAAGAATTTTATAATTGCTAAAATCACTGTACTCGCTTTGTGCTAGTTTTGTAATCAGTGTACTCGCTTTGTGCTAGTTTTGTAATCAGTGTAGTCGCTTTGTGCTAGTTTTGTAATCAGTGTACTCGCTTTGTGCTGGTTTTGTACTCAGTGTACTCGCTTTGTGCTAGCGATTTCGCACGTGTGAACCAAGAATTGTCGTCAGCGGTCAAACTGGCATTCAAACCGATCTAACTGGGTTTTAAGCTCTAGTGTGACCGTTGCTTAACTGTGGGAGGGGTCACTGAAATATGTTAAGTCACTCATCATAATTCTACACACGAAGCAATTTTTTTATCATTTATAACAGCACGATTAATTTTCTAGATGAAATAAAAACAATAATTGAATAATTGGGATCGTTTGTAAATTGGTCAATAACACAAATTACAGCAATTATAAACAATATTTTTACACGGGATGTATAATTTATGTTAAAGGTTTAAGCGGTCTAACTATAATACTCTACAATGGGTCTCTGACGACGTTATCATTTGGCTATTTATAATTTTAGCTTATGTGCCATTAATAGATGTCACCACGCTCTCCAGTAAAGTCGCGTTTTTCATTCATGCCCATCTCTAATAACAGGGGCCTTATAAGCGCGTAACCGGAAACTTCCGGGCAATTGGTATAATTAGTTATTTTTCTGGTTTCGCAGAGATTTCAACTTTTCTGACTGGTTGTCATAGGAAAAGCCAAGACGGAGCAAATGGTTACAAAGATTCTAATATGTTCCCTGGATGGGATGGTAAGGACGTTAAAGAGGTTAAGCAAAGCGCTCTTCGAAGTTTGAACGGCAACGTCGAGTCACGTAATCATTTTCCACGGTTTTCTCTTCGCGTTTATACTTCGGAGTCAGAGCCTTCAATAACTTGAAGACAAAGCCATATTTCTGTCAAGCTAATGTGACACGTACTGCAATATCTATAGCGTTTTAATAAAAATACTAAATATTACATCTTTCCTGCTCGTCAAATCGAAATAATAATAATAATAATAATAATAATAATAATCAGCTAGGCTAATACCCAAGGCACCACCTTAGGCCCAAGTCATCTATCGACTTATAATGCCTTAAACAGGTGGCCGGGTTACAATGCGTAGGATGGTGGTGGCAAGCCCTTCAATAGAATCTTCAATAAAACATTTTCAAGGAAATCGCCCAGAAGTAATATTTCCGAGAACCGGGAACTGAAAGTTATTGTTTATATAGTCCTTGTTGAAATAATTCAAACGTTTCACCTGTATGGTATGCAACAAGTGTTTCTTAAAATTTCCTTTTAACTCAGTAGCTTTTTTTGACACATTAAAGCTTAGCAAAAACACGACGTTCAATCAGTTTACCGGTGAAATATTTTCATTATTGTGGGTCCTGGCTCCCAGATATATTACTTCTTGGCAATTTCATTTAAGATGTTTAATTAAAGCGCCAATTATGGCACGTTGTTCCTTTTCTAGCAACGTGCGTTTTAGCAATCGTAAGTACTGGTTTAAATTGAAAGGCTCTTTGGGCTTGTATATCATATCTGCGAAATCGGACTAAGGAGACATATTTAAAGTAAAGCAGGGTACACGAAAATAAATGTTTGTCTGTAGACAATGATCACAGCCATACTTAAGGCGCGGTTTAGTATTGGGTAAACACTTATTTAAGTCATGTACCCGGGTTTAGCAAATATTTCTAAAATGTGAATAAATGTTTTCTTTAGCAGTCGAAGTGAAAGCACGCTCAACTGATTGTAAAGATTAAAATTAAATTCACGAACGTCTAGATAATCCCGTCGTTGTCGTTTAAACTTCTAGAGCGTCCTGCTTAACCTCACAATTTTGTCGTTGACATAAACCCGCTAGTTGTCATAATTATTCTAATAGATACATTCAGTTATTTGAATATTTCTTGGAATCTATTAATTTTTCGGAATTAAAAAAATTGGATATCTGAAAACCCAGCGGCGTAGGAACCGGGGGGGCAGGGGGGCATTGCCCCCCCCCACTGGAATTTTGCCTGGGGGGCAACCCATGTAAATGCCCCCCCCTGGAAATTGCTTTTATTCATACCATAGTTCATCGGGCTGGGACGTCGTACCTTGGTCAAAATACAAAAATATACATAATATCATTTAGTATTTTAGTAGCCTACTAAGTCTACTTCCTTTTCGTAAAATTATTTCAAAACATAACTTAGACAATGTGGGAGTTTTAAGTCTTTTTACTGAAGTAGTATTAGTATAGTTTCGTGATATACTTTTTCATATGTGTCGGGTACCCGGTTTTACTACTAATATGAACACTATTATGTAAAAAAAAACGGTTTTATGTATAAGTTTTGCTATTTGTGCGATAATGTTTCCCGCTTCAATGAGGTGGCAAAATTATCGCACAAATAACCTCACCTTCGCATAGCAATACAGGTTGCCAACCCCTTTAAATCGGCCAGTTTTAATTAATTGGAGTCGTGAATAGGGTTTAGAGTCGGTACACCAGCGCCACCGCAACATCGCACTGTTCTCGTAATATTGATAAATAAAACAGGCGCTCTCGAGTCATGTCTCTCCATAGATAAAATAACTTCGTATATAGATAGGAAACTTCAATGGAGCAAACTGACTCTCACGAGATTGCCCTGACATCTAGTGACTGCGCCAGTTGGCTGTGTTCTCAAGAGCGTAGAACGTATTGAGGGATTTTGAGGTAAGAGTTTTGGGAATAAACGTATTTTGCAAGGTAAATGTCTTCAAATATACAAGAAATAGCGTTTAAAACAAACTTGAAATCATTACTGAATGCTATTTCTTTAGTGCTATTTTTTTTAAATATGCTCTCAGTTCAAGAAAAAAGTACTTTTAATACATATAGCTCGCCTAAGCCTTTGCAATTGGGATTGCGTTACACCAAGGTTCTAGTACGGACTTCGTGTAGTGCGAACTTCACCAAATAATATTATTCGGGTGCCGCCACCAGATGTCGGCCAAAATTCTGGCGTCACTTCTACAACATGAAGTTTCCTATCTATATACGAAGTTATTTTATCTATGGTCTCTCCTCTGCACCTTGGGAAATACCAAAATTGCGTGTTTTGCACGACCTTTATCTTGCAACCTACGATTTCTTCAGTTGGTTTCGCGCCACGGCTTTGCCCAGGTAGTTAAATAGTAAATATGTTTTGAATTATTTGACAGTGTGTGTAGGCCTATTAATTTTATTCGGAATAAAAGTTTACGCAATCAAGTAAGATGTTAAAGAATAATCAAAGATCGTTTAAACATTTATCACTGAAGCTTCTAACTTTCTATGATTCCTTTATTTAAAAAACTTAATTTTTAAAATGTTGATATCTAAATGATCACTCAATTAGGTCTGATGTTGAAAATTTATATCTTACAAAGTTATCACTACTGAGCCTTCTAATTTTTTATGAATACACGTTAAAAAATATATCTGATTATCTTTAGATCAGATGTTTAAAATTTATTAAACATAAAACAGTTATGACTGAGGTTTCTAGCTTTCTACGACTACATGTTTTGTTATACGAAACTTAATAAAATATATTTTACACTAAAGTGAACTTAAATATTTAAACAATAAGTGAAAGATTTTGTAAATTTAAAGTTAAAATCTTAGGTACTGTTAATAGGTTAGAGACTAGAGTACGGGAAAATTCATCATTCATAATTGTTGAGATAACGTAGGACTCGAGATCGCGTTGAGAGAGAAGTTTAGACTAAGGCCAACAAGGGAGTATGTATTGTTTTTGAATTTTAAATATTTTACGTTTTTAGTTAGTGTCTGTAAGCGAGTCTGTAAGGGATTTGATTTTGCTTTACAGGATGGAAAGAGGTTTGGGCTAGCGGGAGAGGGATCGAATATAAATGAGGGGTAATCGGGCGGAAGAAAAAATTACTTTTCATTTAGCGAAAATATTATCGAATTTTCCACGGTTTTAACGCATTTGACCATAATTATCCACATCTGATTTGAGTTAAGTTCGTACCGCTTTTTTTCTAGTCCTGAATAAAACAAAGGACATCGCACTTCTTCTATGGGATTTGGCTTTCGAATGATTTTTTTCAAATTGAAACATGTTGTTGGGCTTGATCAAAGGAGCAAAAGTGTCCATTGCCATTTTTTCCTAGCTCCTATAGTTTGGCCAGTAGCAGCGGTCAAAAGTGGACGAAACTTAGTAGTCTATTTGTTAAAAGAAGTCTCGGCCCATCGCTTAGCGCTCTATGTTTGCGCGTCGCTAGTCCGGTCTCACTATCAATAGCGGTTTCTTGCCGAAATTCCGGGTGCTTCCCAAAACCGAGCGTCGTATTTGGTTTCGTTCTGTTCGTACTACTTTCTGATCGCACGATGAACGAACTCTGTAGATAAATAGTTATTAGTTAAGTATTGAGTCTTAACTGTCGTGTGACCGTGACTTTAACCGAGTATGTGCTGTATCGATAAATAAGTGTTTGATCTGTTGTTGAGTGACTGTTTCTTACCTATGAGCGAGTGTTGAATGTGGGATTCAACGAAACGGTTAATCATATATATTCTGATTTCTTTAGTATTTATTTTATTTTATTATTGCTCATAAAATGTTGAATATTAAATAATTCCACGTACAAAAATTCATCGAATAATAAGTTGCGAGAAAAGAAATAATGAAGTAGAGGTGTAAAATCTTGGCAAGAAAACTCTATTGATAGTGAGCCTGGACTAGCGACGCACGAGCGTAGAGCGCTAACCGATGGGCCGTGACTCCTTTTAACAAATAGACTATACTAAGTTTTGTCCACTTTTGACCGCTGATACTGGACAAACTATAAGAGCTAGGGAAAAATGGCAAGAGACAATTAGCTCCTTTGATCAAGCTTAGCAACATGTTTCATTTTGAAAAAATCTGTCGAAAGCCAAATCCCATAGAAGAAGTGCGATGTCCTTTGTTTTATCTAGAATCCAAATATTGCGATTCGGTCTAGCATTTATATTCTGATTTTGAATAAAAACGTTTTATTTAATTATCATGTATTTGGATTCAATGGATTCTTTTTTTTTTCAGTGAGAAACTGAGAATAGTTAAGTAAAATTTTATTTCTTTTAATTAACTAAAATTTACAAAACTTTGATCCCCCGTAGAAATACTCACCCAAAAAGAGAAACAATAACAAAAAAAATATATCTGGAGGGTTCTTTTCTTTGAAAAAAAAATAGCCTTTTTTTTCAACACTGGGGGGAGACTTGGAGTTTTATCGGTTTGCCCCCCCCTGAAATAAAGACCTTCCTACGCCCCTGTCTGAAATCTCCAAATAGTGAACGTCTGATATCCTTAAATATCGGACGTCTATCAGGATAACTGCCAATTAATGTGCATACCAGTTTGCAACAGATAATAGGAACTTGGCAGCATGACATATAATACGTCACCCATGCTTTTTCCAATTGGAAAAAAAAATACCAGCATGGCGGCCATAGCGTGACGTCATGCTGCCAAGTTCCTATTGATACATCTACGTTTTGTGTGAAAAAACGATATAATTTAAATTATTTCCGTGTGGTCTAGCTGCTAGCTATCAGTCTTGGAAATAGTGATATCTTTAACGGGGGCCCTACGGTCTCCCGGCCCCCCCTTAAGTATATTTTTATTGAGGGCCACTGGTCTAGGGAGGTTGAAATTAGAGGCCTGCGCCGATCTGATATGGGTCGGCGGCGGCGTTTGACCCAAAATATACCGGCGGCGGCGTCTTCGGCGTGGCCAAAATGACCGGCGGCGGCGGCGTACGCCGGCGTTTGTATAAATTTTAGAGCTATTTCTTGTAGCGACAGTTTAAAAAACACGCGACCAGAAGGGCAAGGGCAAATACCAACTCGTACTAGTCCTTCCATGGACTAATTAATGTACTTCGCACAGAGACGCCCCTTTCCCGAATATTTGTTTCGGGTGATTGTTAAATATGCGCTCTAGCGGCGGAGTTAGGAACTAACTAATGATAACCGGGGAAAAAGGAAAATTGGTGAGGGGAGGGAAAATGCAAATGTAGCTCAGCAGCTGGAAAACACGTGGGACTGGCTTAATTTGTAAAACGTTTGTTTTTATGTGTTAATGTGTGAAGTACATTAATTAGTCCATGGTCCTTCCGAGGTAGACCACTGGCCTGACGCCAAACGACCTCCAAAATTATTCGCAGTTATGCCGGGTCGAAATTCGGTTGAAGGCTCGATATTGGCTTTTTATATTTTTGGTCGTGCTCCACGATAACGCTCTGCAGTGGCGTAGACAAAGATGGTTCAATGTCAACCCCCTGGGCCTACCTTGACTATACTAAATTGGCACCCCCTTCTCGACACCCATCTTAATATTAACATTCTTGGACACCCTTTGACGAAATTCTGGCTACGCCACTGACGCTCTGAGCCTTCCAATCAGAAATAAACCCGAGTTACGAATAATATCATTATTGCTGCCGAAGCTAGGTTATCATCGCACGGTTAACTATTTTGATATGTTATTTTCCATTTAAATAGCATTTAAGATATTATGATGTGATTTTATAAACGTATTGGACGTCTAAAATGCAGTATATCAAATGCTTAATTTATTGAATTTCAAGTAAAAAATTATTATCAGTCTCGGATTTTCCATAGAGGTAACCTTCCCGATGGCGTGGATCCCATGGACCGTTCACGAAGTGGGCCTCCGTAAACATGGTAGCGTTATAGTTGTTAAAGCTGGGACCCTTAGTCTCCAAGCAACCAAAAAATATTAGACCCAGTCCGCCACTGATTACTATAATACAATTTTAGAAAACATCGATAAACCAAGCAACATGTGGATAAACCTTGGTTATATTAGTGACTCTCTCTATAGCCAAGATAGCAATGCTGAAATCTATTGACGCTAAGTGAAAATGCTATTACTCTGCGTCGACCGAAATCCGAAAACCAAAATTTGACGTTCGACGTCGTGTTCCAATGTAGTTATTTTCGCGTAAATGAAAAACAACAAAATTATCGGCGGCGGCGGCGTTTAGCGGCGGCGCAGGCCTCTAGTTGAAATGGTTGAAAAAATGGGGAGGGAAAATACGGGAATAAAAATTGGTTAAGTTACTTACGCAAACATTTATTGACTTTAAAACGTTAACTTTAACGCTAGATTTCGCTCTCGATTAGGGTAGGAAAACAGCGTTTCTGACACGACGTAAAAAATATTTTCCGGAAATATTTTTTATAGATATTTTTATTAAACTTGGCCCGCAACCCCCTTTCGAATGATTTATTTTAAGGGCCCCTGATTTTTTTAAGAGCCATTGACCCCAGGACTCCCGTTATTTCCAAGTCTGCTAGCTATGTTTTCGTCCATGGTGAATGCTACGGGGGAGTGAATAGTTTTTCGAGAGAAGCACGCGTTTCAATTAGGTTAAGCTTCCGAATATCCAGTCGGGTAGTTGATAAAAGTTTCATCAGTTGATTAAGTTTCATTGACCCAGTTTTAAACACCAATTAGCGCCTTTTATCATCTAGATAACCAGGGTCGGATTTAGGCATGGTCTTGATGGGCTGTAATCAAACAGCCCTTCGCGGTTAAAAAATAAATAAAAATGTAAGAAAAAACAAATTTTCAATTTATCTGGCCGCAAAGTTAACGGTCCGCTCCTGATAACCCAGAACAGTGGGCGCATATCAAGGTTCAATAACTGACCAAATAGCCCTTTTTGTTGAACAGGACGACACGTAATAATGACCAAAGAACTGCTTTTTGGGAAGAGAGTCGGCGGTATGCCACGACCAAAGACTATATAAACGCTTCGCTTGCTAGACAGGCGTGTTCTATGGCTCAACTTGCATACCGATGGATTGTGGCTCCATATCGACGCTGGTCAAAATGTTCCCCTAGCTTGAGCTGTGTTACTAGTGGTGCCTCTAGCCGCGGGTCCAAATATTAACCCAGCTTTTACAGTGCTACAGAGGTGTTAACAGGTTTTTCCTAGGAACACGCCTGTCTAGTAAGCGAAGCGTATATATAGTCTTTGGCCACGACCACGTTATTTGGAAGAGCTTATCAAGCCGAATGGGGTGGAAATTGTAAACGAGTTTGAAACATTAAATGAGATAGGTGCGGAGGCGTCGTGTTGCTAATGGCAACAGGTGAAATACATGCATTTCCCCAAAACATAAAATCATAGACTATTTATTCAACATTAGGTGGAAATTATTCGTGATAGTCTTCCATGAACCTTCCAAGTGTGTAGAGTTGATTATTTGAGAAGTTTGCGATGCCAGTGCATGTGTTTAACTGGGTGTTTGTTTCCGCAGTGGTCGTTATGAAGACTGACAACGAAGTGGCGAAAACTAATGAAGTCGGACAGATTTTAATCAGGTACCGAGTATGAGTACGTAAGTAACATAATTACAGTGACGTAGCTAGACCTTTGGCCTAGATTTAAGTATCTGTCTCTCCTCTACCTATTTCCAGCGATAGCTCATATGAAAAATTCCGCCACTGCATATTTATCATAAGTATGGAACGTGGGTACGACGCAAGGTTCGTAAAAATGCTCGACGTACTATCGAAACATTAAAAGTCGCTGGATGACTTGCGCCTAAGGTGGTGCCCTGGGTTTTTATTAACAGCGCCCTTATGCAATCTAAATGTAATGTAATCGTTCCCATTCGTTGCTACAATTCAGGGCCAATGCTTAGATAAATTTCAAACAATTTGAAAATGAAAACTAATGCTTACTTTGTCAAAATTATGGTGATTTATTGAATAGAAACATAAAAATTTATGATTAAGGGTACGTTCAAGGGAGAGCTCGGGGGGGGGGGGGTTGAAATCCATTTATTCTGATGACATTTCAGTCACGTGTTCTGAATCGAATCCCGATCCCTCACACCTCCCTTGAATGTCCCTTTAAGAATATTGGTTTAGGATTTTTAGCCTAAATGCTTGTTCCATGACGAAGTTCATTACTTACAGACAGTGGCGTAGCAATAATTTCGAGGTGCCTCCTAAAACGACCTAAAGTGTTGGTTGCACGAAAAATCGATAGTAATAAAAACCAGGGAGCACTAAACCCCTGGAGAGGTCCTGTTCGGTAGAATTGCTGTGAAACTGGCGATAGAAAGTTACCTCTTGCATCCCCCAAATTCTCTTCCCCCGTTTTCCTGGTATAGGGACGGAAATCCTAAATGCGCATGCTTGTAACGTCATCATTGTAGTTCCGTTAAAAGGGTAAAGGGTTAATCCATTTTTGACACTTTTCTAGATATCTTTTCGGTTTAGGAAAAGGCACAAATTTAATACCACTCATGAAACGTTCACTCTCGTATCTAGAATTACTTTCACATTCCTTAAAACAGCATTTTCTATGAAAAACCATTTTTAAACTTGCCACCGTCAGGGAGCACACCGTTTAAAAAGATTTCCGTAAGCCTCGCTCGTCTTGAATATTCTGCGGCACATTCGCAGTTTCCACCTACGTCCCTGAAAACAAGGAGGGGGAAAAGAATTTGGGGGAAATTATAGAACTATCCCAGCCGGTAGCTTCTACCCAACAGGACCTCTCCAGGGGTTTAGTGCTCCCTGTAAAAACGAATGAATGCGGGCTTGTTTTGAAGCCCAGGACGTTCTCTTTCCAAACATGTCATTGTCGAAACAAATTTCCAAGCCTAAGTGTATTAAATTTGAGTCCGAAACTGACCTTTTTCGCCGAGGGGCAGTTCACTCCCATTATTTTATAACTTAAAGTTCGATCGCTCGCGTCAACGGAATGATAAGTTAGAAAATTCCAGAAAAAAAGCGGCATTCCGATTTTAAACCTTGAGGAGCTTAGTTCGGCATCCATCGATACATTATTATATTGTTTGGGTAAGTTTATATAGTCCTAGTCGATAATTCAAAATAACGGTCAAAAATCCCGCCGATCAGTTTTGTAAAATATTTTCGGCGGCGTAATCGTCGGCCATTTTCGGTATGGAAATACAGGCCGGAAGGCAGGCAAGGCTGCCAGATTTCGATAGATCGAAAACGGCCAACTCTCTCAAATGTTTTCGTTTTCAAAACGAAAATTTTGCGGCGTAGCTATCGACTAATTTAAATTTATATGTAATGAAGCCTTTTATGCGAGCTTTTATGACGATTTTTATGATTAACACCTGTTTTTATAATTGTTTAACCGCAATATTTCAATTTTCTCGCGGAATTGGGGCATATTATTTTTAGATTTATATACTCCTATTATAAACGTCAGTAAAGTTAATTGGTTTAATTTTATCGATGTAAGATTAGATGGCGATACAAAAAAATTATTAAAACCTGATCATGATTAACTAGATTTAATCATGATTAAGTCTATTAAATCGTGATTAAAAAGATTAGATCATGATTAAGTCTATTAAATCGTGATTAAAAAGATTAGATCATGATTAAGTCTATTAAATCGTGATTAAAAAGATTAGATCATGATTTGGTTGATTAAATCGTGATTAAAAAGATTAGATCATGATTTGGTTGATTAAATCGTGATTAAAAAGATTAGATCATGATTTGGTTGATTAAATCATGATTAAAAAATTAGATCATGATTAAATCGCGATTAAATCATGATTAAATCACGATTAAATCTAGATTGTGATTATGTTGATTAAATCGCGATTAATACGATTAAATCGCGATTAAGCCGATTAAATCGTGATTAAAAAGATTAAATCTCGATTAAGCTGATTAAATTACGTTTTGAGAATAAAAGTACTCGGAAAAATTAATATCATTTCTTATAAAAAAAAATCATAGTTTCGTCTAAAATAAAATATAGTTTATTACATTTCTACTTTACGTGTCCCTCTGAGTTTTTAGACGGCTCGGTTTTAGAACTTTAAGTTCGATCGCTCGCGTCAACGGAATGATAAGTTAGAAAATTCCAGAAAAAAAGCGGCATTCCGATTTTAAACCTTGAGGAGCTTAGTTCGGCATCCATCGATACATTATTATATTGTTTGGGTAAGTTTATATAGTCCTAGTCGATAATTCAAAATAACGGTCAAAAATCCCGCCGATCAGTTTTGTAAAATATTTTCGGCGGCGTAATCGTCGGCCATTTTCGGTATGGAAATACAGGCCGGAAGGCAGGCAAGGCTGCCAGATTTCGATAGATCGAAAACGGCCAACTCTCTCAAATGTTTTCGTTTTCAAAACGAAAATTTTGCGGCGTAGCTATCGACTAATTTAAATTTATATGTAATGAAGCCTTTTATGCGAGCTTTTATGACGATTTTTATGATTAACACCTGTTTTTATAATTGTTTAACCGCAATATTTCAATTTTCTCGCGGAATTGGGGCATATTATTTTTAGATTTATATACTCCAATTATAAACGTCAGTAAAGTTAATTGGTTTAATTTTATCGATGTAAGATTAGATGGCGATACAAAAAAATTATTAAAACCTGATCATGATTAACTAGATTTAATCATGATTAAGTCTATTAAATCGTGATTAAAAAGATTAGATCATGATTAAGTCTATTAAATCGTGATTAAAAAGATTAGATCATGATTAAGTCTATTAAATCGTGATTAAAAAGATTAGATCATGATTTGGTTGATTAAATCGTGATTAAAAAGATTAGATCATGATTTGGTTGATTAAATCGTGATTAAAAAGATTAGATCATGATTTGGTTGATTAAATCATGATTAAAAAATTAGATCATGATTAAATCGCGATTAAATCATGATTAAATCACGATTAAATCTAGATTGTGATTATGTTGATTAAATCGCGATTAATACGATTAAATCGCGATTAAGCCGATTAAATCGTGATTAAAAAGATTAAATCTCGATTAAGCTGATTAAATTACGTTTTGAGAATAAAAGTACTCGGAAAAATTAATATCATTTCTTATAAAAAAAAATCATAGTTTCGTCTAAAATAAAATATAGTTTATTACATTTCTACTTTACGTGTCCCTCTGAGTTTTTAGACGGCTCGGTTTTAGAACTTTAAGTTCGATCGCTCGCGTCAACGGAATGATAAGTTAGAAAATTCCAGAAAAAAAGCGGCATTCCGATTTTAAACCTTGAGGAGCTTAGTTCGGCATCCATCGATACATTGTTTGGGTAAGTTTATATAGTCCTAGTCGATAATTCAAAATAACGGTCAAAAATCCCGCCGATCAGTTTTGTAAAATATTTTCGGCGGCGTAATCGTCGGCCAAAAAGGAGTGAACTGCCCCTCGTTTTTCGCTACCCCAAATCCTGAAATTTTCGGCGAATTTCTCTCCTCCGTAGCACGAGCAATTTGGGGCAAATCAAAGCTGTAGTTTTATTCGTAAAATAGAAGGAACTGAAGTGGAGGGATTCTGTTTACTTGTAGAAGTTTTCAAACCAGAGGTTTTTAATAATAATATTAGGCTTATTATCGAAATAAAAAATATTTTTTTTTACGCGCGCGCTACGCGCCACGTGCGACCCGACGTTTTAAGAAGAATTTACAAGAGCCTTCGGTTTCATATCGTTTTTCTACTACGTAGGCTTGTGAATGCCTATTACAATTACTACTGCGTAGGAATTTTTCTGGGTGTTAAATCAACCTGCTTTTAATACCAGATGTAAAGAAATGTATTACAGACAATTAGCCAATGATACGCTTCGCATTTTCTGACGTCATGGGTGCCGAAAAAATTTTTAGAAGTCTGGAAATTCGCCGAAAAACTCGATTTCCACCATTTCGACTTCTTTTTATAATAATTCAAAGACTACTTATCCGATTTTGATGAAATTTTCTGTACTTGCTATAAAATGTTTGCTCTTTCTAATGAATCATTAATTGGCAATAGCTAAAATTTCGTGCAACCAACACTTTAATTACTTACAAACAGTGGTGTAGCAATAACTTTGAGGCCCGTGGCAATTTTCTAAAATGGACCCCTGAGATTTAGACTGTTCAACGTCCTCCTCCGAATTAGACGAAATTAGGTGAAACATGATTAATTCAGTCCTTCCCGCCAAACAGTCCCCCAGGGCCTCATTTCAGCGCCTAAAGTCAAGAGATACGATTCGATTCAGCTACTTTCAAATACTTTTCTAGTAAGAATAAGGTACAGTAAGTAACACAATGTAAAAATTAAAATAATGTAATTTTAAATGAAATTAGCCTAGGCTAACTTGCAAACATGATAACTTTTCTTATTTCCTACGTAATATTGAGTCTTGTCCAATAATGATTTAACAGTCGTGGTCAAGTCACTGATATAACATGTACAATTTGGATTCTTATTGCGATACAGTAGGAATTTTGATAATGACAAATAAATATGGGACGATACTAACAAATGTGAAGTTTTAAATGAGCAAAGATAATTTAAACTCGTACCCTAGATTCGAATACTGAGAGCTTTCCCATTGACGGCTTTGTTACGAAGCGTTTACCCTTTTCCGGCACGTGACCTCAGAAAAATCGGGCTCCATCGGTTGCGGTAAGGCGCAAACCATGGAGCGAATTTTTTCTGAGTTCCGGCGGGAAGTGGGTAAACGCTATCGGCAACGCGCGAGAGAGTGATTTCGAATCTAGGGTACGAGTTTAAATTATCTTTGAAATGAGGTACATCGCTTAAAATTTTAAATATTTATAGAATTTTGTAATTATATTAGAAATATAATTTAGTACTAGGAATTCTCACGGGGCCACATTGTGGCCAAGGGCCCGTGGCATTTTGCCACCCATGCCACCCTGTTCCTACGCCACTGCTTACAGAGGTCTTAAGTTAGAAGTATTCACTATTCACACTGCTAATTGAATTTTATTCAATGGAAATGTTATACAGAGGCATATTTATGAGTAATTATGTGAAATATGGTATTATACTTCTCTCATAATAAGAGATATATTAAAATCTTTTATTTTTATATAAAACCAAGAGCTGGTAAAATATTTTTGTACTTTGTTTCGTAGGTTACCACTGCCACCAGGTGGCATGCTATCGTTGTTGGGTGATCACGGCAAGTGTAAAAGTGATTATTTCACAAAATATCCGGTAATTATTTTATACAAGCACTTGGAATATCTTTGATTTTCGTACGCGACGTGCTAAGCTAAACTCGGCTCCTAGTCGATATTAAAGCAACTTTCGGTTCTATCATTGCCACCTGTATTATGATAAGGTCCTTGACATCAGAGATGACAATGAATCTATCCTATTCTTTAAAAAAACTACTTTGGTGGAGAGCGAGGTGCCATCTATTAACGGCAAAGGACGCTAAAATTGAAAATATCAAAACGATAACGTCATCAGAGAGCCATAGTAGAGTATTATAATTAGACAATTTATACTCTAATTAGTAGACTTAAACTTAAATTATATATGTCATATCAAAGATATTGCTAAAAATTACTATAATTTAAGTTATTGTCAAATTTAAAATCAAGCCAATCAACGCGAGGAGTACTTTTATGTCCCGCCTTTTCGGTCAAAATGTAGCTTCAGTATCTTGTTATGATTTCGACGCTAGCGACATCTGTTGAAAAAAGAGCTACTTCACGTCGAGCCGAGCCGACACTTGCTTTAAGCCTTGTCGTATTGAATTTCACTTTTCCAATTTGCTCAAGATTTTAAAACCATCTAAAACGTAATTTTACACGGAAATAGACCAGTTTTATGAAGACCGTGACACCAAGGAGCAACAAACACAAGGAGAACGCAGCTAGACTTTAAACACGCTAAAGCTCTGTTGTGTACACATTTCATTGGACGAGCCATTACGCTGAACGTTTTACGGGCAGGGGGAAGACAATTTCCGAATTTTCCCCTTCCGAGGGCAGCAGGCGCTAAAGCTTCTAACCAATGAAAACTGTACACAAGAAAATGCACAATTTTTGACGGGTTGCGTTCTCGTGTGGGGTGCAGTGTTTGTTACTCCTAGGTGACACATTCATCAGTGTGATCTGTGTTTCAAAAAATGCATTTTCTGGTAAGTCCATTTTCTTCATAGCGACGGTAGTTAGACAGCCAATCAATTTAGAATGACGGGCTAAGTCATACATTCGACGTCGATTAAGCCCCGCCCGTTTCTCCAGACGCATTCGCGGCACGCTGCCAATGAATCCCGAGACATTCCAAGTGTAGTGATTTGTTAGCGTATTTGGGTAATAAAATTTCCGTTTCCCTGTGATCTTTATAAGGGTTATTTCGACACAAAAGACTATGGTTTCATCAATGAAAACGGCTATCTGGTAATAGAATGTCGGGCTGATGACATCATGAAACACGCCACTATCTACTTGTCAGCTCAGGCAGTCGAAGAGGTAAGAGAACACATATTCTTAGACACGGCTACGCCATGTATGAAGGAACGTTGCCTGTAATACATACAGCCCTAAGACTTGGCATCTTAATAGGAATAATAGAAGACTAGGGGTGTGCAAAATATTTGGTGAGACCATATAATTCGAACGAATACCAAATCGAATATTCGATTCGCTTGGGAAAGTTCGCCAATATTCGTTTTTTCTTATCAAATAGTCGAATCTTCGAAAAGGGATGGAAAAATTATTTGGTATTTTCAAATAGTTTGCAAATGGCCGAATAACCACGGATCTTTTTGTAATTTCTTGAGTCTCAAGGCCATCAAAGGAGAACGCAATTAAAATTCCGAAGTAGTCCTTATTTCTGACACTTCTTTAGGCCACAGCGGCAAGGACTATATTAAGAGTTACCTTGCGCGTCCATATTCTGTGTATTAAAACCTTTTAGCGAAAGGCAGAAGCGGTTTAATTGTTTATTCTAGAGCCTGTTGGCTAGATTATTGGCGTGCACTATTTCTGTTTTGGAATTTTCTAGAATAACAAAGTAAAACTAAAACGAAGTCGAAAACAAAACCGGGAGAAAGGTTTAAGTAACTTTTAAAAAAAAAGTAAATTTAGTGTAACATTTTGAACTTATTTGAATGGTAGGTGTTGGTCCATTTGATCGAAAAATATGTGATCGACAGTCGATCATTATACGTTGCAATTGATCGAAATTCCATTTGATCGAATCCCATTTGTCATTTGTTTCATAAGATCGAACCTTCAAATGATCGAATTCAAAAGTATTTATAGTACCAGTTGGTATGTTTTTATTTTACCGAATGTCAATATGAAGTGCAGAAGGAATAATGATGGAATAATTCATTGCTTAAGTGCAGAAGGAATAATGATGGAATAATTCATTGCTTTAACTGTATTAAGCCACAAAGATGAAGAGATTTTTACTTTATACACTATATGATGTAATTTTTTATGACATCGACGATAACGGCCCGATGTTTTTGATATATATATAAATAGGGTCAGGTTAGGTTGATGTACGCGCGCCGTAGGCGCGTATGCACCGTTGTATACGAGGGGTCTGACCACGTTCACGGCCCTTCTATTGCTAAAAATTAGGTTCTGAGTTCGTTTTTTTAATAGGTCTTTCTATTAATTATGTTCGAGAGAATATTTTGTTTTCTACGTCACTGCGCTCAGGTTTTTTTTCTGTATATTATTTTTTGAATTTTTGTTGTTTTTTAGTTGTATTATAAATATAGCGGAGAATAGTTTGAATCTGTTAGTATAGGTTGTTACTATGGCATCTAACTATCGTGTACTATTATGGTTATTTTTCTTTAGTACAGTTTAAAGAAATAATTATTATTCATAGAGTCTACTGTATCTCATTCTGACTAGATGTTGCCTTTTCGATTTACTCCCAAAAACTAGTAGTTTTACCCTACAGTAGCTTTCTATCAAATTTCGTTCGATCAAATGCTATTCGATCAAATGCAATTCAATCAAATGGAAATTCGATCATTTGTGAATCGATAAAATAGACTCAAACCGATTGGTAAGTCAAGAATTTAATAAATAATTGAATTAATTTTTTACAAAAGATACTATACTATTGTAGGTTACGGTTAAGAAGCCCGTATTTTTAGCCAAAGGCCCAAATTAAATTATTTTCTTATTTTGCTATTTGCAAGTAACAGTACGTCCAGTTATTTCAATTGTTTTTTTTAAATTTTTTTACATAAATGGTATTTGCACCATTGAGTTGGGAATATTAATATAGAGATCCAATCAAATCTGCTCCCCGCGAAACAAGTTTTTGAAAATTACGAATGTGCCGTCTCCTCTAAAATGATGAGAAAACGTTATTATATGACTCGTGGCGCTATCCATTATTTTTGAAAAAAAAAAATATTTTTGCCGGAAAACGCGTCTTATTTGAACGAACCATTGAGGGATAGACGGCGCCACGGGTAGAATGATTATAACAAAAACAGTTCTTCGAACTGAAAAAACAGTTTAGAGCTCGTTAAATGTGCAGCCTTAAAGGGACATATATTATTTTTATTGTTGATTAATATGTCAAATTCATTTAAAGTATTAAAAAAATATTCCTGTGAACAACAGAATGACGTCATTCCGCCTTTCAAATCACAGTCCACTGCTCTTCCAATTTTTAACACAAAATCTTTGATACAATTTTGCCCACAAAGGTATCCATATTTATATTTATTTTCTTCCCTACACATTTAACATAATTTTTTTTTAAATTTATTATTATTATTATGTATTATTTATTTATTGCAATAATCTGCAACAAAAAAATAAAATAATAATAATAATAAATTTTAAAATTTTTATGATAAATGTGTAGGGAAGAAAATAAATATAAATATAGCGCGCGCTTCTCTTCCCGTGACTTCTACAGAGGCTACAGTTGATGATGTGTTACTAAGGTCCGATACTCAAAATTTTGACTTCAAAAAAAGTTGTTTATTTTGCTGTGAAGAAGCCGTCAGTGAATGTAAAACGAGGTATGACCAAAGGAAACTAGTTTACGAAGTGCGTACTATGCAATTTAAACAAACTGTTGAAAATCCATCTCGGGTACGAAATGATCATTGGTCGCGAAAGGTGCAGCTTCGTCTGGATAGTGCTATCGACCTTGTGGCAGTGGAAGCTCGTTATCACAAAGCTTGCTACACGAAATATTTTACTACAAGTGTAACAAGTAACTCTGTTGGTCGACCCCCAGACCAAGAACGTTTGGACGCATTTGAATCTCTTTTCAACTATCTTTCCGAAAATTCCGATGAATGCCAGTATTCTCTCGCGGAACTTGAAGAAAAAATGAAATCTTTAGCTAACGTTGATACTAAAGCTTACTCTCGATAGTACCTGAAACAAAATTTTTTAAACCGTTTCGGTAGACAAATTACAATATCCGGATTAAAAGGCAAATACAATATTGTTACATTCCGTGACAATTCAGAAAGGATAATAACCGAATCGTGGTATTTAACAAAGGCTAATAACGAGATAGACGAACGATCCAGAGTAATAGAAGCCGCAGGGAAAATTATTAGAGAAGATATTCAATCGGTCACTTACGATTGTAGCAAATATCCTTCTGCAAATTATATAAAAACCGGTTCAGGGGAAATGGTTCCTAGTTCCCTTAATCTACTGTTGAAAACTATATCAAAGAGTAGTACTGACACTAAATTGAATGCTCTATGCCAAGCTATCATAACGTTAACCAGACCAAGGTCGTTTCTTTCACCAATTCAACTTGCACTTGCGGTACACTTACATAAACAGACTGGTATGAAATACATAATTGACATGCTATCAAATTTAGGCTTATGTACGTCGTATCACGAAATTCAACGCTTTGAATCGAATATTTTAACGTCAAGCTCTCCAAACATTTTGGAATCGGCCTTTAAGCAATTTGTATTCGATAATGCCGATGTTAATGTTCGAACCTTGGACGGATACGGTACGTTCCACAGCATGGGTGGCATCATGTGCGTGACTCTTCTGTTATAACTTCAACAGTTGTTCCCAGAAATATGAATCCAGTAACCGCGGAAACTGCTGGCTCATTTGGACAGATAGAACTCAAACATTATAAGAAACCGAAAGAATCTGGTTTGGGTAAAATTACAATCAAAGAAATGCAAGAAACCACTCCAAGCACCCTCTTAAAAGCCTCGAAACTTGATTTTTTATATTTGACCGGTTCCATTTTGAAACAACCCCAAATAAGTCCAGAATGGAACGGATGGATACATGCAAGCAGCTTTTACTTTTGATAAAAATTACGAAGTTAGCAAAATTATAGTTCTACCTTTCGTAAATCTAAACCCTAGTGACCCTTCTACCATTTACACTTCGCTACTCTTTGCTGTAAAACAATGCAACATTTTTGGTCAGAAAACGTGTATTGTCACTTTTGACCAACCACTCTATATAAAAGCCTCGGAAATAGTTCTATCGTCTGAAAACATCTCTTCGGTAGTTGTGAGGTTGGGTGGCTTCCACTTAGTAATGTCCTTCCTGGGTGCCATTGGCTATATTATGGGAGGAAGTGGCATTGCCGAAATGTGGGAAACCGTTTACGCTAAAGCATCAGTTCACCATATGCTAAATGGACACGCTTATTCACGTGCGGTAAGAGCACACTATTTGACACAGAAAGCCGTATTTCAAGAAATTTTAAAGCATTTACCAACTGCAACTTGTACTGAAACCACGAAGGAGGAGATCGTTAAATTACATACCAAGTTCATGATGAACCAGGTTACAAACGAAGAAGTGTACGACTGCAATTATCTAGAAGAGCTACTAAACTACACTGAGGTTGAAGTGAAAAAGTTGAAAGCGAGCGGTCGTACCCCTGGATTATGGATTATATACTTCGAGATGGTTTCGTTATTACGTCTATTTAGGAGATCGGAATGAACTGGGGATTGGATGCTTCAAATCCACTGCGTAAAGGAGATGCTTCCTTACTTTCACGCCTCAGCCCATTTAGCCTATTCCAAGTCTGCCCACCTATTCGCTAGCGAAACGGGTATAGGCGGCGCCACAGTCGCTACCCCTGCAGCTTGGTTTGTCTGCGTACTTTGTTGATCAAAACAAACGATTAATATGGCGGATTGTAGGCGCAGAGGTGGCATAAATTGCCTTTTTGTAGTAATACTGCCTTTAAAGATATTACAATTCGAGTAAATGGTGAAAAAAGAACGTTGGAGTTATCGTTTCACAACTTTCCGAAGTGCAAAAATCTTTTTAATGTGTGGTTAACTAATATAAAATCAGGGAAGATGCCTAGTTAGTGGGCACAGATTTGCAGCGCCATTTTAAAGATAAAGACTTTTTAGAAATAAATGGTGAGACACAAATTTTACTTGTTATTACTGATTTTAAAGTTAATATTATTAAATATATATCATAATAACTGTCATTTAGATGAAGAGAATTCAAGAGACGCATGAAATGCAGTGCCATTCCAAGCAATAATTTACCATGTAGACTTATTACAAATCCAATGTAACTAAATAAAAAGAGAGGACCCCACGTTTTGTGAATCGTCTTAAAGGTGATCTGTTTTATTATATACTGCAAAATAAGGAAATGCTAATGAATTAAATTAATTTTAGGTCAAGCCGTTCGATTGTCATTATCGCTGGAAAATATTACATTGAGGCCCACAAAATTATGCGTTAAAAGGGCATATTTTTCTATTTTGTATTGGACCCCAATTTTCCTATCTTTGCTACCCTGATGGTTCGGTATGAGTTTTCGAGTTGATTAATAACATTTCGAGCTATTGCCGCAGATCCCAATATGATTAAAAATAATACTGTAAATTCAAATGGTTTTTATTTTTAATACTTATTTGCATATCTTAACATTTTATTCACTTCTATTCTAATTAAGTGGTTTCTTCAATGAATTTAATTGCTTTTAACTTTGAATTAATTCTATAATACATTTGTTTTTGCCTTTTTAGTTAACATGGCTTTGAGTAGAAAATTCATAACATAAATAGTTCAGTTCATTTGTTATCTACAAATACTAATTGGCCAAAATTTAAAATAGGAACTAATTTAACATATTAAAAATATAACTTTCCTTGACTAGAAGTGTAAATTTAATTTAACTTTTCTTTAACTAAAATCTAAAATAAAAATTATATATTTGGACAACGTTTTTCTTCAAATATTGTCAGTCTCTCTTAATATCAATTAAAAATAGCCCTTGAGAGAATAGACAAAAAAATGAAAAGGCCTAGCTGAATTTTTCCATAGTAGCCTCTACAGTCGTTAGCCAGTAGATTCCTTCCTTTCCAACTTAGTTATTTTGTGCCACTGCCTCTTCAATTGATATTATCTTCGCTACAAATTGACTCTCCACAAATATTTCATCCCGACTAAAAGCTAGAAATACATTTTTGAGACTAACTAAGTGACCAAATAAGAGTACATAAACCTTTTTGAGCCAGCCAAATTCAACCCTCGCAACTCTAACCATTTTATTACCGTACAAAACCGAAGGCACAGTTAGTTCTTTTCCTTCATTTTACCCCACTTCTAAAGTCAGAAAGTTGGGATAGCTCTCAGTATCTTTATATATAAAATGGACCAGCAATTTACTGCATGTTTGCAAAAGCCTGAATTTCTAGAATAATAAGTAAAACAGGTTACATTAAAGAATTCGGTTTTAATAAAAAATATATTTACCCACTATTGCATGAACAATGGACACTTTCAATGCTGTGTTTTCCATCACCAACTTCAAATTTAAACTTTTGTTTTAAGCATCCGCACACCTTATTCTATGGATCAAGAGTAGATTACTCTCCAATATACTTAAAAATTTAAAGCATGGAGCGATTCACTAATATACCAAATAAAATTATTTAAAATACATTATACATTATACAAAATGCTGAAGCTACTAGTCTATGAAATTAGAACAATCTAGGCTTGTTCTAATGTGAAGATAATAATAAATTTCCTACATACCTTTAAAACTTTCAAACTGATCCCGTGTATGAATTCTCCAAGGCCTACTCATAGTGTTATTAAACTCTAATATTTATACTTATATTTACGGATTCAATACCTATTGACAGTTCAAAATTAATAAATAAATGTCGTATATACACCTTTGTTAATACAAAACATTCGAACACGCTTTAAAAATATGCTAAAATCGTTAGTAAAATGTTTTAATTGATGTTATAAAACGCGCATTTTCGCATAACGCCATTACCCGTATCACCCAAATATAGTTCTAGGCAGTGTGACTAGGTGGCGCAGCTGTAGTTTTCGGTGGCGAATACGTCCAACAAATGAGCGAACTACCCTCAAAATTAACCCCTGAAGAATATGAGCGGTTCGTAAATCAAGGTTTTTTCACCGTTCGAAGAGCAAATAGAAAGTGGTCTGGCATTTCTTCAGACATGACAATTGAGCAAGTTCTTATGAGAACAATGAAAGCAAACGGAGGTCTGACGAGAGGTCGCGGATTAACCGAAAGTGTCATAGCTAAGTGGATTTTAACAATGCCAGTTTGCAGTCAAGTTAGCGAAGCCTTTGAACAATACTGCGGAGTAGCAGCGACTACTTCCGAGCAACACGTTGAATTACGTGAATCTCGCCAAGGTAGAGACTCAAAGGACTTGTCAAAGTTTTTTGGCTGGTTAAGAGATCACTCTCCTTTTAAGTACGATAATTCAGACCTAGTAGCTTTGGATAGTGGGGCTGTAGCGGACGAAACTATTAACTGCGATCGTTCCAAAGAAATTGGTACAAAATCTATGCACCGAACTATTGGTGCAAAATTCTCCGAAGTGAAATTAAAACGAAACGATAAAGTTAGACCGTTATCAGCAATGAATACCATCGTTTGCATAAGAGAAGAAGAAATGCCAGTAGACAAGCATCAACTATTTAATAGAATCGTCTGTGCTTTACAACGAGGAGCTGATCTTGAAAAATATTTGGAGTTCGAACTAGCTCCAACAGCTCCATCGTTGTTTAACGATTATTCATTCCGAAAAACAAACAAGGCAGTCATGGCTCAAATTTTGGAACCGAAGCAAGTTGAACCACTCAATACTCATTTCAATCAAATAGTTTTAGATGGAGGATTTCTTCTTCATCGCGTCGTATGGCCTCGTCTCACTACGTTTAGTGATATTTTTTCCTTATACGTGAAATACGTGGAAACACATTATGGATTCAATACGGTTATTATTTTTGATGGATATAGTGACAAACCGTCCACTAAGGGTGAAGAACAACGTAGACGAAGTTCCAAAACGACCGCGGCTGATATAACGGTGGAAGAAAATAACATGATTTCGACATCTCAAGAGACATTTCTTCGAAATTCAAAAAACAAGACGTCTCTTATCACCAATTTAACTAAAAGACTGCAATCTTCTGGATTTATTGTCAAACAGGCCTCCGGTGACGCTGACACTTTAATAGTCTCAACCTCAATTAACTTAGCAATGGACGACAAAGAAAATATCGTAGCTGTGGTTGGAGAAGACACAGATCTGTTTGTGTTATTGGTAGCACTTTGGAACCCCAATAACCATTGTGGCCGTATCTATTTTCACAAACAAGGACATGGAAACGTTTCAGACAAAATATATGACATTAGTGACATCCAAACAAACATGGGACCTACAAGAAATGTTTTGCTTTTCCTTCACGCAGTCACCGGTTGTGACACAACTTCTGCATTCTACCGCAAAGGTAAAAAGAAAGCGTTTAATTTACTTCAAAAGGACAGTTCCTTAAGAGAAAAAGTGTTTATATTTGCGTCGCGCGATGCTAGTCACAATGAAGTAGAAGCGGCGGGAGAAACGTTTTTACTAGCACTGTATGGAGCTGAAGGTACTAGCACTCTTAACTCCGAAAGATACCAAAGTTACATTAAAGCTACCGCGCGTTATCCAATTACGTCAAATTTCGAGTTAGCTCTTCTTCCACCCACAAACGCTGCGGCTAATCAGCACATGCGTAGAGTGTATTTTCAGGTACAAAATTCGCTTGGAAATCATTTGGATCCGACATACTGGGGATGGAAATTAGTACGAAATGAACTGAAGCCAGTCGTCACGACACAACAGCCTGCCCCAGTTGAAGTCCTCAACATGATAGCTTGTAAATGCAAAGAAATATGTGATAACAAATGCGAATGTAGAAAAACTGGTTTGGTGTGTTCTTCCTTGTGCAAAAGATGTAAAGGTTTATCTTGCACCAATGAAAACACGGATGTCTTGGATGAAATCGATTCTGACTTAGAGCTTTGTTGAAATATCCCGGGCTACAGTATTATTCCTACTAAATATTGTAAATCTCAATTTTAAATATATTATAAGAATAAAACATTGCTTAAACGTAAATAATGGTCATTATTATCAACCACAGTTAACAAATAATATCTTAAATAACAAAATAAAGATAAATTACAGCTTTTTTTTACATTTTTTTAATTTTTTTCAACTGGGGGTGTGAACTCAAGTGACCCTAATAGTTAAAAATATTTTTTCAAATTGCCCTTATACATCGATTGAAGCCAGTCCCGAGTCTGTATCGTTAATAGGAAAAACGTTATAATTGATTTTATGATTTTGAGCCGCCATTTTCCAAGATGGCGGCTCTAGCGTACGCCGGACAACGCGGGGCAATTCACCACGTGAAAGAGCACTCCAAAATCTATAAGATCACCAATTTACAAAACTATTGTAATTTGTTCTAGGTTATATGCTATATTGACTGGCCTAGAAGCCGTGTCGGCAAGTTGGCAACTTTTTTCCGACTTCCACCCGTTCCCGTTGCCCATGCGCGCCAATCAGAAACTTAAGAGTGAAAATGGATGCCTCGGAACCGTAATTTCCTGGCTTCAAAAACTTATATTTTCTCGGCGTTATTGATTAAATTATAAATCGTGAAAAGACGGGCCTATGAAGTGAAACACGCTGATTTTAAATCCGTTAACAGAATTAAAATACGACAAGTGGTTGAGGTTAGAGCGCGACCCAAAAAGGCCTAAAAGTATCTCAGGCTGAGTTGACGTCTTCCACGGCCAAACCGGTAAATTGCCAATATACGCGCAGCAGAGGTGGAAATGGGGGAAAAAAGATGAGCTCTAAATATACTCCGCGGCCGCGGAGTATAATAAAGTTTTCTCATCATTTGGGAGCAGACGGCAGTATTCTTATTTTTATAAACTTGTTTCGCGAAATCGAGGGGTTCGACACTCGTCTAAAATACGTACGAAATTTGAAAATCTTCAAATCTTTTCGTTCAGATTTGAAATTTTATCCGGAATTTCATAAATTTACACAATTTCCAAATTTTAGATGTGATTTGCAAATTTCAATGAGATTTGATACGGATTTGAAAATTTGGATGAGATTTGATACGGATTTGAAAATTTGGATGAGATTTGATAGGGATTTGAGAATTTTAACGAGATTTGATCGTGATCGCCATTGTAATATTTTAATAATTTGACTTTTTCGAAAATCTATAGCTCTTTCGAGCTCGGTTCGCATTTAGCCATTTCTCTCATTGTCTCATAACGATCCATGGCGCTTCAAACCTTTTTTGTCAAAGTTTCGAGACTTGAGAACCATGTTCGATCGTTTTGAGAAATCGAAATTAATTTTGAAAAGTATATTTTCATTTTTCAACGATCACTTTATCGAAGTGGCTCAAAACAATTTCAAGTTGACCATTCCAAAACGGTGGAAAACCGTTTTCAAAAGCTAGTGTGAACCACGTTAATTTTCTTCAAACCGTTTCAAAGAACTTCGAAATCGTTTTCGTGACGTAAAACCACGTTTCTTCCATACAGATCCAAAACCGTTTCAAAATCGATTCCAACGTGTGACCGAAGCTTATGAGAATCGCAAATTTTGATTGTAATTAGGAAACATTACTGCAGTTCGATATTTAAATTTGAAATTATATAATTTTAAAGTGCCCAACGATGACAGCGCATATCTTTAAGGGATATCTTAGCTTCAGTGGCGTAGCGTGTATTTCTTGCACCCGAGACCAACCATAAATTTTCCACCCTCCCCCTCTATATTCGCAACTAAACAAATAATCGGTGAAAATTCTGCTCTGTTGATTGCCAAAGGATTCAAGTCGTTTAAAAATTAAAATTTTATTCTGTGTATTTTGCAACTCAGAACTGTTTAATGTCATGGTCAATATCAATTTGTACCTCTTGTTAGATTGCCAAGATACCCAGATTTGTTAAGCGAACATTAACATTATGGTTTCCACGCGTTCGCAAATTCATCGTACCGCTGAAATCGCATTTCCCCGCTGCTTTGAAGCTTTCTGGCGCTCTTTTAACTCATTGTAGGAACATCAATTATTGGAAAACTCTGTCCAAGATGACCTCTTTGTTTGTAATATTCGGACCGAGCGAGAAACAAAAACGAGCGAACAACCGACACGGAAACCAAAACGAGGTTTACTCAAATTTCAATTCAAACTTACGAATTTTTGCAAAATTTCATAAAAATTTGCGGAAAACCATCAAATTTTATAAGATTTGTTAAATTTGTGAGTTTGTCGGAATTGATTAAATTTTTAACTATTGCCAAAAAAATTGAGAAATTTGAAAAGATTTGCCAAAATTTGATCAGAAATTTGGCGTGTACGAAATTTGATAGAGTGTCGGACCTCTCGCGCGAAATACTGAAATCCGACGCTTTGATTGGACCCCTAGATTAATATTCCCAACTCAATGATTTGCACACCTCTATAGAAGACTGAAATAAGTAGCGCCACCTGCCCGCCAGCGCACCGTACTACAAAAATAAATAAGAATATTATTTTAACTTCCGGAGGGAACAGCGGGATAGACTTTTCAAAATGGAGGGATTTAGCAAATCGGCGGAATGGAATAAACATCATTGCGCGATCCACAACTGTAGATATTCGAGGGTTAATATCTGTGATATTTCGCTTTTTCGTTTTCGTAAGGATTATTTAAGGTAAGTATTACGGTTTACGTTTTTAAATCATTTCTTATGCACTTTATCGAAATATATAACCTAGGCCTTTGTCACTATAATTATGTTGAAGATTGAAAAGTGTGCGGGCTAGGCTCTACTTATCTGGACGAGATTCAGGGCTGTTTAACGCTGGGGTCGTTTTATGTTCGATTCACTTTGAACAGCGTTTTTTTTTTCGATATCACTTACAAGGAGACATCCCGAAGTGTAACCCACCGATTTTGTTCAAAGTCGGGGGATTGGTAGACCTTCATGTATCATGAAATACCCTAAATGAAATTCAATTTATTCAATGGGCAACCGTTTTCCCATGACAACGAAAAATGTTTTTGACCACCAAAAATTTAATTTTCCCATTGAAAATAACGTGGGATTTTGACCGAACAAATTTTAAAATTTTGAAAATGCCAAAAATAGCAAAAATAGATAATAATTAACGAAAAAAAATCAAAATTGATCAACTTTTGATCAATTTGAGCAAAATAGGTGAAAATTAACCAAAATGGCTAAAATCGGGAAAATGTGAGATAAAATTTTAAAAAGTACAAACATTGAAAAAATATTTCGAAATTGTTTGAAGTAAATTATTTTTTCAAAGTTGAAAAAATTAATTTTAATTTATTTTTCAAAAACGATTATAGTTTATAGGAATTGATTGAAATAGATTATTTGTGAAATATCGGAATAATATATAGTTAAATTGGTCAATTTGGCCAACAATGATCAAAATTCGAATTAATTGATCAAAATGGGCAAAATTTTAAATTTAAAAAAGATTTAATTTTACAAAAGAATCTCAAAAAAGTTTGAAATAAAATATATTTTTCTAAGTTGATAAAATTGGACAAATTTGTACCAATTTGATCAAAAGCAGAAGTTATTCGGATATTTCAATCAATTGATTCAATTCCTATCAATTATAATCGTTTTTCATAAAATTGACTGCTATTGATCAATTTTTTTAAATTTTTGTTTTTAAATGTCGAAATATTTTTTCAATGTTTGTATGATTTTAAATTTCCTCTCACATATTTCCAATTTTAGGCATTTTGGTTTATTTTCACCCATTTTGTTCAAATTGATCAAAAGTTAATCAATTTAGATTTTTTCCTCAATTTTAATCTATTTTTTCTATTTCTGGCATTTTCAAAATTTTGAAATTTGTTCACCGGAATCGGTCAAAATCCCATGTTATTTTCAATGGGAAATTTCAATTTTTTGTTGTTAAAAACGATTTTATGTTGCCATGGCAAAACGGTTGCCCATTGAATAAATTCCTTTTCGGATTTTTCATGATACATGAAAGTCTACCAATCCCCCGAGTTAGAACAAAATCGGTGGGTTACACTTCGGGATGTCTCCTTGTTAGACGTTAACTTGGAATCTTTTTCGATATAATTTTTTTAGATTGATTTTAATATTTTTAAAGAAACAAACTGTTGTAAATACAGCGATTCGGAATTATCTTCTGCGCATGCGCAAAATACACGAGCGCCATCTATAACCTATAAAGTGAAGCTATAGTACGGGAATTTGCTATTAAAATTTTTTCCCTCAGTTTTGCGTGTTGCTCTCTAGAGTAAACGTCGACTTCAGAAAAATTAATTTGACCAAGGCTTAGTTATTTAAAGAAATTAAAGTTTAGTTTAAACCTATTTTTCTATGGCGAGTACCAGTTTTACAGATTGTGTATTAGCACAAATAAATGGAGGACTTTAGGTTTCAATTATAAAAAGAATAAATCGTGGGTTAAATGTTTAAACGGTTTCCCTTCTGGTTTTGCTGGCACTTGTGGAGATTCTTTTACCAAATTATTCGATGTAAACAGAAAAGCTAAAGGGCTTAGGTTCTTTGAAGAAGGCTATATTCATAAACTCTAGTGCAATGACCAGCCTCTTAAAGAAAGTAATAGGGTATGTGCAATTCGTTTAAATTGCTTTCCGTCAATGAAGAAGGCCAACTACAATATTGTAATCGGATTGTCCGAGCCAGAAGGGCAAATGCTGCATAGCTACTGCGAATGTCCGGCGGGGTAAGACAATTACAACATTTCTTAAATTTGTGAGACTAACATTAATCAAAATTTATCATTACAAAATTACAGGCAAATGCCATCATGTGGCTGCCACTTTCTATGCGTTAAGAGAGTACAAGGGCTTAAAGGAGTTGCCTGAGGACGTAACTTGTACTGGGAGGCTCTGTAAATGGATAAACCCTGGAGGGAACAGTGTTTCATACCCCAAGTCAATAAAAATCCTAATTATAACTAAACGTGTGCCAGGAAAACCTACAAAAGTAAAGAACTCGCTCAAGATTCGGTAGCACCCAAGACCAATAAACCGTAGATCTCTCGATGAGGGCAAAAGAGCTCAGTTATTTGAAACTTTAGCGATTCATAATAACACATGTTTCCTATTATACAAGTTTTGAAAGCCCTTGATTTTTTCGTGTACACTGGAAATCAAAAAGATCAACAAATATGTATCAGAATAGTGAAAGATGACATTTTTTGTGAGTGCATGTGAAGTGTAGTACAGCGGCCTCATCGAATTTGATATAAATTTTGGTTGCGCCTGATAGACCTTGTCACGTAGATGTCGAGGGTATTTTTTATTTTGGCCGCAAATGATTATTTAATTGTTTAACTTAATTTTGTTAATTTTAAAAATTTATCATTTTCATTGAATTTTATATTAATTTTGGTTGCGCCTGATAGACCTTGTCACGTAGATGTCGAGGGTATTTTTTATTTTGGCCGCAAATGATTATTTAATTGTTTAACTTAATTTTGTTAATTTTAAAAATTTATCATTTTCATTGAATTTTATATTAATTTTGGTTGCGCCTGATAGACCTTGTCACGTAGATGTCGAGGGTAATTTTATTTTGGCCGCAAATGAGTATTTAATTGTTTAATTTAATTTTTTTAATTTAAAAAATTTCTCATTTTCATTGAATTTTATATTAATTTTGGTTGCGCCTGATAGACCTTGTCACGTAGATGCCGTATTTTGGCCGCAAATGATTATTTAATTTTTTAATGTAATTTTAAATTTCTCATTTTTGGGCATTTTTGTTGTACTTATTTCCGTCGTGTGTTCGCCGGCACCACAGTTTCGGTGTCCTAATGAATTCCACGTGATATTCCCTTTTTGTATAAAATCAGTTACAGTTTTTGTTCATTTTCTCGGTGTTTTGTATTTTTGGGCCACTTTGTTTCTGGTTGAGATTAAAAGTATATACTTGATGCGTAAGGCTTGGTACTGTCCTCTAGGTCGCGTTATAGATGGCTCATCGCTTTTTTTAGTATGGGGTTGGGGAGGCGCTGTGCGCCCCCAGCGCTTGAGCGAAGCGAGTGCGCGGCGCCGTCAGGCGCCAATACGGGGAATCTCAAAGTGCGTCAGGCGCCAATACGGGGAGTTTAGTAACGTCTTTTACGTGTTTTGGAAGTAATTATCTTCGTCGGGTTGTCGCCTACACCACGGCTTGTTACTGTTTGTTTAGGTTTCCACTCTACTAAATTTTTAACATTAAGTTAATTAATTTAATTATCATTTGCGGCCCAAAAAACAAAAGTTTCGTAATCTACGCGTTAAGTGCTACATTCTCCGCCACCCAAAAATACAAAAACACGGTAATTTCCTACAATTAGTACATTTTTAACATTAAGTTAATTAATTTAATTATCATTTGCGGCCCAAAAAAAATTAGTTTCGTAATCTACGCGTCAAGTGCTACATTCTCCGCCACCCAAAAATAGAAAACCACGGTAATTCCCTAAAATTAGTACATTTTTAACATTAAGTTAATTAATTTAATTATCATTTGCGGCCCCAAAAAATTAGTTTCGTAATCTACGCGTCAAGTGCTACATTCTCCGCCACCCAAAAATACAAAAACACGGTAATTCCCTAAAATTAGTACATTTTTAACATTAAGTTAATTTAATTATCATTTGCGGCCCAAAAAAAATTAGTTTCGTAATCTACGCGTCAAGTGCTACATTCTCCGCCACCCAAAAATACAAAACCACGGTAATTCCCTAAAATTAGTACATTTTTAACATTAAGTTAATTAATTTAATTATCATTTGCGGCCCAAAAAAATTAGTTTCGTAATCTACGCGTCAAGTGCTACATTCTCCGCCACCCAAAAATACAAAACCACGGTAATTCCCTAAAATTAGTACATTTTTAACATTAAGTTAATTAATTTAATTATCATTTGCGGCCCAAAAAAAATTAGTTTCGTAATCTACGCGTCAAGTGCTACATTCTCCACCAAAAAAACACGAAATTACATGAGGCCGCTGTAGTGCAATTTTGCCCATGGTTCAAAGTTTAACATATTCATTCATGAATGCATTTATACCAGAGATAATTTTAAAACGAGTTAAAAAGAATGAACCACTGTATGAAGTATTTATACCATATAAGCAGGTTAGCAAAACGGACTATTTAAATGAATTTTTATCAAGATATGAATGTTAACAAGTAATCAAAATAAATATATTTCAACGGTTTTTAAATTTTTCGGGGGGCTGATCACTCGCCGTAATCGGTGTACAAGCCTGTAGCTTTGACTGCACTAAAATGATTACGTAAGTGAGTACCGATTTAGCACTACCAAAGGCTGTACTCATTTTCATATTTATGTAATCGGTGTACAGATTTTCAGAGAGTGGTTAGCCCCTCGAATTTTTAGACAACTATTGTTTATTTACTTATCGATAACCCGAAAGTTAAAACCGAGGGGCTAACCACTCTTAGAAAGTCTGTACACCGATTACGCCGGATTACGCTTAGATTAGCACTGCCAAAGGCAGGGACTTCAAAGATTACGCGTAATCCCATTAGTACAGTCAAAGGTACGGCTCTGTACACCGATTACGCGGAGTGATCAGCCCCTCGGTTAAAACTCTTCTTCAAGAAGAAATAAATCTCTCCCCTTATTACCAGTAGTTCTTAAGAATCAGGGGTGAGTGTCAGTGGTGGAACAGATTAACTGATTTGTTGCGTACCAAAACTACCAATATTAACGGAACAGTCTTCTAACTAATATGAGACAAAAAGTTAACGGTTTGTTTACATTACAAGAGATAATTATAAATAACTTACATTGGTATTCAAAGATAATAAACAAGGTACAGAACCTTTTTTTAGAAACCTTTTCTTGACATTTATTATTTCAAGAAAATATTATGAACTTACCCTAGTATGCTTCGTTATATTGAATTTTCCTTTTACTTTACTCAACCAAATATCTCTTAATGGACGATCGTTTGGAAAGGAATGCCATACTAAGCTTTTGTTTAATTTTGTTATATTTCTACAAATACAGTAGGCACACAACAAGAATAACCGCCTGATACAGCGGTTGCCATACCAAGCATATTATTAATCCAAGGCCATACTAACGAACTTTGTTTTCTAAGCCTTGGGAGTTGGTGGTTGTCCAAGGCCCCTAAATGTTTTCTCACACGTTAGGCATTTTTTTTTTGGAAAACACAAAATGGTGTCGGCCTAAAGCCTTAGACACCAGCCTTACGTCAGGCATCGCCTGCTAATTAAGCTTCCCGCAATACACATTCCCGTACTAGAGTTTCTCGAACTTGCCGCCGCGAGCGCTGCACGTAAAGCCTAAGTGGTGCATTGCTGAACCTTAAACTTTTAATATAGAACGAAGTAATTATTTCTTTAGGGCGATTCGTAAATCCCTCCATTTTAAAAACTCCTCCAAGAAAAAAATAATATTCGTATTTATTTTTGTAGTGGGTAGGTGGCGCTAGTGTAACCCAGTCTTCCAAATTTCCTATTAAGATGCCAATAGAGTAGTAGCACTCCGTAGCTTTGGCCATGGCCGCCATTGTGTGTGCGAATTTTTTATGAATAGGAAAAAGCATGGGTGACGTTGTGCGACGTAGCACTGCCATTACTCTATCCTGATGACTATGTGTGTTACCACCATCGCAATGCTCGTCTGGTTTTTAATAACAAAGCTACGATCGTTTGTGTGATAGGGCCATATTTTTTGGGATCTCAATTCATTTTTGTCAAAAGCCAATTATGAAAGTGCGAAACTGTCCGAGCGACCAAGGATTGTTATTAGACTTGAAATATTTTCTCGCGCGTTTGGTCCTAACGCGATAACTAACGCTAGCTAGTTTCTATAAAAAGGTTCAACGTTTGGAAATACGTCAACTAATCGACCTTTCTTTGCTGTATAGTTTTTGGCTTAATTCTCTAACGTACCTTCTTCAAAACCTTAAAGGGAGTATGAACTTCCATGTTTATGGTGGATCAACGAGATTCACATTTCTGCCACCAGGTTTAACGGAGGCTTTAGATGATTGGCGTTAGTTACGTTTAAAGCAAGCGCGTTTTAGCCGCCGATTTTTTGATTTAGTTCATACTCCCTTCAAAAGGCCCAAATTCTCATTTTAAAAGCATATAGAGCTTATAGAATCTCACCTGTGTTTAAATTTCAGTCTTTTCCCGCCAATTTATATAGTAGTGAAATGTACACATGCATTCGGAGAAGCTACACTCCATTAAGAATTCCAGACCATTCTCCAGACCCCTTTTCGTTTCTCTAAACCCTCTCCCACTTCTAGAACGTTCCTACGCCCCTGGTCACCCCTGCCATACATAGTCGCTCAGCTCAATAGTTTGATCGTAGATTGAACTAAATCCTAGTTTAAATTTGTAGAGATTTATATTATTTACTAAATTGTATCTTAAACTATCCTACACAGGATAAAAGATAAAACGGATACTTAAAAAAAAATTATATTAAGAGTTATTTTAAATAGAGAATAAAACCCAACAAAATTGTCTATAAAACTACGTATTATATTTTTAGTTAATGATCTGAAATAATGGATTTCCCTTTTTATATGCAGGTGATTATGTCTCATCCAGATGTCGCTCAATGCGTAGTTGTGCCTGTTCCCGACCTAATTCTAAAGGAAAAACCGGTCGCCATTTACGTTCCGGCCCAAGGTTCGTAAAAATGCTTGCCGCACTATTTGGTTCCGGCCCAAAGTAATCGTTCATTTTTGCGTCCACTAACCTTACTTACACGACAGCCGCCAACATGGCGCCATCCTTACATTCAATGCTGAACTATTACTAATCAATGCAAGTGGTGATCATTGAGTTGGGAATAAATAGAGGTACAACTAAATCTGGCTGGAGCGGGACCAATTTCGTTCAAAAAGGAGACTTTATCAACTTTATCGTTCTACCGTGGCGGCATCTGTCTCTAGTGGTGGCAACTATATTGCAATTGAATTGTTTCGCGAATCTGATGCGAAATTGAAATGTATGATTTATCGTAACAAAAAAACCTTTGAAGTTGTTTAAAAATAATTTTATTCTGTCAACACGATCCTTTTTAACTCAAGTTACGGTGAGTTAGCTAATAATTATTTATTTTTAGCCATATAACTTTACAAAATATAGATGGCGCTACCGCCTAATTATAAAGATGAATTTCGTACAGTCTTATCAGAACAGGTCCCGCGTAACCATGCCAATCGAAATCGTAATTGTAATTCTAGAAGTATTATTCCCAATTCAATGGTGGTGAGCACTTTCGCCTCGCAGCAAGCCGGGTTCGATCCCCGCTTGTGGCACTGGGCGAAAACTAGAAACAACCTGGTTTAAGGGGTTTTCCATCATGTTCTTCTGTTTCTCCTTTCCATAAACAAATGTGGAGGTTAATGGCTCTGTATCTGCGCATGCGTCAACTTTATATCAGGCCATATACAGTAAGGAAAAGGGATATGTACCAAGGCGGAACGATTACATTCAGATTACATAAGTGCGCTGTTAATAATAATCAGCTAGGCCTGTACATGATTCCCCGTCGGACTACGAGTACTCGTTAAAGTCTATACCTTTAACAGTGTTGAGTACGCGTAATCCGTGTACAGGCCATCTAACAGTATTTAGCTCTATCATTTACACATGTATTATGAATTTATGAAAAGGCCTTGTTATTCGAGATGGTCATGAATCTATCCGATTCTTCGGAAAAATCGACTTTCGTGGAGAGCTTGGAGCCATTTATTAATGGCAAAGGAAGCCAAAATTTAAAATAGCGAAACAATAACGTCGTTAGAGAACCATTGTAGAGTATTATAATTAGGATTAGAATTACTCTAAATAGTATATTTTGACCTAAATTATATTATAAAATATATAGTTTAAAATTACTGTTATTGTCAGATTTACAAACGAGCCAATCAACGCGAGGTCCCGATTTTTGGGTCGAAATGTGAAATGTAGCTTAAATCGAGGGGTAAGACAGTCTCAGATAATCTGTACACCGAGTTCGTGCATTTAGCACTGTTAAAGGTACATATTTTCAAGAGTTCGCGAGTTCCATTTAGCCCTCGGCTTAAATAACTCGTTTTGATTTCGACGCTAGCGACATCTGTTGAAGAATAAGCTACTACACGTCGAGCCGACGATTTGTTTTAAAGTCTATATGCACTGTCTCCTATTTTCTCGGTGCATCTCCTTATAGCACCTTCTATATAAATTAATTTTGATTTTAAAAGTGCGCGTGACTTAATTTATAACATCACTGAGGTCAAAGATGCTAGTTAATTTGGCGGGCTCGAATGTAAATAAGATTTAATTCGTGTCGCTAATGTACTCATTTAGACTACAGCAGCGCCAACCTTTAAATAATTATTCCCTGCTAGAAATGTTTCTTTCATACAGATGGGGTAGAGATAGTTTCATCCACTGGTATTTAAAACCATGACACGGTAATCAGAGCCCTCTATTTCTTAATGTTTAGTATTTTTACCTCTCGTAGGAGGGGTTATACAATCACCGTGTCTGTCTGTCCTGCGAATGCGTTCGCATTTTCCGTGCAAAGCTTAATCATTGCGTACGCAGTTGCTAGGAATTAGGGAACGAAGTCGAAGGGTTGGCAAAACCACCGTGCGACGGTGAGCGTTAGCGGATTAATTTGCGGTTGGGTCTGGTTTTGATATATTTTTCGTTAACGCTCACCGTCGCCACAGTTTTAACTCAGTTTGATTGGATATTTCGTTATTGTAATGTTTATGTGTAGGGGACGTGTGAATGTTCAGTTTGTGTTTTGACGGTTGTGGGTGTTGGGTGTGTTGTGTTTGTGTGTGTACGGGTGTTTTCTCTTCAACTTCTTCTTATTGACTTTTGGGACGGACCGAGTGCTGAGTGTTATGGCAACCTCTCAACTTCCACCAATTATTCACGGAATTAGTCTTAGTGTCTAATTGCGATTTATTGGGAATCGAACCCGGGTCTGCTGCGTGCAAGAGATTTACTCTAACCGCTGAGCCACCGACGCTTGTTAAGCTATGGTGTTTTTTAAAACAGCTTTGGCGAAAGTCTTTTAAGCAGTTTTAAAGTTATTAACGTCAATTTTTCCTGTACCATTTTATTTTTTTTATATGTATAAAATTGTCAAATGTGGAAATTGATCAATTTGTAGTTAAATACGATCGACGTCAGGAATCGAACATTCTTATGACGCGGACGTTTTACCGATGAGCCATTGACGTCTACATCTCTAAAGATTAAATACCAGTAAAACCGGGATCAAAATAAATGTAATATTTGTTTGGGTGGGAAGATTATAAACACCTTACGTAGATGTTTATTTTGTTTTTGTTTCTGTTACTTTAATGTTTGATATTGCATTGGGTGTATTTTGAATGTGTGTGACGATGAGACAAGGCGAGCTTTGTTATAAATAAAATGTTTCAATGTATTTAACATCACATTGTTTTATAACTTGGCCATTAGCTTGAAACTCTTTAAGCCGCAACCTGATACATTTTATATGCACAGAGAATTAGCACCATTTTACTAGCGCACAGCTCGCGTAGGAATATCACTCTTAGTTCTAAGTCGCCTCACACGGTAGCGCTCGAGTATCTCGATTTTTTTGACGTATTTTCCGAATCCCTCTTGGTTTCCCTTTTCTCTTTAGGACAAGTTCTCATTAATTACTGTACAGTTCTGACACACTTTTGGGTCTTATGTTACTTTTGATGTTATCAATGCCGTTTTCTTTACTCGTTATTTGTTGTCAGTAGGTTTATTTTTTTCTGGATACGGTTTTTTTTGTAATTTAATAAGAATTTGTGTTTCAGACAAAGGAAGGGTTTTATGTTATTTTACTGATCGTGATAACGTTGTTTTTTTTTTTGTCTATTTTTCCGTATCGTTGGTTTGTTCCTGTTTCATAATTTTCTTTGTTTTTTAAACTTTTTTCCCGCGAAATCGTCCAGTGTTAGAGGAGGTTTTAAAGTGTATGCATCGTGTTCTAAAATTTATCCGGTTGCATTATAGTAACGTCGAAAATTTGAATTTGTGAATGGTAATTTGTTGTACATTTTGCTTTAATTACATTTTCTATTGCTTAGTTTCTAAAATATTTGAAGTAATTTGTGGCTTGATTGCGTTATATTTTTCTTCCGGTTATTTTTGCTTTGAAGCCTGATAGATTGAGTTAGTTTATATTTTTTTATTCGTTATTTTTGCTCTGAAGCCTGATAGATTGGGTTATTATTATATATTTTCTATGGATTATTTTTCCTTTGATGGCTGATCGATTGAGTTATTATGATATATTTGTTTATGAGTAACAATAATAGGTTCAATTTTGACAGTGTTGACAACTATACATAATCTAATAAAATATTAAATTTTAATTTTTGGGTGCAGGTAGACTTTAAATAAAATTTTTGAGTTGAAATCAATCAATAATAATACTCCTAATAATAATGAGTAAATAACGTAAACTTTTGTAATTTATGTAACGGTCTCTTTCATTTCAGATTCGAGAGTCAACGTGGACCAACTGTCGTCCGCCATTGTGGAGCGTGCGTCGAAGCATTTCGGGGCAGCCGTCACTTTCGGGCCAGCGGTTCCCGTCCAGGAGCTCCCTCGCACGCGCACCGGCAAAGTTCACAGGCCCAGCTTATGCGCCCTGGTCAAGGGGCTTGCCATACAGGTATATAACTATATATATATTCGTACCAGAAATAATTCATTCAAGTACCTAAGCAGGGTTGCCACACGTCAGGGAAAACAGGGAAATCAGGGAACAGTCAGGGAATTTAAAAATGGGCCTAAAAAGTCAGGGAAATGTCAGGGAATTTTAAGAATTGGTAAATATCCAGGGAAAAGTCAGGGAATTCAATTTTATCTGGGCACTTTTTGAAGGTAATTTAACTCTAGATGTATGACAAATTCCACGATTATCATTTATTTCCTTGAAAGAGTGGCTAATTTTTTCAACATTGCAATAACCTTTTTACTGAAATATAATTCCATCTAAATTTATTAACTTCTGATAAAAGTAAAATATAAAAGAAAAATTTTGGCCTTAATAAGTCAGGGAAAATCTCTTAAAATGGTCAGGGAAAACAGGGAATAGTCGGGGAATTTGAATCTGGAAATTTTGTGGCAACCCTGCTAAGAATATGAGAGTATAGGCAGCGTTATTCAACTCTTAGCCTTGGTTTCCAACTTTGGGAAGTACAAACGTTTCAACGTGCGTAAAGAAAAAAGTATTATGACGCTCTCTAGTCGAAACCAAGCATTAGCAGGTTTTCTTCGCGACTGAAAACTATCGCTACGTCCCTTTTGTTTCGCCATTAAAAACTAGATAGGTAGGCTAGGTAACGGCTAAAGCTATTAGTTTTTCATTATCGTTATTCGTAAATGATACTTTCATTTTGATATAATTTTTGCATCGTTGGCAAGTTTATTATAACGTCCTTATAACTTTTCAATATCTCTGTAGCAGACCCTAGATCATAGGTGCAACCTTGGAGAAGCTAAGCTAGCGCCCTTACGCCCGGCTGCAGTGCTTCCACTCTGGGAAATTTGAAATTCCTTTTTCAATATTAGGTAACCGAAAAAATTCCCTTTTTTCCCTTTTTAATGTTAGAAATTCCCTTAAAATTTCCCCATTGATTTCTAACATAATACGAGTTAAATATAATATTTCCACCTAATATTTAAGTCAAGGAATACTTTCAAATAAATATATTTTATTATTAAAGACCACGTGGCTTGAAAGGGGGCTACGGCCCGAAAGCTCAACAAAATAATTATAAATTTCTTTTAATAAAAGGAAAAATAAAATTAGTCATGAAGTATCGTCATCAATATATGTAAAATATATTCATAGTATCGTGTCTCTTTGAGTTATTTTTAATGTTATACAAAACCATGACTTTTAAAAATATAAATTTTAAAGATAACAATTTGTAAGTTTACATCCTAATTCCGAAAAACTAAAATGAAAAATTATGAAACCGAAAAGAACGCGATACAGAATTACAGACGAATATTTCAAAGCGTCTATTTTAGCAACAAGAGTCTAAAAATATTCCTGAAATTTCCTTTATAGTCATTTTAATGACATGATATTCAGGTGTAGGTTAATTAATCACAACGTGTTTAGTAACTTATGTTTTCGAGAAAAATGGGAAATCCCCTTTTTGTTTCCTTTTTTTCAAATAAAAATCCCTTTTCTAATTTTGAAAGTTGAAAATTCCCTACAAAGGGAGAAATTCCCTACAAGTGGAAGCACTGTCGTCACCTAGACTCGTTTAGGTCGCTAATAAGCGTGTTCTACCCGATGAAGGAGGAGGAGTTTGTTGATTAATCATCAACGCCATCTTTTGCCAATAAATAGAAGCGCGTGGGAAAGTATTAAATTAAGCAAACAATGCTTGGGTAGATTAATTATGAAAATAATTTCAAATCGTTTATTTACGTAAGTAAATATTTTTAGTAATTATTTATTTCAATAACTTAAGAAATAAATAAATATTTTGAAAAAATAATTATTTTTATAACTTATGGAATTGAGGTTAAATATTTATAGTAAATATTTATTTTTATAACTTATTAAATTTATTGTAAATATTTATAGTAAATATTTATTTTTATAACTTATGAAATTTTTGGTAAATATAATTAAATTAATATTTTGAGTAAATACTTATTTAATATTAAGTTAGAAGAAACCACCTATGGACTGTGAGAAGGATGATAAAATACGCGAAAAAGTAGATAAGTCCATAATTAAAAGGGATAATATAGCTAAATCCTAAACAAATTTGAAGAAATTTAAAAACTTACTAATAACTCGTACCGATAGGTCTTCGATCAACGCGAAACTCGGATCAAATAGATCTTCGAGTAATAAACTAAATAAAAAAAAGATCTATTTGATCCGAGTTTCGCGTTGCTCGAAGACCTATCGGTACGAGTTATTAGTAAGTTTTTAAATTTCTTCAAATTTGTTTAGGATTTAGCTATATTATCCCTTTTAATTATGGACTTATCTACTTTTTCGCGTATTTTATCATCCTTATTTAATATTGACTATCTTTACTGAATGTAATAACCTAGACGACCAAAGGTCTACTTCCAGTAGTACCCGACTTGATGGAGAGAACGAGCAAGGGTCTGCTTCCAGCCGTACCCGGCTTGAAGGAGAGAACGAGCAAGGGTCTGCTTCCAGCCGTACCCGGCTTGATGGAGAGAACGAGCAAGGGTCTGCTTCCAGCCGTACCCGGCTTGAAGGAGAGAACGAGCAAGGGTCTGCTTCCAGCCGTACCCGGCTTGATGGAGAGAACGAGCAAGGGTCTGCTTCCAGCCGTACCCGGCTTGATGGAGAGAACGAGCAAGGGTCTGCTTCCAGCCGTACCCGGCTTGATGGAGAGAACGAGCAAGGGTCTGCTTCCAGCCGTACCCGGCTTGATGGAGAGAGCGAGCAAGGGTCTGCTTCCAGCCGTACCCGGCTTGGTGGAGAGAGCGAGCAAGGGTCTGCTTCCAGCAGTACCCGACTTGATGGAGAGAGCGAGCCAGGGTCTGCTTCCAGCAGTACCCGACTTGATGGAGAGAGCGAGCCAGGGTCTGCTTCCAGCAGTACCCGGCTTGATGGAGAGAGCGAGCCAGGGTCTGCTTCCAGCAGTACCCGGCTTGATGGAGAGAGCGAGCCAGGGTCTGCTTCCAGCAGTACCCGGCTTGATGGAGAGAGCGAGCAAGGGTCTGCTTCCAGCAGTACCCGGCTTGATGGAGAGAGCGAGCAAGGGTCTGCTTCCAGCAGTACCCGGCTTGATGGAGAGAGCGAGCAAGGGTCTGCTTCCAGCAGTACCCGGCTTGATGGAGAGAGCGAGCAAGGGTCTGCTTCCAGCAGTACCCGGCTTGATGGAGAGAGCGAGCAAGGGTCTGCTTCCAGCAGTACCCGGCTTGATGGAGAGAGCGAGCAAGGGTCTGCTTCCAGCAGTACCCGGCTTGATGGAGAGAGCGAGCAAGGGTCTGCTTCCAGCAGTACCCGGCTTGATGGAGAGAGCGAGCAAGGGTCTGCTTCCAGCAGTACCCGGCTTGATGGAGAGAGCGAGCAAGGGTCTGCTTCCAGCAGTACCCGGCTTGATGGAGAGAGCGAGCAAGGGTCTGCTTCCAGCAGTACCCGGCTTGATGGAGAGAGCGAGCAAGGGTCTGCTTCCAGCAGTACCCGGCTTGATGGAGAGAGCGAGCAAGGGTCTGCTTCCAGCAGTACCCGGCTTGATGGAGAGAGCGAGCAAGGGTCTGCTTCCAGCAGTACCCGGCTTGATGGAGAGAGCGAGCAAGGGTCTGCTTCCAGCAGTACCCGGCTTGATGGAGAGAGCGAGCAAGGGTCTGCTTCCAGCAGTACCCGGCTTGATGGAGAGAGCGAGCAAGGGTCTGCTTCCAGCAGTACCCGGCTTGATGGAGAGAGCGAGCAAGGGTCTGCTTCCAGCAGTACCCGTCTTGAAGGAGAGAGCGAGCAAGGGTCTGCTTCCAGCAGTACCCGGCTTGGTGGAGAGAGCGAGCAAGGGTCTGCTTCCAGCAGTACCCGGCTTGGTGGAGAGAGCGAGCAAGGGTCTGCTTCCAGCAGTACCCGGCTTGGTGGAGAGAGCGAGCAAGGGTCTGCTTCCAGCAGTACCCGGCTTGGTGGAGAGAGCGAGCAAGGGTCTGCTTCCAGCAGTACCCGGCTTGGTGGAGAGAGCGAGCAAGGGTCTGCTTCCAGCAGTACCCGGCTTGGTGGAGAGAGCGAGCAAGGGTCTGCTTCCAGCAGTACCCGGCTTGGGGGAGAGCGAGCAAGGGTCTGCTTCCAGCAGTACCCGGCTTGGTGGAGAGAGCGAGCAAGGGTCTGCTTCCAGCAGTACCCGGCTTGGTGGAGAGAGCGAGCAAGGGTCTGCTTCCAGCAGTACCCGGCTTGGTGGAGAGAGCGAGCAAGGGTCTGCTTCCAGCAGTACCCGGCTTGGTGGAGAGAGCGAGCAAGGGTCTGCTTCCAGCAGTACCCGGCTTGGTGGAGAGAGCGAGCAAGGGTCTGCTTCCAGCAGTACCCGGCTTGGTGGAGAGAGCGAGCAAGGGTCTGCTTCCAGCAGTACCCGGCTTGGTGGAGAGAGCGAGCAAGGGTCTGCTTCCAGCAGTACCCGGCTTGGTGGAGAGAGCGAGCAAGGGTCTGCTTCCAGCAGTACCCGGCTTGGTGGAGAGAGCGAGCAAGGGTCTGCTTCCAGCAGTACCCGGCTTGGTGGAGAGAGCGAGCAAGGGTCTGCTTCCAGCAGTACCCGGCTTGGTGGAGAGAGCGAGCAAGGGTCTGCTTCCAGCAGTACCCGGCTTGGTGGAGAGAGCGAGCAAGGGTCTGCTTCCAGCAGTACCCGGCTTGGTGGAGAGAGCGAGCAAGGGTCTGCTTCCAGCAGTACCCGGCTTGGTGGAGAGAGCGAGCAAGGGTCTGCTTCCAGCAGTACCCGGCTTGGTGGAGAGAGCGAGCAAGGGTCTGCTTCCAGCAGTACCCGGCTTGGTGGAGAGAGCGAGCAAGGGTCTGCTTCCAGCAGTACCCGGCTTGGTGGAGAGAGCGAGCAAGGGTCTGCTTCCAGCAGTACCCGGCTTGGTGGAGAGAGCGAGCAAGGGTCTGCTTCCAGCAGTACCCGGCTTGGTGGAGAGAGCGAGCAAGGGTCTGCTTCCAGCAGTACCCGGCTTGGTGGAGAGAGCGAGCAAGGGTCTGCTTCCAGCAGTACCCGGCTTGGTGGAGAGAGCGAGCAAGGGTCTGCTTCCAGCAGTACCCGGCTTGGTGGAGAGAGCGAGCAAGGGTCTGCTTCCAGCAGTACCCGGCTTGGTGGAGAGAGCGAGCAAGGGTCTGCTTCCAGCAGTACCCGGCTTGGTGGAGAGAGCGAGCAAGGGTCTGCTTCCAGCAGTACCCGGCTTGGTGGAGAGAGCGAGCAAGGGTCTGCTTCCAGCAACAACAAGCTCATCACGGGCCGTTGGAAAGTCGTCACCTCTATCTGTGACAAGAACTTCATTCGATGGATTTTTCAGATGGATGAAGATTCTGTCGCAGTTTTAAAGGAGGCAAAATTTTTGGCCTACACAGGGGTGGATAGGGGACTTTTAAAGTCCTCAAAAATCCTAACACCACAACGCAGCCAGAAGATGTAGGACTTCGATCTGGCAGGATAACTTTGTGATATCATCCTGGGCTCCATGTTGGACATTTCCGACATCACGGTGGTGGAGAACACCTCCACCGACAAAGAAGGGTCTGTCCAACCCACAGGGGCAATAGGTGAAGATGCGTGTGGTTCAGCTGGTAATGGGGTAGGATCAGTCCTGTATCCACCCCCTTAGCCGGCGAGTAGCCCAGCACAAACACCGGCAACTGTGGTTGGACATGAAGGTGATACAGATCAATCGGCATCACAGTAAGGCAGCCTCGGCAGTCCTCTGTCGTAGGTTTGTTGTGGAGGGTTTAGACGTGGCTCTCATATAGGAGCCTTGAATCTATAATGGAAAAATCCTAGGTCTCAAAAATACGGGTACTGTTTATTATGACTACCAGTCTGCTAAACCGAGGGCATGTTATTTGATACGAAGGGGTATTAACGCTCTTCCTCTTTCACTATACTAATCTAGGGACACTGGCACCATAAAAATCTTCTCTGATGGAGAAGACGAATTAACGATGGCTTCTGGCTATTTAAGTATTTATCCTATGATGCCTTGTCCCCTCCATCACAGGAGGTTGCCAATCTGGTGAACCACTGTGAGAGACTGGGCAAGAAGCTTGTCATTGGGTGCGATGCTAATGCTCACCACGTTGCATGGGGCAGCAGTGCCTGCAACCAACGCGGTGATGACTTAATGGAATATCTAGTTAGTACTAAACTTCATATTCTTAATAAACACAATATACCAACTTTTGTTACAAGTAACAGGAGTGAGGTTATTGACTTAACTCTGTGCACTGAAAATGTATTACACTCTGTGACACAATGGCATGTGTCTAATGAACCGTCACTTTCGGATCATAGGCAAATATGTTTTTCTGTTGTGGTCAAACCTGCCCAGGTAGTTACCGAAATATGCAATCCTAGATCAACTAATTGGCCTAGTTCAAAGAAATAGCGTTAGCTGTTTTTCGAGGAGGCTTTTGATAAAGTCTCTAAGGCTGTCCTTCTTAAGGCTAAACGATTCGGTATCAATGACACATTGCGTCTATGGATAGATTCTATGTTGACTGATCAGGTCGCGACGGCTTCCTTGCTTGGCGAATCACTGAGGGTCACCACCAGCCGTGGCTGCCCTAAGGGGGGGGGTGTTCTTTCACCCCTGGTGTGGTACCTGGTTGTGGACGAACTCTTGGTGAGGCTAAACAGGGATGGCTGTCGCGGCTTTGGTTACGCGGACGATGTCGCAATGATCATTACTGGGAAGTTCCCAAGAACCATTTCGGCTATGATGAGAAAAGCTCTCATCTCTGTGGAATGCTGGTGTAGGAATGTTGGCCTCACCGTCAAACCTGACAAGGCGAGCCTGATTCCTTTCACTCGGAGGAAGGTACAGGACTTGTTTAATGATATTTCTTTCTTTGGGACCATCTTGGTGAAATCAACTGAGGTAAAATACCTCGGTGTTATTCTCGACAGTTAACTAAAATGGAAGCCATATTTTGATCTCAGTATAATTAATTAATTAATTAAAATGGTCCTCCTTCCCGCGTAACCTTCGGGGTTAGCGAGTTTGAACAGGGTTGTCTAGGGGTCGTTATTTGCTTATTTGCTAAATTGAAAGTTGCCATTGAAGTTCAAAATAATCGTAAACATTTAATTAGGGACAGAAAACAAAACTAGACTAAATGCACTGTTACAAATAAAAATAACCAATACTTCGACGTATTAAAAAAATAATAAATGATAGAACGTTAATAGTTCAGATTTTAAATGTACATAATTGCGACAAAGACAGTTTTTAGAAAACGCTAGGTGGCGTTAACAATTACGCTTAATACTAAGTACTTAAGTGGTTGGTCCAGGTTGATGGTCCATGCTCGAGGTAGGCTTGACCGCGCAGGGTTGATGTCCGTAACGGGCACCAATTCGCGCTGGCTTTACCGTAAATGGTATCAACTATATTTGAACCCGGCTCTGGCCATAATCGCCCGATCACTCGGTTAACCGGTGAGAGACAAGACTTCAAATACCTTCCCACAAAGACCCTTCGCAGCAACGGTCAGCGCCGCCGCTAGGGGTCGCCTGAAAATATCCACCGTCCTAAATTAAAGAATTACCAGGCCGAATCCTTGTTGACATATATAGGTCTTGGCTAAATTAATAGAAAGTGTGAAGACATTAAATTTAGTCGTTACACATTACAGGAGCTATGAGAGCAGCCCCAAGCGCTTCTCTGGAGGTGCTCCTGAATATTGTACCGCTCCATCTTTAAATAGAGGAGGTTTGCAATTATGAGTGCCTATCGGTTACTACATAATGGTTGGTGGAGGTCTGCTAATTGGAAGTGCAGCCACACCAAATTGTTTCTGATGGGTTCTGACAACATAGCTGCAAAGTTATAATTTGAAAAGCAGTTTAGTGTTTACTTTCCAAGTCGTCTAGACTGGTATGGCGACACAATTTTTGGAACCAAGGGTGAAATTGTTTGGTTCACGGATGGCTCCAAGACTTACTCAGGGGTGGGTGCTGGAGTTTATTGTCCGACTAAGAAGTTTGGTTTCTCTGAGAGCCTTGGCTTTTTTGCTACGGTTTTTCAGGCTGAGATTTCAACCATCTGCTTCTGTGTAGACTTCTGTCTTAAGAAGAAGTATCGGGGCAAGACGGTTCAGATTTTCTCGGACAGTCAGGCTGCCCTGAAAGCTCTTAATCAGTTTAGTATTACTTCTAAGCTCGTTCTTAGCTGTTTGGATCTCCTTTCGGAACTGGGCACCCATAATAGGGTTCAACTATATTGGGTGCGTGGTCGTAGGGGCCATCATGGCAATGAGTTGGCCGACGCTCTGGCCAAGGAGTGTGCGGAGGCTAGGTTCTTAGGTGCTGAACCTGCAATTCCGATACCCAATGGCCTGGTTCGTAGCCATGTGCATGGCGCTATGGCTGAGAGACAGGTCAGGTTTTGGCTTGAGAAGGATGGTCAGAGGCAGGCCAAGGAGTTTATCCCAGGGCCTACTAAGAGTAGTATCAGGGTGGTTACGGGCCTACTTTTAGGTCACTGCCAGCTTAATAGACAACTGCATCTCATGTCCTTTGTGTCTGTAACTTTTATGCGGCTCAAAGGTTGGAGGATCTTGGTATTCACAGGCTGGAAATGAGCGATCTTTCCAATATCTCGGCAAAGCAAATCTTGCGCTTCGTTTCAGAAACTGGGCTTTTCCATGTTTAAATGGCTGAAACTGCACAATGGACCTCTGGTCGAAGTGCTAGGTTGGGTCTAACCCAACTACACAAATCTAATAAAAATAATAATAATATAATAACCTAGAAGACTCTCCCGTGCAATAAAAATAAAAGAGGGGAAATTAGCGGAAAACAAGTCTGCCTTATGGCCGCCAAAAGCTTCCGAGATAACTAACTTCATCAAGTTAAAAAAAAACCCTGGTATAGCATTAGCCCACGGACTTTACTATAAGGGGACGGTTTATCAATATATTTCTGTAGTCAGACCACATTCCGTTTGCGGACAAAACTCAGCGGGGTGGAAAAAAGTTAGCAGTACCTCAAAATAGTTTATTCAAGGTCGTTCCGTCATATGGAAAATACCGAATTTCACTACTAGAATTTGACCTAGGCTTAATTGAATTGTCCTTATTACAGCATAAATAATACATACACTGTTTTTTAACCATACTTGATCTACTAATTAATTCTAAAAGCGAGTAAAATAACACTTGATTTACCTCGTCTAAATTAACAAAACATAAATTTTTAAAATAACTAACAAAATCAATATATTCGTTTTCTCCATAGCGTGAACTAACTGGTTACCATTTAATTTTTCATCGAACTGACCTTGAATATCTAAAAGTGTTTTTCCCCTTTTTTGCGACCCTCCCGACAAACAGACAATCATAGAACCGGGCGAAAAGCATTGGGGAAGCTACAGCCCAAAACCGTCCAATTATAGTAAAGTCCGTGATTAGCCTCTGGTACCATCCTCGCATACTCTTCGTGGAGTAAGTTTGTGTGCTTTTTATACACAAAACGTAAATACATTTGGCGGTCGTCTGTGCTAAAGGGCTCCACGAAAAATCGAAAGCAGACGAACTTTCGCTACGAGGAATGCGAGGATCGTGTCGTAACTCATGCAGATGCGTTACGTCATCTGTTGCGATAGACTGTTTTAAAAAATTGTTTACAGGAAAACAAAGAATTAGAACGAAGTCATTCGATTTAAATGCTTTTATTTACATTTTATGGCTGCAAATTAAACGTTTTGCCGGGAAGGGAAAAATATATTATTGGAAAACAACATTTATTAAAAGGAGCTATCCATTTAAGAATTTTTTATGTTATTATACCTTTAAAACGTTTTCGGTTTAATATCCGATAAAAAAGTTTGATTTCACTATCCGATTAAGAATATTTTTTCACCTTTAAGAATTATGATAACCTTTAAGAATTTATAAGGTCACTATTCCTTTTAGAATTTATAAGGTTACTATACCTTTTAGAATTTATAAGGTCACTATCTAAGAATTTATAAGGTCACTATCTAAGAATTTATAAGGTCACTATCTAAGAATTTATAAGGTCACTATCTAAGAATTTATAAGGTCACTATCTAAGAATTTATAAGGTCACTATCTAAGAATTTATAAGGTCACTATCTAAGAATTTATAAGGTCACTATCTAAGAATTTATAAGGTCACTATCTAAGAATTTATAAGGTCACTATCTAAGAATTTATAAGGTCACTATCTAAGAATTTATAAGGTCACTATCTAAGAATTTATAAGGTCACTATCTAAGAATTTATAAGGTCACTATCTAAGAATTTATAAGGTCACTATCTAAGAATTTATAAGGTCACTATCTAAGAATTTATAAGGTCACTATCTAAGAATTTATAAGGTCACTATCTAAGAATTTATAAGGTCACTATCTAAGAATTTATAAGGTCACTATCTAAGAATTTATAAGGTCACTATCTAAGAATTTATAAGGTCACTATCTAAGAATTTATAAGGTCACTATCTAAGAATTTATAAGGTCACTATCTAAGAATTTATAAGGTCACTATCTAAGAATTTATAAGGTCACTATCTAAGAATTTATAAGGGTGCTATACCTTTGAGGATTTATAAGGGTGCTATACCTTTGAGGATTTATAAGGGTGCTATACCTTTGAGGATTTATAAGGGTGCTATACCTTTGAGGATTTATAAGGGTGCTATACCTTTGAGGATTTATAAGGGTGCTATACCTTTGAGGATTTATAAGGGTGCTATACCTTTGAGGATTTATAAGGTCACTACACCTTTGAGGATTTATAAGGTCACTACACCTTTGAGGATTTATAAGGTCACTACACTTTTGAGGATTTATAAGGTCACTACACTTTTGAGGATTTATAAGGTCACTACACTTTTGAGGATTTATAAGGTCACTAAACTTTTGAGGATTTATAAGGTCACTACACTTTTAAGGATTTATAAGGTCACTACACTTAAGGATTTATAAGGTCACTACACTTTTAAGGATTTATAAGGTCACTACACTTTTAAGGATTTATAAGGTCACTACACTTTTAAGGATTTATAAGGTCACTACACTTTTAAGGATTTATATGGTCACTACACTTTTAAGGATTTATAAGGTCACTACACTTTTAAGGATTTATAAGGTCACTACACTTTTAAGGATTTATAAGGTCACTACACTTTTAAGGATTTATAAGGTCATTACACTTTTAAGGATTTATAAGGTCATTACACTTTTAAGGATTTAAAAGGTCATTACACTTTTAAGGATTTATAAGGTCATTACACTTTTAAGGATTTATAAGGTCACTACACTTTTAAGGATTTATAAGGTCACTACACTTTTAAGGATTTATAAGGTCACTTCACTTTTAAGGATTTATAAGGTCATTACACTTTTAAGGATTTATAAGGTCACTTCACTTTTAAGGATTTATAAGGTCACTTCACTTTTAAGGATTTATAAGGTCACTTCACTTTTAAGGATTTATAAGGTCACTACACTTTTAAGGATTTATAAGGTCACTACACTTTTAAGGATTTATAAGGTCACTACACTTTTAAGGATTTATAAGGTCACTACACTTTTAAGGATTTATAAGGTCACTACACTTTTAAGGATTTATAAGGTCACTACACTTTTAAGGATTTATAAGGTCACTACACTTTTAAGGATTTATAAGGTCACTTCACTTTTAAGGATTTATAAGGTCACTACACTTTTAAGGATTTATAAGGTCACTACACTTTTAAGGATTTATAAGGTCACTACACTTTTAAGGATTTATAAGGTCACTACACTTTTAAGGATTTATAAGGTCACTACACTTTTAAGGATTTATAAGGTCACTACACTTTTAAGGATTTATAAGGTCACTACACTTTTAAGGATTTATAAGGTCACCACACTTTTAAGGATTTATAAGGTCACCACACTTTTAAGGATTTATAAGGTCACTACACTTTTAAGGATTTATAAGGTCACTACACTTTTAAGGATTTATAAGGTCACTACACTTTTAAGGATTTATAAGGTCATTACACTTTTAAGGATTTATAAGGTCATTACACTATTAAGGATTTATAAGGTCATTACACTTTTAAGGATTTATAAGGTCATTACACTTTTAAGGATTTATAAGGTCACTACACTTTTAAGGATTTATAAGGTCACTACACTTTTAAGGATTTATAAGGTCACTTCACTTTTAAGGATTTATAAGGTCACTACACTTTTAAGGATTTATAAGGTCACTACACTTTTAAGGATTTATAAGGTCACTACACTTTTAAGGATTTATAAGGTCACTACACTTTTAAGGATTTATAAGGTCACTACACTTTTAAGGATTTATAAGGTCATTACACTTTTAAGGATTTATAAGGTCACTTCACTTTTAAGGATTTATAAGGTCACTACACTTTTAAGGATTTATAAGGTCACTACACTTTTAAGGATTTATAAGGTCACTACACTTTTAAGGATTTATAAGGTCACCACACTTTTAAGGATTTATAAGGTCACTACACTTTTAAGGATTTATAAGGTCACTACACTTTTAAGGATTTATAAGGTCACTACACTTTTAAGGATTTATAAGGTCACTACACTTTTAAGGATTTATAAGGTCACTACACTTTTAAGGATTTATTAGGTCACTACACTTAAGGATTTATAAGGTCACTACACTTAAGGATTTATAAGGTCACTACACTTTTAAGGATTTATAAGGTCACTACACTTTTAAGGATTTATAAGGTCACTACACTTTTAAGGATTTACAAGGTCACTACACTTTTAAGGATTTATAAGGTCACTACACTTTTAAGGATTTATAAGGTCACTACACTTTTAAGGATTTATAAGGTCGCTATAGGCTATAGCTTTAAGAATTTATAAGGTCGCTTTAGGCTATAGCTTTAAGAATTTATAGGGTCACTTTACCTTTAGGAATTTATAAGGTCATTATCTAAGAATTTATTTAAAATTGGCAAATTGTTTTGCTCCCACGATGACCAAAATCGGTATGGAACTAATTCGTACGTGGGTTTCAACTGTTGTGTGGCACAGGCCTAGATTACGCGAATGCGTCAGACACGTAGGCGTGGGTCCGACGCTCGCGATACCAACTTCAATTAAATGCTAAATAAGGCAAGTTGAATCCTAACCACATTCCATGTGCGCTTTATACCGAAGATACAGCGGCCTTCAAGATACAATTTTTAATAGCTCCAATGTTTATAAATTTATTTTCATTTACAAATTAGTTGTTGCTATTCTAAAATCCCGAAATAGATAATTTCATAAAATGTGGAATTCGATTCGTATACGGTATAAAAGAAGATTTTACTAAACAACTCACTGCGCAAACATTTGAATAAATTTATAATACTATATCGGAGTGCAGATTTGACTGGCAAGGGGAGTACCTGAGGTCAGGCTTTCCACGGTACCTGGAAAGCCTGGAATTCCTGGAAAAGTCAGGGAATTGAATAGGGGTGTAAAAATTAGGGAAATGTCAGGGAATTTAATTTCGGTTTGAAATAGGAAACTTTTACTAAAATTAAGGCTACAAAATAAAAAAATCCTGGCACAAAATAAGTCAAGAAAAATCTCCGGAGATGTTCAGGGAAAACCTGGAAAAGTCAGGGAATTTGATTGTGAAAAAACCGTGGCCTATTTTGTTCCAAGTCCGGCGTAATGTAGACCTATATGAGATATGAAATTTCCCAAAGGAGACGTTGCACTACCCATTCGATTTGCCATGGCAACCGAAAATGTTTTTGACCATTTGAAACAAAAAATCTCCATTTCCTTATTTTACCCAATAATTGTTACAATTTTACCCCACACATGTTCCGAACTTGATGAAATTTACCTAAATGTGGTCCTAATTACCCATTTCGTGATTAATAAAAAATTCGTAGGTGAAACCAAGAAAATACCATGCTTTTTTAAATGGAGATTTTTTTGTTTTAAGTGTTCAAAACCATTTTCGGTTGCCATGGCAAATCGAATGGGTAGTGCTACGTCTCCTTTTGGGAAATTTCATACCTAATATAGGTCTACATTAGGCCCGACTTGGAACAAAATAAACACCTCGGGTACTCACCTTGTGAATGTGAAATGGGGAATCAAAGTTAAGTCAGAACCCCTCCACAAATATTACCCTAGATTTTCCCTTGTTCCGAGATTTCGTAGTAGGCTAAGAAGAGTAACGCTATGACTTCATTATACTCCGATCTGTGGTGGCGAATAGTTCGAGTCGGAGTAAAAACGTTTTTCCAAAATGGCCCTTGTGGCCATTTTAGTAGATTAGCAGACGATTTTATCAGTCTACTCTCTTTACACCTCCTTTTCAGACGGAGTAAAAAGAGTATACCTAAAATTCTGGAACAGACGAATTGTTTACGGTGTATAGTAAATCTCAGCCCCGGAACAGGCGAATAGTTCGTTTTAAGGTTAAAAGAGTACACCTTTAGTGCGAGAACAGGCGAAAAGTATTCACCTAATATCATAAGTAACATAATAACAATAAGTATGACAAGTAACGAGATTTACAATCAAACTGATTTTCATAGTTATTGCGTAATCAAGATGTTTTCTCGACACAGAGCCCTCTAGTGTCGAAAATACGAGAGACTTCCGCTAAGCCGAAATATCTGGTTTCCGATAGACAGGCGGAATATTAGGCTAAAATGATAAAAATTAAAAAGTTTTGCTCAGCGCCACGAGCTTATGTTTTTTTATCACGCAAGATTCGCACGCGCGCTTCTAAGCAAAGCCAAATTCCCTCGCGACTCCAGAATGTGCTCTCCGATATTAGGCTTAAATTTTTATCTAAACGTAGTCATCCCAAACGGTAAGTCGCTAGTCACAGCTTGAAGAGAGTATCAGTGCCGAAAAAAGGTTCGGTTAAAAAATTAGCATTAAAGCAATAGGAAGTGTCATACTTATTGTTATTATGTTACTTATGCGAATATCTATTGCTACTCCCAAAAAAATTTCATACATTTGTCGTAATTTTGTCTGCAAGCTTGATGACTTTTGTTTTTTTTTGTAGGGAATATCGTCAATCGAAAACCCGACTGTTCTGGAGGACATAGCTCGACAACTTGTTCTTCGTGGCTACGCTGGTGACAACAAACATAATTAGACGTACAATAGTAATTGAACCGATACCCAAGACCACATAACGTTCATTTACTTTTAATATTAACTTTAAAATAATTTGTTTTAATTATATCATAAAGTAATTACTACCAGAAATATATAATATATATAAGTTGTTCCTTCAACGACTTCCGGTGATTTTTACAAATAAATTTCTGATGTTTTTCTAAAACTGTATGTTATCGGACAAATATGGTTTATAATTAAATAAAAACATAAAATGCGTGCTATATAATAGAAGCTTCAATAAAACACCTTAAAGGAAATAGCCAAGAAGTAATACTTCCGAGAACCAGGACATGGAAAATACTGTTTATAGAGTAATGGCAGTGCTAAGTCACACGACGCCACCCTTAATTTTTCCTATTCATAAAAAATTCGCGCCCACAATGGCGGCCATGGCCAAAGCTACGTAGTGCTACTACTATATATAGTGCTTGTTTAAATAATGGTAATTTTTCACCTGTACAGTATGCAACAAGTGTTTCCTTTTAACCAGGTAACTTTTTGACATATTAAAGGAAATATCACCTCAGGTATTTGGTGTGGAACACCAACGTTTGCAGCTCTGGCCGCTCATACATTTGGCTTTAAAAATGTTTGACGCCACTGCCCAGGGAAATTTGAAAAATTAAGGGGGTCTTCCATAAAGATTGCTTTAGGGGTTATATTCCCTTTAAGGCTTAGCAAAAACACAACGTTCTGTTTACCGGTGAAAAGTTTTCATTATTTCTACAAGCACTATATAAACAGTACCTTTCAGGTCCGGGTTCTTGGAAATATAACTTCTTGGCGATTTCCTTGAAGATATTTTATTTAAGCGCCTATTTCGACCCTGATACGATTATACTCTCAAAAAGTTATATTACTGGTTATAAATAATTAAAAGAATAAAGAATGAACAATATTAGGACATTAGAACATTTATTTGTCAAATGTTCAAAAATTTCAAAGCGAAATCAGCCGATAGGGACAAGGCAGTTGGGGGAGGTAGAACGTCACTACGCTCTATCTCACACTCCTGAAAATCCACCCACTGGGGGAAAAGCGCGCGAAATTAGCTATAACGGTACGATGTCGTGACGTTTCCCTCCCTCAAAATGGCGTCAAGTGCCTTGTCCCTATATTACTGCTTAGGCTGAACGGATGGGCTGGTAAAATATTTCCTAGAGTTTCGCGTTTCCAGTAACCACACTACGGCCAGCTCTAGACTCGTCGCTGAAAAACTCGCTTTGCTAATTAATAGTTCCGCAATTTTTTTTTTGTAAAAATAGAGCTAATACCCAAGGCACCACCTTCGACCACATAAGCAATGTTGCTTGTGCGTGATCAAGTAACAGGTGGCCGGGTTACAATGCGTAGGAGGGTGGTGGCAAGCCCTTCATGCCACGCGAGCCAACAGCTCCCTACACTAACTATTAACGTTAACCTCAGCAAGTTTTTATGGGAAGGGGAAACCGAAGATCTCGGTGGAAAACCCCTTTAACCAGTGGGGAGATAACTTACAAACTCTACGCAGGAGTGGTTCCGGATTTTCACCCAGTGCCACTAGCTGGGATCGAACCCGGCTCCTCTTGCTGCGAGGCTAAAGTGCTAACCACTCAGCCACCCCACCTTTACTCAGCCACCCCACCTAGAGATGGCGCCACGTTTTCGACTGTTATGGGTTATTCATAATGGTAAGGTAGGAAAGGCGTACTTTATAATTTAGACATATGACATAAATAATCATATATTTTTGATGCATTTTATTAGAAGCTTGATACAGAAATCAGGTACAGAAAAAACATCGCTCAATAACAATACCAAAAGTACATATTTAATATCGAACGTTTTGGACTAGTTACTTAAGGCGTAAGCTATTTTTATATCGTTACCTTAAAAATGTATACAATTTTCATTGTTTCATTTATAAAAACCCGAAACAAAATGGCGTTTATTAGTCAACTTCTTCCACCGTTGGTCCGTGTCCTCCCGTAGCTCCAGGATTCGGAGCCGCACCCGAAGCCGAGCCACCGTGAAGTTTGGTCATGAAAGGGGCGCATTGCGATTGCAGTTCTTTCAATTTGTGCTCGTATTCTTCTTTCTCGGCCAAAGTGTTGCTGTCCACCCAGGTCAGGGCTTCTTCGCACAACTTGACGACCTTGTCCTTGTCCTCGGCTGGTAATTTATCCGCCGGAGCTTCGTTGGCGGCCTGTTTAACGCTGTACGCGTAGGTCTCGATTTGGTTCCGGGCGGTCACCTTTTCCTTTTGCCTGTCGTCCTGTTCCTTGTACTGCTCGGCTTCGCGAACCATACGATCGATCTCGTCTTTGGACAGTCGGCCCTTGTCGTTGGTAATTTGAATACCGCTGCTTTTCCCCGTGCTTTCGTCTTTGGCCGTTACGTGCAAGATACCGTTGGCGTCCAGGTCAAAGGTCACCTCAATTTTGGGAACCCCTCTCGGCGCCGGAGGTATCCCGGTCAGTTCGAACGTACCCAACAAATTGTTGTCCTTCGTCATGGCTCGTTCTCCTTCGAACACTTGGATAGTGACGGCTGGCTGGCTGTCCGCGTAGGTCGTGAATGTCTTGGACGTCTTGCAGGGAATTCGCGAGTTTCTTTCGACCAATTTCGTCATGACGCCACCGGCGGTTTCGATACCGAGAGAGAGCGGCGCTACGTCCACCAATAAGACGTCCTTGATGACGTCGCTAGTGTCGCCGGTGATTACGGCGGCTTGCACCGCGGCTCCGTAAGCTACCGCCTCGTCCGGGTTGATGGACATGCACAGATCCTTGCCGTTGAAAAAATCCTGCAATAATTTTTGAATTTTCGGTATCCTGATAGATCCCCCGACCAGGACGACATCGTGGATGGAAGACTTGTCCATTTTGGCGTCGGACAGAGCTTTCTCTACAGGTAGAAGGGTGCTTCTGAAGAGATCGATGCAGAGTTCTTCGAACCTAGCTCTGGTGATTTTCGAATAGAAATCGACCCCTTCGAAGAGGGCGTCGATTTCTAGCGACGCTTCGGAGCTGCTGGACAGGGTTCTCTTGGCCCTCTCGCAAGCCGTTCGCAGCCTTCTCATGGCGCGCGGGTTGTTCTTCAAATCCTTCTTGTACTTCCTCTTAAATTCCTCTATGAAATGGTTGACCATTCGGTTGTCAAAATCCTCCCCGCCCAAGTGAGTGTCTCCGGCCGTGGAACGGACCTCGAAGAGCGATCCTTCGTCTATGGTTAAAATGGACACGTCGAACGTCCCTCCGCCCAGATCGAAAATCAACACGTTCTTCTCGCCTTTTAAATTCTTGTCCAAGCCGTATGCCAGAGCGGCGGCTGTGGGTTCGTTGATGATGCGTAGGACGTTGAGACCCGCGATGACGCCCGCGTCTTTGGTGGCCTGCCGCTGGGAGTCGTTGAAGTAAGCGGGTACGGTGACAACCGCGTCCGTCACGGCCCTACCGAGATAAGCCTCGGCTACCTCTCTCATCTTGGTAAGAACCATGGAACTGATCTCCTCCGGATTGAACTGTTTCTTTTCTCCTTTGAATTCCACTTGAATCTTCGGTTTCCCCGCCGAGTTGGTGACTTTGAAGGGCCAATGTTTGATGTCCCCTTGCACCGTGGCGTCGTCGAATTTGCGTCCGATCAGTCTCTTGGCGTCGAAAACGGTGTTTTCCGGATTGAGCGCGACTTGGGATTTGGCAGCGTCTCCGATCAGCCGTTCGGTATCCGTGAAAGCGACGTAACTCGGAGTGGTACGGTTACCTTGGTCGTTGGCGATTATTTCGACTTTACCATGCTGAAAAACACCCACGCAAGAGTAGGTTGTTCCTAAGTCGATACCAATTGCTGGAGCCTTGGCCATTTTGCGTATTTATAAAGTCACTACTACTCGGAACGGTAAAACGCCTGGTAAAATGTTCAAACTTTACTTTAATGCTACACCTAAAGCACTGGGATCGCTAAAACGCCCGGTAAAATGTGCAATTGTTATTTTAATGCTACACCTAAAACACTGGGAACGGTAAAACGCCCGGTAAAATGTTCAAACTTTACTTTAATGCTACACCTAAAGCACTGGGATCGCTAAAACGCCCGGTAAAATGTGCAATTGTTATTTTAATGCTACACCTAAAACACTGGGAACGGTAAAACGCCCGGTAAAATGTTCAAACTTTACTTTAATGCTACACCTAAAGCACTGGGATCGCTAAAACGCCCGGTAAAATGTGCAATTGTTATTTTAACGCTACACCTAACGCACTAGGAACGGTTAAAAAAACTGGTAAAATGTTCAAACGTTACGTTAATGCTACTTTAAATGCACTGGGAACGGTAGAACGGCCGGTAAAATGTTCCAACGTTAATTCGGGATTTATCTTGAACACGCACTGGCACCGTCCGTCTCGTATCAGCGAGATTCGAAGAACTGAGTGCCGGAGACTCGCATTTCAGTTTATATTACGCGGAGACGGTTTTCTGGATTATTCTGGAAGAGCCGACTTCTCTCTCGGCTCGCGCTCCGGAGCCTCCACGCCAGCGCCTCAACTTCAATCGCCGACTGAAAGCTAAAATCACGTAACTTTTTAGAGGGCTTTTCGATATTTTTGTTTCGTAAGTGTAAATTATTGATAGCTTTTTGTGGAGTTTATAATTAAGTTCTATAAGTTTATATGTACCTTCCATGAGTTCCTATGTATGTTCCGTAAGTTCATATGTATGTTCCACGAGTTCATTTGTATGTTCCATAAGTTTATAATTATGTTCCATAAGTTTATTATTATATTCCAAAAGTGTATAACCATGTTCCCAAAGTTTATAAGTATGTTCTATCAGTTCATAATTATTTTCCATAACTTTATAATTATGTTAAATGGGCTCATATGTATGCTCCATATTGTGATAAAGATTTCTATAACTTTATAATTACGTTCTATAAGTTCTTATGTATTATCCAGAAGTTCCTAATTACATTTTAAAAGTTCATAATTATATTTTATAAGTTTATAATTATATTTTATAAGTAGGCTTCATAAGTTTATAATTATATTTTAAAGTATGCTCCATAAGTTTATAATTATATTTTAAAGTATGCTCCATAAGTTTATAATTATATAAGTATGCTCCATAAGTTTATAATTATATTTTATAAGTATGCTCCATAAGTTTATAATTATATTTTATAAGTATGCTCCATAAGTTTATAATTATATTTTATAAGTATGCTCCATAAGTTTATAATTATATTTTATAAGTATGCTCCATAAGTTTATAATTATATTTTATAAGTATGCTCCATAAGTTTATAATTATATTTTATAAGTATGTTCCATAACTTTAAAAGTTTAAAATTATGTTATATACGTTCATAATTCATATATGCTCCATAGCTTTATAATATGTTCATGTGTGTTCCAAAAGTTGATAATTATGTTCAATGCGCTCGGATTTCATTGTTTTATAAATTAATAATTGTTTTAAAAGTTTATAATTTTTTCATAAGTTTATAATTTTTTCATAAGTTTATAATTGTTTCATAAGATAATGATTGTTTCATAAGTTAATAATGGTTTCCTAAGTTTATAATTGTTTCATAAGATTATATTTGTTTTATAAGTTTATAATTGCGTTCGATAAATGTAAAATTAGTTTCCATAAGTTAATAATCATGTTCCATAAGTGGGTCAGTTAGCTCAAATAAATACCGATAGCTGTGTATAAAGTGACGTAGAATTAACGTCATGTCCAAAAAGATAAGCGCCTCTAGTGAGATAAATACACAATTGAAAAACTACTTCTACTACTACTACTTGTCATAAGTAACATAATAACAATGAGTATGTCAATTAGGAAAAATTATAATCGAACTGATTTTCAGATCTAATGCGCAATTTAGGTTTAGTTCTCAGCACAGAGCCCCCTAGTGTCTAAATATGACTATCAAGGACGACAACACGCTACTTAGTTTAAGTGCGAGTTAAAAGCGCAACTTGTCGCAAATGTCATTGCCGAAAAAAGGTTCCGTCAGGAAATTAACAATAAAACCATAGGAAATGTCATACTTGTTATTATGTTACTTAAGTTAATACAGATATTTGAATAAGTATACGGAATAGTAGAGAGGTTAAGTCTTCCATCGAAACCGTGTAGAGGGGGGGGGGACTCGTTGGAGGCAGGTGCTTTTTATCTAAGCCAGTTTGGATCTTCGTGACTATTTGTGGTAGAAGACCTTGCTAATAAAATTAATCGTGTATAATTTAAATAACTCTTTTAAAGGAGTAAAAACGGTGTAATTGGAGTTACGGCGTTTTCGCTTTGAGGCGGCGAAATTCTGGAAGTCTCCCGAAAAGGAACTCTCTCTGGCAGAACGGCGGGAGTGAGTGATTGGCGGGGCGCGCGCTCAGGCTTAGACGTCATCCCAGACGAGGATTTCTTTCTGTAACGGAAAGGAAAACATTGGAGATCGGCCCACTCGCAGACAGCTGAGAAATATGAATGACCCCTTCCCGTTGACAGCACACCTACTTCACCCACTTCTCGCATTTTTTAAGAAAACTCGAAAATATTGCGTTTTGAATAATAATTATGTTACCCAGTAGTATATATTATCATAAGTGACAGAAGTATGACCATAGTATACAGTGTCATAAGTGACAGAAGTATGACCATAGTAAACAGTATCATAAGTGACATAAGTATGACCATAGTATACAATATCATAAGTGACATAAGTATGACCATATTATATATTATCATAAGTGACAGAAGTATGACCATAGTATACAGTGTCATAAGTGACAGAAGTATGACCATAGTAAACAGTATCATAAGTGACATAAGTATGACCATAGTATACAATATCATAAGTGACATAAGTATGACCATATTATACAATATCATAAGTGACAGAAGTATGACCATATTATATATTATCATAAGTGACAGAAGTATGACCATAGTATACAATATCATAAGTGACAGAAGTATGACCATATTATATATTATCATAAGTGACAGAAGTATGACCATATTATATATTATCATAAGTGACAGAAGTATGACCATAGTATACAATATCATAAGTGACAGAAGTATGACCATAGTATACAATATCATAAGTGACAGAAGTATGACCATAGTATACAATATCATAAGTGACATAAGTATGACCATAGTATACAATATCATAAGTGACAGAAGTATGACCATATTATATATTATCATAAGTGACAGAAGTATGACCATAGTATACAATATCATAAGTGACAGAAGTATGACCATAGTAAACAGTATCATAAGTGACATAAGTATGACCATAGTATACAATATCATAAGTGACAGAAGTATGACCATATTATATATTATCATAAGTGACAGAAGTATGACCATAGTATACAATATCATAAGTGACAGAAGTATGACCATATTATATATTATCATAAGTGACAGAAGTATGACCATAGTATACAATATCATAAGTGACAGAAGTATGACCATAGTATACAATATCATAAGTGACAGAAGTATGACCATAGTATACAATATCATAAGTGACATAAGTATGACCATAGTATACAATATCATAAGTGACAGAAGTATGACCATATTATATATTATCATAAGTGACAGAAGTATGACCATAGTATACAATATCATAAGTGACAGAAGTATGACCATAGTATACAATATCATAAGTGACAGAAGTATGACCATAGTATACAATATCATAAGTGACATAAGTATGACCATAGTATACAATATCATAAGTGACAGAAGTATGACCATATTATATATTATCATAAGTGACAGAAGTATGACCATAGTATACAATATCATAAGTGACAGAAGTATGACCATAGTAAACAGTATCATAAGTGACATAAGTATGACCATAGTATACAATATCATAAGTGACAGAAGTATGACCATATTATATATTATCATAAGTGACAGAAGTATGACCATAGTATACAATATCATAAGTGACAGAAGTATGACCATATTATATATTATCATAAGTGACAGAAGTATGACCATAGTATACAATATCATAAGTGACAGAAGTATGACCATAGTATACAATATCATAAGTCACAGAAGTATGACCATATTATATATTATCATAAGTGACAGAAGTATGACCATAGTATACAATATCATAAGTGACAGAAGTATGACCATAGTATACAATATCATAAGTGACATAAGTATGACCATAGTATACAATATCATAAGTGACAGAAGTATGACCATATTATATATTATCATAAGTGACAGAAGTATGACCATAGTATACAATATCATAAGTGACAGAAGTATGACCATAGTATACAATATCATAAGTGACAGAAGTATGACCATAGTATACAATATCATAAGTGACATAAGTATGACCATAGTATACAATATCATAAGTGACAGAAGTATGACCATATTATATATTATCATAAGTGACAGAAGTATGACCATAGTATACAATATCATGAGTGACAGAAGTATGACCATAGTAAACAGTATCATAAGTGACATAAGTATGACCATAGTATACAATATCATAAGTGACAGAAGTATGACCATATTATATATTATCATAAGTGACAGAAGTATGACCATAGTATGCAATATCATAAGTGACAGAAGTATGACCATATTATATATTATCATAAGTGACAGAAGTATGACCATAGTATACAATATCATAAGTGACAGAAGTATGACCATATTATATATTATCATAAGTGACAGAAGTATGACCATAGTATACAATATCATAAGTGACAGAAGTATGACCATAGTATACAATATCATAAGTGACAGAAGTATGACCATAGTATACAATATCATAAGTGACATAAGTATGACCATAGTATACAATATCATAAGTGACAGAAGTATGACCATATTATATATTATCATAAGTGACAGAAGTATGACCATAGTATACAATATCATAAGTGACAGAAGTATGACCATAGTATACAATATCATAAGTGACATAAGTATGACCATAGTATACAATATCATAAGTGACATAAGTATGACCATAGTATACAATATCATAAGTGACAGAAGTATGACCATATTATATATTATCATAAGTGACAGAAGTATGACCATAGTATACAATATCATAAGTGACAGAAGTATGACCATAGTAAACAGTATCATAAGTGACATAAGTATGACCATAGTATACAATATCATAAGTGACAGAAGTATGACCATATTATATATTATCATAAGTGACAGAAGTATGACCATAGTATACAATATCATAAGTGACAGAAGTATGACCATATTATATATTATCATAAGTGACAGAAGTATGACCATAGTATACAATATCATAAGTGACAGAAGTATGACCATAGTATACAATATCATAAGTGACAGAAGTATGACCATAGTATACAATATCATAAGTGACATAAGTATGACCATAGTATACAATATCATAAGTGACATAAGTATATGACCATAGTATACAATATCATAAGTGACAGAAGTATGACCATATTATATATTATCATAAGTGACAGAAGTATGACCATAGTATACAATATCATAAGTGACAGAAGTATGACCATAGTATACAATATCATAAGTGACATAAGTATGACCATAGTATACAATATCATAAGTGACATAAGTATGACCATAGTATACAATATCATAAGTGACAGAAGTATGACCATATTATATATTATCATAAGTGACAGAAGTATGACCATAGTATACAATATCATGAGTGACAGAAGTATGACCATAGTAAACAGTATCATAAGTGACATAAGTATGACCATAGTATACAATATCATAAGTGACAGAAGTATGACCATATTATATATTATCATAAGTGACAGAAGTATGACCATAGTATGCAATATCATAAGTGACAGAAGTATGACCATATTATATATTATCATAAGTGACAGAAGTATGACCATAGTATACAATATCATAAGTGACAGAAGTATGACCATAGTATACAATATCATAAGTGACAGAAGTATGACCATATTATATATTATCATAAGTGACAGAAGTATGACCATAGTATACAATATCATAAGTGACAGAAGTATGACCATAGTATACAATATCATAAGTGACAGAAGTATGACCATATTATATATTATCATAAGTGACAGAAGTATGACCATAGTATACAATATCATAAGTGACAGAAGTATGACCATAGTATACAATATCATAAGTGACAGAAGTATGACCATAGTATACAATATCATAAGTGACATAAGTATGACCATAGTATACAATATCATAAGTGACAGAAGTATGACCATATTATATATTATCATAAGTGACAGAAGTATGACCATAGTATACAATATCATAAGTGACATAAGTATGACCATAGTATACAATATCATAAGTGACAGAAGTATGACCATATTATATATTATCATAAGTGACAGAAGTATGACCATATTATATATTATCATAAGTGACAGAAGTATGACCATAGTATACAATATCATAAGTGACAGAAGTATGACCATATTATATATTATCATAAGTGACAGAAGTATGACCATAGTATACAATATCATAAGTGACATAAGTATGACCATAGTATACAATATCATAAGTGACAGAAGTATGACCATATTATATATTATCATAAGTGACAGAAGTATGACCATAGTATACAATATCATAAGTGACAGAAGTATGACCATTATTAAAGAACTGGCATAGTATGGAATGAAGAGGACTATGGACTCGAAGATTTGCGTAACATACTAGTGCGCATTTCACATACGGCGGAAACCTTTTTGACCAAAGGATTAGAAAAATCTAAATATTTATCAAAGTCTCGGGGAAAATGTTATAAACGTAGAAGACTTCGGGTGTCCAAAATTAAATATTTCTTCGTCGGCCCAGTGTCCATTGTCTTGCAAGTATTAAATTAGGATGCACCGATTTGGGTACAGCCGAAATATCGGCTATTCGTGGCCGATATTAAAGTAATATATCATAATAGTAGTGTATTTGATAAAATCATTGTAAAAGACGGTTAAGTACACTGTCATACCATTTTATTATAAATTTTCATGAAAGTAGTTTGCAAAGGCATATACGAATGTTTATTTTTATTTTACGTGATACATATTTTCCAATATCGTTGTTTTGTATTTGTAACCTCCTGTCTAAAAAAATGGTTAGATCTAATTTCTGAAGTCTGGCGTACGTGGCGCGGCCAATCAAACAAAATATTCTCATTAGTTAGTTAATCGAGAATTTTATAATTTTTAAATGTTTTTCTGAAAATATTTTTTTTTAATCGGTATTGGCCAATATCGGTTTCGCTTAAGCCGATATTGGCCGATACCGATATTAGAAAAATAGGTCGATATATCGACGCATCACTACTTGAAAGTATCGTAGCAACTGTGATACGAACTGCGCATTATTTAAAGCACAAAGAATTTCACTATGGAGAAATAATACTTTAATATCTAGTATTTCTGTATTATATCGAGAAATAAAATCTATTATCAATAAGTGTTTTGTTTTCTTCAATAGATATCAAGTTTTAGGAAATTTATTGTTGAAATAAAATTTTAATTTCTGTAGTTCATAGATCAATTGCACTTAACCTTACTAAGCTAGATAAAGGTTATCCCTGAACAGAAGGAAATCATACCAGTTTTCCACTCCATTCAGACAGTCCTGAAACTTTTAATTAAAAATATGAACTACCAAAACATAGACAAAAATATCGCGGTATGCATTCTACGATATACCGTGAAACCTAATTTAATGGCTGGGGTTTTAAATGCCGTAGTCAAAAGAGTTCACGCCAACAAATTTGACACGGAATACGTAAAGAAATCGTCAAATTTACCGGTCATGTCGCGATAGATCAAAGAGCTAGTTAGAAGACTCGTTTTTGTCGATCACCAAAGGTTAGCATAGTTTGACTTAATCATACTTTTATACGAATAATTATTAACAGACTTTTCGTTTAAAAATAAATGAATTTCTGGTAAGAGGCATGTGCAAAAATAAATGGACATGGTGCGATAATATCGGTAGGTGTAGTAGCTGTGCCACGGCAGCTTTAGGGTAAGATCGTGTAGAAGTGTTTGTGAAAAATCAACATACGCTTCGGAATTTCCACTTATGCAAAATGTTAATGCTGAATTGTTAGTAATGCTGGAAATGGGATTGTTTTCGACCCAATCACCGCTGACGATACCAAATTGAGTCAGAGAAACTTCAAAAAGGTCCAACTCATAATTCACACACCCACTCGAGTGGAGATGTAAAAGAGCCTTAGCGCTTATGAAAATAAGTCGGAGTGAGAAGGTAACGATATTTTCTTCTTCTTAAGGTCTTTTCACACGAGCCAACTTTTCAAATCAAAAATGGATCAGTGATCCATTTTTTTCTGGCGTACTTTTTTGGTGGATCAACTCATCGAACTTTTATTCACACGAACCAACTAGTTTACTCAACTCAAGTTGACTCATCTAGTTGGATCAAAAAGTTGGCTCGTGTGAAAAGGCCTTTAGATTTCTTTCGAGTGACTTTACGAACCACACCACGTTTCCTTTTAAGTCCAAATTCAATTACTACCCTCACTCCCTCCCTCGCTGATAACTGAGTTTCTTTGCCCGCGTTCATTGATCTGTTTCTCAGAGCTGATTGGGGTTCCACTAACCACATCTGAAACCACTAACGCTCCAGTGTCACGAACTTTTTACCCAAAAACTCTGCTCCACTCTTAATGCGGATGCTAGTATGTTACCCAATACATAACCTTTCTGAGCACCTACACCACTATACACGGGAATGGCTTTATAGCCGGCCTGATTCCAATAATATTTATCGTAATCATGATGTTGGTAACGCGCTGAGCTATTCTAAAATCCTCCGTTAAAGACGTTTACACCCGCTGTTATAGAGAACTCCAAACTCTTCGCGGTCTGAAATGTGACGTGTACCTTACCACGCTTGCTAAGTCATCTAAAATTAAAAATAGCGCGATGATAACGTCGTCAGAAAGTCATTGTATAGAGAATTATAGTTAGACCATTTATACACTATTTAGTGGACTTTAACCTAAATTATACGTCCCTTGTAAAAATATTGTTTATAATTGCTGTAATTTATCGATCCAATCAACGCAAGTGGCACTTTTATGTCCCGCCCATAGACATAATAAAGAAATAGACACCTTACGCGGAGTTTTATTTGCCAAAAATATACGGGAGCGATAACTAGCAGACAACCGGTATTTGTTCCGTATTCCTGTGGTACCACGTTTAAGCGACGCCTGTCGATTAGGAGATAAAATAAAAAATCATCACGTGACACGTCACATATGTTCGTGTTTGTAATCTTTTAGGTACTCTGACGTGATTCGCGAATATTTTGGCTGTGAGAATTTAAAATAAGGTTAATTTTTATTATAATTTTTAAATAAGTCAATTAATTCTTTCAAAACCCAAATAAAAAGCAGCAGATGATCTTATAATTAAAAACAAAAAAATTCTAATTGCGAAATGATATTTTGTCAAAGGCTTAAGTAACTCGTGTACAATCCCGTGTGTTTTGGTTATGGCTTGTTATGGGAATATTCGCTAATTTGTGGAGTCTGAGCTTGCAATATAAATTAATAACTTTCTTAATGATGATGTGTGATTCCAACTTCAGCATCAAACATGTTCGTGGTGATCTGGGAAGATGCCCATGCCAACAATATTTCGTAATACAGCAAGTTCTAGTTCTTAGACTACATTTCTTTTATAGAGAGAGGAATATCTCTTCATAAGAACTAAACAAAATTGGCTAAAAACCAAGGAGATCTTGCTCAAATTACAATAACATAATTAAACCTACACGAAATGATCCTTCGTCAAAATTTAAAGGTGAGAAGTTAGCATCACCGGTTTTTTTCTATTTCACTTTCAACTGGATGTAATTTCTTTAAATTAAATAAAAAAATTATTTAGACTATTTTTAATTGTTTTAATTCTATGGAAACCAAACCAGAGTTGGAATGGCTTTTGGTGTGACCGACCTTTTGCCATTTACAATTTGTATATCCTGTTCTAAAAAGTGATCATTACAAATTAAATCATGATTTGAATGTGTCGCGATTTACAGCAATTGTCCATTGACATCTATTGAAAAAAAAGAGCTACTTCACGTCGAGCCGCCACTTGCCTTAATTAATAAAGGAACATTTCGATGCCTCTGAATTTCTTTAGCAAGCGAGAAAAACTAATGCGCAAGTGCGGAGCATGGACATTGTATTACCGGGACAGTGTGTCAGAATTTATAGCCCGGTGTACCTAGTAACAAAGACCATACCACCGGAAGTCTATCATCATAGTACCCTACGCCAGCGTCCCCTCAGCCCGGACAGGTGACAAATCCAGCATGGGTAGCAGAACCCTACTACTGATGGTCGCATCTTTAACGCAAGCCACCCAACCCAGCAGAAGGTGCAGCAATGGGGGGATCATTTCCCACTTCGCACACAGCAGTGGGAGTAAGAGTGGATGCTATAGCAACTCCAGCCGACACCCTACCTACGTAGGTAAAGAGTCAAACCCTTTGGAAAGAGCTCCTAAAGGGGAACGACGGGCACACAGCGGTCCACATAACCCGGCACAGCTGTCACCGGAGATCCCGGTGGGACTCCAAAAGGATGGGAAACAGGACCGCCGTGCCCTCATACGGAGGCCCGCCGCCCCACAGCAGGTTACCCAATCCGCCGAGGCGGCCAGTTTTCCTGGACCCTCTCCGTTAGCCTGAGCCGAAGCTCAGTATCCAGCCCAAACCTGACCGAAGTCGGAGGTGGATATAGGACCATTTGATCGGAGCTAACATCTCCCAGTACGCCACCGCCCTTATGGATTACAAGAGCCGGACCCTGACTCCCCGGTAAAGCCACCAGTTATTGCACACTGCGACCCCTTTAGGGCCGTATTACCAGAGATCCTGGCAGTTATAGAGATGCGAAACTCCGCCGAAAACCTGAAAAAAAATGCGAGCATCAGCGCCGCCCTTCGGCCGGAAGGAATTGCCCGTTTCAAGCCGAGAGACGCAAAAATTGTAAACAACGGTAACAATCCTAGGATCTCTGTGATTACTCCCCACGTACAGGCGTCGCTGCGATCGGAAAAAATTTGAAAAAAACTGGTTTGCTTAGGGTATAGGGAGTTTCGCATCTCTATAACTGCCAGGATCTCTGGTATTACCGGGACAGGCGAATGAATTGAGTCGCTCTGGCAGCGCTGCAAATTTTTATCGCGCTGAACAGGGGAGTCGATGTAAGCACGGCCAACTCGCGCAATAGCGGCCAGCCCATTCGTTGAAGTTTCTATGTTAACCTACGAACAAAAATATCTCTCGGCGTCGAGCGCCCCTAGCGGAAAATTATTTTTACAATAGTTTATAGCATGGTTTATACATTAAACACTAAAGGATGTTCCACAAGCTAAGATTTCAATGCCGAGTTCGCGTTGGCTCGTACTGTGTTTCCTCCCTCCGCGCTTAACTTCCATAGGGGCACCGGATATGATTTTGTAGCGCCATCTCGTATTTTTTGGAATTTCGTGATTTTCGTCTGCTCTTTCAGTTGAAGATTATAAAAACATGGATCAAAACACGTTTTTTTTTATCAATCTTCAATTTCGTTTAAAATTACAAGTAGTGAATAGTGAAAAGGTTGAAACTGCAAAGCTTCAAATCCTTAAATAAAGATCTTTGGTAAGTATATAAACGAAGTATCATTGCACGCCCGTTTGTTTGCCCCTGGATAGTAAACTATTTCCGGTTTGCGGGCTCGCGCCGCTAGGTTGCAAGGTTACAGAGTATTTTTGCGTTTTTTTCGCTCGTGGAACATCCTTTAGTGTTTAATCCATGGTTTATAGCGGGAAAATCCTTGTTCGTGGAATTTCGGCGAATAGGTGGGCCCGAGGGGTCGGACATTTGCCTGTTTTGTGTACGGGATTTTGGATTTTTTAAAAATCCCGGATTTTTGATTGTGGATTTGTCTTACAAAGTCTATGGTAGCAAAATTCTTGGATTTTGGATTTGTTGATTTTTTTCCAAATTTTGTACGGGATTTGGCCAAATGTCCGACCCCTCGGGTGGGCCGCTATTACGCGAGTGTCAAAGCTGGCCGTGATGTTAGCAAACAAAATGGCGGAGCCGAGGGTTAAATAGGAGCTCGCATTCTTTGTTAAGGCATGGATGAATCCAAGGTTAAGGGAATCCATTTTAAGCCTAAATCAACTCAGTTTTCGTTTTATTTTCCAAAAATAGAGAGACGCTATCACGCAGTCATGATTTTAAAGCTGACTAATTCTTTTTTTTTTAATTTTTAAACACGCTCTCGAAAACGTGACGTCACGGTTGTTTACATCGACTCCCTTCAAATGCGCGAACAACGATGCGCAGAAACCCATTTAATGATTTATGGTAATTTTACGGGGTGGGGTCAAATAATATTACTGGATGTATTCGTGACCGAAACCGTTTCGAGTCTAAAGCCAGTCTCACGCACTTACCCCTAAAATCGCTTCATAGTTTTCAAAACCAACGTGAGAAATCACTTTTCGTGTTGGTTCGGGAAGCAACTCGTCCAAGTCGGTTCGCTTAGCATGATCCGGAGTGAAGCGATTTCGCACGTGTGAACCAAGAATTATCGTCAGTGGTCAAAACTGGCATTTAAACCGACCTAAAGTGTGACCGTGGCTTAAGTGGCGTAACGGCGTTAGCTTCTCCGAGGTAGAATCTATGATCTAGCGTCTGCTACAAACAAATTAAAAAAGTCACTCATAAGAACGTTTTTTTTTCTTAAATAAACTTATAAAAATATAAGCAACAGATACAAAAATTATATTAAAATGCAAGTATCATTATTTATAAAGTCAAATTAGGAAAAACTAATAGCGTCTGCTTTAGCCGCTACCTATCTAGCTTTCAATGGCGAACCAAAGGGGGCGTAGCAATAGTTTTCGGTCGCGAAGAGTAAACATAAGTAACTAATTGTTTTGGGATAAATTTTCGTAGTTTCCAAATTCTGATCATAATTTGAATTGACGTTAAGCCTTGGCTATAGCTGAACCGGGAATCAGGATTAGAGCTCGGCGTTTGGATAATAAATAATCACTTTATTTATTTTTATCCACAAACGAAAATTTTCCGGAAAAAAAACGATTATTTTACATGTTAAAAAGCTATATAGCCGTGGATAATATCCATGGATAAACAGTTAACCGTAATTTTTATGCTTAATCAAAACTTTAGCGGTTAATTTATCTGTTTCGCCGAGCTCTAATCGGGATGAAGCGATTTCGCGCGAGTGAACCAAGAATTATCGTCGCCGGTCAAATCAGGCATTAAAACCGACAGAAACCTCTTTAAAAGGACTGTCCTAAATCGAGGAAGACGCGCAATACGTGATGAGTAATTGAAGACCAAACGAGGAGGGCAATAAAAGGGGAACCAAACCACCCACGTTTCGAAAGGGGCGAAGAAAATACGGATGACCCCTCAAAGAAGGAAAACGCACAAAAATAAAAGAATACCATCCTAGCTAAATATCAGCCAGAATGTATTTATTAATTTCTACTTCGGGGGATTAGGCAGGTTAAGCAACCCTTCAAAAACGTAAACGGGGAAACGTGTAGGAGTATGTACAGGTCCACACTCCTACAAGTGATTCTAAGTTGAAACGCGTCGTTACCTTGGTAACTTAGGCTACGTTAAATCTACGTGTTTCCTCCCACCTCTCGTGCTGGTAGGAAACTGGACCAGACGTCGCCTGAAACAAAAATACAAGTATCGTTTTAACATTTGCGTATAAAGTTACGTAGATTTAGCTTTCAGGCCACGCAGAGCTGGCTGATCACGGTTTTTTACACATTATAAATTCATACCTAAACAGGCCAACACTTTCACACAGACAACATAACCTACTTCAGTAGGACTTCCAAACTTATTTATTCTTTGGTTTTAAAATTCTGTTTATGCTCATTTCTATTAAATTGGAATTATCCGAAGCGTCACCCATAAAGTCAATTTTCAAAATATAGCTTAAGTAGCCTACGTGAAGATAGTATATTTTAAAATATAGTGAGTCCATAACTTAACTATGTACAAAATTAATGAGATATAGTTAATTAACTATTTATGATGGTTTGTATAAAACTCTAACCGTTAAATGAGTAGAATTTGATCGAAAACCCACTATTTATTCAGAACTCTAGGTTGGCAGGTTTGCCAGAGAATCCTTTTATGAGCCTCCCCGGTTCATGAAAAATCGGGCCAAACCTTCTGCCTCTCTATACACAAAAGCAAATAACCACGTAAGTTGTATTTTATAGAATGGTCTAATCCTTAGGGATTTGTGTAGGTCATCTTAATCAATCAATTAAAAATGTTATAGAATCTTTTTTCTCGCTAGAGGGCCCAGAGACAGCTACCATGTAAACGAATTTCAAAATTTAGCAAGTGTCGGCTCGACGTGTAGTAACTTTTTCTTTTTAACTTGTTGAGGTTAACCGTAAGAGTTAATGTACGGAGCCGTTGGCTCGCGTGGCATGCAGGGCTTGCCACCACCCTCCTAAGCATTGTAACCCGACCACCTGAATTAATGGCTTTAAAACTCGCTTGATGACTTAGGCCTAAGGTGGTGCCTTGGGTATTAGCCTAGCTGATTATTATTATTATTATTAATTATTAATAATAATACTTATACATACCCCTATCATAAGGTCCCCATAAGCAAAGGTCTAGGACTCTAGGCCAAAAGTTTGACATACCCGTTATTAATAGGTAGGTATTAAAAATCTGCACCTCCTAGTGGTTATGTTCTCAACTATACATTTCCCCCAATGAATTTCGAGCGTTGCATGACGAATGCGCAGAAGGGGTGCGCGAACGTTTTTAAATTTAGAACCAGGCGGGATAAATCTCCGCCGCGAGCCCTTAGCACCGTAGCCAAGGCTTATTTACAATTTTATCACTTTCAAACTTAAAAGTAACACTTATCGTTGCAAAATGATTCATCAGAACCTAAAACTGGCTTTTAGAAATAAGAGAACTTGTTTCTGAAGGTATTAATTTTTAAAATTCGAGATTTAGACGCGTTTAGTGTGGCATTTATCAACCCGAGTGTGGTTGCTCTACTCTACCCAATAAGAAAATATGTTTGATGTAGAAGTTTTGAAAACGAAGATGGCGCTACAGCCCTATCGTCGTACGTTAATTTTCTTCTCTCCAGGACAGAGGTGGGCAAAAATAGTGAGCACTCGTTTTTGAAAATCCTGCAGTAATGAGCGAGCGCTTCAAATTCGAATTCCAGCTGCTCTTGTTCAGCGAGAGGGCTAAATTGAGCAGCCTCTGGGCGAGCGCCGAATAGTTCGCTCCGGCGTTGATGGCTGACGGCGCGCTGAGGGAGATTCCCCCCTCGACGGGTTAGTTCCCTCACTTTTAAGCGCTCACCGCGCGCTGAGCGAGATCTCCCGATCGTCGGAATAGCCCCCTCACTTTTAAGCGACGCGTTAGTACCCTCAGTAGAAAGCGCTGACGCAGCGTTGAGGGAAAATTACCGAGAGAAGGAATAGTTCGCTCAGATTTGAGCGCTAGCTACGAGCGGATTTTGATCACGGTGAGCGACGGTAAAGTTCGTTTACGCAAATCGCTCACAGCGCGGCGAGAAAAAATTTCAAAAATCAAACATTAAACTATTACTCGGCTATGGGTTTATTATTTACTTTTTTTATTAATAAAATGAAGGGTACTCTAAACGTCGGGAGTTAATGATATCTCCGATTGAATAAAATTCAAAGGTTCTTCCGAATTTATCCAACGATAAACTAGACTGCAAATATTCCGTTTAGTGTTAAAAGAGCTTTATTAAATATTAAAAGCCACAAATTATAACAATAAGCGCTAGTATACATTCTTTTGGTCTTGACAAACTCGGCAGGTGAAATGGGCTACGCGGTACGCGTTTCTTCATTTTTAGGGGATTGTGGCTCGCGCTACTTTAAAGGAAAATATTAGCGCGCTCTCAACTTAAATTAATGATCGGTACCATAAAAACAAGTGGACATTTACTAACCCCTAATCCAACTCATTTGTAAATCTCCAGAATTTAATAGACAGTTTTAGCAACTACCTACAGGGGCGGTGCCAGAAGATTCTTAGGTGTAGGCTAATAATGTTTATCATTTGTGGGCCCCCTGTTCCTCAATATTGGACTTAAAATTAAATTTTGCAAATTCAGGTAATTTATTTATTATTTGATATTAGTGCGGTTTTTAAAATTTTACAGTATTAACTATCATCACATATTTTATTTGAATTTAAAAATCGACTTGATGTGGCCCCGTCAGATCGATTTGTGGGCCCCTATTTGAACACAAAAGTAGGCTATAGCTCGGGTTGCCTACCCCTAACGCCGCTCCTGACTACCTACACCGGGATTTTATTCACAGTGAACGACGACAGAGTTCGTTTACGGTAAATCGCGAAGAGCAAACATTTCAAAAATTAAACTTCACATTTGACGGTATGAACAAGTTAATAATAAGATTATTTTTAATGTATATGTAAAATATAATACAATATCTTTGCATATAACCATCTTCGATTTTGTCCATTGTTTATGACATCGACAAAAATAACCATATCATCAAATGATCAAGCTAATTGCGAAGATTCACGGTTTTTAAATAATAATTTTTTTCAGAAAAAAAGGGAGGGGTTGGAATTAATATAATGGCCAGCCTGTGCCAATATTAAAACTGTTTTAGTTCCAAATTGAGGTAACTCGATTTACGCGAATTTTCTTTTTTGCCGTTTTTCAAACTTCCTTTACACTAAAAATATAAATATTACAAATAGCGGCCAATGTATAGTTACAAAGTTATCGATTATTTTCCATTTTTAAAAAGCATTACGTTATAATTTTTTTTCCAATTTAAATAATATTTTTTAGATACCTGGTTTTGAAACTAATAGCGTTCCTTTCGTTTTTATTTCACACCGAATTTTAGAAATAATAAAAATGTTTGAATAATTCTAATGTCTAGTTTGTGCGGGTAACAAAAATCAACAGTGAAGAAGCTGTCAACGATCACCGTCAATCTCAGCATGTGGGGAGTGGGGACCCGCTGGCTGCCGGTGAGTATGAACAAGGAATAAGGGGGGTGGCATTACCAAGGTAACCTATTTAAAGTTACAATAGACAGTAGACTATAATCACTATGCTGTAAACATCTGTGTCGCGCGAAAGCGATCCAAATGTAACGACTGACGATTACGATAAAAATTACATCATTCTTCCGAACTTCAAAAGGGCGTTATTTTATTTCTGGGGGGGGGGGGGGATTTCTATTTGAACTTGTAATAACTTACACACAAATATTTTCTTTACATTTTTCTGTTTTTATATACAATATTGGAAGTATTTCAATATTTATTTAAATCTTCGCTCTTGCTTGATACCTACAAAGATTCTCAAAAAAAATTGTGTGGATCGTGTCATTTTCGCCTAATTTGGTTTGCACATGTTTCTTAACAATGAAACGAAACCAAAATTAGTTACAGACATACGCCAAACGAGGAGGCAATGAACACCGCTAATGCCCCACAATGGAACATTTTGAAAAAAAAAGGATCCACCGTGGAACTTCGTATGTCATTAGAAAGTGTTCATCTTGTAAAATACGGAACAATTAAAACAGCGAATATATTTTAGTTTCAATAGTTCAGCATTTTAGAATCACACAGTCTAATGGTCTTTAGACCAAACGAAGGTGGTCCTGAAAAGGACCGTTTTGGTTTTAGCCAATTATTTGGCTTCTTCTGGTTTTTGAATTTTTGAGACCTTTACGCAAGAACAACCAGCTACAGCCACTTAGGGGGCTTTGTTGGCATTGTCCAACTGCTCCTTATACAACTGGAGTTCAAATTCCATTGCCCCGTTCTTTAACTTGGCATTCATCAGCTCGTCTGGCCTTTGGGCGAGTTCTTGTTCGTTACAGAAAATATCAAAATATTTTTCTGTAAATCGTCCTAAGAAATAAAAAAACAAAAATTATCAATAATTAGTAACAATAATAATAACTATATGTAAAACTAAGTTGCTGTATTTACGTTTTAGCGATCGGCTTTCAACTTGAAGCTTGAAAAGAGGGGGGGGGGGGGGGTGGAACCTCAACCCCTTTCCAAACTATCCCAATCGTTTCAATTTTGGGACCCGCAGGTGGAGTCCAGACACGAAGGCGTCTCTTTCGGCATCTTAACGAAAAGGCAAAGGTTGACCACTCATAGGAAACGTCTCTTAGTCGCAGCGGGACATGACTAACCAAATATTTCCCCGAAATAGGCATTCACTCGCTAATTTAGGCTTGACTTATAATATACATATATAAATATACTTTTCGCTAAACTGAACTCCCCCTAAAAATGAGTCGTATAGCTTCATAGATAGACTAGATCAAAACTAGCCCTTCTGAAACCGAAATAAGTATATAGGAAAACGGAGAAAACCATGTATATTCGGGCCGCGTCTACGGAACGTTAGCTCCAAAGTATATTTTTCTGGACTACGGATAGACTAACATGAAAACGTTAATCAATAAAAATAAAAATACTACGTAATATCATAAATCCATAATTTAATGGAAATAATTCACTAAAAGCTATTTACAGAGTGACGTCATCACGGTAAAAAATCGCCCCTAGCGAGATGCTGATAAACGGCACGTCATACACGAGAAGCCCTCTATACAGGGTCTTTTTTTTTGCTCGGAAAAGTGTTTTTTTTTCAAAAACTATTTATAGTACCGATTTCAAATTTGGAAGGTCAATTCTCTATACCGGGGGACATCAGTTTGAGAAATTTGAGCGTTTTCGGTAATGTTTTTCACCAATTTTGAAAAATTATTTTTCGACCACTAGGTGCGAGATAAAAAATTTCTATTATAAAGTTGTAGGCCGTCATCGAAAACCCTTAAAAATTGTTCACTCGACGAAAAACAACTTATTTATCAGTGAAACTTCGAGCTTGAAAAATTTACAAGTTGGTGAAGCCAAATTACGATTGTTTGAAACGATAATTGAAAAGGGAACAAGTCTAATACAAACGTAGTAGAGTTTTCACACTTGAAAAAATGTACACGTTTGGTTTTTAAATGCAGATATTTTATTCACATAAATTTTTACAAAACATTTTCAATAATATCACCATTGGCTGCAACACAGGTTTGTGCGCGGACAATTAAGTTCTCAAACGCTTTCTCTACCATTTCTGGTGTGACGTCTCGGCAAGCACTGATTATTCGTCTAATGAGTTCCTCCCTAGTTTCAATGGGCATGGCGTATACCTTTGCTTTAACGAATCCCCAGAGAAAATAATCCAGCGGTGTTAGGTCAGGTGACCTTGCTGGCCAATGCACTGGACCATTTCTCCCTATCCACCTTTCAGGAAACTCGTTGTTGAGGTGCTCAGTTACTTGCCGGGAAAAATGCGGAGGGGCGCCATCTTGCTGAAACCACAACTGACGTCTTTCAGCCAATGGAAGGTCGTCGATTGCGTCACTCAGTTCGTTCTGTAGAAAATGTAAATACCTTTGGCCGTTGAGGTTCGTCGGCAGGAAAAAGGGACCAAACAAACGGTTTCCAACAAGTCCAACCCAAACATTGACCCGTTCAAATTGAACCTGGTGATGATATTCAAAACCCCAATGTGGGTTGATGTCAGACCAAAGATGGCTGTTTTGATGATTAAAGGGCCCATCTCTAGAAAATGACGCTTCGTCGGAGAACAAAACATGGCGCAAAAATTGTCTATCTTCTTGGACAGCATTTAGTAACCAGTTGCTAAATTCATAACGTCTTTGATGGTCTCCGTCAATTAGTCCTTGGTGGAGCGTAGCTCTGTATGGGTGATAGCGATTCTTATGAAGAATTTTCCACACACGATTTGCAGAACAACCCAAATCAGCAGCGGCTTTAGCGCAACTGTGACGAGGATATGCCACAAAGTACGCGAGTACATTGTTCTCGAAGTCTAAATCCGGTTGACCCAATCCGCGAAACCTAGGTTGCAAGTTACCATATTGATTGAAATCGTGAATTGCTCGTCTTACTGTATTTACAGATGGTGCTCCATTTGGATGTCTTTCTGCGAAGATTTCAGTCACTCTTCTAAGGTTTTGCGCTGCTTCTCCATAGTAAATGGCAACTATCTCGGTACGCTCAGCTACTGAATAACGAGGCATAGTTCGGAATATTATCAAACACTGATAATAATCTCCCAAAGTTTTCCTTTAAATACCCAATGCATGTTTAGGATTGACCTATAGCCTCGTGTTTTTTAAATCCGGTCGTTTTTTTAACCAAAGTTTCAACTGGATTAGGTAATTCGGTTTCAATTATCGTTTCAAACAATCGTAATTTGGCTTCACCAACTTGTAAATTTTTCAAGCTCGAATTTTCACTGATAAATAAATTGTTTTTCGTCGAGTGAACAATTTTTAAGGGTTTTCGATGACGGCCTACAACTTTATAATAGAAATTTTTTATCTCGCACCTAGTGGTCGAAAAATAATTTTTCAAAATTGGTGAAAAACATTACCGAAAACGCTCAAATTTCTCAAACTGATGTCCCCCGGTATAGAGAATTGACCTTCCAAATTTGAAATCGGTACTATAAATAGTTTTTGAAAAAAAAACACTTTTCCGAGCAAAAAAAAAGACCCTGTATAGAGTGTCTCTTGTGGCTAGTTATCAGTAAACGTTTTGCATATAAAGAATAAGACGTGTCATACTTATGTAACAATATTATTAACTAATGGTATTATTAGCTATTTTTACTACATTTATTTACAATATTTATTTATTCTGTGTTACTATTTACTAAGTTGCGACTAATCGGGCCGATTAGATATTATTGAACCTTGGAATCTATAGCCGACATATTCAGACATTAGAATAATATTAGTTAATTCAAAAGCATTGAATTGGCGGCTTGGCCCGATTCATAAAATCCTATTTGGCTCTGCAAACCTTTTTTCCCACTTTGGGCTTTTTTTTTTCAACACTGCCCATTCCAGACAGCAAGGGCGCCACTTACTCGTTACTGCACCTGACAAAAATATTAAAATAGGGGGACAGTCGATGGAGGGTTTTTTCTATTTAGCATCGAACCCATTTTCTTCATTCTCGCAGTTTTCAATTTCAACAATAGCGTGTACTTCTTAACGTCATATGACGGGGGGTCAACGCCAGAATTCCGAACTGACGCCAATGAGTCGCCCCTCCCTTGGGTCTTAGCCAATGCTAGGGCAATTTCGAAGTTTCCTATACTTATACCTCGCTTCGTAATCCTTTCTACAATAATAGTATAAATAGTAGGTTCCTTTCTCATTTCGTTACAGTTTCTTGTCGACTTTTCTCAAGTCTGCGTCTTTCGATTCGTATTTCGGTCCTTCCTTAGTTTAATTTTTTCGTGTTTTTTGCTTTAGCTGTTCATAATTTTTCTCGCCTTCGAAGTTTAATTTTTTCGAGTCCATAGTTTTGGAGTTATAGTACTTCGACTGTGGCTTGAGTTTTTTTATTCAGTTTCAGGCTTTAAGTTCGCTTCCGTATTTTACAAGATGAACACTTTCTAATGACATACGAAGTTCCACGGTGGATCCTTTTTTTTTCAAAATGTTCCATTGTGGGGCATTAGCGGTGTTCATTGCCTCCTCGTTTGGCGTATGTCTGTAACTAATTTTGGTTTCGTTTCATTGTTAAGAAACATATGCATACCAAATTAGGCGAAAATGACACGATCCACACAATTTTTTTTGAGAATCTTTGTAGGTATCAATTATTGAAATACTTCCAATATTGTATATAAAGTGTAACATCGTAAGCAATAAAAACAGAAAAATGTAAAGAAAATATTTGTGTGTAAGTTATTACAAGTTCAAATAGAAATCCCCCCCCCCCCCCAGAAATAAAATAACGCCCTTTTGAAGTTCGGAAGAATGATGTAATTTTTATCGTAATCGTCAGTCGTTACATTTGGATCGCTTTCGCGCGACACAGATGTTTACAGCATAGTGATTATAGCCTACTGTCTATTGTAACTTTAAATAGGTTACCTTGGTAATGCCACCCCCCTTATTCCTTGTTCATACTCACCGGCAGCCAGCGGGTCCCCACTCCCCACATGCTGAGCTTGACGGTGATCGTTGACAGCTTCTTCACTGTTGATTTTTGTTACCCGCACAAACTAGACATTAGAATTATTCAAACATTTTTATTATTTCTAAAATTCGGTGTGAAATAAAAACGAAAAGAACGCTATTAGTTTCAAAACCAGGTATCTAAAAAATATTATTTAAATTGGAAAAAAAATTATAACGTAATGCTTTTTAAAAATGGAAAATAATCGATAACTTTGTAACTATACATTGGCCGCTATTTGTAATATTTATATTTTTAGTGTAAAGGAAGTTTGAAAAACGGCAAAAAAGAAAATTCGCGTAAATCGAGTTACCTCAATTTGGAACTAAAACAGTTTTAATATTGGCACAGGCTGGCCATTATATTAATTCCAACCCCTCCCTTTTTTTCTGAAAAAAATTATTATTTAAAAACCGTGAATCTTCGCAATTAGCTTGATCATTTGATGATATGGTTATTTTGGTCGATGTCATAAACAATGGACAAAATCGAAGATGGTTATATGCAAAGATATTGTATTATATTTTACATATACATTAAAAATAATCTTATTATTAACTTGTTCATACCGTCAAATGTGAAGTTTAATTTTTGAAATGTTTGCTCTTCGCGATTTACCGTAAACGAACTCTGTCGTCGTTCACTGTGAATAAAATCCCGGTGTAGGTAGTCAGGAGCGGCGTTAGGGGTAGGCAACCCGAGCTATAGCCTACTTTTGTGTTCAAATAGGGGCCCACAAATCGATCTGACGGGGCCACATCAAGTCGATTTTTAAATTCAAATAAAATATGTGATGATAGTTAATACTGTAAAATTTTAAAAACCGCACTAATATCAAATAATAAATAAATTACCTGAATTTGCAAAATTTAATTTTAAGTCCAATATTGAGGAACAGGGGGCCCACAAATGATAAACATTATTAGCCTACACCTAAGAATCTTCTGGCACCGCCCCTGTAGGTAGTTGCTAAAACTGTCTATTAAATTCTGGAGATTTACAAATGAGTTGGATTAGGGGTTAGTAAATGTCCACTTGTTTTTATGGTACCGATCATTAATTTAAGTTGAGAGCGCGCTAATATTTTCCTTTAAAGTAGCGCGAGCCACAATCCCCTAAAAATGAAGAAACGCGTACCGCGTAGCCCATTTCACCTGCCAAGTTTGTCAAGACCAAAAGAATGTATACTAGCGCTTATTGTTATAATTTGTGGCTTTTAATATTTAATAAAGCTCTTTAAACACTAAACGGAATATTTGCAGTCTAGTTTATCGTTGGATAAATTCGGAAGAACCTTTGAATTTTATTCAATCGGAGATATCATTAACTCCCGACGTTTAGAGTACCCTTCATTTTATTAATAAAAAAAGTAAATAATAAACCCATAGCCGAGTAATAGTTTAATGTTTGATTTTTGAAATTTTTTCTCGCCGCGCTGTGAGCGATTTGCGTAAACGAACTTTACCGTCGCTCACCATGATCAAAATCCGCTCGTAGCTAGCGCTCAAATCTGAGCGAACTATTCCTTCTCTCGGTAATTTTCCCTCAACGCTGCGTCAGCGCTTTCTACTGAGGGTACTAACGCGTCGCTTAAAAGTGAGGGGGCTATTCCGACGATCGGGAGATCTCGCTCAGCGCGCGGTGAGCGCTTAAAAGTGAGGGAACTAACCCGTCGAGGGGAGAATCTCCCTCAGCGCGCCGTCAGCCATCAACGCCGGAGCGAACTATTCGGCGCTCGCCCAGAGGCTTCTCAATTAGAGATAGAGAAAATAAACTCGTTTGCCTTGAGTACTCGCTCACTTGAGCAAGCCGTGTTTAAAACTCTATATGCTCATTTTTCCGAACGCTCGCAACTTTTTGCCCACCTCTGCTCCAGGACAGCGCCGTTAACATGGGCCCCTATGGTAGACCTTTGCTTATGGGGACCTTATGATAGGCTTATGATTTAGCTTATAGTCCACTAAATAGAGTATAAGTTGTCTAACTATAACTCTACAATGGCTCTCTGACGACGTTATCATTTGGCTATTTTAAATTTAAGCTTCCTTTGCTATAAATAGATGGCACCACGCTCTCCAGTAAAGTGGCGTTTTTCGAAGAATCGGATAGATTCATGGCCATCTCTAATAACAGGGGCCTTTTCATAATACAGGTGGAAATGATTGAGCTGACAGTATTTATCCCTTCCCTCAAAACCATTAAAAATGGAACTATCTAATACTACCATAAGTAACATAATGATTATAAGGATGACAATTAACAGAAATTATATTACAAATGATTTTCAGAGCTATTTCGCAATCAAGATTTAGCTCCGTACAGAGCAACCCATTGTCTAAATAAGATTTAAACGAAATAATCTACCACCAATGACGATAATACAATAACTCTGTTCTGTTGCAGGTCCAAGGCGGAGCTGGATGAGAGTGTCAGTGTCGAAAAACGTTCGGTACAAAGTTTAAGAAAATTAGCATTAAACCATAAGAATTAACATATTTATTATTGTTGTTCTGTTATTTATGATGCCAGGTTAGTTTGATGGCGATATATATAAGAGAAGACGCGTTTAGATGCCAAATTCGAAAATAAGTATATACCTTCAAAAAATGAAGGGTATATTTTTAATATCGAATTTGGTGTTCAGAATCGAAAAGTCATCGTTATTTTGCCGAAGTAAAGGTTATTTGTTCTGTTGAAAGCGTTTCAATTTTCAATAAGCCTTGGCATTTCCAAATACTTACTATCATCTGCTGGCCTTAGCCTTATCAAGAACGTATATATGTATAAGAACGTTGAACAAAAGTCGCACGTACCATAAGTCGCACGTACCATAAGTCGCACGTATCATAAGTCACACGTATCATAAGTCGCACGTACCATAAGTGCCATGATTTAATCGGGTACAGAATAACTCCGCCCAAAGAACCGCGTGCAGCGCGAGCGCTTGAACTATAAACGGATTTAACCTTAAGGGCGCGCCGCACGCGGTTCTTTGGGCGGAGTTATTCTGTACCCGATTAAATCAAGGCACCAGGCGCCAATTTGATCGTTCAACGTTCTTATACATATATACGTTCTTGGCCTTATTAAAATAATTAGCGTAGGGAGAATAGGAAGAGTCATACTTATAAATATTATGTTACTTTAGTACATGCGACTTATGATACGTGTGACTTATGATACGTGCGACTTATGATACATGCGACATATGATACATGTGACTTATGGTACATGCGACTTATGATACATGCGACATATGATACATGTGACTTATGGTACATGCGACTTATGATACATGCGACATATGATACATATGACTTATGATACGTGTGACTTATGGTACATGCAACTTATGATACATGCCACATATGATACATGCGACATATGATACATGTGACTTATGGTACATGCGACTTATGATACATGCGACATATGATACATGCGACATATGATACATGTGACTTATGGTACATGCGACTTATGATACGTGCGACTTATGATACATGCGACATATGATACATGTGACTTATGGTACATGCGACTTATGATACATGCGACATATGATACATGCGACATATGATACATGTGACTTATGGTACATGCGACTTATGATACGTGCGACTTATGATACATGCGACATATGATACATGTGACTTATGGTACATGCGACTTATGATACATGCGACATATGATACATGTGACTTATGGTACATGCGACTTATGATACATGCGACATATGATACATGCGACATATGATACATGTGACTTATGATACGTGTGACTTATGGTACTTGCGACTTATGATACGTGCGACTTATGGTACATGCGACATACGATACATACGACTTATGGTACATGCGACTTATGATACATGTGACTTATGGTACATGCGACATATGATACATGTGACTTATGGTACATGCGACTTATGATACGTGCGACTTATGATACATGCGACATATGATACATGTGACTTATGGTACATGCGACTTATGATACATGCGACATATGATACATGTGACTTATGGTACATGCGACTTATGATACATGCGACTTATGATACATGCGACATATGATACATGTGACTTATGATACATGCGACTTATGATACATGCGACATATGATACATGTGACTTATGGTACATGCGACTTATGATACATGCGACATATGATACATGCGACATATGATACATGTGACTTATGATACGTGTGACTTATGGTACTTGCGACTTATGATACGTGCGACTTATGGTACATGCGACATACGATACATACGACTTATGGTACATGCGACTTATGATACATGTGACTTATGGTACATGCGACATATGATACATGTGACTTATGGTACATGCGACTTATGATACGTGCGACTTATGATACATGCGACATATGATACATGTGACTTATGGTACATGCGACTTATGATACATGCGACATATGATACATGTGACTTATGGTACATGCGACTTATGATACATGCGACTTATGATACATGCGACATATGATACATGTGACATATGATACATGTGACTTATGGTACATGCGACTTATGATACATGCGACATATGATACATGTGACTTATGATACGTGTGACTTATGATACGTGCGACTTATGATACATGCGACATATGATACATGTGACTTATGGTACATGCGATTTATGATACGTGCGACTTATGATACATGCGACATATGATACATGTGACTTATGGTACATGCGACTTATGATACGTGCGACTTATGATACATGCGACATATGATACATGTGACTTATGGTACATGCGACTTATGATACATGTGACATATGATACATGTGACTTATGGTACATGCGACTTATGATACATGCGACATATGATACATGCGACATATGATACATGTGACTTATGGTACATGCGACTTATGATACATGCGACATATGATACGTGCGACATATGATACATGTGACTTATGGTACATGCGACTTATGATACGTGCGACTTATGATACATGTGACTTATGGTACATGCGACATATGATACATGTGACTTATGGTACATGCGACTTATGATACATGCGACATATGATACATGTGACTTATGGTACATGCGACTTATGATACATGCGACATATGATACATGCGACATATGATACATGTGACTTATGGTACATGCGACTTATGATACGTGCGACTTATGATACATGCGACATATGATACATGTGACTTATGGTACATGCGACTTATGATACATGCGACATATGATACATGTGACTTATGGTACATACGACTTATGGTACATGCGACTTATGATACGTGCGACTTATGATACATGCGACATATGATACATGTGACTTATGGTACATGCGACTTATGATACGTGCGACTTATGATACATGCGACATATGATACATGTGACTTATGGTACATGCGACTTATGATACATGCGACATATGATACATGTGACTTATGGTACATGCGACGTATGATACATGCGACTTATGATACATGCGACATATGATACATGTGACTTATGATACATGTGACTTATGGTACATGCGACATATGATACATGTGACTTATGGTACATGCGACTTATGATACATGCGACATATGATACATGTGACTTATGGTACATGCGACTTATGATACATGCGACATATGATACGTGCGACTTATGATACATGTGACTTATGGTACATGCGACATATGATACATGTGACTTATGGTACATGCGACTTATGATACATGCGACATATGATACATGTGACTTATGGTACATGCGACTTATGATACATGCGACATATGATACATGCGACATATGATACATGTGACTTATGGTACTTGCGACTTATGATACGTGCGACTTATGGTACATGCGACATACGATACATACGACTTATGGTACATGCGACTTATGATACATGTGACTTATGGTACATGCGACATATGATACATGTGACTTATGGTACATGCGACTTATGATACGTGCGACTTATGATACATGCGACATATGATACATGTGACTTATGGTACATGCGACTTATGATACGTGCGACTTATGATACATGCGACATATGATACATGTGACTTATGGTACATGCGACTTATGATACATGCGACATATGATACATGTGACTTATGGTACATGCGACTTATGATACATGCGACTTATGATACATGCGACATATGATACATGTGACTTATGATACATGTGACTTATGGTACATGCGACTTATGATACATGCGACATATGATACATGTGACTTATGGTACATGCGATTTATGATACGTGCGACTTATGATACATGCGACATATGATACATGTGACTTATGGTACATGCGACTTATGATACATGCGACATATGATACATGTGACTTATGATACGTGTGACTTATGATACGTGCGACTTATGATACATGCGACATATGATACATGTGACTTATGGTACATGCGATTTATGATACGTGCGACTTATGATACATGCGACATATGATACATGTGACTTATGGTACATGCGACTTATGATACGTGCGACTTATGATACATGCGACATATGATACATGTGACTTATGGTACATGCGACTTATGATACATGTGACATATGATACATGTGACTTATGGTACATGCGACTTATGATACATGCGACATATGATACATGTGACTTATGATACGTGTGCCTTATGGTACATGCGACTTATGATACATGCGACATATGATACATGCGACATATGATACATGTGACTTATGGTACATGCGACTTATGATACATGCGACATATGATACGTGCGACATATGATACATGTGACTTATGGTACATGCGACTTATGATACGTGCGACTTATGATACATGTGACTTATGGTACATGCGACATATGATGCATGTGACTTATGGTACATGCGACTTATGATACATGCGACATATGATACATGTGACTTATGATACGTGCGACTTATGATACGTGCGACATATGATACATGTGACTTATGGTACATGCGACTTATGATACGTGCGACTTATGATACATGCGACATATGATACATGTGACTTATGGTACATGCGATTTATGATACATGCGACATATGATACATGTGACTTATGATACGTGTGACTTATGGTACATGCGACTTATGATACATGTGACTTATGGTACATGCGACTTATGATACGTGTGACTTATGGTACATGCGACTTATGATACGTGTGACTTATGGTACATGCGACTTATGATACATGTGACTTATGGTACATGCGACTTATGATACATGTGACTTATGGTACATGCGACTTATGATACGTGTGATTTATGATACGTGTGACTTATGGCACATGTGACTTTTGGTACATGTTACTTAAAGTACATGTAACTTATGGTACGTGTTATTTATGGTACAATTAAAAGCATTGAAATCGAACTGCTGAGGATTTCGCTTTAAACGTTTCCTTCCCTTTAAGCAATTTTCGAATCAATGTATTGCTAGTTCCTCTGTATAACTGCCCTCGTAGACCTATGTTAGCATTAGGGACTGTCAACAAATTACGTAACGCAAAACACTGAGTTTTTTCATAACCCCCCTCTCCCCTCGTAACTTAAAGGGAATATAACCTGCAAAGTAATCTTTATGGAAGACCCCTTCAATTTTTCAAATTTCCCTGTACAGTGGCGCCAAACATTTTTAAAGGCCAGAGCTGCAAACGTTGGTGTTCCACACCAAATACCTGAGGTTATATTCCCTTTAAAGGTAATATAACCTACAAAGCAATCGTTATGGAAGACCCCTTATATTTTACAAATTTATCTGCACAGTGGCGCCAAACCTTTCTAAAGCCAAAGGCAGGAGCGGCGAGAGCTGCAAACGCTGGTGTTCCACACCAAATACCATAAGTCGCACGTACCATAAGTGCCATGATTTAATCGGTTTCAGAATAACTCCGCCCTAAAATTCCACACCAAATACCTGAGGTTTTATTCCCTTTAAACTAGCAATTGAACAGACCACACACCGAAATTACGTCACAAATACTCAAACCCCCTCAATAATAATATCATAAACTTTAAAATTATTAAATTTATTTCAAAACTAAAGTTATTTATTTATTATTTGACCTCTCTTAATCTAATCAAACTATTATTAGTGATAAAAAGTATTAAATTGCGACTGTAAGCTAAAATATTTTGGGTTCTGTTTGGGGAAACGAAGTCGGTTGGTTGCTGAGAGATAAATAACTAAATCACGTTTCTTCGTCGAGCACGTGGCGCCATCTAAGTAGGCTGACCGTTATATTTCGAAAATAAAAGCTTGTCTTGCAGTGTTCCTCGACCTAAAGGATGCCTTCGGCAGTGTCCACCATCAAGCACTGCTCTACAAGCTTCAACGTTGGGGTCTGTCGGGAAATCTTCTTCGTTGGGTGGAGGACTTTCTCAAGGGCAGAACCTTCCAGGTCAGAGTTAATGGGGAGCTTTCTGACGTATATCCAGTTAAAAGAGGAGTCCCTAAGGGCAGCTCTATCAGCCCCATCCTCTTCGACGTTATGTTGGACGAGATCCCTCAAATTTGAACACGCAGATGATATCGCAGGTTGGAAGTGTGGACCGGCGCTTCAACCTCTGTACGACTCAATGCAGATAGCGCTTGATGATATCTTGGAGTATGGTTCCAGCTTGGGCCTCAACTTTCAACGCCTCAAGTGCGAATATTTGCTCTTCACCAAAACAAAAGGTCTCCCTCTCCGTCTCGATGGCACCCCATTGACCAAGGTCAGGACGTACCGGTACCTAGGCGTCATTTTTGACGACCGTCTCACGTGGAAACCTTACGTTGAGGCACTTGCTACTTCTTCACTAAAGCGTCTTAACCTCCTGCGTACCGTCTCGGCGACCAATTGGGGAGCGAGTAGGGGGGGGGGGGTGCTCCGGCTCCTGTACACCCATCTTATCCGATCCAGGTTGGACTATTCCAGCCCACTCTACGCGTCCGGTTCCGCCACCTTTCTGGCCATTTTGGATAAAGTACAGAACGCTGCTATTCGAGTCATCCTGGGAGTCCCGCACTCCTCGCCCATAGTACTTATGGAAACGGAGGCGGCAATTCCTCCTTTGAGCGTTTGTCGTTCCATCCTGGACCTTCACACTCTCACGCCATGTGGAGCAGCCGACACGCCAGAATTTTACCCCACTCTCCTCCGCGACAATCTCGCCACTTTGGAAGTCTTTGAACATCACTTCGCACCGGACCGACTCCCTTTCTTGCTTCGTGCGTGGTACTTAACCAGATAGCATAATCTTTCCTGGCTCTTTCATACCTCCAGGAGTCACATCCCACCCACCCCATCTCCTTCTTGGGAACCGCCCACGGTGAAGGTCAGCTCCCGCTGGTTGCATTCTCGCAAAGGCGACCTCTGCTCGGACGCGCTAAGGCAATCTTTCCTCGTGACGCTTGACGCTCTCGCCAAGGATGCGACCATTATCTACACTGACGGTTCTCTCGCTTCGGATTCGGGAATCGCCAGCGCCGCTTTCGCAATTCCATCTCTAGGGGTTGGAGCCCGTTCCTATGTCGATTCCGGTCATCCCATCACCAGATCGAGCTACTCGCCATACAACTAGCTCTTTCCTACGCGTCTGCTCATCTTCACAGCTTTGTGATCGTCTGCTCGGATTCTATGAGTGCCCTCACCATGCTCCATAAGCGCTCTACTGACCCGGTGGTCACGGCAATTCACGATCTCCGCGACAAGTACCCTTACTCGGTGACTCTCCTGTGGTGCCCGGCTCATGTAGGAGTGGAGGGCAACGAAACGGCGGATGGACTTGCGGGGGTCACCGGTCTTCCGCGGCCATCTAAGGTGGATTTCTTTATCCCCGCGACGCTCTCCGAACTGAAGTCAGTGTGCAGCAAGGTCCGGACCACTACTTGGGTTGATTCCTGGAGGACTCGTGCGTCCGCGTACGCTCTCTATCGCGCGAAGCCGAACCCGGGTTCACGCGAAATCACGCGTTTACAGCTTACGCGACGCGATGACACTCTTTTGGCGCGTCTCGGCTATAACCGACTTCCGACAAAGATGCTACTTTTTCGATTCAACCTGTCTCCCACAGACAGTTGCACGAAATGCGGTGCTGTTGACACTGTGGAACACATTCTCTTCGTCTGCCTCGACCAGCTTGCACCTCGGCTGCGTCTACACTCCGCCCTCCACAAGAGGCATCTACCGGTTTCTTTACATGGGGTCCTCAAGGCGGTTCACGCGGGCTTCGCCGAGGTGGTCGCTGCCACCCGCGTCATTCTCCGACGTGCCATTCGGATCTGAGAACTTTTTTCTGACATTCATTGTGTATTTTACTCGGTCGTGTTATATTGTGAGTTTTCATTATTATTTTTTCTCGCTTTTCACTTTTTTTGTGTGTATATATATTTGTATATATTTTCCCTTGGCGCGCTTGGTGTGAAGGCTCTACGCTATATGCACCAATTCCCCACACTATGTTATTCTGCCCCCCCCCCCGCTTTACAAAAATGGTCGTTTAACTGTAAATTCAACTATAACTTTGAATTTGTTAAATTAAAACGTATATTATCAGTTGAATTGAATCATCATAGACGTGAAAAACGGGCGAAATGACTTCAGTGACAGTTGAAGTTTCGAAGTGGTGCTGGCAGCCATGCCGTCCCGAAATTGTACTCTTTTTTTTCTTACGCCAAAATTCAAAAAACCTTCCGAGGCTGGGAACATTGAGTGGTGAATAAAGTACTTGTAAGTCACAATTTTTACCTACTGTGGCTAGGGTTTCGAGGAACACTTACTTATAATTATGTATAATATCAAAAGTAACATAATACAAATAAGTATGACACTTCCTATTGCTTTAATGCTAATTTTCTAACCGAACCTTTTTTCGGCAAAGATACTCTCTTCAAGCTGTGACTTGGACTCGCGACTTACCGTTTTGGATGACTACTTTTTCATAAAAATTTCAGAATAATATCGGAAAGCACGTTCTGGAGTCGCGAGGGGCTTTGGCTTGGTTTTGAAGCCTGCGTGCGAATCACGCGTGATAAAAAAAACATGAGCTCGTGGCGCCGAGAAAAACATTTTTATTTTTTATCATTTTAGCCTAATATTCCGCCTATCTATCGGAAACCAGATATTTCGGCTTAGTGGAAGTCTCGCGTATTTTAGACACTAGAGGGCTCTGTGCTGAGAAAACATCTTGATTACGCATTAACTACTAGCGTCAAACGAGTATAAGCAGACGACATTTTTTTTATTTGAAAGATAGATGACGCCACCGACTAATGATAACTTTCAGTTCGTAAACAATTCCAAGAAAGTGTTCCTCAACAGCCCAGCCACGGCAGATGTAATTTGTGGCTCTAGAAGTACTATATTCTTAACTTCAATGGCAGGAAGCCGTTGGAATTTATTTCACCTTCTAATACTAAATTTTAATTACTTTTACAATTTCCAAAAACAAAAATATTTTAAGTACATATTTATTTAAAATTATGGCCATCTTTTCTCAATTTAAATAATAAAGTTTATAAATGCGCCCAGTTATAAAAGGGGAATTTGGAGACAGTAAGTTGTATCAGAAGTATATAGTTGAATAGGCTTCGAGCTTAGGAAGTATAGCGCCATCTGCCATAATATCCGTAAACTAAATATGTGAAGAAATAGCAGACACCTTTTGAATTTCTAGGTTTTCCGGTTGAACTTTCAGCTGTTATGCAGAGATAATTTCGAACGAGCAGACAATTTTCATATATTTAATTTAAAACTCGGTCGGTAGGCGGCGATACTTATGGCCAAAATTTAAACCAAATGTTTACTGTGCAAAGGCTATTAACTAATTTTGGGAAAATTAAAAAGATTTGGCTTTTTAATTCTAGCAAAATATGGGGATTTATAATCAACATATCAAATCCTACGCTCTCTTAAATGAATTTAGTTAGAATGTTAAAAAATTAAACCCTAAAATTATAAAATTACATCCGCAATTTCACTTTTTATTGTTTTACGTGTAGAAAACTAATTATGCGATTATAAATAATAAACGAGAAAAAATATTAAATTGAGACTGTATCTTGAAATAATTGATAATTTAGCTTCCGGAATCGAATTGCGATATGTGGCATATTTCAGACACGCTTATACGAACCGTAACATAATTTACTTGCGTCTTCAAAATTCGCTACGTTGAGATAAATACGTACTTGTGTTTATATAATTTAAATTCTGGAGGGTGACGTGACATTTTTACCCCCATTTTAATATAGGAATGTGACGATGATGCATAAAGCTCATCTTAGGCCTAATGACTTCGATTGAAGTTTATCAAAAATGTTTTATCACGCTCAGACCAGACATTTAACACGTGGAATGGTGGAAGGTAGGGAACTAACCCACTTATAGGCTTAGGAAACATAGCGCCATCTACCTTAACACCCGTAAACTAAATATGTGAAGAAATAGCAGACACCTTTTGAATTTCTAGGTTTTCCGGTTGAACTTTCGGCTGTTATGCAGAGACAATATATTAATTTAAAACTCGGTCGGTAGGCGGCGATACTTATGACCAAAATTTAAACTACGCACGAAGCCTATAGGAAACATAATTTGTCACTAATTTCATATCGATGACACATCGTTTCGGACCAATTATGAGTACCCCAACAGAGACTTGTAGGTCCTGGCTCTCGGAAATATTACTTCTTGGCCATTTCCCTGAAGATGTTTCATTGAAGCGCCTATTGCTACAATTATTTTTGAATTCGTTTAAATACATGATGTGATTGAAATCAAATTTATCAGTTTTTTCGAATTATTAATAACCCTGTGTGATGATATCTCTGTTTGAAAATGGCTCGAATGAAAATAATAATGATAAAATTGTGTTATTTGTTTGAAGAATACATGTGCAAGGTAAATACATCATTATTCACTAAAGCCTTCACAGGCTCGGCGCTGATTCTGTTGGGGGCTAATAGGCCTTTCCATAAGATATGCTATGCTTGCCGATATTGTTTTTATGTAGGTCATTCGTCACGAAATACATAGAAATTCAGTTCAATTTGTTCGTAAAAACAGGGTGCCTCTTAGAATTTTCCCTGTGTCCAAGGGTTTTCGTAGTAAAACGTCATCGATACGTCACCCGTGACGTAGCAGCAACATCGAAACAAGAAGGCCAATGTTATTTTACAGGAAGGCCTAATTTTCGCCAAACCGCTTGTTCATACAGATCAAAATGTACAGAATCTGTTACTTCCCTTAAAGGGAATAGAACCTCCAACGCGTTCTTTATGGAAGACCCCATCAATTTCCTTTATTCCCTTCACAATCAGCGATTATCAGCGCCGCCGGTGTGAAAAGCCGTGGGAGGCAGCGGACAATATTGGAACCCTCGGAGGGCGACAGAAATACCAGAGGTTATATTCCCTTTAAAGCCGTCTCAGGCTAATTTGCGATGAAAAATAGTGCTGGGTAAAATGTCCCAACGTAGTGTAATTTTTACAGTTTACGTTGGTAGGCGGACTGGCGGAGTAATACACACGGTAGTTTTAAGACGTATGCTTCCGCGGTTCGGCGGGAAAATGGCGCTCATTGAAAACTACCTCGGACCTACGAAGATACATGTTTCCCAGTGGCCATCGGGAAAAATTAGTGTGTGGGCCTGGGCCATTATTTTTTATTAAAAAATGTAGTGTTGTAAGTCGGAAAATTTTCCGTATTTTTCCGAAAACAATAAAAAAAAAGTTTTTATTCCATGATAAGTCTAATATATTGTTTGCAAATTTAAATAAAGCGACATTTTCGCCTCATTTTTTCGAATCTGAAAGTAAAACTAAACCTCTAGACTAGTTTAAACTGATTAACAATGTAACGCTATTAATGTTTTGTAGTATGTTTACTGATATTAGACATTTTATATCGATAAAAACTTAAAAACATTAAAAACTCTTAAAAGGTAATTTATGTTTAAAATTTTTATTTTTCCGATTTGCTTTTCTGGAAAATTTTCCGCATTTTATTTTTTCCGGAAAATAAACATCCCTAAAAAAATGTATGTACTTAAAACTTGGATTAATAGTAGTTCCTACCTGAAATAAAACCTGACCAGCAATTGGCGTTTGCGACAGCAGCGCCGCTTCGGCGAAGTTAGCGGAGAATTTCCGAAACTCCCGTAACTCGCAGCCTTCTACAAGTAAGAACCAGTAACAAACACTTGGCAAATGCACGCGGAACGGTAGAGTGATATATCCAGGTAGGAACTACTATTATTTATCCAAGCTTAAAACCATAAATGTATATTATTGTTACATAAGTGTGACACTTCGTATTCTTCACATGCAAAAGTTTTACTGAAAGCTATTCGCAAGACAGACTGCATCACGGGCTTCGTCGCTGTTTTGCGTCCGCTTGCTAACGCGTCACAAGTAGCCTTTGACAGCGCCTCGCTAGGGGAGATTTTCTTCTTATGATAGCGACAAACTTATGCAATAATATTATAGACATACGTTCAAATAAGCAAGAAATCCTTGTAACTTTAATTCTTAAAAAAGTGTTCTTTCTAATATCTTGTCCGTCAATGAATTCATTGATTAAGGCTATCTTGGCCACATGCATTACGAAGGTATTATAGAATATCTAAATAATTGGGTAAAACGGGGTACACGACGACGCGATTTTCTATTTGGACGAACCTATTCAAATCAATTTTACGCTTATTTCATATTAATGTTAACTGCTACTTCAATATTAAAATAACTTCTGTAAAAAGACTGAATTCGGACAGTGAGATTAGAAATTTTTCTTTGGTGGCTATTTATCCTCAGTTTTATTTCTGTGGGGCTCTGTCCCCGTATGTTGCCTTTTTACATCCTAAATCTCGTAAGAAATAACTTATTTACTTTTGCTATAACGTATACCTAAAAGAAAGACGCATCTACCTTTGTGAAACGAATATAAATAAGCATAAATTATTTTTTTTTACGCGAACGGTTCGATTAAAGTATGACTCTCCAAAAAAACACACTATTTAGGACTCGCGAATAAGTTTTACCCTCATACCGCGAGACTATCTCGGAAAGTTTACTCAAGCGGGACCGTGCAGGGTGGGAAGGGGGCTGACAAACGAATTTGGAAGTTTTCGGTATTCGCGGCTATAGGTACGCTTCACCTGTCAGTCCGGTTTTGCCGACCCCGACCGACGAATGGAGGGGAGTCTATTCGACGCGTGAACGTGGCTCCAACAGGTATCCCTGCCCGCTGGAAACGAAAAATACACCGAGGCTTAGCGCGCCGCGGAGGACGCGTTAAACGTAATGGCCTAAAAATATATCTGGCGGCGTTGGAATGTACCGAATTCTCGAAAATTGTTCTTGAAAGTCGTCTTCTCAGTGCGCGTCCTGGACGCGTTTCGTACGGCACTTTGGATACGAATACCGTGATACCTCTTAATATGTCTAGATTTTCGACGTTTTCTGGATAATCGCGTCCTAAGATTGTTTGTCGGGCGAGTTTTATTTCTTTCGGCGAAGAATGGAGGCATCGGATTTGGGGTTCAGCCACAGCGGGCTCCAAGCTCGCTCTCCCGAGGGTCACGCCGCCAAAGCCATGCACATACGTGGCGACGAATTCGTTTGGGTCGAAATCCAAGAGAAAACCTTCACCAATTGGGTGAACGAAAATTTGAAAGCCGTCGGATTAACGGCGACTAATTTGCAAACGGACTTTTGCGACGGTCTCAAATTAATCGCGTTGATCGAAGTGCTGCAGAAGAAGAAATTGAAGAAGATACGCAAACCTCTCAATCAACACCAGTATTTGGAAAATGTCCAAACGGCCCTCAATGCCATGGCTGCTGATAACATCAAATTGGTTAACATAGGTAAGACATTTTTCTATTATTTATGGTTTAGGTTCCTCTTTATCGTTGGCTGTTGTTTAACAAGTTTTTTTTGGCTGTTAGCCCATCTAACCTCAAGAATTTGTACATTATGAATTTTAAGCGTGATAAAAAATTTTGGCACTGAAATTTTAAGGCAGTCGCTATCCAATTTTTTAAAACCTTGACTTGTAATTTGTTCGATATGGTTACGTAATTTTTACACTAAAAAACCATAGTTTTTTTACAACAAAAACCTTAACTAATCGTTTGAACTATGGTCAAATTATTATTATGCAGTTATCAACTTTAAAATCCTTTTTATATAATAACAAAGAACTTATGGTTGAAATTCAAACCTTTTGTAACAAAAATTAACACAATACTTTGAAACACGACACAAAGAGTAATACAACAAAATTTCGTTGTAAATTATAGAATAATGTTAATTTTGAACATTCGATATTTTTAAAATAAGGTTGAAGATAGTTTGATACAAGAAAATGAAATATTTAAAAATTGTTGACTTTTTAAATGTTTAACAATAATCTACCAAGTCATTTATCTGAGATCAAATGTGTAGCTTTTAATGAAGTATTTATGTTGATATGCAACTATAAATATTTATGTACAAAATTGTTGACTTGGTAAATTATTGTTAAACATTTAAAAAGTCATTTATCTAAGATCAAAGTGTAGCTTTTAAATATCCTATCACGTCCACCGTTAAACTTGCATCTATATCGTGTATACTAACAATAGTAATTAATTTAATATTACCTCAACAATTTACAAATATATTGAAAATTTAATGTTTTTCTCAATAAACTTTTTGTGAATAATATAAACATGTTTATATATTTTTCATTTTGAGAAATATAGCTATTTTAATATTAATGGTGAAATCATTTAAAATTCCTTTAGAAAAGTGAATTTAAATCGGTTCTTCAAAATGCTTTGACAGTGACAGTCAAGCTAGCGTAAACGAAACCTCTGTAAAACCCCGGGTTGACAGCTCTTAAATTGTCACTAGCCGCGACATCGCATTTCGACATTCCAATTTTGTCAGGGCCGTTGAGAACTTACGCAAACAGATTCATTGTTTCAATTTACGAAATTTCATTGTTGAAACCTCAACGTTTAGGATTAACTAATTATTAGTTAAGGTCATGTACCACCCTGATTAAGCAAACCTTGTATTGACTGTTTGCTTCGTTAAACATTTGTTAAAATTGGAAGTCATTTTGAACTGCGCCAACGTTTTCTGTAATACCTGAAGTACATAGTATATTTTACGCGTGAAGTGTTCCTCTTGCTAAATGAAAACAAGTGATACAATAGAAATTATTCGTGACCGAAACGAGTCTAGATGGCGCAACGGAGCTAGCATCTTCGAGGTGGTACCTATGATCTAGCGTCTGCTACAAACCAAATAAAAATATTTTTTTCTTAAATAATCATATCAAAATATAAGCAAACGACACAAAAATTATATTAAAATGCAATTATAATTATTTATAAAGTCAAATTTACGAATAACGATGAGGAAAAACTAATAGCGTCTGCTTTAGCCCCCACCTATCTAACTTTCAATGGCGAACCAAAGGGGGCGTTGCGATAGTTTTCGGTCGCGAATAATCTAGAAATCATAAATAAATAATTAGAAAAACGTGTGTACAAACGCATTGGCTCAAAATCTAAAAACCCCACTAGAACCACTACCTACGTTATTAATCATTACGTAGGTAGTGCTAGAACAATAATTAAGTGATTGTAAATCTTAAACTTTGTATAAATGGCCAAATCTAAAAATCTCCAAAAATATGCCGAAATAGACAATGTTATTTCATGAATTACAATTATCTGTAATTGTACCATAGTTTTGCTGTATTAAACCGTGTAGTGTTGTAAGTCGGAAAATTTCCCGCTCGGAAAATTTTCCGGAAAATGACCGAGAAAATTTTACATATTTTCCGAAAAAAAAAATTCAATTCTATGATTAGCTTAATATATTGTTTGCAAATTTAAATAAAGCGGCTTTTTCGCCTAATTTTTTCGAATCTGAAAGTAAAACTAAACCTCTAGATTAGTTTAAACTGATTAACAATGTAACATAGGTTAAGTAATGTGTTTTAGTATGTTTACTGATATTAGACGTTTTATGTCGATAAAAAGTTTAAAAAATTAAAAACCCTTAAAAGTAATTTATGTTTCAATTTTTTATTTTTCCCATTTGCGGAAAATTTTCTGGAAAATTTTTCCGGAAAATTAACAACACTAAACGTTTCTGCTGTAATAATAAAATAGCTATAAATGCTTTATAATTTTCCCAAATTACTTAAAAATAAAATAGGAAGCTACTTTATTCTGAAAATAAAAAATATTGAGAAGTACGTTTAGTAAATTCAGAGCTGCAAATAAATGCCGTTCATTTTGAACGTTGAAAAAGGGGATAATGTAATCGGCAGCCTTGCGTTGGCCCGTGCCGTACAGGGAATAATTGAGATCCCGATCGCGATGAATCACGCTTAAAAATAAGAAACAAGTGTGCCATTGTGTGTAGGTGGACTCGTTCCCCCCAGAAACCCCGAAGGATCGGTGTGGGCAGCTTCTTCCTGTTGGTTTGGGTGTCATAACGGTGCTCGACCATTTCCTCGTCATTTCTCCTCCGAAATTTGTTTTTACCCGACCGCAGAAACATTCCTGCTAAATACATTTAGTTAAAATCGATTTACTCTATTTAAATCGATTTATTTTATTTAAATCGATTTATTTTATTTAAATCGATTTATTTTATTTAAATCGATTTATTTTATTTAAATCGATTTATTTTATTTAAATCGATTTATTTTATTTAAATCGATTTATTTTATTTAAATCGATTTATTTTATTTAAATCGATTTATTTTATTTAAATCGATTTATTTTATTTAAATCGATTTATTTTATTTAAATCGATTTATTTTATTTACATTGATTAATTTTATTTACATTGATATATTTTATTTACATTGATATATTTTATTTACATTGATATATTTTATTTAAATCGATTTATTTTATTTAAATCGATTTATTTTATTTAAATCGATTTATTTTATTTAAATCGATTTATTTTATTTAAATCTATTTATTTTATTTAAATCGATTTATTTTATTTAAATCGATTTATTTTATTTAAATCGATTTATTTTATTTAAATCGATTTTATTTAAATCGATTTATTTTATTTACATTGATTAATTTTATTTACATTGATATATTTTATTTACATTGATATATTTTATTTACATTGATATATTTTATTTACATTGATATATTTTATTTACATTGATATATTTTATTTAAATCGATTTATTTTATTTAAATCGATTTATTTTATTTAAATCGATTTATTTTATTTAAATCTATTTATTTTATTTAAATCGATTTATTTTATTTAAATCTATTTATTTTATTTAAATCGATTTATTTTATTTAAATCTATTTATTTTATTTAAATCGATTTATTTTATTTAAATCGATTTATTTTATTTAAATCGATTTATTTTATTTAAATCGATTTATTTTATTTACATTGATTTATTTTATTTACATTGATTAATTTTATTTACATTGATTAATTTTATTTACATTGATATATTTTATTTACATTGATATATTTTATTTACATTGATATATTTTATTTACATTGATATATTTTATTTACATTGATATATTTTATTTACATTGATATATTTTATTTACATTGATATATTTTATTTACATTGATATATTTTATTTACATTGATATATTTTATTTACATTGATATATTTTATTTAAATCGATTTATTTTATTTAAATCGATTTATTTTATTTAAATCGATTTATTTTATTTAAATCGATTTATTTTATTTAAATCGATTTATTTTATTTAAATCGATTTATTTTATTTAAATCGATTTATTTTATTTACATTGATTAATTTTATTTACATTGATTAATTTTATTTACATTGATTAATTTTATTTACATTGATTAATTTTATTTACATTGATAAATTTTATTTACATTGATTAATTTTATTTACATTGATATATTTTATTTACATTGATTAATTTTATTTAAATCGATTTAAATAAAATAAATCGATTTAAATAAAATAAATCGATTTAAATAAAATATATCAATGTAAATAAAATATATCAATGTATTTTATTTAAATCGATTTATTTTATTTAAATCGATTTATTTTATTTAAATCGATTTATTTTATTTAAATCGATTTATTTTATTTAAATCGATTTATTTTATTTAAATCGATTTATTTTATTTAAATCGATTTATTTTATTTAAATCGATTTATTTTATTTAAATCGATTTATTTTATTTACATTGATTAATTTTATTTACATTGATTAATTTTATTTACATTGATATATTTTATTTACATTGATATATTTTATTTACATTGATATATTTTATTTAAATCGATTTATTTTATTTAAATCGATTTATTTTATTTAAATCGATTTATTTTATTTAAATCGATTTATTTTATTTACATTGATTAATTTTATTTACATTGATTAATTTTATTTACATTGATATATTTTATTTACATTGATATATTTTATTTACATTGATATATTTTATTTACATTGATATATTTTATTTAAATCGATTTATTTTATTTAAATCGATTTATTTTATTTAAATCGATTTATTTTATTTAAATCGATTTATTTTATTTAAATCGATTTATTTTATTTAAATCGATTTATTTTATTTAAATCGATTTATTTTATTTAAATCGATTTATTTTATTTAAATCTATTTATTTTATTTAAATCGATTTATTTTATTTAAATCTATTTATTTTATTTAAATCTATTTATTTTATTTAAATCGATTTATTTTATTTAAATCGATTTATTTTATTTAAATCGATTTATTTTATTTACATTGATTTATTTTATTTACATTGATTAATTTTATTTACATTGATTAATTTTATTTACATTGATTAATTTTATTTACATTGATTAATTTTATTTACATTGATTAATTTTATTTACATTGATATATTTTATTTACATTGATATATTTTATTTAAATCGATTTATTTTATTTAAATCGATTTATTTTATTTAAATCGATTTATTTTATTTAAATCTATTTATTTTATTTAAATCGATTTATTTTATTTAAATCGATTTATTTTATTTAAATCGATTTATTTTATTTAAATCGATTTATTTTATTTAAATCGATTTATTTTATTTACATTGATTAATTTTATTTACATTGATTAATTTTATTTACATTGATATATTTTATTTAAATCGATTTATTTTATTTAAATCGATTTATTTTATTTAAATCGATTTATTTTATTTAAATCGATTTATTTTATTTAAATCGATTTATTTTATTTAAATCGATTTATTTTATTTAAATCGATTTATTTTATTTAAATCGATTTATTTTATTTAAATCTATTTATTTTATTTAAATCTATTTATTTTATTTAAATCGATTTATTTTATTTAAATCGATTTATTTTATTTAAATCGATTTATTTTATTTAAATCGATTTTATTTAAATCGATTTATTTTATTTACATTGATTAATTTTATTTACATTGATTAATTTTATTTACATTGATATATTTTATTTACATTGATATATTTTATTTACATTGATATATTTTATTTACATTGATATATTTTATTTACATTGATATATTTTATTTACATTGATATATTTTATTTACATTGATATATTTTATTTACATTGATATATTTTATTTACATTGATATATTTTATTTAAATCGATTTATTTTATTTAAATCGATTTATTTTATTTAAATCGATTTATTTTATTTAAATCGATTTATTTTATTTAAATCGATTTATTTTATTTAAATCGATTTATTTTATTTAAATCGATTTATTTTATTTACATTGATTAATTTTATTTACATTGATTAATTTTATTTACATTGATTAATTTTATTTACATTGATTAATTTTATTTACATTGATAAATTTTATTTACATTGATTAATTTTATTTACATTGATATATTTTATTTACATTGATTAATTTTATTTACATTGATATATTTTATTTACATTGATATATTTTATTTAAATCGATTTATTTTATTTAAATCGATTTATTTTATTTAAATCGATTTATTTTATTTAAATCGATTTATTTTATTTAAATCGATTTATTTTATTTAAATCGATTTATTTTATTTAAATCGATTTATTTTATTTAAATCGATTTATTTTATTTAAATCGATTTATTTTATTTAAATCGATTTATTTTATTTAAATCGATTTATTTTATTTAAATCGATTTATTTTATTTACATTGATTAATTTTATTTACATTGATTAATTTTATTTACATTGATATATTTTATTTACATTGATATATTTTATTTACATTGATATATTTTATTTAAATCGATTTATTTTATTTAAATCGATTTATTTTATTTAAATCGATTTATTTTATTTAAATCGATTTATTTTATTTAAATCGATTTATTTTATTTAAATCGATTTATTTTATTTAAATCGATTTATTTTATTTACATTGATTAATTTTATTTACATTGATTAATTTTATTTACATTGATATATTTTATTTACATTGATATATTTTATTTACATTGATATATTTTATTTACATTGATATATTTTATTTAAATCGATTTATTTTATTTAAATCGATTTATTTTATTTAAATCGATTTATTTTATTTAAATCGATTTATTTTATTTAAATCGATTTATTTTATTTAAATCGATTTATTTTATTTAAATCTATTTATTTTATTTAAATCTATTTATTTTATTTAAATCGATTTATTTTATTTAAATCGATTTATTTTATTTAAATCGATTTATTTTATTTAAATCGATTTATTTTATTTAAATCGATTTTATTTAAATCGATTTATTTTATTTACATTGATTAATTTTATTTACATTGATATATTTTATTTACATTGATATATTTTATTTACATTGATATATTTTATTTACATTGATATATTTTATTTACATTGATATATTTTATTTACATTGATATATTTTATTTACATTGATATATTTTATTTACATTGATATATTTTATTTAAATCGATTTATTTTATTTAAATCGATTTATTTTATTTAAATCGATTTATTTTATTTAAATCGATTTATTTTATTTAAATCGATTTATTTTATTTAAATCGATTTATTTTATTTAAATCGATTTATTTTATTTAAATCGATTTATTTTATTTAAATCGATTTATTTTATTTACATTGATTAATTTTATTTACATTGATTAATTTTATTTACATTGATTAATTTTATTTACATTGATTAATTTTATTTACATTGATTAATTTTATTTACATTGATATATTTTATTTACATTGATATATTTTATTTACATTGATATATTTTATTTAAATCGATTTATTTTATTTAAATCGATTTATTTTATTTAAATCGATTTATTTTATTTAAATCGATTTATTTTATTTAAATCGATTTATTTTATTTACATCGATTTATTTTATTTGCATCGATTTATTTTATTTGCATTGATTTATTTTATTTGCATTGATTTATTTTATTTGCATTGATTTATTTTATTTGCATTGATTTATTTTATTTACATTGATTTATTTTATTTACATTGATTTATTTTATTTACATCGATTTATTTTATTTACATCGATTTATTTTATTTACATCGATTTATTTACTTTGATTACAATCGGACAACCATACTCTTGCATTTTCACATAATTTATTGGGTTGGCCTTTTTTATTTAATGAAACTTGTTTAACTTAAGTAGTTTTGGAATAGTTATTTTTAAACAATAATTGACGCTTTTGATAGATGATTGGATATCTACGTCATGTAAACTAAAAATTAAATTAAACTATTACCGAAACTTTTTACCCAATTTAAAAAATATATATTTTTCATTACGTAAAAAGATGGATTTAAAATAAAACTTTGCTAAACAAAAAAGCTACGTCTAACGGTCTAGGTTCCTACAAGTTTCACTAACACGTTTTATATTGTATATTATATTGGATTGAAATTTGTAGAAGTCCTTGATATTTGGTTTGCGTTACGCAAAAATTTAAATTCGTCAATTTTCGGGTTATTAAAGGTAATAAATTATTTGAAAATTCCGAATAGTAAGAACCGCTTTTTCGAAATGGTGACGAGATTTGTTCCAAATGTAGGTCTTGGAACTATTTATAAGAGAAGCTGTTTTTTTCGGGGTCAAGAGTTTGCCTCGTGATGTAATGGAGTCCCACGCGAATTCCGTACATGATCTAAGACGCAACAATGCAACCACGACTGTGGCACTCCCTTTTCGAAATTAAACGTCGTTTATTCTACGATCAAACCTGCCCTTAAACTTTTTAATTGCTCAGATTCAGGGTTATTTCAAAGACCATCCCAAATTCGACTAAAATATCCGCAGTTTCAACCGAATCCAGTTTAAATTTAAACTTTTTTATTAATAAAAAATAATTTATTACTGCTACAGGGCCCCCAGAGGTCCTATAATTCCTATAAAATCCCATATTTTCAAAAATGTCCTATAACATCCTATATTTTTAGCGAAATCCCCAAAAAGTCCTATAAAATCCTATTATTTTGATATTTTGCCCATTTCAAATCCAACCACTCAGTTAAATTGCTAGATTTAGCTATAGGATAAATTCCTATACAAAGTCATTCTAGTCTATTAATTTGTTATTGTTAACATGGTTAGCTACAGGGTTGGCAAGAGCCAGCCAGACTGGATTAAACCACCCTAGTTTAAGCCGGTTTTAACCACCAAATAAAATCCATGGTTAAAACCACTTTTTTTATAAAAAAATTGAGAAATTAATTAGAAACATTGACAATACTTAACCTTCCCTTTTTGTCGCAAGTAATGAGAGCTAACATATAAGCAATTAGGGTATCTTAAAATTAATTTTGAGCGTGAAAATACGCTGCCATGTTAGGGTATAAAAGCGGGTAAATAAGTCTGCTATACCTCACAATGTAAAGGTACTGTCACGCGCAAAAACGTAATTTTTAAATCGGGAAATTTGAGCAATGAGGGCTTGATATAACCAATTTTCTCATTTTTTATTAATCGTTTTAACCGGTTTAAACCGGATTAAACTACCGGTTACAGCCGCTTTTAACCCTACTGGATTTTTCAATTTTTAAAAAAGCCGGTTTTTTGCCAACCCTGGTTAGCTACTAGTATATTTTTGTGATAAAATGGTTAAATAGTTTCTATTTTTAAGTGAAAATCAAAGATTTATTTATCTAAATATAGATTTTGTTTTTAAATGCATAAAGTTGGTAAATTAAATAGCATATATAGTCCTATAAAATCATATAATTTTGTAAAAATAGTCCTATAAAGTCCTATAATTTTGTAAAAATAGTCCTATAAAGTCATATAATTTTGTAAAAATAGTCCTATAAAGTCATATAATTTTGTAAAAATAGTCCTATAAAGTCATATAATTTTTAAAAAATAGTCCTATAAAGTCATATAATTTTAGAAATATAATCCTATTTTCCTATAAAAAAATAAAAATTTGAGTGGGGGCCCTGCTGCTATCAGAAGTGAATAATATTAAGAGAGAAGTGTCATTTTCCTATTGACAATGGCAAATATGGCCAAAAATGACGAAACGTAAATTATTTTATGAAATTAAGGTAAATAAGGTACCAAGAAAAACTTGTACTAAGAAAAGAAAGTAACTTGAAGCTCATTTGTCACAAAAGAAGTAGAAATAATTTACAGAAAGTAAAATATTAAATAATACTCTTGCAGACGACGTAGAAAAATCATAATTTTATTTAAAAAAAATTCTTAAATAAATATCTAGCTTAGGCCATAATCTATTTTCTAACTTAAAATCCAGAAACTCTGGGCTTATTTAGCCAAATTTATTGGCAATCTGAATTCGTTTTTAAGACTATTTGTAGGATTTAAAAAAATATATTTACCACAATCAATAATATTAGGTATTATAGTATGTATTTATCACTATTTAACACCTTCAATTTATTTACACATTTTAAAACATTTCTAACAGTTAGAACCATCCAATTTAAAATTGGTTCTTAATTTAACCCTGTTCGTTAATTCTTAATCATTTTGTGGGTCTCAAAATCGAAAAAAAACTACCTTCCAAAACGAAGTAACAATTTACCATTATTTTTACTTTTAAAACGCCTTGCCTGATATTAGAAAATAAATTGGCGTCATTGTGAAGAAAGGATGTAGTTATAAATTTCCTAATGTCATACTTAGAGGTGTTATGTTACTTATACTACGACGAAGAAGCTTATTCTGAAATTTCCATAGTTTCTAAATGAAATTTAAATGGGAAAAATAATGTTCAGGCATAATAGATTATTTAAACCATGTTTGAAAATACAAAACCATCTGCGAATGGTATTAAAAAAATATTAATTTAATTCATAATGTCAAAGAAAATTAAAGTTAAGTTTTGCTTCCTTCTTGGTTACTAAAATTTAGCTCAACCTAATTAGATTATTGAATATAGGTCTATTTCAGCTGAAGGTTTTTGAATATTTAGTTAGAATCAGCAAATAATATCCGCGATCCTCGACCCCAGCAACATTCGGTACTCGTCAACGCGTGCGCTTTTCAGTTTGGCGCCTCGTAGATGCCACCGGAGCTATACTCTGATCAAGAGACTAATTTCGTTTTGGTGGACACAATTATATTTAGGATTAAGAATCAAACTAATATTGAATTATATTAATGATTAAGAATCAAACTAATATTGAATTATATTTATGATTAAGAATCAAACTAATATTGAATTATATTAAGGATTAAGAATCAAACTAATATTGAATTAGTTTAATTCTTAATTCTTAATATAATTCAATATTAGTTCAATTCTTAATCCTTCATATAATTCAATATTAGTTCAATTCTTAATCCTTCATATAATTCAATATTAGTTCAATTCTTAATCCTTCATATAATTCAATATTAGTTAAATTCTCAATTTATTTAAGTCAATTTTAGTTTAATTCTCAATTTATTTAAGTCCATATTAGTTTAATTCTCAATTTATTTAAGTCCATATTAGTTTAATTCTCAATTTATTTAAGTCAATATTAGTTTAATTCTTAATCCTTATATTTCAATATTAGTTTAATTCTTAATCCTTATTATATTTCAATATTAGTTTAATTCTTAATCCTTATATTTCAATATTAGTTTAATTTTTAATCCTTAATATAATCAAGAATTGATAGATCTATTCTTGATATAATATTGAATTATATTAAGGATTAAGAATTAAACGAATATTGACTGAAATAAATTAAGGGTTAAAGTAATATTGACTTAAATAAATTGATAATTTAATATTAGTGCGATGGAGGGCGTCTTAAGCGCCGAACTATGTTTGTCCTTTTGCCAACTTGTGGATTTGGCGCTCGAGGTCTGTGTCGTTAATTGCGGAAATAACGACTCAGCGTTAATCCAGATTCCCCTCGGGTTGAATGTAGATGTTATGTAAATCAGCATCGGCTAATTGATATTCAATAAAGCTGATAGGTCGCGTATTCCCTGCCTCTTCAACGATAGATCCCCGCTCACACGGATGACTAACATTGTAAGTGTTAGGAAATCAGCCTTTTAACGTGACACAACAAATTGCATTGTGAGTTTAAATAGTGCCCAATAGCTTGAAGAAAATGATTAGTAATGTTTGGCCATTGTTTTAGAATTTTTCCTCCGATTGGCTGATTTTTCAAATACAACTTCATTTTTAAAAAATACTTTGTTTTTTTGGGATTTATTAATTTTTTTAAAAACACGTATGGTTTTTTAAAAGATAATTGGTTTTTTGGTATTTACGTTTTTAAAAAAATCATGTTTTTTTTTAAATCCTTGGTTGGGGTGGCGGAGTGGTTAGCACTTTCGCCTCGCAGCGAGAGGAGCCGGGTTCGATCCCAGCTTGTGGCACTGGGTGAAAACTCGGAACTACTCCTTCCGCGTTGAGTTTGCAAGTTCTCTTCTCACTGGTTTAAGGGGTTTTCCCACGAGATCTTCGGTTTCCCCTTCCATAAAAACTTGTTGAGGTTAACGGTAATAGTTAGTGTAGGGAGCTGTTGGCTCGCGTGGCGTGAAGGGCTTGCCACCATCTTTCTACGCGTTGTAATCCGGTAATAGCCCAGCTGATTATTAAAAAAATATAAAATAAATAAAGACGACTAGTTTTGAAAACCAGCGTTCGAAATCGCTTCGTGTTGGTTCGGGAAGCAACTCGTCCAAGTCGGTTCGCTTAGAATCGCTTTTCAAACGTCAAGGCGGGGATGTAAAATTGCTCGTATTTTCCAAAATAATGGGAATATAATTCTAAATAAAGTCAAATAATATTACTGTATGTAGAGTAAACATTATTAACTAATAGTTTTGGGATACATTTTAGTAATTTCAAAATTCTGGTCATAATTTGAAATGGCGTTAAGGGTAAAAGCCTCTTTTTCGTTCAAGCTGAACGTTTGTTTTAACAATTACACAATTGAATTTTATTTTTCTTATTAGGCTTAAAATAATATTGATAATTATAATATTAATAGTTAACGAGATATAAGGTCCTAACTCAAGGGTAGTTTGGGCGCTTGCCCGACTTGTTTAGCTCCGGGGGTCCGAATTAAAACGTAATAACTTAATTTATTTAAAATTTAAAATTGTCAAAATTATTTTAGTCACTAAACAAGAGGCTGTTTTACACTTAAATATTAATTTTATAAGTTAAAATACAAAATTTAAAGAGTTCAGCTTGAAAATAGCTCGAAAATAGACAACGGCCACTGTAGTCTTCCCCCTTAAGGCTTGGCTATAAGCGAACCAGGAGGGTGAAGCGATTTCGCGCGTGTGGACCAAGAACTATCGCCGGCGGTCTCAACATAATTATTCTCCATCCCGTAGAATGAAATGCATTATAGTGGCAGGCAACTGTAAAGTTTAGTCATGAATGTAATCATATATACACCCATTGAAGAAATTTATGGTTCAGTGAATTTCCATTATCCGTGTGGACACGTCTGATATGAATCCGCCTATTGTCTTAAGCCATCTCAAGGCTGAGAGATGTAGCCCGGGTTGGGTGTGCCCAAATCCGACGCGAAAAATACATATTTTACGGTGTTCTGTGAAGGTGTAGATAACCATACTAACTAACAGACAAAGCACTTTTCCTGGGCAGAAAATTGCACTTTTACCGACTGTTATATTTTGAAATTGTTCATTTTTCAAATTTTCTATCAGGATTGGCACTTTTTTATTTTTTTTAATACAAATTAAATCAATCGATTTTTTATTTAAATCGATTTTTTTTTAGATTTTTACGCTATTGATCAGTTAGCTAATCTTAATTAAATTAAATTTAATCTTAATTATTATTTAATATTTAGTTTGCTCAGATTTTCTATGTATTTTAAGAACCTACTTTTTGTCAGTTTTTATTCCGGATTTTTTGATTTTATTGATTTTTATACAATTATCAGTTAGCTAATCTTGAATTAAATTAAATCTTAATTAAATTTAATTATTATTTAATATTTTAAGTTTGCTTTTTCTATGTATTTTAATTTTTTTAAGAACTTTTTTTTTCATTTTTATTTCGGATTTTTTGATTTTATTGATTTTTATGTAATTTATCAGTTAACTAATCTTGAACTAAATTAAATCCGAATGAAATTCAATTATTTAATATTAATTTTTTGCTATTTTTATTCCTCTTTTGAAATACATGGGGTGGTAAAAATTATGATAAAAATCAAATTTATTTGAATCAGCAAACCCTGGTTTTTATAATGCTTGTGGGGTTTAGATTTCGATTGACTTGTACACTCGATATCCTTAGTGGTATTTCCCGAGAAAAAGAGTGTGCCAGTGGGCGGTTTTCCGGAAGAACGAGACAGAAGCCACAGTGACGTCGGTACCACCCACAACCGGCACTTCCCTGTACCTCTAGTGGCTAAGAAATAAAATTATAAGATTGAATCTCGGGTTAAACCGTAGAAAATACACAAGAGGAATAGCAACTCGACGAGATAAGCGACTTAAAATTTTAAATACCATTAAAAGCGTGATGGAAAATCCAGGGAATTTAATTTCGTTGTCAATCGAAAGCGTTTGCTAATTTTAATTTAAAAAATTGACAACTTTTGACTGGAAATGATCAGGAAAAATTATGGAATTTTTATCCGAATAATCTTTGGTAACTCAGGAAAATGTTTTAGACCTATTAATTTCCGGTAATGTAATGCGTTCGGATAGACAAGACAAATATTTAAAAATATTTAATTTATTACGGAGGACTCATGAGGCATATGAATTTTAATTTATTATAAACATATATACAACTTAAAATAAAGCTGGACACAACGTTTATTATTATTTATTTTAAGTTGTATATATGTTTTTAATAAATTAAAATTAATATGCCTCATGAGTCCTCCATAATAAATTAAATATTTTTATTGCAACACCATGACAAAAATTAGTGCCTCTATAAGACAAATATTTACTTTATCTAATTAAATATGACTTTGTGTAATTAAATTAAAACTGTATTAAATTAAAAAAACTACTTAAAATATATATTAAAAAAAGTTACTACGGCTGTAGTAGGAAATAATCCTAGTCAGGAATCCATAGCTCTACTTGGAATGCTTATCGCGGGGGATTTTCGTCTCGATGTGGCTGTTTTAACGTCACTATGTGAACTTAACAAACAAAACGTGAGAGGGAAGCGCGCGCAGAGGGGATTTTTTTATCTCGTAGGCGGGGCCAAAGCCGTCAGAGTGATCTTACCATACGCGATACGCCAGGATAAGCATTCCAAGTAGAGGTATGGATTCCTGTGCTAGTACATTTCGTTATCACAGCTGCTTTAGTACCTGGAAAATGGCTCTAAATCTCAGGGAAATGTCATGGATTTTAATATCGGTCGCAAATATTATACGTACTAAAATATAGATTAAAAATGCAAAAATTTGGCACCGAAAAAAGTCAGATAAACCTGGAAAAGTCAGGGAATTTCAATGTAAAAAAACTAGCAACCCTGGTTATGATACGTCACCCATGAGCCGTACTCATGGCCATAAATACGAGTGAAAAAGCATTTTTCATTTCAAATTTCCAAGCAATGACCTTCACAATCGAAGCGAAGGTTTACAAAAGTCATTTTTACATCCTAATTCAATAATTTGTTGTTATTTCGCCCAAATAAAGGTTATTTTTGGTTTGACTAGCGTTTTAGTTTTCAATAAGCCTTGGCCTAAAAATATATCGCATCGTTACCTGGGAATTACATACAGCGCCAAATTAGATTGCGGAGTATGGGTGAACTACGTAATCAGGTTCATATTTTCTTCTGATGTCACAAGGTAACTAGAGTATTTACAGTTAGTATGAACCTCTATATTAAAATTTCTGCACCAGTTACGTTAATAAACAACTTGTGAAATAATTTATTCAACTTTAAGTCATCGAGCGACTTTTAATGCCATTAATTCAAGTGAATGGATTACAATGCGTAGGAGGATGGTGGCAACCCCTTAATGCCACGCGAAATAACAGCTCCTTACACCCATTATTACCTTTAACCTCGACAAGTTTTCTTGGGGGAAGACTACAGTGACCATTGTCTAATTTCGCGCTATTTCAAGCTGAACTCTTAAATTTTGTATTTTAACTTATAAAATTAATATTTAAGTGTAGAACAGCCACTTGTTTAGTGCTTAAAATAATTTTGACAACTTTAAATTTAAAAGTAATTAAGTTATTACGTTTTAATTCGGACCCCCCGGAGCTAAACAAGTTGGGCAAGCGCCCAAACTACCCTTTAGTTAGGAGCTTATATCTCGTTAACTATTAATATTAGAATTATCAAAATTATTTTAAGCACTAGAGAAAGGTTCAGCCTAATAAGAAAAATATAATTCAATGATGTAATTGTTAAAACAGAAACGGTCAGCTTGAACTAAAAAGAGGCTTTTATTATATTCTTCCCCTTTAACCAGTGAGGAGAGAACTTGCAGACTCAACAAGGTAGGAGCTCCAAGTTTTCGCCAATACCGCCGGCTGGGATCGAACCCGGTACCTTTGCTGCAAAAAGAAGGCGCTAACCACAACACTGACAAGGAGACATCCCGAAGTGTAACCCACCGGTTTTTGTTCAAACTCGGGGGATTGGTAGACCTTTCATGTATAATGAAAAATCCTAAAGGGAATTTATTCAATGGGCAACCGTTTTGCCATGGCAACGAAAAGTGTTTTTGACAATATCAAATGGAAATTTTCCCATTGAAAATAACATGGGATTCTGACCGATTCCTAGCCCCCCCCCCCCCCCTGTAAAAAATTTCAACAAATTTCAAAATTTCGAAAATGCCAAAAAAAAAAATTGACAATAAAACATCAAAATTGATCAACTTTTGATCAATTTCAGGTAAAAATCCCATGTTATTTTCAATGGGAAAATTTAATATTTTGTATTGTCAAAAACATTTTTCGTTGCCATGGCAAAACGGTTGCCCATTGAATTTAGGATTTTTCAAGTTACAAGAACGTCTACCAAAACCCCGAGTTTGAACAAAAACGGTGGGTTACACTTCGGGATGTCTCCTTGTGAGCCTGGTGTAGCACCGGAAGTACCCATGGTTTTAAAATCTGGCGGTTGAAATCTTATTCAAAGCTACAGTTGCTACTCCTTTTGTATATTTTCTAGGGCGTAATATAGCAGCGGCCCTCTGCGTGTGTTCTGACGGGGAAGCCTGGTTTGTTTACTTGCATGCGGGGGGGGGGGGGGGACCAGGATGGAATGCGCACCCGCATTCCGACATTCGACTGTTCCAGAAGCCTCCACTAATACTTCGCCTATTTTTTCCACGACACTCGCGACTGTCCCCAGCCGGTTTTTGTTCGCGTGTTAATTACCCCACTTTTTTTTCACCGAGTTCATGACGCTTTTGCAAGTCAAATTACCAGGATTTAGTCGAATCTGCGGTACAATTATTCGCTACCTGGAAATAAATGTCAAACAAATCGAGATACCTGACTTTTGAAATAATTTCTAAAAACGGATTTTCTAGATTTAACTGACTTAATTATTTTTAATACTACTTTAACCTTTTATTTACTAAATGTGCATTATTATATTATTATTGCAGTTTTTACACAGGGTTGCTATGGATTTTATAAATTGGCCTAAATAGTCAGAATTTTAAGAATTTGTAAAAAGTCAGGGAATTCAATTTTATCTTGACACTTTTTGAAGGTAATTTTACTATAGATCTATGACAAATTCTACGATTATCATTTATTTCTTTGAAAGTTTGGCTAATTTTTTCGACATTGCAATAACCTATTTACTAAAAATATTAGTCAATTTATATTTATTAACTTCTGATGAAAGTAAAGTATAAAATAAAATATTTTGGGCCTTAAAATTTTAGGGAAAATCTCTTCAAATCGTCATCGAAAACAGGGAAATTGAATCTGAAAATTTTGTGGCAGCCCTGTTATAGATTTACAAACAGGATTGGCTGATTTAAATCAAGGGATTTTTTTTAAATCATTGCTTTAAATCACACAATGTATTTCAATATAGGAATAAAAAATTACAAATTATATTCTTAAATTAAATTACATAACATAGGAAATCTCCAAAAACTGAAATATTGAATAGTACTTAAATTTAATTAAGATTAATTTAATACAAGATTAGTTAACGGATGAAAGTAAAATATCTGTTAATTATACAGACAAAGAGCCATTAATTGTATAAAAATCAATAAAATCAAAATCCCTCGATTTAAATTAAAAAAGCGATAATAAAAAAATCAAAAATGTGCCAAGATGGAGAGAGAACAAATTGATCTTAGTCAAACGTCGAAGTAGCTTTTAAATTAAAAAATGTGTAATTTTATACAACGAAAAGGCTAAACTTAGATCTTAATCAAGTAGCTTATTAATCTAATAAATATATTTTATATGAAGTCACGTATTTCAGTGATTTGAAAATGCTACACTTAGATCTTAATCTAGTAGCTTATTAATCTAATAAATATATTTTATATGATGTCACGTATTTCGTTGATTTGAAAATGCTACACTTAGATCTTAATCAAGTAGCTTATTAATCTAATAAATATATTTTATATGAAGTCACGTATTTCGTTGATTTGAAAATGCTACACTTAGATCTTAATCAAGTAGCTTATTAATCTAATATATTTTATATGAAGTCACGTATTTCGTTGATGCGAAAATGCTACACTTAGATCTTAATCAAGTAGCTTATTAATCTAATAAATATATTTTATATGAAGTCACGTATTTCGTTGATTTGAAAATGCTACACTTAGATCTTAATCAAGTAGCTTATTAATCTAATAAATATATTTTATATGAAGTCACGTATTTCGTTGATTTGAAAATGCTACACTTAGATCTTAATCAAGTAGCTTATTAATCTAATAAATATATTTTATATGAAGTCACGTATTTCGTTGATGCGAAAATACTACATTGATCTTAAATTTAAAAAAGTATTTGAATACGGAGCCATCTCTTTTGTATCAAAGAAATAAAAATATTTATTTTAAGTTGGTTAAAGAATTACAGCTAAAACAATACAGGAAAGAAAGGTTTATCTGTTAATGTATTCCTAAAACTGGAATCTTTTCGGAGAAATCTAGCCTTAGTTCTCGCATCAGGACAAAATACAAGAAAATATTTCGAATCTAATTTCGATCGGCAAATAATATAATTTGGGTAATTTGGGTCAAACCCTCATTAAGTGTTACTCTTCCCCGTCGAAATGGGTCATTTGCGACTCCTCGTCTCCGTGCGGCCGAAGAATTACAATCTGTTGAAATCTAATCAGAAAAATGTCAATTGTATTATTAAAGACCTTTTCACACGAGCCAACTTTTCAAATCAAAATGCTGAGTCAGCAAAAATGGATCAGTGATCCATTTTTTTCTCGCGTACTTTTTTGGTGGATCAACTCATCGAACTTTTATTCACACGAACCAACTAGTTTACTCAACTCAAAGTTGACTCATCTAGTTGGATCAAAAAGTTGGCTCGTGTGAATAGACCTTAACAGGGTTTTCAAAAGTGATAAATACATACTTTATTTAGTGCCATAATATGGGCACCATCATTTTGAACAAACCAATAAACCAGGTTAATTATGGTTGTTTATTGATTTAGTATTTTTTATGACCTGCCATAATATCGACTTTTGCTCTACGTGAAGAAAATATTAAAAAATTAGATTTAATTTTATATCTAGAAAAAATAAACTATTTTTATTATTTTTTAAAATTAAGAAAAATAGATTTATTTAAATCGTATTAATATAATTTATTAATTTTAATAAATTTTTATTTTATTGATTTTTAAACAGTAAATAGGTTAAGTTACTTTCTTGAATTTCTTAATTTCCGTGCATGGGTAAATTAAATTTAAAATTATCATAATTAAATTTAAATAGAAGTAATTTAGTTTGCTCTTGATATAGAAACAACAGTTTTATTTCCGTGCATGGGTAAATTAAATTTAAAATTATCGTAATTACATTTAAATAGGAGTAATTTAGTTTGCTCTTGATATAGAAACGACAGTTTAATACATTTTTATGTATTTAAGTTTAAATATTGAAATCAATGACTTATTGAAAAAAAATAATTTAAATAAGTGATTTTTATAAAATTGGTTTAACTCGTACAGCCCTGACCATAAGTAACATGAATTCGGGATAACATGGTTGCCATACGTACGATAATTATCGTAAGCGGGAATCGAAAAAAATAAATTAGTTGGAAATGGATTTAGTCGAGCTGTTTTTAATAAACTGTTATTAAAATACTGATTTATAGCAGAAGTATAACAAAGTTTAACTCCAATAGCCCAACAATTTCAACTTAACCGATTCTTTTTAAGCGTACGATAATTTTAAAATTTAGCGGGAATCGAAAATAATATTCGTTTAAAATTGATTTAGTCAAGCTGTTTTTAATTAACTGTTATTAAAATACTGATTTATAGCAGAAGTATAACAAAGTTTAACTCCAATAGCCCAACAATTTCAACTTAACCGACTCTTTTTAAGCGTACGATAATTTTAAAATTTAGCGGGAATTGAAAAAATAATATTAGTTTAAAATGGATTTAGTCAAGCTGTTTTTAATAAACTGTTATTAAAATACTGATTTATATCATAAGTATAACAAAGTTTAACCCCGTTATTCCGACAATTTCAACTTAACCGACGTTTTTAGCGTTAGATAATTTTTTCTGAAAACGATAATTTTAGGTATTTTGCTAAAATAATTCGATTTTCAGTATCTGGCAACGCGGTCGAGTAGGTGATCTCCACTCGGGCGTATATTAGTGGGAAGTTGAAACTTCTGCTAGACACTTTTCTCGCTACGAGTATTTTTCTTTATTCGTTACACTCGCAGATATTTTGATTAATTTAAAAATAATTTAAAGATGCGAAGGTGGGACATTTTGAAATAATTTCTTCCGGACAATTTGAAGACAATGGCGCGACAATCCCTACAAATATCACACCCTTTTCTTCAAATTATTTTTTCGTGTGATATTGGCCCTCTGGAATCTTTTATTTATCTGTAATGTCTCTGCTCAGTCATTAGGAACTAATTGTTCTTCACGGATTTCATTTTAATTATCGCTAGTGGGTATATATTAAAAATAGTTTGGGTTCTGAGGAAACAATATTTTTCGTCATTTCTAAATTCGAATTGTGTTTTTTGGCTTGCGGTGTGGTATTTTTAAAATGTTTTAATTTTTTTAAAGTTTGAAAACATTTAATTATGTTTTTACTGTCATTTCAAAATGGTTTAGTTCTATCTGAAATTTTGACTTTTAATATCTCATTGGATGGAAATTCGATCATCTCGCTTTCTACTTAGGGATAATGACTTTCTTACAAGTTACCTTTCTTGTTGTACCAAGGTGCGTAGAAAATATATTGTGTACCTATAATAAAATCAGGGAAAAGTCAGGGAATTTGAATATGGGTCTAAAAATCGGGGAAAAGTCAGGGAATTTGAATATGGGTCTAAAAATCGGGGAAAAGTCAGGGAATTTGAATATGGGTCTAAAAATCGGGGAAAAGTCAGGGAATTTGAATATGGGTCTAAAAATCGGGGAAAAGTCAGGGAATTTGAATATGGGTCTAAAAATCGGGGAAAAGTCAGGGAATTTGAATATGGGTCTAAAAATCGGGGAAAAGTCAGGGAATTTGAATATGGGTCTAAAAATCGGGGAAAAGTCAGGGAATTTGAATATGGGTCTAAAAATCGGGGAAAAGTCAGGGAATTTGAATATGGGTCTAAAAATCGGGGAAAAGTCAGGGAATTTGAATATGGGTCTAAAAATCGGGGAAAAGTCAGGGAATTTGAATATGGGTCTAAAAATCGGGGAAAAGTCAGGGAATTTGAATATGGGTCTAAAAATCGGGGAAAAGTCAGGGAATTTGAATATGGGTCTAAAAATCGGGGAAAAGTCAGGGAATTTGAATATGGGTCTAAAAATCGGGGAAAAGTCAGGGAATTTGAATATGGGTCTAAAAATCGGGGAAAAGTCAGGGAATTTGAATATGGGTCTAAAAATCGGGGAAAAGTCAGGGAATTTGAATATGGGTCTAAAAATCGGGGAAAAGTCAGGGAATTTGAATATGGGTCTAAAAATCGGGGAAAAGTCAGGGAATTTGAATATGGGTCTAAAAATCGGGGAAAAGTCAGGGAATTTGAATATGGGTCTAAAAATCGGGGAAAAGTCAGGGAATTTGAATATGGGTCTAAAAATCGGGGAAAAGTCAGGGAATTTGAATATGGGTCTAAAAATCGGGGAAAAGTCAGGGAATTTGAATATGGGTCTAAAAATCGGGGAAAAGTCAGGGAATTTGAATATGGGTCTAAAAATCGGGGAAAAGTCAGGGAATTTGAATATGGGTCTAAAAATCGGGGAAAAGTCAGGGAATTTGAATATGGGTCTAAAAATCGGGGAAAAGTCAGGGAATTTGAATATGGGTCTAAAAATCGGGGAAAAGTCAGGGAATTTGAATATGGGTCTAAAAATCGGGGAAAAGTCAGGGAATTTGAATATGGGTCTAAAAATCGGGGAAAAGTCAGGGAATTTGAATATGGGTCTAAAAATCGGGGAAAAGTCAGGGAATTTGAATATGGGTCTAAAAATCGGGGAAAAGTCAGGGAATTTGAATATGGGTCTAAAAATCGGGGAAAAGTCAGGGAATTTGAATATGGGTCTAAAAATCGGGGAAAAGTCAGGGAATTTGAATATGGGTCTAAAAATCGGGGAAAAGTCAGGGAATTTGAATATGGGTCTAAAAATCGGGGAAAAGTCAGGGAATTTGAATATGGGTCTAAAAATCGGGGAAAAGTCAGGGAATTTGAATATGGGTCTAAAAATCGGGGAAAAGTCAGGGAATTTGAATATGGGTCTAAAAATCGGGGAAAAGTCAGGGAATTTGAATATGGGTCTAAAAATCGGGGAAAAGTCAGGGAATTTGAATATGGGTCTAAAAATCGGGGAAAAGTCAGGGAATTTGAATATGGGTCTAAAAATCGGGGAAAAGTCAGGGAATTTGAATATGGGTCTAAAAATCGGGGAAAAGTCAGGGAATTTGAATATGGGTCTAAAAATCGGGGAAAAGTCAGGGAATTTGAATATGGGTCTAAAAATCGGGGAAAAGTCAGGGAATTTGAATATGGGTCTAAAAATCGGGGAAAAGTCAGGGAATTTGAATATGGGTCTAAAAATCGGGGAAAAGTCAGGGAATTTGAATATGGGTCTAAAAATCGGGGAAAAGTCAGGGAATTTGAATATGGGTCTAAAAATCGGGGAAAAGTCAGGGAATTTGAATATGGGTCTAAAAATCGGGGAAAAGTCAGGGAATTTGAATATGGGTCTAAAAATCGGGGAAAAGTCAGGGAATTTGAATATGGGTCTAAAAATCGGGGAAAAGTCAGGGAATTTGAATATGGGTCTAAAAATCGGGGAAAAGTCAGGGAATTTGAATATGGGTCTAAAAATCGGGGAAAAGTCAGGGAATTTGAATATGGGTCTAAAAATCGGGGAAAAGTCAGGGAATTTGAATATGGGTCTAAAAATCGGGGAAAAGTCAGGGAATTTGAATATGGGTCTAAAAATCGGGGAAAAGTCAGGGAATTTGAATATGGGTCTAAAAATCGGGGAAAAGTCAGGGAATTTGAATATGGGTCTAAAAATCGGGGAAAAGTCAGGGAATTTGAATATGGGTCTAAAAATCGGGGAAAAGTCAGGGAATTTGAATATGGGTCTAAAAATCGGGGAAAAGTCAGGGAATTTGAATATGGGTCTAAAAATCGGGGAAAAGTCAGGGAATTTGAATATGGGTCTAAAAATCAGGGAAAAGTCAGGGAATTTGAATATGGGTGTTGCAATAATACTTTTGTACTGAAATGTAGGTGGATTTCAATTTATAAACTTCTGATAAAAGTAAATTATAAAGCTAAAAATGGTCTAACTTTTTTTTTAAAAAGTTGGGGGAAAATCTCTTAAAATGGTCAGGGAAAACAGGGAATAGTTAAATTAAAAATCTAAAAATTACACTGCATAGGAATATACACTAATTAATCATTTTACCTCTGTGTAACAGTTTTAGAAATTAACTACATGATCAGGGCCGTCTTTAACCTATTGGAGGCCCTGGGCACATTAGGATAATGGGGCCCCTATGACCTTGACAGAGCACTATTTTGTTAGAATAGATTTTTTCGAAATAAATATGTTTTTCGGTAATAAATATCGGTTATCATTTGATGATCTGGCAGGAACTAGGGGGCCCCTATCGATCGCGGGGCTCTGGGCACGTGCCCAGAGTGCCCAGTGGGAAAGAGGGGCCTGTACTTGATGAATTTTGTACCGCAAAAAAGCATTTTGAAAATCAACGGGAACCTGCCATCTAGGAGCAACAAACGCAACACCCCACGCAAGGAGAACGCAACCCGTCAAAAGTCGTGGATTTTCTTGTGTACATTTTTCATTGGCTAGACGCTTCAGCGCCTGCTGCCGTCGGAAGGCGAAAATTGGGAAATTGTCTCCTCCCCGCCCGTCCGTAAAACGTTCATCATAAAGGCTCGTGACGCTCGTCCAATGAAATTCGTACACAACCCTTCGTTAGCGTGTTTAAAGGCTAGCTGCGTTCTCCTTGTGTTTGTTGCTCCTAGCTGCCATGTTACCTGTTTCAAGCGATTAACATCAGCAGTATAAATTGATACTTCTCTAAGAGTTATAACTTCCGGTTAAAGCGACGTTCCATCCTGTGGGAGGGAAGTCAATGATTTGAAAACTTTTTATCAAAATTCGTTTTTTTCCTCGTCTGGGCAGTAAACAATTTCGCCAAGAAGGAAATAAGATGATCGCGTTGCCCTGTCTCAAATGGACGATAAAACCTCAGCTGTTTCCTCGCGCTCGGGTTTCCGTGGTAACGCTGAGATTCGATAGGGTGCGCTAAGCCCAACGACTACATCATTTGTCTTAGGCCTTGTCAGATAAGCAAGGGGTTAAGGTTGCCGCTAGGTAGAGCTGGGGCGATTCGATAAATTGGAAAATTTCAGCGCTATATTCAGTTAGCTTACTAGCTTAATTTTTTTAAATCATATCTAAGAAATATTTTATGGAAAATCTGTAGAAATGGTCTGGGAAAACCTGGAAAAGTCGGGTAATTTTATTAACTGGTAGAAGTCTGGGAATTTCATAGCAAATGAAGAACGTTTACTAAATTATAGGTTAAAAATTTCTAAATCGTATCAAAAAAAGTTAGGGAAAATCTGGAAAAGTCAGGGAATTTTAATCTAAAAAACAGGCAACCCTGTCAAAGCTAGAGTTCGTTTTCTCCTTTTTCAATACTTCCTGGTTTTGCATTTCTTCCACCAAACATATCAGAAGATAGGTTGTCACTTGCGCTAGTTACGTTGTCAGAAAAATTTGCGATTTAGAAAATGGCGACACTTAGTATAAAGAAACGGGACGCAAAAAATACTAGAATGTGATTGGTCGGATCAACTACCACCCAATATGCTAAAGGAGAAACAACTCGATTTTCAGCAATATTTTTAAAATCACTATTGACGATCGAAACGAGTCTAGGTGGCGTAGTGGCGCTAGCCTCTCCCACAGACAAATTAAAAAGTCATAAGAACGTTTTTTCTTAAATAAACTTATCAAAACATAAGCAAACGATGCTAAAATTATATGAAAATGCAAGTAACATTATTTTTAAAGTCAAATTTACGAATATCGATGAGGTAAAACTAATAGCGTCTGCTTTAGCCGATACCTATCTAGCTTTCAATGGCGAACCAAAGGTGGCGTTGCGATAGTTTTCGGTCGCGAATAGGTCTGTTTTGGGAAAGTCAAATTTGCGAATATCGATGAGGTAAAACTAATAGCGTCTGCTTTAGCCGATACCTATCTAGCTTTCAATGGCGAACCAAAGGTGGCGTTGCGATAGTTTTCGGTCGCGAATAGGTCTGTTTTGGGAAAGTCAAATTTGCGAATATCGATGAGGTAAAACTAATAGCGTCTGCTTTAGCCGATACCTATCTAGCTTTCAATGGCGAACCAAAGGTGGCGTTGCGATAGTTTTCGGTCGCGAATAGGTCTGTTTTGGGAAAGTCAAATTTACGAATATCGATGAGGTAAAACTAATAGCGTCTGCTTTAGCCGATACCTATCTAGCTTTCAATGGCGAACCAAAGGTGGCGTTGCGATAGTTTTCGGTCGCGAATAGGTCTGTTTTGGGAAAGTCAAATTTGCGAATATCGATGAGGTAAAACTAATAGCGTCTGCTTTAGCCGATACCTATCTAGCTTTCAATGGCGAACCAAAGGTGGCGTTGCGATAGTTTTCGGTCGCGAATAGGTCTGTTTTGGGAAAGTCAAATTTGCGAATATCGATGAGGTAAAACTAATAGCGTCTGCTTTAGCCGATACCTATCTAGCTTTCAATGGCGAACCAAAGGTGGCGTTGCGATAGTTTTCGGTCGCGAATAGGTCTGTTTTGGGAAAGTCAAATTTATGAATATCGATGAGGTAAAACTAATAGCGTCTGCTTTAGCCGATACCTATCTAGCTTTCAATGGCGAACCAAAGGTGGCGTTGCGATAGTTTTCGGTCGCGAATAGGTCTGTTTTGGGAAAGTCAAATTTGCGAATATCGATGAGGTAAAACTAATAGCGTCTGCTTTAGCCGATACCTATCTAGCTTTCAATGGCGAACCAAAGGTGGCGTTGCGATAGTTTTCGGTCGCGAATAGGTCTGTTTTGGGAAAGTCAAATTTACGAATATCGATGAGGTAAAACTAATAGCGTCTGCTTTAGCCGATACCTATCTAGCTTTCAATGGCGAACCAAAGGTGGCGTTGCGATAGTTTTCGGTCGCGAATAGGTCTGTTTTGGGAAAGTCAAATTTGCGAATATCGATGAGGTAAAACTAATAGCGTCTGCTTTAGCCGATACCTATCTAGCTTTCAATGGCGAACCAAAGGTGGCGTTGCGATAGTTTTCGGTCGCGAATAGGTCTGTTTTGGGAAAGTCAAATTTGCGAATATCGATGAGGTAAAACTAATAGCGTCTGCTTTAGCCGATACCTATCTAGCTTTCAATGGCGAACCAAAGGTGGCGTTGCGATAGTTTTCGGTCGCGAATAGGTCTGTTTTGGGAAAGTCAAATTTATGAATATCGATGAGGTAAAACTAATAGCGTCTGCTTTAGCCGATACCTATCTAGCTTTCAATGGCGAACCAAAGGTGGCGTTGCGATAGTTTTCGGTCGCGAATAGGTCTGTTTTGAGAGCGGCGGACATCACCAGGAAAGTTAATATTTCCCCTTTACGTAACTTTGGGCGACGAAATGAAAGCCGATGTTACCGCGGTACCTATCACGTAAATATTATTTTATCGAGACGTTGTGGCCAGAAGGGGGTTGATGATCTCCGACTAAATTACAACCGGTTTCGGTTCCGTTGACGCAGAGAAGCACGTCTCGCCCTGAGGCGCCCCAAACGGCGCGTTACAGATCTGCGGGAAGACTTGATACCTCCCTCTCGATGTCTTTTAGGCCTGGTTTACACTCGCTAAAAAGTCGCCGCAAAATCAGTTGTTTTAGGACTAACGGAGATTGTTTGCGCCGACGCGTCGTAAAATAATTGAATTAGGCCTAACCCATCGACGCAAAAAATGTATTAGGTCTAGCAGACGTTTTTTTTTAACTTCATCGCAAAATAATTGTATTAAGAATAACACAGATTTTTTGCGTCGTCGCTATGAAAATTTTATTAGGCCTAACGTCAAAGCAAAATAATCGTATTGGTGGATCTTAAAATTAATTTTGCGGCTGAAAATACGCCAAATACGCCAACTTGAGGGTATAAAAGCAGGTACTAGGCGAAAACTATTCGCTAGTTTTGGAGTATTTTTTAGGAAATAGCGAGCAACTACAAAATACAGTTTGGCTGTTATTGTATGGAAGAAGTTGGTAGTTTGGAGTAAAAGGTGTATTCTTTTCGTCTCAAAGTGAGCGAATAGTCTTGGCTTACTGTCTCGCGCGAAAACGTAATTCTGAAATCTGTCAATTAGGCCTAACGGAGATTTTCGAGTCGACGCAAAATAATCGTATTAGGCCTAACGGAGATTTTTCGAGTCGCCACATAATAATCGTATTAGGCCTAACAGATTTTTTGCGTCGAGACAAAAGAATTCTTTAATCTTAGTTTCCATTAGCTATTTTATTTAACAGATTAAAGTGCTAAAGTATAGAACGCGCCAGTGAAAAGTGAGCATTAGTCCTAACGGAGATTTTCCGCGTCAACATTCACCGTTGCGTCGTCTTAGCTCGAGTGGAAACGAGCCTTTCGGAGTAATTTACCCTTCCGTCGTCATGGAACTTTTTTGTCGATGATACACATAACGAGAAGTAAACCGTCTCCGTTTGCTCAAAAAAAAAGACGGGAGGGTTTCCCAGAAATTACGACCCAACTTACAACCAAGTTCACATACCAACGTTACGTCTACCTGTACGTGCTCTAATTGTCTCCAAAGTTACCCAAGAATTTTGAATTTCTAGACAGTACCAGGGTGACCAGACTTCCTATATTTCCTATATTTTCCTATATTTTTAATGCCTTCCTATAATTTCCTTTATTCTTACCCATTTTCCTATATTTTCCTATAATTTAACGGTCTTTTGAAAATGAAAGAACTTTTTTGTACGTGTCATCATCTACTGTAAATACTGCCATTTTCGAACAAAATCTTGAAATATACGAGCTTTGTAAATCCGCTAAGTGATCCAATAATGCAAGAAAGCAGTGTACAAAACATAATCAATGTTCTAGGTGATTCGAGTCAAAGTATACCGATATGCAATAAGTACCTTATTATTTTTCCCATATTTTTCTTAGCCTATTTAGTTTCCTATAATTCACCTATTTAATATTTAGCCTATTTAGATTCCTAAATTTTCCTATAATTCGCCTATTTAGTTTCCTGTATTTTCCTATAATTCGCCTATTTAGTTTCCTGTATTTTCCTATAATTCGCCTATTTAGTTTCCTGTATTTTCCTATAATTCGCCTATTTAGTTTCCTGTATTTTCCTATAATTCGCCCCTAAAATTCCTATTTTTCCTATAATTCGCCTATTTAGTTTCCTGTATTTTCCTATAATTCGCCTATTTAGTTTCCTGTATTTTCCTATAATTCGCCTATTTAGTTTCCTGTATTTTCCTATAATTCGCCTATTTAGTTTCCTGTATTTTCCTATAATTCGCCTATTTAGTTTCCTGTATTTTTCTATAATTCGCCTATTTAGTTTCCTGTATTTTCCTATAATTCGCCTATTTAGTTTCCTGTATTTTCCTATAATTCGCCCCTAAAATTCCTATTTTTCCTATAATTCGCCTATTTTTCCTATAATTCGCCTATTTTTCCTATAATTCGCCTATTTTTCCTATAATTCGCCTATTTTTCCTATAATTCGCCTATTTTTCCTATAATTCGCCTATTTAGTTTCCTGTATTTTCCTATAATTCGCCTATTTAGTTTCCTGTATTTTCCTATAATTCGCCTATTTAGTTTCCTGTATTTTCCTATAATTCGCCTATTTAGTTTCCTGTATTTTCCTATAATTCGCCTATTTAGTTTCCTGTATTTTCCTATAATTCGCCTATTTAGTTTCCTGTATTTTCCTATAATTCGCCTATTTAGTTTCCTGTATTTTCCTATAATTCGCCTATTTAGTTTCCTGTATTTTCCTATAATTCGCCCCTAAAATTCCTATTTTTCCTATAAAATTTTCAAACCTTTGCCCTGGCCACCCTGCAGTACGATAAAGAAATTTAAATCCACAAAAGTCTAGGAAAAATTGGTAAAATCCACAAAATTAATGAGAAAATCCTAAAAGTTCTTAAAAAAATCTTCAATAAAAACTATCTTCAAAGTTCTAAAATTTCTTTTAGAAAAATTACGAATCCCGAAATTTTATCAGAAAATGTACGAATCCCAAATTTTTTATTAGAAAATTTACTAATCCCAAAATTTCTAAATCATAATCTCAAAATGTCGAAAAATATAAACCAATCCTTAAAACTGCGACTTATTTTATATTTTCGAATCGACAAATTTACGAACAAAAAGCCAAAAGACTTACAAATAATTCAAAATCTTTAAATCTTTGAATTTCTCACTTTGAGGTCATATTAAAAAATCATCGAAAAATACGAAGCGACTGTGTTTATCAGGTTGACATTACCGAAAATGTATTTATTTCTATTTAGATAGAATGTAAACGGCCTAAATTTAATTTTAGTACGTTTCCCTTCAAAATCATATACCCGTTTTTTGGCACACCGTCGTGGACGAAATGTCAATAAAAGCCAAAATTAGCTACCGCAATGCCCTATTAAAAATTGCGCTGAGCTCAGTCAAGTTATTTGGGACTTTGTTCTACATTAGCTTCGGCTATTCTATTTTTAATTTGGTTTTATTAAAAAATAAATATGGATTCAACGGGCTCATAATCTAGCCCTAGATTAATAATAATAATTATTATTATTTTCTCCAAAAAGGGAAAAATTTTAGTTTTTAGTGTTATCAAGAATGTATTTATTTATACTCAGGGAGAATGAATATGTCGAGGCTATCGATGGACACGTTGAGCCCCTAACCCCGTCACGCTGAGGGGGGAGGGGAGGAAAAAGGAGGCGGTCTTATGTTTTGCGTCCTCGCAGCAGCGTCGAAAAACGTAATTTTTAAGAACCAATGAGATTGCAGTATTATTTGATTTTATTAAAGCGGAGCAGCATAGTGGGGGGCCCAACGGGTGGAATTGGAGAAACGCTAAAAATAATCTCGACATATTCATTCTCCCTGAGTATAAATAAATACATTCTTGGTGTTATTACGTAAAAATATTTTCTAAAAACCTATAAAAAAGCATTAATGTGTACATTAACACCTTTAAAATATTTTATTTTGTACAAAATATGATTTCGTTTAAATATTTTTGAAATTAAATAATATAAGAATTTTTTTATCGTTTTTGTTAAGATCAAAGTGTAGTATCAGTTTTTGCATCTGTAAAATAAATGGCTTCGTGTAAAATATTGTTTGAGTTTTTTTAAGATCAAAGTGTAGCTCATTTTAAAATCAGTATAATAGGTGACTTGGAAATATTTTATTAGATTTATTAATAAACTTCTTCGTCGACGTTTGGTTAAGATCAAAGTGTAGTATCAGGGTTTGTACACGACCTGGAGAAGTCAGAATTTTAAAATGGCTCCAAAATGTCAGAATTTGAAGTGTCAGGAAAGTCAAAGAATTTGAAAATGACTCCCATGTCAGAAAAGTCAAAAGAATTTGAAAATGACTCCCATGTCAGAAAAGTCAAAGAATTTGAAAATGACTCCCATGTCAGAAAAGTCAAAGAATTTGAAAATGACTCCCATGTCAGAAAAGTCAAAGAATTGGAAAATGACTCCCATGTCAGAAAAGTCAAAGAATTTGAAAATGACTCCCATGTCAGAAAAGTCAAAGAATTTGAAAATGACTCCCATGTCAGAAAAGTCAAAGAATTTGAAAATGACTCCCATGTCAGAAAAGTCAAAGAATTTGAAAATGACTCCCATGTCAGAAAAGTCAAAGAATTTGAAAATGACTCCCATGTCAGAAAAGTCAAAGAATTTGAAAATGACTCCCATGTCAGAAAAGTCAAAGAATTTGAAAATGACTCCCAAATATCAATAATCTAAAGCAAGATTTGACTTAAAAATTTCATTTATTGTACCCAAATGGTCAGGGAAAATTTGGAAAATTGGTCCGGGAATTTCATTTCGTAAATATATTTTAATACATCATAATAGATGACTTGGTATAAAATATTTTGTGTTAATTTTAATAATAAGCTTCGTCTTTTGGCTAAGATCAAAGTGTAGTATTTTTCCGTATCAGCTGTGATACCCGTGAAACATTTCGGCCACGTGCACCATTAAAATTGGATCAACAAATTGTGTCGTAGATTCCACAAAATCTTAGTTTAAATTTTATTGGAACGCGTAATATATTGGTTACATATTTTAGTGTTTAAATAAAAATTCGAGGTTAAAAATGTGTATTCTTAAATACGTTTCTATAAAAATATTTCTTGGTAAATGTGTGATAAAATCGGCCATATATTTTCTCTAATCGGATGCGGCATTTCAAAACTAGTTCCAAACGAGCGAACCTTTAACTCCGAAAGCACGTCCGGAATTCAATTTTCTATCTTGAACCTGTAAAGTTAAAAAACCTTGATTTTCTTGAAGAGATAAATTAGCCGAGTATTCAGCTCCCGGCTCCAAATATTCCGAAAAAGATTTCCAAAACTATTTGGGAAATTATGCCGCAAAGTTCATTTTTCGAAGCGATTTACTTGAATAAAAAAAGAAAATTATAATATTTTTAAATGAATGGTTTTTATTTTGAACTTTAGTATTTTTAAGATACTTGGTTTAAGATAATTGTGTCCTTGAACTAGTTTTTAAATGCTTTTATAAAGTAAGACGTATAATTTATTTTTTTTAATTTCAAATTTTAAGCAGTAACTATATTTTTGAATTTAATTCATAGTTCTAATTTTAAGTAATACTTTAGAATTTGTTTGAATTTCAAATTACAGAAATAACTATTTTCAAATTACAGAAATAACTTTTCAAATTTGAATTTGAAGTTTAAAACAGTAACTATATTTTTGAATTTGAATTTCTAATTTAAACCAGTGACTATATTTTTGAATTTGAAGTTTAAAACAGTAACTATATTTTTGAATTTGAATTTCTAATTTAAACCAGTGACTATATTTTTGAATTTCTAATTTAAACCAGTAACTATATTTTTGAATTTCTAATTTAATCCAGTAACTATATTTTTGTATTTCTAATTTAAACCAGTAACTGTATTTTTGAATTTGAATTTCATATTTATACCAGTAACTGTATTTTTGAATTTGAATTTCATATTTATACCAGTAACTGTATTTTTGAATTTGAATTTCATATTTATACCAGTAACTGTATTTTTGAATTTGAATTTCATATTTATACCAGTATCTCACGATTGGACATAAAACGAATGATGTTTCAACCTAAACTAGCGCGTTGATTTTTCTATGCGAGCTTGAGTGCACAGTCCGTTAACTGCGAGGTCTGGATGCTCTTATTTAAAAAAAAAAAACAGATTTTTAAACGTTTTTAAAGTACAAATGATTTAGGATAATTGCGCCCTTGAACTCATTTTGTGATTAATGATGCTTTCTATGAATGTGGTAAAGTTCTAAGGATTTTTAAAACTCAATAATCAATAGATATTATAGCCCTAATTTTCAGTGGTTCTGTTTTATTTAAGTAGGTTGTAATAAATCCATAATGGTTTTTACTAGGACAAAATATTTACCGATTCCGTGTCGAAAATAGCTAGTTTAACAGGCAGCCCAACTATCCAATAATTCCTCTAAAATCCTTCATTTTGAAACTCATCAAAACACCTAATTAGAATAACAATCAGTTTGTGAAATTTTAGTCCAATTTTATCCTATAAATTGAAAAATTTAATCCAAAAATATTTTCTGGGTAGGTGGTTTATTTTCGCTAGTTCCGGGATTTCGTAGTAGGGTAACAAGAGTAAGGCTCTGACGTCATTTTACTCCGATCCTGTGGTGGCGAATAGTTTGAGTCGGAGTAAAAACGTTTTTCCGAAATGGCTGCCTGTAACCATTTCGGCCGATAAATTCGGGCTAGCAGACGACAAAATCCGATTTACTCCTTTACACCTCCTTTCCAGAAGGAGTAAAAAGAGTAGCCCGAATACTCCGGAACCAGCGAATAGTTTATGGGGCGGAGTAATTCTCATCCCCGGAACAGGCGAATAAAACGTTTTAGGGTAAAACGAGTACACTTTTAGTCAGAGAACAGGTGAAAGGAAATCACCAATTTTGAAGCGCGGAAATTTAATTTATCCAGACCAAAAGTGTTTTTATGACAGATTTGAAGATTTCTACCGAGTTAAACTTATAATATCGGCCAAAATAATGTCAAAAGTATTTGTCATAAATCCAATATATTGTATTCCCTCGTAAGCAATTTCAAATGCCAATTTGTGGAATGGTTTATTGGTCTCTAAAACTTCGTAATAATTATCTAATAATTACATATAGTTGCGAGAAGCACTTGGGTGAAAACTCGGAACAACTCCTTCCGCGTTGAGTTTGCAAGTTCTCTTCCCGCTGTTTAAAGGGGTTTTCCCCGAGCTCTTCGGTTTCCCCCTCCATAAAACTTGTTGAGGTTAACGGTAATAGTTAGTGTAGAGAGCTGTTGGCTCGTGTGGCATGAAGGGCTTGCTACCACCCACCTACGCATTGTAACCCGGCCACCTGAATTAATGGCTTCCAAAAGTCGCTCGATGACTTGGGCCTAAGGTGGTGCCTTGGTAAAAACGAAGACGGAAACCAACATTTGCAAATTTTGAATCTCAGTGACATCAGAAATCAAACTGATTTTGAGATTTCAGTGCGCAAGTTTCGAGATTTTTACGAATGTCGGACCCCCTTGGATGGTGACCTAATAAGTCTCGAAGTATCTAGGGTGTCTAGATAGCGTAACTATGATCTAGCGTCTGCTACAGACCAATTTAAAAGTCATAAGACCTTTTTTTTTCTGATACAAACCTATCAAATTCAGGGTTGCCACAATAATTTCAGATCCAAATTCCCTGACAATTCCCTGTTTCCCCTGACCATTTTAAGAGATTTTCCCTGACTTTTTAAAACCAAAATTAGACGATTTTTAACATTATATTTTACTTTTATCAGAAGTTTATAAATTGAAATAAACCTACATTTCAGTACACAAGTATTAAAGTAAAATTACCTTCAAGAAGGTTTAAGATAAAATTGATTTCCCCGACTTTTCCCTGACCTTTTAAAAATTCTTAATATTCCCGGACTTTTTAGGCCCATTTTTAAATTCCCCGACTTTTCCGTGACGTGTGGCAACGCTGGAAATATGCAAACATTATATTAAAATGCAAGTAATATATTTATAAAGTCAAATTTACGAATAACGATGAGGAAAAAACTAATAGTGTCTGCTTTAGCCGCTGCCTATCTAGCTTTCAATGACAAACCAAAGGGGGCGTAGCGATAGTTTTCGGTCGCGAATAAATAAAATCGTTCTTGGTACTTCATTGGACACAAATTGAGATAGCGCCCGTTTAAATGGCCCCACTAATAGGCGCCTAAGTGATAGCGTGCGAGCGACGGGGTATTTTAAGACTGTTCGTTTCGATTCGCTCGAGCGCGCCTCCGAACAATGGGCTGTTTACCCTAGACGCCAGACGGCGCCGCGGTTGACCCACTGACCAAGTGATTCCGGACCCACGTGTTCAATGAAAAGTTCACCATTCTCGTTAATAATCGTAATTTTAAATGTCCTTTAATCGCTTAATTGTTCGGTCTTTTCACTGGAAGTTGGCCGCCTGCACAGCTCCTGTGCCACGCTATCAGCTAGCTTCCAGCTTAAAGGCAACTATGTAGTCGGCCTTAAATAGGCGAAACTATAAAGTAAATTTGGTCTTAACCAACTTGTTAAAATGGGGAAACAAAATCACGTGACTACCTTTTCACAGCCAACTTCGATTCGGTAACTCGTGTAAATAGTTGTCCGTGCGACGTTAAAAAAATATTCCTTCCAGATACTGCAGAAATAACTTTTCTATTACAAAATATTTTAATTAATAATAATAAATAAACAATTTAGACGAATAGATCAAAATTTAAACAACTATTAGCAAAATAAAATGAATAACAATAGTATTTCTTAGGATAGATGGCGCTGCAGCTCTCCACAAAGTCACGTGACTACCATCTTTTCAGCCCCCCTGGACTTTATAGTTTCGCCTATTGGTGTTTCCCTCGTTATATCAGAAGTATATAAGTATCCATCTATATGAGATTGTTATTCGTAGGCTGCTCGTGGGTGTGAACTATTTTCGTTGACACATGACACCACGCATTACTCTGTAGCTTAATTAGAACAGCTGCTATGGGGATTAGAAATATACAAGTCATTTGATTTTGGCCATTTTTTTAAATTTTTAACAGCCATATTTTGAAAAGCGTTTAAGATAATTCAATAAAAATCCCTAGACACTATCTATATGCCAAATTCCATAAAAATCAGGTTTTTGAGTGTGTTGATTTTACATGGAAAGCCCCAAGTATGAAACTCCATACTCAGGCTCCATTTTGTTTTTAGGTCTAGAGCGCCACCTCGTGAAAGGAATACGAAACATTAGTCATAAGTATTATAATATTAATTATTATAAATATATTTTTATAAATACGTTATATCACTTCGTAGCTTTGGCCATGGCTGCCATTTTATGCACGTTTTTTCTCTTTGGAAAAAAGCACCGGTGACGTTGCGTGACGTCGCACTGATTCTACTATATAGACGTAATTACATTTCATTCGTATTTTGTTGTATATATATTTTTGTAATTATAATAATTAATAGTATAAAGTGTGTTCATTTTAGATTTATCATTATACTTACGGTATTTTCCAACAGTATTATTAGAATTAGTTAAAAATTGGAAAATTTTGTATTTTATGACAGTTTCCGTTAATAATCATTTAGATGGCAAAAAAATTAAAAAATAAAATATGGTTTAAAAATTAAATTAGCGAAGATTGGGTTTAATTTTTAGGTTCTATAATGAATCAGGGTTGCCACACGTCAGGGAAAAGTCAGGGAATTTAAAAATGGGCCTAAAAAGTCAGGGAAATGTCAGGGAATTTTAAGAATTGGTAAAAATTCAGGGAAAAGCCAGGGAATTCAATTTTATCTTGGCACTTTTTGAAGGTAATTTAACTCTAGATCTATGACAAATTCCACGATTATCATTTATTTCCTTGAATGTTTGGCTAATTTTTTCAACATTGCAATAACCTTTTTACTGAAATATAAGTCCATCTAAATTTATTAACTTCTGATAAAAGTAAATTATAAAAGAAAAATTTTGGTCTTAATAAGTCAGGGAAAATCTCTTAAAATGGTCAGGGAAAACAGGGAATAGTCAGGGAATTTGAATCTGAAAATTTTGTGGCAACCCTGTGAATACTTATATCTCAAGAATTCTTATTTACTTATGGTAATATTCCGAAATAACGCGTGTTCTTAAATCATTGGAAGCAATGTTTGTCGGTTATTTTTAGCAGAAATGTCAGCCTTGCTGAAGATCGATGTTGCGTCTTGACGTAAAGGGTCCACGAACCCAAATAATTAACGCGCGCCCACAAAATAGGATTTCACAAAAAAGAAACAATTAGAATTTTGAGGTCGAAGCATCGGATAAATACCGAAATTGGTCGTTTTGTGTTTTAGCAAATGTTGCATTTTTAAATCAAATTGATCGAGATGAAGAATGAATGTAGGTTTGAAAAATAGGTGAAATAACTGGACGGATAAATGACAGAAGTAATTGGAAATAAATATTGCATTTATTTATATTTAGGCAGAATGACTATTTTGATTTATTTATTGAACAACAACTGCGAAGAAAATGCTGGCTTATGTGCAGAAAGACCAATAATCAATATAACAAAATAATTTAAATTAAAAAGAATACAATAAAGAACATATTTTAAAAATTGACTTTGTAAAAGAGGGACAATTTTGAGCGGAAATTGAGATAATTTTTTTCGGTTACAATATCATTGGAGAGCGAATATATTTCTATATATTATCATATATTGTTATATTTCTATATTATCATATATTGTTTTATTTCTATATATTATCATGTATTGTTTTATTTCTATATATTATCATGTATTGTTTTATTTCTATATATTATCATGTATTGTTTTATTTCTATATATTATCATGTATTGTTTTATTTCTATATATTATCATATATTGTTTTATTTCTATATATTATCATGTATGGTTGTATTTCTATATATTATCATGTATGGTTGTATTTCTATATATTATCATGTATGGTTGTATTTCTATATATTATCATGTATGGTTGTATTTCTATATATTATCATGTATGGTTGTATTTCTATATATTATCATGTATGGTTTATTTCTATATATTATCATGTATGGTTTATTTCTATATATTATCATGTATGGTTTATTTCTATATATTATCGAATATTGTTGTATTTCTGTATATTATCGAATATTGTTGTATTTCTGTATAATATCGAATATTGTTGTATTTCTATGTAATATCGAATATTGTTATATTTCTATATATATATATATATATATGGGAAACCTTTACTAAAATATTGGTTAACCACTGTCAAATTTTGGCATAGTAAGTCGGGAAAAATCTGGAAAAGTCGGGGAATTTGATTCTGAAAAAACTGAAGTAACCCGGCCTACATCATAAAGGCTGGAGTGTGAATTAAATTTAAGCCACGCTCACACTAGAGCTTAAAACCCAGTTTAGGTCGGCTTGAATGCCAGTTTTGACCGCCGACCATAATTCTTGGTTCACACGTGTGAAATCGCTTCACCCCGGTTCGCTTATAGTCCAGGCTTAACGTCATTTCAAATTATGAACAGAATTTTGAAAATACTAAAATGTATCCCAAAACAATTAGTTAATCGTGTTTACTATACATACAGTAATATTATTTGACTTTATTTAGAATTGTATTCCTATTATTTTGGAAAATACGAGCAATTTTACAACCCCGCCTTGTCGTTTTGAAAGCGATTCTAAGCGAACCGACTTGGACGAGTTGCTTCGCGAACCAACACGAAGCGATTTCGAACGCTGGTTCTCACTAGTTATCTAAAACGCAGCGATTTTAGGGGTAAGTGTGAACCTGGCTTTATTAGCGTCCAATGCAGTGGCGCCACCACGCGTGACGTCTTCGCATCTTGTAATCTCGGTTTCGCAATTTCTGGAAATATTGAAAAGGTTTTTGTTTGTTAGCGGCGCCTGTGGACTGGCATTGACCCTGTTTGAAAACTTGAATTGCTTATTATGGAATTCTCCTTCGCTAAAGGATGAGTCTCACGCGTTGCCGTTTTGCATAATTCACGGAACGAGCCAAAATAAAAAGCGCTTATTCACAAAGCTCAAGGCTACTTCGTTGTACCATAAGTAACATAACAGTAATAAGTATGACACTTCGTATTTTTTCAAAGCTAGTTTTTTAATGATAGTTTGTTTCGCCAATAACATTTATAAATAATTGTATTTACAGACTGCCTTGTGTTTGGAATTGCAAGAACTAATTTATATAAGCTAGAACCTGAAACTGCAGCTTGTAGATCGGTGTTACTCTGTTCTTCAGGTTCCATCTTGATTTTAGGTCTACAACGCCATCTCTTGAATGGAATACGAAACATTATTCATTAGTATTATAAAGTTTATATTTTTTAATATTAATATATAGCATATTAGTTACATTTAATTCGTATTATTTTGTTATTATTATATAAAATTACTTTAATATTTTTTAATATTAATATATAGCATATTAATTACATTTAATTCCCATTTGGTTTTTATTATGTATAATGTACTTTTAATAATTAATAATTAATAGTATAAAAAGGTACTTACTTTAGGTTAAATTATCGGTACAGTATTTTGCAAAAATATATTTAGAAGTAAAATTTGTTATTGGTGAAAGTTGTCAATGAATAGAAAAATGGTAGCACTACATTAACGTAAATAATTCAGTGTCATACTAAGTCTTATAACTATTATGTTACTTACACGTATGTATGAGCTAAGTATAAGCTATTATGTATACATCTTTACCGATAAGGTGCGCGTGATCGGGGAGTCGTGACTGGCATGTCTGCTAGGGCCATTGTCACGCCGATCTTCTACAGGTACTTTTGATTACCTTCCGAAATTGAATACGTTGTTTGTCAAAACAATATTTTAGTGGCCAGTTGCGTAGACTTAAACATATTGATGTTGTCAGAAGTAAATTAATTTTAGTTATGCTGTTCAGTTATACGCACTAATCTATTTCGTAAATGGTGAAAATATACTACACTTTGATCTTAGCCAAAACGCCGAAGAAACTTGTTAATAAATTTTAAATCAAAATATAAAATATTTTATTCGAATTTATTAGTTTTGTACAAAATCACAGCTGATGCGAAATGATACTACACTTCGATCTTAACCAAATCCTTTCAAATTCGCTTTGCATTATATACGTCATGAGTTAAAAACTATTTTATTGGCAGAAATAAATAAATTTAAATATTGTCATTTAGTTATACGAAAACCTCTTATTTTGTTAATGCGGAAAAATTACAACACTTTGATCTTAGCAAAAGTTTTTATGAAACTGTTTTAAATTTACTAAGTCGTCTATTTTGTACCAAAACAAAATATTTTTCTTAACGTAGAAATATACTACATTTTGATCTTAGCGAACCTATTCCGAAATTGTATTGTTTAGGTATAAATTTTTTTATGAAAGATTAAGTAAACCTAAGCAAACTAATGATGCAAAGAATAAATTTAGTAACCAGCAAATCTATCTCGTTTTATACAGTAAGTAAGGCAATTAGATAAACTTATCACAGAACTAATTTTCAGAGTTATTGCGCAATCAAAATTTAGTTTAGCACAGGGCCCCGTAATGTCCAAATACGCCCAAGGTCAAATATACTACTGCCAAGGACGATGACAAACCACTCAGTTGCAAGTCCAATTCGGAGCTAGGTGAGAGAATCGGTGTTGATAAAAAGGTTCCGCCAGAAAATTAGCATTAAATCAATAGGAAGTGTCATACTTATATTTTTTGTTACTTATGATTTTGTTTGTAAATGATTTTGCAATAACGCGTATTTCTGACTTGTTGCTTGAAAATGGAGCTTGTGTAATAGTTACATTTTAAAACAAATGTTTTACAGGGTTGCCACACGTCAGGGAATTTAACAATGGACCTAAAAAGCCAGGGAAATGTCAGGGAATTTTTAGAATTTGTAAAAAGTCAGGGAATTAAATTTTATCTTGCCACTTTTTTAAGGTTATTTTTTAGACCAGATCTATGACAAATTCTATGATTATCGTTTATTTCCTTGAAAGTTTGGCTAATTATTTCAACATTGCAATAACCTTTTTACTGAAATATAAGTTCATTAAAATTTATTAACTTCTGATAAAAGTCAAATATAAAATAAAAATTTGCCCTATAAAAGTCAGGGAAAAATCTCTTAAATGGTCAGGGAAAACAAGGAATAGTCAGGGAATTTGAATCTCAAAATTTTGTGGCAACCCTGTTTTACTTTATATAAATTTACTTCCATTTCTAGAGTTCGGCGTTTGAATAAAAATTAACCACTTATTTTATTTTTATCCATAACCTACAATTATCCGAAAATATAAATTATTTTTTTGCATGTTAAATCGTTGTTTATCCATGGCTAATATCCTTAAAAAAACAGTTAACCAAAATATTTACGATTATTAGATATTTTGTTAGTTAAATTTATCTGTTACGCAGAGCTCTATCCATTTCAAATGCATTTGATGTTTGACAGTAATAAAGGAATTTGCTAAAGCTTTGGTAGACTTCGGAGTAAGTCATTTGCCTCGTCTCCGCAGTTAGCGTGTGCAGGGAGCCGTGAACGAGCGCCATTGGCAGCGGCCAATGATCAATTATTTTTAATTGGCGTATTTGGTTCGGCTAAAAGGGCTTACGTATTGGCAATGGCTACGATTATTATTTGGATTTAACTGACACACTTATGGATGATATAGTTATAGTCTTATGGTGCTACAAGCATTGACCTCTTCTTAACACCATTCAAAACCTATTTTAATTTACAAACTATTACAAACTATAAAACAAAACTAGTTGAAAGTAATTGAAAGTAGTTCTAGGTTTAAAATGACAAATGTGGCCATTGTGGCGCCATCTACGGCAGTTTTCCGAAAGCAGATTCCATATGTAGAAAGATAAAAAATTATATACTAAGCATTTCTCTTTTCTGGCGGTAGATGGGGCGTCTGCGATTCATTAGGTAGTTTTCCTCTTGATAGAATTGGCTTTTTCTTAATGTAATAAATGAAAATTTCAAGTAATAAATGAAAATTAAATAGTTAAGAAAAGGTAATTATACCAATTTTTGAAAACATTTTAAAAGCCATTTTGTACACCATTTCAATGACTATTCTGTTATCAGGAATGAAATATTTGAAATTTTGTAATTTAATTTTTTCTCCTCCGTTTTTAAATAATAAAGCTTTCGAAAACTATCGTAGATGGCGCCACATTGATGTGGCCATAACAAATTTAGCCATTTGAAGAATCCAGTAACATTAAATATGTATTTCTTGATTATCCTAGCCAAATAGAAATCACTGAAACATAACTTATCTTGGTCCCACGCTCTGGCAGACACACGTGAAAGTGTACTTGACCAACTTGTTCACGGATCAAATAATAATTTTAGAATTTAGTATCTGATGAATTTATAATGAATTTTATATATTTGGCATAAAAATATTCAGTTTTTAGTGTTTATACCGACAACTCACCGACAACTCGACTTACCTTTGGTTACCCTCATTTATTATTCAAAAGGAAGTTATTTCGCTGCAACGATATTTAAATGATATCGAACTTACATCTCTCTCTCCTGTTCAAAAAAAGGTTTTATTTTACGGGTCGTCGAGGGCTTTTAAATTTACTTGTTCCTCCTCTCATCAACCAGAAATGAAATCAAGAAATTACAAATTCAATTAGATAACATAAAATCAAGAAATGATAAAACTATATTTGATGACATAAAATCCAAAAATTATAAAATTATATTAGATGACAGAAAATCAAGAAATGATAAAACTATATTAGATGACAGAAAATCAAGAAATGATAAAACTATATTAGATGACAGAAAATCAAGAAATGATAAAACTATATTAGATGACAGAAAATCAAGAAATGATAAAATTTTATTAGATGACATAAAATCAAGAAATTATAAAAATTATATTATATGACATAAAATCAAGAAATGATAAAATTATATTAGATGACATAAAATCAAGAAATGATAAAATTATATTAGATGACATAGAAATGATAAAATTATATTATATGACATAAAATCAAGAAATTATAAAAATTATATAAGATGACATAAAATCAAGAAATGATAAAATTATATTAGATGGCATAAAATCAAGAAATGAGAAAATTATATTATATGGCATAGAAATGATAAAATTATATTAGATGACATAAAATCAAGAAATGATAAAATTATATTATATGACATAGAAATGATAAAATTATATTAGATGACATAAAATTAAGAAATTATAAAAATTATATTAGATGACATAAAATCAAGAAATTATTAAAATTATATTAGATGACATTAATCTAGAAATTATAAAAATTATATTAGATGACATTAATCTAGAAATTATAAATCGAATGAAACTACATAAAATCAAGAAATAATAAATTGGGTTACTTGATATAAATTCCAGAATTAAATTTAATTACATGCTGTAAAATCAAGAAAAGGTGTACACGAAATTGTTTTATTTAAAAGATTTTTTAAATCTTTTAAAGAAAATAATTCCTTGTGCACCTTTTTAAACCTCTTTGTCATTTCTCCAAGCTCATGGTGACCAGACTTCCTATTAATTCCTTTAATTTGTCCTTATTTCCTATAATTTCACCAGTTTTCATAAATTTTACTGGTTGTACTTATTTTGATTTATAATAGTCCTTTAAATAAAAGATCATTCATAGCCGATTATAAAGTTTGTGCTGCTGCGACTGGACATATAATTGATTGGTCTATGGTTTCTCTTTATACGGCCAAAGCTGAGAATTTTCTATGCATAGATCTGGCAGCATTTTTCAACAGGGGGGCAAGACAGTCAGAGGGGTTTATTTAAGCGCCTATTTTATCTTGAATTTCCACCAAACAACGGGAAAAAAGTATTCTGAAGAATAATAACTTTGGTTTTTCCGTGTAGTATAACCCAAAACCATTTCGTCGTCATGTACCCACATGCAACCTATATTTAACTTTATTTGGCCAATTTTTTATATTTTCCTTTATTTTACCTATTTTGTATCTTATATTTTCTTATAATTCGCTTTCGAATATCAAATTGTTCCTATAAATTTTCCGATCAATTTCCCTGGTCACCCTGCAACCTATAGTTGTCTCAAATGGTTCTAATTATCGTTTTAAGTCGTAATATTTTATTTTAAAAGCGTCATAATTGTTGTCTCCTCTATTTAGGAAATACGGACATCGTGGAAGGGAACCTGAAGCTGATTTTGGGGCTGGTGTGGTCGCTGATCCTCCGCTACCAAATCGGAAGGACCAACTTCCCCCCGAAGAAGTTGATGCTGGCTTGGCTGCAAGCGGTGCTGCCGGACCTCCACATCTCCAACTTCACCTCCGACTGGAACGATGGAGTCGCTCTCAGGTTAATTCAATCAATTAATTTACGTTTGATAAAAGGGAGATGATCACGGGTAACGCCAATAGACGCATTCACATATTGCCTACAGGGAAATATGCAATGAGGGGCGAAATCCACCCGAGGTACCTTCCTATTTAATAATGTTTGAGGTAGATGGCGACACTATAAAGTTTATAAAAAATAAACTTTTTTAAAAAGTTATTAATTAATTACTAAATTATAGTACTTTAAATTCTAATTAAAAATATATAATTTTTGTAATTTAAATTAACAATTAATTTTAACAGTAGTTAACACTCTTCGCCATAGATGGCACTATAATACGATTTTAAACTATCCAATCAGGGAAGAGAATTTGGTATTTTAAATCTCGACAAAACCGTTCCCACTAAAACTGAAAACTTTCAACCAATCGTTGAAAATCAAAATTTTGACGTCATGGTGCTATCAGAGCGCCATCTACTAACAAATAACGCCATCACCACGTTACCTCGGATGAATTTTACCCCTTTAAAGTCGTTTTTAGCCGTTATAAATTGTAAATCTATATAGGTGGTTTCTTTTCGCCTGTTCGCGGACTAAAAGTGTACTATTTTTACTCTAAAACGTTTTATTCGCCTGTTCCGGGGATGAGAATTATTCCGACCCATAAACTATTTGCTTGTTCCGGCTACTCTTTTTACACCTTCTGGAAAGGAGGTGTAAAGGAGTAAATCAAATTTTGTCGTCTGCTAGCCAGAATTTATCTGCTGAAATGGTTACAGGCAGCCATTTTGGAAAAACATTCTTACTCCGACTCGAACTATTCGCCAACACAGAATCGGAGTAAAATGACGTCATAGCCTTACTCTTCTTACCCTACTCCGAAATCCCGGAACAAGCGAAAAGGAACCACATAATTAGCGACCGAAACGAGTCTAGGTGGCGTAACGGCGTTAGCGTCTCCGAGGTTGCGCCTAAGATTATAAGAACATTTTTCCTTAGCTAAAATTATCAAAATTAGGGTTGCCACAATAATTTCAGATCCAAATTCCCTGTTTCCCCTGACCATTTTAAGAGATTTTCCCTGACTTTTTAAAACCAAAATTAGCCAATTTTTAACATTATATTTTACTTTTATCAGAAGTTTATAAATCGAAATAAACCTACATTTCAGTACAAAAGTATTATTGCAGCGTTAAACAAAATTAGCAAAACTTTAAAGCTAGGAGCAACAAACACAAGGAGAACGCAGCTAGCCTTTAAACACGTTAACGCAGTGTTGTGTACACATTTCATTGGACAAGACTCTACACTGAACGTTTTACGGAAAGGGGGAAGACAATTTCCGAAATTTTCCCCTTCCGACGGCAGCAGGCGCTAAAGCGTCTAACCAATGAAAATTGTACACAAGAAAATCGACGACTTTTGACGGGTTGCGTTTTCCTTGTGTGGGCAGTGCTGTGTTTGTGGCTCCTAGTTTAAAGTAACTAAATAGAGTAATCGTAGAATTTGTCAGATAACTAGAGTGAAAATCCCGAAAAGAAACCACCTACTAGAGGCCGATTTTTAAATACCCCAAGTGTTAACAGATGGCACCAAGTCTGAAAACCGGGAGAAATATTTAATTTCGGTGTGTACTGAGTTTTACGCCTTTTTTTCCTGATTTTAAACTTTGTGTGTGGTTTTTACATGAAGCGTCGATGAAATAGTATAATTGTTATTTACGTAAACAGGGTTATCACAGATCAGTGAAAACAGGCAAAAGTCAGAGGATTTAAACTGTAATTACCCGAAGAGTCACCTACACTAAAATAAAAGCATAAGTAAAAATATTAAAATCTTATAAAAAGTAAAAAGTAAAATAAAAAATACATTTTTGCCTTAGAAATGTTATTAAACAGATGGCGCCAACAGTCCTGACTCCCGAGTTGAAACTTTGTGCATGGTTTTTACATAGCGTCTCTTAGAATATAATAATTGTTTTAACATAAATAGGGTTGCCACAGGTCAGGGAAATATCAGGGAATTTTAAGAATACGAGAATAGTCAAGGGATTTAAACTAAACTATAACCGGAAGAGTCACCTTTACTAAAATAAAGCTGAAAAAAAATATTAAAATCTGATAAAAATAAAATAGGTATTAAGTAAAAAATACGACAAATTTTAGCGTGGGCAATTTTATCAAAATGGTCAGGGCAAACCATTGAGTTGGGAATATTAATCTAGAGATCCAATCAAATCTGCAAACAAGTTTTTGAAAATTACGAATGTGCCGTCTCCTCTAAAATGACGAGAAAACGTTATCATATGACCCGTGGCGCCATCCATTATTTTTGAAAAAAAAAATATTTTTGCCGGAAAACGCGTCTTATTTGAACGAACCATTGAGAGATAGACGGCGCCACGGGTAGAATGATAAAGTTTTCTCGTCATTTGGGAGCAGACGGCTCTATTCTTATTTTTTTTTAAACTTGTTTCGCGAAATACTGAAATCCAACGTTTTGATTGGACCTCTATATTAATATTCCCAACTCAATGGGGCTAACTAGGAAAAATCAGGGAATTTGAATTTTTGGGGCAAGGGAATTAATTAAAAGCATTAAATTTGTGTATTGGTGATCTTACTCTTAATTCGAGCGTGACGTCTCAACATGGTCATTATCCTTAAGTAGAAACATAAGTAACAATCATTCCTAAGTATGCCACAAAAGCATTTTCGTTAATGAAACCTTGATATGACGGAAATTACGTCACTTCCAAATTAGTGAGGAAAAACGCGTCGTTAGAATTGAAACGGAAGTTAGTGAGGTGGATCACCAGATTTGGTTTCCATGGAAACCATTTGCAATAGGAATATAAGAAACAAGGTCTCATTGATTTTTTCTAAGGATATGCTATTACAAAAGCATACTTAGGAGTGATTATCTGGCATATGGTAGGAATAAATGCATTATTTATGTAAAGCAAATGGCGGTTCGACGTGAAGTAGCTCTTTTTTCGATAGATGTCACTAGCGTCGAAATAAACTTATAGGTACCCCTCGCGTTGATTAGATCGTTTTTAATTGGTCAATCACATAAATTACAGCAATTACGTAACAATATTTTTACATGCGATATATAATTTAGGTTAAAGTCCACTAAGTAGAGTATAAGTTGTCGAACTATAACTCTCTACAATGGTTCTCTTGACAACTTTATAGTTTCACTATTTTTATATTTTTAATTTTAGCTTCCTGTGCCATTAATAGATGGCACCACGCTCTCTAGTAAAGTCGCGGTTTTCGAAGAATCGGATAGATTCATAGCCATCTCTAATAACAGTGGCCTTTTCATAATACAGGTGGCTATGATAGAGCCAACACTTGCTTTAAGCCACCTATATTTTTATAAGGCCCCCTTTATAAGAGATGTTAAAGGCACTATATCACCGAAAAAAAATCGGTATTGACCTCACTTGTTTTCTAAAAAGTGATTCCATATTTACGCTCTGCATAGTGGCGACCTCGTATTTTTGCGGGAGTTTTCAAAATTACTTTCAAGGTTAGGCGGGGGGGGGGGAGATAGGCCGGTTTTGAAAAGGGGACAGCATGTCTTGAAGATACAGGAACCGAGATATCGAGAAGTGTTCCATCCAAAGGGGGATGAACTGCTGGAGGGTAGAAACGAAAATTCGGCTATGAAAGTTTTCGACGGTCGCGCAGACCCGAGCAAAGAGGGACCCCTAGAGAGATATTTCTTTTTTTAGTTCCCTGGACCGAACAAAGAGCAACTCAAGTCTCTTCCCTCGTCTAAATTCATTTCGAGGATTTTTTAAAACTAGAGTAACCTATAGAGTAAGAACAGAAATACATGAACTGGTAAGAATGCTTCCGCAAATGCGAGATTGATAAATACATTTTGTTTACTGTATATAAAACATAGGTGAAATCCAAGGTTCTTACAAGCGGCAAATCCTCCGTGTTGATTTTATTTTATAAAAATTTAAAAAATAGAATTGCGTTTTCAATGGAGTAAATAAGGCTTACATTGGTAAAATAATAATTAATTTTATTGAAAAATAACACTTTACACTTGTTTACAAAGCGAAAGGGGAAGCCACTGGAAGAAAGGCGTTCAATAAAAATAACTTTTATAGACACTCGCTACATGGCCCCGAAACTGGTCCTGGTAAATGAATAAAATAGTACTCCAATCAAGAAATAAAAATTTATTTTAAAAAAATTAGAAAATATACCTCAAAACAACAATTATCAATAATAAAATATTTCATTGAAAAACCAATTCAAAAATATTCCCTAGGAAACCTCAATATCCTAAGAAAGCTCATCAGAAATATAAATTGAATTTCATAAAAATACAAATTAAAAATCAAAATGTTATAGAAATACGAATAAAAAATTAAGACAAATCCAAAAACAATATTACAACGTAAATGACTTATTTAATCAATCTACTAAAACTATAAAAACAAAACTACCTGTTTCAAATGAAGTAAGCTATAACCGTACTTCCACGTATAACAACCAAAAACAATATTACACAGCCTCAAGCGCATACTCCACCAAGCTCGCGCCTTTATGAACACATCGAGGTAATCCTATCACCAACACCCGTTTCAGAGGGAAATTATAATTACGTTTCCCCCTCTTAGGGGCAACGAAATAAAAAAGACAGGAAGTAGTGAGGGGTGCGAACCTTTCACTACGGAGGGCCTGTAAAAAGGGAATTGCCTGGGATTGGGAAATTCCAAATGTTTCCACTTGAGTTCATACCAAAGACTATATAAACGCTTCGCTTACTAGACAGGCGTGTTCTATGGCTCAACTTGCATACCGATTGTGGCTCCATCTCGACGCTGGTCAGAATTTTCCCCTAGCTTGAGCTGTGTTACTAGTGGCGCCGCGGGTTCAAATATTAACCCAGCTTTTACAGTGCTACAGAGGTGTTAACAGGTTTTTCCTAGGAACACGCCTGTCTAGTAAACGAAGCGTATATATAGTCTTTGGTTTATTCGATGTTTTTCGAAAAGGTCATATCGGTAACGTGGTATTTCTAGAAATATTATCAGATCTGTCCCACGTTTCAGTGGCGTAGCCAGGATTTTGTTTCGGGGGGGGGGGGGCACGTCATTGAAAAAAAAAATATTTGTACGTACGACCATACGTTTCTATGTGCCCCCCCCCCCTGACTACGCCACTGCCACGATTTGATATTTTTTGGCGAGTCTATAACCATGGATAAAATGGAAATTATGCCTTTGGATATGGTCAATATATTAGATGGGGAATTAATCCCGTGCAAATGTAGGAATTCGTGTAGCAGAGCCGCTACTCGAGACAAAAAACAATGTTGCCATACATACGGGAGGGGGCACACCCCCCTCCGAAATCCAATCCTGGCTACGACGCTGGCTTAAGTTGTTTAGTGTTAGCGTAAATTTCAAATGCAAATACCTAATCTTTGCTATCTATACTATATTCCTAAGTGTCTTCTGTCTGTCTGTCTGTCTTGCGTCTGTTTCTCTATAGACGTCCGAGCCGTTCAACCTAGGACCTCCAATTTCCTCACAGCTATTCCTATGGCGCAAACGCAGCGAGTCGCGCAATTTTCATCGATTTCCAATTAAGTGAATTAATTAAATCATGCATTTTTTCCCCTGGAACGGTGCCGTGAATCCTGCAACCTACATATCACACCTATACAACCAATATTTTTCTGCCTAAGTCAATTTAGCGGCTGCGCTGGGAGGGGGGAAGGGTTTGGTTTATGACTCAGTCTTCACGGGATTTTAGTTCTAGCTGGGGCCCGGCCAAAACAGTCTTCACGGGATTTTAGTTCTAGCTGGGGCCCGGCCAAAACAGTCTTCACGGGATTTTAGTTCTAGCTGGGGCCCGGCCGAAACAGTCAATAATATTGTTAAAACAATCGTCACGCCTGTAAAATATTTTAATCATTGTACTTTACAACTTCATGCCTCAAATTAAAATCTAGATTTATGTTTGGCTAAAACGTCTTTTTTAAACGGGATTTGTTCTTGTAAACTTATATGTTTACAAATATAACGATCGGTCTCATCCATTAGTTTTTAATCAGAAATATTACCCTGAAATGAAAAAAAGTACATAGCATCTAACTTTAATATAAAAAAGTGTTATAATATTAAGTGTTTAGTAACCATATAATTCTTTTTGGCGTCAAACACCATCTCCGTCAATGAATCAATATAAGAATAGGTTTTTGCTTCATACAATTTTCCAATATTGTATGATTTCGATATTTTGCTCCAAAACATTCTGTATTGAAGTTCGCCAGATTTCGAACGGGCTTGCGGTCTATTTGAATGTAACTATCCCACCTAAGCAAAATCATTGAAATTGTATTATTTTTGAAAAATACATATTTTGACAGAACCACGGGCCAATACTGCTACCATCTGTACGGAAAATCAATACGGAGATTTAGGGCCCTGTAGCTCTCAGTTATGGTCACCTTTCTGACTGCAGTTTTTTTATAGTTACGCCAAGTTACGTAACACCGATATTACTCTATTATATCTTGGATTAATAATATAAGCTAAGCGTTAGCTTCTATTATTAATCCAAGATTATATTAATAAATTAGTAAGGGCGAGAAAACCGCATCTTCCTCTTTCCCTACGGGCCACCCGTAATATTTATAACTCTGATCACATATTAAAACTTAAATATTGTGAACAAATTAAAACTTGAATATCATGAGCAAATTAAAACTTCAATATTGTGAACAAATTAAAACTTTAATATTGTGAACAAATTAAAACTTTAATATTGTGAACAAATTAAAACTTTAATATTGTGAACAAATTAAAACTTTAATATTGTGAACAAATTAAAACTTTAATATTGTGAACAAATTAAAACTTTAATATTGTGAACGAACTATAACATTAATATTGAAAACATATTAAACTTTAATATTGTGAACAAATTTAAACTTTAATATAGTTATAGTAGGGATTGAATTGAAATTTAAGAAATCAACGAACTGATTTGCCTCGTAAATAAAAGTTTTGGACTTACCATTTATCAAAGAAATATTTTATAAACTGCATATTTGTGAAAGATAATTAGTTTCTGTCCGTTGACCAACGCTAAAACTCTTCGAGTCCTAAATTCACTTCATATTGCTTATTTTTTTCGCTTTTCTCCATTTTTCGGCGGACAGTATTTATAAGCTTCTTACACTGTTCTACTCAATCAAGCAAACTTTCAAAAACTCTGTCAAAATTCATGGTATGACCCTACCCTTTCAATTTTCGCCACGACCCCCCCCCCCTCCGTATCTCGCCCATTAATTCTCGACCTGACAAATAGGATTGAAATATACAGCCTACAGCTATCGGCCCAAGTAGAGACTAGCCACCCGCCGGGGTTCGAAATAGAAAAGCCCATTTGCGGGTTCCATATTGAACATCCTTTTTTCGATGTTCTACCCGGAAAACCAAAATGGACTCTTCTATCTTCGCCACATAGCAAACATTACCCGTCAAATACGAACAAAACTTCAGGAGGTCCGTTTCTACCCTGGCGCCATCTATTTCAAAAAATGGAACTTCAAGAAAGTTTTTTTTTTTAAATAGGTCGTGATATAGTCCCTTTAAGTAGACCTTATGTACCTTGAAAGCTCCTCAGGGGAGAAGTTTCAATGGCCATTCGTTTTGCCATGCCAACCAACAAATGTTTTTCACAACTGAAGTTTAAACTTTCTCTGCGTAAAATAGCATGGAAAATTCACGGATTTAGCATTTTCAGAAAATTAAAATTTTGGCAAAACAATTGGGTAAAATTGATAAAATTGGGTAAAATCGATAAATATGGGTAAAATCAATATAATTTCGTTCAACTCGCAAGGGTTTACAATCCGTGATTTTGCAATGCTATTTTACGAAGAGAAAGTTTAAACTTGGACGAATAATTACTGGACTCGAAACCTAAGCAAAATTCCCGGTTCCACAATTTGCATCGCCCGTCAGCGCTCCTACCGAGAGAATCGCGAAATATTTCTATCCAAATACAAAACACGTGCGTAAAAATGTCAGATGACAACTGCTCTGCTGTTTTCAATAGAAGTGAGGCTTTGGGAATTTTAATAGGCTTTAGATTATTCAGTAATAATTGAATTGGAATAAAAATGAAAGGAAAATGATTTAATTAATTTAAATAGGAAGTTCGCTTTAATGTTTTTGCATAAATAGTTTGTGTGAAAGTTGAATTAGATTATAAATTTAAAAATGCCTAGTCAAAATGGAAATAAAGGTGTATGCTTTGACGACAGTGACGACTGACTAGCTAAGAACGCTAGGCCTAACGTCGTCCGCTAATATTGGGCACGTGTTTAGTATTTGGATAGAAATCTTTCCAATACTTGACGCAACGGCGCTACAAGCGCGCCATTTGGTTTCGGGTCCAGTAATTATTCGTCCAAGGTTTAAACTTGATTTGTGAAAAACAGCTGACCCTTGCTTTAACTTAATATTATATTTAACTAATATTTCTTCAGAGCGGTCACTTCATCTAGTTGTTGGCTCGCGTGGCATGAAGGTATTGCCACCACCCTCCTACGCATTGTAACCCGGCCACTATATTTAATCTGGGTGAATTATAATTCCACTCTTTGTTTTGGATCTTGAATAATGCATTATTTCACCGAAACCAAACACGAGGGATAAACTTGTTTTTTCCGTTCTTGGGTGGATCGCGAAATCGTCCCACTAGCTTCGATACGAAACGAGACAAAAAGTAATAAGTCGATGGGGTATTGATGGCTGGGGTCAATTTGTTTCTCTCTCGCAGCGCCTTATTGGATTACTGCCGTCCTGGTCTGTTTCCCAACTGGAAGAGCTTAAACGCCAAAAACAGGTAAGTCCTTTCCTTCCAATTCTCTTTACGAATTAACGAGACGAGGCTTTCAAGAAACCGGTTTCGCAGATATTATAATTTTCATTTTTGCGGGTTGCTTCAATTAAAGACAAAAACAAAATATAATTAATCTTTCGCGACCTTTTTATTTTAACTTAAATAAATCTGGAACACGCAGAACTATTACATTTGACAGTGCCGATGTGGTAGTAGTAGTAGCAGCGGCACAAGTAACATAATTTATAAGTGTGGCACTTGGTTTTTACATTTTTTTTTATAACTTCTTCGCTACGGTTAAATTAATAGTATTGTTTAAACGCTTTTTGAAGGGATTATTTGGCCCCCTAAAAGTTTTTCTAGCAAGGGGAGCCACGTACGTAGAGGCAGAAAAAGTGTTGTAGTAGTGTTACAATTTTGAAAAAACACTGGCTAATGGTTTCTAATGTAGGTAGTTTTGTGTAATACTTTGTGTTACACTAGCTAAAAGAGTAATACAAGTATAGTTATTAGTTTCATCTAAATTTTATATAATTAATTGAAAGTGCAGCATTAATATAGTTATTAATTGAAGTGGGTATTAGCCTAGCTGATTATTATTTTATTATTATTATTATTAATTGAAAGTGCAGCATTAATATAGTCATTAGTTTTAACTTAATATTATAAATTTATTTCATTTATATTATACTGTACCGTAATGGGCACCGCTCAGTTCATTTGAGATTTTGTCATTTTGAGCGAAATTGAGCGGTAAATTACCATAATCTACAGAGCCATTCGGAAATAAATGCCGATCTCAGCTCTCAAATGAGCGCGAAAGAAAGGAGTGGCAATTTCTCTCCTGAAATGAGCAAGAGCTCAAGCGAGCGAATACGAGCTGGGCGTGAGTTGAGCGGCTCTAACGGGAAAATGCCCATCACCGAATAAATGAAAATTATAATTCAGTGGTTCTCAAAAGCTTATTAACGCGAGGCCGAAAAGTGTATCTTATATTAAGACTAGACCGACTTGTTTGGCTTCGAACAATAATGTTGGATCTTCGATCTCATTGTATTGTGTTGTATTAGGCTCGACAACTGCCAAATAGCCATGACAATCGCCAAAGAGGAATTCTCGATTCCCATGATCCTGACGCCCGAGCATTTAGCCAGCCCCAATTTGGACGAACTCTCAGGCATGACCTATCTCAGCTATTACATGAAGGAAGGTGGCCCGGGCTACAACGCCACTCTGGCTTGGATACGGAAACAACTGCCGCATCTTCACATACAGAATTTCACGGTACGCGCGTGATCACGCTCGCACGCGGACTATGAATTAACTTTCTAAAGCTACGGTCACACGAACGCGTTAAACGTTTTAAATATCGCGTCTAAAACTAGTTGTTTATTATGTTAGTTTATTTTAAGTAGTTCACACGAGTCTGCTAGTATTTTCAGATGCAACAGGAATCACGACGACGAAATAGTAAGCGTATAGTGCGGATCGGTAGGATTGCTAACTTTGCCGTCGTATCGTCTAAACGTGTTTTCTTCGTCGTGTACTCTGTTGTATCAATTAAGTGTTTTATCCGACGTGAACCAATTGGTTTTTAACCATATAGATTCCGATGCTGGTTTATTTAGAAAACCACTAGCATTCTTCAAAATTTTACCGTTGATGTAGTACTGTCCCTTCATTTTGTCTTCTTCGTGTAACCACGTACATCCCAAACCTTACCAATAGAGTACTTCATAACAACCCACCAAGTCGGTTAAGAAGTTGAACTATTTAGTGCATTTTAACTGAGCTTGTGTGACCGTGGTTGTAGTGTTTTTTTACATGGATTAATAAGAAGAACAATTTTGGTGTCATTTTAGAGCGATTGGAATGACGGTGTTTCGCTGTGCGCCTTGGTGCGCTCGTTGGGAGCCCAAGTGAGCGCCTACCCTAACATGGGCAGGGAGAGATCTCAGTGGGAAAATAACGTACAGCAAGGTAATCATTATCTTATTATTCTTAGTTTTTTAAATGAGCTTATGATGTCATCAAACTATTATGAGGGTAATTGAAATGCGTTGAGCAAAATTCAAATATTTAAAAAATTATTTGATTGTCCCCGCAAGTTAAAACAAATAATTTTTAAATTTCGATTTTAAATATCAATCTATAAGTTTTTTTAAACTTTTCTGAAAATCTTTGATACAGTAGGATACACGAAAACGAAATTTTTGTTCGAGAAAAAACGTTGTGGAAAAGATTCCAGCCCCCCCCCCCCTGGCTACGGGCCTGGACGTACCCCATGCTTTTATCTAGAGATAAAAAATTAAACTGACATGGCATCATGCTATTGCCATACTGTATTTTCCACTTTTTGATTTAATTAGGGGGTTGAAGGGACTAAATTTATATAAAATACATATACATTTCTGTCCCAACAAATTTCTTTATTCAGTAAATGCATCAAAGCTGGTTTTCACTTGAGCTTAGGAAAACGACGGCGAGCATTGACACCAAAATATTATATAAAGATGGTTTTCACTAAGCAGAAACTCAGCGACGGCTAGCGTCCACGCAAAAATATTGTATTAAGCTGGGTTTCAACTAACGCGCGTCATAATATATTTTTTTAACGCGCCTGAAAGTTGAATGACGCACCGGGTCCGTGTAGAACATTGGAAGGAGATTTTTTGCATCGACGCAAAAATATTGAATTAGGCTTAACGGAGATTTTTCGCTTTGACGCAAAAATATTGAATTAGGGTTAACGGAGATTTTTCGCGTTGACGCAAAAATATTGAATTAGGCTTAACGCAGATTTTCCGCTTAGACGCAAAAATATTGAATTAGGCTTAACGGAGATTTTTCGCTTTGACGCAAAAATACCGAATTAAGCTTAACGGATATTTTTCGCTTTGACGCAAAAATACTGAATTGGGCTTAACGGAGATTTTTTCGCTTTGACGCAAAAATATTGAATTAGGCTTAACGGAGATTTTTTCGCTTTGACGCAAAAATATTGAATTAGGCTTAACGGAGATTTTTAAGCTTGGTTCGCACTAGGGCGCGTCAGAATATATTTTTCTTTACGCGTGAGAAAAAGATTGTACGTCCCAAAGTTGATGGACGGGCCTAACAGGGTTTTTTCGCGTCGACGCAAAAATAATTGTATTAGGCCTAAGTATTGTCGCGTCGACTCAAAAATTATTGTATTAGGCCTAACTGGCACTTTTTCGCGGCGACACGACACGGGCGTTTTAGCACCTAGTAAAAACTAGCTTTTATGAATTGATCGATATTGAACATTTTGTGAAGCACGCGTGAAAAATATTCATTAAAACATGGCCCAAAATAACGTTAGAAGTAGTTAATTGTATTTATTCCCTTACCGCCAAATTGTTTAAATATAAATACAAGTTTGAAAATAGAACCTCTTGGGGCTACGTTCAAAATGTTTGCTTCTCTGTAAGCATTTTGTGAATTGGTCTTGTAGACTAGGTAGACGTTTCTTTAAAAAAAGACTTTAGTCGTGTTGTAAGCAGCATACTTCAGCGTTTAAATTCGCAACGTTTACAGGGAACAAAGGCCGCATTCATTTCCAATTGCGTCACACGACTCTTTACACAATCGTGACTGCGCGTTACACATTTTTTGATTGACTCCGTAAAATGTCGCGAAGCAGTGATGTCTTTCATACCATCTCAGCGCTTATCACGGTATTTCTAATTTCATTACTTCACATTTTGTTTAAGGAATTTTTCGGTTTAGAATAAATGTTCCTAACCTTTTAATTTTGGTGTTCGCCAGAAGTAGGGATACACCGATATTAGAAAAATATTTTCAGAAAAACATTTAAAAATAAGAAAATTCCCGATGAACTAACTTACTAATGATAATATTTTTTGTCCGTGCAATGTATGCCAGACCTCAGAAGCTAAATCATACCTTTTTTCGACAGGGGTAACGAGGGGGAAAAATAAATTAAATTAAAATGAAATTCGATTTCTGATAGAAAATATTCAAAAGCATATCCAAATTTGTTTCTTTTTATTTTACGTGATACAAACTTTTTTTCATTAAAAATTAGAATAAAATGGTATGACAGTGTACTTAAGCGTCTTTTACAATGATTTTATCATATTCACTACTGTTATGATAGATAACGTGGTTAATATCGGCCGATATATTCGGCTGTACCCATATCCGTGCATCCCTACCCAGAAGTAAATTATATATATTTACAGAGAAGCATCAATTTATACTGATAATGTTATTCCCTTGAAACATGTATCTACGCAGGAATATAAAATATTCCAGGGATGAAACCAATGTTCTAAAATTAAAATTAATAAATATTTATAAGTAATTAATCACAACTAAGACTTGTTGTGATGGGAAATGTTTTTAAACTTGGCTAGTTTCATTGCCAAGGCTTATCGCAAAATGTATTTCGTAAAATTTTAGCACAAAGACTTTTCGATTGAAAGAAAATAGAAATATTAACAGCAAATACTTCTTTATGACAATCAACTTATTTTGTAGCAGTAAGGATGGGCGTTATTCCCATTTCCCTCCAGTGGCGATGAGGAAAAATTAACAGCGTCTGCTTTAGCCGCTACCTATCTAGCTTTCAATGGCGAACCGAAGGGGGCGTAGCGATAGTTTTCGGTTGAAAAAGGTTTTGATATATTCGCATTAGTTTATACTAGCCTTAAAGTGATATTTACTGGAGGACATACTTGGTTATTTTTGATAAAGCAGTATATCCTATTGGCTTTTTTTAATACAGCTGTAGTATCGGCCAATCACTTTGTGCTCTTTCAGGGTTCGTACAGAACCTGGATAAGTCAGGGATCTGTAAAATGAAGAAAAAATGTCAGGGATAAGTCAGGGATTTAAATAATTTTGTAGAAAGTCAGGGATAAGTCAGGGATTTTAGTTAGTCAAGCAAACCACACCTTAACAAAAAAAGTTTGACCCAAAATAATAAAACAAATGTCCAAACATTTAACCAAAAAGGTCGGGAATATTGGCAAAAGTTGGAAAAGTCAGGGATTTTAGATCAGAAATTTTCGTACGAACCCTGTCTTTTGGTACTCCATTTTATCGAACTAATAGAAAATGCGCTAATCTTATTAGGTATATATACCAGTAATTATTTTGATCAATTGACACACTTATGGAAACAATTATACGCTTATGGTATTATTTGCCGTCAGGGTTGTTTGATTAAAATCAAGTTGATTTAAATCAGCGATTTAAATCGCGATTTTAATCAAATGATTTTTTTTTAAATCGTTGATTTAAATCTGTTCCTATAAAAGATTGTTTAAAAGGTATTAACTTTCCATAAATGAGAGATTTACTATTGAATTATTATATTTTAGACCTGTTTTGTGATTATATTACACTATTACCTATCACTACCACGATCCCTTCCCAACCTCATTTTTGGTTTTTTGAAAATAATGGACTCTCGGAGGCTGAGAAATAAGGAATTGTTTTAAACTGGACCTGTGGCCAGTAGAGCCTAGGTAGTTTAATTAAAAAACTGGCCACTGGCCACTTAACATTTTTAACCTTCAAAATCAGGCTTTCATAATTTATGGTCAAATTATCTACTCTTGACAATATGTGCTAGGGCATAGGCTTAATAGGTTAGTTATTATGGTTATTTCAAAATTTTGGAGTGTTAAATAAAGAACTATAATCTTGAAGGGAAAAACTTTGAATTAATTAAGTTTTCACCAGGGCCACTAACACCCCAGGCATTTAATTTTTTCTCACACTGTTTAGTTTTACTTCAAGGTTACTCCTGTGATACAAATATACTTATTTCTTGGAATAAATATTTTTTGACATGATAAAACTGTCTACTATTGAATATTATTTATACAAAAATAATAATTATATCAATGAGCTTATATATTGCTTTTAATAAGTGACAAAAACCAAAAATTAATAAAAAATAAAAAAATCGATTAAAATCAAAAAAATCTGATTAAAATAAAAAAAATCGATGTTTTTGATTTTTTTAAAAAAATCAAAAAAATCAACCCTGTTTGCCGTTTGGTTAAACCAAAACAAGATAGCCAAAGGCAATTGGTAGTATAAAATCTAACTAGCATCCAAAATATTTTGGAAATTTGGTCCACTTCAAACAAATAACGTCTACCAAAAATATATTTATTTGTACTTGACTATCGAGGCAATAAGCGACCGAAAACTATCGCTACGCCCCCTATGTTTCGTCATTGAAACCCTGATAGGTAGCGGCGAAAGCAGGCACTATTAATTTTTCCTCATCGTTATTCGTAAATTTGACTTTATATGAAAATACAAGTATCGGGGCACGGCCAACTTTGATCACGCGCTGTTCGCGCTACAGCGGCCAACACATTCGTCGAAATTCCGAGAGCAAGGAGTTTCCCCCTATAAACTGTACTATAACGTGTAGGAGTTCAGCGCCACGGTCGGGTTTTTATATTGGCTTCAATGTAAAAGCTATTCTAAAAATAATAATCCGCTAGGGGCGCTGACGTCATACACATCTTTTGCTCATAGGTTAACACAGAAACGTCAACGAATGAGATGGCCGCTGTAGCGCGAGAGATCTAAGTTGGCCGTGATCGGGGAGATAACTTGCAAACTCCACGCGGAAGAAGTGGTTCCTAGTGTTTAGCCAGTACGACTTACTTAATGTTACTTACGATGTAAAGAAATACATTATCTACGGAACAAACGTAATAAGCTTGCATTCTCGTAATGTTTTGTCGTGCGAGGAAAATGCATTTTTTGCTCGGATGAGAGGAGGAGAAATTGAAATCGTTTTTACGCTTTTATTACCCGTCGTCCACTCGTTCTTTTTATTATTATTATGATTGCGTCCTGAGCGCTCAACCAGGAGCTGAATTCGCCATTGTTGCCTCTTTGAACTTTCAATTTTTTCCCTTTAACAACGCTATTATTTGACTATAGTCAAAACCTTTTTTTATTAATTGTTTAAGTCCTCCGAACTCCTGTCCACATTTCGTACGTTATAAGTGGTCATTTCCTCGCCAGACGTCAAATAGAATCGTCACATAGTTTTATTTATCGTTAATCAAAGAATTTCATATTCTTACCGCCAGGTTTAACATAAGCTTAGGGTGATTGGCGCTAATTACGTAAAAAAAAGTCGCAGCGCGTATTAGAGGACGTTTTTTTTATTTAAAAATTAACAATGTTTAACCGCCATTTTCCAAGATGGTGGAAGTAATTTAATTTTTTACGTATTAATGGTATTTGTTTACTTATGTAGCATTCCCGTTAGTGTTAGTTTTCGAAATACGAGTTTGAAAAATAACGGCCAAATATGGTTTATAAATAAGTAAATATAAATACGCGGTGCTATTTTTAAATTTACATCGCGGTATATTTATAACCGTGAATGCGGTGTAAGCTTCCGCGTTTCAGCGGAAAAATTGCGTCCATTGGAATCTGCATCGAGTCTGAGAAGGTACATTATTCATTTTATAGCTTAGATCATAAGTAACATAACGATAAGTATGACAATTAGGAAAAATATTATCCCCAAATTGAGTTTCAGAGCTATGGCTCAACTAAGTTTTAGTTCAATAGAACCCCCTAGTGTCTAAATATACTACTAGCAAGGACGATAATACCAAGGATCCTATATGTTAGAAGGATAGGTAGTCCTCCGGCCAGCCCGTGTTTTCAAAACGCCGGCAGTACCGTCGATATTAAGAGAGCCTCTAAACGTGGGACGTCTTGTTTCTATTCCCTCAAGGACAAATTTCGGCGGTGCTTCCTCCATGTTTGGTCCTAGACGGAATCTAAAGCCGGATTCTCTATCGCGCATGAACCACCGACGGCGCTGCCATTTTCGTCTCTCGTCTCATATCCTTCTAACATATAGGATCCTTGATAATACACTGCTCAATTCGGTTTCAAGTCCTAGTCTTAACTGCATGGGTGTCAGTGTCGTTAAAAGGTTCGGGGAAAAATTGGTAGTAAAACAATGGGATGTGTCATACCAAAAGTCTATAATATTGTTCCATAAGTTTGTCACTTTGGGAGATATTTAACTGAGAGCTAGTAACGGAGTGACGTCATCACAAGTAGAAAATCGTTCCCTTGCGAGGCGCTGTCAAAGGCTACGTATGACCCGTTAGCAAGAGGACGCAAAACGGCGACGAAGCCCGTAATAATAATCATAATAATAATCAGCTAGGCACCACCTTATGCCTAAGTCTACAAGCGACTTTTGAAGCCTTCAATTCAGGTGGACGGCTTGCAATGCGTAGGAGGGTGGTGGCAAGCCTGCATGCTACGCGAGCGAACAGCTCCCTACACTAACTATTACCGTTAACCTCAAGTTTTTATGGAAGGGGAAACCGAAGAGCTCGGGGGAAAACCCCTTAAAACAGTGGGGAGATAATTGGCAAATTCACCCAGTGCCACAAGCTGGGATCGAACTCGGCTCCACCTCCTGCGAGGCGAAATTGCTAACCACTCCGTCTGTCTTACATGTGAAGAATAGGAAGTGTCACCCTTATGTTGCATTATTATACACTTATGGTCATACTTATTGGTATTATGTTACTTATGCCAAGATGGATATACTTGTGCCACGGCGCGAAAAGTCACCCAAAGTGTCAACGCGAAATCGTAATACGATACACCCCTTTCCCCTTCTAAACGACAGAGTATTGAAGTAATAGAAATGCAGTGGTAGATTGAGCGTCAACTGTTCGCTGGTATTACATTTCATTTAATATTTTGTAGGTTTGAATGGTGGCAAGTATTTGGGCGTTGAACCGTTGTTGAAAGCCAAAGAAATAGCGGACACCGAAGTGGAACATTTAGGAATCATGTCTTACGTCGCTCGCTTCCAGTGGACGAGGCCTCGCAAATCGCCTTCGGAGAAGATCAACATCACGGGAACCGATCTCAACAACGTACACGTTAACAAACCGGTGAGTGTTACCAGGAACCTATTCGGGTTACTGAGAACGCTAGCAGTACTATTGACTAAAAAGGTTATTATTTTAAAGGTCCACAAAGTCGTTTGATAAATTAGGGCTATAATTCTAGTATCTCCTCTATTTTATCACGTAACCCGGGAATATCTTCCCGCTTCAAAAACACGTGATTCTGTAGCCCGTCCCTCGAAATTCAAACTATTCTGTTGCCCTTTAAACTAGTAGCGTCGAGAACCTATTTAGTTTAATGAGAATGTACTAATTGAGCCGTTTTACGAAAGTGATACTTATGCCAGTTATAGACTGAAATAGATGTAATAAATTAAACTCAGGGTCAAGAACCTATTTAGTTTAATGAGAACGTTTGGTCAAGCCGTTTTAAAAAAGTAATACCTATGCCAGTTATAAACTGAATTGATGTAATAAATTAAACTAAGGGTCAAGAACCTATTTAGTTTAATGAGAACGTATTTGTCAAGCCGTTTTAAAACAGTAATACCTATGCCAGTTATAGACAGAAATAGATTTAATAAATGAAACAAAGTGTCAAGAACCTATTTAGTTTAATGATAATGTAATAGTCGAGCCGTTTTACGAAAGTAGTACGTATGCCAGTTGTAAATATACATCAATTTAATGACCGAGAACAGAGCGAATTTCCACGCCTCTTATTTCACCCCTCTTATCCTGTACTTATCGTTTTGATGAGTGACAACTGATTAACACATCTGACAACTTGATTGTCAGCTCTGACAGCTTGTGACCCCTTGGACAATTCCATATATTGTAACTTATCTCTTTTATTGATGCTCCTTATATATATTATATTCAAAAACAATTAGAGCCATTGCTCAAGTTGTCCACGTTGTCACTCTATTTTGCTGGGGTCAAAATTTGCCCAGGAGAAAATGGAATCTGTACTCGCCCTTAAAGCGGTTGATAGTAAAATTAAAGTTATATTAAAAAGCAAAAAAATATCTTTGGTCTTTTTACCCTATGTTACAAGGCCTGAATAAACGGAATTATTTTGCGAATTCCCAGTTTCTTGCTTTGGATTAACTTTGGGCATTCTTTACCAGGCTAGTAAAAATGCTCCAAGCTGTTGAAATAAGAATTTTGTATATTTGGCACAAAAAAGTATTATAATATCATTTTTTTTTAACAGGCACATTTCAGAATAAATTTATTAGATAGTAGTGTTGATTTGAAAACTGTACGAGCAGAAATTAGAGGACCAAGTGGAAATGTGGAATGCCGACTGAACCTGAGTAAAACTGGTGGGACTGGGACTTTCATTCCGTATGTCAGTGGAAAACATGAGGTAAAAAATTCAAATAATATGGTTTATTTCACACTCAGGTATATTAAGATTAAGGCTTTTTTTAACAAGCATATTTGTCGAGTTGTTTAGTAGAATCTCCTTTGAACGAAGCATTTTCACTGAGATATTAAAACTAGCCACAGGATAGGCTCATGTTTTAGAAATTAGCATAGAAGCTCCAACCAAATTTTTACACTTTAAGTGGCTTTAGGCAAAATTGCACTACAGCGGCCTCATGTAATTTTGTGTTTTTTTTTGGTGGAGAATGTAGCAGTTGACGCGTAGATTACGAAACTAATTTTTTTGGGGCCGCAAATGATAATTAAATTAATTAACTTAATGTTAGAAATGTACTAATTTTAGGGAATTACCGTGTTTTTGTATTTTTGGGTGGCGGAGAATGTAGCACTTGACGCTTAGATGACGAAACTAATTTTTTTGGGCCGCAAATGATAATTAAATTAATTAACTTAATGTTAAAAATGTACTAATTTTAGGGAATTACCGTGTTTTTGTATTTTTGGGTGGCGGAGAATGTAGCAGTTGACGCGTAGATTACGAAACTAATTTTTTTGGGCCGCAAATGATAATTAAATTAATTAACTTAATGTTAAAAATGTACTAATTTTAGGGAATTACCGTGGTTTTGTATTTTTGGGTGGCGGAGAATGTAGCACTTGACGCGTAGATTACGAAACAATTTTTTTGGGCCGCAAATGATAATTAAATTAATTAACTTAATGTTAAAAATGTACTAAATGTAGGAAATTACCGTGTTTTGGTATTTTTGGGTGGCGGAGAATGTAGCACTTGACGCGTTGATTACGAAACTTTTGTTTTTGGGTCGAAAATGATAATTAAATTAACTAACTTAATGTTAAAAGTTAGTAGAGTGGAAACCTAAACAAACAGTAACAAGCCGTGGTGTAGGCGACAACCCGACGAAGATAATTACTTCCAAAACACGTAAAAGACGTTACTAAACTCCCCGTATTGGCGCCTGACGGCGTCGCGCACTCGCTTCGCTCAAGCGCTGGGGGCGCGCAGCGCCTCCCCAACCCCATACTAAAAAAAGCGATGGGCCATCTATAACGCGACCTAGAGGACAGTACCAAGCCTTACGCATCAAGTATATACTTTTAATCTCAACCAGAAACAAAGTGGCCCAATAATAGAAAACACCGAGAAAATGAACAAAAACTGTAAAAGATTTGGTAAAGTACGGGAATATCACTTTGTGGCCCAAAAATACAAAACGCCGAGAAAATGAACAAAAACTGTAACTGATTTTATACAAAAAGGGAATATCACGTGGAATTCATTAGGACACCGAAACTGTGTTCCCGGCGAACACACGACGGAAATAAATACAACAAAACACGTGCAAATGCCCAAAAATTAGAAATTTAAAATTACATTAAAAAATTAATTGATCATTTGCGGCCAAAATAAAAATTACCCTCGGCATCTACGTGACAAGGTCTATCAGGCGCAACCAAAATTAATATAAAATTCAATGAAAATGAGAAATTTTTAAAATTAAAAAAATTAAGTTAAACAATTAAATAATCATTTGCGGCCAAAATAAAAATTACCCTCGACATCTACGGGACAATGTCTATCAGGCGCAACCAAAATTAATATAAAATTCAATGAAAATGAGAAATTTTTAAATTAAAAAAATTAAATTAAACAATTAAATACTCATTTGCGGCCAAAATAAAAAATACCCTCGGCATCTACGTGACAAGGTCTATCAGGCGCAACCAAAATTAATATTAAATTCAATGAAAATGAGAAATTTTTAAAATTAAAAAAATTAAGTTAAACAATTAAATAATCATTTGCGGCCAAAATAAAAAATACCCTCGACATCTACGTGACAAGGTCTATCAGGCGCAACCAAAATTAATATCAAATTCGATGAGGCCGCTGTACTACACTTCACCCTGGCTGTATACTCCTTTACTATAATGATGAATTGATAAAAATACTTGTCTTTGAAGGTAGTTATTTTAGAATTTGGAAATTAAATGTGTTTTTGATCAATAAGTCAAAGGTCTATTAGTTCTTCTAAATTTTAAATTATTTTTGGAAAACTTTTTCTCAATTGTTTAATCTGATAAGTTTTGGGGATAAACAGTAATTAATAAAGCTTAATTTTAAATGAGAGTTAATAGGGATTAAATGATTAAAAAGATTAATTTTAAACGAGATTTAATCGTATTAAGTTTAATACTGTTTTTAAAATTGAATTTTAAATTTTGGAATTTGGGAACGTCTCCTATGATTAACTTATGAATTAAAGGGACTTTCAAGAAGAGTGAGGGGTCGGAAGTTGATTCAAAAAACTTCACTGAAACGTCATCAGACTGTAACTTTGTAAATGCAACGAATGGCGACCGAATGATGTATTTTAAATTGACTTTAAGCCCGAACAGCTCTCCCTTGAAAGTCACTTTAAGTAATAAAAAGATGTGAACTAATAAACATTTTTTCAATCACAGCTAATTGTGTTTTGTGAAGGGGAAATGGTTTCTGGTTGTCCGATGGATATAATTGTACATCCTGATATATCGAGGATATTGTTTTCTGGAATAGACCCTTGTGCATTAGGATCCATTGTTGAAGTAATGGTAAGTATTGTAGAAATTAGTAAATAATTGTTGTTACCCGTGTCATGTCAAGAATGTGTTTAATAATGCTTCGGGACATTCTGAGGGCACCATGGTCTAGTTTTTCTCTGTCACGAAAGGGAAGTACGAAACATGTCACTTGTGTGTGTTTCAATTCGTAAATTTTAAGGAACCAATGAGATACTGGGCTAATTTGATTGATTTTTAAGGGGGAACAAACCACTAAAAATAGTCAATGTATATTTTCCCTAAATATAAGTAAATACATTCTTTATCATTGACTTGCTTATAAATTTGGATCTCCTCAACGAAGCCTTAGCTGATAAATATTATATAATATAATAAGAATAATTTTTTTTTAAATATTAAACTAGTCAAATGCAAGTCTTGAATTTTTCTTATGTAACTGCCAAGATTATAATATTTATTTTAGCTTAATACTATCACGAATTTTTTTATTTTTTTTAGTAATACTTATTTTCCTAAATTCCAGATTAACTCTAGTGGTACGGGGACTGGTAATGTTCTAGTTCAAGCCATAGGACCAAGTGGAAAATCTCGAGAATGTCCTGTAAATGATAACGATGGCGTTTACACAGCTACCTTCACCCCGAATGAAATTGGAGAGTGGAAAATATCCGTAACATACTCGGGTGAAAATATTCAAGGAAGTCCATTCACTTGTTACGTATATGATCCAACGCAAGTGCAAGTTAGAGGTCTAGACACTTGTTCTCTTGGGAAAGAGACAACTTTTGTGTGTGACGCTAGCAACGCTGGCTGGGGTGAGGTGAAACTTGATGTTCAATATCAAGGTCATAGTCTTCCACTAGAATTAGATGAAAAAGGAAATGGCATTTACAAAGTAACATTTACACCGATTAACTCTGGTAAACACAAAGTGATTGTATCATTTAATGGAGCAGAAATTAAAGGTAGTTAAATTTAAATATTTTAATTGGTTATTTTATTAAAATTTGTGTTGTGATAAATTATTTTTAATATACAAGCGCAATGGTTTAAAAATATTCATTAATCGCACATTAAATTTTTTTAGGTTCTCCTTTCAACTTCATGGTTGTTGGTGACGGACTTGTTAAAGGTGATTCTGTTCTTCATCAGAGTAGAGAAGATCTATCAAATTATCAAAGATCCAAAGTAGTTCATGCATCAAAAGAAACCTCAAGTGACTCTTCACCGTTACAAAAATATGGTGGGATTTTGAGAGTAAATCATCACGGTAGTGTCGAAAGTGATAGTAGTAGCAGACTTTCTGCTGATTTAGTGTCATCGAAAAAGCAGTTTGGATCTTCCAGAGATATTACAAGGTATTTGTTTGTTCATATATGCTTTAAATGTATACAGGTTTATGCAATAATTAGTTTTTAATATAACATACAACAACTCCAATTTTTATGAAGACCTATCTGTATGATTTAAATTATTTAAAAATTCTTATTACATTTAAAATTTATCTTGGTTCAAGAATGTATTTATAGTTAGGAAGGATGACTAGGTTAAGACGATCTGCGGGTATCATAATGATTTAGTTTTGCCCTATAATGAGAGGGGGGGAGGAAAAGGTCCCTGGTGTGTGCTTCAATTGCAGTGGTGTAAACAAGGGGAGGGTTTCCATGTCAAACCCCCACTTTGGTGTAACTTTGAGTGTACTAAAATTTAACCCCCTTCTCGACCCTCCTTAGGTATTTTACATAGTTTAAACCCCCTCCCCTGAAGGATTTCTGGCTACGCTACTGTTCAATTGCGTCAAAGGATGTTAATTCAAATCAAATCAAATAAATATTTTAGTGCCTTTCTTAGTTTTAAAATGTATCCAAAATTCATAGTTATGGTTGTTATTCAGAAAATATTTGTGTTAATTTATTATTTCTAGCACATCAGCAATTGATTCGGAAGGTTTGTCATTTCGTCAAAGAGCCGAACTCTTGCACAATTCACTTTCATTCCATCAAAAAGAACCCAGCAGCGTTAAATCGCCAAAAGTTCCACCTCCCACAGCAAAAAAGCCAGGAACAGCAGTAATGGATTTTACAACTAAGAGCTGGGGTACGAAAGATCAAGGTACTGTAAATGGAGCGGATAAAGTTACTTTTGAAACTAAAATAAGAACAAGTCGTGAATCGGCGATTGAAGATCACAGAAAGTCAACATCTGACATTGTTCATGAATTGAAGCAAAGAGAAGATTTTTCAGTTAAAAGCAAAACTGATCCTCATCTGAAATCTACTGAAAAATTGGTTACCTCAAACTACTCTAGAGATGGATCGTCTGGTAGTAGTAAAAATGATCATATTGATCAGAGGCAAACTGTTCTTAACAGAGAAGTTAAAGAAACAGCTGTTAATATAACGTCAAAGTACAAAAAAGGAGATATCTTTCAAGTTGTGGTTGGTGGTGATGGATTAAAATTAGTTCCTGTGAAACGACCAGCTACATTCACAGTCAATGCTAGAGGGTTTGATCAAGATGATATCAGTGTAACAGTTACTGGTGAGTTGGTTTAAAATGCTTCATTTCATTCTTTATTGGGGATAGTTTTAAATTGTTCGGGTGAATACCAACGCACGTCCGATTTTTTTTTTGATACTTCAGATGATACTGAACATTTTTGTGTCAAAATTATTGACACAGAAATAATTGGGGTGGCGCCGTGTGCCCCCAGCACGAGAGCGTAGTTTCAGATGGTATTTTGGTATTCGTCCATGAAACGTTTTTACACGCTTTGTGTGTTCAGAGTGTTGAATACAAATTTAAAAAAAATTTATTACAAAAAATCATTTTATTTTTAGCTCCTTCTGGAAGGGATATCCCAATTAGAATGGACACACTTTCTCCTGGACAGTATGAAGTCGAATATATATCTCCGGAAGTTGGAGAGCATTTAATTGATGTTCATATTAATAAAACTCCGTTACGTGGTAGTCCTTATCATTGTTTTGCTTACGACGCAAGCAAGATACATGTTGGAAAGATTCCAAATGGAGTGGTAGGAAAACCAGTGGAATTTGAAAGTATGATCAATATTTTTTTAAATAAATAGTTTTAAGACACTTTTTTTATGTAGTTTTTTACTTAGTTGAAGGATCAGAAGCTGGTTCAGGAAACTTGGAAATTTTGGTAAATGGAGGTCATGTAACGAGTCAAGTTAAAAATTTGGGCAATCATCGATTTCTGGCCTCATTCATACCTCATGCTGCAACCACTCACACTATTGAGATGAAGTTCAACGGAGAGCAAGTGCCTGGTTCTCCTTGGAGGTGTGATATTACTGAGCCAACCAGGAAAGTATCCGTCAAAGGAGATGGACTACATTCCTTTAGTACTGGAAGAACTACCTCTTTTGAAATTTGTACAGCAGGATTTAAGAAGGAAGATATTAGAGTCACAATTACAGGTATCTCTATCCTCTTAGTTTAATTAGTTAAATTAAAGAAAACATCAATTTGAAATGGAAATACTAGTTTTAGAAAACCAAAAGTAGACTTAACTTAAAAAGGAATAAGCCAACATTTTCGCAAAACATTGTTGACCAACATTAATGGATATAAAATTTTTGAAAAAATGTTTGGAGAAATCATGTGGTGGACCATGAGGGGAACAAACCTGAAAAACTTTGATTAATTAAGTTTCCAGCAGTTCAATTTAAATTGAAACTAACTCAGATTAAGTTAGGAGATACATGAAACAGTGATAATACTATTTTACTTTATTAATTTGCCTCAATTTCAGGTCCAAATAAGAACATAGTGCAATACAGACTTTTGGAACTTCATAATGATACTTACAAGGTGGAATTTAAAACTTTTGAAGTTGGTATGTAATTTTTCATGAGTTATAGAAATTTTTCTAATGAAAATATATCAATATAAAACATATATAAGTGAGTTTCTGTTCTGTTGTACTGATAACTTTTGTATGTTTTTGCAGGTACATACTCGATTGAAGTATTAGTTGCTGGCCAAAAGGTTCCAGGAAGCCCATTTTTGGCTAAAAGCTATGATGCTTCTCGTATTCAGGTATCTGATATTCCTCGAATGTGCTTTGTCGGACAAACATATCAATTTCAAGGTAAGTCAACCTTTTTTCCCTATATCAGAGGGGAGCATTTTCGCAAATCACTTAACACGTTTCCTGTTAATCTTTTAGTGGATGCTTCTCAAGCTGGAGAAGGCCAACTTGAAATATCAGTCAATGATGGTGCAATACCTAATCAAGTCCAAGTTTTAAGTAGTGGGAAATGTTTAGTCAGCTTTAGACCAGAAGTCGCAACAGTACATAAAGTAGACATTAAATTCAACAGTGAAAATGTTCCAGGTAAGTGAACAATTGATATTACCAGAAGTGCATAGTATATTTCTTAAAGATAAGTATTCATTACCTTATCCTGCTAATATTATTCATTTGAAACATGTACCTTCCCAATTTCCCACTAATTTTTCAAAATACTTTTTGGAAGGAAACATAGTGTAGGGTGAAATTCATCACATAGTGATATTTGAAAACAATTACATTGGGAAAACATTTTATTAATTAGTAATTATTCCTACGCAGGGTAATTTTAACATTTTACATAGTTTGGTGGGAAATTTGTGCATAATCAGGCCTAACAAGAGAGGGGGGAAAGCTGGTACAAATTAAGAGGGCCAGTGCAGCCAAGGGGCCTGGGTTTGATAAATTAGGTATGCTTCTCCCAAAAAAAGTATTGCTATCTCACGTAGTACCGGCTCTCTTGGGACCTAGAGTTATCATTCTTGGCAACGCTGTGCATAATGGAATCTCCGTCAGACCTTGGAAGATACATTTCATTTTTATGACCTAGAGGGATACTTCTCTCGAGAGAGATTTATTATAAACTTCTGATATTACATATTGGTATTAAGTAAATACTGTACAATTTTTCTTATATATGATATTATTTTCAAAGGCTGTCCTCTGATGGTTGATGTAACAGAAGCCGCTCATACTTCAGTGAGCCTATCTGCTCTGGAACTGATTTCAGTTGGTCAATCTGCCAAATTTACAGTAAATGGTAAAAACTGCAAAGAAGAGGAGTTGAAAGTCACTATAACATGTGAGTGTTTGTTACTTCTAAATCAAAATTAAATCTTTCTTTTAAATTTAATTAAATAAATCAGAACTGTGGTGATGAGTATATTTAACTCAATTTGAAAAGTTTTGTAAAGTTACAATGAAATGGGTTGAAATCTTGGCAATTCTTTTTATTAAAAGGGGAAGCATCAAGCATTTTGAAATAGTCCTTAATTTGATTTTTGAGAACGAGTAATTATTATTTAAATTATTTAACTTACACACATTTAAAAATTTTTAATAACGTATCATACATGTAAACCTCGAGAAACTCTGACCAAACTCATTTCCACACCGAAAAAGTTTTAGTAGAGGGTTGATATTTTCCTTTTAAAGAATTAGTTTCTCAATTATTTAAAAGAATTATTACCATAATGTCTGTTCAATAGCACCAAGCCAAACACGACTGCCAGTGAAGGTTTCAAATGGAAAATCAGGTCTAACAGTTGAATTTGTGCCAAAAGAAGTTGGTATGTGGTATTTATGTAAAAAAGTATTATTTTGTTCATGCGGTCAAACAAAGTTAACTAATGTACGTAAAAAAATAAACATGGGTCAAGCTAGAGATAAGCACACTCCTTTTACGCTAGAGTGAAATAACAAATTTTAGGGGAGGTACTCCTTTCTCACTGATGTAAGAGGAGCGTGAAATTAATTGGATATAATAAGCTTTAAGCTTAGGAAATATAGAGCCATCTGCCTTAATATCCGTCAACTAAATATGTGAAGAAATAGCAGACGACTTTTGAATTTCTGTTTTTCTGTTGAACTTTCAGCTGTTGCGCAGAGAGAATTTTGAACACCAGACAGTTTTCATTTATTCAGTTTAAAACTGTCGGTAGGTGGCAATACTTATGACCAGAATTTAAACTATGCACGAAGCCCAGTGGCGTAGCTGATAACTAGGAGCCCCCCCCCTGCAAAAACCCAATGGAGCCCACCTTTTCAATTTTTAACGTAAATTGCTAAGGCTCATTGTAAATGAGAGCAAATGACTAATAATTCAAATTGGGTGAAGTAAGGTACACAGACACACGAAGTGTTATATTTATTTGATACCTTGGGCGATGAGGAATATTTGGGTGCAAGAATTTTGCGGCGCAAATTTATATTCGCGGAGATATTTAACTTTAAAAATTTAGATTTTTCAATGGATGTTTACTAAAAATTCCTGATTTCGAATTTTTAGATAACGTAGAACACCTGACGGTTGGACGATACTAGGTGCGTTTGGCTAGGTACTGTCCTCTCGGTCGCGTTATAGACGGCCCATCGCTTTTTTTAGTATGGGGTTGGGGAGGCGCCGCGCGCCCCCAGCGCTCGAGCGAAGCGAGTGCGCGGCGCCGTCAGGCGCCAATAAGGGGAACGCTTGGCTGGTAGTGGCAGTGAAATGTCAGAACCTGAAGAAGAATTTCCTTCTCAAGCAAGCGAGGTAACCGTTTCATCAGATTCGAATAGTGGTATTGACGAAGGAGAACTATTCGACATGTTTGAAATCGACAGGTTATCCAAAAACAAAGAAGAAATGATTGAATGGCTTCAAACTTATAACCTCATAGGCAAGGGCTTTGATTGCAATAAATGCAAAAAGGACATGAAATTATACCCAGATACAAGTGCCTTAGATGGTTTTACATGGAGGTGTGGTAGGGTCATCGAAGCGAAGAAAAGAACGAAAAAGATGAGGTGCAACACTAAACTTTCAATTCGCAAAGATTCTTGGTTTAGCAATTCTCCTCTCTTGATAAGGGATATTTTGCTGATTGTGTACTTTTTCATTTACAATATTCCGCAAACTTTCGCAGCCCACGAGCTGCATGTCGCTAAATCTACTGTTTCAGATTGGTTTAGAAAATGTAGAGACGTTGCTTTTGATGCAGCTATTATGACTAGCGAACGAATTGGCGGTGAAGGAACTGTCGTTGAACTCGATGAGTCCAAATTCGGTAAACGAAAGTTTCATCGCGGCTGACGAGTTGAAGGGCAATGGGTTTTTGGGGGGTTGACAGGACCAGTAAAGCTTTTTTTATGGTTCCTGTCGCCAAGAGGGATGCGGTCACATTAATCCCTATCATTCAGGCATGGGTCAAGCCTGGCACCACCATACATACTGACTTCTGGAGAAGTTATGATGCCCTTGATGCTGACCCCGATTTCACGCATTTTAAAGTTAATCATTCACTGCACTTCAAAGATCCTCAAACCGGGGTCGATACGAACCGCATTGAAGGCCTTTGGGCACATGCTAAAAGAGCAATTCCCTCGGCCGGCAGGAGGAAGCGCTTTATTCCGGGTTATTTGGCAACAGTCATGTTCAAGAGTAGGGCAAAAAATCAAGGGAAAAACCTCTTTTTGGCTTTTTTAGAAGCTGCTGCAACTTTGCATTCCCCAACGCCTTAAGCACACAAAAAGACGGTTTACTTTTTTCATTGGTTCTACTGCACTGAAAACCACTTAAATATTTCGGAAATAAAATATATAAAATAAAAAACGTGTGTCTGTGTACCAAATTTTTGGCGATCTCTCTCCATTAACCGCAACACCATTTCAGTCTTCCATGTCTTATAATTATATGAGTCTAACTTAGCCATCTGACCTTCAACCAAATTCAAAGAATTCTCAGCCATTGCACTTACACCCTTCTTTCAACTCTGCAATCGTCAGGTTAATCATATAAATTAATCTCTGCTTACGTGGCAACTTGCAATATTCAATCTGGCGTTTTCTTGGAGGGATTTGACGGGGACTTCTTGTTTCGCGATGACAGTTACAAACTGCCTATTCGTCTCGTTTTACGACGCAGATGCCCTGATTACTGTCCGAATGACGACTACGAACTTCTGGTAAAAATGCCCTGATGGATGTCATCTGGGTAGTTCGTGATGATTATTTCGTTCGAGACATAGCGTAAGGGATTAGCGGTGTTGTGTACATTTTTCATTGGAATGTGACATCAAACAGAATTTTTGCATATTTTTCAATTGAGACTTCAATTGTATCATAACGTTTGCTTATATTAGTTTATTATGTTTAGGTTCTCACCCTGTTGTTGTTGAGTATGGAGGATTACAAGTGAGTGGTTCGCCATACACCGTTAAAGTGTATGATTCGCAAAAAGTAGATGTTAGTGGATCTTCGAATGGAACTCTGGGTCAAACTGTTCAATTTTCAGGTAATGGAATTTTCAAATGTGATTAATATTTCTTCAATATTCTTCTTGAGGCTTTCATAATAAATTAAATAGACCTTTTGAATGATACTTGAGTTTCTGAAATATAATTTTCAGTTCATTCATCAGCTATATGTAGCTTTAAAGTTTTACTATAGAGTAAAATAATTAAATATAATTGTTTTTGTTATTTTTGGAAATGATTATATTTTTGATTAACTAGTTTGTTGATGTTAATTCGTTAAAGAATAAATGGATAACTTGCCGGTATTTATTATTAGTTGATGCTAGCCAAGCTGGGGAAGGAAATTTGGAGATCACTGTGAGCTCTCGCGGACGAAATATACCTACACAAGTTCATCCTTTGGGAAGTGCTAAATTTGGTGTTTCATTTGTGCCTACTGAACCTAGTGACCATGTTATCAGTATTTCATTTAACAAAGAACCTGTACCAGGTACGTTTTCTACTAAGATTTCTAAAATATCTCCCGTTAATTTAAACACATGTACTAAATCTGCCACCTACATTTAAGCCTTAGTTCAAATAAAACTATAAGCATATGGCATAAATTAATTTACTCAAATTCCATATACTCTTATTTATATTGAAATAATGCAGAATGAACTTTATCTACCTTAGTCTGCAGGTACACATTACCTTAGTGGCGTAGTAAAAAATTTGTCAAGTGGGGTCAGACTATTTAAATTTCACAACAGGTTGATAAGAGGTTTAGTACTGTGGAGGGGGGTGACACGGAACACCTTTAGTTTAAGCGCCTGCACTTTTATAGGCTCATTTAATTTAGTCTGACTCATGGTAACTATTGCTATAAAACCTGTCTGTTTAGTTTTTTCATTGAAAAGTTTTAATATAAGTTTTGAAATATTTGAAAAACCTGGTTTTCATTGCACTGTTTTATTGTCTTAAGATTTTGGGAATCATAAATGGAAAACTCATTTTGCTTAAGTCTATTATTGTATTTTGGTAATAGATCCCATTTTTTTAATTGTAATTGCTTTTTTTAATAAATTTTGGTCATTTATTACTATTTTTAGGTAGCCCATTCAGAGTTGTAATATCTGAATCAGGAAAAATTATACCAAGTGGTCAATCTTCCGTATCTGCAACCATAAATAAAACGGCTAGTTTTGTTATTCAGAATGTGTCTGGGAAAGAACAAGATCTTAATGTTCAAGTTGAAGGTGGGTGTCCTTATGTTTTTGTGCAAGGGCGGTAAATAATTATGCAGAGTAGAAATTAGTTTAGTTTACAATTAACATGATTAATATTCATTGATATAATATGTAACCAGTTACAAAAGCAGAGATGTGTCAACTTTAGGGAAGCATACTGGTTGAGGAAATATGTGCTAAATGAGTGAAGCTATCCTATATATAGCCTTTTAGACAACATGTAGATGTTTGCAGCACCTAGTGTACACTAATCATTGTTTCTTCACTAATAATTTTTAAATAGCAAAATAATAAATTTACCAAATTTACTAACCATTAAAAAGGTGGTTGCAAAATGTTTATTTTTGCACTCATTCAGTTTCAAGTTAAACAAAAATCTCTTCCCAACAGGCACGTGAACGGATATAGTCTTTGACAATTGAAAAAATTTGACCATTTTTTTGTAGGACCTCAAGGAGCAATTGTTCCTTGTACATTGCGGGATAATGGAAATGGAACTGTGAGAGTTGATTTCAGTCCAGAGAAAACAGGTTTCTATTTATTACCTCAATAGTTATTTCTGGATTCAATAGAATTAATAAATTATTTAAATGATATAAAATTTTAAAAACATTTTCTCTATCCAAATGGTATTTTTTTAATCATTGGAAATTGTAGAATTTAATAATGGAGAGAAACACAATTTATGTGATGTGTGGTAACTAATTTTGTTTTCTGAAATTATGAAATTTTTCTATATTAGGAGAACACAAAATTAATGTCAGCTATCAAAATATGACAATTCCCGGAAGCCCATTTATTACTAAAGTGTATGATATCAAACAGATCAAAGTTCGAGACATTCCAATAGGAATTGTGGGAAAACCTGTGACTTTCTCAGGTAATATTTCATTTCTGGTCAATTTTATTTTAAGAGTTACATCAACTAGACAAAGGGAAAAAATGGATGATCGCCTATGCACCCTGTTCAAGGCGAGGGAACATAGTACTAAACAATTATATTAGCCTGGTTAACAGTGCCATTTTCTGTTAGTGGGTTTCATTCAAACTTGAATCCTGACACATGCGTGGATAGTGGAATTCTTTAAATACCAATATTTATAATTTAAAAATAACAAATACATAATTCAGGGTTCATACACGACCTGGAAAACTTGGAAAAGTCAGGGAATTGGAAAATGTTTCCAAGAGGTCAGGGAAAAGTCAGGGAATTTTATAAGGTTTCCAAAAGGTCAAGGAAAAGTCAGAATTTTAAAAGGTTTCCAAAAGATCAAGGAAAAGTTGGAAATGATTCCGAAATGTCAGGGAAAAGTCAAGGAATTTTAAAATGACCCCCAAAAAATCAGGCAAATAAGTTTTTGAAAGAAAATATTTTTGAAGATTTTTTCTTCAAACCAGGGAAAATTTGTAAATTTGGTCAGGAAACACCTGGAAGTGTCAGGGAATTTAACTCCAGAAATTTTGTACGAACCCTGTAATTGTATTTGTAACAAAGAAAAGTAGTATACTATTTTCTTAGTTTTGTAATAATAAATAACATTTTTAATAATCCTAAATAACAGCAATCATTATGTAAATGTTATTTCATGAGTTAAGCTTATTTATTTATTGAAGGTGATATTTTCTGCACATTTGAAGTCAATGTTTGAACTTTCTATTGCAATTTTAGTTGAAACAGCAAATGCAGGACCTGGGAACTTGGAGGTTATGGTCAATAGTGGTCAAGTGCCAACAACTCCACAAGCACAAAGTTCAACTCTTTATGCAATCACTTTTGTGCCAAAAGAAATAAGACCGCATTTAATAGACCTAAAATTCAACGGTGAAACAGTTCCTGGTTCGTTTTCAATTTTTATTTTTTACCTTGATTTATTAGCATTTTCTACAATGGTTTATTTATCATATTACAGGTTGTCCCTATGAATGCAACATAGTAGATCCGGGAAAAATAAAAATAAGTGGTGAGGGTCTTGAAAGAGTACCAGTGAACAGACCTACATCATTTATGATCGATACACATGGTGTCAATATGGGCGATATAAAAGTATTAATTGATGGTAAGTACTAAGTAGCAAATTTATTACCTATTCGTAGCTTGCTCCCGGGGGGTGGCTTGTGTGTATAGGTCTGCCATGACATTAAGACGCCCATCACCATCACGTTATTATTTAGTTGGATCTTGGGGCTTAGCTACGACTTATGCCTACGACGCTACGAGAAAGCACCCACTTATGTTTATAAATGAGAAGTGCTTGGCTTGCCTTCCCTTTAATAATAATAATAATAATAATAATAATTATAATTATTATCATTATAATAATAAACAATGATTAATGAATATTTATTTTTTTAAGGTCCCAATCAAAAACAGATAAAGGAGTATGTTCATGGGAATCACCACAGTGGCCATAGGGTAGAATACACACCAACTGAAGTAGGTGACCACACGGTGGATGTACGTTTACAAGATCTTCAGATAGGTGGAAGTCCTTTCTTAGTAAAGGCTTACGACTCTTCTCGAGTTAAAGTGACAGATGTTGGGAATGGAGTTGTTGGAAAACCAGTTTATTTCAGCTGTAAGTATCCTGATTGTTATCTAAAATGTAACTTTTGCAGTACGGATATTAAAATATTTGTATTTTATAGTGGATGCCAGTCAGGCTGGAGCTGGCAACTTAGAAATAATAGTATCAGTCAGTGGAAGAAATGTTCCCAATTATGTTCAATCTGAGGGTAATGCAAAATTTAGAGTAAACTTCAAACCAACTGAAGCACAGACACATATGCTTAGTGTTAAATTTAATGGTGAACCTGTTCCTGGTAAATACTATATTCAGATTTAAATAATTGATATATAGCTTTGCTTTTCATTAATGGAAGATTACATATTATAGGTAGCCCATTCAATGTTAAAGTGTGTGACAGTAATCAGTCTGTTATAACTGGAAGTTCATTGCGTATGACATCACTCGCCAGAGGTGCTCAATTTACAATAGACACTGGTGGACTGGACAAATCTGATTGCAAAGTAATTGTTACAGGTAAGTCTCTTGTTCCTTAAAGTTTCATAAATCTATTTGTAGCTGACCACAAATTACAATATTTTCTTGAATCTCTGTTTGTTAAAAAGACTATTGAATGCGTTGATTATGCGTGTTATTTCCTGATTCACCTACTTTTCAAATTAAGCATTGTTGAGCTGATGTATTAGTAATACCATAAGTTTGTCACTTTGGGGAATATTTTACTGAGAGCTAGTAACAAAGTGACTTCATCACCAGAAGAAATATTCCATCTAGCAAGGCGCTGTCAAAGGCTATGTGTGACGCAGGAACAGGTGGACGAAAAACAGAAACGAAGCTCGTAATGCAGTCTGTCTTGTGAATAGCTCTCAGTAAAACTTTGGCATGTGAAGAATCACACTTGTATTACCATAAGTGTATAATATTGTAACATAATTTACGAATTTGGTAACTTGATTATTTGCTTTGAAAAAATTCAAATAAAACTTCTAATATAATCCAAAAGATTTCACCATTAAAAACTAATTACTTTTAAAGTGTTATCAAAAATCTTGTCAAACTAAAAGTAAATTGAACAGGATAAATGATGGGTCAGTATAATGAAAATAACCATTATATTAAGAATTCACCCAGAAATTTTTGAAATTTTGACTAAATTTTATGGCATTTTATTGTAAACAAGATTTAATTCATTTAAAAAACCCTAATAATTTCTTACTAACACCATGATTTGATTCAAACCAAAACAAATTTAAATTTTGTAAGTTTGATACCTTATTGGATAAGGTTTACATAGCCCAATGAAGGTTTCTTATAAGTGTTATTTTTCCATAATTAATTCAAGCATTAGTTGGTTTTTATCAGTGTTATTTTAGTTTTAAATTTGATATCAAACAATTCTCTATTAATGTATACATAAATTGTGGGTCCCACTAACCTAATTCAGTGCTCGAATCGGACTTATTCACGAACCTTTGTGTTTCCTTTCAAAGCTTCAGATTATTCTGAAAAACGGAAACTGTGCATTAATAAATAATATTTACGAACCAGAATGATATGAGTAAAAACTTTTAGGAAAGGGAACGTCGTTCTGGTCCATTTCGATCACTGACCTAATGACTAGCTAATCCATTAGCTAAAAAGAGTAACTCTGTCTTCAGCTAACTCGGATTGGCAATGAAACTACGTTATTGACAACTTTATAATAATAATATCTTATTTATGCCAGGCACACAATAGTACATTATATAAGTCATGATTTTATTTGGGTATTAATTTAATTATGTTTTCCTTTGAAGGGCCTACTGGAAAAAACCTCCCTGTTATCCTTTCAAAAACCACCGGAACAGCTTATCAAGCTCAGTTTTCACCATCTGACATAGGTAAAATTTTAATTTAATATTATAAACCTTCTGGTATTATACCCTTAACTATTATACTCTAGTTATCTTACTAGTTAAAAACCAATTACTAGTAAAACTTATAAAATAATCTGAAAATATAAAAAAGATTGGTTAATAAAATTTCCATGATACTTTTCAGGCCCACACCATGTTGTTGTTCTCTTGGATGGAAACCCTATTGCTGGAAGCCCATTCACTTGTAACGTTTACGATGTTAATAAAGTGAGGGTGTCTCGATTATTGCCGGGTGCGGTTGGAAAACCTGTAACATTTCAAGGTAAAATTTTTATTAAAGATATCCTTTAAAATTTTTGTGCTATTTTACAAAAAGCATTTACCAAAAGTATTGGTGTAGTTTTACAATGAATTATGGTTTTTTTTGCATGGTCTTACAAATGGTTTACATTTTTTGTGTAGTTGATGCCTCCCAAGCTGGTGAAGGTACTTTAGAATTAGTGGTTACCACACGGAAATCGTCAGTCAGAGCAGAAGTTTCCATGAAGAGTAGAGGTCTTTATGATGTCACATTCATTCCTCAGGAAAAAACATCACATTATGTTAATATTACTTTCAATGACGAAGATGTGGCAGGTTTGTAATAAAATATTTTGTTTGGTGTAATTTGATACTAATGGATCAACAAATTATGTTTTAAAGGGAGTCCGTTTAAGATTGAAGTGAAAGATGGCGAGGTCTTACATAGCAGCAGCTCAATCCAAAATCTTGCCAGTAGCAGTCGTAAATCGTCCACATCATCATCAACTTTAGTAGTGAAGGGTGAAGGCTTGAAACAAGGGCTTGTGGGATCCACTAATATTTTTGAAATTGATACCAATGGCGTGGAAGGAGACGTAGATGTTAAAATCACTGGTCCATTGGGTGTGCCTATTCCTAATAAACTTTTCGAAGTAGAGAGTGGTTTTTACAAAGTCGAATATGTGTCAAGAGAAATTGGATCACACAAAATTGAAGTATTCCACAGAGGTTCACCTCTATATACCAAACCATTTTTAGTGGAGGTTTCAGACCCAAGTAGAGTGAAACTAGTTGATGTTGAAGATGGGGTAGTTGGAAGAGAACAAGTTTTTAAAGGTTTTAAAATAAATTTACCCTATGTTTATGGCATATTTTAATAATTTCCTTTCTTAGTTGATGCATCTCGCGCTGGTCGTGGTAGTTTAAGTATATTCATAACAACAGGAGGTCGAGAAGTTAAACATTTAATAAAAGAATTAGGAACTGGGATTCATCAAGTTTCATACATTCCAAAAACAGATTTACCTCATAAAATTGATGTTTATTTCAATGGCCATCAAGCTCCGGGTAAGTTTTGAAGGACTTTTCCATTGGTAAAGTGAGTGAAGTTTTGTAGCATGGGTGCAAAAACTTTGAACTGAATCTTCAGTAATAGTAGTTATAGGTATTGTAGAAATTCTTAGAAATTTTGAGGTAGATAAAGTAGCAGACATGGCTCAGATTATTCTCGGCAAATTATGGTGTCGTTGTGAGGTAAAATGTAGCAGGCTTTAGGCAGTACAAATTTCAAAATATAAAAGTATAAAAAAAATTCTATGACATGAGACATATTATTTTAATAATTTATTTGAAATTCAAGTTGGGATTATTTTGTATCTTTATAAAGGAATAGTTTTTGTAATACCTTGATTTACATACCTCTTACATTCTCAATGACCTAAATGTGTTCTTGCTTAAACTTATCTCTCACAGGCTGCCCTCAAATTGTGGAAATAAGAGATCCGAGTCATTCAATAATTGCCCATGGTGCTGGATTAAAAGCTGCATCTGTAGGTGCAAGAACAACATTCTTGATCGAAACCGGTGGTGTTGGTGAAGCCAAAGATTTTGACATACTGGTTTCAAGTAAGTAAATGAGCAGAAATGCAAAATATTTCATTTAAAAATGATATTTAAGTGTCACAATTTGAGCCTAAGTCCTTGTATGTATTTGAAAGGTACAGCTCTATCTACCTGGGTCATATGTTGCCTTGGTTATCAACTGCCTCACATTAAGAGTACTTTATTTCTAGGGTTCTAGATAGAATAATTTTATTATAATTATTATAGGATATTATTATATAATTTAAGAATTAGTATAAATGCTACTGATTTTTGTGCTTAAAGTAAAGAGTAAGAATTATTGGAGATATTTTTTAAACCATTGTTTTATATTTTTAGGTCCAAATGGAGCTCCATTGCCTGTTAAATGCTACCAACAAAAAGATCGAAGCTTGCTTGTTGAATGGGTAGCTCAACATGTAGGCACCCATCGCCTGGAAGTGTTATTTGTAGGAAAACCAATTGCAGGTTCTCCATTTTCTTGTCAAGTTTTTGACTCGAGTAAAGTTAGTTTACAAAAGATTAAATCTACAACATTTTGTGTCAATGAACGTATTAGTTTGGCTTGTAAGTGTATATTTCTACTATCAGAAATAAATGAACCAAAGTTTTTGAGATGGGCCTTAAAACTGGGACGCGTACTTTTCACCTGAAAACTACTGAATTCTAGGTTATTTTTACGCTTTCATTTTTAAGCGGTTAACTAGGAGAATGACTTCAGTAAAATTCCTTGACTAGCATTAATTTAGCTTTTTGGTAACATTGGTTCATTTCCTTCTGCTATAATTCAATCCATTGTATAAAACTAATTCTGGTTTAATTTAGTGAGTCGAAGAGAAGCTGGCTATGCTGAACTAGACGTTACGGTTACAAGCCCCTTAGGAAGACATCTTCCAATAGAAGTAAAGGGAACGTCTGATGGAGAAGGCGAATTAATTGAGTTTACTCCAACTGTACCTGGAAAATACAAAATAGCTATAACTTATGGTGGAGTAGAAGTACCAGGAAGCCCAATTACCTTTATAGCGCAAGATGGCAAAGCACCAGAAGTATCAGGGAATGGCTTAGTACTTGCTCAAGTGGGTGTTCCATCTACATTTAAAATAAATGCAATTGGACTTTATGGAAAGCCAGAAGTCAGAATTGATGGTGAGTATTATAAAATGTATTTAGGGCTAACTGCAATGTAAGCTAGAAATGGTTTTTAATACATGGGGCTTAGGTGAATGTTGTATACTAAATGTTGAAGGGTAATTAAAGCTGGTTAATTAGTGGAAACTACTAGCTCCATTTGTGGTACACTTTCAGCTAGTGTAGCGCAAAATATTTTATCTAAAGAACTATCATTAATGTTTGTGGAAAGTGTAATGTTAGTGCTCCACTTGATTTGTGGCTCATTCTAATGGCAAAAAAGGGGAAATTGATCAAATCTATTCAGGACACAAAATATCAGCTATCAAAATGATCATTTCACATTATAAATATATTTAAACTATAAATTTTGGTCATATACGAACTGCAAAAGGTAATTAAAGTAGTTGGCTTTATTAATTTGTTACTTAAGCCTTGGCTATAATAATACTGAAATTTGGGGAGAGAAATAAATGGTGTACTCCACCATAGTTATATTAGAAAATGTAGATGAAACTTTCAGATAAGTTTTAACTAAATATATTTCCAAAATTATTCTTGAAACAAATAAAATGTTTATAATTGTATAGACAGTTGGTATGAAAGTATATTATATGAACTATAATTATTCGTAGCTGGCAAGGAAATTGCAATTTTAGGCGCTGAATGATCTAGTAGTGATATAATTAATAATTTTGTAGGTCCTGACACAGAAGCAGAAACCTTTATAGAGGAGGAAGAAGATGGTCTATTTATTGTAACTTTTAAACCAGAAGAAGTTGGTGTCTTTGATGTAAAAATTTTGTGGAATAGTAGGGAAATTCCTGGTAAGATTCCCAATACCTTATTTAACATTTGTGTTCATTTTTAAACTAATTAAGAGGAAAAAGCTGAGATGAGGTTTATTTTATTTTGTTACAGGAAGTCCATTCCATCCTAAAGTCGTAAACCCAGCTAAAGTTAGGGTAATAGGTGGATGGGAGAGTATTTCTGATTTACAAGGAAGAGTTAACCTCACTGTTGGTGAAGAAAAAAGGATTCCAATTGACATTGGTGATGGTGGACCAGGTAGGAAATCTTTTCTTCTATCAGTGAGCTACACTTGGGCTGTCTTTATTGAGTTTCATTGTGAAGTATGGTGATTTTCGAAAAATGTTTTCACCATTTCAAAGTGTTTTGCATTTTTAAAAATTTAATCTATAAATATTGGCAATTATTGAAGCCAAAAGTTAACAAAAATAGTTAAATAAATAAGTAACTAAATAAATAAATGCTTTATTTAGGATATCCCTTTAAGTCAAAAGACTTGTTTACAGAGGGGTCCAGAAATTAATTTAAATAAATAAAAAGGAAAAAGAACATAAACATCAGAACTAGATTAAGATTAAATTTCACTTTCGCTTAAGTATTGGGTAATTTTATTTTTAAAAATAGAAAAAGTCTATTTCTTTTAGAGTCCCGAGTAATTTATTCCATTAGTTCGAGTACTTCTTTCACTGAAATTGAGTTTTGAAGATTCTACTTTAAAATCAAGTTTTGTTCCTCTGGTACCGATGAGGGTAGATGGAGATTTAAACCAGTCCAGAAGTATTTTGGGAGCATTGCGTTTTTAATTCTGAACATAAATATTAATAGGTTCAGATTATATGTAAACTTAAAGGTTTGGATATCAGCTGCCGTAGCTGATGATCTTTTCATTATAAGCTTTGCACCTTTATTATTGATAATCTCAAGTTTATCCAAGCTACCTTTAGGGGCGCTGGAGTACAGGACACTATCGTAATCAAAGATGGGCTTGACCAATGCGTTATAGTTAACTTTAATTTTCAGATGTTAGATCAAAATAAAATTTAAGCTGTGGTTAAATAACACAAAAAATATTGGGGAGAATAAACTATTCGTGTTAGTGCCATCTACTACACCAAAATAAGACTATTTAGTAAATATCAGGAGGAAGCTACTACGTTTAAAGTCCTCTCTTAATGAAATGATAGATAATAACAAACAAGCTATCGGACGTGGACTGGCTTTGGCTATTGTATTCTACATCCAAAGTTATTCTCTATTAAGATATCAAATTTCCATTGTAAAAATATACTCTAGTTGTTGAAATTTATACTAATTACAATTTCAATCTTTAATTTGAAAAGGGAAATTGAAAATAGAAGTCCGAAGTCCTTCAGGCATGGTTGAAACTCAGCTTGAACAGATGGGCAGTCACAAGTATAGACTTTGTTTTACACCTAATACAGAAGGTATGTCGCTTTTACTGGCATTTGCTAAAGTAAAATTAAAAATTATTTACTTTCCTCTCTTTAAACAAATACTACTTTCTGTTGAGTTTACAACTAAATTGGTTTATGGGAATGAAAAAAAAATTATAACTTCAATTCCTTTGGAATAAAACCACTTAAGTATATAATAATTTCCAATAAAGACTCACTTTATGTTTCATAGACTTATGGTAACAATCTATAACTTAAGCAGATGTTATTAGAACATAACCAGGACATTTCACTGACTTCATAAACCAACACTTTGCTAATTGATTCTTTTTTCCACTTATTAAATTTCTACTGGGAGCTATTTCTAGAATGAGTTAACATTTTGTGGACTTCAGACTAAGTCATTAGCCCTAATTAACGCTCTTAGTATGTGCAGTGAGTCATGCAGAGGGTTAATTAAGGCTGGAAACCTATAATTTATTTTTAAGCTTGAGACTCTTCTTAAGAATGTCAAGTCAAGTCAACCTACGGAAATAGCTATCTGTAATTATTTAGTCTAAATGACACATGTATGAAACAATTATAGGTGTATGACAATATTCCTTTACCAATTGATAACCCTTTATTCTCAAAGTTCTTGCACTTTGGAAAATTCTTATTATTTATTTTTATTCAGGCGAATATTATATCTACATGTATTTTGCTGACATTCCATTGCCAAAGTCGCCATTCTTGGCCTATGCTGAAGAAATTACAGCAGCTCCGGATCATTTAAAAGTAATCCTTAGAGGGCATGGACTTGCAGCAGCTCGAATAGCAGAAGAAGCTGAATTTATCATAGATGGTTCTGAAGGAGGAGCAGGTATTTATGAAGTGTAAAAATTTCAAATGGTAATCATCAGGCTTTTCCAAATATTGCCTTTAAGTGTTTTAAAATAAGGCACTATAACAGCTTAGAAAAAATCAAGTTACTACTTGTAGCAGTTGCTTTTGAGTTAGTGCTGGAATCTTTATAGGCAAAATGCCAACACACCAACGTATTTCCTTTTTTTCTTCCCTTTGTTGGATACTTATTTTGCGGAAATGAAAATTTGCGGAGGTATTAATTCTAGAAAATTAACGTTTTTTAGCGTTACCTTCCACCAAAATTCAGCCCGCTTCATTGTTGTAGGTGAAGTAGGATACGCGATGGGCTTGAAAGAAATAAATATGCAATAAAAGTAAAGCATTGTCTAATTTTTATTTGGGGAAATGGTTAAACTTGTGTAAGTTAAATGTTAGTAAAACATTTTACATGGTGAAGGAGCAGGTGAGTGCGGGGTAGCTGCTGCCACCTCAACTTCATTCTTGCTAATCACGGTGGGCCGTCGGCCTAATAGCATCCCGATATAGAGGACAAAATAGAATATAGTTTGCCCCACCCAATATTACGCAAACGGAAAATTTAGTGTATCCTACTATACCACAAATGGAAAAGTAACACTAGAAAAACGTTAATTTTGATTAATCTTCCAAAATTAATATCTCCGCGAATTTTCATTTCAGCTAAATAATTTTGACACAGAAATGTTCAGTATCGTCTAAAGTATACAAAAAAAATTGGACATGCGTTGGTGTGTTTGTATTCACCCTCTTTATATCTTGTATACAGAACTACTAAGCAGTATTTCCACTTTTGGAGTGAAAGTTTTAAAACTGGTTAAAGCCTGACGCTTACAATTGAACTGAGGATTACTACAAATTTTTTATATTTTTGCTTAGGAAATCCTGAAGTAAATTTAACAGGAGTAAAAGCTGATATCCCTGTCCAGCTTCAACTTCTTGGGAATAATATTTACAAAGCTCTCTATACTCCTCTTGTTCCCGGAGCATATTTGTTAAACGTTTTATGGTCTGAGCGCCAGGTTAAAGGATGTCCCTTTAAAGTTAATGTTACTGCTAATTGTGATTCTGGAAAGGTAATATGTTCGGGTGATGGTCTGAGAGGAGGCGCTGTGGGAAAAGAAATTAAAGCGTTCATAGATACAAGAAAAGCTGGACCAGGTAATTATGATGTTCATTTTCAACAATTTGCAATTTTTAAGATTCAAATTTATTTTCCTTTAAGGTGAATTAACTGCACATTGTATGGGTCCTCATAAAGTAGCTTATTGCGAGTTGTACGACCATAGGGATGGAACATTTACTCTCTACTTAAAACCACAGGAAGGTGGTAGACACGTTTTAACTGTGAAATATGGCGGTGATCACGTTCCTGGTTTGTTAATTAATAAATTTTCAATTTGTATTTACTCTTTTATTAAACATAAATATTTTGTCATTAGGAAGTCCATTCACATTACGTATTGCTGGAGCACCAGATGCATCAAAGGTTAGAGTTTATGGTCCTGGAATTGAGCCAGGAGTTTTAGCTACATACCAGAGCAGATTTATTTGTGACACCAGAGGTGCTGGAGCGGGACAGCTGACAGTACGAATACGTGGTCCAAAAGGTATTTTTTATAGTTCATTTTGAGTAGCAATTTACCAATTTAGGATTAACTTGCCATTTTTCATGTCACAAGTAAAGTATTCACTTTTTAGTAGTTGATAATTCTTTGTGAAAATACAAATTAAAAAGGATAGTCAACCGAAGTTTAAAATTCACAATAATTAGAGGAGAAACAGTTCCCCAATGTCAAATAGATATTTTATAAGAATTTATACTTCTAACCTTACGACTTTCAACTTTAAAAAGTAAAATAGAAATATTTTATTAAAAAATATAAACAATTAAATTGTCTCAAAGGTGTTAATGCCACTCTCAAGATTGAACAATGATGGCATTAACCTCACCAAAACTAGTCAATCTTAATTTTTTTCAATTTTAATACTTTTACTGTGGGTAAAAGACAGGTTCATATCTAAATATTTGTGTAGTGTACTTATTTTAAGGGTAAATGCTATTGTTAATTTTAAATTTTACGCGTCTCATTTTATCTCTTTTAACACTTTGTATCAACTATTTAATTTCCATTTTTTTTTAAATAGGGGCTTTTAGAGTTGAAATGCAACGTGAAAGCCAAAAGGATAGAACCATTTTGTGCAAATATGACCCAACGGAACCGGGAGACTATAGATTGGAAGTGAAATGGTCTGGAGAACATGTACCAGGCTCTCCTTTTATGGTTATGATTTTTGATACCCAAGAGGAACTTAATCGTTACGTCCAAAGTCATTATAATCAACCACTTGGTCAACAGAGTGGAATGATATCTTCAGATTATTATGGAGGAAGTATGGTTTATAGTACTGGTTTTGGACAAATGTCGTGGAGAGGATCAACAGCGGAACTTTAATAATTTTATGCATTTACAAAATATTTTATAAACTTTTTGTCTGTAGGAGAAGTTGAATCTCTTTTTATATAAATGAAAATAAGCCTTGTCAAATACTTTTATAAACCTTTCCTACATCTTTTTTATGAATGTTTAAAATTCTGACAACAAGGTAAAATTTCTGGTTACATTTTTACAAATATTTTATTTTCCTATTAACTGTTAATCTAAATTTTTATTATCTGTTTGTTAAAAATAGTCTTCAAGGAAAACAAATATTAAATCTAAAATAAAATAATGTCATTGTGGCCTATAAGTTATTTTCTCAGGGCTTCAACTGCTTTTGGGTCTAAATGCCAGGTTTTACGAAATGATTGTTTTTGTATAAAGTCATGCACAACACAATATAAAAATTTTATACAGTAGTTCTCAGAAAATAATTTTTATTAGCATTAATTATGAAGAAAACTGGAACATTGCATCTCTTTATTTCAATCAAATTCATATTAATCCCCTTTTGGTAGGAAGTATCTAAATTCATGGTTTTCTTATAACATTTCTTTTATGAGCTGTGATTCACAAAAACTACATTTTTTCAGTGCATGGGCCGATATCCAGTTCAAGGATAATAGTTACAAATATCACTAATTGGCATAAAGCTACAGTCTAGCTGATGATGGTACTTTAACAGCAGCAAAATAAAATGTGTTACTCTCTCAAATTCCAAGCACAGAGAAGCACAAATGTACGAAACTATTCATGAGAGAAAGATAGGGAAAATTCAAATAACGGTTTATTAACTTATCAAAGGTCAGGGTGGTGTTATCTCCTACGCATCAAAGTTACATTGTTGAAACTCTCTTATTATAATGCCTAAAATATCAGAATTGAGTGTTATAAGAAACATTCTCCCACCTCTGCAGATTCAACTCTGAAGGAAAATCTCAACATTTAAAAAATTTCTACTAGGCTTGAGATTCAAGGTCGTAGTATCTCCAGTTTTCAGGGTTGGAATTGGGGTCTCCTTGTAAATAAAATCCCTTTCATTTATGATTGGTTTCGATGATTGCTAAAACCACACGGAAAAACAGATAAAAACTTAAATTAAGTCCTAAAGTTAGACAAACATTATTTTTAAAAAATACTTATTTTCAATATAAACCTAATTGCATTATCTAGATAACTAATATTTACATTAATGCCTTAATAAAGTTAATAGTAGTTAAATATGATTATATTCTTAAGAGATAAATTCTTATTTTAATTTATGGAAGTTAGTTTCATACTTCATTGCTTTTTGTAAATGTCTTATTAAAAATTTATATTCTTTTATACCAGAACTGTCTAATATACCAAAACGTATATTTCTTTAAGCATGATTTAATTTGAAAAAACCAAGCAGGACTTGGATAAATCACTACTACTTGAAAGATAAATCTGTAAAACATAAGTTGGTCTTAAGATTTACCACAAGCAAATTTTGTATGTATAATAATAGAAGAAACGTGAATTTATAATATATGTTCCATGTGACATCAGAGTGAGAAAAACCACAATGGTGAAGACAATTTCTGTAAAGTCAGTACCCTGACAGAATTTCCACTGATACTTAAAGAACATTATATTATAGACTTATACTAGAAACTATAACTGGTTAAAAATTGTAAAATAAAGTCATGAAAATGGGAATATGCAATTTTTTCTTGGATAAGTACCAGAACATTTACAGATAGATTACTACTGCTAATGTTATTCTCTAGAAAAAAGGATCTTCACAGACTTTTTCTGTTTTTTTTTTAACATTAGCTGTTCTGCGGTTTGTCAGGAAAATACTAACGTTTGGAACCTGCCTCAAGCCTGTAAAGGTTTGATAGCTCTTTGAACACTTTAATATTCAGAATACCAGCTTGAGCAATGTGCTGGGAAGAGCAGCTATATATGCACTAATAATACTCAAGACTAAAGAATAGCATTATAAGGGTCATACATACTGACAGTCCTGCTTCACCATACTGTCTACATTGTCTGATCATGGGACTTCAACGTTTAGTCTTACTTAATGTCTAATCATCCATGGGCAACATGCTGCGAAAGTGGATTGAGAAAGAGGCGGGGCTTAAACAACATTGAATGTAAGGTGTAGCACATTTTTCAAATTCATTGGCTGGCCACCATCACTAATAAGCCATGCCGTGGAAAAGACATGAAAGACACTCACTCGGAAAATAGGCTTGTCAGGAAATGATTGAAGAATCCCAGATTAGTCTTAACACTAAAAATCTTGGATAATTTGTCACATGAAAACTGTAGCCTTTAGAATGAGAGATATCAAGAAATAACAACCCCATTCCTTTGTATACTATTTTTATGTAGAAATTTGTTGCAATTCTTTTAGTTCTATTGGAAACTAATTATTCCACCATTTTCCACCACTTACAGTGAAATTGCTTTAAAAAATATTGAAAATTGCTAATTTTGACTTGATATTGGTAATCCACACCATATACAAAAGATTATCCAGAACGCGACTTCTCAAAGTATAACCATCAACTACTGGCACCACCTTTTGAAAAAATGTTCCAAACATCACTTTGGGTACAGCTTACATCACAAACTTTTTAAGGATTGTTAAATCAACGAATACCGACTGGAAAAACAAGTCAGATATATGGAATTCTGAGGAGATGACCATTATATTACAGGGAAAGTTATGGGATATGTCCTAGATAATCTTTTGTCTATGCCAATCTCATATAAATGTATGTCTATCACTACTATCATCATGTGCAACATAATTACTCATAAGAATTCCATAAAGGTAGATAGTGTCAGCTGGGACACATTTGAAATTTGGTGATTTAGGTTACATAAGATTTTTATGTCCAGAATTCTAAAATATATATTTTTAAGGCACTTAAAACAAAGTTATGAAAGTAACTTTGTTAATATTTAAAAAAGGGTAAAGTAATTTTTGTTAATCCCAAAAGTTAAGCTGGCTGCACACATGAAGCTCGCAAGCATTTCAAAAATCAAGCTCGTGCGTGAGGAAGCAAAGCGTGTACGAAACTAGGATTTTTTTTATAATTTCGCGTTGCGTCACTCGCTTCACCTTTAGGCTTAAAATATTATATAGGCTAATTGTTAAATTTTTGTTCTGCTATTTTCTCTCTGATTTCCCTCTAAACATTCTCCACTGGCTAGCTCTAGTAAAAAAATTACTTTGATATGTCTTGTAGATTACTAAATTAAAGTAAATATAAATAACTTTGAAATCAAACAAGCCAAACAGAAGCATGGTAATGAGTCGATAACTTATTAGACTGCCTGAGAATCAATACAAAAAAATAGGAAAATTTCTAATGCAATAAGATAACTAGATTAGTTTTTAAAATAAACATTTACACGTAACATATGTCACTTCCAACTCCTTGACCGAAAACTCTTCACCAACAAGGAAGTTTGATAAGCGAAATTTGAAAAAGATAATTTTTGGCGCGTTTCTGGCTTTTATTTAGTGGCTGATTATTTTGCATATACTATCATATAAGAAATAAAACCAAATAGTTATATAAATTATTTTAATGGCACTCCTGCAGTTATTACAATTCTTCAAAATTCATTGTGTGATATCAGAAGTAAATAATATATCTATTAGAAGAGAAATATCCATCATGCAGTCTATCTCTATCATCAAATTTATAGCCAATTTGAAACTCCTATTTTCAAACAAAATTTATTACCGGTATATATTAATAGATACTTTCCTTGTAAAAGATACATTATAAACTTCTGGTGATATGTATTTTTTTTGTAGAGCAGTAACAGATTGAGCTCCATAGACATTGTGGGTAGCCAACCTAGGTGCGACTTGGACCATAATCTTGCCAAAATTGATGGCTACCCCTACTCGTGTCTACACGTAACATACTTGTCTATTAAAGCACACAGTTTTCTTTAGACAGCAAAAATAGTGCAAATTTTTAATGTAAATGTGTTTCGCTGATTATTACTTTCAGTACCATACTATCAAGATTTCATTAATGCACAGTTTACATTTACGGCTTCTTGGTACTATTATAAGTAACATAAGAGATAGAGTATGACATATACTATTCTCCAATTTATTTTACTAAATCAGTTTCACCAATGACTATGTAAATTATATTGGAGATAAAGACTGACACCTTGTTATTGTCTCTGTAACTGCAAATATTGACAGCTGATAAATGCTTTCAAAAGTAAAAATATTGACGAATTATTCAAACCAGAACCAAAATTACTATTATAAAGATTCAATGCTTTTCCAAAGCTAGATATTTTCGAATTTTTGGTTTAACTGTTTTTGGGCTTTCACTGCTTCAATTTAACCTGCTAAGGATTCTTTGCCAACAGACAGCTAATTTGGAGCAATGGTTTTAAGTTCCAAAACTTTTACAACTAAGGTTCAACAAAGTGTGTGTCATCTTTTTATTATGTTACTTATGGTACTATTGATATGCATTTAAACATTTAATTCTAATTTGTTCATACCTCACAAGAATAACTGTATAATAGCTGGTACCAGAAGTATATAATATTTATCTGACGAGAGAAGATTTCAATTACGCGATAAAAGACAAGTGATTTCTATTTAAATTTAAACTCTTAATTAATTATAGAAATTGTTTTATATTTATTTATACGGGTCTCCTTGTAAATCAGTCATGTACTGAAGGTGAAACCCAATAAAAGCATTTTATTTTTATTATTAAAAATGAAACGCAAGTAAATATTAAAAAATGTAAAATTCCGATCCGATGCAGGAGGCAGTTTTCATTGAAAGCAATTTTTTCCACAAAACTGGGGAAGCATTAACCATATCATGGCTGAAATGTTACCGCGTATTACTCTGCCTTATGACTAAAATTACACTTATTTAATAATTTATAAATTTATTAACGATATTTTCCAGATGGAATAGATGTAATGATTATAAATTACTGACAGAAATTAGGCCTAACGGTACAGTGTGCTTTAAAAAAACAACATAACTTATGACTGATAAAGTGGTATATACAGAGGTGCCCTTGTAGCCATTCATTACCTATAAGGTTGGATAACGTGCCTGTGAAGGCCTTAGGAAGAACTACACAATAATTATCCTACTATTGTAAGATACCAATAACTGTTAGTCATTCCCACCAAGGGAAGGAAATGCAACCTTGCAGCCACTGGGGGAGAAAATAGTACTATAACTAATAAGCTGGTTGGGAGTTAACCACTCCCCTACTAGCCCCTGCTTCTCATCTCTCCATGCTGTTCTGCCAATGGGAGCCTGTGAAGGTGCATGTCTCAACCAAATAAACATTATACAGATTAGAATACTTCTCTCGTAAAAGATATTATATATTTCTGATGGTTCAATTATATTTCGAATTTTTAACAAAAACATTTCGTGATAACAGTAAAAAACAATTAGGTAGGTGAAAGACATTCTCAAAATAATATTAAATAACAGGAATAAAAGAAAACTAACTACCACCCTTTAACAAATATAAATATTAAGACAAAAGAAAAAAATACCGGTATACAAATAAGTTACAGCGTTTTCCATTTGACCACTAGAGATGCGATATGAATCAGTCTGATGTAATTGAATTAACCCTGATTGGGAGAGTAATATGAATCATGTTTTGAAGAAAAATAGCTCCAAGCACGTTGGAAGTCAAACTTCCTCAGAGATTGATCTCACCTTGATGATCAGTTGAAATCAGTAAATCTGTTTTTAAAAGATATCTCAGTACGCTCAAAAACTTTAATTGGAACTCGCAAAAATTAGTCAGAGCAGATCCAAGCACATGCATGGAACATAAAATGGTGATTGGGTGTTCTCGAGCACTCAAAAGCAGTCAAATGGAAAACGGTATTAGACAAGAGTTAACCTATATCCTACTTAGAATTTTATGATGTACAAAGAGTAAAGTTACATACATAATTCGTAATTTGATAGCAAATAACATGTTGCTAAACTGTGACTAATTACACTTAAAAAAAAGTGCTTATTTGTAGGTGGGTAAGTTTCAGAAACAGTTAGTTGCCAGGGCTGTCACTAATCCCAATTCCACAAAAAACCCAAAAAAGAATTAATAAATTACACTAAATATTTGTAAATATCTCTAAATTTAACATTAAATGTAGCTAAATATATGGTATAAAAATATTTATTTAGTTTATACCGAGTTTTCCTTGTATGGTAGGCAATGCATGATGTTAAACAATTTTGATAAAAAAGGGCGGTTACATAAAAATCAAATGTTTATGATTGCAATTGATTGATTTTTTTGATTTTCGAACATATTTATGGTTATGTTTCCTGATAAACTAATTAAGTTTAAGCACATGAGTAATGTAAACTTGGATTTAAATTAGTCTTTGTTAAATTTAAATAGATATTGTATTTTAGTTGGTATGAAATGGCTATAAAAATATTTTTGTACATTTTCATTAGTACATTTAAGTATAATAGGTGATTTAAACTAATGATATCAAAAAATTAATTTAAATCAGACAACTTAATTTAAATGCATTCATTTCTACTAACAACGCTAGTTATCAATATGGGAAAATAGGTAGGTAATTTGACAACGCCCAAACTCCATTGAGATCTTTAATACACATATTTGCTATTATAAATAACCCTATTTTGTACTAAGTTTTCCTCAGGACATAGATGCAATAAATTGGAATGATATCCAATGGGAATTACTTAAGTACATATGACACTGAAATATATGAGCATTCGAATAAATTTTTTCTAAAGGCCTCAAGATACGCTCAGCTTAAATGCGTTAAAAGTTAAAATTTTCTTAAGTACGACTTATCCAATGATATGAAATAGGTGTATATACGCAAACTTAAATTCAACGTGAACACTTATTGTTTATATTGCAATTTTTCTCTTAAAATATTTTTATACCATATGATTGGCTACTTGGAAAAATGTCAATTTGTAATTGGATTTGACTTGTGATAAACAGATTTTGAAATAAAAATGTAACACGACCCTCAACAAAAAGGTAAAATTATTGTACTATTAATATTCATACTTAAAAAGTATCTCCAGGAAATTATACATGCGTATGCCGGTAATGTCTAAGGAAGATCAGGGGGAATGCGATAGCTATCAGAGAAATTATTCCAGTGGTCCCTTTAACTCTGTGCAAATACAAGACTGAGTCTTAAGCTTTCACTCAAAGTCCTTATTTACAACACTTACGATGTAACTAAGTGAATTAATAAGTGAGTAAGCAAAATTTGTGAAGAATATTTGAAATTCACTAAGATCTCCAATGAGAGCATATGAATCAATTTTGAAATACATTTTCTTTTAGGTACGTTCATTTTGCAAGTAATCACATCCATTTTTTCCCTAAAGCTACTTACTATCAACAGCCATTTCATATAGTCAGGCAATGAATTTGAAAATGTATTACGTTTTACACTCAACATCCATTGCTTGCCCATTTAAGCATTCCCTTAACAATGTAGCCTTAGACTTCATTCTGCAAGTATATATATAATTTCCTAGCATCTTTAACATTTGGCACTAGAATAACATTGGCAAAAAAGTAATCTTTTTCTTTTAGTGGGTTATTGGAGTTGAGTCAATGAAGCTGTAATCTGTTGCTTGTTCCGGGCTTTTTTCAACAAATCTAAGTTTTCATAAGCTCTCTTCATATCAGGTTTCACTTTCAAAGCAGCGTAATAAGCCTCTTCAGCTTTGTCATATTTCCCCCACAAATGGTACAACACTCCTGTAAAAGTTTAATACTTAATTAATGACTAATAAATTAAAGTAAATTTTGATATGAGTTACAACAGTTACATTTAATTAGTTAATAATGTCTGTTAATTGCTGATAAAAACATTTATTATGCATGTAACAGTATGATAGTAGCCATATCACTGTGAAAACCAGTTTGCAGTATTTTCAGCGAACCTTGTTCTCAGGGTCAGTCACCAGAGGTGGCGCTCTGGGAAAGAGGTTGGTAAATAAGAGTTTGTTTGAAGGCATGCAAGTAAAATGAGTTTGGAGGCATTCTAGAGAGTAGTTTACGTAAGGGAGATGTCAACTCCCTGTTGGTCTTTTCCTCTTTCTTAGAGTTTAAATTCTTTTCATTCTGCAGTTCAACAGTGTTTGATAGGAGAGAAGTCCTAAGATATAGAACCGCAGTCATATACTTAATAACTCCACATTTAGCTTCAGTACAAAATAGGTAGATATTTAATTTACTTTTAATCTTTATTATAAAACGTAGCAAGTTAATGTAACTAGAAATAAGGTCTAGTTTAATTATGAATTGGTCGGGATTATTCCTTTACTGGTGTTTATGGTCACTGCTATATTAATTTTAACACACAAAGACAGTCAGAGCAAGTACTATTGACTTTGGTTAACTTATGGATATAGTGGGTTGGGGTACATCCATGTAAAATTAACACAAAAATAATAACTTACCTAAATTTGTAAAATACATTGGGTTGTTACTGTTTAATGAAATGGCTTCTAAGAAATGATGTTCAGACTCTTCATACTTCGCAAGTTTGCCTAAAGTGTTGGCCACATTGAAGTGCAATGTAGCTTCCTTTGGCATAATTTTAAGTGCTTCATTAGCTACATGTTCTGCTTTTTCCAGTTCTCCTGTAGTAACACAAGTAAATTAGACTAATGTATCAATCTAATATGTGTCTTGGATAGACAAAGAAGTAAGTAAATTTTATTTTGCCGCAAAAATTTTATGAAAATAAATTATGGAAAGAACAAATCAAAATAAATGTTCAAAATGATTTTAATCACGGGTTACGGAGTAAAAAAATTGAAATTAAAGAGGTAAGGGGTTAAATGTATAAAATTTCTAAAATTATTTATGGAACGCGCAGGAAAATGTCCTTCAATCAAGTTTGGTTTCATGAAATTCGTATAATTTGTCATTAAGATATTTACTGGCCCATTTCAGGGGTCAAGGCCATATTTGGCATTTTTTGCTATTTTTTTAATGTCTAATACCTCAAAAACTATTCATCGAATGCCAAAAATATTTTTAAAATCAGCTTTTTCGCAAAAAAGACCCTCAGAAACGAATTTTAAAAGAAACCTGAGGGGGTATGAGGTAGGGTTGACAACCTGTGACCAAGAGCGACATAAGACCCAAAAGTGTGTCAGTACGGTAAAATGTTTAACGGGAGCTTGTCGCGAAGTAAAAAGAGGAAGTGGGAGAGGGGGTTGAAAATACGTCATCAAAATTTGAAATTTTCTCCACTCCAGCGCCGCCGAGTGAGGCGTTTTAGATCGTATGTCTCCGGGCGAGTAAATCGGAGAGAGAAAATCGCGCCAGACCATAGACTAAATATATATTTGTTAGTACTATTCCAACTAGTAGGTTATATAGTCTATTGTGAGACTTGCTCTTAGTAAATATTTTAACGGGCGCAAAGGTAGAGTTGACACGTACACTTTTGGGTCTTGACCCTGATAGCAAACGCCAAAATAAAAATTCTTAGTTGTTTCATGATACCTTAACGTTGGTTTTAATTACCAGAAAGTTCAGAGGGAATTTAAAGTATGTTTTCCATATTTTTTACTTATTTGGACATATCTTGGAATTTGGCTAAGTTACAAAACAGGTTGAAATTTAACTTAATATGGAAAAGGTAAATATAAGACTTTGAACCATTACAAAGATAATTCATCATTTTTTTTGAAAAATTAGGATTTTTAACAGTTTAAACCAGTCTAATCCAGCTAGCCAACTGGTAGTTAAAGGGCCACACATTCGTTTGAAAAATTCAAGCTGAATTTTAGGTAGCTCCTACCCTTCCGTCACATGGCTCCAGCATACCTTTAGTGTGTCTATAAACACCTGATTCTATAGTCCTATCCTCAAAATGAAAATGCTTCTGTAGCCCTTTAAATTATGACAAAAGTTTAAATTATTCTATAGAACTTAGAACCTTTGTCCCTCTAAATTAAAATGATTCTGTGGCCTCTTAAACTATGACAAATGTTTAAAATATGCTCTAGAACTTAGCCCCTTTATACAAAGAACCTACCAATGCTATCTAACATTACAATCATATTGTTCCACGCAACAAGCTGAGTTGGTCTCATATTTGTAGCATTACGCCAAGCTCTGTACGCTTCTTCATACCTTTTCTGCTCTAAATACTAGAAAAAAAATTAAAAACCAATTACTACAACAGTAAAAATCTTTTACCTGCCAGTCAAAAAGTGACAATTACTAAGTGTTTCAGTTTTTAAACTTTCCAATGATAAAGATATTTACCAAATATATTAATATAAATAGAGCGCATAGAAAACCGCATATAAACACTCACTGGTCTTTAGTTTTTTTAGAGCAATTGCATTTCAGTCATAAGCTAGCCTGCTTGCTTAAATTTCTCTAAAGCTTCTTAATTTATAAGTTCTGGTGATTCTCACCAGGCATTTACTTTATAAATACCATTATGTTCAAGATACAACTTCACACATTTTCAGTAATTAAGTCACTTTGTTCAAGGGTTTATTATATTATTGCCTTTGGATAAGTTGTTAAAAATTACATGACTCTCAGTGATTTGTTTAAACCAGTATGCAATTTAACTGGTTTCTAAATTTTGTTGTACTGATGCTGCTGACACTTATTATATTATTTCTGTGCTTATAAAAGTAAGATCTGGTAAATTTTTTGGTTAAAATAATAATAATTGAGTTTTTTTGTAAGATTTTGAAGAGCTTCAACAATGTTTCGGGTCACAGACCAAAATTATATAATTATCATGATCTCCCACTTAATGAAGCAAATTCCAGAAATCCAATCAGAATTGGGCTATCTTAATTTTGTTTGGTCATAAACTATTGTTTATTTCATTTTACCATTTTTTTTGAATAACAGAAGACATTTTTCTAATAAATGAAATTTTTAAAATTTAAGGTTTTTTCTACAAAACCAATTCGGCATAAAATATGCAAATTTAAAAATTTTATTTACGATAAACCAGAAATTCAAAAATAAAATTTGTAAAAGCTGTAGCACTTGACCTGATGCACAGTGACCACACAAAAGAAGCCAGGTTCGATCCCAGCTTGTGGCACTGGGTGAAAACTCGGAACAACTCCTTCTGCGTTGAGTTTGCAAGTTCATTCCCCACTGGTTTAAGGGGTTTCCCCCCCCCCCGAGCTATTCGGTTTTCCCTTCCATAAAAACTTGTTGAGGTTAACGGTAATAGTTAGTGTAGGGAGCTGTTGGCTCGCGTGGCATGAGGGCTTGCCACCACCTTCCTACACATTGTAACCCAGCCACCTGAATTAAAAGCTTCAAAAGTCGCTTGATGACTTAGGCCCAAAGTGGTGCCTTGGGTATTAGCCTAGCTGATATATTTTTTTTTATTCCTATATTTTATAATTTTACCTATGTTTTGATTGTCAACCTACAACTTCCTATACTTTGACAATTTTCTTTTTTTTTGATAAATATTTTAAACTTTGCTTTCAATATAGTTTTAATAGTTAGAAGACGCTCAAAAACAGCCAGCCGTTTACAAAAGCACTTATTTCATTGGCTTTTACGACTGGATGGTGTTTTGAAATGAAAATGTAATATTAATTTAATCTTGTTACAAAATCTAGCTGTTCCTATATTAAATGTAATATTACTACTAAATCAAAATTCCTTTAAATGCATATCTTATCTTTATTAAAATTATTCCTATAATTTCCTATAAATTCACCTTAGCGTTCCAATAATTTCCTATATTTACCTAAAAATTGTTTTATAGGAAATTATAGGAGTGACAATAAATTTCCAATTTTGCCTATAAAAAAATGGAAGGGTACATCTGGTGGTCACCCGGCTTATGAGCCATAGTTTGGGAACCCCACAGATTCATTTATTTCATAAAGTTATTAAAGAGTGAGATTTTCATGAGAATCAGTTAAAAAGCAAGTTATTTAATTTTTGTCTGTAGCCCCGAAAATTTGTAGGTACATTTTGAAATCCATTGGGTTTGCTTCAAACACTTAAACATCTACCCATCTTACTTTCATAAGCATAGAAACAAGTGTGCAATTTGTTTTTTTAAATTCACTGACCCATTGAGGAGGCATGACTAGGTGGTTAAGAAACCAGCTTTGAACTGGTGAGTAATTAAGGATGAAACGAGTACTTCATTTGTGTTAAATTTCGTTCTTCAGGCAAACAGAATACTTACAAGATTCCCTAGATTATAATAGCAGTCCGGGTAGTGCTTGCGATTTTTTATTGCAGTACGGTAACTTGTTTCAGCTTCCTCGGATTTACGAAGTCCAGCTTGGACTATACCTAAGTTCATCCAGGCCGCAGCAAAATCAGGTCTGATTTGTAGAGCTCTTATAAGTAACGCTTCTGCCTCAGCGAGTTTACCCAAATCTTTTAAAATATTGGCTAAATTATTCATCGCTTGATCGTACTCTGGATTTAATTTTATTGCTTCTCTATATCCTAAAATAGCTTCTTCCCGTAAGCCACGATCGGCAGAATTTTTAGCTATATTATAGCGAACCTATAAAAGAAATGTGTTGATGAATTACAGTACATGTTTCCAACCTCGGATACATTTATGCAAGGCCTTTATTTTGTTTGTTGCATATTTATAGAAATATTTGTATTATTTTTATGCAATTTTATATTCATATAAAACTATGATTCACCTTATAGCTAGAGGAAAATGCTACAACCCGTATTTTATTGTTGAGTCAAAGTTCACGGATCAGATTCCCAAACCTTTCAATCATAATTAACCAATCCAATACATGATTTTGTAAAACTTTTGTAATATTTATAGACTATTTCTTTTTCCAATTTTTAAACATTTAATCCCACATATGTAGTAATACCAAGAACTTATTTAGATAGTGATAATGTCTATAAAAACAGAAATCCTTCAATATACAAATTGGATACTGCCAATGAAGCACCACATCGTTTCTTAACGATGACAGTCAGCTAATGAATTGAAAAAAAAAAAAAAACGTAGCTTAAGACCCAGCCTGTTGCTCAAGGAGTTTTTGCAACATGGTGGCATGAATCCTTATAATTCCAAGTGTATATATCGAGGTGCTGATCACTCCCCTTAATCGGTCCTTATAATTCCAAGTGTCTATATCAAGGGGCTGATCACTCCCCGTAATCGGTAGAAGCCTGTAGCTTTGACCGCGCTAAAATGATTACGTAAGTAAGCACAGATTTAGCACTACCAAAGGCTGTACTCATTTTCATATTTATGTAATCGGTGTACAGATTTTCAGAGAGTGGTTAGCCCCTTGGAATATATAGACTAGTTTGTTGGTTTAATATTTTAACCAAGCTTAAATAAGTTTGATTGATTGTAAAAGCTCTGCACTTTTTGATTTAATTTCTTTACTGCTCAGATCTCAGTACTCAAATATGTTCTTGGCAACATTTATAGATATTTGTAAACATTAAAATTCAAATCGATGATAAAAATACCTTAGCATTAAGTGGACAAACTTTAAGACCAGAGTTGAAGAGAATTTCTTCTGTTTTCCACTCGCCACTTCTCTGTAACCATATATAATAATTATGTAGAGTGCATCAGAAACCATTTAACAGCCCTTACCAAAAAATAAGTTGGATTTTAGTTGGTATTTAGTTGGTATACACATTTTAGTTGACATTAAGTTCGTTTTAAGTAGGCTCAAGTGGTCAGAATATTTCAATAAACTAGTTAAAGGGGTAATAAGTTGTTATTAAGTTGATATTAAGTTGATGGGAAAATACTTTTTTCTTTAAATTGGTAATTAGTTGGTTTTTAGTGGTCAGAAAATGACATATTTGTAATTTGGTTTTAAGTAGGTTTTAAGTTGGTATTTAGTTGGTAGTTTTAGTATTTCCTAGACCACTTATTTTTTGGTAAGGGAGTAGCCTCAAAGAATTAGTAAAAATAAAATAGCATTTGGTAGCACAGCGCTAACTTCTCCAAAGATACAGGCAACGAAAATTAAAACTATTCTCTGAATTTAGTTACAACATGTCTAAGCTAAAAACTAACTACCGTATAGTTACAAAAACAAGTAAATCAAGTTTTTTCAATCTACATTTTTAACAAAAATATGCTAATATAATTTAAAATCTATTTAATTTTTCCATTACAAGTGTATAATTAAACTCAATGTATTACTGAATTTGTTTCATACAATGTAAATACCAGTTGAATTTGGTTATTTAATTAAACTTTAAGCATTTATGGTGTCACAGAAAGTTAATATAAGATAAATAGCCAACAGATATTCATTGTCCAATTTGAATTACGATTTTCAGTCTGGCTTTGGTAGTACTACCTTTGTTAATGCATCAACTCTTACAATTTAAGAGAAAAATTAAGCAGTCATGATTTACAAAAATTAAATGTTGCTTACATGAGCAGAACGGATTCCATACAGTATGAGCAATGTTAAAAATCCCACTTGGGATAGCTGAGAAGAAAAATATATATTTCAGAACTATGTTTCAATCATTCATTAAAGTATCCCTTACCAAAAAATAAGTTGGATTTCAGTTTGTATTTAGTTTGTATACACATTATTAGTTGATATTGAGTTTGTATTAAGTAGGCTCAAGTTGTCAGCATATTTCAAGTTACTATTAAAGGGGTAATAAGTTGTGATTCAGTTGGTAGGAAAATACTGCTTTTGCTAAGTTTATAATTAGTTGGTTTTTAGTAGTAAGGAAATTACATAATATTAAGTTGGTTTTTAGATGTTTCCCTAGTAGGATTTAAGTTGCTTTTAAGTAGTTAAATGTAAATGTTGATTCTGGTTTAGTTGGAAATAAGTTGATTAATAAAGAGGATTTAAGTTATTTTTAAGTAGGCATTTGTCCCAAATACAAACTGAAAACCAAGTTGAAATACAAGTTGTCCTAAGTGGTTTTTAGCCAACTTATTTTTTGGTAAGGGTATTAGCCTCCTTAAGTTTTTTATTTCCCAAAATTTGCATTTTTAAAAAATTTTGTTGTATAACAGTTAACTGTTCCACATGCTCGGGCAGCAGTTTCTCTCTTCTGATTTTATGTCAATGTTGGCAGTGTCCCATAAATATTGGTGTAAGTAGACGAGGCGATTTACGATTTATGGTGGATAATTGTTACGCCAAATATTTATATTATAGCAAGTCACTATTATTACCTAATTAAGTACTCATTATGAACTAAAACTGAAAATAAGTTCTTAGCAAATTTGACCTTGGCTAAACTTTAAATTCAGCTAATTTCTTAACAAGGCTTACCGAGTTTCGAGCTGAATACTTAAGCTTGGAACTCGATATGAGCATTCGGTATAGGCAAGTACTCGCACACCCCTAGGAAATGGAGCACCTGGTATAAATTTTTTTAGTAGGCCAGGGCAAGATGGCAGTAGGGAAAAATCTATTACGGACCTGAATTTTAATTTAATTATCAGGCAGATTTTCTCAATTAAGTAATTCTAACTAAGTATATTTAAAATTGTAATTGTTTACTAAAAATTGTGATATCACATTTTAAACAGAAAAAATAAACACCTGATGATATAATGGTGAAGAAGACATCTGATACATTCCAATAACAATGATACAACAAAACCCTATGCTTGGCAGATAAAGAACTCTCTCTGCTATCACAAATCCCACTCGGAAGAACAGATTTGAAGCCGGTAAAAATGGAATCACAACCAGAGCTAATGATATGGTTAAAGACCTAAAAACCAAACTGTAATTATTAATAAACATTAACAGTACAAAACTAATTTTATAACAGAAAACAGGTTAAACTTAGTCAGAGGTGGGGTGACAGAGTGGTTAGCAAGAGGAGCCGGGTTCAATCCCAGCAAAGACTACATAAGATTCGCTTACTAGACCGGCATCTCCAGACAAAAAACCTGTTAACACCTCCGAAACTTTGGACCAGTTGTTGGAGGCGACACTAGTAGCAATGCTGAGGAAAGGGAAACATTTTGACCAGCGGCTGCTATCGTATGCAAGTTGAGCCCTTGAAAACGCCAGTCTATGTAGCGAAGCGTATGTATAGTTTTTGGATCCCAGCTTGTAGCACTGGGTGAAAACTCAGAACAAAGTACTCCTGCGTAGAGTTTGCAATTTCTCTCCCAACTATAATTGAAGGGATTTTCCCTCCAGTTCTTCAGTTTCCCCTTATTTATTAAAACCTTGTTGAGGCTTAAGTGTACGGAGCTATTGGTTCGCGCGGCATGAAGGGTTTGCTACAACCCTCCAACGCATTCTAGCCCGGCCACTTGAATTGAAGGCAATAAAAGCCTAGCTGATTATTATTATATACTAAGTAACATATATTTAACGAAGTTCTTAACTGACATCAAATATAACTACCTTTTTAAACGTTTATCTCCATGACAAAGTGAAGTAGCTAGCAACGCTCCCACAGTTATCCATAATCCAAGAACTGCGAGAATACGAATGTCTGATATGGATTTTATCAAAGGCACGCATCCCATGGACCAATCGAAACAAAGCCACCATGGTTGTAGAAAGAGCCACACATTCAGAGCATAGATGTAATTATAATTTGTGGCTCTAATGAAAGCACTGTCTTCAAATGATGCGGGGTTATCAACGGGTTGAAATGATGGTGGTTTTGAGCCCATAACTTGAAAACGACAAAACAAGAGAGCAATTCCTCCAATAAGCAGGAACATGTGACGCACAACCAATGACCATACCCACTGTTCAACGAAATTACAATTATTTTAATAGAATCAGTTATATCAACATAAATCTAATAATTGTATAAGACTGTCAGATGAAATAGCTACTGATAGCTTAATGTAGGGTGATGTAGAAATTACGTTATTAAGCATCTCTAGACACTTTAAAAAGTCCTACACCTTAGTACAGCTCAATGCGACGATGAGGCAAAAAGCACGAATTAGGTATAATGATTTAGTATGAAGTCCACAAAAATGTGGGGTTATTCTAGAAAATAAAAATTTTACGTAGCTAGGAAACTGACACACTTATCATATCAGCATTTGGCCAAAATAGAAATGACTGGGCTTATTTTTATAACATACCTATTAATGATAGCATAACAATTACCATTTATACAGATCCAAAATTTAAATACTTTAAAAATTGGATGAAACATTTAATATATTTCTGATAAATATCGTTCAATGCTGCTGGGAGTTGGATGGTCACAACATGAATATATTTCACTACGATACAAGATGAATAAAAAACCATTTGGTCTTTACAAAATTATTGAATTTCTAATTTCACTTTTGAAAATATGTTGAGACAATGCTATTTATTATCTGTTTATTATTTCCAGTGACTTGGATGTAAAAGTAGTTGAATGCATTTAAAAAAGCCAAACAAACCTTTTGGTCGCTATCTGTAGAGGGCCTAGTTGGAGAACATTGTACTTTACTGAGAGCTTTTTTCACAACTTCAATAACATCAATACGGCACAGCAAGAAAATATCGTAAGCACTGCAAACTCCCTATGAATTAAAGAGTAAAGAATATAAATAACTTTCGAGTTTTGCGATCAACAATAATGGCTGTGATGGGCACACTCCTTATTTGTAGGGGTTTTTGTCATTTTGAGCAAAATTCAGCAGAAAAATATTGTTTAAAACAGCGTGAAACAAAGAGCTCAATTTCCATTGCTCAAAAAAGAACAAAAATTACATCACTCAAAAGAATGAGTGAAAATTAATTGATAAAAAGAGGGAAATAAGATAAGCTAAAATTACACCGCTCAAAAAAAAGTGAAACGGACGGAGCCAAAATTTTACCACTCAAAAAAGAGCGAAACGTACGGATTATCGGAAATTTCACCACGCAACAAAGAGCGGAAAGAGATTACTTAAAATTTTGACGCTCAAAAACGCACACGCTAGACCAGCTGTTTAAAAAAATGCACATTACTTAACTTTTGTTTAAATTGAAACAAATCTTTTATTATTATTATGCACATGAATCAGGCTTTATTTAATGTGCTACCACTTTTTTGCTAATTTTTTTGGCACTGTTGGATATCCAACAACAAAGTTTATAATTAACAGCCTTCGAGAGGGGTAGAATGTCATTGCCAGACATTCTCTTTGTAACATCCTTTTGACTAGTTGTGACTCACGAATATGCACATTTCAACAAAACATGAATAGCCAATCAAATTTCATCCTACCAAACCCGTTTCATGTGGAAAAATTCTGCAGTTCAACAGATGGGAGGATTCGTGATTTTTTAAATATTTCATTTAAATCGAGATTGTAAATTGCAACCAATTTTGTTCTGATCAAAATAGTTTTGCAGGTTTCTCATTTGTAGAATTAACAAGTGATTATTAAATTTAAATAGGTTTTCTCAAGATTGCAAGTTACAATTCTGAAGCTAGATCTAGCTTCAGAATTGTAACTTGCAGTGATATCATTAAAAACTTTGATACATTATTAATGTGTTATTACTACTTTTTGATGGTAGTTGGGCAAAACTCGGAGGGAATTTTGGCGAGTGGTATTACCCCACACTTTTCTAACTCCACTCCCTAATAAAAAAATCTACTTGTAAGAGTGGAGTTTTCAATTTTTAGTCACTCGCCGAGTGAGCTCGCGCAAAAAGAGTGAAGCTAGTCAAGGTCAGCTTTTTCACTCATCAATTTTTAAGGCTATTACAAGAAGGCGGGAAATTTTTATTTATATTTAATTTAATGACTTTACTGGAGAGCGTGGTGCCATCTATAAGCAACAAAGAAGGCTAAAATATACTTTTGGGACCGAATTCAAATTTCCCGCCTTAAATTTAAAGTTTCCCGCCAAGAATACGAGTGAAATTGGTGACCTTGACAAATCTCACTCTTTGGGGAAGAGTGCACTCGGCGAGTTATGTAAAGCGAGAGTGAGAAAGAGGGAAGATTTTTAATTAGTTCCACTTGCACTCTTGAGTGAGAGTGAAACACTAAATATCACTAGCGATTTTGCCCATGTCTGGTTGGGAAAGCATTCATCCAACTAATTAAATACTTATTATATTAATTCAGGGTTGCCACCAAATTTTCAGATTCAAATTTCCTGATTATTCCTGGTTTTCCCTGACCATTTTAAGAGATTTTCACTCACTTTTAAAGGCTAAAATTTTTATTTTACACTTATATATAAAAACGTGGATTTTTCTCAAAACTATTCTTGAGTTAAAACAAATGTATTTTATACAGAAAATAACAAGATACATACAATAACGGTAATTCCTTGCTCTTTACTTAGCATTGAAATTCCAGCCAATAGTAGGCTCAAAATTATCCAGACGTATGAAAAATTGGTGGGTGCACTGCTAGGATCACCTGGAATTACAATAATAAAAATTAGAAATAGATAAAATTAGTGTTGTTAGTCGGAAAATTTGCCGCTAGGAAAATTTTCAGGAAAATGACCGAGGCCTTTTTTGCGGAAAAATTTTCTGAATAAAATAAAAAAAGTTTTCATTCCATGATTAGTCTAATATATTGTTTGCAAAGGTAAATAAAGCAGAACTTTCGCCTAATTTTTCAAATATAAAAGTAAAACTAAACTTATAGACTAGTTTAAACTGATTAACAATGTAACACTATTAATGTTTTGTAGTATGTTTACTGCTATTAGATATTTTATATCGATAAAAAGTTAAAAACATTAAAAACCCTTAAAAAGTAATTTATGTTTCAATTTTTTATTTTTCTGGAAATTTTTCCGGAAAATTAACAACACTAGATAAAATCTACAATAATATTTTAGTATCTTAAAAATTTAAATTAGATTGAGCTACAGTGGGTTTATCCTATTGTAGCGCACGTCTCAATGTCGGTGCGAAGAGATGTAATACCTTGTGCTCGTTGAGATATGGTACGGGTTTTTGGTTAGAACGTATAGTCTAAAAAAATTACTCTCTACACTAAAGTAATATTTTCGCTCCACCTCTCCCTCGAATGGACTTATCTTTTGCTTTTCAATTTTTAAGTTGAGCTTATTACTTTGGTTTGCGATTAAAAATATATTTACTGGGCCGTAACCTCGTCTACTATATTAAAAGAACATCAATTCTCGGACAGTATGGTCGTAATTCTTGCAGAACACGAGAAACTCCTTGAGATAGTCGACCACTTCAGATTTCTTCGACAGGAGATACGTCATTCGTAAACCGGAATACTCGTCTTTAAAGAGGAGGTAATAGTGCTTTCCACCCAGTGATGGCGTCGATGATAGCCCCCAGAGATCTGAATGTACTCTTTCTCAAGGTTTCGTGGCCTTGTCTGTACGGGTACCGAAACTGTGACGAGTCATCTTCCCATAAACGCAGCGCTCGCATAGCGTGTCCGTTTTCAGATCGATAACCTTGTTTCAGAGTTTCTTCAGCGTAGCAGCAACATGGCGTTTGTCTTGGTGACCCAAGCGCTCATGCCATACTTGGAGATCAGCTTTCTTGTCGTTCTTTGGATCTGCGGCAAGGTAGACTCGAGTTGTCGGCTGGACTACCGTGATATCCAAGCGGTACAGACGCTTGCCACTCTTTACGTCGTACAGCCCACAGGTAGTTTATGATGCTAGAAACTCCAGCTTCGGATTGCGCTTCATGGCAGCCTTGAGTGAGAAGACATTACATGCAAAGTCGCCAATATGCCAGACATCATGGATAATGTTGCAGTGAAAGGTATTGCCAACTTTGTAACGTATTCGGATGTCCCCTTCTCCGTCTGCTGTCATGTGTGCCTTGTTACCAACTTGCAGCGAAGCTGGGCTATCGAAGGGTCGGAAGTTGATAAATTTGCTTGCATCATTCGGCTTTCGGTGGATGACACCGCCATCAGAGCATTTGCTGCGAAGTAACCGTCGCTACTATTGACCTCTGTGGTGTTACGGCTGCCTCTGGCAGATTTCCTGGGCTTCTTGCAATCTTTTGACAAATGACCTGGATGATTGCAGTTGTAGCATCTTGGCCGTTGCTTCCGAGGATTTTGGTTCGTTGCCCGTCCGGAGTTACCGTTGCCTTCTCGACGAGCTATAAGCCCGGATGAATCTGCCGAAGGGTTGTCTCGGGTTGCGCGACCAATCAGAAGGCGCTCAAGCTCAGCGACAGTTTGCTTTTCATCCGGCAGTGTGTCCCACAGCATACTGAACTCTTGGTATTCATCATGTGGCAAGGACTCGAAGATGCAAGCAATCAGGATACAGTCATCAAAAGAGATATCCTTCTCTCTTTAAGCGGTGGTCAGAATGTCAGCGCACAGTGAACGCAATTGGGCGAGGTGTGTTGCCATGTTGACATCTGGCGATTTTGTAACTCGCATTAACTGTGCAAGGAGCTTTCGCAACCGATTTGACTACTTCTGTTCGAAAATCTCGAGGAGCTTATCCCACATCTCTTTGGGCGTCTCACAGTCTGCAATCATGTTCTGGACCTTGACGGAAAGTGCTGACCAAATGATGGTGCGGGCGGTACTGAACGCTACTTAATACTTCTTGAAAGCAGCTGGAAATGTCGCTTCTGACGTCGTGGTTCTCATCGGTTCTGTCCAGTCTCCCGTGATAATCTCATGAATGTCCCGAATGATCAGGACATCGTTGATCTGCCTCTTCCAGCTCCGCCAATTCTCGGGACCAGACAGTTTGTCTATGTCATGGCGAAGGAGTCCATCCATTCTTCAGGATACAATGGGTCAGGATCAGGTTGTTGAGAATATCAGGAACTAGAATACTGGAACCAGGACTCAGCTGTTCATAGGCTTCTCAGCAGCCTGGCGCAGTGGAAGCGTGCTGGGCCCATAACCTGTTGAAGCTTTTAACAGCAACACTGAGCAGAGCGCAGATACCGAAACGAATCCAGTGACTTCAGTTAAAAGTAATGAACGGTTTATTTACAACTTGGTTAAAATATATATACATAACAATTAATGAAGAGATGGTAGTACAACATAAAACTGACTAGTAAGAGCGGACTAGCATTGTTGAGTGGCGGTAACAGCTATACACATGTTAGTTTTATATAGGGGAAGTCTTATCTCTTAAAAGATAACGGAAAGACTTGTTACAAAAAATATCTTCATTGTTTTTTATTTCTTCAACAGTATACATCTTGCCCGCTATACTATTTCTAATTTTACAACATGTACATGATGGTCCATATGTTTTGCTAATAACATTAAGTAGGCACATTTAATGGAATATCGATCAATACATACATTTAATTAAAATGTCCTACACTATTACTCACGTTTAGAGCATGCTTGTTTGTAAGACAAAAATGACAGCAGAAAAAACACAGCACACAAAATATCAGCACATCCCACAACTCCAGAGACCTAGGTCGTACATGAAGTAAAAAATTTTATAAAATTCTAAAGTACTAGGCTACGATAGTAGAGTAATTTTACTATCGTTCACTAAACCAACTTAGAAAAAAATGAAGCACTAAACGGGGTGGTGTTAATTAATTAATCAATTATAATTAAAAAATTGATGAAGGGATAGTAAAATATTTAATTACTCTTAACCTCCAAATTTCATTTCTTTTCTTAGTTTTGGAAAACAATTAAATTAATTTACTTTTGCTTGGGTATTCAAGAGAAATACGCAAAACAAATATTGAATATACGTACACTTTCAGCATGAATAGGGTGAACCGCAAAGAGTAAGGCACTGAGAAACGCTGGTTCGTTCCCTTTGCTGCAGCCGGCTGCAGCAGTGAAAACACACGCTAATACATGGAATACTAGAACACTAGCAAAACCATGAAGAATGACGTTAACTAGATGAAAACTGAATGGATTAAGTCCTCCACAGAACCAATAATTTAATCTGAAAAGATACAGGAGTATTTTGTAATAAAGATTATATCATAATTACAGGCCCACAAAAAAAGGTTTCTTCCTGAAATATTTTTCGGTTCAATTTTTGAATGCAAATCTGAAAAATGTATTGTTGCAGAAAATTCAGTAAATCCAATTAACTTCTGAAAAATAATTCTTATAAACTAATTGTTAGAGTTACATGTAACATATTGGGTTCAGAGTGGAAATTATTTACTCATATTCATGGCAAATAAGGAATCACTCGGACAAAATATGTGAAAGTGATTTTGTTTTGGCCTAATTAGGTGGCGTTGACCTAAAATTTACACATAAGTTGGGCCAAATCCCTATTTTTGGCTTAATACCCAAACTTGCCATATGAGAAACTGTGTGTACTAATGTCATCTTGGATTTATAACAGTGTTACCGAACATTATTAATAATCCAAGATGTCATTAGTCACTTATCTTTAAGGTTATGAGGTAAATTTTATATAACTGCAGAGTAATTATTGCTAATGGAATGTGTAACACCAACATCCCTAAGGTTCTAATTCCTACCAAGTTTGTGGTGCAGTTAAATTAAAGCAGTTAATGATTTGAAAAGTGTGCAAATTTTCACTTTCTGTTAACATAATCATACGTCACAATATGATACTTCTTAATCTTTCAAAAATATTTTTGCGAATGATAGTTGTTTCACAATGGCATAGCTAAGGATTGACAACTTTAATCCTATTTGTCGCTATTCTTTTAACTGCCTAGTTACAATGCCTAAACATTATATTTAGATTAGTGTTGGCAGATATTTAATTTAACCGATTCAGATACCGAAACTGATTTTGAGAATTGACTGATACTGATTATCTAGCTGATATTGGAGATTCGGGAAATTGTTAGCCTTTATCACCGATATCTAACTACACATTAAATAATCGCAGACCTGCAGTAGCTGAATTATTTATATTAAAAGGGCCGCATATTTATAATTAAGAGGCCACATATTTGAATTTATAAATTTTCTTTATCTCTAGAAATTTGTTATACTGCCAAGAAACGTTTTTCTGGATTTTTTTTTAAATCAATTAGTTTACTCAAGAAGATAGTAGACCATAAACAGATAGATTAGGGAGGAAGGGAGCAGAAATTGAGAGAAAGTTGAATGGCCAATAGAAAGAAAAGGGGCTTAAGGGAATTTAGGGAAATACCGCGGGGATGCACATGTCCCCTCCAGGTCAGATACAAGATCAGTAGGGGGTCCAGTAAACAAGACGAGAGCCGCAACAATAAAACGAAGATTTCAGAGCGTAGTTTTAGTACATGTACTTAATAGACTCTAATCATTTTTAAGAACAACTATGCCTGAAAATTGATTAACAAATTTAGCCTTGCTCTCTATAAATAGAGAATATCTAACAGGTTGAGAGACAATCCTTTGTTGGTTCTTGACGAGTTTAGTAAAAGAAAGAGAAGAGTGCCATTTATACATTGAGTTAAATTTTCAAATTTTGAAATATGTATACGTTATAAGAGACATTCGGGAGCGCAAGCCACAAAATTATAAGGGGTCAGTAAAGTTGTAAGGGCCACAAAATAATTAGCCTTGTTTATTGAAAATCTGTTTGAAAATATCAGGGGAAAAGATTGGTATTGGGTAAAATCAGTAATTTAGACGCAAACTGATTTATCAGGAAAACAACGATATTGGTAAACTGGCCACCTGAATTATAATAATAATTTTATTTATCGGGAAAAGAACGCGTTATATACACTTATTGAGTCCCGAGATAATACATTGAAACATGCCAAAGGTAAAATGCAAGGACATTTAATAATCAATGTAAAATAGAAGAATAAAAAGTATATAGGAATGACAAAATTGGGTACAACATGACTAGGTCAATTTGCATATACGGAAAAGTAACAAAATACAAGATAGAAGATAAGAGATACAAAACTCAAAATGAAAGATACAATACAAAAGAAGGCACTAAAATTATTTACCTATTACAAAAGTATGTACAATAATTTATATACATGAGGGGGAGTTAATGGCCATCCACAAAACCAATTTAGGCGTATCTTAAAGGAAGTGACCGAGGATTTTACTTTGACAGCTGCTGGGAGGTTGTTCCAATGGTTCACTACTCTTTGCGTAAAAAAGACTCTTCTAGTCAAACCATTGCACCTCTTTTTCTAGATAGTAGGAGCTTTTTTACCAGTCCATTTGACATCGAAGAAGGTTTCAGGAAAGACATGGTAGAAACCATAAATAATTTTATAAAGGTTTCTATGAGATCAGCCCTCTATCGTCCAGAGACAGGAGGCCCCACCTTTGTAGACGGTCTAAGTACATTAAAGTGTTCTAGAGCATTAAAAGTCGCTGGTTAATGGGGCTAGGATGGTGCCTAGTTGATTATATCATATCTAAAGTAAATTTTTAGTGTCTGGCAGCAGTTCCTCTGATGTAAAATATAAAACCAAGAATCTGAGGCACTCTCATGGTATTTCAACAGGTGAGTTACATAATAATTATTTTTGCATGTACCCTAAAATTTTAAAATATAAGCTAAACATAAAAAATGTTTCAAGATCACGAACACACGAGAGATATTTCCATGCTTTCAATTGACCAAATATGAAACATTATTCCTTTGGTTAACAAACCAAAATTCAATTGTAAAGAATAATAATAATAGCTTTTTGATAAATAACTACCGTTCCAATTCAAATCTAATTCAACTGTGCATTTCATTTATCATGCCAATTACTCTAAAAGTAGAATTCCAAGAAATACAACAGGAAAAGTTTTGTGAAACATTGGAATAAAGATAAAATCATTAATTACCTGAATATCAAAATGGTGAAAGGACGATATGATTTGTGGCTCGTGCTGTGAGTTAGCTTCGTACCCCAAAAGTCATTTAAAAATATATTTTTAATACTCGTCGAAGGTCTCAAGTCTTGATTATTCACAATTGCTTCAGAGTCGTCAAATACAAAATCACCATTCACACTACTGATGAAGCATAAGACCGCTATAGAAAATGTGATAACTGAGGCCACAGTAGTACTAATTGAGAAGGGCAAAAGCATCTTCGGTTGATGAAGCGTTCCACGCAATGAAAGGGAGGAAAGTATACGAGCAGATATATTTTTCTTGAATCCATTTTTTGATGTTGCTTGAGGAACTAAATTCAATGACGTATTATTACGGTTGCAATCAGTTTGATACATTCCCCACTGATTAAAGAATCAAATGGTTTGGCCAGCTTTACTTCTGCGGCCATAGGTAAAACATACCAAACATCTGCGAGTGAAATCTGTAAATATTTTAATATCGAAGTTAATAAGCCGCAAACATTAACATAAATCAACTTAGAGAATTGTTATAAAACAGTTCGATAGATTCAACTACAAGTTAGTTACATCAGATATTTCAAATCTAATAAATCTCCCAATCCTGCTAGTTATTAAAAGCGTTCTTAAATCTTGGAGAATATAATGAGAATAAAGCAGAGAGGCGTAATATAAGAGACCCAACCCTAAGGCTTTATATTGTCCAAAACCATTAGGGCATACAAAACTAGATTTGCGCCCTGTTTGATATTCAGAGTAAGTTTTAAGGCAATGAAAATGTGAAAGATAAGGGTCTTACACTAATGAAATGCATAAATTTTCCCATAAAAAAAATTAAATATACCGTATTGGAATAGAGAGAATATTGAAAGCCTTGGGGCACATAGTTTATGAACACAATCTACAGAATAACCACAAAAAACATGAATTATTGATAGGTTAAGCTCACAATTTTATTAACAGTATAACACTATTGGCGACACTAGCGCCTTATAAATGTAGTGACCACCAGCCAGAGGTAGCCAGCCAATGACTAAGCCTGGGTTCTGTCACCTGTTTTACAGTATAACTAAGGCAAAATTAAGAAACGTTTCAATTTACTTACCTAATTGTCACTCGACTGTGTAATAAGACAAAATTTCATAAGAATATTTGTTCAATTATTGTCATTTATTGAACGTAAACTTACTAAGCCTAGTCACTCGACACACCATTTGTACGTTAACCGGTTTACACGGAGCTTTTACTTTAATTCCAAAAACATTCTAATAGATGGCGATTAACCCCTATGTGGCGGGAGTTACGAATTTATTTATAGGTGATATTGCAGACTGCATAGTTATTAAATTATGCCAAATTATGTTTTTTCACCTCATTCAAACTTTAGGCTCTAGACTTCTTCCAGATTGCTTAAGGACTCAGTAACATAGAGATAGAAAATAATTAATTAATTTAAAAAGGCGTACATGTAAGGATAACGTCTTTACACATTTTTTTTTCAATATCCGTTTGCGTGAAACTTTACCGACATAAATTTATTTCTAATGGACGCTTCAATAAAAGATACTCGGTTTTTATTCCCCTCTCCAAATTCATCTGGGAAGGAACTATTTCCGGTCGGTCGGTTAAACGGTTAGAATGGCTAGCCAAAAAGGCATATTTAAGCCAATTGGAGACGCGTTTTTGCCCTCATGAGAATTTTGCGTCAGATAAGAAATGCGTCGACTAATGTTAATTTTCGATAATATATTTTAAGGTAAAATATATAATATTACTAAAACTAAGTATAAGAAGATAATATTATTATCATTATCATCCACTTATGGTAGAATAATTAAAATTATACGGAATATTTTTATATTACCAGGCAATTTTAAGGCTTCTCGTGGAGGCAGAGTTAATTAATTTCGTATAAAATTATCTTTCGGAAAAAGATGAAAACCAATTTCTTTAGAACTAAACGTATTACTTTTGCAGTACGGTATGCAACAAGCATAGAAATCTCATAGGTAACTAGAATGCTGCCGCCTACGGCCGAGCTTGTCGCCAGTTCGTTTTGAACCTTCAGCCAATGAGAGGCCGTAGAGTGGTTCCGCCAAGGAGGATAATAATTCTCCTTGGTTCTGCTACTATAGCGGGAGATAGGTGACGTCATTCTCTCTGGTGACATTAAATTCTTGGCAGAACCACTCTTTGAGCTCTGATTGGCTGAGATCTGGCTATCGTCTGCCACGGCGTTTGGTCCATTTGCCAGTTACACGGCAGCATTCTAGTTACCTATGAGATTTCTATGGCAACAAGTGTTTCCTTTTAACCAGGTAACTTTTTTTGGCATGTTAAGGCTTAGCAAAAAACCGATGTTACGTTCGAGAAAAGTTTCCAGCTTTCTAATATTTCAACAAGCACCATATAAATAGTAACTTATGAGTCCTGGCTGTCGGAATTATTACTTCTTGGCAATTTCTGGGAAGATGTTTTATTTAAGCGCCTATTAGGGCTTAATAAAAATTTATTTATAATTGGGGTCTAACACAATTTATTTATAATTAGGGCTAAACACAAATTTATTTATAATTAGGGATTAACAAAAATGTTATTATAATTAGGGATTAACAAAAATGTTATTATAATTAGGGATTAACAAAAATGTTATTATAATTAGGGCTTAACACAAATTTTGTATAATTCGGGATTAACAAAAATTTAATTATTATTAGGACTTACCAAAAAATAATAGCATATGTAACATTAATTGCTCATAAGTATGCCACTAGCTCTATTTCTTCACTAACGTTTTGTTTCACAGATATTTCGTCATCCGTACCCTACGTAATATTTGACGTCATCGAATCTCAAATGCCTATTTTGCCGTCGCACAATTAGCTCTACGTCTGATAAACCGGCGTCCATTAATTTAGGAAACAAACCAGTTTGAACAACCAAGGCTTAGGTGCTTCATCCGCACAAACCGAGCGAGTTAATAAATAAAGCTACAGTGGGCTGACTAAAATTCTGACACAAAAAATTCCTTCTCAATTTAGAGGTTGTCCATTGGCTTAAATACATATGTTAGTAGCCAATACTGTGACTCCCAAAATTACAAGGATGTATAAAAAGGTTAAAATCTAACGTAGTCCACCTTTTAACTGGTTCGTGGTGAAACAAACCGTTAGTGAAGATTTTTGAATGGAACAAAGGTACAGTGGCATACTTATGAGTAATTTTGTTACATTATTTTACCTATGCTTCCACTGTACTATGCGGTTTCCGTCCCCATCCGCGGGGCCAGGCGCCAGAGAGACGGTAGGGGAAACAGAAACAAGCTTTTTTGAGATGTGGTATTAGGAAAGGGAGCCCCAAGCGGTAAACGAAGAAATCAACGAAACCGTGCGAAATTTGAAAGTTGAAAAATATTTAATCACTGTTAAGTGTATTTTGCTAGGTAAGCTCGTGTTAAACTATTATTTGGGGTATGGTGTGGCCCCCTTGTTATTTAAGCGCCTATTTTGGTATAGAAGGAAATAGAGTGCTATACGACTTTTAACGTTTTTCTATAATATAATGGTCTATTTTTAACTAACTTAATTTCAAATTATTAATCATTTAATTTATTACCTTTCATTATTTAAGCTATCTTTTGGTTTTTGCTAATTTATTTTATATATTTAACTTAATTTGATAAAATCAGAAGAAAATTTTCTACATTTACTTTTAATACGATTTTATCAGTGAGAAATTGTTAGTTTGGCGCTTTAGTTAAGTTCATACATTTATTCTGGTTTGTCGCGTACTTTACTTTATCGCCAAATATATCTTTTCCACCTTTGAAACAAATTGTTATTACCCATAGATATAGAAAAGAAATAGAGGGAAGATTACCGCGTTAAGGCACCCCTGTTTTTGACCGGGAAAATTCATCCCCCCCGCGCATGTATGAAAGCGGAGATGGGCAGAATTGGCAACGCCATCTATCGATTGGCAGAGTAACTAGTATTAGGCGGTGATTTCAAACTACAAATTTCTAGACGCAAAACTTTTTAGGCCATGCGTTTGTTGTAAGAGGTTATATTTCTCTCCAAAAGTTTCTTTGTAAGCGATATACATTTTATATTTCTAAAAATTCCTAAAACTTGTGCCGTTTGTAATTGTAAAAGTCGGTCGTCAAAGGATAATATATCATTCCATAGGTATAATTAAAGAAATAAATTATTTGTAATCATTTCTGGTAATTTTTTACACCCTATCATTTTCATATTAAAGATTTCCTCAAACTAATGTAAAGTTGTGCACAAAATGGCTTAAAGCCATAGATCGGTTAGACCTAAAGCCCCATTTTCATGCTCGCTGGTAGCGGGTAAAAATCGTCAAAATCCGCTTCAGCTATACACTTTTTCACTTTCCGCGTCGATCTGTTTCAAACAGATATTTTAGCTTTATTTTCACGCTTGCGAGTGGCGAAAGCGAATTTTGACGATTTTTATCCGCTACCAGCGAGCATGAAAATGGGGCTTAAGGCCGGGAAAATACCATTTTGTGTGTGGTAAACACTTGCCCCTGTAGCACAGCCGGTCGTATTAGAGTCGGGTTGTAGTTGAAAAGTCGGTTATAAGTCGAAGACCAAAAGCCGACTTAAAAAGTCATTAACGTTTTAGCGACGAAAATAGGTAGCAACGCATTTAAGACTTTTTGGAGTCGGTATGCCGACGCAAAGCTGACTTAAAATTATAGTTCAATTGCCGACTTTAAAACGACTAATTTTTGAAATCTACTATCGGAGCGCCATCTTTGATCCCGTTTCGTAACTATTAGAGAATAATTGTTCTCCCGCTTTCATTTGATTTACACGTGCCGTAACGGTTTCTAAATATTTTGTATGAAATATTTAACAATTTTATGTAAATCATTTATATCTGCATACAGTATCAAGATAATCTTCTAAGGTAAGCTTTTTCATTGACATTTCATTTTAATTTAAGATAATCTTCTTATAAGTGGAGGATTGGAATCGAATATAAATTAGGCCTTGGTTTTCTTTTGTTTACAACGACATATTGACTAGCAGTGAAGCCATATTAAAGCAATAAAATATACCAATAAGGTCCAAGCTTTTGTTTACAATTTAGTGACAAGCTAAATTAAATTAGTGTGAATTTGGTTAAATTAATTTTTAAATTTACGTCTAACTGAAAGATTTTTCTATTAAATGCAGAAGCTGTTCACCATTGCCGTAATATCGTAAAGCTATTTGACATTGAAGAAGTTATGAAATCTTAGGTAAAACACACATTAGACAGGAACGGTTTCGGGAAGTGAAGACTTGGGACAAGAATTGTGATCAAAAACAAAACGACGAAGACGAGGGGTGATAACTCTGATTTGAACTACATGTAAAACTTTTAAGAGAACTGAGTTTTTGAACGATAGCTCTGATTTGAATAATGGGAACTACATATTTTATTATCATATTGCATTTTTTAACTGTCACTTAACACTATGACTGTAAAGTTCCTTTATTAAAATTATACATATTTGGATATACATGTTCGTGCCTCATCTACACATTAAATACACGAAGTATTTAATAAATCTTATATTTTCTATTTGAATAAAAAATCTAAGTCGCAAGATATGCATTGCGTTTTGTTTACTACTTCATTTCATTTAAACTTTAATGTGATTTTTATCACAAATTTTTTATATAAATAGGACTGCATGGACTAGCAGTTATAACGGTGTTTTGTTTTCTATTTTACGTTGATAGAATGCCAATTTTTTTTAAATGGTCTATCTCAAGCAAAATATCATTGTTTAAATTGGTAGAGATCAGAATTAGAGTTCGTGGCAAAACGGTTTTAGAGTCGGTAACATATCAATTTATAGTCGGTTTGCTTGTAATTGGATCGGCAACTCAGGCTTTTATAAAAACGGACCAAAGTCGTTTCCTAGTCGGTCATTCATCTATTTACAGTCGATGTGCTTGTTAATGGGTCGGTAATTCGGGCGTATGTAAAGTCGAACCAAAGTTGTTTCAGAGTCGGTCATTCATCTATTTAGAGTCGGTTTGCTTGTTAAACGGTCGGCAATTTGGGCGTATGTAAAGTCGCGGGCCAACGTTGTTTCAGAGTCGGTCATTCATCTATTTAGAGTCGGTTTGCTTGTTAAACGGTCGGCAATTTGAGCGTATGTTAATTTGGGCCAACGTTGTTTCCGAGTCGGTTACGTATCCTGTTACAGTCGGATTACAAATGTATACTGTAGAACGTTTAGGGTCGGCCGACAGTCAGCCGACTCGTTTACCCCTAGGACATTTGGACCTTAAAAAGCCTATCTGGCCGACTTCGTTATTTACGTAAAAAATCTGACGTCGGCCCGACTCTGATTAGCTACAGGGGTCGATGAAAGTGATTATAACACAAACAATGGAAAATCCAGAAAACAGGATACCTTATTTGTTTTTGGGGAACACAAACTCAGATTTATCAGAAACAACAACAAATCTAAGATTTAATAAAACTGGTACAAAAGTATGCAATTGTAGATGTTTATTAGTAATATCAGTATACAGATACGGCTTTATAGCAGACCTACACGAAACATGATGAGATAAATACTTCAGACACCATACAGATCAACAGTATTTGCAACATATCGGATATATTATACCAGCCAACAACATCTATAACAGAACAAGTATCAGACTATGAACGTATAGAGGTAACTAGTTACCCTAATTATTAAAGTGTTGGTTGCACGAAAAATCGATAGTAATAAAAACGAATGAATGCGGGCTTGTTTTGAAGCCCAGGACGTTCTCTTTCAAAAAATGTCATTGTCGAAACAAATTTCCAAGCCTAAGTGTATTAACTTTGAGTCCGAAACTGACCTTTTTCGCTCCCCAAAATCCTGAAATTTTCGGCGAATTTTCTCCTCCGTAGCACGAACAATTTGGGGCAAATCAAAGCTGTAGTTTTATTCCTAAAATAGAAGGAACTGAAGTGGAGGGATTCTTTTTACATGCAGAAGTTTTCCAACCAGAGGTTTTTAATTATAATATTAGGCTTATTATCGAAATAAAAAAAATACGCGCGCGCTACGCGGCTCGTGCGACCCGACGTTTTAAGAAGAATTTACAAGGAACCTTCGGTTTCATATCGTTTTTCTACTACGTAGGCTTGTGTATGCCTATTTCAATTACTACTGCGTGGGACTTTTTCCTGGGTGTTAAATCAACCTGCTTTTAATCCCAGATGTAAAGAAATGTATTACAGACAATTAACCAATGATACGCTTCGCATTTTCTGACGTCATGGGTGCCGAGAAGTCTGGAAATTCGCCGAAAAACTCGATTTCCACCATTTCGACTTATTTTTATAATAATTCAAAGACCACTTAACCGATTTTGATGAAATTTTCTGTACTTGCTATAAAATGTTTGCTCTTTCTAATGAACCATTAATTAGCCATAGCTAAAATTTCGTGCAACAAACACTTTAATATCGAATTAATTCTCACTCTTACCTGGCCCCTGGGAGATTTTAATATAGTCATTACTATATTAACGTTACTTTACATTTGTAGACAGTAGAGACAGACGGATTTCAAGCTGTCAAAAGGGACGGAATTGAGTATAGCTCCATAGGAAAAGTTCTTGATCCAATGTACGAAGTAGAAGACAATGTTGCACATATAATCTGGAAAAAATAAACAATAACAATGATCATGTAAAAAGTTAACTGTAGCTATCTAATTTCATGGTAAAGTTAATTTCTTAACCTTCGTTAATAAATTTCTAAGAGATATTTCAAGCACTCCAATAATAATAATAATAATAATAATAATAATAATAATAATAATAATCAGCTAGGCTAATAATAATAATAATAATCAGCTAGGCTAATACCCAAGGCACCACCCTAGGCCTAAGTCATCGAGCGACTTTTAAAGCCTTTTAACTCAGGTGGCCGGGTTACATTGCGTAGGAGGGTGGTGGCCAGCCCTACATGCCACACGATCGAGCCAACAGCTCCCTACACTAACTATTACCGTTAACCTTGCAACAAGTTTTTATGGAAGGGGAAACCGAAGAACTCGGGGGAAAACCCCTTAAACCAGTGAGGAGATAACTTGCAAACTCAACGCAGAAGGAGTTGTTCCGAGTTTTCACCCAGTGCCACAAGCCTAAGTTATCGAGCTACTTTTAAAGCCTTTTTAATTCAGGTGGCCGGGTTACAATGCGAAGGAGGGTGGTGGCAAAAAAAACTCCAACTATTGAGGTAAGAAATAATAATTAAACAGGAATTTATATCTAATAGTATTGAACTATAAATTAGAAATTATAAATAATGTCAAACATCGTTACCTTGGGTTGCGTATGAAATGACCTTGGAAAGTGAGAAAAAGAGAGTTCTATCTTTACAAAAACAACTCGTCTTGTAAAGAGGGCAAAAACACGCAGGGATCTGAAGCTTTAATCTTTCAAGAATGCACTTCATGAAATGAGGAAGCAAAATCTTCTATTAGAAGAAAACGCTTTGGATATTGAAGAGCGATTTGGTTCAACTTCCATCGAGTTATTTAAATTTTTGCACAAATCAGGACTGAAAAATTCAAACAAGAAACAATACCCTCAATTAATAAGAAGTTTTGCCATGAGTCAGACTGTACATTTTTACTCGCCAAAGGCATATGAATTTTTAAGAAAACACCTATGCTTGCCACATCCAAACACTCTGCGTGAATGGTCAAGCAAAATTTATGGCCAGCCCAGTTTCACTGCTGAGAGCTTTAACTACATCAAGAATGAAGTAAAAAAATCAGAACATCCACTACTAATAGCCCTATTGTTGGATGAAATGTCCATCAAGAAACACACAGAATGGACTGGCAAGGAGTTTTGTGGTTATGTTAACTTAGGACTAGAAAATGACATTCAAGACACAGATGAAATTGCCACATCAGCTCTAGTATTCATGGCTGTAGCCATAAATGGACACTGGAAAGTCCCAGTTGGATATTTTCTTGTAGACGGCACACCCAGTATTCTTTTGAAAAATCTGGTAACAGAGTGCTTTTTTAAAATTCCAAAAACAAGGGCCAAATGTATTGCCCTCGTGTGAGAAGTAACATTATTATGGCTACATCACTTGGTTTCGTCATAACACGAGACATTATTCAGTTTTCCTAAACCAGGAACAAAGATTAAACGAATTTGTTAACTGATGAAAACTTCAGTGACAATATTATTTAGTGGAACCAGGAGAAAACATTTTTTTTAAAATCTTGTTACAATTGTCTCCAGTCAGATTATTTGACGTTTTAAACTCCCAAAACCCACTTGGTAAAGGTTTAAAGGCACCAATCATAAATTCAAACTTAGAACAAATCAAATGCGACTTAATGAGGACCAAAGATCTTCTATTTAATTTAACAGATGCAGAAGGAAATATGATTCTTGGAAGCCCTAGAAAAACAGCCATTATGGGTTTTGCTGTGGCAATTTTCATTGTTTTGGGTATTGTTGAAAAATACCTAACTCCTCCAAATGCAGTACTAAAGTATGCATTGTTCCTCCCAGTGCACTACTAAAATATAATTATTTAAAACAATAACTTTCTTTCTAATTCATTCTTTTATTTTAAGGTATCTTTTCACTTACAAACTATCACAAGACCATTTGGAATTATATTTCAATACGATTCACAAGAGAGGTGGTTGGAACAATAATCCAAGTTGTAAACAGTTCACAGCTGCCTACAAAAATACATTGGTTACAAAAATTGAAACGTCAAAAAGCGGCAATGTCATTGTTTTAGATAATACTGACATTCCAAATCTGTGTGAGGTAGTAGTTCCAAGCAATGGTTGTAGTGTTATGTCACAAGAATCTTTAAATGAGACGGTAGAAGATTTCATTTTGTTTGTTACGGATTAAACATCCACTTCAAACTTCTTCCGGGAAAATATTATTCAATAGTGGCTGGTTTCGTCGTAATTTGCCAAATATGCTTAGCAGCTACAGATGAAATGCATTCCTCAAACAATGACCATACTTATTCGTATATTCCAAGGAGGAAACAAAACTGTTACTCCATTTAAAAGATAATGGTGGATTATGCCATCCATCAGCCAGCATTGTAAAGATATGTAGTTTGACAGAGAAAGCTGTACGATATTTTGGACCTATTAAATCCGTCGCCAAAAACATCAACTTGAGAATAGAACTGCTCTGCGGTTGGCCTACCACCAGGATATTTGCGCTGGGGGAAAGAAAAACAGAAGAAATCCTAGGCCTTTTAAGTACAAATTTAGATACTAAGTGTTGTAAGGCTTATTTGTAATGCTTATTAAAGGCAGCAGTCGTTGTATAAAAGAATGGTTAAGACTTTATTTACATTTAATCATACATGAAGGAGATCGTTGGTCTGCCCTTAGAAATATAGGCAGGCGGTATTTATAGTCGGAACTAGGCCGGAAATTGTCACGTGTTCTTACAGTTATTAACGCTCGTAGTTTAGCGCCATCTAGGCATATACCACACTAAGCTTCTGGTTTTTTTCTGATAGATGGCTGTAAATTGCATAAGGCAGCGCAAACTGTAACTCTTTTATCTACTTTTTGGTAGAAATGCAATGGTAAAACTGATTTTAAAATACTGAAACACGCCAGTTTACCAAATACTCTTTCAACTTCAATTATGACTGTTGCAATTCTCCTTGTACGTGTAACCTCTTCATAAATGTTGTTTTTATGCGTAAATGCTGGAATGTTTAACTTGGCGTTTATAAAATCTAAGTCTTCAGATATGGTGAAACCACGGTCAGCCATCACCTATTTATCAGTAGGATATTAGTTCAAATAAATTCATTATGACCGTATCACGGTAGCTTAATTAAAACTTAAAATTTGCAAAAAGTAGCGAAGAAGATATCCGTGATAGGTAATACATTTTTTTTTAAAACGTAGACGTTTTGAGACGTGGCTCGTCGGGTCGTCGCTAATTTTTACATATTTTAAGTTAGAATATTAGTTACATGTGATATTTACATAGTTTTAAGTTTATAATTACCTCATCACCAGGACGCAGTAAACTAAAAATTCCAGAATCTCTGGCACGACCTCCATAACATGTGGACACTTGCATAATAAAGCCTGAAGGTGCTATGACCGTAGTAAATTTCAGCGTATTATGACTCTTATAATTGCTATACGTCACAGCTCTAGCTGTACGTTTTCTTGGCCTTTGTACGAATACTTCCAAAAAGTCAATTAATTAGTAAGTAATTAATTTTGAACGCACTGGGTAGAGTACTTCGAATAGTTTCCCTGGGTAACCAGCATACAATGTCCTTAAGATGATCGTACATAATATTTAACCAAAATTTAAAAATCCTCCCAGAAATATGGAATCTTTGGCCCAAATCTTGAAACAACAGGTTCAGTCTCAGTTTCATTAAAACCAGAAGGATTTGGTCAGTTACCTTCAGGGCACACGGAGGTTTTAAATTTAGATTTGGTAAAATATTTTCTAACAAAGTAAAATGTACCAAATCTAAACCAGTGAAAAACTTGCAATCTTTGGTAGTGAGACGGTCTTCATCGTCATGCATGTCTATCTGGGTACTCCTGCTAAATTTTTCAATTTCAGGTTTTCTGGGACCAAGTAAAAAGTAGCCGTGATCTATCGTTCTAGGATTTTCCCACTGCGTTCCAATAGTTACACTTTTGCCCTTTTTCTTACATTCACATAGAACTTCTACTGAATTTGAAGCTACGGTTTCTTCACCTTTATTAGAGTTGAAGTTGGATTCAATATTGCTCATTTTCTCTAGAAAGCTGGTCCCAACATCGCTGCTTGTATTACAATGGGGAATTAACATTATCTCTAAGAACTACGTCACTATAAAAAAAAATCGACTAAGGTGCCATCTCTGGAGAAAATGTTAAACTATATTTTTTTTTTAAACTTCCGAACCCATTTATCCGCCCTGTTGGGTGGTAGTGCTGCGTTTAATTCATTGAGAACTACTGAAAATGGTTAAAAGTTGTAGCATTAAGGGATGTAAAAGTGTATTTATGTCGAAAGATAAGGGAAAAAATGTAAGATTTTTCAGGATTCCTCGCGTTATTAAACATCAAGGCGAAAAAACCGAGGCACTTTCCAAGGAAAGAAACCATAAATGGCTTAAATGTTTAAGCCTTGATCCTGTGGACTGTGGTGAATGGGTGAGGATATGTTCAAAACACTTTTTCTCTGGAGGTAAGCACTAACTCATAGATATGATTAACATGTTGACTGATGAGTTGTACACTAACTTTTTTTAATTATAATATTATTTAGCACCATCTTCATTGTACGATACTACAAACCCAGACTGGATCCCTACGAGGTATTTAAATGGAGATTTAGATCCAAATGAAAAAGATGAAATCTCTAAGTTACAACGATATGAAAGAAAGCGTAGGCGTGCCCACAACGGCAACCAGCAAAGCGCTAAAAAATACAAGCGTGAAGATGTCCAACCTGAAGTTTCAAATATGAATAGTAGCTGTCTTGAAGATAGTGCTGTTGGAACTTCTTTTGAAGAATCAGTTCGAGTAGATGAAATATCTTTAATAATGAATAGCAAAGTTAATGATAGTGTGGGTGAACAATTGTTGCAAGAAGTAAAACTCCATGACAAGCCAAAATCTGTATTAGGGAAATCCACTTGCAATACACAGTCAACTATTGGAACACAAACTTCCATCGTTCAAATGACTGAAGTAGCATTACAAACATCTACTAAAAGGAAGAATATCGGAATTCAGGCATTAATCCAAACAAAGGTCTGTGACTTTAGTGCGCAAATAGATAGTGTTCCAAAAGCTGATGCTGAAACTCAAACAGAAATAATTGAAGTGGCTATAAAAGAAACTCAAACTAGCTTCAGAGTTATTGAGATGTTTGAATTGGAAGCATGTGAAATTAAATGTGGAGAATCATTAAATGAAATTGAGGCTTTAAAATGTAAACTTAAAGAGGTTGAAAATCAAATTAGAAAGTTTCAAGACGATGCCATATTATTAAATTGCAAAATAGAAAAACTTCAATGCGAACTAGATATCAGAAACTGTGTTCAATCCACATTTGTTAATGACAATTGTCATACTAAGTTTTTTACTGGATTGGAAACTTACCCAGTTCTGTTAACTTTGTACAATGGAGTTGAAAGTTACTTGTGCCAAAATTCCAAATTGACCCCGTTTCAGCAATTAATCTTGACATTGCTGAAACTTAGAATTGCTTCAAGCTATAGGGACTTAGCCTATAGATTCAATATTTCTGAAATGTAGTATCCAGATTATTTTACGCATGTCTGAATGTTTTATACAAGCGTATGTCAAAATTTATCTACTGGCCAGACAGAGAAGAGCTTCAAAGAACCATGCCAATGTGCTTTAGAGATAAGTTTGGTCAAAAGGTTGCAGTTATTATTGACTGCTTCGAAGTTTTTACAGAGAAACCGTCAAATATTTTAACAAAAGCTGGAACATGGTCCAGCTACAAGCATCAAAATACAGCTAAGTTCCTCATTGGAATAACACCACAGGGAACAATTAGTTTCCTGTTCAAAGCTTGGGTTGGAAGGGTTAGTGATAAGCGTTTGACAGAGGACTGTGGTTTCTTGGATAAGCTCTTGCCAGGAGATGTAATTTCAGCAGACCGTGGTTTTAAAATAGAGGATTCCGTTGGATTGTATTATGCTACTGTTAAACTTCCGGCATTTCGAGATAGAGGAAAAAAGCAGTTAGACCCCTGTAAAGTAGAGGAAACAAGAAAAATAGCAAATGTACGTATTCACGTGGAAAGGGTGATAGGTACCGTGAGACAGAAATACGCTATTTTATTCTCTAAACTTCCAATCGAAATGTTACACACTGTAGATGGGGAGCAGGTAGCGACCATAGATAAGATTGCATTAGTTGCATGCGCTTTAACAAATCTTTGCAAGTCAGTAGTACCATTTGAGTAAAATTTTAATTAGAAAACTTAAGTACAATTAAATAAGTATACTCAAAGGTTTTTAAAAAAAAATTATAAAAATATAAAGCAAATAGGTGTTTTTTTAAATAAATTTAATAAAAATGATAAACAATTAGTGTTATAGAAATCAAGTTGGTTTTTTTACATTCCTTTTTTTACTTTTATTTGTAAGATTTAACTTGGCACAAACCGGACAAAACCATTTTCCTTTAGGCACATCATTCATGTCAATTTTTAGACAATCCAAGTGAAACCACCGCAATTGGCAAATTTCAAAATCACAGCCAATCATATCACCTTCATCACTGCCTCCACAATAACAGTGCTTCACTTCTTCCTTTTTCTTCTGGATGTTATTTATGGAAACGAAGGAAAGTGGATTATTGCTTAAAAATACATCTTTGGATGTCGATGGGAGTTCCAAAATATCAAATTTTTTTGGACAAGGAATCCCCTTTTGGGGTGTTGATGGAAGCTCTAAAATATCACAATTTCCAGAAATAGGGATCCTTTTTTTGTTTTTAGCTGGAATGCCTTTCTTTGTTTTATTACCAGGAATGCCTTTTTTAGTTTTGGTACTAGGAACATTTAAATTGGCTTTATCACTAAGAACTTCTTTCGCTGTATCAATTATCGAAATATCATAAGCTGTTACTGTATCACTAACACCCTTATTAATTTGAGCTTCGCAAGCTGGTTGTTCAATTTTATCAGAAGTAAAAAACTTGGCTACAAGTTCAGGTACAATATCTCGGTAGAAAAACTTGCTTGCTTTTTCCAAAGCTTCACGGAAGAACTTTTCATCTGGCTGAATTCTTTCAATGTGGAGGTCTTTCGTAGTCCAAACACAAAAATCTGAATATGCAGATTTGGTGATAAATATTTGAAATTGGACTTGATAATAGTAAGGGTGCAAATGACTCAAGAAAAATCCAGAGTTGGTTTCTTTTAAGCAAGAATTTTTGTTTTTGGAATAAACAGAATCATTTCTCATTGAGAAAGGGCATTTCAGTTCGAAGAATACTCGTTATTAAGGCATAACCCTGAACTGGCGACTGAAAAATTAGAGTGTTGCTGCGATTGAATATCACAGTAAGCCTTTCGAGCTACAGCTTCTTTTTCACACCCCCAGTTGGTTGCCTCAGTCTTGAAATTGAATGAGTTCGGATAACAAATTGTGTTTATTAACGAAATGGATGGCATCGCAGGATCAGAACTACAGCATCTTTTGGCATTTGAAGCCGTTATTCTTCCAGCTCGGAAACGGTTCCAAAGATTTGAATTGCTCTGAAGCCTTGTATCTTTTTCAAGAGCCAAAGCTTGCTGGTCATTGAAACCTATTTCCACATTCTCACAAAAATTAAGTAAATTAGGAAATAATAAAGCTTGAGTTCCTTCATCAAAGAGGGAAGTTAAGAGTGGTGGGTATTTTGGGCCAAGGCACTTAGGTATAAAATCCTTTTGATATTTTCCAAGCACGCTAAAAATTGCCAATTTATTATCAGCTTTATGAAATTCTTGACACCACGCATTAAATTCTTCACTAGATATTTCAGGGACATCTTTTTGTTTTCTTATGTCGCTGATGGGTTTTGTATGAGCTATGACTTCAGAGTTTACAACGCTTTCTAGATGTACCTTTTTCTTTTGTGGAGTTTTAAAATCTGCTTTATACAATGGATAAACTTCTACTCCTTTTGTAGAAGGAACACCCCATTTCTTTTTTTCTCCAGTGCAGCTCTTAGTTTCGCGATATCTTACTGCATATTCTATGAAAAATAATAGGGCAGCTACATGAGTGCAGCACTCGTCCAACCCAGCAACACAGGTGCAGTGGGCACCCAAAATGTGGCCTTGTTCGTCAGTTATAACCCAGCTGTATAAAGGCTCGTCCCTTAAAGATTGCGAGTGCAAAACCTATGACAATAACACAATAAATACTTGTTGGATAAAATATTTCAAAAAGCTTACCGAGCATTTGACAATGTAGTTTTTTCCTATCTGCTTTACTCGGACATCACGTACGAACCCATTGAGAAACTGATTAAAGGCGCCAAGGCTTTTCCTGTTGTTAAGTTGCTCATCCGTATATGGCGATATGCCATTAATTAAATAATGGTAGAGGTGTCCGTACTCCATGGGAGGCAAAAACTCAAACCCATATCCTACACCTTTATGTTCGCCATCCCCGTGAACTTGTGCCAACTCACTTGGGTCCATTTTATATGGGTCTACGTTGTTGATAAGTTTTATCTTTTCAAAATACCTCTTTTTAGCGTGTGTAGGAATTTGATCTAAATAATCTGAAGGATATTCTTTCTTATCTTTTTTAGGTCTACCCATGGCTACATTTTTTTCAACCCAATATGGCGTACGCGCGTGTTTTTTAAATAAATTCCTAAATTATAACAAACTAGATGGCACCACAGTCGCAACAAAAAAAAAACCCTACGTCACCAAAACTGTTTTTCCCCTCCAATGTTAATTCCCTATTGGTCCCAACGTCGCTGCTTGTATTAAAGCTGGTTCCAACTTCGCTGCTTGTATTAAAGCTAGTTCTAACTTCGCTGCTTATTCTGTCTTCGATATTTGTGTGAACACGACGCTCTTCTCTATTTGGATGAAGGCTAGAGCTGATATCATTTAGTTCGGCATCTATATGAAAATTAGTCAGAGTTCAAGTTCAAGTTCAAGTTCAAGTGATGCCAGGTGATACATGGTAATGATGACCAAGATGTTGGCTAGGATAAGGATAGTTTTTGGTAGGCCGTCCTTCCACAAAATGTAGGGAACATACTTAGAAGTTAAGAAAATTAGTAAGCGTAACAAAAGCTAGAACATGTCAGTAACTACCGAAGATCTTCTCTTTGGATAATAATACAGTCTTTGTAGTGCGCGAATCCATTTAAGTTTTTCGGCTTCTTCCTGAGGGAAAAAGTGTAAACCATAAGGAACAAGGCACGGACAATCTTTTTTAGCTAATGGTAAGTCGATCTTGGCAATCTCGGTGAATATTACACTCTGAGGCTTTCCAAATCCTCAAATTTTTATCTGTACTTACACAGTTAATTACCGAACAGTATCTACCTGGATTTCTATAATTCATTTTAATGAATGATTAGGTTTCCAAGTTTTTAAATATTAAAAAAAATAACCAGTTCCAAGCTCAAATGCAAACGTAGAAAAATCATAAGCGGACGAACGATAATAGTTATCTCAGTTGGTCATAGATAGCGCCACCATCAACAATATAGCGTATCGCAATGGCGGCGCCCTTAAAAAACTCTTGGTAAATCCCGTATAGTGCCTCTATTTCTTTTCTATCTCTATGTTACTACCGGAACCAGGCTTGGAAATAAGGTTTATTTCTAAACTGGTCTATTTGGCCAGTGACTCCCAACTCTTGAATTATATAAGTGGTCACGTAGACCAGTTGGTTAATAAGATAACTTTGTATTAATAAACTGGACACTGGGCCAGTGAACCCCTAGCTTTTGAATAAAAAAACTGGTCCGAGCAATTAATAAACTGGTCTTTGACCCAGTGACCACCACTTATTTCCAAGCAGACTTGTAAATAGTGTATATTTTTAAGGGAGTCCACTGGACCCGGACCCCTCCGCCGATCTATTTTTTCGACGGGTTCCGGACTCTTCCCTCTTTCTTCGCCCCCATCGTTTAAATTTATATGTTCTTTAATCTCTCTTTATTCCTCCATATTATATTCGAAAATAAATGGCACCTAACCAGGCAAAGCCTATACAATTTGTATTGTAATTATAAAAGTGACAGTCAGTAATCGAACTACAGCATCAAAGTTGACATATTTTCATATATAATCGTGATCGGGTAAATAAAAATGCTCGTAAATATTATCACAATTAATTTAACCATGAAAGTCTTCATTCCAAACCTATAAAGCTTAATTTTTTTTCTACCTTTATTCATTTTAATAAAGCAAAATTTTGGTCTTCAATGGCACTGTTACAATTACTGTGCCTAAGGGAATACAGAGCAAGACTATTAATTATGGACTAATAATTTCTAAGACTAACGAAATATGGAAATTATTCCCCACACGGACCACACCTGTTTAAGTTAGAAGAGGTTTTTCCCTGGTAGGCCCAAGTTTTCCAAATTTTTCACTGGTCATTGTCAATTTCTATACGCCTCACAGATAAGTGATAGGGGAGCTCTAGCTCCGTCGGGAGTCCGACTAATATTCGGAGAGCTGAAATAGTGGCGGTCAGTATACACTATACAGATGCCTCAAAGATAAAAATAATCAACTTTTTATTTAATTCTCGAAATTTTCCCTCTTTTTACACAGCTAATGATATAATTTGAGGGAGTCCCGTGGACTCTTTACCCCCTTCTAAAGACATTTTTTTAGGAGTCACGTGATATTTTTCAGGGGTTTTTGACGCGTGGACTGCCGCTATTTACAAGTCTGTTTCCAAGCCTGACCGGAACCACTCTTTGAGTTCTGATTGGTTGAAACTTGTCAATCGTCTGCAACGGCTCTTTACATATTTTTCAGTCATACGCATAGAGAGTCGGGGTGCGCTCTTGCTTGTTCCGGAAAATTCATTCCCCCGTCGTATCTATAAGATTGACAAAAATACGTGGCACCACCCATGTGCTAGTGGGGAAACTAAGAGATTGAAATTGAAAGTTTCAAAAACTAAACTTTATAGCATACGTAACATAATTACTTATAAGTATGCCACTGTACCTTTATTCCACTCAAAAATCTTCACTAACGGTTTGTTTCACCACGAACCAGTAAAAAGGTAGACTACGTTAGATTTTAACCTTTTTATTCATCCTAGTAATTTTGGGAGTAACATTATTGGCTACTAACATATGTATTTAAGCCAATGGAGAACCTCTAAATTTAGAAGAAATTTTTGGTGTCGGAATTTTAGTCAGCCCAATGTAGCTTTATTGAAATTCATAAACTCGGTCGGTTTGTGCGGTTGAAGTTAAATAATGAGTAGTTTAGAAAAAAGGTTGGGGAAAATATTATTAATTATATATGTGGTTTTGTCGTAATGAAACTTAGAAAAGAATTAAAATGCCAAACGTGTTTAACTGTTTTAGACAAAAGAAACCCTCCACTAACAGATCATTACTATGCAAAAGACCTAACTAAACTTCTATTCCTTTTAAAGGACAAGGGTGGACTATGTCACCCATCGACTTATGTTGTTAAAATTTGTAGTTTAGCTGCGAAAGCCGTGAGGTTCTTTGGACCAATAAAAACCGTCGCTAAAAACATCAATTTAAAAATACAGTGTTTGGTTATGCGCCAGTTACTCTCAGTAGACATTTTCCCAACATTAAATGAGCACATGTTTGATGACGAACTTGACTCGCAACACCATCTTATTGCTCTGATCAAAAGAATCATCCATATTTATGTTGAACATACGACTAAGGAAAATTAGCACAGACATTAATGATCAACTCCAGAAAGAAGCTATTAGGAAAAAACTCACCAAGTTAATCCTTTTCCAAGGACAATAAAACCTCTCCAATTTTAAGGTTATTTCTTCTTTGGTAATATCAAGTCTACAGGCTACTTTTGATAATTATTTACTTATTACTCGTAATTTTATTTAATTTTATTATTGTAGGTAATTACACCTTTTTTATCTCATACATTTAGTAAATTAATAAATTTTTCTTTCGAGCAATATACAATCTTCCGTTGTCCACCTCAAAAGCACAACAAGTGAATACAAGATTTTTCCGAGTGTAGGTGGCGCCACGTATTTTGGTCCCTCTGATACATAAGACGCGGGGGTTGACACTCGGCTTCACTCTCGCAGAATTCACTGGGTCTCTACTTATCTCTATGGTCATATGGAGTCACGGAATCAAGGCCCGTACGAGATTCCTCGAAGTGACGGACCCCTCGCTTCTAATTATTTGAAACTTGCCGATCGTCTGCAACGGCTCTTTACATATTTTTCCTTATACCTTATTAGATTTCTATGGACTAGACGTTAAAATTGAAATAGCAGACAGCGTTTACCTTAAATCAAGTGTCGGCTGTCTGCAAAAGAAAAACCCTTTCGGCTGTGCTAACCAGGCTTAGAAATAAGGTTTATTTCTAAACTGGTCTATTTGGCCAGTGACTCCCAACTCTTGAATTATTTAAGTGCTCACCTAGACCAGTTGGTTAATTTTACGGTAGATAATTTTGAATTAATAAACTGGACACTGGACAGAGGTTGTTCCTGATATCATGAAAACAGCAGCGTGATTCCCATAGTTTGAAGTCCTAAAAGTTCCGTAGTCCTCAAGTCCATCAATTGAATCAGCTTTTTTATCGTATTGCAGACATTCCTTTAAAGCCATTTCATCTACAGTTACAACAGTGAGTTTCTCTTCTTCAGTCATTGTGTGAACTTTCAACTTTAATAGTTCGATAATTTCATTTTGGAACCCAGTTTGACAAGGAACATTTTCTAACCACTTCAACTTCCGTCACTCCATTTTCCAAGTGCGCAACCAGCCCAGTAACTTATGTTTGCTGTTCGTGACTATGATAAAGATATTAACAATATATTTTCCAAATGGGACCAGTTGTGAAATAAATAGGGCAAGAGTAACTTTTCCTTTGCAGAACAAATCTGTGATAAATTGTAAAAATTTAAAACAAAACGTGATATTTAATCAGTCTAATCTGTGATAAATTTAAGAACCTGAAGTATAGTAGTATTAATTTTTAAAACGAAATATGATGTACTTTTTCTACTCTGTGATAAATTTAAATTCTTAAACTGTTTACTTTTCATTTGAAAAATTTGGGTTTTTGTAAATTGGCTAACACGCAAGACATATGTGACCTTTACGATCTGCACAAGGAATCTTTTCAATTTCTAACTTGTCCAGGATACCATGCAACTTTATTCGTTGTATCGCTTGTTCAACCTGAATTCTAACACTCGCAATTTTATAAATTTCACCAACAGCCTCTTTAGGAAACTGCTCGTTCTTATGACCAAAAGGGGGCATAACTAAAATGGCATCTAGTTCTTTTAAATTGGTTTTAATATGTGGAAAACCCTTGTCTGACATAATTACATTATTTTTCTCTATTAAATCCAGTATTTCACATTCAATAGTCACAGCACTATCTGAAGTTCTACCACCATAGCCTTTAGATATTTTAAGGTATGACGCCTTTTATAGCTTAAATAGAAACGAACCTGTTGTGCTACTGAGGCTGGTTGTTCCACTTTAATTTCTGTGTAGTCAATTATTTCTCGGCAGTCTGTATATTAACTTTTGAAGGACTCAGCCATCTTTTCTTTTATCGTGAACATACTTGGCCAATAGATCCAATCTTTAGTTTTGTCCGAGAGTGTTATTAAAACATCCGTAAATATTATTTCAACTGTGGTTCGGTGTATGCCCCAAATGACGCCCAAAGCTGATGAACTTAAGCCCAACTTCATTTTCATTAGGAATATAAATAGGCGGTTTTCTTTTGAAATTTTGGCATGAGCTGCGAGTTGACCTGGGATTATATTCTGTAAAGAGAAAGAGATGTCGATTGACGTCTCTTTCGATCTCGATCGCCCCTCGATCAGGAGCGGATCCAGGCCATCAAGTAAGGAGGGGCGATCATGGGCATTCAAAAGTCGTCTGCTATTTCTTCACAAATTTAGCTGGCATGTATTAAAGTAGATGGCGCTATCGTTTCTAAGCTCGAAGCCTATATGGAGCATGAAAATGTAACATTTAGCTCTCATTTCCGTTTGCTTAAACGAAGTACTTTTTACAACTAGAAAGTCTAGTATACTCTAGTGTCTCTCTAAAATTTGAAAACACGTAAAGAGTAGATTGAAAAGGCAGTTTGTCAGAATTTATAGCCCGGTGTACCTAGTAACAGAGACCATACCACCGGAGGCCTATCATCATAGTGCCCTACGCCAGCGTCCCCAAGCCCGGATAGGTGACAAATCCAGCATGGGTAGCAGAACCCTACTACTGATGGTCGCACCTTTGACGCAAGCCACTCAACCCAGCAGAAGGTGCAGCAACGGGTGGACCAATCCCCACTTCGCACACAGCAGTGGGATTAAGAGTGGATGCTATAGCAACTCCAGCCGACACCCTACTGTAACGTTTCAACATTTATGAACAACCCCCATATTTTAACCGAGTGGCTAGCTCTATTAACCGTGGTTTTCCCGAGTGCGCGAGGACTGGTGTTTCCGCGTATTTCGCGATTGTTTGAAACACCACGCCGGCCAGCAAGCCTATGGAAAGTTTCCGACCTTGGAGCAACTCTTTTCAACCCCGTAGGGACGGAAGCCCTGTGTCACCCGAAGTGCATAAAAGGGGACACGTGCTTAAACTCTGCCTTCTTCCCGAATTCACCCTCAGTGCGCTCTCTGATCCCTGCGTTCCACGAGACTCGTCTCCTTCCCAAGATGTGGGCGGTCGCCTGACCCGACTGACAAACTTTCAACCGGGCGAATGTATCTCTTTTTCCGCGCCCGTACTTCGCGCTAGGCGCTCTACAAGACTCCGCGGACGAACAACCACCGGACAGCCAACTCATTATCATCTTATAAAAGACGTAAGAACTTTTTATCTTCAAGGAGAACCCAGCCACCGAACACCCCTAACTCTTAAACTCGTAAAGCACCAAACTGTTTCAATTATCATTAAAATACAAACCTTTAAACCTTACCAATGTCGACACTTTACTTTTATACCTAAGTTATTTACTAAAACCCCTAGACCAAATTAATCGGACCCAATAACTACTTTAAACACATATTTATCCCAAAAAGTGTCACACTACCTATGAAGGTAAAGAGTCAAACCCTTTGGAGAGAGCTCCTAAAGGGGAACGACGAGCACACAGCAGCCCGCATAACCGGGCACAGCTGGCACCGGAGATCCCGGTGGGAGTCCAAAAGGCCGGGAGATGGGTCCGCCGTGCCCTCATACGGAGGCTCGCCGCCCCACAGCAGGCTACCCAATCCGCCGAGGCGACCAGTGTGCCTGGACCCTCTCCGTTAGCCTGAACCGAAGCTCAGTATCAAGCCCAAAACCTGACCGAAGTCGGAGGTGGAGATAGGACCATTTGATCAGAGCTAACATCTCCCAGTGCGCCACCGCCCTTATGGGTTACAAGAGCCGGACCCCGACTCCCCGGTAAAGCCACCAGTTTTTGCACACTCTAACCCATTTAGGGCCAGATTGAAAAGGCAGAACAAGTAACGTGTTTAGCTGCCGCTTTAGGCAGTTAGGAAAGTTTTGTTATGTTTTTTCAAGTATTCTAAGGGGGGAAGGGGGGATCGCCCCCATCGCCCCCCTATGGATCCGCCCCTGTCCTCGATAAACGCTATTCTATAATGAATTGGACGAAAACATTTTATCGATAATCGAATGATTTCTGGAAGGAGATTTCGACAGGTCTTGGGCAGTAGATAACTTTATCGAATAGGATATCCTCCATTCATAGCCGGATATCCCAAAATTATCTCTCCCTTTCACTCTGCTGATAAAATGGCGTTGATGTTTGCTCGCCTTGAGCTTTTAAGAGTAGCTAGAGAGATTAATGAAAGGTATAATAGACGAGATTTAAGAAGACATAGGGGTCGTACTTCGTAGGGATGAATCTAAAGCCTTCGAATTAAACGAAATTAATTTTCACCGATAATTTCGTCTCGAAAAACGTCTTGTTGTAGAATTATGCCAAGGATTGGCTGGAAAAAGAAAAACCAATTAACCAATTAAAATTCAATATGAACATGGAAATGCAGGAAATTGGTATCATCTTTCTACTTCTGTCATCGGCAGTTACAGTATACATAATTTTTACTTCCCCTACGAGTAATATTTTACCGTTGCCTACATTGTGCATGGCTTGATTTGCATTCTTGATTACTTCAATCTGCACCCACATTTTTCTATAATTTCTCAATACGCAATTGCATTTTTGCTTTTAAACATTTTGATCCCAGTTCATTTGCTGACTCAAATTGTTATGATTTTTAGGTACTAATAGCTTTACGCTTTTTCGTGGTTGGCTCCTACCAGTTATGCGTTGGACAAGACCTATTTATGAACGTATAAGTCAACCAATAGTGAGTAGGTTACTAATCGAAGTTACCAATGTTATGATCAATCTATTGGGAAATAAATGGATTAAATTTCCAAGAATGAAGTTAGTCGAGCGGCCATCAAAATGAGGTTAGATTTCAATTTTATTTTTATAAATATAAAGCTTATCTAAATTTTAATATTTCCAGGTTCATGGAAAAAACTAATTTTCCAGGAGTTTTGGGAGCAATCTACTGTACACACGTTGACATTGCTAAGCCACCAAAAGTTAATGGTGTCAACCTTGAATATTTATACGTTAACCGGAAAAATCACCATTCCATTAATGTCCAACTAATAAGACTAGTGTATATTTTTGCTTTTCATGTTTGACTATATATTTTTATTGTTTAATAGATATGTGATTACGATCTAGTAATTCTTCAAGCAAATGTACAGTTTCCAGGCGCCACACACGATACTTACATCTTTAAAGGGCAACGCAAGTGAGCTGGCATTTGTGTGAATATGTATGCAAAGTACGAAACTTACGGTAAACTCTGCGTGGTCTCGGCAGTACCGAGTGGGGGTGTAGGGGGTTAAAAAGCACGTTGCTTTTTCTTTATTAATAATAATAATAATAATAATAATAATAATAATAATAATAATCAGCTAGGCTAATACCCAAGGCACCACCTTAAGAAATCAGACATTTTGGAATATTTAGAACGAATGTTTCTTGAAGGCGTTATTAAATGATATTGGCTACTAGGTAAATAGGTTTTATGCAAATAATTGGAAAAATAAAAAAAAACAAACAAATTGTAGGTGATAGCGGCTATCCACTTTGCCCATGGATAATGACATCTATAATAGATCCTCCTGCCAATTCACCACAATAAAGATATTCTAAATGTCAGCAATCTGCAAGATCTGTTATTGAAAGGCGTAATGCTTGTTTTCCACTAGCGCGCGTCATAATGTTATTTTCTTTACGCGCGTAAAAACGTTTGAACGTTTCAAAGCTGAGAATCGCGTCGTTGCGCGCGCTAGTGGAAAACAAGCTTAATGGTGTTCTGAAACAACGCTTTGGCTGTCTATTGAAAGATAGAACACTACATTTCAAACCTGAAAAAGGAGCAAAAATTATAATATATTGCTGCATTATTTTACACAACATTTGTATACTGGGCAGTAGCGCCGCCAGGATTTTTTCCCAAGTAGGCACCGATGAATTTAGAGGCCCCCTCTACGCAATAATTTCACTTTTTTTTCCTTTTAACTAAACTCTCCGTTTTGAAAGAGTTCACCGTGTTTCTTTTTGCAAAATTATGTGAATCTAAAATTAAATTAATTTTTTCACTTGTCCCCCAGTTTAACCAACATTTAGATATCCAATATCCCCAATTCCAATAATCCCTTATTTTAAATATTAAAGTCGTTTTACTCAATGAATGACACTCTGCGATTAGAGCTCTTCCCAAATTCATCAACCACTAACGTCGGATGTTCTTTTAAATGATTCGATAAATCTCGATTAATGGATAATGTGGCCAGGTTGGGAAGTCTATCCTCTCGCATTGTTGTCCGTATAGACGCGATTCAATTCTATTCGAGGAACTGAAACTCCTTTCAGAAATAGTATTGGCCACGGGAATACACGGAACAACTTTCTAGTACTTAACTAAGTCGGGAAAGCCACCTTCCATCGTCATTAGATAGTGATAACAGTCTGTTACGCTTTTCAAATTTTTCGATTTTATTAAATTTCTGGCTATTTTAATTTGACCTTTCAATGAATCTAGGTCGAAATTAAAGCGAGTGTATATTTGGAAGTGGGCTAGGACGTCATTTTCTACGAGAAAGTTTTCCGAGTCGGGGTCAGACGCAGTTATTCCTTTAATTAGGCTATTATTGTCTAAAAATCTGTTTTTCATTTCTGATATAAATTTATCGATTATTTGGTAGTAAGTTGATCTCAACTGTTCATTTAAGGTCTTTGCTTCAGTGTCTGGGTTTCCTGTTGTACACGCCTTACCAAAATGGGAGTCTTATTTTAGTCGCCAATTAGTCTCAATGTAGGATTAAGGGTTTTTAAGTATTATGTAAGCATTAAAAACTGAGACCAGAATTGTGGGTCTTAAATAAAATCTATTTTAGTCTCAATAAAAGAGTTTTATTATTATATATTTAAATGAAACTCATTTTAGTCTCAGTTAGGAAGACTCATTTCTGGAGACTTGAAAGAAGTTTAATTGAGAGTTGATTATGAGTTACAATATTATATTAAAATAAGAGTTATTTAAGACTTCACTTTAGTCTCATATTTGAAGACTCATATTTGGGGACTTGAAAGAGACTTATTTGAGAGTCTACTATGGGTTAGAATTTTAGATAAAAATAAGAGTCATTTAATTAAGACTTCACTTAAGTCTCATATGGGGAGATTCATTTCTGGGGACTTGGAAAGATACATAATTGAGAGTTGCTTAGGGGTAACAATTTGAAGTTAAACTAAAATTAATCGTAAATTTTATGTTAAACTTTCGACTGGATCCTCTTAACTAGCTATTTTTGTAGGGTTATCTAAAACAAATTTCGCTCACGTGCCGCGCAATTTATATAAATATATGTACATTAGTCCAAACAATACACCAAATATTTTATATGATCTACTGTACTATACTTTTAAATTATACTTTAAAATTATATTGTAGTAAAGTCCAAACAACTGAACTAATCTTCATGAGTTTAACTATATTGGCCCCTTAAGATTAATATTAAACAGGTAATGGATTTGCAACTTAAATCTTGAAGCTTGGTTACAAAATGGTCATACGGGATTGGCTGGCTATATTTGGTTAAGCTAAACTTACTTAAAATTTGTAATAAAATAACAGTTTAAATTTTTTAAGTCTATTTACTAAATAATATACTTGAAATTCTTAAAATAGGATATTTCATTTCAAGTAAAATTAATTCTAAGTACGAGTGTGTAAAACAACTGAACTGGGTCAAAAATAGCCTAGCATCTAGCGCCATCCTTGAAGTCTGGAGATTTTAAAACTTGCAATCCAGCATGGCAGCTGAACAAAGTAGTCATTTTTGATTTAGTATTTGAGTAGCCAGCTAGAGGGGCATTATAAAATTAGATATTCAGATAATAATTTTGTTTTTTCAAAGGATACCCGAGCGTTAAAACTACCTGCTATATAGCGATCGCCATGCAATAATTGGTGAAGAATTTCACTAAAGATTGCAGTGGACTGCTCACATACAGGGCACCTGGATGTATATTAGTTTTATTGATATCGGCAGATTTCCAATTATTGCTAGAGTTAACCCTTACCAAAATCGTGACTGTCACTTTTAAGCTTAATAAGGTTTTATTTAAAGCTGCTACAGTTCCAAATATAGCTTCAAATCAGATTTAATTCATACTTATTCTGAGACTAATGAGTCTTAATTACGGTTGCAAAGATCTTGTAAAATGATGTTTTAAATAAGTATGCAATTTTTCTGAAATTTAAAAATAATAACGATCTCCCCCGAGAGAGTACATGTACTGAAAATTTCTATATGTCCGTTTCGTTGTATCCAATTTTTTTAACTCTCATTTTTAAGAGTGTATGTATGTATTTAGCATTATTTGGCATACTTTCGCACTTGGCTTTTAAGTCGGGACAATTTCTCTTTAATAAATATAAAATTTCTACGAAATTGCCCCTGTTCCCATTTTCATCATCCGACCTATGCCCGCGAAGAGCGAGATCTTGTTGGGCGCACAGTACTATTATCTGCACGTGAGCAGCTAAGACATCTCTATTTCTAGCAACGTCTGTTTTATGATGCTGATCAACCTGACATACTATTGAGCCTCGAGATTTCGATTCCAAATAGTCTGAATATTTTTTATAAGAGTGTTGGTGTAAAGATTTAGTCGAAGTAAAGTGTTCTTCGAACTTTTTGGCCATATTTTTTCAGTCCGAAAACCCCTCAATAAATCCCGTATTTCTGCCTCCTAAAACATGCCGACAACAAAAACAATAAACTTTATCGTTTGCTACAGAATATTCGAGCATTTGGTATTTGGTGTACCAAGAAGAATTGAAGCCTTGGTTTTTACCACTCATTAGGGTTTTGGGAAAAGACGCGAGGTTAGGTTGAACGGGCAGACAATCCTTATCTAAACTAATATCTAAAGCAATTAATCGTCTTACGTTTGAATTGTCTATCTTTGCACTCGAGGCTCTATTTGAGGATTCAACCAAAATTTCCGATAACTCAGAATTTACAACTACCTCCTTAGCCGGACTGACATCGACATTGGGTAAAACCTCAACAACATTTGTTTTACTGTATTCAGCCTCTGCAAAACCTAGAGTCTTCCCTGAATTCAGTTTATTTATTTTCGCTGACGGTTGAAGAAATCGTTCCATTGCGTCTTTCTGACTGCTCGCATCTCTCTTACATTTTTGGCGTTTTTGGGCCCCCGACATAAACTTTCGGGAACTCATTCTGGTTTTAGTTTTTAAAGTAAAAACTCCAGATATTACGCCTTTTATAAATGGTTCCACTATAGTCTTAAAAAAAAACTAGTTTTAAGAACGGTACCACCCTTGGCACCACCAATAGTTTGGTTCAAATTTTAGCTATGGCTAATTAATGATTCATTAGAAAGAGTAAATACTTTAAAGCAAGTACAGAAAATTTCATCAAAATCGGTTAAGTGGTCTTTGAATTATTATAAAAATAAGTCGAAATGGTGGAAAGCGAGTTTTTCGGCGAATTTCCAGACTTCTAAAATTCTTCTCGGCACCCATGACGTCAGAAAATGCGAAGCGTATCATTGGCTAATTGTCTGTAACACATTTTTTTACATCTGGGATTAAAAGCAGGTTGATTTAACACCAAGGAAAAAGTCCTACGCAGTAGTAATTGAAATAGGCATACACAAGCCTACGTAGTAGAAAAACGATATGAAACCGAAGGCTCCTTGTAAAATCTTCTTAAAACGTCGGGCGCGCGCGTAAAAAAAATATTTTTCATTTCGATAATAAGCCTAATATTATGATTAAAAACCTCTAGTTTGAAAACTTCTACAAGTAAACCGAATCCCTCCACTTCAGTTCCTTCTATTTTAGGAATAAAACTACAGCTTTGATTTGCCCCAAATTGCTCGTGCTACGGACATTGAATTGGGAATAATACTGCTAGAATTACAATTACGATTTCGGTTGCCATGGTTACGCGGGACCTGTTCTGAGAAGACTGTACGAAATTCATCTTTATAATTAGGCGGTAGCGCCATCTATATTTTGTAAGTTATATGATTCGCGCAAAAATTCAATTGCAATATAGTTGCCCCCACTAGAGACAGATGCCGCCACGGTTGAACGATATAGTTGAAAAAGTCTCCATATTGAACGAAATTGGTCCCGCGCCAGCCAGATTTAGTTGTACCTCTATTTATTCCCAACTCAATGGCTACGGAGGAGAGAAATTCGCCGAAAATTTCAGGATTTTGGGGAGCGAAAAAGGTCAGTTTCGGACACAACACATAGGCTTGGAAATTTGTTTCGACAATAACATTTTTGGAAAGAGAATGTCCTGGGCTTCAAAACAAAACCCACATTCATTCGTTTTTATTACTATCGATTTTTCGTGCAACCAACACTCTAAGAGCTGTTATGGATAGGGGTTCCTATTGTTTGTTTCGTGTATTCGCTTGGCATTAGAGGCACGAATCAATCAATGTTTTAATTATTTCATTAATATATGGGAAGCAAACTTTATCGTTTGTTTAGTTCTGACAATACCCGGGTGACCTTCGTGTGCAATGGCGATGGCTCGATCAGTGAGTGATTGCGGTAAAATTATTTGATTTCCACCTAGGAGTATATTTTCTTTTTCACTTATGGTGTTTCTCTGCTGTTTGTACGCGTTCCATATTTTCAAATCTAATTCTTCTGGTACGTAGGTGTCCCAAATAAAGGTATTGTTTAAAGCGTCGCTAATAGTACATAATAAAGTATCTTTAACTGATTCTGTTTGAACTTCACGAAGGGTTATAGCCCCAAGACCCGATATGGAAGCGATCATTTGATGTTCCGTCGTCTCATCCGTGTGTTCTAGAGGATGTCTTGACATATAGTCCATGGGGTTCGTTTTCCCTCCATGATAAACGACTGTAAAAGTGTATTGTTGTAGACGTAGAAGCCATACTTGTAAACGACTGGTAGCTGGAGATCGTGGATTATTGAATATCGGGACCAGTGGCTTATGGTCTGTTATGACCTTGAAGTGTGATCTGGCAAGATAATAGTGAAGTTTCTCACACACATATGTAATTGCTAGAGCGTCGCGTTCTATTTGAGAATATCTCTGCTCTGTTGGTGTAAGTGCACGACTAGCAAACTCAATTATGGATTCGTTTCCGTTCTTATCAGTCTGGAGAATCACGGCTCCCAAACCAACCGCTGATCCATCAATACAACCGTTGAGGTCTTCTCTCTATATATTGAAGTATTGTAAAGTGGTGCATTTAGTTAAATGGTCTTTTATGGTATTCATTGAGGTCTGGTGAACGTCAGTCTAAATCCAGTCGACATCTTTCTTAGTAAGATTTTGTAGGGGCTCTGTTATTGTGGCGTTGTTTGGGAAGCTAGTTGTGTGTTTCGAGGCACTCCCCCCCAGTAAGCCCCCTACCCCTCTTTCCCATGCGAGAATTTCCATGGTACCCTTTTCCCCATAGTTGAACCACCCCAGTAAGGCACTCCTCCCCGTTTTCCCCATGCCAGAATTACCGGGGTACCCTCCCCCCCCGCAAATATAACTTAAAAACCCGCCTTTATCTCTCGTCCCAAACTCCCCCAGTAAGGCACACCTCCCCCTTTTTCCCATGCGATAATTACCGTGGTACCCTTTTCCCCACGAAAATTATTCAAAAACTCGCCTTTATCTCTCTTCCAAACCCCCTGTAAACCCCCTGTATCCAATGGCAGATTTTCTCCACCCTCATGACGAACAGAAACAAATACGCTCGTCCCTGAGCCCCGATTCCCCTCTGGCCCACGCAGTTGATAGTCGAACCACCTCATTAACGAAGCGAAGGGCAGTCACGGTTTCCCTCTGTCCCGTGCCGCCGGCCCACGAGGGGTCGGAGTGTGCAATAACTTGTGGCTTTACCGGGGAGGTGGGGTCCAGCTCTTGTAACCCAGCATGGGTGGTGGCGCACTGGGAGATGTTAGCTCCGTCCAAATGGTCCTATCTCCACCTCCGACTTCGGTCCGATGTGGGCTGGTAACTGGGTTTCGGCAAAGGCTAACGGAGAGGGGCCGGGCAAACTGGCCGTCTCGGCGGATTGAGTTGCCTTCTGTGGGGCTGCGGGCCTCCGTATGAGGGCACGGCGCCCATCTCCCGGCCTTTTGGGGTTCCACCGAGATTTCCGGTGCCAGCTGTGCCGGGTTATGCGGTCTGCCGTGTGCCTGCCGTTCCCCTTTAGGCGCTCTTTCCAAAGGGCTTAGCTCTCTACCTTTCTAGGTAGGGTGTCGGCTGGCGTTGCCAGAGCATCCGCTCTTATTCCCACTGCTGTGTGCGAAGTGGCGTGTTGGTCGGCCCATTGCTGCACCTTCTGCTGGGTTGAGTGGCTTGCGTCGAGGGTGCGACCGTCAGTAGTAGGGTTCTGCTACCCATGCTGGTTTTGTCACCTGTCCGGGCTTGCGAACGCTGGCGTAGGGCATATTGATGACGGACCTCCGGTGGTGTGTTTTAATCTTACCGGTACACCGGGCTATAAATCTGATGCATGTCCCGTGCCGCCTGTGTCTTCGTCCGGTTCTCCACCCCGCCTTTGGTACCCTTACTGACTAAGCAAAACAAAAAAAGGCTATAGTTGAGCCACTAACAAAGCGAAAGGCAGCAGCTTCCCTCTCTCCGCGCTGGCTTTCTCTTCGCTATTTTATTTCATGTCTATGGTAGGAAAGTACCATAACAATTTCAAATCATTGCCTAGGTACGGCCAACTCCAATCACGATAAACATCGAAGTTGGACGTACATTTATAGTGGCTTTTACAGCCAACTTCGAACACGCGTTTACATGACCCGAGGTTTTCTTTGACGGGTTCGAAGATCCTTCTTCTCCCCCCCGCTATGTTAACAACTAGCTCGCCCGAGTTTGTTTTTATTTATCCAAATTTATTCGCATTTACCCAAAATTTAATTGTTCTAACCTAATTTACGTTAATTTACCCAAAATTACCCGAATTTCACAAAAAATAAAAAATAAAATCTTCATTTGTTACAACAAAATTGTTTAATTTTTTCAAATATTTCACAGGGGAGTGTGTTACCTAAATGTCACTTTTTTAGAATAAAGTCCATGTCAGTGGCATAAAGTGGCAAATATGGCCAAAAGTGGCAAATATGGCAAAATGTGACAAATAGTGACCAATAATCAGTAAACGCATTTAAATTATGTAAATAATGTATTTCAGATATGTAGCACCACTTACATGTGAGATAATGTTTCAGTTTTTCACAAAAGAACCATTAAAAACACCTTAAAGATATATAGCAGACGAATTCAAACTTAGGAAAAATTGTTGAAAAATAGCCAAAGAAATAACTAGATTGGGCAATAATTGAGTTTCTAGCCCAAAACCTGGCAACTTATCCAGTATATTTGTCTAAAATAGCACAAATGTATTTTTCCATTGGTACGTTTTTTATTTTTATAAAAATTTATTATTTGCCACTATTTGGCATATTAGCCATGTCGGTATTTACCACTTTTTGCCACATTATTTGACACCTGACATTTACCACTTCGGAACACGGTGAGGGGACCCTGTTATTTTAAGATTTTCCTTTACCACATGAATTGGAAAAATAAATACGTAGTTCTATCGAGCAGCTGCTGTTAATACCAAAAAGCATGAAACGTATTCTCAACGAAGCATACAGATATTTCAAGGTAATGACATTTTTAAATCGCCCGACGTGGAAGCGGTCACTGATTTAGGAGAACTAATACCAGAAAATACTTTTCGATAGTCACCCGATGGTTCTTCAAGAATTCTTGGCAAGAACAGCAGAATGTTTCCATGTTTTCTTATCTTACGTTAAAATAATTGCTTGCACTGCTAAAATGTTCCGACTTCTAAGTTGGGTGATCGTGGGATTTTCATTTATTGGTAATTTATTAAATAAGTATTAAGTAACCTCCAGGCTAAATAGCGTTAAAACACGTTTATGTATAAAATTCGAAAATAACTATACCTTCAAAAACGAAAACGATGTTCATAATAGTAAATTTTAGGTTCCAATTCCATAATTTTGGAAAATAAAAAGCTATTTTTATTATTGCGGGCATTTAAATTTTTACTTCGCCTTGGCTGATCCGTCAAATAGGTGGTAGACGACGGTTTTTCGAACATTGACACTTGACACTTTTTTGAAATGGCTAATAACAGCTCACTGTGAGTTCTGAATCCTTAGTTACGCACTGCATTATGACGTCGTTGGTGAATCAGATAAGGTTAGTGTCGGGAGAACATTAAGTGCCAAACACACTTATCAGGAGTGGGGTGGCGGAGTGGTTGGCACTTTCGTCTCGCAGCAAGAGGAGCCAGGTTCGATCCCAGCGGATCCCAGCTTGTGGCCCTAGTTAAAAACTCGAACCTACTCCTTCTGTGAAGACTTTCACTGGTTAAAGGGGTTTTCCCCGAAGATCTTCCATAAAATATTTTTGGGTTACGGTAATAGTGAATGTAGGGAGCAGTTGGCTTGCGTGGCGTGAAAGGCTGGCCAACACATTCCTAAGAAATTTAACCTGACGACTTAAAATGAAGGCGATTAATGTCGCTTGACGCTAGATGACTTGGGCCTTGGGTATTAGCCTAGCTGAATATGATGTTTTTTATGATAATATTAAGAAAGATAAATTTTGAAGTAATTCTTCAAAAAAGGTGTACAATAAATGTTTCTGAAACGAGAGCAAGCACCAGTTTTCCAATAAATAGGAAATAAATTGTCATTTTAATGAAAATGAAAACGTCACTCATTGTTTTGGTGACAGTTGAGCGAAATGTTTGCTCGAATACGTAACTAACAAATTATGCATTAGTTCCAAATAATATTTTTATTTTATTTAATAATTCTACGTGATCATTTACACAGAAAATTAAGTCGTTCTTATCGTTTTAGGATGTCGAATTTACGTCGTCTTACTTCAGTGGTAGGGATTTTGGAAATTCTACCGAAAACGGTTTATTATTTCTATGATAATTAAAAGTGATGATTTTTTATCACGGACTAAAGGCCTATTTTCATGCTCGCTGGTAGCGGATAAAAATCGTCAAAATTCGCATCCGCCACTCGCAAGCGTGAAAATAAAGCTAAAATATCTGTTTCAAACAGATCGACGCGGAAAATGAAAAAGTGTGTAGCGGAAGCGGATTTTGTCGATTTTTACCCGCTACCAGCGAGCATGAAAATGGGGCTTTAAAGTATAAATTGTTCTCAATGACGCGTACAAAAATAAATTTACTTCCCTTTCACTACCTAGTTTGTTTACCGGTCTAACGAAAGTCTTCAAAGTTTAATAAAGTACTCAAAATATTTAGCCTTTACACAATTTCAAATTTAGAGTTCCTTAATCACTGAAAATAAGTCTATTTCGTTATATCGGAAATATTAATTTTAAAATAGCTGTACATGATCTAATTTAAATCACTGAAAATTATCTTCATCTTGTAATAAGCCAGTTGTTTACCATTAATTTTCCAAATTGACTTACTGTGAATTACAGAAATTTTTATTGTTACTACTTGTTTTAGCACCAATTAGATAAATAAACACCAAAAATTATGAAATAAATATGCACATCAAAGTTAAATGTAGACCGCGTAAGTGATTTTCCGATATTTTACTGTTTTTCAAGATACAATTAAGTAAATGGACGCATAGACAAACTAATAAGAGCGCGACCCACATACGTTAGTTGGTTATTGTGTTGGGATAATTATTATCACCGGATAATAAGAACAACCATAACAAAGTGTTTAAGCAAGATAAAGAAGAAGCCAAAAATACTAAACAATATCGAGCAGGTAAATTTCCTTACACGAATGGTTGGGTAAGTCCTAATAATAATTACATTTTTGTTTATCCTGAATTGTAAACAAAATTTGATTTAAGCCCTAATTATAAATGAATATTTATTAAGCCCTAATTATAAATGAATATTTATTAAGCCCTAATTATAAATGAATATTTATTAAGCCCTAATTATAAATGAATATTTATTAAGCCCTAATTATAAATAAATTTATGTCAGTAAAATTTCACGCAAACGGAAATTGAAAACAATCTGTAAAGACGTTATCCTTATCATGTACGCCTTTTGGTTTCTTAATAGGCAGATTAAGCCGACACCTTTCTACGATATGTTTCCAAACGCTCTCTTAATCAGTCTTATATCTCTATTATTATTTGCGTGCTTTCAAGAGCGTTTGATATTTAATCTAAAGTCTAGTTACTTTAGCGGCGCTTATACTTATAGCGAATACGTAGAGGTATTCAGAAAATGTTTTAAAATCAAAATCACGCGAGAAGTTAGTCTATAGATCGAAAGCGTTACGGGGGAACTTGCAGAAGTGTAGGTTGTACACCTTTAAGCAACGTCTACATATTTGAACGTTTCCCCAACACGATTGAAGTTGACGATTGTATCAACGGGACTGAAAATAGAGGAACTTTATCATTTACCTTCTACAATGCATTCTCGTCTCGCGCCAGACTGCGCGCGCATGCAAGTCCACGAGACTTTCATGCTCTGTAAAAGGCTGTTTAATATTGTCAACAGAAGGCGCCAGGCGTACTTTGATTATGTTCCTTGATTTTCAATCCCGTTGCCACTAATGGTAAGCCTTAAAGGGGCTCCAAAGTTCGGTGGCAAAAAAAAGAAAATTGAGCATGCTTTTCATTCCCCCCAACCCCTCATTCGGCCTTGGCAGAGGCGGGCAGAGTCAACCGTAAATTTCGCACTTTACTGACTTTACACACATTTTGCCACCGAACTTTGGAGCCCCTTTAAGCCTATGGAGAAAATCCGGTCTGGGGCTCTATATTATTCTCAACTCAATGGTTTGTCAATTTTGGTCGCAGTTTGCTTCCCGTTTTCCTCCACGCTTTTGATAACATTCTTCGTCTTTTATCTCGATCTCTACTTCTATCGGAGATAAGCTTGAATCCCATTCAATTCTTTGTTTCGCATTCTGTTTCGTTTTAGATTCTAATCAGCGCCGTATCCCGTTTTGAATGGTCTCTGAGGCACCGCGCTCTTGAATTTCGCAAATGAAGTTCGATAATGGCATTAAGCTTCACTGTTTATTTCTTCTGGCAGCCACTGTCATTCGCATTTCGAACGCTAGAAAACCACCAAACATTTTGTTCATTCTCGCCGACGACTTGGTAAGAAAATCTATTGATTTGGATTTCATGTTCTTTTTCGAACTTGTATAGAACAACAAGGACTGTTTCTCCTTGCCATAAAATCTGGTTAACGGTAATAGTTAATGTAGGGAGCTGTGGCTCGCGGGACATGAAGGGCTTGCCACCACCTTCCTACGCGTTGAAACCCAGCCTCCTATTTTAAAGGCATTAAAAGTCGCTAGATGACTTGGGTGGTGCCTTGGGTATTAGCCTAGCTGATTATTAACGTCAATTTTTGGAAATGCTCGAATAGACAGTAAAGATCGCGGGCAGAAACTCAAAGATTCTATGACTCAATATTTTATAAATAAAATTTAAGATATTTCATAATCTGTTCACGTTTGTGGTCTGTTAAGGGGAGATCTGGGCTCGAAAAGGGATTCAACACTTAATATCTTTTGTCGGACAACTTGTCATAACCTTTACTGACGTTCCAAACTAACGTCGTAAGTGCATAGTGTGCAGCAGTAAACTTTCGTTTTTCACCAAGTGCATTTAATTGGGTGAAAAAATTAAAATAAGTAAGGTTTATATTGTGAACAAACATTTATTTTATATTACCGTGTTAATAAAAAGTAACACCAAGAATGTATTTATTTATACTCAGGGAGAATGAATATGTCGAGATTATTTTAAGCGTTTCTCCAATTCCACCCGTAGGGCCCCCCGGTATGCTCCTCCATTTTAGTAAAATCAAATAATACTGCAATCTCATTGGTTCTTAAAAATTACGTTTTTCGACGCGATTATCGCCGCTGCGAGCACGCAAAAAATAAGACCGCCTCCTCTTCCTGCCCCCCCCCCCTTAGCGTGACGGGGTTAGGGTTCCAACGTGTCCGTCGATACTCTCGAATTATTAATTCTCCCTGAGTATAAACAAAGATAATTTAAACTCGTACCCTAGATTCGAATACTGAGAGCTTTCCCATTGACGGTTTTGTTACGAAGCGTTTACCCTTTTCCGGCACGTGACCTCAGAAAAATCGGGCTCCATCGGTTGCGGCACGGCCAACTTCGATCACGCGCTGCCGCGCTGTATAGCGTGGCAGCGCGTGATCGAAGTTGGCCGTGGTTGCGGTAAGGCGCAAACCACGGAGCGAATTTTTTCTGAGTTCCGGCGGGAAGTGGGTAAACGCTATCGGCAACGCGCGAGAGAGTGATTTCGAATCTAGGGTACGAGTTTAAATTATCTTTGGTATAAATAAATACATTCTTGGTGTTACTTTTTATTTTTTAATGGTACAGAATTTGCCCCCTAGCGCGTGGGATGATTATCAAAGTCCAATTAAGCTATTGAATATTTCCAAACTATATTGATACCTGTCCTTTAATTTCGATTAATGAATGCGTGTATTATTAGAAAGGTTGATAAGTTTGTTGTGATAAGTAATCGATTAAAAATATTTCCGCGATGTAACACCGTAGGGATGGAACGACGTGAGTTTCCACGGTTCTCCGCAAATGCCGACACCGAACATCGACGCGTTGGCGTCGGATGGCGTCGTACTTTCCAATTACTACGTCAATCCACTTTGCACACCTTCGCGGAGTGCCCTCATGACGGGCAAATACCCCATTCACACTGGTGATTATTTAGGAAATAATTTATCAATAGTCTTAGTCGATAATTCAAAATAACGGTCAAAACGCCGCCGATCAGTTTAGTAAAATATTTTCGGCGGCGTAATCGTCGGCCATTTTCGGTATGGAGATACAGGCCGGAAGGCAGGCAAGGCTGCCAGATTTCGATAGACCGAAAACGGCCAACTCTCTCAAATGTTTTCGTTTTCAAAACCAAAATTTTGCGGCGTAGCTATCGACTAAGACTATTAAGACATTTCGATTTGATCGGCTTTAAATATGATTTAGGGATGCAACATGATGTCATTTATGGCGCCGAGCCTTGGGGACTTCCATTACATCTCACTGTGCTTCCCCAACATTTAAAACGACTTGGATACCGAACACACGCGATAGGAAAGGTAACTATATGCCGGTTAAGCTGAGGTAAGAAGATACAATAAAGCTACCTCTACACTAGTAGTCTAGTATACCATCACCTTACACGTTGAGCGCGCTCTAAAATAATATTGGTGGTGCTTAAAGGGAGTATAACCTTTTCAGGAATTTGGGGCAAGACATAACTCCCTCCCATAATTTTTCTAACCACGTGTTATACGTAGTGTGAAATACAGTTTTTTTTATACACTAAACTATCCCCGCTTTTGTAGTGCTTTAAATTTTCATATCTACTACAATGCCTTTCGTGAATCTAAAACCACGTACCTCATTATTAAGAAATTATATTTGAATAAATATTCAAACTAAAATGAAAATAAGTAATTTATAGCTTGGATATTATTGTTTATATGTTAATTAAGGGTGCATTTAAAAAATAAACGCGAAATATAAAACAGTAAAGGTTTTGGGTGAGAAAACCTCTTTAGGGCGGGCACGCTTCCTCTAATAGAAGAATTGGGTGTTTCTACTATCGTTCTAGACTAGCGCCATGAGCGAGAAAAGAGAGAAGCTATGGCGCACCCTACCAAACCAGGAGGGTTCTACTCCCTTTAAGAGGTTAAGTTACTTCAAATCGCTTATCACTCACTATCATTTCACTGAGGTTTTTGTACCCCAATAGGTCGATTTACTATGTGTTGCGGGGCAAGCTTACTTTACAGGGGTAAGACGCCACAGTCGGAGCTAGTTGAAAAAATATTCAAATCGCTTATCAAATCTAGTCTCTAACGTCCCTTTGTAACCAAATAATTACGGCAGTGCACATTTTTTACTTATTTACCAAATAGGTCGATTTGTGGGTGGAAAACTTTGACATTAGCAACTTTGTCGATATTTTCGCATGTCTTTAAAAAATTGATAATGGAACAACCGGCCGCCAATAGTAGAGCGACCGGCGAGCGACCGGCACACGAAACAAAATATGGACGCGCCTCTATCGGATTTGACCCACCTTCAGACTTGGAAATAGTGATATTTTTTTAAAATTAGGTAGGGAAAATAGGAAAATAAAAATTGGTTACGTTACTTACATAACATTTATTGACTTTAAAACAAGCAAGTATACTTTAATATCACACATAATCATTTGTATCGCTAGATCCCGCTCTCGTATAGGGTAGGAAAACAGAGTTTCAAAAACGGCGTACAAATCATGTTCCAGAAATTTCCGTAAAATGTTTAATAAATATTTTTTAATTAAATTGAGAGCCCCGGTAGCCCGCAACCCCCGTTCGAATGATTTATATTAGGAGCCGACTGATTTTTATTAAGAGCCATTGGCCCCAAGACTCCCGCTAATTCCAAGTCTGGCTCTCCTTTGCTGACGCTGCTTTCGAGAATGATTCCACTAAGCCTTGGCTTCTCTTGTAAAAAGTAATCATAAAATATGCCCCTTTATAACCTTGAAATGCTTTTCCAGTGGCACCTTGGCTTTTGCAAATGGGAATATACGCCGACATACAGAGGATTTGACAGTTTCTTTGGATATTACACTGGCCATGAAGGATATTATGATCACACAGCCCATGAAGTAATAGACCAATTAAAAAATTTCTAACAGGAAATTCGTTTAGAGCGAAGAGGTTCGACTTTAATGCTCTTATTTATGCAAGATGGCGCCACCTTTTCGGCGGGAAGGAAAGAAATATCACTTCTATCAATAAATAATAGATTCATTTGGGAAGAATTCAGTATAAATCGAAACACTAAACATAGTTTCTTACGTTTTTGGGCAATTTAAACTTGTTGCGGCTTAGACTGTTGGTTTTAGACTTCACAATTTTTTTATTTTGCCCCTAATGGCGTTATCACTGTTACACTATGTTTTCCTTATGAACTGTTTTTCATTATATTTAATTTCCAAAATAAATAACTAAAATAAATTTTTATTTTTCAATTTAATTTATAATTTTCAAATATTTCTTAATCTTATTTATAATTTTCAAATATTTCTTAATCTTATTTATAATTTACCAATATTTGTTAATTTAATCTAATCTATTTTAATTAATAATTTACCAATTTTTTAATATAAATTAATTTATAATTTCTGTATTTTAATTTATAATTTACCAATTTTTTAATATAAATTAATTTATAATTTCTGTATTTTAATTTATAATTTCTATATTTTAATATTAATTTATAATTTCTGTATTTTAATTTATAATTTCTATATTTTAATATTAATTTATAATTTCTGTATTTTAATTTATAATTTATATCTTTTAATATTAATTTATAATTTCTATATTTTAATATTAATTTATAATTTCTGTATTTTAATTTATAATTTATATCTTTTAATATTAATGTATAATTTCTATATTTTAATATTAATTTAATTTTAGTATTAATTTATAATTTCTATATTTTAATATTAATTTAATTTTAATATTAATTTATAATTTCTATATTTTAATATTAATTTAATTTTAATATTAATTTATAATTTCTATATTTTAATATTAATTTAATTTTAATATTAATTTATAATTTCTATATTTTAATATTAATTTATAATTTCTATATTTTAATATTAATTTATAATTTCTATATTTTAATATTAATTTAATTTTAATATTAATTTATAATTTCTATATTTTAATATTAATTTAATTTTAATATTAATTTATAATTTCTATATTTTAATATTAATTTAATTTTAATATTAATTTATAATTTCTATATTTTAATATTAATTTATAATTTCTATATTTTAATATTAATTTAATTTTAATATTAATTTATAATTTCTATATTTTAATATTAATTTAATTTTAATATTAATTTATAATTTCTATATTTTAATATTAATTTAATTTTAATATTAATTTATAATTTCTATATTTTAATATTAATTTAATTTTAATATTAATTTATAATTTCTATATTTTAATATTAATTTAATTTTAATATTAATTTATAATTTCTATATTTTAATATTAATTTATAATTTCTATATTTTAATATTAATTTATAATTTCGATATTTAAACATTAATTTATAATTTACAAATATTTATTATTTAACGTATAATTAGTGAAAAATTATTTTTAATTCATAATAATTTGGAAAATTATCGCGACCCACTTTTGACCCACTAATTATTTCGGCCAACGTCTGTAAAGCTTGTGACACTGTCACCTCAATAAAAGGTTTTATATTGCAAAACTCACCAGAATTTGTTTTTATTTTTGGGCCGAATTTTGGGGATACGATCTACGTGATAATGAGCGGCCGGCGTTCGAACGAGGCGGGGAATACGCTACTGACATTTTCACCAACGAAGCTCTCAAAGTCATCCAAAATCACAACAATTCACAGGTGCGTACGAAGAACGAAACACTTAATATCGCTGGAACTATAAAATTGCTTTTTATTTACATTTTTTCTAATAATTGGTTTCAGCCTTTGTTCTTGTATTTGGCGCATTTGGCAGTTCACGCTGGGAACGACTACTCCACTCTTGAAGCCTTGCCTCAGGTGGCAGCCAGATTCCCTCAAATTCCTGATGTCCGAAGAAGATTATTTGCCGGTAAATTAAGTGCAAAAATATTTTGTTTCCGATAGAACAACCCAGAAATACTTTAAAGCAAGTGGCAGGTCGACGTGAAGCAGCTCTTTTTTCAATAGATGTCACTAGTGTCGAAATCAAAAAGGCGGTATTTATACTTTTATAGGTACCCCTCGCGTTGAGTGGATCGTTTGTAAATTGATCAATAACATAAATTACAGCAATTTTAAACAATATTTTTACATGGTATATATAATTCAGGTTAAAGCCTACTAAATAGCGTATTAGTTGTCTAAATATAATACTCTACAATGACTTTCTGACGACGTTATCATTGGGCTATTTTAAATTTTAGCTTCCTATGAAAAAAATAGATGGCACCACGCTCTCCATGAAAGTCGCGTTTTTTAAAGAATCGGAAAGATTCATGGCCACTTGCTTTTAAGGGAATATAACCTCAGGTATTTGGTGTGGAACACCAATGTTTGCAGCTCTAGCCGCTCTTGTCTTTGGCTTTAAATTTTTTTGGCGCCACTGTACAGGGAAATTTGAAAAAATAAAGGGGTCTTCCATAAAGATTGCTTTGCGGGTTATATTCCCTTTAAGCTAAAATTTAATCTTTGCAACCCTCTATTTCTAAGCAGAAATTAATGTAATTTTAAGACGTTGTTACAAATACTCCATTTCTGACAGCAGTATTAGTGCCAGTAGCCCCGCCAGGGGCACATGACCCCCAAATGTATGTTTCCCCCCTACGAACCCAAATCCTGCTTACGCCACTGAGCTTTGCCAAAGATTGTATAGCTTACCTGAAATATCCAGAGACCACAGATGGTAAAAACCGGTTCCGGTCGAGATTGTGGGGAGATCCTGCAATGTCAGGATCAACTCTCCGCCATCGGGTGGTGTATACTTCCGCAAAGGGTGTGCTGTACCTATATTTTAGTATTCATCATTTGATGAGGTCTTGGCACATTTCTAGACTGTGATTAGTGAAACGAGAACTAGGGGATCGCACTATCTTACTAGCCCTTTATGAATTATTAAGAAATAATGTTGTAAATTTGGTAAAAATTTAAATGGGTTCTCCAATAGAAATTGTGAAAATATTTAAAAAAAGTAAAGTTTCGACATATTTAGAGCACATTTCTATTTATTTAAATTTTTTTCATCCAATATTCTTTTATAAAGAAAAAACCGAAAGTGAAGTCAAACTCTTATACATTTTTAATAAAAACACTATTTCTATTATAAATATAATTATTGAAAAAGAAACGTAACGCTGGTTCTAGCTGTCACTTGAACTAGCAATATATCCATAATCTTTATCGGTATTTTTGAAATTAGGTATGATGGGCGCGTTGGACGATTCGGTGGGCATTGTGATAAGGGCGCTCAATGAAGCCAGGTTGCTTGAAAACACGGTGGTGGTTTTCTCAACGGACAACGGAGGCGCAGCAGGAGGCATCGATGGCAGCATCGGGTCAAACTGGCCCTTGAGGGGAACGAAATACACTCTCTGGGAAGGTGGCGTTCGAGGTGTCGGAGTGGTGTGGAGTCCCTTGTTAGGAAACCCTCGAGGGGCAACAAGGACCAATTTGATCCATGTCATAGACTGGCTTCCAACGCTCTACCATGTGGCCGGTAAACTGACCGTCTTTTCTCTTAATATAACACCCTACTTGAATCAATTGGTTTTATTTTAATAATGTCTGTTTCGTTACTTCGTATGTGAATTACTAGTGTTCAACTTTTGGTCTGATAGTTGTAAGTGAAGCAGGGCCGTTTTAACCAAATTTGGGCCCCAAGGCAGACTTGTGGTGTGGGCCACTGTGGGCACTCCCTACCAGAGTTGCAACCACTCAAATATCCAATTGTATAGTACAAGTGAAAAAACCTAGTAATGTAGAACTTCCTATTCAAGGTTACTGACACCTAGGAGCAACAAACACAACACCCAACACAAGGAGAACGCAACCCGTCAAAAGTCGTGGATTTTCTTGCCTACATTTTTCATTGGCTAGAGCTAGACGCTTTAGCGCCTGCTGCCGTCGGAAGGGGAAAATTCGGAAATTGTCTTCCTCCCCGCCCGTAACACGTTGAGCGTAAAGGCTCGTGACGCTCGTCCAATGAAATTCGTACACAACCCTTCGTTAGCGTGTTTAAAGGCTAGCTGCGTTCTCCTTGTGTTTGTTGCTCCTAGCTAACACGGTGTCCGTTGTTTAGGTATTTACGCGACGGTTTTTGTTATTGTTTAAAAAATTTTAAACTAAGTTCTTTCCGTCTTAGAAAACCTAAACCAAACGTGGCAATTTAAACATATCCTTAAATTATAAAAGAATAAAAATTATAACAAAAACAATACCGGAATTTACTGAATTTTCTTCTCAGAAATTTGTCAATTTGTTAAAAAAAACTAACTGTTTAATTTTTAAGATCACGATATCCATTTATAGACTTAGTTAATAAATGAGATACAAACGCTTACACGACGGGAGTTTAGACGTTATTTTTATGCAGACTTTACTCGTAGAAATGGTAAAATGCACACTCAATCCTGGATCTAGTAGTTTTGAAAAAAAAAATTTCAAAAGTTTGTGGTGCGGGCCCCAAGGCAGTTGCCTCGCTCGCCTGTGCCTTAAACGGCATTGAAGTGATGATCAATGACTTTTTTCTAGGTGGAGATGTTCGGGACCTTGGAGAAATTGACGGTGTGAATCAGTGGGACGCAATAGTTGACGGATCTACACCATCACAAAGAGAGGAGATATTGCTCAACATCGACCCGGTTTCAAAAATGTGGGCAATAAGGTCGAAAAACTACAAGCTATTGAATGGTTCCTTTGACAATACACAATATGATCACTGGTAACGTATAAGTTTTCTAAAGCTAACTTAATTTCTAATAATTATAACATAAAGGTATTTCTTTAATAAACTTTTTTTCACGGGACATGACGTAAATTACGTCACTTATAACTCTGCGATGGAAAACGTGTCACTAACTTTATAGATTGGAAACCGAAATGACTGATTTTGAAAACGCACAGAATTCATTACGCTTTTCTGTCTTAGACCAAGCGCTCACTGCTCTTCGTAGCGTCTCCGTCCTAGCTTCCACAAGCCTTTGCTTCGTAACGGAGACAATGCCCTGTGGAAGGCAGGACGGATACGAAACGGAGAGCCAGTGGGCGCCTAGCCTTAGTTAACGTATAGTTGAGTTCGTCTCGCGAGCAATAGATTTGGTTTCGATGGTATCCTTTTCAATAGCAAGAGATTTGGTTTCGATGGTATCCTTTTCAATAGTAAGAGATTTGGTTTCGATGGTATCCTTTTCAATAGCAAGAGATTTGGTTTCGATGATAGCCTTTTCAATAGTAAGAGATTTGGTTTCGATGGTAGCCTTTTCAATAGTAAGAGATTTGGTTTCGATGGTATCCTTTTCAATAGCAAGAGATTTGGTTTCGATGGTATCCTTTTCAATTGCAAGAGATTTGGTTTCGATGGTAGCCTTTTCAATAGCAAGAGATTTGGTTTCGATGGTAGCATTTGCAATAGCAAGAGATTTGGTTTCGAAGGTATCCTTTTCAATAGCAAGAGATTTGGTTTCGATGGTATCCTTTTCAATAGCAAGAGATTTGGTTTCGATGGTAGCCTTTTCAATAGCAAGAGATTTGGTTTCGATGGTAGCATTTGCAATAGCAAGAGATTTGGTTTCGATGGTAGCCTTTTCAATAGCAAGAGATTTGGTTTCGATGGTATCCTTTTCAATAGCACAAGTAGTTTTACAATTACGGTTCACTAATTGTTTTTACATTTACGGTTCACTTATTTTATGTTCCAAATGAAACAGTTTCTCATTGATGGAAATATTAAAAAGAGTAATGTTTTTGATTATGTTGCCTGTGGATATAAAACTGGATTGCGCTTACTGAACTAAGAATGCCACTAAACGGAATTTACTATTGTGCGAGATCAATAATCCTGACTGCTACGCGCAACTGCGAATGGAGGTGGCTTGCCTAGGTTCAGTGTTAAGATTTAAAAAAAAACAATAGCAAATCACTTACAACTCATGTTACCTAGAAATAATTGCGGCAATGGGGAGTTTAACAACACTTCTTCTTGGAAATAGTCTTCGTAAGGCATAGGGGTTACTATTTTTTCGAAATTCTAAAGAGCCATATGGCGTTAAGTGTGGGTTATAGGAGGACAACCACTCTGAGCATGAATATGAATTAATACATATACATTCCTGAAAATAGAAAGTGCGTCTAGATCGCCTTACTACGATATAAGTGTCGTAAAGGAAGTACTCAGTTTCTCTATTTTGATGGCACTCTTTCCGCTATCGAATTGGAAAGATAATAGCCAATGAGGAGTCGGTTTAGCTCCGCCATCAGCGGGATGACAATTTTTTTTCCAAACAAAAGATTTACTTTGCGCTGCGCCGGTGAAATTGGTCAATACCTCAAGTAAACAAGATTAATTAAAACCAGATAATTCAGAGACCAATTATATATTAGTGATATTTAAACCCAGAAGCATAAGTAAGATAATAGTCATATAGATAACACAAGGGGGAACTGTTTACTACATGTTTTTAAAAACGGAAAATATGAAAATATTGCCACCTGAAAGCGACTTCATTACCTTGACATTTTCCCTTCGCCTGTTTATCATTCAAAGTGAAGTCTTACGATTTGGATAAATTTTATTGAATTATTGAAAACACCATAGAGCTCATTTAATTTAAACGCTCTTTTGTGGTTATTATCAATATCTACCTAATTTTTTCTATAAATTTGGATTGACTGAATTTGGTTTGACTGAAAAATCTTTAGAATGCGGAATCGCTAATCCTCCAGTTAATTTGACAGTGGCGAAGAAAAGTTAAAAAGTGTTTTACTTATGTTTTTTTTTTTCACTAAAAACACCGGAATATCCATATTTACGAATTCCAAGACTAAAGTAGGCAGATATGTTACTTAAGACTTAGGACCACCATAGGTGGGGTCCTGGGGATTGAAATTCGGACGGGATATATAGAAAATTAATATTGAATAATTTTTTCTGAAACATTACCTCAAGTTATCATTGGACCGCGTATGTGACTAAGCACTACTCCCTTTTCAAACATTGACTATATGACATTTCTGTGATTGTTACCTATATTGTCCATACAGGTTTGGACCTTCAGGAAGAGACAATAACACTTATCCGATCTTCCCGACATTGCCGCATCTTGCAGACCACTCGATGGTGGCTGCTACTCTCAGAAACCTTGGTAGGGACTACAAAGCTCCGCCCATTGAGTGGTACCTGAATAACGAAGTCAATTGTGGGGAAAATGTGACCAATGCTTGTGACATTTCAAGAGCTCCTTGCTTGTTTGACGTAGTAGAAGATCCTTGCGAGTACCACAATTTGGCGGACACTCAGATGGAGGTATGTGTCAATTAAGAATTTGTATGACCAGTGTAACCATCATAACTGTTAAGAGTAAATTTTAATAATAATTTTAAATTTTAGCTACTTCAAATCAAGTTTCCCATTTTTAGATTTTAAATTTTTTATATCCAGATGACCACTGGGTTACAAAAACTTTCAATTTAGCTTTCGACGTAGCGGAGCTTCATTTATAGTAATTGTAAATTTAAATTTGTAAGTAGGTTTTCATACATTCATAAATCGATGGTAATCTCGATATTTAGTTTTGGATAACTTTTCATCGTCTTAGGATTGTAACTTTTGATTAAGAATATCAGTCCGAAATAAAAAGTTTCTTAAATTATTTTGATGTTAAGCCATATTCCTAAGCATTGAAATTTAATTATAATTGGGAAATTAAGAACTAAATAAATTGTTACAGCTCAATAATGATCATTTGTTGTCGTTTTAGGTAGTAAATTCTTTGATTGACAGGATACAAAATTACCAGAAGACCCAAGTGACGCCTTTAAAGGTGCCAGCGGATGACAAGGCCGATCCAAAGAATTTCAATTTTACCTGGACTCCTTGGTTGGGACACGAAATGCCAAAGCCGAAACTCAATTAATATATATAGGCCAAATAGACAAGTGGTTCAATCAGGAACAATTATTATTTAGAATTTAAATTGATAGCTATTAAAGGAATATCGCGCTCTTCGATTTCGAAAGGACCCAAAATGCAATTCGAGAATAAAATTCATCTTCGTAACCACGAATATTTGTAAATCACAAACATAATCATTGACCCTTTAATATATCTTTAAGTTTTATAATAATTTGTATTTAATCAACCTACGAATAACGTTAAAAGGAACCGCGGCTATGGACTGCATTGCAAAGGATGAAAAAATTAGCGAATAAGTAGACAAGTCCATTAAGAAAAGGGATAAAAAAGCTAAACCCTAAACAAATTTGAAGAAATTAAAAAACTTACAAATAGCTCGTACCGATAGGTCTTCGAGCAAACCAAAAGACGTGAAACTCGGACCAAATTAGATCTTCGAGTGCAAAACTAAATTAAATTAAATAAATTAGCCAGAAATTCCAACGGTAGACCGGTTTCGTCCTATTTAATGGACTTATCTACTTATTCGCTAATTTTTTCAACCTACGAATATCACCGTAATACAATTGTAACTTTGATGTTTTCATGTTAATATTAAATTCAGTTTTCATAACTATACTAATTTTTTCCTCAACATTATGGTGCCGAAACCCGGGAAGCATGACTTTAGATACCTTTAAAGTAATTAGACGTGTTGAGAGCATTAAGATAGTTAATTAATTGAACGAGAAGAAGCTACAAAATGACGTCACTGGAACGAGCAATGGTGAAACGCGAAGCGAATCAACTGCAAGCGGAAACATTTAGAGTCGATATTGAAAAGGAACTTAAAGAAGAAGATCGTAGACCAGACACGGCAGTACTTTCAACAACAATTATGATCACGCCATCAAAATGATGAAAGACAGACTTGGAAGAAAAGCGCTTTTGGTTAATCAGCATTATACGAATCTAACTAGTTGGCAACCAGTAAGGAGAGCCTCCGATATAGTAGGGCTTAGACGTCTGGGTGACACGATAGAAATTCAGATGAGGGGATTAGAATCATTGGGGGTGATAGCGGATTGTTACTTAGATTTATTAGTTAGTATAGTTACGCGGCAATAGCGAAAGAGATAGCCCTAGACGTTAGTCGCGGCAAAAGGGATGGAATAGAAAATAGGGGGGGGGGACGTCTGGACGTCAAAGAAGCTTAGGGAAAGAGAACGGACTTGGGGTAGCGATCACCAGGGCTACGTTCAGCAACGCTCATCGGACTCGCCGATTAGTAATCGGTGACATCGGTTTCCTACTGTACGCTTTTTCGCGTTTCCGGTTTTGACGTCACGATAGTCATCAGTTACTCACCGAAGTCATCGGCTTCAAGAGCCGGTTTTTCCGATGACTAACGTCATTACTGACGTAAAACTACTATAAAAGCTAAAAACATTTTAAAAAACACCGATGACAGAATCAAAGCGTTCAGCAACTTACGACGTCATTATGACGAAAAAGCTCATCGGTGGAAAATATCAAATCCATCGGGTTTTTTCCGTTTACTGCTACTGAACGTACCCCAGGCCTGCATCCCTTCTTCAGCCGCGTTAGCGATAGTGGAAGGGTGGGAGGTCGAATCATAATTCCTAGAATTGTAAAACGGTCGACGAGGTAAAGGATAAAAAAAAATGGTCGCTGTTTTATTTGCTAAGGAGAGTATCATCACCTGCATGGCTAGGGAATGTTAAAATTAGGAGGGGGGCAAAGATTTCGGAGCCCCACATCATATTGCCGATTGCGAGAAAACCGCTTCTGGAAACGACTCGCGGGGAAAAAAATCGGATGCCCCACAGTGGGAAGGGAAAGACGAAAAGACGCAGAACGGCTCAAACAATGGAGGCACAGTCTAAGGCACGGGGGAAGCAGCCACGGGGGGAGCAAGGAACCAACAAGTTATTTGATCGGCCCAGGCATTTTTCTCAAAAACTATACATTCTAGAAATGTGAAATTTTCAGTATGTACTCTCTCGGTGGAGACCGTTGTTATTTGTGAATTTCAGAAAAATCGTGAAATTGTTCACGGTTTTAGAATTTGTAGTTTTTGAACGCTAGGTGGTAGATGAAAAGTTTCAATGAGTAAGTTGTAGAGCATACTCGAAAACCTTTAATGGGGTTGGTAAACTTGGTGTGGTCAAAATCACACATTTTGTCTGAAATAATAGGTTATAAAAATAACAAGTTGGTACTACCCAAATGTTTTTACGCCTCATGTTATTGTAATGAACATATTTTGAGCCAAATCATTGTTTTACTTTTACAAATTAAGTGTTAGAACAAGTGCAATTATAATAATAAGGAATTACAGAAAGTTTTTTACAAATACGGTTCAATAATGCCACCGTCCGCTGCTATACAAATCCGTATGCGACGAAGCATATTCTGGAACGAACCACGGACCATATCTGGAGTAACGAGTTGGAACTCTGCAATGATTATCTGGGTCGTCTTCGCTAGTGACTGGCGTCTTGTATACTTCCTCCTTGACGAATCCCCACAGTTAAAAGTCCAGCGGTGTCAAATCTGGGAGCCTAGGAGGCCATCGCACTGGACCATTCTTCCCAATCCAACGCTCAGGGAACTCGGTGTTGAGGTATTGCACCACATGTCGTTCCTGGTGAGGAGGTGCACCGTCATGCTAGAACCAAAGGCGTGGCAGGTCGACTAAAGGGACATCTTCCAATGCTTCTGCTACTTCATTTCGTAGAAACGCCAAGTAGCTCACCAAATTAAGCCGATTCGGAAGAAAAAATGGCCCAATGATGCAATCACCTAGTAGACCTGCCCAGACGTTTAAGCGGAATTATACTTGATTGTGATGTGGAAATCCCCAGTGCACGAAATCGGTTAAATTTATGGTGGTTAAGGACGCTCCACACATAATATTTTGACAAGTCCAAATCGGAGCATGCCATTCTTATACTTTCTCGAGGGTAAGCGACAAAGTGGGCGATGACTGTGTCTTCCATATTAGTGTTATGACGTCCAGGTCATTTGTCACAGACAATCATTACAATAACATGAGGCGTAAAAACATTTGGGTAGTATCAACTTTTTATTTTTCATGACCTATTATTTCAGTGACCAAATGTACGATTTTGACCATAGTAACTCCATTAAAGGTTTTCGGGTATGCTCTACAACTTACTCATTGAAACTTTTCATCTACCACCTAGCGTTCAAAAACTACAAATTCTAAAACCATGCAAAATTTCACGATTTTTCTGAAATTCACAAATAACAACGATCTCCACCGAGAGAGTACATACTGAAAATTTCACATTTCTAGAAGGTATAGTTTTTGAGAAAAAAGCCTGGGCCCATCAAATGAAGACACCCTGCCGTATTCCTACAAACAGCCGACATTCACGTGCTGAGAACGAAAGGCAGCGCGATAACTGTCAGGGCCTTTATTAAAAAACAATTTTTTTTAAATTATTAATCTTTTAATTTATTACCTTTCATTATTTAAGCTCTCTTTTGGTTTTTCGCTATGTTTAACTTTTTTTAATAAAATGCTTTAAATACGATAAATTTATCAGTGGAATATTCAATATTGTTAGTTTTGCACATTAGTTATGTTCATAGATCAATTCTTTTTTGTCGTGTACTTTACTTTATCGCCCAATATATCTTTTCCACCTTTCGAAGCTCTGGCATATTGACGCTGGTTTAAATATGCGATCAAAAATGAAAAATAAAAACAAATTGTTATTTCCGGAACCACTCTTTGAGTTCTGATCGAGGGGTCCGTCACTTTTTTAATCGAGATTCCGAATCAAGGAATCTGGAATCAAGATTCTAGATTCTAGCCAGATTCCGTGATTCCATCTAGGAGAAACAAACACAAGGAGAACGCAGCTGCTCGACTTGCGTTCTCCTTGTGTGGGGTGCTGTGTTTGTTGCTCCTAGATTCCACCATGTTTCCGTAATATATACCGTGATTCTATTTTGATTCCTGTGATTAGATTCTTGAGATTCGGAATCACTAAAGTATGTATTTTCTTTATTTGTTTCCATTGCTTGCCTCCTCTGAAATTTAATTTGTCTTTATAATTAAATTACGTTTAAAATAGTGTTTTACATAATACATTCATTTATTAGCCGCCTTGCACAGATTCCATTTAAGGAAGTAAAAAGTGTTCTGAATATTGGGGGCAGTAACTTAATTTCAAATCCCAATTTCTCACTCGGCGAAATCGGTAATACGCTAGTATAGTGCGATAGAAGATTTCCCCTAATTTGCGCTATCTGTTGTTAAGCAGAATCAGCTTTGATACAGCGTTTGAAATAACACAGGTTTACAAGTCCAAAACCACTTTATTCATTACTTGGACCAGTTTTTATTTAAAAATAGGGGGTCCACCAGTTCTCGGGACCTGTTTATAATTTCGAAATTTTATTAAATATTGAGGGGGACCAGTTTATTAATTCAAGGTTTTCTTCAATTTTCAACTTTCAATTTTCCAGCAGTGGCGTAGCTATAAAAATTGGGCCTCAATGCTAGATAAGAAAATGCCCCCCTGTGACATGTGAATTTTTGTGGGTTCCAATGTACGCGATTGGGTGCGTTGGCCTATTTACGTCACTGGCTTACAATATCGTGATAATGACATCACGGTAATACTCTCTTTAAAAATATATAAGGCGTTCTTTCGTGAAACAGCCGATCGGACAGTCGACTAAGTGAAAGTTTATGTTCCCCATGACTGGGGCCCAATGCACCGCATTGGCTGCATTGGCATATTTACGCCACTGTTTCCAAGTGCGCAACCGGCCCAGTAACTTATGTTTGCTGTTCGGTGACTATGATAAAGATATTAACATTATTTTTCAAATGAGACCAGTTGTTAAATAAATAAGGACTAGTTTTTTATTATTATTGTCGGGGTTACTGGTCCCAAGAACTAGTTGAAAAAAAACTTATTTCCAACTTCCAAGGTTGCTTTGATATCACTTAGATAGAATTCGACGGCCGCTAATCTACGAATTTTACATAAGCGTGGTAGAAGGGTCCCATATTATACACAGTATTTTACTAAACTTGGAAGGCACCTACAGAATATTCGCACTAAAGGGCATTCAACAGTGCTCCTAGTGACGAATCGTTTTTCACGTGCTTAAATTATCTTGTAAAATGTTCATTAGCATCGCACCGTTGTGTCTAAAATTGTAAACATCCTAAGTTTCTAGTTTTAACGATTAACGAGACTAAGCAAATATTATATGCGTTTGTTTTAATTTCCGGATTTTCATCGGAAATTAACATTAGACAAACTCTGTCAGACTTTTTTGGAACCAACTTCTTCAACTGCTCCACATAGAATTCAGAAATGTAACTAAGGTAAGTGTAAGAACATTTTATATAAGGTTAAATAACAGCAATCAGTGGGTTTGTTAAATAAAATTGCATTGAATTATATAAAAATTAAAATAACATATATCAGAATTGTTTATCAAGATTTTTCATTTTCGAGAGATTCGAACGCTGAACTCTCGTTGAGTGGAGGTGGAACATACACCTCTTTTTCGCCACCTTTTCGAAAATGCAGCCAGTTAGTATGCATTTGAGAATCCATCGGTTACCATTTCGGGTGAGGTTGAAAAGATGTTTTATTGCCTGTTGAAATTATGATAGCAAAAATTAATATTTAGATTAACTAATCGGGACTAAAACGAGTCTATTGTAAGTGGCGCCATCCTCTACGGCGGTAGCGTCTATGATATAGTGTCTGCTATTGTCAAATTTGATAATAATGCCTAAATATGGGTTTTCTAATTACTCTGTATTACCATGTAGCTTACATTTCATCAATCATAACACTAATAGACTTAATTCTTTATCAAAAAACGTCGTTACGTTACAGGCTATCAAACGTTAAAAGCGTCTGCTAATACGCTACCTACCTAGTTTTGACAATTAGGCGGTTTTTTCAATGAATTTGGAGAAAATCGTGAGATTTCATTCAGTATCCTAGCTGGTTGTACGGCAAATCATTCTTCGGTTAATTTTAGAACTGACGTGCTAAAAAATGTAAATTTCCGGAAGGGCTTGAATGTCAGATAAGTTTCGTAGAGAAAGGATGTCCTGCTTCTCCACTGGGGCTTACTTGTAAATGTTATTGAAGAAGAACTAAAATTCATTTTATTCGTATTTACATATATGTAACTAGGAGCAACAAACACAAGGAGAACGCCACCCGTCAAAAGTCGTGCATTTTCTTGTGTACAATTTTCATTGGCTAGACGCTATAGAGGCTGCTGCCGATGGACGGGGAAAATTCGGAAATTGTCTTCCCCCTTTCCGTAAAACGATCAGCGAAAAGACTCTTTCAATGAAATTTGTACACAACACTGCGTAAGCGTGTTTAAAGAATAGCTGCGTCCTCCTGGTGTTTGTTGCTCCTAGTCGGTCACAAATAAGGAATACAATGATAAAATTTGGCGAGTATGGTTGGCCCAAGCGTACTAGGGTTAACACTTATTCCAAATTTATTAGTGGGAATTTTATAACGTCACTTCACAACTGTATAGGTGCCGTGCGTATAAAAATAATAGCTTTTAATTATAATCATAATGCCTATTTCTATTTACAGGGGCATTTTCATAATACAGGTGGCAATGATAGTGCCGACACTTGCTTTAATGTACGACGATTTTCCTACATGAATTTAATACTCGAAGCTCACACTTCTTACCAAAATTTAAACTACCCGCGATGACTATTACTATCCTATCGATATCAACACTGAAATTGAATCTAGGTGGCGCTGAGGTGTTAAAGTTTTATTGTGTCATTGATTGTGTTAATATTTCATTTATAATGTTGCTATATTTTGAAAAATACCCACTTAACGTAAGTCAACTTGGCTATCTATAGTAAAAACATGACATTCTGAGTAGTGGTGATTTAGAATTAGGATCAAAAAAATCTACAGCCAATAGTTTCTTGAATATGGCGACGAGCACATTTTAAAACCAATTTTTTGGGAAGCAATTAACCTTTTCAGATTACATAGAGCCACGTAGCGTTCAACGTGAGAAGTTCATAAAGTGCTGGATTATCGTCTGCTAGCTGATGCTTTGTGCTTAGCCACGGCCAACTTTGACACTCGCGCAATATCGGCCAACCCATTCGTTGAAGTTTCCATGTTAACCTACGAACAAAAATATCTCTCGGCGTCGAGCGCCCCTAGCGGAAAATTATTTTTAGAATAGTTTTTGCATTGAAGTCAATATAGAAAAGAGCGTGGCGCTGAACGCCGATAGTTTATAGCATGGTTTATAGCGGGAAAATCCTTGTTCATGGAGTTTCGGCGAATGGGTTGGGCGCTATTGCGCGAGTGTCCAAGTTGGCCGTGGCTTAGCAGACGAAAATCCAGCGGTTTACGAAATTCTCGCGTTGACTGCTAAGTGTCCCTATGTAAACTGAAAAGGCTAATTGTATTGCTACTCGGGCCCTAAATGGGTTAGAGTGTGCAATAACTGGTGGCTTTATGGGGAGTTGGGGTCCGGCTCTGGTAACCCATAAGGGCGGTGGCGCACTGGGAGATGTTAGCTCGGATCAAATGGTCCTATCTCCACCTCCGACTTCGGTCAGGTTTGGGCTGGATACTGAGCTTCGGCTCAGGCTAACGGAGAGGCTCCGTGCAAACTCTCCGCCTTGGCGGATTGAGTAGCCTGCTGTGGGGAGGCGGGCCTCGGTATGAGGGCCTGTTTCCCGGCCTTCTGGAGTCACACCGGGATCTCCGGTGCTGGCTGTGCCGGGTTACTTGGTCTGCTGTGTGCCCGTCGTTCCCCTTTAGGAGCTCTCTCCAAAGGGTTTGACTCTTTACCTACGTAGGTAGGGTGTCGGCTGGAGTTGCTACAGCATCCATTCTTAATCCCACTGCTGTGTGCGAAGTGAGGATTGGTCCACCCATTGCTGCACCTTCTGCTGGGTTGAGTGGATTGCGTCAAAAGTGCGACCATCAGTAGTAGGGTACTACTACCCATTCTGGATTTGTCACCTGTCCGGGCTAGGTGGATGCTGGCGTAGGGCACTACGTTACTCAAGCTTTACCTACCCTGCTGGCAAGCAGCGGAAATTCGTTGTAGGGGCAGTGTCGAAACAAATCTATCAATTTAGCTTCTTCAAATCTATGAAATAAAATCTTACTAATAGTAATCCTTTCTCACGGTGTTTATATATTTCAACAAAAATCCAGAGGGGGATCTGTAGCAATGCAATGGCCACTAAACCCCATCCTAAGGCGTTCCCCCATCCGGGAATTCCTGTCTTCTCTTCATTCGCAACCACAACGTTGTAATACCACCCCAGGTAAGATTCCAAAACCAGCTTGGTTGGCTTCCCAACATGAAATGCACGTCATTGCAAAGCCTATTGATTCCCGAAGAGAACAAATTTACACTGTTATTAACACTGCGCGCTTTGGTTGGGAATTTAAATATAAAATAATTACTTTACCATAAACCCACATAATCCCAACCACCTCGCAAATTCCGTAGAAAAAGACAGCTGTACCAACGCAGTAGTTGTCGAGAAGCATCATAATGTACGAGCCACCCTACGATTGTTCATCTAAGATCAGTATCATCAAAAGGGACGGTAGTCCCTATGCAAGGTCCGGTAGAGTAGAGCACCTACCCGGGCACTTGCTATATTATCTCGAGTCAGAATGAAGCCGATTTTACCCCCTCGTATCTCAAAAACTATAGGTCGTATCAAAACAAGTGATGTATCGTTTGAAAGGTTACAGGCACGCGACAAACATATACGAATTCCACCGAACAGGGTTGAGGCGACATTTCGTAGTAATGGGGCAAAGTAAGGCTTAATTTTTCTTCTTCTTCCATCTTCTCCTCGCAGACCGCTCTACAGCAAAAACTACTGAACCGATTTAAATGAAATTTGGTATACAGTTTCAAATTAAGCTCCCATTGTGTCCTGCCAAAGGAGAAGTATAGTTCTTGAGCTATGGTGACAAATGTAAAGTTCAGCGAGTCGGTAACGAAACCATGGAGTAATAAACACGTAAGAAGTACTAAACCGGAGCGACCAGCGATTTAAAAAAATAATGCAAAAGGTTTTATGGTTGATTCTAGGTGAAAAAGTGGCGCTGTGTTCGAAAAAATAGTCTTAAAGGTTATAATGCCTGCTATGACGGATATACTTGGAAACTATGTATGCAACATATTTATAGGTGGATTGTAGGTAAAAAGGGGCGCTGAGTTCGATAACAATAGCCTTGCGAGTGTCAGGGTGGGGGTTGTCCGCCATAGGGCTTGTCGATAAATAAGTCCAGTTTATGACGTCTATGGGAATATAATTACAGATCTTGTCCTAGGGAAATAGATTAAACATTCGAATGCTACTGATTTATAGGTTGTTTCTAAGTGAAAGAGGTGCAGTGAGTTCAAAGTGTCTCGCCAGTGTCAGGGTGGGCAGTGTGCCACCAGAGGGCGGTAAACGATGCCAATGAGTAATAAACACAGTTCAAAACGTGTAAAGTTTAATAACAATCGTACCAGCTTATTTATTAACATTAAAAAATGAATTAAAGAGTAAAATGACGTCACGTTTTCAAAAAATTAAAGTAAACAATATCTAAACGTACACAATGTTGGCGAAAGAGCTAGGCAGTTCTCAATATTCCAAATAGGTGAAAGTTCACTTTCCAATTTTGTTTATAAATATTATTTCCGCTTTGTTACGTTTGAAGGTATTATAATAACTTCACTGCTATTGTTATAAACAAAAAGGCGTAAAATCCACCCAAAAACCATTCGGTTAAAAATTGCAAGGTCCTTTTAAACAAAAACGTCACGTCCTATTACTTTAGGCCATAAAAGTAGTGAAATCAAATAACGGGCAAGATCTGTAATTATATTCCCATAAACGTCATTAACTGGACTTATTTATCGACAAGTGATGTGCTCTGAAGTAATATGCTAGACCTTGCGCGTCCTAAGTGTTTTACTGAGTTAAAATCCTTTGTACAACCATAAAACATTTCAAAGAGAATGGCTAATATTAGAATTGTAGTGTATCAAATATATTGTTTAGATCGAAATACATTATCTACTTTGTTTAAATTTACTCTTTTACCTTAAAACCATAATTAAATAAAGCAGACAAGTTGTTGACTGCAGTAATTACGTCACTGCAGTCAACAACTCGTCTGCTTTCAGTAATTGGCCAGTTTCTATAGTCGCACCGCCACCTATCGATAATGTTCAGAAATGTTCGAGTACCACTAGTACGGACAGTTTCAGTAATTTTATCGAGTGCTTTTATTTTGTCTCGGTTGGCCAAGCTAGGTGCTACAAGAATTAAACCCGTGCGAACGTTTATTTCACTGCCAAGTTATGTTGACTCTGATTATTGAAACTCGTTTACTATGCTTTTAAGGTAAAAGAGTAAATCTAAACATAGTAGATAATATATTTCGATCTAAACAATATATGCACCTATAAATAAAATAAAAAAGCCGGGCCACATTTTGCGAGAACGAAAGAAAACTTTAAAGTCGGGAGGTTGAAATGGTCCCGTGATTAGGTAATGCTGCCATCTACATCGTTTTTAGGAACTAATTCTTGATATTTATGCTTGCCTTTCGTCCGCTACGTTGTAAATTTTATGATTTGTTCATTCTTTATACATTCTTAAGAAAACGTTTTATCTTATATTGACCTTTTTCTTTAATTAACTTGGTAAATTATTTAACTGATATTGTATCATTAGAATCGTTACAGCTAAGCTTAGAAAACTTGTCTCTTCTAATATTAGCCATTCTCTTTGAAATGTTTTATGGTTGTACAAAGGATTTTAACTCAGTTAAACACTTAGGACGCGCAAGGTCTAGCGTAATACTTCAGAGCACATCACTTGTCGATAAATAAGTCCAGTTTAGGACGTTTATGCGAATATAATTACAGATCTTGCCCGTTATTTGATTTCACTACTTTTATGGCCTAAAGTAATATAGGACGTGACGTTTTTGTTTAAAAGGACCTTGCAATTTTTAACCGAATGGTTTTTGAGTGGATTCGCATTTACCCAAACTTATTCGAATTTACCCAAACTTATTCGAATTTACCCAAACTTATTCAAATTTACCCAAACTTATTCAAATTTACCCAAACTTATTCAAATTTACCCAAACTTATTCAAATTTACCCAAACTTATTCAAATTTACCCAAACTTATTCGAATTTACCCAAACATATTCGCATTTACCCAAACTTATTCGAATTTACCCAAACATATTCGAATTTACCCAAACATATTCGCATTTACCCAAACATATTCGCATTTACCCAAACTTATTCGCATTTACCCAAACTTATTCGCATTTACCCGAACTTATTCGCATTTACCCGAACTTTTTCGTATTTATCCAATTTTGTTTCCATTTTCCCAAGTTAGTTCGAGTTTACCCAAATTTATTGGCATTTACCCAAATTTGTTTTTATTTACCCAAATTAAAATTTAATTGTTCTAACCTAATTTACATTAATTTACCCAAAATGACCCGAATTTCACAAAAATAAAAAATAAAATCATCATTTGTTACAACAAAATTGTTTAATTTTTTCAAATATTTCAATGGGGAACCCTGTTATTTTAAGATCTTCCCATGTTAAATCCCGTAAAGAAAAGTTTAGATTTAGTGGTCAAGAACATTTTTGGTTGCCATGGCAAAACAGAAGCCCATTGAAATTTTTCCCTGGGGGAAAGGACCCGCACACCGTCTATGGGAAAATGGCTTTCGGCCAATTTTCATGAAATTTGGATATGTTGTCCTCCTGATCATGCGGAACAAAATTGTCAATAGGCCCAAAGTCGCCAAATAAATATCTTGGCCGCTACTGACCCACAAAGATCGAAATAACCATAGTAATTCTCTATTGTTTTTATAATTAACTTTTTGTCAGAAGTGTATGATTTGTAGTATGTAAGCTCATATAGTAACAACGATATTGATGTTATTGTACTCTGCTTGCTAGCCAGATAAATGACACTTTTTTTGTGGACCACTTCCATCACTGTTTAGCATGTTAGCTAATGTTTCCCATATTAAGCCTTTTTTTGTTCGTGAACGTTTGCGATTGTTTTGATGATAAAAACTCCGGATTACTACTCATATAATTCACCATTATTTATCTTTGTATATCCGATTTTTCCCCGACTGTTTCCCATTGTTAGTTGCCATTTCAATTTATCGTTCCGAGAACGACATGGTCTGATGGTGTAGTCAAGATCTCACCGACCAATATTCTCAATAAAATGGTGGAAGCAGTAATCGAATTGCAAATATTAAGATTAGCTGAAATAGCTGATAGGTTCGTTTATTCCCATTCGACCGAAATCCCATTCGACCGAATCCCATTCGACCGAAAGAATTTTAAAATGTAGCCCAATTGGCGGGGTGATTTGGTATTTTATTTATAAGGTATGTACTATCGAAGATCCATGTTTAGTTTAGTTTAGGTTAGGTTAGTTTAGGTTAGGTTAGGTTAGGTTAGGTTAGGTTAGGTTAGGTTAGGTTAGGTTAGGTTAGAGTTGGTTAAGTTTACTATTTCAGTTTTGGTTCAGTTACTTTTCTTGACTAGGTGAAGATAAAAAAATAATTCATGCTCATTCCATTTTATTTTCCGCTCCATTGCAAACGACTTCAGTAACTAAATTGAAAACATAGCAAAAGCCAATTTATATAGCAGCGTTCGGTCGAATGGGACACATAAAAGCGTTCGGTCGAATGGGACACATAAAAACCGCACGTTTCAGCGGAATTCGGTTGAATGGGACACCTCAAAAACCACCTTCGGTCGAATGGGATTTCGGTCGAATGGGACTAAAGCGATAGGTTAGGTCGCGAGATATAAGAAGACAAAGAGTGAATCACAAGCTTTCGAAATAAATTACACTTTTTTTGTGGACCACTTCCATCACTGTTTAGCATGTTAGCTAATGTTTCCCACATTAAGCCTTTTTTTGTTCGTGAACGTTTGCGATTGTTTTGATGATAAAAACTCCGGATTACTACTCATATAATTCACCATTATTTATCTTTGTATATCCGATTTTTCCCCGACTGTTTCCCATTGTTAGTTGCCATTTCAATTTATCGTTCCGAGAACGACATGGTCTGATGGTGTAGTTAAGATCTCACCGACCAATATTCTCAATAAAATGGTGGAAGCAGTAATCGAATTGCAAATATTAAGATTAGCTGAAATAGCTGATAGGTTCGTTTATTCCCATTCGACCGAAATCCCATTCGACCGAAATCCCATTCGACCGAATCCCATTCGACCGAAAGAATTTTAAAATGTAGCCCAATTGGCGGGGTGATTTGGTATTTTATTTATAAGGTATGTACTATCGAAGATCCATGTTTAGTTTAGTTTAGGTTAGGTTAGTTTAGGTTAAGTTAGGTTAGGTTAGGTTAGGTTAGGTTAGGTTAGGTTAGGTTAGGTTAGGTTAGAGTTGGTTAAGTTTACTATTTCAGTTTTGGTTAAGTTACTTTTCTTGACTAGGTGAAGATAAAAAAATAATTCATGCTCATTCCATTTTATTTTCCGCTCCATTGCAAACGACTTCAGTAACTAAATTGAAAACATAGCAAAAGCCAATTTATATAGCAGCGTTCGGTCGAATGGGACACATAAAAGCGTTCGGTCGAAAGGGACACATAAAAACCGCACGTTTCAGCGGAATTCGGTTGAATGGGACACCTCAAAAACCACCTTCGGTCGAATGGGATTTCGGTCGAATGGGACTAAAGCGATAGGTTAGGTCGTCGAGATATAAGAAGACAAAGAGTGAATCACAAGCTTTCGAAATAAATTACACTTTTTTGTGAACCACTTCCATCACTGTTTAGCATGTTAGCTAATGTTTCCCACATTAAGCTTTTTTTGTTCGTGAACGTTTGCGATTGTTTTGATGATAAAAACTCCGGATTACTACTCATATAATTCACCATTATTTATCTTTGTATATCCGATTTTCCCCCGACTGTTTCCCATTGTTAGTTGCCATTTCAATTTATCGTTCCGAGAACGACATGGTCTGATGGTGTAGTTAAGATCTCACCGACCAATATTCTCAATAAAATGGTGGAAGCAGTAATCGAATTGCAAATATTAAGATTAGCTGAAATAGCTGATAGGTTCGTTTATTCCCATTCGACCGAAATCCCATTCGACCGAAAGAATTTTAAAATGTAGCCCAATTGGCGGGGTGATTTGGTATTTTATTTATAAGGTATGTACTATCGAAGATCCATGTTTAGTTTAGTTTAGGTTAGGTTAGGTTAGGTTAGGTTAGGTTAGGTTAGGTTAGGTTAGAGTTGGTTAAGTTTACTATTTCAGTTTTGGTTCAGTTACTTTTCTTGACTAGGTGAAGATAAAAAAATAATTCATGCTCATTCCATTTTATTTTCCGCTCCATTGCAAACGACTTCAGTAACTAAATTGAAAACATAGCAAAAGCCAATTTATATAGCAGCGTTCGGTCGAATGGGACACATAAAAGCGTTCGGTCGAATGGGACACATAAAAACCGCACGTTTCAGCGGAATTCGGTTGAATGGGACACCTCAAAAACCACCTTCGGTCGAATGGGTCTAAAGCGATAGGTTAGGTCGTCGAGATATAAGAAGACAAAGAGTGAATCACAAGCTTTCGAAATAAATTACACTTTTTTGTGGACCACTTCCATCACTGTTTAGCATGTTAGCTAATGTTTCCCACATTAAGCCTTTTTTTGTTCGTGAACGTTTGCGATTGTTTTGATGATAAAAACTCCGGATTACTACTCATATAATTCACCATTATTTATCTTTGTATATCCGATTTTCCCCCGACTGTTTCCCATTGTTAGTTGCCATTTCAATTTAAATTATGAAATTAACCCTAAAAGGCTAAAACACGACATATGACGCCAACAATAACCACGTGTGACGCAGCGTGTGCTGTTTGGGTTTTTTTCCCCAGCTGACCGGCAGCAGCTAATTGCAAAACCCTTTGCAACGGACGTCGTGATTGGCTAAATTCATAGGAGGAATTTTTGGTTTAAAATCTCCGTCGTTCATACCATTGAACGACTGATCTAGTAACTACATCGCCGAAAAAGAGGAGTAGAATTTGTTACCCCTTTGGCGCCATATGGCGAGAGAAATAATAACGATTTATCTAACCACATAAGTAAATAAGAAAAGTAAACCTATAAAATCATATTCATAAATATTGTTTGTTTCGTTTGTAAAAATTAATGTTAAGAGTGTTTTTTTTTCATTTTGTGTATCTCATTTATGAATATTAATAGAATTAAGACTGTTTTTCATTTGTGTGCCTAATAATCCTACCTTTAATAATTTCTCAAGTTTAATCAAAAATAATTAATTAAAATCCTTTAATAAACTTAATTAACCCCTACGATACTTGGTATGTCATGCGTGGTATGGTTAGAAAGCCCCAGAAAAATCCCAGAAGATGGATATTATTTTAAACTTCTAAATATTAAAATTAAATTAAAAAACCCATAAAACTGAAAAGTGTATTTAAAACCATAATTTAGCGAATCTATTCTATTCATTGTCCCACTTTAGTGTTACTTACCCCCAGATAGACAATCCGGCGCCAGAAAGAAATAGAAAATCCACCCAGAAGGTCAAATTGCACCATGAGTCGACAGTTCCAACAAGAAAGAGCGTCTGAAATTTCCCCCCTTTCCACGCAAACTATGTAGCGGCCGACCTAACCCCTGCCTTATAGTGTGAAAGGTCATATTCAACTCTGGAAAAATCCCTCAAACTTACTTGCCAAGGAGGAAAAATAGAAAGTCATCCAAAGAGGTAAAAACAGAGACCCCTCCGATAGAAAATAGCGCCGCCTTCCAACCCCCCAAGAAACCATAACTGCAAGTAAAAACCACTACCCCCTAGATGGAAGAACAACAAAACCAGAGAACGCAAAGGAAACAGGGAGGAATTAACAGGAAGAGTTCGAATAGAATCGGAACTAGGAGAGATCCCCAACTCAGTCCGGGCTTAGGCCGCCATATCCCAAGAACGTAGTCCCCGATGTCCCAATAAAAGATGCATAATGCACAAATTTAATGGTCAAACCAAAAGAGGCGAAATGCCCATCGCGTTTAATTTCGAATGAATCCCTAAATCCAAGAACGTTTTTCCCGTGATGGAAAAACTATCAGCAGATCGAGTCAACTTACGGCACCCCTCCAAATCCACTTGTCGTCCAAATATCATCCCACTGGCAAAGGACATTCCTGGGTTCCGTCCCCTTCTTATCGAGAAATAAGTCGTCCAAGTCGGTTATGCAGTATCCAGATATTCGAGACACCAAGAAACAGAGCCAGCGAAAAGAAGACAACCTCCCCTGACAGCGAAACCGTAACGTTGAAAATTTCCTTGAAAACCCCGCTTACTATCCCCTGAAACGAAAAAACTACGTTTAAGAATATACGCTAATCCCCGACAGGTTAAATGATTGAGTCTAGAGCCCCTAAAACCATGTTAAATCGATACTCCCCAATAATTCCTCTAATACCAAGTTGGAGTGTTTTGTCAATTTCCTGTCCCGAGAACGAGAAAAGCCCCGTGTCGAGAGCCCCGAACAATACCCCTTTATTCCGACCAGTATAAAAACTTAGCCCCTAACCCAGAACTGTATCTTAAACGATTTCTACCTTCTCGACGCCAGTTTAAATTTAGAGCTACTCTCCCCATAAGTTTTATAAAATCTCCAAGTAAATTTAAGCGCTTAACGCAAGTTTCTTGTTCTCTCTTTATTTTATTTAACCGCCCCAATTTTAAAAGATCTATCACCCACCATGCCTGCCAAGTATCCCGAGGATACGCCAGATTTATGTAAGAAATCCCATTTTTGATTTACCTGTTATTTTGCATTTTTTTGTTTTATTATTTTTATCTATCAATAAAAGCATTTCAATCGAGAATTTCATTGAGTATCCTAATTACTGTCCGTTATTATCATCTTTCTTTTACTTATTATCATCAACGCACTGCAACGTCGTAAATATAACGATACGCTTACCTATACGAGGCTGATATAAGATAATGTTTATCGGTACTTAGAGGACAGATAACTTAAACAATGGTGGTTATTGAAACTAAAAGTAAACACGTATGATTTGGGGGAGGATAGAGTAAATTATACATTTCGTCAGTCTTGTTTGTTTACGCAGCGAATAAAATGTGTGTACGAACCTCTACTGAAACCAATAATGAAACTAAAACTAGAACGTATGGGGAAAACCAGCGTGTAAGGTTTTAGAACCCGTGACTGGTATTTCCAAGTAAACATTGTGAAACGTCGGAGTTTGTTTACACAGCGAATCAAATGCGTGTACGGACCGATACTGAAACTAAAACTAGAACGTATGGGGTAAACCAGTTTGTATGCCTTTATAACACGTGACTGGTATTTCCAAGTAAACATTGTGAAACGTCGGAGTTTGTTTACACAGCGAATCAAATGCGTGTACGGACCGATACTGAAACTAAAACTAGAACGTATGGGGTAAACCAGTTTGTATGCCTTTATAACACGTGACTGGTATTTCCAAGTAAACATTGTGAAACGTACGCGTTGAGTGGTGAAAAAACTAATATGTCATAAGGTCAAACTGCATTAGGAATCGTAGATATCCAAATAACCACAGCAATAAAAAATGTATTAACAAGAAGCGAAAAACTTACCATTCACAAAGCACAGAAAGCCACTTGACTAAACGACAGCTCGTATATCAATAAATGACCGTAGACGGAATACTTCGGGCTCTTTGTAAATAAAAACAAACGAACTTAATTGATGAACTGCATTAAACATCTTAATCAGTCGAGAAAACGTTTAAAATAAATTACGAAGTAATGACGACCCAGTTAAAAACCAGACCAACATATGAATCAATACGCTAAACACACAATAGATAAAAATATACAACTGAAAAAACGAAATAAATTACAAAAAATATAACGCAATCAAGCAACAAATTCCTTCAAAAATTTAGAAACCAAACAATAGAAAATGTAATTATAGCAAGAAGTACGACACCTTAACAAACAGGAATTTTCGACGTTATTATAATGAAACCGGATAAGCTAAAGAACAAGACGTACACACTATAAAGTTTCCTCCAAAACTGGACGTTTTCGTGGAAAAAAAATAAGCTAAAAAAATTTAGATAAAAATATAAGATCAAAGAATAGACAAAAACAACATTATCTCGATCAGTAAAAATAACATACGACCCTTCCTTGGCCTAAAACTCAGATATATATGATATTAAAACAAGTTGGCAAGCCAATATATACCTCTCCTCGGAAGAATTGTCCCTAGTGGTATTAATTTCTCGAGATAACCCTTAAAGATATATCTCAGCAATTTAGAGTTATTTGTTAAAAATGTTATGCCAGTTCTATGCCGCCCGGTATAAAATTTTAATTATAATTAAAATAATTGAGACGAAACGACCAATTTTAATTTATTCAGAATATCATAAGTTAAGTAGTTACAACAGTGAGTTAGACGTACTATAACAAAGCACAATTGAATTAAACCCTTTTTACAGTACAAGTTTATCAGTTGAATAAAATACGAAGCAAATTTTAATGAAATAAATATCTACAGAGGGTATTATAACGACCGTTCGCTTTTTGGTTTATAATTTTAACGGAATCGGGCCGATTTTAATTAAACGATAGTTTATCGAAATTTTGTTAAAAGAATATTCCCTAAGGCCGCGCGATAAATTTACGATAATAATTTCCCGTCGCCGTTATATCGAAAATTTAGTTGATTCGGGATTGCCAGAACTTTAATGTTGTGGGTGAGTGATTAGAAAATAAAATGGCTACCAGAATTATGCAAAATTATAAATGTTTATTTTTATTCAGAACAGTCTAGGGAACGTTCTAGATATAACTTTCATCAATTACCCAACAATATATATCGCTTCTACGTAATTGTACAGAACTGGTACTCAAGTGTCTAAGACTAGATTTGTGTTAGTTCATCGTGATTGAAAAATAAACCAAATTACACTTACACTTAAGTAAATATCATAAATTATACTGAGTAATTTTAACTAAATTCAAACTACCTAACTATAAACTGTCTTAATTAACAGGTGAGAGCTGTTCGCTACTAATTACTTCCAATCTACTAAATTAGCCTCACAGGTTGAGTTGAAAATTTCAAGGGTTTAATTAGGTTATTCCAATTCAAAAAATAATAACAATCAATTTTATCTTACAGCTGACTTGAGTTAGTTCACAATTACTTTAACACTTTCAGTCTTAAACACGCACTAGCTGTTCATACACTTAAGTCCATTCACTCACGTTCCAAACGCGAAACACAATTTAACTCTTTTCTTGACCGAAGACCGAACATACTAATTAAAACCGCAAAGTTACCTCATAACTTTTGACCGACACCAGGACTCCGTCCTGTAGTAGTTCGTCTGACAGCCAAGAACTAAGAAAGACTATATCGTCTATATTGACGGCAACGGCCTTATATACTTTTATTTTGTGTTTATTTGACCCGTCGAGATTTGACTAAAGTTCGAAAAATTTAAGAGATTATATTTTTTACTCGGTTTGATTGATAGATCTCCACACGGTGGCGCTATATTATTACTTAGGTTCCGCGGGTGTTTTGAATAATTATCCTTTTTCTAAGCGTTATTAAAAGGTAACAATGAACTACTTTATGTGTTTTAACGAAATTTTGTTAAGAATTTAACATAAATTTAAAATAAAACAAAAAACCGTACCAAAGAATAAACAAACAAAGTTCAATAAACAATATATACAGATATTTTATTAATCCGTTTAGTAAAAAAACCCGCCTTATCATAATGGTTCCTTTACTTTAATATTTTCCCTAAGGAAGTCTATGCTCGGCGGTCAACTATCCGCATTGTTACAATGCAACCCGAGTTCAATTCCTGATCACGATAAAATTTTACATTAAAATACTAAAATATTTAATTAAATATAAGATTAATATAATCTATAAATATTTAATTAAATATAAGATTAATATAATCTATAAATATTTAATTAAATATAAGATTAATATAATTTATAAATATATAATTAAATATAAGATTAATATAATTTATAAATATTTAATTAAATATAAGATTAATAAAATTTATAAATATTTAATTAAATATAAGTTTAATATAATTTATAAATATTTAATTAAATATAAGATTAATATAATTTATAAATATTTAATTAAATATAAGATTAATATAATTTATAAATATTTAATTAAATATAAGATTAATTTAATTTATAAATATTTAAAATGGTGTAGAATAAATGATAGTACCTAACGTTATAACTTCGTAAAGGACATTCGCCAAAGCTGTTTTTTAGAAAAACACCGTAGCTCAACAAGCGTCGGTGGCTCAGTGGTTAGAGTAAATCTCTTGCACGCAGCAGACCCGGTTTCGATTCCCGGCTGGCGCCAATTTATCGCAAATTGACACTAAGACGAATACCGTGATCAATTGGTGGAAACCCGTGCCATTGGACGTTGAGAGGTTGCATAACACTCGGCACTCGGTCCGACCCAAAAGTCAGTAAGAAGAAGTCGGAGAGAAACGCCTGTGCAAACACCACTAACACAACAGACTCGAAAAAATTACAAACACAACAGACTCAAGTCACTCAACACCCACAACCGTCATAACACAAACACAACAAACTCAACACCTACAACCGTCATAACACAAACACAACAAACTCAACACCCACAACCGTCATAACACAAACACAACAAACTCAACACCCACAACCGTCATAACACAAACACAACAAACTCAACACCCACAACCGTCATAACACGTTGACAACATTCACACCATAGACAATAACGAAATATTCAATCAAACTGAATTAAAACTGTCGCGACGGTGAGCGTTAACGAATAAAAACCATCCATACCAAACCCACCCGCAAATTATTCCGTTAACGCTCACCGTGGCACGGTGGTTTTGCCAACCCTTCGACAGTCCTAGCAACTGCGTACGCAATGATTAACCTTTGCACGGAAAATGCGAACGCGTTCGCAGGACAGACAGACAGACAGACCTAGAGAGGTAGTTATCGGTTCGAATATTGTCGGTGTCAAAAACTAAGCGAAAAACTCTCGTTACTGGTGGAAAGCAATTTTATGAAATTTTGTTTAAGCTAATGTACCTAGAACGCTAATTAAAGTTCGCAAACGCGATATCGTTTATCCTGAAAAAAGAGAATATAAGGAGGAGGATGAGGACGATGACGACCTCTAGTTACACCGACGCCTCCCAAACAATGAACGGTCGGGGTTTTTGTAACTGGATCTCTTTGTAAAACTTATCTTTTCTTAATAAAAATACTATTCAATCTTACTTTCGTGTTATTTATTAATAGTTCTTTAAGATGGAAGGTGGCGACGTTGAAGTTATCTCTATGGGGGTCATAGCGATATTAATCGATTCATTCTTAAAATCGCCAAAGATCTTAACCGCAGTTTTAATCGTGTTCATAATTATACTTATAGAAGTCAGTGATTTAGTTTTATGGTATTACCAAAGTTCAAGAATTGTCCGTACAATGAATAAACTAAAATAAATTTATAATAAAGTGTCGGACTCGGGCTCGTACGGTAGCGTTAACGGGTTATATCGAGCGGCGAAAGAGAAAGGTCTGAAGGTCACCCTGAAAGAGATAAGGGATTTCTTACAATCTGAAGATACATATACTCTTCACAAGAAAGCTCTGAAACGCTTTAAAAGAAATAAGACTATAGTTTACGGAATCGACGAACAGTGGCAGATAGACTTGGCTGATTTGAAAAGTCTCACTCGTCATAATAAAGGGTTTCGTTACTTACTATGTTGCATCGACGTTTTTAGCAAGTACGCGTTCGTGGTCGCTATTAAAGACAAGAAAGGTCCAACTATGCTTAAAGCTTTTAAAACTATTTTGTAACCGGGACGTTCCCCAAAACGTGTCCAAAGTGACCACGGGAATGAGTTTGTTTGCAAAGAGATACAAGGAGAGTTAAAACGAAGAGGAATCGGATTTTTCGCCCCCGACTCGGAACTGAAAGCGACGGTAATCGAACGTTTCAACCGCACATTAAAGACCCGGATGTATCGGTACTTTACGAAAAATAATACTTTTAAATATATCGATGTTTTAAAAGAAATGGTCGAGGCGTATAACAATAGCTATCACCGATCGATCAAGTGCAAATCCGTTGAAGTCACGTCGGCCATTTCGAAACGTGTTTGGGAAAACCTCTACGGCGACGTGGATTTTACGCCACCAGGCTCGTACGCTTTCGATGTTGATGACGTAGTTCGGATAAGTGCGCGCAAAGACATCTTTGAGAAGGGATACTTTCCTACATGGTCTGAAGAACTTTTTAAAATATCCGAAAGGCTACCCCGCAGCCCTCCGGTATATAAGATACGCGCCTTGGACAACGAGGTTATTACGGGGATTTTCTACCGAGAGCAACTACAGAAAGTGGGGAAAGACCTAAATAATAGTACTTTCAAAATTGAGAAAGTGTTACGTACGCAACGAAAAGCAGACGGAAGTGTAGAAAATTGATTCGCTGGAAAGGATATCCACCATCGTTCGACAGCTGGGTGCGAGAAATTGATTTAATATGAGTTTTTACATTACATTACCTTCGGACTCGTCGATGAGTTATTTTCCAAATAACACGACCAGTAAATTCCGAACATACTTACAAGAATCGGTGAAACTGCAGGGACCCTACGAGGTGGCTTTGGCGGAGATTAGCTATCCTCACACTTGGAACAATATGCCAGTGTCATGCGCGTTGACTTTAACTAGCCACGTAAAATCTATGGTTAGTAGTGGTTACTTTAAAATGATAGAACTGCCGGCTGGCTACTACGGAAATATCGAGGACCTTTTGGAACAACTCAATTACGACGAAGACGATATCGCCAACGTGACAATACTGAAAAATAACGTGACAGCCGAAGATGATATTTTCGATCCAGACACGCCTGTGGAAGCGAAATACACGTTTAGATATATCGCTAGAATTCGTCGCGTGGAGGTTTCCGTTAAAACGAATTACTCGTTAACTATACCGGCTATCCTGGCGGTCATGTTGGGATCAGTGGCGTAGCTGAGAACTCAGAGGCCCCCCCGCAAAAATCTCTATGAGGCCCCCTTTTTAATTTTTTAATGGTTAGCGGGGCCCCCCTCCGAAGCTCTAGGCCCCCTACGAAGCTCGAGCCCCCCCCCCCCGCACCGCGGGCCCTGCGGACCAGCAGCTACGCCACTGGTTGGGATTTTCCAAAGATGCAACGAAAACTACTAGCTTCGCTCAGATCAAAACGGCCACGTACCCAGTTGATTTGGACGCCGGTCTTCGTTCTCTATTCGTATATTCCGATATTGCGGAAAGCAGGGCTGTAGGAGACGTACACGTGCCTTTGCTCCGAATAGCGAGCGTACAAGGGAGGGACGGCGACACGCTCAACAAGGAATTTTCCCGAACTCACTACCTGCCGGTTTCGGCCAATACGTTTCAATCTATCGAAGTTAACGTTATGAGCGAAATGTCCCCGTCAAGTTTGAAAGAGGAAAGGTTCACGTAACCCTCCACTTTAGACCTCGAAGAATGTGGACACAATAAAGCTTACGGGAAACGTACACTCCTCATTCTTATTGCGAACATTATACGAAACGCATCATGAAGTATCATCACTCTTCACCGGTCAATCAGTTGGACTACGACCGGCATTTTTTAAGCCAGATTGAACATTATCAGTCGGGTAATGGGTCTATACCCGTTTATCACGGTCTCGCCGTTCAGCGAGGCTACGGTCTTGGAAATTTCATCGCCTCCGCCTTTCGACAAGCTATCCCGATTTTGAAAAAGGGCGCCATTTTCTTGGGAAAAAGTTTTTGAAAACCGGGGCTCGAGTTGCGGCGGACGTCGCCAGTGGTGTACCGATTAAGGACTCGCTTAAAAGCCACGGCACGACGGTGGGGAAGGAAACCATTTTGGAATTGAATGACGCGGTGAAACAGAAAATGTCCGGAAACGTGAATAAAAGGAATCGTAAATGAGAAAAAGGATAATCAGTTCAGTCTCGAGCAGGAAGAAGTGAACATCGTTTTTTCAACCCTCCGATATTTTTTCTTAATATAAAATGACACACATCCATCCCGATTCGCGAGCGTCGGTGAGTTCCGAAATGGAGCTTTTTAGCGTTCCGCTCACTAACGCCAGCATCGTAAGTGGTGCATGGGTCGAGTACAGCCCCATCTCTAACATTAACGAAAATTCAGCAATAACGTTCAACGTGGCCGGAAACTCCGAAACGTATATTGACATGTCAAAAACGTTACTCCATCTACAAGCTCGACTCGTCGACCCGGCGGATGGCAGCGGTATATTCGGCTGACCACAAAACAATCGTCATGCCAGCTGACGAGGTAGCGCCCGTAAATCTGTTTCACGCCAGTCTTTTTAGCGAAGTGCACGTGTCATTGGGAGACAGGTCGGTAACGCCATCACTGCCGAATTACCCGTACAAGGCCATGTTTCAAACTGCCGACACATTTGGAGGTCCGGCAAAAACGAGTTACCTGACGGCCGCGTTGTTTTACAAAGATACTGCCGGGAATTTCGACTTTCCAACGCAAAACGAAGGATTCCAGAAAAGAACCAATTTTGCAAGACAAGGAACGATCGATTTGATGGGAACGGTTCACGCGGACTTGTGTCAACAGTCGCGTTTCATCCCTAACACGATTGACTTAAAGTTCAAATTTATTAAAAGTCCCAACGAATTTTGTATTCGCGCTTTTAACGGCGTCAAATGGAAAATGCAATACGAGTTGGCGTCCCTGTATATCAGGAAAGTAAATTTGACTCCCGGAATTGGAATTTCCCACGCAAAATGTTTGGAACTTTCTACAATGAAATACCCCATAACTCGAACCGAATGCAACTCTTTCTCTATAAATAGTGGAACTAAAATTTGCGTTCGAGATAATTTGTTCATGGGTCAATTACCTAAACGAGTCTTTTCGCACTCGTGGAACAAAATTCTTATCTCGGAGATTACACGAAGACGCCTTTCAATTTTCAACACTTTGATTTATATCATATAGCGCTATTCTTAGACGGGACAAGTATCCCTCATAAAGCATTGACCCCTAACTTTCGAGAAAATCAGTAGGGCCAATGGAGGTAAGTGTGATCAAAATATTTTTTTGGCGTTTACCTGATATTACTCTTAAACTAAAAATAGCACCCTCTTAAGAATTGGTACAATTAATACGGCCACTTTATCCTACACAACCACGCAATCAAATATAATATCAATTAAATATTGATATAAATATTTATTATTTAATTTAACTCCGTTACTGATCACACTTACCCCCAAAATGCGGGGCAAGTGTGATAGGGGGGTGCGGTAATTGTGATCACTTGAAATCCTTGACCAATCGCAATAAATTTGCATACAGAGGTTAAAAATGTTGTCCCAATAAAGCTATATTTTTTTCGTAGATCTATAATAATATCTTCGTGTGGTCACACTTACCCCCAAAATGCGGGGCAAGTGTGATAGGAAGGTTGGTTAATTGTGATCTTGTAAAATCCTTGATCAATCGCAATGAAATTGCATACAGCGGATAAATATGGTGTTCCAATAAAGCTCAATTTTTTTCATAGCTGTAAAATAATATCTTCGTGTGGTCACACTTACCCCGCACCGCAAATTTTGAAAGACCTTTTCAGATTAAATTTTGAAAACCTCAAAATGTTAGCAAAAACACCAAATTTTCCTAGCAGGTAAAAGGTTAAGCAGACTACAAAATACCAAAATGTAAAATCGGTTTGTCAGTTAGAAAAAAAATTACAGAACTTTTCTTTTGGGCATAAAATCTCTAAACACGAGTAGAAGAGTATAACATTTTTTCAAATAAAATTTTAAAAAACTAAATTTAATTCAAATTAATATTGAAAATATACAAAATGTGTACAATTAAGTATATTTAAATATCCATTCATCAAATATTATGTTATAAAATTATTTGGGGAAATAATAAGGGGTGATCACACTTACCCCCTGATCACACTTACCTCCATTGACCCTATATGAGATCGTACACGAATCTTTTCACCCAGACTTCGCAATGGCTCCTTGACGAAGGCAACTTTATAACTCGCAAGGAATTTCCTATTGGAAACTGTATATCCATATTTGACTTGAGTGCTGAACTCATCAGCTCCAACTCGCAGTTCCAGTTGATAAAGAACGGAAACTTACGATTAGAATTAAAGTTCGCCAAGGACTTACCGAAGACTGTTAGCGTTCTATACTACGGGCCGAAATTCAAAATTTAATTGAAATGGACTCGAAACAGTTAACCAAAATAATGGAAAAAAGACCCGCACACCAAGGGATTGTTTCGAGGAGTATTCGCCGCGGACAACCTTCCCAAACACGTAAAAACGTTTCCCTCGCTTTACATTGTGAATACGGGGTTATCTAATACAAACGGCGAGCATTGGACCGTTATATACTTTTCACGTCATAGGAATACCGAATTTCTGGACAGTTTCGGACAGTTTAAATTTAATGATTTTGTTGAAAGAAATAGTTTAACCGTCACTTTCAACTCTAAACAGTTGCAAGGACATTTTAACAAGACACGCGGCGGATACTGCGTCTATTTCGCCTTGTATAGATGTAGAGGTATAAAAATGTATAATTTTATTTCAAAATTTAAAAAAGATAAGAATGTCAATGATAAAATGATAACGGAATTTATGTACAAGAGATATTCAATAAAGTTTTCCTTGTTTTTATATATGCGGAGAGGAAGCGGCGCGTATCGCGGATTACCCCTGGCGCGTTACCCCTGGCCCGGCGCGGAGAGCGCGGTGGGCTCCCCTCCACCCTACCTATTATTGAAAATATTTTGAAAATTATAAAAAGGAAATACATTTAAAAATCATTTATTTGAAAAACAATTTAAATATTTACAACACAAATTTACAATATTTAATATATCGATGATAAATCTCTTATCGTCGCGTGGGTTGAGGCAAAGCTTCGACTGTCTCACCGTGAAAAGTTCGTGTTTATTACTCACGATCCTTTTCATCGATTCGACAGTCAGCTTACGTTTAAGGAGGCATTCTTTGTATTGTTCGTGATGGACTTTCTTCGTTACAACCCGACGACAAATTCCTTTAGCCTTTTGTCCCCTTTGGCGGAAAGCAGCGAATACATTTTGGGTCTCAGACCGCAAACTTCTTGAACGGGGATACCGTCAAGTTCGTCTTTGAACTTTCCAAGCACCTTTTTATTCGCTTCACTGTACAGCGGGTTGTTTTGACGATACCTGAAACGTCGTACCGGTCACTTTTCACGGTAAAATCTTCGTAGAGGTCGTCCGCCTCGATGTGATATGTCAGGGAATCCGTGTCGGTGAAAAGGAGCTTAGCAGCGTCTCCGTACTGCGGTTTTACGACTTCATGAAATTTTTCCGAATATCAATTAAGAAAAAACCCAATCTACAATCGCCGATTTATTTCCCACTTCTACATTGTATCAGAAGATATCACTTTTGATATAGATAATTATTTGTATTTATCGAAGAGACCGTTTCCGATTGCTGCATTATTAATTTTGTTGTTTACTTATCTATAGATTAGATAAGTAGAAAAAATTTTGTGAAATTTTTATATCGGAAAATTTAAAATTTTATTTAATTACAAATACTGTTTCGAGGTACAAATAATTATGGAAACCATTTGCTTACAAAATTCAAAACTTAAAAATGTTGAATTATTGAAAACTTCAGTTATTGACTCGATATTTAAATTACTGATGGCACTTGAAATGTACATGTCCACACGTTCTTTCCAATCGTGTAACAGACATTCATATTGTAATTGCGAAGGGTGATCTATACGACACCCATTACACGAATTTTTAATATACGTGGTGAGCTGTTGAACAATTAACAGTCTCCTTAATCGCTTGGTAAACACGTTTACTCTCGTTTAGCAATATCATGACCTGTTCGTGTTTTTCCAAATGTCTTTCCCACAAAACAGATCCAATTGCAAACCCATTGTAGTAGAAAATAACATCCCGTAGTTTTTGTTGTTGCCGGTCGACATTTCACGAATATTTAACGTCTTGCGGTCTTGGTAGGTTTTGCCTTCCAGGCGTTTGTGAGTCGACCCTTCGAAGAATAATGAAAATACAGCGTGATTCTTCCTTCATACGATAGAGCTGGTAGTACTCATCCTCGCTTAGAACGATACTGGAAGTTCCGTCAGTAAATCCTAGTCTAATTTTACAGGCTGGAGTGACGTTTACTGCCTTGCTCAAAGAGATTTCTAAAACATTTGTGTTGTCCCTGTAGAGTAAGGCCGAATTTTAGTTTAAAAAATGACCAAGGCTTAATAGCAATCACGAAAACCACTAAGTTTAATATTATCAATATCTTTAGAAATCCGCGTCCAGTTGTAGTTGCAGAGAAAGCATCGATAAAATATGCTTCTCTTTGGGTTTCAGCGGCTTTTAAACCGTGAATATATCGACCTTTGATACATTCAGTTGCATTTTGACCTATGACGTCAACTCAACGCGAACGTTTCACAATATTTACTTGAAAATACCAGTCACGCGCTATAAAGGCAAACAGACACTGGTTTTCCCTATTCGCTTTAGTTTTAGTTTCAGTATTGGTTTCAGTATAGGTTCGTATACGAATTTTATTCGCAGTGTAAACATTCAAGACTGACGATAAGAATAATTTACTCTATCCTCATATGGAATGACGTTAACTATTGATCCACCAAATCGTACGTGTTTATTTTTAGTTTCAGTATCCGCCATTACTTTAGTTATCTCATCTAAGTACCGATACACCTATTTTTATATTAACCACATCTATGTTCAGTTCTCTGTCCTCTAAGTACCGATAAACCTTATCTTCAGCCTCGTTTAGGTAAGCTATAAAAATATTCGGCACCACGCAGCTCCAACAGCTCCAATAGTTCCAACAGCTCCAATAGTTCCAACGGCTCCAAGTGTTCTTCAAATGGCAAAACAATACTACTTACAAAAGATGCTTTATTTAGGCACACCTGGTTTATAATTTCATTTTAGCGCTATAATAATTGACATTTTTATTTCTAAAAGCAATCTATCGGCCGTTCTATACGTATATTTCGAAACTGTAAAACAAAACCTAAAATTTAATTTTTACACAATACGATCGTACAATGCGAAATACAGAAAAGAATAAAAATTATTACAGGTTTCAATTTGAACGGTTTCACTATGACATTGCGTCAACTACGTTATTGTACCTTTACCACAAGTTGGCAAGCCAAAATATACCTCTCCTCGGAAGAATGGTCCCTAGTGGTATTAATTTCTCGACACGACCCCCAAAGATATCTCCGCAATTCAGAGTTATTTACGAAAAACGTATTCTCGGTTCAAACCCTGCCCGGTATAAAATTTTAATTTTAATTTAAATAATTGAGACGAAACAATCGAGTTTAATTTATTCAGAATATTATAAATTAAGTAGTTACAACAGCGAGTTAGACTTACTAAAACAATGCACAATTGAATTTAACCCTTTTTACAGTACATGTTTATCAGTTGAAAATAATACTAAGCAAATTTTAATGAAAGAAATATCTACAGATGGTATTTGTATTTTTCTCGCTTACGAAATACTTGCCGCATCTTTAACGCTCATTTTATTTCAACGCTCGTAGACTTTCAGTTGACATTGTGACACATATCAGTAGAAGGAAAGTGAGGGTGTGGCGTCAGTCCCAGGATCGAGGATCGAGGATCCAGGATTTAAGGGGTGAAATGGGGGTAAAATCATCGAAAAGTCAATGTATTTATGGTATTCCTCGCGACGATTTGTTTTCCCGTATATCAACATATTGTGTCCAGGCCAACTTGTTCATTTATCTACGCTTATCTCGAAAGATACTTGAACGTATATCTTATCAAGTTTTATCGTACGGAATAAGTTGAAATGATGTAAAAATTGATAACCTAGGCGGCGCGTGCGCAGATTACCCCGGGGGACGCGGTTAATTTGAATTGAAGTGTTTTGACGTCATGGAATATTCGTTGTTAAAGTAGAATGGAAATATTTTTAAACTTCATTTTAATATCATTGTAGTACGCTTGACACTTGAACCAATCTCACGAGTATTTCTTAAAACGAATATCTCGATCGCGTTTTATCGTACGAAATAAGTGGAAATTATGTAAGTTGTATGATTGATAACCTAGGCAGGAAGATAGCGCGCGCGTGCGTGGATTACTTGGGAGGCGCGGATTGCCCGGGCGCGCGGTTAATTTGAATTTAAAACATGGATTCCCTCTCCGAAATAATTCATGTACCCAAAATTGGACCGCAAGTTTTTTTTCTTTTTAGGGGAATCTCTATGGGAGTTTAACATTACAATAAAGCTAATAGGTCCAGTTTGGGGTACTTTTGGTCCGAAATGGGGTACATAGGGCCGAAAATGGTGACTTTGGTCGTTTTTAGGGTACTTTTGGTCTAATTTGGTCCATTTTTGGGTACATCAGAAAAGCAGTTGGAAAAACGAAGAGCCTTTTTTTTTCTTCCACCCATCTCCAAACCCCAAAAATTTATTGCTTTAATTTATTTATCGCTTCCGTAGGTATAAAATAAGATAAAAACCACTTACCTATATTTTAATTACGGTAAATTAAAAATACTTAATTAGTGTACTAAGTTACGTTTAAAAGAACCTTTTGTAACAATTCCAATATGTAAATATAGGTAAGAGACAAGGCTACCATCTATAGAAGCGTTTTGCAGTTCATTTAAAAATCTATTTTTTTTTAAATCATCATCTCGTTCGTAATTGCCTTTCTATCTCTTCAATTTTAAAAGTATCCTAATTAATTCTATATTTTTAACATTAACAAGTCTCCAAATTATACCAACTTTTAACCAATTTTCCCCAATTATACTAATTTTTAACAGAATTTCCTAGATTATTCTAATTTTACCATAAGCCAACTTCATTTCAAAACTATTGTCTATTTATGAAAATAGAGTTTTGTACGTATTTTGAATCGTTTCATTTTTATCCCTAAAATGGGTGATTTGTAGGAAATTTATATTATTTTTATTGGCTTTACGATATTTCAAGTTAATTTATAAAATTTATAAATGAGTTTAATTAAATTAATAATTAAGTTTTGTTCGTATATTGAATCGGTATTTATTTATAATAATTTTTTCACCTAGATTAATTTTTTATCCCCCACACTCTCGATCTAGCTCCCTACTATACGTGTCCTTTTATAATATCAAAATTGAACCGTCATGAATAATCCATATAAACGTAAAAGACGCGGGCGTCTTGAAGTCCAAGTTTCGTTTCCACTGAAATAGAAACAACAAGAGGAAAGGGTCTTTCTGGTGACCTAACATTTAACATTGCTGGACGTTTTATATTTATTGTGTTCTGTTACTTATAGTCATATGGATTTCCATTCATTCGAGGAAGTTAGTGAAATAGTGGAAGAGTATAATAGGACGTGGTTAGATATGCAAGAAATAAAAGAACATTTGGACGAAATAAAAAAGCATTTAAAAAAGTGGGAATTGAAGTTAGAAGAAGCTTGTCAAAGGGAAATTGTACTGAGAAATAAAGTTAAAGATATAAAAACAAATACAATTGGATTGAAAATATTGAAAGATAGTTGGAAGGGAGCAGAGAAGTAAAGGGATAATATTGTATGTCATTGATTGGCTTAAGAACTGTTAAATAAAATATAAAATAAAATATGAAATAAAATAAAATATAAAATAAAATATGAAATAAAATAAAATATGAAATAAAATAAAATGTAAGTAGGAATACTCGGTGATAATTCTTAACTTTGTCTTAATGTATGTATTTTATAGGAATTGTTCATTTCCTGTGTCTGCTGACAAAGGGTTAATCGTTTATTTTATAAATTAATTTATTAAATTAAAAAAATATATATATAAATATAATAAAAAGTAAATTACATAAATCCATCGGAATTGATTTGCGGGTGTTCGGGGATTGGATAAACATCGTTAACATTTCTTATTGGACGAGGGTACGTACGTTATAATGCTATATAAAAATAATTTTTATCGGTACTCAAAAATTAAAAAACGAAAAATCAAAAAAATTACTTACTTCAACCTTTCTCCCAGTTATTAGTTTCGTTTTAAACTTGGTTTACGTTTTAGTTTTACTTTGCTATTCTAGAAAATTCCAAAATCCCTTTAGAGTTTATCAGTAAAACCACTTACTTTAAGTATTTTTTTTTAATTAGTTCGGTCTAATAGTAGATTACGCACCTATAATCCATGATGTTTTCATTTAAATTCAAATTATAACGAATTGGAAGTTTGAAGAAAATATTAATTTAGTTTGTAAATGAAATCCTTTTATAGTACTCTGAAGGGCTCTTAATACGTTTTGAACTTCCAAAATAAATTAATGTACTAAGTTACGTTTAAAAGAACCTTTTGTAACAATTCCAATATAAAAAAACCGTGATAAATAGTAAAACCCACTTATTTTTCAATTAATACATTTCAGATACACAAATTAATAAAATAAAAGTATTTAAATAAGAATTGTTTCACTAAATTATGCATTTGCACTTTAAATAATACCTGATTTTGAAATTATATTAGAATAATTATATTGTTAAACTTCTTTCATTTTTAAAAATGTAGTAGAAAATGAAAGATATTTTAATTAAAACATTTCTTAATTTCTTTATTACCTAAAAATATTTACAATATTTACAAATTTTTATATTGTTTAACTTCTTTCATTTTTAAAAATGTAATTGCTTGACTTAAATAAAGCGTGAAAATTATTAGTTTCAAATGATATTTACAAATCTTATCAACTCTAAAGTCCATTTTTCAGGTATTAGTAAGTATTTCGTACAAACTAACTTCTAAAATATGGATTTAGTTCGTAAACAAAATTCTTTTAAATTACTTTGAAGGACTCATTATACGTTTTGAACTTGAATAATATTAAAAACAATAATCTAAGATACCCTTTAAAGTTAAATTCCTTTAGTTTATCAGTAAAACCACTTACTTTAAGTATTTTTTTTTAATCCGTTCGGTCTAATAGTAGATTACGCACCTATAATCCATGATGTTTTCATTTACCTTTTATAGTACTCTGAAGGGCTCTTAATACGTTTTGAACTTCCAAAATAAATTAATGTACTAAGTTACGTTTAAAAGAACCTTTTGTAACAATTCCAATATATATATATATATATATATATATATATATATATATATATATATATATATATATATATATATATATATATATATATATATATATATAAAACCGTGATAAATAGTAAAACCCACTTATTTTTCAATAAATACATTTCAGATACACAAATTAATTAAATAAAAGTATTTAAATAAGAATTGCTTCACTAAATTATGCATTTGTACTTTAAATAATACCTGATTTTGAAATTATATTAGAATAATTATATTGTTAAACTTCTTTCATTTTTAAAAATGTAGTAGAAAATGAAAGATATTTTAATTAAAACATTTCTTAATTACCTAAAAATATTTACAATATTTACAAATTTTTATATTGTTTAACTTCTTTCATTTTTAAAAATGTAATTGCTTGACTTAAATAAAGCGTGAAAATTATTAGTTTCAAATGATATTTACAAATCTTATCAACTCTAAAGTCTGTTTGTTTTATTTAAAAAATAGGCTTGTTCACTTTCGATTATTTAAACATTTAACAATTTTTATTTAACTATTGGTTATTTAAATAAATACCACTTTTATTCAATTATTCACAATTAAATAAGTTAAAATGATATTCTTTTTACCAACGTTTTTTAAATAAATCGGAAAATTTGTGGATAAAAATTAATCGACTGCCGAACACTAGAAGCAATTCTAATTTAAATGCGTATATTTAAATAGGAAAAAATGAACGATTCGATCGGAGGCATATCATTAATTTAACGTATTGAACGTAGAGTAAGAGGCTTTTGTAGTAATTACTACCTATATTTGCATTTCAGAAATCTATTTTAACATATTGAACGCCAAGAAAAGAGGCTTTTGTAGTATTTACTACCTATATTTGCATTTCAGAAATCTATTTTAACATATTGAGCGCCAAGAAAAGAGGCTTTTGTAGTATTTACTACCTATATTTACATATTGGAATGTAATTTAACGTATTGAAGGTAGAGTATAGAGATTTTGTAGTATTTACTACCTATATTTGCATTTCAGAAATCTTTTTTAACATATTGAACGCCAAGAAAAGAGGCTTTTGTAGTATTTTTCCTCCTATATTTACATATTGGAATGTAATTTAACGTATTGAAGGTAAAGTATAGAGATTTTGTAGTATTTTACTACCTATATTGGCATTTCGGAAGTATATTTTAACGTGTTGAATGTAGAGTATAGAGAGTGTTGTAGTATTTTTCTTCCTACGTGACTACACCGGAAACGTCTCTGTGTTATTCGCTTTAGTAATCAAGCCGACTCTGAACATATGTTTTACTCTTTATTCTACGAGGTTTAAACATACACCATTTCAGTACATTCTTAACTTATTCCATACGCTATTTAAAACACATGCGATAAAGATAACGAGGAAACAAGTTAACTCTGAACATATAAGTTATGCTCTATACGTGAAGGATGTTGTAAGCTTAAATTCATAATGGTTAATGTGTAGTATTTTTCTACCTTTTTACATTTTATAGTATTTCTTTATCTATATTTGTGTATCGGAAATGTATTTTAACGTATCGAACGTAGAGTAAATTCTTTTTTTTATATTTTCTTTATATATTTGCGTATCAGAGTTGTGTGTTGTCGTATTAAAAGAAGAAAAAGGAACTTTTCATAGTGTTATTCTACCTATTTACATATCGGAAATGTATTTATATTTTACCGTATTTAAAATATAGGTAATTGTTTTTATTGGCTTGACTTAAATAAAGCGTGAAAGTTATTAGTTTCAAAATGATATTTACAAATCTTATCCACACAAATTTAATTTAATTTTAATTTTAGTGTTTTATAGTATCTTTCTGACTATATTTGTGTATAAGAATTATATTTTACCGTATTTAAATAGTAATAAAAGCGAATTGAAAGTTTGAAGAAAATATGAATTAAGTTCGTAAATAAAATCCTTTTATAGTACTTTAAAGGACTCTTAATATGTTTTCAACTTGAATAAAATTAAAACAATAATCTAAGATACCCTTTAAAGTTAAATTCCTTTAGAGTTTATCAGTAAAACCACTTTAAGTATTTTTTCAATCCTTATACCTATATTTACATATTGGAATTGTTACAAAAGGTTCTTTTCAACGTAACTTAGTACACTAATTAAGTATTTATTTAATTAATTTGTGTATCTAAAATAAACGATTAACCCTTTGTCAGCAGACACAGGAAATGAACAATTCCTATAAAATACATACATTAATACAAAGTTAAGAATTATCACCGAGTATTCCTACTTACATTTTATTTTATTTCATATTTTATTTTATTTCATATTTTATTTTATATTTTATTTTATTTCATATTTTATTTTATATTTTATTTAACAGTTCTTAAGCCAATCAATGACATACAATATTATCCCTTTACTTCTCTGCTCCCTTCCAACTATCTTTCAATATTTTCAATCCAATTGTATTTGTTTTTATATCTTTAACTTTATTTCTCAGTACAATTTCCCTTTGACAACCTTCTTCTAACTTCAATTCCCACTTTTTTAAATGCTTTTTTATTTCGTCCAAATGTTCTTTTATTTCTTGCATATCTAACCACGTCCTATTATACTCTTCCACTATTTCACTAACTTCCTCGAATGAATGGAAATCCATATGACTATAAGTAACAGAACACAATAAATATAAAACGTCCAGCAATGTTAAATGTTAGGTCACCAGAAAGACCCTTTCCTCTTGTTGTTTCTATTTCAGTGGAAACGAAACTTGGACTTCAAGACGCCCGCGTCTTTTACGTTTATATGGATTATTCATGACGGTTCAATTTTGATATTATAAATGGACACGTATAGTAGGGAGCTAGATCGAGAGTGTGGGGGATAAAAAATTAATCTAGGTGAAAACATTATTATAAATAAATACCGATTCAATATACGAACAAAACTTAATTATTAATTTAATTAAACTCATTTATAAATTTTATAAATTAACTTGAAATATCGTAAAGCCAATAAAAATAATATAAATTTCCTACAAATCACCCATTTTAGGGATAAAAATGAAACGATTCAAAATACGTACAAAACTCAATTTTCATAAATAGACAATAGTTTTGAAATGAAGTTGGCTTATGGTAAAATTACAAACTAAATTAATATTTTCTTCAAACTTTCAATTCGTTTTAATTTGAATTTAAATGAAAACATCATGGATTATAGGTGCGTAATCTACTATTAGACCGAACTAATTAAAAAAAATACTTAAAGTAAGTGGTTTTACTGATAAACTCTAAAGGAATTTTGGAATTTTCTAGAATAGCAAAGTAAAACTAAAACGTAAACCAAGTTTAAAACGAAACTAATAACTGGGAGAAAGGTTGAAGTAAGTAATTTTTTGATTTTTCGTTAAGAATTATCACCGAGTATTCCTACTTACATTTTATTTTATTTCATATTTTATTTTATTTCATATTTTATTTTATATTTTATTTTATTTCATATTTTATTTTATATTTTATTTAACAGTTCTTAAGCCAATCAATGACATACAATATTATCCCTTTACTTCTCTGCTCCCTTCCAACTATCTTTCAATATTTTCAATCCAATTGTATTTGTTTTTATATCTTTAACTTTATTTCTCAGTACAATTTCCCTTTGACAAGCTTCTTCTAACTTCAATTCCCACTTTTTTAAATGCTTTTTTATTTCGTCCAAATGTTCTTTTATTTCTTGCATATCTAACCACGTCCTATTATACTCTTCCACTATTTCACTAACTTCCTCGAATGAATGGAAATCCATATGACTATAAGTAACAGAACACAATAAATATAAAACGTCCAGCAATGTTAAATGTTAGGTCACCAGAAAGACCCTTTCCTCTTGTTGTTTCTATTTCAGTGGAAACGAAACTTGGACTTCAAGACGCCCGCGTCTTTTACGTTTATATGGATTATTCATGACGGTTCAATTTTGATATTATAAAAGGACACGTATAGTAGGGAGCTAGATCGAGAGTGTGGGGGATAAAAAAATAATCTAGGTGAAAAAATTATTATAAATAAATACCGATTCAATATGCGAACGAAACTTAATTATTAATTTAATTAAACTAATTTATAAATTTTATAAATTAACTTGAAATATCGTAAAGCCAATAAAAATAATATAAATTTCCTACAAATCACCCATTTTAGGGATAAAAATGAAACGATTCAAAATACGTACAAAACTCAATTTTCATAAATAGACAATAGTTTTGAAATTAAGTTGGCTTATAGTAAAATTAGACTAATCTAGGAAATTCTGTTAAAAATTAGTATAATTGGGGAAAATTGGTTAAAAGTTGGTATAATTTGGAGACTTGTTAATGTTAAAAATATAGAATTAATTAGGATACTTTTAAAATTGAAGAGATAGAAAGGCAATTACGAACGAGATGATGATTTAAAAAAAAAATAGATTTTTAAATGAACTGCAAAACGCTTCTATAGATGGTAGCCTTGTCTCTTACCTATATTTACATATTGGAATTGTTACAAAAGGTTCTTTTAAACGTAACTTAGTACACTAATTAAGTATTTTTAATTTACCGTAATTAAAATATAGGTAAGTGGTTTTTATCTTATTTTATACCTACGGAAGCGATAAATAAATTAAAGCAATAAATTTTTGGGGTTTGGAGATGGGTGGAAGAAAAAAAAAGGCTCTTCGTTTTTCCAACTGCTTTTCTGATGTACCCAAAAATGGACCAAATTAGACCAAAAGTACCCTAAAAACGACCAAAGTCACCATTTTCGGCCCTATGTACCCCATTTCGGACCAAAAGTACCCCAAACTGGACCTATTAGCTATATTGTAATGTTAAACTCCCATAGAGATTCCCCTAAAAAGAAAAAAAACTTGCGGTCCAATTTTGGGTACATGAATTATTTCGGAGAGGGAATCCATGTTTTAAATTCAAATTAACCGCGCGCCCGGGCAATCCGCGCCTCCCAAGTAATCCACGCACGCGCGCGCTATCTTCCTGCCTAGGTTATCAATCATACAACTTACATAATTTCCACTTATTTCGTACGATAAAACGCGATCGAGATATTCGTTTTAAGAAATACTCGTGAGATTGGTTCAAGTGTCAAGCGTACTACAATGATATTAAAATGAAGTTTAAAAATATTTCCATTCTACTTTAACAACGAATATTCCATGACGTCAAAACACTTCAATTCAAATTAACCGCGTCCCCCGGGGTAATCTGCGCACGCGCCGCCTAGGTTATCAATTTTTACATCATTTCAACTTATTCCGTACGATAAAACTTGATAAGATATACGTTCAAGTATCTTTCGAGATAAGCGTAGATAAATGAACAAGTTGGCCTGGACACAATATGTTGATATACGGGAAAACAAATCGTCGCGAGGAATACCATAAATACATTGACTTTTCGATGATTTTACCCCCATTTCACCCCTTAAATCCTGGATCCTCGATCCTCGATCCTGGGACTGACGCCACACCCTCACTTTCCTTCTACTCATATCGCATGAAAAAGACCAATGCCGTCCAATTTCCAATATCATATAATGACTCGCACACCCAGGAAATCATTGACTGCGTTAGAAATCGTAGATATCCAAATATCCACACCAAATATATTTACAAGAAGCAAAAACCTTACCATCAACAAAGCACAGAGAGCCACTTGACTAACCGCCAGCTCTTAAAGCAATTAACGTTAAATTATCTCCTTTGAATTAACACAACTATATATAGGTCGTTAATAATACCCGTAAATAAATAACAAAAAAACTAACAAAGTGGACCACCCACAGGGTCTACCCTTTAACCCTCTTATCTCGGCTGACTGCGCTAAAACAAGATTTAAACTTTAAAAAACCAGATTAGGCCTTCATAAATTCATTAATAAAAAAAGACTTTATTACCTATTATGCTTACGATGCGTGTCTTAATTTCAGTGAACCTAAGGAGCTATCGGTGGTTCTGTGGTAGAGCGCTCGACTGCCAAGCCGAATGGTCTGGGTTCGAAACATGGGTGGCGCATTCGTTTTTAATCAATAGAGAAACGCTAAATTAGAATTTCTTCGATGCAATAATTTCAATTTCAATTCTATTTCAATTAAACCAAAATTTCGTACTCTATTAAATACGCTTCCGATAAAGCTGAAGGTCTAATTTTCAATAAGGCGTAACAAGTGTCGGTGGTTCTGTGGTAGAACGTCCGCCTGTCAAGCAGGAGGTCTCGGGTTCAAATCCCGCCCGATGTGATCGCAAATTGATACTAAGACGAATACCGTGTACAACTGGTGGAAACCCTGCCATTGGACGTTGAGAGGTAGCATTACACTCAGCACTCGATCCGTCCCAAAGTCGTTAAGAAGAAGTTGGAGAGAAAACGCCCATATAAACACAACAGACTCAACATGCCAAGCCGAATGGTCTGGGTTCGAAACATGGGTGGCGCATTCGTTTTTAATCAATAGAGAAACGCTAAATTAGAATTTCTTCGATGCAATAATTTCAATTTCAATTCTATTTCAATTAAACCAAAATTTCGTACTCTATTAAATACGCTTCCGATAAAGCTGAAGGTCTAATTTTCAATAAGGCGTAACAAGTGTCGGTGGTTCTGTGGTAGAACGTCCGCCTGTCAAGCAGGAGGTCTCGGGTTCAAATCCCGCCCGATGTGATCGCAAATTGATACTAAGACGAATACCGTGTACAACTGGTGGAAACCCTGCCATTGGACGTTGAGAGGTAGCATTACACTCAGCACTCGATCCGTCCCAAAGTCGTTAAGAAGAAGTTGGAGAGAAAACGCCCATATAAACACAACAGACTCAACATGCCAAGCCGAATGGTCTGGGTTCGAAACATGGGTGGCGCATTCGTTTTTAATCAATAGAGAAACGCTAAATTAGAATTTCTTCGATGCAATAATTTCAATTTCAATTCTATTTCAATTAAACCAAAATTTCGTACTCTATTAAATACGCTTCCGATAAAGCTGAAGGTCTAATTTTCAATAAGGCGTAACAAGTGTCGGTGGTTCTGTGGTAGAACGTCCGCCTGTCAAGCAGGAGGTCTCGGGTTCAAATCCCGCCCGATGTGATCGCAAATTGATACTAAGACGAATACCGTGTACAACTGGTGGAAACCCTGCCATTGGACGTTGAGAGGTAGCATTACACTCAGCACTCGGTCCGTCCCAAAGTCGTTAAGAAGAAGTTGGAGAGAAAACGCCCATATAAACACAACAGACTCAACATGCACAACCATCAGAACACAAACACAACAAATTCAACACTCACAACCTACAAATAAACATTACAAAAACGTAAAACACCAACCAAACCGCAACTGAATCCGTTAACGCTCACCGTCACACGGTGGTTTTGCCAACCCTTCGAGAAACTGCGAACGCAGAGATCTCGAGAAACTGCGTACGCAGTGATTACACTTTGCACCGAAAATGCGAACGCGTTCGCAGGCCTGACAGACAGACACGGTGGTTGTATAACCCCTCCTAGGGGACTTTGTCCACTCGGAGAGGTAAAAAGTAAATATTGACATAATAATTTTTGCCTTTACCACATGAATTGGAAAAATAAATACGTAGTTCTATCAAGCAGCTGCTGTTAATGCCAAAAAGCATGAAACGTATTCTCAACGAAGCGTACAGATATTTCAAGGTAATGACATTTTTAAATCGCCTGACGTGGAAGTGGTCACTTATTTAGGAGAACTATTACCAGAAAATACTTCTCAATTGGCACCCGATGGTAAGTCAAGAATTCTTGGCAAGAACAGCGGAATGTTTCCATGTTTTCATATCTCTGTTAAAATAATTGCTTGTACTAAAAATGTATGCTGCTAAAATGTACGTGTTACAAATGTCCCTTTACAGTGACATGAAACGCCACAAATGAGTTTTGCCTAAAAGAACGACTGTTTCTAAGCACGGAAAAGGTTCGATTGTAGTTCCTAAGTTGGGGTGATCGTGGGATTTTCATCTATTGGTAAGTTATTAAAAAGTATTAAGTAACCTCCAGGCTAGATTGGGTATTAGCCTAGCTGAATATGATGTTTTTATATTATAATATTTACAATAAATGTTTCTGAAACGAGAGCATGCACCAGTTTTCCAATAAATAGGAAATAAATTGTCATTTTAATGAAAATGAAAACGTCACTCATTGTTTTGGTGACAGTTGAGCGAAATGTTTGCTCGAATACATAACTAACAAATTATGCATTAGTTCCAAATAATATTTTTATTTTATTTAATAATTCTACGTGATCATTTACACAGAAAATTAAGTCGTTCTTATCGTTTTAGGATGTCGAATTTAGTGGTAGGGATTTTTGAAATTCTACCGAAAACGGTTTATTATTTCTATGATAATTAAAAGTGATGATTTTTTTCTCACGGACATAAATTGAAGAAGAATTAAATGACCTTCTCATGTTAGCCCTCAAGGACGTGTACAAAAATAAATTTACATTGGCTAATTCCCTTTCACTATACCTAGTTTGTTTACCGGTCTAACGGAAGTCCTCAAAATATTTAGCCTTTCACAATTTCAAATTTAGAGTTCCTTAAGCACTCAAATTAAGTCTATTTCGTTATATCGGAAAATTAATTTTAAAATGGCTGTACACGATCTAATTTTAATCACTGAAAATTATCTTCATCTTGTAATAAGCCAGTTGTTAACCATTAATTTTCCAAATTGACTTACTGTGAATTCCAGAAATTTTTATTGTTACCTCTTGTTTTAGCACCAATTAGATAAATAAACACCAAAAATTATTAAATAAATATGCACATCAAAGCTAAATGTAGACCGCGTAAGTGATTTTCGGATATTTTACTGGACTCAACATCACCTTTTTTGCAAGATACAATTAAATAAATGGACGCATAGACAAACTAATAAGAGCGCGACCCACATATGTTAGTTGGTTATTGTGTTGGGATAATTATTGTCACCGGATAATAAGAACAAACATAACAAAGTGTTTAAGCAAGATAAAGATGAAGCCAAAAATACTAAACAATATCGAGCAGGTAAATTTCCTTACACGTATGGTTGCCTTATTATTATTTTTGGGTAAGTCCTAAGAATAATTAAATTTTTGTTAATCCCGAATTATAAACAAAATTTGAGTTATCCCTAATTAGAAATAAATTTATGTCAGTAAAATTGAAAACAATCTGTACAAACATGTACGCCTTTTGGTTTCTTAATAGGCAGATTAAGCCGACGATAGAAAAATGTTGAACAAGCTTTACCGTACACCTTTCTACGATATGTTTCCAAACGCTCTCTTAATCAGTCTTATATCTCTATTATTATTTGCTCGCTTTCAAGAGCGTTTTGATATTTAATCTAATGTCTAGTTACTTTAGCGAGAAGTTAGTCTACCGATCGAAAGCGTTACGGGGGAACTTGCAGAAGTGTAGTTGGTTCACCTTTAAGCAACGTCTACATTTTTGCACGTTTGTATCAACAGGACTGAAAATCGAGGAATTTTATCATTTACCTTCTACAATGCATTCTCGACTCTCATGCTCTATGAAAGGCTGTTTAATATTGTCAAGAGAAAGCACCAGGCGTACTTTGATAAAGTTCCTGGATTTTCAGTCCCGTTGCCACTAATGGTAAGCTTGAAGCCTATGGAGAAAATCCGGTCTGGGGCTCTATATTATTCTCAACTTATGGTTTAACCTGTCAATTTTTGCTCGCAGTTTGCTTTCCGTTTCCTCAATAGACATTTTACCATCTAAATTAGTCATTTAAAGTTAACTTTAAAAAAAATCGCTCAATTACAGTAACAGTAAACAACAATAATTTTTGGCCTTGGCCTTATACACATGGCGCTGACTTAAACGAGGAAATAATACCAAAATTAAACGAATTTATCACTTCAATATGGTCAATTATTATAAAAATACATGAATTATAATACCATTCCGTTTCCAAGATTAATTAGATTAAATATTACGCTTGAAAATATGTTATAAAATCCTACTGTGCCAAGAAAACTTCATTGGCCGCTTAAATTTAAAATAGCAGACGACACTTACGACGAACTCTACAGACAAACAAAATCCATTCGTAATCCTTTACCCCTCCACAGCTTCCACAATACTAAGTTGTACTCATGGTTAACGAACGGATTCCGGACGTTTTGATTTCTCGTTTTCCTCCACGCTCTTGATAACATTCTTCGTCTTTTGTCTCGATTTCTACTTCTATCGGAGATAAGCTTGAATCCCATTCAATTCTTTGTTTGGCATTCTGTTTCGTTTTAGATTCTAATCAGCGCCGTATCCCGTTTTGAATGGTCTCTGAGGCACCGCGCTCTTGAATTTCGCAAATGAAGTTTGATAATGGCTATAACCTTCACTGTTTATTTCTTCTGGCAGCCACTGTCATTCGCATTTCGAACGCTAGAAAACCACCAAACATTTTGTTCATTCTCGCCGACGACTTGGTAAGCAAATCTTTTGGTTTGGATTTCATGTAAATAGCTCTATATATATTCTTTTTCGAAATTATATCTAACAACAAGGACTGTTTCTCCTTGCCATAAAATCTGGTTAACGGTAATAGTTAGTGTAGGGAGCGGGACATGAAGGGCTTGCCAAACCCTCCTACGCGTTGTAACTCAGCCTCCTATTTTAAAGGCATTAAAAGTCGCTAGATGACTTGGGTGGTGCCTTGGGTATTAGCCTAGCTGATTATTAACGTCAATTTTTGGAAATGCTCGAATAGACAGTAAAGAAACTCAAATATTCTATGACTCAATATTTTATAAATAAAATGTAAGATATTTCATAATCTGTTCACGTTTGTGCAGGTCTCTTATAGGCCTAGGATTTCTTCTGCCCGTTTTCCATTAAGTTTTCTTCCCACCGCGCAAATATCCTGGTGGTAGGCCAACCGCAAAACACGTTGGCCTACTACCAGGATATTTGCGCGGCGGGAAGAAAACTTAATGGAAAACAGGCAGAAGAAATCCTAGGCCTTTAAGTGGAGATCTGTGCTCGAAAAGGGATTCAACACTTAATATATTTAATTGTCGGACAACTTGTCAGAACCTTTACTGACGTTCCAAACTAACGTCGTAAGTGCATAGTGTGCAGCAGTAAGCTTTCGTTTTTCACCAAGTGCATTTAATTGGGTGGAAAAAATTAAAATAAGTTAGGTTTATATTGTGAACAAACATTTATTTTATATTACCGTGTTACCAAGAATGTATTTATTTATACTCAGGGAGAATGAATATGTCGAGATTATTTTAAGCGTTTCTCCAATTCCACCCGTAGGGGCCCCCGGTATGCTCCTCCGTTTTAATAAAATCAAATAATACTGCAATCTCATTGGTTCTTAAAAATTACGTTTTTCGACGCGATTAACGCCGCTGCGAGCACGCAAAAAAATAAGACCGCCTCCTCTCCCTGCCCCCCCTTAGCGTGACGGGGTTAGGGCCCCAACGTGTCCGTCGATAGTCTCGAATTATTAATTCTCCCTGAGTATAAATAAATACATTCTTGGTGTTACTTTTTATTTTTTAATGGTACAGAATTTGCCCCCTAGCGCGTGGGATGATTATCAATGTCCAATTAAGCTATTGAATATTTCGAAACTATATTGATACCTATCCTATAATTTCGATTCATGAATGCGTGTATTATTAGAAAGGTTCATAAGTTTGTTGTGATAAGTAATCGATTAAAAATATTTCCGCGATGTAACACCGTAGGGATGGAACGACGTGAGTTTCCACGGTTCTCCGCAAATGCCGACACCGAACATCGACGCGTTGGCGTCGGATGGCGTCATACTTACCAATTACTACGTCAATCCAATTTGCACACCTTCGCGGAGTGCCCTCATGACGGGCAAATACCCCATTCACACAGGTGATTATTTAGGAAATAGTTTATGGATTAAGACATTTCGATTTGATCGGCTTTTAAATATGATTTAGGGATGCAACAGGACGTAATTAATGCCGCCGAGCCCTGGGGACTTCCATTAAATCTCACTGTCCTTCCTCAACATTTAAAACGACTTGGATACCGAACGCACGCGATAGGAAAGGTAACTATTAAGCGGAGGTAAGAAGATACAATAAAGCTACCTCCACACTAGTTAATATGCCCCTTTATAACCTTCAAATGCTTTTCCAGTGGCACCTTGGCTTTTGCAAATGGGAATATACGCCGACATACAGAGGATTCGACAGTTTCTTTGGATATTACACTGGCCATGAAGGATATTATGATCACACAACGCATAAAGTAATAGACTAATTAAAAAATTTCTAACAGCGAAACTCATTTAGAGCGAAGTTTTTTCAAAGTCATGAAGAAGCAGCTTTTTTAAAAATTAACAATTTAGAGCGAAGAGGTTCGACTTTCATGCTCTTTTTTTATCCACGGCGGGAAGGGAAGAAATATCGCTTCTAACTAAAATAAATTTTCATTTCCAAAATAAATATCTAAAATAAATTTTCATTTCCAAAATAAATATCTAAAATAAATTTTCATTTCCAAAATAAATATCTAAAATAAATATCTAAAATAAATTTTCATTAAATTTTCATTTCAAAAAATAAATTTTCATTTCCAAAATAAATTTTCATTTCCAAAATAAATTTTCATTTCCAAAATAAATATCTAAAATAAATTTTCATTAAATTTTCATTTCAAAAAATAAATTTTCATTATTTAAAATAAATTTTCATTTCCAAAATAAATAACTAAAATAAATTTTCATTTCCAAAATAAATAACTTAAATAAATTTTCATTTCCAAAATAAATAACTAAAATAAATTTTCATTTCCAAAATAAATTTTTATTTCCAAAATAAATAACTAATTTACCCATATCTGTTAATCTAATTTATAATTTACCAATATTTGATAATTTGATATATATAATTTCTATATTTTAGTATTAATTTCTATATTTTAGTATTAATTTCTATATTTTATTTTTAACTTCTATATTTTAGTAATAATTTCTATATTTTAGTATTAATTTCTATATTTTAGTATTAATTTCTATATTTTAGTATTAATTTATTTATTTTAGTATTAATTTCTATATTTTAATATTAATTTATAATTTCTATATTTTTATATTAATTTATAATTTCGTAATTTTAATATTAATTTATAATTTCTATATTTTAGTATTAATTTCTATATTTTAGTATTAATTTCTATATTTTAGTATTAATTTATTTATTTTAGTATTAATTTCTATATTTTAATATTAATTTATAATTTCTATATTTTTATATTAATTTATAATTTCGTAATTTTAATATTAATTTATAATTTCTATATTTTAATATTAATTTATAATTTCTATATTTTAATAATAATCTATAATTTCTATATTTTAATGTTAATTTATAATTTCTATATTTTAATGTTAATTTATAATTTCTATATTTTAATATTAATTTATAATTTCTATATTTTAATATTAATTTATAATTTCTATATTTTAATATTAATTTATAATTTCTATATTTTAATATTAATTTATAATTTCTATATTTTAATATTAAATTATAGTTTCTATATTTTAATAATAATTTCTAATTTCTATATTTTAATATTAATTTATAGTTTCTATATTTTAATAATAATTTATAATTTCTATACTTTAATAATAATTTATAATTTATATATTTTAATAATAATTTATAATTTCTATATTTTAATATTAATTTATAATTTACAAATATTTATTATATACCGAATAATTATCACGACCCGCTTTTGACCATCGAAAAATTTTAACTGCGAAAAAAGAAAACTTAATTTTGTCACCTCAAACTAGGCTTCACTTCAATCGTTTTTATATTGCAAATTTTACCAGAAGTTCTGTTTCTTTTTGGGCCAAATTTTGGGGTTACGATTTTCGAGATAATGAGCGGCCAGCGTTCGAAAGAGGTGGGGAATACGCTACTGAAGTTTTTACCAACGAAGCTCTCAAAGTCATCCAAAATCACGCCAATTCACAGGTGCGTACGAAGAACGAAACACTTAATATCGCTGGAACTATAAAATTGCTTTTTATTTACATTTTTATAATAATTGGTTTCAGCCCTTGTTCTTGTATTTGGCGCATTTGGCAGTTCACGGTGGGAACGCCTACTCCACTCTTGAAGCCTTACCTCAGGTGTTAGCCAGATTTCCTCAAATTCCTGATGTCAGAAGAAGATTATTTGCCGGTAAATTAAGTGCAAAAATAATTTTTTTTTATAGAACAACCCAGAAATACTTTCAGCTTGAATTTAATCTTTACAACGTCTATTTCTAACCAGAAATTATTTGAATTTTAAAATGTTGATACAAATACTCTATTTATGACGGCAGCATTAGTGCCAGTAGCGCCGCCAGGGGGCAGATGGCCCCCAAATGTATGGATATATCAAAAATATTTTCTTATAATTTCTTTATTGGTGCCCCCTACGAACCCAAATCCTGCTTTCGCCACTGAGCTTTGCCAAAGATTGTATAGCTTAGCTGAAATATCCAGAGACCACAGATTGTTAAAACAGGCGCCGGCCGGGATTGTGGGGAGCTCCTGCAATGTGAGGATCAACTCTCCGCCATCGGGTGGTGTATACTTCCGCAAAGGGTGTGCTGTCCCTATATTTTAGTATTCATCATTTGATGAGGTCTAGGCACATTTCTAGACTGTGATTAATGAACCGCGAACTAGCCGTGTATGAATTAATAATAAAGAATGGCGTGTAAATTTTATAAAAATTTAAATGGGTCTCCAATAAAAATTGTGTAAATATTTAAAAAAAGGAAATTTTCGACATATTTAGAGCACATTTCTATTTCTTTAATTTTTTTCATCCAATATTCTTGTATAAAGGAAAAACTGACAGTGAAGTCAAACTCTTATACTTTTTTAGTAAAAACACTAATTATTTTATAAATTATTGAAAAAGAAACGTAACGCTGGTTCTAGCTGTCGCTTGAACTCGCAATATATTCATAATCTGTATCGGTATTTTTGAAATTAGGTATGATGGGCGCGTTGGACGATTCGGTGGGCATTGTGATAAGGGCGCTCAATGAAGCGAGGCTCCTGGAAAACACGGTGGTGGTTTTATCAACGGACAACGGAGGCGCAGCAGGAGGCATCGGTGGCAGCATCGGGTCAAACTGGCCCTTGAGGGGAACGAAATACACTCTCTGGGAAGGTGGCGTTCGAGGTGTCGGAGTGGTGTGGAGTCCCTTGCTGGGAAACCCTCGAGGGGCAACAAGGACCAATTTGATGCATGTCATAGACTGGCTTCCAACGCTCTACCATGTGGCCGGTAACTGTAAACTGACCGTCTTTTCCATTACTATAACACCCTACTTGAATCAATTGGTTTTATTTGAATAATGGCTGTTTCGTTACTTAATGTGAATTACTAGAGTTCAACATTTGGTCTGATAGTTGTAAGTGAAGATCAATGACTTTTTTCTAGGTGGAGATGTTCGAGACCTTGAAATTGACGGTGTGAATCAGTGGGACGCAATAGTTGACGGATCCACACCGTCACAGAGAGAGGAGATACTGCTCAACATCGACCCAGTTTCCCAAATGTGGGCCATAAGGTCGAAAAACTACAAGCTATTGAATGGTTCCTTTAAAAATACAAAATATGATCACTGGTAATATATAAAGGTTTTCTAATATTAATTATAACATAATTTAGGTATTTCTTTATTAAACTTTTTCACGAGACCTGACCTGAATAACATCACTTATAACTGTGCGATGGAAAACGTGTCACCTAGGAGCAAAAAAAAAAAAGGAGAGAGCAGCTAGCCTTTAAATACGCTAAGGACGTGTTGTGTACAAATTTCATTGGCAGGGGGGAAGACAATTTCCTAATTTTCCCCTTCCGACGGCAGCAAGTGCTATAGCGTCTAGCCAATGAAAATTGTACACAAGAAAATCCACGACTTTTGACGGGTTGCGTTCTCCTTGTGTGGGGTGCTGTGTTTGTTGCTACTAGGTGTCACTAACTTTATAGATTGGAAACCGAAATGACTGATTTTGAAAACAGAATTTTTACGCTTTTCTGTCTTTGTTAACGTACAGTTGAGTTCGTCTCGAGAGCAAGATATTTGTTTCCATGGTAGCCTTTTCAATAGCAAGAGATTTGTTTCCATGGTAGCCTTTTCAATAGCAAGAGATTTTGTTTCGATGGTAGCCTTTTCAATAGCAAGAGATTTTGTTTCGATGGTAGACTTTTCAATAGCAAGAGATTTTGTTTCGATGGAAGCCTTTTCAATAGCAAGAGATTTTGATTCGATGGTAGCCTTTTCAATAGCAAGAGATTTTGATTCGATGGTAGCCTTTTCAATAGCAAGAGATTTTGTTTCGATGGAAGCCTTTTCAATAGCAAGAGATTTTGTTTCGATGGTAGCCTTTTCAATAGCAAGAGATTTTGTTTCGATGGTAGCCTTTTCAATAGCAAGAGATTTTGTTTCGATGGTAGCCTTTCAATAGCAAGAGATTTTGTTTCGATGGTAGCCTTTTCAATAGCAAGAGATTTTGTTTCCATGGTAGCCTTTTCAATAGCAAGAGATTTTGTTTCGATGGTAGCCTTTCAATAGCAAGAGATTTTGTTTCGATGGTAGCCTTTTCAATAGCAAGAGATTTTGTTTCGAAGGTAGCCTTTCAATAGCAAGAGATTTTGTTTCGATGGTAGCCTTTTCAATAGCAAGATATTTTGTTTCGATGGTAGCCTTTTCAATAGCAAGAGATTTTGTTTCGATGGTAGCCTTTCAATAGCAAAAGGTTTTGTTTCGATGGTAGCCTTTCAATAGCAAGAGATTTTGTTTCGATGGTAGCCTTTTCAATAGCAAGAGATTTTGTTTCGATGGTAGCCTTTCAATAGCAAGAGATTTTGTTTCGATGGTAGCCTTTTCAATAGCAAGAGATTTTGTTTCGATGGTAGCCTTTCAATAGCAAGAGATTTTGTTTCGATGGTAGCCTTTTAATAGCAAGAGATTTTGTTTCGATGGTAGCCTTTTTAATAGCAAGAGATTTTGTTTCGATGGTAGCCTTTTCAATAGCAAGAGATTTTGTTTCGATGGTAGCCTTTCAATAGCAAAAGGTTTTGTTTCGATGGTAGCCTTTCAATAGCAAGAGATTTTGTTTCGTTGGTAGCCTATTCAATAGCACATGGAGTTTTACATTTACATTGTATGTTAAAAATGACACAATTTCTCATTGACCTTTTTGGATAGATATGATATAAAGATGAATGTTTCTGATTATGTTGCATGTGGTTATAGAACCAGATTGGGCTTACCGAACTAAGAATGCCACTAAACGGAATTGACTATTGAGCGAGATCTATAATCCTGACTGCTACGCGCAACTGCGAATGGAGGTGGCTTGCCCATGTTCAGTGTTAAGATTTATAAAAAAAGAAATAACAAATCGTTTACCACTGATGTTACCTAGAAATAATTGCGGCAATGTGGAGTTTAAGAACACTTCTTCTTAAGGCATAGGGGTTACTATTTTTTCGAAAGAGCTATGGCGTTATTTTTTAGCTTTGACTGACGTCGTAAGTGTGGGTTATAGGAGGACAACCACTCTGAGCATGAATTAATGCATATACATTCATGAAAAAAGAAAGTGCGTCTAAATCGCCTTAATACTCAGTTTCTTTATTTTGATGACGATCTTCCCGCTATCGAATTTCCATGGGAAGATAATAGCCAATGAGCCGCGTTTTCAAGGTCATCCAATTTTACAAACTTTAAAGACTGCAACCATGATGAGTTTGTCTAGCAAATTTCAATAATGTAACACGACTTGTTTTCGAGTTATTAGCAGGGTTGGCAAGAACCAGCCAGACATACTGTTTTAAGCCGGATTTAAACCGCGAAAAAATTCCATGATTAAATCCACCTTTTTTTATTAAAAAAAATTGATAAATTAATTAGAAAAATGGAAAAAACTAAAACTTAACCTTAACTTTTTGTCGCAAGGAATGATAGCTAGATATAAGCAATTAGGGGATCTTCAAATTTATTTTGCGCGTGAAAATACGCTGCCAGGTTAGGGTATAAAAGCAGGTAAATAAGTCTGCTATACCTCACAATGTGTAGTAAAGGTACTGTCACTCGCAAAAACGTAATTTTAAAATCGGGCAATTTGAGCAATGAGGGCTAGATATAAGCAATTTAAGCATTTTTTATTAATAGTTTTAACCGGTTTACAAAACCGGTTACATCCGGTTTTAACCATACTGGATTTTTCAATTTTTAAAAAAGGCGGTTTTTAGCCAACCCTGGTTATTAGCGCTTTCTTGCCATTTTCTCTGTTACGACCTTTGTGATTTTAGTAAATATTTTCTCGACTACCTAATGGTCAAATCCGATCGGGTGCAAGCTATTTAGACCTAATTTGGAACCAACTTTCTAACACTTATGGTTCTCGAGATAATTTTTGGATGACCTTGAAAACATGGTTCCAGGTCATCGGCACTTTCATGGTAGGTGTTCCCCCTACACGCTCTATTCGACCTGAAAATTTCAAATTCGTACCGAAAACCGATTTTGAGATATTCGCCATGGTTCATTTATAGAAAAACAAATTGAATAATTTTTTCTGAAACATTACCTCAAGTTATAATTGGACCGCGTATGTGTCTAAGCACTACTCCCTTTTCAAACATTGACTATATGACATTTCTGTGATTGTTACCTATATTGTCCATACAGGTTTGGACCTTCAGGAAGAGACAATAACACTTATCCGATCTTCCCGACATTGCCGCATCTTGCAGACCACTCGATGGTGGCTGCTACTCTCAGAAACCTTGGTAGGGACTACAAAGCTCCGCCCATTGAGTGGTACCTGAATAACGAAGTCAATTGTGGTAAAAACGGGACCAATGCTTGTGACATTTCAAGAGCTCCTTGCTTGTTTGACGTAGTAGAAGATCCTTGCGAGTACCACAATTTGGCGGACACTCAGATGGAGGTATGTGTCAATTAAGAATTTGTATGACCAAAGTGCAAGCATCATAGCTGTTAAGGCCGAGAACAGAGATTTCATTTTCTCGTGCGTGAATTGTGACCTCCACATATCTGAACTTCTTAATTTCTTGAGGAGTGACAGCTTGGACAGCTTGAGTGAGAGCTTGGACAGCTTGACCGACGCACAGTGGGGCAAACTGAGCCCAAACCTGGCCAAAAGTCAAAAAAATAAATCGCACGTATGAATTTTATTTTAATTTATAATATTTGTTTATAAACCACCGCACACTTTACCGGTGTTTGATTTTTGACTGCAAAATTTTATTCTCCACCAGGCTCCTTAGAAGTAGTAGAATTTTTTTTAGAAATTTTAAGTAGGAGTTTTGGCATAGTTTTTGGTAAACATTCAGGCTTGATTTAAAAGGTAAAGATATTTTTTTGCAGACTTTAGTTTTGGAAAAATCAATACCAAGTAGATATCGATATTTTCGAGTTATGAAACTATTATGCAAAGCCGCGTAATTCAAATAGTGTGAATTCTGGAAAACGACGTTAAAGGTCTTAAACTAATATATTCCTTTTAGAATTAATGTGACTTTTAGTTATGAATTCAGGTAGATTAAGTTACAATTTTTGTTTTAAGTTCATGAATGTTCATTATTTATCACAATATCGATTAAAAATTTTGCCAAAATTTGCCTATTTTCTATTTTTTGTACGGATTTTCAAAATATATATGAAATTAAAAAGGGTGTCCAATTTAAAAATGATCTATGGCGATAACATCAAAATCGTTTCCTGTGCTAATTTAAATTTTTATGGCACTTAACACGTGTTTGGGGGACAATTAAAAATGATAACATCGATGACCTTGAACCGTTTCTTCAAGGTCATTGAAAAATTATCTCGAGTACCATTAGATTTCGAAACTAACTTGATGACCAACTTGTTTTTCGACTTCCAATTGATCAAATGAATTCGAACCAACCTTATTTAGACATGAAATATGATGAGGAACAACTTTCTAATTGGAATGAAGTTTCTAAATCTAACGATTCTCGAGATCATTTTTCAATGACCTTGAAGACTTGGTTCAAGGTCATCGATGTTATCATTTTTAATTGTCCCCCAAAACGTGTTAAGTGTCACAAAAATTTGAAATTAGTACAGGAAACGGTTTTTGAGATATTAATTTTGACCAGGTTTGGGCTGAGTTTGCCCCACTGTGCGACGGCTCAGACTGTTTTTGAATTGTACCATATCAGAGCTGTCAATCAATTGGTCATAGATGTTATGTAAGCTGTCACTCGTCAAAACATCGAGTACAGGATTAGACGGGTAGAAATTCACACCGTTCTCGGTCTTTAAGCATAAATTTAAATTATAATTTTAAATTTCAGCTACTTCAAATTATAAATATATCTTATTAGTTTCTAAGTTTCCCAATTTTAGAATTTTAATTTTTTTATAACCAGATGGCCATTGGGTCACAAACTTTTAGTTTAGCTTTCGACTTTACGTCCGAGCTTTTATTTCTATTCTGGAATGTCAGCCCTAAAGAAGTTTTGGTTACTTTCATTTTCATTTGAAGTAATTGCATGAATGTATTCATTTCAACCATGAATATCGAACTGCAATAGCAGTCTGGCCTCAGGACTTCGCTAGGATGGGAGGGGCTTAGGTATCGAATCAACGACAAACGCCTGCCTCCTGATTGGCTGAAGTGATTACGTAAAGGGCAGAAAGGCACCGTCCATCTGAGCCCCAGATGGTAGAATGGCTAATGATATAGTTAGATATTCATGGTTGAAATGAATACATTCATGGTTATTGTAAATTTAAAGTTGTAAATTTAATTTATTTTTATGTAGGTTTTCATACATTCATAAATCAATGGGAATCTCGATATTTAGTTTTAGATAACTTTTCATCCTCTTAGGATTGTAACTTTTGATTAAGAATATCAGTCCAAAAAGAAAAGTTTATTAAATTATTTTAGTGTAAAGCCATATTCCTAAGTAATGAAATTTAATTATCATTGGTAAATTAAGAGCTAAATCAGTTGTTACAGCTCAATAATAATCATTTGTTGTCGTTTTAGGTAGTGAATTCTTTGATTGAAAGGATACAATATTACCAGAAAACCCAAGTGAAGCCTTTAAATGTGCCAGCGGATGACAAGGCCGATCCAAAAAATTTCAATTTTACCTGGACTCCTTGGTTGGGACACGAAATGCCAAAGCCGAAACTCAATTAATATAAATAGGCCAAATAGACAAGTGGTTCAATCAGGAACAATTATTATTAAGAATTTAAAATGATAGCTATAAAAGAAATTAATTTAAACTATCGCGCTCTTCGAGTTTGAATGGAACAAAAATGCAATTCGAGAATAAAATTCATCTTCGAAACCACGAATATTTGTAAATCGCAAACATACCTTATAGCTAAGAAACGTTCATGTAAGATAAGTGCTAATCAGGCGTAATTTTGGTGGAATGCATGGACATGAAAATGGAGAAGGAAAATTTGCAAGTGCAATGTTGGAATGCCTCTAATAAGGGCGAAAAAATGACGAAACAGTTCGACAGCTTATTTGGAGAATATTGGCGCACCTGGTTTGTTACGCTCATATTTCCCATTAAGCGCCAAGCCTTAAAACAACAGCCGTTAAGTGACCAGCATTTGATAAAAACTATTCGACCGAGGTTTCTAGGAAATAATAAATTATATTATTAAATAATTGATTCAGATGGTATGCAGGGTGGATTAACTATTTGAAAACATAGTAAAATTACGGAAAGAACGGACTGCCCCCACAGTGGACAATTTTTATAATCATTTTCACCTAGCTCGTAATTGTAAGGTTCTAAAAACCAGCATCATATTTATGTTTTATTTGTAGCAGATGTCTCTTAGTTAAAAAAAAAACGGTTTTAGTTTTATTAAGAATTGGTTGTCGAGTCCGCTGACATTATATATATATCTTTAAGTTTTATAATAATTTGTACTTAATCAACCTACGAATATCACAGTAATACATTTGTAACTTTTTTTCATATAAATATTAAACTCAGTTTTCCTAACTATAATAATTTATTTCCTCAACAATATGGTCCCGAAACCCGGGAAGCATGACTTTAGATACCTTTAAAGTAATTAGACGTGTTGAGAGCATTAAGATAGTTAATTAATTGAACGAGGAGAAGCTACAAAATGACGTCACTGGAACGAGCAATGGTGAAACGCGAAGCGAATCAACTGCAAGTGGAAACATTTATAGTCGATATTGAAAAGGAACTCAATGAACAAGAAGATCGTAGACCGGACACGGCAGTACTTTCTCAACTTTTCGATCAATTAGAATGGCTGGAATCAAACCTCGTTAAGGTCAACGACGTGATCGTGCTACAAGGAGACGTCACTAAGTCTCTAAAACTGGCCGAGAAAATTGTCCAGGCGAAGGCAAGCGTAACAAATTATTATTATTTGAAGAAGAAAAACAACAAGACGGAAGGGCGTACCAAATCGGGACGAGACACTACGCCGAGAGTAATCTCAAAGAAAATGTCGGAACTCGGCATGAAAAAATTCGAAGGATCAATTGAAAAATGGCAAGACTTTTGGTGCAACTATGAAAACAGCATACATCGCAAGGATATACCACCGTTAGATAAGTTTAATTATTTATATTCGCTGATGGAGGGTCAAGCGCTCACGTACAGACAACAAATTACGTTCACGCCATCAAAATGCTGAAAGACAGACTTGGAAGAAAAGCGCTTTTGGTTAATCGGCATTATACGAATCTAACTAGTTGGCCGCCAGTAAGGAGAGCCTCCGATATAGTAGGGCTTAGACGTCTGGGTGACACGATAGAAATTCAGATGAGGGGATTAGAAACATTGGGGGTGGTAGCGGATTGTTACTTAGATTTATTAGTTAGTATAGTTACGCGGCAATAGCGAAAGAGATAGCCCTAGACGTTAGTCGCGGCAAAAGGGATGGAATAGAAAAATTGAAAATTACAGATTATTAAGAGATTTGGTTGACGCGCTAGGGGGGGGGACGTCTGGACGTCAAAGAAGACGGGAAGCCTAGGGAAAGAGAGCGGACTTGGGGTAGCGATCACCAGGCCAAAGATTATATAGTCTTTGCACCAGGATATTCTTCAGCCGCGTAGCGATAGTGGAAGGACGGGAGGTCGAATCATAATTCATAGAATTGTAAAACGGGCGACGAGGTAAAGGATAGGAAAAAATGGTCGCTGTTTTATTTGCTTAGGAGAGTACCATCACTTGGCTAGGGAATGTTAAAATTAGGAGGGGGTAAATTTGGCAAATATTTTGGAGCCCCACATCATATCGCCGTTTGCGAGAAAACCGCTTCTGGAAACAACTCGTGGGGGAAAGAATCGGATGCCCCACAGTGGGAAGGGAAGGACAAAAACACGCAGAACGGCTCAAGCAATGGAGGCACAGTCTCATGCACGGTAGCCACGGGGGTAGCGAGGAACCAACAAGATATATTCCTACTAACAGCCGACATTCACGTGTCGAGAACGAAAGGCAGCGCGATAACTGTCAGGGACTTTATTAAATAACAATTTTTTTTAATTATTATTCTTTTAATTTATTACCTTTCATTATTTAAGCTCTCTTTTGGTTTTTGGCTTATGTTTAACTTTATTTAATAAAATGCTTTAAATACGATAAATTTATCAGTGGAATATTCAATATTGTTAGTTTTACACATTAGTTATGTTCATAGATCAATTCTTTTTTGTCGCGTACTTTACTTTATCGCCCAATATATCTTTTCCACCTTTCGAAGTTCTGGCATTGTGATAACACTAGGTGATTTACTGAATATTTTTACTGAAAATCTAAAGGTAATGGTTTGGTAGTACGTGGCTACGCGTTAAAAGAATAATGACGCTCAACTGAAATAATAACAACTTAAATTTTTATTAGAAAAATGGTAAAATTATTAAAGATACAAAAATGGCGCGACTGTTAAGAAGTGGGCAGTTTAAGACGAGTCGGACAGTCCGTGACCGACGTCAATCTGCCAGAACGAAAATTGGAAAAGTTCATTTTTGGCTAAGGTAGAGAACGCGAAGATAGAAAAAGAATGTTGGACTAAACTAAAGAAACATAAGTTTAACTGTTATATCCCATTTCTACTAAGAAAATGACAAAGGGAGAATTATTTCAAAGAATGATACCAAGTATAGACAAAGGGAGAATTATTTCAAAGAATGATACAAAGTATAGACGTGTAATGGAACTATTTATTTCTAAACATTACCGTATTTCGCGTTCAACTTTTTTCATTCGTTTTTTGTAATGTCACTTTTCGGGCCGAATTGCGCCAATATGACAAGGCATAATTATTTCAAACTGCTACTATTAAATCTAGGTTAAATTACCTATCGAATGATACAAAGTGTAGGCGTGTACGTCCTAAATATCGTGAACTATTAATTTCTAAACATTACCGTATTTCGCGTTCAACTTTCTTCATTCGTTTCCTGTAATGTCACCTTTCGGGCCGAATTGCGCCAATATGACAAGGTAGAATTATTTCAAACTGCTACCTTTAAATCTAGGTTAAATTACCTATCGAATGATAGAAAGTGTAGGCGTGTACGTCCTAAATAACGTGAACTATTAATTTCTAAACCATACCGTATTTTGCGTTCAACTTTTTTAATTCGTTTTTTGTAATGTCACTTTTCGGGCCGAATTGCGCAAAAATGACAAGGCAGAATTATTTCAATCTGCTATTATTAAATCTAGGTTAAATTACCTATCGAATGATACAAAGTGTAGGCGTGTACGTCCTAAATAACGTGAACTATTAATTTCTAAACATTACCGTATTTCGCGTTTAACTTTCTTCATTCGTTTCCTGTAATGTCACCTTTCGGGCCGAATTGCGCCAATATGACAAGGTAGAATTATTTCAAACTGCTACCTTTAAATCGAGGTTATATTACCTATCGAATGATAGAAAGTATAGACGTGTACGTCCTAAATAACGTGAACTATTAATTTCTAAACCTTACCGTATTTCGCGTTTAACTTTCTTCATTCGTTTCCTGCAATGTCACCTTTCGGGCCGAATTGCGCCAATATGACAAGGTAGAATTATTTCAAACTGCTACCTTTAAATCGAGGTTATATTACCTATCGAATGATAGAAAGTATAGACGTGTACGTCCTAAATAACGTGAACTATTAATTTCTAAACCTTACCGTATTTCGCGTTTAACTTTCTTCATTCGTTTCCTGCAATGTCACCTTTCGGGCCGAATTGCGCCAATATGACAAGGTAGAATTATTTCAAACTGCTACCTTTAAATCGAGGTTATATTACCTATCGAATGATAGAAAGTATAGACGTGTACGTCCTTAATAACGTGAACTATTAATTTCTAAACCTTACCGTATTTCGCGTTTAACTTTCTTCATTCGTTTCCTGCAATGTCACCTTTCGGGCCGAATTGCGCCAATATGACAAGGTAGAATTATTTCAAACTGCTACCTTTAAATCGAGGTTATATTACCTATCGAATGATAGAAAGTATAGACGTGTACGTCCTAAATAACGTGAACTATTAATTTCTAAACCTTACCGTATTTCGCGTTTAACTTTCTTCATTCGTTTCCTGCAATGTCACCTTTCGGGCCGAATTGCGCCAATATGACAAGGTAGAATTATTTCAAACTGCTACCTTTAAATCGAGGTTATATTACCTATCGAATGATAGAAAGTATAGACGTGTACGTCCTAAATAACGTGAACTATTAATTTCTAAACCTTACCGTATTTCGCGTTTAACTTTCTTCATTCGTTTCCTGTAATGTCACCTTTCGGGCCGAATTGCGCCAATATGACAGGGTAGAATTATTTCAAACTGCTACCTTTAAATCGAGGTTATATTACCTATCGAATGATAGAAAGTATAGACGTGTACGTCCTAAATAACGTGAACTATTAATTTCTAAACCTTACCGTATTTCGCGTTTAACTTTCTTCATTCGTTTCCTGCAATGTCACCTTTCGGGCCGAATTGCGCCAATATGACAAGGTAGAATTATTTCAAACTGCTACCTTTAAATCGAGGTTATATTACCTATCGAATGATAGAAAGTATAGACGTGTACGTCCTAAATAACGTGAACTATTAATTTCTAAACCTTACCGTATTTCGCGTTTAACTTTCTTCATTCGTTTCCTGCAATGTCACCTTTCGGGCCGAATTGCGCCAATATGACAAGGTAGAATTATTTCAAACTGCTACCTTTAAATCGAGGTTATATTACCTATCGAATGATAGAAAGTATAGACGTGTACGTCCTAAATAACGTGAACTATTAATTTCTAAACCTTACCGTATTTCGCGTTTAACTTTCTTCATTCGTTTCCTGCAATGTCACCTTTCGGGCCGAATTGCGCCAATATGACAAGGTAGAATTATTTCAAACTGCTACCTTTAAATCGAGGTTATATTACCTATCGAATTATACAAAGTGTAGGCGTGTACGTCCTAAATAACGTGAACTATTAATTTCTAAACCTTACCGTATTTCGCGTTTAACTTTCTTCATTCGTTTCCTCTAATGTCACCTTTCGGGCCGAATTGCGCCAATATGACAATGCAGAATTATTTCAAACTGCTACTATTAAATCTAGGTTAACTTACCTATCGAATGATACAAAGTGTAGGTGTGTACGTCCTAAATAACGTGAACTATTAATTTCTAAACCTTACCGTATTTCGCGTTTAACTTTCTTCATTCGTTTCCTCTAATGTCACCTTTCGGGCCGAATTGCGCCAATATGACAAGGTAGACTTATTTCAAACTGCTACCTTTAAATCTAGGTTAAATTACCTATCGAATGATTTAAAGTGTAGGTGTGTACGTCCTAAATAACGTGAACTATTAATTTCTAAACCATACCGTATTTCGCGTTTAACTTTCTTCATTCGTTTCCTGTAATGTCACCTTTCGGGCCGAATTGCGCCAATATGACAAGGTAGAATTATTTCAAACTGCTACCTTTAAATCGAGGTTATATTACCTATCGAATGATAGAAAGTATAGACGTGTACGTCCTAAATAACGTGAACTATTAATTTCTAAACCTTACCGTATTTCGCGTTTAACTTTCTTCATTCGTTTCCTCTAATGTCACCTTTCGGGCCGAATTGCGCCAATATGACAAGGTAGACTTATTTCAAACTGCTACCTTTAAATCTAGGTTAAATTACCTATCGAATGATTTAAAGTGTAGGTGTGTACGTCCTAAATAACGTGAACTATTAATTTCTAAACCTTACCGTATTTCGCGTTTAACTTTCTTCATTCGTTTCCTGTAATGTCACCTTTCGGGCCGAATTGCGCCAATATGACAAGGTAGAATTATTTCAAACTGCTACCTTTAAATCTAGGTTAAATTACCTATCGAATGATTTAAAGTGTAGGTGTGTACGTCCTAAATAACGTGAACTATTAATTTCTAAACCTTACCGTATTTCGCGTTTAACTTTCTTCATTCGTTTCCTGTAATGTCACCTTTCGGGCCGAATTGCGCCAATATGACAAGGTAGAATTATTTCAAACTGCTACCTTTAAATCGAGGTTAAATTACCTATCGAATGATTTAAAGTGTAGGTGTGTACGTCCTAAATAACGTGAACTATTAATTTCTAAACCATACCGTATTTCGCGTTTAACTTTCTTCATTCGTTTCCTGTAATGTCACCTTTCGGGCCGAATTGCGCCAATATGACAAGGTAGAATTATTTCAAACTGCTACCTTTAAATCGAGGTTATATTACCTATCGAATGATAGAAAGTATAGACGTGTACGTCCTAAATAACGTGAACTATTAATTTCTAAACCTTACCGTATTTCGCGTTTAACTTTCTTCATTCGTTTCCTGTAATGTCACCTTTCGGGCCGAATTGCGCCAATATGACAGGGTAGAATTATTTCAAACTGCTATCTTTAAATATAGGTTAAATTACCTATCGAATTATACAAAGTGTAGGTGTGTACGTCCTAAATAACGTGAACTATTAATTTCTAAACCTTACCGTATTTCGCGTTTAACTTTCTTCATTCGTTTCCTCTAATGTCACCTTTCGGGCCGAATTGCGCCAATATGACAATGCAGAATTATTTCAAACTGCTACTATTAAATCTAGGTTAAATTACCTATCGAATGATACAAAGTGTAGGTGTGTACGTCCTAAATAACGTGAACTATTAATTTCTAAACCTTACCGTATTTCGCGTTTAACTTTCTTCATTCGTTTCCTCTAATGTCACCTTTCGGGCCGAATTGCGCCAATATGACAATGCAGAATTATTTCAAACTGCTACTATTAAATCTAGGTTAAATTACCTATCGAATGATACAAAGTGTAGGTGTGTACGTCCTAAATAACGTGAACTATTAATTTCTAAACCTTACCGTATTTCGCGTTTAACTTTCTTCATTCGTTTCCTCTAATGTCACCTTTCGGGCCGAATTGCGCCAATATGACAAGGTAGAATTATTTCAAACTGCTACCTTTAAATCGAGGTTATATTACCTATCAAATTATACAAAGTGTAGGTGTGTACGTCCTAAATAACGTGAACTATTAATTTCTAAACCTTACCGTATTTCGCGTTTAACTTTCTTCATTCGTTTCCTGTAATGTCACCTTTCGGGCCGAATTGCGCCAATATGACAAGGTAGAATTATTTCAAACTGCTACTATTAAATCTAGGTTAAATTACCTATCGAATGATACCAAGTGTAGGCGTGTACGTTCTAAATAACGTGAACTATTAATTTCTAAACCATACCGTATTTCGCGTTTAACTTTCTTCATTCGTTTCCTGTAATGTCACCTTTCGGGCCGAATTGCGCCAATATGACAAGGTAGAATTATTTCAAACTGCTACTATTAAATCTAGGTTAAATTACCTATCGAATGATACCAAGTGTAGGCGTGTACGTTCTAAATAACGTGAACTATTAATTTCTAAACCATACCGTATTTCGCGTTTAACTTTCTTCATTCGTTTCCTGTAATGTCACCTTTCGGGCCGAATTGCGCCAATATGACAGGGTAGAATTATTTCAAACTGCTATCTTTAAATATAGGTTAAATTACCTATCGAATTATACAAAGTGTAGGTGTGTACGTCCTAAATAACGTGAACTATTAATTTCTAAACCTTACCGTATTTCGCGTTTAACTTTCTTCATTCGTTTCCTGTAATGTCACCTTTCGGGCCGAATTGCGCCAATATGACAGGGTAGAATTATTTCAAACTGCTATCTTTAAATATAGGTTAAATTACCTATCGAATTATACAAAGTGTAGGTGTGTACGTCCTAAATAACGTGAACTATTAATTTCTAAACCTTACCGTATTTCGCGTTTAACTTTCTTCATTCGTTTCCTGTAATGTCACCTTTCGGGCCGAATTGCGCCAATATGACAAGGTAGAATTATTTCAAACTGCTACCTTTAAATCGAGGTTATATTACCTATCGAATGATAGAAAGTATAGACGTGTACGTCCTAAATAACGTGAACTATTAATTTCTAAACCTTACCGTATTTCGCGTTTAACTTTCTTCATTCGTTTCCTGTAATGTCACCTTTCGGGCCGAATTGCGCCAATATGACAAGGTAGAATTATTTCAAACTGCTACTATTAAATCTAGGTTAAATTACCTATCGAATGATACCAAGTGTAGGCGTGTACGTTCTAAATAACGTGAACTATTAATTTCTAAACCATACCGTATTTCGCGTTTAACTTTCTTCATTCGTTTCCTGTAATGTCACCTTTCGGGCCGAATTGCGCCAATATGACAAGGTAGAATTATTTCAAACTGCTACCTTTAAATCGAGGTTATATTACCTATCGAATGATAGAAAGTATAGACGTGTACGTCCTAAATAACGTGAACTATTAATTTCTAAACCTTACCGTATTTCGCGTTTAACTTTCTTCATTCGTTTCCTGTAATGTCACCTTTCGGGCCGAATTGCGCCAATATGACAAGGTAGAATTATTTCAAACTGCTACTATTAAATCTAGGTTAAATTACCTATCGAATGATACCAAGTGTAGGCGTGTACGTTCTAAATAACGTGAACTATTAATTTCTAAACCATACCGTATTTCGCGTTTAACTTTCTTCATTCGTTTCCTGTAATGTCACCTTTCGGGCCGAATTGCGCCAATATGACAAGGTAGAATTATTTCAAACTGCTACCTTTAAATCGAGGTTATATTACCTATCGAATGATAGAAAGTATAGACGTGTACGTCCTAAATAACGTGAACTATTAATTTCTAAACCTTACCGTATTTCGCGTTTAACTTTCTTCATTCGTTTCCTGTAATGTCACCTTTCGGGCCGAATTGCGCCAATATGACAAGGTAGAATTATTTCAAACTGCTACTATTAAATCTAGGTTAAATTACCTATCGAATGATACCAAGTGTAGGCGTGTACGTTCTAAATAACGTGAACTATTAATTTCTAAACCATACCGTATTTCGCGTTTAACTTTCTTCATTCGTTTCCTGTAATGTCACCTTTCGGGCCGAATTGCGCCAATATGACAAGGTAGAATTATTTCAAACTGCTACCTTTAAATCGAGGTTATATTACCTATCGAATGATAGAAAGTATAGACGTGTACGTCCTAAATAACGTGAACTATTAATTTCTAAACCATACCGTATTTCGCGTTTAACTTTCTTCATTCGTTTCCTGTAATGTCACCTTTCGGGCCGAATTGCGCCAATATGACAAGGTAGAATTATTTCAAACTGCTACCTTTAAATCGAGGTTATATTACCTATCGAATGATAGAAAGTATAGACGTGTACGTCCTAAATAACGTGAACTATTAATTTCTAAACCTTACCGTATTTCGCGTTTAACTTTCTTCATTCGTTTCCTGTAATGTCACCTTTCGGGCCGAATTGCGCCAATATGACAGGGTAGAATTATTTCAAACTGCTATCTTTAAATATAGGTTAAATTACCTATCGAATTATACAAAGTGTAGGTGTGTACGTCCTAAATAACGTGAACTATTAATTTCTAAACCTTACCGTATTTCGCGTTTAACTTTCTTCATTCGTTTCCTCTAATGTCACCTTTCGGGCCGAATTGCGCCAATATGACAATGCAGAATTATTTCAAACTGCTACTATTAAATCTAGGTTAAATTACCTATCGAATGATACAAAGTGTAGGTGTGTACGTCCTAAATAACGTGAACTATTAATTTCTAAACCTTACCGTATTTCGCGTTTAACTTTCTTCATTCGTTTCCTCTAATGTCACCTTTCGGGCCGAATTGCGCCAATATGACAAGGTAGAATTATTTCAAACTGCTACTATTAAATCTAGGTTAAATTACCTATCGAATTATACAAAGTGTAGGTGTGTACGTCCTAAATAACGTGAACTATTAATTTCTAAACCTTACCGTATTTCGCGTTTAACTTTCTTCATTCGTTTCCTCTAATGTCACCTTTCGGGCCGAATTGCGCCAATATGACAAGGTAGAATTATTTCAAACTGCTACCTTTAAATCTAGGTTAAATTACCTATCGAATGATTTAAAGTGTAGGTGTGTACGTCCTAAATAACGTGAACTATTAATTTCTAAACCATACCGTATTTCGCGTTTAACTTTCTTCATTCGTTTCCTGTAATGTCACCTTTCGGGCCGAATTGCGCCAATATGACAAGGTAGAATTATTTCAAACTGCTACCTTTAAATCGAGGTTATATTACCTATCAAATTATACAAAGTGTAGGTGTGTACGTCCTAAATAACGTGAACTATTAATTTCTAAACCTTACCGTATTTCGCGTTTAACTTTCTTCATTCGTTTCCTGTAATGTCACCTTTCGGGCCGAATTGCGCCAATATGACAAGGTAGAATTATTTCAAACTGCTACTATTAAATCTAGGTTAAATTACCTATCGAATGATACCAAGTGTAGGCGTGTACGTTCTAAATAACGTGAACTATTAATTTCTAAACCATACCGTATTTCGCGTTTAACTTTCTTCATTCGTTTCCTGTAATGTCACCTTTCGGGCCGAATTGCGCCAATATGACAGGGTAGAATTATTTCAAACTGCTATCTTTAAATATAGGTTAAATTACCTATCGAATGATACAAAGTGTAGGTGTGTACGTCCTAAATAACGTGAACTATTAATTTCTAAACCTTACCGTATTTCGCGTTTAACTTTCTTCATTCGTTTCCTGTAATGTCACCTTTCGGGCCGAATTGCGCCAATATGACAAGGTAGAATTATTTCAAACTGCTACCTTTAAATCGAGGTTATATTACCTATCAAATTATACAAAGTGTAGGTGTGTACGTCCTAAATAACGTGAACTATTAATTTCTAAACCATACCGTATTTCGCGTTTAACTTTCTTCATTCGTTTCCTGTAATGTCACCTTTCGGGCCGAATTGCGCCAATATGACAAGGTAGAATTATTTCAAACTGCTACCTTTAAATCGAGGTTATATTACCTATCGAATGATAGAAAGTATAGACGTGTACGTCCTAAATAACGTGATCTATTAATTTCTAAACCTTACCGTATTTCGCGTTTAACTTTTTTGCGCAATTATGACAAGGCAGAACTTAGGACGTTTAAATACTATTCAAGTAATATTTTATTTATTTTTTCAAAAAAAATATTGCATTTTGTACATTTAAAATATTGCATTTTGTTCATTTCAAATATTTTATGTTTATTTAAGGATTTTTCTGAAGGTCAAGTTTATTCTAGGGTTTTTTGTATTGCATCTAGGGACAGAGTGGTACCAAAATTTATTAGTTGGATAATTCATTAATACTAGTGAGCCATGTTGAAGTTTTATTTCTTTGGCTTTAATGTTAGTTACACGGTTAAACTTCAGATCCCTGTGCCGAAGATGAAATTTTCTTTCTTGACCGATTGAGATCGAAGCTATGGGAGCCTTGGTATCCAGGTCGCTTTCATTATCTTGATGCTCTCCTACATGTATGCAATCTTCGCCGTCTTTGTACCTGTTGATCAGTACGTAGTTGTACTGTGTGCTAGTAATTGATGACACCATTTGACTTAGTTCTTTGAGTTCTGGTGCCCACGTGTTCGCTGGAAACTTGTTGTTTGAGTATCCGTACTCAATACCTTCATCTCCAAAAGCCACTTGACTCCTGGGAATATTGCGCCATGTTCCTTTGTAGTTAATTGGAGACAATCTCCCAGTAAAATAAATTAATGTATCTTCCAAGTATAAGAACAAGCGATCGGCCAGCATCTTGTCGAGTAGGTTGTAATACGTCAAATTTAAATCTTGATCTTCAATTGTTGTACCTTGAAGATTTATTTTCTTTTCATTTCCAGATTTAATTGCTGATAATATTGCCATTTCATCGAAAGAATGTACATGATCCATCCTTTTAAAAAAAACAATTTGAAGATTACTTTAAAAATATGAAACCAATAAAAGCTGAAATAAAACGAATAATCATCTCTTTTTTTTTCGTATCATAAACGTTATATATATATATATATATGATATACAATATTACCATGATTTCTTGTAGTCGGCCTTGGTCAAACTTTCCACCATAGTAGCGTGGTTGTTTCCACTGACGGCGGTAACTGTGTTGTTGGTTCGGTGATCTTTAATGACGGCGGCTCGGTTATTTTTAATAGAAGCGGCTCGGTGGTTTCTAGCGGCGATGGCTCGGTGGTCTCTAGCGGCGACGGCTCGGTGGTTTCTAGCGGCGACGGCTCGGTGGTCTCTAGCGGCGACGGCTCGGTGGTCTGTAGCGGCGACGGCTCGGTGGTCTGTAGCGGCGACGGCTCGGTGGTCTGTAGCGGCGACGGCTAGGTGGTCTGTAGCGGCGACGGCTAGGTGGTCTGTAGCGGCGACGGCTAGGTGGTCTGTAGCGGCGACGGCTCGGTGGTCTGTAGCGGCGACGGCTCGGTGGTCTGTAGCGGCGACGGCTCGGTGGTCTCTAGCGGCGACGGCTCGGTGGTCTGTAGCGGTGACGGCTCGGTGGTCTGTAGAACTGGAGCTGGAGCTGGTTGCTGAATGGGCGGTGGTCAATTTAAAACTGGAATTAGCTTCCGATATTTTGTGAAGTTTATCATATAAAATCGTACCTAAAAAATTGAAAAATATAAATATAAAAATACTGCCGTTTGCTTATTAAATTCAAATATTAAATGGTAACATTGGAATTGGATCTTACTTATAAAATTAGGGCCAATTTCTTTCGGTTCCCAAGTTACGGAAAAGGGTGCCGAATGTTTTCTACCAGATTTCGTTTCCACGTCAAATTGCGCCCAGCCAAGATGTCTCGGATCTCCAGTTAGAACTTGCGATGACAACTTATGGCTGCCCCTCGTTGCCTTCCACAGAGCCAATGTTGTTTCATTCCCTTGGATATTATCCACGACTTTAGCAGTGGACCATACGGATCCGATTTTCAGAACAATCTCCCTATAACGTTAAATAAAATTAGGATCCAGTACTTCGTAGAATAACCAATTAAAAAATTTAAATTAAAAATTTAGAAAAAATCATCAACTAATATTTTAAATAATGAAAATTAAGTAAATTGTGCTACTTACATTGATACAATGAAGAACTAACGATAATATTGAAACGAGTGATTTCGTATGGTAATAAAATATATTTATTGCGGTAATGATCCCTCGTCAGGTGGCGGTAACGGCGCTACAGTCAGCGGTGGTTCAGATGACTGCTCTCGGAATGACGACGATGGAACTGGCTCGTTGACTAGGAGCGGTGGATTTTCTCGGGCTACGATATAAGTTATTGGTATTCGTCGGAGACTAGTGCGAGACTCCCTCTGCTTGGCGGTTGGTCCGTTTTTTATATGCCGAGCGCGGACGTCTGGTAGAGCACCGCTAGCCTCTACCGTGCTTAGAGCGCGGACGTCCTGGAAAGCGTTGCAGTGGAATCTGATCGTTACAATATCTAACAAGCGACAGTCATAAAACTGACCAACGTTGAGAAACTCACTAAAACTGAAAACCAAAAACTAACTTAACTTAACCTAAGACACACTAAAGGATCCTTACTCAAGGTATTATTTTTAGTTTTCGAGAAAAATAAACTTTTCTCGAACCCCAATTCACAAAAAAAAGTTATTTTATTTTTTTAAAATAACCATTTATTTTAGAAGTTGACAGTTTTATTTAATTATTTTCATAGTTTGTAAAAAGCCGTTTGAATTTTAAATTTATCATCTTGACTAATAGTATGTGTAGACATTAGACTAGTTATAGCAACTACAAGGGGGGCTCAAATTTGCACAGAATATTGTCAGGGGGAACCCAGCATTGATCTTTCTTCACAGGCCAGGAAAAGTTATCAGAATAATCAGATGGACACATGCAAGATACCTTAAAGTCTCTAAATTCCAATGAAATTTCCTCAACTACTGCTTTATAGTGAAAATTATCGTAAACAATCGATACAAAATCCCCGTTTATTATATAAGGTTATTTAATCCATGTTACTATACTAAAATTTGTCTGTACATCCCTATCTACTGGAATTTTAGTTAAGCCTTGGTTTAAATCTTCACTGGTTTGTATAGTACCAATTGAATACAAATCTTTTATAAATAAATTACACTGACTAAATTTACTTTTCGGCTTTAAAGCTAACTCTTCCGGTGTATATTTCTTACGAGCTTGAGCCACGCTGAACTTAACAGAGGCAAAATTTTTGAAAAAGGAATAAATTAACCAACGTGACAACGTCTTCGGGAATTTTACCAAGGAATGCTTCTTGGTTTTACCGCTAGGTTAGCTAGCATCGCCCATCTGAACTATTTCCTCTGACCGTGACGTCATGAGACATAGGCCAAACGTAACAGAGTCGTTCCTGATTGGCTCAATCATTGTATAGGGGAAACAGCTCCTCATTTTTGAAGGAAACCACTGAGAAAGCTAACGAACCCTTTTCCTCCCAGACTTTCTGTTTCATATCCACTTTTGATATATTGTGCTTCGACATTCTCAAAATATCGTTCAAAGATGAAAGAGCTGCAGCTTTTACTTAATTATTGTTGACGGGGATGAATTGATGGTACCGCTGAGTCTCTTTTATCGTTACAGCGTCTAAACATCGTGTCTCTAAGAAGACAGTTTGTTCTTTGATCTCATTATTTGAAATATAAACAAAGTCTATGTTTACAAAGGTATCTTTACAAAAATCAAACATTTCAATCGGAGTTAGAATTTGCCCATAAATTGGTCGTTGTAGACTAGTTTTCGCGATTTTCCTTTTAACTGTACCACCAATTCCATCACAGGGTTCTTTACCATGTGAAGTGGCAAAGAAATGCCACTCACATTCCAAATTAAAGTCGTCTTTGTGGTGGCACAAGTTAAGAAAATTATATTTATTCTTATACTGTGCTGCGCAGCCATCGGTAAAATACAAAACTTTATTCAAGGCAAGAAGTTTCTCTACTAAAATAGTATTGGGAGCCTTTAGTCTCGACGTTTGTCGCCATGTATAAACAAAACATAAAAGGGACTATTTTTCGGTTTAAATTTCTTTGCGTGAAAGGACCTTTGCGTTCAAATATGACGACTTGTATAGCTCAAACCTACAGAAGCGTACTTCCCCCTATTTTCTTCTGGTAGTATATTATAGAAAGAACTATTGGGGCTGGAGAAAAGTTTATTTTTCTCGAAAACTAAAAATAATACCTTGAGATTTTAGAATGTTTTTACTAAATCACATATGGGGAATTCGGAAAAAAATATTAAATATTTTATAAGAATTGAGTAACTGGTTGAGGTCAAAGGTCAAATGTTTTAACTGCATTTTAATATTAGAACGGATCAGAATAGAATTTAATATAAATATTTATGTTGATATTTAACGTAATTTTTTTACCATTTTTGCCAAAATTTGGTATCGAATATCTCGAAATCGGCTAATCGAACTATAATAACAACTTGGAAATCTACTTTTCCGTACTAAAGTACCTTTTATACGAAATTTCAATGAAATCTAAGATGGGAGGGTGGAACCTCTGGTTGATTTGTCATGGAATGACCCTCAAACTAACTTAACCTAAAATACACTATCTTAACCTAACCCAAAATAACTAAGACAAACTTCACCTAAAATTAACTATACAAAACTAACTAAGAAAACGCTCTATATAAAGAATTTCAAGAACAAATCTAAAATCGAAAGTGATTAACTACAGTGATATGAAGCTATTTAAAACAAACCCTCTCTTTTGCGCCATTATTTTCTTCCGCCACTGCTTGACCAGCATCGGTCCTCGGCGGCGAGTTGGGAAAAACCAAACATAGACACGCCCAGAAAAATACGGTGTTAAAATATGTTGAAATTGTCCACCGGCATTATGCGGTATTTTTTCACACATTTTCCGCTCGCGTTATGTAGATTTCTACAATGAACTCATCCTTCATGCAAGTGTGTCCTTGAAGTGAACGAGGGGTTTTACTGTATAAAAAGAACCAATTTCCGCTCGCTTTGCTCCTCGGGAAACAATCGGAGGGGTTTTTTTGGTCCAATAACTATTCTTGAAGAGGGAGGAAGTTTGTTCTAGAATGGAACTCAACTCTGGGTTTTGAATCAAAACTTTTGATCATTCATTCTTCTTTTCGAAGAGTTCCCGAACAGTTGCTTGCTTTTGGCTGATACGCTCGCATAAGCTTATATACTGTATTGATGCTTTATATTTATAATTTTTCGATTGAGTTTCGCATTTCAAAGTTAGAAAATAAGGGTGATCGTCAAGAATTCTCAATTTCGTCAGTCGGAAAATTGTTCAACGGTGGGTGCTAAAACACCCGAAGATTATTTTTCGAGGTAAGAATTTTTATTTCTTGTTTATATTTATCAGATCATATAGATTATTTTTTTCGAGTTGATACTATATCAGTAGATAAAATTGATTAGCTTTGAAACGTCATGGTTAAACTGACTAAAAAAATCGTGTTATCCCAACTTAAAAACTAGATTTCGATAAACACATTTATATTTCCATAAGTTAATAATTCCTATAAGTTAGACACCACTATAGAGCTAATGTAATAGAATTTATTAACTAAATGATATTACCTAGTTTACTTGTAGAGGTCGGCGTTCGGTTGACTATTATTCAATAAATAAAGTTCAATAATTATTTATAAGTAATTTTTAATCAATAATTAATTGACGGAATTTTAGAAGAATTAATTGATTAACCGCTGGTTTCTTTTCTCGAAAAAGGGGCATTTATTAAAATTATTTAGGTAAAACCTCAAATTTTGCGGATAAAAATTTATCCGAAAGAGCTTTGAATAGAATGTTTGACTATTTTCACTGAAAAGAATGTTTGACTATTTTCACTGAAAAGAATGTTTGACTATTTTCACTGAAAAGAATGTTTGACTATTTTCACTGAAAATAATGTTATTTTTTCAATAATCGTTACAAAAGTGGATAACGGTTAAAAATCGACGACATCTACTTGCTTATGCCCAGTATTAGTTTATTGAAATTGGCAGCCCAAAAAAGTTACAAAATAGTACTTTTCCAATTTTGATTTCCCATTTGTTATTTTAAGATCTTTTATTGATCTCCCTTAATACTAACAATAAAAGCTTACGCGGAAAATGAATAAGCCGGACCGATGTTTATTTGGAACTGGCGTAGCACCGCTTTGACAAAGTTGACCTTCTAGGTAAATAGAACGCCGCGCCGACGCTCAGGCTGTTTCCCACTTGACAAAACTCCGTCATGACGGCGGCCATGAACGGCAAAAATTGTATTAGGTCTAACGAGGATTTTAAAAGTTAGCGCTCACCGTCACGGCGGTTTCGCCCTAGTGAACTAGGTATTCGAACGCCGGGCCGAAGGTCTGACGGCCGATATCGGCAATCAGTTTCAGGGATTAGTAGTTTTTATTTATAAGTATAACGATGTAGCCTATGATGTAGGGCACAGCTTAGATAATTGAACATACCTTAACTCTTTATGAACGGTGTCACGGTATGTATGACATAAAACTAACCCGAGTTTTAATTTTCATAGTTTTTTTTTCGAAAATGATCCATGGAAAGATAGTTTCCAAACATCTTCGTGTGGCAAATGATGAACTGTCAAAAGCCATGTGGCGAGCAATCAACTATGATTTCTCGAGAATAAACGAATTTGACAGTTGTGGGGCGTATTCGGATCTGTGATCAGGCGTTTGCTCTGACGTTCAACTAAGTATTAAAATTTTCCGTAAAGCGTGTCTTTGTTTATACAATAGGTATAACAAAAATTACATGGGAATGCGAACCGACTTTAATGCGTACATACAAAACCATGCAGAAACCACAGAATTTATAGCACCGTCCTCCCCAATTGACGTTTGTAACGACGACGTTAATTCAATTTCTTCTACAAATAGTTTTATAGCTACACCCATTTACCAAATCTTTTTTGGCGATCTTCAAGATACTGTTATACCAGCAGAGATAGAGGTCACATCCGATTTTTTAAACCAAACCGATGATTTAGGTCATTTGCCGACGGACATCTACCAAAAAGATAATGCGGAAATACGTAACGTTGTATCCCAAACATTAAATGATATTATTAATGTAATTGAAATTGAAACTAAATCGGATTCGATTAATAAGCCTCCAAATCATAAATTAATTGTAGAAAGTAACGAAGTCGTTCAGAGTCGACCTACTCCTAGTACCAATATTCAAAACCCCCTTTTTGACAACGAATTGCTTACTAGGAAAACTGGCCGCGTTAGAAAACCTAAAATCGATCCTAATTATAAGTATTCTCCCTTGGTTAAATCAAAAAAGTTGTACTGCATTTGCAAGCAACCGAATGATGGGAAGCGATATTTTCAATGTTGCCAATGTAAAGACTGGTTTCATTTTAGATGTGTATTTCTTAGCGAAAGTCCTAATACCCTCTCGCGAGTTAAAAGTGATAAAAATTTCAAATGCCCGTTATGCGTCAAAAACGTCATGCGACGAGGAATTGATAACGCCTATCAAAATTGTTGGTTTTCGTCCATCTTTCAATGCTTAATAGAAACAACAGCTTTTTCCAATAGTTCAAGTATTCTAGATGAATTAAATCAATGCGTTGACGCGATCAATTGTAGTTCGGCAAATCCCGTCTCATCCTCCGAAGTTAAAGTTTTTTAGATTATATTCAAGGTGTTTCTGAAAACAAATTAATGTCAGGTAGAACTGAAGACCCCGTCGAGTTCTTCGATTTAATTATTTCAAAATTTTGGACCCTCTTTAGTATCGATAATCTCGAGGCAATCCACTGTTGTCACGTATGCGACAACAAACAATTTTTATTATTTGAGGCAATTTACAAAATTAATCCTAATTTAAAAACTATTATTGATTACTCGGATGGTTTAGAAGTAAGTGAAAATCGATCTTGTCCCAATTGTAGACGCGTAACAAGACACCATGTGTCTACCCCTCCGAACAACCCAGTTTTGATATTTAGTATACAGAGGAGAAACGACAGGGGGGAACATACGAAAGAGGAGTGGTTTAAAGTACAATTTAAAAAGTTGTGTAGTTCACGCCGGAGACGAATCTACGAGTAGCCATTATATAGCGTACGTAAAACTAGATTCTTCAAATTGGGGTTGCTACGATGACACCGTAAAATACACTGTTAGTAATCCTCCTATTACTCGAAATTGGGTTCTTGCGTTTTTCGAACGAGAAGAAATAGATTCCAAAATTTCTGCGCACATGTCTAACAGCGATAATTTTACACGGCCGCTTCAAGAGGGGAGAAATAATTTGGGTTATTTAGCTTCAGATTCTGAAGGGGTAGTTAATTTGGGTGGTTTAACTTCAAATCCAGAAGGGGTAGTTAATTGGGGTGGTTTAACTTCGCTTGAAGAAGAGGAAAATAGTTTTTATGATTTAAGTTATGACCCAGAAGCAGAAAATACTTCGTGTGTATTCTCTTCTACGCCAATTCCCGATTCTTACAGCTCTTTCACTTCTCCACTTTCACCCAAAACTTGCTCTTTCACTTCTCCACTTTCACCCGAAACTTATAAACTCATCCTGGGGCGCGACGAATATAGTGAAAGCGAATTAAACGAGGTGCGACCAGAAGTTGTGAATTTTCAAATATCCGAGGGGGTGTGGGATAAATTGTCCAATTCGGAGGCTTACAAAATAGAAATAGACGATATTCTCGAGAACTACAGTCCTATTTGTCATTGGTGCGTATTATATAAGCACTACCACAAAAATTCACCCGCGGATTTAATATTTTCTTGCAACATGTACTGTAGGCTTAAAAAGTGTAGCATGAAATGTAGAATTGAGATTTTTAATGATTTACGGGGTAGCATTTTGCATGAAGGGAAACCTCATCACGAAGCCGGTACAATTGGCTCTCCTCAACTCCGTGGCGAAAGAAGACGGTTAGTTAAAAAAGAGTTTTCGACTAATTTAGCTTTAAGACCTAAGCAAAAACTGCATGACTTTAATGAAAACTGTACAGATGAAGATTTTGCAATGGGTAATTTAAGGAAAAGCGTAGTTAATCCCAACGTGTTAAAACAGGCAAGGTACGAAGCTTTGTGCGAATTGCGTTTGGACAAAGATGTCATTTCCAGCTTGAGTAAAATGACCGACGATCCAATCCTGAAGCGATACGTTCAGCACATTGCGATCAAGCCTTCTTGCGTAATTTATTTGTGGAAAAAAGAATCGGTTAACACTTTTAAAGAACACTGTAAAAGGGATATTTTCTTTATCGACGCGACTGGGTCTGTAGCACATAAATTAGACGGTAAGGCTTTTATGTATTACGCGCTCGTTATGCGACACCCCATCTTAGGAAAACCAACTTCCACGCCAGTTCCGGTCGCCGAACTCGTGACTAACGACCAACACGAAATCACAATCTCCAACTTTCTCGCGAGTTTTATGAAAGCGCAAAATTGCGCGCCTAATGACGTTAAAACCTCAGTGGTAATTTCGTGCGATAGAAGTCTAGTTTTAATTAATTCTGTACTAAAGGAATTTAACAGGGAAAATCTTAGCGACTATTTGCTCAGGGCTAATAGGATATTAACGGGGGTGGCAACTGGGGAGGATTTGAACAAAACCATAATTCATTGTGGTACGTGTCACATGATGAAGGACGTCAGCGTGAAGGCGACAAAATTTTACAAGGACAAACGTTCCTTCGGACTTTACCTATTTAGTGTGCTACTTAATAGCTCATTTTTAGCTGAATTTAAAGAAAGGTTGTTTAGTTTAGCTGTTTTATTACTATCAGAAAAACGTCGGTTTTAGTTAACGTATTAGGTGACGAAATTGGATCCCAAGTTCCGCGTAATGATCTTTTGATAGCCGATTATGTAGACAGCGATTTAATTGTAGTATCTGAAGAGGTTTTAGCTGAAGCTGGTGACACCGCTAAGCCGCGTTATCCGAAAAACGAAGAGGAGTTTTGGTTGCGGGGAGGAAGTAACAAATTTTTTAAAGTTATGTGCGACAAAATTGTAGAAACTGTACGCGCTGACATCCAGAAACACGTGACAGCTAATGACATGGTCGATAATCCTAGTTACGGTATCAGATTTTTCGAATATATGCAAAAAAATTATTTTCCTACTTTTGTTTTATGGACCAGGGTTTTAACGGGGGATTTAAGTAGACACTTTCAGGGAGAGGTTCCGTCGTCATACAATCCTCGAAATGATTTTTTAAAAGGGCAAGTTAATTACATTGACCAAGAAGCAACCACCCAGGGGCACATCGAGGGCTACAACAGAGTTTTAAAAAGTCAGGCACTGTGTTACAATCGGTTACGAGTAGACGCGCTTGTTTCAAAATTAAACGAATTTAACCATAATTTATACTTAGAATATCTTAAACTCTCTAGGAAAGTAATTCCAAATCAAAACAGAAAAAGACCATTCGAACAATTGGAGGAAAAATTTAAGCATACGCCGCAACGTGAAAGTGGGGAATCGGACATCGTCGGGAAGAATTTAAGGGGACATCAAAGTAAGCCGGGAAAACCATTGGGCGAAATTTTGCACAGGGGCGCGAGAAATGGTTCTAAAAGGGTAAATGATAACAATTTAACAACACCTCCAAAAAAATTGGCTAAGATAATTCTACAGAAAACTTTATTTACGGAGGAGCAAATTTCCGAATCAGAAAAGGAAATTTTCACAGAGAAAATTTTTGAATCCGGAAAAGAATTACCCGAAAGGGTAAATGACTTTCCTGATTCAGAAATAACTGTTCAGAAAATTTGCGAATCAGGAGAGGAGGTTTCCGAATCCGGAAATAATTACTCTACACTGGTGGTACTTGAAAACGCGGAACATATGGATTTAGATTCAGACTCCGACGACGAAACTAGTGGGATAAAACAATTCCGTTTAGGACAAAAACAATTAGCTAAAATCGCGTCTAATAAATGTTTTACGGTATTTATGGTAAACGGTTATTTTCAAACTATTAGAGGGCGCTTTTCAAAGAATCAATATTTAAAAACTAATTTTTACACTTCCATTGCGAAGTTTATAGACGATTTAAGCACACTTTCAGAAAATCAATTACACTTTTATTTCCAGTATTTTTTAAAGAAGATTAACAGATTTAAGACCAGAGAAGTAACGTTTATTCCTGTTATGGTAAAAAAAAATCATTTCTTTCTGGCAACCGTGAAATTGATCAAAAAAGACGTGTTCAAAATTATTGTTTACGACTCTTATTGCGAATACGACTACTTCATCGACGAGGAAAGAGCTCCTTATAAAGGAAAACATCGAAATGAGGTAGATCAATTGGTTAGTTATTTCACTTGCGTTCAAAAACATTTTAAACTTACGCCAGCCAAGTGGATAACGGCGTCGAACATTAACTTATCCTGTCAACCTTTTTTCTACAACTGCGGACCAGCTATTTGCCTATACGCTAAATGCTTATCAGAAAATTTATCGGAACAAATTAACATAACTAGTAACGATATTTCGAAATTTCGCGCTAGCTTTCAATCAGAAATAGAAAATATACAAATGAAATAATTTTGATCAATTTCACTGGTTTAAGGGGCCAGTTTTTTTCGGTGCTTTCGCTTCGAAAAAGTCACCTTCACGTGAAAGTTTGACAACGATCTCTCGTTTAGGCTTTTCGACCCACAAAATTACCTTGATCTTGGCTGCCAGAGGTGAAAATCGAAAATCGAAACATGAGTTCTTTGACAAACTGTCAGAAAATGACGGCTTCGTCGCGAAAACATCCCGAAATAACTAGTTTTCGAGCCTAAGTACTAACGACGGAACCTTTCTAATACATGTATATGGGTGGTAGGTGTTGTACTGAAAATCGCACATAATATTATAGAGGGGTATAGTTTTATTGGCTAAGTGACCGACAAATGTCTCCGGAACCATCTATAGAGGTAATATACTTCTCAAAAAAACCCACAGAGGCGACATGCTTCTCAACAAAACCCACAGAGGCGACATGCTTCTCAACAAAACCCACAGAGGCGACATGCTTCTCAACAAAACCCACAGAGGCGACATGCTTCTCAACAAAACCCACAGAGGCGACATGCTTCTCAACAAAACCCACAGAGGCGACATGCTTCTCAACAAAACCCACATGGGCGACATGCTCCTCAACAAAACCCACAGAGGCGACATGCTTCTCAACAAAACCCACAGAGGCGACATGCTTCTCAACAAAACCCACAGAGGCGACATGCTTCTCAACAAAACCCACAGAGGCGACATGCTTCTCAACAAAACCCACATGGGCGACATGCTCCTCAACAAAACCCACAGAGGCGACATGCTTCTCAACAAAACCCACAGAGGCGACATGCTTCTCAACAAAACCCACAGAGGCGACATGCTTCTCAACAAAACCCACAGAGGCGACATGCTTCTCAACAAAACCCACATGGGCGACATGCTCCTCAACAAAACCCACAGAGGCGACATGCTTCTCAACAAAACCCACAGAGGCGACATGCTTCTCAACAAAACCCACAGAGGCGACATGCTTCTCAACAACAAATGTCACGGAGATGACAGGCTTCTAACAAACATCTTTCGAATTCATGGGTTGGGAGGGGATATGTTATATTCTGTCCCAAAAAACAGAACATAACATATCTGTAGAAATATTGATTAAAATTCAATGGCAATCATTTGTCAAGATATTTTTCTCAACATTTCTACAGGCCACACAAATCAAGCCTTTACGCGGCGTGCGCCATCAGTAACTTTTATTATCAAAGAAAATTATAGTGTTACGATAACCGTATTATTATAATTAACCTCGATATAAAAGCGAAACCAATTGGTTTAAAATAAAAATAACGTGAAATAATTCTGCCCTGTCATTTTTGAGAAATTCGGCCCGAAAGGTGACATTACAAAAAAAGAATGAAAAAAGTTGAACGCGAAATACGGTATGGTTTAAAAATTAATAGTTCACGTTACTTAGGACGTACACGCCTACACTTTCTATCATTCGATAGGTAATTTAACCTAGATTTAATAGTAGCAGTTTGAAATAATTCTGCCCTGTCATATTGGCGCAATTCGGCCCGAAAGGTGACATTACAGGAAACGAATGAAGAAAGTTAAACGCGAAATACGGTAATGTTTAGAAATTAATAGATCACGTTATTTAGGACGTACACGTCTATACTTTCTATCATTCGATAAGTAATTTAACCTAGATTTAATAGTAGCAGTTTGAAATAATTCTACCTTGTCATATTGGCGCAATTCGGCCCGAAAGGTGACATTACAGGAAACGAATGAAGAAAGTTAAACGCGAAACAAGGTAATGTTTAGAAATTAATAGTTCACGTTATTTAGGACGTACAGGCCTACACTTTGTATCATTCGATAGGTAATTTAACGTAGATTTAATAATAGCAGTTTGAAATAATTCTGCCTTGTCATTTTTGCGCAATTCGGCCCGAAAAGTGACATTACAAAAAACGAATAAAAAAAGTTGAACGCGAAATACGGTAATGTTTAGAAATTAATAGTTCACGTTATTAAGGACGTACACTCCTACACTTTGTATCATTCGATAGGCAATTTAACGTAGATTTAATAATAGCAGTTTGAAATAATTCTGCCTTGTCATTTTTGCGCAATTCGGCCCGAAAAGTGACATTACAAAAAACGAATAAAAAAAGTTGAACGCGAAATACGGTAATGTTTAGAAATTAATAGTTCACGTTATTTAGGACGTACACGCCTACACTTTGTATCATTCGATAGGTAATTTAACCTAGATTTAATAATAGCAGTTTGAAATAATTCTACCTTGTCATATTGGTGCAATTCGGCCCGAAAGGTGACATTACAGGAAACGAATGAAGAAAGTTAATAGCGAAATACGGTAAGGTTTAGAAATTAATAGTTCACGTTGTTTAGGACGTACACGCCTACACTTTGTATCATTCGATAGGTAATTCAACCTAGATTTAATAGTAGCAGTTTGAAATAATTCTGCCTTGTCATATTGGCGCAATTCGGCCCGAAAGGTGACATTACAGGAAACGAATGAAGAAAGTTGAACGCGAAATACGGTAATGTTTAGAAATTAATAGATCACGTTATTTAGGACGTACACGTCTATACTTTCTATCATTCGATAAGTAATTTAACCTAGATTTAATAGTAGCAGTTTGAAATAATTCTACCTTGTCATATTGGCGCAATTCGGCCCGAAAGGTGACATTACAGGAAACGAATGAAGAAAGTTAAACGCGAAATACGGTAATGTTTAGAAATTAATAGTTCACGTTATTTAGGACGTACACGCCTACACTTTGTATCATTCGATAGGTAATTTAACGTAGATTTAATAATAGCAGTTTGAAATTATTCTGCCTTGTCATATTGGCGCAATTCGGTCCGAAAAGTGACATTACTGGAAACGAATGAAGAAAGTTAAACGCGAAATACGGTAATGTTTAGAAATTAATAGTTCACGTTATTTAGGACGTACACGCCTACACTTTGTATCATTCGATAGGTAATATAACCTCGAGTTAAAGGTAGCAGTTTGAAATAATTCTGCCTTGTCATATTGGCGCAATTCGGCCCGAAAGGTGACATTACAGGAAACGAATGAAGAAAGTTGAACGTGAAATACGGTAATGTTTAGAAATTAATAGATCACGTTATTTAGGACGTACACGTCTATACTTTCTATCATTCGATAAGTAATTTAACCTAGATTTAATAGTAGCAGTTTGAAATAATTCTACCTTGTCATATTGGCGCAATTCGGCCCGAAAGGTGACATTACAGGAAACGAATGAAGAAAGTTAAACGCGAAATACGGTAATGTTTAGAAATTAATAGTTCACGTTATTAAGGACGTACACTCCTACACTTTGTATCATTCGATAGGCAATTTAACGTAGATTTAATAATAGCAGTTTGAAATAATTCTGCCTTGTCATTTTTGCGCAATTCGGCCCGAAAAGTGACATTACAAAAAACGAATAAAAAAAGTTGAACGCGAAATACGGTAATGTTTAGAAATTAATAGTTCACGTTATTAAGGACGTACACTCCTACACTTTGTATCATTCGATAGGCAATTTAACGTAGATTTAATAATAGCAGTTTGAAATAATTCTGCCTTGTCATTTTTGCGCAATTCGGCCCGAAAAGTGACATTACAAAAAACGAATAAAAAAAGTTGAACGCGAAATACGGTAATGTTTAGAAATTAATAGTTCACGTTATTTAGGACGTACACGCCTACACTTTGTATCATTCGATAGGTAATTTAACCTAGATTGAATAATAGCAGTTTGAAATAATTCTGCCTTGTCATATTGGCGCAATTCGGTCCGAAAAGTGACATTACAGGAAACGAATGAAGAAAGTTAAACGCGAAATACGGTAATGTTTAGAAATTAATAGTTCACGTTATTTAGGACGTACACGCCTACACTTTGTATCATTCGATAGGTAATTTAACCTAGATTTAATAATAGCAGTTTGAAATAATTCTGCCTTGTCATATTGGCGCAATTCGGCCCGAAAGGTGACATTACAGGAAACGAATGAAGAAAGTTAAACGCGAAATACGGTAATGTTTAGAAATTAATAGTTCACGTTGTTTAGGACGTACACGCCTACACTTTGTATCATTCGATAGGTAATTCAACCTAGATTTAATAGTAGCAGTTTGAAATAATTCTGCATTGTCATATTGGCGCAATTCGGCCCGAAAGGTGACATTACAGGAAACGAATGAAGAAAGTTGAACGCGAAATACGGTAATGTTTAGAAATTAATAGATCACGTTATTTAGGACGTACACGTCTATACTTTCTATCATTCGATAAGTAATTTAACCTAGATTTAATAGTAGCAGTTTGAAATAATTCTACCTTGTCATATTGGCGCAATTCGGCCCGAAAGGTGACATTACAGGAAACGAATGAAGAAAGTTAAACGCGAAATACGGTAATGTTTAGAAATTAATAGTTCACGTTATTTAGGACGTACACGCCTACACTTTGTATCATTCGATAGGTAATTTAACGTAGATTTAATAATAGCAGTTTGAAATAATTCTGCCTTGTCATTTTTGCGCAATTCGGCCCGAAAAGTGACATTACAAAAAACGAATAAAAAAAGTTGAACGCGAAATACGGTAATGTTTATAAATTAATAGTTCACGTTATTTAGGACGTACACGCCTACACTTTGTATCATTCGATAGGTAATTTAACCTAGATTGAATAATAGCAGTTTGAAATAATTCTGCCTTGTCATATTGGCGCAATTCGGTCCGAAAAGTGACATTACAGGAAACGAATGAAGAAAGTTAAACGCGAAATACGGTAATGTTTAGAAATTAATAGTTCACGTTATTTAGGACGTACACGCCTACACTTTGTATCATTCGATAGGTAATATAACCTCGAGTTAAAGGTAGCAGTTTGAAATAATTCTGCCTTGTCATATTGGCGCAATTCGGCCCGAAAGGTGACATTACAGGAAATGAATGAAGAAAGTTAAACGCGAAATACGGTAATGTTTAGAAATTAATAGTTCACGTTATTTAGGACGTACACGCCTACACTTTGTATCATTCGATAGGTAATATAACCTCGAGTTAAAGGTAGCAGTTTGAAATAATTCTGCATTGTCATATTGGCGCAATTCGGCCCGAAAGGTGACATTACAGGAAACGAATGAAGAAAGTTAAACGCGAAATACGGTAATGTTTAGAAATTAATAGTTCACGATATTTAGGACGTACACGCCTACACTTTGTATCATTCGATAGGTAATTTAACCTAGATTTAATAGTAGCAGTTTGAAATAATTATGCCTTGTCATATTGGCGCAATTCGGCCCGAAAAGTGACATTACAAAAAACGAATGAAAAAAGTTGAACGCGAAATACGGTAATGTTTAGAAATAAATAGTTCCATTACACGTCTATACTTTGTATCATTCTTTGAAATAATTCTCCCTTTGTCTATACTTGGTATCATTCTTTTAAATAATTCTCCCTTTGTCATTTTCTTAGTAGAAATGGGATATAACAGTTAAACTTATGTTTCTTTAGTTTAGTCCAACATTCTTTCTTAGCCAAAAATGAACTTTTCCAATTTTCGTTCTGGCAGATTGACGTCGGTCAGTCCGTGTTGTCCGTCGAAAGGTTAAAATTGGAACTGCCGAAAATACAAGTAAGGGGGGCAAAGAACTAAGAAGTCTTCAGGGCTTCGCTTCACGCAGAGAGAGAGCAAAAATAAAAACCCAAAACTTTCCAGAACGTTTTCTTAGGAAAAAACGCCAGTTACACACTATGAAGAAATAAAGCCAAAGTAGGCATGATTTTACAATGTACGGGGTCAACTATAAAAATACAGTGCTACGGGGGTTAGTTTTGGCTAGTTTAAAGGAAACGGGGCAAACTTTATGCGAATGACTCAAACCAAGGAATTTATATATATAAGATACGACTTTTACTAAGAACAGAAGTAAATGACTGAAAGTATATCAAAAAATGTTTTTAATTGTTGATTCTTCAACAGACTCCGCCCGATTGGGCAGCAGCCCAATGCAATTAAGAGTTATTTGCTTCTAAGCGATATAACAGCTGAATGGGTCGTCGAAGTGCAGTCCCATTAGCTAACTTAACCAAGCACGCACGAATATGTCCATCGCGACCGACAAAAGTTTCATTTATAATACCCATCTTCCAGCAGAGTCTAGGTAGCTTCGGCTCTTCAATGATGACCAAATCACCCTTCTGCAATGGTTCCGTTGGCTTGTTATTGGTGCGAAAGTGTGCAGACCTTAATTGCAAAAGGTATTCAGTCTTCCAGCGACGCCAGAGACTGTTGGTCACGGCGTGATGATGTCTTCGTCTTTGTCGTAGTTTGTCACCCGTACTGGATGCTGCGACGTCCTTAGGGAAGGTGGTTGGCGGCAGGCCATTCATGTTGTCGTTTATCAAAAAATGCGAAGGTGTGAGTGGGGCGGGCTCATCGGCGTCATCGGAAACGAAAGTGATGGGTCGCGAGTTGATGGCGGCCTCTGCTTCTGACAACGTAGTTTCTAGCTCCTCGTAGGTCAATTTAGAATGTCCAAGGACTCGACGCATCGCGTTCTTTACCGAAGCCACTAATCGCTCCCAGAACCCGCCCCACCAGGCGGCTCTTTCAGCGATAAATGTCCATTTGATCTGGTTATTCGCGAAGTACCGCGCGATTTCTGGATTCGCGATACAGCCCCACAGTTCTTGTAAATCACTCTTGGCGCGTTTGAAAGTCTTCGCGTTATCCGTCATAACATGTTTTACCATACCGCGACGCGACAAGAATCTCCTGAAGGCGAGAAGGAACGTGTAAGTTGATAGGTTGGTCACGAGTTCTAAGTGAACCGCCCGAGTCACGGCACAGGTAAATAATGCTACGTAGCATTTACTTCCGTCGCGATCAAATAATGGGCCTAAGAAATCAATTCCGCAGATTTCAAATGGACGAGCTTGAGTAGTACGAAATTCTGGTAAGGGGGCCATGATTGCGTCCGACTTAGAAGCGCGAAAATAGTTGCAAATGGAGCATTTCCCGAGAACAGATTTGGTAAACCGACGCGCTTGGGTCAGCCAAAATTTGGCTCGGATCGCGACCGTGGTAATGACGACTCCTCCGTGCATGACTTGTTCATGCGCGTCTCGAATGATAAGTTCAGAGAAATGGTGGTTTGGCATCAAAATCCAGGGATGTCGCTCTTGGTACGAGAGATTGCTACCTTTAAGGCGTCCTCCGAGACAAAGAAGTCCCGAGCGACCGACTTCAGTACCCAACGCTTGGTACTCCCTCTGTTCTTGATATAAGTCATCAGGTTCTCTACGTCAAATATGAGTACGTCGTTGAAACTATCCCAGGAAAGTCCCAAGACTTTAGATGGCGAGAATGATGTAAGCTCTTGACTGTTGGTTACTTCAGGATGATCTTTATTTAATAGACTTCGTAACTTCGGTGAGTTACTCTGCCATTTTCTAAGCTGCATGCTGGCTGCCTTCAATATTTCATCACAGTCTTGTATTAATTGAAATGCGTTTTCGTCGTTATGGGCGCCAGAAATCAAATCATCCACGTAGAGCGACTTGTCGAGAAGAGCGCTTGCTTTAGGTTTGCTGTCGATGTATTTCTTTGCGTGTAGACGAACAGTGGCTGCCAGGAGAAACGGACTTGACGTCACCCCGAATGGTACTCGAGTGATGCGATATACTAGAAAGGTAGATCCTTCCTTTGGGTTGTTGACATCGACCCATAAGAATCTTAGAGCGTCCCGGTCTTCTTCGCGGACTTCTATTTGTAGAAACGCCTTGGTGATATCTCCAGAGAATGCGACGAGATTTTCCCGAAATCGTAGTGTGACGTCGTAGAGATGCGGATTCATCTGGGGTCCAGCTTCTACGCAGTCATTTAGAGAGGCGTGTTCCGGTGAATGAGAAGAGCCGTCATGGACAATGCGAATTCTTGTGGTTTGACTCGATTGTCTAATTACCGGACTGTGTGGTAAGTAAAATACTGGACCTAAAGGCTTGGTTTTGTAGTCTGTCTTCACGAGTTCCACGATACCGTCTTCCAATTGTTGCTTGATAATGTCATTATATTCCAGAAGCTGAACAGGATCTCTTCTCAGTTTCTGTACGAGGTTAGCGGTACGTTTGGCAGCTATTGCGTAATTGTCTCCAAGATCATCGACATTACTTTTCCAAGGCAAGGCGACTTTATAGCGGTTGTTTTGGTATGTGGTAGTTTCCTGAAATTTTTCTAAGACTTGACTTCCTGAGGGAGAATCGTCGTCTTTATCATGGACTCCAAAAGCTTCGAGGCTCCAAAATTTCTCGAGTTGATTAGAAATGTTTTCATCTTCCGTGGGAGTGACTGAAACTCTCATAATGGCGATAGTGTTGACACCGATGACGGAGGTCCCCATTGTAGTCGGGCCTTGAAGAGTCCAGCCAAATAGGGTTTCGAGAGCAACGAGAGCTGTACCAAACCGTTCAATTTTTGTGCCCTCCGTTATCTGCCAGATGTAATTGTTTCCGATTAAGACTTCTACGGATCGTGGATCAGCTCTTGATTTGCTAGACGAGATGGTGTCAGCCAAGACCAATCCCTTTTCACGGCATTTATCTTCTAGTTCGGTCCCAGGGATGGAGAATACGGCGCCGCATATATCCGGAGTCTCGTACGCTTCTAGTACGATTCGTTTTCTAGGATCGTGGCAACTTCTTAACTCCAGTTGAACTTTTCTTTTCACGGTGCGAACGGGTTTAGAACTTCCAAAGCTATGGACTTCTAAAGCCTCCTCTTCGATAACTTCGAGGCCTAGTTCTCTCGATATATTTTCTTTTATGAAGGTTGCGTGGCTGCCGTTATCGAGAAGGCAGCGAACTTTAATTTATTTTCCACTAGAGGGCGCCTTAGCTTTCGCAAGGGCGGTTTGAAGGAGAATCGTGGAGCGCTCGGCGGTCTTGAATCCAGCCGCCAGTTGGCACACCTGTGGAGTCGCACTCGTAGGCTCGGAGGCGTGTATTTGCTCGCCGCTCTTGATATCTTGGTCGCAAATAGTATAATGGTGTCGTCTCTCGCATTTCTTGCAATTACGTACTCGAGCTCTACAGTCCCTCATCTGATGTTTTTCTCGCAAACATAGAAAACAGCGTCGCTTTTTAACTAGCACATTTTTCTTCTCTTCTAATGTGGTTCTTGCGCAATTGGAGGTTAAATGGTCACTTTGATCGCAGAATAAACAGGGAAGCGATACCAAGTTAGTCGTTAAGGCGCCTGCGCTAGGAAGGCGTGAGGTACCGCGCTTCTCAGGCTGGGTGTGAGAACGTGAATAGCTGGACTGGGTAGGTTTTCGTTCCGCTTCTCGGGATCCGCATAAAACTTGGGCTCGCTCCCTACTGCTAATTTCCTTTTCTAAGAATGACATCAAATCTTCGACATTCAAATGAGTCGCCGAAAAGTGCACTCTGGAAGACGCCTGGTGATTAAAGGGCAAATTACGTTTCCTCGCGTAACATCTATCGCTCCGAGGGATTCGAGGCTTCGAATTTGCACCCGGCAGGTATCATGCAGTTTCCTTAAGGCGATTACGTCGTTTGACGAGCGTACGGGAATTAAGTTTCTGAGTGCTTCCATATGCGCTCCAATAATTGATACTTTATTGCCAAAGCGACCATGCAACAGTTCGATGGCCTTGTCATAATTAGCGTCAGTTTGAGACAAACCCGCTATACATGCCAGGGCATCACCTTCTAAATACGAAAGTAAATAGCTGTACTTAACAGATTTCTTGAAGTTTCCGCTGTGGATTTGAGCCTGGTAGTTTTCCCAAAAGGTTTGCCATTCGCTGTACTTTCCGTTGAATCGACGTATTTCTAGTTTCGGCAGCTTGACGGTACTTGGCGGTGCAAGTATGGTGGTTTCGCTCTCCGATGGTATACGATGAATATTCAAACGGAAACCGGGAATAGATGTTTCCAAATAACGCGTAGCGCGTACGCGAGATATCGTGAGGTCGTCCATATATTCCTGCGCGACGTTGAGTTCCCTCTCGAGTTCAGGGCCGTCGTAGATTAATCTTTCGATCTTGGCATCCAGATCGCGAAGTAGTTCTTCTTTGGCGATGATCACGGTTAAGTAGCCTTCTAATGTGGCATCGTCCGGACGCTCTTTCGCGAGTTCCGCGTCCAATAGGTTTTTCGTGCGCGTCGTAGTTTGCTTGGTACTAGTGCGCTTAGCTTTTACACGCGTGAGTTCGTCCGCCATAGTTACGAGTTCCAAAATTAATTCCAAAGGTGATTACGCAGTTGATGAATAACAACGCCCTTGCCAGTACTTTTCCCGAGTTTCACGGCACCAAAATTATGTGATAACACTAGGTGATTTACTGAATATTTTTACTGAAAATCTAAAGGTAATGGTTTGGTAGTACGTGGCTACGCGTTAAAAGAATAATGACGCTCAACTGAAATAATAACAACTTAAATTTTTATTAGAAAAATGGTAAAATACAAAAATGGCGCGACTGTTAAGAAGTGGGCAGTTTAAGACGAGTCGGAGAGTCCGTGTTGTCCGTCGAAAGGTTAAAATTGGAACTGCCGAAAATACAAGTAAGGGGGGCAAAGAACTAAGAAGTCTTCAGGGCTTCGCTTCACGCAGAGAGAGAGAGCAAAAATAAAAACCCAAAACTTTCCAGAACGTTTTCTTAGGAAAAAACGCCAGTTACACACTATGAAGAAATAAAGCCAAAGTAGGCATGAATTTACAATGTACGGGGTCAACTATAAAAATACAGTGCTACGGGGGTTAGTTTTGGCTAGTTTAAAGGAAACGGGGCATACTTTATGCGAATGACTCAAACCAAGGAATTTATATATATAAGATACGACTGTTACTAAGAACAGAAGTAAATGACTGAAAGTATATCAAAAAATGTTTTTAATTGTTGATTCTTCAACAGGCATATTGACGCTGGTTTAAAAATGCGATCAAAAATGAAAAATAAAAACCAATTGTTATTTCCGGAACCACTCTTATGAGTTCTGATCGAGGGGTCCGTCACTTTTTTAATCGTGTACGAAATTCCGAATCAAAGAATCTGGAATCAAGATTCTTGATTCTAGCAAGATTCCGTGATTCCACCTAGGAGTAGCAAACACAAGGAGAACGCAGCTAGCCTTAAAATACGCTAACGCAGTGTTGTGTACAAATTTCATTGGACGAGCCTTTTCGTTGAACATTTTACGGGCGAGGGGAAGACAATTTCCGAATATTCCCCTTCCGACGGCAGCAGGCGCTAAATGGTCTAACCAATGAAAAATGTACACAAGACAATTCACGAATTTTGACTTGCGTTCTCCTTGTGTGGGGTGCTGTGTTTGTTGCTCCTAGATTCCGTAATATACCGTGATTCAATTTTGATTCCAGTGATTAGATTCTTGAGATTCGTAGGTGAAGAAGCTTTATTAGTTAGTCTGTTCGACTATTAAAAAATTACATGATTTGAGTTCAAACCGGTTTAAGCCAGGTTGGTTTCTATCTATAGTTTTTAAAAAGTTTCTTAGTACGAAAGGACCAGAATCTATGAATTATTTATATAATGTTAATTAATTAAAATTTATTTGGTTAATATGGCAGATTAGTGCGTTGAATTTAAGCTTCATTTATAAGACAGTGTCTTTTTTAACAATTTTGTTAATTTTAAGTTATACTTTGATACTAGTGTGTCTTCTCGTAAGTGTTGCTTTTTTTACTTTATTAGAGCGTAAGGTATTAGGGTATATTCAGATTCGTAAGGGGCCTAATAAGGTGGGTTATATGGGTCTTTTACAACCTTTTTCGGATGGTCTAAAGTTAATGACTAAAGAGCAGATTTGGCCCTTATATAGTAATAAAATGATTTTTTACTTAAGACCGGTGTTAGGTTTATTTTTAGCTTTAGCTTATTGAGCTTTATGTAATTTAGGGGGTACTATTTTTTTTTACCAGTATGGTTTAATTTATTTTTTAGTTTTATCAAGTTTAGGGGTTTATTCCCTCTTGGGGGCTGGTTGGAGTTCCAATTCTATTTATAGAATGTTAGGGTGCTATCGGGCTGTGGCCCAAACTATCTCTTATGAGGTAAGTTTGGCTCTAATTTTATTGGGTATTGTCCAGTTGGTGGGAAGTTTTAATTTGGGGGAGAGTTGGAGCTTTTCTTTAGTAAAGGTGGGTCTTTCATTAGTTTTATTAGGGGTATGGTTTTTATCTTGTCTTGCTGAAACTAACCGTAGTCCCTTTGATTTTGCTGAGGGTGAGTCTGAACTAGTTTCAGGGTTTAATGTGGAATATGGCTCTGGGGGTTTTGCTTTAATTTTTATTGCAGAATATGGCAATATTATTTTCATAAGTTTGTTAAGTTGTTACTTGTTTTTTAATATAGACTTTTTTTTAGTCTTGTTTGTGGTTATATTTTTCTTTCTGTGAGTGCGAGGTTCTTTTCCTCGTTACCGTTATGATAAGTTAATAATATTAGCTTGAAGGGGTATTTTGCCTTTGGTCTTGGGATATTTTGGGTTTTTATACGGAGTCTTAGTATAAGTTTTTAATTACTTTGTCAGATAGATTGAGTTAAATTTAGAATTTAAATAGGGCTTAGGTCAGGTAATAGTATTAATAATAATGTTAATTCTCCCTTTATCTCTTTTGCTTATAGGTGCCCTAAAATTTAGTTTTGAATTAAATAAGTCATTAGGTTACCTATATTTTGCTTTCAAAGCAAATTGCTTAATTTAGCTAAATGACTAGTTTAGTCTATTATCTTGAATCATTATAGCTAGTGGTCTTAATAAGAAGTAGGTGAAGTATCTAATTGTAAAAACTTGTCCTAAATTGAGGTAAGGTTCCTCGATAGGGGAGGCACCAATTCATGTTAATAGCATAATTAAGGTAATAAAGCTTCAGAATATAAATTGAATATGATGAAAAATTGACTGTGTATCCCCCCCCTCTCTCTTTGTATTAAACTGTGAATTATTTTAACATAAGCATACTATCTCAAAAAATTAAAAGTAAATTATTATAATAAGTAACGATATAACGTTATGATAAATTCAGACCACGGGAAATCTAGAGTGTATACTTCAGTTTGATAGTACCCACTTTAGAAATTAACTTAGGGCTACCTTAAGCAGTGTTGTCATGCGGCAGCGCAATTTAAATGGACCCTTTACTTATCAATGATATAATTATTTATCAAAATTATTAAAATACCCCCATTTGACCTTTTACTATTTTATGAGCTTTAAAAATAAAATAGTAAAAAGTCAAATGGAGAATAATTATATAGTCTTTACTGGGAGGATAGATTTGTTAATTCGTTAAATTTAATATCTATATTAATATTAAGTATAGCAATAGACTCTTAATATAATAGTATTAATAATAATGTTAATTCTCCCTTTATCTCTTTTGCTTATAGGTGCCCTAAAATTTAGTTTTGAATTAAATAAGTCATTAGGTTACCTATATTTTGCTTTCAAAGCAAATTGCTTAATTTAGCTAAATGACTAGTTTAGTCTATTATCTTGAATCATTATAGCTAGTGGTCTTAATAAGAAGTAGGTGAAGTATCTAATTGTAAAAACTTGTCCTAAATTGAGGTAAGGTTCCTCGATAGGGGAGGCACCAATTCATGTTAATAGCATAATTAAGGTAATAAAGCTTCAGAATATAAATTGAATATGATGAAAAATTGACTGTGTATCCCCCCCCTCTCTCTTTGTATTAAACTGTGAATTATTTTAACATAAGCATACTATCTCAAAAAATTAAAAGTAAATTATTATAATAAGTAACGATATAACGTTATGATAAATTCAGACCACGGGAAATCTAGAGTGTATACTTCAGTTTGATAGTACCCACTTTAGAAATTAACTTAGGGCTACCTTAAGCAGTGTTGTCATGCGGCAGCGCAATTTAAATGGACCCTTTACTTATCAATGATATAATTATTTATCAAAATTATTAAAATACCCCCATTTGACCTTTTACTATTTTATGAGCTTTAAAAATAAAATAGTAAAAAGTCAAATGGAGAATAATTATATAGTCTTTACTGGGAGGATAGATTTGTTAATTCGTTAAATTTAATATCTATATTAATATTAAGTATAGCAATAGACTCTTAATATAATAGTATTAATAATAATGTTAATTCTCCCTTTATCTCTTTTGCTTATAGGTGCCCTAAAATTTAGTTTTGAATTAAATAAGTCATTAGGTTACCTATATTTTGCTTTCAAAGCAAATTGCTTAATTTAGCTAAATGACTAGTTTAGTCTATTATCTTGAATCATTATAGCTAGTGGTCTTAATAAGAAGTAGGTGAAGTATCTAATTGTAAAAACTTGTCCTAAATTGAGGTAAGGTTCCTCGATAGGGGAGGCACCAATTCATGTTAATAGCATAATTAAGGTAATAAAGCTTCAGAATATAAATTGAATATGATGAAAAATTGACTGTGTATCCCCCCCCTCTCTCTTTGTATTAAACTGTGAATTATTTTAACATAAGCATACTATCTCAAAAAATTAAAAGTAAATTATTATAATAAGTAACGATATAACGTTATGATAAATTCAGACCACGGGAAATCTAGAGTGTATACTTCAGTTTGATAGTACCCACTTTAGAAATTAACTTAGGGCTACCTTAAGCAGTGTTGTCATGCGGCAGCGCAATTTAAATGGACCCTTTACTTATCAATGATATAATTATTTATCAAAATTATTAAAATACCCCCATTTGACCTTTTACTATTTTATGAGCTTTAAAAATAAAATAGTAAAAAGTCAAATGGAGAATAATTATATAGTCTTTACTGGGAGGATAGATTTGTTAATTCGTTAAATTTAATATCTATATTAATATTAAGTATAGCAATAGACTCTTAATATAATAGTATTAATAATAATGTTAATTCTCCCTTTATCTCTTTTGCTTATAGGTGCCCTAAAATTTAGTTTTGAATTAAATAAGTCATTAGGTTACCTATATTTTGCTTTCAAAGCAAATTGCTTAATTTAGCTAAATGACTAGTTTAGTCTATTATCTTGAATCATTATAGCTAGTGGTCTTAATAAGAAGTAGGTGAAGTATCTAATTGTAAAAACTTGTCCTAAATTGAGGTAAGGTTCCTCGATAGGGGAGGCACCAATTCATGTTAATAGCATAATTAAGGTAATAAAGCTTCAGAATATAAATTGGTTAAATGGGTAGAATTGAAGTCCCTGAAAGTTTCTTTTGCTTAGGGGTAGTGTTAATAAAATTAAGATTGAAGAGATTAAAGCAAGGACACCTCCTAACTTATTTGGGATTGAACGTAAAATAGCATATGCAAATAAGAAATATCATTCAGGTTGGATATGCGGTGGTGTTACAAGAGGATTAGCTTGGTTAAAGTTTTCAGGGTTATTGAAGAAATTTGGGTCAATAAGGATAATTATAATAAAAATTGATAGTGTGATTGTATAGCCTAAAATATCTTTAATTGAAAAATAAGGGTGGAAAGGAATTTTATCTAAATTTCTATTTAACCCTAATGGGTTATTGGACCCTTTTTGGTGGAGAAAAACAATATGGATAAAAATTAGTGCAGTTAGGATAAAAGGTAGTAAAAAATGTAAGGTAAAAAATCGTGTTAATGTGGCGTTATCAATTGAAAATCCTCCTCAAATTCAGATTACTAGATTGGGGCCAATATAAGGAATTGCTGAGAATAGGTTTGTGATAACTGTTGCTCCTCAAAAAGATATTTGTCCTCATGGTAGGACATAACCAAGGAATGCTGTTGCTATTAGTAGAAGAAGAATTATAACTCCTGTTACTCATGTAGTTAAGTTTTTGTAGGATGCATAGTAAATCCCTCGTGCAATATGGATATAAATACATACAAAAAATATTCTCGCGCCGTTAGCGTGAGAAAAACGGAAAAGTCAGCCATAGTTAACATCTCGCATGATATGGGAGATGGAGTTGAAAGCTATATTAGTATCGGGGGTGTAGTGTATGGCAAGGAAAATGCCTGTGATTACTTGAATAGTTAAACAAAGGATAAGGAGTGACCCAAAATTTCATCAATAAGAAATGTTAGAAGGGGCTGGTAAATCGATTAATGCTGAATTTAAAATTTTTAGAATGGGATGTGTCTTACGTATAGGTGCTGTGTTTCAAATTAGTGAAGAATCTAGATTATGTCTGCTTTATCAAAGCAGCCCTTTAATTTTAAGGTACTTCTCTTTAATATTCTGTTTGTGGTTAATGGTTCTCTAGAAAATTGAGCGAAGTGGGCCACTTGTTTGTGTTGTGATTTTTACGATTGTAATTAGAGTGATAAGAAGATATATTATGATAATTGTTATTCATGCAAGCTGTAATATTAGGGAGTTGATTTTAATTATTGTGATTGTATTTAAAGGGAGAGAATTATGGAATAGTGAAATAGAGGGGGTTAGTAGAAGTGTTCCTACCAATAGATTTTTGTTTTGAGTAGTCGAGATAGGTTCGTTTGGTGAAAGAGAAGCTATGTATAAAAATAAAATAATTAAGCCCCCCAATAGTACTAAGATAATAATGTAACTGATAAGACTTATTTTAGTTAAAAAAAATGTCTTAATTGCTAAACTTACGGTAATAAGAATTAATGCTACAATTAGTGTAATAGGGTGGTTTGAAAACGTAATTAATAGTAGGGTAAAGGTGATAAGGAGGGTAATTAAAACCAGAAAATAGTTAATTTATAATATCAGTTTTGGGGATTGAAGTAATTTTAGATTTTTCTGAGTTTAGCTAAAGGGTAAATTTCCTATTTTGGTTTACAACACCAGTGTTTTTAATAAACTACTAAAGCAGAATTATGGAAAATCTCAATTTTTTTGTTTACTTAGTTTTTTTGGGGGGTTTTATAAGTTTAGTTTTAAGCCGCTCCCACCTGTTATCCATAATTTTAAGATTAGAATTTCTAATATTAAGTGGTTATCTTCTAGTCGTTAATAGAGTTGGTTACATACTGTTAGATAGTTTAGTTCTTTTTTTGTATCTTTTTGTTGTTGTTTGTGAAGGCTGTCTGGGTTTAGGTATTTTGATTAGTCTTGTAAAAGGGTTTGGGGGGGAGATATTTAGTATAATGAATTTGTTACAGTGTTAAGGATTTTTTTATGTAGTTTGTTTTTGACCTTCTTTCTGGGTTTGTTAGAGATTCCTCTTATTGTAGCTTATCTTTTATTTTTAATGGTGTGTATAGTTTCTGTGTATCCTTCGGGGGAATGGGGTTCTTTTAGAAGATTTTTTGGTTTAGATAGTTTAGGGTATGCTCTTTTGTTCTTAACGGTTTCGATCATAGTAGTAAGTTTATTGAGCTCTTATTCTTTATTGTTAAGGGGTGGTAGTGGTGTGTTTCTTTCCCTAAGTTTTATTCTTATAAATTTTTTATTTTTAAGATTTAGTGTGAATAATTTAATGCTCTTTTATATTTTTTTTGAAGTGTCTTTGGTCCCTCTTTTAGTTATTGTTGTTGGGTATGGTGCACAACCTGAGAGGGTCGGTGCTGGTCTTTATATGTTATTTTATACTATTTTTGGCTCTTTACCGTTGTTAGTTGGGATTTTATTAATTGGGTTAGATGTGGGGAGTTTAGCCTATAGTTATTTGTACTACATTAATTGTGACTTTGACTTAATTATGTTTCCTCTAATTTTCTTTGCTTTTTTGGTTAAGTTGCCTGTGTATATGGTGCATTTGTGGCTCCCTAAAGCTCATGTAGAAGCACCTGTTTTTGGTTCTATAGTATTAGCTGGTGTAATACTGAAATTAGGGGGTTATGGACTTATTCGATTTTTACCCTTTTTTGTGAATACTCTTAAAAGTTGACTAGATTTAGTAGTAAGTTTTTCTGTTGTGGGTGGTGTTTTGTCTAGAGTTATTTGTTTATCACAGGGGGACTTAAAGTCCCTTGTAGCATATTCTTCTGTTGGGCATATAATAATATTTTTAGGTGGTGTTTTTAGTATAAGAGTATATGGTTATAATGGGGGGGTTATTATGATGATTGCCCATGGGTTTACATCTTCTGGGTTATTTAGCTTAATTAATATGGTTTATGAGCGTCTGTATTCTCGTAGTCTTATATTAATTCGTGGGATATTGTTAGTAAACCCTTTTATGGGGTTATTTTGGTTTCTTTTAAGTGTAAGAAATATGGCTGCTCCCCCCTTTTTGAATCTGGTAGGGGAATTAATTTTATCTTTTGGGATTTTGGGTGTTGAAAGATTATACGCAGTTCCTTTAGGGCTAATATTTTTTTTAGGTGCTGCATACTCCTTATATTTTTTTTCTTTAGTTCAACATGGGCCTTTATTGTGTAGTTATAGATTTTATAGTTGTTTTAATTTGCGAGAAAGTTTTATCATTCTAGCACATATTATCCCCCTTCTATTCTTTGTTTTGAAGTTAGATTTTTTTTAGCCTTAAATAGTTTAAGAAAAATATCAATTTGTGGTATTGGAGATAATATATAATTTTTAGGTAGTGAATATTTTTAAATTTTGATTTATACTATTAAGAGTGTGTTTCGTAGGGGTATTGTTTTTTGGACTAAATTTATTAATAAAAGGCCAAAGTTTTGTTTTAGAGTATTCTCTTTATGAAGGGGGTGTTAGAATGAGTTTTATACTTTTGTTTGATTGACTAGGTTTATTTTTTTTTTCTGTGGTGTTGATTATTAGAAGATTTGTACTTTTTTATAGAAGAAGTTATATAGGGACTGACTTAAATTTTAGGCGATTTTCTTATTTGGTCGTTTTATTCGTTTTGAGTATGGGTTTATTTGTTTTAAGTCCTAATTTAGTATCTTTGTTACTAGGGTGGGATGGTCTTGGTTTAATTTCTTATTGTTTAGTAATTTTTTATCCTAATATTAAGGCTTATAATTCTGGCATAATCACTGTTTTAATGAATCGTATTGGGGATGTGGGTATTTTATTAGGTATTTCTTTTTTGGCTTCGAGAGGGAGATGAAATTTTATTTGATTTTCTTTAGAGGATTTGGGTAGAAACTTAAGTATAGTTGGAGCTTTAATTATTTTAGGGGCTATAACTAGGAGAGCACAGTTACCTTTCTCTTGTTGGTTGCCAGCTGCTATAGCAGCTCCTACTCCTGTTTCTGCTCTAGTGCATTCTTCTACTTTAGTGACTGCAGGTGTATTTTTACTTCTTCGTTCTGAGGGTCTTTTAGGTTTAGAGTTAAAGGGGGTTTTAATGGTTATTTCTTTATTAACTCTCATTATGGGTGGTATAGGTGCTTGTGTGGAAATAGATTTTAGGAAAGTTATTGCTTTATCTACTTTGAGTCAATTAGGGTTGATAGTGTTTACATTTTCTTTAGGCCTCTGAGAAATAGCCTACTTTCATCTTTTGATCCATGCTATTTTTAAGGCCTTATTATTCTTATGCGCTGGTTTTGTTATTCATAGTATATTTGGTTACCAGGATATTCGGGGTTTGGGAGGATTAATACAGAGTTCCCCTCTTGTAGGCTTGGGGCTCCTAGTAAGTTTTTTAAGATTGTGTGGGGTTCCTTTTTCCTGTGGGTTTTACTCCAAAGATTTAATTATTGAGTTATATCTTATAGGGTCTAAAAATTTCTTTATTGTTTTTGGCTTTTTTTTTGGTATTTTTATGACGGTAATTTATAGATTTCGTTTAGTTTACTATTTATGTATAAGAGCTTACCAGGGGGGATATTTATTAGCTTACAAGGAGGATAGTACTATAAATTTTTCTATTGGGGGTATAAGACTTTTAGGTGTAATTTTTGGGGGGGTAGTTCAATGGCTTACTTTGGATTATGTCTCTGGTGTTTATTTATCTTTTTGGGGGAAAGTTTTTACTTTTACTTGTGTTCTTTTGGTGTTATTTTTAGTAGCCTTAAATGTCTTTTATAGAAGTTTTTTAGCAAAACTTGTTAGTGTGATAATAAATTTTTTATTGGGAATATGATTTTTAAGTTGGGTTAGTTCTTATCCTGGGATACTTTTAGGGGATAAAATTGGCAGGATGATAGTCCTAGGGGATTTAGGTTGAAATGAGTTAATAGGAGGTGTGGGTGCTTATGAAGTTTTAGGTAAGATAAGAGTAAAAATGCAAAGTTATCAGTATAATTTTTTAGGCTCACAGTTAGGTTTTATTTTACTAATTACAGTTTGATGTTTTTTTTACTACTTGTATAGTTTAATTAGAATATAGTTTTGAAGCAACTAGGGTAAGAATTTTATAAGTATTTTTAACCAAAGGTAGTTTGGGTCTGAAAATCCCACGTGTTTTTTACACCATAAAAATAAAGACTATGTTATCAATTAACATCTTTAAAGTTAGCGGCTTTATCTATTTAGTCTCTTTAATAGGAGTATCCTCAATTTTCTTATTAACAATAAGATACCTCTATTTGGTTTCTATTAAGATTAATAGGGTTTTCCTTCTTTCAGGCCGAAACTGAATGTAATATTATACTACTATTAAGGGAGTAAGGCTAGGTAAGGTTACAATTTTTAATTGCAAATTAAACTTTATTTTTTAAATACTAACCTTAAGCTCAATTAAGTGCCCCTTGGTGCCATTCGTGTAATAGTCCTAGTATCAAAATAAGTATTAGAATAATAACGGATGTTACTATTGTTATTGAGATAAAGTCTCTAATAGGGATGGGGATTATAATTACAATTTCGATGTCGAATACGATGAAGATTAGTGCAATCAAAAAGAATTGGAGGGAAAACGGGATTCGGTTTTTATATAAGGGGTTGAATCCGCACTCAAATGGAGAGATTTTCTCTAAGGCGGTGTGGGGGGTAAAAGCTAAATTAGAGGTGAGTAAAATAAATGAGATTCTAATTATTAGGGTGATTAAAACTAGTGTAATAATGATTATCTAATTTATTTAAACTTTTTAGTTGGAAGCTAAGTGTACTTTGATTATACTAAGTAGATAGCTACCTCATCAGTAGATTATTGAGTATAGAAGTAATCAGACAACGTCTACGAAATGTCAATATCAAGCTGAGGCTTCAAACCCAAAATGATGAAGACTTGAAAAATGAAAGTTGTTATGGCGTAGAAAGGAGACTATTAAAAGGGTAGACCCTACAATTACATGTAAGCCATGAAATCCTGTTGAGACAAAAAATGTGGTGCCATAAATTGAATCCGCGATGGTAAAAGGGGCTTCAAGGTACTCTCACGCTTGTAAAAGTGTGAAGTACACTCCTAAGGCTAGAGTAATTGCTAAGGCTGATTTAGCTTGTGAAAAATTATTATGTAGGAGTCTATGGTGTGCTCATGTAATTGAGATGCCTGAAGATAGTAGGATTGTTGTGTTAAGTAATGGGATTTGGAGAGGGTTAAAAGGTTGAATTCTTTGAGGTGGCCAGATTATTCCTACTTCGATATTAGGGGCTAATCTTCTATGTAAAAAAGCTCAAAAGAATGAGATAAAGAAAAATACTTCTGAAATAATAAAGAGGATTATACCCCATTGGAGTCCTCTTATAACTTTATTGGAGTGTATGCCTTGGAATGTTGCTTCTCGAGTAATATCACGTCATCATTGGTAGGCTGATAGAGATAATATCATTAGTCTAATTAATAGTAAAAAGTTAACTTTTAGGTAAATTCATCTGATAATACCTGAAGTTATAAATAGGATACTAAGTGACGTTATTAAGGGTCATGGGCTTTGATCCACAATATGGTAGGGGTGAAAGTTTTTCATAATGGATTTCTGTTGAGTATAAAGAGATTAAAACGATAAAAACGTAAGCTTGGATTATAGCCACTGCCCATTCTAGGGTTAAGAGTAAGAATTGTGTTGAAATAATAAGTCTTCTTTTAGTTAGAGAACTAATTGTTCCCTGGTTACCAAGGAGTGTTAGAAGCAGGTGCCCTGCAATTATATTAGCAGATAGTCGGATAGCAAGAGTAATAGGTCGAATTGTATTTCTAATTGTTTCAATTAGAATTATGAAAGTTATTAAAGCAATTGGGGTGTTGTTGGGGAGTAAATGTGCAAATATCCTATTTGTGTTATTTAGCCATCCGAATAGTATAAATGTGACCCAAATTGGAAGGGCTAAGCTTAGCGTAATTACTATGTGACTAGTAGCGGTGAAAATAAATGGAAATAGCCCTATTAAATTATTAATTAGAATTATCCATATTAGTGCGATAATAATTAGGGGTATCCCTTGTGTTGCAGTTCTCCCAAGTAGGGCTGTAAGCTCCTTAGTTAAGGAGCTTATAGCCTTACTTATTAAAATATTATTCCGCGTTGGTAGTAGCCAAAATCAGAAGGGTATAATGAAAATAGGGCTAAAGGCTCTAATTCAGTTTATTGAGAAATTTTGTGAAGTAGAGGGGTCAAAAGTGGAGAATAAATTAGTTATCATTGTCAGTTTAAGTTTTTGTTCTGTTGGATTGGGTGGTTGTTTATAGCTCTCGGATTGAATTTTTTGTAAAAATTTAGCATGATTAAAGTTAATCTTATTAAAATAAGAGGGTAAAAGAAAAGACTAGTTCATATTATGGGAGCTATTTGTGGCAATAAAAGGGGCGACTGCGATTGTATTTTGACAAAATACTGTTATTTGTTAACTACCCTTTGCATTAAGGGGGGACCCATAGGATGGTTTAAGAGACCAATGCTTATACTTTCAGCCACTTAATGATATTATTTATGTATCTGCCCATCCCCCTATATTAATTCAGTTGATATAATTTTGTGTGGGGATACTTTCTAGAATGATGGGCATAAAACTGTGTTCTGCTCCACAAATTTCTGAGCATTGGCCGTAGAATACTCCATTTCGTAGGGATAAAAGAGGGAGTTGGTTGATTCGTCCTGGGATAGCATCTGCTTTAATCCCTATTGAGGGCATTGCTCATGAATGGATTACGTCTGTGGCTGAGATTAAAAGGCGAACATTAATATTAGTTGGGATCACTATTCGATTATCTACTTCTAGTAGACGGAAATTATCTTTTAAAAGGTCATTTGTTTGGATTATATAAGAGTCAAAAATAATGTCTTTAAAATCTGTATATTCATATGACCAATATCATTGGTGCCCCATAGTCTTAATAGTTATGTTTGGGTGGTTTGTTTCATCCATTATATAAAGTAGTTGTAGCGATGGGAAAGCAATAAAAATAAGTATGAAGGCGGGGATGATTGTTCAGAAAGTTTCAATTTCTTGTCCCTCTAGTAAGAGTCGATTTGAGAATTTATTGATTAATGAATTAATTATTATATATGAAACTAAGATAGTGATTAAGATTAAAATAATTAAAGTATGGTCATGGAAGAAGATTATTTGTTCCATAATAGGTGAAGCTGCGTCTGGGAAGAGAATTTTATTTCAAGTTGCCATAATTGAATACTAAATTTAATTGGGTGTTAGTATGACTTATTGGTGGGTGTTGATGGGCCCATTCTACAGAAGTTGGTATATGGGAAGAGAAGATTATAATTCGTTGGGCTACTATACTTTCTCAAATGATAAAAATTAAATAAATTATAGCGATTATGGATAGGGTAGAACCAAGTGAAGATATAATATTTCATGAGGTGTAGGCATCTGGGTAGTCAGAATAGCGTCGGGGTATCCCCCCCAAACCCAAGAAGTGTTGGGGAAAAAAGGTTAAATTAACTCCCAGAAATATTAGGATGAAATGTGTTTTTAATCATTTAGGATTTATAACTAGTCCTGTGAACAGAGGTATTCAGTGAACAATACCCCCCATAATGGCAAAAACCGCTCCTATTGATAGAACATAATGAAAATGTGCGACCACATAGTAGGTGTCGTGGAGGATGATATCTAGTGAAGAATTTGCTAAGATTACACCTGTGAGCCCCCCTATAGTAAATAAAAAGACAAAACCTAGACTTCAATACAGAGAGGGGTCTAAGTTTAGCTTTGATCCATGTATTGTTGCTAACCAGCTGAAAATTTTAATTCCTGTGGGTACTGCAATGATCATTGTGGCAGCAGTGAAATATGCCCGTGTGTCCACATCTATTCCGACAGTGAATATGTGGTGGGCTCACACGACAAAGCCTAAGATTCCAATAGCTAGCATTGCGTATATTATTCCCAATGTCCCAAACGGCTCTTTTTTTCCTGTTTGGTGTCTAATGATGTGGGAAACTATCCCAAACCCAGGGAGGATTAAGATATATACTTCTGGGTGCCCAAAAAATCAGAAGAGGTGTTGGTATAAAATTGGGTCCCCCCCTCCTGCGGGGTCAAAAAAAGAAGTATTAAAGTTACGATCTGTTAAAAGTATCGTGATAGCCCCTGCGAGAACTGGTAGCGAAAGTAGGAGAAGAATTGCTGTAATTTTAATTGATCAGACGAATAAAGGAACTCGTTCAAAAATTATTCCTGGTGTTCGTATGTTAATAACAGTTGTAATAAAATTTACAGCCCCCAAAATTGAGGAGACACCTGCTAAATGCAAAGAAAAAATAGTGAGATCAACAGAAGGCCCTCTATGGGCTAAGTTTCTTGATAGGGGGGGGTAGACTGTCCATCCTGTTCCGGCTCCACTTTCTACTATAGTGGATCTTAAGAGTAAGAGAAAAGAGGGCGGGAGTAATCAGAATCTTATATTGTTTAAACGGGGGAATGCTATATCTGGGGCTCCTAGCATTAGGGGGACTAACCAGTTTCCGAAACTTCCTATTATAATAGGTATAACTATAAAGAAAATTATAACAAAAGCGTGGGAGGTTACAATTACGTTGTAAATTTGTTCATTTTCTATTATTGAGCCTGGTTGCCCTAACTCAATTCGAATTAGGATACTTAGGGCAGAGCCTACTATAGCGGCTCAAACCCCAAAAATTATATATAGTGTTCCAATATCCTTATGGTTAGTTGAGCATAATCATCGCGGTAAAATGTCTGAAAATAGGAGGTAAATTGTAAATTTATTGATGGGTTACTCCTTTTACTATGGTTTTATAGTTTAAAAAAAATTTAAAATTGCAAATTTTAAGATATAGCTTATTAAAACTTAATTTTGATTAATGTAAACTTTGAAGGTTTATAGTTTTTTTAACTTAAAGCTTTAAAAGCTTAGGATGATTAGAGGGCCTAATAAAAGGAATAAAGTTGATAGTCAGTTTTGTTTCTTTTGCATATTTGGAGGTCTTTGATTAAATATAGCTAAAGCAGTATAAGTAATTCGTAGATAAAAATATAAGTTGATTATAGAACTTAATAACATTAAGAGAATTAGGGGGTATCTAGCATTTGTCAATAGTAGTATTAGGACTAGGATCTTAGGGAAAAATCCAATTATGGGGGGTATCCCCCCCAAACTTAATATCAGTAAGTAAAGGGGTAGTTTTGACCCCTTGGATATAAATATGGTTTTGTTGAGTGAATTAATATTATGTTTATTTAAAATATTCGATAAAATAGCTAAGGTGCTTGAGTAGATAAGAAAATAAATTATAAAAACTTTTAAGTTAAGCTCTAGTGCCACTAGAAGCCACGCTAGATGGGAGATAGACGAAAATCCCACAATTTATCATTTGAGAAAGTATAGTAGCCCAACGAATTATAATCTTCTCTTCCCATATACCAACTTCTGTAGAATGGGCCCATCAACACCCACCAATAAGTCATACTAACACCCAATTAAATTTAGTATTCAATTATGGCAACTTGAAATAAAATTCTCTTCCCAGACGCAGCTTCACCTATTATGGAACAAATAATCTTCTTCCATGACCATACTTTAATTATTTTAATCTTAATCACTATCTTAGTTTCATATATAATAATTAATTCATTAATCAATAAATTCTCAAATCGACTCTTACTAGAGGGACAAGAAATTGAAACTTTCTGAACAATCATCCCCGCCTTCATACTTATTTTTATTGCTTTCCCATCGCTACAACTACTTTATATAATGGATGAAACAAACCACCCAAACATAACTATTAAGACTATGGGGCACCAATGATATTGGTCATATGAATATACAGATTTTAAAGACATTATTTTTGACTCTTATATAATCCAAACAAATGACCTTTTAAAAGATAATTTCCGACTACTAGAAGTAGATAATCGAATAGTGATCCCAACTAATATTAATGTTCGCCTTTTAATCTCAGCCACAGACGTAATCCATTCATGAGCAATGCCCTCAATAGGGATTAAAGCAGATGCTATCCCAGGACGAATCAACCAACTCCCTCTTTTATCCCTACGAAATGGAGTATTCTACGGCCAATGCTCAGAAATTTGTGGAGCAGAACACAGTTTTATGCCCATCATTCTAGAAAGTATCCCCACACAAAATTATATCAACTGAATTAATATAGGGGGATGGGCAGATACATAAATAATATCATTAAGTGGCTGAAAGTATAAGCATTGGTCTCTTAAACCATCCTATGGGTCCCCCCTTAATGCAAAGGGTAGTTAACAAATAACAGTATTTTGTCAAAATACAATCGCAGTCGCCCCTTTTATTGCCACAAATAGCTCCCATAATATGAACTAGTCTTTTCTTTTACCCTCTTATTTTAATAAGATTAACTTTAATCATGCTAAATTTTTACAAAAAATTCAATCCGAGAGCTATAAACAACCACCCAATCCAACAGAACAAAAACTTAAACTGACAATGATAACTAATTTATTCTCCACTTTTGACCCCTCTACTTCACAAAATTTCTCAATAAACTGAATTAGAGCCTTTAGCCCTATTTTCATTATACCCTTCTGATTTTGGCTACTACCAACGCGGAATAATATTTTAATAAGTAAGGCTATAAGCTCCTTAACTAAGGAGCTTACAGCCCTACTTGGGAGAACTGCAACACAAGGGATACCCCTAATTATTATCGCACTAATATGGATAATTCTAATTAATAATTTAATAGGGCTATTTCCATTTATTTTCACCGCTACTAGTCACATAGTAATTACGCTAAGCTTAGCCCTTCCAATTTGGGTCACATTTATACTATTCGGATGGCTAAATAACACAAATAGGATATTTGCACATTTACTCCCCAACAACACCCCAATTGCTTTAATAACTTTCATAATTCTAATTGAAACAATTAGAAATACAATTCGACCTATTACTCTTGCTATCCGACTATCTGCTAATATAATTGCAGGGCACCTGCTTCTAACACTCCTTGGTAACCAGGGAACAATTAGTTCTCTAACTAAAAGAAGACTTATTATTTCAACACAATTCTTACTCTTAACCCTAGAATGGGCAGTGGCTATAATCCAAGCTTACGTGTTTATCGTTTTAATCTCTTTATACTCAACAGAAATCCATTATGAAAAACTTTCACCCCTACCATATTGTGGATCAAAGCCCATGACCCTTAATAACGTCACTTAGTATCCTATTTATAACTTCAGGTATTATCAGATGAATTTACCTAAAAGTTAACTTTTTACTATTAATTAGACTAATGATATTATCTCTATCAGCCTACCAATGATGACGTGATATTACTCGAGAAGCAACATTCCAAGGCATACACTCCAATAAAGTTATAAGAGGACTCCAATGGGGTATAATCCTCTTTATTATTTCAGAAGTATTTTTCTTTATCTCATTCTTTTGAGCTTTTTTACATAGAAGATTAGCCCCTAATATCGAAGTAGGAATAATCTGGCCACCTCAAAGAATTCAACCTTTTAACCCTCTCCAAATCCCATTACTTAACACAACAATCCTACTATCTTCAGGCATCTCAATTACATGAGCACACCATAGACTCCTACATAATAATTTTTCACAAGCTAAATCAGCCTTAGCAATTACTCTAGCCTTAGGAGTGTACTTCACACTTTTACAAGCGTGAGAGTACCTTGAAGCCCCTTTTACCATCGCGGATTCAATTTATGGCACCACATTTTTTGTCTCAACAGGATTTCATGGCTTACATGTAATTGTAGGGTCTACCCTTTTAATAGTCTCCTTTCTACGCCATAACAACTTTCATTTTTCAAGTCTTCATCATTTTGGGTTTGAAGCCTCAGCTTGATATTGACATTTCGTAGACGTTGTCTGATTACTTCTATACTCAATAATCTACTGATGAGGTAGCTATCTACTTAGTATAATCAAAGTACACTTAGCTTCCAACTAAAAAGTTTAAATAAATTAGATAATCATTATTACACTAGTTTTAATCACCCTAATAATTAGAATCTCATTTATATTACTCACCTCTAATTTAGCTTTTACCCCCCACACCGCCTTAGAGAAAATCTCTCCATTTGAGTGCGGATTCAACCCCTTATATAAAAACCGAATCCCGTTTTCCCTCCAATTCTTTTTGATTGCACTAATCTTCATCGTATTCGACATCGAAATTGTAATTATAATCCCCATCCCTATTAGAGACTTTATCTCAATAACAATAGTAACATCCGTTATTATTCTAATACTTATTTTGATACTAGGACTATTACACGAATGGCACCAAGGGGCACTTAATTGAGCTTAAGGTTAGTATTTAAAAAATAAAGTTTAATTTGCAATTAAAAATTGTAACCTTACCTAGCCTTACTCCCTTAATAGTAGTATAATATTACATTCAGTTTCGGCCTGAAAGAAGGAAAACCCTATTAATCTTAATAGAAACCAAATAGAGGTATCTTATTGTTAATAAGAAAATTGAGGATACTCCTATTAAAGAGACTAAATAGATAAAGCCGCTAACTTTAAAGATGTTAATTGATAACATAGTCTTTATTTTTATGGTGTAAAAAACACGTGGGATTTTCAGACCCAAACTACCTTTGGTTAAAAATACTTATAAAATTCTTACCCTAGTTGCTTCAAAACTATATTCTAATTAAACTATACAAGTAGTAAAAAAAACATCAAACTGTAATTAGTAAAATAAAACCTAACTGTGAGCCTAAAAAATTATACTGATAACTTTGCATTTTTACTCTTATCTTACCTAAAACTTCATAAGCACCCACACCTCCTATTAACTCATTTCAACCTAAATCCCCTAGGACTATCATCCTGCCAATTTTATCCCCTAAAAGTATCCCAGGATAAGAACTAACCCAACTTAAAAATCATATTCCCAATAAAAAATTTATTATCACACTAACAAGTTTTGCTAAAAAACTTCTATAAAAGACATTTAAGGCTACTAAAAATAACACCAAAAGAACACAAGTAAAAGTAAAAACTTTCCCCCAAAAAGATAAATAAACACCAGAGACATAATCCAAAGTAAGCCATTGAACTACCCCCCCAAAAATTACACCTAAAAGTCTTATACCCCCAATAGAAAAATTTATAGTACTATCCTCCTTGTAAGCTAATAAATATCCCCCCTGGTAAGCTCTTATACATAAATAGTAAACTAAACGAAATCTATAAATTACCGTCATAAAAATACCAAAAAAAAAGCCAAAAACAATAAAGAAATTTTTAGACCCTATAAGATATAACTCAATAATTAAATCTTTGGAGTAAAACCCACAGGAAAAAGGAACCCCACACAATCTTAAAAAACTTACTAGGAGCCCCAAGCCTACAAGAGGGGAACTCTGTATTAATCCTCCCAAACCCCGAATATCCTGGTAACCAAATATACTATGAATAACAAAACCAGCGCATAAGAATAATAAGGCCTTAAAAATAGCATGGATCAAAAGATGAAAGTAGGCTATTTCTCAGAGGCCTAAAGAAAATGTAAACACTATCAACCCTAATTGACTCAAAGTAGATAAAGCAATAACTTTCCTAAAATCTATTTCCACACAAGCACCTATACCACCCATAATGAGAGTTAATAAAGAAATAACCATTAAAACCCCCTTTAACTCTAAACCTAAAAGACCCTCAGAACGAAGAAGTAAAAATACACCTGCAGTCACTAAAGTAGAAGAATGCACTAGAGCAGAAACAGGAGTAGGAGCTGCTATAGCAGCTGGCAACCAACAAGAGAAAGGTAACTGTGCTCTCCTAGTTATAGCCCCTAAAATAATTAAAGCTCCAACTATACTTAAGTTTCTACCCAAATCCTCTAAAGAAAATCAAATAAAATTTCATCTCCCTCTCGAAGCCAAAAAAGAAATACCTAATAAAATACCCACATCCCCAATACGATTCATTAAAACAGTGATTATGCCAGAATTATAAGCCTTAATATTAGGATAAAAAATTACTAAACAATAAGAAATTAAACCAAGACCATCCCACCCTAGTAACAAAGATACTAAATTAGGACTTAAAACAAATAAACCCATACTCAAAACGAATAAAACGACCAAATAAGAAAATCGCCTAAAATTTAAGTCAGTCCCTATATAACTTCTTCTATAAAAAAGTACAAATCTTCTAATAATCAACACCACAGAAAAAAAAAATAAACCTAGTCAATCAAACAAAAGTATAAAACTCATTCTAACACCCCCTTCATAAAGAGAATACTCTAAAACAAAACTTTGGCCTTTTATTAATAAATTTAGTCCAAAAAACAATACCCCTACGAAACACACTCTTAATAGTATAAATCAAAATTTAAAAATATTCACTACCTAAAAATTATATATTATCTCCAATACCACAAATTGATATTTTTCTTAAACTATTTAAGGCTAAAAAAAATCTAACTTCAAAACAAAGAATAGAAGGGGGATAATATGTGCTAGAATGATAAAACTTTCTCGCAAATTAAAACAACTATAAAATCTATAACTACACAATAAAGGCCCATGTTGAACTAAAGAAAAAAAATATAAGGAGTATGCAGCACCTAAAAAAAATATTAGCCCTAAAGGAACTGCGTATAATCTTTCAACACCCAAAACCCCAAAAGATAAAATTAATTCCCCTACCAGATTCAAAAAGGGGGGAGCAGCCATATTTCTTACACTTAAAAGAAACCAAAATAACCCCATAAAAGGGTTTACTAACAATATCCCACGAATTAATATAAGACTACGAGAATACAGACGCTCATAAACCATATTAATTAAGCTAAATAACCCAGAAGATGTAAACCCATGGGCAATCATCATAATAACCCCCCCATTATAACCATATACTCTTATACTAAAAACACCACCTAAAAATATTATTATATGCCCAACAGAAGAATATGCTACAAGGGACTTTAAGTCCCCCTGTGATAAACAAATAACTCTAGACAAAACACCACCCACAACAGAAAAACTTACTACTAAATCTAGTCAACTTTTAAGAGTATTCACAAAAAAGGGTAAAAATCGAATAAGTCCATAACCCCCTAATTTCAGTATTACACCAGCTAATACTATAGAACCAAAAACAGGTGCTTCTACATGAGCTTTAGGGAGCCACAAATGCACCATATACACAGGCAACTTAACCAAAAAAGCAAAGAAAATTAGAGGAAACATAATTAAGTCAAAGTCACAATTAATGTAGTACAAATAACTATAGGCTAAACTCCCCACATCTAACCCAATTAATAAAATCCCAACTAACAACGGTAAAGAGCCAAAAATAGTATAAAATAACATATAAAGACCAGCACCGACCCTCTCAGGTTGTGCACCATACCCAACAACAATAACTAAAAGAGGGACCAAAGACACTTCAAAAAAAATATAAAAGAGCATTAAATTATTCACACTAAATCTTAAAAATAAAAAATTTATAAGAATAAAACTTAGGGAAAGAAACACACCACTACCACCCCTTAACAATAAAGAATAAGAGCTCAATAAACTTACTACTATGATCGAAACCGTTAAGAACAAAAGAGCATACCCTAAACTATCTAAACCAAAAAATCTTCTAAAAGAACCCCATTCCCCCGAAGGATACACAGAAACTATACACACCATTAAAAATAAAAGATAAGCTACAATAAGAGGAATCTCTAACAAACCCAGAAAGAAGGTCAAAAACAAACTACATAAAAAAATCCTTAACACTGTAACAAATTCATTATACTAAATATCTCCCCCCCAAACCCTTTTACAAGACTAATCAAAATACCTAAACCCAGACAGCCTTCACAAACAACAACAAAAAGATACAAAAAAAGAACTAAACTATCTAACAGTATGTAACCAACTCTATTAACGACTAGAAGATAACCACTTAATATTAGAAATTCTAATCTTAAAATTATGGATAACAGGTGGGAGCGGCTTAAAACTAAACTTATAAAACCCCCCAAAAAAACTAAGTAAACAAAAAAATTGAGATTTTCCATAATTCTGCTTTAGTAGTTTATTAAAAACACTGGTGTTGTAAACCAAAATAGGAAATTTACCCTTTAGCTAAACTCAGAAAAATCTAAAATTACTTCAATCCCCAAAACTGATATTATAAATTAACTATTTTCTGGTTTTAATTACCCTCCTTATCACCTTTACCCTACTATTAATTACGTTTTCAAACCACCCTATTACACTAATTGTAGCATTAATTCTTATTACCGTAAGTTTAGCAATTAAGACATTTTTTTTAACTAAAATAAGTCTTATCAGTTACATTATTATCTTAGTACTATTGGGGGGCTTAATTATTTTATTTTTATACATAGCTTCTCTTTCACCAAACGAACCTATCTCGACTACTCAAAACAAAAATCTATTGGTAGGAACACTTCTACTAACCCCCTCTATTTCACTATTCCATAATTCTCTCCCTTTAAATACAATCACAATAATTAAAATCAACTCCCTAATATTACAGCTTGCATGAATAACAATTATCATAATATATCTTCTTATCACTCTAATTACAATCGTAAAAATCACAACACAAACAAGTGGCCCACTTCGCTCAATTTTCTAGAGAACCATTAACCACAAACAGAATATTAAAGAGAAGTACCTTAAAATTAAAGGGCTGCTTTGATAAAGCAGACATAATCTAGATTCTTCACTAATTTGAAACACAGCACCTATACGTAAGACACATCCCATTCTAAAAATTTTAAATTCAGCATTAATCGATTTACCAGCCCCTTCTAACATTTCTTATTGATGAAATTTTGGGTCACTCCTTATCCTTTGTTTAACTATTCAAGTAATCACAGGCATTTTCCTTGCCATACACTACACCCCCGATACTAATATAGCTTTCAACTCCATCTCCCATATCATGCGAGATGTTAACTATGGCTGACTTTTCCGTTTTTCTCACGCTAACGGCGCGAGAATATTTTTTGTATGTATTTATATCCATATTGCACGAGGGATTTACTATGCATCCTACAAAAACTTAACTACATGAGTAACAGGAGTTATAATTCTTCTTCTACTAATAGCAACAGCATTCCTTGGTTATGTCCTACCATGAGGACAAATATCTTTTTGAGGAGCAACAGTTATCACAAACCTATTCTCAGCAATTCCTTATATTGGCCCCAATCTAGTAATCTGAATTTGAGGAGGATTTTCAATTGATAACGCCACATTAACACGATTTTTTACCTTACATTTTTTACTACCTTTTATCCTAACTGCACTAATTTTTATCCATATTGTTTTTCTCCACCAAAAAGGGTCCAATAACCCATTAGGGTTAAATAGAAATTTAGATAAAATTCCTTTCCACCCTTATTTTTCAATTAAAGATATTTTAGGCTATACAATCACACTATCAATTTTTATTATAATTATCCTTATTGACCCAAATTTCTTCAATAACCCTGAAAACTTTAACCAAGCTAATCCTCTTGTAACACCACCGCATATCCAACCTGAATGATATTTCTTATTTGCATATGCTATTTTACGTTCAATCCCAAATAAGTTAGGAGGTGTCCTTGCTTTAATCTCTTCAATCTTAATTTTATTAACACTACCCCTAAGCAAAAGAAACTTTCAGGGACTTCAATTCTACCCATTTAACCAATTTATATTCTGAAGCTTTATTACCTTAATTATGCTATTAACATGAATTGGTGCCTCCCCTATCGAGGAACCTTACCTCAATTTAGGACAAGTTTTTACAATTAGATACTTCACCTACTTCTTATTAAGACCACTAGCTATAATGATTCAAGATAATAGACTAAACTAGTCATTTAGCTAAATTAAGCAATTTGCTTTGAAAGCAAAATATAGGTAACCTAATGACTTATTTAATTCAAAACTAAATTTTAGGGCACCTATAAGCAAAAGAGATAAAGGGAGAATTAACATTATTATTAATACTATTATATTAAGAGTCTATTGCTATACTTAATATTAATATAGATATTAAATTTAACGAATTAACAAATCTATCCTCCCAGTAAAGACTATATAATTATTCTCCATTTGACTTTTTACTATTTTATTTTTAAAGCTCATAAAATAGTAAAAGGTCAAATGGGGGTATTTTAATAATTTTGATAAATAATTATATCATTGATAAGTAAAGGGTCCATTTAAATTGCGCTGCCGCATGACAACACTGCTTAAGGTAGCCCTAAGTTAATTTCTAAAGTGGGTACTATCAAACTGAAGTATACACTCTAGATTTCCCGTGGTCTGAATTTATCATAACGTTATATCGTTACTTATTATAATAATTTACTTTTAATTTTTTGAGATAGTATGCTTATGTTAAAATAATTCACAGTTTAATACAAAGAGAGAGGGGGGGGATACACAGTCAATTTTTCATCATATTCAATTTATATTCTGAAGCTTTATTACCTTAATTATGCTATTAACATGAATTGGTGCCTCCCCTATCGAGGAACCTTACCTCAATTTAGGACAAGTTTTTACAATTAGATACTTCACCTACTTCTTATTAAGACCACTAGCTATAATGATTCAAGATAATAGACTAAACAAGTCATTTAGCTAAATTAAGCAATTTGCTTTGAAAGCAAAATATAGGTAACCTAATGACTTATTTAATTCAAAACTAAATTTTAGGGCACCTATAAGCAAAAGAGATAAAGGGAGAATTAACATTATTATTAATACTATTATATTAAGAGTCTATTGCTATACTTAATATTAATATAGATATTAAATTTAACGAATTAACAAATCTATCCTCCCAGTAAAGACTATATAATTATTCTCCATTTGACTTTTTACTATTTTATTTTTAAAGCTCATAAAATAGTAAAAGGTCAAATGGGGGTATTTTAATAATTTTGATAAATAATTATATCATTGATAAGTAAAGGGTCCATTTAAATTGCGCTGCCGCATGACAACACTGCTTAAGGTAGCCCTAAGTTAATTTCTAAAGTGGGTACTATCAAACTGAAGTATACACTCTAGATTTCCCGTGGTCTGAATTTATCATAACGTTATATCGTTACTTATTATAATAATTTACTTTTAATTTTTTGAGATAGTATGCTTATGTTAAAATAATTCACAGTTTAATACAAAGAGAGAGGGGGGGGGATACACAGTCAATTTTTCATCATATTCAATTTATATTCTGAAGCTTTATTACCTTAATTATGCTATTAACATGAATTGGTGCCTCCCCTATCGAGGAACCTTACCTCAATTTAGGACAAGTTTTTACAATTAGATACTTCACCTACTTCTTATTAAGACCACTAGCTATAATGATTCAAGATAATAGACTAAACTAGTCATTTAGCTAAATTAAGCAATTTGCTTTGAAAGCAAAATATAGGTAACCTAATGACTTATTTAATTCAAAACTAAATTTTAGGGCACCTATAAGCAAAAGAGATAAAGGGAGAATTAACATTATTATTAATACTATTATATTAAGAGTCTATTGCTATACTTAATATTAATATAGATATTAAATTTAACGAATTAACAAATCTATCCTCCCAGTAAAGACTATATAATTATTCTCCATTTGACTTTTTACTATTTTATTTTTAAAGCTCATAAAATAGTAAAAGGTCAAATGGGGGTATTTTAATAATTTTGATAAATAATTATATCATTGATAAGTAAAGGGTCCATTTAAATTGCGCTGCCGCATGACAACACTGCTTAAGGTAGCCCTAAGTTAATTTCTAAAGTGGGTACTATCAAACTGAAGTATACACTCTAGATTTCCCGTGGTCTGAATTTATCATAACGTTATATCGTTACTTATTATAATAATTTACTTTTAATTTTTTGAGATAGTATGCTTATGTTAAAATAATTCACAGTTTAATACAAAGAGAGAGGGGGGGGATACACAGTCAATTTTTCATCATATTCAATTTATATTCTGAAGCTTTATTACCTTAATTATGCTATTAACATGAATTGGTGCCTCCCCTATCGAGGAACCTTACCTCAATTTAGGACAAGTTTTTACAATTAGATACTTCACCTACTTCTTATTAAGACCACTAGCTATAATGATTCAAGATAATAGACTAAACTAGTCATTTAGCTAAATTAAGCAATTTGCTTTGAAAGCAAAATATAGGTAACCTAATGACTTATTTAATTCAAAACTAAATTTTAGGGCACCTATAAGCAAAAGAGATAAAGGGAGAATTAACATTATTATTAATACTATTATATTAAGAGTCTATTGCTATACTTAATATTAATATAGATATTAAATTTAACGAATTAACAAATCTATCCTCCCAGTAAAGACTATATAATTATTCTCCATTTGACTTTTTACTATTTTATTTTTAAAGCTCATAAAATAGTAAAAGGTCAAATGGGGGTATTTTAATAATTTTGATAAATAATTATATCATTGATAAGTAAAGGGTCCATTTAAATTGCGCTGCCGCATGACAACACTGCTTAAGGTAGCCCTAAGTTAATTTCTAAAGTGGGTACTATCAAACTGAAGTATACACTCTAGATTTCCCGTGGTCTGAATTTATCATAACGTTATATCGTTACTTATTATAATAATTTACTTTTAATTTTTTGAGATAGTATGCTTATGTTAAAATAATTCACAGTTTAATACAAAGAGAGAGGGGGGGGATACACAGTCAATTTTTCATCATATTCAATTTATATTCTGAAGCTTTATTACCTTAATTATGCTATTAACATGAATTGGTGCCTCCCCTATCGAGGAACCTTACCTCAATTTAGGACAAGTTTTTACAATTAGATACTTCACCTACTTCTTATTAAGACCACTAGCTATAATGATTCAAGATAATAGACTAAACTAGTCATTTAGCTAAATTAAGCAATTTGCTTTGAAAGCAAAATATAGGTAACCTAATGACTTATTTAATTCAAAACTAAATTTTAGGGCACCTATAAGCAAAAGAGATAAAGGGAGAATTAACATTATTATTAATACTATTACCTGACCTAAGCCCTATTTAAATTCTAAATTTAACTCAATCTATCTGACAAAGTAATTAAAAACTTATACTAAGACTCCGTATAAAAACCCAAAATATCCCAAGACCAAAGGCAAAATACCCCTTCAAGCTAATATTATTAACTTATCATAACGGTAACGAGGAAAAGAACCTCGCACTCACAGAAAGAAAAATATAACCACAAACAAGACTAAAAAAAAGTCTATATTAAAAAACAAGTAACAACTTAACAAACTTATGGAAATAATATTGCCATATTCTGCAATAAAAATTAAAGCAAAACCCCCAGAGCCATATTCCACATTAAACCCTGAAACTAGTTCAGACTCACCCTCAGCAAAATCAAAGGGACTACGGTTAGTTTCAGCAAGACAAGATAAAAACCATACCCCTAATAAAACTAATGAAAGACCCACCTTTACTAAAGAAAAGCTCCAACTCTCCCCCAAATTAAAACTTCCCACCAACTGGACAATACCCAATAAAATTAGAGCCAAACTTACCTCATAAGAGATAGTTTGGGCCACAGCCCGATAGCACCCTAACATTCTATAAATAGAATTGGAATATTATTCCCAATGTCCCAAACGGCTCTTTTTTTCCTGTTTGGTGTCTAATGATGTGGGAAACTATCCCAAACCCAGGGAGGATTAAGATATATACTTCTGGGTGCCCAAAAAATCAGAAGAGGTGTTGGTATAAAATTGGGTCCCCCCCTCCTGCGGGGTCAAAAAAAGAAGTATTAAAGTTACGATCTGTTAAAAGTATCGTGATAGCCCCTGCGAGAACTGGTAGCGAAAGTAGGAGAAGAATTGCTGTAATTTTAATTGATCAGACGAATAAAGGAACTCGTTCAAAAATTATTCCTGGTGTTCGTATGTTAATAACAGTTGTAATAAAATTTACAGCCCCCAAAATTGAGGAGACACCTGCTAAATGCAAAGAAAAAATAGTGAGATCAACAGAAGGCCCTCTATGGGCTAAGTTTCTTGATAGGGGGGGGTAGACTGTCCATCCTGTTCCGGCTCCACTTTCTACTATAGTGGATCTTAAGAGTAAGAGAAAAGAGGGCGGGAGTAATCAGAATCTTATATTGTTTAAACGGGGGAATGCTATATCTGGGGCTCCTAGCATTAGGGGGACTAACCAGTTTCCGAAACTTCCTATTATAATAGGTATAACTATAAAGAAAATTATAACAAAAGCGTGGGAGGTTACAATTACGTTGTAAATTTGTTCATTTTCTATTATTGAGCCTGGTTGCCCTAACTCAATTCGAATTAGGATACTTAGGGCAGAGCCTACTATAGCGGCTCAAACCCCAAAAATTATATATAGTGTTCCAATATCCTTATGGTTAGTTGAGCATAATCATCGCGGTAAAATGTCTGAAAATAGGAGGTAAATTGTAAATTTATTGATGGGTTACTCCTTTTACTATGGTTTTATAGTTTAAAAAAAATTTAAAATTGCAAATTTTAAGATATAGCTTATTAAAACTTAATTTTGATTAATGTAAACTTTGAAGGTTTATAGTTTTTTTAACTTAAAGCTTTAAAAGCTTAGGATGATTAGAGGGCCTAATAAAAGGAATAAAGTTGATAGTCAGTTTTGTTTCTTTTGCATATTTGGAGGTCTTTGATTAAATATAGCTAAAGCAGTATAAGTAATTCGTAGATAAAAATATAAGTTGATTATAGAACTTAATAACATTAAGAGAATTAGGGGGTATCTAGCATTTGTCAATAGTAGTATTAGGACTAGGATCTTAGGGAAAAATCCAATTATGGGGGGTATCCCCCCCAAACTTAATATCAGTAAGTAAAGGGGTAGTTTTGACCCCTTGGATATAAATATGGTTTTGTTGAGTGAATTAATATTATGTTTATTTAAAATATTCGATAAAATAGCTAAGGTGCTTGAGTAGATAAGAAAATAAATTATAAAAACTTTTAAGTTAAGCTAGAAGCCACGCTAGATGGGAGATAGACGAAAATCCCACAATTTTTTTTGGGGAAGTTTGGTTGAATCCCCCCATGGCCCCAAAAATTAATGATAACACAATATAAAATAAGAGACTTATTTTAGTTATTGTTAAAGTTACTAGAAGTAAAGGGGTTAATTTTTGTCATGTTAGGAGGATAAATGTGCTTAGTCAGCTGACGCTCTCTAAGAGCGTTGGAACCCAGAAATGTATAGGGGCTGCCCCTATTTTTGTTATTAATGCTAAGAGTGTAAGGGAAGAGGATGAAAAACTTATTTTCATTTGAACGGATCTGATAATAAGTATTGAGGAAGCCACCCCTTGCACAAAGAAATATTTTATAGCAGCTTCTGAGCTACTAATATTTATTTTATTAATGATTAAGGGGATAAGGCCTATCAAGTTTATTTCGAGGCCAAATCAGACTAAGAATCAGGAGGAAGCTCTAAGGGAGATTATTGGCCCTAATAAAACTATCATTAAGAAAATTAGGTTGGCAGGTTTTATGATTATAAAAGGAGTTATTCTCATCGTTAGGTTATGGGCCTAAAAGCTTAGTTAGCTTACTTTTAAGTTTTGGTGTTGCTGCACGGTGCTCTTTGAAGGTACAGGAGATAAGTTGTCTTTATTAAACTTAATTTTTTCTTTTTCTTTTTACCCCCAAACCCAAGAAAAAGAAAAATTAGGTTTTATTATACTTTATTATTATTGTTAGGTAGTTCAGTTAGGTATTCTTTTGGGAGGTTATTGTTTTGTTCAAGTTATTGGATAGATTAATTTAAGCTAAAATCTTTTATAGTTGCTTTAAAGTTTTATACGCCTTTTGATAGATTTTGAAGGTAGAAATATTATTTATGTTTATCTAATTTCTTTATATATAGATTAAAGTGAATTAGCCAGCTAAAAGCGTGCCAGCCGCTGCGGTTATACGTAAGGTTTATATAAAGTTTGTTTATGCATATTTTAGCTATAATTTTAAAAAAAAATTTTGAGTTAACTAGTGAAATAGTATCTTTTAATAAATTTTATGGTTTGTTGGATGAAAAGTTAGGGTAAAGACTAGGATTAGATACCCTTTTATGCTAACTTATATTGTTTTAAGGAATAATTTTAAAATTAAAGAATTTGGCGGTGTTTTATCCTCCTAGAGGAACTTGTCCTATAATCGATGTACCCCGATAAATCTTACCTTGGTTTTTATTAAGTAATTGAGTTTATATACCGTTGTTGTTAGATTACTTAGCTAAATAAATTGTTAGTTTTCGTTATAGATAGTTTGGTTTTGTCACTTCAAATCAAGGTGTAGTTTATGCTAGGGTAGAGATGTGTTACTTTATTTAAGGTTTGGATCGTGAATTGAATTTTTATGTGAAAAAGGATTTATTAGTAAATTTTTATTAATAAGATGAGTTGAATCAGGCTCTAGAACATGCACATATCGCCCGTCACTCTAATTTTAATATTAGATAAGTCGTAACAAAGTAGATGTAAGGGAACTTGTATCTAGAGGTTAGAGTAGAGCTTTAAAGCGATTTATTTACATTAAATAGTTCTTTGTATAACGGAGTGCTCTTATGAATATTTTTTTAGTTTGGATATTAGAGTAAATTTGGTTGAATAAGCTAATTATTTTTTTTGCTGTATTAAATTTTTTTGAAAAAGTTAGATAAGTGTGAACTGTGAAGGTGTTGAAAGATTTAGTTAAAAGTAAAATTTTTTGTACCTTTTGTCTCAGGGTAGGTTAAAATTTTAGATATATTTTAGTTTCCCGAATTAGAATGAGTTAGGTACTTAAGTGTTAATTGTGACAAAATTAATATAATAAGTATTTAGTAGTGAGATGCTATACGAATTTTAGGTTATCTGGTTTCTTTAGAAATTAAAAAGGTAGGTGTTATTCAGCTACAAAGAATAGCAAAAAGTTTGTTAGGGTTAAGCTTAGCAGATGATTTTTATATTTTTTGTTAGGAGTAGTTAGTAAGGTTTAATAGTGGCTTGTTGTTTAATAACATTTTTTTTGAAAAGAATTGAAGGGTTATAAAGAGAAGATTGTAGCTTTAAAAAATTGTTCATAATGATTTAATTAGTAGAGATAAGAGCTGGTTATTTTTTGATTAAGTTTTAGTTGAATTAGTTTGGATTTAAGTTTAATAGAGGAACTCGGCAATCATTTACCTTAACTGTTTATCAAAAACATTTCTTTAAGAATGGTTATTTAAAGTAAATTCTGCCCCCTGGTTGTACTAAAGGGCCGCAGTAGCCTGACTGTGCTAAGGTAGCATAATCATTTGGTTTTTAATTGGGATCTGGTATGAAGGGATAAATAGGGTACGTCTATCTTTTTAAATATTTTGAATTTAAATTTTTAGTAAAAATGCTAGAATTATTCTATGGGACGATAAGACCCTATAAAGCTTAATTTTTTTAGTTTTAAAAATTTTTTCTAGTTTTACAGTTAAGATAATTATACTGGGGCGGTAGCTAATAAACTTAGTTTAGTTAAAATTAATGAAGATCCATTTTTGGTGAAATAAGACTAAGTTACTTTAGGGATAACAGGATAATATACTTTTGGAGTTCTAATCGAAGAGTATGTTTGTTACCTCGATGTTGAATTAATTAAACTGTAAGGTGAAGAAGCTTTATTAGTTAGTCTGTTCGACTATTAAAAAATTACATGATTTGAGTTCAAACCGGTTTAAGCCAGGTTGGTTTCTATCTATAGTTTTTAAAAAGTTTCTTAGTACGAAAGGACCAGAATCTATGAATTATTTATATAATGTTAATTAATTAAAATTTATTTGGTTAATATGGCAGATTAGTGCGTTGAATTTAAGCTTCATTTATAAGACAGTGTCTTTTTTAACAATTTTGTTAATTTTAAGTTATACTTTGATACTAGTGTGTCTTCTCGTAAGTGTTGCTTTTTTTACTTTATTAGAGCGTAAGGTATTAGGGTATATTCAGATTCGTAAGGGGCCTAATAAGGTGGGTTATATGGGTCTTTTACAACCTTTTTCGGATGGTCTAAAGTTAATGACTAAAGAGCAGATTTGGCCCTTATATAGTAATAAAATGATTTTTTACTTAAGACCGGTGTTAGGTTTATTTTTAGCTTTAGCTTATTGAGCTTTATGTAATTTAGGGGGTACTATTTTTTTTTACCAGTATGGTTTAATTTATTTTTTAGTTTTATCAAGTTTAGGGGTTTATTCCCTCTTGGGGGCTGGTTGGAGTTCCAATTCTATTTATAGAATGTTAGGGTGCTATCGGGCTGTGGCCCAAACTATCTCTTATGAGGTAAGTTTGGCTCTAATTTTATTGGGTATTGTCCAGTTGGTGGGAAGTTTTAATTTGGGGGAGAGTTGGAGCTTTTCTTTAGTAAAGGTGGGTCTTTCATTAGTTTTATTAGGGGTATGGTTTTTATCTTGTCTTGCTGAAACTAACCGTAGTCCCTTTGATTTTGCTGAGGGTGAGTCTGAACTAGTTTCAGGGTTTAATGTGGAATATGGCTCTGGGGGTTTTGCTTTAATTTTTATTGCAGAATATGGCAATATTATTTTCATAAGTTTGTTAAGTTGTTACTTGTTTTTTAATATAGACTTTTTTTTAGTCTTGTTTGTGGTTATATTTTTCTTTCTGTGAGTGCGAGGTTCTTTTCCTCGTTACCGTTATGATAAGTTAATAATATTAGCTTGAAGGGGTATTTTGCCTTTGGTCTTGGGATATTTTGGGTTTTTATACGGAGTCTTAGTATAAGTTTTTAATTACTTTGTCAGATAGATTGAGTTAAATTTAGAATTTAAATAGGGCTTAGGTCAGGTAATAGTATTAATAATAATGTTAATTCTCCCTTTATCTCTTTTGCTTATAGGTGCCCTAAAATTTAGTTTTGAATTAAATAAGTCATTAGGTTACCTATATTTTGCTTTCAAAGCAAATTGCTTAATTTAGCTAAATGACTAGTTTAGTCTATTATCTTGAATCATTATAGCTAGTGGTCTTAATAAGAAGTAGGTGAAGTATCTAATTGTAAAAACTTGTCCTAAATTGAGGTAAGGTTCCTCGATAGGGGAGGCACCAATTCATGTTAATAGCATAATTAAGGTAATAAAGCTTCAGAATATAAATTGAATATGATGAAAAATTGACTGTGTATCCCCCCCCTCTCTCTTTGTATTAAACTGTGAATTATTTTAACATAAGCATACTATCTCAAAAAATTAAAAGTAAATTATTATAATAAGTAACGATATAACGTTATGATAAATTCAGACCACGGGAAATCTAGAGTGTATACTTCAGTTTGATAGTACCCACTTTAGAAATTAACTTAGGGCTACCTTAAGCAGTGTTTTCATGCGGCAGCGCAATTTAAATGGACCCTTTACTTATCAATGATATAATTATTTATCAAAATTATTAAAATACCCCCATTTGACCTTTTACTATTTTATGAGCTTTAAAAATAAAATAGTAAAAAGTCAAATGGAGAATAATTATATAGTCTTTACTGGGAGGATAGATTTGTTAATTCGTTAAATTTAATATCTATATTAATATTAAGTATAGCAATAGACTCTTAATATAATAGTATTAATAATAATGTTAATTCTCCCTTTATCTCTTTTGCTTATAGGTGCCCTAAAATTTAGTTTTGAATTAAATAAGTCATTAGGTTACCTATATTTTGCTTTCAAAGCAAATTGCTTAATTTAGCTAAATGACTAGTTTAGTCTATTATCTTGAATCATTATAGCTAGTGGTCTTAATAAGAAGTAGGTGAAGTATCTAATTGTAAAAACTTGTCCTAAATTGAGGTAAGGTTCCTCGATAGGGGAGGCACCAATTCATGTTAATAGCATAATTAAGGTAATAAAGCTTCAGAATATAAATTGAATATGATGAAAAATTGACTGTGTATCCCCCCCCCTCTCTCTTTGTATTAAACTGTGAATTATTTTAACATAAGCATACTATCTCAAAAAATTAAAAGTAAATTATTATAATAAGTAACGATATAACGTTATGATAAATTCAGACCACGGGAAATCTAGAGTGTATACTTCAGTTTGATAGTACCCACTTTAGAAATTAACTTAGGGCTACCTTAAGCAGTGTTGTCATGCGGCAGCGCAATTTAAATGGACCCTTTACTTATCAATGATATAATTATTTATCAAAATTATTAAAATACCCCCATTTGACCTTTTACTATTTTATGAGCTTTAAAAATAAAATAGTAAAAAGTCAAATGGAGAATAATTATATAGTCTTTACTGGGAGGATAGATTTGTTAATTCGTTAAATTTAATATCTATATTAATATTAAGTATAGCAATAGACTCTTAATATAATAGTATTAATAATAATGTTAATTCTCCCTTTATCTCTTTTGCTTATAGGTGCCCTAAAATTTAGTTTTGAATTAAATAAGTCATTAGGTTACCTATATTTTGCTTTCAAAGCAAATTGCTTAATTTAGCTAAATGACTAGTTTAGTCTATTATCTTGAATCATTATAGCTAGTGGTCTTAATAAGAAGTAGGTGAAGTATCTAATTGTAAAAACTTGTCCTAAATTGAGGTAAGGTTCCTCGATAGGGGAGGCACCAATTCATGTTAATAGCATAATTAAGGTAATAAAGCTTCAGAATATAAATTGAATATGATGAAAAATTGACTGTGTATCCCCCCCCCTCTCTCTTTGTATTAAACTGTGAATTATTTTAACATAAGCATACTATCTCAAAAAATTAAAAGTAAATTATTATAATAAGTAACGATATAACGTTATGATAAATTCAGACCACGGGAAATCTAGAGTGTATACTTCAGTTTGATAGTACCCACTTTAGAAATTAACTTAGGGCTACCTTAAGCAGTGTTGTCATGCGGCAGCGCAATTTAAATGGACCCTTTACTTATCAATGATATAATTATTTATCAAAATTATTAAAATACCCCCATTTGACCTTTTACTATTTTATGAGCTTTAAAAATAAAATAGTAAAAAGTCAAATGGAGAATAATTATATAGTCTTTACTGGGAGGATAGATTTGTTAATTCGTTAAATTTAATATCTATATTAATATTAAGTATAGCAATAGACTCTTAATATAATAGTATTAATAATAATGTTAATTCTCCCTTTATCTCTTTTGCTTATAGGTGCCCTAAAATTTAGTTTTGAATTAAATAAGTCATTAGGTTACCTATATTTTGCTTTCAAAGCAAATTGCTTAATTTAGCTAAATGACTAGTTTAGTCTATTATCTTGAATCATTATAGCTAGTGGTCTTAATAAGAAGTAGGTGAAGTATCTAATTGTAAAAACTTGTCCTAAATTGAGGTAAGGTTCCTCGATAGGGGAGGCACCAATTCATGTTAATAGCATAATTAAGGTAATAAAGCTTCAGAATATAAATTGAATATGATGAAAAATTGACTGTGTATCCCCCCCCTCTCTCTTTGTATTAAACTGTGAATTATTTTAACATAAGCATACTATCTCAAAAAATTAAAAGTAAATTATTATAATAAGTAACGATATAACGTTATGATAAATTCAGACCACGGGAAATCTAGAGTGTATACTTCAGTTTGATAGTACCCACTTTAGAAATTAACTTAGGGCTACCTTAAGCAGTGTTGTCATGCGGCAGCGCAATTTAAATGGACCCTTTACTTATCAATGATATAATTATTTATCAAAATTATTAAAATACCCCCATTTGACCTTTTACTATTTTATGAGCTTTAAAAATAAAATAGTAAAAAGTCAAATGGAGAATAATTATATAGTCTTTACTGGGAGGATAGATTTGTTAATTCGTTAAATTTAATATCTATATTAATATTAAGTATAGCAATAGACTCTTAATATAATAGTATTAATAATAATGTTAATTCTCCCTTTATCTCTTTTGCTTATAGGTGCCCTAAAATTTAGTTTTGAATTAAATAAGTCATTAGGTTACCTATATTTTGCTTTCAAAGCAAATTGCTTAATTTAGCTAAATGACTAGTTTAGTCTATTATCTTGAATCATTATAGCTAGTGGTCTTAATAAGAAGTAGGTGAAGTATCTAATTGTAAAAACTTGTCCTAAATTGAGGTAAGGTTCCTCGATAGGGGAGGCACCAATTCATGTTAATAGCATAATTAAGGTAATAAAGCTTCAGAATATAAATTGAATATGATGAAAAATTGACTGTGTATCCCCCCCCTCTCTCTTTGTATTAAACTGTGAATTATTTTAACATAAGCATACTATCTCAAAAAATTAAAAGTAAATTATTATAATAAGTAACGATATAACGTTATGATAAATTCAGACCACGGGAAATCTAGAGTGTATACTTCAGTTTGATAGTACCCACTTTAGAAATTAACTTAGGGCTACCTTAAGCAGTGTTGTCATGCGGCAGCGCAATTTAAATGGACCCTTTACTTATCAATGATATAATTATTTATCAAAATTATTAAAATACCCCCATTTGACCTTTTACTATTTTATGAGCTTTAAAAATAAAATAGTAAAAAGTCAAATGGAGAATAATTATATAGTCTTTACTGGGAGGATAGATTTGTTAATTCGTTAAATTTAATATCTATATTAATATTAAGTATAGCAATAGACTCTTAATATAATAGTATTAATAATAATGTTAATTCTCCCTTTATCTCTTTTGCTTATAGGTGCCCTAAAATTTAGTTTTGAATTAAATAAGTCATTAGGTTACCTATATTTTGCTTTCAAAGCAAATTGCTTAATTTAGCTAAATGACTAGTTTAGTCTATTATCTTGAATCATTATAGCTAGTGGTCTTAATAAGAAGTAGGTGAAGTATCTAATTGTAAAAACTTGTCCTAAATTGAGGTAAGGTTCCTCGATAGGGGAGGCACCAATTCATGTTAATAGCATAATTAAGGTAATAAAGCTTCAGAATATAAATTGAATATGATGAAAAATTGACTGTGTATCCCCCCCCCTCTCTCTTTGTATTAAACTGTGAATTATTTTAACATAAGCATACTATCTCAAAAAATTAAAAGTAAATTATTATAATAAGTAACGATATAACGTTATGATAAATTCAGACCACGGGAAATCTAGAGTGTATACTTCAGTTTGATAGTACCCACTTTAGAAATTAACTTAGGGCTACCTTAAGCAGTGTTGTCATGCGGCAGCGCAATTTAAATGGACCCTTTACTTATCAATGATATAATTATTTATCAAAATTATTAAAATACCCCCATTTGACCTTTTACTATTTTATGAGCTTTAAAAATAAAATAGTAAAAAGTCAAATGGAGAATAATTATATAGTCTTTACTGGGAGGATAGATTTGTTAATTCGTTAAATTTAATATCTATATTAATATTAAGTATAGCAATAGACTCTTAATATAATAGTATTAATAATAATGTTAATTCTCCCTTTATCTCTTTTGCTTATAGGTGCCCTAAAATTTAGTTTTGAATTAAATAAGTCATTAGGTTACCTATATTTTGCTTTCAAAGCAAATTGCTTAATTTAGCTAAATGACTAGTTTAGTCTATTATCTTGAATCATTATAGCTAGTGGTCTTAATAAGAAGTAGGTGAAGTATCTAATTGTAAAAACTTGTCCTAAATTGAGGTAAGGTTCCTCGATAGGGGAGGCACCAATTCATGTTAATAGCATAATTAAGGTAATAAAGCTTCAGAATATAAATTGGTTAAATGGGTAGAATTGAAGTCCCTGAAAGTTTCTTTTGCTTAGGGGTAGTGTTAATAAAATTAAGATTGAAGAGATTAAAGCAAGGACACCTCCTAACTTATTTGGGATTGAACGTAAAATAGCATATGCAAATAAGAAATATCATTCAGGTTGGATATGCGGTGGTGTTACAAGAGGATTAGCTTGGTTAAAGTTTTCAGGGTTATTGAAGAAATTTGGGTCAATAAGGATAATTATAATAAAAATTGATAGTGTGATTGTATAGCCTAAAATATCTTTAATTGAAAAATAAGGGTGGAAAGGAATTTTATCTAAATTTCTATTTAACCCTAATGGGTTATTGGACCCTTTTTGGTGGAGAAAAACAATATGGATAAAAATTAGTGCAGTTAGGATAAAAGGTAGTAAAAAATGTAAGGTAAAAAATCGTGTTAATGTGGCGTTATCAATTGAAAATCCTCCTCAAATTCAGATTACTAGATTGGGGCCAATATAAGGAATTGCTGAGAATAGGTTTGTGATAACTGTTGCTCCTCAAAAAGATATTTGTCCTCATGGTAGGACATAACCAAGGAATGCTGTTGCTATTAGTAGAAGAAGAATTATAACTCCTGTTACTCATGTAGTTAAGTTTTTGTAGGATGCATAGTAAATCCCTCGTGCAATATGGATATAAATACATACAAAAAATATTCTCGCGCCGTTAGCGTGAGAAAAACGGAAAAGTCAGCCATAGTTAACATCTCGCATGATATGGGAGATGGAGTTGAAAGCTATATTAGTATCGGGGGTGTAGTGTATGGCAAGGAAAATGCCTGTGATTACTTGAATAGTTAAACAAAGGATAAGGAGTGACCCAAAATTTCATCAATAAGAAATGTTAGAAGGGGCTGGTAAATCGATTAATGCTGAATTTAAAATTTTTAGAATGGGATGTGTCTTACGTATAGGTGCTGTGTTTCAAATTAGTGAAGAATCTAGATTATGTCTGCTTTATCAAAGCAGCCCTTTAATTTTAAGGTACTTCTCTTTAATATTCTGTTTGTGGTTAATGGTTCTCTAGAAAATTGAGCGAAGTGGGCCACTTGTTTGTGTTGTGATTTTTACGATTGTAATTAGAGTGATAAGAAGATATATTATGATAATTGTTATTCATGCAAGCTGTAATATTAGGGAGTTGATTTTAATTATTGTGATTGTATTTAAAGGGAGAGAATTATGGAATAGTGAAATAGAGGGGGTTAGTAGAAGTGTTCCTACCAATAGATTTTTGTTTTGAGTAGTCGAGATAGGTTCGTTTGGTGAAAGAGAAGCTATGTATAAAAATAAAATAATTAAGCCCCCCAATAGTACTAAGATAATAATGTAACTGATAAGACTTATTTTAGTTAAAAAAAATGTCTTAATTGCTAAACTTACGGTAATAAGAATTAATGCTACAATTAGTGTAATAGGGTGGTTTGAAAACGTAATTAATAGTAGGGTAAAGGTGATAAGGAGGGTAATTAAAACCAGAAAATAGTTAATTTATAATATCAGTTTTGGGGATTGAAGTAATTTTAGATTTTTCTGAGTTTAGCTAAAGGGTAAATTTCCTATTTTGGTTTACAACACCAGTGTTTTTAATAAACTACTAAAGCAGAATTATGGAAAATCTCAATTTTTTTGTTTACTTAGTTTTTTTGGGGGGTTTTATAAGTTTAGTTTTAAGCCGCTCCCACCTGTTATCCATAATTTTAAGATTAGAATTTCTAATATTAAGTGGTTATCTTCTAGTCGTTAATAGAGTTGGTTACATACTGTTAGATAGTTTAGTTCTTTTTTTGTATCTTTTTGTTGTTGTTTGTGAAGGCTGTCTGGGTTTAGGTATTTTGATTAGTCTTGTAAAAGGGTTTGGGGGGGAGATATTTAGTATAATGAATTTGTTACAGTGTTAAGGATTTTTTTATGTAGTTTGTTTTTGACCTTCTTTCTGGGTTTGTTAGAGATTCCTCTTATTGTAGCTTATCTTTTATTTTTAATGGTGTGTATAGTTTCTGTGTATCCTTCGGGGGAATGGGGTTCTTTTAGAAGATTTTTTGGTTTAGATAGTTTAGGGTATGCTCTTTTGTTCTTAACGGTTTCGATCATAGTAGTAAGTTTATTGAGCTCTTATTCTTTATTGTTAAGGGGTGGTAGTGGTGTGTTTCTTTCCCTAAGTTTTATTCTTATAAATTTTTTATTTTTAAGATTTAGTGTGAATAATTTAATGCTCTTTTATATTTTTTTTGAAGTGTCTTTGGTCCCTCTTTTAGTTATTGTTGTTGGGTATGGTGCACAACCTGAGAGGGTCGGTGCTGGTCTTTATATGTTATTTTATACTATTTTTGGCTCTTTACCGTTGTTAGTTGGGATTTTATTAATTGGGTTAGATGTGGGGAGTTTAGCCTATAGTTATTTGTACTACATTAATTGTGACTTTGACTTAATTATGTTTCCTCTAATTTTCTTTGCTTTTTTGGTTAAGTTGCCTGTGTATATGGTGCATTTGTGGCTCCCTAAAGCTCATGTAGAAGCACCTGTTTTTGGTTCTATAGTATTAGCTGGTGTAATACTGAAATTAGGGGGTTATGGACTTATTCGATTTTTACCCTTTTTTGTGAATACTCTTAAAAGTTGACTAGATTTAGTAGTAAGTTTTTCTGTTGTGGGTGGTGTTTTGTCTAGAGTTATTTGTTTATCACAGGGGGACTTAAAGTCCCTTGTAGCATATTCTTCTGTTGGGCATATAATAATATTTTTAGGTGGTGTTTTTAGTATAAGAGTATATGGTTATAATGGGGGGGTTATTATGATGATTGCCCATGGGTTTACATCTTCTGGGTTATTTAGCTTAATTAATATGGTTTATGAGCGTCTGTATTCTCGTAGTCTTATATTAATTCGTGGGATATTGTTAGTAAACCCTTTTATGGGGTTATTTTGGTTTCTTTTAAGTGTAAGAAATATGGCTGCTCCCCCCTTTTTGAATCTGGTAGGGGAATTAATTTTATCTTTTGGGATTTTGGGTGTTGAAAGATTATACGCAGTTCCTTTAGGGCTAATATTTTTTTTAGGTGCTGCATACTCCTTATATTTTTTTTCTTTAGTTCAACATGGGCCTTTATTGTGTAGTTATAGATTTTATAGTTGTTTTAATTTGCGAGAAAGTTTTATCATTCTAGCACATATTATCCCCCTTCTATTCTTTGTTTTGAAGTTAGATTTTTTTTAGCCTTAAATAGTTTAAGAAAAATATCAATTTGTGGTATTGGAGATAATATATAATTTTTAGGTAGTGAATATTTTTAAATTTTGATTTATACTATTAAGAGTGTGTTTCGTAGGGGTATTGTTTTTTGGACTAAATTTATTAATAAAAGGCCAAAGTTTTGTTTTAGAGTATTCTCTTTATGAAGGGGGTGTTAGAATGAGTTTTATACTTTTGTTTGATTGACTAGGTTTATTTTTTTTTTCTGTGGTGTTGATTATTAGAAGATTTGTACTTTTTTATAGAAGAAGTTATATAGGGACTGACTTAAATTTTAGGCGATTTTCTTATTTGGTCGTTTTATTCGTTTTGAGTATGGGTTTATTTGTTTTAAGTCCTAATTTAGTATCTTTGTTACTAGGGTGGGATGGTCTTGGTTTAATTTCTTATTGTTTAGTAATTTTTTATCCTAATATTAAGGCTTATAATTCTGGCATAATCACTGTTTTAATGAATCGTATTGGGGATGTGGGTATTTTATTAGGTATTTCTTTTTTGGCTTCGAGAGGGAGATGAAATTTTATTTGATTTTCTTTAGAGGATTTGGGTAGAAACTTAAGTATAGTTGGAGCTTTAATTATTTTAGGGGCTATAACTAGGAGAGCACAGTTACCTTTCTCTTGTTGGTTGCCAGCTGCTATAGCAGCTCCTACTCCTGTTTCTGCTCTAGTGCATTCTTCTACTTTAGTGACTGCAGGTGTATTTTTACTTCTTCGTTCTGAGGGTCTTTTAGGTTTAGAGTTAAAGGGGGTTTTAATGGTTATTTCTTTATTAACTCTCATTATGGGTGGTATAGGTGCTTGTGTGGAAATAGATTTTAGGAAAGTTATTGCTTTATCTACTTTGAGTCAATTAGGGTTGATAGTGTTTACATTTTCTTTAGGCCTCTGAGAAATAGCCTACTTTCATCTTTTGATCCATGCTATTTTTAAGGCCTTATTATTCTTATGCGCTGGTTTTGTTATTCATAGTATATTTGGTTACCAGGATATTCGGGGTTTGGGAGGATTAATACAGAGTTCCCCTCTTGTAGGCTTGGGGCTCCTAGTAAGTTTTTTAAGATTGTGTGGGGTTCCTTTTTCCTGTGGGTTTTACTCCAAAGATTTAATTATTGAGTTATATCTTATAGGGTCTAAAAATTTCTTTATTGTTTTTGGCTTTTTTTTTGGTATTTTTATGACGGTAATTTATAGATTTCGTTTAGTTTACTATTTATGTATAAGAGCTTACCAGGGGGGATATTTATTAGCTTACAAGGAGGATAGTACTATAAATTTTTCTATTGGGGGTATAAGACTTTTAGGTGTAATTTTTGGGGGGGTAGTTCAATGGCTTACTTTGGATTATGTCTCTGGTGTTTATTTATCTTTTTGGGGGAAAGTTTTTACTTTTACTTGTGTTCTTTTGGTGTTATTTTTAGTAGCCTTAAATGTCTTTTATAGAAGTTTTTTAGCAAAACTTGTTAGTGTGATAATAAATTTTTTATTGGGAATATGATTTTTAAGTTGGGTTAGTTCTTATCCTGGGATACTTTTAGGGGATAAAATTGGCAGGATGATAGTCCTAGGGGATTTAGGTTGAAATGAGTTAATAGGAGGTGTGGGTGCTTATGAAGTTTTAGGTAAGATAAGAGTAAAAATGCAAAGTTATCAGTATAATTTTTTAGGCTCACAGTTAGGTTTTATTTTACTAATTACAGTTTGATGTTTTTTTTACTACTTGTATAGTTTAATTAGAATATAGTTTTGAAGCAACTAGGGTAAGAATTTTATAAGTATTTTTAACCAAAGGTAGTTTGGGTCTGAAAATCCCACGTGTTTTTTACACCATAAAAATAAAGACTATGTTATCAATTAACATCTTTAAAGTTAGCGGCTTTATCTATTTAGTCTCTTTAATAGGAGTATCCTCAATTTTCTTATTAACAATAAGATACCTCTATTTGGTTTCTATTAAGATTAATAGGGTTTTCCTTCTTTCAGGCCGAAACTGAATGTAATATTATACTACTATTAAGGGAGTAAGGCTAGGTAAGGTTACAATTTTTAATTGCAAATTAAACTTTATTTTTTAAATACTAACCTTAAGCTCAATTAAGTGCCCCTTGGTGCCATTCGTGTAATAGTCCTAGTATCAAAATAAGTATTAGAATAATAACGGATGTTACTATTGTTATTGAGATAAAGTCTCTAATAGGGATGGGGATTATAATTACAATTTCGATGTCGAATACGATGAAGATTAGTGCAATCAAAAAGAATTGGAGGGAAAACGGGATTCGGTTTTTATATAAGGGGTTGAATCCGCACTCAAATGGAGAGATTTTCTCTAAGGCGGTGTGGGGGGTAAAAGCTAAATTAGAGGTGAGTAATATAAATGAGATTCTAATTATTAGGGTGATTAAAACTAGTGTAATAATGATTATCTAATTTATTTAAACTTTTTAGTTGGAAGCTAAGTGTACTTTGATTATACTAAGTAGATAGCTACCTCATCAGTAGATTATTGAGTATAGAAGTAATCAGACAACGTCTACGAAATGTCAATATCAAGCTGAGGCTTCAAACCCAAAATGATGAAGACTTGAAAAATGAAAGTTGTTATGGCGTAGAAAGGAGACTATTAAAAGGGTAGACCCTACAATTACATGTAAGCCATGAAATCCTGTTGAGACAAAAAATGTGGTGCCATAAATTGAATCCGCGATGGTAAAAGGGGCTTCAAGGTACTCTCACGCTTGTAAAAGTGTGAAGTACACTCCTAAGGCTAGAGTAATTGCTAAGGCTGATTTAGCTTGTGAAAAATTATTATGTAGGAGTCTATGGTGTGCTCATGTAATTGAGATGCCTGAAGATAGTAGGATTGTTGTGTTAAGTAATGGGATTTGGAGAGGGTTAAAAGGTTGAATTCTTTGAGGTGGCCAGATTATTCCTACTTCGATATTAGGGGCTAATCTTCTATGTAAAAAAGCTCAAAAGAATGAGATAAAGAAAAATACTTCTGAAATAATAAAGAGGATTATACCCCATTGGAGTCCTCTTATAACTTTATTGGAGTGTATGCCTTGGAATGTTGCTTCTCGAGTAATATCACGTCATCATTGGTAGGCTGATAGAGATAATATCATTAGTCTAATTAATAGTAAAAAGTTAACTTTTAGGTAAATTCATCTGATAATACCTGAAGTTATAAATAGGATACTAAGTGACGTTATTAAGGGTCATGGGCTTTGATCCACAATATGGTAGGGGTGAAAGTTTTTCATAATGGATTTCTGTTGAGTATAAAGAGATTAAAACGATAAAAACGTAAGCTTGGATTATAGCCACTGCCCATTCTAGGGTTAAGAGTAAGAATTGTGTTGAAATAATAAGTCTTCTTTTAGTTAGAGAACTAATTGTTCCCTGGTTACCAAGGAGTGTTAGAAGCAGGTGCCCTGCAATTATATTAGCAGATAGTCGGATAGCAAGAGTAATAGGTCGAATTGTATTTCTAATTGTTTCAATTAGAATTATGAAAGTTATTAAAGCAATTGGGGTGTTGTTGGGGAGTAAATGTGCAAATATCCTATTTGTGTTATTTAGCCATCCGAATAGTATAAATGTGACCCAAATTGGAAGGGCTAAGCTTAGCGTAATTACTATGTGACTAGTAGCGGTGAAAATAAATGGAAATAGCCCTATTAAATTATTAATTAGAATTATCCATATTAGTGCGATAATAATTAGGGGTATCCCTTGTGTTGCAGTTCTCCCAAGTAGGGCTGTAAGCTCCTTAGTTAAGGAGCTTATAGCCTTACTTATTAAAATATTATTCCGCGTTGGTAGTAGCCAAAATCAGAAGGGTATAATGAAAATAGGGCTAAAGGCTCTAATTCAGTTTATTGAGAAATTTTGTGAAGTAGAGGGGTCAAAAGTGGAGAATAAATTAGTTATCATTGTCAGTTTAAGTTTTTGTTCTGTTGGATTGGGTGGTTGTTTATAGCTCTCGGATTGAATTTTTTGTAAAAATTTAGCATGATTAAAGTTAATCTTATTAAAATAAGAGGGTAAAAGAAAAGACTAGTTCATATTATGGGAGCTATTTGTGGCAATAAAAGGGGCGACTGCGATTGTATTTTGACAAAATACTGTTATTTGTTAACTACCCTTTGCATTAAGGGGGGACCCATAGGATGGTTTAAGAGACCAATGCTTATACTTTCAGCCACTTAATGATATTATTTATGTATCTGCCCATCCCCCTATATTAATTCAGTTGATATAATTTTGTGTGGGGATACTTTCTAGAATGATGGGCATAAAACTGTGTTCTGCTCCACAAATTTCTGAGCATTGGCCGTAGAATACTCCATTTCGTAGGGATAAAAGAGGGAGTTGGTTGATTCGTCCTGGGATAGCATCTGCTTTAATCCCTATTGAGGGCATTGCTCATGAATGGATTACGTCTGTGGCTGAGATTAAAAGGCGAACATTAATATTAGTTGGGATCACTATTCGATTATCTACTTCTAGTAGACGGAAATTATCTTTTAAAAGGTCATTTGTTTGGATTATATAAGAGTCAAAAATAATGTCTTTAAAATCTGTATATTCATATGACCAATATCATTGGTGCCCCATAGTCTTAATAGTTATGTTTGGGTGGTTTGTTTCATCCATTATATAAAGTAGTTGTAGCGATGGGAAAGCAATAAAAATAAGTATGAAGGCGGGGATGATTGTTCAGAAAGTTTCAATTTCTTGTCCCTCTAGTAAGAGTCGATTTGAGAATTTATTGATTAATGAATTAATTATTATATATGAAACTAAGATAGTGATTAAGATTAAAATAATTAAAGTATGGTCATGGAAGAAGATTATTTGTTCCATAATAGGTGAAGCTGCGTCTGGGAAGAGAATTTTATTTCAAGTTGCCATAATTGAATACTAAATTTAATTGGGTGTTAGTATGACTTATTGGTGGGTGTTGATGGGCCCATTCTACAGAAGTTGGTATATGGGAAGAGAAGATTATAATTCGTTGGGCTACTATACTTTCTCAAATGATAAAAATTAAATAAATTATAGCGATTATGGATAGGGTAGAACCAAGTGAAGATATAATATTTCATGAGGTGTAGGCATCTGGGTAGTCAGAATAGCGTCGGGGTATCCCCCCCAAACCCAAGAAGTGTTGGGGAAAAAAGGTTAAATTAACTCCCAGAAATATTAGGATGAAATGTGTTTTTAATCATTTAGGATTTATAACTAGTCCTGTGAACAGAGGTATTCAGTGAACAATACCCCCCATAATGGCAAAAACCGCTCCTATTGATAGAACATAATGAAAATGTGCGACCACATAGTAGGTGTCGTGGAGGATGATATCTAGTGAAGAATTTGCTAAGATTACACCTGTGAGCCCCCCTATAGTAAATAAAAAGACAAAACCTAGACTTCAATACAGAGAGGGGTCTAAGTTTAGCTTTGATCCATGTATTGTTGCTAACCAGCTGAAAATTTTAATTCCTGTGGGTACTGCAATGATCATTGTGGCAGCAGTGAAATATGCCCGTGTGTCCACATCTATTCCGACAGTGAATATGTGGTGGGCTCACACGACAAAGCCTAAGATTCCAATAGCTAGCATTGCGTATATTATTCCCAATGTCCCAAACGGCTCTTTTTTTCCTGTTTGGTGTCTAATGATGTGGGAAACTATCCCAAACCCAGGGAGGATTAAGATATATACTTCTGGGTGCCCAAAAAATCAGAAGAGGTGTTGGTATAAAATTGGGTCCCCCCCTCCTGCGGGGTCAAAAAAAGAAGTATTAAAGTTACGATCTGTTAAAAGTATCGTGATAGCCCCTGCGAGAACTGGTAGCGAAAGTAGGAGAAGAATTGCTGTAATTTTAATTGATCAGACGAATAAAGGAACTCGTTCAAAAATTATTCCTGGTGTTCGTATGTTAATAACAGTTGTAATAAAATTTACAGCCCCCAAAATTGAGGAGACACCTGCTAAATGCAAAGAAAAAATAGTGAGATCAACAGAAGGCCCTCTATGGGCTAAGTTTCTTGATAGGGGGGGGTAGACTGTCCATCCTGTTCCGGCTCCACTTTCTACTATAGTGGATCTTAAGAGTAAGAGAAAAGAGGGCGGGAGTAATCAGAATCTTATATTGTTTAAACGGGGGAATGCTATATCTGGGGCTCCTAGCATTAGGGGGACTAACCAGTTTCCGAAACTTCCTATTATAATAGGTATAACTATAAAGAAAATTATAACAAAAGCGTGGGATGTTACAATTACGTTGTAAATTTGTTCATTTTCTATTATTGAGCCTGGTTGCCCTAACTCAATTCGAATTAGGATACTTAGGGCAGAGCCTACTATAGCGGCTCAAACCCCAAAAATTATATATAGTGTTCCAATATCCTTATGGTTAGTTGAGCATAATCATCGCGGTAAAATGTCTGAAAATAGGAGGTAAATTGTAAATTTATTGATGGGTTACTCCTTTTACTATGGTTTTATAGTTTAAAAAAAATTTAAAATTGCAAATTTTAAGATATAGCTTATTAAAACTTAATTTTGATTAATGTAAACTTTGAAGGTTTATAGTTTTTTTAACTTAAAGCTTTAAAAGCTTAGGATGATTAGAGGGCCTAATAAAAGGAATAAAGTTGATAGTCAGTTTTGTTTCTTTTGCATATTTGGAGGTCTTTGATTAAATATAGCTAAAGCAGTATAAGTAATTCGTAGATAAAAATATAAGTTGATTATAGAACTTAATAACATTAAGAGAATTAGGGGGTATCTAGCATTTGTCAATAGTAGTATTAGGACTAGGATCTTAGGGAAAAATCCAATTATGGGGGGTATCCCCCCCAAACTTAATATCAGTAAGTAAAGGGGTAGTTTTGACCCCTTGGATATAAATATGGTTTTGTTGAGTGAATTAATATTATGTTTATTTAAAATATTCGATAAAATAGCTAAGGTGCTTGAGTAGATAAGAAAATAAATTATAAAAACTTTTAAGTTAAGCTCTAGTGCCACTAGAAGCCACGCTAGATGGGAGATAGACGAAAATCCCACAATTTATCATTTGAGAAAGTATAGTAGCCCAACGAATTATAATCTTCTCTTCCCATATACCAACTTCTGTAGAATGGGCCCATCAACACCCACCAATAAGTCATACTAACACCCAATTAAATTTAGTATTCAATTATGGCAACTTGAAATAAAATTCTCTTCCCAGACGCAGCTTCACCTATTATGGAACAAATAATCTTCTTCCATGACCATACTTTAATTATTTTAATCTTAATCACTATCTTAGTTTCATATATAATAATTAATTCATTAATCAATAAATTCTCAAATCGACTCTTACTAGAGGGACAAGAAATTGAAACTTTCTGAACAATCATCCCCGCCTTCATACTTATTTTTATTGCTTTCCCATCGCTACAACTACTTTATATAATGGATGAAACAAACCACCCAAACATAACTATTAAGACTATGGGGCACCAATGATATTGGTCATATGAATATACAGATTTTAAAGACATTATTTTTGACTCTTATATAATCCAAACAAATGACCTTTTAAAAGATAATTTCCGACTACTAGAAGTAGATAATCGAATAGTGATCCCAACTAATATTAATGTTCGCCTTTTAATCTCAGCCACAGACGTAATCCATTCATGAGCAATGCCCTCAATAGGGATTAAAGCAGATGCTATCCCAGGACGAATCAACCAACTCCCTCTTTTATCCCTACGAAATGGAGTATTCTACGGCCAATGCTCAGAAATTTGTGGAGCAGAACACAGTTTTATGCCCATCATTCTAGAAAGTATCCCCACACAAAATTATATCAACTGAATTAATATAGGGGGATGGGCAGATACATAAATAATATCATTAAGTGGCTGAAAGTATAAGCATTGGTCTCTTAAACCATCCTATGGGTCCCCCCTTAATGCAAAGGGTAGTTAACAAATAACAGTATTTTGTCAAAATACAATCGCAGTCGCCCCTTTTATTGCCACAAATAGCTCCCATAATATGAACTAGTCTTTTCTTTTACCCTCTTATTTTAATAAGATTAACTTTAATCATGCTAAATTTTTACAAAAAATTCAATCCGAGAGCTATAAACAACCACCCAATCCAACAGAACAAAAACTTAAACTGACAATGATAACTAATTTATTCTCCACTTTTGACCCCTCTACTTCACAAAATTTCTCAATAAACTGAATTAGAGCCTTTAGCCCTATTTTCATTATACCCTTCTGATTTTGGCTACTACCAACGCGGAATAATATTTTAATAAGTAAGGCTATAAGCTCCTTAACTAAGGAGCTTACAGCCCTACTTGGGAGAACTGCAACACAAGGGATACCCCTAATTATTATCGCACTAATATGGATAATTCTAATTAATAATTTAATAGGGCTATTTCCATTTATTTTCACCGCTACTAGTCACATAGTAATTACGCTAAGCTTAGCCCTTCCAATTTGGGTCACATTTATACTATTCGGATGGCTAAATAACACAAATAGGATATTTGCACATTTACTCCCCAACAACACCCCAATTGCTTTAATAACTTTCATAATTCTAATTGAAACAATTAGAAATACAATTCGACCTATTACTCTTGCTATCCGACTATCTGCTAATATAATTGCAGGGCACCTGCTTCTAACACTCCTTGGTAACCAGGGAACAATTAGTTCTCTAACTAAAAGAAGACTTATTATTTCAACACAATTCTTACTCTTAACCCTAGAATGGGCAGTGGCTATAATCCAAGCTTACGTGTTTATCGTTTTAATCTCTTTATACTCAACAGAAATCCATTATGAAAAACTTTCACCCCTACCATATTGTGGATCAAAGCCCATGACCCTTAATAACGTCACTTAGTATCCTATTTATAACTTCAGGTATTATCAGATGAATTTACCTAAAAGTTAACTTTTTACTATTAATTAGACTAATGATATTATCTCTATCAGCCTACCAATGATGACGTGATATTACTCGAGAAGCAACATTCCAAGGCATACACTCCAATAAAGTTATAAGAGGACTCCAATGGGGTATAATCCTCTTTATTATTTCAGAAGTATTTTTCTTTATCTCATTCTTTTGAGCTTTTTTACATAGAAGATTAGCCCCTAATATCGAAGTAGGAATAATCTGGCCACCTCAAAGAATTCAACCTTTTAACCCTCTCCAAATCCCATTACTTAACACAACAATCCTACTATCTTCAGGCATCTCAATTACATGAGCACACCATAGACTCCTACATAATAATTTTTCACAAGCTAAATCAGCCTTAGCAATTACTCTAGCCTTAGGAGTGTACTTCACACTTTTACAAGCGTGAGAGTACCTTGAAGCCCCTTTTACCATCGCGGATTCAATTTATGGCACCACATTTTTTGTCTCAACAGGATTTCATGGCTTACATGTAATTGTAGGGTCTACCCTTTTAATAGTCTCCTTTCTACGCCATAACAACTTTCATTTTTCAAGTCTTCATCATTTTGGGTTTGAAGCCTCAGCTTGATATTGACATTTCGTAGACGTTGTCTGATTACTTCTATACTCAATAATCTACTGATGAGGTAGCTATCTACTTAGTATAATCAAAGTACACTTAGCTTCCAACTAAAAAGTTTAAATAAATTAGATAATCATTATTACACTAGTTTTAATCACCCTAATAATTAGAATCTCATTTATATTACTCACCTCTAATTTAGCTTTTACCCCCCACACCGCCTTAGAGAAAATCTCTCCATTTGAGTGCGGATTCAACCCCTTATATAAAAACCGAATCCCGTTTTCCCTCCAATTCTTTTTGATTGCACTAATCTTCATCGTATTCGACATCGAAATTGTAATTATAATCCCCATCCCTATTAGAGACTTTATCTCAATAACAATAGTAACATCCGTTATTATTCTAATACTTATTTTGATACTAGGACTATTACACGAATGGCACCAAGGGGCACTTAATTGAGCTTAAGGTTAGTATTTAAAAAATAAAGTTTAATTTGCAATTAAAAATTGTAACCTTACCTAGCCTTACTCCCTTAATAGTAGTATAATATTACATTCAGTTTCGGCCTGAAAGAAGGAAAACCCTATTAATCTTAATAGAAACCAAATAGAGGTATCTTATTGTTAATAAGAAAATTGAGGATACTCCTATTAAAGAGACTAAATAGATAAAGCCGCTAACTTTAAAGATGTTAATTGATAACATAGTCTTTATTTTTATGGTGTAAAAAACACGTGGGATTTTCAGACCCAAACTACCTTTGGTTAAAAATACTTATAAAATTCTTACCCTAGTTGCTTCAAAACTATATTCTAATTAAACTATACAAGTAGTAAAAAAAACATCAAACTGTAATTAGTAAAATAAAACCTAACTGTGAGCCTAAAAAATTATACTGATAACTTTGCATTTTTACTCTTATCTTACCTAAAACTTCATAAGCACCCACACCTCCTATTAACTCATTTCAACCTAAATCCCCTAGGACTATCATCCTGCCAATTTTATCCCCTAAAAGTATCCCAGGATAAGAACTAACCCAACTTAAAAATCATATTCCCAATAAAAAATTTATTATCACACTAACAAGTTTTGCTAAAAAACTTCTATAAAAGACATTTAAGGCTACTAAAAATAACACCAAAAGAACACAAGTAAAAGTAAAAACTTTCCCCCAAAAAGATAAATAAACACCAGAGACATAATCCAAAGTAAGCCATTGAACTACCCCCCCAAAAATTACACCTAAAAGTCTTATACCCCCAATAGAAAAATTTATAGTACTATCCTCCTTGTAAGCTAATAAATATCCCCCCTGGTAAGCTCTTATACATAAATAGTAAACTAAACGAAATCTATAAATTACCGTCATAAAAATACCAAAAAAAAAGCCAAAAACAATAAAGAAATTTTTAGACCCTATAAGATATAACTCAATAATTAAATCTTTGGAGTAAAACCCACAGGAAAAAGGAACCCCACACAATCTTAAAAAACTTACTAGGAGCCCCAAGCCTACAAGAGGGGAACTCTGTATTAATCCTCCCAAACCCCGAATATCCTGGTAACCAAATATACTATGAATAACAAAACCAGCGCATAAGAATAATAAGGCCTTAAAAATAGCATGGATCAAAAGATGAAAGTAGGCTATTTCTCAGAGGCCTAAAGAAAATGTAAACACTATCAACCCTAATTGACTCAAAGTAGATAAAGCAATAACTTTCCTAAAATCTATTTCCACACAAGCACCTATACCACCCATAATGAGAGTTAATAAAGAAATAACCATTAAAACCCCCTTTAACTCTAAACCTAAAAGACCCTCAGAACGAAGAAGTAAAAATACACCTGCAGTCACTAAAGTAGAAGAATGCACTAGAGCAGAAACAGGAGTAGGAGCTGCTATAGCAGCTGGCAACCAACAAGAGAAAGGTAACTGTGCTCTCCTAGTTATAGCCCCTAAAATAATTAAAGCTCCAACTATACTTAAGTTTCTACCCAAATCCTCTAAAGAAAATCAAATAAAATTTCATCTCCCTCTCGAAGCCAAAAAAGAAATACCTAATAAAATACCCACATCCCCAATACGATTCATTAAAACAGTGATTATGCCAGAATTATAAGCCTTAATATTAGGATAAAAAATTACTAAACAATAAGAAATTAAACCAAGACCATCCCACCCTAGTAACAAAGATACTAAATTAGGACTTAAAACAAATAAACCCATACTCAAAACGAATAAAACGACCAAATAAGAAAATCGCCTAAAATTTAAGTCAGTCCCTATATAACTTCTTCTATAAAAAAGTACAAATCTTCTAATAATCAACACCACAGAAAAAAAAAATAAACCTAGTCAATCAAACAAAAGTATAAAACTCATTCTAACACCCCCTTCATAAAGAGAATACTCTAAAACAAAACTTTGGCCTTTTATTAATAAATTTAGTCCAAAAAACAATACCCCTACGAAACACACTCTTAATAGTATAAATCAAAATTTAAAAATATTCACTACCTAAAAATTATATATTATCTCCAATACCACAAATTGATATTTTTCTTAAACTATTTAAGGCTAAAAAAAATCTAACTTCAAAACAAAGAATAGAAGGGGGATAATATGTGCTAGAATGATAAAACTTTCTCGCAAATTAAAACAACTATAAAATCTATAACTACACAATAAAGGCCCATGTTGAACTAAAGAAAAAAAATATAAGGAGTATGCAGCACCTAAAAAAAATATTAGCCCTAAAGGAACTGCGTATAATCTTTCAACACCCAAAATCCCAAAAGATAAAATTAATTCCCCTACCAGATTCAAAAAGGGGGGAGCAGCCATATTTCTTACACTTAAAAGAAACCAAAATAACCCCATAAAAGGGTTTACTAACAATATCCCACGAATTAATATAAGACTACGAGAATACAGACGCTCATAAACCATATTAATTAAGCTAAATAACCCAGAAGATGTAAACCCATGGGCAATCATCATAATAACCCCCCCATTATAACCATATACTCTTATACTAAAAACACCACCTAAAAATATTATTATATGCCCAACAGAAGAATATGCTACAAGGGACTTTAAGTCCCCCTGTGATAAACAAATAACTCTAGACAAAACACCACCCACAACAGAAAAACTTACTACTAAATCTAGTCAACTTTTAAGAGTATTCACAAAAAAGGGTAAAAATCGAATAAGTCCATAACCCCCTAATTTCAGTATTACACCAGCTAATACTATAGAACCAAAAACAGGTGCTTCTACATGAGCTTTAGGGAGCCACAAATGCACCATATACACAGGCAACTTAACCAAAAAAGCAAAGAAAATTAGAGGAAACATAATTAAGTCAAAGTCACAATTAATGTAGTACAAATAACTATAGGCTAAACTCCCCACATCTAACCCAATTAATAAAATCCCAACTAACAACGGTAAAGAGCCAAAAATAGTATAAAATAACATATAAAGACCAGCACCGACCCTCTCAGGTTGTGCACCATACCCAACAACAATAACTAAAAGAGGGACCAAAGACACTTCAAAAAAAATATAAAAGAGCATTAAATTATTCACACTAAATCTTAAAAATAAAAAATTTATAAGAATAAAACTTAGGGAAAGAAACACACCACTACCACCCCTTAACAATAAAGAATAAGAGCTCAATAAACTTACTACTATGATCGAAACCGTTAAGAACAAAAGAGCATACCCTAAACTATCTAAACCAAAAAATCTTCTAAAAGAACCCCATTCCCCCGAAGGATACACAGAAACTATACACACCATTAAAAATAAAAGATAAGCTACAATAAGAGGAATCTCTAACAAACCCAGAAAGAAGGTCAAAAACAAACTACATAAAAAAATCCTTAACACTGTAACAAATTCATTATACTAAATATCTCCCCCCCAAACCCTTTTACAAGACTAATCAAAATACCTAAACCCAGACAGCCTTCACAAACAACAACAAAAAGATACAAAAAAAGAACTAAACTATCTAACAGTATGTAACCAACTCTATTAACGACTAGAAGATAACCACTTAATATTAGAAATTCTAATCTTAAAATTATGGATAACAGGTGGGAGCGGCTTAAAACTAAACTTATAAAACCCCCCAAAAAAACTAAGTAAACAAAAAAATTGAGATTTTCCATAATTCTGCTTTAGTAGTTTATTAAAAACACTGGTGTTGTAAACCAAAATAGGAAATTTACCCTTTAGCTAAACTCAGAAAAATCTAAAATTACTTCAATCCCCAAAACTGATATTATAAATTAACTATTTTCTGGTTTTAATTACCCTCCTTATCACCTTTACCCTACTATTAATTACGTTTTCAAACCACCCTATTACACTAATTGTAGCATTAATTCTTATTACCGTAAGTTTAGCAATTAAGACATTTTTTTTAACTAAAATAAGTCTTATCAGTTACATTATTATCTTAGTACTATTGGGGGGCTTAATTATTTTATTTTTATACATAGCTTCTCTTTCACCAAACGAACCTATCTCGACTACTCAAAACAAAAATCTATTGGTAGGAACACTTCTACTAACCCCCTCTATTTCACTATTCCATAATTCTCTCCCTTTAAATACAATCACAATAATTAAAATCAACTCCCTAATATTACAGCTTGCATGAATAACAATTATCATAATATATCTTCTTATCACTCTAATTACAATCGTAAAAATCACAACACAAACAAGTGGCCCACTTCGCTCAATTTTCTAGAGAACCATTAACCACAAACAGAATATTAAAGAGAAGTACCTTAAAATTAAAGGGCTGCTTTGATAAAGCAGACATAATCTAGATTCTTCACTAATTTGAAACACAGCACCTATACGTAAGACACATCCCATTCTAAAAATTTTAAATTCAGCATTAATCGATTTACCAGCCCCTTCTAACATTTCTTATTGATGAAATTTTGGGTCACTCCTTATCCTTTGTTTAACTATTCAAGTAATCACAGGCATTTTCCTTGCCATACACTACACCCCCGATACTAATATAGCTTTCAACTCCATCTCCCATATCATGCGAGATGTTAACTATGGCTGACTTTTCCGTTTTTCTCACGCTAACGGCGCGAGAATATTTTTTGTATGTATTTATATCCATATTGCACGAGGGATTTACTATGCATCCTACAAAAACTTAACTACATGAGTAACAGGAGTTATAATTCTTCTTCTACTAATAGCAACAGCATTCCTTGGTTATGTCCTACCATGAGGACAAATATCTTTTTGAGGAGCAACAGTTATCACAAACCTATTCTCAGCAATTCCTTATATTGGCCCCAATCTAGTAATCTGAATTTGAGGAGGATTTTCAATTGATAACGCCACATTAACACGATTTTTACCTTACATTTTTTACTACCTTTTATCCTAACTGCACTAATTTTTATCCATATTGTTTTTCTCCACCAAAAAGGGTCCAATAACCCATTAGGGTTAAATAGAAATTTAGATAAAATTCCTTTCCACCCTTATTTTTCAATTAAAGATATTTTAGGCTATACAATCACACTATCAATTTTTATTATAATTATCCTTATTGACCCAAATTTCTTCAATAACCCTGAAAACTTTAACCAAGCTAATCCTCTTGTAACACCACCGCATATCCAACCTGAATGATATTTCTTATTTGCATATGCTATTTTACGTTCAATCCCAAATAAGTTAGGAGGTGTCCTTGCTTTAATCTCTTCAATCTTAATTTTATTAACACTACCCCTAAGCAAAAGAAACTTTCAGGGACTTCAATTCTACCCATTTAACCAATTTATATTCTGAAGCTTTATTACCTTAATTATGCTATTAACATGAATTGGTGCCTCCCCTATCGAGGAACCTTACCTCAATTTAGGACAAGTTTTTACAATTAGATACTTCACCTACTTCTTATTAAGACCACTAGCTATAATGATTCAAGATAATAGACTAAACTAGTCATTTAGCTAAATTAAGCAATTTGCTTTGAAAGCAAAATATAGGTAACCTAATGACTTATTTAATTCAAAACTAAATTTTAGGGCACCTATAAGCAAAAGAGATAAAGGGAGAATTAACATTATTATTAATACTATTATATTAAGAGTCTATTGCTATACTTAATATTAATATAGATATTAAATTTAACGAATTAACAAATCTATCCTCCCAGTAAAGACTATATAATTATTCTCCATTTGACTTTTTACTATTTTATTTTTAAAGCTCATAAAATAGTAAAAGGTCAAATGGGGGTATTTTAATAATTTTGATAAATAATTATATTATTGATAAGTAAAGGGTCCATTTAAATTGCGCTGCCGCATGACAACACTGCTTAAGGTAGCCCTAAGTTAATTTCTAAAGTTGGTACTATCCCCTCGCTTCTGATTATTTGAAACTTGCCGATCGTCTGCAACGGCTCTTTGAATATTTTTCATTTATACCTTATAAGATTTCTATGGACTAGATGTTAAAATGGAAAAAGCTGACAACGTTTACCTTAAATCACGTGTCGGTTGTTTAAACAAGATAAAATATTTCGGCTGTGCGAACACCGACTACTAAAACGACAATTTTTTCATCCGCTATACTGTTATTCTATGGCACATAATAAGATTGACAATTGTCCACCGTTCCCCGTCGATTTGGATAAAATTTACTTTCTAGGGTTCATTTGGTAACTGATTTCAATATCTTTAGTAATAGCCGTTGTCGAGATACACTATACCCCTACCTTTGGCCAATGTTCCGAATTTAAAGCCTAGTCAGCCTATTGGTTAATCCGCCACCGATTACATGTGATTTTACGAAATTTGACCTTTGCCCATATGTCGAATCCTAACGAGAAGGAATTGCAGGTTAATATCATTGGCGCATACGAGGGCCCCTCCGGATTCCGGAACGTACTTACGGAATATCAATTAATTTTTTTTCTACTTCTACTAGCCCCCTGTAATGAATTTATTTATTTCTTGATGCGCTATTGCTTTATATCAGTAGCGCATACGGGCAAGTCATTATTATACCCATAAAATGCGAAAAACAATTTTTTTATTTAAATCTAAAATTATGCCAATATTAAACTGAAAATAAAAGTTCACGAAATGGGGGTAAAATTACTCGAGGATTTCTATCTCGACAATTTCTCTTGACGTGTTATATCATTTTGTGAAAAAAAAAAGAGTAATTCACCACGTTACTGGAAATCAACGTATAGTTAGATACTTCCAAATCTTCCCCCGTATTTCAAATTATTATCGTTGAAATCAAACACAACAATGTTAATTTGTCTTTATAATGAAAATACGTTTTTAATAGTGTTTTGCATAATACATACATTTATTCGCCACCTTTCAGGTTCCATTTGAGGAAGTAAAAAGTGTTCTGAAAATTGGGGAAAGTACCTTAATTTCAAAACCCAATCTCTCACTCGGCGAAATCGGTACAACGCTATAGGGCGATAGAAGATTTCCCCTAATTTGTGCAATTTGTTGTTTAGCAGAATCAGCTTTGATACAGCATTTCAAATAACACAGGTTTACAGGTCCAAAACCACTTTATTCATTATTTGGACCAGTTTTTATTTAAAAATAGGGGGTCCACCAGTTCTCGGGACCTGTTTTAGGTGGGGCGGCGGAGTGGTTAGCACTTTCGCCTCGCAGCAAAAGGAGCCGGGTTCGATCCCAGCTTGTGGCACTGGGTGAAAACTCGGCTACTTTTGCCAAATTTCAACTAGCAATTTTCCAAGCAGTGGCGTAGCTAGGAAAATTGGGCCCTGTGACATGTGAATTTTTGTGCGTTCCAAAGTACGCGATTGGGTGCGTCGGCCTATTTACGTCACTAACTTCCAATATCGTGATAATTACATCACGGTAATACTCTCTATAAAAATGTACTCGTATACCGCATTGGCTGCATTGGCGTATTTACGCCACTGTTTCCAAGTGCGCAACCGGCCCAGTAACTTATGTTTGCTGTTCGGTGACTATGATAAAGATATTAAGAATATTTTTCAAATGAGACCAGTTGTTAAATAAATAGGGCAAGGGTAACTTGTCCTTAGGACTAGTTTTTTATTATTATTATTGTCGGGGTTACTGGTCCCAACCTTATTTCCAACTTCCAAGGCTGCTATGATATAACTTAGATAGAATTCGACTTCCGCTAATCTCCAAATTTTACATAAGCACGGTAGAAGGGTCCCATATTATACACAGTATTTTACTAAACTTGGAAGGCTCCTACAGAATATTCGCACTAAAGGTCATTCAACAGTGCTCCTAGTGACGAATCGTTTTTCACGTGCTTAAATGATCTTGTAAAATGTTCATTAGCATCGCACCGTTGTGTCTAAAATTGTAAACATCCTAAGTTTCTAGTTTTAACGATTCACGAGAATAAGCAAATGTTATACGCGTTTGTTTTAATTTCCGGATTTTCATCGGAAAATTAACATTAGACAAACTCTGTCAGACTTTTTGGAACAAACTTCTTCAACTGCTACACATAGAATTCAGAAATGTAACTAAGGTAAGTGTAAGAATATTTATATAAGGTTTATATAACAGCAATCAGTGGGTTTGTTAAATAAAATTGCATTGAATTACATAAAAATTAAAATAACATATATCAAAATTGTCCATCAAGATTTTTCATTTTCGAGAGATTCGAACGCTGAATTCTCGTTGAGTAAGGTTGGACATACACCTCTTTTTCGCCACCATTTCGGAAATGCAGCCAGTTAGTATGCATTTGAGAATCCATCGGTCCCCATTTCGGGTGAGGTTGAAAAGATGTTTTTATTGCCTGTTGAAATTATGATAGAAAAATTAATATTTAGATTAACTAATCGGGACTAAAACGAGTCTATTGTAAGTGGCGCCATCCTCTACGGCGGTAGCATCTATGATATAGCGTCTGCTATTGTCAAATTGGATAAAAATGCCTAAATGTGGCTTTCCTTAATACTCTGTATTACCATATAGCTGACATTTCATCAATCATAACACAAATAGACGTAATTGTTGTCAATACGGTACCTATAATTTTATAATACATTGAAAAGAGGGCGTAATGATAGCTTTCGGTCACAAATAAGTAATACAATGATAAAATTTGGCGAGTATGGTTGGCCCAAGCGTACTCGGGTTAACACTTATTTCAAATCTATTAGTGGGAATTTTATAACGTCACTTCACAACTATATAGGTGCCGTGCATATAAAAATAATAGCTTTTAATTATTATAATAATACCTATCTCTATTTACAGGGGCATTTTCATAATACAGGTGGAAATGATAGAGCCGACACTTACTATCCTATCAATATCAACACTGAAATTGAATCTAGGTGGCGCTGAGGTGTTAAAGTTTTATTGTGTCATTGATTGTGTTAATATTTCATTTATAATGTTGCTATATTTTGAAAAATACTCACTTAACGTAAGTCACCTTGGCTATCTATAGCAAAAACACGACCTTCTGAGTAGTGGTGATTTAGAATTACGAGATAAAAATCTATAGCCAATAGTTTCTTGAATATGACGACGAGCACATTTTAAAACCAATTTTTTTGTGAAGCAATTAGCCTTTTCAGATTACATAGAGCCACGTAGCGTTCAACGTGAGAAGTTCATAAAGTGCTGGATTATCGTCTGCTAGCAGATGCTTTGTGCTTAGCCGCGGCCAACTTTGACACTCGCGCAATATCGGCCAACCCACTCGTTGAAATTGTTAACCTACGAACAAAAATATATCTCGGCGTCGAGCGCCCCTAGCGGAAAATTATTTTTAGAATAGTTTTTGCATTGAAGTAAATATAAAAACGAGCGTAGCGTGGAACGTAGCTAGTTTATAGCATGGTTTATAATGGGAAAATCCTTGTTCATGGAGTTTCGGCGAATGGGTTTACCGCTATTGCGCGAGTGTCAAAGTTGGCAGTGCCTTAGCAGACGAAAATCCAGCGGTTTACGAAATTCTCACGTTGGCTGCTAAGTGTCCCTATCTAAACTGAAAAGGCTAATTGTATTGCTACTCGGTGTATAATTGCGTTCCTAGGAATGTTGATGGCCAGCGGTTTCGTTACTCAAGCTTTACTTACCCTGCTGGCCAGCAGCGGAAATTCGTTGTAGGGGCAGTGTCGAAACAAATCTATCAATTTAGCTGCTCCAAATCTACGAAATAAAATCTTACTAATAGTAATCCTTTCTCTCGGTGTTTATATATTTCAATAAAAATCCAGAGGGGAATCTGTAGCATTGCAATGGCCGCTAAACCCCATCCTAAGGCGTTCCCCCATCCGGGAATTCCCGTCTTCTCTTCATTGGCAACCACAACGTTGCCGTAAATGAATATCACCTGAAATATAAGAAATAATTTATTCAATCTTTATACAACCAAAGCTACTGATTTGTTTTTCCGAGTTACCCATGGGCGTAGCTTTGACTGAATTACTGGCTACACTATGGTTTTAATCTGGTTTAATTAAGATATATTTTTATATTTATTCAGATTTGATTTTAGAAGGAAGCTACCGATTTGGTTTTATTCAATTTAATTACGATTTAGTCACACGGGTGTACTAACAATCTATCCTTTGGTAATTTTTCCCGAGGTATTAGCAAATATCCTGATACTTCTCAAATATTTCAGAGATTTTACATATTTCCAATATTTTACAAACATGTCGAATATTGGTCAAACCAGTCCAATATCGCTCAAACATGTCCAATATTTCTCAAATATTTCGAGTATTTCTCAAATATTTCATGCTTTTCTAAAATATTTCGAGTATTTCCTAAATATTTCGAGTATTTCCTAAATATTTCGACTATTTCCTAAATATTTCGAGTATTTCCTAAATATTTCGAGTATTTCTAAAATATTTATAGTATTTCCCAAATAATTTGAGTATTTATAAAATATAACCATAATAATCATAATCATAATCAGCTAGGCTAATACCCAAGGCACCGCCTTAGGCCTAAGTCATCAAGCGACTTTTGAAGCCATTAATTCAGGTGGCCGGGTTACAATGCGTAAGAGGGTGGTGGCAAGCCCTGCATGCCACGCGTTCGAGCCAACAGCTCCCTACACTAACTATTGCCGTTAACCTCAACAAGTTTTTTCGAGATTTCTCAATATTTCAAGTATTTCTCGACTAACCCCTCGGATACTTCATATACCTCGGTTAACACTTACTAAAAGAGAAACAGGTGTGATACCACCCCAGGTAAGTTTCCAAAACCAGCTTGGTTGGCTTCCCAACATGAAATGCACGTCATTGCAAAGCCTATTGATTCCTGAAGAGAACAAATTTACACTGTTATTAACACTGCGCGCTTTGGTTGGGCATTTATATATAAAAAAATTACTTTACCATAGACCCACATGATCCCAACCACCTCGCAAATTCCGTAGAAAAAGACAGCTGTACCAACGCAGTAATTGTCGAGAAGCATCATAATGTACGAGCCACCCTACGATTGTTCATCTAAGATCAGTATCATTATATTATCCACACCCAAGGGAAGTTTTGAACAATAAATAACCATGAATATCGAACTGCCTATGATAACGACCTTTACTAAACCACTTAAGCATGAAAATTATTTTTTATCTTAGAAACTTTTATTTTTGAAAAAACATAATGTCTGTCCAATATTTCTGAATTAGTACAATCCCTTACATGCACCTACCAAATGTACGTGGCAAAAGATTATGTTTTCTGTGTAAAATTTTAGATGTCACGATTTCAAAAGACATGCAATGAATACACCGACGAAATTGATATTTTTCTTGTAAATACAACAATTTGTTAAAGCTAAATGAATAACTATTGTACGTATAGGCCTATAATCATCCTACCATTTCTTAATCAATTTCGGAGTGTTTTGTTTTTATCGCTGTCGTGTTTATTCTGAGGAAATTTTGTATTTGTGTTTAGATAACTTTTACTTTACTGGTCGATATTCAAAATTTTCCAAAACAAAAAATATATAAACATGTGAAACTTCCAAACCTAAATGTTAATATTGTAATTTTCTGTGTGTATTCTTGTATCGTGTGAGTATTAATGAACTGTTGATGTCGACGTAGCCTGAATGGTGGTTGAGGGGGGGGGGGCACACAATTGAATAATACGTTTCGGGGGAGCTTGCCTTTTGTGCCCCATGGTTACGCTCCTGACTAGGGTAGGTTGGGCGGGGCCTTTTAGCATTTCGCATAATCACTTGAGCCAATCAGGGTCATTCGTTTGTCGTTGACTTAGTCCATAAAATGTTAGCCCATAAGAGCGGTGACGCACTAGGGGATGCTAGCTGTGATCCAATGGTCCTGTCTCCACCTCCGACTTCGGTCTGGTAGAGGCCAGAAACTGGGTTTCGGAAAGGGACCAGGCATCTCTGGTGCCTCGAAGAACTTGGTTTGCAGCTGTGCGGCGGCCAGTCTCCGCATGAGGCGCTGTGACCCTTGCTTCCCGGTCTTTTGGGTTACACCGGGATCTCCAGTGCCAACTGTACTGGGTTGGGTTGGGTCGCAGTGTACCCGTCATTCCCCTAAGGAGCCTTTTCTGAAGAGCACGGCTTTCTACCTACGTAGGTAAAGGGTTGGCTGGAGATACTAGATCATCGAATCTTATTCCCACAGCTGTGCACGAAGTGCAGGCTGATCGTCCCATTGCTGCACCTTTTGGAGGGTTGAGTGGTGCAACTGTAAGAAATAGGGTTCTCTCGCTGCCCCTGGCTGTTTTGTCACTTTCCCGGGCTGTGGAAGTTAGCGCGGGGCATTCTGATGCTTTGACTGTTCCTAGGTGTACCGGCAGCCCCGGACTGGCTCCTTTGAGGGCCCTTGGCTAGAGACTGAAAAGTTGCCCCATTACTGGGTGGTGTGTGGTATGGAATAAAAATATATTTATTATTGCAATTTATTTTAAACAATTTTGGGCCCCCTTGAGCCCGGGGGCCCTCGGCGATCGCCGACCAGCCACTATGGTCAGTCCGGGCCTGTGTACCGGTTTATTAAATTCTGACCACATATCTAATAATGCAGTTCGATATTCATGGTTGAAATGAATACATTCATGGTAAAATCTCTAATCTATTCATGGACGAAATTGAACAGATACATATTGGACCAATGCGTGGATTAGGAAATCGGAAGTTTGATAAAGGACTTTCATTTAAAAAATTAGCGTTGGATGAAGGGGAAGTGTTATACCAGAAATAAATGAACCGAAATTATCAGTGACTAGGCTATCTCGGTAACGTTGGATTCATTTTCCCATTCGCACCCTAAAAAGACGAGTTTTGGTAATCCCCCTTAACCTTAACGGAATTTCATTCCGGCCTCCAGATCTCGAAGAGCTTTGGAGTACGCCACCTGGCGTTTCTAGTGGTAAAATTTTAATAAACACGGACTAAAAAATTTACTTCGGAAAGTATCTTTTACACCAGTTTTATATTAAGTCGATTTTTTTAATTTAATAATCAAAATGTCGAGTAAAGAAGTCAAACACGAGATCCACCAATGGTCAGAGGGTTTACAGTAAAAACGCGAATAAGTAATGAGACCAAAGAAGTGGGGGAAAAAAACTAAGCTTTAATGGGGAAAAAAGTGCGGTACTTCTTAATTATTTCGCCTTGAAGGCCTATCGGCTGAAGTACCGCACATTTCCCCCCCTTAAAGCTTAGTTCCCCCCACACTTTTTGAGTAAAGAAGTATATTTCTAATGAACAAGCCTAAACTAAAACACAAATCGGTGGGAAATAATTTAGTTAAAACCTCGGGAAAAACACAAAAAAGTTAAACCTTGGAACAAAATCACATAGGACACTCAGTGCTATCTTAATATTTACAACATAAGCTACAATCACAATAGTGCTACAATCAGCCGTCCACGTCCATTTCTTTCGCATGTTATGGTAAGCCTCGGTTTGCAGCCGCGATTTTGATTTTTTCATTTTTTTCAAAAATAAGAAAGACTTTATTGGTGTATATGGAAGCGAAGCTGCGAAGGCCTTCACACCATGTGCATCATACAGAAGTATTCAACAAAAGCATATGCAAACAGTGATAGGAAGATAAATAAACAAACCAAAAACCAACACTATTGGACAGGGGCGTAGGAACGTTCTAGAAGTTGGAGGGGGCAAAGAGAAACGAAAAGGGGTCTAAAGAATGGTTTTGAATTTTTAATGGCGTGTAGCTTCTCCGAGTGCATATGTACTTTTTACTACTATGTGAATTGGCGGGAAAAGACTGAAATTTAAACACAGTTGTGGTTCTATAAGCTTTATATGCGTTTAAAATGAGCATTTGAGCCTTTTGAAGATTTCAACAGACCAAAAAGTTGGAGGGGGCAATAACATTAGTTGTCCCTCCCAGCAAAATTCTAGGGAGGGGCATTACCCCCCCTGCCGCCCCTGGTTCCTACGCCCCTGCCATTGGACTCGGTAAAGTTATCGAATACCAAAGGTGCGGAGCCTTGTACACACGTCCCAAATAATCGGTATAGTAATTAATGGGTATAAAAATGGGAAACAAGTTATAATTTATATTCGATTTGTCACCCAAAAATATTGACTTAGATATATCAATAATTTACCAAAGGTATATATTTCTACAATTTAAAATAAATCAAAGTTAATTATTTCTTCTCAGCTTACCCTAATTTAGGGATTAAACCAGGTAGTCTGGAAAAAAACTGTCAACTTTGGAAAATTGCAGAAATGTTTGGTAACTGTTTCCAGACTTCACTACCTGAAGTTTCAGATATATAAATACTTCAAATAGAGTATAATTAAATTTTTGTCAAAACATTTTATTACAAAAATAAACAACTTTTTAGTATAAAAATTCTGTATCATTCTAGAATTGGTATTGGGGAAGAGGGGGTGGGGGAGTTATAATGACCGACTCTGAATAGGCCAACAAAAAGGTGTCGGTTAATAGGACTATTTTTAGGTAATTAACTAGACATAAGGATGTCGGTAGGCCTCACTTTCGGCGGTCGGCAAAAAGCACACTATAAACAGTCGGCCGACTGCAATTCAGGTAGGACATTTCGACTGTTTTTCCAGGAGACTCCCGACCTTGAATCGGAGTTGACAGCTCGACACTTAACCGACTATGCGACTCTGCCTAGTCGACGTCGGCCCGACTGTTTTGTGCTACAGGGGACACTTCGAGAAAAGGCCATACGGAGACCCGTTACAGAATGGATAATTTTGATTTTTAAGATATCGCTTTGTTCCTCACTAGATGGCAAATGAATCAAACCGTGATAGCTCGGGGTTTTCTTTTCCTCTCTCGTGGATTCGCGGGCGGGCCGAAATTTGTAAATGCTTCGGGGTTCACCATCCCCGCTCTCTATGGCAAAATGTCCCCAAAGAAAAAGCGTTCGCTGATAATTTCGGTTCATGTATTTCTGGTTATACTTATGGCCGAATATTCTATTACTTATAGGGATGCACCGATATATCGGTAACCGATATATCGGCCGATATATCGGCTAATTTTTCAAATATCGGTATCGGCCAATATCAGCTTAAGCGAGGCCGATATTAGCCGATACTTCTGGTATTAGAAAAATATTTTCAGGAAAAACTTTAAAAAAAGGCGATACTCAACTAACTAATTAATGGAAAACATTTATTGCCACAACCTTACATTTCCTTTTAAAAAGGTCAGTTGATCGCTGTTGTAGGAAATAATTATTCGCGTCCAAAACGGTCAGGAATCATAAGTGGTTTTTAGACTCCAAAAGCCATAGATCATATCATTTTTTAACAGGTGGTTACGAGAGTAAACAAAAAAGCATAATATTGTGATAGGTAACTTTGTTAATATCGGCCGGCCGATATATCGGCTGTACCCATATCGGTGCATCCCTAATTACTGATGATATTTTTAAAATGAGTTTACGTTGGTTGTAAGAGGAATCCCACACAAGAATGAGGCGACGCTCATGCACAAGGCCAAACGCCATTTCTTGCGTCTCAACGACGGGAAATGATCCCTCACTGCTGTTAAGATCGTTTCAATCTGAGCCACCTGAAAGTTCAAGAAGCTTTCAAATTAAGTGAACAATACCGCTACTAGATAGCGCTGGCGTCAATATCTATTGAAAATACCGCGGTATGTTTCGGTAGATGTTTTCACCAATTTTGCACCATGAGTCGCTTAGCAGAATCATCTTCCACTCCGCTAGGAGGAATGCCTTCGGGAAAGACGCACGCGTACGAATTTTGCTTAAGGCGATATAAATATGGACTTCTGCGGACTTTTCACCCTAAATTTAAGTTAACAGCGCTCCTGGTGGTCTTACTTTATATTATCTCTAATGTCCCTAGCAAACCAGTGGCCCCCCTTTTTAAATTTTTTACGGTTAGCGGGGCCCCTCCCCGAAGCTCGAGGCCCCCCCGCACCGCGGGCCCTGCGGACCATCAGCTTCGCCACTGTAGCAAACGCTAGCGCTTATTCCCATCCCTCTATCGGGGAAAATAGGTATTAGAGACGGAAAAAGTATGAGGTTGCACATTAATCCCCTCCGGTCTCGCTAGCTAAGAGTATTGAAGACCGTTACTATTTATTATTATTTTATATATATATATATAAAGTCCTCTCCTATTCTGGCAATGCTTATCTTCCATTGGAATACGTATAACTGACCCCCTCCGAAACGAGAGAAAACGTCTCTTGATAAGGGACCAAAGTCACGGTCTGTTAAAGGGGCTCCAAAGTTCGGTGGAAAAAAAAAGAAAATTGAGCAAGCTTTTCATTCCCCCCAACCCCTCACTCGGCCTTGGCAGAGGCGGGCAGAGCCAATCGTAAATTTCGCACTTTACTGACTTTACACACATTTTGCCACCAAACTTTGGAGCCCCTTTAAGTGGTAATTTCGCCACCAAGTATGAAATGTTTCCTGTTTAAAAGCATGCACTTTTGTAAGCCAGTCGTTCTTAAATTATAGTGCATTAAACTGGAAAGTTGTCTCTCCGAAAATGAAACAATTTTCCAATTATTAACATCGGCTCACGTAAATGTAGAACCAAGTAAATTACTCCATGTAATACGTTCGCATGATTTAAATTTTATTCGATGTAATTGTTTAAGTGTCAAGGATAGTCCAAACATACACATATATTACCAAATTCACAATTGACTTACGTATCTAAATGGTTAAATAAGAGCAAATGCTTTACCTATTGACTTTAGGCGAGGCTTAAAACTATATTGTTCTCAAATCGAACGCGAAAGCGAGATCCATTGTTTAGTGGCTCCTTCTCTGTAACCGTCCAGTTGACTTTGATTCAAAGAAACGTCATACTCACCGAGCTGCCAAGACCCAATGTGAAGAGCATAATGAAGAACAGCACAGACCAGAATTGGGGTACGTAGGGAATGCTCCCAAGGGCTTCTGGGTACACGATGAACGCCAAACCAATACCTTCTGCAATATAGCGTCATGCAAGCGACTTAGATATGGACGACACCAAATCAAGAATAGATTTGCCATAAGTAACATAATAACAATAAGTATGAGACTTTGATATTTACGATGAGTATCATTTTAATATACGTGTAAGAAATCAATACAGCTTACTGTTTACATGCTATCAAGGTCTTTTACATGCAAGAGATACTGCAGCTACAGAAGAGCTACGTAACGTATACCTGCGGAGATAAATTTGCCAGAGCTTTAACAGCGGAACTTCGGCCGTCAACTATATGCTAAAGATCTTGCAGCTGCAGGCCGAGTCACTGACTCACTTCTGGAAAATCGAGACCGTATTCGGAGATAAATTTCAAGGCCGCGGCAGCTGCAGCGCTGAACGGCGAGGCGTTGACGGCCGTTTCCATTCCTTCTTCTAGAGGAGGCAAGGGTGCGAGCCAGGCCAATGGAAAATGTACGATACATTGTGTGTTTTTTTTTAAACTTCAGGAAATATTATTGTTATTTATAATTACAATTTATAACTACACAAAAACCTCGTTTTTGGCGCTGCTTCAACTTGTTTTTGGTGCACGTATGCCGCTATGCGATTATGGTAAGTCACAAGTATCTTAGTGATAAAATTATTTTAGTAAACCTATTTATGAAATTACGGTTGTAGTGCAACCGTTCAACGATGGCGTCGTAATTTTCGTCGAAACTAAACCTAGTAGGCCTATATATAAGGGACAAACAATAAGTTTTATAGAATGCCTATGGTGCACTAATACCTACAGTGCCATGGGTGGACTCTCTTGACCTAAATCAAGGCCCAGTATTCCTCTTTCCCCTACACCACCTTTCTAATACTGTAAGTAGTATTACGGTGCATGGGTATACAAATCCACAAGTGTCTGTTTTCTATGTCTAGAACAAAATCTACGACTGTGCCCCCCCCCCCCCCCCAAATATTTGCTGGAGCCGCCCCTGACACTGACACTAGCGTAGCTTCGTCTTGGAATCGTAACAAAACTGAGTAGTACATTATAGTTCTTGGTGGTAGTATATTTCGCCTTGGACACATATAGACACTATGTGGTAAGTGCTGAACTAAATCAGGTTTCCTAATTGTCAGACTTATTGTTATGATATTCCTTATGATTGGCACATGGACTTACCTTTCTTTCCCAAAACCGAATCGACATCCTGGTTGAGCTTCAGAGCTAACGTTCCTAATACTGAGAACACAACGGATCCGGCCAGCAGACTGGTTAAGGTGTCCGTGAAACTGATAATTAACGCGTCCCTAAACAATCAAGCAGTTAATAAGTTGATCATATTACTGAATAAGTATAACATTTCCTATTCCACTCATGCAAAATGTATGTTTATTGCAAGATTCTCACGATACAGACTCTTTAGCGGGTCAGTGATTAATTAAAGGGAATATAACCTGCAAAGCAATCTTTACGGAAGACCCCTTCAATTTTTCAAATGTCCCTGTACAGTGGCGCCAAACATTTTTAAAGCCAAAGGCAAGAGCGGCCAGAGCTGCAAGCGTTGGTGTTCAACACCAAATACCTGAGGTTATATTCCCTTTAAAGAGCTTTACTTAGAATGTATTGATTTATATTTAGGAATAATATCTATGTTGATGTTATTATTAGCATTGCTCAAAATCCCCCTCATGCTAGAAGCTAGGAGCAACAAACACAGCATCTCACACATTTTTCACTGGTTAGACGCTTTAGCGTGTGCTGCCGTCGGGAGGGAAAAATTCAGAAATTGTCTTCCCCCTTTCCGTAAAACGTTCAGCGTAAAGGCTCGACTGGCTCGTCCAATGAAATTTGTACGCTACACTGCGTTAGCGTGCTTAAAGGCTAGTTGCATTCTCCTTGTGTATGTTGCTCCTAGCTGGAAGAGTAAGCTCCTTCCCCCTCCAAAATCAAATCGACTCGGGTATCTCATTTGGTTCCATAAACCTTAGGTCTCCCGACGCGATTACAGCGCCAGCTGCTGACGTTTATCCTACTCCCCCTCTCATGCCAGATATGATCGTCTACAAACGATCATTTTTACCTCAACATGAAAATAGATTAGCTTCCTGTTTAGAATTCCACCTAGAGGAATCGGTGGAATATGACCGAACCATAATTTCCTTTATTAGACTGCATCCCTCTGCGAACGAATAGCTCTCAGTAAACGTTTCCCGAAAATAATATTACAGACTTAGGATATCTGACATTGAGAATGTGGTTTGTGAGTAGAGCTCGGCGAAACGGATAAATTAACCGCAAAAATTTCGATTAACTGTTTATTCGTGGATATTATCCAGACTAAAAAGCAATTTAACATGTAGAAATAATAGATTTTTCGGATAATTTGTGGATAATTGTGTGTTTTGGATAAAAATAAATAAAGTGATTAATTCTTATCCAAACGCCGAGCTCTATTTGTGAGCGAGTGTCATTGAATGAAGTGTAAATTTGATAGTGGCATCATAAATTATAGGGGTTTAAGCGTAATTGAGCAGCCATTGTTCAAAATGGTGGATTTTACCGATTTGGTTGATTTGGGGGACAAATAAGAGTACTTAAAATTTTATCAATACACCGAATACTATACAGATAACGATTTGGTTTCAACTGTCAGCAGCGCAGTAAGTAATCATTTGATTTTAATTAAAAAGTACTACCTGGAAACATTATGTTTAAATTCATTGTAGCTGGAGTACATAACCAGAGTTCCGTATCCCACCGCCAGAGAAAAAAACGATTGTTCGCAAGCGTGGTACCAAACCTAAAAAAAAAGAACTTTGTAGCAACTGATATTGTTTGTTCAATATCTATTGATAGAGAGGTCAGCGCACTGCCGGCTTCTGTCTTGCAACTCGTTCGCAATTTTAGGGGTATAGAAATCTTTAACGTATGTTAAGTTTGGCGCCATCTATACTGGTATCGAAAACTAAATATAATATTTTATATGAAACAAATTATTTTATTGTCTTGTTAAAAGGAATATAACCTACAAGACACCAACAGTTTGAGGGATTATCTCAACATTAAACCACTAAGCAGCACGGAAAATGTCAAAATCGGAAGAACAGGGCAATTTTGAAATCCTTGGGGAACAGAAATACTAGACGTTATATTATTTTTTATTACTTATTATATCGTCCTTTATTAAACCGAAATTATATATTATAATAAAATATTAAGATTTAATAGATGGCGTAGTGTACATCTATTAATCCCATTATTAAGTCTACAATAATTTAGGCACTTAAAATAATATTAGTTCAACTAGCATTCGTTAGATGGCGCGAAGAGACACATTTATATTTTCCCCTTTCTGTACTCCCTTTCCCCAAGAAGGAACAAATTAAGAACGTGTTGCACTATTTATAGTACCTGCGCTGACCTCTCCATAAAATGATCCTGGTTTGCCGATGGATACTTTAATATAACATTAATTAAGAAAAACAATGTTATAAACAGATACCTCTGGTCTCAGCAGGTCTCCCCATTTGGGTTTGAAGAAATAAGTGAGACCGTCGATTGAGCCTTCGTTCAGCAGCGCCACAATGAGCAGCGCCACCAAAACGGTGTACGGAAAGAATGCGGTAAAGTAGGACACCTGTTAATAATAAAAGTTACTCGAATGTTTAACATTTATATCAAATCCGAGCAGGGAATTATATATGTATACACTTGGAATGTCTAAAGAAGCCTATGGTGGCCCTGACGTTTCTCATAGAAACTGATGTGGTTTAAAATGGAGATTATAGCTCAAAAGGTGCTACGCTAGATTCGGCTCGTAGTCGACATTACGCCTTGTCTCGAATAGGAGTAGCGAGGTGGAGGAGTGGTTAGCACTTTCGCCTCGCAGCAAGAGTAGCTGGGTTCGATCCCAGATAATGGCACTGGCTGAAAACTCGGAACCATTCCTTCATTTGAGTTTGCAACTTATCTCCCCACTGGTTAGAGAGTTTTCCCCTTGCCATAAAAATGGGAATAGTGAGTTGGCTCGCGTGGTATGAAGGGCTTACTACCACCCTATTACGCATTGTAACCCGGCCACTTGAATTAAAGACGTTAAAAGTCGCTAGATGACTTGGACCTAAGATGGTGCATGAGCTAGCTTAGCTGATTATTATTATTATTATTATATACTACGTGACATGTATTTAACGAAGCATAGCTGATTATTATTATTATTATATACTACGTGACATGTATTTAACGAAGCATAGCTGATTATTATTATTATTATATACTACGTGACATGTATTTAACGAAGCATAGCTGATTATTATTATTATTATATACTACGTGACATGTATTTAACGAAGCATAGCTGATTATTATTATTATTATATACTACGTAACATGTATTTAACGAAGCATAGCTGATTATTATTATTATTATATACTACGTAACATGTATTTAACGAAGCATAGCTAATTATATTATAAGCTCAAGTACCTCCTTTGCGCTTTTTAAACCATTTAAATACGTTATTTTACAAAGAACAAAATCTTCGGTATGAGAACTAATCTGGATTTTTCCAAAAGGTAATTTTCTGTACGTTTATTTTCCGAGTGAGTGCCGTTAATTTTTATTCGGTTTGTGCCGTTTCTTAGAGAGATCAGACAGTCATTGTCTAACATTCGACGTACTTTAAACCCCTGCCGTGTCTCGATTCTTGAACCACTTTTGGAGAACGGTGCCAAGGGATCCTTAGGCATTCCAAGTGTATACATATATAGTTTACTGCTCAGAGTTAGTACAAATGGTTAGGTAAGGTTGAATAAAATGATATTTCATTATTGCACTTTAAAAGTTCCTCGTAAATTTATAGGAAATCCGCCAAAATTGTAGGATTTGGTCGAATGGGAATTCGGTTGTAAGGGAGACAAGCGTTTTAAAACATATATTTAAAACATTTTTAAACCATTAAAACGCTTTAAAAATGTTATGCAAATAATTATCATCTTATAAAATTTCTAATTTGTAATAAAACTTTTGATAGCCAAATTTAGAAACTGACCCCCGGACCTAAACCGATTTAGGCTGGGACAATAAGCAACTTTCCTGTCTTTTTTCCCCATATTGAATTTTTTTTTGCGTTCCAAACGTAAAATTGGCGACATCTGGTGGGCCTTGGGGTAATTAAAAATCGACCGATGTATGTCGGCCTATTGTTGAAGGTTGAAACTATGGCAAACCAGCTGTACTCTAATAACCCGGGTTAAAGTCTCACAGGACCGTTTGAATATTGAGGGCGGAGGCACATAATCGCATGTTTTGAGGTGTAATTTTCAAACGTTTTTGTGGACCTTTAAGTAACCATTTATGAGGAATACGTGTTCTACCTTTCCCAATGATTCAATTCCTTTAATGATGGTGAGAAAGACCACGATCCAAGCCAGCAGAAGGCAAAGTGGCAGTGGCCAATCAATGTTGCTGACCTCTTCCAGGCTGCCCGATTTCTGTAGCACCCGGGTACTGACAAACATTTCAACACAAAAATTAGTCATTCTCCAGTTACAGTATATATTTTTATATTTAAATTTACTTTAAGTAATATTCGGATAAACTTGATAGAGAACCGTTTTCCTGAAAGAAAAATACAGAAAAAGACAAAATTTTTGAACCGTGGCATGGCGACTAGCGTTCCAAACATGCAGCGCTTCCAACCGATTCTCAGATAACACTAGCACCTAGGAGCAACATACACAAGGATAACGTAACTAGCCTTTAAACACGCTAACGCAGTGTTGTGTACAAATTTCATTGGATGAGCCTTTACGCTCAACGTTTTACGGGCAGGAGGGGGGGGGGGGAGACAATTTCTGAATTTTCACCTTCCGACGGCCGCAGGCGCTAAAGCGTCTAACCAATGAAAACTGTACACAAGAAAATGCACGACTTTTGACGGGTTGCGTTCTCCTTGTGTGGGGTGCTGTGTTTCATGCTCTTAGCTTGCACTATCTGAACCAATAAAATAATTGTAATAAAACAAAATATCACATTACTTAGATACTATCAAAGCAGTTGATATGGGTTAAAATGCAAACCACTTACAAGGAGACGACCCGAGGTGTAACACACCGATTTTGTTCAAACTCAGGGGTTTGGTAGACCTTCATGTTACTTGAAAAACCATTAAGGGAAATGTCTCCATAGGCAACGGTTTTGCCATGGCAACCAAAAATGTTTTTGACAACACAAAATGGAAACTTTCCCATTAAATATAACATGGGAATCTGACCAATTTTAAGGGTACCCCCCTGTAAAAATTTTAATCAATTTCGAACTTTTTCATTATTTTTTTATTTACATTTTCGATTTTTAGCATTTTAAAAAATTTACATTTTTTACAGGGGGGGGGGGGTACCCTTAAAATTGGTCAGATTCCCATGTTATTTTCAATGGGAAAATTTCCATTTTGAGTTCGGTTGCCATGGCAAAACGGTTGCCTATGGAGACATTTCCCTACAGAGTTTTTCAAATAACATGAATCTCTACCAAACCCCTGAGTTTAAACTAAAGCGGTGATTTACATCTTGGGTCGTCTCCTTGTTAGTTTAATACCGATAAATAATCTGAATTCATTGTAAACTAACACACAGAAGGTGAGCAGATTTCAGGTGCTTCACAGTTATCGATTTTACATATCCTCGATTAAATTAAATTCGAAATTTTAATTACTGTTGGTTTTGATTTGATTTCAAATGATTATATTTCTACTAAACTTATAAGACAGCGAACTGAATCTGCTGAGATGAATAACAGCGGATCAGTTCAGATTGGTTACGGGAGATAATGAATCAGATACAACTTGAGATATCTGAGAATTAAGAACCGATTAACTTGATCACTGGGCCGTTGGAAGCACTTACAAGGAGACTACCCGAGGTGTAACTAATCGATTTTGTTTCAATTCAGGGATTAAGAAGACCTTCATTTAACTTAAAAATCCCCAAAGTGAAAAAATGCGATGGGCTTTAGTTTTACCATGACAAACGAAAACGTTTTTGACAACTAAAATATTATATTTCTCGATGTAAATTAACATGGCAAAATCAAAGATTTTTTTAAACAAAGGTGGTTAAATTTGGGTAAATATCTGATTTTGGGTAAATGTCTAATTTTGGGTAAATGTCTAATTTTGGGTAAATATTTAATTTTTGGTAAATTTCTAATTTTGGGTAAATGTCTAATTTTGGGTAAACGTCTAATTTTGGGTAAACGTCTAATTTTGGGTAAACGTTTAATTTTGGGTAAATGTCTAATTTTGGGTAAACGTCTAATTTTGGGTAAGTATTAAATTTGGATAATTATTTAAATTTCAGTAATAATTTGGGTAAATATTTTAATTCAGAAAAGTATGTAAATTTGTGTAAATATTTTAATTCAGGTAAGTATGTAAATTTTGGAAAATATTTTAATTCGGGTAAATATCTAAATTTGGTAAATACTTAAATTGAATTAAGGTATGAATTTAAATGTGGTAAATTTCTTAAATTGAATTTAGGTAAGAATTTAAATTCGGGTAAGTATTTAAATTTGAGTAAGTATTTAAAATTGGGTAAATATTTTAATTTGGGTAAATATCTGAATTCGGGTAAATATCTAAATTGTGTAAATATTGAAATTTTGGTAAACTTCTAAATTTGGAGTCATTCCACGACAAATCGACCAAATGTTTTAGAATTTTCCACCCTACCTTTTAAGATTTGGATAAAAATTAGTCTTCGGGTTATTCTGGTCGATAAAGCTGAATAAATTTTGGTAAAAATCTAAATTAAAATGGGTAAATTGGGTAAATTTACTATAAATAATTAAATTCATATAAATTGGGTAAATTCATATATGATGTCTAAATTTGAGTAGATTCATCAGGTACTGTAAATTGGATAGATTCATATCTAGTGTCTAAATTAGCTATTTACCCCAAATTAAAAAAATTACACGTACTTAATAAAGCTTTTCGAATTAAATAACCTGATAAAATTTCATCCAATTCACAGTACCTGATGAATCTAAACAAATTTAGATATTTGATATTAATTTACCCAATTTACCTGAATTTAGATATTTATAGTAAATTTACCCAATTTACCCATTTGAATTTAGATTTTTACCCAAATTTATTGGGTTTATCGCCCAGAATAACCCTTATGACTAATTTTTGTCAGAAAAAGGTAGGGTGGAAAATTCCAAAACATTTGGTCAAATTGTCTTGGAATGACCCCAAATTTAGAAGTTTACCAAAATGTAGATATTTACCCAACTTCAGATATTTACCCAAATTCAGATATTTACACAAATTCAGATATTTACACAAATTCAAATATTTACCCAAATTAAAATACTTACCCAAATTTTGATATTTACCCAACTTCAGATATTTACCCAAATTCAGATATTTACACAAATTCAGATATTTACACAAATTCAGATATTTACACAAATTCAAATATTTACCCAAATTAAAATACTTACCCAAATTTTGATATTTACCCGAATTCAGATATTTACCCAAATTCAAATACTTACCCAAATTTAAATACTTACACAAATTTAAATACTTACCCAATTTAAATACTTACCCAAATTTAAATACTTACCTAAATTAAATTTAAATATTTAAATTTATATAAATACCCGAATTAAAATATTTACCTGAATTAAAATATTTACCAAAATTTAAATATTTACTGAAATTTAGACATTAAACCAAAATTAGACATTTACCCAAAATTAGACATTTACCCACAATTATACATTTACCCAAAATTAGACATTTACCCAAAAGTAGACATTTACCAAAAATTGGACATTTACCCAAAATTAGACATTTACCCAAAATTAGACATTTACCCAAAATTAGACATTTACCCATAATTAGACATTTACCCAAAATTAGACATTTACCCAAAATCAGATATTTACTCAAATTTAACTACCTTTGTTTAAAAAAAATCTTTGAAATTTTGATAATTTCATGAGAATCTTCGATTTTGCCATGTTAATTTACATAGAGAAATATAATATTTTAGTTGTCAAAATCGTTTTCGGTTGCCATGGTAAAACTAAAGTTCATCGAATTTTTTCCCTTTGGGGTTTTTTAAGTTACATGAAGGTCTACTTAATCCCTGAATTTAAACAAAATCGATTAGTTACACCTCGGGTAGTCTCCTTGTTAGTGATAATGAGTCTACACCGTGCAGCTGGGATTCGGGAAACACGCTTTCTATACCTCAAAAGCATTAGTAAATAGATGAGTTATCTGTTTGGCCGTTTGTAGAGTCGAGATTGGAGGTGCTCTGTTTATGTGGCAAGCAAATGCTTTCGCTTTTAAGTCCCAGACAAAGCGTTAGGTATTAAATATCCAATAGGCGCTTGAATAAAACATTTTCAAGGAAATCGCCAAGGTGCTGTTTATATAGGGTGTTACGGATAAGAGTACCGAAACTTACTATTTGCATTCTATGGGTCTCTATGAGTAAAAAATGTCTAATAAACAGGGTCCTAAAGTGCTTCGTTTCAGAGATATGGGCTCCCAGAAAACTACCCCAAAAAACCGGACACAGCGTTAAATCTGGCAAACAATATTCTTCCTTGAACCAAATTGTTTTCATTAAACTATCAATGGTTTTTTATAAACTTTAATAACAAGTGGCAAAAGTTCATTAATGTCCTTTTAGAAGTAAAATGAGTTTGAAGACAAAGCCATTTTAATTTAGTGATATGATTTTAATTATTAAATTTAAAGATACAAATTTCATAAAAATTCTAAAGTAATGGTTTTTAAAATTGTCTAATTCGTTCTGTAGCTAATATGGCACATTGGTCTAGGAACGCATATTACACGGACGGGCTCAAGAAAAATGGGTTAGAAGCTCAAAGATTCAACCAGCAGTAGATTCCTAAAAGACTGGTGTCAGATCAACCCAAAGTTTAAACATTGTTTTTTTTTGTGATTGGCATGTAACCTGGAGAGAGATACAAATAATATTTCGACGAACGATTGAATCTTTGAACTTCTAACCCAATAAGAGGTCTTGGACGTGCCGTATTAATCACAGAACGAATTAGACAAACTTAAAAGCATTCTTTTAGAAATCTAATGACATTTGTATCTTTAATTTTGATAATTAAAATCGTTCATAACGACAAAATGTTTTTATTTTATTTGGAACCGTGTCAATAAAATTAAAATGGCTTTGTCTTCAAACTCATTTAACTTCTAAAAGGACATTAATAAACTTTTTCCACTTGTTATTAAAGTTTATCGCCTCACGGATAAAAAATAATTGATAGTTTAATGAAAACAATTTGGTTCAAGGAAGAATATTGTTTGCCAGATTTAAGGCTGTGTCCGGTCGTTTGGGGTAGTTTTTTGGGAGTCCATATCTCTGAAACGAAGTACTTTAGGACCCATGTTTATTCGACATTTTTTACTCATAGAGACCCATAGAATGCATATAGAAAGTTTCGGTACTCTTATCCGTAACACCCTGTATAGTGCTTGTTGAATTTGCAAGTTCTCTCCCCATTGGTTAAAGCGGTTTTCCCTAGAGTTCTTCGGTTTCCCCTTTTCACAATAGAACTTTTAGAGGTTAACGGTAATAGTGAGTGAACGGAGCTGTTGGCTCGCGTGGCATGAATGGCTTGCTACCACCCCCTTACGCATCGTAACCCGGTCACCTGTTTAAAGGCATTATAAGTCGCTAGATGACTTGGGCCTAAGGTATTAGCCCAGCTGAGTATTTATTTATTTATAATGGAAACTGTTTACAAGTGTTTCCTTTTAACCAGGTAGGTTTTTTTTGACATATTAAGGCTTAGCAAAAACACAACGTTCACTTTACAGGTGAAAAGCTTCCATTATTTCAAAAAGCACTATTCAGGTTGTGTCAAAAGGTTATGCAAAAGGTTTAAGGAGTTGTAGAGGGTGAGTTGAAAAGTCTGCCGGTTTTGGTTCCATTTTCCTACGATGAGTTAAAAGAGCAACAGAGAGCTTCAAATTGTGGCCTACTAGTCCCTGGAAGTAGGCTGTAACAAGCACAAAACAAAGCAGCAAGGAAATGCGAAAATTAAGGTTTGGGTTCGTGTGATAGGTAAAAAAGGACTTTGTAAACAACTCGAGGTAACCAGCGTAAAAAAGTAAACTTAAAGTCGTGATGGACCGCGATTTCTCATCACTTTCAAGGAAGAAACTTCTAACATTTATTCTTATTGTAATTTGTACAAAATACACATTTTAATTTCCTACTTTTTTCTTCGGTGTTTACTAAAACTCATTTAAAATTTCTTATTTACTCATTTGTTTTTTGTTATTTATCTCAATTCCCACGCATTCCCAAAATCAGCATACCCCGGAAATCGCATTTCCCTGCTGCTTGGTTTTGCGCTTGTTGCGGCCTACTTCCAGGGCCTAGTAGGCCACACTTTGAAACTCTCTGGCGCTCTTTTCACTCATCGTAGGAAAATAGGAAAAGAACAGAAATACTTCTCAACTCACCCCCTACAACTCCTTCAAATTTTGCATAACCTTTTTAAACACAGTAACTTGCAGGTCCTGCCTCTTGGAAATATTACTCCTTGAAGATGTTTCGTTTAAGCACGTATTATGTTAATCTTTTTGTTTAAATCTGTTTTCCACTTACGTTACATTAAAAGAATTGTTCTTTTTAGTGGTCAAAGCAAAAAAATCTTAAGCTGCTGGAATGTCTTTAGCTAAACTCACGAACAGACGATTTGCTACTATAAAATACAAAACGTCTGTTTAGTAAACGAAAGTCCAGTAGTTTATACCATAAGTTAATGATACCTCTAAGTAGACAAATGGCTATGCTGCCTATGGCGGATATGCTTGTCCAAATTGACCTATGTCTCTCCGTACTGCGTATTAAAGTAGCCTTAACATAGACTTGGAACTGCCGAAGCTGACGTTTCTTTAATCCCGTTTGGTGCAAGGCTAGCTTGAACTTCCCCAAAAGAGATAAATTTCGGTATTCCCTTAGAAAATTCGTTCCCCCCGCAGAGGACAAAGAACGTTTTTTTGCTACACTCTTTTTAGAAACGTTTACTGGGCGCCGCCATTATCGTACAGACAACCATCGAGCAAGCCCTCTACCACAGAAATTTCTTCCCCCCAAAACCGGTTTTTTCATCACCCTCCCCGTAGACTGTAAGGTAATGGCGCTCGATTGCGGAGGTGCGTTTAAGAGTATAGTTTCATTCTCGACCGCACAGCGGCGCTGGGTCCGAGATATTTTTCAAAACTTTCATTTTCGCGGGAATCGGAGAGACAAGATTTGACATCACATTTTCTGGACAAAGATTCCACCTTGAAAGGGCTTATTTGTCTACTTAGAGGTATCATTAACTTATGTTTATACGCATCTCCACCTGACCATTACGTGACTCTTATTTAAACTGAAAGCGCTATAGAATGGTAAGGTCGCCTTCTACTATTTTGCGTTCCAGAAGGGTACACGACCACAACATCGTAAGGCCGGATCACAAACGCTTTGTTATCGGACGAAAATCCAACAGATTCTGAATTTCTAAGATTGACTTACACTTTTTTCGAATATTGTGTAAATTATCGTAAATAATGGTAAATATTGGTTTATATTATATAATATGTGAAATCCAGAAATTAATTAAAAAAAGGAATAAATCCCATTTAGAAAATCTGAAACTTTATTTTAATTACTCTGCAATCTTAAAGGTTTTATTTAAGTTTTAAATACTGTAAATATTTAATCTACTGCAACACCTTCTCTAGATTCTTTGCTAAACCACTAATTAGCAGAAGACTGTTTTTAGAATTCGGTTAATAATAGTAAAGTAGCGATAAAGAGAAAAAAAGAATAATTACCAAGGAACACGTGTTATTCTCAATCCAGTCTGTATCACAATATGTCCACGGCAGTTCACTAGTCATGGAGGCGAAGAAGTAGTAGATGGTCAAGGCCATTAAGTAGTTGTAAAATATCATGAGATATAGGTTGGAAACCATTTGAGCGTATCCAATGCCTGTTCCGAAGTCATTCGAGTTATTTGAAAGTGGACAGCTCAATGTCGGTTGTGGTGGCTAACTTTACCTTTCAGTGCCGGAACGACCTTCCAGACTTTGATGGGTCCGGCGCCACTAAACTGCCCCATGACCAGCTCCATGTAATACAGAGGACGCCCGATTATTATCAGCACGATGAAGTACGGAATTAAAAAGGCGCCTTTAAAAATCATTTATACAGTGTGTTACAAATTGATCGATTAAGTCTTTTCATTTGCAAATTTCGAACATCATCTAACAAATCTCAGCAAATTTCGCGATTTCAGATAATTTCAAACATTGTCTGACAACTCTCAGAAAATTTCCAGATTTCCGACAATTTCAAACATTGCCTGACAACTCTCAGCAAATTTCCAGATTTCCGACAATTTCAAACATTGTCTTACAACTCTCAGCAAATTTCCAGATTTCCGACAATTTCAAACATTGTCTGACAACTCTCAGCAAATTTCCAGATTTCCGACAATTTCAAACATCGTCTGACAACTCTTAGCAAATTTCCTGATTTCCGACAATTTCAAACATTACAGTGTAACGACAATCGTTCCAAATACACCGACACGCTACTAGTTTACGGAGTAGTGTAGTTAGAGTAAAATTGGAAAGCGAATAATTTAAAAAACCTTGATTTTGTCTATTTTATCTATTTAAAATTGTCATTATCTCTACTCTAGGTAATTTGCCTAGATGGCGCTCCCGTGCAATAAGGATAAAAGACTAGGTTTAGGGAAAACATACTGAACAAGATAGTTCTAGATATATTTCAGTTTTCTAGGAATATTTCAAGCGTTCTAGACACATTTCAGTTATCTAGACCCATTTCAGTTTTCTATACCCATTTCAGTTTTCTAGACCCATTTCAGTTTTCTAGACCCATTTCAGTTTTCTAGACCCATTTCAGTTTTCTATACCCATTTCAGTTTTCTATACCCATTTCAGTTTTCTATACCCATTTCTGTTTTCTATACCCATTTCAGTTTTCTATACCCATTTCAGTTTTCTAGACCCATTTCAGTTTTCTAAACCCATTTTAGTTTTCTAGACTCATTTCAGATTTCTAGACACATTTCAGTTATCTAGACCCATTTCAGTTTTCTAGACCCATTTCAGTTTTCTAAACCCATTTTAGTTTTCTAGACTCATTTCAGATTTCTAGACACATTTTAGTTATCTAGACCCATTTCAGTTATCTAGACCCATTTCAGTTTTCTAGACACATTTTACGAAGCTCTCTCTAGTCATTTTACGCGACGTTCTCTCTGGATATTTTACGAAGCTCTCTCTCTAGTCATTTTACGCGACGTTCTCTCTGGATATTTTACGAAGCTCTCTCTAGTCATTTTACGCGACGTTCTCTATGGATATTTTACGAAGCTCTCTCTAGTCATTTTACGCGACGTTCTCTCTGGATATTTTACGAAGCTCTCTCTAGTCATTTTACGCGACGTTCTCTCTGGATATTTTACGAAGCTCTCTCTAGTCATTTTACGCGACGTTCTCTCTAGTCATTTTACGCGACGTTCTCTCTGGATATTTTACGAAGCTCTCTAGTCATTTTACGCGACGTTCTCTCTGGATATATTACGAAGCTCTCTCTAGTCATTTTACGCGACGTTCTCTCTGGATATTTTACGAAGCTCTCTCTAGTCATTTTACGCGACGTTCTCTCTTGATATTTTACGAAGCTCTCTCTAGTCATTTTACGCGACGTTCTCTCTGGATATTTTACGAAGCTCTCTCTAGTCATTTTACGAAGCTCTCTCTAGTCATTTTACGCGACGTTCTCTCTGGATATTTTACGAAGCTCTCTCTGGATATTTTACGAAGCTCTCTCTGGATATTTTACGAAGCTATCTCTAGTCATTTTACGCGACGTTCTCTCTGGATATTTTACGAAGCTCTCTCTAGTCATTTTACGCGACGTTCGCTCTGGATATTTTACGAAGCTCTCTCTAGTCATTTTACGCGACGTTCGCTCTGGATATTTTACGAAGCTCTCTCTAGTCATTTTACACGACGTTCTCTCTGGATATTTTACGAAGCTCTCTCTAGTCATTTTACGCGACGTTCTCTCTGGATATTTTACGAAGCTCTCTCTAGTCATTTTACGCGACGTTCTCTATGGATATTTTACGAAGCTCTCTCTAGTCATTTTACGCGACGTTCTCTCTGGATATTTTACGAAGCTCTCTCTAGTCATTTTACGCGACGTTCTCTCTGGATATTTTACGAAGCTCTCTCTAGTCATTTTACGCGACGTTCTCTCTAGTCATTTTACGCGACGTTCTCTCTGGATATTTTACGAAGCTCTCTAGTCATTTTACGCGACGTTCTCTCTGGATATATTACGAAGCTCTCTCTAGTCATTTTACGCGACGTTCTCTCTGGATATTTTACGAAGCTCTCTCTAGTCATTTTACGCGACGTTCTCTCTTGATATTTTACGAAGCTCTCTCTAGTCATTTTACGCGACGTTCTCTCTGGATATTTTACGAAGCTCTCTCTAGTCATTTTACGAAGCTCTCTCTAGTCATTTTACGCGACGTTCTCTCTGGATATTTTACGAAGCTCTCTCTGGATATTTTACGAAGCTATCTCTAGTCATTTTACGCGACGTTCTCTCTGGATATTTTACGAAGCTCTCTCTAGTCATTTTACGCGACGTTCGCTCTGGATATTTTACGAAGCTCTCTCTAGTCATTTTACGCGACGTTCGCTCTGGATATTTTACGAAGCTCTCTCTAGTCATTTTACACGACGTTCTCTCTGGATATTTTACGAAGCTCTCTCTAGTCATTTTACGCGACGTTCTCTCTGGATATTTTACGAAGCTCTCTCTAGTCATTTTACGCGACGTTCTCTCTGGATCAGTGGCGTCGGAACATTTTTGGAGCAGGGGGGGGGGGCAAGGACGTGGACATTTGTAGCAAACGGTGTGTGTTCAGGGACGATCTCATGGCGGCAAGGAGGAGTTGTTCGCAACTTTTCCCAGTGATCGCACAGCTTAGTAGAGATGGCGGATTCGAAATTCAACAATAGGAAAAGTTCCACCAGTACCCCCTCGAATGAGTTTCAACTTGGCCCACAGTAGCGTAAGAAGTATATTTGAGCTGAGAGGGAGAGAGGTGCCAAAAAAGCGAAAAAGAATAACAACTATACAATACGATTTTTATTTTTATTTTACTTAAAATGTTAGAATAATATTTACAGTATACAGTATAAAAATTTGGTGTTAAACGTTATCTCCAAATACTCCTTTTCTTTCGGGTGTTTTTTCGACAAACTCCGCAACGACTTCATCTAGATTTAGTTCCACTGACTTATGCACATGGATAATCAATAAATGTTTTAACCGTTTCTGGGTCATTGTTGACCGAAGATACGTTTTAACACGCCTAAGAGCGCTAAAGGATCTTTCACCGCCAGCAGCTGAGGCAGGTACGGTTTTTACCAAGCAAATTAGTTTAACCACTTCACCAAGTAAAGAGAAAACCGCTGTTTCATAGTTTCTGAACGTCTCAACTAGTTGATCCACACTGGTAATATTTAATTCTTTCGTTATCGCTGACAACATCATCAACTGAGCGTGTAAAAGATCGACTTGAAAATCTGAATTACAGACGCCCAGTATCTCATTGACATTTTCTTTAGAAGGAACGTTTCCTTTGGAGGCTTCTAATAATATACTTTCAAGTAAAATTAGTCGATCGATTCCGGGTTGAGAAAAACGCCGGTTTAATTCGGAAATGACGTAATGTAATCTAACATAGCGAAGTATTCTTTTCTCATATTGTCTTTTGCGCTTAGTGATGCTGCGGTGGATGGGTTGGCGGTTTGCTCATAACGCCTAGGTATCTTTTTCTTTCTAGGCTCTTTCGGGCTTTTGAGTTGCAATTTTTCTGCCGTAATTTCAGTTTCGCTCCAAATTTCTTCAAAAACTTTATCGGAACGAAAATCGGCAATAGTCTTGTTTAAAACGTCAGATGCTTGTTTAGCACCCGAAACGGTGATGTCTATCTTTTGTAGTGTCTTAGCTAAATTTCGCAAGGAGTGAAGGTAGCCAAAGAGGCCCGCAATGCGAAAACCGTCTCAAACTGATTTAGTTTTCTTTCGTACCCTTTTAAAACCGGTCTTCTATCATCACTTACGGCGTTTTTGTCGCTCAATATCTCCGAAACGGTTTTCAGAACTCTCTCGTAGTTTTGAATAAACCTTTTCATTGACGAAGACCGTACAGTCCATCGGGTGGGACACAATGGGAGAAGACTTTTTGCACTTTGTATTTCGTCTTCTGGTGATGTTGCCGCTGTTACGATGTTGGCATATAACGTTTTTCGCTTTGAAGACTCCAAAATAATGTTGGACACGTCCTTAACGGCAGTTAGCGTATCATTAACCATTTCGCACTTTCTCCCACATTCTTGCAAGACCAAATCTAGGGCGTGGTTGGAGCAGTGCACATACATAGACTTTGGCTGCAACTGTTCAATTTTAACTTTCAGGCCATTGATAGAGCCAGACATATTTGCCGCACCATCAAAACAGAGTCCCCTTAAATTTTCAAAACTGAGACCAATTCGAAGTAGCATATCATTTACTACAGTGAACAGAGTGGCGGCTTTAGAGTCGGGTGAATTGTACATTCCAATGAAATCTTCGTACGATTGTAGAGTTTCCGAATCGGTATAACGAATGCACAAGGTAAACTGCTCCTTTCCAGAAATATCGGTTGTTCCATCAGCAATGATAGAATAAAATGGACTCTTCTTGATTTTTGCAAGGACGCCCCTCTGGATGCGTAATGCCATACATTCCAAAATTTCGTTCTGTATATCCGCACTTAGCCAATTGTCTCGTTTTTCTATCCAATGTTTTAAGCCGGTAACATCCTCAGCTCGTTCAAGTAGAAGTTCGTGCAAGTTCCCAGATTCATTTAAGTGCCCCCTTAAAGCTTGACCAGTTCTAGCTAAGTAACGCAATGAACTAACTATAGTTTTGAGAATTTTCCTGTTTGAGAGTTGTTGTTCTTTGGAGTGTCGACTAATGAGTTGAGCCACAGATACCGTCGTAGACGCTTTTACGCAATTTAAATGATACAAACTTTTCTCGTGCTTTTTAAACTTCTCTGTGGCTTTTTTCCAATTTTTAAATCCGGTGTTGAGAAAAGTTAGTTCTACGCTTTCATTTGCGCGCTTACCTCTTTTTTCAAAGTCTTGCGCGCAAATAAAACAGAGGACTGCATCACGACGTGTATCATAATGAAGCCATTGAAAAGTTTTAAACCAACTACTATGGCATGACCTATTAGAATTATTTTTAGGAAATGAAAATTTTTCATCTGGATTACATTTCTCGGTGAGACTTTGGTGTACGTGTACTCCCTGGTCTGAGCTTGTCGAAGGTTGAGGCGTTGTACTTGTATAATCCAAAGTGCCAGAATCAACATCGTCAGTCCGTAGTTGGATGGTTTCTGGAGCCTGTGATATTTCAAACCCAATTGCGTCATTTGATGCGCAGGAATCGATGTTTTCTTTAGAAGAGGCTAAAGAGCTTTGACTTGAGTTTAATTTGGCTTTATTTATCCAATCAAGTACACTCGGATTTTTTTTAGACATGGGAACGTATATCTATGTTAACACTACTGATTTAATTTATTTTACTCCTAAGTAAAAAAAATATACTTCGAGTTGAATATACTGATTTAAGGTCTAAGACTGACTTTAGTTTAAAACAAATCAGCTGAAATCCAAGGATAATACCAAATTTAATAAACCTTTCTATTTCCAAAGCAAAAATATAATTTCTCATTAACGCAATTCACGTCAACACCTATCCAGATCGAGGCTTGGAAAGTTCTGGACAAAGCCGTGTACTTTAACCTTAACCGGGTCAGTCTCATTTTCAGACTCAAATTTAAAAATAGGGGGAACAGTGGAACGCTAAAAATAGAGGTAGATATCGGTGCTTTATAATATAACCAACAAACTTTGTTAAATTTTCGTTTATGTTAATGTAAATATACGTAAAATATTACAAATATGCAGCAACATATAGAGTATTATAGAGACCGATATGACCTCACAGTAAGTACTAATTATTCACTCGCTTCAAGCTAGCAGTCAGGGTCGTGTTAGGAAACTTTGGGGAATATAGAAATGTTAGTATTATTGTTCTACTGCTTGTAACTGCGGTGGAAAAACGTTTGGTTAATTTAAATATAATATTTTTTTACTTTTGTCTAAACAGTTTTTATCTTGTTGGGTATCCTGCGTTATCCAAAAATGTAATAAGGTAGCATTATGCCGTATTTTGGCTTACTAAGTTCCTTAGATTATATTTTATAACTCTTTATATATTGTGCTGTTTGTACATTTTATTTTATTTAAAAGGTTTTGATTAACTTATCGCATAGATATATTTCTATTCACTGTACCTGTGCTTAAGACAGCTCCGCTAGCGAAGGTTTGGCTTCATCCCACTTTTTATAACGGTCTAATAACGGTATTCCGAATAAGGTTGTCGCATTTTTAGTCCGCGATGATTTCTACATTCGATTTGATTTTCTATCAACAGTAGTTCCCGAACGTAGCCTAATTGTCTAACATATGTGAAGTTGCGCGTGTCGACGTCAATTAACCTTGTAGAAGGGTTTTTGAAATATACGTTTCTATCACCATGCCTTACCCGTTTTTTTGACAAAACAGATTACCTTTTAGAAACTCGAACTCGAAATCCCGGGGGGGGGGGGCGCTGCCCCTCGGATTTCATAGTCGGGGGGGGGTGATCGCCCCCCTGCCCCCTGGTTCCGACGCCACTGCTCTGGATATTTTACGAAGCTCTCTCTAGTCATTTTACGCGACGTTCTCTCTGGATATTTTACGAAGCTCTCTAGGTATTTTACGCGACGTTTTCTATGTATTTTAGAGTTAGGGACTTCGAAAATTTTCGCCTTCGCCAGTGAGAGAGAGGGAAAACTGCATTCAACGGTGTCAACCGCGTATTCAACTGAACGATAGCGCTTACCAAAAGAACGCGTCGTCGCGGTGACTGATAAATTCATCTCAGATAAAGACCATAGATGGCAGACACGGGCTTACATTTTGGAGGATCAAATGGTTCTTGTACCGTTGCGGTGGTATTTATTACCTGAAGTCTTTAACCTTTAATAGTTGTGACGTAATCCATAAGGTCATAGATAAGTCTGCGAATTAGCTGAAATCTTTGAAGTAACCCGCGGCTTGATTAAGGGTACTTTAATATCGAATAAAGAATGTTCGTTTTTAGTGTTGTTTAAACTTAAAATTAGCTATTTTCTTGGTCGGCATATACCAATTTTACCAACTTCTACTTTCTAAGAAATTGTAACAAATTGTTGGTACACGTGTCCTAATTTGAACCAATAGCTGTAGATTAGGGCAGTGATTGTTTAGATTTCTACGGTGGCGACCTCCATTAAACGAAAATAGAGTTACACCAAACCGCGATTTGCTTTAAAGAGAGCTTGTCGGTAAGCAGACGACGCTCTGACGTCAGAATAAACCAATTACATTTGAGTTTGTAATGCTTCAAAGATTTCAGCTAATTCGCAGACTTATCTATGACCTTATGGATTAGGTCACAACTATTAAAGGTTAAAGACTTCAGGTAATAAATACCACCGCAACTTTGAAATCTTTGAAGCATTACAAACTCAAATGTAATATAGCAACAGCTTGAAAATCTCGTTGAAAATTAACTTCGGTTCGAAAGCTCGCCATTTTTAAAATGGAATTTTATCATTTTAATTCTATTAATTAAATATTAGTCATGAAGTACATGTATCTGTTCTCCATTATTATACATTTTGAAATTTTAACTTTCAAGATATATATAGACATGACTTTTATGAATTTTAAAATTAATGGTTACTCTAAAGGCACCATTAAAGGTTCTTAATTTCACCTTTAAAAAAGCTTTTTTTGTGGAAGGTGAATTAAATGTACCTACTCAAAGAAAGGTAACAAACAGTTTTTGACACAATGGCGAATGAGTCGCCACCAGCCCACAGCTAACCCAAAATTAGGTCATTTGGGTAGGCCCCAAACAGGTGATAGCCCAGGTCCTATAAAGTTAACGGTCTACCCTTGGTTATTGTAATAAACTATTGTAAATATTATAAGGTAATTATTAAATAAGCTATTCGGCATTTTGATTGAGATTAGCCTTGATGATAGGCCTGTGCCTAGTGAAAACGAAGAAGGCAAAACCAACTTGATTCAATTGTTAAATACGCGAGTTAAAAACACGGGTAAAACACGTTTAGATATTTATATTTTAGTATGTTTTACGAAAACAAATATGTGGCCATAAAACAACCCAATGAGCAAAGTTTAAATTGAGATAAACCCGTCAGTCTATCGAGATGGAAACGGAACGAAAATTCAAGGTCGTAAGGTAGAGAGGATAGAAAGTAGATTGGTCTACTTTTATTACAAGGGGTGATAATATATTCCGCGGAATGAGACGTGTTTCCGTTGTTGTATTTAGCGATTTTCAGAGTTATTTCGCAAGCTTTCAGGATTTTGGAAGCTATTTCGGGATTTTCAACGTGGTTTCGAGTTTTTGTGTGGATTTTCAAAATCATCAAATCGTTTAGAATGATTTTGAGATTATGACGTTGATTTCAAGAATGATTTTGAGATTATGACGTTGATTTCAAGATTTCTAAAATCAACTTTTTGCGATGTGTACGGGATTTTGGCAAATGTCGGCGCCCACGGACTAAATAATGATATGGACCACAAGACTAGTACAAGTGCGTATCAAAACGGCCAGCGCGAGAATCTATTCCATTTAAATTCACGTGAGGATTGCTATTGGCTACATTAGTATCACGTGACCCATTTTGTTTTGTATTCCGACCACCTAGGGGGCGCCGAATTGGTTTATTCTGACGTCAGAGCGTCGTCTGCTTACCGACAATCTCTCTTTAAAGCAAATCGCGGTTTGGTGTAACTCTATTTTCGTTTAATGGAGGTCGCCACCGTAGAAATCTAAACAATCACTGCCCTAATCTACAGCTATTGGTTCAAATTAGGACACGTGTACCAACAATATGTTACAATTTCTTAGAAAGTAGAAGTTGGTAAAATTGGTATATGCCGACCAAGACACTAAAAACGAACATTCTTTATTCGATATTAAAGTACCCTTAATCAAGCCGCGGGTTACTTCAAAGATTTCAGCTAATTCGCAGACTTATCTATGACCTTATGGATTACGTCACAACTATTAAAGGTTAAAGACTTCAGGTAATAAATACCACCGCAACGGTACAAGTACCAATTGATCCTCCAAAATGTAAGCCCGTGTCTGCCATCTATGGTCTTTATCTGAGATGAATTTATCAGTCACCGCGACGACGCGTTCTTTTGGTAAGCGCTATCGTTCAGTTGAATACGCGGTTGAAACCGTTGAATGCAGTTTTCCCTCTCTCTCACAGGCGAAGGCGAAATTTTCGAAGTCCCTAACCCTAAAATACATAGAAAACGTCGCGTAAAATACCTAGAGAGCTTCGTAAAATATCCAGAGAGAACGTCGCGTAAAATGACTAGAGAGAGCTGCGTAAAATGACTAGAGAGAGCTTCGTAAAATATCCAGAGAGACGTCGCGTAAAATGACTAGAGAGAGCTGCGTAAAATGACTAGAGAGAGCTTCGTAAAATATCCAGAGAGAACGTCGCGTAAAATGACTAGAGAGAGCTGCGTAAAATGACTAGAGAGAGCTTCGTAAAATATCCAGAGAGAACGTCGCGTAAAATGACTAGAGAGAGCTTCGTAAAATGTGTCTAGAAAACTGAAATGGGTCTAGATAACTTAAATGGGTCTAGAAAACTGAAATGGGTCTAGAACGCTTGAAATATTCCTAGAAAACTGAAATATATCTAGAACTATCTTGTTTAGTTTTTTCCGGTTTGGCGCCCCATAATAACATGTTTGACTTATGGGCGCCATCTGAAAGCTTATTTAACCCAACCTCTTAATGTTAAATAACCCTGCGGTTACTTTATTAAAGTGTCGTAATTTTTTGGTGTAAAGTAACTAATGTTAGCCGGTTAATTTTTATAAATTTACCTGTTAATTTTCAAAAAATAAACAACAGGTTTAATTAGGAATGTAGACGTAGATTATGTACAATCTACACTACTCCAAGTTCTCCCTACACTACTTCAAATTCTTCCTACATCACTGGAAGTTCTCCCTACACTTCTACAAGATATCCCTACGCTGCTAGAAGTCTCCATACACTACGGCCAATTATCCCTACACTACTACAAGTTCTACAATAAACTGCTACAAGCTCTCCCTACACTAATACAAGTTATCCCTACACTAATACAAGTTCTCCCTACACTAATACAAGCTCTCCCTACACTACTACATGTTCTCCCTACACTAATACAAGTGCTACCTACACTGCTATAAGTTCTCCCTACACTACTACCAGTTCTTCCTACACTGCTAAAAGTTATCCCTGCATTACAACAAGTTTTGCCTACACGTTTTTGAGGGCGTTTTAACGTCGTTTGAGTCGTTTAAAAACTAGCTTTATTTGTCAACCTAAAAAATATAGAATGTGTCCTTTACCTCCGCCGTTGTTGTAAGCCACAGTGGGGAATCTCCACACGTTCCCCAGACCAACGGACACGGACAGGCACGACAGCAGGAATTCCACCTTCCGTCCCCAAGATCCTCGGCTCGGCTCATCGGTCAAAGCGACGTTGTCTTCTTCGATATCTTTCGATTTACCCATTTCAACCAGCCGATCCCACCCTAGGCTGGCAAAAATATATCAGAGATTCAATTACATACTGTAAATTATCGTAGCAGCAGAGGAAATTTTGAAATTACACTACCACCATCTCTAGTTTTTCCGCTAAACATTAATTAGCAGACAATAATTACTTGAATCTGGCAACCTTGCCATTATTAAATCTAGACTAACGCCTTTTGTTTAAATTGCATTCTGAACCACTATTTAGCAGAAAACTCTTCTAGAATCCGAATAGTTTTGCTAATTATAATTTCAGAATGTTTATATTCTTTGCTGAACCTCTATTTAGCAGAAGACAGTTTGTAGAATCTGGAAACCTTTTCTAATTATTAGTTCAGCAAGAAATCTACTTCAACCCCTTCGCTGGATTATTTGTTGAACCAGAAGACAGTTTCTAGAATCTGGAAACCTTTGCTTATTATTAGTTCAGCAAGAAATCTACTGTAACCCCTTCGCTGGATTATTTGCTGAACCAGAAGACAGTGGATGACGCCACATTTGTGACGCGTAAGTTGACTATTTTTGATATGCTGCAACGTAATATTGGGTGTCTAGCAGCTGCTCCCTTATTCGCGACCGAAAGAGCTCAACCTCTTCTGTGGTAGCCCCTATTATCTACTGTCTGCTATTGTCAATATTAAGAAAATTACCTAAAACTAGGAGTGATATTTGCCGCGAGTTACCATGTGTTTCTTCAAAGGAAGTAAGCACTTCCACGTTTATGGCCGCTTAATGAATTTCACATTTCTACCACCAGGTTAGGGGAGTTTGGCGTAAGTTACGTTAAAAGTAAGTCCTAGCGCGATTAGCAGATGAGTTCAAGTTCTTACACCCTTTTAGAACAACAAAAATTCACAATTTTTGTTGGAACGGACGTTATTTTTTTTTCAAATGGCGCTTCAATAAAACATATTCAAGGAAATCGCCCAGAGCTAATATATCCGAGAGCCAGGACCTGCAAGTTACTGATTATTTGGTGCTTGTAGAAATAATGGAAATTTTTCCGCTGTAAAGGCAACGTGGTGTTTTTGCTAAGCCTTAATATGTCAAAAACACCTACCAACCCAAGCTACAAACCGCGGTGAGATCGAAACGCTTAAAAATGTTTTGGTTGGGTTCTTATGTCTTAGGCAAAGAACACGTATTTGTCCAAAATGATTTAGAACAGTTACTTCATATGTTAACTTACATAGCTTACTTAGAGCTATGCAGTGGCGTAGCCAGGGGGGTCACATGCCCCCCCGAAACGTATTGTCGTACGTACAATATATATATTTTTTCAATGTTGTGCCCCCCCCCCCCGCCCCGAAACAAAATCCTGGCTACGCCACTGGAGCTATGTAAGATAACATTGATACCTGCTGCCCAGGACGTAATCCGTCTCGGAATACAAACGCCCTAAAAATCAGTCGGTAGCGCCATCTGGACATTGATGCAAAAGTGAGCAATTTAAAAAATTAATTAATTTGCTTCGGCTGACTGGAGTATAATAATTTATAATTATAAAATAATAATAATATCCAGTAATAATACTAATATATTATAATTTTCCAAGACTATATGAAAATATAGGCACATGAGAGCGCCAGTCAATTAACTGAGTTTGAGAAGTATAACTTCATGGTGGCAGCATTTAATATACTCAAAGTTCTTAGTGACTTCTACGCCTTGCATTGTAGTAGCCTGGAGCAAAATTGCTAAGTTGGTTTACAGTCTTTTCAAAACCTTTAAAAATATCAATAAGACTATTTGTTGCATTTCTGTAAAAATTTCTAAATTAACTTTTGTTAATTTTTATACTTGAACTTATTATTCTTTAAATTAAAGTTAACCTTAATATACTTCCAAATTTCTATCAAAGAACATGGATTTCAAATTACATTAATTTTTAGTTTTAATTAGTAAAAGTTTAGATAAATTGAATGCGAAAAATATGAAATTAAAATTTGAAATTCGTAAAATACTTACCAAGTGAATTTTGTAGGTTTGGTCTTTACCTCAGAGTTTAATTCATCATTTTCTCGCAAAAGTGAAAACGTATCGCAGAAAACGAAACCTTTCAAATTAACTGAGCTCTGTAAGTGGCGAAAACCCGTCAGCCGCGAAATATCTGTGACCGCGTTTGTCTGAAAACATTCCAAAATAAAAGTGAAACTTCAAAGATTCGAGAAATAGAAATAAATATAGAGCAACGAGATTAAGCTCCATTCAATTAAACCAGTGTGCCGGACTCCAAGATTGCTTAAAATAGTTAAATTTCGTTCTTTTCACTCATATAATTAAAGGAAGTATAAATTTAAGCTACATATTTAAGATGGATAAACTAATTTCACATTTCTCCACTAGGAGTTAACAGACGTTTGGTCTATCTGTAGTTATTGTTTTTAAACAAATGGTAGCTTGTTCTAGCAGACGATTTTTCTATTTCAATTATACTCAATTTAAGTTTATTTGAATGAAACTTCTCGATAAAGGGCCAGAAAATCATTTTCAATATTCACCTCAAATTTGAGGTAGTTTCTGCCTTTCTCAGTTTCTGGACCACGTGATTGCAGATTTCGCCCAATCATAATTTGTATCTTCTATTTTCGTAGACTTGCACATAGAACGATATAAATTTGACTTTCTGTGGTCCGTTAAAGGACTTTAAACTTCTTTTACATGGACCAAAATGGTACTTAAACTACTGAGCACCAGATAGTCAATTCCCCTCTCTTTGATGGCCGAATTACTACCACGCTATGTAGATGACAATAAATACGACCCGTAACGCATTTTTTATGTGAAAATTCAATATAAATACCTTCAGAAACGAAATAAATGTTTATAATAGCTCATTTTGAGATCCACCCGGCCACCTGAATTAATGGCTTCAAAAGTCGTATGATGACTTAGGCCTAAGGTGGTGCCTTGGGTATTAGCCTAGCTGATTATTATTATTATTATTATTATTATTATTATTATTGATCATTTTTGAAAACGTTATAATTGTTAATAAGCCTTGGCTTCTAGTAATCAATTAAAAGATTAATAAATTAATAAATTCGATTGTGGGTGTATGAGACTCAAAACGCGAAGAAATTAGGCGTAATCTTGGCGTTTTAGCTTCACGTTTTTATTTTCCCGCTTAATATCGTTTTCCCTCTCAATTTAGAAAAATGAGAATCAATTTATTTGAAATTTAAAGTCTTGAATGGATTCTCACGGCCTTTTTTTAAATGGGACCAAGGCTTCCGAAATTAGAATTGAGGACTAGAAGCAGTTGCTTTTTTTGTGGAACTGATACGAGCCAGTTGCTGCTGGTTTTCGCAAATGGAAGTTTGTTTGTTAAATGAAACCCTTCCATTTATTTAGGCTTATCTATTTTGCGAAAAATCCATTTATTTATTATTATTGAAGATGAAAGGACAAGGATATTGTCAAAGATTTTCTTTTTATGCTTTATGTGAACCAATTTCGTTTATAAAATACAGGTAACAAAATGAAATTTAAAAAACAATTATTGGAGCGTAGTTCTCACTGCAGCGAATCGTTGGAAAAGCGATTGTCTCATCAAAGAGTATAAAAACTACGTAACCTAGAGATATAATGACGGTCGAAAGCAGTAAAGGAAGTTGTAGCATCCGGGGGGGAAGTCACTCAGTGAATTTGCACTTCAAATTTCGGTACCGCAGCGCCACTACGGCAGTTTTAAGTGGCAATCATTTTGATTTAGTTCAACATTCTTGAAAATTCCTTAAGGAATTGGTTACCTTTAGGACTTGGCAACGTTAGAGAACAAACGCCTTATTCTTCACTTTTTGAAAATAAACACCGAAACAACGAATCCACAAATTCTAACTAAAAAAATCACGAAACAGTAACCAATTACTGTCACTTTTTTGAATTGACAGATATTAGACAATTAAATATCCAAAATGCCAAATTTAGCACCTCCGCAACACCGTAACTGCCATTTTTCTCCGGTTTTATTATTTATTGTACTAAATACTGCCGTAGTGGCCCTGCGGTACCGGAATTTGAAGTGCAAATTCACTGAGTGCCTTCCCCCCCCCCGGTTGCTACAACTTCCTTTACTGCTTTCGACCGTCATTATATCTCTAGGTTACGTAGTTTTTATACTCTTTGGTCTCATCGTTAACCGCCATGGGCGCTTGCGTGAAATTGAATTGATAATTAGCCTTTTCAAGTTACATCGAGCCACATATGGCGGCCAACGTAAAAAGCTCATAAACTACTGGATTTTCGTCTGCTAAGCCGAAGATTAGTCATTTTTAAAGTACGAATCGCCTGCTTAACCGATGAAAATAGTGAAAATAAAATTTCGAACTCCCGAAACCGATTTTATACTTTTTAATTTGTATAAATTTACACTGGAGTTTGAATAGGGGAATCTATTATCATTGCCTATGTTATTAAGAAGTCCTGTGCAGGCCTCTAGATAAGGTTTTACATTTTAACGACCTGACGACTTATTTCTGCGCTACTTCTTCACGAAAGATGGCTATCTGATCTAATAAGCGAGTTTCAATAATATCTGACACATGCGCAGTTTGACGAAAAAGCAAATGAAGATGGTACTTGACCTCGTTGGCCTATGACGTCAGCTTAGGCTTCCCTGTATTGTGAAAAGTACCCTCCTAATAGTTATTTTCGATCCGATAGATGGCGGTGCGGTTATTGAAACTCGCTTTTAACTAGAATACATTTGATTTAGAAAAATTGACAAAACCGATTTGCTTTTAAGACTGTTTTCTTTTGACTTTAGATCCAAGATCAGGAAATTATATACGTGTACACTTGGAATGTCAAAGGGCCTGTTGCTACTGTTATAGAGTAATCTGGAGACACGGGGTTGTTTGAAATTTTTCATTGGCTGGCCACCGTAGCTAAGAAACTATTGCCGCAGAATAAAATGTCGTCCAAAAATAGGACTGACGGAATCCCGATTGGTTTTCAAACTGATCATTTTAAATGTTTATGCTATAGTTCCTCATAAATTCAGGTATTTAGATGGTTAAAAGGGATATATGAGGTAAGTTCAGTGGTGGACTGGGTCTAATATTATTGGTTGCCAGGAGACAAAGGGCCCCCAGGATTAACAACTATAACGCTATCATGTTTAAGGGGCCCACTTCATGAACGGTCCATGGGGCCCACTTGCTATCGGGCAGGTTTACCCTATGGCCAGTTCGCCACTGGGTAAGTTAACTCGAGCTAAGTAAGGCTTAATATATAATGGGCACCTTGTTTACAGTACCGTTTTAAGACCTTCGGAGGCCCTAGACACTAAGACCTTTGTAGGCCCTATTTCTATGAAGAAATGTTTTTAAGTTTTCATACTCATAAACTTTCGTAGGCCATGGGCAGAGTGCCTATTGTATAAAACAGCCCGGCATGCTTGTTTAGCGTACCACGGTCACGGTGCGAGCTGAAATCTATTCCATAAACTCACCTTTTTCCCATTTTTACTTTAACCTTTGCTCAGTAGCGGCCCCAGCAAGTTTTTTTGGTGGTGCGAGATCTCATTGCTTTAAACAAGTAAATACAAATATGACTTTGCGCTAATATTAATTTAACACTGGCACCCAAACTTTTTTTTTAATTCAGACTAAATAACTTGTAAATACTGTATAGCACAGCTTTACATTTACAATATTCCTTCTAATATTACTTGTAAACGCTACACAATATCGTGGAATCTTTCAACAATTAGCTTTATTTTTTACTTAATTTTAATTTAAGTGGTTTACATTGAGTAGGAAATAGTACTGCTAGAGCTAGAGTTTAAATCCGCTTGATGTGGGATAATTGTGCTTAAACGAGTGAGATTTTATCATTCGCCGTACTACGAGCTTCGATACCATCGCGAGCTCGTGCTACTGCCTATAGACTGTCTATAGATGGCACCACTGAGTAATGATAACAAAGTATGTAGGTAGATAATTTGCAGAACTTGTGATGTGATACTTTGATTACTAAAGCCGTCTACGTAACTCTAGCAGTATTATTTCAAACTCATTGAGGTAGAACCTGTAGGACGGCTGTGAGACCAGCCCACGTTTCGAGGGAAATGTTTCTTATTTTCTCAGGAGGCATGAGGAATCCTTCGTCACCTTCGTCAGGTAACTCCAGGATGAAGGCGTAAGGCGTCTGCAAAGTGTCGTACACCCAATCCACCGATGAACCAGAACTTTCGTCTGCAAATAAAATCAGCTATAATACTATTTGGACGTCATCTTGGGGGCCAAATTTCCAATTAAAAAAACACTTCATTTTCGTGGTTAAAATTTTATCATATTTTCAAGACAAACATTTGAAGGTCAAGATTGCCATTTTCAAGGTCGAATTTTCCATTTGGACACCTCTTTAAATCAAAACTGGGGCGAAGCACCCTTTGCAATAAGCAAAGTAGAGATTGAACCTACAATAAATTTCTGTCATAGCAAACGATATTTTGTAATTACACTAGTACACTCTTAAAAATAAAGGCGTTATAAAGGTGTTTAAGGGTGTTATAATGGTTTGAAAGGGGTGTGAAAATGGTGTATAGCCTCTTTTTAAGGAATGAAAAAGTCTCCAAAGGGTGTTATAAAGGAGTGCGATAGGTTTAAACACCATTATTACGCCTTTGTGGGAGTTACACTACACCCTTAGGGCAAAAGTAAGGTGATAAAAGAGAATATAATAAAGATGTTTTATCTTACAAAAAAGGTGTTTGGGGACACCTTTAAAAGCGCCCTTGTAAAGGATTACCTCTACACCCTATACTACGAATATCGAAACATAAATGGTATTAAAAGCACCTTTTAGGAAGGGGTAGTTACTCTTTTTATACCGTTAAAAACACCCTTTTGAATATCGAAGTGACACCCATAAATGCTTAGATTACACCGTTTATGTTCTAATTAACACCTTTTAAGATCTGAATTAACACCTCTCGATATCCCAATTAACACCGATTTGCCAAAGTGTTAATACGCCTTTTTAAGAGTAAATCACACCTTTAAGAGTGTAAATAAGCCCTTTTGTTAGAGTAAAATCACACGTTTAAAAGTGTTAATACTCCTTTTTTAAGAATTAAATAGCACCTTTTGAGGTGTTAATAGACCCTTTTGTTAGAGTTAAATAACACCTTTTAAAGTGTTAATACGCCCTTTTTAAGAGTTAAATAGCATCTTTAAAGGTGTTAATAGGCCCTTTTGTTAGAGTTAAATAACGCCTTTAAAAGTGTTAATACGCCCTTTTAAGGAGTTAAATAGCATCTTTAAAGGTGTTAATAAGCCCTTTTTAAGAGTTAAATAACACTTTTGAAAGTGTTAATGCACCCTTTTTAAGAGTTAAATCACACCTTTAAACGTGATAATACGCCCATTTGTAGAGTTAAATCACACATTTAATACTACGCGTTTAAGCACATCGTTAACTAGGGATTTTTCATATTTATTTATTAACTAAAACATGATGTAATTGTTACCATTTTACACGGTTAGGTGTAGTTAATCAGAATAAGGGGTTTTCTAGAAAGATAACGTTTCTGTCAAAAATGAATTAAATGACAATCAAAAATCGAATAATTGCACATATCTAGCTTTATAATGTGCATATTCATTAACGCATACTGAGCCAAAATGTTTAATTGAGTGTTTAAAATATATGTATTTTATTTAAATATATATATTTTGTAAATATTTGTGAATAATTATCTGTTTTTAAATGTTATTGGAATTTCAATTTATTTATTGTTTAATTTGCTTATTGGTATAAGCAAGAAGTGTTAAAACTTCATTAAAATGCGAATTAAAGAAGAAATAATGACCATTAAATATCGTGTTTTTGATTGATAGTGACCCCTATTATCACGTTAAGTCGAAAGTTTCTGTCCAGCCTGGGCCTTAAGCCCCATTTTCATGCTCGCTGGTAGCGGGTAAAAATCGACAAAATCCGCTTCCGCTACACACTTTTCAGTTTCCGCGTCGATCTGTTTCAAACAGATATTTTAGCTTTATTTTCACGCTTACGAGTGGCGGAAGCGAATTTTTACGATTTTTATCCGCTATCAGCGAGCATGAAAATGGGGCTTTAGTGTCAATTTTTTAGTTCTACAACGCCTGGGCCAATGAAATGATCCACAACCCCAAATTTCCCAATTGCGCAAAGCGTATCAACAGAATTTTATATAACAGAGCTGTTCCGAGATGATCAGCCATTACGCCTAAAGTAATTAATATCTTCATCGAGGGTGATTAGTTAAATAAAATACGATAAAGATATTTTTTCGTGCTTATGCTATCAATAAGTTTTTTATACATATTTTATCTCTCCGTCATTCGGTTTTTTAACAGATAAGAATCCTTTTTTACACGTTTGGTTTTCGGTATAAAACACCCGGGCATTATTGTTCTTTGTCGCAGTGTTATTTACGCCTTAGGTGTAGCCGGTTCGTTGAAGTATTGCTTTAGTAATACTGACATTTTTAAAAATTGTCTCGATCACGGCAAGTGCTGTAAACTTTAACAACTTTTTCGAATTAGTTTAATTGAGACCATGTGAAATGAAAAATTATATATTAATTTTAAAAGAAATAACAATTTGTATTCAACTACACTAGTTTTTGTGTTTTCACTGTTTCTATTGGTAAAATAGTATTTATTAGAAACACAATTTCTTTAACAATCTTTCAAGGGTGTTTTTCAAACCAATAAAAGGTGTTATTGAACACTTTAATACGGCATACTAAAACCATTGCAATTGTTAGTGAGCTATTAGGTGCAATGTACATTTTAAAAGGTCATTTAAACAGATTTATATGTTAATTTATTTATTAAAGGTGTGATTTTACTCTGTAAGGGGCATATTTACACCTTTAAAACAGTGATTTTACTCCTTAAATAGGCATATTTATCAATCTAAAGGTGTGACTAAAGTCTTACCAGCTGCAACTAAACTGTTTTAAAGTGTGCATTTACGCCATTGAAAGTGTGATTTTACTCTTTAAAAAGCCGTATTTACACCTGTAGATGTTATTTATCTCTTACCAAGTGCAATTTATCTGTTTTAAAGTGAGCATTTACACCTTTAAAAGAGTGATTTTACTTTTTAAAAGAACCTAATTACACCTCTGTAGGTGCGATTCAAATCTTATCAAGTGCAATTTTTATCTTTTAAAATGCGCATCTACGCCTTTTAAAGTGTGTAAATTTTTTATTTAAAGGTGTTCTATAACTCTTTAAAAGGGTTTTGAACTCCTTTTAAGGCATGATTTAATGGTCAAAGGTGCAAAATGACTCTTTAAAGGTGTATTTTCGTATCCCAAAAGGGTGTACATTAAGTATTTGGAAGGTGTCATATTTGTGGCGAAGAAAAAGGTGTTATGAAGCACCCGTATTTTTAAGAGTGTACCATCTCTATATTAACGAAAGACAGTTTCTAGAAATAAAGTCTAAATAATCTAGAGATGGTGCCACCTAGGAGCACCAAACACCGCAAGCCACACAAGGAGAATGCAACCCGTCAAAAGTGGTGGATTTTCTTGTGTACATTTTTCAGGGGCTAGACGATTTAGCACCTGCTGCCGTCGGAAGGGGAAAATTCGGAAATTGTCTTCCCCCCGCCTGTAAAACGTTCAGCGTAAAGGCTCGTGACGCTCGTCCAATGAAATTCGTACACAACCCTTCGTTAGCGTGTTTAAAGGCTAGCTGCGTTCTCCTTGTGTTTGTTGCTGCTAGGTGCCACGGTAGCGGGTTGACGTCATGATCTTGAAATGACAAGAAAGGTTAATTGATATCAGCACTGATTACTTACAAATGGTGGAAAAAATCGACCCAACTGTGTACTTCGTTCCAAAAGGATTAAACAAAGCGTTGGCACCCGTTTCGGCAAGCTTTTTCTGAAAATAGGTAATTATTAAGATAGCATTATTGTCATAAGTAACAGAACAATCTAAAAGACAATTGAGTAAATATTTTACAGTATCTTTTCTTGAGTCTATCGCGTTTGCCCGTTTGGTGATACTGTAATTGTACAACACCTAATACACGCCAGCATTGAGGGAATGTTCGGGAAACGTTGCATCCAACCGGTTTCATTTCTACGGATATTCTTATATACTTCTGGTACTACCATATTCTCAAACTAACTTTGATGTAATATAATTAACCCTTCTATAAATTCCCATAATTTCATTGGCCAATACTTTACAACGGCTATACATAGGTACCAAAGGCGGCGTAAGGGGGGGAGGGGGGCGGTCCGCCCCGGGTGCCAGGGTAGCTGGGGTGCCATTTACCTGTCAAAAAGTTCAGTTGGGTGGCGGGCCACAGCTAGACCGGGGTGGGCTAGGAGGCCGCCCCGCCGACGGAACATTTCCGCCCCGGGGATCCAGCCATCTTAACCCATACCAAAATAGGAGTCTTGTTTAAGAATGAAATAAGGATGCATTTGGATGACGTCTTATTTAACAAATAAATAAGTCAGCAAAAAATATCGTTACCCAAATTTATTTGTTACGTTTAAATATAACTTAATCAAGACTTATGTTAACCTAATAAATTTAATGAATTTGGGAGTAAATGTCTCACTTAAATAAGATTTAATTAAATTCTAAAAATGTCTTATTTTGACAGCATCAATTTCGTTTAGATGAAATTGAAATATCAGTTTATTTGAGACTGCAATAAATGTAATTTTAAGGTTAAATACAGCCTTAAAATTAAAAACATGAAGGCTCTTCAATTAGGTTTAATACTGCAGCCTTATTAACCACTAAAAATAAAAAACAAATACTGGGTATAATATTATCATTTGAAATATAAAATAGTTTTCAAAAAGCATTAACAATACAAAGTTTTACTAAATTAGAGGAGCAAGAACACTAACTGAACTCTTATATTTGTTTCATTTTTCCAGTTATAATTCTGTTTAAATGAAGTCTTAATAAGTTTTAAATAAAATCTATAATGAAAGTAAATTCAATATAATATGTATATCTGAAACATTAAGTTTAAAATAACTTAAATCAGTGGCGGCGCCAGGACGTTTTTATTAGTAGATTAATAATTTTTATCAGTTATGGGGCCCCTTTTATGTTTTATAGGGAATATAATCCCCAACAAATTAAGAAATTCAATCCTCAATCAACCACTAAGGAGCATGTATCAGAATTTGTAGCCCGGTGTACCGGTAAGATTGAAACCACACCACCGGAGGTCTATCATCAGAATGCCCTACGCCAGCGTCTACAAGTCCGGACAGGTGACAAAACCAGCATGGGCAGTAGAACCCAACTACTGATGGTCGCACCCTTGACGCAAGCCGTTCAACCCAGCAGAAGGTGCAGCAATGGTTCGACGAGCTCGCCACTTCGCACACAGCAGTGGGATTAAGAGCGGATGCTGTAGCAACGCCGGCCGACACCCTACCTATGAAGGAAGAGAGTCAAACCCTTTGGAAAGAGCTCCTTAAGGGGAACGACGAGCACACAGCAGCCCAAGTAACCCAACACAGCTGGCACCGGAGATCCCGGTGTGGCTCCAAAAAGCCGGGAAACAGGACCGCCGTGCCCGCATTTGGAGGCCCGCCGCCCCACAGCAGGCTACCCAATCTGCCGAGGCGGCCAGTTTGCCTGGACCCTCTCCGTTATCATGAGCCGAAGATCAGTATCCACCCCAAACCTGACCGAAGTCGGAGGTGGTGATAGGATCATTTGAACGGAGCTAACATCTCCCAGTGCGCCACCGCCTTTATGGGTTACAAGAGCCGGACCCCGACTCCCCGGTAAAGCCACCAGTTATTGCACACTCCGACCCCTAAGGAGCACCGAGAATGTCAAGATCGAGAATGTAATAATAATAAAGTGTCATTACAAATTTCAGATACGGGGTCCCTAAAGTCGATTTGTGGGCCTCTAATTAAATGAAAATAAGCTACTGCCTGCCGAACGTACCCACTGCGCAGCCACTGCCTTTAATTCGACTGAAAAAAGGTCTAAATACCTTAGATAAAACATAAAATGTGCAGTGTAAGTTATCCTTATTTAGAATAAAATTTGAGGCTCAAATTACACTTATTTCATTCTTAAATGATCCTGATTTTTAGTAAACATTCCGTTTTACTCAAGTCCTAAATAACATTTAAAATAGTACTGTCAAAAAAGTATATTCAGTATTAAATAAATCAGAAAAGTTAAGCTTAAAAATGGTCTTGAATTAGGTTTACAATACAGCATTTTTATAATTTAATTGAAGGCTCAAATAAGACTTATTTTATTCTTAAAAGTGTCTGAGGTTTAAGTACACATTCGGTTTTATTCAAGTCTTAAATAAGATTTGAAATGGTACTGTAGTAAAAGCTTATTCAGTATAAAATAAATCTCAAAAGCTAAGCTTAAAACAAGTCTTGAATTAAGTTAAAAAATGTCTAATTACACTCGATGAAAACTAAATCACGCAGTGTAACTTATTGTTATTCCAACTTTAGTAAATTCTTAATTTAAGATATACAATATAATATAAATTACATTGGTCGTAAGTTTCGTAACCAATATTAATATTGTTGGTTGTTGGAATCGAAATTTCGTTTCTGAATTAAACATTACATTAAAGTTCCGTCAAATCTATCTTTTATCAACTTTAATTCCCTTCGATTATGTTGCATGGTTCGCCCTTACCAAAACAGGAGACTTATTTTAGGCTGTAATAAGAATCAAATGGGATTTAAGAAAGAATGTAGTCTGAAAATAAAATTTCAACAAGTTATATTTTCAAATACCAATTTTGACACTCAAAAAGACTTAATTAGCTCTTTGTTTGTTTTAAATCAAGGGTAAAAGAAGACTTGTATAAGACTGGAAGAGGAGTATTTTAGGCGAGGGGTAAGACACTCTGCGAACTCGGTGTACACTGCCGTATCTTTGACAGTGCTAAATGGAACTCGCGATCTCTTGAAAATATGTACCTTTAACAGTGCTAAATGCACGAAATCGGTTTACAGATTATATGAGACTGTCTTACCCCTCGATTTTAGAAATACATAAATCTTAAGAACGAACATATAAACAAATCTTGAATTCGTTTCAAAAGTAAACTTAGGAACCTGGATGAAATAAATATATATAGTGTAAAATATCCTTATTTTAAACTTAAATAAGATTGGCATTACAGCGTTTTTAAAAATAAATTTAAAACTCAAATAAGACTTAAACATAAATCTCAAAAGATAAGATATGAAAGAGCCTTGAATTAGATTTAAAAATACAGCCTTAATAACATAAATTAAATACAAAAATGGAATGTAAAATATCCTTACTTAAACCTTGAAATATACTTTATATAAGATTGGCAGTACATTGTGTATAAAACTAACTTTGACGCTCAATTAATGAATTTAACAAAATGTTTCTCTTGGCACTTTCAACAAAAGTTGTTGGTTACAGCAATAGGCGCTAGTATAAAGTCGGATATGCTTGCTGAACTTGTTAAAATGGGACGACGAAATAGTACAGTTAAAGCCTATGGATGAATTCATAGGCTCTTTGGTGGGGAAGCTAATGGAAGCATAGTGGAAGGTAGTTTTTCCCATCAAAACAAGAAGGCCATTTTACTTTATAATATCGCCTATTGTTCTTCATTTTATGCCTTAGGATTTTCGTTAAGCTCTCGTGGCATAGACAAGGGGGGCTTCCGAGTCCCAACCCCCTTTGGGCATACCTTTGACTTAACTTAATGTTCATACCCTTTTTTACACCTATGAACCTTTACATTTATTGCATTTGCGTAAACCGTTTTGTGGGTAAATTCAAACCATTTATGATTTATTATTTAAAAGCAAAAATTGTAAAGCCGAAACGGTTTTCTTTCTAACCTAAAAAAAAATTCATAATGGACTTAACAATTTCTTATTGGTATAAATTAGCTCTAAATCGCGCAACTTAGTTCGTTCCTAGAAAACCGATTAATTTCAAGAAATTATTATTTGAATGTTTATTCGTATACACAGTGCCCCATACACAATTTGGTATAAAATCCAATAGTTTTTTATTTTATACTAAGGAATTCGAAACCAAAATATTAGTATTGTTTCCTTTAGGTTTATCGCTAAATAAGAAGATCAACGGCTTGAAGAGTGTGGTTTTATTGGCTCTATGTCCATTTTAATGTAGATTCTAAATGAGTATCGAATTTAGTAGGAAATAAATGTGCTTACAAGCCGTCAACATACACATTTATGGATTTGAAGCTAATATCTTGAAACATAATAAATTAAATTATTGTTTAAATGAAGGCCAGATTTGCTGTCATTTTTGCAATGTTAATTGAGACTAAAATATGCATTAGTTTTGCAGTTAAATTTGATCTTACAATGTGCATTATATAAGCAGTTTAAATTGATTCTTTCAAATGCATTTTTTTTCAGTTCAATTTGATCTTACAATGTGCATTATATAAGCAGTTTAAATTGATTCTTTCAAATGCATTTTTTTTCAGTTCAATTTGAAACCACCATATGCATTAGTTTTGCAGTTTAAATTGAGACTAACATATGCATTATTTTTGCAGTTTAAGTTGAGACTAAAATATGCATTGTTTTGCATAGAATTGAGACTAAAATATGCATTGTTTTGCATAGAATTGAGAATAAAATTAATATTATATTTGCAGCTAGTAATAAGTTTAAAATAACCCTAGTAATATACGCTTAAATTTAATCTTAAACATGCCTTCTTTTTCATCTTAAACAAGACTAAATTTTGAGGGGAAATATCAGACTTCAATTTAACTGAAATTAACCGTTATTAGGAGTCTTAAATAAGACTATCCCAGAGCTGAAATAAATCTTAAATTAGGTTCTATGTGGCAGTTTCAAAACAGGAATAATAATAATAATCATCAGCTAGGCTAATACCCTTGGCACCACCTTAGGCCTAAGTCATCAAGCGACTTTCAAAGCCATTAATTCCGGTGGCCGGGTTACAATGCGTAGGAGGGTGGTGGCAAGCCCTGAATGCCACGCGAGCCAACAGCTCCCAACACTAAATATTACCGTTAACCTCGACCAGGTTTTATGAAAGGGGAAACCGAAGAACCCGGGGAAAACCCCTTAAACCAAGTTTTAATTTTGCTAACTGGTTTGAAACTTAAACAAACCAAAATATAGCAATCTTAAATAAGTCTCGATTTTCACTCCAAATATGAATGTGTTAACTCTGAAGCCAGGATATATTTGGCAGCTTAAAAGGAGTCTGTTTTTATACTAAAAATTGCAACTTCGCTTTTGGTAAAGGTATTCACAAATAATTGAATTTTAAATCTAAGACTTAATAAAAACTTAATTATGGATGTATTTGGGAATGTGGCAGATTTAAAAACGTCTTAGCGAAGTTTGTTTAAACAAACTTATTTAATACTTAAATTCATATATATCGTGCAACCGAATGTAAATCTAAATTTAGAATAAAAGTATGTACGAATTACGTCTGACTTAAGGATGTATTTGGGACTGTGGCAGTCTTTTTTAAGATCAACAAATACAGTTTTAATTTTCGTAAGGGAAACCACCACTGATAGGTACAGTGGGATTCACTACGTGAATTGAGTATATTTAAAAATATAACGATATTATTAGGAATATTTACACAATCAATGAAAAAAACATACTTCACTGTAAGCAATGGTTTGTTTAAAAAAATAACCAATAAATGAGTACATTTTGGCACTAATATATATTTAACGTAGCAACTAGACTTACAGGTTTGTCTGTGAAATGAGAAAACTATTTTCTAACTTTATACTGTTTTACCAATGACCATGTTGAAACGATCTGCATCTTTATGGTGGCCCTTAATGGGTCAGAGTGTGCAATAACTGGTGGCTTTAACGAGAAGTCGGGGTCCGGCTCTTGTAACCCATAATGGTGGTGGCGCACTGGGATATGTTAGCTCTGATCAAATGGTCCTATCTCCACCTCCGACTTCGGTCAGGTATGGGCTGGAAACTAAGCTTCAGCTCAGGCTAACGGAGAGGGTCCAGGACAACTGGCTGCCTCGGCAGATTGGGTAGCCTGCTGTGGGGCGGCGGGTCTCCGTATGAGGGGCAGTGGTCATGTTTCCCGGCCTTTTGGAGCACCCCGGGATCTCCAGTGCCTGCTGTGCCCCTTTAGGAGCTCTTTCTGAAGGGTATGGCTATCTACCTACGTAGGTAGGGTGTCAGCTGGAGGTGCTATAGCATCCACTCTCTATCCCACAGCTGTGCGCGAAGGGAAAGTTGGTCGCCTCATTGCTGCGCCTTTTGTCGGTATGAGTGGCTTGCGTCGAGGGTGAGGCCATCAGTAGTAGGGTACTACTAGTCATGCTGGTTTTGTTACCTGTCCGTGCTTTTGGACGCTGGCGTAGGGCATTCTGATGGGACCACTGGTGTAGTAAGCTGTTTGATCGCTTGGAGCACCGGTATATCAATTTCTGACGACATGCATCCTCAGGGTCGAATTTTTCACCCACAAGAGTGGACGGGAGAGAAAACGTCACCAGCAAGCGCTTCAATCGAGTCGGAAGACATCAGTTGTAAGTAACCAATGATATAATGGGCTGATTCGATTTTTTCAAAGGGGGAGGGTGCTTACAGTTAGAGCATGAGGGTGATTGGCAGCAACACTAAAAATCTTCTCAACATAGTCATTCTCCCAAAGAAGAAGGCTTCGAGCTTAGAAAAGATAGCGCCATCTACTGTAATACCTGTTAACTAAATGTGTGAAGAAATAGCAGACGACTTTTCAATATGAATGTTTTTTAACTGAAACTTTTCGCTTTTAAGCCGCGTTCACAAAGACGTTAAAAATGGTAAATAGCTGAAGTTGAAAGCGTAAGGTAGAAGACGAAGTTAGAAATCAGCGGTTCATAAACCCGCCGAAAGTCTAAAGGGGAAAGAAATCTACTCAAGACGAGAGGGAAATCGGCGGTCAACCCGTATCTACTCCAGTTTGATATTTCGACCTTCGGCTGAAAATCGCGTGCCAGTTTTGGCCAATAGAGAAGCTGTTATGACGTCGTGTCGGTCATGTGATACACAAACACTGGTTTTCTCGAGAAAGAGTGGAGTCCGAGGCCCGAGGGAACGAAAGACTTTGTTTACCTCGTGGTTTCGGTGCGCTATGGCTGCCACCAATAAAACTGTGTTAGCGTGAGTAAAGGAATTCTTTGTGAACTGCTGACCTTGTGCAGAAGGAGAAAGAGAAAGGCTGAAGTCGGATGACCCCGCCGAAAGCTGAAAGCTCTTCCCCCTTTTACTTTAGAATTATCCTCAACAAAACGTCTTTGTGAACGCGGCTTTATATCTCAGAGGGTAGGCGGCGATACTTCTAACAAAAGATTAAACTACGCACGAAGCTTATAATGACGTAACAATCGTTATAGAAATTTTTGGATGATCCTATTGAACTAAATTGAAACGTTTTCTTACCAGATTTGGATGGTTGGCTGCCGGTGTCTCCGTGTATCCGTAAGGGAACATCCAAAGTTGGGAGAAACTGTGAAGCGAAGTGTACATTTTCAGTCTGCTTCCAAGGGTGTTTAAGGTGAAATCTTTAATTGCTCGCGTCTCCTTCTCAGAAAAAGTGAAATCTCCGCAATAGCCATCCGTGCAAGGATTGTGACTCGACCCTAATTCTGCATTGCAGCGAGAAAATAATAATAAAATGAGAAACGTGATTCGCGAGTCGCGACCGGAAACTATTGCTACGCCCTCCTTTGGTTGCGGTCGAAAACTAGATAGGTAGCGTATGAGCATTGAGCAAACGCTATTAGCGTTTGGCGGCCACTAGCGTTAGGACCTTTCATGGTTCGCGAATTACAGGGTTATGATGGATGAAATAGAAGCTCTATTAAGTACATATTTGCACTTTTTTATAATTCCACAATTGCAGAGGCTAGATCGTAGTCGTTACCTACTAAGATCGTAATGCCGCAGCGCCACCTAGTCTCGTTTCGGTCGCGAATATAAAAATTGGTATAACACTGAGCAATATTAGGAACAGATAACTTCCCACTCCCTACTAGTCCTGTTGAAATCGTTTCAATTTTCAATAAGCCTTTTCTACTACGTAAAAAAGTCATTAAAAATGTAGTGGGGAAAATTTCTGGGGCATCAATAGCTTACAGATTTTATGTGTCACAGTGCCGTAACTAGCTTTTCTGGAGCCCTGTGCAAAGGTCAACTTTTTGGCCACTTATTATTATGGGCAAATTACTAAGACAATCACAGAACGAATTGTGCAATGAAAATAATAAAGATCTAAAATTTTATGGCACAAGTTGATGTTTGACGGTGAGAATAATGATGGTTCTATGCATACATATTTTAAATAGTAATGTCATTTTAACCGAGCTCCAGGTCATTTGGCATCTATAAATATTTACATTTACTATTTTATTGCCCTTTATGGATATTTACTGAATTTAGTAAATATTAAAAGTTTATTGGCCGAGCGAGTGAGGTGTTAGGCTTAAATAATATTCATAATTGATTTTCAAGGGCCACACCGATGTTTAAAAATATCTCTTTAAAAATTCAGTAACTCCTCTTGAGTATTTTCGCACTTTTTCAGACTATTTCCAAAAGGAAACCTGAAGAGCAGATCACATCCTTGATTATTAGGACACCCTCACGTGACTAAATCATGATTAAATATAGTTAAAATCAAATCTTTAGCTTTGGCTGTACAAACAATGAAAATTATTAATACAATATTAAATTTTAAAGTAAAGAGGAAAAGGACACCTGCAACAGAGTGAGCTGCATCTCGGGGAACCTCTAAAACTCAAACGACAGCGTTCCACTTTAATAGCCATCGTGAGTTCCGTTCATTCAGTTTGCTTAAAGTCCATTGACATTTTTAGCATAGAAAAAATCCAAGATAACCATCAGCCGCGTAGAAATTGAATTTCACGGATTTAGTAATAAATGCGGCGAATTTTCAATTATTTTACTAGATCAAAGATAACTTTTTTGTTCGGAAATCGGGTCCTAGGCATAGATCGAATTACAATTTTTAAGGGGGAAAGACGACTTTAAAGGGGTAATATTCATCCGAGGTAAAGTGGTGATGGCGTTATTTGTTAGTAGATAGCGCTCTGATAGCAGTATGACGCCATAATTTTGATTTTCACGATTGGTTGAAAGTTTTCAGTTTTTAGTGGAGAACGGTTTTGTCGAGACTTAAAATACAAAATTATCTTCCCTGATTGGATAGTTTAAAATCGTATTATAGTGCCATCTATGACGGAGAGTGTTAACTTCTGTTAAAATTAATTGTTTATTTAAATTACAAAAATTCTATATTTTTAATAAGAATTTTAAGTACTATAATTTAGTAATTAATTAATAACTTTTTAAAAAAGTTTATTTTTCATAAACTTTATAGTGTCGCCATCTACCTCAAACATTATTAAATAGGAAGGTACCTCGAGTGGATTTAGCCCCTTTTTGCATGCTTCTATTTAGGCAATATGTGAATGCGTCTATAGTAGCGTACCTACAGTTTTTTGGCACTCTCACCCATAATACACCTGAAATGATAAGGGCCCTGTAACTTCAAGGGCCTGCTGTACCGTCGCTACACCACTGCCTAGGCCCTGTCCTAACAAATCAATCGGGTACCCAGTTACCGCTAGTTAACAAAACATAAAAAATACGACGATTAAGAGAAGTTTAATTGAATCAAAGGAAATAATCAAAGGCTTAATTATGTTTAATGCAGCTCTAGCCGAATTTACTGTTTTACCTGAACATTGTGAGTCGAAAATTACATGATATGTAATTGATCGCTTTAAAAGGAATATAATCTTAGGTATTTAGTGTGGAACACCAACATTTTCAACGTTGCCCGCTTCCTCTTATGGGTTTAGATATTTTGGAGCTACTTCTTCCATAAATAACGCGTTGAGGATATATTCCCTTTCAAATATTTGACAATGTTTGAATTTTCAATTTGGTCTCAAAACATTTAGCTTCAATATCCCGCTACTATAGGGCCCTAAGTTGCCCAGTTGATTTTCAGTGACGGCTAAATTTGTAATTTGAAAGGCGACCCAAAAATTTAACTAACATTTAAAACTTTAAAATTCCCTTAAAATAATTGAAATGCAGACGGTGACTCACCATATTAAGCTTTAAGAATAATAAAAATGAGGGGGCCTACTTATTTACAAATAATTTGGCGACATTACAGCTTCGAAAAAATAATTTTAAATATTTCTTTTTAACGTCGCACCCGCCTAGCTACGGCACTGATAACTCGTGTTAATTCGTGGAGAGTTGTCAGTCCTTAACCATGTTGTCATTGGCGAAAAAGCGTTCGGAGCAGTTTTTGGAACATTTTTAAGTAGAGGCATAAGTTAAAAATCATGTTTCATAAGTGTGTTAGTTAGTTAGTCGAATTAATGTGTGGGGTAGAATGGACTCTACAAACAAGCGCTTCAAGGAATCAAAATACGCAACTTAGAAACACATAAACATCTCTTTGAACGCGTCCCCATAACGACGAGGCGAAGAGTGCGTATTAGAACGACATACTGGAAATAGATGTGGGTAAAACATAATTATAAACTTATGTTTGTAATTCAATTTTCTTTTTCAATAATCAATTAAGCTATAGGGTCATTCCATGTGTAATCGACCAGTGATGCCACCATGGGTCAACCGATTTTGACGAAACCTACTACACCTTTTGAGGGGTCCAAAATAATAACCTTTGGAAAACATGAGTGAGTTTTATTTATTCGTTTTTGATTTATAGTACTTTGAAAAAAGCCTGAATTTTGAATTTCGACAAAGTGTTTTTTGATAGCTTTAGAATTATTTTTATATGTTAACTATGCTTAGAGCTACAATCGTAAAATTTTACATTGGCATACAGAAATGTCAGCCGAACATGATGGCGTTGCGATAAAAAGACTACAATAAGTAGTACTGCCACACTTAACTGCAAAACGCAAAATTTATTTTTTGGGGGGGTTCCTTCGATCACCCATACACAAAAAGGTGGAACATAAATATTTCTAATTAAGACATTTTAAGATAGCTTGTGCCTAGGGCTTTCGAAAAATATATACAGTATTTGTGGTTATATTTAGTACCTTAGGCGAAATTTTGAAAAATAACAATTGTTTTGATTTTTGAATTTTACATTTAATAAGGTACTACGAAATACAAAACATTTATAACTTTTCGAAAAGGTACTTGATCTTTTTCATTTATTGTGATGAAATATTTACATATTTAGTTGACTTTTTGTCAATTAATAGTGGTTGAGCTACTTTGCACAAAATACAGCTTAATGGTACATAGCATGTATCAGTCTTCTTGGGCCACGTCAACCGATTTTGGCGGTCTATTCTCATAAATTTAATTTGGCAGTCCATTTCTTCTGGGCATTTTTCTACAATTACTCCGATGAACCAATTTTGGTTCGGCTGACATTTCTGTACGCCACTGTAAAATTTCACGATTGTAGCTCTAAGCATAGTTAACATATAAAAATAATTCCAAAGCTATCAAAAAACACTTTGTCGAAATTCAAAATTCAGGCTTTTTTTCAAAGTACTATAAATCAAAAACGAATAAATAAAACTCACTCATATTTTACAAAGGTTATTATTTTGGACCCCTCAAAAGGTGTAGTAAGTTTCGTCAAAATCGGTTGACCCATGGTGGCATCACTGGTCGATTACACATGGAATGACCCTATAACCTAAGGTAGCACCTTATGGCCAAGTCATCAAGCGACTTTTAACGCCGGGTTACAATGGCAAACCCTTCATGCCACGCGAGCCAACAGCTCCCTACACTCACTATTACCGTTAGCCCGTATAAGCTTGTATGGCAAGGGGAAACCGAACAACTGGAGGGAAAACCCTTTAACGAGTGGAGACGAGGACTCAGAAATTCTACGCAGAAGCATTTGCTGAGAGTTTTCACCAAATTCCACAAGCTTGGATCGAGCCTGGCTCTACCAGCGTCGAGGCAAAAGGGCTAACCACTCCGTCGCCCCACTCAGCCCATGGAACAATTTCAGATTCTAATTTGGCCACTATTCTAGTTATCAAACGTACAATACGTTCTTACCACAAAAATATGGCGTTTGGAAATTTCTGTTGAGATCCACACCAACGCAATGATCGAACATCTCCCAAGTACTCTTAGACCTGTTTTTCCTCCACATTCTGTTCTACACGGAAATATTCAATTACAACCACAAAATGATAAAATATGTAAGCTTTCGCAACTATAAGTAACAAGTTTCACAACCTTAGAAATGTACAACTTCTAATAGAGAAATCGCTTTTAAATAATTAGATAACACGAAGAAACTGTAAATGTATTCACTTGGAAATGTCTAAGGATCATTTAGCACTGTGCTCGAAAACTAGCGGGCTTCAACTACTTCGTATGCAGTGCAGCATTTACTGAAGGTGGGGTCTTAGGTAGATTTTGGTGGGGCTTATGTAAGGAAAGCATAAAAACTCCAAACTCGCATGTCCCGAAGCTGAGCTGATGTCACGAGAATCCCTTGATTTCATCAGTGTTGGGGGCGTTCTGTTGGTGGGGGCCCATAGGTCAGTGTCTAGTAGGCCTAATCCTAAATCCGGCAATTGTCGTATGTAAGACGTCACGGTTTTTTTCTCCAAACTATTGGCTATCCATCGTCGCTAAGAAAACGGGCCACGGGAAGAAAATGATGGAGACTCACTCGGAAAAAAGACTTAGTCGAAAATGAATTTAAGAAACCTAGATTAGTTTTCACGCTGAAGATCTTAGTGATTTTGTCACGTTCCTCAGGAAAAAGGTGTAGTTTAAAATGTAAAATCACATTTTTAGATGATAAAAAAACACCAAAAAGGGAAGTGCACTTTTATTCGAGACAAGGTTTAATGTCAACTAGGATCCGAATCTAGCTTCGCTCTCGGCTGTAAACCACGCCCGTTTTCTATATAAACTAGCTATTTTATCCGGAGAAATTGCCTGCTCTCCATCCGTTTACCGATACTACCCGTGTCCCATGTGCACTGATACTAAATGGTCCCTGTTAAGGATTCTGTGTTCTACGTCTACCGATACTAAATGGTTCCTGTTTAGGATATTGTGTTCCACGTATATCGATACTAACTAGTTCCTGTAGAATACTATCTGTGTACCATGGGAATTTTTACTAAATGATCGCTGTACGGATATTAACTGGTCCGTGTAATGATACTAACTGTGTTCCACGTATATCGATACTAACTAGTTCCTGTAGAATACTATCTGTGTACCATGGGAATTTTTACTAAATGAACGCTGTACGGATATTAACTGGTCCGTGTAATGATACTAACTGTGTCCCACGAGTACTGATATCCATCCGGATTGACCACTGGTAGAATATAGAAATCGTACTTGCTGAGCAGCTGCGAATTTTCGGTCCTGGTGAGCTGAGATAACAATAGCACTCTGGTTTAAAAATGTCTCGATTAAAAGTAATGCTTTGGATGTCGCACTTGGTCGATGATGTGGAGACAGACTGCCGTAGAAATCCACTCTCGGGCGTGAATTCCACATTCGTACACAATGGCTGGTTTCAGCCCAGCATTATTTCCAGATATCTGAACCATGACCAAACATCATTTTATTGTAAAGAAAATAGTCATTTAACTGTTGGGAAACTGACATTCTCGAGACCATAGACTAGAATCACTGCACTATCCGGTAATCGCAAGGAAAACGGGCAAGCTAGAAGGGTGCCATGAGAGTGGAATCGCTACTAATCCATGCAGGAGTGCGCCATCTATTGAAAAAATTGAAACTTGAAATAGAAGATCCCACTAAGAATTCTGGTGATTCCACTCTAATGGCCGCCTTCTAACTCGTACATCTCACCACAATCTATTTCTGTGGTCGAGACGATCCACGGATATCATGGTGGATATCATGGTGAAATTCTATCCCGGTACGAAAAAGGGGGGGGGGATAAAATGCATGTGCTTCAATCGTCAATCTTATTAAGCCAGGCGCTCACGGCTCTTCGTAACGTCTCTGTTCTACCTTTTATAAGCCTTCTTAATAACGGAGAAAATGCCTTGTGGAAGGCAGGACATTTACTAAACGGAGAGCCAGTGGGTGCCTAGCCTTAGGCCACCAATGTCTTAACATTCTGCCGCAGTAGAAACAAATACACATCTAGTGTTGACTTAACTGATACTCCGCAAATGGTGCGGTTTTCGGAGGTAGTCCCGAGAGACAATTCGGTGACAGATGAAGGCTGCTTCTTAGCCAAATCGCCCAAATACTCTTTTATCTACGTGAATTGTTATTGAAATTAAACTAATTGTAATTAATTAAGTGTAATTTGTCTAAAATCGTAATATTACTTCGTTGTAGTCGTGGTACTCTTCAAGGTTGAAGGTGTGGGGATCTCCATTGTACTTGGAAAATTTCATCTTTTGTTTGTCGATTGCCCTGAAGGTAATTACTTTTTAATTATATCATAAGTAACGTAATAAAGATAAGTATTATATTTCCTATTCTCCCTACGCCTGTTTTTTAACGAAAGTCAGTTTCGCCAATGACATTACAAATCATTACGTGGGTAAGGACTAGGAACTCTCCGCCAGCTCTTACTAGTCTTTGGAAGTGCCATTTAACCGTGACCCAGAAATTGAAAAGATCAGCCAAGGTTTATTGAAATTTAAAACGCTTTCAACAGTAAAAATCGTTTACTTTGGCCAAATATTGATATATAATTAATTCTGAGCACAAAATATACTTTTTTAAATACTCGCTTTGGCGGACTATCATTAACTGGAACGGTTCAGTGTCAATTTATTATAATATATTACTTATGGCTATAACATATATGAAAGGTTTTTTTCCCCATTCAATTACATTTGGATGTCGTTGATTGTAACTTTCATGTTTATATTCTTTTGATGAATGACATCCCGAAGTTTATCTTTCTGCTCTGGACCAATTCGCACTAACGTAGTTCTATTGATTCTGAAAAGTTCGCTCCACACATCAATCTGAAACATTCAAGATCTTAATATCCAAAATATACAGGATTTTTAAATTTGATTAAAAAGTATGTACTCGCATTTAGCTCTTGTCAACAAAATATTCGACAAATTAGGCAGAATTTAACCCTTGTCAACACAATATTCGACAAATTAGGCAGCAATTAACCATTGTCAAAAAATATTCGACAAATTAGGCAGCAATTAACCATTGTCAACAAAATATTCGACAAATTAGGCAGCATTTAGCCCTTGCCAACAAAATATTCGACAGATTAGGCAGCATTTAACCCTTGTCAACAAAATATTCGACAAATTAGGCAGCATTTAGCCCTTGTCAACAAAATAGTCGACAAATTAAGCCTTAATTTACCTTGTGTTCTCGGCAAACGTTCTCAATGTAAGATTTTTCCTCTGTATTGCTCACTCGAATGGCCCAAACTTCGTGTCTATTTGGATAATGAGGAAGATTTTTACTCCAACCATTTTAAAGACACACACACTATGCTCAGTTACATATTAAGAAAGGAAAAAAATATCTAGTACATTTGGCGGAAAGATACTAGAATGAATTTCTGATTAAATCGGCGGCGGGAATTTCGAATTTCGCCTATTTTCTGTTGAATTCCTAAATGTGTCTATGCGTGTTATATTAATTCATTTCAGAAATGTCGATTTCGTAAATTTCAAAGGGATAATTATTTTTAAGCTTCATTACATCGTATTTTATGTATTATGCTTCTAAACAAACATCAAATCGCACGTTTATGTACGTCAACTTGGTTATTTCGACATTACCCGTACTATACTTACCCTGGACTCACTAAACGGAATTAATTTAGGTATGCCTCACTTTTATACAGTACTGAAAATAAATTATTATAACGGTTTTTAAATTCAATGTAATTAATTAATAACCACTTTGAAATATAATCAATAGACGGAATTTTCGCAAATTATATAACGCGCGCAGATATACTTAGAAATACACTCGTTAATAGTCCAAATTCTAAATTCCCGCCGTCGATTTACCGGAAATTCGTTAAAGTATTTTCCCTCCAATTGTTAGCATAGGACACTTTGCTGTTTCTATTTTGAAAATTCGTGCGACAGATTTTCGGAGGAACGTGTTAATTATAACGTGCTACCATGCGTGCATTTAACGCCGTCATGAAATAGAAACGGGAGAGCCCCCTTGTTTTGTAGGGCGCCATCTTCAGCTTACAAGGAGAGTACCCGAGGTGTTAATTGCCGATTTGGTTCAAAGTCGGGGTGAAGTGTAGTACAGCGGCCTCATCGAATTTGATATTAATTTTAGTTGCGCCTGATAGACCTTGTCACGTAGATGTCGAGGGTATTTTTTATTTTGGCCGCAAATGATTATTTAATTGTTTAACTTAATTTTTTAATTTTAAAAATTTCACATTTTCATTGAATTTTATATTAATTTTGGTTGCGCCTGATAGACCTTGTCACGTAGATGCCGAGGGTAATTTTTATTTTGGCCGCAAATGATTATTTAATTGTTTAACTTAATTTTTTAATTTTAAAAATTTCACATTTTCATTGAATTTTATATTAATTTTGGTTGCGCCTGATAGACCTTATCACGTAGACGCCGAGAGTAATTTTTATTTTGGCCGCAAATGATTATTTAATTTTTTAATGTAATTTTAAATTTCTAATTTTTGGGTATTTGCACGTGTTTTGTTGTACTTATTTCCGTCGTGTGTTCGCCGGCAACACAGTTTCGGTGTCCTAATGAATTCCACGTGATATTCCCTTTTTGTATAAAATCAATTACAGTTTTTGTTCATTTTCTCGGTGTTTTCTATTATTGGGCCACTTTGTTTCTGATTGAGATTAAAAGTATATACTTGATGCGTAAGGCTTGGTACTGTCCTCTAGGTCGCGTTATAGATGGCCCATCGCTTTTTTTAGTATGGGGTTGGGGAGGCGCTGCGCGCCCCCAGCGCTTGAGCGAAGCGAGTGCGCGGCGCCGTCAGGCGCCAATACGGGGAGTTTAGTAACGTCTTTTACGTGTTTTGGAAGTAATTATCTTCGTCGGGTTGTCGCCTACACCACGGCTTGTTACTGTTTGTTTAGGTTTCCACTCTACTAACTTTTTAACATTAAGTTAATTAATTTAATTATCATTTTCGACCCAAAAACCAAAGTTTCGTAATCAACGCGTCAAGTGCTACATTCTCCGCCACCCAAAAATACAAAAACACGGTAATTTCCTACAATTAGTACATTTTTAACATTAAGCTAATTAATTTAATTATCATTTGCGGCCCAAAAAAATTAGTTTCGTAATCTACGCGTCAAGTGCTACATTCTCCGCCACCCAAAAATTCAAAAACATGGTAATTCCCTAAAATTAGTACATTTTTAACATTAAGTTAATTAATTTAATTATCATTTGCGGCCCAAAAAAAATTAGTTTCGTAATCTACGCGTCAAGTGCTACATTCTCCGCCACCCACAAATACAAAAACACGGTAATTCCCTAAAATTAGTACATTTTTAACATTAAGTTAATTAATTTAATTATCATTTGCGGCCCAAAAAAAATTAGTTTCGTAATCTACGCGTCAAGTGCTACATTCTCCGCCACCCACAAATACAAAAACACGGTAATTCCCTAAAATTAGTACATTTCTAACATTAAGTTAATTAATTTAATTATCATTTGCGGCCCCAAAAAAAATTAGTTTCGTAATCTACGCGTCAAGTGCTACATTCTCCACCAAAAAAAAACACGAAATTACATGAGGCCGCTGTAGTGCAATTTTGCCCAAAGTCGGGCGTTATGTAGACCTATATGAGATATGAAATTTCTCAAAAGGAGACATTGCACTAACTATTCCATTGGCCATGACAACCGAATTTTTTTTGGATCACTTAAAACAAAAAAATCTCCATTTAAAAAAGCGTGGGATTATTTTGGTTTTAAAAATTTCAAAATCACGAAATTGGTAATTCGGACCACAGTTAGGTAAATTTCATTAAGTTTGGGAAAATTGGAATATTTTTGTGGTAAAATTGTAACAATTTTTGTGTTAAATAAAGAAAAAATCTTATTTTTGTTTTAAGTGGTCAAAAACATTTTCGGTTGCCATGGCCGATCGAATGGTTAATGCAACTCTCCATTTAGGAACTTTCATATCTCATATAGGTCTACATAACGCCCGACTTTGAACAAAATCGGCAAAAAACACCTCGGGTAGTTTCCTTGTTAGTCGAAGTAAAACTCTTTCTTATTTGTGGTTATATTTTTAACAATTTCAATATTTGTTATATACTTAAATAAAACTATATTTCAGATTATATTATAATGCTTACTACGTTACCTGAGTTTAAAAACATTTTACTTGGAAAACTAAAATTTATGGAAAATAGCAGTACACTAGAGTTTCCACCTACTGTAAATTACTATTATACCAGACTAGCGCCGTCTCTAGGTTCGTTGCTGAATCCATGATGGCACCAAGATTCTAGCTTTCGCAGCTTGTTTCCCAGGTTATTTTACATGGTGTTTCAAAAGGTTATGCAAATATTTTACGGAGTTGTAGGGGCTGAGTTGAGAAGTATGCCTGTTTTTTTCCCAATTTTCCTACGATGAGTTAAAAGAGTGCCAGAGAGCTTCAAAGTGTGGCTTTTTAGCCCCTGGAAATAGGATGAAACCAGCGCAAAACCAAGCAGCAGGGACTTTAAATACTGTTTAAGTTATCTTTTTACGCTGGTTACCTTGATTGGTTTACAAAACCCTTTTTTGCCTATCACACGAACCCAAACCTTCGCATTTCCCTGCTGCTTGGTTTTGCGCTTGTTGCAGCCTACTTCCAGGGGCTAGTCTGTTAAAATTGGTAATAATAAACATGGAACTTTATACTCCGTTGAAGGGATAAATTGTATTCAACCAGTAAATGTAACATTTATAACAAAAAAATTGTAATTGCAAAATATTGGAAATAATTGGAATTTACCCTTGATAGTCTTCCGAAGTGCTACACTGATGCGTCATAAATAATAGAATAAATTGCAGTAAGACTTTAGAAACACGAAACTGTGCCATTTTGCATTTACACTTCATTTAATCTGACGAGGAGAATGGTTTTCGTTTAGCATAGGGAATAACTAGCACGATTTGCTATCGCGATGTTATCACCACTAACAGTGTGAACTAAGCATAAGGCACAAAGATATTAAATGACTGGATAATTAAGACTATATAAAAAAACATTCATTACGGAAAGTTAAAGTAAATAAAAACCACATATGGACTATAATGAAGTTAAATACGCGAAACGGTAAGAAAAAAGGTAAACTCAACCCTCCTACGCATCGTAACCCGGTCACCTGAATTATAGACTTTAAAAGTCGCTTGATGACTTAGGCTTAAGGTGGTGCCTTGGGTATTAGTATAGCCATGAATTTATTCATTTTACCCATGAATATAGAACTGAACCTTATCTGTATGGTGCTATCCCGATCCGGTAGAAGGCAGGGCTTACGAAGCTATGCCGCTACTACGTCAAATTGTTTAGCCAATTAAAAGCTAGAGGAAATGACGGACATCTCCATGGAAGAGTAGGGGTTCAAAAATTAAGTGGCTCTGCCGAACGGCCTAGCACAAATACAGGTCTCAAAGGCGGGGAAATCATTTCCCCGCCTTAAAATTTTCGTCGATTTGAAAAGTAGATTACGAGTGAAATAATTAAGGGAAAATTATGAAAGTAGTCTTAAATCAAACCTGGAAACTTACTAACAATCATATGAAAAATCCATAGTTGAATACAAACACTAAAATTATTAAAAAGTCTCCGACTTGCAACACAGTTAGGAAAACAAAGTCCCGTAGGAAAAGCATTGGGGAGAAAAACCAATTTCCACGAAAATTCGTCGGCAGAGCCACTTAATTTTTGAACCCCTACTCTTCTATGGAGATGTCCGCTACTATTGACTGAAGGCAGTATCAGTCACGTGCTTCCTCCATGGTATATCCGTCAGGTGTAAGAGGGGCGGAGCTTATAGTTCCGCCTCTTTCCGACAGAGATAGAAACATATCTAGAGCGGTTCTAGATTCATGGGTAAAATGAATAAATTCATGGTATAGCTGATTATTATTATTATTATTTTTATTAAAATCAATAAATTGATCTTCGGGAAAAAAAAACAAATTAAAATGGAATGAAAATAGGCAGAATTTCCACGATAGACCGGTTTCGACCTAGTTGGAGCTCATTAGTAAAGCGCAGGGAATCTGGCTTGGGACTTAACCGTAATCAGAAGCTATGCTACGTTTTTATGGAAAACCACTTGGGTAGATTCCAGGCGATACAACTTCAGGAAAACCCTGAGAATAAGGCTGTAGTTTTTAGCCTGGCGCATCATAAACAGGGTTGCCACTTTATTGATTTTTTTCTAATAAAAATCAAATCAATCGATTTTTTTATTTAAATGGGATTTCTTTGATTTTATTGAATTTTTTTTACAATAAATGGCTCTTCTCCTGTATAATTAACGGATATTTTACTTTTATGAGCTTATTTTAATTAAATAAAATCTTAATTGAACTTAATTACTTTTTAATATTTTAGTTTGCTCAGATTTTCTATGTATTTAAAATATATTGTATGATTTGAATCAATGATTTTTCAAAAAATCAGTGGATTGAAATCTTGAATTAAATCATGATTTAAATCAGTCAACCTTGATCATAGATCATAATTATTCTTAGTTCGGTTACTAAACCAAGTCGGAGCTGAGAGGCTCAGTGGCGTATCTAGCATGGGTGACACCCGGGGCGGATATCATGGTGTGCTACGTACTAGTCTCTAGTTTGTGCAAGTTTTTATTTTTTTCCCGGTTGGGTGTCACCGCCAAATCACGTAAAAATGGGTGGCACCCGGGACGGACGCCCCCCACCCCCCTAGCTACGCCACTGGAGAGGCTCACTGTGTCAGTGTCTAAAAAGAAGAAAAAGAGTTGTTATAATGTTACTTATGTTATAACACATTGCGCTAGATCTTAGTAAATATCTTACTTTCATTGTATATTCTCCATTAGATATTTGGATTGCTCCGTCTGCTCCTGGAGCGATGTCCGGCAGGGCAACCGAGAGCCGATAGCATAGAGTAAACCACGCACATAGAGTGGAAGGCCTTCCACTCTATGTGAGTGGTTTACTCTATAGCCGGCTATCAGCGAAACTTGTTAACACTTTCCTTACGCAACGTCTTGTTTTCGAGGCGTGAACTAAACAAGTTGGCCTAAAGGTCATTTACAATATCTGGATAAAAAAATAAGATTATACTCTATAAAATGTAAAAACAACACCATCGCTCTATGGACTTTATTTATTCACGCCTAATTTCTTGTTCCATGTTGATCTGAAGACAGTGACGTAGCAACGGAACTGGGTAAAAGCAAAAGTGACATAATTCCCTAAAGTGTGACAATCCTTTCGTATGTTAAAGGTTTAATGAATGCTCGACTCGAGATCGACCACATAAAAGACTATTTATTGTCGCCTTTCTGGATCTGTTTTTAGTCTATGATACTATATTGTAGGTAAATGGTGATAGCATCTGGACAGAACGACGAAAAATCAAAAAATACACTAACTTTGACCAGTGCTACTTAGTTCCTCCGTTATTTGTTGGATTTAACTTCCTTCCCTCCCCAAGGCATACTTTCCCTTCTCCCCTCACAACTTGTATTTCGCTCGTAACATTCATTCAGAGTAGAACCGATTGTCACACTTTTGGTAATTTTGTCACTTTTGGTAAAAGTAGTTTATTAGAAAATTTATCTACAACAGAAAAACATGAAATTGATTGAAATATTTGAACAATTCTAGAACACAATTGACCTTCAAAGAAGCTTCTATTCTTTAATAATTTACTGGAATATATTTTGTGAAGTGTATCTAATGTAGAAAGAAATGCACAAGAATAAGTTGCCTACAAGGCTCTATTGCCCTTTGACTATAAGAAGGAAGATATAATCAAGATATTATATATTTAGACACTTAGAATGTCTAAGAAATGCCTGTGGAAATGGGTAGGTCTTAAATATAAGACGTTACTCGTAATTTCCAATTAATTGACTGGCCGCTGCCGAATAAAAAAATGGAGGACGTTCACTCTGACAATATGTAGATCAGAAAATGGATTTAAGAAACCCCGATTCGTTCTCTCATCGAAGTTGTTGGATAATTTAAAATGTTAGATGGTTAAAAAAGTACAAATTAGGTGAGTGGCCGTATATTAGCGCCGAGGCTTAATGTCAAATCGGCCCCGAAAGTTAAGCACGGGGCTGGAAAATGAAAGCAGGCTTAAAACGTAAAAAATTAAGGGTGTTGCTCTAAATTTTGAAAAATATAAATTTTATACTAAATTAATAATAATTAAAATTTGGGGTGTCACACAGAGATCCTATACAGCTATATAGGATTTCTGATTTTGAACTACTAATTGGCGCTAACAGGCTGAAATGGAGAAATTTTAAAGTAGCTAAAACCTATATAACTTTTTCCCAAGTTGAAATTTGTTTTACAATTTTTACACATAGCATCGCTTCGAATATAGTTTTCAGATATAAACCAGTAAGTAACTCTTAGTTTCCCCCCAAAAGGTTTAATTATGAGCCATCTGACAAAAAATAAAAGCATTGGAATCGAAACTCGGGGGATTATTATTTCATGTATAAAGGTTAATGTAAACTTGTTTCCCTGTAAACGATTTATGAATGGGTCTTTTTCGCGTATGTAAATGTTCGTGGATGCTAAAATTATCAATTATGTAAGTCTGGCTATATTGACTTAACTGATACTCCGCAAATGGTGGGCTTTTCGAAGGTAGTCGGGCCGTCCGGAGCTCAAGTTCGGTGACAGATGAAGGATTTTTTTTCGCCAAATCGCCCAAATACTGTTTGATATAAGGTACATAGAATTACAATTAGACCAACTTCAATCATAGTTGAGTAGGTTAGTAGGCTCCTCCTCTTAAACGACAATAAAATTGGCCCAGTATATCATTGGTTCACTAAAGCAAACGCCTTCTGACGCTATTGAATTATTTATTTTTAGTGGCGCAAGCCTAGAGCTCCGCGAAACAGTTCAATTAACCGCTAAAGTTTTGATTAACCATAAAAATTACGATTAACTGTTTATCCATGGATATTATCCACGGCTATATAGCAATTTAACATGTAAAATAATCGGTTTTTTTCGGATAATTTTCGTTTGTGGATAAAAATAAATAAAGTGATTATTTCTTATCTAAACGCCGAGCTCTACGCAAGCCTAAATCACTACGAAACATTTTATTTAAAGTCGAAAACCGTTTTATAAATTTATCAAGCGGTTTTTTTGCAACAAATTTTCTAAGTTTGTATTCCTTCACTTCTGAGCGACTGAAGCGACTGTGGCGCCATCTTTTGAAACTTTAACGAACATTAACTCCTCCGAATTCAGTCTGAGCAGCACCTCGCGCGATTGTACTAACCTTTCTAAATTGGTTTTTACGTCTTCCAAGTGGCTCTGCGGGTAGGGTATTCCTATCAAAACAAAATGGCGCTGATTTTATAGAAATTCATATTGACACAGAAACGGAAACCGGTGCGTTTAAACTTATTTGGTGGTTTATTGTAAATGTTTTTCTTTTTAATTAGGGCCTCTGTTAATTTCTAAAACGAAAAAAGTAAACAACTTGAAACGTTTGGCACTTCTTTAAAGGGCATATAACCTTCAACGTATTTCTTACGCAACTAACCACTACATAGTGCCAAACATTTCCAACGCCATAGGAGGGAGTGGATAAAATTGGATCCTTTTAGCCGGGCCACAGAAATACTGGGTTCATTATTAAATACAAATACAGGGTGTTTCAATAAACTCTATCAGGCCATTATTCTCTTAACAAAATGGGTTTTGGAATTTGACAAATAATAAATATACAGATACGCCCCAAAAACTTTAATTTGGGTAGTACCAAACTCATTGAAAAATATAATATTTCAAAAGAACCTATTTTAGTTGTAACTTTCAGAGTATGCTCTACAACTTTCTCATTAAAACATTTTGTCCGGTGAAAAAATAAATTGTCAAAGACTACGAAATGGTTTCCGATTTTTGAAATTGACAAGTTATAGAGTTTCCTAACCAATAAACATACCCTAAAATTTTCTAGAGGAAATAGGTTTTGAGACAAATGGCACGATCAAGCGAATTTGTTAAAAATCATAATATTACTTCATAATAATCATGGTATTCTTTGAAGTTGAAGATTTGAAGATCTCCATTGTACTTGGAAGATTTTTTCTTTTGTTTGTCGATAGCCCTGAAGAAAATGGTTTTTCTTTAACTAACTAGAAAATATGCCAGGTCAATTTTTCCAAACATTTGCACGTTGTTGATGGAAACTTTCATCGTGATATTCTTTTGACAACTGCCTTTCAAGAGTTTATCTTTCTGCTCTGGGCGAATGCACACTAATACCGTCTTGTTGATTCTGAAAGGTTGACTCCAAACATTAATCTGAAACATTTGAGGTACAGAATGTGAGATTATATGAACAAATGTAATTAAATTAACTGGAATCTAATTCTAAATAAAATTGATCTGTATTGACCTATTGTGAAATACTTAAAAATTGAGTTAGGTATGGAATACAAATTTAATATTACGCTTTTTATATTTTCAAACACAATAAAGGTTATTTTTGACGTTCTAGAAGCTCCTATTAGATTTATTCAAAATTTACCGATGCTGCGCTTAAGCCTAATCTTTAGGTTGTCCATGTTAGGTCTCTGGAATAGGTTACCCGTGTTGAATCTATGGTAAAGGTTACCCATGTTGTAGATACAGGTAGACACAAATTAGGACCCAACTGTTAAAATGGTTTTCTCCCGAGCTCTTCGGTTTCCCCTCCCATAAAAACTTGTTGAGATTAATGGTAATAGTTACCCCGGTAGCAAAATAAAGTGTCGAATACGTGTATATCAGAAGTAAATATAACGGAACAAGCAAACGTGACCAGAATGTCGACCATGTCACCATAGTAGAAGGAAAGTGAGGGTGTGGCATCGATCCCAAGTTCAGGTTTAGGTTCGGGATCGAGATCCGGGATCGAGATCCGGGATTTAAGGGGTAAAATGGGGGTAAAATCGTCGAAAAGTCAATGTATTTATGATATTTCTCGCGACGATTTGTTTTTTCGTATATCAACATATTGTGTTCAGGCCAGCTTGTTCATTTATCTCAAATTTCAAGAGTACCCTTATATGGTACTTGAACGTATATCTTATCAAGTTTTATCGTACGTAATAAGATGAAATGATGTAAAAAGTGATAACCTAGGAGAAAGCACGCGTGCGCGGATTACCCGGGAGGCGCGGTTAATTTGAATTTAAGAGTGTTTTGACGTCATGGAATATTTGTTGTTAAAGTAGAATGGAAGTATTTTTAAACTTCATTTTATTATGTCGAGTGATTCAATACTTTAAAGAGATACACTGTTATATAAGACGCGTGTGGCATTGGGTAGTGGGGGTTTTTCCGGGAACTTTCCCGCATACGAGTGCGTTTACCGCGTATATTTCCGTATAAGGGCGTTTTCCGCGTAGTTTTTCCGCGAATGAGCACGTTTTTCGACACCGGCGCGTTTTCACGTAGCTTTCTGCATTAGGGATCTTGTTTCTTGGTATGTTGTTGAAAACTCAGAAAAATTTGAGATATACTGATAACATATTACTCTGATTGACGGGAATTCTCGTCACTGCTTATCGAATGTATAACACCTTTTAAGGAAAATAAATTTTTGAGACAAGGCTGCCATCTATAGAAGCGTTTTACAGTTCATTGAAAAATCTAATTTTTTTTAAATCATCATCTCGTTCGTAATTGCCTTTCTATCTCTTCAATTATAAAAGTATATCCTAATTAATTCTATATTTTTAACATTAACAAGTCTCCAAATTATACCAACTTTTAACCAATTTTCCCCAATTGTACTAATTTTTAACAGAATTTCCTAAATTATTCAAATTTTTACCATAAGCCAACTTAATTTCAAAACTATTGTCTATTTATGAAAATTGAGTTTTGTACGTATTTGGAATCGTTTAATTTTTATCCCTAAAATGGGTGATTTGTAGGAAATTTATATTATTTTTATTGGCTTTACGATATTTCAAGTTAATTTATAACATTTATAAATGAGTTTAATTAAATTAATAATTAAGTTTCGTTCGTATATTGAATCGGTATTTATTTATAATAATTTTTTCACCTAGATTATTTTTTTTTATCCCCCACACTCTCGATCCAGCTCCCTACTATACGTGTCCATTTATAAAATCAAAATTGAACCGTCATGAATAATCCATATAAACGTAAAAGACGCGGACGTCTTGAAGTCCAAGTTTCGTTTCCACTGAAATAGAAACAACAAGAGGAAAGGGTCTTTCTGGTGACCTAACTTTTAACATTGTTGGGCGTTTTATATTTATTGTGTTCTGTTACTTATAGTCATATGGATTTCCATTCATTCGAGGAAGTTAGTGAAATAGTGGAAGAGTATAATAGGACGTGGTTAGATATGCAAGAAATAAAAGAGAATTTGGACGAAATGGAAAAGCATTTAAAAAAGTGGGAATTGAAGTTAGAAGAAGCTTGTCAAAGGGAAGTTGTACTGAGAAATAAAGTTAAAGATATAAAACCAAATACAATTGGATTGAAAATATTGCAAGATAGTTGGAAGGGAGCAGAGAAGTAAAGGGATAATATTGTATGTCATTGATTGGCTTAAGACCTGTTATATAAAATATAAAATAAAATATAAAATAAAATATGAAATAAAATAAAATGAAATAAAATAAAAAAATATAAAAATATTAAAATATTAAAATTACTAATTTTTAACAGAATTTCCTAAATTATTCTAATTTTTGCCATAAGCCAATTTAATTTTAAAACTATTGTCTATTTACGAAAATTGAGTTTTGTTGATATTTTGAATAGTTTCATTTTTATCCCTGCTTAAAAGTTATTATAATTGGGGATATTTTGTTAAAAGTTAGAATAATTTGTGAGATTCTTTTAAAAAAAACTGCATAGTTTTGGTTATTTTCAAACAAAAATAGAAAATTAAAGCCTGCTTTTTGATTTTGGATACCTCGGAGCTTAATAACAACGCTAATCACTTGCATCTTGTAAAAAACAGTAACCTGAGATTAGAATTAAAATTTGCCAAACCGTTACCGGAGCCGATTTCCATTCTAATTTACGCTGAGTTTCTTTAAGTATTTTTTCAATCCTTATACCTATATTTACATATTGGAATTGTTACAAAAGGTTCTTTTAAACGTAACTTAGTACATTAATTTATTTTGGAAGTTCAAAACGTATTAAGAGCCCTTCAAAGTACTATAAAAGGATTTCATTTACAAACTAAATTAATATTTTCTTCAAACTTTCAATTCGTTATAATTTGAATTTAAAAGAAAACATCATGGATTATAGGTGCGTAATCTACTATTAGACCGAACGGATTAAAAAATACTTAAAGTAAGTGGTTTTACTGATAAACTCTAAAGGAATTTAACTTTAAAGGGTATCTTAGATTATTGTTTTTAATTGTATTCAAGTTCAACACGTATAAAGAGTCCTTCAAAGTACTATAAAAGGATTTCATTTACAAACTAAATTAATATTTTCTTCAAACTTTCAATTCGTTATAATTTGAATTTAAATGAAAACATCATGGATTATAGGTGCGTAATCTACTATTACACCGAACGGATTAAAAAATACTGAAAGTAAAAGGTTTTACTGATAAACTCTAAAGGAATATAACTTTAAAGGGTATCTTAGATTATTGTTTTTAATTTTATTCAAGTTCAAAACGTATAAAGAGTCCTTCAAAGTACTTTAAAAGGATTTTATTTACGTACTAAATCCATATTTTTTTTTTAATCTTAGAAGTTAGTTTTTATGAAATACTTACTAATACCTGAAAAATTGACTTTAGAGTGGATAAGATTTGTAAATATCATTTGAAACTAATAATTTTCACGCTTTATTTAAATCAAGCAATTACATTTTTAAAAATGAAAGAAGTTAAACAATATATCAAGGTATTACACGTAATCTTATCATTTCAGGGTAATTAAAGCAAATTGAAGCTGTACCACACGGTCTTCGCTCCGATAAACGAAGGTATGCTCTATCCAAATGCTTACAGATGGAATATTAAATTAAAATTGTTTATAATATTTGATAAAAAAGTACACTGGTTGTTTGCGAAAACATCTGCCACCTTTAATTACTATAAATATTATTTATTAAACAGATATTACAAACATTATTATTTATTTTAATTTTCTATTCAGAACTGTTTTATATACAACTTACTTATCTCTTAATCATAGTTTCGTACCTTTGGAAAAATTATAAATATTGTAAATTTGTGCAGAAATTATCTCCAAATGGCTATGGACAGAATATTTTACCCGACGAAGAATTGTACACTAACTCATATACAAATTACGACGTTAAACCGAATTAAAATTTGTAAAATATTGTAAATATTTTAAGTCAATAAAGAAATTAAGAAATGTTTTAAAAAATAAGATATCTTCTATTTTCTACCTTTTATTTTCTACCTTTTATTTCAATAAAAGTTACCGCGGGTGGGTCTGAGCGGAGCGCGGTGGGATCCCCTGAAAGTTTTTATTATGTTTGATTATGTCAATGTGTTTATCTCCCTGATAAGAAAATTCTACTTTCAAAAATCTATAAATGTAAACTTTAATCGTGTCCATTGTTTAAATCACAATTGAACCGTCATATTACTATAAACCATATAAACGTAGAAACCGAACGTTTACGCGTCATAGTGGAAGAGAGCATAGAACTTGAAAGATAAAGTAGAAAATAAAAGGTAGAAAATAGAAGATATCTTATTTTTTAAAACATTTCTTAATTTCTTTATTGACTTAAAATATTTACAATATTTTACAAATTTTAATTCGGTTTAACGCCGTAAATTGTATATGAGTTAGTGTACAATTCCTCGTCGGGTAAAATATTCTGTCCATAGCCATTTGGAGATAATTTCTGCACAAATTTACAATATTTATAATTTTTCCAAAGGTACGAAACTATGATTAAGAGATAAGTAAGTTGTATATAAAACAGTTCTGAATAGAAAATTAAAATAAATAATAATGTTTTTAATATCTGTTTAATAAATAATATTTATAGTAATTAAAGGGGGCAGATGTTTTCGCAAACAACCAGTGTACTTTTTTATCAAATATTATAAACAATTTTAATTTAATATTCATCTGTATGCATTTGGATAGAGCATACCTTCGTTTATCGGAGCGAAGATCATGTGGTACAGCTTAAATTTGCTTTAATTACATTGAAATTATAAGATTACGATTATTCGTTCTACAGCTGAACAGAAAATGATATAGCGAACGAATTTTCCAGATTTCTTTTGAACCTCCATCCGTAAATGCTACAAGAAAAACCTCGTCCTGCACCATAAGAAAGAAAAATGGGGAATAGGATTTAGTTTTGGTTATCGTTTTGTTTATACTGTAATAGCTACAATACTAAGATGAATACAAAATTTAAAATAATAAAGAGTCGAGATACTTCATGACTAAAGTTTTAAAATTTATTTACAATTAAAAAAATTACAATTAAAATAAATTTTAAAACTTTAGTCATGAAGTATCTCGACTCTTTATTATTTTAAATTTTGTAATTATAACGCCATGACTTTAAATAGATTTAAAATCAATGATAATACTAAGATGACTTTTCGATAAAGGATTAGTTTTGCAGAACTTTTTATATTATCGCGTTTTGATCCTTATTACCGTATGGATTTCAACACAATTGAAGAATATAAAACACAATGCAAATAATTTAATTCTTTTAACTGATAATACTGATTTGAAAACCTTGATGTAATTTTATTTATAAGCTGTGGGTTTTTATGCTATATAATTTCAAATGCAGGTATTGTTTAAAGTACAAATGCATAATTTAATGTATCAGGTTTTGTATTTTTGTGTTTATTGATAATATAAATACCGATAAGAGTATGCAACTAAATATTACATTTATGTATTGGTAAGCCTTAAAGGTACTTGTATCTTTTTAACTAAGAACCCTATGTAAATAATGTAACCATATTAATAGTTAATTAATAAATTATAAAAATAATAACGCTTTCTGTGCTTTAAGAAATATGTTTACTTTCTTCATATATTAAGCTATTTCAAATACCATAATGAGTTCAAGTACATACCATAAATATAATAAAGCAATTAAAATTTTAATAACACATGATACTTTTAGTATTTTGTTTATTATTTTCCATTGCCGCCGTTAGATGTCACCAAAGCATCTATTTAAATAAATTTATCCCTTGTTAAAAAAACTTTGTTTTCTAGATTTGAGGTTTGCTTTTAAGCATCACTGTAATTAAGAAAGAAATATAATAACATAATGCAACTATGTTTTTTTACCTGAGTATAATACCTTGATATATTGTTTAACTTCTTTCATTTGTAAAAATGTAATTGCTTGACTTAAATTATTAGTTTCAAATGATATTTACAAATTTTATCCACTCTTAAGTCAATTTTTCAGGTATAAGTAAGTATTTCATACAAACTAACTTCTAAGTTTGAAAAAAAATATGGATTTAGTACGTAAATAAAATATTTTTAAAGTACTTTGAAGGACTCTTTATACGTTTTGAACTTGAATAAAATTAAAAACAATAATCTAAGATACCCTTTAAAGTTAAATTCCTTTAGAGTTTATCAGTAAAACCTTTTACTTTCAGTATTTTTTAATCCGTTCGGTCTAATAGTAGATTACGCACCTATAATCCATGATGTTTTCATTTAAATTCAAATTATAACGAATTGAAAGTTTGAAGAAAATATTAATTTAGTTTGTAAATGAAATCCTTTTATAGTACTTTGAAGGACTCTTTATACGTGTTGAACTTGAATACAATTAAAAACAATAATCTAAGATACCCTTTAAAGTTAAATTCCTTTAGAGTTTATCATTAAAACCACTTACTTTAAGTATTTTTTAATCCGTTCGGTCTAATAGTAGATTACGCACCTATAATCCATGATGTTTTCTTTTAAATTCAAATTATAACGAATTGAAAGTTTGAAGAAAATATTAATTTAGTTTGTAAATGAAATCCTTTTATAGTACTTTGAAGGGCTCTTAATACGTTTTGAACTTTCAAAATAAATTAATGTATTAAGTTACGTTTAAAAGAACCTTTTGTAACAATTCCAATATGTAAATATAAGTATAAGGATTGAAAAAAATACTTAAAGAAACTCAGCGTAAATTAGAATGGAAATCGGCTCCGGTAACGGTTTGGCAAATTTTAATTCTAATCTCAGGTTACTGTTTTTTACAAGATGCAAGTGAAGAAAATATTAATTTAGTTTGTAAATGAAATCCTTTTATAGTACTTTGAAGGGCTCTTAATGCGTTTTGAACTTCCAAAATAAATTAATGTACTAAGTTACGTTTAAAAGAACCTTTTGTAACAATTCCAATATGTAAATATAGGTATAAGGATTGAAAAAATACTTAAAGAAACTCAGCGTAAATTAGAATGGAAATCGGCTCCGGTAACGGTTTGGCAAATTTTAATTCTAATCTCAGGTTACTGTTTTTTACAAGATGCAAGTGATTAGCGTTGTTATTAAGCTCCGAGGTATCCAAAATCAAAAAGCAGGCTTTAATTTTCTATTTTTGTTTGAAAATAACCAAAACTATGCAGTTTTTTTAAAAGAATCTCACAAATTATTCTAACTTTTAACAAAATATCCCCAATTATAATAACTTTTAACCAGGGATAAAAATGAAACTATTCAAAATATCAACAAAACTCAATTTTCGTAAATAGACAATAGTTTTAAAATTAAATTGGCTTATGGCAAAAATTAGAATAATTTAGGAAATTCTGTTAAAAATTAGTAATTTTAATATTTTAATATTTTTATATTTTTTTATTTTATTTCATATTTTATTTTATATTTTATTTTATATTTTATATAACAGGTCTTAAGCCAATCAATGACATACAATATTATCCCTTTACTTCTCTGCTCCCTTCCAACTATCTTGCAATATTTTCAATCCAATTGTATTTGGTTTTATATCTTTAACTTTATTTCTCAGTACAACTTCCCTTTGACAAGCTTCTTCTAACTTCAATTCCCACTTTTTTAAATGCTTTTCCATTTCGTCCAAATTCTCTTTTATTTCTTGCATATCTAACCACGTCCTATTATACTCTTCCACTATTTCACTAACTTCCTCGAATGAATGGAAATCCATATGACTATAAGTAACAGAACACAATAAATATAAAACGTCCAACAATGTTAAAAGTTAGGTCACCAGAAAGACCCTTTCCTCTTGTTGTTTCTATTTCAGTGGAAACGAAACTTGGACTTCAAGACGCCAGCGTCTTTTACGTTTATATGGATTATTCATGACGGTTCAATTTTGATTTTATAAATGGACACGTATAGTAGGGAGCTGGATCGAGAGTGTGGGGGATAAAAAAAATAATCTAGGTGAAAAAATTATTATAAATAAATACCGATTCAATATACGAACGAAACTTAATTATTAATTTAATTAAACTCATTTATAAATGTTATAAATAACTTGAAATATCGTAAAGCCAATAAAAATAATATAAATTTCCTACAAATCACCCATTTTAGGGATAAAAATTAAACGATTCCAAATACGTACAATCTCAATTTTCATAAATAGACAATAGTTTTGAAATTAAGTTGGCTTATGGTAAAAATTAGAATAATTTAGGAAATTCTGTTAAAAATTAGTACAATTGGGGAAAATTGGTTAAAAGTTGGTATAATTTGGAGACTTGTTAATGTTAAAAATATAGAATTAATTAGGATATACTTTTAAAATTGAAGAGATAGAAAGGCAATTACGAACGAGATGATGATTTAAAAAAAATTAGATTTTTCAATGAACTGTAAAACGCTTCTATAGATGGCAGCCTTGTCTCAAAAATTTATTTTCCTTAAAAGGTGTTATACATTCGATAAGCAGTGACGAGAATTCCCGTCAATCAGAGTAATATGTTATCAGTATATCTCAAATTTTTCTGAGTTTTCATCAACATACCAAGAAACAAGATCCCTAATGCAGAAAGCTACGTGAAAACGCGCCGGTGTCGAAAAACGTGCTCATTCGCGGAAAAACTACGCGGAAAACGCCCTTATACGGAAATATACGCGGTAAACGCACTCGTATGCGGGAAAGTTCCCGGAAAAACCCCCACTACCCAATGCCACACGCGTCTTATATAACAGTTTATCTCTTTAAAGTATTGAATCACTCGACATAATAAAATGAAGTTTAAAAATACTTCCATTCTACTTTAACAACGAATATTCCATGACGTCAAAACACTCTTAAATTCAAATTAACCGCGCCTCCCGGGTAATCCGCGCACGCGTGCTTTCTCCTAGGTTATCACTTTTTACATCATTTCATCTTATTACGTATGATAAAACTTGATAAGATATACGTTCAAGTGTCTTTCGCGATAAGCAGAGATAAATGAACAAGCTGGCCTGGACACAATATGTTGATATACGAAAAAACAAATTGTCGCGAGAAATATCGGAAATACATTGACTTTTCGATGATTTTACCCCCATTTCACCCCTTAAATCCCGGATCTCGATCCCGAACCTAAACCTGAACCTGGGATCGATGCCACACCCTCACTTTCCTTCTACTCACCATGCTTTACGTGTGCAGACACGTTGCAGTATGGTTTTGTCACGTGATGAAACTCAGGTCGATCACGTTTTCTATAAAGCATCATTAACGTGTAGAAACACCTGTATAGTACCTTTCCTTTAAAGCCTTCTACACGTTGGAAATGCCTATCCTTTGACGTGTGTGGATATATCTGCTGTATGTTGTTAAACGGACGCATTTCACGTTTCATTCAACATCCTTTACACGTTGGAAATCCAGCCTCTTGTACGTTGTAAAACGGAGTCTTTACACGTACGCAATCCCGCTCGCTACACGTGTGTTAATGGGATAGGTTTACGTTCTCAAAATAGCCCTGCACACGTTTCTTTTAACGTCCTTCATACGTTGGATATCCCGCCACTTTGACGTGTTTCGATATGCCTGGTGTATGTTATCAAACTGACTCTTTACACGTTGGCAATACCGCTCCGTACATGGGTGTTAAAAGGCTTGTTGTACGTTGTTAAACTGACCTTTAACACGTTGGCAATCCGGCTCTTTACACGTGTGTCAGTACGCTTGTGTTTCGTTGTCAACCTAGCCCTGTACACGTTTCCTTTAACGTTCTTTCCACGTTGGAAACCCCGAACTTAAAACGTGTATCGATATGACTATTGCACGTTCTCAAACTTACCATTTACACTTTAGAAATCCCGCTCCTTACACGTGTGTCAGTACGCTTGTGTTTCGTTGTCAAACTAGCCCTGTACACGTTTCCTTTAACGTCCTTTACACGTTGAAAACCCCGCCCTTTTAACGTGTGTCGAAATGCCTGTTGTACGTTGTCAAACCTAACCTTTACACGTTTCCAAAAACATCTGATAAATGATAACAGACAACTTTCATACTTGTTAACCAATTTAATTTTCATTTTCATTTTTTTGGAACAAGTTAAAGAGAAAAAACTATTCATTTATTTTATCTTGTTCGGCCCCCTTTTTAGCAAGTCTGGCGAGTGCCTGTTTCAGCCATCCCTTTATTACACCTTCGATTTCGGACTCTTTTGAAATCCGATGTTGGCTCGTACAGCACCTTAAAATTAGGTAGGTAATTATTAATATCCAAAAATCCTTTTACATATTGTTCTTCCGTTACTTATATGTGGAAAAGTTGATCACATTACAATTATCATTGCATATTTTAAAATATATAAAAATGCAAAACCATTTAACAATTTGTGCTTAAAAATGTCTATCTTTTCAAAATTCAGTGATCACGCGCAGCCGCTTTATATAATATTTTACAATAAAAATAGCTCGTGCGTATTGGAACGAGCTCTGAGCAATAATTAAAAAAATGCAGGCGTTTCTAACGAAATGGCAGCACGTGATCACAAAAGAGAAGGAGATATGTTATATGGTAGTGCCTATTTGTCTAGGAGAAACAAACACAAGGAGAACGCAGCTAGCCTTTAAACACGCTAAGGCAGTGTTGTGTACAAATTTCATTGGATGAGCTGAACGTTTTACGGAAATGGGGAAGACAATTTTAACTTTTCCCCTTCCGACGGGAGCAGGCGCTAAAGCGTCTAACCAATGAAAAATGTACACAATAAAATGTATAACTTTTGACGGGTGGCGTTCTCCTGATGTTTGTTGCTCCTAGCTATTCGTAAAGTCAAAGGCTGCCTAGTTCCCTAATGTTGTGCAGCGCCCCCTTCATATAAAAACGCTTAGAAGACACAAAGGTGGAGAAAACTATACCAAAGATGAGAAAAAAAGAGCGCATAAATCGTGTAATATTAACTTAAAAAAAGAATCCCAATTTTCGTTAGCCACTCGGTCTACATTTACTCTCGTCACCTCGCGCCTATGTTTTAGTTCCGTTCAAAACACATTTTCCTTTCGTCGTGTCCTCTGGCTTAGTAAAATGTGTTGAAATTCTATCAGAAACGTACTCTTTTCGATGTCCCTCGAAATGAAAGCAAACTTTACCGGTGTTAAAAAATTATTCTTCGTGAACGTCTAAGTATTCTCGACGTTGACGTTGAAATTTCTATAGGGTTTTGCTTCACCTCTCTAAAACCACGGTCACACGAGAGCCTAAACCCACTAAATAACTAGATAAGTACCGGTTTCAGTCATCGTGAGATCAAAACAGGTTACTACGTTGTCAGTTCCAAACCGATTTCTGCGCGCTAGTTACGGAGAGTAAAGAACTCGCTTACAACTTTTTACGATTAAGCAGGACACACGAAGAAGAAAAAGTGATTAAACGATACTCCAGAAATGGTACCAACTCCATTGGACTACAGTCCATGCTTAATATTACGTCGTCATGTATCCCGCTGTAGCAAACTATGTTCAATCCCAATGAATTAACATTAAAAACCACCAACGTTCAAACAATTATGAATAAACAAGCGAGACTACGTAGAAATAACCGTTAATTTATAGGAAAAAAACGATTTACTAGTTGTTATATAAGGCTCGTGTGAACTCTTCAGTGAACTAGCATTAATGTTTTAGCAACTAGTTTAAAATGTACTAACGAATCGGTTTCGGCAGTCGTGTGACCTTGGTTTAATTATGGCAAGTTACTATTTACTTTATTCAACATAATTTCATATCGCAGCTGGGTTAGTTAGTTAATCCATAGCTGGTTTACAAAACGTTATGTTAGGCCTTTACTCCATGACAACACATTCACGGTTACAATTCATTATATAAAAACATAAAAATCGTACCCAAATACTTTATATTAGGTATAAAGATGAACAAGAACTTTATTGAACGTTCTTCGTTAACCGCTGGTTATTTATCAAAAGCAGATATTTTAGCAAGTTATTCATACGTAAATTTACGGCCGTATTCTGCATGACCCCGCAAGTAAGAAGGGAACGCCTATCTTGCTTCGGCCCTACCATTCGACGAGAGCTCACTGATTTCCCTCTTCTTTCCCCTCTTGCTTGGCCAATTGAAGGGCTGCTTTAGTGTGACGTATTACTTGTTTTGAATTCCAAACTTCCGGTTAAAATTTTCGGACATTTTTAATATCATTTGTAAAGTGAATTTTGCCGAAACTGCAATGGGAGTTATTGCTGCTGTCTTGGGAATTGAAGCGATAGGCTTAGCGGAAGAAGTAGAAATTTTTAACGAAGGTAGCAGAGAATTGAGAATGTTGAGCTAAGCGCATCATTGGAGAAGCAGGTATTTAATGTGTACGTTACAATCGTTGAACATAAGGTTTTAATTGGCGTTTTTTTTACAGTTAAGGATCTTTTCAACGTGTTTTTTTCTAGTAACCACGAAACTGGGCTACGTTCAGTAACGCTCATCAACACATGCGGCTTTCCGGTACAAAATTATAAAATTGAAGAGCCAATGGTACAAAATCTTTTTGTAAATTATGATTACATTATTAATTTGGAAATACAAATATTTTTATTTGAAGATGCGTACTACCGAATGAACTCTGCGCACATCAATAATACACATTCGCATGTATATTTGGGTGATATCTTTGCACGTTGGCTTAGTGTCCTAACCCACAAGGGCTGGGGCTTAAAAATACGTCAATACGAATGATATTTACCGTAATGTTTTTTATTTACTGTTAGGGCCGATGTGTCGATGGAATATAATTTTATCCTGCTGTCTCTTGCATAATTTTTCGAACTTTGAAACATTTCGCCCGTCCTGTTACAATTGGCAAGAATATTTTTCAATCAAGAGCACTAAACTCAGTTAATTCATTAGCATTATACTTAAAGGTGATATTTACTTTATCACAATTGCTTTTTACTTAAAATTTTTCCCTACTCCAGAAGCTTCATTAATCTTCCAAACGTCTCACTTTCTCTGGATCCAGTCAGATTGAAAAGGCTGATTATTATTAACAATTATCTCCTCGCATCATTACCACTATTAATATATTGCCGATTTTTCACAGAAAGCCCCTATTCAGATGTAAATACTACAAGGCACGACACTTATGCAATAATATGTACAAGTGTTTTCTTTTAAGTGGTTCATTTTTAAGTATGTCTGGATATTATCCGCCACCAGTTTCTAGCATCAGTTTTTAGGTTGTTCCATTATTTTAATTTCAGATGAGAAAATTTTGGGAGCTAGCAAAGCAGATTAACCAAGAGTGCAACTGTTTCCCATCGATTATTCTGCTTAAAGTTATGAGCACTGCTTTTATGCCGCTGAAGCTCTTCACATTTGGGTTCCTTAAGATGGGGAATAGAGGCTTCCACTTCCTCAACAGTACTTGAAGGGTCTTCATCACCCATTTTTAAACACTTACGAAAATATTTCACAAAACCGAATTGAGTCAAATATTTATTTCACAAATTTCTACACATTTTCCAAACAATACAAAAACTTTTATTATTTATTTTTGTGATTGGGAGAAAAAAACCTGTAGGGATGGCAAATGGGTGAGCAGTTATTTCCATAAGTGGATTTAAGTGCCATCACTATTTGAAAACAGCCAATTATAGCAACATTAAAGGTGTAATTATCAACACCGCCTACATTTGGCTGTTGGATTTAAGCTCCAGCCGCTTAGTAGCTACTGATAATACAATCACTAGTTCGCTACTCCTACAGGTTCCTATTTCGATATGGCTTATAGATGCATAATTTTATATGACCTACAGGTTCATATTTCTTGCTAGAATTTAATTCCATAAAGTAAACGAACTAAAGAATCTTCATCACTTGTTGGTAACTTCACGAAGCTCTTCTTCCGTTTTCTCCGCGTAACTGAGTGGTCAAAGTTGGCAGTACTTTTCTGTAAATTTTATTCAATAAATTGTACACTAAAGCTGAATATGTAATAAAAATATTGTAAAAAATAATTATATTTTTAGTCTGTTTTAATTTCAAACAAGATTCAGATTACTATGGAAGGCTATTTTTAATTATTGTTATTATCCTAAAAGATGTTGTTCTAAAGTTAATGAAATTTAAAGTAGATGGCGTTGTTTCAGGGCTATTACTTTTTGGTTTGTAAGAAGATGGCATTACAAAAGTTTGGAATAAAAAATGAAAAATAGATGGCATTGCAAATTATCTTCCCTAAAATAACAGTAGATGACACTGTACGCTTAATTTTGGGGTAGAGGGCGTTTTAACGTTATTTCCGGGACATGGGTCATCAAGAGTCACGTCACACTAGTGACGTCGCTGCAGCCCTTCAATTGGCCAAGCAAGAGGGGAAAGAAGAGGGAAATGAGTGAGCTCTCGTAGAATGGTAGGGCCGAAGCAAATAGGCGTTTCCCTTCTTACTTGCGGGGTCATGCAGAATACGGCCGTTAGTTGAAGAGACAAATGACTAATGACGAGCAGATTCAGAAGCATAGTCAGGGTTACCAGCCACGGACTGATTTTTTTCCGCGAATGTAGATAGAACCAGAGATCCTGGCAGTTATAGAGATGCAAAACTCCCTATACCCTAAGCAAACCAGTTTTTTAAAATTTTTACCGATCGCAGCGACGCCTGTACGTGGGGAGTAATCGCAAAGATCCTAGGATTGTTACCGTTGTTTACAATTTTTGCGTCTCTCGGCTTGAAACGGGCGCTTAATTCCGGCCGAAGGGCGGCGCTGATGCTTGCATTTTTTTGTCAGGTTTTCGGCGGAGTTTCGCATCTCTATAACTGCCAGGATCTCTGATAGAACACCGCAATAAAGGAAGCAAACTGGCGACTTTAAGAAAAATATAATTTTTACATGATTGTGCGTATAGTCCATAGAAATCAGAAGGTAACTAGTACGATTTTTGAAATGGCGTAATGCCCGCCGATTAGAACCTCAGTTTTGTCTTTACTGAAACTTGGCGGAATGAGCAGATGGAGTCATCCTCTCCCTAAATTGCAAAATTAAAGTAAGACGTCACTATGTCGGCCATCCTCATAAGTAGTAGTAGCTTTTTCGTTAAAATGAACGTGGCAAACCTGTTTGAAATAAATGGGCTACCCAAGACTAAATATAATTGGACAGAAAACTTTTGATTTTTCAAAACGTTTGTTTTCGTACGAGCTTCAGTGCATAGTCCATAAAAAGCCAGTTATTCTTTTGTTGTGTGGGTGCAGTTTTTTACCTCTCCGAGGGGACTTTGTACCCTAGGAGGGGTTATACAACCACCGTGTCTGTCTGTGGGTCGGTCTGTCAGGCCTGCGAACGCGTTCGCATTTTCGGGGCAAAGGGTAATCACTGCGTACGCAGTTTCTTAGAATCAGGGAAAAGGTTTTTCCAAAAGCGACCTCTTTTTGTCATTGGGTGTAGTATAATTTTTTAAACGGCCGGGATTCGAACACGAGCCCTCTTGCACGTCAGGTGAGTATTCTACCGCAGAACCACGGATAAAGTTACGCTTCATTGAAAATTAAAAACTCTTCCGAGGATAGGTATATTTTGGCTTGCCAACTTGTTTTTAAGTAAAAGCGCAGCTAAAACAACGGCAGATGATTAACGCCATCTACAGATCAGTTAATGAAATTCCACAATGTTAAATGCCTACCACTTTACTTGTAACAGTGATTGTTTTTACCTCTCCGAGGGGACAAAGTCCCCTAGGAGGGGTTATACAACGACCGTGTCTGTCTGTGGGTCTGTGGGTGGGTCTGTCTGTCTGTCAGGACTGCGAACGCGTTCGCATTTTCGGTGCAAAGTGTAATCACTGCGTACGCAGTTTCTCAAAGGGTTGGCAAAACCACCGTGTGACGGTGAGCGTTAACGGATGCATTTGCGGTTTGGTTTGGATGGTGTTTTTTCGCTCACCGTCGTGACGGTTTGGTGTATTACGTTTTTGTAATGTTTATGCGTAGGTTGTGAGTGTTGAATTTGCTGTGTTTGTGTTCTGATGGTTGTGCATGTTGAGTCTGTTGTGTTTATATGGGCGTTTTCTCTCCAACTTCTTCTTAATGACTTTGGGACGGACCGAGTGCTGAGTGTAATGCTACCTCTCAACGTTAAATGGCAGGGTTTCCACCAGTTGTACACGGTATTCGTCTTAGTATCAATTTGCGATCGCATCGGGCGGGATTTGAACCCGAGACCTCCTGATTGACAGGCGGACGTTCTACCACAGAACCACCGACACTTGTTACGCCTTATTGAAAATTAGACCTTCAGCTTTATCGGAAGCGTATTTAATAGAGTAGGAAATTTTGGTTTAATTGAAATAGAATTGAAATTGAAATTATTGCATCGAAGAAATTCTAATTTAGCGTTTCTCTATTGATTAAAAACAAATGCGCCACCCAGGTTTCGAACCCAGACCATTCGGCTTGGCAGTCGAGCGCTCTACCACAGAACCACCGATAGCTGCTTAGATTCACTGAAATTAAGACCGGCATCGTAAGCATAATAGGTAATAAAGTCTTTTTTTATTAATGAATTTATGAAGGCCTAATCTGGTATTTTTTAAAGGTTAAATCTTGTTTTAGCGCAGTCAGCCGAGATTAGAGGGTTAAAGGGTAGACCCTGTGGGTGGTCCACTTTCTTAACGACCTATATATAGTTCTGTTAATTCAAAGGAGATAATTTAACGTTAATTGCTTTAAGAGGTGGCGGTTAGTCAAGTGGCTCTCTGTGCTTTGTTGATGGTAAGGTTTTTGCTTCTTGTAAATACATTTGGTGTGGATATTTGGATATCTACGATTTCTAACGCAGTCAATGATTTCTTGGGTGTGCGAGTCATTATATGATATTGGAAATTGGACGGCATTGGTCTTTTTCATGTGGTATGCGTCACAACGTCAACAGGAAGTGAACGAGTCGTCCACTACCAGATATCTACGGTATCTTCATCAAGGGCGAGTGTTGAAATAAAATGAGCGTTAAAGATGCGGCAAGTATTTCGTAAGCGAGTAATTCCAAAAAGCCTCTGTAGATATTTCTTTCATTAAAATTTGCTTCGTATTATATTTAACTGATAAACTTGTTCTGTAAAAGGGTTTAATTCAATTGTGCATTGTTATAGTACGTCTAACTTACTGTTGTAACTACTTAACTTATGATATTCTGAATAAATTAAAATTGGTCGTTTCGTCTCAATTATTTTAATTATAATTAAAATTTTATACCGGGCGGGATAGAAATGGGTTAATATTTTTAACAAATAACTCTAAATTGCGGAGATATATCTTTAAGGGTTATCTCGAGAAATTAATACCACTAGGGACAATTCTTCCGAGGAGAGGTATATTTTGGCTTGCCAACTTGTTTACCTTAACGCACAAATAGACGACCGGAGGTGTACCTCACCGATTTTGTTTAGTCTCGAGAAAGTATAGTAGACCTTAACGTAACTTGACAATTCCTAAACAGAAAAGTTATGCTGGGTTTCGTTCTCAACACGTATTAACGGATCCCAACGTGCAAAATGAACTAGAAAGGGGCGTTTTTGAAACGTGCGTATTAACACTAAATTAACCACGTGGTCTCGAAAACCTATTCGGAACGTTTTTAATTCGTTTCAAAACACACGATTTACGCCGAGTGTATAAGTTTAAATTTTAAACGTTCTGCACACGTATATACGGATCCCAACAGCGAATCGTGCAAAATGAAACTGGAAAACGCATAAAATAATAGCGTGTTTAACCCGTTTCATATTACCAGTGTTCTAGAAATATACAATATAACTACATCAACACGTTTTTTAAAGTATATTAATTTCGTGTTTCAATTTACTTACTTTTTACGTTATTAACACCATTTAATCAAGGAAAACCATTATCGTGATTCAATGTACCTAAAAAAAATGTTATCAACACATGTATTTATTGTAAACTTCACGTCGTGTAGACTTACACCTTTATTCAACGTAAGAAAAACGTTTTCGTTGAGTCAAACACGTATTGCACACCAAAATTACCATATTTCGACATTATTTCAACGTGCTTTTGCTACCGAGGTAGAAGCGATTCGTGTAAAATTAAATTTAAACGTACGTTTTTGATACGTCTGTATTAACACTTAATTCATCTCGTGGTTTCAAACCCCAGTTCTGGGAGTTTTGAATTCGTTTAAGGACACGCTATTAACAAGGAGTGTATAAGCATTAATTGTCAACGTTTTCAACACGTATATATGGACACCAAAAGCGATTCGTGCAAAATTAAACTTAAAAAGGGGCTTTTCACACGTTTATTTCCATAAAAACAATTAATCGTTTGAGTATACTAAAAAACTACGTTAATAACACGTGTATTTATTGTAAACTTTACTTCGTGTAATATCACACCAAGATTCAACGTATGCAAAACGTTGATATTGGGTTGAACACGTATTATACAGTGGCGTAGCTGAGAACTCAGAGGCCCCCTTTTTAAATTTTTTATGGTTAGCGGGGCCCTCCCGAAGCTCGAGGCCCCCCTTGAAGCTCGAGGCCCCCCCGCACCGCGGGCCCTGCGGACCATCAGCTACGCCACTGGTATTATATACCACAATTACCATTTTTACACCTTATTTCAACGTACGTTTTCTACCGGGGATTGACCCATACAAAAATACATCAGATCCTTTTTGGTTGGTTAACAAGGTTGTCGAATAATTTAAAGGGAATATTACCTCTAGTACTTCTATCTCTCTAGAGTGTTAGGGCTTATCATCGATTATCATTACTTTATCGCAACCGAGATAAAAAATTACGAAAGAACAGAAATCGGGTTATCATTATTTACGTTCAGATATACTTTCAGATCAGTTAAACGCAATAAAAGTCGCTAGATGAGTTGGGCCTAGGGTGGTGCCTAGCTGATTATTCAGCTCAAAACTGATCTGAATTCATTGTAAACCAACAAAAAGAGCTGATTTCAGATGTCACACAGTTATCCCTTTTATAATTATAATAATCATAATAATAATCAGCTAGGCTAATACCCAAGGCACCACCTTAAGCCTAACTCATCAGGCGACTTTTGAAGCCATTAATTCAGGTGGCCGGGTTACAATGCGTAGGAGGGTGGTTGCAAGCCCTTCATGCCACGCGAGCCAACAGCTCCCTACACTACCCCGGTAGAAAACGTACGTTGAAATAAGGTGTAAAAATGGTAATTGTGGTATATAATACGTGTTCAACCCAATATCAACGTTTTGCATACGTTGAATCTTGGTGTGATATTACACGAAGTAAAGTTTACAATAAATACACGTGTTATTAACGTAAAAAAGGGCTCGGCGCCACTAAAGTGACAAACATAGTTCCCCCGATCGCGGATCGCCCTATGGACAAAAAGGTTCGGGCAGTGAAAATATTTTACTAAAACTCGAAAATAATAAAACATAAATATCAATACATCCGTATTAGTATTATCCAAATTATCATTTTGCTTTCCTGAGTCCGGCGGCTACTAACGTAATAATAACCGTGAGTTAGAAGTCCGTCTGACAATTGGATACTCTGTAGTTGCCTCTGTATGTAGATCATGTAGCGCTAGGTATCCCTACCTATACCTGATCAATAATACTAATTCGAAATTTGGAATAACTTAACACTACATTTGTTGAACAAAGACTCTGGCCCGGGGAACCACGTCACTTTCTCTATTGGGGTGAGCGATATAATTATTAACGTTGTCTATGTGATTTATTAATGATAAATTAAGGTCAGTTATGGTGTCTAGGGGTAACCTTAAAATATAAATTACATCTGGTTGAGATTTGCCATGAAAATAAAACGTTTAATAATCACACTAAAACAGTTAAAATAAAATAAAAGCATTGCCAATACAAACTAGATTACTATAGACATCAACATGCCACTCAATTATACTCGTGATCAGCGTACTTTTATGGTCGAGTTATTTGATGGTGAAGCCAATCGTAACGCGCATAGGGTTAGTGAATTGTTCACCGTTCGATATCCAGATAGAAGACCAAGACACAACACCGCTCTTGGAGCTGTTCGTGACTTTCAGACTTACGGACACATCAATCCCAGATTTCGTAGACCACACTCTTAAAAATAAAGGCGTAAAAAAGGTTTCTTAAAGGAGTATTTTGTAGTTCGATTCCTTATTTGGAGTAAATTTACTCCTTTGCAGTATTTAAATAGGTGTACTTTTTAATTTACTCCTTTTCATTTTCGCAATATCGGTTTAAAGGAGTAACAACAGCTCTTTTTGAGGTGTAAAATGACACCGTTAGGAGCACGAAATTACCCCTTTATTGGGTAAACAATTAAACCTTTAAAGATATTAAACAATTCCTTTAGATGTGTAAAATGACACCGTTAGCGATGCAAAAAAAACACCGTTAGCCGTTATAAACAAGTTGGCAAGCCAAAATATACCTCTCCTCGGAAGTATGGTCCCTAGTGGTATTAATTTCTCGATACGACCCCCAAAGATATCTCCGCAATTCAGAGTTATTTACGAAAAACGTATTCTCGGTTCAAACCCTGCCCGGTGTAAAATTTTAATTTTAATTTAAATAATTGAGACGAAACAAACGAGTTAATTTATTCAGAATATTATAAATTAAGTAGTTACAACAGCGAGTTAGATTCACTAAAACAATGCACAATTGAATTTAACCCTTTTTACAGTACATGTTTATCAGTTGAATATAATACTAAGCAAATTTTAATGAAAGAAACATCTACAGATGGTATTTGTATTTTTCTCGCTTACGAAATACTTGCCGCATCTTTAACGCTCATTTTATTTCAACTTCCAGTTGACGTTGTGACACATACCGCATGAAAAAGACCAATGCCGTCCAATTTCCAATATCATATAATGACTCGCACACCCAAGAAATCATTGACTGCGTTAGAAATCGTAGATATCCAAATATCCACACCAAATATATTTACAAGAAGCAAAAACCTTACCATCAACAAAGCACAGAGAGCCACTTGACTAACCGCCAGCTCTTAAAGCAATTAACGTTAAATTATCTCCTTTGAATTAACACAACTATATATAGGTCGTTAAGAACACCCGTAAATAAATAACAAAAAAAACTAACAAAGTGGACCACCCACAGGGTCTACCCTTTAACCCTCTAATCTCGGCTGACTGCGCTAAAACAAGATTTAACCTTTAAAAAAAAACAGATTAGGCCTTCATAAATTCATTAATAAAAAAAGACTTTAATACCTATTATGCTTACGATGTCTGTCTTAATTTCAGTGGATATAAGCAGTTATCGGTGGTTCTGTGGTAGAGCGCTCGACTGCCAAGCCGAATGGTCTGGGTTCGAAACCTGGGTGGCGCATTTGTTTTTAATCAATAGAGAAACGCTAAATTAGAATTTCTTCGATGCAATAATTTCAATTTCAATTCTATTTCAATTAAACCAAAATTTCGTACTCTATTAAATACGCTTCCGATAAAGCTGAAGGTCTAATTTTCAATAAGGCGTAACAAGTGTCGGTGGTTCTGTGGTAGAACGTCCGCCTGTCAATCAGGAGGTCTCGGGTTCAAATCCCGCCCGATGCGATCGCAAATTGATACTAAGATGAATACCGTGTACAACTGGTGGAAACCCTGCCATTGGACGTTGAGAGGTAGCATTACACTCAGCACTCGGTCCGTCCCAAAGTCATTAAGAATAAGTTGGAGAGAAAACGCCCATATAAACACAACAGACTCAACATGCACAACACAACAAGTTCAACACTCACAACCTACGCATAAACATTACACGACGGTGAGCGAAAAAACACCATCCAAACCAAACCGCAAATGCATCCGTTAACGCTCACCGTCACACGGTGGTTTTGCCAACCCTTTGAGAAACTGCGTACGCAGTGATTACACTTTGCACCGAAAATGCGAACGCGTTCGCAGGCCTGACAGACCCACAGACCGACCCACAGACCCACAGACCCACAGACAGACACGGTCGTTGTATAACCCCTCCTAGGGGACTTTGTCCCCTCGGAGAGGTAAAAACCCTTTAAGCGGTATGTACTGACCTCGATAGCGGTGTAAAATGACACCGTTAGCAGTATTAAATAACCCAGTTCGGGGTATGACGAATCACTCTTAAAAAAGGTATTCAAATGGTATACAAATAGGGTTTTACTTCATTAAAATTCTTAAAACGGTTTTGTTTGTCTGGAATATGAAGTAACAAGGGTGTACTGTGAAAAACAGTTTTAATTCCGTAAATATTCATTAAAGCTAATTTCCTTAATGGCTTACAAAAGGAGTGTTCAGTGGTGGCTTAAGTAGGGGGCGAGAGGGGCGATCCGCCCCGGGAACCAGGGTAGCTAGGGGTGCCATGCTTGAGGGGGGGGGTGCGAATCAGAACATTTGAACTTGAAAAATGTTTTTGGGCTGGGGGGGGGTGCAAAACGTAGGGTCCACGAGAACATTTGCACGGCCCCCCTGTGGGGGTATCACGAAACATTTCCGCCCCGGGTACCAAGCCTTCTTAAGCCGGGTGTGTTTTTCTTCAAATAAGATGTTCCTCTCTTCAAGGTTTTTCATATGTTAAGTTTTGAAGCATGTTTAAGTGTGGTAAAAGCATACATCGGCGGCTCCGGCCCTCAGTCTGCAATCCTAAACCTGCGATTGCTATCCTAAGGTGGCGACCTTAAAATTTAAATTATAGAAATTGAGACCCAAGGAGATTTGATATTTCTACGGAGACTAGAGGCGTCGTTATGGTAGGCTAGACTTGCCAGTGGAAACTGGTGACCAACAATTTCCGACCTATGATTAAAGATATATTTTTTCGCTACATACATATTTCAAATAACACGCAAGTTTTCCAAAGAGTCACCCTCCTTTTACGAAATGTTTTGTCGAATTGAGATGAGGGAAAAACGTATAAACATTATATTTATCTAGAAAATTGAACGTTTCACGTACTAGTTTAGCCACAGCGACACCTATCTTCCAAATTTCCAATGGCAAGGTACCTTATTTCCAAAACTAGGTATCTCAAAAGTGGCGGTATTGGGTTCTGTCGCTTAGGAATGTAAACGCCGTAAAGCTTGAAAGGTCCTATTTTTAGATGGCCCGAACTGAGTGACATCGTCGTATTTTTAATAAAGGCCGTTAAACTCAAAAACAGTTCCGTTGCCGTATTTTCCTGCTCATGTTTAGAGCAGTGTTTTGGGTGTCGTTGGAGTTTTTTTTTGTAAAAACACGTAACTAATTTCTAAGACCAGAAACCACGTCACTAATTGCTTAGAAAAAATTACTCATTTTGGAGCCAACACTACGTAACTCATTGTTTTAATTTCTCTTTGAGTTACGTCCTTCGAATTAGATATACTGATCGAAAAAGAGGTGTTTTATTTATAACATGAAAGTTCAGCAGAGGCTCAGTGTTTTTATTCGAAACTGGGTTTCTCTTGGAAATAAAATATTTTATATCATCATAGTAGTAACCAACTTTGGGTGGAAGTATGAAGCATGATAAATCGAGTAACAACAGAGTGGCAGAGTGCACCTATGGGGGACCGGGATTAGTTACCTTCCAAAATATTTTGGAGTTAGCAAAGCTTATTTCAGTTGGAAATATCGAAAATTCAACGTCTAATCGTTTTTTTCTTCGGCGCGTACCTTGGTTTATCCAAATTTAATAAAAAGATAAGGAAAATTGTTTTTGGCCTCAGAGGAGTACTCAAAATTCAGGGGCCCATCAAAGAAGTTCGAGGGGATGCCAATCGGAGCGTTTGTAAACGCTCTAAAGGATCGAGGAGGGTGCAAATCACGAGAACTTGTGAAATGTGTTCAGGGCTCGGGGGGGGGGGGGGGGTTAAAATCGAAGTGACCGTGAGTAACTTAAAGCTTGGCGTTTGGATAAAAGTTTAACCTATTGTTTTAGTCTTATCCATAAACTACAATTATCCGAAAATAAATTATTTTTCATGTTAAATCGTTTGTTATCCATGGATAATATCTATAAATAAACATTTGACCAAAATATTTACAATGAACCGAAATGTTGTCGGTTAGTTTATCTGTTACATCGAGCTCGAAAGTTACTTTGCCCAAACCCTAGAGTACCTCTGAACGGCCCTGCAAAGAGTTAAATGTTATAATACCGAAACATCAAATGACTACTAAATTAAATAAGATTTAGTACTTTGAATCTGAATACAAAATTTAACTAAATAATGTGTTTTTAAAAATAATTTGAATTTGTAAGGCAACCATTTCTTAATGAAATATAAAATATGTCTTCAATTTTGTATTTATCCAGCATATTGCAATTGGGAATTTTTTCGGCTTCTACTACGCGCCATTCAATAGACTCACTTTCAGATACACGGTAACAGTGTAGTCCTTTACAGAATGTCTCAGTTGTTAATAAATGTCCAATAACCAACAAAACGCCGTTAACCGAAAATATGTTTAATTTCTAAGAACAATGGTTGGTCTGCGTCAGTAATTTCGTAAATAAAAGTATTTCCGATAGCGATTGTGATTCCGTCGTAGACCGCACGCCTAACGGAGTATAGCTTATCCGGTAAATTGGGGTTCATTTGTTCTTGTAGTTCAAGTGGTAGAGTTTCTTTATCAACCATGGCTCCCGCTGACGTTTCTTCAATACATGGTCGTTTTTCACATAACCAATTATAACATTGATAAAATTGGTGTCGATGTGCTAAAGTTTTCGTTATATTTTTAAAGTTTCTACTAACTTGAGATATAGCCTTAAAGTAAGAGTGTTTACTCTCAAATCTAATGCATGATATATGACGCAAAGGGCCGAATTTTTTAATACAAGTGACATAATGTATTAGGTAATGAAACTTTGGTGTCAAGAAATTTGATCCATATAAATTCTTCGTATTAATTAAAAAATTGGCTATTCGAAGTTCCAGATCAGGTAGTAAATCAACTGGAATTGTTTGCGCAAATATAACATCACAAATGGCTCTTAGCTCCAAATATAATATCCAATTTTCGTTTTCTTCAGACACCAACTCGATAAAAATCAATGGTAACAATCGAAACAAGGAAAATAATTCAGTCGCTGTACCTTTTAATTGACTATTACCAATTATCGCATTGCGCGTTTGCGTTTGAGGTCTGTTTTTCTCCGTTTTTCCGTAAGGAAACTGACTAATTTTTGTATTAAACCATTCGATGTCGTGGCCATTTAAATTAATTAAAGTGTTGAGAACTCGTTGCAATATTTTTGGAATCACACCTTCTTGCGAGTCACGCGTAATATCAACTGGAAGTTGTTTCGTGATATCGAAATACTTTAAATTCAAAAGAGGGCCCTTCTCTCTCGTCGAAGGCCGAACACTCTAAATGGTAGTTATGCATTTCTTTGGACCTTAATACGACATCCGTTTCGTGAACCAAGCTGCCAATTTCTTCTCGGTCGATCATACAAAACCGACATATTCGACCATGTGTAAAGTAACTAATTAATCCGGCTAATTTGTGTAAACCTAAGTTATCTCCCGAAAAAATGCTCACAAATCCTTTAATAAAACGATTCAGACTTTTTACGTAAATACCAATGTTTTTTAATTTCTCAAGATCGAATAATAGTGGTTGAAATAGTTCATCCCACCCATAATCATCAACGTCTTTGGATTTGGCGAGTAATACTAAATGAATGTCGCTTAGTTTTATACGATGCCGGTTTTTACGATTTAAAAGAGAGAAGTAACACCCAATGACTTTTTGTTTACCTCTTTTCGAGCCAATCATATTTAATACCTCGAATTCATCGGTATACAGCTGGAGTTGTATGGTACTTGGGTCCATTCCGTGTTGACTAATTTGTTTAGAAATATCTCCTTGCAAAAAATGTGCTATTACGCCCAGGGTTGGCCGATTTAAATCAACTTGATTTAAATCACGATTTAAATCGCGATTTTAATCAATGATTTAAATAAATTTTTATATAGTATTTTTGAAAAAGAAAAACCTGGCCAATTGCTATAATTTAGGTTTAAATATAATCTTTCTTGTACTTCTCCCTAATGTTGCATTGGATTCTACCTGTGGGTGGAGATTCTGCCGAATTTTTTTTGTAAAGTACCAAAATAGGATTTAAAAAATAAAAACTTATCTATGATTATTAGCTTAAATTTAATAAATTCATTATACATATATATATATAGATTAAGTCTTTAAAAATTAAAACATAGTGGTTTTAGGTAAAATTATGATACTTAATTACATAAAACTTTGAAATTTTAATTAAAATCAAAAAATCAAAAAAATCAATAAAAATCTGATTTAAATCAAAAAAATCGATTTATTTGATTTTTTCTAAAAAAATCAAAAAATTGCCAACCCTGATTACGCCGCCAGGGATTTCATTAGGTTTAATGTGACGAGAAAATTCTTCGGGTTGAGCGTAAATATTTTTCAACACTTGAATAATCGGCACATAGTGGAAATGACTTTTTTTGGGTTTATCGAGGCTACTGGCGAAAGTAAATTGTTGGGCATGAACCATATTTCATTCCGAAGTGCAGTAATTTGTAAGTTTATAATTACTATTTACACTTAAAAATGCATCGTGAAAATATTTCGTTGGCTGGAACAAATCTTTTTCATCGAATACTACATTTTTTTCTTTCAGTAGCTCAGCTATTTTTGAGCATTGACTATTTAAAATATTTATAGAAAAATCGAATAAATCATTTGTCAAATTGTCAATAACTGTACGTGGAAGTAAATGACTTTCCCGGTACTTCAAAATCAACTTAACAATTGTCTCTCTAATTTCTGGGGGCTTCAAAATATAATTTATGGGTTTTTCAAACGTTGAATTGTCGTAGTCCATATTCAAATTATCGTTTCGCTCATTCTCATTAGATTCAATAGATTCATTGGATTCATTGAAGATATTTACTTGGTCAGTTTCTTTATCCTTAAGTAAAATGTCTTTATGGTGTCTGTAAACATGTTTTCTATAACTCTCGGCATTCTTAAAGCTTCTACTGCATTGTTCACTGTCCAAACTACACGTAATTTGAAAATTCGGTTCGTTTCCGTGTAAATTTTTCATATGAGCAATTAACAAAGTGCACCTCGGAGTAAAAAAACACACCTACTACACTTGTAAAAATTTTCTGAAGCCATATTTTCGTTTAAGACTTTTTGGGATTGATGTAAAGAATTACGAAAACTGTATAATTAATAATTTAGATATTTCGCTGCTCACACGGTATATAAAAATTCTGATTTATAAAAATTTTACATATTCCTTATATTTTTCTAAACGTTAAGCACTATTGACCGCGCATGACACTACGCGATACCCATTTTTCTTGCAAAGCGTAATTTTTTACGACGCCGCGAAAAATTGTATTGTTTTTTGGAGTCCGCTATCTGCTATGCGATTAATCGAAATACGTATTAAAGCGAATTCAACGCCCCCAGACCCGTGGAATTACAAGATTGCGCCACCAGCCTCGGCAAACCGGTAATAATTAGTATATACAAAAAGATATCGTCCTAGGCAGTTGAAGAGAGAGTAGCGACTTGAAGTTTTACTAAAGCCCTATTTTCGTGAAGAACGGGATTTTGGGATTGATGAAAAGAAAGGCTAACCGATCTTATGACTTAAACCTTACACTATTCACATACTATACGGTTAGACATTTCACTTACTTAACTTATTACTTAATTTTACCATTATTCACCGCCCACGACTCTACATGAACCCGATTTTGTTGTTTACCAAGCAGCCATACAAAAGAAAACCGTCCAGGGTAGTTGTAGACAAAGTAGCGACATTTAGAAATCTATAGTCTACAGCGGTATGTCGAAAATTTTCGTAGCTTTCGCTTTTCGCCAGGGGAAATGACCGGGGGTGACAAGGTCACACTAAATATACTACCGGTCGTTGATTGCGGTGAAACACGGGTTCGGTCAACAGGCGAAAAACAACGAACAGCCGCAGCATATCTGGCTTTACTAGCTCTTAGAGCTAGTATTTCTTTCGGTGTCGGGTTTTAACTCCATTCGAATAACAATATTGTAGAATTGCTTGAAAGTATGCCGATTACGTGTTTAATATGCTATGGAAATAGCAAAAAGAAAATACGAATTTTTAACGAGAATCCAAATTTAGATACATTAAAAGATTGTATTTCAAAGGACCCATCTTTTTCCGATATTAATACGGATAAAGTTATATTTCAGGTAAGAAAAATATTTTGTTTAAACTATTCACGGTACTATCGAAAAAGTAAACAGTTAACAATATAATATCTCGAAATCGAAATTATATATTTATTGATTAATAATTATTTTGAAATATACCGAGAAAGAAACACTGATAACCCCTTTCTTATCAAACAATATATTTGAACTTTATAGGGTTGTAAAAACACAAAGTTTGTCTTTATGTCATCCCCCCGCCTTTGATTTTTATTATTCAACGTATTTTATCATAAGTAACATACTATCCATAAGTATGGCAATACGCAAAAGTCACAGCGAAACTAGTTTTCACGGGTTAGTTAAGCACAGAAACATCTATTAGAAAGATGGTGAGGGAAGTTCCAGGAGTGCAGATCCGTACATGTTCCGGGGGGAGGGGGGCACGACCCTAGCGCCCTCTCCCAGGTTACGGCCCTGCCTAAAGCGCACACTCGTAATATTATCAAAGTTAAAGCAGGGACGTAGTAGCTACGTTTAAACAAGAAGGCCAAGTTATTTATAGAAACATCTATTGAAATATAAGCTCGGCTCTAACGAGGACTATAATATGGCTTAAAACGTCTATTTTGAATAATTGTTTAAAACCACCGATAACTAATTTGAAAAACCGATGCCGACATATCCTAGCCTTAAAGGCACTATATCACCGAAAAAAAATCGGTATTGACCTCACTTGTTTTCTAAAAAGTGATTCCATATTTACGCTCTGCATAGTGGCGACCTCGTATTTTTGCGGGAGTTTTCAAAATTACTTTCAAGGTTAGGCGGGGGGGGGAGATCGGCCGGTTTTGAAAAGGGGACAGCATGTCTTGAAGATACAGGAACCGAGATATCGAGAAGTGTTCCATCCAAAGGGGGATGAACTGCTGGAGGGTAGAAACGAAAATTCGGCTATGAAAGTTTTCGACGGTCGCGCAGACCCGAGCAAAGAGGGACCCCTAGAGAGATATTTCTTTTTTTAGTTCCCTGGACCGAACAAAGAGCAACTCAAGTCTCTTCCCTCGTCTAAATTCATTTCGAGGATTTTTTAAAACTAGAGTAACCTATAGAGTAAGAACAGAAATACATGAACTGGTAAGAATGCTTCCGCAAATGCGAGATTGATAAATACATTTTGTTTACTGTATATAAAACATAGGTGAAATCCAAGGTTCTTACAAGCGGCAAATCCTCCGTGTTGATTTTATTTTATAAAAATTTAAAAAATAGAATTGCGTTTTCAATGGAGTAAATAAGGCTTACATTGGTAAAATAATAATTAATTTTATTGAAAAATAACACTTTACACTTGTTTACAAAGCGAAAGGGGAAGCCACTGGAAGAAAGGCGTTCAATAAAAATAACTTTTATAGACACTCGCTACATGGCCCCGAAACTGGTCCTGGTAAATGAATAAAATAGTACTCCAATCAAGAAATAAAAATTTATTTTAAAAAAATTAGAAAATATACCTCAAAACAACAATTATCAATAATAAAATATTTCATTGAAAAACCAATTCAAAAATATTCCCTAGGAAACCTCAATATCCTAAGAAAGCTCATCAGAAATATAAATTGAATTTCATAAAAATACAAATTAAAAATCAAAATGTTATAGAAATACGAATAAAAAATTAAGACAAATCCAAAAACAATATTACAACGTAAATGACTTATTTAATCAATCTACTAAAACTATAAAAACAAAACTACCTGTTTCAAATGAAGTAAGCTATAACCGTACTTCCACGTATAACAACCAAAAACAATATTACACAGCCTCAAGCGCATACTCCACCAAGCTCGCGCCTTTATGAACACATCGAGGTAATCCTATCACCAACACCCGTTTCAGAGGGAAATTATAATTACGTTTCCCCCTCTTAGGGGCAACGAAATAAAAAAGACAGGAAGTAGTGAGGGGTGCGAACCTTTCACTACGGAGGGCCTGTAAAAAGGGAATTGCCTGGGATTGGGAAATTCCAAATGTTTCCACTTGAGTTCATACCAAAGACTATATAAACGCTTCGCTTACTAGACAGGCGTGTTCTATGGCTCAACTTGCATACCGATTGTGGCTCCATCTCGACGCTGGTCAGAATTTTCCCCTAGCTTGAGCTGTGTTACTAGTGGCGCCGCGGGTTCAAATATTAACCCAGCTTTTACAGTGCTACAGAGGTGTTAACAGGTTTTTCCTAGGAACACGCCTGTCTAGTAAACGAAGCGTATATATAGTCTTTGGTTTATTCGATGTTTTTCGAAAAGGTCATATCGGTAACGTGGTATTTCTAGAAATATTATCAGATCTGTCCCACGTTTCAGTGGCGTAGCCAGGATTTTGTTTCGGGGGGGGGGGGGGGCACGTCATTGAAAAAAAAAATATTTGTACGTACGACCATACGTTTCTATGTGCCCCCCCCCCTGACTACGCCACTGCCACGATTTGATATTTTTTGGCGAGTCTATAACCATGGATAAAATGGAAATTATGCCTTTGGATATGGTCAATATATTAGATGGGGAATTAATCCCGTGCAAATGTAGGAATTCGTGTAGCAGAGCCGCTACTCGAGACAAAAAACAATGTTGCCATACATACGGGAGGGGGCACACCCCCCTCCGAAATCCAATCCTGGCTACGACGCTGGCTTAAGTTGTTTAGTGTTAGCGTAAATTTCAAATGCAAATACCTAATCTTTGCTATCTATACTATATTCCTAAGTGTCTTCTGTCTGTCTGTCTGTCTTGCGTCTGTTTCTCTATAGACGTCCGAGCCGTTCAACCTAGGACCTCCAATTTCCTCACAGCTATTCCTATGGCGCAAACGCAGCGAGTCGCGCAATTTTCATCGATTTCCAATTAAGTGAATTAATTAAATCATGCATTTTTTCCCCTGGAACGGTGCCGTGAATCCTGCAACCTACATATCACACCTATACAACCAATATTTTTCTGCCTAAGTCAATTTAGCGGCTGCGCTGGGAGGGGGGAAGGGTTTGGTTTATGACTCAGTCTTCACGGGATTTTAGTTCTAGCTGGGGCCCGGCCAAAACAGTCTTCACGGGATTTTAGTTCTAGCTGGGGCCCGGCCAAAACAGTCTTCACGGGATTTTAGTTCTAGCTGGGGCCCGGCCGAAACAGTCAATAATATTGTTAAAACAATCGTCACGCCTGTAAAATATTTTAATCATTGTACTTTACAACTTCATGCCTCAAATTAAAATCTAGATTTATGTTTGGCTAAAACGTCTTTTTTAAACGGGATTTGTTCTTGTAAACTTATATGTTTACAAATATAACGATCGGTCTCATCCATTAGTTTTTAATCAGAAATATTACCCTGAAATGAAAAAAAGTACATAGCATCTAACTTTAATATAAAAAAGTGTTATAATATTAAGTGTTTAGTAACCATATAATTCTTTTTGGCGTCAAACACCATCTCCGTCAATGAATCAATATAAGAATAGGTTTTTGCTTCATACAATTTTCCAATATTGTATGATTTCGATATTTTGCTCCAAAACATTCTGTATTGAAGTTCGCCAGATTTCGAACGGGCTTGCGGTCTATTTGAATGTAACTATCCCACCTAAGCAAAATCATTGAAATTGTATTATTTTTGAAAAATACATATTTTGACAGAACCACGGGCCAATACTGCTACCATCTGTACGGAAAATCAATACGGAGATTTAGGGCCCTGTAGCTCTCAGTTATGGTCACCTTTCTGACTGCAGTTTTTTTATAGTTACGCCAAGTTACGTAACACCGATATTACTCTATTATATCTTGGATTAATAATATAAGCTAAGCGTTAGCTTCTATTATTAATCCAAGATTATATTAATAAATTAGTAAGGGCGAGAAAACCGCATCTTCCTCTTTCCCTACGGGCCACCCGTAATATTTATAACTCTGATCACATATTAAAACTTAAATATTGTGAACAAATTAAAACTTGAATATCATGAGCAAATTAAAACTTCAATATTGTGAACAAATTAAAACTTTAATATTGTGAACAAATTAAAACTTTAATATTGTGAACAAATTAAAACTTTAATATTGTGAACAAATTAAAACTTTAATATTGTGAACAAATTAAAACTTTAATATTGTGAACGAACTATAACATTAATATTGAAAACATATTAAACTTTAATATTGTGAACAAATTTAAACTTTAATATAGTTATAGTAGGGATTGAATTGAAATTTAAGAAATCAACGAACTGATTTGCCTCGTAAATAAAAGTTTTGGACTTACCATTTATCAAAGAAATATTTTATAAACTGCATATTTGTGAAAGATAATTAGTTTCTGTCCGTTGACCAACGCTAAAACTCTTCGAGTCCTAAATTCACTTCATATTGCTTATTTTTTTCGCTTTTCTCCATTTTTCGGCGGACAGTATTTATAAGCTTCTTACACTGTTCTACTCAATCAAGCAAACTTTCAAAAACTCTGTCAAAATTCATGGTATGACCCTACCCTTTCAATTTTCGCCACGACCCCCCCCCCCTCCGTATCTCGCCCATTAATTCTCGACCTGACAAATAGGATTGAAATATACAGCCTACAGCTATCGGCCCAAGTAGAGACTAGCCACCCGCCGGGGTTCGAAATAGAAAAGCCCATTTGCGGGTTCCATATTGAACATCCTTTTTTCGATGTTCTACCCGGAAAACCAAAATGGACTCTTCTATCTTCGCCACATAGCAAACATTACCCGTCAAATACGAACAAAACTTCAGGAGGTCCGTTTCTACCCTGGCGCCATCTATTTCAAAAAATGGAACTTCAAGAAAGTTTTTTTTTTAAATAGGTCGTGATATAGTCCCTTTAATATATAGTTAAAGAAAACCTCTAGCAAATTTCAGTTTTCTAACACGAGTATCTTTAGAGTTATCAGCTCTCGAACTTCGCGTTCGACACGTTATCAACTTAACGAACTTCTTGTTTATCATCTAGCATTTCTCGGCTTCCTATTGGTCAAATCCGATCAATTTAAAGCTATATGTACTAAAAAAGTCACGTGGAACACTTTTCTAATTGGAACCAACTTCGTAACACTTACGGTTCTCGAGTTAGTTTTTGGATGACCTTGAATACATGGTTCAAGGTCATCGAAATTTTCGCAGTATGTTTCAACCTACATCTTGTATACGAATTTAAAATTTCAAAATCGTACCTAAAACAGATTTTGAGATATTCGCCCTGGTTCATTTTTTAGTGGACACCCTGTATTTAATGCAACTGCTAATTGTTGTTATTGTCTTTAAGAATTTAGATAACGATTATAACATGTACATTGATATGGAAGCATCATCATTAATCTATGACAAGATGGTTATAAAAGTTTATGACAAAATAGTCCTAGCACCAAAAGTAAAATTTACAAAATATTTTAGCCTTTCAAGTATTTAAAAATTTCTATTTTTAACAATTTATTTAAGTTAGGAGAAACGGCTGATATCTTTGAACCTTTATCGAAAAAACATAAATCTAACTGCGATGGCATTTGCCCAGACGTGATTAATGAGGTTATTTATATATTGTATCTTTGTTTTTTATTTTGAGAATTAAGTTTATTTACTATTTATAGAACATGTCTCAGAGAGAGGAAACGGACATTGCTAATCATTTAAATTCAAATGATGACACCCACAATACTTGGTAATACTAACATATAAAGGGATAATGAAATCAGAAAATAAAGTACCTTCAGTATACTCAGCTTTCAAAAACACATCTTTTCCCAATTTACAGTCATTAGAAAAAATTTTAACTAAAAATTTAAAAAAAGAAAAACTACACCAAAAAAAGCAGACGCTGCCAACGCGAAATCGCCGTGTGTTTTCAAAACCCCACACTTAGTTCGGACGCCCAATGAGAGGCAACGTTTTAATTAGGTGCGGGGTTTTCAAAACATATGGCGGTTAAGCGTTGGCAGCGTCTGCTTTTGTTGGTGTTGTTTTCCTTTTTTTTTTAAATTTGAGTTTACATTTTTCTAATGACTGTAAATTGGAGAAAGATGTATTTTTGGAAGACGAATAGATTGAAGGTACTTTATTTTCCGATTGCACTATCCATTTAATAGTTTGGTAATTAATAATTGTAATAAATACAATATAATAAATATACAAAATAATATATACAATTCTTAATCGATTCTACTAAATTTTAATATTTACAATTTGTAATTGATTCAACTCAATTTACAATGGTTTTGAAACAATTTCAAAAGTAAACGTAACTGTTATTCGCGGTTTCGGGCATATAAAACACTGTAGTATAGACTTCACAAAACCCAATCAGCTATGAGAATTCAGTCTACCTGCCTATAGTCGCTATGAACCATTATGTTTTGAAACTTCAGAAGACTAAGTTCGCGCTAGGCCAGAAAATTAAATTTATCGAACGCATTTTAATATTACTCTTTTGTTCAATTTGTAGAAATTGATTTTTAACTGTATTAAATTGAATAAATTAAAATAAATGTTTATAATTTTTACAATTCACAAAAACAATTACACTTAAGGTGTTTAAATTTGTAGAATTTAAGTTTTCACTAAATTATTTAAAATGTATATAGTAGAAACCGTTTGGTGCTGAGGACGGCCCGTAAACTTTGAAGAAGGAACATAGGCAATTCCAAGACCCTATTCCATACGTAAATATCTAGGAGGAGTGCGGTTATACTCTTGATTGATTTTTTGTACAGGCGATCTTAGCGGAAGGTTTTACTAAATCGCAATTAAACCTATTTTTGCGAATATTTAATTTAAAATTTGAGTGTGAAATGTTTTTTAACTTTTTTGGAATTAAAATTTAAAGTAAAAAGCCTCAGTCTACGTAATAGGGTTTACATTAAAGGTTGTTGGGTAGACAGTTAAAAACTCGAGCTATTTCGAGACTTTAATTTATTTAACACATAAACAATAAAATCTATTTATTTTAAAGGGCGGTATATCGACAAAATAGTTTTTTGGTTTATATATCATACACGTTTAAATTAAATATAAAAGTTGTTAAATTTTATTACCCATTCATTTGAATTGAATCATATCACATTAAATTATATAATTAATAGTGCAGATCATAAATATACAAAAGCTAATATAATTTCTATTTTTCGAAATTAATAGTGAAGTTGGTGGAAAAATAGAATATCTTCGAAAAAGTGAAATTAAATGCAGAGGTCAATTTTACGTGACCTACAAATTGCCTTCATTGCCAATGGCGGAGAAAGACTTTTACGAAACACTGCCAGAAGAAGAGAAGCAAACAGAGGATAGAGAAATTAACAATATTATAGTTTATGATCTTATAGATCAACAATCTTTGTACGTATAAGCCGCTTTCTATTGAATAATTATTAATGTGAAATTAATTGCGTTAACAGGTACCCACCATCTCATGTAATTGTTGCTGCGAAATTGTGCCATGCGTTTCCACACCTCGGTTCTATGGTAAAAACCAACATTTATTAATTTACTTAAAGTGTTTTGAATTTCAAAGACATTCGTTTTATAGAAAAAATGGCACGCAAAGATAAGAAACAAGTTTAAAAACACAAGAAAAAGAACTAAAAATGATCCAGAAGTCCTTAAAAATAGAAAGACGCATGGAAAACCTAGTAATCCGAAACGGTTGAATCCTTCAAATGATTTTGTGACAAGCTGCGCAAATAACTCTGATGAAAATATTGAAAATTGGTCAAATAGTGGTTCTAAATGAAGAATATCTAAGTGAGTTTCAAATCAGTTTCGATCCTTCTTCCAGTGGGCAAATCAATGTTTCTCCGGATCGTTTAAATATCCAACAAAAAGATGTAAGTCAATATAATGAGAGAAATATTTAAGAACCACCATCGACTGATGGCGCCACTAGGTACTAGAGGGCTAGCCCTTTCAACCGATGAGAAAGCGGGAAAAGGTTATACTTTAATCTTAACTCCCTTTTTTGTTTTTAATAGATAAGCCCTTAGTCCCTAGTTGATATAAATCGAATAGTGCTCCTGACAATTTTCCCTTTTAAGAATGTATTAAATACTAATATTTATATTTATTTTATAGCCATCCTGCATACTCGAAGACGAGAGAAGCTTACAAAAACACATGAAATATATGGTGGACGAGCTAAAGAAAAATACAATAGATTTTAGGATCATAAATTTCAAAATGAGCAAAACGCTTGAAGAACGAAAAAGCAAAATTCAAGATGGCGCCTCTGTAGAATCAATTATAAACGAATATCCCGCCCTTAAAAATATTCAGCAGGTCAATTTACTCATTTTAATCACGGCTTCGCACATTTTTATAACCATAAACATATAAGTATTTTGTGTACGCAATTTTGTAACCATGGTTAACTTAATATTTGTTCAAAAATCAAGAGACTGAAACTTCATGGTTTCCCATCTACTTTTATTAAAGCGCTCCTTTTCAACCGTACAAATAACACTGGCTTCGAAACGTACCGTCTGCTTAATTAAATTTGATTTCAAACCATGAAGTACAATCTCTTGAATTTAAAGTGTAAATATTGTTACTTCACAAAATACGAGACTTTTCGAGGCGTTCATTCTTATAGTTAAGAATATTCCTAAAGTATTAATTCGTATATATTTATTTCTAAATGCAGTTCAATCTGGAATTTGAAAGACTTTACCACAAAAACCCGGAAATAGAGTTTCAAAATTTTTTAAGTAGAAACACCGATAAAAAATGGAAAATGGCCCCGCAATCGGTCAAGGATTTTAAAATAAAGATGGAAAATGACGTAAACCAGACAACTGACGTGGAAACGAAAAGGAGTAGGCCTATGTTTCTCAATTTACTATTAAACTGAACTTCTAATTATCTTCAGACAATTGTTCATAACTAAATTTGTTTATAGGAAAGAAAATGGCTGGATCGTTGCTATTAGTTCCAAGTTTGGTGAAAGAAAAACATTTCAAAATCTTCTTAAATGAAAAAGAAATCCGCGATCTACCGAACGATCCAATGATAGTATATTCACACAATTCAATTTTAAAAAGTACAAAATTCATTTTATACGTGGACCGGGTAATGGTTTTAGGGGTGAACGATTTGTACCTCGGAACCATTGCCTGGTTTTCCGCGTATTGGATTTTTAACATGAAATATTCATCTGTGTTAAACAAAACACTAAGTTTTTTTGAAGCGGTATTAGATTTCAAAAAATCTAAAAGGATTAAAGCTGTTAAAGCTGTTAAAGATTTGTTGGTGGAATTTAAAATTTAGTGTTTCATAAAACAAAATAATGATATAAATGCCTTGTTTTATTTATTTTACATACTCCGCTAACGGGGTCAGTCGCCTCCGCTAACGGGATCGTTTGATACTGGAATGTGAGTTTTTTTACCCGAATACCGAATGGTTTTAATCCGATAATGGGGTCTTGCGACTACAATAAACAGGTCGAATGACCCCGCTAAAAGCGTCAATTAACTCCGCTAACTCCCCGCCTATAGAATCGTTTTAAACCGTTGACGTGCTCTTGTAACGCCGATAACGTGATCGTTTGACTCCGATAAAGTGGTCGTTTGACTCCGATAAAGTGGTCGTTTGACTCCGATAAAGTGGTCGTTTGACTCCGATAAAGTGGTCGTTTGACTCCGATAAAGTGGTCGTTTGACTCCGATAAAGTGGTCGTTTGACTCCGATAAAGTGGTCGTTTGACTCCGATAAAGTGGTTGTTTGACTCCGATAATGGGGTCTTGTGACGAGATTGTAATTCTCCTCGTACAGGAACGGGAGCTGCGGCTTCCGAAAGAGAGGCAGGCGCTGCCGATTCCTAAACGAGCATTATGAGTTCTTAAGCGATTTACTCAAGAAAAGACGGTAGCTATTACATTACAATATCACCATGGCGACTTAAATACTACACTGGACTCTGGAGCGGGTGCTTCGTTTATGAGTCTAGCCCAGTATCGAAAGTTACATGGAAAAAATGAAAGAGATAATCCCATCCCTACTGTGTGATTTCATTTAAGGTTGATTTGATAGTTCTGTTGAATTTTCTGTGGAAATCAGATTCGTTTTAAATGGCTTGAGACAAGAATATAACAGAAAAGATCACTTATGTTATTTGTCTTGTGTATTTCTTTGACCTGCCAAAGAATTACTTCGGCCTTTCTTAAGTTTCACCAATTCCTAATTATATTTAATTCATAAAACTATTAAAAAGTTTTGTTATTTATTATCTGATTTTATTTAGTAAAATGGTACGCAAATGTATTAGTTGCCGACAGTTCATTAATGGAACTGATGCATTCAATCGGGAAAAAGTTCCTAGTAACTATGAATAATTATCTTTTGCAGGATTGGAAAAACTTTTTTATACCAAAATAAGTGTTTTTTTGTGAACCATTGGGTTTTTTTTTAAAGATTTGGGGATTATTTTGAAAAACCTTTTCGCCACCCACATGAGTCTAGGTAGCGCCTATGATCTAGCGTCTGCTACAGGTAATTTAAAAATTCATAATTATGATTTTTTTCTTAAATTAACTTATCAAAATATAAGAAAACTATGTAAAACTTATATTGAAATGGGTGTATGATTATTCGTAAAATAAAATTAAAAAATATCGATGAGGAAAAACTAATATATCGTGTGCTTCTGCCACTACCTATCTAGGTTCCAATGGAGAACCAATGGGAGCGTAGCTGTAGTTTTTGATCGCGAATTATTTTGGTCTTCAAAACTGACAAATGTGACCGTTAAATGTGAATATTTTCTTCGCCTTTAATTAGATTTGTAATTCCCAATAATGGTGACGATTTTATTTTTAGTTAATTGGGAGTCTGGAGATAGGCATTGCGGTTTTGTGAGGAGTAAAGGCACCATTCACTCGAATAAAGCATTTTTGGAAGACCGATTCAAAAAGTGAGAATATAAATTTGAGACATACTAAGTAAAAGCTTGTAAACATCCTAAAGGGAGATGGGGTGTTTAAAATTTAATACTGATTATTCTAGGCCTAATTTCTAATCCACTTTTTATTTCTTAAGTTACCCGTTCATGAAGAACTGTTATTTAGTGTGACCATAAGTAACAACGTAACTGTAAGAATGAGACTGCCTATGATTTAAGGCTAATTGTATATAACACTGACGCTTTTGCTACAAAAACTATATTTTAAACATATTAGGGGTTTGTGCTGAACTAAGCTTGATTATTCTGAAAATCATGGTCCAGATAACTTAAACTATTGGTCGCTAATTGTGGTTATGTTAATTTGGGTGTGACTAAATAAAAAACTGATTTCTTTATTTTTAATTTTTAATTTCTCTTTATAATGATTACTTTAGAGTTCAAATAAGAAAGAAAAATTTTCAACCATGGGAACATTAAAATCTGAATTTTATTCGTTGAGAGGCTGGATCGAAGAAAATATAAAAGGCAGGGTTATATTAGTAACACCATTCCCAAATCCGCTCGCCTCGCTGCATGTTTTGAATGCATATTTTAAAATGGAGCATGGAATCTTTGTTTTCCCCAAGTAACTAATTGGCCTTTTTCATTATCTCAACTTAATGTATAAATGTTAAATATCTAATACAGATCAAAATGTTACAATTATCAAGGCAAGTGATTACATTTCGAAAAATAGAGTAGAAGATAATTTAGTCAGGTAATATTTTTTTTCACAAGTTAATATCCTGGGTATTGGTATAAGTATTTAATATTATTTAATAAGGATGCAACTTTTGAAGTATATATTATCAATCAGAATGACAATAGTAATAATTACAATCAGCTAAGTACCACTTATATAAAAATTAAAACTACCCCTACTGTATAATAAAAATAAGTTTTTTTTGATAAAACGATGAGTAGTTTCGCCCTTAAAAATGAATTTCTTAAAAGAACTGTTAATAACATTTCTACGGCCATCGGTAATGCGTTCAGTTAGTTTAACATCATACCTATATTCAAACCCACCATCAAACTAGTAAGCACTCTCCCCCCATTACAAGACCCCATTAAAAAATTAAATAATTTTGGTATCTATGAGTTTACATGTAGCTGTTAGAAAATTTATATCGGACAAACAAAAAGAAACCTCCATAAAAGACTGAACGAACATATTGGTGACGTCAGAAACCAAAGATCTGATAAATCTGGCCTAGCTGAACACACGACCGAAACTGAACACTACCCTCTGTTTGAAAACACCAAAATCATTTGTAAACTAAACAATCCTTTTAAGATAGATATTAGAGAATTACTATAAACATGAATTTATTCATTTTACCCATGAATATAGAACTGTACCTTATCTGTATGGTGCTATCCCGATCCGGTAGAAGGCAGGGCTTACGAAGCTATGCCGCTGTTGCCAGTATTTTTACAGTTTGGTATATTTGTAATCGTCTGTAACTAGTTGGTGTAGATAGATACCTCCAACCCACGTGCGTTACAAATTATACAAACGTGATTGATTTAATCCTTTAAAATACTTCAAGACTAATATTTTATATTTCCTACTTCTAATAAGAATTTTCCATAACAGAGCTCTCACGAGGGGTTTTAAAATTGTTTGGCGTGTCTGTTGGCAAAGTGTATTCACCGCGTCGGTAGTTTCATGAACTTTGGAAAAGGTTCACCAGGGCTAAACCGATGTAACGGCTAAACTCCTCGTTACATCTGATATATTTTTTAATGTTAACGGCCACCGTAACGACGGTTTTGATTTACTAGTTAGTGTAAACCAACTTTCGAATGTTTGTATTCAAATTCGTGTTTTTTTAATGTTTTGTGTACTGTGTGTTTGTGTTCAGACATGGGTGAATGTTGTGTGTGTTCTGTATGTATGGGGCTTCTTCTCTCCAACTCCTTTTTTTTTTTACTTTTGGGACGGGCCGAGTGCTTCGGGTTACGGTAAATTATGTTGCAACGATATTTATACAAACAACTTTGGGAAAAGTCCGTCTTCCTTTACGCTGAGCCAATGACTGCCACGTCTACTAATTGAATATAAATAATATCATAGACATACCATGGAGGAATAACAGGATAAGTTTAATTTGGTCACGCTATTTAGTACAGTACGACAGCCATGTGACGCTAGCATCGCCTTTCAAAAAAACGCCTGTTCGTTCTCCATGCAAAACTTCCGAGGAGAGGTATATTTTGGCTTTCCAACTTGTTGGTCATTTTTGATAAAATTGTTTGGTTTTTTGAAAAATATAAAAATTGCTGGATCCGCGTTGGATCCAGCTGGATAGATGTCTGTCCAGCAAAAATTCAGCTGGATTGAAAATCCTGCTGGATTGCAATCCCTAATTGCATACTATAAACTGTTAATATTATATAAACCCCCTCCAGTCCTTTTTTATATTATAACAACCCCCCCCCTTCTTTTTTTGTATTCACCTAGAAAACTGACAGCAAGGTTATATAAGCATGCAAAGCCAACGCCAAAATTCAGACCTGATGATGCACCCGAACGGGATTGCGAAACTAGTCGTCGTTTTATCCAATAAAACTTATTTTTATTATACAATAGTGGTAGTTTTAATTTTTATATCTTTATGTAAAAGTGCCGAACTTAATGTCCCTAAATAAGTACCACTTATACCTGACGACACGTAAATATTTTGCTGCAAATTAGTCACAACACAGATTCAATAATGAATTTCACCGCCTTTAAGTGTTCGCACATTCGCGTGTTTCACTAAGGGGGTGGAGGGAATTTCGTCCCACGATGTCACTCGAGTCAAAATTTTTCATTGTACAATCCTACAGGGTGATCTTCTGGCGATCATGTCATTACGAAAATAGTTATCGGCAAAATATTTCTAAAAAGACACGCGCTCTATAAAATTAAATCAGTCTTCTGATTATTTGATTATTTTTATTTCAGACACGAAATGTCTCGTTTCGGTATGGGACTTAATAAAATTTTTCATCTTTTCAAATATAGGGATTAACTAAATAAAAAGGTCTTGGAGTTTTCGTACGGTCGAAACGTTTGAGTGGAATTCTCTCAACAAATAAAAGGATAAGCATCTAGTCAAAACAACCAGAAAATTGTGCTAATGGAAGAATGTATTGAGTCTTTATTGGCAACCGATTTGAGGGTATGTGTAGGTCCTAAACCAACTGGGAGGGCAACAAACCTATCATCTAAAGTTACACAGTGAAGGCAAGGGGATATTCACTCAAGTCATCCGGATAGGGAAACCTTGTGATAACACTCAAAACTATAGAATGTGTAGGGTATACCATATTTTACAAGTTGCTATGCCCTTAAGAGCAGACTACAAACTTCAAAGTATAATTTAATTTATCATTTTCTCTTCAGGCAAGCCATACATTGAATGAAATGCCAAGAGTTTCATGAAGAAGCTGCCATTCCAATTTAGGTGAAGTCTTTTTTTACTGTTTTGTGGCAAATAAGTAAAGTATTTTTTTAAAATTTATAATTCCCTTTACCTTATTCAATCTTGAGGCGGTTTATGAAAATCGTATCGTGAAATCTCGAGGTGACGTCCTTCTAAAATGTAATATAGTAAGTAAGTAAGTGGTGTTTTTGTTGCACGCGCTGTTCAATTCTTTTAAAAAAAAATTGGCTATGGAGGTTTAGCCTGGTACTCCGACGGCCAGGTAGAATTTCCAGACCAAGAACTTTTTAAGTTTATAAATGCTGCTTTGGGTATTGACGAATTTACCGCGCATTTACGTATGAATGAATTGTAGTATGACTGGCAGGAAAAGAACCGCCAACCTGACTGAGTGTGAGGTCACGGGTGGTTGCTTCAAATTCCCGAAAATAAATTCAAAATAGTGTTATTTATTTTTGAGAATATCAGACAACATCATTGTTGAAAGCAGATACTTTAGTTTAACCTCCATATATTAGTTAAAATTAATTGTGGAAACTAATTTTAAGTCACCATCCACAAATTTAAACAGTTGTTGTCATAAGAATGCAATATATCTCTTAAATAGACGGCTTACCCTTTAGCGTCGTGGACGGGAACGGATCGCGCAAAGTGCTGGAGTTCGCGAATCCCAACATGGAAATGTATAGTTGCAGAACCGTGACTAGTAAACTATCGCGCATAGTTCAGGGGGAACTAAAACCAACAATCATGGTTTATAGCTTTTTCTATACGTGTATTTTAACTGAACTTTCTGCGCCCGCATTTTTCCAGCTTTACTGATTTCAATTTATATTTATGTCAGACTTTAGGCAAATTGAGGGGTGGGAACCTTCATTTGACGCTAGATATTTGATCAAGCCGACATCAGCAATCGGGTTTCGGAGTCCGCGCTCAAATTATTGACTCCGACTTCAATTTCTGAAACCTTTTGTTGGCGTTTTCGCATTTTCCGGGTGCGCATACCGGATCCGCGACCCTCGACAAAAATTAAGGCGGTTTTATCCGAATTTATGTTGTCGCCATCTTTCGTAAGATATACAATTCCATACAGTCACAATGCGATAATATTTATTTGATTTTCTTAATTTCCAGATATCTTGCTTCAGTGCCGACAACGCCTCAAATATCTCCAAGGCGATGAACATGATGAATGTGGTAGCAGAGCTCGGGGAGACCGAATCGGAGTCGCGATGCTCAATTTCCCTCTGACGCTTCACCTCCACTATCGACTCTTTCTATTCCGATTTGGAGTCGGCACTTTCTCAACACGAGAGTTTCGTCTTGGACGACGGTAATTTTCATTTTCCACACTGAAGTAGATGTAGAGGACTCAACAATAATCACAGAACGTGTCGCTCCACTGTAAAGGGAAGACTGGGATAGAGTTATGTTTTAAAATAAGGCATATTTATTGCAAAGGCCTCTCTCCGAGAATATAATTGGCTGACGTCGTATGGACTAGGAACTTCCTAGACAGTCTTAAAAACAATTTCCAGTGATTTAATTTCCAACTTATCAGAGAAATACAACGGTAAGCCCAGCACTGTACTACTATAATTTTCTCTTGGTCATGCTGTACAATAAATAGATAGTTATTATTATGAAAATTGGAAAAGTTATCAATTTCGGAATTTTGATTAAATTATGTGAAATCGAATAAAATTGTGAAAATGGATTAATTAAATCCACTTTAAACTATATGCCCTTGAATAAAGTCCCTTGAAAGAGTCTTCTCCCTTGACACACGTGTACGTGTAAGGTGCCCCGTTCATTTATAATAACAGAGCGTGGGGAATTGTTTGGATAAAATCTGGTGAAGTTACGCTGAACTCTCTCCAAAGATGCAACATCTTTCTTTACATACGGATTCCAAACCGGAGACGCATACTCAAGGGCTTTTGTTTCAGTCCGGATTCCGGATCTATAGCATTTCCCTATAAAGACCCCCCCCCCCCCCATAAAAGTTAAAGCGTTCAGCAGCGTTGCCAGGCAAATATTTTTTATCCTGGTGATTGAAATGTCGTAAACTTACGGTTTTAGCGTTTGTTATTTGAATTTTCAGATTGTTGTTTACAAAGGATAAACCAAATGTGTCTCATAACCATTCATGCTGTAACGTTAAATGAGTTTACTTATTGCTATTATTTTAGTTTAATTGGTATAGTTAAATGATACGTTTCCACCTTCGATTCTAAGATATCCTCTAAATTATTCTTCATAAAAAAGGTAAAGAACTATTAAGCCTAATTGGTACGATAATTTATATTTATGAAAAATATTATATTATGATAATAATAATAACCGTTACAAATTTGGGACTTGCTTCCAGACGGTAAGCAGAACATTTTACTATAAGTACGATCGGAAAAGCCCGACATTCTAAATTTTGACGACGATTAATTTAAATATTAAAAGTGTGTTAAGCAGTCGGGGAATTCAAAAATATCTGGCCATTTGCAACCCATCTGGACCCAAAGAACACGCCCCCGACTTCACGACACGCTTATCGGAAACAGGTGTCTTAAAAATCATTCGACATAAGTTCGTCCTCGTTTCTTTCAATAAGTAACAAGTTTGTTTCCGAGATCGAATATCTCGGAGTAACTATTACAGTCAGTTTTTTCCCATTTCAGCTAACTTATGTAAGAAAGATCCGCTTCTATCGTAACCATTCGATATTAAAGGCAGGACATAAACTTCATTTTTATCAACATCTTGGTCTTGGTTTAATGGTTTGGCTATACTGGCAGGTATTATTAACATGTGCACGGTTGGAGCAGAATTTGTTTTAGGAATACATACGTACATGCACGTTTGTTTGAAAGCTGGGTCGCGTTTTACAGAAACTAGTGATTAATCATAATGCGAGTCCGATAAAAGGGTTTATAATTTTTGGGGTACCAATATCTGGTAATACGGAAAAACGTTCGAAATCGTGGCGGTCGAATATAGTCCTTTCTTTTCAAATCAATTCAGGATAAAATTGAACGTTGATGAAAATGCGCTTAAGGGGAACTTAATCCAAAATGGGAGGCGATTAAATTAAAAACTTTCAAACGGCGTTATAAAGGTGGTGAGGCGTGCCGATTCTGGATCAAGAGGTATTTATTTGCCAGTAACCGCTGACAGCGGCAAGCTTCGAAAACATTTTGGCGTCTGCTAGTTGTCCAAGAGTGTAGTCGACTGCTGGTAACTGGAATAGTTTTCTCTTGACGTATTGGTTAAGCTCAGTCAAGTTAATTCTGTAAAAGTACAATTGGGTTTTTAAAAAAATCTTATTTTCATTCGACTTTGTAACTAGTATGGTACATTTTACTTATTCCCAAATTTGTGGATATGCACCCAAAGTATCGTTGGTCTGGGGGAGATGGCGCAGAACCTCGTGAGGGTAGCAGATCGTCGCACGTTCATAGATGTTGATCGTAGATTAAGAGAAAGCGGACAAGTACAACCACTAAGTAATCGAGAGAGCGCACAAGACGTTCCAGAAGCTACTAAAGAACCGGAAAATTCCTCCAACTCGCAAACCCCTAAGCATTTCGCCAACCGAGCATTTCCCCAGTTCTCAATTCTAGTAGGAAGTGCCAGAGGTAAAACGACTACAGGGTTAATTCCATAGAAATCGTATAAAGTAGAATCATAAAATTATGTTGCAGACGAACCACAGTTTTAAGCGTTTAAAGTCAATTAGGATTTCAAGAGTGAACTGGTGACAGAAGCATTCTAAAGTATAGGATTTCTATGGGTATCATCATAATATGAAAAGTTCAGGAATTTTATTTTATAATCTACAACACATTGATTCTACAAATTTTTTTGTTATTTTATGTTTCCAGCAAACTTTAAATTTGGTGCCTTCAAAATGGGCAATGGTCTTGTAATTCCCTCCTTGTGGGGCACTTACGGCAGGCGTAATGAAAACATGGGATTATAAAAGTTGTTGGGTCATTCACGTTGCTAATATGAAAGCCTCCGAGGTCAGGATTAGAATATTTTCGTTCGTTTTTTTGAAGAATAGAAGTTGTAACTTGGAACCGTCGAAACCGAAAGAGATGTACACTGATCCTCCTAACGTGATTTTGATGTTGATACGTCTTTCATGGGCCTTGCGTTTGGATATGGTATGGGTCTCGGCTATTGAAAATAAAAATAGCCTTTGCCTATTGAAATAGAGTTAATGTTGTATCAAAAAAATGCCTACCAATTGAACTTTTTGCCATGTTAACGGTTGAGGATGGGAGCCAAGCTGACGCGTGCTTTTCAGTTCAGCGTCTCGGAAAGAAATGACCCGAGGGTAAATAATCAGTTCCTATCTTACCGAGATTAATCCATCACGTGATCAAAACGACAACTAACCCTCAAATTATATTGGCTGTCTCTCAGAGATAACAGTTTCAAAACACTCGAGATTGAAATTAATATCGAAACTTTAACTAAGGAATGATTCTCATTGTTTGACGTCATATAATTTCCACACTTGAACATTTAAAAGTATAATAAACCCATTGTTTGACGTCATTTAATTAACCTAGTTTAATATCTAAAGTGGAAAAACCCAATGTAGAGAGGAAGACGTCTCCCGGGAGCTTGTGATGCAATCATATCCGAGAAAACAATACAATTAATAGAAATTTACATTAAATTACTATAATATTTATACCATTTTCTGAGCTACAGTGAAAAAGCTACAGTTTTGTGGAAGAAACGTTTTCAAAATACAATAAATTTAACTCAAATAAGAAAATTGTAATTAAAATTATCACTACGGCAATCATTTTTTATGGTTGTTTAAGGACGGCGGTTATGGCCGATGTTTGTACTTCAAAGTTCTTATCGGAAATGAAGTTAAATGGAATATTAAGTAAGCGTTTTTCTTATCAAAGATAAGCCAATATTATCGCTTATTGTCATTAGAACCATAAGAAAAAAACCACGCTGTAACGTGATTATGGTTACCCCTATTGATAATTTTTGGTACTATGAAATTCTACTTACCAAATATAATATACTGGTCTTGACATATGGATATTTCATATACCCGTGAAACGTAAACTTACCAAAATAAGAAATGGCTCGTATAGAGGTTATATTACTTGATAACGTTCTAAATTCTAATTCTAATCGTAAAACGCCAAACCTGTAAATCTTACATGAAATATTTTACTAATAATAAAAACATTTAAGAAACATTCTATTTTTAACATAAAATAGACAATTATTTTTGTTGAACACTAGTTCTAATTCCATGTTCCTTTTGAGTTACAAAATAGGTTGTTAGAAATAAAATATTTCCTATTTAATTAAATATAATTATTAATATTAGAATTGTTACTTTAAATTATGCATTTGTACTTTAAATTATGCATTTGTACTTTAAACAATATCTGCATTTGAAATTATATAACATAAAAGCAACATTTTAAAAATAAAAATATATCAAGGTTTTTTAAAAAAAAAGACTTTATTCTAACTAGCGATAAACCTATTTTAATAGATGCTTTGCTGACATCTATAGACATCAATGGAAAATAATATTCAACATGCTAAAAGTTTTAGTGTTAATAATATTTTAATTCCTATATTATACAGGCTGGCCCAATTTGCTCTGCCCAGGCATTTTTCTCTGAAAACGTTTCAAATTGTAAATTTGAAGAAAATCAAATAACTTTTTCATCTTTTTCAAAAAAAATTTTGGCCGATAGGTGGTAAGAAAGTTTTTTTTAATTAGAAAGTTGAAGAGCCTAGTTGGAAACCTACAAGTAAAACGACCGATTTTATCCCTATATAATGAGGTCAGAAAAAAACCAATAAGGCCGTAACAGGCCAAGAGTCATGAAATCCACGGAAACTACCTGGTATCGTTAGGATGATTTACACTATACAGTTTGGACGTTTCATTTTTTACAACTATGTACTCCCCACGACCGCTCGACGCGTATAAAAGGGGTTTACGGATGACTGAAAAGTACAACTCTTGATTTTAAATATATTGAAAATGGTCTTGGGAAAAGTGCCCCTAACCAGTGAATGGCTAAGTGCCCCGTCGGTCAGTGTCTAGCGTGGACTTGGACGAGGTATCCTCCACCTGGGATACCGAGAACGAGTCGTAAGTTTATTTATGTTTTATAAAGTTATGATCGATATTTTCCGTAAATTTCTAATTCTTCAATTAAATGATTAAGGATACTGTCGACGAACCGGAGTGGCCCGAAATAAGCGCTCTAATTGAGGAAGTCCCCTTTTTTGTTTGAATGTCAATGGTTTTGCGAAAAAAAACCAATAAGGCCGTAGCAGGCCAAGAGTTGTTTAACAAATGAGATAAAGATCAAATTTCGTCAAAGGGCCACTACCACCAGCACATGCGAACTCACAAGGGAAGCTGCGACTTCGAATGCCCCACGGGCGGGATGGCCTTCGTGACCCAAAGCACCCTGTACCACCACAAGAAAACTCATTTAGCCGTCAAGCCATTCCAGTGGCCCGACTGCGGAAAGGGGTTTTTGCCAAAAAACAAACTCACGAAACATCGCCCGCAACACGCGGGAAAGGAGACGTTCCGGTGCGAGCAATGCGATTTCAAATCCCTCTACAAAGCCAGCTTGGTCTACCACAAAAGAACGCGCAACGGCGAAAACCCGTTTAAATGCCCAAAGTGCAAGTACTATTTCAGAGACTCGGGAAATTTGAAGAGGCACTTGCTAACGCCTGAGACCAATAAGCGTTACAAATGCGGTTCGTGTGACTTTGCCACGAAACACAAAGCCAGTTTAAAAGGTCACGAGCAAAGCCATAAGGAGAAAAGGATACTTCACCAATGTCCCGGATGCGACGTCTCCTATACAGCCCAAAGCTCGTTAAGAAGACATCTTCTGTCAAAACACCCGGACATTAAACAATGGTTTAAATGCAACGCGTGCGAGAAGATTTTTGCTCAACAGCGATATCTAGATAAGCATATGGAGAACCATCAATGTTTGGCCACAAGAGAGAGTCATTCAAATTTCGCAGGAAGCAAATCCAGTGGTCGTACATCGTTACGAGGTCGAAATAAGGGATCTAACAGAATTGTTTCCGAATCTAGCGACTGCCATGAAGATTCCCATGATTCATTTGAAGGTAACCGAAATCGTAAACCTACAGAAAGTCTAGTGATAGCGATGCCGATCCTGATGAGCCCACTGAGAAATCTCAGTTAAGTAAGGAAAAGGCGCCGAGCACGCTGCTCCAGAAACGTCTGAAAGCTGGTGGTGTCGTGACCGAAAACGTTTCTAACGTTGAATTAAAAAATCCTAGTTTAACTGGAACGATTGAAACTCTTAAACACTTAATCCGTGTAGAGTTGTTCTATACAAGGTTGATCATAATTCCAATTTAACAACGCCTGAGATAAAACGCGAATCACGTGACGATATGAATGTGGACGACCAAATACCACCTATTAGTCCGGCAAGCAATACAAATGCGGGTGTTCCGGATAATAAAATGAAGAACTTGAATTTCTCAAAGCGTTTCTCGATGAAGAATGTCACGGTGTTTCAACATGAATTTTTTTAATTTTTAATCGTTTTTTTTATTTCAATTTTGCAATTTATTTGTGTTTGTTGTAAGTGTAATTGTCAAAATTCAGGGACCCCAGAGGTCCTATAATTCCTATAAAATCCTATATTTTCAAAAATGTCCTATAACATTCTATATTTTTAGAAAAATCCCCCAAAAGTCCTATAAAATCCTATAATTTTGATATTTTGCCCATTTCAAATCCCGCCACTCCCAAGAAGACTACCCGAGGTGTAATTCATCGATTTTGTTTTAATTCAGGGATTAAGTTGTAAAAGTTTGAACTTTGAAGTAACGAGGATAGAAAAAAACAAATACCCGAATATGCAGTTTTTTGGGTACTCGGTTTTCGACGAGTATTCTCCAATTACTTATTCGAGGTCGATATTATTTCTTTGTGGCCAACCGGTCATTCCACGACCAATCGGCCAACGCTGTGAACCCGACTACTTTCGATGTCCTTCAAAATTTGCATAGATTCTGAGATTTTCATAATTATCGAAAAAGCCGTGACACTTTTGGATTTTCTTCTAAGTGCACGCCTGTAGATTAAATAGTAGGGAGGGGGAAAAGTGGAGATGCTCGTGGGGGAGGACAATTTTGACTGGCATCTCCAACCTGATTCTGATTGGGTAAAATAAAGTCCCCGAAATGAAAGGGCTAATGGGTATCTTCAGGTAGTATAGAGAACACCCTTCCGCAACTGAAGATAACAGTTGGGGGATATTTTTTCATTAAATTTGTACTATCTACGTCATGAAATCCACGGAAACTACCTGGTATCGTTAGGATGATTTACACTATACAGTTTGGACGTTTCATTTTTTACAACTATGGGCAGTACTCCCCACGACCGCTCGACGCGTATAAAAGGGGTTTACGGATGACTGAACTCTTGATTTTAAATATATTGAAAATGGTCTTGGGAAAAGTGCCCCTAACCAGCGAATGGCTAAGTGCCCCGTCGGTCAGTGTCTAGCGCGTCTAGCGTGGACTTGGACGAGGTATCCTCCACCTGGGATACCGAGAACGAGTCGTAAGTTTATTTATGTTTTATAAAGTTATGATGGATATTTTCGTAAATTTCTAATTCTTCAATTAAATGATTAAGGATACCGTCGACGAACCGGAGTGGCCCGAAATAAGCGCTCTAATTGAGGAAGTCCCCTTTTTTGTTTGAATGTCAATGGTTTTGCGTAAATATACCACCTTTATTATTTCTGATACGATTTATAATAAGATTTTTAATTTATCAATATATATTTATTTAGAATTATGATGTCATTGAGGTCCCTTCTCTCCCCCCCCCCGTTATTACACCCAGGTACGACACTGGGAACTGGAAGACATAATTGCCACTCATATGTTACCTGTGTATGTTAACTGCTGCTGAACGTAGCCTTTATAAAAACAACTATTGCGAATTTCCATATGCTATATTTTTATGAATTTAATAGGCAAATAATGAACTATCTTCCAGGGACCCCAGAGCGAGGGGTAAGACACTCTGTGAACTCGGTGTACACTGCCGTACCTTTGACAGTGCTAAATGGAACTCGCGAACTCTTGGAAATATGTACCTTTAACAGTGCTAAATGCTGTCTTACCCCTCGCCCCAGAGGTCCTATAATTCCTATAAAATCCTATATTTTACAAAATGTCCTATAACATCCTATATTTTTAGCAAAATTCCCCAAAATTCCTATAAAGTCCTATATTTTTAGAAATATAATCCTATTTTTCCCATAAAAAAATTTAAGATTTGAGTGGGAGCCATGCTCTTCTTTTAGTTCAGTTACTTTAAATTTTGACTTTCCTTTTCAAAATTTGTCATCGTTTAAATAGCCCAGTACCGATAAATTAAAATGTACAGGGTTTCAAACGAAAATGACACGCAGCGCCTCTCGCGGCGGGCTCGCGTATAACTTGGTTTAAGAGTTTGTTCCCGCCCCATGATATAAGAAATATTCCATTGACAATTTAAATGCGCCTAAATGTTTTTACTGGGAAAACTAAAAGGTATATCAATTAATCAGATTATTCATCCACCATAAGTAACATAGTAAACGTAAGTATGACATTTTAATTTTCAAAAGGTTTTTAACTTCCTATAAGCTGTGGCTATAGGCTTTGTCGGTTTCAAACGAAAATGACACGCAGCGCCTCTCGCGGCGGGCTCGCGTATAACTTAGTTGAAGAGTTTGTTCCCGCCCCATGATATAAGAAATATTCCATTGACAATTTAAATGCGCCTAAATGTTTTTACTGGGAAAACTAAAAGGTATATCAATTAATCAGATTATTCATCCACCATAAGTAACATAGTAAACGTAAGTATGACATTTTAATTTTCAAAAGGTTTTTAACTTCCTATAAGCTGTGGCTATAGGCTTTGTCGGTTTCAAACGAAAATGACACACAGCGCCTCTCGCGGCGAGCTCGCGCGTAAATTGGTTTAAGAGTTTGTTCCCGCCCTTTGAAATTAATGTAAAGTTGGCGATAATTGAACTTTAATTAACCTACCAAATGATAAGAAATATTCCACGGACAATTTTTCCCGTTTATATGAACTTAATTATAATATAAAATCGTCTTGAAAAATCGTTTATCGCTTTATAACATTCAAAAATAATATTTTTAACGCGCCATGTAGATAATCGTCTAGGTATTTAAAGAGCTAGTGCCAGCTTGGAGCACAGTTAAATTTCTTGACTTTATGACCTTCATTAGATAGAGTTTAATGTCCTGAACCCGAAAATATACATGTTATACCACTTTAAATTAGTATTTATTTATGAAAAATAACTTTAAATTATTTGTGAAATGTTCGCTTCCCAGCAAATTTGCCTATATTCTACGTCATATTCGGCTAAAGCAGCGGCAGAGAGAAAACATATTGCCCGTGAATGACGTCAGCAAAAGGGAAGCCGACCCTTTCATTTAAAATATTACATTTAATAGTGAATAGTTACTTTTTAACAGTTGCGTAGCCAAGATTTTGTTGAAAAAAAAATATTTGTACGTACGACCATACGTTTCATTGGCGTAGCCAGGGGGGAGGGGCACATGCCCCCCCCCCTGGCTAAGCCAATGATTTTTACCTAAAATCGTTATTACTACTATAATTATCATGATCATTTTATATATTTAATGCCAAATATGATATATAAAAAAATCTGTCACTATCTCTTTAAGTTTGCGTTGTCAAATTAGAATTTTGTCATCAGTGAATTATAAATAGGACTTGAAATAAGTTTCAAGGTTTATTTAAAAGCTAGTTTCATAACTTTTCATCCATTGGTTCGTTCACAATTAGAGGTCGGCGTTTGAATAAGAAATTATACGATTGTTTATATTTATCCATAACCGAGAATTATTAAGAAATATTCAAAAAAAAATATTAATTTTGCACGTTAAATCGTTGTTTATTCGTATAAAACAAATAATACTAATTTTAATGATTAATTGAATCTGCCCAAAAGCAGAGTTCTCTCAAGTTCTGTCTTTTTGGGGCTCTGTCTCTTGGTTTTGTTCCGGGGATTTTAGGGCGGAGTTGAAAATAAAAAGCAATTGGTTACCTCCCATTTTATTTGGGTCATTGGTGCACCCAAGACTCGTGTCCTGTCATGGGATGTATGACGTTGTCTGACCCGCGAAAGGTCCCTTGGGGTTGGTTCCGCGTGATTGCGGGGTCTCAGTGTTTGTTGGGGAGAAGATGCCAGGAAATCACGAGGTTATATTTATTTTGTTGTCAAGCGAAAATGTCCAGGCACACTTTTGACCTATGACCTGGCCTTGGAAAACGTGCGATTTTTGTTAGATTCGGGTTACCTGATAGTGGGCTAAGGGCCCGCTAACATGACAAAGGTTCCATGGGATCGCTGTGAGTTGAGGGAATATTACTGGTTTAGTTCGGCAAAGTTTCTGAGAAAAATGCGGGTGGGGTCGGTTCCGAGAGTATTGTAACACGGTAATAAACGAGGAAAAAGACACCAATTATCTCCAGATGCCAAGGGCTCTTAATTTAACATTGCTGAAGGCAGGGATTTAGTTTATAATTTATATTAAGTACCCTGTTTAATTAATTCTCTCAATTTTATATTTTATAGTGGGGGTTCATTGAGTTCTATCAGATTTATAAACTATATTTAATTTGTATGTATGGTTCAAAAGTTATTTAAGTTTTTAATTTATCATTAATTTTAATTTATATTTAACACTGTGATTAGTTTCATTAAATAGAGCTCAGAATTCTAAGAAATTTGACGTATGGGGCTTTACGAATACTTAACAATTACTATAGATGGCTGAGAGTGGAGGGAATAATGTAATAGCCAAAGTAAATAAAACACGAAAAAATAAAAAATAAGTATGCGGGAGAAAATGAACCTGAAGGGTTACACTGCATATGATTTAAGGTGTTTTGGAAGTTTATCTTTTGTTTATATACTTCATTGCTTTCTGATTTAAAATTGTTAGTAATTTACTATCAAAGGTTGTCCTAGCTAGATATTTTTGATAATGGATAGGGCTAGTAATAACCCATCTAACCAAATTGGATCTCATGCGACAAAGACATTGTAAACGGCTTAAGTAAGAGACAAGAACAGATAAGTTGACCAAACTACATTAATGATGTTTTAATTCGTGTATCGGGTACGCAAGAGACTGATGCAGAAAATTCAAATAACAAGACTATAAACGTTGCACTACCAACTAAAAGGGATACTGCAACTGAATGTAATCTTAATAGGGAATTATATCATATTCTACAACTGATAGTAACAGCAGCTCTTAAGACCAAGAAGTAACAGATTTATCTAATTCTCTTAGGACATGGTCTTTAGAGCTTAATATTGATTCAGTTAAACTGAAGTTTGTTAGCGATACTTAAACGGTTTGGTCACCAGGGCCGTCTTAAGGCATGGGCTAAATGGGCTACAGCCCAGGGCCCCCAGCCAGTTTTGGGCCCCCGGAAAGGCCTTCTAAACAAGGATAAGGTTTTAGTTGGTTAAATATTATTTATACCAATTTAATATTATTTATCTTTTAGTTACGTCTAAAGTAATTTGACTCATCGCCACATCGCGTATCCTACGGTACCAACAATTTCTAAAACCTAACAGAGAGTCACTGTCGGTAAAAATCTTATTTTCAGTAGGACTATGTTATACTTTTGAAATTAAAAGTTTTGGTTTGATTATTGTGTAGTTGAAATTAGACAACGGACATACAAAGGCTGACCGTTGGGGATCAAAAAGGTCTTAAGAAATAATTTAGCCCAGGGCCCCAAAAGGTCTTAAGACGGGCCTGTTGGTCACAAAGAATTTTATACCCTTATGCAGGCCCGGACTGGCCGCAGGCCCGGACTGGCCATAGGCCAGATCGGGCAAATGCCCGATGGGCCGGTGTGGTCAAAGGGCCGTGAAGCCGTCTAGCCAGCATGACAATGTAGTGTTTTTGTGGGAAGTAGGGGCCGACGTTTCTAAAATGCCCGGGCCGGTTTAAGGTCCCAGTCCGGACCTGCCCTTATGAATAATATATAGTTACAAAAATGTATACGTTTCTAGGAGCAGTACAAAGAAATATTGCGGATAGCAAATTAAGCCCAATAGTACAAATAATTTAAGGCTGGGTGAAGTACGCTCCCGATCGACAGGAAGGAAGAGAAAAACAAGGCCGTCCCTCGAATGCAGATCCCTAATTTTTTAAAAATCGGTCATCAAATTATTTCATTCACTTAGAGTTAAATGTTTTATAAAACAAACCCACTATTTTACGTTTTTTAATTAAAACGCTACAAGTTAGTGTCGCTAAGAAAACACTTCTGACTAATTAATGCTTGTTAAAATAAAATGCCATTTTCTAAAGTTTTTTTAAATAAAACTCTACTACTAAAATAATAAAATGGCACAGATTAACGTTTTCTTTAAAATAAAACGCTAGGATTAATTTAGGTAGTTTAAAAAACGCTACTAATTAAGGTTGTTTAAAATAAAACGCCACTATTTAAGGTAATTGCTTAAAGACCACACCAGTGAATAAGGTTGTTAAAAAAATAAATTAAATATTACTGATTAACCTTTTTTCTAAATAAAACGCTCATAATTAACATTTTATGAAATAAAACCATATGGATTAACTTTTATATGATAAAGCTCCACTAAAGTATTATTGTTGTTTAAAATGAAACGGCACTAATCAACTTTTTTGTAATGTTTTATAAATAAAAAGCCACTTTTTTAACTCTGTCTAAATTATAATTAATTTCAAGCATATTGAAAAGGACCATTATTTAAGAAAAATCTACCCGAAATTCCATTGGATAGCCGACTGATATCCATAAGTAGGCCATCTGTTTTACGTACAATACAATATTTAGAGAAACCTCCCCAACGCATGCACAACTCTTTGCCGACTGAAATCATTACTGGTTTTAGAGTTGGCCAACAGTAGGCCATAAACATTTACCGACGGCTTTACCTGCATTTGGCCAGGTCGCACATTTTGACGCGAAAAACACTGGTTTGCCAACTGTAAGGGCCAACTGTTTACAGTTGGGCCAGTGATTTTGTGCTGCTAGGGATACGTATTAATGGAAATAGTTTAGGTTAAAGAACTTCCACCGTCACTAGTCCAGTTTTATCACAAAAAATGAATACGCAACCACGTTAAGCTATTGATGATAATAAAATGTTATTGTAAATTCTTCAAATTCAATTACTTAATTTAAAATCTGCTGCATTTTGTCTTTTGGGAGAGTATTATAAGAGACTTTGAACACTGTTGTCAAACTTGTCGGGCGTGGCACGGCATCGGTTAGGCTTAGTAAATTCGCACTGGTCTTTAGTACGGAAGCTAGGCAGGCGTCGTTTTAAATGGTTGCAGTTTTTGAATTATTTAAAAATGAAACTTATTCCGACATTCTGCGAGCGCATTAAGGTTTCTTTAAACCTCCAGGAGGTAGAAATCCGCTCTTCTCACAGAATTTAATGGGATGAGCATTCAGTCAAGAGGGAAATTGGGAGAGGAAAGAGCTAGAATTTTATGTCCCTCTCCCTCTCTCTGTTGAGGGCGGTAACCGAAGAGTGCATTTCTCCCCTCGTTGGCCACTCTTCTCGATTCCCTCCGGCGAAAGAGGGACACTCTCGAAACTCTCAAGATTCCCCTCGCATTGTTATTCCAGCGCGCTTAAGAAGGCGGGAAATTCGAATTTCAATAGTTTTTTAACTCTTTAATGGGCGGGAAATTCGAATTTCAATAGTTTTTTAACTCTTTAATGGGCGGGAAATTCGAATTTCTATTTATTTTCCCGCCTTTAACAAAGACGGGAATTCAATTATTGTGTTAATATGTAATCGAACAGATCATTATTATAATTATTTATTATTTTTTTATTTATTTCACTTAATTGTATACAAATCAGTTTAGTAATTGATATTAAAGCAAATTAATCAATGTTGAACTAACATTCCATACATAAAAAATAGTGTTTTCGGATTCAGTCGCCGTTGTGATTATGATTATAGTAAAATAAATTATTACCAACAAAGTTTTACTATACTCTATATATAAAAACGTTTATATTAAGATTAAAATGTGCTGTGAAAACTGTTCCAGTTTTAGTTTCAGACTTTCAGTAGAACTGCTATTTGCTTTTAGGATTTAAATTTTTTAAATAGGGTTTCATTAGCATTGTTCTTAAGCTAAAGGAACTGGATGATTATAAGAACCCTTTTCGATAATGTATTCATTAAAAAATACAAAATTTTCCTTCCTAAGCGAAGCGGCGCCTAATGGGCTGCAGTCCTTTCAGCAATAAGACAGCTCTTTTCTTATCCCCGTCGTCGAAAAAGGGTACGCCCCAATTGTACGCGTCGGCGAGCGGACTGGGGTTATTTCAAGTGCCTTGTACCTCCTGCAGTTTTTGACAGTGCTATTTTAATGCTGGATTTAATCCTTCGTCGTGGCGAGGGAGGGAGAGCGAGCTGACCGTTCGCTATCAATAGAGGGGTTACCAATGGGGAAGTCAAAATAATAACCAATACAAAACCGATTAAAAAGAGTCCATGACGACTCGAAATTGATACATTAATTTCTTTAAAAACATTTGACACCATAATTAACATAGTAACATACGATCTGCGCTAAAAAGTTTAATTATGTAATTTCCCCAAATCCAATAAATCTTTGGTCCGTTGAAAACTTCCAATTATCGAGTTAAAAGTATAAAAAGACTAATAGAAGAAAACATCAGACTATAAAAGAAAAATTACACCCAGTAATGGTTTTAATCAACGCGCCTTGAATCTGCGTTGCGTAATCAGAGCCAGGAAGTACATAGGAAAACTGGGTGAGTTATACTTTGTTATTTACTATTATTTCATGTTTTAATTTCCGCCTATCTATCGGAAACCAGAAATTTCGGCTTAGTGGAAGTCTCTGGTATTTTAGACACTTGAAGGCTGTGTCTGAGAAAACATCATGATTGCGCAATAACTATGAAAATCAGTTTTGTGGTAAACCTCGTTAATTGTCATACTTATTGTTAGTATGTTTCTTATGATATTAGGTTTGCTACCTAGTTACTTGAAATCGTTAAACCAAGAAATATAATACCTACGGAACAAATAACTTTGAGGGGTTAAACAAATAGACATCGTGAAGATATATAGTAGGCGCACCCGGGTCAGGAGCTTCTACTGCAACAATTTACATGTATGTGAAATTATTTTGATGAAGCGTATGCTTATTGTTTATGGAATTAAGAGACACTAATAAACATAAATAATTGAAATACTTTTTATTTTCCAGTAATTACATAAGTTAATACTTCTTACTCAAATTTTATTATTGTTGAGCCCAAAAGATGATGCGTCTAAGAGAAAATTGAATACACCTGCACTTCAATTCTTTTCCCTTCACTGTTTTTATCCAGAGACCAATTATAAACCCTCTTAATATCTGCTTGCAAAATTTCGTGTGATCAAAAACTCATTTTTAGGCCTAATGGTGTAGAAATGATTTCAAAATAAATGTTTCCCATTTTTGGGAATTGAACGAAATGGAGAAGTGACACCCCAACTTCCATTAATTAATTAATTAAAAGAAATTAGATTGGCCAAATATGCATCTCATACAGCGCCCGAAACCGGGGGTGCTCTCAGTGTTTTTAAGAGGCGACAATGACCTTACCCTAAATTTAAAAATAGTGCAGTTCTTAGGGTGGGGGGGGCGCACTTTTGATTTGCGGATGCTCAGAATTCTCATACGCCCCGTTGGATACGGACCTGTACACCTATAACAAAATTTGAAATGCAACGGATTGTTGTCGTAATGAAAGGAATGTTTTTGTAGAGAGTGACGTCTCCATGCCTTCGCTCATTAAATCCACCATAAATGGCGCACGACAAATTTTGATATATCTATATAAAAGTAGGCTTATTTCAACTCCATTGACCAATACATTTTATGGCGACCTTTTCTCAAAAATGAAAATGGTCCTGAAAAGGACCGTTTTTTTTGGTGTACTGCACACTACACCTCGTCTCATTTGACCTCACCTCACCTATAAAGGTAAGATAATCTTAATACGATGATGACACCTTATGTACTAAATTACCATCACTTACAGAAATTCATTCGAAAACGCCCCACTCCTTCAATAAAAGGAGGTACTCAACGTTGGACATCGAAATTCTGTTTCTTCGGAAGCGGGTGATGGAACCCGCTACCGAGAACGTTCTTTCAACGTCGGCACTTGCCGCAGGAATACTTAAAACCCTCTTAGCCAATTCAGATAGCACAGGATACTTTTTTCGGTAAGTCTTCCAAAAAAAGAGCACTTGGCACTCCTCCGGCTGCAAGGGCTCCTCCAAATAATTAGCGATTTCGCTCTTGAATGACTGCTGTTGCGTGGTGGCTGGCTGCTCTGACGTCCGGGCAGCTCGAACCCTGGACCAAAGTCCCCCTGATCTGCTAGGCCGCTCCTCCTACTGCTGATGCTGTTCCTCGGGCATTATGCGGGCGGCAAACTCCGACAAATGACGAATCGCGTCACTCTCTCCAAGTGACCGGAAAATGTTTGTACCATCGTCCATGGCATTCAATGCTGTAGAATTTTATCATTCATTTAGATTCTGGGAGTTGGACAAAAATATGATTTGTTTTATCTTACCGGGAAATAATGCAGTTTTCCCTCGAGGGTCTAACAACGCCGCAACTACATATTGCGGGTCTACCACTTCCTCGAAGAAGCGCGTTTTTAATCTGCACAGCAGCTCCTCCCGAAAATCAATAAAGTAAGGAGCATTCGCCGCCGAGATCTGATCAAAAACATCCAGAAGCGTTCCAATTGCCAGATGAGCAACGGGCTCCCGCTTCTGGAAGTTATCTGTGTCAATTTTTATGGGTCTTAGCAACCTCAGTAGCTCCTTCATCTGGAAGAGATGATCTTCGCTTGGCAGGTTTTCGAGAAACTCTTCGGCCTCGATGAAGGTACTCTTCAGAGCCGCAAGCATTCCATCCTACAGTAACAGGGTAAAAAAGGAAAAAAAAAAACATAGTATTAGTGAAACCCTGTCACGCCATTGGTTTCAAAATGTCACTTACTTGAACGAGTCGTTCCATAGCCATAAAGATGGAATTCCATCGAGTAACGACGATGGCCTTGACGTCCAGGCCCCCGGGTGACCTCCTCCGAAACGCTTCGCTCCATTTGGAGGAGCGATGGAAGAACGTCACCCAATCGTTGACGCGCTTGACCATCACTTCCGCTCTTACTATTGTTTTGAGGGAATTATTAACTACCAGCTGCAACGAGTGGCAAATACAGCGGACCCGGATCCACGTGTCGTGAAACATCCCGAAAATTGGGAGGTTCTCGGGCTCCGGGGATGACGTTGGAGACGCGGGCAAAGTTGAAGGAATTAACATTTGATTAAGCGTATCCCATCCTATAAACGAGATAAAACGTATATATATAAGAGAAAAATTTCATTCCTTTGGTTAGCGAGTTGGAAATAAAACTTGCCATCGTCCAGAACGATACTGCCTTCGTCTTCGGAAAGTGATGATTCCAAATCACTATAATTGATGGAGTCCGAGCTAGTGGAGGACGTCGATGGACTTGGAGTCGAACCAAACTCCCAGGGCTCCGAAACGACGTCCAACAAATTCACGGCTTTTGTGATGTTGGACGCGTTGTCCGCGCAAACGCAGGATATCTACAAAACAGAAAATTATAATTAAATTCTTGCCACAGTAATAGAATAGTAATAGAATCTCTTACGGAAGACGGTGATAGGTCAAATTCGGCTAAAATAGCCTTGAGTTTGGCCAAAATCGCAGCGCCGGTGTGCGCTCCTGGAAAATGGGCAAACGCCAGCAATAGGTTTCGAAAATTGAAGTCCTCGTCAATAAATTGAACACGTACTCCAATTACCGATTGCTGGCGTCGGCTGGACCAGATATCCAACGTTTAATGCAAGTTTCCGGGCGCCACCTTGCTTAGAATGGTCTGAAACAAATAAAAATATTACCAATGTCACAATTGAAAAATAGTCAAAGATTATTAAATTATAATATATTAAAAAGGTATTTATAGATACCTTAATTTTCGGCTTAATTTCTTTATCAACAATTTTCACCAACTCCGAGACTACGCACCTCCGGCTAAAGACGTGCTAGTCTGGGTTGGCAAACTCTAAAACCTTTCTAAAGCCTTTCCCATCAACCGCGGTAAACGGCAAGCCGTCCACAGCCACCATGTAAACGCGTAGGCGCTTGAAAGCCTCCTGCTTAGCTTTCTTCGCGGCCGGATCTAATTTGGATTTCTTCGCCGAAGAATTAGACGCTTCCCCCAACAGGTCAATACGGTAGTGGTCGGGTGACTTCGTTTCCAAAAATATCTGGTGTACTAGTTCCTAATAAAAGTGGAAGTATGGATCTCAATGAAAATATTAAAAACAAAGGAAATTGATGAGCGACAACAATTTAAACTTACAAGGTGGCGTTCTAGATTCCAGGAGCAAGAGACCTTTCCTACAATTTCGCGGCTGCATACGTTACAGCAAGCCACGACGGAGCTGGACGGCGTCACCCTATCGGCCCCCGAATAATTCCCCACGTATGAAAAATAGTCATTGACCTTTTTCCCCCCGTAGGACCCATTCGAGAATGTGACGACCATTTCTTGGTCTTGCACCATTTTCCGACGCCCTTCGAACAAGGCTGCCGCGGGTCGCTTCTGGCCCCTCTTCCTGGAGGAGACTGGCGTTGAAGACGTTAAATCCTCACCCAAAGACCTATAAACCATTTAAAAATATACGCAAATTAAAATCGTAGCACGCGTTTTGTCGACATACAGAAAAAATAGCGAAATAGATTCTAATATATATATACTTTTACCATTAAAAATAAAAAAAAAACAGAGAAGGAATATTTATGCTGTTGATAGAATAAAAAAGCTGTCTTTGGGGTAACCTTAGGAATTAAGAGAAATGAAATTACAGGATAAAATTGAAATATTTACATCTTGGTCTCCGAAGCAATGACTATATCTTAGAAAAACTAAGACTAAAATCTCAAAACATATAGTAAAATCTAAGAGAAACTGACAAAAAATTAGTTAAGACTAAGAAAAACGGCGTAAAAATATCTCTGAAGACTCGAGAATCGACAAGAAACTGTGGCCCATTCCTGTTTACGTTGCCTTTTTATACCAAGATCTGGGCCCTTCATCACCACCCCCTTCCAATAAGTTTCGATGCTTAAATTGGTTCAAATCGAAGCCGACGGATTGTCTCCAGCTCCCAATATTTGACCCGCCCGCGGAAGGTCGACAATTCCGAGGCGTAGTTGGTCAAGCCACTAAGGCGACAAGATACAATGAAGCGATGGGAAATACCATGATCTTGGTGCCTACGCGTCTCAACTTTCAGAAAGCACTTTCTAAACGGAAAGAACACGGGAAATATTTCTGAAGCTATTAGCTATTTCATTATCAAATCCTAAGGCGAACCAAAAATACAAACTGCGTAAAAGGGCAAAATAAATTTTCAGTTTTTATAACAACAATAATAATATTATATATTAAAATACAATATAATAGTTATCATATTGATAACTATTATATTGAGACTATGATAAAAATATAGGTAATATAAGATAATAAATGGAGGAGGATTTTTACGACCGTGTCAGAATTGAAGGAAAATATAGGCCCTGATATTGCCGTGCATTGGGTCCTGCAAAAATTTAATACACAGAAATACAAACTTACACATTTTTTGTGTCCCCCGTAATTATAATTAGTAATAACATCTCAATCAAATTCATTTTAAATTAGATAGATCCTAACAATTATTAAATCTAAAACCTAAATACAAAATACCCTAAAATATAAAATAAATGTGAGCCCGATAGTATTGGTATTTAATTGAAATACGATTACCTTAAATTGATATGTCAATATTTTCCGCCGCGAAATGTTGGTAATCATATTTTGTTTAAATAAGCTTATTAAATGATAATATATGATATATTGTCTTATATTTGTGTGTAAATAATATCACATTTACAAAAAACATGTTTGAATTGCACTTCTACCCAACGTAGATCAGAAATTAACCAGACGTACGCGATGGTTAGAATACACACAATTCTCCTGATGTGTTAAGTTTGTTTAAGCTATTCGCAGCAAACTTGCAACGCCGGTGACATAACCAATATATATCCACAGCCATACTTATTTGCATGTACTCTTATTTGTTACTTCTGGTCACACGTTGAGTGTCACACTTATTTTTACTTCTGGTCATACATGGATAGCGCGGTGGGAACGGCCTTGAAAAATGCGAGAGGGAAACTGGCGTTTAGAACTCAATAGACAAGACGATTTACAATGTTGGAAGTTGTTGTGGTCCGTATACGCTGGACAAAAAACTTAGAATTTAAATTAGGCAACGTAATTGCCAACCTAGGTTATATGGAAACCTCAGCTATTCAAAAATAAAAATATAAATCCGCGAAAATTGGGGTGCCGTAATTTACCATGGAAACTATACTTAAATTTCATATTTACTGATATAATCGAGTTTGTAGATCCGCCGAATCCTAACCTAACCAAATATATTTTTTTAACGTTATCGGACTTAATTTTAAATAAAAAAATCTACCACACAAAGCGAAACCACCAAAAATAGTAAATTGGGCATTTGCCCAACTTCTAGGGCTCCGATTTAAAAAAATTATGAAAGGCTATCGATGCCGAGGTATGTACATTCGAACGAGATGTCATTGACTTTTTTAGACCTAACTGTTGAAGAGATATGAGCGAAACGGCGGAATCGGCATCGGCTACACTGTACGTGAAACTAATATACACAAGTCCTTAGGATTGTGTGTAAAAACCATATATTACTCCGTGATTTTGTTTTAAATTTCGAAATTATTACTTATAATGCGTCAGTTTGAAAAATTCGTCACCATGTATTGGTTTAAACCCCAAAACCCTAAAAAAATATATAATAATTATTAAAGTCAAACAAAAACCCTAATAAATAATTATCATTCGAAATACTCGATATTCTCAATTTTTATTTAAAAACTTGATTAACCTTAATATTAATTTAAGTAACGATTATAAATGTAAAAGTTATTATTGTCCATGGTTAGCGTTTCATCTCTTTGGCGTACAGTATAGTACCAACGTTCTTGGATTTTAATCCCCCCAATTTACTGAATCCGCCAAATATTAGGACGCTAGTGTGAGCTGATGTGTAAAAGGTGTTGTACCCGTCTAACCCCCTCACTTGACCAACTTCATATTTGGAATGTTTCCAAAACCCAACAACCGACAATCTGTCGCGGGGACGAGGATCATACCTTCCATAATGAAACGATTCGGAGAGAACGCGAGTAGCCTCCAGTCTCCTTCCTAAAATTCCTCGCTACTTTTAGTTAAGATGCGCAATTAGGTGCCTCCCTGTCTGGACTCCATCAGCAAATCTCAACCTAAAAGGGGTTGAGGTTCTTTCCCCCTCTCTCTTTGACACCAAATATTTATTGGTCAATCGACGAATTTGTACTCTCGTTTCCCTCTCTTTCTTTGGTCGAAATGATTAAGGTGCCTGAAAGTCTGGAGAACACTTGCCCGGGTTTTACTCGCCCTTCATCTAACTATAAAAGGTACCAAGGTCATTTATGCCCCCTCGCCTATATATACGGTTATACTCGTTGTCGTTTGTCACTTTCTACTTTCATATGTTTTGAGAAAGACACAATTTTTATCGCTGGGAAGACGGGTAAATATTTTGAAATTTTAGTTTATCAAGGGAACGTGGTCGAATCTAAACGCTTATAATTTCTTAAAATAGAATGATAGAGCTATTTTCTTTATTTATGGAATACCATCGTTTCAAAATTAAAGGTAATTATTAGCAAATTTATACATTTTAGGAAGTAGTTTTTAAAAGCTATATTTTCTGGAACATATTTTAGATTCGGAGGAACGAGAGAAGGAGCTTCTTTCAAATATTAAGCTTCTTGAAGATGAAATTGAAGCACTGAAAAGAGCTAAAAGTAGTAATATCTTTATACGTCAAGAAATGATAAACGTTTAATTTAATACTAATTCCGGCAGATGGAGAGGAGATACCGCTTTTGAATGATCCCGCTGAAGAAAAAGACGCGCCGGAACAGAATGTCGTCACCCCAGCGACTGCCAAGAAACTCTGCGAGTCCACCCACTCCCCAATTAAGTATTGGGGAGTCGGCTCGTCAGTAGCTCTTTGTGGATTTGGGGGACCCCCAAATATGAAACGGCCTTTAATCAGGTCAAACGTTTCTGATTTCGATCGGTATGTTTTCTGGTAATAAATTACCCACCACTAGACATTAATGAACTTGTTTGCAATAAAGTTGCCCTCCGAAAGATGAGAAACGGTCCCCGACTCCGCCGTTCAAATATAAGGAACGCGCTCCAAGGAGCAAAACAGAGAAGGCAGCCCTCAAGGGGCAATCTTGCGAGAAGTGCGATAAAGTATAAATTATTTTCTATTTGTAATCTTACACTGTTTCAGATAACATATACAAAATTAACTAATGACCGTATTAACCGAAATATTTTTTTCCCCGCAGTATTACGCAGATTTGCCCGTCAACGAGAGGCGGGCAGCGTTAAACAACGTTTCCAAGCACCGGGCTAGCCACGCACTTCCACCCAAAATTCCGGAAAAGTATTGGGAGCTCGGTGGCTTGGATAGTCCCAGCCCTCCGGCAATCAGTGTCGGTCCCCTCGTGTCGAGAAGGCGACGACCTCTCCAAATGAGACGGCTGAACCTTGAGGACGACAAAAGTATGATGAAATTGAAAGTGAAGCGCTTGAAAAGATTTTGTTTTAATCTATAACACTTACTCTTTAAAGGCCCCCCGGAAAAGCGATGCAAAATGGACTTAACGGCGGCGGAAAGTAGAAACCAATTTTAGGTGTTTCAAAATAATAATAATAAAATTGTGTATATAGTTCGAAATAAAATCAAATAAATGTTTCTACATTTCATGTTTATCATTAACCGTTATCGTTCGTACACATTTCTAGGCGTCATTATTAAAAAACACCTACGTATCTTGAACGATCTATTTGAGTTCAGTCAGCTCAAAATTATTCAATAAGGGGAACGCGACGGGCCACCGCACTGTATTCAAAACCCTTATAACAGGATGATCCTACTACGAAATATATTACACAACCAACCACGTATTCAGTGGCTATTTATTTTTGATATAACTTAAATTAAATTATTATTATTATTATTATTATTGGCTTACGTTAAATATGAAAGCGCCGACTAGCTCGATTATTTAAACGAACTACTCAAGCAAATGTCCCGTAATCCTCAGTTTCCAAACCTAAACGTCATCTCGCTCGTGTCGAAAAAAGAATGTCAACAAAACCACGTGGCTTGAACACGTGGTGGACGTATTCACCGAATACTATTCGGTGAGCGGCAAATTCCATAAACAGAACCACGTATTTTAACCGTTGCGTTTTCGTACACATGGAATAGTATACAAAAATTTAACTTACCCCGTTTTCCTAAGTACTTTCTCATCCTGAATTCCTGATTACGCAATGCGAATTTAAACAAGCAATATTATGTATTTCTGCGCTTTCATTCTCGTTTTATGCCCCCCTTAATTATAACCACAGGTTTACACATTGTTTGAAACTAATAGTCATTTTAATTTAAAAACAAGTATTAACTTGTAATTACTCTTTCAAGAATATGCATTAAAAGCCATTAAAATAATTAAAAACAACATGAAATGATTCATTGTACTGTTTAAGTTAGGAGGAGTAGTTTTTTCAGACAGCGCGCATCAAATCACGCGATCTCTTCACTGAAATATTAAGAAGCGCGCTCCAATATAAAAAAAACACACATTTTTAGACTCGCGCGACGGCCTAATCGACTAAAAATTCAAATCACTTAAGAGAATCAAACTTACGGGTTACAGAGTTGCTAGTATTTTACTTTCTTACGTTTTTATGTTACTTTTGATAAAACAACAAAAAACTTCATATATATATATATATATATATATATATATATATATATTGCCTTCAAACAAAGATAGGAATTGAATTATTGATACATTATGTAAATACATACACACATATATATTTATATATATATATATATATATATATATATATATATATATATATATATAAATATATATGTGTGTGTGTATTTACATAATGTATCAATAATTCAATTCCTATCTTTGTCAAACAAAGATAGGAATTGAATTATTGATACATTATGTAAATACACACACACATATATATATTTATATATATATATATATATATATATATATATATATATATATATATATATATATATAAATATATATGTGTGTGTGTATTTACATAATGTATCAATAATTCAATTCCTATCTTTGTTTGAAGGCAGAGACTTCCGCTAAGCCGAAATTTCTGGTTTCCGATAGATAGGCGGAAATTAAAACATGAAATAATAGTAAATAACAAAGTATAACTCACCCAGTTTTCTTATGTACTTCCTGGCTCTGATTACGCAACGCAGATTCAAGGCGCGTTGATTAAAACCATTACTGGGTGTAATTTTTCTTTTATAGTCTGATGTTTTCTTCTATTAGTCTTTTTATACTTTTTATAATTGGAAGTTTTCAACGGACCAAAGATTTATTGGATTTGGGGAAATTACATAATTAAACTTTTTAGCGCAGATCGTATGTTACTATGTTAATTATGGTGTCAAATGTTTTTAAAGAAATTAATGTATCAATTTCGAGTCGTCATGGACTCTTTTTAATCGGTTTTGTATTGGTTATTATTTTGACTTCCCCATTGGTAACCCCTCTATTGATAGCGAACGGTCAGCTCGCTCTCCCTCCCTCGCCACGACGAAGGATTAAATCCAGCATTAAAATAGCACTGTCAAAAACTGCAGGAGGTACAAGGCACTTGAAATAACCCCAGTCCGCTCGCCGACGCGTACAATTGGGGCTTACCCTTTTTCGACGACGGGGATAAGAAAAGAGCTGTCTTACTGCTGAAAGGACTGCAGCCCATTAGGCGCCGCTTCGCTTAGGAAGGAAAATTTTGTATTTTTTAATGAATACATTATCGAAAAGGGTTCTTATAATCATCCAGTTCCTTTAGCTTAAGAACAATGCTAATGAAACCCTATTTAAAAAATTTAAATCCTAAAAGCAAATAGCAGTTCTACTGAAAGTCTGAAACTAAAACTGGAACAGTTTTCACAAAACATTTTAATCTTAATATAAACGTTTTTATATATAGAGTATAGTAAAACTTTGTTGGTAATAATTTATTTTACTATAATCATAATCACAACGGCGACTGAATCCGAAAACACTATTTTTTATGTATGGAATGTTAGTTCAGCATTGATTAATTTGATTTAATATCAATTACTAAACTGATTTGTATACAATTAAGTGAAATAAATAAAAAATAATAAATAATTATAATAATGATCTGTTCGATTACATATTAACACAATAATTGAATTCCCGTCTTTGTTAAAGGCGGAAAAATAAATAGAAATTCGAATTTCCCGCCCATTAAAGAGTTAAAAAACTATTGAAATTCTAATTTCCCGCCTTCTTAAGCGCGCTGGAATAACAATGCGAGGGGAATCTTGAGAGTTTCGAGAGTGTCCCTCTTTCGCCGGAGGGAATCGAGAAGAGTGGCCAACGAGGGGAAACTACATTCTTCCGAGTGTCGAAAGAAGGGAGAAATCTACTCTGCAGAGTGTGTGTTAGAAGCGAGAGGGAGAGTGAAAGAGGGACGTCTCATTCTCTCTTTCCATTTTCCCTCAGAGTTTCGCCCATCTCTGCCGGGCAGTGCCGGCGCGGAAATGAAGAAAATGGACCACCGTATGTATAGTGCGACCCGCGTATTTTCGATCCTTGTGTTGACTGTTGAGTGAGATAATTCTAGGAAAATGAGGGGAAGGTGTGGAGTAGTCTAATGCTTTCGCGGAACTACAACCGAATACAAGGAGGGAGTGGCTTGTCGAGGGTAGAAATCAATGTAGCAGCCAAGCAGATAGACGCAACAACTGCCAATAGTCCAGACACAACACATTCCGCTTGGGGCAGACAGATACACCCACGCACTCTTTCCCAATTTTTGTTTAATATTTGCCCCCTCCCTAAAGGGGCAAAAACGCCTCGGTCTCTTTCGACTCTATCGCGAAACCGTTTTAATAGTTACTACCCGAGTAAATTGTATTTTTTATTTTGCAAGTCTAAACCAACTCTTGTTGCAAAAATTATACAGGTGTTCGTTTCAAAACTTTAGTAGTTGTCGGAACGTATTTCGGGTTAAACATATAATTTAAGAACTAAACACTTAAATATTTTCACATATTGGATTTTATTTTCGAAAGTCACACGTTTTTAGTATTTCTACTAATAAACATTTTTATAATTTCCTACACAGTAAAAAACCAATATACATTGGGTAAGAATTAATTTGGTAAGTATGGTGAAACAGTTATTTCCAACTTATCAGAAAAATACAATGGTAAGTTCGAATCAATTTTTTTATTAAATTTTTAGTATTTATACGGTTAAGAAAATGAAAAAGAATGCCATTATTTTCTTCTAGTTACAGCAAAACAAGTTAATTGCAATGATAAAAGTACGCAATTTTAGTTTTTTATATATATTATACTCAGCCCAGCACTGTACTACATTCATATGCTCTTGATCATGCTGTTTAATAACTAGATAATTATTATTATGAAAATTGGAAATGTTAATAACTTCGGGATTTGATTAAAAAAGGTGAAATCCAATAAAATTGTGAAATAGATTAAATTGCATAAACATTTGAAATTTGGGTTTATACAAGAAAACTAAATATTTTTATTTAAATAAACATATTTTCATAAAAAAAAAGAAAAGTACACCGGTTAAGAATTAATTAATAATTACAATTTCAATTGATCTAATTTCCGACTACGCCAGACCAAAACTGAAAGATTGAATTAATTATTTTCATATCAGGACTCTCACTTTTTGATTTTATTTTAAATAAATTAACGGATATTTTACTATTAACAGATAAAATGAAATCTTAATTAAATTAATTATTTCTAAATATTTTATTTTGCTTCGTTTTTATTTTTCCCATTTTGAATTCCTCCATTGAAATAGATTGTGTTTTAAATCATTTATTTAAAAAAAAAGATAAATCAAACAGCCCCACTTTCAAGTTCAAGTTTATTTGATATTCAACTTTGTTTTTACGATGGTTATAGGGCTAAGTCTTTTGGTTGACTTGCGAACCCTTTTTGCTTGTTATATATCATTTCTTACGAATTCTTAATTATTAACAATAACTTTGATAACAGTTTTAAATAAATTAACAGTTAGAGCGGAATAAATATAAAAATAAAAACATAGTAAATAAACAAGAAAAATTATTATAAAATACCATGTAATAATATAACAGTTAAAAATTACAAAAATTAAAACATTTATAAAAGAAAGGAGTTAAATCAAAATCCAAGGAACCATATAGGAAGAAACCATATAAGAATAAGTATACCGAAACTTATAGCTTATGTGATACGGGTTTATTGTTTGTATAATTTAAGGTATCTTCTTTAATTAGTATAGCCTTGAGGTCCCGTTTAAAAATATGGTACTTTTTAGTTTCACATCGAATATATATTCGAAGTGACACTATTGCTATGGACGGAATGTCGTTAAGTGTTTGTTTGTCGTGGAAAGCGACGACACGGTAGATGGAGCCAGGGCCGTCTTAAGGCATGGGCTAAGTGGGCTACAGCCCAGGGCCTCCAGCCAGTTTGGGGCCCCGGAAAGGCCATCCATACCGCCTCTACTCTAGGGATAAGGGATTAGTTAATTAAATATTATTTATACTAATTTAATATTATGTATTTTTTAGTTACGTCTAAAGTAATTTGACTCATCACCACATCGCGTATCCTACGGTACCAACAATTTCTAAAACCTAACAGAGAGTCACTGTCGGTAAAAATCTTATTTTCAGTAGGACTATGTTATACTTTTGAATTTTGAAATTAAAAGTTTTGGTTTGATTATTGTATAGCTGAAATTAGACAACGGACATACAAAGGCTGACCGTTGGGGATCAAAAAGGTCTTAAGAAATAATTTAGCCCATGGCCCCAAAAGGTCTTAAGACGGCCCTGGATGGAGCTACAAGCTACACGCCGAGCTTTGAAATATTGGTGGGAAGTTTCGTTATATAGTCTTTATTGGAGATCTGGTGGGAAGTTTGAAATTAATAAAAATAATTAATAGAAAAAGAATTAAAAATGTAATAGGATTAGTTTGGCGGGAAGTTTGAATTAGACAATTTCTTTCGATATGCTAGAATAGGATTATAATTGGCGGGTGATGGGAAGTTTGAATTAGACAATTTCTTTCGATTTGTTAGAATAGGATTATAATTGGCGGGAAGTTTGAATTAGACAATTTCTTTCCATGTGCTAGAATAGGATTATAATTGGCGGGAAGGTTGAATTAGATAATATCTTTCGATATGCTAGAATAGGATTATAATTGGCGGGATGTTTGAATTAGATAATTTATTTCGATATGTTATAAAAGGACTATTTTTCGACGTTGTAAATTAATTATATTGGATTATTATTGCACGTCGTAAGATATCGAAGGTAGCTTCACTATTTAACCTTTGATACTTGGCGTCGATGTGAAACTAATATTCCGGCTGGGCCGACTTGTTAGTTATGTCTATTTGGTCTGTTACGAAGTTTAGCAGTCTTACCCCACTATAATAGATGGTGGTAAATTTTTTACTTGTACTACAATACGGTAGTATAAACATATTTGTGTTTCTGGTATTTTTAGGATTACTTTTTGGTTGTACTATTTGGCGGTTTCCGTGGTATCTTTGTACAAATATAACATTGACAAATAATCGTATAGTTGATAAACATTTAAAATTGCCTCTTTCCAAAACAATTCCTTTGTGTGCAACGGGTAAGGGGCGTTGTTTATAGTGCGGATGGCTCTTTTTTGGAGGACACTTATTCCGTTTATATTATGTTGACTTGTGTTTCCCCAAATACAGTACCCGTAACTTAATTTAGTATGAAAAAGGGCATAGTATATCTCTTTTAATATTTTATGTGGAATTGTTGTTTTGCATTTATAAAGTAATCCATTTATCATTCTCAATGTCTTTGCTAAATTTTCGACATGGGCATTACAGTTTAAATTTTGGTCAAAAATCATTCCCAGGTTATATGTCTGTACTCTAATTATTTTTTGATTGTCTATGGTTAATTCAGTTAAGGGGTTTGTGTTTTTACATATGTTGCTAAAAATTGTATATTCAGTTTTTGTAAGGTTTAATGTAAGATCATTTTTTAAGCCACGTATTAACTTTATCTAATGCTTGGTTAACTTTTTGGAGGACGGCTTGTGTACATTTTCCCCCACTAATAGCAGTGTATCGTCCGCATATTAGTCCGGTTTTAATCACATCTGTGATGTCATTCAAGTACAAATTAGAAAGTAGTGGGGAGATTTTTGAGCTCTGTGGGGAACCACTGCGCAAGGTTTTAGGGTCTGATATAATTCCGTTTACTTTGGTGAAACATACTCTATTAGATAAGTAGCTCTCTAGCCAGTTGCCAGCCACGCCTCTTATTCCCATATGGTTTAGTTTCTTTAATAAATTTTTATGGCGGATGGAATCAAACGTTTTCCTGAGGTCTAGGAAAACCCCAATACATATTTATTTTTTATCTAAATAGTTAATTATAGTATGGTATGCTTCAGATATTGGATTTAGGGTTCCCATCCCGGTTCGAAAAACGAATTGGGAGTCCGACAGCAATTTGTGTTTGGTGGTAAACGAGATCATTCGATTATGAAATGCTTTGACGAAAATGTTTGCAATAAAAGGTAATATCGAAATAGGTCTATAATTTTTGCTATACATGATGTCGCCTTTCTTAAAAATAGGTGTAATTATAGTTTTCTTGCGAGCGTCTGGGTACTGGCCTGTGTTAAACGATAGATTAATCAAAAAGCGGAGTGGTAATAAAATATAAGGGAGTATGAGTTTTAAAGGCTTAGCATGCATTTCGTCATAACCACGGGCAACTTAATGGATCCTGTATGCAAGCGAAAACAATGTATACATGAAATTAAACCAGACCTTCTTAATGTAATTATATGAAATTTGTTCGTGACCTGTTTGGCTCACAAAAAAGCCGGAGGGCAATGCCCCCTGCCCCATTCAAATGACGTACCTGACTGCAGTCCATGCTTAATATGCCGTCGTCATGTATTTCGCTGTAGCAAATATAGTTACGACGTTGTACTAACGAATACTAGTTGTAATTTAGGGCCGGTGTGAACTATATTTAGTAAACTAGCATTGAAACGGTTAAACCGTTTTTAGCAGCAAGTTTAAAATATACTATCAAATCGCTTTCGCAGTCGTGTGACCGTGCCTACAGAGTCCCGTGCCAAAGGGAGGAGATAAACCTTTCATTAGCCTAGATCTCATGAGAACGGGTGGGAGGAAAGGCCCCGTGGTAGAGGGAGAAGTGAAACCCTCTCATTAGCCTAGATCCCTTTAAAACGGGTGGAAGGACAGAACCCGTGCCAAAGGGAGAAGATAAACCATCTGATTAGCCTAGATTTCATGAGAACGGGTTGGAGGAAAGGCCCGTGCTAGAGGGAGAAGATAAACCATCTCATTAAGCTATGATTGCATGAGAACGGGTGGGAGGAAAGGCCCTGTGGTAGAGGGAGAAGATAAACCATCTCATTAGCCTAAATCTCATGAGAACGGGTTGGAGGAAAGAACCCGTGCTAAAGGGAGAAGATAATCCATCTCATTAAGCTATGATCGCATGAGAACGGTTGGGAGGATAGAACCCGTGCTAAAGGGAGAAGATAATCCATCTCATTAGCCTTGATCGCATGAGAACGGGTGGGAGGAAAGGCCCCGTGGTAGAGGGAGAAGTGATACCCTCTCATTAGCCTAGAGCTCAGGAAAATGGGTGTTAGGAAAAAACCCGTGCCAAAGGGAGGAGAGAAACCATCTCATTAAGCTATGATTGCATGAGAACGGATGGGAGGAAAAGCCCCGTGGTAGAGGGATAAGTGAAACCCTCTCATTAGCCTTGATCTCATGTGAACGGGTGGGAGGAAAGTTTCCGTGCTGAAGGGATAAGAGAATCCATCTCATTAAGCCATGATCGCATGAGAACGGGTGGGAGGAAAGGCCCCATGGTAGAGGTAGAAATGAAACCCTCTCATTACCCTTGATCTCAGGAGAACGGGTGGGAGGAAAGGCCCCGTGGTTAGAGGGAGAAGTGAAACCCTCTCAATAGCCTAGATCTCAGGAGAACGTGTGGGAGGAAAGAACCCGTGCTAAAGGGAGAAGGGAATCCATCTCATTAAGCTATGATCGCATGAGAGCGGTAGGGAGGAAAGAACCCGTGCTAAAAGGAGAAGAGAATCCATCTCATTAGCCTTGATCGCATGAGAACGGGTGGGAGGAAAGGTCCCGTGGTAGTGGGAAAATAGAAACCCTCTCATTAGCCTAGATCTCAGGAGAACGGGTGGGAGGAAAGAACCTGTGCTAAAAGGAGAAGAGAATCCATCTCATTAAGCCATGATCGCATGAGAACGGGTGGGAGGAAAGGCCCCGTGGTAGAGGGAGAAGTGATACCCTCTCATTAGCCTAGATCTCAGGAGAACGGGTGGGAGGAAAGAACCTGTGCTAAAAGGAGAAGAGAATCCATCTCATTAAGCCATGATCGCATGAGAACGGGTGGGAGGAAAGGCCCCGTGGTAGAGGGAGAAGTGAAACCCTCTCAATAGCCTAGATCTCAGGAGAACGTGTGGGAGGAAAGAACCCGTGCTAAAGGGAGAAGGGAATCCATCTCATTAAGCTATGATCGCATGAGAGCGGTAGGGAGGAAAGAACCCGTGCTAAAGGGAGAAGAGAATCCATCTCATTAGCCTTGATCGCATGAGAACGGGTGGGAGGAAAGGTCCCGTGGTAGTGGGAAAATAGAAACCCTCTCATTAGCCTAGATCTCAGGAGAACGGGTGGGAGGAAAGAACCTGTGCTAAAAGGAGAAGAGAATCCATCTCATTAAGCCATGATCGCATGAGAACGGGTGGGAGGAAAGGCCCCGTGGTAGAGGGAGAAGTGAAACCCTCTCAATAGCCTAGATCTCAGGAGAACGTGTGGGAGGAAAGAACCCGTGCTAAAGGGAGAAGGGAATCCATCTCATTAAGCTATGATCGCATGAGAGCGGTAGGGAGGAAAGAACCCGTGCTAAAGGGAGAAGAGAATCCATCTCATTAGCCTTGATCGCATGAGAACGGGTGGGAGGAAAGGTCCCGTGGTAGTGGGAAAATAGAAACCCTCTCATTAGCCTAGATCTCAGGAGAACGGGTGGGAGGAAAGAACCTGTGCTAAAAGGAGAAGAGAATCCATCTCATTAAGCCATGATCGCATGAGAACGGGTGGGAGGAAAGGCCCCGTGGTAGAGGGAGAAGTGAAACCCTCTCAATAGCCTAGATCTCAGGAGAACGTGTGGGAGGAAAGAACCCGTGCTAAAGGGAGAAGGGAATCCATCTCATTAAGCTATGATCGCATGAGAGCGGTAGGGAGGAAAGAACCCGTGCTAAAGGGAGAAGAGAATCCATCTCATTAGCCTTGATCGCATGAGAACGGGTGGGAGGAAAGGTCCCGTGGTAGTGGGAAAATAGAAACCCTCTCATTAGCCTAGATCTCAGGAGAACGGGTGGGAGGAAAGAACCTGTGCTAAAAGGAGAAGAGAATCCATCTCATTAAGCCATGATCGCATGAGAACGGGTGGGAGGAAAGGCCCCGTGGTAGAGGGAGAAGTGAAACCCTCTCAATAGCCTAGATCTCAGGAGAACGTGTGGGAGGAAAGAACCCGTGCTAAAGGGAGAAGGGAATCCATCTCATTAAGCTATGATCGCATGAGAGCGGTAGGGAGGAAAGAACCCGTGCTAAAGGGAGAAGAGAATCCATCTCATTAGCCTTGATCGCATGAGAACGGGTGGGAGGAAAGGTCCCGTGGTAGTGGGAAAATAGAAACCCTCTCATTAGCCTAGATCTCAGGAGAACGGGTGGGAGGAAAGAACCTGTGCTAAAAGGAGAAGAGAATCCATCTCATTAAGCCATGATCGCATGAGAACGGGTGGGAGGAAAGGCCCCGTGGTAGAGGGAGAAGTGATACCCTCTCATTAGCCTAGATCTCAGGAGAACGGGTGGGAGGAAAGAACCTGTGCTAAAAGGAGAAGAGAATCCATCTCATTAAGCCATGATCGCATGAGAACGGGTGGGAGGAAAGGCCCCGTGGTAGAGGGAGAAGTGAAACCCTCTCAATAGCCTAGATCTCAGGAGAACGTGTGGGAGGAAAGAACCCGTGCTAAAGGGAGAAGGGAATCCATCTCATTAAGCTATGATCGCATGAGAGCGGTAGGGAGGAAAGAACCCGTGCTAAAGGGAGAAGAGAATCCATCTCATTAGCCTTGATCGCATGAGAACGGGTGGGAGGAAAGGTCCCGTGGTAGTGGGAAAATAGAAACCCTCTCATTAGCCTAGATCTCAGGAGAACGGGTGGGAGGAAAGAACCTGTGCTAAAAGGAGAAGAGAATCCATCTCATTAAGCCATGATCGCATGAGAACGGGTGGGAGGAAAGGCCCCGTGGTAGAGGGAGAAGTGATACCCTCTCATTAGCCTAAATCTCATGAGAACGGGTTGGAGGAAAGAACCCGTGCTAAAAGGAGAAGAGAATCCATCTCATTAAGCTATGATCGCATGAGAACGGGTGGGAGGAAAGGCCCCGTGGTAGAGGGAGAAGTGATACCCTCTCATTAGCCTAGATCTCAGGAGAACGGGTGGGAGGGAAGAACCTGTGCTAAAAGGAGAAGAGAATCCATCTCATTAAGCCATGATCGCATGAGAACGGGTGGGAGGAAAGGCCCCGTGGTAGAGGGAGAAGTGATACCCTCTCATTAGCCTAAATCTCATGAGAACGGGTTGGAGGAAAGAGCCTGTGCTAAAAGGAGAAGAGAATCCATCTCATTAAGCTATGATCGCATGAGAACGGTTGGGAGGATAGAACCCGTGCTAAAGGGAGAAGAGAATCCATCTCATTAGCCTTGATCGCATGAGAACGGGTGGGAGGAAAGGCCCCGTGGTAGAGGGAGAAGTGATACCCTCTCATTAGCCTAGAGCTCAGGAGAACGGGTGGGAGGAAAGAGCCTGTGCTAAAAGGAGAAGAGAATCCATCTCATTAAGCTATGATCGCATGAGAACGGTTGGGAGGATAGAACCCGTGCTAAAGGGAGAAGAGAATCCATCTCATTAGCCTTGATCGCATGAGAACGGGTGGGAGGAAAGGCCCCGTGGTAGAGGGAGAAGTGATACCCTCTCATTAGCCTAGAGCTCAGGAGAACGGGTGGGAGGAAAGAGCCTGTGCTAAAAGGAGAAGAGAATCCATCTCATTAAGCTATGATCGCATGAGAACGGTTGGGAGGATAGAACCCGTGCTAAAGGGAGAAGAGAATCCATCTCATTAGCCTTGATCGCATGAGAACGGGTGGGAGGAAAGGCCCCGTGGTAGAGGGAGAAGTGATACCCTCTCATTAGCCTAGAGCTCAGGAGAACGGGTGGGAGGAAAGAGCCTGTGCTAAAAGGAGAAGAGAATCCATCTCATTAAGCTATGATCGCATGAGAACGGTTGGGAGGATAGAACCCGTGCTAAAGGGAGAAGAGAATCCATCTCATTAGCCTTGATCGCATGAGAACGGGTGGGAGGAAAGGCCCCGTGGTAGAGGGAGAAGTGATACCCTCTCATTAGCCTAGAGCTCAGGAGAACGGGTGGGAGGAAAGAGCCTGTGCTAAAAGGAGAAGAGAATCCATCTCATTAAGCTATGATCGCATGAGAACGGTTGGGAGGATAGAACCCGTGCTAAAGGGAGAAGAGAATCCATCTCATTAGCCTTGATCGCATGAGAACGGGTGGGAGGAAAGGCCCCGTGGTAGAGGGAGAAGTGATACCCTCTCATTAGCCTAGAGCTCAGGAGAACGGGTGGGAGGAAAGAGCCTGTGCTAAAAGGAGAAGAGAATCCATCTCATTAAGCTATGATCGCATGAGAACGGTTGGGAGGATAGAACCCGTGCTAAAGGGAGAAGAGAATCCATCTCATTAGCCTTGATCGCATGAGAACGGGTGGGAGGAAAGGCCCCGTGGTAGAGGGAGAAGTGATACCCTCTCATTAGCCTAAATCTCATGAGAACGGGTTGGAGGAAAGAGCCTGTGCTAAAAGGAGAAGAGAATCCATCTCATTAAGCTATGATCGCATGAGAACGGTTGGGAGGATAGAACCCGTGCTAAAGGGAGAAGAGAATCCATCTCATTAGCCTTGATCGCATGAGAACGGGTGGGAGGAAAGGCCCCGTGGTAGAGGGAGAAGTGATACCCTCTCATTAGCCTAGAGCTCAGGAGAACGGGTGGGAGGAAAGAGCCTGTGCTAAAAGGAGAAGAGAATCCATCTCATTAAGCTATGATCGCATGAGAACGGTTGGGAGGATAGAACCCGTGCTAAAGGGAGAAGAGAATCCATCTCATTAGCCTTGATCGCATGAGAACGGGTGGGAGGAAAGGCCCCGTGGTAGAGGGAGAAGTGATACCCTCTCATTAGCCTAGAGCTCAGGAGAACGGGTGGGAGGAAAGAGCCTGTGCTAAAAGGAGAAGAGAATCCATCTCATTAAGCTATGATCGCATGAGAACGGTTGGGAGGATAGAACCCGTGCTAAAGGGAGAAGAGAATCCATCTCATTAGCCTTGATCGCATGAGAACGGGTGGGAGGAAAGGCCCCGTGGTAGAGGGAGAAGTGATACCCTCTCATTAGCCTAGAGCTCAGGAGAACGGGTGGGAGGAAAGAGCCTGTGCTAAAAGGAGAAGAGAATCCATCTCATTAAGCTATGATCGCATGAGAACGGTTGGGAGGATAGAACCCGTGCTAAAGGGAGAAGAGAATCCATCTCATTAGCCTTGATCGCATGAGAACGGGTGGGAGGAAAGGCCCCGTGGTAGAGGGAGAAGTGATACCCTCTCATTAGCCTAAATCTCATGAGAACGGGTGGGAGGAAAGAGCCTGTGCTAAAAGGAGAAGAGAATCCATCTCATTAAGCTATGATCGCATGAGAACGGTTGGGAGGATAGAACCCGTGCTAAAGGGAGAAGAGAATCCATCTCATTAGCCTTGATCGCATGAGAACGGGTGGGAGGAAAGGCCCCGTGGTAGAGGGAGAAGTGATACCCTCTCATTAGCCTAGAGCTCAGGAGAACGGGTGGGAGGAAAGAGCCTGTGCTAAAAGGAGAAGAGAATCCATCTCATTAAGCTATGATCGCATGAGAACGGTTGGGAGGATAGAACCCGTGCTAAAGGGAGAAGAGAATCCATCTCATTAGCCTTGATCGCATGAGAACGGGTGGGAGGAAAGGCCCCGTGGTAGAGGGAGAAGTGATACCCTCTCATTAGCCTAAATCTCATGAGAACGGGTGGGAGGAAAGAGCCTGTGCTAAAAGGAGAAGAGAATCCATCTCATTAAGCTATGATCGCATGAGAACGGTTGGGAGGATAGAACCCGTGCTAAAGGGAGAAGAGAATCCATCTCATTAGCCTTGATCGCATGAGAACGGGTGGGAGGAAAGGCCCCGTGGTAGAGGGAGAAGTGATACCCTCTCATTAGCCTAGAGCTCAGGAGAACGGGTGGGAGGAAAGAGCCTGTGCTAAAAGGAGAAGAGAATCCATCTCATTAAGCTATGATCGCATGAGAACGGTTGGGAGGATAGAACCCGTGCTAAAGGGAGAAGAGAATCCATCTCATTAGCCTTGATCGCATGAGAACGGGTGGGAGGAAAGGCCCCGTGGTAGAGGGAGAAGTGATACCCTCTCATTAGCCTAAATCTCATGAGAACGGGTTGGAGGAAAGAGCCTGTGCTAAAAGGAGAAGAGAATCCATCTCATTAAGCTATGATCGCATGAGAACGGTTGGGAGGATAGAACCCGTGCTAAAGGGAGAAGAGAATCCATCTCATTAGCCTTGATCGCATGAGAACGGGTGGGAGGAAAGGCCCCGTGGTAGAGGGAGAAGTGATACCCTCTCATTAGCCTAAATCTCATGAGAACGGGTTGGAGGAAAGAGCCTGTGCTAAAAGGAGAAGAGAATCCATCTCATTAAGCTATGATCGCATGAGAACGGTTGGGAGGATAGAACCCGTGCTAAAGGGAGAAGAGAATCCATCTCATTAGCCTTGATCGCATGAGAACGGGTGGGAGGAAAGGCCCCGTGGTAGAGGGAGAAGTGATACCCTCTCATTAGCCTAGAGCTCAGGAGAACGGGTGGGAGGAAAGAGCCTGTGCTAAAAGGAGAAGAGAATCCATCTCATTAAGCTATGATCGCATGAGAACGGTTGGGAGGATAGAACCCGTGCTAAAGGGAGAAGAGAATCCATCTCATTAGCCTTGATCGCATGAGAACGGGTGGGAGGAAAGGCCCCGTGGTAGAGGGAGAAGTGATACCCTCTCATTAGCCTAAATCTCATGAGAACGGGTTGGAGGAAAGAGCCTGTGCTAAAAGGAGAAGAGAATCCATCTCATTAAGCTATGATCGCATGAGAACGGTTGGGAGGATAGAACCCGTGCTAAAGGGAGAAGAGAATCCATCTCATTAGCCTTGATCGCATGAGAACGGGTGGGAGGAAAGGCCCCGTGGTAGAGGGAGAAGTGATACCCTCTCATTAGCCTAGAGCTCAGGAGAACGGGTGGGAGGAAAGAGCCTGTGCTAAAAGGAGAAGAGAATCCATCTCATTAAGCTATGATCGCATGAGAACGGTTGGGAGGATAGAACCCGTGCTAAAGGGAGAAGAGAATCCATCTCATTAGCCTTGATCGCATGAGAACGGGTGGGAGGAAAGGCCCCGTGGTAGAGGGAGAAGTGATACCCTCTCATTAGCCTAGAGCTCAGGAGAACGGGTGGGAGGAAAGAGCCTGTGCTAAAAGGAGAAGAGAATCCATCTCATTAAGCTATGATCGCATGAGAACGGTTGGGAGGATAGAACCCGTGCTAAAGGGAGAAGAGAATCCATCTCATTAGCCTTGATCGCATGAGAACGGGTGGGAGGAAAGGCCCCGTGGTAGAGGGAGAAGTGATACCCTCTCATTAGCCTAGAGCTCAGGAGAACGGGTGGGAGGAAAGAGCCTGTGCTAAAAGGAGAAGAGAATCCATCTCATTAAGCTATGATCGCATGAGAACGGTTGGGAGGATAGAACCCGTGCTAAAGGGAGAAGAGAATCCATCTCATTAGCCTTGATCGCATGAGAACGGGTGGGAGGAAAGGCCCCGTGGTAGAGGGAGAAGTGATACCCTCTCATTAGCCTAAATCTCATGAGAACGGGTTGGAGGAAAGAGCCTGTGCTAAAAGGAGAAGAGAATCCATCTCATTAAGCTATGATCGCATGAGAACGGTTGGGAGGATAGAACCCGTGCTAAAGGGAGAAGAGAATCCATCTCATTAGCCTTGATCGCATGAGAACGGGTGGGAGGAAAGGCCCCGTGGTAGAGGGAGAAGTGATACCCTCTCATTAGTCTAGATCTCAGGAGAACGGGTGGGAGGAAAGAGCCTGTGCTAAAAGGAGAAGAGAATCCATCTCATTAAGCTATGATCGCATGAGAACGGTTGGGAGGATAGAACCCGTGCTAAAGGGAGAAGAGAATCCATCTCATTAGCCTTGATCGCATGAGAACGGGTGGGAGGAAAGGCCCCGTGGTAGAGGGAGAAGTGATACCCTCTCATTAGCCTAGAGCTCAGGAAAATGGGTGTTAGGAAAAAACCCGTGCCAAAGGGAGGAGAGAAACCATCTCATTAAGCTATGATTGCATGAGAACGGATGGGAGGAAAAGCCCCGTGGTAGAGGGATAAGTGAAACCCTCTCATTAGCCTTGATCTCATGTGAACGGGTGGGAGGAAAGTTTCCGTGCTGAAGGGATAAGAGAATCCATCTCATTAAGCCATGATCGCATGAGAACGGGTGGGAGGAAAGGCCCCATGGTAGAGGTAGAAATGAAACCCTCTCATTACCCTTGATCTCAGGAGAACGGGTGGGAGGAAAGGCCCCGTGGTTAGAGGGAGAAGTGAAACCCTCTCAATAGCCTAGATCTCAGGAGAACGTGTGGGAGGAAAGAACCCGTGCTAAAAGGAGAAGAGAATCCATCTCATTAGCCTTGATCGCATGAGAACGGGTGGGAGGAAAGGTCCCGTGGTAGTGGGAAAATAGAAACCCTCTCATTAGCCTAGATCTCAGGAGAACGGGTGGGAGGAAAGAACCTGTGCTAAAAGGAGAAGAGAATCCATCTCATTAAGCCATGATCGCATGAGAACGGGTGGGAGGAAAGGCCCCGTGGTAGAGGGAGAAGTGATACCCTCTCATTAGCCTAGATCTCAGGAGAACGGGTGGGAGGAAAGAACCTGTGCTAAAAGGAGAAGAGAATCCATCTCATTAAGCCATGATCGCATGAGAACGGGTGGGAGGAAAGAACCCGTGCTAAAGGGAGAAGAGAATCCATCTCATTAGCCTAGAGCTCAGGAAAACGGGTGTTAGGAAAAAACCCGTGCCAAAGGGAGGAGAGAAACCATCTCATTAAGCTATGATTGCATGAGAACGGATGGGAGGAAAGGCCCCGTGGTAGAGGGAGAAGTGATACCCTCTCATTAGCCTAGATCTCAGGGGAACGGGTGGGAGGAAAGAACCTGTGCTAAAAGGAGAAGAGAATCAATCTCATTAAGCTATGATTGCATGAGAACGGATGGGAGGAAAAGCCCCGTGGTAGAGGGATAAGTGAAACCCTCTCATTAGCCTTGATCTCATGTGAACGGGTGGCAGGAAAGTTTCCGTGCTGAAGGGATAAGAGAATCCATCTCATTAAGCCATGATCGCATGAGAACGGGTGGGAGGAAAGGCCCCATGGTAGAGGTAGAAATGAAACCCTCTCATTACCCTAGATCTCAGGAGAACGGGTGGGAGGAAAGAACCCGTGCTAAAGGGAGAAGAGAATCCATCTCATTAGCCTAGAGCTCAGGAAAACGGGTGTTAGGAAAAAACCCGTGCCAAAGGGAGGAGAGAAACCATCTCATTAAGCTATGATTGCATGAGAACGGATGGGAGGAAAGGCCCCGTGGTAGAGGGAGAAGTGATACCCTCTCATTAGCCTAGATCTCAGGGGAACGGGTGGGAGGAAAGAACCTGTGCTAAAAGGAGAAGAGAATCAATCTCATTAAGCTATGATTGCATGAGAACGGATGGGAGGAAAAGCCCCGTGGTAGAGGGATAAGTGAAACCCTCTCATTAGCCTTGATCTCATGTGAACGGGTGGCAGGAAAGTTTCCGTGCTGAAGGGATAAGAGAATCCATCTCATTAAGCCATGATCGCATGAGAACGGGTGGGAGGAAAGGCCCCATGGTAGAGGTAGAAATGAAACCCTCTCATTACCCTTGATCTCAGGAGAACGGGTGGGAGGAAAGAACCCGTGCTAAAGGTAGAAGAGAATCCATCTCATTAAGCTATGATCGCATGAGAACGGGTGGGAGGAAAGGTCCCGTGGTAGTGGGAAAATAGAAACCCTCTCATTAGCCTAGATCTCAGGTGAACGGGTGGGAGGAAAGAAACCGTGCTAAAGGGAGAAGAGAATTTATCTCATTAGCCTAGAGCTCAGGAGAAAGACCCCGTGCAAGAGTGATTGGGAATGGACAGTAGACGGGGTAATACATTAAATAAATGGTGGGGATGGATATTTGCGAAATTTTATCTCCGGACCTTATAGAAGTCTACGGTAAGAACACCGTACCTATGGTAAGTAGAAACTGCGGTCATTGAAGATCTGGTTCTCAGTAGAAACGTAACGCGCGGAAAATAATGAGTGTCACACTACTAGATAAACTTAAATTTGGTTTTAATTTTTGTCTTCTATTTTTGCAGGACTATCAGAATCCTTGGTTTTCGAATGGGCATTGGGTGATATTGGACCACGATACATTCGTCTTCCTTTTCCTGGAACTTAACTGGATGAACATGTACTACAGGGTGACGGATCCGTTATTCGCGAAATACATATAAATGTAAACGTTATGGTGCGAAATGTTATTTAATTGTTACAGAAACATTCATGTGATAGTATTAATTATTATTAATAATAATAATTCTATTACTACATGAATTTGTGTACTGCAAGGGCTTTTAATTATATATTTCGGGGTTTAATGTAAAAAAGATTTACTATGCTGTTGCTGTTGCTTGCAATGTTTTTTATTACTTTTTTTAATTTAGATAGAAACACAGCTACTAAACTAGAGTAAGCTTATATATGGCCATCCATTGAAGTAGAATGAAACTAAACGTCTTCTACTGTTAGGCGCTATCTATAGTTGTTACAATGGTAACGGTGGAGCTAATTGTTTTTCGCAGTTTCTGTAAGAAGTGGGTAAACGCTTTCGCCACCGAAACAAGTCTCCGAGGTAGCGCCTACGATCTAGCATCTGCAACAATCCAAATAAAACGTTTTTTCTTAAATAATCATATTGAAATATAAGCAAACGATACAAAATTTATTTTAAAATGCAAGTATCATTATTTATAAAGTAAAATTTACGAATAGTGATGATGAAAAACTTATAGCGTCTGCTTTAGCCGCTACCTATCTAGGTTTCAATGACGAAACATAGGTGGCGTAGCGATAGTTTTTGAATTGACTACGCGCGAAGAAGCTATTCCGAGGCTTATATTTTTTTTGCACAGACTAACATAATAAAATGTAAACATGTAGAAGTATTTTCTTAAGTTAAAAGAATGTTTTAAATATGTAGGAGTTTAATAAATAAAAACAAATTTAACTATGGACCCGCAGGTCTTTGTTAAAACTTAGATGCCAGCTGAATCGTTTAGATCTCTTGGCTCCCTCATGTTCTCCAATCCGCCTTTTCCGTGTGGGAATATCTTCATATACAAAGCTTTGCCTAAAATACTAAAGAAAATAATTTTTAATTTAAAATTGCTAACAATATTAAATTTTATCTATTTAATCGTACAGAATAAAGCTTCAGCTACACTCAGCTACATGTTTTTCCTCCATGTTTGAAGCGCTATTTTAATCTGTCTATTTAAAACGGTGTGGGTCTTACTTCTTAAGTTCGGTAGCAAATTAATCAAGTCAGTTCCACCGAAAATGGCGCGGAAACTTTACGTCCGGTTCAGCTGGTCACAGCAAATTGGTGATGTTCCGGACGGTACATTTGTACTTTTTTAGTACTTTTATAAATTGGAAGTACGAAAATACGTTTTAGAATTTGTTTACACGTATTTAGTATATTTTGAAATATTATGTTTATTAATAAATAATTACTTGATACCTGAAATTATGGTTAAAAATGTATTCTATTATTCATTTTTTCATTTTCATATTTAACATTTCTAAATTGCTATTGAATTTACTCTTTTATTATTAATATACATAATTTATTAAATTTAAATTTGCGTCCAAAACTCAAAATGGCGCTCGCAGCGCGGTCTAAAATACGTTTGCTCCTCCAAAACAACGTTTTGTTGGTGGAGAAAATACTTTCTTAAATATAACCGGAGCATCACGTGCAAACTGTGCCAATCCAGGATGACGGATATTACCGCTTAGAACTTCTTTCATTTTCATTGAAGACTAAAGACACAAACCATACGAACAAAAATCGGAGTATACAATTTCTTCAACTACAGAATAGTATTGCTTAAAAATATATCTTACATATCAAAACCATAAGTATACGGGCGCCAAATTGTCTATCAAAGAATTGAAGGCTAATTTTCAAAGTAAGCATTTTTATTTAATTATTAGCCTAGTCACCCCCGAGGGGCTAACCACTCTTAGAAAATCTGTACACCGGATTACACTTAGATTACCACTGCCAAAGGCAGGGACTTCAAAGATTACGCGTAATCCCATTAGTACAATCAAAGGTACGGCTCTGTACACCGATTACGCGGAGTGATCAGCCCCTCGGTCACCCCAGCTTAGGAATAAAATAAAGTTTTCACGTAATCCGTTTATCAAAAAGCAGTTGCCGGTAGTAGTGGCGTACTTCTGTAATCCCAAGCGTCTGGGAGGCAGAGTTTGTGGATGAGCGTGTGAGGAAGACCACCAATTCCCCAACGGGTGGTCGGAATACTTACAATCATATTGTCGAAGGTGGCTTGAATCATTTCCGGGGTTACTTCCCGGCAAGCGCTTACAATTCGTTGACGCAGATTTTTAAGGGTATCAACCGGTGTGGCGTACACCTTGTCCTTGACGAAGCCCCAAAGAAAGATAGATAGTAAATATTAATAGGTTATGATCAATATTTTTTCGTAAGTACATAGCAATCCATTAAACCCCGAAATATATAATTAAAAGCCCTTGCAGTACACAAATACATGTAGTATTAGAATTATTACTATTTATAAGTATTAAAACTATCACATGTATGATTCAACAACAATTAAATAACATTTCGCACCATAACGTTTAGATTTAGATGTATTTCGCGAATGGCGGATCCGTCACTCTGTAGTACATGTTCATCCAGTTAAGTTCCAGGAAAAGGAAGACGAATGTGTCGTGGTCCAATATCACCCAATGCCCATTCGAAAACCAAGGATTCTGATAGTCCTCTTCCGCAAGCTGGCAAAGACCTTGAAACCTGCAAAAATAGAAGACAATAATTAAAACCATATTTAAGTTTATCTAGTAGTGTGACACTCATTATTTTCCGCGCGTTACGTTTCTACTGAGAACCAGATCTTCAATGACCGTAGTTTCTACTTACCATTGGTACGGTGTTCTTATCAGGAGATAAAATTTCGCAAATATCCATTCTCACCATTGTTTTATGTATTACCCCGTCTACTGTCTATTCCCAATCACTCTAGCACGGGTTCTTTCCTCCCACCCGTTCTCATGAAATCTAGGCTAATGAGGGTGTTTCTCTTCTCCCTTTAGCACGGGGCCTTTCCTCCCACCCGTTCTCATGAGATGGATTCCCTTCTCCCTTTAGCACGGGGCCTTTCCTCCCACCCGTTCTCATGAGATGGATTCCCTTCTCCCTTTAGCACGGGGCCTTTCCTCCCACCCGTTCTCATGAGATGGATTCCCTTCTCCCTTTAGCACGGGGCCTTTCCTCCCACCCGTTCTCATGAGATGGATTCCCTTCTCCCTTTAGCACGGGGCCTTTCCTCCCACCCGTTCTCATGAGATGGATTCCCTTCTCCCTTTAGCACGGGGCCTTTCCTCCCACCCGTTCTCATGAGATGGATTCCCTTCTCCCTTTAGCACGGGGCCTTTCCTCCCACCCGTTCTCATGAGATGGATTCCCTTCTCCCTTTAGCACGGGGCCTTTCCTCCCACCCGTTCTCATGAGATGGATTCCCTTCTCCCTTTAGCACGGGGCCTTTCCTCCCACCCGTTCTCATGAGATGGATTCCCTTCTCCCTTTAGCACGGGGCCTTTCCTCCCACCCGTTCTCATGAGATGGATTCCCTTCTCCCTTTAGCACGGGGCCTTTCCTCCCACCCGTTCTCATGAGACGGATTCCCTTCTCCCTTTAGCACGGGGCCTTTCCTCCCACCCGTTCTCATGAGACGGATTCCCTTCTCCCTTTAGCACGGGGCCTTTCCTCCCACCCGTTCTCATGAGATGGATTTCCTTCTCCCTTTAGCACGGGGCCTTTCCTCCCACCCGTTCTCATGAGATGGATTCCCTTCTCTCTTTAGCACGGGGCCTTTCCTCCCACCCGTTCTCATGAGATGGATTCCCTTCTCCCTTTAGCACGGGGCCTTTCCTCCCACCCGTTCTCATGAGATGGATTCCCTTCTCCCTTTAGCACGGGGCCTTTCCTCCCACCCGTTCTCATGAGACGGATTCCCTTCTCCCTTTAGCACGGGGCCTTTCCTCCCACCCGTTCTCATGAGACGGATTCCCTTCTCCCTTTAGCACGGGGCCTTTCCTCCCACCCGTTCTCATGAGATGGATTCCCTTCTCCCTTTAGCACGGGGCCTTTCCTCCCACCCGTTCTCATGAGATGGATTCCCTTCTCCCTTTAGCACGGGGCCTTTCCTCCCACCCGTTCTCATGAGATGGATTCCCTTCTCCCTTTAGCACGGGGCCTTTCCTCCCACCCGTTCTCATGAGATGGATTCCCTTCTCCCTTTAGCACGGGGCCTTTCCTCCCACCCGTTCTCATGAGATGGATTCCCTTCTCTCTTTAGCACGGGGCCTTTCCTCCCACCCGTTCTCATGAGATGGATTCCCTTCTCCCTTTAGCACGGGGCCTTTCCTCCCACCCGTTCTCATGAGATGGATTCCCTTCTCCCTTTAGCACGGGGCCTTTCCTCCCACCCGTTCTCATGAGATGGATTCCCTTCTCTCTTTAGCACGGGGCCTTTCCTCCCACCCGTTCTCATGAGATGGATTCCCTTCTCCCTTTAGCACGGGGCCTTTCCTCCCACCCGTTCTCATGAGATGGATTCCCTTCTCCCTTTAGCACGGGGCCTTTCCTCCCACCCGTTCTCATGAGATGGATTCCCTTCTCCCTTTAGCACGGGGCCTTTCCTCCCACCCGTTCTCATGAGATGGATTCCCTTCTCCCTTTAGCACGGGGCCTTTCCTCCCACCCGTTCTGATGAGATGGATTCCCTTCTCCCTTTAGCACGGGGCCTTTCCTCCCACCCGTTCTCATGAGATGGATTCCCTTCTCCCTTTAGCACGGGGCCTTTCCTCCCACCCGTTCTCATGAGATGGATTCCCTTCTCCCTTTAGCACGGGGCCTTTCCTCCCACCCGTTCTCATGAGATGGATTCCCTTCTCCCTTTAGCACGGGGCCTTTCCTCCCACCCGTTCTCATGAGATGGATTCCCTTCTCCCTTTAGCACGGGGCCTTTCCTCCCACCCGTTCTCATGAGATGGATTCCCTTCTCCCTTTAGCACGGGGCCTTTCCTCCCACCCGTTCTCATGAGATGGATTCCCTTCTCCCTTTAGCACGGGGCCTTTCCTCCCACCCGTTCTCATGAGATGGATTCCCTTCTCCCTTTAGCACGGGGCCTTTCCTCCCACCCGTTCTCATGAGATGGATTCCCTTCTCCCTTTAGCACGGGGCCTTTCCTCCCACCCGTTCTCATGAGATGGATTCCCTTCTCCCTTTAGCACGGGGCCTTTCCTCCCACCCGTTCTCATGAGATGGATTCCCTTCTCCCTTTAGCACGGGGCCTTTCCTCCCACCCGTTCTGATGAGATGGATTCCCTTCTCCCTTTAGCACGGGGCCTTTCCTCCCACCCGTTCTCATGAGATGGATTCCCTTCTCCCTTTAGCACGGGGCCTTTCCTCCCACCCGTTCTCATGAGATGGATTCCCTTCTCCCTTTAGCACGGGGCCTTTCCTCCCACCCGTTCTCATGAGATGGATTCCCTTCTCCCTTTAGCACGGGGCCTTTCCTCCCACCCGTTCTCATGAGATGGATTCCCTTCTCCCTTTAGCACGGGGCCTTTCCTCCCACCCGTTCTCATGAGATGGATTCCCTTCTCCCTTTAGCACGGGGCCTTTCCTCCCACCCGTTCTCATGAGATGGATTCCCTTCTCCCTTTAGCACGGGGCCTTTCCTCCCACCCGTTCTCATGAGATGGATTCCCTTCTCCCTTTAGCACGGGGCCTTTCCTCCCACCCGTTCTCATGAGATGGATTCCCTTCTCCCTTTAGCACGGGGCCTTTCCTCCCACCCGTTCTCATGAGATGGATTCCCTTCTCCCTTTAGCACGGGGCCTTTCCTCCCACCCGTTCTCATGAGATGGATTCCCTTCTCCCTTTAGCACGGGGCCTTTCCTCCCACCCGTTCTCATGAGATGGATTCCCTTCTCCCTTTAGCACGGGGCCTTTCCTCCCACCCGTTCTCATGAGATGGATTCCCTTCTCCCTTTAGCACGGGGCCTTTCCTCCCACCCGTTCTCATGAGATGGATTCCCTTCTCCCTTTAGCACGGGGCCTTTCCTCCCACCCGTTCTCATGAGATGGATTCCCTTCTCCCTTTAGCACGGGGCCTTTCCTCCCACCCGTTCTCATGAGATGGATTCCCTTCTCCCTTTAGCACGGGGCCTTTCCTCCCACCCGTTCTCATGAGATGGATTCCCTTCTCCCTTTAGCACGGGGCCTTTCCTCCCACCCGTTCTCATGAGATGGATTCCCTTCTCCCTTTAGCACGGGGCCTTTCCTCCAACCCGTTCTCATGAGATGGATTCCCTTCTCCCTTAAGCACGGGGCCTTTCCTCCCACCCGTTCTCATGAGATGGATTCCCTTCTCCCTTTAGCACGGGGCCTTTCCTCCCACCCGTTCTCATGAGATGGATTCCCTTCTCCCTTTAGCACGGGGCCTTTCCTCCCACCCGTTCTCATGAGATGGATTCCCTTCTCCCTTTAGCACGGGGCCTTTCCTCCCACCCGTTCTCATGAGATGGATTCCCTTCTCCCTTTAGCACGGGGCCTTTCCTCCCACCCGTTCTCATGAGATGGATTCCCTTCTCCCTTTAGCACGGGGCCTTTCCTCCCACCCGTTCTCATGAGACGGATTCCCTTCTCCCTTTAGCACGGGGCCTTTCCTCCCACCCGTTCTCATGAGACGGATTCCCTTCTCCCTTTAGCACGGGGCCTTTCCTCCCACCCGTTCTCATGAGATGGATTCCCTTCTCCCTTTAGCACGGGGCCTTTCCTCCCACCCGTTCTCATGAGATGGATTCCCTTCTCCCTTTAGCACGGGGCCTTTCCTCCCACCCGTTCTCATGAGATGGATTCCCTTCTCCCTTTAGCACGGGGCCTTTCCTCCCACCCGTTCTCATGAGATGGATTCCCTTCTCCCTTTAGCACGGGGCCTTTCCTCCCACCCGTTCTCATGAGATGGATTCCCTTCTCCCTTTAGCACGGGGCCTTTCCTCCCACCCGTTCTCATGAGATGGATTCCCTTCTCCCTTTAGCACGGGGCCTTTCCTCCCACCCGTTCTCCTGAGCTCCAGGCTAATGAGAGGGTTCTCTTAATAATCCTTGAAACCCAAGTCTAGTTCTCTCGCTTATAGACTAATGGAATATTATTTTTAGACTGATAATAAACAGGCTACCTTCCAATGCTGTTTTCTGGGAGGGGCTCTTCGAACTCGTGAGAGAGGTCGTCTGGAACTCGAAAGACCCCAGGGGGCGTGTTTGTGAAGTCCTCGTGAATGTAGGGAACATTTACAGCTTCAACCAGATTCAAAGATTCACAGCTCTCTTGATCTTCCCAAGTGATGCCATGCAGAGGGTGGTTGAGGTTTGAGAAAAAGGTCACATTTCCGGCAGGCACGTTTGGATCGCCCTGGATCGAACCAAAAAGGTATTAAGATTATTAAAGGCCCTTGAGCTGAACAGAGTATGGGGACGAAGCGCAAGCTTCTTTATTTCTGATTCCCACAAGATTTTCCGCTTTCGTGGAGTGTCTTCCCCCTTACCGGCTGAAAGGGGTAGATATTACACGAGGAAAACCGGAGGATTTTTTAAATAATAATCAGCTAGGCTTATACCCAAGATGCTATCTAAGGACCCAGTTATCTAGCGACTTGTATAGCCTTTAATAGAGGTGGCCGGTCACAATGCATAGGAGGGTGGTGGCAAGCCTTTCATGTCATGGAGCCAACAGCTCCCTACGCTTACTATTAACTGTTAGCTGCAACAATTTATTATGGAAAGAACTAGAGAGGAAACCAGTTAACCAGTGAGGAGAGGACTCAAGGCAGAAGGAGTAAAAAGCTGCGATCGAACGCGGCTCCTCTTTCCGCGAGGCGAAAGTACTCCTCCAGCCCACCTTCCGGGAATGACGAGGCGCACAGGCTGTTGTTGCCCATTTATCCTTTGTTAACCTGAATGCGTTCTTGCTCAAACTAAAACGTTCAATTTTACCAAATGTACAACGCCATTTTGTATCGGACGCAAAAACATATTATTTTCAATTTTCGAGACTCTTCCTACGACAAAGCTTTAAACTGTATCTCGATGTTCTAAAGTTGGTTAATATCTATTTAAAACAAGTCGCGGCTCTATCATTGCCACCTGTAATATGAAAAGACTCCTGATATTATAGATGGCCATGAATCTATCCGATTCTTCCGAAAACGCGACTTAACTGGAGAGCGTGGTGCCATCTATTTATGGCAAAAGAAGCTAAGATTAAAAATAGCCAAATGATAACGTCTTATTATTTTTAGACAACTTGTACTCTATTTAGTAGACTTAAACCTAAACTATATATCCCGTGTAAAAATATTGGTTTTAATTGCTGTAATTTATGTTATTGACCAATTTACAAATGATCTAATCAACGGGAGAGTTACCTACTAGTACCGCCTTTATTATTTCGACGATAGCGACATCTATTGAAATAAATCTATATACTTCACGTCGAGCCACCACTTGCTTTAAGAAGATAAGTCTTAAGTCTGAAAGTTAATAGGTCTACATTACCCCGATAAATTAGTCGAGTAGTTTAAAACGACAGATAGCGTTAGTGTTTTGGTTGAGGTACAGTTAAAAATTATCGCTTCTCTAAACGGGTGACTAGTACGTTATAAGTTACCCAACTGGCATAACGAACCGTGATTTTCAAGGCTGTGGCTTTGGGTTCGTCTTCGTCGTACGTGAGCATGATAAGTTCCGGGCCATGGACGCTGTATTTAGCTTTGAAGAGCCCTGGTTGTATCGGATAAATTGGTTTCTTACGAGGCACTCTGATTCTGCTGAAAGTGCAGGAATTCCTGGATGCCAATAACGAAATTATAACAGCAATCAAACTCTACAACCTTTCTAATGTTTAAACACCACCATTTCGCTTCGATATGTCCGCCATTGAAGGACGTAATTTTGGGAAATCTATCGGGCTAATGTTTTAAACAAACTGTTGTTTACATCGAAATAACGATATCTCATTGATTAGGTTAATATTTGGAAAAATATTATCTTCAAGTAGGTTACTGGGCTGGCTATTTAGAAAATACCAAACTAAGGAAGTGCTATTTTCTATATTAACGTTCATGGAATTTGTGAAATAATGGTTTGTTGCAAATGGCGCGAAACTAAAGTTTTTTTATGATTTAAAACCTCTTTTATACCCTAGCGAAAATTAGTTTCTATTACTATTCTAAATTTTCTAAAATTTCTTTGATTTTACTTACCAATAGTTGGCCTTAATCAAGAACCTGTTCCGAAGTTCAGCTGGGTTGTCAATTTCCGGGTCGTAACCCGGGGCCGAAGGTCCGTATCCTTGCTCCTTCAGCCACTTTTGGAATTCCTATTAAAAAGGGAGGAATTTCGGTAGGGGTAAATCAGAAATCCCAAACGTTTAGTAAGCAGGTCCGCCGAGAGCGGGCCCGGGCCCCGGGAAAACAATTCTGAGGCTCAAGAGCTCCTATTTATCTGTACATAGCAATCAGTTTTCAGGAAAAAATACTTCTTTTCTTCAAACCCGGGGCCCCAGGTTGTACGGGCCCCGTCTCATCGAGCCTGCTTGCAAGTAGAAAATGGTCCTGTAGAATACAAACTTTACCTCCTCTTGGCTTGTTAAATTTTGAAATGGATTTTCAGATGTCAAATGGCAAACTTCAAAAGCATTTGTGTCGTTTCTTTTCTGAAAACAATAATACGGAACATAACCAGAGGTAATATACTTATGCTTATCAGTAGGTCACTAAGGGAGTTGAAGAATATTTGAGATTTCTAAGTTTGGTCACCCCTTTTTACAATTTGCATAAAAATGCCCCGATATGAATAAAGCTGTTAATAAATAATGTTAATTTTATTTCATTGTAATCACCAACATTACACGGACACGTATTTTTATAAACCTTGGTTTACATCATGGATATGCATGCTTCTATAACAACTAGATACTGTACGATGGTCTGTTACTATTTTGGGCTACAGCAGGGTACACGACGACGACGAGCTTTTCACAACTACCTACCGAATCCAAGTGATTTAGCCACAGAGGGCAGTTACGTACGAACTAAAAAGGTTCATATGAGAGTTTCAATTTACCAGAAGTCTAATTTTGGCCTCCTTTCCAGCAGAGGTCAGAATCAACACTCGTTCTCCGTCCGAATCGAACCCGACCGAGAAGAGCTTTTTTCTCTTCAGAGGATGTCCGCAGCCCAAGAAATACGGAGCGTACAGCTCCATGGCCACCAACTGGCCCTGTTGGTACTAAGGTAAGGAAAAGTGACACAAATTATGAGCGTGACTAGACTACTTTTGCCTTGTTGGGTGTACGTTCACGGTTTCATGTTTGAACGCACCATTTTTAAAGAGAGTATAACGTGTTTTGAAAATTGAGGGGCAGCAAGGTTAATTCAAATCTCCATTCCAAGCTCCGCCAAATCTACACTTTGGTATAATACTACGATAGGAGTGTTCCCCTAGTTTAGTTGATTTTGAACAAATCACCTTCCATTACGCTAGGAGGGGCGCCTGTGGGGAAAAGGCCGAATTTTGCATAAGGTGGTATAGTAGGAATAGAGGCTACTACAAATGATTAACCGTAAACGGTGCTTCTAGCGGGGGAAAATACGTGAAATTCGCGTACTCAACGTCCACCTTTATACTCCCTATTTGAAGTCTTACCTGAATTTCCAGAAGACCACCGAAATATTTCACCGAGGACTGCCAGAGACCCATGAGAAATCCATACGGACGCAACACTACAAAATTAAAAGTATTCTTTTGAGTGACTAGGCTGCGTCAAGTTGATAAGTATTCTTATTCAAATAGTAACAAAGCTTTTAAGAAGATTTATCTTTAAACATTCTTGTTGCAAATAACGATTTGAAAGTTACTATTGGTTCTTCGTCAATCAGCACGCTTAAAATCTATCAAAACTTATTTTGGTGCAAGCCTTTTTCAAGCGAATAACATTACCGATAAGCTTATATTGGATATAAATACCTCTAGAATCTATATTATATACTTGTGGTAATACGTACTTTTCGTGTAGAAATTTCTGGTGCTAAAACGCTTTTCATTGCTGCCCAGTTCAATGTTGTAGTCTGAAATTAATATAAAAGTAACATAATGCACCTACAATGCAACGACATTTACCAAATGCGTGAAGATGGAAACAAGTAAGCCAAGCCGTATATTAGTTCCACATCGACATAGAAATATACTTAATGAACAAAAATCTGATGGTTATTAGTCCAAATAAAACTTTCGATAGCGAGTGCTTTTCATTTCCTCTCTATGCCCAAATTTATGGGCTCCCGAAGGCGGTTTCACTATCGAGAAAGACTTTCATACCATCAGCAGCAGTTGACAAATTTACCACAAAATAACCCAGTTTATTTTTTACCTTATACTAGACCCCGACGCCGCGAAATTTTGATCGGCGGCGGCGAGCCGATCAATTTTTGTCGGCGGCGGCGTGAGCCGGCGTTTCTTTATAAAGAAAAATAATTTTATACTACAGAGTAGAAATCAACCTACCTGTGGTCCTGCTCCTGGTTTAATTTATTTATTCCGAGTATAAGCTTATTTTATTTACTCTAGTTTAGAATAATAATTAACAGCATATAATAATTCAAACAAATCTATTTTTTTTTAAAGTATCAGCTACATTATGTAAATACTACCATCTTGGTAGTTGGAAAATATATCCTATGCCATATGCAATTTCCGTCTTCATAACGTTGCAATTATCCAAAGTAATTCCAAGCTTCGCTACTGCTGATTGCAGAACTTATTTTATGCAACGCTCAAAATCATCATCTCTAACTTTATTACTCATTACTCGTTTAATAAGGTTGAAAAATACAACGTCTAATAAAATAATACACAACTGAAGCCTTGACCCTAACCTTTGACGAAATGACGAAACGCTGACAGGAGACTACCCGAGGTGTAACGCACCAATTTTATTCAAACTCGGGGGTTAAGTAGACCTTAATAAATCATAAAAATTCCCAAAAGGAAAAGTTTTACCATGGCAACCGAACATGTTTTTGACAACACAAAATGGAAAATTCCTTACCGAAACAAACATGGGATTTTGAAAATTCTAAGGGTGGCCACTTAAAAACAAACACAAAAACTAGAAAAATTTATCAAAATTGACGAAAAAAAATTAAAGGACATCGCACTTCTTCTATGGGATTTGGCTTTCGACAGATTTTTTTCCAAATTGAAACATGTTGTTAAGCTTGTTCAAACGAGCGAAATTGTCCATTGCCATTTTTCTTTAGCTATTATAGTTTGTCCAGTATCATTGGTCAAAAGTGAACAAAACTTACTATGGTTTATTTTTTAAAAGGATTCACGGGGCATCGGTTAGCGTTCTACGTTCGCGCGCCGCTAGTCCGGGCTCACTATCAATAGAGTTTTCTTGCCAAGATTTTTACATGTCTACTTCATTATTCATTATTTATTTTCTCGCAAATAATTATTCGATGATTTTTCATACGTGGAATTATTTATTATTCAATATTTTATATGAAATAATAAAATAAAACATACCATAAAAGAAATACTTAAGAAATCAGAATATATATGATTAACTGTTTCGTTTGAATCGTTAAATCCCGCATTCAACACTCGCTGATAAGAAAGAAACAGTCCCACCATAACCGATCAAACACTTATTTATCGATTAAAGTCACGGTCACACGACAGTTAAAACTCAATATTTAACTATTTATTTACTGAGTTCGTTCATCGTGCGATTCGCGCGATCAGAACGAAACCAAATGCGAAGCTCTGTTTAGGGAAGCATCTCAAATCTTGGCCAGAAAACTCTATTGATAGTGAACCTGGACTAGCGATGCGCGAACGTAGAACGCTCTCCGATAGGCCGTGAATTCTCTTAACAAATAGACTAAACTAAGTTTCGTCCACTTTTGAGTTTTGACCGCTGATAGTATCACCCTGATACTGGACAATCTATAGGAGGTAGGGAAAAATGGACAATTTTGCTCCTTTGATCAAGCTTAACAACATATTTCAACTTCAGAAAAATCTGTCGAAAGCCAAATCCCATAGAAGAAGTGCGATGTCCTTTATCAAAATTTTATCAATTTAATGAAAATGGGTAAAAATGCAAATGATTTGATAGAAAATTAATTAAAATGGATTTTATTGATAAAACAAGTTCTGCGGTAGAACGCTCACCTGTCGTTCAAGAGCAGTGGTGTAGTCGGGCCAGGGCGTCGCCCCGGTGCTTTTTTCAAAGGCAGGGCGCCGCCCCGCCTTGGTTTTTCCTTTTTGCCAGGGCGTGCCCTGCCTCTTTTTTTCAACTTGCCATCATTTTTCTCGAATAAAGGGTATGTGAATTTGTTATAAATTTTGCCCGCAGGAAAATACCATAAAAATTTCAAATAGTCACCTAGTCACGGCCAGCTTCGATCACACTAATAATCGAAGTTGGATATACATTTATAGCGGCTGGTACAGCCAACTTCGATTACGTGCGAAATCGAAGTTGGCCGTACCCCGGTAGCGCCCCGGTTCTTCGTTTTTTAGGACTAAACCACTGTTCAAGAGGGCTCGGGTTCGAATCCTGGCCGATTAAAAATTATACTACACCCAATGACTTAAAGAGGGCGCTTTTGGAAAAACCTTTTCCCTGATTCTAAGAAACGGCGTACGCAGTGATTACCCTTTGCCTCGAAAATGCGAACGCGTTCGTAGGCCTGACAGACAGACCCACAGACAGACAGACAGACCCACCCACCCACAGACAGACAAACTGACACGGTGGTTGTATAACCCCTCCTAGGGTACAAAGTCCCCTCGGAGAGGTCAAAATCTTAAATGTGATAAAAATCAATTGTGTTTATCAAATTGACAGAATGAGATAAATTCTATCAAATCATTTGCATTTTTTCTTATTTTCATCAAATTGAAATTTTTTTATCAATTTCAATTTTTTGGAAAATTTTCCCTGGGAATTTTTCAAAATCCCTTGTTTTTTCGGTAAGAAATTTTCCATTTGGTGTTGTCAAAAACATTTTCGGTTGCCATGGCAAAACTTATGCCCGTTGAAACTTTTCCTTTTGGGAATTTTCATGATTCATTAAGGCCTACTTAACCCCCGAGTTTGAACAAAATCGGTGTGTTTGTTTCATTCGTCCGAATCGGTAGCATCACTTGTCCGAATTCTGTCACTAAATTAGTATTTCTTATTGCTGTTTTTTTTTGGTCCGGATTTTTTTTTCAGTATTTCGCGAAAAAAAAATAAGAATACTGCCGTCTGCTCCATATGACGAGAAAACTTTATCATTCTACCCGTGGCGCCGTCTATCTCTCAATGATTCGTTCAAAAAAGACGCGTTTTCCGGCAAAAAGATTTTTTTTTCTTCACAAATAATGGATGGCGCCACGGGTCATATGATAACGTTTTCTCGTCATTTTAGAGGAGACGGCACATTCGTTATTTTCAAAAACTTATTTCGCGGGGAGCAGATTTTATTGGATCTCTAGATTAATATTCCCAACTCAATGGTTTTTTCTTAATTGCTGCTATATCTATATATTGTATATTTTACTTCATATTCGTATTAATATCTATCAATGTTGTGGATATTTTAGGTTAGGTTAGGTTCATGTTAATGTTACTATTTTCTTATATTAAAATATTAAAAAAAAACAATCAATTCCTAATGTTCGAAAAAACGGAAAAACGATTATTCGAACAAATGAAATTCGCCAGTAAATTTAACATAAATTGAACGACTAAATCACCAACAAAAGTTGTGATAAATTTTTCGGGCAAATGAAATCCGTTTTCGGACATACGATCCTGTTTTCCGGCATTCGGACAAATGATCATTCGGACAAATGATCATTCGGACATTTGTACCACCATTCGGACGAACGAAATTCGAACAAATGTACCCAAATCGGTTCGGGAGTCCAGTTTATTTACCAATAGCTTCGAGTCATTTGTATCATATCAATCTGAACGCTTAACAGGAAATCGTCATTTTAAATTAAGCATTATATTCTAAACAACAGTTAAGTTTTTAGTTTCTTTTGCTTATCCCATTATTTACACAACTCTCGACAGAACATTTTCTACCTATTTCAAAAATGTAATTTTGCTTAAAAGGCCCAAATGAAAATAATCATCAACTAAATTTCTCATTTGGCATATGAATTCATTTTCAAAACCCGCTGAGCAAAACATATATTTAAATTTCCCATTAAAACAAAACATTATCGACTGCGTACAGATGGCACCAATACTTAATAATTTAGTGGAAAAGTGGTAAGCACTCTGCCTCGCAGCCAAAGGAGCCGCGTTCGATCCCAGCTTGTGGAACTGGGTGAAAACTCGGAACAACTCCTTCTATGTAGAGTTTGTTCTCTCCCCACTGAGTACAGAGGTTTTCCACCGAGTTCTTCGGTTTTCCCTTTCCATAAAAACAGTTAATAGTAAGCGTAGGGAGCTGTTGGCTCGCGTGGCATGAAGGGCTTGCCACTACCCACCTACGCAATTAAACCCGGCCACCTGGGAAAAAGGCATTAAAAATCGCTAGATGACTTGGGCCTAGGGTTTTGCCTTGAGTATTAGCCTAGCTGATTATTATTAATTTTATATTTTATTATTATCGACTGGGTAGAGATGGCGCCAACACGGAACGGTATAGTTGTTTGTCCGTCAATGTTGTTAATTTTTGACCCGTGATACGCAGATTCGGATTAGGGCTCTAGTTTTCTATTCTAACTCATTAAACGCCACCTCGCCTCTTGTCTTGGCCATAAACGTGTCGTTATGTCGTAATCGAGACCACAATAGCCCCCTGTTAACATATTCCGTTTTAAGAAGGGAATTTTCAGGTAAAACAAAAATGTATAACTTTATAATTTTACGAAATAGAGCTATTTTAAGTCGAAGTTTAATAAATCCCTGCTTTTGAGCCGTATACCGAAAATATTAAATTTTCCAATTTTAGAGCATAACGTTTTTTTGTAGTAAATCCAATAAATAATTTAGGGCCTATATACTCAAGAGTCTACAAAACATTTTAAAGACTTATTATAAACGTTTGACTTCTCATTTTGTAACTCTGCGCTCCTACTAACTTACTAGGCCTAACACATTTTACAACAATTTATTCTTTTAAATTAATAAATTGTGTGAACTTGTTTGTTGTGTAACAATATTTCAAGCTTTAAAATGAGCTAGCTGAAAGTGGACACGTTTTAATGTTTAAAATGAGTTTCAATCTGTCACCAGTGCAACGACATACCCGTATAACACAGTCTTCTCCAAATCCCTTCGAAATCCGTGGTATCTCTGAATTTCCGGGAAACCGACGACAGACATCGAATGTGGTCTGCCTCGAGAAAAGAACACACGTGCAACAAAATTTCTTGCGGAAGATCCTCCAAATGAATTCCCTCCATAATTTACACGGTAAAGTTCCTAAAGAGTACGTTCATTTTCATTCGAAAGCTCGTCATCATTATGCATTCGATTAACTACGAAATCTTAACCAACCGATTGCTATGTTATAAACGAAAAATTTGTATCGCAGGCATGCCGAAGCGCGGAAACCGTGGAAAATAAATGAAAGTCTAGATTATGTTACAAGACGCGGGGTTTTTGAAATTGAACTTCGTGAACTAAAGGAAATTGATGAAATGTATTTAATTTGGCGTATTTTTAATGCCCCCCCCTTTCCTTGACCATTTTTGCTACATCCATGGTTATTTTACTTTTTTTGGTTGTGAGTAGGGGTGGGCAGCAATACAGCTTTAATTTATCTTTATTTGACATTAGTACCATTTAGGTAACCGAATATAATATAAGTAAATTCAGGGCTGTTTTAATCTTTACCGACTTTTTAGAGCTTCGTTGGCCCTATTTTATGGAATCGTAGGCCCTAATGGCTCCTTAAATTTTCGTAGGCCCTAGGCACAATGCCTAGTCTGCCTTATGAATAAGGCGGCCCTGAGTAAATTAGGGTAAAATTTTATATTTACTGATGATATTTCATTTTTATTTTTTGAAAAAGGTAATTAGATTAACTCAATGAAGGACAAATCTTGTACATAATTTAGAAATTAAAAATAAGAAAAAACCACTGTTGTACAATTTCAAATGTTTTATTCAAAAACAGCTACGGCCGTTTCGACGCCAAACACCAGCGACCCAGCGTCGTCGTCAGGCTAATTAGATTGTAAAAATATCATTATTAGAAAGGCTTAACAACTCTCGTTCTCGTTAAGGGTCATTCCTTGTGAAATCGACAAGCGTTGTTGCTCGATAGTGACGGATTTCGCCCAAAATTTTTTCCCTGGTTTATTGACCCTAAATATTAAGCCTCCTGGAGTTTAGCGGGCTAATTTCAAAAATTTAAAAAGTTATGATTTTTTGAAATTTTATGCATTTTGCCTAGATGTTCGTTACTTAATAAACAGTTTTTTCAGTAACATGATTTGTAAAGCTCGTCAAAATATGAAAATTGGTACTCTTAGCTAAAACGATCTACAGATTTCGAATTTGGCTTCCAATTTACTCTATGGGCTCTAGTTTGTGATATAAGAGCTGTTTGGGGGGGGGGGTAGCGCAAAACATCGTTTTTACAAAGGGGTCCATCTCAGAATTCAATAAAAATTTCAAATAAGCACCTCCTTGCACATAGAAAGGTTCCTCTTAAATTTGGTGTTGGCGACCAAATTATTTTTATCAAAACGAATTTTTTGAAATTGGTCATTTTTCGCGTTTTTCGCAAAACTGCGGTGTACGAGCTGAATAGTGGTGGCACTTATCATTTATTAAACGAAATATGCCACATCCAAATTCAACGAAAATTTCCAATAAGCACCTTCTTACGTATATAAAGGGCTCTGCCAAATTTGGTGTTGTCGACGAAACTATTTCTATCAAATCAAATTTTTTTGAAATTGGGCATTTTTAGCATCTTTCACAAAACTTCAGTGCGTGAGCTTAGACGGGGTGGCACTTAATATTTAAAGATCCCCTCCATAACCAGAAATTTCGACTACTTTTTATTTCTAGGTTTCAAAGAACTTAATTTTTAATTTTCTATTCTTATTTTTTATGAAATATTTTAGAGATGAAATATTTAAAATAATAAAAAAAATCAACAGATAATTTTAAATTAAAATCCTAATTTACTTTTTTTTTAAAATAGTGTCTTGGCCTTTAATAAACACTCATTAAAAAAGTAGTAATGCCTTCCCCTTGGTGATTTTGGACGATTAACAGGGCAAAGTATTTCACACTCTGGAATCCAGTGCTTGTCTTTTCGATTGGGCCAGTTATAAGAAGTTGAGCTACCGTGAGGGTGAATGAAAATGATTAGTGATTCTCGATATTTGTCATTTGTTTCCACAACATTTTAAAATACTTATTATCAAAAAATAAATACGGTAGCTCATTAGTGAATTTATAATTATATATATATATAATTATATACATTAGAGGGCGTAACAGAAGCATAGTAGAAAACAGGGTTGCCTGTCAGAAGAACTTAAGATGCTCAAAACGCTAGCACGTATGAAGGTACAAGTAGTCTACCCTGTGTAAATATATAAACCGTGATAATAGTATGAAACCCGGAAATCGCGCCAAATGTATTGTAATAACCTTACCTGTATAGTGTATAAGTAGGCGACGCGTCTAATAGTACGGACTAATTTCCCGACATATATGTAGACCGTCCGTCCGTCCCCAATGATTGCATTGCTAAATACTGAAAATTTTGAATGTTGCCTTTTTCGTTAAATAAATATTAAATTCCACCCAACCTAAGCTCACGCACTGAAGTTTTGTGAAAGACACTAAAAATGGCCAATTTAAAAAAAAATGGTTTTGATAGAAATAGTTTCGTCGACAACACCAAATTTGACAGAGGCCTTTTGATACGTAAGGTGCTTATTTTAATTTTTCGTTGCATTTGGATGTGGCATATTTCGTTTAATAAATGATAAGTGCCACCACTATTCAGCTCGTACACCGTAGTTTTGCGAAAAACGCGAAAAATTACCAATTTCAACAAATTCGTTTAGCTCAACTTCTTATAACTGGCCCAATCGAAAAGACAAGCACTGGATTCCAGAGTGTGAAATACTTTGCCCTGTTAATCGTCCAAAATCACCAAGGGGAAGGCATTACTACTTTTTTAATGAGTGTTTATTAAAGGCCAAGACACTATTTTAAAAAAAAAGTAAATTAGGATTTTAATTTAAAATTATCTGTTGATTTTTTTTATTATTTTAAATATTTCATCTCTAAAATATTTCATAAAAAATAAGAATAGAAAATTAAAAATTAAGTTCTTTGAAACCTAGAAATAAAAAGTAGTCGAAATTTCTGGTTATGGAGGGGATCTTTAAATATTAAGTGCCACCCCGTCTAAGCTCACGCACTGAAGTTTTGTGAAAGATGCTAAAAATGCCCAATTTCAAAAAAATTTGATTTGATAGAAATAGTTTCGTCGACAACACCAAATTTGGCAGAGCCCTTTATATACGTAAGAAGGTGCTTATTGGAAATTTTCGTTGAATTTGGATGTGGCATATTTCGTTTAATAAATGATAAGTGCCACCACTATTCAGCTCGTACACCGCAGTTTTGCGAAAAACGCGAAAAATGACCAATTTCAAAAAATTCGTTTTGATAAAAATAATTTGATCGCCAACACCAAATTTAAGAGGAACCTTTCTATGTGCAAGGAGGTGCTTATTTGAAATTTTTATTGAAAACGATGTTTTGCGCTACCCCCCCCCCCCCCCCAAACAGCTCTTATATCACAAACTAGAGCCCATAGAGTAAATTGGAAGCCAAATTCGAAATCTGTAGATCGTTTTAGCTAAGAGTACCAATTTTCATATTTTGACGAGCTTTACGAATCATGTTACTGAAAAAACTGTTTATTAAGTAACGAAACTCAAGCCAAAATGCATGAAATTTCAAAAAATCATAACTTTTAAAATTTTTGAAATTAGCTCGCTAAAGTCCAGGAGGCTTCATATTTAGGGTAAATAAACCAGGGAAAAAAATTTTTGGGCGAAATCCGTCACTATCGAGCAACAACGCTTGTCGATTTCACGTGGAATGACCCTTAAGCGTTTTTCTCTACACTGGAAATCAATGTCAATGATTACTGAAGAAGTCGCTGTTTAATTAAATTTCACCGGACGTCAGTAGATGGCGCTAGTCGTGTGCCAGTTTTTAAAATAAGAGAACCCAGAACTACGATAAAAAACATGGGATTTACAAAATAAAAGTGAGTGTTAATTTAACCGAAAAAACAAACGATTTTTGCCTAATGGCTAGTCCTTGGGTACAAATTCATTAAAATCATGATTTTCATGTTATTTTAAACGTAGAAAAGATTTTTATTATCCGTTGAGTTCAGTAACTCCGCCCATCATAACTTTTTGGCCATACGAAATCTTATTAGTCTTTACTGTCTGTGTATTTTCAGACCAAGACGTCATTACGGTTTTCTACGCTTCTTAGCCCTTGGAAACATTTTTAACCTGCTTGTGCATAACCAAAACGACCGAAATTCACTCAGCTGCGAATTTTCAACTAGCAGACGCTTTGTGCCTGCTTTGTAATTCCAGCAGCTAAGAATCTTGTAGCGTTGTTTGCTATGTGGCCTGGCAGTCATCGTCTTAGTTATTTTTTCCTGTGTAAATTGAAAGTTTCCTATGTTTACTCTACTGACCAGGAGCGGATCCAGGCCATCAAGTAAGGAGGGGCGATCATGGGCATTCAAAAGTCGTCTGCTATTTCTTCACAAATTTAGTTGGCAGGTATTAAAGTAGATGGCGCTATCGTTTCTAAGCTCGAAGCCTATATGGAGCGTGAAAATGTAACGTAGAGCTCTTATTTTCGTTTGCTTAAACGAAGTACTTTCTACAACTAGAAAGTCTAGTATACTCTAGTCTCTATAAATATATTTCAATAACTTCAAAAATTGTTATGTTTTTTTCAAGTAATCTAAGGGGGGGGGGGGGCGATGGGGGCGATCGCCCCCCCTATGGATCCGCCCCTGCTACTGACTTAACGATAAGTGAATACAACAATTTATTAATATATTTATTTATAACATTCAATGTGTTAAGTATATACATAACAATCCAATAAATAAAGCTATATGAAAATACATTGTTTTTCATTATAATTAAAAGACTTTGCGGTATACTATTAGTATTAGTACTATTAGTACCTATACTAATAGTACTAAAACTACTAGTACTAATTCAATTTAATTGTATTAGTACTTATACTAATAGTAGCTAGCTGACTGGGGCCTAAGCTGTTGCCTGGGTTATTAGACTAGCTAATTAGCGTTAGTGCTATTTGTATTTGTAATATTAGTATTATATTGTTTGCATAGATAGAAAAGACGGCTATTATTATCAAATATATGTTTCAGCGACAAGAAAATAAATATCTAACAACAGAACATTAGTATTCTTCCGGGATTTAGGTGTATTTCGCGATTGATGGATCAGTGACCCTGTAGTACATGCTCATCGAGTTAATTTCCAGGAAAAGGAAGGCGAAAGTGTCATGGTCGAACACCACCCAATGGCCTTTAGTGAAACAAGGATTCTTATAGTCGTGATTCGCAAGCTGACAAAGACCTTGATACCTGCCAAAATAATTAAAATCAAGAACTTGCTTAGGTTACCAAAAATATCTATCTTGATTTCAATCAGCATTTCAAACAAAAAATCATCGATTTAAATCAGCTATTGTGTATTTATGAAAATATGCAAAATTAATTTATGTAGCATTAGCAATTCCGAGTAAATTTAAGTACAATTGGAAATTAAATTTTATTAAGAAGAATATAAATTTTAGTTTGTATTCAAATGCATTTAAATTATTAAGGGGAGTTTGAAGCTTCATATTTATTTGTGGATTAATGAAGTAAAATTTTTTTGCCACCAGGTTAAACAGAAGCTGGCGCTAGTTACGTTAAAAGCAAGTAGTAGCGCTTGTTAGTAGACAATTTTTCGATTTCGTTTCAAACTCTTCAATCACTTTCCCAGCAGCAGAAAGAGACAAAACATTCAAAAATTAATAAACCCAAAACATCTATACTCAAATCGTGTAAAAAGATTTCTTCGATTTAAAAAAAAAATACAGCAACCCTGATTCTACGACACTGAACACCATGGAGAAAATGTAAGGAGTCGTTATGTAAAATAATTTTAAAGCATCACAAGCTGGATGACAAGAAAGAGGTTCGAAACCGGGTCTTTTTCCGAGTGTAATGACGTCGAAGTTGGTGTACTCACGCTTGTTTACCATTTATTTGTTAGCCACCCAACTCTCCGTGTCTACACATAGCTATCAGTAATCCTCTCGACTAACTTACTTATGGAGATGATTATAGACTTATGGTTAAATGGCAAACCTTCCGATGCTGATTTCTGGGAGGGGCTCGTCGAACTCGTCCTCGATGTCCTCCGGTACTCGAAATACCCGAGGAGGGATGTTCAGGTAGTCCTCGTGGCTGTAGGGGAGATTTTCGGCTTTGAGTAGATACAAATTTTGACAGCTCTCTTGATCATCCCAAGTGACATCGTGCAGAGGGTGGTTTAGGTTCGCGAAAAAAGTTACTTTTCCGGCCGGCACATTTGGATCGCCCTGGAACGAATTAAACAGAACCCTTTTCAGAAAAACAAATAACCAAAAACGTCTTGTGTGTACTGAGAACTTATGAGTCTACCTTCCATGATCTACTACTCAAACGGAAACTCTCCATTTTCCGAATTGTATCGATCGGGAAAAATATTTTCTTTTATCTATCAAGGGGATTAGTATCAAAAGGGACGGTAGTCCCTATGCAAGGTCCGGGTATAGAGCACCTACCCGAGCACTTGCTATATTATCTCGAGTCAGAATGAAGCCGATTTTACCCCCTCGTATCTCAAAAACTATAGATCGTATCAATCCAAGTGACACATCGTTTGAAAGGTTACAGGCACGCGACAAACATATACGAATGCCATCGAACAGGGTTGAGGCGATGTTTCGTAGTAATGGGGCAAAGTTAGGCTTAATTTTTCTTCTTCTTTTTCCATCTTCTCCTCGCAGACCGCTCTACAAGAAAAACTACTGAACCGATTTAAATGCAATTTGGTAGACATTTTCAAAATAAGCTCCCATTGTGTCCGTCTAAAGGAGAAGTTTCTATCTGGTATAGTTCTTGAGCTACGGCGACAAATGTACAGTTCAGCGAGTCGGTAACGAAACCATGTAGTAATAAACACATAAGAAGTACTAAACCGGAGCGACCAGCGATTTAAAAAAATTAATGCAAAATGTTTGAGCGTTGATTCTAGGTGAAAAAGTGGCGCTGTATACGAAAAAATAGTCGTGCAAGTCGCAGATTGGACAGTTAGCTGCCAGAGGGCGTTAAAGGTCAAAATGCCCGCTATGACGGATATACTTGGAAACTATGTATGCAACATATTTATAGGTGGATTGTAGGTAAAAAGGGGCGCTGAGTTCGAGTGTCAGGGTGGGGGTTGTCCGCCATAGGGCGGTCAAGGTCAAAATGGCCGATACTAGGGAAATAGATTAAACATTCGAATGCTACTGATTTATGGGTTGTTTCTAAGTGAAACAGGTGCAGTGAGTTCGAAGTGTCTCGCCAGTGTCAGGGTGGGCAGTGTGCTTCACTTCTATTGTTATAAACAAAAAGGCACAAAATCCACCCAAAAACCATTCGGTTAAAAATGGCAAGGTCCTTTAAACAAAAACGTCACGTCCTATATTACTCTAGGCCATAAAAGTCGTGAAATCAAATAACGGGCAAGATCTGTAATTATATTCCCATAAACGTCATAAACTGGACTTATTTGTCGACAAGTGATGTGCTCTGAAGTAATATGCTAGACCTTGCGCGTCCTAAGTGTTTTACTGACAAGGACACTACCTGAGGTGTTACACACCGATTTTGTTCAAACTTGGGGGATTGGTAGACCTTCATGTAACTTGAAAAATCCTAAAGGGATTTTATTCAATGGGCAACGGTTTTGCCATGGCAACGAAAAATGTTTTTGACAACATAAAATAACATGGGATTTTGACCGATTTCCCTGTGAAAAAGATTTAAAAAATTGATAAAAATGTGACCAATTTTTGGTATTTTAATTTTTATTCAATTTTGTAAAATGTTTCACGGGACCCTTGGAATCGGTCAAAATCCCATGTTATTTTCAATGGGAAAATTTCCATTTTAAGTTGTCAAAAACATTTTTCGGTGCCATGGCAAAACCGTTGACCATTGAATAAAATCCCTTTGGGATTTTTCCAGTTACATGAAGGTCTACCAATGCTTAGAGTTTGAACAAAATCAGTGTGTAACCTCAAAGATAATGGCTAATATTAGAATCGCATTGTATCAAATACACCGTTAAATAAATTGGTTTGAAAAACGGTTTTTGGGATGTTCGCAAAGCATTCTGGGAAAGAAAGAAACACACTATTGGCTGAAAATGCTATCTCTCGCTCATGCGCTAGAACGTATTTTCGGCTCGATGGTCGAGACAAGTTTTCTTAGCTTAGCTGTAACGATTCTAGTGATACAAAATAAGTTAAATAATTTACCAAGTTCATTAAAGAAAAAGGTCAATATAAGATAAAACTTTTTCTTAAGAATGTATAAAGAGTGAACAAATCATAAAATTTACAACGTAGCGGACGAAAGGCAAGCATAAATATCAAGAATTAGTTTCTAAAAACGATGTAGATGGCAGCATTACCTAATCACGGGACCATTTCAACCTCCCGACTTTAAAGTTTTGTTTCGTTCTCGCAAAACGTGGCCCGGCTTGTTTATTTTATTTATAGATGCATATATTGTTTAGATCGAAATCTATTATCTACTCAGTTTAAATTTACTCTTTTACCTTAAAAGCATAGTAAGCGAGTTTCAATAATCAGAGTCAACATAACTTGGCAGTGAAATAAACGTTGGCACGTGTTTAATTCTTGTCTCGCTCAAAGTACCACCTTGTCCAACCGAGACAAAATAAAAACACTCGATAAAATTACTGAAACTCTCCGTACTAGTGGTACTCGAACATTTCTGTACATTATCGATAGGTGGCGGTGCGACCATTGAAACTGGCAAATTACTTAAAGCAGACAAGATGTTAACTGCAGTGACGTAATTACAGCAGACAAGATGTTAACTGCAGTGACGTAATTACAGCAGTCAACAACTTGTCTGCTTTATTTAATTATGTTTTTAAGGTAAAAGAGTAAATTTAAACAGAGTTCAAATGTTTTATGGTTGTAGAAAGGATTTTAACTCAGTAAAAACACTTAGGACGCGCAAGGTGTAGCATATTACTTCAGAGCACATCACTTGTCGACAAATAAGTCCAGTTTATGACGTTTATGGGAATATAATTACAGATCTTGCCCGTTATTTGATTTCACGACTTTTATGGCCTAGAGTAATATAGGACGTGACGTTTTTGTTTAAAGGACCTTGCCATTTTTAACCGAATGGTTTTTGGGTGGATAATTAATTAATTACCGAAAAGTTCAATTGAACTTATAAGTTAGTTCCAGCAACTTTAATTAAAGTTGAATTTAACGATTTAATTATTTAACTTTTAATTAACGAAATAGATTGTAGATTCTTAAAAATTGTGGTAGGAAAATATTTTAAATAAATGATCCTACCAATGACGTTACTGTTTGAACAGGATCTTTTTATGGAGAGGTCAGCGCACTCTCGGTCTAATAATAATAATAAAATAATAATAATCAGCTAGGCTAATGTGTCTATTGCGACACTATCGAAAGCTTCAGGGAAAAAATATCTGCGCTATTTTACGCCATCTATTTTGGTACGCCAAACTACACTTACTAAATTATATGCATCAATTTATATTATCGTATTAATATAATTATGTATTTTTATTACCTTAATATTAATATAAATAATAAATAATATTTTAACGACAGTTATATAATATATTAAAATGACGTTTCGTAGCATAATTTAAAAGTCATATTTGGCGCGACGACACTCTGTTATGTCCCCCCACTAGGAGCAGACTACGTTTGTGACCTCTTCACAAAAAGATCCTGTTTTGAATTTCACTTGCGAATTTTACTGTGGGTAGACACCTAAGTTCTCAGTAACTAACTAACTGATATAACTTACAGTAATTTTTAAGGCTGTGACTTTGGGTTCGTCGTCGGCGTACGTGAGCATAATGAGTTCCAGTCCGTGGTCACCGTACTCGGATTTGAAGAGCCCTGGTTGAATGGGGTAACTGGGTTTCTTCTGAGGCAAACCTTTGATTCGCCTAAAAGTGCACGAATTCCTGTACAGAAATAACAAAAATATATACGAACCAGAATCTACAAACTTTCCAACGTTTCAACAAAGAAAACAGAGGTAACTAACAGTTTGCTTCGCGCCAATACATGGGCATTGCCCCTCACTACACTAAATTTTAAATATGAGTGTGAGACCCTACTAATTTATCGGGTACATTTTCAAACAAACATTTGTGTGGCGTGTCATAACTTTATCTTATTGATAGTATAACTATTTCATTTTTAATATTGCTATATTTTGAAATATGATTTCTTAACGTAGGGTACCTTAGCTGGTGTTTTAGAAAATATCAACAAAAAAGAAAACAAGCGCATTTTGTGTATGTTTTTTTTTGGAACGAGATGCAAATATACCTTTTAACAAACCGCCATGACATAAGTGTTGCCAGTAATGGGTTGTTGAAATTAGAGCCGCCAACATGTTTGGGCTATTAATTTGTGTATTGTTTTATTATGGAAAGCCTCTTTTAACCCATGTGAAACACTCGCTAATCCTTATTAGATTTAACTTACCAAAAGTTAGCCGTAACCAAGAATCTGCTCAGTAGGTCCGCAGGGTTGTCAATTTCCGGGTCGTAACCCGGGGCCAAGGGCCCGTAGCCTTGCTCTTCCAGCCACTTGCTGAATTCCTATACAAAACGTTCAACGTTATTTAAATCACAAGAGTCAAAGGTCTTGAAAACAGGCCCGTCGAGTTCTCGGTTACCTCGGTATAAGTCCAATTGGTCGAATTTACCCCGAATTGATCGAAAATGAAAATATCGAATTGCTTTTGATTGGCACAATTTTCAATCAGACTTTTAATTGTTGTAGAATGGATCGAACGTTTTTTTGGTCGAATGGTATTTAAATACTGCTTTGGTGGATATTTTATTAGTAATTTTGTAGTAGGAAGATCTATTTGGTCCGAGTTTCGCGTATTTTTGTTTGCTCGAAGTCCTATCGGTACGAGCTTTGGTAAGTATTTAATTTTCTTCAAATTTGTTTAGGGTTTAGCTTTTTGTTCCCTTTTCTTAATGAACTAATCTACTTATTCGCTAATTTTATCATCCTTTGCATTACAGTCCATATGTGGTTCCTTTTAACTTAACACTTGTAGTAGGAAATGTTGTTTAATTAGATCGAATGATCAAATTTGGTTAGGTTAGGTTAGTTTTCGGTTTCCCATCTTTCAAATTCCGTTTTCTAGCTCTAAATTTACATTACAGATACCAATGCCAGCGGACATTAATTAATTAAAATCAGGTGTCATTTTCATATTTTTACTCACAGTTAAGTTTTTTCCGTAGGTTTCCTTACAATAATAGTTTCGATCAAAGTCCATTCGGTCAATTGCACTCCGAATGTTTTTCGACCCTTTCTCGATTCGATCTTTCGCACCAGCTTTCGATCTAATGCAATTCGACCATTGATACCTAAACCGGGTCCGAGTACGGGCCATTATTTCTCAAGAAACCCGAAAGAAGTGTAAACGCCTAGTATTTTCTGGCCCGACAATACTATGCGTGTAGAAAATGCTCCTGTACAATACAAACTTTACCTCCTCTTGACTTCGTAAATTTTGAAATGGTTTTTCAGATTTCAACAGGTAAACGTTAAAACCATTCGGGTCGTTTCTTTTCTGAAAAAAATATAACGAAACGTAACTCGAAGTTAAATATTTATCCTCATAGGATATTCCTTAGCAAAATTCGCGAAGAATTTTTAATGGCAGCAGAGGATGCGTTCGGGGTGCAAAATTATATGCACTGATATAAAAATTAGAAAAATGAAATTAAACTAGAAATGATTTCAATTAATTTGTAACGCCACGTTTACTAAACTTTCGGTTCCTTTTAATGAACTAAATCATTAAATTAAAAGAGATCAGATAATTTCTACGGCTGCCTGTAAATTATTGAGCTCCCAGAAAAGGCAATTGGGGCTAGACAACGAGGGGGTAGCGAAAGAAAAGTTGGGGCTAGACAACGAGGGGGTAGCGAAAGAAAAGTTGGGGCTAGACAAAGAGGGGGTAGCTAAAGAAAAGTTGGGGCTAGACAAAGAGGCGGTAGCGAAAGAAAAGTTGGGGCTAGACACCGAGGGGGTAGCGAAAGAAAAGTTGGGGCTAGACACCGAGGGGGTAGCGAAAGAAAAGTTGGGGCTAGACAACTAGGGGGTAGCGAAAGAAAAGTTGGGGCTAGACAAAGAGGCGGTAGCGAAAGAAAAGTTGGGGCTAGACAAAGAGGCGGAAGCGAAAGAAAAGTTGGGGCTAGACACCAAGGGGGTAGCGAAACAAAAGTTGGGGCTCGACAACGAGGTGGTAGCCAAAGAAAAGTTGGGGCTAGACAACGAAGGGGTAGCGAAAGAAAAGTTGGGGCTAGACAACGAGGGGGTAGCGAAAGAAAAGTTGGGGCTAGACAACGAGGGGGTAGCGAAAGAAAAGTTGGGGCTAGACAACGAAGGGGTAGCGAAAGAAAAGTTGGGGCTAGACAACGAAGGGGTAGCGAAAGAAAAGTTGGGGCTAGACAACCACGGGGTAGCGAAAAAAAGTTGGGGCAAGATAGTGGGGGGGGGGGGGCAGCAGAAGTCAAAATTAAAGTTGGAGCAAAAGAATGCGGGGTAGCAGCGGCAGGCCAAAGGGAAATTCAGGCAAGACAATTAGAGCATAGCGCCGATTTTATTTGGTCGGCGGCAGCGTTTTCCAAAAATCCCCAGCGGCGTTGAATTTTTTTCGGCGGCCTGAAAGGGCAAACGTTTCTTCCCTCCCCCCCCTTTTTGAAAATCTAAAAAATAAGAAACTCGGCGGCGGGATCAAAATTCATCGGCTAGTAAGGGCTAGTTTTCACTAGTCCAAAAACGCCACGACGGTTAGCTTCGACGCAAAAAATTCCCGTTAGGCCTCATACAATATTTTTGCGTCCGCCGTCGCCGTCGTCCTGTTTCGGTCCTAGTGAAAACCAGTCTTAAATGACTCGGCGGCGTTGGATCGGCGGTGCTAGGCTCTAGGCAGTGGTAGCAGAGGCAGGCAGAAATAGATCAAAATAACTTCTGCGTTCGCTTAATTTGGGTTAGTACACATTTTTCAGAATGAATTTCCCTGACTTTTCCAGGTTTTCCCTGACCATTTTTCAATGATTTCCCTGACCATTTTTGTATAGTTTATACGTCAACAAATGAAACGTTTGAAATAAATTTTTTATCAATATTTAATTTATAGGTTAAATATTACAAACTTGAACATTTGAATTTTGTTAATACAAAAGACTAGAATTGTCACTTTAAAAAAATATAAGGTAAGAAGAGATTATAACTTTTAGGACAAAATACAATAGGAACAGATTATCACTTTTAGGACAAAATATGTAGTTATAGGAACTTATATAACTTTTTTAAAACAAAAATTTACGATACTCTAGAAACTTTATCATCTTTAAAGAAAAATAAAGTTTAAATTACTTATACAAAAAGCAGCAATGGCAATTTATATCTCTTTCAATTTCTTCGTCTTCCAATGCGCGCGTCGCAGAAACCTTTTGTTTTTTCGCCTTTAACTCTTTTAATAGCTTGAGCTTTCTTTTCTTGTCTTCCATCGCTTCATCAATTTTCTTATCTTTTTCAGCGTTCTTTTGTAATGCAAACTCATACCTGGCCCTTGCGCCCTTTACAAAACTGAGCAGTTTTGAATCTACTGAAATGTTTTTCAATCCACCAGCAGCAGCAATTCCATTTACTTGTCTCAGTGCCTTCAACGAATTTTCGTGTAGATTCTCCACTAGCATACCCTTGTTAATCGAAAATCCACTTTCGACATTCGCATTGCCATGAGAGAGTATCAAAATGATTTTGGTTACAGTCCAAAGGTCTTTGCACTTTGATTCGGACATTGAGTCTACGTAAAATGCATCTAACCTAGTTTCTTCTTGAATTCATATTTCCCGTCCAGAAATATTTGAAATTTTCCCTTTCGATCAGTTTTAGAGTTTGCCGCTTTACAAAATGAAGAAAATTGCTGCGATGCTCTTTCTGCAACTCCTTCTTCAATCCAATTATTATTTAGTAATGATTTCAAGCAAATCTTAATTCTTTCTTCTGCGATTCTTGGTTTTTTCTTAATTAATTCAGGGTCCAGAGATGATATCCCTTTGACTAGACTGTATTTGAGAGGAGATCTTTCTAAAATTTTCTTCGTGGTAGCAACTGCAAAATCTCTACACTGCATTTTAAATTCTAATTTCTGACGTTCACTGAGACTTTTAGCTTTGGCTAGTTGAGACGATGCTCCGAAACCAATGTCTATTTTTGCTGGTCCGAGCAAGATTTCCTTATTTGATAAATCTAGATTCAGAATTTTCGTTGACGAGTTTGCGTTTTCAAGAACCTCCGCTTTAACACATCTTCTTAACAAGATATGCACTACTTCTAGAAGGGCGGAATATAAATAGGGCCCAAGAGGTTTATCAGATTGGAACTGACGCAAAAATGGTTCAAGATCAGAGGCAATGGTTTTAAAAAATGACAATTTTGGTAGCATCAAAGGATCGTTAATGCCATTATTGACATTAGTAACTGACACATTTGCGGGTAGTTTTGCGGAAGAGACGTATTTCTTTATATAAGGGTATATTTTAAAAGTTCTTTCAGCGCAATTTGCGTTTTCAACCCATCTAATTGCGTAAAATTTCAAAGGAAACATTTCTGAACCGGTTAGTGTAGTGCGAGGGGCTAACCTCTCTTAGAAAGTCTGTACACCGGATTACACCTAAATTAGCACTGCCAAAGGCAGGGACTTCAAAGATTACGCGTAATCCCATTAGTACAGTCAAAGGTACGGCTCTGTACACCGATTACGCGGAGTGATCAGCCCCTCGGTGTAGTGTAATCGGCTCTCCTAGCTGGGGTGTCCTTTAACAAGTAATACATTCCCCTTATGAAAGATGTCACATCCCATTTCACCACCTTGTGTCCAGTTTGCAAAGCTTCATTTAAAACATGTAGCCCACACGAACCTAAGTCCAAAATCTTTTTGTCATTGGGTTCAATCTCTTTTTCCGCTTTTAAGTGATTTAAAAAGGACCAATTTACATTTGGCCCATCCATGCTTATTTGGAGTATATTATGTACTTCTAAAGGAGAAATGCCTTCCTTAAATTTGGCCAGTAAATCCTCAGCGGTGGCGTGCCCCAGAAACACAGAATTGAAATATCTCGTGGATACTCGATCCCAAAATCTTACATGGATATCCATCTGACCTCGTTGGGCTATTTTGTTTAGAGCTTCATCAAAGCATATAACAAAGGTACTTACTACATCCAATGACTTCTGAAGTTCATTGTGAAAGTAAGGACCTAAACCATATGCTATTACATACTTGGCTTTTTTCTCTTTCATTGTGAAACCTTGAGCAATCTCACTGTCTGGAAACATTCTTTTAAATATTTCGTTATCATCATTCAATGAATGAAATGATTGTCTCTTGTTCACTAGCCTCAACGCCCACAATACTTCAGCTGAAGTTATTTTCTCTTTAATCAAATAGCTGGATATCTGTCCTTGAAAAGCGCGCGGTGGCATAACTTCGTTGATAGTTTCATTCAACGTTTCTTCAGGAGCATTGACACTAACCACTAAAGATGTGCTAGCCACTGGATAATTCGTTGACTTAAAAATTGATCCAATTCTGGCTTGACCCTTAGTGGCACTTTGAGCATTTTTAAGGTGTTTAGGTCCAACGTGACTCTTTATCGCTTGTACTCTCATGTTACTAAGTGTGATTTTCTTGTTACAAAACTTACAAAAGGCTTTATTATCATCTCCTTTAACAGGCTGAAGCCAGATAGCGAAGTTCGGATGTAAATAAGGGTTAACCCAATCGTCATTAAATACGGTTTTCTTGGAAGGCATGTTTGACCATATAAGAACTGAACATTTAAAAACAAGACGAAAAAATATCCCCAATTATCATAACATTCTATATTCTAGTAATATAATAGGTATTACTTTATAAAATTATTATAATTAAAATTTGGATGCATAAAGAAAGCTCACGTGGACACAGAGACACATTGTTGTTCGAAATTAGCTAGCCCGCGAAAATTATCCGAAGAGCAGACGATGTTTTTTTTAGGTTGTAAATTTTCTGGTGCGTTACCCGTAAGGTAGAAAACCATAAGCGGCTGCTTGAGCTCCGAGACCCGAGAGGGAAGAGCGCCGAGGGCGGCATGAATAAAAAAGAGTATAGACTTGTTCGCGTAGCACTTTGAGACTTCGCCTAGCGTACATACGAATTACGAGTTATTTCCCTGACATTTCCCTGACCTCTAGGAAAATTTTAAAATTCCCTGACTTTTCCCTGACCTTTTGGAGTCATTTTCTATTTCCCTGACTTTTCCAGGTTTTCCAGGTCTTGTACTAACCCTGTTAAAGCTTTTGGGATAGCTGGGACAGCTTAAAAAATGCTTCTTGTTTTCATTTGATTCATAAAATTAAAATAAAAAAAAGCATAAATAAGAGAATACACTACTTCAGTCTTTATTGCAACGACTTCTGCAGCTGTTTCGCAATAACAGATATACAGAAATAGGTAAAACGAAATTACTTAATAAGAATATCTGTTTTGCGATAGTAGATGGCTCTTCAATATTACTGAAGTGTATTTACCCTTATAGATTTGTCTCCTGTCATTCCGTCTTTCTTAATCTTATCGGAGGAAAGGTGTTTAAAAGGTTTGCCAGAATATTTTCAGATTTAAAATACCTGACCATATTTTAAGGGCTATACCTTAGACCAAGAAACACAGGGACGTCTCGCTCATAGCATACCCGACGCTTTATTTTTCGACGGGTCTTTGTTGCGGCTGCGGTGGGGAGAGGGGGGTTAGGTGATACAGATAGTCAATAGGCGCCATCCATGAGAGATAAAAATAACGATTTTTAAAGTACTTGAAAAAAATAATCAGCTAAGAGTTACATATTTTTTAATTATTTTATATTTTTTTAATATTTTAGGGACACAAATATTAAAAAACATACCAGAAATTTCGTTTTTTGGAGCCACGCTGTTGCAGGCCACGTGCTGACAGATTGTAGGGCTGTGCACGTGACTCAAATAGCCAATAAAAATTGACTCACCTTCGCTACTAGCGACACCGCGCGAGATAAATAGGAAATAGGCAGCCGCAACGAAGATTCGGGCGCGAAATATCTACCGTGCGACGTCCCTGTGTTTCTTGGTCTAAGGCTATACTACAAGATTGTTAATTTTAAATATTACTATTATCAGAAGTTGAAGAATTTCCTCGCATATATTTAAGCATGAAGGTGATTCATTGATTAGGTTTTCACGAAAAAATGTTTATTGCAACATTTTAGATCACCTTCATAAAATATTTAAATAAATTGATGTTTCCTGACTTAAAAATTCTTAACATTCAGAATCAGTATAAGAATTTTTAATTATTTTTAAGGTTTACAAAAAAATGATATTCTCAGACATTTATCTCTTTGCAAATTCTAACATTCCTTGACTTCAAGCTTTTGTTTAAAAATTCCCTGACCTTTCCCGGACTTTTACAAATTATTAAAATTCCCCGACCTTTAACTTTTTATATACCCAGATTTCCCTGAGCACCACTATTTTTAGCTAAAGCAGGATACACGACGGCAAAATAAAAGCATGGCCTGCAGCAGTAATGTTCTGTAGGCTTTTTACCTTGGCTGCAGAATCGTTTAAGCACTTTCTTTAATTTCGTGGGTCCGGGTTTATCACAAACGCTTTATCCATCGGTAACTATCCGTAAAACGGCCTTTGCGAACTAGCGCGAAGGAATCGGTTTGCAACTTGTAACTTGACAACCTGTGTTGATACCCACGATGACAGAAATCAGTTTAAAACTATATTAATAGTGGCTAGATAGAGGCAGGGGTATTCAACGTTAAGAGGTTAGAGTACAGAAGCGTTCACATTCCGCCCATAGGTCAGACTTGTTTTCCCTATATTCCCCGTATGTTATCGTTATTGCACTAGGTAACATATTTAATTTCTTTGTTAATTACATTGGGTAAAGTTGACGGTAATTTTAAATAAATATTTACCGAACACATTTATTTATTTTAAAGTTTTAAAAGTAAATAAATTTCATTTAATCATTTTCATAGTTAATTGACATTGTATTGGCTTCTTATATCTTTATTACAGGTAAAGCGTCGTAATCCAACCTTCTAAAAGTTGAATAACCCTGATCACCATTTACTGAAGATCGCATATTTGAGCGCCCCCTAGAGAAATTATTATGAGAGTTAAAATTTACCAGAAGTCGAATTTTGGCCTCCTTTCCAGCAGAGGTTAGAATAACGATTCGTTCTCCCTCCGAATCGAACCCGACCGAGAAAAGCTTTTTTCTCCTCAGTGGATGTCTCCAGCCCAAGAAATACGGAGCGAACAGCTCCACGCCCACCAGCTGGCCCTGTTCGTACTAAGATAGCCAAAACAAATTATGAGTGTAACTTTTCGGCTAGTTGGGTGAATGTGCGTTCTCTAATTCATGTTTGAACGGATAAAAATTCGGGGAATCAAGCAAGATAATTTCAAATCCTTATTTCGCGCTCGGCCGAATCTGCACTTCGGTATACTACGATAGGAGTTTTACTCCAATTTACGCAGTGGGTTGTTTACCATTTGCGACCGAAAACTACCGCTACGCTACCTTTGCTTCGCCATAGAAACTTAAGATAGGTAGCGGCTAAAGTAGACGCTAATGGTTTTTCCTAATCGTTATGAGTACATTTGACTTTATAAATAATGATATTTGCATTTTAATATAATTTTGTCATCTTTTGCTTATATTTTGATAAGTTTATTTAAAGGGAATATAACCTGCGAAGCAATCTTTATGAAAGACCCCTTCAATTTTTAAAATTTCCCTGTACAGTGTCAGTGGCGCCAAACATTTCTAAAGCCAAAGGCAAGAGCGGGCAAAGTTGCAAACGTTGGTGTTCCACACCAAATACCTGAGGTTATATTCCCTTTAAGAGAAAACATTCTCATGACTTTTTAATTTGTCTGTAGCAGATGCTAGATCAAAGGAGCCACTCAGCCACCTAGACTCGTTTCGGTCGCGAATAACCTTCTTTAATCGAATCATCTTCCTCTAAGCTGGAAAAGCACGCGGAAAAGGCACACGCGTAGGAATTAGGTGGTAGCCACGTAGCTTCATTATCCAGTGTGATAAATAAGGCACTATCATAGGCCAATCTCCAGTTTAAAAATGAGCTAGGCCAGTTTAAAAATTAGCTAGGCCAGTTTAAAAATTAGCTAGGCCAGTTTAAAAATTAAATGCTTGGGGTGTTAGTGGCCCTGGTGAGTCGTGAACACTTAATTTTTCCCTTCAAGATTTTAGTTCATTAAAAAAATACTATATTAATCCCTTAAATTGTTTGGTCTTTGCTTCTATGCTGTGTGCTTCGCCTAGGGTCAATGGTGTGTATAGGTGGCTGACTGGGTGTCGTGAGTCTGTCTACTCTACACTCTACACACAGAATAGAAGAAGCAAATTAAGCAGTTAGCAAAAATAAATATAAACAGTCTTTCTCTCAGTAGGCTTGATCGGGTCGGGTCTATAGAACATATTGTCAAGAATAGATAATTTGACAATAAATTATGAAAGCCTGATTTTGAAGGTTAAAGGGGCTCCAAAGTTCGGTGGCAAGAAAAAGAAAATTGAGCATGCTTTTCATCCCCCCCAACCCCTCACTCGGCCTTGGCAGAGGCGGGCAGAGTCAACCGTAAATTTCGCACTTTACTCACTTTACACACATTTTTCCACCGAACTTTGGAACCCCTTTAACAATGGTAACTGGCCAGTGGCCAGTTTTTTAATTTAACTACCTAGGCTCTACTGGCCACAGGTCCAATTTAAAAAAATATCTTATTTCTCACCCTGTCATTAACTGTTAGATTTTTGTCTGCTAAGCAGACCATTTGCTAATATAAAACATAAAGCGAATGCTTAGCAGACACAAATCTAGTAGATTTGGAGCTTTGATTTGACCGATGCATGAGTCTATGTAAACTGAAAAATCTAATAGAGGCTCCTACAGATTTTCACCCTATAAACTAGTCAACAGCGCTTCTAGTGACAAAAATGTGAAATTCGTTCATCCAATACCCGACTTTGACTCCCTTTTTAATGTCTTACCTGAATTTCCACCAGACCACCGTAATATTTCACCGAAGATTTCCAAAGACCCATGATAAATCCATACGGACGCAATACTACAAAATAAGAGTATTCTTATGAGCAACTAATCTAAGTAAATAACAATTCTTGCAAAATTAATAAGAAACCAGATTATACATTCACGTTGGAAATAACGATTTAAATACATTAAAAATTAAGACTCATAAAAAACATGAAGATCGATGCTTCTAAATCTTAATTTGCTTCTGGCATGAATATATCTAGCTATGAATATACAATAGCAATAGCCTCTCTAACCTCCCGCTAAAATTTGGGTTGGTCTTATCTAGTCACGTGATAAATCACATCTACTCCGACCGAGTGAGGAGCATGCCGTCATTTCCTTCAGTCTCCTGATTGGCTGAAAACGCTTCACTGGTCTCGAAAGTTGCCACCCAAATCAAATCGACATGATAGTAGGGCTATATCGTAGGGTTGGATATTCATAGCTAGATATATTCATGCTTCTGGTAATTCATACATTTCAAGTAGAGATTTCTGGCGCTAAAATTCCTTTCATTGTTGTCCAGTTCAATATTGTAATCTAAAATTAATAAGAAAAGTTACCATGATGGATTGGCAAAGCAAACGTCGAGTTTCGGAAAATAAAAAATAATTCATATAAATAGTTATTTAGCTTTACGTTGATCGATTTTAACATATGAAAAATGTCTAGGGACTATTTGAAAACATTTTCAGCCGGTAATCGGTTCTACTGCACTAATAATTTTTGTAAACTATAGCCTAAGCTGTAAACAGAAGTAACTAAAATTTAGCGCGTTTTTAATTCTGTACTGACTACTGAGTTTCGATCTGTCAGACTACAACAACATACCCAGGTAACACAGTCTTCTCCAAACCTCTTCGAAATCCGTGGTATCTCGGAATTTCCGGGACACAAATGACAGACATCGAATGTCGTCCGAGTCGAGAAAAGAACACACGTGCAACAAAATCTCTTGCGGGAGATCCTCCAAATTAATTCCCTCCATAATTTACACGGTAAAGTTCCTAAAGAGCGTTCTACTCCAAATACTATCCGTTAACTATCTATTAAAGGTCAGACTAGCTCATCATGGCACATTCAATTCACATCAAAAGCCAACCACCCCGTTGCTATGTTTTTTTCCGGATTATTTGGTTAGATAACAAACAAAAAGCTGTATCGTAGGAATGCCAAAGCGCGTATATCTTATAAGGCAATGTAGGCTATACTAAGTCCTAAACCACGAGGTATTTGAATTTAACTTCGCTAACTAAGGGATATTGGGTAAATATATCCCAGAAATGCCAAAACGCGTAAATCGTAGAAGGCCTTTTAGGCTAGACTATGTCCGTAAACGCGCGGTTTTTGAAATTTAACAGCGTTAAATGTATTTAAAGAAATAATTTAATTTCGTGACTTCTACACTTATGCTCCATCCTTGGTTATTTTTTTTGGAATTCAGCTTTCAACCGTCACCCATAAGTCAGATCTACCTTCCCCTCTTGTAAATGTTATTTGACATCTAGGTAACCAAATTTATTTATTTACCAAGAAGATTTCCGATTTGTATTAAAAAAAAAAGAAATTAATTTGATTTATATAATTTCCTGATTACCAAACTTCATCTGGGTATGTAACTATCAATAGAGGGCGCTGTCGTTCAAACAATATAAATTAACCGCGTTTCTAATTGAAAGGGGAAGAGACCGGCGATTCTATTACCGGTATAGCGTCACCCTCCATACTCCCATAAGTAAAATAACCATTTTTAAGTGCTTTGTTTAAATTTGGCCTAGAAGTATCGCTGCTTGAAATTAAATATGACACGGTAAGCATGGCCTAAATCGGAAGGCTAACTAAGGTACGCAAGGCTCTTTGAAGCGTTTCAATAATTCTGTTCAACTATCACTACGAGAGGCTTAGGCGACCGTACTTTAGGTTAGGCTTAGTTCATTAATTTTAAAGTTTAGAAATGAAATGGGCTCCAGTAAATTGTATTAATAAACCTCAGAAATATGCGGCTTACTGGTTATTGTTACTTAACACAATGGTTAATTACCATTACTTAAAATTTCAAAGAACGAATTTTCAAAAATAAAAGGTTTAAAAATTACTAATTATCATCATTTAATTGACAACAACGGCGCCATTTTGTCAAAATTGAACGTGAACGCTCCAACTTCTCTATGAAACTACGCCGGAAATCGACTTCAGCGACACTAAGTTTGTCCGCATTGAACTAAAACTATCCGTGATTTTCTTATTCCCAGTATTAAGTCGTGAGTCATAAAGTCTGAACAGTGAGTGATTCTTGGTCCATTCTCGCAGCTTAAAGCATTTTAAACGTGAATATTCATGACAAGAGCAAAATGTAACCACAATATATTTATTTCTTCAAAACTGGCAACATAGCTCAGATATACACAGATCTCCATAAACATTGAATGAAATTTATCACCGACATAAGAAAATAGACATCTCGATACAAGAATAAAGCGGTTAACTTTACTTATCTTTAACCGTTTCTTACATATTTTAATTAGGGGCCGTTCCAAAAAATCCTCGTAATTCCCTGACTTTTTATGGCTATTTTCAAATTCCGTGATGTGGTAACACGTTCTTAACGGAGCATTCTGCCCCTCGAGTCAACTAAAAATGAAGTTAAAGCAGGGTTATTCAACTTTAGGTTGGATAACGGACGCTTTTAGATAGCGCTCAACCGTCAGACTGGCTTTCCATCTACGTAACAAATTTATTAACATTCTTCATTTCATTGTGTAAAGACAGCCCTAATTTTAAATAGATATTTACAGAAGATATTTAAAGGTAAATAGAGTTTATTATATTATTTTAATAATTAATTTTTTTTCACGAGCGTGTTTATACCTGCAATAGAGGGCTCTGTTCACAAATCAACATGAAATCCCCCTAAGTCTTCTTATTGTGGGACGCGCGTATTAAAAGTTGAATAACCCTGGTTGTAGTTTTGATTCTATCACAATACTTGGTCTATAAAACACCGATTAAAATATTATTAGAAGTTGTTTTTTTTGCAATAAATAAATTTAATGTGTGCCATCTAGTATTACTAAAAGCGTTAAAATCTAACATCTAAGGACCCGAAATGATGGTTTTCCAGTAAACAATTTGTAAATTGGTCTATTCATATAACAAGATAATTTTCTTAAAAAACTTGGTTTAAGATCTGCCACTTCACATAACATAACATTTAAGATATTATTCTTAGTATTAAATAGTGTTTTCAATTCGAAACTCACGACGTCACCAATGTAATTTGCCTATTGATAAAAAACGGTTACTGTCATGGCGGCCACTATTAACACTACAGCTGTGACGTTACAAGTTTTCAAAATCGTATCAGACGAAAGCACTCTATATCATCATATGTTTAAGATATATTTCTTGCGAGAGACGTATTCATTTAGGTCAATTTAAAACCATAATATGTAATAGATTAGGAAACCACTACATAATGTACATCTCGATTTAGTACCCCCGCACAATATTTTCATTCAAAATGTATGTTTAAAAATCAGCGGTAGCCTACGAAGGTACAGTTTTTAAGCGAAATTTAAGAAATTTATTATATACCTCTGGTCACACAATACTTCACATTCGTGCTTGCGACGAACAAGCTCAAGTAAGGTGCATAAAGCTGGTCAGGGGGTTAACAAATTACTGTTTAAAGGAATAATATTTGTAGAGAAAAAATAAATACCCAAATAAGTTAATTTGTAATCAATTAAACTCAACTTGTAATAGAGGAAACTGAATGTTTAATAATGTTAATAAAATTTTTATCGATTAAACCGAAATTTTTAGTTTATTAAACCTGATTTAAATCGGATAAACTCAATTTTCAATCAGTTAATCTCAATTTCCAACCCGTCAAACTCAAGTTTCAACAGGTTTAACCATACGACCGTCGCGTGAATTTATTAAAGTAGTGTATTTATCTCGCCAGGGGCGCTTATCATTTTATTTGTGACGAAATTTCTATGTCATTTCACGAATACCTATAAGCAAGAATGTATTTATTTATACTCAGGGAGAATGAATATGTCGAGACTATCGACGGACACGTTGAGGCCCTAACCCCGTCTTATTTTTTTGCGTCCTCGCAGCAGCGTTAATCGCGTCGAAAAACGTAATTTTTAAGAACCAATGAGATTGCAGTATTATTTGATTTTATTAAAGCGGAGGAGCATACCGGGGGCCTCAACGGGTGGAATTGGAGAAACGCTAAAAATTATCTCGACATATTCATTCTCCCTGAGTATAAATAAATATATTCTTGCTATAAGTAATTATTTTGACTAAGAGACACATTTATGGAACAAATTAAAACATTTTGGTATTTCAATAGGTCAGAAATATTGGTTACTTGTAGTTAAGAGAGTGGTGGTGTTTTGGAGTTAGTTTCCAAATAGAAGTAGCTTTAGAACACGGTCCTACACAATTGGCCAGGGAGAAGATCGCTTGACAGGGGTAAATACCCGAAGTCTTCTGATACCACGATTTTTTTCCTTTACTGAATTTTTACTCAGTTAATTTCTAGTTTTTACATAAAAATTGCTTTTCGCTCTAAATATTTTGTCCATGTACTCCTTTTGCGAATCGATGTATTTGCCTAAATTTTTGATTAGCACTTTAGTTGTGATACAAATAAACTCAAAGGCCTATTAGGCTTAAAAAAATTCGATTATTTGTCAACCGTCGTTCTCAATACTCGAATTCAATGTCACCGGACACTACTAAAGTAGTGGATATTTAACATCCGCGGAATTTCCTTAACTCTCTTTAACACACATTTAGAAAACTTCAATCATTGATCAGTAGAGTCGTAAAACTTTAGAACTTTGCACTCCGATCCAAAAAAAGTGTTTTTTGAGCTAACTAAAATATTTTGGGTTGGTTGGTTAACAAAGAAACCAACTGTAATCCATACACAAGCCAAACCAAGTCAACTAAGTTCGTCATTCACTTTATAACACAATTAATTTTGTTTCTAAATTTTAGCTTTTCAAAAAGGAAAACGGCGCGATGGCGAGAGTCAACGAGAAAAATCTTAGTTAGGCCTAAGACAATTGACGGCTTTTAAAATTCATTTTGCGCGTGAAAATACCTCTACATGTTATGGTCAAAAAAGCACGCAAAGAAGGCTGTGTGCCCAAGACATGTACCTGTAGTGTCGCGCGCTAAAACGTCATTTAAAAAGTCGTCAATTTAGACGCAAAAATTCCCCGTTAGGCCTAACACCAGTTTTTCCTGCTACAAATGCGACGATCACTGTACAATCGCGGCGTTTTTGCGCTTTTTCAAGGGTCAGATAAAAAGAGTGGTTTGCACGTTCAGGCTCTATGCATTAATAGTTTCTAGCGAATCGCCAAATGGGTTTTATCGAAGCGACTATTGTTTGGTCTTTGGTTACTTATTCTTATAAAATGGAGTTTCCATGTTCTTTTTAACGTAGATGCGGATTGTATTTTGAAAGACTTCGGTTGAGATAAGTTTTAAAATATTTTATTATAATAATAAACTTTTCATGGGACCTTAAAGTTTGCAGATCATTTTTGTGTCGGATACTATATTTAACTTAAACCTAACCTAATTTAACTTCAGAGCGATCACTTTATCTGGCAGTCTTGGCAGACTATATTTCCCCACCTTTGGTAGTGCTAATAGAGAGGCAGGAAACTATACGCGCATACACTGGGAATATTAATGTCTAAGGAAGGTTATGGTGTTTCGTTTCTCCAGACGCATTCGCAGCATGGCAGCAAAGGCTCCTTAGACCATTGAGTTGGGAATAAATAGAGGTACAACTAAATCTGGCTGGCGCGGGACCAATTTCGTTCAATAAGGAGACTTTATCAACTTTATCGTTCTACCGTGGCGGCAGCTGTCTCTAGTGGTGGAAACTATATTGCAATTGAATTTTTTCGCGAATCTAATGCGAAATTGAAATGTATGATTTATCGTAACAAACAAACCTTTGAAGTTGTTTAAAAATAATTTTATTCTGTCAACACGATCCTTTGTAACTCAAGTTACGGTGAGTTATCTAATAATTATTTATTTTTAGCCATGCAACTTTACGAAATATAGATGGCGCCACCGCCTAATTATAAAGATGAATTTCGTACAGTCTTATCAGAACAGGTCCCACGTAACCATGGCAACCGAAATCGTAATTGCAATTCTAGCAGTATTATTCCCAATTCAATGCCTTAGACATTAGAAGCCTATACGTAAATAGTTTCCTGGCAACAGTGACTTCGAGTGAACGATCCATTTGTTTATTGAAGATTAGGAATTTTAGAAGTATTTGGAAAGGCGTGGTTCTTTGACTCTGTAGTACATCCTGGCCGTATTTATCTCCAGAAAGATGAAAACGAAAATGTCCTGGTCGAAGATAACCCAGTGCCCCTTCGAAAAGGAAGGGTTCTTGTAGCCACGATTTGCGAGTTGACAAAAACCTTGAAACCTAAAATAATAAATAACAAATATGAAATAAGGTTTTTTCTTCTACTTGATGTTAGGCCCAAACTATTCATCTGCTCCAAGCTGTCAGTGGCTACATCACTGTCAATTTTTTCCATGGATTGCTCAAACAAATTTACGAGCGAAATTGGCCTAAAACTGTACTGGAGCGGGGAAATAGTTTTCACCTATTAAGTGATGTAAGAAGTTTATAACTACAATAAGTTAATAAGGATGTTCCATAAGTATGCGAGCTAGTTGACATAATTACGTCTAGCTTTGTGTTCAATCCGCTAGGCTAATACCATAGAGAAAGAAGGAAGGGGATAGATATTTAGAAAGGGGGCGACGTAAACTCGACGGTAGAGAGAAGCTCGCACACTAACGCGCATCGCCGTTGCGCATGAGACCGCGTGACGTCATAATATTTGGGAATTTTAAACTTTCCCACAGTGAAGAGACAACTGTGGTTCTGCCACGTGCCTATAGTTAGTGAGTTTTTAATTAAAATGGTTTACTACAAAACGTGCTGCTATAAAAATTGCAATAGCAACCCTAGTCAATATATCGTATTTTACGAGGTAAAAATTGATGGCAAGTAACAATTTTATATTTATCATATCTTTCAAAATACTAAATTGTGGTTAAAACTTTTTTCATTACTGTAATCCTTGACAAATAATACACCTAAAAAATAGCCTCAAGGGAATCAATTAATACCATTACAATTATTGTGATGCTGATCCACGTGAGTTAAATTAACTCTAACAATAGCTCTATGCCATTTTTTACATTTTCCTAATTTGGTCTCTTTCTTAGGAAATGGGTAAAATTTTCACCTTTCACAACACTATTTTCCAAACTTCTAGAGTCATTTCGACAGCCACGATAACAACAGTTCTTAGTCACCACCATTTTTATTGTACTTAAATTAGAAACTAGTCCTAAAATTAGAAATTACTTTTGGTTCTATATTAAATTTATAACCGATTCTACCGAACTTTAGTAAGCCTTAGCCTTAGCCTTTGCCAAAAACGCAAACGAAGTAACGAACAGAGAAAGCTCTCTCTCTTGACTGTGACGTAGTTGCGCACAACGATGCGCGTTATTGTACAAGATTCAGTCGGTAACCATGGTAGCCATATGACGCGAAGAGCCACTTCGTGAAAAGGGGAAATACCTTGAAATTCGCCTTCACCATCTCTCCCCTTCCTTCTTTCTCTATGCTAATACCAAAGTTACCACAGTAGGCCAAAGTCATCGAGCGACTTTTCATCCAATTAATTCAGGTGGCCGGGTTACAATACGTAGGAGGGTGGTGGAAAGCCCTTCATGCCACGCGAGCAAACAGGTCCCTACACTTACTATTACTACAGTTTAAATATTTTAATTTAAAAAAAATAACAAAATAAAGCCAATTTCGGTATATTTACTAATTTCAGGAGTGGGAGGTAGTGCCTTGGGTATTATTATTAATTTATTATCTATCATTCTAGAAATGTCTCGCTGAAAACACAGTAGGTAGAGAACTGACACACTTATGTCAACCGTATTTCTAGACTTACGCTTGTAGTTAGATACTTGATTTCGAAGGGATCTTATAATAAACTTGTGATTACGTTGAGCTACAGTAAGTAAGGTGAAAATCGGGTATAACCTTCCAATGCTGATCTCCGGCATGGGTTCCTTGGGACTTTCGACGAGGTAATCTGGAAGTCGGAAAACCTGCGGAGGCGTGTTCAGGTAGTTTTCGTGGCTGTATGGAATATTATCCGATTTGACCATGTCCAAAGTGCAGCACACGGCCTGATCATCCCAGGTGACGTTGTTCAGCGGGTGGTTGAGGTTCGCGAAAAAGGTCACTTTCCCGGCAGGAACATTTCGATCACCCTGGAACATCAAATACTGTTAAGATTGAATCTTGATGTCAAGGAATCTCTAAGAATTGGCATGATATTTCAAATAATCTCTAAGACTTGTCGTTACGTCTCGAAGAATGTCTAAAATTTGTCATGAGCTTTCACAAAATATCTAAGATTTGTCATGAGCTTTCACAAAATCTCTAAAATTTGTCATGAGCTTTCACAAAATCTCTAAGATTTGTCATGAGCTTTCACAAAATCTCTAAGATTTGTCGTGAGCTTTCACAAAATCTTTAAGATTTGTCATGAGCTTTCACAAAATCTCTAAGATTTGTCATGAGCTTTCACAAAATCTCTGAGATTTGTCATGAGCTTTCACAAAATCTCTAAGATTTGTCGTGAGCTTTCACAAAATCTCTAAAATTTGTCATGAGCTTTCACAAAATCTCTAAGATTTGTCATGAGCTTTCACAAAATCTCTAAGATTTGTCGTGAGCTTTCACAAAATCTCTAAGATTTGTCATGAGCTTTCACAAAATCTCTAAGATTTGTCGTGAGCTTTCACAAAATCTCTAAAATTTGTCATGAGCTTTCACAAAATCTCTAAGATTTGTCATGAGCTTTCACAAAATCTCTAAGATTTGTCGTGAGCTTTCTTAAAATCTTTAAGATTTGTCATGAGCTTTCACAAAATATCTAATATTTGTCATGAGCTCCCAAAGAACCTATAAGATTTGTCATGATCTCCCAAAGTACATCTACGATTTGGCATAAGCTCCTAAAGAATATCTTAGATTTGTCATGAGCTCTCAAAGAATCTCTTAGAATTGTTTCCCGCTCTTGAAGTATCTCTAAAAATTGTCAGGAACTTTAAAAAATATCTGCTTTGTCATGAAGCTCACACAGAATATCTACGATTTATCGTGAGCTCTTGAAAAATCTCTAGGATTTGTCATGAGCTCTCAAAGAACCTCTAAGAATTGTCAGCAGCTCTCACAGAACCTCTAAGAACTGTCAGCAGCTCTCACAAAAGCTCTAAGAACTGTCAGCAGCTCTCACAGAACCTCTAAGAACTGTCAGCAGCTCTCACAGAACCTCCAAGTTCTGTCAACAGTTCTCGAAAAATGACAAAGATTTGTTCAGGTATTGTGAGCACTGGTTAAAGATAGAACTAGAATTGCGTCGTGAGTTTTTGAGTCAGAGTGGCGAATTTCATAAGATTCTTGATCGTCGACTGAGTTACCGTAATCTTTAAGGCTGTGGCTTTGGCTCCGTCATCGGCGTACGTGAGCATAATGAGTTCCGGTCCGTGGTCGCCGTACTCGGATTTGAAGAGCCCTGGTTGAATTGGGTAAGTGGGTTTCTTCTTGGGCAAACCTTTGATTCTCCTGAAGGTACACGAATTCCTGTACACATAAAATTAACAGTGTAATACTAATTTGTTTTGTAAAACGTCTTATTAGAAGTTTATGAAACACTTCTTACGAGAGAAGTATCAACAGGCCCGACAATAGGGGGAAGCCATTACAATTTACCAGGGCCCGTGCAGCCTAGGGGCCCGTGTTTGAACAAATGAGGTATTCTTCGCTCTGGTTTCACTCCGAAATAGGATAGCTATCTCCAGTAGTAATGGCTCTCTTGGGGCCGGCAACTTATATTTCACCGGGGCCCAGGCCCACTCTCTGCAGCCCTGGTTATCAATCTAGGATGTGAAAATGTTAACTTCTCGATTATCCGCAGCAAAAAGCGGACGCGTACACCGCATCGCGAAAGTAAAACGCCATAAATTATATCCATAATTTGTCAATCTCGATTAGCTTAATACATAACGCCATCGCTAATGTCCAGCATATGTTGTCAAGGTAACGTACGCGTCGCATACTTACACAGACACTTACGCTGACAACATGGTCCAACCCAGTGTTTCCCAAACGGTGTACCGCGGTACCCGTCATGGTTCCAAGGGTTCCGAGGAACTATTTGGGGGGAAAGTGATAAAGTGCTAATAACCCATAGGGCTTAATTTTTTAGCACGTAAAATAGTGTTGTTAATTTTCTGGAAAAATAAAATGCGGAAAATTTCCCAAAAAAGTTTCCGGAAACTTTTCCGCTAATCGGTAAAATAATTTTTTATATGTGTTTTTATTTATTTTTTACTTTTATCGATATAAAATGTCTAATAACAGTAAACATACTATAAAACATTAATAGTGTTGCACTATTAATCAGTTTAAAGCTAGTCTAGAGGTTTAGGTTTACTTTTGGATTCGAAAAAATTAGGCGAAAATGCCGCTTTATTTAAATTTGTAAACAATATTAGACTAATCATCGAATGAAAACTTCCGTATAGAAAATACGGAAAATATTCCGGAAAAAAGGACTCGGTCATTTTCCGACTTACAACACTAACGTAAAACGTATGCTGTTTATTTAGCTTTAATTTAATGCTATTATTTGTTGTAGTTAGACGGCGACCACATACTATCAAAGGTATAAATTATGTTCCGTTTTTGTTGGAGCTTATGCATCTTTAGTCTCAAATTGTTTTCCATTTTTCGAGTCTCCCGCTGCACAAAGTTATTAAAAAAAACAAAACCCAGATTCCCACCCCCACTGGTCTAACCTAACCCTGGTCCGAGAGAGATGGTAAAAATTAACACTGTTACCTGGCTGAGTTTATTTTATTTTAGGGGAAACGATATTGTTATCATATATTTCCCCTTCGTGGGGAGCACTAAAAATTATTTTTAGGTTTCTACCGCTTTGATTAATTAAAGGTACACTATATTTTCTTAGGAGCCTTGATATTTTTTCACTAGTTTCACCAAAATAAGGAAGAACGAACCAGAAAGGTTTTTACCATAATAATTTTTCACCAAACTTTCCTGTAAAATACCATCTTGAAATTGTAAAAATTGAGTTTTTTAATAGTTTTGTGACTATTATTTATTTCACTAAAGGCTTTGGTCATTTTTAAACGTTGTAATTCTAGCGTTGCAAAACAACGTTATTAATTTAAAACACCTTTATATTAAAATATACGTACGGTAATATGAAGTTTAAATTTGACCTTAACAGTGTCCGGGAAAACCTCTATAAGTTGTCATTGATTTGTAAACTAGTAATATCAGAAGTTGATCATATGTATCTTACGAGAGAAGTATCTATCTAGGCCATAAAAATGAAACTTGTACCTTCGTTGTCTCGACGCGGATTCCAATGTGTGTACACCGGATCACGACCTTAAATTTACCGCGCGTATTACTTTTCCTAAGCAAATAAAATATTAAAATAACCCTGCGTAGGAATATGTACTAATGGACGTTATTCCTATTTCCTCCAAGTGGCGGATTTTGGAAGCTGATTTACTTATTTGACACCGAACACTTTACGGGAGCCCTTTTTATCAGTCATTGAAGAACGTTTTTGCCAAGCATCTTTTGATGTAAATGAATGATAAGTGTATGGTAACCCTGTTAAAATATCGTCTGCATCCCCAACTCTATTCATCAGTAAAATCCATCTCTTTTAGGAATTAGGAATAATGTTCATTGATGAATCATTTTAAATCTGTAATAGTTTTAGAAACTCGCTATATGGTGAATTACACTCCATGTTTTCTTCCAAGATTACAATTTGAAAAATCAGCGGGAACCTGCTCGGGTACATGTTTCAAGCGAATTATTCTCTCGTAAGAAATATATTATACGCTTCTGATAATATCAAATATTAGGAGAGAAGTTTGTAACTCACTTATAGTTCGAAGTGATCAAGAATCGGTTGGTTAGTTCCCCTGGAGTGTCCATTTCGGAGTGATAGCCCGAGGCCAACGGCGACTCGTAGCCTTGCTCTTTCAACCACTTTTTGAATCCCTAAAATATACCAAAATCCATTAAATATTCCGTGAACTTAACCTGTCTTTTCCCTTGAAGCATATGATGTAGTTACAATATCATCCGCTAGAGGGCACACTGGACTAGCTAGGGAAGCCCAAGAATTTAAACAGGCATTCCCCCATTGGGCATAAGCCAGTAAGCATGTAACTTTTAGACCTTTCTTAATTTCCTAAATAAATAAGTAATATTTTAGTTATAGCTGAGTAATCATTCATTATATAACATCAAAACATAACATCCCTCAAAATCGACAATGTGCTTTAAAGATTTTAAGTGTTTTGATAATTTCACACTCAACCACTTCTCTATAGTATGATAGGAGTTTTGTGTTTTTCGAGTTTACGCGGTGAGTTATTTAGCAAAATCTTATTTGAACCGTGGCCTACGTTATTGTAAAGGCCCCTGCATGACAAATTTCTTCAATTAATATCTGGCATTTTAGGTTGATAATTCTGGACACTAGGTGCTCTCGCAATTGGAACCTGTTGCCTAGGCAACGACCAGGTTTCAACTTTCAAGGGCCAAGACCCACAAAAATTTGGCGTTCGCACAGAGCGAACTGTAGCGTTGTAACAAATTTTATAATTCCCGAAACTAATATTTCATTAATTTAAATGGTTTTAAAGCAAGTGGTGAAACAGCTCTTTTTTCAATAGATGTCGCTAGCGTTGAAATAAAAAAGGCGGTACATTTAGCTGTCCCTCGCGTTGATTAGATCGTTTGGAAATTGGTCATTGTCCATAACATAAATTCCAGCAATTATAAACAATATTTTAAAGCAAATGTGGGCTCTAGTGTAGTTGCGTTCTGGCTGAACAGTTGTCGCCACTGTGCAAATTTAAACAAGTTGATTAGGCACACTAGCCAGCATAATTTACCAATATGGCGTGGCCCAAAGCATGCTATTAGGTCATTGGGTATTCTTAATCACGTATCAGAAAAGACTATTTGGAATCACGTGCTTAGTTGACCTCGCTTGGATTGGCTTTTCGGCAAACACGTAATTGTCGACTTGAAAATAAACGATAAAACGTTTTTGAAAGTCGATACTAGGTGTAACCATCTTCCCGGCGATCTGAGCAACCATAGCCATCTTCGATACCTAACACGCGATATATAATTTAAATTAAAGCCCACTAAATAGAGTATAGGTTGTTTAACTATAATACTCTACAATTTCTCTCTGACGACATTAAAATTTGGCTATTTTTAATTTTAGCTTCCTTTGCCATAAATAGATAGCACCAATAAAGTCCCGTTTTTCGAAGAATCGGAATGATTAATGGCCATCTCTAATAACAGGGGTCTTTTCATAATACAGTGTGTCAGAATTTATAGCCTGGAGTACCTAGTAACAGAGACTATACCACCGGAGGTCTATCATCATAGTACCCTACGCGAACCACTCAACCCAGCAGAAGGTGCAGCAATGGGACGACCAATCCCCAATTCGCCCACGGCAGTCGAATAGGCGAAACTATAAAGTAAATTTGGTCTTAACCAACTTGTTAAAATGGGAAAACAAAATCACGTGACTACCTTTTCACAGCCAACTTCGATTCGTTAACTCGTGTTCATAGTTGGCCGTGCGACGTTAAAGAAAAAAATTATTCCTTCCAGATACTGCAGACAGCTAAATAACTTACACTTTTCTATAACAAAATGTTTTAAATAATAATAATAAACAGATAATTTAGACGAATTGATCAAAATTTAAACCACCATTAGCAAAATAACATGAATAATAGTTCGTATTTCTTAGGATAGATGGCGCTGCAGTTCTCCACAAAGTCACTTGACTACCATCTTTTCAGCCCCCCTGGACTTTATAGTTTCGCCTATTAAGAGTGGATGCTATAGCAACTCCAGCCGACAGGTGGCCACCACTTGCTTTAAGATAAATTTGTGTTTTGCCTTAATGGAAAAGGTTAGATCTAACATTTTAAAAACCCTGAAATAGGTCCAGATGGGAGAGCCATCTTTCGTAAATCAGAAGCAAAGAAACAAGTCATCGCGTTGTTAAAATGAACCTCTCTTGTCGGGAGGAGTAATGTTTGATCTTTTGAAGTTTATTCTACGTCTTATTTTGATATCTGCTTTTAAAAGTCTTAAACAGTTAGGTTTAATTTCGATATCTGATAAGAAATTAGATCTGATCTGATCCGGTAACTTTTAAATATCCGTTAGCGATAACTGATAGACATTCTTAGCTGTTATCTGTGCATTAAAAATATATCTGAACAGACAACTGTTTTATATATTTTTTATTAAAGAGTTTTTTTAATTACCACAGGTATAGACAAAATAAAACTTGGTTTCTATCAAAAAATAAGTTGTCGATAATTGGCCGAAAAATGAAGTGGTCAAGGTCAATTGACTGAACCCTATTACAACCATATTCTAGATCTAAGCCGAGGGGTAAGCCACTGTCAGATGGCCTGTACACCGATTACGCGTAATCTCATTAGTACAGTCAAAGGTACACCGATTACGCGTAATCTCATTAGTACAGTCCAAGGTACACCGATTACGCGTAATCTCATTAGTACAGTCAAAGGTACACCGATTACGCGGGGTGACTAGCTCCTCGATCTCACCCGTTAGTACCACAGATACTCGGACAGCCGGTCTGATAAATTAAAAAGAAACATTTATCACGTATTGATATTTATCCGACTTTCAAACTGCAAAGGAAATCTAATCTACGCGGATAATGATGACTTAAAAAATCTGTTATCGTCGGATCACAAATCAGATTGATCCGATTTCGGTTAAAAGCACTAGGAAGGAGTGCACGCGCCTTAAAATGACGTTTGAACGAATCTACTTCCATTAAGCTACTTGAAACGGCCGAGGGAAAAGGCGCACGTTTCAGTATTTTGCATAAGGCGGTATAGTAGCAATAGCAGCTACTTCGTACTTTTCACCCTAAATATCAATCAACAGCGCTATTAACGGTAAAAAGTTATTTTCGTTGATACACCATAGAACGCGTTACATTTATTCCCTTTTAACATTGAACGTTGTAATTGTGGCCCTAAGTAACATAATAACAATAAGTATGACATCCCGTATTGTTTGGATCGAACCTTTATACCATACTGACAAGCTCCGACTTGGACTTGCAACCTTGGATTAATAATAGTGTTACCTGGATATCATTCTACAGTAAACGCGTGCATTTCAGCACGTCCGCCGATGCGCTTTTGCGAGGGGGAAGAAATGAGAACGTGACGATGTGTTTTCGACTTTTGAAATCCGTTTCCGTTGTTACGGTTTCTGCTCTTGAGATCCGGATTTAGAAAATAACTGCTGTTAGGATTAACGTTTAGGATCTTCCCAAGTTCCCACATTACCACTACAAGACAATTTACTTGATTAAAAATAAGTTTAATATTATAAGATCAATTACCTGTATGTAAAAGAAACCAACCCAAGATCGAAGTTGCAAATCGCGCTTGTATCAAAACGCGTTTGTAGGGCTGGTTTAAAAGAACGAGTCTTCCTGTTTGTTACGGCAGTTTAAATAATTTATCGCTACGCGGTGCGGGGGTCGTTAGAGCCATTTGTGGTCAGAAAAATGTCGAAGTGATATATCGAGGTAACACTTTTATTAATCTAAGTTACAACTGAACTGACACTTGTGAGTGGTATCATGGACACTGTATTTCTAACAGGACGAGAAAAGCATCTTAAAAGAGTTACCCACTCATTGTCCGTTTGCGTCCTACTTCGAATTAGCTGAAATAGTCGGCCGTTCTCGATTCGCAGGGCCGTCAAGGTCATTTTAAAGAATGTAAACCCCCATTTCAAACGGAACGTTTTGTTGATCACGTGACGAATTATATGGACTTGAAAGCCCGAAAATTTCAAAATCTAGAACCTTCCCCCCTTTAGAGAGAAACGGTAGCGGCGACAGGTGATTTTGTATGGTGGAAGCTACAGCTTTTCCCGTCCGGTTAGAGATAAAGTGTCCATGGTGGTATATTATCGTCCTCGATAGTAGTATATGCCGCCTTGGGTATATTTAGACACTAGGGGGCTTTGCGCTAAACTATACCCATTTAATTGGGAATAATACTGCTAGAATTACAATTACGATTTCGGTTGCCATGGTTACGCGGGACCTGTTCTGATAGGACTGTACGAAATTCATCTTTATAATTAGGCGGTAGCGCCATCTATATTTTGTATATTATATGGCTAAAAATAAATAATTATTAGCTAACTCGCCGTAACTTGAGTTAAAAAGGATCGTGTGGACAGAATAAAATTATTTTTAAACAACTTCAAAGGTTTGTTGGTTACGAGAAATCATACATTTCAATTTCGCATCCGATTCGCGAAAAAATTCAATTGCAATATAGTTGGTAGAGCGATAAAGTTGAAAAAGTCTCGTTATGTAACGAAATTGGTCCCGCGCCAGCCAGATTTAGTTGTACCTCTATTTATTCCCAACTCAATGACTATACCTTGATTGAGCTATAACTCTGAAAATTAATTCGGAGATAATTTTTGATAATTGTCAAACTTCTTGTTATTTTAATTATGTTGGTAATATTTAACGAAATAAGTTTAGTACAATTACCTCCTCCTGGTCTCGCAAAGTTTGCAGCGGTTTTTCAGCTTTGATTAGGCAGAAATTAAAAGCATCCGTGTCGTTCTTTTTCTGGAAGAAGAATTCAAGATACGTAAACAGCGCCTCTTAACGCTCGCACGAAACAAAATTTTGGAGAAACATTGTTTGAAACCAGAAGTCACTACGAAGGTGACGACGGGGAAAGTGGGGAGACCTCGGGGGAAACTGAAACAGGACCTAGTTCTAAGAAAGTCCACCGGTGGCGCTGTCGTACTGTAACGGCAAGGGCAAGCACTGTGCAGTTTGAGCTACTGCTTCCGACTAATTTTCGGATAGCAATTATAATTACCAAAGATCAGATATCTGATTATCGGCATTTACGCTCAAATATTATCACATCAGTTGATATGACTCAAAAAGAATACCAGATAGTTTAAACTTGAAACTAATCTGAATTCATTATAACCCGACAGACAAAAGGTGAACGGATTTCAAATGCTTGTTTATTATTTTTGTTCTGACTGAGCATTTTTCTCAACAACTACAATAGCTAGAATTACGAAAATTTTATGGTATTATGTCAAATCCAAACATCCAGAAAAATGGAAAAATGTTCACGTTTTTGAAAAAAAAAAACAAAAAACATTTTAGCAGGAAGGTGCTAGACAAAAAAATTCGAATGAGAAAGTTGTAGAGTCCTGTCGATATTGTACAAAGAAAAAGATTCCATTGAAAAAGACCAATTGTTCACGAAGATACGACGTGATTAACAGATATAATTTGAGATCAGATTTCTGGCTAAGGGAAATCAGAAAAATGGTCTGGCTAACTAATTATCTTCATTAACCCTAGACAACTTAACCATAATTTAAAATCGCCATTACTTTACCATAATATTTAAGTGTTACAATGGTCTGGCTAACTAATTACCTTCAGATATCAGAACTTTAAGAGCCAAATAACCTGATCTGTTGGCTGTTGGAAACACTAGTGTGAGCGGATTCTACCTCGTCGCTGATGTTGTGTTAATGCGCAGTTTCAGCAATTGACGAAAATGAAGTAAAAACGAACGTGTACGTTTCTCCCTATAGTTGCAAAAAAATGGGGACGTAGACGTTCACGTTTATGTCATTTGCATAAGCTGCCGTTTACTTATACCACGGCCAACTTTGATCTCTCGCTATAGCGTCCAACCCTTTCGCAGAAATTCCGTGAGCCAGCTATAAAAAGCGTGGCGTTTTGTTTTACTGGCTTCAATGCAAAAACTATTCTAAAAAGAATATTCCGCTAGGGGCGCTCAACTCATACAGATATCTTTGCTCGTACGTTAACATAGAAACTTCAACGAATGGGCTGGCTGCTATAGCGCGAGATCAAAGCTGGCCGTGCTAATACAGTTCGATATTCGTGGTTGAAATGAGTAAATTACCAGAAAGCGTATTTTGGCCTCTTTGCCGGAAGGGTTGAGGATCTGGAGGCGCTCGCCGTCCGAGTCGAGACTGACCGTGAAGAGCTTCTTCCTTTTCAGCGGATATTTCCAGTCCAAGTAGAAAGGAGCGTACAGTTCCACGGCTACCAGCTGGCCACGTTCGTACTACAGATTGACATTATTGATCAGTTTACCCAATTTACCAGGCTTCGGAAGTGGTATTTCTCAGGTGGTAAATAATGGTAAGTAAGGTGATGGTATAAAATTGGAAAAGTGGTAAATAATGATAGTAAAAGGTAAATAATATATTTCCATGAATTATTTACAGTAGTTAAAACTTATAGAGTAAAACCTTTAATATTTATAACAGACTTGTAGAATAATGAAAATAAAGTTTAATAATTCCAAACGTTTATATATTCCTTTTTTTAATGATGTTCTTGATTTAACATATTCATTATACCATTATTTACTATATTTACCATTATTTACTATATTTACCATTATTTAATAGATTTACCATTATTTCCTATATTTACCAATATTTACTATATTTACCATTATTTACTATATTTACCATTATTTACTATATTTACCTTTATTTAATAGATTTACCATTATTTACTATATTTACCATTATTTAATAGATTTACCATTATTTCCTATATTTACCATTATTTACTATATTTACCATTATTTACTATATTTACCGTTATTTACTATATTTACCTTTATTTAATAGATTTACCGTTATTTACTATATTTACCATTATTTAATAGATTTACCATTATTTACTATATTTACCATTATTTACTATATTTACCATTATTTACTATATTTAACGTTATTTACTAGATTTACCATTATTTACCGTTATTTAAAATTATTTACTAGATTTACCATTATTTAAAACGATTTACTATATTTACCATTATTTACCGTTATTTAAAACTATTTACTATATTTACCATTATTTACCGTTATTTAAAACAATTTACTATATTTACCTTTATTTACTATATTTACCATTATGTACCACTATTTACCATTATTTACTATTATTTACCACTATTTACCTGTGATATGCACAATATTCGAAAAACGTGGTATTTTGGGGAACATATTTATCGTTACTGAGAACATACGAGTAAACCCGTCTACTTTAAATCATTGACGGCTCGGAAATTAAACATTGTCTAGTTGGTAGATGGCGTTAGACGACCACAGTTACTTTAGCGGAGATAAAATAAAAGCACCCTCACAGCAACAACAATTTCGCAACTTACGGACTTTGCACTATAGCTCTCACAGAAAAATAATTATAATATATTATAATTTACAAAGAAAAATAAAGTGTGTTCTCTCCAAACGTTAGTCCTTGTTTATAGCGATGCACTGATATGGGTACATATCGGCTATTCGTGGCGGTTATTGGCACATATTAACAAAGTTATCCATTATAACAGTAGTGTATATGATAAAATCATTATAAAAGACGTAGTCTAGGTTAGTGACTTAGGAAGGCAGACTCGTAGTTTCTCAGTGCACTTAAATGCGTTCTTGCTATTCCTTAACCCCTTTCGAAGGATCCGGCTCTTGCAGACATACAAAGTTTGTGAAAATTGACAAAATCATTTAAGAGATAAGGGAGTGTGTATACCGATAAGGGGCACCTGCGGGCGGGGGAAACGGGCCCCTATAGGGGCCCCCTTTTGCGGCAATATTCGGCGGGGTCAAAAGGTTAGCTGATTTACGAGGTCAATAGGTTATCTGCCCCTATGGACACGATGCAAACAGCCGTTAAATAGGTGTGAAACGGACCCCCTATAGGGGCCCCCTTTTTGCGGCAATATTCGACAGGTCAAAAGGTCAATAGCTGGGGGCACCCCATTTTAGGGTCAATAGATGATTTACGATGTTACCCTCATAAAACCTGGGTCAATAGGTTATCTGCCCCTATGGACACGATGCAAACAGCCGTTAAATAGGTGTGAAACGGACCCCCTATAGGGGCCCCATTTTGCGTACATTTTCGGCGGGGTCAAAAGGTTAGGTCAATAGGTTAGATGATTTACGATAGGTTATCTGCCCCTATTCCGCAGGTGGTGTGGACTGACACGATGTTATGCAAACAGCCGGCCAGTCATAGTTAATAGCTGGAGGCACCCCATTTTAGGTCAAAAGGTTAGCTGATTTACGATGTTATAACCCATAAAACCCAAGTGTTAACCCATTTTAGGTCAATAGGTTATCTATGGCGGTGACACGATGTTATGCAAACAGCCTACCCGTCATAGTGAATGTCGAGTTGGTTGGTTTTCGCCGACAAACACTTTCGGGCCCCCTAAGGGTAGCGTAAAATAGCGGGCGGTCATCGGTAAAAGTGTTTTGGAAAAAAAGAGCAGAGTGTATACAAATTATAAGGTTTTATTAAGATATTTTTCGAGTACAGGTTGTATAATACGATTTACATTGAAAATACGTCTTTGGAAATGTATTTTATTTATATCATGGTAATTACGTCGATCTTCGTAGGGTATATACCAAAGTTCACTCAAAGGGTTGAAACGAACCATCTGAAATTAGCGTTTTTACGAGCATTTTCATTAAATGTTCTACCTCGAGGCGTTTGATGGTAAGAGTTACGTTGTCGCCGGGTCCCTCGGGGGTGGTTGTGGTTCCGCCGGAGATGTATTTTTCGGATGGCGGGATATCTTGGCCCTCCAAAGCGGCGGGTGACGGACAGTTGGGATAAAATTTGTCGTGTTCCGTTTGGGGTACGTCGCCGGATTCCCAACTGCCTAACTGTCCGTGGCAGAGGTAGCATTCGACTATGCCGTCCGAGTCTACGGCGAAAAGTCCTGCGTGGGCCAAGTCTTCCTTGTTCACGTGTACGTTGTCCCATTGCTTGAACGTTTCTAGCCGACCGGTTACGGTGGTGAGATCCTCGTGACTAGCCATCCCGATTCTCTTTGAGCTACGGAATAATATTTCTGGGTCTAAACCCCAAAATGACGTAATCTATAAAAATGACGTAATCTATAAAAATGACTCACTAAAGATGACGTAATCTACACCATGAAACGTAAAGATTACGTAGATGCGTTGTGGTTTTCATAAGCCAGCCGCTATGGGAAAGAGGAAGATGTCTCCGCTTAGGCTACCAAAGAAATGCGGGATATGCTCGGAAATATACCGGTCCGTGAGAGGTTTCAAACAACATTTAATGACACATTTATCTTGTAATACAATGAAAGAAGATTCGGATCTGGCGTGTGATTGTGATGAGAGTGAATCGCTCCATTACACGGAGGCCGAGGAAATGTCAGATGATAAAATTATCGATTATCTTAACGAACTTATTGTGGCATGTAAAAAGCGCGGTGCCACAATGGAATCAACCGAACCAACTACATCTAACCTGCCAGCCGAATTAAAAATGCCGACTGAAAAGGAAATGGCTGCTCTGATTTATTTTCAAGAATATTGTAAAACTAATCAAATTCATAATATTAAAACCGCTGTAAAGAAAATGTGAATAAACGTTTTTATATTGAATACATTGTTATTTTTAAAGGTGACCGTATAAAATAATTTTTACATGGATAAATTGACACTTAATATTTTTAAAATACGTTTATAATATTTTTCTACCGTGGGCGAATGAATGGACACAATGAACTATTAATTACGTAATCTAAAAAAAATGACGCGAGCAATGAGAAATAACGAGTCGGATTTATAAGATAATAAAAAATATTTATTTTATAAGATGATATATTACAAAAATTATTTTTCTTTTACGAGTCAAAAAAATATTATAGTGTGATACAAAAAAAAATTAAAATGGACATCGTAATTGACTGTCTATTTCAGCGCGGTTCTGGGTAATCCATTCGGCGAAAAGTAGACTTCGTTCCAAAGAACACGGTTGTCGGGTGTTAAGAGTTTGATGTCGGAATAGACATTTTACTGGCGGGGGCGTATCAAAAGTCGCAGCTCGGGGACAGTCAAAAGTTTCCAAATCGTATATGGCGGTCTCAGTATAATCGGCTAAAAATTTACACTTTACGTCTCCTTTTGTAAAAATCATATCCGCACTCGATACCGCTGATATAAGGCAGGCGGGTAGTTTATAATAGGGGAGATACCCCGCGGTCCAGCAAATACCGTGAAGGTTCCTAGACACCCAGCCGTTTTGTCTTTTAATGGCGTTCGGAAGTTGTTGTACTGGATAGGGTTGTTCGAAAGTCCAAGCTTGAACGGCGGGAGGGGTCGATACTGTTGATATAGCTAGTTCCTTCACGACAATGTCGGGGGGCTCTCCGCCGGAGCGCGAGGCGGATTTTCCTAGTAGAAAGTCAAATTCGACAACGGCCATTCTCGCCATGCCACCGACACGATACTGAGGGTTTAGTTAGGAATAAAAACGGGGTATAGTCGCGCGACGGGAATTTATACTCCGTTTATGATGACGTAACAGGTTGTTAAATTTTCTAGTGGCCATTATATCATTGTTGACGTCTCTTCGTGAAAAACCCTTAAAGAAGCTTTGGTGACTTCTACGTTTTGATCGGTGACGTATATAAATCACGCAATAATGTCCGCAAATGACGCTCGTTGTCGATTGAAGTCGCCGCTTGGTGGGCGTGATTTTTCTCGAATTTTGTTTTAAAAAAAGTTTAATGGCTGGCAAAATGGGCCGTAGCGCCAAAGAGTCAAAATACCAAGCCCGTTTTAATTTATCAAGGTAAATCGCGACCCAATGGCTGCCGGGTTCATCGTGGGGGTCCAGATTTACAACCAGTGACGCTGGAAAACTATTAATCTTATAGGGTAGACAATCGGAAGCGAATACGCCCATAAAATTGCGCGTACGTCTCAAAATGTTTAAAATCTCGGATCCGCGCATAATTACACGTTTTCAATAGAAACGTTACGATCTTTGTCTACGCTAAAGCTGGCTTGAAATTCGGCGAAAACTACGCAGCTTAACGTTTGCGGGACTGGTTTAGCGAACGAAAGCTCCAAACGCATCTGTCCCTGTCTGGAGGGGTTCCAATAATGACTCTCACCCGCGCTATGGTCGTTTGAAATGTCGAAGACGTAAAAAGCGTAGCCCCCGGCATAATCTCCCCGGGAAATATCGATCCCGGTGTTTCTATAATGAATTCCGCTACCCGTGAATAAAGTATGATAGGCTTGAATATATTGTCCCGCGTCGTAGTTTGGCGTAATAGGTTTCGAATCCACACCGTCAGAATCCACGTAAAGAGCTAAACTCGATAAATCTTGATGTTCGAAAGCGTACGGGTTTTTTGCCAGGGTTCCATTGTAGGCTTCGTGATCCACCAGCGCGACAATCAAGCGAACCGGGAGGGTACCCAAATATACGTTGGGAATAACGGTGTTTCGGATATTCGAGTTGATGGTGAATATTTTAGTTTCGGTGCGAGTAAAAGCGTACTTTGCTGCTGCTCGTGACAAGGCGTTTTCGTGAGCGATAAGTATTTTGGGTGCAATTTGTACACGACGTACCAACAAGCTCGCGTCCGTAATGATAATTTTATAGTCAACCCCGGGCTTCGGCGTACCCATTAACGCAAAACTCGCTTTACTTCGCGATAGTTTAATACGTAAATCTACGCCATTAATTAAATATTTTTCGACATTGAGCGCGTCAAGAAACAGCGGACCAATTAAATCTATTTCTTTCGACTGATCCGTGAATCCTTTCCGCTGTTTAAAACCCTCGTTGGCAGTGACCGAATTCATTTCGCCGGGGGTATCCTTGTACCACAGCGCGCCTGTTAAATGGGACGCTTTGGCACCCTTGTCAAAATTTAACAAAGTTTCAATGTACGCCCGATAAGCGTACGAACAAGCTGACGGAGACAGTAAGGTTCCGTTAAGGTAAACTTCCGCGTGATTAAATAGCGTGTGCAAAAAATTGTTACACCCCCCTACAACATCCGACGGTAATAAACTTTTGCCCGCGTCATCGGCGACGATTTTAGCTTTAACAAGTAGGTACGTAAGCGGTAAATCAATATACTCGTGCCCGCTTCCAGGAATATTAAACTCGATGGTATCGCCTCGCAGCGACGAGATGGGTTTGAAGGTGGTCCATTTTCCTCCCTCAATTGACGTTTGGATAGGCGCGGATTGAAAAATATCAAGTTCACTTTTTAACGCTTCGCAATGACCCATAATTTTAGGAGAAAATATCAACGACCTTTCTAGCTCGTTTCCTGCCTACTAATGATTTTTTTCCACCGCGTTTTGGTCTTTTCTTAATTGTTTTAGTTTTGCGTTTACGTTTCCCAGTCCCGTATTGTTGTTTGAGATCATCGTACTTTTCTGTGAGGCGCCGTTTGGTAGCTTCACGCATGGATGACCCCGTCGAGACATCAGCCAAAACTTGTTTTCCCGTGGAGAGGGCTTGGCCCCCCAAAAATTTCGCCCCCCGTAAAAGAAACGGTTTCGCTAGCTTGTACAAGCCGGAGAAGAAACTCCCAAACCCGCTTCCGAATTGCCCGTGCCCCCGCTGATACGGCGATCCCACGTATACGTCGGGAATAGCGCCACCCGCCTGAGTGGCATAATATTGAGCGTACGGGCACGCTACGCAGCGTCTTTTTTCAAGAACGTGTCTTAAGGGCATCTTGGACGCAAATTAAGTTTTACTGTTAGATTGCCAAACTCAAAAGGAGCTGGTTTCCCATAAACATCGCGTAGATCTATTTGGATAGTATCAAAGTATTTCTTCTCAATGGGCACGTAATGCGGCGAAATGTATGTTTTCTCGATATGAGTACCAAATCGGGCTGATTCGTCAACCGCTATTATTCTTAACAATTTGACGAGCGACGAGCCCACCACTTGATCAGCGACGATATCGGAATAAACGAAGATTTGGGGCGGAATGTGGAAATTTAAGCGAGCCGGGTTCTCGCTTCTGCCCGCGATAGTTTTAGTTCTTTCAAATCCTAGCGTGTTGCTCAGTCCGTCACTCATAAATACGCCATAGGGGGTAATATTTTTTCCAACCAGCGCCACGTGTCCGTTCAGCGGATCGTGGGTAAGACACACATTAGCGGCGGTGCATAGCGCGGTGTCGTTTACTACTTTAAGTAAATGGTCTATACTCAAGTAATGCCCCGGAGGGATTTCTCGCATCGTCCCGACCATTTTAGGGTCAGACTGTCCCCCATGTTGGGCGGGATTAACGCGGAAATAGACGTAATTGTCATAGGGCAACACGTTGTAAAACGAAAAGGGATACAATATTTCCACCAACGCAACTTCCCACCCCCCCTTTAATTCGATAGGTTCGGGTAATTTTATCGTGAAACAGGCTACCGTATTATTCGGAAATATCTCGAGATTTGAATTACTGGGTATCGTTAGGTAAAAGGCTTCGGACATCTTTAGCAGAAACCCAAGAATTGAATGTAGCCGGATACCCTAACCAAGAAACGAAATATTCGACTTTACCCTTTGAGCGTCGCTTCTTTAATACTTTGTCAATTGTATATTCTTCCGGTTTTATAACTCGTTGAATTTCTTTGAAATAAAAATATCCCGTGATGGGTTCGTCAGCCAAATCAACGAGCTTAAATTGAAGAGGTCTTTTAGTATTCTTGAAAACAACTTTAAATATTTCGGCGCTCCAATTTTGATCGCTGTATCCTTTTAAAAACGGTCTGGCAGTTCGGGTAATCCTTACGTAATCGCCGACTTTGATACGGCATTTTCGGGGCTTGAGGGCGGCGGGCTGAGACTGCCCTGGTTTGTAAATATTTCTATAAACTTGAAGAATATTTTTGTCGTTTACATCGAAGGGAGCCATTTTAATTGCAGTATGATAACTGGCGTTATACGAATGAATTAAATTGGGCAGCTCGTCGAGATAGCGTCGCGTGTTTTTATGAGTAAAAAAACGATACATGCGCTGTTTCAGGGTCCTATTAAAACGCTCTACCATCGCGGCTTTAACGTCGCTATTTTCGGAATGGTAATGTCTAATGCCCTCCTCTTTTAGGAGTTTTAAAACAGTCGAATTAACGTACTCCAACCCACGGTCGAACTGTATAGCGCGGGGCTTGCCCCGCTCTTTAAAAATTATTTTCAGGGCGCGGGCAACCTCAGCGCCGGTCTTACGTTTTAGGGGGACGGCAAATGCCACTCTCGAAAAGCAATCTATACAAGTAAGAATAAATGTGTATCCGGAATTGTCGCTCGCTAAAGAGCGCATATCTGCCAAATCAGTCTGATAGAGGTCTAGTCTGTTTCCTACACGAATCCTTCGTCTTTGGAATTTTCGAATAACTGGTCTATGTAACGTATAGGCGTCGTGAGTTTGCAAAAACGTTTCAACATTCTCCCGAGATATTCCGAGCTCTTTGACAGAATCGTATAATTTTTCAACACCCCCGTAGCTAGCTGGATTACGAGAATCGAAATATATTTTATCGAGTCTAGTCGTTACGTTTATCGGTAACTCTCCCATTTCAAAATTTTGGCACTCGGCGTTTTTTTTTTACGTAAACGGTTCTTAATAGTAGGCGACCAAAGTTTCGGTGACTGTCGAGGTGTCGCGAAAGAATTAGGCCCGACCGCTGACGGCAAAGTTTTCTTTCGTTTGGAGGAGGCGAGCGAAAGATGGGGGCCCGGGGGGGCGGAAGCTGTTACGAACGAAGTAGACGGTAATGGGGTGGTGGTGGGGAAGGCTTGAGGGGTGATTTTCCGTAGTTTACCCACCAGGTTATTAAATTTTGACCAACTCTGGGGTCTCGGCGCGTGGGGACTTATTAGATAATATACTAAATCAACAATATCAGAATCCGTTTGTATTTCACCGTCTAATAAAATCTGCCCCTGGCTGTCCCACCGCAGTCGACCGCTGTCCGAAATCAAATGATTAAATATAGCTCGGGCGCTCGCTCTGTATCCTAGCGGGAACAGATTGACTAATGTATCGAAACTGGGCGTATCGTTATTTTCAATCGGTTTATTTCGAGCGTGCTTTTTTAATAGCATCTCTTCGTATATCTTCCACTTGGTCCTGTCATCGAGCGCTTCGCTTTTTAAAATATCAGCCATTTCCGTGTCAATATCCGGTTTGAGTTGTTGATGGGGTGGCGTAATCGGCGCTAAAGTCATCTTTTTCGAGTACCTTAACATTTTTTATGTTCAACCTGTTAGGGCTCCCACGAGCGACGACACAATAGGCAGAAGAAACGAGAAAAATCCGGCACCTTTTTGATTTAATAATATTCGTTTTTTAGTTTGCCAGCCCAATTTTTTCTGGGCAATTTTGCGTAACGTTTTACGGTGTATTTTTAATCGTAGTTTTTGCCGCGTGGTTAGACGTATATTCCCGATAAGAGTATTATACACGCAATCAGATATTGCTTCGATCAACTCTTTATTGGCGTTAATTAAAATATTACGTCTCTTAACGCCCTTTAATTTGCCGATCGATTCGAGCAGATGTTTTTGCGACCTGACTCGTCGAGACATTGTACATCGAATGAATTCGACTCGCTGGGGGGTGTGTGGTAACTAACCACCCCTCGGAAAAGTATTATTTCGGAATGTATACCGAGACTTGCTCGCCTGGGAAAATATTAGTTCTGATCCGATGTGAGTCGGGGCAATCTTTCTGAAGGTCGATCAATACGTAAGAGTTTGGTTCCTTAGTCGCGTCAGAAATCGCTTCGATAACAAAGTTGGAATTATCAGGGGCCATTTGGCGCGCCAAGCAATTAATCTGTGTTTTGTCCCGTACATTTTTCGTTAAAAGTATGTAGTGCGCATTGAGGGAAATTTCGCGACACCCGCGACCCTGATGAAATAAATTTTGACTTATGTAGATAAAGCTAACATTACGATGATGCGAGACTTTGGTGAACAACTGGGCAACTTCTCCTTTTTGACCCGCACCCATTAAATCGTCTAAAACGGCCAGTATCCGTTTCGAGCCGTCAAATAAGTCAGGATCGGGTAAACCCTTATGAAATATAACGTTATATTTTTTAAGTTTATCGTATCCTGGCTGATCCTCGCCGTAAAACCAGTGGATTTCTTCAATTTGAGGTTCAAACATTTGTTTTAAATGTTTAATCAGTTTTTCTACGAAATATGTCTTACCACTTTGGCTAGGCCCGCAAAGTATGATGTTACAACTGTGATAAAAAGGGTACATTATCACCGCGTAGCTGAAACCAGAATGAAATAAAATGGACATTTTGTTTTTATATATAATATTTTTTATTTTTGACAATAACAAAACACGTTTTCCCGTGACACACCCCCCTACCACGTGGAAAGCGGCCGGCGCGCTAGAGACACACCCCCCTCGTGACCACCGACGCGCGCGGATAGCGGATCGAGAGAGAGAACGCGCGCGCCTCTCTCTCTCTCGAACGCCGAGACGGCGACCCGCGGAGACCGGCGCCTCTCGACCCGCGGCTCGCCCGCATAAGAGCGAAGGTTTTTTTTTAAGCGCGTATTTTATATCCGAATGGAACTGTTCGGTAATTCGATAAAACCCGAACTTTATCCATTACGGGTCTATACGCTTTTTCCAAGTCGACGCTAACGAGCGTATGATCCGGAAGTCGACGGATTTGTTTGGGCAGAGGCACGGCAAACGCCGCCGGTATTTCAGTTTCTTCGTCAGTCACTCCTAGCATAGTTTTTAAATTTTCGCCGTTAATGATATGCTGATTACCGACATTAATTCGAAATCCTTTCACTTTCGTAACGTTAAATTTTTCGCCCGTATCCGGATTTTTCACCCAAAACGAGTAATTTTTTGGCCCGCCATACGCGGCTTCGTAAATAAACGAATTCTTTCCATAACCGGATAACTCGCTGACCATATCGCCCAAATAATGGCCCGTAGTTATAAGGGGTTGTTTCGAGACGTACTGGAGGGCGTCAGTGTCCAAATATAACGCGTTCTCTCCGACTATTTCAAGATATTTTAATAAAACTAATCTCGCTTGACAGGTTGTATAAGCGGCAATCACGCAATTTGTATGTTTTAGAGGGATTTCCGCTTCCTTGATGGGGGCTGATTTCACTAGAAGAGTCGTATCGTTGACTGTCAAAACCGATTTTACGTTGATTTCCGGATTTGATAGCAGTTCAAAGAACACTTTGGGTTCGCGAACGATTTCAGTTTTGGTCACAATGGATCGCTGACCGAGTTTTCTGGAAAAAAAAAGTTTTAATATCTATCACGCTACCTAATATGATTTATAACCCCAATGGGGGGGGGGGGGGGTAATAAAATCCATACAGACCCCCACATGGAATTCAGCATTAATTTCGAGATGGCTCGAAGACCTTCGTTTTTGGAGACTTTGGTAGGGTCCAATTTGACCCCTTCATGACGTTCGAAAGCCGCAATGTATTCAGCCTGGGCTTCGGGGGTCTGACAATCTGACGGCCAGCCGCTCGCCTCCACCTTGGTTTTTAGGAAACAGTCAACGTAATCTCGAAAAATCCCTCCACTGTCCGTTGCAGGATCGTATTGCGTCACCGTGTATGACCAGGCCTCAATTTTTTTTGTAATTTTGTATCCGCGATTTACCGCCCATCTTAATTCGTCGATTACCCAAACGCCTTTAAGCATTCTTTCGTCGTCAGAATGCTCGCAGTCACCCTGATACCGTAAATCGGCACACGTCCGGCATAGGGTAAACGTTAACTTTTTGTTAACGGTCCGATACGGAAGAATAGGATGGAATAAATTGGTTGGCGGGAGCACGTTACATAACAATAATCCCTCAAAATCGTCAATGGCTGGAATATCGCTACCGAGCAGAATTGTCGGATGACCAACGGGGACTTTGCCACTATAAAAAGGAAAACACACTTAAATATTTGTTTTCGTTATATATATATATTTTTCGATATAATACCGTTTGTTTATAAAAGGGTACAGGCTGCAAATGTCCACGTAGAATATTTTATCGTCGGTCCCTTCAACGTTACAGTACGTTCGTAAGGCTGATACTCTGCCCCCGAAAAAAGCGGCTCGCGGGTCTAAACGTTCAGTTAAAGTTTCCGAAAAATTAGAATTTTTTAAAAATTCATTTATGGCTGGATTTTGTTGTTTTTCCAAAATCCAATCGCACCCCCATTGTTGAATGACGGTATAACCCATTTCTTTAAGTTTATTGGTTGTCCGCATCGTGTTGGAAAATCGTGTATTAAGGGTATCGCTCGCGTTAGCGTATAATGGCTGGTTCCTATTTACAGAGTCCCCGAAGCAAGTCCTACAACCGTGATACCTTTAATGAAAAAAAACCGGTTTATATTTTGTCTCTTCGAACTTTTTAAAATAATACTTACCAACAGCCCTGATATTGTAGAGCGTTTTTCTCACCGATTAGACCATCAATTTTAATTTTTCCAGCACGCGGTTCTCGACCATTCAGCGTTGACACGATGGTAACATTCCGGACATGCGCTTCCCAAGCCAGCCATTCTAAAGCCTCGGTGGATTGAGGCTCGGATAACCGATACAAATTAGCCGGTATTATGCCAATCGTTTCTGGCTCCAAAAATTTTTTCCTTAGCACGTAACTACACACTGACGCGATAGTCACGCCCACGCTAAACGGATTAACTTCGCACAAGTCTTGAAATAGTTTCATAAACTTTAAACAACCTTTAGCTAATATGTGGGTATCTCTAGAACAATAGAGTTTTAACGTTTCGAGGTAATTAAATCCCGAACTCTTTTCGGATTCGAGAGCGTACCATTTGTTAAAACTTTCGCGGTCTTTCGCCGTGAAATATTGGGCCCCGTAAGCTTCCAAGGGGGGCAGCGAGTTCTCCGAGACGTAGTTTGTTTGTTCGGGTTTGTAAATGTCAAAATTATTATCAACTACGTTGAATAGAAAATGGGGGAAAAAATCTTTCGTATATTCGCGGCCCAGCTCGAACGTATCCGCGAATTTCGACAGAGGAATGGGTATATAATTATACGAATCCGATAGAGTTAAATTGTGTAGTTTCAGTTGCAAGATGCGAGTTCCATTTATTATCGGGTCGGGCTCAAACGAGTCGGCACTCTCCATTATAACTTGTAATAGGAGTTGCGTATCATAATTACTGGCATTATGTCCCAGCGCGGTCACTCTTCTTATCCGAGCCAGTGTTCTTAAATATTCGAAAAAGTTTCGCGCGGAATCTGACCCCAGAAATTGTCGTTGGCGAACGCCGCAAAATCTGCATGCTACGTCGGGGGTATCAACACACGCGACACAATAAGTTTCCGACACGCATAAAATGGGTTGATGAATATAACAGTTTTTCTTATCGGGGTGCCGTTTGGTTTGGACCGTTTCAAAATCGTAAAATATCCACATTTGCGTAGGCTGACCGTTGGAATCGAAACGGGGTAACGGGCGTCGCGGGTCTTTTATTACTTGGATGTAACATTGATGTCCAGAGGGGGAAAACTTACGACAAACGGTACAATACTGTTCGTTACAAGAATGCAGCTGGCCGTCGCGTTTAGTCAAATCGATTAGAATCGAACATTCCGTGCAATGAAATAAATTTTGACATAATGATAATTTATCGCATGTTAATTTTATTTTATGATGAGCGTAGCAATCGACACCCGTAAACTTACGTAAACAGTCGGTACATTTTATTATATCTCCGGTACATTTTATGGCCCTGCAGCACGCGAAACAATAGTCTGAACACGCGTGGGTGCTATCTCGTCTGTAGCCCTCTAGACACTTTGAACAAAACTTTTCTTTCCCGAATAAGGGAGCCAGCTTTTTAACTAGATTGAAATGCGCCCCCTCGTTTAAAAGTACAATACGTTTTTTGTCCATACCTGCCCGTACTCTAGAATCGTACACCAAGGTCGGCCAGCTGTTTTTAATTTGATAGATTAAAATATCGTATTCTTTGAGATACGTTCTAAATTTTCTAATCGACTCGGGCGACGCGCATTCTTTATTCGGTCGGACACCCGATTTGGAGCATAGGAGGAGCGCCTCGGCTCGCTGGGCCACATTGTTTTCTTTGGTATGCGACAAAGTTTCATAGACCGTTTTTAGTCTTTTGTTTTCGGGTTCATTCTGATATTTACACAGCGCCACACCGACGCAAAGAGCTCTAGCGAGACAGATTGAGTCGCTGTTCGCAATACGGACAATTGCTCGTCTATTTCTAGAAAACAGGGCAAAGGTCTCTAGTCGTTTCCGTTTCGTACAGCCACCGCCTTGGGGGAGACGGACAATGGAAAAAGTTAAATTAACGGGTGCCAGGAAAAACGCTTCTTCCTCATCTGAATATATAGATTCGGATACCTCGTCGAGAAGGGCCTCGATATCAATTTGGTCACGTCTCCTAAATGAAATGGTTATATCGGGATGCGCCGCACCCAGCGCCGAACTACGTATTACTAGTTGTACCATGTCAGCGGGGTTTACATCGCGTAATACCCGTTCAGTGACCCTGGCAAGCCCTTCCGCTATATTATTAGATATTTCAGCTTCCAATTCAATTCCCGTCATATTGAAGTTCGGGAACTGTTTTTCATTCTGACCCAAAATTACGCAATTAGGGTCCTCAAATTCAATATACCCCACAATTGGGAAATCTCCCTCCGCCTCCCCGTAACCGCTTTGGTTAAGTAGTTCGTTGAAATAGTCGTCCACCATTTCGGCGGATTCACGCGGTTCAGCATCATCGACCGTGACAATTTCAGGGGCGTCTATAAAAAATAAATATATATTTTAATTTCTTAGATATTTTTCGGTACGAGAAAAAAACTTACTCTTCAGGTAGTCCAACACAGGTTCGTCATATTCGGCACCCAACATAGCATCCCACTCGAGTTCGAGTAATTCTTTTTCCCGCTTATTATATCTAGCTTCAATAATTTCGCCTAACCGAGGCGGTAATGCTTGATTAAATAATCGGAGTTCGGCTACCGTTTGGCACGCTTCTGGAACGTGGGGGATAGCTTGAACAGTTTCAAAAATTTCAATAACCGTCAAAATTAATTTAAAACTCAGACGGCTAAAGATTGCGGGTAACTTATTTGGTGCAAACCCCGGGTCTAAATTTAAAAATAAACATATTCCGTAATAAAATTGCAGTAGTTGCGGTACGGACCAGGGTCTATTTACCTCCAAATCGTCTAGAAACCAACATAAGCTTTCGCTATCCATTTTTTCTAGGCGATAAGAAAACGACTTCCAACTTGAGAATTCCGCTGATTAGTGAAGTTTCTTTGGCCGATAGGGCTCTATTTATACGTATCTTTTGAGGCTGTATAAAAATAATATCACGTCGTTAAGTCGAAACTCTATTATATAAAACTCGATTGTTTTCTAAAAGATGGACCCACTGTTTTTTTAAGCCTATTAAATTTAAGGGTGGATCAATGGCTACTTTAATGATAGCCCCATAAATATGGTGGCGGTTCATCCTTTTATCGCTGACAAAGGTTGTTTTTCAAAAGAGCCGCAGAAAACTCTTTTGGCTATTTTGACAAAGCTGGATGAATATACGAAAAAAACTTTTTGACTGTGCCCTTCTTGTTCTCCGAGCGGCCCCAATTTTTTTTTACGAGCCGCTGTTTTATTAGACACCAAACCCTTAGGGTGGAATCCTTTGGGGGCCACGCCGCTCGAGTCTTAATTGAACAATGTAGGCCCCTACGGTCTTTTTCTTTGAAGGGAAAATGGTTTAGGGGCTCTTTTTTTGTGTCAACCCTAACCTTTTTTACGATGCAAATTAAGACCCACGCGCGACTCCTGAATTTAACATGACGCGTCAAATCGGGTATTGTTAAAATAGTGTGCACCGAAATGTTTATAAAAAGCGATTGTTTTCACAGCTGTTTTTAAGCGTCGAAGGATGGTCATGGTAAAAGAGTTATATACTCAAAAACTTTTTAAAAAAGACGTTTCAAAGTGTTAGATATTTTTTGGGGACAAACGTTTTGTTGAAAAATGGTTATAAATGAATGTTGTTGCGCGTAGAATTTTATGGAGCCCCATAAACTATGTGGAATAGATCCTCTTAATTATTGTATATATTTTTTTCATTTCTCGTTTGTATTTTTCATTTGTAAATAATTCCTTTCTATATATTAGTTATTTGTCAATATTTCTTTTTGTATATTTTAGTCATTTGTTTATTTTAGTTAATACTTTGTATGTCATTTGGTTTTTTATAAAATATATAACGTTTAAATCCCGTTTTTGGTTTATTGATAAATTTAGTTTAACGATAACTTCCGGTATGGAAGGTTCTATCCCCGCCTCTCCCGTTAGTCGGCTTATCGCGAACAATCCTAAAAACGCATTACTAATCGCGTTGATTTTACTTTTAATGGGACTTGTGGAATTTCTATCTCTTTGGTTTACCAATATGGCCGTCGCTATACACATAACACCGCAAAATTTGACTAATCGCGTGAGTCATTGAGTCAACCCATTACATCATCCTGATTACGTCATCAAATTATTATCGCTATATAAGGGATTCATCCCCGTCATCCATCGGCAGTACACTACAAACCGTTTCTCGAGCATCATGTCTAAACGAAGCTGTGTAGATAACGTTCCTGGGCCCACTAAAATGTCTAAATTTGATCCGACTCAGCGGAAAGTTAAACCTCGGTATTCACTTTCATCCGAGCTTTTCGTTACTACGGGTTTTACGTCTGAGCTCGATATATCTGTAGCTCTATGCAATAAAATCACACACCAGGCCTTTGAAATGTCTTCGCGCGCCTGGGATGATTTATACGGCCACTGGGAACAAATAAATGATCCACAAAGGCTGCCCTTTCGATCACCGTTCCCGTTATCAGACGCGCTAGTGACCGCCGCCATGTCTGACCAAAAAGAATTAACCTTGCAAAGTACGATATCCGAAGCGTCGGTCGTAATCAAAGCGCCGGAAACTCGAGAATTGGACCGACTCAAATATTTCATTAATTCGCACATTCAACTCCTTAAAGTGAACCAAAAACTCTTTGAATTAATGGGTTACGTTATAACCGATAATTATCGTAAAATTTACGAAATATTGTATAAAGAACCATGTGCACCCAACAATTTTTTTCTATCGGATGAACATGAAAGGTATGATACCGTTGTCCGCTATGCGTCCAATTACGTAACAGCATTTAAAATTATTGACGATTTTAAAGAAACAGTGGCCAACCAAAATATGTTTTGTGTATTTAACTTTTACAATTTGTTTAATATGGTATCTACCAACCATAAATATATTAAAAATAAATTGTTTTATCTTTAAACGTTTTCATCCGCTTAATGTACTGTAACTTTGAATGTATAAATAAAACCTTATAATTTGTATACACTCTGCTCTTTTTTTTTCCAAAACACTTTTACCGATGACCGCCCGCTATTTTACGCTACCCTTAGGGGCCCGAAAGTGTTTGTCGGCGAAAACCAACCAACTCGACATTCACTATGACGGGTAGGCTATTTGCATAACATCGTGTCACCGCCATAGATAACCTATTGACCTAAAATGGGTTAACACCTTGGGTTTTATGGGTTATAACATCGTAAATCAGCTAACCTTTTGACCTAAAATGGGGTGCCTCCAGCTATTAACTATGACTGGCCGGCTGTTTGCATAACATCGTGTCAGTCCACACCACCTGCGGAATAGGGGCAGATAACCTATCGTAAATCATCTAACCTATTGACCTAACCTATTGACCTGCCGAAAATGTACGCAAAATGGGGCCCCTATAGGGGGTCCGTTTTACACCTATTTAACGGCTGTTTGCATCGTGTCCATAGGGGCAGATAACCTATTGACCTAACATCGTAAATCAGCTAACCTTTTGACCTAAAATGGGGTGCCTCCAGCTATTAACTATGACTGGCCGGCTGTTTGCATAACATCGTGTCAGTCCACACCACCTGCGGAATAGAGGCAGATAACCTATCGTAAATCATCTAACCTATTGACCTAACCTTTTGACCCCGCCGAAAATGTACGCAAAATGGGGGGACCCTACAGGGGCCTGTTTCACCCTTATTTAACGGCTGTTTGCATCGTGTCCATAGGGGCAGATAACCTATTGACCCAGGTTTTATGAGGGTAACATCGTAAATCATCTATTGACCCTAAAATGGGGTGCCCCCAGCTATTGACCTTTTGACCTGTCGAATATTGCCGCAAAAAGGGGGCCCCTATAGGGGGTCCGTTTCACACCTATTTAACGGCTGTTTGCATCGTGTCCATAGGGGCAGATAACCTATTGACCTCGTAAATCAGCTAACCTTTTGACCCCGCCGAATATTGCCGCAAAAGGGGGCCCCTATAGGGGCCCGTTTCCCCCGCCCGCAGGTGCCCCTTATCGGTATACACACTCCCTTATCTCTCATTTATTTTATCTTCAATTAACTAATCCTTTATTGTCCCTCATAAAAACTAATGCTTAATTTTGCCTCACCAAAACTAATGAGTTATTTTCATTCTAAAAGCTAATCGTTTATTATCCTCCTAAAAACCAGTAGCGGCCCCAGCAAGTTTTTCTGGTGGTGCGAGATCTCATTGAGAGGTCAGGCGTTTCGGTCTTGCGGTCAAAAGTTGTTGGTCCCGTCGTCCCGATCCCGTTTCGGCGCCCCCACCTATGACGGCGCCCGGTGCGGTCGCACCGTTCGCACCGCCCTAGGGCCGGCGCTGCTAAAAACTTATCCATTATTCTCCCTCCTAAATACTAATCCATTATTCTCCCTCCTAAAAACTAATTCTTTTACCCTCGTAAAAACTAATCCATTATTCTCCCTCCTAAAAACTAATTATTTTACCCTCGTAAAAACTAATCCATTATTCTCCCTCCTAAAAACTAATTATTTTACCCTCGTAAAAACTAATCCATTATTCTCCCTCCTAAAAACTAATTATTTTTCCCTCGAAAAAACTAATCCATTATTCTCCCTCCTAAAAACTAATTATTTTTCCCTCGTAAAAACTAATCCATTATTCTCCCTCCTAAAAACTAAATATTTTTTCCCTCCTAAAATCTAATATTTTATACCCTTTATTTTCCTCCTAAAATCTAATATTTTATACCCTTTATTTTCCTCCTAAAAACTAATCCTTTATTATCCATCCTAAAGACTACTCCTTTATTTTCCACCCTAAAGACTAATCCTTTATTTATCTCCTAAAAACTAATCTTTTATTTCCGTACTAATAAGTAATCCTTTATTTCTCTCGTCAAAACTAACCCTTTATTATCTTTCCTAAAAACTAATCTTTTATTTCCGTACTAAAAAGTAATCCTTTATTTATCTCGTCAAAACTAACCCTTTATTATCTTTCCTAAAAACTAATCCTTTATAATCATTCCTAAAACTAATGCTTTTTTCCCTCCTAAAATCTAATATATTATTTCCGTACTAAAAACTAATTTTCTTTTATCCTAAAATCTAATATATTATTTCCGTACTCAAACCTTATCGTTCATTAACCCTCCTAAAAACTACTCCTTAATTTTTTATTTTCTCCACCAAAAATAAAAGAATTGTTCCCTCAATTAAATGACCCTTCGAATGCAGTTGATTTACTGTCAAGTAAACAATTGAGAATGCTTACTTGAATATCGACCAGACCGCCGTAATGTTTCACTGTTGGTTGCCAAAGACCCATCGTAAAGCCGTATGGACGCAAAACTGAAATACGTAGATATCGCTTTGAAACTCCAGTTAAAAATTTGAGCTATTTTCGATCGTTTCCCCGAGTTCAAAAACGTCGTAACTTTTCGAACAATTGGATTTTGAAAAACAATCGAATTAGTTTTAAACTCCTTTAAGATAAACCCAATTTCTATTCAATAACTATTAACTCATTAAATAACATTAATATTTATTAACTATATAACCCTAATATTAATATTTATTAACTAAATAACCCTAATATTAATATTTATTAACTAAATAACCCTAATATTAATATTTATTAACTAAATAACCCTAGTATTAATATTTATTAACTAAATAACCTAATATTATCATTTATTAACTAAATAACCTTAATATTAATATTTATTAACTAAATAACCTTAATATTAATATTTATTAACTAAATAACCTTAATATTAATATTTATTAACTAAATAACCTTAATATTAATATTTATTAACTAAATAACCTTAATATTAATATTTATTAACTAAATAACCTTAATATTAATATTTATTAACTAAATAACCTTAATATTAATATTTATTAACTAAATAACCTTGATATTAATATTTATTAACTAAATAACCTTAATATTAATATTTATTATCTAAATAACCTTAATATTAATATTTATTTACTGAATAACATTAATATTAATATTTATTAACTAAATAACTTTAATATTAATATTTATTAACTAAATAACCTTAATATTAATATTAATTAACTAAATAACCTTAATATTAATATTTATTAACTAAACAACCATAATATTAATATTTATTAACTAAATAACCTTATTATTAATATTTATTAACTAAATAACCTTAATACTAATATTTATTAACTAAATAACCTTAATATTAATATTTATCAACTAAATAACATTAATATTAATATTTATTAGCTAAACTACCTTAATATTAATATTTATTAACTAAACAACCTTAATATTAATATTTATTAACTAAACAACCTTGATATTAATATTTATTAACTAAATAACCTTAAAATTAATATTTATTATCTAAATAACCTTAACATTAATATTTATTTACTAAGTAACATTAATATTAATATTTATTAACTAAATAACTTTAATATTAATATTTATTAACTAAACAACCTTAATATTAATATTCATTAACTAAATAACCTTAATATTAATATTTATTAACTAAACAACCTAAATTTTAATATTGATTAACTAAATAAAACTAATATTAATATTTATTAACTAAATAACCATAATAATAGTATATTAAATAACATTAATATTAATTAATTTACAAATATTTTCCGTATGATAAAATAAAGTATGAAATAAGTTCAAAACATCTTACGCTAGTGAATTAAAATAATAAGTATAGTATATAATGGAGTAAAGTTATTAATTTTCCGGAAAAATAAAATGCCGAAAAAATTCCAGAAAGGTTTCCGGAAAATTTTCCGCAAATCAAAAAAATAAAAATTTAAAACATAAATTACATTTTAATGGTTTTTAATATTTTTTATTTTTATCATATAAAATGTCTTATAACAGTAAACATACTTCAAAATAGTAATTGTGTTACATTGTTAATCAGTTTGAACTAGTCTAGAGGTTTAGTTTTACTTTTAGATTCAAAAAATGAGTCGAAGATGCCGCTTTATTTCAATTCGCAAACAATATATTAGACCAGGAATTCATACCTCGAACTTGGAATGGTTATCTCGGCCGATTTCCGTCTCTATCTAGGGGACCGTTTTTTTTCCATCATTTTGACGTCAGAGCAAACGTGTTTTCTCTTACGATTTTCATTGGCTTAAAAATCTCCTACCAAAAATATCCTGGACAGTGGACCAGACTTGTAAATAGTGTATATTTTTAAGGGAGTCCACTGGACCCGGACCCCTCCGCCGATCTATTTTTTCGACGGGTTCCGGACTCTTACCTCTTTCTTCGCCCCCATCGTTTAAATTTATATGTTCTTTAATCTCTCTTTATTCCTCCATATTATATTCGAAAATAAATGGCACCTAACCAGGCAAAGCCTATACAATTTGTATTGTAATTATAAAAGTGACAGTCAGTAATCGAACTACAGCATCAAAGTTGACATATTTTCATATATAATCGTGATCGGGTAAATTAAAATGCTCGTAAATATTATCACAATTAATTTAACCATGAAAGTCTTCATTCCAAACCTATAAAGCTTAATTTTTTTTCTACCTTTATTCATTTTAATAAAGCAAAATTTTGGTCTTCAATGGCACTGTTACAATTACTGTGCCTAAGGGAATACAGAGCAAGACTATTAATTATGGACTAATAATTTCTAAGACTAACGAAATATGGAAATTATTCCCCACACGGACCACACCTGTTTAAGTTAGAAGAGGTTTTTCCCTGGTAGGCCCAAGTTTTCCAAATTTTTCACTGGTCATTGTCAATTTCTATACGCCTCACAGATAAGTGATAGGGGAGCTCTAGCTCCGTCGGGAGTCCGACTAATATTCGGAGAGCTGAAATAGTGGCGGTCAGTATACACTATACAGATGCCTCAAAGAGAAAAATAATTCAACTTTTTATTTAATTCTCGAAATTTTCCCTCTTTTTACACAGCTAACGATATAATTTGATGGAGTCCCGTGGACTCTTTACCCCCTTCTAAAGACATTTCTTTAGGAGTCCCGTGATTTTTTCACGGGTTTTTGACGCATGGACTGCCGCTATTTACAAGTCTGCAGTGGACCCGTTACCTAGTATAGTCGTCTGCTAGATAATATGGACAAACCTAACCCTAAATTTCGAAATGGCCGGGGAGTCGAACAACAAACAACTACCGTTGTAAAAACGGGAAGTTGCGCGGGGTAAAAACTCCTAAAGAGGGGAGACGCGGGCGAGGGGCCGATTTTCTTCTCACGCACGTCACCGAAAACGGTACCCGAGATCTTAACATAGGGATTACGGCCGGATAACCATTCCAAGTTCGAGGTATGAATTCCTGATTAGACTAATCATGGAATGAAATCTTTTTTTATTTTTTTCGGAAAAATACGGAATATTTTCCGGAAAAAAGGCCTTGGTCATTTTCGACTTACAACACTTTAATGGAGAGGATAAAGGGAAAATCCGAGTTACGATGTTTATAAACTTAGGTAAAGAAATATCGTCTGCATCATGAGCAGTAGACCGAAAACAAATCACATTTGAGCTCATTATTACAAGGACTGTTAGGTTCCTCTGAAATATACAAACGCTTATACCCTATTCGTGACGGAAATCTATCTCTACGCCCTCTCTTGGTTGCTGCCGAAAATTATATAGGTAGCGTATTTGCAGACGATTTTAATGATTGGCAGCCAGTAGCGTAAGGAATTTTTATGGGACGTAATTACGCGTATTAGAGGCTTAAGATGAATGAAATAGAAGCTTTAATATGTTAATATTTGTAGTTTATTGTAATTTTACACGGTTTTATGTTTCGTCCACGGTAACACAGCGCAATAAGCGAGTTTCAATAATCCTACCACCCTCTATTGGCTTAAGAAATAACTATTAGAATGGTACTTTTTCATAGCAAAGAGAATCCTGAACTGACGTCATGGGACACCGAGGTCACGCTGAGGTATGTACCAGCCTCGTTGCTTTTTCGTCTTACTGCGCATGTGTCAGATATTATTGATACTCGCTTATTGTGTCGCCCAGAATTGTGCATTTTTTTCTAATCTGTCAATAGCAGACGATAGATCATAGGCGCTATATCGGAGGAGCGTTGCTCCGCAGCGCCATCTAGACTCGTTTCGGTGGTCAATGCCGGCCAAATAATTCGTAACTCACTCTGGGCATGCGCTTAAAGCAAGTGGCGGCTTTATCATTGCCACCTGAGATATGATTAAGGCCCCTGTTATTAGACATGGCCTTGAATCAATCCAATTCTTCGAAAAACGCGACTTCACTGGAGAGCGTGGTGCCATCTATTTATAGCAAAAGAAGCTAACATTAAAAATAGCTAAATGATACCGTAGTCAGAGAGCCATTGCAGAGTATTATATTTAGACAACTTCTACTCTATTTAGTGGACTTAAACCTAAACTATATATACCGTGTAAAAATTTTGGTTATAATTGCTGTAATTTATTGACCAATTTACAAACGATTAAATCAACGAGAGGGGTACCTATAAATACCGCCTTTTTTATTTCGACGCTAGCGACATCTACTGAAAAAAGAGCTACTTCACGTCAAGCCGCCACTTGTTTTAATATCACAAGGACGGAAAGATCTTGTTAAGCAACGCCTCTTGTGGGAATTATTAAACAACAGCCTGCCTTTTTAGCGTCATTTTTATTAAATTGAAATAGTCATTTGTTTTTCTTATTTCCCCCGATACAGGGATGGAAATAAGCGTTTGTATACATTCTGGTGAAATTTAGTGGCACCGAAAGGTCCATGTATTAATTAGTCTCATGAATTTTTGATCTTCGACACGCTGAATACGTACTTTTCATGTAGAGATTTCTGGCACTAACTTTTTTATCTTGATTGCCCAGGTCAACTTTATAATCTACAATTGAAAATGAAAAAAATTGTCTTAAATCTCTTTGATTTCCAGAGTTACAATAACACTGCCAACTGATCGGGGTTGCCCGTGGTCAAAACATAGGGGCTACGTCACTAAGCCTGGGTTAAAAACGTGTTCTAGTCTAAGTCTTTCATTTTCTTACAATTTTCTAGTCAGAGACTTAACATCACTATCACAATGATAATACTAATGCCCGAGTCATTGTTAAATTAAGTTTAACAAGTTAATCTTTTTTTACTAAAAAGTATAAATATTTAAAAACATAACTTCTAAGTATGATTTTCTTTAAAAGTTAAGCTTTTAAAGATTAATTTATTGAAGCTGGAAGTCGCTGTTCAACGGTAAACTTTAAAGCAATTTTATAACCACGTGACTAATTTTAAAGGTTTCTAACGTTTGATGGCGCTCAAATCTTTCTCGAAAGAAATTATACCCAGTATACCTTGCAATTTAAGCTATCACCTATTTGTCACGTTCAACTGGTCTAGTTCCGAGTTAAATCGTGCATTTAGATGTTTAAAAAGAGCAAAGGATGTAAGTGGCAAGGCTTAATGTCGACTAGGAGCCGAGTCTCGCTTAACACGTCGCGAACGAAATTTCCGCTCTGAACCACGCCCGTTTCTATGACAATCGCCATAGACTTCCATAGACATCCAAGTGTATATATATATGTATATATATACATACCTATGTCTCAGTAGTTGAAGTGCAGTGTTTCGTCTTTCTATACGAAGTTTAAAGGGAGTATGAACTTCACTATTTAAGGTGGATCGTTGCATTTCACGTTTCTGCCAAAAGTTAAAAGGAAGTTTGTGGTGATTGACACTATTTACGTTACAAGCCCTAACGCGTTTCAACAGACGATATTTCTAAATAGTTCATACTCCCTTTAAAGCCCTGTTCAAAAGTCATAGTTATAGCTATTTGTTACAGTGACTTTATTTTCTCTAAATTTAAAAACACGTTGGTTCATTAATTTAAATAGATAATAATAATAATTAAATTTTAAAATTTGTACCTCCCCGGGGGAGCCGCACGGTTTTCTTTACACCAAATGCCTAAGACATTTGTGCGCACTATTTTCCCGTTCTACGTAGCCGTCGCCACCGCCTCGACAGGTTTGTACTAAAATTTCAGTGGCGTAACTAGGCCAATGCGACGTCTAATTTAAAGGGGCCCGCAAGCTAAGCCGTCCACCACATTGGTTGAACGGTCACTGACGTAAATATAGTAGGGTCCATTTTGCATTGGGGCCCAATTTTTCTAGTTACGCCACTGTAAAATGGTAACTAGTACGTCAATAGAAAGCCAGTATTTCTGTTTAAATCGGAGCCCAAGAAGTGGGTCATTTGCGTATTTTAGTGCTTTTTGTCGATTTTCGTTTTGAAATTTGAATTTCGTACTAATTCAAGATTCAGAATTCAAGCGCCATCTATCTCCAAAATTTTTATCTTCGACCTTGAAAAAAAAAACAAATTTCGGGCCTACTGTTAAGGCTTCTAGCCATAGGTACGTGCAATTTCACTCTCCCATGTGATTCTGACCCCCTTTACGAACTGAAACCATAGTCTTCTACAGCGCGTTGGCTATTCGCCACTACGGCACCGCACATTGGTTTTGAAAAAGATATTCATTGATAAAATTGATTTTTAACTGGAAGAATGACAAGGTGATTAGGTTCGTTGTAATGCACTTGTTTGTTGAGAAAGTGCTTCTTTTGTTAAAAATTCCTTTAGGTTGTTATAGTGCGCTTATCAAGTTAATATACAGGGTGATTGATATTTGTTCCAGTTCCTAATGAACAGGGTGATTGATAATAACGTTTTTGTGGTAAAGATGAGAAAATCGAGTCAAATAAAAGCTACTTTCCATTATCGTCTCTTTTGACGCGATAAATTGCACTTGGGAATTGTGGGTATAGCTATTTCTATGTATAAAAAATGCTTTCATAAAAACAAACTTTTTTTCGGACTAGGAGCGCGCAAAATTTCAAATTCGAGGTCAAAATGTAACTTCATAAGGAAAACGCCTCCAACATGGAGAGTATAGCAGTCTGATAACTACGGTTCATTTACTTTTGGTTAAACGACATGGTGATTGAGATAATGTTTTTATTGAGAAAACGCTCATTTCGACCAAATTCCTCTTAGGTTATTTTAGTAAGTATATTAAGTTAATATACAACATGATTGAAAATTTGTTCAAATTTAAATTTAATTTTCAAAATATATTTAATACATCGGGGGAATTGTGTGTCAGGGGCGTGCCAACGTTTTTACCGAAAAATTACTCAAATCCAATAGTTAATATTGTTCAAACAGTGACTCTGTTACCGCCCTCGTGTACACAATAAAAAAAACGATTTGTTGAAACGTCTTTTTCTTTCAAAATGTTTTTCGTGTTTCCTCCTTCACCCCAATTTTGAACAACTCGAATATATTTGTAAAATTAAGGACTGAAATGCCACCAGGTGAACAAAGATAATATTCGTATTCCAGAGAGCTTTCCTATTGACGGTTTTGTAACGAAGCGTTTACCCACTTCCGGCACGCTATCTATAGTTGGTTACCATGGTAACTGTGGAGCTAATTAATTCCGGCGGGAAGTGGGTAAACGCTATTGACCACGCGCGAGGCCGTTATTTCGAATGTAGGGTATGAAGTTTATATTATCTTTGATGTTATTATTAAAAAAAATTAAGTGCCATTTGTTGGGGTTCACAAGTGAACGTACATTGTATCTCTGTCTCAAATTTGTGGGGTAAAGTGTACCCTCGTACCCCTTATTTCGCCGCAACTCATAAGCCACGTTCACACTAGAGCCTAACACCCAGTTTAGGTCGGTTTGTATGCCAGTTTTGACCGCCTACGATAATTCTTAGTTCACACGTGCGAAATCGCTTCACCCCGGTTCGCTTATAGCCAAGGCTTAACGCCATTTCAAATTATGACTGGAATTTTGAAAATACTAAAATATATCCCAAAACAATTAGTTAATTATGTTTACTATACATATAGTAATATTATTTGACATTATTTAGAATTGTATCCCCATTATTTTGGAAAATACGAGCAATTTTACTTCCCCGCCCTATCGTTTTGAAAGCGATTCTAAGCGAACCGACTTGGACGAGTAACTTGCTTCCCGAACCAACAAGAAGCGATTTCTCACATTGGTTTTAAAACCCAATTATCTAAACGAAGCGAATTTAGGGGTAAGTGTGAACGTAGCTCTAGTTAAGTTAAAAAGAAATCGAAAAGCGTGTTAGCCTGTTAGTTGACGATCTTTCGATCCATTTAAAGATTTAGAAAATCGTCAATGTACTTGGGTAATTCCGTTAAGAATTTGGCAACTTAACAACTATGAATAGACAGGTTAATCCACCCCTCGAAAACGTGAACGGAAAACTTGTAGCTGACTGTAGCCGTAGCTTTATTGGTACAATATACACTCAGCTACAAGTTATCCCTACACGTTTCGACTGGTGGTTACCGTGGTTTAACCTCTCTAATACTAGCATAGACTGCATAGTTACTTGGTTTTGTTTCCAAATTTATAACAAATTTAAGTAATGTGTGAAAAAAATTAAACCAAGCAAATAATGTTACGCTGTTATGGTTTTCAGGTGACGTTATTATGATTCTGAATTGCTTATTGCGGTTGCAAATCCTGGAAACAATACAAATCGATCCCAAGTATATTTTTATTACTATAGTAATAAAAATATACTTGGGATCGATTTGTATGATAAAGGTATTCTCATAAAGTATTCTTTATGATAATTACTATTACGATCATCATGGCTGGATTCGTATTTCCCTTCCCCCACTAGCGGGAAGAGGGAAATACGTATTTCCCTCTTCCCGCTAGGGGGGGAGGGAAATACGTCACCGGCGTGCACTACAATTGCGTCAGAAGACCTAAGCGTTGTTGAGATTTGAGTTTTTTTAGGGGGGGGGGAGAAGTTTACTGTTTGAGCACGAGGCGCATTAGGAGCAACGTATTAAAAATAAATACTTTCTAATCGATAATATGAGAAGTATCATAAGCTACATAACACCAAAAAGTATGACACGTTCTATTGTTTTAAAGCAAATTTTCTGAACGAACATTTTTTCGACACTTCAATTTCTTACTTGGACTTCTAACTCAACTGACTAGTATATTTCGTCTTAGGCGTATTAGACACTAGGGGGCTTTGTGCTGATCTAAGCCTTGATTGCGCAATAGCTCTGACAACTTTTGCTAATTGGCATACTTATTTGAATTATGTTACTTATGGAAATACCCATATTCCTTATGTTATTCCGTTATTCGCATAGTGTTATTGATTTTTTCAAAACCCATTTCGGAATATTTCAGTAGCGCAGGGTTAATTCGTTTTTATATTGACTTTCTAAACTATTACAAGGGGGAAACAATTATTTATAGTTCAGTAAACATCCTAATTGTTACATTTTACATTAGTGTTTTTAATTTTCCGGAAAAATAAAATGCGGAAAAATTTCCTGAACATTTTCCGGAAATCGGAAAAATAAAAAAATGGAAAATAACTTACATTTTAAGGGTTTTAATGTGTTTAACTTTTTATGGATATAAAATATCTAATATCAGAGAACATACTACAGAACATTAATAGTGTTACATTGTTAATCAGTTTAAACTAGTCTAGAGTTTTAGTTTTACTTTCAGATTCGAAAAAATTAGGCGGAACCTTCTCTTAAAATATATATTATATATTTCTAATACTTTTTATTCGTGTTAACATTTATTATCGATAATGATAACCTGATAGGTTATGTTAGGTTAATTACAGTGAAAGGGTGACAGAATGATGGAGATAAATCAGATAAATTTGTTGTATGCAGCAATATCTATCTGTTTAGGAATACCTTTATCTGATTATCATACTCTGGTTTTATACCGAAAATATAGCAGAGAAAGCCCGATCTTATCAGATAAAAGTTGTTCGCATTAATATCGATGCCTCAACTGATCTTGTTTTTAAGTTAAAAAAATCTGTTACAGACCCAGCTAGGCCATTGTAGGTTTTAGAACAGTATTATGTGGTCTCATTAATCAAATATACAAACATTAAGGAACATATTTATTAGGCTAAAGCGAAGTTTTATAAAATAATTACTTCACTTAAAACTTTTTAAAAGTTCTACTTTCTGATTTCATACCTCGGATAAGAAACATATTACAAAATTGGTTGAAGAACATGAATGTATTCAGATTACTGTAAATCAGCTAATTGTTATTTACAGGTGGTTAAATAATAGATTAATCTGATTTTGACACGCTTGAAAAAATAACAAATCAAATGTAGTCTGTAGAGGTTTAGGCACTATATCCTTGTTATTCCTGAGTGTACCGAATAAGGAGCAGAAATTGGAGGCGCTAAGGCCCCCAATCCAATCAAAGGTGCCCGAACACATGGAATTTATAAAAACAAAAACTTGTGGGTTAACTATTAATTTCTTTAAAATTCTACTGGAAGCGTAAGAATTACAATTTTGAGGATTAATCGTCATATTTTTATAGTTTTAGATAATGTAAAAGGAACCCCAAAATTCCTTCTAAGGGATGCAAAATATAAAAATAGGTGCCCCAACATACTTGGCCCACATCAGAAAAGAACTGTCTAACTGATGTGAGCCGTGATTATTAACTTATGGTTGTACTACAAATAATTTTATATTTATTTGTTTATAAAAATATTGTTATAAAAATTCGATCAAATGCAATACGAAGATTTTCGTTTCCAATCGTTCGACCAATTGAAAAATCAAATACCGTCTAAACTGCGTGAACATAGGTACCTTTATAACAAAATCGTCTCCAGATTCCCTCGAAATACGTGCTATCTTTCAGTTTGCGAGAAACCAACGCCAGACATCGTACGTCGTCTGCTTCCAAAAAGGAATATATATGCAGCAAAATATCCTGAGGAAGGTCTCCCAAATTGATTCCGTTCGTCATTTGATTTAAACTACAGTTCGATTGGTATACTGTTATTTCAACACTTATTTTTAATATTAGCTTCTATGTTCCACACCACACGCATTCGAGATGAAAACAATAACATCCGCGTAGCGCTCGGTTGCTAGGTGAATGTCGATCGAGTTAAAAAAGACAACGAGCCTGTTGCTGTACATGACAATCATGATATCGAACGTTCGTCGTGATACCGCGTCACCCGTGTTTTGGTAAGTTACATCAAAATAGGGAAACTCGGCCCAAAGTCAGAGTTGGACGGCGGTTTATCTCGTAGAACTCACGACACGACTAAATAGGAAATTATTTGATATTAGAGCGTTTCGAATAGTAATTTTTAAACGTTTAAAAACAACGTGTTTTATAAATAAAATGTTTTAATATTTATAATTGAAATTATAAAAGGTAAGTAAAGCCATAAGTATACAACATATATGTTACGAAAGAAGTATCCTATTCCTATCTAGCTAGGCCATAAAAGTTAAGAGACAAAACTCGCCATTACACATTGTTAACCAAATAAGGGCTTTAATTAGCCTTTTTAGATTACATAGAGCCACGTAGCGGACAACGTGAAAAGTTAATATACTGCTGGATTTTTGTCTGATTATCAAGTGAGAACTCAAAATGCGTCTGCTCAGGAGACGAAAATACATAATTTTATGAGTTCATGTATTACAAGTCATTCTATTGACTTAGCCCTACTCTCATTGTATTGAAACTCAAAAAATATATAAAATAAATAAAATTTAAATTTGAATTTCAACCAGACTTGCAAATAGTTGTATTTTTGACGGGGGTCAGAGAAAGGAATTATGATCTCGCGTTTGAGATTATCAGTCTGACATCTCAATCGCCAGATCACAATCACCAAGATTATTTATGATTCAACTCCTCCTCCCCCCTCCCAAATCGCCAGAATTTGTTATTGGTTTCAATCGCTATAATTTCCCCCTCCCAAATCGCCAGAATTTGTTATCGCTTCCAATCGTTTAAAAGGAAACTTCAATTCTATTAAACATCAAGATTGTTTTTTAAAGACTTTTTAACTAGTGATAAATCTTTTTTAATAGATACTTTGCTGACATCTATCGGGGTCAATGTAAAATAATTTCTAAATTACATTTATGGTATGTACTTGAACCAATTATGGTATTGGAAATAGCTTAATATATGAAGAGGGTAAACACATTACTTAACGCATAGAAAGCGTAGCTATTTATGTAGTAAACTAATTAACTTTTAATTAGGTTACTTTATTTACTTGATAAAGAAAAAGTAAACATTATTTAAATAGGGTTATAAGCTTCAAAAATATTCAAAACAATAAATAAATACGTTCTTGATTAATTAAAAAAGCGGCTAACCGCTGAAGATTGTTCGTTTTTTTAAATTTAAATTTCCTGAAAAAAGAAACATATTAGAAAAATAATATTTGCCGTAAATCGATTACGAAGAATAATTAAATTGCTTTCAAGAATGTATTTATTTATACCTAGGAAGAATGTCTATGTCGAGACGGTTTTTAGCCTTTCTCTCAATCCACCCGTTGGTCCCCCCAGTACGCTCCTCCGCTTAAAATAAAACAAATAGTCCCGGTATTTCATTGGCTGCTTAAAATTTACGTCACCTAACGCGATGGAAATCAAAGGCCGGTGACGTTTTGTCTTTCCCCCCGCGCGAGATGGCGGAAAGGCGTTTAACGTGCCCGGCGACTGTCGCAACATAATCATATTCTTCCTAAATATAAATAAATACATTCTTGTTGCTTTGCTAATCTAAAAAAAATTGTACTTTTTAAAATTAAATAAATAATTTATATTCGGTTAATTTTTTTTCTAAAATATATCATAAACCGACCGAAAACTATCCTTTTAGGTATGACCCGGGAGTATAAATTTTTAAACTTATAGAACATTTTCTCGGATAAGGGATGGATAATGCCGACCACTAGAAACAATTAATATCCACCCAAAAACCAGTCGGTTAAAAATGGCAAGGTCCTTTAAACAAAAACGTCACGTCCCCTATTACTCTAGGCCATAAAATTAGTGAAATCAAATAACGGGCAAGATCTGTAATTATATTCCCATGAACGTCATAAACTGGACTTATTTATCGACAAGTGATGTGCTCTGAAGTAATATGCTAAACCTTGCGCATCCCAAGCAGCGTTGCCAGGTCCCAAAACTGAAATTATAGTATCGAAGCCGAAAAATTATCGAATTTTATAGAAAATTATAGTACACAAGTACGGCCAACTTTGATTACTCGCTAGAGCGTGGTAGCACTTTATCATAGTTGGCCGTTACTAACATTTCCTTAGAGGAAGGCAGGAAGCCCTTGGATTCTCAGGAAATTTTCATCACTTGTATATAGTTAAACACATTCTGGTTACCTGGAGGGCTAATAAAGATAAGTGGCGTCGTGGAAATATTTAGGAATTTAAATGTTTATTCGTTATATATATAATTTTATTGTTGCATTCTGTAACTACAGTAACTTATATTGTTACTTTCCAGTACTATATATTTTATATTTGGTTTAATGTTGTGTGTTGTTTGTAAACCGTTCTCCCTTTAATTTGGTGACGCCGCCCCGATTTCAAGGGGTTGTACTTTGTATGGGTTTACCAATAAATCTTGAATCTTATCTTAAATCTTTTCATTTTCGTTAGGCTACAACACGCTTGATTAGTCAAGTCGGCCGTATTTTCGAGTACAAACCAAACACTCCAAGGAGTATAATATTTCAATTCTTAGCCTACTAGCATGCTACTAGCATATGTAACATAATGATAAACCGACGGCCATTGTTTTAGTAAACAAACCGGTTTGAACAACCAAGGCTTAGGAGCTAAAATGATCTACAATATAGTGTCAAGTTCTGTTAATGTAATTAATTTGCAAAATAATGAAGTTCTCGGAGACTCACGTTCTAAAATAAATTTGCATTGTCAAATAAAAGAAGCAGGTTTATTGGAATAAATAGTTGAAATTCAGGTTCAGCTTTTCTGGGGCATCTACAAGGTTGGAGTCTTTGCAGATTCTTTTGAGCCTAGGCCTAACTCTTCTAGGCTTGGTAAGGGTTTTAAAATCGCTGGTGGAATATCCCACTTCGACTACTTGTTCCATTTTTGGAAAGTGATCTCTGAACCGAACCGTATAGGTCATTTTCCCCAACCTTTTCTTTTTCTAAACTACTCATTATTTAACTTCATCCGCACGAACCGAGCGAGTTTATAAATTTCAATAAAGCTACATTTCGCTGCCTAAAATTCCGACGCAAAAAATACCTTCTCAATTTCGAGGTTTTCCATTGGCTAAAATAAATATGTTACTAGCCAATAGTGTGACTCCCAAAATTACTAGGATTAATAAAAAGGCTAAAATCTAACGTAATCCAACTTTTTACTGGTTCGTGGTGAAACAAACCGTTAGTGAAGATTTTTGAATGGAATAAAGGTACAGTGACATACTTATGTTACATATGCTACTAGGAGTAACAAAAGAAACTGGGAACGCCGTTCGTATGTTAACAGATAGGAACTTTCTAAAATATCGCACAAATATCGGAAATATAGTAAAATTATAGTACAATTATCGCAAAAAGCGTACTATATAGTACGCGATTGAAATTATAGTACGGATAAATTTGAAAGCAAAAATTATCGAAATGTACTATAATTATAGTACGGTTGGCAACGTTGGTCCCAAGTGTTTTACTGAGTTAAAAACTTAAAATCCTTTGTAAAACCACAAAACATTTCAAAGAGAATGGCTAATATTAGAATCGCATTGTATCAAATACACCGTTAAATAAATTGGTTTGAAAAACGGTTTTTGGGATGTTCGCAAAGCATTCTGGGAAAGAAAGAAACACACTATTGGCTGATGAAAATTCTATCTCTCGCTCATGCGCTAGAACGTATTTTCGGCTCGATGGCCGAGACAAGTTTTCTTAGCTTAGCTGTCACGATTCTAGTGATACAAAATAAGTTAAATAATTTACCAAGTTAATTAAAGAAAAAGGTCAATATAAGATAAAACGTTTTATTAAGAATGTATAAAGAGTGAACAAATCATAAAATTAACCACATAGCGGACGAAAGGCAAGCATAAATATCAAGATGTAGATGGCAGCATAAACTAATCACGGGACCATTTCAACCTCCCGACTTGAAAAGTTTTGTTTCGTTCTCGCAAAACGTGGCCCGGCTTTTTTATTTTATTTATAGGTGCATATATTGTTTAGATCGAAATATATTATCTACTCTGTTTATATTTATTCTTTTACCTTAAAAGCATAGTAAACGAGTTTCAATAATCAGAGTCAACATAACTTGGCAGTGAAATAAACGTTAGCAGGTGTTTAATTCTTGTCTCGCTCAAAGTACCACCTGGCCAACCGAGACAAAATAAAAACACTCTAGTGGTACTCGAACATTTCTGTACATTATCGATAGGTGGCGGTGCGACTATTGAAACTGGCAAATTACTTAAAGCAGACAAGTTGTTAACTGCAGTGACGAAATTACTGCAGTCAACAACTTGTCTGCTTTATTTAATTATGCTTTTAAGGTAAAAGAGTAAATTTAGACAAAGAAGATAATATATTTCGATCTAAACATTATATTTGATACAATGCGATTCTAATATTAGCCATTCTCTTTTAAATGTTTTATGGTTGTACAAAGGATTTTAACTCAGTAAAACACTTAGGACGCGCAAGGTCTAGCATATTACTTCAGAGAACATCACTTGTCGATAAATAAGTCCAGTTTATGACGTTCATGGGAATATAATTACAGATCTTGCCCGTTATTTGATTTCACTACTTTTATGGCCTAGAATAATATAGGACGTGACGTTTTTGTTTAAAGGTACTTGCAATTTTTAACCGAATGTTTTTTGGGTGGATTTTACGCCTTTTTGTTTATAACAATAGAAGTGAAGTTATTATAATACCTTTAAACGTAAAAAAGAGGAAATAATATTTAAAACAAAATTCGAAAGTTAACTTTCACCTATTTGGAATATTGAGAACTGACTAGCTCTTTCGCCAACATTGTGTACGTTTAGAATTAGATATTGTTTACTTTAATTTTTTGAAAACGTGACGTCATTTTACTCTTTAATTCATTTTTTATATTAATAAATAAGCTTGCACGATTGTTATTAAACTTTACACGTTTTGAACTGGGTTTATTACTCATTGGCATAATTTACCGCCTTCTGGTGGCACACTGCCCACCCTGACACTGGCGAGACACTTCGAACTCACGGCACCTCTTTAACTTAGAAACAACCTATAAATCAGTAGCATTCGAATGTTTAATCTATTTCCCTAGGGCAAGATCTGTAATTATATTATCAAAACCGTCATAAACTGGACTTATTTATCTACAAGCCCTATGGCGGACAACCACCACCCTGACACTCGCCAGACTATTGTTTTCGAACTCACCTACAATCCACCTATAATTATATTACATACATAGTTTCCAAGTTTATCCGTCATAGCGGGCATTTTAACCTTTAATACTTTTTTTTCCAACACAGCGCCACATTTTCACCTAGAATCAACCCTCAAACCTTTTGCATGTTTTTTTTTTTTAAATCGCTGGTCGCTCCGGTTTAGTACTTCTTATGTGTTTATTACTCCATGGGTTCGTTACCGACTCGCTGAACTGTACATTTGTCGCCGTAGCTCAAGAACTATACCAGATATGAACTTCTCCTTTGGAAGGACACAATAGGAGCTGAATTTGAAATTGTATACCTAATTGCATTTAAATCGGTTCAGTTGGTTTTCCTGTAGAGCGGTCTGCGTGGAGAAGCTGGAAGAAGAAGAAGAAAAATTAAGCCTTACTTTGCCCCATTACTACGAAACGTCGCCTCAACTCTGTTCGATTCAATTCGTATATGTTTGTCGCGTGCCTGTAACCTTTCAAACGATACATCACTTGTTTTGATACGACCTATAGGTTTTTAGATACGAGGGGGTAAAATCGGCTTCATTCTGACTCGAGATAATATAGCAAGTGCCCGGGTAGGTGCTTTTTTATTTCTTACAATATAAAAATATTATAAAACTTTCCAAATATATAAAAGGAATATACGTTTTGGCATGAAGATTTATTATTTTCCTTTTCCGTAACTGGTGACAGACTACCTAATGCAGCTCTATACTTATGGTAGAAATTAATACATTCATGATCACACTTCGATTTCGCTTCCTTTCGCCAACTGCTGAAAATCTGCATTGGGCGTTAAGCAAACACATATAGGATCCTTTAGAGTTTTATATTAAGATTATTCGGAACTGAGCGCCTTCGTGACTCTTTTCGAAATTCTACCATCAACCGAATTTCTATTCAACCAAATTATAAAATATCCAAGTTTATATTAAAAATATTTCGCCCGTGTTTCTTTTGAATTGAAAAATGCCTTCTATTTCTACCGAATTCTGAATATTAAGGATAACAAGGCATATTAATTACTGTGTCATTAATGATTATCTTCATATTGAGACGTTAATACCAAAAATATTCGAGAAAAAGATTAACTACATTAACAATTAGAGTGCATTCCTTCCGAGTTTTCACCCAGTGCCACCAGCTGGGAACGAACCCGGCTCCTCTTGTTGCGAGGCGAAAGTGCTAACCACTCCACCACCCCACTTACCCAGCGAGTCACCAGGCCTACCAGGGTCAAGGACGCGGCCGCCAATATTCTTGACCTTGCGCTGGTCTTTGACGACAACCTACTTGAGGACATCTCCCATCTACCTGGAGTCAACGATCTCGACATTCTTCTTCTTAGAATCCGAGTGCTATGGAGAGGTCGCTGGCAACTTTCAACCTGACGGCCACCACTTCTATTGCAGAGGCGTGGAGCGCACTCACTACTACCATCACCCAGGCGATAGCTGCCCATGTTCCGATGAAGAGGCTCTCCTCTCGACATAATCTCCCGTGGGTCGGCTCCTCTCACCACCGCCATATGCGTATCACGAAGCGACGCTATAATCGTTCTCGGTTGTACCCTCCGGCTGCTAACATGCAAGCCTGCACTCGACATCGTGCCATCGTCATATACTTCCGCCGTGCCGCGCGTTCCCATCATGTCGACAATTGGATCCGACCTGACTACCCACAGGAAGCAGTTCTACCAGCTCGTCTCTATGAAGGCGAAAGTGACTGGAGTCCCTGACCTCTCAGGCTCAGGGAAGTCATACACCACTGTAGCTGCCAAAGCCAATCTCCTGGCTTCCGCCTTCTGGCGTTTTTTTATCATCGCACGATGTGGACACCGTTCTTCTCCTGGAACCACGTGCCTCACCAATGTTCGACATAAAAGGCATTCACCAGCTGCTCACAAAGGTCAAACCACAAAAATATCCGGGTCCAGATGGCATCTAGGCTGTGATCCTTCGCAAGTGGGCCGATGTCTTAGTCCCTCCTCTGAGTGTCGGGCCAACGTCACGCCGATCCCTAAAGGTGAAGACAAGTCTGACCCAACGGAGTACTATCCGATTACACTCCTGTCGCAGGTCCTCAAAACTGACGAGCATGTGGGTGCGACCACCATCTCGGCTCACTTCATCCAGCACAAATTCATGAGTCCGTCTCAGCACGTTTTTCGTAGTGGCTTCAGCACTGAAACCCAGCTCATTTTCCTTGACTTTCGCAAGCCTTTGATTCGGTTCCGCATGAGCTCCTCAAGGCCAAACTTTACTCCTACGGGGTCACGGGTAGGACCCGGAACTGGCTAACAGCTTACCTCGAGAACAGGATCGAGTTTCGAGTGGTACTCCCCGCTACCACCTCCGACTGGCTCCGTGCTTCCTCTGGCGTACCGCAAGGATCGGTCCTGGGGCCTCTCCTCTTCATCATTTACATCAACGACATCGGAGACAACGTCGTCTCCCAACTTTACATCTTCGCGGATGACATAGCACTCTCCAGGCCAATCTTCTCGACACAGGACTGCGTTGCTCTTCAATCCGACCTCGACACCATCGACAAGTGGATTGAGCAGTGGCTGCTACCGCTAAACTCTGCAAAGTTCTCAGTTCTCTCTATTCGCAGAGTTGGTCAGCCAGTTCACTCAGCGATATATGTCCTTCAAGGCGCTGACCCGTGCACAGTCTCCTCCCAAAAATATCTCGGAGTTGCCTTAACAGACACCCTGGAGTGGTCCACCCACATCAACTGAGTCATTTCCCAAGCTGCTAGCTTGGAGGAGAGAAGTATTCTGGAGTGGAAAAGTCGGGCGCCACCTGCGGCTTTGTAAAATTCCCATCATGCTCTTTTTGGTCGGACGTCATCAAGCCAGAATGATGGCAGATAAAGCTGACGTCCGACCAAAAACCGGTTTAACCGGGGTAGTCTGGGTAATTCTAACAGCAATAGGCGGGAAAGGACGTTCTTATTACCACTATGGGATTTTCCACTCCAGAATACTTCCCTCCTCCAAGCTGCTAGGGCCTTGGGTTTCTTCCGCTGAAACTTGTCCCGCTGCTCCTTCGCGACGAAGTCGTTAGAAGTTAAAACCTACGTCCTTCCGATCCTAGAATACTGTCTGGCCGTCTGGTCCCCATCAACTGCAAGTGGCGTTCGCGCGGTTGACAAACCTGCTCAATAACAACAAATGGGAGACCTTAGCTTTGCACTGCCGTCTTAAGCGTCTCATTATCGTAAATAGCGTGGTTCATCGCTCCTGTGGTGCACTCGCCCCCACTCGGCAGTCCCAAGAGGGAAGCGGGTCCCCTCTATGATCCTTCCTGGCTTCAGACTTGCCGTCCGCAAACTTTCATTTCTCCCCTCCTCCATACAGATGTGGAATTCCCTTCCGGAAGGCCCTTGCTACGTACTAGGACCTGTACTAATAGCGCTCCTCCTAGTCTCGGCGTGCTGGGTTCTTAACCCTTTGTCCCGCTGCTCCTTTGCGACGAAGTCGTTAGGAGTTAATCGAACTAAAGAAGCTTCATGGCGTCAAGGAAAATCATAGTTCGAATCACCCGCAGAATTCATAAGTTGCAAAAATGAAAATAATTTAATATTCCTAATGAAAATAATTCGCGTAATAAATTACAGATATATGACCAACAAGTAGCGTTCACAATAAAGGAACTAAAAATTGGATATTGGTAATTTTAACTATAATATTTTTAATTTGGCATATATTGAGATACACATTAATTCATTTGGAATTTATACATAATTTATCAGAACTTATTTTTGAAGCTCACTATTCAATAGATTTGTCTTTTCTAAGTGAAAAAAATCTAATGGAAGAATAAAAATAACGTTTTTTTAGTTATAATAGCTATTTTATAAGATACATTTCGTTTTAAAAGTTTATCTCTCAAAAACTATCTTTCCATACTTCAAAAAATGAATAAAACGAAAGAAATAATTGATGGCTTTGCATTGTAGCCCGGCCACCTGAATTAATGGCTTCAAAAGTCGCTTAATGACTTAGGCCTTAGGTGGTGTCTTGGGTATTAGCCTAGTAAAAAAAAACTAAGTTATTTTATTTAATCAATTCTTATTTCAGAAATATCTGATATAAATTATCAATTGTAAAAAATATCAGGTAAACATCATTTAATCTTCTTTTCGTTGTTTTTCAATAATTTATCTGACCCGCTTAATTTATATATCTAAGTAAGCCGAAGTGATTAAACAATATATATATATATTTTGATTTAAAGTCATTTTATCGGATTTCATTTGTTTTTTTGACTATTCTGTATTAAATTATCTTAACAATTAACTAGAAGTAGAAAAACGGATAAAAGTCAACTTATTTTGGTGGTTATTTGAAAAATAATCGAAATTTCATCGGATAATGGATGGATAATGCCGACCACTACACTCACGGTCTGGTAAAGTCGAGGAAGGCGGCAGATCCGGAAGAACTACGGAAGGTCGAACTACAGATTTCGAAAGGCCGTAGTGGTTGTTTAAGCTTTCAAATAATTTTCCGCACTGAGAGCAAGGCAATATAACAACTTGCGAAGACATGGCGCGGATACAAGGGAAAAACTAAAAAAACTATGTCTTAACATTTCACGAAAAAAACTTACTAAAAAAAGATTAAACTAAACTAAATAAAGAAACCAGAAAATTTAAAACGCTTAAAATTGAAAACGTAAAAGGCACTAGCAAATTATGAGACCACGCTGCACGATAAAAATTTATAAGATTATTTTAAAATGAACTTATTTGAATATTATATGATGAAAATAATAGTTACTTGTTCAGTTACTTATAAATTAAGAAAATTAATTGCGTACACCAATTTGAACAATTATATTTAATGAAAAAAATTTGTTGATTAGACGCTTCGAAGCCATTACAATTCTGTAGCCATTAGCAAAAATTGCCCAGCTATGCTTACGCTACTTTATCGAGCGCACCCTTAAATTTGGTAATACGTCCACAGCGCTAACTTTATAAAGAGGTAGTATAAGATAGAGGGTGTTGGTCCATTTGATCGAAAAATATGTGATCAACAGTCGATGATTATACGTTGCAATTGATCGAAATTCCATTTGATCGAATAACATTTGTCATTTGTTTCATAAGATTGAACCTTCAAATGATCGAATACTATTTGATCGAATTCAAAAGTATTTATAGTACCAGTTGGTATGTTTTTATTTTACCGAATGTCAATATGAATAATGATGGAATAATTCATGGCTTAAGTGCAGAAGGAATAATGATGGAATAATTCATTGCTTTAACTGTATTAAGCCACAAAGATGAAGAGATTTTTACTTTATACACTATAAGATGGAATTTTTTATGACATCGACGATAACGGCCCGTTGTTTTTGATATATATAAATAGGGTCAGGTTAGGTTAGGTTAGGTTAGGTTGATGTACGTGCGCCGTAGGCGCGTATGCACCGTTGTATACGAGGGGTCTGACAACGTTGCTAAAAATTAGGTACAGAGTTCGTTTTTTTAATAGGTCTTTCTATTAATTATGTCCGAGAGAATATTATGTTTTCTACGTCACTGCGCTCAGGTTTTTTTTTTCTCTGTATTAGAGTCTACTGTATCTCATTCTGACTAGATGTTGCCTTTTCGATTTACTCCCAAAAACTAGTAGTTTTACCCTACAGTAGCTTTCGATCAAATTTCGTTCGATCAAATGCCATTCGATCAAATGGGACCCGTTCGATCATTTGGGAATCGATCAAATAGACTCAAACCAGTGAGATGATATAGCTTATCGTTTATCTACAAAATTGGAAATTAAGTAAAAAATAAAATCAATACCTTAAATGGTACGAAATTAATATTCCAATTTCTTAAAGATCAAAACATTATAATTCTACCGTATAAAGCCTACCCAAACTATCCAAAAAATAGGTCATATTTTCAGTAACAATAGAATAGTGCCAATTTTAAAACCAATAGAAAAAATAAACTAAATTCTAAAAACACGTAAAGATACGATTGATATTTGAGAGAAAATAACTAAATGGTATTTGTAAATTGGTTTACATAGGCCAAGTCAAGTTAGAAGAAACCACCCATGGACTGTGAGAAGGATGATAAAATACGTGAAAAGGTAGATATATGTCCATAATTAAAAGGGATAATACAGCTTAATCCTAAACAAATTTGAAGAAATTAAAAAAAACTTACTAAAAACTCGGATCAAATAGATCTTCGAGCAAAAAACGCGAATCTCGGATCAAATAGATCTTCGAGTAATAAACTACATAAAAACTTAATAAAATAGCCAGAAATTCCAACGGTAGACCGGTTTCGTTCTATTAGGAACTCATCAGTACCGTGCGGGAAATCTGGCTGGTGACTGCCAAATCTAAAGGAGAAACTAAGCCTAAACAATAAAAATTTCAAAATAAGTTGCATATAGCAACGGAAAGCCGAAAAGGGGGGAGAGTGGTGGAAAATAGTATATACGATAAGTCAAGTTAGAAGAAACCACCTATGGACTGTGAGAAGGATGATAAAATACGTGAAAAGGTAGATATGTCCATAATTAAAAGGGATAATACAGCTAAATCCTAAACATATTTGAAGAAATTAAAAAACTTACTAATAACTCGGATCAAATAGATCTTCGAGCAAAAAATGCGAAACTCGGATCAAATAGATCTTCGAGTAATAAATATAGCCAGAAATTCCAACGGTAGACCGGTTTCGTTCTATTGGGAACTCATCAGTACCGTGCGGGAAATCTGGCTGGCGACTGTCAAATCTAAAGGAGAAACTAAGACTAAACATTAAAAATTTCAAAACGCGTTGCATATAGCAACGGAAAGCCGAAAATGGGGGACAGTGGTGGAGAATAGTATATACGATAAGTCTGGCTAAAAATATAAAAGGCGATATTATAAAGTCAGATATGCTTGCTCAACTTGTTAAAATGGGATGACGAAATAGTACAGTTAAAGCCTACGGATGAATTCATAGGCTCCTTGGTGGTAACGCTAATGGAAGCATAGTGGAAGGTGGCCTTTCCCATCAAAACAAGAAGGCCACGTTACTTTATTATATCGCCTATTCCAGACACTCTAGATGGGAGCTATTTCAGAGTGAAATAATACAGAAGAATAAGTTCCGTCAATTGCTAAAACAAAATTCTATACCGAAGGTCAAAGAGATTAGTATATCGAATAGCCCAAAAAATCGCCCAACAGCCCAACGATAAATTTATCGTGAATGACTGTTGAAAAAGGCCAATTGGGCTGGAAAACCGCCCAACTGGCAGCCCTGCTTAGGAAAGAGCTGAAATTTCATATTTGTTAAAAAAGAAGCAGTAGGACTAATGACGCATTTTTAATTATTTTTAATAGTTAGTCTCTTATTCTATCATTTATGTTACTATCTCACCAAGCACGATTTCTTTGTTCCCAACGATGAGTAAAAAGGGTGGGGTTGTCTATACGTGAAGTTTGCGCGGCCGTTAGAAGGTTTTGCAACTGCAAACTCTAATTACCCTTCATCGAACCCTTAACTAGGTAGATATGAAAACCAAATGGCTTCTTATCATGGATTAGACTCACGGGAAAACACAATCATTACATAACACCGTGCGAAATTCTCCATAAATAAAAATGTCGGCCGAAATAGCCAGCAGTAATCTGGTAGCTTTCTTCACTCAAAGTTTCAATATTTATCCACTGTTAGCGAAAACTTCTGGATGTTAATGCGGCTGAAATGTTCCTCGATAAGTTCCACTCCTTTTATCGAAAGCTGGACCGGTTGCCAAAAGTTTTACTTTACATGTACAACTATAATAAAAGAAATCTATGGTGTTAGCTCAGATTATCAAAGCCAACGATAGCGTCTTATAAATCTGCTACTACTGACTTGGATATCAACAATCTCCCGACCAGTTTGGAAGGAAACATTTACACAAGTTGTCGAAAACGATCCAATTTCACAAAGATAAAAACCATCAGAAAATTGTTTATTACTAATCTAATTTTCGAATGCCTTGCGAAGAATAAGAACGGTTTTTAGTCTATCTTTTGTTCAATTGAAAGCACAACTTTTGGCTTTCCAATGTGCTGCCAAATCTGTTACAATGTTTCCACAACATGTCTTTGAAGAGTTTTGCAACAGCACACTATGGGTAAGGAATAAAAAGAATTTTATATCCTAATAAAATTACAAATCCTATTATACTAATTTTTATTAAGACACATAAATAATAGCGATTTTTAAACAATTTCTATTTAAATTTGATTTATGATACATTATAAATTATTATTATTATAAATGTTCTGCGATACGAATAAATAACCTGATTTTACAAAATATGTGATTCAAAGAAGAGACCGTTTGGAGTTATCACAACGCGGTACACAAATATATTGTAGTAGTAAAAACTGCGAGCTGTTCCTAGCAATGTCGTATTGGTGACTAGTCGCGGAACACGCTATGTTCTCCTAGTTTAAAAACTATTCGGTCTTGTTTTAAACAGTTTTAAAATGACAAACGTTCTGCAACACATCTGTAATTCGAGTTTTTGGGTAAGATTGCGTATTTAAACTTTTTATTTTAGTGTCTAAGAAACAACTTAGAATTTTATCAAAATATTTTTATAAATTAACACAGACTACTTTATTCAAACGAAGTATCTCGCGTAAATAAGGATTTTTTTCAAAAATTATTGTTGATATAAATATGTTAGCTTACTTAGATAAAGACTTTAAACTATAGTTGATATTTTACATCGATATTTTAATTTAAACGCTTAAGAAGATATTAAATAATTTCACTACATGCGTTAAGCATTCTTAAACACTGGTATCCGTGTCGTATAAACATCCCACAAACTAGACTAACGTGTTGTTTCTAAAAACCTATTTCCATTAAAATGTAAAGTAAATTTGTTAAGAGAATGTGCAATTTTTTGGCAAGCGCTTTTTAATATTATGTTTGAAATTGGCACAACAGAAGATTATAAAAAGTGCATCCCTAAACTGCTTACTTTGTGAAACGTGGAACTTTGCTTTCTCTGATTTTTCAAATACGTTTTGTAAGAAAAATTTGTGCTAGGTGAAATATATCATAAAGTTGTGTGTTACTTTGACAGTGGGATAAAATGGTTTATTACTCTGCAAATACAACTACGCAGTTTTATCTCTACATTTTCCCCGTACTTCGAAGTAGTAACGCCATGATGACATGTGCACACCCAAGGCTAGGCGGCGCATTCGCTCCCATTGAAACGGGCCCCGTTGATGTCTCAAAGGAAACCTATCCACTAAGAGACACATTTAAATATATATAAAAATAAGAACATTGGCGTAGCCAGGAATTCGTAAAGGGGGGGGGGGTCGAAGTAGGTGAATGTTAAGAGGGGGTGGAAATTTAGTACAGTCAAAGGTAGGCCCAAGGGATGGTTTGGGCACAGAAACCCCCCCTTGTCTACGCTGTTATCGTAATTACTTACATCTATTTGAATTTTCAAAACAAGATAGGTACGAAACGGCAGGATTTTCATTTGCATTATGTTGTGTAATTATCATTACTTGAAACACAGTTTCTTTATTGACCTTGAATATTTTTCTGCCTGAAGTCAATAATAATAATAATACTAATAATCAGCTAGACTAATACCCAAGGCACCACTAAAGGCCTAACTAATCAAGCGAATTTTAAAGCCCTTAATTCAGGTGGCCGGGTTACTATGCGTAGGAGGGTGGTAGCAAGCCTTTCATTCCACTATTACCACTCAACTCAACAAATTTTATGGAAGGGGAAACAGAAGAGCTCCGGGGAAATCCCCTTAAATCAATGGATGGGGAGATAACTTGAAAACTCAACGCGGAAGGAGTTGTTTTGAGTTTTCACCCAGAGCCACAAGCTGGGATCAAACCCGGCTCCTCTTGCTGCGAGGCGAAAGTACTAACCACTCCGCCACCCCACAGAATACATTACGTGAAAACTCACGATAAATCTTAATTTTCAGGATTCCAATTTAACATGGTACACCAACAATCCAGATTTCACGCCGTGTTTTCAAAGCACCGTGTTGGCTTGGGTTCCTTGTTTTTTTCTATGGCTGTTTCTCTTTTTCGAAGTTCTGTCATTCAAGAAGTCAAGTAGAAGGGACATACCTTGGTCCTACCTTAATCTTTCCAAAATGGTAAGCCTAAACGTATTAATCATTTTCAAATATATGTATTAGTATTTTTAGTATTCGACATTGTTTGTTATTCGGAATTGGAATCTCATTTAGCAATTAAAAATTTATAACATGTTTCATTCATCATATAACATATAACATATACATATAATAATTTATAAAGTTAAACTTACGTTAGATATGATTTTGGTTTTACATATAGTGTAGATATTAGAACTGGCAGAAATATTAGTCAAATGCTGTCGCCGTACCAAGCGGCTGATCCTTTTACGCAGTAAGATAACGCGAAGCATTCAGATTACGCCCGAGAAGCGTGTTCGCCGATTGCTCAGTGATCAGCTCTCGTAACCATGTAAATTAAAATAATAGTAACTAATGTATTAATGGACTTAACTATAAAAATCTTCATTAATTTTCCATAAAATGTAAAAAATTGCGTTATCTCATAATAAAACGTGCTAACAAATTATTTTTAAATTAAAATTCAATTCTTTGCTTTGCCAGCTTGAATTCCCAGAAACCATTGCCCAAAACGCTTTTGTATGCAAACGCAAATAGATTCGGAAATGGCTGTTTCGCCCTCAATTTGTTTTTTCTGGCCAAACTGACTTTTTTGGCCAGAAACGTTTGAGTAACATTTTTTTTCTGTTACTTGGTTTATATTAGGTGGAAAATGTAATACTGGGTGTCCACTAAAAAATGAAACAAGGCGAATATCTCAAAATTTGTTTTAGGTACGATTTGGAAATTTTCACGTCATATACAAGATATAGGGGGAAACCTACTGCGAAAATGCTGATGACCTTGAACCATGTCTTCAAGGTCATCCAAAAACTAACTCTAGAACCGTAAGGGTTAGAAATTTGGTTCCAATTAGACACGTGTTCCACGTGACTTTTGAAGTACAAATAGCTTTGACCTGATCAGATTTGACCAATAGGAAGCCGAGAAATGCTTGATGAAAAACAAGAAGGTCGTTAAGTTGATAACGTACGTGTCGAAAGCGAGGTTCGAGAGCTGATAACTCTAACGATACTCGTGTTAGAGTACTGAAATTTGCTACACATCCTCATTAGGATTGAGGGTCTTTAGTTTAGAAATTTCAATGACCTTGAACCATGTCTTCAAGGTCATACAAAAATAACGCGAGAACCGTAAGTGTTAGAAAAATTGCCGCTGCTAAGGGCCTCCCATTTTCATAAAAGAAGCGAACCATTTCGCCCTTTTCTCGAATAGTATACTTTATTATTTCTAAAGAAACAACTAACTTTGTACTTACAAAAATAAACTTCGAATGAATATTAAGCTTAGCGTAAAATAAAATGATATTTGAAAATATTTTTAAATGTTGTTGTCATGACGACCATCATAATGAGTTTCGAGTTATGTGCGTTTTTTTTAAATTTTCATTTTAACGACCTTTGTGATTTTGAAAAACAGTTCATCGACTTCCTATTGGTCAAATTCGATCTAATCATAACTCATTAGACCTACAATGTGACGTGGAACACCTTTCTAATTGGAATCAACTTTCTAACACTTACGGTTCTCGCGTTAGTTTTTGGATGACCTTGAAGACATGGGTCAAGGTCATTGAAATTTCTAAACTTAAGACCCTCAATCCTAATGAGGATGCCGAGGGGCTGATCACTCCGCGTAATCGGTGTACAGAGCCGTACCTTTGACTGTACTAATGGGATTACGCGTAATCTTTGAAGTCCCTGCCTTTGGCAGCGCTAATCTAAGCGTAACCCGGTGTACAGACTTTCTAAGAGTGGTTAGCCCCTTGGAGGATGCGTAGCAAATTTCAGTACTCTAACACGAGTATCTTTAGTGTTATCAGCTCCCGAACCTCGCTTTCGACACGTTATCAACTTAACGACCTTCTTGTTTTTCATCAAGCATTTCTCGGCTTCCTATTGGTCAAATACGATCAGATCAAAGCTATTTGTACTTAAAAAGTCACGTGGAACACGTGTCTAACTGGAACCAAATTTCTAACCCTTACGGTTCTCGAGTTAGATTTTAGATGACCTTGAAGACATGTCTCAAGGTCATCGACATTTTCGCAGTTGGTTTCCCCCTACATCTTGTATACGACTTGAAATCGTACCTAAAACAGATTTTTAAATATTCGCCCTGGTTAATTTTTTAGTGGACACCCTGTATAAGCTTCTGGATTTACGCTTTAAGTGGCAGAGTTTTAGAGGTTATCTATGTATAGCATTTTTAAAACAATAAACCCCTGAGATTGTTTCGGTGATAATTTGGCTTAGATACACCAAAAAATAGGATTGAAATGACTGTAGTACGTAATATCCTTCAGAAACTTGTTACATCTCATTTATTCTCAATTTCTCTCATTGTACTCCGTGACAGTAGAGTAAAATTGGTTCTTGAAACTCTTTGGCACTCTCACCGTTTTAAATTCTCATTTTTATTGTTTTAGGGAATAACAACTGTCCTTATAGCTTTCAGTGTTTTAAAAATAGCGTTCAAGATACGCCTTGAAAAGATATCATCGGAAGTTTTGGCGGAATTAGTTAAATGCCCTACATATGTAAGTACAAATTTAAATTTTATATCGTTGTAATACTTCCATCTAAAATCTTTAATTTTGTTTCTCGTTTGTCGGAAAAACAATTAACTAAAATAATGAAATTCATAAAAGTTTGCAACGCTTAAACTAACAAGGACTTACAAGAAATTTTAAAATTTAAGATATAAATGTAGGGTATAATTTGAATTCATTTTGCCAAGCGTTTGATTTGAAAATAATATGTTTTAAGCTTTCCACTTTGAAAAATGTTCGTTGTATTGGAAATAAATTGTGTTAAATTTTATAAATCTCAGAAAATTGGTGTAATTTTGGTTAAAATCGAATACCTAATGACATTTCAATGAAGAGTCAAGTGAAGTCTCGCCTGTAAAATAAATAGAGAACATAATAGGAAAACACCAGTCTGTGCACAGTTAGTTTAAGGGACTTTCAAGAGAGATGTGAGGGGTCAACTATTATTTTTATCTTCAATAGTCATCTTATAGGTTAAAATTATTTGTGTATCCCTGTTTATTCGACTATCCGCTTAAGCGATAAGATAAATCAGATGAAGAAAAAAATTTGATCAGTCGAGATAATCGTTTTGGTGTGACAGATAGACGTGCAAAAGTAATCAAGGTCAAGACAACCCTTAGCGGTTAACCCGCGACTTGATTTCATTGTTTAACCCTTTTTGGCACTTCTAGATATTTGACCATCTACAGCTATTCCAAAGCAAGTGACAGATCAGTTTGTTCTTGAAAAGTACGAAACAATATGAAAAAGCCAAACTGATACTTCAGCTTCTGAAAATCTCAGAGCTCAATTTTGAATGTGCACCATATATAAATGTTGTGTTTAAAATTGTAATAGCTGTGGTATGAACCAAACCTATTTTGAGTTTCCCTAGTTTTTGAAGTTCTCAAATAATAAGATCAGATTTACTATTTTATTACAAATAAACTTTTAATGTTTAAGAAATAATTTACATTGAATGTTTGAATTTTTTTTAACACATGATATGATTTTGTAGAGAGATAATGATAGGAAACTGTTTAAGTATACTTTTCCAATTATACACGAAAGTGCATTTCATAGCTTTCGTGTACGAATTTTTTTAATTAAGATCAACATTAATAGTGATTGTTTGTACTCCCAAATAAGGCTTTTGAAACAACAAGGTAGAGTTGGAATAAAATAAAGAAATCCCTATGTTTGAAAATAAAGGTTAAAATATTTCCACAACCTCGCGGAAAATTTTAAATATATTGATAAATTTATGAAAAATCCCTGACGAAGAATAATTTCCAAAATATTATTTTAAATTAATTAAATTGTTAATTTAGAATGCATTTTGGAAATTTAAAATATATTGGTGCACCTTCATGTATTTTAATGAAATAAATAAATTTTGTATTTTTAATATTTAAGACTGAAATATTAATATATAATATTTCGTACTTCGTATCACACGTCACACGTCCCACGTCACATTTAATATTTTTGTGGAATTCACCAGATTAATAGCATTTCACAAGACCATTGCTCATTTACAAAAGATATTCATATATGTTTAATTTATGACATAATTTACTAATGGTATTTGATGTTTTATTTTTTATTATTCCCTTCTGTTTTCTAAATACAAATTAGTTAAAAATGCTGAAAATGGCGGCGACGCAAGCGTCTGACAGTTGGGTACTATGATCATATTTCTGTCATGGACTAATGTCATGTTAATTAGTCCCTGTTTATGTTAAGCCAAAACATCCCTCACCTCAGTGCCAATTTTCAGCTTATTAGACAATATGTGGGATTCAAACTTTAAAGTTCCTGACACTAGACCCATAAAGAACTTAAGTACCATTTAAATAAAAGGGTTGGAAAATCAATTTCAATCGCCATGGGAAAACAAAGCACAAACATTGCCCTTTTTAATATTTGATCGTTGTATGAAGCCCTACCATATCTCGGTCGAGCTTCAACAAGCGCGATAAAAGTCACCTTGGAATATCAGTTAAGCGATGATAAGAAAGAATTGAACAGGAACGCGATATAAATGCAAAACGAGGGAGCATGGTGAAACAGCGCACACATTTTGAAACCGTCCATGAGAGTTAAAATTTATAAGTATCCTATTGTTTATATTGGAATCACGATAATTTATAGTTTTGTGAAAATATTTTATTTATAATATTGCTTAAAATTGAAACCTGGACCGTTTTACTAGTAATCGACTCGTTAAAACATGTTTTACTTTTCAGGTTTTGGTGTTGATATTGCATTTTTTGGGAAAGAAATATGGCATTCGACGTTCAGGAATTCAAATTACATTTTGGTGTTTTTCATTAATATCAGTACTCATCACGTTAAGATCTTTCATGATGACACACGACTACGTGGTAAGTAGCGGTACTTGTCCATGTAAATAGTTTTAAACACATTCAGTATTAGACTCATATTTATTGCAATTGTTTTTATTAGGCCATGTGCAGCCTGTGATAAATCTATTAGGTCTTGAACAGTTGTTTAGATTGAAATTGACCATGATCTTTGCTTTCCTGGTATCTGGGTGTACACTCTGTTTAAAAAGTCTTCGACACGTGAAATTTTTGCCATCTTTTTAATTCTGCTAGAAAACTATAATAGATAGATCGATGAAACCAATTGCAACTATTATTTATTTTCCAATATCTTACGTTATTAATCGGTTTCGTCCGCCAAAAATTAATAGATTGGCGGGAACCGTCAAAACTCATTTTTGACAACTTTTTAAATATTGGTTCTACGGCACTGACTCGCGCGTTTTTGAATTCACAGTGGTCGGTTCACAATAAGAAAGCGGAAAAATTATCCTTTTATAACCAACGGTTGAGAAGTTATCGCGTTACCAAACTTTCGTCGAAACTAGGAAACACCTAAAATGCATCAAGCGATTATTTATAACGCAACTTCGACAGCGATCCAACAACATATATTTAATTAAAGGCTGGTTTGAAATTGTGGTAACAATTATTATAAACAATTTATAACGGAAATAGCTTTTTAAAAGCTTTAGCGTATATAAAAAGATATTCTTAAAACCACTTGCCAAGTTGTCCTAGGAATTTGTTTTTTTTAAACCGGCCTTTAATTAAATATATTTTAAAATATAAAATTACAAATATATTTGTATTTAATTAATAATTCAAACTTACCTATCCAGTTGGGTTGGATTTAGTATGTTATCCACGATTGAAGTTGGGAATTTTTTTTCCTTTACAGCCAAATATTACACCAAACATTGAACTTGAAAGTCTACCGATTTTAATTATTTTCCACAAATAACTATCAGACTGATTAACAGTAGCCCTTTCAATATAATCTACAACAGCTTGTATAGTGCGTTGGTTTTGGAAAAATGCCTCCCGCCAAGATTCATCAACCTCTTCATATGTCAAAGCTGTTTAAAGTATGAAAATTATATTCGTACTCTGTCCATGTTCAGGGTTCGTACAAAAATTTCCCTTTCTTTTCACCGATCTTTTTCTACGAGACTAAAGAGAGACTAAGTTCTATACACAAGAACTTATGTTTTTCAATCAGTATTATCCTAAGGTTATCCAGGTCGTGTGCGAACCCTGATGTTAAAAGTATATGCTGTTTTCACTTACAAGGTTTATAAACTAATTTCATAGCTGTAGTCCACATAACATCTGTTTCATTCACTAGAGCATTGTCTTGAATGTCAATAAAAGCTGCGGGTATAGGAGTTGAAATTTCAAGAGTTCCATGACAGCTTTTTTGATGAAATTTTTATCTGGTGAACTATCATCTGGATGTCTCGGATCAAATTTTGCGTAGTCTAGATCATTAGTCTTCGAACATTGTTTTTTTACACTGGATAACTTGGGCTTATTCCAGAAAATTTCTGACAAGGGCTTACAATCAACCTTTCTCAGCTTAGGAGCACTCCACGAGCATGGCATAGACGTGTAAGATATAGCAAAACTATCATTTTCTACATCCGTGTATTTTACCAAAAAAGGAGAAGTGCACCTATACGGGACTACATGTTCCAGATTTGCTGAAAAATTATTTATATTTATATTATAGGATATTTAGTGTTTGGAGCAAGAGATAGATCAACATACCCAATAATATTATAAATATTTTCTTTTATTACCATGGTTGACTAAATTTAATAATTATTTAAAACAAAAGATCTGCTACTTCATGGTTATTTTCATTTAAAATCACTCGGGAGCTTTCGGACCGAGGTCCTTCTTCAGCCGCGTCTTATACCCAATAATACATTCACAAGCTCCTCCACAGATATGTCCATCAACCGAATCAAGAACTATAACAACTTTATAGCTTTCTGATTTCATAGAGGGATAGCAGCTGAATTTTACATATAGAAATTGATCACAGACCTGTGGAAAAAAATTCATAATGGGAAATTTTTGAAACATCCAATCTTACTTACGAGACTAGTCTCAATCCCATTGATTATATACTTAGCGACTAGATGAGCCACATATTTTTTAAAACCCTTAAATTGTTTGTTGCTGACATTGTCAATTAATGACTTCCTCTGTATTAGGTAATAGTATACTTCGATCACGGTTGCTTTGGGAATAGTCTATGGGATTGGACATTTCCTTCAATTGACCACACTGTCAGGCTGTGGAGCATTTTGACCACATATATTTGTAAGGAAACACCATCAAATTTCAAAAAGAAGTGAAATTTATAAACTAAGTTTAAGATAAAACAATTAAACGGAAATAACACACCCTGGAAGAACTTGTCTGTTCCCAAACTAAGAGAAACCTGCCCTTTTTTCTTTTTGTTTTTAGTAGAGATTGGCGTGGAGGTTTTTGGCAATTAATTGTTTTTATAAAGACAGGTACATTCCGAAAAACCGCATGTTATACAGAACGTCTCATGTTTATCAACAGAAAACGTTTTATCTCCATTTGAATCTGCAATTTGTGTATCGAACCAGGCCTTACTTAGTTTCACTTGCTACATTTTCTTAGTGACTGTTTTGCTCTAATTTCTTTTTAATTTCTTCAATTTCTTCAATATATTCTCTTTTCTTACATTTAGTTTTAAAATTTTCGCATAATACTTTTAATTTGGGGATACTTAAACGCTTAAGCAAATCTCCTTGCATTTCGGCTTGCATGTTGAGAGTCGTCTGCTACGTAGAATCCAAACGCGTGGTAGCGTATGCGCGAGTTTTCAATCGATATGGAGTATTACAGCTTAGGCAAAAACGTTCGGTTTGGTGTTGTGAGTCAAATTTTTTCCTTCGCTTAGGCTAAATCGTCAAGCTTTACGCAAATCAAAGTGTATCAGTACCATTCCGTGTCTTCAACAGTTCCCCCAAGACTCGTTTTTCGCTCTCGTATGCAGGGCTGCCGAGAGCGGGTTCGGGCCCCGGTAACATATTAGTTCTGGGTCCCAAAAGAACCGTTTTAATTGGACATTCACCTCGTACAAGTTGCGTATTTACGACTGGTCGGTCATGTTTAACAGTGTCGATTTAACTCGATGCTTTGAAATACTGTACTTTGACATTTATAAACTCCTTGTAGGATTTAGCACAGTTTATTAATGATCTTCTGGCATTTTTTATTGTGTTTATTGCTTCACTGTTAAAATCAAATTAATAATAAATAGAAGCAATAAAATTCAAGGTAGAATACCGAACTCTACATAACTGGCAATTACTTTGTTTTGGGGCCGGGTATTGGTGGGCCCAAAACTCTAAAACAAAGGACTTTTTGACTCATTATCATCCAAAGAACACACCCTTAAATATATGATAAGCTCATACTCATCCGTAACACCCTGTTTAGTTTAAATAAATGCTGTGATATGAGAATTGACCCTCCTCTTCATTTTATTAATACAATTTTATTATTATTATTTTACAATAGATAAATTAAATCGATAAAAATGTTTATTTATCTTAATACATACATGTATTTATTTACACTTACGGAGAATGAGTTTGTTGAGACGATCCATCATGGCTAATTTTCCCACCGACCTGAAAGGGGGAAGGAAACTTAAGCTTTAGGGAACCCAAGAAAAAATGGTCTGATATTTTTAGGATAAAGAAGCCTACTCTTCCAGCATGAATGGGTTTCAATCAACGCTTAAAGTGGACTTCACATTATTCCTGGCTATAAAATATACATTTGTTTAAGAGAAATGAGCTTTAGTTAGAGTAGATTATTTCACTAAAGCTCGTTTTACCCGATGACAAATATTTTATGAAATTTAGTAATTTGAGACGATTTAAATAATAAATCTTAAGATAATTAATATAAAGTTTACCGAACTAGTTTTTTAAATTTATTTTAAGTGAACGATGTTAACTTCTATTTAAAGAGCTTTCTTGCAATTTATTTGAGAAGGGGATCTTTGGGATTAGGTCACTACTTTTGAATAGTTATCAAAAACGCATTTAGACATTTCAACACTATCAAATTATCGTCGCAGGAAGATGAACGAGCACCGCTACAAAGTATATTGATTAGGTCCTGTCGATATCAGTATACGATATTGGACAGACAAACAGATAATCATCTTGTTCGAAAGTAAAATCTTAGCGTTGTTGAGAACGACCGGTGATCTATGTAGAGCGCGTATAGATAAAATATATACGGTCAAGAAGGGGCATATGTTTCAGAGGTTCGGTTTTTAGAATTTAATAAGGAACAGATAAAAAACTAAGTCAGTTTTATAAGGAGAAATATATTTCTCGAAATGTAGTGTAAAAGAAAAATTGTGATTATATTTTGAAATAAGTTTTTAACAATGGAAACTGGTAGCGATAGTCATGTGATTTCAAATGAAATTCCATTCTTTTCTAGGATTTTACGGATGAGCCATTTGATTTAATATTTCACATTGTTCAACTTTCATCTATAGTTCTTCTCTTCTTTTTATCATTACTTAACGATAAAGAAGCCAAGTATTTAAAGCCCATCGAGCAGGATGGAACCTCTCTTCAACCTAAGGTATTGATTTTCTTCAGTCCTAAATGTGAATTCAAATGTTTCAATTAACATGTTTTATATATAAATGTTAAAAGGGGTTTTAAACAAAAACTACTGCGTATTCAGGAACGAAATATGATACTTTGAGTTGCTTGTGCCAGGTGAAATAATGTTTAATAAAGCATTTAAAAAATTTAAATTTAAAACAATTCCTACCATGAAATTTAATGGAAACGAATAAGATGGCAAAAAATTATTGCTTTGTGGCTTAATATTTATTGAATTTATCGCTTTGTAATTAAGATGAACTGGAGAGTTTAGAATAAGGGTCTAGGTAAAACTTTCATCAATTTCCTCTTATCCAAATCTACTTAAAATAATCTTTCTATCCAATAATTAAATTTTTAGCATATTTCAGCAGGGTAGTGTGGACACCAGAATAAAACTCTCCTGAAAAGCAGTTGAAATGTAAAATTTGGGGGTGCACTATACATTTGCCTTAAATTAAACCTCATAGATGATACTTCAGATAGGTGGCTGCCGCAAGCTTAGGCTAGATAAGGTACCGATCGAGATTCGCTGTTTGACTGCATGATGACTTCATGACATATCTAGCTCCAACAGATCCAATAATTAACTGTTGATGAATATTTGTTACTAGAAAAAACACATTCTAAGTAACGATTTTTCACTATAAAAACCACCGAGTGCCTTTACTCCTAACAAAGACGTAAAATCCATTCTGGCCAGAAAAATGATACTTTATTTTCTGTTAGGAATCTTTTATTAATGTTGCACTGTGACAAAATGTGTCATACTTATTTAAATTGTTTTACTCGCGGTGTTGTTAAATAGTACTTTTATTTTTATTTTATTCTCAATTTACAGAATGCACCTTTATTTAAAGACATTCATTTTATGTCACAAATAACCTATACTTGGATAAATAGGTAAATGTATTTTCCTTTTTCTTATATTTAAATTAAATTTTAGTCTATTACGTTTTAATTTCTATATTTTAATGTTTTCAAATTTTATTTTTTTAAAAAGAGTTTATTTTAAAACACGTCGACAAGAGATCTCATAAAAATAATGAATAATTGGCAAAAATGGTGGAAACCATTATTTGGCCGCTGAGGATAGTGAAATAAATATTTTCCAGCAAAATAACTGTACTCCTCAAAGCGTGCGCCCTTGTTTAAATATTAATTAATTAATGCAAATTCTGCTTTAATATAAAACCTTCATTTTAATCACAATACCAAAGTAGTTTTTAATAATCTTTTGTGAAAATATAAAAATGTTTTTATTTGTTTGAATTTGTTAAAGAAAAGTGTTAGAAAAAAAATAAACAACTATTGTTATTTCCTAGAAACAAATATTGTCGCGTAAGCCAAGATATCAGATTAAGACTTTCTAAAAATATTTTCTTTGGAAAAGAATGGTTTGTGAAGAATGAAATATCCAAAAGAAATATCTATGTTCCAATGACCGCTTTATGATTTTATCCGTGATATGGTGAATGCTTCCGTGGTTTGGAGGAAAAATGCCTTTCCTTCAAAACCACCTCCAGCCTGCGAAGATATATATACATTATTTATTTCATTTTTAGTTGCAAATCCAAATATTTTTCAACCGAATGGTAGTTGAAGTAATTATATGAAGAGTAGTTAGGTTTTTTTAATAATCGTTTAAAGTAAAAAAATATGTTTTGCGCTAGTGCCTTAGCGAAAGTTCCACAGGAAATGGTTAATATTTTAGGGTCTGTTTTTGGTTGTTAATTTTGGTAAGCAAAAGTATCTTACAGCCATATTGCACAAAACAGTGAAGTTGTTGATTTTTTGCCTCCTGGTATTTGTGTAAGGTAAATCTTTGTAGCCGTTTTCGACTTCAGCCGTAATGGCGGGCCACTTTGAGTAGTATCGGTCACCTGTAATTTTTCGTGAGTGCCCGAGCGAAATGCTGATATTTTGGGGCCATCCTAGAAATTGCTCATTAGGTTAAAGGCACTTCAATAGATAGGAAATTAACATTTATCCCGATCTTGATGACTGTTTGGGCCCTGGGGTGGGCCGTTAATTAGGGCCCTTAGATTCTCAGAAACCACTGAGGTGACAAATAAGCTACGTTCACACGTTAGCGGTATAAAACGGTTTAAATGGGCTTAAAAGATTGAGCCTGGTTTACACAACTCCTTAGAAACGTTTTGATTTGATTTGAATCGATAACAAAGCAAAGTGTGAACGACGCTATATAAACGATAGAAAAATAAATGATTGAATGAAATTTTTCTTGCTCGCTTAACGTTTTTCGGACCCTAAGTTTCCCTTAAATTTGGCTCCTGACTTCTCAGCAGCGCTTAGGTGACCAGTATAAACGATACGTGGATACACGGGGTAGGAACTTCTTTCTCAAAAGTGATACCCGTTTTAAAATTTCATATCTCGGAAAAAGTAAAGGGAAAAACTATAAACGATCATCAATAAATAGGAAAAGAAAATGATTCGTAGTCGCAATTTCAATTTGTCAAATAGGGACCGAGATATTTGGCCATTGACTACACATACAACGATGCGGAACTAATATTCGGGCTTTTTTGATTTGTTATGTCGTAGATGCACAATTTTCTCGTTAGAGATTTATTCTATATTTCTGATTAAAAATATTTAAAACGCGCACACTGATCTGCAAATAGAACCAGTGCTTCGTGCGCCTGTAACGGAAAATTTGAAAATTATTTTTAGAAAAGCTTTTCTAAGATACGTTTTTAATCTTATCATCCATTTTATATTAAAGCTTTTCATCAGCCGTAAATTGTGTTTTCAAATGAATAACATAAAAATATATATGTATGTATATTCCCAATAGTTTATTGAAGAAGGGATTTAGAAAGCAACTTAGCATTTCTGATTTGACAATTTTGAAAGCGGATCTAAAGGCAGAACGAACCACTTCGCTTCTCGAGAAATATCTCTATCCAACTTCTCTCTCCAGAGAGAATAATAAGTAAGTATATGTTTATTTATTTGAAAAAATTATCTCTTATGATGTTTTCTGAAGTCTACATAGTCAGTTATATTATCATTATAAAAGGTGGCAATTACTCGCTAAAGACTAATTTGAGATTATCAAAACCATTAATCTCAAGGCAAGCGCCACAATTATTCAAACTGATTAATTATTATTTGAAAGGGCTGTAATATAATTTTTTGTTAAATAATGTATTTAAGGGATGAGATAAAGTATAGTTTGATTAGTAGTTTTCACGCCTCACGACAAATACTTTTGGTTAATCGATTCTTGAAACTGTCGATTTAAAATTTGCCATCAGCGATTGTCCCAACAAAGATAGCCCAAGTAGAATATGTTTATGATTTTGTAGAATTCTCACTTGCTGGCCCTTGATAACACAACAGGCTAGTTGATTTTTGGCCCGCTATCATTGTCTCGGCATATTCCTCTAAATGAAGCTGGAATCCGTGGCCAATGGAAATTGCATATTTTTCTGACAAATACAAATGGGCCTTTGGTCTTACTCCTAAACATTGTCGAGCCAACTTCTTATGAAATCTCTTTTCCAACTCAAAAATGATTTCACTTGTTTTTACAAGCAGGCTTCTTTATATAAATAAGTCATCTTGAAAATCTAGCTCTTAGCAATTAAAATTATAATTTTGCCTCTTTTAATTTTCATATTTAAATAGGGAAAATTTAGCTATTAAACTTGATCTTCCCAAAACAGAATAGGTTTATACGTGAAAAATGGTCCTAATGAATTTGTTAATAATATCAATTTAAATAAGATAATATTTTAAAATAACTCATTTTTTATTAGATATATATATGCTACTTAATTAATTACAGTTGACCTTGAATGTTAAACATTTATTGATGATCAATTTTTGCGCACATCTGAAGTGCACAGTGTTCTAAACAGCACAAAAATTAAAAAATAGTCTGTTACAAATAATATTTACATTTTTATATTAAAGAAATAAAGGAGTGTGACGCAGCACCAAACGTTTTTAGATGTGACTCCTAGCGGTGAAGTTACTATCCATAAAGGAGCACAGGGTTTTCGTTGGTGTCATTCGATAGATCTTAGCTAATTGAAAAAGTGGAAAACAATTCACAGTCATAAGTTTTGTCAAACAATAGTTACAACAAAGCGAAAATTTGGCTAGAAATAATTGAAGCAGAATAGCCCTACCGTTGCGCAAATTATTGTTATTTCTTGATAAAGTTCATTTGCAGACATTTCATATAAGAATCAATTTTAACTTTATTTAATCGCTAGAACTCATAAAAATATTTAATTATCAGATACATACCGAGAGGCTGATAACATCCCGAAATAGGTGAATTAGCCTTATCTTTTATTTTATATAACTTTTACTATTTATTTGTATTATTTGTTAACTTTTTGGCGTTGTTTCTTGTGGGGCCTACAAGTCGCTTGATGACAGAGCCCCGTTGTATAATTGTAATTTTCACTGTAAATTTCTGGTTGGCTAAATTAAAGTTGAAATTGAAAATGAAAAAAAAATGTAACGGATTACAGAATTAGCAATGTGTAATCGCAGAAGTAAATGAATCGAAGTTATCGAAATAGCGCTCAGAATCGGAGGGCGCATTCCTTATGAAAATGATGAGAAAATCGAGTCAAATAAAAGATAATTTTTATCTCCGTCTTTAGACGCAATAAATTGCACTTGGAAATTGTGAGTATAGGTCTATGTATAAAAATGGTTATATAAAAACAGAAACGTTTTTGTCGGCCTAGGAGCGCGCCAAATTTCAAATTCGAGGTCAAAATATAACTTCATAAGGAAAACGCCTGATAATTTCGGTCCATTTACTTTTGGTAATCGGTGCATAAAATTTTGGGAAGTGGTTAGCCCCTCCATAAATAATGAATCCAGTTTAAAACGGTGTATAATAGCAACTGTCGAATCTATCATTGCTACCTGTTTATGAAAAGACCCCCTGATATTAGAGATGTCCGTGAATCTATCCGACTTTTTTAATGAGTTTTTATTCGAGAGCGTGGTGCCATAGCTTTATGGCAAAGGAAGCTAAAATTCAAAATAGCCAGATGATAACGTCGTTAGAGAGCCATTGTAGAGAATTATATTTAGACAACTTTTACTTTATTTTGTGGACGAATGTTAAGAATAACTTTATAAGGTTATTGACCAATATACAAACGATCTAACGAATGCGAGGGGTACTTATAAAAAACGCCTTTTGATTTCGACGCAAGCGACAGCCATTGAAAAAATAGTAACTTAAGGTCGAGGCGACACTTACTTTAAAAACTTTCGAAGGAGAACCGATTTATTAAAAGTTTTTCATTAAAAAGATTAAATAAGTTTAAAATATTGAAATCTTTTTCTGAAAAAAGTTACTTTTTTCTTTCGGAAAACTTTTACTTTTTATTTCCATCTGTAAGTTAGTTTAACCCAATGCACTGTTAAAAATAAAGGTCTTATTTTAGACCTCTAAAGTGCTTTAAACATTTTCCAATATTTAAGACCATTCAGGGTTTTGTCATACAACATATTTAAACCTTCTGCTCCCCAAATTCAGTTCTTTCGTGGAGTGTTTCAGTACTTATTTTACACTCTTTTATCCATTTTACTTCATAAACAGTAAGAAGTTAATCCTTTTTAACTTTATTTTCAGTCCTTTATAGGCCCTTATTTAATACTTTTGTTTTTATTATTATTCAATACGACTCAATAGATTAACCATTAACATGGCCAGATTAGGCTGGTTATCGCTAGGGGGAAATAGTCGTTTAACGAACGGAGTTGATCACGAAAAGTACCATTTAATACTTTCAGTTTTAGATAAACACATAGTAAGAATTCTTTGGTGCTGATATTTGGGTTATCATAGTTTGACGCCATAATCAATATCCCCTATATTTAAATCTGTAATCAAATTTTTAAAGACTTAACCTTAGTTAAATATTCCTGGTGATTGGAATTTCTTCGCATTATGTTATTTTAAAGAAACTATTCAAAAATGAAATAACGTGGTATTCAAATACTAGTCTCGAAATTGGTCCATATCATTTTTTCTTCGTTTAAGGGAATTAAATGGGTATTCAAAAGGACTAAATGTTAGAGCATAACTTTTTTATACCTTTACCACCAGGACTGGAAAAGGTTTATTCTTAGGGCTCATTCCCTTTCAATGCCCCAAAAGGTATTGTATTAAACATGAAAGAGTAAAATGGGTCTAAAATAATTGATTAGACCTTTTTCAGTAACCAAATGGTTTGAAATAAATTAAAAGTCCAATTTTGGTCTTTTTATAAACCTTTATTTTTAACAGTGTGTATTAAACATTCCTTTCATTACCGGATAATTTAATTTATAGCCATATTTGGCTGTTTTAGCCTAGCTTTTACATAATATTATCTCAATTTTAAAACTCAACTTTCGCTATAAGTTGCGAGGGGAAATTAAAAAATATATTAAAAGGACTAATTGTTACGTTTACTAATAAACGTTGGAAAATTTTAAGCTCTCCACACGCGTCTCTCGGTATAAATAGTGAGAGCGCATGGTTACAAAATATACCCGAATTGTTCGAAATTGGTATACAGCTTTGAAAATTAATATACACTATACTCTCGACTACCTTAATTTTAATTTTCAAAAAAACCGACTGGAAAAACTTTTATAAGCAAAAAACGACCTTGATGCCGAGGACTCGCGCATCTTAGTTTATATGTGTTTTTAAAATATACTCTCTTAGTTGCACCGCATCTCGGCAACTTTAGGAATAAAAAATGTTAAATCGTGTGTAGCTCGCGTGGTAAAGGTGGTAAAGTTATGAATTTTTTTATGGTAATACGTGTCACAGTGCTACTTAAAACCTGATATGGAACCACATCGAGGTATTTTTTTTACTTGACGTTTTTTAACATTTTTCAATTTTCTCCATAGGGAAAAATGGTAAATCGCGTGTATCTCGGGTGGTAAAGGTGGAAAAGTTATGAAATTTTTTATGGTGATACGTCTTAAAACCTGATATGGAACCACATCGATATATTTTTTTTACTTGACGTTTTTAAAGATTTTGCGTTTTTCTCCATACGGAAAAATGGCATATCAGGTTTTAAGTAGTACTATGACACGTATCACCATAAAAAATTTCATACACGCGATTTAACATTTTCCCCTACGGAGAAAAATGAAAAATGGAAAAAAACGTCCAGTAAAAAATACCTCGATGTGGTTCCATATCAGGTTTTAAGTAGCACTGTGACAAGTATTACCATAAAAAAGTTCATAACTTTACCACCTTTACCACGTGAGCTACACGGGAATTACCATTTTTTAATCCTAAAGTTGCGGAGATTCGGTGCAACGTAGACAATAGGATTTTAAAAGAAATGTAAACTAAGATGCGCGCGTCCTCGGCAAAAAGGGCGTTTTTTGCTTATAAAGGTTTTTCCAGTCGGTTTTTTTGAAAAATAAAATTTAGGTATAGTTCAAGGCACGCGTATATTTATTTTCGGAGCTGTATACCAATTTCGAACAATTTATCACCATGCGCTCTCACTAAAATCGCGTTTTAATATGCTCCAAAATGGCTTTTTCAACTCTTAAACTAGTTGTAACTATTGTTTGAAATAACAAATGACTGTGAATGTTTTTCCACGTTTTAAATCAGCTAAGATCAATCTTATGACACCAACGAAAACCCTGTGCTCCTTCATGTAAAGTAACTTCGCCGCTAGGGGTCACAGCCAAAAACCTTTGGTGCTGTGTCATTCTCCATTATTGCCTTAATATAAAAATGTGCATATTGCCTTAATTTAAAAATGTGCATATTATATGTGGCGGACCATTTTTTAATTTTTGCCAAACACTGTGAAGTTTTCGAAGCTCGGTTTAAATCTCGCAGGTTTAACAGTCTCTAGCTCTATAGAAGTGAAGAGAAGCACATTGTGAAAAACTAAATTAAAAGAGACTTAAAACGGTTTTAAAATTCACAATTTATTTATTTAAAATATCAACGTTTCGGAGGAACTCTTTCTCCTTCTTCAGGGATTTTTACAAGTCTGACAATATAATGGTAAAACTTTGGGACGAAAAAACATTTTTGCACTTTATACATATAGTGGCTACTGTTCTATAGCAGCGAGCGTTTTTTCCCGAAGGCGAGCCGACCGTTGAAGGGTTATAGGAGCAACGGGCTCGATATCTTCGTTCGCGCGCGAGGCTACCATTGTCGGAATGGGGGATTCTCCGAGAGGAGGAATTGGTTTGTGGGAGAGGGTGAGGACCATATAAACATTTAAAAAGTGCAGAGAACGTGGATAAGTTAAAGGGACCATCGTCACGGTTTAAACATTGCGCAGATTTATTTTTTTAAATTTCGATGGATTCGCGTACATTAAAATGGGTTTTATGTAATTTTGGTTGAGCTAGTATGTCTATTGAGTCCCACCTAGCATTATGGCCAAAAACACGAAGGTGTTTGCTAAGGGGATAATTATTGTACCGGTTGTTCTTTAAGCCTTTGATGAAATGGGCGACGGCATTGCCCAATGTAATAATCACCACATTCACAGGAGATTTTATAAATGATGGCCTTATCGAGGAGGGCAGTTGGTTCTTTGTTATTACATAATAAAGCTGACAATTTGGGTGGTGGGAGATAAATAAGATCGAGACCTACTGATTTAAGATTTTTGGCTAGTTTTTGAGAGAAGCTAGGATAAAAGGGGATACATGCTGGGATGAAAGATTTTTTACGTTCTGAAACTACAGGAGCTAGAGTTGTTTGGAAACTGACGGTATTAGAGAATTTTTTGGATATTTTTATTATTATGTGATCTATTTGGGATTCCGAAAAGGAATGATTTTAAGCTGTTGATTTAACTAATTTTAATTCGGAGGAGAGGAAGGAAGAATTTGAAGAAATGGTGAAAGCGCGGTGAATTAATGTTGATAGAGCACTTATTTTTTGGGAAGGATGGTGGCATGATTTCGAGTGTAAATAAGATAAGGCATTGCATGGCTTACGATAAGCTGATGTTTCAAATTTTAGGGTGGCCTGGTTGTTATGTATAGCTCTATAACTATTTTTTATCGAAGCGTACACCTTTGATTTCCCGATTATGTTTCTTAAGCGCAATTGGACTCTCAAATATAGTTGGATAGAATGAAGTTCATAAATGGTCCGACTATATTTTTGACTAGAAATTTACAGGTTTAATAAAATAAATTCGAATTATAATTTCAAAATAAAAGTATTTAACCTTCAGGTTTGAACTTTTAATAACTTTATTCTATTTAAAAGAAAACATAAGAATAAGGCTAAAATCCCAAGATGTCGTAATTGCAAATTGCTCTGTCAATTTTTAAGAGTCGGTTAGTTGAGAGATCTATGTAGCTATTTAAGTACTGTAATTTTCAATTTTGACCTCGAAAATGGAAGACCGACTGACCAGTTAATGAACCTGATGAGTATTCTGACCACTTAAGAATTCGTAGGTAATATCGATTAATAGCTCATGAGGAAATGTATATTATTTCCGTAGTTTATAAAATCTACCCTTCTTTATAATTACTACAATTTTATATAATTTGAAACAAACCTTCCAATAGATTTATTTTAAGTATCACCATTTTATTTATTTTTTAGAAAATTTAAACCAGAAGAGCCAATCAATTTTCTTAAAGAGGCGCCTCAAGGGAAAGTTGATGTACAACCTGCGCTCATAAAGGCTTTTGGGTTGGGGTTGATTTTGCGGCTTATGTCTCAAGCTGTTGCGAGCTTACTAACTTTCGTATCTCCATTCCTTATCAAGTACGTATTTTTGAAGAAATGTATTTGTATAGAAAAAATTATCATACAAATTTGATTTAATTTTAAAAATGTTTAAATTTCAATAAAATTACCCACTAAATAGCCAAAGTATATATTGTAATATAGAGGGATGCGTGAGACCCTATATTTTGTCATGTCATTTACTATTTTAATCGCAACAGTTAATGAGTTATGTCCAATACGTCGCTGTAGTATTTCTGGATCATTTGTAAATTCTACTGCTTGATATACTCGCGTGAGTTTGACAGATTCAAAAAATTTCATTGTTTTAGATAATTTTTAAAAACTTATATTTAAGGATTCTGATTGAGTTTTCATCGAACGATGATCCACTTTGGAAAGGCGTGCTGTATGCTTTCGTTCTCTTTGCCGTTGAGATAATAATAGTGTTAATTCAAGAATATCGATTTATAAGCACACTTAATGCTACCACTCGCCTTCGAACATCACTGTCAACGATTCTTTACAAAAAAGTGCGTATTACATTAATTATAATTTTATATTATAATTAGATTATTTAAATCTCAAATGCCACACTTTCATACAATTAGTAATAATAATAAAAAAATAAGACCAAAAGCACCTCCTTAGGCCTAAGTCATCCAGCTACTTTTAAAGCCCATAATTCAGGTGGCCCGGTTACAATGCGTAGCAGGGGATTGACGTCAGCTAACAGTTCCTACAGTAATTGATTTTGTCTATATTTTTGGATAAATATAAAAAATAATTAATTGAAGGAAATTTAGAAAAGTTTGACTAATATGAAAGATATTGGAATGGCTAAAATTAAAATATCCAATAAAAACTACCTATTGGATTCACTTTAGTATACGATTGAACCGAATCTGGGAAAAACAAAACTCAAGAAGGAGATATTGGAATGGCTAAAATTAAAATATCTTATAAAAACCTCCTATTGGATTCACTTTAGTGTACGATTGGACCGAATCTGGGTAAAACAGAACTCAAGAAGAAGATATTGGAATGGCTAAAATTAAAATATCCCATAAAAACCTCCTATTGGATTCACTTTAGTATACGATTGAACCGAATCTGGGTAAAACAGAACTCACGAAGAATTTTTAATTTTTGGTTAGGCAGTAATACCGCGAAATGGAATAACGCTTTTTTGTGATGTACTTTTAAGAGAACGATTAATTTGAAGTTCTAAGTAAACAAAACACTGGCTTACACTGCTGTCTCACTTTATTTAGCTATAATTTTTTGGTTCGGTGCGTTGCTTAATTCCGAGTGCTTATTACTTAAATTATTTCTTAAAATGAAAATGCAGTTTTTGGCCAATACTTGTTACGATTTTTGAGCTCGTCTTAAAGCAATTCGTCACAAAATTGGAGAGTCTGAGTCGTCAGCTACCGAAATATCTGTGATACTTAATTTTAAAAAAGGTTCTTGCAATTTCTGAACAAATTGTTCACAGGTTGAAAACATGGAAGCCGAAAACAATTATGATAATAAAAATAGTAAATTAAATTAAAGAAAATCTGATTAATAAGTTGTTGTGTGCTGGTGTCTAAGGCCTTGGGTCGACACCGATGTGTGGATATCAATAAAAAAACGTGAGAAGTGAAGACGCGGAAAGTGCTTTGTTCTTTTTATGATGTCGTATTTTTCGGATTTAACATATAAAACTTTGTTTAACAATGAACCAAATAAAAATTACGAATTCAGAATAACTTCAGGTATGTTTTTATATATATTATTATATTTGTTATTTGTATCACTAATTTCTTATTGTTACAGATGAGGATGAATTATTCCATGATATAAGTGACAATGATTTTATAGTTAAAACTTCATCATCTCAAAAACTACTGGAATAGAATTATAATTCGATTTGTAAGTTTTTATTTCTAGAATAATGAACTGGGCTAACTTCATTATTTTCTTTCAGAAATATTCATAAAGCTAGTGTTCCTAGTAAGAATAAAAACCAAAAAGAGTTTCAGTACGTTCCTAAAAATGTTGTTGATGGCAGAAATTGTCGTAAAATATATAAATTATCTCCTATTTCAAAATCCAACTACGATAACTTGTTTGAGATCATCTGGAGAGAGGTAACAGCGTTAGTTGGGAAGTTTATCGAATTTCCTTGTGAGGTGGAAACAAAGATTTTAAAATGGACATCAGAGTTGCAATCCAGTGGAGTAATTTTTGAAGTGTGTAAAACTCAAATGAAGCCGCTATTTACAAAAACTACGGAAGAAAAACTTTACAGAGCATTTAAAGTTATCTTTAAAAAATTTGACTTATCTACATTTAAAATAAGAATTAACCAATTTAAATCCAATTTAAAAAATATATATATTTATTCTTATTATTTATAGGATGATAAACTACCTAAGGATGATACGGCAAAAAGTACAAACTATCTCCTTCGGGAACTTTTAAAATGCAGTAAAATTAAAACCCTCCAAAACCATTTAACGGAAATTTTCAAACCCACAAGGCTTAAAAATGAGCACTTTTATGATTATAAATGGAACCATTAGAAACCCTTTAAAAACTTCCTAGGGTTTGCAACAAACCCCCCCGTGTATTTATAGATTACATTAAAATTAAATAATTTAATTTACGGCTTGATAACCAACTTTGGCGATTGCAACGGGCGCGTTTCGAACCCAAGCCCTCTAGCACGACAGGCGGGCGTTTTACCACAGAACCACTGAAGGATGTATGATTGCAACGGTGTTTAGAGAAACCATTTTGGGGAAAGTCCGTCTTCCTTTACGTTTTACGAAATTTTTGAACGGCTTCATATCAAATTTTGAAAAGGGTTTTAAAAAGTGATAAGTTATTATTTTTTTCTATAGGTTCTGAAATTGGAATCCTAAGGGTTTTCCATTGACCTATAGGGGTTTCCGTTAAACATTTAAACCCTTTTCAAACCATGCAAGTTGCCAAAACAAACCTTAAGGGTTTATAATTTTTTCCTAAACCTTTTTTAAACCCAAAGCAAACCCTGATAAAACCCATGGAAACCATTTTTTCTAACTGTGTGGAGACTGTTGAAAACAAAGACACCTTTTATTATGTAATTGGCTGCGTTTTACATAAATTGGTGTCTCCAAAAAGTTCCGAAGATCAATAGGGTGGGCTTTGATTGAAAAACATTTAGAAAATATTCCTGTAAATCTCAAGAGGTGGACGTCAATTCAAAATAGAGGACTGAAATATCCGAACATGGAAGCATTAAACATTTTCCGAAAATTGCAGACCTATGTTGGTAAATTCTACGGAAAAGTATTTTATGTAAATAAACGTAAACTAGTTGTTGAAGCAGTCGAAGGTGAAATGTATACAGCGAAGTACGTGTGTGCAAAGAAATTGCAGATGAGGTCATGAAAATGTTTTTGGTTAAATATTGCAATACAAATGGAAAGGGTCATACAAACCAATTAAGACACGATTTTAAAACCATCTAATACAAGAAACAAATGGTAACTAAAGATAATTGTCAAGTAAAAAAAGAAAGTAATGGAAGAAGTTAAACAAGAATTTGCTCAAAATAAAATGATAGTTTAATGTTAACTAATGATTATGTCAGTTCTGTGATTTCAAGAGTACAAATTTTAAATTGCAATAAATTTTAGAAAGTGTTACCATTTTTGATTTTCAAATTGATGTTTCTGTCATTTAATCTTTTACGTTTCATGGCATTTCGACAATACTGGTTTAATGTGGGTTGCGATCCAGCCATACACGCTTGCCTTTGCTTACTGAAGAGTTGTTCAAGTGGGTCCTGATTTCGATGGTCGGTTAATATAAATTGAGCCCCTTTATAATGAGATCAGTTCCATAATGCATTTTGATATTGAATAGAGTAAAATAGATATATAATTATATATACACTAGAAATCTATTTAAATTCACCTTTTACTTGTTTGCCTTAACCCCGATAAAGTCTCTTGCGTTAGCATCATCTTTTTCTTATCCGAATTTTTAACAGGTAGATAATTTACATAGTTTTCCCACTCATCAAAATAGGGCAAAAAATCTCTTGAAGCCACTATTAAATATAATACAGCACATTATTAAAAATAATTGAAAATTGATCAAAAATCAACCATTAATCAACAATCATTTTTGGAACGCAACGGATAAAAATTACTGTTACGAGTGTGATGTACAATAATTACTACATAAAACCACTTGTTGAAAATTTCTAGAAATCGAACCATTTTAGGGTATTCATTTGGAAACTGCCTTCAAGGCATTCGATACTGATTGACATAGTACTTGTGTAGCATACCTAAAATAATTAACACTTATCATAATTTATAACTGGTGTGCAAATTAGCATACTGAACTTTCATCTTGTTCTGCAAATTAATATGCTCGGAGGTTAATTTATGTAACTTTTTTAAGGAACTATTAGAATTTTAGCCTTTATTATAAATACATCGAATAACATTTCACTTTAGTCCTCCATTAATTTGCATGCGTCTATATTTGCAATCAGAGGAACTATTATATAAACAATTCCTACCTGTTTTGATGAGATGGAGAGCCTCAAACAGGAAATAGATTGTTCTCTCTACTATACCAGAGTGTGAGTTGTGGAATCTGTATTCACGTTAATACACTTAATTTGTTGTTGCCCCATCCCCTACAAGGTTACAACACACATAATTTTAAAACCACATATTTCTAGTTTTTGAATGGCCTCCCTGAGAAAGCTGTCTAGTGCTTCTGCTGTTAGACTCTTGGTTGGGAAATACGCAAAAGGAAATTTGAATCAAGATGTCATTGATCTTATATTATGACCTGTTTCCGTTCGATATACCAAATCCTCTTCAATTTTAATTTCATCAAGTACCAAACAAAAATACTCTTAATGAACGCACTTTAAGAAAAGGTTCTTAAAGTACGTTCATTAAGAGTATTTTTGTTTAGTCTTTTTTAATTTTTTTTAAACACCTCAGGATGAAATCCCGTTATTTCATCACGTTTGATGAATGGCGCCGTAGAGTTGACCTAGAATGCCATTGAAGAACACCTGACTCCTCTAACACATTGTAGAGAGCGGCAGATTTTTCGTACATGAAGATGCACCACTGCAAAACTACTGGATGCCACCTTTTAGTTTTTATGTTTTCATTTTCAAATTTGTTTACTGCGTTTCTAAAAACAATTTCCCAAAGTTTTCATTATTCATATTACGTGAGTCACCAATATTTTTTTTCCAATTTGTCAAGGAAAAATAATGTGGGTATTTTTCCAAATCATTCGCTTTGCTTGTTATTATCTTCTCAATTTTTCTGTTTAGTCTTCACACCTTCGCTTTTAATTTTAATTCATTGTTCTTTTATTAATTTAATCTTGATATCAGTTTTTTTGGAAAGGTTTTTAAACGGTGTTACACTGTAAGTAGTCTTCTCTTCTTTCTACATACGATACCTTTTAAGCTATCTCTTTACTTTATACAGTTAAAACAATATCCGTGACTTTCTGTGTGTTTGTCTGTGTTACAAACGCGCTACCGGGGCTATGTCGAAAAACCATGTTTGAAGTTTAAAGGTTGGCAAAACCACCGCGTGACGGTGAGCGTTAACGGATAAATTTGCGGTTGGGTTGGGTAGCGTTTGGTATTTTTTCGTTAACGGTTGCAACTCACAAGGAGGTGGTTATCTCCGATTTGGTTCAAACTCGGGTGGTAAGTAGACCTTCATGTAACTTGAAAATCCCTAATAGGGTGGACAAGAATGGACTTTCGTTTGGCCATGGCAACCAAAAATATTTTTCACAACTTAAAAACTGATTTTCTCTATGAAAATTAATATGGCAAAACGAAAGCCCATTCTTGTCCACCCTTTTAGGGATTTTCAAGTTACATGAAGGTCAAAAGTCGCTTGATGACTTAGGCCTAAGGTGGTGCCAAGGGTATTAGCCTAGCTGATTATTATTATATTTATTATTATTATTATTATTACTTACCACCCGAGTTTGAACCAAATCGGAGATAACCACCTCGGGTAGTCTCCTTGTCAGTTTTATTGAAAATTTGTTACTGTTTAGGTGTAGTGTGGGAATGATGAGTTTGTTTTCTGGCGGGTGTTCAGTTGGTTGTGTTTGCCTTTTCTATGTATGAGTATTTTATCTCCAACTTCTTCTTGTTGACTTTTGGGACGGACCGAGTGCTGAGCGTTACGATAAACGTCTCAGCGTCCAAATGGCAAGGTTTCCACCAATTTAGTTAGTTTTAATGTAATTTATTTACGGGTTTCTTATCGACTTAGATTTAGTTGTATTAATGCAGTGGCGTTGTTTTAACCATGAACATTAAATTAAGAGGACAGGTTTTCGATACCATTCAACGGTGCATTTTATATCTCCCCTCGTATCAATCATCTCTAGAGACTCCGAGGGAGTCTTGCAAGTCGTTTGTACCACGTGATCTTAAAATTTCAAAATGACAATCTCATGCGGTTGATATTGTTACGTAATTTTTTGCGCTTTATATTTTAGTAATTTTTAATTTTGGTGTTTTAATTCAATAAAACCTATCAACTGATATTTAGTATATCATATTTAATCTATAAAAATGTGAAAAATTACCTTTTGGCGTAAAAATGTACTTCGTGTTCATCTTTTTTCTTTTTTTCGAACAGTATCGTCCACTCTTAGCGATACTTGTTTTTTTTTCAAATAACCTTGGCTGACTCCCTTAGTGTGATTGGTTTACGGGGGCTAAAAACAGGCTTTTAACCGATCCTCTAAAATCTACTATCCATGGTTTAACGTTTATTGATATACGAGCTGTCGTTTAGTCAAGTGGCTTTCTGTGCTTTATTAATGGTAAGGTTTTTACCTCTCCGAGGGGACAAAGTCCCCTAGGAGGGGTTATACAACGACCGTGTCTGTCTGTGGGTGGGTCTGTGGGTGGGTCTGTGGGTGGGTCTGTGGGTAGGTCTGTGGGTGTGTCTGTCTGTCAGGACTGCGAACGCGTTCGCATTTTCGGTGCAAAGTGTAATCACTGCGTACGCAGTTTCTCAAAGGGTTGGCAAAACCACCGTGTGACGGTGAGCGTTAACGGATGCATTTGCGGTTTGGTTTGGATGGTGTTTTTTCGCTCACCGTCGTGACGGTTTGGTGTATTACGGTTTTTGTAATGTTTATGCGTAGGTTGTGAGTGTTGAATTTGTTGTGTTTGTGTTCTGATGGATGTGCATGTTGTGTTGTGCATGTTGAGTCTGTTGTGTTTATATGGGCGTTTTCTCTCCAACTTCTTCTTAATGACTTTGGGACGGACCGAGTGCTGAGTGTAATGCTACCTCTCAACGTCCAATGGCAGGGTTTCCACCAGTTGTACACGGTATTCGTCTTAGTATCAATTTGCGATCGCATCGGGCGGGATTTGAACCCGAGACCTCCTGATTGACAGGCGGACGTTCTACCACAGAACCACCGACACTTGTTACGCCTTTTTGAAAATTAGACCTTCAGCTTTATCGGAAGCGTATTTAATAGAGTACGAAATTTTGGTTTAATTGAAATAGAATTGAAATTGAAATTATTGCATCGAAGAAATTCTACTTTAGCGTTTCTCTATTGATTAAAAATAAATGCGCCACCCAGGTTTCGAACCCAGACCATTCGGCTTGGCAGTCGAGCGCTCTACCACAGAACCACCGATAGCTCCTTAGATTCACTGAAATTAAGACAGGCATCGTAAGCATAATAGGTAATAAAGTCTTTTTTTATTAATGAATTTATGAAGGCCTAATCTGGTATTTTTTAAAGGTTAAATCTTGTTTTAGCGCAGTCAGCCGAGATTAGAGGGTTAAAGGGTAGACCCTGTGGGTGGTCCACTTTTTTAACGACCTATATATAGTTCTGTTAATTCAAAGGAGATAATTTAACGTTAATTGCTTTAAGAGCTGGCGGTTCGTCAAGTGGCTCTCTGTGCTTTGTTGATGGTAAGGTTTTTGCTTCTTGTAAATACATTTGGTGTGGATATTTGGATATCTACGATTTCTAACGCAGTCAATGATTTCTTGGGTGTGCGAGTCATTATATGATATTGGAAATTGGACGGCATTGGTCTTTTTCATGTGGTATGCGTCACAACGTCAACAGGAAGTGAACGAGTCGTCCACTACCAGATATCTACGGTATCTTCATCAAGGGCGAGTGTTGAAATAAAATGAGCGTTAAAGATGCGGCAAGTATTTCGTAAGCGAGTAATTCCAAAAAGCCTCTGTAGATATTTCATTAAAATTTGCTTCGTATTATATTTAACTGATAAACTTGTTCTGTAAAAGGGTTTAATTCAATTGTGCATTGTTATAGTACGTCTAACTTACTGTTGTAACTACTTAACTTATGATATTCTGAATAAATTAAAATTGGTCGTTTCGTCTCAATTATTTTAATTATAATTAAAATTTTATACCGGGCGGGATAGAAATGGGTTAATATTTTTAACAAATAACTCTAAATTGCGGAGATATATCTTTAAGGGTTATCTCGAGAAATTAATACCACTAGGGACAATTCTTCCGAGGAGAGGTATATTTTGGCTTGCCAACTTGTTTCTTCTTGTTAATACATTTGGTGTGATTGATTTCCTGGGAAATTGGACGGCACTTGTCTTTTTTATTCGGTATGTGTCACAACGTCAACAGGAAGTCTACGAGTCGTCCACTACCAGATGTCAAATATAGCTATTCTACGGTATCTTCATCAAGAGCGAGTGTTAATATAAAAAAATGTAAACGAAAAAAGAATACAAATACCCTCTGTAGATATTTATTTCATTAAAATTTGCTTCGTATTGTATTTAACTGATAAACGTGTACTGTAAATAGGGTTAAATTCAATTGTGCATTGTTTTAGTACGTCTAACTCACTGTTGTAACTACTTAATTTATAATATTCCGAATAAATTAAACTCGGTAGTTTCGTCTAAATTATTTTAATTATAATAAAATTTTTATACCGGGCGGGATTGAACCGGGATTACGTTTTTAGTAAATAACTCAGGATTGTGGAGATATATCTTTAAGGTTCATCTCGAGAAATTAATACCACTAGGGACAACTCTTCCGAGGAGAGGTATATTTTGGCTTGCCAACTTTTCAGTACAGTAATTAGTTGCACGGTGACCCATAGCCAACTTTATCACCTTTACGAATGCGCCCGTACTGTACCGTTCCTAAAACGGAAGTTCTGTGCAAGACCTGGATATAAATTAGTTGAACACACGATCTGAGGAAAAATAAATTAAGAAGTTAGTTCATGGTGGTCGCCCGCTCGATTTAATAACAAAATTACATCTTATTGGAAACAATTTTGAAATACTATTTTGTCTTCATGAAACCACATTAAATGTTATCATCATCATTGAATAGAAACCGTGTAAGGTAATTTAAGAGTCGGCAATTAATATATAAGTTGTGATGCGCACCCTGAAAAAGAAAAGTCTAAAAACAGCAGATCTATTTTTAACACGAAACCTTTACAGACACATAAGGTCGTATTTTAGTCGTGGACATGAAACTAACTTTTTTACAACAGTCCGATCCTTAACCAACTCCCGCGTGCTACAGGGTATACGTGAAAGTAAACCATTTATCAAAAAACCGATATACAGATTGTATAACTACTATTTACTAAAATATATATTGGTAAAGCCAAGCCTAGATGCAACTTAAGTATAAATAACATGGAGCAAATGAGCCAAAAGAGCCTGCGCCTTTGGTTTCGCCGACATGTCTTGGCAATGTGCTGTAGAAACCACGACTCTAGCTAGATTTGTAAAATGGCTATCAAAGGATATTGGTTCAAGTATCCAAGTTGTAATACGATATAGTCACATTTAATTGGGTGATTTAAAAGTAATACATTTTGTTGTTTATAAACTTTGACGCGCAAAATTTGCAGTAATTATATTGAATAGAGGTTGTATGTGCTTAATTGATTATTCACATTAGCACTACTTTTATCAAATGAACGGATTTAATAAAGTTCGATAACCTGAAGTGATGCGATTTTGTTTATTTCTAGATATTTCGACTATCTTTCGCGGGAAAACAGCATCTTTCAACTGGCACAATGCTAAATTGCCTTTCAATCGACGTGCAACAACTTAAAAATTTAATCATAAATTCTTTTACGATCATAACAGCACCTGTGGTGATAGCAATGGGAAGTTATCTTTTGTGGAATTTATTAGGAATATCGGCTTTAATTGGTGTTCTATTAATTACGATTTCACTTCCGCTTAACATCTTTTTAACCAAGATATATAAAAAATACCAGGTGATTTATTTTTTAATGTTTTTCATAAATTTGATGTTCTTTAACGTTCGTGTTAGAAAAGTAGCCGTGTAAACTCATTTTAAATTGTGTTTTTTAGCAAGAACTTATGAAATGGAAGGATACACGCCTGAAAATAATGAACGAAATATTGACTGGAATGAGAGTTCTTAAATTTTACGCGTGGGAAAATTCATATCAGTCTTTAGTGGAAAATCTAAGGAATCAAGAGGCGCTGCTTCTAAAAAAATTGGCATTTATCCAAGCGATCAACTCTTCATTATGGCAAATCATTCCCGCATTGGTAATTTTTATTTAAACTTATATTTTTGATAATTGAGAGGTAAAGTACGGCACTTTAAGGAATTAACTGCGCTTGGCCGATAATGATTTCTCAATATCATTTGGGATATCTGTTTCTTAATATTGCTTTACAAATATTGTTTCAAACAGATTTGTGTAAGAGAATATAAGGAAACACACAAAATAATTGATTTTTTTAAATTCCTGACCAAATATCTTCTTCACAATGCGGGGCTTTTTCAGTTCCCGAGTAATAAGTGGTATTGGTATTAAATTGAATCTTCGATTAATATATAAATCCTAACGAGCTCCGTGGAGGATTAACCATAAGATTACGTAAGCTTCAATAACACAAGCTACTAAAGGGCACGCGGTCTTTACTCAAGCTCAACGTAGCCTATGGGCGTGGTTGGTTGTTAATCTACCAATAAGCGAGTGCTTTGGTAGGAAAAGGGGTTTAATAGCAATTGTAAAAAAAAATAGGTGTTGAGTTTTAAATTAAGCAAAAGCATAGTCTAAGTAGTCGGCTACCTATTAATTAAAATACTGTACCTGAATGTTACTGATTAATTCTAGTTTTGAGCATCCTGTTGACCTTTGGTTTGAGAAAATATTCCAAAAATTTCCAAGCTTGTTGTTTTCAACTACGACAGATCATATGGTAAGAAAACTTAATGCTAAAAGTTTTCTAGAATAGTCAAATATTAAATTATCTTAGCATTTAACCATAAGTCTTCTATAAAGCAAAAACAATTAACGTTTCTAATTTTATTGATGCCGAAAAAGTGTTTTTAGACAGATTTTGAAAACATATTGAAACTCATTTAAACACTTCAGAATAATATATAAATAATTGGTGTTGCACCGATGTTAATTATAATTATATATTCACAAGCTGTTCCGCTTCAGCTAGCTTTTTTGAATTTATTCTGGTCGGATGTTTCAAAAATTATGAAGGAAAATTTATATAGTCTTTCTAACAGGCGAAATGGTCTATACTCGTGCAATATAAAATGTTGGACGACATCAAGAATTTTACGTGTCAAATGTTGTTTGGTATCAAAATAATATTAATAATAATCAGCTAGGCTAATAATACCCAAGGCAGAAATAATATAGAGACGTTTTATGCTCAATTGCGAAGGAGGGTGATGAAAAGCAGCTCATGCCACGCGAGCCAAGTGAAAAGTGTAAACCGAGGAACTGGGGGACAAACCATCAAACCAGTGAGGATAAAACTTGCAAACTCTACACAGGAGTTTTAGAGTTATCACCGCGTAACTCGGTGGAAAATAGAATTAAAATTAAGCGAAACCATTTTGTGGTTTTTCGAATAAGCCCTATTCACTTTTTATTTTAACTATTTTTCTAACATTTCCCGGTGAATACTTGTAAAATACGAATCTAGGTAAAAAAAGACAAGGTTAAAAAGAAGCCAGTGAAAAACGTCACGAAAATTAAAGAAACCAAATAGGAAAAAAAGCCAATTGATGCTATGGCAAGCGATAGAGACCTCTAGTGGCGGAATTTGGAATCACCGAGTGAGGGGGACAACCTGGTAAAAACATCCTTTCCCATCAGTTTTTCCTAGACGTATTTTTCGGCCGGAAATTTCCGTTTTTCGTGGCGGACGTATATTTTCATTGTTTTATTTCCGACCGATTTTTAGGTGCGAAGACGAAAGAAAATTTATCCCGGTAGTAGAATAGAATTGATTAGGGCTAATCTAATTGCGTATTATTTGGCCACAATTATATTTGTGACTAATACGTTAAAGAAAAAACAAAAATATAAGAAAAAGTGCTGGGTTCGAGGAATATTTCAGAAAAGGGAAGAACAAGGATTCTTCAGTAATTTAGTTCGGGAAATGAGGTGTGGAGATAGAGAAAGCTATTTTAAGTAAGCCTTGATTAAAAAAATTAATTTATTTTTTCGTAAATATAATTAAACTATTAATATTTACATCTAGCTTCTTTCGAATGTCACCCGAACAGTTTGACCAAATATTAGAGCCTGTTAGGAATATAATTAAAAAGAAAGAAACTCCAAAGCCATTAGACCAAAAGAGAAGCTTGCTGTTACATTTAGGTAATCCAGTTAAAACATTATCTGTTTAACTAACCTAATCAGCTCAATTAAATTTAAATACAATATAATTTTTCCTTTAGATTTCTAGCAATTGACATAATTTTACGAAGGGCCTTTTTAATATTTTGTTAGCTGTTCTGACTGAAACTACGCGAACGTGGTTGTCTTCTCCTCGATGAAGTTGCGTTATTCTTGCCATTTTCCACTCTCCTTAAGCAGCACTTGTTCATCGACGCGTAGATTTGGTTTAGGTGTAGTTCATTTCGGTCTTTGATGAAGGCGCGACCATTATTCACTTCTCCAACGTTTCCAGAAGTGTTGTAGGATTTGTTGGCTCAACTGCCAACGCGAAAGACGATTGACCTTTTCTGAAGTCAAGTCGGGTTCTGGGATGGCGGTAAGCTCATCTCCGATTAAGAAATGTCCGGGTATTAAACGGCGAAGTCAGTTGGGTCCGAGCTTAACGCCGTCAATGGACGCGAATTTAGGCTTGCTTTTATTTGGCATATAAGAGTTTGCATTTCTTCAAAGTTAAGAATTGTAGTGCCAAGAACTCGTTTCAAGTGATACTTCACTCCTGCTTCCCAAAGACCTCCAAAATGGAGAGCGGTAGGTGGGTTGAAGTGCCAGCTCGTACCTTCGTGAGCGAGCCAGCTTGACACTTGTTCGTTGTTGTTCGAGGAGACGATGAATTTGATGAATGCTTTAATCTCTCGGTCCGATCCAACTAATTTTGTTCCGCAGTCGCTGTTGATATCCGAGCATTTCCCTCGTCGAGCGACAAAGAATTTTAAGGCTGCGAGAAATGATTCGGTTGTCATGTTGCTGAGTTATTCCAAATGAATCACCCGCGTGGTAAAGCAGACGAAGATCGCAATGAAGCACTTAAACCGGAGATTTCTTCGTCCTTTCATGAGTTTAAGGATGAATGGGCATGCGTAGTCAACGCCGCACTTCAAAAAGGCTCATTCTGGATTAACCCTGGCCTGTTGTAGATCGCCCATTAGTGTCGCCGTGATGGCCTGTTGGTGAACGCCCGGAATACATCTTCGAATGTGGAAGCGTATGGCATCTCGAAGTCCAACGATCCAAAAATGCTTTTGCAAGGTAGTTGCTATCAACTGAGCACCTCCGTGAAAATGTTTCTCGTGCTCGTGTTGAATTAGGAGGTGGGTCAATTTGCTGTGTCTTGGTAACAATGCTGGGTGCCTTTGCTCATACGATAGGTTGGAGTGACGCAGTCGGCCACCAACACGTAGAATTCCTTTCCTCTTGAGGTACGGTTGTAATGATACAATTATGCTTTTCGTTGTTTTTTCCTGTTTTGTTTGAGGCGGCGTATCTCTTCACCAAAACTGTTGTTTTGAACGACTCTAACGCATCGAAATAAGGCCTTTTCTTTTTTTTTCGCTTAGTAGAGCACCAGAGATTCGTTTTTCTTTCAATTGCCAACAATTGAAAATGAACCGCAGTATGTAAGCGGTGACGTGAAGGAGTTTGCTTAGCGACGAATATTTTGTTAGTAAGGTTGATTTCATTTGACAATGCGTCACCAACGCAACTACTACGTTTTTCGTCCGACAAGCAGTTCATTGGTTCTTGTTGGTTATCGTTCTGGTCTCTTGTTGTTAGAAGATAATCCAAGTCATCAGGTCCATGTCACCACGACTCATGTTGAGCAAGCTCTTTAGCGGAGATTCCTCGTGAGGCACAGTTAGCTGTGTTTTTATGGTGGTACTATCTTCTTTGAATACCGCGTGATGTGGTAAGTAGTACGGTTGATTTGTGTTTTAATTTTTGACATCGTCTGGAATGAGTTCCATGTGTCCAAGAGCCAGGTATTCTCCAAAGAACTTGTGGTACTCATCATAGAGCCATGTGTTGGGTTGTAAACGTCGTTCTGTTTGTAAGAACTGACGAACGGCCATGTGCCTGGATTCCCCAAGAGTTGGCGGGTTCTTCTTCATTGGCAATCGTACGGTGAAACTTCCTGTCGAGTCACGCGTATGCGATTCTTTGAAATGCTGTTCGCATTGAGTTTCAGTCGGTGTTAACATTCTTCGAGGGTGGATGGCTTCCAGCTCCCAAAGATTCTTCAATTCATCTTCCAATTTGCAATGGTGGACCTTTATCGTCGGACTTGTTCCTTTTATGAGTAGTGGACCGGAAATTGCCCATCCGAAACGGGTGTTAAAGGCACCGGGAATATCTTCTTTGCCCTTGCAAATTCCATCTAGCAAAAGACTTAAGTACACGTCCGCACCTAGTAGAATATCCACGTGTCCGGGGATATGAAACGTCGGGTATGCGAGATTCAGCCCGTTAAATGCTCGCAGGTTATCGGGTCGAACGGACTGTTTGGTAGCTTGTCCGTGACCTTGTTCAGAATGATTGCCTCGACCGTCACATCCGATGTGTTTCTGATGTTTGAGCTGATGTTCAATATGACACTGCCTCGAGAGGTGTTCACTTCGGTTGCACCAATTCCATCAACTGAAGCGTGTTCGTTTCAGCTTTAGTTGCTGCGTGAATTGCTCTTTTATGAAAGTGGCTTGCGATCCTAAGTCCAGCAATAATCGGGCTGGAAATAGTTGATCACCAAAACCCGTGACTTGGACCATTGTCGCTGCCAAAATCGCTTGAGAGGTTCCGTTTAGGTCTCGAGAAGGGCATGAAACTATGCCAGAGATGGCCTTCGTTTTTGGGGGTTCCATCTCTTGTACGTCTGGATGTAAAAACGTATTATGTCTGAATTTACACTTTCTAAAATCGCCAGATTTGCATTCGTTGCTTTGATGGTCAGTTCGTAAGCAGTTGAAACACATGGAATTATTCTTGACCATGTTCCAGCGCTCGGTCTAAGGTGCGTTCAGAAATTTTGTACATCGGTAAGTTGAATGGTTTTCGTTACAAAAGTTGCAAGACTCGCTCAGAGTACCATGATGAGCTTTGTACTCGGCCTCTGATGTATTGGAGCCTTGGATTTGGTGATTGCGATATTCGCAGGTGCTGGCGGAGCTGCTGCCAACGCTCTGGCCCGTTGGTCCAGGAATTTTACGAGTTCCTCGAAATTTGACTTTCCGTTCCCCCTCGGTGATAGTTCCCATTGTCGGCGAGATTCTGAATCGAGTTTTTCTTTTAGAAGGTGTAGTATAGGATGGCGTCTCAATGTTGAACTTGTTCTTGTAGAACCTTGAGTGCTCTTATGCATACGGCTGTGGTGTCGATGAGGGTTCTCAAAGCTGACGATGATTCTTGTGCGACGTTAGGTTGATTGAAAAGTCGTCTTACGTGTGCGTCGATGATTTCTCGTTTGTTGTTAAAACGATTGTGCAAGATATCCCAAGCTTCCAAGTAATTCGCGTCAGTTACCGGGATAAATTGAATGAGGAGTGCTGCTTAGTTTCGTAATGAAGACTTCAAGTATTGAAACTTCTGAGCTCCCGTTAGCGATTCATTGTTGTTTACGGTTTTCGCAAAAGGTCGTGGAACGGTAACCAATCAATGAAACTTCCGCTGAAGGTAGGAAGCTCCAACTTCGGTAATCGAACTTCGCTAACTGGCCTGGCTGGCCTAACTGGTGCATTGACTGCCCTTGTGTTGGCTTCAGGGACCAACAAGACATTTAATTGCTCAACCCGAGCGAAAATGGCGTTGTACTCGGTTTAGTGAGGATCGAAGTCACCTGCTGGATCAATGGTTTTAGCTATGCCTTCGTGAGCTTCGTCCAAATCTCTTGAAAACTTATCCACTCCATCCACGTACAGCTTCAATGTGACATCAGATAAATGGTCCGCTGTTTGACCTACTGCATTCTCAATTCTTGTGACTTGTCCCTTGACAGCTGGTCTTTTTCTCACATGAGCATCCATAATGTTGAAACTCCAAAAAATTCGTTATTCACGTTGTTGGTTTTAGAGTGCTTGAAAGGCGAATCCTCACTATTGCCCACGGAAATGTTTTGCCGATTCGACGATTAGTTAACTAGTTCCAAAAAATGTCGTGAATAGCGAAATAATAGACGCGTACCTTGCCAATAAAACAGCAAACCTTTAATTATAACGGAATTTTATGGATAGTAAAAAATCTACACTTCTTATTTGAAAGAAAAACATTTTGTACATTTTAAAAATTAAAAACACTTTTGCCGAAAATACACGCGATTTCATCATCGCATTTTTAAAACGTCCGTGATATAAATGTAAGATCGCGCGGTGGATAAAAATACGAAAACTTGAGGTTCATGTGTTTGGAGATTTTAAAGTTATATATACAATACTAAACATCAGGCTTCTGAAAAAGGTGTTTCACGTTATTCAATATAAGCCGCGTTCACACATACCCTCTGTAACGTTGCGAGTGCTCCCGCAACGTTTGTATCCCGTCGTGTGAACAGTTACCGTTGCGCGTCCCAGCGTTTCAAATTGTTTCGGCTGAAACGCTTAGTTGACCATTTTGGCAGCTATTCGTGACGTCATCGAGTTGATTTTTGCGAACCATGAGCCTTTTTTTTTTTTTACACAAATCGTCAATCGTGAATTTTATTCAGCTTATAAATTTTGTATGCCTTTTTTAGAAGAAAATGTCTCGCAACTTTTGGTCTATTGGTTTAAAAAATACAACAAATTTCTTCTGGGTGGATTAATTTATAATAAGAATGTTTTGAAACGTCATTCAAATGCGTGAGCAGTTGAACTTCAAATTACATTTCTATACAACACTTGCCCAATTTTGTTTAAAACTCATTGGAAATCAAATGTGTGAACAAAAAGATATCCAAACGCTAAGAACCGCAGCGAGATCGAAACAAGGCAAAACGTTTCGGAGGGTACGTGTGAACCTGGCTATAGTTATTAAATTATGAATATTAGCTATTATCGTTTTGAGATAGACGAGTACTTTATTTTTTAAGAAAAAACCGTGGAAAAATATGACGTTGTTTTTTAATTCGCGGCGAGTCGGGCCATATGGTTTTGGAGTTCCTCGTCAGCTGGTTCTGGTAGCTTACAACCAGACTATGATTATGGACTAATCCACTTTTTTGCGTATCGCACAGTCCATAGTTGGTTTCTTCAAACTTAACTTATCGTATATACTATTCTCCACCACACTACCCCTTTTCGGCTTTCCGTTGCCATGCAACGCGTTTTGAAATTTTTAATGTTTAGGCTTAGTTTCTCTTTTAGATGTATAACAGTCGCCAGCCAGATTTCCCGCACGGTACTGATGAGTTCCATATAGAACGAAACCGGTCTACCGTTGGAATTTCTGGCTATTTTATTAAGCTTTTATGTAGTTTATTACTCGAAGATCTATTTGATCCGAGATTCGCGGCCTTTTTGTTTGCTCGAAGAGCTATTGGTACGAGTTATTAGTAAGGTTTTTAATTTCTTCAAATTTGTTTAGGGTTTAGCTATATTATCCCTTTTAATTATGGAATAATCTCCTTTTTTGCGTATTTCATCAGCTTACAGCTGTATGTAAAGGTAAACAACATATATATTACACGCTTTGATAATACATTCCATTTCTGGAAATGGACAGAGCTCAAGCTTGGCTAGTTTATCTGAAGATAATTCCAATGTTTCGAAGTAAGTGTATCAAATTTATTCTTTTTTACTGGTAAAATATTTACTAATATTTATTGTATATTTTCCGTGTTATCTCAGTCTTCTCAATTGAGAACTCCAGTATCCAGTGAAAATCTCAACATTTCAGAGATAGTTCATCAAAATAAAAATCATATTTTACCGGTAAATAATTTACTTATATTTATATCTTGTCAGCGTTTTGTTTTCTCCGTTAAGTACAGTGTCAGAACTGTCTAGTAAAAATCCAACTACGGATGTTGAAGATAGTATATGAAAGTAAGTAAGAGGTGTTTTGTACTTTTTGAAATGTTTAAAAATACATTGGGATGACTGGATGTTTGTATTAATTATATTAATCTTCTTTAAATTAGATAAGAAAGAAAATTGAAGTAACCTGGTGGGTATTCATTTGTTGTGTCTCGGTTGCACTAATTATTCAACTCGACACACAAACATTAGCTTCAAATGTACCCGAAGGACAATCTACTGTGTAAATTATGGCTGGTTTGAATTAACCGTCAAGGTTCAAAGGGAAAGTACATAATGTGAACTCCATCTCCTTATAGGAAAATTTGTGGAGCACTTTTTAAAAGCAGTTGCGTTAAAACCAAGTCAGACAACGTTCCCAAATACTTTACCTGGCAAACTTACGCAGATGAAACCACAGTAGTTTCAACGGTCTCAACCAAAGGAAAATGATAACATAAGACTGGAGATAAAAAGTATAGATTTGTCACTACATCACTTGCGAAGTTGTATTAAACCTAAATATATTTTTATTAGGAAACTTTGTTTAGTTTTTAAATTGAAAATTATTTCATTCCTGAACGTTGAATAAATATTTAAACCAAAAATGTAAATTTAACAAACTGCGAACATTTTTTAAAATCCGCTAATTTTAAATAAAATTGTAGACACAAATTTTGTATTACAGTAACATTTTTTAGAAATAAAGAAATATATTTGCTTATACAGAAAATATACAATAAATATAAATAAATATTTTACCAGAAAAATACGAATTTTTAATAAACTAAAGGTCTTTTCACACGAGCCAACTTTTCAAATCAAAATGCTGAGTCAGCAAAAATGGATCAGTGATCCATTTTTTTCTGGCGTACTTTTTTGGTGGATCAACTCATCGAGCTTTTATTCACACGAACCAACTAGTTTACTCAACTCAAGTTGACTCATCTAGTTGGATCAAAAAGTTGGCTCGTGTGAAAAGGCCTTTACTCCGAAACATTAGAACTATCTTCAGATGAATTAGCCAAAGCTTGAGCACTCGCCATTTCCACAAATATAATGTTTTATCAAAGCGTACGATATGTATTGTTTACTTTAACATACAGCTGTAAGCTACCAGCTGATGCAGGACGCGAAAAAACTATTCGCCGACTCGCCGAGGCTTAAAAATTAACGTCATAATTTTAAACGGTTTTTCGTAGAAATCAAAGTACTCGTGTATCTCAAAACGATAATAGTTTGTTGCGAACCTTTTTGAAGTTATTTTTAAATCAGTTTCTTTGCTAGCATGAACTTTGTGTTTTATTGTCTACATAAAACCATTCATAGAAAACTTTTGAAGTCCTTTCCGGTAGCTAACATGTTTGGTCTCCATGCTTTTTTAAAATATTATTATTTTCAATCTAGGTGTATAAAACAAGAATAATATCTTTTTTCTTGATAAGATTTTTTTCCCTCCTGTTTGATTTTTTCTTCCGAAGAGAACGTTTTAAATTTTGCATTCGAATTTTCATTTACTTCTTCATATTTCTTTTGTCTTTCTTAGGGTCCTTTCGTATCTTTCACAATTTTTTTGTTCAAGTTCAAGTTCAAGTTCAAGTTTTATTAACAATCTGATATATTTTTTATACATAAGGTATTCTAGGGCCAAGTCAATGAGCGACTTATAGCCCTTTTAATTTAAGGTAACAATCTTCTTTTAATTGTAAAAAACCGACAAAACAAAAAAATAAATAAAAAGGGACTTGTAAAAATAGTTCCCTTTTTTGTATAAAAGAGAAAAAAAAAAATCAACGGACACAAAAAGATTAAGTGTTAGAAAGTTAATTTGCAAACCAATTAAGAATTACTAAGTTAATTAAAGAAATAAAATAAAAAAAAAATAAACATAATACATTTATGCAATAGAGCTATCCAAGATATGCTGTCGTTGAATGATGCAACAGATTTAACCCCAGCAACTACTTTTGTGTCTTTGCAATTATTTGCCACTTTCAATAATACTCTTCGAAACATACCTGATCTTTTCAACGCCGCATTTTTGGTATAAATTAAAAACTTTGTATCTTAAAATTACAAAATTATGTGATTTGATATTTTTCCAGAGTCGAGTTTCTGTCTATAGAATTAATAAGGTTTTAAATGCCGAAGAAAGACGTTCATATATAACACTCGATAATGTTAATTCGAAATCAGGTAAGGATACTCAACGTTTAATAATTAAAGCGTTTATGGTCGTTTTTGTTTTGTTATTTTAAAAATAAAGACAACTCACAAAATACCTTAAAATCAAACTTTGCGAAATATATCCAGGCCTGTTTCTAACTTTGTTTTATTTGTACATACTTTAAAGTTTTTAATAGCGCCAAGCTTAGATTGTGACCTAGCAAGACCTTTTCCAGGGTGTTATGGATTAGTTGGTTAAAAACTAAGGGGTGTTTTCTTATGGTCCTAATGAGTATATAATGTCTAATATAACCTTCAAAATATAAAAATTAATCTTTCAATGCTTTGTTTCAGAGATATAGGCCCCCGAAAAACTTCCCCCAACACCGATAAACAACCTTAAAACGTAAGAACGAAATCCTTCCTTCAACCCAATTGTTTGTAAAAAATAAGAAGTTGTGTTTGGGAGCCCATATCTCCGAAACGAATCACTTAAGGATCCCTGTTAATTTGTCACTTTCTACTCATTAGGTCCCATCAAAGACGCCCCGAGTTTTTAACATGCTATAAAGTTATAATCGATTTAATTCATAAAAGCGTATTGAAACTTTTAGAATGCTCACAAGACGTTCTTCCGGCGGCACAATTGCAACGGAAAGTACGAAATATTGAGATGATTATTGTTTGTAGCTGGTCGGAACGAGTTGGTCTTAGCTTATAACAAGGCTTTCACGGTGGGTAATTCTAATACCGATGTCTCGGTTGGGTTATCATATCACAGAGGTAAAAAAGGTCAGCTTGTAAAATATTCATTAAGCGTTAGCTAGTTCCGTTATCACATGATTTCAACGCGAATTGTTTCATTGTACTCAGAATTCGACGTGCTTTGTAACGTATAAATTTGTATTTGGTCGTTGACTCATTGGTAACCAGGTGGCGCTTATAAACCTTTAAAGTTAACCCCTTAGTTTAAACTAATCAAGTGGGTATGCATTTTTAAGCTTTCGTCTTTGGGAATTCGAATATCAATGTCTTTATTGACCTTTCCTAGAAGTGTTTTTTATTTTTTTGTCGATTGTGACGTGTGGGACAATTCAGTCCTCTCGTCCATTTGATTAATCAGGGCGAGATACGTGGGGACATCAGACTATTGTATTTATATACCCCGTACACCGCCTAAGCATTACGTGGGGACATAAGTATATGTATTTGTACCCCGCTGCTCCGCCTTAAGCACTACAGCGGCCACCTTAAACAACCAGCCCTGGACAAAAGTGCGCTTTGCGAAACAACGTTCGGCCAGTGAGACAGCCATTTTGACCGCCTCACATATAGCAAACAAACGCCCTCATCACGGCCCAACAAAAGGCGACACCATGGGCTGCCCGAGACCCACCCTCGCACAGCTGAGGACTAGAGTGGCTTCCTCTTCCACTGCAAACTACCCTCCTTAGTAGGTCACAGAATGACGAGTGTGGAACACCCATGAGGTTCCAGTGACCCAGCGCCCCGATCACATGACCTTGAGAGCCGGGTATGGAGCCCCCCGCAGGCTCCAGTGACCCCATCACACCACTAGATAGGGGACAGGGGTGAGGACACCCGTGGCGGAAGTATTCCGACCACCCGTTGGGGGATTGGTGGTCTTCCTCAAACGGCCATCCACAAACTCTGCCAGACGCTTGGGATTACAGGAGTACGCCACTACTCCCGGCCTATCCTAGATGTATTTAAATATAAATATTCCCCGGGCTTAGTTTGCCATCTAGAGGTATTTTTTTTAATTTGGGTGAATGCCACTAGATCGCGAACTATAGTGTTGTATCAAGACAATTTATGGATTTTCGAAAGAACTGAAAAGTTTCAAAGCCAGTGTAGACATGCCCAATTAAATCTTTAATTCGTGTACGATCCTAAATGTCTATTGTATTTTATTAATAAGCAAGCATGATTGTGACACTTGTAAGATGTGTATTTTACTTAAGCTACGCTGAAGACTTGTATCAAAGATAAGTTCGGAAATGTTATCATTATAGTTTAATTACAGTGATGGTTAGAAATATTCGTATCAAACGCTGGATAAATGTTTGTTGACTACCTCTTCGGCCAGTGAAAAAAACACAAAAGACAGTGAATCTGACTTTGAAAGATAGTGAAGATAACAAGTTGGCAAGCGGGCCAAAATAAACCTCTCCTCGGAAGAATTTGTCCTTGCGTGTATTAAATACTGGACACGGTACTCTATGATAAGCGTCCTCCAAAAATATTATCCCGGTAGTATCCCAACCAGTAGATATTTTTTCTTTTAAATATAAATATTACAAATGTTATTGTATTAAACAAATTTTGCATTATCAATAGAACAAAAAACCAACTTTAGACCAAAACGTTATTATTAAATTATCAAAGCAATTAAATTATAAATATAAAATACAAAATTTAAAATTATTAGAACGCTCACGAAACGTAAATTATACTTGCAATAAACTATTTCACAGAGAAAAACCAACCCATTGTATTATAGGTCTTAAACAATCAAATTTATATTGAAAAACAAAAGTTAAATCGAAAACCAAAACTGTAAGTGGGAGCACTAATAGAAAAACTGCGTGGGTTCATGACAACCCAACGAAGCCGATAAAAATTAATGCAAATAAAATTCGTAGACATGAATTATCCCCCACATTATAAACAAACAAGAACAATAACCAATAGAAAAATATATAATAATAATTCAACGAAGTAACAAGTTAATTAAAATACTTAGGAACCAACAAAATGTAAATCTAAATACTTACAGTAATAAACATTGTATTAACAGAAATATGCAATAAAATAATTAATAATAACCCAATCAAACAACAAGGTAATTCAAATACTTAGAAATCCAGAAAATGTCAATAAATATACCCACGGTAATAAAAATTGTAATAGAAAAAAACCAAAACACCTTACCGTTAAAAATCCCGGCTTATAACGCACACTAAAAAAAACCTTAACTGAATAGTGAAGGCTAAACAACAGCGCATAACTCAAAATATAAAAGCACCGTAACCACATAAATGAAAATGTATCACACTGTAACGTATTCAGTCACCAGATGGCGACTGAGTCCGTTATCCAAATCTCGCACCCGGTTATTATTTTTAATTTCTCCCGCCAAAATAAAGGCGAGTGCACCAGGTGCCGTGCCCGGCTGGTTCAGAACGATTGGCCCATATTGACAGACTGTTCGTTTTAATTTTTTGTCCCAAAAAAAGGAGGGAAGCAATACATAGAGACAATGTCTAATGAAGGTCTAAATTTTATTGTAAGTTTGTTTATTTTTTTAGCCTAAGAGGGAACAATAAATCTTGTTCTTATTTATTTTACCGTGTCCTGATTCTTATTATTAAGCTTTGCATCTAGCGTTACCCACATTTTAACCGTGACCAACTTAACGTGATTTATCTTGATTGAGATAAGTTAAGTCGAACCGGGAACGGTTATAACACATTTAAAACAGATAAGAAAACACGTAAAATAAATTACGAAGTTACAAGTAAAGTAAGCAAAAGGAAAAAGCGCGTTGTATACCACTTGAAATTGTATTCATAAAGGACTCTTAACGGTTCAAAAGTACTGATAGACAAAAAACTAACTAAGTGGACCACCCACGGGGTCTACCCTTTAACCCTCTTATCTCTGCTGACTGCGCTTAAACAAGATTCAACATTTAAAATTTCATACGTTAAAAAATTTAGACTTTAAAAACTATTAATACACTCATCCGATCTCCAAGCTGGACGGCTTTAACATTATGATGAGAAGCAACGTTGAAATTGTTAGATATTCAATTGGCTATATACCTCCTATAAACGCACCGGCGACTGGCTTAAATTACGCCAATAAAATCCTTGATTGGTTGCTAAAGATAATGTCTCAACTTGGAATATAAAATATTGCGTTTTCGAACAAGCCTTATATACACGCTAAACCGATGGAAATTGCCTGGAAACACCCCGAAAAATTGAACCGAATAGTTTTGCGGATGGGTGAGTTTCACTCAAATTTTGTCCTCCCTTCAACAATTGGTAAGAAGTTTAAAGATTCGGGGCTTCGGGAAATATGTGTTTAATCTGGCATTATGGCTAAAGGAGCTGTTAAAAGTGTTTTCGAAGGACGTCAGTACAACCGAGGTGTCCGTCTTAATAAACTAGTTTTGGAAGCTCTAATATGGCTTGACTAAGAAGAATTTGAATTGTGGCTATTACAAAACCACCCAAGAGAAGCTAAGGCCACAAAACTTTTAACAAATAATTTGGACAACAGTACCAATGACACGAAAGATGAAACACTTCAGTGAACAATCCTGGCCAAAGTTTTAATTTTTTTCTAAGAATATCTTAATCGTATGCGCAATGGGTGCAAAGGTATATTGATATGGTTTAAACTATGTTAGACATTTTGAGAGCTTCGAGAGAAGGTATTTGGAATCTACATTTGCACTCGAGTCGAGCTATGATTCCTTGGGTATTTGGCTAAGATAAAGTGAACTATGCGTGATATTTCTCAGCATATTAGGTTAAATGACTAATCTTGAAGAAACGCATCCCAGCGTATTCGAACGTTTCAAGAATGGTGGAAATACGAACATTAATTTGCTAGATTTTCTTTCTTATTCTCTAAGTCCGGTTCCGTGGGTGTTAGCGACAGCGGATGGTTTTTTTTACGGGTAAACAATAAATCTATACTCTCGCTCAGGCTATTGGGAAGTATGCTGACTCAGTAGAATAATTTTCATCTCCAAGTGCAATAATTATAAATGGAATGAAAATGGTTTAACAAATTAAAGGCGAAGAAGAGACTTGTTTTAAAAGAAGACAAAAACCGCGAACGAATACATTGTCTTTGACGTATATGAAGAGCAAACCCTAAAAACATTGGAATGAATCTTGCGAGGATCCGACGGAGGACCTTAGTTTATTAAAATCGCACCGTCTCACAAAGTAAAACACTGAGGAAAGTTCCTAAAAGTTTCTCATTACAAAATGAGCCTTATTACATTTATGGTCGAAGTGCGGCAAAGGCCGGCATTGAGAACGAAACTGAAGGACCAAATAGTTGTTGTGACGCACTAGGACAAGTAGTATTGGAATTAAAATCAACTCAAGAAGAGGCCGATACGATAATATTCCTCCAAAGTCAGGCTTCGAAACAGGACTATAACTCTATCATTTCATCAGCCGGGGACACTGAAATTCTAGTCATTAGCCAGTCGCTTTGCAGTGACATACCTAGTCAGATGTTTAAGAAGGTAAAAAACAAAGTTCGTCGATATCTCCGTGATATATTTTCAAGCAACACAGTGCTCTCGGTCGAGGGGACAACCACTCTTAGAAAATCTGTACACCGGATTACGCTTAGATTAGCACTGCCAAAGGCAGGGACTTCAAAGATTACGCGTAATCCCATAAGTACAGTCAAATGTACAGCTCTGTACACCGATTACGCGGAGTGATCAGCCCCTCGCTCTCGGTGTAATGTTTATTAAGCTTAAGTCGGTTTGTTCGTCTTTAGCGGTTGCGACGCAGTGAGTGCACTCGCCGGTAAAGGCACTCGAAATTTTAAAAAAATAAATGAAATTTTAAGAAACCTTCACAAGACTTGAATAATCTTGGGAACTCCGCAGAGATTTGTTAACATGTCAGTTATACGCTGCCAAAGAAAGTACCTCTGATATTTATGAATGTCTATATTTGTTATTTTGCGACAAAAAAGAAAAGCCACCATCTGCTTAAATGCCTCCTTCGTCAGCATGCAATATGGTCTATGGGATAGATCCTTTTAAGGTTGCTCTGATCTTACCGATCCAACCGAGCACGGTTGAAAGATTGATAGAGAAGGACATATAGACAATGAATGGATGACTGGATCACAAGCTGTTGCTTCTGTCTTGCAATTTATGTAATATAATTGCATCCGAATTTGCAAAGCAGACACGTGCAACTGCATAGGCAATGTCCTAAATTGTACCAAACTGTAAAAGGTTACAACATGTGATAACCAGGAAAAAGCCACGGACGTTTACGAGCGTGAAGAGTCGGACATAGTGGACGACTAGAAAATATTAAATGTGATACGTATTAAAATGATTCAGTATTCAAAATATGTTGCGTTTATTTCTTCCTTAAAGTAAGACTGTGATTTTTTCATTTTCCAATAAATATATTTTAAAATTTTAAAAGTGTTTTTTAAAAGTTTGAACTATAAGCAGTTAAGTTATTAATTTGACCTCTTGATTTTTGTGATAGGATTAACCAAAGTAATTTAATTAAAGACATTTAGGATCTCACATAAACTAAAGATTTTAAAAAAGTTCAAGATTTTGTGCATGTCTACACTGCCTTTGAAACTTTTCAGTTCGCCCGAAAATCCGTTATTTGCCTTTTTACAGTACTATTGTTCACCACCTAGTGGCATACACCTTAATTAATAAAAACTAATAGCGCTAGATGGCAAACTAATTGGAAATTTTTATAATTAAATACATCTTGGAACACGTGATAGGATAACACAAGAGAGACAGCGATATTCAAATTCCCCAAGACGTAAGCTTTAAAATGCGTACCCAAATGAGTATTTTCAACTAGGTGATCAATTCGTCGACGACCAAAAAAATATATATGTGTTAAAAAGCCCGTCGAATTATGAGTACAATGAAATCGGACGTAAACTGAACGAGCTAAGGCCAAATTAATATTTTAAAATTTTACCTTTTGATCTCTGTGACCTGATCAATCAAGGAAATTCGAGTTCAACAGGTTGAAAGCTTTTAAATGCTTATCCTGTTGACTAGTATTCAACTAAGGGTTCAAGTTTAAATGAACTTTAAGTAATATTTGGCCAACATGCGACACATGGCTACCGGTAAGTCGTCGACCAAAAACAAGATATGCGTTTGAAAGCCCGTCGAATTATAAAGCAATGAAAATACTTTGCGTTACAAAATTTGACTGTTTAATTTTTTGAAAATTACAAAGGGGAGGTCCCATATTAACCTTGATTTTCCCTTGCTTCTTTACGTCCAGATAAATTTTAAACTTGATTTGTGAAAAGAAATTTGGTTGCAATGGCAAAACGAAAGGCAAATTGAAATTTTCCTTTAGCAACTTTTAATGTATATGCAGGGTCATATGGAAAGAAATTGGGGAGAAACACCTCGGGATGTCTCTTTGTAAGAGTTGTGAATAACCTTATGTTTTGAAAGAGTTCGGTCAGAAGCATTGATTGATGTTTGTGGTGTTGTAAATTAATTTTTCGTAAATTATGTTTTCTTTCTAACTGTGTATTTCTTTTTCAGCGGTTGAAATAATTGGAGGTTCGTTCAGTTGGGACACTGAGCTCGATCCGGTTCTTAAAAACATAGATTTAAATTTTCCAAAAGGAGTTTTGGCAGCTGTTATTGGAAGCGTTGGCTCAGGAAAATCTTCCCTTTTATCAACTATTCTGGGAGATATGGTGAAAGTTTCGGGAGAAGTTCTTGTTCAGGTAGCTTATTTATCAAATATCAAAATGCATTCCTTTTCGCAGAATTAATTGATGTTGTTAGTTATGTATCGTAATTAGGGAAACAGAATCGAATCAGCTATAAGATCGGTTCGATTCTTTTGAAAATGTGATGCCCAAATTGACGAATCTACAATTTAAAAACTAAAATTTAATTTATTTAGTATATATACATGCTTATCAGACTATTGTTTGTTACATTTAACATAGCAAAGAAAACACACTCACCACATACCATTTAAGATCATCAAATAATTTCTATCAGCCTTATATGCTTTCTTTTAATTACAGTATTATTTTATCCCACATCTATCTTATTAATAAAGTTATGAAGTTTTATTAGTCCATAAGAAAGCTTGTGGCTGTATATAATCATGTATAATTTTTTGGAAATACGTAAAATCTTGCTAAATGTATGTGAACATTGACATTCTCAATGTTTGATCACGCTGTTCTAGAGGTCGGCGTTTGAATAAGAAATTATACGATTGTTTATATTTATCCATAACCGATAATTATTCAGAAATATTCGAAAAAATGATTAATTTTGCATGTTAAATCAGTGCTTAATCGTATAATTTATTCGTATAAAACATATAATACTAATTTTAATGATTAATTGAAATTTTTGCGGTTAATTTATTTGTTTCGCCGACCTCTACGCTGTTCTTAAAATTTAACATGAAATATTTCTGATAACATATAAAAGTTATGCAAAATTTTTAAGGAGTAGTAGGAGGTGAGTTGAGAAGTATGCTAGTTTTTTCCCCATTTCCCTACGATTTTTTAAAAGAGCGCCAGAGAGCTTCAAAATGTGGTCTACTACCTCCGGGAAGTAGGCTGCAACAAGCACAAATCCAAGCAGCAGGGAAATGCGAACATTAAGGTTTGGGTTCCTGAGATAGGTAAAAAAGGACTTAGTAAAAAAATCGAATTAACCAGCATAGAAAAGTAAACTTAAACAGTATTTAAATCCCTGCTGCTGGGTTTTGTGCTTGTTGCAGCCTACTTCGAGGGGCTAGTAAACAAACACTTTGAGCTCTCGGGCGCTCTTTTAACTCATTGTAGGAAAATGAAAAAAGGGCATACTTCTCAACTCACCCCCTACAACTCCTTAACATTTGTGCATTACCATTTTGAAACACTTTTTATAAATTTAGCCTTCCAGGTTATATATGACCAAATATTTTGCCATTTAAGTTGGTGATTTTCAAATGATTGACTTTTTGAAGATGTCAACAAAGCACTCACAAGGAGACATCCCGAAGTGTAACCCACCGATTTGGTTCAAACTCGGGGGCTTGGTAGACCTTCATGTAACTTATTTATTTAATGGGCATCGGTTTTGTCATGGCAACGAAATATGTTGTTGACCACAAAAAAAGGAAATTTTTACATTGAAAATAACATGGGATTCTAACCGATTCTGAAAATGGAAATATTAGATAAAACTTGACGAAAAAAATCTGTTGATCAATTTAAACAAAATGGGTGAATATAAGCCAAAATGGCTAAAATTGGAAATATGTTAGAGAAATTTTTAAAAAGTACTATCATTGAAAACATATTTCGAAATTGTTTGAGCTAAACAACTTCTTTCAATTTTGAAAAAAATATTTATTTTAATTAATTAGATATTTTGTCAATATGAGCATTTTTATTATTTTTTTAAATTTAAATGTTTTTAAAATTTCGATATATTTTTTCCAATTTTGGTCAAGTTTGTCCAAAATAAATTCATTTTTCAAACAACACCATTTATTTTCTCTTAATTCCTTTCAGTTTTGATCGAAACTACTGATTTTGATCAAATTGGTACAAATTTATTCAATTTTATCAATTTTGAAAGGAAATTTTTTATTTCGAACTTTCATAGTCTTTGGCAAAAATAAGTCATTTTTGATATAATTTATAAATAATAATTTTAACCATTTTAATCGAGTAATTTGAATTTTGATGTTTGTTGATCAAATTGACCTTAATATTTTTCAAATACACCAATCTATCTATATATTATTCCGATATTTCACAAATAATCTATTTAAGTCAATTCCTATCAATTAAAATCGATAATTTTTTTAAATTTATAAAATTTTTTCAATTTTGAAAAGATTTATTCCAAACAATTTCGAAATATTTTTTAAATGTTTTTACTTTTTAAAATTTTCTCTCACATTTTTCCAATTTAAGCCATTATGGTTAATTTTCACCCATTTTGTTCAAATTGATCAAAAGTATTTTTTCTATTTTGATAATTTTCAAAATTTTGAAATTTGGTAATTTTTTTTCAGGGGACCCTCGGAATCGGTCAGAATCCCATGTTATTTTCAATGGGAAAATTTCAATTTTTTGTTGTCAAAAAGATTTTTCATGGCCATGGCAAAACGGTTGCCCATTGACTAAATTCCCTTTAGGATTTTTCAAGTTACAGGTCTAACAAATCCCCGAGTTTGAACCAAATCGGTGGGTTACATTTCGGGATGTCTCCTTGTCAGTGAGGTGGCGTACTTTTAGTAATTAGGAAAAAAATAATTTTTGTTACATAAGTAGAAGGAAAGTGAGGGTGTGGCATCGATCCCGGGTTCGGGTTTGGGTTCGGGATCGAAATCCGGGATTTAAGGGATGAAATGGGGGTAAAATCGTCAAAAAGTCAATGTATTTAGGGTATTTCTCGCGACGATTTGTTTTCCCGTATATCAACATATTGTGTCCAGGCCAACTTGTTCATTTATCTACGCTTATCTCGAAAGATACTTGAACGTATATCTTATCAAGTTTTATCGTACGGAATAAGTTGAAATGATGTAAAAATTGATAACCTAGGCGGCGCGTGCGCAGATTACCCCGGGGGACGCGATTAATTTGAATTTAAGAGTTTTTTGACGTCATGGAATATGGGACGCGGTTAACGTGCGCGGATTGGGGCGCGGTTAATTTGAATTTAAAACATAGATTTGAGTGTTTTGACGTCATGGAATATTCGTTGTTAAAATGACGTAGAATGGAAATATTTTTAAACTTAATTTTAATATCATTGTAGTACTTAAATATGCTTGACACTTGAACCTTTCTCACGAGTATTTCAAACGAATATCTAAAGTTTAAGTATGAGAAACGTATCGTTCTCAAGTATTGTAATTGTACACGTGATTCCGTATGAGGACCGGGTAAATTCCTATATACGTAACGCGATACACTTCAAAATGCGTATACGTAGAATGGAATTAATTTTAAACTCCATTTTAAAAAATAAGATATCGAAGATAAATAATTTCAGAGTATAAAAAGGGAAAACCGTATAATAGTAAGACCATATTTAGAAAGTTCACCATCTGAATTGTATTGGAAGTGACTTCGAGGAACCTTAAAATGTAAGTAGGAATACTCAGTGATAATTCTTAACTTTGTCTTAATGTATTTATTTTATAGGAATTGTTCATTTCCTGTGTCTGCTGACAAAGGGTTAATCGTTTATGCAGATGAAACCATCTACTGCGGTCTATTAGATTTAACAAAGGGTATCAAACTAACAGAAGCGGAACTGCAAGAGCTATGGACAAAGAAAGATGCCATTGAAGCTTATTTCAATAACGAAGCTGAAACTTCGTGGGTTTTCACAGGTTCTGAAACTAAACGGTTTTCGGTTCATAGATTTGCCGAACAAAAGGTTTTAGATGTTAGACAAATGTACCATGGTTATGGAGTAAACTATGGAAAACTGTTACCGACTAAAGAGGGGGTAGCTTTCGCTCAATCTTCTTGGTTGAATTTCCTCGACCAGTACAAGTCTATTCAGAAGTGTTTAAAGAAAATCAAGGAAATAAAGGAGGCGATGACTAACGTTGTAATTAAACAATTACACGAAGCTCTTAAGAAAGCGTGCAATGGCTGTCAAATTGATCATCCATCTCAACTCCAGCATGATTGTATCATGACGGATTATTCTAAGCGCGTAGATTTGCATTTTTATGAAATAATTATGTCGGTAGATTGTGAAAATATTATTGAAATGTTTACTATTCGCTGTGAATTGTCGAAAGAAATTTTAAATAATATAATGTCACTAATAATATGCAATGCTAAAAACTTGTTAAAAAGTTAATAAAATTGATTGCACTAATGTTCCGATTCTCATTTACCATTATGGATTTAAGCTTACAACATCCAATGAATGGGCTTGTAGCCGGGTCCACCCAATGCGGAAAGTCATTCCTGGTGGGACGGTTGATTCAATATAAGAAGACCTGTATATCCCCTCCTCCGGAGAGGATAATATGGTGTTATACCGAGTATCAGCCGAAACTATTTCAATCAATATTAGAACACACACCTTCAGTCGAGTTTCACGAAGGGTTACTCGATGTTAATATATTAAACCCGCAAATTAGGAATTTAGTTATTTTAGACGATTTGTTATGCGAGATATCTAATAATAAAGATGTAACTAATTTATTTATTCGTGGATCTCATCACAGAAACACCTCCGTACTAATTTTAATGCAAAACCTTTATTACCCCGGAAAAGAAATAAGAACTTTAAATTTAAATGCTCATTATCTATTTATTTTTAAATCACCACGAGATAAATCAACAATTTATCATCTCGCGAGGCAGATATCTCCAACCAATAGCAAATACGTTATTGATGCGTTTCAACAAGCTACGTCACGGAAATTTGGGTATTTATTAGTTGACTTGAAACCTCACACCCCAGATCAGTATTTACTACGAACAGGTTTAATACCGGGTGAAGAATCGGCTGTCTTTATTCCAAAATGAAGTGTATTATAGAAGGGAATTTTTTTAGGGTTAATCGAGAGTGGATTATTAAAGAATTAGCTTACGTAGTATTAGAAACTGAAGAATCGGAAGTGTTTACTTTCAAATCTCCATGCCCTTTCAAAGAGCTTTCAAACGAAAATAAAAGACAATGCAGATGGATATCTCATAACATTTGTCATCTTCGATGGGATGACGGCGAACGTCCTTACAGAACGAGACGTGACATTTGCAATCAGATAGCGGAAAAAGCTACTTCGTTTTTCACCAAAGGTTTAGAAAAAGCTGCAGTATTATCGACACTCCTCGGTGTTCCAGTAACTAACATCGAAGATACCGGTTGTCCTAAATTATCAGAACTAGAAGACGTTGAATTAAACTGCCCTTTTCATTCCGAAACTGTTCATTGCGCTTTAAGAAAGGCTAAGAAAATCTCTAAATGGATGTCTCAAAACGAGTAAAGGAAAACCTAGACTTTCTACGTTTCCTGACATCCTGTAATCTAAATCAAAGAAAGACAGCTATTAAATACGCTAGCAAGGAAGCTATACTGGCTCTCGTTGAATGTTGTATAAATGTATTACACGGAACAATTGAACTGTCAGAACGTCATCGTAAGCGGTTAAAGAAACATAGCGCGGTTATACGAAACGTGTCGAAGAAGAATCCTATATCAAAACGACGAAAGATACTGGTACAAAAAGGTGGTTTTCTTCCATTTTTATTAGCGCCACTGCTATCTATCGTTAGCTCAGTCGCCGGAAGTGCAATAAGCCGAGCTATAAACCGATGATGGCTCGAAAAATGCTTCTAGTACCTGAAGATGTAATGGAGAGATTAAAAAACACTCCACCTTCCAAAACAGAAGAAACACCTGAACTTCAAAAAGAGAAGACACTCGATGATGAAATGAAATCTATTCTAGATAATCCAGATTTAAACGAATCAGAGAAATTAGCATTATACAATCAAACTCTCCAACGACGGTTAACTTACGTACGTAAAGAGCAAATCTCTCCCGTTATTGAAAACTCTGAACGGCCTAAAACCTGGTTCGCGCAAATATCTTATTCTCTACCTGCAACTTATGTTAGTGATGCGATTTCATTATACCGAGCGACTACGGAAGATCCGAGATATATTAGATGGACTAACTCAGGAGAGCTTTCTATTCGAGGACAAGTGATTGGAGGATCTAATATAATCGATCTTTTGTATGACGCTGTGAGAAAAACGCCTGGAACAGCGATTGATCCTATAGGAGTTACAGAGTTTTACGAGGGCATTCATAAGTCAAATATTTCAAAACGTTTAATTAAAAATCCTGTAAGATTGACACTGTTAAAAACATTCGCTGTATTTCATACACCACCAAGTAGTTCAATGTTATCATCATCTTCACCTAGTCCTCTAAGATCTTGGATACATACTAAATAAAATATATTAACCTGATAATTTTGTTCTCATTTCATAGTATAAGCCTACAATGGAAGGTTGTACAGAAACGGTCTCTTTAGGACTTTTAGCCTATTTATCACAATCATTTTCAAAATCACCGAAAATTATCACAGCTGTATTAATTATCATAGTTATTATAATATTAGAATTATTTAATTTCCTTTTTTGGCGTTACATGCCATTACATCAAAATATTACCCAATATGGAGAAAGAACTTGAGCAGATCTATACTAACCCCGCAGACCCAGGGTCATTCGCTGGAGTTCAAGCGCTCTATAATTCAGCTCGACATAAAGGTTTAAAGGTTTCATTGGAAAAAGTAAAACAATTTCTAATAAAGCAGGATACATATACGCTGCATAAACCTGCTAGAAGACGATTCAAACGAAATCGAACTATTGTTTATGGAATTGACGAACAGTGGCAAGCGGACTTGGCAGATTTTCAGAAGCTGTCTAAATATAATTCAGGATCTCGCTACGTATTATGTATTATCGACATATTTAGCAAATACGCTATGGCTGTAGCGGTTAAAAATAAGAAAGGTGTAACAATTTTAGAAGCGTTACGTAACGTTTTTGAAAAAGGCCGTCAACCGAAAAGAATTCAAAGTGATCATGGAAACGAATTTGTCTGTCAAGAAGTGCAGAGTGAATTAGAAAGAAGGAACATTAAATTTTTCGCTACCCGATCGGAAATGAAAGCGTCCATTATTGAAAGATTCATTAGAAGTTTTAAATCTCGTTTATATCGCTATTTCACGCAGAATAACACCCTTAAATATATCGACGTTTTAGATGATATTATAAACGCTTATAACAATAGTTATCATAGATCAATTAAATGTAAACCCGCGGAAGTTACTCTAGATAACTCTGCTAAAATATGGAAAAATCTTTACGGTTCGGTAAATTTTTCTCCTCCGTTAACATACGCGTTTGAAATTGGAGATATTTGTAGAATAAGTAGAAATTTATCAATTTTCGATAAGAAATATAACCCGAATTTTACTACAGAATTGTTTAAAATAGCTGAGAGACTACCACGTGACCCACCTGTATATAAGCTGATGGATTTAAATTCTAACCCCATTTTAGGAGTATTCTATCGAGAGGAGGTTCAGATTGTTGGTCGAGATTTAAAAGACTGTTACTTCATAATCGAAAAAGTAATAAAAAAGAGGAAAAAATCGGACGGTCGCGTAGAACTGTATGTCAAGTGGCAAGATTACGACCCTACATTTAATTCTTGGATACAAGAAGTGGATTTAAAATGAGTTTTTACGTAACGCTACCTTCAGATTCCTCGTCATTATATTACCAAGATAATAGCGTTGGTAAATTTCGAACGTATTTAGCTGAACCGTTAAGATTTGAGGAACAGTACGAAGTTGGGTTAGCGGAAATAAGCTATCCTCGGACATGGCATAACGTTCGAAAACCTAATCTATTGGTTATTAAAGACCCTCTCGAATATGATAAAATGACTGATAACCCTCTAGTTAAAGACCCTCTCGAATATGATAAAATAATTGAAGTTCCCGCGGGTTTTTATAAAACTCCGGAAGAACTATTACATGTTATGAACGTCCACAACCAAGAAGAAGAACAAGTTACATTCGCTTATTTAAATTATTCTAATCGAATTAAAGTTAAATTGCAACCGAAAATCAGAGCTGTAATTGGCCCCGATCTATCGATTTTACTAGGTTTTAAGGATAGAAGAGATAATGATTTCACCATTTTAAATTCAATGATAACCCCCTACCCAGTTGATATGAACGCTGGGTTACATTCCTTATTCGTTTATTCCGATCTGGTTGAAAATAGCGTTGTTGGGGATAGTTTAGCACCTCTATTAAGAATCATAAGCGTCGAAGAGAAAGCCGAGTCTAATGGGAAAACAACTACAAAAATATTTTCACAACCTCATTACCTACCAGTCGTGTGTAATAATATTAAGACTATAGAGATTAATATAACAGATGATTTAGGTGAGCCAATACAGTTTCATAGTGGAAAAGCTCACGTTGTATTACATTTTAAACCCCGTAAAATGTGGACTTCACTATAAACCTTTAATCATTCAGGACACACCTTCATTCTAGCTTAAGAGAGCGAACAGTTAACATCATGAGGTCTGAATATTCACCTTCAAGAACTGATTATGAAAGTTACTATTTAAACCAGGTTGGTTTCGGTGGAATACCTGTATATAGAGGTTTAGCCGTGCAAAGAGGACATGGACTAGGAAATATATTATCTTCAGCGTTTAGATTCGCGGTACCTTTACTGAAGAAAGGCGCTACTTACTTGGGAAAAAAACTTTTAAGTACCGGAGCGAAAGTAGCGACCGATGTTGTTAGCGGAGTCCCAATTAAAACAGCGCTTAAATCGCATTCTATTAACGCTGGAAGGGAAACTTTAGCTTCAGCAGCTGATGAAGCCATGAGACTAACATCTTCAGCTACGGATCATATTAAAAGAATGACGGGTTCCGGAAATAAAAGGAAACGAACTCAATCGAAAAGCGCCATTTCAACAGCAGGCAGGATAGCGAAAGGACGGTTCCCTAAACGTTCTGATATATTCTCATAATGTCCCTTTTACACCCGCACTCAGTTGAGTGTATAAATTCCGAGCTAGATTTGTTTCAAGTACCTATGACACAATCTTCGATTATTGGTGGAGAATGGGTTGAGTATAATCCAATATCAAATATAGTTGATAACGCATCAATTACATTTTCTATCAACGGTAACTCTGAAACGTATATAGACCTTTCACAAACTTTGCTGCACGTTCGAGTTAAGGTAACTAAAGATAATGGTCAACTACCGCAACCCGCGGTTCCAGGTGTTGCGGGTGGGGCCGCCGGAACTCCAGCCGACAATATCGCCCCCGAGAATTTGTTTCTTCATTCGCTTTTTAGCGACGTCCACGTATTTCTTAATGAAAGATCAGTAACACCTTCCAGTCAAAATTACGCTTATAAAAGTATGATACAAACTTTATTAACGTTCGGAGATTCTGCGAAAAAAAGTTATTTAACGAGTTCACTTTTCTATCGGGATACGCCTGGAAAGTTCGATTCATTTTTCGATAACGATGGTTTCTCTAAACGAGCGAGTTTAGCGCAAAAAGGGGCGATTGACTTGTTAGGCGTAGTCCATACTGATTTATGTCAACAACCACGCTTTTTATTAAATATGGTTGATTTGAAATTTAAATTCGATAAAAATAGAGCAGCTTTTTGCGTTCATTCCGACGTAAAATGTAAAGTGGAGATTTTATCAGCTTCCCTTTATCTGAGGAAAGTTAAAGTGATACCGGAACTATCGCTCGCTCAAGCCAAGGCGTTACAATATGGAACCGCTAAATATCCTGTAACTCGTTCGGAGTGCACCTCATTTTCTATACCCGCTGGACTTATGGCTAGTGTGCAAGATCATTTATTTACCGGACAAGCACCTAAGAAAGTTGTTATCGGGTTTGTGGAACAAAAAGCGTTTCTAGGAGATTTGAAAAAATCCCCGTACAACTTTCAACATTTCGATTTATCAAGCATTGGATTGTACATTGACGGTAGCAGCGTCCCTCATAAGGCGTTATCTCTAAACTTTGAGGAAAATCTATATATTCAAGCGTATTGCAATCTTTTCATTCAAACTAATCAGTGGAACGTAGATGAAGGGAATCAGATAAGTCGGGAAGATTACCCTAACGGAAATTGTTTATTCGCGTACAATTTAACCTCGGATCTTAATAACAACGCTAATCACTTGCATCTTGTAAAAAACAGTAACCTGAGATTAGAATTAAAATTTGCAAAACCGTTACCGGAGACGATTTCCATTCTAATTTACGCCGAGTTTCAAAATTTGATTGAAATTGATAAAAATCGAACCGTGATTTTCGATTACAGTAATTAATGGATTCGCTACAGATAACTAAAATACTTGAAAAAGATTTAAGTACTAAAAGTATATTTCAAGGCGTGTTCGCGGCTGACAAGCTACCTAAATACGTAAAAATATTCCCTTCTCTATTTATTGTAAATACCGATACGAGTGCTGAACCTGGAGAACACTGGGTTCTAATATATTTTTCTAAACATAAAAATTGTGAATTCATGGATTCCTTTGGAAACCCGCCAGATTATTTTAAATTTAATGACTTTATTGAACGAAACAGTAAAACTGTAACTTTTAATTCTAATCAATTACAGAGTAATTCTAGTAATACGTGTGGAGCATTCTGTATCTATTTTGCTATAAACAGGTGTAAAGGAATAGAAATGTATAACATTGTGTCTAGGTTTAAGAAAGATAAATATGTAAACGATAAAATGATTAAAGAGTTTATGTGCAAAATGTATTCAATAAAATAATTTTTTACAATTTATAGCAATAGCAGTTTTTTTTTTATATATACATAAATACAAGCATTCATTATAATTTTTCAATATCTTTATGACCGTGCGCTAATGTACGAACCCCGCAGGGTAGAATGTATCTCTTATCATCATTTGGTGATAAACAAAGTTTTCTAGTATTTATAGTAAATAGTTCATGCTTGAAACTAGCTATACGCATCATCTCGGCTGACATGGTTTCTTGATTAAAAAGACAACGTTCATAGTCTTCGTGGCGGATGACGTTTCTAATAACGTTCATGGCAACGCCCTTACAAACCTTTTTATGGTTTAAAATTGACTCTAAAGATTTCCCCAATCGCAACTCCTTTTCTATCTCTTCAGCGGTCTTAGACTCCCCGTACAATTTAATAGAATAAAGCTTTGGACGAAGTCCTACAAAGCTTTGAATTAACTGCGAATTTGTCTCGTCTTTAAAATAACCGAGAGCTTTTTTATTCTGATTAGAATGAAGGAAATGCGAAGGTGGATAATCAGAGAAGTCAAAGCGGTTTTTATGAACTTCAAAGTCTTTATAAACATCATCCGTCTTAATGTTGTACGTTAAACTGTCTGTAAATATTTTATATATTAGTACTATTTAAATAAAAAATGCATATTAAATTAAATTACCAGTGTCTGTAAATAATAGTGATGCTTTGTCCCCGTACGTATTTTTTATGAATCCATAATGGAACCGATACATGAGCTCCTTGGATAAATCTAGAATGGTGAATCCGGTAAATATAGGCCGGTTAAGAACAATTTTAGCTCTCTTCTTATGAGCGCCGGCTAACTCTTCATTAAAGATGGTAAAGTGTTCAAACTGCGGGGAACTTGTAACTTTTAACATTCTTTCTGGTTTATGAATCAACTCGAAATTTATATGCTTCCGTAAATTTTCCATTGTTTTTCTAAAGAATTAAATGAAGTAAGGGAAAAAACAGCAATAAATTATTTAAATTGATTTACCCGAAAACAGAGTTAACCATTAGTTTCCAGAAATTCTTTTCAAATGAACTCTTGGATAATTTCCTCTGTTCAGTGTTGAATCTAACATATTTTTCTAACCATTTTCCTTGAGTGAAGGTTAGAGCTCGATGAACCTTGGTTATTTTCAAACCTAATTCTACATAATATTTTAAATTGCGGTAATGTACTATGTATTTCTCTTTATTATTTAAATTAGGAAGAAGTTTTGGTAGACTTTGATTCTCCTTAATATTTAATTTTCCTAAGAGATCTTTGGAGTATGGAGATAGCATATCATGTGTAATAACTTTAGATTCCGCCGCTACTGGGAGATCGTTATGTAAGTCATGCAACTCTGGAGGATATTCAAGATCCACCTGCAAAGGAAACAATTCTTTAAAAATATAATTCAATAATTATAACACTTGTTATTTACCTCTAAAATGTATCCGTTTTCAACGTTATTGGGAATACTCAGAATATTTTCACTGAGTGTTTGCAAATCATCCTCCTGAACCCACTGGAAGTCGCCTAGCGGTAGTGGTTCACACATAACAGCACCGTACAAATTATTAGCATCTTCAATTAAGTTAAATTAAGTTAATTAATATAATTAAAATTAAAATAATAAAAATAAAAAAATAAAAATAAAAAAAATTATTTATTTTTTTAAAAATGTAAATTACCTAAATAGCATATATAACTGCTCTCTTTAGACGAATCATATGTGTCGGCCATATATTTGTTATTCGCTTCAGAATAACGAGTTGAGATCATTGAAACACCGCCTCGAATCCCTAAAAATTCAATGTAAATACAATAATATTTAAAATATCACAAAAGCGTTACCCTTTTCAATAAATAAGTGTTGATCTATATCAAGTATGAGATCGAGGCGAACATCGGTCATCTTCAAAGCTGCTTGCCAGGCTAAACCTGGTGCGGTGTAAGCGTGAGCGGGATCTAATTTATAATGGGTTATAGATAATGTTCTAAAATTTTCAAAAACGTCGGCTAAGAGCAACGCATCGCTTTTCACATAGAAGTCGGTGTATTCCCCTACGAAAACCGAGGTTAAGAGATTTGAAATATTTATACTATAGTAATTTTACCTAATGTTTGAATATTAAACGCTGTCCAAACATTTTGGGCGTGTAAATAATCAGATTCTAAAATATTTTGATTTTTCAATGAACTGAAAAACGCTTCTCTAGGTGGCAGCATCGTCTCGTCAAATTTCTTTTCATCGTCCATATACTCGTATGGGTAGACCCCCTTCCGCAAAAGCAGTTGAACTTTCTCACTTTCAAAATATTTCTTAACAATCTGGAATTTACTGGCTCCTTCCAAAACGAGATTAGATACTAGAGCATCGAGGCTATCACTTAGAAATCGATAAGAGTCTAAAAACCGAAATCTCCCTAAAAAACAATAAAATTAATGTTAAGGTTAAATTCATAATTAAATATATTTTACCTAGTTTCAGCGAAATATAATTTTCGCTAGTGGAAGGAATACAGTCAAGTGTCTGTTCCTTAAAATGACCAATCTCCTGACATATAAGATGTAAATCGTATCTATGAAGATTTATTATTATTAGGTTTATTTCCTGGTTAATTAACTTAATAAATTCACCTGCTAAGGTTATGAAGGAAAATAGGGATAAATTCTGGAACTTTCTTTTGAAGATTACAGACGTTATGCGCTGGCCCCCTATATTTGCCGCTGAAATGGCAATGATCTCGAACAGCGGGCATATTTCCCTGATTTAGCTGCTTCTGACAAATGTAGCAATGCGTAGCAGCTTGAAACTGTTCCTCCTCCTCCGGGGTAATAATCATTGGTACATTTGTCTCAATGAGTTCCATCAACTCCTTCTCTAATTCCAGAATAGACTCCAGAAATCTTCGAGTTGCATCTTGTCCTCGATAGCAATCGGTTCGAACAGGTACACCTATAAGTATCCTATTGTAATATATCTAAAAGGGAATTTTGTCAAATAACTTACCGTCAGGTCCAACAAACACCCACGAATACGCGCAGCTGATGTGCATGTTTACTTTGCTGGTATTTATATCGGGATCTAGATCACATCCTTGAACTCTCGGTAGGATTGCTTCAAAATCGGCGTAAAATACATACTGCACCTAATAATTTCATTTCATTAAGAGTTAAATTAAATAATTTTTATTTTTACCTTTTCTGTCCACTCATATTTATCAAAATAAACCGTCTTCTTCTTAGTAGGGAAAACTGTTTTTTGGACGCCGTGAGTGGCGCATTCTTCGATATGCGCATCACGTCGCTGTTCAGCGTTGCTTCCACTGAATCGGTGAAGACACATTCTAATACAGAAAATAATTAGTATATTTCAAACTAATATATTGGAAACTAAATTACCTGCAATAATAACTTGTATTTCTGTGTTTTGTTAGATGCTGTAGCAGTTTTCCTAGGTCTCGTATAAGACAGTAATGTCTATTCCCATCGTCAATATCTTTAGTTTCGTCGGTGATGTATAGCAAATCAACCTCCCTTTCCTTACAACACTTGTTAGCGCTTACGTAAAGGGGGAATATGTCTCCCGAAAAGCCGAACACAGATATTGATAAATTATTCATTAATTCAAATTTTTTAAGTTCCGTAGCGTTTAATTTGAAAGGAAAAGATATATCACTGGTATCAAGTTCATTTTCATAAGGTGTATATTTGGAAACACGATTAGCGTTTTGAGTCCGAGGAACTGGGTGAAGTTTAGCGAGAATTGACCAGAGAAAACATTTCTCGTCATTTTCGTTTCTAATATTAAGAATCGCGTGACGTCGAGATAGTTTTTCAGGTAGTTCCATATACGATGACCCTCGCAACGGTTGGTAAGATGCTACATTTAATTCTACATACAGAACACGGTCAATTACCCAACCCGATCCTATCAAAAATATAATGTTTTAGTTCAAAATATAACTTATAAATTTTAGTACATACCTGTCGCTTCAAAGTTTTCCGCTGCTGACTGTATTGTTTCAAGACATTCATTCAGCTGGCTTTCAATGACATCGGGCGTTAATGTTGTTTGCATAGTGCTCCGGAAATAGGGTCGTACTTCCGCTCTTTGTTCCTCACCCCCTAAAGGTCTCATATAAACAGATCTTACGAGTAGGAACCATTTAATTCCACGTTTACTGGTGAGTCTTTCCATTAGAAATTTACTGAAAGCGGCTCGGTAACGTCCGATAAACATCCCCGCATCAATATCATAGTCTTCAGCATTGTAACGGATAGATGCTAACGTATCATTCAAGGCCTGGACCATACTTGGAGATGCTGGTGGTGTTTCATCAAGTATTGATGAGGCGGGAACAGGTGATGGCGTTGGGTTGTTGGGTAAATCCGCTGTAGATGGTTGGATAGATTCCAGTTGAATTTCTTGAAGCAGACTAGGTGAAGGTGGACGGTATGGCGATGGTGGACGGAAAGATGCTAGCGAACGTTGCATTGGTGACGGTGTGCGAGACAGGTCCATGGGTTCGGAAGGGCCGGGTGCGTTCAAGTCATGAGTTCGTTGATGGCTCTTGAAATGTTCCAATCTAGCAACATTCTTACCACATACTTCACAGACAAACGTATGTCTATCACCGTGTACTTCTCTAACATGCCGATTTAAGGAGGACTTGGTAGTGAAACTTTTCGCGCACGTAGGGCAAATATGTTGGGCTTTAGGCATCTTGAATATAGCTACCGCAGTTAACCGTGGAATGACCTCCTACAACGCTATACAACCTCTTTTATAGTATATTCAAGTATCATTTGAGAACAATACGTTTCTCATACTTAAAATATTCGTTTGAAATACTCGTGAGATAGGTTCAAGTGTTAAGCATATTTAAGTACTACTTACGCGTTAATGCTATTAAAATGAAGTTTAAAAATATTTCCATTCTACTTTAACAACAAATATTCCATGACGTCAAAACACTTCAATTCAAATTAACCGCGCCTCCCGGGGAATCTGCGCACGCGCCGCCTAGGTTATCAATTTTTACATCATTTCAACTTATTCCGTACGATAAAACTTGATAAGATATACGTTCAAGTATCTTTCGAGATAAGCGTAGATAAATGAACAAGTTGGCCTGGACACAATATGTTGATATACGGGAAAACAAATCGTCGCGAGAAATACCCTAAATACATTGACTTTTCGATGATTTTACCCCCATTTCATCCCTTAAATCCCGGATTTCGATCCCGAACCCAAACCCGAACCCGGGATCGATGCCACACCCTCACTTTCCTTCTACTTACATATTTTCTATTTTATCAAGCTAATGGGTGAATAGTTTCGTTGTTTGCTAGTAAATAATATATTTCCACGTATTGCTCTTATTAAAGTTGAATCTGTAATTTTTATTACATCCCGATTCCACCTCACAACGGCGAGCTCATAAAGAACAATTCGGCCAAATCCGTAATAATAGTTCCACATCGATGTAATAAACCTTTAAGTTTTCCATAAGTCCTGTCACGTGTTAAAAGGGTTAAGCATAGCGTCAGACTTCAGCCTCTATATATGTATTCTAAGTATCTCAAATTTCATAGAAAATGATCTATTAATAACGCATTCTCCGGGAAATGTTTTGGGAACTTCCTTACTCTGCGTGAGGCAAAAACTAACATTAGCGGTAATGTGTATAAGGCTAGGCGCCCACTGGCTCTCCGCTTCGTATCCGTCCTGCCTTCCACAAGGCATTGTCTCCGTTACGAAGCAAAGGCTTGTGAAAGCTAGGACGGAGACGTTACGAAGAGCAGTGGGTGCCTGGCCTTACGCGTCGTCCAACGGCCCCTTATTATTCTAGGGCACCGAAACCTGGCACGCCATTAGAGGTAACGTAAATACGTATTTTATTAAAGAAATTAAACTTTTAAGTCTCTCAGTTGGGTAATAACAAGAGTGCATAAATCAACGCCATAATTGGAAATGGGGGAAATTGCACCCCCTATTTATCTGACAGAGCTGAAACGCGCGCACAGTGTAGAGGTTAAGCAGTAATATAGATTAAAAATGAAACGGAATTGGGTTGAGGAAACTTGGTTTGGAGGGTAGAGGAAACTTGGTTTGGAGGGTAGGGGAAACTTGGTTTGGCGGGTAGAGGAAACATGGTTTGGCGGGTAGAGGAAACTTGGTTTGGCGGGTAGAGGAAACTTGGTTTGGCGGGTAGAGGAAACTTGGTTTGGCGGGTAGAGGAAACTTGGTTTGGCGGATAGAGGAAACTTGGTTTGGCGGGTAGAGGAAACTTGGTTTGGCGGGTAGAGGAAACTTGGTTTGGAGGGTAGAGGAAACTTGGTTTGGAGGGTAGAGGAAACTTGGTTTGGAGGGTAGAGGAAACTTGGTTTGGAGGGTAGAGGAAACCCTACTCACGCACTGTTGGGGAAATTTCTCACGAAGATACTAACTAAAGAATAGAGGCAGGTAATATGTCAGGTAAAAATTTCATTTGTACAAGATTCCACTTTGTCTTATTGCCATACCAGATTTAAATTTAGTTAGTAAAATATTTCCATGTAAGATTTTGTTCTTTGTTTAAAACGATTCTTCTCTTTAGGGTTCCGTAGCTTATGTCCCTCAACAAGCGTGGATCCAAAATCAAACACTAAAAAAAAACGTTATTTTTCATGACCACTGTGAGCCTCACAAATACGAAAGAATCATCGAAGCTTGCGCGTTAAAGGACGACATCGACACATTGCCAGCCTTCGACGAAACTGAAATTGGGGAGAAAGTAAATCTTTAAAATTTAAAAATTTCAGTTTTTTTTTGGGTTTATTCGGGTGGGGTGGTGGAGTAGTTAGCACTTTCGCCTCACAGCGAGAGGAGCCGGGTTCGAACCCAGCTTGTGGCACTGGGTGGAAACTCGGAACAACTCCTTCTGAGTTTAGTTTGCAAGTTCTCTCCCCAATGGTTTAAGGGATCTTCCCCCGAGTTCTTCGGTTTCCGCTTCTATAAAAACTTGTGGAGGTTAACGGTAATTTTTAGTGTAGAGAGCTGTTCGCTCGCGTGGCGTGAAGGGCTTGCTACCACCCTCCTACACATTGTTACCCAGCCACCTGAATTAATGGCTTTAAAAGTTGCTTGATGACTTAGGCCTAAGGTGGTGCCTTGGGTATTAGCCTAGCTGATTATTATTATTATTATTAAATACAGTGGGGCTAATTTCTAGAAGACTTATATTTGTTTGGAGGATAAATTTAAACTTCTGTAAATAACACCTTTTCTATTAACTGATTGTTTACGCTTCTGAAGGGCATCAACTTAAGTGGTGGTCAGAAGCAGAGAGTGAGCTTAGCCAGGGCGCTCTACTTGGACAGAGACATTTACCTGTTGGACGACCCTCTCGGCGCTGTGGACTCCCACACGGCAAAGCACATCTTCGCGAATGTGATCGGACCGAACGGATTACTAAAAGATAAGGTAAATTTCAATTGTCAACGAGACCTAAAATATTTTTGATGAAATAAACAAAATGAAGATAAGATAAAATCATATTCAGAAAGAAAACCAGTATTTTTAATCTTAATATCTTGTTCGGGATTACAAGAAACGTTTTCTTTAATTTGATGTGCCCAAACATTAATACATAAAAGTAAAACCGATTTGTTTTGTAAATACATATTTTATCGCTTCTCTTTAATAAGCTAGAATAATTTCACCAAATCAAATTAAAGTTTTTTCATAATTGGATATTCATATAAAAAATTAAAGCACTTTTTTATTCATTTTAATCCTCAATTTACAACCTATTTTTATTTATTCATTGATGAATAAAGCCTTGGTATGTGTTTTAAAAATACTGCTGGATTAAATCGCATAAAATACGTAATCATCTGAAATTCCTTGAAAATATTATTACCTGATCCTATTGTAGGAGTAATTTTATAAAATAAAGAGAAAAATTATAATTTGTATACAATTTTTTCCTCTGATTTTCTTTTAAATTTATCTAAAATAAATCTAAAATTTTATTTATTTAATAAAAAAATAAATCCTTTAAATTTAAATTATGTTGCAAGGAATATTTTTGGCCGTTTAAAATGTGTTTTTCTTTAACATATAATTCTAAATCCAATAAATAATCATTCCGTGCGAATCAATTTAAAAACGTTAATAGCTTTAAAAATATCGTATAACCTTTTTGATAAGCCCTTTTACTTATCTAATATCTTAGCTTTACAGTCGTAGCAACGTTAAATGTTTCTAGCAAAGTGGATACGTCGATACATGATTTTTGGGGTTAATGCATAAAATTGGTATTGTTCTGATATGAGATAGAAAAATTTAGATAACGGACCAATATATTTCCTTGGTCTAGTTCACTTTAGTTTTTTTTGGTTATTGTAATACTTTAATTTAAAAATACAGGAATTAAGTTACAACTGAATACTAACATGCTCAACTATTGGTCAGGTGGTTATACCTACCATTGATTTCTGACCTTTCTATTTTTCGATAAAATAAATTATATCAACAGTGCATCAGATTGCAATTTAGTTATTATTGTTCCCCTTGTTGGTTCTGACCAATTTTTGACACAATCTGTATCAAAAACAAGAGCACAAACCAGATATGTTAAGTTTATACCAATACGTCTAATTACAAATATGATTTACGCAAATAGGTTGTATTTACGTGATACAAAACTTTCATTAGCTTCAAAGATAAAACGATCAGTTCATTTTGAGCTTTCCGTCCCACTGATAAAATATTTGGCGCATTTGACAGAAACGTATGCGGGGCGAGTCATGCATGCCCTTTAACATTCATGTTTTATTAAGAAACATTTGATATTTATTTCACAGACGAGGGTGTTAGTCACTCACAACTTGGAAATTTTACCCTATGTCGATGTAGTTTACGTCATAGAGAATGGAACTGTAGTTGGAAATGGCCCGTCGGAAGTTATATCCAGAAATGAACTGAGCTACACACCTTTGACGGAAAATTGTTCACAATCATCACATGAAAACATTGTTACAACGAATAGTGGAAGATCGGTCAGCAATATTACTGAAGGGTTCGTTTTTGTAATGTTCACTTCACAATCAATAGATTATTTAACTTATTATTTATCGATTATCCGCTTTACTACCGTATATTATTATCATTTTAGTTGAAACGAAAATGTCAAAATTATCTCTATTCACGTTCCTTAAAAGAGCAGATGAGTCGAAGATTGAATAAATATTTAATTTTGGAAAGGTTCGCCAACGAAACACACTTCTATGAAAAAAGCAGTGTTTTTATTCAGAAGTTATTAACAAATGTTATAATGGTGATAATAGTTACAAACATCCCCTTAATAAACGGTGAAACTAGAACATTAAACCCAGTTTAAGTCCGTTTGAATAAATTTTTTCACTCATGAAATTGAAAGAAGCTGACCACGAAACCCAGATTCACGCGATAGTGCGAACGCGGCTTAAAAGACGTGGTAATTCGAGCCTGTAAGGTGACTTAACCTGACCTGGTCTAATCAATATCACCTAATGTACGCGATGAAATTAACCTTTTTAAATACATGCCTTTATAAAGGTTTCAAATTTAAGAGAAGGGATGAGATAGGGAACTTGCGCCTGCGCAGTACACAGAAATGATTCAAACGCTCACCACGATAGATTTCGATGAAGTATTACAAGTCAAAACAGCAAAGCACTACGTCAAACGAAATGATTAAGACGAAGTCAACTTTTAAGTTTAATATATTTTAATTTAAGAACAATATCAAAAAGTTGTAACAGCAATGATTAGAACTGCATACTGAACCAATGGTACTTTTTGGATAAACGTTTTATACCCAAAAAGATTTAATAAAAAAACATAGCACAACGGAAAAAATATACAATTAAAAAATATTACGTCATAAAACATTTTAATCTTTATAGCGTGTTTCAAAAGGTTATGGAAAAATATTAAGGAGTTGTAGGGGGTAAGTGGAAAAATATGCCTGTTTGTTTCCCATTTTCCTACGAAGGGTTAAAAGAGCGCCGGAGAACTTCAAAGTGTGGCCTTCTAGCCCCTGGGAGTAGGCTGCAACAAGCACAAAACAAAATGCGATATCAGGAGTACGATGAATTTGCGAATGCGTGGGAATTGAGATAAATAACAAAAACAAATTAGTAAATAAGTTATGTGCAATGAGTTTAATTAATTATTAAAGAACAAAGTAGGGAAATGTAAATTTTGTAAAAACTAAAAAGGGTAAAAAACGGCTCGGTGCCCCTAAAGCGCCGAACATAGTTCCCCCGATCGCGAATCGCCCTAGGGTCAATTGACCAAAAAGGTTCGGGCCGTGAAAATATTTCACTAAAACTCTAAACTAAAACAAATGTGAATAACTCGAAAATAATAAAACATAAATATAAATGCATCCATATTAGTATTATCCAAATAAAAATATGGCTTTCCTGGGTCTTATAGTTGCAAGCGAAACTCTGAATTCGTATTTAAAAGCTAAAGCTTTCAAATATGAATGTTTTAGCCACATTCTATAACAATTCAATAATGAATACTTCACCTCTCAATTGTGAACGAAAATTCAACTTTCAATTGGGAACGCCAAAAATATATTGAAATTTGAATGATAAAGCATGGTGCCACAGTGTCGGCCACGTGAACACTAAAGCATTCATTTTGAGTGTAATGTTTTTAGAGTGCACAATCATCTATATTTTTATCGCATTACTGGAAATGGGCTTTGTTCAAATAACAATTTCGCGACCTTTGATTGAGGATCAATTTGTATTAGAGCTTTAAAAATCATTTCACTTTTTTGGGATCGTATAACTTATCATTGGGATGTCTAAGGGCAAAAGCGTTTCATTCATCCTTTCGACGTTTATCAACCGGTGATATCTAAGAGTAAAGTTTGAGTCTATTCGGTGAAATTTCCCCCAATGGATTTGATTCAAAATTCCTTTTGCTATCTCAAATATCACCAGGGGTTTTTTCCTTATATCTTCCCTGAAAGAGTATAACAATGCAATTACATGGCTGCATGTATCAGATTTTCTAACATGATTTAAATCATTAATGTTGTATACTATTTTATTTGAAAACATAATTGCCTACGCAACTGCACATTCGCATCCTCCTTCACATACATTACAGTCTCAATTATCAATGACTGCGAAGACTCTGTAGCAATCGGATCTCACAGAGACTTAATATACAGAAACTGTCCAATTGCCGCATCATGAGCTACGAGGCAGTTTCTGGTGTTGTCGAGGTTATACTTCCTTAGGACACAATAATAAATATTAACTAAGGAAATTTTTTGAATAGCTGACGGATTAGGATTTGTGGTCTCATTTTAAATACTATTTAGCTCAGGTCCATCTTTAAAACTGGTATCTGAAACACATTGATTTATTAACAAAATTATTTTAATTTAAATGAAAGCAATAATCTTATTTCTGAAAATATCTGGCCAGTCACTATTCAGTAATAGCTGCCCCTTTATTTTACTAGGATTAACTGGAGTTGATGTACAAATTTGCTCGTTTTCAACACTACACCTAAATGTTTTATAGCTTTCTATTACGTTTACAATTACTTTGGAATTAAATCTTCCTTAAGGCTTAAAGCGTTGTTATCTACTACGGGCTGATTAAAGCTTAATCACGAATTGCTTTTTTGATAGTTACGATAAAATTTTTCTAACGCCATTTACCTAAGAGCTTATATAAAGTTTAACTTAAGTTTTTAAACTTAGTAATGTTTAGCTTCACTAAATTATCTTTATTTATTTCCAATTTTCTTTTCACACCAAAAAACCTTCAATAAATCTGCTCTGAATCTGCGCACACGCCAAAGCTATATCGAATAGACTTACTGATCGGTGTTACTGCGATGAAACCAAGAAATACATTTTATAACATTATTTCCAATGGACTGTCTTTTATTTAATTTTTTGTTTGTATGGAATTGACTAAAACGGTTATCACTTGCGAATTGTTTTATACACTCTTTAGATTCATCTTATTATTTTAAAATGAACCACAAATAAGTTTGATACAATAGTAAAATGGTAAAGATAAACTTAACTTAATTTTGTTTATGTATTCTTTAGGAAAAGCGACATAAAATCTTTTGAAAGTAGAAATATTTCGGTTGGCAGAAATCTAATTGAAAGTGAAAAAACAAGTCAACGTATTGTAAGTACATAAGAACCCAAATTCTGACGTTGTGAAAATGCAAAAGATAAACCGAAAGCTTCTTTGAACGGAGTTACATTATCCACACTAATAAATAATGAATTTTTAAAGCCTTACTTCCTATTAAGTTACAGAATTGATGTCACTTTCAATAAAATCTGTGTTTCTAGATTGGTACTTGAAATCTGCAGAGATGGGCAGCTCTCGTGAGCAGCTTAGTTATTTGGAGCGGAGATGAGCGGTTAAATGTCTTTTTTACATCAGCGCTCAAATACCGCTCAAAAATGCACATGTATGGAAATCTGAGATAAATCCGTTATTAAATAATGTAAATAATAAATGTAACATTACTTCTTAATGGTTAGCTAGCCTTTGTTGACGTATATAACACGTGACTAGAAACATGAATTGTTTTTATAATATTTTAAAAGATACGGTTCCTTCTACGAAATTTATAGTACTGTTTTATAAGTTTAGGGTTTAAATATTTAAACAACCATAACTGAAGCTAGAAAAAGTGAGCTACTGAGATTATCATTTTGCGTCCGAGGCATTTGGTATATTATTTTTGCAGTATTCAAAAGTTCAAAGGATTTTTTACTAACATAAAATGGCTCAAATCGAGTGATATTTCTTGTTCGAATATAAAGATGAAACAATAGATGGTCGCGTATAGAAATGATATGAATGGTTATGAAAAGCGTAACTTTGAAAAAAGATGTTAAATTAGCCCAATCTAAAGAAATTGAACTGACATTACAAATACCAAATCTCTAAATTAAAATTTTATCGTTTTAATATTACTACCAGGGGGGCGACCCGAGGTGATGCTAACTGATTTTGTTCAAACTCACAAGTCAGTGTTCTAGTAGACCTTTAAGTAATTTTGAAAGGGTAAATGTAGGAAAATTTTAGAAAACGCAATTATATTTTGGTAAATGCGAACAAAATTGAGTAAATGCAAATAAATTGGCTAAGTGCGAATTCTTTTGGGTAAATATAGGAAATTTATATTTAAATAAAAATGGGCTTATTGAAATTAAATTGGTAAATGTAGGTAAAGTTATGTAAATCCAGGGAAATTTTTAGAAAATGCAAATACCTTTAGGTAAATGCGAACAAATTGGTTATATGTGGACACATTTGATAAATGCGAATAAGTTTGGGTAAGTACAAGGAATTTTTCAAAAATGCAAATAAATTGGGAAAATACAATTAGATTTTGGTAAAAGCGAAAAAAACTATAGAAATGCGAATATATTGGGTTAATTCAAAATAGTTCGGTTGATTCGAAAAAGTTGAGATTAGATTTGTTAAAAATAGGGAAATTTGTTTAAATTGTTTAAAATTTGGCTAAATATACAAAAATTTCACGGAATATGGGAAAACTTTGGTAAATATAGGGAAATGTGGGTAATTGCGAATAGTTATGGGGAAAATGAAGATTAATCTGTGTAAGAAAAGGGAAATTTCAGAAAATGCGAATTAATTATAATATTAATCATCAGTTAGGCTAATACCCAATGTACGACCTTAGGCCTAAGTCATCAAGCAACTTTTAAAGCCTTTAATTACGGTGGCTGGGTTGCTATGCGTAGGAGGGTGGTGGCAAGCCTTCATGCCATGCGAGCCAACAGCTTCCTACACTAACTATTAATAAAATGATAATACATTTTGGTGAGTACGAAGAAAACCAGGAATAGTTGATCATAGATTTCAAAATGGGTGCAAAACATTGGTTTTGAAGTAGTGTGCGTATTTAAGGGTCTTTAAAAGTTATAACCCCTGAACCTAATAAGGTCTAAATACATTTCATAAAGGTCGTGAAATCAAATTATGAGCAAAGTTCTTACAGCCCATAAATGTCATGAAATCAAACTATGAGCAACGTTCTTACAGCCCATAAAAGTCATGAAATTAAACTATGATCAAGGCTCTTACAGCCCATAAAAGTCATGAAATAAAACTATGAGCAAGGTTCTTACAGCCCATAAAAGTCATGAAATAAAACTATGAGCAAGGTTCTTACAGCCCCTAAAAGTCATGAAATTAAACTATGAGCAAGGTTCTTACAGCCCATAAAAACCGTAAAATCAAACTATGAGCAAGTTTCTTACAGCCCTTAAAAGTCGCGAAATCATATTATGAGCAAGGTTCTTACAAGTCATAAAAGTCGGGAAATCAAACTATATATAATATAGGACATGTTGTTTTGTTTAAAGGAACAACTTTTTGTTTATAACAATATAAGCAAAGCTATAAATATGGAACCGCGAAACCAAGCTTAGCAGACGAACTAAGGGGATTTAAGGTTTTCCCCCCGAGTTATTCGGTTTTCCCTTCCATAAAAACTTGTTAAGGTTAACGGTAATATCTTGTGTAGGTAGCTGTTGGCTCACGTGGCATGAAGAGCTTGCCACCAACCTATTACGCTTTGTAACCCGGCCACCAGAATAAATGTCTTTAAAAGTCGCTTGATGAATTAGGCTTAAGTTGGTGCCTTAGGAGAAGATAGCATTGCAGACGAACTTTCTTTATTTTTAGTAGACAAAATTTCTTCATTTTCGTCTGCTAACTTGTTTTCCTTTGGTAACGCAAAGTCAAGCTTAACAGACGAACTTTGGAGAAGATGGAAGAACGGATTTACGTTCTGTATAGTATTGATCACTCCTTGGCGTCATTACTGACTATCTTAACTGTAAATTTTTCGCCGTAGCTAAAGAGCTATAACAGATTTGGAAAGCCACAATGGGAGCCAAAATTTAAAATGTGTACCCTATTTTATTTAAATCGGTTCATTTGATTTGATGTGGAGTGGGGTGGTGGATTGGTTAGCACTTTCGCCTAGCAGCAAAAGGAACTGGATTCGATCCCTGCTAGTGGCACGGGGTAAAAACTCAGAACCACGCCTTCCGCGTTAAGTTTGCAAGTTTCTCCCTATTTTTATAACGGGTTTTCCCCGATCTCTTCGGTTTCCCTTTCCATAAAAACTTGTTGAGGTAAACGGTTATAGTGTAGCATGGAACTAATCAACGCTAGGGACGTTTTGCAGGCAGGAAAATCCGAAAAAGTTCATTGACAATGCTCCCTAGCGGATCTTTGCAGAGCGCCGGAAAGGTTATACAGTTTTTTTGGAGGGAGGCACGTCACTCAGAGGGAAAAGCAAATTGTTGCCTGCTAGACTTAGATGATTGGGTTAAGGATTTAGAATGAACTGTTGCGAACTTGTGATAAACCCTTTCATATGTATAATATATTATATTTATATTCAATATATTATAATAGTTTTTAAAATGGCTTAGCCGTGATTATGTTTAATGCAAATACGTATAAAACGTTAGTTATTTCTGAAGTAGACCTAGCGAATATTAAAAAAAGAGCACCTTGTTTTGATGAAGGAATTATTTTTCACGTATGTTGATATTATTCCTTGGCCTAAGACCTTGGCCATTAGGATATTGAAGTTAGTTAAAATATTTTTAACAGATGACAGCGATGACAATCTAGTGAGATTTTGATAATTTAAGTCATTGGAATGATAAACAGGGTGTCCACTCAAACATGGACCAGGACGAATATCTGAAAAACAGTTTTACGTATGAATATGAAATTCTTAGGTCGCATAGTGTGTGTAGGGGGAAACCTACTTTGAAAATTTCGATGACCTTGAACCATGACTTAAAGGTCAAACAGAAACTATCTCTAGAGCCGTAAGGGTTAGAAAGTTGGTTCCAAGTTCAGAGTTCTTGCACAGTACTGATGAGCCCCAAAAGGGCGAAACCGGTAAACTTCCGGCTTATATACTTACCCAAATTTATTCACAATAAAAAAGGTATCCGCATTTACCCAATTTGTTCTCATTCAGCTTAATTTAATTGCATTTTCTCCAATTTTCTCGGTTTTACCCAATTTACCCAATTTCATTTCAAAAGGCCAAATTATTTAATTATACCATAATTTCCAAATATTTGAAATATTTACCTTACTTTTTTGGCATACATCACATTTATCAAACTTTTGCGAAATAGATTCTTTTAACAAAATGTTAATCGCATTTACGCAAAATGATCCGAATTCGACCTAATTTCATAATTTTGTATATTTGAGTTTTTTTATAGATACCAATTTTTTAAATTATTAACACTTTTAAAAGAAAGCCATGTTAAATACCGTTAAGAAAATTTTAAACTTAATTGTCAAAAACAATTTCGGAAGCCATGGGCCCAGGGCAAAACGGAAGCCCATTTTTCCTTTGGGAAATTTTCAAATTACACGAATGTCTACTAGATCCCCGAGTTTGAACAAAATTGGTGAGAATTACCTCGGGTCGTCTCCTTGTTAAATCCTTCTTCAACTTTTGATATTTATAATACCGTAGATTAATTATTTTATTTCAATTACTGATATTTTAAAGACAAAATAATACATACGTGTTTTACTCGGTTTATTCATTTTGCTCTTTCATATTTGATCACACAGTTCAAATTTACCAAAACAAGCCAAATTCTTATCGATAACTTTTTTAACAGGCTACACTTTCAGTTTTAAAACAATTTTTCAAACTGATTGGAATCAAATGGTGCTTCGTCATAATAATTGGTGTGGCAATTGCGCAGTATCTCGCAATCGCTTCGAAGTATTGGTTGGCGGGCTGGACTGATAGCCTAAATTCAGTTGCCATTGAAGCTGGAAATATCACCAAAAACGAACTAACATCTAGTCAACCAGGATATTTAATTTTTGGAATTTTTACACTCGGGCAGTGCGTGTTAATACCCGCAATGTCATTTGTTTTGTTGCTCTCTTTCTTAAGAGGCTCGTTTAAAATGCACCACAAATTGCTCAAATCCGTTTTAAGAGCGCCCTTACTCTTCTTCGATACCACACCAGTTGGGCGAATTCTGAATAGATTTTCCAGCGACGTACAAGACGCTGACCAGACCATTCCTACGGAAGCCGATTTTGTTTGCTCCGCTGCGATTCTTTTGCTCGGATATGTTATAGCAATCGTTTGTGAAATTCCATTTTACGTCTTGGGATTTTTCCTCTGTTTTATACCTTTTCTATTTGTACAGGTACAGATTTTTATTATAACGGTATTTTTACAAAATATTTTTATTTTCTCAGTAAGGTCCGCAACGATCAGATATTTTGAATTTATAATTCTTCTTTATTTTTATCTTAATGTGACTTAAGAATAAAATGGGAATATAAATTGCTAGCGGTGTGCCAACACCATTTTTGTATTAAATCGAATATGAAGTATTGTTAAGGCCAATTACGATTTTGGGATTTGTGCAATTGCATATTCTACTCCCAGCAGAGGTTACAAGATATGCCCCTGCTGGTTGTAGGGGTTTTGCCGGAATTCTTCGGTTTCCCCTTACCAAAACAACTAGATGAGGATAATGGTAATATTTAGAGTAGGGAGCGCTGCGGGCTAGCGTGGAATTAATGGCTGCCTACTCAGTGTAACACGACCACTTGGTTTCAAGGCATTTGCAAGTCACTAGCTAACGGGGGCATCACGCGTGACCTTGGGTATAAGCCTAGCTTAATGATTGTTATCATAAAGTTTTCTTCGTAACTTTTGTCTTGGGATTTTTTTTAATAACTCGACTTTAAACTAGAAAACGCCGAAAGAACCTACTTTAGTTTGGTTTTAAAAGTTTACCTAAATTTTATTATCTTCAAAACAAACACCCTTGACATAATTGAGACCAATTAAAATCCAGCAATAAAACAAACAAAAAATAATTGTAAAATAATTTAAGATATTACATTTAGTTAACAGTGGGGCGTAAAACTTTGCTCATCTATGTTCATAGAACGTCTTTTGACTAGTTTGACATAAAGACTTAACCTTTCTATTCTTTGAATATCTTATACTTTAAATAGTTATGAAAGCGAGTTTAGCCTTACATACCGACTTCCATATGAAGTTCTTTCTACATCATTCCTACCTAATCAATCAATAACTATTTGACTAACGAACACGTTTAAGTAACATTATAATAGACTTTTTAAATTAAAACCGGGCCCTTCTTTTGCAGAGATATTTTATGATATCCAACGGCAAATTGAAGAGGCTGCTGTCTTCGGCCAACTCGCCCCTTTATTCGCACTTCTCCGATTCGTTGGCTGGCGTCGGAATCATCAGGTCACTTGACGCAATGGTCTTATTCACGACAAAAGCCATGTCGCTTATCAACGAAAAAGAGACAATAAATTACAGTGTAGAGTCCGCTCAAAGGTGCGTATTATTTACTTAGCTAGGTCAAGGCGCAAAATGTGTTGCATTGAGGCCCGCAAGTGGGCCAAAACTGTCATGGCGTAAGTAAAAAAGGGTACCCATTTTCCCGTTTCGCGGTTGGGCGAATCTTTCTATCCGTAAAAATGGAACGTGTTAATGTTTTTAGAAATTGAAGATAAGTTTTTTTTTCAGGTGGTTGAGTGTGCGAATAAGATTTTTAGCAAGCTGTTTGCTGTTTTTTGCCACTTTAAGTAGCGTTTTAGCAAAGCGAAGCCTTTCAGCTGGAACGATTGGATATATTTTAAACAATGCAAATTTAGTAAGAATTATAATACGATACTAATTAAACAATTCAGAAAGCCAGATAAATTGAAAATGTGGTGTGTGTAAATATGCAACTCTTTATAGATAAACAGCGTGATTTTTATCACTGTACTTCGAGCGAGTAATTTAGAAACAAGCTTTGTGTCAATCGAGAGAATTATCGAATATTTATCTTTGACTCCCGAGGTAAATTTAAACAAAAGCATTATCGGAGTTTATTCAGGGTGTGTTTTAAAACATTTTTCACATGTTGAAAAATTTAATTTTTGCCGGGATGGGGCTGACAAAAAATTCCCATGACAGTTTTAAAATAGGTTTTTGCATGCGATTTATAAAAATCTAAAACATCTCAGGCATACTTTTAAAACCTTTTCTGTTGCTTTTGAAAAAGGTTGGTTGTCAGGTACTATTTATAGTGAATTTTTCAGTTTTTAATCATTCTCTAACATTTATTGAGTCTAATCAACAACTTTGCTACTTATTCTCGTGAGCCGGGCGCATTTAAGGTCGAAATATTTTACGGGGATGCCAATCGATAGTATTCGCTATCCTGACAAAAACCAGGCCATAAGAATGATCGTGGAATTGTTTGATACTTTGACAAATACGGATAGGTCAATCGCAGGTTCCGTTGACAAGGTCAACAAAAACCTCAACATCGTTCTAGCCTACTTGGCTGCTTTCACTCAAGCAAGTATAAGAGGTGCAAGCGACGAGTTAAGGTTATCAAGGAACTACATCTGGAGATCTCTTCACAATCACCACTTTCTTCCGAAACGAGGTATCGCCTACCAAGCTCTGCACTAATGAGATATGGAACGACGAAATGATTTCTCCAACTGGCTAGTAAACATGTCGGACAATGACCCAAATTTCATAACTGATCTTTTGGTGACCGACGAGTGTTCCTTCGGAAGAGATGGACCTTTCAACCAACAAAACAACCTTACCATCATCAACAACAATTGCGACCGAATGTTTGGGCGGGTTTGATCGGAGATGAGAGATGTCGGCCCATTTTTCCTTCCCAATCATCTTAATAAATCAAATTACTTGGCACTCCTGTAGAACAAAGAAGCAGACGCGTTAGAGGACATTCCGCTGGACACTGAGAGACAACTATGGTACCAACATGACAGTTCTGTTGTGGAACATCCCTCAGCATTGGTAGAAACGGTCCCGTTCGTGGGCTTCCGAGGTATCCAGACCTAACGCCGATGGACTTTCCTTTATGGGATTTTATCAAAGAAAGAGTTTACGAGACGTCCGTTGCGAGCATTGATGATTTACGACAATGAATTGTTGCAGCTTTCGAACTTCTCACTCCTGATATGATCTCCGGCTCGTTTTGAGAGATGCTACATCGCGCCGAAACACGCATCGTGACCAACTGAGATATCATTGAAACTTACATGTAAATGTTTTGATATTATTGTACGAATTTACTTTAAAATGAAACTAATTAAAGACTTTTTTAAATTGTGCACGAAACTAGCTTTTGCCCCATATGGACAACTTGTTTATTCATCACGTCGGATCTTCGTCAAATATTTTTCTTTTTACATTATCGACAGTACTCTACAGTTTTCTCATTGGAATTGTTTGTCTAGCTCCTTCCTACCATAAATATTTTCAAAAATGTGAAAAAGGTTCCAAGTTTTCTTTAACTTTGGATTTTACGCGTTCCGTACTAGACATAATAAAATTTAAATTTTCGCAACTAAAACTCTTGTAGTTTGTGAGAAACATTCTCAGTTAAAGCAAAAACAGACACCCTGTATAGAAAATTATCTCAGCTATAAACAACTATTAAATAAATAATTATTTATGTTCTACAAAATTACATTTTCAATAATAGGCTGCTTGGAAAACAACGGAAAGAAAATTGTCCCAGTCTTGGCCTCACGAAGGAAAAATTGTTTTTTGGAATTACTCGACAAGATATCGGGAAGGGCTAGATTTGGTTTTAAACGATATTTCATTTGTTATAGAACCAAAACAAAAGGTGAGTTATTATTGTCCAACGTCGTCTGTTGTAAATCTCATTAAATTGTTATAGACAAAAAGTACAACAAACGAGAAATCAGTAAGACCAAACACCGCCTCATTTCGTTTAATAGCTGCAAATTTTATCTGAATTTTAAATTCATATATTCATATTTAGAAACTAGTCCAGGGAAGTTTGATTTGCCGGACCTGTAGAATTTTATAAAAATGTAAAAGAGAAATGAGTTTTAAAGTGAAATCCAATAAAGTAAACGGCTTATGAATTATTTATTAAAGTAGTTACGATATTGATGAGCTTTGTCACAATTTGAAATATTTAAATAAAAACAAATCGTGGTCATATATTGAATTCACATTTCACAAAACGCTCCATAGTAATTATCTCATCTTTTTTTTTAACTTTCCGCCCTAAATAGAGAGTAAAGCCAATACTTACTTTTCGCCATGAACACACGCTGAGGATGAACGAACTCTCCCAATCAGTAGAGTATCCTACTGTCGATGACTAGGTTCTCTTGTTGGACACGCAATTACTCAAACGCTTATAGGCGCAAAGGGGGCCATATATCTGACTGTAGATTGAAAGAAGCGGGCTGTTGTGCGTATTTTATTTGTTTCGTTGGCAGTGTTTCCAATGTTCGAAAGTCTTAATTCTCATTGCTGGATAGTAAATTTCCCACAAATTCCTACAACCTTATTAAGCCCCGCCCCTAACGAAAACTCAAAGGAAAAATGCCATAATTTTCAAAATGTTTGGAAAATGAACTTTTTAAAATACATTTTATTGAAATTACAATTTTTAAACACTTTTGCATTGATTAATTCTAGTACTAGGAAACGCCTCCTTTATATTATTTAGAAAATCCCAAGATTCAGGAATATACACTTTGAGCTACACAATTTTGAATCATAAAATGGAAGATAATGTAAAATTTAAGAAATTTCAAGATATTTTCTTAACGGGTAGTTTGTAACGTGGAATAAAAAAGATTTTCATGCAGCCTTCCGCTGTCGTGCCGATTCTCCGCTCGGCCGTGGCATATTTCCATCTATAGTTTTGGCTTTCACGAATTAAATTTTATCTCCCTTTAGCCCACCTTCGCAATTTAGTTTTACTGTAAATTAGTGTTGTTAATTTTCCGGAAAAATAAAATGCGGAAAATTTTCCGCAAATCTGAAAAATAAACATACTACGCAACATTAATTGTGTTACATTGTTAACCAGTTTAAACTAGTCTAGAGGTTTAGTTTTACTTTTAGATCAGAAAAAATGAGGCGAAAATGCCGCTTTTTTTAAATTTGCATCCAATTTATTAGACTTATCTAAGACCATTTACACCTGGACTACAATGCCAACGCTATACTTCCGATTTCCGAATGTCCACTACAAAACACCACCAAGTGGAAAAAATCAGCAATATTAACCCCCAAAAACCCCTTTTTTACCCCCTCCTTTAGGAACACAAAGCTTCGCGCTCTTTCTCGGCAAAAGCGCGAAGCGAACCAGTTTTTTTCGCACGAATTTTCCGCTAAATGACGATGGTTGGGGTTGTCGCGAAACTAGCCTAACAACACTGCCTATCTTCATTCCCGTTCAGGTGTAAATGGTCTTAGGACTCATCATGGAATTAATTTTTTTTCGTAAAAATACGGAAAATTTTCCGGAAAAAAGACCTCATTCATATTCGGGAAATTTTTCGGGCGGGAAATTTTCCGACTTACGATACTACTGTAAATAAAAGTTTGCCAATGTTTTCAGTTTTATTTGTATTTTATCTATTGTTCGACCCTTTTGCAATTTGAAAGCTGTCTTTCCCCAAGGGTCAGTCCACATCGAATCAACACACTGATTCAGACGCGTGTTATTTTATTTTGATGAAAATTGGTTAACTAAGGGAGATTATCTAGCTATGAATGAAATTCATAACAAAAATTTAATTTTTCACTTTTTAAAAAAATATTAATTTTTTTTAATAAAATGTAGAACATAATTGCGTTGATCTAGATTTAGCTACCCTTTTTCTCATGAACCAGTTGTGTTTGATGAATGCACAATACCTCATTTTAAAGCTAATTTTATGGACGTAGATTCTCTTAATTTTTTTCTAAGTTCATTTAACGCCAAACATTCCACGTATTTCGTTATTTGTTTCGTATTAAAATTACCGTTTGTCGTCATTTAACGATAGTAATTGGGTTTTTGCGTTTCAAAATACGCGGTAGATTAAACCGAGATTTAAGACTGGGCAAGCGTTACCGCCTTAAAATTTTCGTCTACTACTTTAAAGATACATTGTGAACGAACCAATGGATGAAAAATTATGAAACTAGCTTCTAATTAAACCTTGAAACTTATTTTAAGTCATATTTATAATTCACTGCTGACAAGATTCGCGAACATTATTAATATCGTTTAGAATTATAACCTACTTTCTAAAATCTCACTTTGCTTTCTATTACGCTCGTTGACAACGCAATCTTTACCTAGACGGGCAGCAGTTCGATTATCTACATGGCGCGTTAAAAATATTATTTTTGAATGTTATAAAGCGATAAACAATTTTTCAAGACGATTTTATTTTACATTTAAGTTCATATAAACGGGAAAAAATGTTAGTGGCATATTTCTTATATCATTTGGTAGGTTAATTAACGTTTAATTTTCGCCAACTTAACATTAATTTCCATGGGGGCGGGGAAAAACGTTTTACCAAAGTTACGCGCGAGCTCGCCACGAGACGCGCTGCGTGTCATTTTCGTTGGAAACCGACAAAGCCTATGTAATTGTTTAAAAACAAACAAAAGGAAACTATATTCCCAACGGAACTCTAGTCAGCACGTCTCGCCTAACGAGAGTGCGTTTTAGTTTCAATTTAAATATTTAGTTCAACCCGCTGAACGGGTTTAATACATGTATATGTTTTAGTTTTTAGTAGTAAACTGTAGTTAATTATCTAGGTGCACCATAATTTGGGCTTAGTTTTGTAGGTTATTTTACAAGTGTCATAAAATCAAACACTTTCATTGGCAACCTTTTAACCCTTCTAATATCTAATCATACCCCTAGACAAAGTGTTAATTAAGATTTAAAGTTTAACGTTGGCACCAATAGTGAAAGTCATACGTGTACCCTGATTTATCTTAGATTGTAGCGTGGGATCATTCCTTCGTGTCCGGATAGGACTTTCCAGAATAAAATTAATTTTGGGTTTCTCTATTAGCTCATAGCGTAAGTTACAATTTTTATTAATAATATTTCGTATTAACGCAGCATCGAAACAAGTTTAACAAAAATAATCATATTTTGGAATGAAACGAATACCTAGAGATTTTGATTGATTTGGTTAAATACTAGTTGCAGAATTGAAAAAGGATAAGAGTTTTTTGGATGGGTTAAAGGTCAATAATTTTATGGAAATTGTTAGGATGGCCAATATCAGATTTATAATTCGACTTCTCTCGCTTTCTACTAACAATTTGAAATGCACTTATAGGTTGGTGTTGTCGGAAGAACCGGAGCTGGCAAATCGACTCTGACGCTGGCTCTGTTCCGCATGGTCGAAGCAGTTAGCGGCGAAATCCTCATCGACGGAGTTAACATCAGTCAGATTGGGCTTCACGACCTCCGATCGCGAATAGCCATCATTCCGCAAGATCCGGTTCTGTTTTCTGGGACGCTGCGAATGAATCTGGACCCCTTCGAAAGATACAGCGACGACGAAGTGTGGAAAGCCCTCGAGTTGGCCAACCTCAAGCGCTACGTTCAGGTTTCTGGCAAGAGCTTATTGTACGAAATTAACGAAGGAGGATCGAACATGAGGTGAAACAAATTTGACTATTGTATCAAATCAAACTTCTCTCTAAAATTTGATTAACATTTTAATTAAACACGTGGAATTTGAAAGATACTCGAAGACCTTACGTTAAAAGCCTGGACATGAACAACAATTGGGCAAAAGTTGGGCTCTTGACGGCATACGGCAAAATTACCACAGAGGAAGAGACAGACAAAGAAACGTCTGTAAAAATATATTAGATGGCGGGTTGGTTGGGTTACTGCGGGTCTGAACTCCCCAGGTTTCTTAAATTTGACTTTAATAAACGTAACCCATAACTCTACTTTGTCGTGCTTTTATTTTTACATGAACGAGTAAGAAATCAGCGACGTTATAGTTTGTCCTCTCGATTCAAACTATCTAGAAAGTGTGCCCCTAACATTATTAGCGGACATTTGATTTTAATTAAAAATATTAGGAATTAAATTCTTATTAGATTTTTTTAAGAAACCAATGCCAACTAGTGTTAAACTAACAGTCTATTATTTGTATCGCACTTATAACATTACACGAGCCTGTCGCGAGCGATTTACTGGTTGCCTAAAATTGATTAGACAAAATTGCCTTTTCTAAATAGTCTGGGTCAGCGTCAACTGGTTTGTTTGGCGAGGGCCCTTCTGAGGAAACCCAGAATTTTGGTATTGGACGAAGCCACAGCCTCTGTGGACCCACAAACTGACGAAATTCGGAAAGAATTCCAGCTTTGCACAGTCATCACTATCGCCCACAGAATCAATACCATCATGGATTACGACAAGTAATATTAAATTATTTACTATTATAATCTAACCTAACTTCGTTTCAGCTATTACGTTAAAGGTGCACTAAACATTTCACAAGTGTGACGTGCTCTATGACGCGTATTTAAGTTTCTTATCTCCGAGTTTTTAATCCGTAAATTTTTAGGGAAAACATTTTCCAAAAAGAATAAAATATTTGGAATTTGTTCATAAAATTCAAATGTGTAGGTTGCGCCATATTTGAGAGAAATGGAACAAACGAGAATTTTGAAACACCCAATATTTGGAACAAAATGGGCAAATTATATTTAATACTTACTGATCCTTGATTTGTCGAATTACAATTATTAACTTAGGTGATCATAATACATGAACCTATTTCAGATCAGCTAAAAAATTACTATTACAAATAATTATTGAAAATTCTAGCTGTTTTGCTATATCAGTATTTTATAAAGCTTGTATTATTCTTAAATCGCGGGAATTACAATATTATCTTCAAAGGGTCAAATAACATTTTCTTAGTTAAAAATTTAACGGAAAGCCACAAAGTGCCATACCGTTTAAAGATGTAATTTTGATCTAACCAAGATTGTGTAACCGGCAATATAACGTCTGTGGTCAAAATACCCGAAAGATTTATCAGTCTAGAAGGAGAGAAAGCTTGTGATCAATGACAAGAAAGATTTAACATGAGGGAATTCGGAGGGCTGGAGTTTCTTTCAAGAAAAAGCTGCTCGCATATTATCTCCTCACCTGAATACTTTCTAACATTAAAAATTGATGAATGTAAATGAAAAAATATCTAAAATTGTTTTTGCTCAGCCGTTCTTCTTTCAGTTGCCCTTCGTTTTCCAGAACTTTCTCGCAGGAACTCGCCACACCGACAATACTGTTTGATTTACAATAAAATGAGATGTTCATGGAATTACTTTACAATATAGACGGAACTTCATGTAGCACACTTTTTTGAAATTTATTTTTAGGATAAAGTAAAAGCATGCCAATCAAATTTATAAAAGGTGATACAAACTCGACAGTCTGTGGTTGACCTGCAATATTATAAATTTTTGAAAACGTGTTTATTTCCGAATTATAACATTGCTAAATAAAAAATGTTCGCAAATATTCCTTTTATTCAGTTCCAATTTTGAAATATTCGAAAAGGGCTCTATAAAATATATGCTATTTTAAATAACTCCTAAAAAAGGTCATAGTTTTAAGGTCATTAAAATAGAAGGTGATATTGTCTATGTGGCGTGTTTAAGATTTTCCTATAAAAAGTATGAGTACAATGAAACTGCAAAAATAATTTATTTAATTTTTTCGGTATTAAAAATTCGTTGTTCATTGTATTTTAATTAAGCAAATTTCTAAAATTAATTTAGTAAGGGTCAATTTATTTTAATCGGGAGATGGTTGTTTATTTAATTTTACATTTTTATCACAATTAAGAAATTAATCATAAACAATATTATTCTAGAGTGTTGGTTTTGGACCAAGGATCAGTCATCGAATATGATCAGCCTAATCTTCTTCTACAAAACCTTAACTCAGTGTTCCGTAAAATTTGCATCGATGCTGGACTCATTGAGCAGTAAACGATTTACGAATTGGATAGTCAAAACTAAATATGTAATTAAATAAAAGAAAAATTGCTGATTTTTAATTTGTAGCTGTTATTCTTAGTAACTTTGTAGCTGTTATTCTTAGTAACTTTGAAGCTGTTATTCTTAGTATTTGTGTAGCAAAGTGTAATCATTGCGTACGCATTATTTCAGAACCCGCGTGCGCAATTGCTTGGAATTAGGGAACGAAGTCGAAAGATTGGCAAACCACCGTGTGACGGTGAGCGTTAGCGGATAATTTTGCGATTGCGTTGGGTTTGATTGTTGCTTTTCGTTAACGCTCACCGTCGCGGCAGTTTTAACTCAGTTTGATTGGATATCTTTTTGTAATGTTAATGTGTTGAGTTTGTGTTATGACGGTTGTGTTTGTTGTAATTGTGGTTTGTATGTTTGCGCGGTTTTTCTCCAACTTCTTCTTATTCTTGACTTTTGGGATGGATCGAGTGCTGACACCATTTGTTCACGATATTCATCTTAGTGTCAATTTGCGATCGTATCGAGCGGGATCTGAACCCAAATCCTCCTGTATAACAGGCGGACGTTCTACCACAGAACCATCGATACTTATTACGATTCTTCGGAAATTAGACTTTCAGATTTATCGGAAGTGTATATTACTAATTAATAGAGAATTAAATTTCTGTGTTTATTTATATAGAACAAAATTTCGTGTTCGATTTAAATTTTTGCATCGAAGATATTTTAATGTAGCGTCTTCTCTGTTGATTAAAAACGAATGCGCCGCACAGGTTTCGAACCCGGGCCGTTCTGCTTGCAAAGAAAATGCTTTACCACAGAACATTTCCATTATGTTATTAACATTTATTCAATAACAGCTTTATCAAAAGTCTTTTAAGCAGTTTTAAAGTTGTCAATTTATCCTGTACATTTTTTTTTAGATATGTATAAAATTATAAAATGTGAAAATAAATTAATTTGAAGTTAAATTCGATCGCCGTCAGGAATCGAACCCGGGCCAAAATGTTAAGACGTGGACGTTTTCCCGATGAGCCATTGACATCTACTTGAGTTACCAGTAAAACCGAGATAAAAATAAATGTAATATTTGTTTGGGTGGGAAGATTATAAACACCCTACGAAGATGTTTATTTTGTTTTTTTCGGAAGCGTATTTAATAGAGTACGAAATTTTGGTTTAATTGAAATAGAATTGAAATTTAAATTATAGCATCGAAGAAATTCTAATTTAGCGTTTTCTCTATTGATTAAAAACAAATGCGCCACCCAGGTTTCGAACCCAGGCCATTCGGCTTGGCAGTCGAGCGCTCTATCACTGAAAATAAGACACTCATCGTAAGCATAATAGGTAATAAAGTCCTGAATTTTTTATTAATGAATTTATGAAGGCCTAATCTGTTTTTTTTTACGAATGAAATTATTTTGATTTAATCTTGTTAAAGTCTTCATTTTTACGTATGAAATTTTAAAGTCCAAATCTTGTTTTAAAATATAAAAAGTATCTGGGTTTCAGGCAAAGTAAGGGTTTTATGTTATTTTTACTGATCGAGAAAACGTTGTTTTTTTGTCTATTCTTGGGTATTGTTGGATTTTAAGCTTATTTTTCAAAATCGTTCAGTTTTAGTGGAACCTTTAAAGTGGTTACATCGTGGCTTAAAGCTAATCCGGTTTCATTATAATAACGTCGAAAATTCGTATTTGTGAATGGTAAGGTGTTGCGCTTCTTGATTTTCTATTTTCTATTGCTTGGTTTTGAATTAATTTATTACTCGACTGCGTAATAATATTTTTCTATGAGCTATTTTGATCCTGAAGCCTGATAATTTGGGATATTATGAAATATTTTTCTATTCGTTATTTTTGCTCTTAGCCTGATCGATTGGGTTGTTAATATATATTTTTCTATTGGTCGTTTTGGCTCCAAAATTTGGTCGATTGGGTTTTTGTATTTTAATTTTTTGATTGTGTTGAGCTTTTGGGCGGTATTGTTGGCTTTTAATTATCATTTTTTCGTGTGAAGTGGTTTAAAGAAGGTTTTTTTGTGTTGTTATTTCGTAAGCGAGAAAAATACAAATACCATCTGTAGATATTTCTTTCATTAAAATTTGCTTCGTATTACATTTAACTGATACACTTGTTCGGTAAATAGGGTTAAATTCAATTGTGCGTTGTTCTAGTTCGTCTAACTCACTGTTGTAACTACCTAATTTATAATATTTTGAATAAATTAAACTCGATTGTTTCGTCTCAATTATTTTAATTATAATTAAATTGTATACCGGGCGGGATTGAGCCGGGATTATGTTTTAAGTAGATAACTCGGAATTGCGGAAATATATGTTTAAGGGTTATCTCGAGAGATTAATACCACTAGCGACAATTCTTCCGAGGAAAAGTATATTTTGCCTTGCCAACTTGTTTAATGTGCCTTTTGCAGAGGTAGGAAGACAATATGTTTGATCAAAGTCAATTTTGACTCGTTACCTTTATAAAGTATTCATCTTCACTCTCACTGAATGGTGGACCTATAGCATATGTAACATAATTACTCATAAGTATGCCACTGAACCTTTGTTTCATTCAAAAATCTTCACTAACGGTTTGTTTCACCACCAACCAGTAAAAAGGTGGACTATGTTAGATTTTAATCTTTTTATTCATTTTAGTAATTTTGGGAGTCACTCTATTGGCTACTAACATATATATTTAAGCCAATGTAAAGCCTCTAAATTGAGAAGAATTTTTTGCGTCGGAGTTTTAGTCAGCCCAATGTAGCGTTATTGCAATTTATAAACTCGCTCGGCTTATGTGGATTAAGATAAAAGTAATGAGTAGTTTAGACAAAAACAGGTTGGGGAAAATGACCAATACGGTTCAGGAATCGCTTTCCGAAAATGGAAAAAATCGTCAAAGTGGGATATTACACCAGCGTTTTAAAAACCTATTCCAAGCCCAGAAGAGTTACGCCTAGGTTCGAAAGAACCTGCAAAGACAGTAAAGACTCCAACATTTATGGTAGTTGCCTCAACATGCCTATCAAACATTCAAACACAATGCCCCATTCAGGTAGTAGAGATATGGTTTTTATTTGTTTTAATCTTTATTATAAGTTTTTTAATCAAATTTTGAAATTAGATAAATATCACTGTGCAAAAAAGTATTTCAGAACAAAACGTAGTGGTGGATGATCATTTGTCAAACAACGCTAAATATGTAATCAGATTTATTTTTATTCGATAAATTTTCATGTTTTGAAGTAAGTTTGGTTTCTCTAAAATAAGTTAATGGTAGACACAGCTTTAGAAAGAAACTGTTATGGAAAATGATCAATACAGCTCCGTAATCAGTTTCCGAAAATGGAACAAGTCATCAAAGTGGGTTATCCCACCGGCATTATCAGAACCCATACAAAGCTTAGAAGAATCTATAAAGACATCTATTTTAGTTGCCTCAACATGCCCATCAAACATTCAAACGCAATATCCCATTCAGGTAAAAGAATTACTCCTAAGTAGGCTGCTTTAGGGGGGGGGGGGTTGAAAGCTCTGAATGACCCTGATTATATATATTGTTTTCCAAGACGTTTTTGGGTACCAGTAGTCCAAATTGATTTCTTTGTAGGTAATTGGACAAAGTGTTATATTTGAAGAGGATAAAATTTGGGATGATCCTAATCATCTGAAGTCACCTTTAAACCAGAATAGAATTAATTTAGAGCAAGATCTTCAGGTACCTCAGTCTATTTAAAAAATAATTTTTAAATAACTACAGATTTGGTCATTCATGACAAATTAAGACTCAGTTCTCGGAAATATGGCAACTGAAAAATTTCCTAAGTATCTTGGGCATTTATTTATTTATTTATATAATAAAGAAACGGTCACTAAGCTAGTGTTAGCTTATATGTGGCCGTACAGTATATCAAAATAGTTACAGGTTATTGGTTATTGATTAAACAACAAAAACTTACAAAATACAAATAAAAGAGGTGCATACGGTACAACGAGTTAAAAGGGTCATTTGAGACTAGAGTAAAACAGAAGTCACAGATAATAGTATAAATGGTATAGTTGGAGAAAACGTAAAAGGGGAGTAAAATAAAAGTTAAACTAGTTGGTCAAGTTTAGGACGCACAATCTCGCGAACAGAGCGTCGGAGAGCAGAACGAGTGCCACAAGAGAGAACATCAGCTGGTAGAGAGTTCCATAGATCGATTGTTCGGTGGGAGAAATGCCATTGGCGCAGGGATGTTCTAGTCCTAGGTTTAAAGATTTTTGCGTCGTGTCCCCGGGTTCGATGTAGAGAGTCAAATCGGAACAATGAGTTTGGGTCGATTGCTGAGTCCCACAGACTCCAAAGTTGGACAATATCGTTCACGACATGTCGGAGTTTCGGGGAGTCGAGATGGAGTGCAGCGTCCAGGTCATCAGGTGATAAATGTTCTAGGCCACGAGTCAGTTTGGTAAATCGATTGTGCGCTTTCCTAAGGCTATCTTGGTCACCAAGTAGAGAGGGCTTCCACACTTCTGAGGCGAAGTTTATATGGGGAAGAACCAGCGATGTATATATAGTGCGAATAAGTCGTGGGGACCGAAAGAAAAAGTTTAGTCTGGTGAGGCCCGTGAGGGAATTGATCTTTTTTACAACCTTGGAAGTATGATGGCTATAGTTCAGGCTGCGGTCCATCCAGATCATAATATAACAAAATTATGTAATGATTTTAGATCATTGGAACTTACCCTAAAAACAAACTCCAAAGAATGAGGTTTCTATACTAATTAAATTGAACACATTTTATGATATCCTAATAACAGTTAGTTATAGTTCATTTTGGAAGTAACTAGAAAAGGATCGTATGAAATTTCTTGCGGAAGTGAATCTTTTAAATATATTATAGGAAGTAAAGGCACATTGACAGTATTCGTCTTATTTAAAGGAATAATTTCAGAAACACCCATGTTTCAAAATAATGTGTTCTTGGAGAAGGATGTGAGGGAAAAACGTTCTAAATTAGAAAATCAAAACTTTGTGTTCTGTAATGGGCTTAATGAGGATTCCAGAAATATATCGTTACATCTCGCTAATTTCCCCAAAAGACTGAAGAAATTCGACTTTCCTTGCCAACATCTTGCGTCTATTAAATGCGAAGGGTGGTTTCTGAAACCTGAAAATGAGATAATGACTGTAGATAGCAATATCTGCCATAAATGTCGATATGTCCAGCGATACTTAAGAGTTTGTATGAGAAGAAGAAGCGAACATATGTCATCACCAGCTCTTAGGAACAGATCCAGCCTTCATACAGCTGTCCAACAATGTATTTATCCCCACGAAGTGTGACAAAGAAGAGAAAATTAACTTTCTACAGTATCACAATTTAAAATTGAAAGCGGCTTAGCTTGAAGTTAAATTGAAAGAATTGCAACTTCCCCTTAATCTAAAACAACATAATGAGATGAAATATGTTACGACTTTGATAAACACTAAGTTTGGCTCAGAAGTGGATCAACTCTTTAGCTACCCGGAGGATGAAGTATCTGAAAATGACGTAGAAATCCGAAAGAGACTGAGAGATGTTTGGAATAAAGATTGTGATGCCTATCTTGAAAACGAATAGCAAGATTTAATGAGAGATCAGAGCAACAATGGTAAAAAATAAATAAATTTGCAACCCTGTATAAATCTTTAATGTTATTTTTATATTTTTAGTCAATGGATCTCTAGGAAATAGATGGAATGCTAAAACATATCGCATTGGTAAATTTTAGGGGTGTGCAAGTGCAATTGTTTTGTGTTTTGGAGTCTAGTTCTGAGTCATGGAAAATCCCACTAATTTTACTAAACTATCATTAATATAGACCTGCTCACGTTCCAAGTGGTAATCGCTGTCTGTTAGAAGCAACAAACAAGCGAAGGAGAATGCAGCTGACCTTTTAACACATGAAAGTTCCTAGTGTATACAAATTTCATTAGCTGCCCTTATTTGCCCAGGTTTTCCACAGAGGGAGGATAGCCATCTCTTAGATGATGGGGGCAGGTGACAAAGACGACAACCAATGAAACATGTACACACATCAAGTTGTGCTCTCCGTGCGGATGTTGTTTGTGAGTCCAAGCTGAAAGTGGAAGGGAAGATGATGGAATAGACAAAGTTATAACTTAGGGGAAGTAAGCTATCACTATCGTTGTCAGATTGCCAAAGCCAATTTATCACCCCAAAGACTGAAAATTATAGGTTATAAGTTCAAATTACAGTACACAAAAGTCTGCAAGTGCCAACGCGGGGCGATACAATTTGTGGAATAGGAAACCATGTGTTCTTGCATAAAGTTGACTTATGTAATGAGATGGCAGCCTGCTACTTCAGATAGTACAAAAAGTTTCACCCACTGATTTAATGGGAGTACAAACTAAATTGAAAAATAGTTGGCTAACATGCTCGGCATCTTTGTTTTTAGTGTAACTAGTGCCTATGGCTTCCAGCTTCTGATAAACCTGGTGGCAAAAAGTTAAATTCATTGATCCGCCATAAGTATGACACTATACTCCCTTTAAGGAATCTCCTTATTTAACAAATGGGGTTTTTGTTATTTCTTAGACTAGAAATTTCCTACTAAACTCGGATTACCAATTTTTTATACTTACACACCTATAGGAAATTTACTGCAACAATTTGTCTAACACTGGATTCTATCATATTTCCCTAAGCTTTAGCTGTAGCGTGTAGAAGCAGAGCTGCTTATGAAGCACTCTTAAGCTAAAATTCTTAATTTGCCATCTTGGAGATCTATTCAGCGGCAGACATCCAAAAACCTTGATGAACTTGGTATTAATCACAAGTATATAAGGGAACAAAAAGAAACGTACGACATATTTGTAGAAGAACAATCGTCTCTGGGTCTTCCTAAACCACAGGGCAATGAGGTTACAGTTGCAGGAAAGCTTGTTTGGAATATCAAAAATCATAAACTCATTGGATTGGCCATGGCTCCTGAAGACTATGCTTATATAGATGATTTGTATAAGGAAGTTAGTGAGGATAAAGAAATATGTAAAGCCAATTACCAGTTACAGTTTCTTTGGCGTGATCTCACATCAAACTACGATATAATTAGACCGTATACCGAATTGCCTTCAACTGCTGATTGGTCTACAAGGAGCATTTTGTTTCTAAGAGACTGATGAACAATTTGACATAAAAGTTGATCCCATTTTTCCAAATCCATTTCAAATAGGAAGATTCATTCATTTTATCATTTGTCCATCACATCAGGTATAACATGGACATTGAAGTATTTGACTTTTATATAGATAGATAGTTATATACAAGGTGTCCATTAAAAATGAACCAGGGCGAATATCACAAAATCTCTTTTAGGTAAGAATTTAAAATTTTCAGGCTGCATAGTGTGTAGGGGGAACACCTATTATGAAAATGTCGATGACCTTGAATTATGTCTTTAAGGTCACCCTAAAATTAACTCAAGAACCATAAGTGTTAGAAAGTTGGTTCCAAATTGAAAAGTATTTTAGGTATTATGAGCTTTTACCAGATCAGATTTGACCAATAGGAAGTCAAGAAAGTTTTACCGAAATCACAAAGGTCGTAAAAGGGAAAACAAATTGTGTTACATAATCAAAATTTACTAGACAAATTCTTTAAAGTTTGTAAAATTGGATGATCTTGAATGTTCAAGGTTGTTGTTATGATAAATAATTATAGATGGCGCTTCATCCTCGTGATTATACTATGACTGTATATACCTACATGAATGGAAGGAGAGAGGCGACTCCACGAGTGTCTGGAAGCACGGACAGTTTAAAATGCTAACCTTATATTAATGTTATTGTAAATAAGATTAAATAAAGTATTCGAAATAGTTACAACTTGAGTATTATTTAATTAGCCCAACAATACACAACAAATGGCGACGGAGATACAGTACCAAGTTGGACGATTTTGTGGATGATTCACAATTCCACGTGCTGAAGACGCCAAGACTTATATTTCTGCAACCAATTTTCATAACTTGCCCAGGAATTTTGTCTGTTCTCCAGGAATATATTATATACATACACAGTTCAAGGCTTAAAAGGAGGTAGGAGTACTCGTTAACAATAAGACAATGGCGCAAAATATTACAGTTACGGGTTTGAGTAACCATGGAAATTGTGAGCCTTAGTACAGTGAACAGGAGTCATGGATCCTTTATTCTGAGCGATTAGAGCAACATTTCTTTGCCAATGATATCACAGACCGAGATAAGAAAAGGGCCATTTTAATAACATGCATTGGTAAGACAACTTATGGGTTACTGAGAGACTTAATTTCACCAGCTAAACCAACTGACAAGACGTATGATGAACTTGTTGATGCTTTGTCTACATATTTTAACCCTAAGCCATCCACTATTGTGAAGAGATTTCATTTTAATAAAAGAGATCAGCTACCTAACGAATCGATTGCAGCATACGTCGCTCAACTACGCAAGATGACTGAGCACTGCAATTTTACAGTAGCAGAATTGGATGACAGATTAAGGGACCGATTAGTCTGTGGTGTACGAGACTCTACTATCCAATGTGCTTTATTGGCTGATCTGAATCTAACTTTACAGAAAGCGTTACAAACTGCTCTAAGCATGGAAACTGCGACTAAAAATGTTCAGGATATTAACAAAAAGAAAACTGATAAAGAAAATCAAAACGTTAATAGGATCTCCTCAGTTCAACATTCCAGTAATGGTGGTAACTCTGGTAATTCGAAGACTAAATTTAAACCTTAAAAGCATTCTAAAGTTCAGCCTAATATGAAGTCAAAGGAAAAAAAGGCTTTAAATCCAAATAAACCATGTTTAAGATGCCAAGAGAAAGGTCATCATTCCGATGATTGCCCATTTATCATAGCAGTGTGTTTCTCGTGTGATAACCCAGCAAACACAAACACGTCCAATGGACATCCGATAGACGTCACACTCGGATCTTGCCTTCGTCCGTAGGACATCCCAAAATCCGGGGTTGACGTCGGTTGGAGGTTAAAGGACGTCCAAATGTCCGGTTTGTCTATAGCCGTAGTACGTCCCGGGGACGAGTTTTCGGACATCCAACGGCGATTACGGCGGTCGTCCCCTGGATGTCTTTCTATAAAACCTAGAGATGTCTTTAGGCCTTTAATTTGGTTCAATCATGGCTCAATAGGGATGAAACTAGGACGTTCATTGGATATCGTATTCTGAACAAATAATTTAAAAAGCCAAACTTGATATTAAAATTTTATTCAAAACATTAAAATACAAGATAATGGAAAAAATCCAGCAACAAGTGTGCAATTTGAATGTAATAACACGAACTCTGCAAGTATTAGCAGTTAACATATAAATTACATAACTTATATAGTTATTTAATTTTTATATAACAAAATAAATTTCGAACTAAACAATTAAAAAATTAAATAACCTTTCTTATACAAATGTAAAAAAAACAATAAAATTAATTTTTAAATCAGAAGCAAAATAAAACTAAGCCATTTAATACTATTCCTTAAAAAAAAATTAAGACTATCGGATGAAAAATGTACTCTAGAAATTACTGTTTCTCGAAGCTTAATTTTAATATTTATCCAAATCTTACTTTTGGAATTACAATTTAACTATATAAATTATCACAGTATAAAATAAAGCTTTAGGTGAACCGTTCAGTGAGAGTAATGAATAATAAACTTAAAAAGTTAAATTGAAACATGTACAGGTCCAAAATGAACTTTAAAAACAACGAACCTTCCCTAACATTCGGAGAATTACACGCAAATCTTACTTTTGGAATTCCAAATTCAATATACAAAATATAACAAAATGAAATAAAGCTTTAGGCGAACCTTTCAGTGAGAGTAATGAATAATAAACTTAAAAAGTTAAATTGAAACATGTGCAGGTCCAAAATGTATAGACTTTGATCAAACATATTTTCTTCCTACCTCTGTAAAAGACATTAAAAAAATCGAGTTAAAATCATTAAAAAAATCAAACAGTTTTTTAATAAAATACTTACTCTTATGATATATTATCAGCAATACTAGAGATTACTATGTTATAATCCTTAACGTTTGTGTAAAACGCATTATGTACTTTATGGTGACCGATTCCAAACTATCGAGTAATGGCGTCGTACAAAAGAAACTACAAACTGGGCTACCAGATATTTTAAAAGGATCAGCTTTTTCGCAGTAATTGGCTGTGATTGTAGAAATAATTCATCAAATGAAAATAATGGAAATAAAAATTAAGAAAATAATAATATAAAAAATATAAAAATTAAGAACAGAAAAAATTAATTAAATAATTAAGTAGTTTTGATTTAACACGTAATTTCATTAATTCATGTTAAATAAACTCGTAAATTTAAATAATAATATTCTTAATAAAATTAATATTTTGTGGTTCATTAATCATTATCAGCTCAAATACAAATACAGGTGAAAAAAATTAAAATTAATTGCTGATAAACGCACCTCTAGATAGCATTGATGGACGAAACATTTCGGACGAATAGTGGAGATCCATGCGACGTCGATTGGGCTGAATATCGGATGTCACGAAATTGGTTCTACGATGACTAAAATGGGACGTCCGTTATTCGTCCCGTAGGACGAATTTTGGACGGGACCAAGCTGGGCTCTAAGGACCATGCTGGGACGTCCCAGGGACGATTTGTGTTTGCTGGGAAGGTTGGACACATTAAGAAAGCATGTTTCAAGAAGAATATTTCAAACAAAGTAAATACAGCAAAGACTCACCATTTGGAATCTCAAGGAATTCATGTAGGTAAAGAAGAATACAACCTATTTCATATAACAGAATCTAACTACACGCAAAAGAACTGTGATATAAATACAAGTGAAATACCACGACCAGTTTATTTAGATTGTTTTATTAATCCTAAATTATTTACTTTGGAGATTGATACCGGATCTGCCTTTTCTATTATAAACGAGACTTCATACAATTCTATACCCGATGTTGAAAAATTGGAACCAATTACAGCGTTCAATTTAAATTCTTACACTGGACACAAAGTGGATCTACTGGGTCAAGTACCAGTTTCTGTATCATTTGCTGGGAAAACAGAATTGTTACCTTTAATAGTTTGCAAAGATCGGAGAAATGTATGTGGGAGATCATGGCTCTTCTCATCTTTGCAAATTATAGAAGTTCCTACAATTCATAACTTGTCGACAACCTCATTGTCTTTACAAGGTGCTACTCTGGGTAAATGTAAAGTATTTTCAAGGTTGGATTTAAGGGATGCATTCTACCAATTAGAATTGGATGAAGAATCTAAGAAGCTGGTTGTTCTTAACACAACAAGAGGGCTATTTCAGTATAATAGATTGCCACAGGGTATTTCTTCATCTTCGGCTGTTTTTCAACGCCATCTTGAGACTTTACTGCAAAATAAATTGGGGACGACCCCTTTCCAGGATGACATTTTAATTGGTGGTCCAGACACAGAAAGCCATTTACAGCGTTTCGATGACGTTTTTCAAGTTATGGAAAATGCGGGTCTTAAACTTAATAAAGAAAAAAGCGATTTCTTACAAGATCAAGTTGAGTTTCTAGGATATCGTTTGGACTCAAAGGGAATACATCCGCTAGAGTCTAAAATTTCAGCGATAATGGATGCTCCTGCACCGACTAATTTAGAAGAGCTTCGTTCGTTTCTTGGCCTCGTAAATTACTACTGTAAATTCGTACCAAACAGTTCAACGCTTCTTGCGCCTCTATACGAGTTGATGAGGAAAGAATAGAAATGGATCTGGAACAAAGAAAAACAGAATACATTTGACGCGACGAAGCAAGCGCTGAAAAACTCAAACTTTCTTCTGCACTTTGACCCCTCTAAAGAGATATATTTGGCGTGTGATGGCTCTCCTGTGGGTATTGGCGCTGTAATTTCACACAGAATCGACAACGTCGAATATCCGATCGCTTTTGCTTCACGCACACTCACTTCAGCTGAGAAAAATTACCCCAGATAGAAAGGGAAGCGCTCTCGCTGATATTTGGCGTCACCAAATTCCGAGATTACCTTTTGGGACGTAAATTTGTGCTTTTAACTGATCACCAGCCTTTGGTATCGATATTCAATGAAGCAAAGCCTATCCCACCGATGGCAGCAGCGCGATTGCAGCGTTGGGCGATAGCTCTTTCGGCGTATCAGTACACCATACAACATAAAAAGGCAGCCATCATAACAACGCCGACGCTTTAAGCCGACTTCCATTGGCAACTAACGACACGTTTACACCTCCTCCTACGGAATATGTTTTAGCTTTGTCAGCTTTGGATAAAGGACCAGTAAGTCAAGAGGATATGAAGAAGGCTACCTTAGCGGATACAACTCTGCAAGAAGTTAAAAAGAACTTGATTGAAGGCTGGTCTTATAAGTGAAATATACCTACACATTTGACAAGCTACGCAACACGTCAAACTGAAATGTCATGTTTAAACGATATACTGCTTTTGGGACAACGAGTAATTGTAGCGAAGTCATTACAGCTAGACACACTAAAAGAATTACATAGTACACATCAAGGAATCGTGCATATGAAGTCTGTGGCCAGATCAAAAGTATGGTGGCCAGGCATGGATAAAGCCATAGACGAATATATTAAAGCGTGTACCATTTGTCAACAACATTCTTCGATGCCACCGAAACAATTTCGCAATTGGGTTCCAAGTCTTAAACCATGGCAGCGAGTTCACATGGACTTCGCTGGCCCTCTGAATAATAAGTACTTACTTATTTTGGTGGATGCCTACTCTAAGTGGATCGAGATTGAAATAACTACGACAGTAGGATGTGCTACCATCTTTGCCAGTTTTCCATGTAGAGGTACACGGGGAGGGGTCGGCACCGGAAGTCCCCACTTCCTTTCCCCTTCCGACAGGTGGCGGGGGGGGTTGACATTTTCCTCCCCCTCGGGGTCATTGACCTCCGCAGAGTGGCGCGTGTACTGCGCGCTGATTGGCTGGCGCGGGGACCACGTGGGAACTACGCGGCGCGTGTACTGCGCGCTAATTGGCTGACTCGAAATTATTCAAAATGGCGCTGATTGGTTGGTGTTTTGGCGCGAAAAGGTGTCAGTACTCCTTTAAAGGAATTCCCAGACTCGCTATACGCGGTCCCCGTTTTCCATTGTTAAAGTGGTGACAGGTTTGATTGATTGAGCAGGTGTAGAATGTACGGGGAATGCACCGTTACTAGGTTTACTCCGCTCGCTGTTAGAGTATCAACAAATAAAATATCTTTAGCGACAATACCGAGAGAATCACCTATTAATTATGTCATCGAATTATTACGTCAAATTGAGGTCGCGCATTCGCTGGAAAAATGGCCGCGTTAGTGAACAATCCTTTTTTAGCGACGTAGAAACCGGTTCATTCCGCTTTCGTTAAGTAATTAATCATTTTGACAAATTGAACACACCTGTTAATAGGACTGTCACGCGATTATATTGTTCTTTCCCCCCTTACCTTGCCAGTATATAAGAAATCGCGCAACGGAAAATTTCACAGAAGCGACGAACACCGCCCTCACTCTCCCAACGACTCAAGAAAATCAGCAAGATGGTAATTATGTTTTTGAAATTTTTTAAGCGAGATTAATTTTTAATCTCTATATGTCTTAGGCAGCCCGAGACGACATTAAGCTCGATTATGACACTCCCCCAACAGCACCAGTGAAGTTGCCCGAAGTATACGCTAGAAAATCAAAAGTCGGCGAAGTGATTAAAAAAATTAAACCTCGACAATCACTGAATGAAAAATGCGAAGCTGGGAAAGGGGCTAAACAAGACCAAGAAAAATTAACAAAGAATACCACTTGGCACGATATTGTATTAGAATTCTCCGAGCTCGGAGATTTGGGCGTTAAAATAGCGACCTTTGACCAAAAAATATATATAGATATAAGGCGTTACGCCACGCACGTAGCACCCAGTCTTCCGCAACCGACTAAACAGGGTGTATGCGTTAAACTAGAATCAGGACCCCAGCTTAAAGCAGCCTTAGAAGACGTCAGGGACCAAGACGTCGTTTACCTAATTGAGGGCGATAAATTAGAAATTCGCCTTAGCCAGGCCACCGGTCACACTTGCTTGACCAAAAATTCTGGTTCCTCATTTGAAAAATCGCTGACCCTATACGGAAGAAGAGCCATTCACGACGTCCTGCGGTTATTGAGGGAAGTGACTCAACGCTACGACGAAATTCGTAAATTACAATGACTCAAGAAGCCCCTCTCGATTTAAGCACCAGGTTTCGACCTGAGAACTATTATTCGGTTACTAAAATTATCTCTCGGACTTCCAAAAAATACAAATGTAAAACTTTAGAATTTAAGTGCGAGTTCAAAAACTTGGACGATCTCAACCACGCGCGAATAGAAATCCAATTAAACGAAATTTTCCAATCCTTATTAAACGAAATTAGCGATGAAAATCAGGGTTATAGTCGTATCAGAATAACGGTCAGTTCGGACGAACTCGAAGAGCCCATTAATTTCCAATTTATGAACCTAAACGAGTTAACGGCCGATAGAATTTTAAGCGGTATCGAGCAGGTAGCCCAGTCCCATAAGAATTTATACTTTGAAGCCCCCCTAAAATTCGACATAATTCTTCTGCAAGACACCAATATGAGTGGTAGTCGAAAAAGTATTCGTAACAGGACTATTGAGTGCTTAGAAAATTACATTGAACATTATCCCGATTCGCAATTCTGATAATCTGTGTTTTGCGAGGGCTGTCGCGGTAGGACAATGCCTCGCTGACTATCAAGAATTAAAAAATAAAGGCCAATCCAAAAATTTTAATAGCTATGATCTAAAGTACATTCGTAATGTCAACCATCCAAAACAAAAAAACGGCCTTGGCATTACACAGATTGTCAAAAGTTCCCCCAGGTCCTGTTGAAATAAAAGACATTCCTAAATTCCAAATTGTCTTGCCAGATTATCCAATTATCTTACTCGATTCCGATTCCAATTTTGACCCAATTTATTTAGGCCACTTTCAACCCAAAAAAGTCTTTCTCCTTAAATTAGGAAACCACGTCCACGTAGTGAGGTCTTACGCCGCCATGTTCGGGGGAATAGGGTACTGTCCATTTTGTTTGAAAGTTTTTACGAATAACAAAGTAAAAAAGCAGCATAATTGCCAGTGCCCCGTTAATTGTAAGCGTTGTCTCGACACGAATATTTCTCATACCGAAGCTAGTCAACGATGCGCCAGCTGCTTTAGATATTTTTCGGGGAATACGTGCTTCCAAAAGCATATAGAATTCAGCACGTGTGACTAAATCAAACGTTGCCTAACTTGCGGGAAAGAGTTTGAAGGGGACCACGTATTCGATTATGTCGCTACTGCAAAATTGAGCACCCGAAAAATGCGTGTTATGTTCATCCTATCATGTTACCAGAAAATTCAACCAGAATCCTTTACTTTGATTTTGAAACTTTAGTCGACAATGACGAGATTAAACCAGTTCTGCTAATTACCGCTATGCAAGACAGTTCGTACTCTGAAACGTACGATTACCGTACCTTTACGTTTTTCGATTATTTATTGGAGAGTCAGGTCGTTGCAAAAAAGGGTAAGACCAAATATTCAAAGGTCGAACCACTTTTTAAAAACATTACGTGCATTTCGCATTTTGGATCTGGATTTGATAGTTTACTCGTATTAAAAGGAGTTCTGACCCGGTCAATAATCCCCGAAGTTATTTTTAAAGGCTGCAAACTTCTCGCGATGTTTCTTTCCAAATACAATATAAGATTTATAGATAGCTTTTCTTATTTTCCAGCCCCTCTCAGAAGCTTCTCCAAAACCTTTAATTTAAGCGAAAGCACGGGATTTTTCCCGTATTCTTTCTTAAAAAAAGACACCTTAGACTATATCGGCGTCGTACCGGAAAAATCCTTTTTCGAAGTAGATAAATTCACCCCCGACCAATTGGCAAATTTCAAAACTTGGTACGACGCCCAAAAATTTACCGTTTTTGATTTAAAAGAAGTGTTGACAAAGTACGCCATTGATGACGTCAAGCTATTACAGAGGGGTTTTGACCGGTTCAGAAATCTTTGGCGGGAAAAAGCGTGACTCTACCGGGAGCTTTAACCGATTTATTTTTGAGCCGGTATCTGAAACCAAATACCATAGCTATTATCCCGCCAGCAGGGTACAGGGGTAAGCATTCCGTTAAAGCTCTCAGATGGGCGGCTTACTTGGAGTAAAAAATGCACGTAAATTTTCAAACGGCGCGATCTTTGGAGGGAGAAAAGTATTTAGCTCCCTACCACCCCGACATTTACAGCGCTGACCCTTTAATAATTGGGGAATTTTTCGGGTGTTTCTGGCACGGGTGTCCCAATCACACTGACCATAATGGGTACAATTACGAACTTAAAGAATCTAATATCAATAATTACTTAAAAACTCTCGACAAAATTGAATTTTATCGTCAAAATTACCCCAACGCGCGTTTAATTACCATATGGGAATGTGAATGGGACACTTTTTTAAAAGAAAACCCCGAAATAAATTCTTTTTGCGACGAACTGGCTTTCTCCGATCCGATCAATTCGCGAAGCGCTCTGAGGGGCGGGCGCGTTGAAAACTTTTTACTGTATATAGAATCCACCCCCGAGATGCCTATTAAATTTTACGACTTTAACAGTATGTAACCCTCTGTCTCCATGTCCAAAAATTACCGCTACCCCAAAGGGCTCCCCGAAATCTTAACTAGCAACTTTAATTACGAACCCGATTTCTATTTCGGGCTGATTAAAGTGACTCTTGTCCCACCCCAAGATCTATATCTCCCCGTCTTGGGCTCCCTGATTGGCGATAAATTAATGTTTACGCTATGCAGAACGTGCGCCCTCTATAATCTAGCCGACTGTCGTCATACCGACGCGGAACGCGCGATTACGGATACGTATACTACCCCCGAGTTTTATTTATCCCTTCAATATAATTATAAAGTTTTACAAATTCACGAAGTGCAGCATTATCGCGAAACTTTCGACTCCGAATCCCCCCTATTTGACGATTACGTCAGAGATTTTTATAAAATGAAAACCCAATACGCTGGTTTTCCTAAAAACGTTGACTCCTTAAAAGAAAAACAAAAATATTTAAACGACTTTTGGGAACAGGACAGGATAAAAATAGGCCTAGAAGAGGTTAGCTCTAACCCAGCTCTCAAAGCGCTTGGCAAGCTTTCCCTTAACGAGCTTTGGGGGCGTCACCTAATTCAATTACGTCAAAATAATAGTTCTTTTATAAATTCCTATGCCGACTTGGTTAAAATTTTAACTGATCAAACGAAAGAGCTGACCGATTTAAAACTCCTAGAAAACGGAATGGCTCTCGTGACTACCAAAGATCACGAAGACCACGTCCCGGCTTATCGTAAAGGTTCCCCAACTGTGGGCATTTTCGTCGCCTAATATGGGCGTATTAAATTATATAATCTTATGGCTAAAATAGGGCCTAATTTGGCCTATGGCGATACGGACAGTTGTATTCTGATACACGATAAGAAATTAGATTTAACTTTATCAAGCAGCTTGGGCGGACTTACGGATGAATATGCTTATGACCCCATTAAAGCTTTTACCACGATAGCCCCCAAGGGTTACTCTATCTTGTTCGAATCGGGCAAAATGTTAACCAAGATAAAAGGCGTCACTCTTACTAAAAAAAATCAGACCATCTTAAACTTTGACACGATAAAGCAGTTGGCGCTCGAGAACCGCGAATTAAAATACCGAGTCGAGATTCCCTTTAACGTGAAAAGACAAAAAACCGGGCACTTGTATCTCAGACAAGCCGAAAAACTCGTGGGATTTACGTCGACGAAACGTATATTTTTCAAAGACGGTACTTCTATTCCCTACGGATATTCATGTCTCTCACTCGCCTAAAATTTCAAACCCCCTGTACCGTTCTTTTGGCAGGCCCCAGTAAGTCGGGAAAAAGTCACTGGACGTTTAATCTCCAGAAAAATAAAAATTTAATGTTCGACAATCCACCCCAAAAAATTTTATATTGCTACAATCTTTGGAACGATAAATTTGACGAATTAAAAACCCTCGTCCCCGAAATTGAATTTCATAAAGGGCTCTTTAGCGAAAAACCCGAAGATTTGTTTGACAAAAGACAAAACAACCTTTTGGTGCTAGACGACCTTTCGAGCGAGTGCTTAGACAACGCACTGGTATCTGAACTTTTTCGCGTGTGTTCGCATCATCTGAATCTGAGTATTGTATTCTTATGCCAGAACGTCTTTGGTCAGGGCAGATTTTCTCGCGACATTTCGCTTAACGCCTCATTTATAGTCCTGTTCCGAAGTCCCCGTGATCCATCACAAATAAAACATTTAAGTCGACAGATTTTTCCGCATAACCCTAATTTTCTGAGCAACGTTTATAATTACGTAACGTCGGATACGCCCTATTCTAACGTGGTTGTTGACCTACAACAAAAAACTCCCGAATTTCTAAAAGTTAGAACGCAATGCCTCATGGAAGAAGGACCGATGCTAGTATTTACCGAAAATTAGCTTTTTGTATTACGTATTTATCATTTTAGGTAGAGGAAAATGTACATTATTGTAATAATCAGAATATATAACAAAGTGTTTATTCGAATTTTACGTCATTCTGTAAAATGACTTGACCCAGGTCAATTATAGAAAGCCGCCCGTATCTAACTTTATTGAAAAAGGCTTCCCCAAATCAAAGACGATTTTTACTGAAGAACGCCACGCGAGATCAGGTTGGCTCAATCGCGAATATCTGTCATAATATTTGCCGCGGAGCTTTACCCGTTGGCGAGAATAAACGACGGCAATTACAACGATATAAAAAATCTATTAGAAAACTAGGTCAAAGAGATCTCAGTGATCGTTATCGACGAAGAATTCTAGTCTCGCAAACGGGCGAATTTTCGGGAGCGATTATCGATTCGCTCATCCCGCCAATCTTGGGTCGTATAATTAATCCGGCGCGATGAAGAAATTTGTCTTGCTACCCGCTGATAGCTATTTATCCGATACCGAAAAATTGCTAAATTTAATACAAGAACACATGAAAAGTATTCTTAACAAATCCGTTCGAGACGGTAGTGAAGAAGAAAATCTACAAGAATATCTGGCAATGTTGGCGCGGTATCTCAGAATTAAAGACTACGACGGCGCTCCAGCCGTTCAAATAAACCGACCCCTTTACCTCCTTCTTCGAGTACGTTAGCGCCGATACAGTTAGCACACGGTGCGATCTACCAGCCTCCCGCTGTGCCTAACGTTTCATTCGGTAACCCGCCGCTCGCCTCGCCAAGTTTTTTTTCTCCTCCCCAAACGCCAAATCAGTTCCATCAACTGTTCGCCGCGCCGCCCGTACAACAGGTGCAAAGAGCCGTACAGCAACCTCTACGCCAACTGGAAATGGCTATTAACAGCCCCCTCCCAGCATCACCGATAAATCCTGGAATTTCTACACCATGGCAGAGTGTCTCTGGAATTTTGGGGTTGGACGAATCTAAATCGCCCGATTACGCCCATAAAACTTTAATTGCAGCCCCACCGCATCTCGTGACGTCACGAAATATTCCATTCAAGCCTGACTTTGCGAGTACTCCAGGCTACCAAAAGGGGAAATGGAAGAACGGCGCTAGCAACGTTTTCACTTCGCCCGCTCGAGCTGAGCTACGTAAATCTCGAAGCGAAACGAGTCTCGATTAATATAGCACAGTAGTAGGAAACTAAATATGAACATGTAAAATCCAAGATGGCCGCCAAGATGGCCGACAAAACAACCCCCCACTCCCAAAAATATTTTTCAAAAACAAAATTTTTGTCCTTGGAAAAATCAACATAATATTTTGTTTTCAATCTCAAATTTCACCTTGAAGATGATCTTTGACCTCGACGTTCGAGCACTGTCTACCACTCCTAAGCCTTGGTCTATACTCCCAACAAGTTTGGTCACGATCGGACAAGGTCAAACCGAGATATCGGCGGTAATATGTAACCCCACCAAATACTTCCACTTATTTACTTTTGTTGTAACTTTTTTATTTTTTTCGTTTTTTAGCGGTTTAAAATACTAATTAGTTATTTGCGAGATGGGGAAACCTTCGCTTTATAGCCTTGGCAACTTTTGGCCACACCCAATCACGTGATATCCAACTTACCCCTGTTGAAAATTAAACTTTATTTACTTTTTGGAAATAAATAAATATACAATCAATACATAGTTTGCATCCCTACGTCATCAATGACGCAGTTCCAAGTATAGATATAAGAACCAAGAATAAATATTTAATTTGAGCTAGAATGAACGATTCTATGCCGCCATTTTGCCGGTGTAGATTTCTTAGTAAAACGGGAGGGTTAACAGTTTCAATCGTCTGTTTGCGGATTTTAATTATTTTCAAATGATTAACCATTATTAACGTGAAATTAATTTCTTATCTGCCTGGTTAAAAATTGTTCGAGTAGTTCAATTACCAAGGGAGAGCGAAAATTGTTTATTTTATTCGATAGCGAAGGTAATTGTAAAAAGGATGACTGCAAAGGCCTAACTTTGATAAGCTTTGTCAACTTCTTTTCGTAGATATTTCTGTCGTAATTTGATATTTTATTTAAATAACCCGGCCTTAGAATCTTATCTGACTTTGTTTAGGGCCCATTTAAAATTTGAAAGCATAAATCTAATTAGTTTTGTAGCTTTGACGAGATTACCAACAAAATGGCTACCTATTTAGTAGCTACGCGCGAAATGGTTTGAATTTTTGATCGCCCTCCCAGTTTCCTTGGAGACCATAGGCCCCTCCCTTCGGTGCAAACTATGTATACACATTTTAAAACAAATAACAATGGGGCTGGTCAATATCCGCCCGAGATATAGCCCCTTATGTATAACTCCGGTCGAAATAAAATACAATTTAACTTACCCCTGTCGAAATAAAATACATATTTTAAAACACAACAAATTGCAATAGGCCTGATCGGTCAATATCCGACCAATAACTTATGTTTTACCCCTGTTGAAATGAAACGAACGGGTATTTATTGGTGGCTAAATTAAAACAAAATTAAGTTTAATAATTTGAATTATTTTCAAAATTAAACATTACTTACATTGATTTATAATTTTTTAACTTTCTGTTGATCAGCATTACCAGAAGCAAGCTCTATGAAACTCTGCCGCATTGTGAACTATAAAAAATATCTATATATCTTTAAATTCATAAATTAAAAAATTACCTCTAGGATAGAACAGGTTCAATTGCATTAGCCTTGTAAAACTGATTTGATACCCACCCTTAATTATCGTCACGTGTAAACGTTATCAACTACAGTTACAGCCTTGTAAAACTAGTTTGGATTTTTCAACAATTGACTAATTATATCAATTAAACGCAAAAATGTTTATTAACATCTGGCATCATTGATCCTACTCTATTTTTCCCAACTTTCGCATCTCCGCGCCAGATTGAATTAATCAATAAAATTATAAACGCAGATCACGTTTTGCCAGGAGACATTCCACAGAGCCCCGTTATAAAGAGAAAAAAAACTGGTTGCTCTAATATATTTAATGTGAATTAAAAAACGGTTTTTTTTTTCAAAAAATTCAATTTTATTTTGTATTTCTCTGTTGTTTATGTAACTTTTCTCTATATAATACAAGAAATATTTATAAAAAAAAAGATTTATTTCATTTTATACACAGTGTTTTTTTTAGATCGAGGATAAATACATACCGAACTATATTCAGATTCTATACAATCTGTATCTCTCGAACGTCTTCTATTTCCTCTTACACCACATATTATACAAATTAAATGTTGAGGAAAGATTAATAATGCGTCCGATGGAATTCTCATTGATAAACAATTGCCTTGTCTAAACACAACAGGTTGGTAGTAAAATCGACATTGTTTATTCCAACAATAATATAGGAGTCCACCATAGGTTTCTAACGACTCAGTATATCCAAAACAATAAGGACAACAAATAAAACCATCTTTTTGTACTTTAACAGAACCTCTTTCTAACAAATTTTTGCAAGAACTCTCGTCCACTATATAAAATGAAGAAATAATTAAAAAAATATAATTAAAGAATATTAAAATTACTAAATAACATACTTTTATCTCCAAAATTGAAGAAAAACTGTATTTCTTAATATTCAACTCTCTCGTTTACACGGCGAATATATTTCTAATGATTAAAGGTAAAATTCAGGTTTTTATACAAATGTTGTATGTGTAGATATTAGTATTATCATAAATTAAAAAACCCGAAGATTTTAAGTTATATAAAAATAAGACAAGGTAAAATCTTTTTTCATAATATAGTATATTTAAAATCACCTTTAGAAATAATTAATCAAATAATTATGTTTCAAAAATAATTTATATTTTGTAATTATTTTCAACCTTATTAAACGATAATTATAATACAAATTTATCGTAAATACATGTACTTTTTATATATTAAAAAGGGTGTTCGTATCGTTGGAATGTGCTTTCCCCCATCAATACACAAACCTGCTAACTTTGAGGAATTTAATATTTTTCAAAATATAAGTTATTTGTTGAGTTGTATAATATCACTGTAAAACCTAATTGCGAGTAAATTTTTTTATTATATCACAGTTGAAATGGGAAAACGCAAAATGTCTCAAAAATCGCCCTCTTTAAAAGTTAAAAAAATGAAGTTATTTATGGGGAAACCAGAATTTAAATGCGATTCACTCGTTGATAATTCGTGTTATTTTGACATGCCATGTCTAAAACCCGCGTTTAAAAGTATGGAGGGATTTACCTTTAAGGAAAAAATGTTAGATTTGTCAGGATCTATTTCTAGACAGGAGAATTTTTAAGCAACATTTAATGAACCATTTAACATGTAGTTTTTCGAATAAAACACTCACTAATAAAAGAGTGTGTGATTGTTTAAATTCAAAACACCAGAAATACACACTCGAAGATGAACTATTAGACGATCAAATTATTGATTATTTGAACGAGTTTAACGTAAAAAATCAAGAATGGTACGATGATTTAGTAATCGACGGTAAGATTCAACCTTCGAACTCAAATGTTGAACCAACTAGTAAAGAAGAAAGTATAGATTCGAATATTCTTAACATGGCTGAAGAAACGTTGAATTCTTTAATGGAGTCTAACCCTGTGCTTACAATCGATTTGAAAATGCCGAGCGATAATCAGCTGGAAGCACTTATTTATTTTGAAGAATATTGTAAAAATAATCAAATTTTAATCCCCAACAATGCGGAAACTTCTATTGAAGTATTGCAAAATCTTGAAAAAACTTGTAAAATGATTTAAAACATGTAAATAAATCTTTTTTCTATAAAATCCACTGTTATTATTTTCCTACGTAAGATTTCTTTCAAACAAAATTCAATAACAATTTACTTTTGAAGATACAGTTTTTTATAATATTTAATAATATTTATTTTGCCAAAGACAAAATTTGTAGGCGACCACAGAAAGTCTATAGGTAACGAATACCATCCTAGTACAAACCACTCAATAAGATTAAAATAAATAAAATTTTACTCGAATAAAATCATTTTTGCGAAGAATTACAAAATAAATTATACAATTTATAAAGATTTTAATAATAAATCAATTCCAAAAATCTGTACAAAATAAACCATCCAATAAAGATATTATTAGGAATATGAAAAAAATAATGGTTGTAAAAAACTAGAAATATTATAACGATATAATTAAAAATAATTATAATTACATTATTTCGTAGAAGTTTTTCTTCTTAACTAAAAAATGAGGTAATATATCTATTTACTTATAACTGTTTTAACCAAAAATATCTTGCTATTAACTAATTGAAGATAAATTCTCAAGTTTTTATTTATTTTGTGAGATAAATATAAATATATAAATTAGTAAAGAATTTAAATTAGAATGCTGAGAGTTAAAAATATTGATCAAATTTGTGTCAAGGTACAGTTTTTTAATACTGTCACATATTTAAAAAACATTTCTAGAAATGATTAATCAAATAACTATGTCTCAAAAAAAATTAATTTCTTATAATTATAAATAATAGGTGTAACCTTCTAACTTAATATTAAACGTAAATTATAATACATCATTCTCGTAAATACATATCCTTTAAACATATTAAAAGGGTGATTTCAAATTTAAAACAAAAACGAACTATACTTATTTTTAAAATTATAAACCTAACCTTGGATATATTATACATTAAGTATAGTTAAATGTTAATTATCTTTTTTAGACATGCGTATTCTTTTGTATAAAAATAGGGCGTTGTCAGATTAAAAAAATTACGGTTAATAGTATTACACATACAGTAACATTCTGTATAAAAAGGTGACATTTCCATGGTAGGAAAGCACACTGACTGACAAATTTGTTTATTTCCGGGGACGTAGTTCAAATAAGACAAGTGTTTGAACATTTTTCTTACATAAAAGTGAACTAGATTTAAATGGAAATAAAATTTGTAAAAATATCAAAGAATGCTTTCGATCCAGTTCGCGCAACCAAATTTTCAGCAGGCTTAGATTTAAAATCTGCATATGATTATATATTGGTTTCTGGAGCCAGATTGTTAATAGAAACAGATTTAAAAATTTTACTTCCCGAAAACACCTATGGTCGTATTGGTAAAATTTTTCATAATGTTGTAAAAATTTAAGAAATCAGTTCTTAATTTACCATGTTTAAAAAGCTCCTCGCAGTGTTTGGCTCTTCATTACGGAATTGATGTTTTAGCCGGAGTTATTGACATAGACTATACTGGACCAATTGGTATTGTTTTAATCAATCATGGGAAAGTTGATTATAAAATTTTAAGAGGTGATAAAATAGCGCAATTGATTTGTGAGAGAATATTTTATCCATCAGTAGTAGAGTGTGAAGTATGTTTAACCAAGACTTTACCTAAAGTTTTGACATAATATACTATTTCTTGTTATTAAACAGAAATTTAAAGAAACGGAAAGAGGATGTCATGGGTTCGGTTCAACCAACTAACACAACTTAATGTTTATAATTTAATTTATGTAAAATAATTAAATAAATATTTAACCAACAGTTAAAAAATGTTGGTATATATGCTTATATATAGAATTTGTTAAAATAGAGTTAATATAATTTTATTACAAGAAAACAACAATGTATAAATACAATTCCGATTAAAACATTAACCAATTCTTTCTAAATCAGATCATCCCTTCTATGATTGTTTGATGAATATAATTATTGATAAAATAAGTCTCTCCAAGTTTAGTAATAAAAACTCAATAACGCATAATTTTTTTATTAACAATTGATAGCATCGACCTCAAACTAAATTTATATTGCCACACAAAATTATTTAAAAGCTTTTAAAATTATAAATGTGAAGCATGAAATATTTCACTGAAATTGTAAAAAACTGGGATCAGTTTGAATTTTCTGAAATAAGTTGACAACAAAGATAAATCTAAGCGTAAATTAAACTTAAAATTAGGTAAATGAATATTGTAAGGTACCAGAATTTACGTACGTCTTATTATCTGGAATTTTTAGGCATCTTAACTAGTATAAGCGTATTAAAACTTAATTTCATGTATTTGCCCGCGTGAAAAAATTTGCATTCGTGAACGTTTCTCTTCGTGTATTGAATAAACGTAACAAATTAAGAATAAATCGTTCTTATCGTATCTTAGTCTGTTTATTGTATTTGTACGTTTTCTGGTTCAATAGGCTACAATAAGTTTTCAAGATGACATATGTAGTTATTTATCTCCCGTCTTTTAAAGTAAACAACCTATATTATGTGTAAACTATGAAATACATTTATAATTACATTTATTATTACCACTATTATAATTTCTAGAGGGCTGTATTTTTAATTTGAATGGTTTCTTTATTAAGCGTACAGTCAATGGTTTTTATTGTCGGTTGCTTATGCTTCATTTTAATTATATTTATAATTAATTTAATTGGGTACAAATATTAAATAATGGAAAATTTCGTTACAAAAATGTATGTATGTATATTGCATTTTTAATACATACAGCCATCTATTATTATTTTAAATTTTAGCGTATACGTCACAAGATTGATTTAAAGACTTGGTTATTGGCAACAGCAAATATAATATATATAACTTAGATTAGTCAAATTATCATTTTCAGAAGCTAGTTGGTATTTTATAACGACAAAACGATCGTTAGGTTTCATGGAAAACGAAATTATCGAAAGCACGTGCCAGTTCTATTATTCCCGCCCATTATTTCGTTTTCCATGAAACCTAACGATCGTTTTGTCGTTATAAAATACCAACTAGCTTGTGAAAATGATAATTTGACTAATCTAAGTTATATATATTATATTTGCTGTTGCCAATAACCAAGTCTTTAAATCAATCTTGTGACGTATACGCTAAAATTTAAAATAATAATAGATGGCTGTATGTATTAAAAATGCAATATACATACATACATTTTTGTAACGAAATTTTCCATTATTTAATATTTGTACCCAATTAAATTAATTATAAATATAATTAAAATGAAGCATAAGCAAGCGACAATAAAAACCATTGACTGTACGCTTAATAAAGAAACCATTCAAATTAAAAATACAGCCCTCTAGAAATTATAATAGTGGTAATAATAAATGTAATTATAAATGTATTTCATAGTTTACACATAATATAGGTTGTTTACATTAAAAGACGGGAGATAAATAACTACATATGCCATCTTGAAAACTTATTGTAGCCTATTGAACCAGAAAACGTACAAATACAATAAACAGACTAAGATACGATAAGAACGATTTATTCTTAATTTGTTACGTTTATTCAATACACGAAGAGAAACGTTCACGAATGCAAATTTTTTCACACGGGCAAATACATGAAATTAAGTTTTAATACGCTTATACTAGTTAAGATGCCTTAAAATTCCAGATAATAAGACGTACGTAAATTCTGGTACCTTACAATATTCATTTACCTAATTTTAAGTTTAATTTACGCTTAGATTTATCTTTGTTGTCAACTTATTTCAGAAAATTCAAACTGATCCCAGTTTTTTACAAACTCAGTGAAATATTTCATGCTTCACATTTATAATTTTTAAAGCTTTTAAATAATTTTGTGTGGCAATATAAATTTAGTTTGAGGTCGATGCTATCAATTGTTAATAAAAAATTATGCGTTATTGAGTTTTTATTACTAAACTTGGAGAGACTTATTTTATCAATAATTATATTCATCAAACAATCATAGAAGGGATGATCTGATTTAGAAAGAATTGGTCATATATACTCAGTTAATGTTTTAATCGGAATTGTATTTATACATTGTTGTTTTCTTGTAATAAAATTATATTAACTCTATTTTCACAAATCTATATATAAGCATATATACCAACATTTTTTAACTGTTGGTTAAATATTTATTTAATTATTTTACATAAATTAAATTATAAACATTAAGTTGTGTTAGTTGGTTGAACCGAACCCATGAAATCCTCTTTCCGTTTCTTTAAATTTCTGTTTAATAACAAGAAATAGTATATTATGTCAAAACTTTAGGTAAAGTCTTGGTTAAACATACTTCACACTCTACTACTGATGGATAAAATATTCTCTCACAAATCAATTGCGCTATTTTATCACCTCTTAAAATTTTATAATCAACTTTCCCATGATTGATTAAAACAATACCAATTGGTCCAGTATAGTCTATGTCAATAACTCCGGCTAAAACATCAATTCCGTAATGAAGGGCCAAACCACTGCGAGGAGCTTTTTAAACATGGTAAATTAAGAACTGATTTCTTAAATTTTTACAACATTATGAAATTTTTTACCAATACGACCATAGGTGTTTTCGGGAAGTAAAATTTTTAAATCTGTTTCTATTAACAATCTGGCTCCAGAAACCAATATATAATCATATGCAGATTTTAAATCTAAGCCTGCTGAAAATTTGGTTGCGCGAACTGGATCGAAAGCATTCTTTGATATTTTTACAAATTTTATTTCCATTTAAATCTAGTTCACTTTTATGTAAGAAAAATGTTCAAACACTTGTCTTATTTGAACTACGTCCCCGGAAAGAAACAAATTTGTCAGTCAGTGTGCTTTCCTACCATGGAAATGTCACCTTTTTATACAGAATGTTACTGTATGTGTAATACTATTAACCGTAATTTTTTTAATCTGACAACGCCCTATTTTTATACAAAAGAATACGCATGTCTAAAAAAGATAATTAACATTTAACTATACTTAATGTATAATATATCCAAGGTTAGGTTTATAATTTTAAAAATAAGTATAGTTCGTTTTTGTTTTAAATTTGAAATCACCCTTTTAATATGTTTAAAGGATATGTATTTACGAGAATGATGTATTATAATTTACGTTTGATATTAAGTTAGAAGGTTACACCTATTATTTATAATTATAAGAAATTAATTTTTTTTGAGACATAGTTATTTGATTAATCATTTCTAGAAATGTTTTTTAAATATGTGACAGTATTAAAAAACTGTACCTTGACACAAATTTGATCAATATTTTTAACTCTCAGCATTCTAATTTAAATTCTTTACTAATTTATATATTTATATTTATCTCACAAAATAAATAAAAACTTGAGAATTTATCTTCAATTAGTTAATAGCAAGATATTTTTGGTTAAAACAGTTATAAGTAAATAGATATATTACCTCATTTTTTAGTTAAGAAGAAAAACTTCTACGAAATAATGTAATTATAATTATTTTTAATTATATCGTTATAATATTTCTAGTTTTTTACAACCATTATTTTTTTCATATTCCTAATAATATCTTTATTGGATGGTTTATTTTGTACAGATTTTTGGAATTGATTTATTATTAAAATCTTTATAAATTGTATAATTTATTTTGTAATTCTTCGCAAAAATGATTTTATTCGAGTAAAATTTTATTTATTTTAATCTTATTGAGTGGTTTGTACTAGGATGGTATTCGTTACCTATAGACTTTCTGTGGTCGCCTACAAATTTTGTCTTTGGCAAAATAAATATTATTAAATATTATAAAAAACTGTATCTTCAAAAGTAAATTGTTATTGAATTTTGTTTGAAAGAAATCTTACGTAGGAAAATAATAACAGTGGATTTTATAGAAAAAAGATTTATTTACATGTTTTAAATCATTTTACAAGTTTTTTCAAGATTTTGCAATACTTCAATAGAAGTTTCCGCATTGTTGGGGATTAAAATTTGATTATTTTTACAATATTCTTCAAAATAAATAAGTGCTTCCAGCTGATTATCGCTCGGCATTTTCAAATCGTTTGTAAGCACAGGGTTAGACTCCATTAAAGAATTCAACGTTTCTTCAGCCATGTTAAGAATATTCGAATCTATACTTTCTTCTTTACTAGTTGGTTCAACATTTGAGTTCGAAGGTTGAATCTTACCGTCGATTACTAAATCATCGTACCATTCTTGATTTTTTACGTTAAACTCGTTCAAATAATCAATAATTTGATCGTCTAATAGTTCATCTTCGAGTGTGTATTTCTGGTGTTTTGAATTTAAACAATCACACACTCTTTTATTAGTGAGTGTTTTATTCGAAAAACTACATGTTAAATGGTTCATTAAATGTTGCTTAAAAATTCTCCTGTCTAGAAATAGATCCTGACAAATCTAACATTTTTTCCTTAAAGGTAAATCCCTCCATACTTTTAAACGCGGGTTTTAGACATGGCATGTCAAAATAACACGAATTATCAACGAGTGAATCGCATTTAAATTCTGGTTTCCCCATAAATAACTTCATTTTTTTAACTTTTAAAGAGGGCGATTTTTGAGACATTTTGCGTTTTCCCATTTCAACTGTGATATAATAAAAAAATTTACTCGCAATTAGGTTTTACAGTGATATTATACAACTCAACAAATAACTTATATTTTGAAAAATATTAAATTCCTCAAAGTTAGCAGGTTTGTGTATTGATGGGGGAAAGCACATTCCAACGATACGAACACCCTTTTTAATATATAAAAAGTACATGTATTTACGATAAATTTGTATTATAATTATCGTTTAATAAGGTTGAAAATAATTACAAAATATAAATTATTTTTGAAACATAATTATTTGATTAATTATTTCTAAAGGTGATTTTAAATATACTATATTATGAAAAAAGATTTTACCTTGTCTTATTTTTATATAACTTAAAATCTTCGGGTTTTTTAATTTATGATAATACTAATATCTACACATACAACATTTGTATAAAAACTTGAATTTTACCTTTAATCATTAGAAATATATTCGCCGTGTAAACGAGAGAGTTGAATATTAAGAAATACAGTTTTTCTTCAATTTTGGAGATAAAAGTATGTTATTTAGTAATTTTAATATTCTTTAATTATATTTTTTTAATTATTTCTTCATTTTATATAGTGGACGAGAGTTCTTGCAAAAATTTGTTAGAAAGAGGTTCTGTTAAAGTACAAAAAGATGGTTTTATTTGTTGTCCTTATTGTTTTGGATATACTGAGTCGTTAGAAACCTATGGTGGACTCCTATATTATTGTTGGAATAAACAATGTCGATTTTACTACCAACCTGTTGTGTTTAGACAAGGCAATTGTTTATCAATGAGAATTCCATCGGATGCATTATTAATCTTTCCTCAACATTTAATTTGTATAATATGTGGTGTAAGAGGAAATAGAAGACGTTCGAGAGATACAGATTGTATAGAATCTGAATATAGTTCGGTATGTATTTATCCTCGATCTAAAAAAAACACTGTGTATAAAATGAAATAAATCTTTTTTTATAAATATTTCTTGTATTATATAGAGAAAAGTTACATAAACAACAGAGCAATACAAAATAAAATTGAATTTTTTGAAAAAAAAAAACCGTTTTTTAATTCACATTAAATATATACAACGTTTGTTAGAGCAACCAGTTTTTTTTCTCTTTATAACGGGGCTCTGTGGAATGTCTCCTGGCAAAACGTGATCTGCGTTTATAATTTTATTGATTAATTCAATCTGGCGCGGAGATGCGAAAGTTGGGAAAAATAGAGTAGGATCAATGATGCCAGATGTTAATAAACATTTTTGCGTTTAATTGATGTAATTAGTCAATTGTTGAAAAATCCAAACTAGTTTTACAAGGCTGTAACTGTAGTTGATAACGTTTACACGTGACGATAATTAAGGGTGAGTATCAAATCAGTTTTACAAGGCTAATGCAATTGAACCTGTTCTATCCTAGAGGTAATTTTTTAATTTATGAATTTAAAGATATATAAATATTTTTTATAGTTCACAATGCGGCAGAGTTTCATAGAGCTTGCTTCTGGTAATGCTGATCAACAGAAAGTTAAAAAATTATAAATCAATGTAAGTAATGTTTAATTTTGAAAATAATTCAAATTATTAAACTTAATTTTGTTTTAATTTAGCCACCAATAAATACCCGTTCGTTTACTGTGTATAGTCAGAGAAAATTATATTTACAATGTTGCTATTTTTAATTTAAAAAAGTTAATTATTTTTTATTTATTTTAAATAAATGGTTTTGGAATTCTTATTGATTATGTAATTTAAAAATGTTTTTTTTTCCAACTTTAGAATATATTATTTTACTATTAAAAATTAACCAGCCATCCATTTGTGTAAAATTATAGTCTTTCGAGTTGCAAAAGTTAGTGTTCGGCAGTCGATTACTTTTTTTCCATGAATAAAATACGCTCGGCTATATTTCAATATTTATTTAAATAACTAATAGTTTAATAAAAATTGCAAAATGTTTAAATAATTGAAAGTGAATAAGCCTATTATTTAAATAAAACAAACAATTACTTAAATAAATAACGCTTTTATTCATTGTAATTTGTTGTGTTTTTTAAAATATGTATTGATTGTTTATTATGTCGTTATTGTATTATTTATTTATCTCCAAAAGTAAATAAAGTTTCATTTCAACAGGGGTAAAACATAAGTTATTGGTCGGATATTGACCGATCAGGCCTATTGCAATTTGTTGTGTTTTAAAATATGTATTTTATTTCGACAGGGGTAAGTTAAATTGTATTTTATTTCGACCGGGGTTATACATAAGGGGCTATATCTCGGGCGGATATTGACCAGACCCATTGTAATTTGTTTTAAAATGTGTATACATAGTTTGCACCGAAGGGAGGGGCCTATGGTCTCCAAGGAAACTGGGAGGGCGATCAAAAATTCAAACCATTTCGCGCGTAGCTACTAAATAGGTAGCCATTTTGTTGGTAATCTCGTCAAAGCTACAAATCTAATTAGATTTATGCTTTCAAATTTTAAATGGGCCCTAAACAAAGTCAGATAAGATTCTAAGGCCGGGTTATTTAAATAAAATATCAAATTACGACAGAAATATCTACGAAAAGAAGTTGACAAAGCCTATCAAAGTTAGGCCTTTGCAGTCATCCTTTTTACAATTACCTTCGCTATCGAATAAAATAAACAATTTTCGCTCTCCCTTGGTAATTGAACTACTCGAACAATTTTTAACCAGGCAGATAAGAAATTAATTTCACGTTAACAATGGTTAATCATTTGAAAATAATTAAAATCCGCAAACAGACGATTGAAACTGTTAACCCTCCCGTTTTACTAAGAAATCTACACCGGCAAAATGGCGGCATAGAATCGTTCATTCTAGCTCAAATTAAATATTTATTCTTGGTTCTTATATCTATACTTGGAACTGCGTCATTGATGACGTAGGGATGCAAACTATGTATTGATTGTATATTTATTTATTTCCAAAAAGTAAATAAAGTTTAATTTTCAACAGGGGTAAGTTGGATATCACGTGATTGGGTGTGGCCAAAAGTTGCCAAGTCTATAAAGCGAAGGTTTCCCCATCTCGCAAATAACTAATTAGTATTTTAAACCGCTAAAAAACGAAAAAAATTAAAAAAGTACCACCAAAAGTAAATAAGTAGAAGTATTTGGTGGGGTTACATATTTCCGCCGATATCTCGGTTCGACCTTGTCCGATCGTGACCAAACTTGTTGGGAGTATAGACCGAGGCTTAGAAATGCTAGACAGTGCTCGAACGTCGAGGTCAAAGATCATCTTCAAGGTGAAATTTGAGATTGAAAACAAAATATTATGTTGATTTTTTTCCAAGGACAAAAATTTTGTTTTTGAAAAATATTTTTGGGGGTGGGGGGTTGTTTTGTCGGCCATCTTGGCGGCCATCTTGGATTTTACATGTTCATATTTAGTTTCCTACTACTTAGCACGCCAACTTTCAAAGACAGCAGCTATAAGCCTTCGTAATCCACCCTTCGTAATACGACCGAACCTGTTTCCTTGCCTTTCGTAGGACCGCTCTTGACAAGAAAGGAATTGCCAACCCGCCAAGGTCGCAAAGAAAGACGCCGGGCGTATTTTAAAGATCGTGAAATTAATGAATGGGAAAATTAATGTTTTTTGTAAAACCATGTTTATTAAACACTATTGATTACAAAATCTGTTTTCGTGATTAAATAAATGTACACACAATGCCAATAGCGAAATTACTTTGTTCATATATATTTCATTATTATACATTTTTAAAATTTTCTTAATGCTTAATCCAGCAGACCTATTTAACAGAAACGAAGCAACGTGCAAACCACAAGTTTCTTGGTTCATATCTTGAATTATATTTTTATTATAAAACCATTTCTGAGCTAAATGATCCAATTTAAAACCGTAGACATCAAAATGTTGACCGAAAGAACAACAAAAATCTCCCACGCGTTGTCCTTTCTTATTTTTAGCACTGACGAAGATTCCTATCCAATGGCTTCCCGGCATGGATGAGTCTTGTACATTGGCCACCAAACAAAAGGGCTTTTTTTCGGACAATCTCGAGGTAAAGTATCTTTGAAAAATGTGCCCAGAAAAAAAGGTTTGGTTCTCGGGTCGCATTTTAAAAAGGCGTCCAATTGAAAAGTATTAATGTCAAAACCCTTTGAATTTCTTCGGGATAAAATGACCCCAATATTTTCTCGTTATTCTTGTCCTTGATATGGTAGAGTGGGCGGGGTTTATTTATCACCTTCGATATAGTAAAAACCTCTTTAGCCCAATATCCTCTAAATCCCTTACGAAATACTATGCTGGTTTTTGACAGGCGCACGTGATCGCCAATCTTGAATTTCGGTTCCTCTCTTTTCACTTTCTTTCCAAATAATTTTTGCCAAACAAGATGCTCATTGGCTAAGGTTACTTCGCTAGGTCTAAACCCGGTCGTGCGATGAACGCTGTCGTTATAGGACTTTACAATTTTTGGTTGTTCTTTTATAAATTTTTTTCCTTTACTTTTGGTAAGAAATCTGTAAATTTTATTTTTAAGCGTCCTATTCACTCTCTCGCATACGCTGCTTTTTTATCGCCGTAACAAACGAAATGCTTAATCCCCTGGTCCTTGAAATAGCGTTGCACTTTACGATTTAAAAATTCAGAACCTTGATCAGTATTAATTTTCAAAGGCTTACGTTGTTTGTGGATTTTTTTGAAAGCAGCTAAGATATCGCTCGCTCTCTTGTTTTTCACGGGAAAAGCGAATAAATATCGGGACAGAATATCGATATTAGTAAGAATATAATTAAATTTATTAATATTTTTTAATTCGTTTAACTCGATTAAATCAGCCTGGTGTTCTTCGTTCAAGCACGTGACATAAGTCCTATTTCTAGGAAAATTAAATTTTCCATCTTTGTGCTACGTATAGGCGTCTTGGGTCAGCGCCCAATCTTTAATTTTTTTTCTTGGAAATAGAGTGTAATTGTTCGGATAAACGTTTTAGTCCTCCCAGACTTCCGGGATTTTCTGGGTCAAAATAAATAGATTCTATATTCATGTCTTGACAGTTCAAAGTGTGCTACATTATTAAATGAAAGACCAGCAAAGTTAACATTTTTATACATTTTAATGGAAAATTTTAATACATCAGCTCTGATAAAATTTCAGATTCATTTTGCATGATATTATGATATAAATTTTCTACCCCCAGTTTATAGTCGGGAAAGTTGACGTAAAATGCCTTAATTACGTTGTCATAGTTCATAAGGGGTATCGCCATCTTGACAATTTTTTCGAGTCTTTCGCAGAAATGTGACGCGATCGGTTTGCAGCTAATGTGATGGGCCAATTGATTATGGCAGGGCAGGTTTGGGCACGCCTCGGTTAACGTAAATAATACACTTTTTAATTCGTCTAAAATAGACATTTTCATTCCTTCAAAAGCGTCTTTTCGGTCAGTTATTTCTTTGTCGAGACTCGTACGGATAATCTTCAAACGGTCCCAGGCTTCTTTATCTAGGGCGACCCCGTTGGCGGAGGAATACACAATGTCGTAATTTGAATTAGACCCGCGAATATAGCCGCGAATATCAATAATTCTTCCACGCTGACAGAAGAATCCTTCCAATTTGACATTATCCGACAACCAGCTGTGAAAACGTATAGCTTCGGTAGTGGTATTGAAAAATCTTTCAATTTCTTGTTCATAGTTCCAAAGATTCTTCCACACTTTTACGCTAAAATTGACATATTTTCTATGTCCTTGACGGTTAATTAAAATTTCAGGCTCCGCGAGATTCGCCGATAAAGAAATGTCGAGTTGGTTGGAGAGAAAATGGGGGCGTGTCATTCTCAAACAAAAGCTCGCGTCAAACTAATCGAATATAAAACAGGGTGGCTCATTTTATTCGATACTATATATCACCTTTCTGTCCCGGGTAATTAAAATCTCGTTATCAAATTCAAAGTACATTATACACACGACATTAGTCGGTAGGGGGTCTTTCAATTGAACTTCTAAACGTAGAGACCCCTGTCGAGGAATACTCGTATGATCAGCCGAGGCATTCTGGTCCGCCGACATATCGAAACTAAAGACCGTGTACTCCTCCTTAAAATTCGCGAAATTTAGATAATTTCCCCTATCTTCGGAAGCTATGCCCATTGACTCGAATAAAGCCTGATAAGGTAAACAGTAATTTGAATATGCATAATCCATTTGAAAGCCGTCAGGAGGGTATCTATCCGGTCCGATTGACAAAGATAAGTCAGTGATATTTAAATGTTCAAATTGCAAGCTATTTGTGGTCAATGACCCGTTGAAAGCTTCTTCTTTGACAAAAACTACAACGGCCCTTTTTGGTATTCTCCCGAGTATTACGATATCGCGATTTATGTTTTTCAGACCCTGAGCGATAGAAAAACTTTTCATAATTGTTTGCGTTATGGGATAAATCGCTGGTATTCCGCTTTCTAACATCCTAGCGTGGGCTAAACTTATCTGCGGAGCCACCTTGACTTTAGTAACGTATAAATACGCCTGTTCTAAAATTAGCTTATAATCTTTTCCCTGCTCTAAAGCTATTATACAAGTTAAACGAGGGCTTCTTACTAAGCGGAATCTTACGGGTAGTCGAGAAGTTGATTGACAATAAACTTATTCATGTGGCAAATATCGAGGGGTAAATGGCCCATTAACTCAAACGTGGTCGATTCTTTCGTTCGCGCGCATCTCTACAGCATTCCGTTACGATCGTTAAAAGCAGGTTCCCACATGTCTTGCGGGTTACAGGTCAAGTTCATATACTACATTACATTCTCCAGTTGCGTTTTCTTAGCGTCTTCACAAAAATTCAGCAATTTCGCCAAGTACGCGTTATACGCCGAAAGATTATTTGTAGATTGTACAGACGTGTCGCCCAGATAAGCGTCGATTTGCGAAAAAAGAGTTCCAATAAGATTATTCGTGACCCCGACTTTCACTTCAGTGGCTGGTACGTCTGTACCGTCGAAATGCACGAGTTTCATTTTTAGTTTGAGCATAGTTTTGGATAAATCAATGTATAAGTCATCAGATGCCGGAATAAAAAATTCGAGAGGTCCATTGCCGGTTAAGTTATTCGTGGGTAGATATCGTATTTTGGTTGTAGCTAATATGTTGGTATTTAACACGGATCGTTCGAACAAGTCTAACGAACTTAGCATGCCTTCTCGAAGCGCCATTGTTTCTTATCCCAAAAATTCGTCTTTCGTCCTTGATTTTTTCGTTTTCTTTTTCCGTTGTCTAGGAGGCGCGCGTCTCTTACGAGTTCCACTGCCTGACTGGGGCTTACTCATTCTGTCAGCGGCTTTATGTAACAAATTGCTTCTGGCTAATCGTAAATTGTTGCGAATAGCCAATTGTGGATCTACACCGGATTCCAAATCACCGAACATACGCTTTCCGAGACCTAGCGCTTCGCTGCGTAAAGGTATTATCATCGGTGTAATATATCTCATTAATTTCTTAAATATTCCACCCAAACCACGCCCTCTCTGGTAAACGGGGCCGGCAAACATTCGTCCCCCATATTGAGACTTATAGTAACGGAAATAACTGTCACTCTCTGACATATTTCTTGAAATGAAGTCGAACGACCGTCTTCCCCGCGTTAAATATCAAATTTTCTCCAAAATCAGTTTTTAAGTCTATCTCGATCAATTCTAACTCTCTAGATTTAACCGAGTAATAGTCTATTTTGTCGTATATAATAGAATTTTTACGAGGCTGATCATTGCTCGCTAACGGTATAATTTTCATGAGAGGAGCGAAAGTATCTCCGGTATACTGGGGTATATTAAATTCGAATATAGATAAAGCGTACTGGCTCCTCGTACTGTCATGACCAACCAGGTCAAAATCGAAATCCGTAAATCCTATTAATTCGCCTAAGCCTTTCTTACTCGATTTGAAGAAAATAGTCACAGCCCCGTGATCAGCTCCTACATGGATGGTGCCATTGGGGTTTATACCGAAATGAACAAGGTTTCTCACGTGATTAGGGATAGTGTTTGACATGGCGTCTAATATTGCTTGAATACTTAAATAAGTTCCAATCGGAATATTACAGTCAACTTCTACGTTGCGTGTAAAAGTCATATCGCGTAGATGATTTTCTTTGATTTCAATATAATAGGTGATTATGAAAAAGAATTGCGCGCAGAGGCTCACGGGAGTTGGTTATTTTTTGACAAAGCGTCGGCTGCTTAAATTCGTCTGCACCTACCGAGGCCCGCGGCCGTCCGCGTTTAGTAAAAAGCACCAACCATGGATTGATTTTTGGAAAGTTAGTATTTTTTTTAAATTATTTAAAATACATAAAGTTAACAAATTTATTATATATTTTTTTATTTCTTATAGTTCTAGACCAAGTATTGATAAAGAAACAAGCCCAATTTTAATAGAAGACACAAGGTTATATTTACATACATGTTTCCATTATTCCTGAAAATGAATTAAAATCAATTTGGATAGAATTTAAAAATATTTCATTTAATAAATCAATTACCTTAATTTAACGACTTTGCAAACTTCTCTCAAAACGAAAAATTGAATAATGAAATAATAGAAATCTCGCTAAAACTCTTGCCCAACTAGCCAGACGAATTTACAAAAAGGGCCAATTTTGATACTTTCAACTTGGTAGTACTTAACCAAATCACGTGACCACCGATATTTTTCATAATCACCTATTTAGATGATTTAAAATTATGCTCCTCATATAGGGGGTAACCGGTTTTGACGGCTGATATACCCCCGATTGATATCCCGTGTCACCCTTGCTCTCGAAACATAACAGTTCTTTCAAAGGTCCGTCAGGAATAAATAACTCGAAATTGGTCTTCTTCTTGGACGGGTCAGCCGGGTTATGTATTGTCGGCAGTGTCTTTTTCGGCTTCCAATTTAGCAACTTTTAATAAGATTTTATAAATGTAGGGTCGTTTTTTTATAATAGTCAGCGGCTACCGTTTTTAATTGAAAATTATTAGTTTTATCCGTGATATTTTCCCAGTTGGGAGGCAAAATTACTTCCGACACGCCAACAACAAATTTGTCCGGTAGTGTTATAGAACGACCCAAGTTTACTTTAAAGTTTGACTGAGTATTCGCCGGATAGAGGTCGCTAGAGGCGTTACTCGGTAGAGTTACGTAAAAGTCGTCCATTTTTATAAAAAGAATGACGTCCTACCAAGTAAGCTACCGTCATCCCTACGCGACATTCGTTTCGTTTCCTACAGATTCTCCTTTCATGAAAGGGCAAAGCGGTATCTTTTCCAAGTGTCGAATGAAGACTACGCTTTTCCAATCGGTTATGACTAGCGAACAGAAGGCGCACTTGACCGATACGCTGTCTGGTAACGAATAAAACCCTTGCGCGGCCAAGTCTGATTTATGTACACCTGGTACCTTCCAATTAACGAAACTCATTAATCGTTTTTTTTTCCGAAAGAAATTTTAAATTAATATCGTGGCTATTTAACGCAGCCATTTTTCTTTCGAAATTTACGTGTACAACGAAATCGTCCCGAATAAAAATCTAGAGTTTCCTCTAACAGCGTACTGGTTAACCTAGCAACGGCGCATTCCTCGATAAACACCTGCTCAATCAATCAAACCTGTCACCACTTAAACAATGGAAAACGGGGACCGAGTATAGCGAGCCTGGGAATTCCTTTAAAGGAGTACTGACCCCTTTTCGCGCCAAAACACCACCCAATCAGCGCCATTTTGAATAATTTCGAGTCAGCCAATTAGCGCGTACACGCGTAGTACCACGTGGTCCCCGCGCCAGCCAATCAGCGCCATTTTGAACAATTTTGCCCCAACCAATTAGCGCGCAGTACACGCGTCGCGTAGTAAGCGCGCGCGCCAATAAGCTCGCCACTCTGCGAAGGTCAATGACCCCGAGGGGGAGGGAAATGTCGACCCCCCGCGCCACCTGCCGGAAGGGGGAAGGAAGCGGGGACTTCCGGTGCCGACCCCCACGTGTACCTCTACATGGAAAACTGGCAAAGATGGTAGCACATCCTACTTACGACAACGTCCTCGGAGGCAGTAATCAAATTCATAAGGCAATTATTAGCGCGGTTTGGTATCATGCCTACCCTCGTGACCGATAATGGGACTTGTTTTACGAGTCAAGCGTTTGAAGCTTTCGTGCGAGATAATGGTATACACCATATTCATACTGCACCTTTTCATCCCCAGTCAAATGGCTTGGCCGAACGCAATGTCAGGACAGTCAAATCGACTTTGAAGAAATTACACGGTGGTTCCTTTTATTTAATTGACACGGTTGGGCAAGGATTAGAAATCTACAAAGAAGGCTCGTTAGAAACACGTATTGCCAGATTTCTTTTGAATAACCGTCGTACACCCACTGTTAATAGGAAGTCTCCCGCTGAACTCATAACGTTTAGATATTTTTAACCCAATTACTGGCAATTTTTCGGAGGGAGGAAATGCTACAAGCAATGAAGATACCACACCTAAACCAGCTACCCAACCCAATAAGACATCCAACGAAAAAGTAAAGTCTTTCAAAATAAATGAACCTATATTTGCCAGAAACTTTGGGAAAGGTCAAAAGTGGTTTCCCGGATACATAAATAAACTTAAAGGGAAGGTAATGTATGAAATACAAACCAAGGAAGGGACTCTGAGACGACACTTCAATCAAATTAGAAGTCGCTCCACTACAGAATGTCAAACTCAACAAATGAAACACCAAAAGACAACCGAGTGGTTTTGGCATAACCCAACCAAGAATGGAAATCCACCGACACAACCGGTAACACCAAAACAGGAAGGAAGTAATGAAAATTCAGAGATAGCAATTCGATCTCCTGTTTCTTCAGTAGCTTCACCATCCAATGCTAATCCAGGATTTTTAAGATCACTTCAGCAGAGAGCTAACGAACCACTTCGACGTTCTCAAAGGATTAGAAAGAAGAAGATCATTGTTTCAATTTGAACTTTTCATAATTCGAGAACTTTAGCTTTCAGAAGTGAAATTATTTAAAATAGAAACTTTCAGTCTTTAATAAAATAAATTTAAAATAAAGTTATGTTTAAAATAAGTAAATTTAAACAGTAAGGTCAGTTAAAAGAAAATAGGTTTAAACTAATTTAAATGAGAGGTGATGTTATGATAAATAATTATAGATGGCGCTTCATCCTCGTGATTATACTAGGACTGTATATACCTACATGGATGGAAGGAGAGAGGCGACTCCACGAGTGTCTGGAAGCACGGACAGTTTAACAATGCTAACCTTATATTAATGTTATTGTAAATAAGATTAAATAAAGTATTCGAAATAGTTACAACTTGAGTATTATTTAATTAGCCCAACAATACACAACAGTTGTGAAAAACATTATCTCTGGATCCATTGGGTTTAGAAACTAGGTTTCAATTAGAAACGTGTGTATCAACACATTCTCGTCCAAGTAGCGTTGAACCATGTCTTCAAGGACATTCGAGAATGATTTTGAGGAATAACTTGAAACTGAATGAATCTTTATTTAAATAAAATAAAAGATTGAACCTTCAATTTTACGATCGACTTGTCGCCCTACACGCTCTTTATGTAAATATATAATATTTTTACAGCTAAAGAACTTAATCAACCAATTATATGCCTCTTTTACTGAACGGGCTAAGACTTTCGAATACCATGGAGTGGTTTTTGGTTGGAAACAAATCATTGAACTGAAGAAAAGGGATGATGAACTCAGCAACCAAAAGATTCCGAGGCTTGTGGCAAAACTACTGCATAGCTTTATCAAAAGGGATGAATGGACTAAATTAAATGTAAAACTGGCACGAATATTGCAGATAAAGTCACTTTAAATTGGTAGTATAAAATTAAGGTCTTACAAGAGAAATAACCGTAAAACTAGCAGAATCGTAATGTCATAAGTGACATAAGAACTATACGTTTGACACTTAGCAACATTTATAACCGAACTGATTTTCAGCGCTATTGCGCAAAATATCTGGTTTCCAATAGAAACACATTTATTTGAATTATGTTACTTGTGGCTAAATACTTATTTAAAGCAAATAATATTAGTGATCCATGAAGTCGGATACGTCTCTACTTTTTAGCCTCTTCCTCTAGTCTAGAGAAAAAAGGCTGTTGTTTTCGCACCTGATGTATGCGGTGATGGTGAAGTTGAATAATACAGTGGGAGGTATAGGTCTGTTTAATTAATGTGAATTGACAAATTCTCTTAAATGGCACCAAATATAAATTTAATTTAAGCATCATCCGATTGGTATTAGTTATCTCTATCTACCTATGCGAGTGCTGAGTTGCGGTTTTTAATCAGAGGCTACTATTTTGGCTGTGCCATCTTTTGTAGAGTTATGATACGTATATATTTTTCTATATTAGCAAAATGACGTTTTGTCAGCTCTCTATGAATATGCAAATCCTAACTTGAAAAATTGGGCTGATGATGTCTATCCAGAAACTGCGAAAGAACAATCCAGAAATGATTGCACAGTTAATTTTCAAGATTTGTCTAAAACCGTGAACATTCCACCAAAAATGTGATGAGAACCTATGAATACTTAAAAGCATGTCAAAACCTTTTTGAGTATGGAATGTTCTCAAAGTGTTAAGTTAAATCTCTTTCTAGTACAGCTCTAACTAACCTTGAGAAAGGTCTTGAATATTTCATCAACTCGCTGAAAAATATCAGGGGTAATTATTAGACAGTTTTAACAAACCATTTCTGTGTCAGCGAAAGAATTTTACTAGAAACATACATCTATTTTAATTAAATTTAATTATGCCTCCAGGGTTCAGCCAAACTATGGCTGAATAGCACTAAATTAAAAAATATATATTGGTGTTAGCTTACGATCTGATTGCTACTTTCTTTAATAACTGATAAATGATTGTTCTAGTGGGGCTTGTAAATACTCAAGGGCTTTTCCATTATATGTGTATATTAAGAAATATTTGATCAATTTCTTTTTACAGTAATTTAATATTATTCATAATTTAGTAAAACTTAAAAGGAAAAAATTCTATAAGAGATTTAATAATCTGACCATTTCATCCAAACCAAATTCACTCTTACCACCATTCATGAAACATCCTGTAAAATGGTATCTTAAAATAATTTTTTTATCCAGAAACATACGAAGACTTTTCACCTAGTAGTCCAACACCAAATAAATTCATATCCTGGCAGGTTTGTCTAAAACAAATGACTTTCAAGGACCAATGTCAACTCCGGGTTTAGTGGAAGTTTCAGATAAATTAAATTCAGATAATTCTTGAGTGGGACACAAACCCTGACACTTCCCCCTGGCTTGCGTTGTTTCAGTTTTATAATTTTTTTAATGAATGATTTTACCCTACAGACTTGGGCTCTATTAAGAGTAATGGTTTTTGGAATGAAAAATCTTGCAAATGAGTTCTTTACAACATACAATAGTGGACAGCATTATTTATGTCCAATACGAATAAATGGCAGTGCTGTAGAAAAATTATTTTCCCAGTATAAACATGGCGCCGATGGAAAATTGACAAGTCAAAATTTCAATTATGTAAGAACTAACTAAAAGGGATGTGAAAGGCCACCACAATGGTAAAGGATACCGAGATGTGCCACTTTATGTCAGAGATGCGTTTCCTAAAATATTTGCGGCAAATAAAAACTAACATTAAAGACTTTATATTCTATTTTAAATCATAGGGGATGCGATACATTATTAGGGCTCAAAATCAAACTTTATAAACAACCTAATGTTTAATTTGGTATATTGCTGTTTACAAACAATAAGATAGAATCCATGTTTTGTGTTGCAGAAAAGAAGTTAAAATTTATAAAATTTCTATTAATCATATAGTATAATAAATAACATTTAATAATAGATTTTTTATTATAAATAAAAAAGTTATAGTAAAAATGAGTTTAAAATTGTTAATTTGTTTGTTTACCCTTAGAACTCTTTTCTTCATTGGTAGCTATTATTTAATTTGGTCATTAGTGAAAAATGTGTAAATGAAATGTCTAGTCCATGTCAGATAGTTTTTAAAATTTAGAATTTTGTTCAAGCTTGCCTAGCTTTATTATTATGGGTTCGCTTTTTCTTAAGTTTAACCTAGATTTTTTTGGTGAATGAGCTGGTTTTGATTTAGAATCATCTGCAGTTAAATTGCATGACTAGTGGGAACTTTTGGTAAAGGGTCATTTGTAAAATCTTGGTAAACACCTCTGGAAGAATTATTTTGGGCACTAAAATATTTTGTTTTTACACCAGTTTTTTTACTTTTTTTACATTTTCGCCTCTTTTTGAAATGACATAAAGTTCATCCCTCAAGCCATTAGCTCCTTTAGTATTCTCATCTCGTGCTGTTAAAAATTCATTAGTTAAAGCGTGTGTAAATTTTCTTTGCAGTTTTTTAAACAATTTTGTAGCTTCTTCTACACCAAGTAAATCCTTGGTGCACCTTAAGAAAGTCTCTTTCAATGCAATTTCATTTACAGTAACATACTGAGTAACTGCCTCTAATATTTTGTGCCCATATTTCTTTACTCCATCTTCACATAAAATGTTTCTACAAATTCTATTGAGCAAAATAAAATAGTCGTTTAATTGAGCTTTGGGTTAAAACAGTCCCCCCTTGTCTCGAATTCTAATTCCAGAGAAAGTAATTTGTGCTTTTTCTTCAGAGGTTTGCCTAATTTTTAGAGCTGCATCGTAGAGAATTTTAGCCTATCTCTTCTGTCCATTTGAAATGTTTTTAGCCTTCCAGCTTGTATGGCGGTTTGTTTTACGCCATACTTCGCCGATGCAACCACCAGTAATTGTTAAAAAAGAGCGAGCATAGGCTTCTTCTTCCTTCTTCCATCACCTAATATTTAAACATGAGATTCATATTAAAATTAATTAAAACCAGTAGAAGTAAATAATAAACTTTAAAAGTAATTTAGCATGTGAAAATAGACAGTTTAAACTACATCAGCACTTCCACAGGTTTCTTAGGCTAATGGGCCTACTCCCTAAAAATAAGGGGCACCCAAAGGTTTTGTAATAATAAAAATAAAAAGCTTTTTTTATTGAGATAACCTTTTCAGTACATAAGGGTCTCCGATTCTAAATTAAACACCTAACACAAATTCAAGCATTACTAGAATACCAATATTTTAAAACACAATTTTTAATCTTATTTGTGATAGTTTTCCATAAATTTATTCCATTTTCTTTCACACTCTTGCTATTTAAAGTGTTCTTAGAATTTTGAACGATTGGATAAAAGTTATATAGACTACTACGAGTGTTGTGATTATGCACCTTGTTTCTCTGAGAATAAGTCCATAATGTACATTGGTTGCATCAATTTATGAACCTTAAACATGAATTGTAACAAAGTTAATGAATGTAATTTTTCCAGTGCCAACCATTCCAACGCCTCCAGCACCTCCTTTAATGAAGAAGTGGGGTGGCGGAGTGGTTAGCACTTTCGCCTCGCAGCAAGAGGAGCCGGGTTCGATCCCAGCTTGTGGCACTGGGTGAAAACTCGGAACAACTCCTTCTGCGTTGAGTTTGCAAGTTCTCTCCCCACTGGTTTAAGGGTTTTTCCCCCGAGTTCTTCGGTTTCCCCTTCCATAAAAACTTGTCTAGGTTAACGGTAATAGTTAGTGTAGGGAGCTGTTGGCTCGATATCGTGGCATGCAGGGCTTCCCACCACCCTCCTACGCATTGTTACCTGGCCACCTAAATTAAGGGCTTCAAAAGTCGCATGATGACTTAGGCCTAAGGTGGTGCCTTGGGTATTAGCCTAGCTGATTATTATTATTGATTATTACTTCGATACCTTTTTAACTAGAGAAGCTCCCGTATGAGAACTCTTCTTCAATTTCTTTATATTTTTCGAGTTTGCAGAAAAGAAGAAAATGATTCCAAACGATAAAGTTGGAAGAATTAAGGCTTTGTACACTATGTTTAAAGTTGAACAGCTAAGAAACCGTTGTAGAGGACGTATGAGGTATTACCAAATTTGCACATTATTTGATATATAATCGATCTGTTCCGTGAATGGTAACTTCTCGTCAATTCAAACACCAAGATACTTAAAGGATCGTACTTTTTCGATGGCCATCTTTGGTAGACTAGTTATGTACGGGTGAATATGTTTCAGGATAGTAACATGAACTTGGTTTCCATATGGTTTAATAGAAGCTTGTGTATGTTAAGTTTGGTTTTAAGATCTGAGATGTCGTCTTCAGTGGTTGAAATTAAATGGTTTACGGTAATCAAAGAATTAAGTAGGGCATTGTCATCGGCGTATTCATGGGCAATACATGTATTTTAACTTGTATGAATATCAGCTGTGTAGATATTAAAGAAGCAGTCCTAGTACGATACCCTTTGGAATTCCACTGGTGATTGGTAGAGCTGGTGATATATGCCAATTCAGAGCTACACATTGACTTCTATTCGTTAGATAAGACTTGAACCATTCTTGGGTAGATCCAGTATACGGTATTTTTGTAAGATGGAAATTAGAGTACGAAAAACGGGCCAAAATAGTCTTCACCGCGCGGCCAAGACTATTTTGGCCTGTTTCTCAAATCGGGTGAAAGTGTGCGACCGAGTTACCACTATTTTGGCCTGTTTTTCGCGGCAACGAATTTTAAGGCTTATTTAGTTCTTATAGAGTTAAATCACTATTTTGGCCCTGGAAAAACGGCGAAAAACAACAACAGGCTAAAATAGGGCTCGCCGCGCAGCCGTAACTATTTTACCTCCGCTACTTTTTTTATTCATAACTGTTTTTTAGTTGCGGGTTTTCTACAAATAACGTCAAACATCTGGTTAAACAACCTAACCTATAGAGCGTGGGTGGTCCTATCACGAGCTGCTAATTTTCCGACAGGTTCGAACCGCCTATGTGGTGAAGTCGTTAATCTTTTTACCTCTCCGAGGGGACAAAGTCCCCTAGGAGGGGTTATACAACGACCGTGTCTGTCTGTGGGTGGGTCTGTGGGTGGGTGGGTCTGTGGGTGGGTCTGTGGGTGGGTCTGTGGGTGGGTCTGTGGGTGTGTCTGTCTGTCAGGACTGCGAACGCGTTCGCATTTTCGGTGCAAAGTGTAATCACTGCGTACGCAGTTTCTCAAAGGGTTGGCAAAACCACCGTGCGACGGTGAGCGTTAACGGATGCATTTGCGGTTTGGTTTGGATGGTGTTTTTTCGCTCACCGTCGTGACGGTTTGGTGTATTACGTTTTTGTAATGTTTATGCGTAGGTTGTGAGTGTTGAATTTGTTGTGTTTGTGTTCTGATGGATGTGCATGTTGAGTCTGTTGTGTTTATATGGGCGTTTTCTCTCCAACTTCTTCTTAATGACTTTGGGACGGACCGAGTGCTGAGTGTAATGCTACCTCTCAACGTTCAATGGCAGGGTTTCCACCAGTTGTACACGGTATTCGTCTTAGTATCAATTTGCGATCGCATCGGGCGGGATTTGAACCCGTGACCTCCTGATTGACAGGCGGACGTTCTACCACAGAACCACCGACACTTGTTACGCCTTATTGAAAATTAGACCTTCAGCTTTATCGGAAGCGTATTTAATAGAGTACGAAATTTTGGTTTAATTGAAATAGAATTGAAATTGAAATTATTGCATCGAAGAAATTCTACTTTAGCGTTTCTCTATTGATTAAAAATAAATGCGCCACCCAGGTTTCGAACCCAGACCATTCGGCTTGGCAGTCGAGCGCTCTACCACAGAACCACCGATAGCTCCTTAGATTCACTGAAATTAAGACAGGCATCGTAAGCATAATAGGTAATAAAGTCTTTTTTTATTAATGAATTTATGAAGGCCTAATCTGGTATTTTTTAAAGGTTAAATCTTGTTTTAGCGCAGTCAGCCGAGATTAGAGGGTTAAAGGGTAGACCCTGTGGGTGGTCCACTTTTTTAACGACCTATATATAGTTCTGTTAATTCAAAGGAGATAATTTAACGTTAATTGCTTTAAGAGCTGGCGGTTCGTCAAGTGGCTCTCTGTGCTTTGTTGATGGTAAGGTTTTTGCTTCTTGTAAATACATTTGGTGTGGATATTTGGATATCTACGATTTCTAACGCAGTCAATGATTTCTTGGGTGTGCGAGTCATTATATGATATTGGAAATTGGACGGCATTGGTCTTTTTCATGTGGTATGCGTCACAACGTCAACAGGAAGTGAACGAGTCGTCCACTACCAGATATCTACGGTATCTTCATCAAGGGCGAGTGTTGAAATAAAATGAGCGTTAAAGATGCGGCAAGTATTTCGTAAGAGAGTAATTCCAAAAAGCCTCTGTAGATATTTCTTTCATTAAAATTTGCTTCGTATTATATTTAACTGATAAACTTGTTCTGTAAAAGGGTTTAATTCAATTGTGCATTGTTATAGTACGTCTAACTTACTGTTGTAACTACTTAACTTATGATATTCTGAATAAATTAAAATTGGTCGTTTCGTCTCAATTATTTTAATTATAATTAAAATTTTATACCGGGCGGCATAGAAATGGGTTAATATTTTTAACAAATAACTCTAAATTGCGGAGATATATCTTTAAGGGTTATCTCGAGAAATTAATACCACTAGGGACAATTCTTCCGAGGAGAGGTATATTTTGGCTTGCCAACTTGTTTCTTAGCTAATTTATCTAATTTTTAGTTCCACATCGATATACATCGAAGTGGGACTATTGCTATGGACGCAGAGATGTGCAAAAAATCATTTGGCGAACAACTAATAAATTACTAAATAACAAAATATCTGATCATATTTATTCGTCGATTGAAAGGGCTAAATATTTTAGGTATAGTTATTTGGCAATTAAACAAATATTTTGCCGTGGTCTTATTTGATAAATAATTTAACACATAATATTTTCGACTATTATCTGGAAAATAATATTTTACGAATATTTCATGAACATTCATTTGTTAAATTGTTTTTTTACAAAAATATTTTCAGTCATTTATTTTGCGAAATAAAAAATGGAAATATTTTCTTTAATTTAAATAACCAATAAGGATTTTAGTTAATCGAGTAAACGCAAGGTTAAAAAAATGCTTATCGCACTATAAGGAGTAAACTGTTGCGGGATATTTGACTTCTTGATTATAGCAACGATTAACGCTAATGCCACCGACAAAGCACCTCCAGTTAGAAGCTTTGGACGCCGTGGCGTAATGAAAAATTCGAGCCCCCCGCAGGATATCAAAAGGCCCCTTTATAAAAAAAATGTATGTGTTATAAAGTATTAGTAGTGTCGTAGTAAAAGGAATGCAAAGTTCATTGGGTTCGCTCTTAATTAAAAATAAACCGGATAAAAAATTTGATGAAATGACTGGAATTGTATATGAGATCGGTTGCAAATGCGGAAAAAAATATATAGGTGAATCGAAACGGTATTTAAATGTAAGGATTAAAGAGCGTAAGAATTGTGTAAAAGAGGGCAATAGGAAGAACGGGATAGCCGAACACATGTGGAGTTCTGGCGGCGACGGACACGCCATCAAGTGGGAAGAAGCGAGAGTGTTAGAAAAAGAAAAAAATTGGTTTAGACGGACCTTCAAAGAAAGCATTTTTATTGCTGACAGAGAGGGTATGAACCTAAACGGGGGAAAGGTGAAAGTGAGTAATTGGGGCAGTTTTAAAAGGTTTTTAGGCCATAAAACGGAAGAGCGCGTTCAACAAAAAGAACTGTACGCTGATTTTGCTATCTGTTTGTATTTGGATTTTTCGCCATTTCTATCTGGGTTGAAAAGGAGCGAGTGGGCTCGAAAAGCTTCCCCAATATTCTTTTTAATAAAAGTTTATTTTAAACCATAAAGTATCTGTCTCTAAAGTACATTACTTACTATTTACTAGTTTAAACAAACCATGGTTAAATTTTGCATTTATGAAAAGGAATGCAATATATAATATATCTATTTAAATTAAAAACCGCGAATTTCATTTATTAAAATTTGACAATTAAAATATTATATTCAAAAGCTACCTTTAGATATTTTTTTACGATTTCTACCGTAGGATATTGAGTGAGATTGAATTTCAGTACTGTTTAAAGCCTGTCTTTTGTTCGTCCCGTAACCCATTTTTCTCCATTTTTACAAGTTTTTCTTGTAAAAATACTTAAAACGAGAGGGCCCCCTAGTTTGTGAAAATGAAAAGCCATTCCCGCGGGGTCTGCATGTCCTTAGTTACGCCACTGTTTTAAAGATGCTACGGAAATTATGGGGTCGGCGGTATTAGATTAATGTTTTTATTCATTTACTGCACTTCCGTACTTTTTGCCTTGGGTAAATGATACCCCGAGCTACCCTGGCACCCGCTACGGTCAGTCCTCCCCCTTATTCCGCCACTGCTACAATCCTTTTCTCGTGATATACGAATTTAAATCTTGGAATGTTATATTATCGCGTAAAAATCCAATTCACGTATCTTCGTAAGGTTTGTGTATATAGTAAAGGTAAATGATGCTTTCAAGTAAAAATTAGTAGCATGAATTAAATAATTAATTAATAGCTACAGTGGCGTAGCTATAGGGCCGGCGCTAGAACAGGCCAGCGAGGCGAGCGTCTAGGGCCTCGCACTTAGCGACCCGTTTTGTGGTCCCCACACCTAAGGGCACTTTTAGGGGTCCCCTTACTTAGCGGCACTTATTCGGGCCTCTCATTTATTCCTTCGCAAAACATGTGTGTTGTGAGAAGGGGCCTCGCTTTTATTAAAAAATATTTTCCTACATTTATTTAAAATATTTTTCTCTAAATAAATTAATTGTAACGTTATTTATAAAAAACAACGGACAAGAAAAAATTTATTCGTTATTCGCCAAATGATTTTTTGCCCATCTCTGTATGGACAGAATGTCGTTAATTAGAGCCACATAGATATACAGGGTGTCCACTAAAAAATTAACCAGGGCGAATATTTAAAAATCTGTTTTAGGTATGATTTTGAAATTTTCAACTCATATACAAGATGTAGGGGAAACCTACTGCGAAAATGTCGATGACATTGAACCATGTATTCAAGGTCATCCAAAAACTAACTCGAGAACCGTAAGGGTTAGAAATTTGATTCCAATTAGGCACGTGACTTTTTAAGTACAAATAGCTTTGCCCTGATCGGATTTGACCAATAGGAAGCCGAGAAAAGCTAGATGAAAAACAAGAAGGTCGTTAAGTTGATAACGTGTCGAAAGCGAGGTTCGGGAGCTGATTACTCTAAAGATACTCGTGTTAGAGTACTGAAATTTGCTACACATTCTCACCGAGATTGAGGGTCTGTAGTTTAAAAATTTCAATGACCTTGAACCATGTTTTCAAGGTCATCCAAAAACTAACGCGAGAACCGTAAGTGATAGAAAGTTGATTCCAAATAGAAAGGTGTTCCACGTCACATTGTACGTCTAATTAGTTTCGATTCGATCGAATTTGACCAATAGGAAGTCGCGGAACTGTTTTTCAAAATCACAAAGGTCGTTAAAATGAAAATTGAAAGAAAACGCTCATAACTCGAAACCAATTCGTGTTACATCGAAATTTACTAGACAAACTACGCCAACCCGAAAATTCTAATGACAAAATATTTCAGTCTTCTTTATTTGCAAAATACATTTATTTCAAATGATTTAATAAAACAGATATTTTGACCTTTTTATTTATAAACTTATTTTATTAAAAAATATTTTCCTACATTTATTTAAAATATTTTTCTCTAAATAAATTAATTGTAACGTTATTTATAAAAAACAACGGACAAGAAAAAATTTATTCGTTATTCGCCAAATGATTTTTTGCCCATCTCTGTATGGACAGAATGTCGTTAATTAGATCCACATAGATATACAGGGTGTCCACTAAAAAATTAACCAGGGCGAATATTTAAAAATCTGTTTTAGGTATGATTTTGAAATTTTCAACTCATATACAAGATGTAGGGGAAACCTACTGCGAAAATGTCGATGACATTGAACCATGTATTCAAGGTCATCCAAAAACTAACTCGAGAACCGTAAGGGTTAGAAATTTGATTCCAATTAGGCACGTGACTTTTTAAATACAAATAGCTTTGCCCTGATCGGATTTGACCAATAGGAAGCCGAGAAAAGCTAGATGAAAAACAAGAAGGTCGTTAAGTTGATAACGTGTCGAAAGCGAGGTTCGGGAGCTGATTACTCTAAAGATACTCGTGTTAGAGTACTGAAATTTGCTACACATTCTCACCGGGATTGAGGGTCTGTAGTTTAAAAATTTCAATGACCTTGAACCATGTTTTCAAGGTCATCCAAAAACTAACGCGAGAACCGTAAGTGATAGAAAGTTGATTCCAAATAGAAAGGTGTTCCACGTCACATTGTACGTCTAATTAGTTTCGATTCGATCGAATTTGACCAATAGGAAGTCGCGGAACTGTTTTTCAAAATCACAAAGGTCGTTAAAATGAAAATTGAAAGAAAACGCACATAACTCGAAACCAATTCGTGTTACATCGAAATTTACTAGACAAACTACGCCAACCCGAAAATTCTAATGACAAAATATTTCAGTCTTCTTTATTTGCAAAATACATTTATTTCAAATGATTTAATAAAACAGATAGTTTGACCTTTTTATTTATAAACTTATTTTATTAAAAAATATTTTCCTACATTTATTTAAAATATTTTTCTCTAAATAAATTAATTGTAACGTTATTTATAAAAAACAACGGACAAGAAAAAATTTATTCGTTATTCGCCAAATGATTTTTTGCCCATCTCTGTATGGACAGAATGTCGTTAATTAGATCCACATAGATATACAGGGTGTCCACTAAAAAATTAACCAGGGCGAATATTTAAAAATCTGTTTTAGGTATGATTTTGAAATTTTCAACTCATATACAAGATGTAGGGGAAACCTACTGCGAAAATGTCGATGACATTGAACCATGTATTCAAGGTCATCCAAAAACTAACTCGAGAACCGTAAGGGTTAGAAATTTGATTCCAATTAGGCACGTGACTTTTTAAGTACAAATAGCTTTGCCCTGATCGGATTTGACCAATAGGAAGCCGAGAAAAGCTAGATGAAAAACAAGAAGGTCGTTAAGTTGATAACGTGTCGAAAGCGAGGTTCGGGAGCTGATTACTCTAAAGATACTCGTGTTAGAGTATTGAAATTTGCTACACATTCTCACCGGGATTGAGGGTCTGTAGTTTAAAAATTTCAATGACCTTGAACCATGTTTTCAAGGTCATCCAAAAACTAACGCGAGAACCGTAAGTGATAGAAAGTTGATTCCAAATAGAAAGGTGTTCCACGTCACATTGTACGTCTAATTAGTTTCGATTCGATCGAATTTGACCAATAGGAAGTCGCGGAACTGTTTTTCAAAATCACAAAGGTCGTTAAAATGAAAATTGAAAGAAAACGCACATAACTCGAAACCAATTCGTGTTACATCGAAATTTACTAGACAAACTACGCCAACCCGAAAATTCTAATGACAAAATATTTCAGTCTTCTTTATTTGCAAAATACATTTATTTCAAATGATTTAATAAAACAGATATTTTGACCTTTTTATTTATAAACTTATTTTAATAAAAAATATTTTCCTACATTTATTTAAAATATTTTTCTCTAAATAAATTAATTGTAACGTTATTTATAAAAATCAACGGACAAGAAAAAATTTATTCGTTATTCGCCAAATGATTTTTAGCCCATCTCTGTATGGACAGAATGTCGTTAATTAGATCCACATAGATATACAGGGTGTCCACTAAAAAATTAACCAGGGCGAATATTTAAAAATCTGTTTTAGGTATGATTTTGAAATTTTCAACTCATATACAAGATGTAGGGGAAACCTACTGCGAAAATGTCGATGACATTGAACCATGTATTCAAGGTCATCCAAAAACTAACTCGAGAACCGTAAGGGTTAGAAATTTGATTCCAATTAGGCACGTGACGTTTTAAGTACAAATAGCTTTGCCCTGATCGGATTTGACCAATAGGAAGCCGAGAAAAGCTAGATGAAAAACAAGAAGGTCGTTAAGTTGATAACGTGTCGAAAGCGAGGTTCGGGAGCTGATTACTCTAAAGATACTCGTGTTAGAGTACTGAAATTTGCTACACATTCTCTCCGGGATTGAGGGTCTGTAGTTTAAAAATTTCAATGACCTTGAACCATGTTTTCAAGGTCATCCAAAAACTAACGCGAGAACCGTAGGTGATAGAAAGTTGATTCCAAATAGAAAGGTGTTCCACGTCACATTGTACGTCTAATTAGTTTCGATTCGATCGAAATTGACCAATAGGAAGTCGCGGAACTGTTTTTCAAAATCACAAAGGTCGTTAAAATGAAAATTGAAAGAAAACGCACATAACTCGAAACCAATTCGTGTTACATCGAAATTTACTAGACAAACTCATTATGGTGGTCGTCATGACAACAACATTTAAAAATATTTTCATTTTATTTTACGCTAAGCTTAATATTAATTCGAAGTTGATTTTTGTGAGTACAAAGTTAGTTGTTTCTTTATAAATAATAAAGTTATGTATACTATTCGAAAAAAGAAATGCGCGCTTAGCAGCGGCAATTTTTCTAACGGTTCTCGCGTTAGATTTTGGATGACGTTGAAGTCATGGCTCCAGGTCATTGGAATTTTTAAACTAAAAATCCTCAATCCCGATGAGGATGTGTAGCAAATTTCAGTACTCTAACACGAGTATCTTTAGAGTTATCAGCTTCCGAACCTCGCTTTCGACACGTTATCAACTTAACTACCTTCTTGTTTTTCATCTAGCTTTTCTCGGCTTCCTATTGTTCAAATCCAATCAGGTCAAAGCTATTTGTACTTAGAAAGTCACGTGGGACACGTGTCTAATTGGAATCAAATTTCTAACCCTTACGGTTCTCGAGTTAGTTTTTGGATGACCTTGAAGACATGGTTCAAGGTCATCGACATTTTCGCAGTAGCTTTCCCCTATATCTTGTATACGACTTGAAAATTTCCAAATCTTACATAAAACATATTTTGAGATATTCGCCCTCGTTCATTTTTAGTGGACACCCTGTATATCGAAGTGGCGTACGTGGGGAGGGGGGGATAACTTAATTTTAATTTAGCTCAACGACTTTTCAAGTAAGAACGCCCAAATTTGCCATACATCATCTCATTTCTCTAGCGACTAGAGTGGCGCACCCGATTGGGAGGGAGGGGAGGGAATGGATTATTGTGTTAATTGAATTTTAATGTTTTCACCTCACACCTTTCCAGTTAGAAAACCTTAATTTTACATATTTGTTCTCATTTCTCTTAGTAAGCGAGTACTACAATTGCTCCAGTGGCGCACTCGGTGGCGGGGGGGGGGGGAATTGTATTGATTGAAGTGAGACCATTTTTATGGTTTAAGGGGGAAGACTACAGTGGCCATTGTCTACTTTCGCGCTATTTCAAGCTGAACTCTTTTAATTTTGTGTTTTAACTTATAAAATTAATATTTAAGTGTAGAACAGCCTCTTGTTTGGTGCTTAAAATAATTTTGACAATTTTAAATTCAAAAGTAATTAAGTTGTTACGTTTTAATTCGGACCCCCGGAGCTAAACAAGTTGGGCAAGCGCCCAAACTACCCTTTAGTTAGTGGGAGGAAGGTTCAGCCTACTAAGAAAAATATCATTCAATTATATAAATGTTATAACAGAAACGTTCAGCATGAACGAAAAAGGGCCTTTTACTGTATTCTTCCCCCTTAAAGGCCGTAAAATGGTGACTTCGTTGTCATCGTCGTCCGGCCCTAAATGGGTTAGATTGTGCAATAACTGGTGGCTTTACCGGGGAGTCGGGGTCCGGCTCTTGTAACCCATAAGGGGGGTGGCGCTTTGGTAGATGTTAGCTCCGATCAAATGGTCCCATCTCCACCTCAGGTTTGGGCCGGATACTGAGCTTCGGCCCAGGCTAGCGGAGTGGGTCCGGGCAAACTGGCTGCCTCGGCGGATTGGGTAGCCTGCTGTGCGGCGGTGGGCCTCCATATTCGGGCACGGCGGCCCTGTTTTCCGGCCTTTTGGAGTCCACCGGGATCTCCAGTGCCAGCTGTGCAGGGTTACTTGGGCTGCTGTGTGCTCGTCGTTCCCCTTAAGGAGCTCTTTCCAAAGGGTTTGGCTCTCTACCTTCCTGGGTAGGGTGTCGGCCGGAGTTTCTAGAGCATCCGCTCTCAATCCCACTGCTGTGTGCGAAGTGGGTATTGGTCCACCCATTGCTGCACCTTCTGCTGGGTTGAGCGGCTTGCGTCAAGGGTGCGACCATCGGTGGTAGGGTTCTATTGCCCATACTGGTTTTGTCACCTGTCCGCATTTGTGATAAACCTCCGGTGGTGTGGTTTCAATCTTACCGGTTCACCGGGCTATAAATTCTGATACATGACATCGTCCTCCACCGTTTGCAATATCTCTCATAAGAGTAGGTGGGGTTGGACATCAAAGTCATTTCAAAGGCCTAGGTTTTCTTCAGCCTGTCACCTTTAAAATTTACTTTCCCGCGAAGCAAAAACCCTGGGGATAGGCCAACGTGTTCTGCGGTTGGCCAGCCAACAGGGTATTCGTACGGTAGTAAGTAAACTTAAATGGCGACCAGTGCCGACCTTAGGGTTTGTGAGGCTCCGTGCATAGTCAGCTTGCGATAAATGATATTGGTAAATATTTTTGTGATAAAATACACGAAATACAAGGATTTTAAGGAAATAATTAACACAAAGCTGTTTTACAAATTTTAAGTTGTTTATACTCAGGTCCTCGTTAGTTAAATTTCGGGCCTTAGGCAAAGCTTTGCCAATTTCAAAATCATTTGCAGAATTGTTATAGCCATATTTTAGTTAGAACCACAACAGGAATAAATTATGTTTTAATGATATTCAGTTGTTTACTTCAATAGTATATAGTTGTTATCGAGCGAGCAAAGCCAGCAATAAATTTTTAGTGTGATGTTTAAACCTTGAATTAAGAATTCATTTGAAATTTTTAGACGAAAGTGCCGTTAGATCTTCGTAACTTTAGTGGGTCAATTTCTTTGAGTATTTTTATTCCCACGGAACTAATACCCTGGTGGCTGACATTTGGTCGTCCTTTAACGTCCAACCGACGTCAACCCCGGAAGGAAATTTTTACCTCTCCGAGGGGACTTTGTACCCTAGGAGGGGTTTATTAATAAGTTTTTTAAACTAATTTCAATTCAAATAATAAAGTTACTAGTTTAAAATGTTAATTTTTATCGTATTTAAATAAGTTTTTTTTAAAATGAGCAATTTATTTGGTCTTTGCTAATAAAAAACCGCAAGTTCCCTTAAGATTGAATTTTGCAAAGTGTTAGTCTTTTCATCAGCTAAATTAGAGAGGGATAAATCCCTATATTACTAAGTTTTAGTGTGGCATTTTTTAAGCGTTAACAAATCTGTAAATCATATTTTTATGAAAATTGTAAGGCAATTTGAATGGAATATTTTATGTAAGAATCTAGTATTTCGTTAAAATCTTTGGAAAATTGATATCAAAACAATTTTAGGTGACAGGTATATGAATTAGATCATATTTATTTTTTAAGAACTCTATTTTAAAAACTAATTTTAGTTTAATATTATCGGAAGATATCGGCCCCTTTTTTAAAGCGTAAAATACCCCAATTTAAACGAACGTCAATTAAATTTATATATAAATAATCCCTGAATGTTTATTCTAATAGTCAATTTTTTTTAGTTTCTTAAAAACAAAGGTTGGTTAAAAAAATCAAAACATCTTTCCGCGCCACAAAAAATTAACATATTTGTAAATATAACTTACATTAAACTAGTAAAAAACCACTACTGTACAATAAAAGTTTATTTAAAAACTGCTACGGCCATTTCGACGCCAAAACTAGCGTCGTCGTCAGGCAAATTTACCGTAGCAGTTTTTAAATAAACTTTTATTGTACAGTAGTGGTTATTTACTAGTTTAATGTATTTTATTATGTACAAAGTTGCCCTTCGACATGTTTAGTAAATATAACTTTTTCACGAACGATGAGTTCATGCTTAAATACAATTTTATTTAAATATTTGATAAAATAAAATTCAATTTAAATTTGAAACATAAGTAATCGCCTCCAATAAAATTAACTTGTAACGGATCCGGTCGCCTCCTATTTTTATAAACATTTTTTAGTTATATTTTCGATATCAGCCACTAGAGGGATAGCAGTCTATCGTGGTCAGTGTAGTGTTATATATATATATACATATACATGCATACACATACTATCTTTAATATTCAGTGTTCAAAACTTTGTAAAGATTCGAATTACGCGCGCGCTTAAAAAAAACGTGAAAGATCACGAGCGCGCGTTGGGAAAATTAAAAGAGTTAGTCGTTATTAAAGAATTAAACCGAACGGATGCATTTTATTTGAAATAGTAAATAAAACCTAGCTAACCCTACTTTAGAAAATACGAAATTGGCGACGGAGATTGGGGAACTCTTCCACAAATTATGGCTTTCCCAACACCAAATATTCCACCGTTTTCCGTACAAGAATCCCGAGATGACGTCGGTCTTCGCTGGGAAAAGTGGCTTAAGCGGTTTGATATTTTCTTGGATGCTTTTGCTATCGCCGATCCCCATAGGAAGAAGTCGATGCTCCTATACTACGCGGGACCTGAAGTCCAGGACCTTTTTGACACGATCCAGTTATCAGCCCTTCTACCAGCAGCTCAAGGAGCACCCCAACTTGACGAATATGCCATCGCTACAAGGTCACTTAACACTTATTTCTTACCTCGCCGAAATACTGTGGTCGAAGAGTTTAAATTCCGACAAGCTACACAGTTTCATTATGAGACAATTGATGAGTATACCATTCGCCTAAAAACACTCGCTGTCTCCTGTGACTTTCATGATTTGAACAAGGAAATCTTGGGCCACCTAATCAAAACGTGCATCTCTGCCGCATTACGGCGGAAGGCCTTGAGAGAACCGGCTCTTACATTAGACGAATTCCTAACTATCGCGAAATCTTATGAGCTAGCGGAAGAACAGGCAAGTGTAATAGAAAATAAACTTGACTCATTTGCGAATGTCTTGGAAACACCAAGGGATCCTGGAAATGTGCAATCGTCAACTCAGCCGTCCCCTTTACACCAACGTTCTAATCAATCCAGTCTTGCCCATACGCAACAACAACAACATCAGCAACACCAACAACATCAGCAACAGCAACAGCAACAACAACAACGTCAACATCAACAACGTCAACATCAACAACATCACCCCCAGCAATTACTAATGTACCGATCAACTTACTTTCAACAACACTCGTTTACCCAGAGAATGACTTTCCCTCAACAACAGCTACAACCACATCCACGTCCACCTCATATACGGCAGAGGGACCAACGACAACTTAACATCAATCGTACTCCGCTTGCAGGGGTCTGCTTCAACTGTGGAGGAAATTTTCCACACTTTCAGGGCCGAGATACATGCCCCGCTCGTAATGAAACTTGTAAGTGGTGTGGAAAATTAGGGCATGTCGAAATAATGTGTCGATCAAAAGCCGACGAAGCTGTTTATCCCTCGGCTGCCGCTATTATGGATGACCAGTTCACTGATTTCGCAAAACACGATACCATGGACATGGAGGAACAATATATCTGCACTCTAGTGGAACATACACTCAACGCATCTAAGGGTGATTCCCCAACACGTAACACCATGGTTAAAACGTTCAATGTTGGTGGGTGGGAAATACCGGCACTTCAAGATTCAGGAGCATGTGTTAACATATTGAACTTTCAAACGTTTTCAAAAATAGAACCACAACCAAAACTTGAAAAGTCTTTACTCAAAGTATTTCCTTACGCGTCCAAAGATCCCCTTCCGCTAATTGGGCAGTTTGCGACAACTATAACTTTCAAACAACACTCCATTGACGATGTTTTTCATGTATTACATCCAAGCAAGTCAGCGTATAACATCATCGGCGCTCCAGCGTTAGAACGTTTGAATTTACTACTGAGCGTGGGTTCTATCGAACCTCATCACGACAATGGACACAAACAAACTTGTGATGACATTCTCCAAGGGTATTCTGGTCTTTTCAATGGTATTGGGAAACTTCGAAATTTTGAGGCACATATATATGTTAACGAGTCCATGCCACCGATAGCAATACACCACCAACGACTTCCGTTCCATTTACGGCCGCAAGTACAAAAAGAAATTGAATATTTATTGGAAAATGACATTATTGAGCCGGCGACAGGACCAACTACCTGGTTATCACCATTGGTCATTGTGCCGAAACCAAACAAACCAGAAGAAATACGTATGTGTGTCGACATGCGTGAACCTAATCGCGCAATACTTCGTGAGCGACACACCTCGCCTAAAATCGAAGACATCATCTATACCATGAACGGGATGAAAGTTTTCAGCCGACTGGATTTGAATAAAGGATATCACCAGCTGGAACTAGATGAAGCTTCAAGAAAGATTACAACTTTTTCGTCACACATGGGGTTATTCCGTTACAAAAGACTTAATTTTGGTGTGAAAAGCGCAGCCGAAATTTTCCAAAAGGCGATCGAGAATGTAATCAGTGGAATACCTAATACCATGAACACCAGCGATGACATACTAACAGGCGGAGTGGATGTTAATGACCACAACATGAAACTTAGAATGATCTTACACCGACTTTATGAGAGTGGTTTGACGTTGAACAGTGACAAATGCGAGTTTCAGAAACAATCCCTTACGTTTTTTGGCCATATATTTTCGGATGAGGGGATTCGCCCTGATAAAAAAAAATTGAAGCGTTGCAATCTCTACCAGCACCAAAGAATATACAAGAAGTTCGTAGCTTTCTAGGGTTAGCGAATTATTGTGCACGGTTTATACCGGGTTTTGCTACTCACACTGCACCGCTTAGGGCTTTACTACACAAGAATACTGAGTGGGTGTGGACTGAACAACAGGAACGAGCTTTGCAGACCATAAAAGATCATATGGCAACGGCAGCGACGTTACATTATTTTAACCCAGACAAGTTGACTGTTATACATGTCGATGCAAGTCCATTTGGATTGGCAGCTATGCTTACTCAGGTTGATTCGAAGGGACAGGAAACAGTCGTGGCGTTTTCTAGCAGAGCACTTAATCCCCCGGAGAACAGATATTCGCAAATTGAACGGGAAGCTTTGGCCATCGTGTTCGGATGTGAACACTTTCATTTGTACGTTTCTGGTTCTAAATTTATTGTCCTCACAGACCACAAGCCCTTAGTTACGATTTTTAACAACCCGCGATCGTTAACCTCCGTACGCATACAACGATGGATCCTACGGCTTCAACAATATGATTTTGAAGTCAAATATCAACCCGGGAAAGCCAACCCTGTTGATTATCTATCCCGACACCCACAGTTGAGTTGGGAAGATGAACAACAGGACGATATACAGTTAGTAGCCCTGTTGGAACCATTTCTGGAGGCTATAACATTGCAGGAAGTCAAAGAAGAGCTTGCAAAAGACAGCTTTCTAACTATCATTCAGGAAGCCGTACGAGACAATTCAAAATGGGATACATACAAACCAAATGATGAGGATTTACAACGCTGGCAAATAATTAAAAAAATACGACATGAACTGTCCCAAGTGGATGGCTTACTTTTGAGAGGTACTCAAATACTGCTACCCAGATCTCTAGAATCCAGAGCCGTTGCTATCGCTCACGACGGACACCCAGGGATAGTTCGGACAAAGCAGACTTTAAGGGATAAATTGTGGTTTCCACACATCAATGAAAAAGTGAAGCAGTTAGTTGACGCGTGTATTTCGTGTCAAGCAACCACGCCTAACCATCAGTTTCAGCCAATTAAAATGACAACACTGCCGAATTACCCGTGGCACTCAGTTGCGATGGATTATTTTGGACCAACCCCTTCCAATGACTATATTTTAATCATGGCAGATGAATATAGCAGGTATCCTATTACAACGATCATGGCATCCACGAACGCTTCAGTAGCCATCCATGCTGTCAAGAACATATTTTCACTCTTTGGGATACCGTTGAAAGTCAAAACGGATAACGGGCCTCCATTCCATGCCCATGAATTTTCAAATTTTTCCAAAGAATATGGATTTCTTCATCATCGCGTAACACCTAGGTGGCCTCAAGCCAACGGGCTGATAGAGCGACAAATGCCAATTCTGGCGAAAACTATACGAACAGCGTTGTTAGATGGAACATCTTGGAAAACCACCCTACCAAAGTACCTTCTTAATTTTCGCGCAACAACACATCCAACCACTGGAAGAACACCGGCGTTCCTTTTTTTCAATAGGAACATAAACACGCGCCTACCGACAATTTCCACTCCGCCTCCGTGTGATACCGAGGTTAGAACACAAGACGGCGTCAAGAAAGCTGCAATGAAAGAATATGCGGACGCAAGACACAATGCCCAAACTCATGACATTAAAATTGGGGATCGAGTCCTACCCAAAGTGATCCAGAAAAACAAGTTTGACCCTACTTTTGATCCAAACCCGTGGGAGGTCATTGCTGTTAAAGGGGCACATATCACAATCCGTAACTCAGATGGGAAGGTTCTCCATCGGAATTCGTCTATGGTTAAGCTACTTAAGAATTCCAGCCACACCGTTTTACCACGCGATATATACAACAACGAATATGACGCCGTACTGTTACCCCACGGGATACTGAGTCAGACATCACAACCGGCACCCAGTAATTTACATCCAGTGAATGGTCCAATACATCCAGGACAAAACCAACTGACTCCTCGACAATCTCGACAAGCAAGAAACGCGCGAAACACCTCCGAAGCCTCAAAGTTGCGAAGTCAATATCGCAGTTTACGCGAAAATATTACGGCTCCTAAACGTTATGCTGAGATATAATATTATTTTTGGATTTGTTTGTTTCTCAAAATTTTCCTTGGTCAAGGGAGGAATGTAGTGTCCTATATATATATACATATACATGCATACACATACTATCTTTAATATTCAGTGTTCAAAACTTTGTAAAGATTCGAATTACGCGCGCGCTTAAAAAAAACGTGAAAGATCACGAGCGCGCGTTGGGAAAATTAAAAGAGTTAGTCGTTATTAAAGAATTAAACCGAACGGATGCATTTTATTTGAAATAGTAAATAAAACCTAGCTAACCCTACTTTAGAAGATACGAAAGTCAGTATAAATGTCCTGCGCCACGCTATTTTGTTGCCTCTTTCTCCATGGCCCGCCTCGAGATGGTTGTCCGTGAGGATTCCGGGTCAACGTTGTGTATCCCCTCGTTGATATGTTAAACCCTGCCCCCATTTGCATTATACAGATTTTCCCGAGATCTATTATGGCTGAACGAGGTAGTTCCGATGTCATTATAAGTGTAATTATTATTCTGAATATTTAACATGTTTTATTTGACCGAATCAACTCGTGTGGTGATTTTTACTTTTAAGACTGGCTTAGGCCGGACACTAACTTGTAACCGCTTATGAATTATTGATGATTATTTTTTAAAAACTACGATATGTATAATATTTTAAAAATAAATTTAATTGAACTTTTTTACACTCTTTATGGAAAAATGGTCATACACGGCCGGTGGTCGATTGTAAGCTGTCTTTGACAAAGGTGCTCCTGATAAAAGCGCCGCTCTTCCAACTCATTTCCCTGATCGAGTCCATACAAAAGCTGCATATCGGCATATTCTGCATTCGTGAAGAACGGCATGGCAAAGCAGGTTTGGGATACGAAATGTGAATTTAATTATTGAGGCTCCTCAATTTATTGCCAATTCGGGCCTTTTATCAGCTTTTTAAAACTATTAGAACTGTGTTGTACACTAACTTTTTTGTGAATGACTATATGATGAGACGATAATTACATGTAGTTACATTCAGAGCACTAGCACTCGGGCATAAAACGACGGAGATGAGCTAGATATGTTCCAAAACGACTCACAAGGTGGTAAATTTGTACTTATGGCGTTAGCAGAATAAAAAAACGAAATTCAATCATTCCTTTTATTTTCATTTTAATAACGCACTTTTGTTTTTATCGGAAAAGATAATTAACCAAATGCTTAGTTAAATTAAACATTTGGGTCCACGGAATAATTGAAACTGCATATTCGCGCGTTTTTCGACGTTTTGGAGGCCGATTTTTGAGGGCCAATTACTCGGATACGGTTCAATTGAGGAAAATGTTTTTAGGACTTTGTTAACTCCTTGTTACCCAAACAACACGCATACAAATTTGTGCCAGACGCCATTGAAACACCCTATTTACTCACCTTTAAAGTGACCAATGCTGAATTCAATTGATTTTCCATCAATCAGGTCTAGAATGGTCAATGATATTTCAATCGATAGGAACTTTGGAATGATCTAATATTAAATTTAATAAAATCTTCTAACTACATTTATATTGGAACTGAAAAGGAAATTGGGGTTTTAATTCAATTTGCCGCACCTAACAACCCACATTACCATATGATGTTATTTGAAAATAGTACCAATTAAAAATTCTCCACCATTGAAATGTTCAAAGAGCCCATTTTTCGTTCCACATCGTGTGGGATCAATATGAAGCTGTAGTTATAAAAGTCTTGCGCCGCGAGGGCATTAGAGATGGCGCTAGCACCGATTGATTATCAATATTTTCTAAACTGGACTACTGGAGTTGGTGTGAATCGACCCCGGACCTCTCCAGGGACCAGAGATCACTATTTGTTTTTGTCTTAGACCTCCCTCTAGTCTCTACTGGTTTTCCTCTAATCTCCGTTGGTTTATCGGGCCTGTCGATAATATTCAACAGTTTTTTCCAAATATACTGCGACGCTCTAATAGTTTGACACTCGGTCACTCTCGGTCTATTATTATTGGCAATCTGAAATTTCTAGTCAGAAAGAATTTCAGAATTAAGATTAAATGTAGTCTGCCTTCCTAACGTTCAAAGGGCAATCATAAGTAACAATATAAATAAGTATGCCGCTTCGTAGCAATATCCACAAGTATAACACTAAGTGAAACTCTGTGAAGTACAATCTTAAGTAACACTATAGCAATAGGTATGATACTAAACGACGTTGTACGCGTTTTGACACGAAACTTGGTGCCCCTTTCAGCTATAAAATTTTATGTTTAGTGTTATGGGCATGCCTGTGAAAATAGCGTAATACATACGATGTGGGAATTATAATACGGCTTGGATGACTCGTTAAAGGTGTCATGGTGAAACAGTTTTAGGTGTACTTCAATTTTCACTTTCAGCGCGCATATTTTTCGGAGGTTATTTGTTATACAGGATATTACTTATACTATATTGCTTTTTTAGAGTTTTCTATTACGCTATAAATTTCTTTATTCTATGCACAATAATTCGACAGAGTATTTACATTTCTGCACGAAAGAAAATGAATATTTATATTCATCTCAACCTTAAAAGTAATCTAAACTTTAAGGGGATTATATTTTAACGTCTCTTAACTTTGATCGAAGCAAAACTTTGAATGGTTCATATTTAAACAAATTCTAATCTTAGACGAGAATAATCCCCAAATGTTTCATAGTTTAACCCCTATAAGTGTTCAGATAAGAACCCTTTCTGAACCCTTAAGATAATCCTAACCATTAAGTGTATTTAAACCTCCTCTGAACTGTTTTAACAATTCCAACCTTTTAAGGTTGAGATATAAGTCTCATCTGAACCATTACTCGAATATGCACATTTACTAGTTCTTAAATGAACACCCACTAAACTTACTAAGTTAACTAAACCTTAAATGGTTAAAAAATGAAATCAGTTCTGTAATGTACTTTCCAAGGTTTCAATTTTAACCCGCATATTGAACCCTTTTCATTAACAGTTTAGTTCACGGAAGCCTCGCTAGCTCGAAAGTAGATAAAAAGATGTTTTGGTGTAAGCTACGTACATGTACCTCTCGGCGAATAAAAACACCCGTTTTAGCTATTTCCTTATTTTTGTATAATATATGAAAGGTCTTCCCCATCCGGTATAACGCTGAAGTAGCATCGCAACACGAAAACGTGACAAATATCTTGCTGTCATTGTTACCGTGCCCACGTTATAGATAGAAAGAAGTGGACAGTTTCTTTTGGTAGTATTCCCTTGAGCTAATATAAGAATTAATAGACCAGCATCCTCTCCGACAACAGCTACTGTTTTGTTGGTTAACAGTTTCGTAAGTGCTATGACAGTTTCTATCATCAAAGTTTCAGCATCACCAACCGCTTGTTTCACTACACATAATTCTTTTTATAAACGTGCCTTTATTTTTGGATTTCGGAGAAAGCTTTCTTGACTTGTGGAAGGATAAAGATAATCGTCAATGGTTAACTCTGCGAACTTTGCCCTTGAAGATCTTTTCCTTTGGTATTACCATCAAAAAGCACAAAATCATTTCTTCTAAAATGCGCTTTCACATAATCAACGTACAATTTAACGATTTATTTGAAGGTGGTGGGACGAGGCCAAACAAGTCAGTGGAGAAGAAACTCGCCATCTACAACAACTTGCGTAAGCCCCTGATTCTGCAACGTTACGTTTTGCTGAATGTTTCAAGAACCTGGGCCAAAATTCCTTTCTTGGTTTTCGTAACAGATACCTCATCCAACAAAGCCGGAGCCGTATGAGCAAGTTCAAATGAGAAATAACTTTTCATAGTCAAGTCAAATTAACTTTCGAGACGAAAAAATTCGCGGCAAGCAAAACTTAACGTAATTGTACTCCTATGGAGGTCCTGCACAAACTCGCAAAATGTGCCACTTTAAAGGCGAGTCAAACTAGTCTAATAATGGCGGCCATTTTGTATATTTTTCATCTTTTACCATTAACGTGATTTGTGTTATAGATAGACACTTTTTGTCAATTAGAATTTTGTAACGTGTTAAATGCCGCATAGTTTGAGCTATCATTTCGTAAAAAGAGTCAAATAGATACTTACCTGTATAGAACGGGTCCGAGTCACGACAGATTTGTTTTCGAAAATGAGACAATTAAGCGTAAACGGAAAATTTTATCTTTTAAAAATTAACTATAATATTTATATTTTTTACATAATAATACGTTTCTAGACATACATGTGTTGATAAGAAGAAATGGGAAAACCAAGAAATATCTTTGGGTTCCTCTTACTTTCCACAACCCCACACTGGAGAAGAAATTGAAAGGGATATCGAAGAAACAGTGAAGTATTATGGTTTGTAAAAGAAGACACTAGTTGCTGTAACAAACTGTGGAAGCAATGCCATTAAAGCGTGCACTCTGTTAAAGATCACCAGACTTCCATGTGTCGCTCATGGCCTACATAATCTGTTAACTGGGGATTTGCTTAAGTTTCGAGATCCCAATAAAGATCCTTATCCCGAAATCGCTAACAAAAGGACAAAATTATCCAACTGCTACAGAAAATGAGAGATACCCACAGAAAATAATCTACAAACAAGACAAATTAAAAGAAGAACATCAAGCCGCCAACAATGATAATTTTTTTTCTTCTGGAGAAACACGAAACTCTTGTAAATAACTTTTTTAAAGCAACACGCGGGTCCAATCCAAGTATTCGGCTTAGTAGTTAGTACTGTTTAAAGTGTTCATTTTGTTCATCATGTACTCATTTTACGCCAATATTTTACTTGCTCTCACAATATTGGAATAAATTGGTTATGTTACGAAAAAAGAAACGTTTTAAAATATACTTAAATACGAATACTAAGTTTGGGCCCGCGCGTTGCTAAAAATTAATATTCTATTGAAAAAGTTAAAATCAAAATTACATATTTTCTCAGATGAAATTTTTTATGTGGAAACTAATACGATGATGGACACTGACGCTGAGAGTTCCATTACTAAAGTTATATCAGTTGCTACAATTTCGTAGAAATTTCATTATCTCAAGCGAAACGCAGAAACTCGTTGGAATTCAATTCTAACAATGGTTGAACGTTTTTCGGAAAATTATGGTTAGTCTTTCATTGAATTTCTTTAATGCGTAGTTAGACAGTTTGGCTTTGAAGTTGGACAGTAGAATTTCAGAGTATTTCTTCCATATATCCAGATTTATTTTAGACATATCTTTAAAAAGAACAGTATAATATGGCACGCCATCCAGGACAAAATTCGCAGAAAATATAGGGCTACCTTTTAGAAATATACAGCTACCTTTTAGAAATATACGGCTACCATCAGAAATATACGGCTACCTTTTAGAAATATAGGCCTACCTTTAGAAATATAGGCCTAACTTCTTTGAAAATATAAGCCTACATTCAGAAATATAGGGCTACCTTTTTTAAAAATATAGGCCTAACTTCTTTGAAAATATAAGCCTTCCTTGTTTAAAAATATAGGCCTACCTTGTTTAAAAATATAGGCTTACCTTGTTTAAAAATATAGGCCTACCTTGTTTAAAAATATAGGCTTACCTTGTTTAAAAATATTGGCCTACCTTGTTTAAAAATATAGGCCTAACTTCTTTGAAAATATAAGCCTACCTTGTTTAAAAATATAGGCCTAACTCGTTTAAAAATATAGGCCTACCTTGTTTAAAAATATAGGCCTACCTTGTTTAAAAATATAGGCTTACCTTGTTTAAAAATATAGGCTTACCTTGTTTAAAAATATAGGCTTACCTTGTTTAAAAATATAGGCCTACCTTGTTTAAAAATATAGGCCTACCTTGTTTAAAAATATAGGCCTTCCTTGTTTAAAAATATAGGCCTACCTTGTTTAAAAATATAGGCCTAACTTCTTTGAAAATATAAGCCTACCTTGTTTAAAAATATAGGCCTAACTCGTTTAAAAATATAGGCCTACCTTGTTTAAAAATATAGGCCTACCTTGTTTAAAAATATAGGCTTACCTTGTTTAAAAATATAGGCCTACCTTGTTTAAAAATATAGGCTTACCTTGTTTAAAAATATAGGCCTACCTTGTTTAAAAATATAGGCCTACCTTGTTTAAAAATATAGGCCTTCCTTGTTTAAAAATATAGGCCTACCTTGTTTAAAAATATAGGGCTACCTTCGTTAAAAATATAGGGCTACCTTTTTTAAAAATATGGGGTTGTCTTTTCGGTCGCTCAAAGTGGCACATCGCAAAATCTCAGAATATAATAAACTATAGTAGGATTCTACTATAGTGTCACTATTTAAGGATAAATTGTTGCAGAAGTATATAATATTACCAAAAGTCTTCATCTCCGAGGCTGCACTCGAAAATAACGGAGGTGTACAAAATTCCTGTAAAATTACAGGTATTTTGTTCCTGTGAACGTAGCAAGGCTGCAATTAAAAACCTGTTCTAGACACGAGAAATATGAAGTACAATTAACAGTGATATTTAAATTACAGTTGTTCCAACATGAAATTTCCCGTTGCATTTACGGTAATTTTTACAATAATACCTTATTATCCTGTTGTGGCAATTACTGTTGTTCCAACATGACATTTCCTATTGTTTTTACTATAATTTTACAATAGGCTGTTGCTATAGGCCTACCCAAACTTAATTCTAATAATCGGTTACTACACAATAGTTGTACATAAGTGATCTAAACAAATGTTACTTGAAAAGCAATTTTAAATTTAAATAGATAAAACTATTTTATTGATGAATAATTTTTTTGAAAACCGTGATACAGCGAGAGTTAAATCAGGTTAAGTGAACCAAACATAATTACTACATCAACAAAAACCTCATCAAGAGTCTTTTTACAGGTAATATAAAATTATACTAAAAATCCTTTTAAAATTTATACCGTTATTAAAGTTCATAATTTCAAATTTATTAATAAAATTAAAAAACTCTGCCATCGTTCGTCAACACTTGTATTTCTGTGAAATTAAAATATTAAATTATAAACGTGACTTTTTCTGCTCTTTAATACTTCATTTAATTTAGCAGTTCATGTTATTGGAAATTATCAGCTTCAGCTATCTTGTCTGTTTGCCATTGATGGAGATACTCGAGATGAAACTTACTCAAATCCAGCTGTTTCTCGTTCCTCAATCTTGATTTTAATAAATTCAGACAAAATATTTTTCAATTTGAAACTCTTCAGCAGTTTTCGCTGTCTTCTTTGAGCTAAACAATATAATACTTTTAATAAATGCTAATTCTTCGTACGAAATCTCAATTATTGAACCAAAAACATACATGTGCACCTTAAGCAGAGTCATAAAGGTTTTATGCAGGTTCTTACAACAGTAGTGATTAAAATACAATTGCAATTTGTTTTAGCAAAAATGTTTAAAAGGATAGTTAAAGGGGCTCCAAAGTTCGGTGGGAAAATGTGCGTAAAGTCAGTAAAGTGCGAAATTTACGGATGCCTCTGCCCGCCTCTGCCAAGGCCGAGTGAGGGGTTGGGGGAAATGAAAAGCATGCTCAATTTTCTTTTTTTTTGCCACCGAACTTTGGAGCCCCTTTAAATTTCAAACTAAAATTTTTGAAAAAAAATGGAAATGTTTCACCTACTACCTTACTCAATGGGTGACCACAGACTAATTAATATAAATTTCGAAGGTATTTAAAGGAAACGTATCTTACATTTCACCCAGAATCACATTTATTGAATCCAAAAATGTTTCCAATTCTTCAGACTTGGGAAAGGTTGTTTTAAATAGTGTTAAAAAAATTAACTTCAACTTTTAAAATAAAGGAAATTTTGGTATACACCCTATATAATTTGAATAAAAGAACTGATTTTTGTCATGGTGGTATTAAATAAAAATATATGAATTTATTACGGACTACTCATGAGATTGATTGTACTATTTTGAAAATACTTTAATAATTTTAAAACATTTAAAAAAATAAACATACAACATACGAAACGTGATGAAAAAAGACATCAGCGTTAAGACACAACGTTTCGGACTTAAGGAAGTCCTTTGTCAAGTGTAGTGGGATTAAAAAGAACAAGGGTAGTTATAAATATTAGCAGGTGGTTAAATGACGTCATGTTTCTAGGTAAATTTGTATACAGAGTAGTGACATAAAGTATAAATCTAACAATATTTTTAACAAATAATTTTTTTTAGAATTACAACAATTAAGTTTATGAAGATGTAGTTGGAGAGACTACGTCAATATTATCGATATCCCAAATAGGAGATATATCACCGTCTTTATCTAAGTTTAAATTGCCTAATTTTTAATAAAAAATTTTCTACGAATTTACGTTTGAAATTATGTTTCTCGGTGTGTAAAATTGATTTGTTGTTGAAATTTATTATGTGACCGGAGTTTATTGTATGATGTGCTAGGCTATTGTGAGGGTCGCGGTTAATTATTGCGCGTTGATGTTCTTTAATTCGGGTTAGGACTGGTCGCATAGTCTCTCCAACATACTTATCGGGGCAAGCGCCACAAGGGATTTGGTATATTACACCGTCGGGATTTTGTTTTTGTTATAATCAATCTCATGAGTTGTCCGTAATAAATTCATATATTTTTACCCTATATAATTTATTTAAAATATGGGTATCACGTGCCAAATGGTTTTAGAAGGGGTGCAAAAAGCCTGTCGATGAGGGGGGCGCCAAATTGAGCATTCAAGCTGTACCCCTTTAATCCAAAACGTTCCTACGCGCCTGGTCGTTAATTTTTATACAAAAAGACAAAATATATTATAAAGAATGATAAAATTTTTTTGCAAGTTTCATTTATTCAAAGATAAGTTTGCAAAATGGCGTCTTTTAGCAAATGATAAATTTTACACAGTTGTTTGTGGGTACTACAACCAAAAAATTATGTGATCACAAAAAAATAAAAAATATATAATTTATGAAGTGCTTCTTGTCTTCTTGAAATGGGTTTCAGATATTATGAAACAATGGGGAAAACATTCTTGAAAATTATGTATTTTTCTAAAATGGTTTTACAATGATAGAATTAAAAGCGAATAATTTTCATTTAGTTTTTTTTATTTAATATATTTTTTACAGGGCAAATGTATAAAGTAATTTTGAAAAGGGGTATTACTAAAAGAAATTTTGTTCATAAAAAATTAGAAAATTATTATTTATGAAGTGCTATACTTGTCTTCTTGAAATTAAGTATTCTTAAATATTTTTAAGGCGACTTATTTTTAATATATAGTTGATTATAAAAAATTCAGGTAAAATTTTTCCAGGGAAAATTTATAAAGTAATTAGGAGTATTCGACAATATTGAAATAATAGCAGTAATATTGAAACAATAGCAGTAATATTGAAACAATAGCAGTAATATTGAAACAATAGCAGTAATCATAAATATTTAATTTTATAACCATGGTGGAAGTTCTATACTAAATTTACAAAATTATTAAATTATTGAATTTAGATTTTAGAATCATTGTAAACAGAACGCCTGAAGAGGGGTTTCGACCCGAAAGCTAGCGTAAACCTTTAATTTTAATAAAATATTGAACCATGAAGTATCCGTCGTGCAATAATTTTGTAAATTTAGTATAGCAGTAATATTGAAACAATAGCAGTAATATTGAAACAATAGCAGTAATATTGAAATGTTTGAAAATTATTAAAACAATTGAAATTTGTTTGTATCACTTACACAAAAAACTATTAACCTTATTCTACATAGTTAAATAAAGCTCATTTAAGCATATCCAAAACCATATGCATTTAAAATTCCAAAATCCATATTCTGGGAAAATTCTTTATAATTTTCATGGAGATGGGTAGGTAAGAATAATTTCAACGCACACGTATTGGCTTTTGGGTAGAGCACGTTTTCTGAATTTCCTTCTTCCATATGCAAGAAACCAATTGAAGGTTCCACATCAAATCCCAAAGGAGGAATATTTTCAGATCCTGTGGCAAAAATCATGAGTTGTTGTACACTAACTGCGGTCTCACCAAGTTCACAGTCGGAAAAGAAACCCATAATTTCCAGTTCTATTTTGTATTTATTGCCTTGAGAATATTCTACTTTCTTTTTGAATAATTTCAAAAAGGAGTCGGAATCTATTTTTCTTTCCTGGTAGCAAAATTCTGCTTCGAAGACTTTTGGATAAGCTTGCATTTCACGAAAACACCGAGTTTCTGAAGACCACCAATGAATTGTATTCAACCTTCGCTTACACGGTTTAAAACCCAAAAACGAATGATGTGGTTAACAAACTGTTGTCTTTCTTCCAAGTTCGGAACCAATTTTGATATTCCAGCTGCAATTGCAATGGTTGATATTTCTTCTTGACTTGTGCAGTCTAGAATTTCTTGTAGTGTGGTTTTGAAATCTTCGTCATATACCTCATCCAAAGTAACTTCAACCTTTCTTAAGTCTAAGGTTACAAGGTTTTCATATTTCCCTTTGGAAAGACATTTGGGACCACTACCCCCATGAACTAATGACATAGCGAAAGCTTGCTCAGCATTGAAATACCAATTATCAGTCAGTGCTTTAGCATTGAGTGTTAGACTTCGAGCTTCATCGGGTCCAGAAAATAGATGGCTTTTTACAATTTCGTTTATCAACAGTCTTAAAAACTCTGGTAGTGGGCCTCCTTCATCAATAGCACCTTCAGGTATGTCAAATGCGTCCATGAAAATCACGTCTATTTTGTTTTCAGGTTTAAAATTTTTTCTATTAAAGGCACGAAGAGTAGACTTCAATACTGTATCACGATTGATATTGAAATTTGAGGTTATTTCGACTTTAATTTGTTTGGTTAGTATTTCCACAATTACAGATAGTGTTACAGTTTCAGAGCAATCATTCTCGACTTGCGCAAGATTTTCTTCACATTTTGTGATATCACATGATTTTTCATCATCTGAAATTGTCAGGTAGTTTTCATATTTCGATCCAAAAGTCTCACTTTCCGACAAGCATGTTTCGTAAAATGATAGACGGTCACTATTATCTAAATAGTCTGTACTGGCAGCACTGGCATAAGAATGATTAATGAGTCCTGACTCCACTGGTTTACTCACTGCACGAGCTTCACACTTTTCTTTGTCAGAAAAATGTTGGAATCATAATAGAAATCAAAAACATCGGTGGTGGGATTAGGCACTTTAAGTTCCAAATTTGTTGATTCTGGCTGTGTTTTCAGGCTTTCTTTGATGTCAGGCAGTTCAAAGTCGCCAGATTCATCTTCTGATGACGAAACTAAGTTGCAGAGTTTTAAATCTGATTTATATTTGACATACAAAATCTTTTGTTTCCATATATAACTTATATAATTTGCATCAAGGGATTCTTTTTTGCAGATTTTTATTTTATTCAGTTTTTTATCAGTAGCCATCACTAGATCAAAACTATTCGAAAATAATAGTTTAAATGAATGTTATAGTATAAAATTTAATTAAATTGCGTTACTTACTTTCCATTTTCAAGTTTTGGGAATTTCTCTTTAATTGCTTCTTGAACTTAAACTTCTGTCCAAGATTTATTGAATTTCACGAACCCTTTTTGCGCAATCGAAGCTTTTCCTGTTTCTCTGGGATTAATAATAATAATAATCAGCTAGGCTAATACCCAAGGCACCACCTTAGCCCTACGTCATCATGCGACTTTTGAAGCCCTTAATTCAGGTGGCCGGGTTACAATGCGTAGGAGGGTGGTGGGCTGGTCGCAAGCCACGTGAGCCAAAAGCTCCCTACACTTACTATTACCGTTAACCTCGACAAGTTTTTATGGAAGGGGAAACCGAAGAACTCGGGGGAAAACCCCTTAATCCAGTGGAGAGAGAACTTGCAAACTCAACGCAGAAGGAGTTGTTCCGAGTTTTCACCTAGTGATGTACTCAGGAAGTAGGACGACTTGTTTAAAAGAAAAACTGGGTTTACTGTCCTTATCATTAAGTTTCCGTTTCCTTAAAATATATTAAACTTATATTTAGATTAAGAAATATTAAAAATTTGAGTGATAAATACGAACCTATTATTTGGCTTAAACTTCATGTTATCAGATTTAATTTCCGACTCCCGGGTAGATTCCCTATGTGGTCGATTATTTATGATGTCTCGTGGTCCTCGTGGATGTAATTGCGGATTAGGACTTGAAACTGAAGATTGACTATCATTAGTAATTTTTGTGTTCACTAGAACGGCTCAAAACGCATTGAGAACATCAGTTTCATTAAAAGGTTTAAGATAATTTTTTTCACGATAATCCATGTTCAGGCACGACTGTTTTCGGTCAAAAAATGAGCGGTGAAAATTGCCGGCTGATTAGACGAAAAATGCAGAACTAACTCAAAAATCGTTTCTGCGCATGACAACAGTAGCTACAGCGAAAGTGAAAGTGGTACATCTTAACTTTGCACTCTATTACTACCGCGTGAGAAAGTGAAATTTTGTGTGTCTCACGAAGACTGATTTTAATATTTCGACAATAATTCTTTTTGGGCGAGTCTTTCGGCCTCCCGGGTAGCAAAATCTCGTTAATTAACCGTTTTTAAACGGTTGATAATAAGCTAAGGTAAACGTTGATAGTACATAGCGCGATGACCGGTGATTAGACGTGTTTTGTAACGTATAATAAAACGTTAATATATATACAAAGAATAACCAATTATCAACGTTATTACCATAAACGTATTTGAAACGTTTATAACCCAACGTATTGAATACGTTACAACAACACTGCAAAAAAAGGTTCACTAGTAAATCACTAAAAGCACGCTAAAAGTGCGCAACAAAATCGGATCACTATACACCAAGAGATCACATTTGGAACATATTACTTCGTGTGTGTGTAACTAGTGTACTATAGTGATCTACAAGCGTGAATAATACGTTCTTTAAGCAATTCAAAAGTGTGTACAGGTGGATAACTTAAAGATCACCAGCGCAACAAAATTGGCTCACTTGCTCACTTAGGAAACACATAAGAGAACACTACTGTTTAATTGTTTTTTGGTGTGTTTTTAGTGTTCCTGAGTGATCTTGTAGTGTTTTTTGGCATTCTGAAAGTGTTTCAAAAACAGTTCAAAATAGAGCACTAAAAGATCACCTGCGCAACAAAATTGGCTCACTTGATCAATTAAAGAACACACCGGAAACACAGTAGAACACTTAAACAGTTAAATTATCCGCGTTGAAATGAATCCTATCCATTTAGATTGTAATGCCAGTTTCTAAATAAAAAGACCAGAATGCCTTAGAAAGAACTTTATTTTTATTTACAAAAAATATTTTTTCTTACAATATTTTCAAAATCAGGTAATTTAAATGACTAACTTGTAACTCCCAAAGAGTTAAACGTTATGTAACAACTTTAAGCAAAGAAGTTGTTACACTCAGAAATTTGCATTTTACTTCAAATAAAAAAGGCAAATTTTAAATATTGGTAAAATTTGATTATTTTACCCTAAGCTGACATTAATTTAAGAACTTGGAATTATATTTCAAGAAAAATTTTTAGAATTTCAGCTCAGGGTGAAAAACTTTATTTAATCTCAAACTTCAAGTATATTTCCTCCCGCTTCAAGATAAAAATAAAAGGTAGATGGAATATTTCTGGACCAATTTGACCATCTCCTTATAGGAGAGCTTATTTTACCCTAACCTAACATTAATTTAACAACTTGGAATTAAATTTCAAGAAAAATATTTAGAGTTTTGGCTCAGGGTGAAAAAATTTATTTAATCTCCAACTTCATGTATATTTCCTCCCGCTTCAAGATAAAAATTAAAGGTAGATGGAATATTTCTGGACCAATTTGACCATCTCCTTATATGAAACCTTATCTTACCCTAAACTAACATTAATTTAACAACTTGGAATTATATTTCAAGAAAAATGTTTAGAATTTTGGCTCAGGGTGAAAAACTTTATTTAATCTCAAACTTGAAGTATATTTCCTTGAAGTTAGTTGAAATATTTCTGGGCCAATTATATTATTAAGATCGGAATAATGGCCACAGAAGACTAGACCCAATGTCAGCTTAGTTTTAATTATATTTTAAACTGGGTTCTGCTATAAAGCAGCTCGCAGGAGTTCCTTCAGTAGAAACATGTGTAATTGAACTCTCCCTCAAATACTTTTTTAGCTATTATTGTCATCATCTTCCTGTATTATATATACTGTCCCTATCTGTGGGGCTAGGGGGGTCACTGGATTTGCAGTCCATACTCATGGGAGCTTCTGGGTCTATTGACCCATGTACCAGGCTCCTGGGGTTATAGTTTATAAAAAGAGGCTCTGAGTTTGGAAAGTATTCGTTGATATGAAAATATTCCTGTTGTATTTCAGTTTTTTTTCATTTTCGTTACATTATTGAATTTACGAAACTAATTAACCTGTTCATCTTGACTCCTTTAAATCTATATTTATCATTTCTCAAGTTAATTTCAGATTCTGGGCTTGAGCATGGGTAAATATACAAGTATCGTGAATCAAAAACCAATAAAATCCCTAAAATGAAATGAAAAATCAGTTTAGCTGTTGAAAGGAAATATTGCACATAACAAGTCACCTTCAAAACCAAACTTTAATTATAATTAATATAAAGTTTTTTTTGAAAGCCATTACACTTCATTAAAGAGATGACAACAGCCACAAGGGGCATTTGCAATTATTAGTTGTCAACAATTTATAATTGCGAAGTGTGAATATGATAGTTTTACAATTCATGATACCAACACACATTTATTTGTTTGCACACTATGCAATTAGTTGGGCAAGGTTTTGTTTACAGCTAATTAAGATCAAGAAATTTTAAAGTGTAAAAGCAAATGGAAACAACACCTCAAATATAAAATTATTATAAATGTTACTAGATGCACGAAAAAAAACCTTTAAAACTATGGTAACTAGCAACACTTCTAGTTTAATTTGGGCCTCATTCCTGCCTGCATGCATGTTGCCAAAGCCGCCAAAATGATTGTAAGCCTAGGCCGGGTATGTCGCCTAGGGTTAACTGTTAAGTTATTGTCCAATTGAACAAATACCTACTAATTTTATATTTCCCCCTAACTAAATAAGTGAATAAAAAGATCATTTAAATTTTATTTACCATTCTTTTCTCTTCCAACTCGATTCGTTTAAAGTGTCCACCGTTTATTTCAAATGCTGCTTTGGTTTCCACCGTTTATTTCAAATGCTGCTTTGGTTTCCACCGTTAATTTCAAATGCTGCTTTGGTTTGCTCGTAGTTAACGGTCAGACACGGCTAACTTTGATCACGCGCTGTTCGCGCTACATACAAGAGATGCGCGAGAGATCAAAGTTGGCCGTGTTCGAGAGGAGTTAGTTTTCCGCGAAACGTCAGCTAACAATTTTTTTGCCATAGTACAAAATATGCACTAGTTTCAGTATTAATAACCTTTTCGAAGGTACAAATAACCAAAATCTTGGTTTTAGGGCGGATAATAAGTATAATGTATTTTATGGCTTAATGAGATAAAGATTAGTTGAGTTAATAACTAATAAATAACGTTGAGTTAATATCAATAAAGTAACCTCGTTGTTTACGTTAATGAAACGTTATTGCTACGTTATTTTGGATTTATCAAATGGGACGCGGTCTTAACCTCAGGTTGAACAATTGTTTTGTATGGACGATAGGGAAACGAGTGTAGGTGGCGAAATGGCGCTAAAGCTTTGTTGTCTGCTTCGAGGTATAAATCGTGTATCAATATTCTACTTAAACTTCTGCTTTTGCAGCTAGACTGTATTCGCTACCGAAAACTTCAGCGTCGCTGCGCCACCTATATAAACTCGTTACGGTAGCGAATAAGGAAATTTTACGGTCACGGTGTTAAGACTGCTGCCGAAAGGGATTATTGTTTTCGGTAGCGATTTTAGCGAATAAGGGTGATTTGGGCTTTTTAATTAATTTATAAAAAAATAAGCTTCCTTTGAATAATGAATATTTAAGTAGATTTATGGTACATTTATTTACTTAAAAATAACGTTCAGTTTATACCAAAATTACCCACAAAATATCCCCATACAGTTCAGTTTTAAAAAAACGTTATAAAGACGTTTCATATCAATATAGCAATATTCCTGCTGAAAATTGGTTTTTGCAGTTATTAAATATCAACGTAGACGAATAGTTAATAATAAACTAAAAACTCTTTATCTACCAAAAAACCAAAACTCAACCATTCAGCATCGTTCACTTTGCTACCCGGGGGGAGTCAGTTTCGTGGGGGGGGGGAGAAATTCGAGATTTTTTCCAACTCAACTTATGTGTTTCCAAAAGAAAATAAATAGGATGAATTGCAAGTGGATCTCGGGATTCGTTAGGCCTATTTAATTCCGGTGGGTTGGATTCCAAAAAAAAATAATTATAAGTATTTTAACATAAACACCGGGAAAACGCCGATTCATAAACATTTCTTCAAACATTTTTTTAAGATCCGCCGATAGAATAAGCAAGCACTAGAAAACATGTCAGAATTATCATGAGCATGTTCACTTTAACAAGAATTTTCCCTTATATACGTATCGGCAGAAGTAAATGAGCTGCAGTTATCAGACTCCTATACTCCCCATGTTGGAAGCGTTTTCCTTATGAAGTTACATTTTTACCTCCAATTTGAAATTTTGCGCGCTCCTAGGCCGAAAAAAAGTTTTTGTTTTTAAGAACCATTTTTTACACATAGAAATAGCTTTACCAACAATTCCCAGGTGCAATTAACACGTCAAAAGACGGGGATGGAAATTAGCTTTTATTTGACTCGATTTTCTCATCATTTTCATAAGGAAAACGCCTTCCGATTCTGAACGCTATTTCAATAACTTCAAATCATTTACTTCTGGTATCGGCCAATGCGGCTGGCATAACTTAATAAATCCATATCTAATGACCCATAGTTATTTCATTATTTAATTTGTTCGTATACCCTACTGGAAATTGAAACTGTACTTATTACTCCTGACGTCAATGTTTCGAGAGAAATAGTTAGTGGTGTAAATAGGGCAGGGCGATGCAATCATTGCAGAAAATAATTACCAGTTTTAGGGGCCGATTTTTCAAACTTGCATTTTTTTAACACTTCTTAAAACAACCTTTCCCAAGTCTGAAGAATTGGAAACATTTTTGGATTCAATAAATGTGATTCTGGGTGAAATGTAAGATACGTTTCCTTTAAATACCTTCGAAATTTATATTAATTAGTCTGTGGTCACCTATTGAGTAAGGTAGTAGGTGAAAAATTTCACTTTTTTTCAAAAATTTTAGTTTGAAATTTAAAGGGGCTCCAAAGTTCGGTGGCAAAAAAAAAGAAAATTGAGCATGCTTTTCATTTCTCCCAACCACTCACTCGGCCTTGGCAGAGGCGGGCAGAGTCAACCGTAAATTTCGCACTTTACTGACTTTACGCACATTTTCCCACCGAACTTTGGAGCCCCTTTAACTATCCTTTTAAACGTTTTTGCTAAAACAATTTGCAATTGTATTTTAATCACTACTGTTGTAAGAACCTGCATACAACCTTTATGACTCTGCTTAAGGTGCACATGTATGTTTTTGGTTCAATAATTGAGATTTCGTACGAAGAATTAGCATTTATTAAAAGTATTATATTGTTTAGCTCAAAGAAGACAGCGAAAACTGCTGAAGAGTTTCAAATTGAAAAATATTTTGTCTGAATTTATTAAAATCAAGATTGAGGAACGAGAAACAGCTGGATTTGAGTAAGTTTCATCTCGAGTATCTCCATCAATGGCAAACAGACAAGATAGCTGAAGCTGATAATTTCCAATAACATGAACTGCTAAATTAAATGAAGTATTAAAGAGCAGAAAAAGTCACGTTTATAATTTAATATTTTAATTTCACAGAAATACAAGTGTTGACGAACAATGGCAGAATTTTTTAATTTTATTAATAAATTTGAAATTATGAACTTTAATAACGGTATAAATTTTAAAAGGATTTTTAGTATAATTTTATATTACCTGTAAAAAGACTCTTGATGAGGTTTTTGTTGATGTAGTAATTATGTTTGGTTCACTTAACCTGATTTAACTCTCGCTGTATCACGGTTTTCAAAAAAATTATTCATCAATAAAATAGTTTTATCTATTTAAATTTAAAATTGCTTTTCAAGTAACATTTGTTTAGATCACTTATGTACAACTATTGTGTAGTAACCGATTATTAGAATTAAGTTTGGGTAGGCCTATAGCAACAGCCTATTGTAAAATTATAGTAAAAACAATAGGAAATGTCATGTTGGAACAACAGTAATTGCCACAACAGGATAATAAGGTATTATTGTAAAAATTACCGTAAATGCAACGGGAAATTTCATGTTGGAACAACTGTAATTTAAATATCACTGTTAATTGTACTTCATATTTCTCGTGTCTAGAACAGGTTTTTAATTGCAGCCTTGCTACGTTCACAGGAACCAAATATCTGTAATTTTACAGGAATTTTGTACACCTCCGTTATTTTCGAGTGCAGCCTCGGAGATGAAGACTTTTGGTAATATTATATACTTCTGCAACAATTTATCCTTAAATAGTGACACTATAGTAGAATCCTACTATAGTTTATTATATTCTGAGATTTTGCGATGTGCCGCTTTGAGCGACCGAAAAGACAACCCCATATTTTTAAAAAAGGTAGCCCTATATTTTTAACGAAGGTAGCCCTATATTTTTAAACAAGGTAGGCCTATATTTTTAAACAAGGAAGGCCTATATTTTTAAACAAGGTAGGCCTATATTTTTAAACAAGGTAGGCCTATATTTTTAAACAAGGTAAGCCTATATTTTTAAACAAGGTAGGCCTATATTTTTAAACAAGGTAAGCCTATATTTTTAAACAAGGTAGGCCTATATTTTTAAACAAGGAAGGCCTATATTTTTAAACGAGTTAGGCCTATATTTTTAAACAAGGTAGGCTTATATTTTCAAAGAAGTTAGGCCTATATTTTCAAACAAGGTAGGCCAATATTTTTAAACAAGGTAAGCCTATATTTTTAAACAAGGTAGGCCTATATTTTTAAACAAGGTAAGCCTATATTTTTAAACAAGGTAGGCCTATATTTTTAAACAAGGTAGGCCTATATTTTTAAACAAGGTAAGCCTATATTTTTAAACAAGGTAGGCCTATATTTTTAAACAAGGTAAGCCTATATTTTTAAACAAGGTAGGCCTATATTTTTAAACAAGGTAGGCCTATATTTTTAAACAAGGTAAGCCTATATTTTTAAACAAGGTAAGCCTATATTTTTAAACAAGGTAGGCCTATATTTTTAAACAAGGAAGGCCTATATTTTTAAACGAGTTAGGCCTATATTTTTAAACAAGGTAGGCTTATATTTTCAAAGAAGTTAGGCCTATATTTTTAAACAAGGTAGGCCAATATTTTTAAACAAGGTAAGCCTATATTTTTAAACAAGGTAGGCCTATATTTTTAAACAAGGTAAGCCTATATTTTTAAACAAGGTAGGCCTATATTTTTAAACAAGGTAGGCCTATATTTTTAAACAAGGTAAGCCTATATTTTTAAACAAGGTAGGCCTATATTTTTAAACAAGGTAAGCCTATATTTTTAAACAAGGTAGGCCTATATTTTTAAACAAGGTAAGCCTATATTTTTAAACAAGGTAGCCCTATATTTTTAACGAAGGTAGCCCTATATTTTTAAACAAGGTAGGCCTATATTTTTAAACAAGGAAGGCCTATATTTTTAAACAAGGTAGGCCTATATTTTTAAACAAGGTAGGCCTATATTTTTAAACAAGGTAAGCCTATATTTTTAAACAAGGTAGGCCTATATTTTTAAACAAGGTAAGCCTATATTTTTAAACAAGGTAGGCCTATATTTTTAAACAAGGTAAGCCTATATTTTTAAACAAGGTAGGCCTATATTTTTAAACAAGGTAGGCCTATATTTTTAAACGAGTTAGGCCTATATTTTTAAACAAGGTAGGCTTATATTTTCAAAGAAGTTAGGCCTATATTTTTAAACAAGGTAGGCCAATATTTTTAAACAAGGTAAGCCTATATTTTTAAACAAGGTAGGCCTATATTTTTAAACAAGGTAAGCCTATATTTTTAAACAAGGTAGGCCTATATTTTTAAACGAGGTAAGCCTATATTTTTAAACAAGGTAGGCTTATATTTTCAAAGAAGTTAGGCCTATATTTTTAAAAAAGGTAGCCCTATATTTCTGAATGTAGGCTTATATTTTCAAAGAAGTTAGGCCTATATTTCTAAAAGGTAGCCGTATATTTCTGATGGTAGCCGTATATTTCTAAAAGGTAGCCGTATATTTCTAAAAGGTAGCCGTATATTTCTAAAAGGTAGCCGTATATTTCTAAAAGGTAGCCGTATATTTCTAAAAGGTAGCCCTATATTTTCTGCGAATTTTGTCCTGGATGCCGTGCCATATTATACTGTTCTTTTTCAAGAAATGTCTAAAATAAATCTGGATATAAGGAAGAAATACTCTGAAATTCTACTGTCCAACTTCTAAGTCCAAACTGTCTAACTACGCATTAAAGAAATTCAATGAAAGACTAACCATAATTTTCCGAAAAACGTTCAACCATTGTTAGAATTGAATTCCAACGAGTTTCTGCGTTTCGCTTGAGATAATGAAATTTCTACGAAATTGTAGCAACTGATATATCTTTAGTAATGGAACTCTCAGCGTCAGTGTCCATCATCGTATTAGTTTCCACATAAAAAATTTCATCTGAGAAAATATGTAATTTTGATTTTAACTTTTTCAATAGAATATTAATTTTTAGCAACGCGCGGGCCCAAACTTAGTATTCGTATTTAAGTATATTTTAAAACGTTTCTTTTTTCGTAACATAACCAATTTATTCCAATATTGTGAGAGCAAGTAAAATATTGGCGTAAAATGAGTACATGATGAACAAAATGAACACTTTAAACAGTACTAACTACTAAGCCGAATACTTGGATTGGACCCGCGTGTTGCTTTAAAAAAGTTATTTACAAGAGTTTCGTGTTTCTCCAGAAGAAAAAAAATTATCATTGTTGGCGGCTTGATGTTCTTCTTTTAATTTGTCTTGTTTGTAGATTATTTTCTGTGGGTATCTCTCATTTTCTGTAGCAGTTGGATAATTTTGTCCTTTTGTTAGCGATTTCGGGATAAGGATCTTTATTGGGATCTCGAAACTTAAGCAAATCCCCAGTTAACAGATTATGTAGGCCATGAGCGACACATGGAAGTCTGGTGATCTTTAACAGAGTGCACGCTTTAATGGCATTGCTTCCACAGTTTGTTACAGCAACTAGTGTCTTCTTTTACAAACCATAATACTTCACTGTTTCTTCGATATCCCTTTCAATTTCTTCTCCAGTGTGGGGTTGTGGAAAGTAAGAGGAACCCAAAGATATTTCTTGGTTTTCCCATTTCTTCTTATCAACACATGTATGTCTAGAAACGTATTATTATGTAAAAAATATAAATATTATAGTTAATTTTTAAAAGATAAAATTTTCCGTTTACGCTAAATTGTCTCATTTTCGAAAACAAATCTGTCGTGACTCGGACCCGTTCTATACAGGTAAGTATCTATTTGACTCTTTTTACGAAATGATAGCTGAAACTATGCGGCATTGAACACGTTACAAAATTCTAATTGACAAAAAGTGTCTATCTATAACACCAATCACGTTAATGGTAAAAGATGAAAAATATACAAAATGGCCGCCATTATTAGACTAGTTTGACTCGCCTTTAAAGTGGCACATTTTGCGAGTTTGTGCAGGACCTCCATAGGAGTACAATTACGTTAAGTTTTGCTTGCCGCGAATTTTTTCGTCTCGAAAGTTAATTTGACTTGACTATGAAAAGTTATTTCTCATTTGAACTTGCTCATACGGCTCCGGCTTTGTTGGATGAGGTATCTGTTACGAAAATCAAGAAAGGAATTTTGGCCCAGGTTCTTGAAACATTCAGCAAAACGTAACGTTGCAGAATCAGGGGCTTACGCAAGTTGTTGTAGATGGCGAGTTTCTTCTCCACTGACTTGTTTGGCCTCGTCCCACCACCTTCAAATAAATCGTTAAATTGTACGTTGATTATGTGAAAGCGCATTTTAGAAGAAATGATTTTGTGCTTTTTGATGGTAATACCAAAGGAAAAGATCTTCAAGGGCAAAGTTCGCAGAGTTAACCATTGACGTTTATCTTTATCCTTCCACAAGTCAAGAAAGCTTTCTCCGAAATCCAAAAATAAAGGCACGTTTATAAAAAGAATTATGTGTAGTGAAACAAGCGGTTGGTGATGCTGAAACTTTGATGATAGAAACTGTCATAGCACTTACGAAACTGTTAACCAACAAAACAGTAGCTGTTGTCGGAGAGGATGCTGGTCTATTAATTCTTATATTAGCTCAAGGGAATACTACCAAAAGAAACAGTCCACTTCTTTCTATCTATAACGTGGGCACGGTAACAATGACAGCAAGATATTTGTCGCGTTTTCGTGTTGCGATGCTACTTCAGCGTTATACCGGATGGGGAAGACCTTTCATATATTATACAAAAATAAGGAAATAGCTAAAACGGGTGTTTTTATTCGCCGAGAGGTACATGTACGTAGCTTACACCAAAACATCTTTTTATCTACTTTCGAGCTAGCGAGGCTTCCGTGAACTAAACTGTTAATGAAAAGGGTTCAATATGCGGGTTAAAATTGAAACCTTGGAAAGTACATTACAGAACTGATTTCATTTTTTAACCATTCAAGGTTTAGTTAACTTAGTAAATTTAGTGGGTGTTCATTTAAGAACTAGTAAATGTGCATATTCGAGTAATGGTTCAGATGAGACTTATATCTCAACCTTAAAAGGTTGGAATTGTTAAAACAGTTCAGAGGAGGTTTAAATACACTTAATGGTTAGGATTATCTTAAGGGTTCAGAAAGGGTTCTTATCTGAACACTTATAGGGGGTTAAACTATGAAACATTTGGGGATTATTCTCGTCTAAGATTAGAATTTGTTTAAATATGAACCATTCAAAGTTTTACTTCGATCAAAGTTAAGAGACGTTAAAATATAATCCCCTTAAAGTTTAGATTACTTTTAAGGTTGAGATGAATATAAATATTCATTTTCTTTCGTGCAGAAATGTAAATACTCTGTCGAATTATTGTGCATAGAATAAAGAAATTTATAGCGTAATAGAAAACTCTAAAAAAGCAATATAGTATAAGTAATATCCTGTATAACAAATAACCTCCGAAAAATATGCGCGCTGAAAGTGAAAATTGAAGTACACCTAAAACTGTTTCACCATGACACCTTTAACGAGTCATCCAAGCCGTATTATAATTCCCACATCGTATGTATTACGCTATTTTCACAGGCATGCCCATAACACTAAACATAAAATTTTATAGCTGAAAGGGGCACCAAGTTTCGTGTCAAAACGCGTACAACGTCGTTTAGTATCATACTTATTGCTATAGTGTTACTTAAGATTGTACTTCACAGAGTTTCACTTAGTGTTATACTTGTGGATATTGCTACGAAGCGGCGTACTTATTTATATTGTTACTTATGATTGCCCTTTGAACGTTAGGAAGGCAGACTACATTTAATCTTAATTCTGAAATTCTTTCTGACTAGAAATTTCAGATTGCCAATAATAATAGACCGAGAGTGACCGAGTGTCAAACTATTAGAGCGTCGCAGTATATTTGGAAAAAACTGTTGAATATTATCGACAGGCCCGATAAACCAACGGAGATTAGAGGAAAACCAGTAGAGACTAGAGGGAGGTCTAAGACAAAAACAAATAGTGATCTCTGGTCCCTGGAGAGGTCCGGGGTCGATTCACACCAACTCCAGTAGTCCAGTTTAGAAAATATTGATAATCAATCGGTGCTAGCGCCATCTCTAATGCCCTCGCGGCGCAAGACTTTTATAACTACAGCTTCATATTGATCCCACACGATGTGGAACGAAAAATAGGCTCTTTGAACATTTCAATGGTGGAGAATTTTTAATTGGTACTATTTTCAAATAACATCATATGGTAATGTGGGTTGTTAGGTGCGGCAAATTGAATTAAAACCCCAATTTCCTTTTCAGTTCCAATATAAATGTAGTTAGAAGATTTTATTAAATTTAATATTAGATCATTCCAAAGTTCCTATCGATTGAAATATCATTGACCATTCTAGACCTGATTGATGGAAAATCAATTGAATTCAACATTGGTCACTTTAAAGGTGAGTAAATAGGGTGTTTCAGAGGCGTCTGGCACAAATTTGTATGCGTGTTGTTTGGGTAACAAGGAGTTAATAAAGTCCTAAAAACATTTTCCTCAATTGAACCGTATCCGAGTAATTGGCCCTCAAAAATCGGCCTACAAAACGTCGAAAAACGCGCGAATATGCAGTTTGAATTATTCCGTGGACCCAAATGTTTAATTTAACTAAGCATTTGGTTAATTATCTTTTCCGATAAAAACAAAAGTGCGTTATTAAAATGAAAATAAAAGGAATGATTGAATTTCGTTTTTTTATTCTGCTAACGCCATAAGTACAAATTTACCACCTTGTGAGTCGTTTTGGAACATATCTAGCTTATCTCCGTCGTTTTATGCCCGAGTGCTAGTGCTCTGAATGTAACTACATGTAATTATCGTCTCATCATATAGTTATTCACAAAAAAGTTAGTGTACAACACAGTTCTAATAGTTTTAAAAAGCTGATAAAGGCCCGAATTGGCAATAAATTGAGGAGCCTCAATAATTAAATTCACATTTCGTATCCCAAACCTGCTTTGCCATGCCGTTCTTCACGAATGCAGAATATGCCGATATGCAGCTTTTGTATGGACTCGATCAGGGAAATGAGTTGGAAGAGCGGCGCTTGTATCAGGAGCACCTTTGTCAAAGACAGCTTACAATCGACCACCGGCCGTGTATGACCATTTTTCCATAAAGAGTGTAAAAAAGTTCAATTAAATTTATTTTTAAAATATTATACATATCGTAGTTTTTAAAAAATAATCATCAATAATTCATTTGTATGACAAATAAATTACTTCAAATTTTTTCAACGTTCTTCTTTAAAGTTTGTAACCGTTTCGCCTTCCGTAATCGTTTCCCTTTAAGGATGTCACACGATTAGGGTAAGCGGTTACAAGTTAGTGTCCGGCCTAAGCCAGTCTTAAAAGTAAAAATCACCACACGAGTTGATTCGGTCAAATAAAACATGTTAAATATTCAGAATAATAATTACACTTATAATGACATCGGAACTACCTCGTTCAGCCATAATAGATCTCGGGAAAATCTGTATAATGCAAATGGGGGCAGGGTTTAACATATCAACGAGGGGATACACAACGTTGACCCGGAGGCGGGCCATGGAGAAAGAGGCAACAAAATAGCGTGGCGCAGGACATTTATACTGACCACGCTAGACTGCTATCCCTCTAGTGGCTGATATCGAAAATATAACTAAAAAATGTTTATAAAAATAGGAGGCGACCGGATCCGTTACAAGTTAATTTTATTGGAGGCGATTACTTATGTTTCAAATTTAAATTGAATTTTATTTTATCAAATATTTAAATAAAATTGTATTTAAGCATGAACTCATCGTTCGTGAAAAAGTTATATTTACTAAACATGTCGAAGGGCAACTTTGTACATAATAAAATACATTAAACTAGTAAATAACCACTACTGTACAATAAAAGTTTATTTAAAAACTGCTACGGTAAATTTGCCTGACGACGACGCTAGTTTTGGCGTCGAAATGGCCGTAGCAGTTTTTAAATAAACTTTTATTGTACAGTAGTGGTTTTTTACTAGTTTAATGTAAGATATATTTACAAATATGTTAATTTTTTGTGGCGCGGAAATATGTTTTGATTTTTTTAACCAACCTTTGTTTTTAAGAAACTAAAAAAAATTGACTATTAGAATAAACATTCAAGGATTATTTATATATAAATTTAATTGACGTTCGTTTAAATTGGGGTATTTTACGCTTTAAAAAAGGGGCCGATATCTTCCGATAATATTAAACTAAAATTAGTTTTTAAAATAGAGTTCTTAAAAAATAAATATGATCTAATTCATATACCTGTCACCTAAAATGGTTTTGATATCAATTTTCCAAAGATTTTCACGAAATACTAGATTCTTACCTAAAATATTCTATTCAAATTGCCTTACAATTTTCATAAAAATATGATTTACAGATTTGTTAAAGCTTAAAAAATGCCACACTAAAACTTACTAATATAGGGATTTATACCTCTCTAATTTAGCTGATGAAAAGACTAACACTTTGCAAAATTCAATCTTAAGGGAACTTGCGGTTTTTTATTAGCAAAGACCAAATAAATTGCTTATTTTTTTAAAAACTTTATTTAAATACGATAAACATTAACATTTTAAACTAGTAACTTTATTATTTGAATTGAAATTAGTTTAAAAAACTTATTAATAAACCCCTCCTAGGGTACAAACTCCCCTCGGAGAGGTAAAAACTTCCTTTGGACATCCGATAGAAGTCACACTCGGATCTAGCCTTCGTCCGTTTAGACATCCTCAAATCCGGGGTTGACGTCGGTTGGATGTTAAAGGACGACCAAATGTCAGCCACCAGGGTATTAGTTCCGTGGGAATAAAAATACTCAAAGAAATTGACCCACTAAAGTTACGAAGATCTAACGGCACTTTCGTCTAAAAATTTCAAATGAATTCTTAATTTAAAGTTTAAACACATCACACTAAAAATTTATTGCTGGCTTTGCTCGCTCGATAACAACTATATACCAGAGAGTGTAAAGATTATGAGAGGCGTCTCTTCCTATTCCCGTAACGTTAAAATTTCGTACAAGATTTTGAGTGCACGCGCCCATAGGAGAGGTTACGATACTATCCGACACACGATGTCGCTACTGGAAAATTTTTAAATTTTGTAAACATCCGGAAAGTATTTTTCATCAGTCATGGCTGTTAAACATAGTTTAATTATGCTAATTTAAAATTAATAAAATTCAATTCCATGAAAAATAAAGAAACGTAAGTACAAGAAAGCGGACTATTTATAATATTTTGATACTAAAAGAATTAATTTGTTTGATTAACCAAGGAAATTAATGGGAAATTTTTATGAAATGGCCGAGGCTTAACGAGAACAGAGCGGTATAAGTTAAAAAATACGAGGAAACATTGAAGTTGGTAAAATGTGATTAATATTGTATTTTTAACAGTTTCCTAACTTATCTTTTCTGGGTTTTCATGTATTCATGGTTGAGATCTTGTTTTTTAAGGGAACTATGTATGCAGAATTCTATGAAAAAAGATATCATGTTTTGGTAAGCAGTTGCACATGGAGAATCTTCATTAGCTTTAAAATATTTCTTGTCAATTCTTTGAATGATGAATCTCTCCAAACGTCCTTTAATATTTGTCATGTGCGATAAAAGCTTAAAACTGGTGTCAAATACTTCATTTGTCTCCGTTACAAATTTGAAGAAACTATCAGTTGGTACGATGAGGCTGCTGAACAGCTGATAGAAGAATTCTTTGCTGGTTTGAAAGCTTAAAAGTAAAAGAGCAGATTTGTTGGGTCAACAATTGGATTGTATTTTTTGAGTTGACTTATGCAAGAAGAGCATTGAAGGTTTGAGTAGCAGCGGTGAATTAGATATTCTGAAATGTAACTAAGAACATTTTGTTTTAGCAGGTTTGGACTTTCAATAGATTTACAAAATTCTAAGTCTTCATCGGAACATTGCCCCTGGCTTTGCGAGACTACAAGATTTTCAAAATTTGAGAAATCTTCATCCAGTCCTGGAGTTGCAGTTTTAAAAGTGTCAATGTTTAAAATGAACTCATCCAAATCATCAATGCAATTAGAATCCGGTGGTTTCAAGAGATTATTACAGAGGCAGCCCTGTATGCAGCTCGAAATTGTTGTCTATTGGGATGATCACGGTTGCCTCCTTTCTGTCTTATAGATCCAAGAAAATTATCTACAAAATCTTGGCTAATCCTGTCCGTTAATAAAATCTTAAAACCAAAATTATCATTTAGATCTTCCCAGAGGAGTAGCAAGGCTTGAATTGAAATTACCATTTTCTGAAATTTCCAATGGTGTAGAGTCATTAAGACTGAAAATTGTTGGCACAGCGGATGGTGTGAGCCTATTTTTAGTTCTAATATTCATGAAACTGGCATCAATGAAATGATTCGCGCAAATTCTATGGTTAACGTGTAAATATTCCGTAGTTTTATTTGTAAGTCAATCATTATTTACAATTTTCAGCCACAAAATAGAACTAAAATTCTAATGAAAATGCGAATTTACCAGGCTTTTTCCTTTGGAAACTTAAAAAAAGATAAACAAGGATTTCTTGTTTTCGATATTTTACAATTTAAAACGGAACAATATACCCCAGACATACTAAATTATTTAAAAACCTTGTAAAACTAGCATTAAAAATCTGGAAAGTTTTTGCGTCTCTTTTAAACCTAACATCGAAACGCACGCGCTGTAGTGGACATTTTTGGGAAAAAAAAAGTTAGTACGCTTTTTTGAAAGAGAGACGCCTCTCATAATCTTTACACTCTCTGTATATACTATTGAAGTAAACAACTGAATATCATTAAAACATAATTTATTCCTGTTGTGGTTCTAACTAAAATATGGCTATAACAATTCTGCAAATGATTTTGAAATTGGCAAAGCTTTGCCTAAGGCCCGTAATTTAACTAACGAGGACCTGAGTATAAACAACTTAAAATTTGTAAAACAGCTTTGTGTTAATTATTTCCTTAAAATCCTTGTATTTCGGGTATTTTATCACAAAAATATTTACCAATATCATTTATCGCAAGCTGACTATGCACGGAGCCTCACAAACCCTAAGGTCGGCACTGGTCGCCATTTAAGTTTACTTACTACCGTACGAATACCCTGTTGGCTGGCCAACCGCAGAACACGTTGGCCTATCACCAGGGTTTTTGCTTCGCGGGAAAGTAAATTTTAAGGGTGACAGGCTGAAGAAAACCTAGGCCTTTGAAATGACTTTGATGTCCAACCCCACCTACTCTTATGAGAGATATTGCAAACTGTGGAGGACGATGACATGTATCAGAATTTATAGCCCGGTGAACCGGTAAGATTGAAACCACACCACCGGAGGTTTATCATCAGAATGCTCTACGCCCGCGTTCACAAATGCGGACAGGTGACAAAACCAGCATGGGCAATAGAACCCTACCACCGATGGTCGCACCCTTGACGCAAGCAGCTCAACCCAGCAGAATTTGCAGCAATGGGTGGACGAATTCCCACTTCGCACACAGCAGTGGGATTGAGAGCGGATGCTCTAGAAACTCCAGCCGACACCCTACCCAGGAAGGTAGAGAGCCAAACCCTTTGGAAAGAGCTCCTTAAGGGGAACGACGAGCACACAGCAGCCCAAGTAACCCTGCACAGCTGGCACCGGAGATCCCGGTGGACTCCAAAAGGCCGGAAAACAGGGCCGCCAGTAGGATAGTCTAACCTCTTCATGGTTTTTCAATGTACAGGTAGAAAGGGGGTCGGCACCGGAAGTCCCCGCTTCCTTCCCCCTTCCGGCAGGTGGCGCGCGGGGTGTCGACATTTTATCCCCCCCTCGGGGTAAGTCACCGAAGGTCATTGACCTCCGCAGAGTGGCACGCGCTGATTGGCTGGCGTGGTAACTACGCGGCGCGGGGAGCACGTGGTTACTACGCGGATACTGCGCGCTGATTGGCTGGCGCGGCGCGTGTACTGCGCGCTAATTGGCTGACTCGAAATTATTCAAAATGGCGCCGATTGGTTGGTGTTTTGGCGCGAAAAGGGGTCAGTACTCCTTTAAAGGAATTCCCAGGCTCGCTATACTCGGGCATTGTTAAAGTGGTGACAGGTTTGATTGATTGAGCAGGTGTAGAAATAACTTAGCGGCGCAAATACCTTTAGTGACAATACCGAGAGAAAAACCTATTAATTATGTCATCGAATTAAATTGAGTCGCGCTGGAAATGCGTTAGTGAACAATCCTTTCGCATAGTCATGGTAGAACCGGTTCATTCCGCTTTCGTTAAGTAATTAATCATTTTGACAAATTGACAATAGGACTGTCACGCGATTATTTTGTTCTTTCCCCCCCTTACCTTGCGAGTATAAAAGAAACCGCCCAACGGTCAATTTCGCAGAAGCGACTAACAGCGCACCCACTCTCCGACGACTCAAGAAGATCAGCAAGATGGTAATTATGTTTTTGAAATTTTTTAAGCGAGATTAGTTTTTAATCTCTATATGTCTTAGGCAGCCCGAGACGACATTAAGTTCGATTATGACACTCCCCCAACAGCACCAGTGAAGTTGCCCGAAGTGTACGCTAGAAAATCAAAGGTCGGCGAAGTAATTAAAAAAAATAAACCTCGACAATTATACGCGGGGAAAGGGGCTAACCAAGACCAAGAAAAATTAACAAAGAATACCACTTGGCACGATATTGTAATAGAATTCTCCGAGCTCGGAGATTTGGGCGTTAAAATAACGACCTTTGACCAAAAAATATATATAGATATAAGGCGTTACGCCACGCACGTAGCATCCAGTCTTCCGCAACCGACTAAACAGGGTGTATGCGTTAAACTAGAATCAGGACCCCAGCTTAAAGCAGCCTTAGAAGACGTCAAGGACCAAGACGCCGTTTACCTAATTGAGGGTGATAAAATAGAAATTCGCCATAGCCAGGCCACCGGTCACACTTGCTTGACCAAAAATTCTGGTTCCTCATTTGCAAAATCGCTGACCCTATACGGAAGAAAAGACATTCACGACGTCCTACGGTTATTCAGGGAAGTGACTCAACGCTACGACGAAATTCGTAAATTACAATGACTCAAGAAGCCCCTCTCGATTTAAGTACCAGGTTTCGACCTGAGAACTATTATTCGGTTACTAAAATTATCGCTCGGACTTCCAAAAAATACAAATGTAAAACTTTAGAATTCAAGTGCGAGTTCAAAAACTTGGACGATATCAACCACGCGCGAATAGAAACCCAATGAAACGAAATTTTCCAATCCCTATTAAACGAAATTAGCGATGAAAATCAGGGTTATAGTCGTATCAGAATAGCGGTCAGTTCGGACGAACTCGAAGAGCCCATTAATTTCCAATTTATGAACCTAAACGAGTTGACGGCCGATAGAATTTTAAGCGGTATCGAGCAGGTAGCCCAGTCCCATAAAAATTTATACTTTGAAGCTCCCCTAAAATTCGACATAATTCTTCTGCAAGACACCAATATGAGTGGTATTCGAAAAAGTATTCGTAACAGGACTATTGAGTGCTTAGATAATTACATTGAACAGGGCAATACCTTTATCCCGATTCGCAATTCTGATAATCTGTGCTTTGCGAGGGCTGTTGCGGTAGGACAGTGTCTCGCCGACTACCAAGAATTAAAAAATAAAGGCCAATCCAAAAATTTTAATATGAATGATCTAGATTATATTCGTAATGTCAACCATCCAAAACAAAAAAAAGCGGCCTTAGCATTACACAGATTATCAAAAGTTCCCCTAGGACCTGTTGAAATAAAAGACATTCCTAAATTCCAAAATGTCTTGCCCGATTATCAAATTATCCTACTCGATTCCGATTCCAATTTTGACCCCATTTATTTAGGCCACTTTCAACCCAAACAAATCTTTCTCCTTAAATTAGGAAACCACGTTCACGTAGTGAGGTCTTACGCCGCCATGTTCGGGGGAATAGGGTACTGTCCATTTTGTTTGAAAGTTTTTGGGAATGTCAAAGAAAAAAAGCAGCACAATTGCGAGGGCCCCGTCAGCTGTAAGCGGTGTCTCGACACGAATGTTTCCCATACCGAAGCTAGTCAACGTTGCGCCAACTGCTTTAGATATTTTTCGGGGAATACGTGCTTCCAAAAGCATATAGAATTAGGGACGTGCGACAAACTCAAACGTTGCCTAACTTGCGGTAAAGAGTTTGAAGGGGACCACGTATGCGATTTGAAATGTCACTATTGCAAAATTGAGCACCCGAAAAATGCGTATTTTGTTCAACCTATCACGTTACCGGAAAATTCCACCAGAATCCTTTACTTTGATTTTGAAACTTTAGTCGACAATGACGAGATTAAACCCGTTCTGCTAATTACCGCTATGCAAGACAGTCCTTACTCTGAAACGTACGATTCCCATACCTTTACCGGCTTTAATTGCGTAGAGACATTTTTAGATTACTTATTGGAGAGTCAGGTCGTTGCAAAAAAGGGTAAGACCAAATATTCAAAGGTCAAACAAGTTTTTAATAACATTACGTGCATTTCGCATTTTGGATCTGGATTTGACAGTTTACTCGTATTAAAAGGAGTTCTGGCCCGGTCAATAACCCCCGAAGTTATCTTTAAAGGCTGCAAACTTCTCGCGATGTTTCTTTCCAAATACAATATAAGATTTATAGATAGCTTTTCTTATTTTCCAGCACCTCTCAGAAGCTTCTCCAAAACCTTTAATTTAAGCGAAAGCAAGGGATTTTTCCCGTATTCATTCTTAAAAAAAGACACCTTAGACTATATCGGCGTCGTACCGGAAAAATCCTTTTTCAAAGTAGATAAATTCACCCCCGACCAATTGGCAAATTTCGAAACTTGGTACGACGCCCAAAAATTTACCGTTTTTGATTTAAAAGAAGTGTTGACAAAGTACGCCATTGATGACGTCAAGCTGTTACAGAGGGGTTTTGACCGGTTCAGAAATCTTTTTAGAGAAAAGGTCAATTTCGACATTTTGGCGGGAAAAAGCGTGACTCTACCCGGAGCTTTAACCGATTTATTTTTGAGCCGGTATCTGAAACCAAATACCATAGCTATTATCCCGCCAGCAGGGTACAGGGGTAAGCATTCCGTTAAAGCTCTCAGATGGGCGGCTTACTTGGAGCAAAAAATGCACGTAAAGTTTCAAACGGCGCGATCGTTGGAGGGAGAAAAGTATTTAGCTCCTTACCACCCCGACATTTACAGCGCTGACCCTTTAATAATTGGGGATTTTTTCGGGTGTTTCTGGCACGGGTGTCCCAATCACACTGACCATAATGGGTACAATTACGAACTTAAAGAATCTAATATCAATAATTACTTAAAAACTCTCGACAAAATCGAATTTTATCGTCAAAATTACCCCAACGCGCGTTTAATTACCATATGGGAATGTGAATGGGACACTTTTTTAAAAGAAAACCCCGAAATAAATTATTTTTGCGACGAACTGGCTTTCTCCGATCCGATCAATTCGCGAAGCGCTCTGAGGGGCGGCCGCGTTGAAAATTTTTTACTGTATATAGAATCCACCCCCGAGAGGCCGATTAAATTTTACGATTTTAACAGTATGTATCCGTCGGTCTCCATGTCCAAAAATTACCGCTACCCCAAAGGGCTCCCCGAAATCTTAACTAGCAACTTTAATTACGAACCCGATTTCTATTTCGTGCTAATCAAAGCGACTCTTCTCCCACCCCAAGATCTATATCTCCCCGTCTTGGGCTCCCTGATTGGTGATAAATTAATGTTTACGCTATGCAGAACGTGCGCCCTCTATAATCTAGCCGACTGTCGTCATACCGAGGCGGAACGCGCGATTACGGATACGTACACTACCCCCGAGTTTTATTTATCCCTTCAATTTAATTATAAAGTTTTACAAATTCACGAAGTGCAGCATTATCGCGAAACTTTCGACTCTGACTGCCCCCTTTTTGACGATTACGTCAGAGATTTTTACAAAATGAAAACCCAATACGCTGGTTTTCCTAAAAACGTTGACTCCTTAGAAGAAAAACAAAAATATTTAAACGACTTTTGGGAACAGGACGGGATAAAAATAGGCCTAGAAGAGGTTAGCTCTAACCCGGCTCTCAAAGCGCTTGGCAAGCTTTCCCTTAACCAGCTTTGGGGGCGTCACCTAATTCAATTACGTCAAAATAATAGTTCTTTTATAAATTCCTACGCCGACTTGGTTAAAATTTTAACTGATAAAACGAAAGAGCTGACCGATTTAAAACTCCTAGAAAACGGAATGGCTCTCGTGACGACCAAAGATCACGAAGACCACGTCCCGGCTTATCGTAAAGGTTCCCCAACTGTGGGCATTTTCGTCGCCTCTTATGGGCGTATTAAATTATACAATCTAATGGTTAAAATCAGGCCTAATTTGGCCTACGGCGATACGGACAGTTGTATTCTGATACACGATAAGAAATTAGATTTAACTTTATCAAGCAGCTTGGGCGGACTTACGGATGAATATCCTAATGACCCCATTAAAGCATTTACCACGATAGCCCCCAAGGGTTACTCTATCTGGTTCGAATCGGGCAAAATTTTAACCAAGATAAAAGGCGTCACTCTTACTAAAAAAAATCAGACCATCTTAAACTTTGACACGATAAAGCAGTTGGCGCTCGAGAACCGCGAATTAAAATACCGTGTCGAGATTCCCTTTAACGTGAAAAGACAAAAAACCGGGCACTTGTATCTCAGACAAGCCGAAAAACTAGTGGGATTTACGTCGACGAAACGTATATTTTTCAAAGACGGTACTTCTATTCCCTACGGATATTCATGTCTCTCACACGCCTAAAATTTCAAACCCCCTGTACCTTTCTTTTGGCTGGCCCCAGTAAGTCGGGAAAAAGTCACTGGACGTTTAATCTCTTGAAAAATAAAAATTTAATGTTCGACAATCCACCCCAAAAAATTTTATATTGCTACAATCTTTGGAACGATCAATTTGACGAATTAAAAACCCTCGCCCCCGAAATTGAATTCCATAAGGGGCTCTTTAGTGAAAAACCCGAAGATTTGTTCGACAAAAGACAAAACAACCTCTTGGTGCTAGACGACCTTTCGAGCGAGTGCTTAGACAACGCGCTGGTATCTGAACTTTTTCGCGTGTGTTCGCATCATCTGAATCTGAGTATTGTATTCTTATGCCAGAACGTCTTTGGTCAGGGCAGATTTTCGCGCGACATTTCGCTTAACGCCTCATTTATAGTCCTGTTCCGAAGCCCCCGTGATCCATCACAAATAAAACATTTAAGTCGTCAGATCTTTCCGCATAACCCTAATTTTCTGAGCAACGTTTATAATTACGTAACGTCGGATACGCCCTATTCTAACGTGGTTGTTGACCTACAACAAAAAACTCCCGAATTTCTAAAAGTTAGAACGCAATGCCTCATGGAAGAAGGACCCATGCTAGTGTTTACCGAAAATTAATTTTTTATTTTATGTATTTATCATTTTTGGTAGAGGAAAATGTATATTATTGTAATAATCAGAATATATAACAAAGTGTTTATTCGAATTTTACGTCATTCTGTAAAATGCCTTTGCCCAGGTCAATTATAGAAAGCCGCCCGTATCTAACTTTATTGAAAAAGGCTTCCCCAAATCAAAGACGATTTTTACTGAAGATCGCCACGCGAGATCATCTTGGCTCAATCGCGAATATCTGTCATAATATTTGCCGCGGAGCTTTGCCCGTTGGCGAGCATAAACGACGGCAATTACAACGATATAAAAAATCTATTAGAAAACTAGGTTAAAGAGATCTCAGTGATCGTTATCGACGAAGAATTCTAGTCTCGCAAACGGGCGGTTTTTGGGGGGCGATTCTCGATTCGCTCATCCCGCCAATCTTGGGTCGTATAATTAATCCGGCGCGATGAAGAAATTTGTCTTGCTACCCGCGGATAGCTATTTATCCGATACCGAAAAATTGCTAAATTTAATACTAGAACACATGAATAGTATTCTTAACAAATCCGTTCGAGACGGTAGTGAAGAAGAAAAACTACGAGAATATCTGGCAATGTTGGCGCGGTATCTCAGAATTAAAGACTACGACGGCGCTCCAGCCGTTCAAATAAAACCGCCCCCTTTACCTCCTTCTTCGAGTACGTTAGCGCCGATACAGTTAGCACACGGTGCGATCTACCAGCCTCCCGCTGTACCTAACGGTTCATTCGGTAACCCGCCGCTCGCCTCGCCAAGTTTTTTTTCGCCTCCCCAAACGCCAAATCAGCTCCATCAACTATTGGCCGCGCCGCAACAGGTGCAAAGAGCCGTACAGCAACCTCTACGCCAACTGGAAATGGCTATTAACAGGCCCCTCCCAGCATCACCGATAAATCCTGGAATTTCTACACCATGGCAGAGTGTCTCCGGCATTTCGGGGTTGGACGAAAGTCAATCGCCCGATTACGCCCATAAAACTTTAATTGCAGCCCCACCGCATCTCGTGACGTCACGAAATATTCCATTCAAGCCTGACTTTGCGAGTACTCCAGGCTACCAAAAGGGAAGATGGAAGAGCGGCGCTAGCAACGTTTTCACTTCGCCCGTTCGAGCTGAGCTACGTAAATCTCGAAGCGAAACGAGTCTCGATGAATATAGCACGCCAACTTTCAAAGACAGCAGCTATAAGCCTTCGGAATCCACCCTTCGTAATACGACCGAACCTGTTTCCTTGCCTTTCGTAGGACCGCTCTTGACAAGAAAGGAATTGCCAACCCGACAAGGTCGCAAAGAAAGACGCCGGGCGTATTCTAAAGATCGTGAAATTAATGATTTGGAAATTAATGAATGGGAAAATTAATGTTATTTTGTAAAACCATGTTTATTAAACACTATTGATTACAAAATCTGTTTTCGTGATTAAATAAATGCACACACAATGCCAATAGCGAAATTACTTCGTTCATATATATTTCATTATTATACATTTTTAAAATTTTCTTAAAGCTTTATCCAGCAGACCTATTTAACAGAAACGAAGCAACGTGCAAACCGCAAGTTTCTTGGTTCATATCTTGAATTATATTTTTATTATAAAACCATTTCTGAGCTAAATGATCCAATTTAAAACCGTAGACATCAAAATGTTGACCGAAAGAACAAAAAAAATCTCCCACGCGTTGTCCTTTCCTATTTTTAGCACTGACGAAGATTCCTATCCAATGGCTTCCCGGCATTGATGAGTCTTGTACATTGGCCACCAAACAAAAGGGCTTTTTTTTCGGACAATCTCGAGGTAAAGTATCTTTGGAAAATGTGCCCAGAAAAAAAGGTTTGGTTCTCGGGTCGCATTTTAAAAAGGCGTCCAATTGAAAAGTATTCATGGCAAAACCCTTTGAATTTCTTCGGGGTAAAATGACCCCAATATTTTCTCGTTATTCTTGTCCTTGATATGGTAGAGTGGGCGGGGTTTATTTATCACCTTCGATATGGTGAAAACCTCTTTACCCCAATATCCTTTAAATCCCTTACGAAATACTTTGCTGGTTTTTGACAGGCGCACGTGATCGCCAATCTTGAATTTCGGTTCCTCTCTTTTCGCTTTCTTTCCAAATAATTTTTGCCAAACAAGATGCTCATTGGCTAAGCTTACTTCGCTAGGTCTATATCCCGTCGTGCGATGAATGCTGTCGTTATAGGACTTTACAATTTTTGGTAGTTCTTTTATAAATTTTTTTCCTTTACTTTTGGTAAGAAATCTGTAAATTTTATTTTTAAGCGTCCTATTCACTCTCTCGCATACGCTGCTTTTTTTATCGCCGTAACAAACGAAATGCTTAATCCCCTGGTCCTTGAAATAGCGTTGCACTTTACGATTTAAAAATTCAGAACCTTGATCAGTATTAATTTTCAAAGGCTTACGTTGTTTGTGGATTTTTTTGAAAGCAGCTAATATATCGCTCGCTCTCTTAGTTTTCACGGGAATAGCGAATAAATATCGGGACAGAATATCGATATTAGTAAGAATATAATTAAATTTATTAATATTTTTTAATTCGTTTAACTCGATTAAATCAGCCTGGTGTTCTTCGTTCAAGCTCGTGGCATACGTCCTATTTCTAGGAAAATTAAATTTTCTATCTTTGTGCAACGTATAGGCGTCTTGGGTCAACGCCCAATCTTTAATTTTTTTCTTGGAAATAGAGGGTAATTGTTCGGATAAACGTTTTAGTCCTCCCAGACTTCCGGGATTTTCTGGGTCAAAATAAATAGATTCTATATTCATGTCTTGACAGTTCAAAGTGTGCTACATTATTAAATGAAAGACCAGCAAAGTTTACATTTTTATACATTTTAATGGAAATTTTTAATACATCAGCTCTGATAAAATTTCAGATTCATTTTGCATGATATTATGATATAAATTTTCTACCCCCAGTTTATAGTCGGGAAAGTTGACGTAAAATGCCTTAATTACGTTGTCATAGTTCATAAGGGGTATCGCCATCTTGACACTTTTTTCGAGTCTTTCGCAGAAATGTGACGCGATCGGTTTGCAGCTAATGTGATGGGCCAATTGATTATGGCAGGGCAGGTTTGGGCACGCCTCGGTTAACGTAAATAATACACTTTTTAATTCGTCTAAAATAGACATTTTCATTCCTTCAAAAGCGTCTTTTCGGTCAGTTATTTCTTTGTCGAGACTCGTACGGATAATCTTCAAACGGTCCCAGGCTTCTTTATCTAGGGCGACCCCGTTGGCGGAGGAATACACAACGTCGTAATTTGAATTAGACCCGCGAATATAGCCGCGAATATCAATAATTCTTCCACGCTGACAGAAGAATCCTTCCAACTTGACATTATCCGACAACCAGCTGTGAAAACGTATAGCTTCGGTAGTGGTATTGAAAAATCTTTCAATTTCTTGTTCATAGTTCCAGAGATTCTTCCACACTTTTACGCTAAAATTGACATATTTTCTATGTCCTTGACGGTTAATTAAAATTTCAGGCTCCGCGAGATTCGCCGATAAAAAAATGTCGAGTTGGTTGGAGAGAAAATGGGGGCGTGTCATTCTCAAACAAAAGCTCGCGTCGAACTAATCGAATAGAAAACAGGGTGGCTCATTTTATTCGATACTATATATCACCTTTCTGTCCCGGGTAATTAAAATCTCGTTATCAAATTCAAAGTACATTATACACACGACATTAGTCGGTAGGGGGTCTTTCAATTGAACATCTAAACGTAGAGACCCCTGTCGAGGAATACTCGTATGATCAGCCGAAGCATTCTGGTCCGGTGACATATCGAAAGTATAGATCGTGTACCCCTCCTTAAAATTCGCAAAATTTAGATAATTACCCCTATCTTCGGAAGCTATGCCCATTGACTCGAATAAAGACTGAAAAGGTAAACAGTAATTTGAATTTGCATAATCCATTTGAAAGCCGTCAGGAGGGTATCTATCCGGTCCGACTGACAAAGATAAGTCGGTGATATTTAAATGTTCAAATTTCAAGCTATTTGTGGTCAATGACCCGTTGAAAGCTTCTTCTTTGACAAAAACTACAACTGCCCTTTTTGGTATTTTCCCGAGTATAACGTTATCGCGATTTATGTTTTTCAGACCCTGAGCGATAGAAAAACTTTTCATAATTGTTTGCGTAATGGGATAAATCGCTGGTATTCCGCTTTCTAGCATCCTAGCGTGGGCTAAACTTATCTGCGGAGCCACCTTGACTTTAGTAACGTATAAATACGCCTGTTCTAAAATTAGCTTATAATCTTTTCCCTGCTCTAAAGCTATTATACAAGTTAAACGAGGGCTTCTTACTAAGCGGAATCTTACGGGTAGTTGATTGACAATAAACTTATTCATGTGACAAATATCGAGGGGTAAATGGCCCATTAACTCAAACGTGGTCGATTCTTTCGTTCGCGCGCATCTCTTCAGCATTCCGTTACGATCATTGTTAAAAGCAGGTTCCCACATGTCTTGCGGGTTACAGGCCGCGTTCATATAATACATTCCATTCTCCAGTTGCGTTTTCTTAGCATCTTCACCAAAATTCAGCAATTTCGCCAAGTACGCGTTATACGCCGAAAGATTATTTGTAGACTGTACCGACGTATCGCCCAAATACGCGTCGATTTGCGAAAAAAGAGTTCCAATAAGATTATTCGTGACCCCGACTTTCACTTCAGTGGCTGGTACGTCTGTACCGTCGAAATGCACGAGTTTCATTTTTAGTTTGAGCATAGTTTTGGATAAATCAATGTATAAGTCATCAGATGCCGGAATAAAAAATTCGAGAGGGCCATTGTCGGTTATGTTATTCGTGGGCAGATATCGTATTTCGGTTGTAGCTAATATGTTGGTATTTAACACGGGTCGTTCGAACAAGTCTAACGAACTTAGCATGCCTTCTCGAAGCGCCATTGTTTCTTATCCCAAAAAATCGTCTTTCGTCCTTGATTTTTTCGTTTTCTTTTTCCGTTGTCTAGGAGGCGCGCGTCTCTTACGAGTTCCACTGCCTGACTGGGGCTTACTCATTCTGTCAGCGGCTTTATGTAACAAATTGCTTCCGGCTAATCGTAAATTGTTGCGGATAGCCAATTGCGGATCTACACCGGATTCCAAATCACCGAACATACGCTTTCCGAGACCTAGGGCTTCGCTGCGTAAAGGTATTACCATCGGTGTAATATATCTCATTAATTTCTTAAATATTCCACCCAAACCACGCCCTCTCTGGTAAACGGGGCCGGTAAACACTTGCCCCCCATATTGAGACTTATAGTAACGGAAATAACTGTCACTCTCTGACATCTTTCTTGAAATGAAGTCGAACGACCGTCTTCCCCGCGTTAAATATCAAATTTTCTCCAAAATCAGTTTTTAAGTCTATCTCGATCAACTCAAGCTCTCTTGCTTTAACCGGGTAATAGTCTATTTTGTCGTATATAATAGACTTATTACTAGACTGATCATTGCTCGCTAACGGTATAATTTTCATGAGAGGAGCGAAAGTATCTCCGGTATACTGGGGATATATTAAATTCGAATATAGATAAAGCGTACTCGCGCCTCTAGATAAATCGGCCGGATAAGTACTGTCGTGACCAACCAGGTCAAAATCAAAATCCGTAAATCCTAATAATTCGCCTAAGCCTTTCTTACTCGATTTGAAGAAAATAGTCACAGCCCCGTGATCAGCTCCTACATGGATGGTGCCATTGGGGTTTATACCGAAATGAACAAGGTTTCTCACGTGATTAGGGATAGTGTTTGACATGGCGTCTAATATTGCTTGAATACTTAAATAAGTTCCAATCGGAATATTACAGTCAACTTCTACGTTGCGTGTAAAAGTCATATCGCGTAGATGATTTTCTTTGATTTCAATATAATTTAGATGATTTAAAATTATGCTCCTCGTATAGGGGGTTACCGGTTTTGACGGCTGATATACCCCCGATTGATATCCCGTGTCATCCTTGCTCTCGAAACATAACAGTTCTTTCAAAGGTCCGTCAGGAATAAATAACTCGAAATTGGTCTTCTTTTTCTTGGTCGGGTCAGCCGGATTATGTATTGTCGGATCGTAAATCCAATAAAGTCCATCGGGTTTTTCCCAGATTTTGAACGAAATGTAGGCGTCTAGTCCATTTTCCCTTATTCCTTCGTTAATAGCGCGTACAACTTTTTTAACCAGACTATATTTGATGACAAATCCGGCAGTGTCTTTTTCGGCTTCCAATTTAGCGACTTTTAATGAGATTTTATAAATGTAAGGTCGTTTTTTATAATAATCAGCTACCACCGTTTTTAATTGAAAATTATTAGTTTTATCCGTGATATTTTCCCAGTTGGGAGGCAAAATTACTTCCGACACGCCAACAACAAATTTGTCCGGTAGTGTTATAGAACGACCCAAGTTTACTTTAAAGTTTGACTGAGTATTCGCCGGATAGAGGTCGCTAGAGGCGTTACTCGGTAGAGTTACGTAAAAGTCGTCCATTTTTATAAGAAGAATGACGGTCTCTTATTTGGAGGGGATTCGAACTCGTGACTATTTTAATTTGCTATTTACAAAGTTGTTCGTCCTACCAAGTAAGCTACCGTCATCCCTACTCGAGATTCGTTTCGTTTCCTACAGATTCTCCTTTCATGAAAGGGCAAAGCGGTATCTTTTCCAAGTGTCGAATGAGTGCTACGCTTTTCCAGTCGGTTATGACTAGCGGACAGAAGGCGCACTTGACCGAAACGCTGTCTGGTAACGAATAAAACCCTTGCGCGGCCAAGTCTGATTTATGTACACCTGGTACCTTCCAATTAACGAAACTCATTAATCGTTTTTTTTTCCGAAAGAAATTTTAAAGGAATATCGTGGCTATTTACCGTAGCCATTTTTTCTTCGAAATTTACGTATACAACGAAATCGTCCCGAATACAAATCTGGAGTTTCCTCTAACAGCGTACTGGGTAACCTAGCAACGGCGCATTCCTCGATAAACACCTGCTCGTAATCAATCAAACCTGTCACCGCCTTAACAATGCCCGAGTATAGCGAGCCTGGGAATTCCTTTAAAGGAGTACTGACCCCTTTTCGCGCCAAAACACCAACCAATCGGCGCCATTTTGAATAATTTCGAGGCAGCCAATTAGCGCGCAGTACACGCGCCGCGCCAGCCAATCAGCGCGCAGTATCCACGTAGTAACCACGTGCTCCCCGCGCCGCGTAGTTACCACGCCAGCCAATCAGCGCGCGCCACTCTGCGGAGGTCAATGACCTTCGGTGACTTACCCCGAGGGGGGGATAAAATGTCGCCCCCCCCGCGCCACCTGCCGGAAGGGGGAAGGAAGCGGGGACTTCCGGTGCCGACCCCCGTTCTACCTGTACATTGAAAAACCCTGAAGAGGTTAGACTATCCTACTGCCGCCGTGCCCGAATATGGAGGCCCACTGCCGCACAGCAGGCTAGCCAATCCGCCGAGGCGGCCAGTTTGCCCGGACCCACTCCGCTAGCCTGGGCCGAAGCTCAGTATCCGGCCCAAACCTGAGGTGGAGATAGGACCATTTGATCGGAGCTAACATCTCCCAAAGCGCCACCCCCCTTATGGGTTACAAGAGCCGAACCCCGACTCCCCGGTAAAGCCACCAGTTATTGCACACTCTAACCCATTTAGGGCCGGACGACGATGACAACGACGTCACCATTTTACGGCCTTTAAGGGGGAAGAATACAGTAAAAGCCCCTTTTTCGTTCATGCTGAACGTTTCTGTTATAACATTTATATAATTGAATTATATTTTTCTTAGTAGGCTGAACCTTCCTCCCACTAACTAAAGGGTAGTTTGGGCGCTTGCCCAACTTGTTTAGCTCCGGGGGTCCGAATTAAAACGTAATAACTTAATTACTTTTGAATTTAAAATTGTCAAAATTATTTTAAGCACCAAACAAGAGGCTGTTCTACACTTAAATATTAATTTTATAAGTTAAAATACAAAATTAAAAGAGTTCAGCTTGAAATAGAGCGAAAGTAGACAATGGCCACTGTAGTCTTCCCCCTTAAACCATAAAAATGGTCTCACTTCAATGAATACAATTCCCCCCCCCCCCGCCACCGAGTGCGCCACTGGAGCAATTGTAGTACTCGCTTACTAAGAGAAATGAGAACAAATATGTAAAATTAAGGTTTTCTAACTGGAAAGGTGTGAGGTGAAAACATTAAAATTCAATTAACACAATAATCCATTCCCTCCCCTCCCTCCCAATCGGGTGCGTCACTCTAGTCGCTAGAGAAATGAGATGATGTATGGCAAATTTGGGCGTTCTTACTTGAAAAGTCGTTGAGCTAAATTAAAATTAAGTTATCCCCCCCTCCCCACGTACGCCACTTCGATATACAGAGTGTCCACTAAAAATGAACGAGGGCGAATATCTCAAAATATGTTTTATGTAAGATTTGGAAATTTTCAAGTCGTATACAAGATATAGGGGAAAGCTACTGCGAAAATGTCGATGATCTTGAACCATGTCTTCAAGGTCATCCAAAAACTAACTCGAGAACCGTAAGGGTTAAAAATTTGATTCCAATTAGAATTTCAATAAGAACAACAAGTTGGGAATTGGGAATAAAATGTAAAGAATCTTTCACTTGCGTGAAAGTCAACATTACAAGTTGGTGATGAAGTTCGTTTAGCGGGGTCCAAAGTGCCATTTGGAAAGGTCCATCGGGGAACATTTATAACCGAGCCTTTCTTATTAGATAAAATTATAACTAGAGGCCTTTGCATGAACGTTGTTAAAGACATGGGGAAAATGTTATAAAGGAGGACATCAATCAAGAGGAAATGGATAAAATTAACACCTGATCAACCACGATGCTTTTTTAACCCTCGTTTACCATGCGATATGTAGCAGTTTTTCTTGGTGTTGCAATTATTATTTTTTAAATAGATGGACTGGAATTTCCTATATATCTATTAACACTAACTAAACATTTAGTTGTTTGCAACGCCCATTTTTATTTTCTTGGGTTTTGATTCATAATTCTATAATATTTCTAAGAATTAAAATTGTCTAAAGGAGAAAAATTAGGTCATTGTTAGTCACACTCTCCCTTACCGACAGACATTTCCTTATTACATACCAAACAAAAAAAAACACTTGGGAACTTACTTTCGATGGAGGAAGAACGGTGTTTTCCCTTGTCATTTGTTTCAAACGGTTTATCGTGTTCAGAAACCGGATGACATCTAAAGACAGGTTGCTGTTAGAGAACATTTTAGTCGCGTACGATCAGCCTTCCTTGCGAGAATCCCTCTAAAGACCGGTACGGATATCTCCTCAATTTTTACTCTTTAAAACTCCTGTTCGTCTTTGTAAGTTTAGAGCGCCTCAATTTATCTCCAATAATTTTATTCAACGATAAAAAAGCCAATCACTAGGCATCAAATAACCGGAAATGCCGACATCTCGATGGTTGGAAATATCGGTAAAACGTTGATGATTTCAGCACTTTTAAACAAATTGAAGCATTTATCGTAAAATACTCTTGCTATCTAATTTCCAATCTTGAATGCAATTGGAAAGTTATAAGCAATGAGAGCGGTTAAAGTTTGCGAACACGAAAAAACGATCACATCGGCCTATTACGAATAGTTCCGCTTAAGCTTAACTTTTTTTTAAGGTTTATATAAAATGTAGACGTTGCATGATGATCTTTAACATAGCGTCGCCAAGTCTAAGGGCCGATAATGAATTCATTGATAGTTTGGAAATTTTAATGGGGATTCCCCATAAAAAAGAAAATAATGTCGTTACTTTTTATATAAACTAGAGACACATTTTTAAAGACTTCTGTCGACGGATTTCACGGATACGAGCAAAAAGTAGAATTTCTTAATAAAGTAATATTTTTGTTTATGAGAACGAGCAAAGCGAGCTTGAAATCTCTTAGTGTTTGTGTGTTTGTCTTTACGAAAAAGCTAAAGTTAATTAACAAAGTTGTTTTCGTATTACATAAGTTGTTAAATATTTATTTTCTGTATAGCTAAATGAAGTTAACTATCAAATATTTAATTTTCTATAAAATATTTGTTTATCTGTTTTGATTTTATTTATTACTTAAGTTATTTCTTCTTCGATTGCTTAAACATGATATTGATTATTTTATAATCAGCTATTTCATCGTTTGGCTTATGTCGAAATGTAAGATCTTTCCGCATCAGCTGTTTGAAATAGCTCCACATGTACGTAATTAACAATGGATCAACTTATACAAAGTTACTAAGAATAACAGTTACAAAGTTACTAAGAATAACAGCTACAAAGTTACTAAGAATAACAGCTACAAAGTTACTAAGAATAACAGCTACAAAGTTACTAAGAATAACAGCTACAAAGTTACTAAGAATAACAGCTACAAAGTTACTAAGAATAACAGCTACAAAGTTACTAAGAATAACAGCTACAAAGTTACTAAGAATAACAGCTACAAAGTTACTAAGAATAACAGCTACAAAGTTACTTAGAATAACAGCTACAAAGTAACTAAGAATAACAGTTACAAAGTTACTAAGAATAACAGCTACAAAGTTACTAAGAATAACAGCTACAAAGTTACTAAGAATAACAGCTACAAAGTTACTAAGAATAACAGCTACAAAGTTACTAAGAATAACAGCTACAAAGTTACTAAGAATAACAGCTACAAAGTTACTAAGAATAACAGCTACAAAGTTACTAAGAATAACAGCTACAAAGTTACTAAGAATAACAGCTACAAAGTTACTAAGAATAACAGCTACAAAGTTACTAAGAATAACAGCTACAAAGTTACTAAGAATAACAGCCACAAAGTTACTAAGAATAACAGCTACAAAGTTACTAAGAATAACAGCTACAAAGTTACTAAGAATAACAGCTACAAAGTTACTAAGAATAACAACTACAAAGTTACTAAGAATAACAGCTACAAAGTTACTAAGAATAACAGCTACAAAGTTACTAAGAATAACAGCTACAAAGTTACTAAGAATAACAGCTACAAAGTTACTAAGAATAACAGCTACAAAGTTACTAAGAATAACAGCTACAAAGTTAATAAGAATAACAGCTACAAAGTTACTAAGAATAACAGCTACAAAGTTACTAAGAATAACAGCTACAAAGTTACTAAGAATAACAGCTACAAAGTTACTAAGAATAACAGCTACAAAGTTACTAAGAATAACAGCTACAAAGTTACTAAGAATAACAGCTACAAAGTTACTAAGAATAACAGCTACAAAGTTACTAAGAATAACAGCTACAAAGTTACTAAGAATAACAGCTACAAAGTTACTAAGAATAACAGCTACAAAGTTACTAAGAATAACAGCTACAAAATTACTAAGAATAACAGCTACAAAGTTACTAAGAATAACAGCTACAAAGTTACTAAGAATAACAGCTACAACGTTACTAAGAATAACAGCTACAAAGTTATTAAGAATAACAACTACAAAGTTACTAAGAATAACAGCTACAAAGTTACTAAGAATAACAGCTACAAAGTTACTAAGAATAACAGCTACAAAGTTACTAAGAATAACAGCTACAAAGTTACTAAGAATAACAGCTACAAAGTTACTAAGAATAACAGCTACAACGTTACTAAGAATAACAGCTACAAAGTTACTAAGAATAACAGCTACAAATTAAATATCAGCAATTTTTCTTTATTAATTAATATATTTAGTTTTGACTATCCAATTTGTAAATCGTTTACTGCTCAATGAGTCCAGCATCGATGCAAATTTTACGGAACACTGAGTTAAGGTCTTGTAGAAGAAGATTAGGCGGATCATATTCGATGACTGATCCTTGGTCCAAAACCAACACTCTAGAATAATATTGTTTATGATTAATTTCTTAATTGTGATAAAAATGTAAAATTAAATAAACAACCATCTCCCGAGTAAAATAAATCGACCCTTACTAAATTAACTTTAGAAATTTGCTTAATTAAAATACAATGAACAACGTATTTTGAATACCGAAAAAATTAAATAAATTATTTTTGTAGTTTCATTGTACTCATACTTTTTATAAGAAAATCTTAAACACGCCACATAGACAATATCACCTTCTATTTTAATTACCTTAAAACTATGACCAGTTTTAGGAGTTGTTTAAAATAGCATATATTTTGTAGAGCCCTTTTCGAATATTTAAAAATTGGAACAGAATAAAAGGAATATTTGCGAACATTTTTCATTTAGCAATGTTTTAATTCGCAAATAAACACGTTTTCAAAAATTTATGAAAGGAAATGTACATCCCTTTTATCCTTCAAATATTATTTAAATATTGCAGGTCAACCACAGACTGTCGAGTTTGTATCACCTTTAATTAATTTGATTATCATGCTTTTACTTTATCCCAAAAATAAATTACAAAAAGTGTGCTACATGAAGTTCCGTCTATATTGTAAAGTAATTCCATGAACATCTCATTTTATTGGAAATCAAACAGTATTGTCGGTGTGGCGAGTTCCCGCGAGAAAGTTCTGGAAAACGAAGGGCAACTGAAAGAAGAACGGCTGAGCTAAAACAATTTTAGATATTTTCTCATTTACATTCATCAATTTTTAATGTTAGAAAGTATTCAGGTGAGGAGATAATATGCGAGCAGCTTTTTCTTGAAAGAAACTCCAGCCCTCCGAATTCCCTCATGTTAAATCTTTCTATTCATTGATCACAAGCTTTCTCTCCTTCTAGACTGATAAATCTTTCGGGTATTTTGACCACAGACGTTATATTGCCGGTTACACAATCTTGGTTAGACCAAAATTACATCTTGGAACGGTATGGAACTTTGTTGCTTTCCGTTAAATTTTTAACTAATAAAATGTTCTTTGACCCTTTGAAGATAATATTGTAATTCCCGCAATTTAAAATAATACAAGCTTTATATACTGATAGCAAAACAGCTAGAATTTTCAATAATTATTTGTAATAGTAATTTTTTAGCTGATCTGAAATAGGTTCATGTATCATGATCACCTAAGTTAATAATTGTAATTCGACAAATCAAGGATCAGTAAGTATTAAATATAATTTGCCCATTTTGTTCCAAGTATTGGGTTTTTCAAAATACTTGTTTGTTCCATTTCTCTCAAATATGCCGCAACCTACACATTTGAATTTTATGAACAAATTCAAAATATTTTATTCTTTTTGGAAAATGTTTTCTCTAAAAATTTTCAGATTAAAAACTCGGAGATAAGAAACTTAAATACTCGTCATAGAGCACGCCACACTTGTGAAATGTTTAGTGCACCTTTAACGTAATAGCTGAAACGAAGTTAGGTTAGATTATAATAGTAAATAATTTGATATTACTTGTCGTAATCCATGATGGTATTGATTCTGTGGGCGATAGTGATGACTGTGCAAAGCTGGAATTCTTTCCGAATCGTGACTTGCAGAATTTCGTCAGTTTGTGGGTCCACAGAGGCTGTGGCTTCGTCCAATACCAAAATTCTGGGTTTCCTCAGAAGGGCCCTCGCCAAACAAACCAGTTGACGCTGACCCAGACTATTTAGAAAAGGCAATTTTGTCTAATCAATTTTAGGCAACCAGTGTAATGTTATAAGTGCGATATAAATCTTTGACTGTTAGTTTAACACTAGTTGGCATTGGTTCCTTAAAAAAATCTAATAAGAATTCAATTTCTAATATTTTTTATTAAAATCAAATGTCCGCTAATAATGTTAGGGGCACACTTTCTAGATAGTTTGAATCGAGAGGACAAACTATAACGTCGCTGATTTCTTACTCGTTCATGTAAAAATAAAAGCACGACAAAGTAGAGTTATGGGTTACGTTTATTAAAGTCAAATTTAAGAGACCTGAGGAGTTCAGACCCGCAGTAGCCCAACCAACGTGCCATCTAATATTTTTTTACAGACGTTTCTTTGTCTGTCTCTTCCTCTGTTGTAAGTAAGCCGTATGCCTTCAAGAGCCCAACTTTTGCCCAATTGTTGTCCATGTCCAGGCTTTTAACGTAAGGTCTTCGAGTATCTTTTAATTTTTTGATGAAAGCTAAGATTTCCGTTACTTTTTTGGTTTTTTGAGAACCAACTTTAAAAAGTACATCGGACCTGATAAAAAAGAACTGTGTTTGTAGCCGTCAAAAACGCGAGCCACGAATTAAGTGAGTTTCAAATGTTATCATCGACCAACGTGAATTTAGATAATTGCTTTCCATGAGGCAACACAATATTTTAATAAGTCAGTCCTTGAACCTTAAATCTCTGGGTTATGTCTTCATTTCTTTCTGTCATATATTTTAATTTCACTGTCTAGCAATTTGAATTGTTTCAATAGATTTTGTCTTAAAATTGCAGATTGGTTTTAACTTTATGATAAATATGTAATTGACTCAACAAGCTGGGCACGTGGACGACGGACGGGCTTCTCAGCGAGAACAGTTCAATGCCGAAAAAGAAACGGAAAATATTAAAAAACGTTCATAGAACAACGACGAAATATATTTTTTGCCTATTACGAAAATTTCCACGTGTTTAATTAAAATGTTAATAAAATTTTAGAGATAAGTTTGATTTGATTCAAAAGTCAAATTTGTTTCACCTCATGTTCGATCCTCCTTCGTTAATTTCGTACAATAAGCTCTTGCCAGAAACCTGAACGAAGCGCTTGAGGTTGGCCAACTCGAGGGCTTTCCACACTTCGTCATCGCTGTATCTTTCGAAGGGATCCAGATTCATTCGCAGCGTCCCCGAAAACAGAACCGGATCTTGGGGAATGATGGCTATTCGTGATCGGAGGTCGTGAAGACCAATCTGACTGATGTCCACGCCGTCGATGAGGATTTCGCCGCTAACTGCTTCGATCATGCGGAACAGAGCCAGCGTCAGAGACGATTTGCCAGCTCCGGTTCTTCCGACAACACCAACCTATAAGTGCATTTCAAATTGTTAGTAGAAAGCGAGAGAAGTCGAATTATAAATCTGATATTGGCCATCCTAACAATTTCCATAATTTTATTGACCTTTAACCCATCCAAAAAACTCTTATCCTTTTTGAATTCTGCAACTGGTATTAAACCAAATCAATCAACATCTCTAGGTATTCGTTTCATTCTAAAATATGACTATTTTTGTTAAACTTGTTTCGATGCTGCGTTAACACGAAATATTATTAATAAAAATTGTAACTTACGCTATGAGCTAATAGAGAAACCCAAAATTAATTTAATTCTGGAAAGTCCTATCTGGACACGAAGGAATGATCCCACGCTACAATCTAAGATAAATCCGGGTACACGTATGGCTTTCACTATTGGTGCCAACGTTAAACTTTAAATTAATGTTGTAAGTCGGAAAATTTTCCGGAAAATGACCGAGGCCTTTTTTCCGGAAAATTTTCCGTATTTTCCCGAAAAAAGTAAAAAAAAAGTTTTTATTCCATGATTAGTCTAATATATTGTTTGCAAATTGAAATAAAGCGGTCATTTCGCCTCATTTTTTCGAATCTGAAAGTAAAACTTAAACCTCTAGACTAGTTTAAACTGATTAACAATGTAACACTATAAATGTTTTGTAGTATGTTTACTGATATTAGACATTTTATATCGATAAAAAGTTAAAAACATTAAAAACCCTTAAAAGGTAATTTATGTATAAAATTTTTATTTTTCCGATTTGCGGAAAATTTTCTGCAATTCGGAAAATTTTCCGGAAACTTTTCTGGAAAATTTTCCGCATTTTATTTTTCCGCAAAATTAACATCCCTACTTTAAATCTTAATTAACACCTTGTCTAGGGGTATGATTAGTTATTAGAAGGGTTAGAAGGTTGCCAATTAAAGCGTTTAATTTTATGACACTTGTAAAATAAACTACAAAACTAAGTTAAATTATGGTGCACCTAGATAATTAACTACAGTTTACTACTAAAAACTAAAACATATACATGTATCAAACCCGTTAAGCTGGTTGAACTAAATATTTAAAATGAAACTAAAACGACGCTCGTTAGGCGAGATGTGCTGACTAGAGTTCCGTTGGGAATATAGTTTCCTTTTGTTTATTTTTAAACTATTACATAGGCTTTGTCGGTTTCCAACGAAAATGACACGCAGCGCGTCTTCTGGCGAGCTCGAGCTTAACTTGATTAAAAGTTTTTCCCCGCCCCCATGGAAATTAATGTTAAGTTGGCGAAAATTAAACTTTAATTAAACTACCAAATGATTTAAGAAATATTCCACTGACATTTTTTCCTGTTTATATGAACTTAAATGTAAAATAAAATCGTCTTGAAAAATCTATATTTTTCAAACTATGTTTTCATTAAAATGTTAATTTTTCAAAAAGCCATTATTTTAAAATGTTGAAAAAATTATCAGCTTTCCTCTGTATTATTTTCTTAAATTTCCCAGAGTTTCTTGTTGGTATCAAAAGATAGAGAGATTTGAAGTTACACACGTTCATAACACATGGATAAAAATATATGTATTTCTAACATAAATCTAAAATTTCAAAAACTTTTCAATGCCGTTGTAATTGTCTTCGCTTCATCTTCTGGTAGAATGTAGGAACGGTCAGTTGGAGTAATAGGTTTGACTTTGTAAACCAAATCAGTATAAGGTATCTAGAGAACATCGGCGTTAGAAGGAAGTAGAAGGAAAGTGATGGCGAGACGCCACCCCCGGGGACGGGGTCAGGTTCGGGATCGGGGTCCGGGATTTAAGGGGTGAAATGAGGGTAAAATCATCGAAAAGTCAATGTATTTAGGGTTTTTTTGTCGCGACGATTTGTTTTCCCGTATATCAACATATTGTGTCCAGGCCAACTTGTTCATTTATCTACGCTTATCTCGAAAGATACTTGAACGTATATCTTATCAAGTTTTATCGTACCGAATAAGTTGAAATGATGTAAAAATTGATAACCTAGGCGACGCGTGCGCAGATTACCCCGGGGGACGCGGTTAATTTGAATTTAAGAGTGTTTTGACGTCATGGAATATTCGTTGTTAAAGTAGAATGGAAATATTTTTAAACTTCATTTTAATATCATTGTAGTACTTAAATATGCTTGACACTTGAACCAATCTCACGAGTATTTCTTAAAACGAATATCTCGATCGCGTTTTATCGTACGAAATAAGTGGAAATTATGTAAAAAGTGATAACCTAGGAGATAGCAAACTATTTAGTTATTTCACATTTCAGACGTCGACGGAGGCTCGGGGCACCATCAGGGCGAGGGCGCGGACGCTGGGGCACTGGCGCCACCCGCGTCTCAATGTCTGACTATCATCTCGCAGTTCCATACTGGGCTATTTGACCATCAAAATGACCAAATACACGTATATTTGAACATTTCCTTGACTACATGACTGAAAAATTGTTTAAAGCTCCATCTACTTGATTACAAAATTTGTTAAATACTTGGCTTTAAGGCCATCTAAATTAAAGTTAGAAGAAGCTAGACGAAGAGAAATTGTTCTGAAAAATAAAATTAAATATATAAAAACTAACCAATAGTATTTCGAATACCAAATAATTCGACGTATTTGTTTTTGAAATAACTAAATAGTTTGCATATTTGTCAAAAAAAAACTAAAAAAGTAATTGAAATTACTATTAATTTTACTTGCAATAGTAAAATACTAAACCAAATGTATAATTTATATTTTATTTTATTTTATTTAATAAATTTAAACTATAATACTAAACTTTTTCAAAAAAAACTTTAACAAACAAAGTTTTAAATACACATTTTTAAAATTTAACTACACCAGCTCCAAGTCAGCTAGCGACTTTTTTTTTAAGTAACTACTAACTACAATTAAAATCAAAGGATCTGCTATATTTTTCATGCTTTGAAAAGAATTCATTAAAATCTCGAGTTTTTAAATATATGTAAAACACGAAGGAGCAGATCTTTTATCACAAATTTTCAAAAATTATATTTAATTTAGTTTATAATAATATAGGGAACTCAAAAATTAAAAAACGAAAAATCAAAAAAATTACTTACTTCAACCTTTCTCCCAGTTATTAGTTTCGTTTTAAACTTGGTTTACGTTTTAGTTTTACTTTGCTATTCTAGAAAATTCCAAAATTCCTTTAGAGTTTATCAGTAAAACCACTTACTTTAAGTATTTTTTTTTAATTAGTTCGGTCTAATAGTAGATTACGCACCTATAATCCATGATGTTTTCATTTAAATTCAAATTATAACGAATTGAAAGTTTGAAGAAAATATTAATTTAGTTTGTAAATGAAATCCTTTTATAGTACCCTGAAGGGCTCTTAATACGTTTTGAACTTCCAAAATAAATTAATGTACTAAGTTACGTTTAAAAGAACCTTTTGTAACAATTCAAATATATATATATATATATATATAAAAAACCGTGATAAACAGTAAAACCCACTTGTTTTTCAATTAATACATTTCAGATACACAAATTAATTAAATAAAAGTATTTAAATAAGAATTGCTTCACTAAATTATGCATTTGTACTTTAAATAATACCTGATTTTGAAATTATATTAGAATAATTATATTGTTAAACTTCTTTCATTTTTAAAAATGTAGTAGAAAATGAAAGATATTTTAATTAAAACATTTCTTAATTTCTTTATTACCTAAAAATATTTACAATATTTACAAATTTTTATATTGTTTAACTTCTTTCATTTTTAAAAATGTAATTGCTTGACTTAAATAAAGCGTGAAAATTATTAGTTTCGAATGATATTTACAAATCTTATCAACTCTAAAGTCCATTTTTCAGGTATTAGTAAGTATTTCATACAAACTAACTTCTAAAATATGGATTTAGTTCGTAAATAAAATTCTTTTAAATTACTTTGAAGGACTCTTTATACGTTTTGAACTTGAATAATATTAAAAACAATAATATAAGATACCCTTTAAAGTTAAATTCCTTTAGTTTATCAGTAAAACCACTTACTTTAAGTATTTTTTAATCCGTTCGGTCTAATAGTAGATTACGCACCTATAATCCATGATGTTTTCATTTAAATTCAAATTATAACGAATTGAAAGTTTGAAGAAAATATTAATTTAGTTTGTAAATGAAATCCTTTTATAGTACTCTGAAGGGCTCTTAATACGTTTTGAACTTCCAAAATAAATTAATGTACTAAGTTACGTTTAAAAGAACCTTTTGTAACAATTCCAATATATATATATATATAAATAAAAAACCGTGATAAATAGTAAAACCCACTTATTTTTCAATAAATACATTTCAGATACACAAATTAATTAAATAAAAGTATTTAAATAAGAATTGCTTCACTAAATTATGCATTTGTACTTTAAATAATACCTGATTTTGAAATTATATTAGAATAATTATATTGTTAAACTTCTTTCATTTTTAAAAATGTAGTAGAAAATGAAAGATATTTTAATTAAAACATTTCTTAATTTCTTTATTACCTAAAAATATTTACAATATTTACAAATTTTTATATTGTTTAACTTCTTTCATTTTTAAAAATGTAATTGCTTGACTTAAATAAAGCGTGAAAATTATTAGTTTCAAATGATATTTACAAATCTTATCAACTCTAAATTCTGTTTGTTTTATTTAAACATTTAACAATTTTTATTTAACTATTGGTTATTTAAATAAATACCACTTTTATTCAAATAAATGCTTGGTTGGGTAAAAAACACAATTAAATAAGTTAAAATGATATTCTTTTTACCAACGTTTTTTAAATAAATCGGAAAATTTGTGGATAAAAATTAATCGACTGCCGAACACTAGAAGCAATTCTAATTTAAATGCGTATATTTAAATAGGAAAAAATGAACGATTCGATCGGAGGCATATCATTAATTTAACGTATTGAACGCAGAGTAAGAGGCTTTTGTAGTAATTATACTACCTATATTTGCATTTCAGAAATCTATTTTAACATATTGAACGCCAAGAAAAGAGGCTTTTGTAGTATTTACTACCTATATTTACATATTGGAATGCAATTTAACGTATTGAAGGTAGAGTATAGAGATTTTGTAGTATTTACTACCTACATTTGCATTTCAGAAATCTATTTTAACATATTGAACGCCAAGAAAAGAGGCTTTTGTAGTATTTTTCCTCCTATATTTACATATTGGAATGTAATTTAACGTATTGAAGGTAAAGTATAGAGATTTTGTAGTATTTTACTACCTATATTGGCATTTCGGAAGTATATTTTAACGTGTTGAATGTAGAGTATAGAGAGTGTTGTAGTATTTTTCTTCCTACGTGACTACACCGGAAACGTCTCTGTGTTATTCGCTTTAGTAATCAAGCCAACTCTGAACATATGTTTTACTCTTTATTCTACGAGGTTTAAACATACACCATTTCAGTACATTCTTAACTTATTCCATACGCTATTTAAAACACATGCGATAAAGATAACGAGGAAACAAGTTAACTCTGAACATATATGTTATGCTCTATACGTGAAGGATGTTGTAAGCTTAAATTCATAATGGTTAATGTGTAGTATTTTTCTACCTTTTTACATTTTATAGTATTTCTTTATCTATATTTGTGAATCGGAAATGTATTTTAACGTATCGAACGTAGAGTAAATTTGTTTTTATATTTTCTTTATATATTTGCGTATCAGAGTTGTGTGTTGTCGTATTAAAAGAAGAAAAAGGAACTTTTCATAGTGTTATTCTACCTATTTACATATCGGAAATGTATTTATATTTTACCGTATTTAAAATATAGGTAATTGTTTTTATTGGCTTGACTTAAATAAAGCGTGAAAGTTATTAGTTTCAAAATGATATTTACAAATCTTATCCACACAAATTTAATTTAATTTTAATTTTAGTGTTTTATAGTATCTTTCTGACTATATTTGTGTATAAGAATTATATTTTACCGTATTTAAATAGTAATAAAAGCGAATTGAAAGTTTGAAGAAAATATGAATTAAGTTCGTAAATAAAATCTTTTTATAGTACTTTGAAGGACTCTTAATACGTTTTCAACTTGAATAAAATTAAAAACAATAATCTAAGACACCCTTTAAAGTTAAATTCCTTTAGAGTTTATCAGTAAAACCACTTTAAGTGTTTTTTCAATCCTTATACCCCTATTTACATATTGGAATTGTTACAAAAGGTTCTTTTAAACGTAACTTAGTACACTAATTAAGTATTTTTAATTTACCGTAATTAAAATATAGGTAAGTGGTTTTTATCTTATTTTATACCTACGGAAGGGATAAATAAATTAAAGCAATAAATTTTTGGAGTTTGGAGATGGGTGGAAAAAAAAATAAGGCTCTTCGTTTTTCCAACTGCTTTTCTGATGTACCAAAAGTACCCTTAAAACGACCAAAGTCACCATTTTCGGCCCTATGTACCCCATTTCGGAACAAAAGTACCCCAAACTGGACCTATTAGCTTTATTGTAATGTTAAACTCCCATAGAGATTCCCCTAAAAGAAAAAAAAAACTTGCGGTCCAATTTTGGGTACATGAATTATTTCGGAGAGGGAATCCATGTTTTAAATTCAAATTAACCGCGCGCCCGGGCAATCCGCGCCTCCCAGGTAATCCGCGCACGCGTGCTATCTCCTAGGTTATCACTTTTTACATAATTTCCACTTATTTCGTACGATAAAACGCGATCGAGATATTCGTTTTAAGAAATACTCGTGAGATTGGTTCAAGTGTCAAGCATATTTAAGTACTACAATGATATTAAAATGAAGTTTAAAAATATTTCCATTCTACTTTAACAACGAATATTCCATGACGTCAAAACACTCTTAAATTCAAATTAACCGCGTCCCCCGGGGTAATCTGCGCACGCGTCGCCTAGGTTATCAATTTTTACATCATTTCAACTTATTCCGTACGATAAAACTTGATAAGATATACGTTCAAGTATCTTTCGAGATAAGCGTAGATAAATGAACAAGTTGGCCTGGACACAATATGTTGATATACGAAAAAACAAATCGTCGCGAGAAATACCCTAAATACATTGACTTTTCGATGATTTTACCCTCATTTCACCCCTTAAATCCCGGACCCCGATCCCGAACCTGACCCCGTCCCCGGGGGTGGCGTCTCGCCATCACTTTCCTTCTACTGAAGGATATTTAAAAAAAGAGAAGGTGCAGAGGGGTGCAGAAATGTCACTTTAACTTCACTTTCTTACGAATGGGCAAAATGTGACCGTCATAATTCAATAAATATGTCGTGGAATGTTTTTCTTATAACTGAGGCTGGTCAGAAATCAGAAGAATATTCTTGATGACCGTGAGGTTCAAAAACATTTTTTTGCGGTTAAAAATGAAATATTTAATGGTTTACTTTAAGCGAGGGGCAGGTCACTTCCTTGATTAACGACGCACCCCTCAAAAGATTAAATCCGATTTAATCGTGATTATTTTGATTAAATTCAATTTAATCACGATTAAGTTGATTAAATCACGTTTAATCATGATTAGAATGTTTAAATCTGATTTAATCATGATTAAATGATTAAATCTGATTAAAATGATTAAATCCTGATTAAAAAATTATATCGTGATTAGTATGATGAAATCTCGTGTAAATGATTAAATCCTGATTAAATAGATTAGATCATGATTAGAATGATTAAATTTCGTTTAAATCGTGATTAGATTTTCTGATCTTGATTGGATTTTTTAATCTTGATTAGATTTTTTAATCTTGATTACCCTGATTTAATCACAATTACCCTGATTTAATAATTTTACTATGATTAAGTGACCTGCCCTCGACTTTAAGTGAGAGTCAATGCTAAGGAGCGGTTGATTTTGAGCCCAGAGCGAAGAGATTATAATCATTACTTTTAGACCTCTTATTCCGTCATCTTACGATAATGTACAGTTTCCATTGTGGGCAGTAAAAAGTGCTGTATTCTAAAAATACTAAATTTCATATATTATTTTAAGTATCACCCTAAATGAAATTTGGTAAGCTTGAGAGCTCCATCGCCTGGCTACTATATCATTTGTGAAGGTTCATATCGGAAGCTTGTACTACTGCGCGTTTTAAACACTAAATTAATAGAATACAAGTAAACTTATTTGACCCTCTAAAATGAGATTTTAATGGTGGCCATCGATTGTGGCATGATTAAAAGTAATGAATCTGAATGGTTCATTACACTTAAAATAATTTGAAAGTTTCAAACTAGGATGAAGAGTAATTGGACATTAGCTTATGCTACCAATGAACAGTGTTGCCAGATTGTGGAAAATTTACCATATTGTGAGAATTTCCGGGGAAATTTTCGAGACAGCTTTTATTTATCATAGGTTTTTTAATTTGACTGTAGAAAGCTCAAAGTTATCTACAGCAGTGTATATTCCTGAATCTTGGGATTTTCTAAATAATATAAAGGAGGCGTTTCCTAGTACTAGAATTAATCAATGCAAAAAGGTTTAAAAATTGTAATTTCAATAAAATGTATTTTAAAAAGTTCATTTTCCAAACATTTTGAAAATTATGGCATTTTTTCTTTGAGTTTTCGTTGGGGGCGGGGCTTAATAAGGTTGTAGGAATTTGTGGGAAATTTACTATCCAGCAATTTGAATTAAGAATTTCGAACATTGGCAACACTGCCAACGAAAGAAATATAATATGCACAACAGCCCGCTTCTTGCAATCTACAGTGAGATAAATGGCTCCCTTTGGGTATATAAGCGTATGAGTAATTGCGTGTCCAACAAGAGAACCTAGTCATCGACAGTAGGATACTCCACTGATTGGGAGAGTTCGTTCATCTTAAGCGAAAAGTAAGTATTGACTTTGCTCTCTATTTAGGGCGGAAAGTTCAAAAAAAAGATGAGATAATGAGTATGGAGCGTTTTGCGAAATGTGAATTATATATATCACCGCGATTTATTTTTATTTAAATATTTCAAATTGTGACAAAGCTCATAAATATCGTAACTACTTTAATAAATAATTCATAAGCTGTTAAGTTTATTGGATTTCACTTTAAAATTCATTTATCTTTTAAATTTTTATAAAATTCTACAGGCTCAGCAAATCAAACTTTCCTGGACTAGTTTCTAAATATTGATATATGAATTTAAAATTGAGATAAAATTTGCAGCTATTAAACGAAGTGAGGCTGTGTTTGGTCCATTGAGTTGGGAATAAATAGAGGTACAACTAAATCTGGCTGGTGCGGGACCAATTTCGTTTCATAAGAGGACTTTGTGACCTTTATCGTTATAATAAATAATTTTATTCTGTCAACACGATCCTTTTTAACTCAAGTTACGGTGGGTTAGCTAATAATTATTTATTTTTAGCCATACAACTTTACAAAATATAGATGGCGCTACCGCCTAATTATAAAGAAGAATTTCGTACAGTCTTATCAGAACAGGTCCCGCGTAACCATGGCAACCGAAATCGTAGTTGTAATTCTAGCAGTATTATTCCCAATTCAATGGTTTGGTCTTACGAAACGTAACCACTGATTTCTCGTTTGTTGTACTTTTTGTGTATAACAATTAAATGAGATTTACAACCGACGACGTGTGACAATAATAACTCACCTTTTGTTTTGGTTCTATAACAAATGAAAGATCGTTTAAAACCAAATCTAGCCCTTCCCGATATCTTGTTGAGTATTTCCAAAAGACAATTTTTCCTTCGTGAGGCCAAGACTTTGACAATTTTCTTTCCGTTGTTTTCCGAGCAGCCTATTATTGAATATTTAATTTTCAAGAACAAAAATAATAATTTATTTAATAGTTGTTTATAGTTGAGATAATTTTCTATACAGGGTGTCTGTTTTTGCTTTAACTGGGCATGTTTCTCACCAACTACAAGAGTTTTAGTTACGAAAACTTAAATTGTATTATAAAAGAAAACTTGGAACCTTTTTCACGTTTTTGAAAATATTTATGGTAAGAAGGTGCTAGACAAACAATTCCAATGAGAAAACTGTAGAGTACTGTCGATAATGTAAAAAGAACAAGTTGGCAAGCCAAAATCTACCTCTCCTCGGAAGAATTGTCAGTAGTGGTATTATTTTCTCGAGATAACCCTCAAAGATATATCTCCACAATTTAGAGTTATTTGTTAAAAATGTTATCCCAGTTCTATCCCGCCTGGTATAAAATTTAATTATAATCAGAATAATTGAGACGAAACGACCAATTTTAATTTATTCAGAATATCGTAAGTTAAGTAGTTACAACAGTGAGTTAGACGTACTATAACAATGCACAATTGAATTAAACCCTTTTTCCAGTACAAGTTTGTAGGTTGAATATAATACAAAGCAAATTTTAATGAAATAAATATCTACAGAGGGTATTATAACGACCGTTCGCTTTTTGGTTTATAATTTTAACGGAATCGGGCCGATTTTAATTAAACGATAGTTTATCGAAATTTTGTTAAAATAATATTCCCTAAGGCCGCGCGATAAATTTACGAGAATAATTTCCCGTCGCCGTTATATCGAAAATTTAGTTGATTCGGGATTGCCAGAACTGTAATGTTGTTGGCGAACTCTTATCTTAATTAACAGCTGAGACTGTTCGCTACTAATATCTTCCAATCTACTTAATTAGCCTCACGGGTTAAGTTGATAATTTCAAGGGTATAATTAGGTTATTCCAATTAAAAAAAAACCTTCAATTTTATCTTACAGCTGACTTGAGTTAGTTCACAATTACTTTAACACTTTCAGTCTTAAACACGCACTGTTCATACACTTAAGTCCATTCGCTCACGTTCCAAACGCGAAACACAATTTAACTCTTTCAATGACCGAAGACCGAACCTAATAATTAAAACCGCAAAGTTACCTCATAACTTTTGACCGACACCAGGACCCCGTCCTGTAGTAGTTCGTCTGACCGGAAGTCAATGGCTCGGCGGTAAACTATCTGCATTGTAACGATGCGACCCGAGTTCAATTCCTGAACATGATCAATTAAAGTAAAATACTCAGGTATTTAATTAAATATAATATTAATAAAATATTAATATAATTTATAAATATAATATTAATATAATTTATGAATATAATATTAATATAATTTATAAATATAATATTAATATAATTTATAAATATAATATTAATATAATTTATAAATATAATATTAATATAATATAATATTAATATAATTTATAAATATAATATTAATATAATTTACGAATATAATATTAATATAATTTATAAATATAATATTAATATAATTTATAAATATAATATTAATATAATTTATAAATATAATATTAATATAATTTATAAATATAATATTAATATAATTTATAAATATAATATTAATATAATTTATAAATATTTAATTAAATATAAGATTATAATTTATAAATATTTAATTAAATATAAGATTAACATAATTTATAAATATTTCATTAAATATAAGATTAATATAATTTATAAATAATTAAAATGATGTAGAATAAATTATAGTACCTAACGTTATAACTTTGTAAATGACATTCGCCAAATCTGTTTTTAGAAAAAAACCGTAACTTAACAAGCGTTGGTGGCTGAGTGGTTAGAGTAAATCTCTCACACGAGGCAGACCCGGGTTCGATTCCTGGCCGGCGCCAAGAAATCGCAAATTGAAACTAGGACGAATACCGTGAACAATTGGTGGAAACCCTGCCATTGGACGTTGAGAGGATGCATAACACTCAGCATTCGGTACGTCCCAAAGTCATTAAGTAGAAGCTGGAGAGAAAACGCCCGTACAAACACAACATTCTCAACATCTACAACCATCATAACACAGACACACCACAATCTCCACAACCGACATAACACGAACTCAACATTCACAACCATCAAAACACAAACACAACACTCACAACCGTCATAACACGAACTCGACATTCACAACCTACGGATAAACATTACAAAAACGTAATACACGGAACCGTCACGACGGTGAGCGAAAAAACACCATCCAAACCAAACCGCAAAATAATCCGTTAACGCTCACCGTCACACGGTGGTTTTGCCAACACTACGAAAAACTGCGAACGCAGAGATTTCGCGTACATTGATTAACCTTTGCACGGAAAATGCGAACGCGTTCGCAGGGCGGACAGACTGACACGGTGATTGTATAACCCCTCCTAGGGGACTTGGTCTCCTCAGAGAGGTAAAAATATTTGACGAAGATCCGACGTGATGAATAAACAAGTTGTCCATATGGGGCCAAATCTAGTTTGTGCACAATTTAAAAAAGTCATTAATTAGGTTCCTTTTAAAGTAAATTCGTTCAATAATATCAAAACATTTACATGTAAGGTTCAATGATATCTCAGTTGGTCACGAGCCGGAGATCATATCAGGAGTGAGAAGTTCGAAAGCTGCAGTAATTCATTGTCGAAAATCATCTATGCTCGCAACGGGCGTCTCGTAAACTCTTTCTTTGATAAAATCCCATAAAGAAAAGTCCATCGGCGTTAGGTCTGGAGACCTCGGAAGCCCACGAACGGGACCGTTTCTACCAATGCTGATGGATGTTCCACAACAAAACTGTCATGTTGGTACCATAGTTGTCTCTAAGTGTCCAACGGAATGTCCTCTAACGCGTCTGCTTCTTTGTTCTACAGGAGTGCCAAGTAATTTGGTTCATTAAGATGATTGGGAAGGAAAAATGAGCCGACAACTCTTATCTCCGATCAAACCCGCCCAAACATTCTGTCGCAATTGTTGTTGATGATGGTAAGGTTGTTTTGTTGGTTGAAAGGTCCATCTCTTCCGAAGGAACACTCGTCGGTCACCAAAAGATTAGTTATGAAATTTGGGTCATTATCCGACATGTTTACTAGCCAGTTGCAGAAATCAGTTCGTCGTTCCATATCTCATTAGTGCAGAGCTTGGTAGGCGATACCTCGTTTCGGAAGAAAGTGCTTATTGTGAAGAGATCTCCAGACGTAGTTCCTTGATAACCTTAACTCGTCAATTGCACCTCTAATACTTGCTTGAGTGAAAGCAGCAAAGTACGCTAGAACGATGTTGAGGTTTTTGATGACCTTGTCCACGGAGCCGGCGATTGACCTATCCGTATTTGTCAAAGAATCGAACAACTCCACGATCAGTGTTGTGGCCTTGTTTTTTGTCAGGATAGCGAATACTAAACATGTCACTTACTATATGATCGACCTTTAAAGCGCCCGGCTCACGAGAATAAGTAGCAAAGTTGTTGATTAGACTCAATAAATGTTAGGGAATGATTAAAAACTGAAAAAAATCACTTTAAATAGTACCTGACAACCAACCTTTTTCAAAAGCAACATACAAGGTTTTAAAAGTATGCCTGAGATGTTTTACATTATTATAAATCACACGCAAAAACCTATTTTAAAACTTTAATTGGAATTTTTTTGTCCAGCCCCATCCCGGCAAAAATTAAATTTTTCAAAACTTGAAAAATGTTTGAAAACACACCCTGTATAAACTCCGATAATGCTTTTGTTTAAATTTACCTCGGGAGTCAAAGATAAATATTCGATAATTCTCTCGATTGACACAAAGCTTGTTTCTAAATTACCCGCTCGAAGTACAGTGATAAAAATCATGTTATTTACCTATAAAGAGTTGCATATTTACACACACAACATTTTCAAATTATCTGGCTTTCAGAATTGTATAATTAGTCTCGTATTATAATTCTTACTAAATTTGCATTGTTTAAAATATATCCAATCATTCCGGCTGAAAGGCTTCCCTTTGCAAAAACGCTACTTAAAGCGGCAAAAAACAGCAAACAGCTTGCTAAAAATCTTATTCGCACACTCAACCACCTGAAAAAAAAAAACTTATCTTCAATTGCTACAAACATTTACACGTTCCATTTTTAAGTGGTTGTATCTCTATTAATATTATCAGTGCTGCAGATAGAAAGATTCGCCCAACCGCGAAACGGGAAAATGGGTACTCTTTTATACTTACGCCATGACAGTTTTGGCCCACATTTTGCGCATTGACATAGCTAAGGCACTCGGTGTATAAAATATTAATACGCACCTTTGAGCGGATTCTACACTGTAATTTATTGCCTCTTTTTCGTTGATAAGCGAAATGGCTTTTGTCGTGAATAAGACCATTGCGTCAAGTGACCTGATGATTCCGACGCCAGCCAACGAATCGGAGAAGTGCGAATAAAGGGGCGAAGACAGCAGCCTCTTCAATTTGCCGTTGGATCTCATAAAATATCTCTGCAAAAGAAGGGCCGGTTTTAATTTAAAAAGTCTATTATAATGTTACTTAAACGTGTTCGTTAGTCAAATAGTTATTGATTGATTAGTGAGATATGATGTAGAAAGAACTTCACATGGAAGTCGATATGTAAGGCTTAACTCGCTTTGATAACTATTTCATGTTTTAAGTTGGCGGATGATTACATTCTTATAAAATAGAAATAATGAATAATTGAAGAAAAACACAAACGGAAATTTACTAAAATTAATCGGGTTTAGAAAATGTAGTGCAGCCTAGAATTAAAACTTGGTATTGTTAATAATGTTAATATCATCTAAATCTGAAACAATTTTCCGATTCGTTAAACCGGAGAGGGCTTGAAAATAATTTTCTCATTTCATTTTTCTTAAACAAAATGGAAATAAGAAAGCTAAAACAAATATAGTACTTTTAAATACGGATGAGTCCAATAAAATATTCAAAGAATAGAAAGGTTAAGTCTTTATGTCAAACTAGTCAAAAGATGTTCTATGGACATAGATGGGCAAAGTTTTACGCCAGTAGGATGTACCAGCATCATCATGGTTTTTCAATGTAGAGGTAGAAAGGGGGTCGGCACCGGAAGTCCCCGCTTCCTTCCCCCTTCCGGCAGGTGGCGTGGGGGGTCATTGACCTCCGCAGAGTGGCGCGCGCTGATTGGCTGGCGCGGTAACTACGCGGCGCGGGGATCACGTGGTTACTACGCGTGTACTGCGCGCTGATTGGCTGGCGCGAAATTACTCAAAATGGCGCTGATTGGTTGGCGTTTTGGCGCGAAAAGGGGTCAGTACTCCTTTAAAGGAATTCCCAGGCTCGCTATACTCGGGCATTGTTAAGGTGGTGACAGGTTTGATTGATTGAGTAGGTGTTTATCGAGGAATGCGCCGTTGCTAGGTTACCCCGCTCGCTGTTAGAGACTCGGGGAATGTGTGACCTTGTAGCTTTATAATAAAAACATTTTTTGGCGGGAATTTAGACAAAGGCTTAACATAAGTTTGTAACTCTCTTTTAACGGTTATTATGTGAACTCTTAGTAATTTGGAAAATTGACGTGATTTGGCCTCCATCTTTAATGTTTCATATTCAAACGGGTTCTGTAGGGTGGCCATCTATATATTTTTAGGAAATTTACCATATTTACGTCAATTTTTTAACGCTTTTTAAACAAGTTGTTCCTAACGGATTTTTTATATCGTTACGTACCTAGATGGCTTGAACTTGATTATTATGACATATGTATCATATATTACCGTCACGTAACTTTTAATAACGACGCGAGGGAAAGCTTTCTAATGTATATTCAATACATTGCCACTATACGAAATATTTACATAAATTAAACAAGGTCGGTTCGCGCTCATGAAATTTAAATAAACGTAATAAGTAATTACATTGGTATAATAACAAACAAAACGGATTATCTTACATCCTTCTATGTTTAAAATAAAAAACTCTGATTTAAATTTAAACTTTATTTTACAACATTTGTTGTTGACACAAAGGAACTATCGTTAATAACATTTAAAACGCTATCAATAAAAACCACTAACTCGTCTATCGCCTTTAAGAATCCAGTTTTTGCGGCTCGTTCCAAAAGAATTTCGTGAGAATTATGCTCTTTTTGAAAATATCTCATTCTTTGTGCATTCAAATCCATTTCAAGTTGACGATTCATTTTTTTCAATTCTTTATTTATATGTTTAATCAGTTAATAGTCCTTGTTTTCTTTATAAGTCATTATTCCACAACAAAAACAAAGCGAAACTAGTTTGTATAAAACGCGATGTGGTTAGTTCAGTACAGGTCGAACACAAAGGAATCTGATTACCGCTAACTATCTCTCTACGCCGTTAGAGCTCCTCTGATTACCACGAACTATCTCTCTCTCCGCGTTTATCTCCATTGTTGATTTATTTAGAGCAGGTGTTGAGCGGAGAATCCCCGTTAAATTCGTTAACCTCGCATGGTTTAAAAGTTCTCCACTTAAATATACGAAGTTTGAGAAAAACTTTGGCCAATTTTGTGTTTATTTAGAATCAATTAACATATCATTAGATGTAATTATGAAACTTTTCAAATTATGGAAAATAATGAGTTCAAAATAAATGGTTATAATTACTGTTTTACGAAAATGTGTTAAAACCGAAACGGTGGCATAGTTATTTCCGTAATAAATGATTTAAGTTTAGTTGAGAATGTATTTACGATAGCCGAAGCAACTATCAAAAGTATCGACGTCAAATTACCTAATAATAAAATTTACAGGATTATAGGATGTTACCGAGTAACAGTGCTCTAGAATTTATTAGTGATATGAATTCCAAATTGTCTTATTATACGAATATTGAAAATGTAATTTGGGCTGGAGATATAAATATAGATCTTTTATTGCCACGCGAGAAAATAGTTACTGAGTACGTAAACGTACTACACGAAATAACCCTACTCGAGTAACTTCCACTACTAAAACGAGTATTGACCACTTTTTCATTAAGCAAAACGTAAAAAAAGAAGTGTTATCCACTACTCATATAGTTAATATTACAGACGACTACCCAATTTATATTAGTGTCCCTAACATACGCGAAACAAATAAACTGAATAATTCAACAGAAGTTATCGAAATTGATAATGAAATTTTAACCAAAAATATCGGAAAAGAAACGTGGAACTCAGTTTTTGAAGAAAACGACCCTAATGAAGCCTCGAAACTATTTATTGATGTATTAAAAAAAAACATTTTCTCTCATAAAAAAAATAAAACCTTGGATAACAAATTCAATAATTGTATCGATAAGGAAAAGAGATGCATTAGCTAAGCGTATTAAAAAAGAACCATTTAACGTTGCATTAAAAAATTATTATATAATTGCCCTTCTTAGTAACATTTCTAAAATATTTGAAAAAGTTATAAAAAATCAGTTAATTAACTTCCTGGAGAGCTCAAAATATTTATCGAAAAATCAATACGGTTTTAGAAAAGGTCTATTTTTGAGCTAACAGAAATGCTATATAAAACTATTGATCAAAATGTAAAATCTATTGGCGTGTTTTTGGGCTTAAAAAAGACATTCGATACTGTCTCCCACCCTATATTAATACAGAAATTAGAAAAATCTGGTATACGTGGAATTGTATTAGATTGGTTTAGAAGTTATTTACTCGAGAGATATACAATACTTAAAATAAATAATACCATAAGTAACTCACTATTAATTAAATTTGGTATACCTCAAGGTACAATGATTGGCCCGATATTGTTTTTAATATACATAAATAATTTATGTAACAACGAAATTGATGAGAAACTCGTATCGTTTGCGGATGATACTGCGGACACAAAGAGCTCTAAATATAGTTTATATGAAACTTAAGGAAAATTTATTAACATTCAACATAAATAAAACTAATTACAATTGTTTCTCCTCGAGAACGACTATAGATTTGTTACATGAATTTAAAATTCACGAAAATAATAATTGTAGAAACTGCACTGCAAAATGTTTAAAGTTAGAAAGAGTAAATAAACTAAAATATCTGGGGGTAATAATAGACAGTAATCTAAAGTGGAATGTACATGTGACCTATATCACTAATAAAATTCGACTATGTATAAATTCCGTGAAATTAAAAACTTTTTAGAAATACCGTGGTTAAAAACAGTATATTACGCCATAATTCAATCAATTACATCGTACGGAATAATCGGCTGGGGTGGTACTTATGATACTACAATCGTACCATTAGAAATATTACAAAGAAAAATTCTACGTATATGTACGAAATTATTATTATTAACCTCGCAGTTTGAAACAAGTCGCCCCTATATGAACTTTTAAACGGTTATTCGTGTTAAACGTGTACATTGCTTAACATTAACGACAACATATAAAAAACAGCAGTCGATAAGTATGACATTCTAATTACCGTCAAATACAAAGCTAGAAGTTACTTGGTTAACCATTTTTAGGTTATTTTTATGGTCAGTTATTGAGCGTTTCACTCCTATACGGTTCAATGGGAATTATTATTGATCGCTATTGTCAGTTATAATAAGAATTAAAATAGAGTTGCAATTTATTCCGGCGATATGTACTTTTAAATTTTAACAGATTTGACATACATTATAAAGTCTAGCACCTTATATCCTATGAACAATATTTTTGGAAAAAGTACAGCTAGATAAATGGCCAAAAAAATTTTACATTACCGAAATACTACATTATTATAGATAATAAATAATACTATAAATATAGAACTCAGTTAATCAAGTTATTTTTTAACGAAACATGCAAACAATTACCAGCCTATCAATTTGATATTTTAATTATTGTTGTTGGCAATTAAACTTTGGGGTCATTTCACCGAGAATCATGTTTTGTTATCACAACAACTTGAACACAAGTTTTTTAACTAATGTTTGATACCTATTTAATGTAAAAGTAGCTTCATGATTTGTTGCGCTTTGGGTTTAATTTAATAGACTAGTTTCTTTATCTTTCAGGACTCTTTTGTTAGTAGATTTCTGTAGTTATTTGTCATAATATCGCGGTAAAGAATACGTTTCTCAGTATAATAAGCGAATAAGAAAAAAAATCGTTGTGTTTTACGACTACCTATCGCGGACTAAAGGAGTAGAATCTACAAAGTATAGCAACCTTGTAAATTAATCCTATAATTCTTCTCTCCTACTTCAGTCATCTGAATTGAAACGTCGTTGTCCTGTTTCTCCAACCGATAGCTATCGGGATCGGGTAGACCAGACACGACCGACTTCGAAGAACGATAAAGAAAACCATATATAAATAATGTAAAAAACTTTAAATATTCCCTAGGCTGGTTTATTTTTCCAAGACAGAAAGGGCTCTAAATATAGTTTATATGAAACTTAAGGAAAATTTATTAACATTCAACATAAATAAAACTAATTACATTTGTTTCTCCTCGAGAACGACTATAGATTTGTTACACGAATAAAAAATTCACGAAAATAATAATTGTAGAAACTGCACTGCAAAATGTTTAAAGTTAGAAAGAGTAAATAAACTAAAATATCTGGGGATAATAATAGACAGTAATCTAAAGTGGAATGTACATGTGACCTATATCACTAATAAAATTCGACTATATATAAATTCCGTGAAATTAAAAACTTTAGAAATACCGTGGTTAAAAACAGTATATTACGCCATAATTCAATCAATTATATCGTACGGAATAATCGGCTGGGGTGGTACTTATGATACTACAATCGTACCATTAGAAATATTACAAAGAAAAATTCTACGCATATGTACGAAATTATTATTACCCAAATCAATTACTATATGATGAATTTAAAGTTTTTTCTGTTAAACATTTATATGCTAAAGAAATTTTATTATACACTTTCAAACACAAACAACTTATCGACTTGACTAAAACTTAGCACAACAGATATGTAGAAGTAGGAAATTTATTTACGCCAAGATCCTATAAAACGATCGGTCAAAAACATGCTCGCTATCTAGACCCTAAAATATATAAAGCAAAAAGTTTTGATAAAGTGTAACAAAAGATGATAAATTTGACTATTGAATAAACCGGCTGTATTCAATTGATTGCTATTTCAACATTTTTAAATTTTCATGGTTACCTTCTCTGGTTTTATTTAAGAAAATAAGATGTTAATTAGTTGCATATTGTTAAAATGTTAAGGTGTTGGTTGCACGAAAAATCTTTAGCGATAAAAACGAATGAATGCCCTAGACGTTCTCTTTAAAAAAATGTCATTGTCCAAACAAATTTCAATTCTAAGTGTACTAGTAAGTGTCACACTTATTTGTTACTTCAGGTCATACGTTTTAAGCATCGCGTATTACACCGATAAGTGTCACACCTATTTGTTATTTCAGGTCACACGTTGTAAGCATCGCGTATTACTCCGATAAGGTGTAAAGTTAATCTAACAATGCATCACGTACATAAATCGGTTACGTATACATTAAACTATTATAACGGAAATGTAATGTTTTGCCCTTTGGGGATTTACATGTACACTGTTTGAAAATGTATTAAAAAACATTTATTAGTTTTTGAATAAATCTTGGGGTTTTTTCATGTCATTACATTTATTAGTTTGAATAAATCTTGGTTATTTTAAACAATTTTATATCCCTTTTACAAATTGCATATCAAATAATTGTTATTATTTTTTTTTATTTTCATGTAATAACATTTTCTTGCCATTACACATCACATGGGATAATATTTTTTCACAGAAATCAACACCTAAAAATGTGTTATTATTGATTGTAGAAGTGATATCGGAATAATTTAAATTATTAGCTGCATTTAGGAAATTAATTTCCACTCGTTCATCCCACGATAACATTAAACAATCGTGTTGGATTTGGGATGGATGATCAATTTCGCAACCGTTACACTTTTTTCGTATATAACCCTCAATTTGACTAATTGCGGCAAGTTTTATTTCATCGTAAACACGTTTAACCTCATTGAGGCACGCTATAACCTCATCGTACTTGTTGACAAACGCTTTCCATGTATAAACGGAGATGGCGAACCCAACCTTGGTGGGGAAAAACGTTCCGTTATTCACCCCCACCCCGCGTACCATTTCTCGGATGTTCAATATTCTTCGACCTTGATAAATACTTAAGTCAATTTTCCTTGTATTCGACCCCTCTAAAAACCACGAGGACGGTGGTGTGGATTCGCTTTCGAAAAATGTTGTAATTCGCTCTCGATCCATCCACACTTGTTTAAGTTCAAATTCCGATAGTGTAATACCAGAATCACCGTCCACCCGCCCGAGACGTATCGAGCAATCGGGGGTAACTGCGACCGCCTTTATCGGGGAAATTAGGAAAACTTTCATCCCTTCCCTGAAAACAAACACCAAGGTATAAACACATTTAATTTATATTAGCTTAACCATACTCGCATTTTTAGTTGTGTTGCACCACCGTTCGTGAAGTCGCAAATAGATTTTATAGTTCGCGTCTGGGGTTTTAATCATTTTCTTTGAAGGTTCTTTGTGGCTTTTATACCCGGAATGTGTCGACCTTTGAGTCTTTCAGATCTAATGAAAGTCACATGTCGAAATGTTGGACTGACGTTTGATACGGGTCTTTCAGATTTACTTATCATTGTGCTATTAAAATAGTTTAGGTAACGTTACTGCAATCGCAATAATGTGGTAGTCGTACACCTTCTCAGAGGGTATACATTTTCAAACAGTGTACATGAAAATCCCCAAAGGGTAAAACATTACATTTCCGTTATAATAGTTTAATGTATACGTAACCGATTTATGTACGTGAGGCATTCTTAGATTAACTTTACACCTCATCGGTTTATTCAATAGTCAAATTTATCATCTTTTGTTACACTTTATCAAAACTTTTTGCCTTATATATTTTAGGGCCTAGATAGCGAGCATGTTTTTGACCGATCGTTTTATAGGATCTTGGCGTAAATAAATTTCCTACTTCTACATATCTGCTGTGCTAAGTTTTAGTCAAGTCGATAAGTTGTTTGTGTTTGAAAGTGTATAATAAAATTTCTTTAACATATAAATGTTTAACAGAAAAAACTTTAAATTCATCATATAGTAATTGATTTGGGTAATAATAATTTCGTACATATGCGTAGAATTTTTCTTTGTAATATTTCTAATGGTACGATTGTAGTATCATAAGTACCACCCCAGCCGATTATTCCGTACGATATAATTGATTGAATTATGGCGTAATATACTGTTTTTAACCACGGTATTTCTAAAAAGTTTTTAATTTCACGGAATTTATACATAGTCGAATTTTATTAGTGATATAGGTCACATGTACATTCCACTTTAGATTACTGTCTATTATTACCCCCAGATATTTTAGTTTATTTACTCTTTCTTACTTTAAACATTTTGCAGTGCAGTTTCTACAATTATTATTTTCGTGAATTTTAAATTCATGTAACAAATCTATAGTCGTTCTCGAGGAGAAACAAATGTAATTAGTTTTATTTATGTTGAATGTTAAAAAATTTTCCTTAAGTTTCATATAAACTATATTTAGAGCTCTTTGTGTCCGCAGTATCATCCGCAAACGATACGAGTTTCTCATCAATTTCGATGTTACATAAATTATTTATGTATATTAAAAACAATATCGGGCCAATCATTGTACCTTGAGGTATACCAAATTTAATTAATAGTGAGTTACTTATGGTATTATTTATTTTAAGTATTGTATATCTCTCGAGTAAATAACTTCTAAACCAATCTAATACAATTCCACGTATACCAGATTTTTCTAATTTCTGTATTAATATAGGGTGGGAGACAGTATCGAATGTCTTTTTTAAGTCCAAAAACACGCCAATAGATTTTACATTTTGATCAATAGTTTTATATAGCATTTCTGTTAGCTCAAAAATAGACCTTTTCTAAAACCGTATTGATTTTTCGATAAATATTTTGAGCTCTCCAGGAAGTTAATTAACTGATTTTTTATAACTTTTTAAAATATTTTAGAAATGTTACTAAGAAGGGCAATTATATAATAATTTTTTAATGCAACGTTAAATGGTTCTTTTTTAATACGCTTAGCTAATGCATCTCTTTTCCTTATCGATACAATTATTGAATTTGTTATCCAAGGTTTTATTTTTTTTTATGAGAGAAAATGTTTTTTTTAATACATCAACAAATAGTTTCGAGGCTTCATTAGGGTCGTTTTCTTCAAAAACTGAGTTCCACGTTTCTTTTCCGATATTTTTGGTTAAAATTGCATAATCAATTTCGATAACTTCTGTTGAATTATTCAGTTTATTTGTTTCGCGTATGTTAGGGACACTAATATAAATTGGGTAGTCGTCTGTAATATTAACTATATGAGTAGTGGATAACACTTCTTTTTTTACGTTTTGCTTAATGAAAAAGTGGTCAATACTCGTTTTAGTAGTGGAAGTTACTCGAGTAGGGTTATTTATACATAGAAAAAAGCCGTTTTCGTGTAGTACGTTTACGTACTCAGTAACTATTTTCTCGCGTGGCAATAAAAGATCTATATTTATATCTCCAGCCCAAATTACATTTTCAATATTCGTATAATAAGACAATTTGGAATTCATATCACTAATAAATTCTAGAGCACTGTTACTCGGTAACATCCTATAATCCTGTAAATTTTATTATTAGGTAATTTGAAGTCTATACTTTTGATAGTTGCTTCAGCTATCGTAAATACATTCTCAACTAAACTTAAATCATTTATTACGGAAATAACTATGCCACCGTTTCGGTTTTAACACATTTTCGTAAAACAGTAATTATAACCATTTATTTTGAACTCATTATTTTCCATAATTTGAAAAGTTTCATAATTACATCTAATGATATGTTAATTGATTCTAAATAAACACAAAATTGGTCAAAGTTTTTCTCAAACTTCGTATATTTAAGTGGAGAACTTTTAAACCATGCGAGGTTAACGAATTTAACGGGGATTCTCCGCTCAACACCTGCTCTAAATAAATCAACAATGGAGATACACGCGGAGAGAGAGATAGTTCGTGGTAATCAGAGGAGCTCTAACGGCGTAGAGAGATAGTTAGCGGTAATCAGGTTCCTTTGTGTTCGACCTGTACTGAACTAACCACATCGCGTTTTATACAAACTAGTTTCGCTTTGTTTTTGTTGTGGAATAATGACTTATAAAGAAAACAAGGACTATTAACTGATTAAACATATAAATAAAGAATTGAAAAAAATGAATCGTCAACTTGAAATGGATTTGAATGCACAAAGAATGAGATATTTTCAAAAAGAGCATAATTCTCACGAAATTCTTTTGGAACGAGCCGCAAAAACTGGATTCTTAAAGGCGATAGACGAGTTAGTGGTTTTTATTGATAGCGTTTTAAATGTTATTAACGAAGTTCCTTTGTGTCAACAACAAATGTAAAATAAAGTTTAAATTTAAATCAGAGTTTTTTATTTTAAACATAGAAGGATGTAAGATAATCCGTTTTGTTTGTTATTATACCAATGTAATTACTTATTACGTTTATTTAAATTTCATGAGCGCGAACCGACCTTGTTTAATTTATGTAAATATTTCGTATAGTGGCAATGTATTGAATATACATTAGAAAGCTTTCCCTCGCGTCGTTATTAAAAGTTACGTGACGGTAATATATGATACATATGTCATAATAATCAAGTTCAAGCCATCTAGGTACGTAACGATATAAAAAATCCGTTAGGAACAACTTGTTTAAAAAGCGTTAAAAAATTGACGTAAATATGGTAAATTTCCTAAAAATATATAGATGGCCACCCTACAGAACCCGTTTGAATATGAAACATTAAAGATGGAGGCCAAATCACGTCAATTTTCCAAATTACTAAGAGTTCATATAATAACCGTTAAAAGAGAGTTACAAACTTATGTTAAGCCTTTGTCTAAATTCCCGCCAAAAAATGTTTTTATTATATAGCTACAAGGTCACACATTCCCCGAGTGTCTAACAGCGAGCGGGGTAACCTAGCAACGGCGCATTCCTCGATAAACACCTACTCAATCAATCAAACCTGTCACCACCTTAACAATGCCCGAGTATAGCGAGCCTGGGAATTCCTTTAAAGGAGTACTGACCCCTTTTCGCGCTAAAACGCCAACCAATCAGCGCCATTTTGAGTAATTTCGCGCCAGCCAATCAGCGCGCAGTACACGCGTAGTAACCACGTGATCCCCGCGCCGCGTAGTTACCGTGCCAGCCAATCAGCGCGCGCCACTCTGCGGAGGTCAATGACCCCCCGCGCCACCTGCCGGAAGGGGGAAGGAAGCGGGGACTTCCGGTGCCGACCCCCTTTCTACCTCTACATTGAAAAACCCTGATGATGCTGGTACATCCTACTTACGCCCCACTGTTTACGAAATGTAATATCTTAAATTATTTTAAAATTAGTGTTTTTTTGTGTTCGTTTTATTGCTTGATTTTAATTGGTCTCAATTATGTCAAGGGTTTCTGTTTTGAGGATATTAAAATTTAGGTAAACTTTTTTTTAGACCAAACTAACGTTGTTTCTTTCGGCTTTTTCTAGTTTGTAGTTGAATAATTAAAAAAATCCCAAGACAAAAGTTACGAAGAAAACTTTATGATAACAATCATTAAGCTAGGCTTATACCCAAGGTCACGCCTGAGGGCCCAGTTAGCTAGTGACTTGCAAATGCCCTTAAATCAAGTAGCTGGGTTACAATGCGTAGGCAGCCATTAAATCAACGCTAACCCGCAGCGCTCCGTACTCTAAATATTACCATTATCCTCATCTAGTTGTTTTGGTAAGGGGAAACCGAAGAATTCCGGCAAAACCCCTACAGCCAGCAGGAGCATATCTTGTAACCTCTGCTGGGAGTAGAATATGCAATTGCACAAATCCCAAAATCGGAATTGGCCTTAACAATACTTCATATTCGATTACATACAAAAATGGTGTTGGCACACCGCTAGCAATTTCTATTCCCATTTCATCCTTAAGTCACATTAATATCCAAATAAAGAAGAATTATAAATTCAAAATATCTGATGGTTGCGGACCTTACTCAGAAAATGAAAATCTTTTGTAAAAATACCGTTATAATAAAAATCTTTACCTGTACAAATAGAAAAAGTATAAAACAGAGGAAAAATCCAAAGACGAAAAATGGAACTTCACAAACGATTGCTATAACGTATCCGAGCAAAAGAAACGCAGCGGAGCAAACAAAATCGGCGTCCGTAGGAATGGTCTGGTCAGCGTCTTGTACGTCGCTGGAAAATCTATTCAGAATTCGCCCAACTGGTGTGGTATCGAAGAAGAGTACGGGCGATCTTAAAATGGATTTGAGCAATTTGTGGTGCATTTTAAACGAGCCTCTTAAGAAAGAGAGCAACAAAACAAATGACATTGCGGGTATTAACACGCACTGCCCGAGTGTAAAAATTCCAAAAATTAAAAATCCTGGTTGACTAGATGTTAGTTCGTTTTTGGTGATATTTCCAGCTTCAATGGCAACTGAATTCAAGCTATCACTCCAGCCCGCCAGCCAATACTTCGAAGCGATTGAGAGATATTGCGCAATTGCCACACCAATTATTATGACGAAGCACCATTTGATTCCAATCAGTTTGAAAAATTGTTTTAAAACTGAAGGTGTAGACTGTTAAAAAAAAGTTATCCATAAGAATTTGGCTTGTTTTGGTAAATTTGAACTGTGTGATCAAATATGAAAGAGCAAAATGGATAAACCGTGTAAAACACGTATGTAGTATTTTGTCTTTAAAATATCAGTTATTAAAATAAAATAATTATTTTAAGGTATTATAAATATCAAGATGTTGAAGAAGGATTTTAGAAGGAGACGACCCGAGGTAAAAGGTGATTACAAAAAATAAAACAATAAAAACTAAAAAGTATAAAATGTTTTTATCTGCGTCACGAGCCTAAGCTTTGTAGTACTTTATTGGTACGCGCTTTTTGCACGCGGGTTTCAAATTCCGAAAGGTCTCGCGACTTAAGCACGTGCTCTGCTCTCTACCTTCAAGAGCTTCGGCTAAGTGACGTAGACAAAACATTGTCACATGACCTCCCGTATTTTTTGTAAACATCTATTCTGACCATTTTATTCAAACTCGGGGATCTAGTAGACATTCGTGTAATTTGAAAATTTCCCAAAGGAAAAATTAGAATGGGCTTCCAAAATTGTTTTTGACAACTCAGTTTCAAGTTTTCATAACGGTATTTAACATGGCTTACTTTAAAAGTGTTAATAATTTTTAAAATTTAAAAATTTTATATCTATAAAAAAAATATACAAAATTATGAAATTTGGTCGAATTCGGATCATTTTGCTTAAATGCGACTAACTTTTTGTAAAAAGAATCTATTTTGCAAAATTTCGATAAATATGATATATGCCAAAAAATTAAGGTAAATGTTATGCCAAATATTTGGAAATTATGGTATAATTAAATAATTTAGCCAATTGAAATGAAATTGGGTAAATTTAATTTGGTTAAATTGGGTAAATGTAGGGACATGTGGGAATAATAAAAAATTGGGTTTGTTTAAATGAAATTGGTAAATTGGTTATGAAGCGGAAAGCTCATTTAAGGGAATTTACTAGTTAAAAGCCCCTTAACCCATTAATTTGGTCAAAATACGTTATTACCCCATCACCCCAACCCCCAGAAACCAATAAAAACCCTTCCGGAAGTAAAATTATGGATAAGCCCTTTATTGAGTGTTTCTAAAATTACCTTCTTAATGGAAATCCGGGAAAATGGAGGCCAAAGTCCACTAAAACATCAATAAATCACCAAGTCATCAAAATATATTTACGTGTTTTAGCTAAAACTATATAGCTTTTTTGTTAAAAATAAAGAATTTATGATTTCGAAATTACAAGTTTAACAAACATATATAAAATTCACTTCATTTACCATAATGAATTCAGAATAGCCTAGTATATTTGTCTCAATTCATGTGAAATCATGCAAGCATTTAAACTATAATAATATGATCGGATTCTGAAATCTGAATCGGCACCATTTTTCTATATAAAATATTTTTTTTACTGATCAAAAGCTACCCGAGCACTTGCTATATTATCTCGAACCAGAATAAAGCCGATTTTACCCCCTCGTATCTCAAAACTATCGTTTGCAAGGTTACAGGCACGCGACAAACAATTACTAATTCCATCTAACAGGGTTGACGCGAATCTTAGTAAAATTGAGTCCAAGTGAGGCTTAATTGTTCTCTTTTTTCATCTTAATAATAATAACCAGCTATGCTAATACCCAAGGCACCACCTTATGCCTAAGTCATCAATCGACTTTTAATTCACGTGTCCGGGTTACAATGCGTAGGAGGGTGGTGCCAAGCTCTTACTGTCACGCGAGCCAACAGCTCCCTACACTCATGGAACTAATCAACGCTAGGGGCGGTTCGCAGCCGTATATTTTACTAGAAATTTGGTGATTCAATTCGGAAACGACTTAGTTCTTAACGGGGTCTACATTTCGGTTTCTAAACTAATATACGGAATTTTACCGTCTAAAATAGTCAGTCGTTTGCTAAGTTTATAAATGGTTTATAAATGATTTGTAATTTCTGACAATGCATTACTTTCCTGTATTTCATTCCAATGACTTAAATTATCAAAATATCACTAGATTGTCATCGCTGTCATCTGTTATAAATAGTTTAATTAACTTTAATATCCTAATGGCCAAGGAATAAAATCAACATACGTGAAAACTAATTCCTTCATCACCACGACGTGCTCTTTTTTTAATATTCGCTAGATCTACTTCAGGAATAACTAACGTTTTATACGTATTTGCATTAAACATAATCACGGCTAAGCCGTTTTAAAACTATTATAATATATTAAATATAAATATAATATATTATACATATGAAAGGGTTTATCACAAGTTCGCAACAGTACATTTTTAAATCCTTAACCAAATCATCTAAGTCTAGCAGGCAACAATTTGCTTTTCCTTCTGAGTGACGTCCGTCCCTCCAAAAAAAACTGTATCACCTTTCCGGCGTTCTGCGAAGATCCGCTAGGGAGGGTTGTCAATGAAATTTTTCGGATTTTCCTGCCTGCAAAACGTCCCTAGCGTTGATAAGTTCCATGCTACACTATAACCGTTTACCTCAACAAGTTTTTATGGAAGGGGAAACCGAAGAGATTGGTTAAAACCCGTTATACCAATGGGAAGAAACTTGCAAACTTAACGCGGAAAGAGTGGTTCTGAGATTTCACCCCGTGCCACTGACAGGGATCCTTTTGCTGCTAGGCGAAAGTGCTAACCAATCCATCACCCCACTCCACAGCAAATCAAATGAACCGATTTAAATAAAATAGGGTACACATTTTCAATTTAGGCTCCCATTGTGGCTTTGCAAATCTGTTCTAGCTCTTTAGCTACGGCGAAAAATGTACAGTTAAGCTAGTCGGTAACGACGCCAAGGAAAGATAAACACAGTACAGAACGGAAATCCGTTCTTCCATCTTCTCCTAAGTTCGTCTGCTAAGCTTGACTTTGCGTTACCAAACGAAAATAAAAACAAGTTAGCAGATGAAAATGAAGAAATTTTGTCTACTAAAAATAAAAAAGTTCGTCTGCAATGCTATCTTCTCCTAAGGCACCGACTTAGGCCTAATTCATCAAGCGACTTTTAAAGACATTTATTCTGGTGGCTAGTTACAAAGCGTAAAAGGTTGGTGGCTAGCTCTTCATGCCACGTGAGCCAACAGCTCCCTACACAAGATATTATCGTTAACCTTAACAAGTTTTTATAACTCGGGGGAAAAAAACCTTAAATCCTCTAGTTCGTCTGCTAAGCAGCTTGGTTTCGCGTTACCATATTTATAGCTTTGCTTATATTGTTATAAACAATAAGTTGTTCCTTTAAACAAAACAACACGTCCTATATTATATATAGTTTGATTTCACGACTTTTATGGCTTGTAAGAACCTTGCTCATAATATGATTTCGCGACTTTTAAGGGCTATAAGAACCTGGCTCATAGTTTGAATTCACGACTTTTATGGGCTGTAAGAATTTTGCTCATAGTTTGATTTCACGACCTTTATGAAATGTACTTAGATCAAATTATTAAGTTCAGGGGTAATAACTTTTAAAGACCCTTAAATACGCTCACTACTTCAAAACCCATGTTTTGCACCCATTTTGAAATCTATGAACAACTATTCATGGTTTTCTTCGTACTCACCAATTTTTTTTCTCATTTTATTAATAGTAAGTGTAGGGAGCTGTTGGCTCGCGTGGCATGAAGGGCTTGCCACCACCTTCCTACGCATTACAACCTGGCCACCTGAATTAAAGGCTTTAAAAGTCGCTTGATGACTTAGGCCTAAGGTGGTACATTGGGTATTAGCTTAGCTGAAGATTATTATTATTATTAATTCGCATTTTCCGAAATTTCACTTTTTTACACAGATTAACCTTCATTTTCCCCATAACTATTCGCAATTACCTACATTTCCCTATATTTACCCAAGTTTTCCCATATTCCGTGAAATTTTAGTATATTTTGAAAAATTTTAAACAATTTAAACAAATTTCCCTATTTTTAACAAATCTAATCTCAACTTTTTCGAATCAACCTTACTATTTTGAATTAACCCAATATATTCGCGTTTCTATAGTTTTGTTCGCTTTTACCAAAATTTAATTGTATTTTCCCCATTTATTTGCATTTTTGAAAAATTCCTTGTACTTACCCAAACTTATTCGCTTTTACCAATTGTATCCACATATAACCAATTTGTTCGCATTTATCTAAATTTATTTGCATTTTCTAAAAATTTCCCTGGATTTACATTATTTTACCGACATTTAAATTTTACCAATTTAATTTCAATAAGCCCATTTTTATTTAAATCTAAATTTCCTATATTTACCCAAACGAATTCGCACTTAGCCAATTTTGTTCGCATTTACCAAAATATAATTGCCTTTTCTTAAATTTTCCTACATTTACCCTCTTTTTGGTTTTTACCTACATTTTCCAAATTTTTTCAATGTACCAAAATTTCCTAGCATATTTGCCTTAATTTATTAGCATTTATCACATTTATTGAAATTTTCATTAATATATTCGTTTTTACAAAATGTTAATTAGGGTTACTTTTTGTAAAAACCAAATTTGGAAATTATTACTGCCAAATCAGTGAGTTTCACATGTTAAATCCCGTAAACAAAATTTGAAACTGTGTTGTGATAAACAACTTCGGTGGCCGTGGCAAAATGGTAGCCTATTGAAATTTTTCGCTTTGGGCCTTTCAAAATTACTTAAAGGTCTACTAGAACACTGACTTGTGAGTTTGAACAAAATCAGTTAGCATCACCTCGGGTCGTCTCCCTGGTAGTAATATTAAAACGATCAAATTTTAATTTAGAGATTTGGTATTTGTAGTGTCAGTTCAATTTCTTTTGATTGGGCTAATTTAACATATTTTTTCAAAGGTATATGCTTTTCGTAACCATTCATATCATTTCTATACGCGACCATCTATTGTTCCATCTTTAAATTCGAACGATAAATATCAAACGACTTGAGCCTTTTTATGGTAGTAAAAATAATATTACAAATGCCTCGGAGGAAAAATGATAATCTCAGTGGCTCACTTTTTCTAGCTTCAGTTATGGTTGTTTAAATATTTAAACCCTAAACTTATAAAACAGTACTATAAATTTCGTAGAAGGAACCGTATCTTTTAAAATATTATAAAAAACAATTCATGTTTCTAGTCACGTGTTATATACGTCAAGAAAGGCTAGCTAACCATTAAGAATTAATGTTACATTTATTATTAACATTATTTAATAACGAAGTTATCTCAGATTTCAAATACCAATCTAGAAACAAAGATTTTATTGAAAGTGACATCAATTCTCTAACTTAATAGCAATGTGGATAATGAAACTCGGTTCAAAGAAGCTTTAAGTTTATCTTTTGCATTTTCACATCGTCAGAATTTGGGTTCTTAAGTACTTACAATGCGTTGACTTGTTTTTTCAATTTCAATTAGATTTCTGCCAACCAAAATATTTCTACATTCAAAAGATTTTATGTCGCTTTTCCTAAAGAATACATAAACAAAATTAAGTTAAGTTTATCTTTACCATTTTACTATTGTATCAAACTTATTTGTGGTTCATTTTAAAATAATAAGATGAATCTAAAGAGTGTATAAAATAATTCGCAAGTGATAACCGTTTTAGTCAATTCCATACAAACAAAAAATTAAATAAAAGACAGTCCATTGGAAATAATGTTATAAAATGTATTTCTTGGTTTCACCGCAGTAACACCGATCAGTAAGTCTATTCGATATAGCTTTGGTGTGTGCGCAGATTCAGAGCAGATTTATTGAAGGTTTTTTGGTGTGAAAAGAAAATTGGAAATAAATAAAGATAATTTAGTGAAGCTAAATATTACTAAGTTTAAAAACTTAAGTTAATCTTTATATAAGCTCTTAGGCAATTGTCGTTAGAAAAACCATTTCGTAGCTGTCAAAAAAGCAATTTGTGATAACGTTTTAATCCGCCCGTAGTGGATAAAAACGCTTTAAGCCTTAAGGGAGATTTAAAGTAATTGTAAACGTAATAGAAAGTTTTAAATATTTTGGTGTAGTGTTGAAAATGAGCACATTTGTACATCAACTCCAGTTGTTAATCCTAGTAAAATAAAGGGGCAGCTATTACTGAATAGTGACTGGCAAAATATTTTCAGAAATAAGATTATTGCTTTCATTTAAGTTAAAATAATTTTGTTAATAAATCAATGTGTTTCAGATATCAGTTTTAAAGATGGACCTGAGCTAAATATTATTTAAATTGAGACATCAAATCCTAATCCGTCAGCTATTCAAAAAATTTCCTTAGTTAATATTTATTATTGTGTCCTAAGGAAGTATAACCTCGACAACACCAGAAACTGCCTCGTAGCTCATGATGCGGCAATTGGACAGTTACTGTATATTAAGTCTCTGTGAGATCCGATTGCTACAGAGTCTTCGCAGTCATTGATAATTGAGACTGTAATGTATGTGAAGGAGGATGCGAATGTGCAGTTGCGTAGGCAATTATGTTTTCAAATAAAATAGTATACAACATTAATGATTTAAATCATGTTAGAAAATCTGATACATGCAGCCATATAATTGCATTGTTATACTCTTTCTGGAAAGGTATAAGGAAAAACCCCTGGTGATATATGAGATAGCATGCACTTCAACAATCTGTGGTTGGAAAACTCCTAAGTAAAGGAATTTTGAACCAAATCCATTGGGGGAAATTGCACTGAATAGACTCAAACTTTACTCTTAGATATCACCGGTTGATAAACCTCAAAGGGAAGAAAGAAACGCTTTTGCCCTTAGACATCCCAATGATAAGTTATACGATCCCAAAAAAGTGAAATGATTTTTAAAGCTTGTAAAGCCCGCATTTGCATCCGCAAATGTAGGTTTTGTCCCTAGCAGTCTTTCCCTCTACTTCAGAGAGTTATCTCGTTGTTTCGGGCCAACGCTGCTGGGGAAGGTAGGGATGACTCATCCTCGCTCGCGTCGTCCACCTTCGGAATTCTCCGAAAGTGGCGACCTCTGACCCGAAGGGTTAATAGCGGGGTAAAGTTACCGGTGACGCTTATATTTCTTGGTGGGCTTTCTTCTCCAGCCAATTAGGTTGGAGACCGGTAGCGTCATCCGAGGGGCCCACTATATAAGGGACGTCGGGACAATGGACTAGACTCTTGGTTACGGACTCCGACCTAACCAGTCACACCTTTTATATTCTCTCTTCTAGAGAAAGTTTAGTTGCCATGCCTTGTAACTTTTGGTAATTATATATATATGATTATTAAAGAGTATTTAACAGTTTGACTCTCGTACATGGTTTAAACATAAGCCGACAATTTCCAGGCTTCACAAGCTCTAATACTAATTTATCCTCAATCAAAGGTCCCGAAATTGTTATTTGAACAAATATAGATCATGTATATCAGTTAATGATTGTGCACTCTAAAAACATTACACTCAAAATGAATGCTTTAGTGTTAACGTGGCCGACACTGTGGCACCATGCTTTATCATTCAAATATCATTATTTTTTAGGCGTTCCCAATTGAAAGTTGAATTTTCGTTCACAATTGAGAGGTGAAGTATTCATTTTTGAATTGTTTATAGAATGTGGCTACAACATTCATATTTGAAAGCTATAGCGTTTAAATACGAATTCAGAGTTTCGCTTGCAACTAAGAATGGTTTAGCGCTCTTATTTGCTGTCTTAATAAAACAGTAATCAAACATTCATAATTCAACGCTGCAGTTGGATTCGTTGTATAAGATATTGTTAAAAAACTTATGAAATACAGGAAAGAGCGACAAATCCCAAATATAATTTTATGACACTTTTCAGTATTTATATATATTTTATAAATATATTTTATATTTTCGTTGACAAATGTTTGATTATGCGTTTTCCTCATTTTATTTATTATTTTATGTATTATCAAGAATGTATTTATTTATACTCAGGGAGAATAAATATGTCGAGACTATCGACGGACACGTTGAGGCCCTAACCCCGTCATGCTAGGGGGGGAGGAAAAAAGGAGGCGGTCTTATTTTTTGCGTCCTCGCAGCAGCGTTAATCGCGTCGAAAAACGTAATTTTTAAGAACCAATGAGATTGCAGTATTATTTGATTTTATTAAAGCGGAGGAGCATACCGGGGGGCCCAACGGGTGGAATTGGAGTAACGCTAAAAATAATCTCGACATATTCATTCTCCCTGAGTATAAATAAATACATTCTTGGTATTATTATATAATTTAACTCGAGGGGTCGGACATTTGCCTGTTTTGTGTACGGGATTTTGGATTTTTTAAAAATCCAGGATTTTTTATTGTGAATTTGTCATACAAAGTCTATGGGATCAAAATTCTTGGATTTTGGATTTGTGGATTTTTTTCCAAATTTTGTACGGGATTTGGCCAAATGACCGACCCCTCGATTTAACCATGTGTTATAACTAGTTCTACTGTTTATATATATATATATATATGAAGCCGATTTTACACCTTCGTATCTCAAATACCAAAGGTCGTATCAAAACCAGTGATGCATCGTTTGAAAGGTTACAGGCACGCGACAAACATATTTGAATTCCATCGAACAGGGTTTAGACGACGTTTATTAGTAAGGGGGTAAAGTAAGGCTTAATTTTTTTTCTTCTTCTTCCATCTTCTCCTCGCAGACCGCTCTACAGCAAAACCTCCTAAACCGATTGAACTGAAATTTAGTATACAGTATCATATTAAGCTTCCATTGTGTCCTACCAAAGGATAAGTTCATATCTGTTATAGTTCTTGAGCTACGGCAACAAATGTACAGTTCAGCGAGTCGGTAACGAAACCATGGAGTAATAAACACATAAGAAGTACTAAACTGGAGCGACTAGCGATTTTAAAAAAATAATGCAAAAGGTTTGAGGATTGATTCTAGGTGAAAACGTGGCGCTGTGTTCGAAAAAATAGTCTTAAGGGTTAAAATGCCCGCTATGACGGACATACTTGGAAACTATGTATGCAAAATATTTATAGGTGGATTGTAGGTAAAAAGGGGCGCTGAGTTCGACAACAATAGTCGTGCGAGTGTCAGGGTGGGGGTTGTCCGCCATAAGGCGGTCAAGGTCAAAATGTCCGATTCTAGGGCAATGGATCAAACATTCGAATGCTACTGATTTATAGGTTGTTTCTAAGTGAAACAGGTGCAGTGAGTTCGAAGTGTCTCGCCAGTGTCAGGGTGGGCAGTGTGCCGCAAGAGGGCGATAAACCATGCTAATGAGTAATAAACACAGTACAAAACGTGTAAAGCTTAATAACAATCGCACAAGCTTATTTATTAACATTAAAAAATGAATTAAAGAGGATAATGACGTCACGTTTTCAAAAATTAAAGTAAACAATATCTAAACGTACACAATGTTGGCGAAAGTGCTAGGCAGTTCTCAATAATCCAAATAGGTGAAAGTTAACTTTCTAATTTTGTTTATAAATATAATTTCCGCTTCTTTACGTTTACAGGTATTATAATAACTTCACTTCTATTGTTATAACCAAAAAGGCGTAAAATCCACTGAAAAACCATCCGGTTAAAAATGGCAAATAAGTTAAATAATTTACCAAGTTAGTTAAATAAAGGTCATCATGGGATAAAACTTTTTCTTAAGAATGTATAAAGACTGAACAAATCATAAAATTTACAACGTAGCAGACAAAAGGCAAGCATAAATATCAAGAATTAGTTCCTAAAAACGATGTAGATGGCAGCATTACCTAATCACGGGACCATTTCAACCTCCCGACTTTAAAGTTTTGTTTCGTTCTCGCAAAACGTGGCCCGGCTTGTTTATTTTATTTATAGATGCATATATTGTTTAGATCGAAATATATTATCTACTCTGTTTAGATTTACTCTTTTACCTTAAAAGCATAGTACACGAGTTTCAATAATCAGAGTCAACATAACTTGGCAGTGAAATAAACGTTGGCACGTGTTTAATTATTGTCTCGCACCTTGGCCAACCGAGACAAAATAAAAACACCCGATAAAATTACTGAAACTGTCCGTACTAGTGGTATTCGAACATTTCTGTACATTATCGATAGGTGGCTGTAATGTCCCTTATATTTTATATAATATACGTTTGAAAAAATAACGCGAGATACCACGAAGGCGTGTTGAGAAATTATGTAGAGGTAGTCGTTATTAAATATTTAAACTAAACGGACGTTTTATTTCAAACCGCTAAAATCTAATTAAGCCTAACGTATAGAAAACATGAAATTGGCGACGGAGATGGGATGAATCATATGATAGCCACTACAAAATAACATAGAACCATGGCTTTATCACTTCCAAATCAACCACCTTTCTCCGTTCAAGAATCACGAGATAATGTTGGTTCCCGCTGGGAAAAAAGGATAAAGCGTTTCGACATATTCTTGGATGCTTTCGACATTGTCAACCCCTAACGGAAGAAATCTCTCCTTTTATACTATGCTGGATAAGAGGTACATGACATATATGATACTTTTCAAATTCCCCCAGCACAACAAGCCGCGCAACAAGGTGCACAACAGCCTGACGAATATTTGGTTGCCAAACAAGCACTCAACGACTATTTTTTACCAAAACGTAATGTAATAGTGGAAAAATACAAGTTTCGTCAATCGACCCAGTTAACGTACGAATCCATCGAAGAATATACTATCAGACTGAAGACGCTCGCATTGTCATGTGATTTTCATGACACCAATAAAGAAATATTAGGTCACCTTATAAAAACATGTGTATCAGCGTCGTTACGACGAAAAGCCTTAAGATAACCGAATATGTCTTTGGACGAATTCCTCACGGTGGCAAAGTCTTACGAATTAGCAGAAGAGCAATCTAAATTAATGGAGACTAAGGCAGAACTACTTGCAAATGCCATTAGTCCGAAAACAGCTACCGAACCAACAACAACTACAATTAAACAACTGCCAAACCAACCACCAACTCAACAACACCCACTCCAGTTTTCGACACCCCAACAACCATTACATCAACCCCAACAATTTTTTCAATACCCTCAACAACCAACCAGTAGACAACAACAACAACGGTTTCAACAACGCTATCCGACAACAACATCATTTTCACGAAAAGTCGTTCAGAATAATCCGTGGAACAATAATCGACGTACACCGAACATCCCTAACAATGCATATCATCCATCAGCTCTCTGTTTCAACTGTGGAGGAAATTTACCACATGCCCAACGACGAAAGATTTGCCCCGCGAGAAACGAAATTTGCCCGTGGCGTGGCAAGCTTGGACATCTGGAAAGTATGTGCCGATCCAAAGAAAATGATTTGGGAAAAAACTCTGCCGCACTAGTAACATTGGAGGAACCAAACGAAGAATACGACACAAACTATAACAATCAATCGGACCTAGAAGATTTTCACATTTGTACGCTGACATCAGAAAAGGAGACTATACCTCATATGTCCAACACAACTTGTAGCTTACCACCATCAATTCCAAACCAAATGGTGACGATATTTAATATTAGAGGCTTAGACATTCCCGCACTAACGGATACCAGAGCATGTATCAACATTTTGGATTACAAGACATACTCCACAATGCTACCCACACCTAAGCTCGACGTCTCTACTGTCAGAGTATTTACATATGCATCCAGGGAACCTTCACCGTTAATTGGAAAGTTTAAAACCAGAATTCTATCAAACGAACATTCTATTGACGACGTTTTTCACGTACACTGTTAAAAATAAAGGTCTTATTTTAGACCTCTAAAGTGCTAACAACATTTTCCAATATTTAAGACCAGTCAGGGTTTTATCATAGAACATATTTAAACCTTCTGCTCCCCAAATTCAGTCCTTTCGTGGAGTGTTTCAGTACTTATTTTACACTCTTTTATCCATTTTACTTCATAAACAGTAAGAAGTTAATCCTTTTTAACTTTATTTTCAGTCCTTTATAGATTAACCATTAACATGGCCAGATTAAGCTGGTTTTCGCTAGGGCGAAATAGTCGTTGAACGAAGGGAGTTGATCACGTAAAGTATCAATTAATACTTTCAGTTGTTGATATACACGTAGCAAGAATTCTGTGGTGCCGATATTTGGGTTACAATAGTTGATCCCCTTAAATCAGTTATCAAATTTTTAAAGACTTAACCTTAGTTAAATATTCCTGGTGATTGGAATTTCTTCGCATTATGTTATTTTAAAGGAAATATTAAAAAACAAATAACGTAGTATTCAAATACTAGTCTCCAAATTGGTCCATATAATTTTTTTCTTCGTTTAAGGGAATTAAATGGGTATTCAAAAGGACTAAATAGTAGTGTAATTATGAGGTTCCTGGCGGGTAACATGCTAACAATGATAGCGCGAAATTTGGATGCCATGTTAAGATAGTATTTTCCCGTGAACCTAATCTATGATAAGAGGGCATGTGGTTTTTTATTAAGTATGTAGGCTTTGGGTGGCGGCCATTTTGTTTTCTTACGTGTTAAGTCCTCTAGAGGGCATTTGGTTTTTATTCAGATTTATCTAGGCTTTAGTTAACAGCTATTTTAATTTTTTCTTACCTAGTTTAGGGTTGACAGTTCGTTTGTTGGCTATGAGATAAATAAGCTTAAAACTAAAATAAAAAATTGTTTTTTTAGCATTATTCTTTATTAATACCATGCAATTATTTTAATACAAACCAATTTAACTAGATATTCAAATTATAATTTATGTTACTAAATGTGTAATGACTTTATTTAATCTTTATTATTAAATGATGCCATACGATAATTTCCAAATGCTAGTGTTTCAATCACATCTATAACATATCTCTTACTATCAAAAGGACCTAACGCGATTTTAGTAGAATTTGTCGTAAATAGCTCATGATTTTGTGATACTATTTTATTTGTATTCGCTAACGTTATGCGTTGCGTAAATAGACATTCCCGATAGCAGTTATGTTTAATATTTTTCTTGACAAAACGTCTATCAACACCTTTGGCAGTATTTTTATCTTCACCCTCACTCTGCAGCGAATACATTTTGGGTTTTAGACCAACGAAAGAGAGGCCAAGTCTGCTACATAATTCATCCTTCATAAATCCGAGTTGTTTTTTGTTAGTTTCACTAAATAGTTGATGATCTTTAGGATAGTCCGAAAAGTCATAAAGATGGGTAGACGTTGCCATGTCGTTGTAAACATCATCGGTCTGAATTAGATAACATAGTGAATCAGTGTCTGTGAAACACAGCTTTGCATTTGATCCATAGCGTTTCATTATCTCATTATAATGAAACTCATACATGCAGGTTTTGCTGACATCAAGGATACTAAATCCAACATATATTGGCCGATTAAGCAGCATCCTAATTCAAAATAACTTGAATTAGTACACAAAATTCTTACAAAATAAATTATTTCATTACTTTTTCTTAGTCATTTCTATTCCTACGAGATTTTCATTAAAAATTCTAGCTCTTGTGAACCGAGGTGATGAGCACATTCGTTGTACTTGTTTTTCATTATGAACTAGTTGGATGTCTCGGTGTTTCCTAAGATTCTCCATGGTTTTTCCTACAAATAAATATTTTCTTTAAGAATTAAAGATGTTTATATATATATATATATTTTTAATAAATTTCAACTTACCAAAGAAAGCGTTGTTCATTAGTTTGAAAAATGACTTGCTGAACTCATCCTTTGCTTCTTTTCGACGTTGAGTGTTGAATTCGATATACTTCTTAATCCATGGGCTTTGATTGAACTTTAATCCTCTGTGTATTTTAGTAAGGCGAAGACCAAGCGATAAGTATAGTTTTAAATTTCTGTAGTGGATAATATAGTTATTCCTATTTTCTAAAGTTGGTGTTAGCTTTGGTTGATTCTCCATAAATTTTGCACCGAGAATCTGCAATTGCTTTAAAGAATACGCAGATAGTTCTTCCTGTTTGACAGCTTTTCTAATGGGAGCGAGTGGATAGTCATCATGCAGATCGTGAATTTCCTGAGGGTACTCCAAATCAACTTGTAGAATATAGCCTTCTGGGCTATCATCCCTGACTTTCATTACATCAAACGAATCTATTTCTTCTTCATACATCCACTGGAATCCATCTGTAGGCATATGCTGACTCATTGCCCACCCATAAAGATTAACAGCGTCGAAATACATTAGATAGGAGCTTGGTTTTGAGGAATCATAGTTTTCCATGTATTTATTATTAGCTTCAGCGTAGCGCAAAGAAATCATAGAAATTCCTCCTCTAATGCCGTCCTCAATGAAAAGATATTGATCGACGTCAGTCAAGAGCTCCAGCTTCACACCAGTCATCAAAAGACACGCTTGCCAAGCTAATCCTGGAGAACTGTACACATAGCAGGGGTCTAGACTATAGTATTGCATACTAAGACTCCTAAAGTTTTCGAAGACGTCAGCGAGCAGCAGCGTATCAGTTAGCACGTAAAGATTTTGGTATTCCTCAAGATTATTTAGATTAAATTTTTCCCAGATTAATTGGGCATAGTCATAGTCCTCTTGAGATATATGCTCATTGGTAAGACTATTGAAAAATTCTTCCTTGGGAGGGAGTGACGATTCTTCAAACCTATCAAATCCATCCATATACTCATATGGGAAAACACCCTTTCTGGTCAAACTTTCGGCATTGTCCTTGAAATGCTCCACAAGCAACGGAAAAGCGTTTGAACCTTGAACTCGGAGATTAGCAACCAAGGAGTCTAAGGACGCATTTAGAAACTGTAACGAGTCCAAAAATCGCAACCTTCCTAATGTAAAAGTTAAATATTTTTCCATATTGTGCGGTATGCAAGTAATCCACGGTTTTTGAAGCATCCAAGACTCTCCATTATTATATGCGAATCATAATTCCGCAAGTTATGTATCACGACCGGAATGTGGAAGAGATATTTTCGGTTTATGTTACAAGAATTATGAGCAGCTCCTAAAAATAGTCCGGTACGATGCTCGTGGTCTCGAACCTTTCTGTCACTATCTTCAAACTTTTTTCGGCAAATATAGCAATTCGTACAAGAGTCGAATTTTCTCTGTTCCTCCATCGATAGATTCATGGGAATGTTAATATGCATTATCTCCAATAGATCACTTTCTTCCTCTTGAAGACACTCCAAAAAATGCTTTGAAGCATTATTTCCACTGTAAACTACTGGCTGCTTCATCAATGCCCCCTCAGGACCAATTATTACGTACGAAAAACCAGAAGGACGATGTTTCCCAACATTGGTTGTACTTGACTTCGCTGGATCTGGCTTAGGAGTCTCAATTTTCTCAATAAAACATTCAAAGTCGGCATATATGACGTAATCAACTCTCGTTTGCATAACATGCTTGTTGAATGTTAGCCATTTTTCATTCTCTCGGGCAATTCAACCCTCATAGGGCCATAAAATTTACAATATTTGATATGATCTTCCAATATTCCTGCACTTGAAAGCCTTTGTAGACAGTAATGACAGTAAAAGCAAGCGTTGCTGTGCTTTGTTTGGGAAAAAAGTAGCTTGTTTAAGTTCTTCACCAAAACAAAGTGCTTTATGTGTTCATCTGCTACCAACAACAAATTAACCCTTCTAACTTCCTCGCATATATTTTCGCTAACATAAAGCGGATATATTTCATTCTCATATGCAAAAATATTAACTGACAGATTGTTCTGCTTCTCAAACTTTCCAACTTGTTTTAGCTCCATTGGGAAACTAATACCACTGAGATCAAGCTCATTCTCATACCGAAAGTATTTTCTTACTAAATGGCCATCTTTTTCCACTGGATGTAAAGCTGCCAAAATAGACCACACGAAGCACTTGTTGTAATCATTTTGAATATTTATTAGCGCTTTTTTATTCCGCAACTCCTGGGGCAGGGGAATGAAGCTGGAACCTTTAAAGAGATCATTTTATTATCTAAAATATAAACCTATATTAAATAAAGATTCTTACCATTTAGTGGGTTATAGGGAACCAAGGTTAATTCTCCATACAAAAGTTATTCGAGGGTCCATCCGCTACCTTCTCTCTCATACTCCTGCATTGATTTCTCTATTTTCGCGAAGGCTTCAGACATCTGAGCGTCTAGTATATCTTCCCGGAGAGTGGTGAAAGCTGTGCTATGAAAATATGGCGAAGTTTCTACAAGAACTCCTCCCTCGGTGTAAACCGTTGCCTTGGAGTATCGTCCTTGAAGACTTATATACCATTTTAAACCACGCCATGTTTCCAATTGGTTTAAAAGAATATCTCCAAATCTTGTGGAAGCCTGAGAGGAGAAGGTATTAATATTCTTCAAATCATCATCACCACTTGGAAATATCTTATATTTTGACACAGTTCCACTCAATGCACGAGTTATAGTAACGTCGACATCAGGATTGAATTCATCATCTGGTGGAATAGGGTAACGGTTTCCAGTCAGCTTCTGTGGAGCGTAAACCTCGTCTCTGTGTTTGTTGAACTCGGTTTTCGTGTTGAATGATTTATTACAGTTAATGCAATTATATCTAAAAGCCCCGCAAAAAAATATATATATATATATTTTATCACGCTATAGAGAAAACTTTTTAAATAAAAGTCATCAACTTACCGGGGTTTCTTATAATCTGGCATATACAGGGTCTTTTTTTTTTGCTCGGAAAAGTGTTTTTTTTTCAAAAACTACTTATAGTACCGATTTCAAATTTGGAAGGTCAATTCTCTATACCGGGGGACATCAGTTTGATAAATTTGAGCGTTTTCGGTAATGTTTTTCACCAATTTTGAAAAATTTTTTTTCGACCACTAGGTGCGAGATAAAAAATTTCTATTATAAAGTTGTAGGCCGTCATCGAAAACCCTTAAAAATTGTTCACTCGACGAAAAACAATTTATTTATCAGTGAAAATTCGAGCTTGAAAAATTTACAAGTTGGTGAAGCCAAATTACGATTGTTTGAAACGATAATTGAAACCGAATTACCTAATCCAGTTGAAACTTTGGTTAAAAAAACGACCGGATTTAAAAAACACGAGGCTATAGGTCAATCCTAAACATGCATTGGGTATTTAAAGGAAAACTTTGGGAGATTATTATCAGTGTTTGATAATATTTCGAACAATGCCTCGTTATTCAGTAGCTGAGCGTACCGAGATAGTTGCCATTTACTATGGAGAAGCAGCGCAAAACCTTAGAAGAGTGACTGAAATCTTCGCAGAAAGACATCCAAATGGAGCACCATCTGTAAATACAGTAAGACGAGCAATTCACGATTTCAATCAATTTGGTAACTTGCAACCTAGGTTTCGCGGATTGGGTCAACCGGATTTAGACTTCGAGAACAATGTACTCGCGTACTTTGTGGCATATCCTCGTCACAGTTGCGCTAACGCCGCTGCTGATTTGGGTTGTTCTGCAAATCGTGTGTGGAAAATTCTTCGTAAGAATCGCTATCACCCATACAGAGCTACGCTCCACCAAGGACTAATTGACGGAGACCATCAAAGACGTTATGAATTTAGCAACTGGTTACTAAATGCTGTCCAAGAAGATAGACAATTTTTGCGCCATGTTTTGTTCTCCGACGAAGCGTCATTTTCTAGAGATGGGCCCTTTAATCATCAAAACAGCCATCTTTGGTCTGACATCAACCCACATTGGGGTTTTGAATATCATCACCAGGTTCAATTTGAACGGGTCAATGTTTGGGTTGGACTTGTTGGAAACCGTTTGATTGGTCCCTTTTTCCTGCCGACGAACCTCAACGGCCAAAGGTATTTACATTTTCTACAGAAGGAACTGAGTGACGCAATCGACGACCTTCCATTGGCTGAAAGACGTCAGTTGTGGTTTCAGCAAGATGGCGCCCCTCCGCATTTTTCCCGGCAAGTAACTGAGCACCTCAACGAGTTTCCTGAAAGGTGGATAGGGAGAAATGGTCCAGTGCATTGGCCAGCAAGGTCACCTGACCTAACACCGCTGGATTATTTTCTCTGGGGATTCGTTAAAGCAAAGGTATACGCCACGCCCATTGAAACTAGGGAGGAACTCATTAGACGAATAATCAGTGCTTGCCGAGACGTCACACCAGAAATGGTAGAGAAAGCGTTTGAGAACTTAATTGTCCGCGCACAAACCTGTGTTGCAGCCAATGGTGATATTATTGAAAATGTTTTGTAAAAATTTATGTGAATAAAATATCTGCATTTAAAAACCAAACGTGTACATTTTTTCAAGTGTGAAAACTCTACTACGTTTGTATTAGACTTGTTCCCTTTTCAATTATCGTTTCAAACAATCGTAATTTGGCTTCACCAACTTGTAAATTTTTCAAGCTCGAATTTTCACTGATAAATAAGTTGTTTTTCGTCGAGTGAACAATTTTTAAGGGTTTTCGATGACGGCCTACAACTTTATAATAGAAATTTTTTATCTCGCACCTAGTGGTCGAAAAATAATTTTTCAAAATTGGTGAAAAACATTACCGAAAACGCTCAAACTGATGTCCCCCGGTATAAACAAGAATGGGTGCTATTTTAATAGAAAAATAAATGAATTACAAAACCGTATTAAACTAGTGGTTCGTAAATATTGGTCAATTAAGCACATACTGCAAACATACTACTGGTCGTGCAAACCATGCTAATTGGCATTGTTCCACCAAAAATGTGAAATCCGATACCCTACCTCCCCAACCATCTGATACAAATGAAATTACCTCACCTGCTGTAATGCCAATTACAAACTTCATTTTATTATGGTGTTTATAACTTGAAGAAGTTTGGTTCTGAACATGACAAATATTTCACTACACGTCGCCGTTAAAACAAAACCACGTAACTTGAGATACGTGGTTTTGTAAACATTTACATATTTAGATTCTACACCCCAATTTACGTATATAACTTTAAAAACATAAATAGGTTGCAATTGAATTTCTTTTTTTAATCGAGAAAACATTTAAACGTATCTTTGATATTCACAACGCATTTCGCGCAAAAGCACGTATCTTGCTTATTTTCAGCTCCATGACGCAAAACCACGTATCTCCAAAAATTCCCCTGTAGCAAAATATTTTTAAATTAAAATCCTCATAAATTTAATATTGAATCGAAATTATTTAACTATAAAATTAACTCACGTGTAAAAACCTGACACGCAATTTCACAGGTCCCTGCCAAATTAAAAATCCATTTTTCTCAAAAAGGCCACCGAAAAGATACGTGGTTTTGTTTTAACGGTGACGTACAATCAACCACTTTTCTAGCGTTGGGATACCTTAAAAACACTGCGGCATAAATTTGTCCACTAAAGCTCTTTTAGGAAAAAGAAATACTTCACGAAGTTCCAATTCCATTAGTTTAATCCACGTGTTGAATATATCTGAGAAAGTTAATGCAGAAATATCAAAATGATCCGCTATATCTTGATTGAATAGCCCGACTTTAAGACGCATAAGCACTGCGAAGAACTGATCCAGAAGAGATATTTTAAATGTAACCTTCTTTTTTGGGTCTTTACCTTCCTTTTTCTTTCCTCTCCAAAACGCATACGTTCAGCTTTAGGTTGTAGAAAATTAAACAACCACATAAACAGAGCGAAAGTGGGTATTCCTGTATAAAATTTGATCATCTCATTGTTATCGCTAATTTTGTGAACGCCCCAAGTTTTCTCTATTAAACGCTCTTCCAGTTTCTTCACCCTCTCCTTTAACATGTTGTTCTCTAAGTCATAATATTCAGTCTGCGTGCCTTGAGAACGTAGATGGATTGAATGTTCATTTGTGTATTTTTATGTGAACGTTGCTGACTAACTTCTATTTTCAACATATGATACAGTTATGCAGTTAGATACTGTTGGTGTTAAATCCAAAATGTCTGTGACAGGGGATGGAGTAAGTTCTGAAGCTGACGATAAGGTCATATTTTCCATTGCTCCCAAAGATAACCCAAAAGTATCAGGCTGATGATTTGAAGTTTGCTGACAATTATCAATAACCAGGAATTCATACCTCGAACTTGGAATGGTTATCCGGCCGTATTCCCTATGGTAAGATCTCGGGGACCGTTTTCAGTGACGTGTATGAGAAAAAAAATCGCCCCTTCGCACGCGTCTCCCCTCTTTAGGAGTTTTTACCCCGCGCAACCTCCCGTTTTTACAACTGTAGTTTTTTCTTGTTCGACTCCCCGGCCATTTCGAAATTTAGGGTTTGAAATCCCACCATTGATAGCGACGGGTCAGCTCGCTCTCCCTAACTCTCCATGTGGAAGGATTAAGTCCGGCATTGTTATAGCGCTGCCAAATTGGCAGCAGTTACAATGCCCTTGAGAACCGCGAAGTCCGAATGACGAGGTGACCGTCGCTATAATAGCGCGATAGCGAAGGGAAAAGCAAAAAGATGTTTGAACCCTTTTTCGACACAGGGGGATGAAATTATCTGAAACTAGGTTTTAATACCATTGAAAATCGTATGAGAAAACACGTATGCTCTGACGTCAAAATGATGAAAAAAAAAACGGTCCCCTAGATAGAGACGGAAATCGGGCGAGATAACCATTCCAAGTTCGATGTATGAATTCCTGCAATAACTACATCTTCTTCCATACTTATATTAGTACTTGAGTAATCATGGAATTTGAGGGACAGTAACAGTCGTTTCTTCTCAATATGTTTATCCCAAAACTTTTCATAAAATTTATCCTAGTTTTAATAGTAACCAAGGCTTATTAAGACTTAATTTTAAGTTAATTTCTCATCGAAATGATTATTTACCTTTAATTTACTTCTGTTTTTCCCCTTTTACATCTCTGTTGAGCCGATTCAATTGGATTTTGGATAATTCTTTGGTATTTTTGGGAATAATCAATGAAGGTACCCAATCTGGGTCATTTTTGCCCCATTAAGGATAGCCAGAAACGAAAATTCTGCTACAGACCCGCGAGTCTACTGAAGGTTTGAAATTTTTATATTTATAATTTTACCCCATAGCCTGAGTCTGGTTTTAGGAATTCTATGGAATTTTATATTTGGGGTTCCGGTTTTGCTCGTACATCCAACAAAACTACAACAAACTATCTTAATATTTTTTTTAATAACATAAAATTGTAACCCTCTACTATTGCTCGTACAACTATTATGGAAGAAAAAAACAAAATGTCCGCCACAGGATCCAAACATAGATTTACGAATGCGCAAACTCACCCCTTCTATCCCACCCCCATTTTCTGTCGAAGAGGAGTATTAATAACATGTGTAGGCGTTATCTAAATTTATTCCCTCCGAACGCATTAGGTCAGGGGATAAAAATAATTTCTTTATTTGCCTTTAAGGAAGACAGTTAGCCCCTTTAGACTTGGTTCTTTACTATTAAAGGTAGGTTGCTTCTAAAAGACCAAAATAAAGCGCTGTAGTGAAAATCCATTATTTCGTATCAAAATTTTAGATAAGTATGGTCCATTTTACTATTTCCCAGTACCTAATGTGCGGGTGCGCTCAAGGTAAAAATGTAGAAGCCCAATGATTGTTCCGAGTACAGTTCCCTCAAAGACCATTTCCCGATCGACGCACATTGCCGCTGAGTGACTTAAGCCTAGGTGGTGCCTTAGGTATAGCCTTAGCAGACTATTTTTATTTTTATTCTCTGAACATGGACAGATTAAACAGCACCGTCCCTTGGGTAGGGCGAGCGGGGCAGCGGCCCAGGGCGCAAAATCCAAGATTTTCATTTCAATTAGATATTGAAAAATTAAAACAATTATTAAAAAAAATTGAAAATATTTCACTAAAACTCGAAAATAATGAAACGTAAATATATCTGTATTAGAATGGTCCAAATATGAATTTTGCTTTCCTTATTCCGGCGGCTACAAAATAGTTATAGCCGTGAGATAGAAGTCCGCCCGACTCCGTCGAAGTTTTAGTCGATCGTGTTCGCTCGTAACGGTAACGGATTATACGGATAGTTGGATCAAAGACACAATAAAGAAATAGACCGAAGATTATACGGGCGGTTAATACGGAGGCGACGCCAAGCAGACAAACGGTATTTGTTCCGTATTCCTGTGGTTCCACGTTTAAGTGACGCCTGTCGATTAGGTGAGAAAATAAAAAATCATCACGTGACACGTCACACATGTTCGTGTTTGTAATCTTTTAGGTACTCTGACGTAATTCGCGAATATTTCAGCTGTGATAATTTAAAATAAGGTTAATTTTTATTATAAATTTTAAATAAGTCAATTAATTCTTTCAAAACCCAAATAAAAAGCAGCAGATGATCTTTTAATTAAAATCAAAAAATTCTAATTGCGAAATGATATTTTGTCAAAGGCCTAAGTAACTCGTGTACTATCCGGTATGTTGTGGTTATGGCTTGTTATGGGAATATTCTGAGATTCTAAATTGTAAACAAAAGTAAATGGAATTTTGATGAAATGGATGATTCTACTAAAGGTATGTAGCTATTGTCCTTGAAATAAAATTAGCTTTGACAATTTAAGTCTGATGGCTTGACCCTTCATTTCTAGATTTTTGTCCTTCACTAATTTGTGGAGTCTGAGCTTGCAATATAAATTAATAACTTTCTTAATGATGGTATTCGATTCCAACTTCAGCATCAAACATGTTCGTGGTGATCTGGGAAGATGTTCATGCCAACAATATTTCGTAATACAGCAAGTTATAGTTTTTAGACTACATTTCTTTTATAGAGAGAGGAATATCACTTCATAACAACTAAACAAAATTGGCTAAAAACCAAGGAGATCTTGCTCAAATTATAATAACATAATTAAACCTACACAAAATGATCCTTGGTCAAAATTTAAAGGTGAGAAGTTAGCATCACCGGTTTTTTCTATTTAACTTTCAACTGGATGAAATTTCTTTTAATTAAATAAAAAAAAATATTTAGACTTTTGTTACTTGTTTCAATTCAATGGAAACCAAGCCAGAGTTGGAATGGCTTTTGGATTGACCCACCTTTTGCCATTTACAATTTGTTTATCCCGTTCTAAAAAGTGATCATTACAAATTAAATCATGATTTGAATGTGTTGCGATTTACAGCAATTATCCATTGAGAAAAAATTGTTATAGTTATACAAAGATTTTAAATAAGAATGAATATTCATCGAAATAATATGATAATTTAATCCTACTTATGGAATGAAACCTTTTCCGGTTTTGTTTTACTTGTTATTGCGTAAAAACACTAATATTAACCTTTTTTACCAAATAAAAACAGATTTTTAGTAGAAAACACTTTTTCTATAACTTTTTAATAAAAAAATCACCAAAACGAATTATGAAACATGTTAGCTAACATAAAAGTACTACCCGTTTATCAAATTCACCCCTAAAGTTTTTGCGTCTGATTTTAAACCGAATAAATATTCTTAAGCCTTAAGTACTACGTGGCCTAGGCCAAGCGCTCACTGCTCCTCGTAACGTCTCCGTCCTAGCTTCCACAAGCCTTTGCTTTGTAACGGAGACAATGCCTTGTGGAAGGCAGGACGGATACGAAACAGAGCCAGTGGGCGCCTAGTCTAAAGCGCCACTAAACTTAAGTGGCGCTTTACACGTAGTACCCCAGGAATACGGAACAACTGCCGGTTGTCTGCTAGTTATCGCTCCCGTATATTTTTGGCAAATCAAACTCCGCGTAAGGTGTCTATTTCTTTATTATGTCTATGAGTTGGATACTCTGTAGATCACTAATTTGACAGTACTGTTGACACTGAATTGTGACTGACATTTAAATTTGTAAGTTCTTTTTCTATTATGTATTTTTTAATTTTTAATGCTTCATTAGTTTTGCATTACTTTGATAATAAATATAGTAATTGGTTTACAAAGTTTAATAATCCTGAATTGACTTTTTTAAATCGAAAGAACCAACTGGGGTGAACCGTGTGAAAGTGAAACTAAAACTTTATCGTTTACCTCATACGTTCCATTTTTTGTGATGTAGTAGGTTGCACGACCACACAAGACAATAATAATTTGTTTAGGTAATACTAATATACCGTTATATATAATCCGTTTTAGTTTTTAGTAATTCTAAGTTTCTACGTAGGCTATGATGATAAAATAAAATTTTAAAACCTATAATAGTTCTATAGGTAAAAAGGTTTATTAAAAAAAGAATTATTACTTCACGGAATTCAAAATATTTAATCTAATTAAAAGCCACTACATATATAACGGCTTATAAAGGACTACGGTCCGAAAGCTTCCAAATATTTTAATTAGATTACATGTTTTTAAGTCCATGAAGTAACAGTTCTTTTTTTAATAAACCTTTTTGCCTATTTAAATTGAACCATAGATTAGAGCTTTAAAATTCAATACTATATAGTTATAGAGTAGTATCACCTTGTAGCTTTGGCCATGGCCGCCATTTTGTGTATGTATTTTTTATTTTTTTCTGACTGTGCTCTTCGTTTGTGAGTGAACCGCCCTGTTCCAAAAGGGTTGTCAGTAAATAAATCTTAAATCTTAAATCTCTTGGATACTACTCTATTCTCTATACCGAAACTTCAAATGTGTGCGAACCATATTATTAAGTTAGATAACGTTATCACATGTGCCCCTTGTTATTGGCACTTTTAACGAGTTACGAGTTCTACTCTACTTCACTTTAACTTTGATGAATCGAAGTGGATTTTAACCTTCTGAGATACGTACAGTAGATGAAATAAGATGCCACCAAAAAAGAAGTCAGGTCATGAATTTAGGAAGATAAGAGAGGTCAAAGAAGCGGAAAGAAATTTACTTTCAAATAAATTGAGTTCCTGGTTTTCAAATACTACCAAGTCACTTGATAAAAATCAAAATGAAGTTGACCTAGAACAAAACGACGTACCAAAAGATGTAGATGTGGAAGAAGAAGATGGACATCAAAAACAAGTTGACCAGTAACCAGTAGATGAATATAAAAATGAAGTAGACCAAGAACAACTTGAACAAGGAGATCATAGAAATTTAAATGTCGAAAACGTTGAGCCAACAATTAAAAGATTCAAAAGATTTCAAAAGCCAAGTACTAGTCAAAGTCATAGGATTGATGAAATATCAATTGTACCAGGTATTTCTACACAAAGCGAAATCGCCAGTTGCTCCGCTAATTTCATATACGCGAAACAGGAGATTCATGAAGGAGATGGATATTTAGATGCCTAAATAATCCTGAGATATGGATATTAAATGATAAAATAAAATTGTTCCTAGTCTAACAAGGGCCAAATCAAAATAAAAGCGCCGATTTTTCAAAATTACAAAAAGTGGATGGAAGAAAGTTTACGTCTGACTGGTTTTATAAAGTATTGCCCAACAGTGAAACAACAGAACGAAAATAGATGATGTACAGTGAAGAGAAAAAACTATTTTTTGTTTTCCATGTTTGCTGTTCAATGTTCAAAAATCCTAGTCAAGCTTGGAGAATAAAGATAGAGGATTTGATGATTGGAAACATTTAAATCCAAGAATAGTGGAACATGAGAAATCAAATTTACATCGAAAGTGTTATATACAATGGATGTAACTTAAAGCAAGTGGCGGTTCTATCAAAAAAATTACAAAAATGCTTCTAAATGCGCTTCTAGGTGGCAGCACCTTCCAGACCTTAAAATGAAAGGCGAGTTGTGTGCCGTCTATTGGCTTCCCGAAACCACGTGTTTAATAAGTTAATAATCACGTGATTCCGAAAAGCCAATCCACGCGAGAAGCTCCCAATTCACCACACCTTTTAGCTAGATTTTGAAGCTTACTCAACTTGTTTTTATTATTACGCTAATGACATCTAGTGCGAGCGAACGCAACCAGGCAAGAGCCGCCACTTGCTTTAAAAATCGTAAACAAAGCGGAGCGACAATTGATGACCAAGTTCATTCTCAATATTTATCCGAAAAAGAAAAGTGGCGATCGCGAGGGGTCGGACATTCATTAAAAAACGTACAGGATTTGCAAATTCAGTGGATTTTTTGGATTTTTCACTGGATTTGTGGATTTTGTATTGGATTTGTGGATTTTTGAAAAATCCAACGGTATTTGTATTTTTTTGCTGGATTTTTTGGATTTTTTCTTGGATTTTGTGGATTTATGGATTTTTATCTTGGATTTTGGGGATTTTTTGGATTTTCAAGTGGGTTTTGTGGATTTGTGAAAAATCCAGGATTTTTAAAAAATCCAAAATTATTTGAGTAATTTTTCGTGGATTTTCGATTTTTCTGTGGATTTGTGGAATTTTCTCCGGGATTTTGTGGATTTTTAGATTTATTCTATGGATTTTGTGGATTTGTGGGTTTTTCCAAGTATTTTGTGGATTTGTTAGTAAATACTAAATATCTGCCGGATTTCTCGCGGATTTTGAATTTTTCGCTGAGCGTACGGGATTTTTCTGAATGTCCGACCCCTCGGGCGATCGGTCAATAATCGTCAAATTATCGAAAAATAATCTAGCTTTAAGAGGATCGAGTAATGAAATAGGAAACCCTAAGTGTGGGATATTCCTAAATGTGCTGGAATTAATAAGCCATTACTCGCCATTACTGAAGGATTTAATAGAGACCAAAAGTATGGTTTTCGTATCTCCTAAAATTCAAAATGAATTTATAGATTTATAAGGAAATCAAGTGAGAAGAAGTATTATCTATACTATATTCCTAAGTGCCTTCTGTCTGTCTGTCTGTCTGTCTTGCGTCTGTTTCTCTATAGGCGTCCGAGCCGTTCAACCTAGGACCTCCAAATTTCTCACAGCTTATCTTATGGCGCAAAGGCAGAGAGTCGCGCTATTTTCATCGATTTGCAATTTGGTTTAAGTTAATTAATTAAATAATGTTAAAAAGCGAGTCAAAATCTATGTATTTTTGCCCCTGGGAAGGTGCCGTGAATCCTGCAACCTACATACACCTATACAACCAATATTTTTCTGCCTCAGTCAATTTCGTGGCTGCGTCATCGTCACTTGGAGAATGGAGACTGGGGGGAAGGGGGGAAATGGGGTTTTGTTTATGACTCAGTCTTCACAGAGAGAATTTAGATAGGGAGATGAAGGTCCTGCCTTTAACCGTACAAAAAAACATGTCGCCCAAACAAACGGTCCCGTCGTAATTATCTGGCCAGGTTAACTTCCTGTCATGTGACAGCTACGTTTTCTCCTAGATTCTTATTGGTTGCTTTTATTTTGATTTTACGCGCATAACTGCAGCGCCATCTGGCAGCGGTAGAGAGAACGTTTGATCATTTTCATCTGCATTCTATTGAGCGAGCCTATTTAAATTTTCTCTGAAATATATTAAAATTTGCTTACGAATTGGAAGGTTTATTTTCTAAAGGTAAATATTCATTGCGTTTAATTATATTTCAACTTTTTTCAATTTTAATAACATTATTAAATGGTTGTATCTTATAGGCGAGTCAAATTTATTAAACCATCCAAGGCTTAATAAAAGCTTCGGCGAATTGTCTGCAAATATGGGTCTTGTAGTTCCAAACAAAACTCGACTAATACACAGGTTAATGGAGCCCCCGGAGTCTTTTTCATAACGTCTCCATCAGCAAAAAAGGAAACCGAAAAATGTCAACGGTGGGTTCAGGCATGTGGTCGAGAAGACTTTACTTTATCCGATGTTTATCTATGAAAATGAAAACGACGAACGTTTGAACTTGAAGGTAAATTAAACCATTTTTTGGATGCTTCAAGAAAATAAATGTCATTCTTTAATTTTAGTGGCTAGAAAAAGACTTCATGAAATATTTAGAAGATTGGGAAAAAGATGTTACCAATCGGCCTGGAGATTTTGCCAACAGCGAAAGGAACAAAATGCTTTTGAGCGCAGCAACAGTTGAGGGTCTAGGAATGACTGGTACCGCTATAATAAACATTTATTATTTTAGTGATAGTTAGATTCTTTTTTTTCTCAATTACAGCTGTTAAATTCCTTGTTAAAAAGGTGCAAAATAAGTGTTGATGCAGCACTTATATCAAGATCCTCTTGAGCAATACTTTGGGAGGCAGCGATGCTCGGGTGGTCGAAACAGTAATCCTTTCGTTGCGTTGTTTGAAGCCAGCATGGATCAACTTAAAGCCTTATCTTGACTAGTCATAGAAGTGGTTAATGGAAATACCAGAATTTCCGAAAAAATTGTTACATAATTTTATTTCAATTCAACTTGAAACATCATCACAGTTTTGAAAAATAAAAAAATATATTAGTGATTATTTGTGAAACAAAATAATGCTTTCTTTTTAAGGTCGTTTTACAATACAATTTTGATTATGTAAACAAAATTAGCCTAAATTAATCTTTACATAACACAAATTGTAAAACTTTTATATGACTAGAAATATTACTTAATCTTTTCGTTGTAACACTATTCTGATTCTTCACTCAAACATTTTTTAGAAATACATATTGTAGTGGGAAATTTCATGAAGGTAAAAATTGTTGAAAAAGTTCCAAATCTGGGTCTCCATTTAAAAAATTATACATTGAATTATCGTCAATTTAAATTGTGCTTTGAGATGAGCTTGAGCTGATATTTGTTTTAATTTCTGGAATGTGAATGGTGGGAATTTCATCCTTAGTTGGAGATCCTTTACTTATATTGTTTTTCTTCAGAGGAGATTCTAGCTTTTCCTTCTGCGATTTTTCTTTCCAATATTTTCCACTACAGGTTTTTTCTTTGGAGAGAAAAGTTTCGTAGACTCTTTGGACTTTTCCATGATACTCTTTCGAAACGCTTAATTAGCTTTGAGGGCTTCTTTGGTTTCATACTGATATTGCTCTAATATGTCCCAGACTAAACATTTTCCTCTAGTATTTACAAATGTATCCAAAAATAATTTTGGTTCATTTAGCTTCTTGAAAGTATACTGTGGACAATGGTATACAGCACCTAAATAAGTAATATCATAAAAAAAGCATTACGAAATATTTTAAAATAAGAAACAAAATAATTACCTTTTAAGATGAAACACATGGCTGTTCAAGTTTGCTTAAGCCAGAGAGCCGAATTTCAAATTTGGTGCTTCTAACGTCTATCGTTTAACTCCGCCTCTTTAGGGAGGTTACAAAAGCATCATACCGGAAACCGACCTGGCCTGTTATTTCGATCAGGTGGTTTTAAGAGCGACAATTTAACCCCCACTTTCCGCTCCCTATCTAAATTCTCTCTGGTCTTCATTTCCAATTAAGATAAATAATTAAATCATGTATTTTTGCCCCTGGAACGGTGCCGTGAATCCTGCAACCTACGTACACCTATACAACCAATATTTTTCTGCCTCAGTCAATTTAGCGGCTGCGCTGGGAGGGGGTGGGGAGGGAGGGTTTGGTTTATGACTCAGTCTTCACGGGATTTTAGTTCTAGCTAGGGCCCGGACGAAACAGTCTTCACGGGATTTTAGTTCTAGCTGGGGCCCGGCCGAAACAGTCTTCACGGGATTTCAGTTCTAGCTGGGGCCCGACCGAAACAGTCTTCACGGGATTTTAGTTCTAGCTGGGGCCCGGCCGAAACAGTCTTCACGGGATTTTAGTTCTGCCTGGGTACCGGCCGTAACAGTCTTCACGAGATTTTTGTTCTAGCTGGGCCCGCGGCCGAAACAATCTTAACGGGATTTAAGTCTTCACGGGATTTCAGTTCTAGCTGGGGCCCGGCTGAAACAGTCTTCACGGGATTTTATTCTTCGCGGGATTTTAGTCTTCATGGGATTTTAGTTCTAGCTGGGGCCCGGCCGAAACAGTCTTCACGGAATTTTAGTTTTAGCTGGGGCCCGGGCGAAACAGTCTTCATGGGATTTTAGTCTTCACGGGATTTTAGTTCTAGCTGGGGCCTGGCCGAAACAGTCTTCACGGGATTTTAGTTCTAGCTGGGGCCCAACCGAAACAGTCTTCACGGGATTTTAGTTCTAGCTGTGGCCCGGCCGAAACAGTCTTCACGGGATTTAAATCTTCACGGGATTTTAGTCTTCACTGGATTTTAGTCTTCACGGGATTTTAGTTCTAGCTGGGGCCCGACCGAAACAGTCTTCACGGGATTTTAGTCTTCACGGGATTTTAGTTCTAGCTGGGGCCCGGGCGAAACAGTCTTCATGGGATTTTAGTCTTCACTGGATTTTAGTTCTAGCTGGGGCCCGTGGCCGAAACAGTCTTCACGGGATTTTAGTTCAAGCTGGGGCCCGACCGAAACAGTCTTCACGGGATTTTAGTTCTAGCTGGGGCCCGGCCGAAACAGTCTTCACGGGATTTCAGTTCTAGCTGGGGCCCGACCGAAACAGTCTTCACGGGATTTTAGTTCTAGCTGGGGCCCGGCCGAAACAGTCTTCACGGGATTTTAGTTCTGCCTGGGTACCGGCCGTAACAGTCTTCACGAGATTTTTGTTCTAGCTGGGCCCGCGGCCGAAACAATCTTAACGGGATTTAAGTCTTCACGGGATTTCAGTTCTAGCTGGGGCCCGGCTGAAACAGTCTTCACGGGATTTTATTCTTCGCGGGATTTTAGTCTTCATGGGATTTTAGTTCTAGCTGGGGCCCGGCCGAAACAGTCTTCACGGAATTTTAGTTCTAGCTGGGGCCCGGGCGAAACAGTCTTCATGGGATTTTAGTCTTCACGGGATTTTAGTTCTAGCTGGGGTCTGGCCGAAACAGTCTTCACGGGATTTTAGTTCTAGCTGGGGCCCAACCGAAACAGTCTTCACGGGATTTTAGTTCTAGCTGTGGCCCGGCCGAAACAGTCTTCACGGGATTTAAATCTTCACGGGATTTTAGTCTTCACTGGATTTTAGTCTTCACGGGATTTTAGTTCTAGCTGGGGCCCGACCGAAACAGTCTTCACGGGATTTTAGTCTTCACGGGATTTTAGTTCTAGCTGGGGCCCGGGCGAAACAGTCTTCATGGGATTTTAGTCTTCACTGGATTTTAGTTCTAGCTGGGGCCCGGCCGAAACAGTCTTCATGGGATTTTAGTCTTCACGGGATTTTCGTTCTAGCTGGGGCCCGGCCGAAACAGTCTTCATGGGATTTTAGTTCTAGTTGGGGCCCGCGGCCGAAACAGTCTTCGCGGGATTTTAGTCTTCACGGGATTTTAGTCTTCACGGGATTTTAGTTCTAGCTGGGGCCCGACCAAAACAGTCTTCACGGGATTTTAGTTCTAGCTAGGGCCCGGGCGAAACAGTCTTCACGGGATTTTAGTCTTCACGGGATTTTCGTTCTAGCTGGGGCCCGGCCAAAACATTCTTCACGGGATTTTAGTTCTAGCTGGGGCCCGCGGCCGAAACAGTCTTCACGGGATTCTAGTTCTAGCTTGGGCCCGCGGCCAAAACAGTCTTCACGGGATTTTAGTTCTAGCTGGGGCCCGGCCGAAACAGTCTTCACGGGATTTTAGTTCTACCTGGGGCCCGGCCGAAACAGTCTTCACGGGATTTTAATCTTCACGGGATTTTAGTCTTCGCGGGATTTTAGTCTTCGCGGGATTTTAGTCTTCACGGGATTTTAGTCTTCGCGGGATTTTAGTCTTCGCGGGATTTTAGTCTTCGCGGGATTTTAGTCTTCACGGGATTTTAGTCTTCACGGGATTTAAGTTCTAGCTGGGGCCCGGCCGAAACAGTCTTCACGGGATTTTAGTTCTAGCTGGGGCCCGGCCGAAACAGTCTTCACGGGATTTCAGTTCTACCTGGGGCCCGGCCGAAACAGTCTTCACGGGATTTTAGTTCAAGCTGGGGCCCACGGCCAAAACATTCTTCACGGGATTTTAGTTCAAGCTGGGGCCCGGCCGAAGGATGGGCTACCCAACTAGTAAAAGAAATAAAACAAGCCAAATATTTTACAATAATGTTCGATTGCACTCCAGACGTCTCTCACAAAGAACAGATAAGTCAGATCATTCGTTATGTACATATAGAAGACAAAATATATGTTGTAAAAGAAAGTTTTATAGACTTTATACACACTAATGAAAAGAAATGTGAAAGAAATTGTCAATAAAATACAATCAGACGATCTAAATATCTTGGATTGTCGTGGACCTTGTAACGATAATGGTAGTAACATGGCAGGAAAATATCGCGGAGTGCAGGCCCGAATTTTACAACAAAATTCATTAGCTCGATTTTTACCATGCGCGGCGCATTCCCAAAATTTAATTGGTGTCCATGCAGCGAGAATTTTAACGGTGACCCTTTGGATTTGGCCGAAGAGTGTTCTCTGCAATCTCTTGAATCGAAGTTATTTCAGCATTTCGGAGACAAGATATCGAAAGGAGTCCAGGGAAATCAAAGAAGGGGAAATTTTTTCTATAAAAGTGACATGAAATTAGAGTCAGCATTAAAAATAACCTGCACGAAAAACGTGAAACTACGATGAAAATTCAGGACGTTGCATTTAAACTACGTAACGAAATTCTAAAAGGTGATAAAAACCATTACCATCGAGCCTACGTGTTTTTCAAGTTCCTCGCGCTTCTTATAAATTGCTCTGATTTTAGACGTGGAAATACACCTAGAAACGCGCGTAGAATTTCGGCCATTTCGCAGGACTTAACATACGCTGTAACTAATGGTAACGTACTCACGTTAAACCATCAAAGCATCTACAGCTTGGTCTTGCAGTTAAAAGCATGAGTGGGAGTCGAGAACTAGTCGACGTATGAAATCATTTAGGACACACGGTAAACTACAGTTGTGTGGAAGAAATTAAGACGGAACTTACTTTTTCATTTCTTGAAGAGAAAAGAGTGACTCCGTAGGGTATTAAGCTAGTCGGAAACTTATCAACAGGTGTAGCTTGGGATAACTATGACACAATTGATGGAAAGTGTACAATACATGATACTGTTGGGATTTGCTTCCAGAATGTTGACGAGTGTAATCTAGAATGTGGTGAAATATTTGATACTAACCAAGATATATCTGAAGATCGTACGCAAAATAAACGAAAACGAAGAGCGTTAACAGCCACTGGACTGGAGTTATCACCGTATCGAAAGAGACCTCGAATGAGATCAAGTGGATTGATTCCACACGACGACGAGAGAAGGTCAACAATACCACTCCATTACATATGAAGTGCTCGATACAATTTGGATGATTTCGTTAGCTCTGAAAATTGAGGGGACCCCCCTGTGGTGTGGGTGGAATTCCAACGTTCTCATCCATAACCAACCCCAACAAGTCATATGTTACCTTCCTCTGATAAATCAATCACCTACGTCGCTTCAAGTAGTTATCGAAACTATGAAAAGGTCGCTAAAAATTGTGCAAGAATGTGACCAAGAATATATCGTTGTTTCATACGACCTAGCCATAGCAAAATTGGCACTAACCATACAAGCCGATGATACTCCAAAGTTCGACAAACTTTTCATTATGTTGGGACCGTTTCATATCTGTATGGCATTCCTTAGGGCTGTTGGAAAGTTCCAAGAAGAATCTGGCGGGACTCATATTTTTGGAGAGTCTGGAATACTTGCAGACGGTTCTTTGAATGGCTTTATTGGAGGATAACACTACAATAGATGTAAAAGGGGTCATTTACTACTAGCAACGTCACTTCAAATTCTCCATTTTCGACAATTTTGTTCGACGTACGAAATAGCAGTATTTATTGCGCATAAAATAACGAGGCTGTACTATTTGAATTCAAACTTTGACTTAGAAGAACTAACGGGAAACCTTATAGCGTTTTCCATTGGGAACCTCCGAGTGTGATCCGGATTTGTTGAATGACGTCAGTGCTCTCTGTAGGAGGCGCTCAGAGAATTATCCCTGGTAACTCCCAATGAAATACGAAACTTTTTCGGAGCACTTTTTTGGTTCCCTCCGACTCTTGAGTTGGGGCAGCCGGGAGCACTCCGGGAGCACTCCGGGAGGGAGTACCTTGGTCAATGGAAGACGATCCTCCCTCTCGGAGTTGCCCCTTTTTTCCCAATGGAATACGATTTTGATTTTGGAGCACTCCGGGAGTGCTCGGAGGTTCCCAATGGAAAACGCTATTAGAAACACGATAAATTAATACGCAGGCTACTGTGAGAAGACCGGAAAAGGAGAGCATGGAAAAACTGGGACATACGCTGTCTAACTCGCTTCCTGGATTTCACTGCTTCACCGGGTGTGACTACACAGCGTCGTTTTCGAGAAAAGGCTAAATTCAGCCTTTGAAGATTTTAGAGAAAAACTAAGAATATCGAAATATTAAATATTAATTTTTAAGTTTTAAATATTAAAATACAAAATTTATTTATTTCATTAAAATACATGAAGGTGCACCAATATATTTTAACTTTCCAAAATGCATTCTAAATTATCAATTTAATTAATTTAAAATAATATTTTTGTTATTATTCTTCGTCAGGGATTTTTCATTAATTTATCAATATATTTAAAATTTTCCAAGAGGCTGTGGAAATATATTATCTTTTTTTTTCAAACATCGGGATTTCTTTATTTTATTCCAACTCTACCTTGTTGTTTCAAAAGCCTTATTTAGGAGAACAAACAATCAATATTAATGTTGATCTTAATAAAACAATTTTCGTACACCAAAGCTTTGAAATGCACTTTCATGTATAATTGGAATCCTCAAACAGTTTCTTATCATTATCTCGCTACAAAATCATATCATGTGTTAAAAAAATTCAAACATTCAATGTAAATTATTTCTTAAACATCAAAAGTCTATTTGTGATAAAATAATAAATCCGATCTTATTATTTGAGAATTTCAAAGTTTAGGGAAACTCAAAATAGGTTTGGTTCATACCACAGCTCTTACAATTTTAAACACGAAATTTATATATGGTGCACATTAAAAATTGAGCTCTGAGATTTTCAGAAGCTTAAGTAACAGTTAGGATTTTCCATATTGTTTCGTACTTTTCAAGAACAAACTGATCTGTCACTTGCTTTGGAATAGCAGTAGATGGTCAAATACCAAGAAGTGCCAGAAAGGGTTAAACGACGAAATCAAGTCACGGGTTAACCTGATTGAGACCGCTAAGGGTTGTCTTGAACTTGATTACTTTTGCCCGTCTCTCTATCACACCAAAACGATTATCTCGACTGATAAAATTTTTTACTTCATCTGATTTATCTTATCGCTTAAGCGGATAGTCGAATAAACAGGGATACACAAATCATTTTAACCTATAAGATGACCATTGAAGATAAAAATAATAGTTGACCCCTCACATCTTCCTTGAAAGTCCCTTAAACCTAGGAGCTACAAACACAAGGAGAACGCAGCTAGCCTTTAAACACGCTAACGAAGGGTTGTGGACGAATTTCATTGAACGAGCGTCACGAGCCTTTACGCTGAACGTTTTACGGGCGGGGGGGAGGCAATTTCCGAATTTTCCCCTTCCGACGGCAGCAGGCGCTAAAGCGTCCAGCCAATGAAAAATGTACACAAGAAAATCCACGACTTTTGACGGGTTGCGTTCTCCTTTTGTGGGGTGTTGTGTTTGTTGCTCCTAGCTTAAACTAACTTGTGCAATGTGCACAGACTGGTGTTTTCCTATTATGTTCTCTATTTATTTTCCAGTCGAGGCTTCACTTGTCTCTTCATTGAAATGTCATTAGGTATTCGAGTTTAACCAAAATTACACCAATTTTCTGAGATTAATAAAATTTCACACAAATTATTTCCAATACAACGAACATTTTTCAAAGTGAAAATTTTAAATCATATTCTTTTCAAATTATACACCAACATTTTTATTTTGCTTTCACAAACATTTTATCAAATGCTTGGGAAAATGAATTAACATTATATCCTATATCTTTGTAAATTTTAAAATTTCTTGTAAGTCCTTGTTAGTTTAAGCATGGCACACTTTTATGAATTTCATTATTTTATTTAATTGTTTTTCCGACAAACGAGAAGCAAAATTAAAGATTTTAGTATTACAACGATATAAAATTTAAATTTGTACTTACATATGTAGGGCATTTAACTAATTCCGCCAAAACTTCCGCTGATATCTTTTCAAGTCGTGTCTTGAACGCTATTTTTAAAACACTTAATGCTATAAGGACAGTTGTTATTCCCTAAAACAATAAAAATGATAATTAAAAAAGGTGAGAGTGCCAAAGAGTTTCAAGAACCAATTTTACTCTACTGTCACGGAGTACAATGAGAGGCTTAGGAACCAGGGGGGCGGCAAGGGGGGCAATGCCCCTCCCTATAATTTTACTGGGAGGGGCAGCTAATGTTATTGCCCCCTCCAACTTTTTGTTCAGTTGAATTCTTCCCAAGGATCAAATTATAATTTTGAAAGCATATAAAGCTTATAGATCCTCAACTGTGTTTAAATTTCAGTCTTTTCCCGCCAATGTACATAGTACTAAAATGTACACATGCATTCAGGTTTCTGAAGGATACTACTACAGTCATTTCAATCTTAATTTTTGGTGTTTCTAAGCCAAATTATCACCGGAACAATTTCAGAAGTTTATTGTTTTAAAAATGCGATACATAGATAACCTCTAAAGCTCTGCCACTTGAAGCGTAAATCCAGAAGCTTAATTACATATTTCACCTAATATGAACCAATAGGCGTTTAAATAAAACATCTTCCCAGAAATTGCCAAGAAGTAATATTTCCGACAGCCAGGACTCACAAGTTATTATTTATATAGTGCTTGTTGAAATATTAGAAAGCTGGAAGCTTTCTCGAACGTAACATCGGTTTTTTGCTAAGCCTTAACATTCCAAAAAAAGTTACCTGGTTAAAAGGAAATACTTGTTGCATACCGTACTGCAAAAGAAATATGTTAAGTTCTAAATGAAAGAGTTTTCATCTTTTTCCAAAAGATAATTTTATACGAAATGAATTAACTCTGCCTCCATGAGAAGCTTTAAAATTGCCCGGTATTATAAAAATATTACATATAATTTTAATTATTTATACCATAAGAGGATGATAATAATAATAATATTATCTTCTTATACTTAGTTTTAGTAACATTATATATTTTACCTTAAAATATATTATCGAAAATTAACATTAGTATGTTCCTTATACACGTGAACCCACGCGTTTCTTATCTGACGCAAAATTCTCATGAGGGCAAAAACGCGTCTCCAATTGGCTTAAATATTACTTTTTGGCTAGCCATTCTAACCGTTTAACCGACCGACCGGAAATAGCTCCTTCCCAGATGAATTTGGAGAGGGGAGTAAAAACCGAGTATCTTTTATTGAAGCGTCCATAAACAGAAAAAAATGTTACTCAAACGTTTTTGGCCAAAAAGTTATAGTTTGGCCAGAAAGACAAATTGAGGGCGAAACAGTCATTTCCGATTCTATTTGCGTTAGCATACAAAAGCGTTTTGGGCAATGGTTTTTGAGAATTCAAGCTGGCAAAGCAAAGAATTGAATTTTAATTTAAAAATAATTTGTTAGCACGTTTTATTATGGGATAACGCAAATTTTTAACATTTTATTGAAATTATTGAAGATTTTTAAAGTTAAGTCCATTAATACATTAGTTACTATTATTTTAATTTACATGGTTACGAGAGCTGATCACTGAGCAATCGGCGAACACGCTTCTCGGGCGTAATCTGAATGCTTCACGTTAACTTACTGCGTAAAAGGATCAGCCGCTTGGGACGGCGACAGCGTTTGACCAATATTTCTGCCAATTCTAATATCTACACTATATATAAACAAAAATCATATCTAACGTAAGTTTAACTTTATAAATTATTTAAAAGTATATGTATATGATTAAACTTTACATGACATAAACTTTTAATTGCTAAATGAGATTATAATTCCGAATAACAAACAATGTTGAATACTAAAAATACTAATACATATATTTGAAAATGATAAATACGTTTAGGCTTACCATTTTGGAAAGATTAAGGTAGGACCAAGGTATGTCACTTCTCAATGACTTCCTGAATGACAGAACTTCGAAAAAGAGAAACAGCCACAGAAAAAAGCAAGGAGCCCAAGCCAATACGGTGCTTTGAAAACACGCTGTCAAATCTGGGTTGTTGGTGTACCATGTTAAATTGGAATCCTGAAAATTAAAATTTATCGTGAGCGTAATATATTCTGTGGGGTGGAGTTTCGCCTCGCAGCAAGAGGAGCCGGGTTTGATCCCAGCTTGTGGCTCTGGGTGAAAACTCAAAACAACTCCTTCTGCGTTGAGTTTTACAGTTGTCTCCACATTGATTTAACTGTTTCCCCTTCCATAAAAATTTGTTGAGTTTAGTGGTAGTAGTAAGTATAGGAAACTCTTGGCTCGCGTAGCATGAAAGGCTTGCTACCACCCTCCTACGCATAGTAACCTGGCCACCTGAATTAAGGGCTTTAAAATTCGCTTGATTAGTTAGGCCTTTGGTGGTGCCTTGGGTATTAGTCTAGCTTATTATTAGTATTATTATTATTATTGACTTCCGGCAGAAAAATAATCAAGGTCAATAAGGAAATTTTGGTATATTCCCATTCGATCGAAATCCCATTCGACCGAATTCAATATGTTTCCGAAATATAGCCCAAAGGGCGGATTCGGTTCATTGGGACCTTTTGTTTTGTTTTTTACTTCTGCCCCGAGGTATAGGTATAAAAAACGTTATACCTAAACAAAATTGCTACAGGTGTACTAACGGTAAGGTTAGGTTAGGTTAGGTTAGGTTAGGTTAGTCTCTCACTTCCTTAAGGTGGCGCGCTTTTATAAATTTATTTATGCTTTGAACTTTAGTCACGTTTCTACCCGAATAATAACTAGATTTATTTACCGTTTTGTTTAAGCGAAACAAATAATCATTCTTAATGTAAAAAACCCTCCTTTGTGAGCTATTTTCTCCATTTTAGCTAACTGGCTCCAATAAGACTATCAACACTTATTTATATAAGAAGTAAACCTATTTAAAAAGCGTCTCATAAAAACGAAATTTGATGTACTATAAAAAATAATATAAACGTGCAAAATTGGGCTGTAAACCCAATCGATCGATTGGGACTCAATGTTAAATCGTTTTCGAACGAATGGGATTTCGGTCGAATGGGACCAAAGCGAAATTTTGTTTCAAGTAATGATAATTAAACAAGGTAATGCAAATGAAAACCCTGCCGTTTCGTACCAATCTTGTTTTGAAAATTCAAATAGATATAAGTAATAACGATAACAGCAAAAAATACATCTAAGGGGGGAATCTTATTCAGTGGCGTAGACAAGGGGGGTTTCTGTGTCCAAACCCCCCCTTGGGCCTACCTTTGACTGTACTAAATTTCCACCCCTTCTTGACCCCCTCTTAACATATCATCTACTTCGACCCCCCCCCCCTGACGAATTCCTGTCTACGCCAATGTTCTTCTTTTTAAATATATTTACATATGTCTCTTAGTGGATAGGTTTCCTTTGAGACATCAACGGGGCCCGTTCAGTGGGAGCGAATGCGCCGCCTAGCCTTGGGTGTGCACATGTCATCATGGCGTTACTACTTCGAAGTACGGGAAAATTGTAGAGACAAAACTGCGTAGTGATATTTGCAAAGTGAAAACCATTTTATCCCACTGTCAAAGTAACACACAAATTTATGATATATTTGGCCTAGCACAAATATTTCTTACAAAACGTATTTGAAAAATCAGAGAAAGCAAAGTTTCACTTTTCACAAAGTAAGCAGTTTACGGATGCACTTATTATAATCTTCTGTTTTTAACATTATCGTATGGTTAAGAGAAAGAGCCCGTTCAAACATAATAATAAAAAGCGCTTGCCAAAAAATTGTACATTCTCTTACCAAATTTACACTACATTTTAATGGAAATAGGTTTTTAGAAACAACATGTTAGTCTAGTTTGTGGGGATGTTTAAACGACACAGATACCTGTGTTTAAGAATGCTTAAGGCATGTAGTGAAATGATTAAATATTTTCTTAAGAGTTTAAATTAAACTATCCATGTAAAATATCAACTATAGTTTAAAGTCTTTATCTAAGTAAGCTAACATGTTTATATCAACAATAATTTTTGAAAAAAATCCTTATTTGCGCAAGATACTTCGTTTGAATAAAGTTGTCTGTGTAAATTTATAAAAATATTTTGAAATAAATCTAAGTTGTTTCTTAGACACTAAAATAAAAAGTTTAAATACGCAATCTTACCCAAAAACTCGAATTACAAAAGTGTTGCAGAACGTTTGTCATTTTAAAACTGTTTAAAACAAAACCGAATAGTTTTTAAACTAAGAGAACATAACGTATTCCGCGACTAGTCACCAATACGACATTGCTAGAAACAGCTCGCAGTTTTTACTACTACAATTTGCGATCGTAAATCGACGCCCAGCCTGTACCGCGTTGTGATAACTCCAAACAGCCTCTTCTGTCAATCAAATATTTTATAAAATCAGGTTATTTATTCGTATAGCAGAACATTTATAATAATAATATTTTATAATGTATCATAAATCAAATTTAAATATAAATTGTTTTAAAATCGCTATTATTTATGTGTCTTAATAAACATTACTATAATAGGATTTGTAATTTTATTAGGATATAAAATTCTTTTTATTCCTTACCCATAGTGTGCTGTTGCAAAACTCTTCAAAGACATGTTGTGGAAACATTGTAAAGCCAAAAGTTGTGCTTTCAATTGAACGAAAGATAGAAAAAGCCGTTCTTATTCTTCGCAAGGCATTCGAAAATTAGATTAGTATTAAAACATTTTCTGATTGTTTTTATCTTTGTGAAATTGGATCGTTTTTGACAACTTGTGTAAATGTTTCCTTCCAAATTTATAAGACGCTATCGTTGGCTTTGATAATCTTAGCTAACACTAAAGATTTCCTTTATTATAGTTGTACATGTAAAGTAAAACTTTTGGCAACTGGTCCAGCTTTCGATAAAAGGAGTGGAACTTATCGAGGAATATTTCGGCCGAATTAACATCCAGAAGTTTTCGCTAACAGTGGATAAATATTGAAACTTTGAGTGAAGAAAGCTGCCAGTTTACCGCTGGCTATTTCAGCCGACATTTTCATTTAAGGAGAATTTCGCGCGGTGTTATGTAATGATTGTGTTTTCCCGTGAGTCTAATCCATGATAAGAAGCCATTTGGTTTTCATATCTACTTGTGTAGGGTTCGATGAAATTTAATTGAAGTTTGCAGTTGCAAAAACCTTCTAACGGCCGCGCACACTTCGCGTATTGACAAGCCCATACTTTTTACTCAGCGTTGGGAACTAAGAAATCGTGCTTGGTGGGATAGTTACCCAAACGATAGAGTAAGAGACTAACTATTAAAAATAATTAAAAACGCGTCATTAGTCCTACTGCTTCTTTTTTTTTACAAATATGAAATTTCAGCTCTTTCGTAAGCCCTAAGATCTCATTCATAGGCCCTAGGCACAATGCCTAAATTGCCTAATGTTAAATCCGGCACTGGCTGAACGTAAACCATTCAAGTTGTGGGTAGTTTAAATCACCTCAGATAAGGAGGTCATACATTTAGAGTTACTTTACTTAGTCACGGTGGTTATAATTTTGAGAGTTTCGATTTTGTTTATGAAAGAAGTAGAACGATAGATTACGCAGAACAGTAAGGATTTTACCGTATTAAAGCACAATGCAGTAAGGCACTCTATTCCAAGAGTTAAAGACCACAAATCGGAGAATTTAGCTGGAATGGGGGCGGCGATCGCTTCGATCAATGGTGAATTCCTTAAGTGATATTTCACTGTCCAAGACATCCATCTAAATACATTTTTCAATTAAGGCTACAATATGAACATCATGTGAATGCATTGGTTTATTAATGGCTTAAAAGTAAAAATTTTAACATTCGGGTTAAGGAAGAGAGTTGTTACACATACTTAGTGAACCGTGAGCGGCAGAATGCTAAATTACGATTTATTGAAGTAAAAAAAATTGATGATGTAGATAACGTAGGTTTGAAGCGCGATGAAAGTACAGAACGGAAGTAGACCTCTCCATCACGAATAAATAGATACTTTTAACCTATCTACAAACGAGATTGGAGCTCATCAATAGATCTGGAGAGCAGAGTTTGTTGTCATTTCGTACTATCTATTGAGCAGGCAAGTCACATGGCTCTCTCACAAGCGCGGAGATCTATCATTTCAGAAATAATAATATTGAGCTAGGTTAATACTCAAGGCACCACCTTAGGCCTAAGTCATCATGCGACTTTTAAAGCGATTTATTCCGGTGGCCGGGTAACGATGCGTAGGAGGGTGGTGACAAGCCCTCCAAGCCACGCGAGCCGACAGCTCCCTACACTACTTATTAACGATAACCTCAACAAGAAAGGAACTTATATTTTAAATTGAGCGAGGAAAAGTCCAATTTTACAAGACCGGGATTACAGTTTTGTTTTTCTAGATGTTTAACTAGGAGGTTGTACATTTCAGAGTGAATGAAGCCAATATCATACTAATGACCATGATCATTAGAGATGTTATTTTCATGAGCTGATTCCGAAGGCTAGCGTTGAACGGTCTTCGCAGGATGTCATATCTTTCTTTAAGGGATTCTTTTATTCGGGCACTAAGTTGTTACCCTAAATACCCTTTAAGTGACTTTGCTCATATCCAAGGGCCTTAGCACCTTTTACCATAAGGCTAACCAGATCGATAAAAAGATTGCTTCTTTATACCCGCGCAAATATGAAATGCCAGATGTAAAACAAAGAACGATAGGCCGTTGCATAGAAAATGGGGTACCAGAACAACTTTAATTCGCCCCTCATCACGATATCACAAATCGCAATAGAAAATAACTTAAGCCTTCGCAAGGAGAAAAGATTACTCGGAACAATTGCAACACGCGTCTTCACAAACATTCAACTTCAATCTCGATCCGATATCTTAAACGCGAAACTAACAAATGAAATTTAGCAAGTAGAAAAGATAACTAACAAAACAACATTCTAAACCTTTAAGCAGAGCGTCAGTTCAAAATAAAATGCGCCAAGACTAAAATCCAAATAATGGGTGAAATAAGTACCAGCTATTTCTTGAGTTTTTTATGTACTTTTGAACCGCAAATCAGGATTTGTTCATAGGCTTAACTGAATTATTTGCCGACCAATTTGGTTCGTCGTAGCGAATAAAAATTTAATATTTTTAAATGATTTTATCTATCCCATTAAGCCAGACCCTTTTTATTTTCAATCTTAAGCATGATGTATACGACCAATGGTCCGATGAGGCCCGGAATGAGAACGAAGAATCCTGCCAGATAACCTCCCACCAAGAGCAAGAAAGAGCTTTTGAGGTCTCTCAGTCCGATGTAATATATGTTAAATTAACGAACTCTATTTCTAAATTTTAACAACTTAACTTAGAATTTAAACTTAATCTAAACCAAATATTTGTAAACCTATATATATTTTTCACATGTATCTCTCTTTTTTATTTCTTGTATATTTCTACCAAGAATAGCCCCATCCCTAAATTCCGCTAGCCTCGCTAAAAAATATTCCTAGCCTCGCTGGTTTTTCTTATTAACTCGTCAAAACCCCTTGCCCCACCGTGTTGAAATCGTCACGAAATCTCTTTTCCTTTCTCGCCAAAGACGACCCAAAGACAACTTGACCCCACTTTCTAAAATAGGACGGTCCATTGTGAGCTTTGACGGAGTTTTAATGACCTCCAGTGAAACTAGGAAAAGCGAAGCTTTATCTTTAGTTCGAACCCTGAGCTTCAACCCTCTAGGTCACCATAATTGCCTAGAGCCTTCAAGTTAATTTCATATCGTACTCTCTACCAATTTTTTAAAACCTTTAGCAATATAAGTGTTGTATTTAATTTTATCTCGTTAAAAATATTAATTTATCATAAAAGTCAGTTTTTACGTTTATTCAATTAGTTGTCGTATTCTTTACTTTTTCGAACCCGCGGAACACCTTTAAGAAGTATTTCAGTCTGCTTCAAACCGCTCTCCCACAAGTTAATTTAAGTCGAATATTTAAATTGACTCTCCGACACTATTTCCTTCACAATCTATTGCTTCTCTCTATGCGGTCTCACTTAGTTTTCTCCGCGACCGAGGCCTCGAGGGCGCATCAGTTCTTCTTCCCATTTACACAGACAACCAAATTCTCGGAGACTTTCAATCCTGCAAATTAAAGCATTTCGGATGGAAAATTGCAAAAAAAATTGGTTTTAAATTTGTGTTTTATTATAGTGAAATATTCTGTGCTGTAATGGGCCGTCTTCGCGATTGATTTGTTTGGTAAGGTTTTTTAGTTTTACTATTTCAACTTTTCTCTTAAATTCAATTTAAACCCATTTTTGTTTTCGTTACAAGCTCTATTTCTGTGAAATGTTTATCATGTCTTAGTAATAGCCGATTTGTTCATTCGTTTAATTCTAATGTCCGGCTTGGGTGTATCAATTAAATTTCGACGTGTTTAACCTATGTAAACCAATTTGAAAATACAATTTAGCTTATAAATCCCTATTTTCTCACAAATATCAATCTTATCCTTACGTGTTTTTTAATTTTTTTTATTGGTGGAAAAATTGGCACTATTCTATTGTTACTGAAAATATGACCTATTTTTTGGCTAGTTTGGGTAGGCTTTATACGGTAGAATTATAATATTTTAATCTTTAAGAAATTGGAATATTAATTTCCTACCATTTCAGGTATTGATTTTATTTTTTCCTTAATTTCCAATTATGTAGATAAACGATAAGCCAAATCCTCTATCTTATAATACAACTTTATAAAGTTAGCGCTGTGGACGTATTACATAATTTAAGGGAGCGTTCGATAAAGTAGCGTAAACATAGCTGGGCATGTTTTGCTAATGGCTACATAATTGTAATGGCTTCGAAGCGTCTATAATCAACAAACTAAAATGTAAATTGTATTTCATTAAAGAGAATACGGTTTAGTCTGTGACTTTCAGCAGTAACATGGTATTCTTCGATAATTGTTCAAATTGCTGTATGCAATTAATTTTCTTAATTTATAAGTAACTGAACAAGTAACTATTATTATATAATATTCAAAGAAGTTCATTTTAAAATAATGTTATAAATTTTCCTCGTGCAGCGTGGTCTCATAATTTGCTGGTGCCTTTTTCGTTTTCAATTTCAAGCGTTTTAGATTTTACGGTTTCTTTATTTAGTTTAGTTTAATATTTTCTTTAATTAGTTTTTTCGTGAAATGTTAAGACATATAATTTTAGTTTTTCCCTTGTATCCGCGCCATGTTTTCGCAAGTTGTTTTATTGCCTTTCTCTCAGTGTGGAAAATTATTTAAAAGCTTAAACCACCACTACGGCCTTTCGAAATCTGTAGTTCGGCATTCCGTAGTTCTTCCGGATCTGCCGCCTTCCTCGACTTTACCAGACCGTGAGTGTAGTGGTCGGCATTATCCATCCATTATCCAATGAAATTTAGATTATTTTTCAAATAACCACCAAAATCAGTTATTTTTATCCGTTTTTCTACTTCTAGTTAATTGTTAAGATAATTTAATACGGAATAGTCAAAAAACAAATAAAATCCGATAAAATAACTAAAAATTTATATATATTATTTTATCACTTAACCTTACTTAGATATAAAATATATTTTATTTGCAAGTACGCTAAGAAATTAAGCGGGTCGGATAAATTATTGAAAAACGACGAAAAGAAGATTATCTTTAAGTGATGTTTACCTGTTATTTTTTACAATTGATAATTTATATAATAATATATATAAATATAATTAATAAATAATTGATTGAATAAAATAACTTAGTTACGCAAAGCCATCAATTATTTTTTTCGTTTTATTCATTTTTTGAAATATGGAAAGATAGTTTTTGAGAGATACACTTTGAAAATAAATTTATCTTATAAAATAGCTATTATAACTGAAAAAAAACTTTATTTTTATTCTTCCATTAGATTTTTTCAACTTAAAAAAGACAATCTATTGAATTGTAAGTTTCAAAAATAATAAGTTCTGATATATTATCTATAAATTCCAAATGAATTAATGAATATCTCAATATATGCCGAATTAAAAATATGAGAGTAAAAATGTCCAATATCCAATTTTTAGTTCCTTTATTGTGAACGCTACTTGTTGGTCATATATCTGAAATTTATTACGTGCATTATTTTCATTAGGAATATTAAATTATTTTCATTTTTGCAACTTATGAATTCTGGTGGTGATTCGAACTATGATATTCCTTGACGCCATGAAGCTTCTTTAGTTCTTTAGTTCGATTAACTCATAACGACTTCGTCGCAAAGGAGCAGCGGGACAAATGGTTAAGAACCCAGCACGTCGAGACTAGGAGGAGCTCTAATCGTACAGGTTCTAGTACGTAGCAAGGGCTTTCCGAAACTGAGCACGACCAGGAATGTGTTTTAGGTACTCCGGAAGGGAATTCCACATCTGTATGGAGGAGGGGAGAAATGAATGTTTGCGGATGGCAAGTCTGAAGCCAGAAAGGATCCTAGAGGGGACCCGCTTCCCTCTTGGGGGCGACGCCAGTCGGACAAGACCGGGCGAGTGCACCACAGGAGCGATGAACCACGCTATTTACGATAATGAGACGCTTAAGACGGCTAAGGTGTCCCATTTGTTGTTCTTGAGCAGGTTTGTCATCGACGTAGGCCACGCGAATCCAACGCTGGTCGCGAAGCGAAGGGCACGACGCTGGATATTGTTTACCGCGTGGACGACACTTGCAGTTGATGGGGACCAGACGGCCGGACAGTAGTCCAGGATCGGAAGGACATAGGTTTTAACTTCTAACGACTTCGTCGCAAAGGAGCAGCGGGACAAGTGTCGGCGGATGAAACCCAATGCCATAGTGGCTTGGGCAATGAATCAGTGGATGTGGGTGGACCACTCCAGGGTGTCTGTTAAGGTCACTCTGATATATTTTTGAAAGGAGACTGTGCACGGGTCAGCGCCTTGAAGGACATATTTCGCTGAGTGAACTGGCCGACCAACTATGCGAAGAGAGAGAACTGAGCACTTTGCAGAGTTTAGCGGTAGCAGCCACTGCTCATTCCACTTGCCGATGGTGTCGAGGTCGGATTGAAGAGCAATGCAGTCTTGTGTCGAGAAGATCGGCCTGGAGAGTGCTATGTCACCCGCGAAGATATAAAGTTGGGAGACGACGTTGTCTCCGATATCGTTGATGTAGATGATGAAGAGGAGAGGCCCCAGGACCGATCCTTGCGGTACGCCAGAGGAAGCCGGGAGCCAGTCGGAGGTGGTACCGGGGAGTACCACTCGATACTCCTTGTTCTCGAGGTAAGCTGATAGCCAGTTCAGGGTCCTACCCGTCACCCCGTAGGAGTAAAGTTTGGCCTTGAGGAGCTCATGCGGAACTGAATCAAAGGCTTGCGAAAGTCAAGGAAAATGAAATCCACTCGCCCGGCTTCCTCCAGCCCAGAAGTCCAGGCGTCAACGCGACGAAGAAGCTGGGTTTCAGTGCTGAAGCCACTACGGAAACCATGTTGGGACGGACTCATGAGGTTGTGCTGGATGAAGTGAGCGAAGATGGCGGACGCACTGACATGCTCGTCAGCTTTGAGGACCTCCGACAGGAGTGCAATCAGACGGTACTCCGTTGGGTCAGACTTGTCTCCACCCTTAGGGATCGGCGTGACGTTGGTCCGACGTCAGTCATCCAGGATCTCTCCCGTGTCGTAGGAGAGCTGGAAAATGACCGTCAGAGGAGCGGCTAAGACATCGGCACACCTGTGAATTACCACAGCCTGGATGCCGTCTGGGCCCGGAGATTTTTGTGTTTTGACCATTGTAAGAAGCTGGTGAATGCCTTTTATGTCGAACATTGGTGGGACACGTGGTTCCAGGAGAGGAACGGTTCCCACATCGTACGATGGAAAAGAATGCCGGAAGGTGGAAGTAAGGAGATTGGCTTTGTCGGCTGCTGTGGTGTGTGACTGCCCTGAGCCAGAGCGGTCAGGGACTCCAGTCACTTTCGCCATCATAGAGACGAGCTCGTAGAACTGCTTCCTGTGGGTAGTCAGGTCGAAAGCCAATTTTCGACATGATGGGTACGCGCGGCACGGCGGGCGTGTTGGACGATGGCACGATGTCGAGTGAAGGCTTGCATGTTAGCAGCCTTAGGGTACAACAGTGGTAGGCTCGGTGACTCGCTGGGTAAGATGAGAGACCAACAGCGTGTGAAAAAAGCTTGAAGCCACTGACGAGGGACTCGTGAGCGCCCAGTCAATAGTGGGAAAGTTGAAGTCACCGATTATTATGAAGTAATGCACTCTAACTGTTAATGTAGTTAATAGTTTTTATCGAATATGTTTTGTTATTCACGTCTCAATATGAAGATAATCATTAAAGACACAGTAATTCAAATGCCTGGTTATCCTTAATATTCAGAATTTGGTAGAAATAGAATGCATTTTCCAATTCAAAAGAAAAACGAGCGAACTATTTTTAATATAAACTTGGATATTTAATAATTTGGTTGAATAGGAATTCGGTTGATGGTAGAATATCGAAACGAGTCACGAAGGCGCTCAGTTCCGAATAATGTTAATATAAAACTCTAAAGAGTCCTAAATGGGTTTGGTTAACGCCCAATGCAGATTTTCAGCAGTTGGCGAAAGGAAGCGAAGTCGAAGTGTGATCATGAATGTACTAATTTCTACCATAAGTATAAAGCTGCATGAGGTAGTCTGTCATCAGTTACGAAAAGGAAAAGACAAAATCGTACTATGTTCGCTTACTCGTCATGCCAAAACGTAGATTCCTTTTATATATTTGCAAAGATTTATATTTTTATGATGTAAGAAATAAAAAATGCCAATATTCCAATGCAATATTAATTGTTTCTAGGGGTCGACATTAACCATCCATTATCCGAGAAAATGTTATAGAAGTTTAAAAATTTGGTGTGGGTCCATTTGATCGAAAAATATGTGATCGACAGTCGATCATTATTCGTTGCAATTGATCGAAATTCCATTTGATCGAATCCCATTTGTCATTTGTTTCATAAGATCGAACCTTCAAATGATCGAATACTATTTGATCGAATTCAAAAGTATTATAGTACCAGTTGGTATGTTTTATTTTACCGAATGTCAATATGAAGTGCAGAAGGAATAATGATGGAATGATTCATTGCTTAAGTGCATAAGGAATAATGATGGAATAATTCATTGCTTTAACTGTATTAAGCCACAATGATGAAGAGATTTTTACTTTATACACTATATGATGAAATTTTTTATGACATCGCCGATAACGGCCCGTTGTTTTTGATATATATAAATAGGGTCAGGTCAGGTTAGGTTAGGTTGATGTACGTGCGCTGTAGGCGCGTATGCACCGTTGTATACGAGGGGTCCGACCAAGTTCACTGCCCTTCTATTGCTAAAAATTAGGTACAGAGTTCCGTTTTTATAATAGGTCTTTCTATTAATTATGTCCGAGATAATATTTTGTACAGTTTAAAGAAATAATTATTATTCATAGAGTCTACTGTATCTCATTCTGACTAGATGTTGCCTTTTCGATTTACTCCCAAAAACTAGTAGTTTTACCCTACAGTAGCTTTCGATCAAATTTCGTTCGATCAAATGCCATTTGATCAAATGCCATTCGATCAAATGCAATTTGATCAAATGTAAATTCGATCAAATGGGACCCGTTCGATCATTTGGGAATCGATCCAATAGACTCAAACCAAAAATTTATACTCCCGGGTAATACCTAAAAGGATAATTTTCGGTCGGTTAATGATATATTGTAGAGAAAAAATTAAACGAATATCAATCATTTATTTTATTTTAAAAAGTACTAATTTTTTTAGATTAGCAAAGCAATTTAATTATTTTTCGTAATCGATTTACGGCAAATATTATTTTTCTAATATGTTTGTTTTCGAATGATAATTTTTCAGGAAAAGTTATATTGAAAATAAACGAACAATCGTCAGCAGTTAGCTGCTCTTTAAATTAATCGTACCAAAAATATAAAAATATATGCTTTAAAAATATCTTTTTTTGCGAGAAAGTGGTTAATTGATAAGGCGGATAAAGAATGTTTTTTATTCATTAAATGAAATAATGCCTGATTTTTATTTTTGAAATATCCTTTGTTACGAAAAAACATTTATTCCTTGACAGATTTATCTATACGGATAATAATAGTTATCGGTTAACCGTACTAAATTGTTTACCCGAATTAAATAACTGAAACAAATAAGGTAAAAGACTTCGGATAATTATTCATTATTCAAATTGCCGAGCACTAGTCGCGGAGGGTAATGTTGTCACCGTAATACTCATTTTATTATTATTTGTATACTTCCGCATATCACTCATAGGGGGCGCCTCATTCACCCATCACAAAAAAAAATATATAAACATAAATAACATGTGGTTTTTTACTTGATTCCAGCAGAAAACCAGATGTTGGTCAGGTAGGACATTTAGATTCAAAAACGAATGCCGTCCCAACAGAGTTAGCCAGCAGCTATTCCATAGCTGTCGGTCCAACTATTTTGCGCTACTACGTAGTGCGCCTGCGCGGTTTTTCTTTAAAAAATATTATCAAGTTTTGGTTTTGGTTTGGAGTGTCCCTTCACGAGTTCGGATGTCGGCCGGCGTTAGAACTCAGGAGTCTGATGTATGTTTGTAAAGATAAAAAAGGACTGTTTTTTAAGCCAAATCATTTTAAATAATTTTTAGAGAAAATACAATTTACATAGTAGAATTCCTGAATTAACGCGTCTTATTTGGGGCAAGAATGTTGCAAGAAGTCCACGAAACCGTCTAATTTTTTCCAACTGAATTTCCCACGTGTTTTTTATTTAGCACTACTCTGTCGCTTAAAGTGTATTAGTATTTAAAGAGACACAACTTCGTTTTAAAGTCATTCTCTGAACGTACTCCAGTAAAATAAAATGATGCCTCGTTATACCTGTGAACAGCGGTCCAGGATGGTCGAATAATACTACGGAGATGGTCAACGAAATGCACGTGAAGTGAGTCGATTATTTCAAATATTGTATCCAGACAGTCGTCCAAATCACCACACTGTTCTCCGTGCTGTCCGTGACTTTGAAAACGAAGGCAACTGAAATTACTAGTGATTCTTTGCCGTTTGTATTTGCGTGTTGGTGTTTCTTCTTGTTTTCTCTTTTTGCTTTGGTTAAACAATTTGTAGCGTACTTGCAATTAACTGGAAATTGTGACTGTTTATCACTTTTAAAATAAATCTCGCATTTTTTTGATTGATATCTATGAATTGGAAAGTCAAACTGCACCATAGATTCATACATTTTACAATCATTTAAAATTGTTAAACTTATTCCTGAGCAAAATTTATAACTACCTAAGGGTGAAATTAAGTCAAATAAGCTATACATTTTTTCAATATCCAACACGCCTTCAATATTTGTGACTTTGATTTCTTCAACTTTCTTAAAAAGCACTGACAAATAACAATCTCCACTATCGTTAATCGATAAAGAAATCAGATCCAACCTCAATCCGAGAAGTCCTTTTGAATTCGGCCTTTTAATCAGAATGGAAATTTCTCCCTTGTAATCATTTTGAACCTTAGTTAAAAAAAAATAGTATATTAAAAACCTCGCTACACAATAAACCTTACACGTTAGTGATCGTATTAAAAAAAATTAACTAACCTCATATTCTAAGTTGTATTTTGTATCTTCTAAAATTAGTTTTTCAATTGTTGATAAAATGTGGCTGGACACTGGTATTTGAAGGTCATGGGGCAAATCTGCTTCTACGCTTACATTTTTGGTCTTGAGTAATTCATTAATTGGAGCAACAAAAATAGTATTGGTAACTCCAAAAGAGCACTGAGTCGCTAGAGATACATTAGATGTTCTTGTAATTGGTTCTGGAACTTCGATTACTTTTGGTTGATCTTTGGTAAGTGGAAAAAGGCAACACTGAGAGGATACTGATTTAACACTGGGATGAAAACTTGTTTGTGAAGATGTTGTGGTATAATTGTTTTTGATGATTATTAATCGACTATCCGAAGCTGGAACTGTTTGGTTTTTTTTTAAACGGACAACTTTAACTGGTGGTTCATCAAGGCTTAGTTTGCCAAGCCCACTAATATCACAAGAAGTGCTTTTATGTTAACTTTTAAAAGTAGGTTGTAGTAAAAACATATTACATTGAGTTGGCGCTTGCTTTCTTTATAAAACTGACCCAAAACCTGCCATATTAACTACAATATGTTTGAATATAAGACAAAATAGTTATCCCGCCAAACTTTCAGATACCCGTTGAACTTTGAGCCGCGGCGTACGAAATTGGCTCCCTACATAGGCCACTCAGCTTCGGCGTAAAATAGAAGTAAAAAAAGGAAACCGTAAAAATGTTCAGCACCAGATGGCGCCACAAAAGGTTAAGAGACAGCCTTCGAAGAAATCGATAAATGTATTAGGTCTATGTGTCTGTCTAACTTATAGGGAGCTAGTAATTAATTAACTTATGTTCGAACCCGTTACTTTTTGTAATTTATTTAGTTTTTTCAGTCGTATATTTTTATCTATTGTGTGTTTAGCGTATTAGTTTTCAAGCGTAATAGTTCATTTATGAAGAAAATATCAAGTTGTATACATCGTGCCCTTACACTTATGTTGGTCTGGTTTTTAGCTGGGTCGTCATTACTTCGTAATTTATTTTAAACGTTTTCTCGACTGATTAAGATGTTTAATGCAGTTCATCAATTGGGCTCGTTCGTTTTTATTTATAAAGAGCCCTAACTATTCCGTCTACGGTCATTTATTGATATACGAGCTGTCGTTTAGTCAAGTGGCTTTCTGTGCTTTGTGAATGGTAAGTTTTTCGCTTCTTGTTAATACATTTTTTATTGGTGTGGATATTTGGACATCTACGATTCCTAATTCAGTCATTGATTTCCTGGGTGTGCGAGTCATTATAGGATATTGGAAATTGGACGGTATTGGTCTTTTTCATGCGGCTTGTGTCACAACGTCAAATGGAAATCTACGAGTCGTCCACTACCAGATATCGAATAAAGCTATTCTACGGTATCTTCATCTAGGGCGAGTGTTGAAATAAAATGATCGTTAAAGATGCGGCAAGTATTTCGTAAGCGAGAAAAATGCAAATACCCTCTGTAGATATTTCTTTCATAAAAATTTGCTTCGTATTATATTTAACTGATAAACTTGTTCTGTAATTAGGGTTAAATTCAATTGTGCATTGTTTTAGCACGTCTAACTCGCTGTTGTAACTACTTAATTTATATTATTCTGAATAAATTAAACTCTGTTGTTTCGTCTCAATTATTTTCATTATAATTAAAATTTTATACCGGGCGGGATTGAACCGGGATGACGTTCTTAGTAAATAACTCTGAATTGCGGAGATATATCTTTAAGGGTCGTCTCGATAAATTAATACCACTAGTTACAATTCTTCCGAGGAGAGGTATATTTTAACTTGCCAACTTGTTTAATAAGTCATAAACTAACTTAACGTCCTCGTAGATTTTTTAATAAGTCATAAAGTAACTTAACGTTGAACACGACTGCCCTGTCTTTGAGGTAGACAACGGTTGGTCGCTTTGATCTTCAGGTAGCCTAGTAATAGTCCTTTACTATTCTTAGCTTTTTAAATGAGTACAGCGCATTTTTCTGTAAAAAAGGTTTCAACATTTGAATGCTTTGAACAAAGGTCCAGTTTCTATTTCCTATAAAAAGCGTAACCTTTAATGTTTAAAATCACAATCTCAATTTAGTCAGAAAAAAGTCAAGTATGCCGGGTTATTTTGCAGCAGAGCGGACTTAAATGGGCAATTTTTTACGGAAAAACTAATGGTAACGCTACTAGAGCTAGTCAGTTATTTCGTATGCGCTATCCCAACAGAAGACCCACCAATAACACCGTTCTCAGAGCTATACGGGACTTCGACCTCAACGGAAATGTCAATCCAAGGTTTCGTCGAGGTGGTCAACATAATGTAAACATGGATGAGACCATTCTCGCATTTTTTATTGCATATCCAGGATCCAGCATTAGAACTCTTATAAGGTATCTAAAGAAAGCTTATTCAAAAAGGTACGGCCTCCTTCTACCAACTTGTTTTTGTTCATGTCCTCGTATCTCAGTGAAAAATAGGCCAATTTTCACAGATCAAATTTTATTTTATGTTTTAGAGTATGCTCTACAAGTTTGAAACTTTTCCGCTACCACCTACCGTTGAAAAAATAGTTTTTCCAAAACCTTGAAAAATGATTCGATTTTTCTGAAATTCCATAATGAAGGCATTTACTGTCTACTACACCTTCCCTGAAAATTTAAAAATTATAAATGAAATAGTTTTGGAGACAAATGCACTTATTATTATTATTATTATGATTATTATGTATATTATCAACATATTACCCTATAGAAATGAGCGATAAATGAAGTCGTTAACCGCTTCCTTTAAATAAATTTTACTTTAAAAGTGACTGGCCATTTTGAAACTTTCCTGTTTTCGAGTTATCATACTTAACTGCAAAATAACGTATATTAGGTCATTTTCTAGCCACACAACGTAAGAAATCAGTGTTCATGTTGCTATTTGCTCAATGGCTGCCCTCTTACGTCTTTTATGAGATGAGTTTCCCTCTAATGAACGAATCTCCTGGATCAATACCCAACTTAGATTAAAAAAAGTTTTTTCGGAAAACACAAAATATTTTTCTCGCTTGGTTTTAATTTGAGAGTGGCAATGATAGAACAATAATGCCTATTGTTTTTCTATGGGCTATTAAATAGCCGTATTCAGTTAACAGAGATACATCTAGCGGTCAATTACCCGCTCAATTATCGTCTGCTAAACAAACGGTTTACGTTTAGAAATAACAAAGCTTTTACATAGCAGATTAACTGCAAAGGCGCCCTTTTAAAATTATTTTTCATAATAACAAAGTTTTAATTTGCAGATCTTAGTGTCTAACAGCTCAGCATTATATCCTACAAATTTCTAAAGAACATAACAAATTCAGCATGTCTAACCCTTTCCGTTTGAAGATAACACAGTTTGGTATTTAAGGCCTGCCTTTTTCAATAGAACAGCACAGTTAAGCATTTAGTCAGCGGTTCTGGTAAGAACACTGCAATACTATCTGCCAAAACTGCACTTATAGAGCAGATATTAGAAATAACAGGAGCTACGACCAAATTTGCCGATTTTAAGAAATCTACTGAAGAAGATCTTTAAGCCCAAAAATGACTTATGGATTTGGAAACACAGGTAAAGGAATTACTTCATTTAAATAAAGAGATAACCTAAATTGTATGATAGCGAGCAACGCACTTGTTATCATTAATAATATCCCCGAAATAATCGGTCCTGATGCAAAATCTTGATAGACTGACAGTAACACAACTTTTCAAAGTTCAATTGGACTTTCCTGAGATGCAATGCGTCTTCATCTTTTTTGCTTGCAGAAGTTTACCAATCCGTGTCTCCTTACCAAGTCCTAAAATAATTCAGAAGTATTCGAGTCTGCAAAAACGCTCACAAACAACTCATTTCCAGATAGTCATCAGCTTAAAATGGCAAAAATGTTCCAGAAAGGACGAAAAGCCCTAACGAAAACAATTCAGAACCAAAGTGAGCGCTTCTGCAGAAGCAAATTTGTCAAACAGTAAAGCTCAGACCTTTACTACGTGATGAAGTCCAGAAGGACGATCAAATTTAAATATTGTAGGTACACAGCGATAACCAACCAAAGTATCATTTGGTCATTATGTGACCTCGTCTTACCGTGGTCTCACAATTAACATTGAATCTCTGTTGAACAAGGTGCATTAGCTTAAAGCTCTTGTGTATACGACAAACCTGCCTTCGTGGCAATCAGTGAATCTTGGATTCACCGTGATATTGCCTTGAAACTTAATAATCTTTTTGGTTACCACTTTTTCTTTTGGAAAAGAAGGCTGCGTCCTATTTTGTTACGAGTCAATGTTCGGCATTGTGCAGCATTGCCTTCGGCTTTCAAAACAAGCTTGCTTGACCTCCCTCCTCGAATTGCACCCTGGATCGATGCTTTCCTCTCTGATTGGAAACTGAGTTTGCTTCAAAGGGTCATATTCCGAATGGATCCCTGTACCTTGTGGTGAGGCTCAGTGATTGGTCCTTAATTGGTCCATCACTTTTCATTATTTTCATTAATGGTCTACCAAGTGCCATTCACTATTCATTACTCAACCATGATATCAAGTTGGAAAAAGCCATCAAAACGGTGGCAGTTCTACAGAGTGATTTCCAATCTGTCGAAAACTAAGCCCTGAAAATGTTATGCGCTTTAATCGCGAGAAGTCTGTTTTAATGCTTATTGGAAAAAACAATCTCGGTCACAAGAACATTTTAATCGGTGAAGTCATTAAAATTGTCAGTGACGTCCAAGACTGAGGGGTTGTTGTATCGAGCAATATGAATTAATCGTGTTCCTCTAGAGGTGCGGCTGCGATAGTTACCCCGATTCTCTTGACGCTTCGTCACTCATTTTCTTAAATGCCAGAAAAGAGCTTTGGCATACTTAACGGCACATTCGTTCATCCTCATATGGATTTCTGCTCTAGATTTTGATATCCTCATCTCATGAAAGACCAAGACCTATTGGATCGAGAAAAGCACCAGGCTAAGACATGACGACTGCCTCACGAAGACGTCTTCACTACCTTCACCTGTTGCTGTTAGAAACACGACGCCATACGCACCGACCTCATTGAATGTTTAAAACTCTTGAACAATTTCTACTCCATTTGGCCTTTCAACACTATAAATGGACAGCAATTCTTCACAAATAGGATTGTTAATGAGTGTCACTTTTTCTAAAAAAAAAAGTTTTTAATAATTATTTGTATCTCATTTCTAGTTTTAACTTTCGCTCTTTACGGAACGTTTCCAAAAACGATTTATATCTTGGAAATAAAGTGATCGCGCCTTCTCGAACGTAGGGAGCTTGCACACGGTCATCTATTTCATTTCCCCCCTCTTATCTACAGCATATACACAATTAATCCAATCTAGAGAGACGTTCCCTTGATGCGTAGTAGTGGATTTCGGCGCATTTGAAGTTATTGCTCTCAATAGTTTGGATAAGATAAGGAAAAAAACCGTTAAAGTTATTGAAGTTTCCAAAAAAAGGACACCTGTTAATCTACCTGATAAAGAATTTAGTCGTTATAAAACGATTACGACAAAGGATTTAAGAAGTAATTTGGAAGACCAGATTCAATTGCTTAAGACGCTATTCATTAAAAAACTTAAAAATCAATACTTTTTGAAATTGTTCCTAAACGAACCAAAACGACGCTGAGGACATGACGGGGTTGTAAAAAGGTAAGACCATACGTGTATAATTATGTTTCACACAAGTGTATATCTAAAAATTTTAAACCCTATCCCCTTGACGAGTACCTAGCCATGCCATCAGCCCCGTGTCATAGTGAGCGCTTGCAGTTAACTAGGGCGCGTGATAGTTTGGGGCATATTTTACTCGATAGAGGGCTCGTCATTTTGGTAAACACGTAATTCCCACTTCACTCAACACAAAGCTATCACTTAATATTTGGGTTAACTCTGACGCTTATGGTAATATTTAAAGCATTGCTTTGTTTCTTAAAAAAATAATTTTTACGATTCATTATTAGTTTTATTATTAGCTTACTGAATTTCAAAAAATGAAATTAAATCAGAGCCATATTTTAAGTGTAAGTCAACTTTAAAGCGAGTGTAACTAGTTTTGAAAATTCAGAGAGCAGTAATTTAATTTCAAATACGATAGGGGTTATCACAGTGGTTTGTTAAGCAGAATCTTCATTTAACGGATAATCTTCCACTAATCCTGGCTTGGCGCACGCTTTCGAAATTTCCATAAGGTGATAGGTTACTAAGCTGCCACTGACCTCTCACCCTTAAATTCTATCAACAGCACTCTTATAGTTTAAAAAACCTGATTATTGTTGATCAAACATCAAACATCCTACTTAATACTAAATTTAATGTTTTGAAAATTAGTCTTTCCCCCAAATGTAAAACGGTACAAATCGTGTTTGGATCCCTTTCGCATTGAAATTAACTTTACAAAAGGAACAGTCACTATTTTCTTTAAATGGCAAAGACCGGATTTATTTTCACTTGGGGAGAATGACTTTGTCGAGGCGATTAGCAGGCGTCAAGGTTAAATTTTCCTCCTGCACGAGATGGAAGCAACAGAACACGCCGTGTGCTCCAATCGCTTCGGAGAACGATAGTTTTAGGGAGCCAATGAGATTGGATTTTCTTCAGGGGAAAAACGAGGGGGAAATGAGGTGCTTTCCAAGCGTGACCGGGTTTCGGGGCATCGCCCAAAATCATCTTAGCTTATTCATTCTAGTTCTAAATAGTACGTTGTGCATGAAATACACTTTTCTTAATCTTGAGTCATTGAAAACGAAAGTTATTTTTTGGGTTTGTTTTAACCTTATCTGTGTTGCCATGCATTGAAGTCTTTAGTCGGTTTTACAGCTTTCTTCGGAGAGTTTTCTAATTTTCAAACCATGATTAGGATTTTGAAGTGGAGTCAACGATACAACCATTGTTCAGGTATTGTACAGGTCGGTGCAAATTCAAGGAAAGATTTGATGTTGAACAATTTATCCGAAACGATACCTCTTTGGATCTTAGACACAAGATGAAAAATATTATTATTTGAAGAAAAATCTGAATACAAAGTCACCTTTTTCTGCATAGGTGCATAAATTTATTTCATTGATTTTTTATTTTTATAATTATTAATAAGTATACAACAAATAAGATATATAATTTTCAAACAGACGGTTTGAAGAATTCTAAGACGCTTTAACTAATACATTTCATTTACATTCTTACTTGCTGCTTTTTTAAGATTGATAAAAACGATGCACTTTGAAGTCTTGATGTAGCTGCCATGAGAATATTCAAGCAGAAGTCAGATGATGACAATCACCTGAGTCGCGTATTATATAAGACCTTTAAAGACAACAAAACCAGTAATTTGTTCGTTTTGCTAATTTACATTTAGATTCCTACGAATCTATTTAATGGTATTTTCCCCTAATGTCTATTTATTACATTGAATTCGATTCTTTTAAAACATTTCCACTTGGAAATTCTTAGTGTTAATAATAATACAGACCATGTTTAACGAGGTCAGGAGAGATAAGGGAGTGCGTATACCGATATGGGGGTCCCGCGGGTGGGTGAAACGGGGGTAAGCAGTCCCCCTTTGGGGGTAAGCATTCCCCCCCTTTCCCCCCCATTTGCGTACATTTTCGGTAGGTCAAAAGGTCAGATAATTTACGACGTCATAAACCCGAGTAGGTCAATAGGTCCATCATAAAACCTAGGGGGTAAGCAGTCCCCCTTTGGGGGTAAGCATTCCTCCATGGGTATACCGATAGCCCTCCATTTTGCGTACATTTTCGTCAGGTCAAAAGGTCAGATGATTTACGACGTCATAAACCCGAGTAGGCCAACCGACTTGACGTTATGTAAACAGCTATAGAGTAGGTCAATAGGTTAGATGATTTACGATACCCCTCATAAAACCTATGGGTTAAGCATTCCCCCACTATTTTCGGTAGGGTTGGAATCAGCTGACACGATGTTATGTAAACAGCAATAAACCTGAGTAGTTCAATAGGTCACTTACCTATCCGTCATAGTGGATGTCGCGCACCGGTCTTTCGCGCGAGCGGTGGTAATAAATAGTTCAATGGGCTTACCGCCGCCCAACACGTACCATTATTTTCAAACACATTGATGTTTTCGCCGACAAACCATTATTTTCAAACACTTTCCATCTTATATCGGGCCCCTAAAGGTTGTAAAAGGTAGTGAATTGGCCCTAATAAAATAGCCACAGCTGGTGTATCTAAAAGTGTCGTGAAAAAAGAGCCCAGTGTAAACAAGTTATAAGATTTTATTTAGAAATTTTTCAAGTACAGGTTGTATAACACGATTTACATTGGATATACGTTTTTGGAAATGTATTTTATTTATATCATGATAATTACGTCGATCTTCGTAGGGTATATAACGAAGCTCACTCAAAGGGGCAAACCGAACCATCTGAAATGAGGGTTTTTACGAGCATAATTTATAATCTCTAGGCAATAAAAACAAGCTATTTACATTTCTTCGTTAACCAGACTCTAACAGCAAGATTCCCCCCCTTTACCCCCTCCCCAATAGCCAAAATTTCCACTATCGCTACCATTCGCTTGAAATCGGTTTTCCCCCATTCGCTATAAATCGCAGCAGTTTGCCAGAATTAGTTTTACCTCTCCGAAATAATTCATGTACCCAAAATTGGACCGCAAGTTTTTTTCTTTTTAGGGGAATCTCTATGGGAGTTTAACATTACAATAAAGCTAATAGGTCCAGTTTGGGGTACTTTTGGTCCGAAATGGGGTACATAGGGCCGAAAATGGTGACTTAGGTCGTTTTAAGGGTACATTGGGTCCATTTTGGTCCATTTTTGGGTACATCAGAAATGCAGTTGGAAAAACGAAGAGCCGTAATTTTTTCCACCCATCCCCAAACTCCATAAATTTATCGCTATAATTCCGAAACTCTATAATTTCTTTATCGCTTCCGAACCCCTAATTTCTAATCTATAGGCAATAAAAACAAGTTATTTAAATTTAATTTATTTTATTTTAGAACTTTTGTCACGGGAAAATAGGGGAAGTGTTATCACTTGAGCCCTTTTATCATTATATTTATTTATCTACGGATTATTTCAAAGTTAAGATGGCGCCATGGTTCTCAATACAGTAAGCCCAAACTAAAATAGGGTAATAGTATGCAATAAAGAACGCAAAAAGTATTTAAATGCTTTATTATTATTATTATTTTCGATCGCGTTGGTTCTTTTTCCTCTGATCTCCTAGTTTCTGCTTCTGTCTTTAGTATTTATAAATATTTTCCTATCCATAAGCCATTTCCTAACTGGTGGACTTTGTTAAGACTAAAATTTTACTTATAATACGCTGAAATACATTTTCCAATACGTAAAAAATTAAAGCTAGACCCAAAAGCCTGTAAAGTGTAAATAGCCAAGACTAAATTTCTAAGCCTAACCCATGAAAGTACATTTTCCATAAATCATATCCTAACATGAATGCATTTGTTAAGAATAAATGTTTTTTTTTAAATAACCTAATTAATTTCGTAAACAAGCATAAATTTTAGTTCGCTCTTCCTCCAAAATATCTAATTGCGCTAGTACATTCTCGATAAATATACATGTTTTTGGGGAATAAGAGACGTTTTTTATCAAAGATAAGCCCAGTTTATAGCTTATTGTCATTGGTTCCATAACAAAAACCACATTGTAACGTGATAATGGCTACCCACTAGTCCCAATTCCATGTGAAACTCTCAGTTTCTTCAAGTTCCTTTTGAGCTACAAAATAGGGTTTTAGAAATACATTTTTCCTATTTCATTAAATATAAGTATTAAAATTAGAATTCATTCATTAAATTATGCATTTGTACTGTAAACAATACCTGCATTTGAAATTGTATAACATAAAAACACAATTTAAAAATAAAAATATATCAAGGTTTTCAATTCAGTTAAAATTAATTAAATTAGATGCATGGTGTTTATATTATTAACTTAATTGCATTGATGTTTTAAAAGCAAACCTCGGGCCTAAGAAACGGGCAAAGTGTAAATTGCTAAGACTAAATTTCTAACTCTAATAATGAGTAAATCAATTATACAATTATCTATTCATAAGTGTTAGAGACTTTATTACAATGAAATAAAACAATGTAGAAATGTATATGATATAAATTTAAGAAAACTCAAACAATCGACAGACATACCTTTTCTGTTTTAAATCAACAATTTTATTATTCTCTCTTATCATTTTTTTTATACAACCATTTGTTTTTATATAGATAACCTGAGGACGGCTATAATATGAACATATACCTAAAAAAAATCGGGAATTAAACAAAAACAACCTTAAGTTTACTATTTTGTATGTTCACACGTCCTCAATTATGCAAATTTTATATTAACATTTCTAATATACATATTTCATAATTAATATTTACATAAATAATTATTTTTTATATAAAATCGTATAATTCTATCAGAACTTAAACCGGAAGATTCAGGCATATAATTTCCAAATACACAAAACTACATTTGGAGTACTAATATTTATACTCACACAATTATATTTCGTACTAACAATTTCACCATCTTTTAAACTTTCAAATACTGCCAAGTGTTCGTCGCATATTTTTGTACTTCTCAAGGTGTTAAAGAAAAAGTGGTTCACAGCAGAGCAAACTTTTTTCAATTGAAAAAGCATTTCACACCCCAAAACTGTCACTTGCTGACAATGTGTAAAATTGGACTTACGGGATTTCAAGTAATTTAACATCCACGATTTTCCTTCATTTCCATCTTTTCCTATTACAAATATTGACAGATTGATATTTTAAATATCCGTGAAACGTAAACTTATCAAGAAAACATCATATGCTTTATTTAAATATAAAGGATAAACACTGCTTGGGTTAAGGATAGATTGAAATGGAATATTTAAGTAAATAAGCATAAATTTCAGAGGGCCTTTTCCTCCAAAATATCTAAAAGGGGCAAGTACATTCTCGATAAATATACAAGTTCTTGGGAATAAGAGACGTTTTTATCAAAGATAAGCCAAGTTTAAAGCTTATTTTCATTAGTTCCATAACAAGAACCACGTTGTAACGTGATAATGGCTACCCCTATCGAGAATTTTCGGAACTAAGAAATTCTACCTTCCAATGTATTATACGGGTTTTGACAGATTGAAATTTTAAATATCCGTGAAACGTAAGCTTATCAAGATAAGAAATGACATACAATGAGATTAGATAACTAGATAACCATCATTGATAATAAAATTCTAATCGTGAATCGCTATACCCGTAAATCTAACATATATTTTTTTTACTAATAATAAAAATATTTAAGAAACATGCTATTATTTTTAACATATATAAGACAATTTTTTGTTAAACGCTATTTCTTTTAGTTAAACACTAGTATCAATTTCTGAACAAACTCTTTCAGTTTATTTTAGTTTATTTTTAACAGCAAAATAGTGTATTAGATATTGTTTAAATTAATTTCAAGTGAAAGGGTAGTTAAACTTACCTCGCATTTCCTTAACACGTAAGCTGGTGCAAAATCGTTTGATAGTTTCACTTACTTTATTTCTATTTTCAATAATGAGCTATTTTGATTTAATATAATTAATGTTAAATTCTTTATTTTTAATAGAAAAATATTAATTACGGTCGCGTTGGGGAAGATCATACAATGTGATGTCGGAATTATAATATTAAATAACACACTAAGCCCTGGTAAAAACGTGTTTGGTAAGTTGCAACTATACAAGGAGTATAATTTCAGCAGCACTATATTCTACGTTCGATACGTTAAAATACATTTCCGATACACAAATATAGATAAAGAAATACTACAAAATTTTAAAAGGTAGTAAATACTACATAAACCTCTTACTCTACGTTCAATACGTTAAAATAAATTACTCGTGCGCTTAAGAGAAAAGTAATTTATATGCTGAGTGGCTATATAAAAATATCAATCTTGTAAGTGAACAATTAGCAGATGAATAAAAAGCAATTTTATTTAGTTCAAGAGTTTTATTTTTTGTGACGAAATAGTTAAGTCCACTCAACTATATTTTAGTGTTTCTAAAAATAGCATATGGGACTAGGCCAACTGGTTTTTCTCCAGTGTAAATTGAATGGCGCCAGCCTGATGAAATCAGTTTGGGGCCTACCCATTATAATCCCTTTTGTAAATATTTCTGGAAGGATCTCTAAAGTTAGTTCTATTGTTGTAGCCTAGTAGATATACTTGTCATAGCTCTGTATTTTCCCCCAAAACTTTCCAAATTCTCGGTCATGGTACTAATGGAATGTGGACCGTATTTAAGAGAAACCCATGACGTAGAATCTGGGCGCGCGAACTAATATCCGGCGTGCTCAGGTGTGGAGGTTTCGAGGAAACCATGGGATAGACTCGCTCGGGGCTCGGTGGAGCTAAGTTCTGTCTAACTAATGGTGCGGTGATATTTCCACGCGGTATATGCTAACCGGAACATATTAGTTCGGCCGTAATGTGAGTTCGCGACTGCAGCGCGTTCCGTGCCGTCACGACTTCAAGTTATCGAATAGTTCGACGTAAGAAATATCCAAGGCCAGCGTATCGCCATGCCGTAAGATCACCGTCAATAACCGTTGCTGCTAATTGACAAAGGAGACAATGAGCGACGCCATCACATCAATGAGATAAGTACTGCGACTATTAATTCCCCACTTGCACAAGCCAAGGATTCGTTCCACTAGGTGGTTTTAGTTAGGTGCAGTGGGCGATAGGTATTTCGTTTACCCAAGTTAGTTAATATTGTGGCGAACGATTAAGACTCATTAAGCTAGTCATCCGAGTTTAGTACTAAAACATTATTATTGTTGTATTACATTTTCCACATAGCGGTAGTGCACTGATTATTTTAGGGTTACGTAACCATAGGAGTATTATTTTCTGTATAATCATAGGCCCATATAACAGTTAATTAGCGGACATTCAGTAGGCTTATACCAATGAGACAATCTTAGTCCTTTTGTATAATTACGTTCAATTAAATATTCCTAACATTTTGTTCATTAGAGATCCTTCCAATTTATTCTCCTACAGTTAACGCCCTAGCTTAATTAGTTTTTGTAAGTTTTTGTCTAGCATACTTTACCAGGCTGGCTACCAGTCAGTTTGATTAAGAGTATTCAGAAAGTATGTTACATTTTATCTTAAAATCATTTTAAAAATTTAAAAAAGTGCAATTTTAAAAATAATAAAAAAAGTATATTTTAAAGAATTAAAAAAATATTTTAAAGAATTAAAAAAACAAAAATTCTCCGTCTCCGCGCGCGAGAGCCGCGATCCGGGCCGCGATCCGCGACGAGGAAACAAACACTTTCCCCACATTATTTTCAAACACTTTCACCACGTGCAAAGCTATCCGTCTTACGGAATATCCCCCTAAGGTCAAAAGGTAGCTAGTGAATTGCCCTTACCCACGTGCGTAAAATAGTCACAGCGGGTGTCCCCCCGCGATAGCTAAAAGTGTCGTTTTGGAAAAAGAGTCGAATGTATTATAAAAACGGTTTATTTTTCTATGACATTCAAATTAACAGTACATTTTTTTTCTAATAGAGGATGAAAAAAACGCTTAAAGGTAAAACAATTTATTTACAATATTTACAAATCTTTATATTGTTTAACTTCTTTCATTTTTAAAATTGTAATTGCTTGACTTAAAAAAAGCGTGAAAATTATTAGTTTCGAAATGATGTTACTGTAGAATGTTAATATTTTTTATCTCCATTTAAGTATCAATAAGTGTATAATTACTAAAGTGGCTGTTAAAGCAACGTAGAATGGAAATATTTTTAAACTTCATTTTAATATCATTAAGTGCGTAAGTAGTACCCAAAACTGAACCGCAAGTTTATTTTTATTTTTTATTTTTAGGGGAATATCTATGGGAGTTTAACATTACAATAAAGCTAATGGGTCCAGTTCAGGGTTTTTGTCGTATTTTTATACCTATATTTACGTATTGGAATTGTATTTTACCATATTAAAAGTAGAAAAAGAGATTTTATTTGCTATATGTTTCAACCTATTTACATATCGGAAATGGATTTGATTGGATTTAAAGTAGAGTAAATATGTTTCTTGTGTGTAGGCCTAGGTCACTATTCTTGTTTGCCCCTTCAAAAATATTTATGAATAAATTATATTAAAATAAACTTTGTCACCCGGGTTAGAAAATATTAATCGAGAAAACTTCTATACTTATACTATATGGGTAACGTGTATGATAGAATCTCTAAAACGGGGAAAAATTTTCTCCTTTTTCGAATACATGTCAATCAATTAACATCACACGTGCGATTTCAGAGATAATAAAATGTTATTTCCAAATATACACAAAATATTGTTACGCTAAATTTTTTACATTTCCGATACACAAGTGAAGATAAAGAATTACTACAAAATTTAAAAAATTAGAAATATACTACACATTAACCATTTTGAATTTAAGCTTACAACATCCTTACCGTAGAGTAAAACATATAAGTTCAGAGTCAACTTGTTTCCTCGTTATCTTTACCTCATGTGTTTTAAATAGCGTATATAATAAATTAAGAATGTATTGAAATGGTGTATGTTAAAACGTATTAGAATAAAGAGTAAAACATATGTTCAGAGTCGGTATGATTAATAAAGAGAATAACACCATCGATTTCTGACGCTAGTAAAGAACCAAACTCTGGGGGGCCCGCCAAACCCCCGTCGCGGATCGCGGCTCTCGCGCGCAGAGACGGAGAATTTTTGTTTTTTTAATTCTTTAAAATATTTTTTTAATTCTTTATAATATACTCTTTTTATTATTTTTAAAATTGTACTTTTTTTAAATTTTTAAAATGATTTTAAGATAAAATGTAACATACTTTCTGGATACCCTTATTCAAACTGACTGGTAGCCAGCCTGGTAAAGTATGCTAGACAAAAATTTACAAAAACTAATTAAGCTAGGGCGTTAACTGTAGGAGAATAAACGGGAAGGATCTCTAATGAACAAAATGTTAGGAATATTTAATTGAACGTAATTATACAAAAGGGCTAAGATTGTCTCATTGGTATAAGCCTACTGAATGTCCGCTAATTAACTGTTATATGGGCCTAGGATTATACAGAAAATAATACTCCTATGGTTACGTAACCCTAAAATAAACAGTGCACTACCGCTATGTGGAAAATGTAATACAACAATAATAATGTTTTAGTACTAAACTCGGATGACTACCATAATGAGTCTTAATCGTTCGCCACAATATTAACTAACTTGGGTATACGAAATACCGATCGCCCACCTAGTGGAACGAATCATTGGCTTGTGCAAGTGGGGAATTAACAGTCGCAGTACTTATCTCATTGATGTGATGGCGTCGCTCATTGTCTCCTTTGTCAATTAGCAGCAACGGTGATTGACGGTGATCTTACGGCATGGCGATACGCTGGCCTTGGATATTTCTTACGTCGAACTATTCGAGAACTTGAAGTCGTGACGGCACGGAACGCGCTGCAGTCGCGAACTCACATTACGGCCGAACTAATATGTTCCGGTTAGCATATACCGCGTGGAAATATCACCGCACCATTAGTTAGACAGAACTTAGCTCCACCGAGCCCCGAGCGAGTCTATCCCATGGTTTCCTCGAAACCTCCACACCTGAGCACGCCGGATATTAGTTCGCGCGCCCAGATTCTACGTCATGGGTTTCTCTTAAATACGGTCCACATTCCATTAGTACCATGACCGAGAATTTGGAAAGTTTTGGGGGAAAATACAGAGCTATGACAAGTATATCTACTAGGCTACAACAATAGAACTAACTTTAGAGATCCTTCCAGAAATATTTACAAAAGGGATTATAATGGGTAGGCCCCAAACTGACTTCATCAGGCTGGCGCCATTCAATTTACACTGGAGAAAAACAAGCTGGCCTAGTCCCTTATGCTATTTTTAGAAACACTAAAATATAGTTGAGTGGACTTAACTATTTCGTCACAAAAAATAAAACTCTTGAACTAAATAAAATTGCTTTTTATTCATCTGCTAATTGTTCAGTTACAAGATTGATATTTTTATATAGCCACTCAGCATATAAATTACTTTTCTCTTAAGCGCACGAGTAATTTATTTTAACGTATTGAACGTAGAGTAAGAGGTTTATGTAGTATTTACTACCTTTTAAAATTTTGTAGTATTTCTTTATCTATATTTGTGTATCGGAAATGTATTTTAACATCGCAGTAAGGCCCCCTCCCTTTTTTCCATGCGATAATTTCCATGGTACCCTTAACCCCATAGTCGACCTCCCCCCGTAAGGCCCCCTCCCCCCTTTCCCATGCGATAATATCCATGGTACCCTTTTCCCCAAAGTAGAACCACCCCAGTAAGACCCTTCCTTCCCTTTTTTGCCATGTGATAATTACCGGGGTACCCCCAGTAAGGCCCTTCCTCCCCCTTTTCCCCATGTGATAATTACCGTGGTACCCACCTCCCCCTTTTTCCCATGTGATAATTACCGTGGTACCATTTTCCCCATAGTAGAACCACCCCAGTAAGGCCCTTCCTCCCCCTTTTTCCCATCTGATAATTACCGTGGTACCCTCTCTCCCTTTTCTCCATGCGAGAGTTTCCGTAGTACTCTCCTCCCCCTTTCCAATGCGAGAATTTCCGTGGTGCTCTTTTCCCCGCAAAAATAACTCAAACTCGCAGTCGTATCAAACCCCCCTGTACCCCTTTAAACCCCCTGTATCCAATGGCTAATGCATTAAGGTCACGGGACTAACGTACGCCGAGAGCGCCACGGGACATTTAAATCGTAAAGACCCCGAAAACCCCCACCCCTCCCCGTTTCCGAAACTCACAGGCCTTCTGAAACTACCCCACACGATTCCCTCCCCTCCCCCCCTCCGAAATTCGCCGCTGAAAGAGAGAATATTTCGGGTGTATTGCGGGTTGGGACAAACACGGCCCAACTCTCAGGGGCGACAGATTTTGAGAAAATAGATAGTCGAACCACCTCAGTAACGAAGCCAAAGGCAGTCTCAGTTTCCCTCTGTTCCGCGGGTCGCTATTTCCTCGCCGGCCTCATCAATATCACCTTTTGTGTGAATAGGTATTACAATAGTGGCTTTCAGTGAGTTTGGATAAGTACCAGATTTAAATGACAAGTTAATTAAAAATACTAAAGATGGAACAATATATTGACTAATACATTTAAGAGATTGGGACTGAATTCATTGATACCCGGAGCTGAATCATTTTTTAAATTAGAGATTCTTCGGTTTCAAACCACATAAAAGAGTTGGGGACATTTTTAACTAAGGTATATGTATTATTATTTCCTAAATTATTATTCATATTGTTATCGGATACAAGAAAAGTATTAAAAACATCAGAAGAAGTGGTTGTAACAATATGTTTTTTTACTTTTTTATTTTTTCTAATTATGTTATTTATAATCGCCCAGAGTTCTTTGGAGGAGTGAGAGTCCCTTAATAAATTTTTATAGTATGTGATGACTCTAGCATTTCGAAGTTAAGTACTTAGAATATTTCGGTGTTTTTACCTCTCCGAGGGGACTATGTCCAAAAAGCGTTACCGGAGCAAAGTCGAAAAACCGTTTTTGCAGAACTTTAAAGGTTGGCAAAACCACCGTCAGACGGTAAGCGTTAACGGAGAAATTTGTGGTTGGTGCGGTTGTTTCAACTCAGTTTCATCGGAAATTTTATTATTGTAAAGTTTATGTGTAGTGTGGGAATGTTGAGTTTGCGTTATGGCGGTTGTGGGTGATGAGTTAATGTGTATGCTTAAGCGGAAGCGTTTATTACAAATTAACAGGGCATTAAATTTTAGTTTTTAAAATAGAACGAAATTTCGTGTTCCATTGAAATTATTGCATCGAATGTAACGTCTTCTCTGTTGATTAAAAAGAATGCGCCGCCCAGGATTCGAACCCGAGCCCTTCTTTATGACAGGCGAATGTTCTACCACAGATCTACCGATACACATTACGGTTCATAGAAAATTATAAACTCAGCTTAGCAGAAGAGTATATTAATGGTTTTTATAGTCTACATTTTTTACGTATGAAATTTTAAAGGTCAAATCTTGTTTTAGCGCAGTCAGCAAAGATAAGAGGGTTAAAAGGTAGAACCTGTGGGTGGTCGACTTTGTTAGTTTTTTGTTATTTAATTACGGGTTTTCTTATCGTCTTAAGTATAGTTGTAATAACGCAAATGCGTTTATTTAACGATTATTGATATAAGAGCTGCCGTTAAGTCAAGTGGCTCTCTGTGCTTTGTTGATGGTAAGGTTTTTGCTTCTTGGTAATAATTTTGGTGTGGATATTTGGATAGCTACGATTTCTAACGCAGTCAATGATTTCCTGGGTGGGCGAGTCATTATATGATATTGGAAATTGGACGGCATTGGTCTTTTTATGCGGTATGTGTCACAACGTCAAAAGGAAGTCTACGAGCCGTCCACTACCAGATGTCGAATATAGCTATTCTACGGTGTTTTCATCAAGGGCGAGTGTTGATATAAAAAAATGAGCGTTAAAGATACGGCAAATATTTCGTAAGCGAGAAAAATACAAATACCCTCTGTAGATATTTCTTTCATTAAAATTTTCTTCGTATTATATTCAACTGATAAACTTGTACTGTAAAAATGGTTAAATTCAATTGTGCATTGTTTTAGTACGTCTAACTCACTGTTGTAACTACTTAATTTATAATATTCTGAATAAATTAAAATCAGTTGTTTCGTCTCAATTATTTTAATTATATTTAAAATTTTATACTGGGAGGGATAGAACCAGGATTACGTTTTTAGTAAATAACTCTGAAATGCGATAAAATATCTTTAAAGGTCATCTCGAGAAATTAATACCACTAGGGACAATTCTTCCGAGGAGAGGTATATTTAGGCAAGCTTGCCAACTTGATTATAATTTGCAATATTTTCTCTGTAGGTGAACGTTTCATTATTTTTTTAATTTATCTTTATCTTTAATGTCCTTTTTTAATATACATCACTAATCCAACAATGGGAATTTTTTTATAAACCACTTTATAAGGAAAGCTGTTATTAATTTTAGTGAAAAAAAGATCAAAAGCAACATTAACGTCAGTTTGTTTGAAAATAGAGTTCCATTCAATCTTTTTAATCTTGTAAATAAAATTATTTATATTACTCTGCGATTTATTTCTTATACGGTGGAGAATGGGGTTAGGATTAAAGCCTTTGTAAATAGTTACTTAAGGCATTTAGGAATTTACCATTGTATATCAGCCGCTCTGTTGCTGGCTCCCAACACGAACATTCAATATACAGGACGAGTCACTGAAATGAAAACTTCGCCGCGAAACGTCCCACGTCTCAGCGGATACTTTTCGCGCAAAGAGAGTCGATGTAAACAAACCGTGACGTCACGATTTTGATAGCACATGTAAAAGTCGTCTGCTTTGCTCGCTTTGCCTTATCTCTTTGGAAGCAAACAAATGAAGATATATTAATTTTAGAATTTAAAATAAATTATCCTAATAATAAATTAATAAAGAAAAGATTATTACTCGACGAAGAAAATGATTTTTTAGGTTTAGAAAATGTTACAAAAAAAACTTTTTCCTTGCTCTTCATAAAAAGCGAGTCATTTTTAAAGCTCCCATTAAGACATCTGTTAACTTTTCCCATTGTTAAACATATCTGAGATTAACTTATCAACAAAATAATGCAAAATTTTCAAGACAATAGTAAAAGGCTAAAGCTCGCCTAAATAACACTCGGCTCCGCCATTTTGTTTGTTTACATCGTATCTCCTTTTAACCGAGAAATTTTGTTTCAGTACTGCCAGATTTTGGGACAAATAAGGCGAGAATAAAAAACATGGGCGACGCCATTCAGTGACTCATCCTGTATATTGAATGTCCAATCGGGGGTTCGGTCCCTGTGGCCGTGTATTTTGGAGGAACGGAAATTGACGGGTGCGGACTTGTGATTGCGACATACTGCGAAACGTTCAACCAACGTTATAAAAGCTGGGCTGATATATTGCTGGTATATAGAGCATAGCGCTGGTTTGATTTACGTCAGCGGCGACGTTTAACCAAATTACTCGGTGACGGAGCGGCGCGCCGATTTTTCAAAAAACCTCGGCAGACAAATGGAGGTAAAGTATAAGCCCCTTCTAATTCGGTTTCCCGAAAACCCGAACTCCAGAGACGTCACTCGCGACTGCGCAGGAGGATAAAGAAACAAGACGTACGACGGTCAGAATACACAATCCTTCTAATGTGTTAAATTTGCTTGAGCTATTCACAGCAACCCGCAACGCCGGTATCACAACCAATATACAGGGTCTTTTTTTTTGCTCGGAAAAGTATTTTTTTTCAAAAACTGTTTATAGTACCGATTTCAAACTTGGAAGGTCAATTCTCTATACCGGGGGACATCAGTTTGAGAAATTTGAGCGTTTTCGGTAATGTTTTTCACCAATTTTGAAAAATTATTTTTCGACCACTAGGTGCGAGATAAAAAATTTCTATTATAAAGTTGTAGGCCGTCATCGAAAACCCTTAAAAATTGTTCACTCGACGAAAAACAACTTATTTATCAGTGAAAATTCGAGCTTGAAAAATTTACAAGTTGGTGAAGCCAAATTACGATTGTTTGAAACGATAATTGAAAAGGGAACAAGTCTAATACAAACGTAGTAGAGTTTTCACACTTGAAAAAATGTACACGTTTGGTTTTTAAATGCAGATATTTTATTCACATAAATTTTTACTAAACATTTTCAATAATATCACCATTGGCTGCAACACAGGTTTGTGCGCGGACAATTAAGTTCTCAAACGCTTTCTCTACCATTTCTGGTGTGACGTCTCGGCAAGCACTGATTATTCGTCTAATGAGTTCCTCCTTAGTTTCAATAGGCGTGGCGTATACCTTTGCTTTAACGAATCCCTAGAGAAAATAATCCAGCGGTGTTAGGTCAGGTGACCTTGCTGGCCAATGCACTGGACCATTTCTCCCTATCCACGAGGATATGCCACAAAGTACGCGAGTACATTGTTCTCGAAGTCTAAATCCGGTTGACCCAATCCGCGAAACCTAGGTTGCAAGTTACCAAATTGATTGAAATCGTGAATTGCTCGTCTTACTGTATTTACAGATGGTGCTCCATTTGGATGTCTTTCTGCGAAGATTTCAGTCACTCTTCTAAGGTTTTGCGCTGCTTCTCCATAGTAAATGGCAACTATCTCGGTACGCTCAGCTACTGAATAACGAGGCATTGTTCGAAATATTATCAAACACTGATAATAATCTCCCAAAGTTTTCCTTTAAATACCCAATGCATGTTTAGGATTGACCTATAGCCTCGTGTTTTTTAAATCCGGTCGTTTTTTTAACCAAAGTTTCAACTGGATTAGGTAATTCGGTTTCAATTATCGTTTCAAACAATCGTAATTTGGCTTCACCAACTTGTAAATTTTTCAAGCTTGAATTTTCACTGATAAATAAATTGTTTTTCGTCGAGTGAACAATTTTTAAGGGTTTTCGATGACGGCCTACAACTTTATAATAGAAATTTTTTATCTCGCACCTAGTGGTCGAAAAATAATTTTTCAAAATTGGTGAAAAACATTACCGAAAACGCTCAAATTTCTCAAACTGATGTCCCCCGGTATAGAGAATTGACCTTCCAAATTTGAAATCGGTACTATAAATAGTTTTTGAAAAAAAACACTTTTCCGAGCAAAAAAAAAGACCCTGTATATCTACGGCCACACATAATTGTATTTACACTTATTTGTTACTTTTAGTCATACTTTAAAGGCATCGAAGATTCCTTCGATCAGTGTGTCTCTGGGTACATTTGAGTAAATTTAGGTAAATATTAATAAATTTAGGTAAATATTAATAAATTTAGGTAAATATAAATAAATTTAGGTAAATATTAATAAATTTAGGTAAATATTAATAAATTTAGGTAAATATTAATAAATTTAGGTAAATATTAATAAATTTAGGTAAATATTAATAAATTTAGGTAAATATTAATAAATATCGGTAAATATGGGAAAATTTAGGTAAATATTAATAAATTTCGGTAAATATGGGAAAATTTAGGTAAATATTAATAAATTTCGGTAAAAATGGGAAAATTTTGGTGCAGAAAAAAATTTAAGTAAATTGTTTTAAATTGAGGTAAAATTTGCTAATTATCATTAATATAATCAAATCAATCGATTTTTTATTTAAATCGTATATTTTTTAATTTATTCATTTTCATACAACCAATAGTCTGTGAGCCAGCCAAGTTACCAGTACCAAATGGGCGCACCAAGGCGTGATCACATTTTCAAATAGGCCTACCCACAGGGTGAAGGGGAAAATGGGTGGACATTCGTGGGGGGATGAAAATCACAAATGGGTTAAATATCGCGTTTTAAGCCTTGTTATCTCTAAAACTAGTAGCGATGTAGAACTGAAATTCATTGCATTGGATACGCAATCACCCGTAGAGTAAGGCATGTAGTAAAACGCACAGTTCGGGAATTAGTATGGATGAAAAGCATTGAAAAAAATTAATGGCGTCACTCAAATCGAACATGCATTTTAAAATATCTTTTTTTGCTATTTTTATTCCTGCATTGAAATCAATGAAATTAAAAAAATCATGTGATTTATATCCTGATTTAAATCAAGATTTACATCTAATTTATTTAAATAAGCCCACCCTGATTGCCGATATGCAAAATTCCTTAAGCAGTATTTTTATTAAATTTTTGTCTACCAAACCCCCACACACAATCGGTGAAAATAACGTCAGTTTGTTTCCTTGTGTGTCGCACTTAGACTATTTAGTGATGTATTGTGTCGATCAAAAGGCTGCTCAGTGATTTAATGTCGGCATATGCGTTATTCATTTTATATCTTCTCTGCTTTAGGTTTTTAATGGAGCATAAAGAGAAGATAAATATTGCGTAAAAAAGAGCAGAAATATCGAAAGACGTCGACTGCAGGAGGCATCTTAAGCGGAAGTAGAGTGGCAGGATAAACAATTTCATTTACTGACTCTACGGAAATTAAGTTTAATTTTTGTGTTGAAGGTAGATTTTTTAAATCCAACTCAATATTTAACATGCATGGGACTCCTTAAATATTTCACTTTAGGAAACGGCTGAAACCAACTGTGAATTGAAATCCGAATCATGGAGAACACAACGCACGAAGAAGCTTTTCAAAACGAAGGTAGGTTTACAAATTCACTGGCGAACTGCATAGCTGAGCAGATTGGAGAAAACAGGGGTTTTGGGATAAATGGAGCATCCTACAAAATATTAGACCCCTAATCGAAGCAGTGCCGTCACGATTATTTGCTGGTCCTTTAGGGTATATTGCGGTATAACTGTCGCATAGAAAATGTTGTAGTTATACGGAATTTTAATGAATATTGATTCTGAAAAATGATCGATAAGAGATCCCTCAAAAGGGTCTACGGAAATCAATCATAAAACCTATATTACAAGCCCAAACTTTATATAAGAACTAAAAACCTATATTACAAACTCCGAAAATGTTATTTGAGTAGTATATCTTCCGTATTCATGAACTCATATTCTAGTGAAAAAACGTCATTTTCGATCGAAGCAATTTTATTTGTACATTACGACAATCCCCCACACTGTAAACCCAAATGGAAAACAAATAAAAAGTGGTTTCACCCTTTTAAGGTTAACTAATGCACTTTTTTCAGAAGGTGCAAAAAATTGCCCGTTTGCCCTAAAGAAAAGGTTCAATGATTAAAAGAATCGATGGGCTCCAAAATATAAATCCCGATAAAATGCACCCCAGTTACGACTAATGGCCCTTAACAACACGTCGCAACTGTTTGGGCCCGATTGACGATGTTCAGAATGAAAATCGTCCTTTGGAACGTTGCTGGGGCACATAAAAATGCATGATAATGACTATGGCCCGGAACTGTTCTAGATAATAAATAGGCCCGTAGATGATATCTAAGGCCCTTAGCTAAGATTAATCAAATCTTGGGTTCCTATTTATGCAAAAAAAAATAAACGTGTTAAGCTGAATTGACTAAAAAAGTCAAGGATCCCTTTTCTGAAATGGTTTGCTTAACTCACCTCTAACCCTTTTTCCGGATAATATCTTATGTTAAGACACCAGCTAGTGTTTCATATTTATCATTAACCTGTCAAAAGCATGCACGAGGAGCCTATAACGAACGAACTACACAGTCGCCAATACGTTAAACCATGTTTTCATTTCCATTGGCTGGTTTAGTTCGTTTCGTTAGTTAAGACACTAGCAACTTTCGCAAATTAATCATCAACTTGTCAATTGAGTGCACGAAGAGACTTCAATGAGCCAACTACACGAACGACTTTACAGAACTCCCCGTTTCCATTTTCACTGGCTGATTTCGTTCGTTGCTTTAGTTAAGACAACAGCAAGTGTCGCAAATTATCGTTTACTTGTTGAATGCTTGCTCGAGGAGACTAAAATAAGCTAATTACACGAGCGTCTATACCTAACTCCCTGATTCCATTTTCATTGACTAGTTTCGATCGTTGCTTTAGTTAAGACACCAGCAAGTGTCACATTATTTTAATTAACTTGTCGAATGCATGCACGAAGATACTAAAACAAGCTTAAGACACAAGCGTCTTTACCTAACTCTTTGTTTACATTTCCTTTGGCTGGTTTCGTTCGTTGCTTTAGTTTAAACAACAGCAAGTGTCGCAAATTATCATTTACTTGTTGAATGCATGCACGATGATACTAAAAAAAGCTAAAAACACGAGCGTCTATACCTAACTTTCTGATTTCCTTTTCATTGACTGGTTTCGATCGTTGCTTTAGTTAAGACACCAGCAAGGGTCACATAATTTTAATTAACTTATCGAATGCATGCACGAAGATACCAAAACAAGCTTAAGACACAAGCGTCTTTACCTAACTCTTTGTTTACATTTCCTTTGGCTGGTTTCGTTCGTTGCTTTAGTTTAAACAACAGCAAGTGTCGCAAATTATCATTTACTTGTTGAATGCATGCACGATGATACTAAAAAAAGCTAAAAACACGAGCGTCTATACCTAACTTTCTGATTTCCTTTTCATTGACTGGTTTCGATCGTTGCTTTAGTTAAGACACCAGCAAGTGTCACATTATTTTAATTAACTTGTCGAATGCATGCACGAAGATACTAAAACAAGCTTAAGACACAAGCGTCTTTACCTAACTCTTTGTTTACATTTCCTTTGGCTGGTTTCGTTCGTTGCTTTAGTTTAAACAACAGCAAGTGTCGCAAATTATCATTTACTTGTTGAATGCATGCACGATGATACTAAAAAAAGCTAAAAACACGAGCGTCTATACCTAACTTTCTGATTTCCTTTTCATTGACTGGTTTCGATCGTTGCTTTAGTTAAGACACCAGCAAGGGTCACATAATTTTAATTAACTTATCGAATGCATGCACGAAGATACCAAAACAAGCTTAAGACACAAGCGTCTATACCTTACTCTTTGTTTACATTTCCTTTGGCAGGTTTCCTTCGTTGCTTTAGTTAAATCAACAGGAGGTGTCGCAAATTATCATTTACTTCTTGAATGCATACACGATGAGACTAAAATGTGCTAATTACACGATCGGCTATAATTAGCTCCCTGTTTCCATTTTCATAAAGAAATTTCATTCGTTGCTCATGTCATTAAACAAGCAAATTACACAAATGTTTCATTATCTTGTCGAATGCATGCACGACGAGGCTTAAGCAAGATTACTACATGAGTGTTTAAACCTAACTCCCTGTTGCTATTTTCATTGGCTGGGTTCGTTGTTTGCTTTAATAAAGATACCAGCAATTGTCGAAAATGTATCATTAACTTCTTAAATGCATGCACGAGGAGACTTAATCAATTAAACTACATGAGCGTCTATCCCTATTTGACTGTTTTGATTTTCATTGGCTGGCTTCGTTCGTTGCTCAAGTTATGACACCAGCAACTCTCACAAATTGATCATTAATTTGTCGAGGAGAATAAAAAGAGCTAACTACACGTTTCGTTTGTTGCTTAAGTTTAGACTTTAGAAAGTGTTACAAATTTATCATTAATTTTCAAATGGGTGTACTAGCAGAAGTTGATAAAATATTTCAAATAGATTGCTAGCTACAACCGATTTAGTAAACATTTTAGTTCAAAAGGTTTGAAGTTGGTTCTTAGGTGAACCCCTTTTAGATAATATTTTTGGCAGACTGTGCAATTAATTGCTACTCAGCAAGTACAAAAAATGCTAAATGGATATCCTAAATACCATTTCGTTTGATATTCCTGATATCTTGTAGGTATCCTTTCATTCATGTTTCCTATTTCTGCGATATTTATAAGATATCCAGATCCATTTGATATCAAAACACCGGATATTCAAAATAACACGGACCCGAACTAGAGATATTGCAAGTAGTCTTTTCAGTTAGAAATATATGAAACATAACATGTTTAGTAGTTTTCCATAGAACATTACTGTTCAATAGGTAGCTACTATCATTCACAGCGTAACTTCGTAAGCTTTAATTTTGATCTACCACATTTCTACGATAAACGAATCAAAGCCTATGGGGAATTGACAATATTACGTAGATAATACGTCACCCATGCTTTTTCCAATTGGAAAAAAAAGTATATTATAATGGCGGAAATAATTAAAGATATGTCGTGAGGCCGCGTTGACCAAGACGTTAAAAATAGTAAATAGCTGAAGTTGAAAGCGTAAGGTAGAAGTCAGAAATCGGCGGTTCACAAACCCGCCGGGCGTCGAAAGGGGAGAGAACATTTCTCAAGACAAAAGGGAAATCGGCGGTCTACCCGTATCTACTCCAGTTTGATATTTCGACCTTCGGCTGACAATCACGTGCCAGTTTTGTCTTCGTGTCGGTCATGTGATAAACAAACATCTGTTTTCTCGTGAGAGTGGAGCCCGAGGGAACGAAAGACGTTGTTTGCTGCCACAAATAAAACTGTGTTAGCGCGAGTAACGGAAATAAATGGTCAAAAACAATTAGCAGAAGTAGAAATAAAAGAGGTTTTAATTGAAGCAATACGAAAAGAACCTGTGATATGGGACAGTAAATCATTCTTCATCTACACAGATAAATTGTTATTAAACAATCCCAGTGATAGCAAGGCATAAAAACGTGTATTTACCAAGGTGTCGAAATATCCTTATGTTTTCCAATTTTGCCAAATAGGATGAACCCACCAACGCCGAAAGCCTCTTTCCATCATTCGTGTGATAATCTTTTTCTTTTCTAAAAGAAGTAGCTTTCTTTTACGTAGTAATAGCGCAATTAAAAGATTACCGATGTTTTTTTTTGGTAAACAATTAAACATTTCGCTAGAGCTTCGTTCGTTAACTTAAGTCTTTGTGAACTGCTGACCTTGTGCAGAAGGAAAAAGAGAAAGGCTGAAGTTGGAAAAACCCGCCGAAAGCGGAATACTCTCCCCGCTTTTATTTTAGAATTATCCTCAACAAAACGTCTTTGTGAAAGCGGCTTGACGTTATTAAAAAAAATAATATAGGTTTACTCTAGTAGATTGTCTATTTAAACCTATGGATTGATTTGAAAATAGAGACAGTTTTTTTAATTCATTATATAAGGTTTTTCTTTAATTATGAGAATTCTCAAGATTTTGTTGCCAATTTCTTTATTATTCAATTGGATGTGCAAATCTGAAATTAAGTTTGATTCTAATTAAAATAACCCCGTAGAATTCGAATTAAAGGTTTATATAGTACGATAATATTTTAGATTACCAGTTTTAGCGTAGAAGTCAGTAATAGAGAAAAATAAATTATAACAATACTTGTAGCTTTGGATAACTAATACTTATAACGACTAAGCACTGGAAACCAACCTCGTGGTTCTGCTCCAGACTTTAAAACTTTTGAAGGTGTTTAATGCAGCATAACCTATATTCTTTAGGGATAAGCGGCAAGAAGAGGCCAAAAGGAAAGTTGGTTTCCTGTTAGCCTTGTACACTTTGACTGGTTGCTCCAGTTTCAAAGTTCTGAACGTTTACACTTTGTTCCATTTTTTATGTGATGGAATCTTTCTTATAATTTATTTTTAGGAATAATTTGCTAAATATTATTCACGTTAATTAGCGTCCTTTATATATTAAAATACTTTCTTGCATCGGGAGTTTTCCGTTTCTAATGCTAAATTTTCTCCTGTGATATCTTTGTGGAATGGTTTCTACTAATAAGAAAGGCGTTAGTATTATGGCACTTTTTATTAATAATAGGCTGTACGCTAGAAATAAACAGAACACATCATGGCTTTCGTTATTCTTTGAACTGACGATATTGTATCACAAATTCATTTCTACGTCAGTAAAACTCAAATACAAGGAAGTGTATCGAAACCTACTGAACACAGAATGATAGCGCAAACTTCCTTTAAGTAAAATTATATTTATCGTTCTGAATTAATTTATGAATGTCATAATTATCACCTACAATTATTAACTTGTTCCTCTTTGAATTAAGTAATATAACAATTAAAGGGAGAAATTGAGATCAAATATAAATACAAAACCAGAGAAATTTTACGAGAAATAGCTAACAACAGTTTTAAATTTCTAAAATTCCGTCCGCTTCTTGTCCCACGGCTACCAGACAAAGAGCAACTAGGATCAGAGGTGGGGTTTCCAGTAAACCGATTCACAGTTGAAGATTAGAAAAATAAATGTCTTTTGTTTTTACGAAAGAGTTCCATGAATAATAGATAATTTAAATTGCTTAGAAAATGTGAGCGAGACAACAGTTGAGCTAGAATTAAATAGGTTTAATGCGAGTGACCCTGAGAGATAGATAGACTTAATCTGAACAGAGGCAAATATGTCAGGTCTACATAAGCTGAGAAAATGGCCATCACCGCGCGGAACAGAGGAAACTTAGGTTCGTTCACCCACTTTGCTCGTGGAACCATCAGACAAACGTCCTGGTACAATGAATGGGTGAACCGGAATTTTTTAGCTGATGGGCACGCAATCCTTTAATTAGGATAGACCACAGTGAAGGTCCAATTTATTACCTGCAATTGCTACTAACATTACTAGGAGGTTTCTACTGACCTTTCATAGAGGCCCAAAACGGGTTAGAGTGTGCAATAACTGGTGGCTTTACCGGGGAGTCGGGGTCCGGCTCTTGTAACCCATAAGGGCGGTGGCACACTAGGAGATGTTAGCTCTGATCAAATGGTCCTATCTCCACCTCCGACTTCGGTCAGGTTTGGGCTGGATACTGAGCTTCGGCTCAGGCTAACGGAGAGGGTCCGTGCAAACTGGCCGCCTCGGCGGATTGGGTAGCCTGCTGTGGGGCGGCGGTCCTGTTTCCCGGCCTTTTGGGGTCACACCGGGATCTCCGGTGCCAGCTGTGCTGGGTTACTTGGACTGCTGTGTGCTCGTCGTTCCCCTTTAGGAGCTCTCTCCAAAGGGTTTGACTCTTTACCTTCATAGGTAGGGTGTCGGCTGGAGTTGCTACAGCATCCACTCTTAATCCCACTGCTGTGTGCGAAGTGGGAATTGGTCGCCCCGTTGCTGCACCTTCTGCTGGGTTGAGTGGCTTGCGTCAAAGGTGCGACCATCAGTAGTAGGGTTCTGCTACCCAAGTTGGCTTTGTCACCTGTCCGGGCTGAGGGGACGTTGGCGTAGGGCACTATGATGATAGGCCTCCGCTGGTATGGTCTTTGTTACTAGGTACAGCGGGCTATAAATTCTGACACACTGACCTTTCATAGAGGCCCAAAACGGGTTAGAGTGTGCAATAACTGGTGGCTTTACCGGGGAGTCGGGGTCCAGCTCTTGTAACCCATAAGGGCGGTGGTGCACTGGGAGATGTTAGCTCTGATCAAATGGTCCTATCTCCACCTCCGACTTCGGTCAGGTTTCGGCTGGATACTTGGCTTCGGCTCAGGCTAACGGAGAGGGTCCGTGCAAACTGGCCGCCTCGGCGGTTTGGGTAGCCTGCTGTGGGGCGGCGAACCTCCGTATGAGGGCACGGCGGTCCTGTTTCCCGGCCTTTTGGGTCCACACCGGGATCTCCGGTGCCAGCTGTGCCGGGTTACTTGGAGTGCTGTGTGCTCGTCGTTCCCCTTTAGGAGCTCTCTCCAAAGGGCTTGACTCTTTGCCTACGTAGGTAGGGTGTCGGCTGGAGTTGCTACAGCATCCGCTCTCTATCCCACTGCTGTGTGCGAAGTGGGAATTGGTCCACCCGTTGCTGCACCTTCTGCAGGGTTGAGTGGCTTGCGTCCAAGGTGCGACCATCAGTAGTAGGGTTCTGCTACCCATGCTGGATTTGTCACCTGTCCGGGCTAGGGGGACGTTGGCGTAGGGCACTATGATGATAGGCCTCCGGTGGTATGGTCTTTGTTACTAGGTACACCGGGCTATAAATTCTGACACACTGACCTTTCATAGACGACGGACCCATGTAGACGCGCTACGTCATTTAATATTGAGCATTTGAAACTAAATCTGTTGCGATTCTAGTAAGACTGAACTTACATTGAAAACCGACCTTAACTATGAAGCTACATAATAAATAAAACGCGTGCCAGTCAATAAAATTAAAGATAAATATAAAAATACAAAACTCAGAACGTATATCATGCTCTAAACATTTTACTAGTGTAATTAAAATTGTACCCACAAACTATTTTGTCATAAACGAAATAAGTAGTTCACAACTTCGTGTCTAGACCGAGTACGGTATTTTAAAATATAGGTACTTTTGCCCACAGAACGCCCTCTTGCGATAATGTGTACAGTTGGACACTTACAAGAATATTTTTGGTTTCTAATTCAACTTTGTTTTACCAAAAAATCAACCTCTAAGCTTCTTGCACTCAAAAACTGCATTGCGTGTAGCAACCATTTCGACCTTGAACGGCCTCTAGCGGCTAGCTTCCCAACCAGATACTCTTTAGATAACTTTTGCTGTTCTTCCACCTCGAAACCACTTCAAACCTTTACTCTCACAATTTTTATGAAATCCTGTTAGCTATCAATTTAGGATGTTCCAAATTATTTTTTCAGTTAAAAAGTATTATATTGTTAATATTGGAAAATAGTTTATTTATGTATGAAAGTGATATCCAAGTTACAACTTGATGTTTAAAGATATAAAGACCTGTTACAAATTCGTCTATATTTTATTTATTTTATGGCATAGAAGCTATAAAATTGTTTAAAACCCTTGTTCATATCCTCCTTGTCCAAAATATCGACCGAACTTTTATTTTTGTCGTAGCAAAATCTCCGTGGGTGATCAACGACCTTTCTAATAATAATTGACCCCGCCACCTACCCCATGTGGCCTAGCTGAGGTCTCGTATGTTACAATATGGTTGTGGGGACGCTGAGATTAAGTTTATTTCAACTTCCCCAAAGCTTTTTGGGAGAGCTATTTTTATTTTTATTTTTTTTTTGTTCTTTTTAAATCCGGAGTGACCGACTGAAAAACCTCTCCGAATTTATCTTTTATTTTTTTTCGACTGACTTATTTTTATTTTAAAATTGCTTAAATAATTATAACAAACTGATTTATTTTAAATCAAAACTTTAAATCTTTTATTTTTAATCTCATTTGGAGACCAACCTAACTTCTTCATCCGAGTCTATTTTTCCAACTACTCCAATACAATACAAATTTTTCCATGAGTACCCCTTTTGGGGTTTTCCTAACTAAAATGACCGGATATTGGCCGGGACTCCCTTCTTGGGGTTTTATCCATGACGTAGGTCGGCAGCAAGTCGCCACCGTACCTCGCCTGTCATTCAAACACTGACCCACCTGCATTTTTGGTAGGGTCGAGGAAATTCCCAATTCGTTACAATATAAGCATACAAAAATTCAAAAATAAATCAATACACTAAAATACAAGCAAAATTATTAGAAATTACAAATTATTACATATTACAAATTAGAAATTATTCAACTAAAGATTATAAAGAAAATTATTATACACCAAATTTTAAACAAAATTTTTACAAACAAGTTGGTCCAAGACCATGATTAATTTTCATTTTCGCGGAAATATTCTACACACCCCCAAAATAATATGAAACATTATTTTTCTGGATTTTCCGCTAATGGTTTTGTTATTTCTAGGTGGTATAAGAGTCTAATGGGACGTCTGATATCGTTACCGTTTGGCATACGTACTCTACAGGACCTTATTTTGCCGTCCCGACCCTTCCTTGTTTCTATAATTCTACCTAATTTCCACATGTTTCTGGGCACCCTTTCTTCGTGGACGATTACAATGTCATCAACGTTTATTTCGGTTTCTCCTTTCTTAACTAAAGCGTGATGAGCTGAACGCAGCTCAAGAAGGTATTCTTCTTTCCACCTCTTCCATAATCTCCCTACTACGGCGTTTCTATGGCGTTCACGTTCTTGGAACTCACGTTGTGAGTTTGGAATATCAGCTTGTTTCGCGCGTTGCGGTGGCAATGAAAGTATTCGTTTTCCGATAATCATGTGCGCGGGTGTTAACGGTTGGGGTTCATTCGCGTCGCTAAATTCGTAAGTCAGAGGACGTGAATTAATTGTCGCTTCCGCCTCTAGTAATGTTGTCTCCATCTCCTGATACGCTAGCCCGGCTCTACCTAAAGTTTTTCTTAATATGGCTTTCACGGTGCGAACTATTCTTTCCCACCAGCCACCTGCCCAGGGGGCTCTGTCGGTGATGAAACGCCATCTTATGTTTTGTTGACCGTAAAATTGTCTCGCCTCTTCGTTACTAATCTGGCTCCAAATTTGTTGGAGGTCGCGGTCTGCTCTTTTGAAAGTTTGCGCGTTGTCTGACCATATTACGTGCGGCACTCCTCTGCGCGCGATAAATCTTCTAAGGGCTAATAAAAATTGATAAGTGTTCATCAACGGTACTAGTTCAAAATGTACCGCTCTGGTAACTGCGCAGGTGATTAGCAAGATGTATGATTTTTCTAATTCGGCTCCGATCCTGACGTACAGAGGGCCAGCGAAGTCCAAACCTATTATTTCGAAAGGCTCCGCGCGATCTACTCGGTCTTTAGGCAAGGAAGCCATTGGCGCTTCTCCCGGCTTGGCTCTAAATCGTCTGCATATCATGCAATTCTGGATAACTTTTTTCGCTACTTGACGTCCCGCTATAACCCAGTATCTCCCTCGGGCTTGTGTCAGGGTGCTTTGCGCTCCCATATGATACACTTGACTGTGGCTTCGATACATAATTAATTCTGTTAAGCGCTGTTTATTGTTCAATATGATGGGGTGTTTTTCTTCTTCCGTTAAATCTGCTTGATCTAACCGACCCCCTACTCTCAAAATTCCATCTTCTAACTTCGGTCTAAGCGTCGCTATTTTTGAATCTCTTCTAACGTTTTCGTCGCCTTTCTTTAGCGCTGTTATTTCTCGGTGATAGTCTTTATTTTGGGTGCATTTAATCCACTCTACTTCCGTTTTACAAAGTTCGTTCACCGTTAGCGCTCCCTTTTCTACCATACGCTTTCTACAGAGCTCAGTGAATCGTTTTACATACGCCGTAATTCGGAGAATTTTGTCGATTGAATTATGACGCTTCAAATCTATTATTTTATCTAAGCCTTCTTCAGCTATCTTGGTCTCGCATTGGACAGCTAATATGGTTTTTCTCGACTCCGCCTTTAATTCAGCTTCGCTAATTTGGTTCGGGCTGTAGCTATTTTTCGGCCATTTCGCACTATCGTCTTTAAGCCAACTCGGACCCTTCCAATAAAGATTGTTGTTTACTAAATCCTTCGCTTTGGCTCCTCGACTTGGGATATCCGCTGGGTTTTCGATTCCGGCGCAGTGTTGCCAGTTTTCTGGGTCTACTAACTCCTGAATCTCTTTAGCGCGGTTTTGCACAAAGGGGGCCCATGGTTTCGTCGGTGTTTTTGCCCAATGTAGGGCAATCATAGAGTCTGTCCACATTAATGTAGGAATTTCTAAATTCTTTAGCGTTTCCTTTACGGTTTTAATTAAACGTGCTCCTAGTAAACAAGCCATTAGTTCTAACCGAGGCAAGGATAATGTTTTTAGCGGGGCTACCCTAGCCTTTGATGTGACGAATGAAACCCCTATTTGGTTTGTGTCCGTGACGTACCTCAAATAAATTACTGTCGCGTAGGCTTTGCTGCTGCTGTCGCAAAATGCGTGTAATTCTTGATACATGATAGTTCCGTTCTCTTCAAAATAACATCTATTCAAATTAATTTTTCTAATTTCGGGCATTTCTTCGCGCCAATTCTCAAAAAGAGTCTTTACTTGTACTGGGAGTTCTTGATCCCATTTTTGGTTATTTTTTGATTTATCGTTTTCGTTTTCTCTCCATAACAACTGGAATATCATTTTCGCTCGAATGACGTAAGGCGCTAGTATGCCGATTGGGTCGTAAATTCTGGCTACCGCGCTTAAAAGATGACGCTTCGTTGGTCGAGACTCTTTTATAAGTATTTCTTCTAGTTTGGATAGATCGAATTTGAAGACGTCGCTGTTTGGGTTCCATAATAATCCTAATATTTTCTGACTCTTGTCTAATTCGTCCCCGCCTAGCTTAACTACTTCGCCCTTTGGCTTAGCGTTATTTTCTTCGCCCCACAACTTTCGCAATTCTACCGAATTAGTTTTCCATTTACGCAAGTTCATGCGCGCGCCTTCCATAATTTTTGAAACGTCATTTGACAATTGATAGGCTTTTTCTACGGTATCTTCTCCGCTTAGATAATCATCTACATATAAAGACTCGTCTAATGACTTAACCGCCTTAGCGTCGGTTTCTTGGTACTTTTTAATATGCAATTTAATAGTCGCTCCCAGTAAAAATGGTGAGCTTGTCACGCCAAATGGAACTCTGCACATTCGTAAGACTTGATAACTATTTTCTAGGATTTGCCCATTCTCTTCCTTGACCCATAGGAACCTAACTACGTCCCTCTCTTCTTCGGCTAGAGAGATCTGCAAGAAGGCCTTCTCTATATCGGCCGTTATAGCAACTCGGTGGCGCCGGAAGCTCAAGAGCAGCCTGAGGATTTCTTGGTTTAAATTGGGCCCGCTTGAAAGGCAATCGTTTAGCGATCTCTCATTTTTAACGTGGGATGAGGCGTCTAAGACGACTCTAAGCTTGGTCGTGTCTCTATCTACCTTGATTACTGCTTGGTGCGGGATGTAGTATGTACCACTTGTTTTGGATTCGGGATTTTCTACTACTTCAACTATGCCATTTTTTAACTGATCTTCAATTACGTCTTTATACATTTGAAATAGGGTTGGCTTTCGGTGAAAGTCTTCTACCAGTTTGTGCATTCGTTTTCTCGCTACGGTAAAGTTGTTATCTAATTCTTCTTTGGAAACCACCCAGGGGAACTTCACCTCGTATCTCCCCCTTTCGTATCTAGTATCTTGATTAAATTTCGCTAATATGGCATCTCCCGATAAGTTCTTTTCAGTTTTTTCTACGATTCCCATGGCCTCAATTTCCCAAAAAGATTTTAGGGTGTTATTTACTTCTGCCGTCGTTACTCCTACTTTCGCTACAGTTACGCGTGTGGCGTTGACCCCTACGTACCCTGCTCCGCTGCTAATAGGACCTTGAATTGCCCATCCCAATTTTGTGTGAATTGCTACGAGCGACGATTTTATTGTTTCCAATTTTCTATAGGCGATGTCGTAGTAAAAGTCGGCCCCAATTAAAACGCTAATACTGGAAACTGTCGGAGTGGTTTCGCCCGGTTCATCCGCCAATTGCAACCCTCTCGCTATCGCAAACTCCTCTACTTCTTGACAATTTACTAGAGTGACGGCCTGGCATAAATATGGCACTTCAATCGCCGTTATTTTAATTCTTTCACCTGGGACCTTTACATTTTCTACTGTCAGCTCAACTATGTTTCTTCGGACCGTCTTTGGGTCTTCGTTTCCGAAATTTGCTATAGCTACGTCTTGTTTTCCTATCACCGGCAATCTTAATCTCCTCGCAATTTCCGTTTTTATAAATGACGCCTGACTTCCATTGTCTAATAGACACCGTACGACCTCTCCTCTTCCGTGGTCATTTGGACCCTTCACTAAAGCTTTAGCCGTGCCTAACAGTACCGTCTTCATACATTCTATTACTCCCGTTGTAACCTGTTTTACCCCTGTTTCTTCGTTTGGGGTTAGCTGTTGTTTCCGATCTGGGGCTCCCTCTTGGCGGTTGCCGCCGTATTTTTCTCTATTCGCAACATTTTGCGGGCATAGCGCTGCATTGTGCCAACCGTGACAAATTTTACACTTTCTAAACTGACTAGTACAATTTCTACCGTCGTGACCTGGGCGCGTACAAAGAAAGCATCTTCCCGAATTTCTAAAAATTCTCGTTTTTTCTTCCAATGCATAATTTAAGCACCCGTTGGTAGTGTGGTTCGAGGATTTACAAAATATGCAAAAAATATTGCGCACCCCTCTTACGCCTGTAGTCAGCGCTGCGGCGCTCGAAAAGGGTACCCTACTACGCGATTCGTTTCGATGTCTGTCTGACTGATAACTTGGCTGATAATTTTGCTTTTCGGTTCGAGAAGTTGTCGGGCCCCCCGTTTTAATCAACTGACAGGCTTCCCTGCCTTCCACTTCTTTCTTTAGAAATTTTAACAGAACGTCCACATTAAACTCTTCACCAACCTTTCTTTCCATCGTGTATTTTAGCCTGATATCATCGGGTAAACAACCTACTAAAACTGGACATAATGTGACGCCACTCATGGCGGTATTTACCCCTAACGCTCTAATACTCCTCAAATTAGTTTCGCAAGTATCGTAAAATTTTCTAAGGGCCGATGTATCTCTAGAACTATCTAACGGTTGTAACTTATTTAACCTCTTCATAATAGTTTGAATAACAATAGTTTTATCCCCATATCTTTCTTTTAACAATTTTATAGCAATTTCATAATTTTCTTCGGATACGTCTAGGCCTTCTAAGGCGGTTTTTGCCTCCCCCTCTAAGTATGACAACAGATAATAATATTTTTCTACCTTTGACAATCCTACTCGATTTGCTATTGTTGCTTGAAATTGTCCCCAAAAACCTGGAAATTTCGTTGGGTCCCCGGAGAATTTTTGAAGGACCAGCGGTGGGAGTCGTGACTCCTCTCTTCCGCTGGCACTGCTTGTCGATGATCTGTCAACTTCGTCCGATAATCCGTTCCTTTTAATCCTTCTTCGTGCCTTGCTTGTCGCTAATTGAATGTCTTCTTCGTATTGTTGAATTAAAATTATATCCGCTTCGATTACCGGATCTTCATCCCCAGCACTCACGAACGAATCCATCACTTTATCATTTAACTCCACGAGATTTTTCTCTTTTATTAACAATAGACCTAACTTATCTTCGATATCACCGATATCCGCATCTTCGTCAGCAACGAGCGCGTTTATTTCCTTCACCAACTTCGTAACATTTGAACGCGTTATTTTTCTGACTGATTTTAATTTACTTAAATCTCTCGCGGTTGCCATTTTTTAATTTTTAATTATTTTCACTTCACCAACTAATTTTACCCGACTTTCGCGTTTCACGTTTACCACTTTTATTTCTTTTCACAAATTTCTTCTTGCCTTTTGGGCGCGATCCTCTTGATGATCCCGCTTCTTTCTTTCGACGATTTCGATGACTCCTAATCTAAAGACGCTCCTGTGAATCCCGGGTTTCGGCACCAAAATGTGGGGACGCTGAGATTAAGTTTATTTCAACTTCCCCAAAGCTTTTTGGGAGAGCTATTTTTATTTTTATTTTTTTTTGTTCTTTTTAAATCCGGAGTGACCGACTGAAAAACCTCTCCGAATTTATCTTTTATTTTTTTTCGACTGACTTATTTTTATTTTAAAATTGCTTAAATAATTATAACAAACTGATTTATTTTAAATCAAAACTTTAAATCTTTTATTTTTAATCTCATTTGGAGACCAACCTAACTTCTTCATCCGAGTCTATTTTTCCAACTACTCCAATACAATACAAATTTTTCCATGAGTACCCCTTTTGGGGTTTTCCTAACTAAAATGACCGGATATTGGCCGGGACTCCCTTCTTGGGGTTTTATCCATGACGTAGGTCGGCAGCAAGTCGCCACCGTACCTCGCCTGTCATTCAAACACTGAACCTTTTCGACCTTGAACGGCCTCTAGCGGCTAGCTTCCCAACCAGATACTCTTTAGATAACTTTTGCTGTTCTTCCACCTCGAAACCACTTCAAACCTTTACTCTCACAATTTTTATGAAATCCTGTTAGCTATCAATTTAGGATGTTCCAAATTATTTTTTCAGTTAAAAAGTATTATATTGTTAATATTGGAAAATAGTTTATTTATGTATGAAAGTGATATCCAAGTTACAACTTGATGTTTAAAGATATAAAGACCTGTTACAAATTCGTCTATATTTTATTTATTTTATGGCATAGAAGCTATAAAATTGTTTAAAACCCTTGTTCATATCCTCCTTGTCCAAAATATCGACCGAACTTTTATTTTTGTCGTAGCAAAATCTCCGTGGGTGATCAACGACCTTTCTAATAATAATTGACCCCGCCACCTACCCCATGTGGCCTAGCTGAGGTCTCGTATGTTACAATATGGTTGTGGGGACGCTGAGATTAAGTTTATTTCAACTTCCCCAAAGCTTTTTGGGAGAGCTATTTTTATTTTTATTTTTTTTTTGTTCTTTTTAAATCCGGAGTGACCGACTGAAAAACCTCTCCGAATTTATCTTTTATTTTTTTTCGACTGACTTATTTTTATTTTAAATAATTATAACAAACTGATTTATTTTAAATCAAAACTTTAAATCTTTTATTTTTAATCTCATTTGGAGACCAACCTAACTTCTTCATCCGAGTCTATTTTTCCAACTACTCCAATACAATACAAATTTTTCCATGAGTACCCCTTTTGGGGTTTTCCTAACTAAAATGACCGGATATTGGCCGGGACTCCCTTCTTGGGGTTTTATCCATGACGTAGGTCGGCAGCAAGTCGCCACCGTACCTCGCCTGTCATTCAAACACTGACCCACCTGCATTTTTGGTAGGGTCGAGGAAATTCCCAATTCGTTACAATATAAGCATACAAAAATTCAAAAATAAATCAATACACTAAAATACAAGCAAAATTATTAGAAATTACAAATTATTACATATTACAAATTAGAAATTATTCAACTAAAGATTATAAAGAAAATTATTATACACCAAATTTTAAACAAAATTTTTACAAACAAGTTGGTCCAAGACCATGATTAATTTTCATTTTCGCGGAAATATTCTACAATGGTCTCGAATGTTCTGGAATATGTCCCCAAATGTAATCTGGCCTCTAATTGGCTCTTTAAATTTATCTGCCACTCGAATGTTCCCCAGTTGGTAAAAATTATAATTAAGTTTAAGTCAAAATTGGAACCGTTATCCAAAACATTCCGATAGGGTACAAAAGGAATTTGTTATCATTCACTCATCGACGGACCTCCCTATATCACGACTCTGGTAAAATGACCTTCTTGTATCCCCTTAAAGTAGTCCTGTTATCCCAAGCGTCTGGGAGGTAGATAAAGTCGACGGCCTTGTAAGAAAGACCACCAATACCACAAAGAATGGTGGTCGTACTTTCGTCACGGGCATCCCACCCCTATCCACAAATACCCCCCTTTTGGCATGGAGTTGACACGTACATCACCGCTGATTTAGGGGTAACTGCACTGAATTGCCCCATCCAGCCTTGAAAATAACGGGGGTCAGGTGGTCAAAGACCAGTTTATTTATTTAAAATTTGGGGGGTCACTGGTCACCGTGTCCCGTTTATTAATTCGAAATAATAATAAAAATGTAGAAAGTGACCAGTTTCATATTTCGAAATAATATTAAATAATAGGAGATGACCAGTTTATTAATTCTAGGTTTCTATCAATTTTGATTTTCCTATTCATCGGATTTCTATGTACCGCGACTCCGCGTACTACAGTCGCAGCCGCACGTCGAGGCTTTATGCAGAGTCCCTCGCTCGCTTCCCTCGAACGACTCAAACAGTCGAAGCCCCCCCTCCTCAAAGCCTCAATCCTCTAGTCTCGCTTTCCCCCGAGTACGGTAGGCTACGAGGTAAAGGACCGGCCACTCAGGAGATATGGAGCCTAGAGTAGAGAGAGATAATACGGTAAATAACGAGGGTCTTCTAGGCTATGGCAGTTGTCTTGTGGTACTCATAAAATAAAGTTAACTATTTTTAATACGTGTAAAATTAATGTTACCAACATAATCTAACTTCTAAACACGTCGGATAGGTTTTTTATGCTTATAAAATGACATTGGAACATTTTATATGAGACCAGTTTAATAATTCACAAGCTAGGGGGTCACTGGTCACAAGGACCAGTTTATTAATTAATAATCTAAGGGGTCATAAGGACCAGTTAAAAAAATACCTTATTTCCAAGGCTGGTCCCACCTACTCTAGAAAACTAGAGGATTCATTTTGCTGACTGTCATAACAAAGGCGTTCTTTGTTATCAAGGTTAATTTTACGAAACATTTTGGTTTCAATTGAAGAAAAAATACCCATTTTGATTTCTATTTTTAATTTAGATATCCATTTCACTAGAATTATCAATTTTGACTTATAAAAAATCCAGAAAAGCACATATTATAAACCACTACCCACGAACAAGATTATTATACATTTTATAATTAACCATTGAGATATTCACTTGCGACTAAATGCAAGACTCTTTTTGGGGGTCAAAAATGGCAAAAAATTAGAGGTGATAATTCTAGCTCTATTATTGGTCAAACCACGCTAGCTCTCCAAAGGTTTCAAGTTATGTTGGCTTTTACTGCTAAAAGGAAGGTAAAGTTTGTTAACTCATTCCTAGTAGCACAGGCCAGTCGGCTAAGTTCCGGGAGCGAGCGACAGAGTTGGCAAACTGCCGTGAGTTGGTAAAGTGCCGCATATTTACTTCTTACCAGCACATGAAAAAATATGTTTGCAACAAACCTACAGTTCCCCACCGTTAGCTGGCAAACTGCAGCATATCTGCTTCTAGCAGGTAAAACAATTTTCGGCAGTTAACCTACTTTTATCCGCCACTAAAGGGCCGCAAATCGACTTCTTAAATTATTAAATATTTTAAATGAAGCTGTTAAAAAGCTAAGCCCACTTTTTATAAAAATATGATGAAATGCGGTAAAAGTTATTGGTAATACAGTAATATTAAGAGCTAATTCAATACATGTTTATCTTTAAAATAGGAGTTGGTCGCGAAAAAGTCTTTTTACGAAAAAAACAAAAGGAAAATATTAATGGCAATTTTAAGCCACTTGTTTTAATTAAGTCGCAAATTCCTTAAAAAAATTGAAAATCGCGCCTTATTTTTACAGCGAGTTTCATAAAAATATTATTTTAAAAACTTTTAAAAATTAAAATTATTTGTTAAAATTATTTCTTAAATTAATTATATCACAAGACACTACAATATTTCTGTACTCTCACCATATGGTGAAAATATAGAAATATTGTAGTGTCTTGTGATTTCAGAGTTAGAAGTAAACCGTCGTGTACATAACATAAAGTAAAATGACAAGTATTAACTGTATTATTTTGTAAAATAATATTTAACATCTATTCTACTAATTCTGATTTCAATATATGTATTAAATATTTATTAAAAAAAAACTCCTGAAAATATTGAAAACATTGAGTATTGGCAAAAGCTTAATATTTATATATTAAAAATTTAAATACAAATCTACTATAGTAGCAGTGAAAATTGTAGAAATACAGGAGTAGTTTTAATCTACTCCTGTATTTCAAAAATTTCACATATGTAAATATCTTTTTTTCCAGTATATCCAACACAATTCCAATGGTTCCACTTTTCACATTTATCATGTCCATAGTTGTCGAGATCTTTGGACCGGAATAACATTTACAAAGATCAATTTTTATATTTAAAATTTGGTTTATTATTAGCATGGCTTCCGAAGTAAAATACTTTATGGCAGCATTTCTAATCTTTGCACTAATATTAATAACTTCGTCTTGTAGATTTTCAGGTATTATTTCAACATTTGATTCTTCTATTTTCCCACACCCATCTATAGGTTTATCTACTATGCTTTTTTCAACAAAATATTCGAGAAACTGCACAATTATTTTGCGCTCCAACACCGACCTTTTAGATAGTTTACTGAAAGTTGATTTTCCAAGGGTAGGTTTATTATCTTCGGGTATAGTTATACACTAAGAATGTTCAGGAGTGGTTGAATGTTCATGGTTTCCATTAGACCGTTTCTTAGTTAAATAAAATACCATTGAAGCTTTCTCGGCTAGGTCTGGTTTTGCGTAACGAATATTAGTTGTGCTTCGCTTCTTTACAGTAGAAAAAATCTCTTCTGCTTTTCAACGAGCTTGTTGTGTGGAATCTTCGTTGTTGGAATATGTATATCTGTAGGATTATTTTGACTATTTGTTGCCGCAGTATTACTATCCAACCCATCCATTTTGGTTTTACTACTCTCAATGTGAGTTGAATTAGAAATGTGTATATCCAGTAAAGATTTAGATGTCATTACTTGTTTTTCAACTGTATTTAAAATATCTCTATTTTGGCAGTTCCTAATTGCGCCAATTAATGCTTCCACTTTTGAAATTAAAGATTCATTCTCATTCTCTAGTGATTGCTTTCTGTTAAAATCAGATAACACTTTTTGTAAGAAGGCAACATCAGTTTGGTTGGTCACATTTGTAGCTGTTTCATGAGTTTCTTGGCCTTCCATAGAAATGATTAGTTGTGCCATGTTAGTTGGGTTATTATTTGATTCAATTTGGTTTTCGGAAAGTATTTCACTTTCAACGATATTGACTATATGAATGTGTTAACATAAGTTGGAATTAATAAAGCGGTCTAGGCATGTGCATGAAAATTTATGTATGCATACTTTACATATTGCACAAGATGCGTGACAATTGTTACAAATATTGGTCTTCTTTGTGACAATATACTTAATGTTACCAAACGCATCAGTGTCTGCGTCTTTCAAAGATTCTTCACTAAATACTTGCCATTAAACTTTTTCAACTAAAGAAATAGGCATTTCAATGGCATGTTTATGTCGTTTGAAGTTTTTTGATGATTTCCAAGTTATTGTTCCCTTTAAAAGTTTAATGGTGTGTCTGGGTATGATCGTAATTAAACAGGGTTGCCAAACATTTATCAACTCGTTTATTTTGCTTTCCTCAAGATACTGATGTTTGAAAACTTTGTGAAATGCTTCCAAGTGCATATTTGTATTTATTTCACTATCTTCTCTGTAGCATGCAGCCCATTCCTTCTTACATGTGGCCCACTCTTTTACAAAATAATTTCCAAATTCTACAGTGCTTTCATTTTCTTGCATTTCAGAGAGGAAGGTTTCCAACATTAATTCAAACTATTCGGGAATCCTTTCATCCATCAACACTGTTATTCCCTCTTGTGAATAAACTTCTTTTTTAGGTATTATTGGTAACTTCTTTTTTATATCGTGGCAAACATGCCATTTACATAGTAATTTTTGAATGTCTTCTCCAAACACATTGCACCAGCTTGAATAATATTGTGGGGCTTTGTCTGACATTATTAGTTTCGCTTTTATATCCCCTAATTCGTTCTTAATTTCTTGAAAAAATCCTCAACACTTCTCCGCCTTCTCTATTTGAGATCAACCAACCAACTGGTATTCCTTCAAATTCATCAATTACCAAAACAGTTATCAATTTTTTCTCCAAATTGTTTTAGCATGTTTCGTTGACATGGGGACATTATTCCCAATGTAAAATCTTGTGGTTTAAAATCTACATAATGTGTATTTTCAGGAATTTGATTTCTGTCCTCATGTTGCTTTTTGTAAAGTAGTATGGTTTTATTATTACTAGCAACTTTCTCGCAAACATACGCATCAACGCTTAGATGGTCTTCCGCGTGGCGTTCTGTGGTATTCAAACCAAATGATTTTCCAATATTATTTAAATCTTTGTTAAATGTAAAATGCTTCCTTTGCAAATGGTCTAAATTACTCTCATATAAGTCATCCAGAACTCTTTTCTTTCTCACACCTTGAGTCAGTTTAGCTGCAATAATTTGCCTATCTGATTCCGATATTCTAATATGACACATTACGACCATAGTGAGTGTTACAAGAGTAGGTAATAACTTTTCCATTTCCAAGTTGAATATACACTTTTAGCGTAGCAGTACATTGCCCATTGATTTTAGAAGTTCCCATAGCTTTTGATTGTCGCTGCCCTAGTGTAGTTTTTCTGTAATGCCCAGCTCTGTTACAATACCAATACTCAACTTTTTCAGTCTTCCTGTTGCTAGTTTTGTTTTTCAAATACTGTACAATAAATTTCTTCTCGGAAGTAATTTTTTTTGGTTTTAAGCGTTTGTTAAATTTAATTGTAAAAGTGTATTTCAAGTTACCTGCGTAATCAATAAAACAGTGCTCCTTAATATCTTCAAAAATTATTTTATGAACATTTGTTCAATGTTTTTAATTCATTTATGGTTTTAAAGGAATCAGTGCAATTATACTCCCTACATTTTAAACTAAATTCCTTATTTTCTTCCATAATTAATTAAAAAGATAAAAAAACATTTATATTGTATCATTATAAATTATTACAAAAAGGTCTAAAATGTTTTTTTTAAGAATTAACTATTTATAATTCTTTTCCTCCATATTTATTTAAAAAATGTATGTAACAACTTTTTTCGTAGGCCTACTAGCAGCCCTCGGTAGCCCTACTATGCCAAGCGTTAACATGAAATTATTACTACAAGGCCTAAAACTAGGGATACTGTTTAGAGCGAAAGAATTTGGTCATATCTAGAGTTACTTTAATGATAATGGATTTATGATTGCAAGTTCTATCCTCACTGGTTTAAGGGGTTTTCCCCCAAGCTCTTCGGTTTCCCCTTCCATAAAAACTTGTTGAGCTTAACGGTAATAGTTAGTGTAGGGAGCTGTTGGCTCGATCGTGTGGCATGCAGGGCTTGCCACCACCCTCCTACGCATTGTAACCCGGCCACCTGAATTAAAGGCTTCAAAAGTCGCTTGATGACTTAGGCCCAAGGTGATGCCTTGGGTATTAGCCTAGCTGATTATTATTATTATTATTATTATTGTTATTATTATTATTATTATTATTACTAAGAATTTTAAATTTGGTTATACAATAATTTTACTAATGGTAAATTTTAAGCGGACATTTCCCGCAAAATGAAACATATGCAGCATGCACAACTACTAATTAATTAAAACCTACAAAACTACTACTAAACATTGGATGGATGCCAGGGATTATAATACGATTGGGGTCAGCGGCGAACCATTGTTCTACTAGAGATATATCGTTCTTGGTTTCATACTCAACTATACGATGACTTGTTTGTTGTCGGTGAGCACATCCAAGGCACAATTTACCGATTCACGGCTGGCGGAACTCACTAAAACCGAGAGTGGAGACTATGTCTCTCTTTTTATATTAGGGTACCATCGACTGTGTGGAGAAGTTGCTCCCGTCTTTTTTGGAGAACAGTTCTCTCTTTTTTCTTGCTTAAATTTTCAAGCCCTCGGTATATATACCGGACACGTTGGAGTGCGGTTTCCTAACGCCGTCCCATATTTTCGAAAAAGGTTCCAATCTAACGAAGGAACTACATCCTGGGTCTAAATTACCCTTCCTTGGTGATATGTCAAAGTTCACCGTGAGAAATATTTTTCAAAAGCTCACGGGTTTTCACTGACCCTCAAAAATTAAGATTAATTGGAAAGTTCGAAACATTCGGTTTCCCACAAACTTCTAAAAAGTTCGTTTTTATTGCCCTGGCATCGGGTATGATAGATTTATAATATGTCGTCCCTGGCATTCCAAAAATAAAGCATGAACAATTCCCCAAAAATAAAGTAAAAATAAACTAAGCCGCGCCATCAAAGGTGACAGGATAATTGGGCGGGAGGCCTAAAAGCTCCCGACCCGAACTCTGGGTATGACCATTGTCCGAGAGAAAATATTCTGGAAAAAATAGGGGGCGCTTGATACCGACAGGCGACCCAGAGGCAGCTACTATTCCCCGAAGCCCCAGAGTGCACAGTGTTTCGAAAAGCCCAAAATGCGGCAGAAATTAAAAAATACCAGACACATATAATATTTACATATTTATAACCAGGAAGTCAGCAGGAATAACGTAGCAGCAAAATTTTAATGCTGCGCCCCCTAGCGATGAAGTTAGCTTCCCCCTAGGAACACAGGGTTAACGTTGCTTAAAGAGTTTAGAGAGTTGACAAAAATTCACGGTCGTAAGTCTTACCATATACTAATAAAATTAAGTTTTAGGGTTGGAAAAGTCCATTTTAGAGCATGTTCACCCGAGATTTCTTCCGAAATACGCAAGTGGATACCCAATATTTTTCGAACGTTTTCTAGTAAACGTTCCATTATATCTATTCTATAAATATTTCCGGTCTCCCTTCGCGACCGTTGAAGAAAGTTGACTTGGAAGGTTTGTAGAATATTACTGTAAATCTAGGCTGAAACCGCCATATTTGGCTATAAATTTCATCAGCGGGTAAAGCAACATATGCATACCAATTTGGGTAATACTATTTGGCAGATGTCAATTAAAAGTAAATATCGTTGGCTGAAAGCCAAAATCGCATAATATTCTGACCGCTTTTTTGATGAGGTTCTAATCCGTTATCAACGCTATAAATAATTTTTTTATTGCAATATAGTAAAATTGCATTACACTTCCTGAATTTTTTCTTAAAAATTTGACGATCTTAAATAGAATAAAAGATTAAGGTACATTTTTTTGTAAAAAGACAATATCATTTTGAATATTTGTACTAAAGAGCCGGTTACCCCACAAGTATCGCTATTTATGTAGAATTTCAATGACTATTTAAAATCATTACCGAATACATTTTGGGTGGTCGTAATTGCTTTCTGAAGAAGAAAACAAATTGAAGCAAGATAACAATATTTAAAGCGCCAAAATGTGTGTTTTTTTTAAAAAAAAAGGAAAGTTACTTTTAAATTTAACGCGCTTTCACTTATTTGAATAACGTGTTTGTTCAAATATGGATAACCCACAAAGTCAAACTATTGGCAATGTTCGCCACGACCGCTCTTTCAACTCAACAATAACAAACGATGCCTCATTCAGTAGTAATCTTTTACCTTCTTTAAGTTCTTCGCCAACCAACAGTAATTCAATTGATAAGAGCAACCCGAGAGTTCCCATTACTAAAAGGGAATTGGTTGGAATTTTCACGGAACCCAAAAACCTAGGTGATTGTATTTCGAGTATCCGAATCTTACTTGGAAATCAAATAAAGGAAAACCTTTCAAAGTTTCAAATGGAAATTCTACGGAGAGCGATTGAGAGCGAAAAAAAAACTTTTAACCGTTGCTGGAAACAAGCTGATAGAGTGATGGCTAACTTTGAGAGGAAGCACCAAGTCTGGTTGCAGACAGCTTTTAAAATTCCTGAAACTCTTCTTACTAATTCTGATTTTAGATGGCGATTTATCAGTAAACACCTATAATATGATCAGGCAAACTGCTTTATCTCATGGCTCTTCTCTCTTCCCATCTTACTATAAAGTTCTTCAGGCTAAATTACTCTGCAGGCCGGCTGTTGTGAATGTATCTGAAACGGTAGCGTTTGTTTCTCTTCAAAATCTTTTAGACCACACTGTAGACCGGATTTTAAATCTTCAAGGAGAATTTATCATCAGGTACACAAAGGACATTAATCAGGAAAGTTTACATCTAACTCTTTCAGTCTCTTGGGGCTTTGATGGAAGCACCGGTCAATCGCGGTATAAACATAGCTTCGGTAGCTCTATCGACTCTAGTGATGCCTGCCTTTTTGTAACCACAATTATTCCTTTGAGCCTAAGATTAGAATATTGACATACCGTCTGGAAAAACAGAACCACGCAGTCAATACGCTTTTGTAGGCCCCTAAGAATTCAATTTATTAAAGAATCCAAGGAATCTATATTATCAGAAAGTGATTGGGTAAAACAACAAATTGAACAACTGCATATCTTCACTTCAAACATTTCGGGCATATCTGTGTCAGTCGCGTACAGTCTTAATCTTACTGTAATCGACGGCAAAGTGCTTAGTATTTTATCAGGTGCTTCGTCTCAGCAATGCTGCCCAATCTGCGGGGCAACACCTACCCAATTTAACGACATTCATCGTCAAAACTTTTTACCGAAAGATGGAACTCTGTTACGATATGGACTGAGTCCATTGCACGCCTGGATACGGTTTATGGAGTTTTGCTTACATTTGGGGTACCGCAACGTTGATGGATTAAAGACCTGGCGCATTAAGGGGGGAGCTAAGAACCCGACCTTTATTAAAAGAAAACAAGATATTCAACTTTTGATGTGGGAGAAGTTATCATTAAGGGTAGACTTTCCTAATCCTGGTGGGTCTGGCACGAGCAACGATGGAAACACGGCCAGAAGGGCTTTTTCGCCTTCAAATCAAGAAATATTTGCAGAAATTCTTTCCATTGAACGTTGGCTTGTGGAGGGGTTGTACGTAATTTTATGTGCCATATCCTCAAATTTTCCCGTTGATTCCGAAAAATTTGGCCAGTATTGTCTAGAATTATGTAAAACGTACGTTGACAATTATAAGTGGTTTAATTTGCCTGTAACCCTACATAAAATCCTTGATCATGGTGAAATAATTATTCAGCAGTCCACTTTATCTATAGGAGTTCTAAGTGAACAGGCGGGTGCGTCCCGTAATAAATTATACCGTCGAGACAAGGAAATGCATTCTAGGAAAACATCTAGAATTGAAAATTTACGGGACATATTTAATCGAGCTCTGGATTCGAGTGATCCCATTATTTCGAACATTTCCCTCAGCAAAAGAATAGCAAAGCAAAAACAAATTCCACTTCCGAGAGCCGTTATGGATTTACTTAAAGAACCAAATGAACCAACTTATCCAGTCAGGTTAAATAATTCTGAACACGAGATAGAATTGTGTAACGAAAACCACAAATATTTTCTGAACAATATGCGTTTAGCAACTGAAAATATTGAATAGCTATGTTTGCTTCATATATTTTAAAACAAATAAGCAATTAAGATATTTGTTAACATAATTTTTGTATATTATCCAGTGATGTTTTGCCTGATTAAACTGTTTTCTAAAATATAATTTTTGCAAATTAGTATAAGCTAGGGTAATACTAATTTGCATAACGGTAGGGGTTTTCTTCTGTTATTCATTTTAGCCAAATTTTGGCTAGGAATTTTATTACTAATTTCTAAATATTAAAACTCAACTTTCTTCAACGGTGGCGAAGGGAAACCGGAAATATTAACGGAATGGATATAATGAAACGTTTACTAAAAAACGTTCGAAAAATATTGGGTATCCACTTGCGTGTTTCGGAAGAAATCTCGGGTGAACATGCTCTAAAATGAACTTTTCCAACCCTAAAACTTAATTTTATTAGTATATGGTAAGACTTACGACCGTGAATTTTTGTCAACTCTCTACACTCTTTAAGGGCTATCAAATGCCAGCAACGTTAACCCTGTGTTCCTAGGGGGAAGCTAACTTCGTCGCTAGGGGGCGCAGCATTAAAATTTTGGTTCTACGTTATTCCTGTTGACTTCCTGGTTATAAATATGTAAATATTGTATGTGTCTGGTAATTTTTTAATTTCTGCCGCATTTTAGGCTTTTCGAAACACTGTGGAGTGGTTTCTTAGAATTCAAACAGAAATATATATCTAATTTTGGCCTATTTTGGTGGGAACTTAAATATTTAACTATATTCTACTATTCTACTAAAATATTCGTTATATAGGGTTTAAAATTATTATGTACTAATTTTATTAAATTAACTATTTATAGTTGTACGTTCTTAGTTCCTTCATATTAAATATAAATAATTAAACAGACAGACATACTTCACAAAAAATGTGAAGAACACGTGGGTTTGTATTTCTTATAGTTTCAGTAGGTTTATATAGTTTTACCATGAGTTGAAAAACTTTCTCTTAACTTACCAATAAAAAAGAAAACATAACTTGAAAAGTTTGGAGAGCTAGCGTGGTTTGACCAATAATAGAGCTAGAATTATCACCTCCCATTGTTTGCCCCTTTTGACCCCCAAAAAGAGTCTAGCATTTAGTCGCAAGTAGATATTCTCCTAAACCCCCTTAGCTTTAAGTTCGGAGGTTCAGTAGATATAATGAATGAACAACGAGAGATATTTTCGTACAGACTTCGGTTATACTGGGCGAGTAGCCCACTAGGCTTATTCCAGTGCTTTTTGCATTATTAATAAATATACCATTAAAAAGCCCTGTAATCGACAACTGTTCCCTTTAATAATAAAAAAACTTTCTAACAAGGTTATTGTATATTAGTCATGTTTTCTGTGACGTTTGAGAATATGGTTTTGTGAATATAAATTATTATATTGATTGAAAATAACTTTTTCGTCTCAAGACCTCCTTTATCATAAAAATAAATTTTCCGGATGAATTGCTACATTTGAATGTCTGTTAAATATGTCATTGGATGTGAACAATCAAGAATTGGTTAATCGAAAAATTTAGATTTTATTTCGATATCATTTTAAATCTATGCCTTGTAACTTTTGTGACTGAAAAAATATTAATGTAACCATAGAAATTATATAACAGAAATAATACGATATATTATATTTCTTGCATACTGATGAAGCATTTACCAACGTTTTAACTTCGACCTTTGATTGGCGAAACTAAGGCAATTTGATTAAATGAAACATCAAACGAAATAATTTTATCAATTATTGAAATTTGACATAAATGTCATCATAAAGAAATTGCCGAAAACCGTGAATTCGATAATTTTCATTCACGATTTCTACTGCACCCAATATTTGAACCAATACAGCGATACATTTCAAAAATTCAAATCAAAATATTTACGAAGATTTCGAAGTGGTATTTAATAGATGGTAATTGGTGCGATAAATAATGGTAAATAACGTTATAGTATAAAATTGAGAAAAAAGTAAGTGCTTAATAATAAAATTTCATGAATAATTTACAACAATAAATATTTCATACTTAAATCTGAATTTATGGAAATAAAACCGTGCGCGTCGAGCTAAGCCTGGCCCGTAAGGGTTAATAATAATAATAATCAGCTAGGCTAATACCCAAGGCACCACCATAGGCCCAAGACATCATGCGACTTTTGAAACCATCAATTCAGGTGGCCGGGTTACAATGCGTAGGAGGGTGGTGGCAAGCCCTGCATGCCACGCGCAAACTTCCGCTTGCAGTCTAAGGCATTGCATCACCTGAGAGAAGATTTCGGCTGCAATACATAACGCCCAACGGAGTAATTCTTGCTGAACAATTTATCGCGTTTACGGTTTCAACGGGATCATATAGCCCCTACATTTCCGTCCCGTAACTTCCTGTTTTCAAAAACACGGGATTCGGTTCAAGTTCGACAAAACAATAGCATAATTGGTATTGAGTGGAAAATGTAGCTAAGCCTTTGCATATTCGTATCTCGGCAAGATTCACAACTGTCTTCACAAAAATATTTTTTTAAGAAAACGGCTTCTTCTACAGCTAGACGCAGCCTTTTACAGACCTCTCGGGGAATAAGCTTTTACGTTCGTCTGCTAGTGAATCTACAATTGACATTAAAACGGAAAGTTTCTCAAAAACTGGCACTAAGACTTAGGTTTAGAACAGGCTTTTACAATTTTCAGAAATAGTGTAAAGTTTAGGCACTTAAAGTTGATAGATTTCAGTTTTTTAGTGATATTTTTGATTTTATATCAGTGCAGTAATGAAATGTTTCCGCCGCTCATGAGGCTGTATCTCATATCCCTCCCCCTCCCTAGGGCCACAAAATTGAAATGCTAGTAGTAAAATAATTGTAAATATTCTTACAGAAGTACGAGCTGCTACAAGTACCGAACCATTTCGTCGGAAATCCAAGAAACTGAAATTTGACGAAAACCTCACACTAAGCAATACAAAATTGGCTGACACCATCGAACAAGATATTAAGAAACCAGGAGCAAATATGAAAATTGAGCGTCTTAGAGGCGTCACCCCGTTTCCAGACACATTGACATTGGCACAACTGGCGGAAAACGCGTACGAAGATGCGTCGCGTCCGCTGAAAGGATTTTTTGGCTTGTTAAAAAGGTTTGGGAGCGTGCTTAAATGGTCTGGAAGCCTGTTAATTTGGTTAAGAGGCACTACCATAAATTCCAAGAAGCCGTCTCAGCTTCCACCAGGCTGGAAACTACTCACGACAGCTTTCAAAGATGCGAAATGGACTACTTTATCAGGCGCGTCTAACAGCTACTTGGCCTCCGCGTATTTCAACAGTGAAGGAAGGCAGATTGTCATCGCCCATTGTGGAACCAACGTGACAAACCTAAGCGCGTTATGGACAGATTTACATGGCGTTCTATTCAATCAGTTCGTAGAACAAATGAGTTGCGCTTGCTCTTTTGCGTATCTCATCCACAAAACCGTCGAAGACAGTGGAATTGAAGATCTTCAATTATTCTGCACCGGCCATTCTTTAGGAGGATGGCTGGCGCAGATAACGACATTTTCGCTCAAGTACTTGACAGTTGATGATGGCTTTTTTAATTTCAAATCAGACAGGGTTGGTTGTCACGTGCATACTGAGGTATTCGACAGTCCTGGTTGTCAGAAAATGCTAAGTAAAATGACAGATCACTTTGACGTTCGATACCATGGAAAGAAAATTTCACTCGAAGATTTGGATATTAACAGTTACCTCTCAGCACCCAACCCGGTGAATATTTGTCACAAACATATTGGAAAGGTGTACCGAATTTTTCTTGCAAATATGGATGAAAAAGAAGGCCCGACTCACAGTATTGCGGATATAATAGAAGCTTTGAAGAACCCGCCCCCAAAAGTGGTGCAAGATTGGCCGTTGATCAAGATCTCGCCTTTCTTCTTCTTAAGTCCTAAGTCATTTTTCGGTGCGGAATACGAAACTTTTAAAGCGAATTTTGGAACGGATTCGAATGTTCGCAACCGCCAGATACGATATCAAACGAGGAATTACGATGAAAACGAATGTTACATTAATGTTTTCACTGCCACCGAATCAGAATTCATTCTTAACTTTCAACACTTGCTAAAAGACGATACATTTAAACCACAATCGCTGATCGACAATAGCCCTGATATTAAAGAAACTGATAAAGAATACATTTTTGAACAGTTGAATAAACTACAAATAGATAAAACATCCCTTAAAACCAAAGGTAAATTACGGGAAGATATTCCGTTCGTCAAACTTCTCCTGGTTCTGTTCCCTGCTATGGTAGAAAGGGTAAAAGAAGCGAATGAAGAACTAGAAAACCGAAAAAGAAAATACGACGTTACGTTACAGAGCTATAGAGACAAAATACAGAAAATGTCCTGGTATTTTGAACCGACACACACGAATGATGTAAGTGAAGCACTAGAGCCCTCGGATAAACTCTGTCTCATTGAAACCGACGGAGGAAGCGACGTCATGACTGCGATGGTTCACAAGCAATTAGGAAAACCAAACTGCTGTTTCGAAGCTGAAAGCGTGGTCACGCTGAACCAATCCAGTAGCTTTGTGAAATTGCTAAAATTGTTCCCACCAAACGACAAAATAGTACTAATTGATTGTAAATTCCCCACCCCAGATAAAACGTCAAACTTCAAGAAAATTTTAAATGAGATTATGAAGTCTCAATTTGAATTTAAAATTATTTTTCTTGCGAGTGACAGAAATCTTCTAGATTGCATTAGAGACTGCGCCGTTTACAACGATAAATCCTTAAAATGCATAACACTCGGGGGAATAAAGTGGGATTATCTTAGCAAGGAAGGCAAGGAAAACATTTTGGAGAAGAAACTGCTAAGACTGCAGTCTGAGAATGATACCATCAGCTTAAATGCTTTCATAGGTGCTTCAAAGGACGTATTCACAATACGGGATACCAAGGCTTTGGAAATGCTAATTAAGGGTGAACAGATAACCATTGGACCCCCAGTCGAGGATATGTCCGACTTGTACATTCCAAGAACCATAATGATTAAGAATAGAGAAATATCGGAGAAGATATTTCAATCTTTATCCGAGAGTGATGTGATTGTGATAGTTGGCTCGATAGATAAATACCATTTAGAAATCTTAGGGGCCAGAACTGAAGACATAGTAAAATTTGAAGACGAAACTATTCGGAAAATAGTAATTTTGGATCCTCCAAACACTCGCGGACTTAACCAACAAACAAATAACACTGAAACGGAGCTTAAAAAATTCCAAACGATTTGTAAAAAAGATGAAAGTCGAAATTATCATTTCTTAAAATACGAATCGGGAAAATTCTTCTGGAAAACAACGAGGGGAAAATTAAAAACAATTCGTCATTACCTGGGACTTGAAATGCAAGAATTATCTTCTGTCATTAATAAGGAATTCGAACAGGGTTTAAACTACGACAGCTACTCCGAAGAACAATTTATAAGCTTGTTAGATGTCCAAAAAACCATTATAATTTCTGATATAGCCGGCACTGGCAAGTCAACGATATTGAGTGCGATAGCTTTGAAGATAAAAAAGGAAATGGTAAACGTATGGGTAATCAGAGTAAATTTAAATACTTGCATGAGCCAGTTACAAACTTTGCTGAAGGATAACTCTCACTTTCGGTCCGATGATCATTGTGGAGCCGTGTCATTTTTATTGGAGAAGATAATTCCCCAAGAACAGTTAACTCAGTTTGAGAAAGAAATATTGAAAGAAGCTCTTTTGAATAGAGTTGGTAAAGTGATATTGCTTGTGGATGCATTCGACGAAATCTGTCCACACTTTGAAACCATAACTGTTCAATGGCTGAGTGCTCTCAATAAATCCAAACTCGAAAACATACTAGTGACCACTCGACCCTATACTAAGAGCACACTTGAAGAAAAACTTGATACTTTCGCGTACATGTTAATGCCATTCAGCAAAGAGAACCAACAGGAGTTTCTGGTAAAATTTTGGGAAAGTCAGAATGAAGAAAACGAAGGCGAGGTTATGCTGCAGAAATATGCTTGTAATTGGATAGACAAATTTTCGGAACAAGTAAACGATAACGAAAAGCAATTCATGGGAATTCCACTGCAGTGCACATTGTTGGGCGAATATGCATCGACCAGAATACAAGATATCCAAGACAATGATCTTAATCTAATCGACCTGATCGAAGATTTTGTGAATAAGAAATTTAAAATTTACAATGCCGTGAAACCTTCCATTTCCCAAAGCCATATTTCGGTAGACAGTTGGAAGACTTATTTCCAACCTGATATTCGAGAACTGCACTATCAACGCGCTTGTCGACTTCTGCTGAGAAAAGAGTTACAACAATTGCTTCATTTTAAATCCAAAACCAATGCAGTGCAAGCTAAAATTCTAGAGGACGAATTAAAAAAAGTGGGCTTGGTGCAAGAAAGTGAAAACTACATTGAGTTCATCCACAGAGTCTTTGCAGAATATTTTGTTTTCGATTATTTCCAGCAAAGTCTTACTGAAGAAGAAGATACAGATGCAATACAATGTTTGTTTTTCGAAATATTACTGCGCGTTGAATTAGAATTTATAAGAACATTTCTGGATAACAAGCTCAATCAATCAACCGACGACATTTTCGGGCAACGTGTTAAAACATTAATACAACGGTACATGGATTCAATTGAAAGTAATTGGGAAAATGAAAAGGGGAGGTTTTTAAACGAAAATCAGGAAACCGCATTTTTCCTACTATCAGCGGAAAACAAAAGAAACATATTTAACGCTATGATCCAACACCTACAAGATAAAAAATTAAATGGTGCATTGAAGTCTTACATCGAAGAACCAGGACGTAATGGATACACAGTTTTGCACTTGGCCACAAAAGACGGAAATGACCAACTCTCGCGTTCTTTAATGACAATTGGAATAAACGTTAACGCCGTGACTGAAAATAAGTTAACAGCTCTACATATTGCGTCACTTACTGGAAATCATGACATCGCGCTTTCACTAATTCAGAACGAGGCTGACATGAACGTGGCGGATGAAGATGGAGATACCCCTCTTCACTGTGCAATTCGATACGAACAACAAGAAACAGCGATTCTACTTATTCAGAAAGGGGCTGATGTGAACGCGATGAATATATATGAAATAACTCCTCTTCACTATGCAACTCTATACAAACAACAAGAATCCGCGACTTTACTTATTGAAAGAGGGGCTAATGTGAACGCGAAGGATGGATATGGAGTGACCCCTCTTCACTGTACAGCTCAATTCGAACAACAAGACACCGCGATTTTACTTATTGAAAGAGGGGCTGATGTGAACGCGACGGATGGATGTGGAGTGACTCCTCTTCACTGTGCAATTCAATACAAACAAAAAGAAACCGCGATTTTACTTATTGAAAGAGGGGCTAATGTGAACGCGATGAATATATATGGAATAACTCCTCTTTACTGTGCAACTCAATACAAACAACAAGAGATCGCAACCTTACTTATTGATAGAGGGGCTGATGTGAACGCGGCGGATGAAGAAGGAGAGATAATGCAAAATTTTACATCGGACCTTATTTGAAAGGCCTGGCCTTAAAATGTATCCTAATTATTATAACTCTAAAATTAGTACCAAATGTTGGGGACTTTTGGTTATTTATGTACTGAGAGTAAATGAAGGTGCGACGAAATATTCAGCCCGGTTGCAATTTTGCGGAAGTTAAATTTTTAAGTTACTTAACTGCATTTCACTCTCTAAATTCGAATAAAACACTTGTTTAGGCTAGTAAAACTATGCTAGAGATTCAACCATAAAATTATAATTCTGTTCCCAATACGATTGTCAGTTGAAAGTGCCGATGATTCTTGTCATTGTAACGAACTGTATTTCGAAACTTGAAATTAGCTGACAACACCCTATAAGAAGAGTTGCTTTGAAAACTATTGTTTTACTCAACGTCAAATCTTTTTTAAGAGTTTAATATACTCAACTTCTAAAAATGTTTCCCTACGATAGAATAGATTTGTTTATAAAACATTTTTGTTCATATACGCATTCTTAAATAAAATTGATCTTAAATCTGTGTACGTAAAATATATTTAGGAACCAATTTGTTTCATGATTTAATTAATGTATTCAAGTGAACCAAATACTTACTTTGTTTGGAGTAACATAATTATGAATGTATTATTGATTATATCTTTATATCTATAACCTGGCCCAATGAAATCCTATAATTATATATTCCCTCTAAATACAAACCCTGTTTAGGCAGGGGAAATTGTTTTGCGAAGTTTAATCACTTTTAATTAATTGTAATAATAAATTAAGCACAAATAAACATAGAGCAATATTTTGTTTAAATAATTATCTTTAAAAAGAATGATGTTATCGTGATTAAATTGGAACAATATCCAATAATTATTTTGGCCTAATTAAATATCAAGTTGTTTACGAAAATGTTAAATGCCAAACATCATATTTGTTATTTTAGCGCAAAATATGGACAGAAATATGGTTTTCTATATGAAACTAAACATTCTTATTCTTTAAACAGCACAATCTTGAAAAAGTACAAAAAAAAACAAATAATTTTGCTGCAATGAAATGAAATTAAAGTCAAATGATTATATTTTACAAATTAAATATTAAATTGTTATCAAAAATGTTTAAAAATCTAACAATAATTTTGGTACTTTAGCGCCAAGGATTGACAGAAATAACCGTTTTTATGTTTTCAGTCAACTTGTATTTAAAACACTGTATAAATATTAAAAACAAATATTTTATGGTGAATAAATTGAATCATTGTCTCACTAAATAATTAAAAGTTATTGAAAATTAGTAAATATCACTTTTTTCATTTATTGACGGAAATAACAGTTGTAAATTATTAAAATTAATTATCTTCATTTTATTTTCACTGGACAACGGAAGTCGATAAAGGAGCAATTTAAAAGGTTGGTTGAATTTCATAAATCTCATATTAAATCATGTTTGACGGCCATCTTAGAAAATGGCCGACGTTCTTTTACAACATTACTTATAAAGTAAGAGCTAGACAGTGTTCAGCGATAGATACTTTTATCTATATTTTGAAGTATCTAAATTCGGATCTAGTTATTTTTTTCTGATAAATGAAAATTTAAAATTCTACCTCAATTGCCTGCCTTCCGGCCTGTATCTCCATACCGAAAATGGCCGACGATTAGGCCGCCGAAAATATTTTACTAAACTGATCGGCGGCGTTTTTGACCGTTATATTGAATTATCGACTAAGACTATTACATTACAGTCTACGGGGAGGGTGATGAAAAAACCTGTTTTAGGGGGATGACATTTCTGCGGTAGAGCGCTTGGATTTTTCTAGGAACTTTGAATTGCCTGTACGATAATGGCGGCACGTAGTAAACGCAAGGTTCCAAGAAAAATCTCTTATATAGGTTGGCGCATACAGCCTTTTTCATACAAGAAAAACCAAACACTCCCGCTAAAGAAAAACAAGGAAAGATATCTGGTTTCCCCCCTAAAAACGCGTCACTGGATGTCAGGCAACAAGTCGTCTCTCTCCCTTTTGTCGTGACAATCGAGTATAAAACTTCATCTCACTGCGTAAACGCGAGTGACGTCGCCGGAGTTCTATTTTGTTTCACTTGTTTATTCAGTAAGGAATAAAGGCACCCCGCGCTTAATATCCACCGCGTTAAGAGCTCTGCATCGTAACAGATAAATTAACTGACAAAATTGCGATAAATCGTAAGTATTTTGGTTAACTGTTTATTTCTGGATATTATCCATGAACGCGCTAGAACTAAGTTCAACTTTCACCTAAGAATGATCTATTTCCGTTTGATTAATCCATGATAGATCCTTCTTAGGTGAGAGTTGAACATGGATCTATCACCTGCAGCTTGAGCCAGTGCAAGTTTTTATCATATAACTATTCTTATTTTTTCTTTGAGTAAACATTAAACACCAAAAGTAAATAGCCATAAACAGAAAGTCTTGGATTCGAGTTGTTTCGTACCTTCCCCAATGGATTCCATCTAATCTGAGATGCACGCCCCTAGTTTCCGCCACCCCAAAAGAACCATCCAATCAAAACGGTTAAAAAAAATTGAAATTTTCGGCGGGAATTTTTGAAATTAGCCCCTCCGATACTAGCGCTCCTGGCGGGACAAAGTGTAACCTCTTCAGGTTGTCTGCTTTTTTTTATTATATTTTGATTCTACGTAAGAGGATTCACGATGCCGCGTAAAAAACTGCCGCTCATCGGCTATTAATGCCTAAACACCAAGCAAATCAGTGTACTTTTTACATTAAGGAATTATTTACCGTCGGAGTACAAACCGAGTTTCTTAAAAGTAATGAGAAACATAATGACATTATGAAACAAAGTGAACCGTAAGACTTAGGCCTTGGCTTAGAGACGGTAACAATATAATTGTGATAGTATATCTTGAATAATTTCCTCCATACATCCATTGTCTATCATGTATTGCATGGCCTCTTTTCTTTTTCCAAGTTGATCAAGTTTAAAAAAATCGTCTGTAGCGTAATTTTTCATTAAATCTAAAAGTTTAGCTGATGTTGAACTTTCCATGTTGGCGCAAACTTTCTTTCTATCGCGGAAAACGACGTTTCTGAAACCGGATTTCACATGTACCTCGCGCAATGCCCAATTTTGTAGCGATACGCGAGGGGGTCGGCATCGCCAAGAAGGGATAAAGTAGTTTCTCAGTTTTGATGGCGCTGGCCTTGGTGAGAATCCAAGACTTTCTGTTTATGACTATTTACTTTTGTAAACACGATAAAGAAAATCTTTACACCCAGGAACTAGCATTTTGTAAAAATATTTTCGTTTAAAGAAGGCTAGTTTCGGGGCCATTTTACGAAAAGGGGGGAAACGATTTCCGAATTTTCCTCTTTCGACGGCAGCCGGCGCTCTCTCGTTCCGTGGCGTCTAATTCAAGTTAACCGATACTGCTCTGCGTTATTTGAACCTGTAAGTGCGAGTTTTTCACCACCACTAGGTAACTGTTTCTCATTTTCTCCTTCTCCGCACCTTTTATACAGAGAGGTCACTTATCGTCGGACTCTCTAGTATTTTAAACAAAAATTCACCTTCCTCGAGACCTTACGTGTACTAGCAGCTAACCTCATTTATTCTCTCCGTTTTCTCCGCAGAATATTTTTATAGGTTAACCGATACTGCTCTTCGGGATTTGGAGCAGTAAGCATGCTACGAGGTGACTGATTTCCAGTTTTCTCCGCCACTTCTCTTTCAGAGAGGTTACCCGTGGACCTCTCTGCCATGTCGAACGGTTCTCTTCCGCCTTTACGGGCCCTACTAGCTAACCATCTACTTGTACCGCTATTGAGTAAACGCAAAATTTCGTTCCACCCCCCCCCCCCCTATAGGGCGGGCACGAAATAAGAGAGGAGCAACATTTTTTCCCGAATGCGCCCCCGTTGCAGTAAACGTTTCTAAAAAGAGTGTATATTTCTTAGAAGATATTTTTGGTAGCTACCTGTCATTTAAATTACGTAACCGTTGGAGTACGTAATAAGGGAGATACATCCAAGTATTGCGGAGGCTAATAATATTAGTGTCCTTAAAAAAGCGTAATATGAATGGTGTAAAAAGTGCTGGTGATAAAGACGAAAGGAAAAGTACAACAGAGCTCGAAAGCAACCACCAGAAGAATGATCCACTTCCTGGTGTGTTGCTGGCGCTGCTACTGATTTTATATACGTGGAATTTTGTTTTCATTCGTACTTTACGACGTACAAATAATTCATAATTTGAGTTGAAACAATACTAACATACCTTTACGTTTATTTACCCAGTTTAAAGGCTAGTGTTAATTTTAGATTTATTGAAATATTTGTGGTGTAGGGCATCCTGGTCCACCTCTCATGTCCTCGAAAATTAAACATCCGTCCAGAGAGGGATACAACAAAGAGCTTTGCATTTTATGTCAAAAAGAAGAAAAAGAAGCGGTACATGAAGTGACCACAGCCAATATGGGAGCGCAATTGAAGATTATAGGTACAAAAACTACAGATGAAGGGACGAGATGCCGCCTGAGTTGCCTTTCAACAACAGACGACCCTCTTGCAGCAGTAGCGTTGGATTTGAAATATCACTTGTCATGCCTGACAAGAATGAAAAGAAAAATATCCAAAGATAAACCAACTGAAACTGAGAAGTTTGACTTTGTGAAAACCATTGTGGATAGCTCGATTATACACGCAGTTTCTTTTGAACTATCGTCTAAATCAAACGTGATGTTGAATATGAATGACGTGCAAACCACATATAAAAACTTACTTGAAGAGAACGGTATGGAAGTTGACGATGGTTATAACTACAAACGGTACATAAAAAGTCTGATCCTTGATAAAATTCCAGATGTACATTTTCAGAAATCCTCGAAAGTTACGGAACCGGAAATTGTGATGTCCACTAGTGCCGTTAACGCTGCGGTACTAGACTATCAAAGTAAAATTACTTTAGATGAAGATTTAGAGATTTTAAGGAAAGCCGCCAATATCGTTCGAAGAGAAGTGTTTAATTTTCCGAAATGGACTTTTGAAGGAGAATTTTCAAATTTTGAAAGACCCAAGCTGCTTACTGAGTTTTGCAAAATGATCGTCTGTGGTAATCGTAAAATCGAAACTGAAAGACGGAAACACGTTATTGAAAAAGACGTTTTATCGTTGGTAGATCATATACTACGAGTTGTTAAGACTACGAGACAACTTAGCTATAAACCACTTAGCCAAAATGAACGCGGATTTTATACACCACCAGATACACCAATGACAGTAGGTCTTGGACTTGACATTCACAGAAACACTCGTTCTAAGCTATTGATCAACAAACTCCATGATTTGGGATTATCTATTAGCTATGATAAGTTGATTACATTAGAAAAGGATATGTCCTCGACTATAAGGCAAGAAATGACTAAGCATGGCGGTGTATGCCTACCAACGTGGTTAGTGGCAGATAGTTTTGTTTGGTTTGCCATGGACAACATCGATTTTTTTAGTTTCTTCGCCGTCCGGTCAAGATTCGTTTCACGGAACTGCAGTGGCGGTATTTCAAGCTAAGAATTCAGAGAAACCGCCCATCACAGGCAAACTAAAAATTAAAAAGAAATGCCGAATCTCCGCCGGAAACTGAATTTGAAGACTTCTGTAAACAACCAGAAGTAAAAGCTGAAATATTTCCTTTGAAGTCCTTTAATGAAGAAATCAGAAATTTGACAATTTCAAACGAAGACATGGCCTGGATTTTAGCTTCTGTACTCAAGGATGACGCAGACATGTTCGGTACTTGGTCTTCGTTTAATTCATCGATATCGGAGCCGCGAAATATCTGTAATGTGGCCCTTCTAGCACCGCTTCTGACATCTTCACCGACGGACTACACGACGTTTTACCAAGGGATTAAGATGGCTAAGCGCGTAAATCACGCGGCAATGGGACCAAACGCTGTGACCGTTTTAACTCTCGACCTGCAGTTATATGATATGGCGATGAAACTATGGGTTGCAAGAGGAGACATCAGAGAAGAATTTTTATTTCGACCGGGCGAGCTACACATTGTGTTTTGGGCTTTTGCGGCGCTTGGAAAGTATGTTGAAGGCTCTGGAGTTGATCAAGCGTGGGTTGAATCAGGGATGTACTCTGCCGCTACAGTGACGAGAATTTTAACTGGACGGCATATGTACCGTTGTATAGAAGCCCACACAACTACCGTACTTTCTCTATACAAACTATATATCTCTCAGGTTTTAAGCAAGGATCCAGTCGAGGCGGAATCGATTCGAAAAATAGCTTCTTATATAAGATTTCTGTACAAAAACATAAGAGATGAGTCCAGGAACGGCGATTTATTAAAGGAAAATATTGCTTCTTTGACGATAAAAGGCCCACTTCTTCAGGAAATAGCCAAATCAAAAAAATATTCAAATCCACTCGCTATATTTGTTCTCAATTACATGAGACAATTTTTATCTATCTTGGAGTTCATCCGCGCGACTCGCAACGGCGACCTTGACTTACATCTGAGTGCAACTCAAAAGCTTGTGAAGTATTTTTTCGCTCATGACCACCTAAACTACGCGAGACTACTGCCTTTGTACTTGTACACCATGCAGGAAATTGAAACTAAGAGACCAGAAATTTGGCAAGAACTTAAGAAAGGTTATTGTAGCGTTACTAAAAGTAAAATTCCGTTTACCTCAATCGGTCCTGACCACGCCATTGAACACGAAAACCGACGTCTAAAAGTAAACGGAGGTGTAGTCGGAATAACCCAAAATATCGATGCGCTTCAGCGTTTCTTTACAATATCTCCGATGCTTTCAGAATTGGTTTTTGACTTTGAATTAAACTATGGTATATCTGACAATACCAAAGATAACAAACATCACGAAAGTTCTGGCAGGAAGTACAAACGTATTGAGGAAAATGTTAATAAGCTAACGAATGTCATAAAGTCTCACGGTGATCCTTTCGAACTCGAATCGGCGGACCTTCAAAATATCTTAACCCACAGAGTAGTGGATTCAGCCACTACTCACGACATCATCATGAGAGACGAAGTTGGTCTAGAAAAATTTAAAGCATTTGTATCTGATCGTCTACGTAACGGAAAATTCAGTGTCTGGGCGCCAATGAAAAAAGTCAAACTTCGTACATTTAAGACGGGCAACGCTAGTCGATCAGTTCGCGTAGGGGAGAAGATCGTAAAAATTACTGAAGAACGTGACCTTTTACAAAGATTTACAGTTGTCGCTAGAAGTCGGGATATGAACTTGAAAGAATGTATTGGAAAGTTTGAGTTCGGAGCTATTCCACGTGGACTTTTTGCGAGCGACGGTTCACTTCTCTTACCAAACGATAAAGCGAAAGTGGTACATGTTTTGGAATCCTTTACTCTAGACATTATCAAGAAAGGGATTGAGCAAGACGCCAGCACTCCCGTAGAAAGTATTGAAACTACGGCCAGGAAACAGCTTTACGGTGGTTTGGAAGAGAAAGAACAAGTAGAAGGTACCCACAATGCGCTTCTAATAGATGGAATGGCTGTGGTACAGTCAATGAAGAAAACCGATAAAATGAAGACTTGTAAGGATCTCGCAGAGACATTTGTTGAAATCATAAGTAAAATGTCACTTCGCTACGAAGAAATTCGATTAATTTTTGATACATACAAAGACTTCTCGCTGAAAGAGCAAACTAGAAATAAGCGAACTGAAAACAACTCTACCTATTATCATATTAACGACAGCACGCATATCGCTCACGTAACTTTCAAGGACTTATTTTCCTCCATACGCACGAAGTCTGAATTGACTCGTTATCTGGGTGAATTCACAGTGGAACACCGTAAAATGGCTACAAAAATGTGTTTCGTGTCATACGGAATGGTTACTAAAGGTAATATTCCGGTTAATCCGTCAATCGCTACTCATTCGCACGAAGAAGCGGATACTCTGTTAATATTGCACGCGTTAAACGTAAAAAAATCAGCCAATCTGTTCGTCGAATCTCCAGATACCGATGTTTTTCTCCTGATGGTCTACTTTTACCCGTTCCTCCCAAAAAGTACTTTCTTTGTTAAGAAAGTAGTAAAAACAAAATCTGTAATTAGAGTATCAGCCGTCCATAAAGCTCTCGGTATTTCGCGCGCCAATGCCATACTTGGTTTTCACGCGTACACTGGCTGTGACGTGACAGGAAAGTTTTTTGGGCGTTCCAAAGAAAGATCAATTAAAGAATTTCTTCAATGTGATATTAAGATACTCGAAGCACTGTCTTCACTCGGAGAGCCTTCAGCTTTAGTAAATCCTGAAACCGAAGAAAATCTTTTGCGATACCTCTGCAAGCTGTACAATGCTAAAAAAGAACTGAGCCTCGAAGATTTTCGTTGGCAGTTATACTCATCACGAGGTTTACACGGCGAAAATCTTCCACCAACGAGAGGGGCTATGAGACCACATATAATGCGAGCGCATTACATTACCTTGATATGGAAAAGTGCTAAATATAACAACTACAACATACCCAACGCGCAAGAATTCGGGTGGTCGAAAGACGAAAACTCAAATAGCTTTAAAGCAATACCTAGCTTTGAGCTTCCAGCTCCTCAAGCCATTCTGGAATTGGTAAAATGCGGTTGTAAAAGTGGTTGCAAGGGAAATTGTTCATGTCGCAAAAATGGATTACAATGCACTGACGCTTGTATTTGCGCTGAAGATTGCACCAACCTACCGAAAAATATTTATTACGAATCGGACAGTGATTCTGATTAAGATGTGACTAAGAAGAAAACCGTGTAGATGTCGTCTACTGTATATTCACTGTAAATGTCGTTTAGTGTATATTAGAGTTAAGCAGAAGGGTGTGGAATTAAAAATAATTATTGATTTTTCACCAATGTTTAAGAGATTTATGAAATTAAACCGATTAGTTCATATTTCGTAAATGTAAAAAGCATTTTTAGTTTTTTTTGGTAGGTGGGGGTACAATAAAACGCGCGCCAAAAATTAAATAATTGTTACTCGGAATAAAATAAAAGATTATTAGTAGCCCGGAGACTTAATTAACATTAAAAAAAATATATTGGATGTATGGAACGAGATTAAAGTTAAAATTAATTGCGATATATTAAAACTAAATGAAGTGGGGGGGGAAATGAAACCGCTGCCTACCCCCTTCTGACGCTACTGAATCCACAAAATAATTTGCATTAACTACCTTAGCCTTAATAATTATAATTCCGTTGATAATTTGTTTATTAAGTATGTAGTTCATTAGATAAAAATTAAAATGTAAAAAAGGGGGCGTGTCCACTTCCACCCCCTCCCCCTTCCGATTCAGGCCTCTAAAATTCGGGCAACATTTTTTTTCTTACTCTCCGGGATAAATATTATGGGTTTATAAAAAAAAATTGCTTTTTACAAGCAACGCAAGCGACAATACAATTCAAACCCCACTAATAACCTGTTGAAGTTTTCAAGCATAGCGCGACGAAAAATGATCCAGCCAAGGAAAAAAAAACTAGACGAAAAAAACATGGCTTAGGGTAGCATATTAAAAATAAAAAGAATCATGATATTGAATGGAATTCGACCAAAGTGTTATGTCAGGAAGGAAATTGGTACAACAGATGTTTTACGGAGGCTGTCTTTTTTAGAGATAGGGGAAATTTAAATCTAGAGGAAGGGTCGATAAATATAAAAGGTTTTTTTATTTACTTAACAACATTTTTTTAATTTAAATCCCCCCAGATTTAAATAAAAAAATATTGTTGTTTAATAAATAAAAAATAATATTGTTAAACAAATAAACACCAGGGGTAATATAGTATTCTGAAAATATACTCAAGTAAAAATTGTAATCAGTATCTAGTGGCTGACGATGGATTACGGTCCGAAAGTTTCAGAGTATTTTAAATTCAATATTATATTTTTATTTCCATGAAGCATGGACACGCATGAAGTAACAGTTATTTCACTTATGTACAATATTGTTTGATTATGTTTATAATTTTTATTTTGTTCATCGCGAGTCCTTCCATATCGCTGAAATGTTCCGGCTTTCATTTAGGTGAATTTATCCATAAAAAAAATGCCAATACCGCCGTCAATTCGCCGAAATCATTTTCAACGAAAAATATTTTTGGCGTAACGTAGGACTCAATAAGACGAAAAAACGGTTAGACTACACTAAAATACTTAAAATGAAAACAGATGGCATGAGAATACAATAGAATTTATCTCCTAAATGTTGGGACGCGCGCATTTTTAAAAACAACAAAATATTTATCCAGATCTCGAATTAGGTCTTATAAAATCGGGGTCATTTAGTTTTCCTGATATATTTATATTCTCGCAAGGTAGAACTGATTGGTTTTTAACTATGTTAATCTGCATTACTAGGCCTATTGAAAGAACTAATAACTGGCTGGTGAGCTCCGAGACGAGCCGAGTTATATTGATTTTAATTACGGAAAAAGTTATCGAAGTAGAATGTCTTATAAAATCGGGGTCATTTAGTTTTCCCGATATATTTATATTCTCGCAAGGTAGAACTGATTGGTGTTTAACTATGTTAATCTGCATTACAAGGCCTATTGAAAGAACATAGTTAAAAAGCAATCAGTTCTACCTTGCGAGAATATAAATATATCGGGAAAACCAAATGACCCCGATTATATAAGACCTTCTACTTCGAGAACTTTTTCCATAATTAAAATCAATTTCGCTCGGCTCGTATCGGAGCTCACTGGCCAATTATTGGTTCTTTCAATTGGCCTTGCAATGAAGATTAACATAGTTAAAAACCAATCAGTTCTACCTTGCGAGAATATAAATATATCAGGAAAACTAAATGACCCCGATTTTATAAGACCTAATTCGAGATCTGGCGAAATATAGTTGTTTTTAAAAATGCGCGCGTACCAACATTTAGGAGATAAATTCTATTGTATTCTCACGCCATCTGTTTTCATTTTTAAGTATTTTAGTATGGTCTAACCGTTTTTTCGTCTTATTGAGTCCTACGTTACGCCAAAAATATTTTTCGTTGAAAATGATTTCGGCGAATTGACGGCGATAATGCAAGTTACTCCGCAAAGCAAATTTACTAGTAATTCGTAAAAGAAATATCTCAACTACTGCAAAATATATCATAATACATAAATGAAGGTAGGTAAGCATTAATACTCTCATTTAGTTTTGTTCTATCGAAAGGACGTGCACGACCATTATTAGTTTTAAATTGAAATATCTGGTGCTAAACCTCGGTCATCAAAAAACAGCGATAAAAGCGGTGTGCCTAAACCACTATGGAACCATTTTTTTAATTCGCATAATCTAGGCCATGAAATAAAAGTAACCTATTTTAAAACCCGTCGGCAACACCCCGGAATAACTTCAGAAGTTTTGAAATATTTGCACGGGGTCTGTTAAATAATATTCCTTAATAAACGGCTTTTCTACAATTTTTCCCAAATCTACAACCGGGTACCCGACTACGATATGCTTGTTTTTCGACATGTAGACAATATTTTTTTCGATTCGCAAATTTGCGTGGAACCGAGTACCCAACGACGAATTTTAATAGGTACTATTTCATTTGCTCAAATTAAATAGGTAATATTAAAATTTAAAATCAAATAACCCCGATTTTAAACTATTAATGTTTGATATTAATAAAAACACCGCATACACAATTAAAAGGGTATTAAAACCTTACTTAAATAATTCCTAACCCAAACCTTGGCAAAGTGATAATTCAAACAAAAGTTAATTTAAAGTGTGAGTCTGGACCTGACTAATAACATTGAATATAAGATTATGCTAAAAATAGCTTTAGTTTTCGTCAAAACTTTTGGGCTTGAAAAACTCTAGAGTTTTAAAAAAAATGTTATAGCACAATTTATTGAGGATTAAATAAATTAAATTGGACCTATAAGTTGTGTTAAAAGGTTGCAGATTCCTTATCTAAGATTCAATTGATTAGAATTTTAATTACAGAAGTAAGTAAGTCCGTTCGGTTGTTTATTTTCAAATTGTGCTGTTTTATTATAAGTAAAATGGTCGCGAGGGGGCTTATGGAGTGGTCAGTGTGTCCGTCTTGTAGCGTAACAATATTTTAATATTATCACCCGACTAGAATATGCACGATTTCTCAGGTTCACAGTTGAAAAACCTTTCTCTTATTTCTTTTAATTAGTACCACAATCTATATTGATCACAAGATTTCTTCTTCGGAACCACATTCGACCTTGACAGGGTTCAACGCGACACCCGCGTTATTATCCCCAAGTGGCCGATATCCCAACTCTTCCAGTTTGACGGCTGACTTAATACCCACAAGATCCTTGATGTTATAAATGGGCTCTTTTTTGATGGCGCTAGTATCAACTGGGAGACATTCTGTATCAAATACCACTTCCTTCTTAATTGGTAGGGTCGCGGTTAGGTCCACGTCAGGGTCGGGGACTTCAAGTTTTACAACATGAGCGGAGTCGAGTGGCTCGGTGCAAGATTGAATCTGTTCAATTGTCAGGCGTCGTAGCTGCACCGAGCAAGACCGCACTCCCATTCGGTGTCCTGGATCTGGTTTGTGACTGGATGAAGCGCCACTTTGGTTGGCGGGAAGACCATGAATTTGAAGGTGAGTTCGGAGGGTTCTTTTCATGGCGAAGTTCTGGTCGCAAATTAGGCATTTGTTTCCCCGTTTTCTACACCTAGATGGTTCCTCTCTCGTGTGATTTCTTTTGTGGGAAATCAAATGGGATTTTTGTATTGATCTATAACTACACTGATCACATTGAAAAGGGTTTTCACCCGTATGAGTTTTTTTGTGGATAATCAAACATTTTTTGAATGCAGATGCGTAACTACACTGGTCACATTGAAAGGTTTTATCGCCCGCGTGAGTTCTTTTGTGGGAAATTAAATAAACCTTTTTTGAACAGGCGTAACTACACTGGTCGCATTGAAACTGTTTCTCGCCCTTGTGAGTTCTTTTGTGGTCAATCAAATTGGTCTTTCGTGCAGACGCGTAACTACACTGGTCAAATTGAAAGGTTTTATCGACCACGTGAGTTCTTTTGTGGGAAATTAAATAAACCTTTTTTGAACACGCGTAACTACACTGGTCGCATTGAAACTGTTTCTCGCCCTTGTGAGTTCTTTTGTGGTCAATCAAATTGGTCTTTCGTGCAGACGCGTAACTACACTGGTCACATTGAAATGGTTTCTCGCCCGTGTGAGTTCTTTTGTGGTCAATCAAATGGGTATTTTGTGTGGACGCGTAACTACAATGGTCACATTGAAAGGGTTTCTCCCCCGTGTGAGTTCTTTTGTGGGAAGTCAAATATGTTTTCCGTGCAGATGTGTATTCACACTGGTCACATTGAAATGGTTTCTCGCCCGTGTGAGTTCTTTTATGCGAAATCAAATAGCTTTTTCTTGAAAAAGCCTTTCTACACTGGTCACATTGAAAGGGTTTCTCGCCGGTATGTTTTCTTAGGTGTACAATAAAATTTCCCTTTTTGTTGGTGGTATAGATGCACTCAGTGCAATTGTGTTTCTTCCCTTCTCGGCTGCTCATTTTGACAGTTTCAAGCTTAAAGTTCTGGGCGAAGTCTCCTTTCGATTGAGGAATCTCTCTCGCTGCTACGACTGGAAGGATTTGTTGCGTTGGTTTTCGATGAAGACTACTTATAAAAGCCAAAACAAAATGAAATTCCAGGATAAGCAATCACGAAAGGTTTCGTAAAAATGGACAACTCTTCTGAAAATGATTTTAGAATGAAATTAAATATTGTTGACTAACATCAGAGGAACCAGTTAAATGACTGGAAAGGTTGAGGGCAAATAATTGAAACACAATAGGCTAAATAAAGGAAGACTCTTCAGTGGCTTAATGAGTGGCTGGGTGATAGTATTTTTACAAAATTAACTTGAGCTTTGTGTAACTTTTGTTTGAATTATCACTTTGCCAAGGTTTGGGTTAGGAATTATTTAAGTAAGGTTTTAATACCCTTTTAATTGTGTATGCGGTGTTTTTATTAATATCAAACATTAATAGTTTAAAATCGGGGTTATTTGATTTTAAATTTTAATATTACCTATTTAATTTGAGCAAATGAAATAGTACCTATTAAAATTCGTCGTTGGGTACTCGGTTCCACGCAAATTTGCGAATCGAAAAAAATATTGTCTACATGTCGAAAAACAAGCATATCGTAGTCGGGTACCCGGTTGTAGATTTGGGAAAAATTGTAGAAAAGCCGTTTATTAAGGAATATTATTTAACAGACCCCGTGCAAATATTTCAAAACTTCTGAAGTTATTCCGGGGTGTTGCCGACGGGTTTTAAAATAGGTTACTTTTATTTCATGGCCTAGATTATGCGAATTAAAAAAATGGTTCCATAGTGGTTTAGGCACACCGCTTTTATCGCTGTTTTTTGATGACCGAGGTTTAGCACCAGATATTTCAATTTAAAACTAATAATGGTCGTGCACGTCCTTTCGATAGAACAAAACTAAATGAGAGTATTAATGCTTACCTACCTTCATTTATGTATTATGATATATTTTGCAGTAGTTGAGATATTTCTTTTACGAATTACTAGTAAATTTGCTTTGCGGAGTAACTTGCATTATCGCCGTCAATTCGCCGAAATCATTTTCAACGAAAAATATTTTTGGCGTAACGTAGGACTCAATAAGACGAAAAAACGGTTAGACCATACTAAAATACTTAAAAATGAAAACAGATGGCGTGAGAATACAATAGAATTTATCTCCTAAATGTTGGTACGCGCGCATTTTTAAAAACAACTATATTTCGCCAGATCTCGAATTAGGTCTTATAAAATCGGGGTCATTTAGTTTTCCTGATATATTTATATTCTCGCAAGGTAGAACTGATTGGTTTTTAACTATGTTAATCTTCATTGCAAGGCCAATTGAAAGAACCAATAATTGGCCAGTGAGCTCCGATACGAGCCGAGCGAAATTGATTTTAATTATGGAAAAAGTTCTCGAAGTAGAAGGTCTTATATAATCGGGGTCATTTGGTTTTCCCGATATATTTATATTCTCGCAAGGTAGAACTGATTGCTTTTTAACTATGTTCTTTCAATAGGCCTTGTAATGCAGATTAACATAGTTAAACACCAATCAGTTCTACCTTGCGAGAATATAAATATATCGGGAAAACTAAATGACCCCGATTTTATAAGACATTCTACTTCGATAACTTTTTCCGTAATTAAAATCAATATAACTCGGCTCGTCTCGGAGCTCACCAGCCAGTTATTAGTTCTTTCAATAGGCCTAGTAATGCAGATTAACATAGTTAAAAACCAATCAGTTCTACCTTGCGAGAATATAAATATATCAGGAAAACTAAATGACCCCGATTTTATAAGACCTAATTCGAGATCTGGATAAATATTTTGTTGTTTTTAAAAATGCGCGCGTCCCAACATTTAGGAGATAAATTCTATTGTATTCTCATGCCATCTGTTTTCATTTTAAGTATTTTAGTGTAGTCTAACCGTTTTTTCGTCTTATTGAGTCCTACGTTACGCCAAAAATATTTTTCGTTGAAAATGATTTCGGCGAATTGACGGCGGTATTGGCATTTTTTTTATGGATAAATTCACCTAAATGAAAGCCGGAACATTTCAGCGATATGGAAGGACTCGCGATGAACAAAATAAAAATTATAAACATAATCAAACAATATTGTACATAAGTGAAATAACTGTTACTTCATGCGTGTCCATGCTTCATGGAAATAAAAATATAATATTGAATTTAAAATACTCTGAAACTTTCGGACCGTAATCCATCGTCAGCCACTAGATACTGATTACAATTTTTACTTGAGTATATTTTCAGAATACTATATTACCCCTGGTGTTTATTTGTTTAACAATATTATTTTTTATTTATTAAACAACAATATTTTTTTATTTAAATCTGGGGGGATTTAAATTAAAAAAATGTTGTTAAGTAAATAAAAAAACCTTTTATATTTATCGACCCTTCCTCTAGATTTAAATTTCCCCTATCTCTAAAAAAGACAGCCTCCGTAAAACATCTGTTGTACCAATTTCCTTCCTGACATAACACTTTGGTCGAATTCCATTCAATATCATGATTCTTTTTATTTTTAATATGCTACCCTAAGCCATGTTTTTTTCGTCTAGTTTTTTTTTCCTTGGCTGGATCATTTTTCGTCGCGCTATGCTTGAAAACTTCAACAGGTTATTAGTGGGGTTTGAATTGTATTGTCGCTTGCGTTGCTTGTAAAAAGCAATTTTTTTTTATAAACCCATAATATTTATCCCGGAGAGTAAGAAAAAAAATGTTGCCCGAATTTTAGAGGCCTGAATCGGAAGGGGGAGGGGGTGGAAGTGGACACGCCCCCTTTTTTACATTTTAATTTTTATCTAATGAACTACATACTTAATAAACAAATTATCAACGGAATTATAATTATTAAGGCTAAGGTAGTTAATGCAAATTATTTTGTGGATTCAGTAGCGTCAGAAGGGGGTAGGCAGCGGTTTCATTTCCCCCCCCACTTCATTTAGTTTTAATATATCGCAATTAATTTTAACTTTAATCTCGTTCCATACATCCAATATATTTTTTTTAATGTTAATTAAGTCTCCGGGCTACTAATAATCTTTTATTTTATTCCGAGTAACAATTATTTAATTTTTGGCGCGCGTTTTATTGTACCCCCACCTACCAAAAAAAACTAAAAATGCTTTTTACATTTACGAAATATGAACTAATCGGTTTAATTTCATAAATCTCTTAAACATTGGTGAAAAATCAATAATTATTTTTAATTCCACACCCTTCTGCTTAACTCTAATATACACTAAACGACATTTACAGTGAATATACAGTAGACGACATCTACACGGTTTTCTTCTTAGTCACATCTTAATCAGAATCACTGTCCGATTCGTAATAAATATTTTTCGGTAGGTTGGTGCAATCTTCAGCGCAAATACAAGCGTCAGTGCATTGTAATCCATTTTTGCGACATGAACAATTTCCCTTGCAACCACTTTTACAACCGCATTTTACCAATTCCAGAATGGCTTGAGGAGCTGGAAGCTCAAAGCTAGGTATTGCTTTAAAGCTATTTGAGTTTTCGTCTTTCGACCACCCGAATTCTTGCGCGTTGGGTATGTTGTAGTTGTTATATTTAGCACTTTTCCATATCAAGGTAATGTAATGCGCTCGCATTATATGTGGTCTCATAGCCCCTCTCGTTGGTGGAAGATTTTCGCCGTGTAAACCTCGTGATGAGTATAACTGCCAACGAAAATCTTCGAGGCTCAGTTCTTTTTTAGCATTGTACAGCTTGCAGAGGTATCGCAAAAGATTTTCTTCGGTTTCAGGATTTACTAAAGCTGAAGGCTCTCCGAGTGAAGACAGTGCTTCGAGTATCTTAATATCACATTGAAGAAATTCTTTAATTGATCTTTCTTTGGAACGCCCAAAAAACTTTCCTGTCACGTCACAGCCAGTGTACGCGTGAAAACCAAGTATGGCATTGGCGCGCGAAATACCGAGAGCTTTATGGACGGCTGATACTCTAATTACAGATTTTGTTTTTACTACTTTCTTAACAAAGAAAGTACTTTTTGGGAGGAACGGGTAAAAGTAGACCATCAGGAGAAAAACATCGGTATCTGGAGATTCGACGAACAGATTGGCTGATTTTTTTACGTTTAACGCGTGCAATATTAACAGAGTATCCGCTTCTTCGTGCGAATGAGTAGCGATTGACGGATTAACCGGAATATTACCTTTAGTAACCATTCCGTATGACACGAAACACATTTTTGTAGCCATTTTACGGTGTTCCACTGTGAATTCACCCAGATAACGAGTCAATTCAGACTTCGTGCGTATGGAGGAAAATAAGTCCTTGAAAGTTACGTGAGCGATATGCGTGCTGTCGTTAATATGATAATAGGTAGAGTTGTTTTCAGTTCGCTTATTTCTAGTTTGCTCTTTCAGCGAGAAGTCTTTGTATGTATCAAAAATTAATCGAACTTCTTCGTAGCGAAGTGACATTTTACTTATGATTTCAACAAATGTCTCTGCGAGATCCTTACAAGTCTTCATTTTATCGGTTTTCTTCATTGACTGTACCACAGCCATTCCATCTATTAGAAGCGCATTGTGGGTACCTTCTACTTGTTCTTTCTCTTCCAAACCACCGTAAAGCTGTTTCCTGGCCGTAGTTTCAATACTTTCTACGGGAGTGCTGGCGTCTTGCTCAATCCCTTTCTTGATAATGTCTAGAGTAAAGGATTCCAAAACATGTACCACTTTCGCTTTATCGTTTGGTAAGAGAAGTGAACCGTCGCTCGCAAAAAGTCCACGTGGAATAGCTCCGAACTCAAACTTTCCAATACATTCTTTCAAGTTCATATCCCGACTTCTAGCGACAACTGTAAATCTTTGTAAAAGGTCACGTTCTTCAGTAATTTTTACGATCTTCTCCCCTACGCGAACTGATCGACTAGCGTTGCCCGTCTTAAATGTACGAAGTTTGACTTTTTTCATTGGCGCCCAGACACTGAATTTTCCGTTACGTAGACGATCAGATACAAATGCTTTAAATTTTTCTAGACCAACTTCGTCTCTCATGATGATGTCGTGAGTAGTGGCTGAATCCACTACTCTGTGGGTTAAGATATTTTGAAGGTCCGCCGATTCGAGTTCGAAAGGATCACCGTGAGACTTTATGACATTCGTTAGCTTATTAACATTTTCCTCAATACGTTTGTACTTCCTGCCAGAACTTTCGTGATGTTTGTTATCTTTGGTATTGTCAGATATACCATAGTTTAATTCAAAGTCAAAAACCAATTCTGAAAGCATCGGAGATATTGTAAAGAAACGCTGAAGCGCATCGATATTTTGGGTTATTCCGACTACACCTCCGTTTACTTTTAGACGTCGGTTTTCGTGTTCAATGGCGTGGTCAGGACCGATTGAGGTAAACGGAATTTTACTTTTAGTAACGCTACAATAACCTTTCTTAAGTTCTTGCCAAATTTCTGGTCTCTTAGTTTCAATTTCCTGCATGGTGTACAAGTACAAAGGCAGTAGTCTCGCGTAGTTTAGGTGGTCATGAGCGAAAAAATACTTCACAAGCTTTTGAGTTGCACTCAGATGTAAGTCAAGGTCGCCGTTGCGAGTCGCGCGGATGAACTCCAAGATAGATAAAAATTGTCTCATGTAATTGAGAACAAATATAGCGAGTGGATTTGAATATTTTTTTGATTTGGCTATTTCCTGAAGAAGTGGGCCTTTTATCGTCAAAGAAGCAATATTTTCCTTTAATAAATCGCCGTTCCTGGACTCATCTCTTATGTTTTTGTACAGAAATCTTATATAAGAAGCTATTTTTCGAATCGATTCCGCCTCGACTGGATCCTTGCTTAAAACCTGAGAGATATATAGTTTGTATAGAGAAAGTACGGTAGTTGTGTGGGCTTCTATACAACGGTACATATGCCGTCCAGTTAAAATTCTCGTCACTGTAGCGGCAGAGTACATCCCTGATTCAACCCACGCTTGATCAACTCCAGAGCCTTCAACATACTTTCCAAGCGCCGCAAAAGCCCAAAACACAATGTGTAGCTCGCCCGGTCGAAATAAAAATTCTTCTCTGATGTCTCCTCTTGCAACCCATAGTTTCATCGCCATATCATATAACTGCAGGTCGAGAGTTAAAACGGTCACAGCGTTTGGTCCCATTGCCGCGTGATTTACGCGCTTAGCCATCTTAATCCCTTGGTAAAACGTCGTGTAGTCCGTCGGTGAAGATGTCAGAAGCGGTGCTAGAAGGGCCACATTACAGATATTTCGCGGCTCCGATATCGATGAATTAAACGAAGACCAAGTACCGAACATGTCTGCGTCATCCTTGAGTACAGAAGCTAAAATCCAGGCCATGTCTTCGTTTGAAATTGTCAAATTTCTGATTTCTTCATTAAAGGACTTCAAAGGAAATATTTCAGCTTTTACTTCTGGTTGTTTACAGAAGTCTTCAAATTCAGTTTCCGGCGGAGATTCGGCATTTCTTTTTAATTTTTAGTTTGCCTGTGATGGGCGGTTTCTCTGAATTCTTAGCTTGAAATACCGCCACTGCAGTTCCGTGAAACGAATCTTGACCGGACGGCGAAGAAACTAAAAAAATCGATGTTGTCCATGGCAAACCAAACAAAACTATCTGCCACTAACCACGTTGGTAGGCATACACCGCCATGCTTAGTCATTTCTTGCCTTATAGTCGAGGACATATCCTTTTCTAATGTAATCAACTTATCATAGCTAATAGATAATCCCAAATCATGGAGTTTGTTGATCAATAGCTTAGAACGAGTGTTTCTGTGAATGTCAAGTCCAAGACCTACTGTCATTGGTGTATCTGGTGGTGTATAAAATCCGCGTTCATTTTGGCTAAGTGGTTTATAGCTAAGTTGTCTCGTAGTCTTAACAACTCGTAGTATATGATCTACCAACGATAAAACGTCTTTTTCAATAACGTGTTTCCGTCTTTCAGTTTCGATTTTACGATTACCACAGACGATCATTTTGCAAAACTCAGTAAGCAGCTTGGGTCTTTCAAAATTTGAAAATTCTCCTTCAAAAGTCCATTTCGGAAAATTAAACACTTCTCTTCGAACGATATTGGCGGCTTTCCTTAAAATCTCTAAATCTTCATCTAAAGTAATTTTACTTTGATAGTCTAGTACCGCAGCGTTAACGGCACTAGTGGACATCACAATTTCCGGTTCCGTAACTTTCGAGGATTTCTGAAAATGTACATCTGGAATTTTATCAAGGATCAGACTTTTTATGTACCGTTTGTAGTTATAACCATCGTCAACTTCCATACCGTTCTCTTCAAGTAAGTTTTTATATGTGGTTTGCACGTCATTCATATTCAACATCACGTTTGATTTAGACGATAGTTCAAAAGAAACTGCGTGTATAATCGAGCTATCCACAATGGTTTTCACAAAGTCAAACTTCTCAGTTTCAGTTGGTTTATCTTTGGATATTTTTCTTTTCATTCTTGTCAGGCATGACAAGTGATATTTCAAATCCAACGCTACTGCTGCAAGAGGGTCGTCTGTTGTTGAAAGGCAACTCAGGCGGCATCTCGTCCCTTCATCTGTAGTTTTTGTACCTATAATCTTCAATTGCGCTCCCATATTGGCTGTGGTCACTTCATGTACCGCTTCTTTTTCTTCTTTTTGACATAAAATGCAAAGCTCTTTGTTGTATCCCTCTCTGGACGGATGTTTAATTTTCGACGACATGAGAGGTGGACCAGGACGCCCTACACCACAAATATTTCAATAAATCTAAAATTAACACTAGCCTTTAAACTGGGTAAATAAACGTAAAGGTATGTTAGTATTGTTTCAACTCAAATTATGAATTATTTGTACGTCGTAAAGTACGAATGAAAACAAAATTCCACGTATATAAAATCAGTAGCAGCGCCAGCAACAGGCCGGGGTAGGCCTTGGCCTACTTGAAATCTTGGTAGGGGCCTTCAAGTTATTCCTTCCGCATAGAGTTTGCAAGTTCTCTCCCCACTGGTTAAAGGGGTTTCCCCCGAGATCTTCGGTTTCCCCTTCCCATGAAAACTTGCTGAGGTTAACGTTAATAGTAAGTGTAGGCAGCTGAAGGTTAGCCCGCGTGGCATGTAGGGCTTGCCACCACCCTGCTACGCAATATAACCCGGCCACTGGTTAAAAGGCCTTATAAATCGCAAAATGACTTAGGCCAGTAGTGGTGCCTTGGGTATTAGCCTAGCTGATTATTATTATTATTATTATTATTATTAATATATGGGCCTCCAAATTATTTGATATAAAAAAATTCTTTAACAATTGCACCACTTGCTTAAAAAATTAAACGGATTTGAAAAAATTGTGGTGGGGCCTTCAAACGATTGGCCTACCTCCCCAAAAATACTGGCGCCGCTACTGTATTAAATGTAAAACAAAAAGAGATCTAACCTATTTTAGGTTTTTTCGATAAATCGTAACCAATTTCGGCCTCTTTAAACCTTTTTTCCGCTCTTTGAATTTTCAATTTACTTGTTAAATCTTGATAACAATTTCTGTGGTACTTAATTCCAATTTTCAACAAATCGTTAACTTCTTTATTTTTCCACAATTGAACCAGTGGATTGAAATGCTTCTCTCCATATTCCAAGCGTAACGTTGCACAATCTTTTATTTTACGAATAGAATCTTCACTTATAGCGTCACTTAATTGAGTGGTTTTTACAATTTGACAAATTATACAAGCAGTATAATCTATCTCGGCCGCTTTTTCCGCCATTACGCTCATTTGTAATAAAAACACCTGTTATAGTTTTAGTTTCGGTTAGTTACCACATGGGTCACTAGATGGCGCCAACATATCCATTGAAAACTATCAACCTTTTCAAAAGGCGATTTTAGCATTTGGAAATAATAATACCAGCTAATAATAATTTGAAACGTTTCAGTTTTTTACCTAAAAACATATTTCAAACGTAAATTTATCCAAATAACAAAAAATCTCAAGTAGGTGGGGGTGCATTAAGACTCGCGCCAAAATGTAAATATTTGTTATTCGGAATAAAATAAAAGATTATTAGTAGCCCGGAGACTTAATTAACATGTAAAAAAATATATTCGATGTATGGAACGAGATAAAAGTTAAAATTAATTGCGATATATTAAAACTAAATAAAGTGGGGGAGAAATGAAACCGCTGCCTCCCCCCACCTGACGCTACTGCATCCACGAAAAAAATTGCATTAAGTACCTTAATGCTCATAATTATAATTCCGCTAAGATTTCTTTTATTAAGTAAGTAGTTCATTAGATAAAAATTAAAATGTAAAAAAGGGGGCGTGTCCACTTCCACCCCCTCCCCCTGCCGATTCAGGCCTCTAAAATTCGGGCAACATTTTTTTTCTTACTCTCCGGGATCAATATTATGGGTTTATAAAAAAAAATCGCTTTTTACAAGCATCGCAAGCGACAATTTATTTTTGGACAATTCAAACCCCACTATATGGGCCCAGCACGTTTCCACCGCGCCACGCCGTGTAAGATGATCCGCTAAGTTTTCTGGTCGGAAGCGTATCCTGGTTCCTGGAAGAGACAAGTCAGCGATGTCTTGACGATCCGATACGTATGCGAGATGGTCACGAGAGGCAGGACAGAACCAATTAGGGTAAAGAAATACCAAGTAGCGTTCAGTCATTTGGTCAGCACTGCCAGTCAAGGTCCAGAACATGATTTCAAATTGCGAGACGCCCAAAGAAATGTGGAAAAAGCTGGTGGAGATTTTTGAGCAAAAGTCATCAAATCGGCTCCGAAAACTTATCGCACTAGCTAATGAGAATAACAAAATCTCTAGATGTCGACATGGGCACACATCTCGGCCAATGCGTCCATTGGATGACTGTATCGTCATCGGCAATATATTTGAGTCGCTGCCACAAGACGAGTATCGAGATTTTGTGATTTTATGGGACACCCTACCAGAGGGAAAGCAGACTGTCTCCGAGCTGGAGAGGTTTCTGATCGGCCGTGCCACCCGGGATGCCCACGCTTTCGAGGAGTCATTCGAGCTGTTAGCTCGAAAATCTGGTCATTGCAGTACGAAACAAATGGCGTCATCCTCAGAGAGCGAGAACAGGGGGCACACACGAAGAAGCCGGCTCAGATGCTATAACTGCAATAAGTTCGGCCACATCTCTAAAGCCGCGTTCACAAAGACATTTTGTTGAGGAGAATTCTAAAGTAAAAGGGGGAAGAAAATTCCGCTTTCTTGGGATGACCCGACTTCAGCCTTTCTCTTTCTCCTTCTGCACAAGGTCAGCAGTTCACAAGAACTTTCTTTACTCGCGCTAACAGTTACACAGTTTTATTTGTGGCAGCCATAGCGCACCGAAACCACGAGGTAAACAAAGTCTTTCGTTCCCTCGGGCCTTGGACTCCACTCTCTCTCGAGAAAACCGGTGTTTGTGTATCACATGACCGACACGACGTCATAACCGCTTCTCTATTGGCCAAAACTGGCACGTGATTTTCAGCCGAAGGTCCAAATAACAAACTGCAGTAGATACGGGTTGACCGCCGATTTCCCTCTCGTCTTGAGAAGTTTTCTCTCCCCTTTCAACTTTCGGCGGGTTTGTGAACCGCCGATTTCTAACTTCGTCTTCTACCTTTCGCTTTCAACTTCAGCTATTTACCATTTTTAACGTCTTTGTGTACGCGGCTTAAGAACGGTTTGGAGTCTAAGAGAGCGTCAGAAAGCAAAAATAACCGAGAAAATTGCGGCAACAAGAACTGTGTAGGGGTCTTCGCAGCAAATGGCCTGGTTACTTGCACGATATCAGAAGATAATTGGTATTTTAACTCTGGAGTCGCACATCACATTACGAATGACGCCTCAAAGTTTATCTAGTTCCGAAAATTTTATATCTCTGAAACTCTTCAGATTGGAAATAAAGCGCAGATGACGACAGCAGACGCTAAAGGAGACGTCAGAATAGAGTTCCGAATCGGGAAGAAACTCTGCCGAAAATCATCTACAATGTCTGGCATATCAGCGATTTCATTTGTAACGTTTTCTCTCTAAAGAGGATCAAGAAGTGAAATTCCATTTGGAGTTCAAAACCACGGTGACATCGTGGGGTCTCTACAAGAATATTAAGGGCAAGAAAAGTCTCAATCTACCTGGAAAAGTTGATAATCTGTATAGACTGGACATTAAGGTAGAGCAGCCACTACATTGTGCTCATCTAGCCGCTGGTCGAAGAAACGTTCTAAAAGCAGATTTTCGGACTTGGCATGTAAGACTGGGGCACTAAGATAAACGTCATGTAGCAGCTACGCTGAAAAGACTAGAATATGAAGTCGTTGCGCAGAAATTCGACCAGCTCTGTGAAGGTTGTATCTACGGAAAGATGACGAGACACTGCTTTTCGACCCGATCGGAGAAAGCCACCAAGCCTGATGAAATAATTCATTTTCAACCTCTGGGGACCGTCAACGACGCCATCTACGAAGGGCCAGCAATACTACATTATCTTCAAGGATGAATTTTCAGGCATACGGGTCGCATATTACCTGATGAAGAAATCAGAAATCCTCGAACATTTTAAAGATATCTTGTGCAGAAACCATGAGCACACAATTCGAGAGCTGTTTACTGATAATGGCACAGAGTAAATCAACGAAGAGTTCCATCGAATGACAGCGCAAGAGGGTCTCAATAATCGCGAGTCAATGCCATACACGCCCGAGCAGAATGGAGTCGCTGGAAGAGAAAATCGAATGACCATGGAAACCGTTCGAGCCATGTTACATCCTAAGCCTGGACTACCACCGAAGCTCTGGTCTGAAGCCGTAAACACGACAGCCTATATTTTGAACAACTCAGCAACTACACGAATTCCTGGAAAGTTACCATACGAGTCAAACCCGTCAAAGAAGCAACACCGCGTTTTTAGAACAGAATGTTTCGTGCATATGGTCGCGGACAAACAGACTCACCGCTTCAATCAGCCGTCCAAAACGAAACTCCAACGTAAACCCGTGAGCAAAGGGACTGGCGGGTATAAAACCACCGTCCCTCTCAAAAAGAGGATGACTTGTCCAAGGGATTTAACCGAGTGTAGACCGTGGCTGAATAAGTCAAGCTCACAACGTTATTTCTAGACTTCGGCTCCCGGCTATACAAGCCGACCGAAGAAAGAGGAGAGACCGAGGTTGAAAAAACCTACCCTATCGCTAGACAAATCTCTAGGCCGACTACGAGCCCGTAAAGTGTACATAATTCTGTATATATTCTGTATCACATATTTTGTATTAATAAACCTCGTCGCTAAAATCTTAAAACCAGTCTCGCTGTTTTCATGCGTGACAACTGGTGGGGGTGCCGGGCATTCGTTCGTACCCCGCCGCCGATGAGCTTATCCTTGAATCCGTCCCTCGCCTATTTATCCGAGTTTGATCCCCTCAACGCCATCGACGCCCTCTCTACTGCTACGGCGGATACCAGCTCCGTCGCTCCTGTCGAGTTTTCTGGCCTCACCCCATCTAGCCGTCAACCTCGTCGCAACGCCCGCTATGGCTACCGCCACCGAAATCACCGACGCTGTCGCCGCAGCCCTTCAAGCAGTAAACCTCCACAAACCAGAGATTACAAAATTCGACCTAGACAAGCGAGACATCACAGACTTTTTGCTTCTCTTCGAACAAAGCACCGGTACCAGATCCGACGATGACCGCATCGCTCTTTGGCCAACAACTCTTTGGGGAAACGCCCTAGCCTGGTACTGCGCGAAACTTTGCAGTCTTAACGAAATCGCCCAGACATGGAATCGATGGAAAACAGATATACAGGCCGAATTTGCCCGCTCAGGAATGGCAATTTTCAACGAGTTGATGACACACAAACCAACCCCCCGACAGGTTCCCGTTTCTTACTATCGCTCCACGCTCTCGTTATGCTCATTAGCTAACTCTGCTATGGCAGAAAGCGAGAAAGTGAATCACCTTTTGAGTGGTTTGCTACCTTACCTCCGCGAAAGACTTATTTTAACTTGTCCAACCTCATCTACGGATTTTCTGGAAAAACTTCGATTAATCTCAACAGTACCGGCGCCAGATTCTTCCGTAAACGAATCTCGCTTAGACGATCTCTTCACAACTGCTTTAAACAAGAACACCCCGACTTTCACGAGCCCCTGTCCTCCTTCACAACTACAGCTCCGGTAACGAAAACATTTCGTAATACGACCTGGTTCAGGAATTGAAATCTCTCCGCGAGGAGGTGAGAGTTCTCCGCCAAGAAATTCGCCAGTCCCGCCGACCTTCGTCATACCCAGCCTGCTTCACCTGCGGACGTACGGATCACCTAGCTTCGTACTGCCGTGACCCTCGTGAGGGGTACACCCCGGATCATCGACGAAGCCCGTCCCCCGGCCACGGGGGTTCCCGCTCGTTGTCTCCATGGCGTTCTGACCCTACAAGAAACACCAGTTCATCTCCAGGACGATACCAGAACCAACAACAACGCAATCGCAATTCATCTCCTCACCCAAACTACGCATCGGGAAACGGCAACAGGCGGAGGTAAACGGAGTTACCAACCCTCCACAACGCACTTCACAAACTCGTACACATCCCGGAGTAGTGGTACAATGAGAGAACTATATCGCGTGGTGGAGGTGTGGAGGGAGGTGTGGCGGAGGTGTATGTTAAATTTGCATAGAGTTTTGCTAGGTGAGAGTTCTAAATCAGGAGTGGCGGAGGTGTACGTTAAATTTGCCTAGAGTTTTGCTAGGTGAGAGTTCTAAATCAGGAGTGGCGGAGGTGTACGTTAAATTTGCATAGAGTTTTGCTAGGTGAGAGTTCTAAATCAGGAGTGGCGGAGGTGTACGTTAAATTTGCATAGAGTTTTGCTAGGTGAGAGTTCTAAATCAGGAGTGGCGGAGGTGTACGTTAAATTTACATTTGAAGTTTTTGCTGGATGAGAGTTCTAAATCAGGAGTGGTTGAGAGTTAAATTTCAATAGAGCTGGGTGATAGTTCGAGACCATAGAGATAAGTTTATAAGATAAGAACTTGATATCGCGCGTGTGTATTTACTACGAGATAACACTGATATATAAGACTCGAGCGCGTCGGGAGAGACAATCATCTGTCAATTTGTGGAATAAACGAAACATGGCTCCATGTAACAACTCTAAAGATCTAGTCCAACAATGGTTTTATCTTCGCGAACATTGAGATCGAAGACTGTTACTTAATTTTTTCTCAGAGATTCAGAAAAATTAACATTTACCTATATACAATGATCCCTATAGCATTAACTTCCGTTTTCATTTGTGATGCATCATTGATATTTTCTTTGTATCGCTAAGAGTTAAATAAGGAGTTATCATATAAAAAACTACAACAAAATAAATTATTTTTTTGACATTAATAAACACATTGCTTCAACACGTGGAGTTATTTGCAATACGCCTTCGAATAGGTGCTTTAAGGAAATCTCCAAGAAGTAATATATGCTAGAGCCAGGACGTGCAAGTTACTGCTTGTTGAAATAATGGAAACTTTTCACCTGCAAACAGAACGGGTTTTTTCTGAGGATTGAAAAGTCAAAAAAAGCTACCTGGTTATAAGGAAACACTTGTTGCATAACGTATAGATGAAAAGTTTCCATTATTTCAACAAGCACTATATAAACATTAACTTTCAGGTCCTAGTTCTCGGAAATATTACTTCTTGGTGATTTCCTTGAAGATGTTTTATTGAAGCGGCTATTCGTATCCCTCTCTTCAACAGGAGTCAATTTTTTTTAATTTCCGTTAGCGTGAAGGTGGAGGCAATGAGAAGCTCGCGCTCTCTATTGTACACACGAAAGTTGTTAATCACTAACTTCAGTTCCAGACCAAAAGACACTACATAACCATTAGCTATATTCATTCGTAACTTTTAAAAATATGAAGTAAAATAAGAAGTATACATATAAAAAAAAACCTCTATAAAGTAAAATATTTACCTATAGATAGATTAAGAAAACGACCACTCTTGCATAGTAAGATGTAAAAATGTTTTATTAAAAGACACGACTAGTTTCGCTGCCGTTCGATACCATCATCAGGTGCGAACGGAGATAAATAGTGCGGTTACAATTTCCACAATGTGCCTAAAAGTTATTCGGGCCGTCCAAAATTTCTAGTGATTCTCTTAGGTTTAGTTTTACATAGTTGTCAATTTTACAAATTATTATACATTCGTCAAACAGTATAGAGTGGCTAGGGTGGTTTTTTGTATGTTGGGCTAACGCGGATGAGTAGGTTTTATAAATTTTTATATCATTTTTATGTTTATTTAAGCGGAATTTAAAATTTCGTTTTGTTTGGCTAATATACCTTTACCTTTATATGGAATTTTATACACACCATAGCTTTCAGATATGGTAATATTGTCTTTTATAGAGGCTAAAGAGTTAATTATATTATTACAAGGTTTGCAGACAGGTTTGACATTGCAATTACTTAACATATTTCCTTTCATCATAGACTTTTGGAAAGATACGTTGACAAAATCTTTTAGTTTTTTTAGAATATCTTAATAGTTTAGATGAATCAATCCAATTTACATATGAAGTGGAATCAAACAAAAATATACCTTTCTGAGACGTTTTAATTACAGTTATAGCACCCGCCCAACTTCGGTTATTTTCGGCCAACGAAGTAGTAAAAGAAATTTTGTCGACTTCTCAACTTCATAAAATAATTTTATTTCCCACCTTTTCGAATATTTGTTTCCCGCCTCGCAAACCAGCGGCACACTTTGGAAGGGTTTTGTTTAAGGGCCAATTAATTTTTCCTACTTAGATTGCTTTTAGAATTAGATTCGACTTATAAATTAATTATTATTAGATTTAATTTTCATAAATCTAGTTTGTTGTCAAGTTTCCACCTCTCCCCCAGGAGCTTCCTAGAAGCCTTAGTTCTTAATGGGCCTTAGATTACTATTAATCTTCATTACTATTAGATTCCGTTAATAATGAATCGAAGCAAAGATTAAATGTGCCATAATTAAAATTGACGTAAAGTGGATTATTATAATTGGTAGTATAAAACACGTTTGTTAAGTTAGCATGGTACATCAGAGGTGAGCAAAAGTTTAAAGAGCTGGGTTTTGAAAATCTCCCACAATGAGCGTGCACTTAAGTTTTGACAATCATATCGTTTCAGCCCCACTGAGCAATTCCTTTGTGAATGCTGAATCGTTCACTAGCCTATAAAGGTTCGTTTCGAGATGAGCGAGATCTTTAGAGCGTCAATGAGTGGAATACCATATTGGGGGTTTTTTCTTGAAGCTATGGTTGGTAACAAAAGTCAAAATTTCAGACAGATATTCCAAAGTGGACCAGTTTAGCCCTTTTGGGGTCATCAGTACCCAGGTAGCACGAGCACGTGTATATTAAGTTGATATTTAGTATTCATCGTTCATATTCCGTGTTGAGTAAAATATATCGTTTCAACGTGTTAAGTTAGTATATAAGACACTTATTCAGTCACGTGTTTCCTATTGGCAGACAGGTAGTTTTTTCGTATATAAATAGTAGATAATTACCTAGGTTGGAAAAGTGTTAAGTTTTACGTTGTGATCACGTACATATATGCCTAATTTACACGTGCTCCTGCTATACGGGATATATTTCCAAAATATATCAGTAGATTGGTAATTGAGGTTACAAAAAGGGGACAAATAACCTGTGCCGTAGACAAGTGAATGGTTCCTTTTAAAAACCCTCCCTTGGGCATATCTTTGACTATGCAAAATTTGTATCCCCTTCCTTACCCCCTCTTAACTTTTACATAGTCTTACACGACCTTGGACGCGTTTCTGGCTATGTCACTGCAAATATCATTTAAAAATAAAATTTAAAGATAAAGGTTTTACCTTCGCATATTTGTTAGTAGGTTTCGGCCGTTTCCAGGTATTAACAACACGTACATAATTCGGGTTTCTAAAACATGTAAAATCACATTTGGTAAACGTTGATCATGTCACCAGTATATAGCACGTGTTTCACCACGTATTTTTAAGTGTTAAATTATGCTTACTTACGATAATATAATGCGCTTATTAAGTTTAAATTACATTAAATCATACGGTATTAAGCTGCTATTTGGCGTGTAGTAAGTAGTTTTTTTCCTGTATTTAGCGGGTAAATTTCATGCATTAAGATATTATTTCGACTACATTAATTTGTTATTTTTCGTGTGTCAAACGCCACTTTTTCGTGCAATAATTGGTTATTTTCCGTGTATTAAACGATATTTCCCGTGAATAAATAGGTTATTTGGCGTAAATTATGCAGTTATTTTTCGAGTAATAAAAACTTGTTTTGCGTGCACACTGTTAAAAATAAAGGTCTTATTTTAGACCTCTAAAGTGCTTAAAACATTTTCCAATATTTAAGACCATTCAGGGTTTTATCATAGAACATATTTAAACCTTCTGCTCCCGAAATTCAGTCCTTTTGTGGATTGTTTAAGTACTTATTTTACACCCTTTTATCCATTTTACTTCATAAACAGTTAAAAGTTAATCCTTTTTAACTTTAATTTAAGTCCTTTATAGGCCCTTATTTAATACTTTTTATTATTATTCAATACGACTCAATAGATTATCCATTAACATGGCCAGATTACGCTGGTTTTCGCTAGGGGGAAATAGTCGTTGAACGAAGGGAGTTGATCACGTAAAGTATCAATTAATACTTCCAGTTTTTAAAATACACTTAGCAAGAATTCTGAGGTGCCGATATTTGGGTTATAATAGTTTTACACCATAATCAATATCCCCTATATTTAAATCTGTTATAAAATTTTTAAAGACTTAACCTTAGTTAAATATTCCTGGTGATTGTAATTTCTTCGCATTATGTTATTTTAAAGAAAATATTAAAAAAAATAACGTAGTATTCAAATACCAGTCTCGAAATTAGTTCATATCATTTTTTTCTTTGTTTAAGGGAATTAAATGGGTATTCAAAAGGACTAAATGTTAGAACGTAACATTTTTATACCTTTACCACCAGGACTGGAAAAGGTTTATTCTTAGGGCTCGTTCCCTTTCAATACCCCAAAAGGTATTGTATTCAACATGAAAGAGTAAAATGGGTCTAAAATAATTGATTAGACCGTTTTCAGTAACCAAATGGTCCAATTTTGGTCGTTTTATAAACCTTTATTTTTAACAGTGCATGAAGAGATTATTTCGAATATATTCATGTATTATTTTGCATGTGTTAAGCTTTTTTTCGTGTATAAAGAGGTTTATATTTATAGCATACTGTTTTCCGAAAGGTTGTTTGACTTTCAAACGCTAAACAGGTCTTCATTTCAAGATTTCAAAAGCGATTTATAAATATATATTGAAAAACTTATTTTCTGAGGTCTATTAATGAAATTAGTTATAACTATATCTTTAACTTTAATGTACAATTTCGTAGCGTACGTCGTTCACATAATTGGGCAGAATTATAGAGAATGGAGATCTTTTTAAGAATTACTGCATTGAAGAGGTAGGAGTTGTTTCTTGGTCATATGTTTAAGATATGTATTAAACTATTCTCTGTTTACGTCTTATGCATTCTATGCATGAAAATTAAGACATGTACTATTGAACGAATTATTTATCAATATAAAACAGAATCAATAAATGTATTGTATCCCAAAAACTTTATTCTATCTAGTATTAGACGAAAACTCATTGTGTAATTTGTACCTTTTCATCGCATAATTAAAAAAATAGCCAAGTAATGCAGAAAAACTAACTAATTAATGCATGCAAAAAAAACAAATAATTCACCCAAAATAGCCAATTAATGCACCCAAAATAGGCGACTAATGCACAAAAACTAACTAATTAATGCGCGCAAAATAACCAATTAATGCACCCAAAAAAGGGAAATAATGCACAGAAACTAACTTATTATTGCACACTAAATAACCAATTAATGTACACAAAACAAACAATTAATGCACGCAAAATAACCGATTGACCCACAAAAAATATGAAATTAATGTACGCGAAATAATACCTGAATTCACGGAAACTAACCGCTAAATACACCAAAAATAACTCGTTGCCGTGCCTCAAATTTTTTTTATTTAATTACGAAATCATTCTCAGAAAGGTTGACTGCTGAATGTATTTTTACGAGACATTTCATAATTGCTAATCTTGGAATTTTATTTTGTTTAGGCCTTTATAAAAGTAGTATTCCTTGATAAGGAATACCACTTTCATAGAAGCAGGTGATTGAGTTTTGCAGAGTTTCGACCAAAATGAAGAATAGGCGGTCGCACCACGAGATTCATAGCTTTACTATATTTGATCTCTTTTCTAGAAAGTTTTATTGTTTTACTATATTTTCTGGATGACCATTTCAAAATTTTAATATTGTCTTTCCCATGTTTTTTTATATTACTTATGCTAATTCAACAATTCCCAACCCTCTTCTTAAATGAAATCGTGAACTCTTGGAAATGTTTTTGGTAGTATTCACAATAGAAATTCCATGTATTAAAGCTGAAACAAAATTGCATTTCACCTAGATTTCCATGTTAAATATACAAACTTGGATGGATGTAGATGGTTATGAAAACTGTAAACACTGGGAAATTTTGGAGGCTTTTTAGACAATGAAAATTTAAATTCAATACATAAAATCTTTAGAAAATATATGTGAAGTACACAGGTATGCTGTACAATGCATTAAATATACACTGTTAAATAATGTAAAATGCACACATACGTAAATAGTGGTACAATGAGTGCGTATACTGCTACAAAATATGTTACGTAAACTGTTGCCAAATATGTTACGTATTCTGTTGCAAAATATGTTACGTATACTGAAAAAAATGTTTAGTTACATATGTATGCTCTTGAATAATGTAACTCAATTCTAAAATTTAAGATTTCCATTAGATACTGTACAAACGCAAACAGGGGCGTAGGAACGTTCTAGAAGTTGGAGGGGGCAAAGAGAAACGAAAAGGGGTCTAAAGAATGGTTTTGAATTTTGAATGGAGTGTAGCTTCTCCGAGTGCATGTGTAATTTTTACTTCTATGTGAATTGGTGGGAAAAGACTGAAAATTAAACACAGTTGTGGTTCTATAAGCTTTATATGCGTTTAAAATGAGCATTTGAGCCTTTTGAAGATTTCAACAGACCAAAAATTTGGAGGGGGCAATAACATTAGTTGCCCCTCCCAGTAAAATTCAAGGGAGGTGCATTGCCCCCACTGCCCCCCCCTGGTTCCTACGCCCCTGAACGCAAAGCTAGTAAAGTTACATTGTACCTCAGCGTACGTATGTATCTCATACTAAAATTTAGATTCCCATTAGATACTGTACAATCGAACAGTTACATTGTACAACAGCGTACGTATGTATATCTTATTATATTTCAAATTTCCATTAGATACTGTACAAACGCACAGTTACATTGTACAACTGTGCAGCGTACGTATGTATATCTTATTAAATTTCAAATTTCCATTAGATACTGTACAATCGAACAGTTACATTGTACAACAGCGTACGTATGTATATCTTATTAAATTTCCGATTTCCATTAGATACTGTACAAACGCACAGTTACATTGTACAACAGCGTACGTATGTATATCTTATTAAATTTAAAATTTCCATTAGATACTGTACAAACGCACAGTTACATTGTACAACAGCGTAAGTATGTATATCTTATTAAACTTAAAATTTCCATTAGATACTGTACAAACACACAGTTACGTTCGTATGATGTTGCACAGCGTATCACAATACTAAATTTTTGATTTAAATTAGATGCATGTCATATACATTCCTGGTAGGTCTAAACAATCCAGTTAATTTAATACAAAGTCATTAAGCACCACCATAAGCCTATCATTAGGTAGGCCTATGGCACCACCTACTACAATTAGATATTATAATATTTAAAAATTAGTGTTGAGGGTTTGCAGATCTAATATAAATCCTGTAAAAAATTATTAGTTTATTATTTATTATTATTATTGAAATATCCGTACATGCACCACAGAGCAAGGACAAAACTGGAACGTGGTTTTCGAGACGAAGGGAATGTGCTTCCCTTTCTTCATAACTTCGTGGACATTCACAGATAGCCAACAGCCGCGTAGTAGCTCTGACAATTTTTTCAGGTAACACACCTTTTCCCCGAGCTGAAAGAAATGTGCCAGCTTCTCTTAATAACCTGGGAGATGTTCACGGATAGCTAAGGGTTACTTTGTAGCTTTGACCAGGAGCGGCTCAAGGGCCGGGCAACCCGGGCAACTGCCCGGGGCGCCGGTTTGCGAGGGGCGCCGAAATTGAGTAGTGCGCCTTTCTGGTTTACCAAGAATTGGATTTGTTTATAATTTTTTTAATGAAAGCATAACATAATTTGAAAAATCTTTAGCTAATTAGAAATACAAATCGTTGTCCTAGAGCTCAGCGAAACACGTAAATTAACCGCTAAAGATTTGATTAACCATAAAAATTACGATTAACTGTTTATATCCATGGATATTATCTACGGCTATATATCAATTTAACATTTAAATTATTCGTTTTTTCCCGGATAATTTTCATTTGTGGATAAAAATAAATAAAGTGATTATTTCTTATCCAAACGCCGAGCTCTACATTTTCCCAACGAAAATGTCCAACATCGTCGATGAACGTTTTTTCTCTACTATTTACTTTACCATAGTAAATAAACCATAAAATTACAGTGGATAGTTCTGACGGATAAAGCATTTTCCTGGTATTTTCATTATAAACCAGGGTATATAATATGAAGGAGAAAAAGTGATTGGGCGATACTACAAGAATAGAAGTGTGTCAGAATATTTAGCCCGGTGTACCTAGCAACAGGGGCCATACCACCAGAAGCCTATCATCATAGTGCCCAACGCCAGCGTCCCCAAGCCTGGACAGGTGACAAATCCCGCATGGGTCTAGCGAGGTGCTAGCCAGTAAGAATTTGCCTGTACACCGATTACGTAATCATTAATGAGTACAGATGAGTACACATGATTACGATGAGTACATGATTTTGATGATAACATAATGATAACGATGAGTACACAGGCAACCCAAATCTTTAAAAATGTTACAGATGAGTAATTGAGTACGGGATAATTCCAATGATTACGTGATATTAGAAATGATTACGTGCTATTAGAAATGGTTACACGTGATTACAGATGAGTGCGCGTGATTTCATAATGATTACGGGTGATTACAGATGAGTACGAAGATTACAGAAGAATACGTAATAACAGAAGGAGATAAAGGGGAAGGATGGCACTGCCCATATGCTATAATGCTTTACGAGTGTAACAACAGTTCAACCAACCTCGAATTTCGTGATTTTTTCTAATTGGCTGACAAGCGTATGCCCTAATGATGACATACGATGTCGTCAGAATCGTAAGCTCACGTGACTCACTGACGTCGCGAAAGACGCGAAAATAGATTGCTATGGTGGCGAATCTAAGTAAATCTGTTCAAGTTGATTTAATTTCGCGGGGTAAAAGGTTTAAATCTACCCAAGATAATATAAAGCCAAGTCAAGTTAAATATTTAAGTAAATACGTGCAAACAGACGACTTTAAAGTTCAGGAAAGCGATAGTAAAAAGAGGAAACTAAACGATTCGGTAAGCCTTGTTTAATAACTAATTTTCTAACTTTGATGCTGACCCAAACTAGTCCTTACACACTCAAAACTTACTGTTGAAAAAACAGTAAATACGGTTTATAATTTACAGCAAGGTGCAGTTGAAGTGGGTTAACAGCAGTTTGTCGTAAAATTTACAGCTTTTTGCTTTATTTTGAAGAAAACAGTAGCGACTGTAAAAATTAATATTCGTACTGTTTTTAAAATGACAGTTATATTAAAATTAACAATATGAAACCGTGGTTGAAGTTTTACTTCAAAAATGCGTAAAATTTACCAGACGTTGCTGTTTTTTCTGTTATAAACGGCAAGCGATAGTACATAAAACAACTAATAATTAGTTAGTTGTCAAAACATTTTTTTAAATCGCACAAGTTTCATTTTAGTTTTAAATATAATAATATCCGATAAAAATATTTTTATATTATCTTTTGTATAAGTAGCACCCCACGCAAAATGCTTTATTAATTACAACCCTTGTTCAACGTGTGCTTAATAATTTGAAACCAAGTTAATAGTTTACTTTCCTTCGGTTTTCCCCATAACTCTAAAGTACAAAGGCTCGAGCGAAACATGATTACCTTTTTCGGTTGGATTATGAAAATATTTCGTCAAAGTTTTTGTTATAATAAATTTAATAATTGATGTAAATTTTTATATATTTCTATCAAGAATTGATTATTAAAATATTTAAAAAATTTTAATTAAACCAATAGGATAATGGTTTGATCCGTAAAAATTTTGATGAAATCTTAAGGTTGTGAATAGGTTCTGTACTAAATACGTTTGATAACTAAAACTACGGCCAACACTGGAATATTACAAATATTGGATTTTACTGTAAAAACTGCATGCATTTACCATATTAAATACGTCTGGAATGAAGGTTAAATAAACCAATACTCTGTAAATATAACTTTATCTTGTTGTATTTTTAAACAGCAGACTGTCCAGTAAATTTAACAGGAAGCATGACAATAAAAAAACCAGTCAGAGTTGGTTGTGAAATTTACAGCATTCTGCTGGCATCTATGCTGACCGCAGATTACTGTCAAATTTACATTAATATTTTTCTGTGTGTAGTTTCCGGTTTTAATAATTAAATTATAAACAAATACTACTTTAAAAGGTTATAGTCAAAACTATTAATAGTTTTAATTAAAATCTGAGATAAAATACATACCTCCAGGTTTCCAAACAAACAAAGTCTACATCGTCCAGTTACTCGAGTCGACTTAAGCAGACAACAAGGCGGAATTGTACCGCGGAGATCTCTCGGGACTACGTTTTTTTGGGAGTAAATTGGTTTGAAAAAGTGTGTACTCCCTCCATATTTTCGCGCCTTTTTGAGGTTGGTCGGACTGCCGTTACAGTAGAGAACCCTTGTGTCATCCTTCCCCTTTATCTCCTTCTGGTAATAATTACAATTAGGGTGTACACCGATTACGGGAAGTGGTTAGCCCCTCGGGTAGTAGTACCCTACTACTTATGGTCGGACCTTTGACGCAAGCCACTCAACCCAGCAGAAGGTGCAGCAATGGGTGGACCAATTCTCACTTCGCGCACAGCCGTGGGATTAAGAGTGGATGCTACAGCAACTCCAGCCGACACCCTACCTACACAGAAAAAACAATGTTTAAATTCTAGACGTTTTTCTAAACGGGAAAATGCAACGCTCTCACAGACATATGCTATACCAACACGCGTTGAGTAGAAGAAACGTTAAGTCTTTTTGCGCGTCGAATTAAAAAACGTTTTCGGTTAAAGCATGTTAAGTTCTAGAAATGATTGTTTTATGCGTGTTGAGGTCTTGTACTGCTTAAAATGTAAACTCGTCTATTTGACGAAACGTTTAATTTTCAAACGCGTCGAGTTCTTGACACGTGTAATATTCAAACGCGTCGAGTTCTCCAATCGTTTAAGTTTCAAACGCGTCGAAATCTGGAAGCGTTTAAGTTTCAAACGCGTTGAGTTCTCCAATCATTTAAGTTTCAAACGCGTCGAAATCTGGAAGCGTTTAAGTTTCAAACGCGTCGAGTTGTCGAATCGTTTAAGATTCAAACGCGTTGAGTTCTTGAAACGTGTAAGATTCAAACGCGTCGAGTTGTCGAATCGTTTAAGTTTCAAACGCGTCGAGTTCTTGAAACGTTTAAGATTCAAACGCGTCGAGTTCTTGAAACGTTTAAGATTCAAACGCGTCGAGTTCTTGAAACGTTTAAGATTCAAACGCGGCAAGTTCCCGCAACATTAGAATTCCAAACGTATCGAGTTCTTGAGACGTTTCGGATTATTCAAAGAAAAAATTGATTCTAAAGAAAATTTTTATTTGAAAAAAATATTTTATTGATTATCAAACATTTTATATCAATATGATGTTCTTCCACAAATTTTAAATATTTGATGGTTTTAACAAATGACGATTTTGGGGACCGATTATTAAGTACGTACTCTTGCTCTGCTCCGCAGCGCTCCCCAGTGGCCATGGGGAAATATAATCGTGCCAAAACGGACACAACCGTCTCTTAAAAGTAAAAAGGTCTCATATCGGACCACTATTAACCTAACCCGCCCTTTCAAAATATCCTGCAAATATGAAGTCTGTTAATTGGCACCTGTTACGCACCGTTACGCACCACCTTTCTTAAAATCTGCACCACGCCGGATTCGGAGATAAAAGAGGTTGAAAATGGGCGGGCCAAGTTAATGGAAGCCCGCTCATTTTCAATTTCAAACAAAGATGCAGCCCATCAATAGGCACCCATTAAGCACCATTACGCACCACCTTCGCCAATATATGCACCATATTAGTTTCGGAGATTCAAGAGTTTGAAAATTATCGGATTATGGAAATGTATGAATTTGAAATGGGCGGGTGAGGTTAATGGTAGCCCACCCATTTTTAATTTCAAAGAAAGATGCAGCCCATCAATAGGCACCCATTATGCACCAATAAGCACCACCTTCCCTAGAATATGCACCATACCGCTTTCAAAGATACAAGGTTTTGAAAACTATCGGATTCAGCAAATGTATAAATATTAAGTGGGCGGGCCAGCTTAACGATAGCCCGCCCATTAATGTAATTCCCAACAAATATGTAGCCTATTAATAGGCACCCATTATGCACCATTACGCACCACCTTCCCTAGAATATGTACCATACCGCTTTCAAAGATACAAGGGTTTGAAAACTATCGGATTCAGCAAATGTATAAATATTAAGTGGGCGGGCCAGCTTAACGATAGCCCGCCCATTAATGTAATTCCCAACAAATATGTAGCCTATTAATAGGCACCCATTATGCACCATTACGCACCACCTTCCCTAGAATATGCACCATACCGCTTTCAATGATACACGGGTTTGAAAGTAGGGCTGTGCGAGTCCTATTTTTTGGCTTTCGATTCGAGTTCCGAGTTTTGGAAAATTGAACTTGCGAGTCTTCGAGTCCAATTTTTCAATACTCGTTCGAGTCTTCGAGTCCATAAAAAGCACATTTTAGCTCTTTCTAGTCCAATTCGAGTCCCAAATTTTATACTAACCATTTTTAAAATCAGAAAAAAATTATTAAAACTAATTATTGTTTAATGTACTTAACATAAATTTACATGAGTAATTAGTAATACTTTATTTTTCCTCCAAAAAGTTAAAACTGACATCAGACTCATTTGAATCTTCACAAGAAATGTGTGATTCCTTGTCATCGTCTGGTGGTAAAATTTCCTCTTGAAATGGCTTTTCTTTTATACGTTTACTCATTTTTGGAAATTATTTTTACAAAATGATTGGTAAAACTAGTAAAAAGATAAAAATTATCTTAAATTTAAAAAGTTCGCCAAGAAGGCGAGAAAATTATTTCATTGGCCGTGTAGCATTTAAATGGCAATATAATCATAAGCCTTAAAAGATATTTCCCGTTCAAGAGCGACCCTTAAACAGAGATGGGCAGTTCGTGAACTTTTCGTTCATTTTCATTCCTCACTTGAGCAAGAACCACTATTTTTTTTAAATAAAGTTTATTGAACAGGAAAAGAAAGTTTACACTTATTGCGCCGCCCTGCTTTAGTAGGGAATGGAGATAATATTAAATACCATAAACGTTACACAAAAATAAGAATTAATTAAGAGCAATGACAAAGGAATGGCGATGGATATGGCATAAGGTACAGGTACACAGAAAAAACAATGTTTAAATTCTAGACGTTTTTCTAAACGGGAAAATGCAACGCTCTCACAGACATATGCTATACCAACACGCGTTGAGTAGAAGAAACGTTAAGTCTTTTTGCGCGTCGAATTAAAAAACGTTTTCGGTTAAAGCATGTTAAGTTCTAGAAATGATTGTTTTATGCGTGTTGAGGTCTTGTACTGCTTAAAATGTAAACTCGTCTATTTGACGAAACGTTTAATTTTCAAAAGCGTCGAGTTCTTGACACGTGTAATATTCAAACGCGTCGAGTTCTCCAATCGTTTAAGTTTCAAACGCGTCGAAATCTGGAAGCGTTTAAGTTTCAAAGGCGTTGAGTTCTCCAATCATTTAAGTTTCAAACGCGTCGAAATCTGGAAGCGTTTAAGTTTCAAACGCGTCGAGTTGTCGCAACGTTTAAGTTTCAAATGCGTCGAGTTGTCGAATCGTTTAAGTTTCAAACGCGTCGAGTTCTTGAAACGTTTAAGATTCAAACGCGTCGAGTTCTTGAAACGTTTAAGATTCAAACGCGTCGAGTTCTCGAAACGTTTAAGATTCAAACGCGTCGAGTTCTTGAAACGTTTAAGATTCAAACGCGGCAAGTTCCCGCAACATTAGAATTCCAAACGTATCGAGTTCTTGAGACGTTTCGGATTATTCAAAGAAAAAATTGATTCTAAAGAAAATTTGTATTTGAAAAAAATATTTTATTGATTATCAAACATTTTATATCAATATGATGTTCTTCCACAAATTTTAAATATTTGATGGTTTTAACAAATGACGATTTTGGGGACCGATTATTAAGTACGTACTCTTGCTCTGCTCCGCAGCGCTCCCCAGTGGCCAAGGGGAAATATAATCGTGCCAAAACGGACACAACCGTCTCTTAAAAATAAAAAGGTCTCATATCGGCATCGTTACAAAAATATGGTCTCAGCCCGGACTCGTAGTAGTACATTATATTGGACTCCGCTAAGGGTCACTGCAATTTACTATATTTTAATGGTGTCATCTCGAGCTCACAAATATACGCTGTATTAAAATAGTTTCAGTTCGAGCACACAAAAATACGCTATAATATAAAGGTCTCATCTCAGGCTCAAATTAAATGACCACAACGTTTTGGTCTCTTCTCGGGCTCGTATCATTTTCATAAAAAGGCTGAGCTTAGCTTCAAATCGAGCTCGGGCTCTTGGTGTGAGACGAGCCCGTTCAGCTATGTTCTTTCCTTAAACTTAATTTTTTGTTTTTCTTTATTATTTGACCCAACCAAACTGATGTGAAGTGAAGTAGAGCTCATAAAGAAGCTTTTGAGCTGCGTGTACAATATTTAATAAGTTGTGTGTCTACAACGAAATATGCCCAAGAATCATTTAGACGATAAATTTGCGTGTTTACATATAACACTTTAGATTCGTAGCGCCAAGTATACGATTTCGTTCTGTGACGTAAATAGAGGTTTTGGCGCCCTGGGCTAACATTTAATTTGGCCGGCAGTTATAATACCAACATACAGGGCCGTTCTTAAGGGGGGGGGGGGGCGAGCAGGACGGTCGCCCAGGGCCTCTAAAATTTTACCATAGGGATGTATATACCGGAGGGCCTCTACTCTCAGTTTCGCCCATGCATTTCGCCCGGGGCCACGAGCGCTCTAAGAACGGTCCTGTACCAACGCAAAATACGTTGAAAATGACATTGCCTCACGTTAAAAATGCAGCCCAGATCAAACCGCCCCCTCCGCAATGGTACTGACTTTATTTATTACCACCATCGGTTTTTCGACAATAGGAGTCAGGTGGTCAAGTTAGTAAGAATTTTGTCTAAACCACATTGCATGCATTAATGAGTTCTACTTCACTTCAATAATATCAATTTGCCAATAATTATATTCTAAGCTTAATTTCTAGACTAACCCCTTCCTACTTTTAACCTCTTCGCTAGTTTAACTTTACCTCCAGCATTTATAATTATTGTCTTCCCTAAATTGTAATAACATTGTTGAATTTCATATTAATTTTTTGATCGAATTAATAATTAGCTTAGAACTAAAATGTTTAAGTTTTTATTTACTAATCGTTTAGCTATAGATTTCATTAGGCAGACTAGCACTGGTATTCATGATAATAGTACAATACTACATCCAAGCTTAACTTAGGCCTAAATTTTCGTTACGCAGATATTTGGAATTACATTAATATACAAGAAGAAGCAACTCTTCTATTTTGCAAGTAATTGTTAATCAGAGATAAAATCATCTCTAACGTAGACTTACTTTCAAAGAAAAACGTGATCAGCTCGGAATCGTCTTGAAATGGAAGTCAAGCATAAATAACGCGACTATGCGAATATTTCTAAGGAACAGCGTTGCCAGATGTTCAAAACATATTAAACGTAACTAAAGCCCAGTTCACACTATACAGTTAATTGGCCACTTAATTGTAAGCAAGAAAATTGTATAGTGTGAGCCGAATAATTGTAAGAATTGTCCCCACTTTTTCTGTTTATACTATATATCACCACTTTTTCTGTTCACACTGTACAATTTTCTTGCTTACAATTAGTTGGATACAATTAAGTGGCCCAATTAATTGTATAGTGTGAACTGGGCTTAAGTAGTAAAATTTGAAACACATCAGACTATCAGTAACGCTAGATTTCGCTCTCATCTAGGGTAGGAAGACAGCGTTTAAGAAACAGCTTAGAAAATATGTTTTAATTTATTATGAGGGCCCTGGTGGCCCGCTACCCCCGTTCAATTGATTTATTTTAAGGGGCCCCTGATTTTTTTAAGGGCCATTGGCGCCAGGACTACCGCTGTTTCCAAGTCTTCTAGCAACTATAATAATCAGGAGGCATGCAGACATCAGAGCCGCACCCATTAATTATATTTTGTAAATGTAGGGAATATTAAAAAAGAGCACCTTGTGATGATGAAGGAATTAGTTTTTCAGATAGGTTGATTTTTATTCCTCGGCCTAAGACCTTGGCCATTGGAATATTGAAGTTAATTAAACTATTTAAAATACATGACAGCGATGATAATCTAGTGATATTTACTAATTTAAGTCATTGGAATGATATACAGGAAAGTAATGTATAGAGTAATGGCAGTGTGACGTCACGGCACGTCACCCATGCTTTTTCCTATAGATAACAAATCGCGACCAAAATGTCGACCATGGTCAAAACTACGGAGTGCCGGCCATTACTCTATTGTCAGAAATTACAAATCATTTATAAAACATATATAAACTTAGCAGATGACTTGACTATTTTGGCGGGTAAAATTCCGTATATTTGTTTAAAAACCGAACGATAGATGACGTTAAGAACTAAGTAGTTTCCGAATTGAATCACCAAATTTCAAGCCGGGGGACGCGGGGGTGGCTTGTAAACAAACGTTTTTCACGAGAGGTATAATAAAATATACGACTGCAAACCGTCCCTATAGCTCAACGGCAAAATTCGCCCCAACTTGCAATTTGGCCTACTTTAAGGATGATGAGTCCGCAGCGATGCGGGGTGGCGAACATAGTTTTTGGGGGGTGGGGCAAAGGAGGCAATAGGGGGCAGTTGGCCCCGAAATTTGCTTTCAACGAATTGGACCGCGTTTGGTGTTGTGCCCGATGATAATTTTCACGCTGAGTCGAATGAGACCAACCACAGGTCTGTACGATGAACTCTTTCCGAGTAATTTGTACTGAATTACGAGGTCGTTTTTCTCTGATATGAAATACCTTTTAAATTTAGAACTCTGGTCGAGTTGGGTATCGTTCTGTAGTATGTGTTAAAGCGGGTCGCTAGTACTAATAGTTTCCGAGTTATGACCAAAAGTACACTCAAAAACGTGATTTTCTCGAAATTTCACTAAATATTGGACAAGACCAACCATACTTTCGGATGTTACGTATTGTTTAGTACCGAATTTCACCGACCGCAAATCCGTAGGATAACTAGTTTACGAATTATAACTAAGTCTGTGAGGAACATTAGAATTTGAAAGAAGCAAAATAAACGGTTACATCGGCGCAGTCGGATCTAACGCGTTATTAGCGGAAACTTTGGCTTTTATAACAGAAGCCGTTTCAAATCTAAATCCCAGAGGAACCATTTTGAACACTTTAAGACACAGGTGTTTAGGTTTATGCTAATTTTGTTAATCGTCTAAGTTTCAAACGTGTTTCTATAGATCTTCGATTCCTTCTCGTGTTTAGTTGTTTAGCCATTTGGTCCGTTTACATCTATAACGCGTTACATTGCAATTCAAGTGTTTAAAAGCTAAACGTTGTTTTTTCTGAGTGGATCCGTTTTGAACACTTTAAAACACAGATGTTTAGGTTTATGTTGATTTTGTTAAACGCCTAGGTTTTTTACGCGTTTTTATAGATTTTCGCTTGCTCCTCGTGTTTAGTCGTTTAGCCATTTTGGATTTAAACACTTTGGTGTTTAGTGAATCAACGGCAAAAGTATCCATTTACATTTATAACGCGTTAAATTGCAATTCAAATGTTGAAAAGCTAAACGTTGTTTTTTCTGTGTACGTAGGTAAAGAGCCATATCCTTTGGAGAGAGCTTCTAAAGAGGAACGAAGGGAACACAGCGGTCCACATAACCCGGCACAGCTGGCACCGGAGATCCCGGTGTGACTCCAAATGGCCGGGAAACAGGACCACCGTGCCCGCCGCCCCACAGCAGGCTACCCAATCCGCCGAGGCGGCCAGTTTGCACGGACCCTCTCCGTTAGCTAGCTGAGCCGAAGCTCAGTTTCCAGCCAAACCTGACCGAAGTCGGAGGTGGAGATAGGACCATTTGATCAGAGCTAACATATCCCAATGTGCCACCGCCCTTATGGGTTACAAGAGCTGGACCCCGACTCCCCGGTAAAGCCACCAGTTATTGCACACTCTTATACCCATTAAGGGCCAAAAGAATAGAAGGATGCCCAAAGTAATACAGTACTTCAATGTACTTGCTTGCTATTTCATTGTCATTTATCCAGCTTTATGATAAATTAACTAGCAGGCCATCTTCAAGAATTCTATTTTTTTCTTAGGCTATTATGAACCTGCATTCAATATTATAAAATGCATTTAAACCGTTTTCGATCGCTAGTTTCTAGTCTATCGTTACGATTTATTCTGCCGTGTGTCCGTGGTTACAGAGTTAGTCTCTTCTATTTTAAGCGCACGCGCAGAAAGCCATTTATTAGTTTTAGTTAAATAGCTTTAGTTAGATAGATATTAATTAGAGTCACGTTGAATTGAATTAAGATGTCCGAGAAAAAAAGCATTCTGGTTCTTTTTATAATAAAAGGAAATTAAGAGAAGCCGTTGAAACAGAAAAGCAAGCCACAGCTTTTAAAAAAGTCCGTAAGTGTAGGCATTTAAAAATCCCGCAAAAAAGTGTTTTATTCGAGGGGCTGATCACTCCGCGTCATCGGTCTACAGACCCGTTCCTTTGACTGTACTAATGGGATTTCGCGTAATCTTTGAAGTCCCTGCCTTTGGCAGTGCTAATCTAAGCCTAATCCGGCGTAATCGATGTACAGACTTTCTAAGAGTGGTTAGGCCCTCGGTTTTAATTAAATTGTTAAAGCAATTAATGTAAGGAATAAAAGAATTAAGTTTACTATGAAAAACCCGTGAGTTGAAAATAAAAATATCCATTATTTTTATCTTTAACAAACGGGTTCTTCGTAAACTTAATTATTTTATTTCACATATATTAACCGTAATACTATTCAGTATGGACATTATAATTAATTTACTTAAGGTATACTAGTCCGGTCACCTTACCTATTTTTTCAAGCTCCATGTAAAATCACCATGTACCATAAAGAAGGTATTAAATATGTTTACACAAAGTATTTTCAAAGTGATTAAAGGGATTATTTATTGTTATGAAAACGGTAAATTTAAAACATGGACATGGTAATGTTTTTTACGGGGGGGGGGGGGGTAGTTTAATTTTGGCTCAAAATAAGAGGGGCGCCAAAAATCCCCCTTGCCCGGGTGTATAAAATTTCTTGAGCCGGCCCTGGCTTTGACAATGGTTTAATGTAATACTTTTTATCCCATTTTTACTATCAAAGCATAAGTCTGGCATCGCCCAGAAGTACTAAAAAGTACGTACTTAATTCATTGAGCGAATCCAAGTGAAACGATTTGTGAATTCTTATTCTATAGACGCTCCCAACAAGGTCACTGGCAACTGGTCGCTGCCTCTAACTAATAAAATTCACGCTAGTTAATTTGTTTTTCCCGCTAAAAAGCGTAAACGGAGATAAGTCCACTGATATAGTCAACGTACTTAACTAATTCAATTACCCGAGACGGTACGTAATTTTGTCAACAGACGTTATTGTGGGCCCGGGATTCCCAGGTGTGTCGAAATTAAATTAAGTTCTTCCATACGACAAAAACAGGAAAGACTATATTCTAATGGATAATTTATGTGGTTTTCTGAATTTTTCCCGCGTTTATCACCCTTGGAAAAGGGCTATTTGAAGGAGAAACAGAGTCCGAGAAACGTCTTTTGAGCTTCAACAACCAGTTCAGCGAGACAATTTCTGCAGGCGTTTCTGAAGTACCTTGTCTAATTCAGATAATTTAATAGAATTTAATTTTCCAACCATCCTCAACCTATCAGTGAAGATGCGTTCTATGGTAAGTTTTTTCAGCGTTTTTTTTAATTTAGTTGAAAATGTAAGCTTGGTACAATATCAAAGTCATAATACAATGGAAAAATCAGGTTTTTTAGCAGAAATTATAAGACAGTATTGCTAGAACACATAGTGTTTAAGGCAGTGTAAATTTTAATTTTAACCTTTAATCGTCTCGCTTTTAAATGACCACCAAAGTGGAGATTTCGGGAATCTGTGACAGATCTATTTCAAAGCAAGAACGTATTATTCACTGTGAACGGTAACATTGACTCCTGCTCTTAAAGTTTTCAGAGTGGGCAGCTTGTACAGTTCAGTTAGATTTTGATTCGGACAAAATTAGAGACAAGCAAGTCTCAACGGAAAGGGAATCTACCCACGGAGGAAATGTTGCCTATTTTAGGAAGTTCCCCAAAAATGGCCGCCATCTTTGATTTCAGTTTTTATCTGTTTACGGTGAAACGGTTCAGGGTTGAAAAAAAAACGGGCTTTTTCAAAAAAATAAAAAAGGCCTGTATGCATTTAACCGGATAAAACCCCAGTTTTTTTCGGTTAAATCTAGGATGCAACCACCAGTAAAAAAATATATCAAGCCCTAATATGAGATTTTTTCCCAGTAAAGATGTATAAGCAGACTACAAAAAGGAGAAAACAGGAAACTAAATCTTATATCAGGCCATAATATTTATTTATCCTAGTGTTGATGTTTTTAGCAATTGATTCAAAATAGTGTTGGGCCCAAACCGATATGAAATCGGTATCGGTCACCGATATCGCGATTTTCCCATTTCCCGATTAATCGGTTCGCGTCTAAAATACCGATTTTACCCGATTATAAAAAAAAATTTCCGATACCGATTTTACCCGTTTTTTTCCCGATTATTTAAAACCGATTTTGAAATTGAAAGTATAATTTTAATTTTAAATGTACCTAAGTGAGGTAAATAACTAAATATTAAAAATTTGAAATTTAAAAATTTAAATTATTTTGATTTTTTTTCTAAATTCGATCAGCTATTCTCAAAATACAACCCACCCTTCATTTTATTTAGACCATTGGCAATGGGTTTTACAATTCATTAGTCATTACTAATGAGTCATTAGTAATGACTAATGAATTTTACAACCAGTAAAAAATCGGTATCGGTGGAAATCGGTAAAAAATCGGGAAAATCGGTATCGGTACCGATTTGCCATATCGGTAAAAAAATCGGTATCGGTATCGGTTGAAACGTGAAATCGGTATCGGTATCGGAATCGGTTAAATTACGATATCGGCCAACCCTAATTCAAATCATAAAGTCTTAGTTTCGTACTTTCCTAATTTAATTACTCTTGTTATTAGTAGAAGGAAAGTAAGGTCGACACGCCGATCCCGGGGTCGGGGTCAGGTTCGGGATCGGGGTCCGGGATTTAAGGGGTGAAATGGGGGTAAAATCATCGAAAAGTCAATGTATTTAGGGTATTTCTCGCGACGATTTGTTTTCCCACATATCAACATATTATGCCCAGGCCAACTTGTTCATTTATCTACGCTTATCTCGAAAGATACTTGAACGTATATCTTATCGCGTTTTATCGTACGGAATAAGTTGAAATGATGTAAAAATTGATAACCTAGGCGACGCGTGCGCAGATTACCCCGGGGGACGCGGTTAATTTGAATTTAAGAGTGTTTTGACGTCATGGAATATTCGTTGTTAAAGTAGAATGGAAATATTTTTAAACATCATTTTAATATCGTTGTAGTACGCTTGACACTTGAACCAATCTCACGAGTATTTCTTAAAACGAATATCTCGATCGCGTTTTATCGTACGAAATAAGTGGAAATTATGTAAGTTGTATGATTAATAACCTAGGCAGGAAGATAGCGCGCGCGTGCGCGGTTTACCTGGGAGGCGCGGATTGCCCGGGCGCGCGGTTAATTTGAATTTAAAACATGGATTACCTCTCCGAAATAATTCATGTACCCAAAATTGGACCGCAAGTTTTTTTCTTTTTAGGGGAATCTCTATGGGAGTTTAACATTACAATAAAGCTAATAGGTCCAGTTTGGGGTACTTTTGGTCCGAAATGGGGTACATAGGGCCGAAAACAATTTTTATTTAACTATTGGTTATTTAAATAAATACCACTTTTATTCAAATAAATGCTTGGTTGGGTAAAAAACACAATTAAATAAGTTAAAATGATATTCTTTTTACCAACGTTTTTTAAATAAATCGGAAAATTTGTGGATAAAAATTAATCGACTGCCGAATACTAGAAGCAATTCTAATTTAAATGCGTATATTTAAATAGGAAAAAATGAACGATTCGATCGGAGGCATATCATTAATTTAACGTATTGAACGTAGGGTAAGAGGCTTTTGTAGTAATTACTACCTATATTTGCATTTCAGAAATCTATTTTAACATATTGAGCGCCAAGAAAAGAGGCTTTTGTAGTATTTACTACCTATATTTACATATTAGAATGTAATTTAACGTATTGAAGGTAGAGTATAAAGATTTTGTAGTATTTACTACCTACATTTGCATTTCAGAAATCTTTTTTAACATATTGAACGCCAAGAAAAGAGGCTTTTGTAGTATTTTTCCTCCTATATTTACATATTGGAATGTAATTTAACGTATTGAAGGTAAAGTATAGAGATTTTGTAGTATTTTACTACCTATATTGGCATTTCGGAAGTATATTTTAACGTGTTGAATGTAGAGTATAGAGAGTGTTGTAGTATTATTCTTCCTACGTGACTACACCGGAAACGTCTCTGTGTTATTCGCTTTAGTAATCAAGCCGACTCTGAACATATGCTTTACTCTTTATTCTACGAGGTTTAAACATACACCATTTCAGTACATTATTAACTTATTCCATACGCTATTTAAAACACATGCGATAAAGATAACGAGGAAACAAGTTAACTCTGAACATATATGTTATGCTCTATACGTGAAGGATGTTGTAAGCTTAAATTCATAATGGTTAATGTGTAGTATTTTTCTACCTTTTTACATTTTATAGTATTTCTTTATCTATATTTGTGTATCGGAAATGTATTTTAACGTATCGAACGTAGAGTAAATTTTTTTTTATATTTTCTTTATATATTTGCGTATCAGAGTTGTGTGTTGTCGTATTAAAAGAAGAAAAAGGAACTTTTCATAGTGTTATTCTACCTATTTACATATCGGAAATGTATTTATATTTTACCGTATTTAAAATATAGGTAATTGTTTTTATTGGCTTGACTTAATAAAGCGTGAAAGTTATTAGTTTCAAAATGATATTTACAAATCTTATCCACACAAATTTAATTTAATTTCAATTTTAGTGTTTTATAGTATCTTTCTGACTATATTTGTGTATAATAATTATATTTTACCGTATTTAAATAGTAATAAAAGCGAATTGAAAGTTTGAAGAAAATATGAATTAAGTTCGTAAATAAAATCCTTTTATAGTATTTTGAAGGACTCTTAATACGTTTTCAACTTGAATAAAATTAAAAACAATAATCTAAGATACCCTTTAAAGTTAAATTCCTTTAGAGTTTATCAGTAAAACCACTTTAAGTATTTTTTCAATCCTTATACCTATATTTACATATTGGAATTGTTACAAAAGGTTCTTTTAAACGTAACTTAGTACACTAATTAAGTATTTATTTAATTAATTTGTGTACCTGAAATGTATTTATTGAAAAATAAGTGGGTTTTACTATTTATCACGGTTTTATATATATATATATATATATATATATATAAAACCGTGATAAATAGTAAAACCCACTTATTTTTCAATAAATACATTAAGAAATGTTTTAATTAAAATATCTTTCATTTTCTACTACATTTTTAAAAATGAAAGAAGTTTATTTTATCCACAAATTTTCCGATTTATTTAAAAAACGTTGGTAAAAAGAATATAATTTTAACTTATTTAATTGTGTTTTTTACCCAACCAAGCATTTATTTGAATAAAAGTGGTATTTATTTAAATAACCAATAGTTAAATAAAAATTGTTAAATGTTTAAATAATCGAAAGTGAACAAGCCTATTTTTTAAATAAAACAAACAGACTTTAGAGTTGATAAGATTTGTAAATATCATTTGAAACTAATAATTTTCACGCTTTATTTAAGTCAAGCAATTACATTTTTAAAAATGAAAGAAGTTAAACAATATAAAAATTTGTAAATATTGTAAATATTTTTAGGTAATAAAGAAATTAAGAAATGTTTTAATTAAAATATCTTTCATTTTCTACTACATTTTTAAAAATGAAAGAAGTTTTACAATATAATTATTCTAATATAATTTCAAAATCAGGTATTATTTAAAGTACAAATGCATAATTTAGTGAAGCAATTCTTATTTAAATACTTTTATTTAATTAATTTGTGTATCTGAAATGTATTTATTGAAAAATAAGTGGGTTTTACTATTTATCACGGTTTTTTATATATATATATATATATATATATATATATTGGAATTGTTACAAAAGGTTCTTTTAAACGTAACTTAGTACATTTATTTATTTTGGAAGTTCAAAACGTATTAAGAGCCCTTCAGAGTACTATAAAAGGATTTCATTTACAAATTAAATTAATATTTTCTTCAAACTTTCAATTCGTTATAATTTGAATTTAAATGAAAACATCATGGGTTATAGGTGCGTAATCTACTATTAGACCGAACTAATTAAAAAAAATACTTAAAGTAAGTGGTTTTACTGATAAACTCTAAAGGAATTTTGGAATTTTCTAGAATAGCAAAGTAAAACTAAAACGTAAACCAAGTTTAAAACGAAACTAATAACTGGGAGAAAGGTTGAAGTAAGTAATTTTTTTGATTTTTCGTTTTTTAATTTTTGAGTTCCCTATATTATTATAAACTAAATTAAATATAATTTTTGAAAATTTGTGATAAAAGATCTGCTCCTTCGTGTTTTACATATATTTAAAAACTCGAGATTTTAATGAATTGTTTTCAAAGCATGAAAAATATAGCAGATCCTTTGATTTTAATTGTAGTTAGTAGTTACTTAAAAAAAAGTCGCTAGCTGACTTGGAGCTGGTGTAGTTAAATTTTAAAAATGTGTATTTTAAATTTTGTTTGTAAAAGTTTTTTTTGAAAAAGTTTAATATTATAGTTTAAATTTATTAAATAAAATAAAATATAAATTATACATTTGGTTTAGTATTTTACTATTGCAAGTAAAATTAATAGTAATTTCAATTACTTTTTTAGTTTTTTTTTGACAAATATAGCTATTTAGTTATTTCAAAAACAAAGACGTCGAATTATTTGGTATTCAAAATACTATTGGTTAGTTTTTATATATTTAATTTTATTTTTCAGAACAATTTCTCTTTGTCTAGCTTTTTCTAACTTTCATTTAGATGGCCTTAAAGCCAAGTATTTAACAAATTACTTACTTCAACCTTTCTCCTAGTTATTAGTTTCGTTTTAAACTTGGTTTACGTTTTAGTTTTACTTTGCTATTCTAGAAAATTCCAAAATTCCTTTAGAGTTTATCAGTAAAACCACTAACTTTAAGTATTTTTTTTAATTAGTTCGGTCTAATAGTAGATTACGCACCTATAACCCATGATGTTTTCATTTAAATTCAAATTATAACGAATTGAAAGTTTGAAGAAAATATTAATTTAATTTGTAAATGAAATCCTTTTATAGTACTCTGAAGGGCTCTTAATACGTTTTGAACTTCCAAAATAAATTAATGTACTAAGTTACGTTTAAAAGAACCTTTTGTAACAATTCCAATATATATATATATATAAATATATATATACATAAAAAACCGTGATAAATAGTAAAACCCACTTATTTTTCAATTAATACATTTCAGAAACACAAATTAATTAAATAAAAGTATTTAAATAAGAATTGCTTCACTAAATTATGCATTTGTACTTTAAATAATACCTGATTTTGAAATTATATTAGAATAATTATATTGTTAAACTTCTTTCATTTTTAAAAATGTAGTAGAAAATGAAAGATATTTTAATTAAAACATTTCTTAATTTCTTTATTACCTAAAAATATTTACAATATTTACAAATTTTTATATTGTTTAACTTCTTTCATTTTTAAAAATGTAATTGCTTGACTTAAATAAAGCGTGAAAATTATTAGTTTCAAATGATATTTACAAATCTTATCAACTCTAAAGTCCATTTTTCAGGTATTAGTAAGTATTTCATACAAACTAACTTCTAAAATATGGATTTAGTTCGTAAATAAAATTCTTTTAAATTACTTTGAAGGACTCTTTATACGTTTTGAACTTGAATAATATTAAAAACAATAATCTAAGATACCCTTTAAAGTTAAATTCCTTTAGTTTATCAGTAAAACCACTTACTTTAAGTATTTTTTTAATTAGTTCGGTCTAATAGTAGATTACGCACCTATAACCCATGATGTTTTCATTTAAATTCAAATTATAACGAATTGAATGTTTGAAGAAAATATTAATTTAATTTGTAAATGAAATCCTTTTATAGTACTCTGAAGGGCTCTTAATACGTTTTGAACTTCCAAAATAAATTAATGTACTAAGTTACGTTTAAAAGAACCTTTTGTAACAATTCCAATATATATATATATATATATATATATATATACATAAAAAACCGTGATAAATAGTAAAACCCACTTATTTTTCAATTAATACATTTCAGATACACAAATTAATTAAATAAAAGTATTTAAATAAGAATTGCTTCACTAAATTATGCATTTGTACTTTAAATAATACCTGATTTTTAAATTATATTAGAATAATTATATTGTTAAACTTCTTTCATTTTTAAAAATGTAGTAGAAAATGAAAGATATTTTAATTAAAACATTTCTTAATTTCTTTATTACCTAAAAATATTTACAATATTTACAAATTTTTATATTGTTTAACTTCTTTCATTTTTAAAAATGTAATTGCTTGACTTAAATAAAGCGTGAAAATTATTAGTTTCAAATGATATTTACAAATCTTATCAACTCTAACGTCCATTTTTCAGGTATTAGTAAGTATTTCATACAAACTAACTTCTAAAATATGGATTTAGTTCGTAAATAAAATTCTTTTAAATTACTTTGAAGGACTCTTTATACGTTTTGAACTTGAATAATATTAAAAACAATAATCTAAGATACCCTTTAAAGTTAAATTCCTTTAGTTTATCAGTAAAACCACTTACTTTAAGTATTTTTTAATCCGTTCGGTCTAATAGTAGATTACGCACCTATAATCCATGATGTTTTCATTTAAATTCAAATTATAACGAATTGAAAGTTTGAAGAAAATATTAATTTAGTTTGTAAATTAAATCCTTTTATAGTACTCTGAAGGGCTCTTAATACGTTTTGAACTTCCAAAATAAATTAATATACTAAGTTACGTTTAAAAGAACCTTTTGTAACAATTCCAATATATATATATATATATATATAAAAAACCGTGATAAATAGTAAAACCCACTTATTTTTCAATAAATACATTTCAGATACACAAATTAATTAAATAAAAGTATTTAAATAAGAATTGCTTCACTAAATTATGCATTTGTACTTTAAATAATACCTGAATTTGAAATTATATTAGAATAATTATATTGTTAAACTTCTTTCATTTTTAAAAATGTAGTAGAAAATGAAAGATATTTTAATTAAAACATTTCTTAATTTCTTTATTACCTAAAAATATTTACAATATTTACAAATTTTTATATTGTTTAACTTCTTTCATTTTTAAAAATGTAATTGCTTGACTTAAATAAAGCGTGAAAATTATTAGTTTCAAATGATATTTACAAATCTTATCAACTCTAAAGTCTGTTTGTTTTATTTAAAAAATAGACTTGTTCACTTTCGATTATTTAAACATTTAACAATTTTTATTTAACTATTGGTTATTTAAATAAATACCACTTTTATTCAAATAAATGCTTGGTTGGGTAAAAAACACAATTAAATAAGTTAAAATTATATTCTTTTTACCAACGTTTTTTAAATAAATCGGAAAATTTGTGGATAAAATAAACTTCTTTCATTTTTAAAAATGTAGTAGAAAATGAAAGATATTTTAATTAAAACATTTCTTAATTTCTTTATTACCTAAAAATATTTACAATATTTACAAATTTTTATATTGTTTAACTTCTTCCATTTTTAAAAATGTAATTGCTTGACTTAACACCTTTTATAGGACTCTGAAGGGCTCTTAATACGTTTTGAACTTCCAAAATAAATTAATGTACTAAGTTACGTTTAAAAGAACCTTTTGTAACAATTCCAATATATATATATATATATAAAACCGTGATAAATAGTAAAACCCACTTATTTTTCAATAAATACATTTCAGATACACAAATTAATTAAATAAATACTTAATTAGTGTACTAAGTTGCGTTTAAAAGAACCTTTTGTAACAATTCCAATATGTAAATATAGGTATAAGGATTGAAAAAATACTTAAAGTGGTTTTACTGATAAACTCTAAAGGGTATCTTAGATTATTGTTTTTAATTTTATTCAAGTTGAAAACGTATTAAGAGTCCTTCAAAATACTATAAAAGGATTTTATTTACGAACTTAATTCATATTTTCTTCAAACTTTCAATTCGCTTTTATTACTATTTAAATACGGTAAAATATAATTATTATACACAAATATAGTCAGAAAGATACTATAAAACACTAAAATTGAAATTAAATTAAATTTGTGTGGATAAGATTTGTAAATATCATTTTGAAACTAATAACTTTCACGCTTTATTAAGTCAAGCCAATAAAAACAATTACCTATATTTTAAATACGGTAAAATATAAATACATTTCCGATATGTAAATAGGTAGAATAACACTATGAAAAGTTCCTTTTTCTTCTTTTAATACGACAACACACAACTCTGATACGCAAATATATAAAGAAAATATAAAAAAAAATTTACTCTACGTTCGATACGTTAAAATACATTTCCGATACACAAATATAGATAAAGAAATACTATAAAATGTAAAAAGGTAGAAAAATACTACACATTAACCATTATGAATTTAAGCTTACAACATCCTTCACGTATAGAGCATAACATATATGTTCAGAGTTAACTTGTTTCCTCGTTATCTTTATCGCATGTGTTTTAAATAGCGTATGGAATAAGTTAATAATGTACTGAAATGGTGTATGTTTAAACCTCGTAGAATAAAGAGTAAAACATATGTTCAGAGTCATTACATTCTAATATGTAAATATAGGTAGTAAATACTACAAAAGCCTCTTTTCTTGGCGCTCAATATGTTAAAATAGATTTCTGAAATGCAAATATAGGTAGTAATTACTACAAAAGCCTCTTACTCTACGTTCAATACGTTAAATTAATGATATGCCTCCGATCGAATCGTTCATTTTTTCTTATTTAAATATACGCATTTAAATTAGAATTGCTTCTAGTGTTCGGCAGTCGATTAATTTTTATCCACAAATTTTCCGATTTATTTAAAAAACGTTGGTAAAAAGAATATCATTTTAACTTATTTAATTGTGTTTTTTACCCAACCAAGCATTTATTTGAATAAAAGTGGTATTTATTTAAATAACCAATAGTTAAATAAAAATTGTTTTCGGCCCTATGTACCCCATTTCGGACCAAAAGTACCCCAAACTGGACCTATTAGCTTTATTGTAATGTTAAACTCCCATAGAGATTCCCCTAAAAAGAAAAAAACTTGCGGTCCAATTTTGGGTACATGAATTATTTCGGAGAGGTAATCCATGTTTTAAATTCAAATTAACCGCGCGCCCGGGCAATCCGCGCCTCCCAGGTAATCCGCGCACGCGCGCGCTATCTTCCTGCCTAGGTTATTAATCATACAACTTACATAATTTCCACTTATTTCGTACGATAAAACGCGATCGAGATATTCGTTTTAAGAAATACTCGTGAGATTGGTTCAAGTGTCAAGCGTACGACAATGATATTAAAATGAAGTTTAAAAATATTTCCATTCTACTTTAACAACGAATATTCCATGACGTCAAAACACTCTTAAATTCAAATTAACCGCGTCCCCCGGGGTAATCTGCGCACGCGTCGCCTAGGTTATCAATTTTTACATCATTTCAACTTATTCCGTACGATAAAACGCGATAAGATATACGTTCAAGTATCTTTCGAGATAAGCGTAGATAAATGAACAAGTTGGCCTGGGCATAATATGTTGATATGTGGGAAAACAAATCGTCGCGAGAAATACCCTAAATACATTGACTTTTCGATGATTTTACCCCCATTTCACCCCTTAAATCCCGGACCCCGATCCCGAACCTGACCCCGACCCCGGGATCGGCGTGTCGACCTTACTTTCCTTCTACTGTTATTCATTTTTAATTCGAAATTAAAGATTATTTTGCTTGTTTTCACAGTTTTAGCGTTTTAATTTATACTTTAAAATTAAATCGGTTTTAACCATGTATTTTTCTAAATGGTTAAAACCGGATAAAACTAGGTGGTAGAATATGGTCTGGTTGGTTCTTGCCTACCTGAAACGGTTTGGTTTAGTAATAAAAAAAAATTATATTCATTGGGAATCTAATGGAGAAGACGGCATCGAAATACTCGGAGTTTAACTTTTGTTAGTTTAGATTTTTCGGAAATTTGACCCCAAATATTCGTATTTGATTAAGGAGCTGTGTTAACATTAAAAACAGTTAATTTTCAGTGATTATTACATTTATTTACACTAATCAATATGTTCGTCATCAGAAATGTTACCTTTGCGACTAGAATGTAGGCATACAAAACTGAAAACGTAAAATTACGATCGGGATTTCCGGGTGTAACTTTGGTTACACTTGGATTATTTTTATGCTTTTTCTTAAATTAGATTCCCAGTTAATAGTAGTATCGAAGTGCTAATTACATTCCTATTGATAAACCTAACTGATTCACCGTAAACAGCAAAAAACCAATAGATCCAAGATGGTGGACTATTTGGGGAACTTCAACCCCCCCCCCCCCCCACCCTTCAATAGGCAATTTTGTTTCTGTGACCAGCACCATGGATAGATGCCATTTCCGTTGAGACTTGCTTGTCTCTAAGTTTGTCCGAAGTTTTACCTTTTAACATTTAAATGCACTGTACTAAGGTTCAAATTCCAGAGTAAATGCGTATTATTACATTTCTGTACATAAAATATTTCTTAAATGCACATAATTAAATGTATCACTAGTTACAACAAAATAATGAACGAATTTTATCAATTTTAACTCTAAGCTTGAAAAACACAACTTACACATTTGAAATTTAATTATGTACATTTTGTGGGTAAATGAACACGATGATTTGAAAAGCTTTTAGATCAAAGAGATTCCGCATTGCGTCAAAAAGCGATTCCTAAAATAATTAATTATTTATTATCGCGTACTTAAATACGTTATTGATCAAATTAAGCCCACGTGTGACGCTAGTGCAGTCAATGACGTTACTGAGGTAATTTGTTAACTATAACAGGGTACAAATTGAGAGATGTTTCTATGACCATTTTAATAAATAATTTAAAACAATTACTTTGTATCTAAATCTTTAAACAGATGATAATCGCAGTTGCTTTGGTCACGGTAGCCAGTGTGCTGTCCAGTCGACTGGGAACCGGGATCGGCTATGGCACTGGCACTGGCACCGGAATCGGGTACCGAGGAGTGGGAGACACGGCGGTGGTCGAGAGGGAGGTGGTTCGCAGGGACGGCTTCGGGGGCGGAGCGCAGGTCCAGAGAGAAAGGGAGGTGGTCCAGGAGAGGCCCAGCTACGGATATGGAAAGAAGTAACTGCAGCCGAAGAATTAACCAAAAATCATTTATTTCTTATTTTCATTTTGTTATCTTATATAATACCACATTTGGAAATATATCGGTTGAAAATTTTAAACATAGCCATATTTTAATAATAAAATTCTTTATTCAAATAAGCAACCGTAAGAAGTATTGTTTCCAACTTATGATAATTTAACGTTGCTATATTTGGCTACTGAATAGGAATAAGTTCAGCTACACTGAAGAAGGTGATATCTTTAAGGTATCATTAATTGCTGCCAAGAAGGGAAGCTATTTGAGAGGATAGTAAATAGAGTTTTAAGAAAAATTAATAATAAACTATTTGAGTTTTTTCTTAACTTATATGATATGAAGGTTTCAATCAAGATTACAACACCTACATACAAAAAGCCTTCTATTTGAAATACAGTTTTCCTACTTAGCCCTAGCCTATATAGGATGTTTCGGATAAGTCTGTCAATAATTAAGGGTCGTGTTCTTTTGTTAGATTTTTACGGAATAAATCAAAATACAGAGCTAAATAAAATAATGCGGTTTATTATGATGACGTACAAAAATAGACTGACACAGAGATTTTTCTAGAACTAAAACCAAAGAGACACGTGATTAGCTAATAGAGTCCCGCTTGGAAACATTATCGCCATCTAGGTTTCGAGTTCGGCATAAGTTTATATCACTCTAACACTTCCCCTTGTCGACTCCTAACTTTCTCTCTTAAGTCCTATCTGCTCACAATGTTCTTTAGTGTGTTGCGCCCCTATAGGCTTGGTCAGCATATCTACCAGGTTCTTGTCGGAACGCACATACTGAAAATAAATCTTCCCCTCGTCAACCATTTCACGTAGAAAGTAATACCTTAAGTCAATATGCTTGCTGCGATCAGAAGTCATTTGATTCTTGGCTAAGCACATTGCCCTTTGATTATCCACGTTTATCGATAATGGTCCTATTTGAGTCTTCTCTCCAATTTCTGTCAACAGATTTCGAAGCCACACCGCTTCTTTAGCTGCGGCACACATTGCTAAGTATTCGGCTTCCACCGTTGATAGTGCTGTTGTTCTCTGCTTCTTACTACTCCATGATATCGCTGTATTTCCCATTAGGAATACGTAACCACTGTAAGATTTTCGATCCACGTGGTCTCTTGCCCAATCGGCGTCCGAGAAAGCTGATACGTCACCAGAATCCTTTCTGTAGGTCAACTTATAATCTTTCGTCTGTTTTATATATCGGAGTATGTGTTTGACACAACGCCAGTGTTCCTTAGTTGGGCGCTAGTTAAATTGGTTCAGGAACGTTGCTGCAAACGCCAAATCTGGCCTTGTAGCCCCTGCGAGATAGAGTATGCTACCTATCGCTTGTCTGTAGGGTATAGATTTGCTTTCAAATTCTACATCTAACCATTCTTCGTCCGAAACCTTCCGTAATTTAACTCCGGGGTCTAAAGGAGTTTTTACTCCTTTCGAATCGCTCATTCCGAAAGTTTCTATAATCTCTTCCACATAGGTGAGCTGGTTTAGAGATATTGAACCATCATCTCCCTTTTATACGCTTATTGAGAGCATTTGGCTAGCTTCTTCTATTTCCCTACTTTTGAATGCTTCTTGAACGGTTCTGATGATCTGTGCAAAATGTATGTAACCATCACTTTGCAACTCTAATTACCAAATATGCTCATTACAAACGAAAATGCGGCGATCCATTTGATATGCACAAAATAAATATCACAAGTGAGTTATAGCTCGGTTCTAGCTAATAGGTCGATGTGAAATGTCAGTACACAGAAAAAACAACGTTTAGCTTTTCAACATTTGAATTGCAATTTAACGCGTTATAAATGTAAATGGATACTTTTGCCGTTGATTCACTAAACACCAAAGTGTTTAAATCCAAAATGGCTAAACGACTAAACACGAGGAGCAAGCGAAAATCTATAAAAACGCGTAAAAAACCTAGGCGTTAAACAAAATCAACATAAACCTAAACATCTGTGTTTTAAAGTGTTCAAAACGGATCCACTCAGAAAAAACCACGTTTAGCTTTTAAACACTTGAATTACAATGTAACGCGTTATAGATGTAAACGGACCAAATGGCTAAACAACTAAACACGAGAAGGAATCGAAGATCTATAGAAACACGTTTGAAACTTAGACGATTAACAAAATTAGCATAAACCTAAACACCTGTGTTTTAAAGTGTTCAAAATGGTTCCTCTGGGATTTAGATTTGAAACGGCTTCTGTTATAAAAGCCAAAGTTTCCGCTAATAACGCGTTAGATCCGACTGCGCCGATGTAACCATTTATTTTGCTTCTTTCAAATTCTAATGTTCCTCACAGACTTAGTTATAATTCGTAAACTAGTTATCCTACGGATTTGCGGTCGGTGAAATTCGGTACTAAACAATACGTAACATCCGAAAGTATGGTTGGTCTTGTCCAATATTTAGTGAAATTTCGAGAAAATCACGTTTTTAAGTGTACTTTTGGTCATAACTCGGAAACTATTAGTACTAGCGACCCGCGTTAACACATACTACAGAACGATACCCAACTCGACCAGAGTTCTAAATTTAAAAGGTATTTCATATCAGAGAAAAACGACCACGTAATTCAGTACAAATTACTCGAAAACAGTTCATCGTACAGACCTGTGGTTGGTCTCATTCGACTCAGCGTGAAAATTATCATCGGGCACAACACCAAACGCGGTCCAATTCATTGAAAGCAAATTTCGGGGCCAACTGCCCCCTATTGCCTCCTTTGCCCCACCTCTAAAAACTATGTTCGCCACCTCGCATCGCTGCGGACTCATCATCCTTAAAGTAGGCCAAATTGCAAGTTGGGGCGAATTTTGCCGTTGAGCTATAGGGACGGTTTGCAGTCGTATATTTTATTATACCTCTCGTGAAAAACGTTTGTTTACAAGCCACCCCCGCGTCCCCCGGCTTGAAATTTGGTGATTCAATTCGGAAACTACTTAGTTCTTAACGTCATCTATCGTTCGGTTTTTAAACAAATATACGGAATTTTACCCGCCAAAATAGTCAAGTCGTCTGCTAAGTTTATATATGTTTTATAAATGATTTGTAATTTCTGACAATAGAGTAATGGCCGGCACTCCGTAGTTTTGACCATGGTCGACATTTTGGTCGCGATTTGTTATCTATAGTAAAAAGCATGGGTGACGTGCCGTGACGTCACACTGCCATTACTCTATACATTACTTTCCTGTATATCATTCCAATGACTTAAATTAGTAAATATCACTAGATTATCATCGCTGTCATGTATTTTAAATAGTTTAATTAACTTCAATATTCCAATGGCCAAGGTCTTAGGCCGAGGAATAAAAATCAACCTATCTGAAAAACTAATTCCTTCATCATCACAAGGTGCTCTTTTTTAATATTCCCTACATTTACAAAATATAATTAATGGGTGCGGCTCTGATGTCTGCATGCCTCCTGATTATTATAGTTGCTAGAAGACTTGGAAACAGCGGTAGTCCTGGCGCCAATGGCCCTTAAAAAAATCAGGGGCCCCTTAAAATAAATCAATTGAACGGGGGTAGCGGGCCACCAGGGCCCTCATAATAAATTAAAACATATTTTTTAAGCTGTTTCTTAAACGCTGTCTTCCTACCCTAGATGAGAGCGAAATCTAGCGTTACTGATAGTCTGATGTGTTTCAAATTTTACTACTTAAGCCCAGTTCACACTATACAATTAATTGGGCCACTTAATTGTATCCAACTAATTGTAAGCAAGAACATTGTACAGTGTGAACAGAAAAAGTGGTGACATATAGTATAAACAGAAAAAGTGGGGACAATTCTTACAATTATTCGGCTCACACTATACAATTTTCTTGCTTACAATTAGTTGGATACAATTAAGTGGCCAATTAACTGTATAGTGTGAACTGGGCTTTAGTTACGTTTAATATGTTTTGAACATCTGGCAACGCTGTTCCTTAGAAATATTCGCATAGTCGCGTTATTTATGCTTGACTTCCATTTCAAGACGATTCCGAGCTGATCACGTTTTTCTTTGAAAGTAAGTCTACGTGAGAGATGATTTTATCTCTGATTAACAATTACTTGCAAAATAGAAGAGTTGCTTCTTCTTGTATATTAATGTAATTCCAAATATCTGCGTAACGAAAATTTAGGCCTAAGTTAAGCTTGGATGTAGTATTGTACTATTATCATGAATACCAGTGCTAGTCTGCCTAATGAAATCTATAGCTAAACGATTAGTAAATAAAAACTTAAACATTTTAGTTCTAAGCTAATTATTAATTCGATCAAAAAATTAATATGAAATTCAACAATGTTATTACAATTTAGGGAAGACAATAATTATAAATGCTGGAGGTAAAGTTAAACTAGCGAAGAGGTTAAAAGTAGGAAGGGGTTAGTCTAGAAATTAAGCTTAGAATATAATTATTGGCAAATTGATATTATTGAAGTGAAGTAGAACTCATTAATGCATGCAATGTGGTTTAGACAAAATTCTTACTAACTTGACCACCTGACTCCTATTGTCGAAAAACCGATGGTGGTAATAAATAAAGTCAGTACCATTGCGGAGGGGGCGGTTTGATCTGGGCTGCATTTTTAACGTGAGGCAATGTCATTTTCAACGTATTTTGCGTTGGTACAGGACCGTTCTTAGAGCGCTCGTGGCCCCGGGCGAAATGCATGGGCGAAACTGAGAGTAGAGGCTCTCCGGTATATACATCCCTATGGTAAAATTTTAGAGGCCCTGGGCGACCGTCCTGCTCGCCCCTCCCCCCCCTTAAGAACGGCCCTGTATGTTGGTATTATAACTGCCGGCCAAATTAAATGTTAGCCCAGGGCGCCAAAACCTCTATTTACGTCACAGAACGAAATCGTATACTTGGCGCTACTAATCTAAAGTGTTATATGTAAACACGCAAATTTATCGTCTAAATGATTCTTGGGCATATTTCGTTGTAGACACACAACTTACTAAATATTGTCCACGCAGCTCAAAAGCTTCTTTATGAGCTCTACTTCACTTCACATCAGTTTGGTTGGGTCAAATAATAAAGAAAAACAAAAAATGAAGTTTTAGGAAAGAACATAGTTCAACGGGCTCGTCTCACACCAAGAGCCCGAGCTCGATTTGAAGCTAAGCTCAGCCTTTTTATGAAAATGATACGAGCCCGAGAAGAGACCAAAACGTTGTGGTCATTTCATTTGAGCCCGAGATGAGACCTTTATATTATAGCGTATTTTTGTGTGCTCGAACTGAAACTATTTTAATACAGCGTATATTTGTGAGCTCGAGATGAGACCATTAAAATATAGTAAATTGCAGTGACCCTTAGCGGAGTCCAATATAATGTACTACTACGAGTCCGGGCTGAGACCATATTTTTGTAACGATGCCGATATGAGACCTTTTTATTTTTTTTATTTTTTTTTCGCTCGTTATGAGCCCTTGTAACGGGTGGGACAATACAGTCCGCTCGTCCATTTAATTAAACAGGTGCGAGATATGTGTTACGGCCACGCCAACGGGGGGATACTTGGGGATAGGGTTGGGACACCCGTGGCGGAAGTATGACAACCACCCGTTGGGGGATTAGTGGTTGTCCTCACACGGCCATCCACAAACTCTGCCTCCCGGACGCCTGGGATTACAGGAGTGAGCCACTACTCCCGGCCTTTTTATTTTTAAGAGACGGTTGTGTCCGTTTTGGCACGATTATATTTCCCCTTGGCCACTGGGGAGCGCGCGGAGCAGAGCAAGAGTACGTACTTAATAATCGGTCCCCAAAATCGTCATTTGTTAAAACCACCAAATATTTAAAATTTGTGGAAGAACATCATATTGATCTAAAATGTTTGATAATCAATAAAATATTTTTTTCAAATAAAAATTTTCTTTAGAATCAATTTTTTCTTTGAATAATCCGAAACGTCTCAAGAACTCGATACGTTTGGAATTCTAATGTTGCGGGAACTTGCCGCGTTTGAATCTTAAACGTTTCAAGAACTCAACGCGTTTGAATCTTAAACGTTTCAAGAACTCGACGCGTTTGAATCTTAAACGTTTCAAGAACTCGACGCGTTTGAATCTTAAACGTTTCAAGAACTCGACGCGTTTGAATCTTAAACGTTTCAAGAACTCGACGCGTTTGAAACTTAAACGATTCGACAACTCGACGCGTTTGAATCTTACACGTTTCAAGAACTCAACGCGTTTGAATCTTAAACGATTCGACAACTCGACACATTTGAAACTTAAACGTTGCGACAACTCGACGCGTTTGAAACTTAAACGCTTCCAGATTTCGACGCGTTTGAAAATAGACGAGTTTACATTTTAAGCACTACAAGACCTCAACACGCATAAAACAATCATTTCTAGAACTTAACATGCTTTAACCGAAAACGTTTTCTAATTCGACGCGCAAAAAAACCTAACGTTTCTTCTACTCAACGCGTGTTGGTATAGCATACATGTATGTCTGTGAGAGCGTTGCATTTTCCCGTTTAGAAAAACGTCTAGAATTTAAACATTGTTTTTTCTGTGTACCTGTACCTTATGCCATATCCATCGCCATTCCTTTGTCATTGCTCTTAATTCATTCTTATTTTTGTGTAACGTTTATGGTATTTAATATTATCTCCATTCCCTACTAAAGCAGGGCGGCGCAATAAGTGTAAACTTTCTTTTCCTGTTCAATAAACTTTATTTAAAAAAAATAGTGGTTCTTGCTCAAGTGAGGAATGAAAATGAACGAAAAGTTCACGAACTGCCCATCTCTGTTTAAGGGTCGCTCTTGAACGGGAAATATCGTTTAAGGCTTATGATTATATTGCCATTTAAATGCTACACGGCCAATGAAATAATTTTCTCGCCTTCTTGGCGAACTTGTTAAATTTAGATAATTTTTATCTTTTTACTAGTTTTACCAATCATTTTATAAAAATAATTTCCAAAAATGAGTAAACGTATAAACGAAAAGCCATTTCAAGAGGAAATTTTACCACCAGACGATGACAATGAATCACAAATTTCTTGTGAAGATTCAAATGAGTCTGATGTCAGTTTTAACTTTTTGGAGGAAAAAGAAAGTATTACTAATTACTCATGTAAATTTATGTTAAGTACATTAAACAATAATTAGTTTTAATAATTATTTTCTGATTTTAAAAATGGTTAGTATAAAATTTGGGACTCGAATTGGACTAGAAATAGCTAAAATGTGCTTTTTATGGACTCGAAGACTCGAACGAGTATTGAAAAATTGGACTCGAATCGAAACCCAAAAAATAGGACTCGCACAGCCCTACTTTCAAACCCGTGTATCTCTGAAAGCGGTATGGTGCATAATGGGTGCCTATTAATAGGCTACATATTTGATGGGAATTACATTAATGGGCGGGCTATCGTTAAGCTGGCCCGCCCACTTAATATTTATACATTTGCTGAATCCGATAGTTTTCAAAACCTTGTATCTTTGAAAGCGGTATGGTGCATATTCTAGGGAAGGTGGTGCTTATTGGTGCATAATGGGTGCCTATTGATGGACTGCATCTTTCTTTGAAATTAAAAATGGGTGGGCTACCATTAACCTCACCCGCCCATTTCAAATTCATACATTTCCATAATCCGATAATTTTCAAACTCTTGAATCTCCGAAACTAATATGGTGCATATATTGGCGAAGGTGGTGCGTAATGGTGCATAATGGGTGCCTATTGATGGGCTGCATCTTTGTTTGAATTTGAAAATGGGCGGGCTACCATTAACTTGGCCCGCCCATTTTCAAACTCTTTTATCTCCGAATCCGGCGTGGTGCAGATTTTAAGAAAGGTGGTGCGTAACGGTGCGTAACAGGTGCCAATTAACAGACTTCATATTTGCAGGATATTTCGAAAGTAGAAGGAAAGTGATGGCGAGACGCCACCCCCGGGGACGGGGTCAGGTTCGGGATCGGGGTCCGGGATTTAAGGGGTGAAATGGGGGTTAAATCGTCGAAAAGTCAATGTATTTAGGGTATTTCTCGCGACGATTTGTTTTCTCATATATAAACATATTATGTCCAGGCCAACTTGTTCATTTATCTACGCTTATCTCGAAAGATACTTGAACGTATATCTTATCAAGTGTTATCGTACGGAATAAGTTGAAATGATGTAAAAATTGATAACCTAGGCGACGCGTGCGCAGATTACCCCGGGGGACGCGGTTAATTTGAATTTAAGAGTGTTTTGACGTCATGGAATATTCGTTGTTAAAGTAGAATGGAAATATTTTTAAACTTCATTTTAATATCATTGTAGTACTTAAATATGCTTGGCACTTGAACCAATCTCACGAGTATTTCTTAAAACGAATATCTCGATCGCGTTTTATCGTACGAAATAAGTGGAAATTATGTAAGTTGTATGATTAATAACCTAGGCAGGAAGATAGCGCGCGCGTGCGCGGATTACCTGGGAGGCGCGGATTGCCCGGGCGCGCGGTTAATTTGAATTTAAAACATGGATTCCCTCTCCGAAATAATTCATGTACCCAAAATTGGACCGCAAGTTTTTTTCTTTTAGGGGAATCTCTATGGGAGTTTAACATTACAATAAAGCTAATAGGTCCAGTTTGGGGTACTTTTGGTCCGAAATGGGGTACATAGGGCCGAAAATGGTGACTTTGGTCGTTTTAAGGGTACTTTTGGTCTATTTTGGTCCATTTTTGGGTACATCAGAAAAGCAGTTGGAAAAACGAAGAGCCTTATTTTTTTTTCCACCCATCTCCAAACTCCAAAAATTATTGCTTTAATTTATTTATCGCTTCCGTAGGTATAAAATAAGATAAAAACCACTTACCTATATTTTAATTACGGTAAATTAAAAATACTTAATTAGTGTACTAAGTTACGTTTAAAAGAACCTTTTGTAACAATTCCAATATGTAAATATAGGTATAAGGATTGAAAAAATTCTTAAAGTGGTTTTACTGATAAACTCTAAAGGAATTTAACTTTAAAGGGTATCTTAGATTATTGTTTTTAATTTTATTCAAGTTGAAAACGTATTAAGAGTCCTTCAAAGTACTATAAAAGGATTTTATTTACGAACTTAATTCATATTTTCTTCAAACTTTCAATTAGCTTTTATTACTATTTAAATACGGTAAAATATAATTCTTATACACAAATATAGTCAGAAAGATACTATAAAACACTAAAATTAAAATTAAATTAAATTTGTGTGGATAAGATTTGTAAATATCATTTTGAAACTAATAACTTTCACGCTTTATTTAAGTCAAGCCAATAAAAACAATTACCTATATTTTAAATACGGTAAAATATAAATACATTTCCGATATGTAAATAGGTAGAATAACACTATGAAAAGTTCCTTTTTCTTCTTTTAATACGACAACACACAACTCTGATACGCAAATATATAAAGAAAATATAAAAATAAATTTACTCTACGTTCGATACGTTAAAATACATTTCCGATACACACAAATATAGATAAAGAAATACTATAAAATGTAAAAAGGTAGAAAAATACTACACATTAACCATTATGAATTTAAGCTTACAACATCCTTCACGTATAGAGCATAACATATATGTTCAGAGTTAACTTGTTTCCTCGTTATCTTTATCGCATGTGTTTTAAATAGCGTATGGAATAAGTTAAGAATGTACTGAAATGGTGTATGTTTAAACCTCGTAGAATAAAGAGTAAAACATATGTTCAGAGTCGGCTTGATTACTAAAGCGAATAACACAGAGACGTTTCAGGTGTTGTCACGTAGGAAGAAAAATACTACAACACTCTCTATACTCTACATTCAACACGTTAAAATATACTTCCGAAATGCCAATATAGGTAGTAAAATACTACAAAATCTCTATACTTTACCTTCAATACGTTAAATTACATTCCAATATGTAAATATAGGAGGAAAAATACTACAAAAGCCTCTTTTCTTGGCGTTCAATATGTTAAAATAGATTTCTGAAATGCAAATGTAGGTAGTAAATACTACAAAATCTCTATACTCTACCTTCAATACGTTAAATTACATTCCAATATGTAAATATAGGAGGAAAAATACTACAAAAGCCTCTTTTCTTGGCGTTCAATATGTTAAAATAGATTTCTGAAATGCAAATATAGGTAGTAAATACTACAAAAGCCTCTTTTCTTGGCGTTCAATATGTTAAAATAAATTTCTGAAATGCAAATATAGGTAGTAATTACTACAAAAGCCTCTTACTCTACGTTCAATACGTTAAATTAATGATATGCCTCCGATCGAATCGTTCATTTTTTCCTATTTAAATATACGCATTTAAATTAGAATTGCTTCTAGTGTTCGGCAGTCGATTAATTATTATCCACAAATTTTCCGATTTATTTAAAAAACGTTGGTAAAAAGAATATCATTTTAACTTATTTAATTGTGTTTTTTACCCAACCAAGCATTTATTTGAATAAAAGTGGTATTTATTTAAATAACCAATAGTTAAATAAAAATTGTTAAATGTTTAAATAATCGAAAGTGAACAAGCCTATTTTTTAAATAAAACAAACAGACTTTAGAGTTGATAAGATTTGTAAATATCATTTGAAACTAATAATTTTCACGCTTTATTTAAGTCAAGCAATTACATTTTTAAAAATGAAAGAAGTTAAACAATATAAAAATTTGTAAATATTGTAAATATTTTTAGGTAATAAAGAAATTAAGAAATGTTTTAATTAAAATATCTTTCATTTTCTACTACATTTTTAAAAATGAAAGAAGTTTAACAATATAATTATTCTAATATAATTTCAAAATCAGGTATTATTTAAAGTACAAATGCATAATTTAGTGAAGCAATTCTTATTTAAATACTTTTATTTAATTAATTTGTGTATCTGAAATGTATTAATTGAAAAATAAGTGGGTTTTACTATTTATCACGGTTTTTATATATATATATATATATTGGAATTGTTACAAAAGGTTCTTTTAAACGTAACTTAGTACATTAATTTATTTTGGAAGTTCAAAACGTATTAAGAGCCCTTCAGAGTACTATAAAAGGATTTCATTTACAAACTAAATTAATATTTTCTTCAAACTTTCAATTCGTTATAATTTGAATTTAAATGAAAACATCATGGATTATAGGTGCGTAATCTACTATTAGACCGAACTAATTAAAAAAAATACTTAAAGTAAGTGGTTTTACTGATAAACTCTAACGGAATTTTGGAATTTTCTAGAATAGCAAAGTAAAACTAAAACGTAAACCAAGTTTAAAACGAAACTAATAACTGGGAGAAAGGTTGAAATAAGTAATTTTTTTTTGATTTTTCGTTTTTTAATTTTTGAGTTCCCTATATTATTATAAACTAAATTAAATATAATTTTTGAAAATTTATGATAAAAGATCTGCTCCTTCGTGTTTTACATATATTTAAAAACTCGAGATTTTAATGAATTCTTTTCAAAGCATGAAAAATATAGCAGATCCTTTGATTTTAATTGTAGTTAGTAGTTACTTAAAAAAAAAGTCGCTAGCTGACTTGGAGCTGGTGTAGTTAAATTTTAAAAATGTGTATTTTAAACTTTGTTTGTAAAAGTTTTTTTTGAAAAAGTTTAGTATTATAGTTTAAATTTATTAAATAAAATAAAATAAAATATAAATTATACATTTGGTTTAGTATTTTACTATTGCAAGTAAAATTAATAGTAATTTCAATTACTTTTTTAGTTTTTTTTTGACAAATATGCAAACTATTTAGTTATTTCAAAAACAAATACGTCGAATTATTTGGTATTCGAAATACTATTGGTTAGTTTTTATATATTTAATTTTATTTTTCAGAACAATTTCTCTTCGTCTAGCTTCTTCTAACTTTAATTTAGATGGCCTTAAAGCCAAGTATTTAACAAATTTTGTAATCAAGTAGATGGAGCTTTAAACAATTTTTCAGTCATGTAGTCAAGGAAATGTTCAAATATACGTGTATTTGGTCATTTTGATGGTCAAATAGCCCAGTATGGAACTGCGAGATGATAGTCAGACATTGAGACGCGGGTGGCGCCAGTGCCCCAGCGTCCGCGCCCTCGCCCTGATGGTGCCCCGAGCCTCCGTCGACGTCTGAAATGTGAAATGGGGCACCGACGGGGCTGGCGCGGACGCTGGGGCACTGGCGCCACCCGCGTCTCAATGTCTGACTATCATCTCGCAGTTCCATACTGGGCTATTTGACCATCAAAATGACCAAATACACGTATATTTGAACATTTCCTTGACTACATGACTGAAAAATTGTTTAAAGCTCCATCTACTTGATTACAAAATTTGTTAAATACTTGGCTTTAAGGCCATCTAAATTAAAGTTAGAAGAAGCTAGACGAAGAGAAATTGTTCTGAAAAATAAAATTAAATATATAAAAACTAACCAATAGTATTTCGAATACCAAATAATTCGACGTATTTGTTTTTGAAATAACTAAATAGTTTGCATATTTGTCAAAAAAAAACTAAAAAAGTAATTGAAATTACTATTAATTTTACTTGCAATAGTAAAATACTAAACCAAATGTATAATTTATATTTTATTTTATTTTATTTTATTTAATAAATTTAAACTATAATACTAAACTTTTTCAAAAAAAACTTTTACAAACAAAGTTTAAAATACACATTTTTAAAATTTAACTACACCAGCTCCAAGTCAGCTAGCGACTTTTTTTTTAAGTAACTACTAACTACAATTAAAATCAAAGGATCTGCTATATTTTTCATGCTTTGAAAAGAATTCATTAAAATCTCGAGTTTTTAAATATATGTAAAACACGAAGGAGCAGATCTTTTATCATAAATTTTCAAAAATTATATTTAATTTAGTTTATAATAATATAGGGAACTCAAAAATTAAAAAACGAAAAATCAAAAAAAAATTACTTATTTCAACCTTTCTCCCAGTTATTAGTTTCGTTTTAAACTTGGTTTACGTTTTAGTTTTACTTTGCTATTCTAGAAAATTCCAAAATTCCGTTAGAGTTTATCAGTAAAACCACTTACTTTAAGTATTTTTTTTAATTAGTTCGGTCTAATAGTAGATTACGCACCTATAATCCATGATGTTTTCATTTAAATTCAAATTATAACGAATTGAAAGTTTGAAGAAAATATTAATTTAGTTTGTAAATGAAATCCTTTTCTAGTACTCTGAAGGGCTCTTAATACGTTTTGAACTTCCAAAATAAATTAATGTACTAAGTTACGTTTAAAAGAACCTTTTGTAACAATTCCAATATATATATATATATAAAAACCGTGATAAATAGTAAAACCCACTTATTTTTCAATTAATACATTTCAGATACACAAATTAATTAAATAAAAGTATTTAAATAAGAATTGCTTCACTAAATTATGCATTTGTACTTTAAATAATACCTGATTTTGAAATTATATTAGAATAATTATATTGTTAAACTTCTTTCATTTTTAAAAATGTAGTAGAAAATGAAAGATATTTTAATTAAAACATTTCTTAATTTCTTTATTACCTAAAAATATTTACAATATTTACAAATTTTTATATTGTTTAACTTCTTTCATTTTTAAAAATGTAATTGCTTGACTTAAATAAAGCGTGAAAATTATTAGTTTCAAATGATATTTACAAATCTTATCAACTCTAAAGTCTGTTTGTTTTATTTAAAAAATAGGCTTGTTCACTTTCGATTATTTAAACATTTAACAATTTTTATTTAACTATTGGTTATTTAAATAAATACCACTTTTATTCAAATAAATGCTTGGTTGGGTAAAAAACACAATTAAATAAGTTAAAATGATATTCTTTTTACCAACGTTTTTTAAATAAATCGGAAAATTTGTGGATAATAATTAATCGACTGCCGAACACTAGAAGCAATTCTAATTTAAATGCGTATATTTAAATAGGAAAAAATGAACGATTCGATCGGAGGCATATCATTAATTTAACGTATTGAACGTAGAGTAAGAGGCTTTTGTAGTAATTACTACCTATATTTGCATTTCAGAAATCTATTTTAACATATTGAACGCCAAGAAAAGAGGCTTTTGTAGTATTTACTACCTATATTTGCATTTCAGAAATCTATTTTAACATATTGAACGCCAAGAAAAGAGGCTTTTGTAGTATTTTTCCTCCTATATTTACATATTGGAATGTAATTTAACGTATTGAAGGTAGAGTATAGAGATTTTGTAGTATTTACTACCTACATTTGCATTTCAGAAATCTATTTTAACATATTGAACGCCAAGAAAAGAGGCTTTTGTAGTATTTTTCCTCCTATATTTACATATTGGAATGTAATTTAACGTATTGAAGGTAAAGTATAGAGATTTTGTAGTATTTTACTACCTATATTGGCATTTCGGAAGTATATTTTAACGTGTTGAATGTAGAGTATAGAGAGTGTTGTAGTATTTTTCTTCCTACGTGACTACACCTGAAACGTCTCTGTGTTATTCGCTTTAGTAATCAAGCCGACTCTGAACATATGTTTTACTCTTTATTCTACGAGGTTTAAACATACACCATTTCAGTACATTCTTAACTTATTCCATACGCTATTTAAAACACATGCGATAAAGATAACGAGGAAACAAGTTAACTCTGAACATATATGTTATGCTCTATACGTGAAGGATGTTGTAAGCTTAAATTCATAATGGTTAATGTGTAGTATTTTTCTACCTTTTTACATTTTATAGTATTTCTTTATCTATATTTGTGTGTATCGGAAATGTATTTTAACGTATCGAACGTAGAGTAAATTTATTTTTATATTTTCTTTATATATTTGCGTATCAGAGTTGTGTGTTGTCGTATTAAACTGCTTTTCTGATGTACCCAAAAATGGACCAAAATAGACCAAAAGTACCCTTAAAACGACCAAAGTCACCATTTTCGGCCCTATGTACCCCATTTCGGACCAAAAGTACCCCAAACTGGACCTATTAGCTTTATTGTAATGTTAAACTCCCATAGAGATTCCCCTAAAAGAAAAAAACTTGCGGTCCAATTTTGGGTACATGAATTATTTCGGAGAGGGAATCCATGTTTTAAATTCAAATTAACCGCGCGCCCGGGCAATCCGCGCCTCCCAGGTAATCCGCGCACGCGCGCGCTATCTTCCTGCCTAGGTTATTAATCATACAACTTACATAATTTCCACTTATTTCGTACGATAAAACGCGATCGAGATATTCGTTTTAAGAAATACTCGTGAGATTGGTTCAAGTGCCAAGCATATTTAAGTACTACAATGATAATAAAATGAAGTTTAAAAATATTTCCATTCTACTTTAACAACGAATATTCCATGACGTCAAAACACTCTTAAATTCAAATTAACCGCGTCCCCCGGGGTAATCTGCGCACGCGTCGCCTAGGTTATCAATTTTTACATCATTTCAACTTATTCCGTACGATAACACTTGATAAGATATACGTTCAAGTATCTTTCGAGATAAGCGTAGATAAATGAACAAGTTGGCCTGGACATAATATGTTTATATATGAGAAAACAAATCGTCGCGAGAAATACCCTAAATACATTGACTTTTCGACGATTTAACCCCCATTTCACCCCTTAAATCCCGGACCCCGATCCCGAACCTGACCCCGTCCCCGGGGGTGGCGTCTCACCATCACTTTCCTTCTACTTTCGAAAGGGCGGGTTAGGTTAAAAGTGGTCCGCCCATTTGAATTTTTAAAAATGAAATAGCCCATTAATAGGCACCCTTACGCACTACCCTTAAAAAAATATGTACCGTACCGCTTTCAAAGATACATGATTTTTGAAATTGTCCCGCCCAGCGAAAGTTTTCAACATTAAGCACCCATTATGCACCGATACTTAACACCCGTTTTTAAATATTCACCGTACCGGATTCCCAAATACGTACATTTTTAAATGGGTGGCTAGAAATAACAATGACTCCAATATGGGCGGGTTATGTTAACAGTGGCCCGCCCACCAATTATTTTTAGTTTAACCCCCCGACCTTTTTTAATTGAAAACTAGCCCATCATTAGGCACCCATTAGGCACTATTACGCACCACCCGTTTTTAAATATGCACCGCACCGGATTTAAAGTAACAAAATTTTTAATATTTACATCCAGAATACACTAATTTTCCTATATGGGCGGGTCATGTTATTCATGGCCCGCTTTCAATAGTATAAACCATGTAAATTTGAAAGCGATGACACGTGTCAATTTTTATTTAATTAAACTTAAATAGTTTACATATTAACCGTTTTCCGCTTCTTATAGTTGAAATGTGAGGTGGGTTTAAATTAATTATTACGATTCTTCTATAACAGATACCCCTTAAATTGTTAAGACATTTGACAGGACGCTTTGAATAGTACAAACCCTGTACATTTGAAAGCGATGAATAAAGGTAGGCGAAAGAAGTGGAAGGATTTTAGTTTGAGGTACTTTCATCAATTTGGTTTTTAATTTTAATTTTTCTTAACATTCATTAGAAAATACAATTATATTAAAAAGTAACCCCCGCTTTTCGAGAATAATTGATAATTTACGTTATATTTCCCATTGAATTGGGAATAATACTGCTAGAATTACAATTACGATTTCGGTTGCCATGGTTACGCGGAACCTGTTCTGAGAAGACTGTACGAAATTCATCTTTATAATTAGGCGCTAGCGCCATCTATATTTTTTAAAGTTATATGATTCGCGCAAAAATTCAATTGCAATATAGTTGCCACCACTAGAGACAGATGCCGCCACGGTTGAACGATATAGTTGAAAAAGTCTCCATATTGAACGAAATTGGTCCCGCGCCAGCCAGATTTAGTTGTACCTCTATTTATTCCCAACTCAATGATATTTCCAATTTCAAAAATGCGAAATTTTGGTCATACTATTCGCCGCCGACAATCGATTATAAATACAATGCAACGCCGGCTTTGTTAACGTTTGTGAGATCAGGGCCCTACAAGTGGAGCATTGGCGCATTTTAGTGATTTAAACGTACAATTGTTTTCGAAATTAAGACCGACTTGGTCGAATATTATATTTTTAGTTAGTACTGATAATTTCTGAACTAAGTTTTCGGTTGCATTAAGAATTTTCATTTTAAATGAGATTTCTTGCCAATTGATACAGGCGCCATCTAACTCGTTCGCGTTCCACTACCTTATTTCCAAAACCAGCTAGCTACTAGAAAAATTCGTTTTGTCTAAAAATTAATTTTAATTAACGTGTTTGGGTTTTGCTACCATATTTCCAAAACCAGAAAACTCGAAAAATTCGGCTTGTCTAAAAATTGATTTTAATTAACGCGTTTGGGTTTCGCTACCATATTTCCAAAACCAGAAAACTCGAAAATTTCGGCTTGTCTAAAAATTGATTTTAATTAACGCGTTTGGGTTTCGCTACCATATTTCCAAAACCAGAAAACTCGAAAAATTCGGCTTGTCTAAAAATTGATTTTAATTAACGCGTTTGGGTTTCGCTACCATATTTCCAAAACCAGAAAACTCGAAAAATTCGGCTTGTCTAAAAATTGATTTTAATTCACGCGTTTGGGTTTCGCTACCATATTTCCAAAACCAGAAAACTCGAAAAATTCGGCTTGTCTAAAAATTGATTTTAATTAACGCGTTTGGGTTTCGCTACCATATTTCCAAAACCAGAAAACTCGAAAAATTCGGCTTGTCTAAAAATTGATTTTAATTAACGCGTTTGGGTTTTGCTAACATATTTCCATAACCAGAAAACTCGAAAAATTCGGCTTGTCTAAAAATTGATTTTAATTAACGCGTTTGGGTTTCGCTACCATATTTCCAAAACCAGAAAACTCGAAAAATTCGGCTTGTCTAAAAATTGATTTTAATTAACGCGTTTGGGTTTCGCTACCATATTTCCAAAACCAGAAAACTCGAAAAATTCGGCTTGTCTAAAAATTGATTTTAATTAACGCGTTTGGGTTTTGCTAACATATTTCCAAAACCAAAAAACTCGAAAAATTCGGCTTGTCTAAAAATTGATTTTAATTAACGCGTTTGGGTTTCGCTACCATATTTCCAAAACCAGAAAACTCGAAAAATTCGGCTTGTCTAAAAATTGATTTTAATTAACGCGTTTGGGTTTCGCTACCATATTTCCAAAACCAGAAAACTCGAAAAATTTGGCTTGTCTAAAAATTGATTTTAATTAACGCGTTTGGGTTTCGCTACCATATTTCCAAAACCAGAAAACTCGAAAAATTCGGCTTGTCTAAAAATTGATTTTAATTAACGCGTTTGGGTTTTGCTAACATATTTCCAAAACCAAAAAACTCGAAAAATTCGGCTTGTCTAAAAATTGATTTTAATTAACGCGTTTGGGTTTCGCTACCATATTTCCAAAACCAGAAAACTCGAAAAATTCGGCTTGTCTAAAAATTGATTTTAATTAACGCGTTTGGGTTTTGCTAACATATTTCCAAAACCAGAAAACTCGAAAAATTCGGCTTGTCTAAAAATTGATTTTAATTAACGCGTTTGGGTTTCGCTACCATATTTCCAAAACCAGAAAACTCGAAAAATTCGGCTTGTCTAAAAATTGATTTTAATTAACGCGTTTGGGTTTTGCTAACATATTTCCAAAACCAGAAAACTCAAAAAATTCGGCTTGTCTAAAAATTGATTTTAATTAATGCGTTTGGGTTTCGCTACCATATTTCCAAAACCAGAAAACTCGAAAAATTCGGCTTGTCTAAAAATTGATTTTAATTAACGCGTTTGGGTTTTGCTAACATATTTCCAAAACCAAAGAACTCGAAAAATTCGGCTTGTCTAAAAATTGATTTTAATTAATGCGTTTGGGTTTCGCTACCATATTTCCAAAACCAGAAAACTCGAAAAATTCGGCTTGTCTAAAAATTGATTTTAATTAACGCGTTTGGGTTTTGCTAACATATTTCCAAAACCAGAAAACTCGAAAAATTCGGCTTGTCTAAAAATTGATTTTAATTAACGCGTTTGGGTTTCGCTACCATATTTCCAAAACCAGAAAACTCGAAAAATTCGGCTTGTCTAAAAATTGATTTTAATTAACGCGTTTGGGTTTTGCTAACATATTTCCAAAACCAGAAAACTCAAAAAATTCGGCTTGTCTAAAAATTGATTTTAATTAACGCGTTTGGGTTTCGCTACCATATTTCCAAAACCAGAAAACTCGAAAAATTCGGCTTGTCTAAAAATTGATTTTAATTAACGCGTTTGGGTTTTGCTAACATATTTCCAAAACCAGAAAACTCGAAAAATTCGGCTTGTCTAAAAATTGATTTTAATTAACGCGTTTGGGTTTCGCTACCATATTTCCAAAACCAGAAAACTCGAAAAATTCGGCTTGTCTAAAAATTGATTTTAATTATCGCGTTTGGGTTTCGCTACCATATTTCCAAAACCAGAAAACTCGAAAAATTCGGCTTGTCTAAAAATTGATTTTAATTAACGCGTTTGGGTTTTGCTAACATATTTCCAAAACCAAAAAACTCGAAAAATTCGGCTTGTCTAAAAATTGATTTTAATTAACGCGTTTGGGTTTTGCTAACATATTTCCAAAACCAGAAAACTCGAAAAATTCGGCTTGTCTAAAAATTGATTTTAATTAACGCGTTTGGGTTTCGCTACCATATTTCCAAAACCAAAAAACTCGAAAAATTCGGCTTGTCTAAAAATTGATTTTAATTAACGCGTTTGGGTTTTGCTAACATATTTCCAAAACCAAAAAACTCGAAAAATTCGGCTTGTCTAAAAATTGATTTTAATTAACGCGTTTGGGTTTTGCTAACATATTTCCAAAACCAAAAAACTCGAAAAATTCGGCTTGTCTAAAAATTGATTTTAATTAACGCGTTTGGGTTTTGCTAACATATTTCCAAAACCAAAAAACTCGAAAAATTCGGCTTGTCTAAAAATTGATTTTAATTAACGCGTTTGGGTTTCGCTACCATATTTCCAAAACCAGAAAACTCGAAAAATTCGGCTTGTCTAAAAATTGATTTTAATTAACGCGTTTGGGTTTCGCTACCATATTTCCAAAACCAAAAAACTCGAAAAATTCGGCTTGTCTAAAAATTGATTTTAATTAACGCGTTTGGGTTTTGCTAACATATTTCCAAAACCAAAAAACTCGAAAAATTCGGCTTGTCTAAAAATTGATTTTAATTAACGCGTTTGGGTTTTGCTAACATATTTCCAAAACCAGAAAACTCGAAAAATTCGGCTTGTCTAAAAATTGATTTTAATTAACGCGTTTGGGTTTCGCTACCATATTTCCAAAACCAGAAAACTCGAAAATTTCGGCTTGTCTAAAAATTGATTTTAATTAACGCGTTTGGGTTTCGCTACCATATTTCCAAAACCAGAAAACTCGAAAAATTCGGCTTGTCTAAAAATTGATTTTAATTAACGCGTTTGGGTTTCGCTACCATATTTCCAAAACCAGAAAACTCGAAAAATTCGGCTTGTCTAAAAATTGATTTTAATTCACGCGTTTGGGTTTCGCTACCATATTTCCAAAACCAGAAAACTCGAAAAATTCGGCTTGTCTAAAAATTGATTTTAATTAACGCGTTTGGGTTTCGCTACCATATTTCCAAAACCAGAAAACTCGAAAAATTCGGCTTGTCTAAAAATTGATTTTAATTAACGCGTTTGGGTTTTGCTAACATATTTCCATAACCAGAAAACTCGAAAAATTCGGCTTGTCTAAAAATTGATTTTAATTAACGCGTTTGGGTTTCGCTACCATATTTCCAAAACCAGAAAACTCGAAAAATTCGGCATGTCTAAAAATTGATTTTAATTAACGCGTTTGGGTTTGGCTACCATATTTCCAAAACCAGAAAACTCGAAAAATTCGGCTTGTCTAAAAATTGATTTTAATTAACGCGTTTGGGTTTTGCTAACATATTTCCAAAACCAAAAAACTCGAAAAATTCGGCTTGTCTAAAAATTGATTTTAATTAACGCGTTTGGGTTTCGCTACCATATTTCCAAAACCAGAAAACTCGAAAAATTCGGCTTGTCTAAAAATTGATTTTAATTAACGCGTTTGGGTTTCGCTACCATATTTCCAAAACCAGAAAACTCGAAAAATTTGGCTTGTCTAAAAATTGATTTTAATTAACGCGTTTGGGTTTCGCTACCATATTTCCAAAACCAGAAAACTCGAAAAATTCGGCTTGTCTAAAAATTGATTTTAATTAACGCGTTTGGGTTTTGCTAACATATTTCCAAAACCAAAAAACTCGAAAAATTCGGCTTGTCTAAAAATTGATTTTAATTAACGCGTTTGGGTTTCGCTACCATATTTCCAAAACCAGAAAACTCGAAAAATTCGGCTTGTCTAAAAATTGATTTTAATTAACGCGTTTGGGTTTTGCTAACATATTTCCAAAACCAGAAAACTCGAAAAATTCGGCTTGTCTAAAAATTGATTTTAATTAACGCGTTTGGAATTCGCTACCATATTTCCAAAACCAGAAAACTCGAAAAATTCGGCTTGTCTAAAAATTGATTTTAATTAACGCGTTTGGGTTTTGCTAACATATTTCCAAAACCAGAAAACTAAAAAAATTCGGCTTGTCTAAAAATTGATTTTAATTAATGCGTTTGGGTTTCGCTACCATATTTCCAAAACCAGAAAACTCGAAAAATTCGGCTTGTCTAAAAATTGATTTTAATTAACGCGTTTGGGTTTTGCTAACATATTTCCAAAACCAAAAAACTCGAAAAATTCGGCTTGTCTAAAAATTGATTTTAATTAATGCGTTTGGGTTTCGCTACCATATTTCCAAAACCAGAAAACTCGAAAAATTCGGCTTGTCTAAAAATTGATTTTAATTAACGCGTTTGGGTTTTGCTAACATATTTCCAAAACCAGAAAACTCGAAAAATTCGGCTTGTCTAAAAATTGATTTTAATTAACGCGTTTGGGTTTCGCTACCATATTTCCAAAACCAGAAAACTCGAAAAATTCGGCTTGTCTAAAAATTGATTTTAATTAACGCGTTTGGGTTTCGCTACCATATTTCCAAAACCAGAAAACTCGAAAAATTCGGCTTGTCTAAAAATTGATTTTAATTAACGCGTTTGGGTTTTGCTAACATATTTCCAAAACCAAAAAACTCGAAAAATTCGGCTTGTCTAAAAATTGATTTTAATTAATGCGTTTGGGTTTCGCTACCATGTTTCCAAAACCAGAAAACTCGAAAAATTCGGCTTGTCTAAAAATTGATTTTAATTAACGCGTTTGGGTTTTGCTAACATATTTCCAAAACCAGAAAACTCGAAAAATTCGGCTTGTCTAAAAATTGATTTTAATTAACGCGTTTGGGTTTCGCTACCATATTTCCAAAACCAGAAAACTCGAAAAATTCGGCTTGTCTAAAAATTGATTTTAATTAACGCGTTTGGGTTTTGCTAACATATTTCCAAAACCAGAAAACTCAAAAAATTCGGCTTGTCTAAAAATTGATTTTAATTAACGCGTTTGGGTTTCGCTACCATATTTCCAAAACCAGAAAACTCGAAAAATTCGGCTTGTCTAAAAATTGATTTTAATTAACGCGTTTGGGTTTCGCTACCATATTTCCAAAACCAGAAAACTCGAAAAATTCGGCTTGTCTAAAAATTGATTTTAATTAACGCGTTTGGGTTTTGCTAACATATTTCCATAACCAGAAAACTCGAAAAATTCGGCTTGTCTAAAAATTGATTTTAATTAACGCGTTTGGGTTTCGCTACCATATTTCCAAAACCAGAAAACTCGAAAAATTCGGCTTGTCTAAAAATTGATTTTAATTAACGCGTTTGGGTTTTGCTAACATATTTCCATAACCAGAAAACTCGAAAAATTCGGCTTGTCTAAAAATTGATTTTAATTAACGCGTTTGGGTTTCGCTACCATATTTCCAAAACCAGAAAACTCGAAAAATTCGGCTTGTCTAAAAATTGATTTTAATTAACGCGTTTGGGTTTCGCTACCATATTTCCAAAACCAAAAAACTCGAAAAATTCGGCTTGTCTAAAAATTGATTTTAATTAACGCGTTTGGGTTTCGCTACCATATTTCCAAAACCAGAAAACTCGAAAAATTCGGCTTGTCTAAAAATTGATTTTAATTAACGCGTTTGGGTTTCGCTACCATATTTCCAAAACCAGAAAACTCGAAAAATTTGGCTTGTCTAAAAATTGATTTTAATTAACGCGTTTGGGTTTCGCTACCATATTTCCAAAACCAGAAAACTCGAAAAATTCGGCTTGTCTAAAAATTGATTTTAATTAACGCGTTTGGGTTTTGCTAACATATTTCCAAAACCAAAAAACTCGAAAAATTCGGCTTGTCTAAAAATTGATTTTAATTAACGCGTTTGGGTTTCGCTACCATATTTCCAAAACCAGAAAACTCGAAAAATTCGGCTTGTCTAAAAATTGATTTTTATTAACGCGTTTGGGTTTTGCTAACATATTTCCAAAACCAGAAAACTCGAAAAATTCGGCTTGTCTAAAAATTGATTTTAATTAACGCGTTTGGAATTCGCTACCATATTTCCAAAACCAGAAAACTCGAAAAATTCGGCTTGTCTAAAAATTGATTTTAATTAACGCGTTTGGGTTTTGCTAACATATTTCCAAAACCAGAAAACTAAAAAAATTCGGCTTGTCTAAAAATTGATTTTAATTAATGCGTTTGGGTTTCGCTACCATATTTCCAAAACCAGAAAACTCGAAAAATTCGGCTTGTCTAAAAATTGATTTTAATTAACGCGTTTGGGTTTTGCTAACATATTTCCAAAACCAAAAAACTCGAAAAATTCGGCTTGTCTAAAAATTGATTTTAATTAATGCGTTTGGGTTTCGCTACCATATTTCCAAAACCAGAAAACTCGAAAAATTCGGCTTGTCTAAAAATTGATTTTAATTAACGCGTTTGGGTTTTGCTAACATATTTCCAAAACCAGAAAACTAAAAAAATTCGGCTTGTCTAAAAATTGATTTTAATTAATGCGTTTGGGTTTCGCTACCATATTTCCAAAACCAGAAAACTCGAAAAATTCGGCTTGTCTAAAAATTGATTTTAATTAACGCGTTTGGGTTTTGCTAACATATTTCCAAAACCAGAAAACTCAAAAAATTCGGCTTGTCTAAAAATTGATTTTAATTAACGCGTTTGGGTTTCGCTACCATATTTCCAAAACCAGAAAACTCGAAAAATTCGGCTTGTCTAAAAATTGATTTTAATTAACGCGTTTGGGTTTCGCTACCATATTTCCAAAACCAGAAAACTCGAAAAATTCGGCTTGTCTAAAAATTGATTTTAATTAACGCGTTTGGGTTTTGCTAACATATTTCCATAACCAGAAAACTCGAAAAATTCGGCTTGTCTAAAAATTGATTTTAATTAACGCGTTTGGGTTTCGCTACCATATTTCCAAAACCAGAAAACTCGAAAAATTCGGCTTGTCTAAAAATTGATTTTAATTAACGCGTTTGGGTTTTGCTAACATATTTCCATAACCAGAAAACTCGAAAAATTCGGCTTGTCTAAAAATTGATTTTAATTAACGCGTTTGGGTTTCGCTACCATATTTCCAAAACCAGAAAACTCGAAAAATTCGGCTTGTCTAAAAATTGATTTTAATTAACGCGTTTGGGTTTCGCTACCATATTTCCAAAACCAGAAAACTCGAAAAATTCGGCTTGTCTAAAAATTGATTTTAATTAACGCGTTTGGGTTTTGCTAACATATTTCCAAAACCAAAAAACTCGAAAAATTCGGCTTGTCTAAAAATTGATTTTAATTAACGCGTTTGGGTTTCGCTACCATATTTCCAAAACCAGAAAACTCGAAAAATTCGGCTTGTCTAAAAATTGATTTTAATTAACGCGTTTGGGTTTTGCTAACATATTTCCAAAACCAAAAAACTCGAAAAATTCGGCTTGTCTAAAAATTGATTTTAATTAACGCGTTTGGGTTTTGCTAACATATTTCCAAAACCAGAAAACTCGAAAAATTCGGCTTGTCTAAAAATTGATTTTAATTAACGCGTTTGGGTTTCGCTACCATATTTCCAAAACCAAAAAACTCGAAAAATTCGGCTTGTCTAAAAATTGATTTTAATTAACGCGTTTGGGTTTTGCTAACATATTTCCAAAACCAAAAAACTCGAAAAATTCGGCTTGTCTAAAAATTGATTTTAATTAACGCGTTTGGGTTTTGCTAACATATTTCCAAAACCAAAAAACTCGAAAAATTCGGCTTGTCTAAAAATTGATTTTAATTAACGCGTTTGGGTTTTGCTAACATATTTCCAAAACCAAAAAACTCGAAAAATTCGGCTTGTCTAAAAATTGATTTTAATTAACGCGTTTGGGTTTCGCTACCATATTTCCAAAACCAGAAAACTCGAAAAATTCGGCTTGTCTAAAAATTGATTTTAATTAACGCGTTTGGGTTTTGCTAACATATTTCCAAAACCAGAAAACTCGAAAAATTCGGCTTGTCTAAAAATTGATTTTAATTAACGCGTTTGGGTTTCGCTACCATATTTCCAAAACCAGAAAACTCGAAAAATTCGGCTTGTCTAAAAATTGATTTTAATTAACGCGTTTGGGTTTTGCTAACATATTTCCAAAACCAGAAAACTCAAAAAATTCGGCTTGTCTAAAAATTGATTTTAATTAATGCGTTTGGGTTTCGCTACCATATTTCCAAAACCAGAAAACTTGAAAAATTCGGCTTGTCTAAAAATTGATTTTAATTAACGCGTTTGGGTTTTGCTAACATATTTCCAAAACCAAAAAACTCGAAAAATTCGGCTTGTCTAAAAATTGATTTTAATTAATGCGTTTGGGTTTCGCTACCATATTTCCAAAACCAGAAAACTCGAAAAATTCGGCTTGTCTAAAAATTGATTTTAATTAACGCGTTTGGGTTTTGCTAACATATTTCCAAAACCAGAAAACTCGAAAAATTCGGCTTGTCTAAAAATTGATTTTAATTAACGCGTTTGGGTTTCGCTACCATATTTCCAAAACCAGAAAACTCGAAAAATTCGGCTTGTCTAAAAATTGATTTTAATTAACGCGTTTGGGTTTTGCTAACATATTTCCAAAACCAGAAAACTCAAAAAATTCGGCTTGTCTAAAAATTGATTTTAATTAACGCGTTTGGGTTTCTCTACCATATTTCCAAAACCAGAAAACTCGAAAAATTCGGCTTGTCTAAAAATTGATTTTAATTAACGCGTTTGGGTTTTGCTAACATATTTCCAAAACCAGAAAACTCGAAAAATTCGGCTTGTCTAAAAATTGATTTTAATTAACGCGTTTGGGTTTCGCTACCATATTTCCAAAACCAGAAAACTCGAAAAATTCGGCTTGTCTAAAAATTGATTTTAATTATCGCGTTTGGGTTTCGCTACCATATTTCCAAAACCAGAAAACTCGAAAAATTCGGCTTGTCTAAAAATTGATTTTAATTAACGCGTTTGGGTTTTGCTAACATATTTCCAAAACCAGAAAACTCGAAAAATTTGGCTTGTCTAAAAATTGATTTTAATTAACGCGTTTGGGTTTCGCTACCATATTTCCAAAACCAGAAAACTCAAAAAATTCGGCTTGTCTAAAAATTGATTTTAATTAACGCGTTTGGGTTTCGCTACCATATTTCCAAAACCAGAAAACTCGAAAAATTCGGCTTGTCTAAAAATTGATTTTAATTAACGCGTTTGGGTTTTGCTAACATATTTCCAAAACCAAAAAACTCGAAAAATTCGGCTTGTCTAAAAATTGATTTTAATTAACGCGTTTGGGTTTTGCTAACATATTTCCAAAACCAGAAAACTCGAAAAATTCGGCTTGTCTAAAAATTGATTTTAATTAACGCGTTTGGGTTTCGCTACCATATTTCCAAAACCAAAAAACTCGAAAAATTCGGCTTGTCTAAAAATTGATTTTAATTAACGCGTTTGGGTTTTGCTAACATATTTCCAAAACCAGAAAACTCGAAAAATTCGGCTTGTCTAAAAATAGATTTTAATTAACGCGTTTGGGTTTTGCTAACATATTTCCAAAACCAGAAAACTCGAAAAATTCGGCTTGTCTAAAAATTGATTTTAATTAACGCGTTTGGGTTTCGCTACCATATTTCCAAAACCAGAAAACTCGAAAAATTCGGCTTATCTAAAAATTGATTTTAATTAACGCGTTTGGGTTTTGCTAACATATTTCCAAAACCAAAAAACTCGAAAAATTCGGCTTGTCTAAAAATTGATTTTAATTAACGCGTTTGGGTTTTGCTAACATATTTCCAAAACCAGAAAACTCGAAAAATTCGGCTTGTCTAAAAATTGATTTTAATTAACGCGTTTGGGTTTCGCTACCATATTTCCAAAACCAGAAAACTCGAAAAATTCGGCTTGTCTAAAAATTGATTTTAATTATCGCGTTTGGGTTTCGCTACCATATTTCCAAAACCAGAAAACTCGAAAAATTCGGCTTGTCTAAAAATTGATTTTAATTAACGCGTTTGGGTTTTGCTAACATATTTCCAAAACCAAAAAACTCGAAAAATTCGGCTTGTCTAAAAATTGATTTTAATTAACGCGTTTGGGTTTTGCTAACATATTTCCAAAACCAGAAAACTCGAAAAATTCGGCTTGTCTAAAAATTGATTTTAATTAACGCGTTTGGGTTTCGCTACCATATTTCCAAAACCAAAAAACTCGAAAAATTCGGCTTGTCTAAAAATTGATTTTAATTAACGCGTTTGGGTTTTGCTAACATATTTCCAAAACCAAAAAACTCGAAAAATTCGGCTTGTCTAAAAATTGATTTTAATTAACGCGTTTGGGTTTTGCTAACATATTTCCAAAACCAAAAAACTCGAAAAATTCGGCTTGTCTAAAAATTGATTTTAATTAACGCGTTTGGGTTTTGCTAACATATTTCCAAAACCAAAAAACTCGAAAAATTCGGCTTGTCTAAAAATTGATTTTAATTAACGCGTTTGGGTTTCGCTACCATATTTCCAAAACCAGAAAACTCGAAAAATTCGGCTTGTCTAAAAATTGATTTTAATTAACGCGTTTGGGTTTCGCTACCATATTTCCAAAACCAAAAAACTCGAAAAATTCGGCTTGTCTAAAAATTGATTTTAATTAACGCGTTTGGGTTTTGCTAACATATTTCCAAAACCAAAAAACTCGAAAAATTCGGCTTGTCTAAAAATTGATTTTAATTAACGCGTTTGGGTTTTGCTAACATATTTCCAAAACCAGAAAACTCGAAAAATTCGGCTTGTCTAAAAATTGATTTTAATTAACGCGTTTGGGTTTCGCTACCATATTTCCAAAACCAGAAAACTCGAAAAATTCGGCTTGTCTAAAAATTGATTTTAATTAACGCGTTTGGGTTTTGCTAACATATTTCCAAAACCAAAAAACTCGAAAAATTCGGCTTGTCTAAAAATTGATTTTAATTAACGCGTTTGGGTTTCGCTACCATATTTCCAAAACCAGAAAACTCGAAAAATTCGGCTTGTCTAAAAATTGATTTTAATTAACGCGTTTGGGTTTCGCTACCATATTTCCAAAACCAGAAAACTCGAAAAATTTGGCTTGTCTAAAAATTGATTTTAATTAACGCGTTTGGGTTTCGCTACCATATTTCCAAAACCAGAAAACTCGAAAAATTCGGCTTGTCTAAAAATTGATTTTAATTAACGCGTTTGGGTTTTGCTAACATATTTCCAAAACCAAAAAACTCGAAAAATTCGGCTTGTCTAAAAATTGATTTTAATTAACGCGTTTGGGTTTCGCTACCATATTTCCAAAACCAGAAAACTCGAAAAATTCGGCTTGTCTAAAAATTGATTTTAATTAACGCGTTTGGGTTTCGCTACCATATTTCCAAAACCAGAAAACTCGAAAAATTTGGCTTGTCTAAAAATTGATTTTAATTAATGCGTTTGGGTTTCGCTACCATATTTCCAAAACCTGAAAACTCGAAAAATTCGGCTTGTCTAAAAATTGATTTTAATTAACGCGTTTGGGTTTTGCTAACATATTTCCAAAACCAGAAAACTCGAAAAATTCGGCTTGTCTAAAAATTGATTTTAATTAACGCGTTTGGGTTTCGCTACCATATTTCCAAAACCAGAAAACTCGAAAAATTCGGCTTGTCTAAAAATTGATTTTAATTAACGCGTTTGGGTTTTGCTAACATATTTCCAAAACCAGAAAACTCAAAAAATTCGGCTTGTCTAAAAATTGATTTTAATTAACGCGTTTGGGTTTCGCTACCATATTTCCAAAACCAGAAAACTCGAAAAATTTGGCTTGTCTAAAAATTGATTTTAATTAACGCGTTTGGGTTTCGCTACCATATTTCCAAAACCAGAAAACTCGAAAAATTCGGCTTGTCTAAAAATTGATTTTAATTAACGCGTTTGGGTTTTGCTAACATATTTCCAAAACCAAAAAACTCGAAAAATTCGGCTTGTCTAAAAATTGATTTTAATTAACGCGTTTGGGTTTCGCTACCATATTTCCAAAACCAGAAAACTCGAAAAATTCGGCTTGTCTAAAAATTGATTTTAATTAACGCGTTTGGGTTTCGCTACCATATTTCCAAAACCAGAAAACTCGAAAAATTTGGCTTGTCTAAAAATTGATTTTAATTAACGCGTTTGGGTTTTGCTAACATATTTCCAAAACCAAAAAACTCGAAAAATTCGGCTTGTCTAAAAATTGATTTTAATTAACGCGTTTGGGTTTTGCTAACATATTTCCAAAACCAGAAAACTCGAAAAATTCGGCTTGTCTAAAAATTGATTTTAATTAACGCGTTTGGGTTTCGCTACCATATTTCCAAAACCAAAAAACTCGAAAAATTCGGCTTGTCTAAAAATTGATTTTAATTAACGCGTTTGGGTTTTGCTAACATATTTCCAAAACCAAAAAACTCGAAAAATTCGGCTTGTCTAAAAATTGATTTTAATTAACGCGTTTGGGTTTTGCTAACATATTTCCAAAACCAGAAAACTCGAAAAATTCGGCTTGTCTAAAAATTGATTTTAATTAACGCGTTTGGGTTTCGCTACCATATTTCCAAAACCAGAAAACTCGAAAAATTTGGCTTGTCTAAAAATTGATTTTAATTAACGCGTTTGGGTTTCGCTACCATATTTCCAAAACCAGAAAACTCGAAAAATTCGGCTTGTCTAAAAATTGATTTTAATTAACGCGTTTGGGTTTCGCTACCATATTTCCAAAACCAGAAAACTCGAAAAATTCGGCTTGTCTAAAAATTGATTTTAATTAACGCGTTTGGGTTTTGCTAACATATTTCCAAAACCAAAAAACTCGAAAAATTCGGCTTGTCTAAAAATTGATTTTAATTAACGCGTTTGGGTTTTGCTAACATATTTCCAAAACCAGAAAACTCGAAAAATTCGGCTTGTCTAAAAATTGATTTTAATTAACGCGTTTGGGTTTCGCTACCATATTTCCAAAACCAGAAAACTCGAAAAATTCGGCTTGTCTAAAAATTGATTTTAATTAACGCGTTTGGGTTTTGCTAACATATTTCCAAAACCAAAAAACCCGAAAAATTCGGCTTGTCTAAAAATTGATTTTAATTAACGCGTTTGGGTTTCGCTACCATATTTCCAAAACCAGAAAACTCGAAAAATTTGGCTTGTCTAAAAATTGATTTTAATTAACGCGTTTGGGTTTCGCTACCATATTTCCAAAACCAGAAAACTCGAAAAATTCGGCTTGTCTAAAAATTGATTTTAATTAACGCGTTTGGGTTTTGCTAACATATTTCCAAAACCAAAAAACTCGAAAAATTCGGCTTGTCTAAAAATTGATTTTAATTAACACGTTTGGGTTTCGCTACCATATTTCCAAAACCAGAAAACTCGAAAAATTCGGCTTGTCTAAAAATTGATTTTAATTAACGCGTTTGGGTTTCGCTACCATATTTCCAAAACCAGAAAACTCGAAAAATTTGGCTTGTCTAAAAATTGATTTTAATTAATGCGTTTGGGTTTCGCTACCATATTTCCAAAACCAGAAAACTCGAAAAATTCGGCTTGTCTAAAAATTGATTTTAATTAACGCGTTTGGGTTTTGCTAACATATTTCCAAAACCAGAAAACTCAAAAAATTCGGCTTGTCTAAAAATTGATTTTAATTAACGCGTTTGGGTTTCGCTACCATATTTCCAAAACCAGAAAACTCGAAAAATTCGGCTTGTCTAAAAATTGATTTTAATGAACGCGTTTGGGTTTTGCTAACATATTTCCAAAACCAGAAAACTCGAAAAATTCGGCTTGTCTAAAAATTGATTTTAATTAACGCGTTTGGGTTTCGCTACCATATTTCCAAAACCCGAAAACTCGAAAAATTCGGCTTGTCTAAAAATTGATTTTAATTATCGCGTTTGGGTTTCGCTACCATATTTCCAAAACCAGAAAACTCGAAAAATTCGGCTTGTCTAAAAATTGATTTTAATTAACGCGTTTGGGTTTCGCTACCATATTTCCAAAACCAGAAAACTCGAAAAATTCGGCTTGTCTAAAAATTGATTTTAATTATCGCGTTTGGGTTTCGCTACCATATTTCCAAAACCAGAAAACTCGAAAAATTCGGCTTGTCTAAAAATTGATTTTAATTAACGCGTTTGGGTTTTGCTAACATATTTCCAAAACCAAAAAACTCGAAAAATTCGGCTTGTCTAAAAATTGATTTTAATTAACGCGTTTGGGTTTTGCTAACATATTTCCAAAACCAGAAAACTCGAAAAATTCGGCTTGTCTAAAAATTGATTTTAATTAACGCGTTTGGGTTTCGCTACCATATTTCCAAAACCAGAAAACTCGAAAAATTTGGCTTGTCTAAAAATTGATTTTAATTAACGCGTTTGGGTTTCGCTACCATATTTCCAAAACCAGAAAACTCGAAAAATTCGGCTTGTCTAAAAATTGATTTTAATTAACGCGTTTGGGTTTCGCTACCATATTTCCAAAACCAGAAAACTCGAAAAATTCGGCTTGTCTAAAAATTGATTTTAATTAACGCGTTTGGGTTTTGCTAACATATTTCCAAAACCAAAAAACTCGAAAAATTCGGCTTGTCTAAAAATTGATTTTAATTAACGCGTTTGGGTTTTGCTAACATATTTCCAAAACCAGAAAACTCGAAAAATTCGGCTTGTCTAAAAATTGATTTTAATTAACGCGTTTGGGTTTCGCTACCATATTTCCAAAACCAGAAAACTCGAAAAATTCGGCTTGTCTAAAAATTGATTTTAATTAACGCGTTTGGGTTTTGCTAACATATTTCCAAAACCAAAAAACTCGAAAAATTCGGCTTGTCTAAAAATTGATTTTAATTAACGCGTTTGGGTTTCGCTACCATATTTCCAAAACCAGAAAACTCGAAAAATTTGGCTTGTCTAAAAATTGATTTTAATTAACGCGTTTGGGTTTCGCTACCATATTTCCAAAACCAGAAAACTCGAAAAATTCGGCTTGTCTAAAAATTGATTTTAATTAACGCGTTTGGGTTTTGCTAACATATTTCCAAAACCAAAAAACTCGAAAAATTCGGCTTGTCTAAAAATTGATTTTAATTAACACGTTTGGGTTTCGCTACCATATTTCCAAAACCAGAAAACTCGAAAAATTCGGCTTGTCTAAAAATTGATTTTAATTAACGCGTTTGGGTTTCGCTACCATATTTCCAAAACCAGAAAACTCGAAAAATTTGGCTTGTCTAAAAATTGATTTTAATTAATGCGTTTGGGTTTCGCTACCATATTTCCAAAACCAGAAAACTCGAAAAAATCGGCTTGTCTAAAAATTGATTTTAATTAACGCGTTTGGGTTTTGCTAACATATTTCCAAAACCAGAAAACTCAAAAAATTCGGCTTGTCTAAAAATTGATTTTAATTAACGCGTTTGGGTTTCGCTACCATATTTCCAAAACCAGAAAACTCGAAAAATTCGGCTTGTCTAAAAATTGATTTTAATTAACGCGTTTGGGTTTTGCTAACATATTTCCAAAACCAGAAAACTCGAAAAATTCGGCTTGTCTAAAAATTGATTTTAATTAACGCGTTTGGGTTTCGCTACCATATTTCCAAAACCAGAAAACTCGAAAAATTCGGCTTGTCTAAAAATTGATTTTAATTATCGCGTTTGGGTTTCGCTACCATATTTCCAAAACCAGAAAACTCGAAAAATTCGGCTTGTCTAAAAATTGATTTTAATTAACGCGTTTGGGTTTCGCTACCATATTTCCAAAACCAGAAAACTCGAAAAATTCGGCTTGTCTAAAAATTGATTTTAATTATCGCGTTTGGGTTTCGCTACCATATTTCCAAAACCAGAAAACTCGAAAAATTCGGCTTGTCTAAAAATTGATTTTAATTAACGCGTTTGGGTTTTGCTAACATATTTCCAAAACCAAAAAACTCGAAAAATTCGGCTTGTCTAAAAATTGATTTTAATTAACGCGTTTGGGTTTTGCTAACATATTTCCAAAACCAGAAAACTCGAAAAATTCGGCTTGTCTAAAAATTGATTTTAATTAACGCGTTTGGGTTTCGCTACCATATTTCCAAAACCAAAAAACTCGAAAAATTCGGCTTGTCTAAAAATTGATTTTAATTAACGCGTTTGGGTTTTGCTAACATATTTCCAAAACCAAAAAAAACGAAAAATTCGGCTTGTCTAAAAATTGATTTTAATTAACGCGTTTGGGTTTTGCTAACATATTTCCAAAACCAAAAAACTCGAAAAATTCGGCTTGTCTAAAAATAGATTTTAATTAACGCGTTTGGGTTTTGCTAACATATTTCCAAAACCAGAAAACTCGAAAAATTCGGCTTGTCTAAAAATTGATTTTAATTAACGCGTTTGGGTTTCGCTACCATATTTCCAAAACCAGAAAACTCGAAAAATTCGGCTTGTCTAAAAATTGATTTTAATTAACGCGTTTGGGTTTTGCTAACATATTTCCAAAACCAAAAAACTCGAAAAATTCGGCTTGTCTAAAAATTGATTTTAATTAACGCGTTTGGGTTTCGCTACCATATTTCCAAAACCAGAAAACTCGAAAAATTCGGCTTGTCTAAAAATTAATTTTGTTCGCGTTTCGCTACTTCATTTCCAAAACCAAGTAACTGGAAAAATTCGTTTTCGATAAAATTTCTCTTGGGTTTGTGAAGTTAATCTAATTCACCAATCAACCAAAAACTTAATTTATTTGTTAATCGCAAGAAATATGTTTGGTCTATGGAAATATAGTTTCATTTGTGAATATTAAATCAAAAGTCGTTTTTTAAGTAGTTTCCCCTTAAATTAAATTTAAAATTCTCAACATTTTAAAATAAAATTACCCGTAAGAATAATATTTCTTAGGTAGGCTTTAGTTGTATCAAAGGCTGTTTTAAAAAAAAGTTTAATTATCAGAAAAAGTAACATTTATGTTGCCAAAAGTGAAGTGGTCAGTCCGTTCCTGTCAGAGGCGATTTCAAACGACGCCCAGCCGCGTTCTCTTAGCTCTTTCGACACGTGACATGCTTGACCGCCGTCGAAAAGCCGGGGCCTCAACTCCGAGATAAAAACATACTGCATCTTACCAAGAAACCTTCTATTTTACCCTCTCTTGGTAATTAAAATTTCCGGAAAATTAAGTTAAACAGCTCGATTAATTTCTTGCTCTACACTCAAAATATTTTAAAGCACTAAAAGATTCGAAGCTTTATCAAATGCAATAACACTCGAACTACGCACACTTTTCTAAACTTATTATACCAAATTAACTATGAAGTTCAAAATAACAAAAATTAATTAAAAATAAACTTTTTTTGGGAGGTTTCGAGCGCACTGGCTCATATTCCTTGTTTACTAGGTTATTGAAACATATTTCGATTAATTAGTTAAAAGTTAGATATTCAATTTTAAAATATAATAATATTAACACGAGAAAATATCAATTTTTTGACGACAGTCATTACATGTCATTTGGAATCGTGAAAATGGTGTGAATGTTATTCTCTGCCTTGTTGAGCGTAGCTCCCTTAGCAACGACTGCTATGGGGAAAAAATGCTGGTCCTGTGATTGTCCGAAGCCGTCAAAATAGCCTATGCGAAGCGCGCGTAAAAGGCGAGAGAGTATAAACCGCCCGAAACCTGGCGCCCGGTGAACACCCGGTGAACCTGGAAGCGCGCGCAAAAGGGGACCGCGTGTATAAAGGGAGAGAGTAGGGAGAGAGAGAAGCCAGATAGCGCGCGTATAGAGGGAACCTGGCAAAGCAGCGCGCGTAAAAGGCGAGAGAGTAGAAACCGTCCGAAGCCTGGGTCTAATAGTATCGCTAGATAGCATGTGTGTAAGGCGACTTTCGATAGAGAACCTGTCAGTGCACGTAAAGTATGTGTAAGAGGGGAGGGGATTGAAAGGCTTTTTTATGCATTGCGGGAGAGAGGGAGATGAGAAGAATGAAAGGCGGTTTTTTATGCATTTTTTTATTTAATTCTGTCCAAAATGAAATTCATGGTTTCCACAACTTCAATTTCAAGGACTCTACTGCCTAATTTTACAACTATTTCCCCAGGCATTAAAGTAACTGGAATTAAATTGGCCATTTCGTTGAATTCATCGTCGCTGTCGAACGCTGGGTCATCCAAAAGGTGTCTCCTTTGGAAATAATGAATTATTTGTAGATCGTTACATTTGTAAATAAGTTATTTAATTATTTATAATACGTACTTTGCTGGTGGAGCGGCTGCTTTTTTGTTAGGGGTTGTTTGTGGCGATTGAGTAGCGAAGGTAGGATTTGTTTTGACAGCAACGTTTTGGGGTGAGGCACGATTTGTTTTTGCCCCAACGGTTTTAACAGGCGTTATTCCTACGGATCCAGGTTTCAATTTTGAGCGCCTTTTGAAGGTTAATAGTAAACCCGGGCTACCAACCAAAAAAAAAAAGAACTAGAGAGATTAGAGATTTTGTAACTTTGGCGATGTATAAAATATGTTTGCTCAATTTAATAACTATTTCCCGTTTCCAAATTGAAAGATAGATACTACACTTAATTAATCTATTGACCCGAAATTATTATGACAATCAGTCTAATTCAAATTAATGTTAATAACTACCGTAAGTGTTCTATCGATTGATGTCAAAGGTAAAAAACTAAAAATGCACATTTTAAATAGACGAACATTGCAGGCGTTAAAAATGGAGCGCGTCTATTATTTGCATTTGTATTTATTAAATTATGACGCGGTGAATCAGATTGAAATCAACGCCATTGGCACTAAAATAGAGTCCCCTGTAGCACAAAGAGTCGATTCAGGGTCGTGCTTTGGTCGAAAAGTCGCTTTTGTGTCCTGGTCCACTCTAAAAGTCTGAAACGTCTTTCGTCTATGACTGACCGGGTCTGGACCAGGGTTCGACATTAGGATATCTTTTGGTAGACAGCCTGACTGGTGAGCCTCCTATTTTAATTTATGTTAGTAGTCACTGACTGGGGGGGGGGGAGGGTATAAAAACAAGAAGGACAACCGACTTTATCATTACTCGACTTAATTGACTTTGACCGATCACAAGTTTTCACGACTTAAGAGTCTTTGACTAGTTTCAAATATTTTCATGGATAATATCATCAAATGACGCGTTAATTGGAGATCGAGATTCCGAATCAGAACTTGTATGAGGTGCATTAAGTAGTGTATTTGTATACCCCTACATCGTTAACTAGTACATGACAGGGGTAGATAAATATTTGATAAAAGAAAGATAAAAACCAATAAAGGACAATTCGAAAAGATAATAAGTTGAATGAATGGGGGAAACTAGCAAAACCAGAGCCAAGTAGACAAAGCCAAGGCAAGAACGGATGAGAAGGAAGACCCCGCCGAGCCCGACTCCAAAGAGGTGGAACACAAGCGTGAGAAAGCCATAAGCGAAAAATAGGAATACATATAACTGATACTGCTTTTTTTATGAGGTGCAGTGTGTCAGAATTTATAGCCCGGTGTACCTAGTAACAGAGACCATACCACCGGAGGCCTATCATCATAGTGCCCTACGCCAGCGTCCACCTAGCCCGGACAGGTGACAAATCCAACATGGGTAGCAGAACCCTACTACTGATGGTCGCACCTTTGACGCAAGCCACTCAACCCAGCAGAAGGTGCAGCAATGGGTGGACCAATCCCCACTTCGCACACAGCAGTGGGATTTAGAATGGATGCTATAGCAACTCCAGCCGACACCCTACCTACGTAGGTAAGGAGCCAAACCCTTTGGAGAGAGCTCCTAAAGGGAAACGACGAGCACACAGCAGTCCAAGTAACCCGGCACAGCTGGCACCGGAGATCCCGGTGCGGTTCCAAAAGGCCGGGAAACAGGACCGCCGTGCCCGCATATGGAGGCCCGCCGCCCCACAGCAGGCTACCCAATCCGCCGAGGCGGCCAGTTTGCCTGGACCCTCTCCGTTAGCCTGAACCGAAGTTCAGTATCCAGCCCAAACCTGACCGAAGTCGGAGGTGGAGATAGGACTATTTGATCAGAGCTAACATCTCCCAGTGCGCCACCGCCCTTATGGGTTACAAGAGGCGGATCCCGACTCCCCGGTAAAGCCACCAGTTATTGCACACTCTAACCCATTTAGGGCCTTTTATGAGGTGCAGAAGACTCTCTGGACTACAAGCATATATGATTGATAAATCATAAATCTATGATACGCCATATTCCCCATTGTTTATAAAATAATTTAAATAAATTTTTCCCTAGTCAAATTTACAGGTAAGCCCCCAGATTTGAATTAATTTTAGTAGTCAGAGCATTTATTTTAGTAGTCAAATGCCGTGAGTAGTGCCGTATGTCCAGCCCTGGTCTGGGCGTTCTCTCCTCCTCGTTCGACAGAGGTAGAACTAGCGAGTACTTGAAGCTGACAAAGCCCAGCTAGCTAACTCTCACGGGGAACTTAAATCTGTAGAGGCTCGGCCTCGTGAGAATCTACTTGGGTCGTTAACGGTCTCGACCTTTCACGGTGGCGCAATCATCTTCCATCGTTCAGCATCCACTTACACCGTCGCGCCCTCTTAGATTTTATCGCTTTAATTTGACTTGTTACTATTTTCCACAATACTCTGTAAATAAGTTTCAACAATAAATCATTGTATGGAATCTATAAAACATCACATATAGTCAGATTTGACTCGGTAATTTCGGAGTCGGTTAACTACGAGGGGATAACCACTTCCTAAAAATCTGTACACCGATTACGGGAGTACAAAAATGAGTACAGCCTTTGGTAGTGCTAAATCTGTACTCACTTACGTAATCATTTTAGTACAGTCAAAGCTACAGGCTTGAACACCGATTACGCCAAGTGATCAGCCCCTCGGTTAACTATCACATTTTTAGTCTGTATAGCGTCACGTTGTGAAATAGGGCTGACTGTGGCCCGACAGGTACATTTTTAGTCGGCAGAGAGTCGACCTTTAAAATGTCAGCCAACCCTAACTTCCCTAGGACATTTCGACTGTAAAATCGAAGGCCGGCCGACATGGCCATTTTAGGACTTTAACCGACGTTGGCCCGACTCCATTGTGCTACAGGAGTATGTAATATCACTTGGTAGCTGCCGATTTAGGCACGCTTTTTTCTCTAAGGAAAAAAATCATGCGTGGCTTTGCGTGACGTCACAATGATATTACTCTATACGTGTTCTATCGAATGCTATAAAATTAAAAAATGCACCTCTTATCGCAGAGGAATATTGAGGATCAAATCAGCCCTACACTGGTAGCGCGAACTATTTAGTTTTCTTCGTATTTGTACATTACTATGAATTTTTTGGTTAATATAAATTGTAAACAGTTTTTTCATGGATTAAACAATTGTTCCCGTAATTTTATTATAGTTTTAAAGCCATGTCTAGTGTTTTACGCGGTAGTTACACAGGTATTCTACTGCACAATAAACTATATTTTCCAACTTTCAGAATTCTGGCGAATTGACTAGTGTCAAACCCATGTCTTTAAGTATGGTTAAACCTCGCACAAATATTGAAAAACTAAAGAAGTTATTCCCGGGGTGTGGAAATAAATTACTTCTATTTCAAGGCTTAGTTCATGAGAAATTGTTCCACATCGGGTTAGGTGCACCGCTTTTATCGGAGACGTGTTCATTTTCTGAGAAATGGTTTCTTTGTGATCGAGGTTTAGCTTGAAATATTTAAATCCAATAGTGAACATACGCATCCTTAGGACAAAATAAAACTAAATGAAAGTTTTAATATTTCGCCTACCTTTATTCATGAAAACAGACATATTTGTGTAATAGAACAATTTTCTTTAGGATTAACGAGCGATTGTTTTTGGCAGATAAGCATTTTTTCCTGACCGTTACAAATTATTTTACCTGGGAAATTTCATCACTACCAAAGAACTCGTGAAGAACCAAAATAAAATGGTGCTAACATTACTAAACAATATTGTACATCAAATATTTCTAATGGCCTTGAGATTTGCATTACGACAATTTGTTGATCTTCCACGCCTCTTTCGAGTGGGGGCCGTCATCTTCCTTTCTTTAATTTTTTTTATTTTCATCTTTGATTTGGTATTTTTTAATGGACGCAACCAGTATTAGACACACAGACGACATTAAAAACTCTTCCTTCTCCCACCGTCACGCTATGGAAAATTAAACCCGTTTTTTCACCAAATGGGACTTTCTAATGGACTTCACGCTATGAAAAAATCAATATAACCTCTAATATTTTTTGTGCCTTTTTAACTTAAGAAAGGTTATAGAGTAGGTTGTGTGCTTTTGTATATTTTATTAAATTAATTAAATAATTTACAAAGGTTTTTGTAAAAATTGATACCACCAGATGTCGATACAACTACAGCTCCAAATATTTTAATATTAGCCTATATTGATTATGTCTCTACTCTATCATCAAAAATAAAATGGCGTATCGCCGTGATGCACTAGCTCGTGTTTTAACTAAGCCTTGGCACCATGTTCGCACGGAGAAGCTAGGTTAACGTAGGAGGGTCAAATAACCCCCCTAGGTAAAACCCGGCGAGCGTTCGGACGCAGGGTTTTTCTCTTCGTTTTTTCCTGTATCTAAAAAGCCGGAAACCGTTCGCACGTGGATTTTAACAAGAGATTTGGCTAAATACGAACGTTCGTTTTACGGGTCCGTGGCAGATTTTAGCTATGGCTAATGAAGAAATTCAAGTTATTTTTTTGAGCTTAATTATTGCGATTCAGGCGATTTCAGTCGTTTTTTTACTAATTCACGTACTTTTCTTATAAATAACAATAATTATCTTAATACTTTGTAAAAAATTAAATAAAAGCAAAAGGTTTAATGATATTTTTTTATTTTTCAATTAAGTTTTACAAATTCCCTTTATGAAATTGATTTTGATACAAATGTGTATATCCAAAATGCGGTGGGGGGGGGGTTTGTCTAAAAAATGAAGTTGATGGGGGACTAGCCAATGAAGTTGACGGGGGGCTAGAAAATGGTGGGATGATTGGGCTTCTAATTAAATGCGCAGATGTTGGCGGTGTAGCTTGGGCTGTAACATCTCCTTTTTTGACTAAAGCTTCTGTGAGGCTCCCGAAGTATGTTACAAGTTTCTCCAAATAAGAATTGGCTTTTTAAAAGACCGTTCGTTTTTTCGTCAATTTCTTTAAAATATCCCAGGGCTTTCTCGTTTTGTTCATAAAACAGCGTGTCTTTTTTTCCAACCCCAATTTTCTTCTTTTTATTCTGATTTCTCTCAGCACCTAATTTTCAACATATTAAAATTATAAATCGGTTTATACTTAATTGGTCATATTATTCAGGCGTACCGTTTACGGGATCTGATTTCCTTTTTAGGGATGCTGACCCTTCTTCTTTATCCTCTACTACGTCAACAGAAGCAGATACATCACCTTGCGTGGCATTGACCAATAGATTCACTATTATCCGTAAATTAGATTAATTATTATTATTATATAATTTATAATTTTATAAAAATTATAGAACCCTTGAGTTGCATGTTTTAATATTTAATATAAAATAATTACCTTGTTATATCTTCGTGGCGTAACTGTACTTGTACAATTTCGCTTTCCACTGTCTCGCAAGCATCTTCATTGTAGAAAGGGCGCTGTCCCAAAATTTCTCGAATTTTTTCGTAGTATATCCATTTTGGTGGCGATCCACCAGTGACCGCGGGTTTTGATTTTCGATATGAATCTTTTAAAGTTTGAATCTTTTTTTGGACCTGTTTACCGTCCCTAGTATATCCTTTCTCTTGTAGTTTTTTCGCCATAGCTTCAAAAACACCTTTTTTCCTACTCATACCTTCTAATTTATTGTAAAATTCTTTCCATAAATCAATGAGGTCATAAATTTCTTTGGAAGACCACGAATTAGACATTTTAATGATATTTTGAAACTGCACAAGCGACCAACTAAACCACGAGTGAATTATTGGCTTGCAACAAACAAACACAAAGTGAAAATATGGTGTATTGGGTTTTTCTTGGTTAATCTGGAAAATATTCTTTCGAGAGGCGTTCGCACGTGCATTTTTATTGAAACTGGACTTTCCGTAATCCGTTTATTGTTCGCACCGTTTAAAATTCTCGGAATCTCACCCCCCTAGGTGATCAGAAAACCGGAGGCGGACCTCGAAGAGGTTCGCCTCCGGTTTTTTCGTCCGTCTTTTCGCCGAGCGTTCGGACTGGAAAAATGCTCACCTAGGGGGGTTATTTGACCCTCCTAGGTTAACCTAGCTTCTCCGTGCGAACATGGTATTACACTTCGATTATTTAAATTTTTGTACTTTCCAGTTTGTAATCCGTGCGTGGGCGAATGGTTAAATGTGAGAAATCTGCGCTAAATGCGGGTGTGGGAAAGACGAATTCGAATTTTATCATAAGATAATAAATGTTTTTATATTTAAGATTTTAATTTGATAATACGTATTAATTTATATCCTGTTTAAATAATCTATACATAACGTAATCATATTATTTCAATTATTATTATTATTATTCAGTGGCGTCTAGAAGCAACGAATACAGCACCCCCCACAAGGAGAACGCTACCCGTCAAAAGTCGTGGAATTTCTTTTGTACATTTTTCATTGGCTAGACGCTTTAGCGCCTGCTGCCGTTGGCAGGGCCGTGCAGAGGGGGGGCAAAATCCCCAGGGCCCGGGTGAAAAGGGCACATCGAAGAAGTTTAAGGGGGGGGGGGTGCAAATCAAGATAACTTGGGAGAAGTTTTTAGGGCTCAAGGGGGGGTGCAAATCGAAGGGGCCCGCGAGTAAGTTTGTCCCGGGCCTCAGGATACCTCTGCACGGCCCTGGCCGTCGGAAGGGGAAAATTCGGAAATTGACTTCCCCCTCGCCCGTAAAACGTTCAGCGTAAAGGCTCGTGACGCTCGTCCAATGAAATTCGTACACAACCCTTCGTTAGCGTGTTTAAAGGCTAGCTGCGTTTTCCTTGTGTTTGTTGCTCCTAAGTGGCGTAGACAAGGGGTTTTCGAGGTCCAGACTCCCCCTCCTTGGGCCTAGCTTTGATGTACTAAATTTTCACCCCCATCTCGACCCCCTCTTCACATTCACATACTTAGTCGAATTTCTGGCTACGTAGTGTTGGGTTAAATACTTTAATTTCGGTATTTAAAAAATACTGAATACTTAAACAATAAAGTATTTAAATAATAAAATACTATAAATACTCCTACGGTACAGTATTTAAAATAGAATAATAAATACCCACAGCATTAAGTATTTAAAATACTGAATACTTAAACAATGAAGTGTAGGGGTGAATGGGTTCAAGGTTTGACCACTGAGTTCCAATCGATAAAAACCACGTAACACAGGAAAATAGTCTTATAAAAGTCTTTTATTCTACCTTCCGAAAACCTATTCACAATTTACAGCTCAGGTTACTCCCGATATAAATACAAGCAAAGTAATCGCTATTGGAATCCGGAACAACAATGACCCCCGACCTCCTGAAAACGCTCCTTATATTGTCTCAGAGAGCCCGCCGTTGTCGACCCTTGAGCTCGAGATAAGACGCCCGCCGTGGCAATGGTGGCGCCATCTCTCCATTCCTCCTGTGATAAAACAATAAAAAAACCCACCGAGGCTTCCCGTTACATCTTCCCCCGCCCCAAAAAAGGGAAGCCTCGGGAAAAACACACCAGAAGAAAAAAACCCACCCAGACCAAGAAAACAAACCAACCGAATCTCCACAAGGCCTCCCGAACAGTCTCAAACGGAGGACCCCCAACCGGCCGAGACGAAAAAGTTTAGTTATCCAAACTTAACACCCGACCCTGGCTAGGATGATCCCGCAGATACGTCGCAACCTGAGGACTCGACCGCAACCTTTCCCGAACCGGCCCCGGGGTAATATAATAAACGTCCGGCCGAGGACTCTCCTTCCGAGCAACCAACAACCGATTCCACCCATAACGACCTGGCAAAGTCAACACATCCCCATCAACTTGAGCCAAAGATCCCGGAACTAGGGATACCACCCCCGAACCAACCGAGACAACACCCGGATTTGTTAACACCGGAGAACAATCCAACAATACGCCACCAAAACCCTCCGAAGGACCTCCCTTGGCAGCCACCCCCTCTGAAACCAATTCCGTCTGCGAGCGGTCCGGTGATAGTATACCATCCGACCCCACCGATGTCCCACTCAAATCAACCACCTCCTCCACATCAGCCACCGCATCCAAGTCCAAGCCCGATAAATACAATTTCAATTGATTAATATGCCAAGTACCGGCCGATTCGCCAGTGAGCACGTCCGTCAAACCATAAGAGAGAGGAGTCAACCGCTTCTCCACTCGGAACGGCCCCAACCAACGAGGAGAAAACTTCCGACATATCCGATCCGCAGCCCTCGAGATCCGGTGATTTACCCTCCAAACCAGCATCCCCACCTCCAGAGACCCATCCTTATATCCTTTATCATAATACGAATTCTGTTTTTCACTAGCCACCAAATTAATATCGATGGCCCGATCCAGAGCGCACTGCAAGTCCCGTAAAGGCCCCGCTCATAAGCAACAATGTCTTCCTCCGTCACCTCAGTAAGATCCCCACCCCCACGATTGACCCAAGGCAAAGTCAGTTCGTGACCGTGGTGTAGATAAAATGGAGAAAACCCCGTCGAGTGATGGACAGCACTATTGATGGCCAACTGATTCAAGGCAGATTCTCATCCCATTTAGTATGGAAATTCCCCACATAAATTTTAATCATCTCCCCCAAAACCCTGTTGACCCGCTCCGTAAGATTTGACTGAGGATGATACGGCGTAGTCAACTTAGGCTTAATCCTCAGGCGTCGACAAACATTCTTCCATAGCTCCGAAATAAACTGGGGACCATTATCCGACAGCAATCCCCTCATCGTACCATGTCGATACACATATTGGACCAAAGCTTTACCCACCAATATAGCCGTAATGTTACGCACAGGAAAAATCTCAACATATTTAGTGAAGTAATCGGACGATTACCACCAAAAACCTATTTTGATTCTTGGTTACAGGAAGAGGACCCACCAAATCCCCCGGGCAAAGCTTAGTAGAGGGCAGCATTAAGCCTGACTTCTTAACATTCAGGGGTTTATACTGCTGACAAATCTCGCAAGAACGCACATAGTCCCGGAATATAGTTTATAGCTTAGGGTGAAAGTATCTAGCAGCCAACTTATCGTAGGTAGCCGTACGCCCCCGATGACCAGATAAAGGATAATCGTGAAAAGCACGCAGCAAGGATGCATGAACAGCCCAAGGAATCACTATTTTTGCTGGTTTAAACCCCTCAGCCCGCCGAAATAAAGAATATCTCCTCACCTCGTGGGCCCTTTCTTCAGGTTCCAGACCACGTTCCAGCCGATGGCGAATTTCCACCCAAAAAGGATCCCGCTTCTGAGCCTCCCTTATCTCATCCAAGTTAACCTGACTCACAATCCCCCCAGTGTTGACCTCATTACAAATCATGGAATAAATACAGCCCACCTCAGGATCCCCATGCCGATTCACACCATTAACAATATTGACCCCCTCACCGGAACCCAGAGGACAACGAGACACAGCATCAGCCACCACATTCTCCTTCCCCTTTCGATGGCATATGTCGAACGGTAAAAATTCCTGTAGCCGAAGGGCCCATCGCATCAACCGACTCTTCTTGTCTTTCAACCGAAGGAGCCAACACAGTCCCTGATGATCAGAGATCACCGTAAATTCCCGCCCCTCCAGATAATGCCGAAACTTTTCCACCGTATAGACCACAGCCAAACTCTCCTGCTCGGGCGTACTATAATTTAACTCAGCCCCCCGTAATAACCGACTGACATAACCCAAAGGCACCTCTACCCCATTTTGAATCTGCCCAATGCCCTGGCCGCTAGCGTCCGTCGTCACAAAAGGACATATTTAAAAAACTAAAATAGGGAAAAATCCCTTAAACTAAAATACGAGAGAAAAAAAACCCCAATAACTAAAAACGAAACAATTTAACAAGTTAAAAAGAAAAAGTAAATAACCCCAATAAAATTTAACTTAAAAACAAGCAATAGCCACAGGACCTCAAAGTGAAGTGGGGAGAGAAAAAAAACTCCGACTCACCACCTACCACACAGAAAAGGATCTCGACGGTGCCTCCAAAAATATAGGGCTACGGGTGACCAAGGTTTGGTCACTGAGTTACTTGTTGTTCAACCGAATTAAAACCACAGGATTCATTCTTAAAAACTCTTTATTAAGCCAACCGATTACAAATTAAACTAATACAGGAGGTAGGTAGGTCGATCGTTGATCGGTCCCCAGATTCGTAATGACCCTCCGTCTCTCTAGCACGTTCTTTATATATCCGAAAGAGCCCGCCGCCGCTGACCGTTGAACCCCAGATAAAGCATCCGCCGTAGAACTGGTGGCGCCATCTCTCCGCTCCTGAACGTACTGAAAACGTAAACAAACCCACCGAGGCTTCCCGAAACAGCTCCCCGTTACAGGGTTGTATTTAATAGTTCAATGTTTTAAGAATAAATATGTTACCAATATTTTTTACCTCTCCGAGGGGACAAAGTCCCCTAGGAGGGGTTATACAACGACCGTGTCTGTCTGTGGGTCTGTCTGTCTGTCAGGACTGCGAACGCGTTCGCATTTTCGGTGCAAAGTGTAATCACTGCGTACGCAGTTTCTCAAAGGGTTGGCAAAACCACCGTGTGACGGTGAACGTTAACGGATGCATTTGCGGTTTGGTTTGGATGGTGTTTTTTCGCTCACCGTCGTGACGGTTTGGTGTATTACGTTTTTGTAATGTTTATGCGTAGGTTGTGAGTGTTGAATTTGTTGTGTTTGTGTTCTGATGGTTGTGCATGTTGAGTCTGTTGTGTTAATGACTTTGGGACGGACCGAGTGCTGAGTGTAATGCTACCTCTCAACGTCCAATGGCAGGGTTTCCACCAGTTGTACACGGTATTCGTCTTAGTATCAATTTGCGATCGCATCGGGCGGGATTTGAACCCGAGACCTCCTGATTGACAGGCGGACGTTCTACCACAGAACCACCGACACTTGTTACGCCTTATTGAAAATTAGACCTTCAGCTTTATCGGAAGCGTATTTAATAGAGTACGAAATTTTGGTTTAATTGAAATAGAATTGAAATTGAAATTATTGCATCGAAGAAATTCTAATTTAGCGTTTCTCTATTGATTAAAAACAAATGAGCCACCCAGGTTTCGAACCCAGACCATTCGGCTTGGCAATCGAGCGCTCTACCACAGAACCACCGATAGCTGCTTAGATTCACTGAAATTAAGACAGGCATCGTAAGCATAATAGGTAATAAAGTCTTTTTTTATTAATGAATTTATGAAGGCCTAATCTGGTATTTTTTAAAGGTTAAATCTTGTTTTAGCGCAGTCAGCCGAGATTAGAGGGTTAAAGGGTAGACCCTGTGGGTGGTCCACTTTCTTAACGACCTATATATAGTTCTGTTAATTCAAAGGAGATAATTTAACGTTAATTGCTTTAAGAGCTGGCGGTAAGTCAAGTGGCTCTCTGTGCTTTGTTGATGGTAAGGTTTTTGCTTCTTGTAAATACATTTGGTGTGGATATTTGGATATCTACGATTTCTAACGCAGTCAATGATTTCTTGGGTGTGCGAGTCATTATATGATATTGGAAATTGGACGGCATTGGTCTTTTTCATGTGGTATGCGTCACAACGTCAACAGGAAGTGAACGAGTCGTCCACTACCAGATATCTACGGTATCTTCATCAAGGGCGAGTGTTGAAATAAAATGAGCGTTAAAGATGCGGCAAGTATTTCGTAAGCGAGTAATTCCAAAAAGCCTCTGTAGATATTTCTTTCATTAAAATTTGCTTCGTATTATATTTAACTGATAAACTTGTTCTGTAAAAGGGTTTAATTCAATTGTGCATTGTTATAGTACGTCTAACTTACTGTTGTAACTACTTAACTTATGATATTCTGAATAAATTAAAATTGGTCGTTTCGTCTCAATTATTTTAATTATAATAAAAATTTTATACCGGGCGGGATAGAAATGGGTTAATATTTTTAACAAATTACTCTAAATTGCGGAGATATATCTTTAAGGGTTATCTCGAGAAATTAATACCACTAGGGACAATTCTTCCGAGGAAAGGTATATTTTGGCTTGCCAACTTGTTGGTTCACGAGGTTAGTAATCTTCAGGCGAGTGGCGGCTCGACCATTCACATAGAGTGGAAGGCCCTTTGGAAGCGCATGAATCTTTAATTTTATTGGGCGATCTGGTTTTCGAGGCGTGAATAAATATAGTCGGATTAGCGATGTTGTTGTTTTTACATTTGTTAGAGTATAAACCTACTTTTTTTTAGCTAGATATTGTACGTTAACTTTAGGCTAACTTGTTAAATTCACTCCTCGAAAACTAGTCGTTGGGTACGAAACGTGTTAACAAGTTTTGCTGCTAGCCTTCCACTTTACGCGAATGGGTTACTCTATGGGCGCGACGTGAAGTTGCTCTTTTTTCAATAGATGTCGCTAGCCTCGAAATCAAAAAGGCGGTACTTATAGGTACCCCTCGCGTTGATTGGATCTTTTGTAAATTGGCAATAACATAAATTCCAGCATTTATAAACAATATTTTTACATGGTAAATATCATTTATGTTAAAGTCCACTAAATTGAGTATAAGATGTCTATCTATAATACTCTACAAAGGCACTCTGACGACGTTATTATTAGGCTATTTTGAATTTTGGCTTCGTTTGCCATAAAAAGAATACACAACGCTCTCCAGTAAAGTCGCGTTTTTCGAAGAATCGGCTTTAATTCTGTAATATATTTAAAAAAAACTTCTGTGGATAGGCACATTTAAAATATTTTGATTTGTACAAAACAGGCGACTTCGAAGAAAGCAATTAGATCGAAATTTAATACTTATCTTCTTTCTCGTTTGGCGAAGATTGAAGTAAAGTTAATTTTTGATTAAATTTTGAAATAAACCATTGTTTACAATAAATATTTTTTTTTATTGTGAACATGATCCATTTATAAATTTTCTATACATAAAAACATACACTCTTCACGAATGTTACCTCAGCTATATGTAAATACTATTTGTTATCATTATAATTAAAAATACCAAATAAAAGATGGAAATAAAAAATGAAAGAAAGGAAGATGACGGCCCCCACTCGAAAGAGGCGTGATAGATCAACAAATGGTCGTAATGCAGATCTCAAGGCCATTCTTTCCGATTACGTCATATTTTAGAAATATTAGATATAAAATATTGTTTAGTTATGTTTAGCACCATTTTATTTTGGTTCGTCAAGAACCCTACGGTAGTGATGAAGTTTCCCGCTTTCCCGGGTAAAATCATTTGTAACGGTCATTATATCCAGGAAAAAATTCACGTTAATCAGCCAAAACAATCACTCGTTAACCCCAAAGGAAATTCTTCAATTACTAAAAAATATGACTGATTTCATGAATAAAGGTAGGCGAAAGATTAATACTTTCATTTAGTTTTGTTTTTTTCATAAGGATGCGTATGAGAATTATTGGATTTAAATATTTCGAGCTAAACCTCGGTCACGAAAAATCAACACGTCCCCGATAAAAGCGGTGCACCTAGCCCGATATGGAACCATTTCTCATGAACTAAGTCATGAAATACAAGTAATTTATTTTCACACCCCGGGAATAACTTCTTTAGTTTTTCAATATTTGTGCGTGGTTTAACCATACTCATAGATGATGATAGACATGGGTTTGACACTAGTCAATTCGCTAGAATTCTGAAAGTTGGAAAAGAGAAAGTTTATTGTGCAGTAGAGTACCTGTCGAAACAGAATTAATCTATGGGCGTAACTACCGCGTAAAACACTAGACATGGCTTTAAAACTTAAATAAAATTCTGGGAAATATTGTTTAATTCATTAAAAACTCTGTTTACAATTTATATTAACGAAAAAAGTCATAGTAATGTACACATACGAAGAAAACTAAATAGTTCGCGCTACCAGTGTAGGGCTGATTTGATCCTCAATATTCCTTCTGCGATAAGAGGTGCATTTTTTAATTTTATAGCATTCGATAGAACACGTATAGAGTAATATCATTGTGACGTCACGCAAAGCCACGCTTGATTTTTTCCTTAGAGAAAAAAACGCGCCCTAATTGTCAGCCGTGGCCAAAGCTACGAAGTGATATTACGTACCCCTGTAGCACAATGGAGTCGGGCCGACGTCGGTTAAAACCCTCAAATGGACATATCGGCTGGCCTTCGATTTTACAGTCGAAATGTCCTAGTGGAGTTAGGGTCGGCCGACATTTTAAAGGTCGACTCTCTGCCGACTAAAAATGTACCTGTTTCCTACTCCGAAACGACGTCGGACCACAGTCAGCCCTATTTCATAACGTGACTCTATACAGACTAAAAATGTGATAGTTAACCGACACTGAAACTTCGTCGGGCCGACTGAAAAAAAAATACCGAGTCAAATATGATTATAATATTGGTTAAATATCATGTTGTTACTCACGCCAGTAAATGAAATGTTTTATAGATACTATAAAATATTTATTGTTGAAACTTATTTACAGAGTAATATGGAAAATAGTAACAAGTCAAATTAAAGTGATTAAATCTAAGAGGGCGCGATGGTGTAAGTGGATGATTCATCAATCCTATTTTATTTAAAAAAATCGCCACATGCTTGTAGCTCTTGTAGAAAATCAAGAGTCAACTGCCCCTCATACAAGCTCTGATTCGGAATCTCGATCTCCAATTAACGCGTCATTTGAGGATATTATCAATGAAAATATTTGAAACTAGTCAAAGACTCTTAAGTCGTGAAAAAATTGTGATCGGTCAAAGTCAATTAACTCGAGTAATAATAAAGTCGGCAGTCCTTCTTGTTTTTATACCCCAATTTTTACCCCCAATAGTCAGTGTCAACTAAAATAAATTAAGATAGGAGGCTCACTTGTCAGGCTGTCTACCAAAAAAAAGCCTTATGTCGAACCCTGGTCCAGACCTGGTCAGTCATAGACTAAAGACGTTTCCAAATGACATGTAATGACTGTCGTCAAAAAATTTATATTTTCTCATGTTAATATTTAGATATTTTAAAATTGAATATCTAACTATTAACTAACTAATCGGAATATGTTTATGTAACCTAGTAAACAAGGAAAATGAGCCTGTGCGCTCGAAACCTTCTCTACAGTTTGTCATACCATGCATAGATCCAACTGTCCTCTAGTACTTAAAATAATTTTGGTAATTTTTAACTTTATAGTTAATTTGGTATAATTAGTTAAGAAAGGTGTGCGTAGTTCGAGTGTTATTGCGTTTGATAGAGCTTCGAATCTTTTAGCGCTTAAAATAATTTTGATGAAGACCAATAAGTTAATCGAGCTGTTTATCTTAATTATCCGGAAATTTGAAGCACCCAGGAGATGGCGTTGGGTTTGCCTTTTTAGTTGAAAATGAGTTTTTGGTAAAATAGAAGGTTTCTGGTACGATACAGTAGGTTTAACTCTCGGAGTTGAGGTGGCCCGGCTTTTCGACGGCGGTCAAGCATTGATCAAGGGGTCACGTGTCGAACGAGGGAAGAGAACGCGGCTTTGGCGTCATTTGAAATCGCCTCTGACAGGAACGGACTGACCTCTTCACTTTTTGCAAAAAAAATATATTTTAAAACAGCCTTTGATACAACTTAAGCCTATCTAAGAAATATTTCATGCCGCGCCGTAAATATTATTCTTACGAGTAATTTTATGTTAAAATGTTGATAATTTTAAATTTAGTTTAAGGGAAAACTACTCTAAAAATGGCTTTATTTCCATTGACCAAACATATTTCTAGCGCTTAAGAAACAAAGATTTTGATTAATTGGTGAAGTAGATGTAAAAACGCAACTCATAGGGGTTTATATTTCATTATCTATGGAATTTAAAATTGACAAAACTATTTTGAGCGCGAAAGAAAAATGAGCAGAGTCCACTTGGAATTGAATCGGAAAAAACAACCTTGATGTGACAATTGCCCGGCGAAAAGGAAAACTGTGAAGGGTGGACGAGCGATTAAAAATAATGCAGCTGCTAGGTTAATTCGATTTAACCGCTTGTATAGACGTCTTTGAAGAGTGTACAAGCTGCCCTTTTGTATTTGAACCATCCTTGGAATATACCAATACTACAATTCTTAGTGACATCTAGTGTCAAACTCACCAAGGTACACTCTTCCCCTTTAAGGAAAATTCAACAAGATGTCACGGACATTAAGGTACACACAATCTCCCCGATGCATTAACTATATGATAAATGTTGAACTTAAATTTGAACCGGTTTCCAATCATCTTGTACATTAACTTCACAAACCCAAGAGGAATTTTATCGAAAACGAATTTTTCCAGTTACTTGGTTTTGGAAATAAAGTAGCGAAACGCGAACAAAATAAGTTTTTAGACAAACCGAATTTTTCGAGTTTTCTGGTTTTGGAAATATGGTAGTGGAATGCGAACGAGTTAGATGGCGCCTGTATCAAACTATCAATTGGCATGAAATTACAATATGACAAAAGTGCGAACGCGGGTTGTGGGGTCCTTCGAATGGAATAAAATTCTAAATGGTTACTTATATGACAACAGATAATGTTTAAAGTGTACTAGATTGTACGTTCACTTAAATTTGAAATGCTAAAATTTATTAAAGTCATTTGGGGCCCTCTTGATCCGGGGGCCATCGGCGATCGCCGTCCAGCTGACCTGGTGAAGTTCGGGACTGCCTAATCTATTTAGTCATCTTTGTAATTAAGGTTTTTTTTTCGAATAATAGTATGGTTTTTTTTTTGGTTTTTATAAATAGTAAAGAAAGTTTCAAGCGCATTTGATAATTTTTCCCGTAATTTTATAAAATTTTAAAGCAATTTCTAATGTTTTACGCCCATATCTTACAGGGAATATAATAATAATAATAATAATAATAAGGGGTTTTCCGTAAAGATTGCTTTGCAGGTTATATTCCCTTTAATACATCGGGTACTCTATTGTACCGTGAATTGTACATTTTCTCAGGATTACCCGTAAATACTGTAGCATAGACAACGGCTGTTCTTCACTTTTGCCCCAGTGTAGAACCGGATACCCGACAACGAAATACTTTTTTCAGCATCTTTAGACGAAACGTTTTCCGAATCGGCATTTTGTCGGAGAAACGATTGCCCGATGACGAATATTGTAATAGGTATTATTTCATTCGAATTAAGATAATGATTAAATTGGTAACATTAAAATGTAATATCTAAATACCCCGATTTAAATCTACTAAGGTTTGACATTAATGAAACCTTCGCACAAACAGTTTGAAGTCTATTGAAACCTTATTTTTAATAATTCCCTAACTCCTACTTCAAAGTCGATTATACGTTTTATACTCACCCGAGAATCGAGCATTGATTGATTTTTTGGAATGTTTAGAAGATTTGTAGATTTTTCCTTGAATTTACGTATCTTTCCTTAGATATGTATATTTTTATTAAATCTGTCTGTATTTCCTGATTTCGTAAGTTTGTTTGAGAATTTTGTGGATTTGTCTTAAATTTATTTTGGTTCAAATTCAGGATTTAAAGAAAAGCGAAATCACTGGCGAATTTTGGTCTTAGAGTGTAATGGAATCCAGATCATCGACAGCCTTCCAGAGACCGGTTGCCCATAATCGAGTTCCGTCACCACGCCCAAATAGGAGAGAGTAGGTAACTGTCAAACATTAGTTTATCAGTAGAATTGCATAACTGTGGTGCAATACTTATCCCAACATTCCACAACCTGTGACCTCGCCAAAATTGTGCTGAGTTCCGCCTGCCGTGTCTGCCCTTCAATTAGCTTATTTAAATATGGCGTCAGCTACGGCATCTTCCTCAAGCAATTAAAATCTAAAATTCAATTAAAATGCACATCCTTGAATCCTCTGATGGTCGTCAACAATCTTTAATTTCAATGATCACTTTCTGAAGGGTGACCGCTGAATCCATTTTGACGAAACAATTCGTGATTGCTAATTTCGGAATTTTATTTTGTTCAGGCTTTTCTAAAAGTGGTCTTCGTCGAAAACCAACGCTTCAAATCATCCCAGTCGTCGCAGCTTCATCAACCAAAGAGACTTCACACAGATCTTAAAACTTGAATCTGGCAAAATGATCAGTCGAGAATTGAAGAAACACAAATGCACTGAGTGCGTTTATGCCACGAACAAAAAGGCACATTTTATTACTCACAAAAGAAAACACACCGGTGAGAAACCATTTCAATGTGACCAGTGTCGTAGAGTATTTTCACAAAAGAGCCATTTCATTTATCATAAAAGAACTCACACGGGCGAGAAACCTTTTCTATGTGACCAGTGTAGTTACGCATGTTCGCAAAAGAGCCGTTTGATTTTACACAAAAGAACTCACACGGGCGAGAAACCATTTCAGTGTGACCAGTGTAGTTACGCATGTTCACGAAATAGCTCTTTGATTTCCCATAAAAGAACTCACACGGGCGAGAAACCATTTCAATGTGACCAGTGTAGTTACGCATCTGCATTTAAGAACTGTTTGATTATGCACAAAATAATTCACACGGGCGAGAAACCATTTCAATGTGACCAGTGTAGTTACGCAGGTTCACAAAAGAGCCATTGGATTTCGCACCTAAGAACTCACACGGGCGAGAAACCATTTCAATGTGACCAGTGTAGTTACGCATCTGCACAAAAGAGCAATTTGATTTCCCACAAAAGAACTCACACGGCCGAGAAACCATTTCAATGTGACCAGTGTAGTTACGCATCTGCACAAAAGAGCAATTTGATTTCCCACAAAAGAACTCACACGGGCGAGAAACCATTTCAATGTGACCAGTGTAGTTACGCATGTTCAAAAAAGAGCCGTTTGATTTCGCACCAAAGAACTCACACGGGTGAGAGACCATTTCAATGTGACCAGTGTAGTTACGCATCTGCTTTCAAGAACTGTTTGATTATCCATAAAAAAACTCACACGGGTGGGAAACCAACTGGATGTCCAAAGCGTGGATTCCGGGCCAGATACGAGATAAAATTATCTCACCGCGAAAAATTGCGTCACGCTCAGAGGGCAAGGTCACACAAGTGCCCTATTCGCGACCAGACCTTCGCCACGAAAATAACTCTCGGAGCTCACCTTCGAATTCCTGGTCTTCCAGAAAACCAAAGTGGCGCTTCAACTAGTCACGATCCAGATCCACGACACAGAACACCTTCACGACCACGGCTGATTGAGAGCCTTTGTCGCCAATGGGGAATTAGGTTTTGTTCGGTGCAGGTGCGACGCGTGACAAATGAACAGATTCAATCTTGCACCGACACCTCCGACTCCGCCCACGTCGTACTACCCGAAGTTCCCGACCCGGACGCTGACCCAGCGGCGACCCTACCCATTAAAAAGGAAGTGGTACTTGGCACTAAAAGCCTCGCAGTCGATATCAGCGCCATCAAAGAAGAGCTTCTTTTTGACTTCATGGAGCTTGTGGGTGTTCCGTCTGTCGTCAAACTAGAATATTTGGGAAATCGACTAACTGGGGATAACTGCTAGGGTGTCTCAATGAACACCAACAGTCTCGTCAAGGTCGAATGCGGTTCTGGAGAACAAACTTCTGAATTTTAGAACCAAACCTACGAAACACGTGGTTTTTCTGTAATTTTTATATTATTTTATTTGTTCCCAACTAATTAATACTCATTCCCCGACGTGTTGGCTTTTTCAGACATGGTCTATTAATTGGTTTTTGCAAATTGTTTTGTAGTTTATTAAAAATTCAAATTTAGCCAATCCTATAACATCCGGTAAATGTATGTTCATCTAAAAGGCGTAGAGATCCCAAATTGGGAAAACATTCCGATCGTCTTGAGCATTTTCTCAGATCTATTTAGTCTAGAGTTTTGAAATTGTCGAGGTATAGATATTGGCAAGGAAACGTTATAATTTGTTAATTTCAGAAAAAAAAAGATTTTGTAGTTTTCTGAAAATAATTTTGTACCAATAGGCATCAGACAATTTAGAAAGTTGTAGAGGTTGCTTTCGAACCTGGAAATAAAATTTTCTTCCCCGAAAAAGGTCAAATTTCAATTTACATCATGTACAAAAACAAGAACTTACTACCTAAAATAGCTCTCAAACGCCCCTCAATATTCATTCTGTATATTAAAATTTATTTTACCAGTTCCTGGTTTCTCAATTCTGAAAAGTTTCCGGAAAATTACCAGGAGGCGAAGTAAGAGGGCTGAACTCGCCAGCATCCTTGTAAGAAGCTTAGCGCGCGCTCGGCGGGAAAATTTCGGGAAAATGGCGGCAAGATAGCGCCGCTACGCTACGTGTTGCCGCCATTTTTCCGAATTTTTCCCGCCGAGCGCGCGCTAAGCTTCTTACAAGGATGCTGGCGCGTGCATCCCTCCTACTTCGCCTCCCCCAATTTATCTCTGCTGACTGCACTAAAACATGATTTGACCTTTAAAATATCATACGTAAAAAATGGTAGACTTTAAAAACTACTAATATACTCTTCGGTGGATCTGTGGTAGAACAGGAGGGCTCGGGTTCGAAACCTGCCCGATGCGATCGCGAATTGTAATTTGTAACTAAGACAAATACCGTAAACAATTGGTGGAACCCTGCCATTTGGACGTTGAGACGTTTACCGTAACCCTCAGCACTCGGTCCGTCCCCAAAGTCCAAAAGAAGAAGTTGGAGAAAAAACACCCTTATATGCAAAACGCAAACACAACCAACTCCACATACCTTCACTACCTGTAATGTTTACTTACAATAACAAATTTACAATAAAACTAAGTGGCAACCGTCGCGACGGTGAGCGTTAACGAAAAAACAACCAAACCCAACCCAACCGCAAATTTATTTAAACTACAAACGCGTTAGCAGCACACACACAGACACACAGACAGACACGGTGATTGTAAAACCCCTCCTAAGGGACATAGGAGAGGTAAAATACGTTGAAGTTTTAACAAAGTATACAACACCAATGTACAAATATCAACTTATGTATTGCTGTTTTCCTTTTCAGACTATATATAGGCTATACTAACGACGTAAGAACTATACACACATATATTACTTGAAATGTTTTATTTGTTATATTTTATAAATTATATAGTTATATTATATATGTGTGTGTTTCGTAATTTGAATTGAATTTATAACCCACGAAAATATAATTTATATAAACAATTCTTGAAGATGGCCTACTAGTTTATAAAGCTGGATAAATAAACGGCTTCCTTCTATTCTTGTAGCCCAATTTATATAAATATTATTTTCGTGGGTTATAAGTTCAATTCAAATTACGAAACACAAAATATGAATTTGTTACCAATTTGTATTTATAATTATTGTTATAAGAGTATGTTTAAAATAGTTTTGATTCTAGTGTAAAACTAAGAGCAGAAACGATAATCAATTTAAAATGAACGTATTTAAACAAAAGAAATTTACAATGAAAATAAATAGTTTAAAGCATACATTGACACTTATCATACCAAAACTATATTATGAACATTTAAAAAATATATATTTCTTTCCATTTGGTTTACTGTTTAGTAAAATCGTAGACATATTTATCCAATTATACTTCTTCACAATAATTTTTTAAGTAGTACAAAATTATAATTTTCAAAAACTTTTTCGCGTGAGTACAATGCAGCTAGTAATGTTGTTCTACATTTTTTAGTTATGGAATGAAAATGAGCATTATCGAAAATCGCTATTTTTAATTAACTTTTTTGATCCCTCCTCGTGATCGCTGTGATTTCCAAACAACTTTATCAGGATCGTGTACACAGTCTACATCTATGCAAATTTTATGGCAACAATAATTTCTTGGTTTTCACCAATCTTTTCAGTTACCTTAAAATTCCGTATTAGGTAGCCTGAATTTCTTAGTAGAAAATAAATGAAACGAGAAAACACCCTTGATTAAAATGGAAACTAAAATACGGGTCACTTGAAATAACTTAATTTCAGTAAAAACTAAATGAGAGGTCAAGCGATCTTTTCAAATTGTGAGTGTATTTCGGGTAGTAAGCCAGCTCTAGACATTTCGTAACCTTTTTAAAAAGCAATAATTTTTTGTTCATTCACGGTGACTATTCCAAAGTCGATGGTGCCACATGAAGTTGAAGGACAAAAACAGCGTTTGAATTTAGTCACGCCTTTAGATAAATGCCCAAATTTATTTGACTAGTTCCCATCAGAACCTAAGTACTTCGATGAACTAGAGAAAAACACTTGAACAAATTGGTCAATATATTTCGGAACTTTACAAGAATTGTGTCTTGTCCTTACAGTGTCATATCTCCAATACTTTGTTGGAGAAACGTCTTTCAGACTCTTTGAAAAGATTTCGTAACCTCACAACCATACGCCACCACTCCGAGAAGGGCTTCATAAGCTCATATGAATTATCTGATTACCACAGCCACATGGGTTAAAGGTATTGTCGGCTTCACTTTGATCAAGTAATATATGTTGATCTTTGAGATTTTTTTCAAATTTAGTAGTATCAGTCCAGTTGAATGCAATTATAGGAATATGCCAAGAGTTCAACCAATATGCTAATTTGGCAGGGTAACTACACGCTGCTTCCAAAAGTTCAATGGCTTTGACGAATCCATGATATTAAATATGGTTTATTTTATGATGAACATAATTAAATTCAAGCTGTATAATTTGATTTTTATACACTGCTTTTCGGTGATTTCATTTTCATATTAAACAGCATTTGTTGCCAAGGTACGAAAATTGTCCCGAAAATTGTTTTAATTATATCTGACTACTGTGTAGACATCTAGAGCTGGCTTCCCTAAGATACTTTGAATTTAATACCAACAACGTACTCTATATCCTAAGTGAAACCAGCTTTAAGGAAAATATATACTTAATTGGCACCTGTTAAATTATTAAGAACGAAAATAAATGGGACTTCTACAACAAAACCCGTGGGAAATAATGTCGACTACTCTAAAAATATATTAGGAAGACGTAAATCTATACTCAATCTAATTTCTATTAAGTAGAGCAAATACAATCGTTTTAAATTCTAATGAGTAAAATCAATATGTTAATGCATGTTCTTGCAATATTATGGCAGTATTTTGATAACAAATTTAAGGACAGACTCCATATTTTGTGTCTCCCAAGGCTAAAATTTAAATACCACCAAATGGTTCCTCTTTTCCAGTTATCTGGCAAAATCTCAAATGAATGTAAGCGAGCAAAGCTGAAGAGACCAATGAAATTTCATCGATTATTAGTAACTTTATATGGGCTAAAGTGTTTCGCATTATACGCAAGGAATCGGGACCCAATTTACAATACTTTGCTGTTCTGCCGCGTTGAATCGACAACATCAGCAAAAGATGTAGAGTAACCCCTCCTATGTTATTAGCAGCCAAACCGGTAGGATATGCTGCCAATCCAACACAAAGTGGGTACTCAAAGTGGTTGCATAGAACTATTCTCATCTCTTGGAGTTTTTATCAAGAAACTCTTTCTAGTTCCTCCGAATCCGCTGACAAATTCGATTAAACCTTCTTTTGGCGGACTTGAGCCACAGAAATGTTTAGCAATATTCTCAAGTATACTCCTTTGATCTGGAAACAAAGGTATAAGTTGATTAACAAGGCTTTCGGGAGTTGAAATTATATTTTAACTAAGAACTGCGTTCACTTCTTTCAATGCGTTTTCCGCTTCTATTAATTCCCTGCTTTCAATCGGATTAGCAGTGATATCTCCCACAAAATTATTTTGCCCATTGGGTGAAGTATTTTTAGCCAATGCGTCTTCTAGTGCTATTTCTGCGTCTATTAAAGTATTTAACTGCTCATGATACTTCATTATCTCTTTTAATTTCGGTGAATGGCCTTCGAAAGAGTCTTTAAAATCTTGACACAAAATTACCTTGTAAAGAAGTTTCTTCTCTCCCAGGTAAAAGTAGCATCAACATGTCGTCGTAGAATTTTTCCGCATCTGATTCAGATTTAGTTCTATCGTGTTTCGGATGTTGAACTAGAAAAGGCTTCACCCTCATTTCTACGAAACCAGCTCCCTTCTTTAATTCGAATATTTCCGAAGGTCCTTTTGAGTAAGGTCTTGTTAGCACACGATAGTAGAATCTCGCCCAACCATACAAACAATTGTTTTCTTAACTGTCAGGGCGATTACGGTAAATATCGTCGACTAGTTGTTTCATAAAAATATCTGTGCTTTCTGGCTCATTCTCTTTCAAAGATAGCAATTCTTTATATCGCTCAAGTAAGCGCTTTCTGTGATCTTTAGGAGCAGTATTCACGAATACGAAACTATCTGACTTTACATACAAATGCTGATGTGTTGAACGATCAGCTGCCTCGTAACTGCTGATTTATTGTTGCGATATAGCAGGCCTAAACCCAAAAGACGACTACGAACATCTTTATTCGCTAAATCATTCCTGAAATTCTCTTTGTCAGATTTCTCTTTTTTCGTAATGTAAAAAGTAATATAACGTGTAATAGCCATTTTATCATCCGCTACAAACTAAATGTCTATGTTACCTTTGAAAGCCAAAAGTAATACAGGGTTATAGTCATTAATTTTTATTTCAGCCTTTGTTCTGCCAGCGAATAGAGCTTTTTCGACGATTTTCCTGAGACACGATGTCTTATAGTGGTATCAACTTCATTCTGATACTAGTAACTTCTCTGGGAAACTTCAAACGACAATGCGTTATAAACTTATCACAAGTTTTTTTCCTTCTCAAACAAGTTCGATTACATTTGTGCCATTGATACTTGGATACTAAATCGTACAACGTTGGGCTTTTAGTTTTATTTGGCAACGCACAAGTTTAATGTTTTTCGATAAAGTTCATAACGACCTTATTAGGCACAATTTTCGGTGTGTTTTTTATACACAAAATAAAATGAATATGAGGAGCACCTCGACTTCGATATTCTGCAATCCAAAATAATTAACCCCTTAGGTGTACCATAATAAAAATACATTGTTTTCACTTAACTGCATCGCTTATACCAATATTCTAGAGTACCTCGCACATTTTGCATGTAAGCTGTCAAACTAGCTTCCAACTCTTTATTATTGCTTTCCATTTGATTAACAAACGAACTAACTGAAAGATTTTTGTTTGCACTCATACGTGACAAATGCTCGATACTATTGGACAAAACTTTGATTTCACTGTCCTAAAGAAGATGAAAGAGGTATTGTTCATTTTTAGAGAACCTTCTATCCTTGTTTAAAATTCTTTGAAGACGAAAATCTGATTTAGACAGCTTAGCAATTGGTCTTTCAGAGTATTTTCCATAATTACCAGTTACAAATAAGTACAAAATACCCTCCGCATTTTTGCTATTTACAGGGTGTATTGAATAGTGGTCAAATAATTCTTTCTGTTCAACTGCAGAGATTCTGCGAAGCAAAGACATCTCGTTAGAAGAAATTTTTATATCCTTAGCGTTAGCGCTACCATAAAGCAATTCTTCCGTGAAATCGCTAATATTTACATTATTATAGAGTGGGTGAATGGTTTTTAACTTTAGTAAAGCATTACTAACTAAATTTATTGTCAAACAGTTTTATTCTTGGTAGGCAGCCTATTCACTATAATAAATAATTGATAATCAGTAGATAGATGTTTAGGAATCATTTCCACATTTTCAGTGAAGGGAAGAGGCAAATAAACTGCACAACTTCTAACGGCTCTCGTTAATCCAGAATGATTAACCATATTTTTCCCAAATAGTGAATGTAGACGAATAATAGTTTGAAATACTTTTACTTTTTGTATTAGCATTTTCTCAATAAAATTTAATTTAGAAATATCATTTGGCACGGGATCTACTTAAAGGCCACCAAGAAAACATTGCGGCGGTATTTTACCCGATTTTAGATATTGCGTATATAACATATGCATAATCGCTTTTCGTCAAACATAAAACGAACTCCAACGTTACCTTCCGATTCTGCCATATCATCATCTGCAATATTAACTTTTAAAATATCTGCCACTGTAATTTGAGGCTCTTTGAATTGCCAAGTAGCAATTAAAAGCATTAAATCTTCGTTGGTATCTAAATTATGCGTGTCAAAACAATTTCCCACAGATTTGTGCTGGCTATTCTTAAAAGGTTTTTCACAACTATCGCAATGCAAATCATGAAACTCGTACATCTCTTTATAGCAACTTACTAGCTGCTTGCCATGGCTCCATTAAGTTGGCCCCCCCTCTCTACAATTTTAAAAACTTTCATTTGCGATCGAATGCGACCTCGATGCGACGTTATGCGAAACTAAAAAAAAAGATGCGACATAATTGTTAAGTTGGAATAATTAAAACAAAAGGGGGGGCTAACTTAATGACAGCCCCCCCACTTTCAACTATCAACCCGGAAACACAACCAATAGAATGCGACCTCAATGCGACGTTATGCAACACCCTTACTTTCGAATGCGACATCTTAGTTAACGAGATAATCGCTTTCGTAAGTGGGGGGGCTAACTTAACGCGAGCCCCCCCTATAACAGTTGAGGCCTCCAAACACCTTTATTCGATTGCGACCTCAATGCGACGTTATGCGACACCCTTACTTTCGAATGCGACATCTTAGTTAACGAGATAATCGCTTTCGTAAGTGGGGGGGCTAACTTAACGTGAGCCCCCCCCTATAACAGTTGAGGCCTCCAAACACCTTTATTCGATTGCGACCTCAATGCGACGTTATGCGACACCCTTACTTTCGAATGCGACATCTTAGTTAACGAGATAATCGCTTTCGTAAGTGGGGGGGCTAACTTAACGTGAGCCCCCCCTATAACAGTTGAGGCCTCCAAACACCTTTATTCGATTGCGACCTCAATGCGACGTTATGCGACACCCTTACTTTCGAATGCGACATCCTTACTTTCGAATGCGACATCTTAGTTAACGAGATAATCACTATCGTAAGTGGGCAGGGCTAACTTAACGCAAATGAATGGGCCGCCATGTTAAATGAATGCAAATGAATGCGACCTCATTTTAAATGAATGCAAATGAATGCGACCTCATGTTAAATGAATGCAAATGAATGCGACCTCATTTTAAATGAATGCAAATGAATGCGACCTCATTTTAAATGAATGCAAATGAATGCGACGCCATTTTAAATGAATGCGACGCCATTTTAAATGAATGCGACGCCATTTTAAATGAATGCAAATGAATGCGACGTCAATGCGAAGCAATGCGACACCATAATTATCGAAATAATCACCGCTATTCGAATGCGACAGCCGTGTTAACGAGATAATCGATTGAACCAGATCGAGAATCATCAAATATAAATACGGAAACACAGGTCGATTAAGTTGGCCCCCCCTTTTTTGATTTCCCAGAAAATTTCTCTATCAATTTTATGCACCCACAATGCGACAGCAAGTGAAAGAGAGGTGACTTAACCATTATCGAGATATAATTAAAATTAAAAGGGGGCTAAATTAACGTCAGCCCCCATAATTTCGTTATTCAACCAGAACAGAATATCATAGCCACTACATGGCAATGCGAAGAAATGCGACAGATATAATTTTGATTGCGAAAAATAGTTTATGAGAAAATTAATAGAGAAAGTGGGGGGGGCTAACTTAACAGTAACCCCCCATATTAATTCATAATTTTAATTAACCTTAATATAAAGAGACGTCAATGCGAATTAATGCGACACTATTTTTAACGAATGCGACAAATTAGGTTATGAGATAATAGACAAATGAAAAAAGGGGGCTAATTTAATGGCAGCCCCCCCCCCCGAAATATAAAAAATAAGTTCTATAAAAAAAATGAAGTCGTCAACGCGGACCAAAGCGACAACCATTTATCCAAATGCGACATCAATAAAAATAGTTCTTCCTAACCAGATTGGAATATGACCAATAATAGATAAAAAAAGGGGGCTAGTTAAACGGCAGCCCCCAAAATATAATGAAAAATTAAAAAAAAAATAATTTGCGAGTGTAACGCTAATTAACACGACAATCGTTTTTTCAAATGCGACATCCATAGAAAGAGTATTTCCTAACCAGATTTTTTTTATCAGATTTAGAAAAAAAAAACAATCTAAGGAGACGGCGATCAATTTAATGCAACACTGTTTTACACGAATTCAACAAATTAGGTAAAGTAAAAAGCTAATTTATTGGTAGCCTCAAAATATTAAAAATTTAAAAAAAAAATAATTATGTTTTTAACGTGGACTAATGCGACAACACCTTTATTAATTGTGACAATATTTCATACCTGCGAAACTGACTACTAAATGCACTCCATTTATGTTTTAAAAGCGATAGTTTTATTCAAGAAAACTGATAGTAGCGACTGCGTATGATTACGAATCATCTCTTTTTGATAGCGACATCTGGGTGACTGCTTGAGACATAATTTTAATGAATGGGACATCATTTTAAGTGAATGCGACATCAATATAAATGAATGCGACATCAATATAAATGAATGCGACATCAATATAAATGAATGCGACATCAATATAAATGAATGCGACATCAATATTAATGAATGTGACATCAATATTAATGAATGCGACATCAATATATATGAATGCGACCTCATTTTAAATGAATGCGACCTCATTTTAAATGAATGTGACCCTATTTTAAATGAATGCGACCTCATTTTAAATGAATGTGAATGAGTTTTTCATTTAAGCCTGGTTCATTTTTTAAATAGCGATTTAATTAAAGGCATTGTAAAGTTACAACATTATTGTGGCTAACGGAATAAATTTGTTTGTCACAAAAAACGGGCAACCAGAGGTGGTGCTAGTATTTTAAAATGTTTCAAGTATTTTTATATACAAATTTGGCCCAACTTCCAGGGGGGTTGGGGCTTCACCATATCAACTTTCTGGGCCTTCTAACAGTTAATAACTGGGCCCCAATTTAAATTTAAAGTAATATCCACTATTTTATTTTAGATCGTTCTTTATAATCTCGTAATATTGCAGGGGAATCGTCAAGCGAAAACCACGCTAAAAACATAAAGCGGTCGTTTTTTAATTATTTTTTATAGTTTTCTTATTTTCACTTCTGAGCGACTGCAGCGTCTTAGTTTGATTTTGTGATGAACAACCATTTGATCTTTGAGAGGGTCTCTGCAAGGAGTAGAGGTCGGCGTTTGAATAAGAAATTATACGATTGTTAATATTTATCCATAACCGAGAATTATTCAGAAATATTCGAAAAAAATTATAAATTGTGCATGTTAAATCGTTGTTTATTCGTATAAAACAGATAATACTAATTTTAATGATTAATTGAAATTGTTGCGGTTAATTTATTTGTTCCGCCGACCTCTAGCAAGGAGGCGGTACAAAATGACTTGAGGGATTACAAAATGGCGGTGATTTTATAGCCATTCAAATTGACATCGAAACGGAAATAACTATTTTGGAGCGTTTAATTTTAAAAAACATGAATCCCTCTTCAGAATTACATTACTTCTAAAGGTACAATAATGATTTTTTGCCACATATTAAAGTATTTCATTTCACTGATAAAAAATATCTAATCACTTTATGAAATCAAAATTGGTTTAAGGAAGAATACCGATTATCAGTATTAAGGCTGTGTTGGGTTTTCCAAGTAATTTTTTAGGAACCCAAATCTCTGAAACAAAGCACTTTACAACTCATGTTCATTAGACAAGTTCAACTCATTAGGATCCATAGAAAACAGCTCCTTATCTGTGACGTAGCCGGAAATACGTCAAAGGTGTCGACGAGTGTCAATGTTAAGAAGGAGTTGATATATAAAACAGAAAAAGGTTGGCTGAAAAGGGGTGGGGCGTTGGACACAGAAACCCCTTGTCTACGCCACTCCTCTTAATATTTGACAAACTTATCTTTAACACCCTCAATAGAATTTATTTACGTCGTACAATTGCGGTTTGATGACATAAATATGGTCCCGCGTTCAATTAAATTAAAGTCACATTATTTAAAAATTATATCGCATTCAATTCAAATTATATCGCATTCAATGCTAATTATATTGCAATTATTTCAATAATGTCGCATTCATTTGAAATGAGGTCGCATTCATTTAAAATGAGGTCACATTAATTTAAAATGAGGTCTAATTCATTTATATTGATGTCGGAATCATTTATATTGATGTCGCATTAATTTTAAGGTTTCACATTAAAATTGTCGCATTAATTTAAAATAAGGTCGCAGTCCATTTAAATGAGGTCGCATTCATATATATTGATGTCGCATTCATTTATATTGATGTCGCATTCATTTATATTGATGTCGCATTCATTTATATTGATGTCGCATTCACTTAAAATGATGTCCCATTCATTAAAATTATGTCTCAAGCAGTCACCCAGATGTCGCTATCAAAAAGAGATGATTCGTAATCATACGCAGTCGCTACTATCAGTTTTCTTGAATAAAACTATCGCTTTGAAAACATAAATGGAGTGCATTTAGTAGTCAGTTTCGCAGGTATGAAATATTGTCACAATTAATAAAGGTGTTGTCGCATTAGTCCACGTTAAAAACATAATTAATTTTTTTTTTAATTTTTAATATTCTGAGGCTACCAATAAATTAGCTTTTTACTTTACCTAATTTGTTGAATTCGTGTAAAACAGTGTTGCATTAAATTGATCGCCGTCTCCTTAGATTGTTTTTTTTTCTAAATCTGATAAAAAAAATTCTGGATAGGAAATACTCTTTCTATGGATGTCGCATTTGAAAAAACGATTGTCGTGTTAATTAGCGTTACACTCGCAAATTATTTTTTTTTTAATTTTTCATTATATTTTGGGGGCTGCCGTTTAACTAGCCCCCTTTTTTATCTATTATTGGTCATATTCCAATCTGGTTAGGAAGAACTATTTCTATTGATGTCGCATTTGGAAAAATGATTGTCGCATTGGTTGGCGTTAACGACGTAATTTATTTTTAATTACAAATTATAAATATAAAATTTGGGGGCTGCCATTAAATTAGCCCCCTTTTTTATCTATTATTGGTCACATAACAATCTGGTTAGGAAGAACTATTTTTATTGATGTCGCATTTGGATAAATGGTTGTCGCTTTGGTCCGCGTTGACGACTTCATTTTTTTATAGAACTTATTTTTTATATTTCGGGGGGGGGCTGCCATTAAATTAGCCCCCTTTTTTCATTTGTCTATTATCTCATAACCTAATTTGTCGCATTCGTTAAAAATAGTGTCGCATTAATTCGCATTGACGTCTCTTTATATTAAGGTTAATTAAAATTATGAATTAATATGGGGGGTTACTGTTAAGTTAGCCCCCCCCCACTTTCTCTATTAATTTTCTCATAAACTATTTTTCGCAATCAAAATTATATCGGTCGCATTTCTTCGCATTGCCATGTAGTGGCTATGATATTCTGTTCTGGTTGAATAACGAAATTATGGGGGCTGACGTTAATTTAGCCCCCTTTTAATTTTAATTATATCTCGATAATGGTTAAGTCACATCTCTTTCACTTGCTGTCGCATTGTGGGTGCATAAAATTCATAGAGAAATTTTCTGGGAAATCAAAAAAGGGGGGGCCAACTTAATCGACCTGTGTTTCCGTATTTATATTTGATGATTCTCGATCTGGTTCAATCGATTATCTCGTTAACACGGCTGTCGCATTCGAATAGCGGTGATTATTTCGATAATTATGGTGTCGCATTGCTTCGCATTGACGTCGCATTCATTTGCATTCATTTAAAATGGCGTCGCATTCATTTGCATTCATTTAAAATGGCGTCGCATTCATTTGCATTCATTTAAAATGGCGTCGCATTCATTTGCATTCATTTAAAATGAGGTCGCATTCATTTGCATTCATTTAAAATGAGGTCGCATTCATTTGCATTCATTTAACATGAGGTCGCATTCATTTAAAATGAGGTCGCATTCATTTGCATTCATTTAACATGGCGGCCCATTCATTTGCGTTAAGTTAGCCCTGCCCACTTACGATAGTGATTATCTCGTTAACTAAGATGTCGCATTCGAAAGTAAGGATGTCGCATTCGAAAGTAAGGATGTCGCATAACGTCGCATTGAGGTCGCAATCGAATAAAGGTGTTTGGAGGTCTCAACTGTTATAGGGGGGCTCACGTTAAGTTAGCCCCCCACTTACGAAAGCGATTATCTCGTTAACTAAGATGTCGCATTCGAAAGTAAGGGTGTCGCATAACGTCGCATTGAGGTCGCAATCGAATAAAGGTGTTTGGAGGCCTCAACTGTTATAGGGGGGGCTCGCGTTAAGTTAGCCCCCCCACTTACGAAAGCGATTATCTCGTTAACTAAGATGTCGCATTCGAAAGTAAGGGTGTCGCATAACGTCGCATTGAGGTCGCAATCGAATAAAGGTGTTTGGAGGCCTCAACTGTTATAGGGGGGGCTCGCGTTAAGTTAGCCCCCCCACTTACGAAAGCGATTATCTCGTTAACTAAGATGTCGCATTCGAAAGTAAGGGTGTCGCATAACGTCGCATTGAGGTCGCAATCGAATAAAGGTGTTTGGAGGCCTCAACTGTTATAGGGGGGGCTCGCGTTAAGTTAGCCCCCCCACTTACGAAAGCGATTATCTCGTTAACTAAGATGTCGCATTCGAAAGTAAGGGTGTCGCATAACGTCGCATTGAGGTCGCAATCGAATAAAGGTGTTTGGAGGCCTCAACTGTTATAGGGGGGGCTCGCGTTAAGTTAGCCCCCCCACTTACGAAAGCGATTATCTCGTTAACTAAGATGTCGCATTCGAAAGTAAGGGTGTCGCATAACGTCGCATTGAGGTCGCAATCGAATAAAGGTGTTTGGAGGCCTCAACTGTTATAGGGGGGGCTCGCGTTAAGTTAGCCCCCCCACTTACGAAAGCGATTATCTCGTTAACTAAGATGTCGCATTCGAAAGTAAGGGTGTCGCATAACGTCGCATTGAGGTCGCAATCGAATAAAGGTGTTTGGAGGCCTCAACTGTTATAGGGGGGGCTCACGTTAAGTTAGCCCCCCCACTTACGAAAGCGATTATCTCGTTAACTAAGATGTCGCATTCGAAAGTAAGGGTGTCGCATAACGTCGCATTGAGGTCGCAATCGAATAAAGGTGTTTGGAGGCCTCAACTGTTATAGGGGGGGCTCGCGTTAAGTTAGCCCCCCACTTACGATAGTGATTATCTCGTTAAATAAGCTGTCGCATTCGAAAGTAAGGGTGTCGCATAACGTCGCATTGAGGTCGCAATCGAATAAAGGTGTTTGGAGGCCTCAACTGTTATAGGGGGGGCTCGCGTTAAGTTAGCCCCCCCACTTACGAAAGCGATTATCTCGTTAACTAAGATGTCGCATTCGAAAGTAAGGGTGTCGCATAACGTCGCATTGAGGTCGCATTCTATTGGTTGTGTTTCCGGGTTGATAGTTGAAAGTGGGGGGGGCTGTCATTAAGTTAGCCCCCCCTTTTGTTTTAATTATTCCAACTTAACAATTATGTCGCATCTTTTTTTTTTAGTTTCGCATAACGTCGCATCGAGGTCGCATTCGATCGCAAATGAAAGTTTTTAAAATTGTAGAGAGGGGGGGCCAACTTAATGGAGCTAATGTAGCTCGCTTTAATCGCGAGAAGTCTGTTTTAATGCTTATTGGAAAAAACAATCTCGGTCACAAGAACATTTTAATCGGTGAAGTCATTAAAATTGTCAGTGACGTCCAAGACTGAGGGGTTGTTGTATCGAGCAATATGAATTAATCGTGTTCCTCTAGAGGTGCGGCTGCGATAGTTACCCCGATTCTCTTGACGCTTCGTCACTCATTTTCTTAAATGCCAGAAAAGAGCTTTGGCATACTTAACGGCACATTCGTTCATCCTCATATGGATTTCTGCTCTAGATTTTGATATCCTCATCTCATGAAAGACCAAGACCTATTGGATCGAGAAAAGCACCAGGCTAAGACATGACGACTGCCTCACGAAGACGTCTTCACTACCTTCACCTGTTGCTGTTAGAAACACGACGCCATACGCACCGACCTCATTGAATGTTTAAAACTCTTGAACAATTTCTACTCCATTTGGCCTTTCAACACTATAAATGGACAGCAATTCTTCACAAATAGGATTGTTAATGAGTGTCACTTTTTCTAAAAAAAAAGTTTTTAATAATTATTTGTATCTCATTTCTAGTTTTAACTTTCGCTCTTTACGGAACGTTTCCAAAAACGATTTATATCTTGGAAATAAAGTGATCGCGCCTTCTCGAACGTAGGGAGCTTGCACACGGTCATCTATTTCATTTCCCCCCTCTTATCTACAGCATATACACAATTAATCCAATCTAGAGAGACGTTCCCTTGATGCGTAGTAGTGGATTTCGGCGCATTTGAAGTTATTGCTCTCAATAGTTTGGATAAGATAAGGAAAAAAACCGTTAAAGTTATTGAAGTTTCCAAAAAAAGGACACCTGTTAATCTACCTGATAAAGAATTTAGTCGTTATAAAACGATTACGACAAAGGATTTAAGAAGTAATTTGGAAGACCAGATTCAATTGCTTAAGACGCTATTCATTAAAAAACTTAAAAATCAATACTTTTTGAAATTGTTCCTAAACGAACCAAAACGACGCTGAGGACATGACGGGGTTGTAAAAAGGTAAGACCATACGTGTATAATTATGTTTCACACAAGTGTATATCTAAAAATTTTAAACCCTATCCCCTTGACGAGTACCTAGCCATGCCATCAGCCCCGTGTCATAGTGAGCGCTTGCAGTTAACTAGGGCGCGTGATAGTTTGGGGCATATTTTACTCGATAGAGGGCTCGTCATTTTGGTAAACACGTAATTCCCACTTCACTCAACACAAAGCTATCACTTAATATTTGGGTTAACTCTGACGCTTATGGTAATATTTAAAGCATTGCTTTGTTTCTTAAAAAAATAATTTTTACGATTCATTATTAGTTTTATTATTAGCTTACTGAATTTCAAAAAATCAAATTAAATCAGAGCCATATTTTAAGTGTAAGTCAACTTTAAAGCGAGTGTAACTAGTTTTGAAAATTCAGAGAGCAGTAATTTAATTTCAAATACGATAGGGGTTATCACAGTGGTTTGTTAAGCAGAATCTTCATTTAACGGATAATCTTCCACTAATCCTGGCTTGGCGCACGCTTTCGAAATTTCCATAAGGTGATAGGTTACTAAGCTGCCACTGACCTCTCACCCTTAAATTCTATCAACAGCACTCTTATAGTTTAAAAAACCTGATTATTGTTGATCAAACATCAAACATCCTACTTAATACTAAATTTAATGTTTTGAAAATTAGTCTTTCCCCCAAATGTAAAACGGTACAAATCGTGTTTGGATCCCTTTCGCATTGAAATTAACTTTACAAAAGGAACAGTCACTATTTTCTTTAAATGGCAAAGACCGGATTTATTTTCACTTGGGGAGAATGACTTTGTCGAGGCGATTAGCAGGCGTCAAGGTTAAATTTTCCTCCTGCACGAGATGGAAGCAACAGAACACGCCGTGTGCTCCAATCGCTTCGGAGAACGATAGTTTTAGGGAGCCAATGAGATTGGATTTTCTTCAGGGGAAAAACGAGGGGGAAATGAGGTGCTTTCCAAGCGTGACCGGGTTTCGGGGCATCGCCCAAAATCATCTTAGCTTATTCATTCTAGTTCTAAATAGTACGTTGTGCATGAAATACACTTTTCTTAATCTTGAGTCATTGAAAACGAAAGTTATTTTTTGGGTTTGTTTTAACCTTATCTGTGTTGCCATGCATTGAAGTCTTTAGTCGGTTTTACAGCTTTCTTCGGAGAGTTTTCTAATTTTCAAACCATGATTAGGATTTTGAAGTGGAGTCAACGATACAACCATTGTTCAGGTATTGTACAGGTCGGTGCAAATTCAAGGAAAGATTTGATGTTGAACAATTTATCCGAAACGATACCTCTTTGGATCTTAGACACAAGATGAAAAATATTATTATTTGAAGAAAAATCTGAATACAAAGTCACCTTTTTCTGCATAGGTGCATAAATTTATTTCATTGATTTTTTATTTTTATAATTATTAATAAGTATACAACAAATAAGATATATAATTTTCAAACAGACGGTTTGAAGAATTCTAAGACGCTTTAACTAATACATTTCATTTACATTCTTACTTGCTGCTTTTTTAAGATTGATAAAAACGATGCACTTTGAAGTCTTGATGTAGCTGCCATGAGAATATTCAAGCAGAAGTCAGATGATGACAATCACCTGAGTCGCGTATTATATAAGACCTTTAAAGACAACAAAACCAGTAATTTGTTCGTTTTGCTAATTTACATTTAGATTCCTACGAATCTATTTAATGGTATTTTCCCCTAATGTCTATTTATTACATTGAATTCGATTCTTTTAAAACATTTCCACTTGGAAATTCTTAGTGTTAATAATAATACAGACCATGTTTAACGAGGTCAGGAGAGATAAGGGAGTGCGTATACCGATATGGGGGTCCCGCGGGTGGGTGAAACGGGGGTAAGCAGTCCCCCTTTGGGGGTAAGCATTCCCCCCCTTTCCCCCCCATTTGCGTACATTTTCGGCAGGTCAAAAGGTCAGATAATTTACGACGTCATAAACCCGAGTAGGTCAATAGGTCCATCATAAAACCTAGGGGGTAAGCAGTCCCCCTTTGGGGGTAAGCATTCCTCCATGGGTATACCGATAGCCCTCCATTTTGCGTACATTTTCGTCAGGTCAAAAGGTCAGATGATTTACGACGTCATAAACCCGAGTAGGCCAACCGACTTGACGTTATGTAAACAGCTATAGAGTAGGTCAATAGGTTAGGAGATTTACGATACCCCTCATAAAACCTATGGGTTAAGCATTCCCCCACTATTTTCGGTAGGGTTGGAATCAGCTGACACGATGTTATGTAAACAGCAATAAACCTGAGTAGTTCAATAGGTCACTTACCTATCCGTCATAGTGGATGTCGCGCACCGGTCTTTCGCGCGAGCGGTGGTAATAAATAGTTCAATGGGCTTACCGCCGCCCAACACGTACCATTATTTTCAAACACATTGATGTTTTCGCCGACAAACCATTATTTTCAAACACTTTCCATCTTATATCGGGCCCCTAAAGGTTGTAAAAGGTAGTGAATTGGCCCTAATAAAATAGCCACAGCTGGTGTATCTAAAAGTGTCGTGAAAAAAGAGCCCAGTGTAAACAAGTTATAAGATTTTATTTAGAAATTTTTCAAGTACAGGTTGTATAACACGATTTACATTGGATATACGTTTTTGGAAATGTATTTTATTTATATCATGATAATTACGTCGATCTTCGTAGGGTATATAACGAAGCTCACTCAAAGGGGCAAACCGAACCATCTGGAATGAGGGTTTTTACGAGCATAATTTATAATCTCTAGGCAATAAAAACAAGCTATTTACATTTCTTCGTTAACCAGACTCTAACAGCAAGATTCCCCCCCTTTACCCCCTCCCCAATAGCCAAAATTTCCACTATCGCTACCATTCGCTTGAAATCGGTTTTCCCCCATTCGCTATAAATCGCAGCAGTTTGCCAGAATTAGTTTTACCTCTCCGAAATAATTCATGTACCCAAAATTGGACCGCAAGTTTTTTTCTTTTTAGGGGAATCTCTATGGGAGTTTAACATTACAATAAAGCTAATAGGTCCAGTTTGGGGTACTTTTGGTCCGAAATGGGGTACATAGGGCCGAAAATGGTGACTTAGGTCGTTTTAAGGGTACATTGGGTCCATTTTGGTCCATTTTTGGGTACATCAGAAATGCAGTTGGAAAAACGAAGAGCCGTAATTTTTTCCACCCATCCCCAAACTCCATAAATTTATCGCTATAATTCCGAAACTCTATAATTTCTTTATCGCTTCCGAACCCCTAATTTCTAATCTATAGGCAATAAAAACAAGTTATTTAAATTTAATTTATTTTATTTTAGAACTTTTGTCACGGGAAAATAGGGGAAGTGTTATCACTTGAGCCCTTTTATCATTATATTTATTTATCTACGGATTATTTCAAAGTTAAGATGGCGCCATGGTTCTCAATACAGTAAGCCCAAACTAAAATAGGGTAATAGTATGCAATAAAGAACGCAAAAAGTATTTAAATGCTTTATTATTATTATTATTTTCGATCGCGTTGGTTCTTTTTCCTCTGATCTCCTAGTTTCTGCTTCTGTCTTTAGTATTTATAAATATTTTCCTATCCATAAGCCATTTCCTAACTGGTGGACTTTGTTAAGACTAAAATTTTACTTATAATACGCTGAAATACATTTTCCAATACGTAAAAAATTAAAGCTAGACCCAAAAGCCTGTAAAGTGTAAATAGCCAAGACTAAATTTCTAAGCCTAACCCATGAAAGTACATTTTCCATAAATCATATCCTAACATGAATGCATTTGTTAAGAATAAATGTTTTTTTTTAAATAACCTAATTAATTTCGTAAACAAGCATAAATTTTAGTTCGCCCTTCCTCCAAAATATCTAATTGCGCTAGTACATTCTCGATAAATATACATGTTTTTGGGGAATAAGAGACGTTTTTTATCAAAGATAAGCCAAGTTTATAGCTTATTGTCATTGGTTCCATAACAAAAACCACATTGTAACGTGATAATGGCTACCCACTAGTCCCAATTCCATGTGAAACTCTCAGTTTCTTCAAGTTCCTTTTGAGCTACAAAATAGGGTTTTAGAAATACATTTTTCCTATTTCATTAAATATAAGTATTAAAATTAGAATTCATTCATTAAATTATGCATTTGTACTGTAAACAATACCTGCATTTGAAATTGTATAACATAAAAACACAATTTAAAAATAAAAATATATCAAGGTTTTCAATTCAGTTAAAATTAATTAAATTAGATGCATGGTGTTTATATTATTAACTTAATTGCATTGATGTTTTAAAAGCAAACCTCGGGCCTAAGAAACGGGCAAAGTGTAAATTGCTAAGACTAAATTTCTAACTCTAATAATGAGTAAATCAATTATACAATTATCTATTCATAAGTGTTAGAGACTTTATTACAATGAAATAAAACAATGTAGAAATGTATATGATATAAATTTAAGAAAACTCAAACAATCGACAGACATACCTTTTCTGTTTTAAATCAACAATTTTATTATTCTCTCTTATCATTTTTTTATACAACCATTTGTTTTTATATAGATAACCTGAGGACGGCTATAATATGAACATATACCTAAAAAAAATCGGGAATTAAACAAAAACAACCTTAAGTTTACTATTTTGTATGTTCACACGTCCTCAATTATGCAAATTTTATATTAACATTTCTAATATACATATTTCATAATTAATATTTACATAAATAATTATTTTTTATATAAAATCGTATAATTCTATCAGAACTTAAACCGGAAGATTCAGGCATATAATTTCCAAATACACAAAACTACATTTGGAGTACTAATATTTATACTCACACAATTATATTTCGTACTAACAATTTCACCATCTTTTAAACTTTCAAATACTGCCAAGTGTTCGTCGCATATTTTTGTACTTCTCAAGGTGTTAAAGAAAAAGTGGTTCACAGCAGAGCAAACTTTTTTCAATTGAAAAAGCATTTCACACCCCAAAACTGTCACTTGCTGACAATGTGTAAAATTGGACTTACGGGATTTCAAGTAATTTAACATCCACGATTTTCCTTCATTTCCATCTTTTCCTATTACAAATATTGACAGATTGATATTTTAAATATCCGTGAAACGTAAACTTATCAAGAAAACATCATATGCTTTATTTAAATATAAAGGATAAACACTGCTTGGGTTAAGGATAGATTGAAATGGAATATTCAAGTAAATAAGCATAAATTTCAGAGGGCCTTTTCCTCCAAAATATCTAAAAGGGGCAAGTACATTCTCGATAAATATACAAGTTCTTGGGAATAAGAGACGTTTTTATCAAAGATAAGCCAAGTTTAAAGCTTATTTTCATTAGTTCCATAACAAGAACCACGTTGTAACGTGATAATGGCTACCCCTATCGAGAATTTTCGGAACTAAGAAATTCTACCTTCCAATGTATTATACGGGTTTTGACAGATTGAAATTTTAAATATCCGTGAAACGTAAGCTTATCAAGATAAGAAATGACATACAATGAGATTAGATAACTAGATAACCATCATTGATAATAAAATTCTAATCGTGAATCGCTATACCCGTAAATCTAACATATATTTTTTTTACTAATAATAAAAATATTTAAGAAACATGCTATTATTTTTAACATATATAAGACAATTTTTTGTTAAACGCTATTTCTTTTAGTTAAACACTAGTATCAATTTCTGAACAAACTCTTTCAGTTTATTTTAGTTTATTTTTAACAGCAAAATAGTGTATTAGATATTGTTTAAATTAATTTCAAGTGAAAGGGTAGTTAAACTTACCTCGCATTTCCTTAACACGTAAGCTGGTGCAAAATCGTTTGATAGTTTCACTTACTTTATTTCTATTTTCAATAATGAGCTATTTTGATTTAATATAATTAATGTTAAATTCTTTATTTTTAATAGAAAAATATTAATTACGGTCGCGTTGGGGAAGATCATACAATGTGATGTCGGAATTATAATATTAAATAACACACTAAGCCCTGGTAAAAACGTGTTTGGTAAGTTGCAACTATACAAGGAGTATAATTTCAGCAGCACTATATTCTACGTTCGATACGTTAAAATACATTTCCGATACACAAATATAGATAAAGAAATACTACAAAATTTTAAAAGGTAGTAAATACTACATAAACCTCTTACTCTACGTTCAATACGTTAAAATAAATTACTCGTGCGCTTAAGAGAAAAGTAATTTATATGCTGAGTGGCTATATAAAAATATCAATCTTGTAACTGAACAATTAGCAGATGAATAAAAAGCAATTTTATTTAGTTCAAGAGTTTTATTTTTTGTGACGAAATAGTTAAGTCCACTCAACTATATTTTAGTGTTTCTAAAAATAGCATATGGGACTAGGCCAACTGGTTTTTCTCCAGTGTAAATTGAATGGCGCCAGCCTGATGAAATCAGTTTGGGGCCTACCCATTATAATCCCTTTTGTAAATATTTCTGGAAGGATCTCTAAAGTTAGTTCTATTGTTGTAGCCTAGTAGATATACTTGTCATAGCTCTGTATTTTCCCCCAAAACTTTCCAAATTCTCGGTCATGGTACTAATGGAATGTGGACCGTATTTAAGAGAAACCCATGACGTAGAATCTGGGCGCGCGAACTAATATCCGGCGTGCTCAGGTGTGGAGGTTTCGAGGAAACCATGGGATAGACTCGCTCGGGGCTCGGTGGAGCTAAGTTCTGTCTAACTAATGGTGCGGTGATATTTCCACGCGGTATATGCTAACCGGAACATATTAGTTCGGCCGTAATGTGAGTTCGCGACTGCAGCGCGTTCCGTGCCGTCACGACTTCAAGTTCTCGAATAGTTCGACGTAAGAAATATCCAAGGCCAGCGTATCGCCATGCCGTAAGATCACCGTCAATCACCGTTGCTGCTAATTGACAAAGGAGACAATGAGCGACGCCATCACATCAATGAGATAAGTACTGCGACTATTAATTCCCCACTTGCACAAGCCAAGGATTCGTTCCACTAGGTGGTTTTAGTTAGGTGCAGTGGGCGATAGGTATTTCGTTTACCCAAGTTAGTTAATATTGTGGCGAACGATTAAGACTCATTAAGCTAGTCATCCGAGTTTAGTACTAAAACATTATTATTGTTGTATTACATTTTCCACATAGCGGTAGTGCACTGATTATTTTAGGGTTACGTAACCATAGGAGTATTATTTTCTGTATAATCATAGGCCCATATAACAGTTAATTAGCGGACATTCAGTAGGCTTATACCAATGAGACAATCTTAGTCCTTTTGTATAATTACGTTCAATTAAATATTCCTAACATTTTGTTCATTAGAGATCCTTCCAATTTATTCTCCTACAGTTAACGCCCTAGCTTAATTAGTTTTTGTAAGTTTTTGTCTAGCATACTTTACCAGGCTGGCTACCAGTCAGTTTGATTAAGAGTATTCAGAAAGTATGTTACATTTTATCTTAAAATCATTTTAAAAATTTAAAAAAGTGCAATTTTAAAAATAATAAAAAAAGTATATTTTAAAGAATTAAAAAAATATTTTAAAGAATTAAAAAAACAAAAATTCTCCGTCTCCGCGCGCGAGAGCCGCGATCCGGGCCGCGATCCGCGACGAGGAAACAAACACTTTCCCCACATTATTTTCAAACACTTTCACCACGTGCAAAGCTATCCGTCTTACGGAATATCCCCCTAAGGTCAAAAGGTAGCTAGTGAATTGCCCTTACCCACGTGCGTAAAATAGTCACAGCGGGTGTCCCCCCGCGATAGCTAAAAGTGTCGTTTTGGAAAAAGAGTCGAATGTATTATAAAAACGGTTTATTTTTCTATGACATTCAAATTAACAGTACATTTTTTTTCTAATAGAGGATGAAAAAAACGCTTAAAGGTAAAACAATTTATTTACAATATTTACAAATCTTTATATTGTTTAACTTCTTTCATTTTTAAAATTGTAATTGCTTGACTTAAAAAAAGCGTGAAAATTATTAGTTTCGAAATGATGTTACTGTAGAATGTTAATATTTTTTATCTCCATTTAAGTATCAATAAGTGTATAATTACTAAAGTGGCTGTTAAAGCAACGTAGAATGGAAATATTTTTAAACTTCATTTTAATATCATTAAGTGCGTAAGTAGTACCCAAAACTGAACCGCAAGTTTATTTTTATTTTTTATTTTTAGGGGAATATCTATGGGAGTTTAACATTACAATAAAACTAATGGGTCCAGTTCAGGGTTTTTGTCGTATTTTTATACCTATATTTACGTATTGGAATTGTATTTTACCATATTAAAAGTAGAAAAAGAGATTTTATTTGCTATATGTTTCAACCTATTTACATATCGGAAATGGATTTGATTGGATTTAAAGTAGAGTAAATATGTTTCTTGTGTGTAGGCCTAGGTCACTATTCTTGTTTGCCCCTTCAAAAATATTTATGAATAAATTATATTAAAATAAACTTTGTCGCCCGGGTTAGAAAATATTAATCGAGAAAACTTCTATACTTATACTATATGGGTAACGTGTATGATAGAATCTCTAAAACGGGGAAAAATTTTCTCCTTTTTCGAATACATGTCAATCAATTAACATCACACGTGCGATTTCGGAGATAATAAAATGTTATTTCCAAATATACACAAAATATTGTTACGCTAAATTTTTTACATTTCCGATACACAAGTGAAGATAAAGAATTACTACAAAATTTAAAAAATTAGAAATATACTACACATTAACCATTTTGAATTTAAGCTTACAACATCCTTACCGTAGAGTAAAACATATAAGTTCAGAGTCAACTTGTTTCCTCGTTATCTTTACCTCATGTGTTTTAAATAGCGTATATAATAAATTAAGAATGTATTGAAATGGTGTATGTTAAAACGTCTTAGAATAAAGAGTAAAACATATGTTCAGAGTCGGTATGATTAATAAAGAGAATAACACCATCGATTTCTGACGCTAGTAAAGAACCAAACTCTGGGGGGCCCGCCAAACCCCCGTCGCGGATCGCGGCTCTCGCGCGCAGAGACGGAGAATTTTTGTTTTTTTAATTCTTTAAAATATTTTTTTAATTCTTTATAATATACTCTTTTTATTATTTTTAAAATTGTACTTTTTTTAAATTTTTAAAATGATTTTAAGATAAAATGTAACATACTTTCTGGATACCCTTATTCAAACTGACTGGTAGCCAGCCTGGTAAAGTATGCTAGACAAAAATTTACAAAAACTAATTAAGCTAGGGCGTTAACTGTAGGAGAATAAACGGGAAGGATCTCTAATGAACAAAATGTTAGGAATATTTAATTGAACGTAATTATACAAAAGGGCTAAGATTGTCTCATTGGTATAAGCCTACTGAATGTCCGCTAATTAACTGTTATATGGGCCTAGGATTATACAGAAAATAATACTCCTATGGTTACGTAACCCTAAAATAAACAGTGCACTACCGCTATGTGGAAAATGTAATACAACAATAATAATGTTTTAGTACTAAACTCGGATGACTACCATAATGAGTCTTAATCGTTCGCCACAATATTAACTAACTTGGGTATACGAAATACCGATCGCCCACTGCACCTAACTAAAACCACCTAGTGGAACGAATCATTGGCTTGTGCAAGTGGGGAATTAACAGTCGCAGTACTTATCTCATTGATGTGATGGCGTCGCTCATTGTCTCCTTTGTCAATTAGCAGCAACGGTGATTGACGGTGATCTTACGGCATGGCGATACGCTGGCCTTGGATATTTCTTACGTCGAACTATTCGAGAACTTGAAGTCGTGACGGCACGGAACGCGCTGCAGTCGCGAACTCACATTACGGCCGAACTAATATGTTCCGGTTAGCATATACCGCGTGGAAATATCACCGCACCATTAGTTAGACAGAACTTAGCTCCATCGAGCCCCGAGCGAGTCTATCCCATGGTTTCCTCGAAACCTCCACACCTGAGCACGCCGGATATTAGTTCGCGCGCCCAGATTCTACGTCATGGGTTTCTCTTAAATACGGTCCACATTCCATTAGTACCATGACCGAGAATTTGGAAAGTTTTGGGGGAAAATACAGAGCTATGACAAGTATATCTACTAGGCTACAACAATAGAACTAACTTTAGAGATCCTTCCAGAAATATTTACAAAAGGGATTATAATGGGTAGGCCCCAAACTGACTTCATCAGGCTGGCGCCATTCAATTTACACTGGAGAAAAACAAGCTGGCCTAGTCCCTTATGCTATTTTTAGAAACACTAAAATATAGTTGAGTGGACTTAACTATTTCGTCACAAAAAATAAAACTCTTGAACTAAATAAAATTGCTTTTTATTCATCTGCTAATTGTTCAGTTACAAGATTGATATTTTTATATAGCCACTCAGCATATAAATTACTTTTCTCTTAAGCGCACGAGTAATTTATTTTAACGTATTGAACGTAGAGTAAGAGGTTTATGTAGTATTTACTACCTTTTAAAATTTTGTAGTATTTCTTTATCTATATTTGTGTATCGGAAATGTATTTTAACATCGCAGTAAGGCCCCCTCCCTTTTTTCCATGCGATAATTTCCATGGTACCCTTAACCCCATAGTCGACCTCCCCCCGTAAGGCCCCCTCCCCCCTTTCCCATGCGATAATATCCATGGTACCCTTTTCCCCAAAGTAGAACCACCCCAGTAAGACCCTTCCTTCCCTTTTTTGCCATGTGATAATTACCGGGGTACCCCCAGTAAGGCCCTTCCTCCCCCTTTTCCCCATGTGATAATTACCGTGGTACCCACCTCCCCCTTTTTCCCATGTGATAATTACCGTGGTACCATTTTCCCCATAGTAGAACCACCCCAGTAAGGCCCTTCCTCCCCCTTTTTCCCATCTGATAATTACCGTGGTACCCTCTCTCCCTTTTCTCCATGCGAGAGTTTCCGTAGTACTCTCCTCCCCCTTTCCAATGCGAGAATTTCCGTGGTGCTCTTTTCCCCGCAAAAATAACTCAAACTCGCAGTCGTATCAAACCCCCCTGTACCCCTTTAAACCCCCTGTATCCAATGGCTAATGCATTAAGGTCACGGGACTAACGTACGCCGAGAGCGCCACGGGACATTTAAATCGTAAAGACCCCGAAAACCCCCACCCCTCCCCGTTTCCGAAACTCACAGGCCTTCTGAAACTACCCCACACGATTCCCTCCCCTCCCCCCCTCCGAAATTCGCCGCTGAAAGAGAAAATATTTCGGGTGTATTGCGGGTTGGGACAAACACGGCCCAACTCTCAGGGGCGACAGATTTTGAGAAAATAGATAGTCGAACCACCTCAGTAACGAAGCCAAAGGCAGTCTCAGTTTCCCTCTGTTCCGCGGGTCGCTATTTCCTCGCCGGCCTCATCAATATCACCTTTTGTGTGAATAGGTATTACAATAGTGGCTTTCAGTGAGTTTGGATAAGTACCAGATTTAAATGACAAGTTAATTAAAAATACTAAAGATGGAACAATATATTGACTAATACATTTAAGAGATTGGGACTGAATTCATTGATACCCGGAGCTGAATCATTTTTTAAATTAGAGATTCTTCGGTTTCAAACCACATAAAAGAGTTGGGGACATTTTTAACTAAGGTATATGTATTATTATTTCCTAAATTATTATTCATATTGTTATCGGATACAAGAAAAGTATTAAAAACATCAGAAGAAGTGGTTGTAACAATATGTTTTTTTACTTTTTTATTTTTTCTAATTATGTTATTTATAATCGCCCAGAGTTCTTTGGAGGAGTGAGAGTCCCTTAATAAATTTTTACCTCTCCGAGGGGACAAAGTCCCCTAGGAGGGGTTATACAACGACCGTGTCTGTCTGTGGGTCTGTGGGTGGGTCTGTGGGTGGGTCTGTGGGTGGGTCTGTGGGTAGGTCTGTGGGTGGGTCTGTGGGTGGGTCTGTCTGTCTGTCAGGACTGCGAACGCGTTCGCATTTTCGGTGCAAAGTGTAATCACTGCGTACGCAGTTTCTCAAAGGGTTGGCAAAACCACCGTGTGACGGTGAGCGTTAACGGATGCATTTGCGGTTTGGTTTGGATGGTGTTTTTTCGCTCACCGTCGTGACGGTTTGGTGTATTACGTTTATGTAATGTTTATGCGTAGGTTGTGAGTGTTGAATTTGTTGTGTTTGTGTTCTGATGGTTGTGCATGTTGAGTCTGTTGTGTTTATATGGGCGTTTTCTCTCCAACTCCTTCTTAATGACTTTGGGACGGACCGAGTGCTGAGTGTAATGCTACCTCTCAACGTCCAATGGCAGGGTTTCCACCAGTTGTACACGGTATTCGTCTTAGTATCAATTTGCGATCGCATCGGGCGGGATTTGAACCCGAGACCTCCTGATTGACAGGCGGACGTTCTACCACAGAACCACCGACACTTGTTACGCCTTATTGAAAATTAGACCTTCAGCTTTATCGGAAGCGTATTTAATAGAGTACGAAATTTTGGTTTAATTGAAATAGAATTGAAATTGAAATTATTGCATCGAAGAAATTCTAATTTAGCGTTTCTCTATTGATTAAAAACAAATGCGCCACCCAGGTTTCGAACCCAGACCATTCGGGTTGGCAGTCGAGCGCTCTACCACAGAACCACCGATAGCTGCTTAGATTCACTGAAATTAAGACAGTCATCGTAAGCATAATAGGTAATAAAGTCTTTTTTTATTAATGAATTTATGAAGGCCTAATCTGATATTTTTTAAAGGTTAAATCTTGTTTTAGCGCAGTCAGCCGAGATTAGAGGGTTAAAGGGTAGACCCTGTGGGTGGTCCACTTTCTTAACGACCTATATATAGTTCTGTTAATTCAAAGGAGACAATTTAACGTTAATTGCTTTAAAAGCTGGCGGTTAGTCAAGTGGCTCTCTGTGCTTTGTTGATGGTAAGGTTTTTGCTTCTTGTAAATACATTTGGTGTGGGTATTTGGATATCTACGATTTCTAACGCAGTCAATGATTTCTTGGGTGTGCGAGTCATTATATGATATTGGAAATTGGACGGAATTGGTCTTTTTCATGTGGTATGCGTCACAACGTCAACAGGAAGTGAACGAGTCGTCCACTACCAGATATCTACGGTATCTTCATCAAGGGCGAGTGTTGAAATAAAATGAGCGTTAAAGATGCGGCAAGTATTTCGTAAGCGAGTAATTCCAAAAAGCCTCTGTAGATATTTCTTTCATTAAAATTTGCTTCGTATTATATTTAACTGATAAACTTGTTCTGTAAAAGGGTTTAATTCAATTGTGCATTGTTATAGTACGTCTAACTTACTGTTGTAACTACTTAACTTATGATATTCTGAATAAATTAAAATTGGTCGTTTCGTCTCAATTATTTTAATTATAATTAAAATTTTATACCGGGCGGGATAGAAATGGGTTAATATTTTTAACAAATAACTCTAAATTGCGGAGATATATCTTTAAGGGTTATCTCGAGAAATTAATACCACTAGGGACAATTCTTCCGAGGAGAGGTATATTTTGGCTTGCCAACTTGTTATAGTATGTGATGACTCTAGCATTTCGAAGTTAAGTACTTAGAATATTTCGGTGTTTTTACCTCTCCGAGGGGACTATGTCCAAAAAGCGTTACCGGAGCAAAGTCGAAAAACCGTTTTTGCAGAACTTTAAAGGTTGGCAAAACCACCGTCAGACGGTAAGCGTTAACGGAGAAATTTGTGGTTGGTGCGGTTGTTTTTTTTTCGTCAACGCTCACCGTCGTGACGGTTTCAACTCAGTTTCATCGGAAATTTTATTATTGTAAAGTTTATGTGTAGTGTGGGAATGTTGAGTTTGCGTTATGGCGGTTGTGGGTGATGAGTTAATGTGTATGCTTAAGCGGAAGCGTTTATTACAAATTAACAGGGCATTAAATTTTAGTTTTTAAAATAGAACGAAATTTCGTGTTCCATTGAAATTATTGCATCGAATGTAACGTCTTCTCTGTTGATTAAAAAGAATGCGCCGCCCAGGATTCGAACCCGAGCCCTTCTTTATGACAGGCGAATGTTCTACCACAGATCTACCGATACACATTACGGTTCATAGAAAATTATAAACTCAGCTTAGCAGAAGAGTATATTAATGGTTTTTATAGTCTACATTTTTTACGTATGAAATTTTAAAGGTCAAATCTTGTTTTAGCGCAGTCAGCAAAGATAAGAGGGTTAAAAGGTAGAACCTGTGGGTGGTCGACTTTGTTAGTTTTTTGTTATTTAATTACGGGTTTTCTTATCGTCTTAAGTATAGTTGTAATAACGCAAATGCGTTTATTTAACGATTATTGATATAAGAGCTGCCGTTAAGTCAAGTGGCTCTCTGTGCTTTGTTGATGGTAAGGTTTTTGCTTCTTGGTAATAATTTTGGTGTGGATATTTGGATAGCTACGATTTCTAACGCAGTCAATGATTTCCTGGGTGGGCGAGTCATTATATGATATTGGAAATTGGACGGCATTGGTCTTTTTATGCGGTATGTGTCACAACGTCAAAAGGAAGTCTACGAGCCGTCCACTACCAGATGTCGAATATAGCTATTCTACGGTGTTTTCATCAAGGGCGAGTGTTGATATAAAAAAATGAGCGTTAAAGACGCGGCAAATATTTCGTAAGCGAGAAAAATACAAATACCCTCTGTAGATATTTCTTTCATTAAAATTTTCTTCGTATTATATTCAACTGATAAACTTGTACTGTAAAAATGGTTAAATTCAATTGTGCATTGTTTTAGTACGTCTAACTCACTGTTGTAACTACTTAATTTATAATATTCTGAATAAATTAAAATCAGTTGTTTCGTCTGAATTATTTTAATTATATTTAAAATTTTATACTGGGAGGGATAGAAAGAGGATTACGTTTTTAGTAAATAACTCTGAAATGCGATAAAATATCTTTAAAGGTCATCTCGAGAAATTAATACCACTAGGGACAATTCTTCCGAGGAGAGGTATATTTAGGCAAGCTTGCCAACTTGATTATAATTTGCAATATTTTCTCTGTAGGTGAACGTTTCATTATTTTTTTAATTTATCTTTATCTTTAATGTCCTTTTTTAATATACATCACTAATCCAACAATGGGAATTTTTTTATAAACCACTTTATAAGGAAAGCTGTTATTAATTTTAGTGAAAAAAAGATCAAAAGCAACATTAACGTCAGTTTGTTTGAAAATAGAGTTCCATTCAATCTTTTTAATCTTGTAAATAAAATTATTTATATTACTCTGCGATTTATTTCTTATACGGTGGAGAATGGGGTTAGGATTAAAGCCTTTGTAAATAGTTACTTAAGGCATTTAGGAATTTACCATTGTATATCAGCCGCTCTGTTGCTGGCTCCCAACACGAACATTCAATATACAGGACGAGTCACTGAAATGAAAACTTCGCCGCGAAACGTCCCACGTCTCAGCGGATACTTTTCGCGCAAAGAGAGTCGATGTAAACAAACCGTGACGTCACGATTTTGATAGCACATGTAAAAGTCGTCTGCTTTGCTCGCTTTGCCTTATCTCTTTGGAAGCAAACAAATGAAGATATATTAATTTTAGAATTTAAAATAAATTATCCTAATAATAAATTAATAAAGAAAAGATTATTACTCGACGAAGAAAATGATTTTTTAGGTTTAGAAAATGTTACAAAAAAAACTTTTTCCTTGCTCTTCATAAAAAGCGAGTCATTTTTAAAGCTCCCATTAAGACATCTGTTAACTTTTCCCATTGTTAAACATATCTGAGATTAACTTATCAACAAAATAATGCAAAATTTTCAAGACAATAGTAAAAGGCTAAAGCTCGCCTAAATAACACTCGGCTCCGCCATTTTGTTTGTTTACATCGTATCTCCTTTTAACCGAGAAATTTTGTTTCAGTACTGCCAGATTTTGGGACAAATAAGGCGAGAATAAAAAACATGGGCGACGCCATTCAGTGACTCATCCTGTATATTGAATGTCCAATCGGGGGTTCGGTCCCTGTGGCCGTGTATTTTGGAGGAACGGAAATTGACGGGTGCGGACTTGTGATTGCGACATACTGCGAAACGTTCAACCAACGTTATAAAAGCTGGGCTGATATATTGCTGGTATATAGAGCATAGCGCTGGTTTGATTTACGTCAGCGGCGACGTTTAACCAAATTACTCGGTGACGGAGCGGCGCGCCGATTTTTCAAAAAACCTCGGCAGACAAATGGAGGTAAAGTATAAGCCCCTTCTAATTCGGTTTCCCGAAAACCCGAACTCCAGAGACGTCACTCGCGACTGCGCAGGAGGATAAAGAAACAAGACGTACGACGGTCAGAATACACAATCCTTCTAATGTGTTAAATTTGCTTGAGCTATTCACAGCAACCCGCAACGCCGGTATCACAACCAATATATATCTACGGCCACACATAATTGTATTTACACTTATTTGTTACTTTTAGTCATACTTTAAAGGCATCGAAGATTCCTTCGATCAGTGTGTCTCTGGGTACATTTGAGTAAATTTAGGTAAATATTAATAAATTTAGGTAAATATTAATAAATTTAGGTAAATATAAATAAATTTAGGTAAATATTAATAAATTTAGGTAAATATTAATAAATTTAGGTAAATATTAATAAATTTAGGTAAATATTAATAAATTTAGGTAAATATTAATAAATATCGGTAAATATGGGAAAATTTAGGTAAATATTAATAAATTTCGGTAAATATGGGAAAATTTAGGTAAATATTAATAAATTTCGGTAAAAATGGGAAAATTTTGGTGCAGAAAAAAATTTAAGTAAATTGTTTTAAATTGAGGTAAAATTTGCTAATTATCATTAATATAATCAAATCAATCGATTTTTTATTTAAATCGTATATTTTTTAATTTATTCATTTTCATACAACCAATAGTCTGTGAGCCAGCCAAGTTACCAGTACCAAATGGGCGCACCAAGGCGTGATCACATTTTCAAATACTCCTACCCACAGGGTGAAGGGGAAAATGGGTGGACATTCGTGGGGGGATGAAAATCACAAATGGGTTAAATATCGCGTTTTAAGCCTTGTTATCTCTAAAACTAGTAGCGATGTAGAACTGAAATTCATTGCATTGGATACGCAATCACCCGTAGAGTAAGGCATGTAGTAAAACGCACAGTTCGGGAATTAGTATGGATGAAAAGCATTGAAAAAAATTAATGGCGTCACTCAAATCGAACATGCATTTTAAAATATCTTTTTTTGCTATTTTTATTCCTGCATTGAAATCAATGAAATTAAAAAAATCATGTGATTTATATCCTGATTTAAATCAAGATTTACATCTAATTTATTTAAATAAGCCCACCCTGATTGCCGATATGCAAAATTCCTTAAGCAGTATTTTTATTAAATTTTTGTCTACCAAACCCCCACACACAATCGGTGAAAATAACGTCAGTTTGTTTCCTTGTGTGTCGCACTTAGACTATTTAGTGATGTATTGTGTCGATCAAAAGGCTGCTCAGTGATTTAATGTCGGCATATGCGTTATTCATTTTATATCTTCTCTGCTTTAGGTTTTTAATGGAGCATAAAGAGAAGATAAATATTGCGTAAAAAAGAGCAGAAATATCGAAAGACGTCGACTGCAGGAGGCATCTTAAGCGGAAGTAGAGTGGCAGGATAAACAATTTCATTTACTGACTCTACGGAAATTAAGTTTAATTTTTGTGTTGAAGGTAGATTTTTTAAATCCAACTCAATATTTAACATGCATGGGACTCCTTAAATATTTCACTTTAGGAAACGGCTGAAACCAACTGTGAATTGAAATCCGAATCATGGAGAACACAACGCACGAAGAAGCTTTTCAAAACGAAGGTAGGTTTACAAATTCACTGGCGAACTGCATAGCTGAGCAGATTGGAGAAAACAGGGGTTTTGGGATAAATGGAGCATCCTACAAAATATTAGACCCCTAATCGAAGCAGTGCCGTCACGATTATTTGCTGGTCCTTTAGGGTATATTGCGGTATAACTGTCGCATAGAAAATGTTGTAGTTATACGGAATTTTAATGAATATTGATTCTGAAAAATGATCGATAAGAGATCCCTCAAAAGGGTCTACGGAAATCAATCATAAAACCTATATTACAAGCCCAAACTTTATATAAGAACTAAAAACCTATATTACAAACTCCGAAAATGTTATTTGAGTAGTATATCTTCCGTATTCATGAACTCATATTCTAGTGAAAAAACGTCATTTTCGATCGAAGCAATTTTATTTGTACATTACGACAATCCCCCACACTGTAAACCCAAATGGAAAACAAATAAAAAGTGGTTTCACCCTTTTAAGGTTAACTAATGCACTTTTTTCAGAAGGTGCAAAAAATTGCCCGTTTGCCCTAAAGAAAAGGTTCAATGATTAAAAGAATCGATGGGCTCCAAAATATAAATCCCGATAAAATGCACCCCAGTTACGACTAATGGCCCTTAACAACACGTCGCAACTGTTTGGGCCCGATTGACGATGTTCAGAATGAAAATCGTCCTTTGGAACGTTGCTGGGGCACATAAAAATGCATGATAATGACTATGGCCCGGAACTGTTCTACATAATAAATAGGCCCGTAGATGATATCTAAGGCCCTTAGCTAAGATTAATCAAATCTTGGGTTCCTATTTATGCAAAAAAAAATAAACGTGTTAAGCTGAATTGACTAAAAAAGTCAAGGATCCCTTTTCTGAAATGGTTTGCTTAACTCACCTCTAACCCTTTTTCCGGATAATATCTTATGTTAAGACACCAGCTAGTGTTTCATATTTATCATTAACCTGTCAAAAGCATGCACGAGGAGCCTATAACGAACGAACTACACAGTCGCCAATACGTTAAACCATGTTTTCATTTCCATTGGCTGGTTTAGTTCGTTTCGTTAGTTAAGACACTAGCAACTTTCGCAAATTAATCATCAACTTGTCAATTGAGTGCACGAAGAGACTTCAATGAGCCAACTACACGAACGACTTTACAGAACTCCCCGTTTCCATTTTCACTGGCTGATTTCGTTCGTTGCTTTAGTTAAGACAACAGCAAGTGTCGCAAATTATCGTTTACTTGTTGAATGCTTGCTCGAGGAGACTAAAATAAGCTAATTACACGAGCGTCTATACCTAACTCCCTGATTCCATTTTCATTGACTAGTTTCGATCGTTGCTTTAGTTAAGACACCAGCAAGTGTCACATTATTTTAATTAACTTGTCGAATGCATGCACGAAGATACTAAAACAAGCTTAAGACACAAGCGTCTTTACCTAACTCTTTGTTTACATTTCCTTTGGCTGGTTTCGTTCGTTGCTTTAGTTTAAACAACAGCAAGTGTCGCAAATTATCATTTACTTGTTGAATGCATGCACGATGATACTAAAAAAAGCTAAAAACACGAGCGTCTATACCTAACTTTCTGATTTCCTTTTCATTGACTGGTTTCGATCGTTGCTTTAGTTAAGACACCAGCAAGTGTCACATTATTTTAATTAACTTGTCGAATGCATGCACGAAGATACTAAAACAAGCTTAAGACACAAGCGTCTTTACCTAACTCTTTGTTTACATTTCCTTTGGCTGGTTTCGTTCGTTGCTTTAGTTTAAACAACAGCAAGTGTCGCAAATTATCATTTACTTGTTGAATGCATACACGATGAGACTAAAATGTGCTAATTACACGATCGGCTATAATTAGCTCCCTGTTTCCATTTTCATAAAGAAATTTCATTCGTTGCTCATGTCATTAAACAAGCAAATTACACAAATGTTTCATTATCTTGTCGAATGCATGCACGACGAGGCTTAAGCAAGATTACTACATGAGTGTTTAAACCTAACTCCCTGTTGCTATTTTCATTGGCTGGGTTCGTTGTTTGCTTTAATAAAGATACCAGCAATTGTCGAAAATGTATCATTAACTTCTTAAATGCATGCACGAGGAGACTTAATCAATTAAACTACATGAGCGTCTATCCCTATTTGACTGTTTTGATTTTCATTGGCTGGCTTCGTTCGTTGCTCAAGTTATGACACCAGCAACTCTCACAAATTGATCATTAATTTGTCGAGGAGAATAAAAAGAGCTAACTACACGTTTCGTTTGTTGCTTAAGTTTAGACTTTAGAAAGTGTTACAAATTTATCATTAATTTTCAAATGGGTGTACTAGCAGAAGTTGATAAAATATTTCAAATAGATTGCTAGCTACAACCGATTTAGTAAACATTTTAGTTCAAAAGGTTTGAAGTTGGTTCTTAGGTGAACCCCTTTTAGATAATATTTTTGGCAGACTGTGCAATTAATTGCTACTCAGCAAGTACAAAAAATGCTAAATGGATATCCTAAATACCATTTCGTTTGATATTCCTGATATCTTGTAGGTATCCTTTCATTCATGTTTCCTATTTCTGCGATATTTATAAGATATCCAGATCCATTTGATATCAAAACACCGGATATTCAAAATAACACGGACCCGAACTAGAGATATTGCAAGTAGTCTTTTCAGTTAGAAATATATGAAACATAACATGTTTAGTAGTTTTCCATAGAACATTACTGTTCAATAGGTAGCTACTATCATTCACAGCGTAACTTCGTAAGCTTTAATTTTGATCTACCACATTTCTACGATAAACGAATCAAAGCCTATGGGGAATTGACAATATTACGTAGATAATACGTCACCCATGCTTTTTCCAATTGGAAAAAAAAGTATATTATAATGGCGGAAATAATTAAAGATATGTCGTGAGGCCGCGTTGACCAAGACGTTAAAAATAGTAAATAGCTGAAGTTGAAAGCGTAAGGTAGAAGTCAGAAATCGGCGGTTCACAAACCCGCCGGGCGTCGAAAGGGGAGAGAACATTTCTCAAGACAAAAGGGAAATCGGCGGTCTACCCGTATCTACTCCAGTTTGATATTTCGACCTTCGGCTGACAATCACGTGCCAGTTTTGTCTTCGTGTCGGTCATGTGATAAACAAACATCTGTTTTCTCGTGAGAGTGGAGCCCGAGGGAACGAAAGACGTTGTTTGCTGCCACAAATAAAACTGTGTTAGCGCGAGTAACGGAAATAAATGGTCAAAAACAATTAGCAGAAGTAGAAATAAAAGAGGTTTTAATTGAAGCAATACGAAAAGAACCTGTGATATGGGACAGTAAATCATTCTTCATCTACACAGATAAATTGTTATTAAACAATCCCAGTTATTGCAAGGCATAAAAACGTGTATTTACCAATGTGTCGAAATATCCTTATGTTTTCCAATTTTGCCAAATAGGATGAACCCACCAACGCCGAAAGCCTCTTTCCATCATTCGTGTTATTATCTTTTTCTTTTCTAAAAGAAGTAGCTTTCTTTTACGTAGTAATAGCGCAATTAAAAGATTACCGATGTTTTTTTTTGGTAAACAATTAAACATTTCGCTAGAGCTTCGTTCGTTAACTTAAGTCTTTGTGAACTGCTGACCTTGTGCAGAAGGAAAAAGAGAAAGGCTGAAGTTGGAAAAACCCGCCGAAAGCGGAATACTCTCCCCCCTTTTATTTTAGAATTATCCTCAACAAAACGTCTTTGTGAAAGCGGCTTGACGTTATTAAAAAAAATAATATAGGTTTACTCTAGTAGATTGTCTATTTAAACCTATGGATTGATTTGAAAATAGAGACAGTTTTTTTAATTCATTATATAAGGTTTTTCTTTAATTATGAGAATTCTCAAGATTTTGTTGCCAATTTCTTTATTATTCAATTGGATGTGCAAATCTGAAATTAAGTTTGATTCTAATTAAAATAACCCCGTAGAATTCGAATTAAAGGTTTATATAGTACGATAATATTTTAGATTACCAGTTTTAGCGTAGAAGTCAGTAATAGAGAAAAATAAATTATAACAATACTTGTAGCTTTGGATAACTAATACTTATAACGACTAAGCACTGGAAACCAACCTCGTGGTTCTGCTCCAGACTTTAAAACTTTTGAAGGTGTTTAATGCAGCATAACCTATATTCTTTAGGGATAAGCGGCAAGAAGAGGCCAAAAGGAAAGTTGGTTTCCTGTTAGCCTTGTACACTTTGACTGGTTGCTCCAGTTTCAAAGTTCTGAACGTTTACACTTTGTTCCATTTTTTATGTGATGGAATCTTTCTTATAATTTATTTTTAGGAATAATTTGCTAAATATTATTCACGTTAATTAGCGTCCTTTATATATTAAAATACTTTCTTGCATCGGGAGTTTTCCGTTTCTAATGCTAAATTTTCTCCTGTGATATCTTTGTGGAATGGTTTCTACTAATAAGAAAGGCGTTAGTATTATGGCACTTTTTATTAATAATAGGCTGTACGCTAGAAATAAACAGAACACATCATGGCTTTCGTTATTCTTTGAACTGACGATATTGTATCACAAATTCATTTCTACGTCAGTAAAACTCAAATACAAGGAAGTGTATCGAAACCTACTGAACACAGAATGATAGCGCAAACTTCCTTTAAGTAAAATTATATTTATCGTTCTGAATTAATTTATGAATGTCATAATTATCACCTACAATTATTAACTTGTTCCTCTTTGAATTAAGTAATATAACAATTAAAGGGAGAAATTGAGATCAAATATAAATACAAAACCAGAGAAATTTTACGAGAAATAGCTAACAACAGTTTTAAATTTCTAAAATTCCGTCCGCTTCTTGTCCCACGGCTACCAGACAAAGAGCAACTAGGATCAGAGGTGGGGTTTCCAGTAAACCGATTCACAGTTGAAGATTAGAAAAATAAATGTCTTTTGTTTTTACGAAAGAGTTCCATGAATAATAGATAATTTAAATTGCTTAGAAAATGTGAGCGAGACAACAGTTGAGCTAGAATTAAATAGGTTTAATGCGAGTGACCCTGAGAGATAGATAGACTTAATCTGAACAGAGGCAAATATGTCAGGTCTACATAAGCTGAGAAAATGGCCATCACCGCGCGGAACAGAGGAAACTTAGGTTCGTTCACCCACTTTGCTCGTGGAACCATCAGACAAACGTCCTGGTACAATGAATGGGTGAACCGGAATTTTTTAGCTGATGGGCACGCAATCCTTTAATTAGGATAGACCACAGTGAAGGTCCAATTTATTACCTGCAATTGCTACTAACATTACTAGGAGGTTTCTACTGACCTTTCATAGAGGCCCAAAACGGGTTAGAGTGTGCAATAACTGGTGGCTTTACCGGGGAGTCGGGGTCCGGCTCTTGTAACCCATAAGGGCGGTGGCACACTAGGAGATGTTAGCTCTGATCAAATGGTCCTATCTCCACCTCCGACTTCGGTCAGGTTTGGGCTGGATACTGAGCTTCGGCTCAGGCTAACGGAGAGGGTCCGTGCAAACTGGCCGCCTCGGCGGATTGGGTAGCCTGCTGTGGGGCGGCGGTCCTGTTTCCCGGCCTTTTGGGGTCACACCGGGATCTCCGGTGCCAGCTGTGCTGGGTTACTTGGACTGCTGTGTGCTCGTCGTTCCCCTTTAGGAGCTCTCTCCAAAGGGTTTGACTCTTTACCTTCATAGGTAGGGTGTCGGCTGGAGTTGCTACAGCATCCACTCTTAATCCCACTGCTGTGTGCGAAGTGGGAATTGGTCGCCCCGTTGCTGCACCTTCTGCTGGGTTGAGTGGCTTGCGTCAAAGGTGCGACCATCAGTAGTAGGGTTCTGCTACCCAAGTTGGCTTTGTCACCTGTCCGGGCTGAGGGGACGTTGGCGTAGGGCACTATGATGATAGGCCTCCGCTGGTATGGTCTTTGTTACTAGGTACAGCGGGCTATAAATTCTGACACACTGACCTTTCATAGAGGCCCAAAACGGGTTAGAGTGTGCAATAACTGGTGGCTTTACCGGGGAGTCGGGGTCCAGCTCTTGTAACCCATAAGGGCGGTGGTGCACTGGGAGATGTTAGCTCTGATCAAATGGTCCTATCTCCACCTCCGACTTCGGTCAGGTTTCGGCTGGATACTTGGCTTCGGCTCAGGCTAACGGAGAGGGTCCGTGCAAACTGGCCGCCTCGGCGGTTTGGGTAGCCTGCTGTGGGGCGGCGAACCTCCGTATGAGGGCACGGCGGTCCTGTTTCCCGGCCTTTTGGGTCCACACCGGGATCTCCGGTGCCAGCTGTGCCGGGTTACTTGGAGTGCTGTGTGCTCGTCGTTCCCCTTTAGGAGCTCTCTCCAAAGGGCTTGACTCTTTGCCTACGTAGGTAGGGTGTCGGCTGGAGTTGCTACAGCATCCGCTCTCTATCCCACTGCTGTGTGCGAAGTGGGAATTGGTCCACCCGTTGCTGCACCTTCTGCAGGGTTGAGTGGCTTGCGTCCAAGGTGCGACCATCAGTAGTAGGGTTCTGCTACCCATGCTGGATTTGTCACCTGTCCGGGCTAGGGGGACGTTGGCGTAGGGCACTATGATGATAGGCCTCCGGTGGTATGGTCTTTGTTACTAGGTACACCGGGCTATAAATTCTGACACACTGACCTTTCATAGACGACGGACCCATGTAGACGCGCTACGTCATTTAATATTGAGCATTTGAAACTAAATCTGTTGCGATTCTAGTAAGACTGAACTTACATTGAAAACCGACCTTAACTATGAAGCTACATAATAAATAAAACGCGTGCCAGTCAATAAAATTAAAGATAAATATAAAAATACAAAACTCAGAACGTATATCATGCTCTAAACATTTTACTAGTGTAATTAAAATTGTACCCACAAACTATTTTGTCATAAACGAAATAAGTAGTTCACAACTTCGTGTCTAGACCGAGTACGGTATTTTAAAATATAGGTACTTTTGCCCACAGAACGCCCTCTTGCGATAATGTGTACAGTTGGACACTTACAAGAATATTTTTGGTTTCTAATTCAACTTTGTTTTACCAAAAAATCAACCTCTAAGCTTCTTGCACTCAAAAACTGCATTGCGTGTAGCAACCATTTCGACCTTGAACGGCCTCTAGCGGCTAGCTTCCCAACCAGATACTCTTTAGATAACTTTTGCTGTTCTTCCACCTCGAAACCACTTCAAACCTTTACTCTCACAATTTTTATGAAATCCTGTTAGCTATCAATTTAGGATGTTCCAAATTATTTTTTCAGTTAAAAAGTATTATATTGTTAATATTGGAAAATAGTTTATTTATGTATGAAAGTGATATCCAAGTTACAACTTGATGTTTAAAGATATAAAGACCTGTTACAAATTCGTCTATATTTTATTTATTTTATGGCATAGAAGCTATAAAATTGTTTAAAACCCTTGTTCATATCCTCCTTGTCCAAAATATCGACCGAACTTTTATTTTTGTCGTAGCAAAATCTCCGTGGGTGATCAACGACCTTTCTAATAATAATTGACCCCGCCACCTACCCCATGTGGCCTAGCTGAGGTCTCGTATGTTACAATATGGTTGTGGGGACGCTGAGATTAAGTTTATTTCAACTTCCCCAAAGCTTTTTGGGAGAGCTATTTTTATTTTTATTTTTTTTTTGTTCTTTTTAAATCCGGAGTGACCGACTGAAAAACCTCTCCGAATTTATCTTTTATTTTTTTTCGACTGACTTATTTTTATTTTAAAATTGCTTAAATAATTATAACAAACTGATTTATTTTAAATCAAAACTTTAAATCTTTTATTTTTAATCTCATTTGGAGACCAACCTAACTTCTTCATCCGAGTCTATTTTTCCAACTACTCCAATACAATACAAATTTTTCCATGAGTACCCCTTTTGGGGTTTTCCTAACTAAAATGACCGGATATTGGCCGGGACTCCCTTCTTGGGGTTTTATCCATGACGTAGGTCGGCAGCAAGTCGCCACCGTACCTCGCCTGTCATTCAAACACTGACCCACCTGCATTTTTGGTAGGGTCGAGGAAATTCCCAATTCGTTACAATATAAGCATACAAAAATTCAAAAATAAATCAATACACTAAAATACAAGCAAAATTATTAGAAATTACAAATTATTACATATTACAAATTAGAAATTATTCAACTAAAGATTATAAAGAAAATTATTATACACCAAATTTTAAACAAAATTTTTACAAACAAGTTGGTCCAAGACCATGATTAATTTTCATTTTCGCGGAAATATTCTACACACCCCCAAAATAATATGAAACATTATTTTTCTGGATTTTCCGCTAATGGTTTTGTTATTTCTAGGTGGTATAAGAGTCTAATGGGACGTCTGATATCGTTACCGTTTGGCATACGTACTCTACAGGACCTTATTTTGCCGTCCCGACCCTTCCTTGTTTCTATAATTCTACCTAATTTCCACATGTTTCTGGGCACCCTTTCTTCGTGGACGATTACAATGTCATCAACGTTTATTTCGGTTTCTCCTTTCTTAACTAAAGCGTGATGAGCTGAACGCAGCTCAAGAAGGTATTCTTCTTTCCACCTCTTCCATAATCTCCCTACTACGGCGTTTCTATGGCGTTCACGTTCTTGGAACTCACGTTGTGAGTTTGGAATATCAGCTTGTTTCGCGCGTTGCGGTGGCAATGAAAGTATTCGTTTTCCGATAATCATGTGCGCGGGTGTTAACGGTTGGGGTTCATTCGCGTCGCTAAATTCGTAAGTCAGAGGACGTGAATTAATTGTCGCTTCCGCCTCTAGTAATGTTGTCTCCATCTCCTGATACGCTAGCCCGGCTCTACCTAAAGTTTTTCTTAATATGGCTTTCACGGTGCGAACTATTCTTTCCCACCAGCCACCTGCCCAGGGGGCTCTGTCGGTGATGAAACGCCATCTTATGTTTTGTTGACCGTAAAATTGTCTCGCCTCTTCGTTACTAATCTGGCTCCAAATTTGTTGGAGGTCGCGGTCTGCTCTTTTGAAAGTTTGCGCGTTGTCTGACCATATTACGTGCGGCACTCCTCTGCGCGCGATAAATCTTCTAAGGGCTAATAAAAATTGATAAGTGTTCATCAACGGTACTAGTTCAAAATGTACCGCTCTGGTAACTGCGCAGGTGATTAGCAAGATGTATGATTTTTCTAATTCGGCTCCGATCCTGACGTACAGAGGGCCAGCGAAGTCCAAACCTATTATTTCGAAAGGCTCCGCGCGATCTACTCGGTCTTTAGGCAAGGAAGCCATTGGCGCTTCTCCCGGCTTGGCTCTAAATCGTCTGCATATCATGCAATTCTGGATAACTTTTTTCGCTACTTGACGTCCCGCTATAACCCAGTATCTCCCTCGGGCTTGTGTCAGGGTGCTTTGCGCTCCCATATGATACACTTGACTGTGGCTTCGATACATAATTAATTCTGTTAAGCGCTGTTTATTGTTCAATATGATGGGGTGTTTTTCTTCTTCCGTTAAATCTGCTTGATCTAACCGACCCCCTACTCTCAAAATTCCATCTTCTAACTTCGGTCTAAGCGTCGCTATTTTTGAATCTCTTCTAACGTTTTCGTCGCCTTTCTTTAGCGCTGTTATTTCTCGGTGATAGTCTTTATTTTGGGTGCATTTAATCCACTCTACTTCCGTTTTACAAAGTTCGTTCACCGTTAGCGCTCCCTTTTCTACCATACGCTTTCTACAGAGCTCAGTGAATCGTTTTACATACGCCGTAATTCGGAGAATTTTGTCGATTGAATTATGACGCTTCAAATCTATTATTTTATCTAAGCCTTCTTCAGCTATCTTGGTCTCGCATTGGACAGCTAATATGGTTTTTCTCGACTCCGCCTTTAATTCAGCTTCGCTAATTTGGTTCGGGCTGTAGCTATTTTTCGGCCATTTCGCACTATCGTCTTTAAGCCAACTCGGACCCTTCCAATAAAGATTGTTGTTTACTAAATCCTTCGCTTTGGCTCCTCGACTTGGGATATCCGCTGGGTTTTCGATTCCGGCGCAGTGTTGCCAGTTTTCTGGGTCTACTAACTCCTGAATCTCTTTAGCGCGGTTTTGCACAAAGGGGGCCCATGGTTTCGTCGGTGTTTTTGCCCAATGTAGGGCAATCATAGAGTCTGTCCACATTAATGTAGGAATTTCTAAATTCTTTAGCGTTTCCTTTACGGTTTTAATTAAACGTGCTCCTAGTAAACAAGCCATTAGTTCTAACCGAGGCAAGGATAATGTTTTTAGCGGGGCTACCCTAGCCTTTGATGTGACGAATGAAACCCCTATTTGGTTTGTGTCCGTGACGTACCTCAAATAAATTACTGTCGCGTAGGCTTTGCTGCTGCTGTCGCAAAATGCGTGTAATTCTTGATACATGATAGTTCCGTTCTCTTCAAAATAACATCTATTCAAATTAATTTTTCTAATTTCGGGCATTTCTTCGCGCCAATTCTCAAAAAGAGTCTTTACTTGTACTGGGAGTTCTTGATCCCATTTTTGGTTATTTTTTGATTTATCGTTTTCGTTTTCTCTCCATAACAACTGGAATATCATTTTCGCTCGAATGACGTAAGGCGCTAGTATGCCGATTGGGTCGTAAATTCTGGCTACCGCGCTTAAAAGATGACGCTTCGTTGGTCGAGACTCTTTTATAAGTATTTCTTCTAGTTTGGATAGATCGAATTTGAAGACGTCGCTGTTTGGGTTCCATAATAATCCTAATATTTTCTGACTCTTGTCTAATTCGTCCCCGCCTAGCTTAACTACTTCGCCCTTTGGCTTAGCGTTATTTTCTTCGCCCCACAACTTTCGCAATTCTACCGAATTAGTTTTCCATTTACGCAAGTTCATGCGCGCGCCTTCCATAATTTTTGAAACGTCATTTGACAATTGATAGGCTTTTTCTACGGTATCTTCTCCGCTTAGATAATCATCTACATATAAAGACTCGTCTAATGACTTAACCGCCTTAGCGTCGGTTTCTTGGTACTTTTTAATATGCAATTTAATAGTCGCTCCCAGTAAAAATGGTGAGCTTGTCACGCCAAATGGAACTCTGCACATTCGTAAGACTTGATAACTATTTTCTAGGATTTGCCCATTCTCTTCCTTGACCCATAGGAACCTAACTACGTCCCTCTCTTCTTCGGCTAGAGAGATCTGCAAGAAGGCCTTCTCTATATCGGCCGTTATAGCAACTCGGTGGCGCCGGAAGCTCAAGAGCAGCCTGAGGATTTCTTGGTTTAAATTGGGCCCGCTTGAAAGGCAATCGTTTAGCGATCTCTCATTTTTAACGTGGGATGAGGCGTCTAAGACGACTCTAAGCTTGGTCGTGTCTCTATCTACCTTGATTACTGCTTGGTGCGGGATGTAGTATGTACCACTTGTTTTGGATTCGGGATTTTCTACTACTTCAACTATGCCATTTTTTAACTGATCTTCAATTACGTCTTTATACATTTGAAATAGGGTTGGCTTTCGGTGAAAGTCTTCTACCAGTTTGTGCATTCGTTTTCTCGCTACGGTAAAGTTGTTATCTAATTCTTCTTTGGAAACCACCCAGGGGAACTTCACCTCGTATCTCCCCCTTTCGTATCTAGTATCTTGATTAAATTTCGCTAATATGGCATCTCCCGATAAGTTCTTTTCAGTTTTTTCTACGATTCCCATGGCCTCAATTTCCCAAAAAGATTTTAGGGTGTTATTTACTTCTGCCGTCGTTACTCCTACTTTCGCTACAGTTACGCGTGTGGCGTTGACCCCTACGTACCCTGCTCCGCTGCTAATAGGACCTTGAATTGCCCATCCCAATTTTGTGTGAATTGCTACGAGCGACGATTTTATTGTTTCCAATTTTCTATAGGCGATGTCGTAGTAAAAGTCGGCCCCAATTAAAACGCTAATACTGGAAACTGTCGGAGTGGTTTCGCCCGGTTCATCCGCCAATTGCAACCCTCTCGCTATCGCAAACTCCTCTACTTCTTGACAATTTACTAGAGTGACGGCCTGGCATAAATATGGCACTTCAATCGCCGTTATTTTAATTCTTTCACCTGGGACCTTTACATTTTCTACTGTCAGCTCAACTATGTTTCTTCGGACCGTCTTTGGGTCTTCGTTTCCGAAATTTGCTATAGCTACGTCTTGTTTTCCTATCACCGGCAATCTTAATCTCCTCGCAATTTCCGTTTTTATAAATGACGCCTGACTTCCATTGTCTAATAGACACCGTACGACCTCTCCTCTTCCGTGGTCATTTGGACCCTTCACTAAAGCTTTAGCCGTGCCTAACAGTACCGTCTTCATACATTCTATTACTCCCGTTGTAACCTGTTTTACCCCTGTTTCTTCGTTTGGGGTTAGCTGTTGTTTCCGATCTGGGGCTCCCTCTTGGCGGTTGCCGCCGTATTTTTCTCTATTCGCAACATTTTGCGGGCATAGCGCTGCATTGTGCCAACCGTGACAAATTTTACACTTTCTAAACTGACTAGTACAATTTCTACCGTCGTGACCTGGGCGCGTACAAAGAAAGCATCTTCCCGAATTTCTAAAAATTCTCGTTTTTTCTTCCAATGCATAATTTAAGCACCCGTTGGTAGTGTGGTTCGAGGATTTACAAAATATGCAAAAAATATTGCGCACCCCTCTTACGCCTGTAGTCAGCGCTGCGGCGCTCGAAAAGGGTACCCTACTACGCGATTCGTTTCGATGTCTGTCTGACTGATAACTTGGCTGATAATTTTGCTTTTCGGTTCGAGAAGTTGTCGGGCCCCCCGTTTTAATCAACTGACAGGCTTCCCTGCCTTCCACTTCTTTCTTTAGAAATTTTAACAGAACGTCCACATTAAACTCTTCACCAACCTTTCTTTCCATCGTGTATTTTAGCCTGATATCATCGGGTAAACAACCTACTAAAACTGGACATAATGTGACGCCACTCATGGCGGTATTTACCCCTAACGCTCTAATACTCCTCAAATTAGTTTCGCAAGTATCGTAAAATTTTCTAAGGGCCGATGTATCTCTAGAACTATCTAACGGTTGTAACTTATTTAACCTCTTCATAATAGTTTGAATAACAATAGTTTTATCCCCATATCTTTCTTTTAACAATTTTATAGCAATTTCATAATTTTCTTCGGATACGTCTAGGCCTTCTAAGGCGGTTTTTGCCTCCCCCTCTAAGTATGACAACAGATAATAATATTTTTCTACCTTTGACAATCCTACTCGATTTGCTATTGTTGCTTGAAATTGTCCCCAAAAACCTGGAAATTTCGTTGGGTCCCCGGAGAATTTTTGAAGGACCAGCGGTGGGAGTCGTGACTCCTCTCTTCCGCTGGCACTGCTTGTCGATGATCTGTCAACTTCGTCCGATAATCCGTTCCTTTTAATCCTTCTTCGTGCCTTGCTTGTCGCTAATTGAATGTCTTCTTCGTATTGTTGAATTAAAATTATATCCGCTTCGATTACCGGATCTTCATCCCCAGCACTCACGAACGAATCCATCACTTTATCATTTAACTCCACGAGATTTTTCTCTTTTATTAACAATAGACCTAACTTATCTTCGATATCACCGATATCCGCATCTTCGTCAGCAACGAGCGCGTTTATTTCCTTCACCAACTTCGTAACATTTGAACGCGTTATTTTTCTGACTGATTTTAATTTACTTAAATCTCTCGCGGTTGCCATTTTTTAATTTTTAATTATTTTCACTTCACCAACTAATTTTACCCGACTTTCGCGTTTCACGTTTACCACTTTTATTTCTTTTCACAAATTTCTTCTTGCCTTTTGGGCGCGATCCTCTTGATGATCCCGCTTCTTTCTTTCGACGATTTCGATGACTCCTAATCTAAAGACGCTCCTGTGAATCCCGGGTTTCGGCACCAAAATGTGGGGACGCTGAGATTAAGTTTATTTCAACTTCCCCAAAGCTTTTTGGGAGAGCTATTTTTATTTTTATTTTTTTTTGTTCTTTTTAAATCCGGAGTGACCGACTGAAAAACCTCTCCGAATTTATCTTTTATTTTTTTTCGACTGACTTATTTTTATTTTAAAATTGCTTAAATAATTATAACAAACTGATTTATTTTAAATCAAAACTTTAAATCTTTTATTTTTAATCTCATTTGGAGACCAACCTAACTTCTTCATCCGAGTCTATTTTTCCAACTACTCCAATACAATACAAATTTTTCCATGAGTACCCCTTTTGGGGTTTTCCTAACTAAAATGACCGGATATTGGCCGGGACTCCCTTCTTGGGGTTTTATCCATGACGTAGGTCGGCAGCAAGTCGCCACCGTACCTCGCCTGTCATTCAAACACTGAACCTTTTCGACCTTGAACGGCCTCTAGCGGCTAGCTTCCCAACCAGATACTCTTTAGATAACTTTTGCTGTTCTTCCACCTCGAAACCACTTCAAACCTTTACTCTCACAATTTTTATGAAATCCTGTTAGCTATCAATTTAGGATGTTCCAAATTATTTTTTCAGTTAAAAAGTATTATATTGTTAATATTGGAAAATAGTTTATTTATGTATGAAAGTGATATCCAAGTTACAACTTGATGTTTAAAGATATAAAGACCTGTTACAAATTCGTCTATATTTTATTTATTTTATGGCATAGAAGCTATAAAATTGTTTAAAACCCTTGTTCATATCCTCCTTGTCCAAAATATCGACCGAACTTTTATTTTTGTCGTAGCAAAATCTCCGTGGGTGATCAACGACCTTTCTAATAATAATTGACCCCGCCACCTACCCCATGTGGCCTAGCTGAGGTCTCGTATGTTACAATATGGTTGTGGGGACGCTGAGATTAAGTTTATTTCAACTTCCCCAAAGCTTTTTGGGAGAGCTATTTTTATTTTTATTTTTTTTTTGTTCTTTTTAAATCCGGAGTGACCGACTGAAAAACCTCTCCGAATTTATCTTTTATTTTTTTTCGACTGACTTATTTTTATTTTAAATAATTATAACAAACTGATTTATTTTAAATCAAAACTTTAAATCTTTTATTTTTAATCTCATTTGGAGACCAACCTAACTTCTTCATCCGAGTCTATTTTTCCAACTACTCCAATACAATACAAATTTTTCCATGAGTACCCCTTTTGGGGTTTTCCTAACTAAAATGACCGGATATTGGCCGGGACTCCCTTCTTGGGGTTTTATCCATGACGTAGGTCGGCAGCAAGTCGCCACCGTACCTCGCCTGTCATTCAAACACTGACCCACCTGCATTTTTGGTAGGGTCGAGGAAATTCCCAATTCGTTACAATATAAGCATACAAAAATTCAAAAATAAATCAATACACTAAAATACAAGCAAAATTATTAGAAATTACAAATTATTACATATTACAAATTAGAAATTATTCAACTAAAGATTATAAAGAAAATTATTATACACCAAATTTTAAACAAAATTTTTACAAACAAGTTGGTCCAAGACCATGATTAATTTTCATTTTCGCGGAAATATTCTACAATGGTCTCGAATGTTCTGGAATATGTCCCCAAATGTAATCTGGCCTCTAATTGGCTCTTTAAATTTATCTGCCACTCGAATGTTCCCCAGTTGGTAAAAATTATAATTAAGTTTAAGTCAAAATTGGAACCGTTATCCAAAACATTCCGATAGGGTACAAAAGGAATTTGTTATCATTCACTCATCGACGGACCTCCCTATATCACGACTCTGGTAAAATGACCTTCTTGTATCCCCTTAAAGTAGTCCTGTTATCCCAAGCGTCTGGGAGGTAGATAAAGTCGACGGCCTTGTAAGAAAGACCACCAATACCACAAAGAATGGTGGTCGTACTTTCGTCACGGGCATCCCACCCCTATCCACAAATACCCCCCTTTTGGCATGGAGTTGACACGTACATCACCGCTGATTTAGGGGTAACTGCACTGAATTGCCCCATCCAGCCTTGAAAATAACGGGGGTCAGGTGGTCAAAGACCAGTTTATTTATTTAAAATTTGGGGGGTCACTGGTCACCGTGTCCCGTTTATTAATTCGAAATAATAATAAAAATGTAGAAAGTGACCAGTTTCATATTTCGAAATAATATTAAATAATAGGAGATGACCAGTTTATTAATTCTAGGTTTCTATCAATTTTGATTTTCCTATTCATCGGATTTCTATGTACCGCGACTCCGCGTACTACAGTCGCAGCCGCACGTCGAGGCTTTATGCAGAGTCCCTCGCTCGCTTCCCTCGAACGACTCAAACAGTCGAAGCCCCCCCTCCTCAAAGCCTCAATCCTCTAGTCTCGCTTTCCCCCGAGTACGGTAGGCTACGAGGTAAAGGACCGGCCACTCAGGAGATATGGAGCCTAGAGTAGAGAGAGATAATACGGTAAATAACGAGGGTCTTCTAGGCTATGGCAGTTGTCTTGTGGTACTCATAAAATAAAGTTAACTATTTTTAATACGTGTAAAATTAATGTTACCAACATAATCTAACTTCTAAACACGTCGGATAGGTTTTTTATGCTTATAAAATGACATTGGAACATTTTATATGAGACCAGTTTAATAATTCACAAGCTAGGGGGTCACTGGTCACAAGGACCAGTTTATTAATTAATAATCTAAGGGGTCATAAGGACCAGTTAAAAAAATACCTTATTTCCAAGGCTGGTCCCACCTACTCTAGAAAACTAGAGGATTCATTTTGCTGACTGTCATAACAAAGGCGTTCTTTGTTATCAAGGTTAATTTTACGAAACATTTTGGTTTCAATTGAAGAAAAAATACCCATTTTGATTTCTATTTTTAATTTAGATATCCATTTCACTAGAATTATCAATTTTGACTTATAAAAAATCCAGAAAAGCACATATTATAAACCACTACCCACGAACAAGATTATTATACATTTTATAATTAACCATTGAGATATTCACTTGCGACTAAATGCAAGACTCTTTTTGGGGGTCAAAAATGGCAAAAAATTAGAGGTGATAATTCTAGCTCTATTATTGGTCAAACCACGCTAGCTCTCCAAAGGTTTCAAGTTATGTTGGCTTTTACTGCTAAAAGGAAGGTAAAGTTTGTTAACTCATTCCTAGTAGCACAGGCCAGTCGGCTAAGTTCCGGGAGCGAGCGACAGAGTTGGCAAACTGCCGTGAGTTGGTAAAGTGCCGCATATTTACTTCTTACCAGCACATGAAAAAATATGTTTGCAACAAACCTACAGTTCCCCACCGTTAGCTGGCAAACTGCAGCATATCTGCTTCTAGCAGGTAAAACAATTTTCGGCAGTTAACCTACTTTTATCCGCCACTAAAGGGCCGCAAATCGACTTCTTAAATTATTAAATATTTTAAATGAAGCTGTTAAAAAGCTAAGCCCACTTTTTATAAAAATATGATGAAATGCGGTAAAAGTTATTGGTAATACAGTAATATTAAGAGCTAATTCAATACATGTTTATCTTTAAAATAGGAGTTGGTCGCGAAAAAGTCTTTTTACGAAAAAAACAAAAGGAAAATATTAATGGCAATTTTAAGCCACTTGTTTTAATTAAGTCGCAAATTCCTTAAAAAAATTGAAAATCGCGCCTTATTTTTACAGCGAGTTTCATAAAAATATTATTTTAAAAACTTTTAAAAATTAAAATTATTTGTTAAAATTATTTCTTAAATTAATTATATCACAAGACACTACAATATTTCTGTACTCTCACCATATGGTGAAAATATAGAAATATTGTAGTGTCTTGTGATTTCAGAGTTAGAAGTAAACCGTCGTGTACATAACATAAAGTAAAATGACAAGTATTAACTGTATTATTTTGTAAAATAATATTTAACATCTATTCTACTAATTCTGATTTCAATATATGTATTAAATATTTATTAAAAAAAAACTCCTGAAAATATTGAAAACATTGAGTATTGGCAAAAGCTTAATATTTATATATTAAAAATTTAAATACAAATCTACTATAGTAGCAGTGAAAATTGTAGAAATACAGGAGTAGTTTTAATCTACTCCTGTATTTCAAAAATTTCACATATGTAAATATCTTTTTTTCCAGTATATCCAACACAATTCCAATGGTTCCACTTTTCACATTTATCATGTCCATAGTTGTCGAGATCTTTGGACCGGAATAACATTTACAAAGATCAATTTTTATATTTAAAATTTGGTTTATTATTAGCATGGCTTCCGAAGTAAAATACTTTATGGCAGCATTTCTAATCTTTGCACTAATATTAATAACTTCGTCTTGTAGATTTTCAGGTATTATTTCAACATTTGATTCTTCTATTTTCCCACACCCATCTATAGGTTTATCTACTATGCTTTTTTCAACAAAATATTCGAGAAACTGCACAATTATTTTGCGCTCCAACACCGACCTTTTAGATAGTTTACTGAAAGTTGATTTTCCAAGGGTAGGTTTATTATCTTCGGGTATAGTTATACACTAAGAATGTTCAGGAGTGGTTGAATGTTCATGGTTTCCATTAGACCGTTTCTTAGTTAAATAAAATACCATTGAAGCTTTCTCGGCTAGGTCTGGTTTTGCGTAACGAATATTAGTTGTGCTTCGCTTCTTTACAGTAGAAAAAATCTCTTCTGCTTTTCAACGAGCTTGTTGTGTGGAATCTTCGTTGTTGGAATATGTATATCTGTAGGATTATTTTGACTATTTGTTGCCGCAGTATTACTATCCAACCCATCCATTTTGGTTTTACTACTCTCAATGTGAGTTGAATTAGAAATGTGTATATCCAGTAAAGATTTAGATGTCATTACTTGTTTTTCAACTGTATTTAAAATATCTCTATTTTGGCAGTTCCTAATTGCGCCAATTAATGCTTCCACTTTTGAAATTAAAGATTCATTCTCATTCTCTAGTGATTGCTTTCTGTTAAAATCAGATAACACTTTTTGTAAGAAGGCAACATCAGTTTGGTTGGTCACATTTGTAGCTGTTTCATGAGTTTCTTGGCCTTCCATAGAAATGATTAGTTGTGCCATGTTAGTTGGGTTATTATTTGATTCAATTTGGTTTTCGGAAAGTATTTCACTTTCAACGATATTGACTATATGAATGTGTTAACATAAGTTGGAATTAATAAAGCGGTCTAGGCATGTGCATGAAAATTTATGTATGCATACTTTACATATTGCACAAGATGCGTGACAATTGTTACAAATATTGGTCTTCTTTGTGACAATATACTTAATGTTACCAAACGCATCAGTGTCTGCGTCTTTCAAAGATTCTTCACTAAATACTTGCCATTAAACTTTTTCAACTAAAGAAATAGGCATTTCAATGGCATGTTTATGTCGTTTGAAGTTTTTTGATGATTTCCAAGTTATTGTTCCCTTTAAAAGTTTAATGGTGTGTCTGGGTATGATCGTAATTAAACAGGGTTGCCAAACATTTATCAACTCGTTTATTTTGCTTTCCTCAAGATACTGATGTTTGAAAACTTTGTGAAATGCTTCCAAGTGCATATTTGTATTTATTTCACTATCTTCTCTGTAGCATGCAGCCCATTCCTTCTTACATGTGGCCCACTCTTTTACAAAATAATTTCCAAATTCTACAGTGCTTTCATTTTCTTGCATTTCAGAGAGGAAGGTTTCCAACATTAATTCAAACTATTCGGGAATCCTTTCATCCATCAACACTGTTATTCCCTCTTGTGAATAAACTTCTTTTTTAGGTATTATTGGTAACTTCTTTTTTATATCGTGGCAAACATGCCATTTACATAGTAATTTTTGAATGTCTTCTCCAAACACATTGCACCAGCTTGAATAATATTGTGGGGCTTTGTCTGACATTATTAGTTTCGCTTTTATATCCCCTAATTCGTTCTTAATTTCTTGAAAAAATCCTCAACACTTCTCCGCCTTCTCTATTTGAGATCAACCAACCAACTGGTATTCCTTCAAATTCATCAATTACCAAAACAGTTATCAATTTTTTCTCCAAATTGTTTTAGCATGTTTCGTTGACATGGGGACATTATTCCCAATGTAAAATCTTGTGGTTTAAAATCTACATAATGTGTATTTTCAGGAATTTGATTTCTGTCCTCATGTTGCTTTTTGTAAAGTAGTATGGTTTTATTATTACTAGCAACTTTCTCGCAAACATACGCATCAACGCTTAGATGGTCTTCCGCGTGGCGTTCTGTGGTATTCAAACCAAATGATTTTCCAATATTATTTAAATCTTTGTTAAATGTAAAATGCTTCCTTTGCAAATGGTCTAAATTACTCTCATATAAGTCATCCAGAACTCTTTTCTTTCTCACACCTTGAGTCAGTTTAGCTGCAATAATTTGCCTATCTGATTCCGATATTCTAATATGACACATTACGACCATAGTGAGTGTTACAAGAGTAGGTAATAACTTTTCCATTTCCAAGTTGAATATACACTTTTAGCGTAGCAGTACATTGCCCATTGATTTTAGAAGTTCCCATAGCTTTTGATTGTCGCTGCCCTAGTGTAGTTTTTCTGTAATGCCCAGCTCTGTTACAATACCAATACTCAACTTTTTCAGTCTTCCTGTTGCTAGTTTTGTTTTTCAAATACTGTACAATAAATTTCTTCTCGGAAGTAATTTTTTTTGGTTTTAAGCGTTTGTTAAATTTAATTGTAAAAGTGTATTTCAAGTTACCTGCGTAATCAATAAAACAGTGCTCCTTAATATCTTCAAAAATTATTTTATGAACATTTGTTCAATGTTTTTAATTCATTTATGGTTTTAAAGGAATCAGTGCAATTATACTCCCTACATTTTAAACTAAATTCCTTATTTTCTTCCATAATTAATTAAAAAGATAAAAAAACATTTATATTGTATCATTATAAATTATTACAAAAAGGTCTAAAATGTTTTTTTTAAGAATTAACTATTTATAATTCTTTTCCTCCATATTTATTTAAAAAATGTATGTAACAACTTTTTTCGTAGGCCTACTAGCAGCCCTCGGTAGCCCTACTATGCCAAGCGTTAACATGAAATTATTACTACAAGGCCTAAAACTAGGGATACTGTTTAGAGCGAAAGAATTTGGTCATATCTAGAGTTACTTTAATGATAATGGATTTATGATTGCAAGTTCTATCCTCACTGGTTTAAGGGGTTTTCCCCCAAGCTCTTCGGTTTCCCCTTCCATAAAAACTTGTTGAGCTTAACGGTAATAGTTAGTGTAGGGAGCTGTTGGCTCGATCGTGTGGCATGCAGGGCTTGCCACCACCCTCCTACGCATTGTAACCCGGCCACCTGAATTAAAGGCTTCAAAAGTCGCTTGATGACTTAGGCCCAAGGTGATGCCTTGGGTATTAGCCTAGCTGATTATTATTATTATTATTATTATTGTTATTATTATTATTATTATTATTACTAAGAATTTTAAATTTGGTTATACAATAATTTTACTAATGGTAAATTTTAAGCGGACATTTCCCGCAAAATGAAACATATGCAGCATGCACAACTACTAATTAATTAAAACCTACAAAACTACTACTAAACATTGGATGGATGCCAGGGATTATAATACGATTGGGGTCAGCGGCGAACCATTGTTCTACTAGAGATATATCGTTCTTGGTTTCATACTCAACTATACGATGACTTGTTTGTTGTCGGTGAGCACATCCAAGGCACAATTTACCGATTCACGGCTGGCGGAACTCACTAAAACCGAGAGTGGAGACTATGTCTCTCTTTTTATATTAGGGTACCATCGACTGTGTGGAGAAGTTGCTCCCGTCTTTTTTGGAGAACAGTTCTCTCTTTTTTCTTGCTTAAATTTTCAAGCCCTCGGTATATATACCGGACACGTTGGAGTGCGGTTTCCTAACGCCGTCCCATATTTTCGAAAAAGGTTCCAATCTAACGAAGGAACTACATCCTGGGTCTAAATTACCCTTCCTTGGTGATATGTCAAAGTTCACCGTGAGAAATATTTTTCAAAAGCTCACGGGTTTTCACTGACCCTCAAAAATTAAGATTAATTGGAAAGTTCGAAACATTCGGTTTCCCACAAACTTCTAAAAAGTTCGTTTTTATTGCCCTGGCATCGGGTATGATAGATTTATAATATGTCGTCCCTGGCATTCCAAAAATAAAGCATGAACAATTCCCCAAAAATAAAGTAAAAATAAACTAAGCCGCGCCATCAAAGGTGACAGGATAATTGGGCGGGAGGCCTAAAAGCTCCCGACCCGAACTCTGGGTATGACCATTGTCCGAGAGAAAATATTCTGGAAAAAATAGGGGGCGCTTGATACCGACAGGCGACCCAGAGGCAGCTACTATTCCCCGAAGCCCCAGAGTGCACAGTGTTTCGAAAAGCCCAAAATGCGGCAGAAATTAAAAAATACCAGACACATATAATATTTACATATTTATAACCAGGAAGTCAGCAGGAATAACGTAGCAGCAAAATTTTAATGCTGCGCCCCCTAGCGATGAAGTTAGCTTCCCCCTAGGAACACAGGGTTAACGTTGCTTAAAGAGTTTAGAGAGTTGACAAAAATTCACGGTCGTAAGTCTTACCATATACTAATAAAATTAAGTTTTAGGGTTGGAAAAGTCCATTTTAGAGCATGTTCACCCGAGATTTCTTCCGAAATACGCAAGTGGATACCCAATATTTTTCGAACGTTTTCTAGTAAACGTTCCATTATATCTATTCTATAAATATTTCCGGTCTCCCTTCGCGACCGTTGAAGAAAGTTGACTTGGAAGGTTTGTAGAATATTACTGTAAATCTAGGCTGAAACCGCCATATTTGGCTATAAATTTCATCAGCGGGTAAAGCAACATATGCATACCAATTTGGGTAATACTATTTGGCAGATGTCAATTAAAAGTAAATATCGTTGGCTGAAAGCCAAAATCGCATAATATTCTGACCGCTTTTTTGATGAGGTTCTAATCCGTTATCAACGCTATAAATAATTTTTTTATTGCAATATAGTAAAATTGCATTACACTTCCTGAATTTTTTCTTAAAAATTTGACGATCTTAAATAGAATAAAAGATTAAGGTACATTTTTTTGTAAAAAGACAATATCATTTTGAATATTTGTACTAAAGAGCCGGTTACCCCACAAGTATCGCTATTTATGTAGAATTTCAATGACTATTTAAAATCATTACCGAATACATTTTGGGTGGTCGTAATTGCTTTCTGAAGAAGAAAACAAATTGAAGCAAGATAACAATATTTAAAGCGCCAAAATGTGTGTTTTTTTTAAAAAAAAAGGAAAGTTACTTTTAAATTTAACGCGCTTTCACTTATTTGAATAACGTGTTTGTTCAAATATGGATAACCCACAAAGTCAAACTATTGGCAATGTTCGCCACGACCGCTCTTTCAACTCAACAATAACAAACGATGCCTCATTCAGTAGTAATCTTTTACCTTCTTTAAGTTCTTCGCCAACCAACAGTAATTCAATTGATAAGAGCAACCCGAGAGTTCCCATTACTAAAAGGGAATTGGTTGGAATTTTCACGGAACCCAAAAACCTAGGTGATTGTATTTCGAGTATCCGAATCTTACTTGGAAATCAAATAAAGGAAAACCTTTCAAAGTTTCAAATGGAAATTCTACGGAGAGCGATTGAGAGCGAAAAAAAAACTTTTAACCGTTGCTGGAAACAAGCTGATAGAGTGATGGCTAACTTTGAGAGGAAGCACCAAGTCTGGTTGCAGACAGCTTTTAAAATTCCTGAAACTCTTCTTACTAATTCTGATTTTAGATGGCGATTTATCAGTAAACACCTATAATATGATCAGGCAAACTGCTTTATCTCATGGCTCTTCTCTCTTCCCATCTTACTATAAAGTTCTTCAGGCTAAATTACTCTGCAGGCCGGCTGTTGTGAATGTATCTGAAACGGTAGCGTTTGTTTCTCTTCAAAATCTTTTAGACCACACTGTAGACCGGATTTTAAATCTTCAAGGAGAATTTATCATCAGGTACACAAAGGACATTAATCAGGAAAGTTTACATCTAACTCTTTCAGTCTCTTGGGGCTTTGATGGAAGCACCGGTCAATCGCGGTATAAACATAGCTTCGGTAGCTCTATCGACTCTAGTGATGCCTGCCTTTTTGTAACCACAATTATTCCTTTGAGCCTAAGATTAGAATATTGACATACCGTCTGGAAAAACAGAACCACGCAGTCAATACGCTTTTGTAGGCCCCTAAGAATTCAATTTATTAAAGAATCCAAGGAATCTATATTATCAGAAAGTGATTGGGTAAAACAACAAATTGAACAACTGCATATCTTCACTTCAAACATTTCGGGCATATCTGTGTCAGTCGCGTACAGTCTTAATCTTACTGTAATCGACGGCAAAGTGCTTAGTATTTTATCAGGTGCTTCGTCTCAGCAATGCTGCCCAATCTGCGGGGCAACACCTACCCAATTTAACGACATTCATCGTCAAAACTTTTTACCGAAAGATGGAACTCTGTTACGATATGGACTGAGTCCATTGCACGCCTGGATACGGTTTATGGAGTTTTGCTTACATTTGGGGTACCGCAACGTTGATGGATTAAAGACCTGGCGCATTAAGGGGGGAGCTAAGAACCCGACCTTTATTAAAAGAAAACAAGATATTCAACTTTTGATGTGGGAGAAGTTATCATTAAGGGTAGACTTTCCTAATCCTGGTGGGTCTGGCACGAGCAACGATGGAAACACGGCCAGAAGGGCTTTTTCGCCTTCAAATCAAGAAATATTTGCAGAAATTCTTTCCATTGAACGTTGGCTTGTGGAGGGGTTGTACGTAATTTTATGTGCCATATCCTCAAATTTTCCCGTTGATTCCGAAAAATTTGGCCAGTATTGTCTAGAATTATGTAAAACGTACGTTGACAATTATAAGTGGTTTAATTTGCCTGTAACCCTACATAAAATCCTTGATCATGGTGAAATAATTATTCAGCAGTCCACTTTATCTATAGGAGTTCTAAGTGAACAGGCGGGTGCGTCCCGTAATAAATTATACCGTCGAGACAAGGAAATGCATTCTAGGAAAACATCTAGAATTGAAAATTTACGGGACATATTTAATCGAGCTCTGGATTCGAGTGATCCCATTATTTCGAACATTTCCCTCAGCAAAAGAATAGCAAAGCAAAAACAAATTCCACTTCCGAGAGCCGTTATGGATTTACTTAAAGAACCAAATGAACCAACTTATCCAGTCAGGTTAAATAATTCTGAACACGAGATAGAATTGTGTAACGAAAACCACAAATATTTTCTGAACAATATGCGTTTAGCAACTGAAAATATTGAATAGCTATGTTTGCTTCATATATTTTAAAACAAATAAGCAATTAAGATATTTGTTAACATAATTTTTGTATATTATCCAGTGATGTTTTGCCTGATTAAACTGTTTTCTAAAATATAATTTTTGCAAATTAGTATAAGCTAGGGTAATACTAATTTGCATAACGGTAGGGGTTTTCTTCTGTTATTCATTTTAGCCAAATTTTGGCTAGGAATTTTATTACTAATTTCTAAATATTAAAACTCAACTTTCTTCAACGGTGGCGAAGGGAAACCGGAAATATTAACGGAATGGATATAATGAAACGTTTACTAAAAAACGTTCGAAAAATATTGGGTATCCACTTGCGTGTTTCGGAAGAAATCTCGGGTGAACATGCTCTAAAATGAACTTTTCCAACCCTAAAACTTAATTTTATTAGTATATGGTAAGACTTACGACCGTGAATTTTTGTCAACTCTCTACACTCTTTAAGGGCTATCAAATGCCAGCAACGTTAACCCTGTGTTCCTAGGGGGAAGCTAACTTCGTCGCTAGGGGGCGCAGCATTAAAATTTTGGTTCTACGTTATTCCTGTTGACTTCCTGGTTATAAATATGTAAATATTGTATGTGTCTGGTAATTTTTTAATTTCTGCCGCATTTTAGGCTTTTCGAAACACTGTGGAGTGGTTTCTTAGAATTCAAACAGAAATATATATCTAATTTTGGCCTATTTTGGTGGGAACTTAAATATTTAACTATATTCTACTATTCTACTAAAATATTCGTTATATAGGGTTTAAAATTATTATGTACTAATTTTATTAAATTAACTATTTATAGTTGTACGTTCTTAGTTCCTTCATATTAAATATAAATAATTAAACAGACAGACATACTTCACAAAAAATGTGAAGAACACGTGGGTTTGTATTTCTTATAGTTTCAGTAGGTTTATATAGTTTTACCATGAGTTGAAAAACTTTCTCTTAACTTACCAATAAAAAAGAAAACATAACTTGAAAAGTTTGGAGAGCTAGCGTGGTTTGACCAATAATAGAGCTAGAATTATCACCTCCCATTGTTTGCCCCTTTTGACCCCCAAAAAGAGTCTAGCATTTAGTCGCAAGTAGATATTCTCCTAAACCCCCTTAGCTTTAAGTTCGGAGGTTCAGTAGATATAATGAATGAACAACGAGAGATATTTTCGTACAGACTTCGGTTATACTGGGCGAGTAGCCCACTAGGCTTATTCCAGTGCTTTTTGCATTATTAATAAATATACCATTAAAAAGCCCTGTAATCGACAACTGTTCCCTTTAATAATAAAAAAACTTTCTAACAAGGTTATTGTATATTAGTCATGTTTTCTGTGACGTTTGAGAATATGGTTTTGTGAATATAAATTATTATATTGATTGAAAATAACTTTTTCGTCTCAAGACCTCCTTTATCATAAAAATAAATTTTCCGGATGAATTGCTACATTTGAATGTCTGTTAAATATGTCATTGGATGTGAACAATCAAGAATTGGTTAATCGAAAAATTTAGATTTTATTTCGATATCATTTTAAATCTATGCCTTGTAACTTTTGTGACTGAAAAAATATTAATGTAACCATAGAAATTATATAACAGAAATAATACGATATATTATATTTCTTGCATACTGATGAAGCATTTACCAACGTTTTAACTTCGACCTTTGATTGGCGAAACTAAGGCAATTTGATTAAATGAAACATCAAACGAAATAATTTTATCAATTATTGAAATTTGACATAAATGTCATCATAAAGAAATTGCCGAAAACCGTGAATTCGATAATTTTCATTCACGATTTCTACTGCACCCAATATTTGAACCAATACAGCGATACATTTCAAAAATTCAAATCAAAATATTTACGAAGATTTCGAAGTGGTATTTAATAGATGGTAATTGGTGCGATAAATAATGGTAAATAACGTTATAGTATAAAATTGAGAAAAAAGTAAGTGCTTAATAATAAAATTTCATGAATAATTTACAACAATAAATATTTCATACTTAAATCTGAATTTATGGAAATAAAACCGTGCGCGTCGAGCTAAGCCTGGCCCGTAAGGGTTAATAATAATAATAATCAGCTAGGCTAATACCCAAGGCACCACCATAGGCCCAAGACATCATGCGACTTTTGAAACCATCAATTCAGGTGGCCGGGTTACAATGCGTAGGAGGGTGGTGGCAAGCCCTGCATGCCACGCGCAAACTTCCGCTTGCAGTCTAAGGCATTGCATCACCTGAGAGAAGATTTCGGCTGCAATACATAACGCCCAACGGAGTAATTCTTGCTGAACAATTTATCGCGTTTACGGTTTCAACGGGATCATATAGCCCCTACATTTCCGTCCCGTAACTTCCTGTTTTCAAAAACACGGGATTCGGTTCAAGTTCGACAAAACAATAGCATAATTGGTATTGAGTGGAAAATGTAGCTAAGCCTTTGCATATTCGTATCTCGGCAAGATTCACAACTGTCTTCACAAAAATATTTTTTTAAGAAAACGGCTTCTTCTACAGCTAGACGCAGCCTTTTACAGACCTCTCGGGGAATAAGCTTTTACGTTCGTCTGCTAGTGAATCTACAATTGACATTAAAACGGAAAGTTTCTCAAAAACTGGCACTAAGACTTAGGTTTAGAACAGGCTTTTACAATTTTCAGAAATAGTGTAAAGTTTAGGCACTTAAAGTTGATAGATTTCAGTTTTTTAGTGATATTTTTGATTTTATATCAGTGCAGTAATGAAATGTTTCCGCCGCTCATGAGGCTGTATCTCATATCCCTCCCCCTCCCTAGGGCCACAAAATTGAAATGCTAGTAGTAAAATAATTGTAAATATTCTTACAGAAGTACGAGCTGCTACAAGTACCGAACCATTTCGTCGGAAATCCAAGAAACTGAAATTTGACGAAAACCTCACACTAAGCAATACAAAATTGGCTGACACCATCGAACAAGATATTAAGAAACCAGGAGCAAATATGAAAATTGAGCGTCTTAGAGGCGTCACCCCGTTTCCAGACACATTGACATTGGCACAACTGGCGGAAAACGCGTACGAAGATGCGTCGCGTCCGCTGAAAGGATTTTTTGGCTTGTTAAAAAGGTTTGGGAGCGTGCTTAAATGGTCTGGAAGCCTGTTAATTTGGTTAAGAGGCACTACCATAAATTCCAAGAAGCCGTCTCAGCTTCCACCAGGCTGGAAACTACTCACGACAGCTTTCAAAGATGCGAAATGGACTACTTTATCAGGCGCGTCTAACAGCTACTTGGCCTCCGCGTATTTCAACAGTGAAGGAAGGCAGATTGTCATCGCCCATTGTGGAACCAACGTGACAAACCTAAGCGCGTTATGGACAGATTTACATGGCGTTCTATTCAATCAGTTCGTAGAACAAATGAGTTGCGCTTGCTCTTTTGCGTATCTCATCCACAAAACCGTCGAAGACAGTGGAATTGAAGATCTTCAATTATTCTGCACCGGCCATTCTTTAGGAGGATGGCTGGCGCAGATAACGACATTTTCGCTCAAGTACTTGACAGTTGATGATGGCTTTTTTAATTTCAAATCAGACAGGGTTGGTTGTCACGTGCATACTGAGGTATTCGACAGTCCTGGTTGTCAGAAAATGCTAAGTAAAATGACAGATCACTTTGACGTTCGATACCATGGAAAGAAAATTTCACTCGAAGATTTGGATATTAACAGTTACCTCTCAGCACCCAACCCGGTGAATATTTGTCACAAACATATTGGAAAGGTGTACCGAATTTTTCTTGCAAATATGGATGAAAAAGAAGGCCCGACTCACAGTATTGCGGATATAATAGAAGCTTTGAAGAACCCGCCCCCAAAAGTGGTGCAAGATTGGCCGTTGATCAAGATCTCGCCTTTCTTCTTCTTAAGTCCTAAGTCATTTTTCGGTGCGGAATACGAAACTTTTAAAGCGAATTTTGGAACGGATTCGAATGTTCGCAACCGCCAGATACGATATCAAACGAGGAATTACGATGAAAACGAATGTTACATTAATGTTTTCACTGCCACCGAATCAGAATTCATTCTTAACTTTCAACACTTGCTAAAAGACGATACATTTAAACCACAATCGCTGATCGACAATAGCCCTGATATTAAAGAAACTGATAAAGAATACATTTTTGAACAGTTGAATAAACTACAAATAGATAAAACATCCCTTAAAACCAAAGGTAAATTACGGGAAGATATTCCGTTCGTCAAACTTCTCCTGGTTCTGTTCCCTGCTATGGTAGAAAGGGTAAAAGAAGCGAATGAAGAACTAGAAAACCGAAAAAGAAAATACGACGTTACGTTACAGAGCTATAGAGACAAAATACAGAAAATGTCCTGGTATTTTGAACCGACACACACGAATGATGTAAGTGAAGCACTAGAGCCCTCGGATAAACTCTGTCTCATTGAAACCGACGGAGGAAGCGACGTCATGACTGCGATGGTTCACAAGCAATTAGGAAAACCAAACTGCTGTTTCGAAGCTGAAAGCGTGGTCACGCTGAACCAATCCAGTAGCTTTGTGAAATTGCTAAAATTGTTCCCACCAAACGACAAAATAGTACTAATTGATTGTAAATTCCCCACCCCAGATAAAACGTCAAACTTCAAGAAAATTTTAAATGAGATTATGAAGTCTCAATTTGAATTTAAAATTATTTTTCTTGCGAGTGACAGAAATCTTCTAGATTGCATTAGAGACTGCGCCGTTTACAACGATAAATCCTTAAAATGCATAACACTCGGGGGAATAAAGTGGGATTATCTTAGCAAGGAAGGCAAGGAAAACATTTTGGAGAAGAAACTGCTAAGACTGCAGTCTGAGAATGATACCATCAGCTTAAATGCTTTCATAGGTGCTTCAAAGGACGTATTCACAATACGGGATACCAAGGCTTTGGAAATGCTAATTAAGGGTGAACAGATAACCATTGGACCCCCAGTCGAGGATATGTCCGACTTGTACATTCCAAGAACCATAATGATTAAGAATAGAGAAATATCGGAGAAGATATTTCAATCTTTATCCGAGAGTGATGTGATTGTGATAGTTGGCTCGATAGATAAATACCATTTAGAAATCTTAGGGGCCAGAACTGAAGACATAGTAAAATTTGAAGACGAAACTATTCGGAAAATAGTAATTTTGGATCCTCCAAACACTCGCGGACTTAACCAACAAACAAATAACACTGAAACGGAGCTTAAAAAATTCCAAACGATTTGTAAAAAAGATGAAAGTCGAAATTATCATTTCTTAAAATACGAATCGGGAAAATTCTTCTGGAAAACAACGAGGGGAAAATTAAAAACAATTCGTCATTACCTGGGACTTGAAATGCAAGAATTATCTTCTGTCATTAATAAGGAATTCGAACAGGGTTTAAACTACGACAGCTACTCCGAAGAACAATTTATAAGCTTGTTAGATGTCCAAAAAACCATTATAATTTCTGATATAGCCGGCACTGGCAAGTCAACGATATTGAGTGCGATAGCTTTGAAGATAAAAAAGGAAATGGTAAACGTATGGGTAATCAGAGTAAATTTAAATACTTGCATGAGCCAGTTACAAACTTTGCTGAAGGATAACTCTCACTTTCGGTCCGATGATCATTGTGGAGCCGTGTCATTTTTATTGGAGAAGATAATTCCCCAAGAACAGTTAACTCAGTTTGAGAAAGAAATATTGAAAGAAGCTCTTTTGAATAGAGTTGGTAAAGTGATATTGCTTGTGGATGCATTCGACGAAATCTGTCCACACTTTGAAACCATAACTGTTCAATGGCTGAGTGCTCTCAATAAATCCAAACTCGAAAACATACTAGTGACCACTCGACCCTATACTAAGAGCACACTTGAAGAAAAACTTGATACTTTCGCGTACATGTTAATGCCATTCAGCAAAGAGAACCAACAGGAGTTTCTGGTAAAATTTTGGGAAAGTCAGAATGAAGAAAACGAAGGCGAGGTTATGCTGCAGAAATATGCTTGTAATTGGATAGACAAATTTTCGGAACAAGTAAACGATAACGAAAAGCAATTCATGGGAATTCCACTGCAGTGCACATTGTTGGGCGAATATGCATCGACCAGAATACAAGATATCCAAGACAATGATCTTAATCTAATCGACCTGATCGAAGATTTTGTGAATAAGAAATTTAAAATTTACAATGCCGTGAAACCTTCCATTTCCCAAAGCCATATTTCGGTAGACAGTTGGAAGACTTATTTCCAACCTGATATTCGAGAACTGCACTATCAACGCGCTTGTCGACTTCTGCTGAGAAAAGAGTTACAACAATTGCTTCATTTTAAATCCAAAACCAATGCAGTGCAAGCTAAAATTCTAGAGGACGAATTAAAAAAAGTGGGCTTGGTGCAAGAAAGTGAAAACTACATTGAGTTCATCCACAGAGTCTTTGCAGAATATTTTGTTTTCGATTATTTCCAGCAAAGTCTTACTGAAGAAGAAGATACAGATGCAATACAATGTTTGTTTTTCGAAATATTACTGCGCGTTGAATTAGAATTTATAAGAACATTTCTGGATAACAAGCTCAATCAATCAACCGACGACATTTTCGGGCAACGTGTTAAAACATTAATACAACGGTACATGGATTCAATTGAAAGTAATTGGGAAAATGAAAAGGGGAGGTTTTTAAACGAAAATCAGGAAACCGCATTTTTCCTACTATCAGCGGAAAACAAAAGAAACATATTTAACGCTATGATCCAACACCTACAAGATAAAAAATTAAATGGTGCATTGAAGTCTTACATCGAAGAACCAGGACGTAATGGATACACAGTTTTGCACTTGGCCACAAAAGACGGAAATGACCAACTCTCGCGTTCTTTAATGACAATTGGAATAAACGTTAACGCCGTGACTGAAAATAAGTTAACAGCTCTACATATTGCGTCACTTACTGGAAATCATGACATCGCGCTTTCACTAATTCAGAACGAGGCTGACATGAACGTGGCGGATGAAGATGGAGATACCCCTCTTCACTGTGCAATTCGATACGAACAACAAGAAACAGCGATTCTACTTATTCAGAAAGGGGCTGATGTGAACGCGATGAATATATATGAAATAACTCCTCTTCACTATGCAACTCTATACAAACAACAAGAATCCGCGACTTTACTTATTGAAAGAGGGGCTAATGTGAACGCGAAGGATGGATATGGAGTGACCCCTCTTCACTGTACAGCTCAATTCGAACAACAAGACACCGCGATTTTACTTATTGAAAGAGGGGCTGATGTGAACGCGACGGATGGATGTGGAGTGACTCCTCTTCACTGTGCAATTCAATACAAACAAAAAGAAACCGCGATTTTACTTATTGAAAGAGGGGCTAATGTGAACGCGATGAATATATATGGAATAACTCCTCTTTACTGTGCAACTCAATACAAACAACAAGAGATCGCAACCTTACTTATTGATAGAGGGGCTGATGTGAACGCGGCGGATGAAGAAGGAGAGATAATGCAAAATTTTACATCGGACCTTATTTGAAAGGCCTGGCCTTAAAATGTATCCTAATTATTATAACTCTAAAATTAGTACCAAATGTTGGGGACTTTTGGTTATTTATGTACTGAGAGTAAATGAAGGTGCGACGAAATATTCAGCCCGGTTGCAATTTTGCGGAAGTTAAATTTTTAAGTTACTTAACTGCATTTCACTCTCTAAATTCGAATAAAACACTTGTTTAGGCTAGTAAAACTATGCTAGAGATTCAACCATAAAATTATAATTCTGTTCCCAATACGATTGTCAGTTGAAAGTGCCGATGATTCTTGTCATTGTAACGAACTGTATTTCGAAACTTGAAATTAGCTGACAACACCCTATAAGAAGAGTTGCTTTGAAAACTATTGTTTTACTCAACGTCAAATCTTTTTTAAGAGTTTAATATACTCAACTTCTAAAAATGTTTCCCTACGATAGAATAGATTTGTTTATAAAACATTTTTGTTCATATACGCATTCTTAAATAAAATTGATCTTAAATCTGTGTACGTAAAATATATTTAGGAACCAATTTGTTTCATGATTTAATTAATGTATTCAAGTGAACCAAATACTTACTTTGTTTGGAGTAACATAATTATGAATGTATTATTGATTATATCTTTATATCTATAACCTGGCCCAATGAAATCCTATAATTATATATTCCCTCTAAATACAAACCCTGTTTAGGCAGGGGAAATTGTTTTGCGAAGTTTAATCACTTTTAATTAATTGTAATAATAAATTAAGCACAAATAAACATAGAGCAATATTTTGTTTAAATAATTATCTTTAAAAAGAATGATGTTATCGTGATTAAATTGGAACAATATCCAATAATTATTTTGGCCTAATTAAATATCAAGTTGTTTACGAAAATGTTAAATGCCAAACATCATATTTGTTATTTTAGCGCAAAATATGGACAGAAATATGGTTTTCTATATGAAACTAAACATTCTTATTCTTTAAACAGCACAATCTTGAAAAAGTACAAAAAAAAACAAATAATTTTGCTGCAATGAAATGAAATTAAAGTCAAATGATTATATTTTACAAATTAAATATTAAATTGTTATCAAAAATGTTTAAAAATCTAACAATAATTTTGGTACTTTAGCGCCAAGGATTGACAGAAATAACCGTTTTTATGTTTTCAGTCAACTTGTATTTAAAACACTGTATAAATATTAAAAACAAATATTTTATGGTGAATAAATTGAATCATTGTCTCACTAAATAATTAAAAGTTATTGAAAATTAGTAAATATCACTTTTTTCATTTATTGACGGAAATAACAGTTGTAAATTATTAAAATTAATTATCTTCATTTTATTTTCACTGGACAACGGAAGTCGATAAAGGAGCAATTTAAAAGGTTGGTTGAATTTCATAAATCTCATATTAAATCATGTTTGACGGCCATCTTAGAAAATGGCCGACGTTCTTTTACAACATTACTTATAAAGTAAGAGCTAGACAGTGTTCAGCGATAGATACTTTTATCTATATTTTGAAGTATCTAAATTCGGATCTAGTTATTTTTTTCTGATAAATGAAAATTTAAAATTCTACCTCAATTGCCTGCCTTCCGGCCTGTATCTCCATACCGAAAATGGCCGACGATTAGGCCGCCGAAAATATTTTACTAAACTGATCGGCGGCGTTTTTGACCGTTATATTGAATTATCGACTAAGACTATTACATTACAGTCTACGGGGAGGGTGATGAAAAAACCTGTTTTAGGGGGATGACATTTCTGCGGTAGAGCGCTTGGATTTTTCTAGGAACTTTGAATTGCCTGTACGATAATGGCGGCACGTAGTAAACGCAAGGTTCCAAGAAAAATCTCTTATATAGGTTGGCGCATACAGCCTTTTTCATACAAGAAAAACCAAACACTCCCGCTAAAGAAAAACAAGGAAAGATATCTGGTTTCCCCCCTAAAAACGCGTCACTGGATGTCAGGCAACAAGTCGTCTCTCTCCCTTTTGTCGTGACAATCGAGTATAAAACTTCATCTCACTGCGTAAACGCGAGTGACGTCGCCGGAGTTCTATTTTGTTTCACTTGTTTATTCAGTAAGGAATAAAGGCACCCCGCGCTTAATATCCACCGCGTTAAGAGCTCTGCATCGTAACAGATAAATTAACTGACAAAATTGCGATAAATCGTAAGTATTTTGGTTAACTGTTTATTTCTGGATATTATCCATGAACGCGCTAGAACTAAGTTCAACTTTCACCTAAGAATGATCTATTTCCGTTTGATTAATCCATGATAGATCCTTCTTAGGTGAGAGTTGAACATGGATCTATCACCTGCAGCTTGAGCCAGTGCAAGTTTTTATCATATAACTATTCTTATTTTTTCTTTGAGTAAACATTAAACACCAAAAGTAAATAGCCATAAACAGAAAGTCTTGGATTCGAGTTGTTTCGTACCTTCCCCAATGGATTCCATCTAATCTGAGATGCACGCCCCTAGTTTCCGCCACCCCAAAAGAACCATCCAATCAAAACGGTTAAAAAAAATTGAAATTTTCGGCGGGAATTTTTGAAATTAGCCCCTCCGATACTAGCGCTCCTGGCGGGACAAAGTGTAACCTCTTCAGGTTGTCTGCTTTTTTTTATTATATTTTGATTCTACGTAAGAGGATTCACGATGCCGCGTAAAAAACTGCCGCTCATCGGCTATTAATGCCTAAACACCAAGCAAATCAGTGTACTTTTTACATTAAGGAATTATTTACCGTCGGAGTACAAACCGAGTTTCTTAAAAGTAATGAGAAACATAATGACATTATGAAACAAAGTGAACCGTAAGACTTAGGCCTTGGCTTAGAGACGGTAACAATATAATTGTGATAGTATATCTTGAATAATTTCCTCCATACATCCATTGTCTATCATGTATTGCATGGCCTCTTTTCTTTTTCCAAGTTGATCAAGTTTAAAAAAATCGTCTGTAGCGTAATTTTTCATTAAATCTAAAAGTTTAGCTGATGTTGAACTTTCCATGTTGGCGCAAACTTTCTTTCTATCGCGGAAAACGACGTTTCTGAAACCGGATTTCACATGTACCTCGCGCAATGCCCAATTTTGTAGCGATACGCGAGGGGGTCGGCATCGCCAAGAAGGGATAAAGTAGTTTCTCAGTTTTGATGGCGCTGGCCTTGGTGAGAATCCAAGACTTTCTGTTTATGACTATTTACTTTTGTAAACACGATAAAGAAAATCTTTACACCCAGGAACTAGCATTTTGTAAAAATATTTTCGTTTAAAGAAGGCTAGTTTCGGGGCCATTTTACGAAAAGGGGGGAAACGATTTCCGAATTTTCCTCTTTCGACGGCAGCCGGCGCTCTCTCGTTCCGTGGCGTCTAATTCAAGTTAACCGATACTGCTCTGCGTTATTTGAACCTGTAAGTGCGAGTTTTTCACCACCACTAGGTAACTGTTTCTCATTTTCTCCTTCTCCGCACCTTTTATACAGAGAGGTCACTTATCGTCGGACTCTCTAGTATTTTAAACAAAAATTCACCTTCCTCGAGACCTTACGTGTACTAGCAGCTAACCTCATTTATTCTCTCCGTTTTCTCCGCAGAATATTTTTATAGGTTAACCGATACTGCTCTTCGGGATTTGGAGCAGTAAGCATGCTACGAGGTGACTGATTTCCAGTTTTCTCCGCCACTTCTCTTTCAGAGAGGTTACCCGTGGACCTCTCTGCCATGTCGAACGGTTCTCTTCCGCCTTTACGGGCCCTACTAGCTAACCATCTACTTGTACCGCTATTGAGTAAACGCAAAATTTCGTTCCACCCCCCCCCCCCCTATAGGGCGGGCACGAAATAAGAGAGGAGCAACATTTTTTCCCGAATGCGCCCCCGTTGCAGTAAACGTTTCTAAAAAGAGTGTATATTTCTTAGAAGATATTTTTGGTAGCTACCTGTCATTTAAATTACGTAACCGTTGGAGTACGTAATAAGGGAGATACATCCAAGTATTGCGGAGGCTAATAATATTAGTGTCCTTAAAAAAGCGTAATATGAATGGTGTAAAAAGTGCTGGTGATAAAGACGAAAGGAAAAGTACAACAGAGCTCGAAAGCAACCACCAGAAGAATGATCCACTTCCTGGTGTGTTGCTGGCGCTGCTACTGATTTTATATACGTGGAATTTTGTTTTCATTCGTACTTTACGACGTACAAATAATTCATAATTTGAGTTGAAACAATACTAACATACCTTTACGTTTATTTACCCAGTTTAAAGGCTAGTGTTAATTTTAGATTTATTGAAATATTTGTGGTGTAGGGCATCCTGGTCCACCTCTCATGTCCTCGAAAATTAAACATCCGTCCAGAGAGGGATACAACAAAGAGCTTTGCATTTTATGTCAAAAAGAAGAAAAAGAAGCGGTACATGAAGTGACCACAGCCAATATGGGAGCGCAATTGAAGATTATAGGTACAAAAACTACAGATGAAGGGACGAGATGCCGCCTGAGTTGCCTTTCAACAACAGACGACCCTCTTGCAGCAGTAGCGTTGGATTTGAAATATCACTTGTCATGCCTGACAAGAATGAAAAGAAAAATATCCAAAGATAAACCAACTGAAACTGAGAAGTTTGACTTTGTGAAAACCATTGTGGATAGCTCGATTATACACGCAGTTTCTTTTGAACTATCGTCTAAATCAAACGTGATGTTGAATATGAATGACGTGCAAACCACATATAAAAACTTACTTGAAGAGAACGGTATGGAAGTTGACGATGGTTATAACTACAAACGGTACATAAAAAGTCTGATCCTTGATAAAATTCCAGATGTACATTTTCAGAAATCCTCGAAAGTTACGGAACCGGAAATTGTGATGTCCACTAGTGCCGTTAACGCTGCGGTACTAGACTATCAAAGTAAAATTACTTTAGATGAAGATTTAGAGATTTTAAGGAAAGCCGCCAATATCGTTCGAAGAGAAGTGTTTAATTTTCCGAAATGGACTTTTGAAGGAGAATTTTCAAATTTTGAAAGACCCAAGCTGCTTACTGAGTTTTGCAAAATGATCGTCTGTGGTAATCGTAAAATCGAAACTGAAAGACGGAAACACGTTATTGAAAAAGACGTTTTATCGTTGGTAGATCATATACTACGAGTTGTTAAGACTACGAGACAACTTAGCTATAAACCACTTAGCCAAAATGAACGCGGATTTTATACACCACCAGATACACCAATGACAGTAGGTCTTGGACTTGACATTCACAGAAACACTCGTTCTAAGCTATTGATCAACAAACTCCATGATTTGGGATTATCTATTAGCTATGATAAGTTGATTACATTAGAAAAGGATATGTCCTCGACTATAAGGCAAGAAATGACTAAGCATGGCGGTGTATGCCTACCAACGTGGTTAGTGGCAGATAGTTTTGTTTGGTTTGCCATGGACAACATCGATTTTTTTAGTTTCTTCGCCGTCCGGTCAAGATTCGTTTCACGGAACTGCAGTGGCGGTATTTCAAGCTAAGAATTCAGAGAAACCGCCCATCACAGGCAAACTAAAAATTAAAAAGAAATGCCGAATCTCCGCCGGAAACTGAATTTGAAGACTTCTGTAAACAACCAGAAGTAAAAGCTGAAATATTTCCTTTGAAGTCCTTTAATGAAGAAATCAGAAATTTGACAATTTCAAACGAAGACATGGCCTGGATTTTAGCTTCTGTACTCAAGGATGACGCAGACATGTTCGGTACTTGGTCTTCGTTTAATTCATCGATATCGGAGCCGCGAAATATCTGTAATGTGGCCCTTCTAGCACCGCTTCTGACATCTTCACCGACGGACTACACGACGTTTTACCAAGGGATTAAGATGGCTAAGCGCGTAAATCACGCGGCAATGGGACCAAACGCTGTGACCGTTTTAACTCTCGACCTGCAGTTATATGATATGGCGATGAAACTATGGGTTGCAAGAGGAGACATCAGAGAAGAATTTTTATTTCGACCGGGCGAGCTACACATTGTGTTTTGGGCTTTTGCGGCGCTTGGAAAGTATGTTGAAGGCTCTGGAGTTGATCAAGCGTGGGTTGAATCAGGGATGTACTCTGCCGCTACAGTGACGAGAATTTTAACTGGACGGCATATGTACCGTTGTATAGAAGCCCACACAACTACCGTACTTTCTCTATACAAACTATATATCTCTCAGGTTTTAAGCAAGGATCCAGTCGAGGCGGAATCGATTCGAAAAATAGCTTCTTATATAAGATTTCTGTACAAAAACATAAGAGATGAGTCCAGGAACGGCGATTTATTAAAGGAAAATATTGCTTCTTTGACGATAAAAGGCCCACTTCTTCAGGAAATAGCCAAATCAAAAAAATATTCAAATCCACTCGCTATATTTGTTCTCAATTACATGAGACAATTTTTATCTATCTTGGAGTTCATCCGCGCGACTCGCAACGGCGACCTTGACTTACATCTGAGTGCAACTCAAAAGCTTGTGAAGTATTTTTTCGCTCATGACCACCTAAACTACGCGAGACTACTGCCTTTGTACTTGTACACCATGCAGGAAATTGAAACTAAGAGACCAGAAATTTGGCAAGAACTTAAGAAAGGTTATTGTAGCGTTACTAAAAGTAAAATTCCGTTTACCTCAATCGGTCCTGACCACGCCATTGAACACGAAAACCGACGTCTAAAAGTAAACGGAGGTGTAGTCGGAATAACCCAAAATATCGATGCGCTTCAGCGTTTCTTTACAATATCTCCGATGCTTTCAGAATTGGTTTTTGACTTTGAATTAAACTATGGTATATCTGACAATACCAAAGATAACAAACATCACGAAAGTTCTGGCAGGAAGTACAAACGTATTGAGGAAAATGTTAATAAGCTAACGAATGTCATAAAGTCTCACGGTGATCCTTTCGAACTCGAATCGGCGGACCTTCAAAATATCTTAACCCACAGAGTAGTGGATTCAGCCACTACTCACGACATCATCATGAGAGACGAAGTTGGTCTAGAAAAATTTAAAGCATTTGTATCTGATCGTCTACGTAACGGAAAATTCAGTGTCTGGGCGCCAATGAAAAAAGTCAAACTTCGTACATTTAAGACGGGCAACGCTAGTCGATCAGTTCGCGTAGGGGAGAAGATCGTAAAAATTACTGAAGAACGTGACCTTTTACAAAGATTTACAGTTGTCGCTAGAAGTCGGGATATGAACTTGAAAGAATGTATTGGAAAGTTTGAGTTCGGAGCTATTCCACGTGGACTTTTTGCGAGCGACGGTTCACTTCTCTTACCAAACGATAAAGCGAAAGTGGTACATGTTTTGGAATCCTTTACTCTAGACATTATCAAGAAAGGGATTGAGCAAGACGCCAGCACTCCCGTAGAAAGTATTGAAACTACGGCCAGGAAACAGCTTTACGGTGGTTTGGAAGAGAAAGAACAAGTAGAAGGTACCCACAATGCGCTTCTAATAGATGGAATGGCTGTGGTACAGTCAATGAAGAAAACCGATAAAATGAAGACTTGTAAGGATCTCGCAGAGACATTTGTTGAAATCATAAGTAAAATGTCACTTCGCTACGAAGAAATTCGATTAATTTTTGATACATACAAAGACTTCTCGCTGAAAGAGCAAACTAGAAATAAGCGAACTGAAAACAACTCTACCTATTATCATATTAACGACAGCACGCATATCGCTCACGTAACTTTCAAGGACTTATTTTCCTCCATACGCACGAAGTCTGAATTGACTCGTTATCTGGGTGAATTCACAGTGGAACACCGTAAAATGGCTACAAAAATGTGTTTCGTGTCATACGGAATGGTTACTAAAGGTAATATTCCGGTTAATCCGTCAATCGCTACTCATTCGCACGAAGAAGCGGATACTCTGTTAATATTGCACGCGTTAAACGTAAAAAAATCAGCCAATCTGTTCGTCGAATCTCCAGATACCGATGTTTTTCTCCTGATGGTCTACTTTTACCCGTTCCTCCCAAAAAGTACTTTCTTTGTTAAGAAAGTAGTAAAAACAAAATCTGTAATTAGAGTATCAGCCGTCCATAAAGCTCTCGGTATTTCGCGCGCCAATGCCATACTTGGTTTTCACGCGTACACTGGCTGTGACGTGACAGGAAAGTTTTTTGGGCGTTCCAAAGAAAGATCAATTAAAGAATTTCTTCAATGTGATATTAAGATACTCGAAGCACTGTCTTCACTCGGAGAGCCTTCAGCTTTAGTAAATCCTGAAACCGAAGAAAATCTTTTGCGATACCTCTGCAAGCTGTACAATGCTAAAAAAGAACTGAGCCTCGAAGATTTTCGTTGGCAGTTATACTCATCACGAGGTTTACACGGCGAAAATCTTCCACCAACGAGAGGGGCTATGAGACCACATATAATGCGAGCGCATTACATTACCTTGATATGGAAAAGTGCTAAATATAACAACTACAACATACCCAACGCGCAAGAATTCGGGTGGTCGAAAGACGAAAACTCAAATAGCTTTAAAGCAATACCTAGCTTTGAGCTTCCAGCTCCTCAAGCCATTCTGGAATTGGTAAAATGCGGTTGTAAAAGTGGTTGCAAGGGAAATTGTTCATGTCGCAAAAATGGATTACAATGCACTGACGCTTGTATTTGCGCTGAAGATTGCACCAACCTACCGAAAAATATTTATTACGAATCGGACAGTGATTCTGATTAAGATGTGACTAAGAAGAAAACCGTGTAGATGTCGTCTACTGTATATTCACTGTAAATGTCGTTTAGTGTATATTAGAGTTAAGCAGAAGGGTGTGGAATTAAAAATAATTATTGATTTTTCACCAATGTTTAAGAGATTTATGAAATTAAACCGATTAGTTCATATTTCGTAAATGTAAAAAGCATTTTTAGTTTTTTTTGGTAGGTGGGGGTACAATAAAACGCGCGCCAAAAATTAAATAATTGTTACTCGGAATAAAATAAAAGATTATTAGTAGCCCGGAGACTTAATTAACATTAAAAAAAATATATTGGATGTATGGAACGAGATTAAAGTTAAAATTAATTGCGATATATTAAAACTAAATGAAGTGGGGGGGGAAATGAAACCGCTGCCTACCCCCTTCTGACGCTACTGAATCCACAAAATAATTTGCATTAACTACCTTAGCCTTAATAATTATAATTCCGTTGATAATTTGTTTATTAAGTATGTAGTTCATTAGATAAAAATTAAAATGTAAAAAAGGGGGCGTGTCCACTTCCACCCCCTCCCCCTTCCGATTCAGGCCTCTAAAATTCGGGCAACATTTTTTTTCTTACTCTCCGGGATAAATATTATGGGTTTATAAAAAAAAATTGCTTTTTACAAGCAACGCAAGCGACAATACAATTCAAACCCCACTAATAACCTGTTGAAGTTTTCAAGCATAGCGCGACGAAAAATGATCCAGCCAAGGAAAAAAAAACTAGACGAAAAAAACATGGCTTAGGGTAGCATATTAAAAATAAAAAGAATCATGATATTGAATGGAATTCGACCAAAGTGTTATGTCAGGAAGGAAATTGGTACAACAGATGTTTTACGGAGGCTGTCTTTTTTAGAGATAGGGGAAATTTAAATCTAGAGGAAGGGTCGATAAATATAAAAGGTTTTTTTATTTACTTAACAACATTTTTTTAATTTAAATCCCCCCAGATTTAAATAAAAAAATATTGTTGTTTAATAAATAAAAAATAATATTGTTAAACAAATAAACACCAGGGGTAATATAGTATTCTGAAAATATACTCAAGTAAAAATTGTAATCAGTATCTAGTGGCTGACGATGGATTACGGTCCGAAAGTTTCAGAGTATTTTAAATTCAATATTATATTTTTATTTCCATGAAGCATGGACACGCATGAAGTAACAGTTATTTCACTTATGTACAATATTGTTTGATTATGTTTATAATTTTTATTTTGTTCATCGCGAGTCCTTCCATATCGCTGAAATGTTCCGGCTTTCATTTAGGTGAATTTATCCATAAAAAAAATGCCAATACCGCCGTCAATTCGCCGAAATCATTTTCAACGAAAAATATTTTTGGCGTAACGTAGGACTCAATAAGACGAAAAAACGGTTAGACTACACTAAAATACTTAAAATGAAAACAGATGGCATGAGAATACAATAGAATTTATCTCCTAAATGTTGGGACGCGCGCATTTTTAAAAACAACAAAATATTTATCCAGATCTCGAATTAGGTCTTATAAAATCGGGGTCATTTAGTTTTCCTGATATATTTATATTCTCGCAAGGTAGAACTGATTGGTTTTTAACTATGTTAATCTGCATTACTAGGCCTATTGAAAGAACTAATAACTGGCTGGTGAGCTCCGAGACGAGCCGAGTTATATTGATTTTAATTACGGAAAAAGTTATCGAAGTAGAATGTCTTATAAAATCGGGGTCATTTAGTTTTCCCGATATATTTATATTCTCGCAAGGTAGAACTGATTGGTGTTTAACTATGTTAATCTGCATTACAAGGCCTATTGAAAGAACATAGTTAAAAAGCAATCAGTTCTACCTTGCGAGAATATAAATATATCGGGAAAACCAAATGACCCCGATTATATAAGACCTTCTACTTCGAGAACTTTTTCCATAATTAAAATCAATTTCGCTCGGCTCGTATCGGAGCTCACTGGCCAATTATTGGTTCTTTCAATTGGCCTTGCAATGAAGATTAACATAGTTAAAAACCAATCAGTTCTACCTTGCGAGAATATAAATATATCAGGAAAACTAAATGACCCCGATTTTATAAGACCTAATTCGAGATCTGGCGAAATATAGTTGTTTTTAAAAATGCGCGCGTACCAACATTTAGGAGATAAATTCTATTGTATTCTCACGCCATCTGTTTTCATTTTTAAGTATTTTAGTATGGTCTAACCGTTTTTTCGTCTTATTGAGTCCTACGTTACGCCAAAAATATTTTTCGTTGAAAATGATTTCGGCGAATTGACGGCGATAATGCAAGTTACTCCGCAAAGCAAATTTACTAGTAATTCGTAAAAGAAATATCTCAACTACTGCAAAATATATCATAATACATAAATGAAGGTAGGTAAGCATTAATACTCTCATTTAGTTTTGTTCTATCGAAAGGACGTGCACGACCATTATTAGTTTTAAATTGAAATATCTGGTGCTAAACCTCGGTCATCAAAAAACAGCGATAAAAGCGGTGTGCCTAAACCACTATGGAACCATTTTTTTAATTCGCATAATCTAGGCCATGAAATAAAAGTAACCTATTTTAAAACCCGTCGGCAACACCCCGGAATAACTTCAGAAGTTTTGAAATATTTGCACGGGGTCTGTTAAATAATATTCCTTAATAAACGGCTTTTCTACAATTTTTCCCAAATCTACAACCGGGTACCCGACTACGATATGCTTGTTTTTCGACATGTAGACAATATTTTTTTCGATTCGCAAATTTGCGTGGAACCGAGTACCCAACGACGAATTTTAATAGGTACTATTTCATTTGCTCAAATTAAATAGGTAATATTAAAATTTAAAATCAAATAACCCCGATTTTAAACTATTAATGTTTGATATTAATAAAAACACCGCATACACAATTAAAAGGGTATTAAAACCTTACTTAAATAATTCCTAACCCAAACCTTGGCAAAGTGATAATTCAAACAAAAGTTAATTTAAAGTGTGAGTCTGGACCTGACTAATAACATTGAATATAAGATTATGCTAAAAATAGCTTTAGTTTTCGTCAAAACTTTTGGGCTTGAAAAACTCTAGAGTTTAAAAAAAAATGTTATAGCACAATTTATTGAGGATTAAATAAATTAAATTGGACCTATAAGTTGTGTTAAAAGGTTGCAGATTCCTTATCTAAGATTCAATTGATTAGAATTTTAATTACAGAAGTAAGTAAGTCCGTTCGGTTGTTTATTTTCAAATTGTGCTGTTTTATTATAAGTAAAATGGTCGCGAGGGGGCTTATGGAGTGGTCAGTGTGTCCGTCTTGTAGCGTAACAATATTTTAATATTATCACCCGACTAGAATATGCACGATTTCTCAGGTTCACAGTTGAAAAACCTTTCTCTTATTTCTTTTAATTAGTACCACAATCTATATTGATCACAAGATTTCTTCTTCGGAACCACATTCGACCTTGACAGGGTTCAACGCGACACCCGCGTTATTATCCCCAAGTGGCCGATATCCCAACTCTTCCAGTTTGACGGCTGACTTAATACCCACAAGATCCTTGATGTTATAAATGGGCTCTTTTTTGATGGCGCTAGTATCAACTGGGAGACATTCTGTATCAAATACCACTTCCTTCTTAATTGGTAGGGTCGCGGTTAGGTCCACGTCAGGGTCGGGGACTTCAAGTTTTACAACATGAGCGGAGTCGAGTGGCTCGGTGCAAGATTGAATCTGTTCAATTGTCAGGCGTCGTAGCTGCACCGAGCAAGACCGCACTCCCATTCGGTGTCCTGGATCTGGTTTGTGACTGGATGAAGCGCCACTTTGGTTGGCGGGAAGACCATGAATTTGAAGGTGAGTTCGGAGGGTTCTTTTCATGGCGAAGTTCTGGTCGCAAATTAGGCATTTGTTTCCCCGTTTTCTACACCTAGATGGTTCCTCTCTCGTGTGATTTCTTTTGTGGGAAATCAAATGGGATTTTTGTATTGATCTATAACTACACTGATCACATTGAAAAGGGTTTTCACCCGTATGAGTTTTTTTGTGGATAATCAAACATTTTTTGAATGCAGATGCGTAACTACACTGGTCACATTGAAAGGTTTTATCGCCCGCGTGAGTTCTTTTGTGGGAAATTAAATAAACCTTTTTTGAACAGGCGTAACTACACTGGTCGCATTGAAACTGTTTCTCGCCCTTGTGAGTTCTTTTGTGGTCAATCAAATTGGTCTTTCGTGCAGACGCGTAACTACACTGGTCAAATTGAAAGGTTTTATCGACCACGTGAGTTCTTTTGTGGGAAATTAAATAAACCTTTTTTGAACACGCGTAACTACACTGGTCGCATTGAAACTGTTTCTCGCCCTTGTGAGTTCTTTTGTGGTCAATCAAATTGGTCTTTCGTGCAGACGCGTAACTACACTGGTCACATTGAAATGGTTTCTCGCCCGTGTGAGTTCTTTTGTGGTCAATCAAATGGGTATTTTGTGTGGACGCGTAACTACAATGGTCACATTGAAAGGGTTTCTCCCCCGTGTGAGTTCTTTTGTGGGAAGTCAAATATGTTTTCCGTGCAGATGTGTATTCACACTGGTCACATTGAAATGGTTTCTCGCCCGTGTGAGTTCTTTTATGCGAAATCAAATAGCTTTTTCTTGAAAAAGCCTTTCTACACTGGTCACATTGAAAGGGTTTCTCGCCGGTATGTTTTCTTAGGTGTACAATAAAATTTCCCTTTTTGTTGGTGGTATAGATGCACTCAGTGCAATTGTGTTTCTTCCCTTCTCGGCTGCTCATTTTGACAGTTTCAAGCTTAAAGTTCTGGGCGAAGTCTCCTTTCGATTGAGGAATCTCTCTCGCTGCTACGACTGGAAGGATTTGTTGCGTTGGTTTTCGATGAAGACTACTTATAAAAGCCAAAACAAAATGAAATTCCAGGATAAGCAATCACGAAAGGTTTCGTAAAAATGGACAACTCTTCTGAAAATGATTTTAGAATGAAATTAAATATTGTTGACTAACATCAGAGGAACCAGTTAAATGACTGGAAAGGTTGAGGGCAAATAATTGAAACACAATAGGCTAAATAAAGGAAGACTCTTCAGTGGCTTAATGAGTGGCTGGGTGATAGTATTTTTACAAAATTAACTTGAGCTTTGTGTAACTTTTGTTTGAATTATCACTTTGCCAAGGTTTGGGTTAGGAATTATTTAAGTAAGGTTTTAATACCCTTTTAATTGTGTATGCGGTGTTTTTATTAATATCAAACATTAATAGTTTAAAATCGGGGTTATTTGATTTTAAATTTTAATATTACCTATTTAATTTGAGCAAATGAAATAGTACCTATTAAAATTCGTCGTTGGGTACTCGGTTCCACGCAAATTTGCGAATCGAAAAAAATATTGTCTACATGTCGAAAAACAAGCATATCGTAGTCGGGTACCCGGTTGTAGATTTGGGAAAAATTGTAGAAAAGCCGTTTATTAAGGAATATTATTTAACAGACCCCGTGCAAATATTTCAAAACTTCTGAAGTTATTCCGGGGTGTTGCCGACGGGTTTTAAAATAGGTTACTTTTATTTCATGGCCTAGATTATGCGAATTAAAAAAATGGTTCCATAGTGGTTTAGGCACACCGCTTTTATCGCTGTTTTTTGATGACCGAGGTTTAGCACCAGATATTTCAATTTAAAACTAATAATGGTCGTGCACGTCCTTTCGATAGAACAAAACTAAATGAGAGTATTAATGCTTACCTACCTTCATTTATGTATTATGATATATTTTGCAGTAGTTGAGATATTTCTTTTACGAATTACTAGTAAATTTGCTTTGCGGAGTAACTTGCATTATCGCCGTCAATTCGCCGAAATCATTTTCAACGAAAAATATTTTTGGCGTAACGTAGGACTCAATAAGACGAAAAAACGGTTAGACCATACTAAAATACTTAAAAATGAAAACAGATGGCGTGAGAATACAATAGAATTTATCTCCTAAATGTTGGTACGCGCGCATTTTTAAAAACAACTATATTTCGCCAGATCTCGAATTAGGTCTTATAAAATCGGGGTCATTTAGTTTTCCTGATATATTTATATTCTCGCAAGGTAGAACTGATTGGTTTTTAACTATGTTAATCTTCATTGCAAGGCCAATTGAAAGAACCAATAATTGGCCAGTGAGCTCCGATACGAGCCGAGCGAAATTGATTTTAATTATGGAAAAAGTTCTCGAAGTAGAAGGTCTTATATAATCGGGGTCATTTGGTTTTCCCGATATATTTATATTCTCGCAAGGTAGAACTGATTGCTTTTTAACTATGTTCTTTCAATAGGCCTTGTAATGCAGATTAACATAGTTAAACACCAATCAGTTCTACCTTGCGAGAATATAAATATATCGGGAAAACTAAATGACCCCGATTTTATAAGACATTCTACTTCGATAACTTTTTCCGTAATTAAAATCAATATAACTCGGCTCGTCTCGGAGCTCACCAGCCAGTTATTAGTTCTTTCAATAGGCCTAGTAATGCAGATTAACATAGTTAAAAACCAATCAGTTCTACCTTGCGAGAATATAAATATATCAGGAAAACTAAATGACCCCGATTTTATAAGACCTAATTCGAGATCTGGATAAATATTTTGTTGTTTTTAAAAATGCGCGCGTCCCAACATTTAGGAGATAAATTCTATTGTATTCTCATGCCATCTGTTTTCATTTTAAGTATTTTAGTGTAGTCTAACCGTTTTTTCGTCTTATTGAGTCCTACGTTACGCCAAAAATATTTTTCGTTGAAAATGATTTCGGCGAATTGACGGCGGTATTGGCATTTTTTTTATGGATAAATTCACCTAAATGAAAGCCGGAACATTTCAGCGATATGGAAGGACTCGCGATGAACAAAATAAAAATTATAAACATAATCAAACAATATTGTACATAAGTGAAATAACTGTTACTTCATGCGTGTCCATGCTTCATGGAAATAAAAATATAATATTGAATTTAAAATACTCTGAAACTTTCGGACCGTAATCCATCGTCAGCCACTAGATACTGATTACAATTTTTACTTGAGTATATTTTCAGAATACTATATTACCCCTGGTGTTTATTTGTTTAACAATATTATTTTTTATTTATTAAACAACAATATTTTTTTATTTAAATCTGGGGGGATTTAAATTAAAAAAATGTTGTTAAGTAAATAAAAAAACCTTTTATATTTATCGACCCTTCCTCTAGATTTAAATTTCCCCTATCTCTAAAAAAGACAGCCTCCGTAAAACATCTGTTGTACCAATTTCCTTCCTGACATAACACTTTGGTCGAATTCCATTCAATATCATGATTCTTTTTATTTTTAATATGCTACCCTAAGCCATGTTTTTTTCGTCTAGTTTTTTTTTCCTTGGCTGGATCATTTTTCGTCGCGCTATGCTTGAAAACTTCAACAGGTTATTAGTGGGGTTTGAATTGTATTGTCGCTTGCGTTGCTTGTAAAAAGCAATTTTTTTTTATAAACCCATAATATTTATCCCGGAGAGTAAGAAAAAAAATGTTGCCCGAATTTTAGAGGCCTGAATCGGAAGGGGGAGGGGGTGGAAGTGGACACGCCCCCTTTTTTACATTTTAATTTTTATCTAATGAACTACATACTTAATAAACAAATTATCAACGGAATTATAATTATTAAGGCTAAGGTAGTTAATGCAAATTATTTTGTGGATTCAGTAGCGTCAGAAGGGGGTAGGCAGCGGTTTCATTTCCCCCCCCACTTCATTTAGTTTTAATATATCGCAATTAATTTTAACTTTAATCTCGTTCCATACATCCAATATATTTTTTTTAATGTTAATTAAGTCTCCGGGCTACTAATAATCTTTTATTTTATTCCGAGTAACAATTATTTAATTTTTGGCGCGCGTTTTATTGTACCCCCACCTACCAAAAAAAACTAAAAATGCTTTTTACATTTACGAAATATGAACTAATCGGTTTAATTTCATAAATCTCTTAAACATTGGTGAAAAATCAATAATTATTTTTAATTCCACACCCTTCTGCTTAACTCTAATATACACTAAACGACATTTACAGTGAATATACAGTAGACGACATCTACACGGTTTTCTTCTTAGTCACATCTTAATCAGAATCACTGTCCGATTCGTAATAAATATTTTTCGGTAGGTTGGTGCAATCTTCAGCGCAAATACAAGCGTCAGTGCATTGTAATCCATTTTTGCGACATGAACAATTTCCCTTGCAACCACTTTTACAACCGCATTTTACCAATTCCAGAATGGCTTGAGGAGCTGGAAGCTCAAAGCTAGGTATTGCTTTAAAGCTATTTGAGTTTTCGTCTTTCGACCACCCGAATTCTTGCGCGTTGGGTATGTTGTAGTTGTTATATTTAGCACTTTTCCATATCAAGGTAATGTAATGCGCTCGCATTATATGTGGTCTCATAGCCCCTCTCGTTGGTGGAAGATTTTCGCCGTGTAAACCTCGTGATGAGTATAACTGCCAACGAAAATCTTCGAGGCTCAGTTCTTTTTTAGCATTGTACAGCTTGCAGAGGTATCGCAAAAGATTTTCTTCGGTTTCAGGATTTACTAAAGCTGAAGGCTCTCCGAGTGAAGACAGTGCTTCGAGTATCTTAATATCACATTGAAGAAATTCTTTAATTGATCTTTCTTTGGAACGCCCAAAAAACTTTCCTGTCACGTCACAGCCAGTGTACGCGTGAAAACCAAGTATGGCATTGGCGCGCGAAATACCGAGAGCTTTATGGACGGCTGATACTCTAATTACAGATTTTGTTTTTACTACTTTCTTAACAAAGAAAGTACTTTTTGGGAGGAACGGGTAAAAGTAGACCATCAGGAGAAAAACATCGGTATCTGGAGATTCGACGAACAGATTGGCTGATTTTTTTACGTTTAACGCGTGCAATATTAACAGAGTATCCGCTTCTTCGTGCGAATGAGTAGCGATTGACGGATTAACCGGAATATTACCTTTAGTAACCATTCCGTATGACACGAAACACATTTTTGTAGCCATTTTACGGTGTTCCACTGTGAATTCACCCAGATAACGAGTCAATTCAGACTTCGTGCGTATGGAGGAAAATAAGTCCTTGAAAGTTACGTGAGCGATATGCGTGCTGTCGTTAATATGATAATAGGTAGAGTTGTTTTCAGTTCGCTTATTTCTAGTTTGCTCTTTCAGCGAGAAGTCTTTGTATGTATCAAAAATTAATCGAACTTCTTCGTAGCGAAGTGACATTTTACTTATGATTTCAACAAATGTCTCTGCGAGATCCTTACAAGTCTTCATTTTATCGGTTTTCTTCATTGACTGTACCACAGCCATTCCATCTATTAGAAGCGCATTGTGGGTACCTTCTACTTGTTCTTTCTCTTCCAAACCACCGTAAAGCTGTTTCCTGGCCGTAGTTTCAATACTTTCTACGGGAGTGCTGGCGTCTTGCTCAATCCCTTTCTTGATAATGTCTAGAGTAAAGGATTCCAAAACATGTACCACTTTCGCTTTATCGTTTGGTAAGAGAAGTGAACCGTCGCTCGCAAAAAGTCCACGTGGAATAGCTCCGAACTCAAACTTTCCAATACATTCTTTCAAGTTCATATCCCGACTTCTAGCGACAACTGTAAATCTTTGTAAAAGGTCACGTTCTTCAGTAATTTTTACGATCTTCTCCCCTACGCGAACTGATCGACTAGCGTTGCCCGTCTTAAATGTACGAAGTTTGACTTTTTTCATTGGCGCCCAGACACTGAATTTTCCGTTACGTAGACGATCAGATACAAATGCTTTAAATTTTTCTAGACCAACTTCGTCTCTCATGATGATGTCGTGAGTAGTGGCTGAATCCACTACTCTGTGGGTTAAGATATTTTGAAGGTCCGCCGATTCGAGTTCGAAAGGATCACCGTGAGACTTTATGACATTCGTTAGCTTATTAACATTTTCCTCAATACGTTTGTACTTCCTGCCAGAACTTTCGTGATGTTTGTTATCTTTGGTATTGTCAGATATACCATAGTTTAATTCAAAGTCAAAAACCAATTCTGAAAGCATCGGAGATATTGTAAAGAAACGCTGAAGCGCATCGATATTTTGGGTTATTCCGACTACACCTCCGTTTACTTTTAGACGTCGGTTTTCGTGTTCAATGGCGTGGTCAGGACCGATTGAGGTAAACGGAATTTTACTTTTAGTAACGCTACAATAACCTTTCTTAAGTTCTTGCCAAATTTCTGGTCTCTTAGTTTCAATTTCCTGCATGGTGTACAAGTACAAAGGCAGTAGTCTCGCGTAGTTTAGGTGGTCATGAGCGAAAAAATACTTCACAAGCTTTTGAGTTGCACTCAGATGTAAGTCAAGGTCGCCGTTGCGAGTCGCGCGGATGAACTCCAAGATAGATAAAAATTGTCTCATGTAATTGAGAACAAATATAGCGAGTGGATTTGAATATTTTTTTGATTTGGCTATTTCCTGAAGAAGTGGGCCTTTTATCGTCAAAGAAGCAATATTTTCCTTTAATAAATCGCCGTTCCTGGACTCATCTCTTATGTTTTTGTACAGAAATCTTATATAAGAAGCTATTTTTCGAATCGATTCCGCCTCGACTGGATCCTTGCTTAAAACCTGAGAGATATATAGTTTGTATAGAGAAAGTACGGTAGTTGTGTGGGCTTCTATACAACGGTACATATGCCGTCCAGTTAAAATTCTCGTCACTGTAGCGGCAGAGTACATCCCTGATTCAACCCACGCTTGATCAACTCCAGAGCCTTCAACATACTTTCCAAGCGCCGCAAAAGCCCAAAACACAATGTGTAGCTCGCCCGGTCGAAATAAAAATTCTTCTCTGATGTCTCCTCTTGCAACCCATAGTTTCATCGCCATATCATATAACTGCAGGTCGAGAGTTAAAACGGTCACAGCGTTTGGTCCCATTGCCGCGTGATTTACGCGCTTAGCCATCTTAATCCCTTGGTAAAACGTCGTGTAGTCCGTCGGTGAAGATGTCAGAAGCGGTGCTAGAAGGGCCACATTACAGATATTTCGCGGCTCCGATATCGATGAATTAAACGAAGACCAAGTACCGAACATGTCTGCGTCATCCTTGAGTACAGAAGCTAAAATCCAGGCCATGTCTTCGTTTGAAATTGTCAAATTTCTGATTTCTTCATTAAAGGACTTCAAAGGAAATATTTCAGCTTTTACTTCTGGTTGTTTACAGAAGTCTTCAAATTCAGTTTCCGGCGGAGATTCGGCATTTCTTTTTAATTTTTAGTTTGCCTGTGATGGGCGGTTTCTCTGAATTCTTAGCTTGAAATACCGCCACTGCAGTTCCGTGAAACGAATCTTGACCGGACGGCGAAGAAACTAAAAAAATCGATGTTGTCCATGGCAAACCAAACAAAACTATCTGCCACTAACCACGTTGGTAGGCATACACCGCCATGCTTAGTCATTTCTTGCCTTATAGTCGAGGACATATCCTTTTCTAATGTAATCAACTTATCATAGCTAATAGATAATCCCAAATCATGGAGTTTGTTGATCAATAGCTTAGAACGAGTGTTTCTGTGAATGTCAAGTCCAAGACCTACTGTCATTGGTGTATCTGGTGGTGTATAAAATCCGCGTTCATTTTGGCTAAGTGGTTTATAGCTAAGTTGTCTCGTAGTCTTAACAACTCGTAGTATATGATCTACCAACGATAAAACGTCTTTTTCAATAACGTGTTTCCGTCTTTCAGTTTCGATTTTACGATTACCACAGACGATCATTTTGCAAAACTCAGTAAGCAGCTTGGGTCTTTCAAAATTTGAAAATTCTCCTTCAAAAGTCCATTTCGGAAAATTAAACACTTCTCTTCGAACGATATTGGCGGCTTTCCTTAAAATCTCTAAATCTTCATCTAAAGTAATTTTACTTTGATAGTCTAGTACCGCAGCGTTAACGGCACTAGTGGACATCACAATTTCCGGTTCCGTAACTTTCGAGGATTTCTGAAAATGTACATCTGGAATTTTATCAAGGATCAGACTTTTTATGTACCGTTTGTAGTTATAACCATCGTCAACTTCCATACCGTTCTCTTCAAGTAAGTTTTTATATGTGGTTTGCACGTCATTCATATTCAACATCACGTTTGATTTAGACGATAGTTCAAAAGAAACTGCGTGTATAATCGAGCTATCCACAATGGTTTTCACAAAGTCAAACTTCTCAGTTTCAGTTGGTTTATCTTTGGATATTTTTCTTTTCATTCTTGTCAGGCATGACAAGTGATATTTCAAATCCAACGCTACTGCTGCAAGAGGGTCGTCTGTTGTTGAAAGGCAACTCAGGCGGCATCTCGTCCCTTCATCTGTAGTTTTTGTACCTATAATCTTCAATTGCGCTCCCATATTGGCTGTGGTCACTTCATGTACCGCTTCTTTTTCTTCTTTTTGACATAAAATGCAAAGCTCTTTGTTGTATCCCTCTCTGGACGGATGTTTAATTTTCGACGACATGAGAGGTGGACCAGGACGCCCTACACCACAAATATTTCAATAAATCTAAAATTAACACTAGCCTTTAAACTGGGTAAATAAACGTAAAGGTATGTTAGTATTGTTTCAACTCAAATTATGAATTATTTGTACGTCGTAAAGTACGAATGAAAACAAAATTCCACGTATATAAAATCAGTAGCAGCGCCAGCAACAGGCCGGGGTAGGCCTTGGCCTACTTGAAATCTTGGTAGGGGCCTTCAAGTTATTCCTTCCGCATAGAGTTTGCAAGTTCTCTCCCCACTGGTTAAAGGGGTTTCCCCCGAGATCTTCGGTTTCCCCTTCCCATGAAAACTTGCTGAGGTTAACGTTAATAGTAAGTGTAGGCAGCTGAAGGTTAGCCCGCGTGGCATGTAGGGCTTGCCACCACCCTGCTACGCAATATAACCCGGCCACTGGTTAAAAGGCCTTATAAATCGCAAAATGACTTAGGCCAGTAGTGGTGCCTTGGGTATTAGCCTAGCTGATTATTATTATTATTATTATTATTATTAATATATGGGCCTCCAAATTATTTGATATAAAAAAATTCTTTAACAATTGCACCACTTGCTTAAAAAATTAAACGGATTTGAAAAAATTGTGGTGGGGCCTTCAAACGATTGGCCTACCTCCCCAAAAATACTGGCGCCGCTACTGTATTAAATGTAAAACAAAAAGAGATCTAACCTATTTTAGGTTTTTTCGATAAATCGTAACCAATTTCGGCCTCTTTAAACCTTTTTTCCGCTCTTTGAATTTTCAATTTACTTGTTAAATCTTGATAACAATTTCTGTGGTACTTAATTCCAATTTTCAACAAATCGTTAACTTCTTTATTTTTCCACAATTGAACCAGTGGATTGAAATGCTTCTCTCCATATTCCAAGCGTAACGTTGCACAATCTTTTATTTTACGAATAGAATCTTCACTTATAGCGTCACTTAATTGAGTGGTTTTTACAATTTGACAAATTATACAAGCAGTATAATCTATCTCGGCCGCTTTTTCCGCCATTACGCTCATTTGTAATAAAAACACCTGTTATAGTTTTAGTTTCGGTTAGTTACCACATGGGTCACTAGATGGCGCCAACATATCCATTGAAAACTATCAACCTTTTCAAAAGGCGATTTTAGCATTTGGAAATAATAATACCAGCTAATAATAATTTGAAACGTTTCAGTTTTTTACCTAAAAACATATTTCAAACGTAAATTTATCCAAATAACAAAAAATCTCAAGTAGGTGGGGGTGCATTAAGACTCGCGCCAAAATGTAAATATTTGTTATTCGGAATAAAATAAAAGATTATTAGTAGCCCGGAGACTTAATTAACATGTAAAAAAATATATTCGATGTATGGAACGAGATAAAAGTTAAAATTAATTGCGATATATTAAAACTAAATAAAGTGGGGGAGAAATGAAACCGCTGCCTCCCCCCACCTGACGCTACTGCATCCACGAAAAAAATTGCATTAAGTACCTTAATGCTCATAATTATAATTCCGCTAAGATTTCTTTTATTAAGTAAGTAGTTCATTAGATAAAAATTAAAATGTAAAAAAGGGGGCGTGTCCACTTCCACCCCCTCCCCCTGCCGATTCAGGCCTCTAAAATTCGGGCAACATTTTTTTTCTTACTCTCCGGGATCAATATTATGGGTTTATAAAAAAAAATCGCTTTTTACAAGCATCGCAAGCGACAATTTATTTTTGGACAATTCAAACCCCACTATATGGGCCCAGCACGTTTCCACCGCGCCACGCCGTGTAAGATGATCCGCTAAGTTTTCTGGTCGGAAGCGTATCCTGGTTCCTGGAAGAGACAAGTCAGCGATGTCTTGACGATCCGATACGTATGCGAGATGGTCACGAGAGGCAGGACAGAACCAATTAGGGTAAAGAAATACCAAGTAGCGTTCAGTCATTTGGTCAGCACTGCCAGTCAAGGTCCAGAACATGATTTCAAATTGCGAGACGCCCAAAGAAATGTGGAAAAAGCTGGTGGAGATTTTTGAGCAAAAGTCATCAAATCGGCTCCGAAAACTTATCGCACTAGCTAATGAGAATAACAAAATCTCTAGATGTCGACATGGGCACACATCTCGGCCAATGCGTCCATTGGATGACTGTATCGTCATCGGCAATATATTTGAGTCGCTGCCACAAGACGAGTATCGAGATTTTGTGATTTTATGGGACACCCTACCAGAGGGAAAGCAGACTGTCTCCGAGCTGGAGAGGTTTCTGATCGGCCGTGCCACCCGGGATGCCCACGCTTTCGAGGAGTCATTCGAGCTGTTAGCTCGAAAATCTGGTCATTGCAGTACGAAACAAATGGCGTCATCCTCAGAGAGCGAGAACAGGGGGCACACACGAAGAAGCCGGCTCAGATGCTATAACTGCAATAAGTTCGGCCACATCTCTAAAGCCGCGTTCACAAAGACATTTTGTTGAGGAGAATTCTAAAGTAAAAGGGGGAAGAAAATTCCGCTTTCTTGGGATGACCCGACTTCAGCCTTTCTCTTTCTCCTTCTGCACAAGGTCAGCAGTTCACAAGAACTTTCTTTACTCGCGCTAACAGTTACACAGTTTTATTTGTGGCAGCCATAGCGCACCGAAACCACGAGGTAAACAAAGTCTTTCGTTCCCTCGGGCCTTGGACTCCACTCTCTCTCGAGAAAACCGGTGTTTGTGTATCACATGACCGACACGACGTCATAACCGCTTCTCTATTGGCCAAAACTGGCACGTGATTTTCAGCCGAAGGTCCAAATAACAAACTGCAGTAGATACGGGTTGACCGCCGATTTCCCTCTCGTCTTGAGAAGTTTTCTCTCCCCTTTCAACTTTCGGCGGGTTTGTGAACCGCCGATTTCTAACTTCGTCTTCTACCTTTCGCTTTCAACTTCAGCTATTTACCATTTTTAACGTCTTTGTGTACGCGGCTTAAGAACGGTTTGGAGTCTAAGAGAGCGTCAGAAAGCAAAAATAACCGAGAAAATTGCGGCAACAAGAACTGTGTAGGGGTCTTCGCAGCAAATGGCCTGGTTACTTGCACGATATCAGAAGATAATTGGTATTTTAACTCTGGAGTCGCACATCACATTACGAATGACGCCTCAAAGTTTATCTAGTTCCGAAAATTTTATATCTCTGAAACTCTTCAGATTGGAAATAAAGCGCAGATGACGACAGCAGACGCTAAAGGAGACGTCAGAATAGAGTTCCGAATCGGGAAGAAACTCTGCCGAAAATCATCTACAATGTCTGGCATATCAGCGATTTCATTTGTAACGTTTTCTCTCTAAAGAGGATCAAGAAGTGAAATTCCATTTGGAGTTCAAAACCACGGTGACATCGTGGGGTCTCTACAAGAATATTAAGGGCAAGAAAAGTCTCAATCTACCTGGAAAAGTTGATAATCTGTATAGACTGGACATTAAGGTAGAGCAGCCACTACATTGTGCTCATCTAGCCGCTGGTCGAAGAAACGTTCTAAAAGCAGATTTTCGGACTTGGCATGTAAGACTGGGGCACTAAGATAAACGTCATGTAGCAGCTACGCTGAAAAGACTAGAATATGAAGTCGTTGCGCAGAAATTCGACCAGCTCTGTGAAGGTTGTATCTACGGAAAGATGACGAGACACTGCTTTTCGACCCGATCGGAGAAAGCCACCAAGCCTGATGAAATAATTCATTTTCAACCTCTGGGGACCGTCAACGACGCCATCTACGAAGGGCCAGCAATACTACATTATCTTCAAGGATGAATTTTCAGGCATACGGGTCGCATATTACCTGATGAAGAAATCAGAAATCCTCGAACATTTTAAAGATATCTTGTGCAGAAACCATGAGCACACAATTCGAGAGCTGTTTACTGATAATGGCACAGAGTAAATCAACGAAGAGTTCCATCGAATGACAGCGCAAGAGGGTCTCAATAATCGCGAGTCAATGCCATACACGCCCGAGCAGAATGGAGTCGCTGGAAGAGAAAATCGAATGACCATGGAAACCGTTCGAGCCATGTTACATCCTAAGCCTGGACTACCACCGAAGCTCTGGTCTGAAGCCGTAAACACGACAGCCTATATTTTGAACAACTCAGCAACTACACGAATTCCTGGAAAGTTACCATACGAGTCAAACCCGTCAAAGAAGCAACACCGCGTTTTTAGAACAGAATGTTTCGTGCATATGGTCGCGGACAAACAGACTCACCGCTTCAATCAGCCGTCCAAAACGAAACTCCAACGTAAACCCGTGAGCAAAGGGACTGGCGGGTATAAAACCACCGTCCCTCTCAAAAAGAGGATGACTTGTCCAAGGGATTTAACCGAGTGTAGACCGTGGCTGAATAAGTCAAGCTCACAACGTTATTTCTAGACTTCGGCTCCCGGCTATACAAGCCGACCGAAGAAAGAGGAGAGACCGAGGTTGAAAAAACCTACCCTATCGCTAGACAAATCTCTAGGCCGACTACGAGCCCGTAAAGTGTACATAATTCTGTATATATTCTGTATCACATATTTTGTATTAATAAACCTCGTCGCTAAAATCTTAAAACCAGTCTCGCTGTTTTCATGCGTGACAACTGGTGGGGGTGCCGGGCATTCGTTCGTACCCCGCCGCCGATGAGCTTATCCTTGAATCCGTCCCTCGCCTATTTATCCGAGTTTGATCCCCTCAACGCCATCGACGCCCTCTCTACTGCTACGGCGGATACCAGCTCCGTCGCTCCTGTCGAGTTTTCTGGCCTCACCCCATCTAGCCGTCAACCTCGTCGCAACGCCCGCTATGGCTACCGCCACCGAAATCACCGACGCTGTCGCCGCAGCCCTTCAAGCAGTAAACCTCCACAAACCAGAGATTACAAAATTCGACCTAGACAAGCGAGACATCACAGACTTTTTGCTTCTCTTCGAACAAAGCACCGGTACCAGATCCGACGATGACCGCATCGCTCTTTGGCCAACAACTCTTTGGGGAAACGCCCTAGCCTGGTACTGCGCGAAACTTTGCAGTCTTAACGAAATCGCCCAGACATGGAATCGATGGAAAACAGATATACAGGCCGAATTTGCCCGCTCAGGAATGGCAATTTTCAACGAGTTGATGACACACAAACCAACCCCCCGACAGGTTCCCGTTTCTTACTATCGCTCCACGCTCTCGTTATGCTCATTAGCTAACTCTGCTATGGCAGAAAGCGAGAAAGTGAATCACCTTTTGAGTGGTTTGCTACCTTACCTCCGCGAAAGACTTATTTTAACTTGTCCAACCTCATCTACGGATTTTCTGGAAAAACTTCGATTAATCTCAACAGTACCGGCGCCAGATTCTTCCGTAAACGAATCTCGCTTAGACGATCTCTTCACAACTGCTTTAAACAAGAACACCCCGACTTTCACGAGCCCCTGTCCTCCTTCACAACTACAGCTCCGGTAACGAAAACATTTCGTAATACGACCTGGTTCAGGAATTGAAATCTCTCCGCGAGGAGGTGAGAGTTCTCCGCCAAGAAATTCGCCAGTCCCGCCGACCTTCGTCATACCCAGCCTGCTTCACCTGCGGACGTACGGATCACCTAGCTTCGTACTGCCGTGACCCTCGTGAGGGGTACACCCCGGATCATCGACGAAGCCCGTCCCCCGGCCACGGGGGTTCCCGCTCGTTGTCTCCATGGCGTTCTGACCCTACAAGAAACACCAGTTCATCTCCAGGACGATACCAGAACCAACAACAACGCAATCGCAATTCATCTCCTCACCCAAACTACGCATCGGGAAACGGCAACAGGCGGAGGTAAACGGAGTTACCAACCCTCCACAACGCACTTCACAAACTCGTACACATCCCGGAGTAGTGGTACAATGAGAGAACTATATCGCGTGGTGGAGGTGTGGAGGGAGGTGTGGCGGAGGTGTATGTTAAATTTGCATAGAGTTTTGCTAGGTGAGAGTTCTAAATCAGGAGTGGCGGAGGTGTACGTTAAATTTGCCTAGAGTTTTGCTAGGTGAGAGTTCTAAATCAGGAGTGGCGGAGGTGTACGTTAAATTTGCATAGAGTTTTGCTAGGTGAGAGTTCTAAATCAGGAGTGGCGGAGGTGTACGTTAAATTTGCATAGAGTTTTGCTAGGTGAGAGTTCTAAATCAGGAGTGGCGGAGGTGTACGTTAAATTTACATTTGAAGTTTTTGCTGGATGAGAGTTCTAAATCAGGAGTGGTTGAGAGTTAAATTTCAATAGAGCTGGGTGATAGTTCGAGACCATAGAGATAAGTTTATAAGATAAGAACTTGATATCGCGCGTGTGTATTTACTACGAGATAACACTGATATATAAGACTCGAGCGCGTCGGGAGAGACAATCATCTGTCAATTTGTGGAATAAACGAAACATGGCTCCATGTAACAACTCTAAAGATCTAGTCCAACAATGGTTTTATCTTCGCGAACATTGAGATCGAAGACTGTTACTTAATTTTTTCTCAGAGATTCAGAAAAATTAACATTTACCTATATACAATGATCCCTATAGCATTAACTTCCGTTTTCATTTGTGATGCATCATTGATATTTTCTTTGTATCGCTAAGAGTTAAATAAGGAGTTATCATATAAAAAACTACAACAAAATAAATTATTTTTTTGACATTAATAAACACATTGCTTCAACACGTGGAGTTATTTGCAATACGCCTTCGAATAGGTGCTTTAAGGAAATCTCCAAGAAGTAATATATGCTAGAGCCAGGACGTGCAAGTTACTGCTTGTTGAAATAATGGAAACTTTTCACCTGCAAACAGAACGGGTTTTTTCTGAGGATTGAAAAGTCAAAAAAAGCTACCTGGTTATAAGGAAACACTTGTTGCATAACGTATAGATGAAAAGTTTCCATTATTTCAACAAGCACTATATAAACATTAACTTTCAGGTCCTAGTTCTCGGAAATATTACTTCTTGGTGATTTCCTTGAAGATGTTTTATTGAAGCGGCTATTCGTATCCCTCTCTTCAACAGGAGTCAATTTTTTTTAATTTCCGTTAGCGTGAAGGTGGAGGCAATGAGAAGCTCGCGCTCTCTATTGTACACACGAAAGTTGTTAATCACTAACTTCAGTTCCAGACCAAAAGACACTACATAACCATTAGCTATATTCATTCGTAACTTTTAAAAATATGAAGTAAAATAAGAAGTATACATATAAAAAAAAACCTCTATAAAGTAAAATATTTACCTATAGATAGATTAAGAAAACGACCACTCTTGCATAGTAAGATGTAAAAATGTTTTATTAAAAGACACGACTAGTTTCGCTGCCGTTCGATACCATCATCAGGTGCGAACGGAGATAAATAGTGCGGTTACAATTTCCACAATGTGCCTAAAAGTTATTCGGGCCGTCCAAAATTTCTAGTGATTCTCTTAGGTTTAGTTTTACATAGTTGTCAATTTTACAAATTATTATACATTCGTCAAACAGTATAGAGTGGCTAGGGTGGTTTTTTGTATGTTGGGCTAACGCGGATGAGTAGGTTTTATAAATTTTTATATCATTTTTATGTTTATTTAAGCGGAATTTAAAATTTCGTTTTGTTTGGCTAATATACCTTTACCTTTATATGGAATTTTATACACACCATAGCTTTCAGATATGGTAATATTGTCTTTTATAGAGGCTAAAGAGTTAATTATATTATTACAAGGTTTGCAGACAGGTTTGACATTGCAATTACTTAACATATTTCCTTTCATCATAGACTTTTGGAAAGATACGTTGACAAAATCTTTTAGTTTTTTTAGAATATCTTAATAGTTTAGATGAATCAATCCAATTTACATATGAAGTGGAATCAAACAAAAATATACCTTTCTGAGACGTTTTAATTACAGTTATAGCACCCGCCCAACTTCGGTTATTTTCGGCCAACGAAGTAGTAAAAGAAATTTTGTCGACTTCTCAACTTCATAAAATAATTTTATTTCCCACCTTTTCGAATATTTGTTTCCCGCCTCGCAAACCAGCGGCACACTTTGGAAGGGTTTTGTTTAAGGGCCAATTAATTTTTCCTACTTAGATTGCTTTTAGAATTAGATTCGACTTATAAATTAATTATTATTAGATTTAATTTTCATAAATCTAGTTTGTTGTCAAGTTTCCACCTCTCCCCCAGGAGCTTCCTAGAAGCCTTAGTTCTTAATGGGCCTTAGATTACTATTAATCTTCATTACTATTAGATTCCGTTAATAATGAATCGAAGCAAAGATTAAATGTGCCATAATTAAAATTGACGTAAAGTGGATTATTATAATTGGTAGTATAAAACACGTTTGTTAAGTTAGCATGGTACATCAGAGGTGAGCAAAAGTTTAAAGAGCTGGGTTTTGAAAATCTCCCACAATGAGCGTGCACTTAAGTTTTGACAATCATATCGTTTCAGCCCCACTGAGCAATTCCTTTGTGAATGCTGAATCGTTCACTAGCCTATAAAGGTTCGTTTCGAGATGAGCGAGATCTTTAGAGCGTCAATGAGTGGAATACCATATTGGGGGTTTTTTCTTGAAGCTATGGTTGGTAACAAAAGTCAAAATTTCAGACAGATATTCCAAAGTGGACCAGTTTAGCCCTTTTGGGGTCATCAGTACCCAGGTAGCACGAGCACGTGTATATTAAGTTGATATTTAGTATTCATCGTTCATATTCCGTGTTGAGTAAAATATATCGTTTCAACGTGTTAAGTTAGTATATAAGACACTTATTCAGTCACGTGTTTCCTATTGGCAGACAGGTAGTTTTTTCGTATATAAATAGTAGATAATTACCTAGGTTGGAAAAGTGTTAAGTTTTACGTTGTGATCACGTACATATATGCCTAATTTACACGTGCTCCTGCTATACGGGATATATTTCCAAAATATATCAGTAGATTGGTAATTGAGGTTACAAAAAGGGGACAAATAACCTGTGCCGTAGACAAGTGAATGGTTCCTTTTAAAAACCCTCCCTTGGGCATATCTTTGACTATGCAAAATTTGTATCCCCTTCCTTACCCCCTCTTAACTTTTACATAGTCTTACACGACCTTGGACGCGTTTCTGGCTATGTCACTGCAAATATCATTTAAAAATAAAATTTAAAGATAAAGGTTTTACCTTCGCATATTTGTTAGTAGGTTTCGGCCGTTTCCAGGTATTAACAACACGTACATAATTCGGGTTTCTAAAACATGTAAAATCACATTTGGTAAACGTTGATCATGTCACCAGTATATAGCACGTGTTTCACCACGTATTTTTAAGTGTTAAATTATGCTTACTTACGATAATATAATGCGCTTATTAAGTTTAAATTACATTAAATCATACGGTATTAAGCTGCTATTTGGCGTGTAGTAAGTAGTTTTTTTCCTGTATTTAGCGGGTAAATTTCATGCATTAAGATATTATTTCGACTACATTAATTTGTTATTTTTCGTGTGTCAAACGCCACTTTTTCGTGCAATAATTGGTTATTTTCCGTGTATTAAACGATATTTCCCGTGAATAAATAGGTTATTTGGCGTAAATTATGCAGTTATTTTTCGAGTAATAAAAACTTGTTTTGCGTGCACACTGTTAAAAATAAAGGTCTTATTTTAGACCTCTAAAGTGCTTAAAACATTTTCCAATATTTAAGACCATTCAGGGTTTTATCATAGAACATATTTAAACCTTCTGCTCCCGAAATTCAGTCCTTTTGTGGATTGTTTAAGTACTTATTTTACACCCTTTTATCCATTTTACTTCATAAACAGTTAAAAGTTAATCCTTTTTAACTTTAATTTAAGTCCTTTATAGGCCCTTATTTAATACTTTTTATTATTATTCAATACGACTCAATAGATTATCCATTAACATGGCCAGATTACGCTGGTTTTCGCTAGGGGGAAATAGTCGTTGAACGAAGGGAGTTGATCACGTAAAGTATCAATTAATACTTCCAGTTTTTAAAATACACTTAGCAAGAATTCTGAGGTGCCGATATTTGGGTTATAATAGTTTTACACCATAATCAATATCCCCTATATTTAAATCTGTTATAAAATTTTTAAAGACTTAACCTTAGTTAAATATTCCTGGTGATTGTAATTTCTTCGCATTATGTTATTTTAAAGAAAATATTAAAAAAAATAACGTAGTATTCAAATACCAGTCTCGAAATTAGTTCATATCATTTTTTTCTTTGTTTAAGGGAATTAAATGGGTATTCAAAAGGACTAAATGTTAGAACGTAACATTTTTATACCTTTACCACCAGGACTGGAAAAGGTTTATTCTTAGGGCTCGTTCCCTTTCAATACCCCAAAAGGTATTGTATTCAACATGAAAGAGTAAAATGGGTCTAAAATAATTGATTAGACCGTTTTCAGTAACCAAATGGTCCAATTTTGGTCGTTTTATAAACCTTTATTTTTAACAGTGCATGAAGAGATTATTTCGAATATATTCATGTATTATTTTGCATGTGTTAAGCTTTTTTTCGTGTATAAAGAGGTTTATATTTATAGCATACTGTTTTCCGAAAGGTTGTTTGACTTTCAAACGCTAAACAGGTCTTCATTTCAAGATTTCAAAAGCGATTTATAAATATATATTGAAAAACTTATTTTCTGAGGTCTATTAATGAAATTAGTTATAACTATATCTTTAACTTTAATGTACAATTTCGTAGCGTACGTCGTTCACATAATTGGGCAGAATTATAGAGAATGGAGATCTTTTTAAGAATTACTGCATTGAAGAGGTAGGAGTTGTTTCTTGGTCATATGTTTAAGATATGTATTAAACTATTCTCTGTTTACGTCTTATGCATTCTATGCATGAAAATTAAGACATGTACTATTGAACGAATTATTTATCAATATAAAACAGAATCAATAAATGTATTGTATCCCAAAAACTTTATTCTATCTAGTATTAGACGAAAACTCATTGTGTAATTTGTACCTTTTCATCGCATAATTAAAAAAATAGCCAAGTAATGCAGAAAAACTAACTAATTAATGCATGCAAAAAAAACAAATAATTCACCCAAAATAGCCAATTAATGCACCCAAAATAGGCGACTAATGCACAAAAACTAACTAATTAATGCGCGCAAAATAACCAATTAATGCACCCAAAAAAGGGAAATAATGCACAGAAACTAACTTATTATTGCACACTAAATAACCAATTAATGTACACAAAACAAACAATTAATGCACGCAAAATAACCGATTGACCCACAAAAAATATGAAATTAATGTACGCGAAATAATACCTGAATTCACGGAAACTAACCGCTAAATACACCAAAAATAACTCGTTGCCGTGCCTCAAATTTTTTTTATTTAATTACGAAATCATTCTCAGAAAGGTTGACTGCTGAATGTATTTTTACGAGACATTTCATAATTGCTAATCTTGGAATTTTATTTTGTTTAGGCCTTTATAAAAGTAGTATTCCTTGATAAGGAATACCACTTTCATAGAAGCAGGTGATTGAGTTTTGCAGAGTTTCGACCAAAATGAAGAATAGGCGGTCGCACCACGAGATTCATAGCTTTACTATATTTGATCTCTTTTCTAGAAAGTTTTATTGTTTTACTATATTTTCTGGATGACCATTTCAAAATTTTAATATTGTCTTTCCCATGTTTTTTTATATTACTTATGCTAATTCAACAATTCCCAACCCTCTTCTTAAATGAAATCGTGAACTCTTGGAAATGTTTTTGGTAGTATTCACAATAGAAATTCCATGTATTAAAGCTGAAACAAAATTGCATTTCACCTAGATTTCCATGTTAAATATACAAACTTGGATGGATGTAGATGGTTATGAAAACTGTAAACACTGGGAAATTTTGGAGGCTTTTTAGACAATGAAAATTTAAATTCAATACATAAAATCTTTAGAAAATATATGTGAAGTACACAGGTATGCTGTACAATGCATTAAATATACACTGTTAAATAATGTAAAATGCACACATACGTAAATAGTGGTACAATGAGTGCGTATACTGCTACAAAATATGTTACGTAAACTGTTGCCAAATATGTTACGTATTCTGTTGCAAAATATGTTACGTATACTGAAAAAAATGTTTAGTTACATATGTATGCTCTTGAATAATGTAACTCAATTCTAAAATTTAAGATTTCCATTAGATACTGTACAAACGCAAACAGGGGCGTAGGAACGTTCTAGAAGTTGGAGGGGGCAAAGAGAAACGAAAAGGGGTCTAAAGAATGGTTTTGAATTTTGAATGGAGTGTAGCTTCTCCGAGTGCATGTGTAATTTTTACTTCTATGTGAATTGGTGGGAAAAGACTGAAAATTAAACACAGTTGTGGTTCTATAAGCTTTATATGCGTTTAAAATGAGCATTTGAGCCTTTTGAAGATTTCAACAGACCAAAAATTTGGAGGGGGCAATAACATTAGTTGCCCCTCCCAGTAAAATTCAAGGGAGGTGCATTGCCCCCACTGCCCCCCCCTGGTTCCTACGCCCCTGAACGCAAAGCTAGTAAAGTTACATTGTACCTCAGCGTACGTATGTATCTCATACTAAAATTTAGATTCCCATTAGATACTGTACAATCGAACAGTTACATTGTACAACAGCGTACGTATGTATATCTTATTATATTTCAAATTTCCATTAGATACTGTACAAACGCACAGTTACATTGTACAACTGTGCAGCGTACGTATGTATATCTTATTAAATTTCAAATTTCCATTAGATACTGTACAATCGAACAGTTACATTGTACAACAGCGTACGTATGTATATCTTATTAAATTTCCGATTTCCATTAGATACTGTACAAACGCACAGTTACATTGTACAACAGCGTACGTATGTATATCTTATTAAATTTAAAATTTCCATTAGATACTGTACAAACGCACAGTTACATTGTACAACAGCGTAAGTATGTATATCTTATTAAACTTAAAATTTCCATTAGATACTGTACAAACACACAGTTACGTTCGTATGATGTTGCACAGCGTATCACAATACTAAATTTTTGATTTAAATTAGATGCATGTCATATACATTCCTGGTAGGTCTAAACAATCCAGTTAATTTAATACAAAGTCATTAAGCACCACCATAAGCCTATCATTAGGTAGGCCTATGGCACCACCTACTACAATTAGATATTATAATATTTAAAAATTAGTGTTGAGGGTTTGCAGATCTAATATAAATCCTGTAAAAAATTATTAGTTTATTATTTATTATTATTATTGAAATATCCGTACATGCACCACAGAGCAAGGACAAAACTGGAACGTGGTTTTCGAGACGAAGGGAATGTGCTTCCCTTTCTTCATAACTTCGTGGACATTCACAGATAGCCAACAGCCGCGTAGTAGCTCTGACAATTTTTTCAGGTAACACACCTTTTCCCCGAGCTGAAAGAAATGTGCCAGCTTCTCTTAATAACCTGGGAGATGTTCACGGATAGCTAAGGGTTACTTTGTAGCTTTGACCAGGAGCGGCTCAAGGGCCGGGCAACCCGGGCAACTGCCCGGGGCGCCGGTTTGCGAGGGGCGCCGAAATTGAGTAGTGCGCCTTTCTGGTTTACCAAGAATTGGATTTGTTTATAATTTTTTTAATGAAAGCATAACATAATTTGAAAAATCTTTAGCTAATTAGAAATACAAATCGTTGTCCTAGAGCTCAGCGAAACACGTAAATTAACCGCTAAAGATTTGATTAACCATAAAAATTACGATTAACTGTTTATATCCATGGATATTATCTACGGCTATATATCAATTTAACATTTAAATTATTCGTTTTTTCCCGGATAATTTTCATTTGTGGATAAAAATAAATAAAGTGATTATTTCTTATCCAAACGCCGAGCTCTACATTTTCCCAACGAAAATGTCCAACATCGTCGATGAACGTTTTTTCTCTACTATTTACTTTACCATAGTAAATAAACCATAAAATTACAGTGGATAGTTCTGACGGATAAAGCATTTTCCTGGTATTTTCATTATAAACCAGGGTATATAATATGAAGGAGAAAAAGTGATTGGGCGATACTACAAGAATAGAAGTGTGTCAGAATATTTAGCCCGGTGTACCTAGCAACAGGGGCCATACCACCAGAAGCCTATCATCATAGTGCCCAACGCCAGCGTCCCCAAGCCTGGACAGGTGACAAATCCCGCATGGGTCTAGCGAGGTGCTAGCCAGTAAGAATTTGCCTGTACACCGATTACGTAATCATTAATGAGTACAGATGAGTACACATGATTACGATGAGTACATGATTTTGATGATAACATAATGATAACGATGAGTACACAGGCAACCCAAATCTTTAAAAATGTTACAGATGAGTAATTGAGTACGGGATAATTCCAATGATTACGTGATATTAGAAATGATTACGTGCTATTAGAAATGGTTACACGTGATTACAGATGAGTGCGCGTGATTTCATAATGATTACGGGTGATTACAGATGAGTACGAAGATTACAGAAGAATACGTAATAACAGAAGGAGATAAAGGGGAAGGATGGCACTGCCCATATGCTATAATGCTTTACGAGTGTAACAACAGTTCAACCAACCTCGAATTTCGTGATTTTTTCTAATTGGCTGACAAGCGTATGCCCTAATGATGACATACGATGTCGTCAGAATCGTAAGCTCACGTGACTCACTGACGTCGCGAAAGACGCGAAAATAGATTGCTATGGTGGCGAATCTAAGTAAATCTGTTCAAGTTGATTTAATTTCGCGGGGTAAAAGGTTTAAATCTACCCAAGATAATATAAAGCCAAGTCAAGTTAAATATTTAAGTAAATACGTGCAAACAGACGACTTTAAAGTTCAGGAAAGCGATAGTAAAAAGAGGAAACTAAACGATTCGGTAAGCCTTGTTTAATAACTAATTTTCTAACTTTGATGCTGACCCAAACTAGTCCTTACACACTCAAAACTTACTGTTGAAAAAACAGTAAATACGGTTTATAATTTACAGCAAGGTGCAGTTGAAGTGGGTTAACAGCAGTTTGTCGTAAAATTTACAGCTTTTTGCTTTATTTTGAAGAAAACAGTAGCGACTGTAAAAATTAATATTCGTACTGTTTTTAAAATGACAGTTATATTAAAATTAACAATATGAAACCGTGGTTGAAGTTTTACTTCAAAAATGCGTAAAATTTACCAGACGTTGCTGTTTTTTCTGTTATAAACGGCAAGCGATAGTACATAAAACAACTAATAATTAGTTAGTTGTCAAAACATTTTTTTAAATCGCACAAGTTTCATTTTAGTTTTAAATATAATAATATCCGATAAAAATATTTTTATATTATCTTTTGTATAAGTAGCACCCCACGCAAAATGCTTTATTAATTACAACCCTTGTTCAACGTGTGCTTAATAATTTGAAACCAAGTTAATAGTTTACTTTCCTTCGGTTTTCCCCATAACTCTAAAGTACAAAGGCTCGAGCGAAACATGATTACCTTTTTCGGTTGGATTATGAAAATATTTCGTCAAAGTTTTTGTTATAATAAATTTAATAATTGATGTAAATTTTTATATATTTCTATCAAGAATTGATTATTAAAATATTTAAAAAATTTTAATTAAACCAATAGGATAATGGTTTGATCCGTAAAAATTTTGATGAAATCTTAAGGTTGTGAATAGGTTCTGTACTAAATACGTTTGATAACTAAAACTACGGCCAACACTGGAATATTACAAATATTGGATTTTACTGTAAAAACTGCATGCATTTACCATATTAAATACGTCTGGAATGAAGGTTAAATAAACCAATACTCTGTAAATATAACTTTATCTTGTTGTATTTTTAAACAGCAGACTGTCCAGTAAATTTAACAGGAAGCATGACAATAAAAAAACCAGTCAGAGTTGGTTGTGAAATTTACAGCATTCTGCTGGCATCTATGCTGACCGCAGATTACTGTCAAATTTACATTAATATTTTTCTGTGTGTAGTTTCCGGTTTTAATAATTAAATTATAAACAAATACTACTTTAAAAGGTTATAGTCAAAACTATTAATAGTTTTAATTAAAATCTGAGATAAAATACATACCTCCAGGTTTCCAAACAAACAAAGTCTACATCGTCCAGTTACTCGAGTCGACTTAAGCAGACAACAAGGCGGAATTGTACCGCGGAGATCTCTCGGGACTACGTTTTTTTGGGAGTAAATTGGTTTGAAAAAGTGTGTACTCCCTCCATATTTTCGCGCCTTTTTGAGGTTGGTCGGACTGCCGTTACAGTAGAGAACCCTTGTGTCATCCTTCCCCTTTATCTCCTTCTGGTAATAATTACAATTAGGGTGTACACCGATTACGGGAAGTGGTTAGCCCCTCGGGTAGTAGTACCCTACTACTTATGGTCGGACCTTTGACGCAAGCCACTCAACCCAGCAGAAGGTGCAGCAATGGGTGGACCAATTCTCACTTCGCGCACAGCCGTGGGATTAAGAGTGGATGCTACAGCAACTCCAGCCGACACCCTACCTACACAGAAAAAACAATGTTTAAATTCTAGACGTTTTTCTAAACGGGAAAATGCAACGCTCTCACAGACATATGCTATACCAACACGCGTTGAGTAGAAGAAACGTTAAGTCTTTTTGCGCGTCGAATTAAAAAACGTTTTCGGTTAAAGCATGTTAAGTTCTAGAAATGATTGTTTTATGCGTGTTGAGGTCTTGTACTGCTTAAAATGTAAACTCGTCTATTTGACGAAACGTTTAATTTTCAAACGCGTCGAGTTCTTGACACGTGTAATATTCAAACGCGTCGAGTTCTCCAATCGTTTAAGTTTCAAACGCGTCGAAATCTGGAAGCGTTTAAGTTTCAAACGCGTTGAGTTCTCCAATCATTTAAGTTTCAAACGCGTCGAAATCTGGAAGCGTTTAAGTTTCAAACGCGTCGAGTTGTCGAATCGTTTAAGATTCAAACGCGTTGAGTTCTTGAAACGTGTAAGATTCAAACGCGTCGAGTTGTCGAATCGTTTAAGTTTCAAACGCGTCGAGTTCTTGAAACGTTTAAGATTCAAACGCGTCGAGTTCTTGAAACGTTTAAGATTCAAACGCGTCGAGTTCTTGAAACGTTTAAGATTCAAACGCGGCAAGTTCCCGCAACATTAGAATTCCAAACGTATCGAGTTCTTGAGACGTTTCGGATTATTCAAAGAAAAAATTGATTCTAAAGAAAATTTTTATTTGAAAAAAATATTTTATTGATTATCAAACATTTTATATCAATATGATGTTCTTCCACAAATTTTAAATATTTGATGGTTTTAACAAATGACGATTTTGGGGACCGATTATTAAGTACGTACTCTTGCTCTGCTCCGCAGCGCTCCCCAGTGGCCATGGGGAAATATAATCGTGCCAAAACGGACACAACCGTCTCTTAAAAGTAAAAAGGTCTCATATCGGACCACTATTAACCTAACCCGCCCTTTCAAAATATCCTGCAAATATGAAGTCTGTTAATTGGCACCTGTTACGCACCGTTACGCACCACCTTTCTTAAAATCTGCACCACGCCGGATTCGGAGATAAAAGAGGTTGAAAATGGGCGGGCCAAGTTAATGGAAGCCCGCTCATTTTCAATTTCAAACAAAGATGCAGCCCATCAATAGGCACCCATTAAGCACCATTACGCACCACCTTCGCCAATATATGCACCATATTAGTTTCGGAGATTCAAGAGTTTGAAAATTATCGGATTATGGAAATGTATGAATTTGAAATGGGCGGGTGAGGTTAATGGTAGCCCACCCATTTTTAATTTCAAAGAAAGATGCAGCCCATCAATAGGCACCCATTATGCACCAATAAGCACCACCTTCCCTAGAATATGCACCATACCGCTTTCAAAGATACAAGGTTTTGAAAACTATCGGATTCAGCAAATGTATAAATATTAAGTGGGCGGGCCAGCTTAACGATAGCCCGCCCATTAATGTAATTCCCAACAAATATGTAGCCTATTAATAGGCACCCATTATGCACCATTACGCACCACCTTCCCTAGAATATGTACCATACCGCTTTCAAAGATACAAGGGTTTGAAAACTATCGGATTCAGCAAATGTATAAATATTAAGTGGGCGGGCCAGCTTAACGATAGCCCGCCCATTAATGTAATTCCCAACAAATATGTAGCCTATTAATAGGCACCCATTATGCACCATTACGCACCACCTTCCCTAGAATATGCACCATACCGCTTTCAATGATACACGGGTTTGAAAGTAGGGCTGTGCGAGTCCTATTTTTTGGCTTTCGATTCGAGTTCCGAGTTTTGGAAAATTGAACTTGCGAGTCTTCGAGTCCAATTTTTCAATACTCGTTCGAGTCTTCGAGTCCATAAAAAGCACATTTTAGCTCTTTCTAGTCCAATTCGAGTCCCAAATTTTATACTAACCATTTTTAAAATCAGAAAAAAATTATTAAAACTAATTATTGTTTAATGTACTTAACATAAATTTACATGAGTAATTAGTAATACTTTATTTTTCCTCCAAAAAGTTAAAACTGACATCAGACTCATTTGAATCTTCACAAGAAATGTGTGATTCCTTGTCATCGTCTGGTGGTAAAATTTCCTCTTGAAATGGCTTTTCTTTTATACGTTTACTCATTTTTGGAAATTATTTTTACAAAATGATTGGTAAAACTAGTAAAAAGATAAAAATTATCTTAAATTTAAAAAGTTCGCCAAGAAGGCGAGAAAATTATTTCATTGGCCGTGTAGCATTTAAATGGCAATATAATCATAAGCCTTAAAAGATATTTCCCGTTCAAGAGCGACCCTTAAACAGAGATGGGCAGTTCGTGAACTTTTCGTTCATTTTCATTCCTCACTTGAGCAAGAACCACTATTTTTTTTAAATAAAGTTTATTGAACAGGAAAAGAAAGTTTACACTTATTGCGCCGCCCTGCTTTAGTAGGGAATGGAGATAATATTAAATACCATAAACGTTACACAAAAATAAGAATTAATTAAGAGCAATGACAAAGGAATGGCGATGGATATGGCATAAGGTACAGGTACACAGAAAAAACAATGTTTAAATTCTAGACGTTTTTCTAAACGGGAAAATGCAACGCTCTCACAGACATATGCTATACCAACACGCGTTGAGTAGAAGAAACGTTAAGTCTTTTTGCGCGTCGAATTAAAAAACGTTTTCGGTTAAAGCATGTTAAGTTCTAGAAATGATTGTTTTATGCGTGTTGAGGTCTTGTACTGCTTAAAATGTAAACTCGTCTATTTGACGAAACGTTTAATTTTCAAAAGCGTCGAGTTCTTGACACGTGTAATATTCAAACGCGTCGAGTTCTCCAATCGTTTAAGTTTCAAACGCGTCGAAATCTGGAAGCGTTTAAGTTTCAAAGGCGTTGAGTTCTCCAATCATTTAAGTTTCAAACGCGTCGAAATCTGGAAGCGTTTAAGTTTCAAACGCGTCGAGTTGTCGCAACGTTTAAGTTTCAAATGCGTCGAGTTGTCGAATCGTTTAAGTTTCAAACGCGTCGAGTTCTTGAAACGTTTAAGATTCAAACGCGTCGAGTTCTTGAAACGTTTAAGATTCAAACGCGTCGAGTTCTCGAAACGTTTAAGATTCAAACGCGTCGAGTTCTTGAAACGTTTAAGATTCAAACGCGGCAAGTTCCCGCAACATTAGAATTCCAAACGTATCGAGTTCTTGAGACGTTTCGGATTATTCAAAGAAAAAATTGATTCTAAAGAAAATTTGTATTTGAAAAAAATATTTTATTGATTATCAAACATTTTATATCAATATGATGTTCTTCCACAAATTTTAAATATTTGATGGTTTTAACAAATGACGATTTTGGGGACCGATTATTAAGTACGTACTCTTGCTCTGCTCCGCAGCGCTCCCCAGTGGCCAAGGGGAAATATAATCGTGCCAAAACGGACACAACCGTCTCTTAAAAATAAAAAGGTCTCATATCGGCATCGTTACAAAAATATGGTCTCAGCCCGGACTCGTAGTAGTACATTATATTGGACTCCGCTAAGGGTCACTGCAATTTACTATATTTTAATGGTGTCATCTCGAGCTCACAAATATACGCTGTATTAAAATAGTTTCAGTTCGAGCACACAAAAATACGCTATAATATAAAGGTCTCATCTCAGGCTCAAATTAAATGACCACAACGTTTTGGTCTCTTCTCGGGCTCGTATCATTTTCATAAAAAGGCTGAGCTTAGCTTCAAATCGAGCTCGGGCTCTTGGTGTGAGACGAGCCCGTTCAGCTATGTTCTTTCCTTAAACTTAATTTTTTGTTTTTCTTTATTATTTGACCCAACCAAACTGATGTGAAGTGAAGTAGAGCTCATAAAGAAGCTTTTGAGCTGCGTGTACAATATTTAATAAGTTGTGTGTCTACAACGAAATATGCCCAAGAATCATTTAGACGATAAATTTGCGTGTTTACATATAACACTTTAGATTCGTAGCGCCAAGTATACGATTTCGTTCTGTGACGTAAATAGAGGTTTTGGCGCCCTGGGCTAACATTTAATTTGGCCGGCAGTTATAATACCAACATACAGGGCCGTTCTTAAGGGGGGGGGGGGGCGAGCAGGACGGTCGCCCAGGGCCTCTAAAATTTTACCATAGGGATGTATATACCGGAGGGCCTCTACTCTCAGTTTCGCCCATGCATTTCGCCCGGGGCCACGAGCGCTCTAAGAACGGTCCTGTACCAACGCAAAATACGTTGAAAATGACATTGCCTCACGTTAAAAATGCAGCCCAGATCAAACCGCCCCCTCCGCAATGGTACTGACTTTATTTATTACCACCATCGGTTTTTCGACAATAGGAGTCAGGTGGTCAAGTTAGTAAGAATTTTGTCTAAACCACATTGCATGCATTAATGAGTTCTACTTCACTTCAATAATATCAATTTGCCAATAATTATATTCTAAGCTTAATTTCTAGACTAACCCCTTCCTACTTTTAACCTCTTCGCTAGTTTAACTTTACCTCCAGCATTTATAATTATTGTCTTCCCTAAATTGTAATAACATTGTTGAATTTCATATTAATTTTTTGATCGAATTAATAATTAGCTTAGAACTAAAATGTTTAAGTTTTTATTTACTAATCGTTTAGCTATAGATTTCATTAGGCAGACTAGCACTGGTATTCATGATAATAGTACAATACTACATCCAAGCTTAACTTAGGCCTAAATTTTCGTTACGCAGATATTTGGAATTACATTAATATACAAGAAGAAGCAACTCTTCTATTTTGCAAGTAATTGTTAATCAGAGATAAAATCATCTCTAACGTAGACTTACTTTCAAAGAAAAACGTGATCAGCTCGGAATCGTCTTGAAATGGAAGTCAAGCATAAATAACGCGACTATGCGAATATTTCTAAGGAACAGCGTTGCCAGATGTTCAAAACATATTAAACGTAACTAAAGCCCAGTTCACACTATACAGTTAATTGGCCACTTAATTGTAAGCAAGAAAATTGTATAGTGTGAGCCGAATAATTGTAAGAATTGTCCCCACTTTTTCTGTTTATACTATATATCACCACTTTTTCTGTTCACACTGTACAATTTTCTTGCTTACAATTAGTTGGATACAATTAAGTGGCCCAATTAATTGTATAGTGTGAACTGGGCTTAAGTAGTAAAATTTGAAACACATCAGACTATCAGTAACGCTAGATTTCGCTCTCATCTAGGGTAGGAAGACAGCGTTTAAGAAACAGCTTAGAAAATATGTTTTAATTTATTATGAGGGCCCTGGTGGCCCGCTACCCCCGTTCAATTGATTTATTTTAAGGGGCCCCTGATTTTTTTAAGGGCCATTGGCGCCAGGACTACCGCTGTTTCCAAGTCTTCTAGCAACTATAATAATCAGGAGGCATGCAGACATCAGAGCCGCACCCATTAATTATATTTTGTAAATGTAGGGAATATTAAAAAAGAGCACCTTGTGATGATGAAGGAATTAGTTTTTCAGATAGGTTGATTTTTATTCCTCGGCCTAAGACCTTGGCCATTGGAATATTGAAGTTAATTAAACTATTTAAAATACATGACAGCGATGATAATCTAGTGATATTTACTAATTTAAGTCATTGGAATGATATACAGGAAAGTAATGTATAGAGTAATGGCAGTGTGACGTCACGGCACGTCACCCATGCTTTTTCCTATAGATAACAAATCGCGACCAAAATGTCGACCATGGTCAAAACTACGGAGTGCCGGCCATTACTCTATTGTCAGAAATTACAAATCATTTATAAAACATATATAAACTTAGCAGATGACTTGACTATTTTGGCGGGTAAAATTCCGTATATTTGTTTAAAAACCGAACGATAGATGACGTTAAGAACTAAGTAGTTTCCGAATTGAATCACCAAATTTCAAGCCGGGGGACGCGGGGGTGGCTTGTAAACAAACGTTTTTCACGAGAGGTATAATAAAATATACGACTGCAAACCGTCCCTATAGCTCAACGGCAAAATTCGCCCCAACTTGCAATTTGGCCTACTTTAAGGATGATGAGTCCGCAGCGATGCGGGGTGGCGAACATAGTTTTTGGGGGGTGGGGCAAAGGAGGCAATAGGGGGCAGTTGGCCCCGAAATTTGCTTTCAACGAATTGGACCGCGTTTGGTGTTGTGCCCGATGATAATTTTCACGCTGAGTCGAATGAGACCAACCACAGGTCTGTACGATGAACTCTTTCCGAGTAATTTGTACTGAATTACGAGGTCGTTTTTCTCTGATATGAAATACCTTTTAAATTTAGAACTCTGGTCGAGTTGGGTATCGTTCTGTAGTATGTGTTAAAGCGGGTCGCTAGTACTAATAGTTTCCGAGTTATGACCAAAAGTACACTCAAAAACGTGATTTTCTCGAAATTTCACTAAATATTGGACAAGACCAACCATACTTTCGGATGTTACGTATTGTTTAGTACCGAATTTCACCGACCGCAAATCCGTAGGATAACTAGTTTACGAATTATAACTAAGTCTGTGAGGAACATTAGAATTTGAAAGAAGCAAAATAAACGGTTACATCGGCGCAGTCGGATCTAACGCGTTATTAGCGGAAACTTTGGCTTTTATAACAGAAGCCGTTTCAAATCTAAATCCCAGAGGAACCATTTTGAACACTTTAAGACACAGGTGTTTAGGTTTATGCTAATTTTGTTAATCGTCTAAGTTTCAAACGTGTTTCTATAGATCTTCGATTCCTTCTCGTGTTTAGTTGTTTAGCCATTTGGTCCGTTTACATCTATAACGCGTTACATTGCAATTCAAGTGTTTAAAAGCTAAACGTTGTTTTTTCTGAGTGGATCCGTTTTGAACACTTTAAAACACAGATGTTTAGGTTTATGTTGATTTTGTTAAACGCCTAGGTTTTTTACGCGTTTTTATAGATTTTCGCTTGCTCCTCGTGTTTAGTCGTTTAGCCATTTTGGATTTAAACACTTTGGTGTTTAGTGAATCAACGGCAAAAGTATCCATTTACATTTATAACGCGTTAAATTGCAATTCAAATGTTGAAAAGCTAAACGTTGTTTTTTCTGTGTACGTAGGTAAAGAGCCATATCCTTTGGAGAGAGCTTCTAAAGAGGAACGAAGGGAACACAGCGGTCCACATAACCCGGCACAGCTGGCACCGGAGATCCCGGTGTGACTCCAAATGGCCGGGAAACAGGACCACCGTGCCCGCCGCCCCACAGCAGGCTACCCAATCCGCCGAGGCGGCCAGTTTGCACGGACCCTCTCCGTTAGCTAGCTGAGCCGAAGCTCAGTTTCCAGCCAAACCTGACCGAAGTCGGAGGTGGAGATAGGACCATTTGATCAGAGCTAACATATCCCAATGTGCCACCGCCCTTATGGGTTACAAGAGCTGGACCCCGACTCCCCGGTAAAGCCACCAGTTATTGCACACTCTTATACCCATTAAGGGCCAAAAGAATAGAAGGATGCCCAAAGTAATACAGTACTTCAATGTACTTGCTTGCTATTTCATTGTCATTTATCCAGCTTTATGATAAATTAACTAGCAGGCCATCTTCAAGAATTCTATTTTTTTCTTAGGCTATTATGAACCTGCATTCAATATTATAAAATGCATTTAAACCGTTTTCGATCGCTAGTTTCTAGTCTATCGTTACGATTTATTCTGCCGTGTGTCCGTGGTTACAGAGTTAGTCTCTTCTATTTTAAGCGCACGCGCAGAAAGCCATTTATTAGTTTTAGTTAAATAGCTTTAGTTAGATAGATATTAATTAGAGTCACGTTGAATTGAATTAAGATGTCCGAGAAAAAAAGCATTCTGGTTCTTTTTATAATAAAAGGAAATTAAGAGAAGCCGTTGAAACAGAAAAGCAAGCCACAGCTTTTAAAAAAGTCCGTAAGTGTAGGCATTTAAAAATCCCGCAAAAAAGTGTTTTATTCGAGGGGCTGATCACTCCGCGTCATCGGTCTACAGACCCGTTCCTTTGACTGTACTAATGGGATTTCGCGTAATCTTTGAAGTCCCTGCCTTTGGCAGTGCTAATCTAAGCCTAATCCGGCGTAATCGATGTACAGACTTTCTAAGAGTGGTTAGGCCCTCGGTTTTAATTAAATTGTTAAAGCAATTAATGTAAGGAATAAAAGAATTAAGTTTACTATGAAAAACCCGTGAGTTGAAAATAAAAATATCCATTATTTTTATCTTTAACAAACGGGTTCTTCGTAAACTTAATTATTTTATTTCACATATATTAACCGTAATACTATTCAGTATGGACATTATAATTAATTTACTTAAGGTATACTAGTCCGGTCACCTTACCTATTTTTTCAAGCTCCATGTAAAATCACCATGTACCATAAAGAAGGTATTAAATATGTTTACACAAAGTATTTTCAAAGTGATTAAAGGGATTATTTATTGTTATGAAAACGGTAAATTTAAAACATGGACATGGTAATGTTTTTTACGGGGGGGGGGGGGGTAGTTTAATTTTGGCTCAAAATAAGAGGGGCGCCAAAAATCCCCCTTGCCCGGGTGTATAAAATTTCTTGAGCCGGCCCTGGCTTTGACAATGGTTTAATGTAATACTTTTTATCCCATTTTTACTATCAAAGCATAAGTCTGGCATCGCCCAGAAGTACTAAAAAGTACGTACTTAATTCATTGAGCGAATCCAAGTGAAACGATTTGTGAATTCTTATTCTATAGACGCTCCCAACAAGGTCACTGGCAACTGGTCGCTGCCTCTAACTAATAAAATTCACGCTAGTTAATTTGTTTTTCCCGCTAAAAAGCGTAAACGGAGATAAGTCCACTGATATAGTCAACGTACTTAACTAATTCAATTACCCGAGACGGTACGTAATTTTGTCAACAGACGTTATTGTGGGCCCGGGATTCCCAGGTGTGTCGAAATTAAATTAAGTTCTTCCATACGACAAAAACAGGAAAGACTATATTCTAATGGATAATTTATGTGGTTTTCTGAATTTTTCCCGCGTTTATCACCCTTGGAAAAGGGCTATTTGAAGGAGAAACAGAGTCCGAGAAACGTCTTTTGAGCTTCAACAACCAGTTCAGCGAGACAATTTCTGCAGGCGTTTCTGAAGTACCTTGTCTAATTCAGATAATTTAATAGAATTTAATTTTCCAACCATCCTCAACCTATCAGTGAAGATGCGTTCTATGGTAAGTTTTTTCAGCGTTTTTTTTAATTTAGTTGAAAATGTAAGCTTGGTACAATATCAAAGTCATAATACAATGGAAAAATCAGGTTTTTTAGCAGAAATTATAAGACAGTATTGCTAGAACACATAGTGTTTAAGGCAGTGTAAATTTTAATTTTAACCTTTAATCGTCTCGCTTTTAAATGACCACCAAAGTGGAGATTTCGGGAATCTGTGACAGATCTATTTCAAAGCAAGAACGTATTATTCACTGTGAACGGTAACATTGACTCCTGCTCTTAAAGTTTTCAGAGTGGGCAGCTTGTACAGTTCAGTTAGATTTTGATTCGGACAAAATTAGAGACAAGCAAGTCTCAACGGAAAGGGAATCTACCCACGGAGGAAATGTTGCCTATTTTAGGAAGTTCCCCAAAAATGGCCGCCATCTTTGATTTCAGTTTTTATCTGTTTACGGTGAAACGGTTCAGGGTTGAAAAAAAAACGGGCTTTTTCAAAAAAATAAAAAAGGCCTGTATGCATTTAACCGGATAAAACCCCAGTTTTTTTCGGTTAAATCTAGGATGCAACCACCAGTAAAAAAATATATCAAGCCCTAATATGAGATTTTTTCCCAGTAAAGATGTATAAGCAGACTACAAAAAGGAGAAAACAGGAAACTAAATCTTATATCAGGCCATAATATTTATTTATCCTAGTGTTGATGTTTTTAGCAATTGATTCAAAATAGTGTTGGGCCCAAACCGATATGAAATCGGTATCGGTCACCGATATCGCGATTTTCCCATTTCCCGATTAATCGGTTCGCGTCTAAAATACCGATTTTACCCGATTATAAAAAAAAACTTCCGATACCGATTTTACCCGTTTTTTTCCCGATTATTTAAAACCGATTTTGAAATTGAAAGTATAATTTTAATTTTAAATGTACCTAAGTGAGGTAAATAACTAAATATTAAAAATTTGAAATTTAAAAATTTAAATTATTTTGATTTTTTTTCTAAATTCGATCAGCTATTCTCAAAATACAACCCACCCTTCATTTTATTTAGACCATTGGCAATGGGTTTTACAATTCATTAGTCATTACTAATGAGTCATTAGTAATGACTAATGAATTTTACAACCAGTAAAAAATCGGTATCGGTGGAAATCGGTAAAAAATCGGGAAAATCGGTATCGGTACCGATTTGCCATATCGGTAAAAAAATCGGTATCGGTATCGGTTGAAACGTGAAATCGGTATCGGTATCGGAATCGGTTAAATTACGATATCGGCCAACCCTAATTCAAATCATAAAGTCTTAGTTTCGTACTTTCCTAATTTAATTACTCTTGTTATTAGTAGAAGGAAAGTAAGGTCGACACGCCGATCCCGGGGTCGGGGTCAGGTTCGGGATCGGGGTCCGGGATTTAAGGGGTGAAATGGGGGTAAAATCATCGAAAAGTCAATGTATTTAGGGTATTTCTCGCGACGATTTGTTTTCCCACATATCAACATATTATGCCCAGGCCAACTTGTTCATTTATCTACGCTTATCTCGAAAGATACTTGAACGTATATCTTATCGCGTTTTATCGTACGGAATAAGTTGAAATGATGTAAAAATTGATAACCTAGGCGACGCGTGCGCAGATTACCCCGGGGGACGCGGTTAATTTGAATTTAAGAGTGTTTTGACGTCATGGAATATTCGTTGTTAAAGTAGAATGGAAATATTTTTAAACATCATTTTAATATCGTTGTAGTACGCTTGACACTTGAACCAATCTCACGAGTATTTCTTAAAACGAATATCTCGATCGCGTTTTATCGTACGAAATAAGTGGAAATTATGTAAGTTGTATGATTAATAACCTAGGCAGGAAGATAGCGCGCGCGTGCGCGGTTTACCTGGGAGGCGCGGATTGCCCGGGCGCGCGGTTAATTTGAATTTAAAACATGGATTACCTCTCCGAAATAATTCATGTACCCAAAATTGGACCGCAAGTTTTTTTCTTTTTAGGGGAATCTCTATGGGAGTTTAACATTACAATAAAGCTAATAGGTCCAGTTTGGGGTACTTTTGGTCCGAAATGGGGTACATAGGGCCGAAAACAATTTTTATTTAACTATTGGTTATTTAAATAAATACCACTTTTATTCAAATAAATGCTTGGTTGGGTAAAAAACACAATTAAATAAGTTAAAATGATATTCTTTTTACCAACGTTTTTTAAATAAATCGGAAAATTTGTGGATAAAAATTAATCGACTGCCGAATACTAGAAGCAATTCTAATTTAAATGCGTATATTTAAATAGGAAAAAATGAACGATTCGATCGGAGGCATATCATTAATTTAACGTATTGAACGTAGGGTAAGAGGCTTTTGTAGTAATTACTACCTATATTTGCATTTCAGAAATCTATTTTAACATATTGAGCGCCAAGAAAAGAGGCTTTTGTAGTATTTACTACCTATATTTACATATTAGAATGTAATTTAACGTATTGAAGGTAGAGTATAAAGATTTTGTAGTATTTACTACCTACATTTGCATTTCAGAAATCTTTTTTAACATATTGAACGCCAAGAAAAGAGGCTTTTGTAGTATTTTTCCTCCTATATTTACATATTGGAATGTAATTTAACGTATTGAAGGTAAAGTATAGAGATTTTGTAGTATTTTACTACCTATATTGGCATTTCGGAAGTATATTTTAACGTGTTGAATGTAGAGTATAGAGAGTGTTGTAGTATTATTCTTCCTACGTGACTACACCGGAAACGTCTCTGTGTTATTCGCTTTAGTAATCAAGCCGACTCTGAACATATGCTTTACTCTTTATTCTACGAGGTTTAAACATACACCATTTCAGTACATTATTAACTTATTCCATACGCTATTTAAAACACATGCGATAAAGATAACGAGGAAACAAGTTAACTCTGAACATATATGTTATGCTCTATACGTGAAGGATGTTGTAAGCTTAAATTCATAATGGTTAATGTGTAGTATTTTTCTACCTTTTTACATTTTATAGTATTTCTTTATCTATATTTGTGTATCGGAAATGTATTTTAACGTATCGAACGTAGAGTAAATTTTTTTTTATATTTTCTTTATATATTTGCGTATCAGAGTTGTGTGTTGTCGTATTAAAAGAAGAAAAAGGAACTTTTCATAGTGTTATTCTACCTATTTACATATCGGAAATGTATTTATATTTTACCGTATTTAAAATATAGGTAATTGTTTTTATTGGCTTGACTTAATAAAGCGTGAAAGTTATTAGTTTCAAAATGATATTTACAAATCTTATCCACACAAATTTAATTTAATTTCAATTTTAGTGTTTTATAGTATCTTTCTGACTATATTTGTGTATAATAATTATATTTTACCGTATTTAAATAGTAATAAAAGCGAATTGAAAGTTTGAAGAAAATATGAATTAAGTTCGTAAATAAAATCCTTTTATAGTATTTTGAAGGACTCTTAATACGTTTTCAACTTGAATAAAATTAAAAACAATAATCTAAGATACCCTTTAAAGTTAAATTCCTTTAGAGTTTATCAGTAAAACCACTTTAAGTATTTTTTCAATCCTTATACCTATATTTACATATTGGAATTGTTACAAAAGGTTCTTTTAAACGTAACTTAGTACACTAATTAAGTATTTATTTAATTAATTTGTGTACCTGAAATGTATTTATTGAAAAATAAGTGGGTTTTACTATTTATCACGGTTTTATATATATATATATATATATATATATATAAAACCGTGATAAATAGTAAAACCCACTTATTTTTCAATAAATACATTAAGAAATGTTTTAATTAAAATATCTTTCATTTTCTACTACATTTTTAAAAATGAAAGAAGTTTATTTTATCCACAAATTTTCCGATTTATTTAAAAAACGTTGGTAAAAAGAATATAATTTTAACTTATTTAATTGTGTTTTTTACCCAACCAAGCATTTATTTGAATAAAAGTGGTATTTATTTAAATAACCAATAGTTAAATAAAAATTGTTAAATGTTTAAATAATCGAAAGTGAACAAGCCTATTTTTTAAATAAAACAAACAGACTTTAGAGTTGATAAGATTTGTAAATATCATTTGAAACTAATAATTTTCACGCTTTATTTAAGTCAAGCAATTACATTTTTAAAAATGAAAGAAGTTAAACAATATAAAAATTTGTAAATATTGTAAATATTTTTAGGTAATAAAGAAATTAAGAAATGTTTTAATTAAAATATCTTTCATTTTCTACTACATTTTTAAAAATGAAAGAAGTTTTACAATATAATTATTCTAATATAATTTCAAAATCAGGTATTATTTAAAGTACAAATGCATAATTTAGTGAAGCAATTCTTATTTAAATACTTTTATTTAATTAATTTGTGTATCTGAAATGTATTTATTGAAAAATAAGTGGGTTTTACTATTTATCACGGTTTTTTATATATATATATATATATATATATATATATTGGAATTGTTACAAAAGGTTCTTTTAAACGTAACTTAGTACATTTATTTATTTTGGAAGTTCAAAACGTATTAAGAGCCCTTCAGAGTACTATAAAAGGATTTCATTTACAAATTAAATTAATATTTTCTTCAAACTTTCAATTCGTTATAATTTGAATTTAAATGAAAACATCATGGGTTATAGGTGCGTAATCTACTATTAGACCGAACTAATTAAAAAAAATACTTAAAGTAAGTGGTTTTACTGATAAACTCTAAAGGAATTTTGGAATTTTCTAGAATAGCAAAGTAAAACTAAAACGTAAACCAAGTTTAAAACGAAACTAATAACTGGGAGAAAGGTTGAAGTAAGTAATTTTTTTGATTTTTCGTTTTTTAATTTTTGAGTTCCCTATATTATTATAAACTAAATTAAATATAATTTTTGAAAATTTGTGATAAAAGATCTGCTCCTTCGTGTTTTACATATATTTAAAAACTCGAGATTTTAATGAATTGTTTTCAAAGCATGAAAAATATAGCAGATCCTTTGATTTTAATTGTAGTTAGTAGTTACTTAAAAAAAAGTCGCTAGCTGACTTGGAGCTGGTGTAGTTAAATTTTAAAAATGTGTATTTTAAATTTTGTTTGTAAAAGTTTTTTTTGAAAAAGTTTAATATTATAGTTTAAATTTATTAAATAAAATAAAATATAAATTATACATTTGGTTTAGTATTTTACTATTGCAAGTAAAATTAATAGTAATTTCAATTACTTTTTTAGTTTTTTTTTGACAAATATAGCTATTTAGTTATTTCAAAAACAAAGACGTCGAATTATTTGGTATTCAAAATACTATTGGTTAGTTTTTATATATTTAATTTTATTTTTCAGAACAATTTCTCTTTGTCTAGCTTTTTCTAACTTTCATTTAGATGGCCTTAAAGCCAAGTATTTAACAAATTACTTACTTCAACCTTTCTCCTAGTTATTAGTTTCGTTTTAAACTTGGTTTACGTTTTAGTTTTACTTTGCTATTCTAGAAAATTCCAAAATTCCTTTAGAGTTTATCAGTAAAACCACTAACTTTAAGTATTTTTTTTAATTAGTTCGGTCTAATAGTAGATTACGCACCTATAACCCATGATGTTTTCATTTAAATTCAAATTATAACGAATTGAAAGTTTGAAGAAAATATTAATTTAATTTGTAAATGAAATCCTTTTATAGTACTCTGAAGGGCTCTTAATACGTTTTGAACTTCCAAAATAAATTAATGTACTAAGTTACGTTTAAAAGAACCTTTTGTAACAATTCCAATATATATATATATATAAATATATATATACATAAAAAACCGTGATAAATAGTAAAACCCACTTATTTTTCAATTAATACATTTCAGAAACACAAATTAATTAAATAAAAGTATTTAAATAAGAATTGCTTCACTAAATTATGCATTTGTACTTTAAATAATACCTGATTTTGAAATTATATTAGAATAATTATATTGTTAAACTTCTTTCATTTTTAAAAATGTAGTAGAAAATGAAAGATATTTTAATTAAAACATTTCTTAATTTCTTTATTACCTAAAAATATTTACAATATTTACAAATTTTTATATTGTTTAACTTCTTTCATTTTTAAAAATGTAATTGCTTGACTTAAATAAAGCGTGAAAATTATTAGTTTCAAATGATATTTACAAATCTTATCAACTCTAAAGTCCATTTTTCAGGTATTAGTAAGTATTTCATACAAACTAACTTCTAAAATATGGATTTAGTTCGTAAATAAAATTCTTTTAAATTACTTTGAAGGACTCTTTATACGTTTTGAACTTGAATAATATTAAAAACAATAATCTAAGATACCCTTTAAAGTTAAATTCCTTTAGTTTATCAGTAAAACCACTTACTTTAAGTATTTTTTTAATTAGTTCGGTCTAATAGTAGATTACGCACCTATAACCCATGATGTTTTCATTTAAATTCAAATTATAACGAATTGAATGTTTGAAGAAAATATTAATTTAATTTGTAAATGAAATCCTTTTATAGTACTCTGAAGGGCTCTTAATACGTTTTGAACTTCCAAAATAAATTAATGTACTAAGTTACGTTTAAAAGAACCTTTTGTAACAATTCCAATATATATATATATATATATATATATATACATAAAAAACCGTGATAAATAGTAAAACCCACTTATTTTTCAATTAATACATTTCAGATACACAAATTAATTAAATAAAAGTATTTAAATAAGAATTGCTTCACTAAATTATGCATTTGTACTTTAAATAATACCTGATTTTTAAATTATATTAGAATAATTATATTGTTAAACTTCTTTCATTTTTAAAAATGTAGTAGAAAATGAAAGATATTTTAATTAAAACATTTCTTAATTTCTTTATTACCTAAAAATATTTACAATATTTACAAATTTTTATATTGTTTAACTTCTTTCATTTTTAAAAATGTAATTGCTTGACTTAAATAAAGCGTGAAAATTATTAGTTTCAAATGATATTTACAAATCTTATCAACTCTAACGTCCATTTTTCAGGTATTAGTAAGTATTTCATACAAACTAACTTCTAAAATATGGATTTAGTTCGTAAATAAAATTCTTTTAAATTACTTTGAAGGACTCTTTATACGTTTTGAACTTGAATAATATTAAAAACAATAATCTAAGATACCCTTTAAAGTTAAATTCCTTTAGTTTATCAGTAAAACCACTTACTTTAAGTATTTTTTAATCCGTTCGGTCTAATAGTAGATTACGCACCTATAATCCATGATGTTTTCATTTAAATTCAAATTATAACGAATTGAAAGTTTGAAGAAAATATTAATTTAGTTTGTAAATTAAATCCTTTTATAGTACTCTGAAGGGCTCTTAATACGTTTTGAACTTCCAAAATAAATTAATATACTAAGTTACGTTTAAAAGAACCTTTTGTAACAATTCCAATATATATATATATATATATATAAAAAACCGTGATAAATAGTAAAACCCACTTATTTTTCAATAAATACATTTCAGATACACAAATTAATTAAATAAAAGTATTTAAATAAGAATTGCTTCACTAAATTATGCATTTGTACTTTAAATAATACCTGAATTTGAAATTATATTAGAATAATTATATTGTTAAACTTCTTTCATTTTTAAAAATGTAGTAGAAAATGAAAGATATTTTAATTAAAACATTTCTTAATTTCTTTATTACCTAAAAATATTTACAATATTTACAAATTTTTATATTGTTTAACTTCTTTCATTTTTAAAAATGTAATTGCTTGACTTAAATAAAGCGTGAAAATTATTAGTTTCAAATGATATTTACAAATCTTATCAACTCTAAAGTCTGTTTGTTTTATTTAAAAAATAGACTTGTTCACTTTCGATTATTTAAACATTTAACAATTTTTATTTAACTATTGGTTATTTAAATAAATACCACTTTTATTCAAATAAATGCTTGGTTGGGTAAAAAACACAATTAAATAAGTTAAAATTATATTCTTTTTACCAACGTTTTTTAAATAAATCGGAAAATTTGTGGATAAAATAAACTTCTTTCATTTTTAAAAATGTAGTAGAAAATGAAAGATATTTTAATTAAAACATTTCTTAATTTCTTTATTACCTAAAAATATTTACAATATTTACAAATTTTTATATTGTTTAACTTCTTCCATTTTTAAAAATGTAATTGCTTGACTTAACACCTTTTATAGGACTCTGAAGGGCTCTTAATACGTTTTGAACTTCCAAAATAAATTAATGTACTAAGTTACGTTTAAAAGAACCTTTTGTAACAATTCCAATATATATATATATATATAAAACCGTGATAAATAGTAAAACCCACTTATTTTTCAATAAATACATTTCAGATACACAAATTAATTAAATAAATACTTAATTAGTGTACTAAGTTGCGTTTAAAAGAACCTTTTGTAACAATTCCAATATGTAAATATAGGTATAAGGATTGAAAAAATACTTAAAGTGGTTTTACTGATAAACTCTAAAGGGTATCTTAGATTATTGTTTTTAATTTTATTCAAGTTGAAAACGTATTAAGAGTCCTTCAAAATACTATAAAAGGATTTTATTTACGAACTTAATTCATATTTTCTTCAAACTTTCAATTCGCTTTTATTACTATTTAAATACGGTAAAATATAATTATTATACACAAATATAGTCAGAAAGATACTATAAAACACTAAAATTGAAATTAAATTAAATTTGTGTGGATAAGATTTGTAAATATCATTTTGAAACTAATAACTTTCACGCTTTATTAAGTCAAGCCAATAAAAACAATTACCTATATTTTAAATACGGTAAAATATAAATACATTTCCGATATGTAAATAGGTAGAATAACACTATGAAAAGTTCCTTTTTCTTCTTTTAATACGACAACACACAACTCTGATACGCAAATATATAAAGAAAATATAAAAAAAAATTTACTCTACGTTCGATACGTTAAAATACATTTCCGATACACAAATATAGATAAAGAAATACTATAAAATGTAAAAAGGTAGAAAAATACTACACATTAACCATTATGAATTTAAGCTTACAACATCCTTCACGTATAGAGCATAACATATATGTTCAGAGTTAACTTGTTTCCTCGTTATCTTTATCGCATGTGTTTTAAATAGCGTATGGAATAAGTTAATAATGTACTGAAATGGTGTATGTTTAAACCTCGTAGAATAAAGAGTAAAACATATGTTCAGAGTCATTACATTCTAATATGTAAATATAGGTAGTAAATACTACAAAAGCCTCTTTTCTTGGCGCTCAATATGTTAAAATAGATTTCTGAAATGCAAATATAGGTAGTAATTACTACAAAAGCCTCTTACTCTACGTTCAATACGTTAAATTAATGATATGCCTCCGATCGAATCGTTCATTTTTTCTTATTTAAATATACGCATTTAAATTAGAATTGCTTCTAGTGTTCGGCAGTCGATTAATTTTTATCCACAAATTTTCCGATTTATTTAAAAAACGTTGGTAAAAAGAATATCATTTTAACTTATTTAATTGTGTTTTTTACCCAACCAAGCATTTATTTGAATAAAAGTGGTATTTATTTAAATAACCAATAGTTAAATAAAAATTGTTTTCGGCCCTATGTACCCCATTTCGGACCAAAAGTACCCCAAACTGGACCTATTAGCTTTATTGTAATGTTAAACTCCCATAGAGATTCCCCTAAAAAGAAAAAAACTTGCGGTCCAATTTTGGGTACATGAATTATTTCGGAGAGGTAATCCATGTTTTAAATTCAAATTAACCGCGCGCCCGGGCAATCCGCGCCTCCCAGGTAATCCGCGCACGCGCGCGCTATCTTCCTGCCTAGGTTATTAATCATACAACTTACATAATTTCCACTTATTTCGTACGATAAAACGCGATCGAGATATTCGTTTTAAGAAATACTCGTGAGATTGGTTCAAGTGTCAAGCGTACGACAATGATATTAAAATGAAGTTTAAAAATATTTCCATTCTACTTTAACAACGAATATTCCATGACGTCAAAACACTCTTAAATTCAAATTAACCGCGTCCCCCGGGGTAATCTGCGCACGCGTCGCCTAGGTTATCAATTTTTACATCATTTCAACTTATTCCGTACGATAAAACGCGATAAGATATACGTTCAAGTATCTTTCGAGATAAGCGTAGATAAATGAACAAGTTGGCCTGGGCATAATATGTTGATATGTGGGAAAACAAATCGTCGCGAGAAATACCCTAAATACATTGACTTTTCGATGATTTTACCCCCATTTCACCCCTTAAATCCCGGACCCCGATCCCGAACCTGACCCCGACCCCGGGATCGGCGTGTCGACCTTACTTTCCTTCTACTGTTATTCATTTTTAATTCGAAATTAAAGATTATTTTGCTTGTTTTCACAGTTTTAGCGTTTTAATTTATACTTTAAAATTAAATCGGTTTTAACCATGTATTTTTCTAAATGGTTAAAACCGGATAAAACTAGGTGGTAGAATATGGTCTGGTTGGTTCTTGCCTACCTGAAACGGTTTGGTTTAGTAATAAAAAAAAATTATATTCATTGGGAATCTAATGGAGAAGACGGCATCGAAATACTCGGAGTTTAACTTTTGTTAGTTTAGATTTTTCGGAAATTTGACCCCAAATATTCGTATTTGATTAAGGAGCTGTGTTAACATTAAAAACAGTTAATTTTCAGTGATTATTACATTTATTTACACTAATCAATATGTTCGTCATCAGAAATGTTACCTTTGCGACTAGAATGTAGGCATACAAAACTGAAAACGTAAAATTACGATCGGGATTTCCGGGTGTAACTTTGGTTACACTTGGATTATTTTTATGCTTTTTCTTAAATTAGATTCCCAGTTAATAGTAGTATCGAAGTGCTAATTACATTCCTATTGATAAACCTAACTGATTCACCGTAAACAGCAAAAAACCAATAGATCCAAGATGGTGGACTATTTGGGGAACTTCAACCCCCCCCCCCCCCCACCCTTCAATAGGCAATTTTGTTTCTGTGACCAGCACCATGGATAGATGCCATTTCCGTTGAGACTTGCTTGTCTCTAAGTTTGTCCGAAGTTTTACCTTTTAACATTTAAATGCACTGTACTAAGGTTCAAATTCCAGAGTAAATGCGTATTATTACATTTCTGTACATAAAATATTTCTTAAATGCACATAATTAAATGTATCACTAGTTACAACAAAATAATGAACGAATTTTATCAATTTTAACTCTAAGCTTGAAAAACACAACTTACACATTTGAAATTTAATTATGTACATTTTGTGGGTAAATGAACACGATGATTTGAAAAGCTTTTAGATCAAAGAGATTCCGCATTGCGTCAAAAAGCGATTCCTAAAATAATTAATTATTTATTATCGCGTACTTAAATACGTTATTGATCAAATTAAGCCCACGTGTGACGCTAGTGCAGTCAATGACGTTACTGAGGTAATTTGTTAACTATAACAGGGTACAAATTGAGAGATGTTTCTATGACCATTTTAATAAATAATTTAAAACAATTACTTTGTATCTAAATCTTTAAACAGATGATAATCGCAGTTGCTTTGGTCACGGTAGCCAGTGTGCTGTCCAGTCGACTGGGAACCGGGATCGGCTATGGCACTGGCACTGGCACCGGAATCGGGTACCGAGGAGTGGGAGACACGGCGGTGGTCGAGAGGGAGGTGGTTCGCAGGGACGGCTTCGGGGGCGGAGCGCAGGTCCAGAGAGAAAGGGAGGTGGTCCAGGAGAGGCCCAGCTACGGATATGGAAAGAAGTAACTGCAGCCGAAGAATTAACCAAAAATCATTTATTTCTTATTTTCATTTTGTTATCTTATATAATACCACATTTGGAAATATATCGGTTGAAAATTTTAAACATAGCCATATTTTAATAATAAAATTCTTTATTCAAATAAGCAACCGTAAGAAGTATTGTTTCCAACTTATGATAATTTAACGTTGCTATATTTGGCTACTGAATAGGAATAAGTTCAGCTACACTGAAGAAGGTGATATCTTTAAGGTATCATTAATTGCTGCCAAGAAGGGAAGCTATTTGAGAGGATAGTAAATAGAGTTTTAAGAAAAATTAATAATAAACTATTTGAGTTTTTTCTTAACTTATATGATATGAAGGTTTCAATCAAGATTACAACACCTACATACAAAAAGCCTTCTATTTGAAATACAGTTTTCCTACTTAGCCCTAGCCTATATAGGATGTTTCGGATAAGTCTGTCAATAATTAAGGGTCGTGTTCTTTTGTTAGATTTTTACGGAATAAATCAAAATACAGAGCTAAATAAAATAATGCGGTTTATTATGATGACGTACAAAAATAGACTGACACAGAGATTTTTCTAGAACTAAAACCAAAGAGACACGTGATTAGCTAATAGAGTCCCGCTTGGAAACATTATCGCCATCTAGGTTTCGAGTTCGGCATAAGTTTATATCACTCTAACACTTCCCCTTGTCGACTCCTAACTTTCTCTCTTAAGTCCTATCTGCTCACAATGTTCTTTAGTGTGTTGCGCCCCTATAGGCTTGGTCAGCATATCTACCAGGTTCTTGTCGGAACGCACATACTGAAAATAAATCTTCCCCTCGTCAACCATTTCACGTAGAAAGTAATACCTTAAGTCAATATGCTTGCTGCGATCAGAAGTCATTTGATTCTTGGCTAAGCACATTGCCCTTTGATTATCCACGTTTATCGATAATGGTCCTATTTGAGTCTTCTCTCCAATTTCTGTCAACAGATTTCGAAGCCACACCGCTTCTTTAGCTGCGGCACACATTGCTAAGTATTCGGCTTCCACCGTTGATAGTGCTGTTGTTCTCTGCTTCTTACTACTCCATGATATCGCTGTATTTCCCATTAGGAATACGTAACCACTGTAAGATTTTCGATCCACGTGGTCTCTTGCCCAATCGGCGTCCGAGAAAGCTGATACGTCACCAGAATCCTTTCTGTAGGTCAACTTATAATCTTTCGTCTGTTTTATATATCGGAGTATGTGTTTGACACAACGCCAGTGTTCCTTAGTTGGGCGCTAGTTAAATTGGTTCAGGAACGTTGCTGCAAACGCCAAATCTGGCCTTGTAGCCCCTGCGAGATAGAGTATGCTACCTATCGCTTGTCTGTAGGGTATAGATTTGCTTTCAAATTCTACATCTAACCATTCTTCGTCCGAAACCTTCCGTAATTTAACTCCGGGGTCTAAAGGAGTTTTTACTCCTTTCGAATCGCTCATTCCGAAAGTTTCTATAATCTCTTCCACATAGGTGAGCTGGTTTAGAGATATTGAACCATCATCTCCCTTTTATACGCTTATTGAGAGCATTTGGCTAGCTTCTTCTATTTCCCTACTTTTGAATGCTTCTTGAACGGTTCTGATGATCTGTGCAAAATGTATGTAACCATCACTTTGCAACTCTAATTACCAAATATGCTCATTACAAACGAAAATGCGGCGATCCATTTGATATGCACAAAATAAATATCACAAGTGAGTTATAGCTCGGTTCTAGCTAATAGGTCGATGTGAAATGTCAGTACACAGAAAAAACAACGTTTAGCTTTTCAACATTTGAATTGCAATTTAACGCGTTATAAATGTAAATGGATACTTTTGCCGTTGATTCACTAAACACCAAAGTGTTTAAATCCAAAATGGCTAAACGACTAAACACGAGGAGCAAGCGAAAATCTATAAAAACGCGTAAAAAACCTAGGCGTTAAACAAAATCAACATAAACCTAAACATCTGTGTTTTAAAGTGTTCAAAACGGATCCACTCAGAAAAAACCACGTTTAGCTTTTAAACACTTGAATTACAATGTAACGCGTTATAGATGTAAACGGACCAAATGGCTAAACAACTAAACACGAGAAGGAATCGAAGATCTATAGAAACACGTTTGAAACTTAGACGATTAACAAAATTAGCATAAACCTAAACACCTGTGTTTTAAAGTGTTCAAAATGGTTCCTCTGGGATTTAGATTTGAAACGGCTTCTGTTATAAAAGCCAAAGTTTCCGCTAATAACGCGTTAGATCCGACTGCGCCGATGTAACCATTTATTTTGCTTCTTTCAAATTCTAATGTTCCTCACAGACTTAGTTATAATTCGTAAACTAGTTATCCTACGGATTTGCGGTCGGTGAAATTCGGTACTAAACAATACGTAACATCCGAAAGTATGGTTGGTCTTGTCCAATATTTAGTGAAATTTCGAGAAAATCACGTTTTTAAGTGTACTTTTGGTCATAACTCGGAAACTATTAGTACTAGCGACCCGCGTTAACACATACTACAGAACGATACCCAACTCGACCAGAGTTCTAAATTTAAAAGGTATTTCATATCAGAGAAAAACGACCACGTAATTCAGTACAAATTACTCGAAAACAGTTCATCGTACAGACCTGTGGTTGGTCTCATTCGACTCAGCGTGAAAATTATCATCGGGCACAACACCAAACGCGGTCCAATTCATTGAAAGCAAATTTCGGGGCCAACTGCCCCCTATTGCCTCCTTTGCCCCACCTCTAAAAACTATGTTCGCCACCTCGCATCGCTGCGGACTCATCATCCTTAAAGTAGGCCAAATTGCAAGTTGGGGCGAATTTTGCCGTTGAGCTATAGGGACGGTTTGCAGTCGTATATTTTATTATACCTCTCGTGAAAAACGTTTGTTTACAAGCCACCCCCGCGTCCCCCGGCTTGAAATTTGGTGATTCAATTCGGAAACTACTTAGTTCTTAACGTCATCTATCGTTCGGTTTTTAAACAAATATACGGAATTTTACCCGCCAAAATAGTCAAGTCGTCTGCTAAGTTTATATATGTTTTATAAATGATTTGTAATTTCTGACAATAGAGTAATGGCCGGCACTCCGTAGTTTTGACCATGGTCGACATTTTGGTCGCGATTTGTTATCTATAGTAAAAAGCATGGGTGACGTGCCGTGACGTCACACTGCCATTACTCTATACATTACTTTCCTGTATATCATTCCAATGACTTAAATTAGTAAATATCACTAGATTATCATCGCTGTCATGTATTTTAAATAGTTTAATTAACTTCAATATTCCAATGGCCAAGGTCTTAGGCCGAGGAATAAAAATCAACCTATCTGAAAAACTAATTCCTTCATCATCACAAGGTGCTCTTTTTTAATATTCCCTACATTTACAAAATATAATTAATGGGTGCGGCTCTGATGTCTGCATGCCTCCTGATTATTATAGTTGCTAGAAGACTTGGAAACAGCGGTAGTCCTGGCGCCAATGGCCCTTAAAAAAATCAGGGGCCCCTTAAAATAAATCAATTGAACGGGGGTAGCGGGCCACCAGGGCCCTCATAATAAATTAAAACATATTTTTTAAGCTGTTTCTTAAACGCTGTCTTCCTACCCTAGATGAGAGCGAAATCTAGCGTTACTGATAGTCTGATGTGTTTCAAATTTTACTACTTAAGCCCAGTTCACACTATACAATTAATTGGGCCACTTAATTGTATCCAACTAATTGTAAGCAAGAACATTGTACAGTGTGAACAGAAAAAGTGGTGACATACAGTATAAACAGAAAAAGTGGGGACAATTCTTACAATTATTCGGCTCACACTATACAATTTTCTTGCTTACAATTAGTTGGATACAATTAAGTGGCCAATTAACTGTATAGTGTGAACTGGGCTTTAGTTACGTTTAATATGTTTTGAACATCTGGCAACGCTGTTCCTTAGAAATATTCGCATAGTCGCGTTATTTATGCTTGACTTCCATTTCAAGACGATTCCGAGCTGATCACGTTTTTCTTTGAAAGTAAGTCTACGTGAGAGATGATTTTATCTCTGATTAACAATTACTTGCAAAATAGAAGAGTTGCTTCTTCTTGTATATTAATGTAATTCCAAATATCTGCGTAACGAAAATTTAGGCCTAAGTTAAGCTTGGATGTAGTATTGTACTATTATCATGAATACCAGTGCTAGTCTGCCTAATGAAATCTATAGCTAAACGATTAGTAAATAAAAACTTAAACATTTTAGTTCTAAGCTAATTATTAATTCGATCAAAAAATTAATATGAAATTCAACAATGTTATTACAATTTAGGGAAGACAATAATTATAAATGCTGGAGGTAAAGTTAAACTAGCGAAGAGGTTAAAAGTAGGAAGGGGTTAGTCTAGAAATTAAGCTTAGAATATAATTATTGGCAAATTGATATTATTGAAGTGAAGTAGAACTCATTAATGCATGCAATGTGGTTTAGACAAAATTCTTACTAACTTGACCACCTGACTCCTATTGTCGAAAAACCGATGGTGGTAATAAATAAAGTCAGTACCATTGCGGAGGGGGCGGTTTGATCTGGGCTGCATTTTTAACGTGAGGCAATGTCATTTTCAACGTATTTTGCGTTGGTACAGGACCGTTCTTAGAGCGCTCGTGGCCCCGGGCGAAATGCATGGGCGAAACTGAGAGTAGAGGCTCTCCGGTATATACATCCCTATGGTAAAATTTTAGAGGCCCTGGGCGACCGTCCTGCTCGCCCCTCCCCCCCTTAAGAACGGCCCTGTATGTTGGTATTATAACTGCCGGCCAAATTAAATGTTAGCCCAGGGCGCCAAAACCTCTATTTACGTCACAGAACGAAATCGTATACTTGGCGCTACTAATCTAAAGTGTTATATGTAAACACGCAAATTTATCGTCTAAATGATTCTTGGGCATATTTCGTTGTAGACACACAACTTACTAAATATTGTCCACGCAGCTCAAAAGCTTCTTTATGAGCTCTACTTCACTTCACATCAGTTTGGTTGGGTCAAATAATAAAGAAAAACAAAAAATGAAGTTTTAGGAAAGAACATAGTTCAACGGGCTCGTCTCACACCAAGAGCCCGAGCTCGATTTGAAGCTAAGCTCAGCCTTTTTATGAAAATGATACGAGCCCGAGAAGAGACCAAAACGTTGTGGTCATTTCATTTGAGCCCGAGATGAGACCTTTATATTATAGCGTATTTTTGTGTGCTCGAACTGAAACTATTTTAATACAGCGTATATTTGTGAGCTCGAGATGAGACCATTAAAATATAGTAAATTGCAGTGACCCTTAGCGGAGTCCAATATAATGTACTACTACGAGTCCGGGCTGAGACCATATTTTTGTAACGATGCCGATATGAGACCTTTTTATTTTTTTTATTTTTTTTTCGCTCGTTATGAGCCCTTGTAACGGGTGGGACAATACAGTCCGCTCGTCCATTTAATTAAACAGGTGCGAGATATGTGTTACGGCCACGCCAACGGGGGGATACTTGGGGATAGGGTTGGGACACCCGTGGCGGAAGTATGACAACCACCCGTTGGGGGATTAGTGGTTGTCCTCACACGGCCATCCACAAACTCTGCCTCCCGGACGCCTGGGATTACAGGAGTGAGCCACTACTCCCGGCCTTTTTATTTTTAAGAGACGGTTGTGTCCGTTTTGGCACGATTATATTTCCCCTTGGCCACTGGGGAGCGCGCGGAGCAGAGCAAGAGTACGTACTTAATAATCGGTCCCCAAAATCGTCATTTGTTAAAACCACCAAATATTTAAAATTTGTGGAAGAACATCATATTGATCTAAAATGTTTGATAATCAATAAAATATTTTTTTCAAATAAAAATTTTCTTTAGAATCAATTTTTTCTTTGAATAATCCGAAACGTCTCAAGAACTCGATACGTTTGGAATTCTAATGTTGCGGGAACTTGCCGCGTTTGAATCTTAAACGTTTCAAGAACTCAACGCGTTTGAATCTTAAACGTTTCAAGAACTCGACGCGTTTGAATCTTAAACGTTTCAAGAACTCGACGCGTTTGAATCTTAAACGTTTCAAGAACTCGACGCGTTTGAATCTTAAACGTTTCAAGAACTCGACGCGTTTGAAACTTAAACGATTCGACAACTCGACGCGTTTGAATCTTACACGTTTCAAGAACTCAACGCGTTTGAATCTTAAACGATTCGACAACTCGACACATTTGAAACTTAAACGTTGCGACAACTCGACGCGTTTGAAACTTAAACGCTTCCAGATTTCGACGCGTTTGAAAATAGACGAGTTTACATTTTAAGCACTACAAGACCTCAACACGCATAAAACAATCATTTCTAGAACTTAACATGCTTTAACCGAAAACGTTTTCTAATTCGACGCGCAAAAAAACCTAACGTTTCTTCTACTCAACGCGTGTTGGTATAGCATACATGTATGTCTGTGAGAGCGTTGCATTTTCCCGTTTAGAAAAACGTCTAGAATTTAAACATTGTTTTTTCTGTGTACCTGTACCTTATGCCATATCCATCGCCATTCCTTTGTCATTGCTCTTAATTCATTCTTATTTTTGTGTAACGTTTATGGTATTTAATATTATCTCCATTCCCTACTAAAGCAGGGCGGCGCAATAAGTGTAAACTTTCTTTTCCTGTTCAATAAACTTTATTTAAAAAAAATAGTGGTTCTTGCTCAAGTGAGGAATGAAAATGAACGAAAAGTTCACGAACTGCCCATCTCTGTTTAAGGGTCGCTCTTGAACGGGAAATATCGTTTAAGGCTTATGATTATATTGCCATTTAAATGCTACACGGCCAATGAAATAATTTTCTCGCCTTCTTGGCGAACTTGTTAAATTTAGATAATTTTTATCTTTTTACTAGTTTTACCAATCATTTTATAAAAATAATTTCCAAAAATGAGTAAACGTATAAACGAAAAGCCATTTCAAGAGGAAATTTTACCACCAGACGATGACAATGAATCACAAATTTCTTGTGAAGATTCAAATGAGTCTGATGTCAGTTTTAACTTTTTGGAGGAAAAAGAAAGTATTACTAATTACTCATGTAAATTTATGTTAAGTACATTAAACAATAATTAGTTTTAATAATTATTTTCTGATTTTAAAAATGGTTAGTATAAAATTTGGGACTCGAATTGGACTAGAAATAGCTAAAATGTGCTTTTTATGGACTCGAAGACTCGAACGAGTATTGAAAAATTGGACTCGAATCGAAACCCAAAAAATAGGACTCGCACAGCCCTACTTTCAAACCCGTGTATCTCTGAAAGCGGTATGGTGCATAATGGGTGCCTATTAATAGGCTACATATTTGATGGGAATTACATTAATGGGCGGGCTATCGTTAAGCTGGCCCGCCCACTTAATATTTATACATTTGCTGAATCCGATAGTTTTCAAAACCTTGTATCTTTGAAAGCGGTATGGTGCATATTCTAGGGAAGGTGGTGCTTATTGGTGCATAATGGGTGCCTATTGATGGACTGCATCTTTCTTTGAAATTAAAAATGGGTGGGCTACCATTAACCTCACCCGCCCATTTCAAATTCATACATTTCCATAATCCGATAATTTTCAAACTCTTGAATCTCCGAAACTAATATGGTGCATATATTGGCGAAGGTGGTGCGTAATGGTGCATAATGGGTGCCTATTGATGGGCTGCATCTTTGTTTGAATTTGAAAATGGGCGGGCTACCATTAACTTGGCCCGCCCATTTTCAAACTCTTTTATCTCCGAATCCGGCGTGGTGCAGATTTTAAGAAAGGTGGTGCGTAACGGTGCGTAACAGGTGCCAATTAACAGACTTCATATTTGCAGGATATTTCGAAAGTAGAAGGAAAGTGATGGCGAGACGCCACCCCCGGGGACGGGGTCAGGTTCGGGATCGGGGTCCGGGATTTAAGGGGTGAAATGGGGGTTAAATCGTCGAAAAGTCAATGTATTTAGGGTATTTCTCGCGACGATTTGTTTTCTCATATATAAACATATTATGTCCAGGCCAACTTGTTCATTTATCTACGCTTATCTCGAAAGATACTTGAACGTATATCTTATCAAGTGTTATCGTACGGAATAAGTTGAAATGATGTAAAAATTGATAACCTAGGCGACGCGTGCGCAGATTACCCCGGGGGACGCGGTTAATTTGAATTTAAGAGTGTTTTGACGTCATGGAATATTCGTTGTTAAAGTAGAATGGAAATATTTTTAAACTTCATTTTAATATCATTGTAGTACTTAAATATGCTTGGCACTTGAACCAATCTCACGAGTATTTCTTAAAACGAATATCTCGATCGCGTTTTATCGTACGAAATAAGTGGAAATTATGTAAGTTGTATGATTAATAACCTAGGCAGGAAGATAGCGCGCGCGTGCGCGGATTACCTGGGAGGCGCGGATTGCCCGGGCGCGCGGTTAATTTGAATTTAAAACATGGATTCCCTCTCCGAAATAATTCATGTACCCAAAATTGGACCGCAAGTTTTTTTCTTTTAGGGGAATCTCTATGGGAGTTTAACATTACAATAAAGCTAATAGGTCCAGTTTGGGGTACTTTTGGTCCGAAATGGGGTACATAGGGCCGAAAATGGTGACTTTGGTCGTTTTAAGGGTACTTTTGGTCTATTTTGGTCCATTTTTGGGTACATCAGAAAAGCAGTTGGAAAAACGAAGAGCCTTATTTTTTTTTCCACCCATCTCCAAACTCCAAAAATTATTGCTTTAATTTATTTATCGCTTCCGTAGGTATAAAATAAGATAAAAACCACTTACCTATATTTTAATTACGGTAAATTAAAAATACTTAATTAGTGTACTAAGTTACGTTTAAAAGAACCTTTTGTAACAATTCCAATATGTAAATATAGGTATAAGGATTGAAAAAATTCTTAAAGTGGTTTTACTGATAAACTCTAAAGGAATTTAACTTTAAAGGGTATCTTAGATTATTGTTTTTAATTTTATTCAAGTTGAAAACGTATTAAGAGTCCTTCAAAGTACTATAAAAGGATTTTATTTACGAACTTAATTCATATTTTCTTCAAACTTTCAATTAGCTTTTATTACTATTTAAATACGGTAAAATATAATTCTTATACACAAATATAGTCAGAAAGATACTATAAAACACTAAAATTAAAATTAAATTAAATTTGTGTGGATAAGATTTGTAAATATCATTTTGAAACTAATAACTTTCACGCTTTATTTAAGTCAAGCCAATAAAAACAATTACCTATATTTTAAATACGGTAAAATATAAATACATTTCCGATATGTAAATAGGTAGAATAACACTATGAAAAGTTCCTTTTTCTTCTTTTAATACGACAACACACAACTCTGATACGCAAATATATAAAGAAAATATAAAAATAAATTTACTCTACGTTCGATACGTTAAAATACATTTCCGATACACACAAATATAGATAAAGAAATACTATAAAATGTAAAAAGGTAGAAAAATACTACACATTAACCATTATGAATTTAAGCTTACAACATCCTTCACGTATAGAGCATAACATATATGTTCAGAGTTAACTTGTTTCCTCGTTATCTTTATCGCATGTGTTTTAAATAGCGTATGGAATAAGTTAAGAATGTACTGAAATGGTGTATGTTTAAACCTCGTAGAATAAAGAGTAAAACATATGTTCAGAGTCGGCTTGATTACTAAAGCGAATAACACAGAGACGTTTCAGGTGTTGTCACGTAGGAAGAAAAATACTACAACACTCTCTATACTCTACATTCAACACGTTAAAATATACTTCCGAAATGCCAATATAGGTAGTAAAATACTACAAAATCTCTATACTTTACCTTCAATACGTTAAATTACATTCCAATATGTAAATATAGGAGGAAAAATACTACAAAAGCCTCTTTTCTTGGCGTTCAATATGTTAAAATAGATTTCTGAAATGCAAATGTAGGTAGTAAATACTACAAAATCTCTATACTCTACCTTCAATACGTTAAATTACATTCCAATATGTAAATATAGGAGGAAAAATACTACAAAAGCCTCTTTTCTTGGCGTTCAATATGTTAAAATAGATTTCTGAAATGCAAATATAGGTAGTAAATACTACAAAAGCCTCTTTTCTTGGCGTTCAATATGTTAAAATAAATTTCTGAAATGCAAATATAGGTAGTAATTACTACAAAAGCCTCTTACTCTACGTTCAATACGTTAAATTAATGATATGCCTCCGATCGAATCGTTCATTTTTTCCTATTTAAATATACGCATTTAAATTAGAATTGCTTCTAGTGTTCGGCAGTCGATTAATTATTATCCACAAATTTTCCGATTTATTTAAAAAACGTTGGTAAAAAGAATATCATTTTAACTTATTTAATTGTGTTTTTTACCCAACCAAGCATTTATTTGAATAAAAGTGGTATTTATTTAAATAACCAATAGTTAAATAAAAATTGTTAAATGTTTAAATAATCGAAAGTGAACAAGCCTATTTTTTAAATAAAACAAACAGACTTTAGAGTTGATAAGATTTGTAAATATCATTTGAAACTAATAATTTTCACGCTTTATTTAAGTCAAGCAATTACATTTTTAAAAATGAAAGAAGTTAAACAATATAAAAATTTGTAAATATTGTAAATATTTTTAGGTAATAAAGAAATTAAGAAATGTTTTAATTAAAATATCTTTCATTTTCTACTACATTTTTAAAAATGAAAGAAGTTTAACAATATAATTATTCTAATATAATTTCAAAATCAGGTATTATTTAAAGTACAAATGCATAATTTAGTGAAGCAATTCTTATTTAAATACTTTTATTTAATTAATTTGTGTATCTGAAATGTATTAATTGAAAAATAAGTGGGTTTTACTATTTATCACGGTTTTTATATATATATATATATATTGGAATTGTTACAAAAGGTTCTTTTAAACGTAACTTAGTACATTAATTTATTTTGGAAGTTCAAAACGTATTAAGAGCCCTTCAGAGTACTATAAAAGGATTTCATTTACAAACTAAATTAATATTTTCTTCAAACTTTCAATTCGTTATAATTTGAATTTAAATGAAAACATCATGGATTATAGGTGCGTAATCTACTATTAGACCGAACTAATTAAAAAAAATACTTAAAGTAAGTGGTTTTACTGATAAACTCTAACGGAATTTTGGAATTTTCTAGAATAGCAAAGTAAAACTAAAACGTAAACCAAGTTTAAAACGAAACTAATAACTGGGAGAAAGGTTGAAATAAGTAATTTTTTTTTGATTTTTCGTTTTTTAATTTTTGAGTTCCCTATATTATTATAAACTAAATTAAATATAATTTTTGAAAATTTATGATAAAAGATCTGCTCCTTCGTGTTTTACATATATTTAAAAACTCGAGATTTTAATGAATTCTTTTCAAAGCATGAAAAATATAGCAGATCCTTTGATTTTAATTGTAGTTAGTAGTTACTTAAAAAAAAAGTCGCTAGCTGACTTGGAGCTGGTGTAGTTAAATTTTAAAAATGTGTATTTTAAACTTTGTTTGTAAAAGTTTTTTTTGAAAAAGTTTAGTATTATAGTTTAAATTTATTAAATAAAATAAAATAAAATATAAATTATACATTTGGTTTAGTATTTTACTATTGCAAGTAAAATTAATAGTAATTTCAATTACTTTTTTAGTTTTTTTTTGACAAATATGCAAACTATTTAGTTATTTCAAAAACAAATACGTCGAATTATTTGGTATTCGAAATACTATTGGTTAGTTTTTATATATTTAATTTTATTTTTCAGAACAATTTCTCTTCGTCTAGCTTCTTCTAACTTTAATTTAGATGGCCTTAAAGCCAAGTATTTAACAAATTTTGTAATCAAGTAGATGGAGCTTTAAACAATTTTTCAGTCATGTAGTCAAGGAAATGTTCAAATATACGTGTATTTGGTCATTTTGATGGTCAAATAGCCCAGTATGGAACTGCGAGATGATAGTCAGACATTGAGACGCGGGTGGCGCCAGTGCCCCAGCGTCCGCGCCCTCGCCCTGATGGTGCCCCGAGCCTCCGTCGACGTCTGAAATGTGAAATGGGGCACCGACGGGGCTGGCGCGGACGCTGGGGCACTGGCGCCACCCGCGTCTCAATGTCTGACTATCATCTCGCAGTTCCATACTGGGCTATTTGACCATCAAAATGACCAAATACACGTATATTTGAACATTTCCTTGACTACATGACTGAAAAATTGTTTAAAGCTCCATCTACTTGATTACAAAATTTGTTAAATACTTGGCTTTAAGGCCATCTAAATTAAAGTTAGAAGAAGCTAGACGAAGAGAAATTGTTCTGAAAAATAAAATTAAATATATAAAAACTAACCAATAGTATTTCGAATACCAAATAATTCGACGTATTTGTTTTTGAAATAACTAAATAGTTTGCATATTTGTCAAAAAAAAACTAAAAAAGTAATTGAAATTACTATTAATTTTACTTGCAATAGTAAAATACTAAACCAAATGTATAATTTATATTTTATTTTATTTTATTTTATTTAATAAATTTAAACTATAATACTAAACTTTTTCAAAAAAAACTTTTACAAACAAAGTTTAAAATACACATTTTTAAAATTTAACTACACCAGCTCCAAGTCAGCTAGCGACTTTTTTTTTAAGTAACTACTAACTACAATTAAAATCAAAGGATCTGCTATATTTTTCATGCTTTGAAAAGAATTCATTAAAATCTCGAGTTTTTAAATATATGTAAAACACGAAGGAGCAGATCTTTTATCATAAATTTTCAAAAATTATATTTAATTTAGTTTATAATAATATAGGGAACTCAAAAATTAAAAAACGAAAAATCAAAAAAAAATTACTTATTTCAACCTTTCTCCCAGTTATTAGTTTCGTTTTAAACTTGGTTTACGTTTTAGTTTTACTTTGCTATTCTAGAAAATTCCAAAATTCCGTTAGAGTTTATCAGTAAAACCACTTACTTTAAGTATTTTTTTTAATTAGTTCGGTCTAATAGTAGATTACGCACCTATAATCCATGATGTTTTCATTTAAATTCAAATTATAACGAATTGAAAGTTTGAAGAAAATATTAATTTAGTTTGTAAATGAAATCCTTTTCTAGTACTCTGAAGGGCTCTTAATACGTTTTGAACTTCCAAAATAAATTAATGTACTAAGTTACGTTTAAAAGAACCTTTTGTAACAATTCCAATATATATATATATATAAAAACCGTGATAAATAGTAAAACCCACTTATTTTTCAATTAATACATTTCAGATACACAAATTAATTAAATAAAAGTATTTAAATAAGAATTGCTTCACTAAATTATGCATTTGTACTTTAAATAATACCTGATTTTGAAATTATATTAGAATAATTATATTGTTAAACTTCTTTCATTTTTAAAAATGTAGTAGAAAATGAAAGATATTTTAATTAAAACATTTCTTAATTTCTTTATTACCTAAAAATATTTACAATATTTACAAATTTTTATATTGTTTAACTTCTTTCATTTTTAAAAATGTAATTGCTTGACTTAAATAAAGCGTGAAAATTATTAGTTTCAAATGATATTTACAAATCTTATCAACTCTAAAGTCTGTTTGTTTTATTTAAAAAATAGGCTTGTTCACTTTCGATTATTTAAACATTTAACAATTTTTATTTAACTATTGGTTATTTAAATAAATACCACTTTTATTCAAATAAATGCTTGGTTGGGTAAAAAACACAATTAAATAAGTTAAAATGATATTCTTTTTACCAACGTTTTTTAAATAAATCGGAAAATTTGTGGATAATAATTAATCGACTGCCGAACACTAGAAGCAATTCTAATTTAAATGCGTATATTTAAATAGGAAAAAATGAACGATTCGATCGGAGGCATATCATTAATTTAACGTATTGAACGTAGAGTAAGAGGCTTTTGTAGTAATTACTACCTATATTTGCATTTCAGAAATCTATTTTAACATATTGAACGCCAAGAAAAGAGGCTTTTGTAGTATTTACTACCTATATTTGCATTTCAGAAATCTATTTTAACATATTGAACGCCAAGAAAAGAGGCTTTTGTAGTATTTTTCCTCCTATATTTACATATTGGAATGTAATTTAACGTATTGAAGGTAGAGTATAGAGATTTTGTAGTATTTACTACCTACATTTGCATTTCAGAAATCTATTTTAACATATTGAACGCCAAGAAAAGAGGCTTTTGTAGTATTTTTCCTCCTATATTTACATATTGGAATGTAATTTAACGTATTGAAGGTAAAGTATAGAGATTTTGTAGTATTTTACTACCTATATTGGCATTTCGGAAGTATATTTTAACGTGTTGAATGTAGAGTATAGAGAGTGTTGTAGTATTTTTCTTCCTACGTGACTACACCTGAAACGTCTCTGTGTTATTCGCTTTAGTAATCAAGCCGACTCTGAACATATGTTTTACTCTTTATTCTACGAGGTTTAAACATACACCATTTCAGTACATTCTTAACTTATTCCATACGCTATTTAAAACACATGCGATAAAGATAACGAGGAAACAAGTTAACTCTGAACATATATGTTATGCTCTATACGTGAAGGATGTTGTAAGCTTAAATTCATAATGGTTAATGTGTAGTATTTTTCTACCTTTTTACATTTTATAGTATTTCTTTATCTATATTTGTGTGTATCGGAAATGTATTTTAACGTATCGAACGTAGAGTAAATTTATTTTTATATTTTCTTTATATATTTGCGTATCAGAGTTGTGTGTTGTCGTATTAAAAGAAGAAAAAGGAACTTTTCATAGTGTTATTCTACCTATTTACATATCGGAAATGTATTTATATTTTACCGTATTTAAAATATAGGTAATTGTTTTTATTGGCTTGACTTAAATAAAGCGTGAAAGTTATTAGTTTCAAAATGATATTTACAAATCTTATCCACACAAATTTAATTTAATTTTAATTTTAGTGTTTTATAGTATCTTTCTGACTATATTTGTGTATAAGAATTATATTTTACCGTATTTAAATAGTAATAAAAGCTAATTGAAAGTTTGAAGAAAATATGAATTAAGTTCGTAAATAAAATCCTTTTATAGTACTTTGAAGGACTCTTAATACGTTTTCAACTTGAATAAAATTAAAACCAATAATCTAAGATACCCTTTAAAGTTAAATTCCTTTAGAGTTTATCAGTAAAACCACTTTAAGTATTTTTTCAATCCTTATACCTATATTTATATATTGGAATTGTTACAAAAGGTTCTTTTAAACGTAACTTAGTACACTAATTAAGTATTTTTAATTTACCGTAATTAAAATATAGGTAAGTGGTTTTTATCTTATTTTATACCTACGGAAGCGATAAATAAATTAAAGCAATAATTTTTGGAGTTTGGAGATGGGTGGAAAAAAAATAAGGCTCTTCGTTTTTCCAACTGCTTTTCTGATGTACCCAAAAATGGACCAAAATAGACCAAAAGTACCCTTAAAACGACCAAAGTCACCATTTTCGGCCCTATGTACCCCATTTCGGACCAAAAGTACCCCAAACTGGACCTATTAGCTTTATTGTAATGTTAAACTCCCATAGAGATTCCCCTAAAAGAAAAAAACTTGCGGTCCAATTTTGGGTACATGAATTATTTCGGAGAGGGAATCCATGTTTTAAATTCAAATTAACCGCGCGCCCGGGCAATCCGCGCCTCCCAGGTAATCCGCGCACGCGCGCGCTATCTTCCTGCCTAGGTTATTAATCATACAACTTACATAATTTCCACTTATTTCGTACGATAAAACGCGATCGAGATATTCGTTTTAAGAAATACTCGTGAGATTGGTTCAAGTGCCAAGCATATTTAAGTACTACAATGATAATAAAATGAAGTTTAAAAATATTTCCATTCTACTTTAACAACGAATATTCCATGACGTCAAAACACTCTTAAATTCAAATTAACCGCGTCCCCCGGGGTAATCTGCGCACGCGTCGCCTAGGTTATCAATTTTTACATCATTTCAACTTATTCCGTACGATAACACTTGATAAGATATACGTTCAAGTATCTTTCGAGATAAGCGTAGATAAATGAACAAGTTGGCCTGGACATAATATGTTTATATATGAGAAAACAAATCGTCGCGAGAAATACCCTAAATACATTGACTTTTCGACGATTTAACCCCCATTTCACCCCTTAAATCCCGGACCCCGATCCCGAACCTGACCCCGTCCCCGGGGGTGGCGTCTCACCATCACTTTCCTTCTACTTTCGAAAGGGCGGGTTAGGTTAAAAGTGGTCCGCCCATTTGAATTTTTAAAAATGAAATAGCCCATTAATAGGCACCCTTACGCACTACCCTTAAAAAAATATGTACCGTACCGCTTTCAAAGATACATGATTTTTGAAATTGTCCCGCCCAGCGAAAGTTTTCAACATTAAGCACCCATTATGCACCGATACTTAACACCCGTTTTTAAATATTCACCGTACCGGATTCCCAAATACGTACATTTTTAAATGGGTGGCTAGAAATAACAATGACTCCAATATGGGCGGGTTATGTTAACAGTGGCCCGCCCACCAATTATTTTTAGTTTAACCCCCCGACCTTTTTTAATTGAAAACTAGCCCATCATTAGGCACCCATTAGGCACTATTACGCACCACCCGTTTTTAAATATGCACCGCACCGGATTTAAAGTAACAAAATTTTTAATATTTACATCCAGAATACACTAATTTTCCTATATGGGCGGGTCATGTTATTCATGGCCCGCTTTCAATAGTATAAACCATGTAAATTTGAAAGCGATGACACGTGTCAATTTTTATTTAATTAAACTTAAATAGTTTACATATTAACCGTTTTCCGCTTCTTATAGTTGAAATGTGAGGTGGGTTTAAATTAATTATTACGATTCTTCTATAACAGATACCCCTTAAATTGTTAAGACATTTGACAGGACGCTTTGAATAGTACAAACCCTGTACATTTGAAAGCGATGAATAAAGGTAGGCGAAAGAAGTGGAAGGATTTTAGTTTGAGGTACTTTCATCAATTTGGTTTTTAATTTTAATTTTTCTTAACATTCATTAGAAAATACAATTATATTAAAAAGTAACCCCCGCTTTTCGAGAATAATTGATAATTTACGTTATATTTCCCATTGAATTGGGAATAATACTGCTAGAATTACAATTACGATTTCGGTTGCCATGGTTACGCGGAACCTGTTCTGAGAAGACTGTACGAAATTCATCTTTATAATTAGGCGCTAGCGCCATCTATATTTTTTAAAGTTATATGATTCGCGCAAAAATTCAATTGCAATATAGTTGCCACCACTAGAGACAGATGCCGCCACGGTTGAACGATATAGTTGAAAAAGTCTCCATATTGAACGAAATTGGTCCCGCGCCAGCCAGATTTAGTTGTACCTCTATTTATTCCCAACTCAATGATATTTCCAATTTCAAAAATGCGAAATTTTGGTCATACTATTCGCCGCCGACAATCGATTATAAATACAATGCAACGCCGGCTTTGTTAACGTTTGTGAGATCAGGGCCCTACAAGTGGAGCATTGGCGCATTTTAGTGATTTAAACGTACAATTGTTTTCGAAATTAAGACCGACTTGGTCGAATATTATATTTTTAGTTAGTACTGATAATTTCTGAACTAAGTTTTCGGTTGCATTAAGAATTTTCATTTTAAATGAGATTTCTTGCCAATTGATACAGGCGCCATCTAACTCGTTCGCGTTCCACTACCTTATTTCCAAAACCAGCTAGCTACTAGAAAAATTCGTTTTGTCTAAAAATTAATTTTAATTAACGTGTTTGGGTTTTGCTACCATATTTCCAAAACCAGAAAACTCGAAAAATTCGGCTTGTCTAAAAATTGATTTTAATTAACGCGTTTGGGTTTCGCTACCATATTTCCAAAACCAGAAAACTCGAAAATTTCGGCTTGTCTAAAAATTGATTTTAATTAACGCGTTTGGGTTTCGCTACCATATTTCCAAAACCAGAAAACTCGAAAAATTCGGCTTGTCTAAAAATTGATTTTAATTAACGCGTTTGGGTTTCGCTACCATATTTCCAAAACCAGAAAACTCGAAAAATTCGGCTTGTCTAAAAATTGATTTTAATTCACGCGTTTGGGTTTCGCTACCATATTTCCAAAACCAGAAAACTCGAAAAATTCGGCTTGTCTAAAAATTGATTTTAATTAACGCGTTTGGGTTTCGCTACCATATTTCCAAAACCAGAAAACTCGAAAAATTCGGCTTGTCTAAAAATTGATTTTAATTAACGCGTTTGGGTTTTGCTAACATATTTCCATAACCAGAAAACTCGAAAAATTCGGCTTGTCTAAAAATTGATTTTAATTAACGCGTTTGGGTTTCGCTACCATATTTCCAAAACCAGAAAACTCGAAAAATTCGGCTTGTCTAAAAATTGATTTTAATTAACGCGTTTGGGTTTCGCTACCATATTTCCAAAACCAGAAAACTCGAAAAATTCGGCTTGTCTAAAAATTGATTTTAATTAACGCGTTTGGGTTTTGCTAACATATTTCCAAAACCAAAAAACTCGAAAAATTCGGCTTGTCTAAAAATTGATTTTAATTAACGCGTTTGGGTTTCGCTACCATATTTCCAAAACCAGAAAACTCGAAAAATTCGGCTTGTCTAAAAATTGATTTTAATTAACGCGTTTGGGTTTCGCTACCATATTTCCAAAACCAGAAAACTCGAAAAATTTGGCTTGTCTAAAAATTGATTTTAATTAACGCGTTTGGGTTTCGCTACCATATTTCCAAAACCAGAAAACTCGAAAAATTCGGCTTGTCTAAAAATTGATTTTAATTAACGCGTTTGGGTTTTGCTAACATATTTCCAAAACCAAAAAACTCGAAAAATTCGGCTTGTCTAAAAATTGATTTTAATTAACGCGTTTGGGTTTCGCTACCATATTTCCAAAACCAGAAAACTCGAAAAATTCGGCTTGTCTAAAAATTGATTTTAATTAACGCGTTTGGGTTTTGCTAACATATTTCCAAAACCAGAAAACTCGAAAAATTCGGCTTGTCTAAAAATTGATTTTAATTAACGCGTTTGGGTTTCGCTACCATATTTCCAAAACCAGAAAACTCGAAAAATTCGGCTTGTCTAAAAATTGATTTTAATTAACGCGTTTGGGTTTTGCTAACATATTTCCAAAACCAGAAAACTCAAAAAATTCGGCTTGTCTAAAAATTGATTTTAATTAATGCGTTTGGGTTTCGCTACCATATTTCCAAAACCAGAAAACTCGAAAAATTCGGCTTGTCTAAAAATTGATTTTAATTAACGCGTTTGGGTTTTGCTAACATATTTCCAAAACCAAAGAACTCGAAAAATTCGGCTTGTCTAAAAATTGATTTTAATTAATGCGTTTGGGTTTCGCTACCATATTTCCAAAACCAGAAAACTCGAAAAATTCGGCTTGTCTAAAAATTGATTTTAATTAACGCGTTTGGGTTTTGCTAACATATTTCCAAAACCAGAAAACTCGAAAAATTCGGCTTGTCTAAAAATTGATTTTAATTAACGCGTTTGGGTTTCGCTACCATATTTCCAAAACCAGAAAACTCGAAAAATTCGGCTTGTCTAAAAATTGATTTTAATTAACGCGTTTGGGTTTTGCTAACATATTTCCAAAACCAGAAAACTCAAAAAATTCGGCTTGTCTAAAAATTGATTTTAATTAACGCGTTTGGGTTTCGCTACCATATTTCCAAAACCAGAAAACTCGAAAAATTCGGCTTGTCTAAAAATTGATTTTAATTAACGCGTTTGGGTTTTGCTAACATATTTCCAAAACCAGAAAACTCGAAAAATTCGGCTTGTCTAAAAATTGATTTTAATTAACGCGTTTGGGTTTCGCTACCATATTTCCAAAACCAGAAAACTCGAAAAATTCGGCTTGTCTAAAAATTGATTTTAATTATCGCGTTTGGGTTTCGCTACCATATTTCCAAAACCAGAAAACTCGAAAAATTCGGCTTGTCTAAAAATTGATTTTAATTAACGCGTTTGGGTTTTGCTAACATATTTCCAAAACCAAAAAACTCGAAAAATTCGGCTTGTCTAAAAATTGATTTTAATTAACGCGTTTGGGTTTTGCTAACATATTTCCAAAACCAGAAAACTCGAAAAATTCGGCTTGTCTAAAAATTGATTTTAATTAACGCGTTTGGGTTTCGCTACCATATTTCCAAAACCAAAAAACTCGAAAAATTCGGCTTGTCTAAAAATTGATTTTAATTAACGCGTTTGGGTTTTGCTAACATATTTCCAAAACCAAAAAACTCGAAAAATTCGGCTTGTCTAAAAATTGATTTTAATTAACGCGTTTGGGTTTTGCTAACATATTTCCAAAACCAAAAAACTCGAAAAATTCGGCTTGTCTAAAAATTGATTTTAATTAACGCGTTTGGGTTTTGCTAACATATTTCCAAAACCAAAAAACTCGAAAAATTCGGCTTGTCTAAAAATTGATTTTAATTAACGCGTTTGGGTTTCGCTACCATATTTCCAAAACCAGAAAACTCGAAAAATTCGGCTTGTCTAAAAATTGATTTTAATTAACGCGTTTGGGTTTCGCTACCATATTTCCAAAACCAAAAAACTCGAAAAATTCGGCTTGTCTAAAAATTGATTTTAATTAACGCGTTTGGGTTTTGCTAACATATTTCCAAAACCAAAAAACTCGAAAAATTCGGCTTGTCTAAAAATTGATTTTAATTAACGCGTTTGGGTTTTGCTAACATATTTCCAAAACCAGAAAACTCGAAAAATTCGGCTTGTCTAAAAATTGATTTTAATTAACGCGTTTGGGTTTCGCTACCATATTTCCAAAACCAGAAAACTCGAAAATTTCGGCTTGTCTAAAAATTGATTTTAATTAACGCGTTTGGGTTTCGCTACCATATTTCCAAAACCAGAAAACTCGAAAAATTCGGCTTGTCTAAAAATTGATTTTAATTAACGCGTTTGGGTTTCGCTACCATATTTCCAAAACCAGAAAACTCGAAAAATTCGGCTTGTCTAAAAATTGATTTTAATTCACGCGTTTGGGTTTCGCTACCATATTTCCAAAACCAGAAAACTCGAAAAATTCGGCTTGTCTAAAAATTGATTTTAATTAACGCGTTTGGGTTTCGCTACCATATTTCCAAAACCAGAAAACTCGAAAAATTCGGCTTGTCTAAAAATTGATTTTAATTAACGCGTTTGGGTTTTGCTAACATATTTCCATAACCAGAAAACTCGAAAAATTCGGCTTGTCTAAAAATTGATTTTAATTAACGCGTTTGGGTTTCGCTACCATATTTCCAAAACCAGAAAACTCGAAAAATTCGGCATGTCTAAAAATTGATTTTAATTAACGCGTTTGGGTTTGGCTACCATATTTCCAAAACCAGAAAACTCGAAAAATTCGGCTTGTCTAAAAATTGATTTTAATTAACGCGTTTGGGTTTTGCTAACATATTTCCAAAACCAAAAAACTCGAAAAATTCGGCTTGTCTAAAAATTGATTTTAATTAACGCGTTTGGGTTTCGCTACCATATTTCCAAAACCAGAAAACTCGAAAAATTCGGCTTGTCTAAAAATTGATTTTAATTAACGCGTTTGGGTTTCGCTACCATATTTCCAAAACCAGAAAACTCGAAAAATTTGGCTTGTCTAAAAATTGATTTTAATTAACGCGTTTGGGTTTCGCTACCATATTTCCAAAACCAGAAAACTCGAAAAATTCGGCTTGTCTAAAAATTGATTTTAATTAACGCGTTTGGGTTTTGCTAACATATTTCCAAAACCAAAAAACTCGAAAAATTCGGCTTGTCTAAAAATTGATTTTAATTAACGCGTTTGGGTTTCGCTACCATATTTCCAAAACCAGAAAACTCGAAAAATTCGGCTTGTCTAAAAATTGATTTTAATTAACGCGTTTGGGTTTTGCTAACATATTTCCAAAACCAGAAAACTCGAAAAATTCGGCTTGTCTAAAAATTGATTTTAATTAACGCGTTTGGAATTCGCTACCATATTTCCAAAACCAGAAAACTCGAAAAATTCGGCTTGTCTAAAAATTGATTTTAATTAACGCGTTTGGGTTTTGCTAACATATTTCCAAAACCAGAAAACTAAAAAAATTCGGCTTGTCTAAAAATTGATTTTAATTAATGCGTTTGGGTTTCGCTACCATATTTCCAAAACCAGAAAACTCGAAAAATTCGGCTTGTCTAAAAATTGATTTTAATTAACGCGTTTGGGTTTTGCTAACATATTTCCAAAACCAAAAAACTCGAAAAATTCGGCTTGTCTAAAAATTGATTTTAATTAATGCGTTTGGGTTTCGCTACCATATTTCCAAAACCAGAAAACTCGAAAAATTCGGCTTGTCTAAAAATTGATTTTAATTAACGCGTTTGGGTTTTGCTAACATATTTCCAAAACCAGAAAACTCGAAAAATTCGGCTTGTCTAAAAATTGATTTTAATTAACGCGTTTGGGTTTCGCTACCATATTTCCAAAACCAGAAAACTCGAAAAATTCGGCTTGTCTAAAAATTGATTTTAATTAACGCGTTTGGGTTTCGCTACCATATTTCCAAAACCAGAAAACTCGAAAAATTCGGCTTGTCTAAAAATTGATTTTAATTAACGCGTTTGGGTTTTGCTAACATATTTCCAAAACCAAAAAACTCGAAAAATTCGGCTTGTCTAAAAATTGATTTTAATTAATGCGTTTGGGTTTCGCTACCATGTTTCCAAAACCAGAAAACTCGAAAAATTCGGCTTGTCTAAAAATTGATTTTAATTAACGCGTTTGGGTTTTGCTAACATATTTCCAAAACCAGAAAACTCGAAAAATTCGGCTTGTCTAAAAATTGATTTTAATTAACGCGTTTGGGTTTCGCTACCATATTTCCAAAACCAGAAAACTCGAAAAATTCGGCTTGTCTAAAAATTGATTTTAATTAACGCGTTTGGGTTTTGCTAACATATTTCCAAAACCAGAAAACTCAAAAAATTCGGCTTGTCTAAAAATTGATTTTAATTAACGCGTTTGGGTTTCGCTACCATATTTCCAAAACCAGAAAACTCGAAAAATTCGGCTTGTCTAAAAATTGATTTTAATTAACGCGTTTGGGTTTCGCTACCATATTTCCAAAACCAGAAAACTCGAAAAATTCGGCTTGTCTAAAAATTGATTTTAATTAACGCGTTTGGGTTTTGCTAACATATTTCCATAACCAGAAAACTCGAAAAATTCGGCTTGTCTAAAAATTGATTTTAATTAACGCGTTTGGGTTTCGCTACCATATTTCCAAAACCAGAAAACTCGAAAAATTCGGCTTGTCTAAAAATTGATTTTAATTAACGCGTTTGGGTTTTGCTAACATATTTCCATAACCAGAAAACTCGAAAAATTCGGCTTGTCTAAAAATTGATTTTAATTAACGCGTTTGGGTTTCGCTACCATATTTCCAAAACCAGAAAACTCGAAAAATTCGGCTTGTCTAAAAATTGATTTTAATTAACGCGTTTGGGTTTCGCTACCATATTTCCAAAACCAAAAAACTCGAAAAATTCGGCTTGTCTAAAAATTGATTTTAATTAACGCGTTTGGGTTTCGCTACCATATTTCCAAAACCAGAAAACTCGAAAAATTCGGCTTGTCTAAAAATTGATTTTAATTAACGCGTTTGGGTTTCGCTACCATATTTCCAAAACCAGAAAACTCGAAAAATTTGGCTTGTCTAAAAATTGATTTTAATTAACGCGTTTGGGTTTCGCTACCATATTTCCAAAACCAGAAAACTCGAAAAATTCGGCTTGTCTAAAAATTGATTTTAATTAACGCGTTTGGGTTTTGCTAACATATTTCCAAAACCAAAAAACTCGAAAAATTCGGCTTGTCTAAAAATTGATTTTAATTAACGCGTTTGGGTTTCGCTACCATATTTCCAAAACCAGAAAACTCGAAAAATTCGGCTTGTCTAAAAATTGATTTTTATTAACGCGTTTGGGTTTTGCTAACATATTTCCAAAACCAGAAAACTCGAAAAATTCGGCTTGTCTAAAAATTGATTTTAATTAACGCGTTTGGAATTCGCTACCATATTTCCAAAACCAGAAAACTCGAAAAATTCGGCTTGTCTAAAAATTGATTTTAATTAACGCGTTTGGGTTTTGCTAACATATTTCCAAAACCAGAAAACTAAAAAAATTCGGCTTGTCTAAAAATTGATTTTAATTAATGCGTTTGGGTTTCGCTACCATATTTCCAAAACCAGAAAACTCGAAAAATTCGGCTTGTCTAAAAATTGATTTTAATTAACGCGTTTGGGTTTTGCTAACATATTTCCAAAACCAAAAAACTCGAAAAATTCGGCTTGTCTAAAAATTGATTTTAATTAATGCGTTTGGGTTTCGCTACCATATTTCCAAAACCAGAAAACTCGAAAAATTCGGCTTGTCTAAAAATTGATTTTAATTAACGCGTTTGGGTTTTGCTAACATATTTCCAAAACCAGAAAACTCGAAAAATTCGGCTTGTCTAAAAATTGATTTTATTTAACGCGTTTGGGTTTCGCTACCATATTTCCAAAACCAGAAAACTCGAAAAATTCGGCTTGTCTAAAAATTGATTTTAATTAACGCGTTTGGGTTTCGCTACCATATTTCCAAAACCAGAAAACTCGAAAAATTCGGCTTGTCTAAAAATTGATTTTAATTAACGCGTTTGGGTTTTGCTAACATATTTCCAAAACCAAAAAACTCGAAAAATTCGGCTTGTCTAAAAATTGATTTTAATTAATGCGTTTGGGTTTCGCTACCATGTTTCCAAAACCAGAATACTCGAAAAATTCGGCTTGTCTAAAAATTGATTTTAATTAACGCGTTTGGGTTTTGCTAACATATTTCCAAAACCAGAAAACTCGAAAAATTCGGCTTGTCTAAAAATTGATTTTAATTAACGCGTTTAGGTTTCGCTACCATATTTCCAAAACCAGAAAACTCGAAAAATTCGGCTTGTCTAAAAATTGATTTTAATTAACGCGTTTGGGTTTTGCTAACATATTTCCAAAACCAGAAAACTCAAAAAATTCGGCTTGTCTAAAAATTGATTTTAATTAACGCGTTTGGGTTTCGCTACCATATTTCCAAAACCAGAAAACTCGAAAAATTCGGCTTGTCTAAAAATTGATTTTAATTAACGCGTTTGGGTTTCGCTACCATATTTCCAAAACCAGAAAACTCGAAAAATTCGGCTTGTCTAAAAATTGATTTTAATTAACGCGTTTGGGTTTTGCTAACATATTTCCATAACCAGAAAACTCGAAAAATTCGGCTTGTCTAAAAATTGATTTTAATTAACGCGTTTGGGTTTCGCTACCATATTTCCAAAACCAGAAAACTCGAAAAATTCGGCTTGTCTAAAAATTGATTTTAATTAACGCGTTTGGGTTTTGCTAACATATTTCCATAACCAGAAAACTCGAAAAATTCGGCTTGTCTAAAAATTGATTTTAATTAACGCGTTTGGGTTTCGCTACCATATTTCCAAAACCAGAAAACTCGAAAAATTCGGCTTGTCTAAAAATTGATTTTAATTAACGCGTTTGGGTTTCGCTACCATATTTCCAAAACCAGAAAACTCGAAAAATTCGGCTTGTCTAAAAATTGATTTTAATTAACGCGTTTGGGTTTTGCTAACATATTTCCAAAACCAAAAAACTCGAAAAATTCGGCTTGTCTAAAAATTGATTTTAATTAACGCGTTTGGGTTTCGCTACCATATTTCCAAAACCAGAAAACTCGAAAAATTCGGCTTGTCTAAAAATTGATTTTAATTAACGCGTTTGGGTTTTGCTAACATATTTCCAAAACCAAAAAACTCGAAAAATTCGGCTTGTCTAAAAATTGATTTTAATTAACGCGTTTGGGTTTTGCTAACATATTTCCAAAACCAGAAAACTCGAAAAATTCGGCTTGTCTAAAAATTGATTTTAATTAACGCGTTTGGGTTTCGCTACCATATTTCCAAAACCAAAAAACTCGAAAAATTCGGCTTGTCTAAAAATTGATTTTAATTAACGCGTTTGGGTTTTGCTAACATATTTCCAAAACCAAAAAACTCGAAAAATTCGGCTTGTCTAAAAATTGATTTTAATTAACGCGTTTGGGTTTTGCTAACATATTTCCAAAACCAAAAAACTCGAAAAATTCGGCTTGTCTAAAAATTGATTTTAATTAACGCGTTTGGGTTTTGCTAACATATTTCCAAAACCAAAAAACTCGAAAAATTCGGCTTGTCTAAAAATTGATTTTAATTAACGCGTTTGGGTTTCGCTACCATATTTCCAAAACCAGAAAACTCGAAAAATTCGGCTTGTCTAAAAATTGATTTTAATTAACGCGTTTGGGTTTTGCTAACATATTTCCAAAACCAGAAAACTCGAAAAATTCGGCTTGTCTAAAAATTGATTTTAATTAACGCGTTTGGGTTTCGCTACCATATTTCCAAAACCAGAAAACTCGAAAAATTCGGCTTGTCTAAAAATTGATTTTAATTAACGCGTTTGGGTTTTGCTAACATATTTCCAAAACCAGAAAACTCAAAAAATTCGGCTTGTCTAAAAATTGATTTTAATTAATGCGTTTGGGTTTCGCTACCATATTTCCAAAACCAGAAAACTTGAAAAATTCGGCTTGTCTAAAAATTGATTTTAATTAACGCGTTTGGGTTTTGCTAACATATTTCCAAAACCAAAAAACTCGAAAAATTCGGCTTGTCTAAAAATTGATTTTAATTAATGCGTTTGGGTTTCGCTACCATATTTCCAAAACCAGAAAACTCGAAAAATTCGGCTTGTCTAAAAATTGATTTTAATTAACGCGTTTGGGTTTTGCTAACATATTTCCAAAACCAGAAAACTCGAAAAATTCGGCTTGTCTAAAAATTGATTTTAATTAACGCGTTTGGGTTTCGCTACCATATTTCCAAAACCAGAAAACTCGAAAAATTCGGCTTGTCTAAAAATTGATTTTAATTAACGCGTTTGGGTTTTGCTAACATATTTCCAAAACCAGAAAACTCAAAAAATTCGGCTTGTCTAAAAATTGATTTTAATTAACGCGTTTGGGTTTCTCTACCATATTTCCAAAACCAGAAAACTCGAAAAATTCGGCTTGTCTAAAAATTGATTTTAATTAACGCGTTTGGGTTTTGCTAACATATTTCCAAAACCAGAAAACTCGAAAAATTCGGCTTGTCTAAAAATTGATTTTAATTAACGCGTTTGGGTTTCGCTACCATATTTCCAAAACCAGAAAACTCGAAAAATTCGGCTTGTCTAAAAATTGATTTTAATTATCGCGTTTGGGTTTCGCTACCATATTTCCAAAACCAGAAAACTCGAAAAATTCGGCTTGTCTAAAAATTGATTTTAATTAACGCGTTTGGGTTTTGCTAACATATTTCCAAAACCAGAAAACTCGAAAAATTTGGCTTGTCTAAAAATTGATTTTAATTAACGCGTTTGGGTTTCGCTACCATATTTCCAAAACCAGAAAACTCAAAAAATTCGGCTTGTCTAAAAATTGATTTTAATTAACGCGTTTGGGTTTCGCTACCATATTTCCAAAACCAGAAAACTCGAAAAATTCGGCTTGTCTAAAAATTGATTTTAATTAACGCGTTTGGGTTTTGCTAACATATTTCCAAAACCAAAAAACTCGAAAAATTCGGCTTGTCTAAAAATTGATTTTAATTAACGCGTTTGGGTTTTGCTAACATATTTCCAAAACCAGAAAACTCGAAAAATTCGGCTTGTCTAAAAATTGATTTTAATTAACGCGTTTGGGTTTCGCTACCATATTTCCAAAACCAAAAAACTCGAAAAATTCGGCTTGTCTAAAAATTGATTTTAATTAACGCGTTTGGGTTTTGCTAACATATTTCCAAAACCAGAAAACTCGAAAAATTCGGCTTGTCTAAAAATAGATTTTAATTAACGCGTTTGGGTTTTGCTAACATATTTCCAAAACCAGAAAACTCGAAAAATTCGGCTTGTCTAAAAATTGATTTTAATTAACGCGTTTGGGTTTCGCTACCATATTTCCAAAACCAGAAAACTCGAAAAATTCGGCTTATCTAAAAATTGATTTTAATTAACGCGTTTGGGTTTTGCTAACATATTTCCAAAACCAAAAAACTCGAAAAATTCGGCTTGTCTAAAAATTGATTTTAATTAACGCGTTTGGGTTTTGCTAACATATTTCCAAAACCAGAAAACTCGAAAAATTCGGCTTGTCTAAAAATTGATTTTAATTAACGCGTTTGGGTTTCGCTACCATATTTCCAAAACCAGAAAACTCGAAAAATTCGGCTTGTCTAAAAATTGATTTTAATTATCGCGTTTGGGTTTCGCTACCATATTTCCAAAACCAGAAAACTCGAAAAATTCGGCTTGTCTAAAAATTGATTTTAATTAACGCGTTTGGGTTTTGCTAACATATTTCCAAAACCAAAAAACTCGAAAAATTCGGCTTGTCTAAAAATTGATTTTAATTAACGCGTTTGGGTTTTGCTAACATATTTCCAAAACCAGAAAACTCGAAAAATTCGGCTTGTCTAAAAATTGATTTTAATTAACGCGTTTGGGTTTCGCTACCATATTTCCAAAACCAAAAAACTCGAAAAATTCGGCTTGTCTAAAAATTGATTTTAATTAACGCGTTTGGGTTTTGCTAACATATTTCCAAAACCAAAAAACTCGAAAAATTCGGCTTGTCTAAAAATTGATTTTAATTAACGCGTTTGGGTTTTGCTAACATATTTCCAAAACCAAAAAACTCGAAAAATTCGGCTTGTCTAAAAATTGATTTTAATTAACGCGTTTGGGTTTTGCTAACATATTTCCAAAACCAAAAAACTCGAAAAATTCGGCTTGTCTAAAAATTGATTTTAATTAACGCGTTTGGGTTTCGCTACCATATTTCCAAAACCAGAAAACTCGAAAAATTCGGCTTGTCTAAAAATTGATTTTAATTAACGCGTTTGGGTTTCGCTACCATATTTCCAAAACCAAAAAACTCGAAAAATTCGGCTTGTCTAAAAATTGATTTTAATTAACGCGTTTGGGTTTTGCTAACATATTTCCAAAACCAAAAAACTCGAAAAATTCGGCTTGTCTAAAAATTGATTTTAATTAACGCGTTTGGGTTTTGCTAACATATTTCCAAAACCAGAAAACTCGAAAAATTCGGCTTGTCTAAAAATTGATTTTAATTAACGCGTTTGGGTTTCGCTACCATATTTCCAAAACCAGAAAACTCGAAAAATTCGGCTTGTCTAAAAATTGATTTTAATTAACGCGTTTGGGTTTTGCTAACATATTTCCAAAACCAAAAAACTCGAAAAATTCGGCTTGTCTAAAAATTGATTTTAATTAACGCGTTTGGGTTTCGCTACCATATTTCCAAAACCAGAAAACTCGAAAAATTCGGCTTGTCTAAAAATTGATTTTAATTAACGCGTTTGGGTTTCGCTACCATATTTCCAAAACCAGAAAACTCGAAAAATTTGGCTTGTCTAAAAATTGATTTTAATTAACGCGTTTGGGTTTCGCTACCATATTTCCAAAACCAGAAAACTCGAAAAATTCGGCTTGTCTAAAAATTGATTTTAATTAACGCGTTTGGGTTTTGCTAACATATTTCCAAAACCAAAAAACTCGAAAAATTCGGCTTGTCTAAAAATTGATTTTAATTAACGCGTTTGGGTTTCGCTACCATATTTCCAAAACCAGAAAACTCGAAAAATTCGGCTTGTCTAAAAATTGATTTTAATTAACGCGTTTGGGTTTCGCTACCATATTTCCAAAACCAGAAAACTCGAAAAATTTGGCTTGTCTAAAAATTGATTTTAATTAATGCGTTTGGGTTTCGCTACCATATTTCCAAAACCTGAAAACTCGAAAAATTCGGCTTGTCTAAAAATTGATTTTAATTAACGCGTTTGGGTTTTGCTAACATATTTCCAAAACCAGAAAACTCGAAAAATTCGGCTTGTCTAAAAATTGATTTTAATTAACGCGTTTGGGTTTCGCTACCATATTTCCAAAACCAGAAAACTCGAAAAATTCGGCTTGTCTAAAAATTGATTTTAATTAACGCGTTTGGGTTTTGCTAACATATTTCCAAAACCAGAAAACTCAAAAAATTCGGCTTGTCTAAAAATTGATTTTAATTAACGCGTTTGGGTTTCGCTACCATATTTCCAAAACCAGAAAACTCGAAAAATTTGGCTTGTCTAAAAATTGATTTTAATTAACGCGTTTGGGTTTCGCTACCATATTTCCAAAACCAGAAAACTCGAAAAATTCGGCTTGTCTAAAAATTGATTTTAATTAACGCGTTTGGGTTTTGCTAACATATTTCCAAAACCAAAAAACTCGAAAAATTCGGCTTGTCTAAAAATTGATTTTAATTAACGCGTTTGGGTTTCGCTACCATATTTCCAAAACCAGAAAACTCGAAAAATTCGGCTTGTCTAAAAATTGATTTTAATTAACGCGTTTGGGTTTCGCTACCATATTTCCAAAACCAGAAAACTCGAAAAATTTGGCTTGTCTAAAAATTGATTTTAATTAACGCGTTTGGGTTTTGCTAACATATTTCCAAAACCAAAAAACTCGAAAAATTCGGCTTGTCTAAAAATTGATTTTAATTAACGCGTTTGGGTTTTGCTAACATATTTCCAAAACCAGAAAACTCGAAAAATTCGGCTTGTCTAAAAATTGATTTTAATTAACGCGTTTGGGTTTCGCTACCATATTTCCAAAACCAAAAAACTCGAAAAATTCGGCTTGTCTAAAAATTGATTTTAATTAACGCGTTTGGGTTTTGCTAACATATTTCCAAAACCAAAAAACTCGAAAAATTCGGCTTGTCTAAAAATTGATTTTAATTAACGCGTTTGGGTTTTGCTAACATATTTCCAAAACCAGAAAACTCGAAAAATTCGGCTTGTCTAAAAATTGATTTTAATTAACGCGTTTGGGTTTCGCTACCATATTTCCAAAACCAGAAAACTCGAAAAATTTGGCTTGTCTAAAAATTGATTTTAATTAACGCGTTTGGGTTTCGCTACCATATTTCCAAAACCAGAAAACTCGAAAAATTCGGCTTGTCTAAAAATTGATTTTAATTAACGCGTTTGGGTTTCGCTACCATATTTCCAAAACCAGAAAACTCGAAAAATTCGGCTTGTCTAAAAATTGATTTTAATTAACGCGTTTGGGTTTTGCTAACATATTTCCAAAACCAAAAAACTCGAAAAATTCGGCTTGTCTAAAAATTGATTTTAATTAACGCGTTTGGGTTTTGCTAACATATTTCCAAAACCAGAAAACTCGAAAAATTCGGCTTGTCTAAAAATTGATTTTAATTAACGCGTTTGGGTTTCGCTACCATATTTCCAAAACCAGAAAACTCGAAAAATTCGGCTTGTCTAAAAATTGATTTTAATTAACGCGTTTGGGTTTTGCTAACATATTTCCAAAACCAAAAAACCCGAAAAATTCGGCTTGTCTAAAAATTGATTTTAATTAACGCGTTTGGGTTTCGCTACCATATTTCCAAAACCAGAAAACTCGAAAAATTTGGCTTGTCTAAAAATTGATTTTAATTAACGCGTTTGGGTTTCGCTACCATATTTCCAAAACCAGAAAACTCGAAAAATTCGGCTTGTCTAAAAATTGATTTTAATTAACGCGTTTGGGTTTTGCTAACATATTTCCAAAACCAAAAAACTCGAAAAATTCGGCTTGTCTAAAAATTGATTTTAATTAACACGTTTGGGTTTCGCTACCATATTTCCAAAACCAGAAAACTCGAAAAATTCGGCTTGTCTAAAAATTGATTTTAATTAACGCGTTTGGGTTTCGCTACCATATTTCCAAAACCAGAAAACTCGAAAAATTTGGCTTGTCTAAAAATTGATTTTAATTAATGCGTTTGGGTTTCGCTACCATATTTCCAAAACCAGAAAACTCGAAAAATTCGGCTTGTCTAAAAATTGATTTTAATTAACGCGTTTGGGTTTTGCTAACATATTTCCAAAACCAGAAAACTCAAAAAATTCGGCTTGTCTAAAAATTGATTTTAATTAACGCGTTTGGGTTTCGCTACCATATTTCCAAAACCAGAAAACTCGAAAAATTCGGCTTGTCTAAAAATTGATTTTAATTAACGCGTTTGGGTTTTGCTAACATATTTCCAAAACCAGAAAACTCGAAAAATTCGGCTTGTCTAAAAATTGATTTTAATTAACGCGTTTGGGTTTCGCTACCATATTTCCAAAACCCGAAAACTCGAAAAATTCGGCTTGTCTAAAAATTGATTTTAATTATCGCGTTTGGGTTTCGCTACCATATTTCCAAAACCAGAAAACTCGAAAAATTCGGCTTGTCTAAAAATTGATTTTAATTAACGCGTTTGGGTTTCGCTACCATATTTCCAAAACCAGAAAACTCGAAAAATTCGGCTTGTCTAAAAATTGATTTTAATTATCGCGTTTGGGTTTCGCTACCATATTTCCAAAACCAGAAAACTCGAAAAATTCGGCTTGTCTAAAAATTGATTTTAATTAACGCGTTTGGGTTTTGCTAACATATTTCCAAAACCAAAAAACTCGAAAAATTCGGCTTGTCTAAAAATTGATTTTAATTAACGCGTTTGGGTTTTGCTAACATATTTCCAAAACCAGAAAACTCGAAAAATTCGGCTTGTCTAAAAATTGATTTTAATTAACGCGTTTGGGTTTCGCTACCATATTTCCAAAACCAGAAAACTCGAAAAATTTGGCTTGTCTAAAAATTGATTTTAATTAACGCGTTTGGGTTTCGCTACCATATTTCCAAAACCAGAAAACTCGAAAAATTCGGCTTGTCTAAAAATTGATTTTAATTAACGCGTTTGGGTTTCGCTACCATATTTCCAAAACCAGAAAACTCGAAAAATTCGGCTTGTCTAAAAATTGATTTTAATTAACGCGTTTGGGTTTTGCTAACATATTTCCAAAACCAAAAAACTCGAAAAATTCGGCTTGTCTAAAAATTGATTTTAATTAACGCGTTTGGGTTTTGCTAACATATTTCCAAAACCAGAAAACTCGAAAAATTCGGCTTGTCTAAAAATTGATTTTAATTAACGCGTTTGGGTTTCGCTACCATATTTCCAAAACCAGAAAACTCGAAAAATTCGGCTTGTCTAAAAATTGATTTTAATTAACGCGTTTGGGTTTTGCTAACATATTTCCAAAACCAAAAAACTCGAAAAATTCGGCTTGTCTAAAAATTGATTTTAATTAACGCGTTTGGGTTTCGCTACCATATTTCCAAAACCAGAAAACTCGAAAAATTTGGCTTGTCTAAAAATTGATTTTAATTAACGCGTTTGGGTTTCGCTACCATATTTCCAAAACCAGAAAACTCGAAAAATTCGGCTTGTCTAAAAATTGATTTTAATTAACGCGTTTGGGTTTTGCTAACATATTTCCAAAACCAAAAAACTCGAAAAATTCGGCTTGTCTAAAAATTGATTTTAATTAACACGTTTGGGTTTCGCTACCATATTTCCAAAACCAGAAAACTCGAAAAATTCGGCTTGTCTAAAAATTGATTTTAATTAACGCGTTTGGGTTTCGCTACCATATTTCCAAAACCAGAAAACTCGAAAAATTTGGCTTGTCTAAAAATTGATTTTAATTAATGCGTTTGGGTTTCGCTACCATATTTCCAAAACCAGAAAACTCGAAAAAATCGGCTTGTCTAAAAATTGATTTTAATTAACGCGTTTGGGTTTTGCTAACATATTTCCAAAACCAGAAAACTCAAAAAATTCGGCTTGTCTAAAAATTGATTTTAATTAACGCGTTTGGGTTTCGCTACCATATTTCCAAAACCAGAAAACTCGAAAAATTCGGCTTGTCTAAAAATTGATTTTAATTAACGCGTTTGGGTTTTGCTAACATATTTCCAAAACCAGAAAACTCGAAAAATTCGGCTTGTCTAAAAATTGATTTTAATTAACGCGTTTGGGTTTCGCTACCATATTTCCAAAACCAGAAAACTCGAAAAATTCGGCTTGTCTAAAAATTGATTTTAATTATCGCGTTTGGGTTTCGCTACCATATTTCCAAAACCAGAAAACTCGAAAAATTCGGCTTGTCTAAAAATTGATTTTAATTAACGCGTTTGGGTTTCGCTACCATATTTCCAAAACCAGAAAACTCGAAAAATTCGGCTTGTCTAAAAATTGATTTTAATTATCGCGTTTGGGTTTCGCTACCATATTTCCAAAACCAGAAAACTCGAAAAATTCGGCTTGTCTAAAAATTGATTTTAATTAACGCGTTTGGGTTTTGCTAACATATTTCCAAAACCAAAAAACTCGAAAAATTCGGCTTGTCTAAAAATTGATTTTAATTAACGCGTTTGGGTTTTGCTAACATATTTCCAAAACCAGAAAACTCGAAAAATTCGGCTTGTCTAAAAATTGATTTTAATTAACGCGTTTGGGTTTCGCTACCATATTTCCAAAACCAAAAAACTCGAAAAATTCGGCTTGTCTAAAAATTGATTTTAATTAACGCGTTTGGGTTTTGCTAACATATTTCCAAAACCAAAAAAAACGAAAAATTCGGCTTGTCTAAAAATTGATTTTAATTAACGCGTTTGGGTTTTGCTAACATATTTCCAAAACCAAAAAACTCGAAAAATTCGGCTTGTCTAAAAATAGATTTTAATTAACGCGTTTGGGTTTTGCTAACATATTTCCAAAACCAGAAAACTCGAAAAATTCGGCTTGTCTAAAAATTGATTTTAATTAACGCGTTTGGGTTTCGCTACCATATTTCCAAAACCAGAAAACTCGAAAAATTCGGCTTGTCTAAAAATTGATTTTAATTAACGCGTTTGGGTTTTGCTAACATATTTCCAAAACCAAAAAACTCGAAAAATTCGGCTTGTCTAAAAATTGATTTTAATTAACGCGTTTGGGTTTCGCTACCATATTTCCAAAACCAGAAAACTCGAAAAATTCGGCTTGTCTAAAAATTAATTTTGTTCGCGTTTCGCTACTTCATTTCCAAAACCAAGTAACTGGAAAAATTCGTTTTCGATAAAATTTCTCTTGGGTTTGTGAAGTTAATCTAATTCACCAATCAACCAAAAACTTAATTTATTTGTTAATCGCAAGAAATATGTTTGGTCTATGGAAATATAGTTTCATTTGTGAATATTAAATCAAAAGTCGTTTTTTAAGTAGTTTCCCCTTAAATTAAATTTAAAATTCTCAACATTTTAAAATAAAATTACCCGTAAGAATAATATTTCTTAGGTAGGCTTTAGTTGTATCAAAGGCTGTTTTAAAAAAAAGTTTAATTATCAGAAAAAGTAACATTTATGTTGCCAAAAGTGAAGTGGTCAGTCCGTTCCTGTCAGAGGCGATTTCAAACGACGCCCAGCCGCGTTCTCTTAGCTCTTTCGACACGTGACATGCTTGACCGCCGTCGAAAAGCCGGGGCCTCAACTCCGAGATAAAAACATACTGCATCTTACCAAGAAACCTTCTATTTTACCCTCTCTTGGTAATTAAAATTTCCGGAAAATTAAGTTAAACAGCTCGATTAATTTCTTGCTCTACACTCAAAATATTTTAAAGCACTAAAAGATTCGAAGCTTTATCAAATGCAATAACACTCGAACTACGCACACTTTTCTAAACTTATTATACCAAATTAACTATGAAGTTCAAAATAACAAAAATTAATTAAAAATAAACTTTTTTTGGGAGGTTTCGAGCGCACTGGCTCATATTCCTTGTTTACTAGGTTATTGAAACATATTTCGATTAATTAGTTAAAAGTTAGATATTCAATTTTAAAATATAATAATATTAACACGAGAAAATATCAATTTTTTGACGACAGTCATTACATGTCATTTGGAATCGTGAAAATGGTGTGAATGTTATTCTCTGCCTTGTTGAGCGTAGCTCCCTTAGCAACGACTGCTATGGGGAAAAAATGCTGGTCCTGTGATTGTCCGAAGCCGTCAAAATAGCCTATGCGAAGCGCGCGTAAAAGGCGAGAGAGTATAAACCGCCCGAAACCTGGCGCCCGGTGAACACCCGGTGAACCTGGAAGCGCGCGCAAAAGGGGACCGCGTGTATAAAGGGAGAGAGTAGGGAGAGAGAGAAGCCAGATAGCGCGCGTATAGAGGGAACCTGGCAAAGCAGCGCGCGTAAAAGGCGAGAGAGTAGAAACCGTCCGAAGCCTGGGTCTAATAGTATCGCTAGATAGCATGTGTGTAAGGCGACTTTCGATAGAGAACCTGTCAGTGCACGTAAAGTATGTGTAAGAGGGGAGGGGATTGAAAGGCTTTTTTATGCATTGCGGGAGAGAGGGAGATGAGAAGAATGAAAGGCGGTTTTTTATGCATTTTTTTATTTAATTCTGTCCAAAATGAAATTCATGGTTTCCACAACTTCAATTTCAAGGACTCTACTGCCTAATTTTACAACTATTTCCCCAGGCATTAAAGTAACTGGAATTAAATTGGCCATTTCGTTGAATTCATCGTCGCTGTCGAACGCTGGGTCATCCAAAAGGTGTCTCCTTTGGAAATAATGAATTATTTGTAGATCGTTACATTTGTAAATAAGTTATTTAATTATTTATAATACGTACTTTGCTGGTGGAGCGGCTGCTTTTTTGTTAGGGGTTGTTTGTGGCGATTGAGTAGCGAAGGTAGGATTTGTTTTGACAGCAACGTTTTGGGGTGAGGCACGATTTGTTTTTGCCCCAACGGTTTTAACAGGCGTTATTCCTACGGATCCAGGTTTCAATTTTGAGCGCCTTTTGAAGGTTAATAGTAAACCCGGGCTACCAACCAAAAAAAAAAAGAACTAGAGAGATTAGAGATTTTGTAACTTTGGCGATGTATAAAATATGTTTGCTCAATTTAATAACTATTTCCCGTTTCCAAATTGAAAGATAGATACTACACTTAATTAATCTATTGACCCGAAATTATTATGACAATCAGTCTAATTCAAATTAATGTTAATAACTACCGTAAGTGTTCTATCGATTGATGTCAAAGGTAAAAAACTAAAAATGCACATTTTAAATAGACGAACATTGCAGGCGTTAAAAATGGAGCGCGTCTATTATTTGCATTTGTATTTATTAAATTATGACGCGGTGAATCAGATTGAAATCAACGCCATTGGCACTAAAATAGAGTCCCCTGTAGCACAAAGAGTCGATTCAGGGTCGTGCTTTGGTCGAAAAGTCGCTTTTGTGTCCTGGTCCACTCTAAAAGTCTGAAACGTCTTTCGTCTATGACTGACCGGGTCTGGACCAGGGTTCGACATTAGGATATCTTTTGGTAGACAGCCTGACTGGTGAGCCTCCTATTTTAATTTATGTTAGTAGTCACTGACTGGGGGGGGGGGAGGGTATAAAAACAAGAAGGACAACCGACTTTATCATTACTCGACTTAATTGACTTTGACCGATCACAAGTTTTCACGACTTAAGAGTCTTTGACTAGTTTCAAATATTTTCATGGATAATATCATCAAATGACGCGTTAATTGGAGATCGAGATTCCGAATCAGAACTTGTATGAGGTGCATTAAGTAGTGTATTTGTATACCCCTACATCGTTAACTAGTACATGACAGGGGTAGATAAATATTTGATAAAAGAAAGATAAAAACCAATAAAGGACAATTCGAAAAGATAATAAGTTGAATGAATGGGGGAAACTAGCAAAACCAGAGCCAAGTAGACAAAGCCAAGGCAAGAACGGATGAGAAGGAAGACCCCGCCGAGCCCGACTCCAAAGAGGTGGAACACAAGCGTGAGAAAGCCATAAGCGAAAAATAGGAATACATATAACTGATACTGCTTTTTTTATGAGGTGCAGTGTGTCAGAATTTATAGCCCGGTGTACCTAGTAACAGAGACCATACCACCGGAGGCCTATCATCATAGTGCCCTACGCCAGCGTCCACCTAGCCCGGACAGGTGACAAATCCAACATGGGTAGCAGAACCCTACTACTGATGGTCGCACCTTTGACGCAAGCCACTCAACCCAGCAGAAGGTGCAGCAATGGGTGGACCAATCCCCACTTCGCACACAGCAGTGGGATTTAGAATGGATGCTATAGCAACTCCAGCCGACACCCTACCTACGTAGGTAAGGAGCCAAACCCTTTGGAGAGAGCTCCTAAAGGGAAACGACGAGCACACAGCAGTCCAAGTAACCCGGCACAGCTGGCACCGGAGATCCCGGTGCGGTTCCAAAAGGCCGGGAAACAGGACCGCCGTGCCCGCATATGGAGGCCCGCCGCCCCACAGCAGGCTACCCAATCCGCCGAGGCGGCCAGTTTGCCTGGACCCTCTCCGTTAGCCTGAACCGAAGTTCAGTATCCAGCCCAAACCTGACCGAAGTCGGAGGTGGAGATAGGACTATTTGATCAGAGCTAACATCTCCCAGTGCGCCACCGCCCTTATGGGTTACAAGAGGCGGATCCCGACTCCCCGGTAAAGCCACCAGTTATTGCACACTCTAACCCATTTAGGGCCTTTTATGAGGTGCAGAAGACTCTCTGGACTACAAGCATATATGATTGATAAATCATAAATCTATGATACGCCATATTCCCCATTGTTTATAAAATAATTTAAATAAATTTTTCCCTAGTCAAATTTACAGGTAAGCCCCCAGATTTGAATTAATTTTAGTAGTCAGAGCATTTATTTTAGTAGTCAAATGCCGTGAGTAGTGCCGTATGTCCAGCCCTGGTCTGGGCGTTCTCTCCTCCTCGTTCGACAGAGGTAGAACTAGCGAGTACTTGAAGCTGACAAAGCCCAGCTAGCTAACTCTCACGGGGAACTTAAATCTGTAGAGGCTCGGCCTCGTGAGAATCTACTTGGGTCGTTAACGGTCTCGACCTTTCACGGTGGCGCAATCATCTTCCATCGTTCAGCATCCACTTACACCGTCGCGCCCTCTTAGATTTTATCGCTTTAATTTGACTTGTTACTATTTTCCACAATACTCTGTAAATAAGTTTCAACAATAAATCATTGTATGGAATCTATAAAACATCACATATAGTCAGATTTGACTCGGTAATTTCGGAGTCGGTTAACTACGAGGGGATAACCACTTCCTAAAAATCTGTACACCGATTACGGGAGTACAAAAATGAGTACAGCCTTTGGTAGTGCTAAATCTGTACTCACTTACGTAATCATTTTAGTACAGTCAAAGCTACAGGCTTGAACACCGATTACGCCAAGTGATCAGCCCCTCGGTTAACTATCACATTTTTAGTCTGTATAGCGTCACGTTGTGAAATAGGGCTGACTGTGGCCCGACAGGTACATTTTTAGTCGGCAGAGAGTCGACCTTTAAAATGTCAGCCAACCCTAACTTCCCTAGGACATTTCGACTGTAAAATCGAAGGCCGGCCGACATGGCCATTTTAGGACTTTAACCGACGTTGGCCCGACTCCATTGTGCTACAGGAGTATGTAATATCACTTGGTAGCTGCCGATTTAGGCACGCTTTTTTCTCTAAGGAAAAAAATCATGCGTGGCTTTGCGTGACGTCACAATGATATTACTCTATACGTGTTCTATCGAATGCTATAAAATTAAAAAATGCACCTCTTATCGCAGAGGAATATTGAGGATCAAATCAGCCCTACACTGGTAGCGCGAACTATTTAGTTTTCTTCGTATTTGTACATTACTATGAATTTTTTGGTTAATATAAATTGTAAACAGTTTTTTCATGGATTAAACAATTGTTCCCGTAATTTTATTATAGTTTTAAAGCCATGTCTAGTGTTTTACGCGGTAGTTACACAGGTATTCTACTGCACAATAAACTATATTTTCCAACTTTCAGAATTCTGGCGAATTGACTAGTGTCAAACCCATGTCTTTAAGTATGGTTAAACCTCGCACAAATATTGAAAAACTAAAGAAGTTATTCCCGGGGTGTGGAAATAAATTACTTCTATTTCAAGGCTTAGTTCATGAGAAATTGTTCCACATCGGGTTAGGTGCACCGCTTTTATCGGAGACGTGTTCATTTTCTGAGAAATGGTTTCTTTGTGATCGAGGTTTAGCTTGAAATATTTAAATCCAATAGTGAACATACGCATCCTTAGGACAAAATAAAACTAAATGAAAGTTTTAATATTTCGCCTACCTTTATTCATGAAAACAGACATATTTGTGTAATAGAACAATTTTCTTTAGGATTAACGAGCGATTGTTTTTGGCAGATAAGCATTTTTTCCTGACCGTTACAAATTATTTTACCTGGGAAATTTCATCACTACCAAAGAACTCGTGAAGAACCAAAATAAAATGGTGCTAACATTACTAAACAATATTGTACATCAAATATTTCTAATGGCCTTGAGATTTGCATTACGACAATTTGTTGATCTTCCACGCCTCTTTCGAGTGGGGGCCGTCATCTTCCTTTCTTTAATTTTTTTTATTTTCATCTTTGATTTGGTATTTTTTAATGGACGCAACCAGTATTAGACACACAGACGACATTAAAAACTCTTCCTTCTCCCACCGTCACGCTATGGAAAATTAAACCCGTTTTTTCACCAAATGGGACTTTCTAATGGACTTCACGCTATGAAAAAATCAATATAACCTCTAATATTTTTTGTGCCTTTTTAACTTAAGAAAGGTTATAGAGTAGGTTGTGTGCTTTTGTATATTTTATTAAATTAATTAAATAATTTACAAAGGTTTTTGTAAAAATTGATACCACCAGATGTCGATACAACTACAGCTCCAAATATTTTAATATTAGCCTATATTGATTATGTCTCTACTCTATCATCAAAAATAAAATGGCGTATCGCCGTGATGCACTAGCTCGTGTTTTAACTAAGCCTTGGCACCATGTTCGCACGGAGAAGCTAGGTTAACGTAGGAGGGTCAAATAACCCCCCTAGGTAAAACCCGGCGAGCGTTCGGACGCAGGGTTTTTCTCTTCGTTTTTTCCTGTATCTAAAAAGCCGGAAACCGTTCGCACGTGGATTTTAACAAGAGATTTGGCTAAATACGAACGTTCGTTTTACGGGTCCGTGGCAGATTTTAGCTATGGCTAATGAAGAAATTCAAGTTATTTTTTTGAGCTTAATTATTGCGATTCAGGCGATTTCAGTCGTTTTTTTACTAATTCACGTACTTTTCTTATAAATAACAATAATTATCTTAATACTTTGTAAAAAATTAAATAAAAGCAAAAGGTTTAATGATATTTTTTTATTTTTCAATTAAGTTTTACAAATTCCCTTTATGAAATTGATTTTGATACAAATGTGTATATCCAAAATGCGGTGGGGGGGGGGTTTGTCTAAAAAATGAAGTTGATGGGGGACTAGCCAATGAAGTTGACGGGGGGCTAGAAAATGGTGGGATGATTGGGCTTCTAATTAAATGCGCAGATGTTGGCGGTGTAGCTTGGGCTGTAACATCTCCTTTTTTGACTAAAGCTTCTGTGAGGCTCCCGAAGTATGTTACAAGTTTCTCCAAATAAGAATTGGCTTTTTAAAAGACCGTTCGTTTTTTCGTCAATTTCTTTAAAATATCCCAGGGCTTTCTCGTTTTGTTCATAAAACAGCGTGTCTTTTTTTCCAACCCCAATTTTCTTCTTTTTATTCTGATTTCTCTCAGCACCTAATTTTCAACATATTAAAATTATAAATCGGTTTATACTTAATTGGTCATATTATTCAGGCGTACCGTTTACGGGATCTGATTTCCTTTTTAGGGATGCTGACCCTTCTTCTTTATCCTCTACTACGTCAACAGAAGCAGATACATCACCTTGCGTGGCATTGACCAATAGATTCACTATTATCCGTAAATTAGATTAATTATTATTATTATATAATTTATAATTTTATAAAAATTATAGAACCCTTGAGTTGCATGTTTTAATATTTAATATAAAATAATTACCTTGTTATATCTTCGTGGCGTAACTGTACTTGTACAATTTCGCTTTCCACTGTCTCGCAAGCATCTTCATTGTAGAAAGGGCGCTGTCCCAAAATTTCTCGAATTTTTTCGTAGTATATCCATTTTGGTGGCGATCCACCAGTGACCGCGGGTTTTGATTTTCGATATGAATCTTTTAAAGTTTGAATCTTTTTTTGGACCTGTTTACCGTCCCTAGTATATCCTTTCTCTTGTAGTTTTTTCGCCATAGCTTCAAAAACACCTTTTTTCCTACTCATACCTTCTAATTTATTGTAAAATTCTTTCCATAAATCAATGAGGTCATAAATTTCTTTGGAAGACCACGAATTAGACATTTTAATGATATTTTGAAACTGCACAAGCGACCAACTAAACCACGAGTGAATTATTGGCTTGCAACAAACAAACACAAAGTGAAAATATGGTGTATTGGGTTTTTCTTGGTTAATCTGGAAAATATTCTTTCGAGAGGCGTTCGCACGTGCATTTTTATTGAAACTGGACTTTCCGTAATCCGTTTATTGTTCGCACCGTTTAAAATTCTCGGAATCTCACCCCCCTAGGTGATCAGAAAACCGGAGGCGGACCTCGAAGAGGTTCGCCTCCGGTTTTTTCGTCCGTCTTTTCGCCGAGCGTTCGGACTGGAAAAATGCTCACCTAGGGGGGTTATTTGACCCTCCTAGGTTAACCTAGCTTCTCCGTGCGAACATGGTATTACACTTCGATTATTTAAATTTTTGTACTTTCCAGTTTGTAATCCGTGCGTGGGCGAATGGTTAAATGTGAGAAATCTGCGCTAAATGCGGGTGTGGGAAAGACGAATTCGAATTTTATCATAAGATAATAAATGTTTTTATATTTAAGATTTTAATTTGATAATACGTATTAATTTATATCCTGTTTAAATAATCTATACATAACGTAATCATATTATTTCAATTATTATTATTATTATTCAGTGGCGTCTAGAAGCAACGAATACAGCACCCCCCACAAGGAGAACGCTACCCGTCAAAAGTCGTGGAATTTCTTTTGTACATTTTTCATTGGCTAGACGCTTTAGCGCCTGCTGCCGTTGGCAGGGCCGTGCAGAGGGGGGGCAAAATCCCCAGGGCCCGGGTGAAAAGGGCACATCGAAGAAGTTTAAGGGGGGGGGGGTGCAAATCAAGATAACTTGGGAGAAGTTTTTAGGGCTCAAGGGGGGGTGCAAATCGAAGGGGCCCGCGAGTAAGTTTGTCCCGGGCCTCAGGATACCTCTGCACGGCCCTGGCCGTCGGAAGGGGAAAATTCGGAAATTGACTTCCCCCTCGCCCGTAAAACGTTCAGCGTAAAGGCTCGTGACGCTCGTCCAATGAAATTCGTACACAACCCTTCGTTAGCGTGTTTAAAGGCTAGCTGCGTTTTCCTTGTGTTTGTTGCTCCTAAGTGGCGTAGACAAGGGGTTTTCGAGGTCCAGACTCCCCCTCCTTGGGCCTAGCTTTGATGTACTAAATTTTCACCCCCATCTCGACCCCCTCTTCACATTCACATACTTAGTCGAATTTCTGGCTACGTAGTGTTGGGTTAAATACTTTAATTTCGGTATTTAAAAAATACTGAATACTTAAACAATAAAGTATTTAAATAATAAAATACTATAAATACTCCTACGGTACAGTATTTAAAATAGAATAATAAATACCCACAGCATTAAGTATTTAAAATACTGAATACTTAAACAATGAAGTGTAGGGGTGAATGGGTTCAAGGTTTGACCACTGAGTTCCAATCGATAAAAACCACGTAACACAGGAAAATAGTCTTATAAAAGTCTTTTATTCTACCTTCCGAAAACCTATTCACAATTTACAGCTCAGGTTACTCCCGATATAAATACAAGCAAAGTAATCGCTATTGGAATCCGGAACAACAATGACCCCCGACCTCCTGAAAACGCTCCTTATATTGTCTCAGAGAGCCCGCCGTTGTCGACCCTTGAGCTCGAGATAAGACGCCCGCCGTGGCAATGGTGGCGCCATCTCTCCATTCCTCCTGTGATAAAACAATAAAAAAACCCACCGAGGCTTCCCGTTACATCTTCCCCCGCCCCAAAAAAGGGAAGCCTCGGGAAAAACACACCAGAAGAAAAAAACCCACCCAGACCAAGAAAACAAACCAACCGAATCTCCACAAGGCCTCCCGAACAGTCTCAAACGGAGGACCCCCAACCGGCCGAGACGAAAAAGTTTAGTTATCCAAACTTAACACCCGACCCTGGCTAGGATGATCCCGCAGATACGTCGCAACCTGAGGACTCGACCGCAACCTTTCCCGAACCGGCCCCGGGGTAATATAATAAACGTCCGGCCGAGGACTCTCCTTCCGAGCAACCAACAACCGATTCCACCCATAACGACCTGGCAAAGTCAACACATCCCCATCAACTTGAGCCAAAGATCCCGGAACTAGGGATACCACCCCCGAACCAACCGAGACAACACCCGGATTTGTTAACACCGGAGAACAATCCAACAATACGCCACCAAAACCCTCCGAAGGACCTCCCTTGGCAGCCACCCCCTCTGAAACCAATTCCGTCTGCGAGCGGTCCGGTGATAGTATACCATCCGACCCCACCGATGTCCCACTCAAATCAACCACCTCCTCCACATCAGCCACCGCATCCAAGTCCAAGCCCGATAAATACAATTTCAATTGATTAATATGCCAAGTACCGGCCGATTCGCCAGTGAGCACGTCCGTCAAACCATAAGAGAGAGGAGTCAACCGCTTCTCCACTCGGAACGGCCCCAACCAACGAGGAGAAAACTTCCGACATATCCGATCCGCAGCCCTCGAGATCCGGTGATTTACCCTCCAAACCAGCATCCCCACCTCCAGAGACCCATCCTTATATCCTTTATCATAATACGAATTCTGTTTTTCACTAGCCACCAAATTAATATCGATGGCCCGATCCAGAGCGCACTGCAAGTCCCGTAAAGGCCCCGCTCATAAGCAACAATGTCTTCCTCCGTCACCTCAGTAAGATCCCCACCCCCACGATTGACCCAAGGCAAAGTCAGTTCGTGACCGTGGTGTAGATAAAATGGAGAAAACCCCGTCGAGTGATGGACAGCACTATTGATGGCCAACTGATTCAAGGCAGATTCTCATCCCATTTAGTATGGAAATTCCCCACATAAATTTTAATCATCTCCCCCAAAACCCTGTTGACCCGCTCCGTAAGATTTGACTGAGGATGATACGGCGTAGTCAACTTAGGCTTAATCCTCAGGCGTCGACAAACATTCTTCCATAGCTCCGAAATAAACTGGGGACCATTATCCGACAGCAATCCCCTCATCGTACCATGTCGATACACATATTGGACCAAAGCTTTACCCACCAATATAGCCGTAATGTTACGCACAGGAAAAATCTCAACATATTTAGTGAAGTAATCGGACGATTACCACCAAAAACCTATTTTGATTCTTGGTTACAGGAAGAGGACCCACCAAATCCCCCGGGCAAAGCTTAGTAGAGGGCAGCATTAAGCCTGACTTCTTAACATTCAGGGGTTTATACTGCTGACAAATCTCGCAAGAACGCACATAGTCCCGGAATATAGTTTATAGCTTAGGGTGAAAGTATCTAGCAGCCAACTTATCGTAGGTAGCCGTACGCCCCCGATGACCAGATAAAGGATAATCGTGAAAAGCACGCAGCAAGGATGCATGAACAGCCCAAGGAATCACTATTTTTGCTGGTTTAAACCCCTCAGCCCGCCGAAATAAAGAATATCTCCTCACCTCGTGGGCCCTTTCTTCAGGTTCCAGACCACGTTCCAGCCGATGGCGAATTTCCACCCAAAAAGGATCCCGCTTCTGAGCCTCCCTTATCTCATCCAAGTTAACCTGACTCACAATCCCCCCAGTGTTGACCTCATTACAAATCATGGAATAAATACAGCCCACCTCAGGATCCCCATGCCGATTCACACCATTAACAATATTGACCCCCTCACCGGAACCCAGAGGACAACGAGACACAGCATCAGCCACCACATTCTCCTTCCCCTTTCGATGGCATATGTCGAACGGTAAAAATTCCTGTAGCCGAAGGGCCCATCGCATCAACCGACTCTTCTTGTCTTTCAACCGAAGGAGCCAACACAGTCCCTGATGATCAGAGATCACCGTAAATTCCCGCCCCTCCAGATAATGCCGAAACTTTTCCACCGTATAGACCACAGCCAAACTCTCCTGCTCGGGCGTACTATAATTTAACTCAGCCCCCCGTAATAACCGACTGACATAACCCAAAGGCACCTCTACCCCATTTTGAATCTGCCCAATGCCCTGGCCGCTAGCGTCCGTCGTCACAAAAGGACATATTTAAAAAACTAAAATAGGGAAAAATCCCTTAAACTAAAATACGAGAGAAAAAAAACCCCAATAACTAAAAACGAAACAATTTAACAAGTTAAAAAGAAAAAGTAAATAACCCCAATAAAATTTAACTTAAAAACAAGCAATAGCCACAGGACCTCAAAGTGAAGTGGGGAGAGAAAAAAAACTCCGACTCACCACCTACCACACAGAAAAGGATCTCGACGGTGCCTCCAAAAATATAGGGCTACGGGTGACCAAGGTTTGGTCACTGAGTTACTTGTTGTTCAACCGAATTAAAACCACAGGATTCATTCTTAAAAACTCTTTATTAAGCCAACCGATTACAAATTAAACTAATACAGGAGGTAGGTAGGTCGATCGTTGATCGGTCCCCAGATTCGTAATGACCCTCCGTCTCTCTAGCACGTTCTTTATATATCCGAAAGAGCCCGCCGCCGCTGACCGTTGAACCCCAGATAAAGCATCCGCCGTAGAACTGGTGGCGCCATCTCTCCGCTCCTGAACGTACTGAAAACGTAAACAAACCCACCGAGGCTTCCCGAAACAGCTCCCCGTTACAGGGTTGTATTTAATAGTTCAATGTTTTAAGAATAAATATGTTACCAATATTTTTTACCTCTCCGAGGGGACAAAGTCCCCTAGGAGGGGTTATACAACGACCGTGTCTGTCTGTGGGTCTGTCTGTCTGTCAGGACTGCGAACGCGTTCGCATTTTCGGTGCAAAGTGTAATCACTGCGTACGCAGTTTCTCAAAGGGTTGGCAAAACCACCGTGTGACGGTGAACGTTAACGGATGCATTTGCGGTTTGGTTTGGATGGTGTTTTTTCGCTCACCGTCGTGACGGTTTGGTGTATTACGTTTTTGTAATGTTTATGCGTAGGTTGTGAGTGTTGAATTTGTTGTGTTTGTGTTCTGATGGTTGTGCATGTTGAGTCTGTTGTGTTAATGACTTTGGGACGGACCGAGTGCTGAGTGTAATGCTACCTCTCAACGTCCAATGGCAGGGTTTCCACCAGTTGTACACGGTATTCGTCTTAGTATCAATTTGCGATCGCATCGGGCGGGATTTGAACCCGAGACCTCCTGATTGACAGGCGGACGTTCTACCACAGAACCACCGACACTTGTTACGCCTTATTGAAAATTAGACCTTCAGCTTTATCGGAAGCGTATTTAATAGAGTACGAAATTTTGGTTTAATTGAAATAGAATTGAAATTGAAATTATTGCATCGAAGAAATTCTAATTTAGCGTTTCTCTATTGATTAAAAACAAATGAGCCACCCAGGTTTCGAACCCAGACCATTCGGCTTGGCAATCGAGCGCTCTACCACAGAACCACCGATAGCTGCTTAGATTCACTGAAATTAAGACAGGCATCGTAAGCATAATAGGTAATAAAGTCTTTTTTTATTAATGAATTTATGAAGGCCTAATCTGGTATTTTTTAAAGGTTAAATCTTGTTTTAGCGCAGTCAGCCGAGATTAGAGGGTTAAAGGGTAGACCCTGTGGGTGGTCCACTTTCTTAACGACCTATATATAGTTCTGTTAATTCAAAGGAGATAATTTAACGTTAATTGCTTTAAGAGCTGGCGGTAAGTCAAGTGGCTCTCTGTGCTTTGTTGATGGTAAGGTTTTTGCTTCTTGTAAATACATTTGGTGTGGATATTTGGATATCTACGATTTCTAACGCAGTCAATGATTTCTTGGGTGTGCGAGTCATTATATGATATTGGAAATTGGACGGCATTGGTCTTTTTCATGTGGTATGCGTCACAACGTCAACAGGAAGTGAACGAGTCGTCCACTACCAGATATCTACGGTATCTTCATCAAGGGCGAGTGTTGAAATAAAATGAGCGTTAAAGATGCGGCAAGTATTTCGTAAGCGAGTAATTCCAAAAAGCCTCTGTAGATATTTCTTTCATTAAAATTTGCTTCGTATTATATTTAACTGATAAACTTGTTCTGTAAAAGGGTTTAATTCAATTGTGCATTGTTATAGTACGTCTAACTTACTGTTGTAACTACTTAACTTATGATATTCTGAATAAATTAAAATTGGTCGTTTCGTCTCAATTATTTTAATTATAATAAAAATTTTATACCGGGCGGGATAGAAATGGGTTAATATTTTTAACAAATTACTCTAAATTGCGGAGATATATCTTTAAGGGTTATCTCGAGAAATTAATACCACTAGGGACAATTCTTCCGAGGAAAGGTATATTTTGGCTTGCCAACTTGTTGGTTCACGAGGTTAGTAATCTTCAGGCGAGTGGCGGCTCGACCATTCACATAGAGTGGAAGGCCCTTTGGAAGCGCATGAATCTTTAATTTTATTGGGCGATCTGGTTTTCGAGGCGTGAATAAATATAGTCGGATTAGCGATGTTGTTGTTTTTACATTTGTTAGAGTATAAACCTACTTTTTTTTAGCTAGATATTGTACGTTAACTTTAGGCTAACTTGTTAAATTCACTCCTCGAAAACTAGTCGTTGGGTACGAAACGTGTTAACAAGTTTTGCTGCTAGCCTTCCACTTTACGCGAATGGGTTACTCTATGGGCGCGACGTGAAGTTGCTCTTTTTTCAATAGATGTCGCTAGCCTCGAAATCAAAAAGGCGGTACTTATAGGTACCCCTCGCGTTGATTGGATCTTTTGTAAATTGGCAATAACATAAATTCCAGCATTTATAAACAATATTTTTACATGGTAAATATCATTTATGTTAAAGTCCACTAAATTGAGTATAAGATGTCTATCTATAATACTCTACAAAGGCACTCTGACGACGTTATTATTAGGCTATTTTGAATTTTGGCTTCGTTTGCCATAAAAAGAATACACAACGCTCTCCAGTAAAGTCGCGTTTTTCGAAGAATCGGCTTTAATTCTGTAATATATTTAAAAAAAACTTCTGTGGATAGGCACATTTAAAATATTTTGATTTGTACAAAACAGGCGACTTCGAAGAAAGCAATTAGATCGAAATTTAATACTTATCTTCTTTCTCGTTTGGCGAAGATTGAAGTAAAGTTAATTTTTGATTAAATTTTGAAATAAACCATTGTTTACAATAAATATTTTTTTTTATTGTGAACATGATCCATTTATAAATTTTCTATACATAAAAACATACACTCTTCACGAATGTTACCTCAGCTATATGTAAATACTATTTGTTATCATTATAATTAAAAATACCAAATAAAAGATGGAAATAAAAAATGAAAGAAAGGAAGATGACGGCCCCCACTCGAAAGAGGCGTGATAGATCAACAAATGGTCGTAATGCAGATCTCAAGGCCATTCTTTCCGATTACGTCATATTTTAGAAATATTAGATATAAAATATTGTTTAGTTATGTTTAGCACCATTTTATTTTGGTTCGTCAAGAACCCTACGGTAGTGATGAAGTTTCCCGCTTTCCCGGGTAAAATCATTTGTAACGGTCATTATATCCAGGAAAAAATTCACGTTAATCAGCCAAAACAATCACTCGTTAACCCCAAAGGAAATTCTTCAATTACTAAAAAATATGACTGATTTCATGAATAAAGGTAGGCGAAAGATTAATACTTTCATTTAGTTTTGTTTTTTTCATAAGGATGCGTATGAGAATTATTGGATTTAAATATTTCGAGCTAAACCTCGGTCACGAAAAATCAACACGTCCCCGATAAAAGCGGTGCACCTAGCCCGATATGGAACCATTTCTCATGAACTAAGTCATGAAATACAAGTAATTTATTTTCACACCCCGGGAATAACTTCTTTAGTTTTTCAATATTTGTGCGTGGTTTAACCATACTCATAGATGATGATAGACATGGGTTTGACACTAGTCAATTCGCTAGAATTCTGAAAGTTGGAAAAGAGAAAGTTTATTGTGCAGTAGAGTACCTGTCGAAACAGAATTAATCTATGGGCGTAACTACCGCGTAAAACACTAGACATGGCTTTAAAACTTAAATAAAATTCTGGGAAATATTGTTTAATTCATTAAAAACTCTGTTTACAATTTATATTAACGAAAAAAGTCATAGTAATGTACACATACGAAGAAAACTAAATAGTTCGCGCTACCAGTGTAGGGCTGATTTGATCCTCAATATTCCTTCTGCGATAAGAGGTGCATTTTTTAATTTTATAGCATTCGATAGAACACGTATAGAGTAATATCATTGTGACGTCACGCAAAGCCACGCTTGATTTTTTCCTTAGAGAAAAAAACGCGCCCTAATTGTCAGCCGTGGCCAAAGCTACGAAGTGATATTACGTACCCCTGTAGCACAATGGAGTCGGGCCGACGTCGGTTAAAACCCTCAAATGGACATATCGGCTGGCCTTCGATTTTACAGTCGAAATGTCCTAGTGGAGTTAGGGTCGGCCGACATTTTAAAGGTCGACTCTCTGCCGACTAAAAATGTACCTGTTTCCTACTCCGAAACGACGTCGGACCACAGTCAGCCCTATTTCATAACGTGACTCTATACAGACTAAAAATGTGATAGTTAACCGACACTGAAACTTCGTCGGGCCGACTGAAAAAAAAATACCGAGTCAAATATGATTATAATATTGGTTAAATATCATGTTGTTACTCACGCCAGTAAATGAAATGTTTTATAGATACTAAAAAATATTTATTGTTGAAACTTATTTACAGAGTAATATGGAAAATAGTAACAAGTCAAATTAAAGTGATTAAATCTAAGAGGGCGCGATGGTGTAAGTGGATGATTCATCAATCCTATTTTATTTAAAAAAATCGCCACATGCTTGTAGCTCTTGTAGAAAATCAAGAGTCAACTGCCCCTCATACAAGCTCTGATTCGGAATCTCGATCTCCAATTAACGCGTCATTTGAGGATATTATCAATGAAAATATTTGAAACTAGTCAAAGACTCTTAAGTCGTGAAAAAATTGTGATCGGTCAAAGTCAATTAACTCGAGTAATAATAAAGTCGGCAGTCCTTCTTGTTTTTATACCCCAATTTTTACCCCCAATAGTCAGTGTCAACTAAAATAAATTAAGATAGGAGGCTCACTTGTCAGGCTGTCTACCAAAAAAAAGCCTTATGTCGAACCCTGGTCCAGACCTGGTCAGTCATAGACTAAAGACGTTTCCAAATGACATGTAATGACTGTCGTCAAAAAATTTATATTTTCTCATGTTAATATTTAGATATTTTAAAATTGAATATCTAACTATTAACTAACTAATCGGAATATGTTTATGTAACCTAGTAAACAAGGAAAATGAGCCTGTGCGCTCGAAACCTTCTCTACAGTTTGTCATACCATGCATAGATCCAACTGTCCTCTAGTACTTAAAATAATTTTGGTAATTTTTAACTTTATAGTTAATTTGGTATAATTAGTTAAGAAAGGTGTGCGTAGTTCGAGTGTTATTGCGTTTGATAGAGCTTCGAATCTTTTAGCGCTTAAAATAATTTTGATGAAGACCAATAAGTTAATCGAGCTGTTTATCTTAATTATCCGGAAATTTGAAGCACCCAGGAGATGGCGTTGGGTTTGCCTTTTTAGTTGAAAATGAGTTTTTGGTAAAATAGAAGGTTTCTGGTACGATACAGTAGGTTTAACTCTCGGAGTTGAGGTGGCCCGGCTTTTCGACGGCGGTCAAGCATTGATCAAGGGGTCACGTGTCGAACGAGGGAAGAGAACGCGGCTTTGGCGTCATTTGAAATCGCCTCTGACAGGAACGGACTGACCTCTTCACTTTTTGCAAAAAAAATATATTTTAAAACAGCCTTTGATACAACTTAAGCCTATCTAAGAAATATTTCATGCCGCGCCGTAAATATTATTCTTACGAGTAATTTTATGTTAAAATGTTGATAATTTTAAATTTAGTTTAAGGGAAAACTACTCTAAAAATGGCTTTATTTCCATTGACCAAACATATTTCTAGCGCTTAAGAAACAAAGATTTTGATTAATTGGTGAAGTAGATGTAAAAACGCAACTCATAGGGGTTTATATTTCATTATCTATGGAATTTAAAATTGACAAAACTATTTTGAGCGCGAAAGAAAAATGAGCAGAGTCCACTTGGAATTGAATCGGAAAAAACAACCTTGATGTGACAATTGCCCGGCGAAAAGGAAAACTGTGAAGGGTGGACGAGCGATTAAAAATAATGCAGCTGCTAGGTTAATTCGATTTAACCGCTTGTATAGACGTCTTTGAAGAGTGTACAAGCTGCCCTTTTGTATTTGAACCATCCTTGGAATATACCAATACTACAATTCTTAGTGACATCTAGTGTCAAACTCACCAAGGTACACTCTTCCCCTTTAAGGAAAATTCAACAAGATGTCACGGACATTAAGGTACACACAATCTCCCCGATGCATTAACTATATGATAAATGTTGAACTTAAATTTGAACCGGTTTCCAATCATCTTGTACATTAACTTCACAAACCCAAGAGGAATTTTATCGAAAACGAATTTTTCCAGTTACTTGGTTTTGGAAATAAAGTAGCGAAACGCGAACAAAATAAGTTTTTAGACAAACCGAATTTTTCGAGTTTTCTGGTTTTGGAAATATGGTAGTGGAATGCGAACGAGTTAGATGGCGCCTGTATCAAACTATCAATTGGCATGAAATTACAATATGACAAAAGTGCGAACGCGGGTTGTGGGGTCCTTCGAATGGAATAAAATTCTAAATGGTTACTTATATGACAACAGATAATGTTTAAAGTGTACTAGATTGTACGTTCACTTAAATTTGAAATGCTAAAATTTATTAAAGTCATTTGGGGCCCTCTTGATCCGGGGGCCATCGGCGATCGCCGTCCAGCTGACCTGGTGAAGTTCGGGACTGCCTAATCTATTTAGTCATCTTTGTAATTAAGGTTTTTTTTTCGAATAATAGTATGGTTTTTTTTTTGGTTTTTATAAATAGTAAAGAAAGTTTCAAGCGCATTTGATAATTTTTCCCGTAATTTTATAAAATTTTAAAGCAATTTCTAATGTTTTACGCCCATATCTTACAGGGAATATAATAATAATAATAATAATAATAAGGGGTTTTCCGTAAAGATTGCTTTGCAGGTTATATTCCCTTTAATACATCGGGTACTCTATTGTACCGTGAATTGTACATTTTCTCAGGATTACCCGTAAATACTGTAGCATAGACAACGGCTGTTCTTCACTTTTGCCCCAGTGTAGAACCGGATACCCGACAACGAAATACTTTTTTCAGCATCTTTAGACGAAACGTTTTCCGAATCGGCATTTTGTCGGAGAAACGATTGCCCGATGACGAATATTGTAATAGGTATTATTTCATTCGAATTAAGATAATGATTAAATTGGTAACATTAAAATGTAATATCTAAATACCCCGATTTAAATCTACTAAGGTTTGACATTAATGAAACCTTCGCACAAACAGTTTGAAGTCTATTGAAACCTTATTTTTAATAATTCCCTAACTCCTACTTCAAAGTCGATTATACGTTTTATACTCACCCGAGAATCGAGCATTGATTGATTTTTTGGAATGTTTAGAAGATTTGTAGATTTTTCCTTGAATTTACGTATCTTTCCTTAGATATGTATATTTTTATTAAATCTGTCTGTATTTCCTGATTTCGTAAGTTTGTTTGAGAATTTTGTGGATTTGTCTTAAATTTATTTTGGTTCAAATTCAGGATTTAAAGAAAAGCGAAATCACTGGCGAATTTTGGTCTTAGAGTGTAATGGAATCCAGATCATCGACAGCCTTCCAGAGACCGGTTGCCCATAATCGAGTTCCGTCACCACGCCCAAATAGGAGAGAGTAGGTAACTGTCAAACATTAGTTTATCAGTAGAATTGCATAACTGTGGTGCAATACTTATCCCAACATTCCACAACCTGTGACCTCGCCAAAATTGTGCTGAGTTCCGCCTGCCGTGTCTGCCCTTCAATTAGCTTATTTAAATATGGCGTCAGCTACGGCATCTTCCTCAAGCAATTAAAATCTAAAATTCAATTAAAATGCACATCCTTGAATCCTCTGATGGTCGTCAACAATCTTTAATTTCAATGATCACTTTCTGAAGGGTGACCGCTGAATCCATTTTGACGAAACAATTCGTGATTGCTAATTTCGGAATTTTATTTTGTTCAGGCTTTTCTAAAAGTGGTCTTCGTCGAAAACCAACGCTTCAAATCATCCCAGTCGTCGCAGCTTCATCAACCAAAGAGACTTCACACAGATCTTAAAACTTGAATCTGGCAAAATGATCAGTCGAGAATTGAAGAAACACAAATGCACTGAGTGCGTTTATGCCACGAACAAAAAGGCACATTTTATTACTCACAAAAGAAAACACACCGGTGAGAAACCATTTCAATGTGACCAGTGTCGTAGAGTATTTTCACAAAAGAGCCATTTCATTTATCATAAAAGAACTCACACGGGCGAGAAACCTTTTCTATGTGACCAGTGTAGTTACGCATGTTCGCAAAAGAGCCGTTTGATTTTACACAAAAGAACTCACACGGGCGAGAAACCATTTCAGTGTGACCAGTGTAGTTACGCATGTTCACGAAATAGCTCTTTGATTTCCCATAAAAGAACTCACACGGGCGAGAAACCATTTCAATGTGACCAGTGTAGTTACGCATCTGCATTTAAGAACTGTTTGATTATGCACAAAATAATTCACACGGGCGAGAAACCATTTCAATGTGACCAGTGTAGTTACGCAGGTTCACAAAAGAGCCATTGGATTTCGCACCTAAGAACTCACACGGGCGAGAAACCATTTCAATGTGACCAGTGTAGTTACGCATCTGCACAAAAGAGCAATTTGATTTCCCACAAAAGAACTCACACGGCCGAGAAACCATTTCAATGTGACCAGTGTAGTTACGCATCTGCACAAAAGAGCAATTTGATTTCCCACAAAAGAACTCACACGGGCGAGAAACCATTTCAATGTGACCAGTGTAGTTACGCATGTTCAAAAAAGAGCCGTTTGATTTCGCACCAAAGAACTCACACGGGTGAGAGACCATTTCAATGTGACCAGTGTAGTTACGCATCTGCTTTCAAGAACTGTTTGATTATCCATAAAAAAACTCACACGGGTGGGAAACCAACTGGATGTCCAAAGCGTGGATTCCGGGCCAGATACGAGATAAAATTATCTCACCGCGAAAAATTGCGTCACGCTCAGAGGGCAAGGTCACACAAGTGCCCTATTCGCGACCAGACCTTCGCCACGAAAATAACTCTCGGAGCTCACCTTCGAATTCCTGGTCTTCCAGAAAACCAAAGTGGCGCTTCAACTAGTCACGATCCAGATCCACGACACAGAACACCTTCACGACCACGGCTGATTGAGAGCCTTTGTCGCCAATGGGGAATTAGGTTTTGTTCGGTGCAGGTGCGACGCGTGACAAATGAACAGATTCAATCTTGCACCGACACCTCCGACTCCGCCCACGTCGTACTACCCGAAGTTCCCGACCCGGACGCTGACCCAGCGGCGACCCTACCCATTAAAAAGGAAGTGGTACTTGGCACTAAAAGCCTCGCAGTCGATATCAGCGCCATCAAAGAAGAGCTTCTTTTTGACTTCATGGAGCTTGTGGGTGTTCCGTCTGTCGTCAAACTAGAATATTTGGGAAATCGACTAACTGGGGATAACTGCTAGGGTGTCTCAATGAACACCAACAGTCTCGTCAAGGTCGAATGCGGTTCTGGAGAACAAACTTCTGAATTTTAGAACCAAACCTACGAAACACGTGGTTTTTCTGTAATTTTTATATTATTTTATTTGTTCCCAACTAATTAATACTCATTCCCCGACGTGTTGGCTTTTTCAGACATGGTCTATTAATTGGTTTTTGCAAATTGTTTTGTAGTTTATTAAAAATTCAAATTTAGCCAATCCTATAACATCCGGTAAATGTATGTTCATCTAAAAGGCGTAGAGATCCCAAATTGGGAAAACATTCCGATCGTCTTGAGCATTTTCTCAGATCTATTTAGTCTAGAGTTTTGAAATTGTCGAGGTATAGATATTGGCAAGGAAACGTTATAATTTGTTAATTTCAGAAAAAAAAAGATTTTGTAGTTTTCTGAAAATAATTTTGTACCAATAGGCATCAGACAATTTAGAAAGTTGTAGAGGTTGCTTTCGAACCTGGAAATAAAATTTTCTTCCCCGAAAAAGGTCAAATTTCAATTTACATCATGTACAAAAACAAGAACTTACTACCTAAAATAGCTCTCAAACGCCCCTCAATATTCATTCTGTATATTAAAATTTATTTTACCAGTTCCTGGTTTCTCAATTCTGAAAAGTTTCCGGAAAATTACCAGGAGGCGAAGTAAGAGGGCTGAACTCGCCAGCATCCTTGTAAGAAGCTTAGCGCGCGCTCGGCGGGAAAATTTCGGGAAAATGGCGGCAAGATAGCGCCGCTACGCTACGTGTTGCCGCCATTTTTCCGAATTTTTCCCGCCGAGCGCGCGCTAAGCTTCTTACAAGGATGCTGGCGCGTGCATCCCTCCTACTTCGCCTCCCCCAATTTATCTCTGCTGACTGCACTAAAACATGATTTGACCTTTAAAATATCATACGTAAAAAATGGTAGACTTTAAAAACTACTAATATACTCTTCGGTGGATCTGTGGTAGAACAGGAGGGCTCGGGTTCGAAACCTGCCCGATGCGATCGCGAATTGTAATTTGTAACTAAGACAAATACCGTAAACAATTGGTGGAACCCTGCCATTTGGACGTTGAGACGTTTACCGTAACCCTCAGCACTCGGTCCGTCCCCAAAGTCCAAAAGAAGAAGTTGGAGAAAAAACACCCTTATATGCAAAACGCAAACACAACCAACTCCACATACCTTCACTACCTGTAATGTTTACTTACAATAACAAATTTACAATAAAACTAAGTGGCAACCGTCGCGACGGTGAGCGTTAACGAAAAAACAACCAAACCCAACCCAACCGCAAATTTATTTAAACTACAAACGCGTTAGCAGCACACACACAGACACACAGACAGACACGGTGATTGTAAAACCCCTCCTAAGGGACATAGGAGAGGTAAAATACGTTGAAGTTTTAACAAAGTATACAACACCAATGTACAAATATCAACTTATGTATTGCTGTTTTCCTTTTCAGACTATATATAGGCTATACTAACGACGTAAGAACTATACACACATATATTACTTGAAATGTTTTATTTGTTATATTTTATAAATTATATAGTTATATTATATATGTGTGTGTTTCGTAATTTGAATTGAATTTATAACCCACGAAAATATAATTTATATAAACAATTCTTGAAGATGGCCTACTAGTTTATAAAGCTGGATAAATAAACGGCTTCCTTCTATTCTTGTAGCCCAATTTATATAAATATTATTTTCGTGGGTTATAAGTTCAATTCAAATTACGAAACACAAAATATGAATTTGTTACCAATTTGTATTTATAATTATTGTTATAAGAGTATGTTTAAAATAGTTTTGATTCTAGTGTAAAACTAAGAGCAGAAACGATAATCAATTTAAAATGAACGTATTTAAACAAAAGAAATTTACAATGAAAATAAATAGTTTAAAGCATACATTGACACTTATCATACCAAAACTATATTATGAACATTTAAAAAATATATATTTCTTTCCATTTGGTTTACTGTTTAGTAAAATCGTAGACATATTTATCCAATTATACTTCTTCACAATAATTTTTTAAGTAGTACAAAATTATAATTTTCAAAAACTTTTTCGCGTGAGTACAATGCAGCTAGTAATGTTGTTCTACATTTTTTAGTTATGGAATGAAAATGAGCATTATCGAAAATCGCTATTTTTAATTAACTTTTTTGATCCCTCCTCGTGATCGCTGTGATTTCCAAACAACTTTATCAGGATCGTGTACACAGTCTACATCTATGCAAATTTTATGGCAACAATAATTTCTTGGTTTTCACCAATCTTTTCAGTTACCTTAAAATTCCGTATTAGGTAGCCTGAATTTCTTAGTAGAAAATAAATGAAACGAGAAAACACCCTTGATTAAAATGGAAACTAAAATACGGGTCACTTGAAATAACTTAATTTCAGTAAAAACTAAATGAGAGGTCAAGCGATCTTTTCAAATTGTGAGTGTATTTCGGGTAGTAAGCCAGCTCTAGACATTTCGTAACCTTTTTAAAAAGCAATAATTTTTTGTTCATTCACGGTGACTATTCCAAAGTCGATGGTGCCACATGAAGTTGAAGGACAAAAACAGCGTTTGAATTTAGTCACGCCTTTAGATAAATGCCCAAATTTATTTGACTAGTTCCCATCAGAACCTAAGTACTTCGATGAACTAGAGAAAAACACTTGAACAAATTGGTCAATATATTTCGGAACTTTACAAGAATTGTGTCTTGTCCTTACAGTGTCATATCTCCAATACTTTGTTGGAGAAACGTCTTTCAGACTCTTTGAAAAGATTTCGTAACCTCACAACCATACGCCACCACTCCGAGAAGGGCTTCATAAGCTCATATGAATTATCTGATTACCACAGCCACATGGGTTAAAGGTATTGTCGGCTTCACTTTGATCAAGTAATATATGTTGATCTTTGAGATTTTTTTCAAATTTAGTAGTATCAGTCCAGTTGAATGCAATTATAGGAATATGCCAAGAGTTCAACCAATATGCTAATTTGGCAGGGTAACTACACGCTGCTTCCAAAAGTTCAATGGCTTTGACGAATCCATGATATTAAATATGGTTTATTTTATGATGAACATAATTAAATTCAAGCTGTATAATTTGATTTTTATACACTGCTTTTCGGTGATTTCATTTTCATATTAAACAGCATTTGTTGCCAAGGTACGAAAATTGTCCCGAAAATTGTTTTAATTATATCTGACTACTGTGTAGACATCTAGAGCTGGCTTCCCTAAGATACTTTGAATTTAATACCAACAACGTACTCTATATCCTAAGTGAAACCAGCTTTAAGGAAAATATATACTTAATTGGCACCTGTTAAATTATTAAGAACGAAAATAAATGGGACTTCTACAACAAAACCCGTGGGAAATAATGTCGACTACTCTAAAAATATATTAGGAAGACGTAAATCTATACTCAATCTAATTTCTATTAAGTAGAGCAAATACAATCGTTTTAAATTCTAATGAGTAAAATCAATATGTTAATGCATGTTCTTGCAATATTATGGCAGTATTTTGATAACAAATTTAAGGACAGACTCCATATTTTGTGTCTCCCAAGGCTAAAATTTAAATACCACCAAATGGTTCCTCTTTTCCAGTTATCTGGCAAAATCTCAAATGAATGTAAGCGAGCAAAGCTGAAGAGACCAATGAAATTTCATCGATTATTAGTAACTTTATATGGGCTAAAGTGTTTCGCATTATACGCAAGGAATCGGGACCCAATTTACAATACTTTGCTGTTCTGCCGCGTTGAATCGACAACATCAGCAAAAGATGTAGAGTAACCCCTCCTATGTTATTAGCAGCCAAACCGGTAGGATATGCTGCCAATCCAACACAAAGTGGGTACTCAAAGTGGTTGCATAGAACTATTCTCATCTCTTGGAGTTTTTATCAAGAAACTCTTTCTAGTTCCTCCGAATCCGCTGACAAATTCGATTAAACCTTCTTTTGGCGGACTTGAGCCACAGAAATGTTTAGCAATATTCTCAAGTATACTCCTTTGATCTGGAAACAAAGGTATAAGTTGATTAACAAGGCTTTCGGGAGTTGAAATTATATTTTAACTAAGAACTGCGTTCACTTCTTTCAATGCGTTTTCCGCTTCTATTAATTCCCTGCTTTCAATCGGATTAGCAGTGATATCTCCCACAAAATTATTTTGCCCATTGGGTGAAGTATTTTTAGCCAATGCGTCTTCTAGTGCTATTTCTGCGTCTATTAAAGTATTTAACTGCTCATGATACTTCATTATCTCTTTTAATTTCGGTGAATGGCCTTCGAAAGAGTCTTTAAAATCTTGACACAAAATTACCTTGTAAAGAAGTTTCTTCTCTCCCAGGTAAAAGTAGCATCAACATGTCGTCGTAGAATTTTTCCGCATCTGATTCAGATTTAGTTCTATCGTGTTTCGGATGTTGAACTAGAAAAGGCTTCACCCTCATTTCTACGAAACCAGCTCCCTTCTTTAATTCGAATATTTCCGAAGGTCCTTTTGAGTAAGGTCTTGTTAGCACACGATAGTAGAATCTCGCCCAACCATACAAACAATTGTTTTCTTAACTGTCAGGGCGATTACGGTAAATATCGTCGACTAGTTGTTTCATAAAAATATCTGTGCTTTCTGGCTCATTCTCTTTCAAAGATAGCAATTCTTTATATCGCTCAAGTAAGCGCTTTCTGTGATCTTTAGGAGCAGTATTCACGAATACGAAACTATCTGACTTTACATACAAATGCTGATGTGTTGAACGATCAGCTGCCTCGTAACTGCTGATTTATTGTTGCGATATAGCAGGCCTAAACCCAAAAGACGACTACGAACATCTTTATTCGCTAAATCATTCCTGAAATTCTCTTTGTCAGATTTCTCTTTTTTCGTAATGTAAAAAGTAATATAACGTGTAATAGCCATTTTATCATCCGCTACAAACTAAATGTCTATGTTACCTTTGAAAGCCAAAAGTAATACAGGGTTATAGTCATTAATTTTTATTTCAGCCTTTGTTCTGCCAGCGAATAGAGCTTTTTCGACGATTTTCCTGAGACACGATGTCTTATAGTGGTATCAACTTCATTCTGATACTAGTAACTTCTCTGGGAAACTTCAAACGACAATGCGTTATAAACTTATCACAAGTTTTTTTCCTTCTCAAACAAGTTCGATTACATTTGTGCCATTGATACTTGGATACTAAATCGTACAACGTTGGGCTTTTAGTTTTATTTGGCAACGCACAAGTTTAATGTTTTTCGATAAAGTTCATAACGACCTTATTAGGCACAATTTTCGGTGTGTTTTTTATACACAAAATAAAATGAATATGAGGAGCACCTCGACTTCGATATTCTGCAATCCAAAATAATTAACCCCTTAGGTGTACCATAATAAAAATACATTGTTTTCACTTAACTGCATCGCTTATACCAATATTCTAGAGTACCTCGCACATTTTGCATGTAAGCTGTCAAACTAGCTTCCAACTCTTTATTATTGCTTTCCATTTGATTAACAAACGAACTAACTGAAAGATTTTTGTTTGCACTCATACGTGACAAATGCTCGATACTATTGGACAAAACTTTGATTTCACTGTCCTAAAGAAGATGAAAGAGGTATTGTTCATTTTTAGAGAACCTTCTATCCTTGTTTAAAATTCTTTGAAGACGAAAATCTGATTTAGACAGCTTAGCAATTGGTCTTTCAGAGTATTTTCCATAATTACCAGTTACAAATAAGTACAAAATACCCTCCGCATTTTTGCTATTTACAGGGTGTATTGAATAGTGGTCAAATAATTCTTTCTGTTCAACTGCAGAGATTCTGCGAAGCAAAGACATCTCGTTAGAAGAAATTTTTATATCCTTAGCGTTAGCGCTACCATAAAGCAATTCTTCCGTGAAATCGCTAATATTTACATTATTATAGAGTGGGTGAATGGTTTTTAACTTTAGTAAAGCATTACTAACTAAATTTATTGTCAAACAGTTTTATTCTTGGTAGGCAGCCTATTCACTATAATAAATAATTGATAATCAGTAGATAGATGTTTAGGAATCATTTCCACATTTTCAGTGAAGGGAAGAGGCAAATAAACTGCACAACTTCTAACGGCTCTCGTTAATCCAGAATGATTAACCATATTTTTCCCAAATAGTGAATGTAGACGAATAATAGTTTGAAATACTTTTACTTTTTGTATTAGCATTTTCTCAATAAAATTTAATTTAGAAATATCATTTGGCACGGGATCTACTTAAAGGCCACCAAGAAAACATTGCGGCGGTATTTTACCCGATTTTAGATATTGCGTATATAACATATGCATAATCGCTTTTCGTCAAACATAAAACGAACTCCAACGTTACCTTCCGATTCTGCCATATCATCATCTGCAATATTAACTTTTAAAATATCTGCCACTGTAATTTGAGGCTCTTTGAATTGCCAAGTAGCAATTAAAAGCATTAAATCTTCGTTGGTATCTAAATTATGCGTGTCAAAACAATTTCCCACAGATTTGTGCTGGCTATTCTTAAAAGGTTTTTCACAACTATCGCAATGCAAATCATGAAACTCGTACATCTCTTTATAGCAACTTACTAGCTAGCTGCCATGGCTCCATTAAGTTGGCCCCCCCTCTCTACAATTTTAAAAACTTTCATTTGCGATCGAATGCGACCTCGATGCGACGTTATGCGAAACTAAAAAAAAAGATGCGACATAATTGTTAAGTTGGAATAATTAAAACAAAAGGGGGGGCTAACTTAATGACAGCCCCCCCACTTTCAACTATCAACCCGGAAACACAACCAATAGAATGCGACCTCAATGCGACGTTATGCAACACCCTTACTTTCGAATGCGACATCTTAGTTAACGAGATAATCGCTTTCGTAAGTGGGGGGGCTAACTTAACGCGAGCCCCCCCTATAACAGTTGAGGCCTCCAAACACCTTTATTCGATTGCGACCTCAATGCGACGTTATGCGACACCCTTACTTTCGAATGCGACATCTTAGTTAACGAGATAATCGCTTTCGTAAGTGGGGGGGCTAACTTAACGTGAGCCCCCCCCTATAACAGTTGAGGCCTCCAAACACCTTTATTCGATTGCGACCTCAATGCGACGTTATGCGACACCCTTACTTTCGAATGCGACATCTTAGTTAACGAGATAATCGCTTTCGTAAGTGGGGGGGCTAACTTAACGTGAGCCCCCCCTATAACAGTTGAGGCCTCCAAACACCTTTATTCGATTGCGACCTCAATGCGACGTTATGCGACACCCTTACTTTCGAATGCGACATCCTTACTTTCGAATGCGACATCTTAGTTAACGAGATAATCACTATCGTAAGTGGGCAGGGCTAACTTAACGCAAATGAATGGGCCGCCATGTTAAATGAATGCAAATGAATGCGACCTCATTTTAAATGAATGCAAATGAATGCGACCTCATGTTAAATGAATGCAAATGAATGCGACCTCATTTTAAATGAATGCAAATGAATGCGACCTCATTTTAAATGAATGCAAATGAATGCGACGCCATTTTAAATGAATGCGACGCCATTTTAAATGAATGCGACGCCATTTTAAATGAATGCAAATGAATGCGACGTCAATGCGAAGCAATGCGACACCATAATTATCGAAATAATCACCGCTATTCGAATGCGACAGCCGTGTTAACGAGATAATCGATTGAACCAGATCGAGAATCATCAAATATAAATACGGAAACACAGGTCGATTAAGTTGGCCCCCCCTTTTTTGATTTCCCAGAAAATTTCTCTATCAATTTTATGCACCCACAATGCGACAGCAAGTGAAAGAGAGGTGACTTAACCATTATCGAGATATAATTAAAATTAAAAGGGGGCTAAATTAACGTCAGCCCCCATAATTTCGTTATTCAACCAGAACAGAATATCATAGCCACTACATGGCAATGCGAAGAAATGCGACAGATATAATTTTGATTGCGAAAAATAGTTTATGAGAAAATTAATAGAGAAAGTGGGGGGGGCTAACTTAACAGTAACCCCCCATATTAATTCATAATTTTAATTAACCTTAATATAAAGAGACGTCAATGCGAATTAATGCGACACTATTTTTAACGAATGCGACAAATTAGGTTATGAGATAATAGACAAATGAAAAAAGGGGGCTAATTTAATGGCAGCCCCCCCCCCCGAAATATAAAAAATAAGTTCTATAAAAAAAATGAAGTCGTCAACGCGGACCAAAGCGACAACCATTTATCCAAATGCGACATCAATAAAAATAGTTCTTCCTAACCAGATTGGAATATGACCAATAATAGATAAAAAAAGGGGGCTAGTTAAACGGCAGCCCCCAAAATATAATGAAAAATTAAAAAAAAAATAATTTGCGAGTGTAACGCTAATTAACACGACAATCGTTTTTTCAAATGCGACATCCATAGAAAGAGTATTTCCTAACCAGATTTTTTTTATCAGATTTAGAAAAAAAAAACAATCTAAGGAGACGGCGATCAATTTAATGCAACACTGTTTTACACGAATTCAACAAATTAGGTAAAGTAAAAAGCTAATTTATTGGTAGCCTCAAAATATTAAAAATTTAAAAAAAAAATAATTATGTTTTTAACGTGGACTAATGCGACAACACCTTTATTAATTGTGACAATATTTCATACCTGCGAAACTGACTACTAAATGCACTCCATTTATGTTTTAAAAGCGATAGTTTTATTCAAGAAAACTGATAGTAGCGACTGCGTATGATTACGAATCATCTCTTTTTGATAGCGACATCTGGGTGACTGCTTGAGACATAATTTTAATGAATGGGACATCATTTTAAGTGAATGCGACATCAATATAAATGAATGCGACATCAATATAAATGAATGCGACATCAATATAAATGAATGCGACATCAATATAAATGAATGCGACATCAATATTAATGAATGTGACATCAATATTAATGAATGCGACATCAATATATATGAATGCGACCTCATTTTAAATGAATGCGACCTCATTTTAAATGAATGTGACCCTATTTTAAATGAATGCGACCTCATTTTAAATGAATGTGAATGAGTTTTTCATTTAAGCCTGGTTCATTTTTTAAATAGCGATTTAATTAAAGGCATTGTAAAGTTACAACATTATTGTGGCTAACGGAATAAATTTGTTTGTCACAAAAAACGGGCAACCAGAGGTGGTGCTAGTATTTTAAAATGTTTCAAGTATTTTTATATACAAATTTGGCCCAACTTCCAGGGGGGTTGGGGCTTCACCATATCAACTTTCTGGGCCTTCTAACAGTTAATAACTGGGCCCCAATTTAAATTTAAAGTAATATCCACTATTTTATTTTAGATCGTTCTTTATAATCTCGTAATATTGCAGGGGAATCGTCAAGCGAAAACCACGCTAAAAACATAAAGCGGTCGTTTTTTAATTATTTTTTATAGTTTTCTTATTTTCACTTCTGAGCGACTGCAGCGTCTTAGTTTGATTTTGTGATGAACAACCATTTGATCTTTGAGAGGGTCTCTGCAAGGAGTAGAGGTCGGCGTTTGAATAAGAAATTATACGATTGTTAATATTTATCCATAACCGAGAATTATTCAGAAATATTCGAAAAAAATTATAAATTGTGCATGTTAAATCGTTGTTTATTCGTATAAAACAGATAATACTAATTTTAATGATTAATTGAAATTGTTGCGGTTAATTTATTTGTTCCGCCGACCTCTAGCAAGGAGGCGGTACAAAATGACTTGAGGGATTACAAAATGGCGGTGATTTTATAGCCATTCAAATTGACATCGAAACGGAAATAACTATTTTGGAGCGTTTAATTTTAAAAAACATGAATCCCTCTTCAGAATTACATTACTTCTAAAGGTACAATAATGATTTTTTGCCACATATTAAAGTATTTCATTTCACTGATAAAAAATATCTAATCACTTTATGAAATCAAAATTGGTTTAAGGAAGAATACCGATTATCAGTATTAAGGCTGTGTTGGGTTTTCCAAGTAATTTTTTAGGAACCCAAATCTCTGAAACAAAGCACTTTACAACTCATGTTCATTAGACAAGTTCAACTCATTAGGATCCATAGAAAACAGCTCCTTATCTGTGACGTAGCCGGAAATACGTCAAAGGTGTCGACGAGTGTCAATGTTAAGAAGGAGTTGATATATAAAACAGAAAAAGGTTGGCTGAAAAGGGGTGGGGCGTTGGACACAGAAACCCCTTGTCTACGCCACTCCTCTTAATATTTGACAAACTTATCTTTAACACCCTCAATAGAATTTATTTACGTCGTACAATTGCGGTTTGATGACATAAATATGGTCCCGCGTTCAATTAAATTAAAGTCACATTATTTAAAAATTATATCGCATTCAATTCAAATTATATCGCATTCAATGCTAATTATATTGCAATTATTTCAATAATGTCGCATTCATTTGAAATGAGGTCGCATTCATTTAAAATGAGGTCACATTAATTTAAAATGAGGTCTAATTCATTTATATTGATGTCGGAATCATTTATATTGATGTCGCATTAATTTTAAGGTTTCACATTAAAATTGTCGCATTAATTTAAAATAAGGTCGCAGTCCATTTAAATGAGGTCGCATTCATATATATTGATGTCGCATTCATTTATATTGATGTCGCATTCATTTATATTGATGTCGCATTCATTTATATTGATGTCGCATTCACTTAAAATGATGTCCCATTCATTAAAATTATGTCTCAAGCAGTCACCCAGATGTCGCTATCAAAAAGAGATGATTCGTAATCATACGCAGTCGCTACTATCAGTTTTCTTGAATAAAACTATCGCTTTGAAAACATAAATGGAGTGCATTTAGTAGTCAGTTTCGCAGGTATGAAATATTGTCACAATTAATAAAGGTGTTGTCGCATTAGTCCACGTTAAAAACATAATTAATTTTTTTTTTAATTTTTAATATTCTGAGGCTACCAATAAATTAGCTTTTTACTTTACCTAATTTGTTGAATTCGTGTAAAACAGTGTTGCATTAAATTGATCGCCGTCTCCTTAGATTGTTTTTTTTTCTAAATCTGATAAAAAAAATTCTGGATAGGAAATACTCTTTCTATGGATGTCGCATTTGAAAAAACGATTGTCGTGTTAATTAGCGTTACACTCGCAAATTATTTTTTTTTTAATTTTTCATTATATTTTGGGGGCTGCCGTTTAACTAGCCCCCTTTTTTATCTATTATTGGTCATATTCCAATCTGGTTAGGAAGAACTATTTCTATTGATGTCGCATTTGGAAAAATGATTGTCGCATTGGTTGGCGTTAACGACGTAATTTATTTTTAATTACAAATTATAAATATAAAATTTGGGGGCTGCCATTAAATTAGCCCCCTTTTTTATCTATTATTGGTCACATAACAATCTGGTTAGGAAGAACTATTTTTATTGATGTCGCATTTGGATAAATGGTTGTCGCTTTGGTCCGCGTTGACGACTTCATTTTTTTATAGAACTTATTTTTTATATTTCGGGGGGGGCTGCCATTAAATTAGCCCCCTTTTTTCATTTGTCTATTATCTCATAACCTAATTTGTCGCATTCGTTAAAAATAGTGTCGCATTAATTCGCATTGACGTCTCTTTATATTAAGGTTAATTAAAATTATGAATTAATATGGGGGGTTACTGTTAAGTTAGCCCCCCCCCACTTTCTCTATTAATTTTCTCATAAACTATTTTTCGCAATCAAAATTATATCGGTCGCATTTCTTCGCATTGCCATGTAGTGGCTATGATATTCTGTTCTGGTTGAATAACGAAATTATGGGGGCTGACGTTAATTTAGCCCCCTTTTAATTTTAATTATATCTCGATAATGGTTAAGTCACATCTCTTTCACTTGCTGTCGCATTGTGGGTGCATAAAATTCATAGAGAAATTTTCTGGGAAATCAAAAAAGGGGGGGCCAACTTAATCGACCTGTGTTTCCGTATTTATATTTGATGATTCTCGATCTGGTTCAATCGATTATCTCGTTAACACGGCTGTCGCATTCGAATAGCGGTGATTATTTCGATAATTATGGTGTCGCATTGCTTCGCATTGACGTCGCATTCATTTGCATTCATTTAAAATGGCGTCGCATTCATTTGCATTCATTTAAAATGGCGTCGCATTCATTTGCATTCATTTAAAATGGCGTCGCATTCATTTGCATTCATTTAAAATGAGGTCGCATTCATTTGCATTCATTTAAAATGAGGTCGCATTCATTTGCATTCATTTAACATGAGGTCGCATTCATTTAAAATGAGGTCGCATTCATTTGCATTCATTTAACATGGCGGCCCATTCATTTGCGTTAAGTTAGCCCTGCCCACTTACGATAGTGATTATCTCGTTAACTAAGATGTCGCATTCGAAAGTAAGGATGTCGCATTCGAAAGTAAGGATGTCGCATAACGTCGCATTGAGGTCGCAATCGAATAAAGGTGTTTGGAGGTCTCAACTGTTATAGGGGGGCTCACGTTAAGTTAGCCCCCCACTTACGAAAGCGATTATCTCGTTAACTAAGATGTCGCATTCGAAAGTAAGGGTGTCGCATAACGTCGCATTGAGGTCGCAATCGAATAAAGGTGTTTGGAGGCCTCAACTGTTATAGGGGGGGCTCGCGTTAAGTTAGCCCCCCCACTTACGAAAGCGATTATCTCGTTAACTAAGATGTCGCATTCGAAAGTAAGGGTGTCGCATAACGTCGCATTGAGGTCGCAATCGAATAAAGGTGTTTGGAGGCCTCAACTGTTATAGGGGGGGCTCACGTTAAGTTAGCCCCCCCACTTACGAAAGCGATTATCTCGTTAACTAAGATGTCGCATTCGAAAGTAAGGGTGTCGCATAACGTCGCATTGAGGTCGCAATCGAATAAAGGTGTTTGGAGGCCTCAACTGTTATAGGGGGGGCTCGCGTTAAGTTAGCCCCCCCACTTACGAAAGCGATTATCTCGTTAACTAAGATGTCGCATTCGAAAGTAAGGGTGTCGCATAACGTCGCATTGAGGTCGCAATCGAATAAAGGTGTTTGGAGGCCTCAACTGTTATAGGGGGGGCTCGCGTTAAGTTAGCCCCCCCACTTACGAAAGCGATTATCTCGTTAACTAAGATGTCGCATTCGAAAGTAAGGGTGTCGCATAACGTCGCATTGAGGTCGCAATCGAATAAAGGTGTTTGGAGGCCTCAACTGTTATAGGGGGGGCTCGCGTTAAGTTAGCCCCCCACTTACGATAGTGATTATCTCGTTAAATAAGCTGTCGCATTCGAAAGTAAGGGTGTCGCATAACGTCGCATTGAGGTCGCAATCGAATAAAGGTGTTTGGAGGCCTCAACTGTTATAGGGGGGGCTCGCGTTAAGTTAGCCCCCCCACTTACGAAAGCGATTATCTCGTTAACTAAGATGTCGCATTCGAAAGTAAGGGTGTCGCATAACGTCGCATTGAGGTCGCATTCTATTGGTTGTGTTTCCGGGTTGATAGTTGAAAGTGGGGGGCTGTCATTAAGTTAGCCCCCCCTTTTGTTTTAATTATTCCAACTTAACAATTATGTCGCATCTTTTTTTTTTAGTTTCGCATAACGTCGCATCGAGGTCGCATTCGATCGCAAATGAAAGTTTTTAAAATTGTAGAGAGGGGGGGCCAACTTAATGGAGCTGCTTGGGCTACTTAGATAGCAGATCAGACTCGTCTAATGAAGGTTGCACTATGTCAGAGTCAGATTCAATATTCGCTTTCCGTAAACACTATCTTTAACGCCGCAATGTACTTTAGTAGACACTATAGCTTATCAAAATTACCTAATAGCCAGACAGTTTTTAATTAAGGTCAGACAAAGCTAAAACCTTGTAAATATCTTTTAGAAGAATACGAAGCGCACTAAAATGTGGAGCTAATTCGCACAGAGTTCTCAAATAACTCGTACATTTCTTAAAATCAAGGCAGTAGAGTGGGTGACCCATTTTAACTTGGTGAGAACCAGCACACTTGTCAATAGTGATAAATATTTCAAGCCAAACATCCTTTTGGGAATTACCTATTGTCTTGAAAATTTCTACAATTCTTTCTACAGACATAGGCCTAATATAACAAATAGCGCCACAATTAAAAGAATGTTTGTTCTCTTTTAGTTTTTACCATTCCCTTCATCAGAGGAAGTATATTATGTACTCGTCCTTTAACATCAATTACAAGTAGTTTTTCATCCATCATATTTGTGCATGGTTGATACGACGTTTCCCATAAATACGATTCTCTGGTAGCATTGTGATATTTTTTACCACCAAAGTAATCAACCAAATTATCAGAATTTTCAGTTGCAGGAAAACGATCAACAACTTTATTACATTTAATAGATAGTGTTTTACATAATGTATCAAATCTTTTCTATATTATCGCTTTATAATTTAAAGCTTTCCTAGACAATAATTGGCAAATAATTTTTAATTCCATATATTTGGGGTTAAATTTAGAAATAAATCTACTTGATCCATCTTCAAATTCGTTTTTAGCATTATTGTTTCTACCAACAAAGTTTGCTGAACTCTCAATTACAATTGTTCTTTTCATTTATAGGAAATATCTAAAAAACCCAAAGATTAATCTGAATTTTTCTTCTTATGTAAAGTCATTTCTAAGTCCCGGGCTTCTGCAACATTTTTATTAGCTTTAGTTATAGGACACTGACCACACACAATCGATAATTGATTTTCTAAAGTCAGTTTCCTTTTTTTAAGGGGTGGAAGGTTAATTTTTTTTATGTTTTCTTTTCATTTGTGAAATTTGTTGCCGAACAAATTTACGGCCCTGGTTCATTGTATTACTCCTAGAATCGCGAACAACTAGCCGTTCAAAATTCCCATTATTATTACATTCAGAATTTAAACTACTGAGGTCATTTCTCGTATGACTATAAAAATTATTTCTCTTACCGCCAGTGTTATTTTCAAAGCTATCATTTTCAAAAATATTTAAATCTAAATATTACAAAATTAGGCGTATACTAAAAAACCATTATATTTTCAATATGATATGTATCATATGTACAGGGATGTCATTCGGGTGGGGCACGGAGGGCATTGGTACCTCTGATATTTACCAGTTAAAAATTTAATAAATATGCATTAGAAACGTCTGGTTTCTAGTACGAAAGGAAAATTAAATTAAACATGAACTTACATAGTAAGTGTTGGGTAGTATTTTAAATACTTTTTCAGTATTTTGTATTTTATTTAAAATATTTAAAGAAATGTATTTAGTATTATATTTTAAATACATTTTTTGTAATTTGAACAAAATCATGATTTTTCTAAGCAAAAATACTTTATCCATCAAATAGTCTCCATGCAACACCATCAAGCGGAGGAAATACACCTAATTCATACTCACGCACAAACTCGTGAAAAATTCGGCTTATCGCACGTGGTGGCGTTGGAGTAGCGAGGACTCGAGACTTTCAAGACAATCTGCCTTTTAAATCGCGCATAAAAGTGGAATATTTTCAATCTTTCGAACAGTCTTTCATTTTTAACGCTTTTCAAGAAATCACAGTATTTTGAGTATTTTAGTATTTTAAAATACTAAAATCAAGTATTTTATTTATTTTAAATACTTTATGATGTGGGTATTTAGTATTCTATTTTAAATACTGTACCGTAGGAGTATTTAGTATTTTATTATTTAAATACTTTATGGTTTGAGTATTCAGTATTTTTTTAAATACCGAAATTAAAGTATTTTACCCAACACTGCGTAGCCAGAAATTTTACAATTTAGGTGGTCTAAGTATGTGAATGTGAAGAGGGGGTCGTGAAGGGGGTGGAGTCTGTTACCTCGAAAACCCCTTGTCTACGCCACTGAATAATAATAATAATAATAATTGAAATAATATGATTCCGTCATGTAAAGATTATGTAAACAGGATATAAATTAATACGTATTATCAAATTAAAATCTTAAATATAAAAATATTTATTCTCTTATGATAAAATTCGAACTCGTCTTTTCCACACCCGCATTTAGCGCAGATTTCTCACATTTAACCATTCGCCCACGCACGGATTACAAACAGGAAAGTACAAAGATTTAAATCATTTGTAACGGTCAATTTATCCAGGAAAAAATGCACGTTAATCCACCAAAAACAATCGCTCGTTAATCCCAAAGAAAATTCTTCTATTACTAAAAAATATGTCTGTTTTCCTGAATAAAGGTAGGTGAAAGATTAAAACTTTTATTTTGTCCTAAGGATGCCTATGTTCATTCTTGGATTGAAATATTTCAAGCTAAACCTCGGTCACGCAGAAACCATTTCTCAAAAAATCAACACGTCCCCGATAAAAGCGGTGCACCTAACCCGATGTGGAACAATTTCTCATGAACTAAGCCTTGAAATAGAAGTAATTTATTTGCACTCCGCGGGAATAACTTCTTTAGTTTTTCAAAATTTGTGTGTGGTTTAACCATAGACAGGTTTAACACTACTCAATTCGCCAGAATTCTGAAATTTGGAAAAGAGAAAGTGTAGGGTGCAGTAGAGTACACGTCGAAACATAATTAATCTATGGGCGTAACTGCCGCTTAAAACATTGGACATTGCTTTAAAACTTTAATAAAATTACGGGAAAAATTGTTTAATCCACTTAAAACTCTGTTTACAATTTATTTTAACCGAAGTCATAGTAATGTACAAATACGAAGAAAACTATTTAGATTGCGCTATCGGTGTACGGCTGATTTGATCCTCAATATTACTTATGCTATAAGAGGTGCATTTTAAAATTTTATTTAATTCGATAGAACTTATATAGAGTAGTATCATTGCGACGTCACGCAAAGCCACGCATGATTCTTTCCTTAGAGAAAAAAACGCGTCTAAAATGGCCAAAGCTACGAAGTGATATCCCCTGTAGCGCAATGGAGTCGGGCCGACTTCGGGTAAAGCCCTCAAATGGCTATGTCGGCTAACTTTCGGTTTTACAGTCGAAATGTACTAGGTGAGTTAGGGTCGGGCGATATTTTAAAGGTCGACTCTTTGCGGACTAAAAATGTACCTGCTTCCTAGTCCGAAACGACGTCGGGCCACAGTCGGCCCAATTTCACAACATACATACTATAAATGTGATAGTTAACTGACACCGAAACTTCGTCGGACCGACTGAAATGAAATAACCGAGTCAAATCTGATTATGATAATAAATATCATGTTGTCACTCACGCCATTAAATGAAATGTTTTATAGATACTATACAATATTTATTATTGAAACTTATTTACAGAGTATTGTGGAAAATAGTAACAAGTTAAATTAAAGGGATAAAATCTAAGAGGGCGCGACGGTGTAAGTGGATGCTGGACGATGGAAGGTGACTGCTTCACCGTGAAAGGTCGAGACCGTTCCCGACCCAAGTAGATCCTCACGAGACCGGGCCTTTTCCGATTTAAGTTCCCCGTGAGAGTTAGCGAGCTGGGCTTTTTCAGCTTCAAGTACTCGCTAGTTTTACCTCTGTCGAACGAGGAGGAGGTAACGCCCAGACCAGGGTTGGACATACGGCACTAGTCACGGCATTTGACTACTAAAATTATTATAAATGCTTTGACTACTAAAATTTATCCAATTCTGGGGGCTCACTTGCCATTTTGACTAGTGAAAAATGTATCTAAATAATTTTATAAACAATGGCGAATATGGCGTATCATAAATTCATGATTTTATTTAAAAATATAACCACATGCTTCTAGCGCTTGTAGTCCAGAGAGTCTACTGCACCTCAAAAAATTTCTGATTCGGAATCTCGATCTCCAATTAACGCGTCATTTGATGATATTACCAATGAAAATATTTGAAACTAGTCAAAGACTCTTAAGCCGCGAAAAATTGTGATCGGTCCAAGTCAATTAACTCGAGTAATGATAAAGTCGTCTGTCCTTCTTGTTTTTATACCCCCCTTTTTTCTTTACTTTTGGCAACGAAGATGTATTTTATAATAGCTTTTGCAACAATTTAAGCCTACGTAAGAAATATCTCATGCCGCGGCTTAAATATTATTCTTACGAGTAATTTCATTTTAAAATGTTGAGAATTTTAAATTTAATTGAAGGGAAAACTACTTTAAAAACGACTGGATTTAATATTTACACCTAAAACTATATTTCCATTGACCAAACATATTTCTAGCGCTTAAGAATTAAATTAAATTTTGTTTGATTGGTGAATTAACCAATTAACTATTGAATTTTAAATTGACAAAACGTTTTTGATCGCGAAAGAAGACGGTATTAAAATCGATAAAATCGATCCTTGTTGTGTCAATTGTCCGGCGAATGTAAAACTTTGAATGGTGAGTGAGCGATTAAAAAGAATGCAGCTGCTAGGGTCGAGAATTCCAAAACCCAATTGATTTTTCGGAATTTTCCCCGAATTTACGGATTTGTAATTTTTAGAAGATTTTTATGTTTTTTCTTGAATTTGCGTATCTTTCCTTAGATATGTATATTTTTTATAAAATCTTACCTGTATTTGCTGGTTTCGTACGTTTTGTTTGATGATTTTGCGGATTTTGTCTTACAATTTTGTTTCTTTGTTAAAATACAGGATTTTTAAAAAATACGAAATCACAGGCGAATTTTTATCTGAGAGTGTATTGGAATCCAGCCCACCCGAATCTATTTTTATGAAACATTTCGTGATTGCTAATATAGGAATTTTATTTTTTTCAGGCTTTTCTAAAAGTGGTGTTCATCGAAAACCAACGCTTCAAATCCTTCCAGTCGTCGCAGCGAGACAGATGTATCAACCAAAAGAGACTTCACGCAGAACTTAAAACTTGAATCTGGCAAAATGAGCAGTCGAGAATTGAAGGTACAAAAATGCACCGAGTGCGTCTATGCCACGAACGAAAAGGGAAATTTTATTGTTCATAAAAGAAAACATACCGGCGAGAAACCCACAAAAGAACTCACACGGGCGTGAAACCATTTCAATGTGACCAGTGTAGAAAGGCTTTTTCACGAAAGAGCTATTTGATTTCCCACAAAAGAACTCACACGGGTGATAAACCATTTCAATGTGACCATTGTAGTTACGCATGTTCAAAAAAGAGCCGTTTGATTTCGTACCAAAGAACTGACACGGGTGAGAGACCATTTCAATGTGACCAATGTAGTTACGCATGTTCTCAAAAGGGTGGTTTGATTTTCCACAAAAGAACTCACACGGGTGAGAAACCATTTCAATGTGACCATTGTAGTTACGCATGTTCAAAAAAGAGCCGTTTGATTTCGCACCAAAGAACTCACACGGGTGAGAGACCATTTCAATGTGACCAATGTAGTTACGCATGTTCTCAAAAGGGTGGTTTGATTTTCCACAAAAGAACTCACACGGGTGAGAAACCATTGTAGTTACGCATGTTCAAAAAAGAGCTATTTGATTTCACACCAAATAACTCACACGGGTGAGAAACCATTTCAATGTGACCAGTGTAGTTACGCATCTACATTAGAGTGCTATTTGATTTCGCACAAAAAAACTCACACGGGTGAGAAACCATTTCAATGTGTCCAGTGTAGTTACGCATGTTCAAAAAAGAGCCGTTTGATTTCCCATAAAAGAACTCACACGGGCGAGAAACCATTTCAATGTGACCAATGTAGTTACGCATGTTCACAAAAGAGCTATTTGATTTCCCATAAAAGAACTCACACGGGCGAGAAACCATTTCAATGTGACCATTGTAGTTACGCATGTTCACAAAAGAGCTATTTGATTTCCCATAAAAGAACTCACACGGGCGAGAAACCATTTCAATGTGACCAGTGTAGTAAAGCATTTTCAATAAAGATTAATTTGATTTCCCACAAAAGAACTCACACGGGCGAGAAACCATTTCAGTGTGACCAGCGTAGTTACGCATCTGCATTCAAGAAATGTTTGATTATCCACAAAAAGACTCACACGGGCGAGAAACCATTTCAAAGTGACCAGAGTAGTTCCGAATGTTCTCAAAAGATCGGCTTGATTTCCCACAAAAGAACACGCACGGGCCAGAAACCAACTGGATGTCCAAAGCGTGGATATCGGGACAGTTACGTGATAAAATTATCTCACCGTGAAAAAGTGCGTCACGCTCAGAGGGCAAGGTCACACAAGTGCCCAATTTGCGACCAGTCCTTCGTCACGAAAAGAACCCTCCGAACTCGCCTTCGAAATCATGGTCACGACACAGATCCACGACACAGAACACCTTCACGACCACGGCTGATAGAGAGCCTTTGTCGTCGATGGGGAGTTAGTTCATGTTCGGTGCAGCTACGACGTCTGACAAATGAACAGATTCAATCTTGCACCGAGAAATCTGACACCGCCCACAACGTAAAATCTGAAGTTTTAGTCTCTGACGCCGCCCCAACCGTGACCCTACCCATTAAAAAGGAAGTTGTAGTTGGCACTAAAAGCCTCTCAAACGATGTCAGCGCCATCAAAAAAGAGCCCCTTCATGACTTCTTGGAGCTTGTGGGTGTTCCGTCTGTCGTCAAACTAGAAGAGTTGGGATTCGGCCAATTGGGGATAACAGCTATGGTGTCTCAATGAACCCGAATACTCTTGTCAAGGTCGAATGTGGTTCCGAAGAACCAAACTTTTGAACACGAGGCTTTTCTGTCATTTTTATGTACTCTTTTTATTTGTTCTCTACTAATTAAGATACATTCCCCGACGTGTTTGCTTTTTCAAACATGGGCCATTAATTGGTGTTTGCAAATTGTTTTGTATTTTGTATAAAACTCAAATTTACTCAATCCTATTACACCCGGTATATGTGGGTTCATCCACCACATCCATAAGGCGTATAGATACCAAATTTCGAAATTTTTCCGATCGTCTTGAGCATTTTCTCAGATCTATTTAGTCTAGAGTTTTGAAATTGTCGAGGTATTGATATTGGCAAGGAAACGTTATAATTTCTTAATTTTAGAAAAAAGATTTTGTAGTTTTCTGAAAATAATTTTTTACCGATAGGCATCAGACAAAGTAGAAAGTTGTAGAGCGTACTTTCGAACCTGGATATAAAATTTGCTCCGCCGAAAAAGATAAATTTTCAATTTTATATTACGTCTTGAACAATAAGTAGCTACTACCTAAAATAGCTTCCTAGACATCCCTCAATATTTATCCTGTATCTTTAAATTTATTTTACCTGGTTCCGCATTTCGGAAAATTTTACCTCATTTCATTTTTCTGGAAAGTTAACAACTCTATTCACGAAAGAACTCATACGGGCGAGAAACCCTTTCAACGTGACCAATGTAGTTACTCATTTGCGCAACAAAGCTATTTAATTACCCATCATAAAAGCAGTCACGACGCAAATCCACGTCCAATTGAGAGCCTTTGTCGTCAATTGTTAAGTCTTGCTCAGTGAAACTACGACGCGTGACAAATGAACAAACTCAATCTGACACCCAAAACCCCGAATCTGCCCGCGTTGTACAACCCGAAGATCCCAACCCTGAAGCGGTCTCAACCGCGACCCTACCCGTTACGAGGGAAGCGGTATTTTACGAGTTGGGAAAAAAATGAATTATCGAATAAGAAATAAAATAATTATTTGTTTTATAATATTTATAGATAATGTTGCAATCAATTAATTAATCGAAGATAAATATGTTAAATAAATATTCAAAATTATTATTTAATACAGTTAGTTCATAAATAAAAAGTCCAAAATACTTATTTAAATACTTACTGAAACTAGTTAACCAGAGCAAATACAAAGTACCTACGCAGTTGCCTCGCGCTATTAAACATGAAGTTAATACGGTTAGAGTCAGTGGCGTAACGAGACATTCGTCAAGGAGGGGCTCAGACTACGTATAAGTTTAAAGGAGATAGACAAGGGGTTTAATTTAGTACAATGAAAGGTACGCCCAAGTGGGGTGTTTGGACACAGGAACCCTTACTCCGTCTACGCTACTGTTTTGTTATAATTAAATCCTCCAATTAGTCTTCTGCAAATACACGTAGACCGCGTACACAACGAAACCGACCGAACAGTAACTCAAAGCCCTTGGCGGCCGTTTAGTGGAATTTTTCATAATGACCCAATTCGGAGAAAGAGTGTAATTTTTACACGGAATATCTCAAAAACTCCCTTCACTATCTTTCCGCAGATCCACAATCCCAAAAAGAAAGTCTTCAATTCTCAAGGGAAGCATAAAACTCGTGATGTGTTTATTGCTGCCTGCAGGAACGAGATTGCCTATCTTCAGTTCCGCAAAACTAAGACTTCTAATTTGACGAATGCCGAACGTGTCGCCCTCCGGTCTCTTCGAGGTATAGGGGTGATATTGTGATTAAACCTGCTGATAAGGGGGGTGCTATTGTAGTTTGGAAGAAGGATCTTTACGTTGCCGAGGCCCTCCGTCAACTTTCCGACACCGATTTCTACGAAGAGCTTCTAGTTGATCCAACATCCGAGTATCAAAAACAGATTATATCTGAAATCAAAGAAATGATCGAGGCTACTGATCTTCCACCCATGGCTATATGCCTTATCATTGACAACCACCGGACATCTCGCTACTATCTACTACCTAAAATCCACAAACCTCACAACCCGGGTCGTCCAATTGTCTCCGCCTGTTCCTGTCCTACGGAGTACATTTCGAATTTCCTGGATAGGGAAATGCAGTCGCCTGTGACCTCTTTCCGAGTTACATTAAAGACACAAGTTGTGATGTGTGCAGATTAAGTCAAATAATCATTTTAATCCAAACTACAAATATATTTATTAACAGATAGGTACAAGTTTAAAACCCGGTGTGTTCACTGCCCAGGTCGCGCTTCTGAACCCCATTTCCATCGTCTGCTACGCAGTTAGTTTGTTATAGAACAGGGCAGGAAATACGGGATAATATTTAGAGGCAGAACACTACATTCCCCTTTTCTTTGGGAAAAAGACTAAACTTAAATATTTCAATTATTTACAAAGATGAAGATGAATGTTTTTATATTTCCTCGATTAGTCTTCTTGGTTTCACATTGTGCGTTCGCAAATTGTAACGCGGAGCTTGTTGGACCGCTTGTCGTGGTTCAGGGCCATCGTGGTGGTCACGGTTTTGCAAGATTTCATGGGTATGATTTGCGTTTGGAGATCCAGGTACAACATGAGATGTTTTCGAGTGATTTCGTGTCCATTTCGTTCCGCTGTGACAGCTGATCCTTTGACTGACGTTACACTGTTTATGAGTGCGTGGAACTTTTACCAATACTGTATCGCCAACGTCCAAGGAAGTGTGCTTGACGTTTGAGCGTCGATCGTGGTACTGCTTCATCTTGCTTTTCGCTGCGGTGTCTCTATCTATCTTGGTGCGGTGAAGGAAGTTTACTTCTGAGAGATCGACCAAACATTACTTGAGACGGTGGTACACCTGTGGTACAATGAGGTGCAAGACGATAGTTTTTAACTGGTCTTGCCAACGTGTTCCATTTATTTCGGATATTCGGAGAGTTTTGTTTAGAGAGGCCATGAAGCGCTCGGCGTTGCCATTTGCCCTGGGCCAAATGGGCGTTATTTTCCGATGGTGAATTCCGAGCCTGGTCAAGTATTCCGAAAATCTAAAAGAATTGAATGGGGGCCCATTGTCGGACTTAATGACCGTTGGTAGGCCAAAGATTGAAAATATGTAGTCAAGGACTTTTAGATTAACTTCAAGAGAGGTAGACGACACTGCTTCAGCTAACGGAAATCTGGAATATTCGTCCATGATGCCCAGGAGATACTGACCGTTTTTGAAAGGTCCAAGGTGGTCCACGGCCAGGTTGGACCAGGGTGCGGTAGGTAATGGCGTCATCTGCAATGGTTCGGTAGTGTATTGTGGGGTAACTGCCAAACATGGTAGACATGATTGAACGGTACGTGCAACCATTAAGTTCATTTTGGGGAACCAAACTTTGGTGCGGAGTAATTCTTTGGTTTTTACTAGTCCCAAGTGACCTTCGTGAGCAATATTGATAACGCGTTGCTGAAGTGTCGGTGGTACATAAATCCTGTGTTCTTTTAGGATAACGTTGTCACACACGGTGAGTTCATTGGAAACTTGCTTCAAGGATTTTATGGTGTCCCAGTCGATTGATTTGTCAGTAGGTTTATAGTCCCAGCGGTTCGTAGTCAAACACTCAATTGCGTGTTGAGTAGTCGGGTCCGATTTTGATTCGTGGACTACGTCGTCATAGGTGATGGCACGAGGTATAGCGTGTTTTAAAATTATGTTAACTTGACTCTCAGTTGCTGGAGATAGACACGTTTCATTCTTGGACTTCAGAGGGTGCCGCGAGAAGTAATCAGCTGGGTTCCACTTTCCCGGCTGATATTCTAAGGTCATTGCATATGGGGCGAGTCGCAAGTTCCAACGTTCGATTCTCGCTGAGGTTTTGGCTTTTGGGTTACCCCAGTAGAGTTAGTAGTGGAAGGTGGTCAGTAATAACCTTGAACGATGCGCCGTACAAATATAAATGATAGTGCTCGCAAGACCACACCACTGCCAAGGCTTCCCTCTCTGTTTGGGAATACCGAGATTCCACATCCGTAAGAGCTTTACTTCCGAATGATATTATCGATTGTTGGCCATTTGAGTCGACTTGTGATAAAATACATCCAAGGCCAGTAGGGCTAGCGTCCACATACAGAACAGTTTCTTTTTGAGGATCAAAGTAAGATAGAACTTTCGCATTGGAAAGTTGTGCTTTTAAAGACTCAATCGCTTTCTCCTGAGGTTCGCCCCAATGCCATATCGCATTCTTCTTAGTTAAAGCTCTTAACGGTTCTGTTACATCGGAGAAGTGAGGAATAAATCTTCCACAGTACGTGGCGAGTCCAATTAAACTTCGTATTTCGTCGGGTGTGGTAGGTGTTCGGATAGCCTTTAGAGCGTCAATCTTAGATGGGTGAACACGAACACCAGCGTTACAGAACACATGCCCGTAGAATTCCAATTCGGTTGAATTGAATTCACATTTGGAAAAGTTTAAGGTTACGTCATTTTCCGCCAGGCGTCGTAGGACTTTTTCAAGTGCCATGTCGTGTTCAGGTTGAGCTTTGCCAAATACCAAAAGGTCATCGGTTATGTTGAATGAGCCATCGATGTCTTGTATCAAACATCGGATTGTGTGGTGAAATATCTCAGCTGCAGAGGAAACTCCGAAAATAAGTCTCTTGTAGCGGTACAAGCCCTTATGGGTACTGAAGGTTGTGATTGGTCGTGACTCGTTGTTGAGTTCTATCTGATGATAGCCCTTATTTAAGTCGAGCTTCGAAAATACTGTCGCTCCATTTAGTTTGTTAATGACGTCGTCGATAGTGGGCATAATGTGTCTTTCTCGAACGATGGCGGTATTTGGTTGTCGCATGTCTATACAGACGCGAACGGTTGTCTTGTCTTTAGGTGTGTTTGACCCCTTATTTTTAACCACTAGGACTATGGGAGACACCCATGGTGTGGGACCGGTCACAGGCTCTATGATATCATCATGTAACAGCTGGTTTAGTTCGTCTTCGAGAGGTTGACGCAGATGAAAAGGTAAACGCCTGTGAGGTTGCGCTATTGGCTGAACAGTTTCATCGATTGATAACTTCACTTGCACGTTCTTCAATTTGCCAATGCCTTGGAACAGAGTAGGGTATCTGTTCTGAAAATCTTCACGTGTTATAAGGTGGATAGTAGCCGATGGACTCGGTACTTTAGGAAATAATTTTAATTCCTGCGAAGTCTTGAAACCAAGGATAGATGGCGCTACGTCTATACAATCCTGGACGATATAAAAATTGGCAATGGTTTTGCAGTCTTTAGTGGAAATTTCGGCGCTGATTTCTCCTAAAAGGGGTAGAGGTACTTTGGAGCCATACGGATAAATTCGTAGATTTGTTTGATTTAGTCTTGGTTTCTTTTGAAGTGATTCATAGGTTCTACTGTTCAATATATTTACACTTGCTCCTGTGTCCAGTACTAGGGTAACCGGGGTTGTGTGTATCTGGACTGCCACAAGCGGCAAAGAAGTTGGACCAGAAAGAAGTGCATTTGAGCAACCGTCGCCAAAGACGGTAAAAAGAAATTCCAAATTAGAGTCCTCGTCCTCCTTTGTTGAACCGTTTGCTTGGTTTGATTGAAGCGTATTCACTCTGGATTTGGACTTGGATCTGGGGTGGTTCTGGAACTTCTGGTGATTACCCGATGCAGGTGTTGAACGGCATACATTGCTGAAATGATTAAGTTTCCCACAATTGTGGCACGTCTTGCCTTTAGCTGGGCGTCGATTATTGGATGGGTGTGGGTAGATACCACCACAAAGTCCACATTTGGTATGCTGATTCGTGGTCTTCGGTTTGAAGTCTGGTTGAGTTTGTGGACCGCGATTTGGTTTATTGGTGAAGGGAAACTTCTTTTGGTTATGTACAAAAAAAGCTGATTCGGTATTTTTAGTGGTTGGTTGACGATTAGACTTCTCGATAGATGTCACATGTGAGTCGGAGATCTCCATAAGCCGTGCTTTTTGCAAAAGTTGATCTAGATTAAGTGTTGGTTCTTGTAAAGCTTTTCTTCGTAGACTCTTAGAGGTACAGGTTTGTACAATGTGTCGCTTTATTTCGAGGTCTCGGTCATCAAAAGCACAAAACATTGACAAAGAACGCAGACGGATGTGATAGTCGTCAATGGTTTCCCCTTCATGCTGCTTTGCATCTCGAAATTTAAAAATCTCAAAGTCAACATTTTGTTTGGGAGCAAAGTACGAGTCAAGAAGGGCTTTCGCGGTTTCGTATTCCGACGCTTCGTCATTTCCGGGTAAAGTATAAAAGAGATCTTCCACTGGCTCACCCACACATCGAAGTAAAACTGCTTTTTGACGAGGTTTGTTTTTGATTCCCGAAGCGACGAGATAATTCTCGAATTTTCTACACCACATCTTCCAGGCAGCATTCAAATTATCCGGGTCAGCATGCATGTCAAACGGGAGAATACTTGGTAATGATAATGCCATGGTAAACGGCGGTCGAAGGCGATAAAAATTATGTACAGGTTTGTACAGTAAACAAAAGCGTGTTAAGCCTACTTTGGCGTGCCTTGTTCTTGATGATGAGAAACCGGAAAATATTTTCAGAAAATAACAAAATGTATCCTACATGTATTTCTTCCCGTGGGTCGTAGACAGCTCCGTCGCCATTGTGATGTGTGCAGATTAAGTCAAATAATCATTTTAATCCAAACTACAAATATATTTATTAACAGATAGGTACAAGTTTTAAACCCGGTGTGTTCACTGCCCAGGTCGCGCTTTTGAACCCCATTTCCATCGTCTGCTACGCAGTTAGTTTGTTATAGAACAGGGCAGGAAATACGGGATAATATTTAGAGGCAGAACACTATACAAGTGATGCTCTCCGCCGCTTGTCTTCCTTCTCCTTTACAGGTACTAAAAGGTGGTTAATTTCTACGGATATTAAATCTTGGTACAGTGTGATTCCTCACGCTGATGGTCTTCGTTCCCTCCAACACTTTTTGAACAAACGGACCGACAAGTTCCCTCCCACCGATACCCTCGTTTGTCTCGCTGAACTGCTGTTGACGCTGAACGCTTTCTCTTTTGACGGCAAGTTCTACAGACAGGTTAGCGGTGTTGCTATGGGCACTAAGATGGGACCAAGTTACGCGAATTTGTTCGTTGGCTGCGCTGAGGAGCTATTCTTTTCAGGTTACGCTGGCCCTACTCCGGATTTACATGGTCGTTTCATCGATGACGTTGCCAAGTTCGCCTCTCGCAGTCGTCTTGACCTAGAAACCTTCCTATTTCGTTCCAAGTAAAGTTTCGTGTAGGACTTCCTCGTTGGCTCTCGAGACGAAAACTTTGTACTAACAACACTTAATTAAATATATATATTATCAAATATGATAAACTTGAATTTACATACTGAATAGAGTTGGTAATTTTCCGGAAAAACTAAATGTGGAAAGACTTCCGGAAAATTTCGAGTTTGTTAACAAGTTTTAAAGCAAATGCACGGGCGGCTCTATCATTGCCACCTGCATTGCCACTGTTATTAGATTAGTGATTGCCACGCATCTAGCCGATTCTTCGAAAAACGCGACTTTACTGGAGAGCGTGGTGCCATCTATTTAGGGCAAAGGAAGCTAAAATTTAAAATAGCCAAATGATAACGTCGTCAGAAAGTCATTGTAGAGTATTATATTTAGACGACTTCTCTCTATTTAGTGGACATTAATCTAAATTATATATCCCACGTAAAAATATTGTTTATAATAGCTGGAATTTATGTTATTGACCAAATTACAAACGATCCAGTCAACGCCTTTTTGATTTCTACGCTAGTGACACCTATTAAAACAAAAGCTACTTTACGTCAAACCTATAGAGTAACCAGGGCCGCCTTATCCATAAAGCATATTAGGCAAAGTGCCTAGGGCCTACGAAAATGTTAGGAGCATTAAGGCCTATGATTCCATCATGAATGTATTCATTTCAACCATGAATATCGAACTATATCATTACCCTTTCTACCATCTGGGGCTCAGATGGCCGGTGCCTTTCTGCGCTTTTCGTAATCAATTGAGCCAATTACTTACAGGCATTTGTCGTTGACTCGATTTGCGAAATGTTTCCGGGATTGGGCGATCTAACCGGTGAAGAAAATGACTCGTGGTTCTTAGAAAAATACCTGTACTCTAACCAAATTACTTGATAATCATAAATTAAGGAATTTATTATTTATATTCTTACCCATTTTTGTTCAATCAAAAAGATTTGTATTAAAATTTTAGAAACGAAATTTTGAGATAACCCTACACGCTAAAAAAGGTTGGGTTAAATATTCTGGGTAAAATTTATTTTTAACCAATTTGAGTTAATTTTAACCCATTTTGGGTTGTTCCAAAACTTCTGGGTTATTGTGAAAGGGTTACGTGTTTGGGTTATTTGCCGGATTTTTCTTATTGCCCAACTTTTGTAAAATGTACCCAAAAACTGGTAAAACTTCATTATGTCGGCTGCTAAACATTCTGATTGTTTGAATGTTGAGTTTTTATTGGTTCATTATTTTAACGGTTTCTTGCCAAATAGTCGAAACTAAAAACTTTGTTGGCAAATGTCAGGTACTTTTAATGTTCCAGGAACGGTTTAGTTTTAGTTTTAAATTCTACAAAACAACAATTGAATTAAATGGTAATTTTAAATTATTCTTAATTTAGTTATAAGCAGTATGAACTTACACACTTTAAAACATTGCATTATGTTCTAAACTAAATTTTAAGCATTTCCTATACCTAATAAGGCTAATCAAGAACTAATTAACGTAATTACGTTAAATAGTTCATGGCTTAAAGTTATTTTTTTCAAGTGTTTAGGCCTTGTTTGATTATTGTGTGAACATGTTTTGTACATCCAAACATCAGAAAAGTTTACTTAGGTCTAGTTGTTTAAAAATATAAGCTTATATGAATACAAAATGTGAACTGGTTGGAAGTTCTTGAAATAAGTGACAGGAATTGCTCTTAAATCAAGGCAATTACTATGTTGTAATATCACCAATGTCATTAATGTGTTCAGTTTACAGGCAATAAGTTACTCAACTAGTTTCTTGCTATAAGCATTTGAAACTCGGAATTGAAAAACCAAGTTCTTGTAAACAGAGAGTAACATTTGATTTTTTCACATTTCTTGCATTTGGCAAGCCAAATATTTGAGGGAAATGTGGTTCTGTATTTTGGAGAGTATGAGTGGAATTGGTGGAATTTTGACCTTTACAAGTTAACATCTAACAGATATCTGGGAAAAAATTTCAACTTATTTTAGCGAAACAGTAAAATATAGCTAATTTTCAAAACATTTTTGGTTATTTACTTGAAGTTATGGATAGGATGAGTGCAATTGGTGGAATTTTGACCTTTACGAGTCAATATTTAACAGATTTTTGGTAAAAATTTCAACCTATTTTAGCGAAACAGAGAAATATATCAAATTTTCAAAACATATTTGCTTGTTTTCTTGAAGTTATGGATAGGATGAGTGCAATTGGTGGAATTTTTACCTTTACGAGTCAATATTTAACAGATTTTTGGTATAAATTTCAACTTATTTTAGCAAAACAGAGAAATATATCAAATTTTCAAAACATATTTGGTTGTTTTCTTGAAGTTATGGATAGGATGAGTGCAATTGGTGGAATTTTTACCTTAACGAGTCAATATTTAACAGATTTTTGGTAAAAATTTCAACTTATTTTAGCGAAACAGAGAAATGTACCTAATTTTCAAGCCATTTTTGGTTTTTTTCTTGAAGTTATGGGTAGGATGAGTGTAATTGGTGGAATTTTTACCTTTGCTAGTTAATATATAACAGATTTCTGGAAAAATTCAAACACTTGATTTTTTCACATTTCATGCATTTGGCAAGCTAAAAAAATTTTAGAGAAAGGCAAAACTTATTTTTTTCCCTACAAAGAAATGTGGTTGTGTATTTTGGATAGTATGAGTAGAATTGGTGCAATTTTGTCCTTTAAAAGTTAATATATCACAGATTTCTGGAAAAATTTCAACTTATTTAGCGAATCAGAGAAATGTACCTAATTTTTAAAAATGTAAAAGTGCTTATATATTTTGGTAATGTGTTTGTAAAATCTCTGAAGTCTCATTATACATAAAATCATATTTTATTTTGTACAAACCATAGAAACAATATATAAGCTTAAATAAATAATTTTTTGTGGCTCTTTAGGTATAAAAATTTTGTACTACAATTATTTTATATTTTATGACTATAATGGTCTAGAATATTTTTCAGAAAATATCCATTTCAATATTGATATATTGAATTCTATGTCCTTAATTAATTGTGACAAAACACAAACTCATTATATTATGTTCTTCTAATTTGGTTAATTTAGTAGTATGTTCTAACAATAAAGTAGCTCGTACATCATTGAGGTTTGCCCTATTGCTGATGAACCACCTATTTGGAAAGGGATAAATAAACTAGTTATCATCACTATATCATGGAGAAAAGGTTTCTCCATGACTATATAATATTCCAAGAATATTTTTCGTAAACTATCATTTTTAAATAACCCTTTTTCGTCTAAGACATGTCCACCTTTATGTTAGGTGAGAATAGTATCAGACCACGTATACTCTATTTCCACTGTGATAAATTTCCTAATTTTGATATTAATCTTTCCGGATAAATGTTTTTGTTATTTTGCTTAAGACCAAAATTTTGGACTCGTGTAAAACAATCTGTGATAAGAAGATTTTCATAGTTTTAAAAACTGTTTGTAAAAATTTCGAGTTTAAAATCAAATTCCATAAGTTTGTGAATTATTATTGTATATTTAAAGTACTAAAATAAAGTGTTTTTTACGGTTTATTTTCGAAAGTTAATGGCTACTTTTTAGATGCACGATGCAATTTTAATTCTTAAAAACGTTATTTGAAAAGGCCGTAACTGTTGCAGGGGACTATACATATATTATAAATACCCAGGTAGAAGGCTTAATTGTAGATCTTGCCCAATTAATTTGGCCAATGTCAAATTTTAACCATATAATTGGGTAGTTTCAACTACCCAAATCTTGGGGTAAAATGAAATTATTAACCATAAAATTGGGCAAAAGTCGCATTTGACTAAAATTTTTGGGTTAGTAAACTATACCTTACTTTTGGGTTAAATAAAAAAACAACTATTAATTTTGGGTCCTTAAATAATTGACCCATTTTTGGGGTTATTAAAATGCTACCCAACCGCTTGGGTAGTTTTCCATTGACCCAAGCATGTGTAATTGTTTAACCCCATCTTGGGTTGTTTCAAGTTTACCCAAGTTTCTTGGTAGGTGCAATAATGACCCAGATTTTGGTTAAAAATTAACCCAATTTGGGTAGTTTTTAACCCAACCTTTTTTAGCGTGTAGGCACTGAAATCTAGTGAAGTTTCAAAACCTTGCCCTTCAATACAATTTTAGGGCTATTGCGCGTGACTAACGTCATAATAACTAAGCCCCTCCCATCCTATGGACTGAGGCCAGACTACCTAATGTAGTTCGATATTCATGGTTAAAATGAAAACATGAAAAGTCGGTAAATTATATATTTTTGCCTAAGGCTTACGGAAAGGTTAAAACGGCCCTGAGAGTAACCCTCTCACATAGAGTGGAAGGCTATCAACGAAACTTGATAACACTTTTCGTACGCAACGTCGTGATTTCTAGGCGTGAAATGAACAAGTTGAGCTAAAGTTAATGTACAATATCTGGATAAAAAAGTAAGTTCATACTCTGAAAAATGTAAAAATAACACCATCGCTCTTTCGACTATATTTATTAATGCCTCGAAAACAGTTGGCCCGTTAAGATTAATGTTTCATGACTTCCAAAGGGCCTTCCACTTTATGTGTGTGGTCGAGCCGCCACTCGCCTTAAGACTACTTGCCTCATGTACAAAAATTTTGGAAAAAAAAACATTGAACCAATCGACTACCCTCAAAAAGATTTTCACGTGAACATGTTGGAACAGACATAACCCAAAAAATAAGATGCTAGGGGACCAACAAGGCGGTCTTCTACCCAGTTTAATAAATTTTGGAAAATATTTAAATGATCAGTACTCGTAATTAACCGACTATATTTATGGGTGCAGAAAGAAATGTTCCTTTTAAATAATGTTTTCATAAACAAGTTTAATCCGCTGCTGAAATCTTTTATCGAAGCGCGGTAACACTTTTAATTCCACGTAAACATTTAAACCCTGTAAAAGCAGAAGATAATGAACCGACCGAAGTTATTGGAACTTAGTACCCATAATTATGTAAAATGTGACTTGTTTACGCGGGCCGCCTTTGGTCAAGTATCTTCACTCTTCACCCTTCTACGCGCCACACTGCCGTCACGCGCTACCACCTGTGGTTTATCGCGAAAACGTTTCCCGGCCGAGGTGATTCTCGCTCCTGGGAAAAGCACGTCGCACAGGTCTGCTTAGCCAGAGTCACGACTTTGACAACGGGTGGCACTAGAGCGCGATACCACCCCCCACTCCCCTCCCGCCAGCCAGAATGCGATGGGAAAATTGTCTCATAACAATTATACTTCTATGGTCTGTTTGATAACTTTAGTTAATTAACTTCTGGTGAACGCCAGGCTCATAACCAAATAAGATATATAAAAATCAAATTACCATTTATTTATTAAATTAATAAGAAAAATGTCACAGATATAGGGAATATAATCTTTGAGTCCTAACTCTTTAGGTGTTTGAACGTTTGACTTAAAAAGTTAGCCCTCCGAAATATAACTTTGGAAAACCAATGGTCAAACGTTTTTATCTACAAATACATGGTTTTTACTATCTATTGGTCCTGTAAATGTTTAATTTCTTGTATTTTGTTACAAAGCCTGGCGTGAAAAGTGCCATTACAAAAATCCTAATAGAAGGGATACACGCGAAAGAAAGTTCGTTAGCCGAGCGCGGGTCGCAACTGATCCATCGCCTGGTTTGTTTAACAAAATTAAAGAACTTCAATGTTTGTTATCACCTCTAAGTTGCGCGACAGACTGTTCACAAGGCGATGGGCCACAAATCTCACTTGTCGTAATAATATTACTCGAAACGTTTGAGACAATCTACGACAACACCACCAAATTTGAAGAACTTCGCAAACATTTGTTGGAGAACCAGGAATCGAGATTTAGTAGTCGTCTTTCCGACCCGTTCTATATTATACCTGCCATGGTTGATCCAAGACAGAAATTCTTTATTTTCCAAGGTAATTTTAGACTGAAATTGTTTTATACAATTTAACTAAAAATCACCCCTTTTAATATCTTAAAATTTATTATTTTTAATGCCTTTTATTAGCGTGGTAACTTGACCCCCCTCTCCGCCCGCGTTAGGCAAAATACCTCTTAAAATTTTGGATACTCTGATAACTTCTGTTCATTTACTTATGGTGCTATTTGCTGATGACTTCAGTTCACCACCATGAGCAGATAATTATTCGGAACTTAAAAATCCGACCAAAAATGACGCGTTACAAATATTGGAGAGCTATGGGTCTGCATTTTTTACTCCAACTAATAAAGGTCATGCAACCGCTGAACCCAGGGGCGTGCCAACGTTTTAATGAGAGCAGGGGCAAAAACCCTAATATAAGCACAACATTGTTAAATAGGATGCGTCAGAAAAAATGCCGATATATAAAACCAAAACTAATCTTTAAATTAAAATTAAACTTATCAACTTATCTGCGCATGAGGTTGTTTTACAGTATACTAATCTGTTGAAACTATACTGCTGATTTCTATCCTGACACGTCTATTCTCCGCTACACATGAGTTGATTGAGTGTTGTATGTAGGTTTTACGCTAATTGTATTTAATCTGTCACTTGCCTCTAATGAGCCCTCATATCTTGTAATTATTGGAAATTAGCCTGATGACGGCGCTAGTATTAACGCCAAAACTGCCGTAGCTTAGTTTTGTAATTAAAACTTTTTATTGTACAATAGCGGTTTTTATTTTTATTTCAACAATAAAAAACAAAACACAAAGGTGTTGCGTGTTTAGCCAACTTGTCAGGTTGACTAAAACTGTGACGAATCAAGAGTCCGTCAGTGGCAAATAAGTATAGTGAGTGAAATACGACTCTGCCGCAAGTCTGCCCTGAGAAAAAGTAGGGGCGGCCGCGCCCCCGCTGTGAAATAGAAACGGGGACAAGTCGCCACCACTGAAGCCGTGGTTGAAACGCGCCTGGCTGAACCTACTTCAAAGTGTTTCAGTCTTATGCTGGAAAAGAAACTAAGGATGGAACCAGGCTCACTCAAAGACATAATACATTCGTACGTGCAAGAAGACACCACAAATGCGCCATGATATTATATAACGTTAAAAGGAACCACCTATGGACTGCAATGCAAATGATGAAAAAATTAGCGAATAAGTAGATTAGTACATTAAGAAAAGGGATAAAAAATCAAAACTATAAACTAATTAGTTAAGGGTTTAGCTTTTTTATCCCTTTTCTTAATGGACTAATCTACTTATACGCTAATTTTTTTCATAATATTATATATATTACCATGATATTACTAAACGAAATAAAGAAGAATTCGAATTAAGCGAATTGAAATGTGGAAAACGAACTAATTTTGGTATAAGTTTATATTTCATCTTCGATCAGTATGATGATTAGATAAAATACGAAGCTAGAGAGACGTCCTATTTCATAAAATAAAGTTATTCATCACCTCTTAGATGCCGGAATAAGAATCAAAAGAGGCACGGAAATGAATTGAAGTGTCATACTTGTCGAAGATCAATTATGAACTTTTAATACACTATTTTACCTTCTACTTATCAAAAACGTACTACACTGTATAATGGGGATCACAGAAAATGGTTGATATGGTGCCATATATTTAACTTTCTACTTCATACTCGGAAAATTCTTTCCGTGAATAACCTTGAAATTATTTTAATGTTGTTCATGGCGATATCATTTTTGTTCTCGTTTTTAAACACAATCCTAAGGATTTGTGTGTATTAGTCTCACGTACAATGTAGCCGACGCCGATGCCGCCGTGTCGCGCACATCTCTTCAACGGTTAGGGCTAGAAAGAGTCAATGATATATGCTTCGAATGTACACACCTCGCCATTGATAGCCTTCTTAAAGTTTTCAAATCGGAGCCCTAGAAGTTGGGCATTTGCCCAATCTACGATTTTCGGTGGTTTCACTTTATGTGGTAGATATTTTGTATAAAATTAAGTGCGATAACGTTAAAAAAAATATTATTGGATAGGTAAGGATTCAGCGGACCTACAACTTCGGTTATATCAGTAAATATTAAATATAAGTATAGTTTTAGGGTAATTTACAGGCCCCCAATTTTCTTGTGATTATATTTTCGACTAAAAATCTACATAACGTTCTTTAATTTAAGTCCGACTTTCATGAAAGCTGTGGTTTCCATATAACCTAGAATTGTAATGACGTTGCTAAAGTTTAATTCTAAGTTAGGTTTTTTGGACAGCGTATACGTACCCCCCTCAACTTCCAACGTTGGAAATATGCGTGGTTAACTGGTTTTAGAGACTATACGCGAATTTATCTCTGGAATTTTTCAAGGCCGTTCTAATATGACCCCAAGTAACAAATAAGTGTGACACTTATCGGAGCAGTACGCGATGCTTGCCACGTATGACCAGAAGTAACAAATAAGTGTCAACAGAAAGACACTGATCGAAGGAAACTTCGATGCTTTCAAAGTATGACTAAAAGTAACAAATAAGTGTAAATACAATTATGTGTGACAGTGGATATATTTTGGTTGTGATACCGGCGTTGCAGGTTGCTGTGAATAGCTCAAACAAACTTAACACATTAGAAAGATTGTGTGTAATCTGACCGTCGTACGTCTTGTTAAGTTTAAAATATCTTCGATAACATATTCTAACAAAATTGAACGTGGATGAATTTAATTTTTTTATCGCGATATCAAAAAGTTCTTCACGGAAGGAAAAAGGATACCCTTAAAACCAGATAAAACAATATTCACTTCAAACTAAGAAACTAAACCATCCGTGACCAGAAATGACCCGCGAGTGGTATTTATTTAACCAGCTCTTTTCTATTGAGCGACAGTTTTTTATCGCCGAAATTTTTAACTACTTTTTGTGAAGAAATATTTTTAGTTTTTTCTTGAAAAGATTTCGATTTTGAAGTGAACGTATCAAAATTGGGGTGATTATTCTTGATCACGGACGGAATTGCTCACGGGGGTATAACTTAACTTATGCCGCGAAACGAACTACTTATGTTATAGTGGAGAGGGCCAGCGAGTTAGTGGACCGCCTTACTCTCGGAGGTGATACACTCCGGGAGTCGGAGGCCATCTTTGAGGCGCTTAATGACTTCTTTAAATCCGTTTTTACACCCAAACCCCACTTGGAAGCCGTCTACCTCGGAGACTTTGCTTCAGGGATTGATCTAAATGAGTCTCTAAATAGCGTAGATTTTTCTCTATCCGACTGTGGTATCACTTATACCTCTGTTCGCCTCTACCTTGGCCGTTTACCTATTCACGAGTCTCCTGGCCCTGACAACCTTCATCCACGTCTATTACGCGAAGGCGCATGCATCATAGCTTCTCCCCTCATGGAAATATATTGCCAATCGCTCGAATTTGGTAGGCTACCCGCCATATGGAAACAGGCCAATGTTACGGCTCTTCGTAAATCCCCCACTTCCTCCTCAGTTGACACCTTTCGAGGTATAAGTTTGCCGTGCATTCCTTATAAACAGTTAGAGATTCTCTTGTTTCTTTTTTATCTTCTCGTGTGTTTTTTCTCCGGCCCAGCATGGGTTTCTTCAGCGTCGTTCGTGTTTCACGAATGTTTTAGCCACTTTATATCTCGTCACTAAATCTTTAGAGCATGGTGAATCTGTTGACCTTATATATCTCGATCTGCGTAAAGCCTTCAATATCGTTCTTCATTCCCTCCTTATCCGTAAATTAGAATTACTCGAAGTCCCCCCTTTGCTAATAAACTGGATAGCTAATGTTCTTAACGAGAGGGTTCAACGCGTGACACGAGGGGATGTCGTTTCCTCCTGGTGTCCCGTTAATAGTGGTGTTCCTCAGGGTTCGGGGTTAGGACCTACATTGTTCGTCATATATATCAATGATCTCCCGTTAGCTATTATCATATGTCCGTCCGCATCTCGATTATTGTTCGAGTATTTGGTCCCCTCACCTGGTGAAGGATATTGAGAGGCTTGATAGAGTGCAACGTAAGGCCACCAAGATGGTTTCTGGCCTTCGTTCTCTGTCTTACCCTGAACGTCTTGAGCGCCTTGGTCTTTTGTCGCTTTCGAATAGGCGTCTGAGAAATGATTTGGTTGAGGCCTTCAAACTGATTAATGAGTTGTATGATGTCCCGGCCACCTCCTTCTTTACCATTCGCTGGACAGGCGGGAAAGCTCCTATGATATGTATGGAGCGTAATGCTTGTACCTCGCGCCGTGTTTTCTTCACACAGCGAGTAGTAAACTCATGGAATGCCCTCCCTTCCCTAATTAAGATTAAATCCTCTAGTTCTGCCTTTAAGAGTCGGCTTGACAAGTTTTACGGGTGGTAAATATCTTTCATGTATATAACGAAAAAATAATATATTTTACTTTTCCTAACTGTACCTTATGCCATATCCATCGCCATTCCTTTGTCATTGCTCTTAATTCATTCTTATTTTTGTGTAACGTTTATGGTATTTAATATTATCTCCATTCCCTACTAAAGCAGAGCGCAATAAGTGTAAACTTTCTTTTCCTGTTCAATAAACTTTATTTAAAAAAAATAGTGGTTCTTGCTCAAGTGAGGAATGAAAATGAACGAAAAGTTCTCTGTTTAAGGGTCGCTCTTGAACGGGAAATATCGTTTAAGGCTTATGATTATATTGCCATTTAAATGCTACACGGCCAATGAAATAAATTTCTCGCCTTCTTGGCGAACTTGTTAAATTTAAGATAATTTTTAATTTTTTACTAGTTTTACCAATCATTTTGTAAAAATAATTTCCAAAAATGAGTAAACGTATAAACGAAAAGCCATTTCAAGAGGAAATTTTACCACCAGACGATGACAAGGAATCACAAATTTCTTGTGAAGATTCAAATGAGTATGATGTCAGTTTTAACTTTTTGGAGGAAAAATAAAGTATTACTAATTACTCATGTAAATTTATGTTAAGTACATTAAACAATAATTAGTTTTAATAATTTTTTTGTGATTTTAAAAATGGTTAGTATAAAATTTGGGACTCGAATTGGACTAGAAAGAGCTAAAATGTGCTTTTTATGGACTCGAAGACTCGAACAAGTATTGAAAAATTGGACTCGAAGACTCGCAAGTTCAATTTTCCAAAACTCGGAACTCGAATCGAAACCCAAAAAATAGGACTCGCACAGCCCTACTTTCAAACCCGTGTATCTTTGAAAGCGGTATGGTTAGAGGCCTGCACCGATCTGATATGGGCGGCGTTTGACCCAAAATATACCGGCGGCGGCGGCTTACGCCGGCGTTTAGGCCTACGGCGGCGGCGTCTTCGGCGAGGCCAAAATGACCGGCGGCGGCGGCGTACGCCGGCGTTTGTATAAATTTTAGAGCTATTTCTTGTAGCGACAGTTTAAAAAACACGGCCCACGAGGGGTCGGAGTGTGCAATAACTGGTGGCTTTACCGGGGAGTCGGGGTCCGGCTCTTGTAACCCAGCACGGGCGGTGGCGCACTGGGAGATGTTAGCTCCGTCCAAATGGTCCTATCTCCACCTCCGACTTCGGTCCGGTGTGGGCTGGTAACTGGGCTTCGGCCCAGGCTAACGGAGAGGGGCCGGGCAAACTGGCCGTCTCGGCGGATTGCGTTGCCTGCTGTAGGGCTGCGGGCCTCCGTATGAGGGCACGGCGCCCATCTCCCGGCCTTTTGGGGTTCCACGGGGATTTCCGGTGCCAGCTGTGCCGGGTTATGCGGTCTGCCGTGTGCCCGCCGTTCCCCTTTAGGCGCTCTTTCCAATGGGCTAGGCTCTCTACCTTTCTAGGTAGGGTGTCGGCTGGCGTTACCAGAGCATCCGCTCTTATTCCCACTGCTGTGTGCGAAGTGGCGCGTTGGTCGGCCCATTGCTGAACCTTCTGCTGGGTTGAGCGGCTTGCGTCGAAGGTGCTACCGTCAGTAGTAGGGTTCTGCTACCCATGTTGGTTTTGTCAAATGTCCGGGAGTGTGGACGCTGGCGTAGGGCATTTGATGACGGACCTCCGGTGGTGTGGTTTAAATCTTACCGGTACACCGGGCTATAAATCTGATGCATGTCCAGTTTAAAAAACACGCGACCAGAAGGGCAAGGGCAAATACCAACTCGTACTAGTCCTTCCATGGACTAATTTATGTACTTCGCACAGAGACGCCCCTTTCCCGAATATTTGTTTCGGGCGATTGTTAAATATGCGCTCTAGCGGCGGAGTTAGGAACTAACAAACTAATGATAACCGGGGAAAAAGGAAAATTGGTGAGGGGAGGGAAAATACAAATGTAGCTCAGCAGCTGAAAAACACGTGGGACTGGCTTAATTTGTAAAACGTTTGTTTTAATGTGTTAATGTGTGAAGTACATTAATTAGTCCATGGTCCTTCCGAGGTAGACCACTTGCCTGACGCCAAACGACCTTCAAAATTATTCGCAGTTATGCCGGGTCGAAATTCGGTTGAAGGCTCGATATTGGCTTTTTATATTTTTGGTCGTGCTCCACGATAACGCTCTGCAGTGGCGTAGACAAGGAGGGTTCAATGTCAACCCCCTGGGCCTACCTTGACTATACTAAATTGACACCTCCTTCTCGACACCCATCTTAATATTAACATTCTTGGACCCCCTTTGACGAAATTCTGGCTACGCCACTGACGCTCTGAGCCTTCCAATCAGAAATAAATCCGAGTTACGAATAATATCATTTTTTCTGCCGAAGGTTATCATCGCACGGTGAACAAACATATTGCTATTTTGATATGTTATTTTCCATTTAAATAGAATTTAAGATATTATGATGTGATTTTATAAACGTATTGGACGTCTAAAATGCAGTATATCAAATGCTTCATTTATTGAATTTCAAGTAAAAAATTATCATCAGTGTCGGATTTTCCATAGAGGTAACCTGCCCGATGGCGTGGATCCCATGGACCGTTCACGAAGTGGGCCTCCGTAAACATGGTAGCGTTATAGTTGTTAAAGCTGGGACCCTTACTCTCCTAGCAACCAAAAAATATTAGACCCAGTCCGCCACTGATTATTATAATGCAATTTTAGAAAACATATCGATAAACCAAGCAACATTTAAATTTAAAGATAATTAAAATGTGGATAAGCCTTGGTTATATTAGTGACTCTCTCTATAGCCAAAATAGCAATGCTGGAATCTATTGACGCGAAGTGAAAATGCTATTACTCTGCGTCGACCGAAATCCGAAAACCAAAATTTGACGTTCGACGTCGTGTTCCAATGTAGTTATTTTCGCGTAAATGAAAACCAAGCTTAATATACCAAAAAAGTCTATAAAGAAAAAAAAACGGCCGCGCGCCGTTCTTAGTATCGGCGGCGGCGGCGGCGGCGGCGGCGTGCGCCGATTTCCGAACAAACGGCGGCGGCGCGATCGGCGCGTTCAAAATTATCGGCGGCGGCGGCGTTTAGCGGCGGCGCAGGCCTTTAGGTATGGTGCATATTCTAGGAAAGGTGGTGCGTAATGGTGCATAATGGGTGCCTATTAATAGGCTACATATTTGTTGGGAATTACATTAATGGGCGGGCTATCGTTAAGCTGGCCCGCCCACTTAATATTTATACATTTGCTGAATCCCAGGGGCGTAGGAACGTTCTAGAAGTTGGAGGGGGCAAAGATAAACGAAAAGGGGTCTGGAGAATGGTTTTTAATTTTTAATGGAGTGTAGCTTCTCCGAATGCATGTGTACTTGTTACTACTATGTAAATTGGCGGGAAAAGACTGAAATTTAAACACAGTTGAGGTTCTATAAATTGTATATGCTTTTAAAATGATAATTTGAGTCTTTTGAAGATCTCAACTGACCAAAGGTTGGAGGGGGCAATAACATTAGTTGCCCCTCCCAGCAAAATTCTAGGGAGGGGCATTGCCCCCCCTGCCCCTCCCGGTTCCTACGCCCCTGCTGAATCCGATAGTTTTCAAACCCTTGTATCTTTGAAAGCGGTATGGTACATATTCTAGGGAAGGTGGTGCGTAATGGTGCATAATGGGTGCCTATTAATAGGCTACATATTTGTTGGTAATTACAAAATGGGCGGGCTATCGTTAACCTGACCCGCCCACTTAATATTTATACATTTGCTGAATCCGATAGTTTTCTTCAAAACTTGTATCTTTGAAAGCGGTATGGTGCATATTCTAGGGAAGGTGGTGCTTATTGGTGCATAATGGGTGCCTATTGATGGGCTGCATCTTTCTTTGAAATTAAAAATGGGTGGGCTACCATTAACCTCACCCGCCCATTTCAAATTCATACATTTCCATAATCCGATAATTTTCAAACTCTTGAATCTCCGAAACTAATATGATGCATATATTGGCGAAGGTGGTGCGTAATGGTGCATAATGGGTGCCTATTGATGGGCTGCATCTTTGTTTGAAATTAAAAATGGGCGGGCTACCATTAACTTGGCCCGCCCATTTTCAAACTCTTTTATCTCCGAATCCGGCGTGGTGCAGATTTTAAGAAAGGTGGTGCGTAACGGTGCGTAACAGGTGCCAATTAACAGACTTCATATTTGCAGGATATTTTGAAAGGGCGGGTTAGGTTAATAGTGGTCCGCCCATTTGAATTTAAAAAAAAAATAGCCCATTAATAGGCACTCTTACGCACTACCCTTAAAAAATATGTACCGTACCGCTTTCAAAGATACATGATTTTTGAAATTGTCCCGCCCAGCGAAAGTTTTCAACATTAAGCACCCATTATGCACCGATACTTAACACCCGTTTTTAAATATTCACCGTACCGGATTCCCAAATACTTACATTTTTAAATGTGGCCCGCCCACCAATTATTTTTAGTTTCACCCCCGACCTTTTTTAATTGAAAACTAGCCCATCATTAGGCACCCATTAGGCACTATTAAGCTCAACCCGTTTTTAAATATGCACCGCACCGGATTTAAAGTTACAAAATTTTTAATATTTACATCCAGAATACACTAATTTTCCTATATGGGCGGGTTGTCGTGAACAGCGAAATAAAAGACGCGAACTATTCCGACATAAAAACCGGTAAACCTTTTTCCTCTTATTTCAAAACAGAACTGGCCGTTAATTTATTTTTACACGCGCAAAATAACACCTTTTTTAACAGCAACCAAAAACTCACTTTCACGCGCGCGTGCGCTATATAAACATTTGAAAACGAATATAGGTAGATGTACTATACAAAATTACGATGTGTACAACCGAACATTCCGCCCGCCTTGAAATAACGAATTTCAAATGAGATAGTAAAAGTCCGAAAAGTTACATTTGCATACATAAATAACCCTTAGTAAACAGTTTGAATACAATTAAAATCAGTCTAGTGGTAACTGGCATAATTTAACTACGGGTCTTTTCAGTGATTTGTCAGAGGTTCTGACAGTTACGACGCGAACTTGATTGTCTTGTCCTGGATGAAGTTCAGTGATTCTTGCCATTCTCCACTTGGTTGGAGGTAAATCTTCATCTTTGAGCAAGACCAAGTCGCCGACTCGTAGATTCGGTTTTGGTGTAGTCCACTTTGGACGTTGTTGAAGGCGAGAGAGGAATTCATTTCGCCAACGGTTCCAAAAGTGCTGCAGTACTTGTTGGCCCAATTGCCAACGTGACAGGCGGTTGACGTTTTCAGAAGTGAGATCGGGTTCGGGTATTGCGGTGAGCGCATCTCCGATTAGGAAATGTCCAGGTGTCAACGCATTGAAGTCGTTTGGATCCGAGCTTAACGCTGTTAAAGGACGTGAATTTAAGCAAGCTTCGATTTAGCAAAGAGGCGTTTGCATTTCTTCAAAGTTTAGAACCCTGGTGCCAAGAACTCGTTTCAGATGATACTTGACGGACTTCACCCCGGCTTCCCAGAGGCCTCCAAAATGTGGCGCTGCAGGCGGGTTGAAGCGCCAATTAATTCCTTCGTCTGCGAGCCATCGTGACACTTGATCGTTGTTGTTTGTAGAGACTATGAATTTGATGAATGTTTTCATCTCTCGATCGGCTCCTGTAAAGTTGGTTCCACAGTCGCTGTAAATGTCGGCGCATTTTCCTCGTCGAGCAACAAACCGTTTCAATGCTGCCAGAAATGCTTCGGTGGTCATGTCACTGACAAGTTCAAGATGAATTGATCTTGTGGTAAAGCAAGCGAAGACGGCAATGTATCCCTTAAACCTGAGGTGACTTCGTCCCTTCATTAGTTTAAGGGTAAATGGTCCTGCGTAGTCGACTCCACACTTCAAAAATGGCCGAGCAGGATTTACTCTCGCTGGTGGTAAATCGCCCATAAGTTGCTTTACAGTGACTGCCTGCTGTCGTACACATGAAACACATCTTCTGATATGGAAACGTATGGCATCACGAAGACCGACGATCCAATAACGTTTCTGTAAGACAGAAGTTAGTAGTTGAGCACCTCCGTGAAAATGTTTTTCGTGCTCGTGTTGTATTAGAAGTTCTGTTAATTTGCTCTGTCTCGGTAACAGTGCCGGATGCCTTTGTTCGTATGGTAAGTTGGAGTGGCAAAGTCTGCCACCAACTCTAAGAATCCCATCTTGATCGATGTACGGACGCATCGAAAGGATTTTACTTTTCCGTGGTAATTCCTTGTTTTGTTTAAGGCAAGCTATCTCTTCGTTAAAACTGTTGCTTTGGACGACCCGAATCCAATGGGATAGCGCCTTTTCGTTCTCTTCCTTCGATAAAGGTCCCGTAATCCTCAATTCTGTCGCATTTCGCGAATTGAAGACAAAACGTAGAATGTAGTTTTTTACGCGCTGAAAATTTGGAAAGGAGCGTGAAATCCATTTGATGATGTGTTACTAACGAAATAATTCGTCTTTCCTCGGATAAACATTCATTTGGCTCTGAGAGTTCATGTAGTTCTTGCGTTGTTGCGGCGAAAATAAGGCACTGCGGTCCATGCCACCAGAGACCATGATTTCCCAGTTCGCTAGCGGATATTCCTCGAGAAGCGCAATCTGCAGGGTTGCTATCTCCTGAAATGTGATGCCATTGCGCTCTCGGTAGTTTCTCGTGGATTTCTGACACTCGATTGGCTACGAACGTTTTCCAACGTTGCGGTGGAGCTTTCAACCAAGCTAGGACGATTGTTGAGTCCGACCAGCAATGAACATCAGCTATATCCAATCTCAATGACTCCCTGATCAGTTGAATCAGAGAAGCCAAAAGTAATGCACCAGATAATTCCAGTCTCGGAAGTGTGATTTGTTTGAGCGGAGCGACTCTTGTTTTCGCAGCGATCAGTTGTATTTTGATTTGTCCGTTGTTATTCACCGTCTTCAGGTATACGGCAGCTGCGTACGCTTTCTCCGATGCGTCACAAAATCCATGCAGGCTAATGTCTGTAGCATTAGCTTGCGAAATGTGCCGTTGAACCGTAATGTTTTCAATTTCTGGTAAATCGGTTCGAAACGACCTCCATTTAGCTTGAAGTGGTTGGGGAAGTTGCTCATCCCAATTCAATTTTAGCTGCCACATTTCCTGTAACATCAGTTTCGCTCGAACGGTTACTGGTGCCAACAGTCCCAGAGGATCGAATATCCTTGCTGTATCCGAAAGAATCGTACGTTTAGTGATTGAACTTCTTGACGCTGGAGAAGTAACCATAAACGAGAAATTATCAGCCGAAGGAGTCCAATATAGGCCGAGAGTCTTGACTGATTCGTCGTTCTCGATGCATAGTGGCTTTTGTAAATCCTTCATGTTGGCTGGTAGTGTATCCAATAATGCAGCTTCATTCGACGCCCATTTCCTTATTTCAAATCCTGCTTGAGATGTAGATTGAATGATTTCTGACTGAAGTCTTAAAACGTTCTCAATCGTTTCGTCGCCTGTCATTAGATCGTCCATGTAGAAGTCATTTTGTAAAGCCGAAGATGCCAACGGAAGTGTCTCTTTCACGTCATGGCCGAGTTGCTTCAAGACTTTAGTTGCTAGGTATGGCGCTGATGCGGTTCCATATGTAACCGTTAGCAAACGGTATTCGAGCAAGGGTTCGTGTGAGTTGTTTCGCCAAACAATTCTTTGAAGATCGGAGTCGTCTGGATGTACTCTAATTTGACGAAACATTTTGGCAAGGTCTGCTTTCATTACAATGCGATGTTGACGAAAGCGAATAAGGAGGTTGACCAAATCATCTTGAAGTTTTGGCCCCACTAGCAGATGATCGTTTAGGGAAACTCCAGTTGTAGATTTGGCAGAGGCGTCGAACACCACACGAACTCTCGTGGTGGTACTGTCTTCTTTGAATACCGCATGATGAGGCACGTAGTAAGATGGATTGGTTTCGATTTTTATTTCATTCGAGGGAATGAGTTCCATATGTCCAAGGGCAATGTATTCCCCCATGAACTTGCGGTACTCCTCATAGAGATTCGGGTTAACACGTAGACGTCGTTCTAAGTGAGAGAATCGACGGATTGCCATTTGTTTAGAATCTCCAAGTTTTGGTGCATCGTTTATCTTTGGTAATCGTACAGTGAATCTTCCTGTAGAGTCACGTGTATGTGATTCTTCAAAGTTCTTTTCACATTGAATTTCTGTTGGAGATAGTATTCTTCGAGGCTGGATGTCTTCTAGCTCCCAAAGATGTTTCAAATCTGCTTCCAATGTACAATGGTGGACCTTTATTTTCGAACTTCTTCCGGACATCAGCAATGGACCGGAAACTGCCCATCCGAAAAGAGTATTAAAGGCACCTGGAAGACCTTCTTTCCCCTTGCAAATGCCATCTTGTAAGAGCTCTAGATACACGTCAGCACCTAGTAAAATATCCACTTGTCCAGGGCTATGAAAAGTTGGATCAGCAAGTGTTAAGCCTTTCAAGTGTAGACAATTTCCAGGATCGAACGGACTGTTAGGTAAATAATCCGTGACCTTTTTCAGGACGATTGCCTCGACGATGACCTCCGACGTGTTAATGATATTTGACTGAATATTCACCATGACACTGCCTTGAGAGGTGTTCATTCCGGTTGCTCCAATTCCGTCAACCGAGACGTTGAAACGTGTTCGCTTCAATCTTAGTTTCCTCGTGAATTGTTCCGTGATGAAACTGGCTTGAGAACCCGAGTCCAGAAGCGCTCGGGCTGGATAAAGTTGCTCGTCAAGTCCCTTGACTTGGACCATTGCGGTTGCCAAGATAACTTGGGTTGATCCAATTATTTCACGAGATGGGCATGAAACTACACCGGAGGTTGCCTTCGTCTTCGTTAATTCCTTCTCTTGATGTAGAAGTGTGTTATGTCGTGCGTTGCATTTCCTACAATGACCAGATTTGGAGTCATTGCTTTGATGACCGGTTCGTAAGCAATTGAAACACATGGCACTCCTCTTGACCATGTTCCAACGCTCGTCCGAAGATGCATTCAGAAAATTGGTACATTTGTATACAGAGTGTGTTTCGTTGCAAAAGTGACACGTCTCGCTCAGAGCACCATGATGAGCCTTTGTACTCGGTCTCTGATGTAATGGAGGCTTCGACTTGATTGCAGTAGTTGTAGGCGGAGCTGCTGCTAAGGCTCTGGCCCGTTGTTCAAGAAATGTAACGAGATCCTCGAAAGTTGGTCTTTCGGTCCCCCTCAGGGAAAGTTCCCATTGTCGGCGAGATTCTGAATCCAGTTTTTCCTTTACAAGATGAAGTAGTATGGAGTCCCAATGTTGTACTGGTTCTTTGAGAACCTTGAGCGCCCTTATGCATTCGGCGAGGTATCGATGAGCGTTCGTAAAGCGGATGAAGATTCTTGGATGACATTAGTTTGACTGAAGAGACGTTTTACGTGTGCATCGATGATTTCCCGGGTATTGTTGAACCGATTGTTTAAGATATCCCAAGCTTCCAGATAATTAGCGTCAGTTACCGGAATAGATTGAACTAGGAGCGCTGCTTCGTTTCGTAATGATGACTTCAAATACTGAAACTTCTGAGCTCCGGTGAGCGATTCGTTGTTGTGTACGGTGGCCGTGAAGAAATCATGAAATGGAAGCCAATCGACGTAACCACCGCTGAATGATGGAAGTTCCAGCTTAGGTAAACGTACATCACTAGCTGGTCTGACTTGTCTCACTGGAATGTTTGCTGCTCTTTCATTTGATTCAGTGACGAGTAGGATTGTCAGATCTTCGAGTCGAGTGACTAGAGGGTTGTATTCATCTTCGTGATCCGCGAAGTTGTCGTCGTCGGGATCGATATTTGCAACTACGGCATCGTGAACCTCATCCAAGTCTTTCGATAGTTTTTCCACCTTGTCTACATACAGCTTCAAGGCGACGTCAGATAGATTCGTTGCTGTTTGACCCACCGCATTTTCAATCCTGGTGATCTGTCCCTTGATAACTGCTCTTCTTCTCACCAGAACATCCATGATGACTTATGTTGATTCGTTTACGATCGGGATATGATCGATGGTTTAAACGGTTTCCAACGGAGAATCCACGCTAATTTTCACTGTCTCTCACGGAAAGATAGCCGATTCGATGATTAGTTGAGGAACATAATCAAGTTGACGAATGTATCCGGCTCGACGGACCAAAAAATGTCGTGAACAGCGAAATAAAAGACGCGAACTATTCCGACATAAAAACCGGTAAACCTTTTTCCTCTTATTTCAAAACAGAACTGGCCGTTAATTTATTTTTACACGCGCAAAATAACACCTTTTTTAACAGCAACCAAAAACTCACTTTCACGCGCGCGTGCGCTATATAAACATTTGAAAACGAATATAGGTAGATGTACTATACAAAATTACGATGTGTACAACCGAACACGGGTCATGTTAATCATGGCCCGCTTTCAATAGTATAAACCATGTAAATTTGAAAGCGATGACACGTGTCAATTTTTTTTAAATTAAAATTAAATGTTTTACAGATTAACCGTTTTCTCGGTTCTTATAGTTTGAACGTGAGGTAGGTTTAAATTAATTATTACGATTCTTCTATAACAGATACCCCGGAAATTGTTACGCCAGAGAGAAGGGTGTCTATCCGGTGAATGAGAATTTCATTCTCAATCACCGGATAGACACAAAGAGCTTGGCTCCCGCCGTTCACCCGCGCCTCTCCCGTTCCTCCCCCACCCGCGCCTCTCTCTCAATCACCAGAATTTCTAATCACCAGAATTTCCAATCACCAGAATTTCCAATCACCAGAATTTCCAATCACCAGAATTTCCAATCACCAGAATTTCCAATCACCAGAATTTCCAATCACCAGAATTTCCAATCACCAGATTCTCCCGTTCACGGGTTGCTTTCCCCCAACCCCCATTCACTGGATACTTTATCTCTCGTTCACCAGCTCCTTTCCCCCATTGCTTTCACCCCTTCTAATCACCAGTTGCTTTCCCCCATCTCTAGGCAATAAAAACAACCATAATTGTTATCTCTCATACTATCGATCCCAATCGCTAGAAATTGGCTTTTTCCCCATTCGCTATAAATCGCAGCAGTTTGCCAGAATTAGTTTTATCTCTCCGAAATAATTAATGTACCCAAAATTGGACCGCCAGTTTATTATTCTTTTTAGGGGAATCTCTATGGGAGTTTAACATTACAATAAAGCTAAAAGGTCCAGTTTGGGGTACATTTGGTCCGAAATGGGGTACATAGGGCCGAAAATGGTGACTTTGGTCGTTTTTGGGGTACATTTGGTCCATTTTGGTCCATTTTTGGGTACATCCCTGCTTTCCCCCATCCCCATTCTCCAAAATTAGTTTTCCTCGCGCAGATATCTGGAGATTAGATTTTTACCCGTTTGCTTATCGCTTTCGAACCCCTTAATTTCTAATCTCTAGGCAATAAAAACAAGTTATTTACATTTAATTTTTTATTTTAGAACTTTGTTTTATATGTTAGTAGGTACTATCAGATATTCCATTAGATGGTTATCTTGTACATTACACAATTAAAACAAATTAAAGTAGTTAAGTTTACAGGCATTTAAATGGGGTGAAACGATCTCCTGCAACTTAATTTAATTAAAAGTTCTAACTCACGTATTTGTAGTGTTTAGCAACAGTATCGTCTGACATCCGAGGGACAGTTACAAACGTCTTCTTCTGGTACAGGTGAGAAGCTTTTGTCAGAGACCGTAGTTGCTTTTGGCGTCGGGGGAATGTCCCATTCTAGCGAAAGGTACTTTTTTTCCGATGGTGAATTATCCCTAGCCGGACAGTTTGGAAAGAATCTAGCATGTTCAAGTTCTGGTACGTCTCCTGATTTCCATCCTTCTAATACGCCATGGCATTTGTAACATCGTACTTCATCGCCCCGCTGAATATAGTAGAATCCAGCCTTCGCTAGTTGCTCCTTAGTGACGTGCGGATTTTTCCAGTGACGAAACGTTTCAAGTCGATACACTTCAATGTCCATAGCTGATCTAGACCAAATACGTTCTATAGTTTCAAATGATACATTCTCTAAGCCTACATTTACCCCTAAGTCTACTAAACCTAATTTTATCAATATGGTTAAATTTCTACGCTAAAATTATCAATATAAATGCTTTTTTCAATATGCAAATTGTTTTAAATATGTCTAAAAATATAGTCTATTACCAAGAAAAAATAGTTACTTACTTTATGGGTAGAAATCCTTTGTCAAGCTGTAGAAAAGACTGAGCGAACCGTCAGCAGGTCTTTACTCGTCAATGTGCCGTAGAGAAATGACGCACGGAAGATTAATTTATTCCTATCTTGTTGAGAATAATTCATCACGTGACCTAAACTTCAAATAACCCTCAAATTCTATTGGCTGTCTCTCTCTGACAGTTTAAACTGCCTCTAATGATTGACGGCACATATTAACCCACTTGAGTATTTGGAAAAAACCCTTTGCTACTCAAGGAGAGTTTTGGAAATACCACGTTGACGATATCAAAATCGAGCTCTCACTTGAAAATGTTTACGGAAAACAATCCTCTTGGAAAATTGAGTTACGTAGAAGATTGCTAAAAAATGGCTATGTGTTAAGTTTTTTTCAATAATGAGTCTTATTTTTTACATTTTAAAGTATTTATTAAGAGTGAAAAATCCTATGACTACACTGACGGCATATCTTAAGTACCGGTGGAAAAATCCAGTGCTCAAAGTTCAGTTATCTTATTAAACGTGCGCGTGCACAGAAAAATGAACGAGTCACGTGATAGTAACTTAATTTCTACGCTAATCTTACCCCTACTAGACCTAATTTCTGTCTAATACATTTCCAATATATATATATATATATAAAAGAATGCCTAAAAATTTCATTTTAAATATAATAAAATAGCCTAGCTGATTATTATTATTATAACTTACTTTTCAGCGTGACCTTCAATGTCTATTCCCAATGCTAAGACTCTTTATTGAGATAACTAAGAATTGATTCCCATGACTACCCTGACGGCATATCTTAAGTACCAGTGGAAAAAAATCCATTGCTCAAAGTTCAGTTATCTTATTAATCGGGTGCGCGCGCACAGAAAATGAAAGTCACGTGAGAATCGGTACGTCACTGAAAATAGTGGAAGTGTCATCACTAGAGTTCTTTTATCAATATATTTAATTAAGGATTATTTCAAAGTTTAGATGGCGCCATGGTTCTCAAAGCAGTGATATTAAAAGATCTCAACGGGTGGAATTGGAGAAACGCTAAAAATATTATCGACATATTCATTCTCCCTAAGTATAAATAAATAAATAAATAAATAAATACATTCTTGGCATAGTAGTAGGATTTTAAGAAAAAAATTAAATACGGAAAATCAATTATTTTATTTTAAAGGTTTTGTGATTTCTCACCAAACAATTTCAACATCTTCAATGTAGGCTATCACATCAGGGGCATCTCAAAAATCTTTTTCCTCTGATATCCTAGTTTCTGCCTCTGTCTTTAGTATTTATAAATATTTTCCTATCCATAAACCATTTCCTAACTGGTTGACATTGATAACACTAAAAGTTTACTTATAATAATATGCTGAAATACATTTTCCAATACGCAAAAAATTAAAGCTAGACCTAAAAACCTGTAAAGTGTAAATAGTTAAGACTAAATTTCTAAGCCTAGCCCATGAAAGTACATTTTCCGTAAATCATATCCTAACATGAATGCATTTGTTTTTTTTAAAAAAAAATATGCTAATTAATTTCGTAAACAAGCATAAATTTTAGTTCGCCCTTCCTCCAAAATATCTAATAGAGGTAGTACATTCTCGATAAATATACATGTTCTTGGGGAATAAGAGACGTTTTTTATCAAAGTAAGCCAAGTTTAAAGCTTATTGTCATTGGTTCCATAACAAAAACCACATTCGGATCAAAATAAATTTATTTATTTTATTTTTATACAGATTTTTTTTCATTTTTTTTGCCTTAATTTCAATTTTGGGAGTCGGTACCCGTTTCACCGAAGATGAAGATGCTTCGTTTTATTCAGCGTTGGGTAAATCGCCGTGTAAAAAAACATCTAGCATTGCATTAACTTTTTCCTCGTCCTCGTCCGAGACCCCTACAATACGTCTCTCGATCTATAAAGTAAAGAAATCAAAATAATAAGCTAAAAGATAATCCATACCTTCTATTCACTAGTTCAATTTATCACTGTCTCATATATCCACTATCGTACATACATACATTCATACACTAACTTACTAACGCTTTAGTCTCCGCAAGTTTTTATGTTGTATAATCAAAGTTTTGAATCGAATAATAATAATAATAATAATAATTAGATCAAAACAAATTTCAAGCTTACGTTAATGTATTCCCTTGAGTGAGGGCCCAATCTTTGAAAAATCTTCTCAATGACGACATGGGTAGCTAGATGGACGTCGATGTAACCTTCGTCCTCTTGCAGGTTCAATTCACGTAAATACCAGTTTTTATATTTTCTTAACATTATTTCTAACGTTCTAAACGAAAATTGTTTTTCGTTTGGCATATCAGGCTTAAAAGAAAACCTAAGAACTGCTTTAGTTACACGCATATCCACGTTATTTTCCATAGCTAATATTTAGCCCTTAAACTTGCTCGTAATTACGAAGAATGTAAAAATGTAGAATGCTCGCTCCTATATTTATGCCAAATCAGAAATCACTTGAAATAATAACTTCATTTGGTACTTAAAAAACGGTGAGAGGTGGGAGGAGGGGTTTGGTAATTTATAAATTTTTATAATCAAATGTACCATAGCAAAAGTATATAAATAATACAAGAAGTGCACTAATTATTATTTTCGCTCGCCAGGTAATTTCGTTTGATTTCCGTTTCGCACGGACGCAGATAACATGGTAACGCGACTACAGCGAACCGATAAAGCTAATTAATAAAATATTGTCAACCATTTGATATTAGAAATGTTAAAATAAAACTTTTACAGATAAATCTAATTTATAAAATATTGCCAATTGAGGGTTTGCAAGTTAGTTTGATTATAGGTTTTGAGTGTTAGAATAGAAATAACGCTAAATACAGGGTTAAATTCAATTCAAAATAAAAGACCATGACAATAAAAAATAACCTTTAAAATATAAATCGCGAAGAAAATGAAGTAACGCGACTTTTAAAATTAGTATAAAATGTTTAATCCCTCTGAAAACGTGAAAATTCATATAGGACAAAACCCAAATACATGTTTACTGAGCTTAGCACTCTACTTTTTCAATCCTCTATTCTCAATGGTGGCCTCTATTTTTACCATCGTCTGCTTCGTAAACTTTATGGATGCATTGGAAGGGCTCAAATTAAGCTAAGTGGGTACACTTCTTGTTTAATTTATATACTTCTAACCATATTAAAGTATCAATTTTAATAAAAGGAATTCAACTTAAGTGTTGTTTTGCTATCTGAAATTCGAAAACAAAGAAGGTAGTACAGGGGTACTTAAGTTGATTTTAATATTTTTTTTAGAAATAACTTAAGTATACAGCGAAATAATCATTAGTGGTATCTAATTTTTTAAGTGCCCACATACTTCTCATCTCGTATAAAAGAGGGTCATTTTTGTACTATAAAACCATTCCATTCCTGAAATCCGCTACAGGAAAAAAGTTGATTAAGCTAAGCAATTTACGAGCGACGTCCTAGCGTACTTGTAATTAAGAAAGTAAGTACTTAGTTTTACGATTTTGCTTAAAACTATGATTTTAAATCGATAAAGTGAAACACGTAAAGTGTCCCTGACCAAAATTGTTTCACAAACATCTGTACCGTTTAATAAGATACGAGTATGATAACGATTTCTAGAGCCCTATGTTCGATAATGATTCATTAGGAAAATTTGAATATAGTTTAAATTTTTAATTACTTATTTTTTGGTTTGACTACCAATTTGGAGGACTACTGTTTTGATTTTGATATAACTAAATTTGATTGGTTTTCGAAAAGTTTTCTCTTCTACCCCCGCCCCCGGTTTATAATTATGATGTCAGTTGTAAATTGTTTTTTTCGAGTATAAAAAGGGTAAACAGAAAAATTGAGAGATAGTATTAAGAAAACAGCCAATTCGAATTGTTTCGGAATCGGCTCGAGGGACTAAGTACGTAGATATACGTCAATTGTAAATTCTAAACTTTGTATATATATTATATTCATTCATTCATTCTTACTAATTTTATAGTAATGGATCCTATTTCCATAACTTTGGCCTCGGGAAATGAGTACGTCGGTACGACAACCGAATCTATGATTTGCTTTCACTGCGGCGAATGTACGGAAGAATTGGCAGTAAGAGGCGGAGAACTCTTCTTTTGCTGGGGTCGAGAGTGCGCGCATTATCAAATGCGAGTAATTTTTCGACATGGTAATGTCTATACCAAACACATCCCAGGGCATCTTATAAAGGAGTTCCCGCCCCATCTCCGCTGTACGTACTGTGGAAGAAGAGGGTCGAAGAGAAGCCGTCGACGGGAGGAGTGCTCAGCGTTCGATTTCATGGGATGCTGTCATTACCCTAAGCCTCCCAGAGACCGAACTGTAGTTCGTTTTATAAATAGATAAATAAATAAATAAAATTGCGAATAATTTACAAATAAATGTCTATTGACTTTTCTTCATCCTATAATATAAGTTTATTCCTAAATTTTTAAGCTTATTACAATAAGATTTCTTTAAGAGAGAGAGAGAGAGAGAAAAGAATTGCTTAAATTAGGAAGTAATAATGAATCTATTGAATCCAATGTAAAGAAAATGCATCAAGATATTAACTTGGAAAATCCAAAAGATGATTCACCAGTAAGCAGTATTCAGTTAATTAAAAATCATAAACAAAAACCGACTGATTACGGTGCATCAAGATATAATATTTGTATATCTTCGAAAAAAGGTGAATCATTAAACATCAACAATGCGGTAATTTACTTATAATATATTTTATATGAAAATAATTAAAGGTTTTATAAATGATAAATTATATTATAGATTATAGGTGGATCTAATAGCAAAATAGTATACGTCCAGGTAAAGTATTGTTTTATTTAGAAGTTTAAATATTAAGTTAATGGTTTATTTTAGAATAACTATATGTTAAATGATTTATTTTAGAATAGCGTTGATACATATGGTGGTAGGACAACATTAGAAAGTAGGTATATTGATTTAAAAAAACTATCGATTAATTAAACATTTTAATAATATTTTTACATAGCTTCGATAGTATCCAGAGATTGTACGATTGTTATTACGAAATGAAACTAATTTATTTTATAATAAATATAGGTAGTAAAATGCTGCAAAAACCTCTGACTCTACGTTCAATACGTTAAAATAGATTACAATACGTAAATATAGGTGAAAAAATACTAGAAAAACACGCATACTATTATTTTTTTTAATTTTTGGAAATACACAACATCCACCAGTTACTTCGCAATGACGAACTGGCTGCTCTCTTTGTCCCAGGAGACATGACCAATGAGTTGGCAAAGTACGGAAAAGACTCGTACATCCAAGAATTGGCAACAGGTGGCGCAAAAAATTACGTGTTCCGTATAAATCAAGGCGTAATTTTTTGCGCCACCTGTTGCCAATTCTTGGATGTACGAGTCTTTTCCGTACTTTGCCAACTCATTGGTCATGTCTCCTGGGACAAAGAGAGCAGCCAGTTCGTCATTGCGAAGTAACTGGTGGATGTTGTGTATTTCCAAAAATTAAAAAAAATAATAGTATGCGTGTTTTTCTAGTATTTTTTCACCTATATTTACGTATTGTAATCTATTTTAACGTATTGAACGTAGAGTCAGAGGTTTTTGCAGCATTTTACTACCTATATTTATTATAAAATAAATTAGTTTCATTTCGTAATAACAATCGTACAATCTCTGGATACTATCGAAGCTATGTAAAAATATTATTAAAATGTTTAATTAATCGATAGTTTTTTTAAATCAATATACCTACTTTCTAATGTTGTCCTACCACCATATGTATCAACGCTATTCTAAAATAAATCATTTAACATATAGTTATTCTAAAATAAACCATTAACTTAATATTTAAACTTCTAAATAAAACAATACTTTACCTGGACGTATACTATTTTGCTATTAGATCCACCTATAATCTATAATATAATTTATCATTTATAAAATCTTTAATTATTTTCATATAAAATATATTATAAGTAAATTACCGCATTGTTGATGTTTAATGATTCACCTTTTTTCGAAGATATACAAATATTATATCTTGATGCACCGTAATCAGTCGGTTTTTGTTTATGATTTTTAATTAACTGAATACTGCTTACTGGTGAATCATCTTTTGGATTTTCCAAGTTAATATCTTGATGCATTTTCTTTACATTGGATTCAATAGATTCATTATTACTTCCTAATTTAAGCAATTCTTTTCTCTCTCTCTCTCTCTCTTAAAGAAATCTTATTGTAATAAGCTTAAAAATTTAGGAATAAACTTATATTATAGGATGAAGAAAAGTCAATAGACATTTATTTGTAAATTATTCGCAATTTTATTTATTTATTTATCTATTTATAAAACGAACTACAGTTCGGTCTCTGGGAGGCTTAGGGTAATGACAGCATCCCATGAAATCGAACGCTGAGCACTCCTCCCGTCGACGGCTTCTCTTCGACCCTCTTCTTCCACAGTACGTACAGCGGAGATGGGGCGGGAACTCCTTTATAAGATGCCCTGGGATGTGTTTGGTATAGACATTACCATGTCGAAAAATTACTCCCATTTGATAATGCGCGCACTCTCGACCCCAGCAAAAGAAGAGTTCTCCGCCTCTTACTGCCAATTCTTCCGTACATTCGCCGCAGTGAAAGCAAATCATAGATTCGGTTGTCGTACCGACGTACTCATTTCCCGAGGCCAAAGTTATGGAAATAGGATCCATTACTATAAAATTAGTAAGAATGAATGAATGAATATAATATATATACAAAGTTTAGAATTTACAATTGACGTATATCTACGTACTTAGTCCCTCGAGCCGATTCCGAAACAATTCGAATTGGCTGTTTTCTTAATACTATCTCTCAATTTTTCTGTTTACCCTTTTTATACTCGAAAAAAACAATTTACAACTGACATCATAATTATAAACCGGGGGCGGGGGTAGAAGAGAAAACTTTTCGAAAACCAATCAAATTTAGTTATATCAAAATCAAAACAGTAGTCCTCCAAATTGGTAGTCAAACCAAAAAATAAGTAATTAAAAATTTAAACTATATTCAAATTTTCCTAATGAATCATTATCGAACATAGGGCTCTAGAAATCGTTATCATACTCGTATCTTATTAAACGGTACAGATGTTTGTGAAACAATTTTGGTCAGGGACACTTTACGTGTTTCACTTTATCGATTTAAAATCATAGTTTTAAGCAAAATCGTAAAACTAAGTACTTACTTTCTTAATTACAAGTACGCTAGGACGTCGCTCGTAAATTGCTTAGCTTAATCAACTTTTTTCCTGTAGCGGATTTCAGGAATGGAATGGTTTTATAGTACAAAAATGACCCTCTTTTATACGAGATGAGAAGTATGTGGGCACTTAAAAAATTAGATACCACTAATGATTATTTCGCTGTATACTTAAGTTATTTCTAAAAAAAATATTAAAATCAACTTAAGTACCCCTGTACTACCTTCTTTGTTTTCGAATTTCAGATAGCAAAACAACACTTAAGTTGAATTCCTTTTATTAAAATTGATACTTTAATATGGTTAGAAGTATATAAATTAAACAAGAAGTGTACCCACTTAGCTTAATTTGAGCCCTTCCAATGCATCCATAAAGTTTACGAAGCAGACGATGGTAAAAATAGAGGCCACCATTGAGAATAGAGGATTGAAAAAGTAGAGTGCTAAGCTCAGTAAACATGTATTTGGGTTTTGTCCTATATGAATTTTCACGTTTTCAGAGGGATTAAACATTTTATACTAATTTTAAAAGTCGCGTTACTTCATTTTCTTCGCGATTTATATTTTAAAGGTTATTTTTTATTGTCATGGTCTTTTATTTTGAATTGAATTTAACCCTGTATTTAGCGTTATTTCTATTCTAACACTCAAAACCTATAATCAAACTAACTTGCAAACCCTCAATTGGCAATATTTTATAAATTAGATTTATCTGTAAAAGTTTTATTTTAACATTTCTAATATCAAATGGTTGACAATATTTTATTAATTAGCTTTATCGGTTCGCTGTAGTCGCGTTACCATGTTATCTGCGTCCGTGCGAAACGGAAATCAAACGAAATTACCTGGCGAGCGAAAATAATAATTAGTGCACTTCTTGTATTATTTATATACTTTTGCTATGGTACATTTGATTATAAAAATTTATAAATTACCAAACCCCTCCTCCCACCTCTCACCGTTTTTTAAGTACCAAATGAAGTTATTATTTCAAGTGATTTCTGATTTGGCATAAATATAGGAGCGAGCATTCTACATTTTTACATTCTTCGTAATTACGAGCAAGTTTAAGGGCTAAATATTAGCTATGGAAAATAACGTGGATATGCGTGTAACTAAAGCAGTTCTTAGGTTTTCTTTTAAGCCTGATATGCCAAACGAAAAACAATTTTCGTTTAGAACGTTAGAAATAATGTTAAGAAAATATAAAAACTGGTATTTACGTGAATTGAACCTGCAAGAGGACGAAGGTTACATCGACGTCCATCTAGCTACCCATGTCGTCATTGAGAAGATTTTTCAAAGATTGGGCCCTCACTCAAGGGAATACATTAACGTAAGCTTGAAATTTGTTTTGATCTAATTATTATTATTATTATTATTATTCGATTCAAAACTTTGATTATACAACATAAAAACTTGCGGAGACTAAAGCGTTAGTAAGTTAGTGTATGAATGTATGTATGTACGATAGTGGATATATGAGACAGTGATAAATTGAACTAGTGAATAGAAGGTATGGATTATCTTTTAGCTTATTATTTTGATTTCTTTACTTTATAGATCGAGAGACGTATTGTAGGGGTCTCGGACGAGGACGAGGAAAAAGTTAATGCAATGCTAGATGTTTTTTTACACGGCGATTTACCCAACGCTGAATAAAACGAAGCATCTTCATCTTCGGTGAAACGGGTACCGACTCCCAAAATTGAAATTAAGGCAAAAAAAATGAAAAAAAATCTGTATAAAAATAAAATAAATAAATTTATTTTGATCCGAATGTGGTTTTTGTTATGGAACCAATGACAATAAGCTTTAAACTTGGCTTACTTTGATAAAAAACGTCTCTTATTCCCCAAGAACATGTATATTTATCGAGAATGTACTACCTCTATTAGATATTTTGGAGGAAGGGCGAACTAAAATTTATGCTTGTTTACGAAATTAATTAGCATATTTTTTTTTAAAAAAAACAAATGCATTCATGTTAGGATATGATTTACGGAAAATGTACTTTCATGGGCTAGGCTTAGAAATTTAGTCTTAACTATTTACACTTTACAGGTTTTTAGGTCTAGCTTTAATTTTTTGCGTATTGGAAAATGTATTTCAGCATATTATTATAAGTAAACTTTTAGTGTTATCAATGTCAACCAGTTAGGAAATGGTTTATGGATAGGAAAATATTTATAAATACTAAAGACAGAGGCAGAAACTAGGAGATCAGAGGAAAAAGATTTTTGAGATGCCCCTGATGTGATAGCCTACATTGAAGATGTTGAAATTGTTTGGTGAGAAATCACAAAACCTTTAAAATAAAATAATTGATTTTCCGTATTTAATTTTTTTCTTAAAATCCTACTACTATGCCAAGAATGTATTTATTTATTTATTTATTTATTTATACTTAGGGAGAATGAATATGTCGATAATATTTTTAGCGTTTCTCCAATTCCACCCGTTGAGATCTTTTAATATCACTGCTTTGAGAACCATGGCGCCATCTAAACTTTGAAATAATCCTTAATTAAATATATTGATAAAAGAACTCTAGTGATGACACTTCCACTATTTTCAGTGACGTACCGATTCTCACGTGACTTTCATTTTCTGTGCGCGCGCACCCGATTAATAAGATAACTGAACTTTGAGCAATGGATTTTTTTCCACTGGTACTTAAGATATGCCGTCAGGGTAGTCATGGGAATCAATTCTTAGTTATCTCAATAAAGAGTCTTAGCATTGGGAATAGTCATTGAAGGTCACGCTGAAAAGTAAGTTATAATAATAATAATCAGCTAGGCTATTTTATTATATTTAAAATGAAATTTTTAGGCATTCTTTTATATATATATATATATATTGGAAATGTATTAGACAGAAATTAGGTCTAGTAGGGGTAAGATTAGCGTAGAAATTAAGTTACTATCACGTGACTCGTTCATTTTTCTGTGCACGCGCACGTTTAATAAGATAACTGAACTTTGAGCACTGGATTTTTCCACCGGTACTTAAGATATGCCGTCAGTGTAGTCATAGGATTTTTCACTCTTAATAAATACTTTAAAATGTAAAAAATAAGACTCATTATTGAAAAAAACTTAACACATAGCCATTTTTTAGCAATCTTCTACGTAACTCAATTTTCCAAGAGGATTGTTTTCCGTAAACATTTTCAAGTGAGAGCTCGATTTTGATATCGTCAACGTGGTATTTCCAAAACTCTCCTTGAGTAGCAAAGGGTTTTTTCCAAATACTCAAGTGGGTTAATATGTGCCGTCAATCATTAGAGGCAGTTTAAACTGTCAGAGAGAGACAGCCAATAGAATTTGAGGGTTATTTGAAGTTTAGGTCACGTGATGAATTATTCTCAACAAGATAGGAATAAATTAATCTTCCGTGCGTCATTTCTCTACGGCACATTGACGAGTAAAGACCTGCTGACGGTTCGCTCAGTCTTTTCTACAGCTTGACAAAGGATTTCTACCCATAAAGTAAGTAACTATTTTTTCTTGGTAATAGACTATATTTTTAGACATATTTAAAACAATTTGCATATTGAAAAAAGCATTTATATTGATAATTTTAGCGTAGAAATTTAACCATATTGATAAAATTAGGTTTAGTAGACTTAGGGGTAAATGTAGGCTTAGAGAATGTATCATTTGAAACTATAGAACGTATTTGGTCTAGATCAGCTATGGACATTGAAGTGTATCGACTTGAAACGTTTCGTCACTGGAAAAATCCGCACGTCACTAAGGAGCAACTAGCGAAGGCTGGATTCTACTATATTCAGCGGGGCGATGAAGTACGATGTTACAAATGCCATGGCGTATTAGAAGGATGGAAATCAGGAGACGTACCAGAACTTGAACATGCTAGATTCTTTCCAAACTGTCCGGCTAGGGATAATTCACCATCGGAAAAAAAGTACCTTTCGCTAGAATGGGACATTCCCCCGACGCCAAAAGCAACTACGGTCTCTGACAAAAGCTTCTCACCTGTACCAGAAGAAGACGTTTGTAACTGTCCCTCGGATGTCAGACGATACTGTTGCTAAACACTACAAATACGTGAGTTAGAACTTTTAATTAAATTAAGTTGCAGGAGATCGTTTCACCCCATTTAAATGCCTGTAAACTTAACTACTTTAATTTGTTTTAATTGTGTAATGTACAAGATAACCATCTAATGGAATATCTGATAGTACCTACTAACATGTAAAACAAAGTTCTAAAATAAAAAATTAAATGTAAATAACTTGTTTTTATTGCCTAGAGATTAGAAATTAAGGGGTTCGAAAGCGATAAGCAAACGGGTAAAAATCTAATCTCCAGATATCTGCGCGAGGAAAACTAATTTTGGAGAATGGGGATGGGGGAAAGCAGGGATGTACCCAAAAATGGACCAAAATGGACCAAATGTACCCCAAAAACGACCAAAGTCACCATTTTCGGCCCTATGTACCCCATTTCGGACCAAATGTACCCCAAACTGGACCTTTTAGCTTTATTGTAATGTTAAACTCCCATAGAGATTCCCCTAAAAAGAATAATAAACTGGCGGTCCAATTTTGGGTACATTAATTATTTCGGAGAGATAAAACTAATTCTGGCAAACTGCTGCGATTTATAGCGAATGGGGAAAAAGCCAATTTCTAGCGATTGGGATCGATAGTATGAGAGATAACAATTATGGTTGTTTTTATTGCCTAGAGATGGGGGAAAGCAACTGGTGATTAGAAGGGGTGAAAGCAATGGGGGAAAGGAGCTGGTGAACGAGAGATAAAGTATCCAGTGAATGGGGGTTGGGGGAAAGCAACTGGTGATTAGAAGGGGTGAAAGCAATGGGGGAAAGGAGCTGGTGAACGAGAGATAAAGTATCCAGTGAATGGGGGTTGGGGGAAAGCAACCCGTGAACGGGAGAATCTGGTGAATAGAAATTCTGGTGATTGGAAATTCTGGTGATTGGAAATTCTGGTGATTGGAAATTCTGGTGATTAGAAATTCTGGTGATTGAGATGGGGGCGCGGGTGGGGGAGGAACGGGAGAGGCGCGGGTGAACGGCGGGAGCCAAGCTCTTTGTGTCTATCCGGTGATTGAGAATGAAATTCTCATTCACCGGATAGACACCCTTCTCTCTTACGCCATTCGACAGGCCGCTTTCAATAGTATAAACCATGTAAATTTGAAAGCGATGACACGTGTAAATTTTTATTTAATTAAACTTAAATAGTTTACATATTAACCGTTTTCCGCTTCTTATAGTTGAAATGTGAGGTCGGTTTAAATTAATTATTACGATTCTTCTATAACAGCTACCCCGGAAATTGTTACGCCATTCGACAGGCCTCTTTCAATAGTATAAACCATGTAACTTTGAAAGCGATGACACGTGTCAATTTTTATTTAATTAAACTTAAATAGTTTACATATTAACCGTTTTCCGCTTCTTATAGTTGAAATGTGAGGTCGGTTTAAATTAATTATTACGATTCTTCTATAACAGCTACCCCGGAAATTGTTACGCCATTCGACAGGCCGCTTTCAATAGTATAAACCATGTAACTTTGAAAGCGATGACACGTGTCAATTTTTATTTAATTAAACTTAAATAGTTTACATATTAACCGTTTTCCGCTTCTTATAGTTGAAATGTGAGGTGGGTTTAAATTAATTATTACGATTCTTCTATAACAGCTACCCCGGAAATGAATGTATGAATTCCTGGTTTCATTCATTGGCCCTTCACTGAACGTTTTTTTATAGTAACTCGCACGGGAGAGAAACCTTTTCCATGTGACAAACGTAGTTACGCATCGACTCAAAGGAATCGTTTGAAGGAACACAAAAGAGCTCACACGAGCGAAAAACCCTTTGAATGTGACCAATGTAGTTACGCTTTTTGTTTTATCGCGCCACTGTTAACTATCATGTTAATATTTGAACTAGGAGATGGTGTTTTCTAACAACAAAAACCAGTTTCTGACACTCTAGTTTTGCTAGCTCAGTTTTGTAAATGAAAAATTATTATATTAAATTTGGAAATAATTTCAGAATTCAAATATATATATCTTATTTATGAAGAACGTAATATGCATAAATAAATTTGCATAAAATCAAAACCAGGTCATAACTGCTGAAAATCAACTGTTAGGAACTGGAGTTGTGGGGATTTCTGCCAATCATTTTATTGTGTACCGGTACTTATTACTATAATAAACTCTGTGTAAACTTAAATAAGTAATAAATATTAAATATTTCGTTCAATTAAAGTATTTGAGTGACAGAATTATTTTTGACTTATAAATGGGTTTGTTTATAAAGGCAAAACTTCAGCTCGTTGAGGCAGTCCTAAATATTAATGAATTTACGTACAATTTTTCGTTGGTCATTTTCTGACCAAAATGAACAAGAAAATCAATTTGCAGCAAAATATTTCGATATTTGCATTTTTTTTAAACACCCTAATAGGGGCTATGTGCCGAACTAAACTTTGATGCCCTTGAAATTTAAAAATTGTTAAGGGGTTAGTTTTTGCTCATTATCAAACTTATTGGCGTTATGATACTTATACTGCCACTTGAAGTCTGACATAAGGTTTGTTACTTCGGAATATAAATGGCAAGTCTTTTTCTCAATAGATCATCGCCCCCGTTACAGATAACGGCAGTAACTTCGTGAAAGCTTTCAAAATGTTTGCCGTTCAGCTTTCCAAAACGGATGTGAACGAGGATTCTGAATTAAGCAGTGAAGAGAGCGAAAATGATTCGATGGAAAACCTGACCACATGAACTTTCAAATGCCAAAGACGCGACTAACAATGACAATCAATGTTTACCACACCATTTGAGGTGCTGCACCCACACTAACAATGTGAGTCTCTGTTCCACCATGGATCTTACTAAATGCATCAAAGCAACTTCACTCCTTAACGACCTACATGCTCAAGTTATGCTGAAATGCACTTCATTATGGAACGCAGCTGGTAGACATAAATCTGCAAATGTAAATTAAGAGATAATTTAATCAGACGTTAATGAACGGAAGTTAATAGTAAATTAGTAATAGCACTAGTGAAATAGGCATTTCCCCCAGGTATCCCCAGTTTGCGAAGTCTGAAAAATTTTCTTGACGCTACACGAGAGAGAGCTGTATGAAGGAGTGTCACGAGTAGAAAACAAGTATTTCAAAGAGAACAAATTTTTGTATAAATTAAAACAATTTAATTATTTATTTAAAATCAACGATAGTTCAAGTACTAAATAAAATCCAACTTTACGGTCGGAAATCCTGATATCTTTAGGACGAAGACAGAGCTGTAAGGAACGTGAAGAGAGTCAGCTAGTTTCTACTCTCTCGAGGTTAAACTAAAGCCTGCTTCCCATTAGGTGTCGTCTCAGAGAATTCTAAAGGAACCGATAACCCACTCGACCGGATTTCTAATTAATAATTTTGAGATTTTTCGGCATATTAAAAATCAAACCACGTGATTTAGTACCGGTTCAGCCGTAACTCGAAACCAGTTCACCCTACGAACCTGCGGGTGGTCGCATTCGATTCAGCTTGGAAAATATCCCAGGTACGACCTCAAACAAAACCCGATTCGCTCCCTCTCGCCCCCTCAAAAACTATGGTGTCCACCCAGCATTGCTGTGGTCTCATCGGAACCTCAAAGTAGACACCAAAAAGTTGGGACAAATTTTGCTGTTGAGCTACCCTCTTTCACTCGTACTATACATTGCGAAATGAAATGCAACTAATTTTGTCTCTACGCCTGCGAAGAGCAACGCGAATCAAAATGCAAGGGTTTCGCAAAAATGTTTCGTCTAAATATGCTCAATTTTATCATTATTTCGTTCCAAATGAAGTTTTGTGTTGGACTTCCTCGTTGACTCTCGAGGCGCAAACTTTGTACGACCAACTTCTAATTAAATATATTTATCCTCAAAAATGAACAACTTCGATTTGCATACTGAATAGAGTGGGTAATTTTCCCGAAAAATTAAATGCGGAAAAATTTCCGAAAAATTCAGGAAAAATATTGAGGGGCTTTGAGAACTAATTTAGGTAGTAACTACTTGTTTTTGTTCCAGACGGAATATCAATTAGAAAATTAACCTTTTTCGGGAATGCAAATTTTATTTCCAGGTTCGAACGTACACAACTTTCTCCTTTGTCTGATTCCTATCGGTAAAAAATTACTTTTAGAAAACTACAAAATCGTTTTTTCTTAAATTAACCAATTAAAAAGTTTTCTTGAAAATATCTAAAACCCGACAATTTCAGAACTCTAAATTAAATAGATCTGAGGAAATGCTCTAGTCAATTGGAAAATTTTCAAAATTTTGTCCCTATACGCCTTTGGGATGTGGTGGATGAACCCACATTTACTGGGTGTTATAGCATTGGCTAAATGTGAATTTTGAATAAATTAAAAAACAATTTTCAAAAACCAATTAATGGACCATGACAGAAAAAGTCAACACGTCTGGTAATGAGTTTTAATTAGTTGGGAACATAAAAATGACAGAAAAACCACGTGTTTCGTAGGTTTGGTTCTAAAATTCAGAAGATTGTTCTTCAGAAACACATTCGACCTTGACGAGAGTGTTCGTGTTCATTGAGACACCCTGGTAATTATCCCCAATTGGCCGATATCCCAAATCTTCTAATTTGACGACAGACGAAACACCCACAAGCTCCATGAAGACATAAATGGGCTCTTCTTTGATGGCGTTGATATTGATTGAGAGGTTTTCAGTGCCAAGGGCCACTTCGTTCTTAAAGGGAAGGGTCACGGTTGGGTCGGCGTCCGGGTCGGGAACTTCGGGTTGTACGACGTCGGCGGAGTCGGGTTTGTCGGTACAAGATTTAATCTGTTCATTAGTCACGCGTCGCAGCTGTACCGAACAAGAACTAACTTCCCATTGACGACAAAGGCTCTCAATCAGCCGTGATCGTGAAGATGTTCTGTGTCGTGGATCTGGGTCGTGACTGGTCGAAGCGCCACTTTGGTTTTCCGGAAGACCATGAATTCGAAGGTGAGCTCGGAGGGTTCTTTTCGTGGCGAAGCTCTGGTCGCAAATTGGGCATTTGTGTGATCTGGCCATCTGAGCGTGACGCACTTTTTCGCGGTGCGATAATTTTATTTCATATCTGGCCCGGTATCCACGCTTTGGACATCCAGTTGGTTTCTCGTCCGTGTGAGTTTTTTTGTTAGAATTCAAACCACTCTTTTGTGAACATGCGTAACTACACTGGTCACATTGAAAGGGTTTCTCGCCCGTGTGAGTTCTTTTATGGTAAATCATATAGCTCTTTCCTGAATTTGCGTAACTACACTGGTCACATTGAAAGGGTTTCTCACCCGAGTGAGATCTTTTATGGTAAGTCAAACCACTCTTTTGTGAACATGCGTAACTACACTGGTCACATTGAAAAGGTTTCTCGCCCGTGTGAGATCTTTTATGGTAAATCAAATAGCTCTTTCGTGAACATGCGTAACTACACTGGTCATATTGAAAGGGTTTCTCACCCGAGTGAGATCTTTTATGGTAAGTCAAACCACTCTTTTGTGAACATGCGTAACTACACTGGTCACATTGAAAAGGTTTCTCGCCCATGTGAGTTGTTTTATGGTAAGTCAAACCACTCTTTTGTGAACATGCGTAACTACACTGGTCACATTGAAAGGGTTTCTCGCCCGTGTGAGTTCTTTTATGGTAAATCATATAGCTCTTTCGTGAACATGCGTAACTACACTGGTCACATTGAAAGGGTTTCTCACCCGAGTGAGATCTTTTATGGTAAGTCAAACCACTCTTTTGTGAACATGCGTAACTACACTGGTCACATTGAAAAGGTTTCTCGCCCATGTGAGTTGTTTTATGGTAAGTCAAACCACTCTTTTGTGAACATGCGTAACTACACTGGTCACATTGAAAGGGTTTCTCGCCCGTGTGAGTTCTTTTATGGTAAATCATATAGCTCTTTCGTGAACATGCGTAACTACACTGGTCACATTGAAAGGGTTTCTCACCCATGTGAGTTCTTTTATGGTAAATCAAATAGCTCTTTCGTGAACATGCGTAACTACACTGGTCACATTGAAAGGGTTTCTCACCCGAGTGAGATCTTTTATGGTAAGTCAAACCACTCTTTTGTGAACATGCGTAACTACACTGGTCACATTGAAAAGGTTTCTCGCCCATGTGAGTTGTTTTATGGTAAGTCAAACCACTCTTTTGTGAACATGCGTAACTACACTGGTCACATTGAAAGGGTTTCTCGCCCGTGTGAGTTCTTTTATGGTAAATCATATAGCTCTTTCGTGAACATGCGTAACTACACTGGTCACATTGAAAGGGTTTCTCACCCGAGTGAGATCTTTTATGGTAAGTCAAACCACTCTTTTGTGAACATGCGTAACTACACTGGTCACATTGAAAAGGTTTCTCGCCCATGTGAGTTCTTTTATGGTAAATCATATAGCTCTTTCGTGAATTTGCGTAACTACACTGGCCACATTGAAAAGGTTTTTCTCCCGAGTGAGCTCTTTTGTGCAAAATCAAACAGCTCTTTTGTGTACCTGCGTAACTACACTGGTCACATTGAAAAGGTTTCTCGCCCATGTGAGTTGTTTTATGGTAGGTCAAACCACTCTTTTGTGAACATGCGTAACTACACTGGTCACATTGAAAGGGTTTCTCGCCCGTGTGAGTTCTTTTATGGTAAATCAAATAGCTCTTTCGTGAACTTGCGTAACTACACTGGTCATATTGAAAGGGTTTCTCACCCGAGTGAGATCTTTTATGATAAGTCAAACCACTCTTTTGTGCACGTAAGTTTTAAATTTGATTATCATATTTTTATACCTATAATTACATATTGAAATTGTTACGCATACATGGTTCCCATTTAATATTGGGATATTTATAGTAATAAATACATAGAAAAATACTATAAAAGTTCAAAACGTATAAAGAGTCCTTCAAAGTACTTTAAAAGGATTTTATTTACGAACTAAATCCATATTTCTTTTTTCAAACTTAGAAGTTAGTTTGTATGAAATACTTTCTAATACCTGAAAAATGGACTTTAAGGTGGATAATTAAGTATTTTTTCAATCATTATACCTATATTTACATATTGGAATTGTTACAAAAGGTTCTTTTAAACGTAACTTAGTACATTAATTTATTTTGGAAGTTCAAAACGTATTAAGAGCCCTTCAGAGTACTATAAAAGGATTTAATTTACAAACTAAATTAATATTTTCTTCAAACTTTCAATTCGTTATAATTTGAATTTAAATGACAACATCATGGATTATAGGTGCGTAATCAACTATTAGACCGAACGGATTAAAAAATACTTAAAGTAAGTGGTTTTACTGATAAACTCTAAAGGAATTTAACTTTAAAGTTTATCTTAGATTATTGTTTTTAATTTTATTCAAGTTCAAAACGTATAAAGAGTCCTTCAAAGTACTTTAAAAGGATTTTATTTACGAACTAAATCCATATTTTAGAAGTTAGTTTGTATGAAATACATACTAATACCTGAAAAATGGACTTTAGAGTTGATAAGATTTGTAAATATCATTTGAAACTAATAATTTTTACGCTTTATTTAAGTCAAGCAATTATATTTTTAAAAATGAAAGAAGTTAAACAATATAAAAATTTGTAAATATTGTAAATAATTTTAGGTAATAAAGAAATTAAGAAATGTTTTAATTAAAATATATTTCATTTTCTACTACATTTTTAAAAATGAAAGACGTTAAACAATATAATTATTCTAATATAATTTCAAATTCAGGTATTATTTAAAGTACAAATGCATAATTTAGTGAAGCAATTCTTATTTAAATCCTTTTATTTAATTAATTTGTGTATCTGAAATGTATTTATTGAAAAATAAGTGGTGTTTACTATTTATCACGGTTATTTTTAATATATATATATTTGAATTGTTACAAAAGGTTCTTTTAAACGTAACTTAGTACATTAATTTATTTTAGAAGTTCAAAACGTGCAAAACGTATAAAGAGTCCTTCAAAGTACTTTAAAAGGATTTTTTATTCACTATATAATCCATTTTTTTTTCAAACTTAGAAGTTAGTTTGTATGAAATACTTACTAATACCTGAAAAATGGACTTTAGAGTGGATAATTAAGTATTTTTTCAATCCTTTAACCTATATTTACATATTGGAATTGTTACAAAAGGTTCTTTTAAACGTAACTTAGTACATTAATTTATTTTGGAAATTCAAAACGTATTAAGAGCCCTTCAGAGTACTATAAAAGGATTTCATTTACAAACTAAATTAATATTTTCTTCAAACTTTCAATTCGTTATAATTTGAATTTAAATGAAAATATCATGGAATATAGGTGCGTAATCTACTATTAGACCGAACGGATTAAAAAATACTTAAAGTAAGTGGTTTAACTGATAAACTCTAAAGGAATTTTGGAATTTTCTAGAATAGCAATGTAAAACTAAAACGTAAACCAAGTTTAAAACGAAACTTATAACTGGGAGAAAGGTTGAAGTAAGTAATTTTTTTGATTTTTTGTTTTTTAATTTTTGAGTTCCCTATATTATTATAAACTAAATTAAATATAATTTTTGAAAATTTGTGATAAAAGATCTGCTCCTTCGTGTTTTACATATATTTAAAAACTTGAGATTCCATACTGGGCTATTTGACCATCAAAATGACCAAATATACGTATATTTGAACATTTCCTTGACTACATGACTGAAAAATTGTTTAAAGGTCCATCTACTTGGTTACAAAATTTGTTAAATACTTGGCTTTAAGGCCATCTTAATTAAAGTTAGAAGAAGCTAGACAAAGATAAATTGTTCTGAAAAATAAAATTAAATATATAAAAACTAACCAATAGTATTTCGAATACCAAATAATTCGACATATTTGTTTTTGAAATAACTAAATAGTTTGCATATTTGTCAAAAAAAAACTAAAAAAGTAATTGAAATTACTGTTAATTTTACTTGCAATAGTAAAATACTAAACCAAATGTATAATTTATATTTTATTTTATTTAATAAATTTAAACTATAATACTAATCTTTTTCAAAAAAAACTTTTACAAACAAAATTTAAAATACACATTTTTAAAATTTAACTACACCAGCTCCAAGTCAGCTAGCGACTTTTTTTAAGTAACTACTAACTACAATTAAAATCAAAGGATCTGCTATATTTTTCATGCTTTGAAAATAATTCATTAAAATCTCGAGTTTTTAAATATATGTAAAACACGAAGGAGCAGATCTTTTATCACAAATTTTCAAAAATTATATTTAATTTAGTTTATAATAATATAGGGAACTCAAAAATTAAAAAACAAAAAATCAAAAAAATTACTTACTTCAACCTTTCTCCCAGTTATTAGTTTCGTTTTAAACTTGGTTTACGTTTTAGTTTTACATTGCTATTCTAGAAAATTCCAAAATTCCTTTAGAGTGTATCAGTAAAACCACTTACTTTAAGTATTTTTTTAATCCGTTCGGTCTAATAGTAGATTACGCACCTATAATCCATGATATTTTCATTTAAATTCAAATTATAACGAATTGAAAGTTTGAAGAAAATATTAATTTAGTTTGAAAATGAAATCCTTTTATAGTACTCTGAAGGGCTCTTAATACGTTTTGAACTTCCAAAATAAATTAATATACTAAGTTACGTTTAAAAGAACCTTTTGTAACAATTCCAATATGTAAATATAGGTTAAAGGATTGAAAAAATACTTAATTATCCACTCTAAAGTCCATTTTTCAGGTATTAGTAAGAGAGAAGGGTGTCCCGCTGGTGATTGAGAATTTCATTCTCAATCACCAGAAGGACACAAAGAGCTTGGCTCCCGCCGTTCACCCGCGCCTCTCCCGTTCCTCCCCCACCCGCGCCTCTCCCCCATCTCAATCACCAGAATTTCTAATCACCAGAATTTCTAATCACCAGATTCTCCCGTTCACGGGTTGCTTTCCCCCATCTCAATCACCAGAATTTCTAATCACCAGATTCTCCCGTTCACGGGTTGCTTTCCCCAACCCCCATTCACTGGATACTTTATCTCTCGTTCACCAGCTCCTTTCCCCCATTGCTTTCACCCCTTCTAATCACCAGTTGCTTTCCCCCATCCCCATTCTCCAAAATTAGTTTTCCTCGCGCAGATATCTGGAGATTAGATTTTTTACCCGTTTGCTTATCGCTTCAGAACCCCTTAATTTTCTAATCTCTAGGTAATAAAAACAAGTTATTTACATTTAATTTTTTATTTTAGAACTTTGTTTTACATGTTAGTAGGTACTATCAGATATTCCATTAGATGGTTATCTTGTACATTACACAATTAAAACAAATTAAAGTAGTTAAGTTTACAGGCATTTAAATGGGGTGAAACGATCTCCTGCAACTTAATTTAATTAAAAGTTCTAACTCACGTATTTGTAGTGTTTAGCAACAGTATCGTCTGACATCCGAGGGACAGTCACAAACGTCTTCTTCTGGTACAGGTGAGAAGCTTTTGTCAGAGACCGTAGTTGCTTTTGGCGTCGGGGGAATGTCCCATTCTAGCGAAAGGTACTTTTTTTCCGATGGTGAATTATCCCTCGACGGACAGTGTGGAAAGAATCTAGCATGTTCCCATTCTGGTACGTCTCCTGATTCCCATCCTTCTAATACGACATGGCACTTGTAACATCGTACTTCATCGCCCCGCTGAATATAGTAGAATCCAGCCTTCGCTAGTTGTTCCTTAGTAACGTGCGGATTTCTCCAGTGACGAAAAGTTTCAAGTCGATACGCTTCGATGTCCATACTGTAAACTGATAGTTTCTATAAGCTATTGTCAACATTCTTAAGCCTAATTGGTTAAGCCTAAATTTCAATAAATGTTTTTCTATTTATTTTGGTTAGACTCTATGACTATTTGACTAGAATCTAAGTCTATTTACTTCAATTTAAACAAGGCCTAATTTCCCTCTACAGTAAAATAATAAAGTCACTTACTTTTACGGAAATCCTGAAGCCTTTGCCAGTAAATAGAGTCGAGAAGGCGGGGAACGGAGCACGAAAATCTACGTGTCTCTTCTCGATGAGGTCCAGGAACTAAAAGAACGTTGAGTCGTATATCTAGAGATCAAATAACACTCGAAACTTCAAGTAAATCCTGATTTCTCATTGGCTGAAACCAATTGACGTCACGGGAGAATGTAAAATGTAACCAAAAATAGAGGTTACTGCTCATCGGTTAGCGATAAAAAATTCGTCACGTGTTAAATTAGGCAAATTAGAATAGCTGAAAATACATTGCGCTTACTTCGCACTAATTTACTTCTGATACAACTTTGATAAAAATTAATCCTGTTTCGGGGGGAACCCCCAGGAGGAAATCTTAGAGACTATTAACTCGGTAGAATACACTATTTTAGCAATTGCAATTGCATATAATCCTTGTTATTGTAATGTTTGATATATACTGAAATGATTATTGTTGGATAGGAAAATAAAAGAATCGTGATAAATGTTAATTTTTTTATTATAAAATAATTGGGACGATGAGTAGTATCCTACTGGAATGTATTTCGCCCTCATCGTCCCAATATAATTGATGTTCCCAGACTTGAAGAAGCTTCCTGGGCTCTCCAACCTCAAAGCTAACAGAACAATACATAAAATTTTAACTTTAGTACAGTATAAATAATTCGTGAAATTTAATTTATTACCTTATTCTAATCTCAAATTTAATAGAATCATCGCTCGCACTTTGCATTAATATCCCCTTAATTTCTTCAATTCTACATGAAGAAAATTAAAATCTAAAATTTTTGTTCTAAAAGTTATTTAAATCTTAAAATAATATTTACCTCATTTTTGATTTCGATTTAGTTTTTGCTCCAAGCAAAGAAAAAGGTAGGAATAATTTGTTCTAATTGATTTACTCCCTTTTTATACCATTTTCCATCCCCACCAATTCCTAGCCCCTATATCCTATCTCCTTCTTTTCCGTGATGAAATCTAAGTTAGTGATTGAGTGTGGAATCTATTCAGTGTGTAAATAAGTGGGTAAAGTCTGTAAATTTTTCCATTGGTTAAATAGTGTTCGTAGATAATTAATTTCGTGAGACTGGGAATTTCCACCATCTTCCTCTTAGCGTACGTCACGAGAAGATGGTTTAGGTTCGTGCAAAGTCTAACAAATTTACAGATAAGAGTCCGCATTGTAGTACGTTCTTGCATCGGACTGGGTTGACTTAACGAAATTCTGGAAAAAAAGGGTAAGCGATTTTCAATAAAGAGTCTTTTTTTGTTACGTTTTTTAAAGTATTTATTAAGAGTGAAAAAAGTTACATAGGAAAAATTGTTTACAATTGTTTTTTTCGCGTACATGAGTTTATATTATTAAATAAAATGGTAGAGTCAAATTTCAATCTTTTTTATCATTACAAGACCCAAAGCTAACTAAATCCCTGTTAAATTATCTAAGGCAATGTTTTTTTCACCAATCTTATTTTGCGTGTACTAAAGATATTTTGTTAATGACGGGTAGAAAACATATTTCAATGGTTCAAGACGGTAACAGATTTCAATGACTTTTAGAAAGTACTTTAAATAGAACGTACAGGAATAATGCAATAATATATTTCTACCAATGTTTTGTTTTGTTTTCATGCTAGATTGCGTAAACCACCCACGTTGTCCTAACTAGTTTACCAATACTTTCTGATTCAATTTTAATTTTTTTGTTTTGGATGGTTTATTTTATTCGAAAGTAAATGGTTTGGCGCTCATAGAAGCGCGCGCATGTTTTCGAGAGAGGTCGGGTCATATCTCTAAAAGATACCAGATAGCGTGGGAATATATTGTTTTATCCTCTGGAACCGGATTTTTTCCAGTCAGTCACCATACCTCTCTCTCTAGCTAATGGATTCGCTAAATTCGATGTGATGATTTTTCTAGCATGATTTGCGAAAGATAAAAATATCTTGCTGTCGTTTTTTTCCCAATTTTTGGAAAACTTTTGGTAGTACGTTTTTGTACTCTGTCCTTTAGTTCTATGCAAAATATACATTACGCAATATTCGCCGCAAACGTTACTAGTTAGTCCTTGCAATCGTCTTTTGCTAAATGTCCACGTCTTACACATTGAATTTAAATATTTTCTGATTGTGGGTAAAAATGGCGGAAGCCCCATTGAATCAAAATAGAATCCCCGTTTTCGGCCATCGACGTAGACGCAAATCCAATGAGAACCTGTTTCTCCCCTTTTATCAAAATTAATGATAAGCGATTGCGGATATTTCACTATAGGTTTTAAATTATCTGAAGAAAACACGCCTAAAAAGTTCGGTGTTTTATACAGTGCCTGAGATAAGTCCACGTTTGTCGTAGTCATTTTAATAGTCTCGAATAATGTTCCTATTTTTATCTATCTGTAAACAAGATTGAAATTCAGCGTACACGATAACGACCGTAGAATCTTTTAAAGGGGTACCAAATCCTAAATCTAAACGTAGTTGCCCTCTCTTTACGGGGTTCCAAAACGTGACGTCACTGGCCGAATTGTCGGGGGTTAAATCAAAAGCATATAGGGCAAAGCCTAGAGGAAAGTGAGCCAACGCAATGTGATTTCCCTCGTCTTGGTAGAGTATCCCAGATCCCGAGAATATCGAATGATAGGCTAGCGTAAATTGTTTACTATTAAAATTAGGGGTCAACGCTTTCGAAGGGATTTGTTCGTTATCAACGTATAGAGCCAGATAATTTAGGTCGAAATTTTCAAAATTATAAGGATTAGACTTAACGGAGCCCTTATACGCTTTGTTGGTGGCTAAACCAATAATGACTCTGTTGGGCATCGGACCTAAGAATATATTGTCAAAACTATCGTTCTGAATAGAACTAGCTAATGTTTTAACTTTAATTTCAGTACGAGTAAAGGGATATTTGGCATTGCTACGTAATAATCCTTGCTGATGGGCTAATAAAATTTTAGGCATAATTTTAACTTTACGTACAATTAGAGCAGCGTCTATAAATTCGACTTTATACACGTCGACAGTGTCGCTAAAAAGGGTAAAATTATCGCTATTTCTAGTGAGTGAAACCTTAAGTTGTACGCCATTAATTAAATATTTGTTGAAATTAAAAATGTCACAAAAAATGTTCCCGTAAAGTTCAATTTCTTTTGATTCAGCAGCTAGAACCTGACGTTTTATGAATCCTGCGTTTGTTATCAGATCCATACTTCCAGCCGTGTCATCGTACCATCCAGATGTCGCAAGGTGAGTGTTTTTTGCATCGTACCCAAAGTTGAGCAAGGTTTCGATATAGGCCCTATAGGGGTAATTTGAGGCCGATGGTGAAACCGTCGTATCATTGAGTTTCACTTCGCATTGTTTGAATAGCGAATGCAGAGAATTGTTCACGAGCGAAACGTTAGACCCGGCATCCAAGTTGTCACCGTTGGTTTTGACGATTTTTACTTTACAATATATCATTGTCATTGCCAAATCTGTGTAAGAGTCTCCCGTACCCGGTACCACGAATTCGATGATAGAACTGCTGTCGATAGATGAAACTGGCTTACACCATACCGTTTGACCCTTTTCAACGCTGAGTTGAGTTGGTAGTTCGTTGAAAATATTTAATTCGCTTTTAAGTACTTCCATTTTTTTTTAGAGAGCAAAAATATCGCGAACCGTACGCGTGAACTTGCGGCGTTTAACTGAACTCTTTTTCTTCTTCTTCAATGCTTTCTTAGTAGTTTTTCTTCTCTTGCGACGACCCGAACCTTCTTGCGCTGCCATTTCGTCCACAGTTTCTGTCATTCGTTTATTGGCCGACGTTTTTAAGTCCTGACCTTGCAAGACGTCTCCGAGTACTTTCTTTCCTGTAGAAAGGGCCCTTTTTCCCACGTATTTGGCAGACTGTTTTAGGAATGGGAATACAAACCTAGCTAGCCCAGAAAAAAAGCTACCAATTCCGTGTCCTTTTTGTCCCGCAAACCCAGAGAAATAAGGTAAATCTACTCCGCCCCCCGCCTGATTTAAATAATATTGCATGTAGGGACAATTTCTATCGACGTACTGATAAGCCATTTTTTTTTTTACTGAGCTCGTCGTAAATGTACTTTACACGTGACTGAACCAAACTGAAATGGCACGAATTCACCTAAACTAGTTCTTATATTAATGTCGATACAGTCAAAATAATTTCTACTCAGTTTAAGGTAATGCGGAGAATCGAAAGTTTTTGAAACGGTTGATCCATTGGGGGCGTTTTGGTCTACAACAATTGTTCGCAAAAGGGGGGCTAATGTATCCCCAACCATTTCATTTCCTACCAAATCGGAATACACGAACATAAGATCGGGGATGAATAAGTTTAATTGCATAGGGGAATCTGATCTGAATGCTACCTTAGGTGAAATATCAGTAACATTATCTCTAAATCCTAAAATTTTCCTCAACTTTGGCGTTAACTCGAGTTGATAATAATGTTTACTATAGGAAGTGTATTGTACGTGTCCACTTTCTAAACTATATTCAAATTTTCCTAATGAATCATTATCGAACTCTGAATTAGCGCTTTCCTTTAAATCAAGGTTCAAACTTTTAATACTTTCATTAAGTACGGCCAAAAGTTCATGAGGATTTTTGTAGTAGCCCTGAGGTATCTCGCGGAAGTCGTAGGTATATTTGTAATCTACTATGTGGGCTGGAGGTTTCGATAGTAATTCCTTAATTTCTATTCCACATCCCATTGGCTCGCTTACGTTATAAAAAGATAAAGGATAAATAATTTCTACCAGAGCAATTTCCCAATCTCCGCGTAAACTAATGGGTTTGGCCAACGTTGTAGAATACGAGGCTAGAGTATTTTCTGAATTATTCTTATTCTTATCTCTAGTATTACTAGGAAGAGTTATGTAAATCCCAGACGTCATCTTGATTAACCCAACTATTAAACGATGGAGGATATCCTAGCCAACTAACGTACAATTGTTTTACTCCGTTTTTAGTTCTCTGACGTAAAATCTTGTTTAACTTGAACGAACGAGGCGCACTGACCTTTTGAAGCTCTCTCGAATAGAACGTCCCTTTTATATCGATTTCTGATAGGTCTTTTATTTTATAAACGGGAGGATGTCTTTTAACTATAGCTACGACTTTAAATATTTCTTCGGTATAATTAGCTTCGAAACCCTTTTGAAATATCATTTTAGTTGTATTTATTCTAACCAAATCCCCTACTTGGAATTGCGGTTTCATTTTCAGTTTCTCGGCATAATATTTAGAGTAGATATTATTGTACACACGTAATACGTTATTTTCCGAAACGTCATTAGGGGCCATTTTAATTGAGCTATGATAAGAGGAATTGTACGCTTCGACCAAGTCCTGTAAGACTTCCAAATATCTATTTGTGGAGTGATGGGTAAAATATCTATACATTTTTGTTTTTAACGTTCTATTAAACCTTTCTACGATAGAGGCTTTTATTTCGTCATTTTCGGTACTAAAAAATTTAACTTTATTCTTTTTGAAATATCCTTGTACTTCTTTATTCCTAAATTCCGTGCCCTTGTCCGATTGAAATTTATCTGGAAATCCGTCTTTAAAAACAATTTTTATATTTTTCAAAACCTCTTTCCCCGATTTAGTTTTAAGAGGTAACCCCCACGCTTTTCTACTAAAACAGTCTATAATTGTTAAAATGTATTTGTACCCGTCATTATCTGCCTCTAACGAGCGCATATCGTTAATATCAGCCTGGTATTGTTCCCTTATATTACTAATTACTATTTTATTTCGTTGAAACTTTTTATATTTCGGCCTATGCATCGTAAAAGCGTCGATTCCTCTTAACCATTTTTCTACAGTTTCCCTACTTAAGCCGTGAGACTTTACGGACTGGAATAACCTTTCAGCGCCTCCGAAAGAAGCCGGATGCTTCGGGTTAAAATATATTTTTTCTAAAATAGCTTCGCCCATACTTTAGACTTTTGCGCGCGACTCCTTGTTTGTTTATAAGAGTGAAGAGAAGAGTCAGACGTGGAGGAGTGATCTCGGTCAAGGCTACGAGTGGGACGGGGCTTATCTGTCCTGCGCGCACGCCCACTTTGAGGAACCGGATACTCGCGCTTAACGGGAGAACGTCGTTGTCGGGTTCTCGGAGCTAGCGGGGAGGGAAAGCCTTGGATTGCCGGTGAAGAGTTAAATTGGGTTAAATTGGAAATAAACGCGAAATATCCGATAGGTTTTGGGTGGGTTTTAGGATTTAAATACGCTTTGGTAATTTCGCTAATATTGGAACCTTTAATAGGTCGACCGTTTATTACGAGCTCCCCGTTTTCATCCCACCGTATTCTTTCGGGTACAGTTTCCAACTGATCCACCATGCTTTGCGCTTTTTGGTAATATATCAAAGGCAAATCGTCTATCCAGTCCCTACTTAGCGAGTCGAATGCGGGGGCAATTTCGATTTCTTTAGGGGCCGAGGCTTGCTTACGTAGATTTCCGTGTCTCATTAAAGCTTGTTCGTATAAAATCCATTTCGAGGCGTCGTCTAAATCTTTCATATTTAATATTTGGTCCATCTTAACGTCTAATTCAGAGACTGTCAGAGCGAGGGGGTGCGGGAACGGGTCTGGCTTTAAAACGCCGCTAGGGACGAGAATCATTTTTCTGGCGTGTTTCATTGTTTACTACCGAATATAGAACCAAGAAGGGTTGAAACGACGGGTAGAAGAAACGAGAAAAATCCGCCCCCAGACTGAACTAACAATTTCTTTTTACTTTTCCAAGCTACCCGCTTACTAGCTAGTTTTCGAAGGGTATTTTTATGACGAGATAACCTGGTTTTTTGGGTATTTGATAGTTTTACGTTACCAATTAAAGTGTTATGAATACATTCACTGATAGCGTCTATGAGGGATTTGTCGGCTTTAGCTAAAATGGCTTTTCTTTGAACGGGTTTGCAACGACCGAGATATCGGAGAACGTCTCTCTCGATACGTACTCTACGAGACATGATTCATAACTGATAGAAATTACGAAATGTTAGTTCTATTTATTTATTTAGGGAGATAAGCGTAGCACGTTTCTCCCGGTAAAATATTAGTCAAGACTCTTTGATCTTCGGGACAAGTTTGAGTTAAATTGAATACTAGGTAACCGTGAGGTCTCGAAGTCGCGTCTTCGTAAGCGTCAACTACAAAACGCCACTTATCAGGGAACATTTGTCTAGCGAGATAAGCCACTTGCTGACGGTCTCGGGGGCTTTTCAATAAAATTATGTAATGCGAATTCAGGGAAATGGATCTGCTATCTTTTGATTGATGGAATAAGTTCTGTGTAATAAAAATAACGCTTAGAGAACGGTGATGGGTCCCTTTCACGAATAAATCACCAATTTGACCTTTACTCTCGCTCATCTGGTCGTCGATAACTAATAATATAGGATCTTTTCCGTCATAATCAGATAAAACAGGCAATCCTTCTTTAAAAACTACCCTGTGCTTCATTTTATCGTATAGAGCTTGCCATTCTCCGTAATACCAATGTATTTCTTTGAAACCCGGAACAAACATTTCTTCTTCGTGATTAATTATAGATTCAATTAAATAGCTTTTGCCACTCTGACTCGGGCCTGCCGTTACGCAATTAAACGGATGAATAAATTGCATGGTTATCTCCCTTCGAGTACTAGCGTACAAATGAAAATTGTACGTTCTCAGCTAAGCGCTGAATGCTGTCCGTACTGAGGGACGACATGATAAAATTATCTTCCAAAGATAAAGAGTGACATGTGTCATCTGATTCTAGAAAGGGTGAGGGAGCATCCATAGGCGTATACGAGGGCGAAAAAACGTACTTCGTCAGGTGGAATAGAACTAGGTCTTAAAAGGGGTGAAGGTAAATTATCGATAGGGGGCGAACAGATTTGATGGGTTAGTTGATATTCTCTAAGATAATCTCGTACCATTGTCATTTCTTTTAAACGTTCCAATTGCGAATCAGTTACTGTAGTTAAGGAAAGGGTAGGGTCTTGGGTATCAGTTAAATCTATTATTTCCATTTCTGGAGAATTGGGTAAAGTTACTATGGGTACTTCCGGGAGCTCGTTATCAGTTATATCAATCAATTCAGGGGAGTCGATTATAATCATTTCCGGGGTATCAACTAAATTAATTTCTGGGTATTGTACACCTTTCATTTTAATGCCGATTTACTTAAACCTTATTCAAAAAATTACGATAAAAAAAATCAAAATAAACTTACGTAGAGAGAGAGAGAGCGCGCTTCAAAAATCCTGGTACTAGACGCACAAAGAACAACAATAGAGTGACGTTCCCCCGGTTCAGGCACCCCCCCTTATATAGGGCCTAGGGGAAGATAGTAAGCTTATCTCTTATTCCCAAAGAACTTGTTCAGTTCTCGAGAATATATTAGGGTTATGCTAAAATTTATACTTATTTACGCAAAATATTCCATTTAACTTCATTTCCGATATGGACACTGAAGTACAAACATCTGCCATAATCACCGTCCTGAAACAACCTTCTAAAATTATAGCCGTAGTGATTATTTTAATTACAATTTTCTTATTTGAGTTCATTTTGTGGTATTTTGAAAACGTTTCTACCGTAAAATTGTAACTTTTTCACTGTAGTTCACAAAATGGTATTAAAAGTATACTAATTTTATGTTAATTTCTATTAATTGTATTGTTTTCTAGGATATGATTGCATCACAAGCTCTCGAGAGGAAACTACAATGGGTTTTTTTCTTCTTCCAAGTGGATTAATATGTGACGTCAATGGGAATAATTAGAGGCAGTTTCGAGCACGGGACGGTTTAATTTCGAGTGTCTAGAACGGTTATCTCAGAGAGAGAGAGAGCCGATAGAATTTGAGGGTTATTTGAAGTTTAGATCACGTGATGAATTAATCTCAACAAGATAGGAACTGATTAATCTCACATGCGTCATTTCTCTCTGAGACGCTGAACTGAAAAGAAGTGCATCCGCTTTGCTCTCCTCATCTACCGTAAACATGGAAAAACGATCTATTGGTAAGCATTATTTTATTAATACTATTACTATTTCAATAGACAAAGGCTTAACATTTTCATTTTCTATAGCCGAGACGCATACCGTATCCAAACGCAGGGGCCAAGAAAGACGTATCAACATAAAAATCACGTTAGGAGGATCAGTCTACATTTCTTTTGGTTTCGACGGATCAAAATTACAAGTTCTCTTCTTCAAAAAATCGAACGAAAATATTCTGTTCCTGACCTCCGAAGCTTTCACCAATCTACTCTCTCTTTGGGGAGAGCTTTTCGCCGCTACGCAAACCGGAGCATCGTCTCTAACCCACAACATCATCGACTATCACGACAACAACGTATCCGTCGTCGCCACTACCAACAACATCAAATTGAACTCTGCCTACGGTCATGTTCTGGATCTGGGAGCTCGCGAAATCGGTGAGTTCCAAAAAAAAATTGATTTTATTCGGTTTCAAATAAATCTTTTAAACGAACATAAAAATGTTATCGAATGCATGTACTTAGCTATTGTTAAAAACCTTAAAAAAATTCACGAATTATTATATGGAAAACCTTTCGAGGGTTTATTTTTGTACCCTGATCAATTTAATTCGTACCATCAAGTAAAATCTTATTTTGGCTGTTTTAAATCACCCTCGGAAGTACTACAAGATTTTACTAATTTACTCGTAGATAATCAATTAACCTGTAAACTTAGCTACTTTAATTTGTTTTCATTGTGTAATGCACAAGATAACCATCTAATGGAATATCTGATAGTACCTACTAACATGTAAACAAAGTTCTAAAATAAAATAAAAAATTAATTAAATTGAAAATAACTTGTTATTATTGCCTAGAGATTAGAAATTAAGGAGTTCTGAAGCGATAAGCAAACGGGTAAAAATCTATTCTCCAGATATCTGCGCGAGGAAAACAAATTCTGGAGAATGGGGATGGGGGAAAGCAACTGGTGATTAGAAGGGGTGAAAGCAATGGGGGAAAGGAGCTGGTGAACGAGAGATAAAGTATCCAGTGAATGGGGGTTGGGGGAAAGCAACCCGTGAACGGGAGAATCTGGTGATTAGAAATTCTGGTGATTGAGATGGGGGAGAGGCGCGGGTGGGGGAGGAACGGGGGAACAGAGGGAGCCAAGCTACAGCCCCGAAACAGGATTAATTTTTATCAAAGTTGTATCAGAAGTAAATTAGTGCGAAGTAAGCGCAATGTATTTTCAGCTATTCTAATTTGCCTAATTTAACACGTGACGAATTTTTTATCGCTAACCGATGAGCAGTAACCTCTATTTTTGGTTACATTTTACATTCTCCCGTGACGTCAATTGGTTTCAGCCAATGAGAAATCAGGATTTACTTGAAGTTTCGAGTGTTATTTGATCTCTAGATATACGACTCAACGTTCTTTTAGTTCCTGGACCTCATCGAGAAGAGACACGTAGATTTTCGTGCTCCGTTCCCCGCCTTCTCGACTCTATTTACTGGCAAAGGCTTCAGGATTTCCGTAAAAGTAAGTGACTTTATTATTTTACTGTAGAGGGAAATTAGGCCTTGTTTAAATTGAAGTAAATAGACTTAGATTCTAGTCAAATAGTCATAGAGTCTAACCAAAATAAATAGAAAAACATTTATTGAAATTTAGGCTTAACCAATTAGGCTTAAGAATGTTGACAATAGCTTATAGAAACTATCAGTTTACAGTATGGACATCGAAGCGTATCGACTTGAAACTTTTCGTCACTGGAGAAATCCGCACGTTACTAAGGAACAACTAGCGAAGGCTGGATTCTACTATATTCAGCGGGGCGATGAAGTACGATGTTACAAGTGCCACGGCGTATTAGAAGGATGGGAATCAGGAGACGTACCAGAACTTGAACATGCTAGATTCTTTCCAAACTGTCCGGCTAGGGATAATTCACCATCGGAAAAAAAGTACCTTTCGCTAGAATGGGACATTCCCCCGACGCCAAAAGCAACTACGGTCTCTGACAAAAGCTTCTCACCTGTACCAGAAGAAGACGTTTGTGACTGTCCCTCGGATGTCAGACGATACTGTTGCTAAACACTACAAATACGTGAGTTAGAACTTTTAATTAAATTAAGTTGCAGGAGATCGTTTCACCCCATTTAAATGCCTGTAAACTTAACTACTTTAATTTGTTTTAATTGTGTAATGTACAAGATAACCATCTAATGGAATATCTGATAGTACCTACTAACATGTAAAACAAAGTTCTAAAATAAAAAATTAAATGTAAATAACTTGTTTTTATTACCTAGAGATTAGAAAATTAAGGGGTTCTGAAGCGATAAGCAAACGGGTAAAAAATCTAATCTCCAGATATCTGCGCGAGGAAAACTAATTTTGGAGAATGGGGATGGGGGAGACAGAGCTGTGTGATTCAACGTCTTAACGCAGCGATGTCTCGGGAGGTAAGCAACATGAAGAAAGTCATCTAGTTTCTACTCTCTCGAGGTTAAACTAAAGCCTGCTTCCCATTGGCTGTCGTCTCAGAGAAAACAGAGAATCGTAAGCTTATCATTCGAGATTTTTCTTTGTGACGCGTGGCAACTCAGCGTTAAGAATTCTAACGGAACCGATAACCCACTCGACCGCATTTCAAATTAATAATTTTCAGATTTTTTTTGCATATTGAAAACCAAACCACGTGATTTAGGACCGATTCAGCCGTAACTCGGAACCAGTTCACCCTACGGACCTGCGGTTGGTCGCACTCGATTCAGCTTGGAAAATACCCCCAGGTGCGACCTCCAACAAGACCGGATTCGCTCCCTCAAAAACTATGTTGTCCACCCCGCATTGCTGTGGACTCATCGGATCCTCAAAGTAGACACCAAAAACCAATTTTAAGAGCCACATTGCAAGTTGGGACAAATTTTGCTGTTGAGCTACCCTCTTTCGATCGTACTAAGCGAAATTAAATGCAACTTAGAGGTCGGCGTTTGAATAAGAAATTATACGATTGTTTATATTTATCCATAACCGGGAATTATTCAGAAATATTCGAAAAAATGATTAATTTTGCATCTTAAATCGTAGTTTAATCGTATAATTTATTCGTATAAAACAAAATAATACTAATTTTAATGATTAATTGAAATTTTTGCGGTTAATTTATTTGTTCCGCCGATCTCTAATGCAACTAACCTTGTCTCTACGCCTGCGAAGAGCAATACGAATATAAATCTCAAAAATGTTTCGTAGGACTTCCTCGTTGACTTTCGAGGCGAAAATTTTGTACGACCAACTTTTAATTAAATATATTTATTCGCAAAAATGAACAACTTGGTAATTTTCCAGAAAAATTCAATGTGGAAAAATTTCCGAAAACATTTCCGAATTGAGGAACCAGGAACCAGGTAAAATAAATTTTAAGATTCAGGAAAAATATTGAGGGGCTCTGATAAATAATTTAGGTAGTAACTACTTGTTTCTTGTTTTTGTTCAAGACGGAATATCAATTTGAAAATTGACATTTTTCAGGGATGCAAATTTTATTTGCAGGTTCGAACGTACACTCTACAACTTTCGCCTTTGTCTGATGCATATCGGTAAAAAAATACTTTTTGACAACCACAAAATCTTTTTTTCTGAAATTAACAAATTAAAAACGTTTCTTTGTAAATATCTAAAACCCGACAATTTCATAACCCTAGATTAAATAGATATGAGGAAATGCTCTAGTCAATTGGAAAATTTTCCAAATTTTGTCCCTATACGCCTTTGGGATGCGGTGGATGAACCCACATTTACTGGGTGTTATAGCATTGGCTAAATGTGAATTTTGTATAAATTAAAAAACAATTTTCAAAAACCAATTAATGGACCATGACTGAAAAAGCCAACACGTCTTAATTAGTTGGGAACAAATAAAAAGAGAACATAAAAATGACAGAAAAACCACGTGTTTCGTAGGTTTGGTTCTAAAATTCAGTAGTTTGTTCTTCAGAACCTTGAAGAGAGTGTTCATGTTCATTGAGACACCCTAGCAGTTATCCCCAGTTGGCCGATATCCCAAATCTTCTAGTTTGACGACAGACGGAACACCCACAAGCTCCATGAAGTCATAAAGGGGCTCTTCTTTGATGGCGCTGATATCGACTGCGAGGCTTTCAGTGCCAAGTACCGCCTCCCTCTTAACGGGTAGGGTCGCCGTTGGGTCAGCGTCCGGGTCGGGAACTTCGCGTTGTACGACGTGGGCGGAGTCGGGGTTGTCGGTGCAAGATTGAATCTGTTCATTTGTCACGCGTCGCATCTGCACCGAACAAGACCTAATTCCCCATTGACGACAAAGGCTCTCAATCAGCCGTGGTCGTGAAGGTGTTCTGTGTCGTGGATCTGGGTCGTGATTGGTCGAAGCGCCACTTTGGTTTCCTGGAAGACCATGAATTCGAAGGTGAGCTCGGAGGGTTCTTTTCGTGGCGAAGCTCTGGTCGCAAATTCGGCACTTGTGTGACATTGGCCTCTGGCGTAAAGCACTTTTTCTCGGTGAGATAATTTTATCTCGTATCTGGCCCGGTATCCACGCTTTGGACATCCATTTGGTTTCTCACCCGTGTGAGTTCTTTGGTGCGAAATCAAATGGGTCTTTTGTGAACCTGCGTAACTACACTGGTCACATTGAAATGGTTTCTTGCCCGTGTGAGTTCTTTTATGGTAAATCAAATAGCTCTTTCGTGAACATGCGTAACTACACTGGTCACATTGAAAAGGTTTCTCGCCCATGTGAGTTCTTTTATGGTAAATCAAATAGCTCTTTCGTGAACATCCGTAACTACACTGGTCACATTGAAAGAGTTTCTCACCCGTGTGAGATCTTTTATGGTAAGTCAAATCACTCTTTTGTGAACATGCGTAACTACACAGGTCACATTGAAAGGGTTTCTCACCCGTGTGAGATCTTTTATGGTAAATCAAATAGCTCTTTCGTGAACATGCGTAACTACACTGGTCATATTGAAAGGGTTTCTCACCCGTGTGAGATCTTTTATGGTAAGTCAAATCACTCTTTTGTGAACATGCGTAACTACACTGGTCACATTGAAAAGGTTTTTCGCCCATGTGAGTTCTTTTATGGCAATTCAAAAAGCTATTTCGTGAACCTGCGTAACTACACTGGTCACATTGAAAAGGTTTTTCGCCCATGTGAGTTCTTTTATGGCAAATCAAAAAGCTATTTCGTGAATATGCGTAACTACACTGGTCACATTGAAAGGGTTTCTCACCCGTATGAGATCTTTTATGGTAAATCAAATAGCTCTTTCGCGAACATGCGTATCTACACTGGTCATATTGAAAGGGTTTCTCACCCGTGTGAGATCTTTTATGGTAAGTCAAATCACTCTTTTGTGAACATGCGTAACTACACTGGTCACATTGAAAAGGTTTTTCGCCCATGTGAGTTCTTTTATGGCAATTCAAAAAGCTATTTCGTGAACCTGCGTAACTACACTGGTCACATTGAAAGGGTTTGTCGTCCGTGTGAGTTCTTTAATGGTAAATCAAATAGCTCTTCCGTGAACATGCGTAACTACACTTGTCACATCGAAAGGGTTTTTCACTCGTGTGAGATCTTTTATGGGAAATCAAATCCTTCTTATCTGAACATGCTTAACTACACTGGTCACATTGAATAGGTTTCTCGCCCGAGTGAGTTCTTTTGTGCGAAATCAAATGGGTCTTTTGTGAAAATGCGTAACTACACTGGTCACATATAAATGGTTTCTCGCCCGTGTGAGTTCTTTTGTGCGAAATCAAATGGGTCTTTTGTGAACATACGTAACTACACTGGTCACATAGAAATGGTTTCTCGCCCGTGTGAGTTCTTTTGAGGGAAGTCAAACTGTTCGTATGTGAACATGCGTAACTACACTGGTCACATTGAAATGGTTTCTCGCCCGTGTGAGTTCTTTTATGGGAAATCAAATAGCTCTTTCGTGAGAAAGGTTTTCTACACTGATCACATTGAAATGGTTGCTCGCCCGTGTGAGTCCTTTTGTGCATAATCAAACCGTTCTTCAATGCAGATGCGTAATTACACTGGTCACATTGAAATGGTTTCTCGAAGGTATGTTTTCTTGTGCACTTGTGTTTCTTCAATTCTCGGCTGCTCATTTTGCCAGTTTCACGCTTCAAGGTAACGTGTAGGCTCTTTTGGATTGAGGAATCGGTCTCGCTGCTACGACTGGGAGGATTTGTTGCGTTGGTTTTCGATGATTAGAAGGGGTGAAAGCAATGGGGGAAAGGAGCTGGTGAACGAGAGATAAAGTATCCAGTGAATGGGGGTTGGGGGAAAGCAACCCGTGAACGGGAGAATCTGGTGATTAGAAATTCTGGTGATTGAGATGGGGGAGAGGCGCGGGTGGGGGAGGAACGGGGGAACAGAGGGAGCCAAGCTACAGCCCCGAAACAGGATTAATTTTTATCAAAGTTGTATCAGAAGTAAATTAGTGCGAAGTAAGCGCAATGTATTTTCAGCTATTCTAATTTGCCTAATTTAACACGTGACGAATTTTTTATCGCTAACCGATGAGCAGTAACCTCTATTTTTGGTTACATTTTACATTCTCCCGTGACGTCAATTGGTTTCAGCCAATGAGAAATCAGGATTTACTTGAAGTTTCGAGTGTTATTTGATCTCTAGATATACGACTCAACGTTCTTTTAGTTCCTGGACCTCATCGAGAAGAGACACGTAGATTTTCGTGCTCCGTTCCCCGCCTTCTCGACTCTATTTACTGGCAAAGGCTTCAGGATTTCCGTAAAAGTAAGTGACTTTATTATTTTACTGTAGAGGGAAATTAGGCCTTGTTTAAATTGAAGTAAATAGACTTAGATTCTAGTCAAATAGTCATAGAGTCTAACCAAAATAAATAGAAAAACATTTATTGAAATTTAGGCTTAACCAATTAGGCTTAAGAATGTTGACAATAGCTTATAGAAACTATCAGTTTACAGTATGGACATCGAAGCGTATCGACTTGAAACTTTTCGTCACTGGAGAAATCCGCACGTTACTAAGGAACAACTAGCGAAGGCTGGATTCTACTATATTCAGCGGGGCGATGAAGTACGATGTTACAAGTGCCACGGCGTATTAGAAGGATGGGAATCAGGAGACGTACCAGAACTTGAACATGCTAGATTCTTTCCAAACTGTCCGGCTAGGGATAATTCACCATCGGAAAAAAAGTACCTTTCGCTAGAATGGGACATTCCCCCGACGCCAAAAGCAACTACGGTCTCTGACAAAAGCTTCTCACCTGTACCAGAAGAAGACGTTTGTGACTGTCCCTCGGATGTCAGACGATACTGTTGCTAAACACTACAAATACGTGAGTTAGAACTTTTAATTAAATTAAGTTGCAGGAGATCGTTTCACCCCATTTAAATGCCTGTAAACTTAACTACTTTAATTTGTTTTAATTGTGTAATGTACAAGATAACCATCTAATGGAATATCTGATAGTACCTACTAACATGTAAAACAAAGTTCTAAAATAAAAAATTAAATGTAAATAACTTGTTTTTATTACCTAGAGATTAGAAAATTAAGGGGTTCTGAAGCGATAAGCAAACGGGTAAAAAATCTAATCTCCAGATATCTGCGCGAGGAAAACTAATTTTGGAGAATGGGGATGGGGGAGACAGAGCTGTGTGATTCAACGTCTTAACGCAGCGATGTCTCGGGAGGTAAGCAACATGAAGAAAGTCATCTAGTTTCTACTCTCTCGAGGTTAAACTAAAGCCTGCTTCCCATTGGCTGTCGTCTCAGAGAAAACAGAGAATCGTAAGCTTATCATTCGAGATTTTTCTTTGTGACGCGTGGCAACTCAGCGTTAAGAATTCTAACGGAACCGATAACCCACTCGACCGGATTTCAAATTAATAATTTTCAGATTTTTTTTGCATATTGAAAACCAAACCACGTGATTTAGGACCGATTCAGCCGTAACTCGGAACCAGTTCACCCTACGGACCTGCGGTTGGTCGCACTCGATTCAGCTTGGAAAATACCCCCAGGTGCGACCTCCAACAAGACCGGATTCGCTCCCTCAAAAACTATGTTGTCCACCCCGCATTGCTGTGGACTCATCGGATCCTCAAAGTAGACACCAAAAACCAATTTTAAGAGCCACATTGCAAGTTGGGACAAATTTTGCTGTTGAGCTACCCTCTTTCGATCGTACTAAGCGAAATTAAATGCAACTTAGAGGTCGGCGTTTGAATAAGAAATTATACGATTGTTTATATTTATCCATAACCGGGAATTATTTAGAAATATTCGAAAAAATGATTAATTTTGCATCTTAAATCGTAGTTTAATCGTATAATTTATTCGTATAAAACAAAATAATACTAATTTTAATGATTAATTGAAATTTTTGCGGTTAATTTATTTGTTCCGCCGATCTCTAATGCAACTAACCTTGTCTCTACTCCTGCGAAGAGCAATACGAATATAAATCTCAAAAATGTTTCGTAGGACTTCCTCGTTGACTTTCGAGGCGAAAATTTTGTACGACCAACTTTTAATTAAATATATTTATTCGCAAAAATGAACAACTTGGTAATTTTCCAGAAAAATTCAATGTGGAAAAATTTCCGAAAACATTTCCGAATTGAGGAACCAGGAACCAGGTAAAATAAATTTTAAGATTCAGGAAAAATATTGAGGGGCTCTGATAAATAATTTAGGTAGTAACTACTTGTTTCTTGTTTTTGTTCAAGACGGAATATCAATTTGAAAATTGACATTTTTCAGGGATGCAAATTTTATTTGCAGGTTCGAACGTACACTCTACAACTTTCGCCTTTGTCTGATGCATATCGGTAAAAAAATACTTTTTGACAACCACAAAATCTTTTTTTCTGAAATTAACAAATTAAAAACGTTTCTTTGTAAATATCTAAAACCCGACAATTTCATAACCCTAGATTAAATAGATATGAGGAAATGCTCTAGTCAATTGGAAAATTTTCCAAATTTTGTCCCTATACGCCTTTGGGATGCGGTGGATGAACCCACATTTACTGGGTGTTACAGCATTGGCTAAATGTGAATTTTGTATAAATTAAAAAACAATTTTCAAAAACCAATTAATGGACCATGACTGAAAAAGCCAACACGTCTTAATTAGTTGGGAACAAATAAAAAGAGAACATAAAAATGACAGAAAAACCACGTGTTTCGTAGGTTTGGTTCTAAAATTCAGTAGTTTGTTCTTCAGAACCTTGAAGAGAGTGTTCATGTTCATTGAGACACCCTAGCAGTTATCCCCAGTTGGCCGATATCCCAAATCTTCTAGTTTGACGACAGACGGAACACCCACAAGCTCCATGAAGTCATAAAGGGGCTCTTCTTTGATGGCGCTGATATCGACTGCGAGGCTTTCAGTGCCAAGTACCGCCTCCCTCTTAACGGGTAGGGTCGCCGTTGGGTCAGCGTCCGGGTCGGGAACTTCGCGTTGTACGACGTGGGCGGAGTCGGGGTTGTCGGTGCAAGATTGAATCTGTTCATTTGTCACGCGTCGCATCTGCACCGAACAAGACCTAATTCCCCATTGACGACAAAGGCTCTCAATCAGCCGTGGTCGTGAAGGTGTTCTGTGTCGTGGATCTGGGTCGTGATTGGTCGAAGCGCCACTTTGGTTTCCTGGAAGACCATGAATTCGAAGGTGAGCTCGGAGGGTTCTTTTCGTGGCGAAGCTCTGGTCGCAAATTCGGCACTTGTGTGACATTGGCCTCTGGCGTAAAGCACTTTTTCTCGGTGAGATAATTTTATCTCGTATCTGGCCCGGTATCCACGCTTTGGACATCCAATTGGTTTCTCACCCGTGTGAGTTCTTTGGTGCGAAATCAAATGGGTCTTTTGTGAACCTGCGTAACTACACTGGTCACATTGAAAAGGTTTCTCGCCCATGTGAGTTCTTTTATGGTAAATCAAATAGCTCTTTCGTGAACATGCGTAACTACACTGGTCACATTGAAAGTGTTTCTCTCCCGTGTGAGATCTTTTATGGTAAATCAAATAGCTCTTTCGTGAACATGCGTAACTACACTGGTCACATTGAAAGAGTTTCTCACCCGTGTGAGATCTTTTATGGTAAGTCAAATCACTCTTTTGTGAACATGCGTAACTACACAGGTCACATTGAAAGGGTTTCTCACCCGTGTGAGATCTTTTATGGTAAATCAAATAGCTCTTTCGTGAACATGCGTAACTACACTGGTCATATTGAAAGGGTTTCTCACCCGTGTGAGATCTTTTATGGTAAGTCAAATCACTCTTTTGTGAACATGCGTAACTACACTGGTCACATTGAAAAGGTTTTTCGCCCATGTGAGTTCTTTTATGGCAATTCAAAAAGCTATTTCGTGAACCTGCGTAACTACACTGGTCACATTGAAAAGGTTTTTCGCCCATGTGAGTTCTTTTATGGCAAATCAAAAAGCTATTTCGTGAATATGCGTAACTACACTGGTCACATTGAAAGGGTTTCTCACCCGTATGAGATCTTTTATGGTAAATCAAATAGCTCTTTCGCGAACATGCGTATCTACACTGGTCATATTGAAAGGGTTTCTCACCCGTGTGAGATCTTTTATGGTAAGTCAAATCACTCTTTTGTGAACATGCGTAACTACACTGGTCACATTGAAAAGGTTTTTCGCCCATGTGAGTTCTTTTATGGCAATTCAAAAAGCTATTTCGTGAACCTGCGTAACTACACTGGTCACATTGAAAGGGTTTGTCGTCCGTGTGAGTTCTTTAATGGTAAATCAAATAGCTCTTCCGTGAACATGCGTAACTACACTTGTCACATCGAAAGGGTTTTTCACTCGTGTGAGATCTTTTATGGGAAATCAAATCCTTCTTATCTGAACATGCTTAACTACACTGGTCACATTGAATAGGTTTCTCGCCCGAGTGAGTTCTTTTGTGCGAAATCAAATGGGTCTTTTGTGAAAATGCGTAACTACACTGGTCACATATAAATGGTTTCTCGCCCGTGTGAGTTCTTTTGTGCGAAATCAAATGGGTCTTTTGTGAACATACGTAACTACACTGGTCACATAGAAATGGTTTCTCGCCCGTGTGAGTTCTTTTGAGGGAAGTCAAACTGTTCGTATGTGAACATGCGTAACTACACTGGTCACATTGAAATGGTTTCTCGCCCGTGTGAGTTCTTTTATGGGAAATCAAATAGCTCTTTCGTGAGAAAGGTTTTCTACACTGATCACATTGAAATGGTTGCTCGCCCGTGTGAGTCCTTTTGTGCATAATCAAACCGTTCTTCAATGCAGATGCGTAATTACACTGGTCACATTGAAATGGTTTCTCGAAGGTATGTTTTCTTGTGCACTTGTGTTTCTTCAATTCTCGGCTGCTCATTTTGCCAGTTTCACGCTTCAAGGTAACGTGTAGGCTCTTTTGGATTGAGGAATCGGTCTCGCTGCTACGACTGGGAGGATTTGTTGCGTTGGTTTTCGATGATTAGAAGGGGTGAAAGCAATGGGGGAAAGGAGCTGGTGAACGAGAGATAAAGTATCCAGTGAATGGGGGTTGGGGGAAAGCAACCCGTGAACGGGAGAATCTGGTGATTAGAAATTCTGGTGATTGAGATGGGGGAGAGGCGCGGGTGGGGGAGGAACGGGGGAACAGAGGGAGCCAAGCTACAGCCCCGAAACAGGATTAATTTTTATCAAAGTTGTATCAGAAGTAAATTAGTGCGAAGTAAGCGCAATGTATTTTCAGCTATTCTAATTTGCCTAATTTAACACGTGACGAATTTTTTATCGCTAACCGATGAGCAGTAACCTCTATTTTTGGTTACATTTTACATTCTCCCGTGACGTCAATTGGTTTCAGCCAATGAGAAATCAGGATTTACTTGAAGTTTCGAGTGTTATTTGATCTCTAGATATACGACTCAACGTTCTTTTAGTTCCTGGACCTCATCGAGAAGAGACACGTAGATTTTCGTGCTCCGTTCCCCGCCTTCTCGACTCTATTTACTGGCAAAGGCTTCAGGATTTCCGTAAAAGTAAGTGACTTTATTATTTTACTGTAGAGGGAAATTAGGCCTTGTTTAAATTGAAGTAAATAGACTTAGATTCTAGTCAAATAGTCATAGAGTCTAACCAAAATAAATAGAAAAACATTTATTGAAATTTAGGCTTAACCAATTAGGCTTAAGAATGTTGACAATAGCTTATAGAAACTATCAGTTTACAGTATGGACATCGAAGCGTATCGACTTGAAACTTTTCGTCACTGGAGAAATCCGCACGTTACTAAGGAACAACTAGCGAAGGCTGGATTCTACTATATTCAGCGGGGCGATGAAGTACGATGTTACAAGTGCCACGGCGTATTAGAAGGATGGGAATCAGGAGACGTACCAGAACTTGAACATGCTAGATTCTTTCCAAACTGTCCGGCTAGGGATAATTCACCATCGGAAAAAAAGTACCTTTCGCTAGAATGGGACATTCCCCCGACGCCAAAAGCAACTACGGTCTCTGACAAAAGCTTCTCACCTGTACCAGAAGAAGACGTTTGTGACTGTCCCTCGGATGTCAGACGATACTGTTGCTAAACACTACAAATACGTGAGTTAGAACTTTTAATTAAATTAAGTTGCAGGAGATCGTTTCACCCCATTTAAATGCCTGTAAACTTAACTACTTTAATTTGTTTTAATTGTGTAATGTACAAGATAACCATCTAATGGAATATCTGATAGTACCTACTAACATGTAAAACAAAGTTCTAAAATAAAAAATTAAATGTAAATAACTTGTTTTTATTACCTAGAGATTAGAAAATTAAGGGGTTCTGAAGCGATAAGCAAACGGGTAAAAAATCTAATCTCCAGATATCTGCGCGAGGAAAACTAATTTTGGAGAATGGGGATGGGGGAGACAGAGCTGTGTGATTCAACGTCTTAACGCAGCGATGTCTCGGGAGGTAAGCAACATGAAGAAAGTCATCTAGTTTCTACTCTCTCGAGGTTAAACTAAAGCCTGCTTCCCATTGGCTGTCGTCTCAGAGAAAACAGAGAATCGTAAGCTTATCATTCGAGATTTTTCTTTGTGACGCGTGGCAACTCAGCGTTAAGAATTCTAACGGAACCGATAACCCACTCGACCGCATTTCAAATTAATAATTTTCAGATTTTTTTTGCATATTGAAAACCAAACCACGTGATTTAGGACCGATTCAGCCGTAACTCGGAACCAGTTCACCCTACGGACCTGCGGTTGGTCGCACTCGATTCAGCTTGGAAAATACCCCCAGGTGCGACCTCCAACAAGACCGGATTCGCTCCCTCAAAAACTATGTTGTCCACCCCGCATTGCTGTGGACTCATCGGATCCTCAAAGTAGACACCAAAAACCAATTTTAAGAGCCACATTGCAAGTTGGGACAAATTTTGCTGTTGAGCTACCCTCTTTCGATCGTACTAAGCGAAATTAAATGCAACTTAGAGGTCGGCGTTTGAATAAGAAATTATACGATTGTTTATATTTATCCATAACCGGGAATTATTCAGAAATATTCGAAAAAATGATTAATTTTGCATCTTAAATCGTAGTGTAATCGTATAATTTATTCGTATAAAACAAAATAATACTAATTTTAATGATTAATTGAAATTTTTGCGGTTAATTTATTTGTTCCGCCGATCTCTAATGCAACTAACCTTGTCTCTACGCCTGCGAAGAGCAATACGAATATAAATCTCAAAAATGTTTCGTAGGACTTCCTCGTTGACTTTCGAGGCGAAAATTTTGTACGACCAACTTTTAATTAAATATATTTATTCGCAAAAATGAACAACTTGGTTATTTTCCAGAAAAATTCAATGTGGAAAAATTTCCGAAAACATTTCCGAATTGAGGAACCAGGAACCAGGTAAAATAAATTTTAAGATTCAGGAAAAATATTGAGGGGCTCTGATAAATAATTTAGGTAGTAACTACTTGTTTCTTGTTTTTGTTCAAGACGGAATATCAATTTGAAAATTGACATTTTTCAGGGATGCAAATTTTATTTGCAGGTTCGAACGTACACTCTACAACTTTCGCCTTTGTCTGATGCATATCGGTAAAAAAATACTTTTTGACAACCACAAAATCTTTTTTTCTGAAATTAACAAATTAAAAACGTTTCTTTGTAAATATCTAAAACCCGACAATTTCATAACCCTAGATTAAATAGATATGAGGAAATGCTCTAGTCAATTGGAAAATTTTCCAAATTTTGTCCCTATACGCCTTTGGGATGCAGTGGATGAACCCACATTTACTGGGTGTTATAGCATTGGCTAAATGTGAATTTTGTATAAATTAAAAAACAATTTTCAAAAACCAATTAATGGACCATGACTGAAAAAGCCAACACGTCTTAATTAGTTGGGAACAAATAAAAAGAGAACATAAAAATGACAGAAAAACCACGTGTTTCGTAGGTTTGGTTCTAAAATTCAGTAGTTTGTTCTTCAGAACCTTGAAGAGAGTGTTCATGTTCATTGAGACACCCTAGCAGTTATCCCCAGTTGGCCGATATCCCAAATCTTCTAGTTTGACGACAGACGGAACACCCACAAGCTCCATGAAGTCATAAAGGGGCTCTTCTTTGATGGCGCTGATATCGACTGCGAGGCTTTCAGTGCCAAGTACCGCCTCCCTCTTAACGGGTAGGGTCGCCGTTGGGTCAGCGTCCGGGTCGGGAACTTCGCGTTGTACGACGTGGGCGGAGTCGGGGTTGTCGGTGCAAGATTGAATCTGTTCATTTGTCACGCGTCGCATCTGCACCGAACAAGACCTAATTCCCCATTGACGACAAAGGCTCTCAATCAGCCGTGGTCGTGAAGGTGTTCTGTGTCGTGGATCTGGGTCGTGATTGGTCGAAGCGCCACTTTGGTTTCCTGGAAGACCATGAATTCGAAGGTGAGCTCGGAGGGTTCTTTTCGTGGCGAAGCTCTGGTCGCAAATTCGGCACTTGTGTGACATTGGCCTCTGGCGTAAAGCACTTTTTCTCGGTGAGATAATTTTATCTCGTATCTGGCCCGGTATCCACGCTTTGGACATCCATTTGGTTTCTCACCCGTGTGAGTTCTTTGGTGCGAAATCAAATGGGTCTTTTGTGAACCTGCGTAACTACACTGGTCACATTGAAATGGTTTCTTGCCCGTGTGAGTTCTTTTATGGTAAATCAAATAGCTCTTTCGTGAACATGCGTAACTACACTGGTCACATTGAAAAGGTTTCTCGCCCATGTGAGTTCTTTTATGGTAAATCAAATAGCTCTTTCGTGAACATGCGTAACTACACTGGTCACATTGAAAGTGTTTCTCACCCGTGTGAGATCTTTTATGGTAAATCAAATAGCTCTTTCGTGAACATGCGTAACTACACTGGTCACATTGAAAGAGTTTCTCACCCGTGTGAGATCTTTTATGGTAAGTCAAATCACTCTTTTGTGAACATGCGTAACTACACAGGTCACATTGAAAGGGTTTCTCACCCGTGTGAGATCTTTTATGGTAAATCAAATGGCTCTTTCGTGAACATGCGTAACTACACTGCTCATATTGAAAGGGTTTCTCACCCGTGTGAGATCTTTTATGGTAAGTCAAATCACTCTTTTGTGAACATGCGTAACTACACTGGTCACATTGAAAAGGTTTTTCGCCCATGTGAGTTCTTTTATGGCAATTCAAAAAGCTATTTCGTGAACCTGCGTAACTACACTGGTCACATTGAAAAGGTTTTTCGCCCATGTGAGTTCTTTTATGGCAAATCAAAAAGCTATTTCGTGAATATGCGTAACTACACTGGTCACATTGAAAGGGTTTCTCACCCGTATGAGATCTTTTATGGTAAATCAAATAGCTCTTTCGCGAACATGCGTATCCACACTGGTCATATTGAAAGGGTTTCTCACCCGTGTGAGATCTTTTATGGTAAGTCAAATCACTCTTTTGTGAACATGCGTAACTACACTGGTCACATTGAAAAGGTTTTTCGCCCATGTGAGTTCTTTTATGGCAATTCAAAAAGCTATTTCGTGAACCTGCGTAACTACACTGGTCACATTGAAAGGGTTTGTCGTCCGTGTGAGTTCTTTAATGGTAAATCAAATAGCTCTTCCGTGAACATGCGTAACTACACTTGTCACATCGAAAGGGTTTTTCACTCGTGTGAGATCTTTTATGGGAAATCAAATCCTTCTTATCTGAACATGCTTAACTACACTGGTCACATTGAATAGGTTTCTCGCCCGAGTGAGTTCTTTTGTGCGAAATCAAATGGGTCTTTTGTGAAAATGCGTAACTACACTGGTCACATATAAATGGTTTCTCGCCCGTGTGAGTTCTTTTGTGCGAAATCAAATGGGTCTTTTGTGAACATACGTAACTACACTGGTCACATAGAAATGGTTTCTCGCCCGTGTGAGTTCTTTTGAGGGAAGTCAAACTGTTCGTATGTGAACATGCGTAACTACACTCGTCACATTGAAATGGTTTCTCGCCCGTGTGAGTTCTTTTATGGGAAATCAAATAGCTCTTTCGTGAGAAAGGTTTTCTACACTGATCACATTGAAATGGTTGCTCGCCCGTGTGAGTCCTTTTGTGCATAATCAAACCGTTCTTCAATGCAGATGCGTAATTACACTGGTCACATTGAAATGGTTTCTCGAAGGTATGTTTTCTTGTGCACTTGTGTTTCTTCAATTCTCGGCTGCTCATTTTGCCAGTTTCACGCTTCAAGGTAACGTGTAGGCTCTTTTGGATTGAGGAATCGGTCTCGCTGCTACGACTGGGAGGATTTGTTGCGTTGGTTTTCGATGATTAGAAGGGGTGAAAGCAATGGGGGAAAGGAGCTGGTGAACGAGAGATAAAGTATCCAGTGAATGGGGGTTGGGGGAAAGCAACCCGTGAACGGGAGAATCTGGTGATTAGAAATTCTGGTGATTGAGATGGGGGAGAGGCGCGGGTGGGGGAGGAACGGGGGAACAGAGGGAGCCAAGCTACAGCCCCGAAACAGAATTAATTTTTATCAAAGTTGTATCAGAAGTAAATTAGTGCGAAGTAAGCGCAATGTATTTTCAGCTATTCTAATTTGCCTAATTTAACACGTGACGAATTTTTTATCGCTAACCGATGAGCAGTAACCTCTATTTTTGGTTACATTTTACATTCTCCCGTGACGTCAATTGGTTTCAGCCAATGAGAAATCAGGATTTACTTGAAGTTTCGAGTGTTATTTGATCTCTAGATATACGACTCAACGTTCTTTTAGTTCCTGGACCTCATCGAGAAGAGACACGTAGATTTTCGTGCTCCGTTCCCCGCCTTCTCGACTCTATTTACTGGCAAAGGCTTCAGGATTTCCGTAAAAGTAAGTGACTTTATTATTTTACTGTAGAGGGAAATTAGGCCTTGTTTAAATTGAAGTAAATAGACTTAGATTCTAGTCAAATAGTCATAGAGTCTAACCAAAATAAATAGAAAAACATTTATTGAAATTTAGGCTTAACCAATTAGGCTTAAGAATGTTGACAATAGCTTATAGAAACTATCAGTTTACAGTATGGACATGGAAGCGTATCGACTTGAAACTTTTCGTCACTGGAGAAATCCGCACGTTACTAAGGAACAACTAGCGAAGGCTGGATTCTACTATATTCAGCGGGGCGATGAAGTACGATGTTACAAGTGCCACGGCGTATTAGAAGGATGGGAATCAGGAGACGTACCAGAACTTGAACATGCTAGATTCTTTCCAAACTGTCCGGCTAGGGATAATTCACCATCGGAAAAAAAATACCTTTCGCTAGAATGGGACATTCCCCCGACGCCAAAAGCAACTACGGTCTCTGACAAAAGCTTCTCACCTGTACCAGAAGAAGACGTTTGTGACTGTCCCTCGGATGTCAGACGATACTCTTGCTAAACACTACAAATACGTGAGTTAGAACTTTTAATTAAATTAAGTTGCAGGAGATCGTTTCACCCCATTTAAATGCCTGTAAACTTAACTACTTTAATTTGTTTTAATTGTGTAATGTACAAGATAACCATCTAATGGAATATCTGATAGTACCTACTAACATGTAAAACAAAGTTCTAAAATAAAAAATTAAATGTAAATAACTTGTTTTTATTACCTAGAGATTAGAAAATTAAGGGGTTCTGAAGCGATAAGCAAACGGGTAAAAAATCTAATCTCCAGATATCTGCGCGAGGAAAACTAATTTTGGAGAATGGGGATGGGGGAGACAGAGCTGTGTGATTCAACGTCTTAACGCAGCGATGTCTCGGGAGGTAAGCAACATGAAGAAAGTCATCTAGTTTCTACTCTCTCGAGGTTAAACTAAAGCCTGCTTCCCATTGGCTGTCGTCTCAGAGAAAACAGAGAATCGTAAGCTTATCATTCGAGATTTTTCTTTGTGACGCGTGGCAACTCAGCGTTAAGAATTCTAACGGAACCGATAACCCACTCGACCGGATTTCAAATTAATAATTTTCAGATTTTTTTTGCATATTGAAAACCAAACCACGTGATTTAGGACCGATTCAGCCGTAACTCGGAACCAGTTCACCCTACGGACCTGCGGTTGGTCGCACTCGATTCAGCTTGGAAAATACCCCCAGGTGCGACCTCCAACAAGACCGGATTCGCTCCCTCAAAAACTATGTTGTCCACCCCGCATTGCTGTGGACTCATCGGATCCTCAAAGTAGACACCAAAAACCAATTTTAAGAGCCACATTGCAAGTTGGGACAAATTTTGCTGTTGAGCTACCCTCTTTCGATCGTACTAAGCGAAATTAAATGCAACTTAGAGGTCGGCGTTTGAATAAGAAATTATACGATTGTTTATATTTATCCATAACCGGGAATTATTCAGAAATATTCGAAAAAATGATTAATTTTGCATCTTAAATCGTAGTTTAATCGTATAATTTATTCGTATAAAACAAAATAATACTAATTTTAATGATTAATTGAAATTTTTGCGGTTAATTTATTTGTTCCGCCGATCTCTAATGCAACTAACCTTGTCTCTACGCCTGCGAAGAGCAATACGAATATAAATCTCAAAAATGTTTCGTAGGACTTCCTCGTTGACTTTCGAGGCGAAAATTTTGTACGACCAACTTTTAATTAAATATATTTATTCGCAAAAATGAACAACTTGGTAATTTTCCAGAAAAATTCAATGTGGAAAAATTTCCGAAAACATTTCCGAATTGAGGAACCAGGAACCAGGTAAAATAAATTTTAAGATTCAGGAAAAATATTGAGGGGCTCTGATAAATAATTTAGGTAGTAACTACTTGTTTCTTGTTTTTGTTCAAGACGGAATATCAATTTGAAAATTGACATTTTTCAGGGATGCAAATTTTATTTGCAGGTTCGAACGTACACTCTACAACTTTCGCCTTTGTCTGATGCATATCGGTAAAAAAATACTTTTTGACAACCACAAAATCTTTTTTTCTGAAATTAACAAATTAAAAACGTTTCTTTGTAAATATCTAAAACCCGACAATTTCATAACCCTAGATTAAATAGATATGAGGAAATGCTCTAGTCAATTGGAAAATTTTCCAAATTTTGTCCCTATACGCCTTTGGGATGCGGTGGATGAACCCACATTTACTGGGTGTTATAGCATTGGCTAAATGTGAATTTTGTATAAATTAAAAAACAATTTTCAAAAACCAATTAATGGACCATGACTGAAAAAGCCAACACGTCTTAATTAGTTGGGAACAAATAAAAAGAGAACATAAAAATGACAGAAAAACCACGTGTTTCGTAGGTTTGGTTCTAAAATTCAGTAGTTTGTTCTTCAGAACCTTGAAGAGAGTGTTCATGTTCATTGAGACACCCTAGCAGTTATCCCCAGTTGGCCGATATCCCAAATCTTCTAGTTTGACGACAGACGGAACACCCACAAGCTCCATGAAGTCATAAAGGGGCTCTTCTTTGATGGCGCTGATATCGACTGCGAGGCTTTCAGTGCCAAGTACCGCCTCCCTCTTAACGGGTAGGGTCGCCGTTGGGTCAGCGTCCGGGTCGGGAACTTCGCGTTGTACGACGTGGGCGGAGTCGGGGTTGTCGGTGCAAGATTGAATCTGTTCATTTGTCACGCGTCGCATCTGCACCGAACAAGACCTAATTCCCCATTGACGACAAAGGCTCTCAATCAGCCGTGGTCGTGAAGGTGTTCTGTGTCGTGGATCTGGGTCGTGATTGGTCGAAGCGCCACTTTGGTTTCCTGGAAGACCATGAATTCGAAGGTGACCTCGGAGGGTTCTTTTCGTGGCGAAGCTCTGGTCGCAAATTCGGCACTTGTGTGACATTGGCCTCTGGCGTAAAGCACTTTTTCTCGGTGAGATAATTTTATCTCGTATCTGGCCCGGTATCCACGCTTTGGACATCCATTTGGTTTCTCACCCGTGTGAGTTCTTTGGTGCGAAATCAAATGGGTCTTTTGTGAACCTGCGTAACTACACTGGTCACATTGAAATGGTTTCTTGCCCGTGTGAGTTCTTTTATGGTAAATCAAATAGCTCTTTCGTGAACATGCGTAACTACACTGGTCACATTGAAAAGGTTTCTCGCCCATGTGAGTTCTTTTATGGTAAATCAAATAGCTCTTTCGTGAACATGCGTAACTACACTGGTCACATTGAAAGTGTTTCTCACCCGTGTGAGATCTTTTATGGTAAATCAAATAGCTCTTTCGTGAACATGCGTAACTACACTGGTCACATTGAAAGAGTTTCTCACCCGTGTGAGATCTTTTATGGTAAGTCAAATCACTCTTTTGTGAACATGCGTAACTACACAGGTCACATTGAAAGGGTTTCTCACCCGTGTGAGATCTTTTATGGTAAATCAAATAGCTCTTTCGTGAACATGCGTAACTACACTGGTCATATTGAAAGGGTTTCTCACCCGTGTGAGATCTTTTATGGTAAGTCAAATCACTCTTTTGTGAACATGCGTAACTACACTGGTCACATTGAAAAGGTTTTTCGCCCATGTGAGTTCTTTTATGGCAATTCAAAAAGCTATTTCGTGAACCTGCGTAACTACACTGGTCACATTGAAAAGGTTTTTCGCCCGAGTGAGTTCTTTTGTGCGAAATCAAATGGGTCTTTTGTGAAAATGCGTCACTACACTGGTCACATATAAATGGTTTCTCGCCCGTGTGAGTTCTTTTGTGCGAAATCAAATGGGTCTTTTGTGAACATACGTAACTACACTGGTCACATAGAAATGGTTTCTCGCCCGTGTGAGTTCTTTTGAGGGAAGTCAAACTGTTCGTATGTGAACATGCGTAACTACACTGGTCACATTGAAATGGTTTCTCGCCCGTGTGAGTTCTTTTATGGGAAATCAAATAGCTCTTTCGTGAGAAAGGTTTTCTACACTGATCACATTGAAATGGTTGCTCGCCCGTGTGAGTCCTTTTGTGCATAATCAAACCGTTCTTCAATGCAGATGCGTAATTACACTGGTCACATTGAAATGGTTTCTCGAAGGTATGTTTTCTTGTGCACTTGTGTTTCTTCAATTCTCGGCTGCTCATTTTGCCAGTTTCACGCTTCAAGGTAACGTGTAGACTCTTTTGGATTGAGGAATCGGTCTCGCTGCTACGACTGGGAGGATTTGTTGCGTTGGTTTTCGATGATTAGAAGGGGTGAAAGCAATGGGGGAAAGGAGCTGGTGAACGAGAGATAAAGTATATAGTGAATGGGGGTTGGGGGAAAGCAACCCGTGAACGGGAGAATCTGGTGATTAGAAATTCTGGTGATTGAGATGGGGGAGAGGCGCGGGTGGGGGAGGAACGGGGGAACAGAGGGAGCCAAGCTACAGCCCCGAAACAGGATTAATTTTTATCAAAATTGTATCAGAAGTAAATTAGTGCGAAGTAAGCGCAATGTATTTTCAGCTATTCTAATTTGCCTAATTTAACACGTGACGAATTTTTTATCGCTAACCGATGAGCAGTAACCTCTATTTTTGGTTACATTTTACATTCTCCCGTGACGTCAATTGGTTTCAGCCAATGAGAAATCAGGATTTACTTGAAGTTTCGAGTGTTATTTGATCTCTAGATATACGACTCAACGTTCTTTTAGTTCCTGGACCTCATCGAGAAGAGACACGTAGATTTTCGTGCTCCGTTCCCCGCCTTCTCGACTCTATTTACTGGCAAAGGCTTCAGGATTTCCGTAAAAGTAAGTGACTTTATTATTTTACTGTAGAGGGAAATTAGGCCTTGTTTAAATTGAAGTAAATAGACTTAGATTCTAGTCAAATAGTCATAGAGTCTAACCAAAATAAATAGAAAAACATTTATTGAAATTTAGGCTTAACCAATTAGGCTTAAGAATGTTGACAATAGCTTATAGAAACTATCAGTTTACAGTATGGACATCGAAGCGTATCGACTTGAAACTTTTCGTCACTGGAGAAATCCGCACGTTACTAAGGAACAACTAGCGAAGGCTGGATTCTACTATATTCAGCGGGGCGATGAAGTACGATGTTACAAGTGCCACGGCGTATTAGAAGGATGGGAATCAGGAGACGTACCAGAACTTGAACATGCTAGATTCTTTCCAAACTGTCCGGCTAGGGATAATTCACCATCGGAAAAAAAGTACCTTTCGCTAGAATGGGACATTCCCCCGACGCCAAAAGCAACTACGGTCTCTGACAAAAGCTTCTCACCTGTACCAGAAGAAGACGTTTGTGACTGTCCCTCGGATGTCAGACGATACTCTTGCTAAACACTACAAATACGTGAGTTAGAACTTTTAATTAAATTAAGTTGCAGGAGATCGTTTCACCCCATTTAAATGCCTGTAAACTTAACTACTTTAATTTGTTTTAATTGTGTAATGTACAAGATAACCATCTAATGGAATATCTGATAGTACCTACTAACATGTAAAACAAAGTTCTAAAATAAAAAATTAAATGTAAATAACTTGTTTTTATTACCTAGAGATTAGAAAATTAAGGGGTTCTGAAGCGATAAGCAAACGGGTAAAAAATCTAATCTCCAGATATCTGCGCGAGGAAAACTAATTTTGGAGAATGGGGATGGGGGAGACAGAGCTGTGTGATTCAACGTCTTAACGCAGCGATGTCTCGGGAGGTAAGCAACATGAAGAAAGTCATCTAGTTTCTACTCTCTCGAGGTTAAACTAAAGCCTGCTTCCCATTGGCTGTCGTCTCAGAGAAAACAGAGAATCGTAAGCTTATCATTCGAGATTTTTCTTTGTGACGCGTGGCAACTCAGCGTTAAGAATTCTAACGGAACCGATAACCCACTCGACCGGATTTCAAATTAATAATTTTCAGATTTTTTTTGCATATTGAAAACCAAACCACGTGATTTAGGACCGATTCAGCCGTAACTCGGAACCAGTTCACCCTACGGACCTGCGGTTGGTCGCACTCGATTCAGCTTGGAAAATACCCCCAGGTGCGACCTCCAACAAGACCGGATTCGCTCCCTCAAAAACTATGTTGTCCACCCCGCATTGCTGTGGACTCATCGGATCCTCAAAGTAGACACCAAAAACCAATTTTAAGAGCCACATTGCAAGTTGGGACAAATTTTGCTGTTGAGCTACCCTCTTTCGATCGTACTAAGCGAAATTAAATGCAACTTAGAGGTCGGCGTTTGAATAAGAAATTATACGATTGTTTATATTTATCCATAACCGGGAATTATTCAGAAATATTCGAAAAAATGATTAATTTTGCATCTTAAATCGTAGTTTAATCGTATAATTTATTCGTATAAAACAAAATAATACTAATTTTAATGATTAATTGAAATTTTTGCGGTTAATTTATTTGTTCCGCCGATCTCTAATGCAACTAACCTTGTCTCTACGCCTGCGAAGAGCAATACGAATATAAATCTCAAAAATGTTTCGTAGGACTTCCTCGTTGACTTTCGAGGCGAAAATTTTGTACGACCAACTTTTAATTAAATATATTTATTCGCAAAAATGAACAACTTGGTAATTTTCCAGAAAAATTCAATGTGGAAAAATTTCCGAAAACATTTCCGAATTGAGGAACCAGGAACCAGGTAAAATAAATTTTAAGATTCAGGAAAAATATTGAGGGGCTCTGATAAATAATTTAGGTAGTAACTACTTGTTTCTTGTTTTTGTTCAAGACGGAATATCAATTTGAAAATTGACATTTTTCAGGGATGCAAATTTTATTTGCAGGTTCGAACGTACACTCTACAACTTTCGCCTTTGTCTGATGCATATCGGTAAAAAAATACTTTTTGACAACCACAAAATCTTTTTTTCTGAAATTAACAAATTAAAAACGTTTCTTTGTAAATATCTAAAACCCGACAATTTCATAACCCTAGATTAAATAGATATGAGGAAATGCTCTAGTCAATTGGAAAATTTTCCAAATTTTGTCCCTATACGCCTTTGGGATGCGGTGGATGAACCCACATTTACTGGGTGTTATAGCATTGGCTAAATGTGAATTTTGTATAAATTAAAAAACAATTTTCAAAAACCAATTAATGGACCATGACTGAAAAAGCCAACACGTCTTAATTAGTTGGGAACAAATAAAAAGAGAACATAAAAATGACAGAAAAACCACGTGTTTCGTAGGTTTGGTTCTAAAATTCAGTAGTTTGTTCTTCAGAACCTTGAAGAGAGTGTTCATGTTCATTGAGACACCCTAGCAGTTATCCCCAGTTGGCCGATATCCCAAATCTTCTAGTTTGACGACAGACGGAACACCCACAAGCTCCATGAAGTCATAAAGGGGCTCTTCTTTGATGGCGCTGATATCGACTGCGAGGCTTTCAGTGCCAAGTACCGCCTCCCTCTTAACGGGTAGGGTCGCCGTTGGGTCAGCGTCCGGGTCGGGAACTTCGCGTTGTACGACGTGGGCGGAGTCGGGGTTGTCGGTGCAAGATTGAATCTGTTCATTTGTCACGCGTCGCATCTGCACCGAACAAGACCTAATTCCCCATTGACGACAAAGGCTCTCAATCAGCCGTGGTCGTGAAGGTGTTCTGTGTCGTGGATCTGGGTCGTGATTGGTCGAAGCGCCACTTTGGTTTCCTGGAAGACCATGAATTCGAAGGTGACCTCGGAGGGTTCTTTTCGTGGCGAAGCTCTGGTCGCAAATTCGGCACTTGTGTGACATTGGCCTCTGGCGTAAAGCACTTTTTCTCGGTGAGATAATTTTATCTCGTATCTGGCCCGGTATCCACGCTTTGGACATCCATTTGGTTTCTCACCCGTGTGAGTTCTTTGGTGCGAAATCAAATGGGTCTTTTGTGAACCTGCGTAACTACACTGGTCACATTGAAATGGTTTCTTGCCCGTGTGAGTCCTTTTGTGCATAATCAAACCGTTCTTCAATGCAGATGCGTAATTACACAAGTCACATTGAAATGGTTTCTCGAAGGTATGTTTTCTTGTGCACTTGTGTTTCTTCAATTCTCGGCTGCTCATTTTGCCAGTTTCACGCTTCAAGGTAACGTGTAGACTCTTTTGGATTGAGGAATCGGTCTCGCTGCTACGACTGGGAGGATTTGTTGCGTTGGTTTTCGATGATAAGAAGGGGTGAAAGCAATGGGGGAAAGGAGCTGGTGAACGAGAGATAAAGTATCCAGTGAATGGGGGTTGGGGGAAAGCAACCCGTGAACGGGAGAATCTGGTGATTAGAAATTCTGGTGATTGAGATGGGGGAGAGGCGCGGGTGGGGGAGGAACGGGGGAACAGAGGGAGCCAAGCTACAGCCCCGAAACAGGATTAATTTTTATCAAAGTTGTATCAGAAGTAAATTAGTGCGAAGTAAGCGCAATGTATTTTCAGCTATTCTAATTTGCCTAATTTAACACGTGACGAATTTTTTATCGCTAACCGATGAGCAGTAACCTCTATTTTTGGTTACATTTTACATTCTCCCGTGACGTCAATTGGTTTCAGCCAATGAGAAATCAGGATTTACTTGAAGTTTCGAGTGTTATTTGATCTCTAGATATACGACTCAACGTTCTTTTAGTTCCTGGACCTCATCGAGAAGAGACACGTAGATTTTCGTGCTCCGTTCCCCGCCTTCTCGACTCTATTTACTGGCAAATCTGTTCAAATCAACGTGTTTTATTTAATAGCAAAGAAATATAATTTAATTTCAAAGACGTAAATTAGGTTTTAAAATCTTATGAAACTTAATAAACCAAATTTACAAATTATTATATCCAAACTTACCATAAAACGCATCTTCTCTGAAAGATTTAGTAAATGGTTGCAAAATTAAGGTATATTAAATAAACTCAATTAGACAAGGTAGTTCAGAAACGCCTGCAGAAAGCTTTAGTCCCATTCGACCGAAATCCCATTCGACCAAAGGCGGTTTTTGAGGTATCCCATTCGACCGAGCGCTTTTAAAATGGAATGAGCATGAATTATATTTTTATCTTCACCTAGTCAAGAAAAGTAACTGAACCAAAACTGAAATAGTAAACTTAACCAACTCTAACCTAACCTAACCTAACCTAACCTAAACATGGATCTTCGATAGTACATAACTTATAAATAAAATACCAAATCACCCCGCCAATTGGGCTACATTTTAAAATTATTTCGGTCGAATGGGATTTCGGTCGAATGGGAATAAACGTGCAGAAATTGTATCCTTGTAATGGTTGCTGAAGCTCAAGTGAATTTTCTCAGACTTTTTTTCTTCAAATAGCCCTTTTCCAAGAGTGATCAATGTGGGAAAAATCCAGAATACCTAGTAAATTATCAATTAGAATATTGTCTTTCCTGTTTTTGTCGGATGGAAGAACAAAATTAAATTCGTACACTCCTGGGAATCCCGGTTCAACAATAACGTCTGTTGACTAAATTACGTACCGTCTCGCGTAATTGAATTAGTTAAGTACGTTGACTATATCAGTGGACTTATCTCCGTTCACGCTTTTTAGCGGGAAAAATAAATTAATTCGCGTTATTTTTATTGGCTACAGGCAGTGTCCGATTGCCAGTAACAATTCGTAAAGGGGTTCGCTTCGATTCCCCAATAGATTCAACTACCGGCTATTTTTACTCTCGCTTTTGAACCGGGATTACGGTAAGTATATCTTCGCAACTTCCATTTGGTCGCACGATGACTCAAATCGGTAAAAAAACTCGGTAGTTGTTGGATTTTTGCTGTCGTGTCAAATACGTTTCAGTGGGACAGTCAAGTCCGTTGACAACTACGAAGGCAGGCATTATAAATGTACATGTATCATCTATTTTTTTTTTAAATAGTACCGAGTAAGCCCTATATACAAAATATATTTCCACTATTTTTAATACACTATGATTATCATTATAAGCAACATAAGAACAATAAGTTTGACAATTCCTACTGTTTTAATGCTAATTACAGAAACGAACCTATTTCGAACACTGGCATTCTCGCCAAGCTCCAATTTGGACTTGCACTTGAACTGAAGAGCGTGTTGGTAGTAGTGAATTTCGCTTTAGGCATATTTAGACACTAGGGGCTCTGTGCTGAGAAGTAATTGACATACATATTTTTATTATGTTACTTATGCTATCATAGTTGCAGCCTACTTTTAGGGGCTAGTAGGCCACACTTTGAAGCTCACTGGCGCTCTTTTAACTCATCGTAGGAAAATGGGAAAAAACCGGCATACTGCTCAACTCACCCTCTACAACTCTTTAAAATTTTTGCATAAACAGTTTTCAATTTCTTAGCACCACCTATTCTTTTTTTTAAACCTAGAACAACCCAGTTATAACATCACCCCCTCGTGTTCAAAGTCAAGTGTTGTAGACCTTGCAATTTCAAATCGAATGGTATATAGCATGTTATAATCAAGCGGCGATATAATTATAATTCGGCTTATATTAATGAGCTGTTTTAGTACAGTCAAATTAAATTAAAAAACGGCGGACTTTGGAAATAATTTGCGACAAGCAGCTCTCAAAGGGAGTGTGTGTCCTGATTTGTGGAAAAAAGTTTTCCGCTATCACATTAGCTGATGAAGGTCCGATAACGTGTCCGAAACTAGTCGGGTAAAAAAATAAAACTTTAAAATTTTTCTTGTGCACTTAAAAATTCGTTGTTTCTAATTTTTAAAAATAAGTATATCTGTGCAAGTCGCTAAAAACCTAATCAATAGTTGATCATGTTTAAATAGTGCCACCATTTTGCCTATTTTCGTGTTTTTGGAAATAACTCTACAGCGGTTGGTGATATCATTTTTATGATACACACCAAAGTTGTAGATCATGTCATGCCTATTGAATGGTATAAAGTAGGTAGTAGTTCGGAAGCTCAATCTAGCGGAGATAATTTTAAAACTATTACGCAATTAATAAAATCGTCTAGTTTTCAACAATGGCTCGGTATAGCACTTTTGTGATTTAGAATAATGTTGTAGACCTTGCATTTTCAAATCAAATGGTAATTGGTATATAGCATGTTATAGTACGACAGCGCAGGGCCGTCACCAGAGGGGGGGGGGGTGGTAGGGCCCGGCCTGCCTAGAATTGGTTTGGCCCTACCTAGAAATTCGCGAGAAATAAAAATTAAAGCCCTTGGCCCTACCTCAAATTTTGGGCTGGTGACGGCCCTGCGACAGCGCCATCAAGCGGCGATATAGTTAAGCATATATTAATGAGCATTATTAGAAACAAATTGCAAATAACAGCATTATTTATTTTGTTCATTAAACATCAATATATAGTTTACTATATATACTGATCTGGCGAAAATGAAATTATCATTTTTTTATTCGATGCGACATTATGTAATTTTTTATTAATCAATATTTAGTTATAATATTATATACCTGATTGTAAGGCTTTATTTGAGAGGTCGTTGATACGTCACTTTGGGATACTAGAGGGAGGCATATCATTCAATGATGCTAGTGTCATTAGTAAGTTTTCAATGGAGCTATGAGAACTGCCCCAAGCGCTTCTCTGGAAGCACGGCCGTAGTTGAGGCTATTGCAGAAGTCATATATAGGTTTTTTTTGTTTAGACCATTCTTAAGTAATGGACTTTTAAAAATAATTTTTGAAAATGAAATAGGTACGGGTACATCAAAACATGATTTAAACCAACCAAATTTGAAATACTCCATGAGAGTATTTATATCATTAGTCAAATTGTATTAGAATTTAAATGTTGGGAGGGTTGCAACCGAGTACAGCGCCGTTTACTAAAAGCGTTGGCTTTGTCAATTTAGAGGAAAGATCTGCCAGTTGAAAACGCTATTGAGTTTCAAGGCGGCATTGACTGTTTCGAACCACTTATTCAAAGAGATTTGGTTGCTGTCCTTTCGCGGTTTATTAACTGTCATTAGGGCGTCTTCCTTTAGCAGCCCCTGTCTGTTGGCTTCTGGTGTAGTGGAAGCATCACCTCTACAATATAAAGGGCGAGCAAACGACGAGCAGAATAAAAGTCACAGACACCGTAGAAGACGCGCTCCAGAAACCTGAGATTGAAGAATATTACGATTACATTCTGGTATCAGACGAATTTAAGGTAATCTACATTTTGCGCAATATAATGCACTATTTCTTTTTTTACGGTGGTATTTGCTTTGCTTTGGGGAAGTCAAAAACCAAGACTTAGCTCCAGCTAGAGAGAAAAGCCCACACTCGGGGCACATTATCCAGGGCAAGGAAGAGTAGTTCCGGCGTGTTTTTTGGCTGTCTCGGCCGTCGTCGTGGAATAACCGAGAATATACTCGCTTCCAACTCTCAAAAATACCAGGCAACGAGATAAATATTCACTCTTAGAAGAATTTGTAAAAATGGACAGGGTCATGTACCATAGACGACATTAACAGTTAAAACGTTCACTATCAGCTGAAATTATGTGCCAAATTTAGATTTTATTGCTTGAATAGCGTTCGGTATCACCAGTTTGAGTACTTAATATTGAGGTATTAAGAGTATGCTTCGCGTTGATTGGCTCGTTTGTAAATTTGTCAATAACTTCATTTATAGTAATTGTCTACAATATATTTTATATGGGATATATAATTTAGGTTAAAGTTCACTAAGTAGAGTAAAAGTGATCTAAATATAATACTCTATAATGGCTCTCTGGCGACGTTATTGTTTCGCTATTTTGAATTTAAGCTTCCGTTCCCATTAATAGATCAGATCTATTTAATTTAGAGTTCTGAAGTTGTCGGGTTTAAGATATTTTCAAGAAAACTTTTAATTGGTTAATTTAAGAAAAAACGATTTTGTAGTTTTCTAAAAGTAATTTTTTACCGATAGGAATCAGACAAAGGAGAAAGTTGTGTACGTTCGAACCTGGAAATAAAATTTGCATTCCCGAAAAAGGTTAATTTTCTAATTGATATTCCGTCTGGAACAAAAACAAGTAGTTACTACCTAAATTAGTTCTCAAAGCCCCTCAATATTTTTCCTGAATTTTTCGGAAATTTTTCCGCATTTAATTTTTCGGGAAAATTACCCACTCTATTCAGTATGCAAATCGAAGTTGTTCATTTTTGAGGATAAATATATTTAATTAGAAGTTGGTCGTACAAAGTTTGCGCCTCGAGAGTCAACGAGGAAGTCCAACACAAAACTTCATTTGGAACGAAATAATGATAAAATTGAGCATATTTAGACGAAACATTTTTGCGAAACCCTTGCATTTTGATTCGCGTTGCTCTTCGCAGGCGTAGAGACAAAATTAGTTGCATTTCATTTCGCAATATATAGTACGAGTGAAAGAGGGTAGCTCAACAGCAAAATTTGTCCCAACTTTTTGGTGTCTACTTTGAGGTTCCGATGAGACCACAGCAATGCTGGGTGGACACCATAGTTTTTGAGGGGGCGAGAGGGAGCGAATCGGGTTTTGTTTGAGGTCGTACCTGGGATATTTTCCAAGCTGAATCGAATGCGACCACCCGCAGGTTCGTAGGGTGAACTGGTTTTGAGTTACGGCTGAACCGGTACTAAATCACGTGGTTTGATTTTTAATATGCCGAAAAATCTCAAAATTATTAATTAGAAATCCGGTCGAGTGGGTTATCGGTTCCTTTAGAATTCTTAACGCTGAGTTGCACGCGTCGCAAATAAAAATCTCGAATTATAAGGTTACGATTCTCTGTTTTCTCTGAGACGACACCTAATGGGAAGCAGGCTTTAGTTTAACCTCGAGAGAGTAGAAACTAGCTGACTCTCTTCACGTTCCTTACAGCTCTGTCTTCGTCCTTAAGATATCAGGATTTCCGACCGTAAAGTTGGATTTTATTTAGTACTTGAACTATCGTTGTTTTTAAATAAATAATTAAATTGTTTTAATTTATACAAAAATTTGTTCTCTTTGAAATACTTGTTTTCTACTCGTGACACTCCTTCATACAGCTCTCTCTCGTGTAGCGTCAAGAAAATGTTCCAGACTTCGCAAACTGGGGATACCTGGGGGAAATGCCTATTTCACTAGTGCTATTACTAATTTACTATTAACTTCCGTTCATTAACGTCTGATTAAATTATCTCTTAATTTACATTTGCAGATTTATGTCTACCAGCTGCGTTCCATAATGAAGTGCATTTCAGCATAACTTGAGCATGTAGGTCGTTAAGGAGTGAAGTTGCTTTGATGCATTTAGTAAGATCCATGGTGGAACAGAGACTCACATTGTTAGTGTGGGTGCAGCACCTCAAATGGTGTTGTAAACATTGATTGTCATTGTTAGTCGCGTCTTTGGCATTTGAAAGTTCATGTGGTCAGGTTTTCCATCGAATCATTTTCGCTCTCTTCACTGCTTAATTCAGAATCCTCGTTTACATCCGTTTTGGAAAGCTGAACGGCAAACATTTTGAAAGCTTTCACGAAGTTACTGCCGTTATCTGTAACGGGGGCGATGATCTATTGAGAAAAAGACTTGCCATTTATATTCCGAAGTAACAAACCTTATGTCAGACTTCAAGTGGCAGTATAAGTATCATAACGCCAATAAGTTTGATCATGAGCAAAAACTAACCCCTTAACAATTTTTAAATTTCAAGGGCATCAAAGTTTAGTTCGGCACATAGCCCCTATTAGGGTGTTTAAAAAAAATGCAAATATCGAAATATTTTGCTGCAAATTGATTTTCTTGTTCATTTTGGTCAGAAAATGACCAACGAAAAATTGTACGTAAATTCATTAATATTTAGGACTGCCTCAACGAGCTGAAGTTTTGCCTTTATAAACAAACCCATTTATAAGTCAAAAATAATTCTGTCACTCAAATACTTTAATTGAACGAAATATTTAATATTTATTACTTATTTAAGTTTACACAGAGTTTATTATAGTAATAAGTACCGGTACACAATAAAATGATTGGCAGAAATCCCCACAACTCCAGTTCCTAACAGTTGATTTTCAGCAGTTATGACCTGGTTTTGATTTTATGCAAATTTATTTATGCATATTACGTTCTTCATAAATAAGATATATATATTTGAATTCTGAAATTATTTCCAAATTTAATATAATAATTTTTCATTTACAAAACTGAGCTAGCAAAACTAGAGTGTCAGAAACTGGTTTTTGTTGTTAGAAAACACCATCTCCTAGTTCAAATATTAACATGATAGTTAACAGTGGCGCGATAAAACAAAAAGCGTAACTACATTGGTCACATTCAAAGGGTTTTTCGCTCGTGTGAGCTCTTTTGTGTTCCTTGAAACGATTTCTTTGAGTCGATGCGTAACTACGTTTGTCACATGGAAAAGGTTTCTCTCCCGTGCGAGTTATTTTATGATAAATCAAATTTATCTTTTCTTATCGACTCTGGAAAGGTTTCGAGTCTACTAAAAAGTTGTAGAACATTCACCCTTTTGACAAATAAATTGGAAATTGGAAATTACTTCTTAATAAGAAAGATTGTCTGCTTAGTTAAAACTAAGAAATACAACCCTTTCAAAGACTTCCCGCGAGCTATAAAATGATATTTCTGAAGTTGATGACAACCCCCTCCCCCTCCTCCCCCAAATGATTTGAGATAATTGGACAATAGAATCAGATAAAACTTGATAGATTTCGCCAATCAGATGACTTGGTTGCAAGAGTTCTAAATTTCTTTAAAATAAATGGAAGTAACGTTACTATAAAAAAACGTTCAGTGAAGGGCCAATGAATGAAACCAATTCTGTACATCGTGTAAAATATGGTGTGGCCCTTAAACTGGGATAATTAAACTCTGAATATTTTACTTGGATCTTAGTTTCATACACAGATTTAGTGGTTTGTGAATTTAAAGAAATCGGTGGACCTTTAGACGGGTTGCAGGGTCGTCTCGAGGCGGTTTGACTGTTGGAGGGGCCCCAGAGCTCGGGAAACACTTTAAGCCTTTGGAAATTTTTAAATGAATTTTGGTTAAACTTACATGAAATTACGGTATTAAGTAAGTTTCAAGTCAATTTTTATGATAAATATATTTATGATAATCAATCTTTTGTACTACAAACATGGCGATCTTGATCGTGAGAACAGAGATCTCAACCTGCAAAATGGCGAACTTCAGAATCGTAAACTTGTTAATCCATTGTTCTAAAATTAAGGATTTGCTTTATATTAAAGCAACTGTCGACTCTACCATTGCCACCTGTATTATGAAAAGGCCCCTGTTATTAGACATGGCCATGAATCTATCCGAATCTTCGAAAAAAATGACTGTCGTGGAGAGCGTGGAGCCATCTATTAATGGGAACGGAAGCTTAAATTCAAAATAGCGAAACAATAACGTCGCCAGAGAGCCATTATAGAGTATTATATTTAGATCACTTTTACTATACTTAGTGAACTTTAACCTAAATTATATATCCCATATAAAATATATTGTAGACAATTACTATAAATGAAGTTATTGACAAATTTACAAACGAGCCAATCAACGCGAAGCATACTCTTAATACCTCAATATTAAGTACTCAAACTGGTGATACCGAACGCTATTCAAGCAATAAAATCTAAATTTGGCACATAATTTCAGCTGATAGTGAACGTTTTAACTGTTAATGTCGTCTATGGTACATGACCCTGTCCATTTTTACAAATTCTTCTAAGAGTGAATATTTATCTCGTTGCCTGGTATTTTTGAGAGTTGGAAGCGAGTATATTCTCGGTTATTCCACGACGACGGCCGAGACAGCCAAAAAACACGCCGGAACTACTCTTCCTTGCCCTGGATAATGTGCCCCGAGTGTGGGCTTTTCTCTCTAGCTGGAGCTAAGTCTTGGTTTTTGACTTCCCCAAAGCAAAGCAAATACCACCGTAAAAAAAGAAATAGTGCATTATATTGCGCAAAATGTAGATTACCTTAAATTCGTCTGATACCAGAATGTAATCGTAATATTCTTCAATCTCAGGTTTCTGGAGCGCGTCTTCTACGGTGTCTGTGACTTTTATTCTGCTCGTCGTTTGCTCGCCCTTTATATTGTAGAGGTGATGCTTCCACTACACCAGAAGCCAACAGACAGGGGCTGCTAAAGGAAGACGCCCTAATGACAGTTAATAAACCGCGAAAGGACAGCAACCAAATCTCTTTGAATAAGTGGTTCGAAACAGTCAATGCCGCCTTGAAACTCAATAGCGTTTTCAACTGGCAGATCTTTCCTCTAAATTGACAAAGCCAACGCTTTTAGTAAACGGCGCTGTACTCGGTTGCAACCCTCCCAACATTTAAATTCTAATACAATTTGACTAATGATATAAATACTCTCATGGAGTATTTCAAATTTGGTTGGTTTAAATCATGTTTTGATGTACCCGTACCTATTTCATTTTCAAAAATTATTTTTAAAAGTCCATTACTTAAGAATGGTCTAAACAAAAAAAACCTATATATGACTTCTGCAATAGCCTCAACTACGGCCGTGCTTCCAGAGAAGCGCTTGGGGCAGTTCTCATAGCTCCATTGAAAACTTACTAATGACACTAGCATCATTGAATGATATGCCTCCCTCTAGTATCCCAAAGTGACGTATCAACGACCTCTCAAATAAAGCCTTACAATCAGGTATATAATATTATAACTAAATATTGATTAATAAAAAATTACATAATGTCGCATCGAATAAAAAAATGATAATTTCGTTTTCGCCAGATCAGTATATATAGTAAACTATATATTGATGTTTAATGAACAAAATAAATAATGCTGTTATTTGCAATTTGTTTCTAATAATGCTCATTAATATATGCTTAACTATATCGCCGCTTGATGGCGCTGTCGCAGGGCCGTCACCAGCCCAAAATTTGAGGTAGGGCCAAGGGCTTTAATTTTTATTTCTCGCGAATTTCTAGGTAGGGCCAAACCAATTCTAGGCAGGGCCGGGCCCTACCACCCCCCCCCCCCCCTCTGGTGACGGCCCTGCGCTGCCGTACTATAACATGCTATATACCAATTACCCTTTGATTTGAAAATGCAAGGTCTACAACATTATTCTAAATCACAAAAGTGCTATACCGAGCCATTGTTGAAAACTAGACGATTTTATTAATTGCGTAATAGTTTTAAAATTATCTCCGCTAGATTGAGCTTCCGAACTACTACCTACTTTATACCATTCAATAGGCATGACATGATCTACAACTTTGGTGTGTATCATAAAAATGATATCACCAACCGCTGTAGAGTTATTTCCAAAAACACGAAAATAGGCAAAATGGTGGCACTATTTAAACATGATCAACTATTGATTAGGTTTTTAGCGACTTGCACAGATATACTTATTTTTAAAAATTAGAAACAACGAATTTTTAAGTGCACAAGAAAAATTTTTAAGTTTTATTTTAAAACATTATTTACCCGACTAGTTTCGGACACGTTATCGGACCTTCATCAGCTAATGTGATAGCGGAAAACTTTTTTCCACAAATCAGGACACACACTCCCTTTGAGAGCTGCTTGTCGCAAATTATTTCCAAAGTCCGCCGTTTTTTAATTTAATTTGACTGTACTAAAACAGCTCATTAATATAAGCCGAATTATAATTATATCGCCGCTTGATGGCGCTGTCTTATTATAACATGCTATATACCATTCGATTTGAAATTGCGAGGTCTACAACACTTGACTTTGAACACGAGGGGGTGATGTTATAACTTGGTTGTGCATGGTTTAAAAAAAAAGAATAGGTGGTGCTAAGAAATTGAAAACTGTTTATGCAAAAATTTTAAAGAGTTGTAGAGGGTGAGTTGAGCAGTATGCCGGTTTTTTCCCATTTTCCTACGATGAGTTAAAAGAGCGCCAGTGAGCTTCAAAGTGTGGCCTACTAGCCCCTAAAAGTAGGCTGCAACTATGATAGCATAAGTAACATAATAAAAATATGTATGTCAATTACTTCTCAGCACAGAGCCCCTAGTGTCTAAATATGCCTAAAGCGAAATTCACTACTACCAACACGCTCTTCAGTTCAAGTGCAAGTCCAAATTGGAGCTTGGCGAGAATGCCAGTGTTCGAAATAGGTTCGTTTCTGTAATTAGCATTAAAACAGTAGGAATTGTCAAACTTATTGTTCTTATGTTGCTTATAATGATAATCATAGTGTATTAAAAATAGTGGAAATATATTTTGTATATAGGGCTTACTCGGTACTATTTAAAAAAAAATAGATGATACATGTACATTTATAATGCCTGCCTTCGTAGTTGTCAACGGACTTGACTGTCCCACTGAAACGTATTTGACACGACAGCAAAAATCCAACAACTACCGAGTTTTTTTACCGATTTGAGTCATCGTGCGACCAAATGGAAGTTGCGAAGATATATTTACCGTAATCCCGGTTCAAAAGCGAGAGTAAAAATAGCCGGTAGTTGAATCTATTGGGGAATCGAAGCGAACCCCTTTACGAATTGTTACTGGCAATCGGACACTGCCTGTAGCCAATAAAAATAACGCGAATTAATTTATTTTTCCCGCTAAAAAGCGTGAACGGAGATAAGTCCACTGATATAGTCAACGTACTTAACTAATTCAATTACGCGAGACGGTACGTAATTTAGTCAACAGACGTTATTGTTGAACCGGGATTCCCAGGAGTGTACGAATTTAATTTTGTTCTTCCATCCGACAAAAACAGGAAAGACAATATTCTAATTGATAATTTACTAGGTATTCTGGATTTTTCCAACATTGATCACTCTTGGAAAAGGGCTATTTGAAGAAAAAAAGTCTGAGAAAATTCACTTGAGCTTCAGCAACCATTACAAGGATACAATTTCTGCACGTTTATTCCCATTCGACTGAAATCCCATTCGACCGAAATAATTTGAAAATGTAGCCCAATTGGCGGGGTGATTTGGTATTTTATTTATAAGTTATGTACTATCGAAGATCCATGTTTAGGTTAGGTTAGGTTAGGTTAGGTTAGAGTTGGTTAAGTTTACTATTTCAGTTTTGGTTCAGTTACTTTTCTTGACTAGGTGAAGATAAAAATATAATTCATGCTCATTCCATTTTAAAGGCGCTCGGTCGAATGGGATACCTCAAAAATCGCCTTTGGTCGAATGGGATTTCGGTCGAATGGGACTAAAGCTTTCTGCAGGCGTTTCTGAACTACCTTGTCTAATTGAGTTTATTTAATTTACCTTAATTTTGCAACCATTTACTAAATCTTTCAGAGAAGATGCGTTTTATGGTAAGTTTGGATATAATAATTTGTAAATTTGGTTTATTAAGTTTCATAAGATTTTAAAACCTAATTTACGTCTTTGAAATTAAATTATATTTCTTTGCTATTAAATAAAACACGTTGATTTGAACAGATTTTAAGTCAAGGAAACTCTGCACTACGTCAAAAACGATTCCAATTAGTTCAAACTTTCCTGCGCCTAAAAATAATTAATCAATAAAATAGAAGTACTGTTATTATCGCGTACTTCAATATTTTCTTGATCAAATTAAGTCCACGTGTGACGCTTCTGCACTCATTCTTATTAAATTGTCCATCATTAAAGTTAATTTATTAATTATAACAGCGTAGAAACTAATTTTGATAGTTAATTTAAAATTAGATTTCTGTATCCAAATATTTCGACAGATGATAATCGAAGTTGCTTTGGTCACCGTAGCCAGTGTGCTGTCCAGTCGACTGGGAACCGGCATGGGCTATGACACTGGCACTGGGTGCCGAGGAGTGGGAGCCACGGTGGAGGTCGAGGTCGTTCACAGGGATGGCTTCGGGGGCGGAGCGCAGGTCCAGAGAGAAAGGGAGGTGGTCCAGGTAAGGCTCAGCTACAGATATGGAAAGAAGTAACATCTACAGCCGAAGAATTAACCAAATATTTTTTATTTCTTATTTTCATTATCTTATGTATTGCTTAAAATAACATTTTGTAGATATATCGGTTAAAAATTTTAAACATTGTCATATTTTAATAATAAAAATTATTTTTTCAAATAAGCAACTGTATGAAGTTTTGTTTCCAAAGTATGATACCTCGAAGTTGCCCTTATAAATTGAATACGGTCACACAAAACAAAATTCACGGTAAACAATGGTTCATTTCAAAATATAATCAAAACGATTCTTAACTTTGAGCTTCACCAAACGACGAATAACATTATTAATTATATTTCGATTTTATAGTTTTTTAAGAAGTCACCTTTTTGCACAAGAGAAGATATTGCCTATCTACACAGATATATTGTATTTTTCGAAAAGTATATTACAGAATAGCAGAAAATAAAGTTTTATCAATTGATATACTGATGAAATTTCAACCTTTTTGCAAATAGCAAAAAAAAGTTTTTATCGATGGCTTGACAAACGAAAATCTAGCAGTTTATGAAGTTACAACGTTCGCCGCTACGAGGCTCTTATGTAAACTGAAAATGCTATTTTCAAATATTGAGCAGGCCAAAGGTAAGAGGGAGTAATTACATTAGTTGTCCTTTCTAAAAGGTTTTGAGTGTATCATTGAATTTTGTGTATTAGCGAGAGCCATTTTAAGAGAGTTCCACTATTTAAAAGTGATGAGTACCAAATAACTGTTAGACACTTATTTTAATAGTATCAAAAATACCTTACACGCTGCGCTTTTCATGGTCCGTTGTTAAACCTAGGTCCTCCCTTGTGCGTCTAATGCGGGCTTGAGGGTATGCAACAAAGTAGCCTAGTACAGAGTACTCCATGTCGATGTGTCACGAGTAGAAAACAAGGGTTTCGAAAAGAACAAATTTTTGTTTAAGTTAAAACAATTTAATTATTTATTTTCAAGGGTACAAGAATTTTTATTAAAATAAATGAAAAAAGTCTGACTAGTTTGGGATACGCTCGAACTGTCGTGGTTTTTAAATTAATACACCAATACTACATAAAATCCATATTTACGGTCGGAAATCCTGAGATCTTAAGGACGAAGACAGAGTTGTGTGATTCAACGTCTTAACGCAGCGATGTCTCGGGAGGTAAGGAAGTCATCTAGTTTCTGCTCTCTCGAGATTAAACTAAAGCCTGCTTCCCATTGGCTGTCGTCTCAGAGAAAACAGAGAATCGTAACCTTATCATTCGAGATTTTTATTTGCGACGCGTGCAACTCAGCGTTAAGAATTCTAAAGGAACCGATAACCCACTCGACCGGATTTCTAATTAATAATTTTCAGATTTTTTTTGCATATTGAAAACCAAACCACGTGATTTAGGACCGATTCAGCCGTAACTCGAAACCAGTTCACCCTACGGACCTGCGGTTGGTCGCACTCGATTCAGCTTGGAAAATAACCCCAGGTACGACCTCTAACAAATCCGGATTCGCTCCCTCAAAAACTATGTTGTCCACCCCGCATTTATGTGGACTCATCGGATCCTTAAAGTAGACACCAAAAAGCAATTTTAAGAGCCACATTGCAAGTTGGGACAAATTTTGCTGTTGAGCTACCCTCTTTCGATCGTACTATATATTGCGAAATTAAATGCAACTTAGAGGTCGGCGTTTGAATAAGAAATTATACGATTGTTTATATTTATCCATAACCGGGAATTATTCAGAAATATTCGAAAAAATGATTAATTTTGCATCTTAAATCGTAGTTTAATCGTATAATTTATTCGTATAAAACAAAATAATACTAATTTTAATGATTAATTGAAATTTTTGCGGTTAATTTATTTGTTCCGCCGATCTCTAATGCAACTAACCTTGTCTCTACGCCTGCGAAGAGCAATACGAATATAAATCTCAAAAATGTTTCGTAGGACTTCCTCGTTGACTTTCGAGGCGAAAATTTTGTACGACCAACTTTTAATTAAATATATTTATTCGCAAAAATGAACAACTTGGTAATTTTCCAGAAAAATTAAACATTTCTGAATTGAGGAACCAGGAACCAGGTAAAATAAATTTTAAGATTCAGGAAAAATATTGAGGGGCTCTGATAAATAATTTAGGTAGTAACTACTTGTTTCTTGTTTTTGTTCAAGACGGAATATCAGTTGGCCGATATCCCAAATCTTCTAGTTTGACGACAGACGGAACACTCACAAGCTCCATGAAGTCATAAAAGGGCTCTTCTTTGATGGCGCTGATATCGACTGCGAGCTTTCAGTGCCAAGTACCGCCTCCCTCTTAACGGGTAGGGTCGCCGTTGGGTCAGCGTCCGGGTCGGGAACTTCGGGTTGTACGACGTGGGCGGAGTCGGGGTTGTCGGTGCAAGATTGAATCTGTTCATTTGTCACGCGTCGCATCTGCACCGAACAAGACCTAATTCCCCATTGACGACAAAGGCTCTCAATCAGCCGTGGTCGTGAAGGTGTTCTGTGTCGTGGATCTGGGTCGTGATTGGTCGAAGCGCCACTTTGGTTTCCTGGAAGACCATGAATTCGAAGGTGAGCTCGGAGGGTTCTTTTCGTGGCGAAGCTCTGGTCGCAAATTGGGCACTTGTGTGACATTGGCCTCTGAGCGTAAAGCACTTTTTCTCGGTGAGATAATTTTATCTCGTATCTGGCCCGGTAACCACGTTTTGGACATCCATTTGGTTTCTCGTCCGTGTGAGTTTTTTTGTGAGAATTCAAACCGCTCTTTCGTGAACATGCGTAACTACACTTGTCACATTGAAAGGGTTTCTCGCCCGTGTGAGTTCTTTTATGGTAAATCAAATAGCTCTTTCGTGAACATGCGTAACTACACTGGTCATATTGAAAGAGCTTCTCACCAGTGTGAGATCTTTTATGGTAAGTCAAATCACTCTTTTGTGAACATGCGTAACTACACTGGTCACATTGAAAGGGTTTCTCACCCGTGTGAGATCTTTTATGGTAAATCAAATAGCTCTTTCGTGAACATGCGTAACTACACTGGTCATATTGAAAGGGTTTCTCACCCGTGTTTGATCTTTTATGGTAAGTCAAATCACTCTTTTGTGAACATGCGTAACTACACTGGTCACATTGAAAGGGTTTCTCACCCGTGTGAGATCTTTTATGGTAAGTCAAATCACTCTTTTGTGAACATGCGTAACTACACTGGTCACATTGAAAGGGTTTCTCACCCGTGTGAGATCTTTTATGGTAAGTCAAATCACTCTTTTGTGAACATGCGTAACTACACTGGTCACATTGGAAAGGTTTTTCGCCCATGTGAGTTCTTTTATGGCAAATCAAAAAGCTATTTCGTGAATATGCGTATCTACACTGGTCATATTGAAAGGGTTTCTCACCCGTGTGAGATCTTTTATGGTAAGTCAAATCACTCTTTTGTGAACATGCGTAACTACACTGGTCACATTGAAAAGGTTTTTCGCCCATGTGAGTTCTTTTATGGCAATTCAAAAAGCTATTTCGTGAACCTGCGTAACTACACTGGTCACATTGAAAGGGTGTGTCGTCCGTGTGAGTTCTTTAATGGTAAATCAAATAGCTCTTCCGTGAACATGAGTAACTACACTTGTCACATCGAAAGGGTTTTTCACTCGTTTGAGATCTTTTATGGGAAATCAAATCCTTCTTATCTGAACATGCTTAACTACACTGGTCACATTGAATAGGTTTCTCGCCCGAGTGAGTTCTTTTGTGCGAAATCAAATGGGTCTTTTGTGAAAATGCGTAACTACACTGGTCACATATAAATGGTTTCTCGCCTGTGTGAGTTCTTTTGTGCGAAATCAAATGGGTCTTTTGTGAACATGCGTAACTACACTGGTCACATAGAAATGGTTTCTCGCCCGTGTGAGTTCTTTTGAGGGAAGTCAAACTGTTCGTATGTGAACATGCGTAACTACACTCGTCACATTGAAATGGTTTCTCGCCCGTGTGAGTTCTTTTATGGGAAATCAAATAGCTCTTTCGTGATAAAGGTTTTCTACACTGATCACATTGAAATGGTTGCTCGCCCGTGTGAGTCCTTTTGTGCATAATCAAACCGTTCTTCAATGCAGATGCGAAGGTATGTTTTCTTGTGCACTTGTGTTTCTTCAATTCTCGGCTGCTCATTTTGCCAGTTTCACGCTTCAAGGTAACGTGTAGGCTCTTTTGGATTGAGGAATCGGTCTCGCTGCTACGACTGGGAGGATTTGTTGCGTTGGTTTTCGATGAAGAGCACTTTTAGAAAAGCCTGAACAAAATAAAATTCCTATATTAGTAATCACAAAATTTTTCGTAAAAATAGATTCGGTGTTCACCCTATTTCAAAGTGATGATTGAAATTAAATATTGTTGACTAACATTAGAGGAATCAAGGATGTGCATTTTAATTGAGTTTTAGACTTAAATTGCTTGAGGAAGATTCCGCAAAAGACGCCATATTTCAAAAAGCTAATTGAAGGGCAGGCGGAGCTCAGGGCAGTTGTTAAGAGGTCCAGGTTGCAGAAGGTTGGGATGAGTATTGTACCACAGTTATGCAATTCTACTGATAATCTAATGACAGTTACTTACTCTCTCCTATTTGGGTGTGTTGGCGGAACTCGTTTATGGGTAATCGGTCTCTGGAAGGCTGTCGATGATCTGGATTCCAAGCTGGCTGCTGGATGGTTAGGTCCAACCGACTAGTAGCACATATAGAAGTGCCAATAGACTAGAAAACCAAAAATTCGCCATTGATTTTATTTTTTTTTAACCAAGAAACGAAATTTAAAGACTAAATCCACAAAATTCTCAAACAAACTTAAGAAACCACCGAAAACATTTTTTTTAAATTACAAATCCGCAAATCCAGGGAAAATTCCGAAAGAACAATTGGGCATTGGGTTTGGGAATGCTCGACCCCCGGGATGGTGCAATAGACTCGTGATTGGGTGAATAATAGGAAAGGAGCTTCAAACTAGGGAATTATTTAAATAAGGTTTCCTTCCAACTGCTTGTGCGAAGGTTTTTATTAATGTCAAACCTCAGTAGATTTTAAACGGGGTATTTAGATAATACATTTTAATGTTACCAATTAAATCATTATCTTAATTTGAGCGAATTAAATAGTACCTTTTACAATAATCGTCGTCGGGCAAATGTTTCTCCACAAAAATGCACTTCGGAAAACGTTTTGTCTAAAGATGTTGAAAAACAAAGCATTTCGTTGTTGGGTATCCGGTTCTACACTGGGGCAAAAGTGAAGTTGTCTATACTGAAGTATGTACTGGTAATCGTGAGCAATTCAATCTGCCAAAAATACGAACGTTTGAAAAGGTAAAATTCACGGTAAATTAACTTTAATAAAATTACGGCAAAAATTATCTAAAGCGCCTAAGACTTTCTTTACTATTTAAAATACCCCAAAAAAGCATACTAATGAGTAGAGGGAAAGTAAGGGCGAGGCTCCGAACCCGGGTTCGGGTTTGGGTTCGGGATCGAAATCCGGGATTTAAGGGATGAAATGAGGGTAAAATCGTCAAAAAGTCAATGTATTTCTGATATTTCTCGCGACGATTTGTTTTTTCGTATATCAACATATTGTGTCCAGGCCAACTTGTTCATTTATCTACGCTTATCTCGAAAGATACTTGAACGTATATCTTATCAAGTTTTATCGTACGGAATAAGTTGAAATGATGTAAAAATTGATAACCTAGGCGACGCGTGCGCAGATTACCCCGGGGGAAGCGGTTAATTTGAATTTAAGAGTGTTTTGACGTCATGGAATATTCGTTGTTAAAGTAGAATGGAAATATTTTTAAACTTCATTTTAATATCATTGTAGTACTTAAATATGCTTGACACTTGAACGAGTATTTCTTAAAACGAATATCTCGAACGCGTTTTATCGTACGAAATAAGTGGAAATTATGTAAGTTGTATGATTAATAACCTAGGCAGGAAGATAGTGCGCGCGTGCGCGGATTACCTGGGAGGCGCGGATTGCCCGGGCGCGCGGTTAATTTGAATTTAAAACATGGATTCCCTCTCCGAAATAATTCATGTACCCAAAATTGGACCGCAAGTTTTTTTCTTTTAGGGGAATCTCTATGGGAGTTTAACATTACAATAAAGCTAATAGGTCCAGTTTGGGGTACTTTTGGTCCGAAATGGGGTACATAGGGCCGAAAATGGTGACTTTGGTCGTTTTAAGGGTACTTTTGGTCTATTTTGGTCCATTTTTGGGTACATCAGAAAAGCAGTTGGAAAAACGAAGAGCCTTATTTTTTTTTCCACCCATCTCCAAACTCCAAAAATTTATTGCTATAATTTATTTATCCCTTCCGTAGGTATAAAATAAGATAAAAACCACTTACCTATATTTTAATTACGGTAAATTAAAAATACTTAATTAGTGTACTAAGTTACGTTTAAAAGAACCTTTTGTAACAATTCCAATATGTAAATATAGGTATAAGGATTGAAAAAATACTTAAAGTGGTTTTACTGATAAACTCTAAAGGAATTTAACTTTAAAGGGTATCTTAGATTATTGTTTTTAATTTTATTCAAGTTGAAAACGTATTAAGAGTCCTTCAAAGTACTATAAAAGGATTTTATTTACGAACTTAATTCATATTTTCTTCAAACTTTCAATTCGCTTTTATTACTATTTAAATACGGTAAAATATAATTCTTATACACAAATATAGTCAGAAAGATACTATAAAACACTAAAATTAAAATTAAATTAAATTTGTGTGGATAAGATTTGTAAATATCATTTTGAAACTAATAACTTTCACGCTTTATTTAAGTCAAGCCAATAAAAACAATTACCTATATTTTAAATACGGTAAAATATAAATACATTTCCGATATGTAAATAGGTAGAATAACACTATGAAAAGTTCCTTTTTCTTCTTTTAATACTACAACACACAACTCTGATACGCAAATATATAAAGAAAATATAAAAACAAATTTAATCTACGTTCGATACGTTAAAATACATTTCCGATACACAAATATAGATAAAGAAATACTATAAAATGTAAAAAGGTAGAAAAATACTACACATTAACCATTATGAATTTAAGCTTACAACATCCTTCACGTATAGAGCATAACATATATGTTCAGAGTTAACTTGTTTCCTCGTTATCTTTATCGCATGTGTTTTAAATAGCGTATGGAATAAGTTAAGAATGTACTGAAATGGTGTATGTTTAAACCTCGTAGAATAAAGAGTAAAACATATGTTCAGAGTCGGCTTGATTACTAAAGCGAATAACACAGAGACGTTTCCGGTGTAGTCACGTAGGAAGAAAAATACTACAACACTCTCTATACTCTACATTCAACACGTTAAAATATACTTCCGAAATGCCAATATAGGTAGTAAAATACTACAAAATCTCTATACTTTACCTTCAATACGTTAAATTACATTCCAATATGTAAATATAGGAGGAAAAATACTACAAAAGCCTCTTTTCTTGGCGTTCAATATGTTAAAAAAGATTTCTGAAATGCAAATGTAGGTAGTAAATACTACAAAATCTCTATACTCTACCTTCAATACGTTAAATTACATTCCAATATGTAAATATAGGTAGTAAATACTACAAAAGCCTCTTTTCTTGACGTTCAATATGTTAAAATAGATTTCTGAAATTCAAATATAGGTAGTAAATACTACAAAAGCCTCTTTTCTTGGCGTTCAATATGTTAAAATAGATTTCTGAAATGCAAATATAGGTAGTAATTACTACAAAAGCCTCTTACTCTACGTTCAATACGTTAAATTAATGATATGCCTCCGATCGAATCGTTCATTTTTTCCTATTTAAATATACGCATTTAAATTAGAATTGCTTCTAGTGTTCGGCAGTCGATTAATTTTTATCCACAAATTTTCCGATTTATTTAAAAAACGTTGGTAAAAAGAATATCATTTTAACTTATTTAATTGTGTTTTTTACCCAACCAAGCATTTATTTGAATAAAAGTGGTATTTATTTGAATAACCAATAGTTAAATAAAAATTGTTAAATGTTTAAATAATCGAAAGTGAACAAGCCTATTTTTTAAATAAAACAAACAGACTTTAGAGTTGATAAGATTTGTAAATATCATTTGAAACTAATAATTTTCACGCTTTATTTAAGTCAAGCAATTACATTTTTAAAAATGAAAGAAGTTAAACAATATAAAAATTTGTAAATATTGTAAATATTTTTAGGTAATAAAGAAATTAAGAAATGTTTTAATTAAAATATCTTTCATTTTCTACTACATTTTTAAAAATGAAAGAAGTTTAACAATATAATTATTCTAATATAATTTCAAAATCAGGTATTATTTAAAGTACAAATGCATAATCTAGTGAAGCAATTCTTATTTAAATACTTTTATTTAATTAATTTGTGTATCTGAAATGTATTTATTGAAAAATAAGTGGGTTTTACTATTTATCACGGTTTTTTATATATATATATATATATATATATATATATATTGGAATTGTTACAAAAGGTTCTTTTAAACGTAACTTAGTACATTAATTTATTTTGGAAGTTCAAAACGTATTAAGAGCCCTTCAGAGTACTATAAAAGGATTTCATTTACAAACTAAATTAATATTTTCTTCAAACTTTCAATTCGTTATAATTTGAATTTAAATGAAAACATCATGGATTATAGGTGCGTAATCTACTATTAGACCGAACGGATTAAAAAATACTTAAAGTAAGTGGTTTTACTGATAAACTAAAGGAATTTAACTTTAAAGGGTATCTTAGATTATTGTTTTTAATATTATTCAAGTTCAAAACGTATAAAGAGTCCTTCAAAGTAATTTAAAAGAATTTTATTTACGAACTAAATCCATATTTTAGAAGTTAGTTTGTATGAAATACTTACTAATACCTGAAAAATGGACTTTAGAGTTGATAAGATTTGTAAATATCATTTGAAACTAATAATTTTCACGCTTTATTTAAGTCAAGCAATTACATTTTTAAAAATGAAAGAAGTTAAACAATATAAAAATTTGTAAATATTGTAAATATTTTTAGGTAATAAAGAAATTAAGAAATGTTTTAATTAAAATATCTTTCATTTTCTACTACATTTTTAAAAATGAAAGAAGTTTAACAATATAATTATTCTAATATAATTTCAAAATCAGGTATTATTTAAAGTACAAATGCATAATTTAGTGAAGCAATTCTTATTTAAATACTTTTATTTAATTAATTTGTGTATCTGAAATGTATTAATTGAAAAATAAGTGGGTTTTACTATTTATCACGGTTTTTTTTATATATATATATATTGGAATTGTTACAAAAGGTTCTTTTAAACGTAACTTAGTACATTAAATTATTTTGGAAGTTCAAAACGTATTAAGAGCCCTTCAGAGTACTATAAAAGGATTTCATTTACAAACTAAATTAATATTTTCTTCAAACTTTCAATTCGTTATAATTTGAATTTAAATGAAAACATCATGGATTATAGGTGCGTAATCTACTATTAGACCGAACTAATTAAAAAAAAATACTTAAAGTAAGTGGTTTTACTGATAAACTCTAAAGGAATTTTGGAATTTTCTAGAATAGCAAAGTAAAACTAAAACGTAATTTTTTTTGATTTTTCGTTTTTTAATTTTTGAGTTCCCTATATTATTATAAACTAAATTAAATATAATTTTTGAAAATTTGTGATAAAAGATCTGCTCCTTCGTGTTTTACATATATTTAAAAACTCGAGATTTTAATGAATTGTTTGCAAAGCATGAAAAATATAGCAGATCCTTTGATTTTAATTGTAGTTAGTAGTTACTTAAAAAAAAAAAGTCGCTAGCTGACTTGGAGCTGGTGTAGTTAAATTTTAAAAATGTGTATTTTAAATTTTGTTTGTAAAAGTTTTTTTTTGAAAAAGTTTAGTATTATAGTTTAAATTTATTAAATAAAATAAAATATAAATAATACATTTGGTTTAGTATTTTACTATTGCAAGTAAAATTAATAGTAATTTCAATTACTTTTTTAGTTTTTTTTTGACAAATATGCAAACTATTTAGTTATTTCAAAAACAAATACGTCGAATTATTTGGTATTCGAAATACTATTGGTTAGTTTTTATATCTTTAATTTTATTTTTCAGAACAATTTCTCTTTGTCTAGCTTCTTCTAACTTTAATTTAGATGGCCTTAAAGCCAAGTATTTAACAAATTTTGTAACCAAGTAGATGGAGCTTTAAACAATTTTTCAGTCATGTAGTCAAGGAAATGTTCAAATATACGTGTATTTGGTCATTTTGATGGTCAAATAGCCCAGTATGGAACTGCGAGATGATAGTCAGACATTGAGACGCGGGTGGCGCCCGTGCCCCAGCGTCCGCGCCCTCGCCCTGATGGTGCCCCGAGCCTCCGTCGACGTCTGAAATGCGAAATGGGGCACCGACGGGGCTGGCGCAGTTCCATACTGGGCTATTTGACCATCAAAATGACCAAATACACGTATATTTGAACATTTCCTTGACTACATGACTGAAAAATTGTTTAAAGCTCCATCTACTTGGTTACAAAATTTGTTAAATACTTGGCTTTAAGGCCATCTAAATTAAAGTTAGAAGAAGCTAGACAAAGAGAAATTGTTCTGAAAAATAAAATTAAAGATATAAAAACTAACCAATAGTATTTCGAATACCAAATAATTCGACGTATTTGTTTTTGAAACAACTAAATAGTTTGCATATTTGTCAAAAAAAAACTAAAAAAGTAATTGAAATTACTATTAATTTTACTTGCAATAGTAAAATACTAAACCAAATGTATAATTTATATTTTATTTTATTTAATAAATTTAAACTATAATACTAAACTTTTTCAAAAAAAACTTTTACAAACAAAATTTAAAATACACATTTTTAAAATTTAACTACAGCAGCTCCAAGTCAGCTAGTAACTACTAACTACAATTAAAATCAAAGGATCTGCTATATTTTTCATGCTTTGAAAACAAGTCATTAAAATCTCGAGTTTTTAAATATATGTAAAACACGAAGGAGCAGATCTTTTATCACAAATTTTCAAAAATTATATTTAATTTAGTTTATAATAATATAGGGAACTCAAAAATTAAAAAACGAAAAATCAAAAAAAATTACTTACTTCAACCTTTCTCCCAGTTATTAGTTTCGTTTTAAACTTGGTTTACGTTTTAGTTTTACTTTGCTATTCTAGAAAATTCCAAAATTCCTTTAGAGTTTATCAGTAAAACCACTTACTTTAAGTATTTTTTTTTAATTAGTTCGGTCTTATAGTAGATTACGCACCTATAATCCATGATGTTTTCATTTAAATTCAAATTATAACGAATTGAAAGTTTGAAGAAAATATTAATTTAGTTTGTAAATGAAATTCTTTTATAGTACTCTGAAGGGCTCTTAATACGTTTTGAACTTCCAAAATAATTTAATGTACTAAGTTACGTTTAAAAGAACCTTTTGTAACAATTCCAATATATATATATATATATATAAAAAACCGTGATAAATAGTAAAACCCACTTATTTTTCAATTAATACATTTCAGATACACAAATTAATTAAATAAAAGTATTTAAATAAGAATTGCTTCACTAAATTATGCATTTGTACTTTAAATAATACCTGATTTTGAAATTATATTAGAATAATTATATTGTTAAACTTCTTTCATTTTTAAAAATGTAGTAGAAAATGAAAGATATTTTAATTAAAACATTTCTTAATTTCTTTATTACCTAAAAATATTTACAATATTTACAAATTTTTATATTGTTTAACTTCTTTCATTTTTAAAAATGTAATTGCTTGACTTAAATAAAGCGTGAAAATTATTAGTTTCAAATGATATTTACAAATCTTATCAACTCTAAAGTCAATTTTTCAGGTATTAGTAAGTATTTCATACAAACTAACTTCTAAAATATGGATTTAGTTCGTAAATAAAATTCTTTTAAATTACTTTGAAGGACTCTTTATACGTTTTGAACTTGAATAATATTAAAAACAATAATCTAAGATACCCTTTAAAGTTAAATTCCTTTAGTTTATCAGTAAAACCACTTACTTTAAGTATTTTTTAATCCGTTCGGTCTAATAGTAGATTACGCACCTATAATCCATGATGTTTTCATTTAAATTCAAATTATAACGAATTGAAAGTTTGAAGAAAATATTAATTTAGTTTGTAAATGAAATCCTTTTATAGTACTCTGAAGGGCTCTTAATACGTTTTGAACTTCCAAAATAAATTAATGTACTAAGTTACGTTTAAAAGAACCTTTTGTAACAATTCCAATATATATATATATATATATATAAAACCGTGATAAATAGTAAAACCCACTTATTTTTCAATAAATACATTTCAGATACACAAATTAATTAAATAAAAGTATTTAAATAAGAATTGCTTCACTAAATTATGCATTTGTACTTTAAATAATACCTGATTTTGAAATTATATTAGAATAATTATATTGTTAAACTTCTTTCATTTTTAAAAATGTAGTAGAAAATGAAAGATATTTTAATTAAAACATTTCTTAATTTCTTTATTACCTAAAAATATTTACAATATTTACAAATTTTTATATTGTTTAACTTCTTTCATTTTTAAAAATGTAATTGCTTGACTTAAATAAAGCGTGAAAATTATTAGTTTCAAATGATATTTACAAATCTTATCAACTCTAAAGTCTGTTTGTTTTATTTAAAAAATAGGCTTGTTCACTTTCGATTATTTAAACATTTAACAATTTTTATTTAACTATTGGTTATTTAAATAAATACCACTTTTATTCAAATAAATGCTTGGTTGGGTAAAAAACACAATTAAATAAGTTAAAATGATATTCTTTTTACCAACGTTTTTTAAATAAATCGGAAAATTTGTGGATAAAAATTAATCGACTGCCGAACACTAGAAGCAATTCTAATTTAAATGCGTATATTTAAATAGGAAAAAATGAACGATTCGATCGGAGGCATATCATTAATTTAACGTATTGAACGTAGAGTAAGAGGCTTTTGTAGTAATTACTACCTATATTTGCATTTCAGAAATCTATTTTAACATATTGAACGCCAAGAAAAGAGGCTTTTGTAGTATTTACTACCTATATTTGAATTTCAGAAATCTATTTTAACATATTGAACGCCAAGAAAAGAGGCTTTTGTAGTATTTACTACCTATATTTGCATTTCAGAAATCTATTTTAACATATTGAACGTCAAGAAAAGAGGCTTTTGTAGTATTTACTACCTATATTTACATATTGGAATGTAATTTAACGTATTGAAGGTAGAGTATAGAGATTTTGTAGTATTTACTACCTACATTTACATTTCAGAAATCTTTTTTAACATATTGAACGCCAAGAAAAGAGGCTTTTGTAGTATTTTTCCTCCTATATTTACATATTGGAATGTAATTTAACGTATTGAAGGTAAAGTATAGAGATTTTGTAGTATTTTACTACCTATATTGGCATTTCGGAAGTATATTTTAACGTGTTGAATGTAGAGTATAGAGAGTGTTGTAGTATTTTTCTTCCTACGTGACTACACCGGAAACGTCTCTGTGTTATTCGCTTTAGTAATCAAGCCGACTCTGAACATATGTTTTACTCTTTATTCTACGAGGTTTAAACATACACCATTTCAGTACATTCTTAACTTATTCCATACGCTATTTAAAACACATGCGATAAAGATAACGAGGAAACAAGTTAACTCTGAACATATTTGTGTATCGGAAATGTATTTTAACGTATCGAACGTAGAGTAAATTTGTTTTTATATTTTCTTTATATATTTGCGTATCAGAGTTGTGTGTTGTCGTATTAAAAGAAGAAAAAGGAACTTTTCATAGTGTTATTCTACCTATTTACATATCGGAAATGTATTTATATTTTACCGTATTTAAAATATAGGTAATTGTTTTTATTGGCTTGACTTAAATAAAGCGTGAAAGTTATTAGTTTCAAAATGATATTTACAAATCTTATCCACACAAATTTAATTTAATTTTAATTTTAGTGTTTTATAGTATCTTTCTGACTATATTTGTGTATAAGAATTATATTTTACCGTATTTAAATAGTAATAAAAGCGAATTGAAAGTTTGAAGAAAATATGAATTAAGTTCGTAAATAAAATCCTTTTATAGTACTTTGAAGGACTCTTAATACGTTTTCAACTTGAATAAAATTAAAAACAATAATCTAAGATACCCTTTAAAGTTAAATTCCTTTAGAGTTTATCAGTAAAACCACTTTAAGTATTTTTTCAATCCTTATACCTATATTTACATATTGGAATTGTTACAAAAGGTTCTTTTAAACGTAACTTAGTACACTAATTAAGTATTTTTAATTTACCGTAATTAAAATATAGGTAAGTGGTTTTTATCTTATTTTATACCTACGGAAGGGATAAATAAATTATAGCAATAAATTTTTGGAGTTTGGAGATGGGTGGAAAAAAAAAATAAGGCTCTTCGTTTTTCCAACTGCTTTTCTGATGTACCCAGAAATGGACCAAAATAGACCAAAAGTACCCTTAAAACGACCAAAGTCACCATTTTCGGCCCTATGTACCCCATTTCGGACCAAAAGTACCCCAAACTGGACCTATTAGCTTTATTGTAATGTTAAACTCCCATAGAGATTCCCCTAAAAGAAAAAAACTTGCGGTCCAATTTTGGGTACATGAATTATTTCGGAGAGGGAATCCATGTTTTAAATTCAAATTAACCGCGCGCCCGGGCAATCCGCGCCTCCCAGGTAATCCGCGCACGCGCGCACTATCTTCCTGCCTAGGTTATTAATCATACAACTTACATAATTTCCACTTATTTCGTACGATAAAACGCGATCGAGATATTCGTTTTAAGAAATACTCGTTCAAGTGTCAAGCATATTTAAGTACTACAATGATATTAAAATGAAGTTTAAAAATATTTCCATTCTACTTTAACAACGAATATTCCATGACGTCAAAACACTCTTAAATTCAAATTAACCGCTTCCCCCGGGGTAATCTGCGCACGCGTCGCCTAGGTTATCAATTTTTACATCATTTCAACTTATTCCGTACGATAAAACTTGATAAGATATACGTTCAAGTATCTTTCGAGATAAGCGTAGATAAATGAACAAGTTGGCCTGGACACAATATGTTGATATACGAAAAAACAAATCGTCGCGAGAAATATCAGAAATACATTGACTTTTTGACGATTTTACCCTCATTTCATTCCTTAAATCCCGGATTTCGATCCCGAACCCAAACCCGAACCCGGGTTCGGAGCCTCGCCCTTACTTTCCCTCTACTCTAATGTAAAAATACGAAGAAGAAAACTAATTACAAAGATAACTAAACAGATGGGGCTAACGGTATCTTATATTCTTCCACGGCGTTTTTACACACAATCCCTACGGATTTGAGTGTATTAGTTTCACGTACTGTGTCCGCCGCCGACAATCGATTGGAAATTCAATGCATCGCCGGCTATGTGAGATCAGGGCCCTAGAAGTGGAGCATTTGCGCATTTTAGTGATTTTGGCGATTTTTAATTTAAACGTACAATTTTTTTTTAAATTAAGACCGACTTGTTCGAATATTATATTTTTAGTTAGTACTGATATTTTCTGAACTGAGTTTTCGGTTGCATTACGAATTTTCATTTTAAATGAGATTTCGCACCAATTTTCGGGACCCCACAGCCCGCGTACACACTATATTGGAATTCTTGCCAATTGATACAGGCGCCATCTAACTCGTTCGCGCGTCACTACCTTATATCAAAAACCAGCTAGCTACTAGAAAAATTTGTTTTGTCTAAAATTTAATTTAAATTAACGTGTTTGGGTTACGCTACCATATTTCCAAAACTAGAAAACTCGAAAAAAACGGTTTGTCTAAAAATTAATTTTGTTCGCGTTTCGCTACTTTATTTCCAAAACCAAGTAATTGGAAATTCGATAAAATTCCTCTCGGGTTTGAGAAGTTAATCTACTTCACCAATCAACCAAAAACTTCATTTATTTGATAATCGCGAGAAATATGTTTGGTCTAGAGTAATATAGTTTCATTTGTAAATATTAAATCAAAAGTCGTTTTTTATGTAGTTTTCCCTTAAATTAAATTTAAAATTATCAACATTTTAAAATAAAATTACCCGTAAGAATAATATTTCTTAGGTAGGCTTTAGTTGTATCAAAGGCTGTTTTAAAAAAGTTCAATTTTCCGAAAAAGAAACATTTATTTTGCCAAAAGTGAAGTGGTCAGTCCGTTCCTGTCAGAGGCGATTTCAAATGACGCCCAGCCGCGTTCTCTTAGCTATTTCGACACGTGACCCTTGACCCATGCTTGACCGCCGTCGAAAAGCCGGGCCACCTCAACTCCGAGATAAAAACATACTGCATCTAACCAAGAAACCTTCTATTTTACCAAAATTAAGACCGCTCGATTAATTTCTACAAAATATTTTAAAGCACTAAAAGATTCGAAGGTCTATCAAACGGAATAACAATGGGTTCCCTTACTAGATTTGTCTTTAAGTTCTACTCGAACTACGCACACGTTTCTAAACTAATTATACCAAATTAACTATGAAGTTCAAACTTACAAAAACTATTTTAAGCACTAGAGGACAGTTGTATCTATGCATGGTATGACAAACTATTAATTAAAAATAAACTTTTTGGGGGAAGTTTTGAGCGCACAGGCTCATTTTCCTTGTTTTCTAGGTTATAGAAACATATTCCGATTAATTAGTTAAAAGTTAGATATTCAATTTTAAAATATCTAAATATTAACATGAGAAAATATAAATTTTTTGACGACAGTCATTACATGTCATTTGGAAACGTCTTTAGTCTATGACTGACCAGGTCTGGACCAGGGTTCGACATAAGGCTTTTTTTTGGTAGACAGCCTGACAAGTGAGCCTCCTATCTTAATTTATTTTAGTTGACACTGACTATTGGGGGTAAAAATTGGGGTATAAAAACAAGAAGGACTGCCGACTTTATTATTACTCGAGTTAATTGACTTTGACCGCGATCACAATTTTTTCACGACTTAAAGAGTCTTTGACTAGTTCAAAATATTGTCATTGATAATATCATCAAATGACGCGTTAATTGGAGATCGAGATTCCGAATCAGAACTTGTATGAGGTGCAGTTGACTCTCTGGCCTACAAGCATGTATGATTGATAAATCATAAATCTATGATACGCCATATTCCCCATTGTTTATAAAATTATTTAAATAAATTTTTCGCTAGTCAAATTGACAGGTAAGCCCCCAGATTTTAATTAATTTTAGTAGTCAGAGCATTTATTTTAGTAGTCAAATGCCGTGAGTAGTGCCGTATGTTCAACCATTGTCTGGGCGTTCTCTCCTCCTCGTTCGACAGAGGTAGAACTAGCGAGTACTTGAAGCTGACAAAGCCCAGCTCCAGGGGCGGCTCAAGGGCCGGGCAACCCGGGCAACTGCCCGGGGCGCCGGTTTGAGAGGGGCGCCGAAATTGAGTTATGAGCCTTTTTGGTTTACCAAGAATCGGATTTGTTGATAAAATTTTTAATGAAAGCATAACATAATTTGAAAAATCTTTAGCTAATTGGAAATACAAACCGTTTTACCAACCAAAATGTCCAACATAGTCGATGAACGTTTTTTGCGACTATTTATTTTACAATAGTAAATAAACCATAAAATTACGGTGCATAGTTCTGACGGATAAAGCATTTTCCTGTTATTTTCATTATAAACCAGGGTATATAATATGAAGAAGAAAAAGTGATTGGGCGATAGTACAAGAATAGAAGGGTGTCAGAATTTTTAGCCCGGTGTACCTAGCAACAGGGGCCATACCACCGGAGGCCTATCATCATAGTGCCCTACGCCAGCGTCCCCAAGCCCGGACAGATGACAAATCCAGCATGGGTAGTAGCGAGGGGCTAGCCAGTAAGAATTTGCCTGTACACAAATTACGTAATCAATAATGAGTACAGATGAGTACACATGATTACGATGAGTACAGACCGATTACGATGAGTACAGACCGATTACGATGAGTACAGAATGATTAGGATGAGAACATAATGATTACGATGAGTACACAGGCAACCCAAATCTTTAAAATTGTTACAGATGAGTAATTAAGTACGGGATAGTTCCAATGAATACGCGTGATTACAGATGAGTACGAAAATTACAAATGTTTACGGGATTACAAATGAGTTCAAAAGATTACCGAAGATAACAGTTAGGGTGAACACCGATTACGGGAAGTAGTTAGCCCCTCGGGTAGTAGTACCCTACTACTGATGGTTGCACCTTTGACGCAAACCACTCAACCCAGAAAAAGTGCAGTAATTGGTGGACCAATCCTCACTTCGCACACAGCCGTGGGATTAAGAGTGGATGCTATAGCAAATCCAGCCGACACCCTACCTACGTAGGTAAAGAGTCATACCCTTTGGAGAGAGCTCCTAAAGGGGAACGGCGGGAACACAGCGGTCCACATAATCCGGCACAGCTGGCACCGGAGATCCCGATGCGACTCCAAAAGGCCGAGAAACAGGAACAGAATTATCAAAATTATTTTAAGCACTAGAGGAAGGTTCAGCCTAATAATAAAAATATAATTCAATTATGTAATTGTTAAAACAGAAACGTTCAACTTGAACGAAAAAGAGCCTTTTACTGTATTCTTCCCCCTTAATCTGTCGTGTGTCCTGGGTTAGCGTTAGTCACTTCTATTTTACGCGCACGCGCAGAAAGCCATTTATTAGTTTCAATTAAATAGTTTTAGATAGATATTAATTAGAGACACGTTGAATTGAATTAAGATTATAAAAAAAGGAAATTAAGAGAAGCCGTTGAAGCAGAAAAGAAAGCGATAGCTTAAAAAAAGTTCTTAAGTGTAGGCCTTAAAAAATCCCGCCAAATACTGTTTTAATTAAGTTGTTAAAGCAATAAAGCGTTCTATCAAATAGGCCCAAAACCGGCCAAACGTTTCATACAGACTATAGAGCTAGTTCAGCAGGACTAACAAAGTTTGTTATTCTTTCGTTTAAGAGAATTTGGCTTATATATATATATATATATGAATATTTTAGAGACGTACCTTTTAGCATATGTAACATAATTACTCAGTAGTATGCCACTGTTCTTTTATTCCATTCAAAAATCTTCACTTACGGTTTTTTTCACCACGAACCAGTAAAAAGGTGTACTACGTTAGATTTTAACCTTTTTATTCATGCTAGTAATTTTGGGAGTCACACTATTTTCTACTAACATATTTATTTAAGCCAATGGAAAACCTCTAAATTGAGAAGGAATTTTTTGCGTCGGAATTTAAGTCAGCCCAATGTAGCTTCATTGAAATTTATAAACTCGCTCGGTTTATCTTGATGAAGTTAAATAATGAGTAATTTAGAAAAATAAAAGGAAAATGACCAATACGGTTCGGTTCAGATATCACTTTCCGAAAATGAAATAAGTAGTCGAAGTGGGATATTCCACCAGCGTTATTAAATCCCATACCAAGCCTAGAAGAGTTAGGCCTAGGCTCAAAAGAATCTGCAAAGACTCCAACCTTTTAAATGCGCCAGAAAAGATCAACCTGAATTTCAAGTATTTTTTCCAATAAACCTGCTTTTTTATTTGACAATGCAAATTTATTTTAGAACATGAGTCTCCGAGAACTTAATTAATTGGCAAAATAATTACATTAACAGAACTTGACACTATATTTTAGCTCACAAGCCTTGGTTGTTCAAACCGGTTTGCTTACTAAAATAATGGCCGTCGGTTTATCAGACGTAAAGCTATTTGGGCGACGGCATTATCGGCATTTGAGATTCGATGACATCAAATATGACATAAAATATGATGTCAAATATTACGTAGGGTATGTATGACGCAATATCTGTGAAACAAACCGTTAGTGAAGAAATAATGCTAGTGGCATACTTATGAGTAATTATGTTACATATGCTTTTAGGGGTTGTAGCCTGTAGGAGGGACCCTAGGTATTGAAGTACGTTTGGGGTTAAGAATATTTTCATGATCTAAGTTTCTTTTTAAACCCATGGATTTGAGACTAGTATTTTGCTTATTTACTCAAAGTATTGAGAAAGTGATTAAAGGGATTATTTATTGTTATGAAAACGGTAAATTTATAACATGGACATGGTAATGTTTTTTACCGAGGGGGGGGGGGTGTTTTAATTTAATATCAAAATAAAAGGGGCGCCAAAAATCCACCTTGCCCGGGTGTATAAAATTTCTTGAGCCGGCCCTGCCCAGCTCGCTAACTCTCACGGGGAACTTAAATCTGTAAAGGGTCGGCCTCATGAGAATCTACTTGGGTCGTTAACGGTCTCGACCTTTCACGGTGGCGCAGTCACCTTCCATCGTTCAGCATCCACTTACACCGTCGCGCCCTCTTAGATTTTATCGCTTTAATTTGACTTGTTACTATTTTCCACAATACTCTGTGAAATAAGTTTCAACAATAAATCATTGTATGGAATCTATACAACATCTTATATAGTCAGATTTCACTCGGTAATTTCATTTCAGTCGGCCCGATGAAGTTTCGGAGTCGGTTAACTACGAGGGGCTAACCACTTCCTAAAAATCTGTACACCGATTACGGGAGTACAAAAATGAATACAGCCTTTGGTAGTGCTAAATCTGTACTCACTTACGTAATCATTTTAGTACAGTCAAAGCTACAGGCTTGAACACCGATTACGCCAAGTGATCAGCCCCTCGGTTAACTATCACATTTTTAGTCTGTATAGCGTCACGTTGGGAAATAGGGCTGACTGTGGCCCGACAGGTAAATTTTTAGTCGGCAGAGAGTCGACCTTTAAAATATCAGCCAACCCTAACTTCCCTAGGACATTTCGACTGTAAAATCGAAGGCCGGCCGACATGGCCATTTTAGGGCTTTAACCGACGTCGGCCCGACTCCATTGTGCTACAGGGGTATGTAATATCACTTGGTAGCTGCCAATTTAGGCGCGCTTTTTTCTCTAAGGAAAAAAATCATGCGTGGCTTTGCGTGACGTTACAATTATATTACTATATACGTGTTCTATCGAATGCTATAAAATTAAAAAATGCACCTCTTATCGCAGAGGAATATTGAGGATCAAATCAGCCCTACACTGGTAGCACGAACTATTTAGTTTTCTTCGTATTTGTACATTAGTATGACTTTTTGGTTAATATAAAATGTAAACAGAGTTTTCAATGTATTAAACAATTTTTCCCGTAATTTTATTATAGTTTTAAAGCCATGTCTAGTGTTTTACACGGTAGTTACACAGGTATTCTACTGCACAATAAACTTTATCTTTTCCAATTTACAGAATTCTGGCGAATTAACTAGTGTCAAACCCATGTCTATAAGTATGGTTAAACCTCGCACAAATATTGAAAAACTAAAGAAGTTATAACCGAGGTGTGAAGATAAATTACTTCTATTTCAAGGCTTAGTTCATGAGAAATTGTTCTACATCGGGTTAGGTGCACGTGTTCATTTTCTGAGAAATGGTTTCTTCGTGACCGAGGTTTAGCTTGAAATATTTAAATCCAATAGTGAACATACGCATCCTTAGGACAAAATAAAACTAAATGAAAGTTCATATATTTCGCCTACCTTTATTCATGAAAACAGACATATTTTTTGTAATAGAACAATTTTCTTTAGGATTAACGAGCGATTGTTTTTGGCAGATAAGCATTTTTTCCTGACCGTTACAAATTATTTTACCTGGGAAATTTCATCACTACCAAAGAACTCGTGGCGAACCAAAATAAAATGGTGCTAACATTACTAAACAATATTGTACATCAAATATTTCTAATGGCCTTGAGATCTGCATTACGACAATTTGTTGATCTTCCACGCCGCTTTCGAGTGGGGGCCGTCATCTTCTTTTAATCGACGCAACCAGTATTAGACACACAGACGACATTAAAAACTCTTCCTTCTCCCACCGTCACGCTATGGAAAATTAAACCCGTTTTTTCACCAAATGGGACTTTCTAATGGACTTCACGCTATGACAAAATCAATATACCCTATAATATTTTTTGTGCATTTTTAACTTAAGAAAGGTTTATACGATTGTTTAATTTTTTTAAAGGAATCTTCGTTATAGAGTAGGTTGTGTGTTTTTGTATATTTTATTAAATTAATTAAATAATTTACAAACGTTTTTGTAAAAATTGATACCACCAGATAAAGATACAACTACAGCTCCAAATATTTTAATATTAGCCTTTATTGATTATGTCTCTACTCTATCATCAAAAATAAAATGGCGTATCACCGCGATGCACTAGCTCGTGTTTTAACTAAGCCTTGGCTTACACTTCGATTATTTAAATTTTTGTACTTTCCAGTTTGTAATCCGTGCGTGGGCGAATGGTTAAATGTGAGAAATCTGCGCTAAATGCGGGTGTGGGAAAGACGAGTTCGAATTATATCAAAAGAGAATAAATATTTGTAAATTTAATATTTTAATTTGATAATACATATTAATTTATATCCTGTTTATATAATCTATACATAACGGAATCATATTATTTCAATTATTATTATTATTCAGTGGCGTCTAGGAGCACCAAATACAGCACCCCCCACAAGGAGAACGCAAACCGTCAAAAGTCGTGGATTTTCTTGTGTACATTTTTCATTGGCTAGACGCTTTAGCCCCTGATGCCGTCGGAAGGGGAATATTGTAAATTGACTTCCCCCCCCCCCCGTAAAACGTTCAGCGTAAAGGCTCGTGACGCTCGTCCAATGAAATTCGTACACAACCCTTCGTTAGCGTGTTTAAAGGCTAGCTGCGTTCTCCTTGTGTTTGTTGCTCCTAAGTGGCGTAGACAAGGGGTTTTCGAGGTCCAGACTCCCCCTCCTTGGGCCTAGCTTTGACTGTACTAAATTTTCACGCCCATCTCGACCCCCTCTTCACATTCACATACTTAGTCGAATTTCTGGCTACGTAGTGTTGGGTAAAATACTTTAATTTCGGTATTTAAAAAATACTGAATACTTAAACAATAAAGTATTTAAATAATAAAATACTATAAATACTCCTACGGTACAGTATTTAAAATAGAATAATAAATACCCACAGCATTAAGTATTTAAAATAAATAAAATACTTGATTTTAATATTGACCACTATTCAATACACCCTGTAAATAGCAACAAGTATCCGTGGGTCTGCAGTAGAACGCTCACCTATCGTGCAAGAGGGCTCGGGTTCGAATCCCGGCCGATTAAAAAATTATACTACACCCTATGACAAAAAGAGGGCGCTTTTGGAAAAATCTTTTCCCTGATTCTAAGAAACTGCGTACGCAGTGATTACCCTTTGCCCCGAAAATGCGAACGCGTTCGCAGGCCTGACAGACAGACCCATAGACAGACAGACACGGTGGTTTTATAACTCCTCCTAGGGTACAAAGTCCCCTCGGAGAGGTAAAAATGCGAAGGGTATTTTAGATTTTTTCCAAGTGCAGAAAATTGAAGAAAGTGGAATGAGCATTTGTGGAAAAAAATCTGGATTTAATGTGCTTTCCGGACTTATTTGTAACTGGTAATTAAGGAAAATTCTCTGAAAGGATATTTGCTAAGCTGTCTGAATCAGATTTTCTTCTTCAAATAATTTTAAACAAGAATAGAAGGTTCTCTAAAAATGAACAATACCTCTTTCATCTTCTTTAGGACAGTGAAATCAAGCATTTGTCACGTATGCGTGCAAACCAAAATCATTCAGTTAGTTCGTTAGTTAATCATATGGAAAGCAACGATAAGGAGTTGGAAGCTAGTTTGACAGCTTACATGCCAAATGTGCGAGGTACTCTAGAATATTGGTATAAGCGATGCAGTTAAGTGAAAACAATGTGTTGTTATTATGGTCCACCTACGTGGTTAATAATTGGAAATCCGGCAGAATACGATTGCCATGTCTCCGGAATATCGTCGAAAAAGCTCTATTCGCTGGCCAAAAAAAAGGCGGATATACAAATTAATGACTATAATCCTGTATTACTTTTTGGCTTTCAAGGTAACATGGACATGGAGTTTGTAGCGGATGATTAAATGGCTATTGCACATTATATTACTTCGTACATTACGAAAAATGAGAAATCTGACAAAGATAATTTGTGGAATGATTTAGCGAATAAAGATGTTCGTAGTCGTCTTTGGGCTTCAAGCCTAAAAGCTATATCGCAACGAGAAATCGGCAGCTGATCGTTTAACACATCAGCATTTGTATGGAAAGTCAGATAGTTTCGTATTCTTGAATACTGCTTCTTAATAACACCGAAACTGCTTACTTATGCGATATAAAGATTTGCTATCTGACAGTCGAGAAAACACTTGTTTGTATGATTGGGCGATATTCTACTTTCGTGTGCAAACAAAACCGAACTCAAAAGGACCTTCTGAAATATTAGATTTAAAAAAAGGAACTGGTTTCGTAAAAATTTGGGTGAAGCCTTTCTAGTTCAACATCCGAAACACGATCCAACTAAATCTGAATCAGATGCTGAAAAATGCTACCACGGCATGTTAATTGATGCTATTTTTACCTTGGAGATAAGAAACTTCTTTACTAGGTAATTTTATGTCTTTTAAAGACTCTTTCGAAAGTCAGTTACCGAAGTTAAAAGAGATGATGAAGTATCATGAAAAGTTAAATACTTTAATAGACGCAGAAAAAGCACTAGAAGACGCGCTACAAATACACCACCAAATGGGCAAATTAATTTTGTGGGACATATCACTGATAATCCGATTGGAGGCAGGGAATTACAGAAGCGGAAAACGCAATGAAAGAAGTGAACGCAGTTCTTAGTGAAAATTTAATTTTAACTCCCGAAAGCCTTGTTAATCAAGTTATACCTTTGATTCCAGATCAAAGGAATATACTTGAGAATATTGATAAAAATTTCTGCGACTCAAATCACACAAAAGAAGATTTATTCGTATTTGTCAGCGGATTTGGAGGAACTGGAAAGAGTTTCTTGATAAAAACTCCGAGAATTGTTCTATGAAGCCACTTTGCGGACCCACTTTGTGTTGGATTGGCAGCTCCTACTAATTTGGCTGCTAATAACATAGGAGGGGTTACTCTACATTGCTGATGTTGCCGGTTCAACGCGACAGAACAGCAAAGTATTGTAAATTGGTCCCGATTCCTTGCGTGCAATGCGAAACACTTTAGGCCATTTATAAATTTACTAATAATCGATGAAATTTCAATGGTCTCTTCAGCTTTGCTCACTTACATTCATTTGAAATTTTTCGAGATAACTGGAAAAGAGGAACCATTTGGTGGTATTTCAATTTTAGCATTAGGAGATTTGTTGCAATTACAGCCTGTTAAAGGGGATCTCGGTTTTTTTATTTTATCACATATAGAAGCTCGTAAACTTATTGGTTCAGTTGGTGGATCTAATTTATTTCGTCAGTGTTTCAAATTTGATGAATTAAAATATAATAAGAGACAAAAAATGACCATGTTTATGGAGAAATGCTTGCTAGATTACGTGTGGGTGAAGTAACAGAACGGGATGTTGAAGTTTGGAAAACTCGTTTAATTCCCAGAGCAGACAACGTTGAAGAGATTGCCAATTATTATGACAGGTTGTCCAAAGAAGGAAAAAACGGTGTCCATTTACTTGACTTTAGACGCTTCTAAAATATTTGCAGATTCGAAGGCTATACAGAGTATAAACGCCTGAGAGCTGAATTTGCCCCAAATAAAGTTATTTATAAAGAAGAAAACTAAATCAAATTTTGCAATACCTGTAGAAGTATTACAACAATCACGCATGGACATTGATATGTGTGCTGTAGTTAGTCCTTCCAAAACTACGTTGTCTAAAAAAAAGTTAAAACATTCAGAGTGAAGTTCCGTCTCTTACATCGAAAGGTTTCATTAATAACGATAACTCTTGCTATGCTATATCTATTTTTCAAGATCTTTTATACGTGCCAGAAGCGTTCAAGAAAGAGTGATTTCTCCAGGACCAACAACTGCTGCATTGCATCAACTGCTGATAGACAAATTAGACTCTAATATTCCTTATTTACGAACCACAAATGTAAGGAAAACGCTTGATATTCGATTTCAGGGTCTTAATCAAGAGGACCCCGTAGAATTTTTAATTAGTCTTCTACAGAAGCTTAAAGACGAAAATGTTACTTTAGAAAATTTATTTTTGCGTCGCATTCAATATCAAGATAGATGCTCACAGTGCCCTTTAGGGCGAGTTTTTAATTATATCCCTGGAAATAGTTATGTGTATATCGTTAATGTTTTGGCTGACAAAAGTAGCTTAATTTTAAGGATTTGTGGGAACACTGGGAACTTTTTGAAAATAAATGTGTCCAATGTCAAATTGAAGTGAAAGAACGACGTTATATTCTTCCAGTAAGTATACCTCTTTCTTAATCTAGCGAGGTTTTCTTATAGAGGGGATGAAATGTTTAAAATTGACACAAAGTGAAAATTAATTAAATCTTTTTTAAACTAAAGCCGCGGTAGTTTACAACAATTTAACTAACGTTTATTGTTTACTTCTAGAAAAAGAGTTAATTTCCGAAATATATGGAATTGCAAATACGTGAGGTCCTTAAGGAAACATACAGAGGAAGAAGGAATATTTCACTATTGTGCTCAAATGAAGAATAGGCAAAACATTATTCTTGGCTAACTAATAAATGTTAATTGAGTTGCAAATGATCCAGCTAATTAATGGTAAACTACTCTAATTAGTCCTTACACGATATTGACAGAATATTCGAATCTCCAAGGTGATCTTGATCGTAGGCCTTAAAATTTTAGGGATTTTCTAGCAGTGCCGTCAATATCTAAAGTCAAAGCGGGATCTGCAAATGTTTCACCCTTTCGGGGCTACAAAAATACTAGGGTTGTTAATTTTCCGGAAAAATAAAATGCGGAAAAATTTCCGAATTGCGGAAAATTTTCCGCAAATCGGAAAAATAAAAAATTAAAACATAAACTAATTTTCAAGGGTTTTTAATGTTTTAAACTTTTTATCGATTTAAAATGACTAATATCAGTAAACATACTACAAAACATTAATAGTGTTACATTTCAACCAGTTTAAACTAGTCTATAGGTTTAGTTTTACTTTTAGATTAGAAAAAATGGGGTGAAAATGCCGCTTTATTTAAATTTGCAAACAATATATTAGACAAATCATGGAATGAAAACGTTTTAAATATTTTTCGGAAAAATACGGAAAATTTTCCGGAAAAAAGGCCTCGGTAATTTTCCGGAAAATTTTCCGACTTACAACACTAAAAAATACTAAGGGTGAATTTGCCTTTAATTAGTTTTTATATTATTGGCAGGACATCGATATCCTTAAAAAAAAAGGCTAGAATAACGGATAATATGTTGGAGGTCAACCGCGCCACATAATTTGGACAGTATTTTGGACACAAAATATGGACAGTCTGTCCTTAATTTTGTTATCAAAATACTGCCATAATATTGAAAGAACATGCATTAACATATTGATTTTACTCATTAGAATTTAAAACGATTGTATTTGCTCTACGTTGTAGAAATTAGATTGAGTATAGTTTTACGTCTTCCTAGCATATTTTTGGAGTAGTTGACATTAATTCCCACGGGTTTTGTAGTAGAAATTCCATTTATTTTCGTTCCTAATAATTGAACCTGTGCCCATTAAGTATATATTTTCCCTAAAGCTAGTTTCACTTAGGATATAGAGTACGTTGTTGGTATTAGATTCAAAGTATCTTAGAGAAGCCAGCTCTAAAGGTCTACACAGTAGTCAGATATAATTAAAACAAATTTCAGAACCGTTTTCGTACCTTGTTTAATATGAAAATGAAATCACCGCAAAGCAGTGTAGAAAAATCAAATTATACAGCTTGAATTTAATTATGTTCATCATAAAATAAACCATATTTAATCATGGATTCGTCAAAGCTATTGAACTTTTGGAATCAGCGTGTAGTTACCCTGCCAAATTAGAATATTGGTTAAACTCTTGGCATATTCCTATAATTCCATTCAATTGGACTGATACTACTATATTTGAAAAAATCTCAAAAATCCAGATATATTACTTTATCAAAGTGAAGCCATGAATACGTTTAACCCATGTGGCTGTGGGAATCAGAGAATGCATACGAGCTTAGGAAGCCATTCTCTTGGTCGGAGTAATGGCGGATTATGGTTGTAAGGTTACGAAATCTTTTCAAAGAGTCTGAAAGACGTTTATCCCACAAAGTATTGGAGACATGACACTGTAAGGACAAGACACAATTCTTGTAAAGTTCCGAAAAATATTGACGAATTTGTGCAACTGTTTTTCTCTAGTTCCTCGAAGTACTTAGGTCCTGATGGGGACGAACCAAATAAATTTGGGCATTTATCTAAAGGCGTGACTAAATTCAAACGCTGTTGTTGTCCTTAAACTTCATGTGGCACCATCACCTTTGGAATAGTCAGCGTGAATGAATAAAAACTGTTGCTTTAAAAAAAGGTTACGAAATGTCTAGAGCTGGCTTACTACCCGAAGTACCCTCAACATTTGAAAATATCGCTTGGCCTCTCATTTAGTTTTTACTTAAGTTATTTCTTTCATGTGACCCGAATTTTAGTCTCCATTTAAATCAAGGGTGTTTTCTCGTTTCATTTATTTTCTACTGAGAAATTCCGGCTACCTCATACGGAATTTTAAGGCAACTGAAAAGATTGGTGTAAACCAAGAAATTATTGTAGCCATGAAATTTGCTTAGATGTAGACTGTGCACATGATCCTGATAAAGTTGTTTAGAAATCACAGCGATCACGAGGAGGGATCAAAAAATTTAATTTAAAATAGCAATTTTGGATAATGCTCAATTTCATTCCATAACAAAAAAATAATTTTCTACTACTTAAAAAATTATTGTAAAGAAGTATAATTGGAGAAATATGTTTACGATTTTACTAAACAGTAAACCAAATGGAAATAAATATATATTTTTGGTAATGTATTGTTAAATGTTCATTAATATAGTTTTGGTATGATAAGTGTCAATGTATGCTTTAAACTATTTATTTTCATTGTATATTTCTTTATGATTTAACACGTTCATTTTAGACATAAAAGACAAAGAAAAGCTAATAAAGGAGCTGAATTGCTTTAATATTGAAACGAGTTGGTTGGTTGACGGTAGGAAAATGCTTTATTGATCTGACTATTTACAACAGCTACGTCCGATAGTTCGGGCGAAAAGTTCTTGTCCGAAAGGGGTAGCGGCGTAATGGTTCCACTTCGGGATCGGTGGCGACGGGAGGGATATTTGGCGGCAAGTCGGGAACGTTGTCGACGTCGACTTGAACCAGTGGCCGGTTCGGTAGGGCGATGGGTGGCTCCTCGAGTGGCAGGCGTAACTCGTCAGCGGCAGGGTCCTCGTTGGAGAGAGCGGCCGGCGGTAGTTCAGGATTATCCGCAGCGGCTGGTTCGGGACGAAGAGCGGCAGGCAGCGGGAGTGATCCGTCCCTCGGTCGGCAGGAGGTCATTTTAACAGCGGCCTGCAGAAGCGTAGCGTAGTCGATGACAAAGTTCGTTGGGCTGGAGCGGTGGAGGAGACTAACTGTATAGTTCGGCGTCTGGTCTGAGAATGCCCTTCTCTGGCGGCAGTGTTGCCAATGTTTGACGAGTGAAAATCCCACAGTCCAGTTCCAAATTTTCCAGCCAAACCCCCTACACATTTTTAGCCACGCCCCCTCCCAAAACTCAGCGGAAAACATGCCAAATATTTTCAAGTTTCGTAGGCTAGCGCAGGAAAAAAATTAAATAAAAATTACTAATAATTTGTATAAAAAAATCTATAGGAAATGTTTTGTTAAGTCATTTTACCATCTTCTTTGATTGAAACGTACGCTTAAATGAGCAGTATTTTTAAAATTGCAAGAGATTTAATATTATGGTTATTGTGATTATAGAAGTCTGATATTTTCGGTTTATGAATATCTGGAAATAGTGCTATTTCAAAAATTCAGGCCAAAAATCCCACCAAATCAATGATTTTCGCTTAAAAATCCCTTTATCCCACACAGCCCAAAAAATCGCCAAAAATCCCACAATGTGGGATTTATCCCACACATTGGCAACACTGTCTGGCGGCGGCTCCGGTATTTCTAGTGCAAGCGCGGACCTCAGGGAGATGGCCGCGCCACAATCCGTTCTCTGGTGGCGGATTTCGGTGACTCGGTTGTGTTTCTTGTGATGGGTGTAACGTGGCTCCTAGCGTTGTCACAATATTTAAAAACTGACGTTGTTCCACCTCACACAAATATACTTCAATGGTGGAAGGTAAATAGAAGCTCGTCTACTTTGGAATTTGTTTACTAAATTACCTGATTTATTATCTACTTGAAGTTTCACGAAACGGAGTACAAGACTGCCAGAATGCACAGTGTTTCGAAACCGACTTTTTAGTGACAAAACTAAATATCAACTTTATATAATAAATGTAGATATATTTTAAATTGTTGTTTTAAGTTGTATCCGAAAATATAAATTTTATTTCGCTACCTGCCACCAGAGGGCCAAACGTTCTCTACGTGTAATTCCCCTGAATTTATTTTCGCAAAGCGTGTATAGAAATATGTTATTCATCAATTTAAAGTTTGGTGAAATTCAGTTGAACAGATGCAATTAAAGGACCAATTTTGACCAAAATACGGCTTTTTGTCCAAAAGCTGCAAGTTGTTGCAAAATATTTTCAGGGACGTACCTTTGGGGGGGGGCAGGGGGGAGGCTCCCCCCCTAAAGTTTTGTAGAGTTGGCAAATCGAGGTGGACTTGGCAAAATGAAAATTATGAAACATGTTAGTTAATTAAAAAAACTCCTAATTATTATTCCTAAATCGATAGTAAACAAATCATTTAGAATTTCCCAGCAATTTACTTCCCTAAAGTCATTAACTATGTTTGAGATTTCTATTTAGTTGCTTCTCCTTATGTATAACTTTCAAGACCTGATTTCTACGCTAGGCAGCTAGTGTGTCGGAACTTTAGTTCAGCCTTGTGGTAAAACCTTTTTAAATAGTCATTTTTCCTACAGCACCTTATAAAATTGAAAGGCAGACAGACGCCGGGAGTAGTGGCTCACTCCTGTAATCCCAGGCGTCCGGGAGGCAGAGTTTGTGGATGGCCGTGTGAGGACGACTACCAATTCCCCAACGGGTGGTCGGGATACTTCCGCCACGGGTGTCCCCACCCCTATCCCCACGTATCCCCCCGTTGGCGTGGCCATTACACATATCTCACCCTGATTAATCAGTTATTGTGTGTGTGCTGGTGTCTAAGGCCTCGGGTCGACACCGATGTTCGTGTATCTCAAAAAAAAAAAAAAAAAGGCAGACAGACGCGTGATAGAGAATATCGGTTGTTCGTTATTATTTCAGTGTTCATTTTCTACGTTAAATTTGGCAATCTGTATAAAATTTATAAAAATAGTTTTAATTTCTATAGGAGATGTTATAGTTTTTTTAAGGAAAATTAGGTAAGTCGTGAATATTATAGTGATATTCCTAAAGTTGCGTTGGATAAAGATAACGTGTGTTCATATGGTGTGATACAGTGTTAATATTTCAGTAATAAGTGTTTGAATTATTTATGTTATATTTCGGTATGAATAATTCCAGTTATTCAAAGCAGTTCAGTTAAACAATAACTAGTATTCGTCAGGATGAAATGTATCTATTTTTTACTACAGCGGGTTACACGACGAGAAAATAGTAAGCGGGTTTGATGGGATTTTTAAATTGCTGTAACATCGTTCAATCTCTTTTTTCTTCTTCGCGTATCTCCTTTATATATAAAGAGAGTACGCAAATGCTTCACTCAATATAACTAGAAGCCGAGCCGTTTTCGCCATTGAATTGGGAATAGTCCCGGGACCCGCTAGAATGACATAGGCGCGTTCGGTAGTCGTGGTTTCGCGAAACAAATTCTGAAATTTCCAGTCGGCGCACTCAGCCGTCAACTCTATCATTATACGGGTTGCGCCATCTATAACTTCCAAAGTACATTAGTACCATTAATTCAATTGTATAGTATATAGTTCCCGCCGCTAACAGCGGATGGCGCCACCGATTATAATTTTAATGAAACATTTAAATTGAAATCTACCGTAACAATCCAAACTTAAACGACTTGACAAACTTTGTGTTTTACTTGGCAAATTTCACTTACCTCCCCCCCAAACATACTCTCTTCGGTACGCCCCTGAATATTTTATCACTGTCTTGTAGAACCCACAAAAAGCCTCCCAGTTTTTAAGATATATCAAGTTTTATCACGTTTAATAATAGTTCGAACCTATTTGACAATTCTACTGATATTAGAATGAGCTAGGGGTTTATCCTTCGTAGTAGGTTTTATAGTAACGAAAAGGCAAACAAGAGACACCATGAATTAGCTATTTTAATAAATATTTTTAAACGTGATAAAACTTGATATATTTTAAAAACTACAAGATACAAAATTGGACAAAAAACAAGGAAACAAAAATATATTTTTGTAATATGAATCGTGTACCCGTGTGTTTGCTCAGATTGTTTATTGTTAGTAGTAATTTTAGTTTAAAGAGTGTAATTTAATATTTTTTGAAATACTACTGAAATTAAATACTATTATAAATAATTATAATTGAAAAATACAGCAATTCCAAAATTCTTAGTTATTTTTTTGTAACGAGATGGCGTTGGGAGCCCAAAATGAATTAAAATGACAAGATAATTAATTCGAGGAATTTAAGTAATATAAATTACTTGATATAAAAAGCAGATAAACTGAAAATAAAATTAACAGAAAAAAATTTGTCTAAAATATATGCGGAAGCGAAATTTGAACTCACACCCGGTAGATGGACAGAGTGCGTTTCTAACCATTACACCGGCCTCTTCGCTGAGAGTAAGCCCAAAAAGAAAAAAAATGTATAGATGTAAAAGCATCCAAGTCTTAGCGATGAATTGACAACGAAATAGCCAGAAATAACCGAATTACAATTACATACAGGTCAAATCGCTAATTATTTTATTGCAGGAACTCAATTTGCAACTAGATTTTGTATTATTTACGAATTATCTTTAATTTTGACTAGAAACTAAACCCGTTTTGCCTGAATGCTCGTATTTTCTCGACGACGTTCGGCCATCTTTCTATATTTCATTTCTAGCCGGGAAGCCGAAAAACGCATGCGCGCAGTCGTGAAACGAATATACTTCAACCTGTATTGCCACGTCAATTTGCCGTTGTATAGGGCTCTTGATGATCTACACAACGCAAACTAAGAGGAATTTCCCCCGCTTGGCTACGTTTTTTCGCGTTCCCAATCATACCCGATAACACACACACACACATGAACGACACCAGCCTGTAATGACTCGTATACTATATATAGTACACGATTCATAATTAAGGTAGACGATATAAAACGTCCTCTAACGAGGCACCCCGCGGGAAAGTGTTTAAAACGGAACCTGCGTTACTGCGCGCGGCTCGCCAGACGCTTCGCGAATTCTTCGCCCTATCACGTGGACCAAGGCACGGCCGTCTTTCCCAAAAGAGCCGAGAGTCTCGATAGCCACGGCCTTGAACATAAAACGGCCCTCCAACCCAGTATATTTGGCATTCTTCTTCGTTTCAGCCTGGGTTGCTGCCCAGAGAGGGGCGGTGGAAGAAGAAGCCAAATAAGATGGCGCTAAGGGGTCTGTACAAGTAAAATCCCAAACGAGGGATTTCCCACCGGTCCAAGGGACGAGCGACATACCGTCGGGCCGCTTTCCGTCATCACGCGACAAACCAGAAGGCTCGAGAATGGTAGGAACACCCGCGGACACAAGGGCGCGTTTCAAAATGTCATTTACCGCACTGTGACGGGAGAGCCGGCCCGAGCTCTTTTTGCAGCTCAACCCATGAGTGTCGTAAGAGTCAACGTCATACCCGCATACGCACGTGTGTGGGACACATGTGTGCACCTAGCCGAATACCGACGGCGATACGAAACGAGAAACTATATGCGCGGTCATGTGTCTTAAAGACTGGTGGACCATGGTTGACATAAATTGAAAAAAATATACTGAATGTATTATTGATTCAATAAAAATGTAACGATTAGTACGTATAACCTGGTAATTGTTTTATTTTGAATCGTTCTATTCTTAAAGGCTTGGCTAGAACGTGACCCAAGTGCCCGGTATTATAACGATTACAAGTATTTATTTCTGTAAAACTGGAGTTATTTGTTCAGATATCTTTCTAATGCCACAGATAAAAAATAAAAAAAAGATATCAGTTATCGCTAGCGGATAATTAAAAGTTACCGGATCAGATCAGATGTAATATCTGGAATTAATCGAAATCAAACCTAACTATTTACAATTTGTAGAACCAGATATTTGTGTCGGATATCAGATATACCTCAAAAGATCACAATTGTAAGCACTAGGCGTGAATAAATATAGTTGGAAGAGCGCTGTTGTTGTTTTTACATTTTTTAGAGTATAAACCTACTTGTTATACAGATATTGTACCTTAACTTTATGCTAACTTGTTAGTTTCAATCCTGGAAAACAAGACGTAACGTACGAAAGGTGTTGACAATTTTCGCTGATGGCCTTCCATTTTATGCGAGTGGGTTACTCTATGTGCTCGACGAGAGATAGCTCTTTTTTCTATAAATGTCGCTAACCTCGAAATCAAAAAGGTGGTACTTATAGGTACCCCTCGCGTTAATTGGATCGTTTCTAAATTGGTCAATAACATAAACTCCAGCAATTATAAACAATATATTTTAGATGTGATATATAATTTAGGTTAAGTTTCTAACTATAATACTCTACAACGGCTCTCTGACAACGTTATTATTACAAAGTAAGTTTTTCAATACACATATCTATCAACTAATAATAGCTTTTTGAATAATGTTTGCGTGAGTTCGATTAATTCTATTAAGATAATAGCTAATTTGTGTCTTACAAAATATTTGAAAATTATTATCGATTCAATCTCAGCTAAATTACTGTTAAGGCATCAAATTGGTATTAAGTGGGAGTTCCGAAGTGCGATTTAATTTGACGTCGGCGCAACGTCGTTTCCGAGTCGGATTTGTATCTATATGAAGTTGGCCCAACGTCGTTTCCGTGTCGGATTTGTATCTATATGAAGTTGGCCTAACGTCGTTTCCGAGTCGGATTTGTATCTATATGAAGTTGGCCCAACGTCGTTTCCGTGTTGGATTTGTACCTATATGAAGTTGGCCTAACGTCGTTTCCGAGTCGGATTTGTATCTATATGAAGTTGGCCCAACGTCGTTTCCGTGTCGGATTTGTACCTATATGAAGTTGGCCCAACGTCGTTTCCGAGTCGGATTTGTATCTATATGAAGTTGGCCCAACGTCGTTTCCGAGTCGGATTTGTATCTATATGAAGTTGGCCCAACGTCGTTTCCGAGTCGGATTTGTATCTATATGAAGTTGGCCCAACGTCGTTTCCGAGTCGGATTTGTATCTATATAAGTTGGCCCAACGTCGTTTCCGAGTCGGATTTGTATCTATATGAAGTTGGCCCAACGTCGTTTCCGAGTCGGATTTGTATCTATATGAAGTTGGCCCAACGTCGTTTCCGTGTCGGATTTGTATCTATATGAAGTTGGCCTAACGTCGTTTCCGAGTCGGATTTGTATCTATATGAAGTTGGCCCAACGTCGTTTCCGTGTCGGATTTGTACCTATATGAAGTTGGCCTAACGTCGTTTCCGAGTCGGATTTGTATCTATATGAAGTTGGCCCAACGTCGTTTCCGTGTCGGATTTGTATCTATATGAAGTTGGCCCAACGTCGTTTCCGTGTCGGATTTGTATCTATATGAAGTTGGCCTAACGTCGTTTCCGTGTCGGATTTGTATCTATATGAAGTTGGCCTAACGTCGTTTCCGTGTCGGATTTGTATCTATATAAAGTTGGCCTAACGTCGTTTCCGAGTCGGATTTGTATCTATATGAAGTTGGCTCAACGTCGTTTCCGAGTCGGAAATATGCCTCTGTGAAGTCTGGCCAACATCGTTTTCGAGTCGCAAATATGCCTCTGTGAAGTCGGGCCATAGTTATTTGTGAGTCGGCCCAAAGTCATTTAAGAGTAGGACATACATCGGAATTTTTTAGTCGATCGACGGTCAGCCGACTACTTTTCTACTAGGACATTTCGACCTTTAAGAGTGGGGTAGTCCGACATTCGGCCGACCTTTCTGTTTTAAGAGACTAGCTGACGTCGGTCCGACTCTGAAATGCTACAGGGGCTGCTTTAATTTGGAGTTAGTTGTTTCTAGTCGTTACTTCAAGTATGAGCTCAGAATGTGGTATATAGCATTCGGTTCGACGCGAAGGTTAAAGTGCACGGTATTGTTGCGGGTATTTCGCGTCGGATTCGTGGTTGTGCGTGATAATTCTTGGTGTAGAGAATTATGTGCGGTTCAATCCTTAAAGACGGTTACTTGAAGAACGATAAGTACTTTTAAACTTTGTTTATCTCGTTTATTTTTTAACCAAAGCAATAGAATAAGCCCCTTTGAAAACAGCATCTGCCGCAGAAGTAGCCAACATTTCTGTAGATAACATAATTTGTAGGTGGGCTACCCCAGTAAAGGTCTTTTCGGACAACGGAGTCCAATTCATAAGTGACCTTTTTCAAGAGTTAATGATCCTACTCATAATTGAGCAGGGGTTTACTAGTCTACTATCCACAGTCTCATCTAACGGAACGATACGACGAGAGTATCGGCCGTTTACTGGCCATATATGTCGGGCAAGACCATAAACATTGGGATAAGAACTTACATTTGATACGATTAACTCTAATCTACGGAATATGCAGCGTAGTATTTAAATTATGGTAGAGGGGTTCGTCCCCCCGGGGATTTGCAGTTCAATGAATTTGAATAAAAAAGCACCGCTCCAACCACATAGTTTGTTACTAAATTAAAAGAAGAGTATGAACTAATATTAATAGAAGTAATAAACGATATAAAGAATATTACGATAAAAATAAGCGTAACCAATTTTTTGTAATCGGGCAGTTAGTTTTTGTTAAGGGGGAAGTCTGAGGTAAGTTCAGAAAAACATAGTTTTTTCTTGAACTAGTTACAGAATAACTAATACTGATAAAAATAAACGGTTTGCGGCGCTTTGAAGTAAAAGGTTGGAAGTAGTTAATGAGTGCATTTCGTAAAGCTAATACTAAAATTTAATTAAATACAAATGAATAAACGTAACTTTCTATTTGTCATAATAATTAAAATACGGCTTGTCAGATAACTATGGTTGAACCTTTGAAAAGTAGAGAAACCAACAGGGTATTTAATGAATCTTTATCTAAGTTGACGTATGAATTGTACTATTAAAAATTAATGTTTTACTGAAACCCCACCACTTTTTCGTGGTTTAAATTCGAAAAATCAGAGATGTCGCTACTGTGAGATATTTGGAATATATAGGTCTTTCGAAGACAGTGTGTCAATCACTTAAGCGACAAAAGAAAATCCCATTTCCACGAATTACGACAATTGGAGGAGTACGCGCTATCTTTCGGTAGTCACAACAGGGAGTCTCGCGGGCCACCGAACCACCCGCCGGTAGCAGGTAGAAAAATGTCCGTAGGGTAGGAAAGGGGTGGATAAAAAAAAGAAAGGTCAAAGGGCGAGTCAAAAATTACTCTGGGTATAATGGGGGGGCTAAAAAGTGCAGAATTATAAATATTTGGGAAAACGGGATTTTGCTCGTCTCGCTAACGTCATAGGACCCAGTATCATTTGAAAATTTCATATCAGCTATCCATCGATGAAATTCAAGCCTTCGTGTTGTGTAAAATGTTATTAAAAAATACGAGTAAATATCTAATTTTGGGTAAATATCTAATTTTTGGTCAATGTCTAATTTTGGGTCAATGTCTGAATTTGTCTATATTTAATAATAAATACATTCAAATATTTCATTAAAATTAAAAATTATCTTAAATAATATTGTTTAACTTTAAATATAATATTTGTTTAAAAAATGGTTGCTCTATCTAAATTCTTTGAATTAAAGCTTTTCGAATTAAATTTACATAACCTGCTCAAAATTTATTCAATTTAAAAACTTGATAAAAATTCATCCAATTCACAGTAGCTGATAAAATTTTACCCAATTTACAGTACCTGATCAATCTACCCAAATTTAGACATTTGATATGAATTATACCAATTTACCTGAATTTAGATATTTATAGTAAATTTACCCAATATACCCATTTGAATTTAGATTTTTACCCAAATTTATTCGGCTTTATCGACCAGAAAAACCCTTAAGACTAATTTTTATCCAAATCTAAAAAGGTAGGGTGGTAAATTCCAAAACATTTGGTCGATTTGTCGTGGAATGACCCCAAATTTAGAAGTTTACCAAAACTTAGATATTTATCCGAATTCAGATATTTCAAATTAAAATATTTACCCAAATTTAAATTATTACCCAAATTAAAATACTTACGTAAATTCAATTTCAATATTTAAATTTAAATATTTACAAAATTTGCATTTTAAGCTGAATTAAAATATTTACCAAAATTTAAATATTTCCCAAATTATTACCCAAATTTAGACATTTACCCTAATTAAGATAGTTACCAAAATTACACATTTACTCAAAATCAGATATTTAACCAAAATTACACATTTACCCAAAATTAGATATTTACCCAAAATTAGATATTTACCCAAAATTAGATATTTACCCAAAATTAGATATTTATCCAAAATTAGATATTTACCCAAAATTAGATATTTACCCAAAATTAGATTTTTACCCAAAAATAGATATTTACCCAAAAATAGATATTTACCCAAACATAGATATTTACCCAAAAGTAGATATTTACCAAAAAATAGATATTTACCCAAAATTTGATATTTACCCAAATTTAACCACCTTTGTTTAAATTTTTTTGAATAATTTCATAAGAGGGGGGGGGGACCCTTAGAATCTTCGATTTTGCCATGTTAATTTACATAGATAAATATATTACTTTAGTTGTCAAAAACGTTTTCGGTTGCCATCGCATTTTTTCCATTTGGGGTTTAAGTTACATGAAGGTCTACATAATCCCTGAATTTAAACAAAATCGATGAGTTACCCCTCGGGTAGTCTCCTTGTTAGTTAAACGCATATAAGACATTCATCGCCGCATTTTAAAAAATAAAAGGATTTCACTGTTTCACAACAGAATTTGTTTTGGTCCATTCTTAGACTGTGTTTCTTGGTCTAAGCACGTGGTCTAAGGTCCATTTTACTTTCTGAAAGACGGAAACTTTGGGAGGGGGGAGCGTTTGACCTTGCATTACCTACCCTCCCCCTCACCCCATACTCCTACGCTGGTGCCTCATGTTGGCAAGCAGGGCTTTCGTCTGTCTATAATCAGCAGCGACCCCTCGCTGTGCGTTGTCGCCGGTCCGATCCTCCGGTAGAAGCTCTATTGTTACTCGCTGTCAATCAATGCTTTCAGTTTTAAATTCGCCCGTAAAGTTCGGCCGAAAATATTTACCGGCAACACTGCCAAGAGACGAGTTTCAGCGCCATCTAGTATTTTTTCTCGAAACACAAAACCTCAGACTTCCCCCTTAAAATGCATCCACTATCCAAAGCTGCAACGAACTATATGCAGAAATTGGCACCATAATACGAGGGGCCATATCGATTTGATCGAAAGTTAAACGACTTGACCTACGAACTAAGTGACCCAATAAGAACCTTACGGTAGGCCGATACCACATATCGAAGCTCAAAATATACCACGAGGAAATGTGGCCAATGAACGTTACGTTACCAGACGACCCGAACTTAATGATGACTGAACAAGTACCATCTGTCGCGGGCGAATCGTTACTTTCGATTGCTGGTCCTTCTGGCATCCAAATACGGAAAAGAAAACAAAACCCTGCAAAGCCCAGCAAGCGAAGAAAAAGGCCGGGAAAGAAACAACATAAAGACTGGGATGAACCATGTGCAACCGACCTTTGTATCCTCGACCAAGGCGAAGAACCTATAATCAACTGGGTAGAGTGTGACGCATGTGCCAAGTGGTTACATACAATCTGTGTCGGAAGACGAGACATCACAGATAGCACCCAAGATTTTTATTGTACAAATTGTCAGCCCACTAATTTCTCTTTTTGTTTCTCCTCCCGTAGAACGGAGAATAAGATTCAACCGAACAATCAGTCATAAACCACAACCTCCAAAGAAATGGACAGAAAGGAGACGGTCCACACGTCCTGCGGATCCCCAGTCTTTACCCGTACCGAAGCCGACCGTTCTATATCAAGCACCGACCATAATAGCCAATGCGTGTGACTTAGGAAAACCATTCTTCGCCGTCTTCAATACGAAGGAAACAGTCCGCAACATGCAAGTGCCGGTCGAGACTGGGTAAGGGGACAAATTCTCCGACAAAGAACTTAACCCACATTGGGAGTGGTGTGGTCCACTCGGAAACCAATGGAACATCCCCGAATATATTGATTGGTGAATACCACAACAGAAATAATATCCCAAAAAACTATCCTCAATTGGAGCGCTGAGCAATGGGCGAAACTGAACGAGGAATTTCCGGAACTAACTCCCGTGAAACCAACGAACAAATATTAATCCTCAACAGTGGCGATGTACTACCACCAGCATGGCGCGAAGGGTTAATGGCCGACTCTTCGACTATCAAGGAGATAGCTCCCTTGAAAAGAAATCCGGAAATCAAAACACCGTCATCAGCCAAAGGCTCCATTTTCAAAATAATAGGACGAGGGAGAGGATGGGATTAAAATTATAGAAAGACCAGGTGTTTCGTAAGTTTGGTTCTAAAAACCAGACATTTTGTTCTTCAGAACCGCATTCGACCTTGACCAAAGTGTTCGCGTTCATTGACACACCCTGGTTGTTATCCCCAGTTGGCCGATATCCCAACTCTTCCAGTTTGACGACTGACGGAACACCCACAAGGTCCAAGATGTCATAAAGGGGCTCTTTTATGATGGCGCTGACATCGACTGTGAGGCTTTCAGTGCCAAGTACCACTTCCTTGGGTCGGCGTCAGGGTCAGGAACTTTGTATTTAACGATGTGGGCGTAATCAGATTTATCGGTGCAAGATTGAATTTGTTCATTTGTCACGTGCCGTAGTTGCACCAAGCAAGACCTATCGCCCGTTTGACGACAAGGGCTCTCAATTAGCCATGATCGTGAAGTTGTTCTGTGTCGTGACTGGTCGAGGCGCCACTTTGGTTTCCTGGAAGACCATGAATTCGAAGGTGAGCTCGGAGGGTTCTTTCCGTGGCGAGGTCCTGGTCGCAAATTGGGTACTTATGTATTCTTGCCCACTGACCGTTAAGCACTTTTTCCTGGTGAAAAAAGGGTTTTTCACCCGTGTGAGTTCTTTTGTGGTTAATGAAATTGCTATTTTGGGCAGATGCGTAATTACATTGGTCACATTGAAAGGGTTTCTCGCCCGTGTGAGTTATTTGGTGGGTAATTAAATAGTTTTTTGCGTAGATGCGTAACTACATTGGTTAAATTGAAATGGTTTCGCTCCGGTTTGTTTTCTTTTACTTTCAATTAAATGTCCTTTTATATTCGTGGCAAAGACGCCCTCAGTGCACCTGTGTTTCTTTCCTTCGCGGCTGCTCATTTTGCCAGTTTCAAGCTTTAAGTTTTGCGCGAAGTAACTTTTGGTTGATGAATCTGTTTCGCTGCTACGACTGGAAGGATTTGTCATAAAGGCCTGAACGAAATTAAATTCCAATATTAGTAATCAACTCTGATCAAAGTGATTTCTGAATGAAATTACAAATTGTTGACTAAGATCAAATGTACCAAGGTCATGCATTTTATTTGTATTTAGACTGTTATTACTTTAGGTAGATGACGTCACAGACGTCATAATGAAAAAAAGCTAAGGGAAGGGCAGGTACTGCAGGTAGTCCCGGTATGCTAACTGTGCCCGAGTTCAGTAAAGAGTTTTGAGAGCAGCGCGAATTTGACCAGACTACGCGTCTTCTGTGTTACCAACCGTTCCAGGCATTTCTAGTGTTCTAGTGATTGATATAAAATGTAAAAATGCACCTTCTAAATAGACGAAACATTGAAAGCGTTTAAAATGGACCACGTCCATTATTTTCATTTGGATTTATTAAATTATGACGCGGTCAATCTGATGGAAATTAACTTCAATGATACTTCAAAAGTGTTCTATCGAATAATATGAAACTTAAAAATACACCTAAAATAGCAGAAGGAGAATTGAGGTACAAACCAACCTAAAATATCGGAATGAAGGCGGTTGAAAAATATAAGACACTCATACCGCTTACTATTTAGTTTAATTTTCTTCTTATTTTTACCTGACTATGACCTTTTTGGTTATTATCAAGTGTAAACAAGGTTTTAGAGGATTAGATTATTTTACCAATAATTTTATTAAAGTTTAATAGCAATTTCAAATGTTTTGCGCTGTAATTACGCTCATAGATTATTGATGTTTCGTCTGATATTCTGTTGCATCATAAAATGTATCATTTCCAACTTCTTTAGAGAGCGATTTTCTCGTTACCGCGAGGTTTGGCTCGAATTATTTAAATCCAATAAGGATCATACGCATAATTATGATAAAACAAAACTAAATGGAAGTATTAATCGTTCGCCTACCTTTATTCTTGAAAAAAATACATTTTTTTGTGGTAGTATAAGTCGTTGTTTTGCGAATTTCGAGTAATTTCTTGGCTTGGCGAATTTACGTGCATTTTTGCTTGGAGATTTTGACGAGGATTTTGAGTTTTTGACCATAGGAAATTATTTTACCCGGGAAATATTACAGATATCATAGGACTTATGACGTTCAAAAGAAAAATAAATGCTAAACATGACTAAACAATATGGCGTTTCTAATAATGTTTCCAGCTTTTTTAACGTCAATGAAACGAATGACCTTGCGATTTGCGTTACGACAATTCGTAGATATTCCACGAATCTTTCGAGTGGGGCCGTCATCTTAAATTTTTTATTTGGTATTTTTAATGATGACTTGTATTTTACATATAGCAAAGGTAACATTCTGATACAGTGTGTAAGAAACTCGTTCACATTAAAAAATTATTTAATTGTAAACAACGGTTTATTTCAAGATTTAACCAAAAATAAACTTAATTTTCAACTTAGTATTTAATTTCGATTTAATTCCTTTCTACGAAGTCATTTGTTTTGTAGAAATCAAAATATTTCAGATGTGCCTCTTATACCAAGCGACGTAGCGAAGTGCGTCGTGGCTTATTATATATAGCTAACAAGAATTTTAACATTAGAGCGAATCCCTCACGCTATGGGAGAAAATTAAAAATGTTGGGGGAGATTTTGGAGTTGAGCTGTGACGTCATTAAATTATTTAGCCAGGGCTAAGGGAAAAACGGTTGGTCTGTTAAGCTTCAAATTTTAATCTAACGTTCTTTATTGAATTGTCTAAGGACATTTTTATTTCTATTATTTTAAATGAATTTAAGATATTTAAAATTAATTTTAAAGACCATTATTGTGTATGATTAGAACCAGGTGGTGGTAGCGCTACTATGTCCGTGGAAGTTAGCATTATTGAACAGATCTCTTATTATCCGGTGTCTTTGCGCCACTGCGAAAAATAAAATGGCTCTCTTTGATGCACAGGCTCGTATTGAATAGACGCCAAAAGAAATTATTCGCTCCAAAATAAAAACCGTCAAAAGGAAGGGTTTTTAAATTAAAAACGCGTGAATCTCGATGATATCGCCCATTTTTTCGTCGCACGTGTAATTATTTATTCTGATAATAAAATAGAATCACGTGGGCTTAGCAATATTTATCCGCATTTCTCTTAGCCAATAAGATTATCCCTTCCGAGCAAGCACGCGCCAATTTACACAATGAACCGATGAAGATTTTCAAATCAATTTCTTTTAAGATCTATTAAGCTTTTTTATATTAGGCAAGCGCGGCAGAGTGGTTATAATCGTTGCTTAATAATTGCTCGTGCTACGTTATTTAGAGTTCGAACCTAGTCACGTATAGAAATATTAAATTTACGGCGACATATATGTGGTTTTATTATCTTTAATTAAAATTTAAAAAAATTTAAAATTTAAATTTTAAATAAATATAATCAATTATTAATTTTCAATTAATAATACTTTAAACTTTTCACCCAAAACTTTTAATTTAAGATAAATTAAAATTAAAAATTAATTTTTTTTTATTAATTTTAACTTACAACATTATTATAACAAGCGACGTAGCGAAGCGCAATCATTCCTAGAGTTAGAAATGCGCTAAGCTTCCGCTTCTAGTCGAAAGGTATATACATTTATCTTTAAAATCGCGTCAAACTTAGACAAAATCTACCTAAAACTTCGTGTTGTAGGTATCAAATCAGGGGCGTAGCAAAGGGGGTGGAACGGGGGGAAATTGACCACGCTAGTGGTCTAGAAATTGACCATGTTAGTGGTATTGTAATAATTGATAATGCTAGTGGCATTTAAATTGACCCTAGTGGCATGAAATCTGGTGACGTTAGTGGTGAGTTCGAGGGGTAAGACACTCTGTGAACTCGGTGTACACTGCCGTACCTTTGACAGTGCTAAATGGAACTCACGAAATCTTGAAAATATGTACCTTCAACAGTGCTAAATGCACGAACTCGGTGTACAGATTATCTGAGACTGTCTTACCCCTCGGGTCAGTTGCAAAGGAATTACAATATAGCTGTTTTTATTGATTTGAATCATGGTAGAAAGTTTCCTTAATTTAAAATTACTTCGCATGAGATTGATAATAACAAAAATGGATAAAGTAATTACAGTATTGCTTAGAAAACTTATCAAAACATGCTAAATATGAGAAAAAGTAGAAGGAAACAAATGGTTTTCTGATTTGAGAAAGAAAAAAGAATATAATAGACTTAACGCGCAATTGTAGAATATAAAAAGAATGTTACGATATAAATTAAAACTAAACTTAATCTGTGATATAGAAATTAGTCAATCTCGTTAATCGAAGAAAAATATTTCGATGCAAGTTCAGGTCACTTTGTTGGTCGAAAAAATGATGAAGCAGAAGTTTGATGAAAGTTTAGTACCATATGTTTCTAGGCGTAGTGTAAAGTATATTCAATTTCAACTAGAATGCCAACTACTGGCTAGGTAGGTTTTTAATTTGAAATTAGTTGTAAACAATAAATTTTAAAAGTTGTCCAATTGTTTAATAAATATGTGCAGAAATATATGTTAATTTACATCGAATTTACATGTATATGCAAATAATTTGGTTGAGTGCTTGGGCGGTGGAAAATATCACAACTCTTCGAATGAAGCTTATTTCTGGGAACCATCTTATCACTCGTACCCACGTGATTCATATAAAATACTATTAGTAGTTAATATTTATGGTGAAGTACGTAATTTACGTCCGCTTATGGAAAATCCTAACAAGAGAAAAGTTGACGGTGAAAAAAAAGAGTACATCAATTGTTCTTTTTTGGAAATGTGATGACATTTGCAAATTTCGACCTAAATCTATAGAAAACCTTTTCAAAGTTTTAAAAATCGTTGGCTATTGTAAAGAGAGTGAGATTCATAAATTGTTTAGAACGTTTGCCAGTTGTAATTATTGTTCTAACGGAAAAGCGCATGGATTATTTTGCCTTGATTCCATTAAATGTAATAACTATTTAAGTATTATTTGAGAGTAGAAGATTATAGTAGATTACGTACTTTGGTGAAAAATATTTACAAAGTTAAAAGTTACTGTGATTTGTTTGATGAAATTTGCAGTGCTATTGATATAGGAAATTTCTATTTCCTTCAGGATGTTACGATAAAAGCTGATATCTTGTTAAAAACATGTAATTCATCAGAATTGTGGAACAGCGAAATGTTTCAGTGTGATGTAACTGAATTTGTAAGACCTGCGTTAGATGAGTGTGATTTGCTAAAAAAAAGTACGCTAGACAGTTAGAAAACTGTCGCAAAGACATGACACACCTTGTGACTGTTGTGAGAAACGTTTCAAGAAAACTAAGTTACATTCTTGGAAAAATCTCTACAACAATCAGATAGTGTAGGGAGCTGTTGGCTCGAACGCGTGGCATGCAGGGCTTGTCACCACCCTCCTACGCATTGTAACCCGGCCACCTGTATTAAAAGGCTTCAAAAGTCGCTTGATGACTTAGGCCTAAGGTGGTGCCTTGGGTATTAGCCTAGCTGATTATTATCATTATTATTATTATTATTATAGTGAAAATCAATGAAGCCATTATGCTACTTCTATCTGCATGGCAATTTGAAGAACCAGGCATTACGCAGTCTAATATTTCTGAGAGAAATGTTGCAGCATTTGATAATCTACAGAGAGCGTGTGATTATGAGGCTGGAGAGTTTGACGTCTTAGACCAAGAAGGTGCGATTTTAAATCCTTCTATTTCAGAAAATGACTGTTTTCAGGGCTTGAAATAGTAGTGCCCTCAATGTTTGGGGATAAATGTTTTTGTGATTTGTGTTTGAAGTATATCAAATTAGGCAAAATTCCCTCTCAATGTTTTCTAAATGGACTTCAGGTAGATCCGGTGCAGATCATATTTCAAAGTTAAATTTTATTGAGAAAATGCTTATTCAGAAAGCGAAAGTCTTTCAAACAATCATTCGTTTACAAACAATTTTGGGGGAAAACGCTGTTAACCATTCTGGCGAGGCCTCTTACCTTAAGTGAGAATGTGAAAATGATACCAAAGAATTTACCTGCTGACCATGAATTAACAATTTTGGTGAATGGTTTGCCTACAAAACAAAAATCAGTATGGCAATCCTTGGTGAACACGCAGTTAGTAAGAAATGGTTTGATCAAGTTAAAAGAAATTAACCCGCTCTATAGAGATATAAATATGTGTGACATTAATGAGGAATTAGATTATGGAAGTACAGCTGTTGAGGATATAGTAATTATCTCGAAGAAGAATATCGTAATCTGAACAGAAAAACTGTTTGACCACTACACTATACACCCAGTAAATTGCAAAAATCCTAAGGATACTTTGGATGTATTTGAAGTTAAAAAAAGATTTAGGAAGTGGTTTAAGTATTTGGGAGAAAAACCTCGATTTAATGTGCTTCCCCGATCTGTTCCCAAGTTGTTATTATGTGAAATATTCTGAACGACCATTTGCTCAGTTTTCTAAAGCTGATTTCCGTCTTCAAAGAATATTAAATAAAGATAGGATTTTTTCTAAGAATGAGCAATACCTTTTTCACCTTCTTTATGACAGCGAAATCAAAGGTCTCCCCAGCAGCATTGACCCTATGTTACGTGTGAGTGCGAACAAGATTTTTTCCGTAGGTGTGTTGGTCAACCAAATGGAAAGTAATGACAAGGATTTAGAAGCTAATTTGACGGCATACATGCAAAATATGCGGGGAGCCCAAGAATATTGGTATAAGCGTTGTGGTGAAGTTAAATCAATGTGTTTTTATTATGGTCCCCCTACGTGGTTTAGAACTTTTAACCCGGCGGAATATGATTGGCAAGAATTGCTAGATAATTTAAAATCATTTTATCCATCAAGTGAAATAGCTTCAAAAGTTACGGTTTCTGAACTGTGCAATAATGATCCGGTGGCCATTACGAGACATTTTCATAATCGGTTTAAAGCGGTCTGGCAAAATGTTATTATGGATAAAGAAAATCCGTTTTTGGTAGAAGTTGCACATTTTTTTGGAGAGTGGAATATCAAAGCCGTGGTGCACCTCATATTCATTTTATTTTGTGGATAAAAGATGCACTGAAAATTGGTAAATCGTCAGATGACAATGTTTTGAACTTTATCCAAAAACATATCACGTGTGCGTTGCCTGACAAGAATAAAAATCCAACTTCGTACGATTTAGTATCGAAGTACCAATGGCACAAGTTTAATCCAACTTGTTTGAGAAATTAAAAAAATTGGAGATACGTTTATAAAACGTTGCCGTTTAAAATTTCCAAGAGAAGTTACAAGTGTAGGCAAACTGAATAAAGTTGATTCTACTATAAGACACCATATGTCTCTGGAAAATCTTCGAAAAAGCTTTATTTACTACCTAGGACGAAGGTTGAAATGCAAATTAATGATTACAACCCTGTGTTGCTTTTGGCTTTCAAAGGCAATATGGACATTCAGTTTGTAGCTGATGAAAAGATGGCTATTGCACGTTATATCACTTCTTATATTACTAAGAAAGAAAAATCAGATAAAGATAATTTATGGAATGAATTATCCAACAAGGATCTTCGGGGTCGTCTTTGTTCGACTCGAAAATAAACGAGCCGAGCCAAGCTGGCTCGCTTTAAATGCTTGTTTCAAAAAATCTCAAGTTACTAAGATTTTATGAATTAAGAATTTATTGATAAAACATTTTTTAACATTTTCAGAATTATTTAAAGGGATAATGAAATGGTAAATATCCTAATTTCTATCGAAATGTCGATGAAAATTACAAAAATAATGTTTACAATCTTTTATCGATTAAAACCAATTTTTAATTAATTAAAAGCATCGTACAAAAGCTGCAGACGAAATCGTTCTCGGCGGTTTGAGCACGAGGATTAACGAAGACCGTCGAATATTGAAAACCAATCAGCGACGAGAATTAGGGCCGCCTTTCACACAGGTTTTTTTTACAAAACACACGCTTCTGGCAATTAAAAGGTTGTGGGCTCGCGCGTGTTTTGTAAAGAATTCCCGAAGATGCGAGTATGACAGTGCATCAAATATGTTAAACCAAATCCGTAGGACTTAACTCAATAAAAATTACTAGCACCCCCTTTTAAGGAATGTATTGGTATAGTAAATATCGAACGGAACGTACTGTACATGTAATATTCCCACGGCTAGGAAAGTGGGAATAACATTTTTTCTCATGCTCTATGTCGCTTTAAAAGTAAAAACAACAACGTTATTAGTGGAGAGAAATAATGCAATTGTAAAGTTATTTAAAGTGAGGGGTATCAAACTTCGCGGTATTGGGAGGAAAGCTTTCTCCCACACTCGATAGAGGCGCTGGTTTACAGACTTACGTATTTATTCACGCGGGTGTGTCAATAAGCTCGCGAGCCAATGTGGCTCGATTACTATTGGCTCGGCTCGGCTCGGTCCAAATAGTACGGGTAAAAGAGGGTAGCTCAGCGGCAAAATTTGTCCCAACTTGCAATGAGGGCTAAAAATTCCATTTTGGTGTCTACTTTGAGGATCCGATGAGTCCGCAGCGATGCGGGGTGGACAACATAGTTTTTTTCAATTCACCGAATTGGGCCGTGTTTGGTGTTGTTCCCGGTAGTACATTTCACCCTGAGTCGAATGCGACCAACCACATGCCCGTAGGATGATCCGTTTCCGAGTTATGGCCGAATTTGTACTGAATCACGTGCTTTTTTCTCCAATATGAAAAACAAAAGTCAAAATGTTAAATTTAGCAATCGAGTCAAGCTGGGTATCGTTTCTGTAGTATGTGTGGACGCTGAGTCGAACGAGACCCACCGCGGATCGCTGGGACTAATAGTTTCGGAGTTATTACCAAAAGCACACTAAATACAGTATAACAACCATTTGGCCAGGACTAACCATGCTTTTGGATCTTACGTATTATTCTGTGCCGAATCGAATGAGACCGGAATTCCGTGGGATTAATCGTTTCCGAGTTATAGCGAAATATGTGCGAACCATAAATGGTGTTTTTTTCAAAATGTTCTACTTCTAAGTGCTGAATAGAATGAGACCAACCGCAGCGCCGTGGAACGAATAGATAACGAGTGATGACGGAATTTACATAAGATAATTGACATTTAATCCTCCAACAGGTTCTGTAAATGTTTTATCTTATTTTTTAATTTATTTTTAATATATTTTTTAATATCATTGTATTCGATTAATGTTTACTACTAAAAGCATGTGTGACGTTGCAAGACGTCATACTGATATTCTATAGTCGCCCCATCTTCGTTTTAAACGTTTCTATTTGAATTTTCTTCTCTTACGACCAAAAATGCCATAGAAACACGTCTAAGCCTCAAATACAAAAATAACAAGCTCCAACATCATAACAAATGACTAATTAAAAACTTTATCCCTATTTATAAAGATAAATATTACATTTAACTTTGAAATCGTTAATAAATTAAAAATAAAACATTTACAGAACCTGTTTGAGGATTAAAAGTCAATTATCTAATGTATATTCCTTCATCACTCGTTATCTATTCGTTCCACGGCGCTACGGTTGGTCTCATTCTATTCAGCATTTACGTTGTTAGTAGTAGAACATTTTGAAATAAACACCATTTATGGTTCGCACATATTTCGTTATAACTCGGAAACGATTTATCCTACGGAATTGCGGTTGGTTTCATTCAATTCGGCACAGAATAATACGTAAGATCCAAAAGTATGGTTAGTCCTGGCCAAATGGTTGATATACTATAAGTCCCAGCGATCCGCGGCGGGTCTCGTTCGACTCAGCGTCCAAACATACTACAGAAACGATACCGAGCTTGACTCGATTGCTAAATGTAACATTTGGGATTTTGTTTTTCATATTAAAGAAAAAAGCACGTGATTCAGTACGAATTCAGCCATAACTCGAACACGTTTCATCCTACGGGCATGTGGTTGGTCGCATTCGACTCAGGGTGAAATTTACTACCGGGAACAACACCAAACACGGCCCAATTTGGTGAAAGCAAATTTCGGGGGCAACTGTCCCCTCCTGCCCCCCAAAAACTATGTTGTCCACCCCGCATCGCTGCGGACTCATCGGATCCTCAAAGTAGACACCAAAATGGAATTTTTAGGCCACATTGCAAGTTGGGACGAATTTTGCCGCTGGGGAGCCCGTTTTGTGCCTCTTTTACCCGTACTAAAAAAAAGGTCGCCCGTTTAATACTCGAGCCGCCGTTGAGTAGGCTCGCTCGTCACGACCCCGAGCTGGCTCAAGCTCGTGAACCAGGCCCGTAGCCAGGTTTTTTCAGTTGAGGGGGCCTGAAGAATTCCTAAGGGGGCACGCTCAGTGGCGTACCGACGGTTTGTGGCGCCCGGTTCAAAATGTGTATATGGCGCCCCCAAAGTATGTCAGAAATAAAGTAAATTAGGAACAAGTATTCTTTACACACTACTTTAATTATATTGAAATAGAAATGATTTAAACACGATGAATTTACTGGATTTAGAAGCCTCTACATCGGCATCGCCATTCGCTTTACGTTAAGACATTTTCTACTAAAACACAGTGTCAATAATAGTCCTGTTTTTAAAAATTGTAACTTTTGTTTTTTATAAATAGGACTTTTACTGACACTGTTCCTAACATTTACCGTTTGTTATATTTTACCAAAACTAACGTGAAAGGCTTAGTTTTTTTTTCATTACTAATATGTTAGGCACATTGAATAGTTCTGCTATCATAACTTTTATAATAATCGATAATCACGTTAGCAATTAGGATATTTACCATTTCATTATCCTTTTAAATAATTCTGAAAATGTTAAAAAATGTTTTATCAATAAATTCTGAATTCATAAAATCTTAGTGACTTGAGATTTTTTGAAACAAGCATTTAAAGCGAGCCAGCTCGGCTCGGCTCGTTTATTTTCACAAAGACGACCCCGAAGATCCTTGTTGGATAATTCATTCCATAAATTATCTTTATCTGATTTAGCTTTCTTAGTAATATAAGAAGTGATATAATGTGCATAAGCCATCTTTTCATCAGCTACAAACTGAATGTCCATATTGCCTTTGAAAGCCAAAAGCAACACAGGGTTGTAATCATTAATTTGCATTTCAACCTTCGTCCAAGGTAGTTAATAAAGCTTTTTCGGAGATTTTCGAGAGACATGGTGTCTCATAGTAGAATCAACTTTATTCAGTTTGGCTACACTTGTAACTTTCAACTTCGCCGGTATTTCCCGACATAACATTAGCACCGTCATAGCATTGGCATAATAGTTTTTCAGGGTGGAATATTTACGTCACTTTTTCTTTACACTATACAAAAGAATCAAATTTAAAATCTATCGTTGATTCAGTACCTCGAAACGCTTCATATTTATCACCTGAAATTCAAAATGAAGTAATCAGTATAATGACATCTATGGTTCTTGAAGAAATATCAAACCAGTTTAAAGAAAGCGACATCGAACTGTACTGCTTAAAAGCAGATGAGACAATGGACAGTTGCGGTGTAGAAAATTTATCTATAGTGGTACGTTTCCAAAAAGATGCCAAGGCCAATTGAACATTTTCTAGGTTTATACCAATTATCAAGTTTAAAAGCTATTGACATTACTAACTTTCGATTAGAAATATTAATAAAACTAGATTCCCCCCTGCCTCATCCTGGAATTCGCCATTTTCAATATGACGTATTGTGTCCACACTGTAACAATTAGTTCCCCTTAATGGTAACTCATTAACGGCCAGGAATCACACCGTTTCGGCGATAGACTTTAAGTAATGAAGATTTTTGTTAATCTGCTTAGGATATAAAATGGTATTAATTTCCTCGTCTCGAGAAGCTCGCAGCTTTTGTTCTTCCCAAAGCTCAGTAGAACCAGTGTTGGGCACCGCTCATCTCATGGTGAGCGGATTTGTTATTATGAGCGAAAATGAGCGGTAAAATATCTTTTTAAAAGAGCGCAAAACTAAAATGAAAGGAGCGCCTATTTTATCGCTCAAAGAGGAGCGAAAGTTTTACCGGTCAAAAAAAAAGAGCGGAAAGGGAGGAGCGCCGATTTTACCGCTATAACTTTCCAATTGTTGAAACCTTTCGTAACAAAAGTAGGGTCCCTCTCGGTAACAATGGTAGACACATACCTTCTACATGGGAAACAATAACAGCTATTTTCCTCAACGGAATACTCTAGCTATGGTCGATCTTTGTACCACGTTATCTTGAATGACCTATCTTTATCGTTAACTTGGTTTTCGGGTATTCAGAAAGTATTGGTTGAGTTGTTTTGACAAAACAAGGTCGTTTGCGGTTGCTTCACTTTCCTCTGGGTGTTTGCACGAATTCTCGACAACAGACGGAATGATAGCGTTTTGGTTATTACCGTTACCACAAGCAGCTTGAACGAGTTCTAAATCATCTTGAAATGTATTTGAAGTTAAATTTCTAATCACATTAGTTTCATCATCATTTCTTTTTGTTTTTACCAAAAATTTCTCCATTTGAAATGAATAGATTAATCTCACGCGAGCCGATGTAAACTGAGAACTGCACGGAGGGAATCCAGTGAAATACGCCACCATTAATAGTGGATACAACTGAATATACGACGACGAGGCCATTAGCAGTTAGACTACAGTGCTACGGGAAATTAACCTTAGTTAGTATAGTCATGGAGGAAGAAGGTGAGGAGGGGAAATGATTTTCGAAACTCGAACCGGCTTTTGATGCCATACTCCCACAACTGGGTGGATTGGGGGACGAAAAGAATAGGGGATGCATCCTGGTAAAACGTTGTGGCGTAAAGAAAATAGCTACCTCGCGCCATCTCGCGCCACGACAAGGTTCATTAACCAACGGTTTCGCGTGAAATAATTCAAATAAATCTGTCGAGGCTTATTTAAATAATGTTGTCGCGGACTCTCGGTTGTACTATAAATTTCTAAATAAAGATATTATAGCAGCGGACATTAACTTTCAGTAGGTAACCTGAAGAAGGGAAATTTTATTAAAATGTGAAAATATTGTGTTTACCGTAATTGCAAAAACAACAATAAATCAGATAAATCGCGCGCTCAAAAAGTTCAATATTACCCAGTACCAAAACCCACGAAAAATCTTGAAAAATTTATTATATGGCTATCCGCAATTAATCGAGATGATCTAAAGACCCATTATGATGTAAAACCACACCATTATGTGTGCTCTGAGCATTTTGTTGGCAAGATTGGGCCCACGGAGGAGTATCCATTTCTAGTAAAGGATATGCAACAGGTAATATATGCATTATATATTCATTTTGTAACAGCAATTAAACCTGTACCATTTTACAAATAGAATCCTAAATATTTGGACCATTCTTATATGCAAGTGGTGAAAGACAACAATGTTGAACAATCAGCAATGGATACAGCTTCAATCAATAACTCAATTTTACAGAAGCCCAAGAGTTTAGCTTCACCACCAGTGATTAAAGAATCAAATGAAGAACTCCAGTATTTGACTTTACAACCCACATATAACTCATCTTCAGCAACACCACAGGCTTTGGCTTTACAAGCCAAAGTTATCTCCACTACAGAAAAGCCTGAGACTTTAGCTTCACCACCAGTGATTATTGAAACCAACAAAGTACTCCAGCCTTCGACTTTACCACAAATGGTTAATTCAGCTTTGGAAAGACCACTGGCTACAATTTCTCTCCAGGCTTCTGTTTCGCTAACCACTGCTTTAGTACATCCTCTCAAAAAATTAGTGAAAGAGTTTTTAGAACACAGATTAGATCATTTAGATACATGTGATTGGTCTGTTGAATTAATCCAAGATTCTACAAACCATGTGCGTGTTTTAAAATGTCTGAAATTTAAAAAATGTGGTAATAATTACTTAAGGATTGAAATATTATCGTCTTTAAAACCAACTGTTTATTTCTGCAATTCTATTGTTTCTCCTGGTCACGATATCTTTTTGTCAAACACTACAGATATTAACACCTCTATTTTGTCAAACCTGCAGTGGTGTACAAGGTGAATTGTTTTCACATTTTAAGGATAAATATTTAAAATGTGCGTACATTTGTGTAGCAAGCCAATCAATCCGGTCAGAAAATTGCCAAAAATTAATTCTTAAGAAATATACAACCCTTTGCCCTTCTTGTCAAACAACTAAAAATGTATTGCAAAACAGAAAAAGAAGAGATAAAAAAGGCTTTCCCAAAAAACTAATCTGCGCTACATGACCAAAGAACAGGTTAACGAGAAATTAGTTATTGTGAACGAAAAAACTAAGCTTTAAATAAGAGGGTAAAAATATTAAAATCAAAAGTTAAGAAAAGCTTTAAAAACAATGGATTTTTCATGACTGAAGACGAGAGTAGAGACTTTGAAGAAATAATTTAAAAAAATCCTTTTGAAAGCCAGTCAATATTTTTGAAACTCTTGTTGCGTGAACAATTGAAGCTAATAAAGAATAAAAAATCAAGACCAAGGAAATGGCATCCAGCGATAATCCAGTGGTGCATTTCAATTAAAGCAAAATCTTCCAGCGCTTACGAAGCCATGCGCCCAGGCATTTGCATTGCCTTCACAGAGAACCCTTTTTAATTACTCTGTTGATTTAAACACCAAAAGTGGGTTTAATGACGAAGTTCTCTTGGAAATGAGGCAGAAAATTGACATATATAACTTAGAAGAGCACCAGAAATACTTTAGTTTAATTATTGATGAAATTCAAATTAAGCAAGATTTGGTTTTTAAAGTAGCACAGGGGAACTGATTGGAGCTACCAATCTAAACTCATTTAGAAATAAAGTAACGGAAATGAAGACCTTGTTAATAGCTCAGCTGATGGTAAAAATGTAAATTTAGCCAATCATGTCTTACAGCTTATGATCAGAGGACTCACTAAGAATTTTAAATACCCATATGCTTTTTTTCCTTGCGGCAATTTACATGCTGAAGATCTGTATTCAATAATTTGGGAGGCAGTTGAAAACTTACAAACTGCGGGTTTTCAAATTCTTGTGACAAAGCTACTTGAAATCAGAAGCTTATAAAAATTTGTACAGAAACTGATAAAAACCAGAACAGTCAAAAAGTTGGATACCAAACCACAAATCCATTCAACAAGGAAGAGCCACTTTTTTTTTGTTTCTGACATATGCCATAATGTGAAAACAGCAAAGAATGGACTAAATAACAGTGGAAAAATTAAGAAACTAAAAGATGGTACCATTAGATTATTAAAGAAAAATGGAAAATTGATCTTATGGAAACACATAAGCGACATGTATGCGATTGATTCTCCTTCATTGCTACGCTTAGCTCCTATACTAACGTAGAATCATATCTACCCTAACGCATACAGCTGTATGAAAGTCAAGCTTGCTACCCAAATACTAACAAGGAGAGTACCCGAGGTGTTTATTGCAGATTTTGTTCAAAGTCGGGTGTAATGTAGACCTATATGAGATATGAAATTTCCCTAAAGGAGACGTTGCACTACCCATTCGATTTGCCATGGAAAAGGAAAATGTATTTGACCACTTAACACAAAAAAATCTCCATTTAAAAAAGTATGGGATTTTCTAGGTTTCACAGGGTCCTAGCTACGAAATTTTTTGAAAATACTTGAAAATCACGAAATGGGTGATTTGGACCACATTTCGGTAAATTTCATCAAGTTTGGTTAAATTGGAACATTTTTTGGGTAAAATTGTAACAATTTTTGGGTAAAATAAGGAAAAAAATCTTATTTTTGTTTTAAGTCGTCAAAAACATTTTTGGTTTCCATGGCAAATCGAATGGGTAGTGCAGCGTCTCCTTTTGGGAAATTTCATATCTCATATAGGTCTACATAACGCGCGACTTTGAACAAAATCGGTAATAAACACCTCGGGTACTCTCCTTGTAAGTAGTAGTACCGCTAATGCATTAATTAATAGAAGAAGCGGAGGAGACTGTAAAAGTTTTACGATATTTTGATCAATTTTTTGATATTTTAAATGTTTCGAATACATTTACACATCATACGAAAAGAAAACCAGCATTAGCACCTTTCAAGAGTTTAAATGATTGGCGATTTAGTGTATGTTGAAAACCAATATAAAAATATAACGCATGTAGTAATGAATATTTTGGAAATTTTAGTGGCTGTTAGACAACTTCCTCGGATACTTAGATGAGTGGGAGAAAGAGGTAAACGAATTGATTACCGAAGAACCTCATGGTAAAGTCAGTGTAATTAAATAATTATAGATTAACAAGCGTCATTATAATTTTTATCATTTCAGTGTACTCGAGTATAGAAATTGTGAAATTTTTGCTTCGTAAAGGAGCCCCATTTGTTTTAACAGCAAAATTAAATCAAGATTTACTTGAAAATTATTTTAGCAAACAAAGAGGGTCTTGCGGTTCTGGAGAAAACCCGACAATAAATCAATATGGGCAATCAGCAAAGAGACTTAAACTGATGAAATCTTTAATAACAAAAGTGAAAACTGGTAATTGTTCTATTACCAAAGACAAGAGGGTTAAAAGGAGGAAGCCATTCGTGATTGGTTAAATTCATCCTAAATTAAACATTTTTAAAATTTTCCTTGCTTTTGTTTGAGTTAAGACTTCTTCCGAAAACCGCTAGTAGTTAGCGTATCATTTTTAGCAGTTTGAAATGAGTATTTAACCTTCCTGGTCAAGCCTTTTAAATTACAATTGATTAGAATACTATAACACTTTCGTTTTGCAGATTCAGAATTTTCAGTTTCAGGCCCCCACAATTTGTGCCACATTTCTGCTATCACAGTTTCTTTCTCTAAGGCATTATTTATCAAAACAATTCTCGTTTCATTACCCTTTAAAGGAAGATCTGGTTTTACAAATGGCAGTATCACACTACATACCTTCTCAAAAAAGGCAAAGGCATCTTTTGACAAAAAAGGGAACCCCCTCTATCTTATATTAAAGTCGATTTGTGGAACTCTTCAGTAGCTTCAATTTTTTTCACTAGATAGTTTCTCCCAAATATGGGACACTCGTATAATACAATTAATTGATTACAGGCATAGCCAGCTACTTGGTGAATAGTTTTAAGCTCTTTATTTTTGGTATAATTTGGACTTAGCGGCTTTTTTTCTTTCTTTAACAATCTTGGGGGTAGCTGTGATTGCTTCTTTATCCAAATAAGAGTGTATTTCATTAAAAAGGCGTTGTGTGAAAATTGTTGCCACAAGATCTTGTCCGCTGCGTGGAAGGCCTTGATATGTTTTCTTTGCTGCTAAAGATTCCTTTATTTCATTTTTAAATTCTCGATTAAGTAGTAGAGCATGCCTTTTAGCTGTAAAGTTTTTCTTGTCTAATAAACCCGTTTTATCATCAGTGAAAACTGATAAATACTCTACAGCATCTTAATTTATTTATTTCGTCTAAAGCATCCTATTAAAAATTTAAACATTAGAACTTAAAGGGAATATAACCTGCAAAGCAATATTTACGGAAGACCCCATCAATTTTTCAAATTACCCTGTACAGTGGCGCCAAACATTTTTAAAGCCAAAGGCAAGAGCGGCCAGAGCTTCAAACGTCGGTGTTTCACACCAAATACCTGAGGTTATATTCCCTTTAAGTACTAGAAGAAAACCTAAAACGTTGGGATTTATATTTAGTTTGAACACACTGAAAAGAACTGGAACTTTTGTAGTCCTCCAGTGTTGCTTGTTATTATACTTACAATCATCACTTTAGGTCTTCCGAATATAAGTTACCTTATATAAGTTACAAGCATTAAATAGTATAGTTGGTAAATTTACAATTAAAAATTGCTTATTAAACCCAATACCTGAAAAGAAAATCAGAAATTGGCTTGAAACTACTCAGTCAATGTCTTAATAAAAACATTTATTTCTTACCTATATTTTTATTCATTTTTTGCACTTTTGTCTGCTTTCTATACTTATTTTTAAAATAACTGATCATCCATAATGTTTACGAAAATAATATCACGACAGTCACGAAACAAAAGTAAAACGTGGAGCTCTTTATGTTGTTTGGATAGCGTATTTTTCTCGACAGACCTTGGTTTGGATCATGGAGGAGCTTCCTCCGTGTTTGAATTTGAAATGTGATAATTTTTTCCAGGATTCCCCCTTTGGACTCCCCTTAACTCCTACTACCTGTGGGAGGGTGACTTCACGGATGGGAGTTAAGTAGGAGCCGTAATTTCCCCTCCTCACCTTCTTCCTCCATGGTATAGTCAAATCAATATTTGTACCAGATTACGTCCCATATTATTGTTTCTGCTACAGCTAGAACTTTCAACTTACTAATATAATAAAGCAAGGTACACGAAATATAATAATATATTTTGTACAGTTGGACTGAACTAAATATAATATGTAAATATAATATATTTTATTGATTTTGTTTACTTATTTTGAAAATTTTCTAGGGGCACTATGATATTTTTAAAGGGGCACAGAGACTTTTTGAGGGGGCACCACGGGGCAGTCTCAGATTTTTGTAAATGGAATTGGTGGTACTGGTGTCCTCGAAGGATACGCCAGACAAGTTTATGGTCGACTCACAATTGACGTCCAACTTGCCTCGTACTTGTCGTAGGATAGTAAGTACTTGTTCCTCCACGTCTTTTGGAACGTCTCTTTCTGCAGTAGCTGGTCCCGTGGATTGTATTTTTCCAGTTCCTCTGAAGCGTCTGTCAACCGCCGTGAACGTTTGTCGATTTCTATATCGTTACCATTTAAACCTTAATTACCCTAAAACACTAGCATATTTAGTAATTTTTAAAAAAATGAATCGGTTCAAGTAGCTATAATTCAGAAACTAAATTTTCTAGAATTTTCTTGTTAATTGGGTCTTTTATACGTATTGATAACTGTATTATTGGTCTCAGATTTAATACCTTCGCGGCAACCGAGGGGTAAGACACTCTGCGAACTCGGTGTACACTGCCGTACCTTTGACAATGCTAAATGCACGAACTCGATGTACAGATTATCTGAGACTGTCTTACCGCTAGATTTCGGGGATGGTTAACTTTTATTCAATAGATAAAGCTCTCAAAACTATTCGTAAGACGTTTTGATCAATTAATTTATATCTCTGTATTATCCGATTAATTTTTTGATAAATTTGTAAAATTAATCGGAAAAACGACGTTTTTTTCGATAAAAAGCTCAAATTTTACGAATAATAAATGTTTTTTTAATAATTTTCCGAAATATTAACCGGTAAATTTCTTTGTTAAAATTTTTTTCCGAAAAAAATCAATTTGAACATGGATAATGATTAACCGTCCCCGACCTCTACTTACCCCTCGGCGGCAACAACCTTTTTAGTTTACCTTAGTTAACGACATTCGAGTAAAACACGTCGTTTCCAAAAAAATTCTATTAAAAAACTAATTGAACAAATGTAATAAAATTTTTCCTATGTACTCTCTACCACCTACATATTTATAGTGTAAAACGTTTTATGGGACTATTTTTACTGCTTCTATAATTATTTGTACGAATACACCGGCTTTTTCAGCGATTAGAAAATGAGCAACCTACACATCAATTTTTATTTAAATCATATGTCCCCTAGGAGGGGTTTTACAATACCCGTGTCTGTCTCTCTGTGAGTCTGTCTGGGCTGCGAATGCGTACGCATTTTCGGGGCAAAGTGTAATCACTGCGTTCGCAGCTTCTTGGAATTAGGGAAAAGCTTTTTCCAAAAGAGCCCTCTTTTTGTCATTGGGTGTAGTCATAAGTGGTATTACTCTACGTACCCAACTTCGAACGGGTTCTATGGGGGCCATGCCTGTCCGTGTGCCAAACTCTTTATCTCTAAAATAGAACTATCTATACCTGCTACTAAAATGAATGCTAACCATTGCCGCGGTAGGCTTACGCTTTAGTGCTTGGTTACTAGAAAACCGAAGGGGAAGAAAAAAACGAATCTCTTTCGAGTTTCCTCTCGATTCCCAAGGCTCGGCTCGATTCGCGGAGAGGGGGTTAGTTATGAATATTCTTTCCCCCAATATCTCCTACACAAGAAAACAGCTTAACCTCGGGCCTAACCCTCCGCCCCGTTAATTCCCGTTTGGCACACTAGTGGACGCCACTAGCAGAAATAAAATTCAAATCTTTCTTACAATATGAGCCTCCAAACCGACCTTCTAATCTTAGTCGAACAGTTGCGGAGCCATACACTCTGGCTGTCTCCCACGCCACATCCAAACCACTTCCCGCTATGTATTTTCCCAGGCATTTTAACGCGCCGATTATTGTGTCAAAATACCCCAATCTGACTATCCAGTGTTTCTTGAAGTCTTTGATCTTAATCGCACGGTCGTATAAATCTCCGTCAAGTGTGACGATAGGCCACAATATCATAAATTTTCTGGGTGTCACTTAGAATTGTGAGTAACACTGAATATTCGCCTGTACAGTGGAGCTACATTTCCAACTTTAGACTTTACAATTGGTTTTGTAATTATTGAATGGAATGCTGACAAATTAGGTATCCAAATATTGTGGAACTGTCCTGTACATTTAAAATTTTAAAGAAATGAATAAAAACCACTATTGCACAGTAAAAGGGTTTGGTTTATTAAAACGCTACGGCCGTTTCGGCGCACTAACCGGCGTCGTCGTCAGGCGAATACAAAGAGAATCTATAGAAATTATAATTTCTATAGATTCTCTTTGTATAATTTCTATAGATTCTCTTTGTATTCGCCTGACGACGACGCCGGTTAGTGCGCCGAAACGGCCGTAGCGTTTTAATAAACATAACTCTTTTACTGTGCAATAGTGGTTTTTATTCATTTCTTAAAAAAAAAAGTAGGCATCCTTTACACGCGTGTGTTTGCTATAGTACAACTTTGTATTTCTGTTTCTGGTTCTTTTAATTCTCTCAAAGCTTGGGTTATTTCTTCTTGGTTGCAAGTATCTTCATTTAAATCATTTTGTAAATCGTTAGGTATTTCCGATGTGGTTTCTCTATCGGTGAATATTTTAAATGTTGATGTCGCCAAAAGTAACCATATTGTTGACAACTCCAAACAAGATGGATCGTCTAAGCTATTTCCATTGAAGACATGGTTTAAATAATGGCTTACCGTTGGATTAGTAGGCTTATTGCACGGAAGATAGATAATTTGGACAGATTTTGGAAATTCGTTACTTTCTTCTAAGGAAAGAAACTGAATTTTCTTCCCTAGATGGTCATTCTACTTTCCGTTGACTCATAATTAAGAAAAAACCCCATGTGATCTCGCTTATATGTCAAAATATCCTTCAAAAATAAATGTTAGCGAAAGCGTTTGAGTTTGTAAAGGTTTTAAATGTACTTTTTAACTATTCCGTTACTTAATTTTTATTAAATTTATTTTAAAATAATCACATGTTATATATTTGACTATTTCAAATATTGTTGCTGATATTCGGTATTTCATAGGATTGTGTGTTAAAATCGAATAAAAGCGAAGGCTATAAACCTAAATATTACCATAGTTCGGCAAAATCTTTTTTCGGTAATTTAAATCGTTAAAATTAATTGACATCAGCCATAGAATTTTTTAAGACAAGGCCAATTAACTAGGTTAGGATGTATTTAAGCCATTTCAGTTGAAAAATTAAACTTGGCTAATTTTCCAAAGTAAAGCAAATAATTTTACATTCACAACCAGACTAATAAGGCTTTTTTCCATGGAAAGATTTTTCGCGTTCCCGCTAGCGCTTGACAACGCAAAATGGATTGATCCCGCCTTTCGTTTTCGCTAGCACACACACGGACGCGGTCAGCCTATAATGACTCGTGTATACTAAAGTTCACGATTCATAAAAATGACAGAAAAATCAACGTTCCGAAAGTTTGGTTCTTAAATACAGAGGTTTTCTTCTTCAGGACCGCAATCAACCTCGAGAAGAGTTTCCGTGTTCATTGAGACAACCTCGCAGTTATTATCGGTTGGCCGATATCCCAACTCTTCTATTTTGACTACAGACGGAACACCCACAACCTCTATGAAGTCATAAAGGGTCTCTACTTTGATGGCGCTGACGTCGATTGAGAGGCTTTCAATGCCAAGGATCGCTTCCTTCTTAATTGGTAGAGTCACGGTTGAGTCAGGAACTTCGGGTTGTACGACGTGGGCGTAGTCAGATTTCTCGGTGCAAGACGGAATCCGTACATTTTTCACGCGTCGTAGCTGCACCGAACAAGACCTAACTCCCCATTGACGACAAAGGCTCTCAATCAGCCGTGGTCGTGAAGGTGTTCTGTGTCGTGGATCTGGCTCGTGACTGGTCGAAGCGCCACTTTGGTTTCCTGGAAGACCATGAATTCGAAGGTGAGCTCGGAGGGTTCTTTTCGTGGCGAAGGTCTGGTCGCGAATTGGGCACTTGTGTGACCTTGCCCTCTGAGCTTGACGCCCTTTTTCGCGGTGCGATAATTTTATCTCGTGTCTGGCCCGGTATCCACGCTTTGGACATCCAGTTGGTTTCTCGGCCGTGTGAGTTTTTTTGTGGATAATCAAAGAGTTCTTGAATGCGGATGCGAAACTACACTGGTTACATTGAAATGGTTTCTCGCCCGTGTGAGTTCTTTTGTGAAAAATCAAACAGTTCTTGAATGCAGATGCGTAATTACACTGGTCACATTGAAATGGTTTCTCGCCCGTGTGAGTTCTTTGGTGCGAAATCAAATGGCTCTTTTGTGAACCGGCGTAACTACACTGGTTACATTGAAATGGTTTTTCGGTCGTGTGAGTTCTTTGGTGCGAAATCAAATGGCTCTTTTGTGAACCGGCGTAACTACACTGGTCACATTGAAATGGTTTATCGCCAGTGTGAGTTCTTTGGTGCGAAATCAAATGGCTCTTTTGTGAACCGGCGTAACTACACTGGTCACATTGAAATGGTTTCTCACCCGTGTGAGTTCTATTGTGGATAATCAAATAGTTCTTGAATGCAGATGCGTAATTACACTGGTCACATTGAAATGGTTTCTCGCCCGTGTGAGTTCTTTGGTGCGAAATCAAATGGCTCTTTTGTGAACCGGCGTAACTACACTGGTTACATTGAAATGGTTTCTCACCCGTGTGAGTTCTTTTGTGAAAAATCAAACAGTTCTTGAATGCAGATGCGTAATTACACTGGTCACATTGAAATGGTTTCTCGCCCGTGTGAGTTCTTTGGTGCGAAATGAAATGGCTCTTTTGTGAACCGGCGTAACTACACTGGTTACATTGAAATGGTTTCTCGGTCGTGTGAGTTCTTTTGTGGATAATCAAATAGTTTTTGGATGCAGATGCATAGCTACACTGGTCACATTGAAAACGTTTCTCACCCGAGTGAGTTATTTTGTGGATAATCAGGCAGTTCTTGTATGCAGATGCATAGCTACACTGGTCACATTGAAATGGTTTCTCCCCCGTGTGAGTTCTTTTATGGTAAATCAAATTGATCTTTCGTCAAAAAGCCTTTATACACTGGTCACATTGAAAAGGTTTCTCGCCCGTGTTAGGTCTTTCCTGGGAAATCAAATGGCTCTTTTGTGAAAATACTTTTCGACACTGGTCACATTGAAATGGTTTCTCGCCAGTATGTTCACTTTTGTGAGCAATAAAATATCCTTTTTGGTTCGTGGCCAAGACGCACTCAGTGCATTTGTGTTCCTTCAATTCTCGGCTGCTCATTTTGTCAGATTCAAGTTTTAAGTTCTGAACGAAGTCTCTTTTGGATTGATGAATCTGTCTCGCTGCATCGACTGGAAGGATTTTTGGAGTTGGTTTTCGATGAAGACCACTTTTAGAAAAACCTGAACCAAATAAAATTCCTATATTAGCCATCACGAAATGTTCCGTAAAAATAGATTCGGCGATCACCCTATCTCAAAGTTATGATTGCAATTAAATATTGTTGACTAACATTAGTACATCAAGGACGTGCATTTTAATTGAAGTTTAGACTGCTTGAGGAAGATGCCACAAAAGACGCCATATTTAAAAAAAGCTAATTGAAGGGCAGGCAAAGCAGGCGGAGCTCAGGGTAGTTGTTGCGAGGTCGCAGGTTGTTGAATGTTGGGATGAGTATTGCACCACAGTTATGCAATTCTACTGATAAACTTATGTTTGACAGTTACTTACTCTCTCCAATTTGGGTGTGGTGGTGTCACTCCTTTGTGGGCACCCAGTCTCTGGAAAGCTGTTGGTGATCTGGATTCCAGGCGGGCTGGATTCTAATACACATTCAGACAAAATTCGCCAGTGATTTCGTATTTTTGAAATATCCTGGATTTCAACAAAGAAACAAAATTTAAAGAGAAAATCCACAAAATTCTCAAACAAACTTACGAAGACAACGAATACCAATAGATTTTATAAACAGATACACATCAAAGGAAAGACACGCAAATTCAAGTAAAAACCTACAAATCTTCGAAAAATTACAAATCCGCAAATCCAAGGAAAATTCCGAAAAATCAATTGGAAATTGGGTTTCTTAATGTTCGACCCTCGGGTGGGTATAAACCGGTTTGGATCAAATTGCGCAGTTTTTATTTGCGCAGTTTTTATTTGCGCAGTTTCCATTTGCGCACTTTCCGTTTACCCACGTTTTCATTTGCGCAGTTTGTCAATTTCGCCATTCCGCGTTTGCGCGGATTTCATATTTGCGAGGATTTTTCATGATATAAATATTAATTATTAATAATTAAAAGTTTTATAAAAGACTGATACTTCATGAAGTATCAGTCTCTTATAAAACTTTTAATTATTGAAAAATAACCATGGAACATAATTTTAAAATTTATAATTAATTATTAAGCCTTTTTGCATTTACACAAGGTTATTTCTGGCATATAATTTTTAGCATTACCCTGTTTACCATCCAGCTGCACTGCTGGTCTATGTTTAATATCCGGTCGTGCTGTAAATACCAATCATTTTCATGTTTTGCTTAGTTGAAATATCATTTGTTGAATAAGTCGTTTGAAAATATATCGCCAGTCAAACAGCGACTCGTAGCTTCTCAGCCTTAAGGTTAAGATCGTAGTGTATATAGTAACAGTTTACAGACTAGTACCAGAATTATAGACCGAACTATAGCCTCGACTACAGCCTGTACTACGTATTTATTTCTAATTGATAAATTCTAAGTAATGGCTCCTGTCGGCGCCGCACACTCATTTCGCTCGAGCGCGGGGGGCACGCGGCGCCACCCCAACCTCATTTAAAAAAATTGCGATGGGCCATCTATAACGCCACCTTGAGGACAGTACCAAGCCTAACGCATCAAGAACTGTCCAACCCGATATTAACCCAACCAAAATTATTCTAACGTAACCTAACCCCTGGATAGTAGATTTTAGAAGATCGGTAAAAAGCCTGGTTTTTAGACCCCGTAAACCAATTGCACCAAGGGAGTCGGCCATGGTTATTTAAAAAAAACAAGTATCGCTAAGAGTGGATGATACTGTTCGTAAAAAGAAAAAAAGATAAACACGAAGTAAATTTTTACGCTAAAAGGTATCTTTTCACGTTTTTATAGATTAAATATGATATACTAAATATCAGTTGATAATTTTTATTGAATTAAAAAACCAAAATAAAAAATTAATAAAATATAAAGCGCAAAAAATTACGTAACAATATTAGATTGCCATTTTGAAATTTTAAGATCACGTGGTACAAACGACCTTGCGAGACGCCCTTGGAGTCTCTCGATCTGATTGATACGCGGGGAGAAATAAAATGCACTGTGGAAAAAATAACCTTTTTGACCCCTAAGAAACAGGGTTCGAAAAAACCCGGGTTTTTTCCAAAAAGCCCAACCCAGTGGGTTTTTTAGTGGGTTTTTTATTCGGGTGGGTTTTTTATTTTAGTATACTATTTCCATATTTGTATTACATGATATGTCAAAAAAAAACCCAAATCAAGAGAAATTAGAAATGTCTTATGTCGAGCCCATAGAAATCTCATAGGTAACTAGAATGCTGCCGATCAGGCTGAGAAATAAGGAATTTTTTTAAACTGGATCTGTGGCCAGTAGAGCCTAGGTAGTTTAATTAAAAAACTGGCCACTGACCGCTTACCATTTTTAACCTTCAAAATCAGGCTTTCATTTCAGGGATTAATATAGTATTTTTTATTGAACTAAATTCTTGAAGGGAAAAAACTTTGAATTAATTAAGTGGTCACCAGGACCACTAACACCCCAAGCATTTAATTTTTAAACTGGCCCAGCTAATTTTTAAACTGGCGATTGACCTGTGATAGTGCCTTATTTCTCACACTGCTGCCGATTACGGCCGAGCTTGTCGCCAGTTCGTTTTGAACCTTCAGCCAATGAGAGGCCATAGAGTGGTTCCGACAAGGATGATAATAATCCTCCTTGGTTCCGCTACTCTCGCGGGAGCTAGGAGACGTCATTCTCTCTGGTGACCTTAAATTCTTGGCAGAACCACTCTTTAGCTCTGATTGGCTGAGATCTGGCTATCATCTGCCGCAGCGTTTGGTCCATTTGCCAGTTACACGGCAGCATTCTAGTTACCTATGAGATTTCTATAGACGAGCCCTGCTAAAAAAGATTGTAGGGACTAGATATCGTCTGCTAGGTAAACTGCTTCACTTTTTTGTGTCAGATAAAGCCATTGAATTGGGAATAATACTGCTAGAATTACAATTACGATTTCGGTTGTCATGGTTACGCGGGACCTGTTCTGATAAGACTGTATGAAATTCATCTTTACAATTAGGTGGTAGCGCCATCTATATTTTGTAAAATTACATGGCTAAAAATAAAAAATTATTAGCTAACTCATCGTAACTTGAGTTAAAAAGGATCGTGTTAACAGAATAAAATTATTTTTAAACAACTTCAAAGGTTTGTTTGTTACGAGAAATTATACAATTCAATTTCGCATCAGATTCGCGAAAATATTCAATTGCAATATAGTTTCCACCACTAGAGACAGATGCCGCGACGGTAGAACGATAAAGTTGAATAAGTCTCCTTATTGAACGAAGTTGGTCCCACGCCAGCTAGATTTAGTTGTACCTCTATTTATTCCCAACTCAATGGATAAAGCTGAAAAGCTTGTAAAAGTGTACAGATACTGCAAAGGCAGCACAGCTGAACCAAAGGACTGGTAGAAATCTCAAGTTATAAGTCTCAAGTCTCAACAATTAAGTTAACAAGCCGGTTAACTTTGTAAATTACTTTGTAAATATATATATAAAAAATGCCTTTTCATTAAAATATGACATTTTAAAGTGGGTTTTTCTCAGGTGGGTTTTATTGTGGGTTTTTTGGGGTGGGTGGGTCAAAAAAACCCATTGGGTTTTTTGTTTTCGAACCCTGGGTGTCGGCCGGCGTTGCCAGAGCATCCGCTCTTATTCCCACTGCTGTGTGCGAAGTGGGGGCTGGTCGGTCCATTGCTGCACCTTCTGCTGGATTGAGCGGCTTGCGTCGAGGGTGTGACCATCAGTAGTAGGGTTCTGCTACCCATGCTGGTTTTGTCACCTGTTCGGGCGTGTGGACGCTGCCGTAGGGCATTATGATGATAGACCTCCGGTGGTGTGGTTTGAATCTTATAGGTACACGGGGCTATAAATATGATGCATGTCCAGACCTAAGAACCGACTCCGAAACGACGTCGGGCCGATTTAAAATTAATACTTATTTCCGACCCAAAACTGATCTAATTATTAGATGCCGCGTTTCTCGAATACAAATAAGTTTGAAGAAAAAATAAAAGTGAATAAAAAATTATCTCAGAAAATCCTCAAAATAATGAAAATATCCTCTTTTCAAATACATATGGTCTTTTTCATAATGTTTATGTCGAATCCATTAATTAAATGTAACGTCTATTTTAAGTCGGATAATGGTCAGCATACCGACCATAAATAGTCCCATAAATAGAATTACGGTTTTAGTTTCGAAAAACGATCGGACATTTTTAGGTCGGCATTTGGTCGTCGACTATAAAGCGACTTTTCGATAGTACACCGACCCTAAAATGACTTCATGTGTTACAGGGGTCGGTGGGCTACGGCCCTGCGTGAGACAAGGGGCTGTTCAAAAATTATGTAACGCGGTAGGGGGGGGGCAGGAGGGTTTGTGCAAGCGTTACGAATTGTTACGTGGGGGGGGGGGAGGGGGGTTCACTAAAATGTTACGTAACACATCTTATTTTTAATATCGTAGAATAAAAATTTCATCACTTTCAGAAAAAGTCGCAATTATTAAAAACATAAGCGTTTTCTTTTTTTTACCCACGTTAAAAAGAGTTTTATATGACCTTGATCTACAGTTTCGCCTATTTTACCACGCTCAGGATGGACAAAGGTGCGAGAACGATTAGTAAAATTTAGTACCAGCATATCAGTTCTTACGTACTATAATAATTTAAGGTGGGGGGGGTCGATATTTGTTACGTAATTTAAGAAGAGGGGTCTTTCCATTTGTTACTTTTTGTTACGAGGGGGAGGGGGGAGGCCAAAAAGTGGTTTTTCTGCGTTACGTAATCAATACCATTTGTTTCTTGAGATTGTACTTCCAGAAAAGTAGTAAAAAAGACCTCTGGAATTTTTTTCGCCCAACCTGGCGTTCCTTTAACTAAATCTTTAAAGACGGCCCTGAATATTACTGGCCCCTTCTAAATTACGGTTCACCCGGTCTACATCTATAGCCCGGCTACGGCCCTGTTGTATTAATGTATGTGGTTTAATATTTAATAAAATGTAGCTAGTTGCCAGTATTTACAAAAGTCTGGTTTATTTGTCTGCCTTATTCTTCCAAGATGTGAACTAGAATCTCCTTAACTTGTTGGTGTAGATAGATACCTCCAACTAACGTGCGTTATAAATTTTACAAACGTGATTGATTTAATCAATTAGAATACTTCAAGACTAATATTTTATAACTCCTACTTCTATAAGACTTTACCATAACAGAGTTCCCGAGGAGGGGTTTTACCATTTTGCTGTGACTGTTGGCAACGTATATTCACCGCGTTGGCAGTGTCATGAACTTTGGAAAAGGCTCACCAGGGCAAAACCTGATATATTTTTTAACGTTAACGACCACCGTAACGACGGTTTTGACTTACTTGGTAGTGTAAACCAACTTTTGAACGTTTTTATTCGAATTCGTGTTTTTGTAATGTTTTGTTTACTGTGTGTTTGTGTTCAAACATGGGCGAATGTTGTGTGTGTTCTGTATGTATGGGGCTTCTTCTCTCCAACGCGTAATTTAACTTAGGGTTACGGTAAATTATGTTGCAACGATATTTATACAAACAACTTTGGGAAAAGTCCGTCAACCGTTTCATTTTTATGAACTCATTAACGTAATTTATTCTATATTATTTATTATATATATTATATATTCAGCAAGATTTTTGTTATTTATAGATTAATTTAGAATTAATTGTTATAATTAAAAGTACAGTTGCGAACAGGAAACGAGCTGGAGTTATATTTTTAACAGGTTGATTTTAGGGCTTCGAGGTGGTAAATACCAAGTGGAAAATAATGTGGCAAATAGTGGTAAATAACGGTCTGACCAAAAATGTATTTAGTGGAAATATATTTTTTACTTTTATTAAGATTTCAAAATTAAAAATTTGGCATTTTGGGCTGTAAAATACAAATATCTATTTATAGTGGCCAGAATTTGGGCTAGTCCGAAAGTTTATTATTGATAACTATTTAGTACAGACAGAACGACAGACAGGTAACGCCAGCATCGGCTTTCAACAAAAAAACTCCCGAGAAGAGGTATATTTTGGCTTTCTAACGTGTTGGGCATTTTTGATAAAATTGTTTGGTTTTTTGAAAAATATATAAATTGCTGGATCCGCGTTGGATCCAGCTGGATTGATGTCGGTCCAGCAAAGATCCAGCTGGATTGTAATCCCTAGTTACCGTTACGCTACCTTATTTCCAAAACCAATTAACTTGATAAATTCTTTTTCGTTATTTGTTTGTTAAGTTAAAATACACTCTGTTAAATAAGTCTTCGGCCGTTGGGATTTTGGCACTTATTTGCGATTATCTCAAAAACTATGAATGCTAGCCAGTTTAAACCAATTTTATTTTTAATATTTTACTAATATCTTTCATATCTATGTGATTCACGTGCAGCAATTCCGTATCCGCCGGAAACGCCAAATATCGTTTTTGGCAACTTTTTTAATAATGATGTTACGCCCCTGAAACCTGCATTTTGGGATTCAAAAGGGTCGATTCATATTTAGAAAGAGCCCTTGTTATACGGCTACGTCGAACGGCTGCTAAGATATGGCCTATTGAAAATTCGGGTCTCATTCGGAAAAATCGAAAATGCCTAATTAATCAATATTATTAATCCGGCAAAAAACCACAGCGTTCCAACAACTCTTTAAATCAATATATATATATATATATATATATATATTAGAGACGAGACGGGCTTCTTATGCCCGACCCGGCCCGAGCCCGCTTCGGGCAGAAATAAATTTTAATTTTTACGGGTCGGGTCGGGTCAGGCAAATTTAATTTTTAAAAATTTCGGGTCGGGCCGGGTCGGGCTAATTTTCAATCGGGTCCGGGTCGGGCCGGGTTTTTTTTTATTATAAAATTAAATGGACCGGGTCAATTTTCAAAAGGGCCGGGATTTTAAAAAAGGCCCGGCCCGGCCCGACCCGACCCGACCCGCCCCTTACCCGCGACTGCGTAGGGCATGTGGAATGGTTCGGCCCTTCGGGTGTTGTACGAAGAGACATAGAGGAAGAGAGAGGGGGTGGGAGAGAGATAGACGTAATGAGTTCTGCGAGCAGCGCGACTAGCGTCTATTGACTATCATTTCAAGGTCGTCACAGTCGTCCGGTTCGCCTAAACTTCTCTTACGTTTCGTTTTGGTTTTACTTTTGATTTCACGGCGTTAAATTGCGAATAAGCCTTTCTATAAAGTCGAACTTGTTTTAATGTATCGCTTTCGTCACGAGATACGTAGGAGTTCAGTTCAGTTTTGAAGGCTAGATCTTTATAAAAAGGGCGACTCCGACTCGTCGAATTTTAATAGGTCTTAATATAAAATACGAGAGGTCACGTGATTACGTTAGATACATCGTGCAGTTAAATTTAGAGAGCGCGCGCATATTTTGGCTTTTGTTGAGCTCGCGCGAAAACGCACGAGACCCTCTACACGGAAATATTAGGAAACGCGCGAGCCCGTTTGCGCTAAGATATCAAGACGCGCGTGGAACGTTTTAACAAGTTGAATAAGACATAAATAGAGTTTATGCTAGCGTCAATAGGTGTTTACAAAAAATAAAACAATAAAAAATTAAAAGTATAAAATGTTTTTATCCGCGTCATGAGCTTAAGCTTTTTAATACTTTATTGGTACGCGCGTTTCGCACGCGGGTTTCAAATTCCGAAAGGTCGCGCGACTTCAGCGCGTGCTCTCTAACTTCAATCACCTATGGGCTATGATAGTTGAACGTCTCTTCTACGTCACGAGTGACGCACCCGCAGGGCCGTGCAGAGGTATCCTGGGGCCCGGGGACAAACTTACTCGCGGGCCCCTTCGATTGGCAACCCCCCCCCCCTTGAGCCCTGAAACCTTTTCCCAAGTTATCTTGATTTTCACCCCCCGCCCTTGAGCTTCTTCGATGGTCCCTACAGCTACGGGCCCTCCTCGTGGACCCTTTTCGCCCGGGCCCCGGGGATCTTGCCTCCCCTCTGCACGGCCCTGCTCGCCCGATACATCTAAACAAGAAAGCCAATGTTACTTTATAGAAAGGCCTATAAATTTGCAAGTCGCGTGTCTCGGCGTACTTGAAAAAATATAGCTAAAAGAATTCTAGATATTCCCGCGTCACAAACGAGCAGTGGCGTAGCTGATGTTCCGCAGGGCCTCATAGAGATTTTTGCGGGGGGGCCTCTGACTTCTCAGCTATGCCACTGCAAACGAGTGACGAAAGTGTATTTTCCAGCACGGGACTGACACTTGGTCCTCGAAGATCGAATTTAAAAGGTTCAACTCTTTCGCAACTAACTGTCGCCTTGATTAATTAGGCATTTTCGAATTTTCCGAATGATACCCGAATTTTCGATAGGCCATATCTTAGCAGCCGTTCAACGTAGCCGGATAACAATGGCACTTCCTAAATATGAATCGACCCTTTTGAATCCATAGGGGCGTAACATCATTATTAAAAAAGTTGTCAAAAACGATATTTGGCGTTTCCGGCGGATATGGAAATGCTACACGTGAATCAAGAATGAAAGATATTAGCAAAATATTAAAAATAAAATTGGTTTCAACTTTGCTATCATTCATAGTTTTTCAGATAATCGGAAATAAGTGCCAAAATCCCAACGGCCGAAGACTTATTTAACAGAGTGTACAAGATTATTGAAATTTGTTCAAATTAAAGTTTAATATTTAAAATATACGTAATACATCGGAGAGATTGTGTGTACAAAAACTTCATTTATTTCTTAAGCGCTAGAAATATGTTTGGTCTATGGAAATATAGTTTTAGGTGTAAATATTAAATCAAAAGTCGTTTTTAAAATAGTTTTCTCTTAACCTAAATTTAAAATTTTAAAAATTTTAAAATAAAATTACTCGTAAGAATAATATTTACGCCACGGCATGAAATATTTCTTAGGTAGGCTTAAGTTAAATCAAAAGCTGTTTTAAAATACATTTTCGTTGCAAAAAGTGAAGAGGTCAGTCCGTTCCTGTCAGAGGCGATTACTAAAGACGTCCAGCCAAAGAGTATAAAAACTACGTAACCTAGAGATATAATGACGATTGAAAGCAGTAAAGGAAGTTGTAGCAACCGGGGGGGAAGGCACTCAGTGAATTTGCACTTCATATTTCGGTACCGCAGCGCCACTACGGCAGTATTTAGTACAAAAAATAATAAAACCGGAGAAAAATGGCAGTTACGGTGTTGCGGAGGTGCTAAATTTGGCATTTTGGATATTTAATTGTCTAATATCTGTCAATTCAAAAAAGTGACAGTAATTGGTTACTGTTTCGTGATTTTTTTAGTTAGAATTTGTGGATTCGTTGTTTCGGTGTTTATTTTCAAAAAGTGAAGAATAAGGCGTTTGTTCTCTAACGTTGCCAAGTCCTAAAGGTAACTAATTCCTTAGGAATTTTCAAGAATGTTGAACTAAATCAAAATGATTGCCACTTAAAACTGCCGTACTGGCGCTGCGGTACCGAAATTTGAAGTGCAAATTCACTGAGTGCCTTCCCCCCCGGTTGCTACAACTTCCTTTACTGCTTTCGACCGTCATTATATCTCTAGGTTACGTAGTTTTTATACTCTTTGGTCCAGCCGCGTTCTCTTCCCTCGTTCGACACGTGACCCCTTGATCAATGCTTGACCGCCGTCGAAAAGCCGGGCCACCTCAACTCCGAGAGTTAAACCTACTGTATCGTACCAAGAAACCTTCTATTTTACCCAAATTAAGTCAACTAGCTCGATTAATTTCTACAAAATATTTTAAAGCACTAAAAGATTCGAAGCTCTATCAAACGGAATAACAATGGGTTCCCTTACTAGATTTGTCTTTAAGTTCTACTCGAACTACGCACACGTTTCTAAACTAATTATACCAAATTAACTATGAAGTTCAAACTTACAAAAACTATTTTAAGCACTAGAGGACAGTTGTATCTATGCATGGTATGACAAACTGTTAATTAAAAAAAACTTTTTTGGGGAGGTTTTGAGCGCAAAGGCTCATTTTCCTTTTTTACTAGGTTATAGAAACATATTCCGATTAATTAGATAATAATTAGTTATTATATTATATATCTAAATATTAACATGAGAAGATATCAATTTTATGACTAAAGTCATTACATGTCATTTGGATTCCTGAAAATGGTGTGAAAGTAATTTTCTGCCTTGTATTTAAAGAGGGTATACGGATTTATAGTGATACTAGACCGAATATTATCGTTTTCTAAATTGAAAGATAGATACTAAACTTAATTAATCTATTAGCCCGAAATTATTATAAGTCAGTTTAATTCCAATTAATGTTAATAACTACCGTAAGTGTTATATCGATTGATGTCAAAGGTAAAAATGCACATTTTAAATAGACGAAACATTGCAGGCGTTTAAAACGGTCTATAATTTGCATTTGTATTTATTAAATTATGACGAGGTGAATCAGATTGAAATCAACGCCATTGACACTACAATAGAGTCCCCTGTAACACAAAAAGTCGATTCAGGGTCGGGCTTTGGTCGAAAAGTCTCTTTTGGGTCCTGGGGGCCTATTCTTGTCTCGGTTACGACATAACGATTCCGCCTTATCACTTCGCCATACCGACATTCGAGATAACGACATTCGCTTGAAACCTTATTCTTGTCCCCCTGTCGCTATCAGAAATGTCGTAAAAACGAAAATACCGCCAGGCGAGTTGTGACGTCAACATCCGGTGACGTGCCCCTCTAATCGTCCAATACGAATCGCACTTATTTATTTCTGTCGGCTGCTGTAATATTTTTGCGTTTGTTTACGTTTTCGCAGTTGTCATTTTTGTTCTTCGTTGGTAGTTTTTTTTAAAATAACATTGAGTCGCGCCACAAAATTCTGCGGAAATCTAAAGGTTTTAATTTTAGAATACATGGAGGCTAATGAACGTTTCGTTAGCCGTAAGTTTGATGCAAACTGTACAAACGAGGCGTACAGTACACCGTGATGTGCATTAGTCTTGTTCAAAGGCTTAATGCTTGTTGTGGACCGTACTGGAGGTGCAGTAATTTTTTTGGAATAGAAATACTGTTACTTCTATTACTTATGCATAAATGTTCCAGAGTTTGGCTGACTGGAACTTCCCAAACTAGAACTAAGACAACTGAGGAAGGTCGAGCAAATGCTGGGCAGCTCTCGTTTATTGAGCGGCCTAGGGGGTACATTTGGCCACTACGAAGTACCAGAAGCTGGTTTTGGGGTAAGTATTCTTTCATGAATACATTTCATGGTAACATTTCTTGATTTTAACAACAGATAATTGAAGAAAATGGATGCGGCATTGGCTACTTTAGATCAAAGTCCCGCAGCTTCTTCAACAATGGCTCCTCCATATTCAGTCACTATCGCCCATTCTTCTCCCACTGGCTCCCATTCCCGCAGATCTCAAAGATTTAATCATAGTTTACCAGTAGCGTCTGTGAGTTCTAACAATGAATATAAAGCCCCAGGAAAGGAAGGTGTAGCTCCGTCTAGTGGAACTTTTGCACCTCTCGTTTTCAAAGAGAGACCTGGTTGCAGTAACCGTTTCCAGTTACTCTGATTTGCTTTGCCGGAAGTTTCTAGCTCGGCCAAAACACGCGGCCAATAATATCAATCCTTCCATTCCTGGGGCTTTATATTCTTTGGTTCTAATCACTCCCAAGGTAAAAATATTTATCCAGCTGCACGAGGTAAGTAGAAAATCATTTACTTTAAACATATTTAAAATTTGGAAAATATAATTTGGCTTAAACCGTTTAAGGTCGCAACCAACAAAGGCAACAGGGCCATATGCAAGGGCTCAACAATTTCTTGAGAAAATAAATTCAAATCTTGATAAGCAAACTAAGATAATGGAAGATCAGTTGGAAACTTGGTGCCATATAGCTAGTTCTCAAAGGGGAATTTGTATTGTAAAAACTATTTGAGTTTCATATGCTTAGTTTTAAAACAAAGTAAGTGAAAAATTCTCAAATTTTTTATTTTGAAGAATCTTTTACAATTCCACTAATAAAGTTTTGAAAAGAAATATAGTTGTTTTTCTGTTACCTATACATCCTCATACTTACCTTTATATTGAGAAGTTAATACTCAAAACTTACCTTAGGAATGATCCCTAGAGTTCTTGGTTGCTAGGTAACTTTTTTCAAAGATATCTTGAAACCATTGATGCCTTGTATATGTGGGCATCATGAGTACGCCCAGGAAACTTGGCTTTGACATTCAAAATTACCATATCACAATCGCAAACCTATAAAAACTATGTAAATTTTTGAATGTACATGTATATTATTTAGATATATAAATAAAGCTTACCAATTGCACGTTTAAGGAATGGTATCCTTTCCTGTTAATGTACAAATGTTCACGATAATTTGAATCTCGTGAATTTGGAGCAACATTTGCAATGTGCGTACAATCTATTGCAGCAATGGCCCCCGGGAAATCTGGTCTTCTCCATAAATCTATACGCATTGTTAAATTAATAATTATCTGCTATGAAATGATTTGATAATTACCTCAACTTTATGGCTTCCCTTTACTCAGTGGAAATTTTATCCATTTTGGCATTAAAATGCTATTTATTGCATCGGTTTCTTGATGCAGACAGCGACTGACCGTGGCCTGACTGACATCAAGAAACAAATCTTTGCCAACTAGCTGCTTTCTGGTAAGCACAAAATCGAACAGCCACTAACGCCTAATGAACCATATAATTATTAAAACGCTAATAATTACGAAATTTAATTCTTAAATTCATGGCTCACCTTTGAATCTACAGGGAGATCCGTAACTCTTACGTTAGACGCGTTTGACTCTAACGTCGCTTTTAGATGCTCACAAATCTCTATTACTAAATACTTATCTAGGTGAAATAAACTTCTAAACTAATTTTCCGAAAGTTCAAAAGCTTTTGATCTATCTCTTAGAACTCTCTCCCACCCCAAACTCTTCGTTTCTTCCATTTCTGACAGACGCCAAAACTCAAAACATGCGAGCTGTAAAGCAGCCATTTTGAAAATACCGCGATTCGAAGCGAAAAATGACGTCATAACGACAAAGAAACGCGATTCCGACATCCCCAGCCCTGTCGTTATAATTCGCTGGCGATACGGCGATGTCGAAGTGAGTTTTGGAGACAAGAATACGGTTTTCGCCGGTCGATGTCGTTATGGCGATATTTTATCGATTCCGCCATAACGACATGCGTATCGCCAAGACAAGAATAGGCCCCCTGGTCCACATGCCGACTCTAAAAGTCTGAAACGTCTTTAGTCTAGGACTGACCGGGTCTGGACCAGGGTTCGACATTAGGATAATTTTTAGTGGACAGCCTGACTAGTGAGCCTCCTATCTTAATTTACTTTAGTAGTCACTGACTAGTGGGCGTAAAAATGGGGGTATAAAAACAAGAAGGACAGCCACCTTAATCATTACTCGAGTTAATTGACTTTGACCGCGATCACAATTTTTTCACGACTTAAAGAGTCTTTGACTAGTTCAAAATATTGTCATTGATAATATCATCAAATTACGCGTTAATTGGAGATCGAGATTCCGAATCAGAACTTGTATGAGGGGCATAAAGTTATGTATTTGTACCCCGCCGTTCCGCTAGGCACTACGGCGGCCCACAACACTCAACCAGGTCCGGACAAAAATGCGCTTTGCGAAACAAACGTTCGGCCAGTGAGACAGCTATAAGAACAGGCTCACGTATGGCAAACAAACGCCCTCATCACGGCCCAACAAAAGGCGACACCATGGGCCTGCCCGAGAACCCATCCTCGCACAGCTGTGGGCTAGAGAGACTTTCTCTTCCACTGCAAAAACCATCCCCGATAAGGTTATCAAATGACAGGTATGGAGCGAACCATCGCGCGAACCCAAAGTCCGAGCCCAGCAACCACGAACACACCCGTCACCCCTCCGGCTGGCGGCGAAGGGGGCGATGCGAACTGGCGCGCAAGCCCAGAAATCAGGCCCGGCAGCCGCGAACGACACCAGTGACCCCATTAAGGACAATCCGGATAGGGACAGTGATACCTGTGCAAATCAGCCGCAGGTTATTAGCCATACGTTGCCCGGCTCTCGCCACGAGGAGGCTTTGCAATCAGGATTTAAGAGTGTGAAAATAAATTACTTTTGTTTCAACACTTGGTTTATGAGAAATGGTTCCACATCGAGTTAGGTGCACCGCTTTTATCGGGGACGTTTTGATTTTTTTGAGACAAGTTTCGTCGTGAGTCGTGACCGAGGTTTAGCTCGAAATATTTAAATCCAATAATGCTCATACGCATCCTTATGATAAAACAAAACGAAATGGAAGAATTTATCTTTCGCCTACCTTTATTCATAAAATAAGACGTATTGTTTAGGAGTAGATGAATTTCCTTTGGGATTTACGAGTGATTTGTTTGTCGGATTAACGTGCATTTTTTCCAGGATATATTGACCGTTTGAAATGATTTTACCCGGGAAATTTCATCGCTAGTCGCTACCAAAGGACTCGTGACGAAGAAAAATGAAATGGTGCTAAACATAACTAAACAATGTTGTATGTCTAATATTTCCAACATATGTAGTATAATGTATACGATTATCGTATTACGATAGAATGGAATTAGTAGCAGACGAAAAAGCCACTGAAGAGGGCTAGAACTTAGAATAAAGATTAAAGTTTATCCGGCGAAAATTTACTGCATAACATATTTTATAATTTCCCCTAAAAAAATCCCCATTGAGTAGATTTTCCCCTTTTTTCCTCTCCTAAGAAAATTGCAGCTCTAGCTGTCCGTTTTCCCCCAAAAAGGGATTTTTCCCCTCCATGCGGAAAATTGTAAGTAATGCTTTACATTTGGGCGAAATGTTTTCGCAACATCACTGCCTTTTTTTTTTAAATAAAATGATGGTGTATAACTAGTTGAACAAATTCCCAAATCTTCGCATCATTCCGAGCACCGCTCCACATCAAAATTGGGAAATGATAAATATATTGGGTAAATGGAAACATAATTGGATAAATGGAAACCAAATTGGATAGATGCGAATAAGTTTGGGTAAATGCGAAAACGTTTCGGTATATTCCAATAAAATTGGAAAATGCGAATAAAATTTGGAAATGCGAGTAATATTGGGTAAATGGAAACAAAATTGGGTAAATCCGAATAACTTTGGATAAATGGAAACCAAATTGGATCGATGCGAATAAGTTTGGGTAAATTCGAAAACGTTTCGGTATATTCCAATAAAATTGGAAAATGCGAATAAAATTTGGAAATGCGAATAATATTGGGTAAATGGAAACAAAATTGGGTAAATCCGAATAACTTTGGGTAAATGCCAATAAATTTTGATAATTCGAATAAATTTCGGTTAATGAGATTAAATTTGGGTAAATGGAAACCAAATTGGGTAAATGCGAAAATGTTTGGTAAATGCAAAAAGTTTGGGTAAAATTGGGAAATGCTAATAATATTCTGTATATGGAAACAAATAAATAAATAAATTGGAAATTGGAAATTACTTCTTAATAAGAAACATTGTCTGCCATGTCAAAAGTAAGAAATATAACTCTTTCAAAGACTAGCCGCGAGCTATAGAATGATATTTCTGAAGTGGATGATTTTACACTTGAGAATCTTGGACTTCAAAAGGGACAACCCACACTATTCCCCCAAATGATTTTAAATAATAAAACTTGATAGATATCGGATGATTTCTAAATTTCTTTAAAAAAATGGAAGCAACGTTATTATAAAAAAAGTTCAGTGAAGGGTCAATGTATGAAAAAAATGCTGCCCATGTAAAATGTGGTGTTGTCCTTAAACTGGGATAATAAGGCTCTGCTCTGAATATTTTACTTGGATCATAGTTTCATACACAAATTTGGCATTTTGTAAAGAAATTAGTGGACCTGTAGTGGCATCACGGGTTGCAGGGTCGCCCCGAGGCATTTGGCGGTTGGAGGGAGCTTCGGAAACGCTGTGAATTCAAGTAAATTTTTACGATAAATATATTTAAGATAATCAACCTTTTGTAATAAACCTTAACTACTACCAACATGACGATCTTGATCGTGAGGACAGAGATCTCGACCTGCAAATGGTGATTTTCAGAATCGTTAACTTGCTAACACCTTGTTCTAAACTTAAGAATTTGATTATCAAAGTACCGAAAGTGTGAAGTTTTTTTTATCTTAATCTAATTTTTGCTTCTTACCTTTTAAGTAGCGGCCAACGAGATAAGTCGGTAAGCGGACGCCGTGTGATATGGTTTGTTTAACAGCAGGCCCGTACACAGCCGCCAAAACTAGGAGGCGCTCAAATTCTATTTGGGGGTGCCAATGCCTTGAGTCTAATCACGTTTCTCTTTTTTCGTGTGTCCGGTTGTAGCCCTAAAATATCCGTCAAAACATTTTTGCTAAGCTGGTTCAATATTTCTACAATTGAAAAGTTTATCTGGTACAGTGAGACGCGCGAAAGCAATTTTCAAAAACTATAGTAAAATGGTTTCAAATATCTACTGATACTAGCTCGCTAGTAAAAGTAATTTTCCTTTTTGATTAATATACAAATATTTTAGATCATATCTTTCGGTAATTGAGCAATCGATTTTTTTTGGGTCGGTCGAATTGGGGATGCTCAAGTACTCATTTGGGGGCGCTGAGTATCCCCTGGCACCCCCCCCCCCATGTATGGGCCTGTTTAACAGACAAAAATCCAGCAGTTAATGAAATTCCCACGTTGTGGTGGTTTTGGTCGTTGAAAGGGCCATCTCTAGAAAAGGAAGTTTATAAAATTGGGGTGTCCGTCAAACATGATGCTAAACCAGTTGCAAAAATCAAATCGACGTTCTATGTCTCCATAATGAAAAGCTTGATGGAGGGTTGCTTGGAACGGAAGGAAGTCGTGACGTCTAAGAATCACCCAATTATAGTTAATTCTTCGCTTGAGCGTCTAATGCTTGCTTCAGAGTATGCAACAAAGTAGGCTAGTACAGAGTACTCCGTGTCTGCGGGATCACGGATTGATGTTAGCCTAGCAGATTATTTTTTATTATTAAGTCTCACACAACTCAGAGAATGTCGTTTCACCTTGATCTACTGTTAGGATAGCTTCTCTAGTAGCGTTACTATAACCTAGACCGAAAAATAATGCGACCATTAATTAAAAAGCTCTTTGGTTTGTATAAACAGTGTCGCTTTAAATAATAAATGGGAAACCGACCTTTGTACCACGGCCGTCTCGAGATCTGCTTCGCGCTCATAGCGGCCCAGGCGATCGTACGAAAATCGCGTATGGGAAATTAGTTCAAAAACTTCTCACATCGTTTTCTGGCGCTAGTCTAGCCCCCCCTTGAGAAAATTCGCAGCCATGTTATCGAATGGGAGGAACTGCGCGGAACTTTGGAATTTCAATTATTATCGCGTAATGTGTAATTTTTTGTAAAATATTTTTTTAGTAATATTTAAGTTAATTAATAATAAAAAAGTTAAACACCTCGTGAGATTTTTTAACGCAAAGTAAAGTTTTGAAAAACGTTATTAAAATTTGGTCATTCTGGAGCCAGAAGTCGCCGTCGACGTTTTCTGTATATAAATGTAAACATAAACACGTGGTTCTCCTTACAGCTGTATTTTTGCTATGTAGTAACTTCCAGAGGCCTTTGTTTTGTATTAATGTTTAAAAATTTATTTTAATTAAAGTAGTGAAATAAATGAATTTTAATTAACTAACTGACACTTGGAAGATCACTATGAATGAAAATAGTGATGGACACTTGGAAGGTACTTAAATCTGATAAATATAATAAACCAATGTGAATTTCCCACTGAATGATACACAACTAAAAATTTAGAAAACTAAAATTTACAACTTGAGTACTTTTCAAGAAAGAGGCTTATGCACAAGTTCTTTCACTTTCTCAAATTTTGCGGACAGAGTTTTGGTAATATTTGTGATAATTGGAAGTACGACCTTTCAACAAATTAAATCAGCAATTTCATTCGGTGATTATTATTCAAATCACATTGAATGTAAGGGCACAGAGCAATTTTTGGCCACAAGTGGATTTCAATGTTTTTTTAAAATGGCAGGTGAACCCGGAGATAGGATACAGCTCTCTCTATGAATGTTGTTACTATAGCCATTAACATGATAAAGCGTTGCTGCGGATACCTAAGGTTTCCTCTGTCGGACAATTTTATCAATCCAACTAATGGTGAGTCAGAATTAGGCTGTGATACATTTTCAAGGCACAATTCGCAAAAATGTTTTTCCTCTAGGATTTGTACTACATAACCAGCCAAGTATGCGATACTTGCTAGCCGTAAGGTGCATCTCTGTGTATCTGGGTACTCATAACTTCAGATGGTAACGTAACTTCATTGCCGTTAAAAATAGTTGAAAATCCATCGAGTCTAGTATCAATCATGGCTGATAGATCTGTGAAGCTGTCTTGGGGAACGTTAGATGTTTTAGGTTTTGTTAATGATATAGTGCCTCTCTTAAGGTAGGATTCCAAACTGAATATAGTTTATCTTGCATCAAGCATGTCATTCCCTCCAGCCATTTTCCTGAGAATGCTGAAAAACATTTCAATAGCATCGCTCGTTAAATTTCTTGTCAAGACAAACTGGAAACCCGATTTAAGGAGGTATGACACGCAAGATATTGTAGACAATGAAGTTATTCTAATAGATATTATAGATTCATATGTTTCCTTTGTCAATATTTTCTTTAATTTGCGGATCTTTAGACCTTGATAGTAATCACTTTCCTTAAAATGTCCCACTACAAACAAATCTTGCGTGATGCGTAAGCTTCATTGACCCCAAAATCTTTTCTAGATATGTTCTTAGTCCATAATTTGCATAAACTTTCATCAACTGGAAACTGATGAAATTATACATTGATATTCTTCTTAGATTCACAGAATGGAACACAACAAATTTTTGTGGTGGGCATTTTTGCAAATTAAAAATAGGCAATATTTTAAAACTTAAGTTTGAGAAATGTGAACTTAATTTAAAGAATAATAAAGGTATTTATTAAATAATATGAATAATATTGTGGTTATTTATTTATAATTCTGATAAAAAATGCGAATACTGGTTTGAAAATTGTGAAAAACAAAAGAAACTTTGGTTAGGCTTAGCAATTAACTAATAAAACTCAATATAAGCATATTACTTTAATTAAATAAATGTTTTAAATGAAAACTTATTAGATAAAGATCAAATCATAAGATGTATATCCCAAACTTTCCAGAAGTTTTTGAAAAACAATGCAAAAAGGATTAACTAGTTGAATTTACCGCCATAGAAAACTATTAAATATCCCGCTAATTTTTTACATTTAAGGGGGGGCTCAGACAGCGCTCCTAGTGTTAAAAGAAGGTATTCGCGGAAATACATAGGAGAGGAAATCTTTGCCTGGGCCGCTATGAGCGCGAAGCAGATCTCGAGACGGCCGTGTTTGTACAAACCAACAAGATGGAAAATTAACGTAAAATCCAGCTTTCGACAAACTAACGTTCTGTAAAATCGAGCTTTCGACAAACTAACGTTCTGTAAAATCGAGCTTACGATAAACTAACGTTCTGTAAAATCGAGCTTTCGACAAACTAATATACGATATTCCAGCAAACGGGAATATTATTGAAGCTTTGATTTCATACAAAACTAATGAAATGTTTTATGCTGATAAGCTACAAATTAGACACACAACAGCGAAGGAACACTTTCGTTGTTGGAGAGGGACACTTTCGTTGTTGGAGAGGGACACTTTCATTGCTGCAAAGAACCACCTGGTTGCTTTTTTCCTAAATTTAATAATTCAATATTAAGTACTTAAACTACTGATACTGAACGCTTTCCAAGCAAAAAAATCTAAATTTGGCACATAATTACAGCTGATAGTGAACGTTTTAATGTCATGTACGGTACATTACACCGTTCATTTTCACAATTTCTTCTAAGAGTGAATATTTATCTCGTTGCCTTGTATTTTTTAGAGTTGGAAGCCATAATTTTTGTGGTTTTTCCAACTACTCGTCCTTGCCCTGCTCGCAGTTTTGGCATTTCTTACTGACTGGAGCGAAGTCTTGCTTTTCGACTTTCCCAAACCATAGCAAATACCACCGTAAAAAACAGAATTAGAACATAATATTGCGCAGTATCTAGATTACCTTAAATTCGCCTGATGCCAGAATGTAATATTCTTTAATCTCGAATTTCTGGGGGCCTATTCTTGTCTCGGTTTCAACATAACGATTCCGCTTTATCACTTCGCCATACCGACATTCGAGATAACGACATTCGCTTGGAACCTTATTCTTGTCCCCCTGTCGCTATCCGAAATGTCGTAAAAACGAAAATACCGCCAGGCGAGTTGTGACGTCAACATCCGGTGACGCGCCCCTCTAATCGTCCAAAAAGAATCGCACTTATTTATTTATGTCGGCTGCTGTATTATTTTTGCGTTTGTTTACGTTTTCGCAGTTGTCAATTTTTGTTCTTCGTGGCTTCGTTGGTAGTTTTTTTTAAATAACAATGAGTCGCGCCGCAAAATTCTGCGGATATCTAAAGGTTTCAATTTTAGAATACATGGAGGCTAATGAACGTTTCGTTAGCCGTAAGTTTGATGTAAACTGTACAAACGAGGCGTACAGTACACCGCGATGTGGATTAGTCTTGTCCAAAGGCTTAATGCGTGTGGTGGACCGTACTGGAGGAGCTGCTTTAAAAGAAGCAATGGAAGAAAGTAATTTTTTTGGCATAGAAACACTGTTACTTCTATTACTTATACATAAATATTCCAGAGTTTGGCTGACTGGAACTTCCCAAACTAGAACTAAAACACCTGAGGAAGGTCGAGCAAATGCTGGGCAGCTCTCGTTTATTGAGCGGCCTAGGGGGTACATTTGGCCACTACGAAGTACCAGAAGCTGGTTTTGGGGTAAGTATTCTTTCATGAATACATTTCATGCTAACATTTCTTGGTTTTAACAAGAGATAATTGAAGAAAATGGATGTGGCATTGGCTACTTTAGATCAAAGTCCCGCAGCTTCTTCAACAATGGCTCCTCCATATTCAGTCCCTTTCACCCATTCTTCTCCCACTGGCTCCCATTCCCGCAGATCTCCAAGATTTAATAATAGTTCACCAGTAGCGTCGGTGAGTTCTAATCACTCACAAGGTGAAAATATTTCTCCAGCTGCACGAGGTAAGTAGAAAATCATTTACTTTAAAAATATTTAAAATTTGGAAAAGATAATTTGGCTGAAGCCGTTTAAAGGTCGCAACCAACAAAGGCAACAAGGCCATACGCGAGGGCTCAACAATTTCTTGAGAAAATAAATTCAAATCTTGATAAGCAAACTAAGATAATGGAAGATCAGTTGGAAACTTGGTGCCATATAGCTAGTTCTCAAAGGATAATTTGTATTGTAAAAACTATTTTGGAGTTTCATATGCTTAGTTTTAAAACAAAGTAAGTGAAAAATTAAAAACATTTATTTTGAAGAATCTTTTACAATTTCATTAATAAAGTTTTGAAAAGAAAAATAGTTGTTTTTCTGTTACCTATATACCCTCATACTTACCATTATATTGAGAAGTTAATATCCAAAACTTACCTTAGGAATGATCTCTAGAGTTCTTGGTTGCTAGGTAACTTTTTTCAAAGATATCTTGAAACCATTGATGCCTTGTATATGTGGGCATCATGAGTACGCCCAGGAAACCCCTGGGGTTTTAAATATATTTTGAATATGAAATGTAAATTTGTAAAAAATTTCAATCATTTTGTACATTAAATTAATAAGCGTATTTTAAAAAAATATCAATCACCCTGTCGTTTAACATAACTAAAGCACTATAAGCATTAACAACCAAAGAGTAATTTTAACTCTTAGAAAAAGATTCGTTGTATTAAAAAAAATATGGTACAGCTAATCTCAATCACTCAGACCGGGACGTACCTTTGGGGGGGGGGGGACAGGGGGGAGGCTCCCCCCCCCCAAAGTTTTGTAGAGTTGGCAAAATGAAAATTATGAAACATGTTAGTTAATTAAAAAAAACTCCTAATTATTATTCCTAAATCGATAGTAAACAAATCATTTAGAATTTCCCAGCAATTTACTTCCCTAAAGTCATTAACTATGTTTGAGATTTCTATTTAGTTGCTTCTCCTGATTTCTACGCTAGGCAGCTAGTGTGTCGGAACTTTAGTTCAGCCTTGTGGTAAAACCTTTTTAAATAGTCATTTTTCCTACAGCACTTGGACGAATAGTAATATTCGTCCAAGCTTCCACTCTATGTGAGAGGGTTACTCTCAGGGCCGTTTAAACCATAGAAATCTCATAGGTAACTAGAATGCTGCCGCCTACGGCCGAGCTTGACGCCAGTTCGCCTTGAACCTTCAGCCAATGAGAGGCCGTAGAGTGGTTCCGCCAAGGAGGATAATAATCCTCCTTGGATCCGCTACTATAGCGGGAGATAGTTGACGTTATTCTCTCTGGTGACATTAAATTCTTGGCAGAACCACTCTTTGAGCTCTGATTGGCTGAGATCTGGCTATCGTCTGCCACGGCGTTTGGCCCATTTGCCAGTTACACGGCAGCATTCCAGTTAGCTATGAGATTTCTATGGTTTTAACCTTTCCTTAGGCCTTAGGCAAAAATCTATAATAATTTACCGACTTTTCATGTATTCATTTTAACCATGAATATCGATTTACATTAGGTAGTCTGGCCTCAGTCCATAGGATGGGAGGGGCTTAGTTATTATGACGTTGGTCACGCGCCACAGCCTTAAAATTGTATTGAAGGGCAAGTTTTTGAAACTTTACTAGATTTCAGTGCCAAGGCTTATTTCGAAATTTCGTTTCAAAAATTTTAATACACATCTTTATGATTGAACGAAAATATGTAAGAATATAAATAATAAATTGCTTTATTTATGGTTATCAAGTAATTTGGTTAGAGTACAGGTATTTTTCTAAGAATCACGAGTCATTTTCTTCACCGGTTAGATCACGCAATCCCGGAAACATTTCGCGGGTCGTGTCAACGACAAAAGTCGACAAATGCCTCTCTCTAATTGGCTCAAGTGATTACGTAAAACGCAGAAAGGCACCGCCCATCTGAGCCCCAGATGGTAGAAATGGTAATGATATAGTTCGATATTCATGGTTGAAATGAATACATTCATGATGGAATCGTAGGCCCTAATGTCTCCTAAATTTTTCGTAGGCCCTAGGCACTTTGCCTAGTCTGCCTTATGGATAAGGCGGCCCTGGTTACTCTATAGGCTTGACCTAAAGTAGCTTTTGTTTCAATAGGTGTCACTAGCGTAGAAATCAACAAGTTGGCAAGCCAAAACATACCTCTCCTCGGAAGAATTTTTAATTTTCAGTGAAGCGTAACTGTATCCGTAGTTCTGCGGTAGAACGCTCACCTGTCGTGCAATAGGGCTCGAGTTCAAATCCCGGCCATTTAAAAATTTATACTACACACAATGACAAAATGAGGGCGCTTTTGGAAAAACCTTTTCCCTGATTCTAAGAAACTGGGTACGCAGTGATTACCCTTTGCCCCGAAAATGCGAACGCGTTCGCAGGCCACACACACACACACGCACACCCACCCACAGACACGGTGATTGTATAACCCCTCCAGGGTACAAAGTACCCTCGGAGAGGTAAAAACAGGTGAAGCTTTTGTTGTATTATATTTCAAATTAATTTTTAACAAATTGTGTATTAAGCACATACAGGTGGCGCATAGATAGCTAAGTCTGGAACAGGGTTGGCAGGCAGTAGAAAATAAAAAAGGGACCTAATCGCTAGCATGTACGAAGGTACAGGGAGCTCCAACCTGTACAGATTCTATAAACCGTGCTTACAGGATAAATAGGTCATTATGGTGATCTCTATAACTATAACATCGGGAAAAAGGTTTATTTTATCCCTGAAGTGTAATTTCTGCATTTCAACTTCTAGTCTAGGATAATCTCAAATTTCCTCTAGGAAAAAAAATTAAAAATAAATGGGTTTTGAAATCGAATTAGTACGAGGAGATGAGACATTTAGTTTTTTCAACGTGCATCATATTATAAATAAGACAAGAACTTGGGTCATTCCCAAAATTTTTCCATGGTTTATTCACCCTACCTGGAGTGTAGCGGGCTAATTTCAAAAATTTGAAAAGTTATGATTTTTTTAAATTTTATGCATTTTGGCTAGAGTTTCGTTACTTAATAAACGTTTTTTTCAGTAACATGATTTTTAAAGCTCTTCAAAATATAAAAATTGGTACTCTTAGCTAAAACGACCTACAGATTCCGAATTTGGCTTCCAATTTACTCTATAGGCTCTAGTTTGCGATATAAGTGCTGTTTGGCGGGGTAGCGCAAAACATCGTTTTTAGAAAGGGGTCCATCTCAGAATTCAATAAAAATTTAAAAAAGCACCTCCTTGCACATAGAAAGGTCCCTCTTAAATTTGGTGTTGGCGACCAAATTATTTTTATCAAAACTAATTTTTTGAAATTGGCCAATTTTTCTTGTTTTTCGCAAAACTTCGTTGTACGATCTGGATAGAGGGGTGGCACTTATCATTTATTTAACGAAATATGCCACATCCAAATTCAACGAAAATTTCAAATAAGCACCTTCTTACGTATAGAAAAGCCTCTGTCAAATTTGGTGTTGGCGTCGAAACTATTTCTATCAAAACGATTTTTTTTTAAATTGGCCATTTTTAGCATCTTTCGCAAAACTTTAGTCCGTGAGCTTAGGCGGGGTGGCACTTAATATATGAAGATCCCCTCCAAAATTACCAGAAATTTCGACAACTTTTCATTTCTAGGTTACAAAGAACTTAATTTTTAATTTTATATTCTTATTTTTTATGAAATATTTAAAATATAAAAAAAAATCAACAGATAATTTTAATTTAAAATCCTAATTTACTTTTTTTTAAATAGTGTCTTGGCCTTTAATAGACACTCATTTGAAAAGTAGTAATGCCTTCCCCTTGGCGATTTTGGACGATTAACAGGGCAAAGTATTTCACACTCTTGAATCCAGTGCTCATCTTTTCGATTGGGCCAGTTATAAGAAGTTATGATACCGTGAGGGTGAATGAAAATCATTATTGATTCTCGATATTGGTCATTTGTTTCCACAACAACCCCAAAATATAGCATTTGCTCAAAAACTATGGCAACATACTGTCCGGGAATAAATTCGGATCGTGTGTTCAATGCCAAGTTCTCATCACATCCTTTAACTATTAAAAAAGATTCTTCGCTCAAGATGGTGTTTTCCTCCTTCCATAAAAACGTGTTGAGGTTAACGGTAATAGTTAGTGTAGGGAGCAGTTGGCTCGCGTGGCTTGAAGGGCTGCCACCACCCTCCTACGCATTGTAACCCGGCCAACTGAATTAATGTCTTCAAAAGTCGCTTCAAGCCTAGCTGATTATTATTATTATTATATTTTTAATTCAGATTTGCTAGTTGGGATAAAATAATGATGGGTCTGCTTTTAATTTTTTCTCCGTGTAAATCAATGTCCGATTTAATAGCGTAATACTTTGCCCTGTTGATCGTCAAGGGGAAGGCATAACTACTTTTCAAATGAGTGTTTATTAAAGGCCAAGACACTATTTAAAAAAAAAGTAAATTAAGATTTTAATAGGCGTGAGCATAAATTCTTCATGTCTTGTTCAACTTGTTAAAATGTTCCACGCGCTCTTTAATATTTTAGCGAAACAGGCTCGCGCAATTTTTTTATTTCGAGGAGCACGCGCGAAATCGCTCGAGCCCGTTCACGCTAAAATATCAAGACGCGCGTGGACCTTTTTAACAAGTTGAATAAGACATAAATAGAGTTTATGCTAGCGTCTATTTAAAATTATCTGTTGCTTTTTTAATATTTTAAATATTTAATCTCAAAAGTATTTCATAAAAAATAAGAATAGAAAATTAAAAATTAAGTTCTTTGTAACCTAGAAATGAAAAGTTGTCGAAATTTCTGGTAATTTTGGAGGGGATCTTCAAATATTAAGTTTTGTGAAAGATGCTAAAAATGGCCAATTTCAAAAAAATTCGTTTTGATAGAAATAGTTTCGTCGCCAACACCAAATTTGACACAGGCTTTTCTATACCTAAGAAGGTGCTTATTTGAAATTTTCGTTGAATTTGGATGTGGAATATTTCGTTAAATAAATGATAAGTGCCACCCCTCTATCCAGATCGTACAACGAAGTTTTGCGAAAAACGCGAAAAATTGGCCAATTTCAAAAAATTAGTTTTGATAAAAATAATTTGGTCGCCAACACCAAATTTAAGAGGGACCTTTCTATGTGCAAGGAGGTGCTTTTTTAAATTTTTATTGAATTCTGAGATGGACCCCTTTCTAAAAACGATGTTTTGCGCTACCCCGCCAAACAGCGCTTATATCGCAAACTAGAGCCTATAGAGTAAATTGGACGCCAAATTCGGAATCTGTAGGTCGTTTTAGCTAAGAGTACCAATTTTCAAATTTTGAAGAGCTTTACAAATCATGTTACTGAAAAAAATGTTTATTAAGTAACGAAACTCTAGCCAAAATGCATAAAATTTCAAAAAATCATAACTTTTCAAATTTTTGAAATTAGCCCGCTAAACTCCAGGTGACTTCATATTTAGGGTAAATAAACCATGGAAAAAGGTTGGGCGAAATCCGTCACTATCGAGCAACAACGCTTGTCGATTTCACGTGGAATGACCCGAAGGTAAACTTCCTTATTGTACTGATTTTGGTGTTAAGTTAAAACAAACCAACAAATTCTAAATACACGTTAAGATAGCAAAATATTTTATCAATTAATTTAAATCTTTTGTTTGAAAATATTTTGTTGGAAATTAAAATATAAAGGTCATAGTTTGTCTGTTATTAAAAACAATACGGGAGATAAGTTTTAACGTGTTTTTTAACTTTTCACGTTTTTTTATCTATTGTATATAAACTCGATATACATTTGTATTGATCACCTCTTTGGCGACTTGACTGGAATAAACTAGTTTCATTTTATTTCTGCTTGCCTTCCATCTACTTACCAACATATCTAATGTCAATATTTGTTTCATATGATTCTTAAATAACATTATGTTTTATTCGGAATATGTAACATATTACTATTTCATTTTAGTATTAAATTCGTTTCCGCTCTCGAAGTAAAAAATCAGATGGTAAAACACGATATGACTTTATATTTTGAATCATTTTTCAACATTGATTAATCTGTGGAAGCTCAGATATGTATAGAAATATATTATAAATTGCCCAATTTGTATTTAATTTTAATAAACATATTGCTTATTGCGAATGTCTATGTTAAACCTTAATGCTCTAACAGTAGTTCCTTCTCATTTGAAAAAAATCAAAACGGTTCTCACTGGTTCCCTCAAACTAAAATCTTTCGAACAGCAATATTTAGTTCGTGATTGACTGCACTAGCCTAATTGTCTAAAAGTTAGTATAAAGTGTTTTGTTGTTGGTGCAGGACTACTCATAATTACAATTAATATTATCGCCTTTTTTAAAATCGATAACAAAGTTTTTAAGTTTGAAATCTAAAGATGTGTTTTTTGTAACAAATGTTTATCATACGTTCAATTTTTCTAAAGATTAAGATCAAACACGACTATAAAGACACCCTCTAAACAATGAGCCAGATTATAGTATGATTAATTGTAAGAAATCGGGATTAATTGGATAATTTTATGATTAAATAAGTAGATCAAATTAAAATATAAAATCGTAAAAGCGAATTGAATAACTCAGAAAACATCTACTAGACTTGACTTTCAGACTTGGAAAAGAGTCTCCCCGAAAAGGTCCACTAGCACCTCCTCGGCTAAAGCTGGCGAATAATTCAAGTCAATATTAAAATAATTTCATCGTTATTTTTTTTAAACAATTTAATCATTAAAATCAGAACACCAGGGCCTTCTTAAGGCATGGGCTAAATGGGCTACAGCCAAGGGCCCCCAGCCATTTTTGGGGGCCCGGGAAGGCCAGCTATACAGCCTCTACTCTAAGGATAAGGGTTTAGTTGGTAAAATATTATTTATGCTCATTTATGCTTATGTCTCTTTTAGTTACGTCTAAAGTAATTTGACTCATCGCCACATCGCGTATCATACGGTACCTACAATTTCTAAAACCTAACAACGAGTCACTGTCAGTAAAACTCTTATTTTCAGTAGGCCTATGTTATACTTTTGAAATTAAAAGTTTTGTATTGATTATTGTGTAGTTGAATTTAGACAACGGACATCCAAAGGCTGACCGTTGGGGATTGTAAAAGTCTTAAAAATAATTTAGCCCAGGGCCGCAAAAAGTCTTAAGATGGGCCTGAGAACACCATGATGAATAGTGATGTGCCCATCTGGATGAATGGTTTTCATCAAACAATAAATTTTCCTACCATTTACTCTGGAGAACTATCTTTAATTTTAATAATTCTGTGGATAATTGACAGTATTCTCATCGAATATTTCATCATAAGCTCTAACAAGGAAATATTCCATTACACTCCGGCAACTTCTCAACACGGACACGCTATTTTGAAGACGTCGTATCCAGTGCTTCCACTTCCAAAAGATCATTTTACCCAGACATAAGCTGAAAAATACCCACTTTTACCCTTTCCAAATTTCAAGAATACCCTTAAAATTCCCACAAGAATCAAACAATAAAATACCCACTTTTACCCATTTTTAATTTAAAAATACCCTTAAAATTCCCATAAAAAACACCGATTTAAAAAATGTAGTTTAATTATCACAGTTTTTTCTTTAATTTTTACAAAGAAAAAGACACTAATATTAATGGTAGGTATGCAATTCGCTTACTAAGGGACGAAAACAATATTTTTGTCTGCTCCAATCGGCCAAGCTGACAACAGAGAGAGAACTTAAAAAGGTCTCGACATAAGCAAAACCAGTTTTCAACTTACGGCCAACTTAGTTACAGTTTGTCAAAAAGAAAAATTATATTTCATTGTAGATTATTTTAAAATTTTTTAAATACCCTTAAATTTCCCATGAAATGTTCAAAATACCCTAATTTTACCCATTACCCTCAATCTCGAAAAAAAATCCCTCTCAATGTCAATTTTACGCGAAAAAGGGTAAAATACCCTCAAAGTGGAAGCACTGGTCGTATCGCATCAAAAAATAAAACCGCTTATCCAACAGCAGCGGCGCCAGGATTTTTGGGGAGGTAGGCCAACCATTTGGAGGCCCCCTCCAAAATTATGGAGGCCCCGCCACCACAATTTTTTTAAATCCGTCCACGTGGATTATTTAATTTTTTTTAAGCAAGTGGTACAATTTTTGGGTAAAATGGGTACGCGACGAAAACATTAGAACTAAAAATTAAACAACTGTCAAGGAAAAGATACTAGTACCTTTGGATGGAATAAAAACAACAGTGTCGTTAAGCGAACCACTCGCATTGAATATTGAAAAATTAATAAATAAATAAAATATTTCGCAAACAAATTACCGAATTTTCTGATATTAAATAATTTGGAGGCCCACATACTAAATTTTGGAGACGAAGTTTGGAGGCCCCTACCGAAATTTCAAGTAGGCCCAGGCCTACCCCGGCCTATTGCTGGCGCCGCTACTGTTATCCAAATCAACAGACAAATTCGCTGACATTGTAGAGATAAGTTAATAATTACGCAGATAAGGATTTAAAAACGTTGAAAGATAATATTAAATAAAGGTTCAATGATCTCTGGCTTTTACTACTCTCGAACGGCATAAGCCTTGTTGACTACTCTTTGACTTGGCCAGTTAGAAAATATGAAAATGAAAACTAAAATAGCGATATGAAAATCATTTTCACGTGGCCACCTTATTTGCATTTTTAAAATAATTTTCGAGTTTGTCATATTTTTAATTTCTACGCCAAATAAAATATAGGCGATCGTATAACATACAATGCAAGGAAGTTCAGCCCTACGTACATGTAAAGTTGGCAAAATAATTGCTCTTTTAATCATTTTTTTAGAAAAGTGGCTAAACCTGAACAAAGCTGCGCGCTAGCATCAGATGAAGTCCACACTCATTTCTTCAATTTCGTTCATTGGTGTCACTTTAATTCTTAATTCTTTGACTCATTTTATTTTCATATTTAAATTTCATTTATTTATTAAATATTATAAGGTTTAGAATTTTCCTAGTCACCACTTAAATATGTAAGCTGTGCCACCAAAGTTTGTTTTTTATAAAAAAAATAAATATAATTATCATTTTATTTCGGGGTCCTGAGATACTGCGAATCTACACTTAACGCACTTAACGATTTATACATCAATTTCAATGTACGGAAAAATATTGTTGATGATGACTTTAAAGTTGAAGAATCAAATTCCTTCACTTTGACTTATTTGCCAAATGCTTTCATTGTGTATCTAAAAATAATAAAAATAAAAATCAGCTAGGCTAATACCCAAGGCACAACCTTAGGCCTACGTCATCAAGCTACTTTTAAAGCCATTAATTCTGGTGGCCGGGTTACAATGTGTAGGAGGGTGGTGGAAAGCCCTGCATGCCACGGGAGCCAACAGCTCCCTACACTAACTATTACAGTTAACCTCAACAAGTTTTTATGGAAGGGGATACTGAAGATCTCGGGGGAAATCCCTTTAACCGGTGGGGAGAGAACTTGCAAACTCAACGCGGAAGGAGTTGTTCCGAGTTTTCACCTAGTGCCACTGGCTGGGATCGAACCCGGCTCCTCTTATCGTTATGGAATAGTCATCTCGTTTGCTGTTGTGATCTCCGAGTTTGTTGTTGGCCACCTTAAAACGAAGATAGCCTCTAATACCATTGAACCAGCTAAAACTAAACACGACTATCGGTTTCCAACCCTGATTAATTTCCTTAAAACTGAAAGTCAACCAAGGCTTTTCAAAAAAAAACAATCGTGGAAAGAAAGGGTTATTCAAACAGATGCAACTACCGATGAAGTGAAACAATCAAAACCTCATATTACCAATAGATCCTTCGCGGCTCTTACGATTGAGAGGCGCCATCTGTTTTTGTTTTTTCCCTTCAACTCTTCCTTTGTTTTATTATTTTTGGGGAAGCCAACGTCTAATGAGTGATAACTTTAAAATATAGCCATATAGTAATGGGAACAAATACACAATCATAATTTTTTATTTAATTGTAACGGGTTATTTCAATTATGATGAGGCTGCTCTCCACTTAAAGTTTCATGTTAAATGTAAATAACGATACCGTTACATCTTAATACAGGATTGTACTGCAGCCGCTTCTCTTTGGGCCGCGCTTGACTAGGATTGGAAGACAAGCACATAGGTGGCGTCTAGAGTTTTTGTTTTGTTGGCGAAGTGAAATCTACTTATTTTTAAATTTTTGGACGTCTTTCAAAGGCGATGGGACCCCTTTTATATCTAATTAAGCTAACAAAATTTGGTACCACGAAAGGAATTGCAAATCATTTTCCCATCGTTCCTTTGAAATGTGGTGATATTTCGGAAAATAAACAATTTATGCAAATTATCTTAGCTTTATTAGATAAATTGACTTTGGGAATTCAAATTATTTTATTTTTATTTTTTAGGAATACATAAGGTGTTGGAGGGCCAAGTCTTCAAGCGACTTATAGCCCTTCCACTTGCTATTAAAAAAACACAAATTTAATCAAGTAATAATTTAACTATACATATAATATTAAACCGAAAAAAACAACACATTAAAAAAACACATAAAAAACCATGTAATATTCAAACACTATCTAACAGTTTCACACAACAGTTAGAAATTATTCATTATTATTGATACAGATGATATTCTCTATGTTGAAAAAGGCGCTTGAATCGACATTAAATATTGTTAATTAAAAATATTCATTTTTATTTTGTATTAATTAATGTTGTATAAGTGTAGTTTAGAATATATCTGTAAAATTTCTTCTCAAAATTTGTGCTAAAAATAATTCTTGAATTTTTTGTAAATAGTTCTGTAAGAGGATTGTGGAAAAAAAACCCTACATTTCCTTTCTTTTATATCGAATTTTCTTAAAAATAGTTCGTAAATTGTAACAATGCTCGGGATGGGCACTGGCGACGTATAGTCCAGTCCGGTTGCTGGCGCTTTGGAAAATTTCGGGGTAAAACCCGGCTTAGCCACCCGACTATGCGCGCTCGTGGCCAGCCCCAGCTTGATCCCCTTCCAGAGGGGGAACTTATAAATAGGACGCTCAAAAAAAATGTAAAATCGTCAACGAGTAAAGACCCAAATTTTGAAACTTAGAAAAAATAAATAGAAAATAGACAAACACTCGTAGTCGTTGTTAGTTAGAGAGCCATGTGCCTTGTCCTTTAAAAGATAGGTCATGAATTTTCTTTTAGAAAAGAGACTTTCAAGAGACCCTCTAGTCAATTTAAAATACGTAAATCAGTTGCCGTACATTGTGAAGCCAAAGTTACGACTGAATGAGTTATTTCAATTCGACTAGGTCTTTCTTGAAAGTCCCTTTAACAATTCAAACAGCCTACTGCAGTGTAACTGCACACATTTCATCAGGCCTTTCTAGAAAGAAATGTGGTCATTTTAATGTAACTCTAATGTCACTCTTTTTTACAACCAGCGCGTACTTGGTGTGAGAAGCTTCAGTTTTTCATGATGCATGCCAAATTTAAATACTGATGTATAATTCTACTTTAAACCAGAAGTTTAAAAATAATAAGTGCCGACTTGGTTAGATAGAATTTAGTACATGTCTGTTTCATAAATTCATTAAGAGAATTAGCTTACATAGAACGTTTCAAACTCCTTTAACCGTTTAATTTATTATGTATTTATACAAAATTTTAATTAAACATATACAACAGTATATTAATTAAGGTTATTACTTTTTAGCATTGAAAATCAAACCAGAACCTTACGAACTGTTCTTGGACAGTCTATTCGCCCGAAATAGAAATCTTGGACCGTTCGTAACTGGGCTAGAACTCATGTAAAATTCGTCTGCTCATTAGTCAGCAGACAACATAGCCATTGCCTCCACCATTTTTATTAGTTCTTGACCACACTATTCAAAAATAAAGTCCGGAACTGTTCGGAATTTTTATTTTTTGAACAGTACTGTGGACGAATAGTTTTCACCTATTAGCTCTTTATATAAAATACGCGAGGTCACGTGATTACGTTAGATTCATAATGCAGTTAAAGTTAGAGAGCGCGCTCAAATTTTTGTTTTTGTTGAGCTCGCGCGAAAACGCACGAGACCCTCTACGAAAATATTAGGTAGCGCGCGCTCCAAATATTAACACTTTTTATACATGTATGCGTAAATATTATTTTATAGAAAGAGCTATTGAAAAAATATGGTCCCTTATCAGGCAAAATTATCCCACAGCCCTATTATATATCCATAGCCACCGATTTTAAAATTTATTTTAAATATTTCCATTAGAATACAGGGTGTCTGCATTTGATCGGCCCAGGCATTTTTCTAAAAAGCTATACCTTCTAGAATTGTGAAATTTTCAGTATGTACTCTCTCGGTGGAGATCGTTGTTATTTGTAAATTACAGAAAAATCAAGAAATTTTGCAGGGTTTTAGAATTTGTAGTTTTGAACGATAAGTTGTAGACGAAAAGTTTCAATGAGTAAGTTGTAGAGCATACTCGAAAACCTTTAATGGCATTATTTGAACGGTAGCTTGCCCCAGAAGTTCTTGAATATCAATTTAAAATAGTTTTGACGTATGACGAGATTTCAGCTACATGGATTTAAATTTTATTTGATGCGTTACTGATTACTCATTCAAATACATAAAGCTGAAACTTTGCAAAAAAATAATATTAATTCATAAATTAAATATTTTTAACCAGGAGGTACTTGAAAGAAGAGTTTTATGCTTTGGACAAAAGGTGCGGTCATGCCGATACCATATTACAATTTTATTATGTTTCTTGTACATGAAATTAAGTAACATACTTTATAGACGATATCCGAAAATTTTATCTTGGAACAATTTTAACGTAAGTGTGTTTAGATTGCGCGTTGATTTTAACGTAAGTTTCTAAGGAGAGTCCAATCTTTGGGTGGACAAATTTTAACTGCTGAATCAAAGCGGTCGTGACGAGGTAGATCTGCATCATGGCCAATTTATCACCGGGACAATCTCGTCGGCCTACAAATAGTATATTATATTAATTACGTTTGGCCGGCTCTGATCGGTCGAAGATAATTTTCTCAAAATTACATTAAAACTGCTCATTTGGTAAGCCAATATTTGACTAGTAACTATCCAAGTGATAAACAATGTAGTTATTTTCGACAAGCCCTCCTTTGTTTGTTCAAACAGATTATTCCAAACCATCTTCAGAGGCTCTTTATACGGAGTATTGTAAATTTTACGCTTTCTGATACAAAGACTATTATAAATACAAATATTGCTGGACCAAACGAATATAAATTATAATTGTGATCATTTAAAAAACCTACTTTATCGTAATGCGAGGCTCACGTGATTTAATTTCGAACCCGTCTATCTCAGACCGTAAATGGAAATTTAAATTTTTTGCTATGTTGGGACCATTGAATTGGGAATAATACTGCTAGAATTACAATTACGATTTCGGTTCCCATGGTTACGCGGGAATTAATCTGATAAGGCTGTACGAAATTAATCATTATAATTAGGCGGTAGCGCTATCTATATTTTGTAAAGTTATATGGCTAAAAATAAATAGTTATTAGCTAACTCACCGTAGCTTGAGTTAAAAAGGATCGTGTTGACAAAGGTTTGTTTGTTACGAGTAATCATACATTTCAATTTCGCATCAGATTCGCGAAAATATTCAATTGCAATATAGTTGCCACTACTAGAGACAGATGCCACCACGGTAGAACGATAAAGTTGATAAAGTCTACTTATTGAACGAAATTGGTCCCGCGCCAGCCAGATTTAGTACCTCTCGTTAAATCTATGTTTAATTTATATTGTTACCAAAATCAATTCCTCCACTGTTGAGTGATTTGGCCCAAAAGTAATTTGAATGTGTTGACGACGAACCGTCTTTGTTCGATCCATGACGTTCCGTTTGAGTCAGCCATGTCTACAAAAATGTGTATTTTATGAAAATAGCTGGAATGATTGTCCCTTATTTAAAATTAATAATAATAACAACGTTTTAGATCCAATACAGAGATAAATTTGTATTAGAAATATGTTTTGCAATTTATAGTATGTTAGGCAGCGGATATTTTGGGCATATCTTTCTGATCGGTGCTATAATCCCATTTTAATTTTCAAATGACTGCCAAAACAGAAAAGCGTTGTTGGCATTTAAAAGTTTTTCGCGCTGTAGAGTGTCACCACCATAACATTCGGCCATTTTGACGTTTAAAAATAGTTCGCCTCTAAATGCTTTCTGACTCAGCTCTTTGCTCTCTCTTCCCTAACTCATCTGGTTAGTTGGTCTTTCACTCGTCGCTATTACAATAAAAAACCAATATGTTACCGTTAGCTTTTTAATTATTTGTCCCTTTCAATTGGCTTTAATAGCATATTTTCCAAAATTCTTTCTGTCTCCCATGACTTATAACTTAATAATATAATATTTTACATGTTCATTTTGAGAGATTTATTCTTAGTATAGTTTGGTAGAAACAAGTGATAATTAAACATTTAATAAAGAATAATATTTTGAGTAGATTAGAAAAGTAAAATCGATTTTTGTTAGTGAGAAATGCCTCTTAAAATTTCGTTTGGGGAATCTCGCGTTACCTTTAAAACCAATACAAATGTACCAATACTAATTCCCTAAGTTAAAAAACAATTAAAAACCATAAATTATAATACCTAAAAGTACATTTTGGGAAAATTAATAATAGGGGACGTGGAAATTGCTTAGTAACCAATTTAATTTATATTTCTTGTAAGACCGCGAAAACTATCGACCTCTAGCTTGGGTTCCTCGATTTTGAGAAACCTTTTTTGGTTTAGATATTTTTCAGTTACTAAAAATCTCAAATGCTTCGAGCAAGAACCTCTTAGGTTTCAAAGCGCGTTTCCAATGTTTCTTCAAACTATCTTTAAACATTTGACATTTAAAACATCTTTAATCATAGAAGTGAAAAACTAAATGAAAAGAGACTTAAAACGTTTTTAAAATTCGCAATTTATTTATTTAAAAAATCCAACGTTTCGGAGGAACTGTTCCTCCTTCTTCAGCTGGATTTTTACAAGTCTGACAGTATAATGGTAAAACTTTGGGACGAAAAAATATTTATGCGCTTTATACATATAGTGGCTACTGTTCTTTAGCCGCGAGCGTTTTTTCTCGAGGCTACTATTGTGCGAATGGGGGATTCCGCGAGAGGAGGAATTGGTTTGTTGTGTGGGAGAGGGTGAGGACCATAAAACATTTAAAAAGTGGAGAGAACGTGGATAAGTTAAAGGGACCATCGTCACGGTTTAAACATTGCGCAGATTTATTTTTTAAATTTCGATGGATTCGCGTACATTAAAATGGGTTTTATGTAATATGGGTTGAGCTAGTATGTCTATTGAGTCCCACCTAGCATTATGGCCAAAAACATGAAGGTGTTCGCTAAGGGGATAATTATTGTACGGGTTGTTTATATCTATGTGTTCTTTAAGCCTTTGATGAAATGGGCGACGGCATTGCCCAATGTAATAATCACCACATTCACAGGCGATTTTGTAAATGATGGCCTTGTCGAGGAGGGAAGTTGGTTCTTTGTTATTACATAATAAAGCTGACAATTTGGGTGGTGGGAGATAAATAGGATCGAGACCTACTGATTTAAGATTTTTGGCTATTTTTTGAGAGAAGCCAGGATAAAAGGGGATACATGCTGGGATGAAAGATTGTTTACGTTCTGAAACTACAGGAGCTAGAGTTGTTTGAAAACTGACGGTATTAGATAAATTTTTTGATATTTGTATTATTATGTGATTTATTTGGGATTCCGAAAAAGAATGATTTAAAGCTGTGGATTTAACTAATTTTAATTCGGAGGAGAGGAAGGAAGAATTTGAGGAAATGGTGAAAGCGCGGTGAATTAATGTTGATAGTGCACTTATTTTTTGGGAAGGATGGTGGCATGATTTCGCGTGTAAATAAGATAAGGCATTGCAAGGCTTACGATAAACTGATGTTTCAAATTGGAGGGTGGCCTGGTTGTTATGTATCAGAATGTCAAGGAAGGACAGTTTGCTGTCTTCTTCAGTTTCTATGGTAAATTGAATGGCTGGATTGATTGAGTTTAAATGATTGTGGAATTCAGAAAGACAAGCTAAGCTATGGGGCCAAACGCAAAAGGTATCGTCATAAAATCGGAAAAAAACATTTAGGTTTTTTGGGGGCAGAACTGAAGGCAAGTAATTCATCTTTAATCATAACTTGATCATTTGTTAATGTATTTTCTAAGAGATAGATTCCATAATAAGAGTAATGATTTCAGTAATAAATATACATATTTAAATATTTTACCTCATTTAAATTTAAGATGTTTATGAACTCAGTTTACAATTTTAAAATCTACGATAACTCTAATTATTTTCATTTGTAAAGTAATTAAAAATCTTGAAGATTCTTTCTTCATATTATGCATTTTATTTTCAAAACTATTAAACACGTGAAAAAAATTATTTTGCAATTTGCTTATTTAGCAACCGGGATATAAATGTGGTTGATGTTTCAAAGTATGCAAGCTCTTACTCGCCTCTTAAAGAGACAATTGATATAAACGTTACTCTTATATGATACTGAGGGAGACCTTACCCCATCTGGCGGTAGAAGATGTTATTAAACTTTCAAAAATCTTCTTCCAAATGGTTGTATTCTGACTTAATATTATACTTTTATTAGTTTTTTTGCTATAATTGTTACATTTGCATATAAGGGTCAAGTGGAAAATGATTTTTAGGCAATGACACTTATTGAAAATCAAATGAAATATATTTTCAACAATGGAACGACAAAAGAGAAAACAATTTTGAGTCAAATGTAAATAGGCAATTGTAAAAACCTTAGGTGTTAATTACTTTTTTATATTTCTAAAATGTGAAGACTTTACTTCAAGAAATTTGGTTGTCTAACTAATAAATAAATTACTATCCCAAAATTCTTCCAGAATTAAACAAGCGTAGCCAAGAAGTAATTATGGAACCACAAATTGAATTTCCACGAATCTAAAAATTCGGTTTTTGCAATATAAAGTTTGAAATGTCAATGTACTTGTGTGCGGAAACTACTGAGTATCAATTCAATTTCAACACAATTAATGAAAGTTATGAAATAAAAAAATCGTGTACAAAGAATTGAACCTCATTTCTGTTACATCTATGAGAAACAATAAATTTTGAATCTTAAATTCCATTTGGGCCAGTCATTACTTTAAAGTTGGGACAATTTTGGTGTACATGTATTTAGAAACCTTTTGAGACCGTGAGCTGAATATATTATTTAATCGTACATTTTCAAGTTCAATTAAGACGCTATTTAATAACTTATCATAAATAAATTTGCATTTATTGAAAATAATCTGTATATCTACGCGCCAAAAACAGCTATCACAATTCAACCTTGGTGTCGCCATTTATCTAAGACGACGATAAAGAACTTTTTAAAACGTCAACAAATCTCTGGGAAAGACGAATCAGATATTATTAATGCGTTCGTAGAGTAGCAACAAAAAAAAAGATGTTCTCAAACTATTTTGCTTTTTTACTGGCGAGTTTAAACTTGACAACTCTAATAACAATTGTTGTAATTGTTTTAGCCATACTCTTTTATCCAAGATTGAAGCATATCGGGTACAGGTTACCTCCAGGTCCAGTGTCTCCTCCAATCGTCGGATATTTCCCTTTCATTAGTAAAAAAGATCCACATTTGGATCTTGAGAAACTTCGAAATAAATATGGCAACATTATTGGGTACGTGAACTTTTATTATATTTAACCTAGGCAATAAATTAATTAATTAAAAAAGATATTGTTAACAAATAACAAATACAAATAAAAGTAATGAAGATAAATAATTAATAATAACATAATTAAAAAATAATTAAAAATAATAAAAGTAATGAAGATAAATAATTAATAATAACATAATTTAAAAAAATTAATAATAATAAAAGTAATGAAGATAAATAATTAATAATAACATAATTTAAAAAAATTCATAATAATAAAAGTAATGAAGATAAATAATTAATAATAACATAATTAAAAACAAATAATTAATAATAATAAAAGTAATGAAGATAAATAATTAATAATAACATAATTTAAAAAAATAATTAATAATAATAAAAGTAATGAAGATAAATAATTAATAATAACAACATAATTTGTAAAAATAATTAACAATACAATTTATAAAAATAAATAATTAATAATAATACAGTTTATAATAATATAATTAAAAAAATAATTTATAATAATATAATTAAAAAAATAATTTATAATTATAAATAATTAATAATATAATTAATAAAAATAATAATTTAATTAATAAAAATAATTATTTAATTAATAAAAAATAATAATTTAATTAATAAAAAATATAATATAATTTATAAAAAATAATAATTTAATTAATAAAAAATATAATATAATTTATAAAAATTAATAATTTATAATATAATTTTAAAAAACTAATAATAACATAATTTATAAAAATAATAATTAATAACATATTTAATAAAACTTATAATTAAAAGTATAGTTAATAAGAAAAAAATGATAAAATTTATAAAAAATAAATGAAATTAAATCTTCATTCAGAGGGCACTACAACGGTACAAATTGTACCAACAGGGTAAAACACAACAAGAAAATATTTACAACTGAAAACGACGATAACAGTTACATATTGTCAAAATTAAACAATTTTCAAAATACTGGAGTATTTAAATTAAAAATATTGATTTGGTCGTTATACATATGGCAAGTATAAGTTTGTTCTACATGTATATGCCAAATCGGAGAAAGGGGTTTGGTTTTACAAAATGTAATTTTCTGACGGGTACTGTGGTTTGCCGTGTGAAAATTTAAATAGGGGGTTAATTCAGTTATATGAGATCGATTACTTTGTGTCCAAAGAAAAATAATTTATCGTTTGTTAAAAAATAATTCAATTGTTTCGACACTTAAGTAGTTAAGGAGATAAGTATAATGGTATGTTTTTTTAAAGGTGTGGGGTGAGTTAAACAAGCTTTCTCCGCACTCCCTCAATTCGGTCGAAAGGATAATTAGCACAACCACCCCATGACAGATGTCAGAGGATAGTATAAAGTACGAAAGCAATTATTGGATTTTAGCACCAGCACCAATCGAAGGAAACCAAAAAGCAGGCGCCACAATTGACCTACTAGCCAAGAAATGTGCTCTTGGAAAAAGAGGCCACTGTTTAATAGCGAGCCAAGGTCTTTTAAAGTGTGCGTCCGAGGGTGAGGATCACGATTCACGTGCTAGTTGAAAAATATGGAGTTCGATTTCCCCCGAGTTCGAATCGTTTATGAGAAAATGGTTTTGGAGGCACTAGTTGCGAATGTTTGCGAAGGTCGGACTGCGTAGCTTGGCAGTTCTCTACACGTGTTATTGTTTGGTACAGTTTGTTCTGATAAATATCAGTATGCTGTAATTAAATTAAATTTTAAAATCATAAAAATACAAATTCAATAACAGTGGACCTAGGGAAGAGCCCTGTGGCACGCCACAACTATCACCGTAGCAAACATCCGTAACGACACCATTGCATTAGTTTTATAATATTTCGCCTATCTCCGAGTTAATCCTCGAACTAGCTCAGGAGATTGTTACGTACATTGTAGTCCATATTTATATAGATTTTTGAAAGGTTACGGGTGTGACACATGGTCGAAGGCCTTGGATAAATCTAAATATATGACATCGGGCTGTTGTTTGTTTTAAACCTTTGTCGGAATGCTAACTAGGAAGTCCATATGATTCGTTTCCACACTTTTCCCTTTCGAAAATTCACATTGAGTGGGATTGGGAAAAGCGCTGAACCAGGTTGACAGATATTTGCGCATGATGCTGTCAAATAATTTTGCAGACACACAGATAAAAGAATATCAGACTAACAATAACGAATTTCCAAAGTCTGGGAAATCTTTTAGTTTGAATAAATAGATTAAAGATAAATTCGCGGAGAGGGACCAGAATGTCTTCGCATCTTTTTATTTCAAAAGCAGGGATTTTTTCAACTCCAGTTGAAAAGGTCAATTAAGGTTTAATGATAGCTTCTTTGATATCAGACTCGTTTAAAGTCAGATGGCTATAGGTATTTGAATAATGAACTGCCTGGTTGTAGGAAATGTTTTGGTTTAAATTAATATTGTCAACGGCAATATTTGAAAACATTTTGGGAAGTTAAACAGCCATATCGCGTAAGCTTTTGGTCATAATATTATAATCGCGTTTATTTATAGTTTTAGAACTTGAGCGTAAATCCCAATTATTTAATTGCCCGTCCGTTTACATTTTTACCTCTCCGAGGGTACTTTGTACCCTGGAGGGGTATTACAATCACCGTGTCTGTCTGTCTGTCTGTGGGGCTGTCCGGGCGGCGAACGCGTTCGCATTTTCGAGGCAAAGGGTAATCACTGCGTTTCTTAGAATCAGGGAAAAGGTTTTTCCAAAAACGCCCTCTTTTGGTCATTGGGTGAAGTATAATTTTTTAATCGGGCGGGATTCGAACCCGAACCCTCTTACACGACAGGTGGTTCTACCACAGAACCATGGATACAGATACGCTTCACTGAAAATTAAAAACTCTTCCGAGGAGAGGTATATTTTGGCTTGCCAACTTGTTAATGGTTATACTAAACAATTTTATATAATTTATAAAAATAAATAATTAATAAAGAAATGATTTATAAAAATAAATAATTAATAAAGAAATAATTTAAAAAATAAATAATTAATAAAGAAATAATTTAAAAAATAAATAATTAATAAAGAAATAATTTATAAAAATAAATAATCAATAATTAAATAATTTATAAAAATAAATAATCAATTTCAATTTAATTTATAAAAATAAATAATCAATAATAATATAATTTAGAAAAATTAATAATATATTATAATAAATTTTATAAAAATAAATGATGAGTAATAATATAATAAATAAAGATAAATACAAAATAATAATGAGTAATTACAGTTCCAAATACAAAATAATAATGAGTAATTACAGTTCCAAATACAAAATAATAATGAGTAATTACAGTTCCAAATACAAGTTTCCTTCTAATAGTTTCCCAAATTAATATTTTCTTTAATACCTCTGCAAACCGAGCAATTTCGTTTGACGCTAATTTCGCCTTTATTGGGCTTAGCGACTCTCCCTCTCTTACCTATTGTTATTTTCTTTAAAGTAAGGACCATTTCCCATCAATTTTACCCAAAACGTTGAGGTTTGCCTATCTAGTTGCCAATACTTTATTTTTGTATGTTTTATTTTACTCGCGAGAATTCGTGGGAATTCCACTTTTAATTTAACAGGGCGACCTAATTGGGATCGCCCTGTCAAAACGTTTGCGTCCATACATGGTGAACTTTTATAATTTATGGTGGCCGCCGCCGTGGCGCCACTTTTGACATTTCTACGGACAAGTGATGCGCGGGTCAAACCTTTGATGACGCCGGACACAGTGGCTGATCCCACGGTCAGGGATTGGTAGTTACTCTTTCCCGGGCTTCTCTCAGAGGTCATGATTGGCCCGAATTACGGACGATCTCTAAGACCGCGTTGCGACCTGGTTTAAATACTCGGACTTAGACATTTTTCAACAGAATAGAACTCTGGAAGTCAACCAGAGGAGACGACCTCCAGATATAAAGATCGGAAAGTCGCAAAACTAAAATTGGGACATAGTCCCAGTACGGGTCGCGTAGACCGCTCGTTTTAAAAACGCGTGAACCCGATTTCGCGATAAAGAGTCGCCATGTGTACATAATATGTGAGTGCGTGATTCTCGCTAACCGACATCGCCAGTACTTCCATCAAGGAGCCTGCAGCATCCACAGTCTCTGGACCATATCGTAAAACATTTTTTTATTTTCATTTATGATATCAATTTTGTATTTCGATTTATATTTGGCTTCAGGCTAACTGGCGCCTTAATGTGACGCCTTTGGCATTATTGGACGTAGTCCTCCCTTTTATTTTTCTTGTGTGTTATATTTCGCCCATTGGGCAATGTTATTCTTAAATCTTTATTAAATGTTTTGTTTTACTTGGCAAACCTCAACCCCATTGTTATCTTTTAGTATAAGCATACCCCTAGACAGACTAACTTTAATAAAAAATACCCCTAGACCATTTTAATAACCTCGCTCACCCCAATAGTGAAAGTGACGCGAGTCCCCGGGCCAGTCGTTTTTAGTTCGATTAATGTAGCGAAGGTAAACATACGTTTAACCGACTTCCCCTTTTTACCCCTTTTTAGAACGTAGTTAATGATTAATTAGGTTAATGGGTAAAGGTATGAGTCGCCATGTGTACATAATATGTGAGTGCGTGATTCTCGCTAACCGACATCGCCAGTTCTTCCATCAAGGAGCCTGCAGCATCCACCGTCTCTGGACCATATCGTAAAACATTTTTATTTTCATTTATGATATCAATTTTGTATTTCGATTTATATTTGGCTTCAGGCTAACTGGCGCCTTAATATGACGCCTTTGGCATTATTGGACGTAGTCCTACCTTTTATTTTTCTTGTGTGTTATATTTCGCCCATTGGGCAATGTTATTCTTAAATCTTTATTAAATGTTTTGTTTTACTTGGCAAACCTCAACCCCATTGTTATCTTTTAGTATAAGCATACCCCTAGACAGACTAACTTTAATAAAAAATACCCCTAGACCATTTTAATAACCTCGCTCACCCCAATAGTGAAAGTGACGCGAGTCCCCGGGCCAGTCGTTTTTAGTTCGATTAATGTAGCGAAGGTAAACATACGTTTAACCGACTTCCCCTTTTTACCCCTTTTTAGAACGTAGTTAATGATTAATTAGGTTAATGGGTAAAGGTATGAGTCGCCATGTGTACATAATATGTGAGTGCGTGATTCTCGCTAACCGACATCGCCAGTTCTTCCATCAAGGAGCCTGCAGCATCCACCGTCTCTGGACCATATCGTAAAACATTTTTATTTTCATTTATGATATCAATTTTGTATTTCGATTTATATTTGGCTTCAGGCTAACTGGCGCCTTAATATGACGCCTTTGGCATTATTGGACGTAGTCCTACCTTTTATTTTTCTTGTGTGTTATATTTCGCCCATTGGGCAATGTTATTCTTAAATCTTTATTAAATGTTTTGTTTTACTTGGCAAACCTCAACCCCATTGTTATCTTTTAGTATAAGCATACCCCTAGACAGACTAACTTTAATAAAAAAAATACCCCTAGACTATTTTAATAACCTCGCTCACCCCAATAGTGAAAGTGACGCGAGTCCCCGGGCCAGTCGTTTTTAGTTCGATTAATGTAGCGAAGGTAAACATACGTTTAACCGACTTCCCCTTTTTACCCCTTTTTAGAACGTAGTTAATGATTAATTAGGTTAATGGGTAAAGGTATATATGTCGTTACAGGTTCTAAAACAACGCATTATTGAGTCAATTATTACTTGTAAGCAATGAATTAAAACAAAGCTGCTAGGTAGGGAAAAAACCATTCTTTATAAGAAGAAACGTTTAAAACAATTCGTGCAGAGCTCTTTCAAATAAAACAAGTTTTCAAGCCCAAATATAAATCTCCTCGGAAGAGTTTTTTTAATTTTCAGTAAATCTTTATATGTATCCGTGGTTCTGTGGTCGAACCACCTGTCGTGTAAGAGGGTTCGGGTTCGAATCCCGACGATACTAACGCAAATTTACAAAGGTCTTATAAAACATCCTATGACAAAAACAGGGCGCTTTTAGGAAAACCTTTTCCCTAATTCTAAGAAACCGCGTACGCAGCGATTACACTTTGCTCCGAAAATGCGAACGCGTTCGCAGCTCTGACACACACACCGACAGAAACGGTGATTGTATAACCCATCCGAAAATAATTGGAAGTGTTTTCTTTTTTTAGATTTTACGTGGGTAGCAAATTTATGGTGGTATTGAGCGATTTTAATTCAGTGAAGAAATCGTACAATAAAGAAGAAATATTGGGCAGAACCGAAGGCTTCTTCAGAGTTTCGCCAGATTTTAAAAGTATGTTTTTAACAATCTAACTCGCGATTTTTAATTACTTAACAATGATTTATATTCAAATTATTAGAATTATCGTAAATTTTCCAATTTTAAACTGAGATTAAAAAATCTTAAATTTAAATGAGGTGAAATATTTGGTATGTATATTTATTAAATAATTCATAACTCTTATTATGGAAACTATCTCTTAGAAAATACATTAAAAATGATCAAGTTACGATTAAAGATGTTTTAAATATCAAGTGCTTAAACAGCTTTGCAAAGATAGTTTGAAAAATCATTGGAAACGCGCTTTGAAACCTAAGAGGTTCTTGCTCGAAGTTTTTAAGTAACCGAAAAATATCTAAACCAAAGAAAGACTTCTCAAAATCAAGGAACCCAAACTAGAGGTCAATAGTTTTCGGGATCTTAAACACTCTTACAAGAAATATAAAAGAAATCGATTACTAAGCAATTTCCACACCACCTATTATTAATTTTACCAAAGTGTACTTTAAGGTATTATAACTTATGGTTTTTAATTGTATTTGAACTTAGGGCATAAGCACAGTATTGGTTATAAAGGTAACGCGGAATTCCCCAAACGGAATTTTAAGAGGCATTTCTCACTTACAAAACTTGATTTAATTTTGCTAATCTACTCAAAATATTATTCTTTAAAAATGTTTATCACTTTTGATTCTACCAAACTGTACTAGATATAAATCTTTCAATATGTAAATCTAAAATATTATATTAAATTTTAAAAATGCTTATCAATATTATTAAAATGCTAATTCATTAGAAGTAATAAGTCACGAGAGAAAGAATTTTTTTTGGAAAATATGCTTTAAAAGCCAATTAAAAGAGACAAATAATTAAAAAACTAACAGTAAAATGATTTTTTTTTGTATTAGCGACAAGTGAAAGACCAACCAACCAGATGAGTTAGAAAAGAGAGAGCAAATAATTGTTTTGGCACTCATTTGAAAATAATATTCGGATTATAGCTCCGATCATAAAGATATGCCCAAAATTTCCGCTGCCTAACATACTATCAATTGCAAAACACTTTTCTAATACAATTTTATCTCTGTAGTGTATCTAAAACGTTGTTACTTAATTTTTAATAAGGGACAATAATTCCAGCTATTTACATAAAATTTAATATTTTGTAGACATGGCTGACTCAAACGGAACGACATGGATCGAACAAAGACGGTTCGTCGTCAACACATTGAAATCACTTTTTGGGCCAAATCACTCAACAGTGGAGGAATTGATTACGGTAACCTGCACTATCTACAAGAGCGTATTATCAAACTTTCTTTGAATCTTTAAGAAATAATGTCCTTAGAAGGAAGCAGCCCTGCTTAGTTTCTCTTTGAACGGTTCTTAAGAATTTCCATAAACTATTAATTGCTGGCTCTTAATGATCTCCAATAAGATCACAAAGAATGGGGTTCCACAAATGTTTTTATTTTCGACTAATGCTTTCGAAATATTATAAATATTAAAATATATATAAATTGATAAGCAGTTTTGTGTATTTTACCAAATTTTGAAAAATACAAATTAAATACAGTATATAACAAACAAATATCTATATTGTATGTACAAAAGAAGTACTTTCTAAACTTAAAAATAGTAATTTAAGAGCTTGTGATACTAGAAGATATTAACTAAAGGGTTGCCCGTCATTTTTACCTCTCCGAGGGGACAAAGTCCCCTAGGAGGGGTTATACAACCACCATGTCTGTCTGTGGGTCTGTCTGTCAGGCCTGCGAACGCGTTCGCATTTTCGGTGCCAAGTGTTATCACAGTTTCTCGAAGGGTTGGCAAAACCACCGTGTGACGGTGAGCGTTAACGGATTCATTTGCAGTTTGGTTTGGATGGTGTTTTACGTTTTTGTAATGTTTATGCGTAGGTTGTGATTGTTGAATTTATTGTGTTTGTGTTCTGATGGTTGTGCATGTTGAGTCTGTTGTGTTTATATGGGCGTTTTCTCTCCAACTTCTTCTTAATGACTTTGGGACGGACCGAGTGCTGAGTGTAATACTACCTCTCAACGTCCAATGGCAGGGTTTCCACCAGTTGTTCACGGTATTCGTCTTAGTATCAAGTTACGATCGCATCGGGTGGGATTTGAACCCGAGACCTCCTGCTTGGCAGGCGGACGTTCTACCACAGAACCACCGAAACTTGTTACGCCTTATTGAAAATTAGACCTTCAGCTTTATCGGAAGCGTATTTAATAGAGTACGAAATTTTGGTTTAATTGAAATAGAATTGAAATTGAAATTATTGCATCGATGAAATTCTAATTTAGCGTTTCTCTATTGATTAAAAACAAATACGCCACCCAGGTTTCGAACCCAGACCATTCGGCTTGGCAGTCGAGCACTCTACCACAGAACCACCGATAGCTGCTTAGGCTCACTGAAATTAAGACACGCATCGTAAGCATAATAGGTAATAAAGTCTTTTTTTATTAATGAATTTATGAAGGCCTAATCTGGTTTTTTTTTTACGAATGAAATTTTAAAGGTTAAATCTTGTTTTAGTGCAGTCAGCCGAGATAAGAGGGTTAAAGGGTAGACCCTGTGGGTGGTCCACTTTGTTAGTTTTTGTTATTTATTTACGGGTATTATTAACGACCTATATATAGTTGTATTAATTCAAAGACGATAATTTAACGTTTATTGCTTTAAGAGCTGGCGGTTAGTCAAGTGGCTCTCTGTGCTTTGTTGATGGTAAGGTTTTTACTTGTAAATATATTTGGTGTGGATATTTGGATATCTACGATTTCTAACGCAGTCAATGATTTCCTGGGTGTGCGAGTCATTATATGATATTGGAAATTGGACGGCATTGGTCTTTTTCATGCGGTATGTGTCACAACGTCAACTGAAAGTCTACGAGTGTTGAAATAAAATGAGCGTTAAAGATGCGGCAAGTATTTCGTAAGCGAGAAAAATACAATTACCATCTGTAGATTTTTCTTTCATTAAAATTTGCTTAGTATTATATTCAACTGATAAACATGTACTGTAAAAAGGGTTAAATTCAATTGTGCATTGTTTTAGTAAGTCTAACTCGCTGTTGTAACTACTTAATTTATAATATTCTGAATAAATTAAACTCGATTGTTTCGTCTCAATTATTTAAATTAAAATTAAAATTTTATACCGGGCAGGGTTTGAACCGAGGATACGTTTTTCGTGTCGAGAAATTAATACCACTAGGGACCATTCTTCCGAGGAGAGGTATATTTTGGCTTGCCAACTTGTTTGTTTAATAATGTAGACTATATTTTATCCAAGGCAAGAAATTTTGGTTATATCAAGATACAATAAATCGTAAATGTTGAAAGATTTGTGAAGATCCATGGAGAATAATAATTTTATAAATTTAAGTGGAGGAAACACATGTATGTAATGAATAAAACTTGTTTTTATTTAAGAAATCTGAAAGTCATTTTCAAGAATGTGCCGTTGAAAGGCACTAGGAAATATATTATTGATGACAATTGTATGGTATATAAATTTGATTGTGTCTGCAAAAAGCCATATGTCGGTGAAACAAAGCGCCCCCTAGGTACAAGCATCAGTGAACAAAAATATTGTATAAAAACTGGCGACCTGAATTATGGTATGGCACACCATAATTAGAATTATAAAAATGATGAAAATCTTGAAATTTTGTTTAATGAACCATAAATTTTATACAAAGAAACGGATTATTTCAAAAGAAAATTGATAGAGGGTGTCTATATCAACGACATAGGGAAATTAAACTTGGGTGAAACCGTGGGGTGCGTTCGACAGGAATTTATTATATCAAAGATTGTGTCGCTGTGTAATTTATATCAACCCTGTTTGGTATATACAGGGTGTTACGGATAAGAGTACCGAAACTTTCTATATGCATTCTATAGGTCTCTATGGGTAAAACCTGGCTAATAAACATGGGTCCTAAAGTGCTTCGTTTCAGAGATATGGGCTCCCAAAAAACTACCCAAACAAACCAGACACAGCCTTAAATCTGGCAAACAATATTCTTCCTTGAACCAAATGGTTTTCATTAAACTATCAATAGTTGTTTTTTATCCGTGAGGCGAGAAGCTTTAATAACAAGTGGCAAAAGTTCATTAATGTACTTTTAGAAGTAAAATGAGTTTGAAGACAAATACAAGCCATTTTAATTTATTGATACGATTTTAATTATTAAATTTAAAGATACACATTTCTTGTATTTCTCTTAGCCGTCTATCTACAGACTCAAACGCCAGTCAATCTGACACCAGTCTTTTAGGAATCTACTGCTGTTTGAATCTTTGAGCTTCTAACCCATTTTTCTTGAGCCCGTCCGTGCAATAAGGCTTACTAAGCGTTCCTGGACCCATGTGCCATATTCGCTACATTATTAGATAATTTTAAAACCATTCCTTAAGAATTTGTATGACATTTGTATCTTTAAATTAAATAATTAAAATCGTATCAATAAATTAAAATGGCTTGTATTTGTCTTCAAACTGATTTTACTTCTAAAAGGACATTAATGAACTTTTGCCGCTTGTTATTAAAGTTTCTCGCCTCACGGATAAAAAACAATTGATAGTTTAATGAAAACAATTTGGTTCAAGGAAGAATATTGTTTGCCAGATTTAAGGCTGTGGCCATTTTTTTGGGTAGTTTTTGGGAGCCCATATCTCTCAAACGAAGCACTTTAGGACCCCCTGTTTATTGGACATAATTTACTCAGAGAGACCCATAGAATGCATATAGAAAGTTTCGGTACTTTTATCCGTAACACCCTGTATATATTATTGTTATAATTTTGTAACTTTAGTTTTTACAAAGACCCTCGGGTCGAAAGCTCAACCTATGAATGAGTTAGTTTTTATTTAATTTTTAATGATTTTATAAATTTAAAAATTTAAATAAAAACAAGTTTTACTTATTACATCCATGTGTTTCCTCCATTTAAATTTATAAAAAAAAATACAATTAATCATTGCCACCGAGCTGGACTGGCTGCCTTGGCTAAATACACCCTCCGCGGAAATAAAAAGAAAGATACTTACTCGGCAAATAGAAATGATTTGAAGAAACCATTAGCTCTTACACAGAATATGGTGGATAATTTATCATGAACTTCACGAAAGTCGTTTAGTCCCTCTTAAAATCCGGTATTTAGATGGTTTAAATGGAACACATAAGTTAGGTCAACTTACTTTTCGAGGCCAGGCTTAATGGCGACTAGAGTTTAGCTCAACACTTTTAGCTCAAGGTTCTTAAAGAATCATCAGGGCCACAAATTTTCCCCTAACATTCCCAGTGTGTACTTATAATATAATTATATTAATTTAATCCTAAATTAATTAATCTTATATTAATTAATCTTACATTAATTTTAAATTAATCTTAAATTAATCTTAAATTAATCTTCAATTAATCTTAAATTAATCTTCAATTAATCTTAAATTAATCTTCAATTAATCTTAAATTAATCTTAAATTAATCTTAAATTAATTAATTTGTTTTAAAATAATGTTATAATTTTAAAAAGCTCATTAAGTAAGAGAGCTATCTCATAAACTTATGCCAAAAATAATATTTGCAAATATGAAAAACACGGAATCCCCAAGTTTCAAACACCAACAAATATATTATCTTTTCGCCTATAGGCTCAGGTATTGCCTTGAGTATTAGCCAAAATATTTATCTGATATTAAATCCTTTTCACAGGACGAAGTAAGGTTACTCGTCAACAAAGTGCGAGAGCGAACTGACAAGGATAGAATGTTCATTCGATCAGCCATCACTCCATCTCTCAACAACATTATCTTCAGAATCATCACTGGGACGCGCTTCGAGGAGGAAGACGAACTGATGCAACTACTGACTTACTTCGAGGACGCTGGTGCCGTGACATTCACCAACCTCTCCGTTCTATATTGCTTCCCGTGGCTGGCCTCCATCTATTTGAAACTTAACGCCAAATTGAAAGAGTGCATTCAAGCTTCGGCAGACTTGGCGAAATGCCTTAAGTAAGAAAACGAACTAAAAATCAGAATGTAGGTCCTTTAGAATTGCACATTTTATTAATTTACTATTACAGTTTCAAGGCTCAAACTTAAGCAAAGGGTTTTGAAATATATACATTTCCATCTGATAAATATGTACATCAATTTACGAAAAGTTGACGAAAATTGAGTACAATTATTTTAAAACATTTATGAAATAAATCTGTCTTTAAACTGCTTTGGTAAATGGAATTTTCTTTTAATGATCAATTGGAGACCAGTTCACTGCGCAATAAAAGTACTATTTTTTGGGTTTCAAAACAAAATAAAAAATTTATTATTTTTCAGTAAAAACAAATTGATGTGTAGGTCCTTCATAAGTAAAAACAAAATTGGTATAGGCTAAGACAAAAAGGCACATGTGATATAAACTCGGATTTAAAACCTGTATAAACTAAATGTATAAGGAAGTTGCAGACGACCTTTGGATTTATATATTTAAGGCTGACACATAGTAGCTGTGTCAAAATTATTTTGAATGAACAGACAGTTGTCAGACTTTCGAATTAAAAGTCGATTGATAGTTTGTAATAATTTTTACTGAAGTAAAGTATACGCACTAAGCCTATAGGCTCAACTAGAATTATAAAAAACTGAAATTCAATTTTTTTAGAACTTTAATTGACGAACATCTACAAAACTTGGACGAGGACAACCCGAAAGATTTTATAGATCATTATTTGATACGACTTTCCAAACCAAATGCTCCCGAATCCTTTGATCGTAAGTAGGCCATCTATCTCCCTTTTACCTCCACCTTTAAATAAATTTGGCCACTGAGGGGGTCACTCTTTGTTGCGGTTGGCCGGGGACACTGGAGTAGGCCCAAATGATGAAGACCTCCGGTGATATGGATCTAATTCCAGGAGCACCGTGCTTAAAATCCGACTAAGATGTTGCGGATGGCTGAGCTATTGAGCCCCTCTAAATAACGAGGGCCCTGAAGGACCTCATTGTGTCCATTGACCCGAGGACTGCTGTAAAAACAGTAATGAACAACGTTTTAAAATTTAAATGTTGGGGAAATATTGACCCTGCACGTACTAGGCTGGAAATCTTGTAGACGAATTTAAGCACCTTTAAATTAACCTGAAATGTTAGGTAATAACCCTTGTAGGTGGATTTTTAGTACGAATAAATAAGAGCCTCCAATTTAAGCTAGAATTGTAGTAAGAGACTAAGCACCTCCCAAATAACCTGAAATTAAAGAAGAAGTCATTGTAAAAAATAAGCTATTTACAGAGGATAACTATATTAACAAAGACCAACTAAGGTTGAATTATAAAAAAGTACATAAGTTCCTCACAACCAAGCTGCAAATGTAGTAGAAATATTTTAGGAATCTCATAAAACGTGGAATTTAAGTAAAAATTAGTAAAGAACTTCCAATCTAGGCTGCAATTTTTGTGAGAGTATATTACCACCTCCCAACTAGTCAGGAATTAAAGAAGTTAACTTTTAGGCTTGGCTACTAATAGAAGTATATTAGCAACCTCTCAAGTCTCAACTAGTCAGGTATTAAATTTAGTAGTTCCCATTTTAACTACTAATAGAAGTTTATAAGCACATTTACCAAATTTTACAAAAAGGTTTTAGTAGGATAAAAGATTTTCGAAGTGAACCAAGGACGACGGCATTCGAAATTTTATTTAATAAAACTTTTGGAAAAGTGCTCATTTGATTTAAGATATAAAAGTGCTGGTTTATCGTAGATAAATTCAAATTTGTATTGCAACTTTGAGTCAAGTCTAAAACTAATTTATCTCGCCGTGTATCCAACTTTATTGCAAAATATGCCTTACATAATTCCATAGCAAGATTGATTGGTTAAACAAATCTATAAAGTCCATACGTCACAGCCGCGATTATCAAAAATATAAAGCGTTAATCGAATAGAAATTACCAAACTTATTGCACCATGATTTACATTTGTATCCTCCATTTTATAAAATGGCGTTGTTTTTCTATCGAAATCTAAAAATCTGTTTACATCGTCCGGATAATGTGATGTAGAAATTTTAAGATTTATCGGCGAAAATATATGGCAGTTATCACGCCATAAGTTTTACAAATATTTTGTATTATACCTAAAATTTCCACCTATTTATTCAAATTAGCTCGAGTTCACTCAAAATGGTTTTTATTCCCCCTATTTGTCCAAAGTAATCCAAAAATGTAAAAATTACTATTTTTTTTTAATTTTTTTAAAAATAATATTCTTTTTTGATTTATTGAAGTTTTGCACAGGGGAGGGGGGACCCTTAGAAATTGTAATTTTCGCATGTCATTTTACGTAGACTTTTTCTAATTTTATGTTGTCAAATTTTTTTTAACCTAATGATACGCGTATGAAATTAAATCATGAATTATATCAATATTTTCTTAAGAGGAAACTAAAAATATTGAGGTCCGCCATTCTTGCGCTAATTTTTCCTTCTTTTCCACCAGATGGAAATCTGAATGCGAATTCCATAATTCTTCTTTTCGCTGGAAGTGACACGGTGCGAAATACGCTGGAATGGGTTTTTATTATTTTGGCCAAATTCCCCGATGTCCAAGAGAAACTGTACAATGAAGTGTCGGACCACTTTGGAAAGCAACACGTGCCGTCGTGGACTGAAAGGCTAAAAACCCCCTACACCATGGCTGTGCTTATGGAAATCACCCGATGGCGAACCCTCACAGTACTCAATTGCCTAAGAGAGTAAAGATTCTTATTGCGACTTAAATCGGATATTATTAACTTGAGAAATCTGAGGAAAAAGTAGTGAGAAATCAAACGAAACATTTCTGGGGCTTCAGATTTTTCAAGATAAAAGTAAATTCAAAAATCTGGATATTAACGGTTTTGATAATCCAAAGAAAAATTTAAAAAAAATTTAAATAAAAGAAATGTTTTCAATATTTCTTATGATAAATATCGGAAATGTTAACACATATTTTCAATTCTTGAAATACATTGGAAATATGTCTTTATTTTTTTATATTTTTGAAGCATAATTAAAATTTGAGACGCCGTATTAATATTTCAGATTTGGTTTTAATATTTCAGACATCATATTAGAATTTGAGACAGTGGTTACTATTGAAACCCATTTTTAATATTTGACATGCCTTAATTACATTTGAAGCACATTACTAATATTTAAGACGTTTTTATAATATTTAAGACGTTTTCATAATATTTAAGACGTATTTATAATATTTAAGACGTATTATTAATATTTAAGACGCAATATTTAATACACATTTTTAACATTTGAAACACATTTTGTTTATTTGAGACACATTAATATTTAAGAGACATTTAAATAAAACAAAAACATCTTAAACATCAAAAGTACAGTGGGGAATTTATAAATAATTAGGCAACAGTTAAATTTTTTCAAGTGGGTAGCCTTTGGACTATGTGCTTTATATAATATAGTTGTGATATGGTTTTCAGAACTAATTCTGATATGAAGATTGAAGGCTACGATATTCCAAAGGGGTCGTTAGTCATGAGCAATATTTGGGCGTGTCACATGAACCCGAACGACTGGAAAAACCCGTCCGAGTTCTGTCCCGAAAGATTCCTCTCAGAAGACAAAACGAGAGCTCTGCAGAAGGAAAATCTCATCCCGTTTTCATACGGTAAGCGAAGACGATCCCTATCACTAAATTGAAGATAAAATATCTTATCAGCCACTTAAATCGAGATCATTCTAACCGTCACGAACATAGAACACGTTAAACAATATAAATTAAACATAGATTTAACGAGGACTATGTCCCAACATAGCGAAAATGTTAAATTTCCATTTACGGTCTGAGATAGACGAGTTCGAAATTAAATCACGCGAGTCTCGCATTACGAGAAAGTAGGTTTCTAAAATGATGTCAATTATATTTTTTATTCGTTTGGTCCAGCAATATTTATATTTATAATTGTTTTGTTGTTAGACACCTTGCCACTGTAGTCTTTATATCAGAAATCTTATGACCATCTTAAATTTGAAAATTCTCCGTGAAGAGGGTTTGAAATAATCTGTTTGAACAAACAAGGGAGGGATTATCGGAAATAAGGAAATAACTACCTTTTTTATCACTTGGAAAGTAACTGAGCAGTTTTAATGTAATTTTGAGAAAATTATCTTCGACCGATCAGAGCAGCCCAAATTTAATTAATATAGTATACTATTTGTAGGCCGACGAGATTGTCCAGGTGATAAATTGGCCATGATGCAGATCTACTTGGTCACGACCGCTTTGATTCAGCAGTTCAAATTTGTCCCACCAAAGGGTGGACTCTCCTTAGAAACTTACGTTAAAATCAACGCGCAATCTAAACACCCTTACGTTAAAATTGTTTCAAGATAAAATTTTCAACTATGTTACTTAATCTCATGTATACAAGAAACATAATAAAATTGTAATATGGTATCGACATGACCGCGCCTTTTGTCAAAAGCGTAAAACTCTTTTTTCAAGTACCTCCTGGTTAAAAAAATGCAATTAATTTCCATTATTTTGCAAAGTTTCGACTGAACGAAAATTCTTAGATACTCGTAGTTTCGTCGAATTGTCGGCGCACGAAATTTTTATTTCATTCGTCCGAACGGTGGTACAAATGTCCGAATGATCATTTGTCCGAATGCCGGAAAATAGGATCGTATGTCCGAAAACGTATTTCATTTGCCCGAAAAATTTATCACAACTTTTGTTGGTGATTTAGTCGTTCAATTTATGTTAACTTTACTGGCGAATTTCATTTGTTCATTTAACGCAATTCCCACTTACTACATCGGCCAAAGGAAAAATGTACATAATAGGATAAAATGATTAGACAAAAAAACAGCAATAATAAATACTAATTTAGCGACAGAATTCGGACAAGTGATGCTACCGATTCGGACGAATGAAACAAACAAGTTGTCCAATTGGAACAATTGAAACCTTTGTTATTTCGGCGGTTCGGACGATTGAAATTCGAACAAATGTACCTACCCCGAAATTTTGTTTATGGTTTTTGCATTTGTATATTTTGCGTTGCCACCACAGATCTGAGAGGCGCGCCTTTTTTTGCTAGGGATCTTACCTAAAGAACACTTTGGGATTATACTCCCTTAAACAGATACATTAGGCTTCTTCATTGAAAATACTATTTGGGTACATTTTCGAGATTTGAAAATTAAGCGTTCTCATGCTTAAAATAATACCCTAATCATTTCGCTAATTCACCTTCTGTAGTTTCCGAGTACAAAGCTAAGTCAGAGCAATTCCGGTTACCCTTTAATGATTACAAAAAATAAAATGTTAGAAAATTATGCCTAATGTTGGTCGTCTTTAAACTATGTTACTTTCATGTACAAGAAATATAATAAAATTGTAATATGGTATCGGCATGACCGCACCTTTTGTCAATAGCGTAAAACTCTTTTTTCAAGTACCTCCTATTTAAAAATATGCAATTAATTTCAATTATTTTGCAAAGTTTCAGCTTTAGGTATTTGAATGTCATACCAATAACGCATCAAATAACTTTTTTAACATTAACAGATTTCACGGGTCTTTTGATTAAAAAGTCAATTTATCTAATATAGCTAAGATAATTTGCATCAATTGTTTATTTTCCAAAATATCACCACAATTCAATGGAACGATGGGGAAATGATTTGCATTTCATTTCTCACTACCAAATTTTGGTAGCTTAAGGAGATACAAAAGGGGTCCCATCAAATTTGAAAGACGTCTCAAAAAATTAAAAAATGGATAGATCTTAGTTTAAAAGCGCGGCCCAAAGTTAAGCGGCTGCAGTACAATCCTCTATGAAGACGTAAAGTTTTCGTTATTTAACTATTACGATATTACATGAAACTTTAAGTAGAGGGGAACATCATCATTATTTAAATAACCCATTGTGTACAATTAAATAAAAAACATTATGATTGTGTATTTGTTCCCTTTACTATATGGCTAAATATTAAAATGAAAATTCATTAAACGTTGGCTTCCCCAAAAATACCAAAACAAAGAAAGATGTTGAAGGAGAAAAACAAAAACAGATGGCGCCTCTCAATCGTAAGAGCTGCAAAGGATCTATTGGTAATATGAGGTTGTGATTGTTTCGCTATATCGGTAGTAGCATCTGCATGAGTAACCCTTTCTTTCCACTATTGCTTTTTTGGAAAGTCTTCGTAGAATTTCAGTTTTAAGGAAATAATTCTGAGTTGGAAAACGGTAGTCGTGTTTAGTTTCAGCTGGTTCAATGGTATTAGCGCCTTTCTTCGTTTTAAGGTGGCCAACAACCAACTCGGAGATCACAACAGCAAACGAAATGACTATTCCATAAAGATACACAATGAAAACCTTTGACAAATAAGGCATCGTGAAGGAATTTGATTCTTCAACTTTAACGTCATTATCAACAAGATTTTTCCGTATACATTGAAATCGGTGTGTAAATCGTTAAGTGCGTTAAGTGTAGATTCGAAGTATCTCACGACCCTGAAATTAAATGATAATTATCTTTATTTCTTAGAAAAAAAACTTTGGTGGCACAGCTTTTATTTAAGTGGTGACTAGGACAATTTTAAACCTTTGATATGTAATAAAATGATTCAAAGAATTAAGAAAAAGTCAATGAGAATAAAAGTGACACCAATGCACGAAATGGAAGAAATGAGTGTGGAACTTATCAGGTTTGGCCACTTCTGTAGAACAATGAATATAAAGGCAATTATTTTGTAAACTTTACATAGTACATGTACGTAGGGCAGAACTGCCTTGCATTTTATGTTATACGATGGACTATAAATCGCTTAAACGGTTATAAAACAAAATAAGTCGTCTTACTTGTATTTGCTTATTGGTTGTTACGTGATTTAAACTTAACTTTAAAAAATATATATTTATAACATCTTATCTTTAGATACGTTTTTCAGATACCTGATTATAAGAAAAAAAAGATAAATTAAGAAAATAAAAAAGTAATAATTTTAACAAACATTAAGTCTTATATTGTCTGATAGCCTGAGCTCTAATTATTCTAGAAAATTTTGAAACTCTTGTTTAATTTAGAGTTTAAAAGGGCACATTAGACAGACGAAGCAAAGACTCGAAAAACGCGTGAATACTACGATTAATGTTCATGGCGCGTGACGTCACTTGACGGAGTTTCGACCACGGCAACAGCCCGAATTAAATGATACGGATCTTTAATAGTTTTCAGCTCAGCTAATCCTAAAAATATGGCTGTGCAACAAATACATCCTTATCAATTTGAACTTGAAAGATATAGTGATTCTCATGAGTCAGAAAATTATAGTTTTTAATCATATGATTACGAAGAGTCAGATGTTTTGTTATTGCGTGAAAAGGTATCATTCCAATTTTCGTTCATTATTTGTAGATCATTTATCTCTAAGATCATATGATCTTTTGGAATACGGGTAACTCGCTAACATAAAAAAGGTTTAGAAAGTGACGTCTTTTTGAGGTCGAGAGAGTCAGCTTACCGTTGCTATAATGGAAGGGTTTCGAGGGGGAAGCCAAAAAGAGGTTTGAAACCTTTTCCGAGTAGGCGGGTTTATTTATATAGTAGGGCAGTCACCAAACTTAATATAGAAAAATCAATATCAACCAATTCCATGTTCCTACTGCAGACTCCCGCCGTTTATTCAAACTCACGCCTACAACTACAAGATTTACACAGGAGGGGATCCGAGAAAACGTTATGGCAACCTCTAGACCATGCCCCAGGAAGGTATCAGCCGGCCGGTTTCTCGAGTGCCAAAAAATATCAATTTATAACATTAAGTTTTAATATTCACCTTTTGCACCGACTAGTATCATATAATACTAACGTTTGGAACATTTGTTGCCTGTGGGAGACATAGGCTGACTTAGTCAAGAGCTGTAATTTTAAAACATGAAAGTCAAAGTCAAGATTCAAAAGAATTTGTGGTTGTTGCTTTGGTAAGATTGTACTTTACCTAACTCCCCAAAAACACTTCATTTCGACTAATATGAGGACAAAGAGAGATCAATAACAATAATAAAAAATTATATGCCCGCCGCAAGTATTTTTTAAATTTGTTTGAAAATATCAAAACTAAATGCATTTACGGTGACTCCGAACATTGAATAGGGAATAGTATCGCTAGAATTACAGTTTCTATACAAATATTTCAAAAATGAGAATACTATAATTTGTCAGTGGCGCTATCCGTTCCAATATTCCAACTTAAAGGTCGACGGGTGGTCTCGGGCTTGGGCTCGCTACAATTACAATTCGAAATGTGATCTCCGGCTCAGGCTCACTATAGTTACTTTTAAATGAAATGGTGGCCTCGAGCTCGGTGTCTCACTATATTTTAAAACTACTAAAGGATCAATCTCGAGCTCGATGTTTCATCGCGCAATTTCGAACGTGGGGTTAGGGCTAAACAATATCGCGAATTTGAAGGAGGTCGAGCTCATCCTCAGATACGAAAACTTACAAACTCAGTCTCGAGCTCGGTCTCAAGTATTATGTCGAGCTCAAGGTTGAGCTCTTAGTACGGTAATTTTTAATACGGGCTCACTAGTTACAATATGCGATCCACAATACCTCAGCTCGGGCTCGGCTTTAACGTGAGAACTTATCAATATTTATTTAAAATACCTGAGCTGAGTCACAAATTGAGCTGAGCCATGGCCCGTTGACCTATGACTGCTCTCATCCATTAAAGCTAATATAATCAAAATGTCAAGGATTCATGCTGTCCACATTGTTACCATCCTAATTAAAATGGCAACTAAAAAAAATTCTGCCCCTTCACCATCAACTTCCGCTTCAGACATTTTTAAAGCATGGCAAATTGTCCCTATGTTAATCTCATTTTCTCCAACGACATGGTTAAAAATAAAACTTAGGCTTTTATCGACGAAGAATTTTGTGAAATACAAAATGAAGATGTGGTCGAATATGAATCATCTGATGCGCAACAAAGAATGGCAGCAAATTAATATGGAAGGGGAGGAGCCTGTTTCCCTTGATTATATACAAAAAGCCCTCGAGTTCTATGATGTTGCAGAAACTAGAAAATTTGAACAAACAAAAAGAAAATACCCCAAACTCAAACATGCCAATTACATCAAAAGATGGAGGCAGTACTTGGATCAATGTGGAACAGTTTCTGAGAATTTTTACAAAGTTGAAGGCAATATTTTTGATAAGTGTCTGGAAGCTAGGGTTAATTCCTACACAGTAAAGGGTTTGGACTTGCGCAGATTGAAAGCGGTTGAAGCTACACCAATTGGATTAAATTAAAAAAAAATCGGATATTACTTCAACGAAAGATCTCGAAGATCAGGACCAAATTTTAGAAAATGGTGTGCAATTTGTGCTAAATGTGAAAGTTAGAAGAAACCACCTATGGACTGTGAGAAGGATGATAAAATACGCGAAAAAGTAGATAAGTCCATAATTAAAAGGGATAATATAGCTAAATCCTAAACAAATTTGAAAAAATTTAAAAACTTACTAATAACTCGTACCGATAGGTCTTCGAGCAACGCGAAACTCGGATCAAATAGATCTTCGAGTAATAAACTAAATTAAAAATAAATAAAATAGCCAGAAATTCCAACGGTAGACCGGTTTCGTTCTATTTGGAACTCGTCAGTACCGTGCGGAAAATCTGGCTGGCGACTATCAAATCGAAAAGAGAAACTAAGCCTAAACATTAAAAATTTCAAAACGCGTTGCATATAGCAACGGAAAGCCGAAAAGGGGGTAGTGTGGTGGAGAATAGTATATACGACAAGTTAAGTTAGTTTATTACTCGAAGATCTATTTGATCCGAGTTTCGCGTTGCTCGAAGACCTATCGGTACGAGTTATTAGTAAGTTTTTAAATTTCTTCAAATTTGTTTAGGATTTAGCTATATTATCCCTTTTAATTATGGACTTATCTACTTTTTCGCGTATTTTATCATCCTAAATGTGAAAGAACAATTTGGCTCAATTGAATATCGTTTTGTCTTCAAAACTGATCAATCTGGGTTTTCCTATGAGATTGAAACAAAAAGAATCCTTGCCGAACAAGGTCAACGACAAGTGTTTGAAAAAATTACAACCCGTATCAAAGTGACACACTCCTACACTATTCAGCCTTTGATTTCCATGGATGGTAGATTGTTATCCCTTAACGTTGCCTACAGAAGTATGCTTACAAACCAGAGTACAAAAGATGTCGATGACGCAATGCAATATCACGTCCAAATCAGGTAAAATGGATTATGAAAAGTCAAGCTCTGGGTAAAGTTTAGTCTGAAGCCAAACCTTGGCCAAACCCAAAATTGGTCGAATACTCACTATTTTAGTCCATTATGAAAACTCCCATCGCAAACTGACCATTTTTGACTATCTTGACCACTCGCATTGCAAACTCACAATTGTTGTCCATTATGAACACTGCCATCGCAAACTGACCATTTTTGACTATCTTGACCACTCCCATTGCAAACTCACAATTGTTGTCCATTATGAACACTGCCATCGCAAACTGACCATTTTTTACTATCTTGACCACTCCCATTGCCAACTGACAATTGTTGTCGATTATGGATGCTTCCATCGCAAACTGACCATATTAACATTAATAGTATTTTTCCGTGATTTTTAAAATATAGCAGTCAATGCGATCCTTGAGGCGTTGGACCATTATTTAAACAACTGCAATTAAAGTCAAACATTTCCTTTTTAAAATATCGTCTATTTAGGGAATCAATAATGTTATTTTACCTTAGCTGGTTTAAATACATATCCAACGAAACACTCTACTCTTGATGTCAAGCACATAGGAACTATTTAAATACAACTCTCATTTAACTCAGAAAAGGAAGGTTTATACAGTAATGGTCCAATTGTGCAGTTCTCATTTGCGCAGTTTTCCATTTGAGCGTTTTTCATTTACCCATCTTTTATTAGCACAGTTTTAAATTTGCGCAGATATTTTCCGTTTGCGCGGTTTTCCATTTGCGCGAGTTTCACTTGCGCAGTTTCCCATTAACGCAGTTTTCCACTTGCACAGAATTTTTGTATTTGAACGGTTTTCCGTTTGCGCGGCTCCTCATGACTTAAATAATATATATTAAGCCTTTTTACCTTGGAAAAGGTATTACGTGTCGTTTTTTTGTCATAACTTTGTATAGCTTCCAGCTGAACTGCTAGTGTATGTTTTATGTTCGATCGTGCTGTAAATATTAAATACCAATAATTTTAATGTTTTTCTGTTGTTAAATATTGTTCGTTGAACTATTTTTTAGGGTATATATGTTTTGTTGAACAGCAAATCGTAGTTTCACAGCCTTTCGGCTAAGATGAAAATTTCATATTTGTTACGCCGTGAATAAGTTTCTCGGTTCAAAGGAATAAATGCAGATTGTAACAGTTGCATTAGACCTAATTCAGCTGTATTTTGGAGAGGTTAGCTTATATTCAGGTGGCCACCTGAATTAATGGCTTCAAAAGTCGCTTGACGACTTAGGCCTAAGGTGGTGCCTTGGGTATTAGCATAGCTGATTATTATTATTAAAGTTCAGAAATATAAGCGGGACCGGGGAAAAAAAAGAGCGCTTACTTGTATGAGAACATCGTACTTCTCAGGGACAAGAATATTTAGGGATTTTTGAGATGGTTAAACCGACCCTCAAATAAGCTGAAGCTACCTGAAAATAAGCTATACCAAACCGAAAATTATTAAATTCCTTTTTTTTTGTTTATTATCTATGGCGACCAACTAATTTAACATTTATGTCACCAGGCTTAGCAAAAACTAGGAATAATTGGCGCTAGTTACGTTAGAAAGCAGACAATTTTTCGATTTATTATATACTCACTGTTTACGGTACATTAGGTCAATAATAAGTTAGACAACACTTAGTTCGTTATCGCTAGGTACTGTCCTCTAGGTCACGTTGTAGACGGCTTATCGTGATAGTAAGAATGGGGTTGGGGTGGCGGCTCGCGCCCCCAGCACTCGAGCGAAGCAAGTGCGCTGCGTTTGATACTTAAGATTATCCCACATTTCCAGCGTAGTATAGGCTATAGTTCCGCTTGATCTTAGGTTGTGTTAGGTGGCCGCCGCAAGCTTAGGCCAGGTAAGGTAAGATGACTGCCGCAGGCCTAAGCTAGGCAGCTAGGTACCACTTTTTCATCTTAATCGAACGGCCGAGAAGCTAAGATTTGCTGTTCGACTATAATTATATTCCCAAGATAGTAATTCAACGAACGATATTTCACCTGAGGGTAACATGCAAATCAATGGTATTTACAAGTTTAATCGTACGCTAGCAGCTAAGGTGGATGCTTAACCAGGTTAATTATAAAAAAAACCACAAACAACCGTTCTTCAAGGAAAAATGACTTAATACGCAATATTTACTTCATGGCTTAAAATACAATATGGTGGAATCTGCGCAAACGGTGAACTGCGCAAATGAGAAAACTGCGCAAATAAGAAAACTGCGAAAACGGAAAACTACGGAAATGGGAAAATTTGCACAAATGGTAAACTGCGCTATTGAGGAACTTTGCAAATGCACAGCTCAGCAAATGGCCACTGCGCAAAAAGGAAAAGCGCAACTGAGAAAGTGTGCAAACGGAAACCGCGCAAATGGGAACTGCGTATAGGGGAGCCGCGGAAATGGCAACTATGCATACGGACCCAAACCGTTTTTACAATGGCGCTTTATTTCGTCCCTGCAAAATACTTGAAATGAAAGACTTCGTGTTTCCGATCAATATTCCGTTTCTCGGATTCCTATTTACATTACTCTTTAGATTAACAAAGTCAATTTTAATAACCATATTTTTCAAATTTATCTGTCAAACGTATGAGTTTTGAAAACAGGACACTTTTTTAATTACATAATTGTATAAAAAGGCCTGAAGAAATTGACAAAATAAAATTATTTATTAGGTGATACCATTGGTATCTTCCCATTGCGCCGAATCCGATTCGACCGAATTCCCATTAGACCGAATTCCGCCAATGTTTTTGACGAAATTAGCCGAAAGGCGGGTTTTGTATTTTTAGTATTGGGCAAATGAGTTGACCCCTTTAAAAATTTCCTGGTTAGGTTAGGTTAGGTTAGGTAAGGTAACACTGCACGCTGTTCTGACAGATGCTGAAACCGATAAAACCGTATCCTAAACCCGGAGAAGTGCGGGCTTTTCGGTCGAAAGGGACAATCCCATTAGACTGAATCCTAAATCCGCCAAAGTGTGGTTTTTTTGGTCGAATGGGATTGGGTTAGGTCGAATGGGATTCGGCGCAATGGAACAGATTCATACCATTTCCCTTGAAGTCCATAAGACAAGGTGGAGCCGTCCAATTTTTATCTATAAGAAATATAAGGGTGCACTAATTATATTTTGTTTCTCGTTAATAACTTGATCGTTTAACCAATAAGAAAACCTATGATTATTAATAAAAACATTTTGTTTCAAGGTAAAATATCGTTGGGTTCATTTGAGGTAATCTTGTGGTTTTGGACCGTGTTTTTAGGGGCCCTTATCTCTGGATCGAAGCACTTATTAGACATTTTTGAACTTATTACGACCTACATGGCCTAGAATTTTTGACCCACTTATCGGAAACGTCTTGTATGGCATAAAATATTAAACAAAACACGACCCCGCCACCAAGCTGGTATTCAATAAATAACTATTTGATTTCTAGAAATGTATTTCATTATTAATGTGTTGATAAGGAAATGGAAGAACTGTTTCAATTAGTTATCTCTATCGAATCCTTGTGGTATTTTTCCTTTTCGTATTAGAAGTACAAAGATTGAGATAATTTGACAAGTAAGGTTTTTGAAACGTTTTATTAACCAGGACGTATTTGAAAAGTAGATTTATGCTTTGATTTAAAGTCCGGTCGTATTGGAACCTTATTCTTAATTGACTATATCAAATGAATATAGTATCGTTTGAAGAATTAAGGATAATATTAACGTAAAGGTCCATAGATTGAGCGGTCATTTTAACACAGGGACACTCACGTGGGCCTGATAAGATACATTTTAATAAACTCATATATAGCGTGCTGTAATGAGTACCAAAAGACATTAAATTAAATTTCAGCTCTAAAATTAGTGCACTTATTTCGTAAGGACACATCTAACTATACTTATGGCCAAAGATATTAAAATAAAGTTAGATAATAAAGGGGTCAAAAATAAGTATACTCATAAAGATCCAGAGCAAACCTTTTTTCAACACATCCAGAGTTGCCACTATAAAAGGCCGAACGGTATCTCAGGAGATTATTAAACAACACTTCAAATACATTATAAAATAATTACAACTGTGGTTACTAATATTAAGTTTAATGAGACAAAAATACGAAATCTGAATGACAAAATAATCTAAGACAAAAGAAAGGACAAAGACGAGCTGTTGCATCTTGACCCGACAACGGAATTATGACCAAATTCTAAACAGAGTTGACGGTGACGCCTCGATTAAGATAGATCCCAAGCAAACCGTGGACGGGACAATTCAACAATTAAGGGAAATAAACCCTAAACCAATGCTATGGAATAGGTTGTAAGGTAATATCAAAGAATATATATCTACAGGTACATTATAAATTACATTAGATTTGAACTCTGCGCTTGAGAACGGAAGCGTACACATTTCTTTGTCGAAATATGTCTCGTTATCTCTTAATAAAAAATTCATATTGTACAAACGACTGTTTTTATATTTATGATATTAATAACATGAACACTAGTTGGAATATCAAGTATATTATATTTATAAAATCAAGAAAGCATAGAGGTACTAAGAGCTATGAAAGATAGCATCGTCCCCTGCTGCCATGATCTTATACTTCTTAGAATGTAAACGCCCTAAAATCCGTCTTTAGCGACATCTAGAAAATCCAAAAGTGGGATATTTTTTTCCCGTTCTTATTGCAGATTCAAACTGTCCCCTATTTTGATCGCATTGATGATCAAAACGTCAATTGAGAAGGCCAACTTTAGCGATTTAAATACTTGTTTAATTTACAACACAAAGCCAGGCAGCTTTTCTATAATAATTACACGAATAAATCATGTTTAGTTCCAACGTTTTCCAAGAGTTAATGCAGACACTCAAGGTAAAAACATTATATTGGAATTTGCTGACTGAAATATTATAAAAAAAATGGGTCAAAAACGTTCTTTAAAGGTAAATATGTTGGAATTAAATGATTTCTCGCTTCGACTCTTCGGTTGCCCTTACTCCTAAGAATATATTTGGACACAGTGTGAATACGCTTCAGAGCAGCACCTACTAAATAATTTAATCGATAATTCAAATTCAAAGGGTGGTTTGTGGAGCTAGCCGTGTTATGAGTTTCCATATTCAATTCCCTTGATACACGAGAAGTTTATATTACCCCCGGTACGATATTACAGTTGAAAATATTCCTTTGGCTACAGAGTTACTATGCAAAGTCGTTTAACATATTCTAAGAAAGAAGATTGCAATATAAATACACAATTAAAGTTAAAGAAAAGTAAATACAATATTTTACCTTTGATTGAGTATTACTTTCTAACTCAAGACTCATCAGCCACATCAGATTTAATTATTTCTGCCTTTCTAAACTTTCAGAGGGTCTTTCAGTTTCCCCTTCATTTACATGAAGATCTACGCTGGATTCAATGTCGGACATTACTTGCTCGTGCCAAAATCCTCTAGTATGACGGTTGTTTATATCTGAAGACTTATTTTCATCATATGAACTTTTATATAAAGCAACTAATGTCTCTCAAAGGGAAATAGCAAAATATGTCACACTAACACTATTAGAATCTAAAACTTTTGCATTGGAGTTTTACGCCAAAGTTTGAGAAATAATTCATAATTATTTTCTTTTAAATATATTTGGCTTTCAAGGATTACATTTATCTTTTCAATAACCGGTTTATGATCTAATCGCTTTAAAAAACTTACATCGTTATTAATACCTTAGCGAGTTTGAACATTTTTCACTAGATACGGGAGACTCCATTTTCTACGACTATATGAAAATGTACATGCGAGAGAGCGCCAGTCAATTCCAGAAAAACTGAGAAGTATAACTTCATGGTGCCCACATTAATTTTTTTCACAGTTCTTAGTACTTCTATGCTTTCTTGATAGAATATAGGTGGTTGAATAATAAATATAAACACAATAATTTTGTAAAATTCCAAAGCCATGACATCTGCATATCTGATATATATCAAAGGTAGCAAACCTGGGTGTATTGATATATTATAGATATCATGAAATTCCGAAGATATCCATTTGAAATATTTTTACTTTCTGGACCGATAAATCAAGGAATGGGTTTTGAAAGACGTCAAAATTTCCACTAACCTGCATGGTTCAAGCTCTGGGTTTGTATCACTCTTTAGCTCGCTCTTTAGCTAAACCTGTAACAAGCACTGAAAATCGCGGCAAAAGAGAACCTTTACGTTTCATTATTAACCTTGTATGAACGGTAATACAAAAGGTGAAAGCAAAATCACAAGCTATTTTACGACAAATAGGCAATAAATCTGGGGAAACTATTAATATTATAATATTCACAGTTAACACTTTAACTTAAACTCGAACATAGATAAGCACTGTTACAAAAAATTTAAAACTCTCTTTACATATAATTTGTACAACACCAAATATAAAAATGCAATTTCAAATAAACAAAAGTGATGTTGAATTGCTACCTTTATGTTGTGGAACGATTTTAAGGCTTGATACATTTTGGGTACCGCTCGATTTCTCGTTTTCGGCAAGCAACAGAAAGTCAAGGTCCGCCCAAAATTATATAAAAGCATCCGCTTGACAGTTACACCCTCTTCTTTAGAGGACTGGGTATGCGAGACTTCCAATACGTAATCACCGACCATCTTAGGATCGTAAAATTTTGTCACGGAGCGTCTTTTTATATGTGTCACCAGCGATTCAATTTTGTCAACGTATTGCGACATTGTAAGGGGTTCATTCTGAGGCTTGGTCCCAATATTGTCGATACGCAAACGCAGGTTGCCTACCAACGGCAATTTTGACGGAGAAAACTCAGTGATTAAAATAACCAAAATAGTCAAGGCGAGGACGGCTTCGGGAACTCGGACATACCATTGGCGATGGGCATCATCCCAAAATATTTTTTTACAGAACGTTTGTATCATTCCACGATAATTGACTGAGGATGGATAACCGATGTAGTGAAGTGGTTCATATTATTTACATTTTAAAACAAGGTGGAAACGAATGACTTATATTACTAGCATGTGCCCACCTGGAAAACACTCCAGCCGTGTTGTAAAGTCTGTCCCAACCTTCTATTATGCGTTGTCTCAGTACTCAATTTCAACTTTCAACATACTTCCTAAAAATAACCCGTGTAGTCAGTAACAAAGTCAGTTGACACATTAAAAAATCCATTTTAGTCTCGATCACCAAACAGACACCTGTCTTTGCTTCATTTACTTAAATGCCCATTTTTAAGTTGTTAAATTTAATTTGCGAATTGAATCAGAAGAATGTGAAACATTAGACATGGTTATTAACCTATGAAGGATACACAATTTTACGAATGCTCATATTCCGTTCGAAAAAACACCGTCGAATTGATAATGCTGTATTTGCTGCCATTTGTAAAGCCCACATTTGTATCCGCAAATGTAGGCTTTGTCCATAACAGTCTTTCCCTTTACTTCAGAGAGTACTCTCGTTGTTTTGGGCCACCGCTGCTGGGGAAGGTAGGGATGACTCATCCTCGCTCGCGTCGTCCACCTTCGGAATTCTCCGAAAGTGGCGACCTCTGACCCGAAGGGTTAAGAACGGGGTAAAGTTACCGGTGACGCTTACTATTGCACCACAGTGAGTCCGCAAATATTTCTTGGCGGGCTTTCTTATCCAGCCAATTAGGCTGGAGACCGGGAGCGTCATCCGAGGGGCCCGCTATATAAGGGACGTCGGGACAATGGAATAACTCTCTTGGTTACGGACTCCGACTTAACCAGTCAAATCTTCTCTCTTCTCTCTTCTAGAGAAAGTTTAGTTGTCATGATTTGTTATCGTTGGTAAATATATATATATATTATTAATATAGATTATTTTATAGTTTAACTCTCGTACATGGTTTAAATATAAGCCGACAATTTCCAAGTTTCACACATTTCAAACCTAAAAAGTATTTCAAAATATTTTCAAATAAGCTCGTAATATTAAAATAAATTTTATATTTACGCAATACATATTATTACGGTTATTTTTCCAGACACATCTTCTAAACAGATATTTATATTCTTAAAATTTAATTTAAGGGATTGACTACACCTCTCTTGAGTGAATGAAAAATATAATAATTGAAAGGAGCGGTTTTCAAAAGAACAAAATATTAATTGCCGCATTCATCAGCTATCATTTGCGCATAAAATTTCCTCTTAATTTAAAAATACAATTCATGTTTTGTAGATCATAATTGAACCAATTTTTGTTATTCGTAATTAACCAAAATTATATGGGGATATTAGACGGCTCCAGTGAGGAATACAGCAAAAGTAGAGACATAACCGGCTGCCATGAGGAAGTTTCAAATAGGATTCAGTACCGCCCGCGCAGTCATGTGGTCAGCAATTTCCCACAAGGTCCAGAACATTATTGCAGATTGCGAGACACCGAAAAATAGATTTGGGACAAGCTCCTGGAGATTTTGAACAAAAGTCGTCGAACAGGCATCGAAAGCTTCTCGCACAGCTTATGCGAGACACAAAATCTCCCGATGTCGACATGGCCACCCATCTCGCATTCTCGCTCTGTTACGTTCTCTGTGGATGATATTTGATAAGAGAGAGAAGAATAATTCCTTTGATGACTGTATCCTCATCGCATGCATCTTTGAATCCTGGCCAAATGACGAATACCGAGAATTGGGAATGCTTTGGGATATATTGCCCGAGGAAAGCAAACTGTTTGCTGAGCTTGTACGACTTCTGATCGGCCGTACATCGACCGAGGCTCTCTGGTATTTTGATTCCGGCGCTTTACAGCATGTCACGATTCACGAATGACGCTTCGAAGTTCATCAGCTTTAGAAAATTCGATAGTCTGGCCAGCTACGCTGCAAGTTGGAAATAAAACGCAGATGATTGCTCGAATAGTGACAAATACCTGGAAAAGTCTTCGATATCGTACATCGTCGCTCTACACATAGACACCCTTAAAAATGCTATGTTCGTCAAACTGTTCGAGATAGAAAACCAATAATTTAAGTTAAAAATCAGCTCAGACTAAATATGCGAAAACGTCAGCCCGTCGCAATATAAGGTCTGAGTTAAAAAAAGTGCGGCCTAGATAAACATTTGCGAAGTACTTTATTGTTTGAATATGACACCTATTGGTGTGGCTTCGAACTCGACAGTGAATTATGTGAATATAAATTTCAAACTTGTGACTATCAACTAATGCACATTTTTTATGGGTTTATATTTACTCCTTTTTAAAAAGGATAATACCCATTGTATAATACCAGGGGGTAAGCACGTAAGCAAAAACGCAACGGGTGCCTTAGGCGGCTGTCACTTCTCCTCCCGCTGAGGGGGAGTTACGCGCGTGGCTAGTGATAGTTTCGAATGGGTAGGTAATAAGCCCAAAAATAATTTTTTTTCTGCTTCGTGGGTGCGTGCTTGCAACAGCCTACTTCCAGGGGGTAGTAGGTCAAACTTTGAAGCCCTCTAGCGCTCTTTAAACGCGACAAAAACCTGCATACTTCTCAGGTCATCCCCTACACCCACCAAAAATTTCTGTACTGACTATTGAATCACCATGTATATAAGTTGATAAAGTAACTTTGTTAGTTATAGTAGTAGTATAGTTTCAGTCTTTCAGATGGTTGTTCATACCAGCGAAAACACATGTTTTAAATTCGAAAATAACTAGCTAATGTTTAATGTTTATAATAGTTATTTTTATCTCCTGATATAATAATGCATATATATTTTCACACAAAGTAAGCGTTATTTACATTTTTGAAAGCATTTCAATTTTTAATGGGCCTTGGCTGTATCACTCGGCGATTTCCAAAGACTAAGAGGAATTCGCCGATAGTTATTAGTCTTTAGTCACATAATAATTTACGTTGTCAATGGCGAAACAGACCATTATTAAAAAAATGCATTAGGTAAATAGGTAGTGTCATACTTATGTTTTTTTATGTTACTTATGGTTAAAGTAAAAATATTAAAAATTGGTTGGCATTGGCAAGAGGGGGCCCCAAATTGTAGTGCCTACGTGGGAAAAAATCCTGGCGGCGCCACTGTACGTAAAGTACTTGGCCAATAACGTTTTTTACCACAGAAGTACGATGCAACGCAACCAAAATCTGGAGTTTTTGGCTACATCAATCTCATGTGGTCTTTATGAACTAGTCCGAGTTTACAAAATAATTTGTTGGCCGGGAAAAATCGAAGTGATGATATCGAGGTTGAGGAACCTTCTATAAAAGAGGCAGAATACCGACGATGACGAAACGGACTCTCAAGATGACCAGACAGACAATTCAGACGCAGAACTGAATAGCAAAGACGTGGCATCTATACCCGTCAACATACCAAACGACGTGGACTCCATACCCGTCCGTGCACCCAGAAACGTGGCATCCAGACCAGTTGAAACACCATCTTAAGTTAGCGGTCTTGTCCTCGGAGATCGGTCTACGCTTAAGAAGACATCTTGCATTACGTGTCCTCCAGGATATTAACCTTTTCTGGTTTGTGACAACTTGCCAAAGTCCGCAAAAGATGCACTATCAACGACTGATTCCGAACAATGGCAGAAGCCAAAGAAGGCAAACAATTATCCATGGAGAAACATAACGTTTACGAGATGGTTCCTCCACCAAATGGTCGAAAGTTCCTCGAGAACAGTTGGGTTTTCCGGATAAAAACCATTGAAAATGGTACAAACATCAAGCACAAAGTGAGACTTGTGGCAGGGGATTTACCCAAATAGAAGGCGTTGACTATGAAGAGACTTACGCTACAGTCACCCGTTTTGAAACTCTGATAATTTTCCTGAGCAACGTGGTCCAGCAGAAACATAATCTGAGGTAATTTGACATGAAGACTGTCTTTCTCTACGGACGTCTGGAGGAAGAAATATACATGCGACATCCCGAAGGATTCGATGAAGGTAGCGGTCAAGTTCTGAAGAGTCTTTATAATTAAAAGATTTTAAAGGGGTGTTTTGTTTATTTAATTTTTTAAATAAAAAGTGCGAAATAACTAGAAAAAAACATTATATTTGTAGAAACTTTCAGCTTGTTCTTAGTCCTTGAACATTATTTGATGCAGTCCTGCAGAACCACAAGTCAAATTGGCATACTTATTTTTTTTTTTTTACAATTGAAGGTTTTTAAAATTTTAAAAATGTAATTTACTAAAAATGTTTACTAAAAAAGCAAACATTTATTTTAAAGCAGTCAAAGGTACTCAGATTTCTTTAATTTTGAGGAGTCTTTTCAAGCAAAGGATCTCTAATAAATTAACCAAATAAAAACCATTTTTACTATAACCCTCCCTAGCTTTGTCTAAACCGTTAGGGTGGTGGAAACGAAGGACGAGAATAAGTAAACACTCTCCCTTCCCAATCTGCGTTCAAAGACAAAAGCCGAGTAACACTCTTAGGGTGGGGGTCTAACGTGCTGCGTAGAATTTGAGATACATTGAATTATACGTAATTTTGGCTGGAGATTGTCGCACATTCGGTAGTTTTCCATATGGTACAGGTCGTTCTCGTTGCCAATTTAGTCGAGGCGATTTCGGTCACTGGGCTTAGCGCGGTCCCACAACAGTATTACCCTCACAAGTGTCTGTTGTTGGTGAATAAGGACGTCTCTCCGCTCGCTAGAGGAGACGATCACTTTCGCGACGTTATGAACCGCCTTGACCTCACACGCGACGGCTACGTTGTCGACTATCGGAATTCTCCGAAAGTGGCGACCTCTGACCGGAAGGTTTAGGACCACAGTGAGTCCGCTAACATTCCTTGGAGACCGGTAGCGTCATCTGAGGGGCCCACTATATCAGGGACGTCTAAATTATCAACTGGACTTTTTAGGTTCCAGGTTGCAACCCGTACGTTTCTAAATCTTCCCTCTTCTAGAATTTGTTTTATTACTTTGCCTTATGCCACCTCAAAGCTGGTAAATGTATATTATTATAAATATGTCTCTCGTACATGGTTTAAACATAAAGCGACAATTTTCAGGCGGCACAGACTATAACCTAGTTTGCGACGCAAAAACGGAAAATACGAGATTCTGAGACAAGTACAGGGAGTTGGTGTTGTATGGGTTTGAATTGCGCACTTTGCACCCGTACTTTGAAGCGCACTCAACAGGAGCGCCGCTTTCATAAAGAAGTCCGTACGCTTTCAGATATTAAAAGAGACACGCATTATGTCTCGTTACTATTTATTAACGAGTTGAAATCAGAGAAAACGTGCTGCCACATTAATAGATATAAACGAGGAAATTCTATTCGTAGGTCCCACTTAAGGTTATTTAAGCAATTATTTCCCAAGAAAAACATATGTATTACACTTTTTATTACTGTAGATATAAATGACCTTTTAAAAAATAACATTTTAAATACGTCTGGTTTTTCACTTAATACTTGTTTACGACCACTGTGGCATGGGTTGGGTGTAGGCGCTCTTTCCGGTGATCTGGGCCTGTGGCACCTTGAAGAGGTAGGGGCGGGTGTTGACAATAGGGGTCAAGGTGTGGAGGGTGTGGGGCACCTTGTAGACGATAGGCTTGTGCTGGACGACGGGTCTGGGCACGTAGAAGATGGGTTGAGGCAGCTTGAAGAGGACGTCCTTCTGTTGGAAGATGGGCTGGGGGGCTTCCACGACGGGGCTGGGCAGGTTCAAATACAAGTCCTTGTTCTGAATGGAGTTCCCTGGCAGGCTGATGTGGGCGTGGGGGATGTCCACCACTTCCTGTCCTCCCTTGGGCAGGTTGACCAGCGGGCCGTTGACGGACAAGGCCGGGGCGGGGTATTCCAAGGTCTCCGATCCCAAAGAAGCCGAGACTCCGACGACACCGGATGGCGCCACTTCCACTGGGAGGGGCTCGCGAATCTCCAAGGAAGACCCCGTGAACAGAGTCTCACCAGTGTAGCTTCCGGATGATTTCTGGGCTACACACTTGGAAACAGAATAGGGTATGTCGTTACCAGGAGATCATATACATGTAGTACGTTAATTTTTAAATGGTACTCACCATTGTGACCAAAGCCAAGAGAGCAACGAATCTCAACATTTTGTGGTTTAGTTGGTGGATCGTAGATGAGGAATCTTGGAAGGAACTCCGGTTTGTGATTCCTTCTTAGTGTTCGCGACTCCTTTTATAGCAATATCCCAAAATCCGACGAGTGCGATGAAACATCCCATTTCTCAATAAATATCTCCCAAAACTCTTAAAATTCAAGTTCTGAATTTTGATACTGAAAATTTAGAGATTCATTTTGTACTCCGATATCAATAAGAATTTTCTTTCAAAATCGAAAAGAATGATTTCGTACATCAAGCTATTTTTATATATTTGGTAGATTATCCTTATCATTCGGGGAGCTATCTGAAATATTTAAAACCACGAGCAACTTAATTAAGGATTTCAGCTAAGGATATTAACAAGAAAAAGCTAATGAATTAGGATTAATTGTAAAACATTGGTATTAGGACCGTTGAATTTATCGGTCCTATTACCAAGGTTTCACTTCATTCAGGTAACGATAGTGGCTTGGTTATGACGAATTCAAAAGTACTTGTTAGTTAAGTGTTTTTAAAAATAACTAACTTACAAGTGAAGCGAGTGCACCGCCGGGGCCAGTAGATTTTGATAAGGTCAAGCAAGTCCTTAGGGTCCCTATTTAAAATTTTTGGTGGGGTTAATAGGGTACTATATTGCATTTTCTAAAGCTAGCAAAATGGAGTGTTTCATCCTTCAACATTCAGTTTAATTAAATTTGTTTTTGAAATATCCAGTAAACATTTGCAATAACCTCTGGGACTGATTTCAATTATCAAGGTATGCCATGGACTACCGTACTTTCTTTCTAGCGCCGTCAATGAGCTTGCGACAATAATTCTAAATATCACATTCAGATTCAATAATACATCGTAGAAACGTCATTTTTATTTTGGGACGCTTTAGCCAAAAAGGCTGGTGTCAGTGGTTTATCGGCCACCGTTAACTGACATTTTCAACACAATAGTGACCCCTCGCGGAGAGTTCTCAGTAATTGATAATAGGTTTTTGTTCGAGGTCCCCGCTCTTAATATCACATCATGTCCAACTACTCATTAACTAAAATTATTGTCAGAAGAAATAATCTTCCCCTTCCAAAAGAAGCAATTGATATTCTTCAGGAACCAGATTTTCAAAATATAAATTCCATGTTTAATGAAGCGTGTGATAATGAGGAATCTAAGCACAAAGAATTACTTTCAGATTTGGATAACTTAAATTTGTACCACGAATTGGAAACTTAAAATTTTTAAAATTCCCAAAAATAACGATTAAAATATTGGCGAACAATGTTAAAAGTTGTGCATTCAATCTTCGGTCTCTTACATAGGGTATTTTTCTTAATGAAACGAAAGAAATAATCATTTTGAGCAAATTCAAGTTTTTAAAAAGTGTATTTTTTCAAGCCCAAAAATCGGCCATATCTATGCTAGATTTGGGCTCTATAATGTTTATTTAGTTTTTAACATTTTGAACATCAATAATTTCCAAACCGACAATTGTCGTAAAGGTTTTCCACCGTTATGCATTACATGACATCTTGTCGGCCCATAGTATTTAAACTAAATATCTAGCAACTATAAAAATTGAGGTGTTTTAAGACTCAGGCAGGGCCGTAGCCAGCAAAAAGTTTGGCCGTGGCGTGTAAGAATTTATCGCCCCCCAATATAATAGAATAATATTATATCAAAATTATATTTTGGTGCCCCTAGACCCCAACTCAACAGTGGCGCCTGTGACGCCCCCCCCCCCCGCCCCTGCCAAGCTATACGGTTCTGATCTCCGACGTATAAAGGTTTGTGATAGTTCATTAGATATATTCTTTAAATCATTACACACGTCATTGTAGTACGCAATGATTTAATAAAACGTATATTTACTTATATTTTAAGATGTAATGAAGATATTATATAAATGATAACAACATCTTTAAAAAACTTATTAATTTCACATTATATATTTGGTTTATAATACATAAGTAATTTTATAATTTTAATTGAATATTCAAACATATTTTCCTAATTATAATAATTATGTCCTTGAGCCGCTTCCTGATTACTTGACTTTTGACAGACACCCAAATTTAAAAATAAGAAACCCCAAAAATGTGACTCTCTCTCTCTCCAAGCCGTTTCGGAAAATCTGCAAAAACTCGTTCCTTGAATGCGCCCTCCTTAGCCGCGGCCCTAGGAATGATATTTTCAACTCTCGCCATCTATAGGAGGTAGAATCAACTAAGGCCAAATAAGTATATATTTTCTAAATGTTAAATGACAAAACTTTACATGGGCCGGGACTAGTGGCGTAGTCCCGCAATCTTAAGCGTCATAAGGTGGACGGCCTTATGAAATTATTTAATTTTCATGGACGTTACGTCGCGGGGTGGGGTTAGTCGAAAGGTCAATTATTATCTCGCTGAGCGTCTTATTTTACAATTTTAGATAAATATATGAACTTTTTTAAAGAAATAAAATATGATAATTACTAAAGCTATTGGTTTATTTTGAGGAACCTACGCCAATAAAAAAAATATTTTAAAAAGTTAATCATAACGGACAGATAATTACATTCAGTTCAATTGTGAGTGATTTCGCTGCGCGAGGAAGTTTACCAAATAACATAATCTGGCCAAAAACCTGAAGGTTAAAATTCACAAGGTTCTCTGCCCAACACTACGTCCTAATGTCTCAGCCCATGAACGTTGTGAAATCAAACCATGGACAAGGTCTTAAAATTTCCGCCAGTGGCGTAGCCAGAAATACGTCAAGGAGGGGGTCGAAGTATGTGAATGTTAAGAGGAGGTAGTGAAATTGGTGAAAATTTAGTACAGTTAAAGATAGATCCAAGGTGAGGGTTTTAGACACGGAAACCCCCTTGTCTACGCCACTGCTGATTTGACAACGAATACTGCCGGGAAATTTAAGACCTTGCCCATGGTTTGATTTCACTACGTTCATGGGCTGATACATTAGGACGTAGTGTTGGGCAGAGGACCTTGCGAATTTTAACCTTAAGGTTTTTGGCCAGATTTCATATATTTTTGTAGTTCCAGAACTATTAACCACTCTGCCACCCCACCGTAACAATTCCCATAAGAAACTACAAACAATCATCCCGACCCTTTGGGAAATTGGGACCTAGAAATCTCTAATACTTAATTGGCACTTCTAAACGCGAGAGAATTTTCTTTGCGTCTTGGAAATCTGATCCTAAAACTTACACATCCCAAAGTAAATAATTTTGAGACAATAGAGTTTAATCTAACCCCCCATCGTAAACAAACGTGTGGGGGAAAATTGTATGATTTTATATTTTAAAAGTACGCTAACCATTTTACAATTTCTTACCTGGCACGCCTATTGAATATTCAATTTATTCAGCTAAATAAATAAAGTGGGAGTTATGACAAGCTTTTCTTATTGTATGAGAATGTATATTAAATAAAAAATCCTAAATACAATTTTAAATTGAAACGTGACGAAGCGTTCTATAGTTTAGGTCTAAATCGTGGCCTAATAGATTTGAAGATATAGCGGAGACACGAAACCACGGAAACAAACTAGTTCTGTTTGGACGCAATTAAACAATTTGATAAACTATTGTGGTGGGGCTAAAGATTTTCCTCATCAACTCGACGACGGTTCGGCACTGAGACTTATACTTTAGAATGTCACAATGGTAAAGCAAGTGGAAGGTGGTCACCAATTTTTATGCAAATCGGAAAAGTGGGTTTTGCTCTAGAGCGGTCTGCAAGAAGAAGAAAGAAGAAGATGAAAGTTTTTTTTTCATTTTGGCTATCTTTGAACTACGTCTCATTATTAGCATAACAGCCCTAGATTTATAATTTTTGTATGTTAGTCGTATGCGCCTGGTCTTTCCAATGGTATATTTCTTGTCTCACTACTCTGAGTGGTTGAGGAGATACAAGGGGCTGAAATCGGCCCTTAGTTGCTTCGGGATAATACTAGCTCGGTCTCGAAAAGCTAGTCACTTTCCCGGACCTTGCTATGGGGACTACCGTCCCCTCTGATATATATGAAATAATATTTAGTATCGCGAACAGTTCCGGATATATTTCAGAAGTAATGAAAGATGTTGAAGTCATATCTGATATTTAAGGTGTAACAATTTCTTTGAAAGGAATTTTGTGCAATATAAACAAACTCGTCGTATAAAGTATAAAAATAATGAAATAATTCATACGAAGTATTAAAGAATACAAATTATCTGCACTCGAGAACGGTTAGCTTGGAAATTTTAACTCAATGTTCAGGGCCTGATTTCCAACTAAGCGCGCCTAATTCCAAATACCTGACATGCTTATTAATCTAATTCAATTTTATTTTTATTTTACTCGACTTTGGACTTTCGCCTCTTTGCTTGCCTTATCTAATTTTCCGGCTGGTCTCGGCTTTCAATTTTTTTTCACGACTTACACCCCTTTGCTTCCCTTATCTGGCTCTCCATTTTTTTTCTCGACTTCCACCCCTTTGCTTCCCTTATCTGGCTCTCCATTTTTTTTTCTAGACTTCCACCCCTTTGCTTCCCTTATCTGGCTTTCCATTTTTTTTCTCGACTTCCACCCCTTTGCTTCCCTTATCTGGCTCTCCATTTTTTTCTCGACTTCCACCCCTTTGCTTCCCTTATCTGGCTCTCCATTTTTTTCTCGACTTCCACCCCTTTGCTTCCCTTATTTATTTTACGGATCAATTTGTTTTGAAAAATGTCGCGTGGTCGCGCCGTTAGTTGTTTTAAAACTCTCTTGAGTTCCTTGCGCCCGTCCCGACCTTTAAATTTTTTTGAACGGGTTAGTGTGAAATTCGTAGATGAGGTTTAGTTGGGATTGTTAAGTAGTTCAGGACTTTTTGCTACGTGTGTTGCGTTTTTGCTACAACGTTTACCTTTCTTACGTACAAATCAGATCTAATTCATTAAAACTAGGATCCCGGTTGAAGCCTGGTATTAAAGATTGTTAGTTCAAAAATTTAAAACTAATTCTATATTATATATTAGCCTGGTTCTTGAATAAAGTAATCTTGATTAGTTAAGAAATCATTTTTGCTGGTGTACATTAAAGATGAAAAAATTTCAGTCACAAAGAAACGCTCCTCTGAAAAGAATTCATCAAAAGCTTATGTTGTATAAAAAGATATAACCTGACCTGTAAGGCCTTGTCATTTTTATATTGTGAAATCATGGATTTATTACCATCAGGATGTTAGTCCAACTGTATATCTCTGGACTCGCCGGAAATAGATACGAATCGACATATTTTAATAAATATTTTGCGGTGGGAAATTTGTCGGAAATTGCCGGTTATTAGATCACGGTTTCAATTTCAGCTAGCTAAAGTTTCCTCTAAGTCATGTTGAGTTATCTTTGAAACTAAATAAGTAATTATTTAGGGTATTATGTTTGTTATTTATTTTAAAGTATATTATTCTTATTTCTTTCCCAACAAACACAAGTGGTCCCTGGGACGTCCAAGGAATGTCTCAGTGTCCATTATACGTCCGAGCTCAAATGGATATCCGTAAGATGTCGTTGGGACGTGACCAAAATAATATAATTTTAGATTATTCTCCAAACTACATCCCATACATCGGTTAACAATTTGGACGGCTCATGGATGTCCGTTTTAGTACTAAAATATTTCTAAATAAAAAAAAACCTAGCCGTACCACCCTGTATACAGGGCGTTTGAATTTGATCGATTAAAGTATTTTTAAAATTCAGGATAATTTCATTTTGTAATTAATATTATAAAATAACTGTGTTTAAAAATTAGCTAAATGATTACCCAAAAGAATTTCGTTGGAAATCGTGAGATCCATGATTAATAAATGTGTATGTCTGTAATTATTTTTCCTTTAGCTCTTTACACCCATTGATGTATTAATTTTCATGTCATTAGATAGCGCAACGGTAACTTAATTTTCCGATTGTAGCTCACATTCACACGCTCTATAGGATAAAATATTTTCATTAAGTTATGACATCCACTGCTAATTCCTTTAATCGGGTGATCAAAATCTTTATAAGTCCGTCTTACTCACTGACGTAAAATTAACTGTCATTCGTACAATAAAAATCATCTCCATATAATATATATATATATATATATTTAAAATGCCACTGACTTCAATCAATTCCTAAACTTGGAGTAAAAAAGTCTTGTTTTAACTTTGATATTCCCAATTCAAAGTTTCATAGTTTTTAAATAGAAACGATATATTTCGCCACAAGAAAATTGGAGAGGAACCCAAATTATCAAAGAAACGAAGAGTCTTTTTATTTATTACTATCGCGATTTTGTTATCTGGTTTGTGTCAAGCAGGTAAAAATATGAATTCCTATAAAGCCAACAAACATATCGAATCTATGAGCCATCACCGCTGTTTCAAGACCAAGCCAAGAACCATCCTGCAAGTAGAATAAAACGGACCGTACAAGAGAGTTACGCTCAGGTACTTCCTCTTGCACCTTTGCTATTTCCAAGCAGGCTGTTGCAATGACGCCTCTCCTGTCTGTTCGCCGCTGCCCACAAAACAAGTGAAGCTGCACGTCTTAATTGAAGAAAGGGTTCATTTGAGATGAAAGTTACGAAGGGTCACAGGGAGTTTGTGAACCACACCGCTTGCTAGCGTCAACATTACTGCTATTTCTTCATGTCATAAGAATTCTTAATATACAGGGTGTCCACTAAAAAATGAACCAGGGCGAATATTTCAAAATCTGTTTTAGGTACGTTTTGGAAATTTTCAAGTCGTATACAACTAAAGACCCTCAATCCTAATGATGATGTGTAGCAAATTTCAGTACTCTAACACGAGTATCTTTAGAGTTATCAGCTCCCGAACCTCGCTTTCGACACGTTATCAATTTAACCACCTTATTGTTTTTGAGCTAGCATTTCTCGACTTCCTATTGGTCAAATCCGATCAGGTCAAAGCCATTTGTATTTAAAATGTCATGTGGAACACGTTTCTAATTGGAACCAACTTTCTAACCCTTACGGTTCTCGAGTTAGTTTTTGGATGACCTTGAAGACATGGTTCAAGGTCATCGACATTTTCGCAGTAGGTTTCCTCCTACATCTTGTATACGATTTGAAAATTTCCAAATCTTACCTAAAACAGATTTTGAGATATTCGCCCTGGTTCATTAAACAGTGGACACCCTGTATGTTAAACTTTACAAAAACAAGATAATTTAAAAAAACGTTTTTTTAATGCCATAAAAGTTACGATTATCTTAACAAACATATTTGGTGTATTTTTGTAAGGAAAAAGATATATTTCAGAAACATAACAAACATTTCGCTTTCAATGTGGAAGATAATAAATCTATTGTAGAAAATCTCCAAAACTGTATTAATAGGTATATGATAGGAATTTGCCAATAAAATAGTTTAAAACTGCTTTAACGAGTATTGCAAAAAATAATACGTGTTTCTGCCCGAGAAATAATATTATGGGATGACCTACTTTACTTACAATGCCTTTTACAAGTCTCATCTAAAAATTTTAAAAATACCAAACAAGTAAAATTTGGTTAAAAAGTTTCATTCCTTTGAACATGTTTTTGATTTATTTATGAACATTTATACCTTGCTTCTTTCTAGATTGTTGAGAGGTAGAAATTTCACAAGCAAGAAAGTATCCATACAGACGATATCCTCCTTCATATAAGAATAACGCTAGATGAAGGAGTCTTTTAAATACAGAAAGGTTATCGACGACATCCTAGAGATAGATTGATTCGTGGATGCCGAAATTATTAATGATTGATCATTTCACCTATTGAAAAGCTTTTAAGATTGAGTCGAAATATTATCATTGCAACCTTTAATTTATCAAAATTGTAAAAACGCTTTTATCCTCAGATAGTAAAAACACCATTTCAATTATCTTTAAGAAAAGGTCGAACACAAATACAACCACAATCAATCGAGTGGACTTCGATAAATCTCCCAAAGAAGCCTCTCACTAAACAATAAGAGCCGTAATCAGCTTAAAACCTACCATTAGTTTGATTCAAAACAATCACAAACCGAATGAAAACTATATCAATATAAAGCGCAATTTAACGCTTTCATAGCAAACAACGAGCCGATACACAAAGTCATTCCATTATTAAGAAGCTCAAATAGTTACCAAACTCAAATAGTATTTAAACAAAAAAAAGTGGTAGAGTTGTAAATAAAAAAATTAAAATATTTTTCTTTATGTGGTGCTTAAAACAAGTTGTCTAAAGTAAATTTGGAGGATAAAATATCGATTGTATATATATATCACAGATTAGTTATATTGGACAGACGAACTCGGTTACGATATCAATCATATCATGATATAATGTTTTACACTTATTGCAAATATATCATCATCGACTCATTTATATATTTACTAATATTTTACTTTAACTATAATTGGGTAATTCTTGAAACACACAAAAACTTTATAATTATTAAATCTAACTTTTAAAGGATAAAATAACTAGTAAAAAGTTGCTACGTACCAGACCGAGCGAATGCAATGGGGAATAACCTTTAAGGACTAAGTAGATGTAAGCGTATGAGGTGAGCAAAGCTATTTATGTTATATGTTTCTCTACCTAAAATCCTTCTTTGTAAAACCACGACAGTTAACTAGGTACAGAGATTTGAAGTCAAAATATTGTCAACCTGAATAGTCAACTTTGCTCGGCTCATAATGTCAGAACGATTATTTTTAGTAAAATTCATAACAGTCACCGCTGCAGTACGGTAATTTTAATTTTCTCAGCAAACTTAAAACATATTAAAAACGGTTGATTCTTCATAGTAACAGGACAACGTTTGAAGGTCAGCAAAGTGATGAATTTTATTAAAAAGACTAGTTGGCAACTAGTTGCATAAATTTTTTTAAATTTAAATACAACTTGGAGGGCGCTCATATAACAACATGTAATTAATAATACCCGATCTACCTTTTTTAAACATGTTACGTAACTTCCCAGTCTGAAAGAGGGGTTTTTCGTTACTATATTGAAATAAAAATCGGTAATACACTTTTCAAAATTAAACATTGTTGTCGAATGCTGCTTGGGGCATTAAAATACGTAAAATGACATAGTAATTCATTTTTCTAACTCCAACTAACTGTAAAGCCTGGTTCACACGGGTAGTGTTTTCCTGGTTTTCTATATTTTCTAGTTTTACCGCCTTTTCCCGTTGTTCTGGCGCACGGGAAAACGACTGTACACACGGACAAAATTTTACGGATTTTTCCGCCGTCAGCGCTGCCGGTAAACGAGAAAACGGAGAAAAAAATGTTGAAATATCTCTACTTTATTTTCCCGGTTTTTGAAGCTCTTTGAGTTCGACTAATCAGCGAGCGTTTCGCTGTCACGTGATATAAGGAGCGATTTCGAAAGTCTTTAAAAGTAGGCTTAAGAATTTTTGCGTCTACCACGTGACGGCAGCGCTCGCTGTGATAAAATCCGGCAAATTTTGTCCGTGTGTACAGTCATGCTCCTGCGCGCCAGAACCACGGGAAAAGGCGGTAAAACTAGAAAATATAGAAAACCAGGAAAACACTGCCCGTGTGAACCAGGCTTTAAGATTGACGAATTATTGTTGGATATTTTTATATTAAAATACGCTTGAACCCAAAAAATAAGCTGCGTATGTAATCCATTTTCAAATCTTTACCTTTTTTATGACAGTTTATCTAACCATCTTAAATTTTCAATTATGAGCAAATCTGAGTTACGCGTGAAAAACAAAAACGCAATTTAACATAATGTTGTTGACTCGTTGTCGGTTCACATTATAAAGAGTCAATTCAGTTAATAGCTCTAAAAGCCAATAGAAGAAAAGCGTTCTTGATTTCTTAATACCTGTTTAAAATAACGTTTAATTTAAAATTAAATAGAATCATTAAACGTTGAAAAAAATAATAAAATTTAATTTGTAAATATTTAATTTAATCAAATGTGTTTCAAAGCCATTGTATAAATCGCGTTACAAGAAAATCATGGTCGAAATATTGCCAAAAATTAATCGTTCAATAAAAAAACATCTAGGTTTCAAGTTCTATAGTATGAAAATTTAAGTCAGTTTACATTTTAGAACTGGCGCAATATGTTACTAAATAAAATTAGAGAAGATATCCTCGAGAGTGTTTCAAGTTAAGGAATGCCTATTTAATCCTATTAATATAAAAGAATATATCAGAATATTTCGCCTATCCATTTTGTGTGAAGGATTTGTAAACGGGAAAAGTATTTTTTGGCTAATGGCTCCCGGCCTTATGCTAAACGATTTTTCGTGTTCAATGACTATGGATAATTTCTTTATCAGTTTGATCTGACAGGGTTGTGATTCCTCTGGAAGTGCGTTATAGTGTCGCGGCGAGAGCTAAAAACATATAAAGAGGTGAAGAAAACCCCCGTAGAGCGGTTATTTATACGGTGATCTGAAATGAAGGTTATTTATTTTCAGTTCCATTCATGCTATCGAAATTGGATGTTTTCGTGGAAATTGTTGATATTCTGGGCTGTAATGTCGGCTTTCATTTTAATATACGAACTCGGTAAAGAAATATTTTACATTTACGAAAACGGACTTGGGGGCAACGGTATGGTAGGCAGCCAAGTGAATTTAGGGCCCATCATCTCAGCATTATGTTTCACGGGGACACTTTTCTACTTAATCGTGAGAAAACGGCATGTGGTAAGTATTTATCGTGACGTAGTTAAACTCGCCGATTCGCTCGATCGAACTATTTTGGGACGACAAATGTTGCTATTCGCCTGTTTCGTTTTAATAACTCTCATCTACACATGCGCTCTGGTCTATATCACAGCGACGTTCAGCGAGCAGTTCTCCGAAGCGACTGAGCAAGTCCAAGAATATTTTAATATAACACGCGTCGATTTTGTTAGACCAAGCATGATGCTATCGCCATTGGTGGCGCTTGCTGTCATTGGAATTGCGCTTGTGCAAATTACCTCGTACTGTTTTTTATCCAGTGCTGTAGCCGATATCCTCAAAGCAAACATACTTCTCATCTCAAAGAAGCAAGTATTCTTGGGTTCAGAAGAACCATCTACAAAATTAACATTATTTCGCGAACGTTTGCTGCAAATAAGCGATCTGGTGACGAAAATTAACTTGAATTTCAAAACGGTAGTACTTTTATGGTTCGCCTCCACTTTGTTTACGTGTTGTCAAAATATAACGTTAGTGTTGGGACAAAAATACAAGCCATCCGGTTTCTCATTTATGTTATTTTTGTCAATTTACATAAAAGATTTTGTGTTGTTGATATTATTAACCTACAGTGCTTCTAGGTTGCCCGAAGAATTTGATAGCATTTACAATGTTTTACCCGCGCTTTCGTTCAAAGAAAACCGCTACGATATTTTCTTGCTGTACTGTGAATTGCAATCTAGGAAGCTATTCTTTAAAGCCGGCTCGTGCTTCTTAATTTCTAAGAATCTTCTTTTGTCCTTCATTGGTTTGGCCGCAACGTACACCGTCATTTTTATGCAATTTAATCCTGAAGTCCTAAAACAGTTACAAGCGCGCCAGGATTGACCATCGTCCCTCTAGTAAGCTTGGATATTTTCTGGTCCTATGTTGCACAATCCACTGAAAAAATTTTAATTTGTAAAATTTATATTTTTTGTAATGATTAACTAGTGAACTTTCACAGAAATAAAGATTTTGCGACCACCGTTCGATTTTAGAAAATAAAGTTAAAGAAATCTTATTAGTTAGGACCTTAACGCGTTTTTTATTGGGTCTTGCAAATAACACAGCTTAGAGATTAGTGAATAGAAAATAGAAACCCATAACCTTCGCTGTGTATTTCATCTTATGGTTGAATATTTAGCTTTTACGGCCAAAATTATTATTTCTCCTTTTTCGGTTTTGTGACTAATTTAAGATAAATTTCGCTTCTGCGTAAAGTTGATTTGTTATCTAAATCTGAACTAAGAGGCTAACGGGAATAGTAGATTAAGGGAGATGTTGGCTTAGGTGTCATGACGGGCGTTCCACCTAGCCGTCCTACTCAACTTAACCCGGCAACCTGAATTAAAGGCAATGAAAGTCGCTGGATGACTTGGGCCTTGGGCAGTACCTTTTTTATTAGCCTAGCTGATAATGATTATGTTGATTACAGTGTGAGATCCTACAAAACCTTTTTGTTTTTATTAATTGATATATTTGACATTTGTTACTTTAATTTGAACTTAGTTCACCTATAACGAAATATTTTTACATCAGTTGAACAATTCTTTTAATTTAAGAGGTGTTACATTTTTAACTTAGTTAGATATTATAATTTTATTTTTGGACAAACTTTTTCTAACGAAATTCTTAAGAATCTTATTCACTTTTGAAAGAGGTTTCATAACACTTTTAGGGTAACTCTGTTTTTGTAACAAATATAAAATCCTCTGGATACTTAAAATTTACCTTTTGTAGCTTTAAAATACACACTTGTGTCTTTAAAATACTACTTTTGTGTCTTTAAAATACACACTTGTGTCTTTAAAATACACACTTGTGTCTTTAAAATACACACTTGTGTCTTTAAAATACTACTTTTGTGTCTTTAAAAAACACTTTTGTGTCTTTAAAAAACACTTTTGTGTCTTTAAAAAACACTTTTGTGTCTTTAAAAACCCTTTTGTGTCTTTAAAAAACTCTTTTGTGTCTTAAAAATACGGCTTTTATATCTTTAAAATACGCGTATTGTGTCTTTAAATTACTCCTATTGTGTCTTTTAAATACACCTTTTTTGTCTTTAAAATACACCTTTTTTGTCTTTAAACTACACACTTTTTTGTCTTTTAAAGACACCCTTTTTTGTCTTTAAAATACACCTTTTGTGTCTTTAAAATACACCTTGACATTAAAAATACCCCTTTTGTGGTCTTAAATACATTTTTTTCTTCTTTATAATACACCTTTTTCCTTTAAAATACACCGATTGTGTCTTATAATACACTGTTTGTGTCTTTAAAAATAACCCTTTTTGTTTTTAAAATTTATCTATTGTTTCTTAAAAATACACCTTTTGTGTTTTTAAAATATACCTTTTGTATACATAAAATTGTATGATTTTCCTAATTCTAACCTATACTCAAGAATGTAATTTTTTCTTTTTGCGTTCCCGATGTATTGTCGTGTAAAGATGAATATATAGCAAACAATAAAGATACCGCAAAGTGTATATTGACTAAAATGCTTTGTTATTTAAACGCTTTCAAAATGCATAACAAATTTTCATAAAAACCTAATAATAATTAAGATTTTAAATATCCCTAATTACGATTATTTGGATTTACACTGCACATCCATGTATTCTTGTGCACAAGGAAAATTCGTTGTTTTTATCTTGCATTTTTGTGCAATAATAGCGCTTATTTACTCAAATGTAGATTAAGGGTCCTTCATTTCTTATCGTTAGGCAATCTAGGTTTAAGGAATGACATAGGTGATGATTGCTAAAAAATATGTCCTGCTCACAAATACACATAAAATAAAAATTTTAACGTCGTCGGTATATATCTGGCACAAGTTCGAAGCTCATTTGTGCACTGGTTCGCAAATAAGCACGACGATGCTTTCTGGTTTTAAAATCACGAATAAAGTATTACCTCGATAGCTTTTGTAATAAACACGGATACATGAAGAAGAAAAACGTAAGCAAATGAAACCACTTCAATGGTGAAAAGTACATAAGTCTTCAGTGCATGTTCTCTTTTTCTTCGTCGTGACCCCTGCAGTAGCAATAAAGCTTAAAGGTGAGTTAATGTTGTTTAAGGCTCGCGTGAAGCACTCGTCTAATTTAATCAATGGTTTAAACGAAATGTCAAAACATTTTAGTACATGCTTTCTTTTTCATCGTCGTGAGCCCTGCCGTAACAATGAAAATAAAGAATTTCCATCTTAAAGGTTACTTAATTTTGTTTAAGGCTGGCGTGAGTACTCATCTAATTTAATCAATGGCTTGAATCGTTTGGCCGAAAATTTTAGAATTGCGTCAAATGTGTTATATATGCGCATAACATTAAATTGTTTCCGAGAGTGAAATATTAATATTTTTTGACCTAAGAGGAAACCAAACAAGATTTTTTTTAAAACTTAAATCTTTCGTTTTAAATTATAAGCTACAAGATAGTCATGAGGCCTTGGTGTCTTCAATTAATTTTGACTACTATAAAGACATTTTTTGTACGACATATTACTTGTCTTTCTGGAAAATATGTAATAGAATTTTTATCATATTAAAAATAGAAAAATGTTCTCTTACTATTTCGCTTTATTAGTGGCGAGTTCAAACTTAACTACTACTGAAGTAACGGTAATTTAAATTTTTAACCCAAGATTGAAGCATATCGTAACAGATAATCTCAAGGTCTTGTTTTCCTACAATCGTCGGATATTTATTTCACCTGCTTTAACGTGACTTAGGCCTGAGGTGGAGCCTTGAATATTAGTTTATCTGATAATTAAGGTAATTATTATTATTGTTAATTTACGTGCACATCCCCGTCCCCGTCTCAAACAAATACCCGCGATGAAAACGTGAAAGTGCTTGTCCTCGTCACGTGCCAATGCTCGTGACGAAAACGTGTATCTGCTTTGACTTCTTCCCGTGCCAATACTCGTGACGAAAACGTGTATCTGCTTTGACTTCTTACCGTGCAAATGCTCATGACGAAAACGTGTATCTGCTTTGACTTCTTCCCGTGCCAATACTCGTGACGAAAACGTGTACCTGTTTTGACTTCTTCCCGTGCCAATGCTCGTGCCGAAAACGTGTATCTGCTTTGACTTCTTCCCGTGCCAATACTCGTGACGAAAACGTGTATCTGCTTTGACTTCTTCCCGTGCCAATACTCGTGACGAAAACGTGTATCTGTTTTGACTTCTTCCCGTGCCAATGCTCGTGACGAAAACGTGTATCTGCTTTGACTTCTTCCCGTGCCAATACTCGTGACGAAAACTTGTATCTGCTTTGACTTCTTCCCGTGCCAATACTCGTGACGAAAACGTGTATCTGTTTTGACTTCTTCCCGTGCCAATGCTCGTGACGAAAACGTGTATCTGCTTTGACTTCTTCCCGTGTCAATACTCGTGACGAAAACGTGTATCTGCTTTGACTTCTTCCCGTGCCAATACTCGTGACGAAAACGTGTATCTGTTTTGATTTCTTCCCGTGCCAATGCTCGTGACGAAAACGTTTATCTGCTTAGACTTCTTCCCGTGCCAATGCTCGTGACGAAAACGTGTATCTGCTTTGACTTCTTCCCGTGCCAATGCTCGTGACGAAAACGTGTATCTGCTTTGACTTCTTCCCGTGCCAATGCTCGTGACGAAAACGTGTATCTGCTTTGACTTCTTCCCGTGAAAATGCTCGTGACGAAAACGTGTATCTGCTTTGACTTCTTCCCGTGCCAATGCTCGTGACGAAAACGATATCTGCTTTGACTTCGTTCCGTGCCAATGTTCGTGATGAAAATGTATAAGTGCTTATCCTCGGCCCGTGCCAATTTCCGTTATGAAAACGTAAACATGCACGTCCCCGTCCCACGCCAATGCCAGTTGCCAGTGATAGAAAGGTGTAAGGCACCAATTCTCGATTTATAAAGAATAACAAACGAATTCTAAAATAAATTTTAATATTTTTTATTATATTTGAATGATACAAACTTATATTTATAGGGGGAAATTTTTTGCTCACGGAATTTCGACGAATGGGTTGGCCGCTGTAGCTCGAGAGATTAAAGTTGGCCGTGATTAAACAAACACGTGTAATACACGCGTAAAAATCTCCAACACGTGTTATACACTAGAATTACCAAATATCGACCATAAATACACTTGATAATGCTACCTGGGTTTTTCGCAGCTGGATAATTTTCATACTTTTGGAACTTTAATCGGCCGAGTTAAATTTAAATATTATCAAAAAAAACTAAGTGATTTAACCGCTGCCTGATTTAACAGTACTTTACATTTTTTTTAATTTTCAATGAAAACTTGTCTGCAATGTATCGCATCCTGTTCTTTACTATTTCAGCTTTACTTAAATAAAATTCAATTATTTGTAGACTGCAGAATCTAACGAAATAACACAGACGACTACAAATTATTACTGAATAACAAAAATTTTAAAGATTTAAGTACGATAATAATTTTGTAGTTGCAAGCCGTAAATTTTTCTTAGGGCATATATTACTTCGAAGATAAACGCAGTGCGTTTTCTAAAGAAGAATTTTTCAGCAATTTGGCGTAGTGGAAACTTACTCTCAGTCAAGACGAATGCTTCTCAAGTAAAAACTATTTCCAACTTCTATTAAATGTGTGTTGTTTTATAAAGATTGGGCGATTATTTAAAAAAAATAAGTAATTTTGGGGAAGGTAGTTGAATTCAGCTACAATAACAGAACATTAAATAAATATTTGTCTTTTTATGTGTTCTAACATTCGATCTTACTCGAATCCTTCAAATATTGTTCGATCGGTTATAACGGCTTAAGATATATTGCGGACGACCAAATTTCAATAGGGTCTTGAGGTTGCATTCACTTGCACTCCATTTAATGAGGTACGTAGCTAAAATGTTTTCTAATTTCATAAATAATAAAGAAAATATCCCCCAATTTATGCAACTACAACAGTTGAGGAAAAACAACCAAACTTTAACGATGTTTGTTGCCGGTCTAACACGCCCACGTTAGAAAGTTTCAATTAATCATTTCACCCGCTTTTTATTTTACAACTAACTCGTTGGGCCTCAAGCAGGGTCATAAAGCTTTTTAATTGAAAAATAAGGTCCACTTTTGGAAACCATTATAGCCGACACCTTTGCTACTGTTCGAATTGTAAACGAGCACTTTTTATAAAATCCGATTTTTAAGCAATAAAAGGGCAAAATCACAAATTTTATCAAAACAAATATAAGTCTGCTTCTTTAATGAGTTAAATAAGCATAAAAATGTGTAATTTGTGGATTGGAAAAAGGCTGATTCTCCAGAAGGTTCCCCAATAGCAAAATACAGTCTGGCCGACGGCGAAATTCTTTGTCGGCTGGCGTGCGATTTTCATAGTTGGGCCATTGGACTCGATGTCCGAGGCACTGACTATCCATTGGATAGTCGCAAAGAATACGCACTGACTGTGATGAGTAACGCTCAATAAATTTATTGAGCGTTGCTCATCACTCGAATCGCCCATGCCGAAGGAATTTCATCAAAGTATTGAAATGGAAATTCTGAAATAAATTGTTATTTAAATTTGAACTGAAAGTGTTTTCAGATAAGTTTCAAGAGTCGCTGTGGCTAAGGAAACACTTTTACCCAAAAAAATTCGTCCTCACGAACCGAAAACGCAAAGGTTTTATGTAAACTGAAGTGACGTATCAATTTTATAGAATTAAATGCATAAAAAGATATTTAATGTGAAAAGACTTGGTTATTTTTATCATGAGCTTCTAAGGAAAATTCAAAACAATTGAATGATTAAAAAAGAACAGACTCGAAACAAAACGGGTAAGGCAAAGGAAAAGAATCTGATAATTAGCATTTCCACCAAAAGCGCCGTTTCATCAGTCGTTTTAAAAAAAAATATATATATATTTTTTGTCTCTACTGGAAGGTTGGCCATCCAGTCTCCGGTACTACAGTCTCCATCGCGACTCGAGGCCACCGGTCTCCCAGTCTTCAGTCCCCATCCCATTTAGAGGCCTGCAGTTTCCATAGAAATCGCGGGTCTACGGTCTCGGAGGCCGGAGATTGGAGACTGGTAGCAGGAGCTGCCGATGTACGGACACTGCATGAATATTTTACGGTAGTAGCATAGCTCAATTATTGAGAACTAATACACATTCATATAGGTAAATAATTTTTATTGATATTTGGTCATAGATGATTAATGAAATTAAAAACGACTTCGTTATATTCGCATATTTAATAAATTATTTATGATATTTACAATGAAAGTCCGACTAGTTTCGTCGTGCCTAGCATGACATCTTCAGTCCTGAAGATGTCATGCTAGGCACGACGAAACTAGTCGGACTTTCATTGTAAATATCATAAATAATTTATTAAATATGCGAATATAACGAAGTCGTTTTTAATTTCATTAATCATCAACTACGCATATTGAACTTGCAAACCTCCTAAGCCATTTGGTCATAGGAGAACCCATGCAGACGAGCTATGTAATGTCATGTTACCTAAATCAATGAAAACGAAATCCATTGCATTAATTCCAAATTAAAAATTAATGAATTAACCACCCTTTACTATGGCGCAAAGTTAAATATAAATAGGCTTAGGTTTACGCACAGCAGCCAAAGATTTAATTAGATTCATACATTAACTCTGTAGCATGAGAAAAAAAGAGTCTATAAGATTGTGTTGAAACAATTTCTGTGTATCTGCGGCTTGTAGTCTTTTCTCGTTTAACAACAGCCACGTACTCGCCTTTAGCCGAAACATGTAACGAGGTTTTATAATAATTTTTATTAAAACTCAAATTAGAGGGTAGAAGTAAACGTTGTTTTTGTCCCTCAACTTAAATAGTTAGAGAACATTTTATCTATAGTGGCGGTTCAAATGCCTCTAAACATTAAAAAAATTCTATTAAATATTTTGCAGAAAGCTTTTGTTTTTTTAGAAAACAAAAAATTTCTTTATAGTAGCCAAAATTAGTTGAACTTTCTTGCAGCTGATAAGAATGAGATATTTCAGGACTATGTGAGTCAATATTTTAAAACTTTAGATATATGTTCATAAAATTTTCTTCATTGGCTTCCTCTTATGTCAAAAAAGTAATTTTTAACTCACGGAAACATCTTAACGCTATGTACATGCATAACACATTTGACGGAATTCTAAAACTACGGCCAAACGAACGAAAAAAAGTTTTGACATTGCGTTTAAACCATTGATTAAATTAGACGAGTGCTTCACGCGAGCCTTAAACAACATTAACTCACCTTTAAGATGAAAATTCCATAGCTTTATTGCTACTGCAGGGGTCACGACTAAAAGAACGAGAACATGCAATGAAGACTCTTTTCACCATTCAAGTAGTTTCATTCGCTCACCTTTTTCTTCTTCGCGTAACCGTGTTTATAATAAAAGCTAGCGAGATAATGATTTATTCATCAACATATCCGGCACATACAAAGTACAATGGATATCTAATAGTAATTTAATTATTAATTATATTAATTAATTATTAATTAATTATAGAACTATCCCAGATGTATAGCATTTCATTGATGTAAATCCAAATATTATTGGTTCGAAATATTAAAATCTGGATTAATTATAATGTCAGATACATCTCTCCCATATCTATAATTTCCAAATTGAGCTTTATGAGAATTTGTAATCCATTTTGAAGCCATTTAACTTTAAATAAATTTTGGTCAATAAACACTTCTTCATGTGTTTTTAATTGTCAACTTCATAAATTCATCCTCACACCGTCACACGTCAGTACAGCGCGAAGACGAGAAGTAAACAAATAATCTTGAGAATAGCTTCGTATTGGAAAAATCTGTAACTTTTCATCAAGATGTTCCGTTTGAGTTAATCAAGGTCACAAAAGTTGTATTTTAAAAACACACACGGTCTTTTAAAAGTATTCAGAGGGTGTTGTAATTGTTGCAAACAAAAGAAACCATAAACATGTTATGAAAAAGCTTTTGTTAAAAGTATATAGGATTATTTAGAATTTAACAAGAAAATGTTTGTACGGGATGGCTAAAATATTTGTTCAGATATAAAATAAACTTGAACAATAAAAATGTAAAACCAAGTTAAAAATCCAAAATTAAAATATTTCTTCAACCGATGTTAAAGTAAAAATCTTCGATATATTAACTTACAAGGAGACGACCAGTGCCGGATTAAGACCCTTGGGGGCCTCTAGGCACTAGGCTATCGGGGGCCCCTTTAATACAAGTAGAGGACTCAAGGATGGAGTAAGAAAATGGGAAATGGTTTTTTTCCATGAGCAAACGGGGAAATTGCTCCACCACCCCTTTCTTTAGCCATACCTCTTTTTCCTGTCGAACTTTTTGGGGAGTGCAGTGACGAAGAAGATTAATCCAGTTACTTGAAATGTGTGTTACATCAATTTCGGGAAACTTATATCCCTATTCCTACTAAGCTTTAGCTATAGCTCGTTCATTTATCGGATCGTTGTATGTGTAAAGGTTGTATATTTCATCGAGCGAGTTCGCTATATGACTTGAAATAATTTCTGTCGGCGTCCATGCTCTCAGTAGCGTAGGGGGTGGACTTGCCCCTTGGTCCACCCATCTGGCTATGCCACTACATGCTCCTCTCTATTTGAACTTTGTTTGAACCCAAAAACCAACCTTTTTCTATTTTACTAGGCAAAACCCTAACTTTTCGCCCTACCCCTCTAAGACGAAGCACTTAATTACATACGTTCCTGAATTCCATAAGTGACAATTCACAACGTAACTTAAACCAAAAAATAAATAAAAATGCCATAGCACCCACTTAAAGGAAGTAATAACTGGACCATGATTATCCAAATTATAGTTAGACTATTCAAATTTGTTTAATGCTGGGAAAATGTTGCCAATTCAAATCCTAACGATGTTTATATAAAAAACTATGCTGAGGCCAAACAAAATGAACAAGGGTGGGGCAACCCCTTCTATGCTGAGCGGCCTGACACAGAGTCACAGAGTGGACAAGAGATTGGTTATGCAAGGTTACAAGGTAGTCGTTTTGGTACGGTTCTACCTCTATAGATCACCGTAAAACGAAATAGAGGCTACGCGGCAGTGGACTGCCAGGGGTCAAAGGGGGCCCACCCAAAACCAGAGGCGTAGACAGGGGGAGACACCCTCCGAAAAAGGAACATTCCCCCCTGAAATATTGTTTTATGTTAATAATTTTTTCGCTTTAATTATTTTTACTCAATTGTTTGCGAACTACGCTACTGCCGAAAACTAGAAGGATAAATGCTATAATATTTTTAATTAAATCAAGGAATACCACGGGGCATGCCTCAGGCTGGAATCAAACCAGCGACCTGTGGGTTGCGGTCCCAACGCCTCTTCCTTTTGGACTACTAAGCCCACAATATAGGTGTTCCCTTGTCTCCCGTAAAATATATCCCGATTTTGTATTAAGCCATAGCATTTTATATATCACCTAGTTGTAACAGTTCCTTTCAATTGGAATACTCTTTGAAACGGCAACTCATAGGTCGCTGGTTCGTCGCCATTTATAAAAGAAATGTTTTAGCTATATAATGTTTTTAATAATTACAGATAACATATTAAAGGCAATATACAGTCGATACTAAATGTAAACATAATTATACAGATTGTTATTTTTAGTTTATATTTTAGACAAATGCCGAAATTTTACTTATTAACCGGTTGTTTAAAAGCATGTTTCATGTTCCACTATATTTTGAGTAATCGTTGGAATACACTACATCCAATTCATCTAACAATTCCTTTTCAATTAAGCAATAATTTTAATACGTCGAAGTTCGAAGCAAAAGAAAGCAATTCCAACATAACTTCATCTTTACTGATTCGTGGAGAAAGCTTAACACCATCCAAGGCGTCATCTTCTAGGCCCTTCTCTGTAATATTTTTAAAATTTGCTGTGTCTAAGCAAGATAAATCTTTATACAACTTTTTGTGTTGTAAAAAACGTGAATCTAGTGACTGGACAATGCGGTCCATTATTGGGTTAAACACATTTACTCTTAAATCAGCGGGACCCTGCCAAATATAATACGTAACTTAGTACTGTTCAACTACGTAGTTTTTTTCGTCGGGTACTTGGGCTTAGCCAAACTTTTAAAAATGTGTTAAAAATGGTTAAAATTGTTTTGAAAATGAATCCACGCTGAACCGCCAGCGCCTCGGCACCCCGACGATGTCATTGGAACTTTTTTTATTAATAAAATATTAATTTATTCAGTAAAAATATAATTTCATATTGAAAGTTTTGGAACTTCTATTATATTTTGAAGCTACTATAATGTTGACATATCATGGGGCCCACCTGCCATCGGTTAGGCCCAGTCTATGGCCAGTCCACCACTGCTACGCGGTACCTTATCTCGACTTACTCGAATTCGTTTTTTAGTGTTTTTCGGAATAGTATTTCATATTTCATTTATATTATAAATATTAAAAAAAGAATCAATATAGTTTCAAAGTTATTGATTGTTTTCATTTTGAAAAAACATGCCGTAAAACTGTTATTAAATTTAAATAAGCTTAATGTTTTTTCAAATAACTTATTCTTTGAACTAGCGTATTGACGTGGGATCTTTCGGGGCCCCCTGACCCTCGGGGGCCCCTAGGCACGTGCCTAGTGTGCCTAATTCTTAATCCGGCACTGGAGACGACCCGAGATGTTACACACCGATTTTGTTCAAACTCGGGGGATTGGTAGACCTTCATGTAACTTGAAAAATCCTAAAGGGATTTTATTCAATGGGCAACGGTTTTGCCATGGCAACGAAAAATGTTTTTGACAACACAAAATGGAAATTTTCCCATTGAAAATAACATTGGATTTAGACCGATTCCAAAAAAAAATAAAATAAAATAAAAAATTGAAAAAAATTTAAAATACCAAAATTATAAAAAAATTGTTAAAAATTGACGAAGAAAATCAAAATTGATCACATTTTGATCAGTTTGAACTAAATGGGTGAAAATGAACCGATATCGCTTAAATAGGAAAAATTTCCATTTTATGTTGTCAAAAACATTTTTCGTTGCCATGGCAAAACCGTTGCCCATTGAATAAATTCCCTTTATAATTTTTCAAGTTAAATGAAGGTCTACCAATCCCTCGAGTTTGAACTAAATCGGTGTGTAACACCTCGGGTCGTATCCTTGTTAGTTCAAAATGAAGAAGCAAATGTCAAACATATTTATGAATAATAACCATACAAATTTGCGATCTCAAACTATAAGTTTATTATTAGTTAAAATATCAACTTTATGCAGAAGCGAATTCTATCTTAAGCCGGTCACAAAAGTAAGAAGGATTAAAACATAACGGGCACTAAAGCTAAATATTCAAGCACAAGATGAAATACGCAGCAAAGTTATGGGTTCCTTTCGTCTATTCACTAATCTCTAAGCTGTGTTATTTGCAAGAGCCAATAAAAAATGCGTTAATGATCAATAGAGTAGTTTCAGTTCGTAGCTTTGGCTATGGCCGCCATTTTGTGCGGGATTTTTCTCTATGGGAAAAAGCATAGGTGACGTCGTGTCACGTGATACTGAAATCACTGTATAGTTCCTAGCTAATTTCATTCCGTTTACCTAATTTTGTAAAATCGAACGGTGGTCGCACAATCTTTATTTCTGTGAAAGTTCACTAGTTAATCATTGATAGTAGCTAACAAAAAAATAAAAATTTTACAAATTAAAAACGAAAAATTATTTTCAGTGTATTGTACCACAATGGACCCGGAAATATCCAAGCCTACTAAAAGGTCGCTGGTCAATCCTGGCGCGCTTGTAACTGTTTGAGGACTTCGGGATTAAACTGAATGAAGACTACGGTGTACGTGGCGGCCAAACCAATGAAGGACAAAAGAAGATTCTTAGAAATTAAGAAACACGAGCCGGCTTTAAAGAAAAGCTTCCTAGATTGCAACTCGCAGTACAACAAAAAAACTTCGCAGCGGTTTTCTTTGGACGAAAGCGCTGGCAAGACGTCAAACACGCCGTCAAATTCATCGGGCAACCTAGAAGCACTGTAGGTCAATAATATCAACAACACAAAATCTTTTAAGTAAATTGACAAAAATAACATAAATATGAAACCGGATGGTTTGTACTTTTGTCCCAACACTAACGTTATATTTTGACAACACGTAAACAAAGTGGACGCGAACCATAAAAATACCACAGTTTCAAAATTCAAGTTAATTTTTCCCACCAGGTCGCGTATTTGCAGAAATCGTTCTCGAAATACTGTTAAGTTCGGGAACGGTTCAGCTGTGCCGAAACAGACTCGTTTCTTTGAGATGAATTGTACATTCGCTTTGAAGATATCGGCTACCGCGCTCGATAAAAAACAAAACAAACTAATTTGCACAAGTGCAATTCCAATCACGGCAAATGCAAGCGAGGGCGATAGCATCATTGTTGCTCTGTTGAAACCGGCGCTTGTTACGTTTAAAGATGAGTTTCCTTGCGCGATTATTTTCTCGAATTGTTGGTTGAAAGAATTGGTTATATAGACCAGAGCGCAAGCGTAAAATAAAGTTACGACAACGAACCCGATGACTTGAAACATTTGCCGCCTTAAAATGGTTTGATCGAGCGAATTTGCGAGAAACACTACATCGTTGTAAATCCTGATCAGATGACGTTTTCTGAAGCACAAGTATAAGAATGTACACAAGGAACACAATGTTGATATTATGGGACCTAAATTAACTTGACTACCAAGCACATGGTTACCAGTCAATCCGTATTCGTAAATGTAATAAATCTCTTTGCTAAGGGCGTACATTAAAAAGATGGCGGAAATTACAGCCCAGAATATCAGTAACTTCCACAAAAATATCCAAACGCGATAACAGAGATTGTACTGCAAATAATTTACCTTCATTTTAAGTAACTTTATGAAAAACGTTTGTACGGAGACAGTCTAAGTATTAAAATGTCTTTCCTATACAGTTCTGTATTCGATTGGTTCTCAAAGGAAAGGGTGTTTCTCGGTTTTTATAAATTCCTATTTGTTTTATAAGGCGTATTGGAAAAGTAATAAATGCAAAGAAAAAAAAATTCAGGTCAATCAATAACACAAATATTCGACTACTTTGTAAGCTTAATAGAGGGATTAAGTCTGCGCGATAAAAATTGTAGTGATAATGTGAGAATTATGATAAAGCTGGTAACACAAAAACTCTCAAGGATAACCCCTTTAAAAAGCAACATTTATATTCAAAACCAATTTATTAAACTAATTGTATACCTTAATTTTTCAATTTAGTTTTGACGATGAATGTATTTTAAAAAATATAAAGTAATTATTTATGCATATATATATATATATATTTTATATATTGTATATTTAAACATATACAGTAAACATATAGATATGTTTATATTTAAGTAAATTGAATTGAATTGAATTTATTAAGAGTGCATTAAAACCGCACAGGTACCTTCAAGTTAATACACTATCTACAATCGTCGTACGCAAAAGATACAAAAGAAAATAAATAATAAATATATAATATATATATATATATATATATATATATATATATATATATATATATATATATAAATATATATAGGACTTGTCCATATTCCTGATTGGGCAACGTATACTGGCGGAAAAATGAGAACCTTGCTCATATTTTGATTTCACGGCGTTCATGGCTGAAACATTAAGACCTAGTCATTGGGCAGATGACCTTGTTAATTTTAACTTTTATTTCTTATTTATTATCTATGTGAGATTTAAGGAAACATGCGTATGGCCACATTGTGGTCAGGCCTAGAAAGAAGATAGCTATAAACTATTACTTGCACTTATGAAATCACTGAATATTCACGAAAAAAGCCAACTATTTATGTTTACAATTTAACTATATCTAACCCAATGATTTAAACTTGTAGATTGCCTCAGAACAATGAAAAACAGCAGAGATTACGGCTAAATGTATGTTACTTAATGGGAAAGGTAGGGTACACAATGAAAAAATAAGTACGATATGGTAAACAACAACTTTAATTTTTACTTTTTTCTGGATAAAATTTTCCTCATAGTAATCAGAACAAGGGCTGTCTTTAAAAGAAACAAAAACTACATGGCTATAGAAATAAGCTGTGCACTATCAAACCTATTTTATTTCGAATGAAAAATTAATCGCATGTTACTATGGGTTTCTGATAGATTGATTTCTTTTTGGCCAGATGAACAATATGAGTGCGATACCGTCTTTATTTTTTGGCCAGATGAACAATATTAGTGCGATACCGACTTTTTTGTTAAACTATACTTGATCCAATTGGGACACCTAAGCTATTTATGAATAAATCGATCTTCTGACTGGGCAGAATAAGAGTGTTCTTTTGAATCTTTTATAGTTAATAATAAATAATAATAATCAGCTAGGCTAATACACAAGGCACCACCCTAGGCCTAAGTCATCGAGCGACTTTTAAAGCCATTTAATTCAGGGGGCCGGGTTACAATGCGTAGGAGGGTGGTGGCAAGCCCTGCAAGCCACGCGAGCCAACAGCTCCCTACCATTTCAAATTCCATTATTTGTGAATACAGCTTTCTTCAAAGGGTTTTACGTTTCGAGAAACTGAGTGGATATTTGGTGATATTAATTTCCCTAAAGGGTGAAATTTTAAATTTCTTTGTTGAATCTAGTGCAGAAACAAACCAATCCATGCCTAGTGTTCGGAATTGTTTATTCATTATCCACATATTTTCCGATTTATTTAAAAAACGTTGTTGAAACGATTATCATTTTAAGTTATTTTTTACGCAACCAAGCAATAATTTGAATAAAAGTGGTATTTATTTAAATAATTGTTTGTTTTATTTAAATATTAGGTTTATTCATCTTCGATTATTTAAACATTTTACAATTTTTATTCAACTATTGGTTATTTAAATAAATATTATTTAAATATTGCCGAGCTTATTATATTCATAGATAAAAATTAATCGACTGCCGAACACTATAGGACCAGGCCTATATAGTTAAAAAATAAATTAACTAGAATTTTGAGCAGTTTTAGCCAGATCAAACTATTTTTAACATTAAGCTATTTCAAATAAATTATGTAAATTATTATCTCTAAAGAAAAATATTTCTAGCTACTATATGAAAGTAAAATTATTCTTTTAACGGGGTCGAAAGTACCACAGTGGGATTAAACTGAATGTAAATAACGGTGTATGAGATTCCCAATCCGACGAAAGAAAGCAACAATTTCTTCGTGATGACGAAGAAGGATCCCGCTTTGAAGCGGAGTCTTTTCGAACACAATTCGCAAAATGAGAGAAACGATTGACTCACGTTGACGTCGAGACAGAGCGCTGGAAGGGAATCGAAAACGCGATCAAATTCTCTCGATAATTTTGAGGCGCTTAAAATTATTAACATGAGCATCACAAAATCTTTCAAATACATTGAAAAGTAAATTAATAAAAAGGTTTTAGAAGGGAAAAAATCAAAGGGTTTCAGGAGTAAGGTAACGTTGTGGCAACATGTGAAAAGGGTTGATCCGAACCACAACACGACCGTACTTCCCAAATGGTCGTTAATATTGGCCACCATCCTGTGTGTTTGAAGAATTTGCGCCTCGAATAATTGTAACGTCGCCCTGCTGTTTCTTTTCTTGGTAAGGGATCGAACGCTTACGGTCACAACATCAGCTATCATATTCGTGAGGAAGCAATACAACGTCACTTGCCCTAACGGGAGTCCATTTACAACAGTAATTGTTAAAAAGTTCATCAGTAAAATGTACCATTTAAACGTATCGTAATTCCAGTTGCGATAGTTACATCCGAAACAGGTATTATTAAAATTTTGCGTGTAGTACATGCCATTGAAAATCATCAGTATTAAAATAGCCGTGAAATACATCAAGCAATTTGAATAAACAATTGCTATCGTCGCGACCAAAGTAACGCGCTGAATATTAACACGCGATATTTTCTTGTTGATTGAATTCGCAAAAAACACGACGTCTTTGTATACGTTGACCAAATGTCTCCTCTTGTAACATAGGTAGAAGAAAGATATCACAAAGCTACTAGTTGAAATCAATGGCCCAAAATTCACTTGCGCTAATCCACTTCCGAAACCGAGCTGGTAAATGGCGTGTATCTCTACGCTTATTGGGTACAATACCAGCAAAGACGAAACCAAAGTCCAAAAGAAGATAAACTTCATCGTGTAGGCCCACATTTTCCCGCTCTCTTCCATTCTTGGGAATTTGAAAAATAGTTTAAATTTCATTTCCTGGATATGGCAGTAATCGAACTAACGCAAGTCAACCCATGGCACTTTCATACTTTCAAAGCCCTTTCAATTTGAATAATAATAAAAAAGCAAATTTCTAATATTATTTTTATTTGTTTTTACAACAGTGTTTCTTCCACGTTCGTGTTCGTTTGGGTGGAGTCTTCAAAATAAGTTCCATTTTGACACAAACAAACTTTCCTTTGTTTTTTGAGTTAAGCCCATAATATCGCGTATTTACAGAAACTGAAGTTTGTTTGTACCCAACGCCACTTTGTATTCAATTAGTGGTTTTAACAAAAACACGTTGTTTTTTTTTCGTATTTGGTATTTTAATTCTGAAAATTTTCTAGCTTGTATTGCAAAAATCAGAACTTTAGAACAGTCTAACTTTCGTTATGCTAAAATGGCTTCGCCAAAAGAATAAAATGAAGTAAACCATATTTTTCATCCTAACCTAAACACAAATTTCTTTATGTATTTCATATTTTTAACTAAGTATCCTTAAAGTCATACGCATCAAAATTAGCGTAAGCAGAAGTTGTGCTATTTTAGCCCGTATCACTCCGAACTATAGTTTACAACTTTGATGTATTTATTTCAACTTTATCGATAATTTTTGTATTCAATGAGGTCTTTTTTGTTGAAATTTATTTATCACAAGAAAATTGTTGGATGTTACAAATGTTCAAAATTATCCATCCTATCCATAGGACCAAAATTAAATCACCGTTATGGGAAACGTTTTTCCTTCACTCCGGAATATCAGAACATCTATCAAAAAAAGCAAACTATTTCAATTTATCCTATCAGAACCCTGGGTAATGTATTTGGCGCTATGAGGAAAAAATACATCCGCAGTTAATCATAGGTAAAGAATATTGATATCATAAGTGTTTTAACCTATACCACTGTACAGAAAAAGAGTTTATCTTTCTTAATTAATGTATTCTATTCATGTTTTACTCATTTCTCAAAATTGGTTATTAAAGAATCAATTGCGCGGACAACAACTGTATATATTAATTATTAAAGCAATTATTACAAAATTATATATTCATTCGCTTGGAATGCTTACTAGTCCATTCCTGGATCCACTCTAAGCCACGACTATTTCTGTGAGCTATATGAAGTCCAACAATTTAACTTAAAAATTTCAATTTTATACATGAATAAATTCTTTTTAATAAGTAGATATAAGTTAAATATTACCTTTAAACCTCCCCAAACGCCAGAATAAGGTGAAAGGGAAACAAACCTAGCGAGGCAAAGGGGTGATAAGGGATAGCGCACCGTCCGCGGCATGTTGCTTTTCAAAGTGTTGAAGCGCTCCATGACCGGGTTAAATATGCCTGTTTTAAACTAGTTTTAAGATTTTAACTAAGATTATATGATAGTGTTGGAAAAATACAGGTATTGAGCAATTTTTGTGTCCCGTGTTAAATTAGAAATTAAACGTCAGTAGTATAACTAGTTGACTTAATTTTGTTTGATTGCCTTGAATAATAATAATAATAATAATATTAATAATAATAATCAGCTAGGCTAATACCCAAGGCACCACTTTAGACCTATAGTCATCGAGCGACTTTTAATGCCTTAAAAAGGTGGTCGGGTTACAAAGTACCCTGATATTCGTTTAGCTAAGTGCGGCCTTCAATTTTATTTAATTAGCTAGTCACAACTATTAATTTAGCTCCTAATATTTTTTTTATATTACTGGCCAGTTCGCTGGTTGTCCTAAACCGTCCCTCTGTTTTGACTGTTGGAACAAGGGAAGGGGATGCATAGTAGAGTGTACTGTATTTTAATTCGCACCAAAAACCGATTCCACAACAACAAAGCTCACCTAATTTATAAAGTCTTATAGTTATGGAACTAAGGAATTATCGACAAAAGTTTACATAATCTCTGTAATTAGAGACTTAAGCTTTTATCTACTTAATTTAAACTAATCAAACAAAGCAATAAAATTTTTAAGATTCAAATTAAATAATAAATGTTTTGGTAGTTGTTGTTGGCTTTCTCTACATAGTTCAACATAGTTATTTAATTTATATTTAATAGTATTACTCCATAAATATTATCGGTACTGGATAAACGAGCATTTTTTCCGCTTTATTTTAAATATTAAAACCAATTTATATTCGCATATGGAAATTAAAAGTCATGACTGTCTAGATGTTGTTGATATAATGTATTTTTACATTTTACATTAGCATATCACTTATATAGACGTTTAAAAATAATTGGCAAACCCCTAACTACAATTCTGTCTATACTCTAATTGATAATATGTCAGTTAATAAAAACTTTGATCGTTATTAATTCTGATAAATGTTTGAAAATATATGGAATTTCACATCAAGGATGAAACCACACTTTCAAAAAGTAGTTTTTCCTTTTTAAAAATCGTTTGAAATATTCTTATTAGTTTTGTTGGAAATTAGAATAGTAAAGAAACGTCGCCCATTGTATCAAAACCGGTAACGATAAATAAAAAATATTAATTGAATTATTGTTGAGTTAGTTTCGAGTTATGCAACCTTTTACATTACGTTTAAAATTGAAATCGCGGATATTATAACGTTTTTCATTCATTTGTTATAGCGCGATTTACGTCAGTAATTTTCTGCCTGTGTCTGCAAAATCGAAAACATGTTCAATTTTAAAGAAACGCAACTTAACGGTAATTTTTAAAAGGGGATCCTGCTTAAACTAAGCGCCTCAGGGGATTAGAAGAAAACCGGATTTGAACATTTATTAAGGGAGCGAGAGAGAATCACCGTCACTACGTAGCTTGACGTAACGAAGTCAACAGCCGGTTTTTTCCTATTACACTATGGAGAATCCATGTGACAAGAATACGTAACTTAAAATTTCATTGGTCCACTCTCCCATTGACGTCATTCCACACTGTGATGGAGTCTCAGTACGTGATTGTACAGGTTGTTCAACTTGAAAGTATTACAAATGTTTTTCCCAAAACCAAAACTAAACATTTCTTAGAATATACAAAAAATGCAAAATTTCGCAAATTAACTAAACTTTTGATTGATGAAAATCAAGAAGTCTTAGTACGCATTGACAAAAGACTACGAAAATCAATAATTTTGCCCGTTTCAATAACATTATCGCCATCTATTGATTTCAAATATTTAGCACTGAAAAAGGCAGCGCGTTCTTAAAAATTAGTCTCTCGGCAATTGCGATAAAATAATAGACGGTGTCAAAACTGTTGAAGTTGGCTTAACTTGTGGTATTTGAAAATACTTTTACGTTATTAAAACTGGCGAATTGCAATGAAAATAAATTTTTATTATTGTATACATAATATAAATTTGCTATGATGGAATTACTTAAAGCATATGCAACTAAGCTTCTGACAATAACTTATAATCCACTCAAGAATTTCAAAAATAGGATATTACAAATACTCAGTTTTAATTTTACAAATTTTTACGAAGACAAGACAATAGAGTGACTAAAACAGCGCACAAAAATGTATTTATTTATTTAGTTAATTTTTAAAGGTTATTTTAAGATTAATGGAAAGCAACCCAAAATTACAATTCGAAACACCCTGTATAGAATTACATATATTAATTTCAATCTTAGTTTCTGACACGCCATCTTTTCCTCGAGACCTTTCATTGGTTCCTCTCTCTCTCTCTCTCTCTCTCTCTCTCTCTCTCTCTCTCTCTTGCTTGAAACATTTTGTGGGTCAAGAGGGAAATATTGTCTTTATGTATAAAATGTACATGGATCCTTCTCGGTGTTACATCGACTGTCGATGGTGCAGTGAAGAAGACGGAATTCGAAGCGTCAGATTCATTTCGTTTACTTTTCACCCTAATCTTTATAAAAACTATCAATAATTTATAATTTATTTATAATAATAAGTTTTCCAAGAGAAACGTGAAAATTTGTGACAAATACGTCTAACGGAATTATTTTCTAAAAATAATCGATTATATAATAACCAGAAAAGATTGGCGGAAAGATGATTTCCTTGTCAACGTTTTTCAATAGTCTCTCACAGATAGTCAAAGTAGTTGGATTTACAATAGTATTGCTACAATGGCCCTGTCATGCCAAACCACGTATGGACAAAGAAGATTTGGTTAAAGTCAGCAAGCATATCGAATCCATGAGGAATCACCCCTGTTCCCAGCCAAAACCAAGAACCATCTTGGTCCAAGATGTTCACAACGAACCGGACAAGATATTCACGCCTAGTTACGTCCTCTTACACCGGTGCGATTCTCAAGCTGGCTGTTGCGATGACGCGTCTCAGGTCTGTTCGCCGCTGACCACCGAACCAGTAACGCGCTACTTCTTAGTTGAACAAACGATATCTTCTGGTTCAGAGAGATCCAACTCACCAAGAAAGAAAAATCAGCGTTCTCGTCAGCAGAATTTTGTGGTGGACCATCGGGAGTTTATTAACCACACGGCTTGCCAGTGTAAATACATCTAGTTCTCGAATACTCCACATCATCGGAATTTATGAAAGACAGATTATAAATGTATTTATATAAAAACGAATATAAAAGCTCAAATTATTTTATAAGGAAACTATTTTATTCGTTGAAATTTGCAATGTCGGTTGAACACTACATGTTTAAAGAAGAGACTGAATATTGCTACAATTCCAGGATAACGTCAGCTGGTTCTTAACCGTTGCTTAGGAGCTATATTGTGTTGAAACGTGAAAAGACGTTAAACAAGGTATTTAATTCGAATGTTAACCTAAGTCAAATGTGAACAATATTTTATTTATGTTATTTATAGTTTATTGGTTTGGAATTATGAAACCAAAAAATGTGCAAACATGTTTTCTCTGCGAGAAAGATCTAAATCATCGTTTAATTTATAATAATTTATTTATTTGCTAGTTTATTTATAGCTTGTGATAAAATATTGAAATAAAATGTTAATTCTTTTATTTTACAAATCTTTATTTCTTACCGATTAAAATGCTTATTCAATTTTAAAATTATTTTTATACGTTTATTCCAATCATTCCTAAAACACAGGACCGGCTTAAATAAAGAGTTACAGGGTGACCAGGGAAAGGCTCTGAAAGTTTTATAGGAAAAATGGGAATTTTAGAGGCGAATTACAGGAAAATATAGGAAACTAAACCGGCGAATTATATGAAAATATAGGACACTATAAATAGGAAAATCTAGGAAAAAATAATAAGGTCATTATTGCATATCTGTATACTTCGACTCGAATCACCTAGAATATTGATAATTTTTGGTACACTGCTTTTTGCATTATTGGATCAGTTAGCGGATTTACAAAGCCCGCACATTTCAAGATTTTGTTCGAAAATGGCAGTGTTAGAACTAGAAAATTAGGTGAAAATAAAGGAATTTATAGGAAGGCATTAAAAATATAGGAAAATATTAATAAAAAATAGGAGGTCTGGTCACCCTGGAAATATATAGATTTAGCCAACAAAAGCAGCTACATAATAAGGGGCACTTGGACCTCGCCGCTGCGTCGTTCGAGCCGGCCACGAGACTCTTCTCTCTCTCGAACCTCACTCCGTCCCGGCGTTTTTTTCGTCGGGGGTCGCCTAACAAGAGTTGGGTGTGAAAGTCCGAACTTCACTTTGTCGTTTTGATTTTTATCCCTCTGTAACTTCTGAAGAAAAAAAATTTAGTAGGAAGACTTTCAATCTACGCGCTATTGAAGTTCCATAAAAGTTTTTATTGACAATATTTATTATTAAATAGATCAATCCCCACTTTAATTCCCGAAGAAAAAAAGACTTCAGCAACAATTAGCCGAGTGCCCGCCCGTTGGGTTGGCTTCTTAACTAGTAAGGTAATAAATGGTTTTTCTGCTATTTGCACTTAGTCGGTCAAACATACGGCGTTACAAAAACGTCGTTTGTGAATCGAATAAAAAATACTTTTCCTCTATACATCAGATACCAAGTCGAATATTTATAACGTAAAATATTTGTGATAACTTGACCTTGTTATCCAATAAAATATCAAATGGAAAGTCGGAAAACGAAGAAAATTTAGAAAATAGTTAACCAATTTTATAATAACACCAGGCAAATTTTAAAGAACACGGTATTCCAGCAAATTGCCATAATTTTAACCACTTTCTAATATTTAGGAACACTGATAAGGAAGATACAAGATTGGTTAAAATATCATGGTGATTTACACGGAAAAACCACATTTTATGAGAAAATCTGTTCCATCATTTAAACAATAAGTTTGTAATTTAAATTAATTTAAATTGTTTCTAATTTCAATATTTTATTGTTTTAATGCTTAAACATGGAATAACATCACCAGATATGTCCAAATATTAGAATAGGGGATATTTATTAAAACCTTACCTTACATATGGTACATGTATTAGCTAATCGTACTTTCGAAATATTCCAAAACAATTTTTTTTAATATCTTCACGAAAAGTATTAAAATGTTTCGAGATTAATCTAATTTTTAAATAAAACAAAAATTAATTGACGAAACAACAAATTCCGGAAAATGTTACGAGACCCATTTCATTTAGATACCTGAAATCTGGATATTTACCATACAATTCCGACGAATGGAAATTGGGCTCATATTACGTGTTTATAGCACCGATACATTTTACGTTCTAAAGATAACTCAAAAATAACAAAACGTCCTCTCTTCTTGTAAAATTATAAGCTATTTAGTGCCTTTATTTTCCAGACTATTTAATTTTGCGTGCAGGGCATACATACGATAATTGACACAATTATTGCAGCGCCCATAATTCAAATACCAAATTTTCATTCTTCTGATTAGCAATCCGTTCTTTTTTGAATTCTCTAAATTTAGCCGTTACAACATGGATGGTCAATTTCCAAGGAATAATGTCTTTATATTAAGTAATGCAAAGTAGCGTAAAACCATTGAATTTTATTTAAAAATTTACATTAGTTTACTAAAAAAATAAATTAATAGGCCTAACGAAATTATATAAGGCAATTCTCTGTCCAAAGTTATAACGCAGCTAATCCAAAAACTATTTTAAGGCTATTAAGTGGATTAGTAGGCTTCTTATTTTAACCATGGGAATTAGGCTAACTGATTTTAACATATAATGTTTTAAAAGCTAGGCTAATACCGAAGGCACCACCTTAGGCCCAAGTCATCTAGCTACTTTTTAATCCTTAAAAAAGTGGCCGGGTTACAATGCGTAGGAGGGTGGTGGCCAACCCTTCATTCAACGTGGGCCAAAAGTTCCCTACACTAACTATTACCGTGAACCTCTATAAGTTTTTTTGGAAAGGTGAAACCCCCTTTAACCAGTGAGGAGACAACTTGCAAACTCTACGCGGAAGGAGTGGTTTCGAGTTTTCACTCAGTGTTGGAATCGATCCCGGCTCCTTTTGCTGCGGGTTGAAAGTGCTAACTTCTCCGCCAACCCACTCACGTTTCAGTATCTACTTGTATAATGTTTCCAAATCAGTACTGCTTTTATTGACATTTTCATTGGACGATGTAATTTTGTCAGGTAGACACCAACTAGATTAGATAATTTGCAAACTGTAGTCGTTGAATATTATGAATTATAATTTAAAATACGAAGTTGAAGTGATAAAAATTACCAAATACAAAATTTATTCATAGAAAATTACACTTTTATACCGGTATCAATGAATTTTTGGTGCGATATATTATTTGGATCATTAATTTTTCTGCGGCATTTTGATGGTTACCTAGAAATTCATAAGGTTATTGTAGGACTTAGTGTTACGTTTATTATAATTTATTTGACTATAAAGTTTACCGTTTTCACTTCGAGATATTCTTTAATACCGTCTTCACCCCTGAAACCACACAATATTTCATATTTAAATTATTTTTATTTGTATTTTTGTAACATTTATTAATTAAACTTACAATTCTCTTCCATGGCCTGATTGTTTAAATCCTCCGAAGGGTGTTTGGCACATAGTGGCATCGTAGCAATTTACCCTGCACATACAAAAGATTTTAATTTACAAATAATTTCTTTACACAAGGTGATTAATATAAGCTTGCCCCACAAAACATGCTAATTTTGGTACAGGCATTCGTTCAGCTCAATTTCTTTTAACATCATTTACGCTCTTCTCTACAAAGAGTGTAATTCTAATAAGTAGAAATTCGCCAAGCCTTTTGTTTTCCGGGTCTTAAAACCTTTTCCGAATTTTCAAAGCAAAGCATCTGAGACACTTTGGGGTGTATTGAGCTGCCATTAAAATTGTGTGAAATGTTATCCAACATCGATTGAATTTTAACACTATGGCTTCATAACGACCTAGGAATATGTTGACTTTTGATATTTTAAGTTTCGTTTCAACAAGACAGTGTTGTTGCTAGAGGCTTAAAACTGTCAAAATCCTCGACATGGAAACCGTGCTTACCATACTGATCCGGATTGCACTCCTTGGGCGAATGTTAAAGCGGTTTCAATGTTTTTCGTGAGAACTCCAGACCCTAAGCCGTATATGGTCGCATTAGCTCGTTCTAGGGCTTCCTCCAAAGTTTTGAACTTGAAGATTTGCATGACTGGACCAAAGATTTCTTCTTTAGCTATGCGCATGGTATCTTTGACATCAGAAAATACTGTGGGTTGAATGAAGAATCCTTCGCAGCCCAGTTTACTTCCACCTGTTTGCAGAGTGGCGCCTTCCTTTTTACCAGATTCAATCAAATCCAATATTTTGTCGAATTGTTCTTTGTCAACCTGCAATAATTGGTTCAGATACATTGCTTTTACATTTAAAAATATTTTTAATGGAGAAAACCTCTTAAAACTAGGTTTGATTGATATGTAATTCCATGACAGATTTATGCATGTGTCAATCATTCTTTTATCGAATGAATATGATTTGCGTTTTATTTCTTAATTTCTAACCACATTTCCATCAAAAGCGAATTAGTATCGGTCCAATTTCAGAAAAAAGTAAGGGTAAACATATCTCTAATGCGGTTATTATAATCATCGGATGATAAATTTTAACATAATATATAGGTTAAAAGTTTTGAAACGTAAATGTGTTTGGCTTATTAATGCGTATTTGCGCATGTTCAAATTTTTTTAATAACAAGACTTAGCTAGTGGTCTGACCGAAACTAGTAAGACCACTAGCTAAACCATCAGTGGCGTAACTAGGAACTCCGGGCCCCCCGCAAAAAACGACTCGGGGCCCTTTTAAATAGCACCAATTTTAATCATAAACGTTGGGGACCCCCTAGTTCTCGCCCCCCTCCCGCGCCGCGGGGTCTGCGGGGGCGCTATTTACGCCACTGTAAACCATCCTTTTAAACAATTGTAAATTTAACGCGGGTTATGATTTAGTGTCTTTCAAACACGCAAATAGACCCGCAAATAATTTACCTGGGGCCCTTGTTCAGTGCCGTCTTTGAAGGGATCACCAACCACTCTCTTAGCAGCCAATGCCTTGCTTTTCTTCACAAACTCGTCGTAAATTCCTTCTTGCACGAAGGTTCTGGTTGCGGCGCAACAGCACTGGCCCATGTTGGCGAAAACGGCGGCGTGAGCGATCGACACTGCCTCATCAACTGCGCATTCGTAGGAAGACGTTAGAAATAAGAAATTAATTTTCTTAATAAAGAGTATTTAACAACTTACCATCGGCGTCATCGAATATGATTAAAGGACTTTTTCCGCCCATTTCCAAAGTGACTCTTTTGGCGTTACTACGTCCAGCCATCTCTTGGATTAGTTTCCCAACCTGCAAATTTGTTTATATATTTAAGTAACGTTGACTCTTTGGTTAAAGGAGTTTAAAAGTCATTCGCTGACTTTCACCTACGGTGGTGCATGGGACATTAACTAGCTGATTATTATTGTTATTAAATCCATCAAAAAATCTTAGTTAAGTGAATTTAGGGAATTTTATTTCGGTTTGGTTATGATCGACAATTTAGTTTGCTATAGCTCTATTTGTGTTAAATAACCCAGCTACTCATATGTTTGATTGGTAAATATTTTTCACCTAAATATATAGCTATGAATACTATATTCTAATAATTCTGAAAACCGTATGCAACTTGTGGTTTAATTGTATATCAGGAAATAATAAAATCGATTTAGATCATTTAGTTGACTTAACGAAAGCTTCTATAGCGATATAAAAATAGATGCGCTTTCAAACACAGAAACAGTAATGAAGTCAAAGGTTCTATTGTCACCATAATTAGAGGTCATTAATGGGATGTTCACAAACACTACACTTTAAAGACCTGAGCAAACCTTTCGCCGGCGTTTGGATTCCTAGGTACAGTAGTTAGTTTGATGGGGCTTTACTTCAATTCTGTCTTTACAAAATGATCAGATTCGAGTAACGGATACCAACTACACTACAGCTGTTCTCGACCAAAAATTTAAACTTATTAAAAATTTAACTTTTCGAAATTTCCAACTAAAAAAGATACAAGTTCGTTTTTAAGCAGACGACTATATGTCTTAACGAACGATAAAATTGGATATCCCCATTTTACCATTGCAAGTGACAATAGTTGACGGGGCCAATTGCGAATAATATAACTAGAGGGATAATTAAAATATGTCCTTCGCGCTATAAAACCTTTGTTAACCTCTGTTACTAAATCATATTTCGGTTTCACCTTCTACCAGTCTTATAAACTGGAAAAAACTTTGCCATGTGCAATCACGAAAGTTTGTATCATATTTACACTTCATTATTTTTAACCTCAGTTATCAGCTTTTTTAGTTTATCCGTGGAATTACATGTAGCCTTCACGGTGCAAGCGAGACTGTAGTTTGAAAATCTTTTAGTGATCAGAGCACGTACAGCGTTGAAAATTTGGTATTAAGATACGTAATAATTCTAATGATAAAGATTACTGGTAGTTTACACATCTTTAGTTATACTATTTTCCCAACTCACTGTACGATGTAAAGTGATTCTTTAAGGTTAGAAGGTATACAATTTTAGTAACGAACAAGCGAAAGATATCCACTTAAATTTTCCACTAATCTAAATATGGAACTACATCCTAAATATACACAGATAAGTTGACAAATCAGTTGGGGCTGGGTGTACCTGGGTTGATCCGGTGAAGGCAATTTTATCAACGTCCATGTGCGAAGCGATGGCCGCTCCCGCTGTTGGACCGTAACCGGGCACAACGTTCACCACTCCAGGTGGAAAACCAGCTTCCTTGATCAAGCTGGCGACGTACAAAGCGGATAATGGCGTCTGCTCAGCTGGCTTAAGTACAACAGTGTTTCCGGCGGCAAGTGCCGGGGCAATCTTCCACGAAAACATGACGACCGGGTAATTCCACTTAAGTAAAAAAGAGAGAAACCCACTTTTATCCACCATTCTTTGGCGTATTGCCGAGTTTCTAAATTCTTACGGGTATTATCTGACCGCAAACTCCAACAGGTTCCAATCTGGTGAAACTAAAGAAATTCCCATCTGTATCAAATTAAATTTTACTTTTAAAAATTGCTTTTATCCTACAGCAAATGTGTTTAGCGATTTTCATACCACATGGAATAGTTTTTCCGTGAACTTTATCAGCCCAGCCTGCGTAATACCGGAATGTAGCAATAGCGCATTCCATGTCAAAAATGGCTTCAGCCAATGGTTTGCCATTGTTTAGGGTTTCCAAATTCTAGAAGGAAATAAGCGAATAAATTTTACATGAATTTTAAATAAATTCAAATTTATGCATAAATTGAAACGTTTTGAGAATAGTAGTTTGCGATATATTTTTCTAAGGCTACACCTCAATTAGAGTACTCTGCTTATTAGCTTTGGTTGTAAACCAGAATCCAAGAAGAATGAAAAGTTATTGGACGATACTACAACAAAGTGGCTTAGTCAGAATTCAATTCCGTAGGAGAAACACACGATGGAAAAGAAAAGAAACAGTTAAGTGACGTGGTTATTAGCCCTTCTGGTTAAGCCACTGCTACAGTTAGCGTATCGTACGTTGAAACAAATACATAAAGAATGTAACTAACGGCCAAGTAGTCAGTGTCTCTTTCGATTAAGTCGGCGAGTTTGTTGATCAAGCGCCCTCTTCCGGAAGCGTCCATCGTCCTCCACGTCGAACCCAGTTTGAAGGCATCTTTAGCAGCTTTGACGGCAATATCAACATCGGCCTGGAAAAGACGTTTTATGTAGTTATTGTTTAAACCAACCAATAATAGAATTTTGAGAGATCGACTTTTCATCTAGCGTCTCGTGCTTGTCGAATAAAATTAACAGTCGAAATTCAACAATCTAGTGATTGAAGTCCTAACTCGATTCATTGTTAAAATATTAATTAGAAAGGTGCAGGCCCGTAGCCAGAAAAATTTCGTTAAGGGGGCAGTAGTTTTTTGTAAGGGGGCACATTTTTTCGTTACCTAATTTCTAAAATTAACATAAGTGGCGCCTTGAAATGTTTTTGGGGTTCAACCGAAAAAAAACTGGGTTTCTGAAGCAGACCATTATACAACTATTTTATTAAGAAATAGTTACCTTTAAATAACGATCTAGACTTAAGACAAAGACAAGTGGTCCAAAAGGAAAATTTTAACGAATAGAAGTTTAAAAATCTAATAAAAATGAAGGGGCCGAGAAAATTCTTTGACGGGGAATGGATTAAATTGAGGGAGCAGGTGGTGGGCAAATTAATTTCATTTAAAGGGAATATAACCTCAGGCATTTGGTGTGGAACACCAACGTTTGCAGCTCTGGCCGCTCTTGCCTTGGCTTTAAAAATGTTTGGCGCCACTGTACAGGGACATTTGAAAAATTGAAGGAGTCTTCCATAAAGATTGCTTTGCAGGTTATATTCCCTTTAAGGGGGCAACATTTATTTTTGAGGGGGCATCGTCCTCCCCCCGTGACCACGGGCCTGGAAAGGTTCTTTGGGATTCTAGAAATTGTCTAGATTCAGCAATAAATCTAGAAATGGCGCTAGTAATGGGATGGACTTATTAAAGTGCACTATTTTTTCAAAAACTTTCGTCTTGCTCGGATTCATAATTAAATATTGTATTAACTAATTAAACAATATTTGGTAAAGAACCCAAAAAGCATGAGGTTTTCAGCGAGCACTCACTTTGTCGGCCTCTTGAACATCAGCGATTTTCTTTCCTGTGGCTGGGTTTAAAACTGGGAAGGTCTTGGAACTGGCTGCATTACGCCATTCATTGTTGATGAATAACTGTATTTAATGATATTGGTTAAACATTAATTATTTGTTTATTATTAGTAGTATTATAATAATAGTTAATGTTTTCATATTATTTCGGTAGCCGTTGTAATATTTCAAATATATTTATATAAGTTCTATTAAAATCTAACCGTGCCCTTTTTATCTTTGATATATATTTTTTACACTAGGACGAATTATTTCGGAAAAAGTAGGTTTTGAAAAAATTGTTCAGAATTAAGTGAACACGGATTTCTTAACACGAAGAAAGGTTGTATAAGACTAAACACTCTAACAAGTTTTTTTATCAAAAGTGTTTAATGTATATCATGAGAAAAGTATCCACCTAAGCATTTCAAAAGAAAGCGCCAAACGATGAAAATGTAATATTTCACTACATATAAACCATATTTTTCCAGTGTAACAATTTGAAAAATAAAAACAACCATTATAAAATATCAGCCTCCACCCTCGGCCGGGAATCTAGGCTTGTTGCTTTGGGCAGAGGGGATGGAGAAGGGGATTTTAGGGCGAAACTGACGATGGGGGGAAAATTTGTATATCATTCGTAAATACATTGGCCGCCGTCAAAACGTTCCGTTCCGATTTTTGAAAGGACGCTGGCGTACAAATACGTGTACATGAGTCGGCGCCTCTTTTGACGCCTACACCCGCCTAGGCGCGTGCCTAACATTCTTGGCGTCTCTGTGCAAACCGACCATTTTCCAATTTTGAAGCCGTTACGACTTGCGGCAACAAATACCGTTATTACCTGATTATTATTATCTTTGTAGTAACAAGGATTTAGTTCCCACGATTTAATTAAACTTTGTCGATAATAAACTTTAATCTACCAGTAGTTATTTTTAAAAGTATATCTTTCAAAATTTAAATATCTGATTAAAAAGTTAATATTAATTATATCGATCGATAATACATATTTTCTTACTTGATATTTAGCCTGAAGCTGTTCAAGAAAATTAAATACATAATTGTACCTTTTCATATAAAAATAAAGTTTGTTTCCTCAATGACTAAATTATAGTCATTGAAATAATAAGCTTCTGTTTAAGAACCCAGCAAATCTATGAACAATTGGTCTACTAGGAATTCCTAGTCTTCACGCAAATTTTAAAAGAACAAATTAAACTGGCACACTTGAGAAGCCTGACCATTCTTTTATTAGCCTTACCAACTAAATATGATTAATTTACTAAACACCTAATTTAATAACACATCTTAATGTCATACATAAAATGTAATCATAGGATTTATCCGAAATACGCATAAACTAATTATATCATTTAGACGGGACCCGGTATACACATAAACTAATTATCGTGATTATTTAAATATAGAATAAAAGAACGGCCGGTCCTAACCATAATTTAAGTAAAATTTAAGCATAAGTAGGTCGTAAATGGATCATCTTTATAGGGTTCCTTGGCGCTGTAAGATTCTTCAAAGTATATAGTAAGTACAGTATTATCCGTTTTCATAATAATAGTAAAAGCCGTATTTTAGAAAATTAAAATTTATTTCAATTAAATACTTCGATAAGAGGTCCCTGTACTAAAAGACTATAAAAATGATTGAAATACACGGTAAAAATAGTTTGTTTAATGTAAGCAGTTTTAAAAAAAAATAATTTAACAAAATATTGGCCATTTAAGTGTGATATATTTGTCACCACTGAAACTAGTCAAACAAGACATGAAGTTCGTGTATAAATAATTATTTATTTAACGACCTTGTTAATTAGATATGATCTATAATAAGAACTTGCTTATTTCGTAGTCTTATCACAATATGTAACCCGTAAGCTTACATCATTACTTCCCTGCTTGTTAACGTAATAAAAATTTAACAGCCAAATTGACGGCCTGAAGCAATGAATATTGTTTTCTTTTTATATTTACAAGTTGGTGTTGACCCAAGGCCTTAGACACCAGCACACAATAAAGCACAGACACACACTAAAGCACAACTACCAAGAAGGGAGAATTGGTAGACATTAAAAAGTTTAAAAGTGGTAGAGTGTACTCAGAAACCTAGACAATAGCTTCATATATCCCGAACGAGCACGACCTTCGGGAAGGGATGGAAATTTAACAGTGAGGGCAGGGTTGGGCCAAAGGACTCAGGCAAGCCAACCTCACGGAGAGCCCGACGAAAGAGTGCAGCAATGAATCATAAATAATACAAAAAAAATTGAAGTACATCAATTTCAAATTAACGCGTAAAAGAAAAATACAACCGGCGAAATACCTTCCTGTATTTTTTTGAAATTCCATTTCTAATAACTACATTTAGGGAAGCGCCTCAAGGTTATATTCCCGATAAAGGTACTTACTTTTGAATATTAAAAACTGTGGGGGCACTTATTTTTATACATTAGTATTAAATACATTATTTGTCAGACTTCAGTATTGTAATTTGTAAACGACGAAAAAAATCTTAAAATTATCATTAGAAAAGCAAAACGAACTTTACCTGACTGTACTTGATTTCGACGTTTGGACTGGGACCCATTTCGGTTTTCTTGTTTACGCGTTGCGCGAACTTTATCTGCGACTGGGTAGTTCGTTGTAACGACTAGACTGCCTCTTTCGTCGTCGGAGGCACTCGCAGACGATTCAGTGAGCTGTAAAGGCTTCCAGCTGCGTATATAGCTCTACAACAAGGTGACAAAGGGGAAAGTGTAGTCCGCTGCTTATGTTGCCATCTACATTCGTAAACCCGAACATTGGCGAGGAAAGAACAAGAGTAATATTTTAATATAAACTTAACTTAATACGTAATATAAATGTAATTTAATATTAATTTAATATAATCAAATAAGTAATATACATGTCATTAAATATTAATTAAATAAGTAATAAAAATGTCATTTAATATTAAATTAATGTAATTAAATAAGTAATAACAATGCAATTTAATATTAATTTAATGTAATTAAATAAGTAATAACAATGCAATTTAATATTAATTTAATGTAATTAAATAAGTAATAACAATGTAATTTAATTTAATATGTAATTTTTATTATATTAGTATGTAATATAAAAGTAATTTTTATAAAATTAATTTGTAATATAAGTTTAAATAATAATAAGTTAACTTTATATGTAAAATAAATGTAGTTTAATATGAATTTAATTTACTATTTATATAATTAAAAAGTAATATAAATGTTATATAATATAAATTTTTTAAAAAAATTATTAAAAACTAATAAAATATTTATTTAATAATTAATTTAATATTTATTTCATATAATAATAATTTAATATTTATTTAATTTAATATTAATATAATATTTATTTCATTTAATATTAATTTATTTATTTTTAATCAACTAATTTTTTATCTCATTTAATATTTTTTTAATCAACTAATTTTTTATCTCATTTAATATTTTTTTAATTAACTAATTTTTTATCTCATTTAATATTTTTTTAATCAACTAATTTTTTATCTCATTTAATATATTTTTTAATCAACCAATTTTTTATCTCATTTGATATTTTTTAATCAACTAATTTTTTATCTCATTTAATACTTTTTAATCAACTAATTTTTTATCTCATTTAATATTTTTTAATCAACTAATTTTTTATCTCATTTAATATTTTTTTTAATCAACTAATTTTTTATCTCATTTAATATTTTTTTAATCAACTAATTTTTTTTCATTTAATATTAATACAACATTTTTAATTAATTATTAATTTAATTTAATATTTATTTATTTTTAATTAATTAATTATTTATTTAATTTAATATTGATTTATTTTTAATTATTTTATTTAATATTGATTTATTTTTAATTATTTAATTTAATAATGATTTATTTTTAATTATTTTATTTAATATTGATTTATTTTTAATTATTTAATTATTTATTTATTTGATTTAATATTGATTTATTTATTTTCAATTAATTAATTATTTATTTCATTTAATATTGATTTATTTATTTTCAATTTATTTATTTATTTTCAATTAATTAATTATTTATTTCATTTAATATTGATTAATTTATTTTTAATTAATTAATCCTAAATATCTATTAAATGTCAATGTACTTCCAATAACGCTTTTAACCACCAGATCTACTTAGTAAAGGCACCATATTGCTAGAAAAAACAGCGACGAAACAACGAAACCCTCTATGTACTTTCCCACTATACCCTGGGATACAGTTCGCAGATATTCAAAGGCCGTTCCACCCTTTGACAGTGGTGCCAACAAAAACGAAATTTATTAGATTTGTCCTTTTATCAGATTATAATTCTTGTGCCATCTACGACGCGGCGGAATAAATCCGTAGTCAAGATGAGATAAAGAGAGCTAGTCTCGAAATCCTGTTGCTGGCCCCTGGCTTCTGTCTCTTGCCGTTTTCAAGGCTAAGGACCAAGACCGGAATATCTTTGTTTTTAGTCGCGCTTGATAAGCATATCGGGGATGCCGTAGCTGTAGAGTAGCTCACACTCTTCTTTTCAAAATGGAATAATAACCTGGCACCTAATTGAACCTCTTCATCATTCCTCGATAAGGACTGACTAGACAAAATTGTATATCTTTATTATCCGCGAAGATAATTCTGGAAAATCTCTGAAAAACCGTAACAATGGTATATGTAAAGATTTAATTTAATTGAAATTGAAACATTTAAAATTTAGTTATTATAATTTTATTTTTATAATATTCTATTATTATTTTATGTTAAATATATTTTTTATTAATAAATTGAACTTCATTGAATGAAGTGTATTATTAAAATTTCAATAAGAATAATAATAATAATTATTATTATTATTATTAGTAGGCTAATACCCAAGGCTCCACCTTAGGCCCAAGTCATCTGGCGATTTACACTACTAGCGTATTATAGCAGTGAAAATTCCACACAAACCACATAATAAATGAAATTAATTAACTTCGGTTTAGTTTAAGTTACGGTGTTTAGGCAATGAATAATGAATAAATCAATTATATTACGTAAAAAGGAAATATTTAAAAATATCTTGAAATTAATTTAGGATGATAAAATTAGCGAATTGGTAGATTAGTCCATTATAAAAAGGGTTAAAATAGCTAAACCCTAAACAAATTTGAAGAAATTTAAAAACTTACATAGCTCGTACCGATAGGTCTTCGAGCAAACAAAAAGACGCGAAACTTGGACCAATAGATCTTCGAGTGAAAAACTAAATTAAAAATAAATAAAATAGCCAGAGTTTTAGGGTTTAGCTTTTTTATCCCTTTTTCTAATGGACTAATCTACTAATTCGCTAACTTTATCATCCTTTGCATTACAGTTCACAGAGGGTGTCCCGTTTAACGTTACATTTCGTATTTACTATTCTCCACCACTCTCCCCCTAATTTAATGTTTAGGCTTAGTTTCTCTCTTCAGTTTAGTAGTCGCAAGCCAGATTTTTGCACGGTACTGACGAATTCCAACTAGGACGAAACCGGTCTACCGTTGGAAATTCTGGCTATTTTATTTATTTTTAATTTAGTTTTTCACTCGAAGATCTACTGGTCCGAGTTTCGCGTCTTTTGTTTGCTCGAAGACCTATCGGTACGAGCTATGTAAGTTTCTAAATTTTCTTCAAATTTGTTTAGGGTTTAGCTTTTTTATCCCTTTTTACAATGGACTAATCTACTAATTCGCTAATTTTATCAACCTTTGCATTACAGTCCATAGGTGGTTCCTTTTAACCTTGAAATTAATTTATCCGATCTTTACAAAAACAAACCATTTTTTAATTTGGGTGTTCCTATCATAAATACATATTTTACATACCATAAATGATAATAATAATAATGAGATATAACTTTCTTTTATCGCGTCAAATTTCGACTAATTACCTACCATAAAATATCATAATATTAAACCATGGTAGCTTGTTTTTTTGACCAATGCCATTCACTAATCGCAATTACGAAAATATGATAATAAGAGATTTAATTACTTTTCTTTAATTTTCCCCCGGGCTCTAAATCACCGACAACAACCGAAACCCGTAAAAATATAAAAAAATCAATATCAAAATAACAAGTTTGGTAATTTTAATGATCGCTAATATACATCTTGTCATTAACCGAACCAAATTTCAATGATCACAAATAATAAATTTAAAATTTGATTGCTCTCCACGTCCTTATATTTAAAATTTTCGTGAAAAGTTCTCAATTAAAAACAGGTTATAATTATATTAAATTGGGTTATTCACGCGGAAATCTCAATTAAAAACTAGTTATAATTATATTAAATTTGGTTATTTAATATTATTGTGGCCAGCGTTTTTGTGGAAAGGGAAACCGAAGAACTCGGCAGAAAACCCCTTTAGCCACTGAGAGGAGAACTTGCAAACTCTACCCAGAAGAACTGGTTCCAAGTTTTCACACAAGCTGTGAGGTGAAATTGCTAACCACTCCGTCACCCCAATTTGTTAATCATGGAATCAATGTAGTTTCTAAAACTGTTTTACTTTGTATGGATAGTTTACTTTTTTATAATAACCAATTGTAATTTACGAAGTTTTATCATATTAAAAACCTTGTTACCACTCTAACTTAATCCATATCCCTTACATTATTTTAGTCTGAATTTAGAAGGTATTATTATTACCACCATATTAAATAATATTGTTTAAAAATTAAAAAATTAAAGTTCGCAGGATTAAGGACCTCAACTTTTCCGCCAAAACCGAGAATGTGAACACCGTATGACGGATTAACATTTTTCGCACAAATTAAACTGCTTAGTTGTATTTATTTATTTGTTTATGAACTATATTTTATCATATAATAGCTTAAGTTATTCAATATATAGTATTTCCTGCGATTGGTATTTTTTCCCAAAATATATTTCTAACAATCAATATGAACTCACAAAAGTACAATTTCAATAGAAACACATTGCCAATGTAAGGTAATAGGCAATTCTCTCATTAGATATATCATAAACTTCTAACTCCAAAATATGAATTATATGGAAAATAAATTGAAGCTGATGTATATTGAAGCAGTATGGATCGGTAGAATACAAATATATATTCGTTCCAATGAACGATGTGACTTGCTATAGCGTTTGAAAACTGGCTTTTACTGACAGCTTTAGGTGTAGCTGTCGCTCAGAATTGATGTGCATGCTGTACATGTGGTTTTATCTGCCTTGAAATACAGCGCTTCAATCCGAAAAAGCAGCGCGTACACCATTTGAATATATTTTAAGATACACGATATGAGGAGTTCAAGGGTTCGACGGCCGCTACTCTCAGCAGATAATTATTTAACTGCTTTTTCGTCAGACTCTTGAAACTAAACAAATGTATAATAATATTTTCTTAACTAGATGGATCTTAGGGGTATATTCCCGTTGGATAGAATCCTATTGGGTCGAATTCTCAATCAAAAAATATACTTTCCCAATTGATCGAATTCTAATTTTGCAATCCCATTGGGTCGAATCCCATTTATTCGAAAAAGTAATATAAATTGAAATCTGTTTATTTCGTTAGGTTAGGTTAGGTACGGTTTGTTTAGGTTACGTTAGGTAAGGTAAGGTTAGTTTAGGTTAGGTTAGGTTAGGTTTCATGCTTTCACTTGTGAGGAAACAAAATGTCGGTCGAATGGGACAGGCGGTCGAATGAGAATTGACCCAATGGGACATAAGCGATCTTAGGCGCTAAAATGCTATGACTTATATTTGGCCATAATGTATATATTTATCATACTTGACTTTTTCCTCTGCACGCTAGGGAGGGGGAAGCAAAAAGTCCAATATTTTCGGCTTCATTATATATAGCTGTAGTTATTTCTGGCTAGTGTTTGTTAATTTTTGTCCAAATTGTGACGGGGTCTCCCATAAAGAATGCGTTGAAGTTATATTCCTTTTAAGATTTTGAATACCAGGCTGATTTGATTTGTTAAAGGGTAGATGGTTAAATTATCTTATAGGTAAAAAGAACGACTGCGCATTAGCTATCGGCCATAGCCTTTCCCTTTGTAACAAAATAGAGTCATATTTGCCCTGTCTATTTTATATAACGGCGCCTATCGGGGTTCTTATGCGAAAGAAAAATCCATGCATTCTTTGTCGCATAAATGGTCGAGGAAAGTGAAGATTTTGAGCTTACCGACAAATCGTTTCCATTAAACAAAACAAAAAGGGAGGGCAATTTTCAAAAGAAATATAATAAAAACGCGGTGAGCTAAGAAAATCGAAAATGTGCGAATGAGAGCGAAATTAGAGCCTAGCGCCGCCGATATTTTCTCCAGCGCCGAATCGCCGCCGAGTTTTTTTCTTATGGCCGCCTCCGATAAATTTTGATCCCGCCGCCGAATGTTTTCCAACGTAACTTTATTTTTTTCCTTCAAAAACTTGTTTGAAATTTTGGTCCAAATTTTCAAAAGGGGGGATACTCTTTTACCCCTTTGCGCCGCCGCCGCCGCCGAAATAAATCAACGCCGACGAGAATGTTTGAAAAAATGGCAAAACTCGCCGCCGCACGGTTATTTTGGCGAAACACCGCCGCTGAACCACATCAAATCGGCGCTATGCTCCGAAATTGAACCACGTGGTAACACCAAGGAGGGAAATGTTTTCGCGCGGTATAAATTCTTCCTTGGAAAACCAATTTACAACTTGTGTAAGAAAACAGACACTCCCTGCAGGGCCCTGATTTATTGAGTGTAATAAGATACGTTTTTCTCATGGTCGTATTTAAATATATAAACGACCAAGTCTTAGTTACCCTCAATTTTTTTAAATATTTTAAGTATTCACTTCTAAATCTATTTATTTAACAAATTTGTACAAAATAGCAAAAAATACCCGTATACACATTATGGTAAAGAAAACAGAACGTCTTCCAAAGAAGAACTCGACGGAAAAGTGTCCAGAATTGAGGTGGCGTTGCCACGTTGGATAGTGACTGCTATGCGTTGAATGAGAAACGCGACCGAGCGTTTTTCACCCGTCAAATGACGAATCTTCTGAGTTCCGACCGATGGCATGAACCAAACCGAGACCTTCCTTGCCAAATGAACCCAGGGTTTCGACTGCAACGGCGTAAAAAATAAATCGGTTCTCGAGGCCGACATACTTTGCCCTCTTCCTTTAAGTATTGAACCATTTATGGGGGTAAATTTGGTAAATTAATTGAAATTTAAAAAAAGAAGTTTTAATTAATTACATACAAGACTAGCAAGGCGTATAAAAAGCACTTGTTTCAGTGAGAGAGATTTACAATATAAATTATTTTTTTCCCCCATAAAACAAGCTGCTGCGTTTTCAGAATTATTGATTTTTATTGTATGGTGAAAACTTTCTTTTAGTGTTTTTAAAATTTCCAAGTGAGTAACTAAAGAGAATAGTTTTCGAAACAACTACTTTAGTGATATTCAAATTTTACTAAAAAAGGCGGAGTAAATAAATAGTTTCATTTTGAACAATAATTTGCCGTTTAGTGCGTATTTAGGTTTCGACAGTGTACTTTTAGTTGTAAAATATTTATAAATTATGTTATTAGTTTGTACTGAGATTAAGTATTGGTAAATATGTATTGCAAATAGCGTGAGGAGATTATCACGCTTCCACGGTTGACCAAAGGCGGGGATTTCTAATTGGAGAGTCTATCATTCCATACAATTTATACAGGGTGTCCACTAAAATATGGACCAGCGTCAATATCTCCAAAACAGTTTTAGGTACGAATTTGAAATTTTTAGGTCGCATAAAGTGTGTAGGGGGAAACCTATGTCATCAAGGTCATCCAAAAACTATCTCCAGAACCGTAAGTGTTAGAAAGTTGGTTCCAATTAGAAAAGTGTTCCCCGTCACGTTTTAAGTCTAAATAGCGTAGATGCAATCGGATTCGACCAATAGGAAGTCGAGAAACATTTACCAAAATCACAAATGTCGTAAAAGGGAAAATTGCAAGAAAGCGCTAATAACTCCAAAACAAGTCGTGTTACATTATCGAAATTTGCTAGACCATCTCGTCATGGTGGGAGATTTTAATATTCGGAAAATTGTATGACCTTGAACCATGTCTTCAAGGTCATACTAATATTATCTCGAGAACCATTAGGTTAAGAGCAAAAATGCCAATTAGAAAAATAATGTTAATGTGACGAAGTACAACTTTCTTATTGGAAGTTTTTCTCTAAACCTAATAATGATTTTAACCGATTTTGTTCAAATTCGGGGGATAACTAGATCTTTATGTAACTTAAAATTTCCCAAAAGTAAAAATTTTACGGGCTTTAGATTTGCCATGGCAACCAATGTTTTTGGTAACTTAAAACCGACATTTCCCTATGGAAATTAACATAGAGAAATCGCAGATTTAATGGTTTGATTTTTTTTAAAATATTATATAAAAATAAATTTTACATTGGGTTAATTCAGGGGTTAATTTGGGTAAATGCGTGTAAATAAATTAACCAAATTTTACCCAAATTAACCTGAATTTACCCATGCACATTTTTTATACATAATTTTTATTTATTTAAAAATTAGCGTTTTTTTGCTGTTAATTCCCATAGGGAAACGTTGATTTTAAGTAATCAAAAACATTTTTGGTTGCCATGGCAAAACTACATCCCGTCGAAACTTTTCCTTTCGGCAAATTTCAAGTTACATAAAGGTCTACTTGTCCCCCAAATTTAAAAAAAATCAGTGAAAATCACCTCTTGTCGTCTCCTTGTAAGTCAACTGCATTATATTTAAAAGTGCAAGCAAATATCGGCAAAAGTAAATTTTTATAGATCTTTTTATACAATAGAGTGACCTTATTGGTTTATTACAGCTCCTACTTCACTGTATTTAACTTTTACAAGCACGTGCTAGAAGATGCGCGTGAAAATCGAACGTGCGATGACCATAGTAACAAAATTCTGTCTTGTGACTTACGCGCAACAGGTTTTATTATTATTTTTATTAGATTTCTATAGAAAATTTTACTGTTGGAAATTTAAAAATACTTGTAAAAATCTGTCAATATATCAAATATTATTTTTCAATGAAAGTTTTTCGATCAAACATATGGAATTCGTCAATTTTTACGTAGAAAATAAATAAAAGGTTCATTAAGTGACACAAATTGCAGAAAAAACTCACCTTCCATCTTTGTCTTTTTCCAGCTATCTTCACCTTTCAATGAATAGTGTCGATTGTAATTGAGCAGACGATGTTTTAGTTTCGAAGACGCTCTCTGTTGAGTCTGTTCAATCCGGATCGTTTTTCGCGTCCGTCGTCATAGTAACCGTAAGGTGCTTGTAGTTTTCAATCAATAAAATGGTCGGTACGTGGTACTTTCCCGGTCGAACTGCTGCTGAAGGCTTGTAATGCGCTGCGTTGTCCCTAGTGTGTCTCTCTCGAAGGTCCCTTCTAAGCTAACTATAAAAAAAAACAACCGCCATTGCCCACCATCTTTAAAAATGGCCGAAATCTTTAAATCGCTGGGAACTCTGTTACGTTTAGACCGATGGGGATTAGACAATTTTCGTTGACAATTATTTACTTCACAAATAAATAAGTGGCAGTCATTGCTTCTTTGATTAAAAAAATTGTTTAGTAAAACACGATTTAAAAATGCAATGGCGAAGCCAAACATTCATCATAAATAAGGGTCAAAGCTTGTACCCGAGGAAGCTACCTTATGCCACTGTGAAAGTGTAATTATTTTATAAATAATATGTTACTTAATATTAGGATTATCAGAAGTATAAATATCAAAAGAAGTATACCTCTATTCTCAATAGACCTTTCCATAAAATGTTCGTTACGGTAAGAGGGGGAAGGAAAACGGTTTTTGCAAGGATGATTTAAATCAACGTTATATATATTACTCCTTGTTTTTACCCTTGAGCTCGGTATGTCGTCTGCTACCAAGTGTAGGTATAGGGACAAGGCACTTGACGCCATTTTGAGGGAGGGAAACGTCACGACATCGTACCGTTATAGCTAATTTCGCGCGCTTTTCCCCAGTGGGTGGATTTTCAGGAGTGTGAGATAGAGCGTAGTGACGTTCTACCTCCCCCAACTGCCTTGTCCCTATTTACAAAACACGGCGGATTAATGATAATCCAAGTGATATTGTTTAATTTGTTATATCAAATGTTTAAGGTATAAAATATTTCATTTACTTAACTAGTCATAAAAGGAAAAGATTTAAATATTTAAAATACTGAAAAATTTAGTACGGTTTCGTTGATGTTGAACAGTTTATAGCCTCGTGAACGAAGGCTTAACATTTCATTGACAGCCACAGTAGTGTATCAGGTAAATTATTGTTGTTTATTATAAAATACTAGCCAGTAAATATCTAAGCATTAAAAATACTTCCAGAGAGTTGATATGATAATTTAATTAATAATTCATTTAATTAGTATCGAAAATAAATTAAAATCAGTTTGAACTCCAAATTCACTAAGCCTAACCTGAACTCCGTGCAAAATGTTTGGGGAAATCTTACCGGAAAATGCAAAACATAAAGCTCACTTTTTGTTTAGTTTTAGCGAAATTGGTGGTGGGTGACGTAGAAATATTTTATGGAAAGACCTATATGGTATCTGCTTGAAAGATGTACCATCATAAACTCCCGCTGATTTTCGCAAATGCATTTTAGAACCAAAATAGTGCGTACTATAACAAAATGAAACTATTACCCCAGCAAATTATTATAGAGTTGATATTTTACATTTTACATCATAAAATAGATAAAATTCGGGGTCTCGTCATTCGTGATTTGGCAAGAAAAAAGGCCGGTCAAAGTACAAGATTCACTTGATAGTTATCTCAAAAGAGACATATTAACGGATTAAATTCAATAAAGCCAAAGCTACAGACTTCAAATTTAATCCTATTTAATCAACCAAGAGTGCAGATTTAATCATGGGAGTGAACTGCCCCTCGCAATTTAACAACTATTGTACTGGAATGTAATCCCGTATTGAACCGGGTAATTTTCACTAGACGAATGATTTTATTATGACTAGTTCATGCCAGGGCGTTCTTAAGGCATGGGCTAAATGGGCTACAGCCCAGGCCCCCAGCCAGTTTTGGGGCCCCGGCTAGGGATAAGGGTTTAGTTGGTAAATATTATTTATGCTCATTTAATATTATGTATCTTTTAGTTACGTCTAAAGTAATTTGACTCATCGCCACATCGCGTATCATACGGTACCTACAATTTCTAAAACCTAACAGCGAGTCACTGTCAGTAAAAATCTTATTTTCAGTAGTCTTATCTTATACTTTTGAAAAGTTTTGGTTTGATTATTGTGTAGTTGAATTTAGACAACGGACATAAAGGCTGACCGTTGGGGATCGCAAAAGTCTTAAAAAATAATTTAACCCACGGCCCCAAAAGGTCTTAAGACGGGCCTGGTTCATGACAGAGGATATATTCAGATACTGAGGTGAGAAAGCGTCAATACACCCAACAGAATGATAATATGGCGGTTTGAACGTCAGATTGTGAGACAGTTAAGTGTGGCCGGGCGAACCTTTAAGCGTCAGACTTGAAGGTAAAATGGCTATTTTGAACAATAGCCCCGCCACCTATTTTCCACTTTTTAGTTACACCATACCAACGTACTTATTAAGGGGAATCTAATGGTGCAAAAATTATAAGCCGCAAATAATTAATTTTAAAGATATTCTAATTTAAAGATGTACGAACCGAACGGTTCGGGGCGTAGAATTCACTTCGCGGCGAAGAGAGCTCGCCGTCGCGCCGTTTTTTCCCGGTCGAAAATCAGCCTTTCTTTATTTATTGGGAGTGGTAATGGAGCCAGTAGGACTGCAATATTCGAGAAATATGCTGATGGCGCCAGTAGGGCCACAATATTTTCGAAATATGCTACTGTAGTAGACGTGTTGACGTCGGGTCTAAGGATTAAAATGACGGTGCCCGAAACAAAACTTTTGTTAAAGGATGAAAATGACGGCGAACTACAATATAGGTAGGAAAGAAACATTTCCCAAACCGTATTCATTTTTCACTAACCATGTCCGATACCGGGTCTTCGCGTAGTTCCGCAAGTTCGGAATATTCTAATTCTGTTAATACTGGCGACGAGGAGAGTGATTTAAAGCGTTATTTAACGCAGAAATTTTGGGTAAAGTGTAGAATATATATATATATATATATATATATATATATTATAGAGGGCAAGTAGGGGGTTATTTTAATGTTAAATAACTTTTTGCCGGAAATGAATATTTACAAAGATATGAATTTTTAAACATTGGCCTTTTGCAGTGAATTTTCCGTAGGACGATTCTTTAAATTCCTAGATTTTAATGCATTTTGGATAACGTGGGCTGATGACGAAAAAGAAAAATGTGGACATGCAAAACATTACTAACTTACTATTTTCGGTATTTTCGCGGTATTTCAACGAATTTTAGGGATTTTGGTGGGGAAAATAGGTTAGGTTATTTATATTATTAGGTTAGTTGTATTAATATCGGGTTGACGATACTTGATGCGTCAGGCTTTGTGCTGTCCTCTAGGTTGCGTTATAGATGGCCCATAGCTTTTTTTAGTATGGGGTTGGGGAGGCGCCCCCAGCGCTCGAGCGAAGTGAGTACGCGGCGCCGTCAGCGCCATTACTTAGAATACATTCGACGTTGTATAATTCAACATCACACAGAAGACATATAATATGACATAGTAAGATTAAAAAAGCCTTAAATGCGTTGAAATACGGGGAAAAATCCCAACCCTTAAAAGTTAGTACTTTTTTGCATTTCAGCCTTCTTCTTTTTCGTCATCAGTCCTACGTTATCCAAAAAGTACCTCATCCAACACGAGTGCGCAGCGCCGTCAGCCGCCAAGGTATAGTCTTTGGGCATTTTTTAATTAACTTTTTAAATAATGCTTTGCGGGGAATAATTTTCGCACCATTGGAATCTCCTTAAAAAGTACTTTAAGGGGGGTCGAGAAAGGGGGGCAAAGGGGGTGGCGGGGCTATTGTTCCATTTTACCAGTAAAATTGTTAGGGTTAGACCAAGACAAGTTTTCTTCTAAGTGTTTCAAGTGTGGTTACGTTACTAGGAGCGAAAGAATCGTCTGGCAATACGTGCCAGGACTTGCAAGCACGCCTTTGGAAAAAAAAATATCAAGAAACATTGTTATTGATATCCATAGGAAGGATTCCTCGAAAATACTACCAACGAGGAGTCGCGCAATAGAATCACCGTGGGTTCTGGAACAGCTATCGTAAACCGGCAATAGATGGCAGTGACTCTGTAGGTTTGAGATAGACTTTTTATCGGACAGGTCATAATTTCGATACATTTTGCAATAAGGGGCAATAAGCCCCCAAACAATTTACCCTTATCTGGTTCGAGAAGTCAGTTATTCCTCGGATCATCAGCTGCAAGACATGAGTTGCTAGAGGTGGAGTAGTTTTCCCTTTAATTTCATTCTCCATGTCGTTCAATTGGTTGTGCGTTTCATTATAATGTCAACGAATCCAGTTAGTACACCAGTTTTTTATCACTAACAAGGTACAGTCTTTGCACATTTACTTCTACTTTTTAAAAGTGTAATCATTGATTCGATTTCTTTGCAATACTCGTTGTTTCGATTTCTTTATCAGTTTCTTGGCTGTTGTGTTTTGTGCCTTCAGTTTGGTTCAATATCTTAGTTTCTTCAAACTTGATAGGTACATAGTGCACGCGACACATCTTTTTCTCTTGGAGGTCATGTACCCCTGACAGTTTTGGCTGAACACTGCTTTTAACTTTTCACAATAAAAACTTTTGGTTTTCTTTTTGATTGCTTGTTGTGTTTTATATAAACACACTAGTTCCATATCGTTATTTCCCGGGCAGCACGTATATTTGTTTAATTTTCTTAAACACTAAAATATCATCTCTGGTTTTTAACATAATTGTTTACTCGGTTTCCTTTGGTAAAGGAACTGGTCGACCCATAATTTTAACTTCACACACTATTTCAGTTTCATTTATATCAAATGAACATTGCAAAAACCTAATAATATATATCAGAATTTATACACCACTACTAAAAGTTAGATGTAGTAATAGCAATACCTATAGTTATCTTTAACATTGCTGAAAATTGCTGTATACTCCTACAATCCTAGGGACCATCCCAAAGGTGGAGACAAACTCCGTATTAAAGATTTGGGATCAACCTTTTGGGTCATTGAATCATCGTCAAGCATCAATGTTTCTGGTGACTGGGAAATATTTTACTCGTATGGCGTTGATTTAACCTGCAAGTGTAATGTAAAACTTATTAAGAGTAAAATGATAAGACACTTTTGAGCATGAGCTTACGGGATATTAGTTACGAACTAAATCGGGATATAAGTCAAAGAGTGGTATTTGATCCGGATTTTCTGAAGTTGGACCAGCAAAGTCGACGAAGTGCAGTGAGCAAATATATGTAGATCTTTTAAAGTTGCTATATGCTGAAACCAGGGCGGCCACAAGCATTAACAAATTTGCGGCATTTTTCAACTTGTGTCTTCACTGAAGGGAATTTTATTAAAAAAAATACCCGGAGCTCCATACACAGCTCCTGTTTTCACAGTTGTTTTAGAACAGCATGTTCCATATACACAAGTCTTGGGTTTGTAAATCTTTTTATTCTATTATTAAAATATAAAATATGTAAATAACAATAACATTCATAAATGTTAGGCCAACACTAACTTCCATATTTCCATACAAATGCAATGATTTTATTTCTTACTAATCCATGCGCGGTTATTTTCATGGATTATTTCAGCTCGTTAATAAACTTATAACAAAACTTCGTTACGTAAACTTTAAAACTATCTTGCACACACCACTGCCTTCTATAATAAGGCAGTGCACACACAAATCGCTAGGGGACGATCCTAATTTACTCACTAACAGCGGCACCGCCGGCGCGAACTCTCTCCAAAAAATTCTACGAAAATAGCAGTCGAAATTTCGAATAAGTGGAAGACGGAAACAGTACTTTTCACTTTCATCCCCCCCCATTTCATTCCCACCACGGCATACTGAGTAGAACAGTGGAAGGTAGAGTGACTACTCCTTCCCTTAATTCTCTTTGCTCCAACGTGGTGTGTAAATAGGCCTAGTACCGGCAGTGTTGCCAGGTTACAATGTAAGAGTGGCAGTGCTGTTCAAGCTCGATTTATAAACTTTCAGTCTTGTTCAAAATGCATATTAGAAGTCGAGTACATACTTTGTGTATTTTAGAGAGCCCTGCACGCGTCAGCTAAAACAGAGCATCTACTAAATAGTTTTAAGAACAATCCTAAATGTACAAACTAAAATTAGAACTACCTAAAATGACCGTGCACTTAAAGATTTCTATATAGGCTTCGGGCTTAGAAAAGATAGCGCCATCTACTTTATAGGCTTCGAGCTTAGAAAAGAAGCGTCATCTACTTTAATATTTGTCAACTAAATGTGTGAAGAAATAGCAAACGACTTTTGGATATGAATGTTTCTTATCTGATATGTTCAACTTTTATATCGAGATAATTTTGAATGAGCAGACAGGTTTCACATATTCGATTTAAAACTCAGTCGGTAGGAGGCGATACTTCTGACCAAAGTTCAAACTACTCACGAACGAAGCCAATAGTAAAGCCCAGTTTTAACATCATAAATACGGTAGAACTACAAACTAAAAAGATCAAGAGATTTGTTACGAAAATAGCGATAAATTTCTAAAATATAAAAGATGGAAGCTATAGCTGTAAAGTTAATTGGGGTTAAAAACTGAAAAACATAACTTTTGATCTAAGCTAAAAAATTCCGTCACCATTATAAACTTGGACTACCGTCAATGGACATAGATGCTCCGTGTCAGGATTGTTTCTTGCGAGCCTAATTTTGAGCTAGAGTTATTCAATGGAAATTTAAAAACAAACTATTCGGCACGAATGGCGTGACCGTGCTAAGGGTATATTATTCATTTTAAAACACGCGTCGTCAAGGCTACCAATAAAATAAGCACGCGTTGTTAAGACTACCAGAGGAATAAACACATGTCGCGCATTCTTAGCGAAAAGATAATTCTTAGATCCCTATTCTACCATTATCTTATTACGTTTGAGAACGTTGATTATGAGGTCACCACTGACCTCCCCTTTTTGGATGGCGTCACGACGAGACGGAGCACAAACCCGCGAATGTGAATTCAATTTAAAGAAGTTGCCTCAAATGATTATTTCTTAGAGTATTTGGTTTATATCAATATATTTGAGAATTTTTGGCCCTAGTAAGCCAAATGTTTTCTTCATAATACGGGAGGTCACTTGCAAATGTGTTTCTACGTCACAAGCTATAGTTATTGAAGATAGAGAGAGCGCGCTCGACTCGATAAAGATTTTGGAATTTAAAGTCGACGTGCGAAACGTGCGTGCCAATAAAGTAATAAAAAGCTTAAGCCCTTGACGTAGATAAAAATATTTTATAGTTTATTTTTGTATGGTTTTATTTTATGGAAACACCTATTGAAACATAAATTTTTTGTTCAATAGATATTTCTATGAAAAAAATGAATAAAAATAAAACATATCATATGTTGCTCTTTCGTCACAAGACACAGCCTTATTAGTATATTCTTCGCACGTGCGATTTGCATGCACGCGTCGTGCTTTAGAAATCCTATATTCCTCTAGTCTGAAGCGCGCACTCTTAGACTTGTAAAAGTTAGAGACTGTGACGTAAGAACCACATTTAAACAAGGCCACGTTACTTAATAAAAATTACTATTTAATGTTCTTCCAAAACATAAGCTTATAGTTTCCTTTAAACCATTTTGCTCGACGTTTAGTTTAGAGGATAACATAGGTTTTTTGCTCAAATCGTGCACTTTTTGATTAAAGCATGCAAGTTCGTGGAAAAATTTGCGCCCCCCTCCCACCCCCCAACTACGCCAGCCCCAATTTCCACCATAAAATTCCTTGTTTTTAAACGAAACCTAATCATTATCAATAACAAAATTCATATTAATCTATTACAATTAAATTGATATATTAAAAAAATTTCAAGTTTCCAATATCCGCTTTAATACTTTAGGCGACTCTTTGGCACCCCCCTGGCCGTCGGCGCCCGGGGCGTATTCCCCCCTGCCCCCCCCTCACTACGCCTCTGTCTATCTATACCACTCTTAGAAATTACCGTAACCGAACGGTAATTTACCCTAAAATTTACAGTCATATGAACGTATCAAATTTTGCCGTAAAATTAACGATCGAATTAGTGTTATGTTACTTAACGGTAATCTGATATTTAAAATTACGGTGAAATGGAACTTGAAAATTTTTACCGTTAAATAAACATTGATGTTTAAATAGTTGAGTAAATTGGGGTTTAGAAAACGGAAACAACATGCATTTTACTTTAAATATGCAAATTAAATTATTTTTAAATAGTATATAGTATTTTTTTTAAATTGTAAACGTTTAATAGTGGAAAATATCATATCTTGTAATATTAACATATATTTGTTTTCTTTGATTAATGTAAGATGTAATTATGATAAAGCGTTTTGGTACACAATATTTGTAGTTTCTTCGTACGGAGTAAGTATGTACAGGTTATTTTCAGCTCCAACTCTTGAGCACGCCACATAAAGCTGATCATGGGAAAAGCATGGGTTATCTAAATTCATTCCCGCATCTTGCACTTTTTTAATTGTCATTGCGAAGCTAAGATTGATTGGAAATTGCAGGCGTTTAAAATCAAATGGCATATCGGTTGGTATTATGGATATGCGTGAAATGAATACGGCCCGGGCAAAGGTGCCTCCGTGACACAGATAGAGAGGGAGGGGGGGCTGTGAAAAGAGAACGAACGCTAGCGAAAAGGGTCCAAGCATGGATAGTGTCCATGGTCGGAGGTCGTGCCATGCAGCAGCTAAGTGAAGCAATTAGAGCCAGAGAGAACAAGTCGGCCCAGGCCGTAATATTAGTTCCACATCAGTGTATTTGAGTGGGCAAACCCATACACCCTTAGTAGACACAGGTAGGCAAACTAATACAAAAGCAGTTGAGGCTACGTGATTTCTTATCGTTTGATATATTAATTGCCATCCTAAGTTAAAGAGTGGATGCCGCCCACCCTCAGGAAACGTGGGTGGGCAAACCAATACAAAAGCGGTTGAGGCCATGTGATTACCTATCGTTAGATATATAAAATACCATTCTAAGTAGAAGGATTAAAACTTGGGCGCCACCCACTCTCGGGGTACGCGGGTGGGCAAAGCAATACAAACTGTTGAGGCCATGTGATTTCCTATCGTTTGATATATAATTTACCATCCTATGGTCGCATACTTTGCAGCTTAAGGGCCTGTTGCAAAAGCCCTAGCCAAAGTGCTAGCCCATTGAATTTAACATGTGCGATTCTAGCAAAGCAGACTTTTGAAACAGGCCCTAAGTTCGACTGCTTTGGATTTTTTGGTCTCACTCTTTCACGTAGACGCGAGCGTAGACGCTTCCAATATTTTACTTTTATTGTTCTTTCGAATGAGAACAGCTTGTTTTTTTCGGTCACTCTCCCTTTAAGGGGGTTGGTCGGAGGGGGCGGAAAAAAAGAGTTCTATCGAATGAGACCAACCCGCCCACCCTCAGGAGACCCGGGTTTAATTCAAACTTCCCGCCAATATAACTGCTCTATGAAATATTCAAATAAAAAAACGCGCTGAATCTTTCAGGCAAGAGCGACATCTCTGGACCAACTATACAACTATAAATGTGATCAAGACTAAAAGTTCCAAACTTCCCACCAAACTAATCCTTTTACATTTTTCCTATTACATTTTTAATTCTTTGACCGTTGAAATAAGTTTTTAACCTAGAGCTGGTGGGAAAATGTTTTTCTACGGTAACGCCACATTAAATAAAACACTCAAACTAGTCTAGAGGCTACAGAAAATAATCGTGAACTTTTGAATTAAAGCATGCAAATTTGCGAAAAAATACTTTGAAGTATGTAGAATCAAAAATAGATTAGAGGCATTCTCTACCTCTGCTGTGACAGGTGTGACAAGCTGTCAAAGTTGATGAAAACTGTAAACTTACCTTTTTGAACAACCCTCTCGAAAGGCAGCCCGGTGCGCGCGCCGCTCGCCGCTTTGCGCTATACACTCTTTTACGAAGTCGGCCATTTCCTTACAGGCCTAATTTAAAATAGTACAGGCAAGGGCGCCTGCACGTGCTCATCAGCTCGAGACGTCACGTGCACTTGACCGCGTGAAGCGGCCTTGCATGCACTATTTGAAATCAGACCTGTAATAAAATGGCAGCTCTCACAAATAAGGATATGAAAGAGTGTATAGAGAGGAGACGGGGGTCAGTCTTAACGGTAAACACAAGCCGAATACGCGTAGATTCGCAGTGTATTGATACAATTTTTATAGATATAGATATTTAAGACCACCGTGTATGTTTTCAAGTTCACCTTCGACTTTAAATGTATTAAATATTTTTATACTCTAAATATACATATACTATTGTTTAAGGAACTTAATAAGTACAGCCATATTCTTCTTATATAAATTATAAATATTTTCATTAAAATAATAAAAAAAGCTTATTCTTACTCTCTTAAAGGGATAATGAACAACCCTTTCAAAAGGCAGCCGGGTGCGCGCGCCGCTCGCCGCTTTGCGCTATAGAGAAGAAACGGGGGTCGGTCTATAAAGTGAAACACCATCCGAATACGCGTAGATTCGCAGTGTGTTGATACAATATTTATATGTAATATTTTTAATTTCAACTGCCTTATTGCGTTAGATGATAAAACGTTTTTTTAACATAACCTATAATATTAATTAGCGTGTTATTTTCTATTAGTCTTACATTTTTCATACTTTTTCAATTATCCATTTCAATTTTTTTTGATAAACTATTAAAAATCGTTTTCGCATCCTCCACATTTACAAAGTTCGGTACATGGTAAATTAGCTTTGTGGCATTTACAATTACCCCGACAAACTTTGACGCAACCACATTTTACCATCTCTCTACAGACATCACCCGCTGGGGGCAGAGTCATCCAAAGAGGTTGCCATTTATGACCAGTTTCACTTTTTAAATTTGTCCACCCAAAACTCGACGGTTCTCTTAAAATGGGTTCTCTTATTAGAGCTTGACCCCACACGTGACCCGCCTGGAAAGCTACACGTAATAAGTGTTGCAATAATGCGTCTTGTGTTGGTGGAATTAGTTCAATTTCGCGGTTTTTCTGGGTGAAAAGACTTTGTCTCGCTTTATTAACTTCTTCGTCGGTACTGCAACGATCGTACATTAAAACTAAGAACCTCTCAATCAACGGCATAACCTCTTTAAGGTCCGATTTAGTAGGACACAGCGATAGTTGTTTAAAGGCCGAAGTTACGTCTTGGAAACACTTCCATGTTGACCACGTGGTTTTTTTACCTTTTCCATTAAAACAGGAAGTTGAGTCCTGTTAACGCGTGAAAAACCAGCAAGGCTTCAGATTTGTCTATACCCAATTGTCTTGATAACCGTGTGGCGTCTATGTAATTGAAATCTTTACCAGATCCAAAGGCTATAACCAAACGTTCGCGAGGAATCTTGTTCACGAGGCTGATACCTAGAGTCAAGACATCAGTGTCCACAGTTCTAAGCAGGATGGATTTCATTCCCGGCTTCGCTTCGTCTAGAGCGTGTAGGAACATCCTAGTATCAGCTTCTTCGTGGGAGCACGGAGAAAGGTTTTTAAGATTACCTTGGATGGAACTAAGAACATTTTCTCTGTTCGTAATGTATAGAGCTTCAGGATATTTAGCTGTAACGGCGTAGACACTCAAGAAACTAAAGAGTTCTTTTTTGTTTTCGTTTTCTCTTAAAAACTCTGGCCATTTTTTTGGTAAATCCTTGCGAACATCCACTTGTATTCTTCCACCTGTACCACGCTTCTTCCTCGCGTTCTCTTTAAGGCTACCTGTTATGTACACGTCAAAGACACCTCAACACGACGAACGCAACCGGTAAACAGACCAACTATGTATTTAGAAAAGGTCGCAGCGTAATCTAAAAATGTTTTAGCGTTTCCAGGCTTTATCATATTGATGATTGCAGCGCCGTCGATGATGACCATGTCGGATTCGAGACCTGATTTTAGAATATCCTCCTAGTCTGTCAACAGATCTTCTAAACACGAAAGTAAATCGGATTTTTTGCCAAACCTTATGCTTCCATTATTCGTCACCGATGGCGGAAAAGCTTGATTTTCATGCTTAAAAAAACATAAAGGTCTCCACTTCGTACTTGAGACGCTATATAAAGTCTCGAAAATAAATTTCTGTCGCTTTTAATACTTTAAATTTGAAGCTGGCTTTTGCATTTCTCTTTTTGTGGCGGTCTGCTGAAAAGAGGAAACTTGTTTTTCTTCAGAAAATCCGTAATTTCCACGGTACAATCGACAAGACGCTTGCAAAATAGCTCATTTGATTGGAGTTCCCCAATGGTTTTTATATTTTTTAGATAATTCGCTATTCTTTTGTCCAAAATTTGCCGTGTATCCAAAATAAGCAAATCTTCGCTTGCATCGGCTAACGGATTTCCCATATCATTCATGACTGATATGAGTGACTGGACGCCTTCTAAAAAATTTGTTTTGAGAAGTTGGCGTATCATCATGATGAAATTTCTGATTTTTAGAACTTTTGAATCCAATAATATCTGTAAATTGTTGAACCACTCGACAAATCTCAGGTCCCGCTACCATCCATCGCAATAGAGATGTAGACTTTTCCATCGGGGCTCTATTGTGTGTGAAAGGTTTTTTCCAGCTGACAGCCACGTGCCAGTTTCGCAATACCGTACCCTTAACTGACTAGCTATGATATATTACCAAGTTAAAGTATGCACCTGTAGATTTAACACAAATTTACCATTAAAAATAAAGTAAAATAACCTACTTTCTGTCTATTCCACTACCAAAATTAAGTATAATTCCGATTTTCTTTCGTTGGAATTATTTAATCTCAATTTTTAAAAACAAATAATTTCAATGAAAGAAAATCGGGATTATAATTTTGGAGCGGAATAAATTGAAAGTAGGTTATTTTAACATTTCATTATCCCTTTAAGAGAGTAAGAATAAGCTTTTTTTATTATTTTAATGAAAATATTTATAATTTATATAAGAAGAATATGGCTGTACTTATTAAGTTCCTTAAACAATAGTATATGTATATTTAGAGTATAAAAATATTTAATACATTTAAAGTCGAAGGGGAACTTGAAAACATACACGGTGGTCTTAAATATCTATATCTATAAAAATTGTATCAATACACTGCGAATCTACGCGTATTCGGCTTGTGTTTACCGTTAAGACCGACCCCCGTCTCCTCTCTATACACTCTTTCATATCCTTATTTGTGAGAGCTGCCATTTTATTACAGGTCTGATTTCAAATAGTGCATTCAAGGCCGCTTCACAATTTAAAAAAAAATACTATATACTATTTAAAAATAATTTAATTTGCATATTTAAAGTAAAATGCATGTTGTTTTCGTTTTCTAAACCCCAATTTACTCAACTATTTAAACATCATGGTTTATTTAACGGTCAAAATTTTCAAGTTCCATTTCACCGTAATTTTAAATATCAGATTACCGTTAAGTAACATAACACTAATTCGATCGTTAATTTTACGGCAAAATTTGATACGTTCATATGACTGTAAATTTTAGGGTTAAATTACCGTTCGGTTACGGTAATTTCTAAGAGTGGTATAGATAGACAGAGGCGTAGTGAGGGGGGGGGGCAGGGGGGAATACGCCCCGGGCGCCGACGGCCAGGGGGGTGCCAAAGAGTCGCCTAAAGTATTAAAGCGGATATTGGAAACTTGAAATTTTTTTAATATATCAATTTAATTGTAATAGATTAATATGAATTTTGTTATTGATAATGATTAGGTTTCGTTTAAAAACAAGGAATTTTATGGTGGAAATTGGGGCTGGCGTAGTTGGGGGGTGGGAGGGGGGGCGCAAATTTAGGAGTTTGGCCCTGAGCGCCAAATAACCTCACTACGCCACTTTCGATAGAATAGCTCTTATTCTGCAGATCAAGCGAACACTTTTATGTGGCATAGTAAATCTCATTCCCAGAAAGGGCGAGTAAAATGAGTACGCTTTTGAATCTGAGAACAGGTGAAAACAAACCACGTTATCGAAGTTTTTAAATGGGCAATGGTAAAGCAAACGTTATTTAACATGGATTTCCGTGCAAAATTATTGCTTTGACATCGACAATATATGGTAGCCCTACTTTCGAACTAAAAAGAGATGATGAAACTGTATCATGACATTGTTTTAAACTGAATTGTCTAGTTTGTTCGATTAAGAGTTTTGCAAGATTTTCGGTCGTTCTTAACTGACTAAAACTTTGCACACAGGACGGCACGCTAGCTGGCAGGGACAAGTACATCCTGACATCAAATTAAACACATGGAACATTTAAAAGCAAATATGTATAACTCTTAATATGACACGATTTTTATATTCGTTAAATTTTGCCCGATTTTGAAACTCCGTAAAACAAACTAAAATTGAAATGGCACTTTACAGCTATACTGTCTAGTAACATTCAGCGTAACCAGAACTCTATAATAACCCTCTAAGAGGGGAGTTTTTAACCTAATCAAATTGAGTACCAACTCATTTCCACCGTGGTATTATGCAACTATGGCAGTAGAGTACTGATTTTTTACCCATTTTTATATTGCGTGGTGGTCTATTCGTAGCGTACTTTTTTGGTCTTTTGAAGGTTGCGGTTTCAAACCTAGACTATAATGAGATTTATTCCGGTTGCTTTGATAAACGTTTATTGAAACATCATACTAATAATTATAATTCTGTGCATTATAGATTATCAGCTAGAACGGAAAACATTCTAATTTTAATAAAAACTTTAAACAACATCCAAATAATTTACCAAAATCGAAGAATGAACGAATTGAAATACGAAAACAAATAAACAGGAGGAAAGACGACAAACGATAAAAGTAAGATTGTAAGAGCGTTACTACAGGTGGGGAAAACATGGGTGAATACTCAAGTTAAACGTAACATATCATAGTTATATTAATAATAGTTTCAATAGTTTTCTAGAGCTTAAAATAAAACACTTTATTTTGAAATACTATTGGTATTCACGGGGGTTTGGGTATTCCTGAATTTATTTAGCGTTAGTGGTCTAGACAATTCTTACTCCCTGTTACGAGGGGGATGTCATCTTACCATAGCTTTATTTTAACCAGAAATTTCAGTTTCCATACAGGAACGTATAGCGGCTAACGCAATAAGTTCATAAACCGCTGGAAGTTCCTCTGACCATCGACAAATAACTACAGGACTGGCAAGTCCCCATAGGAGATCTATCTTTTAACTGTCGCGCTATTCGATTGAAACGCCACCACGCGTATTCACTGGAGTTCAAAACCTGGGTAAAATAAAATGGCGGATATTATCGCGACGTTCGTGGGTTTAGAGTTCTTATCAACTGTTTTTTGATCCTGGGACCGAAAAGGTGCTATTACAGTGATTTTAAAAACAACATTAGAAAACTAAACGGTAATAATTCTTTGGAAATTAAATTCTATCGTTATCCAAACAATCAAAAACAACCTATTAAATTTGAGCAATGGTTAAAAGCTAGTGGGTGGGACTTGGCTTCATCAGAAAAATTTTCTTATTCCAAAACTCCCCGCTACAGTTGTTTAACACATTTTGTCGAGAATGGGCCGTCGAAATTAAATCCAAATCCGAAGCAATTTAATGTGCACTTACATAAGTTACATTATATTTTTATATTACTCCCCTAATTACTTCGCTGCAGAAGAAAACCCAAGACCGTTGTTTATCTTATTTGACAATCCGCATCTTATGAAAACTAGTAGAAATAACGTGGAAAGCGGCACTTGGAATAAAAAAACCGAAAGTTAAAAGGAAAAGTAATAAAATAACGAAAAAGTCATCAAAGAAACCCAAAGAAGAAATAGCTACGAGACTTCTAATGAAAAATAAACAACATATTCTTTGGGACCATATCAAGACCGTGTACTACAAAGACGCGCAACGAATTCCAAGATTGTATCCAAAATTGAAACTGTCTCACATCAATTTAAAATCACGAGCTAAAATGAGGGTTAAATATGCGGTTCAGGTATTGTCTGTGAAAGTTGCCGTAGGAGTTGGAAAGGAGGTTGGAGAAGAGGCCAGGGAAACCGCCAAGTTTTGTTCCTTGATGAACCAATATTTTGACATAATGAATGCGTCGAGTTTCTCAAAATCAAGTTGTAAAATAAATCCAAATTTGGAACCATTCCAGTCTCCCGATGACATCCGTTTAACGGTAAAATATATAACCCAATGCCAAATTGGTCCAAGAATACCCTAAAAAATATATAAATTTATGAAACGAGTTTTTTTAGTGGCTTGAGACAGACTTTCTGGGCTATTTTCAAGAATGGGAAAATGAAGTTGCAAGTGCCGAAGAATTTACCAATGCCCAGAAAAATAGTATGTTGTTAAGCACCGAAACATCAGAAGGGCTAAAAATAACGAGTACGTAAAACTATAGTATTAGTAATAGGTCATTAAACTCAACTTATTGAAATTAACTCTCTTTACAGCTTTGTCGGTGATAAAAGTTATTCGATACATGTTATCGAAAGGAGCGAAATATGTTTCGACAAGAAAATTAACCCAAGATCCTTTAGAACAGGAGTTTGGCAAACACCGGAGCCTTTGCGAATCTAACACCAATCCAACTGTTAGCCAATATGATAGAAATGTTGGAAAATTACGTTTATTAAAAGGAATTGTCCCAAACGCGGAGGGAGGAAACACATCTTCAGAGGTAAAACATCTTTATTTCCATCACAGAATAGACTCCGACTAGTACTTCATGTTATTGCTTTCGCAAGAGCTTAGAACTCTTCGTAGGCTAGGAACTGACTTAATACTTTTAAAGCTATCGCGTTGCTATTTCTCTGTTAAAAAGTTGGTGAATGCTTTGCCGTGGGTATTTAAATAAGTTGCAATGTCAATGTTTAGTCCTTTGACCTTGAAATTGTTAGGTAATTATTGCACATTATTTCCCAGCTTTCCTGCACTGTTTTATCTTTTCTTATCTCTTCTTCTGCCTTAATTTTCCTATTTAATACCAGCTCGTTGAATCGTAGTGTTTTGATGATATTTTTGCTATTATTTTAAACATTTGAAATGCCTGCTCGTTTAGGTAAAACAATCCTCCGCGGTTCAATGAGCAGCACAAATTAGCGTAATCGCGACTTACTTTTTCAAAACTAGTGGTCATGTTGTTAATTAATTGTTGCACATCGCTTGTTGCGTAGCTTCGTATTTTTTGCATCTTTTTCTTCACAGACTGTAGTACGAATCCACCCACATAATGAATGCCTTCTTCGGATAGATTTTCTTTATACCCCGTTGAATTTTCAGCTGCTAGAACACCTTTGTTTCTTTCAGATACAAGGTAGTGATTCATTACTATCAGCAACCTTCTTAGATAAGCAGCCGCGACAACGTTGATTGTACCATCGGACAAATTCAGTGAAATCTGAAACAATATTATACTGTGTTATTAATATTTATTTTTTAATTAAAAACATTACATCGAAACTTAATCTGGATTTCTTACTTATTATTCTTATAATGTCTTGGGTTTTTTTAAGAGAGTGGTTTTGTAAGATTAAGCCTGTTTTAAGGGAAAACGTATTTTTTTCCGGCAATTATCACAGTCAATATAACTTCTTTTACAGTATCTTTTAGTTTCAAGTACTCTAATGTATAGCCGGTTGAAATTAAAAATGTAAGCAGACTCTTCGATTCATCATTACGTGGAGTATTTAATGTATCTTCCAGTTTCTCAATAGATTCACAAAGAATTGATTGAAATCTATTTTCAATAATATCTATAACAAAACAAAATATCATATTATTACCTAATTAATCATTAATTACCAATTAATATGTAAAATTGCACGTAATATTTACCTTTTAAAAGCCTAATCTCGCCCTCTACGGAGGCTGCCATCTTGTACTGATTTTTAACTACAATGAACCGCACGTTGTGGCGCTGTTCGTCGCGCGAATTTTTGGCGCGACCGTTTGGAAACGAAGTTTTATAAGCTTGTATTGCCAGTCCTGCAATTATTTGTCGATGCTCTAACGATATAATATAATAAAAAAGCCAATCACCCGCTTAAGGTAGACTAAGCTATATTATATTAATTTTCCATTCCTGCAAGTCATCCCTATACCTTTTCAAGTGTGGCTTAACAGGATTAATATATTACACTTTTACCTCTTTCAATACTTTTATTTATTTAATGTGCCAATTTTGTCTAGGTTGATTTTCGCCTCCAGAACCTTAAGATAATTTTTTTTTTTACTATTAATAACTCGGGTCTGAGTGGCGATAGTTAATACCTCTTCTAGTGGTAGACATAATTACTTACCCGTTATCAAGTGCTCCAATTATTGAATACACCATATAAGAGTTAAATATATTTATTTGTGTTCTGAACGTGCCCGCAAAATATTAAGAAAAGTGTATAAGATTCATTTTATGACAAAAGTAATTATTCGCCGGCGCTTGCTGATTTTTCGAGATGCTTTCAACGTTACCGAAATTCGGCATATTGCGAGTTTTTTTTTAAAAAAAAGGCCTTATATAAAACATCTTCAAGGAAATCTTCAAGAAGTAATACTTCCGAAATCCAGGACCCGCAAGTTACTATTTATTTAGTGCTGGTTAAAAACTGGACACTTTTCACCTGTAAACATAACGTCGTGCTTTTTCTAAGCCTTATTATGTAAAAAAAAACTACCTGGTTAAGAGAAAACACTTGTTGCATACCGTTCTGCAAAAGGAATTAGATTTAATCTACGATAAATTTAAACAAAATGAATGGATTCCAAGAATTCACTTCGTGTTAAGAAAAAATTCCCATAAATCAAAGCCTTAATAGAAAAGACTATCACCTATCAATGATCCCATCAACTGGACTCCAGCTCAAGGCCATGTCGTTTGGGGGTTACACTTCCAACACGAAGGTATTAAAAGTTCAATGACTTGTACCTCATTTTAATTTTTAAATATGCATTTTCGGAATTTTTTAAAATTATTCCTAGTTTTATGTCGTATCAGAGTGGGATTGCAAGATTCGGGTGATAAACACCCAAACAGTAAGCAATATTTGGATAACGTGGGTAGACTCCCTCTACCAAAGACTAACAAGGAGACTACCCGAGGTGTTACACACCGATTTTGTTCAAACTCGGGGGATTGGTAGACCTTCATGTACCTTGAAAAATCCTAAAGGAATTTTATTCAATGGGCAACGGTTTTGCCATGGCAACGGAAAATGTTTTTGACAACATAAAATAACATGGTATTTTGACCGATTTACCTGTGAAAAAAATTTAAAATATTGATCAAAATGTGACCAATTTTGATTTTTTTCGTCATTTTTTATCATTTTTTTTAAAATAATTTTGGTGTTTTCATTTTTTTTTAAATTTTGTAAAATGTTTCACAGGGGGAGACTCCGGGGGACCCTTGGAATCGGTCAAAATCCCATGTTATTTTCAATGGGAAAATTTCCATTCAAGGTACATGATGGTCTACTAATCCCCCGAGTTTGAACAAAATCGGTGTGTAACACCTCGGGTTGTCTCCTTGTAAGTTGCATTCCTATTTGGGCATCTCGTAAAGTAGTTGCCACCACCCTCCTACGCATTCACCTGAATTAATGGCTTTAAAAGTCGCTAGATGACTTTTTGGTATTAGCCTAGCTGCTTATTATTTATTATTATGCCGTAGTCGTTTAAAGCATTAAACCCAGCTACGAGGTCGATTATAGATGCTACAGAAATATTTAATAAGAAACCGAACCAATATACAACACCAGTAGATATTTCTTCTCAATATGGAAAAATAAATACTACAAAAGGCCACCTTGGTATTCCGCACAATAGTTTTAAAACATTTATTGTGAACTATCACCAGGTAAGAAAGTGGATTGTTGGACCTTTTAGAGTCGAGAGATTATCTAATGACAGAAGAGAATAAACCATTTTTTAAGGAAAAGCTGAAGTAAGCTATTGAAATTTCAAATAAAAATAAAAACAAACCGGATTCTAAAGTATGTTTTCCCTGATTCAATGAGTGTCATTATCAATAAGTTGTAGGTGATTTGTGGTCATCTGACTAATTTGACTAGATAGAGTGCTTAGTGAAGAATTATTAAATTTTTTACAAATGCATTAAAAGTTTCATTTAATAAAACAAATTAGGTTATTCAATGTAAATGTAAAGATGATTTAATTTAAATAATTGAAGAATTGTTACCAAAAATCTCAGACAATGCATGTCATAAAAAATATAAACGTTTTAATAATATCATAGCGCATACATTCTAATGAATTAAATATAAATTATATTTTATACAGGCTGTCCACTAATAAACGATCCAGAGCTAATAATCGAAAAGTTATTTTTCCTAGGAGTTTCATATTTTCAGATCTTATAGCACGTGCAAAGGGTCATTAGATGATACAAAACTTAATGACCTTGAACCACGTCCTCAATGTCATTTAAAAACTATCTTCAATTAGAAAGGTGAGCGCCATCGCTTTTTATGTCCAAGTGATTCTGAACCGATATAAATTTAAAAAATAGGAAGCCAACAAAATACACTAAAAACCATAAGGTCAAAATTTCGATTACTGAACTTAAAGGAAATGTTTTTGAAAGAGTGAATGCCCTAATTTGTTCCATTATTGAAGAAAGTACAGTGTCGCGGGAACTGCGATCAAGGTCACGTCGTTGCCGAAAGTAAACATTAGACTTTCTTAATGTGCTCTAGACTCGCGTTGAATTTAAAGCAGCCAAAAGAAAGAGAATATTTAAATAAAATTCAAATTAAATTTTTTTTATTTCAGGAATAATTACCAACAAATATGCAATAGTGTTCTCTTCTTCCTTGTTGGACAAAGACCCGAAGGGGTTTTCTTTTTAAAGCATTTGTCCCATTGGAAAAGAATAGTAGGGTTAGATTCAATACTTAAGAAGTGCTTTAAGGGCCAGGAAAAAGTAAATTTAACACACCAATCGGAAAAGGTTTAAGTTGGTCTAAATATAAGTTATTTCAAATAGAACATCTAAAACATCTTGAGGTTGTTCCGATTATTCGTGGAGTATTTGTTGTTATTCAATAAAGTTTATTTTGAATAAATCACATTGAGTATGGCCAATCTGTTTTTAATAAAGATTCATAAAATTATTTGTACATTTATAATGAATTTCAATGGCGTTTTTAACAAAACAATTTCTTTAAATATTTTAATTTATTGCCAACCATATAACCACAGAAGCCTTATTTAGAAATCAAATTTATTAAAATTTATTTTATTTTTTGAAAAGTATATGTTCACTTATTTAAAAACTAATTTAGTACCAAATTTTTATACTATTTTTGTGGAATAAAAAAATTACCATCAACAGCGCTTTTAGAACTATTAATTAAGGATGTAATCGTTCACAAGAATTAGATAAAATAAAAACAGAATAAACGTGACCCCGTCGACAACATTCTTTGAACATGCCACTAATATTTCATGTTCAACCACAATGAACCAAATTAAAACTTTGTTCGTAAATATCCCTAATTTATTAAGTTGATATGTCAATTAATAAAAAAAAATTGCGTTACTCTCCTAAATTTAAGACCAACGATCTTTTTGATAATTTCTAGAACTACCTTAAAATAATTTTCACATTTAAAATACTACGACACGAAGCGAAATTCCTCTTTAGATGTACAATACTTGTATAAGTTAATGGGCTTATGATATATCTAAGATGAAGCGAGTTTCAGTTTTTATGAATCGTGTACTTTAGTAAACGAGTCATTATAGGCTGGTGTCGTCCATGTGTGGGTGTGTGTCTGTGTGTGTGTGATCGGGTATGATTGGGAAGGCGAAAAAACTTAGCCAAGCGGGGGAAATTCCTCTTAGTTTGCGTTGTGTAGATCATCAAGAGCGCTATGCAACGGCCAATTGACGTGGCAACACAGGTTGAAGTATATTCGTTTCACCACTGCACCAGTGCGCGCAATCGTGTTTCGGCTTCCCGGCTAGAAATGAAATAAAAAAAATATGGCCGAACGACGTCGAGAAAATACGAGCATTCGGCCAAAACGGGTTTAATTTCTAGTCAAATTTAAAGATAATTCATAAATAATACAAAATCTAGTTTCAAATTGAGTTTGTGCAATAAAATAATTAGCGATTTGACCTGTATGTAATTGTAATTTTGCTATTTCTGGCTATTTTATTCTCAATTAATTCTTAAGACTTGGATGCTTTTTCTCCTTTTTGAACGGAAATCACAGCGAAGAGGCTGGTGTAATGGTTAAGAACGCACGTTTGAAGCTATCGGGCGTGAGTTCGAAATTGGTCTCCTCATATATTTTTTATTAGATTTTTTCATTTTAATTTACTTTCAGTTTGAACATTTTCTCTGCTTTTTATATCAAATAATTTATATTACTTAAATTCCTCGAATTCACTATCTTGTCATTTTATTCATTTTGGGCTCCCAACGCCATCTCGTTACATAAAAATTACTAAGAATTTTTGAATTTTGCTGTATTTTTAACTTATAATTATTTAAAATTGTATTTAATTTCAGTAGTATTTCCAAAAATATTGCAAAAAATATTAAATTACACTCTTTAAACTAAAATAACTACTAACAATCTGATCAAACCAGCACCTACACACGGGTACACGATTCATATTACAAAAATTTATTTTTGTTTCCTTGTTATGAATAGTGTAGCGCAAGTGGAGCTGTTCATTATAGTCCCGTTCTCTCCGTGTGTGTGGGTGGGGGTGGGTGTGCGAACGGCCAAAGGCGGGGAGTTTTCGCGTTTTGTCAGTCTGTGAGCGTCCGAAGGCAGGGAGTTTTCGTGTTTCAGGTCTACGCGCGTCAATGTAAGCGGCTCTACGACTTTTACACTCGTTCGTTTCGCGCCATCTAGCGATACAACTACTCGTCGTAGAAGAAATACGAAACCACCATCGGATTCCTGAGATTTCAGGCTTTTTAATGCATTCTATTTAATGTTAAATCCGATAAATATTAAATGCTAAATAAGTTATTTGTCTCTAGTTATTTAAAATAACTAGAGACAAATTTCGTTAATATTCCGAAAAGCTGCCGAGCTTCGGAAAAGGAACTCTGAATGTCTCTATGGTGCAAGTCAGAGAGGGAAGTAGAGAATGACCAAAAAGGGCGTTGGGGAAATAAACGGGTTCGAGTCGTTCTTTTTGAATTACGCTGATGGAAGCGCCATCTAAACGCCGGGTGAAATCTCAGAAACTGTCTTTCGTGTGGGTTCTATAGTATGCATGCGTGGTTTCATACGTGGTTTCATTTCAATTCAAAAATAAATAAAGAGTTGTAAGTTTTTTCTTCTACGTGAAGTATTTATTTTCTATAATGTCTTTTGAAGAAAGTGTATGGAAAAATAAACAGTAATTTTATTTAAATAATCTAGATTTAAATATTTTTAACTAATAATCTAGATATTTATAAGGGAAACGCCCTACGATTCTGAGAATATTTCGATAACTTCGGTTCAGGTACTTCTGGCATTAAGCTTATACAGTTACAGTAGCTTTGGGAAGGTTTTCTGTGCTAGTTAACCTCCGTGCTCAATGGAAAATCCACTCTTTTTCTAGTTGGGCACACCGCTACACTATTCATTCCACGAAAATTCATTTTCGCTCTTGTTGGATTAAAGGAAAGTAAATCCCAATCTCTCAATACTTAATCACCTGGAATAACTCCGCAAATGTAATGAATCCACCATTTCTAATTTGACCCAATGATGTTAAAATATTTGTTTAGTATAGACCAAAAACTATTGATAACGATTTGATAAAATAATGGACGGCATAGGAAAGTTAAGCACGTTGAGAAATTTAATATGAAATATCCATTTAAATCAGCTAGCGGACGAGAGAAAACGAAAGCAACTCGAGGTAATCATACCGAAAGTGTGATAGTAGAGCCAAAAGCTTTGCTTTACTAACAGGAGTTTTCCGAAACATTATGTATACTGAGATTAACTCTCTGTGCAAAATTTGTTGTAGTTCATTTCATTGAAAAACAGAAGTTGATAAAATATAGTTCGTGCAGTGGGGCAACGCGGCCGCCGTCTTGAACACTTTCCCGCCAGGCTCCTCTCTCGAGGAATTTTTATTTAACCTCAGCTAACAATTTTTAAGTTTTCCGTGTAAATTTTCTGTATCATTTTTAAAGCAACTTGACTTGTATACCTTTTATTATAGTGCCAACTTATAAACAACCACGAAATAATAGTTCAATTAAATTATTATTTTGACCGAAAAATATTTTTCAGATGTTTTATATTTCTTCGTAAAAACTGTATCATTTACCAGGGAGTAACCCGGAGTACAGAACGGGATAAGAAAATAGGGTTTATTTTAGTTCTGGACACTCCAGTAGGCACCTTTGCAAAATACCGGCGACCTTGACTATTTAACGCCATATGTTGGCAGTGGCTATTCGGTTTTAGTTGTGGATTTCTAATTTTACACGCACGTGGCAAAAACCAGCATGACCGTTGTAACTTCACAGTAAATCGTAAGATAATTGCCACATTATCTAATGAAAATCGATTGAAAATTAGGTATATGGCTCAAAAAGCCGTATTTTTCTAACCTCTCCACCCCCTTTCAACCCAACCCACCTCGATATTCTGACTTCTTGGTTGAGAGCGCTCAAAGCTCTGGAAAAATGAATCCCGTTCTGTACTCCTTGCATTTACACTCCACATTGAAGGAATCAGCCGAGTATTCAACAACCATTGCTCTGGCTTATTGAGTGGAGAAGAGTATCGCATCGAAACTATTTTTCAATTGTTGTCATAAACATGGATAGTACTAAATAATAAGAGTCTTTGATTTCCAATAGGTGTTTCTATGAAATACGGGCGAGCCCTTTCGGAATCTGAAACCCGCGTGCAAACCTCGCGTGCAAGTAAAACACTTAAGTAACTTGCGTTCGTGACGCAGATAAAAATATTTTATGCTTCTTATTTTTATTTTAAACACGAATTGTTTTTGTCAGTTAATCTTAATTTCCGCAAATGACACCCATGATATTTATTTAAAAAAAAACATATTTGGACTTTTACAGAAACATTGAGATTTGGACATTGGATTAAGTCATTTTCGTTAAAGTCAGCTCTGATTTGAATATTCGTTAAAGCCCAAACACACATACGGTTCGCAAGCGATTTCGCCTTCGAATTTTCGCGCACGCGCCCATGTGCCATGACTTCCATTCTATTTAAGTCACGCGACGCGACGCGATTTGCCAGCGAAATTTCGCGCGCGAAGGCTATGTGTGCATCCGCCTTTAGACAAGGGTTTGCATTGATATGTAATTTTTGGATATGCACCGACGTATACAAGTTTAAGACCGATTTGCGAAACTTCGTTGCAGTAGGTTTTTCTAATTACCTTCAAAAGGAAAATCGAGAAGATAAAGTCCGTTTTCTACAATTAAATATTTGAAATTTACCATTCAATCTCCTTGATTATTTGATCTCTAGAAAGTGAAAAAGTTGCGTGAATCAGGTTCTTGAGATGTTTTAAAGTATTACTGAGATTTTCAGAGGATTTTTGCCGTTATGTTGATAGGTTTTTCTAACTTTCAATTTTAGCTAGCAATATATAGTTATTATTTAACTTAAAAGTAATTAGATACTGTAAATCATTTTTCAATTTTTAATTCTTTAAAGCATTTGTGTTCATTTCTAAATGTAAATGAAATTTCATTTTCCAAACTACATATTTTGTTTCTTGAACTTTAAGAAAAATATAGCTTATAATGAAATTGATGAAATTACGTATTTGAGAATGTTAAATAGTTTCAAAAAAATATATATATCTTGTTATGGCACGACCTCTTTCTTAATTACACCTTTTGAAACACAACAAGCCTTACGCCTAGCCCACAACGGTGAATCTACTACGTTCGATTACCGTTACCAGCGTCTTACATAGTTGAAGGGTGTTAAATAAAAGGTCTTCCTACTATGTGGCGGGTAAGATTTGCTTTATGGCCTTTTGAATTGAAAAGTAAATCCAAATAAAATATTATGATAAAGTTCCAATTATTCGATTGCATTTTGTTTCAATTACGTTTGTATGTAAATTGGCCATCTCGTGTTGAAAAGTATAATTAACACACAAGATCAAGGGAATTTTAAGGCAAAACCTTACCCAGCCCTCTTCTTTTTTATGCAACAAAAGGGAAATACAAATTTTCTATACTGTGGAATGAAAATACATTCCATTCAAAAATCACGTCTTTAGTATTAAGCTAAGTGAAGTCATTTTACTTGGTACACCTGAAAGAAAACTCTTTATTTTACTTTCTTAAATATAAAAGAAATTTTGTTAACTATATTTAACGTGAGAACACAGTTTGTTTATTCCAATATTGTTGTTGCTGTACGGATACGAGTTAGTGATATTAGTGCAAATTAAATTATGAGACGAACAACGCCATCTTCCGCATAAATTTATTAATGATACATGATAAAAATAATAACTTCTGGAATGTTATTATTATACACATTTACAAGAGTTATTTTATTCCCGGACGTAAGTTTTCAAGGTAATAAAATCTACTTATCGTCCAAACGATTTTAAAATAGCGAAATCCGTATAAACTCTTTCTTTCCATGTATGTCACCAAGTGAATGCTCAGCGGTGCGCGTCTCTCTTAATAAAGATACGACGTGTTTATTTATGGTTGGGATATTACTGCGCGTCTAATTTCATTATTAAAACACCGCGTTAAAAGTGTGAAATATATGTCACGTTTGTAGTGTTCCCGTATCGTGCTTGCTTCGAAATGTTTAAAGAGGACAGAATGATTAAAACCAAGAAAGCTCATCCGGTTATTATACCAATGAATAAAAATCGTATACACACCGTAAGTAATGTTTCAAATTTTTACACAAAAGGAAGTCACCAACACGCTTTTTGATAATTAGTGAAATCATATAATCCAATTTATTTATGAAGATACATTATCAAAAGTGCATAAATTGAATTAAATGATGATAAGGTGGTTACGTTTAATTAATTATTAAATTTTCATTTAAAATCTACATCGTATATCAAAAATTAAATAGTTTTTAACATTTAAAATCGTAGTTAAAATATTATATCGTATATAAAAGATCATATCTAGTTATGAGAGGAAATCGTAGTTAAAAGATCGAATCGTAGTTAAAAGATCGAATCGTAGTTAAAAGATGAAATCGTAGTTATAAATTGAAATTCTATTTAAAAGATGAAATCATATTTGAAATATTAAATAACATTTGAAAGATTAAATGGCATTTCAAAGGTTAAATAGTGTTTAAAAACTGAAATGATATTTAAAAGATGAAATGATATTTAAAAGATGAAATGATATTTAAGAGATGAAGTCATATTTAAAAGATGAAATAGCATTTGAAAGATAAAAATAGCATTTGAAAGATAAAAATAGCATTTAAAAGGTTAAATATCATTTAAAAGATTAAAAAGCATTTAAGAGAATAAATAGCATTTAAAAGATTAAATATCATTTAAAAGATTAAATATCATTTAAAAGATGATATAGCATTTGAAAGATTAAATAGCATATAGAAGATTTAATAGCTATAAAAAGATTATATATCATTTAAAAGATTTAATAGCTTTAAAAAGATTAAATTTATTTAAAATATTAATCCTTGTTTAAAATTTAAACCCATATTTAAAATATTAATCCATATTTAAAATATTAATCCGTATTTAAAATATTAATCCATATTTAAAATATTAATCCGTATTTAAAATATTAATCCGTATTTAAAATATTAATCCGAATTTAAATTATTCATCCGCATTTAAAATAATAATCCGTATTTAAAATATGTATCCGTATTTAAAATATTAATCCGTATTTAAAATTTTAATCCGTATTTAAAATATGTATCAGTATTTAAAATATGTATCAGTATTTAAAATATGAAATCGTATTTAAAATATTAATCCATATTTAAAATATTTATCCGCATTTAAATTATTTATCCGTATTTAAAATATTTATCCGTATTTAAAATATTAATCCGTATTTAAAATTTTAATCTGTATTTAAAATATTAATCCGTATTTAAAATAATTATCCATATTTAAAATATTAATCCGTATTTAAAATATTAATCCGTATTTAAAATATTAATCCGAATTTAAAATATTAATCCGTATTTAAAATAATTATCCATATTTAAAATATTAATCCGTATTTAAAATATTAATCCGTATTTAAAATATTAATCCGAATTTAAATTATTCATCCGCATTTAAAATAATAATCCGTATTTAAAATATTTATCCGTATTTAAAATATTAATCCGTATTTAAAATTTTAATCCGTATTTAAAATATGTATCAGTATTTAAAATATGAAATCGTATTTAAAATATTAATCCATATTTAAAATATTAATCCGCATTTAAATTATTTATCCGTATTTAAAATATTTATCCGTATTTAAAATATTTATCCGTATTTAAAATTTTAATCCGTATTTAAAATATTAATCCGTATTTAAAATAATTATCCATATTTAAAATATTAATCCGTATTTAAAATATCCGTATTTAAAAGATGATCGTATTGGAAAGATGAAATCGTTTTTACAAGAGGAAATCTTATTAAAAAGATGAAATCGTATTAAAAAGATGAAATCGTTTTTACAAGAGGAAATCTTATTAAAAAGATGAAATCGTATTAAAAAGATGAAATCGTATTAAAAAGATGAAATCGTATTAAAAAGATGAAATCGTATTAAAAAGATGAAATCGTTTTTACAAGAGGAAATCTTATTAAAAAGATGAAATCTTATTAAAAAGATGAAATCGTATTTAAAAGATGAAATCGTATCAAAAGATGAAATCGTATTTACAAGAAGAATTCATTTCTAATAAATTAAATCATATTTATAAGAAGAAATCGTATTTAAAAGACGAAATCGTATTTAAAAGACGAAATCGTATTTAAAAGACGAAATCGTATTTGTAATAAGAAATCGTATTTAAAAGACGAAATCGTATTTGTAATAAGAAATCGTATTTAAAAGACGAAATCCTATTTAAAAGACGAAATCGTATTTAAAAGTCGAAATCGTATTTGTAATAAGAAATCGTATTTATAATAAGAAATCTTATTTATAATAAGAAATCGTATTTATAAGAAGAAATGGTATTTAAAAGATAAAACCATTATTATCAATCATAATTAAATACGTGTTTCGTCATTTTAAAACATTTTTTAAAGATTAACTAATGATTATCAATCTTAATTAAGTAAGTGATTCATCATTTGCAACCCTGTTTAAAGGATTAAATCATGATTTTCAGTCATAATTAAATAAATAACTTATCATTTTAAACCGTTTTTTAAAGATTAAATCGTTTTTTAATTATAATTAAATTAGAAATTTGTCCTTTTAAACTGTATTTGTTCAAGTTTATGCCAAACATCGATTATTGGGTACCTCCACCGTTACTTTAACAAACTTAGACGTTTCTCAAAAATAAAAGTAGGAACATATATATCAGGATTATTTCTAAGTAGGATTAAATAATTACTTGCAATAGAAATATTGTAATTTTCAATAGTTAATTCTGCTTTTTTTCCGATTGGTTTTCTAGATATGTATTAATATGGTTGAAACGTAATACAAATGAATTTGTTTTATTATGATCCCGAAAGAGTTAGCTCATTTTACCTAATACGGTATTAAAAACCCGATTTTACCATTGATTGATCATTAGGGTGAAAGGTCTGTGGTAGTCTTTATATCTATCACCTTATGCAAAATTGGTTGTTTCCCCCCGCATAGAAGAAGATCATCCATTGAAAGATGATTTTGGTTAGCAACTAAATGCATTAAAATTTTAGAAAAAAATTACGGTTTTTTACGAAACAATTTATCCTTTGTTGAAACATTCCGTTTAAACCTTTAATAACAAAAATCAAGGAAATAAGTAAATTATGGCTTTACGCAAATAGCCTTCAATAATAATAATAACAAGTGAAAAATGATTAAGTTTAGTTTATGCTTCAACGTCCTTCATTAGGCTTGGAGGCAATTGAGTCAGACGTAAGGAAAAAGGAAGTTCGCAACGTCCCCACTAATTTTTGGCACGTGGAAAAAATGGGTTGTTGTTTGTCTTTACACGCGTAAGACTCTTGAAAGAGAAAATAAAATAAAATTATCTTATGATTTAATGGAAGTTTACTTATGGATTGAAAGGGCGAAATTTGGCCATCGTTGTATACATAGTAAACGACAACCAATTTAAATTAATTTTGGATGTGAACAAATCAACCGAGGAACGGTGTCGTAACTAGGTTTCAATATTCAATTTCCATTCGTGTTCTGAAACCTTTGAGACTAAAATTTAAACATTTATTTATACACAGGGATAATAGCAATTTTCAGACGAATTAAAATGTTGCTCCCACTTCAAATCACGGTTCCTTATTATGCTTCTCTCTTTAAAATTTAAAGTAATTGGTTTTTCATTGGATCCCTAAAACGTACATATTAGACGGGATTGACTGGTGAAACTAGACAACTGCGCCGACAGTTCGTCTCAGCATATCCCTAAGATAAAAATAAATTTTTTATTGAATTATAACACGTGAGTCTATTGGAACCTTCAACTACGTTTTTATATATACGAAATTATTATAATGGATGTGTATCGACTAGTGCTTCCTATTTTTATCTGTTAAGGAATATTTTTATTTGATTTTCATATTCTGGATTTATACAGGAAACCTGTTCATCCCATTTATTTTTTATAATCATATAAAATCTGTTTGCCTTACCTCAGTTTATAAGTCACTAAAAAGCTTCTATAAAAACTAAAAAGTCCGATGTCGCTTTTCTTATTCGTAAATAATAAACACAATAAAAAGACTTTTGTAAAATATTTACGTTTTGATTTAATATCTCGGATACGAAACGAATTTTGTGTAACAGCTGGAATTTTAATGGTTTCAAACTAGCTAAAATTTTCTTTCGCACATAATATAATAACAAGTTGGCAAGCTTGCCAAAATATACCTCTCCTCGGAAGAATTTGCCCTTGGGTGTATTAAGTACTGGACACGGTACTCAATGATATTTCGCCATCAAAAGCGTCCTCCAAAAAATGGTATCCCGGTGCTATCCCAACCAGTAGATTATTTTTTATTTTAATTATAATATTACAAATGTTATTGTATTAAACAAATTTCCAATATCAACAAAATGAGAAATTGAAAATACAAAATTTAAAATTATTAGATCGCTCACGGAACGTAAAATATACGTGCAAGAAACTATTTCACAGAGAAAAACCAACCCATTGTATTATGGGTCTAAAACAATCAAATTTATATAGAAAAACAAAAGTTAAAGTGAAAACCAAAACTATAAGTGAAAACACTAATAAAAACTGCGTGGGCTCATGACGACAACCCAACGAAGCCGATAATAATAAATGCAAATAAAAAATCGTAGACATGAATTATCCGCCACATTATCAACAAACAAGAAAAATAACCAATATAAAAATATATAATAATAACCCAACTAAGTAACAAGTTAATTAAAATACTTACGAATCAAGAAAAAGTCAATCAAAATACCCACAGTAATAAACATTGTATTAACAGAAATATGCAATAAAAATATATAATAATAACCCAATCAAACAACAAGGTAATTCAATTACTTAGAAATTCAGAAAATGTCAATCCATATACCCACGGTAATAAAAATTGTAATATAAACAACCAAAAACACCTTACCGTTAACAATTCCCAGATTATAAAGCACAAAAAAAAACCTTAACTGAATAGTGAAGGCTAAACAACAGCGCATATCTCAAAATATAAGACCAACGTAACCAAATTAATGAAAATGTATAACACATTTAAAGCCGATAAGAAAACACGTAAAATAAATTACGAAGTTACGAGTAAAGTAAGCAAAACGAAAAAAGCGCGTTGTATACCACTTGAAATTGTATTCATAAATGACCCTTAAAGGTTCAAAAGTACCGATAGACAAAAAAAACTAAGTAAGTGAACGTCCACGGGTTCTACCCTTTAACCCTCTTATTTCTGCTGACTGCGCTAAAACAAGATTTGACCTTTAAAATTTCATACTTAAAAAATTTAGACTTTAAAAACTATTAATATACTCTTCCGCTTAATCTGAGCTTATAATTTTCAATAAACCGTAACGTGTATCGGTGGTTCTGTGGTAGAACACTCGTCTGTCATGCAGGAGGGCTAAGGTTCGAAACCTACCCGATGCGATCGCAAAAAAATGATGCCATGACGTATGCCGTGAACATTTGGTGGAAACCATGCCATTTAGACGTTAAGACGTTTACCGTAACCCTCAGCACTCGGTTCCGTCCCAAACGTTGAAGATTCTTCACGCAAAATCACAATTCGCAAAAGAAAATTATAATACACCCAATGATAAAAAGAGGGTTGCTTTGGAAAAACCTTTTCCCTAATTCTAAGAAACTGCGTACGCAGCGGTTCCACATTGCTCCGAAAATGCGAACGCGTTCGCAGCCCAGACAGACAGACACACACCCACCGACAGACACGGTGATTGTAATACCCCTTCTATGGGAATATAGTTAAACGGTTATGATGTTCTTTCCGCCATCTACCTACGCAATTTAACCGGTCAACACTATTAAAGGCAATAAGAAGTCGCTAGCTGACTATAGGGCCTAGGGTGGTGCCTTGGGTATTAGCCTAGCTAGTTCTTACTATTATTTTATTTTATTTTTATTTATTTATTTATTTGTACTCCCAAATCAACAGTTTACATTTGGTTATAAATTATTTTGGAGCCACATCACCTGCATAAGCAAAGCTTGTGCGCAGGCGACGGTACACCTAATAAATTATACAGTTAGATTTTCACATACGAACAAGGTTATGTATTTAGTAGGTCATAAGTTCATCTATGTTAGTTTTAAAAACCCATTTTTTTGTTTTACTTTTAAACTGATAGTAACTATTAATTTTTACATATCTATGAGCTTGTTATAATACTTAATACCAACATAAGACGCGTGTCTTTGTCCAAAGGATGTATACATTCTAGGGAGAGTCAAATTACCCTGATTTATAAAACGCGTTAATCTACTATAATTTACATTAGGCTTATTAAATCGTTTACAGTAACCATCCACTAAAACATTGTATACAAATAGTTGAGGGATCGACATAATTTTGAATTCTTTATAGAGTAATTTACTAGGGTACACTACTGACAAAAAAGATGTGGTTATTTAAATTCTTCAACTAAGGGATTTAAGAAATAAATTGCAACCGTGCCGAATTAGTACCTAATACATAAGTGTGTCAAAAGTAGTCATTAGTTCATAAAAGATATCCTTTAAAATTATAATACAATAAATGATTTTGCATACTATTGATTTTTCCTATGATAACTGTTGTATTTTTGTGGGAAAATACCTTTACATAAATTAGTGAACTAAAGTGTGCATAGGAACTTAAAATAAACAGTCGCGTGGCCAGACATTCTTTGAGTGGGTGAGTCTTTGTAAAATTTCAATGGAGGTAAAAACGAAGTACAATCAGAACTCGGGAACTCCTTCGGTATAGGCCATTGAATATAAATATATCGCATAAAAATTTATAGTTAGACAGCTTGAACCCCGTCAATAACATAAAAACCTATATACCCAAGTTAACCGGCAGTTATTGAAGTATGATAAAATACGCGAAAAAGTAGATTAGTCCATAATTAAAAGGGATAATATAGCTAAATCCTAAGTTTTTAAATTTCTTCAATTTTGTTTACGATTTAGCTATATTATCCCTTTTAATTATGGACTAATATACTTTTTCGCGTATTTTATCATCCTTCTCACAGTCCATAGGTGGTTTCTTCTAACTTAACTTATCGTATATACTATTCTCCACCATACCCCCCCCCCCCTTCGGCTTTCCGTTGCTATATGCAACGTGTTTTGAAATTTTTAATGTTTAGGCTTAGTTTCTCTTTTAGATTTGACAGTCGCCAGCCAGATTTCCCGCACGGTACTGATGAGTTCCAAATAGAACGAAACCGGTCTACCGTTGGAATTTCTGGCTATTTTATTTATTTTTAATTTAGTTTATTACTTGAAGATCTATTTGATCCGAGTTTCGCGTTTTTTGTTTGCTCGAAGACCTATTGGTACGAGTTATTAGTAAGTTTTTTAATTTCTTCAAATTTGTTTAGGATTTAGCTATATTATCCCTTTTAATTATGGACTAATCTACTTTTTCGCGTATTTTATCATCCTTCTCACAGTCCATAGGTGGTTTCTTCTAACTAGTTATTGAAGTACTTAACTTTGAATATCAGTTAAGTCACGTCATGTGAAAAAAGATTTATTTAACGATGCAACTGCTTTCATTGTATTTAGATAATACTAAGTTCAATTCTAAATTACAGGGTAATTATACACAATCATCTGGAACAGCAATTGAGATAGCCAACGTATCGTATTCTTACCATCGCCTTTCAAAGAAAAATTTCGTTCTGAAAGGACTAAATATTACTGTGTTAAAAGGACAAATGTAAGTTGATTGAATATCTCTAAAATAGTGCTATTTATCTAAAGTTAATTTAGAGAATAATTTGGCGGTTTTATTAGATAAATAGCACACATTTTATTTGAATTTATTTTAAGTCAAGGTCCGGGCCAGGTTAGGAAGATTTGGTCACATTGTCAGTGTATCATGGGCGCGCCCTTAAAATGGTCCAAATTTTAATATTTTTCAGATAAAGGTCTCCATGTTTATTAAGCCCTCATAATAAGCTGGCTAACTGTCTCTTATTTCTTATTTTTAAAGAATTTTCAATATGTTAGACCACTTTGTGGTTTAGTAAAACTTAATTTTATCTTAACAAAATGTACCAAAAATGCGTACTCTTTTACGTGGCTTTAGATTTATTTTATTATCTTAAAACAATTAAACATTTTGAGCAAAATCGTGAGCCAAGCGATGATGCTAATACAGCACCTACCAAATTTGAACATAAATATACTAAATTTCAAAATTTTAACCAATTAGCTTGAAGCATTAAATAGGCCATCGAATTATTGAACCGAAAATTAGCCAAGTATGAACCGCAACCGCACATTTTTCTTAGGAAAATCATAGAAACTACCACAGGAATAGAAGGCCTTGCCTTTGTACGTGCTTTACTAAGATGACACGGGCAAAAGGTTCTCCCTTCATTTACGGTTATCTCTGGTCCAATTAAAAAAGACTTTGGAAATGACGGCCAATTAGATTCAAGCGGAAATGAACGGAGAACCTTTTGCCCGTAACACTTTTAATCGACTCTTTCTATTCCTCTTGTAGTTTCTATGGGAAAATCATACTGCTATTGAGAAGAAAATCAGCCGAATTTTGACAAACTCGACCAAACTGTAATGAAAGAAATTCATTACAAAATTGCATCCAAAGACAGGATCGCATCGAAATATTCCCATAGTTGGATTTCAAATTAGCTTTGTAGACATTTTAGCTTTCTCTGAACCCACAGATATCAATAATGTAGTTATAACACAAACCAAAAGTGACATAGTTACCAAAAGTGTGGCAATCCCTGTACTTTCGTATGCTAAAGGTTTAATGAATGCTCGACTCGAGATCGACCACATAAAAGACTATTTATTGACGCCTTTCTGGATCTTTTTTTAGTCTATGGTATTATATCGTAGGTAGATGGCGATAGCATCTCCACAGAACGACGAAAAATCAAAAAGTGCACTAACTTTGACCAGTCCTACGTAGTTCCTCCGTTCCTCACTAGGAGGCGTTATTTGTAGGTTTTAACTCCCTTCCCTCCCCAAGGCATACTTTCCCTTCTCCCCTCCCAACTTGTATTTCGCTCGTAACATTCAGTAAGAAATAGGTCCGATTGACACACTTTTGGTAAAAATGTCACTTTTGAAAAAACTAATTAAGAGCACGTTTGTAGTTTTCTATCGATGTTCTTTTTCTATAATAAAGTTTGATATTCTTGGTTCACCTTATATTGAACTGGCTGCCGTTAAGTTAGTGTTTCACAATATTGAACCGAATGGCAGTAACAGTGAAAAAATGTGACCAATTGGTGATCACAAATGGTATAGAACGTTATAAAATTATTTTTAAAAGAAAAATATTTATGAAATTATTTCTAAAAGAAACATATTTATGAAATTATTTTTAAAAGAAAAATATTTTTGAAATTATTTCTAAAAGAAACATATTTCTGAAATTATTTTTAAAAGAAATATTTATGAATTTATTTTTAAAAGAAACATTTATGAAATTAAAATTGTTTAATTTATGGAAGTACCGTCTGAAAAGCAAAATTTGTGCGTAGTTTTGGTAAGCAGCTTGTAAATCTGTGCAACTTTGGTCAGTAACGCCGAAACTTGACTTGCCATTTTACGATGCACATAAGTGTTTTTAGTTATACGCAGCTCGTCGTTTAATAAAATGTTAAAATCTGGTCAGAAGAGTGCCATCATCGAATTATGTTGTTGTGTACTGCGCAAGATGGTCTCGTTAATAAATGCCCTGTTCAAATTCGGATGACTTGAACTTAATTTTACCTAAAATGTATGTTTACGTGTCGTTTATTTCTACTTAATTTTCAGCTTAAAACTCCCTTATGTAGCAGAAAAGATTGTTATAAATCCTCTTTCAGAGGAAATCGGCGACTAAACGTAAGTCCCCATTGCGCCTGCACGAAATGTGTGTCAAACGTTCTAATCTTCACATTTTGAGCCAAGGCTTAGTGACACCCCTTTCTTTTCACCTAAATAATTTGGTAAAATCTAAATTAATAGTATCTCAGACTACAAATTTCAGTAACTAAGTTCTTACCATTGACTCGGTTCCTTATATTGTTGCAACTCAAATGTGTGCTCGCTAAAAAAATTTAGTTTTAATTGCTATGATGGAAAATCGCCAAGCCTACGTTTACCTTTCTCTCTTCCCTTGATCCACTTTTCGCGCATGCGCTTTAGTAATTTCCGATTTTGTTGCCGATTTCACCAATAGAGGTTTCATAGCAATCGTTTCCGCATTTTTGCTTCTGTGGGATATCCCTGTGTTTCATTAATCCAAGCTGGAGATTTAGAAGTAGAATTTTTTAAAATGCAGTAAATTAGACAATCAACCTTGCTTCGCTACACAACTGATTATTACAAAGACGTTTCCAGTCTAGATGGAATTAGATTATTTTGCGCAGATAATATACCGATAAAGGCGGGAAACAATAGAAAATTTACACCGTTTGGAGTCCCTTTATTATATACATCTCAAAAGACAGGATATTAATTTTATAAACTTCTAATAACAAAAAAAGATAAAATATAGATTTTTCAATGTGTATTTGCTCTTTCTTAATCGAACTTCTTGGACGCAGTTACGCTTTGTTGGGACCTAGTAGCTGCGGGAAAACGACTGTATTAAAGTGTATCACTGGAATTCTTACTCCGAACGTAGGATGTATCAAACTTCCAATCAAATCATGCGGGCTCAATATCCCGGGTAATGGTATAGGATATATGCCTCAAGTGAGTACGCCTTTACATTATTAAGAAATGTAATTTGTTTCACAAAATGATCACATTTTTAAGGATTTTTCCTTGTTTCCTGATTTGACCATTCAAGAAACGCTATGGCTGTTTGGTCGAATTAATGGTGTGAGATGTGCAGAGCTAAAGAAAAGTATTGAAAGATGGAGCCAAAAACTTGAATTGCCACCGAGTCATAGACTAGTTGGTAATCTTAGGTAAGTTTTGCGTAAACTATGGTTTTGTATCTCATATTATGACGTCTGTGACGCGCGTGAAAAGGACCACTTGGAAAGAACAAAAGAACAAATCGGTAGGGGGTGCAAATGTTTCATTGTCTCCAAACTGAACTATTAAATAATTAATATCTCGAGACCTTAGTCTGCTAATTAATGGTTTAGAAACAAATCTAGATATGGTGGGGTATTTGAAATATCTCATCCGCAATGATAACAATTAATGGTAGATTTAAATGCCTAGTATTTTTCAAGGGTGTGATTGGCTTATTTGGTTAGATGAGCTAGGCTGCGCAACGGTAAAACAAACTCAAACCCAGTCTATAGCTCGGATTTCCTTTGCAAAGCCAAGCTTTTCCTAAATTAGAATCTGAGTAAAGAATTTCTGCTTGTTTACAATTATAACGAAAGGCAGTACTTACATATAACTTCGTCTATTGACCTGACGCATCTTGAATTTAATCGCCGTTGAGATCTTTTAAACATGTTTCAAGTTATTAAGCTTAAAGTATTTTAAGCCATCTAATTTGGATTTTCTTAAATCATTACTCAGAGTGATTCTCTATTTAAAAAGTCCGTTATTTAGCGATCCCCATCTTTTCATTTTATCTTGGGAGTAGAACCTTTTCAGGGGTATTTTATTCTTCTGTCCAAAATAATCTGATCGTGCCAAGATTGGTTCGTGTTGTGTAGATTTCTATATTAATGGTGCATCAACTTATTTCACATACCTATAGCCAAGGTTCATCAAACGCTAGGGGTAACCGACGCTAAATACGTTCAACAAAATTTGTATTCGGGTCAGTTTGAGAATTCATACAACCATATTAATAAAATTTTAACAAAGTCAGTTCCCGAAAAATTATGGTTAAATCTGAAAGTTTTGCAAAAATTAGTAAGCTGCTCTGAAATAAGACCCTTTAAAAAAGGTAACTTTTTAAAGAAGGCATTAGTCGATAATCTAACCTCATATAATTCGTTGAATAGAGTGAACTAGATTAAGTAGTTTCTCACAATTACCCACTTGAGATACTACATACCATATATTCCAAAAATTGTTATTTGGATTTTCTAAATGGACCCGTTACTTTTTTTAAATCTTGGTATTTTTAAGGCAGTGTGGGGTTATGTTTCACCGCGTTTATCATACAGGGTGCAAACTTTCAGTTACTCACTTCCTTAAAAAATCACTGTAACAATGGCTTTCTCGGTTAAGTAAATCGAGAATAATTTAACATACAGGGTGTTACGGATAAGAGTACCGAAACTTTCTACGTGCATTCTATGGGTGCTTCGTTTCAGAGATATGGGCTCCCAAAAAACTACCCCAAAAAACCGGACACAGCCTTAAATCTGGCAAACAATATTCTTCCTTGAACCAAATTGTTTTCATTAAACTATCAATTGTTTTTTATCCGTGAGGCGAGAAACTTTAATAACAAGTGGCAAAAGTTCATTAATGTCCTTTTAGAAGTAAAATGAGTTTGAAGACCGTTGGAATTTCTGGCTATTTTTATTACTCGAAGATCTATTTGCTCCGAGTTTCGCGTTTTTTGCTCGAAGATCTATTTGATCCGAGTTATTAGTAAGTTTTTTAATTTCTTCAAATTTGTTTAGGATTTAGCTGTATTATCCCTTTTAATTATGGACAAATCTACCTTTTCACGTATTTTATCATCCTTCTCACAGTCCATAGGTGGTTTCTTCAAACTTAAATTAAAGTTTCTCGCCTCACGGATAAAAAACAATTGATAGTTTATTGAAAACAATTTGGTTCAAGGAAGAATATTGTTTGCCAGATTTAAGGCTGTGTCCGGTTTTTGGTGTAGTTTTTTGGGAGCCCATATCTCTGAAACTAAGCACTTTAGGACCCATGTTTATTAGACATTTTTTACTCATAGAGACCCATAGAATGCATATAGAAAGTTTCGGTACTCTTATCCGTAACACCCTGTATATACCAAAATATTTATATCCCGTATAAAACAAACATTTATCTAGTGCTTAAAATAAATAAGATTTTTTTTAGTTGATTAGCTAGTGAATCCACCTTGAGATATAAATATACACGATATAATTATACTTAATTTAAAATTGTCCAAATTATTTTGAACACTAGAGTCAAGTGTACTCTATGCAGTAAAATTATAATTACGACATTCAGTAGATAAATTAAAGAGCTTTTTTATTTTAATCTACGTGAAGCTATGGCTACAGTCATCCTCGTCACAAAGGATATATTTCAATGAATTATAACGTGTTTTTCCTTATCTCATTTACACCGAAACAAAGTGTTATTTAATTTAGAACTCTTGGTCAATTCCAGCGGAGGTCAAAAGCAGAGGGTCTCGCTAATATGCGCATTTCTACACGACGCCCCTCTTTTGATTTTGGATGAACCTACGGTGGGCTTGGACCCAATTCTCAGAAAGACAATCTGGGACATCATGCAGGACATGGCGAAAACGAAAGAAACTACTTTTCTGTTAACTACTCACTATATCGACGAAGCCAAAGATGCGCACATGGTGATTACATTTATTATTAGTTTTAGGATAAATAAACGTAACCAGGCACCTTTAACAGAAACAAATTAAGACTAGTATCAGCGAAAAGACATGTAGGCATTTGTAGTTATAAAAGGAAATTAAAAAAAATATCGTATCCACGTTTGATCTTAAGAATTACCAATATTAAAAAAAAAAACAATAATTTTGGGACACCACCTTAAGATGTAGGTTGATGGAAGATAGCATAGAAATATCTCTTCGACTAAAAATTAATTTTTTATATTTATATTTATAAACAAAGTTTATAGCGACATCTAATATGCACAGTTGATCAGACTGCTCTCTATCTCGACTAAAAGGGTATTTTTCACGAGTTGTCCGACATTTAAAATTTTTGGTGATTTTAGAAATACGAAACTGTTTTTGAGACTTCAGAGCGCGATTTTCGTGTTGAAATCTGGTTGTAAAGCCTGGTATTTAGATTTGTAAATTTCCCTCAAGAGTGAACAGGATTTATACAAATGTCGGACACCTCGATTTTTTCTTAAAATATTTGTTAAAACGCATTCATCTATTTGTTAATACGGGGTTTAAATCCGTTCGTTTAGACCTTTTTCATATCTTAATCTTTTTTCTTTAATAAGCGCTATTTTTATATGAAACATACCAAGTACTTCCTAGAAAATAAAACACAAATATCAGTTCTTTGATCAGAAAAGTATAATTTGTCTTGAAATAAATGGTTTTTGTTCATTTTTGTTAAAACCAATCCCGCTTTCCACTTTTGAAAGCATTTATCCGATCCTTAACATTTTCGTTAGAATTTCGATAATTTTATTTTTTTTTCTTATCGTAGGCTGGTCTGATGCGAGAAGGTCAAATGTTGTTGGAAGCTACCCCTTCCGAAATTTTAACACGATTCAAGGAGACCACATTGGAACAATGTTTTTATCGTATTTGCGTACGAGGAGAATCTGAAAAACATGAGAAAAATATATGTGAGAAGGATGATCTAGAAACGCACTCGTTTTTGGTAATGATTACACGAAGGGCCGTTTATAAATGATGTTGCTATAAGAATAGTATTTTTAATTTCGGATGCCACATGCGGTAAATTTAAAGAAAATTTAAATAATTTGAAAAACACAACGACGCGATGTCTGAAAGAAAAATCAACGTAACGTTTAGCCGTCCATTTTCAAAAATATTGATTTAAGAATTCGAAAGAGTAAAAGTAAGAAACTGTGCTTGGAAACTGGTTTTAACGTTTATCATGGAATTTAAATGACTATTATCGCAAAACCAATAGTGTATTTATTTATTCTTTGGCAGAAATAATTTTTTGACACGATTTTTAGCTTTTCTCCAAATCTCCGATTACCTCAAAAGATAAGATCCTTTTCGAAATGAAACCAATTAGCCCGGTGCCTCATTGGTTCTCTAACACTTACGCGATTGAAACGCACGCTAGTGCCGATCTTCCTCCCCCTACTCATAGGGAAGGGCAATTTGACTCTAATCATTTCAACACCGTCATTCTCTGCAAGTATCAATATATAAATTCTTGGCAAACACACGTTAGGTAACATTTTTGATTTCAGGTCATGTAGAGTTTTACACATAAAATAAAATAAAATAAAAAATGAAACGAAATAATTTTTATTGGTAATAGACGTAATTTAAAAACCTAACTTTCTACAATTGATCTTATGGAAGACTTTTCTAATTCTGTAGATAATTTAAATATCCTAAAATACGTTTCTTTTGCACTATTTCAGTATATAATATATAACTCTTTCGAAGCCTTTTACTCAATTTAAAGTCTTCCTAGTACTGGTCTATGAAATCAAGAGAATCTGGTCATAAGAAGCAGCTTCTAATGCAACCGTTGAGCTTTTTTATGGTATCCTCAACCACATTCGAATAAAAGTGAATTTTCCAACAGATTGTATCACCTCTTCCGCCCGCCCTTGGAATTTTCTCAAAACTGGTTTCTAGGGCTAATTTTATTTTCAGGATAAAAAAAATTAATTTGAGGATAGATGTAGTCTACGAAATTTGATCTTGACTTCTATATTGACCTCTAGACTATCTCTCGAAGGAATTGACGAAAAGACAGGAGGTTTATTTCAATGTGTAGATAAACGAGAGCGGATTCTTAATGTGTTTTCTATATTTCACAAGCCGATCTTTAATAATTATGTTTATTGCATTTAAATGTTTTGAAATTCAATCCCACAAAAAGGTAAAACAATTACGATTTTATCGTAATATCTCTTCCGATGAGTTATCAGAATAAAAATCCAAGCAATAAATCGTAAATATCTATAAAATGAACAATCCATCTATACTATTGAAATGAAACCCGACGTGATTTCCAATGGATGCGAATTTCCATCCAATTTGCGAAATCAAAAACTAATCATGTGTCGCCTATTAATGTAAAATGTAAATATGACGCTGAACAGGGATATTTATGTATACATATCAGACGATAATAATTATTAAATATAGAAAACTTGTACAATTTACAAGCTTTAGAAAGTTAGTATACCCTGTATTTCCTCTAGTGCTCTTGTTTTTCGAAAACGTATTTTGAATGTACATGTACTGTACATTAGCGGTAGTTCATAAAAAACTAAGCATTCAACAACAGACCTTTCCATAAAATGTTCGTTAGGGTAAGAGGGGGAAGGAAAACTGTTTTTGCAAGGATGATTAAGATCAACGTTATATATCTAACTCCTTATTTTTACCCTCGCTCGACTCTTGATCTTGGTATGTCGTCTGCTACCGAATTTAAGTATTTACAAAACACGGTGGATTAAAATTAATCCAAGTGATACTGTTCTGTTAAATTCGTTATATCCAATGTTTAAAGTATAAAAGTATTTCCTTTACTTCACTAGTCACCAAAGGAGATAATTTAAATATTTTAAATAACGAAAATTGAGTACGGTTTCGATGATATTTAACAGTTTATAGCCTTGTTAACTAAGACTTATTATTTCATTGACAGTCACAGAAGTGTATCAGGTAAAGATTGTTGTATATCATAAAATACTAGCTAAAAATATTTATGTATTAACAATACTTTCACAGAGTTGATATGAGTATTGCAATAATAATTCATTTAATTAGTATCGAAAATAAATTAAAATCAGTTTGAACTCCAATGTCACTAAGCCTAACCCGAGCTCCGTGTATAATGTTTGGGGAAATATTACCGTAAAATGCAAAAAGTACAGCTAACTTATTGTTTAGTTTTAGCGAAATTGGTGTGACGTAGAAAAAACAGTTAAGGCACGTAGAAATACTTTATGGTAAGGCCTATTAACGGCGTCGATGGGAACGAGATACATCAGTGGCCAAATTTAAAAGGTACTTAATGGGGTGATGAATCAAAAGACTCGTAGCTGCAACCTAGGAGCAACAAACACAACACCCCACACAAAGAGAACGCAACCCGTCAAAAGTCGTGGATTTTCTTGTGTAAATTTTTCATTGGTTAGACGCTTTAGCGCCTGCTGCCGTCAGAAGGGGAAAATTCAGAAATTGTCTTCCCCCTTTCCGTAAAACGTTCAGCGTAAAGGCTTGTGACTCTCGTCCAATGAAATTCGTACACAACCCTTCGTTAGCGTGTTTAAAGGCTAGCTGCGTTCTCCTTGTGTTTGTTGCTCCTAGCTGCAACGGAATTGCCACCACTCAATTGAACTTGGCCACCTGGGATAAAGCTTCAAAAGTCGCTAGATTGCTTGGGTGTTTTTGGTATTACCCAGATGATTATTTTTATTTATTTTTAATTTTCGTTTCTATCCGGTTGGTTAGTGGGTAAAACTTTAATGTCACTGATGCAATGTTTAGATTATAATTGTATTTCTTGTAAATTGCATAAATTGATCTGACAATATTTTATACGACTGGCATATCGCGTTGGCATGACGAAACGTCTGTTAAACACTCCTAAAGCTTTGATTAACTCCTGAAAATATCAAAAAAATTTAGTTTACAGTGTTTCTTTAAATGCAGGTTGGCCGTGAGGATAAAACACTCAATGAGGAAATAAACGTTTCGCAGAGTACGTTGGAGCCTAACGTACACAGTGCCAATATGAATTCAACGACAAATATGAAATTAATCGTGACAACAGTAATTCCGTCCTTAATATCGAAAAACCTCAAAGTGCTGCGGAGGAATGTTTTCTTGTTATTGCTTTTATTTCTGCTTCCGTTCTTGATCATATTGTTGATGGGACAATGCATCGGGAGAAACGTCTTCGATCTGCCGGTGGCGGTGGTCAATGATGAAGACCCGCACGATCTCAGTCTAGAGTTTCTCAGGCATCTACGATCCAAAAAAATCATTCAGGTCAGTGGTCAAAGATATTTCGGTCAAATAAAACGGAAATATATTTTGTTGATCTGACGTCACAGGGCAGAGCTTTTCGAGGGTAGTTCGTTTTTCAAATGCGTTTTTAAAAATACATTCACTGCGACTCTAGCACACGTTCACAAAACCACGTCTCTGTATTGAAATACCTTTAAGATAAAAACAGGACTTCACTTATTTTGGATAAAACAGGGATTTTTAGACGACGTAATCGTCAGAAGATTACAATCCTTAGCCTTAGGTTAGTATTCTCCATTTAAGTTATTTATTAAAGTATCAGTAGAAATCAATTGGCTTTTTGTGTTTGTGTTTTGTTCACGATTTCAACATTAACGAGTACAACACGCCATTCTGAATTTTTTCGATACTTAAGTATGTATTAATTAGTGTGGAATCTCCATTACAAACGGTCGTGGCCAGTGCTATGATGGCGCAAACAATTTCAGTGGCCATTAAACAGGAGCTTTATACATCCTTTCTTACGTGCCTAATCTTAATCAAGAGTTAGTGTTAAAAGACACTCTTGAAAAAACACACATTTATTTAATTTCCTGGTGTTGCCAAAGATTTGATTAATTTTGTGAAAGAATCTTCGAAACGAATTTCGGTGTTTTAGAATATTCTCGATCCGAAAAGGAAATTGCGCTCCTTTAGTCCAACAAGATGGTCAGCTAGGCTAATAATAATCAGCCAGGCTAATACCCAAGGCACCACCTTAGGCCTAAGTCATCAAGCGACTTTTGAAGCCTTTAATTCAGGTTAGAGGTCGGGGACGGTTAATCATTATCCATGATAAAATGTAAACAAAGAAAATTACCGGTTAATATTTCGGAAAATGATTAAAAAACATGTATTATTCGGAAAATTTGAGCTTTTTATCGAAAAAAACGTCGTTTTTCCGATTAATTTTGCAAATTTATCAAAAAATTAATTAATTACTTGATCAAAACATTTTTCGAATAATTTTGAGAGCTTTATCTATTGAATAAAAGTTAACCATCCCCGACCTCTAATTCAGGTGGCCCGGTTACAATGCGTAGGAGGGTGGTGGCAAGCCCTGCATGCCACGCGATCGAGCCAACAGCTCCCTACACTAATTATTACCGTTAACCTCAACAAGTTTTTATGGTGCGTTAGAGTCGCGTCTTTGAAAGAACAGGGTATAAGGCTACTCAATTCTTGTACAATTCCTTAAAACATTTCTAAAGCAAAGTAGAAATGCTAGTATTAAGGCTTCCAGTTATTTAACAAATTAAAAAGTTTAAATTTATGTTTTGTTCTAAAACCATCCGAACAATTTTGAAACATGTCAAAATTTAAATGCAGAATTACAAAAATTTAATTTTAACTATAAAGACACAATCGAAGATCGATATTATTCTAAAATACTTTTTGGGAAATATAACCGACATGAACTTCTATAAAACAAAACGCATCAAGCGGGCTCATGCCGCAGGAAGTTATCAAAACCATTTAACACTGGGGAAGAAGACTTAACCTTAAAACCGAAAAAATTTCACAGAACATAATATTTTGAAGCAATTGACCAATTAATTTGTTGTTTGGAAGAAAGATTCGATCGATCAAGAGAGATTTGAAAAGTTCTTTATAGGTAACAAATTGTAGTTTCGGAAGATTTCGTTATGTATTTCTACGGAACGGACTTCAATAGAAATAGATCAAAACTTCAACGAGACATGTGCCTTGATGCCGCTGCTTCTGAACAAATGAAGCTTATTAAACTAATTTCTATAAATTTATCATACACTTTTTAAAACTCTTACATCCCAAAAGTGTTTTTTAAAGTTAGTTGTGGAGCCGTGATGTGGTCTACATATCTCGACTTGGTGGTAATTTCACCTCCAGCCTTGCGAAGGTTTCTGATTCATTTTAATTAATTATATGTATACTTTTCTCGTAAATGATATGTTATAATATACACCGGCGCAAAAAACTAGTTAGTGGTTATATTTCGTTGAATAATACTATACATTGAATACAAAATACGTTGACAAACATTATTAGAGTTAGCTATCTTTGCTTTATTTTTAAATGGTTATTATTTATTAATACATATAACCTCAAGTGGATTTCTAGATGGTCTTGTGTAAGGCTGGTTTTTCACAGGACCAAAATTCTGCGACGATGTGCGTTGGTTTCCACTAGCGTCCGCAGCAGCGCATAACTCAATTTTCGGGCGTACAAACATTATGACGAGCGTTAATAAAAGGCACTATGACGCGGGCTAGTGGAAACCCCACTATAGGCCTAAATGTAATTTTTTTGCGTCGACGGGAAAATCTTGTATTAGGCCTGACGGAGATTTCTTTTCGCCATCGAGTTGTTTTTGGCACTTTTAAAAATTTCTAAAGTCGAACACAATTTACTTGGTATGATTCGAGTATCGATTGCATTTGATTATTTCCCGAGCCAGAATCTGGTAAACAAACAAACGAAATAGTTTCATTGATTCGGTGATCCCGACTTGGCTCTGAAGATAGTTTTATTGAATCGTCTGTTTTTAATAAACGAACATTTTATTTTATTAATCGTTGAATTGCTAAATTTGATCTTATCACTTCAATGCACTTGAAGTCGTTGAGGTTCTATGCTGGAGCCGCCATTTTTTGCTTCAATATTGTTTTGATTTTCAGAAACATAAATATCAAACATGGCTCTGTTCAACAACTAAAATCGTAAAATAATCTGATACTTCTGATTGCTTTACCGTTGGGTCCGATTGGTTAGGCCTATCGGGGCGTAAATAATTTTTGAACGCAAAAACGCTCAAAACCTGTTTAAATTAAATCAAACAAAATGGCGGCAAACAGATATTTTCTACGTTCGTGTGACCTTTATGATACATATCAGAAAAACCTACTCGTAGAACAGGTTAATTTGATAGCTTTCCGAACCGGAAGAAGCAAAAATCGTCCAACAACTGTTACTGTGTTTCTGATAAATAATCGGAAATTAATCAGAAGGTTGTTGAACGCAGCTAATATTATAAAGTTTTAAATTGATGACAGTTATACACGTGTGGAAAATTAAGATTATGGAAAGGTTATTTAAAAAAGATGTTTTATTAGTGTTCAATACAAATTAATTCTTCGATATTTCGTTTCAGTATAATTACCCAAATATGTCAAGTGCCGTCGATTCCGTAAAAACAGGCCACAGTAAGATGGTGCTGCATATTCCCGAAGACTTCACCATTTGCTTTCGTAATCGTGTTGAACTGGGATCCTTCGTCAATGATGCTATCATAAAGTGCTCCAACATTTATCTACACGCCGATACCACTAGTAAGTATTATCAAAAAGAAAACACTTTCCATAATTAAAAATACGTACCGGGAAACTAGCGAATGGCGGGTCACGTAATTCTGGTCACGGTCGTTTGATATAACACGCGTGTGTATTAATCGCTTTTAAATTTATATTTAATTTTGTACCCGGCCACCTCGAAGGCATATTCAGATGAAGAACCTCGTTTTTATTCTAATAAATTTAACGGTCTCCTTCTTATGGCTTTATAGGCAAGATAGTATTATCTTTAAATGTCCGTTTTGTTTTCAGATTGAAAGCAATTAAGAGATACAAAACGACAACCATATTAATGTTTGTCAGAATATTATTTATTATTAAATGTCGTTGAAAAATAATCATAAGCTAAGCTAATACCCAAGGCACCACAATAGGCCCAATTAGTGCTCGGAATTACGAACAAGATGAATATAGATAAACCGTATAAATTTCGATAATTTGTTTATTGGATAAGCATCCATGAATAAAGTGCACCTACCTTTAACTTTGGATTATCAAACAAATGAATAACGGATAAACGCTTTATCCATTGTCGAAACAGATAGTATCCAATTTATTCGTTTAGATGAGAGGTCATAACATTTTAGGAATGGATAAAATGACTACGGGGGGTTATCCACAGATACGTATTTACGTATAAAGAACGTGGCGTATAAATATTTTTTTTTAACCAAAAACAATTCCAAACTGAAAAATAACTTATCTATCAGATAAGTCTATTTTATTATTTATTCATATTTTTTTATCTATTGAACATACAGTTTTGTACCTTTTTTAAGTTACTATCTATTAAATTATGTTTACTTCATTGCAAGATTATCCGCGGATAAAGAACAAAGGTCTCATTCTTACATTTTTCGATTCAAGTTGCCAGTTGCAAAATGTTCCCGCCAGATTTGGCTAATTTAAAAGTATGACGCGAAAAATAAATTGTAGGTCCTTGGATAAGAGACATAATTTTGGGGTATGGGGAATTGTAACTTTTGAAATTTAATTGCTCTTAAACTTTTTCAATAAGTTAATTTCGAGAGTCATTGGGTGAGTTTTATTTCTCATGTGAAGCGAAGATTGACTACCCCGACGTAAACACGTAGTCTGGTCCGTGACCCGTCGTCTCACCCGCACTCGTCTATGGTTAATGGCATAAGTTAATGATACCTCTAAGTAGACCAATGGCTATGCTGCCTATGGCGGATATGCTTGTCCAAATCGACCTATGTCTCTCCGTACTGCGTATCAAAGTAGCCTTAACATGCACTTGGAACTTCCGAAGCTGACGTTTCTTTAATCCCGTTTGGTGCAAAGCTAGCTTGAACTTCCCCAAAAGAGATAAATTTCGGTATTCCCTTAGAAAATTCGTTCCCCCCACAGAGGCAAAAGAACGTTTTTTTTTGCAATTGGTTTATTTATCTCAGCCCAATATAGTTTCATTCTCGACCGCACAGCGGCGCTGGGTCCGAGATATTTTTCAAATCTTTCATTTTCGCGGGAATCGGAGAGACAACATTTGACATCACATTTTCTGGACAAATATTCCACCTTGAAAAGGCTTATTTGTCTACTTAGAGGTATCATTAACTTATGTTAATGGTTGAGGACGGAACGGAACACGTTTTGACGGAGGGGAAATGAGTCTTAAAAATGACTTCTTAAGGGTAGGATTCCAAAGCGGACTCGGGGAGGGCCGGGTCGGGTATAAAAAGACCGATTCAATTGGGGGCCCGACTCGTCTCTATACCGTAGCTACGCCACTACATGTAGGCAATCGTGAAGTCAGGTTTTTTAAGTGATTAAATCATTGTACAATTCTTTCCCTCGCCACTTGTCGTTGACCACTATCAAGTTAATACTTACTTCTGTTGATTTAGGATCATTGAAGTGTTCCAGATGCTTCTTTCGAATGTGATATTTGAATTTCCCAGTGCTAAAGCCCGATTTTGCTCCCTCGCTATATAATATGACGTGCTTTGCTTAGTTAAAAAAAGGTATTTAGGTTTTCTCAATATATTACCACTTAGGAAAGTCTTATCAAAAGTTAATTATATTTGTCACTCTTCTTATTGAAGAAATTAATTTACACCGCTCGACTCTCGTCTCGAGGCAGATTTCAATGGGCCTAAGCCCACACGTGACCACCAACACTTTGGAAACATACACCGTGACACTTCACAGTTTAAAACGTTTTGCCTGTATTCTTTGGGGTTTATTCGTGAGCCGTGGGCTTTGAGCGAGAATGCCATTTTAAGTATAATAAGAATAATAAAGTTACTGCGTAGCTGCTACTATAGACACTGCTATAAAATACTAATTATGTGATTATTTACTTTTGTGTATATAGAAGCAAAAGGTTTGGACGGATTTTACACGAGTCAGGGAGGCTCAAAAAGGTTTATCTGGCAAATCTTCTAACCTAGTTCTTTAGCTATAATTGGTTAATTTTAGATTCAAATCCAACTCATTTCACGGTTTTTTACAAACCATTGTCAATAGTGAATGAACTATATATCTTTGATTATATGAAAAGATCAGTTAGAACTGGCTATATTTCGAAACACAATCTTCACGTGGGCTACCTCAGCTAAACTTTGAAAATTGACTTTACGAGTGTTGCTTTAGAAAATATCAAGCCAATAAGACTGAGCATAAGCAGAAATTTTAAAACCAGAGAAGAAATGCATTTTAAGTTCGCAAGTCCTACTTGAAGTAGAGCTATGCTCTATTTGTGAAGTGTTTGGTCTGTTTAGCATGGAATTTATGTCGGTTGATGCCCAATTTTCCTTTTATTCAAAAGGTACGCGAGACAGCCAGTGCCCAAGTTATGGCACCAAAAACTGTTTGACCTTTTTCTCAACGAACAAAGTTGCATTTTAAGAATTTTTAACGCAAAAATGGCGCCATTCAAGCTATTTGTCCCGGACGCCAGAAACATTCGCAACGCCACTGGATTGAGGCATCAGCTTCTATTTAATAACTAAAAAATATTTTAAGCAAGGTTAATACAATATCTCCCCACCGTAATGTCTAAGGTCATTTTACAGCTTTGCGCCCGATATAAGCGGCCCGAAATAGAGCCCAAGCCGTAGTCGGGATCCCATCCATTCCCTTGACATGCCAGTCTGAGTTTGTAGGGTTCCGGCCCGCATTGAAAACAGCCCGTGGGCCTAGTACCGTACACCGGAACATGTCCATTTATGTTTGTAAGGAACCTGTCCGCACCCACTGTTTTGGTAAAAATTGAAGACCTAAGCCGATACCTGCGCACGTACTATCAACCCGCACTAACTAATATTCCGAAACTCATTTCGGAAAATCATGAATAACTAGCGATGGGGGACCCGAGCGTATATGTTGTGATTACTAAACGTCAGCGTTTAAAAATATATTATTTCGCACAGGAACAGTGACACCGTTTCCAAACACTTTCGTCGGCTGATTGTTAAAATGCAAGTTCTGGCGGTGAATATAGAAAATAGCGAAAGTGAAACTAGGCACGTTTCCTTTTGTGGCGTTTTAAACAAATAAAATTTTTGAAGGAAGGGCTCAAAAAGAGGTTCTATTTCAGTGGCGTAGCACTGATTAGATTTGCCCGTGGCAAATATTTCTTTTGGGCCCATATACGTAGATACGACCCAATAGACCCCGACATTTTCCGCCCAGGCCACCCTTTTGCTACGCCACTGTTGTATTTAATAACCATCTTTGAGAGTTCAACATGGATATCGGCCATTGCGATATCATTATAGCTGGTTGTCCCTGTACGAAGCACTTTAATAAGTCCATGGTCTCAGTACAGAGCGATGTATACCATTCTCATATGAATTGTATAATTTTACTTTTACTTAATCCGCGCAGTAGAGGCATTGAGCCACTTTGTATTTTGAACTACCTTCTTCGGACGATCTAAGCGACACTTTATGTTTCCACACGTCTCTTCGCAGTCTAGAAGTGCCTGCCATGGTTCCGTTTGCGAAAAGAAACCAAACCGTCCGTTTCGGAGTTGAGTTTACGAGTGAATTCTTCCAAACTACGTGACCGCCTCCGTAACAAATAATCGGATAAAACCAATAGATTAACCGATTCAATATTCATTTGAAAAAACAAAGTACACATTACGAAACGAATTAGATAAAGTTTTTTTGTTTGAAACTGAAAGGATATGTCTACTTTATTTATTGGATAATTTATCCAACGAGTAATATTTTTTTTAAGATAGACTTCCTAATCAGATAAGCTTAGTCGATGTTCATTTAGATTTATCCATGGATAACGGAACTGTGAACATACTCCACACTTTATTTATATTATTTGAACGTTTTATAGATAAGAGGGGCCAAAGGTTAAACGTATAAAATTACACGTTTTGATATCGTTTTCGTTTTATCTGAATTGGTAGATAATAAGAATGTCTATTTTCTTCAAAATGGATAAACCCATGAATATTAAAATAGACCTTATCTAATGGGTAAAAATTACACGAATTCCGAGCACTAGGCCCAAGTCATCTAGCGACTTATAATGCCTTTAAACAAGTGGCCGGGTTACAATGCGTAGGAGGGTGGTGGCAAGCCCTTCACGCCACGCGAGCCGACAGTTCCCTATACAAGCTATTATCGTTAAAGATATCACAGTCATCTATTTTCGCTACCTGAGAGCCAAAGTCAAGCAATTCTTATAACCCATTTTTAAGAAAAAATTTAATTTTGTTTTAAATCTCTCGATTAATTACTAAGGTAAAATAATAACAAAAAATAAAAACAAGGAGTTTCAAACGTAAAAATTAAGTTATTAGTTTAATGTAAAGACAGTTGAGGATTCTTATTTTGAATTTTATTCAAAAGTCACTTATCTCAACTTGCTTTAATTTTAGTCTCATGTAGCTATTCTCAAAATTTTGAAATACGGACAATAAATTAACATTGATATAGAATAAACATATTCGAATTATACTTTTGAAATAGAGGGTGTTTTTCAAATATAATCGCTATAAAATTTTTATTTTTATGGTAAGTAACTAATACTGGGGGACATGGTTTTCTGAAAACTCATCAATCTCTGAAGATTTTTCACAATTTTCAAAATACTATTTTTCAATATACTAGGTGCTAGGTAAATTTTGCCAATGAGAAAGCTGTAGAGCGTCATCGAAAACGTACGAATATCTTTAGTTCGTTGAAAAAAGAGAACCGTTTCATTGAAAAGCACGACTTAAAAAATTGACAAGGTGGGCAAGCCAAAATACACTTTAAATTCTCTTCGATTCACATGTTTACTATGATTGGTTAAATCATTCTTTCAATCTCCTTTTTCGGTAGTCACTTAGTTTTTTTTTACAAAAATAATTTTTGTATTTTTATTGGTTTCGTGGTTTTATTTTTCTTAAAACAAATCTTCCTTTAGAATTGGTGCTGGAAAGTAAATTCATGTTATAATTGAAGAAACTGGCAATAATATTTAATTTTATTGTTTATTGGAAAATCGTTCATTTACAATTTTTTACTTCATGTTACAACAATCTTTCAATTATCTGTTAAGTTAAATTCAGTTTTTCACTCGAAGATCTATTTGGTCCGAGTTTCGCGTCTTTTTGTTCGCTCGAAGACCTATCGGTACGAGCTATTAGTAAGTTTTTAAATTTCTTAAAATTTGTAGGGTTTAGCTTTATTATCCCTTATCATAATGGACTTATCTACTTATTCGCTAATTATATAATCTTTTTCAATTATCTGCCCATCGGCTGCCACACAGGCTTGAGCTCAAACAATCAATTTATCAAACGTACGTTCAATCATTTATGGCGCTTGTTCACGACAAGCATTTATAATTCATTGACGAAGTTCCTCTTGGCTTTGAAGCGGAATTGGGTAAGCCCTTTCTTCGACAAATCCTTGAAGGAAAAAATCCAGTGGCGTAAGATCTGGGGACCTTGGTTGCCAATGAACGGCACCGTTTCTGCAGATCCAACAACATTTACATTTATCAGAAGTTAATAAATTATCAACATTGACATTTATCAGAAGTTAATAAATTATCAACATTTACATTTATCAGAAGTTAATAAATTATCAACATTTACATTTATCAGAAGTTAATAAATTTATCAACATTTACATTTATCAGAAGTTAATAAATTTATCAACATTTACATTTGTCAGAAGTTAATAAATTTATCAACATTTACATTTATCAGAAGTTAATAAATTTATCAACATTTACATTTATCAGAAGTTAATAAATTTATCAACATTTACATTTGTCAGAAGTTAATAAATTTATCAACATTTACATTTATCAGAAGTTAATAAATTTATCAACATTTACATTTATCAGAAGTTAATAAATTTATCAACATTTACATTTGTCAGAAGTTAATAAATTTATCAACATTTACATTTATCAGAAGTTAATAAATTTATCAACATTTACATTTATCAGAAGTTAATAAATTTGTCAACATTTACATTTATCAGAAGTTAATAAATTTATCAACATTTACATTTATCAGAAGTTAATAAATTTATCAACATTTACATTTATCAGAAGTTAATAAATTTATCAACATTTACATTTATCAGAAGTTAATAAATTTATCAACATTTACATTTATCAGAAGTTAATAAATTTATCAACATTTACATTTATCAGAAGTTAATAAATTTATCAACATTTACATTTATCAGAAGTTAATAAATTTATCAACATTTACATTTATCAGAAGTTAATAAATTTATCAACATTTACATTTATCAGCATTTACATTTATCAGAAGTTAATAAATTTATCAACATTTACATTTATCAGAAGTTAATAAATTTATCAACATTTACATTTATCAGAAGTTAATAAATTTATCAACATTTACATTTATCAGAAGTTAATAAATTTATCAACATTTACATTTATCAGAAGTTAATAAATTTATCAACATTTACATTTATCAGAAGTTAATAAATTTATCAACATTTACATTTATCAGAAGTTAATAAATTTATCAACATTTACATTTATCAGAAGTTAATAAATTTATCAACATTTACATTTATCAGAAGTTAATAAATTTGTCAACATTTACATTTATCAGAAGTTAATAAATTTATCAACATTTACATTTATCAGAAGTTAATAAATTTATCAACATTTACATTTATCAGAAGTTAATAAATTTATCAACATTTACATTTATCAGCATTTACATTTATCAGAAGTTTATAAATTTATCAACATTTACATTTATCAGAAGTTAATAAATTTATCAACATTTACATTTATCAGAAGTTAATAAATTTATCAACATTTACATTTATCAGAAGTTAATAAATTTATCAACATTTACATTTATCAGAAGTTAATAAATTTGTCAACATTTACATTTATCAGAAGTTAATAAATTTATCAACATTTACATTTATCAGAAGTTAATAAATTTATCAACATTTACATTTATCAGAAGTTAATAAATTTATCAACATTTACATTTATCAGCATTTACATTTATCAGAAGTTTATAAATTTATCAACATTTACATTTATCAGAAGTTAATAAATTTATCAACATTTACATTTATCAGAAGTTAATAAATTTATCAACATTTACATTTATCAGAAGTTAATAAATTTATCAACATTTACATTTATCAGAAGTTAATAAATTTATCAACATTTACATTGATCAGAAGTTAATAAATTTATCAACATTTACATTTATCAGAAGTTTATAAATTTATCAACATTTACATTTATCAGAAGTTAATAAATTTGTCAACATTTACATTTATCAGAAGTTAATAAATTTATCAACATTTACATTTATCAGAAGTTAATAAATTTATCAACATTTACATTTATCAGAAGTTAATAAATTTATCAACATTTACATTTATCAGAAGTTAATAAATTTATCAACATTTACATTGATCAGAAGTTAATAAATTTATCAACATTTACATTTATCAGAAGTTTATAAATTTATCAACATTTACATTTATCAGAAGTTAATAAATTTGTCAACATTTACATTTATCAGAAGTTAATAAATTTATCAACATTTACATTTATCAGAAGTTAATAAATTTATCAACATTTACATTTATCAGAAGTTAATAAATTTATCAACATTTACATTTATCAGCATTTACATTTATCAGAAGTTTATAAATTTATCAACATTTACATTTATCAGAAGTTAATAAATTTATCAACATTTACATTTATCAGAAGTTAATAAATTTATCAACATTTACATTTATCAGAAGTTAATAAATTTATCAACATTTACATTTATCAGAAGTTAATAAATTTGTCAACATTTACATTTATCAGAAGTTAATAAATTTATCAACATTTACATTTATCAGAAGTTAATAAATTTATCAACATTTACATTTATCAGAAGTTAATAAATTTATCAACATTTACATTTATCAGCATTTACATTTATCAGAAGTTTATAAATTTATCAACATTTACATTTATCAGAAGTTAATAAATTTATCAACATTTACATTTATCAGAAGTTAATAAATTTATCAACATTTACATTTATCAGAAGTTAATAAATTTATCAACATTTACATTTATCAGAAGTTAATAAATTTATCAACGCTCAGGCAACTCGCGATTTAGGGAATTGTTCGGGCCTCTTTGATAATGAGGCGGGGTACCGTCTTGTTGAAATGAACGTCATCGCTTTCTTCTACAAATTTGTTCAGTAAGAATTGCAAGTAGTTCTGACTGTTGAGAATTCGTTTGGGCTGTGCGAGTAGTGGTTTAGGCAATCGAGTCAGGTATCCATTACGAAATTTTTTTCATCGAGTATTCGAGTCGAGTAATATGGAAGTCGAGTCGAGTAATTGAATCCTTGATTAAGGGGGCATTTTCTCTTATTCGAGTGAAGTAATTGAGAAAAACCCTCGAGTAATATTTTTAACGAGTTGTGTTATCGAGTACTTGATAAGGAGCTGGTTTTAATCAAGCAATTAGGAAATTAAATTAAAAATAAGTATAAACTAACTTTGAATGTTGAAAAAGATTCCATTAATTTAAATGAACCACAGTTTCCACAACTTTGGTATCCTTATAATGGCTAGTTGGATATAAAGGACTAGTATACTAGGCTACTGACCTAATTAAAGTAATTAATTATAAATGTTAATCTTTAGATCCTTAATTATAAATGTTAATCTTTAGATCCTTAATTATAAATGTTAATCTTTAGATCCTTAATTATAAATGTTAATCTTTAGATCCTTAATTATAAATGTTAATCTTTAGATCCTTAATTATAAATGTTAATCTTTAGATCCTTAATTATAAATGTTAATCTTTAGATCCTTAATTATAAATGTTAATCTTTAGATCCTTAATTATAAATGTTAATCTTTAGATCCTTAATTATAAATGTTAATCTTTAGATCCTTAATTATAAATGTTAATCTTTAGATCCTTAATTATAAATGTTAATCTTTAGATCCTTAATTATAAATGTTAATCTTTAGATCCTTAATTATAAATGTTAATCTTTATATCCATGGTAATTTACAATTTATTTAAAAATTATATAAAAGGACTGCTACTTCATGGATTTTACAAGGAATTTTAATATCAAAATTTAAAATAAATTGTGAGCTTTCGGACCGTGGGCCTTCGTCAGCCAGTATACGATATTAAAATGCTTTTTAAATCCCTATATATATATTTTTAAATAAATAGTAATTTATAGTAAAATAACAATACAATAAACATCTGTCCGTATATTGCTACGGAAGTTAAGACTCCTGAGTCCTAACGCCGCCCGACATCAAAAGTTGTGAAGAGACATCAAAGTGACACTCCAAACCAAAATCAAAACTTAATAACATTTGTTGGAGAAAAACAGTGATCCATCTCCAAGGTCCTTCAAAGCATTTGTTGTTTGTACGTCTTGTAGGTACCGTTTATTGTCGCCACCCCAAATAGATGCAAAAACTCCTCTTTGTACTTAGATCAACTTATTCGAGTTATCAAGTACCCGACTATGCAATGTTTTGATACTCGATAATTGACGAGTATTTTCCAATTCCTCATTCGTGGTCGAGTTCAAGTACTCAACCTCAAAAAAATAATCGATGATGTTCCAGTACTCGCACAGCCCTGGAATTCGAGGTAAAAACACTGTACGAATAAGGCGATTTCCAAAGAGTCAAACTGCACTTGGGGACGGTCTGAAATTGCCCAGTGAGGGTTTTCCTATCCTGATGATTATTTTGATGATTGAAATTGAAAATTCGTCGGTGACCAAAAGTTGCGGATAAATAACTGAGAGTAGTATGCAGCCAAGTATGCAAGTACAATGTTCTGAAAGTCAAAATCACGTTTTCCCAAAAACACGACACCTAGGTTGCGCAATACTATAACGCTCGAAATCATTAACCGGTCGCAATAATGTACTTACTGATGGTCTCATATTTGCATGCTGTTTTGCAAAAATATCTCAAACCCTGGTTAGATTTCATCTGCCCTCTCCCTAATACAGGGCAACGTTTAAAATATGGGTTAAGACACCCTACTCTGATAAATTCTTATTAAAAGTATGCCACCGCATAGAAATTAAAGATTTTTTCAGTTAAAAATTGGTTTTCTTTCATCGATCTAACGTTATAAGTAGTTTCTCGATGACGCTCTACAACTTTGTCTTTGGCAAATTGAGTGGTGAAATATAATTTTTTTTTAAATTTTTAGAAATAGATCAAAACGATAGAAATTTCAATATTCTAGCAATTATATTGACTTATGGAGCAAAGCAAAACCGCCTGTATATGAACTTAGCTATGTACTAGAAACCTTTCTGTCAATTTTCAATACAGTTGCACTATTATAAACTGAAAAATATACTTCTTTCCGGGCCTCAATTGGAAGTTTTATTTGCTATGTAATATATATTTCTGACGTGTTTGTCTTTTTTCAGATCAGATAATCACTTTGCAATTGTTCTACATGACTTTGAAGTCATATCAAAACTTTCAAATGGAGTTCATTAAGAACTATTATGATGCTTCACCTTTGATCGCTACTGCGCCTCTTTCGGTACGATAACATAAACTACTATTTATCTCTTAAACAAGGATCCTTTATAACAGGATTAGTAGCGAGGGAGACAAATAATATTTTGATTCTGTAAAGTACGAATTCCATCGCTGGCGGTATTGGAAACAAAACAGATCCGTTTTAGAGGTTCGCCATAGTTCTGCGGAATATTTTTCAAAAACTACATTTACGACTCGTTACTTATCTTTCTATTTGGAATCCTACGTTCCTTATCCTATCGAGCTGATATCAAACTTAACGAATTGTTTTAAATCTTACACTTAAATCAGTTTCGGGAGACGATCTACGGAAGTGAAGACAGTGAATTCATAGATTACATGACTTCTTCGGTCTTGCTGGTTTTTGTACACTTTTTGTCCATGGCCTTAACAGGGATCACGTTACTGATGGAGAAACACGGCGGGGTATTGGACAGATTCCAAGTGTGCCAAGTTAGCAAGACTCAAGTATTCGTAGCTCAACTGCTGACCAACCTGATCGTCGTCGCCATTCAAGTGGTCATCATGCTGGGGACTCAGTTTTCCCTATTCGACACAGTTCTCAAAGGAAGCCTGATCTTAGTCGTGACGCATTTGTTTCTTCAAGGCTTCTGCGGAATCATGTTCGGTCAGCACTCGAGGTGAAGGCCTTGTATTCGCGGTATAATTTGCTGATGTATCTGTTTTACAGGGCTTTTCATATCGGCTATTGCTACAACTACGAATGGCGGGATTCTCGCTGGAATAGGGGCGTTCCTCCCAACTTTAATTCTCAGTGGTGAGTGATAAAAGCCGTATTTAAGGGTTCCACTAGCCAATTTAATTTCGCGTTACGTCCACTAACGAAGAATGCATATAATGTAATGTTTAAAGGTGGATGAGGAGAGAGTGGTGTTTAATTAATGACCCTTTAATTTACGATTCATAAATGTTGCATAAAATACAAATGTATATTATAATATAATGTATAATAAAAATAAACAATGATTTATTTTAAAATTAAGAAGGTTTCTGGGAACAGATGGTTTGCAAGTCAGTGCGTATCTTATAGGGTTATTAGTTACAACTATAAGATTTATTTTCATGCGGGCAAATCGAGTGGTCGAAACTTAACAAATTTTGCGTACTTGATTTTAACTCTTGAGAAGATTTTGGGCGGTTTTTTTTCAATTGATCCTTCCTTTAAACGCCAATCAAATCTCATTGCTTACTTTTAACGCGATTGAAATACACGAGAGTGGCGTTTTCACTTCACCCCTTTTATTATGTTAAACTAAAAACATTCTTGATATTTATGTTTGTGTCGTAGAAAAACTATTGCATTTTAAGTTATTGTTACAGTAGAGGCCTCTTATTTTTGCAAAGTATCTAGAATATTTTTTATTCTTTTATTTAATATTTAATTAGTTATAACGTATTAAAGCAAATCCCAAAAATAAAGAAACTGGATAATCAATCATTAAATATTCGTTTTTTAATCACCAAAACTATTTAAAGCAACAAACCCGAGGAATGTTCACCGGGAAATTGTAACAATGCAATAATTTAAAATTAATTGAATTAATATGATACAAGAATAATATCAATAACACTTATTAATGAGCTAAATAGATGATGGTGATCTTAAAATAAATAACAAAACAAAACTAGGCTGAGCTGGGGTTATTTTTGTTTTATCACAGGGATGTATTTGTATAATGAAAATTAATTTTTGTTATTACGTAGTCCAATGGTAGTGGCGTTGGGACGGTAACCCAAAGGTCGTAGTTTCGATTCCTACCCGAGGTGATATGATTTTTCTCAATCACTCTGGTATGGCAACACACGCAGAGGTATTCCTTGGTTTAAATGAAACTTCTGATGTATTTGTATATTGCATGGGTCGGTGGAGTGATTTTGAGCTAGATTTCGAATATAACCAGATATAATATGTTTTTCATTTAAAGAATGCTTACATCTAAATGAGGGAATACTTCACCCAAATAACAATTAATGTGAGTTTAATAGAAGCTTAAATAAACCTGTTCAACTATTTGCCTAGAAATAGTAATACAGATACATACTTGTGAAAGCGTTATGTATTTGAAAGCTTAATATTTATAGAAGTGCTCGTGCGATTTCGCACTCGTCTCCTGAAAAAAAAAATACGTGCGCCATCAACTTTAGCCTTACAAATAAAACTAACATAAACAAGTGACCATTTTATTTAGTTAGAGGTATTTATTGAAGCGCCTATTGGGTATTAACAAAAGGAAATGAACCGAAGCATGTTGGAGGCGTTATCCTTATGAAGTTACATTTTAATCTCGAATTTGAAATTTTGCGCGCTCCTAGGCCGAAAAAAAAAGTTTTTGTTTTAATGAAACCGTTTTTTACACATAGAAATAGCTATACCCACAATTCCCAAACGCAATTTATCGCGTCAAAAGACGGGGATGGAAATTAGCTTTTATTTTACTCGATTTTCTCATCATTTTCATAGGGATAACGCCCTCCGATTCTGAGTGCAATTTCGATAACTTCGGTTCATTTATTTCTGGTATTAATATATTTCAGGATTCATGTGGCCGATAGAAGGAATGCCGACGGCCTTGAGGCTGTTCGCCCGTTTGGTACCGATCACTCAAACCAACGAAGGCCTGCGCTCCGTCCTTCTTCGAGGCTGGGGACTCGGCCATTTCCAAGTTCAGATGGGACTTCTGAGCGTCGTTCTTTGGTCGACCTTTTTCTTGGTAGTCGCGCTACTTTTCTTCCGATATCAAAAATGATCGTTCTATCGAAACTTAATTGCTAGGATTATTTGGCATTTTTAAATCGGAACAAAAATTGGGTTTTAATAATCAGTTCGCGTTAATTTTTATGCCATAAAGTGACAAAAACATTCTATGTAATTTAGGATATTTAAAGAATGAGATGATATTTAGACTTTCGAAGAAATTTAAACGTTTTGAAAGGTTCTTGCTAGGGTTAAACTACCCCTAAAAAATTTGTTGTAAATAACATGCTGTAAATTTGACATATAGTAATGGCTGTTAAATTCACAACCATTGTTTCTTATTTTTTAATTGCAGTGATTCCTATTAAAAAAATTGTTATTCTTACTGTTATTTTCGCAGTATTATAAAAGTAGTTAATTCAAGAGATATTACTAAACCATAGTCGGGTACCATCTAGTAGAAATCATCATAAGGACTTATTATACAGTTCGTATACGGGTATACATAAATATCACTTACGAAACTTTTCTATAGAAAACCTTTAGAAAGGCTGTAACGAAGTGTCTTCGAATCTAATTTATATAAACGTGTAGATTTTTTTATTTATCTCTAGAACTGTGGGTCAATTTTCGGAGGATAATTCAAAAGGTATTTTAGTGTAATATCTTTTCTAACGTAATTTCTTTGGCTACTCTAAAGGGGAATGTATAGCAAATCTAAGAGGGATTCTTTAGCTGCAACTCTAAAAATAATTCTACAGCAAATTTAAAGAGATTATATAGGAATTCTGAAGTGGATTCTATAGGAACTCTAAAGGGGATTCTATAGCAAATCTATATGATATTCTATAGAAAATCTAAATACGATTCTACAGCAACTCTAAGGGGGATTCTATAGAAACTCTAAAAGGAATTCGTAACTCTAAATGGGATTCTATGGCAACTCTAAAAAAGATTCTAAAGCAATTCTAGAGGAATTCTATGGCAAATCTCTAGACAGCTCCTATAGAATCAACTTTAAAGGGGATTCTTTAAAACATTAAAATCCACGCTACACATGATAACTTCCCCATTAATCTGAAATGTATAGCATTTGTGAAACTAAATAAAGTTAATTATGATTATATATGAGTTGCCATTTCCATGGCTTCTCCCATTTCGGTCATTGATAAGAAAATCCTAGTTTTTGGTAATTTTAGAATTTTTTGTACTGATTCTAATAATATAATTAAACTATTATAAATTAAAATTTGTGTATTTTCATTTAATAAAATTTCGTTAGGGTCTTTTTCAGGGGCGGCGCCAGGAGATTTTTCCCAATTGTCGCCCCGGTTCCTAGCTCAATTGTATGCCCTCCTATATATTGACTAAAAAATAATGTTTACGCATTATTTATATTGTTCTTAAAAAATTTCGATCTTGCTTAGAATTAACTAAAGACCGTTCTAAGAATTAACTTAAATCATTCTTCGAAATTATTAAGATGAATTTTAAGGATTTGTTTAAGATTATTCTTAGAAATTATTTAGATTATTCTTAGAAATTATTTAGATTATTTTTAGAATTTTTTAAGTTACCTCTTAGATATTATTTAGATTATTTTTAGAAATTATTAAGATTATTCTTAGAAATTATTACGATTATTCTTAGAAATTATTAAGATTATTTTTAGAAACTATTAATATTATTCTTAAAAATTATTAAGATTATTTTTAGAATTTATTAATATTATTCTTAAAAATTATTAAGATTATTATTAGAAATTATTAATATTATTCTTAGAAATTATTAAGATTATTCTTAGAAATTATTTAGATTATTCTTAGAAATTATTTAGATTATTCTTAGAAATTATTTAGATTATTTTTAGAAATATTTAAGTTTCCTCTTAGATATTATTTAGATTATTCTTAGAATTTATTTAGATTATTCTTAGAAATTATTACGATTATTCTTAGAAATTATTAAGATTATTTTTAGAAACTATTAATATTATTCTTAAAAATTATTAAGATTATTTTTAGAAATTATTAATATTATTCTTAAAAATTATTAAGATTATTATTAGAAATTATTAATATTATTCTTAGAAATTATTAAGATTATTCTTAGAAATTATTTAGATTATTTTTAGAAATTATTTAGATTATTCTTAGAAATTATTTAGATTATTTTTAGAAATATTTAAGTTTCCTCTTAGATATTATTTAGATTATTCTTAGAATTTATTTAGATTATTCTTAGAAATTATTTAGATTATTTTTAGAAATATTTAAGTTTCCTCTTAGATATTATTTAGATTATTCTTAGAATTTATAAAGATTATTTTTTAAAAATTATTTATATTATTCTTAGAAATTATTTAGATTATTCTTAGAAATTATTTAGATTATTCTTAGAAATTATTTAGATTATTCTTAGAAATTATTTAGATTATTCTTAGAAATTATTTAGATTATTCTTAGAAATTATTTAGATTATTCTTAGAAATTATTAAGATTATTCTTAGAAATTATTTAGATTATTCTTAGAAATTATTTAGATTATTCTTAGAAATTATTTAGATTATTCTTAGAAATTATTTAGATTATTCTTAGAAATTATTTAGATTATTCTTAGAAATTATTTAGATTATTCTTAGAAATTATTTAGATTATTCTTAGAAATTATTTAGATTATTCTTAGAAATTATTTAGATTATTCTTAGAAATTATTTAGATTATTCTTAGAAATTATAGATTATTTTTAGAAATGTTTAAGTTTCCTCTTAGATATTATTTAGATTATTCTTAGAAATTAAAAAGATTATTTTTAAAAATTATTTTATTATTCTTAGAAATTATTAAGATTATTATTAGAAATTATTAGGTTTATTTTTAGAAATTTTTAAGATTATTCTTAGAATTTTTTAAGATTATTTTTAGAAATTATAAAGATTATTCTTAGAAATTATTAAGATTATTCTTAGAAATTATTAGGATCATTCTTAGAAATTATTTAGATTATTCTTAGAAATTATTTAGATTATTCTTAGAAATTATTTAGATTATTCTTAGAAATTATTAAGATTATTTTTAGAAATTATTAAGATTATTCTTGGAAATTATTTAGATTATTCTTGGAAATTATTTGGATTATTCTTAGAAATATTGGTGGAAGGCTATAAAGCTCTGTGACGTCTGTGTACTGCTTATACTAAAATATGTATGAACAAAATATTTCATTTAAGGCTTAATTATTTATTCTGAAATCTTAATTCAGTTATAATAAAAGTTTTTCTTTCGAACTATTTTGTGTTTTATTTCTTATTTTCCCACCATCGATGGTTTGATATATTTTATCTCATCAATTATTGAACAAAGTCGATTACTTGAGCACAGGGGTTCTCACTTCCAAAATTTCTGTTACTAGTTTACTTAATCTTACAGCAAATAAATTAAATCCAGGGAACACGACAAAAACCGCCTTCAGTTACGCTAAATCTTTTAGTGAAAAGCAACATCTGCGTCATTGTTTGAAGTTCTGGAGGTTTTCATACTGTGAAGCAATTGGTTTTACTCTTAATTTACAGCTGTTCACCTGATCACTGGTCACGCATACTTGAGAGCGATAAGTGCTAAATTTCAAAACAACCAAACAATGTATGCAACTAAAAAGGTGGGGATTTGATGAAGAGCAGGAGATAAATTATAATGGCCCCATTTAAGATAAAATGGAGAATTAAATTTTACTACACTTTCCTAACCGGTTCTATGCAGGAATGCGCTGCTGGTGGTTGAAATGGAAACTCGTTGCCAGTGTTTTGGTATTTGAGATAAATTGCCAAACATTTTATTCACTCGGAAAGAAGCGATAACTAGGATATGCAACTTAACTGCATCATTAAAATTATTTCATGTTTCTGACGAAGTCATCTCAAAAAGGTTAAATCAACTTTAATGCACTGGGGCTTTTGTAACTTCAACCGAACAACACGTACGATTTAGGAAATTAACTACGTCTTCCTGACCAACTAATTTGTAAAGATTTCTCAACCGCATCGATTCTCATTCACCAGCTGTGGTCTTGGTGGAAATACAGTTTCTTAATCAATCGGGAAAGTATTCAAAGCTTAAAAAAATAGATAAAGAAAAGGTAATTGAAATAATTTTAATGGAAACATATATGGACCAAAATGTCAAATAAATTTAAGAGCAAATACATAAAAATCGTAAAAGAAATGATATCAATAAACCCCAAACAGATAACCAAAAAATTAGTATTCGCAAATTAATCTCCTTAGGCTCTTGAATCCTGCTTTGAATTCAAATATCCACCAAAAGTACATTACTTGAAGGTAGTATAGTACACAACAGTTTTGAAGCTCATTTAGTACATAAGAGTAGTATGGCAGTTGCCGTCTACATACAGTGTAATCGACGAGCAATATTGAGGTCGCTCGCGTAGAAGCGCTCCATTGCAATTAACCGTGGTGCTATCAACCCATCTCTTTCCAATTTTCACAACTTCGGAAAACGGAATGGAATAACACGCGCATAGAGGGAAACGCATCTTCCTGACATATCCATTCCCGCTTTCACACATAAATCATTACAGTTGGCTAGCCCCACTATATTATTTTGGCCATGTTTGGACTCGTTCTTTGGGTCCGGGGATTCGTAATGGTGCACCGGGTTGTTTTACCCGTGTGTTCTCAGTGATTCCTCCAACTAATTATAGCTCTGGGTTTAGGATAATTAGATTCAAAGATGGATTAAGAGTATAAAATAAAACTTTTAATGTTTACCAAGAGATTTAATATTTTGTTTTATCCGCGTTAACATGCTTAATGAGATAAAATTACAATAATCAGTTCATATTAACATTTTATTTGCACAGAATTTTTATATTTTTAAAAGAGTGTTTTTTTTTAATGACAACGCCTTTATACCATAATATTATTTACACATTACGAATAAAAGATTAACTTTACTAAAACGTACCCTTCAATAGTATTTCCGTATATTGTTCCTAAATTGTATGTCTCTATTATATTTGGTGCTTATTTAATCCGTAAACATCGCATTGTTCTTTCTTCCCATTTCAACAATTTCTATTTCTGCACTCCTAACGATAAACTTTCCACGCAATGGCATTTGTTCGCGATTTCTCCTGGCACGGACACTCACAAGCCGCGACTCACCTCGTCCGGGTGAGCCCGTTCTCTTCTTTTCTTCATGGTTTACAATTAAAGAACCAACGCTTCCCTAGACCTCGGTTCTCCTACTATGACCGTGTTACCTTTGGCATTGACGTTCCTACCGGTACTATCGACCGTCACACTGGTCTCAACAATAACACCTCTTGCGGATAAAATTGGCGTAGCATTACTTAACTATCAAGACGTGTTAAGAATTTTCACCAATCGCACAACTCGCATTAAAGTACGCTCCTGCTCATATCGCTTGTCTCTCTTGAAAACCCTGATGGCTCTCTTGAAAACCCTGATTGCAAAGCCTCCTCGTGGCGAGAGCCGGGCAACGTATGGCTAATAACCTGCGGCTGATTTGCACAGGTATTACTGTCCCTATCCGGATTGTCCTTAATGGGGTCACTGGTGTCGTTCGCGGCTGCCGGGCCTGATTTCTGGGCTTGCGCGCCAGTTCGCATCGTCCCCTTCGCCGCCAGCCGGAGGAGGGACGGGTGTGTTCGTGGTTGCTGGGCTCGGACTTTGGGTTCGCGCGATGGTTCGCTCCATACCTGTCATTTGATAACCTTATCGGGGATGGTAATTGCAGTGAATGAGAAAGTCTCTCTAGCCCTCAGCTGTGCGAGGATGGGTTCTCGGGCAGGCCCATGGTGTCGCCTTTTGTTGGGCCGTGATGAGGGCGTTTGTTTGCCATATGTGAGCCGGTTTTTATAGCTGTCTCACTGGCCGAACGTTTGTTTCGCAAAGCGCATTTTTGTCCGGACCTGGTTGAGTGTTGTGGGCCGCCGTTGTGCCTAGCGGAACGGCGGGGTACAAATACATAACTTTATGTCTCTAAAAGCTGGCCCTCAAGGGGTCGGAGTGTGCAATAACTGGCGGCTGTACCAGGGAGTCGGGGTCCGGCTCTTGTAACCCGACTTCGGTCAGGTGTGGGCTGGATACTGGGCTTCGGCCCAGGCTAATGGAGAGGGGCTGGGCAAACTGGCCGCCTCGGCGGATTGAGTAGCCTGCTGTGGTGCTGCGGGCCTCCGTATGAGGGCACGGCGGACCCATCTCCCGGCCTTTTGGGCTCCCACCGGGATCTCCGGTGCCAGCTGTGCCGGGTTATGCGGGTCGCTGTGTGCCCGCCGTTCCCCTTTAGGAGCTCTCTCCAAAGGGCTTGGTTCCCTGCCTTTGTAGGTGGGGTGTCGGCCGGCGTTGCTAGAGCATCCGTTCTCTATCCCACTGCTGTGTGCGAAGTAGCGGGCTGGTCGTCCCATTGTTGCACCTTCTGCTGGGTTGAGCGGCTTGCGTCGAGGGTGCGACCATCGGTAGTGGGGTTCTGCTACCCATGCTGGTTTTGTCACCTGTCCGGGCTTGTGGACGCTGGCGTAGGGCATTCTGATGATAGGCCTCCGGTGGTGTGGTTCTTTTCTTACCGGTACACCGGGCTATAAATTCTGACAACATGTCTCTAAAAGCTGGCTCTCTTGAAAACCCTGATTGCAAAGCCTCCTCGTGGCGAGAGCCGGGCAACGTATGGCTAATAACCTGCGGCTGATTTGCACAGGTATAACTGTCCCTATCCGGATTGTCCTTAATGGGGTCACTGGTGTCGTTCGCGGCTGCCGGGCCTGATTTCTGGGCTTGCGCGCCAGTTCGCATCGCCCCCTTCGCCGCCAGCCGGAGGGGTGACGGATGTGTTCGTGGTTGCTGGGCTCGGACTTTGGGTTCGCTCCATACCTGTCATTTGATAACCTTATTGGGGATGGTAATTGCAGTGAATGAGAAAGTCTCTCTAGCCCTCAGCTGTGCGAGGATGGGTTCTCGGGCAGGCCCATGGTGTCGCCTTTTGTTGGGCCGTGATGGGGGCGTTTGTTTGCCATATGTGAGCCGGTTTTTATAGCTGTCTCACTGGCCGAACGTTTGTTTCGCAAAGCGCATTTTTGTCCGGACCTGGTTGAGTGTTGTGGGCCGCCGTAGTGCCTAGCGGAACGGCGGGGTACAAATACATAACTTTATGTCTCTAAAAGCTGTTGTCAAGAAGGTTGTATTACTTTCTTAACAGCAACAAATTGCTTAGCGATAAGCAATTTGGGTTTAGACATAGTCGATCCATGACTCACTGTCTAACCAATATGGTGAACCAAATCAGGGATAACAAAGCAAATAATTGTCACACCAGTCTGATATCTTTGATATCGAGGCTGCTTTTGACAATGTGTGGATTCCAGGAATCCTACACGGTTTAAGGAACTTTAAGTGTCCGAAGAACATATATGAGACATATGTTAACTATCTGAAGGATAGAGTTGCAGTGGTGAGGGCAGGTAGTACCTGTGTACGGAGAGTACTGAACCGCGGCTGCCCTCAGGGTTCATGCAGTGGACCTCTGCTATTCAATGTGGTTATGGATAGCGCACTGAGGATTGAGTATCCAGATGATTCTCTAATCCAAGCCTTCGCGGATGACTTGCAGTCATTATTTTGGGGCACGTCCAGGCGTGCTCTCGAAACCACGGGTAAGGTGATCGTGGATAAATTGACTAAGTGGAGCCAAGTCTATAAGCTGAGTTTTTCCATTAAAAAGTCGGCGGCTATCACCTTCGCCGCAAAGTCCATAATGAAAAGGCTCCCAATCTATAAGATGGGAGCCGTCAACATTGCAAATGTTGACAAGTTGAAAGTTGTCGGTGTCACCATCGACAGCAAGCTTTCCTTTCTTCCTCATCTCGAGGAAGTAAGTGTCCGGGTGACGAAGGTGGTGCAAAGCATTGCTTGTTTTGCAAAGGTTGAGTGGGGCCTTGACCATAAAGCGTTAAGGACTATCTACAATGGGTGTATTGTGAGAGTAGTGGCTTACGCTTGCGGTGCTTGGTGGAAGCGCACGCAAAATAGTGTGATTGTGAGGAAGTTGAGCCCAATTCAGAGAATTGCGGCCCTTCGTATTACTTGTGCTTACCGGACTGTCTCGAGTGATGCGCTGTGGGTCCTTGCTGGTATTCAACCGTTGGACCTGGTGGTGAGTCAGGACCCATGGGAGGACCACCCAGCGGTCAGAAGCAGTATAAACATCACAGAGCAACTACCCAATGGCAATGGGATGGAGGTGTTTACTGACGGTTCGTTGTCCGGTCGGGGTGCCGGAGTGGCATTTACTGTGTACAGAGATGGTGTGGAAGTGTACAATGAGGTCACTCCCATTAATGGTAAGGTGGATGCGTTTTCTCTTGAGCTATTAGCAATACATGAGGGTATTTGCTGGTTAAGGACGCATGGTCAACGTCCTGGTGATGGTGCAACGGTTTTTACAGATTGTCTTTTTGCTATTAACGCAATAAGCAATCATAAAAACAATCATGGTCTATGCCATGATATCCGTAAGGTGTTAAAACGGATGGAGACTCAAGTCAACTTTACTTGGATAAAGTCGCACACTGGGTGTGCAGGGAATGAAAGGGCTGACTTTCTTGCAAAGTCAGCAACCGATCTTCCCGAGGAGAAGGAGATGAAGCCAACTAAGTTTGTGGTTAAAAGGTGGCTAAATGAGGTGACGACTCAAAGGTGGCAGGAGTCGTGGGATGAGAGTGAGAAGGGAAAGGTAACTAAGAAGTACTTTCCTAAGGTCAATGTTAGCTTCAACACGAATTACTATTTGACGCAAATCCTAAGTGGACACGGTAAATTCCCACTTTACCTTTTCAACTTCGGTCATATTGCATCGCCCAAATGCATATGCGGTGCTCTGGAAGCAGACTCAGAGCTTTATGTTCGTAATTGTCCTAGAACGAACCATTTGTTAAGGAGACCAATCCGCGAGAATGGTCTCCACAATCTGGATAACGAAACGATCAACGATCTTGAACGCGTAATGCGTTATATCGTTGTGAATTTTGACGAACTCAGGAGTGAGTCGTGAGTAGGAGTTTCAGGTATACGGGTGTATACCTTTGTGTGTATGTGATTTAGGAAGCATTTCCAATCTTTGTATACAGGTCGACGGCTCGACCGGGACAGATGATGAGTAACCCCTGTAATGCTTTGGCGGTGCACGGGGTATATAAATACAACAATCTGATGTCTCTAAAATGTCGCTGTGCTCTTGGGGGCGGTCCTCACCCGGTTTGCTGGGTCATTGGAGTCCTTGGGGGTCTCGTGCTCAGGGCGCTGGGTCACTGGAACCTTAGGGGTGTTTCATACTCGGCATTCAATATCCTACTGGGGAGGGTGGTTTGGCGATGGAAGAGGAAGTCACTCTAGTCCGCAGCTGTGCGAGGGTGAGAATTAGGGCAGCCCATGGTGTCGCCTTTTGTTGGACCATGATGAGGGCGTTTGTTTGCCATATGTGAGCCTGCCTGTCTTTTTGGCTGTCTCACTGGCCGAACGTTTGTTTCGCAAAGTGCATTTTTCTCCGGCATGACTCTTTGTCTTGTGTGCCGCCGTAGTGCCCAGCGGAACGGCGGGGTACAAATACATAACCTTATGTCTCTAAAAAGTTTTGTATTTCTTTATGGCTACCGAAAACAACTACCTTGAAACTGGATTCTTTTAGTTTCAAGAAATTTCCTATTCGGAAGACACTGTCTTCCAGAGGTCCAAGCGACCTCGAAATGATTTTCCAGAGGTAGAAGAGGCGGTTAAACAGAGTGTCGAAGCTACACTCGCTAGGGAATTCCTCGCAATAGATAGAGTCCTTTGCAACAAGGCCAATAAAGTGCAAATGGCAGTTGCACAGAAGATCAGGACGGTCTTCAAAGCGTTGGAGACCATGGTATACACCAGTCACCTGGAACTTGCTAGGGTGCAGGGTGCATTTGAACAACTTAATGAGACTTTGAAAGATCTCAGAAAGTAGAAAATGAGCTTCGCTACTGTTGCAGCCAGTAATGTAAGTTCAAAGGTTCCTGAAATTCCCAAGGGCAGGAAGAAGTCCCGCCAAGGGGAAAAAATGTGGTACTGTTCTATCCCACAGAGCAAGGTGAGACTTCTAGTTCTCTCAAGAAGAGACTAGAGAAGGAGGTTGTTCCCTCCAAACTACAAATAAGTGTTCAGAGTGTCCGGTCCTGTAGGAACGAGGGTCTGGTGGTACAGGTTAAAACCGCTGAGGATATGGAGAAGCTGAAGAGGGGAATCAGCGATTGTGCTGCCTTGGCAGACAAAGTTAGTGTGAGAGCTCCAAAGCTCAATTACCCTAGGGTTATCCTTTACGGTGTTGAGGAGGACATCGTAAAGGAAGAAATTGTTGCTAAGCTTAAATAAGCTCTCCTGCAAGGAGGCGGATATTGTCCCTAAGTTCTCGCTGTTAACTGGGTGCTGAAGGGGCCTTCAGCCCTGCTTAATTCGTGGAAGGCAAAAAAGAAGCTCAATTTGGGCCACTCTGTGGTTGGAGTCAGAGGGTATGTGTATCTTCCAAGATGCTTTTAAATGCATGAAGATTGGACACATAGAAGGTGGGTGCATTGAGAATAGACGGTATTGTTCCCTATGCACAGAGGATCACAGCTACAAGGATTGTAAGAGTGATCTTAAAACTTGCAGAAACTGTGCCCTGAGTAATAGGGACCAGAATACCAAACACAACACTGAGCATTGAGCCCTGGATGGCCAGTGTCCTGTGTATAAGAAGGAGTTGGAGTTTCTAAAGAGTAGAACCAACTATGGAGGAGAGTAGGAAGCTAAGTTGTCTGCAGGTCAACTTAGGCAAGTAACTGCAACCTCTGCGCTTAGACAGTGTTGCGAGGAAGGCTCTATAGACATTGCCTTACTACAGGAACCATATGCAATTAACGGTCGGGTAATAGGTTTACCCATGGGAACAAGGATCGTCTGTTCCCAAGACAATCCAAAGGCAGCTTGTAGCTGTCTTCAACCCTCAGGCACAAGTGATCGTGCTCTACGAAGACTCTCACATGGTTGTGGTGGATGTGATTCTGGGGAATCTAAGCTTATGCCACCAAACGCGATATGGAATTCAATGTCATCGCGCGATGACATTGAATTCCATATCGATAAGATGGCGAATCAATTGGAAGTGCAGAGTGGAAAAAAGGTTATCTTGTGTGGTGACTTTAACGCCCATCACGCGCTTTGGGGATCAACTCGTTTGATCTGAATGTCGAGAAAGATCCGGGTAGTGGCCCGACGGTCTGGACCGTTAATGGTAAGAGTTGGGTGGATCTTACGGTATCCAGTATGGCAATTGCGAGTAGAGTAATTGAATGGCGTGCCAGCAACGAGGAAACTTGCAGTGATCACAAATACATTTTCTTTGAAATTGGTGATCTTGTCCTGGAGAATGATTCGAATGCAATTCGTGAAGTTGGCCACAAAGAAGGTCAAATGTAAGAATGCATTAAATTGCATCAAGAAACCAGATGGTTCTTTGACCTCAGGTATTGAGGAGACGTGGTCTACTCTGTTGGATACTCTTTTTAAAGAGGACTCCTTGGATGATGATGAGGAGGTTCATACGACAATAAGGGAGTCATTGCACGAAGACTTCATGAGTCAGAATGATGAACCATTTACGAGTGATGAGGTCTTGGAGACTATCAACTCTTTTAAGAAGGGCAAGGCTCCTGGTGAGGATGGTATCACCATCGAGCTTTTCAAGATATTTTTCTTAGCTTGCCCAGCGTTGTTTGTCAGGCTTTTCAACACTTGCCTCAGTATGGGATACTTCCCAAAGCTTTGGAAGGTTGCTAAGTTGGTTTTTCTTTATAAAGAAGGCAGACACAGGCAGGATGCAAAGGCCTACAGGCCAATCTCGCTTCTTCCTGTGGTAGGGAAGGTGCTTGATAAGCTGTTGTTAAGAAGGTTGTATTACTTTCTTCACAGCAACAAATTGCTTAGCGATAAGCAATTTGGGTTTAGACATAGTCGATCCACGACTCACTGTCTTACCACTATGGTGAACCAAATCAGGGATAACAAAGCAAATAATTGTCACACCAGTCTGATATCTTTAGATATCGAGGGTGCTTTTGACAATGTGTGGATTCCAGGAATCCTACACGGTTTAAGGAACGTTAAGTGTCCGAAGAACATATATGAGACATATGTTAGCTATCTGAAGGATAGAGTTGCAGTGGTGAGGGCAGGTAGTACCTGTGTACGGAGAGTACTGACCCGCGGCTGCCCTCAGGGTTCATGCAGTGGACCTCTGCTATTCAATGTGGTTATGGATAGCGCACTGAGGATTGAGTACCCAGAGGATTCTCTAATCCAAGCCTTCGCGGATGACTTGCAGTCATTATTTTGGGGCACGTCCAGGCATGCTCTCGAAACCACGGGTAAGGTGATCGTGGATAAATTGACTAAGTGGAGCCAAGTCTATAAGCTGAGTTTTTCCATTTAAAAGTCGGCGGCTATCACCTTCGCCGCAAAATCCATAATGAAAAGGCTCCCAATCTATAAGATGGGAGCCGTCAACATTGCGAACGTTGACAAGTTGAAAGTTGTCGGTGTCACCATCGACAGCAAGCTTTCCTTTCTTCCTCATCTCGAGGAAGTAAGTGTCCGGGTGACGAAGCTTGTGCAAAGCATTGCTTGTTTTGCAAAGGTTGAGTGGGGCCTCGACCATAAAGCGTTAAGGACTATCTACAATGGGTGTATTGTGAGAGTAGTGGCTTACGCTTGCGGTGCTTGGTGGAAGAGCACGCAAAACAGTGTGATGGTGAGGAAGTTGAGCTCAATACAGAGAATTGCGGCCCTTCGTATTACTTGTGCTTACCGGACTGTCTCGAGCGATGCGCTGTGGGTCCTTGCTGGTATTCAACCGTTGGACCTGGTGGTGAGTCAGGAAGCTGCTCTGTTCAGATCCTTCTCTTTTAGAGAAGACAGCAAGCACTGTGGGGTGGAGTTACGCGGTGGTAACTACCTCTACCCAGGTGACCCATGAAAGGACCACCCAGCGGTCAGAAGCATTATAAACATCACAGAGCAACTACCCAATGGCAATGGGAAAGAGGTGTTTACTGACGGTTCGTTGTCCAGTCGGGGTGCCGGAGTGGCATTTGCTGTGTACAGAGATGGTGTGGAAGTGTACAACGAGGTCACTCGCATTAATAGTAAGGTGGATGCGTTTTCTCTTGAGCTCTTAGCAATACATGAGGGTATTTGCTGGTTAAGGACGCATGGTCAACGTCCTGGTGATGGTGCAATGGTTTTTACAGATTGTCTTTTTGCTATACACGCAATAAGCAATCATAAAAACAAACATGGTTTATGCCATGATATCCGTAAGGTGTTAAAACGGATGGAGACTCAAGTCAACTTTACTTGGAAAAGTCGCACACTGGGTGTGCAGCTAATGAAAGGGCTGACTTTCTTGCAAAATCAGCAACCGATCTTCCAGAGGAGAAGGAGATGAAACCAACTAAGTTAGTGATAAAAAGGTGGCTCAATGAGGTGACGACTCAAAGGTGACAGGAGTCGTGGGATGAGAGTGAGAAAGGAAAGGTAACTAAGAAGTACTTTCCTAAGGTCAATGATAGCTTCAACACGAACTACCATTTGACGCAAATTCTAAGTGGACACGGTAAGTTCCCACTTTACCTGTTCAACTTGGGTCATATTGCATCGCCCAAATGCATATGCGGTGCTCTGGAAGCAGACTCAGAGCACTATGTTCGTAATTGTCCGAAAACGAACCATCTGTTAAGGAGACCAATCCACGAGAATGGGCTTCATAATCTGGATAACGAAACGATCAACGATCTTGAACGAGTAATGCGTTATATCGTTGTGAATTTGGACGAACTCACGAGTGAGTCGTGAGTAGGTGGTACAGGTATACGGGTGTATACTGTTTTGTGTACGTGTTTTAGGAAGCGTTTCCTATTTTTGTATACAGGTCGACGGCTCGGCCAGGACAGATGATGAGTAACCCCTGTAATGCTTTGGCGGTGCACGGGGTATATAAATACAACAATTTGTAGTCTCTAAAATTCGTGCCGGTGTTGTTCCGGGAAAAAATAATGAAATGTCTGACGCTGACCCTCAAATTATTCCTGGAGTGCTTCGACTTCTACGTTCTAAAAAGGAAAACGCAAGACGCAATGCGTTTTCCTCATGAAAAGCCTGAGTTACGTTCTCAAAATTAAAAGGCGTCACTGTTTTCTGAACGTTTGTCATAAAAACCGGAATCTGGAAAATTCCCTTGACCAAACGTGACTGTCATCTTTGAATTTAAGGTTATCCCTTTTGGATTTGGCCGATCCCTCGGGATCTAAAAGAACCAACAAGGTTGAAGTCTAACTACGTCTTAATCGTTGTTTATAAGGTTATCCCTTTTGGATTTAGCCGATCACTCGGGATCTAAAAGAACCAACAAGGTAGAATTTTTAATCGTCGAATCATCCAGGTGACCTCTGGCAAACCCTTCAATACCTCCTCTTACGGTCAACTAAGAAAATTTTGCTTTCAAAAAACCTTAATTGAAATACATTTTCCATATAATATAAAAAATACTCCGCGTTTCAAATATCAAGAGTCTCTTATGTTTTACTGGCTGACAAGACACATGGATTGGGTAAAAGGCTTGTCAAGACGCCTCGAAAATCTTGAAATGCGCACTTATCAAGTCTTGACATTGAGATTTTGGTCTTCCATTCGTTGATAGATTTGACTCGCCTCAAGTTGGCTTTTTTTTTAAGGTGGGAAAGTTTCAGCTCTAGAGAGACATTATACCGTTACAGAATTCGAGTGCGTCGCTGTTGATTAAGAAGTCGAAAATGTCGTGACTACTAAGATGCCTAATAAATTTGGATGGCCATGGAACCTAAATGGAATTAACATAAATTATGACAGCTTAACGGGATCGCAGATGGACTTTCTCGCTCTGCCGTCATCACACTGTAAGATTTTGAAACCCTTGCCAAATCCATCCAGCCGACCACGCCTGGGGGTAACGAAGCTGACGTCGATTGTTTTTTTGGAATAGCACAAGCAATGGTCCTGTCGTATTAAAAGCCAGTCGAATTTCTCGAGCCTAAATGTCATCCCAACGCTGTCAACAATTATCTCATTCTTCTAGACTCGATTCTTTATCGACCATAAATTTCCTGAAAGTTTTTGAGCAGTCGTTCCCAGCCCGCCTCGCAGTAGTTTGAGGTCACTTCGGTATTCGCAAAACTCGACGTGATTTCTTTCAGTATAAAATGAAACACGACGTTAGCAATTTTTCCGCACTTGTCCGTTTGAAATCGATCACAACTACATGTAAATGGTTGACTTTGCCCTACAACGGCCGTTTTCTCCAAATTCCAAAGGAATAAAACATGTGTTTCTAGTTATTACAATCATTATACCACAGCCATTTCTATTCAACACGCCACTACCAGCTTTAAAGCGACTGTCTTAAGTGAACACATCTTCAACGTTTGGGAAAGCCGAAGTATCTTTTTTTTACTGGGGTCCTCAATTCTTCTCCGATGATAATAATAACCAGCTAGGCTAATACCCAAAGCCCCACCTTAGGCCCGAGTCATCAAGCGACTTTTAAAGCCTTTAATTCAGGTGGCTGGGTTACAATGCGTAGGAGGGTGGTGTCAAGCCCTTCATGCCACGCGAGCCAACAGCTCCCTACATGAACTATTACCGTTAACCTCCACAAGTTTTTATGGAAGGGGAAACCTAAAAACTCGCAAACTCAACGCAGAAGGAGTAGTTCCAAGTTTCCGCCCAGTGCCATAAGCTGGGCTCGAACCCACCTCCCCTTGCTGCGAGGCGAAAGCGCTAATCACTCAGCCACCCCACCTGTAATATGGGCTCAATCTGTAAGTCTTGGGGTGTTCAGCAACGCTGATCGACGTCGAAATAAACCAATCAACCGAGCTTGATCTCAGGCCAATTATCCAGTCCTATACCTACAGTATAAATTATGACCTTTGTATTATCGATTTGACATTCATACTAAACAGTTCTAAACACTATATAATCCCTTTGAAATTACAACTTAGCAATTCTGAACATGATATAACCCAAATTTAGTTGTCAGAACCAGCTACTGGCTGCCAAATTTGATAAGCCGATGATAAGCCGCGAATATTTGAATAAAAAAAGAGGGAAATTCAATGTGACATTCCGAGATAAAATTTGGCTGTTTGAATGAAATTATCAAGATTTCACAATCACTTGAGTACACACAATCTCCCTGGTGAGTAAAGTATATATTTCAGATAAAACTATAATTTAGAAGAGACTAATTAAAAATAAATGGTGGAAAACACCCTGTATTTTATCATAATAAACGCACTAAGCATTAACATCCTAAGAGTTACTTAAACACAAAGAAAATAATTTACTGATCGAGCTATGTAGATCTTATCACAATTTTTACCGATAAGAGCGATTTCTCAACTTAAGAATTTTTTTTATCATCTACAACGAAAGGTTACCCTTACCATAAAGATAAACCATAAGAATGCTATCTTAATCACCCTGTCCAACAATGTCAAAACCACCTTCACCCAGAAATATCACAATCACCCTGTTGACAAATTCCACAATCACCATGTAAACAATTCGTAATCACCCGGTCCAAAAATATAAAAATCACCTTTTACAAAATGATCACAACCACTTTGTCCAAATATATCACAATCACCCTATCCAAAAATATCATAATTTCCAATTAATGTGTCCAGAAATATCATAATCACTCTATCCATAAATATCACAATTACCCTGTCCAAAAATATCATAATCACGGTCCAAAAATATCACAATCACCCTGTCCAAAAATATCACAATCACCCTGTCCAAAAATATCATAATCACCAATGTGTCCAAAATATCATTATCACTCTTTCCAAAAAAAATATCACAATCATCCTGTCCAAAAAATCACAAACACCCTGTCCAAAAATATCATTATCACTCTTTCCAAAAAAATATCACAATCACCCTGTCCAAAAAAATCACAAACACCCTATTCCAAGTGCACTAAACCTTAATACTCTAAGAATAACTTATCCGCAACAAATTATTTACAACGTTGTATCAACCACCCTGTCCGTTATATACAATAATTCAATCACCCTGTCCAGCAGAGAAGAGGTGTTAACATTAGTAAACAAAGAGTCATTATTAACCACACAAAATCATTATACCCAGACTGACGTGTAGTGCCTTTAAAAATCGGAGCTCAAATATGTAGAAATAGATGGCGCTTGTGTTTTCGTGCTCAATCGGTAATTCATTGAATTATCAGCGTAGTGCGCACGCGGGTTAAATTTAATTTTCAATTTTATGAAACAGCTTAAACCTAGGAAAAATAGCCTATGGCCTAACAAAAATATAATTTTCATTCAAATGTATGGAGATTGCCACACCGAAATCGCAAGAAACACTAAAATTAGTTAATATGATTTCAAGCAAAAATCTCACTCTAACTTGATTTTGTAGCTTCGGCTTACAATTGTTAGTGTTTGATGTCAATTTGAAAAATTAAAATACTTCGAAAGTAGACTGCATATACGTTTATGGTTTTATTAAAAGAAATCACGATATTCATAACGAATAGACGCTAAAAGAAATTATTCACGTGAAAATTAATACGGTAAATTCAAAATGCGTGAATTTCGTAATATCGCGCATTATTTCATTCTGATCATAAAATCAAATCACCTGGGCTTAGCAATATTGATCTGCATTTGTCTTAGTTAATAAGACTATCCATCCCGAACCAGCACGCAACAATTTGTACAATGATCCGTTAAAATATTTTCAATAATTTTTTTTAAGATCTATTTAAAATAAACGGACGCCTGCCGGTAAAATATAACCAATAAATGGGAGAAAAACCGATTTGTTCCTTGAGTAAATATTTAAGAAAATTTTAAACGTGCTTCACATTATTTGTCTAGTTTCTCACTAAATAGCCAAATAAGAGGTAAAAAGACCAACAACGTTTGGGGAAACTAAAATATATTTATTTATTAAGCTAACGCGATACGATATACTTCGGCTGATAGGCCTTCAAGGCGAAGGTACAAGTTAAGACTAACTAACGGAATGTTTTAAAAATAAAAACACGCGACGCGATAAAATAAACCTACTAAAAAGGACTATCAAAAAGGAGGATGTTCATAATAAGTTTGATGTAAAAAAGGGGGAACGGGGTAAAACTGAAGGGGGATGGCAAATACCAAAAAGGGGAAGGCAAATTCCAAAAAGGGGGAAGCAAAAGAAAGGTGAACGGCGAAAAACTGAAGGGGGATGGCAAATACCAATAAGGGGAATACAAATTCCAAAAAGGGGGAAGCAAAAGAAAGGGGAACGGCGTCAAACTGAAGGGGGATGACAAATACCGAAAAGGGGAAGGCAAATTCCAAAAAGGGGAAGCAAAACAAAGGGGAACGGCGTAAAACTGAAGGGGAATGGCAAATACCAAAAAGGGGAAGGCAAATTCCAAAAAGGGGGAAGCAAAAGAAAGGGGAACGGCGTAAAACTGAAGGGGGAAGGCAAATAGAAAAAGGGGGATGCAAAAAAAACATCAAATGCTCGCAAACAAAACTCCAAACCAGCGACCAAAAAACCACTGCCGATCGAAAGAGACAAAAACGTAACAATGCCGAACGCTATAGCGGGAAAAACCCGCCACCGGGATGACCGTACGCGAAACACCAAACAGGAAAAACGAACTACCTTAAAACCAACTTATCATTTAAACTGGAGGGAAACTCAGTAGCCATATTAAAAATTGGACGATTTTCTTCAGTACGCCTCTGCTTGGTGGATAAATTAGCTGTACGCAAGACGCGAATGGAGATGTTTTTGATGATATGCGTGTTGTTAAAGTGATCAGTGATGTAGTTCTTAGTTGCAGACTTTCTAATGTCGTTGAGATGTTCTCTGAATCGATCAGCGAGCTGCCTCTGGGTCTTACCAATGTAAAAAAATATCGCAAACCTTGCAGCTGAGAGCGTAAATTAGATTGGCAGTCGTGCAGCTGAAAGACCCCTTGATGGTGAAATCACGCCTAGGACCACGGATGGTAAGGTCAGACGACACAAACGCGCAAGTGTTGCATCGGGACCGATTGCATTCTTTAGTACCCTCATCAGTGACGCGAAAGTGTTGCATCGGGGACGATTGCATTCTTTAGTACCCTCATCAGTGACGCGAAAGTGTTGCATCGGGGACGATTGCATTCTTTAGTACCCTCATCAGTGACGCGCGAATCTTGGCCCGGCAACGAGCTAGATACGAGGAGAGAACGCGTGTTATTATCTTGGAGGTTCAGTAAAATATATAATGCAATATTATATAAGAGTAGTCAATGAACACTAGCAATTAAAATAAAACCAAATCGTAAGAAGTCAGGCGATGCTAAGCGAACGGTCAGATTAGGTTCCCCTTAATAAGTGCGTTGGTACAAATATATTTTAAACGATATATTATAAATTTTGGTGAAATTACGTGTCGCTCCTCCAGATGCATGGGTCCCAAAATCCCAATAAACATTTAGCCTTTTTTTTAACTCTATTCTATCCTGACTAAATTCCCAACGCTGTTAGAGTTACGTCATGAACGGTGGCAGCAGCTACACGGCATGTGTCATAACTGCACAAATCTCCTCCATTGCGATTGTCTAAAAACGAAAGGAACGGCGGGATATTACCCTTAAACAGAGTGACTGGTTTTTAAGAACTTACAGGGCAGCGGTTCCCAAAAGGTGCTCCGCGGAAGGGTCACAGGTGTTCCGAGAATTCGCAGCGCGGCCATCTTTGTTTGTGTCAAAAGTCTTTTAAGATAAATAAAAAAATTATTTGGGGTTTCGCCAGAATTAGGTAGATAATTTAGGGTTCCATAGCAAAAAATATTGGGAACCGCTGTTATAGGGACTGGGTAGCATGACGTCACACCTTCCTGTTGCTAGGGCCACCATGCAGGTTTGCTTTTTTTTCAATTGAAAAAAATATTGGTCACGTATTATCTACGTGTAGGGAGGCCTGAGGTGGTGCCTTAGGTATTAGCCTAGCTGATATTTTTTTTTATTATTATTTTAAGTGACTTGTTTACTTAGGCCTGAGAAGCTCCTTTGGTATAAGCTTAGCTTATTATTATTATTATAATGGCATACATGGGGACTGAAATCTATCACTGCAATTGGACGCCGATAATTGAATGTTGGCCAAAATGACCGGCGGCGGTGGCGTACGCCGGCGTTTGTTTAAATTTTAGAGCTATTTCTTGTAGCGACAGTTTAAAAAACACGCGACCAGAAGGCCAAGGGCAAATACCAACTCGTACTAGTCCTTCCATGGCCTAATTAATGTACTTCGCACAGGGACACCCCGTTCCCGAATATTTGCTTCGGGCGATTGTTAAATGTGCGCTCTGGCGGCGGAGTTAGGAACTATCTAACTAATGATAACCGGGGAAGACGGAAAAGGGGTGAGGGGAGGGAAAATACAAATGTAGCTCAGCAGCTGGAAAACACGTGGGACTGGCTCAATTTGTAAAACGTTAGTTTTAATGTTTTAACGTGCGAAGTACATTAATTATTCCATGGTCCTTCCGAGGTAGGCCACTGGCCTGACGTCAAACGACATTCAAAATTATTCGCAGTTATGCCGGTTAAAATTCTGTTGAAGGCTCGATATTGGCTTTATATTTTTTTGGTCGTGCTCCTCGATAACGTTCTGCAGTGACAAGGAGGGTTCAATGCCAACCCCCTGGGCCTACCTTGACTATGCTAAATTGACACCCCTTCTCGACACCCCTCTTAATATTAACATTCTTGGACCCCCTTTGACGAAATTGTGGCTACGCCACTGACGCTCTGAGCCTTCCAATCAGAAATAAATCCGAGTTACGAATAATATCAATTTTGCTGCCGAAGGTTATCTATAATCGCACGGTGAACATACATATTGCTATTTTGCTATGTTATTTTCCATTTAAGTATAATTAAAGGTATTATGATGTGATTTTACAAACGTATTGGACGTCTAAAATGCAGTATATTAAATGCTTCATTTATTGAAATTAAAGTAAAAAATTATTATCAGTCTTGGATTGGCCATATAGGTAATCTGCCCGATGGCCTGGATTCCATGGACCGTTCATGAAGTGGGCCTCCGTACACATGGTAGCGTTATAGTCGTTAAAGCTGGGACCCTTAGTCTCCTAGCAACCAAAAAATATTAGACTCAGTCCGCCACTTATTATTATAATGCAATTTTAGAAAACATATCGATAAACCAAGCAACATTTAAATTTAAAGATTATTAAAATGTGGATAAGCCTTGGTTATATTAGTGACTCTCTGTATAGCCCAGATAGCAATGCTGGAATCTATTGACGCTAAGTAAAAATGCTATTACTCTGCGTCGACCGAAATCCGAAAACCCAAATTTGACGTTCGACGTCGTGTTCAAATGTAGTTATTTCCGCGTCAATGAAAACCAAGCTTAATATACCAAAAAAAGGTGTATAAAGAAAAAAAGAAACGGCGGCGCGCCGTTCCTTGTATCCGCGGCGGCGGCTTGCGCCGATTTTCGAAACATCGGCGGCGGCGTGATCGGCGCGTTCAAAATTATCGGCGGCGGCGGCGTTTAGCGGCGGCGCAGGCCTCTACTTAGTAGTAATTAAAAATTTACGTATTTTAAACGCGTTTCAGAGACACTTTTTCAAGAAATCGTAAATTTATTTTGGTTCTTTTAATAGATACGTCGGAAAACCCTGGCGCTAAGCGGGTTATTTCAATCGCTTGTTTTAGCCTAAGCCTTAGTGTTGTGTTATTTCTCCCATGTAAACAGCGAAAATTTCCAAATTTCGACTTCGTAACCTCGGATAGATTTGACTTATTTGTACCTCTCCGAGTGAACTTTGTTGAGAGGTGTTACAATCACTGTGTCTGGGGGTGGGGTGTGTGTGTGTGTGTGTATGTGTGTGTGTGTGTGTGTGTGTGTGTGGGTGTGTGTGTATGTGTGTGTGCGTGTGTGTGTGTGTGTGTGTGTGTGTGTGTGTTGTCTGTCTGGGCTGGGCTGCGTTCGCAGTTTCGGGTCAAAGTGTAATCACCACGTTCGCAGTTTCTTGAAATCATGGAGAAGGTTTTTTCCAAAAACTCTTCTTTTTGTCATAGGGTGTGGTACTTTTCCGTTTTGGCATATTGTGATTGGGCTTGACGCAGTGACGTTAAACGTCTTAGTATCCAAATGGCAGGGTTTCGACGACATTATTATCAACTTGCGATAGCGTCGGGCGCGAATTGAATCCGCGCCCTCCTGCTTGGCAGGCAAGTATTCTACCATAGAACCACCGACACTTGATACGCTTCACTGAAAATTAGAAATTAAGTTTAGGCAAACGTGTATATTAATAGTGTTTTATGGTTGCTTCTTATTTAAATATAACGGGATTTGACGTTCGATTTAAATATAGCCCTCCTACTTGGCAGGCGAGTGTTCTACCACAGAACCACCGACACACATTTAAAAACACAGCTTTGGCGAAAGTCCGTTTTCCTTTACGCTATTGTAAACGTATTAACGTTAATTTTTTCTATAAACATTTTTATATTTATAAATTACGTTAGAATTAATTAACTATTTTAATACGAAATCCAGTCGTGTCCCGGATTCGAACCCAAATCATATTTTAACAAGCGGATTGTTTACCGCTGAACCACCGAATGCGCTCACAGCTGTTTTGGTTTTTTTTATTTAAATTCCCCGGACCCAGGATCCACTTACACTCTATGGGTACGTTCAGTAACGGTCATTAAAAACATCGATGGGTAATCGATGCCAACATTTTGTGACTGTACGATTTTTCGCGTTTCCGATTTGACGTTTTGATCTGAAAATGACTCATCCTCGCTCGCGTCGTCCAGCTTCGGAATTCTACATTTAATTAAATTATATTTTAATTCTAATATTATTTATATATTTACATTTTTTGTTGTAATTTACATTTGTTTTAGATATTATCAGAAGCCTGAGAAGGCTCTAACTCCCTACACCACCAACGTAAAACGTGGCCTAGTACTAGCGAATCTAGTGAGTGCTATATCTAATCTTTGTAGCGAAAAAGTTGTTTTCTATCCAAAACGACGGTTGGCAAAACTGAAACGTAGGTATAGATCATCCTTTATTTTTAAACTTTAAACGCGAAAGGCCAGTTTAATCCAATTGGTCTTCTGATTCCCACAATTTTATATGTTTTCAACAAATTGGTTTTAAATGTTATTGTCACGATCTTGCAAGTGTGGGTTGCGAGGCTCGGGGACAACAGTGGCATCATCTTATCCATCAAAAGCTTCGGCGTAAAAGTTGTACAAAATACCTGTCACAAGACGAATTTCAATTTCAATTTCAATTTCAATTTAATTTATTTCTTTTGAGTAACAGATATATTTTATACAATTATTTGAGGCCAAGTCAGGGCTGACTTATAGGCCTCTGCAGACGAATATTTATACATAAGTTTACAATAATTAGTAATTCATTTATCTAAATAAACATTTTGTAAATAGAACAATAATATTAGTAAGTTTTAACGGGGAAAAAATAAAATTACAAAACATATTCCTTGGCCCTTTTCTTAAACTCAGATAGTGAATCAACTTGATTAAAGCTTAGCTGAATGAACATATTTGCTCCGCGTACAAAAATAGAGTTTAATTTTTTAGAGGTCTTAGCAAAAGGTATAAAAAGCAAACTAGTCGATCTCGTGTTATGCTGCGTAGCGGTTTTAAGACAAAATTCGTTGTGTAAATTACAATTTAAGGATTTATAAACGAAGACTAAAGTCGCAAATATTTCAATACTGGAGAGTTTCATAATTTTTAGCTTTTCAAAAATTGGCTCGGTATGATCTCTATAACCACTATCATTTATAGTTCTCACAGCTCGTTTTTGCAAAATTTCGAGCCTGTTTATATGTTTTTTAGCAACGTTTCCCCAGATGTGGATTACGTATAGTAAATGGGAGTAGACTAGTGCGTAATATAATTGTTTTCTAATTTTTAGGCTAAAGTATCGTTTATTAACGTTAATTCGATAAATGTTATACGAAACTATTTTTGCTATTTTATCTACATGCGCATCGAAATTTAGATAATTGTCGATCCAGACCCCTAGATACTTATATTTTATAACTCTTTCCAGTACGATATTTCCGACCTTAATCTCAAGGTCCTTAGCGATTGATTTGTTTTTATTGCATATTATCATATACACAGTTTTATCATAGTTTAATTCAAGCTGATTTTTATCCAGCCAAATTTTTATTTTAGTCATTAAATTATTAGCAGACTGCTCCAAGTTTCTAATACTAGGCCCCGTTAGAATACCAGCAGTATCATCGGCATATAGTTTAGTCGTATCTTCCGGACACGTTTTAATAAGGTCATTTATATAATGGTTGAAGAATAATGGTGACAATATCGACCCTTGGGGAACTCCCATCGTGATAGTTTGTTTATGTGATATATTATTCCCTACTCGGGTTTGAGAGGTTCTGTTAGAAAGGTATGATTCACACCAATCTAAAGCTTTACCGCGAATACCCATAATTTTAAGTTTACAGAGTAATCTTTTATGACAAACATAGTCAAAAGCTTTCTTGAAATCTAGAAAGAGTACCAGGGCATATTCGCTTTTGTCAAGTGCATCTATTATTTTTTTATACATGGAAGTAATAGCAGAGTCAACACTACTTTTTTCTCTAAATCCAAATTGATTTTTATCAATAAGATTAAATTTTTTCGCGAAATTAGAAATTCTATTATAAAAACACTTGTCAAGAATCTTAGCTATTATAGACAATAGCGAAATTGGTCTATAGTTCGACGGGTTTTTTTTATCATCTTTTTTATATAAGGGAATTATAATAGAGTTTTTAAGTAGTGACGGGTAAACGCCCTCTTTTAGTGAGATATTAACTAAATAACTAATTGGTTTAGCTATATACGCACCTACGTGTTTAATTATTTTAGGAGAAATTTCATCGTCCCCAGGTACTGAGTTAGACCGGAGATTTTTAAATGTACTTAAAATTTCAATTTCATTAGTTTCCAAAAGCACAATTGAGTTAGTAACACTAGTAACTTTATTGAAAGAGTGGCTGTCGTCATCTTGGGAATTATCAATCCAATTATTTTCACGACGTTGCGTAAAAAAATCGTTAAAGACGTTCGGCGAGGCCTCAATTTTGTTTTTATTATTTTTAGTATTGCCCATAATTTTGTCTATATTTTTCCATATTTCTTTGGGGGTTTGGCTATTTTTAATGAGGTCGTTATAATATTTGATTCTAGCATTACGTACCAGATTATTACTATTATTCCTGATTTTTATATAATTTTCATAGTTATTAGTTGTTGGGGTTCGTTTACTTAATTTGCGCAGTCTATTTTTTTTCTTTTATTTTACCTTTAAGATCAAAGGTAAGCCACTTATCGTTATCTTTCTTATTTTGTAAGACAATATATGAAAAACAATTTTTATACAGCTTAGTAACTGAGTCGATAAAAAAATTGAACGCTTCATTTACATCTCTGAGCGTATACAAAATAGTCCAATCGAAGTTTTTAATTCTGTTCTTAAACACTTCGATGTTTCGTTTTGACAGATTACGAATTCTAATTTGAGTTGTCTCGGCTTTGTTTTGCATATCACACTTAAGAAAAACTGGACTATGGTCAGTAACCTTAACTCTATCAATTTTTTTAGCAGCAAGAGGGAATGTAGAAAAACATAAGTCAAGGAGGGTAGCTGAAGTATTTGTTACTCTCGTTGGAGAGTCAATAAGTTGAGTAAAGCCATAACTTTCAGTCAAATCACTTAGTTGTTTTTCAGCACTTGAACTTAGAAACATATCAACATTAAAATCTCCAAGTAGTAATTTTTTTTGTGCCAGCCGATCCCATTTTATTAAGAATCCCTTCCAAAGCTAGGGAAAAGTCATTAAAATTTTCGTGCGGTCTATAAATTACACTAATATACAAACCTTGGATTTTAATCGTAAAACATTCTATGGCCTTTTCACAGATACACGCATCCTCAATTATTTCAATATCATAGCAGGTCTTAACGTACATACCTACTCCCCCACCATTCTTCGTAGTACGGTTAATACCAAAAAAATTATACCCTTCTAAATAAACACTATGATTCCCTTTGTACCATGTTTCAGTAAGTGCATAAATGTCAACACTTGGAGGGTTTAGTTCGGTTAAACAAGACGCAACTAAATTCATGAAGTTGCAATTGGCACTGCGAATGTTGTTAGAGATTATATTTAACTCCATATTGAACCGTAAATACAAAAAAACTTAAAAAACAATTCCATGCTAAATGTTAGTGATTTATATCACATTTTCTATTACATTCGTTATATAATTATACCTTATCTTTAACCCATCTATCACTGCAACATTCGTACCTAGCCATTTAATAGTCTTTGCATGATTATTTTTTATATATTTTCGTATCTCGTATTTAGCTTTTTGCTGATTAGTGGTATGGTCGTGTTCAATGTAAATTCCCTCGCCTTTTAGTTTAGTATTTTTAGTCAAAATGCTTATTTTAATATCATATGATTGGGTTTTGAATATAATCAACCTACTGCGAGAATTATTAAAGTTTCCTATCCGAAAAACCTGGCTAGCCGTAATTTTAGTTTTTACTCCTAGTTTGTCCTCAAACAGCGTTTCAAGCTTATTTGCTAAATCAACTCGATCTTCAGTGCTCGAGTCCGGTACACCCTTGATAACCAAATTATTTCTTCTAATTTGCGTTTCTAGATCATCTATTTTTAGATTTTGCTTTGCAATCGCATCTCTTAACCCTTGGTTTCCATTTTTTAGATCATCTTGTAAATTAACTATTTGTGTCTTAATAAGTGGGACTTCATCAACAGTGGCTTTAATATTTTTAAGTGATTGTTCTAAATTATCTTATTTTATCTCAACTTGGACAATTTTTTGAGTTAGGGCATCAAGTTTATCTCCAAAACTATTATGTGTTTTTTCTACTTTGTCATTTGATTTCGGTTCACACTAAACTTGACAGTTTTGTGTCGATAATCATTCGCCGTGACCCACTGATTGTTACGTATGATAATCTGTAATAAGATAATTTCATTATATGCAATTTCTCCCATAGTGACTTTTCAAATAAATCAAAACGAAGAGACTATGGTTTAATCGTTCTTCTTTTCGTTTTATATCATATATTTATATATCAAACGAAAAGATCGGTATTTCTTCTCTTTTTGTTTCATTATTAAATAATAAGGGTAAAGAAATTCCTACCTGCGTAGCGGAAACAATTGGATGACCTCTCTGTTTTTGGAGATCCAAATCAGGTCGTAGCATCTCCCAGAGCTTGAAAAATTCAGTTTAAGGTAAACGGTGCCAAAAATTCTTCATTACTCAAAAACATGGGATTGGGTCTCGGACGATACTTTCTTTTTCATGGTACATCTGTTTCAACAATATTTACGACTATATTTATCTCATTTGCTCCAAGAAGGAACCAAGGCGCAACGTATCTCTCCACATTGGTTTGAAGTGAATATTTATCCCCTTTAACTATACACCGAATGCGCTCACAGATGTTTTGGTTTTTTTCTTTAAATTCCCCGGACCCAGGATCCACTTACACTCTATGGGTACGTTCAGTAACGGTCATTAAAAACATCGATGAGTAATCGATGCCAACATTTTGTGACTGTACGATTTTTCGCGTTTCCGATTTGACGTTTTGATCTGAATCCGATGCTCATCAAAACAAACCATCTCGGAGATCAGGTTTTTTTATTTTCTTGACGTCAAACGCGTCGGTGTTTACAGTTTAGCTGGCGGAGGATAGTTCCGAAGAAATGTCTGAAAATCCAGAAATCAATAATTCAACTGGTTTGTTTTTCGAAACGACAATATCAATAAATGATCACGATAAAATTTTAAACACGTATGCTTATTTTTAAAAAGTTTGTTACCATTTAATTGAATTTATCAGTAAAAAAATTTGAGCCTTGGTTTACTGTGCTTTGCTTTAGATCAATAATTATTTTCACTACCTCTGATTTTCTTTCGAGCTCCGTAACATTTATCACCGCCATTTTTAAAAATAGCGCTCACTAGAAATCACACCGTTCAGTAACTTGCTACCTCAATATGACGACAAGCTCTTATCAAGCAAACATCAAGTAAAATATTTTTTTACAGATTTGCGTTACTGAACGTACACTATATTTGACTCATTCTCGGTTTGGCGGAAGATTTGAATATTTAACCAACTTTTTAATGTGCTTTATTACTTTTAGGTGATTATTCGTAAACGAGCGAGAGGGAACGGGATAAATTTGTCGTTTAATGTTCTCAATTATTTTTGAGGTGATTATTCGTCATTGGGCGACAGGGAAAGAGAGGAATTTATCTTTTCATTTCAGCTACATTTGAAAATTTCAAAGCTACTTCAATAAATAAATACATGTTGGTTATAATTTGTATAATCATAAAATGTAATAAAAATCAAGGTGAGATCCAAAAATTAATTTGACTGTTGATGTTTAAATTGTGAATGATCGGACATACACTCTACTTGGCAGATCTGTTTCGATAATAATTTACCGTCTTTCCAAAACAAATACAGCATATAATTATGAGGATACGCAAAAAGATTATTTTAAAATACTATTGCTCCGATAGGGACATTTTAAATATATCAAAATGAAAAGTTCTTTCTACTTTTTGTTCTACTTTTCGTTTTATTATTAGTTAATAATAATGGAAACGAATTCTTACCTGCAATGCAAAATCTATTGCGCGCATTGGACATTCCTAAATTTGTAGCTCAATAAACGCCGTTTTAGGTAAATGGTAGATTGGTTATGCCAAAAATGATTCTTTAATCAATTCATAGTATTGGGTCACTCACGATACATTCTTTTCGGTACATCTGTTTCGATATTGTGTTCACCTCATTTTAACACGTTAGCTCAATGAAACTCCGCCGCGATTTTCGCGTCCGAACACGTTTACGGGGGTTCCTAAGCTCTTGTTACAAATACTAAACTTTTGATCTTGATATAATGTCTCGTATTTTAACGAGAAACGCCTTTTTTCTCGTAAATAAACGAGACTTTTTCGCCAATCGGGCCCTTAGATCAGTGTTGCCAGACGTACGATTACTATCGCGCAGTGCGATAATTTAATCGAAATTTTTAGGACGTACGATATCGTACCATTATTTCGATAATTCTGCCTCAACGTACGATAATTTTTTTGATTTTTTGAAAAACCTACTAACGATTTAAATTGTAGTATTAATTTATATAACTTCTACTAAAAAATGAATGATATTAATTTTCTGCCGAACGTGCTGCGTAGTCCTGAGGATGAGTTTATTACTCCTAGCTGTTACCGCATTTTTTTATACATTTTGAAACATATTAAGTTCAGTTAATTATGATAATAGACATTTGGTTTATTTCCCTGAAATGAAACTCCCGTAGTGCTATCAAAAAATCATCTAAATTCCACGCATTTATGTATGAATTCAACTTTAGCGGCAAAAATAAATGTGCGATAATTTTCCAAGAAAATCGAAACTTTTTGGCCTAGATACGATAATATCAGATTTTCGATCTGGCAACGCTGCCTTAGATTGAATTACCAGAGGATGATATATAAAATCTATTTGACAATTCGGGGACCTTTAGTCTGCTACGGGCAGCCATAAGCCCTATTATTTCTATCTGTTCCTTTGTGTGTTTTTTTTTTCAAATTTGTTATGGTTTCAGTTAGAATATTACTGTCTATAATTATGAAAATTCCTAAAGCATTGAATTAATTTATAACCTCTTACAAATAATCCCTAATTACTTATCTCTACTTGGTGAAATTTTTACAATTTATATCTATAGGATAAGTAATACATGATGCAAGGAACACATCCGCGGCCAGAAATTCGCCTCTATTGGAATCTGCGTCGAGCCTGCGAAGCTACATGTTTTATTGGTATCTTCCCATTGTGCCGACTCCCATTCGACCGAATTCCCATTAGACCGAATCCCGCCAATGTTTTTGATGAAATTAGCCCAAAGGCGGCTTTTGTATTTTTATAATCTACCGACGCAATATTCAGTGTAAATAGTTAGGCCTAGGTCCCTTTAGCGTATCCACGTTATCTCCACTTTTTAAATGTTTTATAGTCCTCACCCTCTCCCACACAACAAACCAATTCCTCCTCTCGCAAAATCCCACATTCCGACAATAGTAGCCTCGCGCGCGAACGAAGATATCGAGCCCGTTGCTCCTATAACCCTTCGACGGTCGACTCGCCTTCGGGAAAAAACGCTCGCGGCTTTAGAACAGTAGCCACTATATGTAAAAAGCGCATAAATCTTTTTTCGTCCCAAAGCTTTACCATTATACTGTCAAAGAAGGAGGAACAGTTCCTCTGAAACTTAGAATTTTAAAACCGTTTTAAGTCTTTTTTCATTTAGTTTTTCACAATGTGCTTCTCTTCACTTCTAGGTTAGGTTAGGTTAGGTAACACTGCATGCTGTTCTGATAGATTCTGAAACCGATAAAACCGAATCCTAAACCCGGAGAAATGCTGGTTTTTCGGTCGAATGGGACAATCCCATTAGACCGAATCCTAAATCCGCCAAAGTGCGGCTTTTTCGGTCGAATGAGATTGGGTTCGGTCGAATGGGATTCGGCGCAATGGAACACATTCGTTTTATTTGTGTAACCAAGATGGTTTATTATTATTATGGGATTTATTAAAACGAGGGTTATGACATTTCTCAAAGAAATTTCAGAAATCAGAAACCGATTTCGAGATTTCAGAGCACGAATTTCATGCTGATTTCGGGATTATAAGTGTGATTTTCACACAGATTTTAGGATTTGCAAGTTTATTTTCAGATTTCTAAGATAATGTTTGTCTAAAAACTAATCAATTAACCTAAAGCATTGAGCATTTAGAATGTAGTTGTGGGGTTTCACTTAATATTTAATTGTATTAAAAATTTAATGAATTAAAGTTTGTGAAACTGTTATCTATTTGGTTTAAATTGGCTATTGTAGGTTATTTTGCTTAATCTGTATGAATACGGGGAAAATTATAATGTCGATATATATCCATTTTTTGTTGTGGTAATAAATAATATGAATGACTTGACTTTTGTACAATAATATTGATTAACAAGATTCAGGATTTAGATATGATACGTACAAAAGAATGACATATTATTTGTTATATTTGGCTAAGTAGCTTTCGAGTTACACGCGTTTTAAAAATGGCGGTCAATCTTACCAGAATTTTGTCATGTGCACCGACTTTATTTTATACCCAAATGGTCCTATTGACATCCCAAAAGATAAACTGAAATACCATAGTGGCTTTACTACATCCATATCGCTGAAATAGCAATTATGTGCCAATGATTCAATATCCTGAATCTTTTATATTATTCCCTGACGTCTAGGTCTGCCAATCTCAGTCCTTTTCCATTGTTTGCTGAACTATTATTAGAAATAATTCCTATCAGTATAAAATTTAGACTATTAAGTTTAATCAACAAGATTTATTCCAGATTTGGGCAGATAGGGCGTGCTTAGAATGTCACAGTTAAAAAATACCATTATTATTATTGTTATTATTATTATTATTATATATCCTTGGTTCACCATAATTTGGTTGTCTTATTCTTTTGTTTGTATCACTTCTCCATAACTTTTCTTCTATCATTAATTTGACCGTATTGTTTCATTTGATCACAAATATTATAGAACTATCTTCAGTTTTCAATGAGCTTTTTAACGTTTCCTTACTTTAATGCTTGCTCAACCCAGAAGCCGAAGCAAAATAATTACAACAAATAACTCACGTAATAATAATAATCAGCTAAGCAAATACCCAAGGCAACACCTTAGGCCTAAGTCATCAAGTCAATACGCTGCTACGTTGTAACAATATAGATATACAGATCATTTCATTTCAATTATACAATTTTAACAAGACACTACCGTCGTTGCCCAACTACGAATACCTAAAATTCAAGAATTAGGAAAAAAATTCTAAATCAAAGAACGAAGAGCAAAAATGAAATATTAAAAGACCACTAATATTAAAAGATAAAAGAAGACACAAATTGCGATAAAAAATATATTTGATTATATTAAGGGAGGATGGCTTTGTTGGGACGACCCGTGGGCACCGTGGTCCTAATACAGGGATGACCAAGTGTGAAAATCCTAATGATCGACTTTTTGAAGGGCGAGATCAACATTCTGGAAGTCAAGACCGTCATCATTATACTGGTTATAGTATTTTAGTATTTATTCTAGATTACCATTTTGGAGGTCAAAATCGGTCTTTTTGAAAATATCAGCTCTGGTCTACTTGATTCGTGGAGGCCATGGATTAATTTTTCCCGGGATGAGAATGATGTCAGGAACCACGTCACCTTTTGCAGATACCGGAAAACCGTGTCGTGTGTTTTGAATAAGACTTTTGGAATAATAACACTGAAAATCGATGACGTTAACGAATTCCACAGATGGTAACCTCCAGGCCCGGCATTTTCTCACTGATGCTAGCTTCTTAGAAAATATGGGCGGTGAACACATTTTTAAAATATTTAGTCGATTTTCAAGTCTACATTTCGTTTTTACTCAGGGTTACGGGAGAAAAATTCAGCTGGTGGGGTCTATCAAATTGTCAATTCCGTGTATAATTACGTAATATAACTGTAAAGGGACCGGATCAAAAAATTAGCAAGACCTTCAATGGCCTTTAATTCCAATAAATGGTAGAGTTTCTAACTGTGAGCTCAAGTACAATATTTAAGGAAGAACGCGTTCGTAATTGTCGAACCATCAATTTGTCGCTTAAAAAGGTTCGTCCTGTTTGATCAAGACATACATCGAGACTTTCCCGTCTGGCTCACTAAGCTATCAGTAATAATCAGTTGGAATTATAATTGGTAAAACCTTTTACATAAAGCCTCAACTCAGAATCACCAATCAACTGTTATTATCCGCTGTCATACCTTCATCTTTTTCATTAGTAAAGGGTGTCTTAAGACAAACCCCGAAAGAGCCTTGAAACGCCAGTTAGTGACGTAAACCAAAAAACCGTGATGAGTTTTTTTTCTGTGTATTTGAAAAATGTTATCAAAAGTGTATAAAATAACTTTTAAGTAAGAAGTATTCATCTAGAGCATTAAAATGAAACGCGTAACTTCGCCAGTTAGAGGAGGATTTCCGCCAAATCGCGAATGGATTGTATCAGGGCTCAAAATGAACCGAGTGTATTTCGATTTTAAATTTTGAAATAAAATCCACGATGACATTTAATAATATCAAAAAGGTAATATCATCGATCTTAAGGGTGGCGCGGAGACATGTCTTGTCTCGGTCAAATAATTAAAATTGACGGCTTTTAAAATTCGTTTTGCGCGTGAAAATTAATCTACATGTTATGGTAAAACAAGTTGGCAAGCCAAAATATACCTCTCCTCGGAAGAATTGTCCCTAGTTGTATTAATTTATCGAGGTGACCCGTAATGATATATCTCCGCAATTCAGAGTTATTTACTGAAGACATGTATGTACCTGTAGTGTCGCGCGCTAAAACGTCATTTCAAAATCCGTCAATTACGTAATTGTAAGCCGTTCTAACTTAAATTTTCAAGGGGAGGTGAGTATCTTACCGGGTCCCTAAAAAGCACGCTTTTAAGCCCTATTTTGCACGCTGCGCCCCTCTACGGAACTCTATATCTTTTGGTTTAAGAAAGATTATAAATGATTTATTTGTTTCTAAATATATTTAAAAAAATTGGGGGAACCCGCCAGTTACATTAGCAAGATGTGGAGATGGATACTTTTCTCGTAAGCGATATATCATATATTCCTGTTAACACTCATTTTCATTCCTTAGCGTTTATCAGTAGACCTTGACTTCAAAGTAAACTTTTAGCAGTCAGGTAGATGCGGTTGATGGTTTAGAAAACGTCCAAAGGACTTGATGCAACAGGTTTTATCCACGTTGAAAGAAAAAGTTTGATTTGGGTTCAAATGTAATTCTCTCTACATACAGAATTTTTTAATTTATTAACACTGGCATTTTTCTCAAAAACTATATTACTTAGAAATGTTAAATTTTCAGGTTGCACACTATCGAGGAAGGTCGTTTGTTTTTGTAAAGTGTAGCAAAATCCGAGGGGCAGGTCACTTCCATTTTGGGTGCGTCTTAATCAGGGTAATCGTGATTAAATCAGGGTAATCAAGATTAAAAAATCTAATCAAGATTAGAAAATCTAATCAAGATTAGAAAATCTAATCAAGATATAAACGAGATTTAATCATTCTAATCATGATCTAATCTTTTTAATCAGGATTTAATCATTTAAAAGATATTTAATAATTCTAATCATGATCTTATCTTTTTAATTAGATTTAATCATTGTAATTAGATTTAATCATTGTAATTAGATTTAATAATTGTAATTAGATTTAATCCTTTTAATCACAATTTAATCATTTTAATCACGATTTAATCATTTTAATCACGATTTAATCATTTTAATCACGATTTAATCATTATAATCACCATTTAATCATTTTAATCACGATTTAATCATTTTAATCACGATTCAATCATTTTAATCACGATTTAATCAATATAATCGGTCGAATCGAGAATTTATCATTAAAATCAAAACTAAAGTACGATTTAATCATACTAATCACGATGTAATTTTTTTAATCAGTATTAAATCATTTTAAACAGATTTAATCATTTTAATCATTTAATCATGATTAAATCAGATTTAAACATTCTAATCAGGATTAAACGTGATTTAATCAACTTAATCGTGATTAAATTGAAATTAATCAAAATAATCACGATTAAATCGGATTTAATCTTTTGAGGGGTGCGTCGTTAATTAAGGAAGTGACCTGCCCCTCGGCAAAATCATGACATTTTTCACGGTTTTGGAATTTATTTTTAAACTCGAAATTTTAAATTAAATTGGTTTGGTCGGAATAGGTCAATTTGTCACTAAAATATTAGTTCATGAAAATTTACAAGTTTGTTGCTGGTGGTATGAGCCTTTTCCCAAATAATTTAAAAAGAAACCTATATAAATTGTTATGTTTGTATAACTGCTAAAAATGAAAGTTTTTTAAACTAATTTTTTTATTGATTATTTATTTTGAGAAAAAGTGTTATAAAATTAAAAAATGAGGTTGTAAGTCTACAAAAATGTCTAATTTATGTCAACTGAATTTCCCAAAGCTTTTTTGCATTTGTACTTCGTTTAAATTTAAGTTTCCTTTTAAGTATTTAAAGTGCGGAGTCACCGATATAAAAATAATTATCACAACGTACTTCAGTAATTAGATATGCCTCATTATAACCGTGAACGGCGGTCAAAGATGGTAAAGTTATGCTACGGTGATGGTCATCAAAATGCACGTCTACTAAGTCAGTTATTAAAACTGTTCTTTCCTGACAGTCAACCAGATCACCACACCATGCTCCGTGTCGTTCGTGACTTTGAAGATGATAGCAACGTGAATCCCAGTTTCCGTGGACCGGGACATCATAACATTAATATAGAAGACAGTCATCGTCTACTTTGTCACCTACCCTCGAGCAAGTATAAGAATGGCATGCTCCGATTTGGACTTGTCAACGTATTATATTTGGAGTGTCCTTAACCCCAATAACTTTCATCAAATGGTTACAATTTTACCCAAAAAATGGTTACAATTTTACTTAAAAATAGTTACAATTTTACCTAAAAAATGGTTACAATTTTACTTAAAAGTGGTTACAATTTTACCTAAAAAATGGTTACAATTTTACTTAAAAATGGTTACAATTTTACTTAAAAATGGTTACAATTTTACTTAAAAAATGTTCCAATTTACCCAAACTTCAGGAAATTTACCTAAATGTGGTCCAAATTATCCATTTCGTTATTTTCAATTTTTTTTTAAATTTTCGTAGCTAGGACCCTGTGAAACCGAGAAAATTCCTTGCTTTTTAGAATGGAGATTTTTTGGTTTTAAGTGATCAAAAACATTTTCAGTTGCCATGGAAAATCGAGTGGGTTGTGGGAAATTTCATATCTCATATAGGTCTACATTACGGCCGACTTGGAACAAAATCGGGAATAAACAACTCGGGTACTCTCCTTGTGAGTTCAATGGGCGTTGGATTGCGCGGAACGGTCCAGTGCGATGGCCTCCTCGGTTCCCAGATTTGACACCGGAGGACTCTTTCCTGCGGGGATTAGTGAAGGAAGAAGTTTATAGCTGCGGATGATGAAATTATTAAACCCCATTTGGTATAAGACTGGTACATTTGTAAATTTTGTAACACATTCGGAAATTGTTTTTTCTTCCAAAATTAATAATCAACAAAAAAATAGTAAAAAAAACTTATATTTTAGCAGTCATACAAACATTACTATTAGGATAGGTTTATTTTTAAATTAGTTGTGAAAAGGCTTAGAGCCCGGTGCAGAGACATTTTTACCTCTCCGAGGGGACTTTGTACCCTAGGAGGGGTTATACAACCACCGTGTCAGTCTGTCTGTCTGTCAGGCCTGCGAACGCGTTCGCATTTTCGGGGCAAAGGGTAATCATTGCGTACGCAGTTTCTTGGCTCACTGCATTCGCAGTTTCTCGAAGGGTTGGCAAAACCACCGTGGACGGTAAACGTTAACGGATTGCTTTGCGGTTGGGTTGGGTTGGGTTGGTCTTTTTTCGTCAACGCTCACCGTCGCGACAGTTTTAACTCAGTTTGATTGGATATTTCGTTATTGTAATGTTTATGTGTAGGTTGTGAATGTTGAGTTCGTGTTGTGATGGTTGTGGGTGTTGAGTTTGTTGTGAATGTTATGGGTGTGGAGTTTGTTGTGTTATGAAGGTTGTGGATGTTGGGTCTGTTGTGTTTGTTTCCACCAGTTGTACACGGTATTCGTCTTAGTATCAATTTGCGATTTTTTGGCGCCGGCCGGAAATCGAACCCGGGTCTGCCTCGTGCAAGATATGTACTCTAACCACTCAGCTACCAACGCTTGCTAATTTACGGTGTTTTTCTAAAAAACAGCTTTGGCGAATGTCCTTTATAAAGTTATAACGTTAGGTACTATAATTTATTCTACATCATTTTAAATATTTATAAATTAAATTAATCTTATATTTAATTAAATATTTATAGATTAAATTAATCTTATATTTAATTAAATATTTATAGATTATATTAATCTTATATTTAATTAAATATTTATAGATTATATTAATCTTATATTTAATTAAATATTTATAGATTATATTAATCTTATATTTAATTAAATATTTATAGATTATATTAATCTTATATTTAATTAAATATTTATAGTTTATATTAATCTTATATTTAATTAAATATTTTAGTATTTTAATGTAAAATTTGATCGTGATCAGGAATTGAACTCGACGGGTAAAAAGAACACAAAATAACAGTATATAAGGCCGTTGCCGTCAATATAGAAGATTTAGTCTTTCTTAGTTCTTGGCTGTCAGACGAACTACTTCAGGACGGGGTCCTGGTGTCGGTCAAAAGTTATGAGGTAACTTTGCGGTTTTAATTAGTTTGTTTGGTCTTCGTTCAAGGAAAGAGTTAAATTGTGTTTCGCTTTTGGAACGTGAGCGAATGGACTTAAGTGTATGAACAGTGCGTGTTTAAGACTGAAAGTGTTAAAGAAATTGTGAACTAACTCAAGTCAGCTGTAAGATAAAATTGATTGTTTTTATTTTTTTAATTGGAATAACCTAAGTATACCCTTGAAATTATCAACTCAACCTGTGAGGCTAATTAAGTAGATTGGAAGTAATTCGTTGCGAACAGCTCTCAGTTGTTAATTAAGACATAGTTTATAGTTAGGTAGTTTGAATTTAGTTAAAATTACTCAGTATAATTTATGATATTTACTTAAGTGTAAGTGGGTTTTGGTTTATTTTTCAATCACGATGAACTAAGACAAATCTAGTCTTAGACACTTGAGTACCAGTTCTGTACAATTACGTAGAAGGGATATATATTGTTGGGTTATTGATAAAAGTTAAATCTAGAACGTTCCATAGACTGTTCCGAATAAAAATAAACATTAATAATTTTGCATAATTCTGGTTGCCATTTTATTTTCTAATCACTCGCCCACAACATTACAGTTCTGGCAATCCCGAATCAAATAAATTTTCGATATAACGGCGACGGGAAATTATTCTCGTAAATTTATCGCGCGGCCTTAGGGAATATTCTTTTAACAAAATTTCGATAAACTATCGTTTAATTAAAATCGGCCCTGTTCCGTTAAAATTATAAACCAAAAAGCGAACGGACGTTATAATACCCCCTGTAGATATTTCTTTCATTAAAATTTGCTTCGTATTATATTTACCTGATTAACTTGTTCTGTAAAAAGGGTTTAATTCAATTGTGCATTGTTATAGTACGTCTAACTCACTGTTGTAACTACTTAACTTATGATATTCTGAATAAATTTAATTTGGTCGTTTCGTCTCAATTATTTAACTTGTTAAGAACCGCAAAATAGCGATTCCTTGCCAAATTAACAGAAAGGGGGCGTGGTTTCGGAAAATCGCGAGCTTCACGCCAAAACGGTGTGCAGAGACATCGCGATCGCAAAATAAACAGGAATACGTTCTGTTTATTTTGCGAGAGGTCTTGGGCAGTCGCTAGCCGCCGAAAAGCTCGCTAAAACAATGGCGTATTGTGGTACGCAAAGAGCTCGGGAAATAAATTGAGAAGTAAACGCTTTTTACCTACTTTAATAAGATAAATAATACAACATGGTAGGTCAGAATCTTTTAAATTATTAAAATTTGAGTTTCTAGCTCATTATCGCTTTCCGAAAAATGTTTATGTCAAATTATTGTCAGAGCCAAGGCCTAACTACAATCATGATTTACGAAACAGAAAAATAAGCCAGCCACTTTTAGCAATTTTACAGGTAAGAATAAATTATAATAGGGAATTTTATACATTACTACTTTGGGTGTATTCTAAGCCTTGGTTTATTTATAGATCCTTATTTGCTGGTAGTGTATGCAGTGGGTTTTAACTAATGAGTCAGTAATGACATGGTGAATTATTTCAGTGTATCAAAGATCTTTAACTATCAACCAGCGTTTATACCAATTCATCTACCGAGAAGAAACCTTTCCTCAGGTAGACTAGGGAGTTGCGATAAAAGATGTATTGGAATATTCAAGTTTATTTGGCATGCATCAAGAGCTTACCGAGCCAATTTGATGTATTACTCGAGAGGTCGGACACTTGCCATTATTTTTTACAAGAATTTTGTAGAGATTTTGGCGATTTTATCATTACATTTTTGGGATTTCAATGTTAATTTACCATAGAGAGAGTTAAAAGATTTTGCGATTTTAGACAAAGTGCAGGATTTTGGTTTATCATTTGTTACAATTTATATCTGGACTAGGCTATGTAAATGCGGTTGTATACTATTGAACCGAAAAGTATTTTCGTTTATAGCCCAACATGGCGCGATTCAGTTGAATGGGAAATTTAAATCTGGTTCGTTTTCACTTCGGGTAGGTTAGTTCAGGTTGGGTTAGGTTAGGTTAAGTTAGTTCAGGTTGGGTTAGGTTAGGTTAGGTTAGGTTAGGTTAGGTTAGGTTAGGTTAGGTTGGGTTAGGTTAGATATGGTAGGCAACTATTTCACGTCGGGTCTTATCAAGGTTATTGTCCAAAATTAAACCCGGAAAATATCAAATTTCAAGGGAAAAGGGTCTAAAAATACACGTTGGTACGAAATAATAAATATTTAAGACATAGTTTAGTCCAAATTAGATATACTATCGTCACGTAACCTACGATATATAAATATGTATCACTAACGGTATATTGAATGAAAACTGCGCAAAACGCGGTTTTCGGTCAATTGGAATTCGGTTGAATGGTACATTCGGACGAATGGGATTTCGGTCCAATGGTCTACAATCTGTAAATGCCAGATAATTAGGTAGAACAACAACTTATATAAAAAAGTAAGACCATTGTTTTACGTTTGATCAATATAGGATATTTCCCTAGAAATTGCTTTAGACAATTACCAATTTTTGTACACTCGTGAAATTGCTGAAATTATTGATGTATGTTATAAGTAGATTTATTTTAATTGCTATCGGCTAAGTTTTGAAATAAATATTTTCCTAAAAACCAAATGATACGGCTCATTTTCTAATGTTCAGAGAATCATTTTCGGAAAATGTTGGCTTATAATAGTAATGAATCTTATTTTAATTCGATATTTTATTGGTGTACCAACCATATTATAAAAATATATTTTTAAAATCACAAAACCATTAAACTGTAATAAATGCAACCAATTTAATAAATAAGAGTAAGAAAACTATATAATCAGACGAAACTAATTTTCATGCACTATTTTATTGCTTTAAAAAAGATTTTGGATAACCTCTCATTCTTCAGAAACTGATTTGCTTTCCCTTCGTGGCTATATTATATAAATATATTTTAATAAAATAACGGATTTAACTATAAAAATTCTAAAACCTTATAATAAATTTAGAGTAAGAAAATTATTAATTAGAAGAGCCAGGATTTCATCGTCAAAATGCAAGCCAACCATAACAACGTGATCGCTTTTTGGGTCAAAAATGGAGCTCTCCTATTGGTCCGTGACTTGGGTATAAAAATTCGTAAAAATAACAGCGTCGCCGATTAACCGGAATCGCTAAAACGTCTCTGCACCGCGATTTCGACTGCGAGGATCGCAAAATAAACAGCTCGCTAAATTGCGATCCTGTTAAAATTAACAGGAATCGCAAAACGTCTCTGCACCAGGCCCTTAGGTTACCCACAACCAACTTCTAATTTTTCATGACCTAATATCTCAGTGACATATTGACCTATTACGACCAAACTAATTTAATTTACAGTTTTCGAGTACGCTCTACAACTTGTTCATTGACAATTTTCGTCTACCACCTAGCGTTTTAAAAAATTAAAATTCCAAAACCGTGAAAAATATCGCAATTTTGCTGAGATTTACAAAAAATAACGACCATCCCCGATAGTGTACATCCTGAAAATTTCACATTTCCAGGTAATATAGGTTTTGAAGAAGTCAATTGAAAGTATTGGGCCTGTATTTAATGTAGCTTTCAATGAAATATTCGTTTCTGTGTAAAAAGTCGGGGGAAGTATTAAAGCCTAGTTTCATCAGTAAAAATACAGATCCTACGTTATACTAAAGGACGATTTCTAATTTTTGTTAATATTCTGGAATGATTCTTTCGTTGCGTCCACGTTTTCGAAAATAACGGCGTCCAGCGTTCAAATCCTGGTGCTGACCGGAATTATAATTGTGACAAAAAACGATTATAATGACAATTTTGTACATTATATCATGTTTTAAGTTTTAAATTTTTAGTTTTTTTTCAGTGACATTAAAACATGATTATAATGATAATTATGTTCATTATAACGTTTTTTTCGGTTTTAATTATTAGTTTCCTCTAGTGGAAATCTTTTCTTCTATACATTAAATTGCTCATTACTCGAACCCACACCAATTCGTTCGGCAAAAGCTTACTCTAGAACCGAAATACACAAACAGAAACTTAGCCACTGGGTTGAAAGAGAGACAGATCAATGTTTTTGTTTCCGATCTGAACTGTTGGTAAGTTTCGGGCCTATACCGCAGGGGGAATAATATAGACCTTCGACACAAGATATATTTACATATGGTTTTCCTTCAATTTAATATTCGATATTATATATTTATAATTTTAAAATTTTCAAAATGTGTCAAGGAAATATAAGGCTAAATGGTTGAAAGACCATATTTATACTATAAACAAAATCACAGAACTATGGCTTTATCTACATTTAGTACAAGGTTAAATTCGAAAACATAACACGAATAGAGGAAAATATAATTCATTTCCCCTGTAGTATAGACAAAGCGTGAGCTTAATGATTTTGCTAATCGAGCTTTGAAAACGAATGGATTAATAATAACAGGGCTGTACATAAACTTTAAATCTTTATTTTATATAAAGTGAAACGTAATTGTGTCGTAGAAAAGTCCAAACTACAAAGAAAAATTAATAGAAGTAAATTGTTTTGTGATGATCAGTATCTTATTATTAAAGGCATCAAGTTACCTTACAAGTTTCATGTCTGGCATTTCTATTGAATTACCAACTAGACATAAAATATATTTGTCGAAACATAAATATAGAGTAGCTAACGCTGGCAAAATAATTGTATTTTGTCGTATACAGGATTTTTCAAAAGGTTATGCAAATATTTTAAGGAGCTGTAGGGGGTGCGTTGAGAAGTATGCCTGTTTTTCCCCCATTTTCCTTCGATGAGTTAAAAGAGTGCCAGAGAGCTTAAAAGTGTGGCCTACTAGCCCCTGGAAGTAGGCATTGGTTCGGGTACCTTTCCTGGTAGAGACGTTGAGCAGCCAAAGCATTGCCATCCGCTAGTCCATACACGAAATGAATATCCGCCAGTTCTTCCGAAGTGAACTCTATTGTGGCAGTTTGAATGTGATGATAAATCGCGGTCTATCACGACTTTAAATACTGTTTAAGTTTACTTTTCTACGCTAGTTACCTCGATTTGTTTACAAAGTTCTTTTTTCTTATCACACGAACCCTAACCTTAATGCTCGCATTTCACTGTTGCTTCGTATTGCGCTTGTTTCAGCCTATTTCTAGGGGCTAGTTGGCCACACTTTGAAGCTCTCTGGCGATCTTTTAACTCATCGTAGGAAAATGGGGGAAAAACAGGCATACTTCTCAACTAGCCCCTACAATTCCATTAAATTTTTGCAAAACCTTTTGAAACATCCTGATTATTTTGAGTGTACTGTGATTAAAGAATTTTGACTTTTTAAAACGGAATAAAAAGTCGCCACAACCGCGGGCCCAATATTCCGAAGAAAAATCATAAGTTTCGCCATAAAATCCGCACAGTATTCCAAAAATAGCCCAAATCAGACCACAAAAAGCCCTTCACGGTTTCCAAACATCTACATAACCACCCAAAATTTCGAAGATATTAAACTGAAATTCCAAAACAAAATGAACAAAAAAGCAAAGCAATCCCCAAAGGAAGCGTGCAAACATCGCTCGGCCTTTAAGTATTAAGATGAACCAATTTACGAGCGACGTTGATCTGGAAAACTCACACTTTCTCTTGACTAAAAAGTCAAATCATATGGAATTGTATATTGTGTTTTAAAAAAAACATGATTATTTATTTGGAAATCAATAGGTGATTATGAAAAATATCGGTGGTCACGTGATTTGGTTAAGTACTACCAAGTTGAAAGTATCAAAATTGGCCCTTTTTGTAAAATCGTCTGGCTAGTTGGGCAAGGGTTAGCGAGATTTCTATAATTTCATTGTTCAATCGAAAGGATTTTTCGTTTTTCGTTTTGAGAGAAGTTTGCAAAGTCGTTAAATTTAGGTAATTGATTTATTAAATGAAATATTTTTAAATTCTATCCAAATTGATTTTAATTCATTTTCAGGAATAATGCAAACATGTATGTAAATATAACCTTGTGTCTTCTATTAAAATTGGGCTTGTTTCTTTATCTATACCTGGTCTAGAACTATAAGAAATAAAAAAAATATATAAAAATTTGTTAACTTTATGTATATTTAATAATTTTAGAAAAATACTAACTTTTCCAACAATCAATCCATGGTTGGTGCTTTTTACTAAACGCGGACGACCACGGGCCTCGGTAGGTGCAGACGAATTTAAGCAGCCGACGCTTTGTCAAAAATAACCAACTCCCGTGAGCCTCTGCGCGCAATTCTTTATCATAATCACCTATTGGAAAAGTTGGGCAAATTAATACTATTATATTCTTAGGGGTCGAATAGGCTTTTCGTGTTATTATTAAAACTTTAGTAAATTTAGGAATTAACTAAGATCAAATCAATTTAAAATATCATTACTATGCTTTTTTACACGAATGTTGTTAACATAAGCCCTGACCTATATTTCAGCTGTTTTAACTGGTTCAAATACATTTTTGACTTACAATGTTAGTGATACCCAGGGCTTATTGCTGTTACCACTTCAAGCCCAAAAGCGGTGAGTAACTTTTATATCCAGTCTCTGAGTATTAGTACTTCCTAACGATTTAATAAAGTGGATTTATTTAAGCGGCTTTTAGAAATAAAATAAGAGAAAACTATCTGAGAACTTCAAAGGTATTCGCACAAATAATTCTCAGCTACAACGTCGAAACTTAGAAAACTTGAATGGTAAAGACTTAATTTTGCACCAAAACCAGTGACGTAGATACCGTGGTTGTCGTTTCTATCCCAATCCAGTTTGGAGTTAATTTGAATTCAAAACATTTTCATATTTTCTGAAGTTTTAAATGGCTGACCCTGTTAAAAAATTTAAGATAACACCACTGTCGAAATCATCTGATGATGGATGTAATGATGGAATTGCGTGTCAGAAAATTGGCAATACTTATATTTGAAGCACGCATCGTTGTTACACGGTATTAATTTACTCTCCTTTTAACTGCTTTGGTCGTATATCGTGATTGAACCTTTTAAATCCTTTCCCTTAAATATATCATTACGAACCTGAAATGTATAGTCTGAATAATTTGTTAATATTTGATACATATAATTAATTTGTGCTCTCAGCTCCTCTGATAAAGGGAGTTTTTTCCCGAGCTGTTTCTTTTCTTAAGACCTTTTCACACGAGCCAACTTTTCAAATCAAAATGCTGAGTCAGCAAAAATGGATCAGTGATCCATTTTTTTCTCGCGTACTTTTCTGGTGGATCAACTCATCGAATTTTTATTCACACGAACCAACTAGTTGACTAAACTCAAGTTGACTCATCTAGTTGGGTCAAAAAGTTGGCTCGTGTGAAAAGGCCTTTAGTCGTCATTAAAAGAAAATTTTCAAATAAAAAAACATGAGATAGAAATTTACATAATGAGTAGTTTCTTAATTTTTAAAATAAACAGGTTGGTTCAGAAATGGTAATAAAAGTATTGCTTCAAGCACGTAGCATGTTGCTAAATGAATAACTTAACTAGATCCTCCATTAATAGAAGAAGATAAGACACATCTTACTGTTATAAGTATCCCTAAGGAGCAGAACCATCCCTTGGGTAGGGCGAGAGGGGCAGGGGTCCAGGGCGCCAAAATGTTAGGGGTGCAAAATCGATAATATTAATTTAAATTAGATATTGAATATTTAAAAATTTCTACTTAAGGTTCTGGGGGTGCCATTTTGGTTTTTGGCCCAGGGCGCCATTTGGACTAGGTACGGCTCTGCTAAGGAGCTGTAAGCGGTAACGCAGCAATGATCTATCTCTTACCATTTTTAGCGCTTTTTGTCATTTTAAGCGAAATTGAGCGTTCAATATTGCTTTGATTAAACAGAGAAAAATAAAGTGAAGAGATTAATCTCTTAAAACCCATCAAAAAGAAAAGAGCTCTGATTTTCAGCTCTTAATAACAGACAAAAAGCAACGCTAATCAATTGCTCAAAAATAGAGTAAAGAGTGGATCACCAATTTAGGGCTCAAAACAGATAAAAGAGCACCACTCGAAAAAAAGAAAAGTGGAGATAGCTTATTTATCCGCTCAAAAATGCTCTATTATGAGCTGATTTATGAAAAATATCCCTCATTGCTGAGAACCTCAGTAAAAATGCATTTCTCACCTTAAAAGTCAGATTATAATTTTTTTAAATAATTACTGTTGCCGGTAGGGTTGGCTGATTTTAAAATTTATAAAACGTAAGAGCTATTAAGACGAAATCTTACAAAATTTCTCTCGCTCTCAGCTTCACTTTTTCAAGGCCAACCAGAAAGACTAGTTTTATGTTTTTGACAATTAACCCTGAAACTACTCTTTCTCTCCCTTCGATACATCTTTAGAAGGCTGAGTGCGCTAAATAAAAAGGCATTTTATTTTGAATGCGAATTTTCATCGTGGACGTTATCAAATGCCCACGTTCAGTGAACAAAATTAAGTTATTCTCGTAAGCGTTTTCAAGTTTCATTTGGTTTCGTTTGTTTTTTAATAAAAGTGTCAAATTTAAATAATTAATTTTGTAAACGAAGGAAACGAATTATGATTCAGGTAATTTCATTCTTTTCTTTTACTTATTATGTATTAAAACTAAATAAATATTAAAAATTAAATTAGTATTGTTATAAATTAATACTGATAGCGTTAGTTGATAACGAAATTAATTCCGTATTATTATCGCGTAAAACCGTAGCCGATAATAAAACCACTATTAAATATTTAATAACCGATATATTCCTATAACTAGATAAAGCGATAAATATATTTTATTTTAATAATAATCAGCTAAGCTTATATCCAAAGCACCCCCTTAGGGCTATGTCATCGAGCGATAATCACTAAATTAATGTAATCGATAGCCTGATACGAAGAAAATAAAAAGGTTTAAATTTTAATAATAAAAATGTGTGTTATTTAAAAAAAAAAATTTAAACCAAAAAATTCAGAAATGGTTTACAATTTTAAATTTTTACTTTTATTTTTTAATGAATAGTGCCCATACTTAAGAGCGTAACTAAACTAGTTAAACCATGGAATGTTTTTACAACGATGACATTCACTATAATTTTAGTACTATTTCGATTAAATTTTAGTACTATTTCGATTAAATTTTAGTACTATTTCGCTATAATTTTAGTACTACATGTATTTCGATTTAATTTTAGTAGTATTCCAATTTAATTATGTGTACCTGTTAATTCGATACGAATATTTTAAAAATTAAATTAATTAGTAAAAAAACTATCTTTAATTTAAAAATAAATTAAAAAGACTGGAAATCAGTTAAAATACGATCTCTGCTTGAAATTGGAGTACGCGAAATGTATTTAAAATTTGATTTTGCTATTAACTAGATCGCGAATGAAATATAGGAAACGTTTATGCATATTGCATTAGACCGATATAGTCTCTGCGATACTGTATACAACTATTAAGCTTCGACAAGGGACTGAAATGCCATTATAAGGAATTATAAGAATTAGTTGCGATTCTTAGTAGATTCAAATAGATGTTTGCAAGGCTAGCTTAAAGGAAGACATTAAATTATAATAATAATTTCAGTCATTTTGAACAAAAATAAGTGAAATATGATGTGAACTTTGCTATCTAACGATCAAACAATAGAGCTTTTTTCCCTTTTTTTCATAGCGTAGTTTTAATTTCATCATTCTTTATTTAAGCATGATTTAACGTTAAAGTTTAAGACAAGGGGTGATTTTTAAAACTTTTTTATTTCTATCAATTTTTTAAGTATCGCAATAAAGAAAATAGCACTAGAAGGTTTAAGGTATAGACAATAGAAAGTTATGTCAGTTTCTAACATCAAATTTTATTCCATTTTTGTTTTGTTTTTCAATTATTAACCAAGCTCCAAAATCTTCGGTAAACTTGGGCAAGCGCTATGCATCAAAACTAACTAAAATCAAATAATAAAGCATAGCAAAATTTTAAATATTTTATGAAAAATATTCAAATAATATTTTTAATTATATTATAAATATGAATAAATTTTAAAATTAATTGAATTAAAAGATTTAATATGCATTAGTGGCTTTTATTATTTTATTTAAAAATAAGCTTTAATATATATAATTTCGTTTTGGTGTTGTTTGTTTACTTAATTTATTTATTAAAAAGCTGACACCAATTTCGTTGTTTGCGACAAATTAAATATTCAAACCGTCAATCCAGTTTTAACTTTAGTTAGGCCTACAATATATAAAATGTAAGTTAAAACGAAATTTTCGTTAAAAAAAAATCGTATAATATCAGACGTCGTTTAAAAATTGGCAAACCATTTTTATTTCTGGACATTTGGATCACGAGATCCAAAATAACAATTTCAGTGAACTTAGGGGTAATGCGAGAAGTTCACTGAAAACTTAACTTTTTCGATTAAGAAGTGAAAGCGTTTGCTTAGCAGACAAATTTATATTTTTAGCGCTATCCGAAAAGTGAATCTATTAAAAGTAAGCAAATTTGAAATTTCTTAATTGAAAATAAAATACTTAAATTGATTTCTCACAAGATAAAATTGTGTGTTAAGGAAATAACTAAAAAATGGAAATGAAAATAAAACTTGTTTAAAATTGAAATTAAAATAAAATTTGTTTAAAATTGAAATGAAAATAAAATTTGTTTAAAATTGAAATTAATTTGAAAAACAATACTAGGGTAAGACAAATAACTTTCTAGTCCAGCTTAATCTACTGTGATTGATTGTAGACCATTGGACCGAAATCCTTTTCGTCCGAATGTACCATTTAACCGAATCCCAATCGACCGAAAACCGCATTTTGCGCGGTTTTTATTCAATATACAGTAGTGGTACATTTTTACTTACCGTAGGGTACGTGACGATAGTATATTTATTTTGGACTAAACTATGTATTAAATATTTATTATTTCGTACCGTTGGGCATTTCTAGACCTTTTCCCATAAAATTCGATATTTTAATGGGAAATATTTCTATTACTGTGTTCTTTCGCTACTGGAAACTATCGCCTGTAATATGTATTGATTCAGTCAATTTATTCTTGTATAAATAAAAATGATTCTGCAATAAACCAAAAATACATATTTTTCTAAGCATAATGGCTTAACCTAACCTATAGTGCCTACGTGCCTGCGGCGCGCCCGGCTAACCTAACCCAACCCAACCTAACCTAAAGTGCTTACGCGCCGGCGGCACGCCTGGCTAACCTAACCCAACCTAACATAACCTGATAGCCTAAATAAATATATTTCGGTCCATTGGGAAAACCCATAGCATTATTTCCCATTAAATCGAATCCCATTCGACCGAATGCCGTTAAATAATAAAAGCCTGACATATGTCATGCATTTATATACTATAATGGGAATCGGTCGTATGGAATTCGGTCGAATGGTAAAATCTCTAGCATTATATCCCATTGTATCGAATCCCATTAAATCGAAAATATTCGTATTACATTTTTGTTACTAGTTTAACATGGAGTGATTCGTTTGCTTAGTCCAAATTATGAATAATAAAATCGTGAACCCTACTATACATCAAAATCTACAAATAAAAACACGAAGCAGATTTAAATTTCCGAATCAACCGAATCCCCACCAAATTGGGCTATAAACGAAAATACTTTTCGTTGCAATGGGATTCGGTCGAACGGGATTCGGTTCAATGGTATACAACCACTGTGATTGTATCGATGTTAAAAACCCGCGTTGACAGATCAGATTCAATTTTATTTAAATTGAACACTGAATATTTATCTCTTTAATAAACTGCGATCCTTTCATCGAAAATAGCGATCTCGACTTTCGTGTTCTCAAATATGAGGTTAAATTTTATAAAATGAAAAACCAAAACTATATTATGGCCGATCTGGACGTTGAATATGCCAATTCCGACCTTCAATATAGAGATCTTTGAAATTGTAAAATTGGGACTTAAATACTATCTAGCCCCTCAACTGCAGCACGTTTGTCATTTTTGATGGGTGCGGTTAAATTTTAAGGAAAATACACTTTAGTGGTTTTGAGACATTGTGACTTTTTCTTAATTCACAATTCAAATTTTAGTCAAACTTTTTTGTTTTAATACTTCGAATAATCCGTGATTTTTATTAAAAATGGTTGCCTACACAAAATGCCTTTGTTTAAAATTAAAATTTCACGGTTTCATACGAATTATCCTCTTGTGGTGGATCAAAGTCAGTGGAATCCTTGTTTGAAGCAGCTAAGAGGAATTCCCGTAGAGCAGAATATAACGCCAAAAGGAATTAAAGGATTGTTTTGGAAAATATTGACAATAACCAGATTGTTGCCTTCTTGAAATCATTAACACGCTTCAGGGCCAAATTTATAATGGATACTAGGCGAAAATGGTAGATCTAAAAGATAATATACTCTTAAGCACTATACTGAATGAAAATGACGGTAAAAATTAAATCAGCATGGAAAATTGGAAACAGCCAAGAAATAGGATTTTTGAAATAAAAACTAAATCTAAACTATGTAAAATCTACACGATTTCAAGGCTGCTTGATCTACGTATTATCGGTTTTCATTTAAAAAAATTGGTCGTTGCGATAAAATCGCCATAAAAGTGTTTAACCAAGGATTTATTTATTAATACTTTGAGAGAATGACTGTATTGAGACGTTCTCCGACTTCATGTATGAATTCCCCTTTCGGCACGAACGAGGGGAGGAGACACGTCACCGGCGTGTGCTCCAATCACGTCGAAGCGGTCAAGTGGCGAATCTTAGGGAACCAATGAGATGCCGGATTGATTTGGTTTTATTAATGGAGAATAATTTTAATTTTAAGTGTGATACTTTAAAAATGGTCTCAATATATAGTCATTCTTGAGAGATTATTTCATAAATATATTTAGATATATATGTATATTTATAGCACAGGAATTAATACTGTTATAGAAGAATCTTTAACCAACGAATAATTCTGCGGAGGTTTCGTGAAAGTGGTGATATAATTATTCCTCATAAAATAAACTTTTAAGATAGTCATTCTTCATCATTGTATATAAATACTTTCAGTACCCTAAAAAATTTAATTTTTTCTTCGTTATCATCAAACTTTTACAGTATATTCCTTCGGGGCTTTATCAGAAAAGTTTAAATGTGACAGAAATACCAAAAAAGTAAAATTAATTACAAAAAATTAATTAAATGTAATTAAATTCAATTAATTGAAAATTAAAAAAGAAATATAATGGAAGTAAAATTGAAATAAAATAGAAATTAAATAAAATAAAATAAAATAAAATAAAATAAAATAAAATAAAATAAAATAAAAAAACGAAATAAAATTGAAATAAAATGGAAATAAAATGGAAATAAATAGAAATAAAATGGAAATAAATAGAAATAAAATGGAAATAAAATTGAAAAAAATTAAAATGAAATAAAACTGAAATCAAATGGATATGAAAAGTGGTAACTTTAGCTTTTACGTAGTCGAAGTTACCACTTTTTTAAACTATGGCAACGATAAGCAAATTAATTTATCTTTATATTTGCTGTGTATAACAAGGTATCTTTAAAATATTTTATATAGATATGTTATGTGTGATTGTATTACGAATGACTGTTCAAAGTACTAATATTGCGCTATATTGCTCTTTGGGGAAAAAGGGGAACTATCCATCTCGTTTAAAATCTTTCTATGGAATAAATCCAACAGGAGGAAAATGAGTGTCTCGTTACAAGGAAATTATTACGCAAAAGGCAGATTGCAAAAAGTTGCTACACATCAAAAATGATCAAATCGGAATGTAAAAGCTTAAGATTTAATGATTGTTTTCTAGCATCTACATTAACGCCCTCGGTCATAGATGACAGGAAATATTAACATCTGTCAATTCTTTTTTTTTTCTTTTTTGAGGAATTCGTTTTGTCTTTCGAGATTTCCTTCGAAATCTAAAATGGGAAATTTGGCAGACCGCGCTCTATTAAATCAGTCACATAATACGTGATCTTCGAATTCCATCTTACGTAACGTATACACTGTTAATTTTCCGTTCATAAAGTTAACTTATGGCAACGGATTCAGTTAACTTTGTTTTGATCTAGCTAGCCAATTTATTTACATTTTGGACCCAAACACGTTAATTTTAAAATAGGGAAATAATTATGTTGCAAAGTACTAACTTTTATTTTGTCCTCAAAAATAAATTGTTACACTCGTCAACTTACTATTTTTCAGTTAAAACAGGTGTGTTACAATAGTTAATCTGTAGTTTATGGCGATCTTATAAAATATAAATTGTACAGCCCTGATTTAAAAAATTCGAAGAAAAATGAATGATGTAGTTAGTCAAACGACGCCCGTAGTAGGGAACAAATTTAATACTTGGCGGATTTGGTGCAACGATAAAAGGAACCTCAACATTATCCCAAAGACTAAATCAAAACATCAGCTAAGGAAATAACAAAAGAACCACACAGGCCTTTCATGCCACGCTGCCCAACAGCTATCTTAATTTACTTTCACCTTTAATCTTAACCAATTTTTATGGAAACGGATAAATCACATCTTACCAGCATAATTATAATAATGTTATGCAATGCAATGTAAGTAATGTTATGCAATCCAATGTAATGTTATATTATGAAATACAATATAACATTAAATTATTGCTAATTGTGGAAAATTAAGGTATTTCACGAAAAGTTAAGTGAATTGCCCTTGAAATATAATTAAAATAAATAAAAGGATAAAATATAATAACAGTTTCTTCTTGAAATATTTTCCCTTACGTTGGAACCAATGATAATAAATGATCAAACAGGAAAAGCAACTTCGGAAATTTACGAATAAAAAATAATATTATTTGACGGTTTGGTTCCGACTCGATTACGGCGCACCGGTGAAACAAATAAAACCTGTTGGAAGCTGGAGGCCGTTTCTTCTAAGAAAGCGTTATATTTTTTACCGCTAACAAATCTTTGGAGTTTGGCCACGACATTCCCTAATTCCTACAGATCAACGAACTTAGATTACACGCTATTGAAGGACGGTGTAAGCCAATTTAAAATCTGCGAAAGAAAGAATCGTTGCCGACGTATAATTTCCAATCAAAATGTCAAAGAGAAAATATTTGGAAAGATCATTCGTTAAAGAAAACTTATTCCTAAACAAATAAAAAAATTATTTTATCAGAAGTTCGTAATAAATCCTTTTCAAAGGAAGTATCCATGATCACCATTAATTTGAACCATGTACTTTTACTCATCGCTGATTCCATTGGTTGCCAATTTCAGGGAGCACGTGCTAATAAATTGTTCGAGACAGGCATATGATTTTGAAATTGGATTAGCAAAAATACCGAACTATACTTTTAGGTACTAGACTTACTTCGGACCATCGTAGATGTTTAAATATTGATAAAATAAAATTAAGAGCATAATATACTTGTTCAAGAAAATTGTTAAAGCTCAGGCGTTAAATCTGGTGAAATAATGATTTTTTCCAATGATACTTGTTATACCAATCCTTAAAACTAGATAAACAGCCATTCTTCAATTATTGTTCTTCATTATTTTGTTTACGTGCCTTTATAAAAACCTTCGTTTCACACAAGAATGCATTTATTCATTCTAAAAGAGAATGTCTAAGTTGAGAAGATTTTTACAGTAAACTACGTCTCTCCCCCCCCCCCAAAAAAAATCCGCCCGGTAGATCATTGGTTCCTTAAAAGTGACTTCTTCATAGGCCGGTGACCTTTTTCCTCTCTTGAAGTTCAAGTAAAAATAAAAGCATTCTCGGTTTCTCCAGGAAACTATGCGCTTAAGATTTTTAAGGTGCCATTTATGATTCTTGCAGATGCGGGAACAGTTAGACTCGGCTCCAGCTCAACATTAAGCTTTGTATCAAATATAAGTTCACTTACCTTCTTTGGTTATTTTTTAAGTATCTAAATTGTTGATTTTACGTGGAACTACAACTGCTTTCTCAAGAACATGACAAATTCACCAATCTCTTGGTTGAGATTTAATTTATTGGTAAGTCTATTTTTCGAGTAGGTGTCCTTCATTTGTATTCACGCCCTAGTTTCTTGAGCCTCTTCCTTAGACCAGCGGTTTCCAAAATAGTCCAAGAGCCCATGACAAAATAAGCATGTGATAAGGTACACGATGGGTCAAAGTATTTTTTAATAAGGTTAGTGATTTGTAACAAAGAACTGTTTGTCTTACGGGTCAAAGTGGGGGCTTTCCGGAAATACGAACCACGTGACGTCACTTTCGGTGACCTTGAAAATTTATATGACCTGATATTGGTATCATTCGATTGGTCTCAACGCGCTCTTACCAAATATCGCAAAATTAACCTTCAAATCTGAACCAAACGGCGTATAAGACTAAAAAAGTAATTTTGTCTTATACATGTAAATTTGGGAGGGGCTCGAAATTAGTTTTTTAGTCTTATACGCCATTTGGTTCAGATTTGAAGGTTAATTTTGCGATATTTAGTAAGAGCACGTTGAGACCAATCGAATGATACCAATATCAGGTCATATCAATTTTCAAGGTTACCGGAAGTGACGTCACGTGGTTCGTATTTCCGGAAAGCCCCCATTTTGACCCGTAAGACACACAGTTCTTTGTTACAAATCATTAACCTAATTAAAAAATACTTTGACCTATCGTGTACCTTATCACATGCTTATTTTGTCATGGGCTCTTGGACTAAAAGGTGTTCCGTGGGTCACCGGAGTTCCGAGACAGCACTGCAATCTTTGTTTGTGTCAAGAGTCTTTTAAGATAAGTAAAAAAAATAAGATGGGGTTCCGCTAGTATTAGCTGGATAATTTAGGGTTCCATAGAAAAAGAAAATTGGGAACCGCTGCCTTGGACACTTCAAGTTAAGACATATATAGTTTTCTGACGGAACTTCATATACGCAATTAAGCATGGCCGAATTAGTGCCATCAATTTATTTTGGTGATATAACAACTTAAATGATAAATTACATTACACCTTGCCAAATCTTTTGTAAAATGTGGAAAAGTTCAAATACATTTATTTCTTCTAATATTGTCAATTATAGTTATACTGAAATTTCGTTTATATGTTATTATAATAAACATTGCATTCAAACATTTCTATAACTAAATTTAAACTTTAAAAATCGTAACTTTTTAAAATATTGGTTTTGTTTGAGAGTGGGAAGTTAAAGCTTGCACATCACTTAAATTTTTGAAAGGCTACTATTTGATATACCATAGAAGCCTAATGAGTTGAGCAAATCAAATTTATTATTACATCTTCTAAAAAAAATTAAATTAACATTATAAATCATTTTTAATCCAATATTTTAACGTTATATCATACATAAACGCGCGGAATTTTTCATGATATTTTTAACATTAACAATCTATAGTATAGATAGTGCCTCGCGATGACGTGATTTCGTTTCCATGGTAACATTTTCAAAAGCGCCAGGATTTTAAGAATTTTCTGTTTTTGTCAGAGGTGGGCAAAAATTTGTGAGTGAATTCTGAAATGAACGCTCAGACCTTTTTAATTTGTGTGATCAAGTAAGCTAGTGCTCAATACTGGCGATGCTATTTTCTTTCTCTTAAACTGAACCAGCTCAGGCCGAGCGCCGTGAAATTATCTCAGTCACTGATCGTTCACGGTGCGTTGAGCGAAATCGGCTGATCGACACGCTAGCCTGCTCAATTTGAAGCGCCACGTCCTCCAGCGGCGGGATAATTCGTTCACTAGAAAGCGCTGACGGCGGGCTGAGTGAGATCGCGCCGAGAGAAGCGCTAGTTTTTTAACATTGGAATTTCTCAACGCACTGAGTGACTGGATAGTCTTTTTTCCGGAATTCGCTCACAGCGCGGTGAGAAAAAATTATACAAATAATATTTTTATTGTCGATTTTTTTATTCAATGCACTTTTTTGTGAAATAATTTATGAGAAATGAAACTTTTTTTCTCACAGCGCTTTGAGCGAATTCCGGGAAACAGTCAACCCCGTCGTTCAGTGGGATGAGAAATTCCAATGGTACGTGAGTGTTGGCATGTGGGTGTGGGTAAAAGTGTTTGGGATTATTGATATTTAAATCAACCACGATCGCAATTACCAGGCATATCAATTGGTTATGCTTTATGTCTTGGAGTACCTGGAAATGAGATAAGGTTAAGGGTTTTATAGTCACAACATTATTTACCAAACGTAAGAACAATTTAAATGAAAAATTGAAAATAGTAAATAGCAGTTTTCGACAAAATGGTGAAATAGTTACCCAAATTTAGATGAATTTCTTATGCACCAAACGGTGTTCGTCCAATCCCCCACCCCCGAAAAATAATGGTCGGCCCCTAAAAATCAAAGCACAAAGGGCTGCTAGCAGAGTTGGTCATATATTTTGAGACACACAACATACAGGGCCTTTACAACTAGGTTTTTTCTATTAAAATAAAACTATACCTTATTTGACAATCTCTTTTTTATAAAATCTGGTAACCAAATAAGATAAAAAATGTTTGATTTAACTAGAAATATATTGGAATGCTTGTCCTGGCCCAGCCCACGAGATAAAAAATCTCCTTTGCGCGTGCTCCCCTCTCACGTAGTTGTTTGTTAAGTTAATAAAGTGACGTCAAAAAAACCGTCCACCACATCGAGACGAAAATAAGCCGAGATAAGCATTCCAAGAAGAGCTACGGATTCCTGTCGAAACATATAAGCCGCGCTATGAAAAATATTTTTCTACTTGGTTTAAAAACTAGGAATCACACGTCTTAAAAATACGATCTGATTTGTCAAAAAAATATATCTAACGTTCCAGCTTTCAATTAACCTGGAACAACGTATAGCTTGCATACTAAGGCTAGGCGCCCACTGGCTCTCAGTTTCGTATCCGTCCTGCCTTCCACAAGGCATTGTCTCCGGTACAAAGCAAAGGCTTGTGAAAGGTGGGACGACGTTACGAAGAGCAGTGAGTGAGCACCTGGCTTAACTCATTCGTTTTAGTTAAAGGAAGTTTAAATCGAAAAATTGTCTGATATCATACTCTACGACGGGTTTCAAACTAATGCCAGTTATCGAAGCTGCTAATAAATCTAGTGGCAGTTATGTGAACTAAAATTACTATGTTGAGATCATTTTCAGCGTAGCTCGACGAGTATGCTACCTTCTCCTTAAAATTCATTGTTCTCGCATTATGGGGTGGCGGAGTGGTTAGCACTTTCACCTCGCAGCCAGAGAAGCCAGATTCGATTCCACCTTGTGACACTGGGTGAAAAACTCTGAACAACTCCTTCTGCGTTGAGTTTGCAAGTTCTTTCCCCATTGGTTTAAGGGGTTTTCCCTCGAGCTCTTCAGTTTCCCCTTACATAAATTTGTTGAGGTTAACGGTAATAGTTAGTGTAAGGAGCTGTTGGCTCGCGTGGCATGAAGGACTTGCCCCCACCCTCCTACGCATTGTAACCCGGCCACCTGAATTAATGGCTTTAAAAGTAGCTTGATGACTTGGATATTAGCCTAGCTGATTATTATTATTATTAATGTTTTCACTTTGTTATCACATTGGTACCAGGATTTCAAGGATCACCCCACTATTCTCCCTAAATATGAAAATCACATTCTTGATAATACGAAGCTATTGCTGAATAACAACCCTTCAACTGAACTAGTGCTCGGAATTGTTTATTCATTATCCACAAAATTTCCGATTTATTTAACAAAAGTTGGTAAAAAGAATATAATTTTTACGCAACCAAGCATTTATTAGAATTAAAGTGGTATTAATTTAAATAATTGTTTCTTTTGTTTAAATAATAGGCTTATCCACTTTCTATTATTTAAACATTTTACAATTATTATTCAAATATTGATTATTTAAATAAATATTATTTAAATATCGCCGCACTTATTTTATCCATGGATAAACGTTAATCGAACGCCGACCTCTAAACAGAACTGCTTGAAAATAATAAAATAATTTTAATTGTTAGAAAAAATTGTGTCACTTACTGGTGCTGATCAGTAGCTTTTATTGTACTACATCTTTACAACCATTTCGAGCCCCTTTCAAAAATAGTTTTAAAAGCCCAAGTTACGAAATTTTTAAGTGCATATTTTCCTCTCAAATAATTCGTTACATACAAAACATCGAAATTGTATTTGTTTTTAAAGTTTACAATCGATGTTAATTATGTACATTTGGCTCTAACGGAATCACTTCCCGCAAATATGAATGGTACTCGTAAATCACGTTTTCGGTTCTATCGCATCAAACGACCTTGAACTCAAACCGGCGAATAAAGAAAATGTTCGCCTGTCAATAGACAAGTAGACGCCGAATAACCTCTCGACGTTTTATACGCGAAATTTATTTAAAATTGAAAAATTAAGCTCGTACCAAAAGACGGGTACGGAGAACGTGCAGGCTGTACAAAATATATATACATTTCACTTCGAATTTGAAACGTATTTGAGATGATATAGGTTAATTGAGATTAACAATTTAATGGTAATTTAATCACACAAGGGGGTCGTTATAATCAAGGGAATGATCTGCCCCTTGAATGCGAGATTAAACTAGTATCATAAAACGTGTACGGAGAACGCGTAGGCAGTGCCGAATCATTGACAATTTCAAAATAGCCACAATATCTTCCTTATAACGTTTTAGTGGAGCGAAGGTGAGATCATGTTTATTACGAAATTTAAGAAACGTGTGTAGAAGTATCATGTACAAAGGTTATCCGCAATTGAAGCAAAAATTAAGCAAGTATGTAAATTTAATTTTTAGGGGTCGACGTTCGGATAATAAATTTTCCGTTCATTTCTTTTATATCCATATCCGAAAATTATCCCAATAAAAACTTATTTGTTGCGTATAAAATCGTAAAATAGGCGCGACTAATATCCATAAATAAACAGTTCATCGATATTTTTAGGATTCATTGAAATTTTGGCGGTTAATTTATCCGTTTCCCCGAGCTCTATTAATTTTAGAAAAACGAGTTTTGTTTTTCTATCAAGACAACCATTATAATAATAATATTGGGAATATGGTAATAAAATGTAATAAAAAGAACTTGATAAATGTAACAAATACATAAAACTGTAAAGATTTATATCAAAGGCCTTTCAATTGTCACTTGATTTTTGCTATAAGCTAGGGCGCTGCTCTAGAAAAAGTGGGAAGAGGTAGGTTAGAGAGTACATCTACTTTGTACGACAGGTGTTTGAAACGTAAACGTACGGCACAGCTTCCTCTCGCAGCCAAATTAATCCCTTTGTTTGACTACTGTTGTTTTTGTCGCCACGACAACGACGTCTGTAATGTATTCTTTTGCGCGCTCCGCTGAACATTAGTTTCGCGAATGTTGACGGCCGCCGCGAATAGTTGAAAGTTGCCCGCGGATCGTTTTCAACCCGATCAAGGGTTTCTGTGGCAGCCCTCATCGACGAACATGTACGATAGTGTCTGTCCGATGATACCGTTTGGCCGTGTCACTACGGTACGTGAATTTTTGAAATGATCTCCGCCACTTTTCATGTGAAAGTTAGAAATTATGATATTTATTTTTCTTTATTCTTTTATTAATATTTTTATGTATTTCTATATATTACTTATATTTGCCTTTGTCCATGGCTCAAAATTAACTTTTTTAAAGTTCAGTGGCGGCGGAAGGATTTTGTTACAGGGTAAAACTAAAACATGATATTTTGAAAATACCACCACCATTTACTGTATTTAACGTTTTAGTTAATTTAATGTAAACAGTTTTATAAAGTACCGATAAGACGCTAAAAATATGTCTACAACGAATGTGGATAATTCATTATTTCTTCATCTACTGCGCTTTTATAAAACAGGACTTTTGGGCAGTGGCGTAAATAATGACTCCACAGACCCCGCAATGCAAGGGGCCCCATTATGGAGGGGGTCTCCACTCGTTCCTTATAAACGCCACTGATTATAGGGGGCCCCGGAGACCTTAGCTACGCCACTACTTTTGATGGTTTTTGGATTAACAATTTAGAAACTCGAAATAACAATTTGCACATCCTTGATCCGTTTTCCCACCCCTGTTAGATTTATAGTAGGGCCTCTCTGGCAGCTGTTTTAGATTTTTGAAGGACAATTTATGTTTGATTAGTCGTGAAGCAGGAACGTATTGTAATTTAAAATATTCTACAAAATAAAATAAATCTTAATTTATAATATCAACAACAACAAATCATTGAAAAGCAAATTCAATTAAATGGAACATTTGTATGTATAATTTGGGAAATGTGGCACAAATAAGTCAATAAATTCTATCATTTGACATCAGTTTGGTCATATTATTCCAGCCCTATTGGACTATAACCATTTGAATCTGTGAATGGCATTACATAAAATTTACCAATTATTAAGAAACGGCTTTGTCTTCCCTTACATATACATTTGTCCGTATTTGGGGCTAGTTATTATTTAATAACCAAATATTTAGTTTAAAAGATCGCCATTATCCAGGCGAGATTGCTCAGACTATTTTAGTTTTTTTCATTTTAAGATTGAATTTACTAGATAAATATTTTAAAGGTCAAGATCGCCATTTACCAAATATGGACCATATATAAGAACAATAACTTGATTAATCAGGGTTAGTAATGGGTATTTGACCAAAGGTTTGATAGTACATTATATCTTTTAAAATTGTAATGTTTTTTTACCGATAAAAATAAAATACAGAACACCAAGCGGATAACACTAGAAAAATGTATTATCTACGTGAAAAGGCAATTTAATTTTAGCATAGAGTATTGCTGACATTATCCTAACAATAGTTTATTTCTTCTGAAATTATAAATATTTTTACTGAAAGAAAATAATATTCGGGAAAAATTTTCAATGAAATTGTTTGATTGCCTAAGGTCATAAAGTCAACCTCACTAAACGTAATAATGTATTAAAAAAATTAACACAAATAAATTTTAAAAGTGTACAGTCTGTTGTATAATTTTTCTCATAAGCACCCATAAATTTTAAAAGTGTAGTCTTTTTGTATAATCTTTCTCATAAACACCCATACATTTTAAAAACGTAGTCTTTTTGTATAATTTTTCTCATAACCTCTAATGAATCTTTGGACAAGGAAATTCTCTTAACTGTTCTTAGCTTTCTTCGATAACACACCGGGTTTTAAAGTGTTTTTCTGGTAAATGTCCATAATCTTTTAAATAAATTATATGTGCACTTTTGGCATTCCATTTTTAATTATCGCTCAGGCCATTTGAAATATTATGGCAGTTGAAGGACTAGATGATTGAGGAATTTGCTTCATTTTTTTAAAAGAAGTGAAACGTCATTTGGTTAGAAACTTAATTTATCAAGCTATAACAACTTTGAGCTTCTACTTGTATTTTTATTTGTTAATTTTCCACGTCAGTTGATTGAGATAATATTTTTTTCAATTTTCATTTCTGGTGCTGGGCCACAAGTATTTTGTGATAGGTAAAGACGATATCGCGATTTTACTGATTCATCGTTTCCTCACATTAGGTTCGATCTAAGACATGATACATTTTTTTTTAAATAAGGGTATATTTCACGACTCAATCGCTATTATTAAAAATAGGAAAAAGGTTTGAAGGCTTTGTATTAGTGGGTTGTCTAGCCACATTAATTAATGTAATTATATGTATGACATTATAGTTAAATAAATATAAACGTTACAATTAAATTTAGAATTATATTCTAAAATATGTATTATATCAAACTAATGTATAAAAATATACTCAAAAGATAATTATCTAATATTCTTATTTAATTTACAAATCCTCTCAATCTCTTTCATAATTTCAAAAAATAAACATTCGTAAATTTCAAAAAGCGGATTCTCTTTAGTATTTTGGGTTTAGTGGATAAATTATCCAAAAACTGCAATCGCCACAGAATGAATTGTTGTGGAATGTATATTGTAAGCTATTCGACTTCCCAGACAATATGTTCTTAGTTACTAGAGTGGTATCAGCATGCGTCAGAATATGCGATATTATGTTCTAAGCTAGCTAACATAAATAAAGGGATTTCTTACAAACGTACTCCCAAGCACGCACACCCGAAAATTTTAGATACGCATTTTAAAAAGAAAATAAGTTTTAATAACGTAAATGTTTCGAATATTTTTTCCTTATATTGTCGGAACCTCAATCTGCCAGTAAACAGTCAAAAATCTTGGGCTGCCTTACATATACCTGGTCATTGTTGAAGCTCATCGAAGCGTGCGGAAAGGCTTATTTATTTTAATTTGTTTGTCCTGCAAAAGCACTTTAAATTGTCACTACATTTCCTGTAAAATTTGTCAAACTAAACAGAAAAATATAAAAGAAATGACTCAATGAAATTAACCACACACGATAGAAATGTAGTTTTTATTTTTAAAACGAAAAATCTGTTTAGGAGTGCCACAAGGATTTTCATTGCATTCTTCACTAATTTCAGTAAGATTTATATAAAATATTTATACGTATCTAATTATTTAAATTGGTTTCCTATTATTTATATGTCCTAATGGTTAAATAGGGCGTCTTTTATTTGTTTACAACACGTTTTATTAAAAATAACTATTTTCTTGGTTTAGAAATGTGACGTGTAAATTCTGTACATGCTAAATGATTACAACCGATCTAGCCTTAATTAGTTAATTAAATTAAGTTTTTATATAATTTATGCCCGTTTTTTGATAACCTTTAAATATCTTTATCAACGACTTCAGAGCTTAGGAACAGATAACTTAAATTTTTAAAAAATAATTAAAGATTCAATGAAATAAGAAGTGCAATATTTAGTAACGCGTTTAAGTTTTGGAAGTTAAAAACATCAAAAAAAGGTATTATATGAAAAGTCATAATTTTTGTGAGTATGTCAAATGTCTGCAGAAACCCAAATTGTCAATAATTAAAATTTTAAAGATAAATTTTTCTGCAAACATTCTTGGTCAGATTCATGTTGTTAAAATTATGTACAAATTGTACATTTAATTTAATAAAGCATTAACTGCTCATTAGCTTTGTCATGTGCGAGAAGAGCTGAGTAACATGCGTGGCTATCATAGATAAAATGATATCCCCTTAGCGAAAGCATACCAACCATTAAGTCCCTTTTTCTGAAGTTTCCTGCGTTGGTTAATAACGCCCAGCTTGGGAGACTGGACGTTTCTTGGCCGATATTGAAGGCCGTTTCGCAACAATAATGTCGTTTCTCAGCCTATTATTCTGAAATGTAATGGCAACTTAGTCACACCCTTACAATTAAACCTTCTATTTTGAGTCGAAATGCCACGCCTTTTTGGAAATGACAGATCCGCTACTGACAGAATTGAAACAGTTTAAGTTCTTTTGCTGGAGTTTAATCTGTTGGTTGGAAACACTCGGCATTGGAGACGATGACTTCTTGAAAAAATGGCTGAAATAACTTTGTTCTATAAGGAATAGCTGTGGATGTTTTTGTACCTTTCTCGTAAAAGGGGGGATAATACTTTTAGTTTCGAGTTCAAAACCCACGCCTTCTAGAAAAATGGTAGATAACGTAAGCAATAACTGTATTAATTTTTAGACGCTTTTTAAAAAATTCTATGGTATCTAAGAAGAAAGTTTCCTACTGCTTAAAAACTGAATCACTGCTTCAACTTCACGGGGACTGAAATGATAAATGAAAACTAAATATTTAACACGAATAGTTTTATCATTTATGCGACAGTAGTTTTTTTTACTGATGATCTAAACGGGCACATCTGAACATAATTATATTTATCATCACAATATAATTAAAAACTATACGATCAACAGGAATATATTATATTTATCGCAAATGGAAACTATATTTGAGAAGCAGATTTCTCCACCAACTATTATGTTCTACCATATTTTCCCCAGCCTTTATTTACCACGAATGCCGTTATTGTATGTTTTCCTGCAGATGTAAAAATTAAAGTATTTTCGTCCACAATTCATGACAAAAAGCCTTTTTGGTTTTTTTAATTATCTGAATGCGGGATCGAGCAGTGACGGCGATCCCGTGGGGGCTCTGGGGCTCGAGCCCCCACAGGGAAATCCAAACGAGGGCAGAGCCCCCACAGAAATTAAATTGAGGAAAAATAGCAACCAGGGTAAAATTTATAATATCACTGCCTTTATTTGGGTCCGAATTCAGTCTTTTGACAGAAGTTATTTTGAGATTGCAGATGCGAGTAGCATTAAGATGATATAACCGTAAAATTGATTTCGATAGATTCGTCCAAACAGAAAATCGCCCCGTCGTGTACCCTATTTTACCTCAAATACCTTCGTTAAGTATGTGGCCACAAAGGGCTTAATTATCTAGCCATGTACACAGATATTTTTCTAAAGATATCGACTTAACTTTTATTATCAATGTAATCCATGCCGGATGAGATATTATAAACAACACTTTTAAAAATATATAGAAATTTAGAGCTGTACATTTTCTTGCTTCAGTTTTAAGTATATGCATTTTTGGATGAAAAAATAATGGCCCGGGCCCCCACAGAAATATTTTCCGATCGCCGCCGCTGGGATCGAGTGAAGTCTGTTGTGATTGAGTGGCGATAATGTGTCTATTTTAGTCCAGATCTCTTCACTGTGAAAATTTTGATAGAACTCATACGTCATTCTTTCGTTTCACTAATAAAAAATTTATTTATTTTTACATTACCTCAAAGTCTAGAACATCTTGGTATATTCTTAAATATTTTTTTGGAAAACTAATTGATATCTATATAAATAGTACTATTTGTGATTCCATAAACATTTGTTGATTCATATTTTATCAAATTATACAGAAAGCTATGAAATGCTTAAAAAGACTTTTAATTAAATTGTCATTTTTTCACACGATCCGTAAGAGTTACTCGAATTGGGAATAATACTGCTAGAATTACAATTACGATTTCGGTTGCCATGGTTCTGATAAGACTGTACGAAATTCGTCTTTATAATTAGGCGGTAGCGCCATCTATATTTTGTAAAGTTATATGGCTAAAAATAACTTGAGTTAAAAAGGATCGTGTTGACAGAATCAAATTATTTTAAAACAACTTCAAAGGTTTGTTTGTTACGAGTAATCAAACATTTCCATTTCGCATCAGATTCGCGAAAATATTCAATTGCAATATAGTTGCCACCACTAGAGACAGATGCCGCTACGGTAGAACGATAAAGTTGATAAAGTTTCCTTATTGAACGAAATTGGTCGAGCGCCAGCCAAATTTAGTTGTACCTCTATTTATTCCCAACTCAATGGAGTTACTAGTTGACAATTTAAAGTTACTCTGAAACACTGAAAGTGCTTTTAAAAGGAAGTTTTATTATTATATTTAAAAAGTATTCAAATAAAAACTCGCCGATATTCTATGGAGATTTTCCGTGAGAGATTTTGAAAGCGAAATTTAAGAGATTTTTAACTATAAGCTTAGTTATTTACTTACATTTAATAAGGGGAAAGTAAAAATATTTAAAGTCTTTTAAACTTTAAATGGTTAAATAATAGATTTCATTCATTTCTGTTTTGCAAAATAGTGCTTGACGTCAAAGAACGATAGCACCTAAAATGAGCAAAGGACAAGTGACTGACCATCTGGTGCAAAATGCGAACGTTTCTATTGTTCCAAAACGAGAAAACGTGCCACAATTGGTAAGCAAAATACATAATTTTTGTGAAAGCCTTACACATCAGGGGAAATTCCAGGAGAGGTTTACTAGCCTTGCGGACTATAACCGTTGTCGAGATATATTTTAGGTGATTTTCTGAAAATGAACCTTGACCGCTATTTCCTCCACCCCATAAGTATCTTTTGAACGAAATTAGTTAGAGCAATTCTGATTTTCAGATTCCTCTCCTCGCTATCTAGAAAATAACGTTAGCTGCGTGTCTCTATTTCAATTCGATTAATTGTTTCTCTAGGTCTAACAATTGGGGTCAAGGTCAAATTAGCACCAACGTCTCTATAGAGTTTCCAGAAAAGATAATTTTGCGGATCCATCTGAACTGGAAATACCTATTCATTTCGCTTTTAATTTAATTAAACCATATTTTACAAGACTTACTTTAGTATCGAAAACGTTCAAGAATTTGTTGTTATATGTAATAGCTAATTTAAGAATGTATTCATGTTTACGTGATGAGAGTTGTATTTAGATGAAGTTAAGAGAAACCACGGCTATGGACTGCATTGCAAAGAGTGATAAAAAACGCGAATAAATAGAAAAGTCCATAATGAAAAAGGATAAAATTTTACCTAAACCCTAAACAAATTTGAAGAAATTTAAAAACTCACAAATAATTCGTACCAATAGGTACTCGAGTATGCATAAAGACGCGAATCTTGGACCAAATAGGTCTTCCAGTAAAATAACTATATAAAAATTACTCAAATCGCCAGAAGTGTTTTGAAATTTTAATTTTCACTTTTCGGTTTAATAGTCACAAGCCAGATTTCGCGCACGGTACTGATGAGTCCCAATTAGGACGAAACCGGTCTATCGTTGGAATTTCTGGCTGTTTAATTTTTTTAATTTATTTTTCACTCAAAGATCTATTTGGTCCGAGTTTCGCGTTTTTGTCCGTTCGAAGACCTATTAATACGAGCTATTTGTAAGTTTTTAAATTTCTTCAAATTTGTTTAGGGTTCAGCTTTTTTATCCCTTTTTCATTATGGACTATTCTACTTATTCGCATATTTTATCACTGTATTACGATGACTTGCAGCGTTTAAATATCAACCTCAACAAACTGACGTGTCCGACGCGACTGAAGTGCACCTTTCCCACAACTCAACTTAGTCATTTTCCCTAAGCAAAAATTTAATATATTTTTGTTTAATTATTAATTGAAGTAGTTAGTTTTCAATGAACTTAAAATCAATTTTTTGGTGCCATTCAAGAATTTACATTTATAATGGAAAAAGAACTGATTCTTTAGCATAGTTTTCTGTATAAAACGTCGATTTCCACCTAAAGCGCGAACGAGCCAGAAAAATAAAAAATATTTAAAGAAATATTAATTTTGTTAATAGACAAAATACGTAGTTTTAGGCATAAAATTTAAAATCATGATTTGAATATCTGCGAAAATTCATTTTTTTCCATCATTCTGAAAAGGAGACACATAAGCACCTTACATATATATAGTTAAAAACATCTAATTTAATTATCCATCCTTGTTAATAACTGTTACAGGAGAAAAGTGAGGAATTTCCTTATGTCATTAAGGTCGTTGATGTTTCATTCACTTACGAGAAGCCGTCCAAAGATCTTTACGTTCTCAAGAACCTACACTTTACCGTATCCATCGGAACAATGTAAGCGATCTTCTTAAAACCTAAACATTGTGAAATAAAGAAAAATCATTTTTAAACAGTGAAAAGGCACCAAAATGCATAAAATTTTGTTTCGAAGATTTTTACTTATATATTTATGTTAAAAACATTTATGTTTTCAATCCGAGTCTTGGGCTAGATCATTTATCCCTTTAACCGAGTATATGTCAAAAACATTTGACCCTTTAATCCAAGTTCCTCATAAAAATAGGTGTTCTTTTAATCCAAGTCCTTGATAAATGGGGTTGCCCCTTTAATTCAAGTAGTAGATAAAAGTTGGTGTCCCTTTAATCCAAGTTATTTATAAATGTAAAGGTCCCTTAAATCCGAGTATTAAAAAAGGAGGTGTCCCTTTAATCCGAGTATCTATTAAAAGTAGGTGTCCTTTTAATCCGAGTTTTTGATAAATAAGGTGTCCCTTTAAAACGAGTCTCTCTGATTAAAGTAGGTATATCTTTAATCTGATTCTCTAAATTAAGTAGGTGTCATTTAAATGCTTGTCTCTGTTAAAACATAATTACTTTTTAACAATGTCTCTGATAATAGATAATTACTTATAATCTTTGTCTCTGATAAATGCAAATTTAAAATTATATTGTAAATAACATTTGATGGTGACGTATCAATTGTCATAATGGTCAAGTCTGGTCCCATTTTTCATTTATTCGTTAAAGTTATTTATTTTTGAAACCACGCTATTACCGATTACGCTTAATCTTTTTACAAAAAAAAATAGTTACGCTTTATTGGGACCCAGTGGATGTGGCAAAACAACTATTTTGAAATGCATCACGGGTAGCCTGCGGCCCAACGAAGGCAGTATCATCATTCCGAGTAACTCCACAGAATTCAAGGTTCCCGGTAAAGGAGTTGGATACATGCCACAAGTAAGCATTTTCAAAATTAAGTATTATGTAATAAAAAAGACCAAAATTTCGTTTTAAAGGGAGTAGAACCCTCCATGTTCGGTAGGGTGCGTCATAGCTTCTCTCTTTTCTCGCTCATGGCGCTAGTCTAGAACGATAGTAGAAACACCCAAAAAACCTTTCTATATAATACTACTTAAGTGCTTATTTACTTTTGTGCATAGAGAGGCAGAAGGTTTGACCTGATTTTTCATGAACCAGGGAGGCTCATAAAAGGATTATCTGGCAAACCTGCCAACCTAGTTGTCTGGATAAATAGTGGATTTTTAATCAAAATCCTACTCATTTAACGGTTATAGTTTTATACAAACCATTATAAATAGTTAATGAACTATATCTCATTGATTTTGTAAATAGTTCAGTTATGGACTTACTATATTTTGAAATATAGTATCTTCACGTAGGCTACCTAGGCTTCATTTTAAAAATCGAGTTTATGGGTGACGCTTCAGAAAGTACTAATCAAATACGAATGAGCATAAGCTAAATTTTTAAACCAAGGAGTAAATAAGTTGGCAAGTCCTACTGAAGTAGCGCTAAGTTGTCTTTGCCTGTTTAACTAGGAATTTATAGAAAGGTCTATTCTTCTATTAGAGGTAGCGTGCCCACCCTCAAGAGGTTTTCTCACTTGAAACCTTTATTGTTTCGTATTTAGTGTTGATTTTTTAAATGCACCCTTAATTAACATATAAACAACAATACCCGAGCTATAAATTAATTATTTTCATTATATTTTGGATATTTATTCAAATATAATTTCTTAATAATGAGGTACGTGGTTTGAGATTCACGAAAGCCATTCTAGTAGATATGAGAAATTAAAGCACTACCAAGCAGGGAGACTTTTAGTGGGGTAATTCCTCAAAAACCACTGTATTTCACCTTACGTATAACACGTAGTTAGAAAAATGAGGGTAGGGAATTATGTGCTGCGCTATATTCCTGATAAGATTATACTCCCTTTAAGAAAGACTTAAAGGTATGGTAGGTGCAATTCAGATAGAGGCGCGGTTTTTGTATGATTCAAGGTGTAAATGAAATTTTGACTCCGTATACAGTACTGTGTATAAGAAATATCTTTCAGGCATTTTATTTTCCCAATTCGACTACCAGGTTTTTTCCTTTTTCGTATTTCGACCCTATTGCCTAAGCAACGACAATGTTTTTGAATTCAAGACCTGCATGCATACGGTTTCATTATAAAAAATTGGAATGTAGTTAACGATTTGTTTAGTTTCTTTTAAAACGTTTATTCTCAGAGTAAACCAAAAAATTAGGACTCATTTCATAAATTTAGCGCCCACGCCTAATTTTTAACTCTTAAATATCGTGGATTACCACTAAAAGACCCTTATCCCTATTTTAGATTTAATTACAGCTAGATATTGTACATTAAACATTTATATGAAATAACATGAAATTTGAGGCAATAAATATTTTTAAAAACGTTGGTTTTACAAGAACATCATTGGTTTTTGTTCATCAAACGCAGAATTTATCACTTTTCCCGGATTTAACCATACAAGAAACGCTTTGGCTTTTTGGACGTATTAACGGTATCGAATCTCACCTTTTACAAGGAGAAATAAACCAATGGAGCGTCAAGTTCGAATTACCGCCGGGGCACCGATTAGTCAGAAACCTCAGGTAATTCAAAAGAAAACTATTTTTCCATTATGTAATAAGTACTATCAAAATATACTTCAGCCTTTAACAAAGGAATTTTTCTGGAGAACATAAATAGCTTATCTTTATTAAATGGGAAATTTTATCTTGAATATGAAGATCTGCCCTTTCAAAAATTCGATATTTACTTTAAAAAGGTTTATCTACAAATATTCTAAAATCATACCGACAGGGCGATTTCAACCTTAACAAAGATGGTCTCGATTTTAACATTAAGAAATTGGACACCCTGATCTACAGAAATGCATATAAATAGTTATATACTTGACGGTGAAGGCCAACCCTACAGAAAACCCGGAGAACTAAAGATTTTCAAGGTCGAAATAACCGTTTATTTAAATAGTCGTTTACCAATATATTTCATTATTTTACCAAAAGCAAAAAATCAGTATTTTCCTTAAGACATAGTTAAAGAATAAAATAAAAATTATCCTTTTCGGGAAACTATTATGGAAATAATTTTAAAAAGAGTTTCGCAAAATTAATCTTTAAATTTTATGATCGATAAGTTAAGCACGAAGAGGAAAATAAAAATAAATATGGCTGTGGTTAATTGCAGTGTCCAAATTAAAATTGAATTAGATGTAACGCATTTCCTTGTCATTTTCTGTGATATTTATCAATGGCATCATGTTTGTAGAAGGCGGGGCACACACATTCTAAAAACAAATACCAAAAGTACCAATATGAATTTTTACACTTATATAACAAGACAGAGCTTAATTAGTATAGTGCTCAATCGTTCGATTTGCACAAGTTTAAAGGAAGGAATTTTTTCTAGATGGGTCCAGTCCTAATCATAATAATAATAATCAGCTAGGCTAATCACCCAAGGTACCACCTTAGGCCCAAGTCAACTAGAGACTTATTATGCCTTTAAACAGGTGGCCGGGTTACAACGCGTAGGAGGGTGGTGGCAAGCCCTTCATGTCAAGCGGGCCAACCCTACAGTAGCTATTACCGTTAACCTCAACAAGTTTTTATGGAAAAAGGAAACGGAAGAAAGCGGGGGAAAACCTCTTAAAACAGTGAAGAGATAGCTTGCATTAGCGTGCTCACTAGGTGCAAATTGAAAAACACACGTTTCAAAAGCCAAGTTAACACTAGGCACTTTGGAACCGTTTTAAAACTGTTTCGAACGAGTAAATTGTAAAATTTTGCTTTCTATTGTATTTATCGTATGACTATTAATACAGTTGACACCGAAAATGTTCAATATTATTTTTCGAAACCGTTTAAAAACTGTTCCAAAGTGGCTAGTGTGAACACGGCTTAAATGAAATAGGTTTTCCTGCTCTATAAATTATGCAGTTATTTTTTTTTTAAATGCAATCTTATGTTATCTTCGAACAGCCTCTCACGCCATCTCCATTTAACTTAATGATTTGAATTTGTGACAAGTCGCCAAGTATATAAATTTCATTATTTTAAGTTATTAGTTTCAACTTTTAAAGAATTTAACAGTCCAAAATACATTTAATCCAATTACATACAATACATGAAATTATACTGTTTTCCGATATCGTCAAAATTACTCGATCAAATCTAAATGGTATTCAAATTGGATGTGTCTTGATTTTCTGTTGGATCTAAATTTGAACACTGGATCAAACCATTTTCGTAAGCTCCAGAAACTTTACAGCTTCTACTTTTTTCAACAAGCCTACCACATCATCCGAATTGAGTTTATTTTAACAATGAACTAGATACTTTGTGAAATGAACTCGGTATATTTGACTGTTTTAGTGGCGGTCAGCAGAGGAGAGTGTCTTTGATTTGCGCTTTCCTTCACGACGCTCCACTCCTGATTCTAGACGAACCGACTGTGGGTCTCGATCCACTACTGAGGAAAACTATCTGGGAGTTCATGGTTGATTTAACGACAACGAAGAAAAGGACGATTCTGCTCACAACCCATTACATTGAGGAGGCCAAGGACGCTCATATGGTTAGACCGAAAACCCTGAAAGTTTAAGCGCGCCAAAAGTAGTCAGTCTTTGTTTGTGTTTACACAAGCAAAGACTGGCTGCTATATTAACTTAGTTAAGTTTAATTTTTAAAATTTTAAATTGGGAATATTTTGATTAAGAAGAAACGTTATGGCTATTTGTATGCCTTTTTGTTTGTTTTTTTGAGCTGGCTTAAGGCTTCTTTGGTGTTGATTGCTCCGACAACCCGTCCCTTTAAACAGAGGTGGCTATTATGTATTTGGGTTGGAGTTTGAATACAGACATGTCATGCTTTTTCTCATTCCGATAACGACTTAAATTTTATAAAATTAATGATAAAAGACGCGGCTTATACTTCATGGTTTAAAACATTAATTTAAATTTAAAAATAAATAAATACATGTTTTAAGCCATGGAGTATCAGCCTTGTCTTTTATTATTAATTTTATCATTCTAGCCATTGTTAAAAATTTTTACGTACACGATTAATTTGGATTTTTCCTATTAATTACACATTGAGCGTCATTTGCAACGACATGTGTGAGAGTCCTCTGACAGTGGATTCCTGCTTCTTTTCCTTATTGTTGTCGTCACATGTTAAATTAAATATATTTTCGTAGCTTTTATTTTTTCCGGTTTTTTTCTGAAAACTAAGTTATAATATTTAATTCTAAAGGTTATTTCTTTCCTCATTCTCATTTTTGGCTCACGATAGCTTGAAACGATAATGGTTTGTATGTGCCAAAATGTTGTGGAACAGATCAAATTAAATGACACTTAAATTTGTTAACAGTTTATTTATCACGTGGTGAAACTTAACAGTGATATTGGTTTTTAAACAGTTAGGTTGATTTATTTCAATGACCATAGGATACCATTGTCTAAATTTTTTTACAACATCAAAAACATTTTGTTCCAAAATATTGCGTTTCTTCGTATTTAAATTAGGGTGCAATTACTATGGTTTTACTTTATAAGATACCATTGCTTCGGTTCTGTGAACTTCGGGCTCGAGAACTGGAAAACAATTCCATTCGAGAACTGCTAAAAAATTAAAATATCTTTGAAATATAAATTTTTGGCTTTATATCTTAAGGTTGGTCTTATGCGAGAAGGTAAAATGTTGGCACAATCAAGTACGTCCGATTTACTAACTCAGTTTAACGAAATAAGTTTGGAGAAATGCTTTTACCGAATTTGCGTATCGGGGGAGGCAGACATTGAGGCCAACAAAATTGGAGATACGGCAGATCCTGAAAGTGCAACATTATTGGTAAGATTAACGCTAAATTCTTCATTCACACTTTTAAATTTCAGATCTTATTAACATTTTTGATAATTTTGCAGATACGTCCCAGTGACAAACAACCGTCAATTAAAAATTCCAACGATGAATTCGACAATAGAAGTAAAGGTGCATCGAGAAACGCGACGTGTGCGGTGACCGAGACACTCGTGTCTTCTAACGTGGAATCAGAAATTAAATTTGTGTTGAAGAACGTCATACCAACGTTACTTTTAAAAAACTGGAAAGTGTTGAGACGCAATCCATTTCTGTTTTTCTTGCAATTTGCCTTGCCCAGTATTATAGTGTGCGCGTGCGGGTTGTGCATTGGTGGGAAAGTTAAGGATATGGGGATGGCCGTCGTCAACGACGAAAACCCATTGGATCTCAGTCAAATATTCCTACAAGCGCTCTCTCAACATCGCATTTATCAGGTCAGTTACTATTTGCAACAAAATTTCCGTTTGAAGCTTCCAAAATTCAAATGTCGCTTATAGTTAAGCCTCGGTTTCGCGTCAACATACGGGCACCTCTTTTTCCGCCATTTTCTCTCAATATGACTTCCATTTTTCTTCACCAAGCAGTTCCTATTTTTAACCTTTTGAGTAAGAAGTGTCGAGAGCTTCTTTTGCAATTTGAAATATGTAGATATATTATTCATTTATGGCTGAACGTTTCTAAAACCAACCATTTTATGCAGTAAAATAACGTGCATTTTTACGAACCTTGACGTTTTTCTACTGTTGCGTTATTATTTCATTTAAAATATTTTAATATTTTCACTAGATATTCTGTTAACGTAGCACCACTTAGCTAAAAAACGACCTTCTATTTGGCCATTTAAAAAGTGCCAAATTAAAAATAATGTTTTTGCTGTAACATTTATACTATCAACGTATAACAAACCTGGTAGAAGAGTTGCGAAACAAAGTCAAAACAGAAATGCGAAAAAAAAGCACACGATAAGTTTTTTTTTTATTGAAATAATTAATGTATCGTGTTTTCAGAATCCATTCTCAAATATGAACTCTGCGATTGATTCCGTGAAAGATGGAACGAATCTTTTGGTGCTGCACATCCCGGAAGATTTCACGGTGTGTTTCCGGAATCGCGTAGAGCTCGGAATGGCTACACCTGCTTTAACAGTCAAGTGCGCTTCAGTTTACCTTCATCAAGATACAACCAGTAGGTATTAAAATGAATAGTTGTTATTAAGACATTAAAACTGTATCAGTAATTTTCCATATAGTAGATGTGCACTATGTTGAATGTATCACGTTAATGATCAACATCCGGAATTTTTGTAAAGATTATTTTTGGTTTATAGATTATTTTTAAACATGGAACTTTTTTCAATAACTAAGAAGAAAAACTGACCCAACATGCCTCAATTTCATTGATTTAGTACACTGCCAAAAGGCATGTGGCATAATGATGATTTGGACGAGCTGTCGGGGGAAGGAGCCAGTGGCGTCGAAAAAGGGGATTTAGAGTGTGAAGCCTGGAAATTGTCGGCTTATGTTTAAACCATGCACGAGAGTTAAACTATAAAATACTCTTTATTAATAATAGTATATATATTTACCAAGTTTTACAAAGCATGACAACTAATAACATTCTCTAGAAGAGTTAATATAAAAGCCTTGACTGGGTAGGTCGCACTCCGTAACCCAAAAGGTCTGTACAGTGTCCCGACGTATCTTATATAGCGGGCCCCTCGTATGACGCTACCGATCTCCAATCTAATTGGCTGGAGAAGAAAGCCAGCAAAGAAATCTTTGCGGACTCACTGTAGTGAAATAGTAAGCGTCACCGATAACTTCACCCCGCTCTTAACCCTTTGGGTCAGAGGTCGCCACTTTCGGAGAATTCCAAAGGTGGACGACGCGAGCGAGGATGAGTCATCCCTTTCTTCCCCAGCAGCGTTGGCCCAAAACAACGAGAGAACTCTCAGAAGTAAAGGGAAAGGCTGTTAGGGACAAAACCTACATTTGCGGATGCATATGCGGGCTTTACAAGAGGTACATTGTACCCTTCTAGATTTCAGGAGGAAGTTTCATTTATTTCCCTTCCAAATATTTCATAAATCACATTTTAATCTCAAACTTTCCAAAACCCTCAGATATAATAATTATATTTTACATAATTTATAATTATATTAATATATTAAAAATAAGAAAAGTAATTTAATTAAATACGGAATTAGACTCGCTTTTTGCTAAACACTGCTCTATTGTCGTGAAAATTACTAGAAAATATGCCTTAAAAATACATTATTTTATCGGAGCGCTGTAGGTTGCCCCGGGCTTTTACTTCTGTACTATAAAAAAAATATTAATTATGTGACTAAAATTTAGTGAAATCGAGTACTAGACCTCATTTTGATAACTGAATAAAATGTATCAATTAAATATAGGCGGATATAATGTGTTTTCTACGTCAATGAAGAAAGCGAGTACGCGTTCGAGTCGATAAAGATTTAGAAATATGAAGTTTACGTGTGAAACGCGCGAACCAATAATAAAGAAAAGCATCTTATACTTTTATTATATCATTGTTTTTGAAACGCCTTTTGAAATTCCGTTATATATTTTCCAATCTATCCAGATCTTCTAGCCTGACATGAATGAACATTTTGAAATCTATAAATATTTTTAATAGATCAAGTTCTATCCTTGGACGTACAAAACACAATCATCGACACATTTGAAAGGTTTGAAATGGACTTTATCAGGAACTTTTCCGATGCTTCACCTCTGGTTGCTACATTACCTATCAGGGTACGTCCAATTAATTAAATACTGGAACAGATACCTGCATTGGCAAGCCTATTTAGTGTACAAACTAGTGTAAAAATCAATTGTTATTTTTTTGGCTACTTTTGCCAAACATATAACAGATTGTGTTTATCTTTTCAACCCTTTAACCTTTTGTTAAAACATTTCAGTAACGTTACCCAGAATATTTTGATTAGGTTTATACGGATAATGAAATTGAGCTTTGTATTTGTTCAATAGTGAAGTTAAATGTAAATACATCTTAGGCCTAAGGTGGTGCCTTGGGTATTAGCCTAGCTGATTATTATTATTATTATTATTTAGTTAAAAAACAAAATTTGACCACATTTAAGTCTTTTCACCGAAATTTGAGCTAGTTTTAATAATGTGGTAAACGGCCTTTATCTAATTTTAAAGAAAAAATAACTTTTGACCTCCGAGTTTTAAATTGACTAGTTTTTGGCATAACACAAAAAATATCATAACTTAAAAAAATATCATAACATAATAACACAAAATAATATCATATAACATAATAACGTCATATAACATAATAACGTCATAACATAACATTGTCATATCATATCATAACATAACACATCATAATACCATATAATAACAAAACATAGCATAATATCATAAAATAACATAACATAATATCCTAACGCCACAATTTATCATAACGCAACATAATATCATAAAATAACAGAATATCCTAACGCAACAATTTATCATAACGCAACATAATATCATAACACACCGTACTATCGCATAACATAACATAACATAACATATCATATCATAACATTTTATCATATAATTTTATCATAACGCAACATAATATCATAACACAACCTAATGTCATAATATTATATCATAACACAACATAACATAATATCATAACATTATATAAGACCACAACATAATAGCATAACATAGCATAACAGCATAAGACCTTGCCCTGGAACAAGAAGTAAACTGGTCAGTAATTCTAATTCTAGCGAGTTCATCTATTTTTAGTTTGTGGAGCCGATATACGGAAATAAGGACATGCGATTCAGCGAATACGTCACGTCTTCGGTGTTACTGACCAGCAGTCACTTTCTGGCAACGGCGTTGACTGGCATCAACTTGATAATGGAACGCCAGAGTGGCGTGCTGGAACGTTTCGAAGTTTGCGGCGTCACTAAGACTCAAGTGTTTTCCGCTCAACTCTTGACCAACGTAGTGGTTGTCGTCTTTCAAGTGACCTTCATGCTACTGACCCATTTCATACTATTCAGCACCGTCATATACGGATCCATCGTTCTGGCTGTTTCACTCATCGTCCTTCAAGGCATTTGCGGAATGCTCTTTGGATTATTCATTTCAGCTATTGCCGCCGATATCACCACAGGAATTCTCGGAGGCATGGGCGTTTTATTACCAAATATAATTCTCTCTGGTAAGTATTATTTGGAAACTCAATTACCTAAAAAATGTTAGTATTCATAAGCAACTCAATAGAAATTATAAGTATTGATAAGAATATAAATAACTTGAAAAATTTAATTACTCATAAACCAAACCTTGAAAATCTAACTTCCATTAATTTATCTTCAAAGTTTGCGAATATTTATTTTCGTAAAGTAGAATACTATAACCAAACTGGCTTTTTCGGTTTCTCTATTTTATTTTCCATCTACCTTGCGAGTATTTAAAAAAAAAGATTATCGTCACTCTGCGTCAAATCTGTCCTACCAAAACCAACCTCAAATTCTTTAGAAAATCATGTACAGAAGCATATTATTTGAGCATTCAAAATAGTTTTAAGTGTGAAAACTATAACCACTATAGCAATAAATCGATCTATTGTTGGTTTCGGGTTGAATCAAGTCTGGGTTACTTCCAACCAGACCGGACTCGACGGCCAGCCTATTAGGGGTTTCTAGCGAAAAATAAGTCTTTTGACTTTTCATTGTGTCATGTAGATACACTTCTTTCTACATATATTAAGGTGTGTAATTTAATACTTTTTTAACTTTAATTTATATTTGAAATAGGTTTCATGTGGCCGATAGAGGGCATGCCTCCCATTCTTCATAAAATAGCTCATTTTATTCCAGTGACGCAAACGAATGAAGCGCTCCGTTCGGTTATCTTGAGAGGTTGGGGACTCGAATATTTTCAAGTGCAAATGGGACTGTTGAGTGTTCTTTTGTGGTCGGTCATTTTCCTGACGACATCTTTGTTTATATTTCGGATCAAGAAATAAGAATTTGATTATGTTATTAAAGATTAACAGTTAATTTTATTTTCAACCATAACACGAGTTTTATTTAAAGATAAGTTACATGGGTATCAACATAAAGATACACACTTAAACCTATAAAATAATTAAGTTCGGCCCACGTATGGCGTGCTAACTGCTTACCAAGGTGAAACAGAACAAAATATATATGTGTTTTTTAATTTAATTCAAAAACCGAGGGTGCGAAAACTTTACAATTTTGTGTACAAGATTTTCAAAATTATTTCCAGTTTTATACCGATTTCGAAGTTTTATGAATATTTTCACACCGAATTTATGATTTTTAAATTGAAGCCTCTTTTGTCACTGAAATGTACGGGAATTTGACCGTTGAATCCGTAAAAATAGATGGAAATTCTTGATATTTAACTAAGTTTAGTTAAAAAGAAATTGCTTTTACTTAAAATTTATTCCAAAATTAAAGGATAAAAATATGACAGTAAGAAACGTTTTTCGAAGTTATAAATGTTCCTGATAAAACGAAAATGGTTCTTGAAATTTCGCGAATTCAAATGGTATTTCTTTGTTAATTAAAGATATTTCAATATCTTAACCGCAATTTCTAAACCAGTTTGGCAAAATATTTGAAAATAATTTTCCCTTATCGATCATACAATTACCTCATCAGGAAAAGGATTATTGATAATCTATTTTATTCGAATATTTTATAATAATTAAATTCGTTATTCGATTACCTTATTTGTTTTCATGAAATAATTTGCACAACATAAAATCAAACAAAGCAAGCCCAAAAAGCCCCTTATTTTAAATATTAGTTTACTACATTATTCTTTAAAAATGAAATTATCCTAGAAGATTAAGTTTATTCAAAACTGTAAAAACTATTTATCTTAATGATATTTTATTTATGGGGGAAAATTATCCAAAAAATATTAAGGGAAATACTGTATAATTGTTTAAAGACAAGCAAAAGGAAACTATATTCAAATCGGAACTCTTAGTCAGCACATCTCGCCTAACGAGAGTGCGTTGTAGTTTTATTATAAATAATTAGTTCAACCCGCTTAACGGGTTTGTTACATGTATACGGCTCAAAAATGTCACCCATCTAATATGATAAAATCATATGGGTCAATTGTAAACGAACCATATTTAGCGCGTTTTCCATCTTGCCCTATAATGTCTCATTAAAACCATAGCGACGAAAAATATAGATTTTTTTTAAGTTTCGTGAAAAAAAATGACCTGGTTGTGCTATTTGAAACTCTATTTATTTATATAAAAGGCCAAATATAATAACGATAAATAACAAATTATATTTATTTATAAAAATATGTCCACCTACATACTCATTGTACAGTTTTGAGAGAGACCACAAAGAGAAAAAAATATCAGTTGAGCAGTCTGTTGGAACACCACTACTTCAAACCAAGGAATGTTGCAAAGATCGAAAAACACTCCAACGAGCAATTATAGTATTCCAAGAACGTATGTTAGAAATGGTAGCTGTGGACGGTCACACATTTGACTTCGTGACCAAATGGGCTTTCAAACGTTTTACTAAAATATTTTGTCCTCAAGTACACGTACAAACACGTCGCAAACTTGTACGACAATTGAAATCAACAGTTGATTCAATTAGGCCAAAGCTACAAGTAGAAGCTTGCGCTGCCGCCAATTGTTCGAAAATCGGTGCAAGCCGCCGCTGCCGCCGATACAAAGAACGGCGCGCCGCCGTTTCTTTTTTTTCTATATACACTTTTGAACACGGCGTCGAACGTCAAATTTTGGTTTTCGGATTTCGGTCGATGCAGAGTAATAGCATTTTCACTTAGCGTCAATAGATTCCAGAATTGCTATCTTGGCTATGGAGAGAGTCACTAATATAACCAAGGCTTATGCACCATTTAATTATCTTTAAATTTAAATGTTGCTTGGTTTATCGATATGTTTTCTAAAATTGCATTATAATAATCTCTGGCGGACTGGATCTAATATTTTTTGGTTGCTAGGAGACTAAGAGTCCCATTTTTAACAACTATAACACTACCATGTTTACGGAGGCCCACTTCATGAACGGTCCATGGGATCCACGCCATCGGGTAGGTTACCTCTATGGCCAATCCGAGACTGATAATAATTTTTTACTTTAAATTAAATAAATGAAGCATTTGATATACTGCATTTTAGACTCCAATACGTTTATAAAATCACATCATATAACCTTAAATTATATTTAAATGGAACATAACATATCAAAGTAGCAATATGTATGTTCACCGTGCGATGATAACCAAAAATGATATTATTCGTAACTCGGATTTATTTCTGATTGGAAGGCTCAGAGCGTCAGTGGCGTAGCCAGAATTTCGTCAAAGGGGGTCCAAGAATGTTAATATTAAGAGGGGTGTCGAGAAGGGGGTGTCAATTTAGTATAGTCAAGGTAGGCCCAGGGGGTTGACATTGAACCCTCCTTGTCTACGCCACTGCAGAGCGTTATCGTGGAGCACGACCAAAAAAAATAAAAAGCCAATATCGAGCCTTCAACCGAATTTCGACCCGGCATAACTGCGAATAATTTTGGATGTCGTTTGACGTCAGGCCAGTGGCCTACCTCGGAAGGACCATGGACTAATTAATGTACTTCGCACATTAAAACATTAAAACAAACGTTTTAAAAATTGAGCCAGTCCCACGTGTTTTCCAGCTGCTGAGCTACATTTGTATTTTCCCTCCCCTCACCCCTTTTCCTTCTTCCCCGGTTATCATTAGTAAGTTAGTTCCTAACTCCGCTGCCAGAGCGCACATTTACCAATCGCCCGAAGCAAATATTCGGGAACGGGGCGTCCCTGTGCGAAGTACATTAATTAGTCCATGGTAGGACTAGTACGAGTTGGTATTTGCCCTTGCCCTTCTGGTCGCGTGTTTTTTAAACTGTCGCTACAAGAAATAGCTCTAAAATTTATACAAACGCCGCCGCTGCCGGTCATTTTGGCCACGCCGAAGACGCCGCCGCCGTAGGCCTAAACACCGGCGTAAGCCGCCGCCGCCGTTATATTTTGGGTCAAACGCCGCCGCCGACCCATATCAGATCGGCGCAGGCCTCTAGCCAAAGCTATAGTATTTAATTTAAGTCGCGCTATGGTGAGACGCTATCGCCATCTATTAACGATGTCGTTCAGAAGACTAAAAAGAGACCAAGAGTAGGATCTTAAATATTCTTTTAGGTGCTCGATCTCGATTCGATCATTCATTAAACCTTGAGCATAGGAAGTATAGGAAGCGTCAAACTTTTAGTAATTTTGTCACTTTTGCTTTTACGTAGTGAGTGAGATACCATGTCATTCTCTTCGTTATAGTATAAATACATGCATTCTTGGTTTTGGTTTATATTGAAAATAAAATACGAAATGTTTAAGTCGGAATTTTTTATTATAATATAATTAAAATATTATATTACATTATTAAAACCCACTCGTGGAGATGGTTTTTTCGCCGATCACCTAAATGGACAGCTATACTAAAAAAAAACAGACTGGAGGAAGAGATCTGATCGTCTCTGTTTGTACTGGATGGAATTCGGTGTACGACGCTATCCTAAGATTATCCGAGGTATTGTACAGGACTTTGGTACAAGATATTAATGAACCGAAGTTATCGGGAAGGTTTAAGTTTGTAAGATACATTTTTGTAACGTGGACGAGTAGGGTCATTGTCATCCGAAACACTGTCTGTCAATAGTGCTTTTCCGTGTAGTATTCGAGACAGGTTCGAAGTTCCGGCGGGGCACGCTTTCCCCTGTTTCCCTCCAGTGGCGTAGGCAAGGGGAGGGTTTCCTTGTCCAAACCCCTCCTATTGGCCTAATTTTAACTGTACTGAAATTTCAGCCCCTTATCGACCGATCTTAACATTGACGAATTTCTGGCTACGCCGCTGGAGGACATTTTAGACATCAAAGAGGCGGGTCTCTTCTTTTTAAGCAAGAGCAGTTACCGTCCAATTACTTCGGTTCGATAACGCGAGACAGGGGTACGTTTTGTGAAAAGTAAAGTTACCTTTTATGAAATTTAGAGCGAGAGATAGTCTCGCCGTATACTGCGTAGTTTTCTAGATGGCAAAGGCCTCCCCACGTAATCGTAATCTTTGGTCTATGGATTGGCTCGATTTTTTTGTTTACTCACGTTTAAATTAATTATAAATATATTTTCGCAGCCAGAAATGTTGGATGCCGTGATCAACATCCTCACACTCGCGAAAAACTGTAAAGGTGGCTCTAAGATGACGTTTTCCTTACCAACTCCGATAGTTTTGAGTCAAGCCAAAGAACTACTGCAACTGCTAAAACCTTTAAAAATGGCAACTGATAAGTTCCAACGAAGAGGAGCCCTTGCGGCAGAGGTTATTGTGGAGCGACATACAGTATTTGGGATGGTGTTGGACGTGGATACCAACATTTGTCGAGCAGTGCAAATTAATATGCTTTCGGAATTGCACACGCGATTTCATGGCGTTTTAAACGACAAGGATTATACAGCCGCTGCTATCCTAGATCCACGAATAAAAACAGAGTTTTTCAATCGTAAGTTCATTTTCGTTGCTATGGCTGCGCGAGTAATGGTTTGTGTTGATCGAGTTGGTTATCGAGTATCGCATTTTGTCATCGAGTAGTTGAGTTGGGAGTCGGGTATCGAGTACTCAATTAAGAAAGTAAAATCGTTTTCGAATAATCAATTTATTACTCGATTATTTTAACAAAAACAATCGAATACTTGATTAGCAAATGATTGTTATTCGGTAATCATAAATAAATTTATTATTACCAACTGAACCTGTCAAATGGCCATGATGACTTTAATACGACGGCTAGGGAAAACCAATAACTCGGCGAAGCGTACGGAAGCTTGTTCGAACATTCGGGCTCCAACTCGGCATATTGTTGGTAATTGATATCTACAATTATGAACTTAAAATGAATTAAAATAAACGGAAACTGAAACTAGTATTTTAAAATATTCATAACAAACAGTACTCGTACAGACCTAAGTTGAAGTTTTTTAAATGTTTTCTCGTTCTTTAGCTCCATATTGCAAACCATCTCGCTAAGAGCACGACAGTTATAAAAGCCCAACGGCTAAGGCAGCAATAAACATTCTAAAAGAGTCTTAGGTTGAAGAACGTGAAGAACATGCAAACCATCTCGCTAAGAGCACTGAAGTTTTAAAAGCCCAACGGCTAAGGCAGCAATTAACATTCTAAAAGAGTTTTTAGTTGAAGAACGTGAAGAACATGCAAACCATCTCGCTAATAGCACTGAAGTTATAAAAGCCCAACGGCTAAGGCAGCAATAAACATTCTAAAAGAGTTTTAGGTTGAAGAACGTGAAGAACATGCAAACCATCTCGCTAAGAGCACTGAAGTTATAAAAGCCCAACGGCTAAGGCTGCAATAAACATTCTAGTGGGAGTAGGACCTCTGGATTACTGGAGGACAAGGTTTCCTAAATTGGCCAAAAGATTTTTGGCAATTCCAGTATCATCGGCTGATGTGGAACAAACCTTTTCAACAAAGAGCTAGACGCGTGAATTTATCGATAAAACACCTATCTGATATTCGGACATATCGTGAACATCGAGGTTTACAAATAGCCGAAATAGATAAAACCTCAACTAAACTTCAATAAAAACAAATTATGTTTTGTTTTCCAAATTCACATCAATAAAGGAATATACTTACAATAGAACCAATTTATTATAATTAAACATTGTGACAATGAAAACTGTTTTTGTTGATGTATATAGTTTGTTACCGAAAGGTTTTTCCTAAATAAATCCATAAGGTCTGCGAGCCACAACGAGTAAAACCATCTATATTGCCTGAGCCCAAAAAGGCTCCCCGGTGACAGATATAAGCCATCAAAAATCCCGCCGTAAATAGTAAAAAAGGTGGCGCGGCGTGGTGTATAGCGGCGGCGTCGAACTCTACTTTAACTACTCGATTACAGTAGCATAGCCAGGATTTCATTTCGGAGGGGGCACACAATGCAAACAAATAAAATAAAAAATAAAAAATTGTACATACCACCATATGTTTCGGGAGGGGCAAACGTGCCCCCTCCTTGGATACGCCACTGCTCGATTAGCCGAGTACTCGAATTAGTAAATATTATTCTTAATCGAGTACTACTAAAAATCATTACTCACACAGACCTAATTAATAGTCTTTCAATAGTCTATTGCTTACGCAATAGCAGTACCAGAAATGAGTACATAAAACGTATCCCGAGATGAAATTATCTATAATTATAAGTCTTAAAGTTTGTCCTTTTATTCGTTTATTTATTTATTTATTTATTTAATTGTATGTCATGTTCCTAACAAGTTGGCAAGCCAAATTATACCTCTCCTCGGAAGTATGGTCCCTAGTGGTATTAATTTCTCGATACGACCCCCAAAGATATCTCCGCAATTCAGAGTTATTTACGAAAAACGTATTCTCGGTTCAAACCCTGCCCGGTCTAAAATTTTAATTTTAATTTAAATAATTGAGACGAAACAATCGAGTTTAATTTATTCAGAATATTATAAATTAAGTAGTTACAACAGCGAGTTAGATTCACTAAAACAATGCACAAATGAATTTAACCCTTTTTACAGTACATGTTTATCAGTTGAATATAATACTAAGCAAATTTTAATGAAAGAAACATCTACAGATGGTATTTGTATTTTTCTCGCTTACGAAATACTTGCCGCATCTTTAACGCTCATTTTATTTCAACTTCCAGTTGACGTTGTGACACATACCGCATGAAAAAGACCAATGCCGTCCAATTTCCAATATCATATAATGACTCGCACACCCAAGAAATCATTGACTGCGTTAGAAATCGTAGATATCCAAATATCCACACCAAATATATTTACAAGAAGCAAAAACCTTACCATCAACAAAGCACAGAGAGCCACTTGACTAACCGCCAGCTCTTAAAGCAATTAACGTTAAATTATCTCCTTTGAATTAACACAACTATATATAGGTCGTTAAATAACAAAAACAACTAACAAAGTGGACCACCCACAGGGTCTACCCTTTAACCCTCTAATCTCGGCTGACTGCGCTAAAACAAGATTTAACCTTTAAAAAAAACCAGATTAGGCCTTCATAAATTCATTAATAAAAAAAGACTTTATTTCCTATTATGCTTACGATGCCTGTCTTAATTTCAGTGAATCTAAGCAGCTATCGGTGGTTCTGTGGTAGAGCGCTCGACTGCCAAGCCGAATGGTCTGGGTTCGAAACCTGGGTGGCGCATTTGTTTTTAATCAATAGAGAAACGCTAAATTAGAATTTCTTCGATGCAATAATTTCAATTTCAATTCTATTTCAATTAAACCAAAATTTCGTACTCTATTAAATACGCTTCCGATAAAGCTGAAGGTCTAATTTTCAATAAGGCGTAACAAGTGTCGGTGGTTCTGTGGTAGAACGTCCGCCTGTCAATCAGGAGGTCTCGGGTTCAAATCCCGCCCGATGCGATCGCAAATTGATACTAAGACGAATACCGTGTACAACTGGTGGAAACCCTGCCATTGGACGTTGAGAGGTAGCATTACACTCAGCACTCGGCCCGTCCCAAAGTCATTAAGAAGAAGTTGGAGAGAAAACGCCCATGTAAACACAACAGACTCAACATGCACAACCATCAGAACACAAACACAACTAATTCAACACTCACAACCTACGCATATACATTACAAAAACGTAATACAACAAACCGTCACGACGGTGAGCGAAAAAACACCATCCAAACCAAACCGCAAATGCATCCGTTAACGCTCACCGTCACACGGTGGTTTGGCCAACCCTTTGAGAAACTGCGTACGCAGTGATTACACTTTGCACCGAAAATGCGAACGCGTTCGCAGGCCTGACAGACCCAAAGACCCACAGACCCACAGACTGACACGGTGGTTGTATAACCCCTCCTAGGGGACTTTGTCCCCTCGGAGAGGTAAAAACTCGGGGAGGGTTAGCTCTAGAGCTTTGAATTTTTAACTCAATGTTCAGGGCCTGATTTCCAACTAAACGCGCCTAATTCCAAATACCTGACATGGCTATTAATCTAATTCAATTTTCAGTTTTATTTTACTCGACTTTGGACTTTCACCTCTCAGCTGGAGGTTTTGACGGGAAGGACTTCTCTTAGTCGCCCATAGGGGAGCGTCCATAAATTACGTGCGGCGTTTAGGGTAGGGAGGGGGTCGAGCTGAATCTCACCCAATCTCACGTGGAGGAGAGGGGGGGGGGGGTTTCGGCAAATATCACGTTTGTTTTTCCGCAAACGTATTTACACTAAAAATACGAATTTTGAAAAATCTCACGTGATATTAGGGGGGGATGTTGAAAAATGTCGCGCATTTAGTGAAAATTTTACTACTTCGTTGTTTAGTCTTTATTTAGTACCATTGATTCGGAAATATAACGCTGTCAAAATTATATAGTTAAAAAATAAAAGATTTGTAAAAATATGTATAAATTAAAATTAGTAAAAGGAATTCAAATGGGTTTTCAGTCTTTCATTTGAATTTAAAGTCGGAATAGCTCTCCCAATTAACGTAGTGTCTAATACAATTCCGATATCTACTATCCCAGTTGCAGACGCTACAGGGGAGGGAGGGGGACGAGCTAAATCTCACGACATCTCACTAAGGGGAGAGGGGGGTCGAAAATCGCCACAATCGCCTCACGTAATTAATGGGCGCTCCCTAGGCTCTACATTGACGGACCGGTAGAAGGGGTCGAATTTGGGGGCTCTTCAACGGACTCAACGCAAATCATTTGGTAATTAAAACTCGAGAATTGTTTTTTATCCCAAAAGTTATTAGGAAGATTCATCAGAAGTTTTCTGAACACGGTTTTGTTATGGTACCGTACTTTTATTACGTACAAATCAAAAAGACCCCGGGCGAAGCCGGGTATTAAAGCTAGTTATTTATAAATCAATTATATTTGGGGAAAAAAGTAGTTTTTGCATAAGTAAATGTCCCTACGAAAAGTAATTTTTACATTTTAATTATATAAACGTTAATACATTCATCACAGTGAGAACGCACTGTGTTAATGTTAAGAGGGTGGCCGAAAGAGGAGTGAAAATGGAGTATAGTCAAAACTACTCCCTATAATCTTTAGGTGTAGGCAAAGTTACCCGTAGAGAATGACGTTTGAAAAGGTGCGCAGCATGGAGTTGGAACTTTAGCTTGTAACACAAAGACACTAAAAAGCCTTAGGTACGTTAGTTGCGCTACTGAATGATTAAAATATCGCTTAAAGGGTGTATAACATTTTTCGGAAGTAGAGGGGGAGGCGGAGCACGCGAAGAGCGTTAAAGCAGCAAATTTTGTTAGAAGCTTGAGCTTCCATGCCTTGGTTATAGTCTCTTTAAATACGGTTACGTTAAAAAAAAATTGCCGCATCAGGCAATGCACAGTGTTCCAAAAGCCCGATTTTTTGGCCAAAATTCTAGAGAGTATCTATCATAAATAGATTTACATATTTCGTTTATTCAGAATACCTGGATTTGTCAAATGTACAATTTTTTGTCATGCGACCCCTAGCCAAGTTAGCGGCCAAGTTAGCTTCCTATTGCGTTTTTGATAATTTTGACCTTTACATTGGATAGATTAAGCTATTCATATCATGTAGTATTTTTTGGATAGCGATGTCTCGTATATAAATAAAGATACGAAACGAAAACCATCTCAAAATGCACAAAATCAGTCATCTTTGACTAGCTCAAACTCCAAACGATGCTAGCCAATTTCGTAGATCTTTTCACTATGGGTAGACAAGAAGTCATATAATGTAATTACGGTGAAAAATCGTTGCGATCTCTGTTAGTTCGGCAACCATTGACGTTTATCTATGTTAAAACAATTTCTTTAATACAGCCCAAAGCTAGCCAAGACTTGGGCGGTTTTTGGGCTGGAAAAATTAAATGTTTTAAAAAAAAATCCGAAACTTAAATTTGCTCACAAAACGTTTTTGTTTTGTTTTTTAAGAATAGCAACTTTGTACGCAAACGTTATAAACGTCTTTTTTATGGAATAAAATTTTTACCTCTCCGAGGGGACTAAGTCCCCTAGGAGGGCTTATACAACCACCGTGTCTGCCTGTCTGTCTGTGGGTGGGTGGGTCTGTCTGTCTGTCAGGCCTGCGTTCACATTTTCTGGGCAAAGGGTAATCATTGCGTACGCAGATACTCGAAATTTCTGCGTTCGCAGTTTTTCGAAGGGTTGGCAAAACCACCGTGTGACGGTGAGCGTTAACGGATGAATTCGCGGTTGGGTTTGGTTTGAATTGTCTTTTTTTCGTCAACGCTCACCGTCGCGACAGTTTTAATTCAGTTTGATTGGATATTTCGTTATTGTAATGTTTATGTGTAAGTTGTGAATGTTGAGTTCGTGTTGTGAATGTTGAGTTCGTGTTGCGAATGTTGTGGGTATGGAGTTGGTTGTGTTTGTGTTATGATGGTTGTGGACGTTGAGTCTGTTGTGTTTGTATGGGTGTTTCCTCTCCAACTACTTCTTAAAGACTTTTGGAAGGAATGAGTGCTGAGTGTTATGCAACCTCTCAACGTCCAATGGCAGGGTTTCCACCAATTGTACACGGTATCAATTTGCGACATTTTGGCGCCGGCCGGGAATCGAACCCGGGTCTGCCTCGTGCAAGAGATGTACTCTAACCACTCAGCCACCAACGCTTGTTAATTTACGGTGTTTTTCTAAAAAACAGCTTTGGCGAATGTCCTTCACAAAGTTATAACCTTAGGTACTAAAATTTATTCTACATCATTTTAAATATTTATAAATTAAATTAATCTTATATTTAATTAAATATTTATAAATTAAATTAATCTTATATTTAATTAAATATTTATAAATTATATTAATCTTATATTTAATTAAATATTTATAAATTATATTAATCTTATATTTAATTAAATATTTATAAATTATATTAATCTTATATTTAATTAAATATTTATAAATTATATTAATCTTATATTTAATTAAATATTTATGAATTAAATTAATCTTATATTTAATTAAATATTTACAGATTATATTAATCTTATATTTAATTAAATATTTACAGATTATATTAATCTTATATTTAATTAAATATTTTAGTATTTTAATTTAAAATTTGATAGTGATCAGGAATTGAACTCGGGTCGCATTGTAACAATGTGGATAGTTCACCGCCGAGCCATTGACTTCCTTAGTGGATATATTAAAGTAAAGGAATAATTATGATAAGGCGGGTTTTTTTACTAAACGGATAAATACAATATCTGTATATATTGTTTATTGAACTTTGTTTGTTTATTCTTTGGTAAGGTTTTTTGTTTTGTTTTACATTTTTGTTAAATTCTTAACAAAATTTCGTTAAAACACAAAAAGTAGTTCATTGTTACCTTTTAATATCGCTTAGAAAAAGGATAATTATTCAAAACTCCCGCGGAAACTATATCAAAGTAATAAAGTGTGGAGAACTATCAATCAAACCGGGTAAAAAATATAATCTCTTCAATTTTTCGAACTTTAGTCAAATCTTGACGGGTCAAAAAAACACCAAATAAACGTATACATGTATAAAGCCGTTGCCGTCAATATTTAAGATTTGGTCTTTCTTAGTTCTTGGCTGTCAGACGAACTACTACAGGACGGGGTCCTGGTGTCGGTCAAAAGTTATGCGGTAACTTTGCGGTTTTAATTAGTATGTTCGGTCTTCGTTCAAGGAAAGAGTTAAATTGTGTTTCGCTTTTGGAACGTGAGCGAATGGACTTAAGTGTATGAACAGTGCGTGTTTAAGACTGAAAGTGTTAAAGAAATTGTGAACTAACTCAAGTCAGCTGTAAGATAAAATTGATTGTTTTTATTTTTTTAATTGGAATAACCTAAGTATACCCTTGAAATTATCAACTCAACCTGTGAGGCTAATTAAGTAGATTGGAAGTAATTAGTAGCGAACAGCTCTCAGCTGTTAATTAAGACGAGAGTTTATAGTAAGATAGTTTGAATTTAGTTAAAATTACTCAGTATATTTTATGATATTTACTTAAGTGTAAGTGTAAGTGTGTTTTGGTTTATTTTTCAATCACGATGAACTAAGACAAATCTAGTCTTAGACACTTGAGTACCAGTTCTGTACAATTACGTAGAAGGGATATATATTGTTGGGTTATTGCTGAAAGTTAAATCTAGAACGTTCCATAGACTGTTCTGAATAAAAATAAACATTTATAATTTTGCATAATTCTGGTTGCCATTTTATTTTCTAAAAACTCGCCCACAACATTACAGTTCTGGCAATCCCGAATCAAATACATTTTCGATATAACGGCGACGGGAAATTATTCTCGTAAATTTATCGTGCGGCCTTAGGCAATATTCTTTTAACAAAATTTCGATAATCTATCGTTTAATTAAAATTGGCCCGATTCCGTTAAAATTATAAACCAAAAAGCGAACGGTCGTAATAATACCCTCTATAGATATTTCTTTCATTAAAATTTACTTTGTGTTATATTCAACTGATAAACTTGTACTGTAAAAAGAGTTTAATTCAATTGTGCATTGTTATAGTACGTCTAACTCACTGTTGTAACTACTTAACTTATGATATTCTGAATATATTAAAATTGGTCGTTTCGTCTCAATTATTTTAATTATAATTAAAATTTTATACCGGGCGGGATAGAACTGGGATAACATTTTTAACAAATAACTCTAAATTGCGGAGATATATCTTTAAGGGTTATCTCGAAATTAAAACCACTAGGGACAATTCTTCCGAGGAGAGGTATAATTTGGCTTGCCAACTTGTTAGGAACATGACATACAATTAAATAAATAAATAAATAAATAAACGAATAAAAGGACAAACTTTAAGACTTATAATTATAGATAATTTCATCTCGGGATACGTTTTATGTACTCATTTCTGGTACTGCTATTGCGTAAGCAATAGACTATTGAAAGACTATTAATTAGGTATATTTTGGCTTGACAACTTGTTAGTCTATATTATTGAATTTTTGATTCTGTTTTCACTTTTGCTTTGCTTGGTTTTACACAACCGTTGAAGGAGGCCTCCAAAAGCAGGCGTTACGATTGTTTTCAGTTAGGAATAAATTGTAGTTGATGATCCACTAGGTCAACTCAGACACGGAAACTTACTAATATGACTGAATGCACTATTGAAATAAACCGGTGCAGCTGGAATGGATTATCTCCATTAAGAAGTCCGATTTAGTCGATATATTTAAATCTGAAAAAGATATCAACGTGTGCGCCCAGAAAACACTTTCTTTGCTAGGAGACAACTTAAAAGGTAATTGTTCAACTGATGACTTTGAAATACTTAAAATATCTTTGCGAAAGGAAAAGTGTCGCTTTGATAAGTGGAAAAACTTTAAGATGGCTCACGCTTCATGGCTGGATTCGGACTATACCATTCCTTAACAGATACTGAAGGCATGTTGTCAGAATTTATAGCCCGCTGTACCGGTAAAATCAAGAAACCACACCAGCGGAGGCCTATCATCAGAGTGCCCTACGCCAGCGTCAACAAGCCCGGACAGGTGACAAAACCAGAATGGGTAGCAGAACCCCACTACTGATGGTCGCACCCTCGACGCAAGCCGCTCAACCCAGCAGAAGGTGCAACAATGGGACGACCAGCCCGCCACTTCGCACACAGCAGTGGGATAGAGAACGGATGCTCTAGCAACTCCGGCCGACACCCCACCTACAAAGGCAGCCCGCATAACCCGGCACAGCTGGCACCGGAGATCCCGGTGTGATCCAAAAGGCCGGGAGATGGGTCCGCCGCGCCCTCATACGGAGGCCCGCAGCCCCACAGCAGGCAACCCAATCCGCCGAGGCGGCCAGTTTGCCCGGCCCCTCTCCATTAGACTGGGCCGAAGCCCAGTATCCAGCCCACACCTGACCGAAGTCGGAGGTTGGAGATAGGACCCTTTGGACGGACCTAACATCTCCCAGTGCGCACCGCCCTTACGGGTTACAAGAGCCGCACCCCAACTCCCCGGTACAGCCACCAGTTATTGCACACTCCGACCCCTTGAGGGCCAGATACTGAAGGCACCAAGAAATCAACCAATATATGATGTACCAGGAACCTCTTCGAATGTAGAATCTGCAAATGCTGGGAGGCCACAAATAGACTACGCCTCGGCGTCGTCTAGAACGAAAAGGCGAAGAGTTAGTGATCTAGCGACAGCGGTAGCGGGAAACTGAATAGAAGAAATTGTTAAATCCACGGAACTCGTTTTAAAATATCAAGGCAAAAACCAGTTGTCCCACGTCTTGAAAGAATTATTAAAGAGTCCAAATAGGCTTAAAATAATTCAGCAGCTTACTAAAAATCCGAATCAGAGCCCAAAAACTGGTACTGCTGAAGAAGCTTTAGCCCTAATTATGGATGGAAATTTATCTGTTTCAACTTATAAAATGTTACGCCAAACAGCCACATCCCACGGATCTATTATATTTCCTCCTTATTATAAAGTCGTCGAAGCTAAGTCACTTTGTAGACCAAAACCGATCGTGGTGTCCGAAACTACCGCGTCAGTTTTATTACAAGATCTTTTGGATCACACTACTCTACGAATTCTGAAGCTTCAAAGTGAAGTTTTACAAAGCAAATCCGAAACTTAAAATATTAAAAAACTTGATCTTACTATGATCGCGTCGTGGGGTTTCGATGGAAGCACCGCCCGACAAGTAATTTCGTCGGCGCTTCCTGTAGACGCAACCAAATTTGGACAATACTGTCGGTGTCTTGATGAAAGATATGTTGAGGTGTACAAATGGTTCTATATGCCTGTTACTCTTCACAAGATTCTCGTTCATGGAGAAGCTATTATAAAAACATCAGCATTACCGGTAGGAAGGTTGAGTGAGCAAGCTGGTGAATCCACGAACAAGATATAAATCTTTTTCCTGCGGCCATTTTTACACCTCATGAGAGCTACCATCTTTTATGGATTTTCACTGCCAAGTTTTTTGGTCCATATTTTTGTGATTGGCCTTGGAAGTGAAAAAACTATGTGATAAAATAGCGAGCGAGGTAATTTTAAGGAAAATATTTCGTTGGTGTCTAAGGTCTGGGACCGACACCACCATGTGAATCTTCATTTTCTTCAAAAACAAAAAAAGGAAAAATATTTCAATCCGTAACCGTTCACGCTTGTTTTTTTTTTACGATAACCAAGTTAAATAAACTGTTTAGTTTATATATCTTTAAATTTCTAATGAGGCAATTACCGTTTATTACTACAAATTGTAAAGTTAAATAAAAATAAAAATCAACGGAATGAGAGTTTTGGTAAGTAAATAAAGTAACTCAACTTAAATCTTTCCATGGCTTAATATATCTTTTTTAAGGTACATCATTCATGACTGGTTCAAATTGTATTGTTAGGGACTGCAAAAATAGCCATAGGTTACTTTCAGATTGGAAAAATCTAGTCTGTGAAATTCATAATGTATTGAAGAAAGAATGCTTTTGTAAACCACCCTTCGCATTGTATTCTTTACCAAAAAAATGACATTGCCAAAGTTTAAAATAGTTTAACATGTAACCCTTCAGCATCACTTTCCTCCCCGCATACTTACATTTTTTTATTTTTTCTGTTTTATTTACTTTTGTCATTACATTTTTCCCCGCACTCTTGACCCTCTATATTGACATTTATCAAATTAGTATTCTTTAAGCCCCCTATATCAAATATCTTAGAATTTTGAGCTCTATTTAATAAAACTAATGACAGTGTTAAATATAAATTAAAATTAATGATAAATTAAAAACTTCAATAACTTTTGAACCATACATACAAATTAAATATAGTTAATAAATCTGATAGAAATCAATGAACCCCCGTTATAAACTATAAAATTAAGTGAATTAATTAAACAGGGCACTTAATATAAATTATAAACTAAATCCCTGCCTTCAGCAATGTTAAAATTAAGAGCCCTCGACATATGGAGATAATTGGTGTATTTTTCTTCATTTTTATGACCGTGAAAAGCTCTCTCCGACCCGACCCAACCCAAATTTTCTCAGAAGCGTGCCGAACCAAACCAGTAATATTCCCTCAACTCGCAGCGTTCCCATGGAACCTTGTCATGTTAGTGGTACTTTAGCCCACTATCAGGTAACCCGGATCTAACAAAAGGCGCACATTTTCCAAGGCCAGGTCATAGGTCAAAAGTGTGCCTGGACATTTTCGCTTGGCAACTAAAAAAAATATAACCTCGTGATTTCCTGGCATGTTTTCCCCCACAAACACTGAGACCCCCGCAATCAAGCAGAACCAACCCCAAGGGACCTTTCGCTAGTCGGACCACGTCATACATCCCATGACAGGACACGAGTCTTAGGTGCACCAATGACCCAAATAAAATGGGAGGTCACCAATCGCTTTTTATTTTCAACTCCGCCTTGGAATCCCTGAAACAAAACCAAGAGACAGAGCCCCAAATGGAGAGAACTCTGCTCTGGAGAGAACTCTGCTTTTGGCAGACCTCAACAGAATTCTGATTCTGGACAGAACGGCAGAGAACTGAGAAGAAATGGACAGAGCTCGAGAGAAAGACCATGTCGAGATAAATATAAAATAATGCGCGATGAAGTCGCGCTTAAATATTAATTAACCCTCAATGCAGCCCTCATGACCGAAACAACTCTCACCAACTGCCTAGATGAACTACATCCAGGACATTCCGACCGGAAGAGTATAAGCCGAGCAGTAATGAATCCGGGAAACGTAATGCCCTCAACACCCTCGAATCACCTGTTGATCACCCAAAATCTAGACGTTCCGAGGGAAGAAAACCAGATGACCGAGACCGATTCCCTAGCCTAGCCGGACATTTCTGACCGAAACCCGAAGTACCTACGCCCCCTTCAGCTTGTGAAGTAAAAGAATATAGGAAGAAACCCGTAATCCGGCCGCCAAACCGAAGACGAGTGAATAAAGAGAGAGAAAGTGTGAATAAAGAAAACGTGTAAACAAGCAGCCCCAAAGACGTCCCGTTCTGTGAAGTGCGTGTGTTGGGCATCTTGCGTAAACCGAGGAACGAGAAAACCCGTAAACGAAGAGACGACAACGTAGCGGAGGACACCGAAATAAAATGATGAGTAGAATTTCCATCATAAACCTCCCCCCCTCGAGGTTGAGAGTTCATTTCGCTTCGTGTATTTATACAGTTCGGACTATATATTTCCGTTCGCATTGTATCCTCGTTGTAGCCATTTTTGTTTTGTTTTATTTTGAGTTAATATTGCCATTGTTTAATTGTCGAATCTCTAATTTTAGTAGTATTTAATTGTAGTGTTTATTATTATTTAGTGTAAGTGTATATTTGTTTCTGCCCCCTCCATCCTTTGAAACCAAGATGCCTGAGAGTAGGGATACCGGAACTGATCCCATAGAAAATAGTAAGAGATAGTTTAATTATCAAATTTAAGGTCAAAGAGTGTATATTTTTAGTGTTAAAATTCCCCTCGTATATTGGAAAAAGCTAAAAGAACCATAGTAGAGATGGGCTAACCATCACTAGAAGCAAAATAAAATTATCCCTCAATTCACCCCCGCAATTTTGTTCATTTTTGTATTTTTGTGTTTTTCTATAATATAATAAGTGTTAAATAAAGATTTTGTGATTAATTAACGACAAAGGGTTTCCATTCTGAATTCGAATCTCCCCCCAATTTTCTTTTATTTCTTTTCCCCGTATGTAACCGCCTCTCTCAGATTTAATTCGCGCCACGAAAGGCCACGACTCGCATTTTGTCGCCATCTTCCCCCCGCCTTGGTGAATTAATATCTTTGAGTAAGGGCTAGGAATACTTCTGTCAGTTAACCATCACATGACAAAGTCCTTAAAATTCCTTTAAAACGTTACAAACACCTTTTTCGTAGGACAAACTGTAATTCTGAAAATAATTCTAAATTGAAATGCATTCTTAAAAAAAGTGACTGTTCATAAAAAAAACATGATCTAATTCGGTTAAAGGAATTTGCTTTCTAGCATATTTTTCATTTTTCTTCATAAATTTCTGTCTCTTCAGTCACCTCATTTTGTTTTTCCTTATTTTAAAATATTTTAATACTATGCTAATTTTTTTTTCATATTATATAACTTACATTTTCAATTTCATAATTTTCAAACTCTATACATATTACAGTATCTTCTAATGCACCAGCTGTGTATTGTACTTGATCAGTTTCAATTTCAATAAATTCGATCTGTTTTTAAGTCTGAATTGTTTGCCTATGTTTTTCGCAACCAAGGAAAGAGGTAGATTGTTCATTTAAGTCAATGTGACTGTAGGTTTTTTAAATTATTTGTTAAATTAAAATTTAAATAGCTTATTTTAATTTTATTTAGTCCATTTATTAAATACAATTCCTCTTTTTATGTGTTGCTCTGGTAAAAGCAAAGTTGGAACCGCGGTTGTATATAGTAATCTTAATTTAACGATAATCCGATTCCAAAAAATGGTCACCACAAATCACGTCATTTGGATCAGGAGTCCAGTTAAAATTACCGATAGCTTCAAGCCATTCTTTTAACAAATCCGACCGATTAATAGGAAATCTTAAAAACAGAACATTTAATAACAGAAACATCTATGATCTTATCAATTTTTCAGTTTCTTACTTATGCCAAGAAACTTTTTTATTTATCCCAGTATTTACAAAACTATTGACAGAACATTTTCTACCCATTGCAAAAGTTGTTTTACTTTTAAAACCAAAAATATTTAAGGTCTTCCAAATTTTAAAAGTGTACATATCTTAGAACTATCAAAACAAGTATTGCGTTCAAAATTTCCGCCAAGATCAATAAAGCAGACGACAGTTATCTTTCCTACGGCTAAGAACAGATGGCGCCAACACGATTCGATAGAGTTGAAAATTAAGCCTAATTCTCCTACTCAAATAAAACGTGTCCCGCGAATCCCAGATTTGTTTGGATCTCTATTTATTCTACCCCATTGCTTATTTCTATGTAGTTATCCATGTTGAGAGCTTGGATTTAGGTGGAAATCTCATACAAAATATGTTTTTTTTTTCAAAATTCACAAGGTGGTGTCGGCCCCAGGCCTTAGACACCAACCATACAACATAAATTATTTCAAATGTACCTCGTGTTAACGGATGGACGGACGAACATTACAAAGGGATATTCTATCGTGGAACGACATTATGGTCGATAAGTTAGCAGGGCTACCAGGTTTAAAACAAAATGGCGGACTACAGTGAATTATCGAAAGACCAGTCGAAAGGACAATCTAAGCGATATTTTTGGTCGAGCTCTTGATTCCTCAGATCCAATCGTGTCAAACTACTCTCTAAGTAAAAGATTTGACAGGCGTTATCGTCTAACCCTTCGGAAAGAAGCAATTGATTTACTCCAAGAACCGGAAGTTCCAAATATAAATCGATCGTTTAATTCACCGTGCGACGATGAGGAATCCGAGGACGAACAATCATTTACAGAATGGCAAAACGTAAATTTGTGCAATGAATTAACAATGTAAAATGTGTAATTAAATCATATAATTCCCAAAAAACCTTATTTTAATTATTTCGAATAGGTGTGAACTCAGCCTTTATTTATCTTGCATAGGTTGCTATTCTTAAAAAACAAAACAAAAACATTTTGTGAGCAAATTTAAGTTTCGGATTTTTTTAAAACATTTAACTTTTCCAGCCCAAAAACCGCCCAAATCTTGGCTAGCTTTGGGCTGTATTAAAGAAATTGTTTTAACATAGATAAACGTCAATGGTGGCCGAACTAATAGAGATCGCAACGATTTTTCACCGTAATTACATTATATGACTTCTTGTCTACCCATAGTGAAAAGATCTACGAAATTGGCTAGCATCGTTTGGAGTTAGAGCTAGTCAAAGATGACTGATTTTGTGCATTTTGAGATGGTTTTCGTTTCGTATCTTTATTTATATACGAGACATGACTATACAAAAAATACTACATGATATGAATAGCTTAATCTATCCAATGTAAAGGTCAGAATTGTCAGAAACGCAATAGGAAGCTAACTTGGCCGCTAGGGGTCGCATGAAAAATATTGTACATTTGACAATTCCAGGTATTCTGAATAAACGAAATATGTAAAACTATTTATGATAGGTACTCTCTAGAATTTTGGCCAAAAAATCGGGCTTTTGGAACACTGTGCCGTGGCGCTTTAATTGACATTCAGGATCTTCGGCTTGAGCTTCAAAAGGGACCTTAGAAGTTAGAACTTCTTTTCTACAATCCTCTCAGGCACTCCTGTTTAAGCCAGTTCCCGGATCTCTAGTTTTAAACCTTATAGTTTTTGCGGCTAAAACGTGTGTAAAAAGTTTAAAAAACTGATTTATGGCCTCACGAATTTTAATCACGTTAATAATTGCATTTTTCACACTATTGCGATGTCGCTGAAATCAAATAAATATAATGATGGTACGAATTTTAGTTAGAAGAACGAATGTTGCTATAGAAAGAACTAAAGCTTTATACTTCGAAGCTTTCACATAACTCATTCTCTAAAAATTTCTTGGTTCGACGGTTTTCGAAACACCTTTACGTGGTTTTTTAACGATTAAAGATATTTCAGACCATTTCGGCTAAACTAGTATGAAACATTTTTTACTACCATCTATAAAACCGAATGGTGTTCAGGAAAATGTTTGATTCACAACTTCATTATTTATACGGATGATATTTTTCACTTTGAAATGTTCGATCGAATAAACTAGATACGTTTTATTGTTTTAAAACTTTCAACTTGTGAAGGCTACTCGACTTTTTTGTAGGAATTCGATTTCTTCGCGAAAAACGTCTAGTGAAGGTAAATTGCTTCTTCAAAGGCAGCGAAGATGCCCAGCTCTGAGCATAAGTGAATCTAATTCCCCGAGAAATTGGGACGCGTGAAATTTTATCAACATCAGTAGAACAAAATCCTTCAGAATTAATAAATGATGAAAGGGGTTGCTGCAGTTTCCCAAAGCTTAACTTACGCAATGAAAACATGTCAGCAGCGTGAACCAAATGAACACCACATTTGTGTAATATTCGTTTATTGCATTAACGATGCCTCGAATGTTAATCATTTCCTTTCGAAATGAAGATAACCTACAAAGAAATTCTTGATTTTTCAAAAGTAAACTCAGATAACGTTTAAAGACATCAGCAATTATGTTGGTTTTTAAAGAACACAATATTTCTGGCCCAAATGCAATAACAACCATTGCCAGAGCAGTTAAACTTGCCATAACAGTAATGTACGCTTTATTTATTTCCTATTCCACGAACTAAGGCTACAACTAAAACAACTAAAATTGGAAATAGTAGGGTGAAATTTATAACATTTTGGTAATAAAATTGGCATAATAAAAAGTCATAAAACATGAAAATATTATCGCTTTTGTAAGTATATTTATAATCTTTAAAAATATGTATCTCTACAATTTTCCTATCAAATGAATTTGCCTTAAGAATAACATCAGAGTGAATCTTTAACAAAAAGTATCTTCTAGAGCAATGATACAAAAACCACAGAGAAACATCTAATATTGTTTTGAGATAGCTGGTTGAGTACTCCAGATTTAAACAATACAAAATTATGGATAATTAGATCATTAGGAAAAGAAAAGTCAGAGATGCCCACATGATTAAAAACTTCACCACAGCTTTCAACATTCGATGCGACACTTTCAAAATCTTCTTGAAAAAATAATATTTATTATAACTATAATTTATAGTAGAATAAAAAAATATGTTGTTTTCCTTACATAAAGGGCGTGCCATCAAAATATAAATTTTTCTTTCTATTGTTACTAGCAATCGGACCAGAATAAAATAGGTTAAAACTTGACCGACAAATATTGTGGACATTCATTTTTTGTTTACATGAAGAAAGTCAGTTTTTCAAACTTGGCGCGCTACTCTGGGGCATCGCTTTTAAGGCTAATGAAATCTTTTTTCTTGTCCTTTTCCTGAAATAGCGAAGAAGAGGAAGGATAGTTAAACTAAAACGTCGTCTGTTCGTAAAGTGGTGTTAGAGGCGGTTGTATAATCACGGATAAATAATATACTTAAGCGTTTTGATAAATGTTTTATTTCATTTTCAATAAAAAGAATAAAATCTGAATTATCTAAATTCGAATTTGATCCAAGATTTATTATTAAAATAAGCCAGGAATGTAATTGTTTTATTTGTGAAATACAAAAAGTAAAATGGTTATATAAAAATTTGAAAACATGGGCATCATTTCACTACATTCGGCAATTGACATTTTCGAGCATAGGAAATTAAAAAAAAAATACAAACACGCAGAAAAAAAAGGTTTTAGATATTAAACATTTTCCTGAACATTTAAATGTAACACAATTTTTCTAATTATGAAAAGTGTTGACAGATGAATGTTTATGCATGCAACATTTTACGTTTAGTTTCATAACATGTTAAATGGTTTTTATATATTGCAGTTAAACGCGTATAGTTTGTTTAAATTTAGGATTGAAGCATACTTAATTGAAATTATGACTCCAAATAAAACATGTTTACGTGTTCAAATGCTGTAGCTTGCAACATGTAAATACGTTGATATGATTAGTAATAAATCATGAAAATCAGCTCATATATGAAATTTTGAAACGTGTTTATCAGTTCATATCCACGGCATTCGCAGAACAAATAAATAGAAATTCTTCATTTAGAAAATTATTCAAAATTGGTAAAGGATAGCTTTTTCTTTATATGTGTTAATAAACACCAAAGTCAAAAATTAAGCCACAATTATACCAAAGGCTCATCAGTACTGTGGAGAAATTCTGTCTCTACTAGGCAACTTTTTATATCAGTTCCTAGGGGGCAAAATAAATAAAGCTTTGTTCAACAAAAATTATTAATAATAAACCACTTCAAAACTAAATATCGAATTATTTTATAAATAAATATTTATGTTAATTTTCTCGTAAATATAACTTTATTATTTCCAATAATCAATTAATTTATAATTTTCACACAATATCACAATATATTGAGAAAAGTATTAAAAGATACCACAAAAACCTTTTACATTTCGACGTAAGTTCCCTTGAGAGAGAGTTTTGGGTAATAAAATGCTCGTAATTAACTAAAACATGCAATTCTACTATTTCAAAAGCAAGGTGGCACTGATTATCGATAACTTGTAACGAATTATTCTACAGTGAACACTAAACTGAGAGTTTGATTACTAAGTCGATCTCTTGTGAAAGCGTTGTTAATTTAAATATTAAATAACTAAACTTAAAAACAATAGTTTTTATTAATATTGATATCAAGAACGAAATCTACATTAAAAGTGTCAAAACAGCAAAATCAGTGCCATTTTGCGCAATAAGCGAAAATCTTTAAGTAACATTAAACATTGTTCATACTTCGGTACAGTTATTCTTTTGAAACTGAACTTTGTAACCGCACTACGGCTTCTGGATTAAACTGAACGAAAACCACAGTATAGGAAATACCCAAACCGATGAAAGACAACAATATCTTTTGGGAGATGGAGAAGCAGGATCCCGCTCTGAAGTACAGTTTCCTAGAGAGCAATTCGCAGTACAACAGTAATATTTGCTTCGAATTTTCTTCGCCCGTAAGAGCGGGTAGAACATCAAAAACACGATCATATTCCTCGGGCAATTTCGACGCGTGGAATATTAGTAACATCAGTAGCGCCAAATCTTTCAGATAGATTGAAATGAACGAGAAGTAGCTATTAGTGGATTTCCCTAAACCTACACTTACGCAATGACTACACGTGAACAGTGTAACTGTAAACCAGAGGAACACTACATACGCGAAGATTTGGTTCATTTCGTTAACTACGCCTCTAATGTCCACCATTTGCTTTCGAAATGAAAAGAAACAAAAAGATTCTGGATTTTTGGAAAGTCTTTCCACGTTATTTTTAAAAATTTCGGCTACAATGTTGGTTAAAAAACAGTACAACAATACCTGCCCAAGTCCAATTCCGACAACTGCGGATGCGTTTAAACTGTGGAATACGAAAATATAGATTTTAAAATATTTTTTACATCCGAAACAAGTGAAATTAAATATATTGGGCTTGTCGTTTTTAGTTAAATATTCGCTAATGTAGGTTACAGAAAAATAAGTCATACAACATGAAAATATAACGGCTGTTATAAGTATCATCACAAATCGTAACATAAATATCTCTACTATTTTCTTATCAATTGAATTTGCCCTAAGAACAACATCAGAGTAAATCCTTAACAAACATTTCCTATTTAAACAGAAATAAAAAAAAGACAGCACAAAACCGCTGCTGGATATCAAAGGTCCAAGATTAATTTGCGATTGCTTGTGGCGAACGCCGTTTAGAAATAATAAATAAATTATTATATATATAACCCACGTTAGAAAAAGCGCAGCCAGTGAGGACCATACTATTAAAAATTTCACTGCAGCTTTCCAGATTCGCTGCGACAATTTCAGATGCATCATTCTTATGAAATTGATTATATATATTTCTTCGCTATATCTGTTCGAAAAAATAATGTCTGTTTGTGTTTTTAGGAAGGGTGTGTCTTTAAAATATTATGTGATCTTTGTTATTTGAAAAAAAATCGAATTGATTTACTAATTTAGAATCGATTAAAAATTAAGGCGTTAATGTTTTGTTATTATCCAAATAAAAATTATTATTTTTCATTTAACTGAAAAGAACGTTAAAATGAAATTTAATATAAATGAAATAATTGTCTCAGCTTATAAAAGATATCAATAACGATTTATTTACTGTTAGAAAAAAATAAGCTCGTATTATAGATCTATAATCGCATCTGACCATAGATGAGCTCTATTAAGTTGGCCCGACGTGAAAAGATATTATAAATTAAATTATTTCTAAATTTCGCTCTAATTATGCTCTATTTTGCTCCGTAAATTAAAAATTTTGACCCGCAATATTTAAACACTTAAATGAACGTGGGGTTTTTCGGGCCAACTTAATGCGAGCCCGCCGATATCATATTTCCGCGATTTTAACACTGACATATTATGGCTCTTATTTTGCTCCAATTTGCTCCGTGTATAAGAAATTTTTCACTTTATCAGACTAAACTCTTAATATCACCCGTTAGTGACTGTAAGTATTAGTTACTCATTGGACTTCTACTTTTTTATTATTATTTTATATTAATAATAGTAAATAACAGTTTACATTTTACCATCTGAAACGAAAATTTGATTTACAATAATGTAATTCATTTGGTGTCAAAGGCTTTCGTCTAACACCATTGTTCTTTTTAATAAAGACGTCTGCTCTCACAATTGTAAGTTAGATTTTTTAAGATACAACTAGGATTCAGTTATTGTTTCTTGGCGTCATCCTTTTAGAATAACCATTAAATATCGTTAAAAGTGTTTTAAGTGATAAATTAGTGTTTTATCGCAGTACTACGATGAAATAAAATTACGTTAGTAGTTAATTAACTGCGCCCAAGGCCCACTATAAGTTATAAAAAGTCATTCTTTACGCGGTCATTATGGCTGGGAGGCCTAAAAGACGTCAAGCAGAAGTTGATCGTATATTTGAAGAACTTCTTAGAAATAAAGGAAAGTTTTTGAAAAAGGGATATATAATCGAGAAGTCATTGGAAAAGATCAGTGGAATATTACGTGCAGATGATGTCACAATATCAGCCATAGCTTGGTTTTCAATCGTCTCGAAAAATTATAATGGAATTTGGGACTGTTCATGGTGTAACTATTGTTATCAAAATTTACGTATACGATTATAATTAAATTTAATTTAATTAAAGTAAACAATTTGCCGGTTTTAGTATTAGTTAAAATTTGGGCGATATAAACGAATTGAGAGTACTAATTCCGCTTGTGTACTAACAATTGTAAGTGTCGAAGTTCAGTGAACGTATCAGCGAATAATTTTTAAATATATGGTGCTAAAAATCATTAATATACTCCAATATTCAAGAGTTAATCAGTTTTAAATTATTGAGGTAAAAATTTGTTTAAATAAAAACATCAAAAATATTTTTGGTACCAGAGGAATATTTGATTTATGTAAAGGAAGGTTTTGGTTTTAAATGTCAAATCAAATAAATAGAACTAAGAATAATGATTAAAAAATTGGAGAATTATCTTTTACCTTACAACAAATTATATAAAATTAACTACACAATTTCACAGGAGAAGTTGAACTACTAAACATTGTGCTAAACATAATACAAATATTCAATGTAAGAGAGGCTACTAAAATTTTTAATTTGATTTCGTAAGCTTTCACACTTTTATCTTTTTTAATAGAAATTATTCAGTGTAGCCCTCAAGGTATTAAAGAGAAATAAGGTTATTACTTCTAATAAAAAAATTAAGAGAAACGTGCAGTGGAGGCTTAAGAAGGCTGGGTCCCCGGGGCGGCGGCAGTGTTTTGTGACACCCCCCAGAACCGTGTAGAAGTTTTCACGGGTTTTCTTCAAGTTTAATCGTTCTGATTTGCACCCCCCCTCGAGCTTCTCCGATGGCACCCCCTACTGCCCTGGTACCCGGGGCGGACCGCCCCCCCCATAGGCCGCCACTGGAAACGTGTTTAACTTAGCCACAGAAATGATAGTATGAGGAACAATTAATCGAAAAGCAACACTCTTCGTTTATTCATAAAATGATAACATTCAACCATTTCAGAACTTGGAGTTAGTAGTTTTCAACAACTTGTAACCAAACTTAAAATGCTAGATTGATAATAAACTTAATCAGTTGTGGGATCGTTGTTAATGGTAATAAAGAATAAACCTACTAAATATCTATAACCGTCTATATAATTATTGAAATAAAATCAACCATTTCAATTTATCCATTCATGAAAAGCATTGAAGCATTGAAGCAAACGCACGATGGCTTCCGGATTGAACTTTATAAACACAACCGTGTAAGAGATACCTGAGCCGATGTCGAATAATAAAATATTATTGGAGATAGTGAAACAGGAACCAGCTTTGAAGTAAAGTTACCTCGACTGCAATTCACAGTACAACAAGAATAAGTGACTGTAATTTTCTTCGCTCGAGAACGATGGTAGAATGCCCAATAGGCGATCTAATTCCCCGAGCAATTGGGACGCGTGAAAATTTACCAACATCAGTGACACAAAACGATGAAAGACGTTGCTGCAGTTTCCCAAAGGTTAACTTACGCAATGAGAACCGGTCACAGCGTAGATGTGAACCAAATGCTTCGAATGTTAATAATTTCCTTTCGAAATGAAGACGCTCGAATGAAGACTATCTAAAAAAGATATTTTTGATTTTTCGAAAGCAAATTCAGATAACGTTTAAATACATCAGCAACTACGTTGGTTTTAAAGAATACAATATTACTTGCCCAAATGCAATACCGACCATTGCCAGAACCGTTAAACTTGCCATAACAGTAATGTACGCTTTATTATATTTCCTATTCCACGAACTAAGGTTACAACTAAAATAACTAAAATTGGAAATAGTAGGGTGAAATTTATAACATTTTGGTAATATACGTGGCATAATAAAAAGTCATAAAACAAAAAAATATTATGGCTGTTGTAAGTATCTTAATAAACCTTGACATATGTCTCTCTACAATTTTCCTATCAAATGAATCTTTAACAAAAAGTATCTTTAATTGATTATCATTATGGATAATTAAAACGTTTGGAAAAGAAAAGTCAGAGATGCCCATATGATTAAAAACTTGCCAACAGCTTTCCACATTCGATGCAACACTTTCCAAATCTTCTTGCTTATGAAATGGTTTGTTATGTTGTTTTCCTTACACGAAGGGCGTGCCATCAAAATATAAATTTTTCTTTCTATTGTTACGAGCAATTGGACCAGAATAAAAATGTTAAAAATCGATCAGCAAATATTGTAGACATTCATTTTTTGTTTACATTAAAAAGCGCTAACTGAAAGTCAGTTTTTCAAACTTGGCGCGCTACTCTGGGGCATCGCTTTTAAGGCTAATGAAATCTTTTTTCTTGTCCTTTTCCTGAACTAGCGAAGAAGAGGAAGGATAGTTAAACTAAAACGTCTTCTGTTCGTAAAGTGCTGTTAGAGGGGATTGTATAATAAAAGATAAATAATATAATAAAGCCTTCTGATTAATGTTTTATATAATTTTCTCCTGGATAAATGACAAATGTGGATTTTCAAAATGTCCGGAATTGGCTACTCGACAAGATTAAACTAACTTCTCCTACTTAAACCAATTTTTACCTCGAAACGGCCTTTCAGTTATTTATTTTGTAAGGCAAAGCGGCCGATTCGATAAAACCAAATTCTTTTATGCAAACCTTGCTACCTTGACATTTCCATCTCTCAGCGCCGTTCGCATATCGACGCTATGACCAACTGTGACATTATTAAACATAAAACAATAAAATTAATGATAACCTTAACCAAATTTTTGACGATCACATACCAGTTATTAAATGGTAGGTATTCAAAATCTGCACCACGAATTCTCAGAACCAATAAATAGAAATTCAACATTTAGAAAATTATTCAAAATTGGTAAAGGATAGATTTTTCCTTATATGAGTTAAAGAACACCAAAGTCAAAAATTAATCCAAAATTATACCAAATACCTTCTTTTGAGGCTCATCAGTACTGTGGAGAAATTCTGTCTCTACTAGGCAACTTTTTCACCCGTATTCTGCGCTTAAGGTAAGTTGAACGTCATCTTGACTAAGAGCTTTCATTGGGCGGAACGCTGACGACCCCCGCGTTTCACCCCTCTTGACTAAGAGACCTGATTAGCGGGATCAGATAGAGTTCGAATGACGTAAATTGCAACTTCCGTCATGTTTTCCATAGACTCTCAACAGTACTCAAAAGATTGAAATTTATTTAGTCTTTGCTATTTTCCCCATTATTTCCCAAAAAGCCTCGTGCTGGAGCTGTTGCTGTTCTAGATGCAGCTGTAGCGGAATTAAGCTTAGCGGATAACGAAATTTATACGAGGCAGCAACGAGATCCGTTTGAACTTCCAAATAGAGTTTTTAACACAATATCGAGTGCCGAAAGACGATGTAAGTAACTTGTGCGAAATATTAAAGAATTGGACAAGCAGTATGTTGAACAGGATGTTCTAGCTGCTCTGATGTTTTATGGCTCTGGTTTGTTTCAACGAGCAAGTAGCTACGAAAAAGTGATGAGCCAACCATCTGTCAGTGTGGCAACAGGAAGAGTAAGTGAAGCCATTATAGCTAGAATGTGTGCATTTCCCACACAACCAGAGTACGTTGAAGAAACCAAGGTACGTACAAATGACTTTATTCAACATATAATACACTAATTCCGAGTTTTACTTTTCAGAGGTAATTCTTGAGTAGGTGCGTTGAACTGTACACATGTCAATTATTCCATCAGTGTACAAATAGTCTGCGATAATCATCTGAAAATTATTAACCTTTTTGCTGGCTGGCCAGGCTGCATCCATGACTCATTTATTTGGTGTCACTCGGGTATGTTCTGAGATTTCTTGCATAATAGAATGCCTGTGGGATATCTGCTGGGTGATGTGACCCTGTGTTATGACTTCATTTCTAAACCCTAACACTCCAAACGAGGTTGAATTTAACATACGCGACAAGCGAGATATTCCATAACTTTCGCCAAAATAGTTCCCAAACGTTTATACATTTATTAAAGGGAGGTGTATGCCATCGTAGCAAGCAAATCCTGGATTTCTCCAACATCTCGACAAATATGCTTCTCAACTTCCACGAAGTCGTCCATCACACTGCCCAGCATTTGTTTCAGAGGAAGTTTCTTTGATGGTGGCTCTAGAAGTAGGAAATGGTTAAGCTTCAAGTGGAAGTTTCCCTACCTCCAACTGATGAAGGCCAAGCGGCCAGTTCTCAAATCAGTCTTGTAGTGGTTATCAATATCGTTCATCTTAGCAGGTAGTTCTCATGAACAAATGGCAAAAGATATTTGTTACTAATGGATTTCAACTTACAGTAGACGCTGCTTCTTTGTTGATTGGAAGAGGACTTGGAATCGTCTCTCCATCGTGATCAAAGAAAATATATGCAATGGAGCTCTAATGACTTTCTTCACCTTGTTCGTTCAAAGCCGTATCAGCGGAAGGAACAACCTCACTGGACCCGGATTGGCAACTTATGTCATGGGCCACAGCATTAAACAAATCCACGAAGTTGGTGACTGAATAACCATTGCTGCCCCCGGATAAAGATGTTTTGTCAATTAAGTGCCTTACATTCGAAGTGCAGGGAAAAATTTCAACTCCCCAAACTGCGCAGGGACAGTGGTACTCCTTTGAAAGACATTCTAATATTACAAGGTGTTCAGATCTTTTGGAGAAAGATATTTCTAGTCATTGCTGTGCGTTATTCATTGAAAGAATGGGTTTTAGGGGGGTATGTGTTAAAAACAAATTTCTATTAATTTCTCGCATGTTTGTTATTTTCTTTAATTTATTCAATTTCATTTTTACTTGGAATTTTATCATATTTTGATTGTGGAATATTGTGCATGTACACTGTTTTTTTTTGACATCTTATATGTTTTTGGTTGGCCTTTTCAATGACTTAACCTATTGGTTTTTACATATGTTTTAATTTCGGTACTCATTTTTGTTACATTTATGGCTACCTAAGTAGCTAGCTATTTCTTTGGAACTATGAATTGCTAAGCATGAATTGCATGTTGGTAACCTATTGTTAATTAGTATATTAGATTTTTAATGGTCGTACTCGTTACTTCCAGAAGGAACTGGTGTCTCTTGGGGAAGAGTGGAAACGATACTCCCTGGTATCCCTTAATTTATATGTGACGTTAGTTACGAAAGGGCTAATGCTCTCCTCCGTTGGAGTTAATTCAGGCACATCCGATGAAGATCGTCCATCTGTTTCTCGCAACTTCACAGTAACATTAGCAGCTCTGTCCTAATTTTTTCAGGCTGTCTGTTGTTTCGTCCAACTTAATTATCACAGTTAGTGATGATGTCCCATAATTCAGATTAACAGGGTTCGTACACGACCTGGAATACCTGGAAAACCTGGAAAAGTCAGGGAATTTTAAAATGTTTCCAAAAGGTCAGGGAAAAGTCAGGGAATTTTAAAAGGTTTCCAAAAGGTCAGGGAAAAGTCAGGGAATTTTAAAATGATTCCCAATGGTCAGGGAATAGTCAGGGAAATTGAAAATGGTCCAAAATAGTGAGGGAATTTTAAAATGACCCCAAAAACAAATCCGACAAATAAATTTTTGAAAAATGTATTAAAAATACACAATTAACATATTTCAAGATTTTACCTCAAAACATAAATTTATTCTACAAAAATGGTCAGGGAAATTTGGCAATTTAGTCAGGGAAAACCTGGAAATGTCAGGGAATTTAATACCGGAAATTTTGTACGAACCCTGATTAAGCGGATGTTATAGCCCCTCCATTATGGCTTCTCAATGCAGCAAACCCATCATCCTCCATCTTCGATACAAGCAGGGTCGTGCAGAGGTTTGCTGGGCCCCCGGGGCTAAAGATACTGGTGGGCCCTTTGATTTGCATCCCCTTCGACCCTGGATTTTTTTCCCTAGATCTCTAAATTTATTTTCCCAGGTCTTCCCCCTTGATGTTTTTGAGTGGGCCCCCTTTCTGTACCTCATGGGCCCTTTTCAGTTGGGCCCTGGGGATTTCCCCCCTCTGTACGGCCCTAGGTGCAAGTACTTCGATTTCTTCATGATTGTTTTCTTTCTTGACTTAGGCCCCATAGGAAATAGTAATAAAACAAGATTTTTTTTATTATCACAGCAAAATTTATTAAAGAAGAAATTTGTATGTCATACTGGCTTTAAATACCAAGTGTTATACCATAAATAGAAAGAATAATCATTGTTTCATTTTAATATTGTATTTTATGCCTATGATTTCATTGAATTAAATTAATGGTAATTGGATGAATATTAGCACCATTATTATATGTTAATTCTAAATCCTATGAAAATTGCAATTAAACATTAGTCATGCCGGCTGCAGCATGTGAAATTTCATGTGTTTAGAGACTTACGTAACAGGTGGCGGAAAATATTAAAGTTCGAGATGATTTGCATAGATGGCAGTAAAATTACGTTTGTAGGTCACGCTATAGATGGCAGTCAAATTACGTTTGTAGGTCATGCTGTAGATGGCAGTCAAATCAAGGTCAAATTACGTTTGGCGGTCACGCTGTAGATGGCAGTATTTGTTTTTGGGTTTTTTTCTCCAAATAGATGGCACTTTATTATGAGCTTTGAGTTATGCTAAAATAGATGGCAATGAAATATTTCTTCCGGCAAACGCGTAACATGTGACTTTGACTCACTCAGATCCCGCTAATCAGGTCTCTTAGTCAAGAGGGGTGAAACGCGGGGGTCGTCAGCGTTCCGCCCAATGAAAGCTCTTAGTCAAGATGACGTTCAACTTACCTTAAGCGCAGAATACGGGTGTTTATATCAGTTCCTAGGGGGCAAAATAAATAAAGCTTTGTTCAAAAAAAAAATTATTAATAATAAACCAGTTCAAAACTAAATATCGAATTATTTTATAAATAAATATTTATGTAAAGGTCCATACTAATTTGTATTCACGGTTAAAATATAGGACAAAAATTAAGACTATTTACGAAGAAATACCGTGAATGAGAGACAAAAAATAATAAAGGTAAAATTATTTTTAATCTATAAAATACGAGATGTTTCAAGCCGTGGCTCGTCATTCAGTCTGATAAGAAGTTAAAAATCATACACTTATATAACGTTAAAAGCATGTACATACATTCCGCAGAGAGATGCAACGCAAAAGTGACCTGGTGGGGTTTTTTTTTTGTGGTTCCTAACAGATACAGTTGGCGCAGTCACAAAATATACAGGTCGGTAATATAAGCTTACAATGGGGGATTACCTAATTTTGAATTTTAGGAGTTTATCGATGTTCCAATTGTTTTTTAATGTTATGCTAATTCTAGATTAAAATTGTTATTAAATTTCTTAATGTATATACTTTCTGTTATCTTCCTTTTAAAATATTCGTTTTCTTTGGCTAGAATAGTTACGTTATCCCAATTAATAGTGTGCGATGGGTTATTTTTTAAATGGATGTAAAAGGCATTCGTTGAAATCTTTTTGGTGACATCACGTTTGTGTTCATTTACCCTTAGTTTTAATTTTCTGCCGGTTTCGCCTATATAGACTGCATTGCACGCGGATCACTCAATTTTATATACTACGCCAACTGTCTCGGATGGGTTGTTTTCTTTTTTTGGTTCATTCCGTTCCCACTTTAGTAGTGTACCACCCAGGTTTTTGGCTTTTTTATTTATAATTTTGATGTTAAACGTCCTAAGTTTTCTCGTTAGTATTTCATTAAGACCTTTGTAATATGGAAGAAATAACCAATTATCTTTGGATTTATCTGTTGGGGGATTGACCATCGGGGTACATACATGGAGGAATTTATTTAGTGTTTTGGTGGGGAACTGGCTTGATTCAAATTGTTTTTTAATTATACAAATATCCTTCATTGGATTCGTTGAGATTTTATTTAAGCGGAAATTTTGACTTTTAATTATGCCATTTTTGACATGGTGTGCATGGTAGGAATTATAATTTAGAAATTTTTAGTGAATGGGTGGACTTTTGATATAAGTAATGGTCAGGGTTATTTCGATTTTTTGTTCTATCTATTAAAATGTTCAAAAAAGGTAAAACATTATTGTTTTCGATCTCTAGCGTGAATTTGATTTTGGGGTGTTTACTATTGATATTATCTAGAAAGGTATTAAGTTCTTCTTTGCTGAGATTCCACAGGGGAAAAAACATCTATTGGGGTGTTAGGATAAAGACCTACAACATCAAAACTAACCATAAAACAATTGTCACTAAAATCTAAGTTGTGAAGTTTGTCTATAAAATCAAACGAGTTCTTAATGGATCTATTGGTATCTACAAGGGTATCAAATATCAAAGCGAGGTGTATGGCAAGATTGCGCGTGGGGGCAGCTGACATATCAACAATAGGACGCATTATTGGAGTTTCTAAACACCAATGTTAACAGCAAAGCCTGCACTACACTAAACTGACGAAACTAATAAGAAGTCATAATACATTAATTAAAATAACAAACGTTTATTAATTAAAACATATTAATAATGAATACTGTACAAGATGGAATGACAGAATATAATGCTACTATAAACGCTGTTGAGCGGATATATATATATATATATATATATATATATATATAAGGTTAAAAAATAATAAACAAGATTAGCAATAATTAAAAAGAATATCTTATTTACATTTAACATTTTAACCTGTTAAAAAACGAAACGGGAAAAAGCCGATAACGTTTCTTATCTTCAACACGCATGGGATTATTTACTTTATGAAGTTTGACATAACCTTTTAAATGTGGAATACGAGGGTCATTGACACGAAGTGCGAATTTTTGTTTGTTATTAAGTTCACCCTTTTTCTCTAGTTCGATGGTGAAATTTGTGATGTCACGGGTTTGTTTCAGTATACTATATTTCTTATTTTCAATATAGTCGTCATCGTTGATTACAGAGTTTAATTTGGAGATGTAGCAGTCCCTATCTAAGATGGTGATTTTTCCTCCTTTATCGGCAGGAACTATAACTATATTATTACGGTTGGCTAATGATTTAAGGCTTAGTCTAAAATCCCTAAGTAAGTTATCTTGGATGGAGTTGTGGTTGTATGTTTTGAGTTCTTGGGTGACGATGTGACAGTTGTCGCTAATTTGGTTATCGTTAAAATTATTTGTGTTTTAAATAAAAAGTTTTTCAATCTCTACCGCGATATTCAGATGGTTGATGTATTTTGGTTTAGGGATAAAGTTAAGGCCCAAGCTAAGCACCTTGATTTCATTGTCATCAAGGGTAACACTAGATAGGTTTACGACATTGTCGGTATTGAGAACCGGGGGTCGGGGTAGGGCATTTACTTTTGATAACATGTCGGCCCGATGTAACATTTCAAACTTACGTCTCTGCTTGTCACTAATGTCTTTAAACATAAGGTTGTAGTTAGTTGATATCCAGCGTCTGATTTCTTCGCCTGTTTGGAAATCTACCGCAATGTAGAAGCGTTGTACACTATTCACAATTTCACGATTCACCTCGCTTATGATGGTTCTGATTTCGCCAATCTTTGCTTTTAAGATGGTTCGTTGTAGTTGGTCACAATGTTTTTGGACTTCTCTCTGCGGAATGTATGTACATGCTTTTAACGTTATCTAAGTGTATGATTTTTAACTTGTAATCAGACTGAATGACGAGCCACGGCTTGAAACGTCTCGTATTTTATAGATTAAAAATAATTTTACCTTTATTATTTTTTGTCTCTCATTCACGGTATTTCTTCGTAAATAGTCTTAATTTTTGTCCTAAAAATATTTATGTTAATTTTCTCGTAAATATAACTTTATTATTTCCAATAATCAATTAATTTATAATTTTCACACAATATCACAATATATTGAGAAAAGTATTAAAAGATACCACAAAAACCTTTTACATTTCGACGTAAGTTCCTTTGAGAGAGAGTTTTGGGTAATAAAATGCTCGTAATTTTCCAAACATGCACTTCTTCTATTTAAAAAGCATGGCGGCACTGATTATCTATCGATAACTTGTAACGGATTATTCTACAGTGAACATTAAACTGAGAGTTTGATTACTAAGTCGATCTCCTGTGAAAGCGTTGTTAATTTAAATAATGAAATAACTAAACTCATGATTAATTGCTTTTAATAATATTGATATCAGGAACTAAATCTACATTTAAAGTGTCAAAACAGCAAAATCAGTGCAATCTCGCGCAATAAGCGAAAATCTTTAAGTAACATTAAACATTGTTCATACTTCGGTACAGTTATTCTTTTGAAACTGAACTTTGTAACCGCACTACGGCTTCTGGATTAAACTGAACGAAAACCACAGTATACGAAATACCCAAACCGATGAAAGACAACAATATCTTCTGGGAGATAGAGAAGCAGGATCCCGCTCTGAAGTACAGTTTCCTAGAGAGCAATTCGCAGTACAACAGTAATATTTGCTTCGAATTTTCTTCGCCCGTAAAAGCGGGTAGAACATCAAAAACACGATCATATTCCTCGGGCAATTTCGACGCGTGGAATATTAGTAACATCAGTAGCGCCAAATCTTTCAGATAGATTGAAATAAACGAGAAGTAGTTATTAGTGGATTTCCCTAAACCTACACTTACGCAATGACTACACGTGAACAGTGTAACTGTAAACCAGACGAACACTACATTCGCGAAAATTTTGTTCATTTCGTTAACCACGGCTCTAATGTCCGCCATTTGTTTTCGAAATGAAAAGAAACAAAAAGATTCTTGATTTATGGAAAGTCTTTTCACGTTATTTTTAAAAATTTCGGCTACAATGTTGGTTAAAAAACAGTACAACAATACCTGCCCAATTCCAATTCCGACAACTGCCGGGATATTTAAACTGTTGAATACCAAAATGTGCTCTTTATGATATTTCTTACAACCGAAACAAGTTAAGTTTAATCTATTGGGCTGGTGGTTTTTAGTTAAGGTTTCGCTAATGTTGGTTACATAATAAAAAGTCATACAACATGAAAATATAACGGCTATTATAAGTATCATCACAAACCGTAACATAAATATATCTACTATTTTCTTATCAATTGAATTTGCCCTGAGAATAACATCAGAGTAAATCCTTAACAAACATTTCCTATTTAAACAGAAATAAAAAAACGACAGCACAAAACCGCTGCTGGATATCAAAGGTCCAAGATTAATTTGCGATTGTTTGTGGCGAATGCCGTTTAGAAATAATAAATTAATTATTAAATATATAACCCACGTTAGAAAAAGCGACGCCAGTGAGGACCAAACTATTAAAAATTTCACTGCAGCTGTCCAGATTCGCTGCGACACTCTCAGATGCATCATTCTTATGAAATTGATTAAATATTTTCTTCGCTATAGAGCTAATATATCTGTTCGAAAAATAAGGTCTGTTTGTGTGTAGGAAGGGTGGGTCTTTAAAATATTAGATGATCTTTGTTATTTGAAAAAAAAATCGAATTGATTTAGAATCGATTTAAAATTAAGGCGTTAATGTTTTGTTATCATCCAAATAAAAAGTATTATTTTTCATTAAACTGAAATGGACGTTAAAATAAATGAAATATATGTCTCACCTTATAAAAATATCGCTACCAATTTATTGAATGTTAGATAAAATTAAGCAGATATATTAGATCTATAATAGCATCTGACCAAAGATGCACAAATTATTAATTGTCTCGCTAATTATGCACGCTACTGGCCAAAGTTACGCACTTACTTTCCACTTTGTACACTCTGTTTAAAAAGTCTTCGACAGGTGAAATTTTTGCCCTCTTTTTAATTCTGCTAGAAAACTATATACAGATCGATGAAACCAATTGCAACTATTATTTATTTGCCAATATCTTTCGTTATTTATAGGTTTCGTCCACCAAAAATTAATAGTTTTGGCAGCTACCGTCAAAACTAATTTTTGACAACTTTTTAAATATTGGTTCTACGGTACTGACTCGCGCGTTTTTGAATTAACAATGGTCGATTCATATTTAGAAAGTGGAAAAAATTTCCCTATACAACCAACGGTTGAGAAGTTATCGCGTTTACAAACTTTCCTTGAAATTGGGAAACACCTAAAATGCATCAAGCGATTATTAATAACGCAACTTCGACAGCGATTCAATAACATTGAAAATATATTTAATTAAAGGCCGGTTTAAAAAAAAAAACAAATCCCAAGAACAACTTGGCAAGTGATTTTAGGAATATCCTTTTTTATACGCTAAAGCTTTTAAAAAGCTATTTGCGTTAGATATTGTTTATAATAATGGTTACCACAATTTTAAACCAGCCTTTAATTAAACATGCTGTTGGATCGCTGTCGAAGTTACGTTATTAATAATCGCTTGGTGCATTTTAGGTGTTTCCCAATTTCAACGAAAGTTTGAAAACGCGATAACTTCTCAACCGTTGGTTGTAGAGGGAATATTTTTCCACTTTCGAAATATGAATCGACCATTGTGAATTCAAAAACGCGTGAGTCAGTGCCGTAGAACCAATATTTAAAAAGTTGTCAAAAATGAGTTTTGACGGTAGCTGCCAAAACTATTAATTTTTGGTGGACGAAACCGATAAATAACGAAAAATATTGGAAAATAAATAATAGTTGCAATTGTTTTCATCGATCTATCTATTATAGTTTTCTAGCAGAATTAAAAAGAGGGCAAAAATTTCACCTGTCGAAGACTTTTTAAACAGAGTGTACATGTTAGACTAAATTTACGCAGATTTTGAATTGGCCTGAACCTTTTTTTCAGAAATTTTAAATTTGAAACTTAAGTGCATATAAGCCCATGGTAAAATTTAAAAATCGGTGCTGTCTAAGAGTAATCACTTTTCATTAAAAAAATTACAAACGGGCTGGTCACCAAACCATTCGAAATTTATCAGGCCTCATCGAATTTTTTCCAATTAAGTTTCAATAATCAATTTTTAGCATCATTGAATAACAATTATTATAAGCTTTCGATTTTTAGTCCAAGCACTGTTCCAACAGTTTTTAGATTAAATCAAACAGAAAGCCATGTTGAGGTACCCATTTTAGTATTTTTACGCTCATCAAGCGCTTGAGTCTACCCATCCACGTCGCATTCAGTTGATTCAAATGTTTTTACGATTATCAGTGATAATGAATTTTTAATAAACTATTACATTAATTATTTTGTTTGTTATTAAAAGAATAATTATAATTTTGATAAGATTCATAATTAAAAAAATTCCGACTTTGCGTATGGATATAAAAACACTGCAACATTTTGTTAGGAGCGGGGAATGATTCCAAAATGTTGGTAACGTGGCACAGGCTGGAATTTTAAATCTAGATCTACGTCCAGGATGAAAAAATATCCATTTAATGTACACCCGGGAAACTTATACCTTCATCGCTAAAATAATTAACGAAAACTGTGCTGAAAAGCTAATGAAATGGTGCGTAACTTTATAATAAAGTATTTCCTCGGGAAACTAGAATAGTTATTCAATTAGAGCCCCGCCTTCGCATCTCTATAATATCAAAATTATCTTCCGTCATCCGAATCAAATTCGTGTTAGTTATTGTTATTACTAACTTTATGTTCATCGTACAAACTTTCTTGAAAGCAATGAATCAGCAAGAAATTAACGCGGATAAAGGCTTAACAGTTGTCGATTGATAATCTCTTCAATTTCAATGTTCTAGTGTTAAGATAGTTCACGATTTTAGAATTTGATTGTTTTGATCTGTTACTATGAGTGGAGTTACGTGAAATTCGTGCCAATTTTACAAATGATTTTATTGCCAATTAAACAACGAATGAAATTATAAAGAAAATATTAAAAGCAGAAAATGATATATTTATTTAAAAAAATCTTATTTTAAATTTCCTATCCCAACTACGCTACGAATATCTAGCCAAGAATATCTTTCTTTAAAGAAAGACAGGTGCTGAGAGGAATATGAAGTTGATTTAGTCGCTTCAAGGTAACACAATTTTGATTTATTTTCGTTATTAATCACACTGAATTGTTTTATAAAATCGAATAAAGAACTTATGGAAGTTTACAAAACTATCAAAAATGATCCTATAACTTTAACAGCTTACGCATTACGTGTTTAAGATATTAGTTAACGAGTAACTAAAATTGGCGGATACCAGTTAGTTTTTCTAAATATTTAAGTAAAAAGTAAAGGTGATGTCCTTTACTTTGGAAGAGCGACTAAAATTTAATCGTTTTTAAGGATTTAAAAAACAATTAATTTTTTTCAATTAACTTAGAGCAAAAACGACAATTCTGACGTTTTTCTGTAAAAGTCTTCGTCGTTTGTCAAGATAAACAAAGCCCCGACTCGTTAATCTGCAATGACTGCCTCCAAGTGTCTCCTACGGGTCGTCGCCTCAACGTCCGCTAGAAAGCTATAGACAAACTATTTCTTCGATAAGTTGTGCTAATTAAGGAGTAATTCTTCACCATATACAAAAATCGTTTTAGTTCTTAAGGTGTAAAAAAATTGCTAATTTCAAAAACGTAGTATTAATTTGGACTTTATGTTAGTTTTATTCGTAAAAAAATTTACTCATTCTTTTAACCCATAAATTTTGCCACTTTTTCCTTAACTTGTAAAAATTACTTCCCTCGAATTCAAATCACCTTTTTAAAGTAAATACCTTTAATATTAACTATCTAAAACGTGTCACAATTTACTCAATTACTGCGAAATTTTCAAGGCATACCTTAATGTTACGATGCATTTAGAAAGGTTTATTATCATGACAACACTCCGTGCAAATTTCGATAGTAATTTGAATGTCAGTTTAAATCGAAAGAACTAACAACACTAGAGGTTCTCAAGCCAACCGGCTAAAGAATTGATGGAGAGTTTCTCAGGAAGGATGAAAGTGGTAGTCAAGAACTCTCCAGACGTAACTCCTTGACCACCCTAAATCGTTGCTAGCGATCATAACGCTTGCTCGAGGGTAAGCAGCAAAGTAAGCCCGAACGATATCTTCCATGTTTATGGGATGATAACCCGGTCTTCGGAAATATATTACCATAAAATTCAAAGTCACAATTCACGAACCACTCAGAGGACAGTGCGGTGATTAGGTCTTCTATTAAATTAGCTCTTCTAAACAATTGGAAAGCTCTTTTAGCATTACGATTGCCTTCACCAAGAAATATAGCTCTAGCATCAACGGGCAATGTTATAAAAAAGGGTTTTTTTTTAATTTAATGAATAACATGTCAGAATGAAAAATCATACGTGTCCTTGTTCCAAGTAATCTATTACTTTCAAACAAAGTGTGATGAGATTATCTTAGACATCGTACCACCCGATAAAAAAACGGAAACTTTTTTATACTTACAAGACTTATATTGACCAAGGAATACTAATAATTATTAGTTGCCTTCTCAATTCGTTTTCATTGCGTCTATTTTCTAAGCATCAAGTAAAACAATATATCGTGATTTACTTAATTTATTTAGGCATTTAGAGAAGCACGCTGTTCCGGTTCACGAGACAATTCCTCCTCCACAACTTAATCCTTGAAGAGAGTAAAGCCGGCATCGAAAGTAGAAAAACAAGTATGTTGAGATCTTGACTTCATCAATACACATCAGGTTGAAAGTAACAATTATACAAACGAAGTATATTGTAAGAGTAAAAAAGCGAATTCGAAAACTAATGTCACGTAATATGGTTATTTTGCGTCGTACAGTTAAAGCTATTGAGCGCGGACAAAACTTCGCTGAAATATTAGGGGCGTTCACCTGAAAAGGCAGAGAGGGGGATGTCTATCCGGTGATTGAGAATTTCATTCTCAATCACCGGATAGACACAAAGAGCTTGGCTCCAGCCGTTCACCCGCGCCTATCCCGTTCCTCCCCCACCCGCGCCCCCATCTCAATCACCAGAATTTCTAATCACCAGAATTTCTAATCACCAGAATTTCTATTCACCAGATTCTCCCGTTCACGGGTTGCTTTCCCCCAACCCCCATTCACTGGATACTTTATCTCTCGTTCACCAGCTCCTTTCCCCCATTGCGTTCACCCCTTCTAATCACCAGTTGCTTTCCCCCATCCCCATTCTCCAAAATTAGTTTTCCTCGCGCAGATATCTGGAGATTAGATTTTTACCCGTTTGCTTATCGCTTCAGAACTCCTTAATTTCTAATCTCTAGGCAATAATAACAAGTTATTTTCAATTTAATTAATTTTTTATTTTATTTTAGAACTTTGTTTACATGTTAGTAGGTACTATCAGATATTCCATTAGATGGTTATCTTGTGCATTACACAATGAAAACAAATTAAAGTAGCTAAGTTTACAGGTTAATTGATTATCTACGAGTAAATTAGTAAAATCTTGTAGTACTTCCGAGGGTGATTTAAAACAGCCAAAATAAGATTTTACTTGATGGTACGAATTAAATTGATCTGGGTACAAAAATAAACCCTCGAAAGGTTTTCCATATAATAATTCGTGAATTTTTTTAAGGTTTTTAACAATAGCTAAGTACATGCATTCGATAACATTTTTATGTTCGTTTAAAAGATTTATTTGAAACCGAATAAAATCAATTTTTTTTTGGAACTCACCGATTTCGCGAGCTCCCAGATCCAGAACATGACCGTAGGCAGAGTTCAATTTGATGTTGTTGGTAGTGGCGACGACGGATACGTTGTTGTCGTGATAGTCGATGATGTTGTGGGTTAGAGACGATGCTCCGGTTTGCGTAGCGGCGAAAAGCTCTCCCCAAAGAGAGAGTAGATTGGTGAAAGCTTCGGAGGTCAGGAACAGAATATTTTCGTTCGATTTTTTGAAGAAGAGAACTTGTAATTTTGATCCGTCGAAACCAAAAGAAATGTAGACTGATCCTCCTAACGTGATTTTTATGTTGATACGTCTTTCTTGGCCCCTGCGTTTGGATACGGTATGCGTCTCGGCTATAGAAAATGAAAATGTTAAGCCTTTGTCCATTGAAATAGTAATAGTATTAATAAAATAATGCTTACCAATAGATCGTTTTTCCATGTTTACGGTAGATGACGAGAGCAAAGCGGATGCACTTCTTTTCAGTTCAGCGTCTCAGAGAGAAATGACGCATGGGAGATTAATCAGTTCCTATCTTGTTGAGATTAATTCATCACGTGATCTAAACTTCAAATAACCCTCAAATTCTATCGGCTCTCTCTCTCTGAGATAACAGTTCTAGACACTCGAAATTAAACCGTCCCGTGCTCGAAACTGCCTCTAATTATCCCCATTGACGTCACATATTAATCCACTTGGAAGAAGAAAAAAAACCCATTGTAGTTTCCTTTCGAGAGCTTGTGATGCAATCATATCCTAGAAAACAATACAATTAATAGAAATTAACATAAAATTAGTATACTTTTAATACCATTTTGTGAGCTACAGTGAAAAAAGTTACAATTTTACGGTAGAAACGTTTTCAAAATACCACAAAATGAACTCAAATAAGAAAATTGTAATTAAAATAATCACTACGGCTATAATTTTAGAAGGTTGTTTCAGGACGGTGATTATGGCAGATGTTTGTACTTCAGTGTCCATATCGGAAATGAAGTTAAATGGAATATTTTGCGAAAATAAGTATAAATTTTAGCATAACCCTAATATATTCTCGAGAACTGAACAAGTTCTTTGGGAATAAGAGATAAGCTTACTATCTTCCCCTAGGCCCTATATAAGGGGGGCGCCTGAACCGGGGGAACGTCACTCTATTGTTGTTCTTTGTGCGTCTAGTACCAGGATTTTTGAAGCGCGCTCTCTCTCTCTCTACGTAAGTTTATTTTGATTTTTTTTATCGTAATTTTTTGAATAAGGTTTAAGTAAATCGGCATTAAAATGAAAGGTGTACAATACCCAGAAATTAATTTAGTTGATACCCCGGAAATGATTATAATCGACTCCCCTGAATTGATTGATATAACTGATAACGAGCTCCCGGAAGTACCCATAGTAACTTTACCCGATTCTCCAGAAATGGAAATAATAGATTTAACTGATACCCAAGACCCTACCCTTTCCTTAACTACAGTAACTGATTCGCAATTGGAACGTTTAAAAGAAATGACAATGGTACGAGATTATCTTAGAGAATATCAACTAACCCATCAAATCTGTTCGCCCCCTATCGATAATTTACCTTCACCCCTTTTAAGACCTAGTTCTATTCCACATGACGAAGTACGTTTTTCGCCCTCGTATACGCCTATGGATGCTCCCTCACCCTTTCTAGAATCAGATGACACATGCCACTCTTTATCTTTGGAAGATAATTTTATCATGTCGTCCCTCAGTACGGACAGCATTCAGCGCTTAGCTGAGAACGTACAAGTTGCCCGACGGGACGCGGAGGAACTTGCAGCCGCAGCCGCAAGGGCAGCCGAAATGTTCGAGGAAGCTAAAGCGTTGTTAGCTGCTCGTACGGCTAGTAGTAGTAGTAGTAGTAGGCCACCTCATAATATTTCCCCTCAGCGTAATAATGACCCTATAGCGGTCGCAGGCCCCTCACGAGCTCCGCAGTATTCACCTCCATCGTCTCAGACTGCTGAGAAAAACGCGAACCCCGAGAACGCAAATTTGGCTGCCCCCACTTCGTCTCCTCCTCCTCCTCCTCAAGTTGGAGGTGGGTTGGTTGACGTTCCAATAACGCCTCCGTCCTTTCCTAATTTACCAGGTTCTGTTAAAATATTGAATAATAATATCCAAAATTTCCCAAATTTTGGACTAATGGGACGGACTTTAAATGTCCGGTTAGAAAATAATATAGAAAATGGTATTTATATATTGATGGAAACCCTATTAGAGGACTGTTTGCCTTCAGATATGGTTTCGGTTTCATTCGTGAACGTCACTAACCCCGGTTTTCAAATTAACGTCAGTTTCCGGCGTCGGGACCAATTAGACTTGCAATGGTTGATGACGTATATCGATGAAAAAAGCTATAGATCCGAGAACGATGGTAGTTTTTTTGAAGGAATAGTTACGGTTACGTTTAATCGAGTCAGATTACCGCAAGGAGGAATTAGATCAGTTGGGTTAGGGATTTCCCTTGAAAAAGAGTTTTCTTTTTATAAACATTGCACGATAACGATAAATAACCAGGATAAAATTTGTTTAGCACGCGCTCTTGTAGTAGCCATAGCTCATAGAGAATACATGGAAAATAAAAATGATGGAGAACTTAAAAGAAAATATACTACTATAAGACAGTGTAGAGGAAAAAATATTGAAATGCTATTACAGACCCGCGAAGCTAGGACCCTTTTGGCTTATTCTGCATTAACAGACGAAGAATGCGCGGGTCCGGACGCTTTAACTCGGTTCCAAGAAATCTTGCCCGAATACAGTATTATCGTTTTTCGATTACGCGATCCCGTACCCTTAGTTATTTTCGGCGACGTCAAAGAAGAGAGGGAACTAGAAGGGCCTCTCCGCAAACGTCTTTATCTTCTAAATATTGACACACATTTCAACGTAATTACTAACCCCAAACCCCTTTTCGCGTTTAATTACTTTTGCGAAAATGTTTAGTAGGTTTTAATAATCTCAGTGAGCATAAATGCATTCTTTTCTGTCACGCTTGTTGTAGAAAACAAGATTGCAGGAAGGACGTAGATAAAATAACTTGCCAAACATGTTTAAGAGTTTTCCCTAATCAAAATTGTTACGATTACCATTTATCAGGACCCGAGCCCTTATGTAATAAAATTTACGTTTGTAATCTTTGCGGAAAATTTATCAGTATGTTTAAGCGTAAGGCAGTACACGTTTGTGGAGAGACCTATTGTCTTTCGTGTAGTGAGTTTAACCCCGCAGATCATCTATGTTACATGCAACCTTTAAAGACCGTCCGTAAAGATTCTGCCGATAAAACTACTCGTTCTCGAATAAATAGCAATAATAAACGGGTCCACGACTCCGATAATGAACAATCACCACTGACCAAGAGAAGTACTCCAAAAACGGAAGTCTTTGTTTTTTATGACTTGGAATGTAAACAAACAAATCGTACTGACGCCAATGCTTTGATTCACGAACCAATTTTATGCGTCTCGCAAAAAGCGTGTAAATTCTGTTTCGAAGAAAAAGATAGTCAGTACGCATGCGCTAAATGCGGTAGTGGTCCTCGGGAGAAAATATTTCTCTCAAAAGACCCCGTCGGCGACTTTCTAGAGTATCTTCGTACGCTTAACAGAGTGGCTGATAAGATAATATGTATTGCCCATAACGCTAAAGGTTACGACGCGCAATTTATAGTACGTAAAATGGTCGATTTAAAGTGGACCCCTAAAGTCTTGACAGACGGGACCAAATTCATGAATGTACAGTATAAAAAATTAAAATTCTTAGATTCCTTAAATTTTATGCCCTTTGCCCTTTCTCAATTCGTTTCCACATTTGGTTTAGATAATAATTTAAATAAGGGACATTTCCCGCATTTACTGTTTAATACCGTAGACCATGAATTTGATCCAGCCCGTTCGAACGAAACCAATTACGTACTACATAATGACATGCCTCCGATGGAGGCGTACGACCCTAATCGTTTAAGCGGTAAGGCCTACGATGAATTTATCCAGTGGTATAACGATTCCCGGTCCGAAGCTTGCGGAAATTCGGACCCCAACTTTAATTATTTTGATTATAAAAGAGATTTAATCCGGTACTGTCGCCAGGACGTAAACATTCTTTTGCAAGGCTGTTTATCATATCGTTCTATTTTCATGGATAAATTCAAAATAGACCCGTTCTTAACTGCGATAACGATTGCGGGAGTATGCAGTTTTATCTTTAGGAAACACTTTTTACAGCCCGATACGATTGGTGTAGTGCCCCCTTTCGGCTATCGTATGAACTGCAACCAGAGTTTTGGAGCGATCGAATGGCTTGAATGGATGTCTCACTTACGAGGGAAGGAAATTCAGTCTGCTTTTAATGGATTTGAACCTAGAATTCTTAACATTAACGTGGACGGACTTCTCGATAACGAAGTCTTTCAATATCACGGTTGTTATTATCACGGGTGTAAAACGTGTTTTCCTATCAATAGAAACTTAGCGTTATACGGCGACCACACTCAGACCCATAATTCGCGATACGCGTCAACCATTGCTACCACTAACCGCTTGAAACAATTGGGATACACTGTCCATGAAAAATGGGAATGTACCTTCAAAGCTGAGCGGAGTACTAACTCCGTCATCGACGCATATCTTTCTACCGAAAATTTAAAATTTAAAATTAAAGAACCAATCCGCCCCCGCGAAGCCTTTTTCGGAGGACGTACGTCAGCCTTGAAATTACATCACAAGTGTAAAGAGGGGGAGGAAATTAAATACATTGATATTTGTTCACTCTATCCGTGGTGTAACAAGTATTGCAAGTTACCAGTGGGACACCCTAAAATACATGTAAAAGCTCCTTTCCCGGACATTTCTACCGTAAACGGATTAATAAAAGCCACAATGTTACCGCCTCAATCTCTCTACCATCCCGTTTTACCCCAAAGAATAGGATCGAAACTAGTGTTTGCCAACTGCCAAAAATGTAGTGAGTCTCGAAACCAGCAGGATTGTCCCCACGAAGACTCAGAACGACAAATAACTGGTACTTGGGTTGCAGATGAGGTACAGTTGGCAATCGAAATGGGTTACAAGGTCATTTCTATTCACGAAATTTGGGAATACGAGGTAGTAAAATACGACCCGATATCGAAAGAGGGCGGTCTTTTCTCCGAGTACGTCAACGCGTTTCTTAAACTCAAACAGGAATCCAGCGGCTTACCCACGGGAATAGAGACCGATGAAGAGATTAAGAAATACGTTGACGAATATTACGAAAAGGAAGGAGTAAAACTTGATCCTACCAATATTAAAAAGAACCCTGGACTTCGTACCATCGCGAAGCTTTGTCTTAACTCTTTTTGGGGTCGTTTTGGTTTAAACCCTCGCAAAGACCAATCGGCTATTATTAGCGATCCCAAAAAGTTTTTCGATTTATTCTTAGACCCAGACATAGAAGTTAAATCGGTTATTCCCTTAAGTCAAACGCATTGCGTGATCAAGTGGGCGTTTTTGAAAGATATTGATCTTGTTTACCCAAACACGAACGTAGTAATTGCTGCCTATACGACCGCAATGGCTAGGATCAAGTTATACTCTTATTTAAGGAGATTAGGCCAGCTTACGTATTATTATGATACGGATAGTTGCATTTATCTAAAAGAACGAGATGGAATAGAGATTTATACGGGCAACTATCTCGGAGACATGACCGATGAGTTGGCAAAGTACGGAAAAGGCTCGTACATCCAAGAATTGGCAACAGGTGGCGCAAAAAATTACGCCTTTAAAGTACTGAACCCTACGACCGGTAAAGTATCCTACGAAATGAAAGTCAAAGGGTTCCGTATAAATCAAGGCATTAAAGATTTGGTTAATATGGACACGCTTAAAAGATTAATAGGTGTTGACGGAGAAACGAACGAGCCAGTAACCGTACCCCAGCCGAGGCAGATTTTGCGTCTACCCGATCATACGGTCGTTTCCGTCGACCGTACTAAAATCTATAGACCCGTCGTAGACAAGGTACGGTTACTGGACGACTTCACTACGGTACCCTACGGCTATAAAGCGAATCTAATTGGTACTGAGGACGGGGACGTAGAACCCTCCAATCGCTAATTCTCGTTTAAAATTAGTCTCACCACTCTAAAGTGAATATAGGTTTCAGTCTTACGACTCTAAAGTAAATATAGTCTTGCGACTCTAATGTGAATATCAAACCTATACGGGGTAAGGGACGCAATAGGTTATTCGATTATATTTTTCCTCCGCTGAAGAGCCCCATAAATTTAACCGAATTTTAATTTACATTTTCATTTGTACGCTAGTACTCGAAGGGAGATAACCATGCAATTTATTCATCCGTTTAATTGCGTAACGGCAGGCCCGAGTCAGAGTGGCAAAAGCTATTTAATTGAATCTATAATTAATCACGAAGAGGAAATGTTTGTTCCGGGTTTCAAAGAAATACATTGGTATTACGGAGAATGGCAAGCTCTATACGATAAAATGAAGCACAGGGTAGTTTTTAAAGAAGGATTGCCTGTTTTATCTGATTATGACGGAAAAGATCCTATATTATTAGTTATCGACGACCAGATGAGCGAGAGTAAAGGTCAAATTGGTGATTTATTCGTGAAAGGCACCCATCACCGTTCTCTAAGCGTTATTTTTATTACACAGAACTTATTCCATCAATCAAAAGATAGCAGATCCATATCCCTGAATTCGCATTACATAATTTTATTGAAAAGTCCCCGAGACCGTCAGCAAGTGGCTTATCTCGCTAGACAAATGTTCCCTGATAAGTGGCGTTTTGTAGTTGACGCTTACGAAGACGCGACTTCGAGACCTCACGGTTACCTAGTATTCAATTTAACTCAAACTTGTCCCGAAGATCAAAGAGTCTTGACTAATATTTTACCGGGAGAAACGTGCTACGGTTATCTCCCTAAATAAATAAATAGAACTTACATTTCGTAACTTCAATCAGTTATGAATCATGTCTCGTAGAGTACGTATCGAGAGAGACGCTCTCCGATATCTCGGTCGTTGCAAACCCGTTCAAAGAAAAGCCATTTTAGCTAAAGCCGACAAATCCCTCATAGACGCTATCAGTGAATGTATTCATAACACTTTAATTGGTAACGTAAAACTATCAAATACCCAAAAAACCAGGTTATCTCGTCATAAAAATACCCTTCGAAAACTAGCTAGTAAGCGGGTAGCTTGGAAAAGTAAAAAGAAATTGTTAGTTCAGTCTGGGGGCGGATTTTTCTCGTTTCTTCTACCCGTCGTTTCAACCCTTCTTGGTTCTATATTTGGTAGTAAACAATGAAACACGCCAGAAAAATGATTCTCGTCCCTAGCGGCGTTTTAAAGCCAGACCCGTTCCCGCACCCCCTCGCTCTGACAGTCTCTGAATTAGACGTTAAGATGGACCAAATATTAAATATGAAAGATTTAGACGACGCCTCGAAATGGATTTTATACGAACAAGCTTTAATGACACACGGAAATCTACGTAAGCAAGCATCGGCTCCTAAAGAAATCGAAATTGCCCCCGCATTCGACTCGCTAAGTAGGGACTGGATAGACGATTTGCCTTTGATATATTACCAAAAAGCGCAAAGCATGGTGGATCAGTTGGAAACTGTACCCGAAAGAATACGGTGGGATGAAAACGGGGAGCTCGTAATAAACGGTCGACCTATTAAAGGTTCCAATATTAGCGAAATTACCAAAGCGTATTTAAATCCTAAAACCCACCCAAAACCTATCGGATATTTCGCGTTTATTTCCAATTTAACCCAATTTAACTCTTCACCGGCAATCCAAGGCTTTCCCTCCCCGCTAGCTCCGAGAACCCGACAACGACGTTCTCCCGTTAAGCGCGAGTATCCGGTTCCTCAAAGTGGGCGTGCGCGCAGGAGAGATAAGCCCCGTCCCCCTCGTAGCCTCGACCGAGATCACTCCTCCACGTCTGACTCTTCTCTTCACTCTTATAAACAAACAAGGAGTCGCGCGCAAAAGTCTAAAGTATGGGCGAAGCTATTTTAGAAAAAATATATTTTAACCCGAAGCATCCGGCTTCTTTCGGAGGCGCTGAAAGGTTATTCCAGTCCGTAAAGTCTCACGGCTTAAGTAGGGAAACTGTAGAAAAATGGTTAAGAGGAATCGACGCTTTTACGATGCATAGGCCGAAATATAAAAAGTTTCAACGAAATAAAATAGTAATTAGTAATATAAGGGAACAATACCAGGCTGATATTAACGATATGCGCTCGTTAGAGGCAGATAATGACGGATACAAATACATTTTAACAATTATAGACTGTTTTAGTAGAAAAGCGTGGGGGTTACCTCTTAAAACTAAATCGGGGAAAGAGGTTTTGAAAAATATAAAAATTGTTTTTAAAGACGGAATTCCATATAAATTTCAATCGGACAAGGGCACGGAATTTAGGAATAAAGAAGTACAAGGATATTTCAAAAAGAATAAAGTTAAATTTTTTAGTACCGAAAATGACGAAATAAAAGCCTCTATCGTAGAAAGGTTTAATAGAACGTTAAAAACAAAAATGTATAGATATTTTACCCATCACTCCACAAATAGATATTTGGAAGTCTTACAGGACTTGGTCGAAGCGTACAATTCCTCTTATCATAGCTCAATTAAAATGGCCCCTAATGACGTTTCGGAAAATAACGTATTACGTGTGTACAATAATATCTACTCTAAATATTATGCCGAGAAACTGAAAATGAAACCGCAATTCCAAGTAGGGGATTTGGTTAGAATAAATACAACTAAAATGATATTTCAAAAGGGTTTCGAAGCTAATTATACCGAAGAAATATTTAAAGTCGTAGCTATAGTTAAAAGACATCCCCCCGTTTATAAAATAAAAGACTTGGCAGAAACCGATATAAAAGGAACGTTCTATTTTCGAGAGCTTCAAAAGGTCAGTGCGCCTCGTTCGTTCAAGTTAAACAAGATTTTACGTCAGAGAACTAAAAACGGAGTAAAACAATTGTACGTTAGTTGGCTAGGATATCCTCCATCGTTTAATAGTTGGGTTAATCAAGATGACGTCTGGGATTTACATAACTCTTCCTAGTAATACTAGAGATAAGAATAAGAATAATTCAGAAAATACTCTAGCCTCGTATTCTACAACGTTGGCCAAACCCATTAGTTTACGCGGAGATTGGGAAATTGCTCTGGTAGAAATTATTTATCCTTTATCTTTTTATAACGTAAGCGAGCCAATGGGATGTGGAATAGAAATTAAGGAATTACTATCGAAACCTCCAGCCCACATAGTAGATTACAAATATACCTACGACTTCCGCGAGATACCTCAGGGCTACTACAAAAATCCTCATGAACTTTTGACAGTACTTAATGAAAGTATTAAAAGTTTGAACCTTGATTTAAAGGAAAGCGCTAATTCAGAGTTCGATAATGATTCATTAGGAAAATTTGAATATAGTTTAGAAAGTGGACACGTACAATACACTTCCTATAGTAAACATTATTATCAACTCGAGTTAACGCCAAAGTTGAGGAAAATTTTAGGATTTAGAGATAATGTTACTGATATTTCACCTAAGGTAGCATTCAGATCAGATTCCCCTATGCAATTAAACTTATTCATCCCCGATCTTATGTTCGTGTATTCCGATTTGGTAGGAAATGAAATGGTTGGGGATACATTAGCCCCCCTTTTGCGAACAATTGTTGTAGACCAAAACGCCCCCAATGGATCAACCGTTTCAAAAACTTTCGATTCTCCGCATTACCTTAAACTGAGTAGAAATTATTTTGACTGTATCGACATTAATATAAGAACTAGTTTAGGTGAATTCGTGCCATTTCAGTTTGGTTCAGTCACGTGTAAAGTACATTTACGACGAGCTCAGTAAAAAAAAAAAGAATGGCTTATCAGTACGTTGATAGAAATTGTCCCTACATGCAATATTATTTAAATCAGGCGGGGGGAGGAGTAGATTTACCTTATTTCTCTGGGTTTGCGGGACAAAAAGGACACGGAATTGGTAGCTTTTTTTCAGGGCTAGCTAGGTTTGTATTCCCATTCCTAAAACAGTCTGCCAAATACGTGGGAAAAAGGGCTCTTTCTACAGGAAAGAAAGTACTCGGAGACGTCTTGCAAGGTCAGGACTTAAAAACGTCAGCCAATAAACGAATGACAGAAACTGTGGACGAAATGGCAGCGCAAGAAGGTTCGGGTCGTCGCAAGAGAAGAAAAACTACTAAGAAACCATTGAAGAAAAAGAAAAAGAGTTCAGTTAAACGCCGCAAGTTCACGCGTACGGTTCGCGATATTTTTGCTCTCTAAAAAAATGGAAGTACTTAAAAGCGAATTAAATATTTTCAACGAACTACCAACTCAACTCAGCGTTGAAAAAGGTCAAACGGTATGGTGTAAGCCAATTTCATCTATCGACAGCAGTTCTATCATCGAATTCGTGGTACCGGGTACGGGAGACTCTTACACAGATTTGGCAATGACAATGATATATTGTAAAGTAAAAATCGTCAAAACCAACGGTGACAACTTGGATGCTGGGTCTAACGTTTCGCTCGTGAACAATTCTCTGCATTCGCTATTCAAACAATGCGAAGTGAAACTCAATGATACGACGGTTTCACCATCGGCCTCAAATTACCCCTATAGGGCCTATATCGAAACCTTGCTCAACTTTGGGTACGATGCAAAAAACACTCACCTTGCGACATCTGGATGGTACGATGACACGGCTGGAAGTATGGATCTGATAACAAACGCCGGATTCATAAAACGTCAGGTTCTAGCTGCTGAATCAAAAGAAATTGAACTTTACGGGAACATTTTTTGTGACATTTTTAATTTCAACAAATATTTAATTAATGGCGTACAACTTAAGGTTTCACTCACTAGAAATAGCGATAATTTTACCCTTTTTAGCGACACTGTCGACGCGTATAAAGTCGAATTTATAGACGCTGCTCTAATTGTACGTAAAGTTAAAATTATGCCTAAAATTTTATTAGCCCATCAGCAAGGATTATTACGTAGCAATGCCAAATATCCCTTTACTCGTACTGAAATTAAAGTTAAAACATTAGCTAGTTCTATTCAGAACGATAGTTTTGACAATATATTCTTAGGTCCGATGCCCAACAGAGTCATTATTGGTTTAGCCACCAACAAAGCGTATAAGGGCTCCGTTAAGTCTAATCCTTATAATTTTGAAAATTTCGACCTAAATTATCTGGCTCTATACGTTGATAACGAACAAATCCCTTCGAAAGCGTTGACCCCTAATTTTAATAGTAAACAATTTACGCTGGCCTATCATTCGCTATTCTCGGGATCTGGGATACTCTACCAAGACGAGGGAAATCACATTGCGCTGGCTCACTTTCCTCTAGGCTTTGCCCTATATGCTTTTGATTTAACCCCCGACAATTCGGCCAGTGACGTCACGTTTTGGAACCCCGTAAAGAGAGGGCAACTACGTTTAGATTTAGGATTTGGTACCCCTTTAAAAGATTCTACGGTCGTTATCGTGTACGCTGAATTTCAATCTTGTTTACAGATAGATAAAAATAGGAACATTATTCGAGACTATTAAAATGACTACGACAAACGTGGACTTATCTCAGGCACTGTATAAAACACCGAACTTTTTAGGCGTGTTTTCTTCAGATAATTTAAAACCCATGGTGAAATATCCGCAATCGCTTATCATTAATTTTGATAAAAGGGGCGAAACAGGTTCTCATTGGATTTGCGTCTACGTCGATGGCCGAAAACGGGGATTCTATTTTGATTCAATGGGGCTTCCCCCATTTTTACCCACAATCAGAAAATATTTAAATTCAATGTGTAAGACGTGGACATTTAGCAAAAGACGATTGCAAGGACTAACTAGTAACGTTTGCGGCGAATATTGCGTAATGTATATTTTGCATAGAACTAAAGGACAGAGTACAAAAACGTACTACCAAAAGTTTTCCAAAAATTGGGAAAAAAACGACAGCAAGATATTTTTATCTTTCGCAAATCATGCTAGAAAAATCATCACATCGAATTTAGCGAATCCATTAGCTAGAGAGAGAGGTATGGTGACTGACTGGAAAAAATCCGGTTCCAGAGGATAAAACAATATATTCCCACGCTATCTGGTATCTTTTAGAGATATGACCCGACCTCTCTCGAAAACATGCGCGCACTTCTATGAGTGCCAAACCATTTACTTTCGAATAAAATAAACCATCCAAAAACAAAAAAATTAAAATAGAATCAGAAAGTATTGGTAAACTAGTTAGGACAACGTGGGTGGTTTACGCAATCTAGCATGAAAACAAAACATTGGTAGAAATATATTATTGCATTATTCCTGTACGTTCTATTTAAAGTACTTTCTAAAAGTCATTGAAATCTGTTACCGTCTTGAACCATTGAAATATGTTTTCTACCCGTCATTAACAAAATATCTTTAGTACACGCAAAATAAGATTGGTGAAAAAAACATTGCCTTAGATAATTTAACAGGGATTTAGTTAGCTTTGGGTCTTGTAATGATAAAAAAGATTGAAATTTGACTCTGCCATTTTATTTAATAATATAAACTCATGTACGCGAGAAAAACAATTGTAAACAATTTTTCCTATGTAACTTTTTTCACTCTTAATAAATACTTTAAAAAAACGTAACAAAAAAAGACTCTTTATTGAAAATCGCTTACCCTTTTTTTCCAGAATTTCGTTAAGTCAACCAGTCCAATGCAAGAACGTACTACAATGCGGACTCTTATCTGTAAATTTGTTAGACTTTGCACGAACCTAAACCATCTTCTCGTGACGTACGCTAAGAGGAAGATGGTGGAAATTCCCAGTCTCACGAAATTAATTATCTACGAACACTATTTAACCAATGGAAAAATTTACAGACTTTACCCACACTGAATAGATTCCACACTCAATCACTAACTTAGATTTCATCACGGAAAAGAAGGAGATAGGATATAGGGGCTAGGAAATGGTGGGGATGGAAAATGGTATAAAAAGGGAGTAAATCAATTAGAACAAATTATTCTGATCTGGACCGATGCAAAAAGAAATCAAAATGCGGTAAATATTATTTTAACATTTAAATAACTTTTGGGACAAAAAAATTAAAGATTTTAATTTTCTTCATGTAGAATTGAAGAGATTATAAATAGAATTTTATGGACGAGCCGAAATGACGATAGTATAAAATATGAGCTTAGAATAAGGTAATAAATTAAATTTCACGAATTATATATGCTGTACTAAAGTTAAAATTTTATGTATTGTTCTGTTAGGATTGAGGAGAGAGAAGATGTAGCAGGAAATCGGATGTTCCTACAATTTGTAGAACATCAGTTATACTGGGATGATAGGAGCTCCATACATAGTAGTATGATTCTACTATCCATACCTATTAATATGGAATAAAAAAATTAACTTTTATCACGATTCTTTTATTTTCCTATCCAACAATAATCATTTCAGTATATATCAAACATTACAATAACAAGGATTATATGCAATTGCAATTGCTAAAATAGTGTATTCTACCGAGTTAATAGTCTCTAAGATTTCCTCCTGGGGGTTCCCCCCGAAACAGGATTAATTTTTATCAAAGTTGTATCAGAAGTAAATTAGGGGGGGGGGGGGAAGTAAGCGCAATGTATTTTCAGCTATTCTAATCTGCCTAATTTAACACGTGACGAATTTTTTATCGCTAACCGATGAGCAGTAACCTCTATTTTTGGTTACATTTTACATTCTCCCGTGACATCAATTGGTTTCAACCAATGAGAAATCAGGATTTACTTGAAGTTTCGAGTGTTATTTGATCTCTAGATATACGACTCAGCGTTCTTTTAGTTCCTGGACCTCATCGAGAAGAGACACGTAGATTTTCGCGCTCCGTTCCCCGCCTTCTCGACTCTATTTACTGGCAAAGGCTTAAGGATTTCCGTAAAAGTAAGTGACTTTATTATTTTACTGTAGAGGGAAATTAGGCCTTGTTTAAATTGAAGTAAATAGACTTAGATTCTAGTCAAATAGTCTTAGAGTCTAACCAAAATAAATAGAAAAAACATTTATTGAAATTTAGGCTTAACCAATTAGGCTTAAGAATGTTGACAATAGCTTATAGAAACTATCAGTTTACAGTATGGACATCGAAGCGTATCGACTTGAAACTTTTCGTCACTGGAGAAACCCCCACGTTACTAAGGAACAACTAGCGAAGGCTGGATTCTACTATATTCAGCGGGGCGATGAAGTACGATGTTACAAGTGCCATGGCGTATTAGAAGGATGGGAATCAGGAGACGTACCAGAATGGGAACATGCTAGATTCTTTCCACACTGTCCGTCGAGGGATAATTCACCATCGGAAAAAAAGTACCTTTCGCAAGAATGGGAGATCCCGGCACCACCAAGGGCAGCGGCACTGGAGGATGACGATTTCATATCTATTCCGGTCAGACGTGGTGAGGTAGAACTTTTATTAAAATTATTTATACAATCCGCACTTGCAGAAGGTAGTTCGTTTCAGCCCATTAAATGAAATTGTACATATTCCTTACGAAGATCGAGTTAATTTTTTTTATATTGATAAAATGCGATTTAAACGCGTTATTTATAATGTCGGTCTAATATTAGAACCTGTTTTACGCAATCATGTAATTAAAAGTAAAATAAAATTGGAAATTAATTAAATTGAAAATAACTTGTTATTATTGCCTATAGATTAGAAATTAAGGGGTTCTGAAGCGATAAGCAAACGGGTAAAAATCTAATCTCCAGATATCTGCGCGAGGAAAACAAATTCTGGAGAATGGGGATGGGGGAAAGCAACTGGTGATTAGAAGGGGTGAACGCAATGGGGGAAAGGAGCTGGTGAACGAGAGATAAAGTATCCAGTGAATGGGGGTTGGGGGAAAGCAACTGGTGATTAGAAGGGGTGAAAGCAATGGGGGAAAGGAGCTGGTGAACGAGAGATAAAGTATCCAGTCAATGGGGGTTGGGGGAAAGCAACCCGTGAACGGGAGAATCTGGTGAATAGAAATTCTGGTGATTAGAAATTCTGGTGATTGAGATGGGGGCGCGGGTGGGGGAGGAACGGGATAGGCGCGGGTGAACGGCTGGAGCCAAGCTCTTTGTGTCTATCCGGTGATTGAGAATGAAATTCTCAATCACCGGATAGACATCCCCCTCTCTAAAGGCCCTTTAAAGTATGTGTACGTTAGTCTATATTATATTTCTGAACTTTGAATTTATAAATACTAACTTCACGCCCTGAAAATTTACTAATAAGGTCTATCTGTAAAATTTCGCAAGTGCCAACTTTCATAATTTGATATTTACGTATGATATTTGATAAATTCAAATGGTTTTACCTCTCCGAGGGAACTATGTTTAACATTATTCGTACTTCGGTACAGTTATTCTTTTGAAACCGAACTTGGTCACCGCACTACGGCTTCTGGATTAAACTGAATGAAAACCACAGTATACGAAATACCCAAACCGATGAAGGACAACAATATCTTCTGGGAGATGGAGAAGCAGGATCCTGCTCTGAAGTACAGTTTCCTCGAGAGCAATTCACAATACAACAGCAATAATTGCCTGTAATTTTCTTCCCCCAAAAAAGCGGGTAGAACTATGTTAACTAGGAGTTGTTTTAAAAATCACCGTTTCTGTTTGTTGGTTTGTTGTTCAATACTAACGCGTTCGCAGTTTCTCGAATTTTGGAAAAGGGTTTATGGGTTTTAAAATGCCTGAATTCAATTTCGTGTTTGTGTTGCGACGCGTGTCGGTGTTTTGTTTGTGTTGATCGTGTTGTGTGGTGTATGTACGGGTTTCTACTCTCCAACTTCTTAGGGTTACGTTAAAGGTCTTAGCATCCAAATACCAGGGTTAATAATCATCAAGCGACTTTATTAATCCATTAGTTCAGGTGGCCGGGTTACAATGCGTAGGAGGGTGGTGGCAAACCCTTCATGCCACGTGAGCCAACAGCTCCCTACCCTAAATATTACCTTTAACCTCGACAAGGTTTTATTGAAGAAGAAACTGAAGAGCTCGGATTATACCAAATGTTCAAGGTATATGTCTATTGGTCAATTCGGGATCCAAACTCGAGCCTTCTTGCATGACAGGCGAGTGTTCTATCACAGAACCACCGACACATTATTTTTATTATTATTGAAAGGGGTAGAAAACCGTGTACTTTGACCCTAGGTCTATTTTGCAACGCTTAACCTTTGACTTTGAGTAAAAAGTCCTATTTCGGACACAAAGCTAAGAATCTGCTTGGCCGGGATGTTGAAGAAGTCACGGGTCTTCAACCGGTTCATACCGAAATTCTCAAACCTTTAAACCGCATAATAGTGTGAAAAATATAAAAATAAAGAGCGCGTTTAATATATATATATATACAAATGGTCATTTGTTTGGTATAATTTGTGTGTTGTGTAGTATATTGTAGTTGATTTGTGAATATTATTAAAAATGGAAATGAGATCATTCTTATTATTAGAGTAATGCCGCAAAGTGCAAAGCCGTAAAGAGCAATGCTGCAAAGAGCAATGCCGCCAAGTGCAGAGCCGCCAAGTGCAGAGCCGCCAAGTGAAGAGCCGCCAAGTGCAGAGCCGCCAAGTGCAGAGCCGCCAAGTGCAAAGCCGCCAAGTGCAAAGCCGCCAAGTGCAATGCCGCATAGTGCAATGCCGCATAGTGCAATGCCGCATAGTGAAATGCCGCCAAGTACAATGCCGCAAAGCCGCCAAGTGCAATGCCGCAAAGAGCAATGCCGCAAAGCACCCCGGCCGCAATGAGTATGGTCTGCTAATCAAAAATATTACAGCACAGTTGACTACATGGTCTATCAGAATTAATGTTAAATTTACCATTAATGATATTGTTTAGTTTTTCCTAATTTGTATTGATGTTTGGTTAATGTATTACTTTAAAAAGGTTTGAAATCTAAATAATAAAACTAAGCCCCTTTCGTCGCATTTTTTTCTGATTGTCATTCGCGACACTAACGTGGCATCGCCGCAGGTACACGGAAGTACACACCGAAGTTATGCCTAGCTCTTCGCTTTAATACTAAGTCATTGAGTATATTTCAGAAATCGGGTCTAACGTGACATCGCCGAAGGTAATTTCTCGGTGTATAACCCGTGGTCGTTGCGCTTCGCCTTAATACTAGATCATTGAGTATCTACATAATAAAACTCTAAGACACTTTCATCCAATTTTTTTTCGCGACTCTAACTTGGCATCGCCGAAGGTACCCGGAGGTAAACACCGAAGGTAAACCTAGCGCTTCGCCTTAATACTAGGTCATTGAGTATATTTTTGTCAATGAGTTTGTTTTTCGAATTTCGGATCGGATTTCGTACTGGCTCGAATTTCGCATGTAATTCGGGACTCAAAAACGAGCGTATTTTTATTTGTTCGTCATGAGAGTAAATCAGCCATTGGATACAGGGGGTTTAAAGGAGTAGAGGGGTTTGGGACGCCTGCGAGTTTTTGAGTTATTTTTGCGGGGAAAATGGTACCACGGAAATTCTCGCATGGGAAAAGGGGAGAGGAGTACCACGGTAACTATCACATGAGAAAAGGGGAGGAGGGGTACCACGGAAATTCTCGCATGGGAAAAGGGGAGGGGAGTACCACGGTAACTATCACACGAGAAAAGGGGGGAGGGGGTCCCGCGGTTATTATCACATGGGGAAAGGGTGGGGGGACCACGGTAATTATCACACGAGAAAAGGGGGGAGGGGGTCCCGCGGTTATTATCACATGGGGAAAGGGTGGGGGGACCACGGTAATTATCACATGAGAAAAGGGGGGTGGGGTCCCACGGTTATTATCACATGGGGAAAGGGTGGGGGGGACCACGGTAATTATCACATGAGAAAAGGGGGGAGGGGGTCCCGCGGTTATTATCACATGGGGAAAGGGTGGGGGGACCACGGTAATTATCACATGAGAAAAGGGGGTGGGGTCCCACGGTTATTATCACATGGGGAAAAGGTGGGGGGACCACGGTAATTATCACATGAGAAAAGGGGGGTGGGGTCCCACGGTTATTATCACATGGGGAAAGGGTGGGGGGACCACGGTAATTATCACATGAGAAAAGGGGGTGGGGTCCCACGGTTATTATCACATGGGGAAAAGGTGGGGGGACCACGGTAATTATCACATGAGAAAAGGGGGGTGGGGTCCCACGGTTATTATCACATGGGGAAAGGGTGGGGGGACCACGGTAATTATCACATGAGAAAAGGGGGTGGGGTCCCACGGTTATTATCACATGGGGAAAAGGTGGGGGACCACGGTAATTATCACATGGGGAAAGGGTGGGGGGGGCACGGTAATTATCACATGGGAAAAGGGGGTACTACGGAAATTATCACATTTTAAAAGGGGGGAGGGGGTACCACGGTAATTATCACATGGGGAAAAAGGGGAGGAAGGGCCTTACTGGGGTGGTTCTACTATGGGGAAAAGAGTACCATGGAAATTATCCCATGGGGAAAAGGGGGAGGAGGCCTTACTGGGGGGGAGGTTCGACTATGGGGTAAAGGGTACCACGGAAATTATCGCGTGGAAAATGGGTCGGGGGCCTTACGGCGGTGGTTCGACTATATATGGGGTAAAGGGTGCCACGGTAATTCTCGCATGGGAAAAAGGGGGAGGCGGCCTTACTGCGGTGGTTCGAATATAGGGAAAAGGGTGCCTCGAAACACACCCTATATTATAAGGAGCGCTTGGTACGTCAGTCGTCGTCGTTCGTCTGAGCTTTCGGGAATGTTTGCTTAGACTACGGTTACATGGGGCTCTGAACATCGACTTAAGGGAACGTCTACTTTCGACGACCGTCCGTCTTGCCATATTCTTAGTACATAAATACATTCTTGCAATAATATGATTTATGCAGTTGTTAATAATCCATATTAAATATCTGCTCTAAGAAAATACTAATTTAATCACCGAGATAATATAAAATCACTTGGCCTCAACATCTTTTGTATTGGTTTGAACACCCGGGTATCCTGAGGGTGGGCGGTGGCCTTTCTTTAACATAGGATGGTAAATTATATATCAAAAGATACGAAATCACATGGCCTCAACAGCTTTTGAATTGGTTTGCCCACCCGCGTATCCTGAGGGTTGGCGGCATCCACTCTTTATCTTAGGATGGCAATTTATATATCAAACGATAAGAAATCACGTAGCCTCAACAGTTTTTGTATTAGTTTGCCTACCTGTGTCTACTAAGGGTGTATGGGTTTGCCCACTCGAATACACTGATGTGGAACTAATATTACGGCCTGGGTCGACTTGTTCTATATACAATCTTCAAAATAGTTTGATAACGTTGTACTGGAAGTGCATTTTAATAAATTGTTGGAAATTTCCATACATCTCTCAAAACTGATGCACACGTTATTTGAACCATACTCTTAGATACTGGATACATATATTTATAAAAATTCTAGTTATTCACATTTTATTTGCGAATTAAACCTTTGGTATTGAGATGGAGTATGTATTGGTTTTTAATGCTCATTTTAAAATGCGGGATACACTCTATCTCAGAAACACTTGCTTGATACATGGATAAATGGTTATAAATCGGATAAAGTTATTTTTTGTATTAAATACTAAGCAAAGTTATTCTTAAAACTTCCAATACTGTCCTCAATTTTGAAATAAATTATTTTGATTTTGTTTACTAGCATATATGAAAGGCTTCGTTTCATGAACTCACAAAAGGCTTCTTATATTAATAATTTAATCTAGTTTAAAGTTTTTATTTTTATTTTGTGCTATGTTAATTATTTAATTTGAACCAATTCAGCAAATTTGTATATTCGAAATGTTTTATCTGTAATAGGTTTTAATCTATAACTGGCCAAAGTAAGAGGAATACATACTTAGTGTCGTATTACACCTGAATTAATGGCCTTAAAAGTAGGCCTAAGGTGGTGCCTTGGTATTAGCCCAGCTGATTTTTATTGTTATTGTAATTATTATTACACCAATTTTATTTTTAAATTCGTATATTGGTTCACTTATTAAAATAAAGGATTAAATAGAGAATCGATTTGTTGTCGGACGAATGGGAATATAGTTTACTTATCGTTTATATTATACCAATTTAAAAATGTGTCAGTCGATTGGGAATTCGGTCGAATAGGCCTACAGCTATCATAACGTATCATTATATGCTAATTACTACATGTGCTAAAGAACATAACATACTCCCAACTAACAATTAATGTAAACAATAGTATTGTTAGTTAAGTGTATTTTTTTAAACATAGCCCATTTTTATTTCCAGAGAAAAACCACTTCGCGTGTACAGATATATTCCAAACAATATTAACTCACTCGAAGTTTCATTTTGGGGCGATATAGCTCTTTTTCAAGTGACACATATAAAGTGTTTTTGGATAAAATATGAAGAGAACTGCTTTGTGAGTCGAGAGTCCGATGCTTTAAATTTAATGGTTGCATAAAATTAATTATCAGAACATCATAAATTCTACGGGAAACGTTAAGTTAACAAACTATTTATTAATATTACTATTTTGCACAATGCACATAAAAGCTATCTTATAAGGCTTAATTTATTTTAGTGTTCCTTTGTTTAGTAGCTCGTGTATCATTGTTGTCGGACATAAACTATCAAAATTGATTTTATTTTTTCAATACGAATATTAGTTAAGGATTTAGGGTCCACTTTAGTATTTTCTCTAAATGTTTTGGATGCTTTTTTTTACCTGAAAAATTCTGGATTTTTAAAAATATTCCTTTGGCCATTGTCAAGGTAAAGAGTTTGGGCGAGTTTACAGCTTGACCATCATTTCATCTCCAACGGCTTAACGTGGAGGTACGAAGTTATTTTTATTTTGTTTATTAAATGTTGGGGATTTCTACAAACGTTGGTGTGCTGGCCCCATTTTATCACTTACATTAAATTGAAGGGTTTTAAATGTTTGACGTTTGACCTCTCAAAACTCAATTTTCAAATGATTTTTTATGAATTATCATTATCATGCAAAATCTCAAGGAATTATTTATAGTACTCCAGTAATTTTTTGAATAAGCCCTCGAGACAATCAAAGCCTTTTTTCTATAGCATTCCGACTGTAATGATAGGTATACGTTTCCCTAATCACTTTTATATACGGAAAGGTAAATTTTTTAAAGAAAAATGTTTTCACTCAGCGAATTTACTTTTTCAAATTTTATTGCTTCTGATTGGGTGTTTAAGTCGGTTTCAGTTGTAAATCAGACTGCACTAGTTATATTTCTTATTATATGTAATAAATATTTAGTAGTTTCTTAAAAACAGTGTTAATGGAAATAGAACATTTCAAGATATTAATTAAACATAATTCACCTGCAAAATAAATTGACATCTACCCCTGATATCAATGTAAGGAACGCCATTATATAAAAATGTAACTACGTTTTATTTCAAAAGCACTCGGTTGTTAAAATGAATTTGGTTTCGTAACTGCAAACACAATTCAATGAAATGTTGGTTGGAATTCACTCTATATATAACCATGTTTATTAACTGTTAAATATAATATGAAGTATGATAATATATATACATGTATAATACAAGTGTAAAATATCTTTCAAATATTATTTAAATTGTTATATATTTGATACCACTTGCTATACCTTATTATGATTTTATATTTGTGAACTTATCCTTAATTATTGTACTATTAGGTACAACTAAATGTTATTTTCTTTTTTAATATAAATTAAATATAATATAATATATATAAATAATATATAATATATTACCCGGACACCTGAATTAAAGGCTTGAAAAGTCGCTCGATGACTTAGGCCTATAAGGTGGTGTCTTGGGTTATTATTTATATTCAGATAATAAGTTAAGATTGAGTGTAAACATTTGGCTTTTTACCTTGCATTAGAAATACATTATTTTCTTTTAAAAATCACTGTGTTGTTTATTGGAAACTTAACATTCCAGTTCAGAAATATAATTTTTTCACTAAATTGGTATTTCTTAAACTACCACTCAACTAAGAGTATAAAAGGTAAGAATTTACAACACCTCTTTGATTTCCATATTAAAACTTGTTTGCTCGAATGAAAATTTCTGAAGTATAAGATAGAAATACAATTTTTGTTCAAGGCGGTACAATTCTTTGGTTAAAAACGTATGCACAATTTAAATTAAATATATTTGTTTTGGATAATTTTATTTGAGATAAGTTAGATTAAATCGTCCCGATATCTTTTATTATAATTTCGTGACAGCTGGCCTTAAAATTTCGTAGCGATTCTCTGAGATTTTCGGACAATGTTACGTGCTTTAATTGATTTTTTCAACAATGTCTTTCAATTAGGACCTTAATATACAAAACTTGAAATAAATCGAGATTGAAGAATGAAGACACCTAAACTCCTGACGTACTGTTCAACCGACGTAAGACTCCTATGCTACCATTAACATTTGCAGCCCATTTTTTTGGAAGGGCACAACGTAATTGCATGATGACCCATCTCGGGATGTGGCTGACCTATCTCGATCTGGAGATACACCGGTTCACTTTCAGCACATACGTGGGCTTAAATTGTCTAATGACCAACCGCTCATCCTTGACTTCCTAGATTCCTTTGTGGGGCCTTTACTACGAAACGTCTCCAGTTGACATCGAAGGTAATTTTAAACTAATAGTGGAGACCACATTGAACGCAATTGGCCTGAAGTAAAAACCTATTTCATTCGATACGCATTTGAATCCGAATATTTTAATTTATCATCTGTACGTTTCGCAGTTACACAGGCGTTCTGACGAAAAATGAGATGGATTACGGCGAATTTTACGGTCCAAATAACGCCAGTGGAATGGTCGGAATTTTGCTACGAAAGGTAAATTTGATATATATCAACATACATGTAGTATCGTCTAAAGTGTCGTCGTGTAACTTGCTTTGCAAAAAAAAACTACTAAAGAGTTAGGATAATCATCGGTTATTTCAATCTGCTACAACCAAGATAAAATATTTCCTAGGAAAATTAAATGCATTTTTTTGTACAGGAGAGCTTAGTTCGAATCTCGTTGAGCGTAATATAGATTTTGAGGAGTCGGAGGTCCCGTATATCAAAACACTTAGTACAATGGGAAATCCGGTACTTATCTCAAATATCTTTTGTTATTTCTTTAAACACTACATATATAAAGCCTGCTTAATTCGTAACCTAGCTTGACCACCCGACACTTGGCTATCTCAATTTCACCGAAATTCGATATCCTTTTTCACTCACTTTTCTTGAATATGAATATCTAAAAATTTTATTGAAAATACTCTGTTAAAATATTCCATTGGTCGTCTTCGTGAGAGGTCTTACCGGCTTCGCTACACAATGCAAGCATAGCGCAGATCAGCGCAGGCCTACAGTTTCATGGTTCATTTCCATTACTTGACAATTTATTTTAATGGAAATGTCTAACAAATGCACACGTATTTGCTACAAATATTGAAAGTTCGCGTAAACTCCTTCAGGGTAAATATCGTCAAGTAGATTGGTAATGGGACAGGCGTTATCTCTTTAGAATAGCGTACCACTTTGTCTCTTGTGTTTAAGACATTAGGTTATTTAAGATCGATTTTTAAACGCATATTTTATGTCGTTTATTATATCAGAAAGCATCTTTGTAATTTTTGTAGGAGGCCGATATTAGTTTTGTGATGATCGAACCAAATTTCGAAAACATCCAATACTTGGATTTCACGAACGTGGTCTTGCAGGAGGACTGGACAGTAATATCATCTAATTACGCAGTGTCTGTTCATTCGGACGCTTCGTTTTTCCACGCTTTTGACATTACGGTAGGATCATTCTTTTTTTATTGCATAAAAGGTTATCACAGATGATCACGAAATTTTTTATGAGTATGAACTAGATTTAACAAGCTAAATGACCTGTTCTTAACGTTACTAGGGGAAATCATGTCTACTTTCTGCTACACCTGGTGGCAGATTGTACATTTCATTGATCGACCTTAATTAAATATCCAATTTACTTAAAATGTTATAAATTGTCGTCAATCAGGCATCCTTAAAGATTATTTACAACGTTTTTCACGACGAGACTAAACAGTATGCAATAGGCATTGTTTATCTCCAAAACGTGGGCACCACCATTGCCGCCATTTACTATCATTTGATCATTCATTCTCCGTCGCTTAGCTGGCATTGTAGGTGGTGATTTGGCAAAATTCATCCCATATGTCGTCATTAATTTCCAGGCTTCTGCTAATATATTTTACACCATTCTTTCTTTTATCATTTTCTAAGCATTCTTTTTCTAACAAAATTGCGTGCTAAAGCAATTTTCTGGTTTTCATGTCGACAAAATTGGTGTAAGCTGTCTACAGTCATTCTCTAACTGGTCTAAAAATATATTCACAAAACAAACCAACAAGAAAACATTACTCAAACTTCAATTAGAACCAGCAATCTTCTAGCGAAGCTCCGGGCAGAAAAGTGTACTACAAAGAGGGCGCACTGTCTCACTGAAGGGTGACCGAGACTTTCTGAAACAAGTATTCCACCGACCGTGGCCCACCGCTCACCTTTCGGAGACTACCAGGTGGATTAGGGCAAAACCGTCCCACCCATAAGAACGGGGATTCGATGACATGACCCAGAGATGGATGGACTGTAGAAGATCAGTAGAGTTAAAATTGCACTAGGCCACTGGACCAAGTACAAGAGACAAAGCCATTTACCATCATTTCGTTACAGTCCTGGTGGCTCGAGGATAGATGGCACACTCACGGCTGAGCGTGCCTAGAGAGACAACCCAGCTTCCACAGTGCAGTGGCCGGTGTGGGGAACGAAAAAGCAGGAGTCCAAAACAAGACCGACCGCTGTATGAAAGGGGTCGTATTGTAATTGTAATTTGAAAGACAGCGAATAAAGGGCATTAAACCAAGTGCCGACCTCTTAAGAGAAGATTAGCTTAGTATCAATCACTTAACGATAAGTCACGCAAGAGCTTGAGTGATACTGTTGAAATAGGAGCTTCCCGCTCGTGGTTTTAGTGCCAGTGATAGGATAAGGTAAATCCACCTCCGTATGAATTCCAAATGTTGGACAGCGTCGGAAAATACTGAACCAGATCGCTAAGGCTAGACTACGATGGCAAAATCCGAAGGGCGAGTTTCTAAGTATGATGAATACCGAGACTGCTTAGGCAACGGAAAGCAACGACTTTTCCCAAGAAGCTCCATCTAGTAGAGTGTTGGTTACGTCTTAAAAGGCTAACGAAAGCAGGTTGTTAGAAATGTTCTAATCAGGAGCACTCCGAAGAAGGTATGACAGCTTAGGAATGTCCAAGGAGTTTATTATCGGAAAAACACATGATGGTCCAGCACTTTCGCAAGATTTCCGAAAATGATTGACTATACAACAAAAACGGAATGGCCTCAGCCGTTAGTGGAGCTCCCAGGTAAATGTAATTAGAACAAAGCGACCAGTCGAATACCAAAAGCCACTAATTTGAACATAGATCAAAGCGTTCTTTCTTGAATACACCTGAATTCAGGAGCAGAATCTCACATTTCAATATTTTCAACGCAAGGTCAATATTTGAGGATAGATTGAAGGCGGAGTAAGTCCTTGATGACTTCATCAGAATCGCTATATTATTCCAGCTCCAACGTAGAAAAACATACAGTTCTAGAAACTCCAAGAGTTGCTGAGGTCTTAGACTGTTCAACCCCCTAGTTGAACCAGACGGAAAGGACCAAATGACAACTTTGACATGGAATTCCTCCACGTTTAGGCGCGGTAAGGAGAAGAACACATCGGCCTCGAAACCGTGGTAAGCTCCAGAAGGATTCTTGCTTTTGAGAGTCTCGTAGGACGGTTGGTAGCGCAGTCAGTGGCCGCGAAAGTCTTCAGAACAGATAACAAGAATGGCTCCAGTACAATCTCCGCTTTACTTCAATAATCCTAAAATAATTTACGCTTGCTTCAATGTGATTTGATAACCCCCTGATAATTTGCGATTTTGTTCTGGACCAAAGTTGGCAAAGAAACCGGTTTTACGTCGGAAACAAAGGGAACTTGAAAACAGGAAGAGGAAAGGCTACGTTATGTCAACGAATCTACCGAATTCTCACGAACGATAGTAATAATTACAGTTGACCGACCCGTTACCGCTATCATCGCACCCTTGGGGTTTCGACAAACAACGGATTTTAAATCGGCAAGAAATCTGACAAGTTCTCTAATCCGTCTTTCCACATTACGTGAAGGTGGGGGATCCATATGCTCAGATTAAGGTTTGGCACATGAAGACGAATGATTAGAATTGTCGTTTAAACATTTGAAAAACTTCCCGCACTGAGAACACGGCGCTTTGGGGTGCCATGCCGCTTAACCATTATTGAAGAACGCGTAACCGACTGAACCGCAGCTCGCGGAAATGTTCGCCAAAAAATCTTCCGACAGCCATTTTACAGAATAACAATTTTGAGAAATATAAGTAAATACTAAAGATAACGCTAAAGCAACAATTAAAATTAATAATGGTTTAGTCCCATGTAAAAATACTCGAGGATTATAATTTCGAATTTCTTTCCAAAATCACGTATCTCAAGAAATGAAGTATAAACAACGAAAAAATGGAATTAGGACAAGTAAAATTTTGAATAATGAAAGAAACACACTCAAAAAGAAGTTTACAAGACAAAAATTTAAATAGCAACAAAATGCATCTTAATTATAAATACGTTAAAATATAATACCCCAGATAGGTGGATATATACCTGTTAAAATATATATAACCGTAGTGCAGAGGAACATACTAAAAAAAAGAAAACATACCTAAACAAAATAAGACAAAATCTAGGTTATACTCGGAAAATATAATTTAACTTTGAAAAATTCTATAATTAATTTTAATTAAAATGCGTAAGACGAACGCCGAACGTTATCCGTACGACGAAAAACTAGTATGGTCTTTACAAGACGGATAGAGATAGATATCGCGAGTCCGATGTTATACGAATATGAATTCCACTAAAAAGATCGAACAAAGAAAACAAAATTTAATTTAACGACTAAAACCTAAAAACACCGTAAACTAAAGGAAGTTAACACCAAATCGAAGATAAACATTTCAGGAAACCGAATAAATTAAAACGCGACGAACTATAAAAGTGCAAACGAAAAATCATAAAAGCCAACGCGAACCTCGAAGTCAAGCGGCGAAACCCGAAAAACGCGATTTTTGAAACAGTCTAACTTGGAAAACATATTGACGAAACGTCTTCAGTGAATTCAGGTTTAATCACTATAAATATGACCCTAAGCCTATCATAAGGTCCCCATAAGTAAAGGTCCCCAAGTAAAGGTCTAGCCTAGGGGCCCATGGTAACGGCGTTGTCCTGGAGAGAAGAAAATTAACGGACGACGATAGGGCAGTAGCGACATCCTCTTTTTGAAAATTGCTACATCTAAAATATTATCTTACTTAACCACGCTCGAGTTGATAAATGCCACCAAAACGAGTCTAAATCTCAAATTTGAAAAATAAATACCTTCAGGAACACAAAACTATTTCCAATAGCCAGTTTTAGGTTCTAATGAATGATTTGGCAAAGATAAGTGTTAATTTGAAGTTTCAAAGCGATAAAATTGTGAGTAAGCCTTGGCTACGGTGCTAAGGGCTCGCCGCGGAGATTTATCCCGTGTGGTTCTAAGTTTAAGACTTGTGCGCATTCATAATGCATTTCGCGAAATTTATTTCAGAGATGCATAGTTGAGGACGTAGCCACTAGGAGGTGCAGATTCTGAATACCTACCTCTTAATAACGGGTATGTGATCGTCAAAACTTTGGCCTAGACCTTTGCTTATGGGGAACTTATGATAGGCTTATGATAAGACAGACTAATCGCTTCATTTCTTTAAAACTTAAGTATGGTATAGAACTGTTTCCACTTATATAAAACGATAGTAAATTTCTCCTTATTTTAATTATATCGTATTTTCGTCTACATTATTTCCGATGGAATTTAAGGGTAGTTTATTAAATTTTCCGATGAGAAAAACCTTTGTATTTGTGATTCTGAATTACTCTATATCAAAATCTGATTCTTACCTCACCACATTAAAAGCATGTGGAACGATTTGCTGATCGGTGTCTTCAAGATGTAGCTTTTGCTAACTTCCTAAGTTCATTTATTCCAAAGGTATACTATTATCTAGCTGACGGTTTGCCCCCACAAAGTGTTTTAAATATACCGGGTGCTGCGCGGCCCATTGGACCAGCCCTAGGCTTCACCGCACTGCTCGCGTCTATTGTGTGTTGAAGCGATACGGTAAACTCGTCCTTTTCCACAAATAATTAAGACAATTGGCCACATTTTACGTTATCTCTCCTCGCACTGCGCTGCCTCGTCTGGCTCAGCTCGCTTACCGTACCGTGTCCACTACCAATAGTCGCGAGTATTGCGGTGAAGCCTAGGGCTGGTCCAGGGGGCCACGCAACACCAGGTATAACCAACATCTGGTTTCTTTGTAAAATTGCAAAAGGGCATAGTAAAGGTACTTAATTATTTCTGGGTTTATTGCCAATAACGAGTTTCCCACATTTATCAATTAAAAATTATTTCCGAATTTTATATGATCGAATTATAATTTTTTCGAATTCTCAAAATGGAGTGCGATTTCCTGGAAATATTATTTTTTTAAAAGAAGATAATATTCTTCAAACACGTGCTACATGACGTTTTTCCTTGTATCCGCCTCTCGTTGCGTACTGTAATTCTGAAGCCCTTAAAGTATTTTTAATACGTTTAAAATAATTGGTTGTGGTGGGGAATATTTATGTTATTCTTTAAATTATACATCAATTTATAGACAAAAAGTTAAAATAGTCGATTTTAAATGACGGTAGTACTTAATTTGAAAACTCTTATGAAAACACCCCTATCTGGCATTAGTAAATTTTGCCCGATATTTGAAGATACGGAAAAAGAAGAAATCACATAAGTAAAATGGGTATCAGAGACACTTTTTCAAATACACGTATGATAGCATTGACCAAGTTTCCTATTTTTGGTCTCTGAATTTGCATTTTTTTTAAGACTCGGGTAGCACTTGGAGTATATCTTTTCTGCTTCGCAATCGTGTATTCCGCTTTGGAATTTCAAATTTCAAAGGAAAAATATCAAGGATTTTTACTTCCGAAATTGTTTAATGTCTTTAACATGATCTACGCATGCATGGCTTCTTTTCTTGGACAAGGTAAGGTTTTAAGTCTTTTCATACATTTATCTGGAATTAATAATATAAACCTATATTTTAGAAGCATGTTACCAAGCGAAATTTAGCCAAATCTTTGGTAATTTTATGGGTTTCGTTGATATATTGTAATTTTTGAGAGGTTTTATAATATTTACATTTAAGGTGTTTCTGTAGTTTTTGGAATGTTCTGGGGGTTTTGAAATTGTTTGAGGTTTTAGCAAGATTTTAGTTTGGCAGGTTTTCACCGTTTTTTTTTAAATATTGGGTGAATTTGGGCCAGTTTAAACAATGCGTGTGGAAATTCTTTGTTTCGAGCTAAGAAAAAGGAAGATATTCCCAACTATACATGTTTAGTCTTTAATTTCAATTTTTATTAGGCAAATAGTAACCTTTTAATAATTTTACATTTGATTTGACAAAAATACCCAATATTTTGCAATGATTTGCACCCAAAATCATCTTTCAAAGTGTTTTGACAAAATTTATCGCAAAGCTTTTCTATCTCTACTTTACTGATGGAAACAAATTAACCATTTTGTGCGAAGTCGCATGCATAGACAGATTCAAAACCAATTTTCTACATTTTCTGCGATTGCTTTTTTGTGAGTTAAACATCAAATATTTTTTTTATAAATAAATATTAAAAAAAACCAACTAGGAACATATTACCGACCAGCTTAGATCAGAAACCTAATAACTTTGCATTGAAAGTCTATTACTTACATATTGAACAGATAAGCGGCATAGTTTGAACATAATCTTGAATAGAATAGACTAAAATTGAGTAGACAATCGCCGAAGTATGAGATAAACAGTCCAACTAAGAGATAAATACTTAGCATACTTAAAATAGAAAGTGTGTTAAAATCCAGCTGCAAATCGGCCACATTTAAGCACCAAAATTCATCAAGCTTGAACAAAACAAATAAATAACATGTGTCTTCAATGACAAGAATTAATACAAATTCTGGCTAAACCTCGTTGGGATAATAGGAATTATATAGGATTAATGGCTTACTCCGAGTTTTGGTGACATAATTTAATTAAACAAGAATAAATATATTTCCCTATGTGAGCTAAGATGCAGTATGTTTTATCTCAAGTACTATTTTGCGGTTTGATATTCTTTAAACTAATTATCCTTAGGTTCAGTTAAGGAAGTATTTGAAGAATATCAAACTACTTAGCAGTAGTGGTAAAGTAGGTAGACTTTTCAATCAAAGCAAACGAAACAAGAATTTTTTTAAAATAAACTTAGTTCAACTGTAAGATTAACAAAATTTTGCAATCCAAAGCTACTCTTGTATAGCATAGTTCAAAAGTATAAAAGTAAACCGCGGTCTGTAGAGTAATCATGATACGAATAGATATACGTTTTATTCCAACACGATTGCTGGACAGATATCTCAGTTTTGACACAAGTAATTCGGTTTTTAGTTCCACATCGAGATATATAATTTATATATATATCGAAGTGGGACTATTGCTATGGATGGATTGTCGTTGAAAAGCAACGACACGGTAGATGGAGCTACGAAAAATAAATTATATAAATTATTTTATTGGCGGCGCCGGGACTCGAACCAAGATAGCCGCTGGCCGCGTAATCTCTAACACCGACGAATTTACCAACCGAGCCACGTCAATCTGTACAAATTTCACTCGGATTTTCTAGTCGCTTTTAGCGACGCGGGGGGATTTGTCTAGTTAAGTAGTCGCAATTCTCGTTCGTTTTTCCGCGTTATTTTACGTATATTTACGGCGTTTTAGGGTCAAGTTAACCTCAAACCCCCCCCCCCCGCCCCCAACCCAGTGGAATTCCACGTAGGGTGACACGGGCGTGGCGGGAAGTTTGAATTACAGTGTGGGGCTACGCAACTTTTCCCGATGGCCAGTTTCAGGTCTGTCAGGTAAACAGGGGGCACAATTTCAACCCCCCTTATCGAAACCGTGTATGGTCAGAAGTAATAAATAAGTGTGGCACTTTCTTATCGAAACCGTGTATGGTCAGAAATAATAAATAAGTGTGGCACTTTCTTATCGAAACCGTGTATGGTCAGAAGTTAAAAATAAGTGTGGCACTTTCTTATTAAAGAGAGAGTGCCTTGTATGGTCAGAAGTAATAAATAAGTGTGGCACTTTCTTATCGAAACCGTGTATGGTCAGAAGTTAAAAATAAGTGTGGCACTTTCTTATTAAAGAGAGAGTGCCTTGTATGGTCAGAAGTAATAAATAAGTGTGGCACTTTCTTATTAAAGAAAGAGTGACCGAAAAAAAGTTGGTCTCATTCGATAGAACTCTGACGCGCACGCAGTGCCATAAATTTCCGCCCCTCCGACCAACCCCCTTAAAGGGAGAGTAACCGGAAAACAAGTTGGTCCCATTCGATAGAACAATAAAAGTAAAATATTGGAATCGTCTACGCTCGCGTCTACGTGAAAGAGTGAGACTAAAAAATCCAAAGCAGTCAAAATTAGGGCCTGTTGCAAAAGTATGCTTTGCTAGAATCGCACATTTTAAATTCAATGGGCTAGCACTTTGGGGAAAGACTCTCCGTCTTGCCATATTCTTAGTACATAAATACATTCTTGAAATAATATGATTCATGCAGTTGTTAATAATCCATGTTAAATATCAGCTCTAAGAAAATATCAATTAAGTCACCGAGATAATATAAAATTCGATAATGACATATTCTATTAATTTCTGTTCTGAAAAATTACATTAATGGGTATTTTTTTTAATGAATTTCCGAATTTACATGACTTTTGGTGCCTAAACTACCCAAATGTTTGATATAAATTTCCTAAAATAAACACATTTGAATCCCAGTTTAAGCATTTCTTTAAATCATATTTCCACTAATTTCAATAATTTAAAAGAATTATGTTTGTCGTGTTTTGCTTACCTATTTCACCTTTGATACTTTCCATCTATCTAACGATAGGAATTCAAATGGCCTCAACAGCTTTGGTATTGGTTTGCCCACCTGGGTATCCTGAGGGTGGGTGGTGGCCACTCTTTAACATAGGATGGTGAATTATATTTCAAACAATAAGAAATCGCATGGGCTAAGCAGCTTTTATATTACTTTGCCCACCCGGGTCTTATGATGGTGGGCGGCATCCACTCGTTAACTTAGGGTGGTAATTTATGTATAAAACGACAAGAAATCACGTAGCCTCAACAGCTTTTGTATTAGTTTGCCTACCTGTGTCTTCTAAGGGTGTATAGGTTTGTCCACTCTAATACACTGATGTGGAACTAATATTACGGCCTGGGCTGACTTGTTCTCTCTACAGCAGTTTTTGTGAGGCTTTCAACCGTCGTTTTTTCGGTGTGGTAGTAGCAGGTTCATAAAGACATTCTCCCCGTCTGTCTCGTAAAAGATTATAACGATGTCTTTCGTCCGCGCGCTGGTTTTTACGAAAAAGGTCATTTTGTTATACAACTACCTGTAGTTATCTTCAAAAGGGTCTGCTGAATGAGCAGGTGCATTGTATTAGTCCTCCGTAAATTGTTGACTGTCTCTTGCTCGATCCCTTTTTAAGTTGAAATATGAAATCTTAGTCGATTTGTCTATTCAGCACCAACATAGCTGATTAGCTCATGTGTCTTTGTAGCTGATAATTATAGTAGAAAATATATAGGTTATTTGAGGTAAAGCATTATGCGCTTTACGTTTGTTCAATCTCTTTCTCCCGAGCTGAAACGTTTCCGCATAAGAACCGAACGCAGGCACCAATATCTGGTCTGGAAAATGTAGCTATGTTAAAAAGCTAGATAATTTTGGACAAGCGATAAATCTTGGCCGTTTTTGTTCTTTGAATGCAGAAGACTTCTAGCATAACCCTTATCTTAGTTGCTTGATGATTTCTAAAGCATCTGTCTGTTGAACACTCCAATCGAATGACATGGGTATATGATACGTTGCCAAGCTCTCTAAAATTGGAATGCTTGAGAAGTTTCTTGAATAGCTCATCGATTCCATTTTTTTAGCGTAGATGGCCATCTACGCACCAAAGAACATACGTGCACTTACAATATTCTTCAATTTTTTTGTAGTGAACTGGAATGAAACCTTCACCTAGTAGTACCTGATTAGATTTCATGTCTCTGGCTGTAGCGAATTATTTGGTCCATCCAGGCAGAGCTTGAGTTTGCAAACTTTCTCCTCCAAATTGAGTTGGACGAAACCTGTAGGTTTTTCTTTTTACTGGTGTGACGTTCCTTTGGCTCCACTGGTGGTTAACTTTTTGTGAACATTCAGTATAAAACCACGGAAAAACTGTGTGGCCACGTTTTATTAGTCACCACTTAGCGTTATTGGCACTCATTTATTCCCCAAAACTGCTGGGGATTTGTTCTGAGATCACCTTTTAAAATCGTAATTACTTGGAAGTTTTACGTTCATTTAAGTTCATAAAAAAGTGATGGAGACGAGAGAATTAAATCTAGTTGTAAAAACGAGTTAAGCTAAGCTACAATAAACCAGGGGAACATTTTCCAAACGGCGGTCATTCTTTTAGGTTTGATCCCCATTACGTTTGAGAACGTTGATTATGAGGTCACCACTGACCTCCCCTTTTTGGATGGCGTCACCACGAGACGGAACACAGTTGCCTCATATAGTTCGTTCTTAGAGCATTTTGTTAATATCAAAATATAAGAGAATTTTTTGGCCCTAGTAAGCCAAATGTTTTCTATAAAATACGGGAGGTCACGTGTAAAGGTTTTTCTACGTTACTAACTATAGATATTGAAGATAGAGAGCGCGCGCTCGACTCGTTAAAAATTTTGATGTTTGAAGTCCACGTGCCAAACGGGCGTGCCAATAAATTATTAAAAGGCTTTAGCCCTTGACGTAGTGAAAAATATGTTATACTTTAATTTTTTTATGGTTTTATTTTATGGAAATACCTATTGAAATATAATTTTTTTTTTAAATAGATATTTCTATAAAATAAAATGAATAAAAATAAAAAATATAATATGTAGTATGTTCTTCGCACGTGGGATTTGCACGCGCGCTAGAAAAACCTATATTCCTCGGAGTAGAAGGAAAGTGAGGGCGAGACATCGATCCCGGGGTCGGGGTCAGGTTCGGGATCGGGGTCCGGGATTTAAGGGGTGAAATGAGGGTAAAATCGTCCAAAAGTCAATGTATTTAGGGTATTTCTCGCGACGATTTGTTTTCCCACATATCAACATATTGTGTCCAGGCCAACTTGTTCATTTATCTACGCTTATCTCGAAAAATACTTGAACGTATATCTTATCAAGTTTTATCGTACGTAATAAGTTGAAATGATGTAAAAATTGATAACCTAGGCGACGCGTGCGCAGATTACCCCGGGGGACGCGGTTAATTTGAATTTAAGAGTGTTTTGACGTCATGGAATATTCGTTGTTAAAGTAGAATGGAAATATTTTTAAACTTCATTTTAATATCATTGTAGTACGCTTGACACTTGAACCAATCTCACGAGTATTTCTTAAAACGAATATCTCGATCGCGTTTTATCGTACGAAATAAGTGGAAATTATGTAAGTTGTATGATTAATAACCTAGGCAGGAAGATAGCGCGCGCGTGCGCGGATTACCTGGGAGGCGCGGATTGCCCGGGCGCGCGGTTAATTTGAATTTAAAACATGGATTCCCTCTCCGAAATAATTCATGTACCCAAAATTGGACCGCAAGTTTTTTTCTTTTAGGGGAATCTCTATGGGAGTTTAACATTACAATAAAGCTAATAGGTCCAGTTTGAGGTACTTTTGGTCCGAAATGGGGTACATAGGGCCGAAAATGGTGACTTTGGTCGTTTTAAGGGTACTTTTGGTCTATTTTGGTTCATTTTTGGGTACATCAGAAAAGCAGTTGGAAAAACGAAGAGCCTTATTTTTTTTTCCACCCATCTCCAAACTCCAAAAATTTATTGCTATAATTTATTTATCCCTTCCGTAGGTATAAAATAAGATAAAAACCACTTACCTATATTTTAATTACGGTAAATTAAAAATACTTAATTAGTGTACTAAGTTACGTTTAAAAGAACCTTTTGTAACAATTCCAATATGTAAATATAGGTATAAGGATTGAAAAAATACTTAAAGTGGTTTTACTGATAAACTCTAAAGGAATTTAACTTTAAAGGGTATCTTAGATTATTGTTTTTAATTTTATTCAAGTTGAAAACGTATTAAGAGTCCTTCAAAGTACTATAAAAGGATTTTATTTACGAACTTAATTCATATTTTCTTCAAACTTTCAATTCGCTTTTATTACTATTTAAATACGGTAAAATATAATTCTTATACACAAATATAGTCAGAAAGATACTATAAAACACTAAAATTAAAATTAAATTAAATTTGTGTGGATAAGATTTGTAAATATCATTTTGAAACTAATAACTTTCACGCTTTATTTAAGTCAAGCCAATAAAAACAATTACCTATATTTAAAATACGGTAAAATATAAATACATTTCCGATATGTAAATAGGTAGAATAACACTATGAAAAGTTCCTTTTTCTTCTTTTAATACGACAACACACAACTCTGATACGCAAATATATAAAGAAAATATATAAAAAAAATTTACTCTACGTTCGATACGTTAAAATACATTTCCGATACACAAATATAGATAAAGAAATACTATAAAATGTAAAAAGGTAGAAAAATACTACACATTAACCATTATGAATTTAAGCTTACAACATCCTTCACGTATAGAGCATAACATATATGTTCAGAGTTAACTTGTTTCCTCGTTATCTTTATCGCATGTGTTTTAAATAGCGTATGGAATAAGTTAAGAATGTACTGAAATGGTGTATGTTTAAACCTCGTAGAATAAAGAGTAAAACATATGTTCAGAGTCGGCTTGATTACTAAAGCGAATAACACAGAGACGTTTCCGGTGTAGTCACGTAGGAAGAAAAATACTACAACACTCTCTATACTCTACATTCAACACGTTAAAATATACTTCCGAAATGCCAATATAGGTAGTAAAATACTACAAAATCTCTATACTTTACCTTCAATACGTTAAATTACATTCCAATATGTAAATATAGGTAGTAAATACTACAAAAGCCTCTTTTCTTGGCGTTCAATATGTTAAAATAGATTTCTGAAATGCAAATATAGGTAGTAAATACTACAAAAGCCTCTTTTCTTGGCGTTCAATATGTTAAAATAGATTTCTGAAATGCAAATGTAGGTAGTAAATACTACAAAATCTCTATACTCTACCTTCAATACGTTAAATTACATTCCAATATGTAAATATAGGTAGTAAATACTACAAAAGCCTCTTTTCTTGGCGTTCACCAAAATTGGACCGCAAGTTTTTTTCTTTTAGGGGAATCTCTATGGGAGTTTAACATTACAATAAAGCTAATAGGTCCAGTTTGAGGTACTTTTGGTCCGAAATGGGGTACATAGGGCCGAAAATGGTGACTTTGGTCGTTTTAAGGGTACTTTTGGTCTATTTTGGTTCATTTTTGGGTACATCAGAAAAGCAGTTGGAAAAACGAAGAGCCTTATTTTTTTTCCACCCATCTCCAAACTCCAAAAATTTATTGCTATAATTTATTTATCCCTTCCGTAGGTATAAAATAAGATAAAAACCACTTACCTATATTTTAATTACGGTAAATTAAAAATACTTAATTAGTGTACTAAGTTACGTTTAAAAGAACCTTTTGTAACAATTCCAATATGTAAATATAGGTATAAGGATTGAAAAAATACTTAAAGTGGTTTTACTGATAAACTCTAAAGGAATTTAACTTTAAAGGGTATCTTAGATTATTGTTTTTAATTTTATTCAAGTTGAAAACGTATTAAGAGTCCTTCAAAGTACTATAAAAGGATTTTATTTACGAACTTAATTCATATTTTCTTCAAACTTTCAATTCGCTTTTATTACTATTTAAATACGGTAAAATATAATTCTTATACACAAATATAGTCAGAAAGATACTATAAAACACTAAAATTAAAATTAAATTAAATTTGTGTGGATAAGATTTGTAAATATCATTTTGAAACTAATAACTTTCACGCTTTATTTAAGTCAAGCCAATAAAAACAATTACCTATATTTTAAATACGGTAAAATATAAATACATTTCCGATATGTAAATAGGTAGAATAACACTATGAAAAGTTCCTTTTTCTTCTTTTAATACGACAACACACAACTCTGATACGCAAATATATAAAGAAAATATATAAAAAAAATTTACTCTACGTTCGATACGTTAAAATACATTTCCGATACACAAATATAGATAAAGAAATACTATAAAATGTAAAAAGGTAGAAAAATACTACACATTAACCATTATGAATTTAAGCTTACAACATCCTTCACGTATAGAGCATAACATATATGTTCAGAGTTAACTTGTTTCCTCGTTATCTTTATCGCATGTGTTTTAAATAGCGTATGGAATAAGTTAAGAATGTACTGAAATGGTGTATGTTTAAACCTCGTAGAATAAAGAGTAAAACATATGTTCAGAGTCGGCTTGATTACTAAAGCGAATAACACAGAGACGTTTCCGGTGTAGTCACGTAGGAAGAAAAATACTACAACACTCTCTATACTCTACATTCAACACGTTAAAATATACTTCCGAAATGCCAATATAGGTAGTAAAATACTACAAAATCTCTATACTTTACCTTCAATACGTTAAATTACATTCCAATATGTAAATATAGGTAGTAAATACTACAAAAGCCTCTTTTCTTGGCGTTCAATATGTTAAAATAGATTTCTGAAATGCAAATATAGGTAGTAAATACTACAAAAGCCTCTTTTCTTGGCGTTCAATATGTTAAAATAGATTTCTGAAATGCAAATGTAGGTAGTAAATACTACAAAATCTCTATACTCTACCTTCAATACGTTAAATTACATTCCAATATGTAAATATAGGTAGTAAATACTACAAAAGCCTCTTTTCTTGGCGTTCAATATGTTAAAATAGATTTCTGAAATGCAAATGTAGGTAGTAAATACTACAAAATCTCTATACTCTACCTTCAATACGTTAAATTACATTCCAATATGTAAATATAGGTAGTAAATACTACAAAAGCCTCTTTTCTTGGCGTTCAATATGTTAAAATAGATTTCTGAAATGCAAATGTAGGTAGTAAATACTACAAAATCTCTATACTCTACCTTCAATACGTTAAATTACATTCCAATATGTAAATATAGGTAGTAAATACTACAAAAGCCTCTTTTCTTGGCGTTCAATATGTTAAAATAGATTTCTGAAATGCAAATATAGGTAGTAAATACTACAAATCTACCTTCAATACGTTAAATTACATTCCAATATGTAAATATAGGTAGTAAATACTACAAAAGCCTCTTTTCTTGGCGTTCAATATGTTAAAATAGATTTCTGAAATGCAAATATAGGTAGTAAATACTACAAAAGCCTCTTTTCTTGGCGTTCAATATGTTAAAATAGATTTCTGAAATGCAAATGTAGGTAGTAAATACTACAAAATCTCTATACTCTACCTTCAATACGTTAAATTACATTCCAATATGTAAATATAGGTAGTAAATACTACAAAAGCCTCTTTTCTTGGCGTTCAATATGTTAAAATAGATTTCTGAAATGCAAATATAGGTAGTAAATACTACAAAAGCCTCTTTTCTTGGCGTTCAATATGTTAAAATAGATTTCTGAAATGCAAATATAGGTAGTAATTACTATAAAAGCCTCTTACTCTACGTTCAATACGTTAAATTAATGATATGCCTCCGATCGAATCGTTCATTTTTTCCTATTTAAATATACGCATTTAAATTAGAATTGCTTCTAGTGTTCGGCAGTCGATTAATTTTTATCCACAAATTTTCCGATTTATTTAAAAAACGTTGGTAAACAGAATATAATTTTAACTTATTTAATTGTGTTTTTTACCCAACCAAGCATTTATTTGAATAAAAGTGGTATTTATTTAAATAACCAATAGTTAAATAAAAATTGTTAAATGTTTAAATAATCGAAAGTGAACAAGCCTATTTTTTAAATAAAACAAACAGACTTTAGAGTTGATAAGATTTGTAAATATCATTTGAAACTAATAATTTTCACGCTTTATTTAAGTCAAGCAATTACATTTTTAAAAATGAAAGAAGTTAAACAATATAAAAATTTGTAAATATTGTAAATATTTTTAGGTAATAAAGAAATTAAGAAATGTTTTAATTAAAATATCTTTCATTTTCTACTACATTTTTAAAAATGAAAGAAGTTTAACAATATAATTATTCTAATATAATTTCAAAATCAGGTATTATTTAAAGTACAAATGCATAATTTGGTGAAGCAATTCTTATTTAAATACTTTTATTTAATTAATTTGTGTATCTGAATTGTATTTATTGAAAAATAAGTGGGTTTTACTATTTATCACGGTTTTATATATATATATATATATATATATATATATATATATATATATATATTGGAATTGTTACAAAAGGTTCTTTTAAACGTAACTTAGTACATTAATTTATTTTGGAAGTTCAAAACGCATTAAGAGCCCTTCAGAGTACTATAAAAGGATTTCATTTACAAACTAAATTAATATTTTCTTCAAACTTTCAATTCGTTATAATTTGAATTTAAATGAAAACATCATGGATTATAGGTGCGTAATCTACTATTAGACCGGACTAATTAAAAAAAAATACTTAAAGTAAGTGGTTTTACTGATAAACTCTAAAGGAATTTTGGAATTTTCTAGAATAGCAAAGTAAAACTAAAACGTAAACCAAGTTTAAAACGAAACTAATAACTGGGAGAAAGGTTGGCGCCCGTGCCCCAGCGTCCGCGCCAGCCCCGTCGGTGCCCCATTTCACATTTCAGACGTCGACGGAGGCTCGGGGCACCATCAGGGTGAGGGCGCGGACGCTGGGGCACGGGCGCCACCCGCTTCTCAATGTCTGACTATCATCTCGCAGTTCCATACTGGGCTATTTGACCATCAAAATGACCAAATACACGTATATTTGAACATTTCCTTGACTACATGACTGAAAAATTGTTTAAAGCTCCATCTACTTGGTTACAAAATTTGTTAAATACTTGGCTTTAAGGCCATCTAAATTAAAGTTAGAAGAAGCTAGACAAAGAGAAATTGTTCTGAAAAATAAAATTAAATATATAAAAACTAACCAATAGTATTTCGAATACCAAATAATTCGACGTATTTGTTTTTGAAATAACTAAATAGTTTGCATATTTGTCAAAAAAAACTAAAAAAGTAATTGAAAATACTATTAATTTTACTTGCAATAGTAAAATACTAAACCAAATGTATAATTTATATTTTATTTTATTTAATAAATTTAAACTATAATACTAAACTTTTTCAAAAAAAACTTTTACAAACAAAATTTAAAATACACATTTTTAAAATTTAACTACACCAGCTCCAAGTCAGCTAGCGACTTTTTTTTTAAGTAACTACTAACTACAATTGAAATCAAAGGATCTGCTATATTTTTCATGCTTTGAAAACAATTCATTAAAATCTCGAGTTTTTAAATATATGTAAAACACGAAGGAGCAGATCTTTTATCACAAATTTTCAAAAATTATATTTAATTTAGTTTATAATAATATAGGGAACTCAAAAATTAAAAAACGAAAAATCAAAAAAAATTACTTACTTCAACCTTTCTCCCAGTTATTAGTTTCGTTTTAAACTTGGTTTACGTTTTAGTTTTACTTTGCTATTCTAGAAAATTCCAAAATTCCTTTAGAGTTTATCAGTAAAACCACTTACTTTAAGTATTTTTTTTAATTAGTTCGGTCTAATAGTAGATTACGCACCTATAATCCATGATGTTTTCATTTAAATTCAAATTATAACGAATTGAAAGTTTGAAGAAAATATTAATTTAGTTTGTAAATGAAATCCTTTTATAGTACCCTGAAGGGCTCTTAATACGTTTTGAACTTCCAAAATAAATTAATGTACTAAGTTACGTTTAAAAGAACCTTTTGTAACAATTCCAATATATATATATAAAAAACCGTGATAAATAGTAAAACCCACTTATTTTTCAATTAATACATTTCAGATACACAAATTAATTAAATAAAAGTATTTAAATAAGAATTGCTTCACTAAATTATGCATTTGTACTTTAAATAAAACCTGATTTTGAAATTATATTAGAATAATTATATTGTTAAACTTCTTTCATTTTTAAAAATGTAGTAGAAAATGAAAGATATTTTAATTAAAACATTTCTTAATTTCTTTATTACCTAAAAATATTTACAATATTTACAAATTTTTATATTGTTTAACTTCTTTCATTTTTAAAAATGTAATTGCTTGACTTAAATAAAGCGTGAAAAATATTAGTTTCAAATGATATTTACAAATCTTATCAACTCTAAAGTCTGTTTGTTTTATTTAAAAAATAGGCTTGTTCACTTTCGATTATTTAAACATTTAACAATTTTTATTTAACTATTGGTTATTTAAATAAATACCACTTTTATTCAAATAAATGCTTGGTTGGGTAAAAAACACAATTAAATAAGTTAAAATGATATTCTGTTTACCAACGCTTTTTAAATAAATCGGAAAATTTGTGGATAAAAAATAATCGACTGCCGAACACTAGAAGCAATTCTAATTTAAATGCGTATATTTAAATAGGAAAAAATGAACGATTCGATCGGAGGCATATCATTAATTTAACGTATTGAACGTAGAGTAAGAGGCTTTTGTAGTAATTACTACCTATATTTGCATTTCAGAAATCTATTTTAACATATTGAACGCCAAGAAAAGAGGCTTTTGTAGTATTTACTACCTATATTTGCATTTCAGAAATCTATTTTAACATATTGAACGCCAAGAAAAGAGGCTTTTGTAGTATTTACTACCTATATTTACATATTGGAATGTAATTTAACGTATTGAAGGTAGAGTATAGAGATTTTGTAGTATTTACTACCTACATTTGCATTTCAGAAATCTATTTTAACATATTGAACGCCAAGAAAAGAGGCTTTTGTAGTATTTACTACCTATATTTGCATTTCAGAAATCTATTTTAACATATTGAACGCCAAGAAAAGAGGCTTTTGTAGTATTTACTACCTATATTTACATATTGGAATGTAATTTAACGTATTGAAGGTAGAGTATAGAGATTTTGTAGTATTTACTACCTACATTTGCATTTCAGAAATCTTTTTTAACATATTGAACGCCAAGAAAAGAGGCTTTTGTAGTATTTTTCCTCCTATATTTACATATTGGAATGTAATTTAACGTATTGAAGGTAAAGTATAGAGATTTTGTAGTATTTTACTACCTATATTGGCATTTCGGAAGTATATTTTAACGTGTTGATTGTAGAGTATAGAGAGTGTTGTAGTATTTTTCTTCCTACGTGACTACACCGGAAACGTCTCTGTGTTATTCGCTTTAGTAATCAAGCCGACTCTGAACATATGTTTTACTCTTTATTCTACGAGGTTTAAACATACACCATTTCAGTACATTCTTAACTTATTCCATACGCTATTTAAAACACATGCGATAAAGATAACGAGGAAACAAGTTAACTCTGAACATATATGTTATGCTCTATACGTGAAGGATGTTGTAAGCTTAAATTCATAATGGTTAATGTGTAGTATTTTTCTACCTTTTTACATTTTATAGTATTTCTTTATCTATATTTGTGTATCGGAAATGTATTTTAACGTATCGAACGTAGAGTAATTTTTTTTTATATATTTTCTTTATATATTTGCGTATCAGAGTTGTGTGTTGTCGTATTAAAAGAAGAAAAAGGAACTTTTCATAGTGTTATTCTACCTATTTACATATCGGAAATGTATTTATATTTTACCGTATTTAAAATATAGGTAATTGTTTTTATTGGCTTGACTTAAATAAAGCGTGAAAGTTATTAGTTTCAAAATGATATTTACAAATCTTATCCACACAAATTTAATTTAATTTTAATTTTAGTGTTTTATAGTATCTTTCTGACTATATTTGTGTATAAGAATTATATTTTACCGTATTTAAATAGTAATAAAAGCGAATTGAAAGTTTGAAGAAAATATGAATTAAGTTCGTAAATAAAATCCTTTTATAGTACTTTGAAGGACTCTTAATACGTTTCCAACTTGAATAAAATTAAATACAATAATCTAAGATACCCTTTAAAGTTAAATTCCTTTAGAGTTTATCAGTAAAACCACTTTAAGTATTTTTTCAATCCTTATACCTATATTTACATATTGGAATTGTTACAAAAGGTTCTTTTAAACGTAACTTAGTACACTAATTAAGTATTTTTAATTTACCGTAATTAAAATATAGGTAAGTGGTTTTTATCTTATTTTATACCTACGGAAGGGATAAATAAATTATAGCAATAAATTTTTGGAGTTTGGAGATGGGTGGGAAAAAAAAATAAGGCTCTTCATTTTTCCAACTGCTTTTCTGATGTACCCAAAAATGAACCAAAATAGACCAAAAGTACCCTTAAAACGACCAAAGTCACCATTTTCGACCCTATGTACCCCATTTCGGACCAAAAGTACCTCAAACTGGACCTATTAGCTTTATTGTAATGTTAAACTCCCATAGAGATTCCCCTAAAAGAAAAAAACTTGCGGTCCAATTTTGGGTACATGAATTATTTCGGAGAGGGAATCCATGTTTTAAATTCAAATTAACCGCGCGCCCGGGCAATCCGCGCCTCCCAGGTAATCCGCGCACGCGCGCGCTATCTTCCTGCCTAGGTTATTAATCATACAACTTACATAATTTCCACTTATTTCGTACGATAAAACGCGATCGAGATATTCGTTTTAAGAAATACTCGTGAGATTGGTTCAAGTGTCAAGCGTACTACAATGATATTAAAATGAAGTTTAAAAATATTTCCATTCTACTTTAACAACGAATATTCCATGACGTCAAAACACTCTTAAATTCAAATTAACCGCGTCCCCCGGGGTTATCTGCGCACGCGTCGCCTAGGTTATCAATTTTTACATCATTTCAACTTATTACGTACGATAAAACTTGATAAGATATACGTTCAAGTATTTTTCGAGATAAGCGTAGATAAATGAACAAGTTGGCCTGGACACAATATGTTGATATGTGGGAAAACAAATCGTCGCGAGAAATACCCTAAATACATTGACTTTTGGACGATTTTACCCTCATTTCACCCCTTAAATCCCGGACCCCGATCCCGAACCTGACCCCGACCCCGGGATCGATGTCTCGCCCTCACTTTCCTTCTACTCCTCGGGTTCTGAAGTGCGCACTCTTAGACTTTGTAAAGGTTAAAGACTGACGTAAGAACCACATTTAAACAAGAAGGCCAGGATACTTTATAAAAACTATTTAATGTTCTTTCAAAACATAAGAGGTCTTATAGTTTCCTTTAAATCATTTTTCTCGACGTTTGAGTGTATTATTTAATGTGACGTTACCGTAGAAAACCATTTTCCCACCAGGTCTAGGATTTAAAACTTATTTCAACGTTCAACACTTTTATTTAATGTTGTGTTATTGTAAAGTTTAAAAAATGTATCATCAATGTTTATTTAACGGTCAAAATTTGTAAGTTGCATTTCAACGTTTGATACGTTCATTTGAATTTAAATTTTAGGGTGAAATTACCGTTCGGTTACGGTAATTTCTTAGAGTGTATTTACGGTTTCTACGAAAACGTACCATTAGCAATGTTGAGGTGCATGTGGCTTTTTCACGACGGAGCTCCACCACACTTTTACCGAATAGTAAAAGCTCACCTGGTTGAGGTGTTTTCGATAAGATGGATTGGTAGAGGGGGGACCATAGCATGACCCGCTCGATCACCCAAGTTCCCCCTCCCCCAACTTTATCCCGGGGGACACATTAAAGACTTGGTTTACAAGACTAAGGTACGCGACATTGATGACCTACGACAACGAATAATTAATGCCTGTGAAACCATCCGTGGCATTGTAACCCGGCCACCTGAAATAATGGCTTTAAAAGTCGCTTGATGACTTAGGCCTAAGGTGGTGCCTTGGGTGTTTATTATAACGGGTTCAAGAATCATTTGTACGACGGGCCCATTTAGAACAGTTATTGAAAATTATTTAAATTTGTACAGGGTTGCCACAAAATTTTCAGATTCAAATTCCCTGACTATTCCCTGTTTTCCCTGACCATTTTAAGAGATTTTCCCTGACTTATTAAGGCCAAATGTTATTGCAATGTTGAAAAAATTAGCCAAACCTTCAAGCAAATAAATGATAATCGTGGAATTTGTCATACATCTAGAGTTAAATTACCTTCAAAAAGTGCCCAGATAAAATTGAATTCCCTGACTTTTCCCTGAATTTTTACAAATTCTTAAAATTCCCTGACTTTTTAGGCCCATTTTTAAATTCCCTGACTTTTGATACCAGTGATCGTTTTCTTATCTTTTTCGGAAATAAAACAAATGCTTAGTTAAAGAAAACAATTGGGTCCAAGAAATAATAGACACTACACATTTGCCCGTTTTTCGATGTTTAGGAGGTCGATTTTTGTCCAGTTATTCGGAACCAACTTTTTGAGATCCATGTTCATTAGAAAATTTCAACTCAATATGACCCAATGAACACGTCACTTAATTTTAAACAAGCTTTCCGTAACACCCTGTACAGTGTATTTTTACTTCCATTTTTAATAATCATTACGTCTAAATAAACCCTCTACAGGATCCATAGCGAAATCTGGGATTGAGGTATCTCGGTACCAAGAATCAATTTAGGTACCATAAGAATATGGGAGGACCGCGATTCAATACCCGTCCTCGCAAACTTTGTAGCGAAAGTTCATCTGCTTCGATATTTCGAGTAACTCACTCCTGTCATCTATGATAAACCTGCGCTACTACACGACCTTGACATATTATTTTTTGAGTAATTGAAAATGGAGCTCACTAAAAAAAGAACTATGCGTAGAAATGTTGAAAAGAAAACGAAATCAAAACAATTATTGAAGCAAATACTACTTATTAGAAAAAAATTACCTTCGGAATTATTATTTAATAACCAACTAGTATTAAGATCTTTCAACCCATTGTCGTTAATAAAATTATTTACACTAATTTCCGCCAAGGAAGAGAATAAATCCGATTTAAACCCATTTGGGCAGATTTTGCTTTTTCCGCCATTTTAACCGAAAAAAATTAAAACGCCAGATTCTAACGCCTGAGTGCGCTGTGTACGTGGTGTGAAAATTGCAGACGAACTTTCGTTACAAAGTTTGCGAGGACGATACCAGAGGCTAAAGCTATGCTCCAATATTCTTATGGTACCTAAATGGATTCTTGGCGGTACGAATTCCAACTAGTTCCCCATTGCCTGACTGCTGTTCGGTGGATACACCTGACGCGCGAAATTTTGGCTTGAGCGTGGAAATATCTAGTGGCATTTGATCGTCACTAGAAACCCGTTCCAATCCAGCTTGTCAAGTGCAAGCTACGAGCAAAATTTCAAGCGATCATGGAAACATATATCATTGTAGCGGGAGCGTGTATTTTGAGATATTTCATCTCCTTTAGATTCCAGACAATCGACGAAGCAATCGCCAATTCCTTCCGCCATGATAACGTCTCCAAGGTAGTTCTTCCCTGACGCAGGTCCCATAGGATTAAAGATCTTTAGATCGTTTGTCGCTGAGTCCATGTAGTATGATCCAGTTGATGTTCTACTCGAAGATTAAGGATGCTTATTCTCGGTGAAGATTCTCCTTAGCGGTTTTTACTTCCTTGTGTCAGAACTTCAGTGGTTTCTTGGTGTGCGGCCTCTTTGTACCGTTATACGATTACCAATTCATCTATTTGCATTGAGAAAAGTTAACAGCGGTGTGTTCCTAGGTTAATATGATATGAGTAAATATACCTCGAATTTCTTCAGCAGATGCTTCTTTGTCCAAGCATGGGCCAAATAATGATAAATCCAGGACATGACTCTTTGAGAAATCCCGTCCAATAGCGGGAACACCCGACCACTATCGCCCCCTATTAGGAACAGCGCGCGATTGCGGACCTACGTCATTTTCGGAGCAAAATTTTTTAGGGGCCGTTTTCAAAACTAATACACGTGGTCAGCGTAGTAAATATCCAGGAATATATATACACAGCTGTCACATTGAGTGTTGTTATTAAAGTAAGTACTTATTTTTATACATACCAAGTTCATAATTAGTATATTATTTATAATTCAATAATATTAAACATACTTTCCTAGAATGTTTCATCAAAACACTTATGAGATATTAGGAATTCCTGCTCCACCAGTTATTGTGTTATCTGGTATGGTACTATCAACTAATGATTATGATAAATTATCTTATTATACAAGTTGGTTTTATTATAAATTGATCTATACAGATTCAGACTATGATACCCCTGAAAATATTTGTGATATAAGCAATTGTGATAACAACTGCGAGTTTGAAGGTGTAAAACCTTTTTCATCTACCCCTAAAATAAAATGGTACTACCAATATATATATATATATCTAATTAGGTTTGGTTACTTTTTTATAATTAAGTATTTTATACAGTGAAAATACTCCTCCGAAGACAAAGTCAAAGAAAAAACGATTGAAGAAAGAACCAATTCCAGTCAGTTGTTGTGATATTTTCAACCAGAGTGATTTTGAAGATGTGGAAACTTTGCCCTCTACAGCCAATTTTCAATGGTTATACCAATATCTTTTTATCGATTTAGTTTGGGTTGTTTTGTTTACATCAAATTATCTTATTTAGTGAAAATATTCCTCAAATGATAAAGAAAAATCAATTGAAATTGGCCAAAAAGCAAACGACAGAAACGCCAATTGCTAAGGAGATCCTAGTCAGTGTTAAAGACCCGTCAACAAAAAAATTGAGGCCTAAACCAAAGGAGAAGACAGTTGACAAAGTGAAATATGAGGTTATGTTTCAAAATGTATTCAAATTTGCCATCGGAGCTATTGAAATAGCCATAGAGGAAATGGATCTAACCCCCAAGGAATCACAATTTTTAGTATGGGTCATTAAATTAAATAACCCAAATAATATTATGGTATTTCAAGAGTTATTAGAGGATTTATTAACTAGAACTCCTGAAGATAAATTTGTCAGTAAGTCTGAACAACTAAAATTCTCGCAAAGTTTTATGGATGCAATTTTGTTGTCAGCAAAGGATATAATTGTAAGCCAATTAAGTAATAAATTATTTTGAGTAATTTCTTAGATAGATTTGTTATTAACAGGAACCAAAAGTCACCGTATTTGACCAAAAAAGGGCAGTACAGTTCTTGTTGGGGGAAATATTCATGCGGAGTTTAAGGTATGACCCTCAAGAAATAATTCCCGAAGAATCACAGAAAAATGGAAATGAAGGAGCCCTTTACTACGTAGTAGGGGCTACTATAAGATCATTACAATCGAAAAAAGAGGGGTGTAGACTTTACCAAGAGTTTACATGCCAAAAAAATTATACCAATGGTGTTGCATTATCAACCAGAAAATGGACTGAACTACAAGATAGGGGAGGTCTAATTTATGCAAATGTGAAAACTTATGAAATATTTGTCAAGATGCATGCCATTGCAACAGATGTTTTCTCTAAAAAAAGCAAACAAAAATTTGACAGGAAAGTTGAGGCAAAACGCTTAATAGCCAACGATGAAGAAATAAAGACATTTTGGAATTAAACCTTAAGAAAATGTGACGTAGAAAATGCTGTGGGTGAAAAGTTGTTTGCTAAATTAACTGACAAACTAATAAACACTGAAGGCAATGGGCATGTAAGGAGTGAAAAAGATTTTATGAAAGCAGAGCAAAGAGCGAAAAACCAAAAAGCTAGGGCTAAGAAAGCTTTAAGAAAATAACTTGAAGACATTAGTAATCAAGGTAGACCAAAATGATAGGATTGGAAATTATTTTAATTGGTGGTCTCGCTTTCAAAAAATTAAATAAAATTTTTTAAACAGTCTTTGCCTTGCCACAATTCTTGCCCAAAGCGGTAATTTTCATTTTACCAAGTTTTATGGCTCGAAGCTTGGGAATAATATTGCAAAATTGCTGATATGTCTGTCGGATGCTGACCTGATCCATTTGCTTGGCGGTGACGGCTAAATTCATTTTCAAGGGGATCCTGATTAAAATTAGCTGTTAGTACAAACATGGCACCCTTCAAAAGTAAAAACTCTGTCATTTCTGCAATAGCCATCGCTGCAAATAATATCACAATTAATAATATATATAAACGCTGCTTAATATAGTCATTTCTTACTAGTTTGTTTCAGTCCAGATAGGGTCTCTTGACTGAGAAGCATTTTCTTCCTTTCCTCTGTTGAATATGGCGTTCCGTCTACTTTTCGTCTGTTAATAACATCATTTTCCCAATCATTGAGATATTTTAGGAAGTCTTCTCGTAGCCACTGTAATAATTTTTTACTTTAGATTTCAAATAACTGAAAATTACATTTACATAAAACATTACTTTTAGCCTCTGATCGTTTATGGTCTTGTATGGGTTTACCATTGGATTGCGACTGTGATAACCATCTTGAAAATTCCTTGAATTCATACAATCGAACCACTTATTAAATGTTCTTATGAACGCTACTGTTTCTGACTTTTCACTGCCGAACTCCTCTTCGATTGCGTTAGCAACTGAACTACTCAGAACCTGAGTGGCAAACTTGACTTTCATCTTTTGTTGAGATTGGGGGTATACATGGTCATCTGTCAACTTAAAAGCTTTTCTTAAGGTTGACTTACTACGTTCCATTTCATACAATTCTATAATTGTATCCCAAAACAAATACTGTCCATTTTTAAACATTAATCTGTATTTGCAACCATCACGACTGTTAAGAAGACAATTGCGAACGGTTTTCAATAAATGTACCGGATCGAAGACAAACTAAATGAATCTTTCTTCATCTGAAGCGTGAACATTTAAACACTTATAGCATCTATCTGCATCACCTTGGTGTCTTGTAAAAACTTTCCTGTTTGTGGAGGCACCATCCCCGACTACGGCTATGATTTTAAATCCTTTTAATTCTAAAAGAGAAATTGCTCGCCAAACAAGGAAGTGGAGCTCATCACCAGTAACTGTATCCGTTGGAAAGTGAGCTATGGCAGCTTTTAGTCTAGTTGTCGCTCCTCTAAGCATGAATACCAAGGCGTGGGTTGCAATAGGTTTCTCTTTTTGATCGAAGAGTTTTGAATCAATCTCCGCAATTTTATCATATGGATCCTTAATTTTTGTGTATCCAATTAGATCTCCAGTTTTTCTGTTGAAAATGAGATCCTCTTTGATTTTCATTTCATCTAATATTAAAGAGAAATATTTTTGGTTGTCTTCCAGAGATTTCATCTTTAGGTCATCAGCTAGCTGAATAAACAACCCTGGGTTAAAATTGGGTTTGCGTCCAACATCCGGCGTGTGTCGTAGTAACGTTCGGTAACTTGGTAAATGCAAAATTCCTGAAGTTTCAAGTTATTTATACAAATTTGGCGATGGTTATACATGAAAAGACACCAGTGAACTACTAATGGATGCCACCTTCTACCCTTTTTGTTATTTCGCTGGCTCATCTTCAGTTGCGTTGCCAAGAAAAGGTTTGGAAAGTCTATTTTAATGAGCTCATCTTCAGCTTTCTCATTGAAGTTTTTATTGAGAACATCTTTAAGCCAACTTTCTGCTTTATCCCCAGCTGGTTCGCCCTCTTTTAAAATTAATTTAGTGATTTTTTTCTCTCTTCGATTCAGCTTCTTCCTCAACTTGATTTCATTATTTTTAGTTTTCGTTAATTCAACTAAAAGTTGAGAATTGTTTAGACTTTTAAAGGAGGATATCCTTCTCTTCTCCCGTTTCAGTCTAAAAATTTCACCACGAAATCGACTTCTTAATTTTACACAGTTACCACATCTTTTCATTTGCGATAAAATGCAACACGACTGGTGGCGTATCGAATCAGTTATCCAACAATTAGTAGCATTTGTGACAGCTTTCTCTTTGAGAATTTCCCTGTAAATATCTTCTCGGGTTCCAGAACACACATGAAAAGAATCAACTTTCTCCAAAAACTGTGATAAGTCTTTGTGACTTATTACTTTAGTGGGAATTAAAGGGATAAGAGGGTGCTCTGTTACTGGCTGGTTCAATATTCGTAAGGAAAAGCTAAATTCAGGACTAATTCCTATTGATATTAAAGCCCCCTCCGGTCTGATAGTTCATCTTGAACATGTTAAGTCCACCCTCAAAATTTACCACCCATTGCTCGGGAAACTTAAAAGATGAAAACAGTTCTTTAACTGATGGTTGCTTCGAAGTTAAAACAGTTTCAACGTGCGAAACTATTTCTATTTCATCTGTATTTTCAAGAGATATTCCCCATAAAACATCTTTCGGTTCATGACTTTTGGATAAAACTGCAGAACTACATGTACAATCAACATTTGATAAACAATCTTGGCTGCTATACTCATCGTTACATAAGTATGTTTGCACGTAATCATGTTCATGTAGGTGTTGTAATTCAGGTTGGATGTGCGTTTGAGAAGATTTTGTACTATTTATTTTCAGAGGAATCGCTTTCTCACCATGCAACATATTGTCAATTTCCGCCTGTGGGTTATGGAGATACTCTTGTTTTTTAGTCAAATCTGGTATTGCTGCAGAATTGATATGAACTGACGGTTTTAGAATGGACAATGGTTTTGGTAGATGATTGATAATTGACACAACTAAAGGAAATTAACATTAACGACCAGTAACAATTTAAATATCGCTAGAAAAACATACCTGGGGCTATGACAGGGGGTTCGGGCAGTTTAATCCAAAGTTGAGTTTTGAAAAATGTATCATCCTAGTGCTAAGTGCATAAAAATGTATCGTAATTTACACTATTAACGGTAAATCCGGGTTTAAATTTCGATAGCCAGTGAGCCCACTGTTGACATTGGACAGGTTTTTGCTTAGGCTTAGGGAATGCAACAAAATCCACTCCATACATATAGGGTTTATGTAAATAGCGGTTATCACTCTTACATTTTGGAAAGATGCAGCGTTTCTTTTTACCCATTTTGTTTACTTCGCGTAAAATCGTTTAAATTAATCTTAAAATCATGGGCTAAATATGGCAGGATTTTCGAATTTCAACCGAAACTTATTTCCAAATTCTGACTTAGTCAACACTAGATGGCGTTCGGGAAACCGGAAACTTGCTTGAATTTGCCCCTAATTTGTTTTTATTTTTCCCCTCTTTCCCCCCTACTATAACGGCCGCCTGTGTCTTTTAGTGGACGGCCGATTTAGTACGCGTGAAGGTACCAGAGTCATGTCCTGGATTTATCATTATTTGGCCCATGGTCCAAGCTAGTACTGGTTTGCAAGTAGGATATGTTAAGCAATTATATTATCGTATACGTTAAACCTAATGATTAAATTAATCTTTTATGTTAAAGTTCATAGCCAAATGTTTCATAGTTTTTATATGATTGAAAATTTTAAAAGGATTATTTGATGAAAATCACTAACTTACGCTCTTACCTTTTGAAAGTTCATTTTATCTAGAGGTAAAAAGCCGCGTTCACAAAGACATTTTGTTGAGGAGAATTCTAAAGTAAAAGGGGGAAGAGCATTCCGCTTTCGGCGGGGTGATGCGACTTCAGCCTTTCTCTTTCTCCTTCTGCACAAGGTCAGCAGTTCACAAAGACTTCCTTTACTTGCGCTAACAGTTACACAGTTTTATTTGTGGCAGCCATAGCGCACCGAAACCACGAGGTAAACAAAGTCTTTCGTTCTCTTGGGCCTCGGACTCACTCTCTCTCGAGAAAACCGGTGTTTGTGTATCACATGACCGACACGACGTCATAACCGCTTCTCTATTGGCCAAAACTGGCACGTGGTTTTCTGCTGAAGGTCGAAATATCAAACTGGAGTAGATACGGGTTGACCGCCGATTTCCCTCTCGTCTTGAGAAGTTTTCTCTCCCCTTTCGACTTTCGGCGGGTTTGTGAACCGCCGATTTCTAACTTCGTCTTCTACCTTTCGCTTTCAACTTCAGCTATTTACCATTTTTAACGTATTTGTGAACGCGGCTTAAATTAAGCGAGTGCGTTCAAATTTGAAAGGCCATTAGGTTCCGGTAGCTTTCGTCAGAAGCGTACAAACGTGGAAAGGGATATGAAATTGGAAAATAGCTTTAAGATATATTTAGTCATTTTATTATATGTTTTACTTAGTTTTCGTATCATTAATGCACATTAACTTATCAGTATACAAAACTGTAATTTCCTTGTTCATTTTAAAAAAGGAGGTTTTGGAAATGCTGAAGAAAAAGGATGTAGTAACCTGCATTTTGGTCGGATGAGCTTCTGCTAATATTTATCGCGTGGTCACGGGTGGGATAATTTTACAGTAGCGAAACTGAGTTTATATTGATAATTAATTATACACGAATTTAAATATTAAAAAAATTAATGTTTTATTGGCAGACTTTCGAAAAGAGATAGAGCCTCATTCGGAATCTTCTCTTCGAATCGCTTTGGCGTCGTGGTTGTTTTCCTGTTTCTTCATAACTCAGTTTGTGGCTGGTTCTATTTTCTCAACGCTAACCCTGCAACCGACTAAAGTTTACATCGAAACATTGACCGAACTTTTGCGATATCCAGATTTGCCAATTTATATACCTAAAACCTCACCAGCTGATGTGCATTTCAAGGTAAAAATTATCATTTGCTATATAAATAGTTGTGTTTCGTACTGAGCGAGTGTTCAAAATAATTTGCCTTATATTTCTATTGCCCTAAGAAAAATAACTAAAGGATTAAATTTTAATAATTCTTAATATCATGACTATGCTCAAGTATTGACCAATATAAAAGATTTTAAATAAAAACGTTTAATTCGGCAAAATGATCAATAATATAAAAGGAATATTCGTTGGGGGATTATAAACGATTGGTGTGGATGTTGTTTTATTTAACTCAAATATTTAGACTCACCATTCTAGTAATAGATAGAAAAGATAAATATATTTTCATTGCTGGCGTGAGCGAAAACTTCGCGTCGCTGGTTTCGAGTGGGTAGATATCTCCTGAAAGACCAAAATAATTAATAGATTTAATAAGCAGATCTACCTAGCTGAATGGAACGTTTATGTTTCTGAAGCGAATCATAACAAATAGCTGGCTGTTACTTCTTTTGCAAAGGAGTTATAGCCGAAAATCTTTTTAGTTCACTTTAGGAAATTATAATGATACAATATATTTGGATTAAATATCAAATGATCGATGACACGACGTCTTTACAATAAAATAAAAGCGAATTGATGTGTTTAGTTTCATCGTCTTTTAAGTTATAGCATTTCAACTTGGAAAATATGTTTCCAAATGGGCTAAACGTTAAGTTGACCCATCCCATTTCAATCCCTAGGTTAAATTTTGTTATGAAGCCTTTTCTTTAAATTGGCCTCTCGGGAAGATGAGGCCTACTTGCGAGATTGAAGTTATTATTATGGTCTGGGCCTTTTACTGTAATATTGCTTTTGTTAAGTTTAAATGTGTGGCAGTAAACTTCCATATTACGAATACTTCTAGTTATTTTCCCCTTGTAAAAAGAAGTTTGCTGGTATTACACTTTAGCAGAAGAAATAATCAAATCTATTTTAATTTTGCTGAAGAATGCAAGAAGTGATGTCAAAAAGAAAGTTTACGCTCAAGCATTACGACACAAAAAGTTACTCCTTCCAACAGAAACAGATATTGTCGGTGAATTTTATCAACTGAAAGTAAACAAAGTTTGCGCAATCCTTCCTTTCCAAACTATTCGGGAAGGAATTAGCTGGTTGAACCTCTGCGAAATATTCGCGCGAGATATCCATGTTTCCGAAGTACCAGTTTTCAGAAACAGATTAGCATTTCCCATTAGAAAAGGAGCGCATTCATACATTTCAAGTGTATTTAAGAAAACGTGAGTAATTAAATAGATTTTTGTTGTCTATTATAAGTTGCAATAATGATAACAATTTAAAGAAATCTTTTGCTATCGTGTATTGGCTGCCATGAATTTAGTCTACCCACAATTAGTATCGATATTGCACGAGAGGTAGCATGTGCATATTTTCTCCAATTAACGTTTTGCAGTAACTTAACTTTAAAAAGCTTGATACATTATTAGTAAGATGACCCACGGCCTACAAGGTTACTGCGCCACAATGAAACGACTGTTGAATACAAGTCTGATGAGCTCCCAGAAATTTGTATTCCACGTTTAGGGGTTGGGGGTTACTATTAACACAACTGAATAGTGTAACGGTAATCGCTTTCCAAAATTTTAAGAGGCAAACTTAGCTTTCACCCCTACTTCTCGTGGCCTTTAATTTCCAGATTAAAAATGTATCCTGAAATTTCTCGCAATATTGAATTATCAAATGAAAAAAAACGTTGATTTTTAATGGGTATAAAGCAAACATTAGCTGGTTCCTAGGAGCAACAAACACAACACCCCACACAAGGAGAACGCAACCCGTCAAAAGTCGTGGATTTTCTTGCGTACATTTTTCATTGGCTAGACGCTTTAGCGCCTGCTGCCGTCGGAAGGAGAAAATTCGGAAATTGCCTCCGACCCCCCCCCGTAAAACTTTCAGCGTAAAGGCTCGTGACGCTCGTCCAATGAAATGTGTACACCACCCTTCGTTAGCGTGTTTAAAGGCTAGCTGCGTTCTCCTTGTGTTTGTTGCTCCTAGCTGGTACTTACAAGTGATAACATTTAAAACAAGTTCCCAAAATAAGATACTTTATCATTTTCAGAGCTCAATCACTGATGGAAGCGGGAATCATTTTCCGCTCATTGACCTTATCGTTTTGGAAGACGGACAAGTGCATGGAAAAGTTTGCAGTAACATCGTCAGTCGAACACATTGCAATCGCTCAATTCAAAAGCGCAATTTTTTTAGTAGCAGCAACCTTCTTTGTATCCGCCATAACCCTTTTACTAGAATACGTTTTTAAATTTAATTTATATTAAGTATGCTGCAATATTTATCAAAAATTATATAAATATGGTTTTAGGTTAAGGGACATGATTTTCATATTTAACTTGTAGCATTTGCTTTTTGTCTCCTTAACAAATAATATTTCGAACTTTAAAGGCCGACTACATAAATATTCGGTTTACTCTGTCTTTCACTGGAAGTAGGCCGACTGCATGGCACACGTGTATTGCAGTAAGCCTACTTCCAGTGAAAGACAGAGTAAACCGAAGATTTATGTAGTCGGCCTTTAAGCAATAAAAATAAAATTATTGCACTTCATTTCTTGGAAATTTTTTTAATCGATCATCCATTAACTTAGCAAAGCAAATCTTAAATTACTAGTGAACTGTTGCTGTTATGAAACTTGGGTGTGGAGATCTAACGCATAGCCACATTAATACATATAGAAAAACACGTAGATGGCCAAACCCCGGGAACCTAGAAAGTTAATGTAAATGTTACCATTTTATTGTAAAAAAAACAACTTTTTATAGATGTAGGACAGTGAATTTGTAAAATTAAACATTACTTCAAACTGAAGGGGGTTGGAAATTAAAATTTCAAGAATATATTCCAAACTTTGATTCGTGATTGAGCGTCTTTTATTAAACCTACAAAATAGGGCAGAATTGTACCATTTAAGGTTCTACCTGATTATATGCCGTCGAAACACTTAAAGGTTGAGTTTTTAACTCTTTTCGATACGAGTGTCAATTGGATTTCTACTTATGCTTTTCATAAAGCTGGGAATTGTCAATTGTATTATTGCAAATTATTCCCCTTTGGACTTGCACCAAATTAGTGAAGTACTCGTAGAACTATCTTTTAATAAAATTATCACTGAAATCTAAGTCCACAATTAGAGTCCTACCGAAAGTTTCACTTGTTCAGACGTTAAAAACAAGTTACTTGAGTGTGCTGGGTGCTTACAACGTACATCGTACCTGTGGTTAAATATCAGGTACTTTCATCGACTTTTCCTTTCTTTACAAAAGAAAGAAATCGGATATTAAAAAGAACTTAAGACCCATGTAAAATAAAACGAGATACAAGAATGAAAAAAAGAAATAACCTCACGTATTTTGCAACTGATGTCAGAATCTTGAGGTTTTTAAGCCGCGTTTTCCCCCGCATTTTTGAAAAGATAGTCGAAGCTCCGTGGCGACCGTTGTTGGGATTTGGAAACCATATCTCGATCTGGAGAAACTGAGATTTCAACTTTAAAGAAATACAATCAGTACGTAAGTAAAATAGTTCCAAGGCCTTTCGGTGGAAATCGCATCTGCTTTTCATCGTGATAAATTCGGAATTAATTTTTCATATTAAATTACGAAACATTGTGATAAACATTTCTTATTACTTAAAAATAAATCGATATCTAACATAGATTTTATGGACTTTCCTTTATCCTATGAAAGGGAATATAAAAGATAATTTTTCATTAGGGAAAGGATATAAAAGGTAATTTTTCATTAGGGAAAGGATATAAAAGGTAATTTTTCATTAGGGAAAGGATATAAAAGGTAATTTTTCATTAGGGAAAGGATATAAAAGGTAATTTTTATTTAGGGAAATAATATAAAAGTAAATTTTTATTTAAGGAATGGTCGGAAACGGATTTTTTTTAGTCGCAATATTTTTGGAAAGTTAGGGAATGGGCGGAAATGAACCGAGCTAAGTACACATCGACACAAAGCCAATCTCTGAGTGCTATTCGCGAGCGAAAACTACCGCTTCACCCCCTTTGGTTCGCCATTGAAACCAAGATAGGTAACCGCTAAAGCAGACGCCATTAGTTCTTCCCCAACGTTATTTGTAAATTGGACTTCATAAATATAATTTCTGCATCGTTTGCTTATATTTTGATAAGTCGTTATGACTTTTTAATTGGTCTGCAGCGGACGCCAACTAGGAGAAGCTAGCACCACCTAAACTCGTTTCGGTCGCGAAATGCCCTGAAATTAATGACGGCGAATTCTTTGGGATTTTCTACCTTTTGATGCATCATTTATATTTATCGTCTTAGCTTCTACTTAGAAATAAACAGCTAACATGGGTATTGTAATTGAATCAGGTTTTAATACCCCATTTATCGACGTATCGTTTTTACCTCTTTGAGGGGACTTTGTACCCTAGGAGGGGTTATACAACCACCGTCACTGTCTGTCTGTCTGTGGGTCTGTCTGTCAGGCCTGCGAACGCGTTCGCATTTTCGGGGCCAAGGGTAATCACTGCGTACGCAGTTTCTTGGCCCACTGCGTACGCAGTCGAATAACCGTTTTAGCAGTTTAAAGGTTGGCAAAACCACAGTGTGACGGTAAGCGTTAACGGATAAAATTGCGATTGCGTTGAGTTTGGTTGGTTGGATGGTTTTCGTTAACGTTTACCGTCGCGCCGGTTGTATTTTCCATCTCCTTCTTATTGACTTTTGGAACGGAACGAGTGCTGAGTGTTATGGCAACCTTTCAACGTCCAACGGCAGGGTTTCCACTAATTGTTCTCGGTATTCGTCTTAGTATCAATTTGTGATCGCATCAGGCGGGTTTCGAACCCGAGACCGCCACCTTGACAGGCGGACGTTCTAACACAGAACCACTGACACTCATTACGCTTCATCGAAAATTAGACCTTCAGCTTTATCGGAAGCGTATTTAATAGAGTATGAAATCTTCGTTTAATTGATATAGAACAAGATTTCGTGTAAGATTTAAATTATTGCATCGAAGAAATTCTCATTTAGCGATTTCTCTATTGATTAAAAACAAATGCGCCACCCAGGTTTTGAACCCGGCCCGTTCAGTTAGGCAGTTGAGCGCTCTACCACAGAACCAACGATAACTCCTTAGGTGTACAAATTTATCGCTTTGACGTTTTTAGAGATATCTATTGAATACTATCTTTATTTGAACTAAATTCCAATATTTTAACAAAGTGTGTGGCTCCACTTTATGCACGGACTAGGTTCAAACTGTTTTATTGTTAAACCTCGCCTAGGATTATTTTTTAAACAGTCGTTGATCAGATTTATAAGCATATTTAAAACACATGATGGTTTCCGTGGATTTCACGAAAGTACACAGAAAAAACAACGTTTAGATTTTCATCATTAAAAAATAAATGAACATGTTTAAAAATTAAACACTTAGATTTTACTTTTGAATTTTATACGGCAAAGTGTTGAAATTTTAAACGGATAGCTGCTAAACATAAAAGCACCTATCACAAGTGCTAACAACACGTGTAATAACTACACACCAACTAAGATAAAAGCCAGCTAAACACCTGTTAAACACTATCAATCACAGGGTTTAAGAATATACAAAGATGACGTTGAAACCGCCTCCAGGGGCTTAGAAATAAAACATGTAGCGCGGTTCACCTAAGGCGGTATACAAATTGTGTTCATTGTTCCATCATATCAGACTGAGACAGCACATCGACTCATCGGCGCCATAATTTCCAGAGCGAATAAGACATTTACCTTTAGTTATCTAATTAGTGTATAAGTCGACTTAATAAAATTTCCTTATTAACAAAAGCGAAATAAAAGTTATGTTGCTTTAGTGTAATAAGCATAAACGCTTGGCGACTAAACGCGTTTATTGCATAAACGCTTGGCGGCTAAACGCGTTTATCGCTTAAACGCTTGGTGGCTAAACGTGTTTATCGCATAAACGCTTGGCTGCTAAACGCGTTTATCGCATAAACGCTTGGCGACTAAACGCGTTTATCGCATAAACGCTTGGCGGCTAAATCATAAAAGGTGATGTCAATTCCCATTGTTGATTGTCAATTAGTCCTTCAATTAGAATAATACATTCTAAGTTAGTACACATTTTGAGGCCGGATTCAAATTATTTTTTTAAATTGTGACAAGATAAATTTTAGTGGACCCTATCTTAAAATCTGTGAGGTAGTCGATTTCTTATTGACTGACACAATTTTAAATTTATGACAACAAAATATTTTCTTTTACGGATTGTTCGGTTGTACACATCGTAATTTTGTATAGTACATCTACCTATATTCGTTTTCAAATGTTTATATAGCGCACGCGCGCGTGAAAGTGAGTTTTTGGTTGCTGTTAAAAAAGGTGTTATTTTGCGCGTGTAAAAATAAATTAACGGCCAGTTCTGTTTTGAAATAAGAGGAAAAAGGTTTATCGGTTTTTATGTCGGAAAAGTTCGCGTCTTTTATTTCGCTGTTCACGACACGGATTTTAACTTCAAAATGTGTGTGTCCTCTAAGTCAAAATATTAAGACTATGAACGAAGCCAGGGGCGTAGGAACCAGGGGGGGGGGGCAAGGGGGGCAATGCCCCTCGTTAGAATTTTACTGGGAGGGGCCACTAATATTATTGCCCCCTCCAACGTTTTGGTCAGTTGAAATCTTCGCAAGGCTCAAATTATAATTTTAAAAGCATATAAAGCTTATAGAACCTCAACTGTGTTTAAATTTTAGTCTTTTCCCGTCTATGTATATAGTAGTAAAATGTACAAATGCATTCGTAGAAGCTACACTCCATTAAAAATTCAAAACCATTCTCCAGACCCCTTTTGGTTTCACTTTGCCCCCTCCAACTTCTAGAACGTTCCTACGCCCCTGAACGAAGCACATAAAAATAGATTACAATATGCATTGAACACCAACATATTTTTAACGTGTTTTCGAGTCGGGTTGAGTTGAGCATAACCCGAACCTAACCCGTTAATATTTGAGGTAAAAATTCTTTAAGCCTTTTACGTTCCGACTCGAAACCTGACGGCGCATTATAGCATTTGATATGTTCTGAAAGCTTTCCAAGCTTTGATGAGTTTTTCAAATTTAAAATGTTACAAAAATAAAAAAATACAAATGATCCTCAATACAAAACAAGTGCCTTCACAATTAGCCAAATAATAATAATTTATCTCCATTAGAGATACAGATATATCCATTTTTCCAAAATCGGCTTCTAGAAAAAAACTTTCCGGAAATTATTTTTTAAGACACTTGTTTTGTGCACAAGTGCGCGTTTTCCCAATTTCGTTAGTAGTTTGGTCCATGCAAATATAACCCGGACTCATTATTTTGTTAGTTTTTCAATTTTTAGAAGAATTAAATGTGTATATTCTTATTTTTCAAATCGTGAAATAATATAAGGAAAATGATGTGGTTCATAAAATTAAAACGTAGACTAAATCATAATCAGCAATGCCTTGAAATTCTTAGGAAAGTTTTAACTCTGGATGTTATACGCTATCAAAACATAATCCCACCCAAACTTTTCTAATATATGTATTTTGTTTTAAGTAATGGTTTTTTAGAGTTCAAATCTCTAAGTGGAAAATTATGACGTAAATCGAATTAATATGCACATGCATTTCGTTCAATCCAAAGAAATATTTGGGAGTCTTCCTTTAAAACGACCCTGTTTTACAAACTTTATATAAGTTTCGCTACAATTTAAAATTTAATCATTATTTTGGTTAACCGTTTATATAGGCAAAATTTAATTAAAATCGGTTAAGTCATAGTTGCATAAGTTGTCCATTTAAGTTGGAATAACACATTCCTCACCGAAGCAAATATGTCTAAAATAAGATCCGAAGCCTATCTGTTTCGCGCATGCAATCCAGCTTGTGTGGACTTTACTACCAAAAAACCAAAAATTATATTAAGTTTTGTACTCGTAGTTGCGTCTAGTCCAAATTAAGTAGAGTAAATATAGTCTGAATAAATACACCAATTAAATAGTGTAACGCAGGCCATAAAGCCGATTAGGGTAATCTAAGGGGACAGCAGTCCCTATAGCAAGGTCCGGGAAGGTGACTAGCTTTCCGAGACCGAGCAATATTATCCCGAAGCAACTAAGGGCCGATTTACCCTATTGTAACTCCTAAACCAATCATAGTATGCGAGACAAGTGATAAACCATGTAAGAAAGGCCACACGCATGCGACAAACATGTATTAATTGTTTTGTAAGGCTAATAATGCAAAGTAGTCAAAGATAGTGAAAATGTCAAAAATAACTTTCAATTTCTTCTTGTTGCAGACCGCTAGAGCCAAAATATCCGCCCCCTCGGACCAACCCCCTTAAAGGGAGAGTGACCGAAATAACCAAGTTGGTCTCATTCGATAGAACTCTTTGATGCGCACGCAGTGCCGTTAATTTCCGCCCCCTCCGAAAAACCCCCTTAAATTGAGAGTGACCGAAATAAAAGTTGGTCTCATTCGATAGAACTCTTTGACGCACACGAAGTGCCGTTAATTTCCACCCCCTCCAACCAACCCAATTAACTAACTCTTTAACTAAGGATGGCAATTTATATATCAAACGATAGGAAATCACGTAGCCTCAACATCTTTTGCATTAGTTTGCCTACCTGTGTCTACTAAGGGTGTATGGGCTTGCCCACCCGAATACACCAATGTGGAACTAATATCACGGCCTGGGCCGACTTGTTCGTGACTGCAATGTGTGATTTATTGTCGTCGGTACCAACAACGTTGGCGGTACCAGCAACAGTTGCTGAGACGAAAAACCGTTCAGTGTGCAACGGGCTTAAGAGTTAATTTTATAACATAAACAATGGTCGCTTAAAAATATAGATCAAATAAAACAGCAGTTTTGGTTCAAAGGCCCGCTAAAAAAGTATCTATAATTTTTCACGGGTTGACATATGTTTATCTTTCACTTAACTTTGCCTCCATTTAAAATATAACTACAAGATGTAGGGACGTAAATGAGATTAGAGATAACTCATATCTATACATGCCTAGAGACTAAATTGGATTTTTTAGAAAATTATAAATTAAAAAACAAATATTTATTTGAAATCCAATATATACCGAAGCAATGAAATTTATATCGCATTTAGTTGTTAAACTTTTAGTTAACCGAACCATTTTTCGATCAGATACGTGTTATTAAACTAATTGCGGCAATGACCAGCGCCCAATTGATGGTTGGTGAAGAGTCCGAAGTGTCCCAGATGAGTTGCGAAGTGGACAACAGCGGTTACGTTGCAGATCACGAGCAAGAAGATACTGTAATGTTGGATAGTACTTATACTCTCGAGTCGGACAGCAAGTGCGTTAAACAAAAAGGCTTAATACCGAATTTCGTAATTGGTATTGTCAAGTATCTATTAAACGCTTTGTTAGCGGATGTTCCGAGGTTCATAATTATGGTACTAACAGGTTCATCGAAGTTACGAAAATATTTCGGTAGTTAATTTATTTTCTTAAATAATTAATAAACCCATCCAAACTTCAGCTCTCTTTTTATTGAAACAGTTGATAACGTTTCAAAGAAGGGTCACGTTTATTCAAACTTCTCTACTCTGTTTGCTCACGGAATGGATTTGGTTTCGAAAGTTTTGAAAATATATGAAAAATCTGTCCGAGGACATGTAAGATGTATGGTTTTATGTTATAGGAGTTTGTAATTAACTGTTTAAATAGATTAAGTACGTCCGCCGCATTCGTCGACAATCCGAAGTTGGTTCGAATAGATCGCTTGATGATAGTTTAAAGTTATGTTCTTCTGATGATGGTATAGATGAACGTTCCGATGAGCCTCATGCTAAACAACGCCGTGTGGTAATTTATCTGCATGTGACAAGAGATAAATGGACACTTAAATCCTACTCTTTTCTTTAATGAATAGGATTCTCCCATCAGAAGTGAAAGCGTAGTATGTCGGGTTTATCGATGGTTTACTGGTCCTGTCACTCCCGAAAATTACCATTTCTCAACTGAAGAGACTTTGGAAGAACTTTTGCACAAGGCCGAAGTGGAGTCTTACCATTCTTCTCAGGATCCCGATTACGAACCAGTAAACGCGTCTCCTTTGATGGATTTTAAACATCATGAGTTTCTTAGTTATTTACGGGCCGGGTTTCGTTACAGAATTCGGAAGCCGACGACACCTTATCGACGTATTCTTCCGCCGATACTTGCGAAACTGAGGAAGAAATGCTGGAGATCGAGTTCATGGACGTCGAAGGCACTTCCATAGCGGAACCACAAACACAATAACACGAGACCGAGATGTAATTCGAGGGTTGAAAGCGGTAAATTTGGCTTTCAAATGTTGGGTTGGGTTTTAATGTTAATATGGTAGGAGAAATTTGAGTTATTTTTAATAAAAATATTTTTTTAAAAACGTTTGTGATCTCGGTCTAATTTATTTTAATGAACTGTACTTTTTTAAAATCTGTTCTAATGTTCTTTTGGAATTTCTACTTTTATTGAAGAGGCTGTAAATAGTCTTCTGGTTTAGAACATGTAGAACTTGGAATAGTAAACGACAAAAGCGCTTAATGTTAAAGAAAGATCATCAGTACCACAGCGTAAATAATTTGGGTAATTTCTAACATAAGTATATCACAAGTATCGTATCATTTATATTATTTCTTAAGCCTATGTGTGGTTAAAGAGTGGAGAGTTATTGTGTAGTTGGTTCTTAGGCCTCCGACGCCAAGTTACCCACCCTTCTAGAGTAAAGAACGGCTACAGTAGCAGTTTCTTGGCAGATATTCTGAGTCATAATAACAAGTGTAAGTGAATTTTCAGAAACCGCGGTTAGTATCCTTACTTTCCGGCCCAAAATAGACACGGCCTTTTATTTATTTAAGCCTTTACCGAAATCTGCAAGCACTTGGTCAGTCACGAACCAGAAAATCTTTGAAATGAAAATAGGCTCATCGCAAACACCGCACCTGCAGACTGATTTACTAGCCGTTGACTTCGATTCAGGTGGGTTATTTTTTTGTAAGCGAGAAGAGACCGAAATTATATGGTTTTTAGATTAAATCGTTAAATAATGAGTAGCAATATTATACAGACATGCGTCGCACAAATAGTAAAAGTAGACTAGACCAAAGAAATAACATATTCGTCAGGTGTCCAGCTGTTAACACTGCAAACATAAAATTGCGGGCGTAGAGCCAGGGCATAAATAGTTCCTTATAAGAATTAGAATCTCCAATAAAAAAAACCAAAAACAAAATGATAAAGTTAAGATTTACACTTAGATATCTTATGAGGTATAATATTTCCGTTTAACTGGAAAATATGTAAAGTGCCTTTTCAAACAATGGCTATTTCCAAGCTGCAAACCAATTATTATTTTGTATAACTATTAAAATTTTATCGTCGAAACGGATGTCATTTCTGTTGTTGACGCGTGTCCGGTTGCATCGGAAAAATTCGTTTTCTCAGTTGAGTTTTCAGTAAGGTGGTAACAACGGGGTTTCGAAAAACGGTTTGTAGGAAATTCTGCGAGGCGAGTAAAGGTCGTCTGCTTAATTAAAGTGTCTTATGCATTTAAAACGTAAGTTAACAGTAAATAAATACATTAGGGTTTATGATAAAACAATTTTTTTTATTAAATAGGGTATTGCCAAGTTATTAAGGCATAGTTTAAAATCACAAAATAATTTGCTTAACTCAGGTACTTAAGAGACCCGTCTGAGACTTATAGTTAACCCTAGTGATATTCATAGGATAAAGCCATATAGACTAATGTATCTATTAAATATTCTAATAAAAATATCACAACCTATTTTTTTAAATTTAAGAAAGTAACAAACCTTTTAGTTTTTTTGTACTTTTCTTATTTGCAACTTCTTCGTTAGAAGACTGGTTTAGGAATTTAGTTCTTATCAATGTTCGCATTTTTACAAAACACATAATTATGTCTTTTGGATAGGCAACTTTTACAGAAGATTCTTTCTCAGCTACATTTTTTACAACGCCTATCTCATTTGACAAAAAGGGTTTGGTATTTACTTTATGGTACCCAATAAATACACTTTCAAAATATTTTACATCATTAAGAAATTTCTGAGAGGGTAGGCCTACTACATATCCGCCATAAGATAACTGACTGGCCCATGACGGTTAAGTTATAATGAACCACCTATGGACTGCATTGTAAAGGATAATAAAATTAGCGAATAAGTTGATTAGTCCATTATGAAAAGGGATAATAAAGCTAAACCCTAAACAAATTTGAAGAAATGTTCAATGTTTAGGCTTAGTTTCTCTTTTCGTCAAATTTGTTTAGGGTTTAGCTTTATTATCCCTTTTCATAATGGACTAATCTACTTTTTCGCTAGTTTTATCATCCTTTACAATACCGTCCATAGTCTTAGTCGATAGCTACGCGGCTACGCCGCAAAATTTTCGTTTTGAAAACGAAAAACATTTGAGAGAGTTGGCCGTTTTCGGTCTATCGAAATCTGGCAGCCTTGCCTGCCTTCCGGCCTGTATCTCCATACCGAAAATGGCCGACGATTACGCCGCCGAAAATATTTTACTTAACTGATCGGCGGCGTTTTTTACCGTTATTTTGAATTATCGACTAAGACTATACTGCCCTACATTTCAGAAACGCTTTATCGACCAATTTTGAGATTTTGAGTTTCACTACCTTTTATACCAATTTTACGTCGCTGATTCCTAATTTCAAATCCATTTATTTTTATATCTCCGAGATTTCAAGATATTGTAATTGACAAAACGCATTTTTAAGCCAAATTTTCAAAATTACCGCGCAGAAACGCATTATCGTGCAGGAGATAAGCATCTGCTTAGGACGTAACGTTGGAATTGGTCCGATAAATTTTTCAAACGCGATAGAATTGTCTGCTAGACTTTCTCGATTAGTTTTAGGGCCCACTGGGGCCCCTACTAAAAAGCATACCGGCATACCAGGCATACCATTAGCCAAGATAGGAGAGAACTTGTCCAGAGATTTTCCTAGCTTATACAAATCGCCCTGGTTCGCTCTTATCTTAGCTAATGGTATGCCGATGCTTTATAGCACGGGCATACCATTAGCTAAGATAAGAGCGAACTTGGCCAGCTTATACAAAGCGTTTTAGCTTCATTTTCGCGCAAGGTTTTGAATGTTTATCCATTTTACCGACATTTTTTTCAGTTTAAATTTCTTATAACTTCATTTTCACACAAGGTTTTGAATAATTCAGTTAAAATTACTTTAAAATGATTTAATTTAATTTCAATAATAAAACTTGATAATAAATTGTTTTAACTTCATTTCCGAGTACTTTTCAATGGGCATACCTGCGCTTAGAGGGGGCATACTTGGGCCAAAGGGATGGAACTTCATGCAAACGTCATATTTAAATGTTTTACCTTCATCTCCGACTACTTTTCAATGGGAAATTAATCCTTCCAAGAAAGCTAAACTAATTGAGGAAATTATTTGTCGAATCCCCGTGATTCATAGATTATTTTGGATGGAGCTGCCAGAAAACAACAATAGCGATGACTTACTAAAGAGTCTTGGATTGGCCGAAGAATAGAACGTTATATAGAATGTTATGTTATAATGTAAATTAATTATAATAGTTTTTATGCTGTGAACAAAATGTTCCTTATATAAGAATATTTATTTTAACAAATAAAATGTTTTCATTTTTTTTAATTCTAAGCTTATTTATGATTAACTTATGATAATATCATTAAATATTTTTTTAAATTAAGTTATGATAATATATAATGTTAAGATAATAGTTACTTTACTCCAGTTATTCTTTACTACTTATTTTGATTATTTTCCTTTAAAATTAAATTATAACTAAGCCTAGGTACTCTGACAAACACGATTTTTGTGGAATCGTCCGATTATAATTAGAAATGCAACAAATTTCATTTAAAGTGTTGGTTGCACGAAATTTTAGCTATGGCTAATTAATGGTTCATTAGAAAGAGCCAACATTTTATAGCAAGTACAGAAAATTTCATCAAAATCGGTTACGTGGTCTTTGAATTATTATAAAAAGAAGTCGAAATGGTGGAAATCGAGTTTTTCGGCGAATTTCCAGACTTCTCGGCACCCATGACGTCAGAAAATGCGAAGCGTATCATTGGCTAATTGTATGTAATACATTTCTTTACATCTGGGATTAAAAGCGAGTTGATTTAACACCCAGGAAAAAGTCCTACGCAGTAGTAATTGAAATAGGCATACACAAGCCTACGTAGTAGAAAAACGATATGAAACCGAAGGCTCCTTGTAAATTCTTCTTAAAACGTCGGGTCGCACGCGCCGCGTAGCGTGCGCGTAAAAAAATATTTTTTATTTCGATAATAAGCCTAATATTATGATTAAAAACCTCTGGTTTGAAAAATTCTACCAGTAAATAGAATCCCTCCACTTCAGTTCCTTCTATTTTAGGAATAAAACTACAGCTTTGATTTGCCCCAAATTGCTCGTGCTACGGAGGAGAAAATTCGCCGAAAATTTCAGTATTTTGGGGAGCGAAAAAGGTCAGTTTCGGACTCAAAGTTAATACACTTAGGCTTGGAAATTTGTTTCGACAATGACATTTTTGGAAAGAGAACGTCCTGGGCTTCAAAACAAGCCCGCATTCATTCGTTTTTATTACTATCGATTTTTCGTGCAACCAACACTTTAATGCGTTTCTGTTTTGACTCAGGAGTTGGAATTTGCTGTTCAGAAACGCATTATGAGTTTATAATGCGTTTCTGCGCAGTATTTTGTTCTTTTGGGGACGTTCAAAACGCATTATGTCGCATTATTCAAACATCCAAGTAATTTTAGTCATTGGTAATGTCATAATCGGAATCTTCGTTAAAAAATACCCCAAATCAATTAATTTCCTCATTTCTAGTTAGTTTAATTTTCTTATTTTTTATAAAAATCAAAAAAGCGATTTTTCTCGAAAACAGCTTTTTGGAGATAATGCGTTTCTGAAATGTAGGGCAGTATAGGTGGTTCCTTTTAACTTAACACTGCGTATATACTAATCTCCACCACTCGCCCCCTATTCGGCTTTCTGTGGAAACCGTGTTTTATTGCGCTCCGTGTTTTTAAAGAATTTCAACGGTTAAAAGTGCCTTAGGGCGGCGATTTTTATATTATTTTGAAGCTTAAACTATCCTGCTATCGAAGTTGATAGTTACATTTCCGGTACCACCGATATTTTCGGTTTTATAACCGTTTTTCGGTTCCTTGAAAATTGGTTTTATCGTTTTTTTAGGCTCGTGTGCCTTTTGAAACTTTTCATTTTAATTCCGTCCATTCGCGCTCGTGATTTCGTGACTCGATTTAATCCGGACATTATTTGTTTTCAAGAGACTTACGAAAATTCTAATTTCGCTAATTCTTATATTTGGTCTCAATGGCCTTACGTCTTTTATCACGTGCCCTCCTTGGCAGTCCAGGTGTGTCAATCGCGATTCATCCTTTTCTGCGTCCTTATGTTAATTATTTTGATTCTTCCCACGATGTTTGTTTATATATGAAATTTAAGGCGGGGATTTTCCCAATTCATCTTTTCTGTATTTACATTTCGTCTTCAAATGATAATATCGCGATTGACACCCTGAATTATATTCGGAATATCGTTGACAAAATTGATCCTGCTGACACTGTTATTCTTTTCGGCGAATTTAATTGTTGTTTATCCCCTATCGATGGTAATAACTGTATATACTGAGTATCGATTTCCCCTTTGTCAAAATTTAAACGATCTCGTTACTGATTTCGATTTTATTGAAGCGTTTCTTCATCTAAATTCAGACACCCAAAGTTTCACCTGGCGTGCTAAAAATCACCAAAAACTACTCTCCGCTCGATTAGACCGAATGAACTTTCGTTCCAATTTCCGCTTAAAACAAGTTGGTCATATCCCGTCATTTTTTTCAGGCGACGACGCGATTTCTTGTCACTTTTACGATGCCCCGGTCGCCGCCGTTTTGGCGTATGAACCCGCGGTGCTTAAAAGACCGCGTTTTATTTTCGCAGTCTCGCGATATGTTTTTAAGCCGCTTACGGAGTCTTGGACCTCCTGAGCACCAGGAACATAGCGAGAGCCTCAAATCTTTAAGATATATTTTGTTCTACAGTTTCTTTATTTTAGTCTAATATTAGACTCATTTAAGACTTAATTTAAACGAAAATGTAACTAAAATATACAGACATTTTTTAGTTTAAACCAAGTCTTATTTAAGTGTGAAATCTAGTCTTTGAAATCGTGACTTACTTTACCCTTATTTAAGACCTAAATAAGTCTTTCTAATATGTTAAAAAATGCTTTTTGTTTCATTACGAATTTTAGTTTTTAAAAACAAACTTAATTCTATTTTAACCCTAAATAAGACTTCTTTTTGGTAAGGGTATTTTATTGGTATACCAGATACATATTTTTAAATCAATGTATTCGATATTGAAATGATATTTTATAAATAATTTAAATTCTGATGATGATTTAAAATATTTTTCTTATTTCAAATTATGTGAAATAATTACACCAAATTCATTATGATTTTACGAAATGTAATTGGTACGCTCATCTTAGCTAAATTACTTTTAATTCCATCCTAATTACCCTCGATGATATTACATGGTTCTGCAAGGTATGTTTTATTAGTTGATTTAACTATGAAACAAGGCAAACAAATGTTTTCAAGTAAAACAGGTAGATTTTGAGTGGGACCGTCAATTATTTCTTTTATGTATTCATGTTCCATATAATATATTGGGCTAGTTCTAAATGGAAAAATATAACTGAATTTGGAAATAATAGCGCAATAAAAACTTTGCAAGTACACAATCTTTGACATTTGCATAATGGCGTGTGCTTTACAAACGTTTTAATTTGACCGTATCCGATTACTCGATCGGGAGATTTGAAAGATACAATATCATTTCGGTGCCTTTTAGTGCGATCATAACTTTCCGAGTGCAATATGTAGTTCTTAATTTTCAAACACGAAAATAATTGAATTTGATTAACACTATCCAAAATATGTATTAATGGATCTCTTACAAAATAATATTTAGGTGAATATTCTTCAAACTTTCCTATTGCAAATATCAAAGGCGTAATATTTTCTAATAACTTGTATTGTTTTCCTTTGGCTGTTAATTTTCTGCAATCATTATAAACGTTTATTAAGGGATCCATTTTTTCAATAAACGATGGAACGTGTGAATAAAATTTAACACAGCTCCGTTAATATCTTCATAAGAAAAACAAGAAGTAACCCATAAACGTCCTAAATTGTAAACGGAATCTGAAATATGTAACAACTGATGAACGTTCGCTGTCATAAATTGGCTTCCATATAGTATTTCGAAATCCATTACGTACTGCACGAGCATTTTCTTCGCTTGTTTTAGCTCACTTAATAGTATTTGGTGTTGGTTCAAAATAAAAATTCCCTTGACCAAAAAAATGTGATGTTCGAAATATTGTTTGGGCAATATTTCGAATAATAAAGGCAATGAATAATAGAAAAACCAATTTCTCCACTCGGTTGCTTTCCAATAGCTAGATTCTGATAGAGCTCTAGGCACTCTTTGCACAAAATCAGGTGGTCTTATTTTCAACAATTTTGGTTCAATTTCCGCTTTCTTCTTACATATTGAAAATTCAAAATCTGAGAACTGTGTCTCGAACCATAAACCAAACAGTTTTTTCGCTACACCCATATAGACAGTGCATTGAGTCTATCGCCGTGGAATTAATTATGTCACACACAAGACTGGTTAAAACTGTTGGACCTATCACGCCTAATATTGTTCTACCAGTTTCATGCGCTTCCAAACCTAACGCTACCATTTCTTCGTGTGTTCTCTACGGCCTATCAATGTTAACTTTATTAAACGGATACGTATAAACTTGACAGACGGATTTACCTTTCTGTGAGCACTGAGGGCAGCCATATGCACCATTGAATTGCATCATATTTAAAACCATACATTTTGCAGGCAAATCGCAAGTGCCGCGCAACAGTCTTCATCGAATTTTAATTGGGATTTTATTACTCATTTGAATTTCGACACCATCCATGAGTTTTTCAAATAAGTGATGACATGATTTAAAAAGAACGTTCATATTTGGCTTTTCAGGTCCGATCCAAACTCCCGCGAACAAAGTGTTTTCTTTTTTTAAACTTTTATGAGTTGGTAATTCTAAAATATTTAAAAATAAAGGCCGTATGCTTTTCTTGGATGATTTAAAAAGAGGTACACCATCCGTATACCACATAAGATAAATATGATTTTTATACGATAGGAATTGTCTTTTATCACTCATATTTTTGTATATCGCACCATCATATATATCCGAAATTAAATCTTTATTGATGGTTCTTGTAAATCTATGTTGAATGTCTTGAAAAAAACCGCTTCTGCTAAACATAGTCGACAGTTGACTGATGAAATCAATTTCTACCAGATGTGAAATATTTCTTTCGTCCTTACAATCAGCTTGGCACAAATTACAAACGTCGTTATCGTCAAAGTCATCAGATGAGCATTTATAACAAAATTTATGAGTTTTTAAAGGGAAAGTAAACCTTTGAAAAAATTTACGAAAGAGATAACAAATCTAGTAATGCTCCACCAGTTAACGAGTGACGAGTACCAAACAACAAAATTGCTATTAAATTTTCACAAACACGTAACGGGGAATTTGGGTATAATGGAGCATTTTCATCTCCATCGGGATGAATATCGAAGTCATTTTGCATGTTATTATTAATCTCGTCATATAATGTATTAGATTCTTCGTTCTCCTGAAATCTAAAATCATTTTCATCATCTTCATTGGCACTATTATCGGTATAATTAATTTCCATATTAGCTATATCTTCGGGTTGGGTTTCATTCGTTTTGTTATCACCGAAATTTAATGGTTCATTTATTTAATTTGGAATATTGTTCAAATCCGGATTCTGAAGTGGTTCTAAAAAACAATATATTTTATCTTTTAGTGTCTTAGGACTAGTTCTAGAAATGAGTCTTGGGCTCGTTAAAGGCGGGCTTACCCGACCCTAGCCCGTCCCGAGGCGGGCCGGGTTTTCGATTTCAAAGTTTTTGGCGGGTCGGGTCGGGTGTCAATTAAATTAATTTTTTTCGGGCCGGAAGGGGTTGGGCTTTTTTTTAACGGGCTGAATCGGGTCGGGTTTTTTATGTATTAGTGACCGGGCCTTCAAGTTTTTATTTTATTAACGACAGCCAATTAGCCTTTTATGTTTACATAGAGCCACGTAGTGATCAAAGCGAGAAGCTCATAAACTACTGGGTTTTCGTCTGCTAAGCAGACGCTTTGGTTTTTTATCAAGGAAAATAGTCTGCTTAGCAGACGACAACCTAGTAGTTTATGAGCTTCTCGCTTTGGCCACTACCGGGCTCTATGTAAATCAAAAACGCTAATCTCTAGTATTCAAAACTGTATCAACTGTTACGACGTTTACAATAGCCTATTAGTTAAATAAAAGTACGTATATTTGCGCCTCTATAGGAACCTAAATAAATCCCGTTCTGACTGTCTTGCCCCTGTTAAAATCAACTTTGTCAATTGAGAATTTGTAGAGCATCATCTGAAACCTATGAATACCTTGGGTTCGATGGTAAAAGGCCTATTTTTCACTGAAAAACGCAACTGGAACAATTGACAAGTTGAGCAAGCCAAAATAAACTTGTTTGATTTCAGAAAGCGATAGTCTCGCACTTTATTGCGAAAACCGGGTTTAATCATTTAAAAGTGTAATCATTATTTTTGTTGCGGACTTTTCTTTAGCCTTTAAAAACGTGGAAAATGATTCTGAAACATCTAATTAGACATAAATTTTTAGGTGCACGTAGGTTTTTGGTATTTAAATGGGAGTCACTTTTATTTAACATCATCGTGATAGTTATTCTTTAGAATTATGGTTCGTATTCAAGAGCGAAGGGAGTGTACCGAAATAGACAGAAAAAATATCTCCTGTAAACGTATCTTCTCTGCTACAAACAGGGATTTTAAAAAGAGGACGAGAAGGTGTTGTTAGTCACGTGTTCGTTGCTGCTAGCGTCATCTAGGCCTAATCGAATTTCAGTCAAAAACGTACAGCTTGATTTTCATTCGCTCGATAAATACATTTATTTTCCTAATCCGAATCGGATTGACAAGACCAGAAAACTGTCTGCTATAAGCAACAAATTTCTAAGAGTTCGTTGCGCCATTACGGCAATTATCTAAACTATAGGCCAATCACGCCACATAAAAGGTGGTCTTGACTCCCGAAAAAAATAAAAATAAAATAAAATAACCAATCGGAGTGATCCAGCATTTCGAGGTGGAGTACAAATGAGAAGTGGCAATTTAGGCGAATTTTTTATTTGTCTATTGTTGCCTTATACTTTGGAGAAGGTGACCGAAATCCGAAAATAATGTGTGAGATTTTTCAAGTGTGACATCCTAACCGAAGACCGTCCCTCAATACAGTTAAGTGATTTTCAAGAGTGGATTAGGTGAGCCTAATTTTGAGTTTGAATAACGTACCATTATTCGAATTATTAAGGATCTAAATGATGTTAAACAAAAGTGACTTCCATTTAAATACCAAAAACGTACGTGCACATCTAATAAGATGTTTCAAAATCTGTTTCCAAGTTTTTTAAAGGCTAAAAAAACGTCCGGAATAAAAACATGATTAAAAATTTTAAATGATTGAACTTTGTTTTCGCAATAAAGTGTGCGACTACTGCTTTCTGAAATAAAACGTTTATTTTGGCTTGCTCAACTTGTCAATTGTTCCAGTTGCGTTTTTCAGTGAAAAATAGGTCTTTTTTCATCGGACCAAAGGTATTCGTAGTATTTAGATGATGATCTACATATTCCCAATTGAAAAAATTTATCTAGCACCTAGTGGTGAAAAAATAATTTTTATATTAAAAGTATGAAAATATTTTCAAAAAACGATTAAATTTCACAAATCAATGTCCCCCGGTGTATTAATTTACCTATAAAAATTTCACGTTTCTACCTTACGTAGTTTTTCTAAAAAAACACTTGTCTGCACAAACAAACACCCTGTATACATTTTTGGAGAAGAATACGTTTTATTTATTAGAGCTGATGGGCTAACCACTTCTGAAAATTCTGTACACCGATTACAGAGAATACAGCCTTGGCAGTACAGATTAAACGTAATCAGCGTAAATGTTTTAGTACAGTCACAGCTACAAGCCTGTACACGGATTACGCGTAGTGATCAGCGCCTCGATTAGAACAACTTTAATTAAAATGCGACAACCGAGCGGGGAAAACCCACGATAGTGAGTTACAAAAACGATATTCCCTTATACTATTGTTAACCAGAGGCTTGTGGATTATATTTACCCTGCGACTGGTTATGGCTATCCCGAGATATCTACGTTGCGTACTCTGTTAAAATAATAAATACTAGCATTACGACTAATAAAAGATGTTTTTCGAAGGTAGTTTTTAGCCGTTTTAGCGGATTGCATTGCCGGGTCTTTCTTTATTGAGTACTTTACATTGAAATTATAAAACAAATATAAAGGTCCCTCCTTGGGCTAAGCCCTACCTAGCTCGATGGTAGAGATGGACTTGGTTAAAATAGACTATGTCTTGGGTCTGTAGCAAAAGTAGACAATGCGTAGGGTCCTTCGGTAGCTAGATGGTGTCTATAGCTTACTGGCGTAGACAAGGGGGAGGGGCTTGGTGTTCAAACCCTTCCTCCTCACGTAGAGAAAAATGTCTAGCCTGAGTCTGTCTCATCTAGCACGGTGGTTCGCGTTCATTCGGATAGGAGAGACGGAGTCAGGTAATAGGGAAACGTTTCGGTACGTAAGGTTACTAGGTACTCGTTTCGGGTCGGTTTCATCTTTCGAGTTCAACGTAAAACGAGATACAGGCTATTGTCATGGGATCTTCCGGGGCCCCCTGACCCTAAGGGCCCTAGGCACGTGCCTAGTGTGCCTAGTTTTTAATTCGGCACTGAGTTTTAGTTTTGGTTCTAGTCACAAGAACTGTTTGGCTAAATAACCTGTACGTAAGATCAAAATATTTGGTTTATATTTTTCGGGAAAAATAAATAACAGTCCTTTCTATAAAAGATTGAGTCCGGGGGTGGGGAAAGGAAAACTGTTTTTGCAAGAATGATTTACATCAACCTTAGTTTGTATTATCCTTGTGTTTTACTCTTAATTATCGATGATTGCAGGGTATTTTAACAAAGAGTAAACATTTGGCTGGGAAATATAAAAGTACCGGTAACTGCATAATATTGTTTTGTGAAATTGGCCGTGCGTAACGTCGAAAAAACAGTTGAGACGCGTACGAATCTTTTATAGAAAGGTCTATTGATTTTCTAATGTTATTGACCATTTTCTAAAAGCTAAATAGAAATCACGGTAATTAAAATTTTTAATCTGGAAGCCAACTCTAACATATAGTTTATCGGGCCGGGTCATAGAAATAGAAATTAGACTAGAAGCACTGCCCTTTCCGCCAATCCCAAGGGAAACAGGCGAGCTAGAAGGCTGACATTAGGGTGGAATCGCGATGTACGCGCCATCTGACAAACGCATTAAACATTGTCGCCATGGCTACGACGCGAATTTCGAAGAGGAAAAAAAAGGCGATCCACTGCGCATTACGTCGTGCGCAGCGGCTGTGTTTTCGTGTCTAAATTTTTGCGTCTAAAAGCATATCCGCAAATATGGTTAAAAACTGCGCTTTTTCACTTTGTAAAGAGAGATCTGGAAAAGAAATAAAATTCTCATTTCATAAGTATGTAATATTATAGTAAATATTTTATAATAATCTCGGAATAAGAGATTTCTTTACACTAAGATTTCCTCTGAGAAATGGTGAATTACTAGGAAAATAGGCTTTAGCGGTAAATTGCGAAAATTAGACTCCGTCTTCAATTACTTCAAATGACTTTATGTGTAGTAAACATTTTATCCCGGATGAAATTTACTTTCATAATAAAAGGCACCATTTGAAAGCAAATGCTGAACCTACACAAGTAAAAATCACCCTATACATTCTGAAATAAAAAACTAACTGAAATATGAATAATTTCTTTATTAAAACAAGAATTTGAAAGAGCTCCCAAAAATATCTATTCCAGAACAAAGCATATTTACATCTTCTAGAGTATGTCAATTTATTGATTTTAGTAATTGTTATTTAGTTTCCCTATTTATCAGAGGTTATTTCAGAAAACTTACGGAAAAAGTGAATTACCGGAAACCACTCAATTTGACTTGACTAATACTGATGATAGTTTAAAAGACACGGAAACCAAGATTTTGGAATCTCATGTAGGTATATTTTAAACCACACTGAAATAATTAAAATTTAGTTAAACTGTGATGATTTGTGGTATTTCAGACTTACAATGATTGCGCAAAGTTAAGGTGTGACTTTAAGGGTGACACGGTAGATATAGTAGATTCTTGAGATTTTTATGATTTTCCTAAAGCTGTTTAAATAACTTAATATAATGTCAGATAAATAAAAAAAAGTTTTTAATACGTTGCCTACGATCTGTTTTATGTTATTCCACGTGACCATATTTACTTATTTAGTATAAATTGTTTCTATGAGATGGCGCGACTATCGCGATTCCACTCTGATGGCAGCCTTCTAGCTGGTACGTCCCCGCCCAACCCAATCGTGCTTCTAGTCTAATTTCTATTTCTATGGGTCGGGTCGGGTTCCAATTTTGAATTTTTTAAACGGGCTGGATCGGGTCAGGCTTTTAAAATAGCCGGCCCGAGCTGCCCGACTCATTTTATTAAAAAAAATTAAAAAAATAAAAAAAATAAATAAATAAAAAATCTCTAACTAGTTCTATAATTTAAATTTCCAACATTACTATTGATATTTCTTACGTTTGTCTTGTCCATCATGAGCCGAGAAATTACCACGAAGTTTCTTGAGAACACGGTATCTAGTTATTTTGGGTATGTTTTCTAAACTATTGGATGATGACGCGAACTGATAATAAGATCGGGTATTTTTTATGAAGCGTGGACGTTGTATCCATTTTGTTTGTCTAAATTTTATAATGTACAGTCAGTACCACCGTAATACCTAAATAACGACACATATTACTATAAAATAATCCGACGTAGCTATACGACTTTCTTAAGGGATGGATTTTTGAAGATTTTCATAGTAATGGCAGCTGCCTGAGACGAAATGGCGGCTTCCATGAAATTCCCGCGTAAAAGAATGTTTACATATCAAAAAGCCAGTTTTTGTCTTTTACTTCGGTTTTCACTTTTGCGACCTTGAAGAAAAGCGAAAAAAAAAATTCCGGACGTTGGAACTTGGAAATTGTAGAATTGCGAAATAGGAAGCACCGCTGGCGCTGGTCAAGACTGGTAATTCTGCATCATATTATAAATTGTACTATTATTTTGAGAACGTACTATATACTACCAAATTGTACCAGTAGGTAGAAAATGAGAGTTGAGCCCCACGTGGATATATGATCCCTATGGGGATCCATAAGGATCCCTACGGGGATCCATAAGGATCATGCGTGGATCTGTCCCCATAAGAATTGAACGTGGATCTCCTCCATAGAGAATCAACGTGGAGCAAAAATCACCGACTCGAGTTTGTTCTCTTTCCCAGCTCGGCGCCGGTAGAGACAAAGTACGAAAAAGTCCGTTGAAATAATGACTTTCCGAAGCCTGAATGCGGCGTAGAATACCGAGCTTATTAAATAGGCGGCTTCCTATTTCTTTACGCAGAGGGAATGTACCTTGAACGTGTTTTACGGCGAGAGAGACGAAACATTAGCTATATGCTTAAAATAACGGGGAGCGAATTCAAGTGGAGGCTAAAAGAGGCGACGAGAAGCAATGTATAGCGAAAGAACGGTAGACCTTGAAAAACGAATCCTCGGTTACGGAGTTTCTCCCTTTGCCGGAAAGGGATCCTATATGAGTTATTTAACGTGGTTTCCAATATCCGTCGTCCGTCGAATATAATCGCTTTTAGGAATAAGTCTAAACACGTACTCCATCGAAATATTTGAAATTTAAAAACATACAATATTAAAATAACGGGGAGTAATTCGTATTTAATCCACACTGACTTACACGAAGGTCGTACAAAGGTCGTATTTAGGTACTATATAAAGGGACGTCGTTGTCCCTCCGAATTTATTCTGAATTTTGTCAGCTTGAGTATCACATCTCGGAATATTGAAAAATGTAAGTAATAAAACGACCCCTTAGTAGCCAGGTTTAAAACGTATACTAACGAGTACCAAACTTTATAATATAAGGAAGGAGCCTTTTAACGCATCCGCGGTTTCTAATTTCGGTTGCATTAAGAGCGACTCGTCGCTGCGCCGTACAAGTTGAGGAAACCTCGCATGTCGCCAGAAAGGAGAGTCGTTATTCTTGAGGGTTCTATTACAAATTGTTTAATAGAAAAAATAAAACCAATTCAATACCTAAGTATGTTTAAAATTCTCGCATGTCGCCAGATAGGAGAGTGGTTAGTCTCGAGGATTCTATTACAAATTGTTTAATAGAAAAAATAAAACCAATTCAATACCTAAGTATGTTTAAAATTCTCGCATGTCGCCAGATAGGAGAGTGGTTAGTCTCGAGGATTCTATTACAAATTGTTTAATAGAAAAAATAAAACCAATTCAATACCTAAGTATGTTTAAAATTCTCGCATGTCGCCAGATAGGAGAGTGGTTAGTCTCGAGGATTCTATTACAAATTGTTTAATAGAAAAAATAAAACAAATTCAATACCTAAGTATGTTTAAAATTCTCGCATGTCGCCAGATAGGAGAGTGGTTAGTCTCGAGGATTCTATTACAAATTGTTTAATAGAAAAAATAAAACAAATTCAATACCTAAGTATGTTTAAAATTCTCGCATGTCGCCAGATAGGAGAGTGGTTAGTCTCGAGGATTCTATTACAAATTGTTTAATAGAAAAAATAAAACAAATTCAATACCTAAGTATGTTTAAAATTCTCGCATGTCGCCAGAAAGGAGAGTCGTTAGTCTTGAGGGTTCTATTACAAATTGTTTAATAGAAAAAATAAAACCAATTCAATACCTAAGTATGTTTAAAATTCTCGCATGTCGCCAGATAGGAGAGTGGTTAGTCTCGAGGATTCTATTACAAATTGTTTAATAGAAAAAATAAAACAAATTCAATACCTAAGTATGTTTAAAATTCTCGCATGTCGCCAGATAGGAGAGTGGTTAGTCTCGAGGATTCTATTACAAATTGTTTAATAGAAAAAATAAAACAAATTCAATACCTAAGTATGTTTAAAATTCTCGCATGTCGCCAGATAGGAGAGTGGTTAGTCTCGAGGATTCTATTACAAATTGTTTAATAGAAAAAATAAAACCAATTCAATACCTAAGTATGTTTAAAATTCTCGCATGTCGCCAGATAGGAGAGTGGTTAGTCTCGAGGATTCTATTACAAATTGTTTAATAGAAAAAATAAAACCAATTCAATACCTAAGTATGTTTAAAATTCTCGCATGTCGCCAGATAGGAGAGTGGTTAGTCTCGAGGATTCTATTACAAATTGTTTAATAGAAAAAATAAAACCAGTTCAATAGCTAAGTGTGTTTAAAATTCTCGTATGTCGCCAGATAGGAGAGTGGTTAGTCTCGAGGATTCTATTACAAATTGTTTAATAGAAAAAATAAAACAAATTCAATACCTAAGTATGTTTAAAATTCTCGCATGTCGCCAGATAGGAGAGTGGTTAGTCTCGAGGATTCTATTACAAATTGTTTAATAGAAAAAATAAAACCAATTCAATACCTAAGTATGTTTAAAATTCTCGCATGTCGCCAGATAGGAGAGTGGTTAGTCTCGAGGATTCTATTACAAATTGTTTAATAGAAAAAATAAAACAAATTCAATACCTAAGTATGTTTAAAATTCTCGCATGTCGCCAGATAGGAGAGTGGTTAGTCTCGAGGATTCTATTACAAATTGTTTAATAGAAAAAATAAAACCAATTCAATACCTAAGTATGTTTAAAATTCTCGCATGTCGCCAGATAGGAGAGTGGTTAGTCTCGAGGATTCTATTACAAATTGTTTAATAGAAAAAATAAAACCAGTTCAATAGCTAAGTGTGTTTAAAATTCTCGTATGTCGCCAGATAGGAGAGTGGTTAGTCTCGAGGATTCTATTACAAATTGTTTAATAGAAAAAATAAAACAAATTCAATACCTAAGTATGTTTAAAATTCTCGCATGTCGCCAGATAGGAGAGTGGTTAGTCTCGAGGATTCTATTACAAATTGTTTAATAGAAAAAATAAAACCAATTCAATACCTAAGTATGTTTAAAATTCTCGCATGTCGCCAGATAGGAGAGTGGTTAACCTCGAGGATTCTATTACAAATTGTTTAATAGAAAAAATAAAACCAATTCAATACCTAAGTATGTTTAAAATTCTCGCATGTCGCCAGATAGGAGAGTGGTTAGTCTCGAGGATTCTATTACAAATTGTTTAATAGAAAAAATAAAACAAATTCAATACCTAAGTATGTTTAAAATTCTCGCATGTCGCCAGATAGGAGAGTGGTTAGTCTCGAGGATTCTATTACAAATTGTTTAATAGAAAAAATAAAACAAATTCAATACCTAAGTATGTTTAAAATTCTCGCATGTCGCCAGATAGGAGAGTGGTTAGTCTCGAGGATTCTATTACAAATTGTTTAATAGAAAAAATAAAACCAATTCAATACCTAAGTATGTTTAAAATTCTCGCATGTCGCCAGATAGGAGAGTGGTTAGTCTCGAGGATTCTATTACAAATTGTTTAATAGAAAACATAAAACCAATTCAATACCTAAGTATGTTTAAAATTCTCGCATGTCGCCAGATAGGAGAGTGGTTAGTCTCGAGGATTCTATTACAAATTGTTTAATAGAAAAAATAAAACCAGTTCAATAGCTAAGTGTGTTTAAAATTCTCGTATGTCGCCAGATAGGAGAGTGGTTAGTCTCGAGGATTCTATTACAAATTGTTTAATAGAAAAAATAAAACAAATTCAATACCTAAGTATGTTTAAAATTCTCGCATGTCGCCAGATAGGAGAGTGGTTAGTCTCGAGGATTCTATTACAAATTGTTTAATAGAAAAAATAAAACAAATTCAATACCTAAGTATGTTTAAAATTCTCGCATGTCGCCAGATAGGAGAGTGGTTAGTCTCGAGGATTCTATTACAAATTGTTTAATAGAAAAAATAAAACCAATTCAATACCTAAGTATGTTTAAAATTCTCGCATGTCGCCAGATAGGAGAGTGGTTAGTCTCGAGGATTCTATTACAAATTGTTTAATAGAAAAAATAAAACCAGTTCAATAGCTAAGTGTGTTTAAAATTCTCGTATGTCGCCAGATAGGAGAGTGGTTAGTCTCGAGGATTCTATTACAAATTGTTTAATAGAAAAAATAAAACAAATTCAATACCTAAGTATGTTTAAAATTCTCGCATGTCGCCAGATAGGAGAGTGGTTAGTCTCGAGGATTCTATTACAAATTGTTTAATAGAAAAAATAAAACAAATTCAATACCTAAGTATGTTTAAAATTCTCGCATGTCGCCAGATAGGAGAGTGGTTAGTCTCGAGGATTCTATTACAAATTGTTTAATAGAAAAAATAAAACCAATTCAATACCTAAGTATGTTTAAAATTCTCGCATGTCGCCAGATAGGAGAGTGGTTAGTCTCGAGGATTCTATTACAAATTGTTTAATAGAAAAAATAAAACCAATTCAATACCTAAGTATGTTTAAAATTCTCGCATGTCGCCAGATAGGAGAGTGGTTAGTCTCGAGGATTCTATTACAAATTGTTTAATAGAAAAAATAAAACCAGTTCAATAGCTAAGTGTGTTTAAAATTCTCGTATGTCGCCAGATAGGAGAGTGGTTAGTCTCGAGGATTCTATTACAAATTGTTTAATAGAAAAAATAAAACAAATTCAATACCTAAGTATGTTTAAAATTCTCGCATGTCGCCAGATAGGAGAGTGGTTAGTCTCGAGGATTCTATTACAAATTGTTTAATAGAAAAAATAAAACCAATTCAATACCTAAGTATGTTTAAAATTCTCGCATGTCGCCAGATAGGAGAGTGGTTAGTCTCGAGGATTCTATTACAAATTGTTTAATAGAAAAAATAAAACAAATTCAATACCTAAGTATGTTTAAAATTCTCGCATGTCGCCAGATAGGAGAGTGGTTAGTCTCGAGGATTCTATTACAAATTGTTTAATAGAAAAAATAAAACCAATTCAATACCTAAGTATGTTTAAAATTCTCGCATGTCGCCAGATAGGAGAGTGGTTAGTCTCGAGGATTCTATTACAAATTGTTTAATAGAAAAAATAAAACAAATTCAATACCTAAGTATGTTTAAAATTCTCGCATGTCGCCAGATAGGAGAGTGGTTAGTCTCGAGGATTCTATTACAAATTGTTTAATAGAAAAAATAAAACAAATTCAATACCTAAGTATGTTTAAAATTCTCGCATGTCGCCAGATAGGAGAGTGGTTAGTCTCGAGGATTCTATTACAAATTGTTTAATAGAAAAAATAAAACCACTTCAATACCTAAGTATGTTTAAAATTCTCGCATGTCGCCAGATAGGAGAGTGGTTAGTCTCGAGGATTCTATTACAAATTGTTTAATAGAAAACATAAAACCAATTCAATACCTAAGTATGTTTAAAATTCTCGCATGTCGCCAGATAGGAGAGTGGTTAGTCTCGAGGATTCTATTACAAATTGTTTAATAGAAAAAATAAAACCAGTTCAATAGCTAAGTGTGTTTAAAATTCTCGTATGTCGCCAGATAGGAGAGTGGTTAGTCTCGAGGATTCTATTACAAATTGTTTAATAGAAAAAATAAAACAAATTCAATACCTAAGTATGTTTAAAATTCTCGCATGTCGCCAGATAGGAGAGTGGTTAGTCTCGAGGATTCTATTACAAATTGTTTAATAGAAAAAATAAAACAAATTCAATACCTAAGTATGTTTAAAATTCTCGCATGTCGCCAGATAGGAGAGTGGTTAGTCTCGAGGATTCTATTACAAATTGTTTAATAGAAAAAATAAAACAAATTCAATACCTAAGTATGTTTAAAATTCCGAGACCCGTTGAGTAACGTGTCACTTTGAGACAATCGTCAAAAATAAACACACCGACATTTTGTTCAAAGGTAAATAAATTAACTAGGGTAACGCGTTATGCCCTTTGGTACCATTGTTTTTATTTCGAAGAGTATAAAAACTCGTGTCGAGATAAGAAGAATTATATTCGCAATGTCGATTCGAAGTGAAATGCCTCTTGACCGAAAAGTAGCCGTCGCAGTTCTTCGCTACACCGTGGCTTTGGGACCTATTCCCGGAAGGCCCGAACTGCCCGATCTTTCATTTCGCATGTTCGTGGTAATTCTAAGGAAGCATCACAAAGGGTTCTGCGTTAATTTCCACCCGGACGAAACGAGATGTACCGTTGACGTACATCTAGCGTATCACCCGAATATAGGGAATATTCGGAATGCACTTGGACCCTGCCTGATGCAGTTAATAACAGTAAGTAATGTCCATGGTTTCCATTCTTAGTTTTTACATATCAGACCCTGTATTAATGAAATTAGTCTTAAATAGATAGAGAAGCGGGATCTTTCTATCTCCCACGAGGAGGACCTCATGGCTTCAATGCTTCTGTCTTCCCTCAATAACGCACCGACCGTCTCAACCTTCGCTTCCACATCGTCATCGGCATCTCTCGCATTTTCATCGGCATCGTACATAGAAGCTTCAGCATCAGTCGCTCCTATTTTGTCTTTACCTTCTACTTCGAGGGCTCATCCGTTGGCGCTCTCCACCACTTCATCATCTTCTTCAAGACCGTCATATTCCAAACCCGAAAAGCGTAAAAAAAGACCTCGTCTACAGTGACAGGTCAGCAGAAGAAACCGAAAAAAAGTAGTTTTCCCTAATGATTTAGACGACCTAATATATTTAGAACAAATAGTGAAAGACGCGATGGAGGGAAGCTATGACATGTAAATAAAATTGTATAACCAGGATGATTTAAAATAAAAATATATAAATTCCTTATATTTATTTCATATCAATAATAAACATACTAAATTACCGTAAGCTTACTCTTCACTCAAATAATTCTGAAAATATAAAGTTAATACTCCAGAAAATTTAAATGAGATTTGTTACATTTCTATAGATTGAATTCCATTTTCGAAATGAAATGGAGGGAATGATACTAGAAAGGAGAGATTAATTTGATGGTACGGGGATCTATTCACATACTTTTGGATCATATTTTCTTCTGCCTAAACACCCAGATATTCCATAAAGGTTTTGGGTATCAAAGTACACCCTAGAGAAAACCGATATATAGTCTAACCCTGATTCGCTCCTATCTACATTTGAGTAGAGCAGTTAGTATGGGAGTTCTCTCCGTATTCAATTAAGAGGCGAAAAAATGTTCCAATGTCCCATTTGCTCGAATAAGTTCACGAGGAGAAATAATTTAAATAGACATATTAGGGAACAACATTCGAAAAGAAAACATGTTTGCCCGGAGTGTAAAAATAGTTTCACGCGTAGATCGGGGTTAATTCGGCATTCTCGGATTCACACGAATGAATCTTCAAGTTCCGAAGTGAGCTCACGCCAACCGGGCACATCCCAGCAAGAAGAAAATTCGCCGTCGCCTCAAGAAGAAGAACCGATGGATGACGGGAAACCTGACTTTGAAGGGGACGTCGAAGAACTCGGAGCTCTTGAAGACGCCTTGGTCAGTTCACGTTATATGCCACGTATTACGCACACGGACACCGAGATTTTAATTAATTCAATCAAACCTGCTTTAATTAAATATTTGGAAAACCATTTGAGTAAGAAGCTTGGGATTAAATGGAACATGTTTATTCGCGTGAGATATGAACATGAATTACCGGATGGTCAGACGGTTGAAGCCTTACCATACTTCCGAAGTAGAACCCAAGCTATACTAACATCTGACGTTATCCCGGGTCAAATCGACGCGGGATTGAAGGAGATTTCGAGGGCCATGGAAGAATTTCAAGACGCGGGAAGTGGTTGGACGATTGATCACATCTTGTTTTTCCAATTAGATATTATTTCATATCAGCCACTTGTCGCAGGATGTTACATTGAAATACCTCCGAAATTAAGTAAGAGAGGAGTCTTAAATATCAAATCCGAAGATGACAAATGCTTCTTATGGTGTCTGCTCGCAAAATTATACCCGGCAAGTGCTCACCCGGAAAGAAAGGGACAATACGAGGAATACGAGAATGAATTAGACTTGTGCGACATCGATTTCCCTTTTCAATTAAATATTAACAAACTAAAGAAAATTGAAGTGAAAAATGACATTTCAATAAATATTTTCGGGTACGACGAGGAGGTGTTCCCTCTCTATATCAGTGACCATAAGGCCCCGGAGAATCGTCAGATTGACTTACTTTTTCTTAAATCTGGAGATTTCGGTCATTTCTGCTTAATAACGGACTTAATCCGCTTAGTTAGTCATTTCACGAAGCACAATGGAAAGGTGCATGTATGCAGATATTGTCTACATCGTTTTTCGGGTACGCACTCCGAAACAAACCATAGGAAACACGTAGAAAATTGTAACGTACATGGTCCGCAGTTGACTAAGATGCCCTTCAAGAAGCCGATATTAAAATTCGAGAAAATAGAATGGCAGCAAAAGGTAAGGAATTCAATCAAATGTTATTAGCTCCTGTTCTCAAATTTATTACTTTTAGGTTCCATACGTGATTTACGCCGATTTTGAATCAATAATAGATAAAATCCATACATGTCTCCCGGATTCAAAATTGTCATCCACAACGAAACTTAGCGAACATGTTGCGTGCGGTTTTTCTTACGTGGTTGTAGGACCGGACGGTGAGAAATATTTGAAAAACAAATTTCAACAATTACTAAAGTTTTTCTTTTTTTTTTAACAGGAAAGCCGAATGCACCAGTTACATATCGCGGGATGGATTCCATCGACGTATTTCTGGAAAGTCTATTAATGGAACGAGAGAAAATCACGAATTTACTAAAGGAAATAGTTCCTATGGATCTAACTCCCGCCCAAGAGGAAGCGTGCCGAACTGCGACTACTTGTTATGTTTGCGAAGGAGTTATCACACCGGAAGACCCGGGAGTTAGAGATCACTGCCATTTTTCCGGTATAAAAAGTTTGTAAATAATTAAAAATATTTTAAAATAAATCATCTTTTTTTAATTTAGGTCGTTTTCGAGGGGTGGCTCATAATTCCTGTAACTTGAAATTATGTGTCGGGAAATTCACGCCAGTCTTTCTGCACAATTTAAGCAGGTAATTCCTTAATTCTTTTAAAATTTTAGAATAGTGTTAACTTTGTAATATTTATTGCAGGTATGACGCTCACCTGATTATGCAGCGCATTGGTCTGTTTAAAGACGAAGACATCACCTGCATCCCCTCAAATACGGAAAACTACATTTCCTTTTCATTCGGGGGACTCCGGTTTCTGGATTCCTACCGATTTCTTCCGGAGAGTCTCTCAACCTTAATCTCTAATTTGGCTAGTGGTGGTCCGGTCAAATTTCCAATCCTAAACTCTTTTTATCCCCCGTACCAAGTCCCATTTTTACTGAAAAAATTGACGTATCCGTATGACTACATGGACGACGTAAAAAGATTTGAAGAAACGGTTCTCCCCTCAAAAGAGGCCTTCCATAATTCACTTATAGGAGAAGACATCTCAGACGAGGATTACGAAACCGTTCGTCAAGTTTGGAACGTTTTCAATATTCGAAATTTAGGTACGATATACTGCTTAAGTATACGGTGAAAGAAATTAATTGTTTATTTTCTAACTTCGTAGGAGAACTTCACGATCTTTATGTACAGGCTGATACCTTACAACTGGCGGACGTTTTTGAGAGTTTTCGCGCAATGTGCGTAGAATACTACAACCTAGATTGTTGCCACGCCTACACCATACCCGGTTTCACTTGGAAAAGCGCCCTTCGAATGACAAAAGTTAGATTAGAACTTTTGCTTGACCCTGATATGCATTTATTCATTGAGCGTGGAATCAGAGGCGGTGTGTCAATGATAAGCCATCGAAACGCTGAGGCAAATAACCCGTACCTCCCGGAAACCTATAATCAAGACAAACCATCTAATTACATCATGTACTATGATTGTAACAATTTATACGGTTTTGCCATGATTGATTACCTCCCGACCGGCCAATTCGCGTGGGTTCCAGTATCAGATCTTCTGGAATACACTGAAAACACGTTCTAACTCTACCCGACGATTCTCCTTACGGGTTCATTTTGGAAGTAGATCTACACTATTCGGAAGAACTACACCAGGATCATAATTGTAATCCGCTGGCCCCCGAATCTCGCGTCGTAACCACTGACTTATTTTCTTCCTATTATAAACTAATGCTAAAACAACTGAATCTCCCGGCCAAAGACACGCTCCCCAAACTTGTACCTAACCTCCTCGGTAAGGAACGATACGTATTGCACTACAGAAACCTTAAATATTACGTTTCCAAGGGTATGAAACTAACCAAAGTTCATAAAATACTCTCTTTCAACCAATCTCAGTGGCTACGACCTTTCATCGAATTCAACACCGAGAAAAGAAAACAAGCCCAAAATAACTTTGAAAAAAATTTCTTTAAATTACTAAATAATTCAATCTTTGGAAAGACTATGGAGAATCTGCGAAACCGCATTGATTTCCATCTTGTACAAACACCCGAGAAGGCAATCAAAAAGGCAAGCAGCCCGGCGTTTGAAAAATTTACAATCTTTCACCAAGAACTTGTCGGTATTCAGCTCAAGAAAAAGTCTCTAACCTTGAACAAGCCGATCTATACGGGGTTCACGGTATTAGATCTATCCAAACTGATCATGTATCAATTTCATTATGATTATATTAAGAAGACCTACGGGGATCAAGCTCGATTACTTTTTACCGACACGGACTCCCTCACATATGACATCAAGACCCAAGACGTCTACGCGGACTTGAAAAGGGATTCCCACTTATTCGACTTTTCGGACTATCCTCAGTCGCATTTCCTTCACTCAAAAGTAAATAAAAAAGTCATGGGAAAAATGAAAGATGAACTTTCAGGGGTTCCTATAGAGTCTTTCGTGGGATTGCGTCCGAAATTATACAGTATATTGTTCCAAAATGGAGAAAAGAAAGTAGCGAAAGGAGTGTGCAGACAAGTCGTGAAAAAAGAAATACGCCACGCGCATTACCGAAACTGTTTATTCCAAACCCGTGTCTTTACGCATTCCATGAAACGGATTGTAAGTGATAAACACCAACTGTTTACAGTCACTCAAAACAAACTCTCGTTAAGTCCTTGCGACAATAAACGATACATTTTGGGAGACGGAATAAGAACTCTATCGTATGGTCACCATTGGATAGATTTGCTAAAACGTAAGACCTAAGTGAAATATATGTTTCGAGTGTAACGTGTAAAAAAATCCATTTTCTAAATTGTTTTTGGTTTTTGTAAAGTGTTGATAAATAAAAAAAACTTATTATCATTGAAAATTTATTGAATATTTTGAATACATGAATTCCTTAACCATTTTATCATTAACAGATTTATTTTTAGAAAATCTAGACACAATATCAAATAGTCTTATTCCTCTACACCGATTAAGAGAAAAATAAACGCAGAACCCCCCCGCACGTGGTACTCCCAGTTTCCTGTAGCTGCATAGAATTAAACGTCACTGTCGCACTGTTTCTTTCGACAAAATTATTAAAAGGGAAAAAATCCGGACTGTTGCCGAAACTGTCGAAAAATTCTAGAAAAACAAAAACAATTAATACTTCGCTCCATCTGTTTTCAGTACTCGAATTTCAGGGAAATACCTGTAACCTTTTCGTTAGAGAAATATAACACCACCCAATGTTCGCCTTCGCCCTGTGACGTATCAGTGTTTACGATGTAGAGAGACGGAAAATATATCACGTGTTTTGGTAGTTGATCAGCTGTAAACACGCCACGGAAAAGGTCTTTCGTGAATTTATCCATTTCCATAATTTTAGTTAGTTGTATCGTATCCATTGTTTTTAGTCAAATAAGACGGTTCTGTTGTTATCAATTTCGATAAGGCTTTGAAAATCGGCGTATACGATGACTGCGATGGTTTCGGGTAAAGCTTTCGCAAACTTTATTTCAAGTCTCAAATTTCCGTTTTTAACCAGGTGAAAATGGGAAGCGTTGTTCATAAGATCAGCTGTTAGATCATAGGCGAAAAGACAGTTTCCACCAACAAAGGCTTCGCGACATAATTGGTTACCCTCGTCTATACCCCATTGATTGGTCTGAAGAAATAAATTAGCGTACGCTTGTATATAACTATGCCCCGCAAAATTCGGAGTAAGCGGTTTATGGGGGACGGAATTTCCGTCTACAAAAAGACCAATATGATTTAAATCAAAATGTTGAAAATTATACGGGGTTGATTTTAATTCGCCCAAAAACGCCGTTTGTTTAACCATTCCAATAACGACTCTTTTTGGAATTTGACCAGTAAATAAATGATCTTGAACTACGCTTTGGTTTCCACCCGGAATGGAGAATGATGTACACTCGGTACGCGTGATGGGGTACTTCGCTCTCGCCATTTGCAACACTTTAGCATGTGACAGAGGGATTTCGGGAATAAGTTTAACTTTTCTGAGATAAAGGGAGGCCATTTTTATGTTGAGTTTACATTTCATGTCAGAATGTAAACAAAATTCAACGTTTGGTTTTCCAAAGACAAATTTTAAATCCACTAAATTAAGAAGATAGCGGGGTTGCTGACAAATGTCCAAATGCAGACCTCCAATCATATCAATCGTTCCTTTTTGCGCGAAATGCCTTCTTTTGACGAAACCTTTATTGTTCGCGAAATCGTTGAATTTTCCGTGCGTATCGTGATAAAATAAAGAACTGGTCAGAAAACTCGTTTTAGCCGAGTCTCCAAATGTTAATGTTGTTTGATAATACGACTTATATGGGTAATTCTGAGCGCTTGGCGTAACGCATTTTTCATTTAAAAATAAATGAACTTCGGGGAAAAGACTTTGTAAAAACAAATTTACAGGTGCTATATTATCAGCGGCAGTAGTTACGGTACCATCAGCCGCGATTACTGCGGCTCTCGGGAATTCGCCATCTTCTCTCGTGACATCAACTTGTACGTGTAAAAGAGTTTGCGACAAATCTATATACGTCTCTGAATTCCCACTAACGCAGAAAGTTAGCGCTGAATTGTTGGAAATACTGGAAATGGGATCGTATTCGACCCATTCACCTCCTATGATCCCCGTCTGCGTTAACGGAACTTGAAAAAGGTCCAATTCAGAGTTCACACATCCATTCGAATGCGGGTGTAATAGAGCCATTACGAAAATATATCGGAGTAACTAGGACACGTTGTTTTCCTTTTCTTGACTTTGACTCGAGTGACTTCTTTTCGTGGTTTTGCACGTCTCTTTTTAAGCCCCGACCCTGTCATTTTCTTAATGGTTTCCGCGGTTGATAATAAAGTTTCCCGACCCGCGCTCTTTGATCGGGATGCCAGAGCGGTTTTAATAGGTATTCCACTGGCAACGTCAGTCACTACTTTCGCTCCGGTATCTAAAAATTTTCTTCCGAGATATTGCGCTCCACGTTTAAATAAAGGCATGGCACTACGAAATGCCGACGCGAGTATGTTTCCCAAACCATATCCCCTCTGCACCCCTATTCCTCGGTACACGGGAATAGAGCCGTAGCCAGCTTGATTTAGGTAGTAGTGTTCGTAGTCGCTTACAGCGATGGCATTGAAGTGAGTCATGATGTTTATCGTTCGTTATTTTAACGAAAATGATCGTCACTCGAGGTCGCGCGCTGTTGTTATAGCGCGAGCCAGGCCCTCCGCGGTTTGAAATGTAGAGTTACGTGCACCTTCCCACGTTCGAATTGGACAGGGTTTCCCAATTCGTCCATAATGTTCACTTCGATAGTTTTTATTTCCGAAGAAGCGACGGGTAGATAATGAGGTCGAGAGAACTCTACGTCCACAGTTTCTCCGTCTTTTCCTTTCGCACTAACAATACGTAAAAGCGGAACGTTGCTATCCCCCACGATCGTATTTTGAACGACGTCGGAATAAATAAATAAGGAGTGTAAACCCGCATCCAAATCCGCCATATAAGGTGCTATCATGGAATCCGTAATTATGAAATTTTCTTTTGCTTCCAACGTAAATCCTAGCATGACTGCTATGTCCCCGGGCATATCAACTTTAAATTTATGTCCCGCGAAAATCGATTTGAAATCGTAACCAGACGAAACGGAAACACGTTTTAATCGTTCGTCGTACTTAAATAGTATACTTTTATCTACATGTAACATGTTCAGTAATTCCTGAATTGTTAAAAAACTTCCTTTAGGTATAATAGCTACTACTTCATTCGATTTATCGTCAGTGGACCAAATTCGAATTGCACTATCTTTCTTTACGTTATTCCAAGTCATAGGATAACTTATTTCCGTTAGTGCTACTTCGTAGGGACCGTTTAGTTTTACCATCTCCGGGAGATACGTTCTAAATTTACTTGTCGTATTATTAGGAAAGTATTTGGTTGAAGAATCGGAGGGTAACGTGATATAGAAACTCATTTTAAATCTACTTCCTGCACCCAACTGTCAAACTGTGGACCGTATCCTCGCCAACGCACGAGTAACTCGGTGGTATTATCCGATTTAAGTCTTTTTCGTAACACTTTTTCGATTAACAAAAGCGCACGTATTCAAGTCTTTCCCCACTTTTTGAACTTTTTCCTTGTAAAATACTCCTAAAATGGGTTCGGAATCTAAAGCTTCTAGTTTATATACCGGAGGGTGTCTCGGTAGCCGCTTAATCACCCGAAACAATTCTTCGGAATAGTTTGGAAGGAATCCTTTTTCGAAGAGACCCTTGTTTTTGCTAATTCTTACAATGTCACCGATTTCAAAATCATAAGCTACTGGTGGGCTGAAATCGATGTCTCCATACAAATTTTTCCAAATGATTTTCGAATTTTCTTTCGTAACATCAACGGGCTTACATTTAATTGATCTATGGTAACTGTTATTGTACGCGTGCACTAAATCTTGTAGTACATCTACGTAGGTCCTTGTATTTTCCCCGGTAAAGTATCGATACATTCTTGATTTAAGGGTTCGAATAAACCGTTCAACGATGCTTGCCTTAATTTCGGAGTCTGTGGCAAAAAATTTTATTCCTCGCTTTTCTAACTCTTCCTGTACAGAACGACAGACGAACTCATTTCCGTGGTCACTTTGCAATCGTTTCGGTTTTCTTTCACCATCCAGTATTTTTTTCAGAGATTTGACGATAGTAACCCCTTTCTTATCTTTCACCGGTTCAACGAAAGCGTATTTACTAAAAACATCTATGCAGGCTAGAATATAACGATATCCCTGATTTTTTCTCGAAATTTTCTGAAGGTCGATTAAATCAGCTTGCCATTGTTCGTCGATGCCATATGCTATTGTTTTATTTCTTTTATACCGCCATTTTGCGTCCTTATGTAAGGTATATGTATCTTGATTTCTTAAAAATTCATTGACGATTTTCAACGTAACTTTGATTCCTTTTTCTCGAGCTGAACGATATAATCCTCGTGCACCGACGAAACCCACAGAGTCTCTCACATCATAATAAATATTTTGCAGTTTATCCATAATTAGTAAAATTTCCAAAAGTAGGCGCTAAGTAATTCCATAATAGAAAATCTAGTAATTTGATTATTATAAGAAATAACATGAATAAAATGGCTGTTAAAAGTTTGGGTTTTTTGGAGAACGAATTTGTTAATTTGGACACCATACTAACAGCTACACTATCCGCACACCCTTCCATGGTGATAAAGGTTATTGAAATAAATACTCGCTTCTTGCGTTAAACATTTTATTGGTATATACATTCAAATTGTCACCCAAGGTTGTCGACTGGGTGTGGTTGTGTTATAAGAAAATGACTTTAACAAGTTTATTCTCGCGGGGTTTTTAATAAATTTTTTGGGTACATTGTTGTTTTGTAACGTTTCGTAAAAACTATTAATTCCCGTGGGATCGCTTATGGCTTTGGTTTTTCTAACCGCGTCGTAAATTAAATCGATAACGTTTGATCCTGGGACGGCTCGTCCACCAATTTCTATTTCACCAAGTTCATTCCAATTGATATATCTCATTGTCCAGTTGTATAAAGATATTGCATCAGGAAGCATAGTAGGTGAAACCAAAGACGCGATATCCTGGTACCAAGTTTTCTTAACTCGCTGCTTTTCTTCTGGTTTGCGGTTAGATTTTAAATGTCGCTGTAAAGTTTGATTATATAATGTCAATTTCTCGGATTCAGTTGTATTTGAAGTCTCAAGGATAGCTTTCATTTCTTTGTCTAACGTAGGCATTTCCGGTTCACGGGAGACTTCTTCTACTGTAGAGTTTTTCATTCGACGCAGCACGTCTTCAGACACTAATATCATTTTGCGAGCCATTCATTTGTTGATAGCACGACTTATTCAACTACCAGCGACGGAGCTGACGATTGAAAGTAGCGGAGCTAATAACAGTGGGAGAAATCCTCCTTTCTGCACGAGAATTTGTTTTCTTTTGGTGAGAGGAATTTTTTGGCAAAGATGATGTAAAACCTTTCGGTGTTTCATTAACCGACTCTTCTGACCATCTGTTAGTTGAACGTTCCCGCGTAGAACATTTATACAACATTCGACCAACGCTAAAATAGCTTCACGGTTTGCTAGTTTAATAATGCCTTTTCTCTGTTTAGCGTTACAAGTGCTCAAATATTTCAGAAAGTTTATGTTTTTACAAACTCTTTTTGAAGTTGAAACCACCATTTTTTATATAGGAACAAAAACTGCGGGTTCCTCTCCGGGTATTATTCCCGTTCGTAGTCTATACTCTTCTGCGGTGTTCGGTTTCAAGTCAATGAATAAATACCCGTACGGTTTTGCTACAGATTGACGGAAAGCGTCAACGACGAATTTAGTATTAGAGGGGGATATTTGTTTAGCGATATTCAATACGCTTGAAACGTCCCTAGCAGATCGAAAAATTATAAGGTATTGCGAATATAGATTGAGAAACTTCTTTGCCGTGATAAAATAAATTTTGCATTAAAATCAGGACCGACGTGTTTCGATGATGGGAGCCTCGAATAAATAGATTGGTGACGTCTTTGTTATTGGCTATTTCGCATAATAAGTCGTCCAGAATCACAAAGTTCCTAATCGCTGTATTCAAATTACCTGGGTCTAACGAACCCTCGTGAAATTCCACTGTTGGATTACTTCCCAAAATTGAATTAAATAAATCATTTTGATATTCCGTATAACACCAAATTATACGTTCTGGTGGAGGGGAAATGCAAGACTCATTATGCTTAATTAGCTTCGCAATGAAATGGGACTTTCCACATTGAGTAGGTCCAGATACGAGACCAGTGAAGGGGTGTAACATCACTGGATCCATGTTCGTAAATGATCTTAATAAATAACGAGTCAAGATTTAAGTATGTCGAAATATTTATTAGTCTACAACATCCTCAGATTGATCCAACATTTTTTTAGCATTACACACAACAAAAGACATGATATTATCACGAAAGTCCTCGCTTAAAAACGTGTCTAGTTTCGAGGTTATTTCGTAATAACTTATTTTTTCCATCGCGTCAAATAAATGCATTTCTAAACGGGAATTCCAATCTATCATAAGGCAATCGTGCTGTCGTTGGCTGGGATGATCACTTTCACACCCCTTGCATTGCTTATGAATGAAATCAGTTATTTTCCCCAGTACAGTCTCTTTGATTTCCTTAAACACACGTTTAACCTCGTTGTGGTAGATCATCACTTCATCATATTTATCTAGCAATGCCTTCCAGGGGTAGAGTGAGATGGTGCTCCCCCGTTTAGTTAGGTAATGCTTTCCGTAGTTGGTCCCAGTTCCAAGGACTATTTCTCTCACGTCCACAACCCGTCGGTTTTGAAAAGTACACAGCTCGACTCGTCTTGTTTCCGATCCTTCGAAGAACCACGTAGAAGGTGGGATAGATTCGTCCTCCAAGAACGATGTTATTTGGCTGTCCGCTCTCCATAGTTGCTTAAATTGGCTTTCCGTCAAGGCGATTCCAACGCTTCCATCTAATGCTCCAATGTAGATATTAGCGTCTGGCGTCACCGATACTCCTTTCTTGCTAGAAATTGGTAAAGCTTTACTGGCGTTCCTATAAAGTTTGGTCCTCGTTAGTATACGTTTCAAACCTGGCTACTAAGGGGTCGTTTTATTACTTACATTTTTAAATATTCCGAGATGTGATACTCAAGCTGACAAAATTCAGAATAAATTCGGAGGGACAACGACGTCCCTTTATATAGTACCTAAATACGACCTTTGTACGACCTTCGTGTAAGTCAGTGTGGATTAAATACGAATTACTCCCCGTTATTTTAATATTGTATGTTTTTAAATTTCAAATATTTCGATGGAGTACGTGTTTAGACTTATTCCTAAAAGCGATTATATTCGACGGACGACGGATATTGGAAACCACGTTAAATAACTCATATAGGATCCCTTTCCGGCAAAGGGAGAAACTCCGTAACCGAGGATTCGTTTTTCAAGGTCTACCGTTCTTTCGCTATACATTGCTTCTCGTCGCCTCTTTTAGCCTCCACTTGAATTCGCTCCCCGTTATTTTAAGCATATAGCTAATGTTTCGTCTCTCTCGCCGTAAAACACGTTCAAGGTACATTCCCTCTGCGTAAAGAATTAGGAAGCCGCCTTTTTAATAAGCTCGGTATTCTACGCCGCATTCAGGCTTCGGAAAGTCATTATTTCAACGGACTTTTTCGTACTTTGTCTCTACCGGCGCCGAGCTGGGAAAGAGAACAAACTCGAGTCGGTGATTTTTGCTCCACGTTGATTCTCTATGGAGGAGATCCACGTTCAATTCTTATGGGGACAGATCCACGCATGATCCTTATGGATCCCCATAGGGATCATAGATCCACGTGGGGCTCAACTCTCATTTTCTACCTACTTGTACCATATTTACAGCCTACTGTACTATAGTGGTACTATTTTTATATTTAGGTACGCGTGGTCGAAGTTGGTCTTAATATTTCGTTGGCTGAATGCAAAACCACGTAACTTTATACTAATTATAATTAAAGTTACGTAGTTTTTGCTTACAGGCGACGATTTATTAAGCCAGCTTTCACGTGTTGCCAGATCACTCGATATTTTATATTAGTACCATAATTTCGTTCGTTGTACTAAACATTTTTACCCATTGTACAATAATTCCGTCTTGAAAATATGGCAACGCTAATGTGCAGCAATCTTTATCATTTTCGCGCGGCCTAGTACGAGAACGACACGCGATCTATAGTCCAGGAGCTAAGAGGGGTTTAATGCCAATTTTGAGTGCAAATGGTTTGAAGGTGTTTTCTAGGTGAAAAAATGGCGCTGATTTCGGAAAAAAATAGTCTTATGAGTGTCAACCTGGGCATTTAGCCACCAGAGGGCGTTCAAGGTCAAAATGGTCGCATTTGCAAAAGTCCCCTACAATAAATTGAAAGGTCGATTCCAGGTGAAACAATGGCGCTGATTTCGGAAAAAATAGTCTTACGAGTGTCAACCTTGGCATTTAGCCACCAGAGGGCGTTCAAGGTCAAAATGGTCGCATTTGCAAAAGTCCCCTACAACAAATTGAAAGGTCGATTCTAGGTGAAACAATGGCGCTGATTTCGGAAAAAAATAGTCTTATGGGTATCAGAATGGGAATTTAGCCACCAGAGGGCGTTCAAGGTCAAAATGGCCACATTTGCAAAAATCCCCTACAATAAATTGAAAGGACGATTCTGGGTGAAAAAATGGCGCTGTTTTCGGAAAAAATAGTCTTACGAGTGTCAGCCTGATCATGGTCGCATTTGCAAAAGTCCCCTACAATAAATTGAAAGGTCGATTCTAGGTGAAAAAATGGCGCTGATTTTGGAAAACATAGTCTTACGATTGTCAGCCTGGTCATTTAGCCACCAGAGGGCGTTCAGGGTCAAAATGGCCGCTACAGTTTTGCAAATGTTGGGTGCAATACATTCAAAGATTGAATTCAGGTAAAGAAAGAAGGCGCTGAGTGAGTTAAAAATAGTCTTGAATTGGTCAGAATAGGCGTTTTGCCACCAGATGGCGTGTAAATGCAAATTTCTGCTGAAATCGAAATACATGAAATAACAGTAAAAACTCAACAAAAGTTTCGATTCTTACTAGAGTTATAACACTGAACAACAACATTTTGTCACTGAGGGCACCAGCTACTTCATTGTGCCGTCACGGTGAAATTTTATTAAAACTTACGATAGACGAATATGAGCGTCAGAAATTCGGGAACACCTAATCAATTTTAAAATTAGTGTCAAAAGTTTTTGATATAAATTTATACAGTTTTTTTTTAATTTTATAATGTATTTAAAGCAATAGCCGTCTAAAGTAAATATAATCCACTTTTAAACAAAATATAATAGATGGCGCTGTTATATTAAAACAGTTCGCCATCAGGCCACCAGGCGGGCTTAATACGTTCCTAAAAGCAAATGGCGGCAGCGAAGACTCTCTTTAGTTTTGGTAGACAATTTCTCTTTCAAAATGGGCAGCAAATCTTGTATATTACATTTGGAATCTTCGAAAAACGAAAAAGAAAAAATATCATGGTTTACAGCGTCTACGTGGAACCGTGTTTTAGAAGTGGCCGTAATAAGAAAGAACACAATTAAATTGTCTAAGTATACTGTTATTTGTGAATCTTTACCCAGTGAGTACTCCGATTTAAATGGATACCACCAAACGTGCTATAAAAACTTTACTGCGGTACCAAAATCCCAAAGCGTTTCCACTGAGAACTCTCTTACGAGCCAAAAACCGATACTTCGTTCTGAAGTCGACCATTCGGTAGCAAGTTCTTCAGGAGTATTTAAACAAGTATGTGTATTTTGTTCAAAGTATCGAAAAAACACTACTACGGGCTCGAAGGAATATTTGGGAAAATGTGAAACCACCGAAGCGGAAGACAAAATTAAAGAGGCAGCGCAGATTCTCGACGATAGAAACATGTTAAGCAGAATAAGTGGAATTGATTTTGTTGCTAAAGAAATATGTTATCACCACTCTTGTCGAAAGTCTTATTTATCTTCGGCGGAAAGAATTAGAAGATAAGCTATTTCTAATTCTCACCATACCGAAGAGCAAGAAGCTAATCAGAATGCCTTCCGAAAAGTTCTTCGTTACGTTGAAAATGAAATCATTATTAGAGAGAAAGCTGAACTTCTTCAATCAGTTTGTTCCGTATATCTTTGTTATCTCTCAGAGGAAGGCGTCGACTGCTCTTTCGCCTATAGACCATCCTATCTAGGCGAAAAATTCAAAAGCCACTTTAATGGAAAGTTAAAAATAGGAAATTTAAATAAAAAACATGGGAATGTGTTGTATTTACACGCCCTTGAAGATGGCGGGAACTTGCAAAAGGCCTTTGATTTAGCGACGTCATCATGTGCGCATCTAAAAGCATCTGCTTTATATATTAGATCAACCCTCTTGGATCTTAAGAAAACCACTGAAAGGTTACCGTTCCCACTATCGACGCAGGATCTAGAGAAAGGGGAAGTAATAATTCCAGACGAATTGTTAATGTTTTATAGTACTCTTTACACTGGTTCGAGTGAGACTTCTAGCGATAACGATCGTGTTGAAAGATACGTTACTTCAGCTGCTAGCGATGCCATTTTCGCTGTTACTAGAGGACATGTAAAACCTGCGAAACATCTTTGTCTGGGACTTGGTGTAAAAAGTATGGTTGGTAGCAAGAAAGTTTTAAATTTACTCAACAGGTTTGGTCATGCAGTAAGTTATCACGTGGCGGAGGAACTTGAAACTGATCTCGCTCGCTCAATATCTGAACGTTCCAGACTTACACCAGAACCTCTTGTCCCTCTTCCAAACTTGGCGACAGCGTTGGCTTGGGACAACTACGATGAAAATACCGAAACTTTGTCCGGCCTAAATACTCTACATGATACATTTGGAATTTGCGTCCAGAATATTTCATTCGATACACCCCGAGCTAACGAAGAAATTGAACAAATCAAGAAACCAAGAATTTTAAAACGGCGCTCTTTAACAGTGGATAATATTTCTGACATTGAACCCTACGAATTAAACCAAAAATTTCAACCTTTGAATTTGTTAATAAGTTATCAGTTTTACCAGGAAATTGGGAACCAATGAGAAGGCGAGATTTAATATGGATGATGTCAACCAATTGGTCTAATGAAACACCAATGTGGATTGGCTGGAATAGTCTCTCTACGGTGGATTCTTTGTCAATTCAACAAATTGGGTACATGGAAAATATTAAATTACCACCTACAAGATTGGACGTTGTGGCCGAAACTCTACGTATTTCCTTAAAACTGGCTGATGAATGCGGCGAGACATATATAGCCGTGACGTATGACCTTGCAGTAGCTAAATTAGCTATCCAAATTCAAGAACAAGAAAGACCTTTGTACGAGCGGGTTTTTGTGGGCTTTGGCGCTTTTCACAATATTATGGCTTACTTCGCGGGGCTTGGACATATACTAGATGGCTCGGGTGGACCTCACATATTATCGGAAACCCAAGTATTGGCCCATGGCTCACTTAATGGATTTTTTCCGGAAAGCATTTTAACCGTTGCAAGAGAGTTCATGTGCTTCTTGCCCTAGCGTTCCTAACCTTGCATTTCAGAAGATTTTTACAAGAGCGAGGGCGCTTTCTTGATGAATTTTCCTCAACGCTAACTTCGTTGGTGAAAAAACTATCCCCGGGAAATCTTGAAGAATTAGAAAATTTGGACGAGGTAAAGTCGGTTCTCTCTGAATACGAATCGTTCACAACTGACACTCTTCACGGAAAGCACGAAAAAAACGCTCGCTTCTGGATGCAGTACATTGATCTCGTAGAACTCTATTTGATATTTAGTCGGGCCTGTCGAACCAACGATTTAAAATTGTATATGCATAGTCTCGAAAAAATTATTCCAATATTTTTTGCGACAAGTCGTGTAAACTATGCTAGATGGATGACACGTTATCACCTGTCTGTTTTAAATATCGATAACACGCATCCAGGTTTAAGAGAAATATTAGAAAATGGGGGTTTGTCGGTTAGACGAACAACGAAGCACTTTTCTCGTGTACCGGTCGACATGGCGTTTGAGCAAACTGTTAATGCCGATGCCGCCTCGCGATTAACTGTAATTACCGCTTTTTCTCAATCTGACGGAGCCACTAAACGTTGGATGTTAACTAGAGCCGCGAGAAGTCAAATTGTAAGTCATCTAATGCAAATAGCTGGAATTAATTGTTGCGGAACCCCTGGACATGAGCTTAAACCATACAGAATTTCTCGAGACAACACTGATCGTCAAAACCTCATTGAAAGCATTCAACGAAATATGAATCCATTTTCTCAAGACAATGACGATGAAGACCTAAGATGTTTATCTACAGGCAAGGCCCTTCCAACTAAAATCGCCGAAGAGATTGTTAATGTTCGGGAACTGGGGCAAAAATGGTATTCTGATTTCAAGGAAAAGTGTTTAGTCGATCCGAACACCTTTGAAAAACCAATACCTAGAAAGAAAAAAGGTAACTTTGCAGTAAACGAAGTGAAGACAACTGTTTTTGCCAAAGACAAGAAATTAGTAGAGCTTAAAGGGACAAGAGATTTGTTTGGGAGACTGTTGTACCTTGTTTCAAAAAAGGGTCTTGATCTGAAAATTGTATTTAATTATCCCTTAACTCCAGTTCCGTTAACCCTTTCGCAAGTTGACGGAACCATGAACAAAACTGTGAAGTCAACTCTAATAAAGGCTTTGGAAATGAGAACTGAGGTATCAGCTCCCATAACCATCGATGCATACATAGTTGATGCTATGTTTCTCGTCCAAACTTTGACAAACATTCCAGAAACATTCGGCGGGCTAGCTAGAATGATACTTGATCTATTAAAGAAATTGGGAAAAGTCGTTCACTTCGTCTGCGACACGTATATACAGCCATCGATTAAAGATTTGGAAAGGGCCAACAGAAATGAAGACGACGCAAATATAGTAGTTAGTGGCCGAAATCAGAAGTGTCCTCGAGATTTCCACAAAACCTTACGTTCTACTAAATTTAAAACATCCTTGCTGAATTTCTTTGTGAATGAATGGTGGAACGAATGTTATAAAGAGACATTTTTTGATTTCAACCTGTACGTTGGACTACTCGATAAATGTTACCATTTTTTAAATAAGATGACTGTTTAAAACGGGAACAAATTTCTTCTCTTTGCTGCTTTCACGAAGAAGCCGACACTAGAATAATTTTTCACGCCGAACACATTTCTCGAGTGGTATCCAATCCCACAATAGTCGTACGAAGCAATGATACTGACGTATTCATAATACTTCTAGCTCATTGTCACAAATATGAAGCCCACATTTTCATGGAGCTTGGTCTCTCAAGCAGTAATAATCGACGTTTCGTTGATATCAGCAACTTGCAAGAAAAACTCGGCTTGGAGTTGTGTTTAGCCCTACCAGGTTTTCACGCTTTTACAGGATCCGACTACACGTCAGCGTTTTTACGCAAAGGTAAACTCCGACCTCTGTTACTACTTGAAAAGTCTCGAGAGTACCTGTCTACATTTGGAAGCCTTGGCGAGTCAGAGCAACTATCTGATCGTACAGTAAAATCTGTACAATCGTTTGTTTGCCAAATGCATGGAAAAAGCAAAAATTATGAAGTTGGCGAAGCAAGATATACAATTTTTAACGAAAAATATTCGAATCAAACCTCAGTAAAGGAATTGATCCAGGAATGTTGCCGCCATCATTGCCGTCTTTGATAGAACATCTCAAAAGAACCAACTTCGTGACACGTACCTGGAAACACGCTAATGAAGCATTTCCTTGGGAACACGGATGGAATTTAACAGAAAATACTTATCAAATAAAATGGTTTGAAGGTGATCAGATACCTTGCAGTATTACAAATGAACTGGATGAGACGTTTATAGAAGAAGTTATAAATGAAGATTCCGAATGCGAGTCTGAAGATTCGGAAAGTGATATTGAAAATTAATGCTTTTTTTATTTAACAATTACTAGTCACGAAAAAATTTGTCATTAACAAGTGTAATTTTATTCTAGGCAAGAAAAACTAGTCAATAAATAAAGTAAATTAAATTTAGTTCCATAGAATGTATTTGAATGTTAATATAGAAACAGTTTTTAAACTGATGCGATCGCATTTAAATTTAAATGTTTTTGATTTAAGCAGAAATTTGCTCTATGGCGGCAAAACGCCCATTCCGACCAATTTAAGACTATTTTTACCTGAAATCAATCTTTGAGTGTATTGCACCGAACATTTGCAAAAATGTAGCGGCCATTATGACATTATGCGCCCTCTGGTGGCTGAAGGCTCAGGCTGACACTCGTAAGACTATTTTTTTTTCGAAATCAGCGCCATTTTTCACCTAGAATCGACCTTTCAATTTATTGTAATTGATTTTTGCAAATGTGGCCATTTTGACCTTGAACGCCCTCTGGTGGATGAATGCTCAGGTTGACACTCGTAAGACTATTTTTTCCAAAATCAGCGCCATTTTTTCACCTAGAATCGACCTTTCAATTTATTGTAGGGGACTTTTGCAAATGCGACCATTTTGACCTTGAACGCCCTCTGGTGGCTAAATGTCCAGGTTGACACTCGTAAGACTATTGTTTCCGAAATCAGCGCCATTTTTTCACCTAGAAAACACCTTCAAACCTTTTGCACTCAAAATTGGCATTAAACCCCTCCTAGCTCCTGGACTAAGTCGGACATTCAAAGTTGGTACGTGAGCCCTAAATTTACTATTTTAGTATAAAATATGTCCGAGGTACAAGCTTCTATTGCGGATAAAGTTAAAGATTTATAAGGCAATAGCGAGGGTAATACTGATAATAGTCCTTGTGCAGAAGCTACACAGGTTCTTATTTTTTGGGACAAAAGCAAACAAGTTACCGTTCTACCTATAAGCCACGTAAAAAATAAAAATAGAAAAGCTGGAATAAAAGCTTGGATAAAATGGAAGAACAGCCGATGTAACGGAACAATAATTCAACTTGGTTCGGGTATGTTTCTTTTTAAATAAATATATCTATTAAAACCCCCAATGAGCCAATTATGGTAACCTTTACTATATGGGAATGGATATAGTAGAACACGCGACGAACGTATTAAAGCAACTGTCAGCTCTACCATTGCCACGTGTATTATGAAAAGGCCCCTGTTCTAAGAGATGGCCATGAATCTATCCGAATCTTCGAAAAAAATGACTGTCATGGAGAGCGTGGAGCCATCTATTAATGGGAACGGAAGCTTAAATTCAAAATAGCGAAACAATAACGTCACCAGAGAGCCATTATATTTAAACCACTTTTACTCTACTTAGTGAACTTTAACCTAAAATATATATCCCATATAAAATACATTGTAGACAATTACTATAATTGAAGTTATTGACAAATTTACAAACGAGCCAATCAACGCGAAGCATACTTTTAAGTCCCGCCTTTTGTGTCAAAATGTAGCTTCAGCATCTTGTTTTGATTTCTACGTTAGCGACATCTGTTGAAAAAAGAGCTACTTCACCTAGAGCCGACACTTGCTTTAAGCCAATACTAAGCCTTCTGGGATTACAGTTCGACTGTAGTAGAACTCATGAAAATGAAATCCTTTAATTCAATAATATGTTTAGACTGAACTACAATAAAATGAAATTTTTATATAATATTTTTGAAGCATTTTCCAACATCCTTCGGGATCCGTGCCTTCTACAGGCAATAGACCCCACGGCTGTAAAGCAGGGACCAAACGTTCTTTGTTTTCACAAATTACTAGATACGAACTAAATTAATTAATTTCCACCCATGCGCTCAGGCATAAGCTCTTCGATTAAATCGGTATCGAAAAGAACTAAAGCAAGGTTGTCAACTCCTCGCCTAACTATGAAATTACTATACCTAAATTCCTAGCAAATACGTTAAACCTCTTTATTGGGAATTTACCTACAGGAATAAATTTCTAGTATAGGCATCTCTGCTAAGAAAAAACGTCAAAAATGTTATGAAATAGTCCAAAAATATTAATCAAACAAATGATTCACGAGTTAGTAGAACTGTAATCCCATAACGCTTAGCTTAGTATTGTTTGCACATGCATTTCGTTCTAATACATTCGTCGCGTGTTCTACTACATCCATTCCCATAAAATAAAGCTTAGCCTAATTTTTATACTATTCAAACTTTAAAATATTATTACTTTATAATTACTTTATGTTTTTTTTTAGAAGAAGCTATGATCATAGAAGAGGCAAAGTATGTGGAAAAACTAACGGCACAATTGCCACCAATTAAAAAAAAAACAGAGAATAAAACATTAGCAAAGGTAAAAGCTGCAGCGAGAAATGATAGTTCAGTTCTCAATATAAAAAAATATTAATGAAATGTCGCAAGACGCAAACCCTTTAAGGCAACCGCTTCAAAATTTTGATTGTTTCGATTCTTTTGCATGTAGCTATGGAAGAAAAGTAGCTCAAGCTATTATGGATGACCAATTCATTGGACCCAGTACTAGTAGTCATATTCAAATTATTGGAGGTTACAGCAATTCTCAAATACATAACTCATGAGATTCGAATTTAGTGCAAAGCCAAATTGAGAATTTTTCTACGTAAGTCTTTAAATTTTTTAATTAAAATAATTTTTATTATAATACTTCATTTTTATTTTACAGATCCAAAACTCAGGGCGAGCAATCCAGGCAGCTTAATATAAGTTTAATTAGCGGAAATTCAAATATTGAGGGGCTCGAAGAGATAAGCGACTCGGGAATAAGACAGAGAAACGAAAAATATCCGAAAGTGTGAGGAGTGAGGAAATTGATTCAGAAGAGCAAGGAGACATTGAAATTGATTTGGAGAGTGGGCAGGAGAAAGATGAATCAGATTTGAGCAAAAACAAATCTTTTGGAGCATCAGAATCTAAAGAATTGGAACATTCATAAAAAAATAGGTAATTTTGTTATTTATGCTGTTAATATTTTTTAGGAAAATTAATTGCTATTTTCACTGTTCTTAAATTTAGTAAGAAGAAGCAATAAAAATAATCGTCAATACTGGTATGATTTCATATATAACATTAAATTGAAACAAATATTTAACATTTGCAAGGTGGACACAGTTCCTATATTTCCTATTTGTTTCCTTTATTTACATTAATACCCTATATTTTAAGTCAAAAGTCTGAAGAAATTAAAAAAGCAGATATTTTATATTACAAGTAGGTGTCTTTAAAACGTCCAAGTTGTTAAAGGTGCTTATTTCCAACACTGTTCGAGGATAGGTTTCGCCAGGAAATCCAGGCGATATTTTTTTATAAACTTCCCGCGCTCCTGGCGGCTTTATCCACTAGATGGCATCCGATAAAATACCATTTGAATTTCGCGCCTTTGAAAACTACCAATAAGCGCCATCTAACGGCTGAAGCTGCGTAAAAAAATTCTTTAGGCCACGCCTTCCGTAAAATCTATTTCCTGGCCTTCTCTAATACAGCCGGCTATGGTTTCGCCTTTTTTCTATAGTCTGCGTATAATTGAGACGCTGTAGTTTTTCAGAAATTCCGTATTTTCTAACCTGTTCAGATATCTTTTGTAAGCCTGGAGCTTCAGTTTCGTCGTCTGCACAGCGGCGTAGCCAGAAAATTTTCAAGGGGGGTCTAAGTATATGCATGATAAGAGGGGGTCGAGAAGGGGGTGAAAAATTAGTACAGTCAAAGGTAGACCCAAGGGGGGTTCGGAACCGGAACCCCCCCAAATTGTCTACGCCAGTGCGTCTGCTTAAAGTTTTAAAGAACTTCTCCCAATTTTCTTCCTATATTTTCCTTTTTCCCTTAAATTTTACCTGTATTTCACTGAAACATTTTCTGTAATTCCTTTAAAGAATTTTAAAATAGTCTGTGTGCACCCTGCATGGTATCGGTAATAAAATAGAGTTCCTTAGTCGGTAATAACCATTTTAAATTAATTAACAGCAACTCCAGAAAATACATCTTTCATGGAAAGGTTTTTGGCAGTACTTAAAATGAGAAACAAGGAATCAATTAATAATCAAAATCCATCATCCGAGCCATCATCTTTCCCAGTGTTTCTTTCAGAAAATTTTCTTCGGGGGGGTTTTCCAGACATTCGGGGGTGCCGGTATCTAGTGGCGAGCGTAGCGCTCCCGGCACGCCTGGCAGTGGCGTTGGAAAAAGGGGAAGCTCCGGGGGGGCGGTAGACTTTTTCCGGGGGGGCTTCGCACCCCCGGAGAGATGCCTGAAAGAAACACTGATCTTTCCGTCTATTTCAAGACATCCAAAACGAAAAAAAAGGTACGAAAACATTTAAAAATTTTATATATCTACTCATTAGTAAAGTTTGTCTTTTTTTCTGAATTTTACGGTTCCCCTTGTTTCTGGATATAACGTATACTTATCAGAAAGCCAAAACTCAACGATTGAGATATTAAGAGTAAATGACACTGCAAAACTGATAAGGCTTATTTTGGACGCCATTTATCCTTTTCCAAAGCTTGCTAATTTTTCTGCAGAGGGAAAACGGGGAACAAAAGGTATCCCCCAGGATGTATTGAATGCCATAAAAGGTAAAACATTTAGAATGACGCCTGTATGGTTTATATACGTAAATTGACACAGTTTACATTAAAACCAAAGTTGGCAAATTTGAAATTAGTAAGACCGATTTCACTAGAATAATTAATAATAAATGCGGCTCAGTAAAACGTGCATGTAAGGAAGTTTTGGATATGGAAAAATCAACTAAAAAAATTAAATCTTCAACTGTTATACAATGAATTTACTGAAATTGTTTTGTGAAAAAAATATATTGTAAATAAAAAATTTATTGTCAAATGATTTTTACTATTTTTTATGTTCGTAATCAATTATTTCATTAGCCTTATGGGTAAATACTCTTACCAAAATCGTGACTGCACCTTTTAAACATAAAAAAGGTTTGTTAAAAACTGCCACAACCCAAGGCCGGACTGACCATAATTTGTGGCGATGTGGCGATCCCCACATGCACCCTAGCCTCAAAAGGCGAAAGGCGCCCAATGAGTAAAACATGGGCGCTTTTATTTAAGCGAAAATACGGCGCCCCAAGACAATCGCCACCTGCGCCTTTATCTGGCCAGTCCGGCCCTGCCACAACCTTATTCATTACTTATTTCATGATTGTTTTGAGCCTAAAGCAAGTCTTATTAACATTTGCTGGAAATAGACTAAATTTATGTTGCCAATAACGTACTAAATATAGACTTAATTAAATATTAAAAATTGGTGGTAAAAGAAGTCTTACTTTAAACTCCAAATACAATTAGTAGAAGGAAAGTGAGGGTGTGGCATCGATCCCGGGTTCGGGTTTGGGTTCGGGATCGAAATCCGGGATTTAAGGGATGAAATGGGGGTAAAATCATCGAAAAGTCAATGTATTTAGGGTATTTCTCGCGACGATTTGTTTTCCCGTATATCAACATATTGTGTCCAGGCCAACTTGTTCATTTATCTACGCTTATCTCGAAAGATACTTGAACGTATATCTTATCGCGTTTTATCGTACGGAATAAGTTGAAATGATGTAAAAATTGATAACCTAGGCGACGCGTGCGCAGATTACCCCGGGGGACGCGGTTAATTTGAATTGAAGTGTTTTGACGTCATTGAATATTCGTTGTTAAAGTAGAATGGAAATATTTTTTAACTTCATTTTAATATCATTGTAGTACGCTTGGCACTTGAACCAATCTCACGAGTATTTCTTAAAACGAATATCTCGATCGCGTTTTATCGTACGAAATAAGTGGAAATTATGTAAGTTGTATGATTAATAACCTAGGCAGGAAGATAGCGCGCGCGTGCGCGGATTACCTGGGAGGCGCGGATTGCCCGGGCGCGCGGTTAATTTGAATTTAAAACATGGATTCCCTCTCCGAAAAAATTCATATACCCAAAATTGGACCGCAAGTTTTTCTTTTTAGGGGAATCTCTATGGGAGTTTAACATTACAATAAAGCTAATAGGTCCAGTTTGGGGTACTTTTGGTCCGAAATGGGGTACATAGGGCCGAAAATGGTGACTTTGGTCGTTTTAAGGGTACTTTTGGTAATTTGGTCCATTTTTGGGTACATCAGAAAAGCAGTTGGAAAAACGAAGAGCCTTATTTTTTTTCACCCATCCCCATCTTATCAAGTTTTATCGTACGGAATAAGTTGAAATGATGTAAAAATTGATAACCTAGGCGACGCGTGCGCAGATTACCCCGGGGGACGCGGTTAATTTGAATTGAAGTGTTTTGACGTCATGGAATATTCGTTGTTAAAGTAGAATGGAAATATTTTTAAACTTCATTTTAATATCATTGTAGTATGCTTGACACTTGAACCAATCTCACGAGTATTTCTTAAAACGAATATCTCGATCGCGTTTTATCGTACGAAATAAGTAGAAATTATGATAACCTAGGCAGGAAGATAGCGCGCGCGTGCGTGGATTACCTGGGAGGCGTGGATTACCTGGGAGGCGTGGATTACCTGGGAGGCGCGGATTACCTGGGAGGCGCGGATTGCCCGGGCGCGCGGTTAATTTGAATTTAAAACATGGATTCCCTCTCCGAAATAATTCATGTACCCAAAATTGGACCGCAAGTTTTTTTCTTTTGGGGAATCTCTATGGGAGTTTAAGATTACAATAAAGCTAATAGGTCCAGTTTGGGGTACCTTTGGTCCGAAATGGGATACATAGGGCCGAAAATGGTGACTTTGGTCGTTTTAAGGGTACTTTTTTTCTATTTTGGTCCATTTTTGGGTACATCAGAAAAGCAGTTGGAAAAACGAAGAGCCTTATTTTTTTTTTCCCACCCATCTCCAAACTCCAAAAATTTATTGCTTTAATTTATTTATTGCTTCCGTAGGTATAAAATAAGATAAAAACCACTTACCTATATTTTAATTACGGTAAATTAAAAATACTTAATTAGTGTACTAAGTTACGTTTAAAAGAACCTTTTGTAACAATTCCAATATGTAAATATAGGTATAAGGATTGAAAAAATACTTAAGTGGTTTTACTGATAAACTCTAAAGGAATTTAACTTTAAAGGGTATCTTAGATTATTGTTTTTAATTTTATTCAAGTTGAAAACGTATTAAGAGTCCTTCAAAGTACTATAAAAGGATTTTATTTACGAACTTAATTCATATTTTCTTCAAACTTTCAATTCGCTTTTATTACTATTTAAATACGGTAAAATATAATTCTTAAACACAAATATAGTCAGAAAGATACTATAAAACACTAAAATTAAAATTAAATTAAATTTGTGTGGATAAGATTTGTAAATATCATTTTGAAACTAATAACTTTCACGCTTTATTTAAGTCAAGCCAATAAAAACAATTACCTATATTTTAAATACGGTAAAATATAAATACATTTCCGATATGTAAATAGGTAGAATAACACTATGAAAAGTTCCTTTTTCTTCTTTTAATACGACAACACACAACTCTGATACGCAAATATATAAAGAAAATATAAAAAAAAAATTTACTCTACGTTCGATACGTTAAAATACATTTCCGATACACAAATATAGATAAAGAAATACTATAAAATGTAAAAAGGAAGAAAAATACTACACATTAACCATTATGAATTTAAGCTTACAACATCCTTCACGTATAGAGCATAACATATATGTTCAGAGTTAACTGGTTTCCTCGTTATCTTTATCGCATGTGTTTTAAATAGCGTATGGAATAAGTTAAGAATGTACTGAAATGGTGTATGTTTAAACCTCGTAGAATAAAGAGTAAAACATATGTTCAGAGTCGGCTTGATTACTAAAGCGAATAACACAGAGACGTTTCCGGTGTAGTCACGTAGGAAGAAAAATACTACAACACTCTCTATACTCTACATTCAACACGTTAAAATATACTTCCGAAATGCCAATATAGGTAGTAAAATACTACAAAATCTCTATACTTTACCTTCAATACGTTAAATTACATTCCAATATGTAAATATAGGAGGAAAAATACTACAAAAGCCTCTTTTCTTGGCGTTCAATATGTTAAAATAGATTTCTGAAATGCAAATGTAGGTAGTAAATACTGCAAAATCTCTATACTCTACCTTCAATACGTTAAATTACATTCCAATATGTAAATATAGGTAGTAAATACTACAAAAGCCTCTTTTCTTGGCGTTCAATATGTTAAAATAGATTTCTGAAATGCAAATATAGGTAGTAAATACTACAAAAGCCTCTTTTCTTGGCGTTCAATATGTTAAAATAGATTTCTGAAATGCAAATATAGGTAGTAATTACTACAATTTAAAAAACGTTGGTAAAAAGAATATCATTTTAACTTATTTAATTGTGTTTTTTACCCAACCAAGCATTTATTTGAATAAAAGTGGTATTTATTTAAATAACCAATAGTTAAATAAAAATTGTTAAATGTTTAAATAATCGAAAGTGAACAACCCTATTTTTTAAATAAAACAAACAGACTTTAGAGTTGATAAGATTTGTAAATATCATTTGAAACTAATAATTTTCACGCTTTATTTAAGTCAAGCAATTACATTTTTAAAAATGAAAGAAGTTAAACAATATAAAAATTTGTAAATATTGTAAATATTTTTAGGTAATAAAGAAATTAAGAAATGTTTTAATTAAAATATCTTTCATTTTCTATTACATTTTTAAAAATGAAAGAAGTTTAACAATATAATTATTCTAATATAATTTCAAAATCAGGTATTATTTAAAGTACAAATGCATAATTTAGTGAAGCAATTCTTATTTAAATACTTTTATTTAATTAATTTGTGTATCTGAAATGTATTTATTGAAAAATAAGTGGGTTTTACTATTTATCACGGTTTTTTATATATATATATATATATATATATATATATATATATATATATATATATATATATATATATATTGGAATTGTTACAAAAGGTTCTTTTAAACGTAACTTAGTACATTAATTTATTTTGGAAGTTCAAAACGTATTAAGAGCCCTTCAGAGTACTATAAAAGGATTTCATTTACAAACTAAATTAATATTTTCTTCAAACTTTCAATTCGTTATAATTCGAATTTAAATGAAAACATCATGGATTATAGGTGCGTAATCTACTATTAGACCGAACGGATTAAAAAATACTTAAAGTAAGTGGTTTTACTGATAAACTAAAGGAATTTAACTTTAAAGGGTATCTTAGATTATTGTTTTTAATATTATTCAAATTCAAAACGTATTAAGAGTCCTTCAAAGTAATTTAAAAGAATTTTATTTACGAACTAAATCCATATTTTAGAAGTTAGTTTGTATGAAATACTTACTAATACCTGAAAAATAGACTTTAGAGTTGATAAGATTTGTAAATATCATTTGAAACTAATAATTTTCACGCCCTGATGGTGCCCCGAGCCTCCGTCGACGTCTGAAATGTGAAATGGGGCACCGACGGGGCTGGCGCGGACGCTGGGGCACGGGCGCCACCCGCGTCTCAATGTCTGACTATCATCTCGCAGTTCCATACTGGGCTATTTGACCATCAAAATGACCAAATACACGTATATTTGAACATTTCCTTGACTACATGACAGAAAAATTGTTTAAAGCTCCATCTACTTGGTTACAAAATTTGTTAAATACTTGGCTTTAAGGCCATCTAAATTAAAGTTAGAAGAAGCTAGACAAAGAGAAATTGTTCTGAAAAATAAAATTAAAGATATAAAAACTAACCAATAGTATTTCGAATACCAAATAATTCGACGTATTTGTTTTTGAAATAACTAAATAGTTTGCATATTTGTCAAAAAAAACTAAAAAAGTAATTGAAATTACTATTAATTTTACTTGCAATAGTAAAATACTAAACCAAATGTATAATTTATATTTTATTTTATTTAATAAATTTAAACTATAATACTAAACTTTTTAAAAAAAAACTTTTACAAACAAAATTTAAAATACACATTTTTAAAATTTAACTACACCAGCTCCAAGTCAGCTAGCGACTTTTTTTTTAAGTAACTACTAACTACAATTAAAATCAAAGGATCTGCTATATTTTTCATGCTTTGAAAACAATTCATTAAAATCTCGAGTTTTTAAATATATGTAAAACACGAAGGAGCAGATCTTTTATCACAAATTTTCATAAATTATATTTAATTTAGTTTATAATAATATAGGGAACTCAAAAATTAAAAAACGAAAAATCAAAAAAATTACTTACTTCAACCTTTCTCCCAGTTATTAGTTTCGTTTTAAACTTGGTTTACGTTTTAGTTTTACTTTGCTATTCTAGAAAATTCCAAAATTCCTTTAGAGTTTATCAGTAAAACCACTTACTTTAAGTATTTTTTTTAATTAGTTCGGTCTAATAGTAGATTACGCACCTATAATCCATGATGTTTTCATTTAAATTCAAATTATAACGAATTGAAAGTTTGAAGAAAATATTAATTTAGTTTGTAAATGAAATCCTTTTATAGTACTCTGAAGGGCTCTTAATACGTTTTGAACTTCCAAAATAAATTAATGTACTAAGTTACGTTTAAAAGAACCTTTTGTAACAATTCCAATATATATGTATATATATAAAAAACCGTGATAAATAGTAAAACCCACTTATTTTTCAATTAATACATTTCAGATACACAAATTAATTAAATAAAAGTATTTAAATAAGAATTGCTTCACTAAATTATGCATTTGTACTTTAAATAATACCTGATTTTGAAATTATATTAGAATAATTATATTGTTAAACTTCTTTCATTTTTAAAAATGTAGTAGAAAATGAAAGATATTTTAATTAAAACATTTCTTAATTTCTTTATTACCTAAAAATATTTACAATATTTACAAATTTTTATATTGTTTAACTTCTTTCATTTTTAAAAATGTAATTGCTTGACTTAAATAAAGCGTGAAAATTATTAGTTTCAAATGATATTTACAAATCTTATCAACTCTAAAGTCCATTTTTCAGGTATTAGTAAGTATTTCATACAAACTAACTTCTAAAATATGGATTTAGTTCGTAAATAAAATTCTTTTAAATTACTTTGAAGGACTCTTTATACGTTTTGAATTTGAATAATATTAAAAACAATAATCTAAGATACCCTTTAAAGTTAAATTCCTTTAGTTTATCAGTAAAACCACTTACTTTAAGTATTTTTTAATCCGTTCGGTCTAATAGTAGATTACGCACCTATAATCCATGATGTTTTCATTTAAATTCGAATTATAACGAATTGAAAGTTTGAAGAAAATATTAATTTAGTTTGTAAATGAAATCCTTTTATAGTACTCTGAAGGGCTCTTAATACGTTTTGAACTTCCAAAATAAATTAATGTACTAAGTTACGTTTAAAAGAACCTTTTGTAACAATTCCAATATATATATATATATATATATATATATATATATATATATATATATATATAAAAAACCGTGATAAATAGTAAAACCCACTTATTTTTCAATAAATACATTTCAGATACACAAATTAATTAAATAAAAGTATTTAAATAAAAATTGCTTCACTAAATTATGCATTTGTACTTTAAATAATACCTGATTTTGAAATTATATTAGAATAATTATATTGTTAAACTTCTTTCATTTTTAAAAATGTAGTAGAAAATGAAAGATATTTTAATTAAAACATTTCTTAATTTCTTTATTACCTAAAAATATTTACAATATTTACAAATTTTTATATTGTTTAACTTCTTTCATTTTTAAAAATGTAATTGCTTGACTTAAATAAAGCGTGAAAATTATTAGTTTCAAATGATATTTACAAATCTTATCAACTCTAAAGTCTGTTTGTTTTATTTAAAAAATAGGGTTGTTCACTTTCGATTATTTAAACATTTAACAATTTTTATTTAACTATTGGTTATTTAAATAAATACCACTTTTATTCAAATAAATGCTTGGTTGGGTAAAAAACACAATTAAATAAGTTAAAATGATATTCTTTTTACCAACGTTTTTTAAATTGTAGTAATTACTACCTATATTTGCATTTCAGAAATCTATTTTAACATATTGAACGCCAAGAAAAGAGGCTTTTGTAGTATTTACTACCTATATTTGCATTTCAGAAATCTATTTTAACATATTGAACGCCAAGAAAAGAGGCTTTTGTAGTATTTACTACCTATATTTACATATTGGAATGTAATTTAACGTATTGAAGGTAGAGTATAGAGATTTTGCAGTATTTACTACCTACATTTGCATTTCAGAAATCTATTTTAACATATTGAACGCCAAGAAAAGAGGCTTTTGTAGTATTTTTCCTCCTATATTTACATATTGGAATGTAATTTAACGTATTGAAGGTAAAGTATAGAGATTTTGTAGTATTTTACTACCTATATTGGCATTTCGGAAGTATATTTTAACGTGTTGAATGTAGAGTATAGAGAGTGTTGTAGTATTTTTCTTCCTACGTGACTACACCGGAAACGTCTCTGTGTTATTCGCTTTAGTAATCAAGCCGACTCTGAACATATGTTTTACTCTTTATTCTACGAGGTTTAAACATACACCATTTCAGTACATTCTTAACTTATTCCATACGCTTTTTAAAACACATGCGATAAAGATAACGAGGAAACAAGTTAACTCTGAACATATATGTTATGCTCTATACGTGAAGGATGTTGTAAGCTTAAATTCATAATGGTTAATGTGTAGTATTTTTCTTCCTTTTTACATTTTATAGTATTTCTTTATCTATATTTGTGTATCGGAAATGTATTTTAACGTATCGAACGTAGAGTAAATTTTTTTTTATATTTTCTTTATATATTTGCGTATCAGAGTTGTGTGTTGTCGTATTAAAAGAAGAAAAAGGAACTTTTCATAGTGTTATTCTACCTATTTACATATCGGAAATGTATTTATATTTTACCGTATTTAAAATATAGGTAATTGTTTTTATTGGCTTGACTTAAATAAAGCGTGAAAGTTATTAGTTTCAAAATGATATTTACAAATCTTATCCTCACAAATTTAATTTAATTTTAATTTTAGTGTTTTATAGTATCTTTCTGACTATATTTGTGTATAAGAATTATATTTTACCGTATTTAAATAGTAATAAAAGCGAATTGAAAGTTTGAAGAAAATATGAATTAAGTTCGTAAATAAAATCCTTTTATAGTACTTTGAAGGACTCTTAATACGTTTTCAACTTGAATAAAATTAAAAACAATAATCTAAGATACCCTTTAAAGTTAAATTCCTTTAGAGTTTATCAGTAAAACCACTTTAAGTATTTTTTCAATCCTTATACCTATATTTACATATTGGAATTGTTACAAAAGGTTCTTTTAAACGTAACTTAGTACACTAATTAAGTATTTTTAATTTACCGTAATTAAAATATAGGTAAGTGGTTTTTATCTTATTTTATACCTACGGAAGCGATAAATAAATTAAAGCAATAAAATTTTGGAGTTTGGAGATGGGTGGGAAAAAAAAAATAAGGCTCTTCGTTTTTCCAACTGCTTTTCTGATGTACCCAAAAATGGACCAAAATAGAAAAAAAGTACCCTTAAAACGACCAAAGTCACCATTTTCGGCCCTATGTATCCCATTTCGGACCAAAAGTACCCCAAACTGGACCTATTAGCTTTATTGTAATGTTAAACTCCCATAGAGATTCCCCTAAAAGAAAAAAACTTGCGGTCCAATTTTGGGTACATGAATTATTTCGGAGAGGGAATCCATGTTTTAAATTCAAATTAATCCGCGCCTCCCAGGTAATCCACGCCTCCCAGGTAATCCACGCACGCGTGCGCTATCTTCCTGCCTAGGTTATCAAGTATCATACAACTTACATAATTTCTACTTATTTCGTACGATAAAACGCGATCGAGATATTCGTTTTAAGAAATACTCGTGAGATTGGTTCAAGTGTCAAGCATACTACAATGATATTAAAATGAAGTTTAAAAATATTTCCATTCTACTTTAACAACGAATATTCCATGACGTCAAAACACTTCAATTCAAATTAACCGCGTCCCCCGGGGTAATCTGCGCACGCGTCGCCTAGGTTATCAATTTTTACATCATTTCAACTTATTCCGTACGATAAAACGCGATAAGATATACGTTCAAGTATCTTTCGAGATAAGCGTAGATAAATGAACAAGTTGTCCTGGACACAATATGCTGATATACGGGAAAACAAATCGTCGCGAGAAATACCCTAAATACATTGACTTTTCGATGATTTTACCCCCATTTCATCCCTTAAATCCCGGATTTCGATCCCGAACCCAAACCCGAACCCGGGATCGATGCCACACCCTCACTTTCCTTCTACTACAATTTTAAATAAATCTCATTTTAATCTGTATCATTATTTTTAAATTTTCATATTAATAGGGAAAGTTTTTGACCAATTTCAATAACTGATAAGATTTCTTCGGTTGTATACTATTGGACCGAATCCCGTTTCACCGAATCCCATTGAACCGAAAAGTATTTTCGTTTATAGCCCAACATGGCGGGATTCAGTTGAATGGGAAATTTAAATCTGGTTCGTTTTCACTTCGGGTAGTTTAGTTCAGGTTGGGTTAGGTTAGGTTAGGTTGGGTTGGGTTAGGTTAGGTTAGGTAAGTTCAGGTTGGGTTGGGTTGGGTTGGGTTAGGTTAGGTTGGGTTAGGTTAGATATGGTAGGCAACTATTTCACGTCGGGTCTTATCAAGGTTATTTTCCAAAATTAAACCCGGAAAATATCAAATTTCAAGGGAAAAAGGTCTAAAAATACACGTCGGTACGAAATAATAAATATTTAAGACATAGTTTAGTCCAAATTAGATATACTATCGTCACGTAACCTACGATATATAAATATGTATCACTAACGGTATATTGAATGAAAACCGTGCAAAACGCGATTTTCGGTCGATTGGAATTCGGTTGAATGGTACATTCGGACGAATGGGATTTCGGTCCAATGGTCTACAATCGATTTCTTCTGATCATTAATATAAAACCTATTTTTATTGACTTGAACATTTTTTTTGAGTTAGTTAGAAATACAAGGTTTTCAATTGCTTATTTTACCAGACCGCGGACAAATATTAGTAACAGACAAAGTTTTTAGAATATTTTTCACAGAGGTTATTTTTAAAATTTCGAAGATATCATGGTCGATCATATCAAGGAAGGCATTCCTGATGACCAATTTCCAAAATGGTGATAACATTTTTAATCGGAGACCTGAAAAAACTTCATGCAATCTTAATAAACGTACAGTAATTTTATTTTTTTCTAATTTTTATACATTACCATTGGCCGTCATGTTCATAATGCCACCCTCAAGGCATAAACCTTTCGCAACTTTTTGTTTGCTTTAAACTACCAGTGTGCCAATTTTGTTTTTGATGGTCAAATGTTAGGGGTCAAGGCTATCTATCCTGGACTGAAGCTTCTTTTTCTTTAAAACATTATATCAAATTTGCAAATATGTTTAACTTACATAAAAGATAATGGAAAAGATGAGTAACTTTATAATTAAAGGAAACTGCAAAATATTAATGTGTTCATGTTTTTATGGTATTGCAATTTATAAACTACCTAAATAACTCTCCTGTAGGCCAGATTATTTATTTCGATAAATGATTTCAATCCCTAACTTACTGATATATGTACATGGTTTCGGGCTAATTGCTACATGCAGAAAATAACGTTATGTGCTCCTAACCTTCAATTATTGTAAACAATCGCATTGTTTTAATAGCGTGTATATTATATAAAGGTCCATAAAATGTTACATTATAAAAATAACATGTCAGAAATATTACGTTTATTCAAAACATTATTAACTTACCTAAGGTTTCGTATTCAGTCCACACAGCTCACTTTTGAAGTGACAAATGTAGAGAGTTATTCTCGATAAAATATGCAAACTACTATGTTCAGAGAAATTTTCCATTCTAGTTGACAAATTGTTGTTTTTAAGTTACTTTTTCTTACACTATAATTAAAATAAGATTAAAAATTAAATATAATTTGTCATGATTTTAAAAGAAAACTTTAAATATCGATTGCATACTGTAAACTCTTAATTATTAAATAAATTGAAAGTACTAATTATTTTGGAGTTTAAATTATTGTTATTCATTAAAGGAATAATTGATTTTATAAAATAAAATGTAGTCTTGCCCAACTTGACCCAGCTTTATTAGTGGATTCTTCGCACAAGTGATTTGCACGCGTGCTAGAAAAAGCTATTCTCCTCGTGACTGTAGCGCGCGCTCAAAGACTTGTAAAAGTAAGAGACTGTGACGTAAGAGTAATATTTAAATAAAAAGGTCACGTTACTAATGCAGAAAACATTTTCTTGGCGTTTACACTTGACAATACCATTACTGAATCTATCTTGCATCACTAACAATTGTAAGTGTAAGATCTTTAAATCAGTGATAACATAGAATTCCTTTACATATATATATATATGGTGTTTCGCGGTCAAAATAGACGTCTGTCAAATGTTGCACGTTTTTAAGGTTTAAGTCTCTATTGATATTGCGAATGTGAAATAGCTGAAAGTTTAACATCTATGTCGATCTTGATTGGTTTTCGATTTATGTTTACGGAAACCAACCATTTCTTTTTCTTTAACTTAAAGGTAGATACATATCCTAAGCAACTTTCAAGTTCTTATTCACGGGATATTTGAATGGTTTTTATATAAGCTTCTGTTGCTTCAGAAACTCAACAATGCTACCTAATCTTCTTAATTTTATGACACTTGGGAAATAAGGTGGTACACTTTTCATTCGTATGATATATTTCATCTCCGAATTTCTTACCACCTTTGTCGATCGCGAGCAAGAATTTGAGTAACCTGCTAGCTTGTTTAGTCCTTTATGTCTTCTTGTTTAACCACTTCAAATTATCAACATTGATAATTGGCAACACTCTCTTTAGTAGTAACAGCGTTTTGTTCTCGTTCCACTTCTTCATTCTGGTGATCTGTCGATTTTTGGTCACCTTAATCCGCACAGCAAAAATTTACCTAGGTTTTAAGTATCTAAACATCCTCTGATCATACACATTGGCCAAAGTAAGTGTATAACTATCCCACCAGGATAATTTCATTAAGTAATACACCAAAGCCGCAAGTTTTTGATAACGCCTAAAACGTGGTTAAGTAATATTACCTAAGTTCACCTTCTGTTTTTATTTCGTTTTTTAATGTGTCACGGTTATATGTTACATTATTATTTCAACTAAATGAGCCTCAAATGTGTCAATAACATTTCGCCAGTTTTTGTTACAATCTTTTCTTAGACTAGAAGCAAAAGATAACGTGCCAACTCTGTTTAAAAAGTCTTCGACAGGTGAAATTTTAGCCCTCTTTTTAATTCTGCTAGAAAACTATAATAGATAGATCGATGAAACCAATTGCAACTATTATTTATTTTCCAATATCTTTCGTTATTTATCGGTTTCCAACAACATGTTTAATTAAAGGCTGGTTTAAAATTGTGGTAACCATTATTATAAACAATTTCTAACGCAAATAGCTTTTTAAAAGCTTAAGCGTATAAAAAAGGATATTCCTAAAACCACTTCCCAAGTTGTTCTTGGGATTTGTTTTTTTTTTAAACCAGCCTTTAATTAAATATATTTTCAATGTTATTGAATCGCTGTCGAAGTTGCGTTATTAATAATCGCTTGGTGCATTTTAGGTGTTTCCCAATTTCGACGAAAGTTTGTAAACGCGATAACTTCTCAACCGTTGGTTGTAGAGGGAAATTTCTTCCACTTTCTAAATATGAATCGACCATTGTGAATTCAAAAACGTGCCAGTCAGTGCCGTAGAACCAATATTTAAAAAGTTGTCAAAATTGAGTTTTGACGGTACCCGCCAAAACTATTAATTTTTGGCGGACGAAACCGAGAAATAACGAAAGATATTAGAAAATAAATAATAGTTGCAATTGGTTTCATCGATCTATCTATTATAGTTTTCTAGCAGAATTGAAAAGATGGCAAAAATTTCACCTGTCGAAGACTTTTTAAACAGAGTGTACTTGGCATTGCATGTCGGATAATAAGAACGATGTAAAAACTTCAAATAACCAAAAATATTAAAGACTTAAACTCTATAGTATTGTTGCAGAAAACGTGTACGAAACCATATTGTACAGAAAAAAGCTTGGCCACACATCCACACACTCTTTGTACACTTTCCTAGTGAAAGCGGCAACCTTTTTAAGGAAATCGTCATACAATTGATGGACGGAAATATTCCTAGCCCTGGCTCAAATATATTAATTAATTCACCAAGGCGGGGGGGGGGGGGGGGGGAGAGATGGCGACAAAATGCGAGTCGTGGCCTTTCGTGGCGTGAATTAAATCTGAGAGAGGGGGTTACATACAGGGGAAAGAAAAAATAAATAATCAATCACAAAATCTTTATTTAACATTTATAACCAAAACACTACACAAAATAATAAAATTCGGGGGAAATCAGATATTATGGTTCTTTTGATTAGTCGGATAGTTAGGCCATCACTATTACTATTTATTATTTTTAACCGGGGATAACATGCACAATAGATATAAAAAATTAAAACACTCTTGACTATAACTGGTTAATTAAAAAATTCTCTTACGGTTCTCAATAGGATCAGTTCCAACTTCTCTTCGCTCTGACATTCTGATCAGCGGGGGGGGGGGATAAAATAAACAATAAACACTAAACTCTAAAATAAAATACTACAATTATGGCCGACTACAAGTTATTCTAAAAAAAACTTCAACTTTACCAAAAATATACGAAGGTGAGGGGTAAACACGATGGACAAAAATGGCTCCTAGCAGTATAAAGATACGAACGGATATGAGCTCTCGAACTCGGGAGGGGTCTATTTTAACCTTTCCTTGGACAATAGCGAGGGGTAGCACCTTTCTTAGAAATTTTCTCTCTTCGTTTAAACAGTTATTTCAGACTTCACCCTGGGTATTCTACAGGGGAGGGGGAAATGAAATTTGGTCCTTATCAAGTGCTAGATTTTCTTCGTGGCTGCTCTTCGTTTACGGGATTCCGGGTTCAACTTCCGGATTACGGCTTCCGGATTACGCAAGACACACGCACACGCGTTTTCTTGAAGGGGCTCGATTGGGGAATTCTTGTTCGCAATGACAGTTCCAAACTGTCCGTTCGTCTCGATTACGGTACGGGAGTCCGGATGACGACGACGAACTTCTTGCGAGTGACGTAGATACTTAGGGTTTCCTTCTAAAACTTCTGGCTAGGCGAGGGGCGGATCTCGTGTCGTTGGATGCTTGTTCTCGGGATCATCGGAGGATTGGCGGTCAGCTGTGAATTGACTCGTTCGAGAGGGCTCATGAAACGGCTCTGGTTGTCTATCTGAATACTTAGGTCCATCGGTAGTGGCTTTTGGGGTATTGTGGGGTCTGACTGGTGAGACCGCGCATGGATTAAGCGGACGGTCATTCCGAACTTGGGTTCCGAACCTTCATCCAGGAGCGTGGCGTGTTCTCTCGAGAGAATCCCAAAATTCTTCTTTTTGGGGCTCTGTCTCTTAGTTTTGTTCGGGTGATTGGGGGGCGGAGTTGAAACAAAAAGCCACTGGTGACGTTGTCCGATTTACTAAAGGTCATTCGGGAGGGGGGGGGGATGTCAGATAGTCTCGAGGTTCCTGATTTTCTGTCTCCAAGCGGACGGCCTTGGAAAACGAGCGCTTTTGTTGGGTTATCGCTACCTGGTAGTGGATTAGATGCCCGTGAACATGATAATGGCTCTATGGTATCGCTGTTAGCTGAGGGGATATTATTGGTCTAGTTTGGAAAGTTTTTGGGAAAAATTTGGTTCGAGATGGCTCTGAAGGTTTTGCACCACGGTAATACGACGAGGGGAAATACGCCAATTAGCTCTATAATGCGAGGGCTCTAATCTTAGTATTTCTGAAGGCAGGAGTTTAGTTTTTAATTTATTTTAAGAGAACGGTTTAATTGATTAACCTAATTTTTATATTTAAGGGTAGGTTAGACTAGATCCTATGAGCTATGTAAATTATACGGGATTCCTATGTACCAGTCATAAATTATTTAAGTTCTGAAGTTTAAGTTAATTTTAATTATTTCTAACTCGCGGGGGTTATTATTATGTATTAGAACTTAAAATTATAAGACTTTTGGTATATGGTACGTTACATATGTTCAAGACCAGATTGGACTAACGCGGGGGCTTTGAGAATCGGTAGTCAGAGTGCGGGGGGAAAATGTAATAACAAAGGTAAATAACACACAGAAAAAATTAAAAAATGTAAGTTGTGCGGGTGGAAGGTGAACCTGAAGGGTTACAGAGCTTAAAAACTCATTTGACCTTATGAAATTTTAATTAGCGTTGTTTTTAAATTTTGATATATTCTTATGCCTTGATTATGAGATGTTCTCTTTGCGATGGAAATGCATTATAAACAAATAGTCGAAACTACATTGAACGCAATCGGCCTCAAGGAAATCACCCATTTTATTCGATAAGCACTTTATTAAGTATATTTTTTGTACCATAGGTACTCAGATACACGGGAATTCTTACTCAAAATGACATGGATTATGGCGAACCTAACGGTTGAAATAACGGAAGTGGAGTTGTTATTAACACATTGTTTAGTATTGTTCAAACAGCTACTTTGTCTGTCCTCGTGTACCCTACTGTTCTACACAATAACTGTAAATTAAAATTCTTTGTTCAAAAATTTAACTTATTTATGGTTTTCGTGCTTCCTTCTTATGACAATTTTACTATAACCCGAAAATATTTAGAAAATTGTTGATCAATGGGTATTTTAACCTAAATTTCCTTAATTTAAATAAAGAGTAAGTTGCAAATTATTCGTTACCGCCTTAATTTTGTTATTAAACTAAGCGCTTACGTTTAAAATACCAAAATTTAAAGTTTCGTTGCTTTCCGTTTCGTAGTTAATTAGAAATAATTAGTAGAACGCCGAAACCATTTGAATTTTACCCAACATAGAGTTTAGGCTTGGATACAAAATGTAATACTGATTCAATTGCCGAAACCGAAATATCTCCCGGAGAACCATGGGATTCTACTACTGAATTTGGTACGCGGCGCGGCGGGTGCTTTCATGGTTTTAAAAACACGCGCGTGTTAAATTGACCAAGGATATTACTGGTATGTTCTTGGTAGTGGGAACTATATAACCTACCAGATGTAGTGGGAAAAAATCAGAGAAAGACGTAGTCAATGACCATACAAACTAGGCGCGATAAAATTATCGTTCAAAATAAAATCCGCAGTAGGGCGCTGCACGTAAATTTAATTTTGATATTAAATAAACTTAACGACGGTATTTCATCAAGTGAGTTACATTTTCGAAAAGCCCATGAGCAAATGAAGAAGACAAATATAAAGTAGTTTAGTTTCTATTCGCCACCGAAAACTATAGCTGCGCCACCTAGTCACACTGCCTAGAACTATATTTGGGTGATACGGGTAATGGCGTTATGCGAAAATGCGCGTTTTATAACATAAATTAAAACATTTTACCAGAGATTTACTAACGATTTTAGCATATTTTTTAAAGCGTGTTCTAATGTTTTGTATTAACAAATATGTATATACGACATTTATTTATTAATTTTGAACTGCCAATAGGTATTGAATTCGTAAATATAACTATAAATATTCGAGTTTAATAACACTATGAGTAGGCCTTGGAGAATTCATACAAGGGATCAGTTTGAAAGTTTTAAAGGTATGTAGGAAATTTATTATTATCTTCACATTAGAACAAGCCCAGATTGTTCTAATTTCATAGACTAGTAGCTTCAGCATTTTGTATAATGTATAATGTATTTTAAATAATTTTATTTGGTATATTAGTGAATCGCTCCAAGCTTGAAATTTTTAAGTATATTGGAGAGTAGTCTACTCTTGATCCATATAATAAGGTGTGCGGATGCTTAAAACAAAAGTTAAAATTTGAAGTTGGTGATGGAAAACACAGCATTGAAAGGTCCATTGTTCATGCAATAGTGGGTAAATATATTTTTTATTAAAACCCAATTCTTTAATGTAACCTGTTTTATTTATTATTCTAGAAATTCAGGCTTTTGCAAACATGCAGTAAATTGCTGGTCTATTTTATATATAAAGATACTGAGAGCTATCCCAACTTTCTGACTTTAGAAGTGGGGTAAAATGAAGGAAAAGAACTAACTGTGCCTTCGGTATTGTACGGTAATAAAATGGTTAGAGTTGCGAGGGTTAAATTTGCCTGGCTCAAAAAGGTTTATGTACTCTTATTTGGTCACTTAGTCTCAAAAATTTATTTCTAGCTTTTAGTCGGGATGAAATATTTGTGGAGAGTCCATTTGTAGCGAAGATAATATCAATTGAAGAGGCAGTGGCACAAAATAACTAAGTTAGAAAGGAAGGAATCTACTGGCTAACGACTGTAGAGGCTACTATGGAAAAATTCAGCTAGGCCTTTTCATTTTTTTGTCTATTCTCTCAAGGGCTATTTTAATTGATATTAAGAGAGACTGACAATATTTGAAGAAAACGTTGTCCAAATATATAATATTTATTTTAGATTTTAGTTAAAGAAAAGTTATAATTAAATTTACACTTCTAGTCAAGGAAAGTTATATTTTTAATATGTTAAATTAGTTCCTATTTTAAATTTTGGCCAATTAGTATTTGTACTCAAAGCCATGTTAACTAAAAAGGAAAAAACAAATGTATTATAGAATTAATTCAAAGTTAAAAGCAATTAAATTCATTGAAGAAACCACTTAATTAGAAATTACAATAGAAGTGAATAAAATGTTAAGGTATGCAAATAAGTATTAAAAATAAAAACCATTTGAATTTACAGTATTATTTTTAATCATATTGGGATCTGCGGCAATAGCTCGAAATGTTATTAATCAACTCGAAAACTCATACCGAACCATCAGGGTGGCAAAGATAGGAAAATTGGGGTCCAATACAAAATAGAAAAATATGCCCTTTTAACGCATAATTTTGTGGGCCTCAATGTAATATTTTCCAGCGATAATGACAATCGAACGGCTTGACCTAAAATTAATTTAATTCATTAGCATTTCCTTATTTTGCAGTATATAATAAAACAGATCACCTTTAAAACGATTCACAAAACGTAGGGTCCTCTCTTTTCATTTAGTTACATTGGATTTGTAATAAGTTTACATGGTAAATTATTGTATGGAATGGCACTGCATTTCATGCGTCTCTTGAATTATCTTCATCTAAATGACAGTTATTATGATATATATTTAATAATATTAACTTTAAAATCAGTAATAACAAGTAAAATTTGTCTCTCACCATTTCTTTCTAAAAAGTCTTTATCTTTAAAATGGGCGCTGCAAATCTGTGCCCACTAACTAGGCATCTTCCCTGATTTTATATTAGTTAACTACACATTAAAAAGATTTTTGCATTTCGGAAAATTGTGAAACGATAACTCCAACGTTTTTTTCTCACCATTTACTCGAATTGTAATATTTTTAAGGGCAGTATTACTACAGAAAGGTACTTCGCAATTTATGCCACCTCTGCGCCTACAATCCGCCATATTAATCGTTTGTTTTGATCAACAAAGTACGCTGACAAACCAAGCTGCAGGGGTAGCGACTGTGGCGCCGCCTATACCCGTTTCGCTAGCGAATTCCGAAAATCTTTTTGCAACTTACTCTTTAAATAACATTAAATTATCGAAAATAAATCCTAAATATTAATAATAATAATCTAGGCTAATATCCAAGGCACCACCCTAGGCCCAAATCTTCTAGCGACTTTTATTGCCTTTAATACGGGTGGCCGGGTTACAAGGGTAGGAGAGTGGTTGCAAGCCCATCATGGCACGCGAGTCAACGTTCCCTACACTTACTATTACTGCGTCCGAACCTGGATCTTCTTTTGCGAGGGAAAATCACCACCCCAACTCAATATTTACTTTTGGTAAAAAATATAATGTTTAAAGTGACTAAATTAAAATTAGTTAAAATTTAAATCACAATATTTAAAATTAATTAATTTGTTTAACGAAAGATCTTACACTGGACTGAATACATATGTGAGGTCTGCAAGTCACACCAGGGGCGGATTAACCCTTTCGGTGCCTTTAGGCACAAAAACATTTGGGGCCTATAGGCTTCGAGCTTAGGAAATATAGCGCCATCTGCCTTAATATCCTCAATAAAATATGTGAAGAAATAGCAGACACCTTTTGAATTTCTAGATTTTCCGGTTGAACTCTCAGCCAGGTCTGCAAGTCACACCAGGGGCGGATTAACCCTTTCGGTGCCTCTAGGCACAAAAACATTTGGCGCCTATAATCTTCGAGCTTAGGAAATATAGCGCCATCTGCCTTAATATCCTCAATAAAATATGTGAAGAAATAGCAGACACCTTTTGATATTCTAGGTTTTCCGGTTGAACTCTCAGCCAGGGTGGGAGAAGTGGCGTACTCCTGTAATCCCAAGCGTCTGGGAGGCAGAGTTTGTGGTTTTCCGTATGAGGACGACCACCAGCTTATTTTCTTCTTCTTCCGGGGGGGGGGGGGGGGGTAGTTAGTTAAGGTATTATTACAATTTTGTAGTTGAATATTTGTTATGTAATTTCGGGGTATTTTAATAAAAGTACAATCTTTTACGAGGGGTGATTTGTGTTTCGTAATTTATAAACAGCCCTTTAATAGAATAGGGCTATTAAAACTTTTTTTAAGGCCAAATTAAAATTTAATTCAAAGCTGATGTAACATAAGTTATTTACATTTTAAAAAAGACATATTTTTGTAAATAACAACTGACAGAAGAATGTATGTAACTAAGCCCTGCATGGGCGTGCGCAGAGGGGGGGGGGGAAACAACCACCTTTGCTTAGCTATGAATGCACTCCCGGTGTGAAAAATTACCGCGCTTGCCCATGCAGCCCAGATATTTAGCCTTTCGAAGGAATTTGAAAAATGAGGTGCAAATTTTAATAATAGTATAAATGTTTAAGTTGCTACTTGTAGGCTTAGAAATTCAGGCTTAGTAGCTGCTAGAAGGCTTGGATTGTATTCCGTTAGTCATGAAGGTATCCTGGAACACTCCCAGTTAGGTACGACTCAAGACGAATGCACGTGTCATACCTACTTGAAAAATGCGCTGTCTATTGCATCTTGGATGTAAATTGTAAATTCATAGTGAGAAGAGAAACAAATCAAGTATTAACGTTAGTTACGTTATAATTTGTTCCAAACATAAGCTATAGTACATGTTTATTGTATTTATTCTACATATGCACTACATAACCGTTGAAAATATTTCAAAAAAGAGCCACGAAGTGTGACGATTTTATGGTTGGGGTCCAATAATTCCACCTCAACCAACTCGGTCAATACCGTCAGCAAAATAATTAAAGAAATATTAAAAATGGCCTAACGAATTACACACTCTGATTAGCTATTTATGACGGTTAATTGTAGGCCTTAAATATTATTAAAGATTACAACGGATTCAGATAAATCAATGAACACTTTTATTAAAGGAATACGGTTATTATCAACTAATGATTTCACACTAAAATTAATACTATTACTAATTATAATTAAAAAATTCTAACTACGCTCTGGCTCGTTTATGGATTAAAAGGGGATTATCGCGAATGGTACCAATTAAACACTGCGCACTTAGTTCACTATTTTAGCAACGAATGCTCTATTTTTGAACTCTATTGGCTTTAGCGTCGGCGTTAAGTTAATGCGTTAGCATAAAATTAAGCTGGTTTCACACTCGACGGAAAATTGGCAGCGTAAAGTTGAACGTTAGTGGTATATCGAATGGGAATCAATTTTCAGCTCGGCGTTTATTAGCGTCTTTCCGGCCTATTTTCCGTGGAGTGTGAAACCAGCTTCACTCAGGAAGAGCGGTGGCTCCAGGGCGGCGAAGCTTGACGGGCGGACGTTCACTGTGGCGGTCCTCAATGCGTGTTGGCTGGCGATACGAGATTCGGCTCCTGCGAGGAGCTTGACGAAGGCGCTCCGGTATTTCGGCTGGGCACTACTGTCATTGGACGTTCATAGCTTCAAACTCATCATGACGGCTACTCTGCAACTCTTTTTCAAACCGTTTTCGGCGGCGACAATATTTTTGCTTTTCGATCGTGACCCCGGCTTACATGCCAAGGGGGAGCGGTCTCGTTTCCGGGCGTTTCACAATCGCGGTCAAGAGGTTCCAAAATATTGCACTTTGTAATACTCGCATCAATTTCCGGTTTCTACAGGATGGTTTCCTCCGGGGCAAAACTAACCATTCGAGCCAGAGCTACATTTCTTAAACATTACTTTGCTAAACATAAACACTTTAATAGAACACTTTATTTACATCTATAACATATATTTGGCAAAACCTGAGTTGACCGGGCTGGTTGTTGGGCCCCTTATCTACTTTCAAATATTAAACAAGGGATCGCGTTTCAACGCGCCCAATTTATTGGTTACAGAAGGTGATTAAAATGTTTTATATGATTTTATTTGGATTTTAATACTCTAAAGAGTAGTTTTCATGATGGTATTACATTTTTCTGCTTCTCAATTTGTACCAATAATATTAATCTTATCGTTATTATACTTTATGGAATATTTACTAAACGTCGTCTGTTTCTCACGATTAACCTACTGAGATGAAGATTTTTGAAGCGGGTACGAGTTTAAGCAAACAGTCTGGAAGGCTCAAGCCCTTTCCCTTTGTTCGAAGTCGACGATGCGGCGGAGAGCAGGTGCGATAAAAACTGGTTTATGATTCTTCGTCATATTGTTGAATTATCGTTTCAGATCCTTTCGTCGCAGGTTGTTGGAATATCTTTTTCGGGAGAGTGGTTTTCAAAGACGGTATCTATCCAACTAACTGCATTACTCCTTAAAACTAAAGTTCACTAAGTTTTTCCGATATTAATCCAGACATTAATACAAGGAAGGTAAAACAACCCAACAAAAAAACATGACCAATAGTAACTGATATCCTTACCAAAACTGTACAGGTCCATGAACTGCAGTTATATTCATAGATTATTGTCATCATAAGCCTATCAACCCCAAGTTCGAATCGAAAGGCAGTGTTGGTTCAAGCAAACGACTGGCGAAAGTACAGCGCTAAATCCACGCGGTGGCGGAAAAGAGAAACGTAACGCGTCCGGCAATGCATGATGCCAGCTGCTTCGGTAAGGGAGAGATGCGTAGAGAGAGAAAGGGGGAAGGAAGAAGCTTCAGTTTAGCTCTACCAGGTGCCGATACTATTGCCTGATTTCTTCTTTTTCGCCCGTCCATAGGGCGCTATGCGCGTTTCAAACTTAGAGGTCAAAGGCTTATGTTGTCATCTATATTGAATTATAATCGTTCGATCATAAAAAACAGTCATTTTGTGAAATAAATGAGTAATAAGTTTTTATTACGTCTAATACAGTTTTATTTACATTGACAACTAACAAGAATAAAAACTAAAATAGATAACGTCTAGTTTACGACTATATCAGTCAGTAGCGCCATCTAGTAAATATTAGCTTATCGCGCCATCTAGTATAATATACTTAATAGGTTAAATATAAGTGAACTAGTGCTATTGTTGATTTGAGGATCAGTAAGCGAGTTGTTTTTTTTGGAAGACACAGGTATTACACATACGAAATTAAACTTCACCAAAAATAATTCTTGCAAAACATTGTCGTCTTAAAACTCTTTTTAATTTAAAATAAATCCTAATTTACACGACTTATACGTGGTTAATGAACATAAATCTCTGAACCTATAAAACAAAAATTACCACTTTAACCATAAAATTACATATCGGTCTCGTGATAGGGTTTTTGATGTTCTGAGGCGGAAGTATCTTCTTGGTCCTTGGACTCGACCTCCTTCATTTCTTCCTCAATTTCGCCAGCTTCGGTTGAACAAAATGACGAGAATGTGTCATCGGATTCTGTAAGCTGGAACGAAATAAAACCTGTCAATTACTGAAAATCAGATACATCGGTCTTAAATAATATCGAAAAGATATGCGCTACGGGTTCGTAATCGGGATCCTGGGACGAATGGTAGGACTCCTCTTCGGCTTTGTTCAAAAGTTCTTCCAAAGTCTCTTCAGTTGAGAAATGGTAATTTTCTGGAGTGACAGGACCAGTAAACCATCGATAAACACGATACACTACGTTTTCACTTTTCTCGGAAGAATCCTATTCATTAAACGAAGATATTATTAAACAAATATCCGCTTATTGTACATAATATGATTACCAGGCGGCGTTGTTTCGCGAGAGGCTCGTCCGCGGAGCCTTCATCAACAGCGTCATCATTATCGACGGATCGCCGGAAAAGATTTTTGGAACGTCGACGAACACGACGGACGCATTTCATCTGCATTTGGAATCTGGTTAAAATTATACCTTTTTTAAAGAGATTACATCTTACATGTCCTCGAACGTAAGATTCGTATATCTTTAAAGCTCTCGAAAGCAAGTCCATTCCGTGAGCAGACAGTGGAACATTTTTAAGGATAAATGCGGAAGTCGAGCTCAACAACGCCGATAACTTCTCCGCAGCGCCGTCAACTGTAACAATTAAAATAAACTTAGACCAAGGAAATTGCCACTGAGAGTACTTTCAAATACCGAACAGTTTCCCAGTCTTCTTTGGAATTGTAATTAACTCAATTGTGAACCTCATAATGTCCGCCAACAACGCGTTTATCAGATGCTTGAAGATGGCAATTCGATATTTCTGCGTCAAGGCACCTCGTCTATCAGAGTCGGTTACTAGAATATCTCCTTGCTCTTGACCGTCCACGCACCTGCTGTTGTTCACATCAGAAGTAACACTAACCACCAGCTGATCGCCTGTCATGTTGCGAGACTTTCGACTGAAGAATACGCTCTGAAGAAATGTGGACAGATTGATGATAAATTGGAAATGAATGCCAATTTGTGCTTTCGTCACAATAAATACCCTTTATAAAAAGGCTTATGTTTAAAAAAATTATTATCTATTGGAGGATTTTTTTGCCTTTAAACTAAAATAGATATGCTTTATCTTTGCTGTAATTGACGTTACAAGAGTTTAATTTAATACTTTTAATAATAATAATAATAATAATAATAATATAAAATATAAATCTTTGGACGAGTAAAAAAGGGGTTAGTTTTATCACACTTTTTATTCACAATTATGTTGTTTTTATTTAAATAAACAATTTATAACATTTTTCTAATATTTTTTTACTGATGTTTATTTTAAAAGGTATAAGAAAATAATATTGACTTCGCTTGATACTTTAAGAATCTGAATTTTTACAAAACTTGGGGGGTTGAAAGTTTTCTTATATTGTCGTTTGCCTTGGCTTTGGCGTTAAAGTTGTAGTTCCAGCATTCCAAGCTTGTTTAGAACCGAGATACGGAGAATGAACGATAAATAAAACGCGCAACGCTCTTCTGAGCTGCCAAAGCGCTCACGCAGCCTGAACAATGATTGACCCTCACATAGGAAGCAGAAACGAGCTGGCCGAAGGTCTGCCCAAAAATATTTGGACAAATCGGATTTCTGTAGAGACTATTACACGAAAACAAATTGCGCAAGCTCATAAAAACCATGCTTAAAACAAGTTAGACAAGTTTTTCAGAGGAACAAATTACTTCAAATAGAGATTTTATGCCGTTGATGTGATTAATGTTTCTAATGTTGCACTGATAAATGATACGTGGACATATATGTGTCTCATGTATAAAATGTTTTATAATAGATATAAGACTTCCAAAATTTTATGCTTTACTATCTTTAATACCCGGCTTCACCCAGGGTCATAGTTTTAATGAATTATATCTGATTTGTACGTAAGAAAGGAAAACGCTGTAGCAAAAACGTAACACACGTAACACGTGTAGCAAAAAGTCTTCGTAGCAAAAACGTAACACGCGTAGCAAAAAGTCCTGAACTACTTAAAATCCTACCTAAACCTCATCTACGAATTTCACACTAACCCGTTAAAAAAGTGTAAACACGCGTAGCAAAAACGTAACACGCGTAGCAAAAAGTACTCGTAGCAAAAACATACCTCACGTATCACGCGTAGCAAAAAGTACTCGTAGCAAAAACGTATATCACGTAACACGCGTAGCAAAAAGTACTCGTAGCAAAAACGTATCTCACGTAACACGCGTAGCAAAAAGTCCTGAACTATCTAAAAATCCCAACTAAACTTCCCCTTCAACGAAATCCCATTCTTTCACACTGAAGCCCAGTTCACACTATACAATTAATTAGGGCACTTAATTGAAACCAACTAATTGTAAGCAAGAAAAATGAATAGTGTGAACAGAAAAATTGTAACCATTGTTCCAACTTTTTCTGTTCACACTGTACAATTTTCTTGCTTACAATTAGTTGGTTTCAATTAAGTGGCCCAATTAATTGTATAGTGTGAACTGGACTTCAATCCCCTTCGACGAATTTGACACTAACCCGTTAAAAAAGTTTAAAGGTCGGGACGGGCGCAAGGAACTCAAGAGAAGAAAACAAACCGCGCGACGTTTTATAACAAATAACGGCGCGACCATGCGACATTAAAAAAAATTAGATGTGAACATAGATAAGGGAAGCATAAGGGTGGAAGTCGAGAAAAAAAATGAAAGCCGAGACCAGCCGGGTTTTATCCCAGCTTGTGGCACTGGGTGAAAACTCGGAACAACTCCTTCTGCGTTGAGTTTGCAAGTTCTCTCCCCACTGGTTTAAGGGGTTTTCCCCCGAGTTCTTCGGTTTCCCCTTCCATAAAAACTTGTCGAGGTTAACGGTAATAGTTAGTGTAGGGAGCTGTTGGCTCGATAAAGGTTTCATTTGGTTTGCAAAGCAACGGTTAAAAGGAGCCGAATAATGTTTCTAATAGTGGGAAAAAACACCAACTAACGAAGCAAAATTTGAATATATTTATGGTAAATGACCCATAATCATATGTTATTTCGTAAAACGTAATTTGAAACCCAGACGATTATAAACTGAAAATACGAAACACCGCAAGACATGAAAGTGGTCTTCGTATAAATAAAAATTTCGCAGGTTGGGTCAATATTTTACCCAATCTTTTACTAAAGCATACAAGGGTTTTATAAGCTTCGCAATAAAAGGGTATTAGGAATTGATTACAAGCAAAGTCAAACATAACTTCGTAGCTAAATCAAAACAAGCTGGCAAGCAAAGTGATTTTTATAGAAAGGAGTAACAACAACGACTTTGATAAGAAACAGAGCTAAGGTCGAGTACGGGGGTTGGATTGAAAGAATATCATGGGGTTTCCAATATTGTTTAAACGTGATATTAAGCGTAGCTCTCACTGTGGAAACTTGCCAGGAAAGTTGGCTGTCATTCGCGCATAAGGGGAAAGGAAAAGGGGAGCTTCAGAAAGTGACTCTAGAGAAAAGATTGCTGTCCGTCAGAAGCCAAGAGAGTTGGAGGAAAGAAGGAGCTTCGGACAGTGACTCTAGAGAAAAGATTGCTGTCCGTTGGAAGCCAAGAGAGTTGGGGCAAAAGGTAGCTTCGGAAAGTGACTCAAGAGAAAAGATTGCTGTCCGTTGGAAGCCAAGAGAGTTGCGGGAAAAGGGGAGCTTCGGAAAGTGACTCTAGAGAAAATATTGCTGTCCGTCAGAAGCCAAGAGAGTTGGAGGAAAGGGGGAGGTTCGGACAGTGACTCCAGAGAAAAGATTGCTGTCCTTTGGAAGCCAAGAGAGTTGCGGGAAAAGGGGAGCTTCGGAAAGTGACTCTAGAGAAAAGATTGCTGTCCGTCAGAAGCCAAGAGAGTTGGGGGAAAAGGGGAAGTTCGGAAAGTGACTCTAGAGAAAATATTGCTGTCCGTCGGAAGCCAAGAGAGTTGGGGGGGAAAGGGGAGCTTCGGAAAGTGACTCCAGAGAAAAGATTGCTGGCCGTCGGAAGCCTAGAGAGTGGGGGGGGGGGAAAGGTAGTTTCGGAAAGTGACTCCAGAGAAAAGATTGCTGTCCGTTGGAAGCCAAGAGAGTTGCGGGAAAAGGGGAGCTTCGGAAACTGACTCTAGAGAAAAGATTGCTGTCCGTCAGAAGCCAAGAGAAATGGGGGAAAAGGGGAAGTTCGGAAAGTGACTCTAGAGAAAATATTGCTGTCCGTCGGAAGCCAAGAGAGTTGGGGGGGGGAAAGGTAGCTTCGGAAAGGGACTCCAGAGAAAAGATTGCTGTCCGTTGGAAGCCAAGAGAGTTGGGGGAAAAGGGGAGCTTCGGAAAGCGACTCTAGAGAAAAGATTGCTGTCCGTCAGAAGCCAAGAGAGTTGGGGGAAAAGGGGAGCTTCGGAAAGTGACTCTAGAGAAAAGATTGCTGTCCGTCGGAAGCCAAGAGAGTTGGGGGGAAAAGGGGAGCTTCGGAAAGCGACTCTAGAAAAAAGATTGCTGTCCGTCGGAAGCCAAGAGAGTTGGGGGGGAAAGGTAGTTTCGGAAAGTGACTCCAGAGAAAAGATTGCTGTCCGTTGGAAGCCAAGAGAATTGGGGGGAAAGGGGTGCTTCGGAAAGCGACTCTAGAGAAAAGATTGCTGTCCGTCAGAAGCCAAGAGAGTTGGGGGGGGGGGAAGGAAGTTTCGGAAAGTGACTCCAGAGAAAAGATTGCTGTCCGTTGGAAGCCAAGAGAGTTGGGGGGAAAGGGGTGCTGCGGAAAGCGACTCTAGAGAAAAGATTGCTGTCCGTCAGAAGCCAAGAGAGTTGGGGGAAAAGGGGAGCTTCGGAAAGTGACTCTAGAGAAAAGATTGCTGTCCGTCGGAAGCCAAGAGAGTTGGGGGGAAAGGGGTGCTGCGGAAAGTGACTCTAGAGAAAATATTGCTGTCCGTCGGAAGCCAAGAGAGTTGGGGGGGGGAAGGTAGCTTCGGAAAGGGACTCCAGAGAAAAGATTGCTGTCCGTTGGAAGCCAAGAGAGTTGGGGGGAAAGGGGTGCTTCGGAAAGCGACTCTAGAGAAAAGATTGCTGTCCGTCAGAAGCCAAGAGAGTTGGGGGGGGGAAGGTAGTTTCGGAAAGTGACTCCAGAGAAAAGATTGCTGTCCGTTGGAAGCCAAGAGAGTTGGGGGAAAAGGGGAGCTTCGGAAAGCGACTCTAGAGAAAAGATTGCTGTCCGTCAGAAGCCAAGAGAGTTGGGGGAAAAGGGGAGCTTCGGAAAGTGACTCTAGAGAAAAGACTGCTGTCCGTCGGAAGCCAAGAGAGTTGGGGGGAAAAGGGGAGCTTCGGAAAGCGACTCTAGAGAAAAGATTGCTGTCCGTCGGAAGCCAAGAGAGTTGGGGGGGAAAAGGTAGTTTCGGAAAGTGACTCCAGAGAAAAGATTGCTGTCCGTTGGAAGCGAAGAGAGTTGGGGGGAAAGGGGTGCTGCGGAAAGCGACTCTAGAGAAAAGATTGCTGTCCGTCAGAAGCCAAGAGAGTTGGGGGAAAAGGGGAGCTTCGGAAAGTGACTCTAGAGAAAGGATTGCTGTCCGTCGGAAGCCAAGAGAGTTGGGGGCAAAGGGGAGCTTCGGAAAATGACTCCAGAGACGAGATTTCTGTACATTGGAAGCCAAGAGAGTTGGGGGAAAAGGGGAGCTTCGGAAAGCGACTCTAGAGAAAAGATTGCTGTCCGTCGGAAGCCAAGAGAGTGGGGGGGAAGAAAGGTAGCTTCGGAAAGTGACTCTAGAGAAAAGATTGCTGTCCGTCGGAAGCCAAGAGAGTTGGGGGCAAAGGGGAGCTTCGGAAAATGACTCCAGAGAAAAGATTGCTGTCCGTCGAAAGCCAAGAGAGTTGGGGCAAAAGGTAGCTTCGGAAAGTGACTCCAGAGAAAAGATTGCTGTCCGTTGGAAGCCAAGAGAGTTGGGGGAAAAGGGGAGCTTCGGAAAGTGACTCTAGAGAAAAGATTGCTGTCCGTCAGAAGCCAAGAGAGTTGGGGGAAAAGGGGAGCTTCGGAAAGTGACTCTAGAGAAAAGATTGCTGTCCGTCGGAAGCCAAGAGAGTTGGGGGGGGGGGGAAGTAGCTTCGGAAAGGGACTCCAGAGAAAAGAATGCTGTCCGTTGGAAGCCAAGAGAGTTGGGGAAAAGGGGAGCTTCGGAAAGCGACTCTAGAGAAAAGATTGCTGTCCGTCAGAAGCCAAGAGAGTTGGGGAAAAGGGGAGCTTCGGAAAGTGACTCTAGAGAAAAGATTGCTGTCCGTCGGAAGCCAAGAGAGTTGGGGGGAAAAGGGGAGCTTCGGAAAGCGACTCTAGAGAAAAGATTGCTGTCCGTCGGAAGCCAAGAGAGTTGGGGGAAAAGGGGAGCTTCGGAAAGTGACTCTAGAGAAAAGATTACTGTCCGTCGGAAGCCAAGAGAGTTGGGGAGCAAAGGGGAGCTTCGGAAAATGACTCCAGAGAAAAGATTTCTGTACATTGGAAGCCAAAAGAGTTGGGGGAAAAGGGGAGCTTCGGAAAGCGACTCTAGAGAAAAGATTTCTGTCCGTCGGAAGCCAAGAGAAAGGGGGGAAGGTAGCTTCGGAAAGCGACTCTAGAGAAAAGATTGCTGTCCGTCAGAAGCCAAGAGAGTTGGGGCAAAAGGTAGCTTCGGAAAGTGACTCCAGAGAAAAGATTGCTGTCCGTTGGAAGCCAAGAGAGATGGGGGAAAAGGGAAGCTTCGGAAAGTGACTCTAGAGAAAAGATTGCTGTCCGTCAGAAGCCAAGAGAGTTGGGGGAAAAGGGGAGCTTCGGAAAGTGACTCTAGAGAAAGGATTGCTGTCCGTCGGAAGCCAAGAGAGTTGGGGGGCAAAGGGGAGCTTCGGAAAATGACTCCAGAGAAAAGATTTCTGTACATTGGAAGCCAAGAGAGTTGGGGGAAAAGGGGAGCTTCGGAAAGCGACTCTAGAGAAAAGATTGCTGTCCGTCGGAAGCCAAGAGAGTTGGGGGGAAAAGGTAGTTTCGGAAAGTGACTCCAGAGAAAAGATTGCTGTCCGTTGGAAGCCAAGAGAGTTGGGGGGAAAGGGGTGCTTCGGAAAGCGACTCTAGAGAAAAGATTGCTGTCCGTCAGAAGCCAAGAGAGTTGGGGGGGGGGGGGGGAAGGTAGTTTCGGAAAGTGACTCCAGAGAAAAGATTGCTGTCCGTTGGAAGCCAAGAGAGTTGGGGGGAAAGGGGTGCTGCGGAAAGCGACTCTAGAGAAAAGATTGCTGTCCGTCAGAAGCCAAGAGAGTTGGGGGAAAAGGGGAGCTTCGGAAAGTGACTCTAGAGAAAGGATTGCTGTCCGTCGGAAGCCAAGAGAGTTGGGGGCAAAGGGGAGCTTCGGAAAATGACTCCAGAGAAAAGATTTCTGTACATTGGAAGCCAAGAGAGTTGGGGGAAAAGGGGAGCTTCGGAAAGCGACTCTAGAGAAAAGATTGCTGTCCGTCGGAAGCCAAGAGAGGGGGGGGAAGAAAGGTAGCTTCGGAAAGTGACTCTAGAGAAAAGATTGCTGTCCGTCGGAAGCCAAGAGAGTTGGGGGCAAAGGGGAGCTTCGGAAAATGACTCCAGAAAAAAGATTGCTGTCCGTCGAAAGCCAAGAGAGTTGGGGCAAAAGGTAGCTTCGGAAAGTGACTCCAGAGAAAAGATTGCTGTCCGTTGGAAGCCAAGAGAGTTGGGGGAAAAGGGGAGCTTCGGAAAGTGACTCTAGAGAAAAGATTGCTGTCCGTCGGAAGCCAAGAGAGTTGGGGGAAAAGGGGAAGTTCGAAAAGTGACTCTAGAGAAAATATTGCTGTCCGTCGGAAGCCAAGAGAGTTGGGGGAAAGGGGAGCTTCGGAAAGTGACTCCAGAGAAAAGATTGCTGTCCGTCGGAAGCCAAGAGAGTTGGGGGGGGAAAGTAGCTTCGGAAAGGGACTCCAGAGAAAAGATTGCTGTCCGTTGGAAGCCAAGAGAGTTGGGGAAAAGGGGAGCTTCGGAAAGCGACTCTAGAGAAAAGATTGCTGTCCGTCAGAAGCCAAGAGAGTTGGGGGAAAAGGGGAGCTTCGGAAAGTGACTCTAGAGAAAAGATTGCTGTCCGTCGGAAGCCAAGAGAGTTGGGGGGAAAAGGGGATCTTCGGAAAGCGACTCTAGAGAAAAGATTGCTGTCCGTCGGAAGCCAAGAGAGTTGGGGGAAAATGGGAGCTTCGGAAAGTGACTCTAGAGAAAAGATTACTGTCCGTCGGAAGCCAAGAGAGTTGGGGGCAAAGGGGAGCTTCGGAAAATGACTCCAGAGAAAATATTTCTGTACATTGGAAGCCAAAAGAGTTGGGGGAAAAGGGGAGCTTCGGAAAGCGACTCTAGAGAAAAGATTTCTGTCCGTCGGAAGCCAAGAGAAAGGGGGGAAGGTAGCTTCGGAAAGCGACTCTAGAGAAAAGATTGCTGTCCGTCAGAAGCCAAGAGAGTTGGGGGAAAAGGGGAGCTTCAGAAAGTGACTCTAGAGAAAAGATTGCTGTCCGTCAAAAGCCAAGAGAGTTGGAGGAAAGAAGGAGCTTCGGACAGTGACTCTAGAGAAAAGATTGCTGAACGTCAGAAGCCAAGAGAGTTGGGGCAAAAGGTAGCTTCGGAAAGTGACTCCAGAGAAAAGATTGCTGTCCGTTGGAAGCCAAGAGAGTTGGGGGAAAAGGGGAAGTTCGGAAAGTGACTATAGAGAAAATATTGCTGTCCGTCGGAAGCCAAGATAGTTGGGGGGAAAGGGGAGCTTCGGAAAGTGACTCTAGAGAAAAGATTGCTGTCCGTCGGAAGCCAAGAGAGTTGGGGGGGGGGAAAGGAGCTTCGGAAAGCGACTCTAGAGAAAATATTGCTGTCCGTTGGAAGCCAAGAGAGTTGGGGGGAAAGGGGTGCTGCGGAAAGCGACTCTAGAGAAAAGATTGCTGTCCGTCAGAAGCCAAGAGAGTTGGGGGAAAAGGGGAGCTTCGGAAAGTGACTCTAGAGAAAAGATTGCTGTCCGTTGGAAGCCAAGAGAGATGGGGGAAAAGGGAAGCTTCGGAAAGTGACTCTAGAGAAAAGATTGCTGTCCGTCAGAAGCCAAGAGAGTTGGGGGAAAAGGGGAGCTTCGGAAAGTGACTCTAGAGAAAGGATTGCTGTCCGTCGGAAGCCAAGAGAGTTGGGGGGCAAAGGGGAGCTTCGGAAAATGACTCCAGAGAAAAGATTTCTGTACATTGGAAGCCAAAAGAGTTGGGGGAAAAGGGGAGCTTCGGAAAGCGACTCTAGAGAAAAGATTGCTGTACGTCGGAAGCCAAGAGAGGGGGGGGAGAAAGGTAGCTTCGGAAAGTGACTCTAGAGAAAAGATTGCTGTCCGTCGAAAGCCAAGAGAGTTGGGGCAAAAGGTAGCTTCGGAAAGTGACTCCAGAGAAAAGATTGCTGTCCGTTGGAAGCCAAGAGAGTTGGGGGAAAAGGGGAGCTTCGGAAAGTGACTCTAGAGAAAAGATTGCTGTCCGTCAGAAGCCAAGAGAGTTGGGGGAAAAGGGGAGCTTCGGAAAGTGACTCTAGAGAAAGGATTGCTGTCCGTCGGAAGCCAAGAGAGTTGGGGGGCAAAGGGGAGCTTCGGAAAATGACTCCAGAGAAAAGATTTCTGTACATTGGAAGCCAAAAGAGTTGGGGGAAAAGGGGAGCTTCGGAAAGCGACTCTAGAGAAAAGATTGCTGTACGTCGGAAGCCAAGAGAGGGGGGGGGGAGAAAGGTAGCTTCGGAAAGTGACTCTAGAGAAAAGATTGCTGTCCGTCGAAAGCCAAGAGAGTTGGGGCAAAAGGTAGCTTCGGAAAGTGACTCCAGAGAAAAGATTGCTGTCCGTTGGAAGCCAAGAGAGTTGGGGGAAAAGGGGAGCTTCGGAAAGTGACTCTAGAGAAAAGATTGCTGTCCGTCAGAAGCCAAGAGAGTTGGGGGAAAAGGGGAAGTTCGAAAAGTGACTCTAGAGAAAATATTGCTGTCCGTCGGAAGCCAAGAGAGTTGGGGGGAAAGGGGAGCTTCGGAAAGTGACTCCAGAGAAAAGATTGCTGTCCGTCGGAAGCCAAGAGAGTTGGGGGGGGGGAAAGTAGCTTCGGAAAGGGACTCCAGAGAAAAGATTGCTGTCCGTTGGAAGCCAAGAGAGTTGGGGAAAAGGGGAGCTTCGGAAAGCGACTCTAGAGAAAAGATTGCTGTCCGTCAGAAGCCAAGAGAGTTGGGGAAAAAGGGGAGCTTCGGAAAGTGACTCTAGAGAAAAGATTGCTGTCCGTCGGAAGCCAAGAGAGTTGGGGGGAAAAGGGGAGCTTCGGAAAGCGACTCTAGAGAAAAGATTGCTGTCCGTCGGAAGCCAAGAGAGTTGGGGGAAAAGGGGAGCTTCGGAAAGTGACTCTAGAGAAAAGATTACTGTCCGTCGGAAGCCAAGAGAGTTGGGGGGCAAAGGGGAGCTTCGGAAAATGACTCCAGAGAAAAGATTTCTGTACATTGGAAGCCAAAAGAGTTGGGGGAAAAGGGGAGCTTCGGAAAGCGACTCTAGAGAAAAGATTGCTGTCCGTCGGAAGCCAAGAGAAAGGGGGGGAAGGTAGCTTCGGAAAGCGACTCTAGAGAAAAGATTGCTGTCCGTCAGAAGCCAAGAGAGTTGGGGGAAAAGGGGAGCTTCGGAAAATGACTCCAGAGAAAATATTTCTGTACATTGGAAGCCAAAAGAGTTGGGGGAAAAGGGGAGCTTCGGAAAGCGACTCTAGAGAAAAGATTTCTGTCCGTCGGAAGCCAAGAGAAAGGGGGGAAGGTAGCTTCGGAAAGCGACTCTAGAGAAAAGATTGCTGTCCGTCAGAAGCCAAGAGAGTTGGGGGAAAAGGGGAGCTTCAGAAAGTGACTCTAGAGAAAAGATTGCTGTCCGTCAAAAGCCAAGAGAGTTGGAGGAAAGAAGGAGCTTCGGACAGTGACTCTAGAGAAAAGATTGCTGTCCGTCAGAAGCCAAGAGAGTTGGGGCAAAAGGTAGCTTCGGAAAGTGACTCCAGAGAAAAGATTGCTGTCCGTTGGAAGCCAAGAGAGTTGGGGGAAAAGGGGAAGTTCGGAAAGTGACTATAGAGAAAATATTGCTGTCCGTCGGAAGCCAAGATAGTTGGGGGGAAAGGGGAGCTTCGGAAAGTGACTCTAGAGAAAAGATTGCTGTCCGTCGGAAGCCAAGAGAGTTGGGGGGGGGGGAAAAGGAGCTTCGGAAAGCGACTCTAGAGAAAATATTGCTGTCCGTTGGAAGCCAAGAGAGTTGGGGGGAAAGGGGTGCTGCGGAAAGCGACTCTAGAGAAAAGATTGCTGTCCGTCAGAAGCCAAGAGAGTTGGGGGAAAAGGGGAGCTTCGGAAAGTGACTCTAGAGAAAAGATTGCTGTCCGTTGGAAGCCAAGAGAGATGGGGGAAAAGGGAAGCTTCGGAAAGTGACTCTAGAGAAAAGATTGCTGTCCGTCAGAAGCCAAGAGAGTTGGGGGAAAAGGGGAGCTTCGGAAAGTGACTCTAGAGAAAGGATTGCTGTCCGTCGGAAGCCAAGAGAGTTGGGGGGCAAAGGGGAGCTTCGGAAAATGACTCCAGAGAAAAGATTTCTGTACATTGGAAGCCAAAAGAGTTGGGGGAAAAGGGGAGCTTCGGAAAGCGACTCTAGAGAAAAGATTGCTGTACGTCGGAAGCCAAGAGAGGGGGGGGAGAAAGGTAGCTTCGGAAAGTGACTCTAGAGAAAAGATTGCTGTCCGTCGAAAGCCAAGAGAGTTGGGGCAAAAGGTAGCTTCGGAAAGTGACTCCAGAGAAAAGATTGCTGTCCGTTGGAAGCCAAGAGAGTTGGGGGAAAAGGGGAGCTTCGGAAAGTGACTCTAGAGAAAAGATTGCTGTCCGTCAGAAGCCAAGAGAGTTGGGGGAAAAGGGGAAGTTCGAAAAGTGACTCTAGAGAAAATATTGCTGTCCGTCGGAAGCCAAGAGAGTTGGGTGGAAAGGGGAGCTTCGGAAAGTGACTCCAGAGAAAAGATTGCTGTCCGTCGGAAGCCAAGAGAGTTGGGGGGGGAAAGTAGCTTCGGAAAGGGACTCCAGAGAAAAGATTGCTGTCCGTTGGAAGCCAAGAGAGTTGGGGAAAAGGGGAGCTTCGGAAAGCGACTCTAGAGAAAAGATTGCTGTCCGTCAGAAGCCAAGAGAGTTGGGGAAAAAGGGGAGCTTCGGAAAGTGACTCTAGAGAAAAGATTGCTGTCCGTCGGAAGCCAAGAGAGTTGGGGGGAAAAGGGGAGCTTCGGAAAGCGACTCTAGAGAAAAGATTGCTGTCCGTCGGAAGCCAAGAGAGTTGGGGGAAAAGGGGAGCTTCGGAAAGTGACTCTAGAGAAAAGATTACTGTCCGTCGGAAGCCAAGAGAGTTGGGGGGCAAAGGGGAGCTTCGGAAAATGACTCCAGAGAAAAGATTTCTGTACATTGGAAGCCAAAAGAGTTGGGGGAAAAGGGGAGCTTCGGAAAGCGACTCTAGAGAAAAGATTGCTGTCCGTCGGAAGCCAAGAGAAAGGGGGGAAGGTAGCTTCGGAAAGCGACTCTAGAGAAAAGATTGCTGTCCGTCAGAAGCCAAGAGAGTTGGGGGAAAAGGGGAGCTTCAGAAAGTGACTCTAGAGAAAAGATTGCTGTCCGTCAAAAGCCAAGTGAGTTGGAGGAAAGAAGGAGCTTCGGACAGTGACTCTAGAGAAAAGATTGCTGTCCGTCAGAAGCCAAGAGAGTTGGGGCAAAAGGTAGCTTCGGAAAGTGACTCCAGATAAAAGATTGCTGTCCGTTGGAAGCCAAGAGAGTTGGGGGAAAAGGGGAAGTTCGGAAAGTGACTCTAGAGAAAATATTGCTGTCCGTCGGAAGCCAAGATTGTTGGGGGGAAAGGGGAGCTTCGGAAAGTGACTCTAGAGAAAAGATTGCTGTCCGTCGGAAGCCAAGAGAGTTGGGGGGGAAAGGGAGCTTCGGAAAGCGACTCTAGAGAAAATATTGCTGGCCGTTGGAAGCCAAGAGAGTTGGGGGGGAAAGGGAGCTTCGGAAAGTGACTCTAGAGAAAAGATTGCTGTCCGTCGGAAGCCAAGAGAGTTGGGGGGGAAAAGTAGGTTCGGAAAGGGACTCCAGAGAAAAGATTGCTGTCCGTTGGAAGCCAAGAGAGTTGGGGAAAAGGGGAGCTTCGGAAAGCGACTCTAGAGAAAAGATTGCTGTCCGTCAGAAGCCAAGAGAGTTGGGGGAAAAGGGGAGCTTCGGAAAGTGACTCTAGAGAAAAGATTGCTGTCCGTCGGAAGCCAAGAGAGTTGGGGGGCAAAGGGGAGCTTCGAAAAATGACTCCAGAGAAAAGATTTCTGTACATTGGAAGTCAAGAGAGTTGGGGGAAAAGGGGGGCTTCGGAAAGCGACTCTAGAGAAAAGATTGCTGTCCGTCGGAAGCCAAGAGAGTTAGGGGGAAAAGGTAGCTTCGGAAAGTGACTCAAGAGAAAATATTGCTGTCCGTCGGAAGCCAAGAGAGTTGGGGGGGAAAGGGAGCTTCGGAAAGCGACTCTAGAGAAAAGATTGTTGTCCGTTGGAAGCCAAGAGAGTTGGGGGAAAAGGGGAGCTTCGGAAAGCGACTCTAGAGAAAAGATTGCTGTTCGTCGGAAGCCAAGAGAGTTGGGGGAAAAGGGGAGCTTCGGAAAGCGACTCTAGAGAAAAGATTGCTGCCCGTTGGAAGCCAAGAGAGATGGGGGAAAAGAGAGCTTCGGAAAGCGACTCTAGGGAAAAGGGGAGCTTCGGAAAGCGACTCTAGGGAAAAAGGGAGCTTCGGAAAGCGACTCTAGAGAAAAGATTGCTTTCCGTCGGAAATCAAGAGAGTTAGGGGGAAAAGGTAGCTTCGGAAAGTGACTCTAGAGAAAAGATTGCTGTCCGTTGGAAGCCAAGACAGTTGGGGAAAAGGGGAGCTTCGGAAAGTGACTCCAGAGAAAAGATTGCTGTCCGTTGGAAAACAAGAGAGTTGGGGGAAAAGGGGAGCTTCGGAAAGTAACTCTAGAGAAAAGATTGCTGTCCGTCGGAAGCCAAGAGAGTTGGGGGGCAAAGGGGAGCTTCGGAAAGCGATTCTAGAGAAACAATTGCAGTCCGTCGGAAGTCAAGAGAGTTGGGGGGCAAAGAGGAGCTTCGGAAAATGACTCCAGTAAAAGATTGCTGTCCATTGGAAGCCAAGAGAGTTGGGGGAAAAGGGGAGCTTCGGAAAGCGACTCTAGAGAAAAGATTGCTGTCCGTCGGAAGCCAAGAGAGTTGGGGGGAAAAGGTAGCTTCGGAAAGTGACTCTAGAGAAAAGATTGCTGTCCGTTGGAAGCCAAGAGAGTTGGGGGAAAAGGGGAGCTTCGGAAAGCGACTCTAGAGAAAAGATTGCTGTCCGTCAGAAGCCAAGAGAGTTGGGGGAAAAGGTAGCTTCGGAAAATGACTTTACAGAAAATATTGCTGTCCGTTGGAAGCCAAGAGCGTTGGGGGGAAGAAAGCTTCGGAAAGCGACTCTAAAGAGAAGATTGCTGTCCGTCGGAAGCCAAGAGAGTTATGGGGAAAAGGTAGCTTCGGAAAGTGACTCAAGAGAAAATAATGCTGTCCGTCGGAAGCCAAGAGAGTTGGGGGGGGGGGAAAGGGAGCTTCGGAAAGCGACTCTAGAGAAAGGATTGCTGTCCGTCGGAAGCCAAGAGAGTTGGGGCAAAAGGGGAGCTTCGGAAAGCGACTCTAGAGAAAAGATTGCTGTCCGTCGGAAGCCAAGAGAGTTGTTGGGGAGGTAGTTACGGAAAGTGACTCCAGATAAAAGATTGCTGTCCGTTGGAAGCCAAGAGAGTTGGGGGAAAAGGGGAGCTTCAAAAAGCGACTCTAAAGAAAAGATTGCTGTCCGTCGGAAATCAAGAGAGTTAGGGGGAAAGGTAGCTTCGGAAAGTGACTTTAGAGAAAAGATTGCTGTCTGTTGGAAGCCAAGAGAGTTGGGGAAAAGGGGAGCTTCGGAAAGTGACTCCAGAGAAAAGATTGCTGTTCGTTGGAAGCCAAGAGAGTTGGGGGAAAAGGGGAAGTTCGGAAAGTGACTCTAGAGAAAATATTGCTGTCCGTCTGAAGCCAAGAGAGTTCGGGGGCAAAGGGGAGCTTCGGAAAATGACTCCAGTAAAAGATTGCTGTTCATTGGAAGCCAAGAGAGTTGGGGGAAAAGGGGAGCTTCGGAAAGCGACTCTAGAGAAAAGATTGCTGTCCGTCGGAAGCCAAGAGACTTGGGGGGGGGGGGAAGGTAGCTTCGGAAAGTGACTCCATAGAAAAGATTGCTGTCCGTTGGAAGCCAAGAGAGTTGGGGGAAAGGGGGAGCTTCGGAAAGCGACTCCAGAGAAAAGATTGCTGTCCGTCGGAAGCCAAGAGAGTTAGGGGGAAAAGGGAGCTTCGGAAAGCGACTCTAGAGAAAAGATTGCCGTCCGTTGGAAGCCAAGAGAGTTGGGGGGGAGGGAGCTTCGGAAAGCGACTCTAGAGAAAAGATTGCTGTCCGTCGGAAGCCAAGAGAGTTAGGGGGAAAAGGTAGCTTCGGAAAGTGACTCAAGAGAAAATATTGCTGTCCGTTGGAAGTCAAGAGACTCGGGGGAAAAGGGAAGCTTCGGAAAGCGACTCTAGAGAAAAGATTGCTGTCCGTCAGAAGCCAAGAGAGTTGGGGGAAAAGGGGAGCTTCGGAAAGTGACTCCAGAGCAAAGATTGCTGTCCGTCGAAAGCCAAGAGAGTTAGGGGGAAAAGGTAGCTTCGGAAAGTGACTCTACAGAAAATATTGCTGTCCGTTGGAAGCCAAGAGCGTTGGGGGGAAGAAAGCTTCGGAAAGCGACTCTAAAGAGAAGATTGCTGTCCGTCGGAAGCCAAGAGAGTTGGGGGGGAAAGGGAGCTTCGGAAAGCGACTCTAGAGAAAAGATTGCTGTCCATCGGAAGCCAAGAGAGTTAGGGGGATAAGGTAGCTTCGGAAAGTGACTCAAGAGAAAATATTGCTGTCCGTCGGAAGCCAAGAGAGTTGGGGGGGGGAAAGGGAGCTTCGGATAGCGACTCTAGAGAAAATATTGCTGGCCGTTGGAAGCCAAGAGAGTTGGGGGGGAAAGGGAGCTTCGGAAAGCGACTCTAGAGAAAAGATTGCTGTCCGTTGGAAGCCGAGGGAGTTGGGGGAAAAGGGGAGCTTCGGAAAGCGACTCTAGAGAAAAGATTGCTGTCCGTCGGAAGCCAAGAGAGTTGGGGGAAAAGGGGAGCTTCGGAAAGCGACTCTAGAGAAAAGATTGCTGTCCGTCGGAAGCCAAGAGAGTTGGGGGGGGGGGGAGGTAGCTACGGAAAGTGACTCCAGATAAAAGATTGCTGTCCGTTGGAAGCCAAGAGAGTTGGGGGAAAAGGGGAGCTTCGAAAAGCGACTCTAGAGAAAAGATTGCTGTCCGTCGGAAATCAAGAGAGTTAGGGGGAAAGGTAGCTTCGAAAAGTGACTCTAGAGAAAAGATTGCTGTCTGTTGGAAGCCAAGAGAGTTGGGGAAAAGGGGAGCTTCGGAAAGTGACTCCAGAGAAAAGATCGCTGTTCGTTGGAAGCCAAGAGATTTGGGGGAAAAGGGGAGCTTCGGAAAGTAACTCTAGAGAAAAGATTGCTGTCCGTCTGAAGCCAAGAGAGTTGGGGGGCAAAGGGGAGCTTCGGAAAATGACTTCAGTAAAAGATTGCTGTTCATTGGAAGCCAAGATAGTTGGGGGAAAAGGGGTGCTTCGGAAAGTGACTCAAGAGAAAATATTGCTGTCCGTCGGAAGCCAAGAGAGTTGGGGGGGGGGAAAGGGAGCTTCGGATAGCGACTCTAGAGAAAATATTGCTGGCCGTTGGAAGCCAAGAGAGTTGGGGGGGAAAGGGAGCTTCGGAAAGCGACTCTAGAGAAAAGATTGCTGTCCGTTGGAAGCCGAGGGAGTTGGGGGAAAAGGGGAGCTTCGGAAAGCGACTCTAGAGAAAAGATTGCTGTCCGTCGGAAGCCAAGAGAGTTGGGGGAAAAGGGGAGCTTCGGATAGCGACTCTAGAGAAAATATTGCTGGCCGTTGGAAGCCAAGAGAGTTGGGGGGGAAAGGGAGCTTCGGAAAGCGACTCTAGAGAAAAGATTGCTGTCCGTTGGAAGCCGAGGGAGTTGGGGGAAAAGGGGAGCTTCGGAAAGCGACTCTAGAGAAAAGATTGCTGTCCGTCGGAAGCCAAGAGAGTTGGGGGGGGGGGGAGGTAGCTACGGAAAGTGACTCCAGATAAAAGATTGCTGTCCGTTGGAAGCCAAGAGAGTTGGGGGAAAAGGGGAGCTTCGAAAAGCGACTCTAGAGAAAAGATTGCTGTCCGTCGGAAATCAAGAGAGTTAGGGGGAAAGGTAGCTTCGAAAAGTGACTCTAGAGAAAAGATTGCTGTCTGTTGGAAGCCAAGAGAGTTGGGGAAAAGGGGAGCTTCGGAAAGTGACTCCAGAGAAAAGATCGCTGTTCGTTGGAAGCCAAGAGATTTGGGGGAAAAGGGGAGCTTCGGAAAGTAACTCTAGAGAAAAGATTGCTGTCCGTCTGAAGCCAAGAGAGTTGGGGGGCAAAGGGGAGCTTCGGAAAATGACTTCAGTAAAAGATTGCTGTTCATTGGAAGCCAAGATAGTTGGGGGAAAAGGGGTGCTTCGGAAAGCGACTCTAGAGAAAAGATTGCTGTCCGTCGGAAGCCAAGAGACTTGGGGGGGAGGAAGCTTCGGAAAGTGACTCCATAGAAAAGATTGCTGTCCGTTGGAAGCCAAGAGAGTTGGGGGAAAGGGGGAGCTTCGGAAAGCGACTCCAGAGAAAAGATTGCTGTCCGTCGGAAGCCAAGAGAGTTAGGGGGAAAAATAGCTTCGGAAAGTGACTCTAGAGAAAATATTGCTGTCCGTCGGAAGCCAAGAGAGTTGGGGGGAAAAGGGAGCTTCGGAAAGTGACTCCATAGAAAAGATTGCTGTCCGTTGGAAGCCAAGAGAGTTAGGGGGAAAAGGTAAATTCGGAAAGTGACTCAAGAGAAAAGATTGCTGTTCGTCGGAAGCCAAGAGAGTTGGGGCAAAGGGGAGCTTCGGAAAGCGACTCTAGAGAAAAGATTGCTGCCCGTTGGAAGCCAAGAGAGATGGGGGAAAAGAGAGCTTCGGAAAGCGACTCTAGGGAAAAGGGGAGCTTCGGAAAGCGACTCTAGGGAAAAAGGGAGCTTCGGAAAGCGACTCTAGAGAAAAGATTGCTTTCCGTCGGAAATCAAGAGAGTTAGGGGGAAAAGGTAGCTTCGGAAAGTGACTCTAGAGAAAAGATTGCTGTCCGTTGGAAGCCAAGACAGTTGGGGAAAAGGGGAGCTTCGGAAAGTGACTCCAGAGAAAAGATTGCTGTCCGTTGGAAAACAAGAGAGTTGGGGGAAAAGGGGAGCTTCGGAAAGTAACTCTAGAGAAAAGATTGCTGTCCGTCGGAAGCCAAGAGAGTTGGGGGGCAAAGGGGAGCTTCGGAAAGCGATTCTAGAGAAAAGATTGCAGTCCGTCGGAAGTCAAGAGAGTTGGGGGGCAAAGAGGAGCTTCGGAAAATGACTCCAGTAAAAGATTGCTGTCCATTGGAAGCCAAGAGAGTTGGGGGAAAAGGGGAGCTTCGGAAAGCGACTCTAGAGAAAAGATTGCTGTCCGTCGGAAGCCAAGAGAGTTGGGGGGAAAAGGTAGCTTCGGAAAGTGACTCTAGAGAAAAGATTGCTGTCCGTTGGAAGCCAAGAGAGTTGGGGGAAAAGGGGAGCTTCGGAAAGCGACTCTAGAGAAAAGATTGCTGTCCGTCAGAAGCCAAGAGAGTTGGGGGAAAAGGTAGCTTCGGAAAATGACTTTACAGAAAATATTGCTGTCCGTTGGAAGCCAAGAGCGTTGGGGGGAAGAAAGCTTCGGAAAGCGACTCTAAAGAGAAGATTGCTGTCCGTCAGAAGCCAAGAGAGTTATGGGGAAAAGGTAGCTTCGGAAAGTGACTCAAGAGAAAATAATGCTGTCCGTCGGAAGCCAAGAGAGTTGGGGGGGGGGAAAGGGAGCTTCGGAAAGCGACTCTAGAGAAAGGATTGCTGTCCGTCGGAAGCCAAGAGAGTTGGGGCAAAAGGGGAGCTTCGGAAAGCGACTCTAGAGAAAAGATTGCTGTCCGTCGGAAGCCAAGAGAGTTGTTAGGGAGGTAGTTACGGAAAGTGACTCCAGATAAAAGATTGCTGTCCGTTGGAAGCCAAGAGAGTTGGGGGAAAAGGGGAGCTTCGAAAAGCGACTCTAGAGAAAAGATTGCTGTCCGTCGGAAATCAAGAGAGTTAGGGGGAAAGGTAGCTTCGGAAAGTGACTTTAGAGAAAAGATTGCTGTCTGTTGGAAGCCAAGAGAGTTGGGGAAAAGGGGAGCTTCGGAAAGTGACTCCAGAGAAAAGATTGCTGTTCGTTGGAAGCCAAGAGAGTTGGGGGAAAAGGGGAAGTTCGGAAAGTGACTCTAGAGAAAATATTGCTGTCCGTCTGAAGCCAAGAGAGTTGGGGGGCAAAGGGGAGCTTCGGAAAATGACTCCAGTAAAAGATTGCTGTTCATTGGAAGCCAAGAGAGTTGGGGGAAAAGGGGAGCTTCGGAAAGCGACTCTAGAGAAAAGATTGCTGTCCGTCGGAAGCCAAGAGACTTGTGGGGGGGGGGAAGGTAGCTTCGGAAAGTGACTCCATAGAAAAGATTGCTGTCCGTTGGAAGCCAAGAGAGTTGGGGGAAAGGGGGAGCTTCGGAAAGCGACTCCAGATAAAAGATTGCTGTCCGTCGGAAGCTAAGAGAGTTAGGGGGAAAAGGGAGCTTCGGAAAGCGACTCTAGAGAAAAGATTGCCGTCCGTTGGAAGCCAAGAGAGTTGGGGGGGAGGGAGCTTCGGAAAGCGACTCTAGAGAAAAGATTGCTGTCCGTCGGAAGCCAAGAGAGTTAGGGGGAAAAGGTAGCTTCGGAAAGTGACTCAAGAGAAAATATTGCTGTCCGTTGGAAGCCAAGAGACTCGGGGGAAAAGGGAAGCTTCGGAAAGCGACTCTAGAGAAAAGATTGCTGTCCATCAGAAGCCAAGAGAGTTGGGGGAAAAGGGGAGCTTCGGAAAGTGACTCCAGAGCAAAGATTGCTGTCCGTCGAAAGCCAAGAGAGTTAGGGGGAAAAGGTAGCTTCGGAAAGTGACTCTACAGAAAATATTGCTGTCCGTTGGAAGCCAAGAGCGTTGGGGGGAAGAAAGCTTCGGAAAGCGACTCTAAAGAGAAGATTGCTGTCCGTCGGAAGCCAAGAGAGTTGGGGGGGAAAGGGAGCTTCGGAAAGCGACTCTAGAGAAAAGATTGCTGTCCATCGGAAGCCAAGAGAGTTAGGGGGAAAAGGTAGCTTCGGAAAGTGACTCAAGAGAAAATATTGCTGTCCGTCGGAAGCCAAGAGAGTTGGGGGGGGGAAAGGGAGCTTCGGATAGCGACTCTAGAGAAAATATTGCTGGCCGTTGGAAGCCAAGAGAGTTGGGGGGGAAAGGGAGCTTCGGAAAGCGACTCTAGAGAAAAGATTGCTGTCCGTTGGAAGCCGAGGGAGTTGGGGGAAAAGGGGAGCTTCGGAAAGCGACTCTAGAGAAAAGATTGCTGTCCGTCGGAAGCCAAGAGAGTTGGGGGAAAAGGGGAGCTTCGGAAAGCGACTCTAGAGAAAAGATTGCTGTCCGTCGGAAGCCAAGAGAGTTGGGGGGGGGGGGTAGCTACGGAAAGTGACTCCAGATAAAAGATTGCTGTCCGTTGGAAGCCAAGAGAGTTGGGGGAAAAGGGGAGCTTCGAAAAGCGACTCTAGAGAAAAGATTGCTGTCCGTCGGAAATCAAGAGAGTTAGGGGGAAAGGTAGCTTCGGAAAGTGACTCTAGAGAAAAGATTGCTGTCTGTTGGAAGCCAAGAGAGTTGGGGAAAAGGGGAGCTTCGGAAAGTGACTCCAGAGAAAAGATCGCTGTTCGTTGGAAGCCAAGAGAGTTAGGGGGAAAGGTAGCTTCGGAAAGTGACTCTAGAGAAAAGATTGCTGTCTGTTGGAAGCCAAGAGAATTGGGGAAAAGGGGAGCTTCGGAAAGTGACTCCAGAGAAAAGATCGCTGTTCGTTGGAAGCCAAGAGAGTTAGGGGGAAAGGTAGCTTCGGAAAGTGACTCTAGAGAAAAGATTGCTGTCTGTTGGAAGCCAAGAGAATTGGGGAAAAGGGGAGCTTCGGAAAGTGACTCCAGAGAAAAGATTGCTGTCCGTTGGAAGCCGAGGGAGTTGGGGGAAAAGGGGAGCTTCGGAAAGCGACTCTAGAGAAAAGATTGCTGTCCGTCGGAAGCCAAGAGAGTTGGGGGGGGGGGGAGGTAGCTACGGAAAGTGACTCCAGATAAAAGATTGCTGTCCGTTGGAAGCCAAGAGAGTTGGGGGAAAAGGGGAGCTTCGAAAAGCGACTCTAGAGAAAAGATTGCTGTCCGTCGGAAATCAAGAGAGTTAGGGGGAAAGGTAGCTTCGAAAAGTGACTCTAGAGAAAAGATTGCTGTCTGTTGGAAGCCAAGAGAGTTGGGGAAAAGGGGAGCTTCGGAAAGTGACTCCAGAGAAAAGATCGCTGTTCGTTGGAAGCCAAGAGATTTGGGGGAAAAGGGGAGCTTCGGAAAGTAACTCTAGAGAAAAGATTGCTGTCCGTCTGAAGCCAAGAGAGTTGGGGGGCAAAGGGGAGCTTCGGAAAATGACTTCAGTAAAAGATTGCTGTTCATTGGAAGCCAAGATAGTTGGGGGAAAAGGGGTGCTTCGGAAAGCGACTCTAGAGAAAAGATTGCTGTCCGTCGGAAGCCAAGAGACTTGGGGGGGAGGAAGCTTCGGAAAGTGACTCCATAGAAAAGATTGCTGTCCGTTGGAAGCCAAGAGAGTTGGGGGAAAGGGGGAGCTTCGGAAAGCGACTCCAGAGAAAAGATTGCTGTCCGTCGGAAGCCAAGAGAGTTAGGGGGAAAAATAGCTTCGGAAAGTGACTCTAGAGAAAATATTGCTGTCCGTCGGAAGCCAAGAGAGTTGGGGGGAAAAGGGAGCTTCGGAAAGTGACTCCATAGAAAAGATTGCTGTCCGTTGGAAGCCAAGAGAGTTAGGGGGAAAAGGTAAATTCGGAAAGTGACTCAAGAGAAAAGATTGCTGTTCGTCGGAAGCCAAGAGAGTTGGGGGAAAAGGGGAGCTTCGGAAAGCGACTCTAGAGAAAAGATTGCTGCCCGTTGGAAGCCAAGAGAGATGGGGGAAAAGAGAGCTTCGGAAAGCGACTCTAGGGAAAAGGGGAGCTTCGGAAAGCGACTCTAGGGAAAAAGGGAGCTTCGGAAAGCGACTCTAGAGAAAAGATTGCTTTCCGTCGGAAATCAAGAGAGTTAGGGGGAAAAGGTAGCTTCGGAAAGTGACTCTAGAGAAAAGATTGCTGTCCGTTGGAAGCCAAGACAGTTGGGGAAAAGGGGAGCTTCGGAAAGTGACTCCAGAGAAAAGATTGCTGTCCGTTGGAAAACAAGAGAGTTGGGGGAAAAGGGGAGCTTCGGAAAGTAACTCTAGAGAAAAGATTGCTGTCCGTCGGAAGCCAAGAGAGTTGGGGGGCAAAGGGGAGCTTCGGAAAGCGATTCTAGAGAAAAGATTGCAGTCCGTCGGAAGTCAAGAGAGTTGGGGGGCAAAGAGGAGCTTCGGAAAATGACTCCAGTAAAAGATTGCTGTCCATTGGAAGCCAAGAGAGTTGGGGGAAAAGGGGAGCTTCGGAAAGCGACTCTAGAGAAAAGATTGCTGTCCGTCGGAAGCCAAGAGAGTTGGGGGGAAAAGGTAGCTTCGGAAAGTGACTCTAGAGAAAAGATTGCTGTCCGTTGGAAGCCAAGAGAGTTGGGGGAAAAGGGGAGCTTCGGAAAGCGACTCTAGAGAAAAGATTGCTGTCCGTCAGAAGCCAAGAGAGTTGGGGGAAAAGGTAGCTTCGGAAAATGACTTTACAGAAAATATTGCTGTCCGTTGGAAGCCAAGAGCGTTGGGGGGAAGAAAGCTTCGGAAAGCGACTCTAAAGAGAAGATTGCTGTCCGTCAGAAGCCAAGAGAGTTATGGGGAAAAGGTAGCTTCGGAAAGTGACTCAAGAGAAAATAATGCTGTCCGTCGGAAGCCAAGAGAGTTGGGGGGGGGGAAAGGGAGCTTCGGAAAGCGACTCTAGAGAAAGGATTGCTGTCCGTCGGAAGCCAAGAGAGTTGGGGCAAAAGGGGAGCTTCGGAAAGCGACTCTAGAGAAAAGATTGCTGTCCGTCGGAAGCCAAGAGAGTTGTTAGGGAGGTAGTTACGGAAAGTGACTCCAGATAAAAGATTGCTGTCCGTTGGAAGCCAAGAGAGTTGGGGGAAAAGGGGAGCTTCGAAAAGCGACTCTAGAGAAAAGATTGCTGTCCGTCGGAAATCAAGAGAGTTAGGGGGAAAGGTAGCTTCGGAAAGTGACTTTAGAGAAAAGATTGCTGTCTGTTGGAAGCCAAGAGAGTTGGGGAAAAGGGGAGCTTCGGAAAGTGACTCCAGAGAAAAGATTGCTGTTCGTTGGAAGCCAAGAGAGTTGGGGGAAAAGGGGAAGTTCGGAAAGTGACTCTAGAGAAAATATTGCTGTCCGTCTGAAGCCAAGAGAGTTGGGGGGCAAAGGGGAGCTTCGGAAAATGACTCCAGTAAAAGATTGCTGTTCATTGGAAGCCAAGAGAGTTGGGGGAAAAGGGGAGCTTCGGAAAGCGACTCTAGAGAAAAGATTGCTGTCCGTCGGAAGCCAAGAGACTTGGGGGGGGGGGAAGGTAGCTTCGGAAAGTGACTCCATAGAAAATATTGCTGTCCGTTGGAAGCCAAGAGAGTTGGGGGAAAGGGGGAGCTTCGGAAAGCGACTCCAGATAAAAGATTGCTGTCCGTCGGAAGCTAAGAGAGTTAGGGGGAAAAGGGAGCTTCGGAAAGCGACTCTAGAGAAAAGATTGCCGTCCGTTGGAAGCCAAGAGAGTTGGGGGGGAGGGAGCTTCGGAAAGCGACTCTAGAGAAAAGATTGCTGTCCGTCGGAAGCCAAGAGAGTTAGGGGGAAAAGGTAGCTTAGGAAAGTGACTCAAGAGAAAATATTGCTGTCCGTTGGAAGCCAAGAGACTCGGGGGAAAAGGGAAGCTTCGGAAAGCGACTCTAGAGAAAAGATTGCTGTCCATCAGAAGCCAAGAGAGTTGGGGGAAAAGGGGAGCTTCGGAAAGTGACTCCAGAGCAAAGATTGCTGTCCGTCGAAAGCCAAGAGAGTTAGGGGGAAAAGGTAGCTTCGGAAAGTGACTCTACAGAAAATATTGCTGTCCGTTGGAAGCCAAGAGCGTTGGGGGGAAGAAAGCTTCGGAAAGCGACTCTAAAGAGAAGATTGCTGTCCGTCGGAAGCCAAGAGAGTTGGGGGGGAAAGGGAGCTTCGGAAAGCGACTCTAGAGAAAAGATTGCTGTCCATCGGAAGCCAAGAGAGTTAGGGGGAAAAGGTAGCTTCGGAAAGTGACTCAAGAGAAAATATTGCTGTCCGTCGGAAGCCAAGAGAGTTGGGGGGGGGGAAAGGGAGCTTCGGATAGCGACTCTAGAGAAAATATTGCTGGCCGTTGGAAGCCAAGAGAGTTGGGGGGGAAAGGGAGCTTCGGAAAGCGACTCTAGAGAAAAGATTGCTGTCCGTTGGAAGCCGAGGGAGTTGGGGGAAAAGGGGAGCTTCGGAAAGCGACTCTAGAGAAAAGATTGCTGTCCGTCGGAAGCCAAGAGAGTTGGGGGAAAAGGGGAGCTTCGGAAAGCGACTCTAGAGAAAAGATTGCTGTCCGTCGGAAGCCAAGAGAGTTGGGGGGGGGGGTAGCTACGGAAAGTGACTCCAGATAAAAGATTGCTGTCCGTTGGAAGCCAAGAGAGTTGGGGGAAAAGGGGAGCTTCGAAAAGCGACTCTAGAGAAAAGATTGCTGTCCGTCGGAAATCAAGAGAGTTAGGGGGAAAGGTAGCTTCGGAAAGTGACTCTAGAGAAAAGATTGCTGTCTGTTGGAAGCCAAGAGAGTTGGGGAAAAGGGGAGCTTCGGAAAGTGACTCCAGAGAAAAGATCGCTGTTCGTTGGAAGCCAAGAGAGTTAGGGGGAAAGGTAGCTTCGGAAAGTGACTCTAGAGAAAAGATTGCTGTCTGTTGGAAGCCAAGAGAATTGGGGAAAAGGGGAGCTTCGGAAAGTGACTCCAGAGAAAAGATCGCTGTTCATTGGAAGCCAAGATAGTTGGGGGAAAAGGGGTGCTTCGGAAAGCGACTCTAGAGAAAAGATTGCTGTCCGTCGGAAGCCAAGAGACTTGGGGGGGGGAGGAAGCTTCGGAAAGTGACTCCATAGAAAAGATTGCTGTCCGTTGGAAGCCAAGAGAGTTGGGGGAAAGGGGGAGCTTCGGAAAGCGACTCCAGAGAAAAGATTGCTGTCCGTCGGAAGTCAAGAGAGTTAGGGGGAAAAATAGCTTCGGAAAGTGACTCTAGAGAAAATATTGCTGTCCGTCGGAAGCCAAGAGAGTTGGGGGGAAAAGGGAGCTTCGGAAAGTGACTCCATAGAAAAGATTGCTGTCCGTTGGAAGCCAAGAGAGTTAGGGGGAAAAGGTAAATTCGGAAAGTGACTCAAGAGAAAATATTGTGTCCGTTGGAAGCCAAGAGACTTGGGGGAAAAGGGAAGCTTCGGAAAGCGACTCTAGAGAAAAGATTTCTGTCCGTCGGAAGCCAAGAGAGTTGGGGGAAAAGGGGAGCTTCGGAAAGTGACTCTAGAGAAAAGATTGCTGTCAGTCGGAAGTCAAGAGAGTTGGGGGGGGAGGTAGCTTCGAAAAGTGACTCAAGAGAAAAGATTGTTGTATGTTGGAAGCCAAGAGAGTTGGGGGGAAAGGGGAGCTTCGGAAAGCGACTCTAGAGAAAAGATTGCTGTCCGTTGGAAGCCAAGAGAGTTGGGGGGGAAAGGGAGCTTCGGAAAGCGACTCTAGAGAAAAGATTGCTGTCCATCGGAAGCCAAGAGAGTTAGGGGGAAAAGGTAGCTTCGGAAAGTGACTCAAGAGAAAATATTGCTGTCCGTCGGAAGCCAAGAGAGTTGGGGGGGGGGGGAAAGGGAGCGTCGGAAAGAGACTCTAGAGAAAAGATTGCTGTCCGTCGGAAGCCAAGAGAGTTGGGGGAAAAGGGGAGCTTCGGAAAGCGACTCTAGAGAAAAGATTGCTGTCCGTCGGAAGCCAAGAGAGTTGGGGGAAAAGGGGAGCTTCGGAAAGCGACTCTAGAGAAAAGATTGCTGTCCGTCGGAAGCCAAGAGAGTTGGGGGGGAGGTAGCTACGGAAAGTGACTCCAGATAAAAGATTGCTGTCCGTTGGAAGCCAAGAGAGTTGGGGGAAAAGGGGAGCTTCGGAAAGCGACTCTAGAGAAAAGATTGCTGTCCGTCAGAAGCCAAGAGAGTTGGGGGAAAAGTGGAGCTTCGGAAAGCGACTCTAGAGAAAAGATTGCTGTCCGTCGGAAGCCAAGAGAGTTGGGGGAAAAGGGGAGCTTCGGAAAGCGACTCTAGAGAAAAGATTGCTGTCCGTCGGAAGCCAAGAGAGTTGGGGGGGGAAAGGGAGCTTCGGATAGCGACTCTAGAGAAAATATTGCTGGCCGTTGGAAGCCAAGAGAGTTGGGGGGGAAAGGGAGCTTCGGAAAGCGACTCTAGAGAAAAGATTGCTGTCCGTTGGAAGCCGAGGGAGTTGGGGAAAAGGGGAGCTTCGGAAAGCGACTCTAGAGAAAAGATTGCCGTCCGTTGGAAGCCAAGAGAGTTGGGGGGAAAAGGTAGCTTCGGAAAGTGACTCTACAGAAAATATTGCTGTCCGTTGGAAGCCAAGAGCGTTGGTGGGAAGAAAGCTTCGGAAAGCGACTCTAAAGAGAAGATTGCTGTCCGTCGGAAGCCAAGAGAGTTATGGGGAAAAGGTAGCTTCGGAAAGTGATTCAAGAGAAAATAATGCTGTCCGTCGGAAGCCAAGAGAGTTGGGGGGAAGGGGAAAGGGAGCTTCGGATAGCGACTCTAGAGAAAATATTGCTGGCCGTTGGAAGCCAAGAGAGTTGGGGTGGAAAGGGAGCTTCGGAAAGCGACTCTAGAGAAAAGATTGCTGTCCGTTGGAAGCCGAGGGAGTTGGGGAAAAGGGGAGCTTCGGAAAGCGACTCTAGAGAAAAGATTGCTGTCCATCGGAAATCAAGAGAGTTAGGGGGAGAGGTAGCTTCGGAAAGTGACTCTAGAGAAAAGATTGCTGTCTGTTGGAAGCCAAGAGAGTTGGGGAAAAGGGGAGCTTCGGAAAGTGACTCCAGAGAAAAGATTGCTGTTCGTTGGAAGCCAAGAGAGTTGGGGGAAAAGGGGAGCTTCGGAAAGTAACTCTAGAGAAAAGATTGCTGTCCGTCTGAAGCCAAGAGAGTTGGGGGGCAAAGGGGAGCTTCGGAAAATGACTCCAGTAAAAGATTGCTGTCCATTGGAAGCCAAGATAGTTGGGGGAAAAGGGGTGCTTCGGAAAGCGACTCTAGAGAAAAGATTGCTGTCCGTCGGAAGCCAAGAGACTTGGGGGGGGGAAGGAAGCTTCGGAAAGTGACTCCATAGAAAAGATTGCTGTCCGTTGGAAGCCAAGAGAGTTGGGGGAAAGGGGGAGCTTCGGAAAGCGACTCCAGAGAAAAGATTGCTGTCCGTCGGAAGCCAAGAGAGTTAGGGGGAAAAATAGCTTCGGAAAGTGACTCTAGAGAAAATATTGCTGTCCGTCGGAAGCCAAGAGAGTTGGGGGGAAAAGGGAGCTTCGGAAAGTGACTCCATAGAAAAGATTGCTGTCCGTTGGAAGCCAAGAGAGTTAGGGGGAAAAGGTAAATTCGGAAAGTGACTCAAGAGAAAATATTGCTGTCCGTTGGAAGCCAAGAGACTTGGGGGAAAAGGGAAGCTTCGGAAAGCGACTCTAGAGAAAAGATTTCTGTCCGTCGGAAGCCAAGAGACTTGGGGGAAAAGGGAAGCTTCGGAAAGCGACTCTAGAGAAAAGATTGCTGTCCGTCAGAAGCCAAGAGAGTTGGGGGGGAAAGGGAGCTTCGGAAAGCGACTCTAGAGAAAAGATTGCTGTCCGTTGGAAGCCAAGAGAGTTGGGGGGGGAAAGGGAGCTTCGGAAAGCGACTCTAGAGAAAAGATTGCTGTCCATCGGAAGCCAAGAGAGTTAGGGGGAAAAGGTAGCTTCGGAAAGTGACTCAAGAGAAAATATTGCTGTCCGTCGGAAGCCAAGAGAGTTGGGGGGGAAAGGGAGCGTCGGAAAGAGACTCTAGAGAAAAGATTGCTGTCCGTCGGAAGCCAAGAGAGTTGGGGGAAAAGGGGAGCTTCGGAAAGCGACTTTAGAGAAAAGATTTCTGTCCGTCGGAAGCCAAGAGAGTTGGGGGGGAGGTAGCTACAGAAAGTGACTCCAGATAAAAGATTGCTGTCCGTTGGAAGCCAAGAGAGTTGGGGGAAAAGGGGAGCTTCGAAAAGCGACTCTAGAGAAAAGATTGCTGTCCGTCGGAAATCAAGAGAGTTGGGGGAAAAAGGTAGCTTCGGAAAGTGACTCTAGAGAAAAGATTGCTGTCTGTTGGAAGCCAAGAGAGTTGGGGAAAAGGGGAGCTTCGGAAAGTGACTCCAGAGAAAAGATTGCTGTCCGTCGGAAGCCAAGAGAGTTGGGGGGCAAAGGGGAGCTTCGGAAAGCGACTCTAGAGAAAAGATTGCTGTCCGTCTGAAGCCAAGAGAGTTGGGGGGCAAAGAAGAGCTTCGGAAAATGACTCCAGTAAAAGATTGCTGTCCATTGGAAGCCAAGAGAGTTGGGGGAAAAGGGGAGCTTCGGAAAGCGACTCTAGAGAAAAGATTGCTGTCCGTCGGAAGCCAAGAGAGTTGGAGGGGGGGAGATAGCTTCGGAAAGTGACTCCAGAGAAAAGATTGCTGTCCGTTGGAAGCCAAGAGAGTTGGGGGAAAGGGGGTGCTTCGGAAAGCGACTCCAGAGAAAAGATTGCCGTCCGTTGGAAGCCAAGAGAGTTGAGGGGGGAGGGAGCTTCGGAAAGCGACTCTAGAGAAAATATTGCTGTCCGTCGGAAGCCAAGAGAGTTTGGGGGGGAAAAGGGAGCTTCGGAAAGCGACTCTAGAGAAAAGATTGCCGTCCGTTGGAAGCCAAGAGAGTTGGGGGGGAGGGAGCTTCGGAAAGCGACTCTAGAGAAAAGATTGCTGTCCGTCAGAAGCCAAGAGAGTTAGGGGGAAAAGGTAGCTTCGGAAAGTGACTCAAGAGAAAATATTGCTGTCCGTTGGAAGCCAAGAGACTTGGGGGAAAAGGGAAGCTTCGGAAAGCGACTCTAGAGAAAAGATTGCTGTCCGTCGGAAGCCAAGAGAGTTGGGGAAAAGGGGAGCTTCGGAAAGTGACTCTAGAGAAAAGATTGCTGTCCGTCGGAAGCCAAGAGAGTTGGGGGGGGAAGGTAGCTTCGAAAAGTGACTCCAGAGAAAAGATTGTTGTCCGTTGGAAGCCAAGAGAGTTGGGGGGAAAGGGGAGCTTCGGAAAGTGACTCTAGAGAAAAGAATGCTGTCCGTCGGAAGCCAAGAGAGTAAGGGGGGGGAAAGGGAGCTTCGGAAAGCGACTCTAGAGAAAAGATTGCTGTCCGTTGGAAGCCAAGAGAGTTGGGGGGAAAGGGAGCTTCGGAAAGCGACTCTAGAGAAAAGATTGCTGTCCATCGGAAGCCAAGAGAGTTAGGGGGAACAGGTAGCTTCGGAAAGTGACTCAAGAGAAAATATTGCTGTCCGTCGGAAGCCAAGAGAGTTGGGGGGGGGAAAGGAAGCTTCGGAAAGCGACTCTAGAGAAAAGATTGATGTCCGTTGGAAGCCAAGAGAGTTGGGGGGGGAAGGGAGCTTCGGAAAGCGATTCTAGAGAAAATATTGCTGTCCGTTGGAAGCCAAGAGAGTTGGGGGGAAAGGGGAGCTTGGGAAAGCGACTTTAGAGAAAAGATTGCTGTCCGTCGGAAGCCAAGAGAGTTGAGGGAAAAGGGGAGCTTCGGAAAGCGACTCTAGAGAAAAGATTGCTGTCCGTTGGAAGCCAAGAGAGTTGGGAGAAAAGGGGAGCTTCGCAAAGCGTCTCTAGAGAAAAGATTGCTGTCCGTCGGAAGCCAAGAGAGTGGGGAGGGGGGAATAGGTAGCTTCGGAAAGTGACTCCAGAGAAAAGATTGCTGTCCGTTGGAAGCCAAGAGAGTTAGGGGAAAAGGGGAGCTTCGGAAAGTGACTCTAGAGAAAAGATTGCTGTCCGTCGGAAGCCAAGAGAGTGGGGAGGGGGGAATAGGTAGCTTCGGAAAGTGACTCCAGAGAAAAGATTGCTGTCCGTTGGAAGCCAAGAGAGTTAGGGGAAAAGGGGAGCTTCTGAAAGCGACTCTAGAGAAAAGATTGCTGTCCGTCGGAAGCCAAGAGAGTTTGGGGGGGGGGAAAGGGAGCTCCGGAAAGCGACTATAGAGAAAAGAATGCTGTCCGTTGGAAGCCAAGAGAGTTGCGGGATAAGGGGAGCTTCGGAAAGTGACTCTAGAGAAAAGATTGCTGTCCGTCGGAAGCCAAGAGAGTAACGGGGAAAAGGTAGCTTCGGAAAGTGACTCCAGAGAAAAGATTGTTGTCCGTTGGAAGCCAAGAGAGTTGGGGGGAAAAGACATCTTCGGAAAGGGACTCTAGAGAAAAGATTGCTGTCCGTCGGAAGCCAATAGATTTGGGGGGGAAAAGGGAGCTTCGGAAAGCGACTCTAGAGAAAAGATTGCTGTCCGTTGGAAGCCAAGAGAGTTCGGGGGGGAAAGGGAGCTCCGGAAAGCGACTATAGAGAAAAGAATGCTGTCCGTTGGAAGCCAAGAGAGTTGCGGGATAAGGGGAGCTTCGGAAAGTGACTCTAGAGAAAAGATTGCTGTCCGTCAGAAGCCAAGAGAGTAACGGGGAAAAGGTAGCTTCGGAAAGTGACTCCAGAGAAACGATTGCAGTCCGATGGAAGCCAAGAGAGTTGGGGGAAAAGGGGAGCTTCGTAAAGCGACTCTTGAGAAAAGTTTGCTGTCCGTCGGAAGCCAAGAGAGTTGGGGGGAAAGGGGAGCTTCGGAAAGCGACTCTAGAGATAAGATTGCTGTCCGTCAGAAGCCAAGAGAGTTGGGGGCAAAGAGGAGCTTTGGAAAGCGACTCTAGAAAAAAGATTGCTGTCCGTCGGAAGCCAAGAGAGTTGGGGGCAAAGGCGAGCTTCGGAAAATGACTCCAGAGAAAAGATTGCTGTCCATTGGAAGCCAAGAGAGTTGGGGGAAAGGGGGAGCTTCGGAAAGCGACTCTAGAGAAAAGATTGCTGTCCGTCGGGAGCCAAGAGAGTTTAAGGGGGAAAAGGTAGCTTCGGAAAGTGACTCCAGAGAAAAGATTGCTGTCCGTTGGAAGCCAAGAGAGTTGGGGGGAAAAGGTAGCTTCGGAAAGTGACTCCAGAGAAAAGATTGCTGTCCGTTGGAAGCCAAGAGAGTTGGGGGAAAAGGGGAGTTTCGGAAAGGGACTCTAGAGAAAAGATTGCTGTCCGTCGTAAGCCAAGAGAGTTGGGGGGGACAAGGGAGCTTCGGAAAGCGACTCTAGAGAAAAGATTGCTGTCCGTTGGAAGCCAAGAGAGTTCGGGGGGGGGGGGGAAAGGGAGCTCCGGAAAGCGACTATAGAGAAAAGATTGCTGTCCGTCGGAAGCCAAGAGAGTGGGGAGGGGGGAATAGGTAGCTTCGGAAAGTGACTCCAGAGAAAAGATTGCTGTCCGTTGGAAGCCAAGAGAGTTAGGGGAAAAGGGGAGCTTCGGAAAGTGACTCTAGAGAAAAGATTGCTGTCCGTCGGAAGCCAAAAGAGTAACGGGGAAAAGGTAGCTTCGGAAAGCGACTCTAGAGAAAAGATTGCTGTCCGTTGGAAGCCAAGAGAGTTGGGGGGAAAGGGAGCTTCGGAAAGCGACTCTAGAGAAAAGATTGCTGTCCGTTGGAAGCCAAGAGAGTTGGGGGAAAAGGGGAGCTTCGGAAATTGACTCTAGAGAAAAGATTGCTGTCCGTCGGAAGCCAAGAGAGTTGGGGGGGGGGGGAAAGGTAGCTTCGAAAAGTGACTCCAGAGAAAAGATTGTTGTCCGTTGGAAGCCAAGAGAGTTGGGGGGAAAGGGGAGCTTCGGAAAGCGACTCTAGAGAAAAGATTTCTGTCCGTTGGAAGCCAAGAGAGTTGGGAGAAAAGGGGAGCTTCGGAAAGCGTCTCTAGAGAAAAGATTGCTGTCCGTCGGAAGCCAAGAGAGTGGGGAGGGGGGGAATAGGTAGCTTCGGAAAGTGACTCCAGAGAAAAGATTGCGGTCCGTTGGAAGTTAAGAGAGTTAGGGGAAAAGGGGAGCTTCGGAAAGTGACTCTAGAGAAAAGATTGCTGTCCGTCGGAAGCCAAGAGAGTAACGGGGAAAAGGTAGCTTCGGAAAGTTACTCCAGAGAAACGATTGCTGTCCGTTGGAAGCCAAGAGAATTGGGGGGGAAAGGTAGCTTCGCAAAGTGACTCTAGAGAGAAGATTGCTGTCCGTCGGAAGCCAAGAGAGTTGGGGAAAAAGGGGAGCTTCGGAAAGGGACTCTAGAGAAACGATTGCTGTCCGTCGGAAGCCAATAGAGTTGGGGGGGGGAAAGGGAGCTTCGGAAAGCGAATCTAGAGAAAAGATTTCTGTCCGTTGGAAGCCAAGAGAGTTGGGAGAAAAGGGGAGCTTCGGAAAGCGTCTCTAGAGAAAAGATTGCTGTCCGTCGGAAGCCAAGAGAGTGGGGAGGGGGGAATAGGTAGCTTCGGAAAGTGACTCCAGAGAAAAGATTGCGGTCCGTTGGAAGTTAAGAGAGTTAGGGGAAAAAAGGAGCTTCGGAAAGTGACTCTAGAGAAAAGATTGCTGTCCGTCGGAAGCAAAGAGAGTTGGGGGGGAAGGGGAGCTTCGAAAGGGACTCCAGAGAAAAGTTTGCTGTCCGTCGGAAGCCAAGAGAGTTGGGGGGGAAAGGTAGCTTCGCAAAGTGACTCTAGAGAGAAGATTGCTGTCCGTCGGAAGCCAAGAGAGTTAGGGGGGAAAGGTAGCTTCGGAAAGTGACTCAAGAGAAAATATTGCTGTCCGTCGGAAGCCAAGAGAGTTGGGGAGGGGAAGGGAGCTTCGGAAAGCGACTCTAGAGAAAAGATTGCTGTCCGTTGGAAGCCAAGAGAGTTGGGGGAAAAGGGGAGCTTCGGAAAGCGACTCTAGAGAAAAGATTGCTGTCCGTCGGAAGCCAAGAGATTTGGGGGAAAAGGGTAGCTTCGGAAAGCGACTCTAGAGAAAAGATTGCTGTCCGTTGGAAGCCAAGAGAGTTGGGGGAAAAGGGGAGCTTCGAAAAGCGGGTCTAGGGAAAAGGGGAGCTTCGGAAAGTGACTCTAGAGAAAAGATTGCTTTCCGTCGGAAATCAAGAGAGTTAGGGGAAAAGGTAGCTTCGGAAAGTGACTCTAGAGAAAAGATTGCTGTTTGTTGGAAGCCAAGAGAGTTGGGGGGCAAAGGGGAGCTTCGAAAAATGACTCCAGTAAAAGATTGCTGTCCATTGGAAGCCAAGAGAGTTGGGGGAAAAGGGGAGCTTCGGAAAGCGACTCTAGAGAAAAGATTGCTGTCCGTCGGAAGCCAAGAGAGTTGGGGGGGAAAGGGAGCTTCGGAAAGCGACTCTAGAGAAAAAATTGCTGTCCGTCGGAAGCCAAGAGAGTTGGGGGGGAGGGAAAGGTAGCTTGGAAAAGTGACTCCAGAGAAAAGATTGTTTTCCGTTGGGAGCCAAGAGAGTTGGGGGCAAAAGGGGAGCTTCGGAAAGCGACTCTAGAGAAAAGATTGCTGTCCGTCAGAAGCTAAGAGAGTTGGGGAAAAAGGGGAGCTTCGGAAAGGGACTCTAGAGAAAAGATTGCTGTCCGTCGGAAGCCAATAGAGTTGGGGGGGAAAAGGGAGCTTCGGAAAGCGAATCTAGAGAAAAGATTGCTGTCCGTTGGAAGCCAAGAGAGTTCGGGGGGGGAAAGGGAGCTCCGGAAAGCGACTATAGAGAAAAGATTGCTGTCCGTTGGAAGCCAAGAGAGTTGGGAGAAAAGGGGAGCTTCGGAAAGCGTCTCTAGAGAAAAGATTGCTGTCCGTCAGAAGCCAAGAGAGTGGGGAGGGGGGAATAGGTAGCTTCGGAAAGTGACTCCAGAGAAAAGATTGCTGTCCGTTGGAAGCCAAGAGAGTTAGGGGAAAAGGGGAGCTTCGGAAAGTGACTCCAGAGAAACGATTGCTGTCCGTTGGAAGCCAAGAGAGTTGGGGGGAAAGGGGAACTTCGTAAAGCGACTCTTGAGAAAAGATTGCTGTCCGTCGGAAGCCAAGAGAGTTGTGGGGAAAGGGGAGCTTCGGAAAGTAACTCTAGAGAAAATATTGCTGTCCGTCGGAAGCCAAGAGAGTTGGGGGGCAAAGGGGAGCTTCGGAAAGCGATTCTAGAGAAAATATTGCTGTTCGTCAGAAGCCAAGAGAGTTGGGGGAAAAGGGGAGCTTCGGAAAGTGACTCCAGAGAAAAGATTGCTGTCCGTCGGAAGCCAAGAGAGTTGGGGGGGAAAAGGGAGCTTCGGAAAGCGACTCTAGAGAAAAGATTGCTGTCCGTTGGAAGCCAAGAGAGTTGGGGGAAAAGGGGAGCTTCGGAAAGTGACTCTAGAGAAAAGATTGCTGTCCGTCGGAAGCCAAGAGAGTTGGGGGAAAAGGGGAGCTTCGGAAAGCGACTCTAGAGAAAAAATTGCTGTCCGTTGGAAGCCAAGAGAGTTGGGGGAAAAGGGGAGCTTCGGAAAGCGACTCTAGAGAAAAGATTGCTTTCCGTCGGAAATCAAGAGAGTTAGGGGGAAAAGGTAGCTTCGGAAAGTAACTCTAGAGAAAAGATTGCTGTCCGTCGGAAGCCAAGAGAGTTGGGGGGCAAAGGGGAGATTCGGAAAGCGATTCTAGAGAAAAGATTGCAGTCCGTCGGAAGCCAAGAGAGTTGGGGGGCAAAGGGGAGCTTCGGAAAATGACTCCAGTAAAAGATTGCTGTCCATTGGAAGCCAAGAGAGTTGGGGGAAAAGTAGAGCTTCGGAAAGCGACTCTAGAGAAAAGATTGCTGTCCGTCGGAAGCCAAGAGAGTTGGGGGGGAAAAGGTAGCTTCGGTAAGCGATTCTAGAGAAAAGATTGCAGTCCGTCGGAAGCCAAGAGAGTTGGGGGGCAAAGGGGAGCTTCGGAAAATGACTCCAGTAAAAGATTGCTGTCCATTGGAAGCCAAGAGAGTTGGGGGAAAAGGGGAGCTTCGGAAAGTAACTCTAGAGAAAAGATTGCTGTCTGTCGGAAGTCAAGAGAGTTGGGGGGCAAAGGGGAGCTTCGAAAAGCGATTCTAGAGAAAAGATTGCAGTCCGTCGGAAGCCAAGAGAGTTGGGGGGCAAAGGGGAGCTTCGGAAAGCGACTCTAGAGAAAAGATTGCTGTCCGTCGGAAGCCAAGAGATTTGGGGGGGAAAGGTAGCTTCGGAAAGTGACTCCAGAGAAAAGATTGCTGTCCGTTGAAAGCCAAGAGAGTTGGGCGAAAAGGGGAGCTTCGGAAAGCGACTCTAGAGAAAAGATTGCTGTCCGTCAGAAGCCAAGAGAGTTGGGGGAAAAGGGGAGCTTCGGAAAGTGACTCCAGAGAAAAGATTGCTGTCCGTCGAAAGCCAAGAGAGTAAGGGGGAAAAGGTAGCTTCGGAAAGTGGCTCTACAGAAAATATTGCTGTTCGTTGGAAGCCAAGAGAGTTGGGGGGAAGGGAGCTTCGGGAAGCGACTCTAGAGAGAAGATTGCTGTCCGTCGGAAGCCAAGAGAGTTATGGGGAAAAGGTAGCTTCGGAAAGTGACTCAAGATAAAATATTGCTGTCGGTCGGAAACCAAGAGAGTTGGGGGGAAAAGGGAGCTTCGGAAAGCGACTCTAGAGAAAAGATTGCTGTCCGTCGGAAGCCAAGAGAGTTAGGGGGAAAAGGTAGCTTCGGAAAGTGACTCAAGATAAAATATTGCTGTCCGTTGGAAGCCAAGGGAGTAGGGGGAAAAGGGGAGCTTCGGAAAGCGACTCATGAGAAAAGATTTCTGTCCGTTGGAAGCCAAGAGAGTTGGGGGAAAAGGGGAGCTTCGGAAAGTGACTCTAGAGAAAAGATTGCTGTCCGTTGGAAGCCAAGAGAGTTGGGGGGAAAGGGGAGCTTCGGAATGCGACTCTAGATAAAAGATTGCTGTTCGTCGGAAGCCAAGAGAGTTGGGGGGGAAGGGAGCTTCGGAAAGCGGCTCTAGAGAAAAGATTGCTGTCCGTTGGAACCCGGTTTTTAATATGGCGCGCCTTGTAAAAATTAACAATAAGAGTGGATTATCTGCCAAAAAAACAGAACTTGAAGGGCTTCAGATCCTTTGCGGTTTTACCGAATAGGCCAAGTTTCGTATAATATAAGCAATAGCTGTGTACAGATATTTTCAATTTTTTTCTTTGTTTTATCTTTACCAAATAAACAGTAATCTTTGGTAAACTAAATTATTTATCTCGCTTTTCTTTCTCTACTTAGGTTTAATTAATCTAAGCCTGATTAACCACTGGATTTGCAGCTCGCTTAGCTCTTTGTTGAAAATGCCGTTTTCGGTTTTTGCGACGACCTAGTTATTTATTCGTGTCTAGTTTCATAGCGTAGTATCCTAGTGTCGCATTTTCCATTAAGGCTGACGATACTGAAGCCTTAGAGATGATGTGTCACAAGCAGGGGGGGGGGGGTTACCGAGACAAAAGAAGCTCAAAGCCTTGGGACTCTGACATCGGTTAATAATGAACTGTAGTTTCAGAAGATACATCTGTAGCATTTGTGTTAAAAATTAACATCTAATCTAAAGTAAACATTTTGAAAATACCTTCAAAATTAATCCTAGCGATTTTTTGTCTGAATTTAAGTATCGTAACCGTGTACTTTATAATTAATAACCTTAGGCGCTTTTAATTGAAATGGCAGACGATGTATTTTGTGCAAGAACTATAATACCTATAAATGTTTTCGGACAAGTACACTGCTGTGTCAAAATTATAATGATGCTTTAAATTTTCTGTAAACAGTGGCGTTTATATCGAGCCAAGAAAATAAGAAAGCATAACTTTTGATTGATACGTTTTTAGAGATTCTAGAGCCATCTACGGAAAGAAAAAGTTACTGAAGTTATATTTCGTACAATTTGGTCGAAGTGCAATTTAAAAAGTAAAATATTGCAAGTTTATTTGAAATCATTTTTTTTCAAAAGTTAAATATTTTACACGGTTTTATTTTGGAGTTTGAGTTCGCAACTAGATGGTGCAACGTTTGTAATGCTAAGCTACGAATAAAAAAATCGATAAAGCTTTTTTCCGTCAGAAAATGGCTTCGCAGCGAGATTCAGTCACTTTATCTTCGATCGACAATGAGATTAAGGACCTTTATGAACACTGTAAGAATATTGGACTCACGGACGACGAAATTCGAAAACTAGCGAAACCACTGTTGCTTCAATTGGATCTTGGCTTACTGAAACATACTCGCAAACGCCTCTTTGCAACTGTCGTTTCATGCGTGTTCGTTGCATTCCTGTTTTCGCTGGGATTCGTTCAAGAGGCCATTTACGTTTACTCCCGCTTCGGACTACTCAAGGTATACTAAATTTTTTGTATTTCTAATTCAATTTTCAAATTTTTCCACTAGATAATTTGATTGAACAGATATTTCAGATATATTTAAAATTACGAAAAACTGTACTATATACTAAAATTAATCTTTGAACACACAAATTTTACAGCCAGGGTTTTTCCTATAATATAATTTTACTATTCATACGATTTCCTTAAATTCATTTACTACCATAATCCTTAAAACGTTATTATTTACAAATACACCTTTTGCAGGTCTTCATAGGCATTCCACAAAATATATTAACTATTAAATTTGATCAGAGTTAAATGATTAGGAAAAAAGATTAAAACACCGCTAGGAAACTTGGAGAAGGAATTTGTATGAGTGTAAATTGTGCAAGTTCCCCTTAACTAGTTTTCAAACGCGAGCGTAAACTCTAATTGTAGTCGCCAATGCCACCGATTCTGCCGATTCTCGCGCTGATTTCAACGTAACAGTCTGACAATTAGGTTTAGAACGCTCAATAATATGTCAATCGATAGAGATAATCATGCTTTCAGAAGCATATCGATGATAAAGGACCAACAAGTTGCTTATGAGCCCATGTTAGTGATGTTAGGCGATTTTCATCTAGGAATCTACATAATTGTTTTAAATTTAATTCTATTTCACTAAAAATGATACAAATAATTAGTCCTCATCAGTTGATCACTACGTTTATGGTTGCATTAAGCAATTTAAATATTATGTGAGTTATGTGGCACTATACTTATATTTGAATTTCGTTCCAATTTAAGATTTATAACAAAAGCGCCATCTGTCTCCAAATATTTGATATTTGACTTTGGGAAACCTTTTCGGATTGTGTTCATTTTGTTGAATACTTTTTGCGTGATTTTAGGGCACCGCGCGTTTGCTATATTGGGTGTTGGCTATGCTACATCACGCTATCTGGGCTATTGCTAGATAAGGTTTTGGCTATGCTTTTTAGTTTCACATCGAATATATATTCGAAGTGACACTTGCTATGGACGGAGTGTCGTTAAGTGTTTGTTTGTTTGTTTGGCGTCGGCGGCGTGGAAAGCGACGTCACGGTAGATGGAGCTACAAGCTACACGCCGAGCTTTGATGAAGTTTGAAATTTCGGTGGGAAGTTTGAAATAACGCTTCGCGAAAATAATTAAAAATGTAAAAGGATTAATTTGGCGGGAAGTTTGAATTAGACAATTTCTTTCGATATGCTAGAATAGGATAATAATTGCCGGGAGGCGGGAAGTTTTAATTAGACAATTTCTTTCGATATGCTGGAATAGGATTATAATTGGCTGGTGGCGGTAAGTTTGAATTAGGCAATTTCTTTCGATATGCTAGAATTGGATTATAATTGGCGGGTGGCGGGAAGTTTGAATTAGTCAATTTCTTTCGATATGCTAGAAAAGGATTATAATTGGCGAGTGGCGGGAAGTTTGAATTAGACAATTTCTTTCGATATGCTAGAAAAGGATTATAATTGGCGGGTGGCGGGAAGTTTGAATTAGACAATTTCTTTCTATATGCTCGAATAGGATTATAATTGGCGGGATGTTTGAATTAGATAATTTCTTTCGATATGTTATAATAGGAATATTTTTCGACGTGGTAAATTAATTATATTGGATTATTATTGCACGTCGTAAGACATTGAAGGTAGCTTAACTATTTAACCTTTGATACCTTGCGTCGATGTGAAACTAATATTCCGGCTGGGCCGCCTTGTTTATTATATCATGAGTATTGCTATACAATGTTTAAGCTATACTATTTTGGGTAGTTTCGTTTTTTTATCGATGGATGGTGTTTTTTATTCTACTATAATAAAGATAATTTTCATTGATTAAATTGATTTTTCACTGGATGAATGACATGGTAATTAGGATGGTTGTCAATACACTAGGTTGTTAAAAATGTACTGCTTTGGTAGAAACTCCTTATAATGGTGATTTTTATCACATGGTCATGGATTTTTCTTTTGAGATGATATTACTCTGTGGTTGTTTATCCGTCAGTTATGTTAAAAGACAGGGTGATTAAGGTATTGTTAAAAACAGGTTGTTTTGAAACTAACAACATTTTCAACACAAGTTATCTAAGGTTATTAAGATAATGTAAAAGGTGAATAAAATCTTAATTAAATTTAAAGTTAATATTAGAAATATATTTAATAAACCAGGGGGATTGTGTGAAAATAAATGTCCGTGACAACTTGTTACATACAATTCCTGGAGTTTTGTGTCAATCGATTGACCAGATCATGTACCAAGAATTTGGTGTTTACCAATTTTAGTGCTTTTTGGTGATTTTCCACATCAAACTTAATTTAAGAAATGCACGTAGATTTTATTTAGTTGAATACTATATTTTTGGTAATGCCTTTTCATTTCTAAGCTCTTTTTATAGTGACCTCGAAATGTCTTAAGCGTACGCATAATTGTCATATTTGAATTTCATCCCAATTCTATGTTAAGCATCTGTCACTAGCATTTTTGCGGTGGCAATTTTTTGCATACTTTATCAGCGCACTATTTACGACAGTCATTTGATATAGGGAAGTGTTTTATATGCAATGTCTCATTTCCCCCTACTTTTTTACCGCTTTTTCGTTATTCACAGTGTTGGCTATTCTACAGGGTGTTTCTGATAAGAAATTCATGAACACTGCGTAATAAAATTGAACTGAGCTAGCGTCCTGTATAACAAACTCACCAGAAATAATGAGTGCAGAAAATATGAACTCGCCGCAAAAAATTCACGGACCAGGCCCACCGATAACAATGCACCTCAAAAATATATACACTATATTGCTAAGTTTGGTTCGTATTTTCGCATTGTTATCGGTGGGCCTGATATATAGTGTGCTCGCCATTCTTATAGTTTACTTTGGTTTGTATGTAAGCCATGATCTTTTTACGGAGAGTTTGTTATACAGTGTGTCGGTGATTATTTGTTCCTTAAGTTTATATTTCAGCAATCATTTTTTCTTGTAAGTTTGTTATACAAGATTTTGGGTGATACTAATTTGCCCATGAAAAATATTTTTGCTAAAGTACAAAGATCTTGCTATTTTCAGTAGTAGACAAGGATTTTCAAAATAAATACTCTTTTGCCCAGAACATTTAGCAAAATACTTCACTTATATTTCGAAATTTTCAGGAAAAGCCATATTTTAAAATCATTCACTAATTCACCCATAACATTTGAAAAATGCTTTACTTAAATATTATATTTAACCAGAATTTTTTTATAATAGGCCAAATGTTTGCAAAATGAATACTTATTCACCCAGAACTTTTGCAAACTGCATCTTTCCGCTATTGAATTTACTCAATAATATTTTAAAAAGTTCAATTTTTAAATTTAAAATAGGCCATAGTTTGCAAAATGCTTTAGTCCCATTCGACCGAAATCCCATTCGACCGAAGGCGGTTTTTGAGGTGTCCCATTCGACCGAATTCCGCCGAAACGTGCGGTTTTTATGTGTCCCATTCGACCGAACGCTGCTATATAAATTGGCTTTTGCTATGTTTTCAATTTAGTTACGGAAGTCGTTTGCAATGGAGCGGATAGCTAATAAAGGAGGGTATTTATACATCAATAATAATTATTTATTCCGTCTTAATAAAAAGAAAGATACAAATTGCTATTTTTAACCTAACCTAACCTAACCTAACCTAAACATGGATCTTCGATAGTACATACCTTATAAATAAAATACCAAATCACCCCGCCAATTGGGCTACATTTTAAAATTCTTTCGGTCGAATGGGATTCGGTCCAATGGGATTTCGGTCGAATGGGAATAAACGTGCAAAATAGGCACTACATTACCCAGAACTTTTGCAAAATGCGTTACCTACCGTTTGATTTTGTCCAGATATATTTTACAATGCGTTTTTTTAAATTTAAAATAGGCCATAGCTTGCAAAATTGATACTAATTTACCCAGAACCTTTGTAAAATGCATGACCTAATTTATTGTTTTGGCCCAGAAATATTTAACGAAGTATAATTTTTGAAATAGGCCATAGTTTACAAAATACAGACTATTTTACCCAGATCTTTTGCAGAATACGTTACCTATATATTGATTTCGCCCAGAAATATTTATCAAAGAGTTTTTATGGCCATGGTTTGCAAAACGAATATTTAATTACCCAGAACTTTGGCAAACTGCTTCTCTCCGCTATTGAAATTACCCAGAAATATTTTAAAAAATTCAATTTTAAATTTTAAAATAAGGCATACAAATTGGTCCTTTTTTGTCACCAACCATTTTTCCAAATTGTATTTAGTCATGGTTTTTTTTATAACCATTATATACGATAATTTCAATTTATACTTTGCTAAATATTTACAAAACAATAGATAGGTAACGCATTTTGCAAAAGCTCTGAGTAAATAAGTATTTTATTTTTTAAAATATTTGGTAAATTTATTACCGGAGAGTTTCAATTTGAAAAATTTCTGGGAAAACCAGTATTTATTGGGCCAATCCTTGTCTATTTCTGAAAATAACAAGTTCTGGGTAATATTTCAGCTTGATTGATTTTTATTGTGTCGAGTGTTTGGGTCTAGTCTCAGTGCCGCTCTTTGAACATATTCTCTTTCACGTCTAGAGTCAGGTGGCTTCGATTCGGAACTGTTGCTATGTAATTTCTTCGTCGTCGTCGTCATGGTGATTAATCTTATGTTCGTAATTTTATAGTGATCATATTTTACATCAAACCACGAAATATAATTATAGTATCATAAATAGTATTTATTAGAGTATTTGCAAGTAGTGTTAACTAATGAGACTTTGGTTCGCACCAAACACATGGGCACTGCTGTTAACCCTCACTTGCCGTTGTAGGTGGATTATGTTACATAATTTCTCGTTAGAATGCCTTTGTTTAACATTTACAAAGAAAGTTATTGAGGCCGTGTTTCACACGGAACGTGCAATGAGTGGACCAAAATATGAAATCTTAATTATAATCCTTCTGCTAGTGGAAAGGATTCCATGGAAATAACAACACATGATCGCCTTAAAAATTTCCTTCTCCCATCAGTAAATGTATTTTATTTCCATAGACAAGTGAAACTATTTGAACCGGTAGTTGTAGATAAGGATGAAGATGTAATTCGCACAGGAGGTTAAAAACTTGGGTGGGGTTATTACGGGCCCCACGCATAGTTTGTTTTGGGACCTAATATCATGTATAGATGGCCCTGATTTAAAAGCTACGTAATTAACGTCATTAAACGTGACCAAGGTTTCATTGAATAAAATGTGTTTATGGCATACTTATGAATGATTATCTTGCAGATGAAGTGGTGTTCAGCTAAATTTCGCCTTTGACCCTCCTTACTTTTAAGTATAGTTAATCGGGTAGTTTATTACAAGCCAATGCATGCAGTGAAATAATGATATCTTAATGTTAAATCATTTAATTGACACTATTTCTATATATTGAAAAGTATGCAAGTAGGTCAATTTAATTTCTTTTTCTACCTACGTATAAACAACCATGATAGCATTGTTGCCGGTCATGGTTTGTAAAAATTGAAGAGCCCACATTTGGGCGAAGTCCATACGTTCTAATATAAATGACCGATTTTGTGAAATTACCATAAATATATTTTGAAAATGTACGGGTGCAGAGATTTAATAATCACTGTATCGTAGATATTGCCGTATGTCCACTGGGAACCACTTTACCGAAGTCCATGTGCCGTTGAAAATCCTTTTTACGTCAACAATAAAAATCGAATAACCACTAAAGATTGCGAAGTAAGTGTTTACGTAGATATTTTAATAAGTTTTGGAAATCTGAGTGATTTAAAACCGAAATGGAATTGATTTGGTCACGAATGGACAAGGTGATATCCAACTGAACACACAAATTATTTTGAGGAGTCTCAGCTAAATCTTTTAGTGCGGTGCAGTTCATTCAGATAGATAAATATATACTTATTATTTTTTTAAATTTCAGAGCAAAATATATCAAATTTATTTTATCTGAAAATAAATGATTTTTGTTTCGCACCAAAACGCGGGCTGCCATTAGTACTAGGGTCATTCCATAACAGATGGGCACAGCATGTCAACCCGACCCCAACCGATTTGGTTCAAAATTGGTATTGGGGGTTTTTACTATCGTGAACACCGAAATCTCAAATTATTTTGAAATCGGAGTAGTAGTTTTGGAGATAGAGAAAATAGCCATTTTCAAAAAATGACTTGACCCCTAAATCCGACCAATGCATAACTTCGTCAATTTTGAACCAAAGCAGTTGGGGTCGGGTTGACATGCTGTGCCCATTTGTCATGTAATGACCCACTAGGTAAAAGAGGTAGTAAGGTGGTGTGGTTTGCGCTTTCACCTCGAAGCAAGAGGAGCTGAGGTTCAATCTAGCTTGTGGCACTGACAAGGAGACGACCCGATTTTGTTCAAACTCGGGGGATTGGTAGACCTTCATGTACCTTGAAAAGTCCTACAGGGATTTTATTCAATGGGCAACGGTTTTGCCATGACAACGAAAAATGTTTTTGACAACATGAATGGAAATTTTCCAATTGAAAATAACATGGGATTTTGACCGATTCCTAAGGTCCCCCCTGTGAAAAATTTAAAAAATTGAAAAAAATTTAGAATACGAAAATTATAAAAAATTTATAAAAATTGACAAAAAAATCCAAATTGAACACATTTTGATCAATTTGAACCAAATGGGTGAAAATGAACCGATATGGCTAAAATTGGAAAAAAATGTGAGGAAAAAATAAAAAATAGAAACATTGAAAAAAATATTTCAAAATTAATTGATATATTATTTTTTTTTCAAAATTGGAAATAAAATATAAAATTGAAAAAATAATGATCAAAAACTGCAGTTTCGATCAAAATTCAAAGGAATTGACGGAAATTTATAAGTTGTGTAAAATTGGATTAATGTATAGATAAATTGCGATTTTTTGAAAAACAAAGTATTTATTTTGGTCAATTTGATCTAACTTGACCAAAATTGGAAAATAATAGATCTAAATTAGCCCAATTTTTAAGTTTTGTAAAAATTATATAAAAATAAACTAAATTCGACCAACTATCTCAAAATTGTCAGAAATATTTTTTTTTTCAAAATTGAAAAATGTTAATAACACTAAAAAATTTATCAAAATCAATAGTTTCGATCCGAAACGATCAAAATTGATAGGAATTGAAGGAAATTTATTTACATAGAAAAATTGCTTTTTTTTAATTGTTTTCAAAATCTTGAAATTTTGTAAAAAAAAGTATAATTTTTTTTTAAAAAATCAATAGTTTTGATCAAAAACTGCATTAATTTCCAATCTATATCCGTTGTTGTTTTGATTCTAAAAGTTCTAAAATATTATTTACTTGATAAATAATAAATAAAAAAATAAATGAAATTCATTAAAAATTATTTATATCAAATAAAATTGGGTAAAAACCTTTTGAAAATTAAATATTTGGATTAAATTGGGTAAACCTTTGAAAATAAGTTATTTGTAATAAAATTGGGTGAAATTCATTAACAATTAATTATATCAAATCAAATGGGGTTAAATTCATTAAATTGGGTGAAATAAAGAAATGACGCTAAAATTGACCCAAATTGGGAAATAATAAAAAAAACTTAAATTGGGTAAAATAAAGAGATTTCGCTTAAAATTACCCAAATTGGGTAAAATAAATAATAGTCGCCAAATGACAGCGATTTTGACGATTTTTGGCTTTTATAGGTAATTTTGCATGCCTATAATTAAATACGGATGAAAGCGAACAAATTTGGGTAAAACCAATTAATATTAGTTACTTCAAGTAAAATTGGGAAAAATTATTAATAATTTCAAATAAAATTGGGTAAACGCGTAAATATTTCAATTATACTTTAAATTAAATTCACAATTGTTAGTAAAAAAGCATGTTGGAACGGAAATGAACTAATTTCTTTCCTATATAATATTATAAATATAACGTACTAAAAATGGTAAAATATGAGAAAAAAAATGATTAGAAAAACCGAGAAACGTTTAATAACAACGAATAAAACAATTTTGTATTACACTCTTTCTTAAAATAATCAATAATAATAATTTAAAAATTTTGATCTATTATTTTCAAAATTTGGAAAATAATAAAAAAAAGCAATTTATCTATATAAATAAATTTACATCAATTCCTTTCAATTAAGATCGTTTTGGATCGAAACTATTGTATTTGATAATTTTTTGGAAAAATAATATTTCAAACAGTTTTGAGATAGTTGGTCGAATTTAGTTTATTTTTATATAATTTTTACAAAACTTTAAAATTTGGATAATTTAGATCTATTATTTTCCAATTTTGGTCAAGTTTGATCAAATTGACCAAAATAAATACTTTGTTTTTCAAAAAATCGCAATTTATCTATACATTAATCCAATTTTACACAACTTATAAATTTCCATCAACTCCTATGAATTTTGATCGAAACTACTGTTTTTGATCAATTTTTTTTTCAACTTAATATTTTTTTTCAATTTTGAAAAAAAAAACTATTTTGATCAATTTTGAAATATTTTTTTTCAATGTTTGTATTGTTTTATTTTTTTCTCACATTTTTTTTCCAATTTTAGCCAAATCGGTTCGTTTTCACCCATTTGGTTCAAATTGATCAAAATGTGATCAATTTTGATTTTGTTCGTCAGTTTTTATAAATTTAAATTTTTTGTTTTCAAAAACATTTTTCGTTGCCATGGCAATACCGTTGCCCATTGAATAAAATCCCTTTAGGATTTTTCAAGTTACATGAAGGTCTACCAATCCCCCGAGTTTGAACAAAATCGTTGTGTAACACCTCGGGTCGTCTCCTTGTGAGTGAAATCTCGGAACAGCTCCTGCGTTCTCTCCCTGCTGGATTGAGATGTTTTTCCTTAAATTCTTGGGTGACTTCATCCCATTAAAACGCGGTTAAAATGTCACTTATTGAATTGCGGCTTGCTAATTGCTGTTATTAAGTTGTAGGTGACAATACAACTCGAAGGTTTTATTATCTAGTGAGGGACTATATTGATAACTAAGGTAACTTACAAGCCCATTCACAATGGACCTTTAGGTCGAAGTGCTTGGCTTGCCATCGCACTCAATAATAACTTACAAGCCCACGGGTGCTGGCATTTAAACGAGTTCCAGACAACAAACCTGGAAATAACCCAAATCTATGAAAATGTAAGGATGTTACATGAATTATTAAAAGAGAAACGTTAAACCGGTGGAGCTCCATTATGTCTTTTCTCGTTTCCCAATGCTAATCAATATGATTTATAAATAAATAAAAATCTTCTGTAGATTTGCGAAGACCTGATAACATTGGACGTAAGGAAAGATGTGAGCCCCAGCGATATTTTGGAGAATTACTTGGAAAACTATGTTCCCGTTATTGTGTCGGATGCCATGAATGACTGGGAAGCCAGTAAACCTTTCGCTTTCGAAGCCATAACACAGGTAAATTTGAAAGCTTTAATGACTTAAATGATAATTATTAAATATCGATATTTGCCACAAACTATTGTTTTGGGTAAGGAGGTAAATTAATTTTTGAAAACTCATTTTTATTACACCATAATACCGTGATAACGGACAACAATAAAAACAGAACCAAAACTAAAACCTATGTTTTCTAAATAATATATCGATCTAATATGTTTTTAAAACTTTCGCTGTTTTAAATAGGGAAATGGTCTTCCTGTTACAAATTTAGATTTGGATATTCAAGAATATAAATTTTTAATTTTGAATATTTCTAGGCACCTCAATTTTTAGAGTTTCACTTTCTGAAATCGGTTTTTTTAGGTTAACACATTTTTATTTTTAGTTAATACAATTTTCTTTTCGTTGTGTCGTTTTCTTTATAGGGGTACTTGACTGATATGAAGGTGTCAGATTCCATTCTTTGCATGTTCGATACAAATCTGCGGGTATCGAATCCTTTGTCGCTAATTCGAAAGATATCGTCGAAGACAAACCCGACCCGATGGTTTGCTCACTGGTAAGCCAACGAATCGCGGAATATGAAACAAATCAAAATGTTTTTTTTGTTAATTTAGGGAAAATTGTGAGTTAGCCAATCAGAAACACGTTCGCAAATTCTACCAAAGACCTTATTTTCTTCCATCGGGATTTGAAATGACTCTCAGTAACTGGATCCTCATTTCATCTAATTACAAAGGGCGCAACTTCAAATTGGTAAGCCTTAGATTTTATTTACATAACCCGCTAAAACATACTAAGGAAAAAGCCATTTTGTAAACGGTTCTTCTGTCAAAACTGACATCATTACCAAATGCTTGTCAAAGGAATCGATTTGAACTGAACGCTAATCGCGAGGTAAAAGCAAAGGAGTTAAATGGAGGTTATACACAATAGATAAGCAATCAGAATAAGGAATGTAAATATGGTCGTTATATTTATAAACAACATGCAATAGCATCAATGAAAGTTAGAAAGTTATTTATCTTCTTTTATTTTTAATTTTATTAATCTTATTCAAAAAGAGCCACGATACTAAACCAGTAATAATTAAAACATCGGAAACTACAATTTGTTATGAAATTAAATGTGCATTTTTACAAAAAAATAAATCTCATTAGCCTTCATGACATAAAAATAAACCCACTTATAACCTTTTTCTAATAAGAGGCGTTTCTTATCGAATTAATAAACTAACATAATAGCTTTTTCAACCAAAAAAATAAACTTTGGCCTAAAGGTTCCCACCTAAATAATTAAATGTTCTAAGCCATTCCCAAAAAAAACTGGGAGAAGAGGAGTGTTTAAGCATAACATCTTGTTTGTTATAAAACAATTTGATTTTCATTTTAGTTTCTCCACTTATTTAAAACCTTTTTTGTGATTTCTTCATTATTGCTCTCGTCGCTGATTTCAATTATATTTTAAATTTATTTTATTTATTAACTAAATTTTAATTTGCCCAACCCAAGTTGTTATTCTTTTTCACTTATTTGCATGTTTTATTAAAACTATTTTAAAGAATGCGTTTTAATTTCATTTGTTTTTGTACATATTACTCAAGTTCGTAGATAGTTAGCTAAATGTTTATTGAAAATCTGGTTTTCGGTTGAGTTTGTGATTTCTTTTAGTTTGAATGGGCAGAAATCTGAGATGAAGTTGAGATTTGACTTTAAATTATCTAGAATTTCAGAGTTTAAATTATCAATTGAAAATTTCTTCACACTGTACCTAAATTGGCTTCGTGTTTGAGATCTCGCAGCTGTACCATATATTCTTCGGTTTACTTCGTTTTATTTTCCAATCAGGGTATTACATTCCATTCATAATTAATATACATGTTAGAGAGAATATAAACTTTATTTCGACTCTCAATTTGCAGATCGATCCCGAAGAAAAGAGCAATGTAGTTTGGTTCGGGCAGGTGCTGGGCGAGAACCAAATTCAGCTGCTTCCCACCAATGAGTGCCAAAAAATATGTCAAGAAATTACTTTCACCTTGGTCGAAGGAGAGATAGGTATTAAATAAACAATTCCAAATGCTACCACTATAAAATGCATTGTATAATGTTGCGTTTTTGATATATTTCAGTGTTAATCCCACTTCGTATGTGGACACTGAAGTACAAGCCAGGAGAAAATCTCACTAATCTCGCAATCATAGTAGCAGGTTTTTCAAACTAAAGATTTTTGTCATAATTTTCTATCATTGAAAATTTCATTTATTAAATTTATTCGCAATGCAAAGATAGTCAATTATTGGCTTTTACATATGAACGGCGAAAAGTGGTTTCAAACTTTACCTGAAATATCATATTCTGATCTGCAGCAACGTGTTCAGTAAAATGTAAAGTTAATTCTTACTTTTTTTTAAAAAGTTTCGATAGTTGTAAGAAGATTTCATTAATTCTACCCCGTTATTGATATTCCGAGATGATATGTAGTTTGTCGATTTTTAGATGTTCATTGCGATTCCAGAAAAATTCGAAACAAAGTTCTTTTGATCTTGCCCAAACTGTTAAAATGGAAAAGAAAATCGACGTGAAATCGCTACTCTTCTAGACCCCGACGCCGCCAATGTAGGCGCCGGCGCGTCGCCGATCTATTTTTAGCACAGTCGCCGCCGAACGATTTTGAACGGCGCGCCGCCGTCGGTTTATAATACTTTTTAACAGGGCTACCAAATTTTTCTTTGATATCGGTCTCTTTGTAGCTTTAAGAAAAAATTAAGTGTTTCTTTGGTATTGAAAGTAAAAGACAGTTGATATATCTGTTTACGCGAACGTCGTAAGCTTGGTTTTCACTTGGGCAAAAACGCCACAGCGGTGACAGTCGACGCAAAAATATTGCATTAGGCCTAAAGGGAATTTTTCGCGTCGACGTTCACCGTCGTGGCGTTTTTGCCCTAATGAAAACTAGCCTTTAAACTCCTAGATAAGGGATTGCTAAAACATCCTACAATGAAAACGAAATTTCATATAAACGCCGCGCCACAAGGTTGCCGCCGTCGTTAAATTTTGGTTCAACACCGACGTCGCCAAAAAAATCGATGCACGCCGATCACGCCGCCGCCACCGATGGAAAATCACCAGAAGCTGGGATCGAAAGCGCTAACCACTCCGCCACCCCACCGATTTTCGCACTCGCTCCGTGAAAGTAAAAATGTGCACGCGACGAAACTAAAATAATCACGGTATTTTACAGAGAGGCCTATTCACTAGTTAACGACGTTAAAAAGTCACGTGAATCCCATTTTTTCATTCCCCATCGACTTAATAGCTCCGCCCATTTAATTATATCCTAATTTCGGACTTTTTTTGATTTTCACTCGCTGTTTCCTGCGTACGCTCTTTTAACATCCAATCCCTTGGGATTGGTTGCATTGGTTTCAGTTATAAGAATATTTTTTTAAGTAACGTAATATCATTAAACATAGATGGCGATAGCGTCACCTTTTACTTTTCAAACTTTATCTCTTGAATCTGTTTCCTGGTCAAGGGGTGTGACTCTTATCGGAGTAATAGGCGATGCTTCCAACGTATGACCTGAAGGAACAAATAAGTGTGACACTTATCGGAGTAATAGGCGATGCTTACAACGTATGACCTGAAGTAACAAATAAGTGTGACACTTATCGGAGTAATAGGCGATGCTTACAACGTATGACCTGAAGTAACAAATAAGTGTGACACTTATCGGACTAATAGGTGATGCTTACAACGTATGACCTGAAATAACAAATAAGTGTGACACTTATCGGAGTAATACGCGATGCTTACAACGTATGACCTGAAGTAACAAATAAGTGTGACACTTATCGGACTAATAGGTGATGCTTACAACGTATGACCTGAAATAACAAATAAGTGTGACACTTATCGGACTAATAGGTGATGCTTACAACGTATTATCTGAAGTAACAAATAAGTGTGACACTTATCGGAGTAATAGGCGATGCTTACAACGTATGACCTGAAATAACAAATAAGTGTGACACTTATCGGAGTAATAGGCGATGCTTACAACGTATGACCTGAAATAACAAATAAGTGTGACACTTATCGGAGTAATACGCGATGCTTACAACGTAAGACCTGAAGTAACAAATAAGTGTGACACTTATCGGAGTATTACGCTATGCTTACAACTTATGACCAGAAGTAACAAATATTTTTACAGATTCCTTAATCACGTCACCTTTTACTTTTCAAACTTTATCTCTTGAATCTGTTTCCTGGTCAAGGGGTGTGACTCTTATCGGAGTAATAGGCGATGCTTCCAACGTATGACCTGAAGTAACAAATAAGTGTGACACTTATCGGAGTAATAGGCGATGCTTACAACGTATGACCTGAAGTAACAAATAAGTGTGACACTTATCTTAGTAATAAGCGATGCTTACAACGTATGACCAAAAGCAACAAATAAGGCTGACACTTATCGGAGTAAAACGCGATGCTTACAACGTAAGAAATTAAGTAACAAATAAGTGTCACACTTATCGGAGTAATAAGCGATGCTTACAACGTATGACCTGATGTAACAATTAAGTGTCACACTTATCGGAGTAATACGTGATGCACACAACGTATGACCTTTAGTAACAAATAAGTGTGACACTTATCGGAGTAATAGGTGATGCTTACAACGTATGACCTGAAATAACAAATAAGTGTGACACTTATCGGAGTAATAGGTGATGCTTACAACGTATGACCTGAAGTAACAAATAATTGTGACACTTATCGGAGTAATAGGTGATGCTTACAACGTATGACCTGAAATAACAAATAAGTGTGACACTTATCGGAGTAATAGGTGATGCTTACAACGTATTACCTGAAGTAACAAATAAGTGTGACACTTATCGGAGTAATAGGCGATGCTTACAACGTATGACCTGAAATAACAAATAAGTGTGACACTTATCGGAGTAATACGCGATGCTTACAACGTAAGACCTGAAGTAACAAATAAGTGTGACACTTATCGGAGTATTACGCTATGCTTACAACTTATGACCAGAAGTAACAAATATTTTTACAGATTCCTTAATCACGTCACCTTTTACTTTTCCAACTTTATCTCTTGAATCTGTTTCCTGGTCAAGGGGTGTGACTCTTATCGGAGTAATAGGCGATGCTTCCAACGTATGACCTAAAGTAACAAATAAGGGTGACACTTATCGGAGTAATAGGCGATGCTTACAACGTATGACCTGAAGTAACAAATAAGTGTGACACTTATCGGAGTAAAACGCGATGCTTACAACGTAAGAAATTAAGTAACAAATAAGTGTCACACTTATCGGAGTAATAAGCGATGCTTACAACGTAAGACCTGAAGTAACATATAAGTGTGACACTTATCGGAGTATTACGCTATGCTTACAACTTATGACCAGAAGTAACAAATATTTTTACAGATTCCTTAATCACGTCACCTTTTACTTTTCAAACTTTATCTCTTGAATCTGTTTCCTGGTCAAGGGGTGTGACACTTTTCGGAGTAATAGGCGATGCTTACAACGTATGACCTGAAGTAACAAATAAGTGTGACACTTATCGGAGTAAAACGCGATGCTTACAACGTAAGAAATTAAGTAACAAATAAGTGTCACACTTATCGGAGTAATAAGCGATGCTTACAACGTAAGACCTGAAGTAACAAATAAGTGTGACACTTATCGGAATAATACGCGATGCTTACAACGTATGACCTGATGTAACAATTAAGTGTCACACTTATCGGAGTAATACGTGATGCACACAACGTATGACCTTTAGTAACAAATACGTGTGACACTTATCGGAGTAATAGGTGATGCTTACAACGTATGACCTGAAATAACAAATAAGTGTGACACTTATCGGAGTAATACGCGATGCTTACAACGTAAGACCTGAAGTAACAAATAAGTGTGACACTTATCGGAGTAATAGGTGATGCTTACAACGTATTACCTGAAATAACAAATAAGTGTGACACTTATCGGAGTAATAGGTGATGCTTACAACGTATTACCTGAAGTAACAAATAAGTGTGACACTTATCGGAGTAATACGCGATGCTTACAACGTAAGACCTGAAGTAACAAATAAGTGTGACACTTATCGGAGTAATACGCGATGCTTACAACGTATGACCTGATGTAACAATTAAGTGTCACACTTATCGGAGTAATACGTGATGCATACAACGTATGATCTTTAGTAACAAATAAGTGTGACACTTATCGGAGTAATAGGCGATGCTTACAACGTATGACCTGAAATAACAAATAAGTGTGACACTTATCGGAGTAATACGTGATGCTTACAACGTATGACCTAAAGTAACAAATAAGTGCGACACTTATCGGAGTAATACGCTATGCTTACAACTTATGACCAGAAGTAACAAATATTTTTACAGATTCCTTAATCACTTTGTTTTTTATAATTAGTGTAACCAAAATAATGATCGTTTTAGGTATATTTGCCAAATTATGATAAGCCACATTTCTAATGACAAAAGAAACTTTAATGATCTTTTTAGGTATATTTGCCAAATTTCTAATGATAAAATGCATTAACATTGAAGCTCTAGTTTATTTAATAAAGAAAAAATACTTACAAAGGTGAAATTAAAGTGTTAAATAGAAAATATATACGTAGGTTAAATTAAATACAAAAATATATTAAATAGTAAATATAAACATAGGGTAAATTAAATAGTGTTAAATAGAAAAATATATACATATGGTAAATTAAATAGTGTTAAATAGAAAATATAAACGTATGTTAAATTAAATATAAAAAATCTTTACATTAAGGTTAAATTAAATTTAAAAAACCTTAACATATACATATAGGTTAAATTAAATATAAAAATCTTTACATATACATAGGTTAAATTAAATAGAAAAATATATACATATACATGGGTTAAATACATCGGAAAACCAAGAATGAGGGAGGGTAAAATGAAATAGGCGTAGGGAATAAAGCACTCCACAGTATTGAAATGAGGCAGGTTTTAAGAAAAGGTAAAGCTTAGAGAGATCTACAAAACACTTTTTTTGTCGTACCTACTTTTATTGTTTTCCTTCCGAAATATTAAAAGAATAATTGATATTCCACATGATACTATATTTTAAATAGAAATTAGTAAAAATTAACATCATTATTTTATGGAAAGATTTGTTCTGTAAATTTTTTAAACCTGAGGGTGTAACACCATTTAAGTTTATAAAAACTATTTAATTATCTTATGGTATCATTTATTCTATCTGATTATAAAAAATTGCTTGGCGTGCTCCAGGTTTTGGGTCGTCATAATAGTATTTCATAGTAGATGTTGGAACCTTTTCAAATCGCATTAATTTACTTGATTTGAAATATATTAAATTCAAAATATTCGAGTAACTAGGCCTTCTATGGATAAATTCAAAGGGCACAAAGAGACTTTGTAAAGGTCCGTCAGTTGTAAAATAAAACTTGGATGATTTTAATTTAGAAACTGTTGCGCCAACGTGTAACTAGAGATTTCAACAAGAGATCGATTGAGCCGAATTGGAGAAATTAACTTAAAGATATTTTTTAACCGGTGGGTGTTGAACAAAAAGTTTGAATGAAAAGATTGTAGAGCATGCTGGAAAATGTGGAGATCATGATAAACATAAGATGGTACCATACAATGTCAGAAAAGGATTTCTATTCGTTTTTCAACGACACAGCTTTTATGAGTTTATAGTTTCAAATAATTAAATGAATAAAAATATTTAATTTATTACGGAGGACTCAAGAGGCATATGATTTTAATTAATTTTAATTCATTAAAAACATATATACAACTTAAAATAAAGCTGGACACAACGTTTCAGGTCTTAACGAGACCTTTTGCCAAGTGTGTCTAATTAAATGAATAACAGTTATTACAAATATGAATCAATTATTTATACTTCGGTCACAATGCAAGTCTCAGCCATTGGAACGACGTTAAATGTTTAGAATAAATTAAATTAAAGTTAATATAATTTTAAAATAAATATAATTCTTATATTTCTTACCGAATCATAAACGAAACGATATTTTACAAATTAATTCAACGATTACAATAAAAAATGAAAAGGTCAACCCAGCAAAAAATAAGAACATAATGAACTTTTCGTCTTGCATATTTATTGCTCTGTATGATTCGTCAATTTCACGGAAAGCGAACCAATTCCAAATATATTTTCGTTCCTTCCAATGATATTCAAAAAAATTCGATTCGAATATTCGCAAAATCCTAAAGGGTATTACAAACACATTAGTCACAACTGAGACAACGCTTCCTACCTTCGCTTTCGCTACGAGGTATTTTGTCAGTATTATTATAATCTTTTACGGTATCTGCTCTTTTGAAAAGTTAATTTCGAGCGACCATAAACGTTTTGTTGGTCTGCAGTCATCGAAAACAATTATTTCGGTGGTTTTAAATAAAATATTAATTGATCAATTAAATGAAAAGTTCAGGTTGGGTAAGATTTGGATTTATTTGAAAGATCATGTTTAAATGAACTCAAAAATATCAGTCGTAAAATTGTATCTTTTTTTAAGGACGATAAATTAATTTTTAAACGAGCCAAATTTGCACGCCAAGCGATCGGCCATTTTGTTTCGCGGTGACGTTTTAGGACTTCAATCACGTGGTTTTCACGCTATAACAGCGCTCTGTTCCCTGCGCGCGCTTGCTCCGCGTGCAGTCTGCGGAGGGAAGGCGAAAGAAAATGGCAGATCGCTTGGCGGGTAAATTTGGCTCGTTTAAAAATTAATTTATCGTCATTAAAAAAGATACAATTTTACGACTGATATTTTTGAGTATATTTAAACATGATATTTCAAATAAATCCAAGTTTTACCCAACCCGGACTTTTCCTTTAACCATTGACTTCTACGTCTTCAGATTCAAAATTAATAAAATCATAGACAAACCATGGAGGAATAACCGGATAAGTTTAAATTTGCCACGATATTTTATACAGCTAGGTGACGCTCGCATCTCCTTTCATAACAAACTTACATAGAGCAAAGACCGAGTCGGCCCTCCTGTTATTTCTCCGTGGACAAACTCGTCCTAGGAGAGGTATATTTTGACTTGCCAACTTGTTTTTCACTTTTTTGGCTTTCCAATCTAGGCCAGCCAATTTCAGTCACGTGTTTGGCCGTGCATCTAGGTAGGAATGTTTTGACACCTAAAGATTTCATCTGCCTATAGGGTTCGAGCTAACGAAATATAGCGCCATCTGACGAAAACTAAAAATGTGAAGAAACAGCAGACACCTTTTGAATTTCTCTGTTTTCCGGTTGGACTTTCAGCAGTTTTGTAGAGAGAATTCTGAACGAGCAGACAGCTTTCATCTATTTTATTTAAATGTCGGTCGGTAGGCGGTGATACTTATAACCAAAATGTAAATTACGCACGTAGCCTATATAAGAATAAATAAATGTACCTCTCTTTTCACCAACCAAAGATGATAGGAAGGGTTATAAGATATCTATTGAGGACAGCATATGTATACATGTATATCTATTGACTCTGGGATTTCTATGATTGATTTTTTTAAATATTTTCAACACAATTTCTTTCAATTATTATAGAAACGTGATGTTCTTTTCAACAAATATCAGAATCAGAAGAAATTATCTATCCATTAAATAAAGTTTTTGAAACACAAATCACAGGTGAAAAAATTCTATATAGATTCCAACCCAAACTTTTATCCATAAATATTACCTCACTTTAAAAGATAGCTAATGTTGGGTGGTTATGAACCCTAATTTGGGTTGCGTAGTAACAACCCAATTTTTTTAAATCTTTAGTTTTAAGAGTGTAAAGTTTCATCAAAGATCATATCTATGCGACGCCTGTTACGAGCCTGAAAGAATTACGTCAGCGTACCATCGATGCTTTTTAATTTTCACTGGATCCAGCGTGCATTCCAAAGTATGCTTTATCGCGCAGAAACATGTTTTGCGGCAGACGGAACAATTATCGAACTATACCTGTAATTTCGCAATCCTTTCATACTTTGATTATATATGTTTTTCTTAGTTTGATTAGAAATTTCTTGTTTATCTTTCTCTCACTTGTTTGTAACAGATAAATGGTTAATTAATTGTTCATTGACATGATTTTCTCAAAAACAATTTAACTAAGCCTTGTAAAAGAACCCTTTTTCCTGCTATGGCGAACTTGTTTTTTCGCTGACCCCATTATCTAAGTGAAAAATTGTTTGTTGGTGTTCGCACAAACGTAATTTGTAGGTTTTTAAGCATTCTTTACAAATTTCTCATTGAAATTGCTCTCTAGCACCTAGCGGTCAAACATTAAATAAAAATAAACGTAAAAACGTATTCGAGTTTTCTGCAATTTACAATTTAAAGCGTTCCCAACTAAATACGTATGGCCTGAAAATTCAAAAATTCATCTCAAATCGTTTTTGAGAAACAACCTGGTCAGAGCAAATCGAGCCCCGCTGTACACTCTGTTAAATAAGTCTTCGGCCGTTGGGATTTTTGCACTTATTTGCGATTATCTCAAAAACTATGAAATATAGCAAGTTGAAACCAATTTTATTTTTAATATTTTACTAATATCTTTCATACCTATGTCTTGATTCACGCGTAGCATTTCCATATCCACCGGAAACGCTAAATATCCTTTTTGACAACTTTTTTAATAATGATGTTACGCCCCTGACACCTGCATTTTTGGATTCACAAGGTCGATTCATATTTAGAAAGTGTCATTGATATCCGGCTACGTCGAATGGCTGCTAAGATATGGCCTATCGAACATTCGGGTCTCATTCGGTAAATTCTAAAATGCTCGAGGCGACCGAGAAATAATATCTTATTGTTGAGGAAAAAAACAACTTTCGTCGTTTCATTGCGGGTAACACAATAAGCATATATATATTGATTTAACGAGTTGTTGGAACGGTGTGGTTATATGCCGGATTAATAATATTGATTAATTAGACATTTTAGAATTTTCCGAATGAGACCCGAATGTTCGATAGGCCATATCTTAGCAGCCGTTCGACGTAGCCGGATAACAATGACACTTTCTAAATATGAATCGACCCTTGTGAATCCAAAAATGCAGGTTTCAGGGGCGTAACATCATTATTAAAAAGGTTGTCAAAAACGATATTTGGCGTTTCCGGCGGATATGGAAATTCTACAAGTGAAACAAGACATAGGTATGAAAGATATTAGTAAAATATTAAAAATAAAATTGGTTTCAACTTGCTATCTTTCATAGTTTTTGAGATAATCGTAAATAAGTGCCAAAATCCCAACGGCCGAAGACTTATTTAACAGAGTGTACATACCATTATATTTGTAAATGGGACACTTTAGTCAACTTATCTGCATATATTAAATTTTATTTAAAACGAGCATCAGTAGATCGGTGATGATGAATTGTAAAACCAAGTTTAAGCAAGTAATTTTTATTCTATTTTACAATTTAGGCCTATAAAATTTTTCAATTTTGGAAAATTAAGTGAACCGATTTTTACTCGAAATATAGCCAAATTGTACAGGTATATAAACACTCGTATTTTAAACATATCCAAGAAACATTCCTTAAATTCGTAGAATTAATTCTGCCAAATTTTTTTCTTGTTGAAGTACAGTCGCTGCCAGTTTGTTAATTAACCCCGGCCTAACCTTACTTATCATACCTTACTTTATTTACCGGGTACTACAACTAATTTAATGGGAAAATATTTAACTTTAGTTCAAAAATGGTTTTAAGGGAAACAATAGATGATTAATTAAGAAAACCTAGTCTTGCAGTCAGTAGCGGCGCCAGGATTTTTGGGGAGGTAGGCCAACCATTTGGAGGCCCCACCAAAATTATGGAGGCCCCGCCACCACAATTTTTTTCAAATCCGTCCACGTGGATTATTTAATTTTTTTAAAGCAAGTGGTGAAATCTTTGCGTAAAATAGGTACGTGACGAAAAAATTAATTATGAATTTAAACATTACTAAAAACTGAGTGTGTGTTGATCCTTTTTTGTGAACTGATAACACTTAACAAATGGTGGTTATTTACTTATTTCTACCACTGAATTTACTTCGCATGTACATCCCTTAAATCAGAAAAGTGACTCGTACCTTTGAAAGGAATAAAAACAGCAGTGTCGTTAAGCCAATCACTCACATTGCATATTGGAAAATTAATAAATAAATAAATAAATTATTTCGCAAACAAATTACAGAATTTTTTTAAATTAAATAATTTGGAAGCCCATATATTAAATTTTGGAGGCCCCTTAAGACGACTTTTGGAGGCCCCTACCAAAATTTCAAGTAGGCCCAGGCCTACCCCGGCTATTGCTGGCGCCGCTACTGCTTGCAATAATCAGTATTAAATTTTGGATAATTTGGTAGGAAAGTGGTTATAAATTACCGCAAGTGCTTACGTTTACGGCGAATAATGACAAGCAGAGTTCACTCTTAAGATATTGCCGAATGTTTAAATTTGAATAAGATTATATTAGTATATTGAACCATTGACAATCAAAAAACGAACATGAATGTGAAATATTTGAGTAATACAATTTCTAGATATGATTCGAATACAAGCAATTTCAACTAAATCTCAAAAGATATGGTATAAAGGAACACACTGAAATTCTGGCAACGAACACGCACTTTTTTATGATAATATTTGAGTTGGCATTGTTTTATTTTGGGTCAACTCGGAAGTAGTCTCAAGAAAAATAAACTTTTTTCTGTAGAACCGTCAATTTGTAATAAAGTTATTTTTCTACATTTTCATTTTCAACCGTGTAGAAATTTTAAATATCGAAATTAAAATTTTGAACTATGTCTCACTCTCCTTATAAAAAGCAAAGAAATAAATAGGAATGACATTGTCAATAAAGCTTAACTAAAAAAGAACCACTCACCCCACGTTGATGATTTCCAGGCAAAACGGAGAAACATTCTTTGAAAACGGAATGGAAATGAGTTTTTCTCCAATAATATCTTTCCCTACATATACTCGGTCTCTGTCCTCCTCAAAATTTGGAAATGCCTCATGGATTTTGAAATGGTAAAGGTTTGGGTCCGTCATAATTCTAGCAAACGGAATATCGCTATCCAAATTAAGCAATAGTTCATAAAGTTCGTTCAAATTGCGTACCAAACCTCCATGTTTTCTCGCTTGTTCGATAATTTTCATTCCCAATTCACCCTTTTCGGTCTTAAAACATATAGTTGAAAATTAGTTGAGTTTATAATATTTTATATTTAAACCAATTCAGTGAACACGAAATGAAAGCAATTACAGCAAAAGCACAAAATGAACCCCTTCATTAATTTATATTGAATTCCCCATACCGCAAATCCGCCGATGTAACAAGGGTATAACAATGACCACAGGAATCGTTTTTGATAACTGATTGTTCAGCCAAGGATTCTCAAGTCAATTATAATGAAATACTTTCTCGCTTTATCACGGGAAAAACTTGAAATACTAATAATTTATCTATACCTTTTTTGGTGCTATTACAGGCATCCCAGTTCGCGTTTCACAGCTCACCTAATGGATGTTTGACACTAAGGAGTTTAAAAAACAAATGCTTTCTTCTAAATAGGCCTAAACGGTTTCTTAGTGATTCTCTGACGTTTTAACTATTTAATTGGTTTGTTAAATGAAATGAGGTATCACGTTCAGAAAGTTTCAAGCCTTTTGTCTTAAGTATTTTATTTCAATTTTTATGTAAATTAGGTAAGGTCTAGAGTAAGAAAGGTTGGGATAAGTGAGCTAACTTAAGGTTGAGTAAAGTAAGGTAAATTTGGTTTAGGTTTGGCTCGAATGGGTAGTTTTAAACTATAACACTCTTAAAATAAGGGTTTTTAATGGTATATTTAGGGTGTAATAATTTTATAAAAAACTCTTTAATGTTTATTTAAACGCCCTAAAGGGATTTTTATTATTCCAAATTAAAAACTTGAAAAGGTTTATAAAGGGTGTTATATTACCCCGTAAATAGAGTGATTTAACACCTGGTAGGGTGTAGCTCCCTTAAGGCAGTAGTTTAGTACCCTAAAAGGAGTATTTTAACACTTCAAAGGGAGTATTTTAACACTTCAAAGGGAGTATTTTAACAATTTAAAGGGAGTATTGAAACACCCTTAAGGGAGTTGTTTAAAATTTTCAATTCAGTATTGTAGAACCCTTAAGGGGGTCGTGTAACACCCTGAAGGGAGTCGTTTGAAACCTTAAAAGGAGTAGTCTTGTACCCTTAAGGGAGTAGATAATAACCCTGAAGGGAATAGTTTTATACCACAAACTGTATAACAAAGGAAGCAAAACGGAGGACATAAGCACCCCAAACAGTGTAAATAAACACCCTAGCCGGAAAACTGCTTTTAAGGTGTAGAATAACATTCTTTATAAACCTGTTAAGGTGTTAAATATGGGACAAGAAAAAACCCTTAATGGTTTGAAAATAAACCTTTTTTTAAGAGTGTAATACTTTTTTAAATATACGCATATTATAATTGATTTGAGGATTTTTTTATCGAACACTTGAAAGCCTATTTTGAATATACTGTATAATGAGAATATTTGTCGTTTGGACTAAAAACCTTGAAAGTTCCAGAAATGTTTTAATTGTCCATGGTACTACTCACTATAAAGATTATTTTCTGGTTCTGTTTTTAGTAATCAACACCAAACCTACTTTGAAATAATCGTAATTTCTCTAACTTCATAAATTATTACCTAAATTTGTATTGCTTTAAAAACCAAAAGATCAATGTTTTTACCGGTTTGAAATTGGTAAAAAGGCATTTATAGATCTTACCTGCATAAAGCGGTAAAGGTAATGCGATTGATATATTATTGGTATGAGATTTGGTTTTTTAATAACGTCTTCAAGATTATTTATTTTCTCATAGACCGTTGGTTTGTTTGACTTTTGAAAGCAAAGCAATGCATTTATGGCAAAAAAGCAACCAATCAACCAAGATCCGAAAATTGTCCTTGCTGTTATAGATGTAATAGACAAAGTCTTCAAAGAAGAAGCTGAAAAGAATGTTAACTTGAACAATGCGGTTTTCACGGCCTTGGGAGGGCTTTGTTTGAAAAAAAACTTATGTTGGTGTTTTGTTTTAAAAATCAGAAAAACAACCTTTCAGGAAACAAAATAAAGACTACCATTTAAATTTCCCGAGAGTCTACTTTATTTGTATTAGGATCGTCCTAATATTAATCTTATTCCCTGTTTAATATCATGAATAAACAATTGGTGGGATTTACTTCGAACACTGACACACTTTTAATTAAACATTTTACGTTTATAGTTCAATGTATTGTAATGACCAATAAAGAAAGTACTAAGAATGGCCGGTAGGCCATTCTTATTTAGGGGTCAGCGCGATTTCCTATGGCTAAAATTAATACAGTCAAGCGCAGGAGAATCAATAGTCGGGTCGCTAAACATTTTAAGATTTTATTTTAAGCGAATTTCATGCCCAAGATTCAGTATTGTGGATGCCTAGCGGGATTATTCTTACTCTCAACAATTATTGTCTGGCAGTACTACAATTACTATTAATGTATCCGCGTTGGTGTACAGTACAGAGATAGACATACGGATTTGTTGCTACTGTCAACTTCAGTATTGGAATCTCATCATTTAACGAAAGTTAGTCGACTGTAGATAAGAAGCTTCGTACTGTAATGAGTAAGTGTACCATTTTTGACATGGAAGGCCAATTGATCAGCTCGTAGCCAGTTTCCCGGAAAAATGCAAAATCAAATTTTGTCCGTCTTCGAGTTAACGTTGTTTTTCGCACTTTACTCTAGAGATAATCAACCATTTCTTATGGGAACTTTATTTAAATCTCATTATTTATACGTAATTAAGTATTTTTTAAGTATAAATTATCATTATCGTAATTAATTTACTTGCAGTTGAATAGTAATTAACATTTTACTAGGGATGTTAATTTTCCGAAAAAATAAAATGCGGAAAATTTTCCGAAAATTTGAAACATAAATTACCTTTTAAGGGTTTTTAATGTTTTTAACTTTTTATCGATATAAAATGGTTTAGTTTTACTTTCATATTCGAAAAAATGAGGCGAAAATACCGCTTTAATTCAATTTGCAAACAATATATTAGACTAATCATGGAATGAAAACTTTTTTTATTTTTTTTCGGAAAAATACGGAAAATTTTCCGGAAAAAAGGTCTCGGTCATTTTCCGGAAAATTTTCCTAGCGGGAAATTTTCCGACTTACAACACTACATTTTACCGTTAAGCCTTTGCTTCGTAGGCAAAATTAGCCCGTAGAACCCGATCATATATTCTAGGTTAAAAATACCTTATTTAGTAGTACCAGAGATAATTTTGTGGAACGTGAAATTTTGTTTAAAGTTAATTTTGTTTTATCTCTTCCATAAGTTTTTTTTACCCAGCTGATTTTTTTACAGATTTAAAAAAATAATAATTTAATTTTGATTTAGGTGTATCCATCTAGCATTGTGTAAATAATTTTGGTAATTTTAATTATAGTAATGAAGTATGGTAAATATTTGAATAATTTTTCATAACAATAAACGTTTTGGCCATTCAAACTTAATCCTCTGTGTAAAGGCGTCTTAATTATTCAAAAGCTTAAAGAGTGAGCAGACTGAAAGTATTGTTATTTGAGGATCAGTAGTGTACGAGCCATACCGTTGTAAGGTAGTACAGCCAGAACAGCGCTGGAGGCCCACCATTCAAGTACTGTTGATAAATGTGCTTACTTACACTAAGCGCGTAGAATTTGTTTTTAGTTTTTTAATATAACATATATTCATATTAATTGCCTTTGTGGCTATTTTTATTTAAAATGTCTGTGTACGGTACCCCATTCTATTTATAATGCCTTGTGGCTATAAAATACACGTTGCCTTCGTGAATATAAATAACACTTTGCCTCGGTGAATATAAATTACACATGGTTGATTTTTTATTTGAAAGTTCGACAGAGTTGGAAAACTCTTGATAGATGATTGAGATAAAAGTAAACGATTAAAGGCTCTTCACAAATCATGCTATGCTACCCATAATCACTATCTTATCAAAGGTCTGTTTTTGATGGAAAGTTTTACCAAAATTAGCATATTTCACTTGCTTACTAGAACCAGTTATACACCTATTATCTTGTTATCTAAGTCTTAATGGGAAACTAAAACTCAATTTGACATAACCAATGATCATCATTATTTCAAAATGTTAAGTAAAATATTTAAAATAATATTCAATATTTTAAATTACATTCAATAATATTAAAATGTCTGTTCAAAATATATTTAAAAATAAAACCTTTTTATTTTCTAACTTATGGCTTTTATTTTCAATTATAAATTTTAGGCAAAATATGCCCTGTGAGGCAGAGCAAAGGGACAGCTATTAAAAAAAATGCGTTTATCAAAGCAGTTGGAAGATTGATTTAAGGGGTAGTTCGGATCTATAAAGGCACAGATATTGGAAATGTTTTAGAATTAGAGTTATTTTTTGGAACTATTTTAAAAAGCAAAATATATTTCTAAAATAATTTCCATCAATTTTTTCTCACCTTTTATATATTTTAAAACCCTTTGCTTAAATTTGAGCCTTGAAACTGTAACAGTAAACTGAGAAAATTTTCAATTGTAAAGGATTACGTGTAAAATTACAGCATTTAAATTGCTGAAACACATTATAGAAACTAAACTATTAAAAAAGTCATCAATAAAAGAGATTGGCAATCAATTTAATCGAGAAAGTTATTTAAGTTAACATGCCGTACATTGTGAACCCAAAGCTACGACTGAATGACTTATTTCAATTCGACTAGCTCTTTCTTGAAAGTCCCTTTAACAACTCAAACAGGCTACTGCAGTGTAACTGCACTTATTTCATCAGGCCTTTCTAGAAAGAAATGTGATCATTTTAATGTAACTCTAAGATCACTCTTTTTTACTACCAGCGGGTACTTGATTTGTGAGGATCTTCAGTTTTTCATGATGCATGCCAAATTTAAATACTGATGTATAATTCTACTTTAAACCAGAAATTTAAATAATAAGTGCAGACTTGAATAGATAGAATTTAGTACATGTCTGTTTTATAAATTCATTAAATTCATTAAGATAATTATCTTACATAGAAAGTTGCAAACTCCTTTGACCGTTTAATTTCATATGTATTTATACAAAATTTTAATTTAACGTATAAAACAGTATATTTATTAAGTTTATAATATTTTGCAAGTAGTAGTTTGAAACACAAAACTGCAGATGTTTCAAACTACAGAATCCAGTTACGACAGCATAGCAGACGTCTATACAGGGCTTCCACATTTGATATATAAAATTTTCCTCTTGCGACAATTTCATTAAATGAAAAATTCCGTTTTTCGCGTTTTTGACCTAGAAATTTCCATTTTTTATCCCTCACTCTTAATACTAATTTATATATATATATATATTCAGATTAATTCTGAAAATGAATCCAAATTTAAGGTTTTATTTGTTACAAAATTACTTACATTTGAATAATTTTGCATAAACATATCCTCAAAAGTTGCTTTAGATATTTAGATTGTGACTTTCATTACTTTTATAATTATAATGACCCTTTATTAAATTTCCATGGTTTTTCCCTCTTAAATTGCATTATTCCCTTTTAGCGTTTTAAAGGTTGAAAAATTCCGGAAAAAGGAAATATTCCCTGCATATGGAAGCACTGCGTCTATAGCATTGAAAATCAATGCCAGAAATAAGCGTTTCAAAAATATGGTGCCTTATCAAGCAACAAAACTCAGCTCGTAGTATGTGTCTTTTTCTTTCGAATTTTTTATCCCACAGCCCTATTTTATATCCATTTTAAATATTTCCATTAGAAACACGCGTACTCCTTAACAATTGTAAATTTTCACAGTTTACTGTTACAGTTTCACGGCTCAAATTTAAGGAAAGGGTTTTAAAATATATAAAAGGTGAGAAAAAATTGATGGAAATTATTTTAGAAATATATTTTGCTTTTTAAAATAATTCCAAAAAATATCTCTTTAATTCTAAAACAATTCCAATATCTGTGCCTTCATATCTCCGAACTACCCCTTAAATCAACCTTCCAACTGTTTTGATAAAAGCATTTTTTATTTAATATATAATGGGTTCGTTCTTTTCTACACGATTACATGTCAATTTAAATTGCTTAACTAAAACTTATTGTATTCGGCAGACGACAGAAATCTCGATGTGTGAATTGATAAATTGCATGATGCCGGGTAAATAAAAATTATATTTCGTTGAAGTTGTTAAAGAATAATTCACGAAGGCAATACAAAACATGTCTTAGATGTATAAAAATTAATATTTATTTCAAACCTACCTTTAAGTAAAAGATTCAGAAATAATTGCGCAGCAAAGTCCGTCGTGCATTTTAATAAATCTTGTTCTTGTTTTATAAATAATATACGTTTACCAATTTGATTAAGAGATCTGCTTTTAAATCGTTCACTGTATATAAAGAAATCCAGACTGAGCACGATGGAGATGAGAAACAGAGCAGCAACAGCCAGCGCAATAACCTACAAAATAATTTATTTAGTTTATGAGCCTGTTACACACTCGAGTAGCAACTCTGGTGATAAAAAACAATGTTATTTTTGGATAGCTTTGTGCTTAAAAAGAACCAATCCGTGTAATGGAACTTTCTATCGCCCAGCTATCGAAGATAGCGGCGATTTCAAATTGCCTGATCATGCTTATATGGACAGTCTTGTATCACAGCCGCTATTCACGCTAAAAAGCTGTTCATATAAAAAAGAAAGGAATTGCCACAATCTCTACGTTATCTCTTTATGAGTTATGTTTATATAATGAACCGTTTGGCGTTTAAAACCCCCAACGTGGTTTTTTTTTAAATTTTAAAATCCAACATTTTCCTTTCGTAATGTGAAACTAAAAATTCGTCATTCATTTTACACCCAACTGTAATAAATACCTTAAAAGCTTATCTTTAAGGTGTTTCACATCGTTTTAGCATGGATAAAATAACCTTACAGGGATAGTTCTCTGGGGTACAATATTTGCTCCAGACGTACCCTGGTGGCCAGAATTGTCAACGACCGGAAGTCTCGATTTTACCGATACACGGGGGAAAAATTGCAAAGGGGGTGGAATCGCGATTGATGAAATTATTATTTTTGTAGGCCAAGGCCTACCTATTGAAAACTTGTTTACAGTTTGAAAGCCTATAAACAATTTAACGAAAAATTAGGTGATATACATAATTGGCTTAAAAGCAATATGAAAAAGGTCTCTTACAGTACTTATTTATTTACCACATTTAACCAGGAAGCTCCAAAGCCACTTAGGTACTGACCACGAATCCACGATTGAATATTTCAATTTCAAATGTATTAAAACAAACCGTTGGAAAAATATTAAATTTACCAAAAGCCGCCGCGAGATGGCGACGTGTCAAGAAATCTGGTTCCGGATTTGTATCCGGGGGTAAAATTGAGGTGACGGCAAAAATATCTGGCAGCCTCGTTTGAAACAAACATCTTCAACTCGTAGTATAGTAAAATGTATTAGAGAGAACTATCACTGGTTTTAGCATGATATTTTGGTTAATCTTCTCTTTGGCTATTTCATTGGAAATACTTAGGGCTCTATTAGTAAGTTGTTTGGCCTATTCCATCGATAGGGATTATTTTGAGAAGGGCCCCGTCTTACCATCTACTCTCTCTCTAGTCCGTTCCCCAGTTGTCAAGACTCCAATGAGGGGCTGGGCCTGGAGGATTTCAAAACCCAGCAGGAGCTAAATAATGTAAGTCTATAATCTTTATACGTGTATATATCGTTAGTACATTTTCAAGCGTGGTTGCATTTTTCCGTTCAAGGGTTTTATCAAAGCCGAGGGGTAAGACACTTAGGATTTTTGTGTACACCGGGAGTTCGAACTCTGCAGAGTTCTCGGGAGTTCTCGGGAGTTCTCGGGAGTTCACGAGAGTTCGTGAGAGTTCGTGAGAGTTCTTGAGAGTTCGAGGAGAGTTCTTAAGAGTTCGCGGGAGTTCTTGAGAGTTCTCTAGAGTTCAGGGGAGTTCATAAGAGTTCCATTAGCAAATGTACACCTGAGTTCTTGAGTGTCTTACCCCTCGACCCAAGCTTATCTACATCGTGAAATCTAGTGTCAAGTGAGTATTGTGCGCGAATGAAGGGGGGGGGGGGGTCACGAAAAAGAAGCTCGGACAGTCGAAGACACGCTCTTGAAAGTATGAGTTGTTCGGTCCCCGAAATTTTTTAATTACCTACCAGTAGCAGAACGAGCAACGGGTTCGTCCTGCTAAGTTTGCCAAAGGGTCTTCGTGACGCTGTGTTAGTCGTTCATTAAGGTACCGACATAAGACAATATCAGTGCTCTAAAAGTTTGAAATCTAAACAATGCTAAAACCGATATTTTGGCCGTAGTGGTTCATTGGTTTTAAAATTACACTTAAGGTAATATTAATCGCAGTGCACAAGTGTATATTGTATTTAAAATTTTGGGATTTAGTAGTATGGTACCATTTATTTCTATAGTAATTTAGTGTTCGCGTTTAGTTTATTAAATTGTATTATTGTATTTGTCACATGAAATTTTATTTCATTGTTCTCAGTTAGTGTTAACGATTTATTCAATTGCACTTAGTAAATTGGTTTCTGGTCAAATCAAAATCCTTTGAAATTAAAACCTTAAGCCTATAAGCATAACCCTTATCACTTTTTAGAAATAATTGAATTGATTAGCCAACGGATTTTAGAGGGGTGGTAGTATAATCATCAAATTTGTCACATTATTAAAATTTTCTAGTAAATTACAATTGGTACTTATGACCCGAAACAAAATTTATCCTACAGATTTATTTTTAACGAAAGCGATAAATATAAGTTTTATGTTATCTTCTTCTGATATCATTAAGGATGCATCCAAGTCATGAACAATTAACAAGCCGAGGTTCATTTGAGGCTATTCATACCCTTATAAAAACATTCGTAAGAAACGTTCAGAAAACATTTGGGACTTTGAACGAGTCATTGGGATAGGGTCTGAAACGAAAATTTCCCATAAACATTCTTAAGAAATCCACTACCAATAATCGAGAAATATTTCTTAAGAATATTTTCTATAGTTTTTATTCAGAAATTCCAATTGAATAATTCCGTAACAACATGTTCCATAGCCTCTCCTAAGAAAGTTCAATTGGATATTTCCGCTTTAAATTTCTTTGTAAATTTTTGCTGGGATTTCTTAGGTGTCTCTGACGTTTAAAAGGGTTGACTTTCTTTTTATGAACAACAAAATATAAGATAGTAAAATATTTTAAATGCATATATTAATATGAAAATATTTTATATTTAACTAATTGTTTGATTATAAACTTTTCTTCTAAATAAAAGTATAGTTATTTTTAAATACAAAATTAATATAATTTAAAACCATAAAATTAATTTAAAACTTTGAATTTAAAATTTAATTTGAAGTCTTTTTACTGTAAAAAAAACAAAAGGGAAATATTAATGGCAATTTTAAGCCACTTGTTTTAATTAAAATTCCTTAAAAAAATTGAAAATCGTGCCTTATTTTTACAGCGGGTTTCATAAAAATATTATTTTTAAAAACTTTTAAAAATTAAAATTATTTGTTAAAATTATTTCATAAATTAATTATATTTTAGTTAGTAACCATATTGAATGAAAAATAATTTTGATAAATGATTCAGTCAATTTAGACAATATTTTGGTCACTGCCAACTTAAACTCCAAGTATTCGGACACTCGACAACGTTGAGTTGCCTGCAGATACGGATTTTTACAAAAGCAGAAAAAAACTTACGCCGTTTTCATAAAAGGAACAAGCATCGTGGTCACTACTTACTCCGCTACCATGTATTTTATTTAAATCGTTAAAAGTCATGGTGTTCGTTTCCAAAAATCTTAAGTAAGTTATTTTAATAATAAGCTTTTAAAATATTACATGAAATTGGCATACGTTAAATTATTTGACGTAAGAAACTATGTTGAAAATAATAACTTAGGAAAACCAAAGCAAGGCTTAGGCTTAGCAACTTCTTTCAAATTCATTAATATACAAAACTAATATAGGCTAAATATAAACTTATTTTAGTTATTATATTATTATTATAATATTAAATTTGAAAGTGAGATTTGGCCTCCTTTTCAATTGAAAGAGCGAATCACTTAGCTTTAAAGTCTACATTTTCCTCCAGAGCCTTTAGCAATAAATGTAATATTATTTTGGTACAGTAGTTGAACTATAATATCTGACCCATTGACACTCTCTTTTAATATATACTAGGTTTTTTCTATGATTTATAAAATGAAAAGTTGGGTTTGGCCTCATTTTCAATTGAAGGGCGAATGAACGTAGCTTCAAAATCTACATTTTCCTCCAGAGCCTTTAGCAATAAATATAACATAATTTTGGTAGTTGAACTATAATATCTGACCCATTGACACTCTCTGTTAATATATACTAGGTTTTTTCTATGATTTTTAATTTGAAAAGTTGGGTTTGGCCTCATTTTGAATTGAAGAGCGAATCAACGTAGTTTTAAAGTCTACATTTTCCTCCAGAGCCTTAAGCAATAAATGTAAAATTATTTTTGTAGTTGAACTATAATATCTGATCCATTGACACTATCATTTAATATATACTAGGGTTTTTTCTATGATTTTTAATTTGAAAAGTGGGATTTGGCCTCCTTTTCAATTGAAAGAGCGAATCAACATGAATCTATATTTCTGAAACAAATTTACATTTATTTTAACTTATTCTAATTTTAGTATTTTTTGTTATATTGTGTGTCATTGACTCTATTATTTTTATTTGAACTAGATAAAACTTTTCGTAACCATGGCTGTGAAATGTTGCACTCTGCAACGTATCGTAATCCTTTAGAATCCTTGAAAGGTCAGGATTTTAAAAACTTATATCCTATGAAAATATTACTAATGTCCTAATAAATATATAATTTATTCGACTTTTATTTTTTGTAGATCAAATTCCCGAATCCTTTAAAAAAGTTATGATATTGATGACTGATTTAAATATGAAAATGGAAATTTCTTAAGGTGCCCATTTCACGGTTTTCCTGATTTACCAATCAGTTCCTTAGATGAGTTAGGGGGAGCCAGGAAACAAAGAAAATCATTGTAAATCTTACGTTAATTTTTATTAAAATCTGATGGATTTAACATTTTTTTTCTTTACTTGGTTAAGATATCTTTATTTGGAGGAAAAAACTTGGTCGAAGAGTGTTGAAAAAGGTGTTGACGTACCACGTTATATTTCAATTTAATTGGATTGGCGCGAGTGACATATTCATTTAATGAACTTCGTATTAAAAAGACCATAAATGGTAATTAAATTTGAGTTACGTAGTAATAAGATTATAAGTAATGGTAATAAAATAATTGTTTGCAGTTGCTGTCCAAAAGAAATTCCACTCTACAACTGAAGAGGAAATTGATCAGAATGGGGAAAAATAAATGTTCAAACAGTTACATAGCGGCAAAATAAAAACGAAAGTTATGAATCATCGTCTGATTAAAACTACTTACATTAATTAAATTTTGTTCCTAAACCCCTCAAAATTACGATGATTTGAAAATTCAATAAATTTTTTACCAATATAATTTAAAATATTAACATTTAGCTTAATTGAAATTAGAAATTAAGTTGATGGAAAGTAGACGAAATTCTGTAGGGAAAGTGTGCGTAACACGGCTGGGAAGTATTTGGTAAGGTAGTTAGAAAAATGCTGGTAATGTTACTAATCTTTAGCTGGATATGAAGCGGTAAAATGCTGGTTTACTGATTTTCTAAAGCTGGATAAGTACATATGAGGTGCTGGTGAAATGTTGTTCTGATGCTGGGTAAGTTGATAGAAAAGTTATGGGAATCTGGCTAAAATACTGCTGGAAAAGTGGCTTGTAAGGTGATGGGATGATCGATAGTAAAAATACTTTAAGAGCTATTTTTTTCGAAATATTTAAAGAATATATTCGTAGGATAATGCAATATTACACGTAAGGAAATATCGTAAGAATATTTCCTTAAGAAAATCTTAAGGAATTGGTTGGGAAAAAGGTGCCAAATATACCAAGGATTCCCAAGATATGGCCCTAAGGATTTCTTACGGATTTTCCCATCACTTTTTCTTAACCAGTCTTAAGAATATTTTTATAAGGGTAATGCAGTTACAATTTGATTTGCATACGCGTTAAAATTTCTGTTTCTTGTGTGGGGGCTCCTTTTATCCTTAAAATATCGAACTTCCCTTCTTCGTCCACTTTTCAGCCGTGGTCACTTGTTGGGTTAGGGATATCTGGAACGTTTTTAGACAACGCTTCCATAATTCCGGTTTGGTAATTGGGTCTCTTGGTAAATTGGAGAAGCTCTATTCAACATGATGTTTTTGGCTCGGAAAATTTGGTAGCGCATTTTACTGCCATCTTTGACCTTGCCGTTGGTGGAATATAGTTGGCAAGTTAAATCCTAGATTCCCGCTATAGTTTCATTAGAGACGTTCCAGGTTGACTTCAATATCGCAATCGCTGAATTGAACTTTTCATTCTTTGAAATTATTTTCAAAGCTTCCCTTTTATACTGGACAGCCATCCAACCAGTCCAGTAATGTAAGAAAATAAAAGCGTGGTAAATATTATTCTGAAAGTTGTAGCTTCTTTAGAAATAATGCTGACACTAACCAGCGATACTCTGCTAATTAATACGTAGCAATCGATTTGCGAATTAAACGCTTAAAATAAAACAAGGGCGTTGGTATCATTCTACACGCGCATAAATTTTTTGTATTCTTTAGACGTGTGTTTCGCGTGTAAAACTAAACGTGTGTCAGCCCCTTCGTGATAACAATAAAGTTAGTCTACATCTACAACCGTATTTTTGGTTAGTTTGATGCATTTATCGAAACAAGTGACATACAATGAGATATCGTCTAGTCTTTGCCGTCTCTTCTCTTCTTTCCCATTTTCACGGAGGAATTGTATCAAATGGGTCTTGCTCTCCTTGCGAGACAAACAATCCCCCTATTCTTCAACTTGTGGTTTGGTCGAATTTGATTGAAAGATAAGCTTTCCTTGGAACCTCTTTTCACCCTTTCCGCCTCCTTTATAAAATCAAACATGTATACGTATATACGTATCTGTATTCTTTGGCTACCTTTAACAGTTTGCAAAATGCGACGAAACAATGAACGTCTACTGTTTCAAGCCAGAAAGTGAATGATTTCCAGGCAACTTTCATTAATGCTTCGTAGGTCAACTTGTGAAACCAAATGGATCTATGGTACTGTTTGATTTCCAACACTTTGTTAATGGAGCCTTCAGTTGTAGCCAAAGACTCGACTGCAATGACATTTTCCCAATTACCGACATAAAGTTACAATAGGAGTGACTAATTTAATAACTATTCATTTTATGCTGGATAAAAAAAATAGGTTGAATCAATATTTTACTTATTTTCCGTTGTTAAAATTAGACGGGGTCAACATTTTATGTAACTTAATTTAATCCAATAATGTTTTAAAATCATTTTTGATTAGTTTTAAGATGCGGGATTAATATTTGTTGTAATATAAGAGATATAATAAAGAATATTTTACTTGAGTTTCAATTTGAAAAAGTTCCACAGCGAGATTATGTGGAATTTCTCTTGGGTTGAAGGACATCAATCGCAAGCTTTCGCTGCATAGCACAGAAGAAAACTGAGCGGTCTTATGTTTTTCGAAAGTAATATCAGTTCCCAATAGAAGACCATCGTAGCCCTTAAAATAAAGGAATCACAGATTTTAACGAGATCAGATCCCTAGTAAAATAATATTTTTTAAAGCATTTTTTTCAATCGACAATAAAATTAAATGGTTTTGCAAGAGATTAATCAGTAACTATTAAGAGCTTTTGCAGTCATTTCAAAATTAAATTTTAAATAAAAAGTTCAACAACTTTAATTGCAGCATGACGGTGCTTCGGCACAACAACAATGTGGAATATCTGAACACCTATAAGATAGCTGGAATTAAGCCTGCTCGACTTCTTAATATGGGGTTTAGTCTTCCACCACGTATATGGAACTTTTTATTGAAGTTCTCCAGAGAATAATCGTACATGTAGCTGGCCAACTCGTCTTTTCTGAAATGATTCAGAGGTTATTTCGCAATATGGTTACTCGGGCCGAGATCAGCAGAAGGATGAACAATTGAACTATTCCTGTATTAATTATTTTAACTTTTTGACTGTTTGATGGAAACAAATCTGACACTTTGGTAAACTAAATAGCGTTATTCTTATATCTTAATTAAGAAATGTATCTGCAAAAGTTTTTATGTTCTTGACGTAATATCTCAGTAAAAGTTGACCTTTTCCCATGGAAGCAGTTTTATTTGTTGGCTCAAAAGGAGGCTCTATATACTGCTCGTTAAATCTTTCTGTCTTACGCCTTTCAGTTAATTTTTTTTAAACTACGAAATCTTTACTGGTTTTTCTGAAACTTTGAAATATAAAATTTAAACAAATTAGTCAGCTAGCTTGGAATATAAGCTAGCTTAAAATACCAGGCCTTTGACCATAAGACATATACCGTAGCTTTTTGGGGAAATCCTGCCATTTGGACGTTGAGACGATAATCGTCACCCTATGCGCACAATAAATGACAATGCTAAATGGACTATACTAAAAAGATGAATATGAGATACAATTTAATGCAAGTAAGGTCGTTTCTTAAAGAAACAAAAAATCTCTTTATAAATGCTTTGGAAAAATTTAAATAGTAGTAATACTATTAAGAAACTAGGCACCACTTAAAGCCTAAGTCAGCGTAACAGGGTGATTGCAAACTAAAAGCACCCTTCACTTAATTTAATCGTTATCCTCTGCAGGTAAAACCAAAGAACACGAGGCTCAACTGAAGCCCTCAAGAAATAAACCTATAGAGTAAGCCAGCTTCCAAACACTTCTTGTATTTTGTATATTATATTAAAAGACTTTCTTGACTTAGGTTTTTGTTAATGTATAGAGGACCTTGTTAAGGCGTAGTACTCCATTTGTAGATTTTTTTCACCTTGTTCATTATATTAAATGGTTTTTTTAAATATAAATTAAAGAACATTCTAGTTGAAAATTAAAACGTGTGTGGGATAGAACAACAAATCCCTTGACTATAAATAATCATTTGAAATTTCTTGACTTATCTTGTATTTGTACTATTAATAGCATTATATTATAATTCTTCCCAAAAACTGCAAAAAGATATGCACCAAATTTTTATTTTTTAGTAATGCAGAAATTATTCAATAAAAAATATATGGGTTATATTTATTTTTTGTATATTATTATAAAGGTTGTGGGTGCAAGCAGTAGCTCATTCCCTCTAAGTCGGTGGATCAGCGGGGTGGACAGGTAGGCTGTGGCAAGCCTTAAAAATTTCATGAATTTCAACAAATCTTACCAAGGACAGCTAAAAAAGTACAAAAGACAAGTAAGTGGTACCTTATGAATTCCTTAGAGAAAACAGATAAATTTATATTTTAAGGTGATTACTACAGAGTCAAGTGTTGTCAAAAAGAGTCACATCGTTAAATTTAAGGGACTTCTATAAATTCGACACGAAAATTTTCAAACGATTAAAGGGGACGTTTAATTACTTTTTGTTATATTTTACACGACATAACCTACTTAAATTTACCTTTTTTAAATTTATTATATTAATTTTTAAAACAAAAGTTTAATTTACGTCTTTTTCGAGAACTTGCATCCCATATGTCCAGTCGAATTTCGTGAACCTCTTGAAAACCCGATGTACTCTAAGGAAAATACCACAAAGATATATTGAAAAAGAAAGCTTATTAAATATTAATTATCTTCCAGGAATAAGCGATTATAACAATACCTTGATGAGAAATAATGATTGCTTTTTAAATTAATTTCAACTCTCAAAATTGTTACCTCTGCGAGAAGACTATTTTCCCTAGGAGGGGTTTTACAATAACCGTGTTTGTCTGGGCTGCGAACGCGAAAGCATTTTCGGGGCAAAGTGTAATCACTGCGTTAGCAAATTCTTGGAATTATTGAAAAGCTTTTTCCAAAAGAGCCCTCTTCTGGTCATTGGGTGTAGCATAAATATTTTGCCATTTGCATTAGTAACTGGTTAGCGTTTTACCACAGAACCACGGATAATTGTTACGCTTCACTGAAAATTATAAACTTTTACCAGGAGAGTTATATTTTGGCTTGCCATCTTCTTGTTTTCTACATTGTGAATTAACGGTTTAATAAATTTTTACTATTTTCTGTCAACGAGAAGACGAATATTAACACTTAGTTATCATTTTTTTGGTATTTTATTTATTAACTGTTGAAGAAAGCAGACGAAGATGATCGAAAACACAGCGGGAAAGAAAAAACAAAGAAATGTTTTTTACTTTAATCCCTCAGCTATATTTTTGAAATTATTTTTAAATGTATTCCTCTCGAGTTTAAATATAAAACCCCTTTACACTACGTTTCAGTGAGTCAATAATTAATCAGCTTTCAAGCATGTAACTTGCTCTTATTATTGTAATAAATTAAACCAGTTTATCGTTTACACTAGTTCATGTTCATCTTTGTGAACCCCACTGCTATAAAACTTCAACAAGTTATGGGTCAAGCACGCTACTATCTATGATGATCAACTGAACTAACTTGCTAAGAATTCTAATTCCTGCCACGATGGAAGGTCTTCTACGCCATGACGTTGTGAAGCTATTTGGTTCAAAAAATTGGAGAAGCTGGAAAGGGCAAGTCTTTGTCGTCTTGACTATACGAAGCGCTTAGAGTATTATCACCGGAAGTCGTACAGAACCAGTACGAAACGATGAGACAGTGGCGATGTTTTTTGCAGCCCTAGAAAAATAAAAAAGTTGCGTCCAGTACAGCCCGTACTGTCATCTGGTCAGCGGTATCCGGGAAGGTCCAGAACATGATTTCTGATTGTGAAACACCAAGGCAAATCTGAAATGAACTCTGGGAAATCTTAGATTAAAATTCATCTAACCGCCTCCGGAAATAACGCGCTCGATTGATTAAAACGACGAAAGCTGCTGAACATCAAATGGCCACCCATCTTGCACAAATGCGTTCCCTATGGTCAGACATGCTGACGACAGAAAAGATGGAAAAGGACATTTATTTTGATGACTGGTTCCTGATCACCTGCATTTTCATGTATGTACCTCAAGACGAACACTGAGCATTTGGGATGCTCTGGGACACATTGCTTGAGGAAAAGCAGACCTTCGCTGAGTTGGAGCGCTTACTGATTGGTCGTTCCACACGTGATGTAAACGTCTTTGAAGGGTCATTTGGTCTTCTAGCTCGTCGAGATGGTAGAAGAAATGACAATAGCACTGGCAGTATTTCAATAGGTGCAGCCGAGATGTTTCAAATACAAGACGTTTTGACATCTCTTGAGGGAAAAATCATCCGGAAATCTTAGAACAGGAGAAAACCGAAGCAACACCGGCACCAAAAACAGCGGTGGTCGTTTTGCGGAAAATAGCCTGGTTGCTCATACTATGGCAGACACTGTCTGATATTTCAACCCTGGAGCTACACAGCGCATCGCCAATGACGCTACGAATTTCATTCAGTTCAGGAGGATTGACAGTCCAGCCACTCTACAAGTTGGAAACAAAGCTCTGGTGACAGCGGACGGCGAGGGTTTCATTCGCGTACGTTTTAATGTCAGAGAGTTCGTTTGCCACATCAGCGGTTGCGCATGCAACTTAATCTTTCTTCCTGGGAAAGTCGAGTCACTGTTTCGGGTGGATATGACTGTGGAGCTGCAGCAGCCATCGAGTTCCATATATCTGGCCACTAATCCAAGAAATGAGAAAAAAGTGGACCTCCAAGTCTGGTACGAAAGATTGGGTTACGAGACTATCAATAAAGAGACTGACTCGCACAGCTTTGGCACTCGGTCGGAAGCCACGAAGAAAGGAGAACGAATTCATTGAGGTCTCTGGGGGCCATGACTGACTCCATTAATGAAGGGAAAGCTCTACAATCTTCTCTTCAAAGATGAGTTCTCCAGCATTCGTATAAAATATTTCTTGGTGAAGAAATCTGAACTCGTGGATAGTTTCTAGGACATTATCGCATTCTACATAAATCATGGTAAACCGTAAGAGAGCTTATCACGGATAACGGGACCGAATACGTCAATGATGAATTTCACCGAATAACGACGCAAGAAGTTGGCCTGAAGCATCGAACCTCAATGCCTTACACTCCTGAGCCAAATGGAGTAGCTGAACGTGATAATCGAACAATCATGGAGTCTGTTCAAGATTCGCTGTGTGTGAAACCCGATCTACCTCCAAAGCTGTGGGCTCAAGCTGTCAACACGATGACGTCTATTTTAAATTGCTCAGCCCCATTAAAAGGAAGACACTGTACGAACTATAGACTGCAAAGCCAAATTCTTCAGTCAAGCATTTGCGAATTTTTAGAACCAATTGTTACGTTCATGTGCCAAAGGAGAAGCGAAATAAGCTGTCTAAGAAAGCTTTGAAAGGCATTCTCTCGTTGGTTATGAAGATACCATGGATGGATATCAGGTCTAAGTTCCAGAGCTAAATGACCTCATCCGATCTTGAGTTGTTAAGTTTGATCCTTAGAAGTGTATGCTGTAAACTAAACCTGGATAATGTACGAATGTCTCTAATCAGGTAGAAGTGAGTTCCGACGATTCGGATTGCGAAGAGGGACATCCGGATTCTTCGATATTACCTAAGACGTGACATCCGGATCCGAAAATATTCCCTAAGATGTGATATCCGGATCCGTCGATAATCCCTAAGGCGTGACATCCGAATCCGTAGATATTCCCTAAGACGTGACATCCGGATCCGTCGATATTCCCTAAGGCGTGACATCCGGATCCGAAGATATTCCCTAAGACGTGACATCCGGATCCGTCGATATTCCCTGAGGCGTGACATCCGGATCCGTCGATATTCTCTAAGACGTGACATCCAGATCCGTCGCTATTCCCTAAGACGTGACATCCGGATCCGTCGATGTTCCCTAAGACGTGACATCCGGATCCGTTGATGTTCCCGAAGACGTGACATCAAGACCCGTCGAATCACCCACTGCATTTTCCAGTCCCGTCTTCCGAGATCGTTCAAAACTTAGGACAAGGGAAAACACTTGCTGTACCTGCATGCCTGTAGACAAAGTTTTCCTGATCTGCGATAATATCGCAAATTGATAGCAAGACGTATATCGTGAACATTTGGTGAAAACCCTGCCATTTGTAGGTTGAGACGTTCACGGTAACCCTCAGCCAAAAGTCAATAAACAGAAGAAGTTGGAGAGTAGTTACCCAGTACGTACAAAACACATATATCATTTAAGAATACGATACAAAACACACGACGCCACACAACGACGCACGAGCAAATACACGACACAATTTCATACTCAATTGTGAAAACGCTTCCGTATTTCCAAAACCACGTAACCGCAAAACCATGTATGCAATAAAAATAGAGATATGTGGTTTCCGCTGCGAACAACAGAAAGACACCCTTCACACACATAGACACGGTGATTGTAAAATTCTCCTTGGGAAAATTGTTCCCTCGGCGAGGTAAAAATTACATTTTGTTATTATGATGTTTACTGAATAGATCTAGAAGTCTTACGCCGTAATTATATCGAAAATTCTTTATTTTCTAGGTATATAAACTGCAATTCACCAGCGATGAAAGATGGGAGTGATCCAAAAAGCATCTAAATAAATGGAAACAACAACTTCTGGTTTAAGTGAGCAAATGCGTTCTAGATAAGACGTGGAGAATGGTCCACCCATAAAATTGTTACGATCCGTACTGGAAATATTTGACGATGCCGAAGACGAAGTTGATGAGCTTACTTTGTACATTGGACATTCATTACCACGATCAGGCTTGAGCACAGCAGTGGTTAACCATAAACATGTAGTTAAACGAAAGTTAACGGTTTTTAAAGATGGCGCAGAGTTTGATCTTCTAGAATTCTGGCAGAAATCGATCCAATTCCCTTAACTAAGGAAAATGGCTTCGTGGAATTTCGCCATTCCAGCTTTTGAAGCGACTGGTGAGGAAACCATCTTTTGTACTAGAAATACTTTGAACCCTACTCGTACCGCGATCAATGGATCGACATTGTCAGACATAACATTTTTACATTAGAACGTCGCCAATTATCCCAAGTTTTAAAAATAAATCAATTTCTTAACATTGCTAACATTTCTGATTTCCTTGGTAAGTGATTGCCAATATACAACGACCATAAGTAAAATTATAAAATTGGTATGACACTTCCTATTCTCAAAACGCAACTTTTTTTTGATAATCTGTATCGCCAATCACCATAAACATCGTTATGTGATTTACTCTGGGCTTATGGATTAGGGACCTATTTTCAACTTGAAACTATGACTTTTTTAGTCTCGTATATAATGCCACAAAGAGAAAAGCCAGTGGCGACTTTCCTGTTCCGAATCCTCCAGTTATGTACGGTATGCAAGAGACTATCACATATGTTCATTTTGTTTCTTATTCAACGACCTATTATTGAATAATATGACTTCTTAGCTTTAGGTAAAGGCCACCAATATGGAAAAACTATTTTATCTACGTGGTGTAGATAAACCTGCCACCTGATTTATTGGCTATTAAAGTCCTCTTGGTGACTAAGGCCTAAGGTGGTACCAAGGGTAGTAGCCTCGCTGATGATTATAATAAGTATTATTTTTATTACTATATACAGGTAACTTCAGGAATCCTTAGAAATATACGGATAGACGGAACATTAAAAGTTGAAAAATTAATTATTTTAATATTAATTAATATAATTAGGCCTTGTAGCCTAGTAAAGTAGTATTTTAAATCTCATTAGTCCCTTTGATACTTAAATTGTAGAAACTGTGGTTTTTTTAAATACAAAAATATTTTTCTATATGAATAGTTAGTTTAACCTCATTTTAAATTTAATTTCCTACAAACTTTAATGTATCCAGCTCCTAATCAAGTACTGGATCACCCGACGCGGTTAAATTATTACTCGAGGTTCTTTCTTAATTACTCGACTCGAATCAGATAAAATTTCCTCTAAAACAAGTACTCGAATACTAGATGATAAAAGTGGTATTCGATAAACGACTCGATTCCCTGCAGCCACGTCTTTATTTTCTTTCGGTATATAATCTGCTAGAGAACTAGAATAAGTGGTAGTGTACAAAAATATTCTTATCAAAGGATGTCTGCAGCAGTGAATGTCATTCCCTAGAATTTCGGTGAATAAAAACTGTGCTTAATTTGAAAGTTTATAGCAACCCCTATCCGGGCTATAAACTTGATTGCGTTTAGATGGCTTATATTCGCGTAATTTTTAAAATTTCAATGTAAGGCGAATTTTTGACCGTTTCCCTGTTAAAAATTATAGTTTTTTAGTCGAATTCAAGTCATATTTACTCGTCAAACCTAAACTAATTGCAGCTCTTGAAGTTATTTTCTTTTAAATTTAAGGTCTCGAGCCAAAAAGTACAGGGGTCCTGACTGAAAATATTTGTTAGAATTTTATTCCCTAACAAGGATCTTATGGTGTCATAAACCAGTTCTTTGCGTAAGACCCTTGTGAAAGCGCATCTAGGGAAACTGCCGTCATGCCATCAGCTCAAATTCCGGATGCAGAAGGACAAAGACATCTTCAAATAGTTCACCGACTACTAAAAAGGTTATAGACGTTAGTTAAGCTCTGTTCAGCTTACTTTATGTTGAAGACAGTTTTAAGTAAATAAAATTATTTAGTGATGGTCTAAGGACACGATGTTTATACTCAGCCTTACAATTTTAATGAATTATGAGACCACTAACTTTTATTTGTTGTATTTTTACTGTCTATTGTTTTCAAAGGCTGCGACCAATTTTAGGTTTCCTACTGACCATATGTCAAGTTTGCCTTTTTCTTAGAATTAACTTTTAGAAAATATTTATTCATACATTTTCAAAACCCGGTTTGTGTAGCTAATGATCTACAAATAAAAATTTATATCGTTTCCAATATTCGTTCGACAAACTCACGAGGTATTATATCGATTCTCGGCAAGTAAAATCAGTCTGTAGCAAAGGTCAACCTTCCAATGACACAAAATTGGAAAAGAAATTGTATCGCATCCTAATAAGGCGTTGATCTAAAACCAATTCTAATATTAGTCCATGAGCCACATACCCAAAATGGGACTTTTCATTACCACGTCGGGTGGCTAAATTCCAATGTTATTTTCATAAACAGGGATACTTGTGATATAGGAAAATAGGTGGTGTGGGGCCCTATCGTCCAGCTATCCAAGATGGTGGCTTTCGTTTGATGTATTGCACATCGAAGTTCGACCAAAAGAAACAGAGATATGACCTCTTTCAGAATCTCTATGGCCACCATTTTGAAACAGCCGCCATCTTGGCTAGCTGGACGATAGAATCCAACACCACCTATTTTCCTAAATCTCAAGTACCCCTGTTTATGAAAATAATATTGGAATTGAGCCACTCGAGATGGAAATTGAAAGCTGGTCTGGCTCATGGACTATATTAAAATGTTTTTTAAAATGTGGTTTAGCATGACTAATTTTATCAAAACTCATCCTTTTAAACTCGTTTCATGGAAAACTGTCCTCCTTGCGCACTCTGGTGGAAAAAGCATTACACTACCACTTGCCTTTAAACTAGTTTATTAATCCTAGAGTAATATTTTGAATTGAAAACAATATTTCCTTTAGTTTTTAGTCTACATGCAAATGGTAGAGATAACAATGTAAAACCAAATCAGCACCACGCATTTAGTATTTTAATTATAATAATCAGCTAGGCTAATACCCTAGGCACCAAGTCATCGAGCAACTTTTAATGCCTTTACATAATTGGCCAGGTTACAATGCTAACAAACTTTAGAACATTAATTAATAGTTAATTAACTTTAGGTCAAATGGAAGGAATTCATCTGTTATTTCGAGTTACCTGTAATACAGCAAAAGCCTTAAGTAAAAAATGATTATGTTTTTAACAAGACCCTTTAGACCTACTAAGAATAAATAAATGAAAATTTTTCGGAAAGGTCTTTTCTCCATGCCAGCTGCATGAAACAAACAAATAATTAAACCAAAATGTTGTGAAATTTTCACCTTTTTAAAAATGACTGGGTAAGGCGTGAAAATATTTTGAGGAAGTGAAAAGGATAAAATAAATAGTTTAAATATTACAAATTATTTCTGAAGTAAGGAAATGTAAATTTTATTAATAATCAATACATTTTAAGTCAAAATTTCAGCCAAAGATTCCAACAAAAATTGGTTTATCCCTTTTGGGGCTAATCAATTACTATCTCGGGAATCTGAAATTTAACTTCCGCTATAACTATCCTATCGTTGAATTTCAACGGAAGCCCAAACGTCAAAGATGTATGCTGTATAGCGACCACCATGCAATAATTTTTGAATTATTTCACCTTATTTTGCAATGGACTGCTTACATGTAGGGCACCCTGGATGCATATTAGAATCATGTTTGTCCGTTTCACTTATGAGGGTTAAACCAGTCTTCCGTTGGAATCACTGGATAAAATTTAAACTTTCGATATATATGACTGTTGGTATATTTTTAAAATTGTTATTTTAGCATTTCATTTCAAAGAATCACATCTATTATTTTTCAAATTGAAAACTTAAAATACAAGTTTGACATCTGATAATTTAACTAACTGTTTATACACTATTATTATTGTTTAGAAGTTTTTTTTATCTTAACACAACTCCTTATTTATATAAGGTAGTGTGTTAAGATGTAATAAAAAGATGTATCTGAAGGGTCTTAAACAAACGCGGTAGTTCGGTCAAATTACAGAAATTTAAATAATATATATAAGCAAGACGCAAAATGTTCTTACGTTTTGTTGAATTTTTCCATTAAAATGCAAGTGTGTGTCACCCATTCTGGATAGTTTTTGCAGCGTACCAATAATACTGTAAATGAAACGTTAATGAAGAAAGTTTATTTCGAATTAAGAAAAAACTATTATTCGTGTGAAATTTATAGAAAATGAGTTTGAAAACTTAAATATCAAACCTACTCGACCAGAATATTTAATTGTATTTTTACCTTTTCTATTAGTATTAATGATAATCTTGAAATTCGAATCGTGGTCATTTTACAAGTAACTCAGTTAACTTAGTCGTTAATTAATTGATGTAACAATGAAATCTGTTTTACTCTACTGTGGTTGAAGACATTAACAAAAAAATATATAATATTGGGGAATATACTTCTATGGAGCCCAAAAAATGGTTTAAATGTTGGCAGATACAACGAATGCATTTACCCATCACCTCTGAAGCATTTACTTTTATACCTGTTCCCCCTTTGGATTTCCCAATTGAGTTTTTTCCGAAATCTAGCAAGCTTCTTTACTTAAATTAATCTAACAGCAATCCACTTTTAGTGTTGGAATGATTGAATCCACTGGTGCTTTCAGCATTCGTATAGTTCAAGTTGTATTTCCCCGTTAGAAATAACACTACGAAATGAATTTGAATCCCACATTCAATACGTAGCTTCAGGTTTAAAATTATCTTATTCCTCAAATCTAATAATAATAATAATAATAATAAGCTAGGCTTATACCCAAGGCACCACCATAAGCTCAAGTCTTCGAGCAGCTTTTAATTCCTTTGAACAGGTGGCTGGGTTACAATGCGAAGGAGGGTGCTGGCAAGCCCTGAATGCCATCACGCTAGCCAACAGCTCCCTACAATTACTATTACCGCTTACCTCTACCACTTTTTATGGGAAGGGGAAATCAAAGATCTACACGATATAGTTCAGTCTGCAGGACCAAACCTCAAACTTCTCGAAGGCGAGGACTCAGTGGTAATCATAAATAGTAAATAGACCGAGTGACCTATTCGTGTCCCTTAACGGATTAAAGGGAGTTAAAAATCAACAAAAAGTGCTATAGTTTCCCGCACTAATAACAAGTAAGTATTGGCGAAAAGTATACCTTCCATGCTAAGTTCATACTGCTTTAACCGAAGAGGTTTTAGAAGTGTGAGGTCAAACTTATATTTTTTTAATAATTCTTGGCTCATTTAAACAATCAATTATAATGAACACATAAATTCAATCCTTTTTAATTACAATCATTTTTACTGACCAATAGAAACCTCGACATAAATTATAAATCTTACCTCGTTTATTAGAACTTTGAACACAGTTTGATTATGTTGTGATTCCATTACTGTAGTTTCATGGTCTTCGATGTCTTACGTCATAAGTTAAATCTGGATACATGCAGAAGAAAATTAAAATACCTAAATATAAAGGTTTCTCCTGAAAGAAAGGAGGTTAAGCTCAAAGAGCTTATGATTTCCAAATCGTAACTTTTACGTTTAAACTAATGCACGTTCCAGGTCTTATTATGCGCCCTGAAGGCCTATCGGCCGAAGTACCGCATATTTTCCCCCAATAAAGCTTAGTTTTCTCCCCCACTTCTTGGTCTCTTTACTTGTTCGCGTTTATACTCCGGTCAAATATATGGTTATATAAGGAAGTTCAATTATAATAATAATTTTATATTTAGAGAGTTGTTAAACAATTAAAATTAATTGTTTTATGAAATCAAATATGAATTATAGGAACTTACGACGGAAATAGTTATTTTGTGTGAAATCTTCAGAATTTACACAAAATAAAGAAAAAATAACTTTGTTATCAGTGTTTTTAAAACATATGACCACCAAACGATTAAAAGTGGTTTCTGGAGGGCGGGGTGGCGGAGTGGTTTGCACTTTCACCTCGCAGCAAGAGGAGCCGGGTTTGATCCCAGCTTGTGGCACTGGCTGAAAATTCTAAACTACTCCTACTGTGTTAAGTTTGCAAGTTCTTTCCCCACTGGTTAAAGGTGCTTTCCCCTGAATTCTTCAGTTGCCCTTTACTGCTCCTATTCATAAAAAAATCATGCACAGGTTAACGGTAAAAGTAAGTGTACTCGCGTAGCATGAAGGGCTTGCCACCACCGTCCTACTCATTGTAACCCGGCCACCTGGTTAAGGACATTATAAGTCGCTAGAGGGCTTGGGTTTTAGCCTAGCTGATTATTATTATTATTATTATTATTAATAATATCTTCTTGGGGAATTAGTTCATAATGTTCCGATACTTACATATTTGAGACAGGTTTGAAACTTGATATTTCCTGTATTGAAGATCTGGTGACCAGTGGTGCAGTTCACTTTTTCCCCGTCTTTCCTTTTTGTAAAGAATACTTTTTTAGAGACTTGGTTTAAGCTCGTCTATCTCATGAACGCCCAAGTAAACGGTCACTCGCCTTGTAAATAATCGTTATACGGTAGGTAGTGTTCGTACGGGGTCAAAATAAAGTCGGGGTCGGGGTCGGGGTCGGGGTGGGTCTAACCCCGCGAAAAACAAGTCGGGGTCGGGGATGGAAAATTCTTTGTATTTATTAAGAATAGAAAAATTATCAAAATACCCCAATTTTACTATTTAAGATTAGATAGTGTATCTTGTGTAAGCCAGCCTCTGAACCTAGGGACTATTAGTAATAGTCTTAGTCGATAGCTACGCCGCAAAATTTTCGTTTTGAAAACGAAAACATTGGAGAGAGTTGGCCTTTTTCGATCTATCGAAATCTGGCAGCCTTGCCTGTCTTCCGGCCTGTATCTCCATACCGAAAATGGCCGACGATTACGCCGCTGAAAATATTTTACTAAACTGATCGGCGGCGTTTTTGACCGTTATTTTGAATTATCGACTAGGACTATAGTAAAAATAGATAAGATAGGTAGATTTTAAAATAGAGGTCTATAGCTTAGGCATTGTAATTGTTTAAATAAGTTGTTTTATAAATACACAAGTTATTTACAAACGTTGTAACTCCACACTCCTTAGCTGAGACTGAGAGAGTTCGAAACAACGGCAATTATGAAACTAAAACTTATAATCAAGCGTCAAGCGAGAGCTACGTCAGCGGCATAGCCGAAGGTCATTCGGATCATTCTATTGTCGCCCACGAAAAAAGGGGAGAGAAGGAACCTATCTATTTTATATTTTTAGGATTTTAGCGGGGTGCGTCGGCGCGAAAATTTAAAATTACACTACGAAAACATAACCCCGAAAAATGGAAAACCCCGACTTGATTTGCGACAGTCGGGGTCGGGGTCGGGGTCGGGGTCGGGGTCGGGGACAAAAGTCGGGGATCCCCGACTTTCGGGGTCGGGGTCGGGGTCCCCGTACGAACACTAACGGTAGGCCCACGTAATAAACACAACTTTCCAAAATTAAGGTGCTTTGTAAACGTTATGTTCTTCGCTATGGGACTCACCTATATTGTTTATGACTAATTTACTCATATTTTTACTGAACCACCCGAACGAATAGACCAATTTTCAGAGAACTACCAATTACCATCGGGACTGTAAGTCGTGGATCCGAGAAAAAGTTAAGGCAACCTTTAGACCATGCCCCAGGAAGCTATCAGCCGGGCGTATTTTTAAGAATAGTCAAAATGTCAAGTTTTATGACCTTTTGAAATTTTGACCTTTGTCGAGCCGGAAATTCCTTATGAGATTTTATATGCTAATTTCATGGGCACTAAAGGGTCCCCCCTTTGCCAAAAATTTAAATTTGAACTTTTGTGATACCCATGTCAAACATGCCTAAAAGTGGTCTTTCAAAATTAAAAATGGGCAATTTGGCCCAAAATGGCCAGTTTGAATCAATATGGTCCAAAATGGCCAGTTAGCGATGGGAGTGATCAATAGGGTTCAAAATGGTCAGTTTTCTATGCAAGTGGTAAATATGGTCCAAAATGGTCAGTAATTTGCGACGGGAGTGGTCAATATGGTCCAAAATGGTCAGTAATTTGCGACGGGAGTGGTCAATATGGTCCAAAATGGTCAGTTAGTGATGGGAGTGGTCAATATGGTCCAAAATGGTCAGTTTGCTATGGAAGTGGTCCATATGGTCCCAAATGGTCAGTTTGCTATGGGAGTGGTCCATATGGGCCAAAATGGTAAGTTTTGTAGTTCGATTTTAAAGTTAATGCCATTGTTATATTGTTCCTAAAAGGAATCCATACATCTGCCTGGAATGCTTATCACGGCAGATTTTCGTCTCGATGTGGCTGACGGTTTTTTGACGTCTTTATGTAAACTTACGTGAGCGAGGAGCGCGCGCAGAGGGGATTTTTTTATCGTAGGTGGGGCCAAAGCCGTCAGATTGATCTTACCATACATGATACGGCAGGATAAACATTCCAAATAAAAATATGGATTCCTTTTCCTAATTTATGGGCAAGGTGATTGTTATAGTAATAGGTGATTGAAATATTTTTTATAGCAGTGTTTTAGAGAAACCTCTCCTTTATTATTTTTTTTTTCAACTTTTAAAGTAATATGGAAGATATATTTATCAACAGGGTTATTAAATTTTTTCAAATTTCAGAATAATATGCAAAATGAACTTAACTAATGTGTATTATGTGCACTCAATGATTTTCTTCCTTCTCTAAAATGAAAACTAACCTTGAAGAAAAACCGACTCCGCAGTGAATATCGAGCCTTGTTGAATTGAAAGTAGTTGATTGAAGTTCTATAGTTGTGGGTTCATTCTTATAACTAATTACCGAAAATATTTGGGCAGCTATCCAACTTTTCTTAAATTTTATTTAAATGGCGGGGACTGCGCGTATTCAAATGCCCACTACATTTTGTTTATAATCTCGTGGCACGTAACTCGGTACCGACCAATTTGGGATTTTTGGTAAACAGCCGGTCACGTTCTACTGGGGAAAGGTTTATTCAGGAAACAATTAGCTTTTTATGGATTTGTTTCAATAACGCTTGAAAAAATCGAAGCACAGCGAGTCAGCGATATCACCCACGCCAAGAGTGCGTGAACTTATTTCCTAATGCGCCCTTGTTTGGCTAGACGTGGTACAAAACTATTGCCGCGTTCATACGTACCCTCGGAAACGTTGCGAACGCTGGCGCAACGTTTGCTTCATGTCGTGTGAACAGATACCGTTGCGCGTCCCAACGCTTCAGATCGCTTCATCAACCAGTTTGGCAGTGATTTGTTTAAAAATACTACAAATGTCTTCATGGTGCGTGTATGTTTTTGAATCGTAACTCAAGTGCATTGGCAGTCAAACTCTGAATTGTCTAGCTATATTGCACGTGCCCAATTTTCTATAAAACGCTCAGGAAATCGTGGGTGTGATCAGAAAATTTTCCAAACGCTACGAACCGATGTGACAACGAAACGAGATGAGACGTTTCCGAGGGTACGTGTGAATACGACTTTTCATTTTATATTTAAAAAATGTAATTATACAAACACCCCCTGAGATATGAAACTTATGTAGCTTGAGATTCTATGGTAAAAATAAACCGAGGCTAAAACGCGATTGCCGTCGATGTATAATAATCAGCAGGAATCCATAACTCTACTTGGAATGCTTATCGTGGAAGAATTTCGTCTCGATGTGACTGACGGTTTTTTGGAGGTCACTATGTTGACTTAATAAACAACAACGTGAGAGGGGAGCGCGCGCAGAGGGGGTATTTTATCTCGTAGGCGGGGCCAAAGCCGTCAGAGTGATCTTACCATACGCGATACGGCAGGATAACCATTCCAAATAGATGTGTGGATTCCTGTAATCAGCTAATACCTTTGGTACCATCTTAGGCCCAAGTCATCTTGCGACTTTTAATGCCTTTAAGGATGGTAGTGGCAAGCCCTTCTTGCCACGCCAGTCAACAGCTCTGTACATCGTAGACAGTATATATCCCGGAGGGGACGAGAAACCGCCTACTTTCTTAAGTTTTCACGCGAAGGGTAAACCGAAGATCTCGGAAGAAAACCCCTTTAGCCAGTGGGGAGAGAACTTGCAAACTCAACGCAGAAAAAGTGGTTTCAACCAGTCAACCTTTTTATACCGAACATAATTACGTAGGCAATTTATAATACCTCAATGCTGAGACACTATAACGCCTAATTTATTCATATATTTTATAATATATTTAATTAATGGAGGTCACCTTATACCAATTTTAAAATTTATCAATAGCAAATTGATTGGGTTTTCTCTAACTCATTCATTTTAACAACCGGCTATCTAGATGTTTATTAATAATTCAGAATTAACAAACAGTTGGTGTTGCCGGTCGGGATTTGTCAAAATTCCAACGCCTACTTTATGGTACGAACCAAAGTGTATTTGAATGAATACTCTTGAACTAAACTAAGACAAATTCTTAAAAATATAAAGATCAAATATATAACTTAGATTTTTTAAAAGAACTTTAAACCGAGTTTCGTTCTTTCGAGATTCCATGATGATAAAGTTATTTTTGAGTAAGTTTATTCGCATTTGTCTCATATTATTGGTGCAGCCTAAAGGTGGGGTGGCGGAGTGGTTAGCACTTTCGCCTCGCAGCAAGAGGAGCCGGGTTCAATCCCAGCTTGTGGCACTAGGTGAAAACTCGGAACAACTCCTTCTACGTTGAGTTTGCAAGTTCTTTCCCCACTGGTTTAAGGGGTTTCCCCCGAGCCCTTCGGTTTCCCCTTCCATAAAAACTTGTTGAGGTTAACGGAAATAGTTAGTGTAGGGAGCTGTTGGCTCGCGTGGCATGCAGGGCTTGCCACCACCCTCCTACGCATTGTAACCCGGCCACCTGAATTAAAGGCTTCAAAAGTCGCTTGATGACTTAGGCCTAAGGTGGTGCCTTGGGTATTAACCTAGCTGATTATTACAATTATAGCAATAGATATCAAAGCGTCTTTTTGAGATTTTTGTAAGAAATGTAACGTAAAAACCAATATACGATTTGTAGGGACTACAGCGCTTTACTAAACAGCATTTGTTTAATCAGCATTTTCCAAAACAGCGTTTTTCAAACAGCGTTTTGTCATAACAGCGTTTCTTTATACAGCGTTTCCCAAATCAACAAATTGTTCAAACGGCGCTTTGTCATAACAGCGTTTCTTTATACAGCGTTTCCCAAAACAACAAATTGTTCAAATGGCGCTTTGTCATAGCGGTGGTTCTCAAAACCGTATTTTGTCGAAACAGCGTTTCCCAAAACGGCGCTGCTTTCTATAGCACTAATAATATAAGCCTATTGTAATACATATTTTTCTGGAATTTTGCAAATTTCATTACTTAATGGTTTCTGCCGATAGTTAGTATTGCAAACTTACCTAACCTAACCTAACCTAACCCCTGAAGTTCATATGTATTTGATACATTTTCCAGAGTCAATTCATATAAATTTTAAGAAACCGCTGTGTTGACCAAAACCGCTTTTTTAAAATCGCTAATTTGAGAACCGCTATATTCAGAAACGCTCTTTATGGAAAATCTGTTTTGACAAACCGCTCTACTGGGAAACGCTTAACCAAAAAACGCTGACTAAACCAAATGCTCTTTCGACAAACCACGGTATTGAGAAACGCTATTTCAGCAACCTCTGTTTTAACAAAGCGCCGTTGCAACAAAATGCTGTTTTGAAAAACGCGCTTTTGAAAACGCTATTTTAGTCAAGCGCTCTATTCCCTGCATACCCAAGTTTACAGTATGGCCAAATTGTTATATAAATAAAATATGAACTTACAGGAAAATTGAGTTATTTTAAGGGATTGCCAACAACTTAGGCGAAATCTTTCAACGTCACTCGCGTGGCGTGCCTTTATTTTATTAATTATTTGGTTTGTTAGTCTTTAATGGGAATTTCTCTGTCATTCATTCGCTATTTCACTTAAGAACGCTTAGATTACATCAACCTCGGTGGTCTCGATTTTCAAATGTTTAATTCAAGCGTCAATCAGCTATGCGTCTTGAATGTTTTGGTCCGGGGAAAAAATGAAGAAGAAAACTATGAACTGCATGCCGTTTTTAAAACATTATCTGCTTGGATATTCGTTATAACCTGCTTTTAGGTTTGAATACTTTTATAGAAACGTTACTTTCAAAATATCACCATTAAACCAGATTCGCATTTTGAGGGACCTCGCTACTTTGCGTGATTCGTGCCTTTACCTGGAGACACGTCCGAACACTGTGGGAGTTTCTAAATCCGTCATTACTTTAGTTCTCTCGCTAAAAACCTTGCCATTTTAAATATTGCATAAGTAAAGATTTTACACACGCTAAAACATCGTTTAAATATTCCATTTTTAGCCTTGGCGTTTACAAACCGGCTAGCAATTTAATCAAGGTGTGTCTTGTTTAAAAACAGACCTTCATTTACTTAAAATGTTTCGCTTCATGAGTCAATTTCCATCTAAGTAATAATGGAACGCGCTGGATATTTTCCACGACAAAAAATTTACCGCTCGCTGACCGATTTCTGTAGAATAGGCCTCCAGGTTCTTCTAAATTATTAGCCATTTTGTCTTGGATGCTTCTCCAACTATAGGCGATTTAAGGATTTAAAAATTCTGTAGATCTAAGTTAGCGGCTTAACTTCCACATGCCAAAGCTTGAGCAATACGGTATGTTATGGCAATCCTTCGGTTGCTTGTCTTTCCAAATGCTAAAATGGGCAATTGTACAGACAAAACTTACAAAAAAGTCACAAACTTATGGAACAATATTATAAACTTATGGTTTCACAAAGGAAGACTCCATTTTCAATCTGTCAGAAGCTGGACAAAAAAATCTTGTAATCCTCATTTATTATTATGACAAAGATTTCTGATCTTAGTATCAACTTATATTTGCTATTAGCAATTTTTCATTCCTTGAATAGTGGTTTTAACCGTTTCTAGGATTTAAAATTTTTTCGCCGACTTTGTCCAATCTATTTATTTCTACCTAGTAGCGTGGAAGCTGTCCCCTTTTCAGAGTGGGCAAACATTAATTGAGTTGTCGAAATCGATATTGAAGACCTTGAGCACCAGAATGTGCTCAACGTTGGTGATTGAAAAGTTCAATGAAGTTCTTTACCGAATGGGAACCGATAATTGAATGCTTTATATAACTCATAAAACCGATATCACGATGGTGTAATAAGAGCAATTACAAACACAAGTCCTATAAATGTAACAAAACAATATCTGATGATCAATTTAATGTAAATTTAGCTAAAGCTTTAAAGTAATAACAGTAGATTTCGTTTAAAAGGCAACAATGCGAATCTGCGTAGGTTCGTCTATAACAAAATGACAGTTGAATATCTCTAGCTCTTGGAATTTCTACCTTAATCTACTAGAAATCAAAGCATAGTTAAATTGTTCTTCGCACTTGTTATTCTCCCGTATTTAAATTTGTACAGAAAAATATCTAAAGCCACAATACTGAAAGCTTGGAATTGTTTTTTTTTAAACTCAAAAGACTGTTAATCTTCAGAATAAATATTTGCTTTTAAAATTGTACGTACCTTTTGTTAGGGTGATAGATTATACGTTGCGTAAAGCTTTATCGCATGTATGAGTAGAAACGTTTTAATTTATTTAAGCAACAAAACCAATAGTGAAAATCTGATGAAAATGGTTTTTCATAATTCATGATCGATGGTCCCTGGCAACTATACTTCACATGACTAAAGATGATTATGATATTAAACTCGCGAGACTTTATAAACACGTAATAGTGTTAGTTATAAAGTTTTGATCTATGGAAATCACTAGAAATTATTTGTTTTATCTTTCTTCTATAACTTCCATTGAAAGTTGGTGTTAGGGGTTTTCTAGGAGCTGATAGATTCGCGTAATATGGCCACTAGCCTGAAAATATTAATGAAAAACAAGTCGGCCCAGGGTGTAATATTAGTTCCACATCGGCGTATTCAGGTGGGCAAAGCCATACACCCTTAGTAGACACAGGTAGGCAAACTAATATAAAAGCTGCTGAGGCCATGTGATTTCCAATCGTTTGATATAAAAATTGCCATCCTAAGTTAAAGAGTGGATGCCGCCCACCCTCAGGATACCCGGGTGGGAAAACCATTACAAAAGCTGTTGAGGCCATGTGATTTGCTATCGCAATTTTAAGTGCGTATTAGAATTTTCGTGGCGTACGATATCGTACCATTCGGTGACTCTCCCTTTAAGGGGGTGGGTCGGAGGGGGCCGAAATTAACGGAACTGCGTGCGCGTCAAAGAGTTCTATTGAATGAGACCACTTTGTTTTTTTCGGTCACTCTCCCTTTAAGGGGGCTGTTCGGAGGGGCGGAAATTAACGGCACTGTGTACGCGTCAAAGAGTTCTATCGAATGAGACCAACTTTTTTTCGGTAACTCTCCCTTTAAGGGGGTTGGTCGGAGGGGGCGGAAATTAATGGCACTGCGTGCGCGTCAAAGAGTTCTATCGAATGAGACAAACTTTTTTCGGTAACTCTCCCTTTAAGGGGGTTGGTGAGAGGGGGCGGTAATTAACGGCACGCGTGAGGGGGCGTAAAATATCTGGACCAACTATACAAACTATAAAAGTTTCGATAAGAAAGTGCCACACTTATTTGTTACTTCTGACCATACACGGTTTCGATAAGAAAGTGCCACACTTATTCGTTACTTCTGACCATACACGGTTTCGATAAGAAAGTGCCGCACTTATTTGTTACTTCTTACGATACACGGTTTCGATAAGAAAGTGCCACACTTATTTATTACTTCTGACCATACATGGTTTCGATAAGTAAGTGCCACACTTATTTGTTACATCTGACCATACACGGTTTCGATAAGAAAGTGCCACACTTATTTGTTACTTCTGACCATACACGGTTTCGATAAGAAAGTGCCACACTTATTTGTTACTTCTGACTATACACGGTTTCTATAAGAAAGTGCCGCACTTATTTGATACTTCTTACGATACACGGTTTCGATAAGAAAGTGCCACACTTATTTATTACTTTTGACCATACATGGTTTCGATAAGTAAGTGCCACACTTATTTTTTACTTCTGACCACACACGGTTTCGATAAGAAAGTGCCACACTTATTTGTTACTTCTGACCATACACGGTTTCAATAAGAAAGTGCCACACTTATTTGTTACTTCTTACCATACACGGTTTCGATAAGAAAGTGCCACACTTATTTATTACTTCTGACCATACACTGTTTCGATAAGAAAGTGCCACACTTATTTATTACTTCTGACCACACACGGTTTCGATAAGAAAAATTGCCACAATCCAGGGGCGCCACCTTCGCGATGTGACGCGCTAGAACTAAATTCAACTTTCACCTATTAATCCATGATAGATCCTTCCTAGATGAAAGTTGAACATGGATCTATCACCTGCAGCTTTAACCAGTGCAAGTTTTTATCATATAACTATTCTTGTTTTTTTCTTTGAGTAAACAGTAAACAGGATGAAGAAAATCTTTACGCCCAGGAACTAGCATTCTTTTAAATATTTTCGTTTAAAGAACGCTAGTTCGGGGGCCATTGTGTAACGGTAAAAGTTCAAGCATGTAGTTTGACGAGGACGAAGTAACTCGGTTGGTATAGACGTCGGTTAAAGAAATTACGGTGCTAGCGGCTATCTGGGTTCGAGTCCCGCGCCGCCGATATTATAAATTATATAAAAAATTATTTTTCGCAGCTCCATCTACCGTGTGGTCGCTTTTCCACGCCAAACAAACAAACAAACACTTAACGAAATTCCGTCCATAGCAATAGTGTCACTTCGAATATGTATTCGATGTGAAACTAAAAACTGATGACATAATCCATTATGGATTTAGCAATAACAAAGTCAATGTATACATTTTAAAGGGAATATAACCGGCAAAGCAATCTTTATGGAAGACCCCTTCAATTTTTCAAATTACGCTGTATAGTGGCGCCAAACATTTCTAAAGCCAAAGGCAAGAGCGGCCACAGCTGCAAACGTTGGTGTTCCACACCAAATACCTGAGGTTATATTACCTTTAAGAAAATAATAAAAATCTCGTGGTTCTCTTACAAGAATAAATACCATATAGGCATTATTCTACACTAGTTGAGTCGCGAATTATTTTATTTTATTTTGAACCAATCACATCGAGTCCATAAGGAAACTACTTTTCCTACAAGTTAAGTTTAAAAATTATAAAATTAGTATTCGTTGCAGGATTATTGGTCGAAGAAGCCTCATATTACTTTTAGTTTTATAATTTTTAGAATGTAATTAACCGATTTTAAAATCCTGTTTTTTAATATGACGTATGAAGCTATATGCTATTTCAGCGTTTATTGAGGAACCATCTTTGACAGGTTTAGGAAAGTAGTTACTATTAAAGATTTATAAATATGAGATAAACAATAATTACGTACTAATCATTTCTAATTTTTGATATTACGTTAGCGTTAAAAAAATTCCTCAAACGCAAATTCCTTCGAGTTTTGTTGGTCGCGAAATAAATTTCCTTCCAAAAGAAATTAGCTCGACAATCGAGGGGTGATTTGTGAATGTCAACGATAAAAATGGGTAAATAATAAGGGTGTGCGAGTCCTGGTTTTTGAAATTCGAGTCGAGTCTCGAGTCTTAGAAACTTGGACTTGCGAGTCCTCGAGTCCAAATATTAAGGACTTGATCGAGTCCTCGAGTCCAAATATTAAGGACTTGATCGAGTCCTCGAGTCCTAAATAATTAGGTTTAAAGCTTTCGAGTCCAATACGAGTCCGGAATGTTTTTAACGAGTCCAATTCGAGTCCTAATTTTTATCTAGTTCAATTCGAGTCCTAAGTTATCGTGGCCAATTCGTCTGAAATTTATTTGCCGCTGTTTAAATAATCTTGCCCAATAATAATGGACTCGCCGAGTAATAATGGACTCGTCGAGTAATATTAGACTCGCCGGGTAATTTTCAAATTATCTATTTACTCGAGTCCGCTTCGAGTAATTAAGTACCCTTTTCGTGGGAATCGGGTACCCGTGCGAGTAATAAAATTACGTATTCCGAGTCCGAGTCCGAGTACTCGGACTCGGACTCGATAACGAGTACTCGCAATTTTCGAGTACTCGCACACCACTAGTAAATAATTTCTTGCTCCAATAAACAAATTTAAATAATTTACTAATTTAGGTTAAGACGGTCGAATACACTGTATCGGTACGAGCTATTAGTAAGTTTTTAAATTTCTTCAAATTTGTTTAGGGTTTAGCTTTATTATCCCTTTTCATAATGGACATAGGTGGTTCCTTTTAACTTAAAGGGATGAAGTCGAGGCCCAGAACTTGCAATTATATTTTAATATTTCTTATTAGGAATGTTTCAAGCTTCTAAAATATTTACTCAGATATTTTATTTGATATTTTAATGCTTTTGGTTTTTATTCCGAATCATTATGGTTTCCATTTTCTTATTACAGTTTTACTTATGTTGTAGAGTTTATTTTTAATATTTTTTTTCTTCGCTTTGTAATATTTTATAAATGGTTTTTGTAACAATTAATTACAAATTAACAATTTTTAGCTTAGTTTTAGAGCGGGGATTTCGTTCGATGTAATACGCCTAAATTGTATTTATCAATATATTATTTAAATAACAATTAATTTAAATATAATAAAAAGTTTAATTTTTCCAGTCTTTCATTACCTTGAAATTCAAAACTTTAATTTGTAAACATTACATATCTACCATGTAGCAGAAAATGTGATAATGTGTCTTCAGAAATGGTTCCGACATAATTCTACAAAAAATATTTTGGGAAAACGTGAGTAAAAGTAAAATATAAATCGCTAAGATATTTGAATATACATTATTTTCTAAGTAAAATTAATTAATTATAAAGTTCATATAAATGTGATTCTATAGATTAGTATTAAAATTGCTAAAAAATTAACAAGATTATTGAGCTTATATAAAAAAAGTGGGGGCGTATCTAAAGCAATCTAATACAGTGTATTCGACCGTCTTAACCTAAATTAGTAAATTATTTAAATTTGTTTATTGGAGCAAGAAATTATTTACCCATTTTTATCGTTGACATTCACAAATCACCCCTCGATTGTCGAGCTAATTTCTTTTGGAAGAAAATTTATTTCGCGACCAACAAAACTCGAAGGAATTTGCGTTTGAGGAATTTTTTAACGCTATATAACGTAATATCAAAAATTAGAAATGATTGGTACGTAATTATAGTTTATCTCATATTTATAAATCTTTAATAGTAACTACTTTCCTAAACCTGTCAAAGATGGTTCCTCAATAAACGCTGAAATAGCATATTGCTTCCATAACGTCATATTAAAAACAGGATTTTAAAATCGGTTAATTACATTCTAAAAAATATAAAACTAAAAGTAATATGAGGCTTTTTCGACGAATAATCCTGCAACGAATACTAATTTTATAATTTTTTTAACTTAACTTGTAGGAAAGTAGTTTCCTTATGGACTCGATATGATTTTCTTCAGCATAAAATAAATAATTTTGGTTCAAAATAATATCAAATATTTCGCGACTCAAATAGTGAAGAATAATGCCTATATGGTATTTATTCTTGTAAGAGAATCACGAGATTTTTATTATTTTCTTAAAATGTATACATTGACTTTGCTATTGCTAAATCCATAATGGATTACGTCATCAGTTTTTTAAATTAAAATTTTCAGGCTAGTGGCCATATTACGCGAATCTATCAGCTCCTAGAAAACCCCTAGCACCGACTTTCAATGGAAATTAAACGAGAAAGATAAAACCAATAATTTCTAGCGAATTCCATGGATAAAAACTTTATAACCAACACTATTGCGTGTTTATAAAGTCTCGCGAGTTTAATTTCATAATCGCTCACGCCGTTACTTCGTAATTTATTTTAAACGTTTTCTCGACTGGTTATTATGTTTAATCTTGGAGGAGGGAAGTATTCTGGAGTGTAAAATCCCATAGCGGTAATAAGAACGTCCTTTCCCGCCTATTGCTGTTAGAATTACCCAGACTACCCCGGTTTTTGGTTGGACGTCAGCTTTATCTGCCATCATTCTGGCTTGATGACGTCCGACCAAAAAGAGCATGATGGGAATTTTACAAAGCCGCGGGTGGCGCCCGACTTTTCCACTCCAGAATACTTCCCTCCTCCAAGGTTTAATGCAGTTCATCAATTGTGTTCGTTTGTTTTTTTATAAAGAGCCCTAACTATTCCGTCTACGGTCATTTATTGATATACGAGCTGTCGTTTAGTCAAGTGGTTTTCTGTGCTTTGTGAATGGTAAGTTTTTCGCTTCTTGTTAATACATTTTTTATTGGTGTTGTTATTAGGACATCTACGATTCCTTATGCAGTCATTGGTTTCCTGGGTGTGCGAGTCATTATATGATATTGGAAATTGGACGGTATTGGTCTTTTTCATGCGGTATGTGTCACAACGTCAACAGGAAGTCTACGAGTCATCCACTACCAGATGTCGTATATAGCTATTCTACGGTTTCTTCATCAAGGGCGATTGTTGAAATAAAGTGAGTGTTAAAGATGCGGTAAGTATATCGTAAGCGAGAAAAATACAAATACCCTCTGTAGATATTTCTTTCATTAAAATTTGCTTCGTATTATATTTAACTGATAAACTTATTCTGAATAAATTAAACTCGGTTGTTTCGTATCAATTATTTTAATTAAAATTAAAATTTTATACCGGGCGGGATTGAACCGGGATTACGTTTTTAGTAAATAACTCTTAATTGCGGAGACATCTTTAAGGGTCGTCTCGAGAAATTAATACCACTAGGGAAAATTCTTCCGATGAGAGGTATATTTTGGCTTGCCAACTTGTTAAAATGAACATTAGTACTAGATGGAAATTAATATGTTAAGCTTATTTAACAAAAAATGGAATTTATTCGATTAAGCTAAAAGCCATTTCCTTGTCTTAAAACGAATGTTTAAAAATAAAAAAATAAAACTTAGGCAGCTTTTTATTCTTTCTATTGTTATATCTATACCAGCTATGTAAAACACAATCTTTGCAACCCAATTTTATAAAAGCGGTTAATTTCGTAGGAATTCTTATTATTTACACAAAATGCTTACTTTTTCCAAGGTGCTTGAATATTTCTATAACTTAAAGAGATAGTGCCAACTCAGATTAATTTAAAATTGTTTTCTTGGCTTACATGTTATGATAGATTTTTAAGTCCTGAATCCGAATATATATACAAATTAGCACTTTCAATTAGTATTTAGTTTTATATTTTAATGTAAAATAATGGTATTTCATTAGCCGCGTCAAAACTTTACAGATTTTTGACGTCATGAGTTTGGTCGATTTCGGCGCGCTCGAGCGGCGGGGAATTTCCAGTGTCTTTTTCTACTATCGCGTAGAGGATTTGTAAGCGCGTTTTTTGACTTTCTTCTCGCGGACCACGCGGTTCGAGATTCTCCAATCACGACTTCACGAGCCGGCTACGTGTAAAAATAGAAATTGAAGAAAAAATCGATAACAAGGTATTGTTCATAAATTATATTATTATTTCTTATTCGTAGTCATTATAACAATATTTATATTCTACGGAGAGATTCCACCGAAAGCACCGAAAACCGTCGGCGCCACAGTGTATGGTGCAGTTCCTTCCTGCAGTAATAATAACAACAAAAGTGGCTTATCTTTCCATTACTTTCCATCGAATGAGGGTTTTAAAGCGTGCGCAAGCGGGAAACTCGGATCAAAAGAAAGCGATGGGAGTAAAATTTCCTCCTGTAATCCCCTAATTTTTTTATCTCCAGCTCGATCTAGTAGCAACCAATAAACATCAACCTATCTATGACGTAGACAGTATGTGATAAAAAAAGTTATGCTATCTTTCTATTTTAAAATTTTAAATTAATCGTGAATATTTATAGAATATTCTTAATAACAAAATTACCAATATTCCCAAGACGGATATTCCCAAAACTTCCCTTTAATTTCCTTAAGAATTCTTAATACCAAAATTAATTATTTTCCCAAGACGGTAAATCTCAAAACTTCCATTGAATTTCCGTAAGAATTCTTAATATCAAAATTACCAATTTTTCCCAAGACGGCTATTCCCAAAACTTCCCTTTAATTTCCTTAAGAATTCTTAATACCAAAATTAATTATTTTCCCAAGACGGTTAATCTCAAAACTTCCCTTGAATTTCCGTAAGAATTCTTAATATCAATATTACCTATTTTTCCCAAGACGGGTATTCCCAAAACTTCCCTTTAATTTCCTTAAGAATTCTTAATACCAAAATTACTTATTTTTCCCAAGACGGATATTCTTAAAACTTCCGTTTATTTTTCCTAAGAACTGCTGGGAATTTTTTTTCCAACGTTCAAACTTCCAAAAGCTCCTTCAAACCCCCTTGAAATTTCTTGAGATATCTGAAGACTTTTTTTGTAAGGGTATAGCCTCATTTAAAGATATATTTCAACTCTTCTGATGGATCAACAGAAACTAAACTGGTATTAACTATCTCTTAAACTGATTCCTAGGGCGATGTTTTAAATAAAATGGTCCGAAAAACTGATGATATATCTGATTCGGTGTATCTCAGTTTTTCCATTAGATCTAGCTTCTTTGGTAAAATAGAAACCATATTTTAATGGACATAAACAGTTGTCGGATTCAATTATGTTTTGATCATTAGTGTATGGTTGAGAAGGCTTAAAATCAGGCAACGAATATATCAATCGGGCGCTATTCGATTGAACGTTAAACATCCCTCAATGTCTGGAATATTTTCGATAATTTTCCACTGCCAGAGCGGCGAAAAGATATATTACCTAATTCGGGATGTAAAATAAAACGAAACGCTAATCGAGGCAAGTTGACTCTGCATAAGACGCGAAATTGAATCTATATTTCAGCGCGGATACACTCACGTGGTAAATATGCCTAGCCCTTTAGACCAGATATCCTATAACGTTAGATGCTTCCTTTTAATACCCGTAGACGAAAGATTTATAAAATATGTCGCCGAAATCTGTAGCAAATCAATCTCTCCAAAACATTTCAAGAGGACAAATTAAAAAAATTAAACTGAGAATGATAACTAACTTATTTTCAACCTTCGACCCAGTTATTTCTCAGGTAAACAAGCACTTTTAGTCATAGCACTCAAGCTAATTAGAGCACCTACTTAAACTAAAATTGCAACAAAAATCTTAAGGAAATAATAAAATAAAATTAAAACTACCATTAGAAACTATAAAAGAAATTCCTAGTAAAACCCCCTACACGTTTCATTACAACCGTAATTATGACAGAATTATAAGATTTCACATTTGGATAAAAATAACTAAACAGTAGGAAATCATACCTACACCATCCCACCCTACTAATAGACAAATTAAATTAGGGCTTAACACAAACAGGCCCATCCTTAAAACAAACTGATGGACAAGAAAATATTTAAAACATTGCTTTTGGAAACCAAAGACTGGAATTTAATCCAACAGCTGAAACTCAGAAACATTGGAGCATGTCTTCAATCCAAAATTAATGATATTATAAATGAACTATTTTCGGCTTTAAATCACTTTACTAATAACACTAACATAATTAATAGTGACATTTTAAAATAACCCAATTACCCTTTTCTTTGCACCAAATTTAATCACAACTAGCAGCGGGGTGGCGGAGTGGTTAGCACTTTCGCCTCGCAGCAAGAGGAGCCAGGTTCGATCCCACCTTGTGGCACTGGGTGAAAACTCGGAACAACTCCTTCTGCGTTGAGTTTGCAAGTTCTCTCCCCACTAGTTTAAGAGGTCTTCCCCGAGTTCTTCGGTTTCCCCTTCCATAAAAACTTGTCTAGGTTAACGGTAATAGTTAATGTAGGGAGCTGTTGGCTCGATCGCGTTGCATGCAGGGCTTGCCACCACCCTCCTACGCATTGTAACCCGGCCACCTGAATTAAAGGCTTCAAAAGTCGCATGATGACTTAGGCCTAAGGTGGTGCCTTGGGTATTAGCCTAGCTGATTATTATTATTATTAAAAACATTTTTTTAACTAAAATTAGTCTATAGGGTCGAAGCAGGAATCGCGTACATGTCGAAGACTTGATGGTAATAATTGGGTTGAATCTAGTTTTTTTATTCTATTTACAAAACCAATTTTACTGTGGTTTGAACTTTTGAACATTCAAATTTATTCAAACTGGAACTTTACAAATTATTCTTTTTATCGCAGTTAAAACTCAATGTACATTTCCATCAAGTGTGAATTGCGAAAAATTTAGCCTAGGCTTATGCGAAAGCGAACAAAATTTCTATCTTCTTTAAAATCGATGCCCACGCGAGAGGGAAAACTTTCCGAGTCTCGCTGAAACGCCTTTCAAATTCGCAAACCGTCGAAAAATGTAAAAAGAATTTTCGGTATTTAAAGAAGTCCTATTTAAATTTCCCCCAAACTTTCCCTGGCTTTTTCTCTATATTTAACAAAATCTACCTAAACAAATTTAAGAATTATTAGAAGATTGTACCACCGTCCATGATTTTTTTAAACTCTTACACAAAGACGATAGGGTCGAAGCAGGGAATCGCGTACTTGTTGATTTAAAATTATAAATTAAATGGTGAGCCCCGTGATCTCCATCAATCCAACTGTCAAATTTATCGCACGAGGGGGGATAACTAAAGACTATATATGGGAATAACGGACTCGTCGGCCAAATAACTCGTTGGGATTTTTTTTCTGGCTCGAGTCCATTTCGAGCAATTTTTAGGCCTTGGCAAAGGACTCGGGTACTCACTCGAGCCTTAGAAAAACGGGTTACGAGTACCCATTCAAAGATTCCATATAGGGTTGATATAGGGTTATTTGGAAATTGTCTCTTTTTTAAATATATATTATTTAAAACCCATTTATTTTATAGAAATATTTTAATATGAAACTTAATGTTGATGGAGCAAAGCCATATTAATGAGTTCTTTATTGCCCAACTCAATGCCACGATTTACAGTTGTCATGGAAACTTTTAATTTTAAGAAGTTGAAGGTTTCATTGTCTTAAAATTTTCCATTTGCCGGAATTAGAGTTATTTGAAATACTCCTGGTGTGTTCCGAATCATCTCGGTAGCGGCTTAGATCCTTGCCACCAAATCAATGTTTTAATCTAAAAGGTCAAGTGGAGTTAGGTCGGGTGATCTTGAAGGCCATAAGACTGGACCTCCTCTCCCAAGTTTCATCAAAATGTCGTGGTAATACTTTTAGCAGGTTGGTCCAGTTGCCATTTGGCAAAGGTACCCTTTTAGTTCCACATCGAGATATATATAAATCTAAGTGGGACTATTGCTATGGATGGATTGTCCTTAAGTGTTGTGTGTTTGTTTGTTTGTTTGTTTGTTTGGCGTGGAAAGCAACGACACGGTAGATGGAGCTGCGAAAAACAAATTATATAAATTATTTTATTGGCGGTGCCGGGACTCGAACCCAGATAGCCGCCCCCTCCAACCAACCCCCTTAAAGAGAGAGTGATCGAAAAAAACAATTTGGTCTCATAGAACAATACAAGTAAAAGATGGGATTGTCTACGCTAGCGTCTACTTGAAAGAGATTTTATTAAACCTCTTACAGGTTTTCCTTAATTGGAGGGTTCCGTTGATTTGCATGATACGTGATTCCGTGAATGATTGCATTTCTTTGCTATATCTTCCCCAGATCACACAAGATTATTTTGGCTTTCCCAGCTTGCCAATTTCCCAAGTCGTGTTTTTCCGTGTAAATTAGGTATTTTAACATCATTCCAAAGGTATTCGTAGGTTTAAGATGATGGTTTACATATTCTCAATTGCCAAATTGATGTAGCACCTAGTGGTAAAAAAATAATCTATCTAAAAGTGTGAAACTATTTTCAGAAAACGATGAAATTCCACCAATCAATGTTCCCTGGTATATTAACCTAACCAAAAAAATTCGAAGGGCTGACCGCTATCCGTAATCAGTAAACAAGCCCGTAGCTTAGACTGTACTAAAGTGATTACGTAATCGATGACAGATTAAGCACTACTCGCTGTAATTTTATGGAAGTTGTTAGCCCATAGTAAAATTTTTATTTTTCTACCTTAAATAGTTTTTGTAAAACATCGCATGTAAGAAACAAAATGAATCACCCTGTATATTCCGTGGCAACTATTTAAAAAATGAAATATAGCTAACGCATTATTGATTTTATAAACTTTTGGAAACCTTTCACAGGGAGTTTAGGACTTGGTGGGTTTGGCGTCTTTTAGGTAGCCAGCGCATGTTATCCTACAACGATTATATTACATTTCTTAAGTCATACTTAAAGATAAAACATCTTGTATTTTAAGTTAATATTAAAAACGATCATATATTAATGTTACACATTAGAGATAATAAAAATAGCACTTTTATACATTTTGACGAAGCAATGGTTATAAGCGAAACCACTGAAATTGCAAAAACGGTACATTTAGCTCTAATGACACTTTAAAATCGATTGATTGCGTTCACGTATGATTGGAATAACTTTCCAGGTACCAACTTGTGTTGGGATAAATAAGAAAAAGTGGCCTAATGGCCATTGATAATGACATCATGCGCAATTCCACGTTAGCAGTAGTTTATTTTCCCCAAAATGTATATCAGGGGTCGGTATGAAACCAAATATATTTTTTTTACCATTGAATAAAAGAGAAGAAGGAAAGTAAGGTCGACAAGCCAGTCCCGGGATCGGGGATCGTGGATCCGGGATTTAAGGGGTGAAATAGGGGTAAAACCACTGAAAAGTCAATGTATTTTTAATATTTTTCGCGACGATTTGTTTTTTCGTATATCAACATATTGCGTTCAGGACCAGCTTGTTTTATGTTATCTTTATCTCCACTTATCTCGAAGAGTACACTTTTATGGTACTTGAACGTACGGCTTGTTTATCTCGCGTTTTATCGTACGGAATAAGTTGAAATGATGTTATGATACTTGATAACCTGGGTGAGAGATAGCGCGCGCGCGCGGATTACCTGGGGCGAAGTTAATTTGAATTTAAAACATGGATTTGAGTGTTTTGACGTCATGGAATATTTGCTGTTAAAGAAACGTAGATTGAAATTAATTTTAAACTCCATTTAATATCATTAAGTGTCTATTTTATTCAATAAGATAGAATCGTTAAGTACTTTGCGGGTATAAAAAGAGGGAACTCGTTCAATGTTTAAACCACATTCCGAGAGTTTTTCACTGAAATAGAAGCAATCCCTAGAAAACCTTAAAAAATGTAAGTATAAAATCTATTCATAATAAAATTATTTGTCTCTTAACATATAGGTATATTTATTTGATTTGAATTATAAACCTGCTATATTATTAAGGAATGGACTGAAAGTGTTTCCCATATCCCAAGTTAGAGGTATCGCAGTTACACCGGATTGTGAAATCTTTTTTGGAACAATAGATGGGAAAAAGGGGATTTAGCTAATAGAAGAAGAATTACATCAATAATGGTTGAAACGGGGAGATATTTCATCGTTCTTTCAAGCCGAGTCCTTCCAATGCTCTACGTCGTTTTTCGATGGATCAACGACCAGACAAATAGATCTGTGTATTTTTAAAAACGTAAAATTCTCAATATACGAAAAATGTGTCACGGGACTGAACCTTTTTACGAAACGCTTTTCCCCACCAGAGAGGGCTTTGCGATCACGTATTCGTCGTGAAGGAAATATACCGAAATTTATGATGCACTATTAGTATATTTTAATGATGTTAAACGAGTTCACAATCTTATTAGTGATAATATCGAAAATCAACTACGAACATTTATTCGAAACAAGTGTTACGGGTGTGAAATATCGCACGAGTCCCAATTATAACATGACTGTTTAATGATGGAGTGGTATCAAAGAGTTGTTTACACTTTTTAGATGCGTAAATACTACAGAAATACCTTAACTCGGCGTTCAATACGTTAAAATACTTTTCCGATACGCAAATATAGGTAGAAAGATACTATTAAAACATCTTAACTCTACTTTAAATCGGGTAAAATATATTTCAGATATGCAAATACATAGAAAAATACTACAAAAATTTAGATTCTGTTAGTAACTTAAACTATTCAGAAATCAATATGATGCATTCTGGTAAATCATTTCTGGAAAATAATTTCTGCGAACTTATCGTAAGTAAAATTGTTTGTAAGACGAAGCAAATGTTAATATAGACAAATATAATTATTTCAATGTAATTTGTTAAAAATAAATAGTTGATATTTAGATGTAATCATATTTTACCTACTTTATCAAGTTAAGTCTTTAACGTATTAAAAGTAGAATAAAAGATGCATACGAAGAATTAATTAAATTCCAATATGAAAATATAGATAGAAAAGTTGTATTAATGTGGAATCCGCAACCTAGCTCATGGACATAAAGATATCAAATAATTCCTTTAAATATCAGTGAACTTATCATCTATTAAATTTGTATTAAGTATATTTCATAAGTGTACTATATAAATTATAAAAAGATTTTTTTTTAAATCTACTAATAGACCGAATGGATTGAAAAATACTTAAAGTAAGTGGTTTTACTGATAAACTCTAAAGGAATTTAACTTTAAAGGTATCTTAGATTATTGTTTTTAATTTTATTCAAGTTCAAAACGTATAAAGAGTCCTTTCAAAGTACTATAAAAGGATTTTATTTACGAACTAAATTCATATATTTTCTTCAAACTTAGAAGTTAGTTTGTATGAAATACTTACTAATACCTGAAAATTGGACTTTAGAAATACCCTTCAATTCATTAAACTTTCGGAAAACGCTTTTAAACCAACACGGGCGTCGGCTGAGTCGGCAGGTCGTTTTATTTAATACAGTGATTAGGGGAAACGACCAGAGGTACTAAAGGTTTCGGGTCAAGCGGTCTAAATTGGAAACAAGTTTCTGTACTTTCCATAAGAGTAATAAAGAGTTATTTAAAAATTTCTGAAGTATGAATAGATAGGAGTTCTTAAATTATAATAAAATGTTATGCGGGGTAGAGTAAATTCAATATTTCTTTCTTTCGGAACCATAAACTGTAATTATCCTAAAATGACGTCCGCTTCTATACCAGTGTACGCCCTAGGTTATTCTTTAACAATTGAGGAGTCAGAACGGCAAAACGAAGAGCACTGGACTGAATTCCCCTTACCTGATGTGCATGGGTTGATATGTATAGCGTTAACCAACCATCCTGATGGGACTATAGTTCATTCCGAACTCAGGGATAGATCCGTTCTATTAATATTCGAATATGAAGTTAACCTAGAAGAAATACGTCGGAAAATGCATTCTTTGCAAGAAAATATATATGGGTGAGATATGGATACCTAGGTACGACCTAGTTCAGTGTGTCTTAATTTAGGTGGAACGAGCATTAGTACCCCGAAATCTGCACTTTTAGAAATTAATAAATATTGTTTTAAAAGTATTTTGTAAACAGCGTAATAAAATTATATTTCACTTTTTTGAATACGTCTGTGTTATTCTCTTTATTAATCAAGCCGACTCTGAACATATGTTTTACTCTTTATTCTAATATAATTTCAAATTCAGGTATTGTTTAAAGTATAAATGCATAATTAAATGAAGCAATTCTAATTAAAATACTTATATTTAATTAAATAGGAAGAAATGGACGCTACGATCGGAGGCATGCCATTATTTTAACGTATTGAACGTAGAGTAGGAGGTTTTTAGTATTTACTACCTATATTTGCATTTCAGAAATCGCTTTTAACATATTGGATGCCGAGAAAAAGAGGTTTTTGTAGTATTTTCCTCCTATATTTACCGAGGGGCTGATCATCCCGCGTAATCGGTGTACAGAGCCGTACCTTTGACTGTACTAATGGGACTACGCGTAATCTTTGAAGTCCCTGCCTTTGGCAGTGCTAATCTAAGCGTAATCCGGTGTACAGATTTTCTAAGAGTGGTAAGCCCCTCGATATTTACATATTGGAATGTAATTTTACATATTGAAGGTAGAGTATAGAGATTTTGCAGTATTTTACTACCTATATTGGCATTTCGGAAATATATTTTAACGTGTTGAATGATCTTATTGATTAAAATAGACACTTAATGACATTAAATGGAGTACTAGAAAACGTTGTTTATCCCCAAATGATGATAAGAGATATATTCTACCCCGCAGGGTTCGTACCTTAGCTAACGGTGATAAAGATATTGAAAAATGATAATGAATGCTTGTATTTACGTATGTATAAAAACTGTTATTGCTGTAAATTGTAAAAAAATTATTTTATTGAATTCATTTTGTACATAAACTCTTTAATCATTTTATTGTTTACATTTTTATCTTTCTCAAACCCAGACACAATGTTATACATTTCTATTCCTTTTCACCTGTTTATAGCAGAATAGATACAAAATGCTCCACACGTATTACTAGAATTACTCTGTAATTAATTAGAATTAAAAGTGACAGTTTTACTGTTTCGTTCAATAAAGTTATTAAATTTAAAATAATCTGGCGGGTTTCCAAAGGAATCCACGAATTCACAATTTTTATGTTTAGAAAAATTTATTAGAACCCCGTGTTCTCCAGGTCCAGCACTCGTATCGGTATTTACAATAAATAGAGAAGGGGATATTTTTACATATTTAGGTAGTTTATCAGCCGCGAACACGCCTCGGAATATACTTTTAGTACTTAAATCTTTTTCAAGAATTTAAGTTATCTGTAGCGAATCCATTGATTACTGTAATCGAAAATAACGGTTCGATTTTTATCAATTTCAATCAATTTTTGAAACTCAGCGTAAATTAGAATGGAAATCGTCTCCGGTAACGGTTTTCCAAATTTTAATTATAATCTCAGGTTACTGTTTTTTACAAGATGCAAGTGATTAGCGTTGTTATTAAGATCTGAGGTTAAATTGTACGCGAATAACCAATTTCCGTTAGGGTTATCTTCCCGACTTATCTGATTCCCTTCATCTACGTTCCACTGATTAGTTTGAATGAAAAGATTGCAATACGCTTGAATATACTGATTTTCCTCAAAGTTTAGAGATAACGCCTTATGAGGGACGATGCTACCGTCAATGTACAATCCAATGCTTGATAAATCAATACTACAGAAATACCTTAACTCGGCGTTCAATACGTTAAAATACTTTTCCGATACGCAAATATAGGTAGAAAGATACTATTAAAACATCTAAACTCTACTTTATATCGGGTAAAATATATTTCAGATATGCAAATACATAGAAAAATACTAAAAATATTTAGATGCTGTTAGTAACTTAAACTATTTTTTAAATATTTGAATATCAGAATTGTATTTTGTGGTATTAAAAGTAGAGTTTAAATTTTTTTGTAGTCTCGTATATAATGCCACAAAGAGAAAAGCCAGTGGCGACTTTCCTGTTCCGAATCCTCCAGTTATGTACGCTATGCAAGAGACTATCACATATGTTCATTTTGTTTCTTATTCAACGACCTATTATTGAATAATATGACTTCTTAGCTTTAGGTAAAGGCCACCAATATGGAAAAACTATTTTATCTACGTGGTGTAGATAAACCTGGCACCTGATTTAATGGCTATTAAAGTCCTCTTGGTGACAAAGGCCTAAGGTGGTACCAAGGGTAGTAGCCTCGCTGATTATTATAATAAGTATTATTTTTATTACTATATACAGGTAACTTCAGGAATCCTTAGAAATATACGGATAGACGGAACATTAAAAGTTGAAAAATTAATTATTTTAATATTAATTAATATAATTAGGCCTTGTAGCCTAGTAAAGTAGTATTTTATATCTCATTAGTCCCTTTGTTACTTAAGTTGTAGAAACTATGGTTTTTTTAAATACAAAAATATTTTTCTATATGAATAGTTAGTTTAACCTCATTTTAAATTTAATTTCCTACAAACTTTAATGTATCCAGCTCCTAATCAAGTACTGGATCACCCGACACGGTTAAATTATTACTCGAGGTTCTTTCTTAATTACTCGACTCGAATCAGATAAAATTTCCTCTAAAACAAGTACTCGAAAACTAGATGATAAAAGTGGTATTCGATAAACGACTCGATTCCCTGCAGCCACGTCTTTATTTTCTTTCGGTATATAAACTGCTAGAGAACTAGAATAAGTGGTAGTGTACAAAAATATTCTTATCAAAGGATGTCTGCAGCAGTGAATGTCATTCCCTAGAATTTCGGTGAATAAAAACTGTGCTTAATTTGAAAGTTTATAGCAACCCCTATCCGGGCTATAAACTTGATTGCGTTTAGATGGCTTATATTCGCGTAATTTTTAAAATTTCAATGTAAGGCGAATTTTTGACCGTTTCCCTGTTAAAAATTATAGTTTTTTAGTCCAATTCAAGTCATATTTACTCGTCAAACCCAAACTAATTGCAGCTCTTGAAGTTATTTTCTTTTAAATTTAAGGTCTCGAGCCAAAAAGTACAGGGGTCCTGACTGAAAATATTTGTTAGAATTTTATTCCCTAACAAGGATCTTATGGTGTCATAAACCAGTTCTTTGCGTAAGACCCTTGTGAAAGCGCATCTAGGGAAACTGCCGTCATGCCATCAGCTCAAATTCCGGATGCAGAAGGACAAAGACATCTTCAAATAGTTCACCGATTTCTAAAAAGGTTATAGACGTTAGTTAAGCTCTGTTTAGCTTACTTTATGTTGAAGACAGTTTTAAATAAATACATTATTTAGTGATGGTCTAAGGACACGATGTTTATACTCAGCCTTACAACGTTAATGAATTATGAGACCACTAACTTGTATTTGTTGTATTTTTACTGTCTATTGTTTTCAAAGGCTGCGACCAATTTTAGGTTTCCTACTGACCATATGTCAAGTTTGCCTTTTTCTTAGAATTAACTTTTAGAAAATATTTATTCATACATTTTCAAAACCCGGTTTGTGTAGCTAATGATCTACAAATAAAAATTTATATCGTTTCCAATATTCATTCGACAAACTCACGAGGTATTATATCGATTCTCGGCAAGTAAAATCAGTCTGTAGCAAAGGTCAACCTTCCAATGACACAAAATTGGAAAAGAAATTGTATCGCATCCTAATAAGGCGTTGATCTAAAACCAATTCTAATATTAGTCCATGAGCCACATACCCAAAATGGGACTTTTCATTACCACGTCGGGTGGCTAAATTCCAATGTTATTTTCATAAACAGGGATACTTGTGATATAGGAAAATAGGTGGTGTGGGGCCCTATCGTCCAGCTATCCAAGATGGTGGCTTTCGTTTGATGTATTGCACATCGAAGTTCGACCAAAAGAAACAGAGATATGACCTCTTTCAGAATCTCTATGGCCACCATTTTGAAACAGCCGCCATCTTGGCTAGCTGGACGATAGAATCCAACACCACCTATTTTCCTAAATCTCAAGTACCCCTGTTTATGAAAATAATATTGGAATTGAGCCACTCGAGATGGAAATTGAAAGTTGGTCTGGCTCATGTTTTTTAAAATGTGGTTAAGCATGACTAATTTTATCTAAACTCATCCTTTTAAACTCGTTTCATGGAAAACTGTCCTCCTTGCGCACTCTGGTGGAAAAAGCATTAGACTACCCCTTGCCTTTAAACTAGTTTTTTGATAATTGAGTAATATTTTGAATTGAAATCAAAATTTCCATTAGTTTTTATTCCACATGCAAATGGTAGAGATAACAATGTAAAACAAAATCAGCACCATGCATTCGGTATTTTAATTGTAATAATCAGCTAGACTAATACCCTAGGCACCAAGTCATCGATAAACGTTTAATGCCTTTACACAAGTGGCCGGGTTACAATGCTAACAAACTTTAGAGCATTAATTAATAGTTAACAAACTTTAGGTCAAATGGAAGGAATTCATCTGTTATTTCGAGGCACCTGTAATACAGCAAAAGCCTTAAGTCAAAAATGATTAAGTTTTTAACACGACCCTTTAGACCTACTTAGAATAAATAAATGTAAGTTTTTCTGAAAGGTCTTTTCTGCATGAAACAAACAAATAATTAAACCAAATTGTTGTGAAATTTTCACCTTTTTTAAAATGACTGGGTAAGGCGTGAAATTATTTTGAGGAAGTGAAAATGATAAAATAAATAGTTTAAATACTACAAATTATTTCTGAAGTAAGGAAATGCAAATTTTATTAATAATCAATACATTTTAAGTCAAAATTGCAGCCAAAGATTCCAACAAAAATCAGTTTATCCCTTTTGGGGCTCAACAGTATATACTTGGTACGAGCTCTAACTATCTCGGAAATCTTAAATTTGACTTCCGCTATAACTATCCTATCGTTGGATTTCAACGGAAGCCCAAACGTCAGAGATGTATGCTGTATAGCGACCACCATGCAATAATTTGTGAATTATTTCACCTTATTTTGCAATGGACTGCTTACATGTAGGGCACCCTGGATGCATATTAGAATCATGTTTGTCCGTTTAACTTATGAGGGTTAAACCAGTTCTCCGTTGGAATCACTGGCTAAAATTTAAACTTTCGATAAATATGACTGTTGGGATATTTTTAAAATTGTTATTTTAGCATTTCATTTCAAAGAATCACATCTATTATTTTTCAAATTGAAAACTTAAAGTACAAGTTTGACATAATTTAACTAACTGTTTATTCACTATTATTATGGTTTAGAAGTTTTTTTTTATCTTAACACAACTCCTTATTTATATAAGGTAGTGTATTAAGATGTTATAAAAATATATCTGAAGGCTCTTAAACAAACGCGGTAGTTCGGTCGATAGGCATAAAAGATCCAAAGAATAAGTAAAATTACAGAAATTTAAATAATATATATAAGCTAGATGCATTTCAAAATGTTCTTATGTTTTGTTGCATTTTTCCATTAAAATGCAAGTGTATGTCACCCATTCTGGATAGTTTTTCTCAGCGTACCAATAATACTGTAAATGAAACGTTAATGAAGAAAGTTTATTTCGAATTAAAAAAAAATTATTCGTGTGAAATTTATAGAAAATCGCAAGTCCCGAAATGAGTTTGAAAACTTAAATATCAAACCTACTCGACCTTCTACCAGAATTTTTAATTGAATTTTTACCTTTTCTATTAGTATTAATTATAATCTTGAAATTCGAATCGTGGTCATTTTACAAGTAACTCAGTTAACTTAGTCGTTAATTAATTGATGTAACAATGAAATCTGTATTACTCTACTGTGGTTGAAGACATTAACAAAAAAATATAATATTGAGGAATATACTTCTATAGAGCCCACAAAGTGTTTTAAATGTTGGCAGATACAACGAATGCATTGACTTTTATACCTGTTCCCCCTTTGGATTTCCCAATTGAGTTTTTTCCGAAATCTAGCAAGCTTCTTTACTTAAATTAATCTAACAGCAATCCAATTTTAGTGTTAGAATGATTGAATCCACTGGTGTTTTCAGAATTCGTATAGTTCAAGTTGTATTTCCCCGTTAGAAATAACACTACGAAATGAATTTGAATCCCACATTCAATACGTAGGTTCAGGTTTAAAATATTCTTTTCCTCTAATTTAATAATAATAATAAAAATAATCAGCTAGGCTATAATACCCAAGTCACCACCTTAAGCTCCAGTCTTCGAGCAGCTTTTAATGCCTTTGAACAGGTGGCTGGGTTACAATGCGAAATAGGGTTTTGGAAAGCCCTGAATGCCACGCTAGCCTACAGCTCCCTACAATTACTACTACCGCTTATCTCTACCAGAAAATGGAAATCGAAGATCTACACGATATAGTTCAGTCTGCAGGACCAAACCTCAAACTTCTCGAAGGCGAGGACTTAGTGGTAATCATAAATAGTAAATAGACCGAGTGACCTATTCCTGTCCCTAAACGGATTAAAGGGAGTTAAAATTCAACAAAAAGTGCTATAGTTTCCCGCACTAATAACAAGTAAGTATTGGCGAAAGGTATACCTTCCATGCTAAGTTCATACTTTAACCGAAGAGGTTTTAGAAGTGTGAAGCCAAACTTATATTTCTTTAATAATTCTTGGCTTATTTAAACAATCAATTATAATGAAAACATAAATTCAATCCATTTAATTACAATAATTTTTACTGACCAATAGAAACCTCGACATAAATTATAAATCTTACCTCGTTTATTAGAACTTTGAACGCAGTTTGATTTTGTTGTGATTCCATTCCTGTAGTTTCATGGTCTTCGATGTCTTACGTCATAAGTTAAATCTGGATACATGCAGAAAAAAATTAAAATACCTAAATATAAAGGTTTTTCCTGAAAGAAAGGAGGTTAAGCTCAAGGAGCTTATGACTTTTAAATCGTAACTTTTACGTTTAAACTAATGCACGTTCCAGGTCTTATTATGCGCCCTGAAGGCCTATCGGCCGAAGTAAAGCATATTTTCCCCCAATAAAGCTTAGTTTTCTCCCCTACTTCTTGGTCTCTTTACTTGTTCGCGTTTATACTCCGGTCAAATATATGATTATATAAGAAAGTTCAATTACAATAATAATTTTATATTTATAGAGTTGTTAAACAATTAAAATTAATTGTTTCATGAAATCAAATATGAATTATAGGAACCTACGACGGAAATAGTTATTTTGTGTAAAATCTTCAGAATTTACACAAAATAAAGAAAAAATAACTTTGTTATCAGTGTTTTTAAAACATATGACCAACAAACGATTAAAAGTGGTTTCTGGAGGGCGGGGTGGCGGAGTGGTTTGCACTTTCGCCTCGCAGCAAGAGGAGCCGGGTTTGATCCCAGCTTGTGGCACTGGCTGAAAAATCTAAACTACTCCTACTGTGTTAAGTTTGCAAGTTCTTTCCCCACTGGTTAAAGGTGCTTTCCCCTGAATTCTTCAGATGCCCTTTACTACCCCTTTTCATAAAAAAATCATGCACAGATTAACGGTAAAAGTAAGTGTAGCGAGCTAGCTGTTGACTCGCGTAGCATGAAGGGCTTGCCACCACCCTCCTACTCATTGTAACCCGGCCACCTGGTAAAGGACATTATAAGTCGCTGGAGGGCTTGGGGTTTGGCCTAGCTGATTATTATTAATATTATTATTATTATTATTAATATCTTCTTGGGGAATTAGTTCATAATGTTCCGATACTTACGTATTTGAGACAGGTTTGAAACTTGATATTTCCTGTATTGAAGATCTGGCGACCATTGGTGCAGTTCCCTTTTTCCCCGTCTTTCCTTTTTGTAAAGAATACTTTTTTATAGACTTGGCCACTCGTGGCTTAAGCTCGTCTATCTCATGAACGCCCAAGTAAACGGTCACTCGCCTTGTAAATAACCGTTATACGGTAGGCCCACGTAATAAACACAACTTTTTAAAATAATACTTGTAACGTTATGTTCTTCGCTATGGGACTCACCTATATTGTTTATGACTAATTTACTCCTTATTTTAAATTATAAAAATATATTATTTCAATCTAACGACGTTAGTCTTAGAAGTTTCTTCAGTTCAACTTCGGTGGATTTCATTTTTTCAATTGATATTCTTGGTCATCGGGAATAGAGTTTGGACATTTATTTTCCTTTTTTTGTTTTATCTATGTTTTCCGTCAAATTTAACCGCGATCAGCCTTCTTTTATGTTAATCACTTTTAATTAATTAGGTTTTTCTAAGCCGAATTGTTAGGACGATTTCAAAATCAATCGTCACGAGCCTATAGGATAAGTTTAATGTTATGTTCGTTAGATTTAGATGGCGCTTTCCCTGTAAACCAATCGCAACGTCAATTAATAAAGCTCATGTCCCCTCAAAATTGGAGGTCATAGCTTTAAAATGATAAATTGAAAAGTCATGCAGCGAAAATAGTCTCCACCATTTCCCTCGTCCATCTATAAATGTTATTAAAAAACTTTTAATGAGATATCAAAAAACTGCTAGGAGGGTCAAATGATTTTAAAACCATACCTTCTTGGGTATAACCTGATAATTGATTTAGATACTAAGATAAAAATTCCGTACTTTGTGTGATTCGTGACTTAACTTGGAGACACTTACCCACACAATCGATCTTAAAGTGAGAGTAACCAATCCCGTCTCTATTTGAGCTCTATTGCCTATAGCTATATGCCATTTGTTAATTGTAGCACAACACACTGTCCCTTCAGGGTAATAACTAAACCAAAACTTTTATTTTTGTAAAGAAGTTACTTGACCAATCAAGTTTTCTCAGTGAAATGGCAAAAGTGGTACATTTTGCTTTACATTGGTTGGTTCCTAAAGAAAAATAAACTACCCCTTTCTCAATCCATTCTTTTTATTATGATTCAATTTTGTTCCAACCGTCTTAATACATTTGGTCACGGCTCTTTCTGCTTTGTAGTAACGAACTTCTAAAAGTTTGCCAAAGTTAGGATAATAAGCATGCAGAAACATTGTTGGAAATTTCCATTATTAGCCCTGGCGTCTACAAAGCTGGTTCCCATTTTATCAAGGCGTATCTGTAAAAATACAGACCATCATTCACATAAAATATTTCACTTCACGAATCAAAAGCCTTTTAATAACAAACTTTGTTATTTACACGTATTTTCTGATCATTACTGAAGTTTTGTCATTAAGAACTTTGTATCTGCATGCTGGAATTTAAGCGTCAAAATAATATGTTAATTATTTCTTCGGGCTTCCTGCCACTGGAACGTTAGAGAGGTTATTGGATCGTGTAGTGCTGTTGACGTAGCTCTACGGTGGACCAATCTACAATTTCCCCGTAAAACGTTTCCAGGAACGGTGAAACATCTCTTTTGATAGATATTAACTCTGCCCGATAGGTGTGGGACAGCCAAAATATTTCATTTCGCAATTTACATTTTTAAGAACGAAATTCCTCAAAGTGACAAACATATGGAAAAATATTATAGACTTATGGCCATACTAAATTGATAGCTGCACAGCTTAATTCTTACTGTCAACTCCATCGTGAAACATACTTTAATTGTATTACTTAAAGATGGTCAGTTGACAGTAGATATGAACCTAAGAATGGCGATTTACACAGTCCCAATATTTGAGACGTAAATGAAATAACTGACTTCAGCGGTCTTTCGTGAGCGGCCTGGTTACAAAAGTCAAAAATCCCATTTTCTCCCAGTATCGCCATACTCAAATGTAAAAACTTAAATTATCGTTTTCCAATGGATGTTTTTGGTTGAAATTCTTTCATAAACTATTCCTTTAATAAACCAAACTACTGTCTTAATTAACTTAATTGTTATTAACCTTAAACACTTAAGCCTTAGACTTCACTATTATAGAGAATTTTGGATAATTCATATTAATATTTGTGTTATAAACTTTATGTAACGTTATTTTCATTAAACCTTTTCTTATAATAATTACGATAAGTATTTAGTTAATTAATAAATTGAAATTGGTCCTACGAATGTATAGGGGTTATCAGCTGATATGTGGTAAACTCAGTACCCCTTTTGCTTATTTATGATGACCAATATGGTATCCTAGTTGTTATTGAGTATTTAAAGTTACATGAATGAAAAGTTAACTTTTCAGCTAATTTTAGCCAGAAATCTCAATTTAAAGAAGATTTTTAAATTTTACATAAAGTTATAGACTCTACAGGGTGTCCACTAAAAATGAACCAGGGCGAATATCTCAAAATCTGTTTTAGGTATGATTTGAAAATTTTCAAGTCGTATACAAGATTTAGGGGGAAACCTACTGCGAAAACTTCGATGATCTTGAACCATGTCTTCAAGGTCATCTAAAAACTAACTAGAGAACCGTAAGAGTTAGAAAGTTGGTTCCAATTAGAAACGTGTTCCACGTGACTTTTTTTGACGAATAGGAAGCAGAGAAATGCTAGATTAAAAACAAGAAGTTCGTTAAGTTGATAACGTGTCGAAAGCGATGTTCGGGAGCTGATAAATCTAAAGATACTCGTGTTAGAGTACGAAAATTTGCTACACATCCTCATCAGGATTGAGGGTCTTTAGTTTAAATTAATTATTTAAATATTTTCAATAACCTTGAACCATGTCTTCAAGGTCATCCAAAAACTAACGTGACGTTATGACCTAGGGAAAGTTAGTTTTCACTTTATAGGGAGATGAAAGTTTCAGCGACTGAATTTCGGAATCGACCTATTCCTTCATTGAGATATTCATCCCCTTTCTCCAAATTTGGGTCGTTTTGAAAAAATCCACTAAACGGCCTCCAAGGGCTTGAGTGACTTTTCTGTCGGTTTTGTGGTGTACGTGGTCTAGGTGTTATTGCAGACTCCATAACTGGAAGATTTTATTATTCAAAAAAGAGGCGTAACAAATGTGAGGGTTTAGTGTCAAAACCCCCCACTTGGGCGTACTTTTCATTGTTCTTAATTCAACCCCGTGTCTACCCCCTCTAAACTTAAACGTGGTCCGAGACCCTCCTTGGCGAATGTCTCGATACGCCACTGACTCTAACCGTATTAACTTCATGTTTAATGGTATTTGCTCTGATTAACTAGTTTTAGAAACGCCACAATTCTAAAAACTGTCCTACAAGCTATTTGAGAGGACCATATTTGATAATATATGTAACGTTATTACCACAATTGATGAATAAATGCTCTTTTTTCAGCCCAAGTATGTCTACGATACTGCCACTTTTTCTTATTTCCCACTCCAACCTGTAACTGAATTGCGTTGTTAACTATCATACTTGGTCTTATTTGAACACTTAGGGGCTATGGGCCGAGCTAAACCTTGATGCTCTTTTAATTTTAAAATTGTTAAGGTGTTAGTTTTTGCTCATTGTCAAACATATTGGCGTTATGATATTTATACAAGAACCATACGGATAGCGTCATGACTTGAAGTCTGACAGAAGTGTTTGTTACTACGGAAAACCTTTACAAATAAATTAGGTGTTTTACCACGAATATATATGGCAATTCGTTTTTCCTATAGGTCATCGCCACCGTTACAGATAACGGCTGTAACTTCGGGAAAGCTTTCCTAAACGGATGTGAACGAGGATTCTGAATTAAGCAGTGTAGACAGCGAAAATGATTTGTTGGAAAACCTGACCACATCAACTTTCGAATGCCAAAGACGCGACTAACAATGACAATCAATGTTTACCACACCATTTGAGGTGCTGCACCCACACTAACAATGTGAGTCTCTGTTCCACCACGGATCTTACTAAATGCATCAAAGCAGCTTCACTGATAACTAGACGTACATACTCAAGCTAGGCTGAAATGCGCTTAATTATGGAACGTAGCTGGTACAGGTAAAGTAGAGATAATTTTATCAGACGCTAATGAACCGAAGTTAGTAGTAAATTAGTAATAGCACTATTGAAATAGGCATTTTTTCCAGGTATGCGAAGTTTCTAGTTGTTAACGTTGCGCCCCTTTGCGAAGTCTGGAACATTTCCTTGACGCTACACGGGAGAGCGGGAGGGAGTGTCCAGAGTAGGAAACCACGCTCTCAGTGTTTTGAAGAGGGCGAATTTAGGGGTAAATTATAAGAATGGTTAATTTCCATTTTAATATATTTAATTCAAGGAAAAGAATAGGAGTGAGCTATCACCAAAATAATTAATTTTTGCTAAAAACCGTCGTGACAGAACCATTCTCTCTAAGTTTAAATAAATACATTCTTGTTTCTACCTTAATATCAGTGGGCGTAGGAACCATCCCCGAAGGTAATCTTGGCGGAAAAGATGACAGAGCGTTATAGAAAATGCCTCTTAAAAATTTAAAATTATCCGATAACGTTTGTTCATAAAATTCTGATTTTATCACATAAATTAGTCTACTATATCAGCTTTCTTCCTTGACATAAGGTGATAGAAGGCATTTTAGGGCACACTCTGACAAGTCCCAATTACCGGCCAACTTCAAAGTCGCTTAATACTTTGTTAATACTTTATTGTTTGTCCTGAATTTGGCGCCAAACTGCTAATTGAGATGGGGTGTAGTGGGCGATTGTTTTCCAAATATTTCTTGATTATAGTCACTATTAAGTCAACTTACTTCGGGTATTATGGCATGGTGTATATATTATACAGTACGCGGAGAGAATTAGCTAATATCTTTCCTGACCAGCAATGTGTATAAATGGCGTTTCTGCCGTGATGTTCCATAAAAATTAAAATTAATAATTTTACCGTACTTTTCCGTGTTTTGATATCTTACATTTGTGCTCTTTGAAAGTAGAGTAGTTTTCATTTGAGTGCTCACCACGTAGCAGTAAAGAAATGTCAATTAATTTATATAAAACTTTGTTAGATATAGGACTGCGGTGCAGTTGAACCTGGAAGGTTTTTTCAATAAAATACAGCCAAGGGAAAATTTGCTATTGACAGTTAAAGCTCGAAATTAACATTTAACGAAGAAACATTTGAAATAATTAGAAAGAAATAGGTATTTCGAACTTTTAATTTATTAACGAATTGTACAAAATAATATTTTTCTATATTTATTTGAGATATTTATCTTCGAATAAATTAATTGCAATGTAATCTATAAATTATTATTTTATTTGTTGTTCGATAATGAATTTTTGCCCATCTCTGGCAACAGACAAACCGTTTCAATGAGAAAGTTGTAGAGCGTACTGTCTAACCTACAAATAAAATATAGGACTGGTGGTTGAATGGGACCTTTTTTGAAAAAGAACATTCACTAGATTCAATTAGTAGACGTAGAAAATTTGGATAATCGTATGCAATTACGAGAAGCCAGTTTCAAAAGTAAAATATTCGTGCCATCTCCTCAACATTGCAGTGCTTGATGAAGGGCTGCTTGGAAAGTATGGAGTTGAGTTGGTAAAGAACTCTCCAGATATAACCCCTTGACCATCCCAGGTCGTTGCCACTGGTCCCGGTTTTAGGAAATCGAGTCGGATAGAGAGTACAAATTTAATTCCATCGAGTATTCAATTCGCGTAATATTTAAGCCGCGTCGAGTAATCGAGTAGGTGATTATAGGGAAATTTTATCTTATTCTATTCAAGCAATTCAGGAAAAACATCGGGTAAAATTTTTAACGAGTTGGGTTATAGAGTACTTGATTAGGGGCTGGTTTTATATAAGTAATTAGGAAATAAATTTAAAATGAGTAACAATTGTAAGACATACCTAAACACCTGTAGATTATTTACTTAACGCTTATGTAAATTAGTGAATTTTAATAATAGGTTTCTTAAAATAGGACAACTTCCTACGCAATAAGAAAATAACAATTAATTAGGGGATATATAGGCAAACGTGAATCATTCACTACCACCAAAAGGCGACAGAAGTTTTAGTTTTTAAAATTAGAGAATTTGATTTGGGTCGGCGCAGGCGTTTCGTGAAAATCATCCGGCGGCAGCTTGGCACGCCGTTTTTTCACACATCATCGGCGGCGTTGATTTCTTTCGGTGGCGGCGGCGCGAAGGGGAAAATATTTCTCTCCCATTTTGAAAATTTTAAAAAACAATTCCAAAATGTTTTTGAAGAAAAAAATAAAGTTATGTAAAAAATCTCAAAAAACAAAATTCGGCGTCGTGATCCAAGTTTATCGGCGGCGGCGTCACCGTGCGTAAAAGTAAATGAGTCGGCGGCGCTAGGCACTACTTAAAATCACTCCAAGACCACTAAGTGGACTTTAGTACCGCTCTGTTTATCTGCGACCATAGAGTAAACTACTCACATAGAGTGGAAGGCCCTATCGAAGCGCCTGAAACATTAATCCTAACGGGCAACCTTTTTTTCGAGGCGTGGATAAATATAGTCCCAAGAGCGATGGTGTTGTGATGCTTGTAATGTTAGAAAGTTGGAATTTATATCGAATCTCTCTATTCACCCCAATCGTGCACATGGATTCACTATATCGATCTGTAATTTCATACGTTTTGTTCGATGTAAACCATCCAGCAAACTGAAATTTACAACTGTTGAAAAGGTTGCGCGGAACAAGCTTTCCCAGGTGGGAAAACAATAAAGCCACGGTGAAAATTTTTCTTCGGCATTTTTTTTAAATAACAGAAATGAGAGCGTGAGCGTTAGCTTGAGACAAAGGTACGCATTGTATGTGATGAAGTTTTCCTGGAACGTTATAGTCAAAGAGCCCTTGCCAAAATAAGCATGTGATAAGGTACACGATGGGTCAAGGTATTTTTGAATTAGGTTAGTGATTTATAACAAAGAACTGTTCGTCTTACGGGTCAAAGTGGGGGCTTTCCGGAAATACGAGCCACGTGACGTCACTTCCGGTGACTTTGAAAATTGATAGACCTGATATTGTTATCATTCGATTGGTCTCAACGTGCTCTTACCAAATATCGTTAAATTAACCTTCAAATCTGAACCAAACGGCGTTTAAGACTAAAAAATTAATTTTGTTTTATACATGTAAATTTGGGAGGGGCTCGAAATTAGTTTTTTAAAAAACACTACGTACCATATGTTTAGGAAGCATCCATGTCTTTCTTTCCATATAAGAATCTGAATCGTTCCTTCGCTTCCAGAGATTTTATTAACGAACTAAATGACTTTCTGGACCAAACATATTTCAGCAGATCTTAAGTTCATTTTGTCAGCTGCTTCTTTATCTGATCGTGTAAGACAATGTTGATCTTTGGATATTCAATTATCATTTTCAAATGAATAGAAGAACCAATTGTTTGCCCAAATGGCATAAACCCAATTTTATTTTCCGAAATTTTGAACGTTGTTTAGTACCAATATGAACTGTATCCTGGATACACATAACAGTAGGATTAATGTTAGATTGATACCATTTTATTTGGTTATAACGTGGTTTCTCAGACAGATTTACAATGATCCTCAAAGGCTTTAGCAACCTGCTGTCCCCATCAGATGAAACTTCTACGATTTCTAAATCCCTCTGTTTAGCACACTTTAAAATATATCTCCGGCGGGAAACTACTTGATCAGCACATAATTTATTGTTATATAGATTGCCAAATCGAATGATGGCGAACGGGCAACGAGTGGTTGCGCCTTTACTACGTAGGCGACAGATGAAACGGGATTTTTGTTTCATAAGCGGAGCTTGTGGTTTATGATAAAATTACTGGAAGTCCAGTTAGTTCGTTTGATGGAAGAACAAGACCTAAACTATTTGATAAGTTGAGGAATCGTTTACCACTTTTCCGGTTATTCGAGTAGCATCTTTGTAAAGCCCGATTCGTAAAGAAAGATTCAACGATATCAGTTCCTTTTTAGGAGACATCTCGAAACTGTCTTAATCGAAGAAACGGGTATGTTTGCCTAATGAGTTTCGTGAAGTAGATGTTCACCAATCACAAACATATACGTTGAAAACAATTTTACCGATTCAACGTTACGTTTACCAGGATTACTTTTATTACGGTTGACGTTCTGTTAGGAAATTGTTTTAATTCTTTGCGTCTGCATACTCTCAGAATTTGACAAAATATTCCGAGTGATGAATTGGAGAAATCGATCATTCAAATTTTTTTTTAATATCAACTAAACTTTCTTTAAAATTGGGAAATATATCGTCATGACAGTTTGATTTTCTAAAGTCAACTTCAATTAAATTAATATTCAAAATACAGTGTCTTATTTTTTGCTCGGAAAAGTGATTTTTTTTCGAAAACTATTTATACTACTTATTTCAAATTTGGAAGATCAATTTACCATACCGGCGGACCGTAGTTTGAGAAATTTCAGCTTTTTGGTAATGTTTTTCACCAATTTTGTGGGTCAAGCCAAATTACAATTGTTTGAAACGATAATTAAAAAGCGAACAAGCCTAATAGAGTCGTATTAGAGTTTCTACACATGAAACAATGTACACGGTTTGTTTTTGAATGCAGATATTTAAATCAGATCAATTAAGTTCGCAAAACGCTTTCTCTATCATTTCCGGTGTGACGTCTCGGCAAGCACTGTTTATTCCGCTGACGAGTTCCTCCCTAGCTTCAATCGGCGTCGCGTATACTCTTGCTTTAGCGAGTCCCCGGAAGAAAACAATCCAGCGGTGACCTTGCTGGCCAATGCACTGGACCATTTCTTCCTATCCAACTTACAGGAAACTCGTTTAAAAATCCGGTCGTTGTTTTAACATATTTTGCAAAAAGTGATCTGATTAAAAGATCTGCATTTAAAAACCAAACGTGTACAATTTTTCAAGTATTAGACTTGCTCGCTTTTTAATTATCAATTAAAAAAATGTAATTGGGCTTGACCAAATTGTAAATTTTTCACCGAGTCAACAATTGTTAATAGTTTTCGAGGACGGACTACAACTTTATAAGTTATAATCGAAATTTTTATCTCGCACGTGGTAGTGAATTTTTTTTTTTTCAAAATCGGCGAAATTTGTCAAACTTATGTCCCCGGTATATTAAATTGACTGTCCAAATTTGAAATCAGTAATATTTATAGTTTTTGAAAATAATCCCTTTTCCGACCAATAAGGCCTGTATATTTAATACATCGGAGGATCGTGTTTATTTAAATGTCCGTGAAAAATTAAGCATTAATTTTTCTAGTACCAAGTTTTCGTTACAGATAATTTTCTATACACCTAGTTTTTCTAGAAGCTAGTAATTTACACCCAATTTTACAACACAGAAATTACCTAGATCCCATTATATCAGGCCTAACAAGTAACAAAGTCTGCCTAGCACCATAGCAAAGAGTAAAGCCCAGTTCACACTATACAATCAATTGGGCCACTTAATTGAAACCAACTAATTGTAAGCAAGAAAATTGTACAGTGTGAACAGAAAAGTTCGGAACAATGGTTACAATTTTTCTGTTCACACTATTCAATTTTCTTGCTTAGAATTAGTTGGTTCCAATTAAGTGGCCCAATTAATTGTATAGTGTGAACTGGGCTTTACCTACTCGCATAGAGTGGAAGTCCTTATGGAAGTGCATGAAGCAAAATCCTAAAGGGCCACCTTGTTTCCGAGGCGTCAATAAAAAAGTCCGAAGAGCGATGGTGTTGTTTTTCCATTTTTTAGAAATTAAACTTCCTTTTTTACTCAGAAATTGTACATTACCTTTAGACCACCTTGTATATTTCATACCGCCGCAAATTCTTTCTCGGCTCGCCGCTGACGGTTTATAATATTTTTAACAGGCCCACCAGATTTGCTATTGATATCAAGCCCAGTTCACACTATACAATTAATTGGGCCACTTAATTGAAACCAACTAATTGTAAGCAAGAAAATTGTACAGTGTGAACAGAAAAAGTTGGAACAATGGTTACAATTTTTCTGTTCACACTGTTCAATTTTCTTGCTTACAATTAGTTGGTGTCAATTAAGTGGCCTAACTAATTGTATAGTGTGAACTGGGCTTTAGTCTCTTTGCAGCTTTAACAAAAATGTGGTTATTTCTTGTTGTAGACCTAAATACGTAATAAAAGGTCCGATGACAAAATACAGGTATTGACCTGTCGAAGATAAGGGTATTTTCCCGCCGGTTATCTATCTATAAATACTTGGATTAACGTTTTACCGGTATGACTGCTCTTCGGGCAAAGAACTAATTTGGCAACTATAAATAATTAAACCATAAGTAAACTAGTCCCTTTCAATTACCACAAACACAATAAAGGGCGACGGAGATGGGATATAAAATTAATCAACGGATTCCATCGGGTTCAACTCTGATGAACAATTCACCAACCGTCTTGGAAACACCTCGGAGAATTATGCCTACAATTTAGAGTATCGGGCACTTTGTTGCCTTAGTATGCAGAAAGACATGAGCAATATTTAATTTCGAATGGCGTTACAGATCTTGTAAAGTGACCAACATTCCTGACGGTAATTGGAAAATAGACTTAAGGGTTACTAACAAATCTTTTAAAGCCGTTGAAGCTAAAGGAACAGAACGTATACAGAACGATTGTAGTCTTACCCAGGTAGCACGAGCACATTTATATAAGGGTGATATTTAGTATTCATCATTTATATTCCGTGTTGAGTAAAATATAAACGTCGTTTCAACGTGTTAAGTTAGTATATAAGACACATATTCCGTCATGTGTTTCACTACACGTGTTTCCTACGTATAAATATGGTATATATATCATTAGATTGGCAAATAGGTAGTTTTTCGTATATAAATAACTAGGTTGGAAAAGTGTTAAGCTTTGTGTTGTGCTCACGTAGATATATGCCTAATTTACACGTGCTCCTGCTATACCGGATATATTCGCAAAATATATCAGTAGATTGGTAATTGAGGTTTCAAATTTTTTTTATCACCTTCCTTACACTTTCTTAACTTTCACTAGGTGTTTTTAAGTTTTAAACTATGCGTACTTACTGGTAATATAATGCGCTTATTAAGTTTAAATTACCTTTAATCATGCGGTATTAAGCTGGTATCTGGCGTGTAGCAAGGAGTTATTTTTCTTGAATTTAGCGGTTAAATTTCATGCATTAAGAGATTATTTCGAGTACATTAATTTCTTATTTTTCATGTGTCAAACGCTTCTTTTCCGTGCATTAATTCGTCATTTCGCGTGAACCTTTTGGCTATTTTCCTTGTATTACGCGATATTGTAATTATAGGTTATTTGTCGTAAATTATGCTGTTAGGTTTCGTGTATAAAGCGGATATTTAGCATACAATAATAGGTTATTTTTCGAGTAAAAAGCTCATATTTTGCTTGCACGAAGAGAATAGTTCTAATATATTAATCTATTATTTTGCATGTATTAAGCTTTTTTGCGTGTAAAAAGCGGTTTTTTAATTATGGCGTACTGTTTTCCGGAGGATTGTTTGACTTTAAAACGATAAAAGGGTCTCCGTTTCAAGATTCCAAAAGCGATTTATAAATTTATTTTTGGAAACTTCTTTTCTGAGGTCTATTCATTAATTAATGAAATTAACTTTAAGTTTATCTTTAATTTTAATATACAATTTCGTGGCGTATGTCCTTCTGACTTCACATACATTTTGTAAGATAATTGGGCAGAATATAAGAGAATGGAGACCTGTTTAAAAATACTGTATTGATCGAAGAGGTAGAAGTTGTTTCATAGTTCTATGTGTTTGATATTCATTAAACTAACATTTAACGACTTATGCATTATAGTCCTAAAGAGAATGAAAGTTAAGATATGCACTATTGAAAGAATTATTTATCAATATAACACACAATCAATAAGTGTATTGTAACCCAAAAACTTTATCCTAACTAGTATCAGACGAAAACTTATCGTGTCATCACATAATTAAAAAATAAACAATTAATGCACGCAAAATAACCAATGAATGCACCCAAAATAGGCAACTAATTCCCAGTAACTAACTTATTATTGCACACAAAATAACCAATTAATGTACACAAAGTAAACAATTAATGCACACAAATTACCAACGAAAAAAATCCGATTGATGCACAAAAAATATGCAATTCATGTTCGTGAAATAATAACTGAATTCACGGAAACTAACCACTAAATACCAAAAAAATAACTCCTTAATACACGCAAAATCGCTTATTAATACGGTATAATTTAAATAAGAAACCCGGTTATTGTATCCAAAAATAATGCGATTTGAACTTAATAGGCGCTTTTTATAATTTAAATGTCACCGCTTAATTGAACACTGAAAAACTACGTGGTGAAACACGTGCTAACTGGTGAAATGAAAAACGTTTACCAAATGTGTTTCGTATACGTTTTATAAACCTCGATAAAACACGGAATATGTACGTGAATGTGCTACATGGGTAACGATTCACCTTAGCCCGACACCATCTGAAATCATGGGAACCTATTGGTTCCATAAACGAGATCAGAAACAGGGACAGTCAGTTGCGACTTGCATCACCCAAATTAGGAAAATGTCTAAATATTGCAATTTTTATGTTGCTCTGGAGCAAATGCCCCGGGATAGATTTGTCTGTGGTATCAGATGCTAAGTTACACAGAAGATACTGCTAGCAGAAGACACTTTAACTCTAAAAACGGCTATTTCAACAACACAGTCTATGGAAACGTCAGCGAGAAACGATACGGACTTGATTCTGTTAACAAAATTAACCATCTTGGAAGTAAGGAAGGTTTGAAATCACTCAAGCTTCAGAAAAAAGACAACGGAGCCAGCACTCCCACTAACGACGTAAGTGTTATCTTTGTAATTTTAAGAATCACAAAGCAGACGACTGCAAATTTAAAACGACCGAATGTTCCTTTTGTGAGAAATCTGGTCACATCGCCGAAGCCTGCCAAAAGAAAGCCTAAATTTCACAGCCTAAAAACAGCAACGTGCACCGTGTCGTTCCTGATCCAAGTAGCCAGGTCGAATTCACGCTATTTCAAACCCAGAACGGATAAACAAAAAGCACGCAACCGATTCATGTGCATTGCACCATCAATGGGGAAGCAACACGAATGGAACTAAATACTGTTTCTGCGTATTCGCTGATGCCAGCAACAACGTTTAAAAAAATAAAACAATGCCACAACTCTAAAGCCGTTTCAAGACATCAAGTCCAGATAATAGGACACGTGCAAGTAACCGCGCAATTAAAAAGAGAAAGTCAACCAGGAACTAAAGCGATTGGAAGACGCTGAAATCATAGCAAGCATTCCACGTTCCTACTATGCTGTAGCTTTCATCCCATCACTAAAGCCAAATGGCCCAACTCAAGGTCGACGATAAATCTTAAGAAGCTAATAATTTGCATTACTCACAACGGTCTCTATAAGCCGAACAGACCACCACAAGGAGAATCATATGCATCCGCGATCTTCCAGGAGCACATAGAAATTGTCATTCAGGGGATTGATGGCGCAGCCGAGTTTCAAGACGATTGACTGATTGGAGGCAGAAATCGAACAGAGCATTTACAACGTCTACACCAAGTTCTGGACTGAAACTGGGCAAAGAAAAATGTCAGTTCCTAAAAGAGTAACTCAAATACCGTGGATAGAAGATCAGTGGTCAAGGAATTAACCATCTTTGCGACAAGATAAAGGCTATCCTGGAATTTCCTGAACCAGAGAATCTGGACCAGCTTCGATCATTTATCGGACTATTGAATTACTATGGACTTTTCCTTCCAAATAATTCCACGAAAAAAGCGCCGTTGTACCGCTGAATGCAAAATGAAACACCATGGGAATGGAATGAAGATCAACGAAAAGCATTCCAAGAAGCTAATATGTCGTTAAAAATTAAATATGCTAGTCCGCTACGATCAAAGAAAACCTGTAACGTTGGAATGTGACGTATCACCTAACGGTATAGTAGCGCACTTATCAAATTAGACAAGAATGGGAACGAGCAGCCGATCTCATTTGTATTCTAAAATATTCTTGTCATTCTCAACTTTTGGACCCTCACCGGATTTTACAGCCCACCTTCAACCCAAAGAAACCTGGTTACGTCACGATATTCCGGTGATAAACCAACTTGCAAAATGTATTCTCAATGTCAGTCATAAAGGCAACAGAGTACTTCCGGAAACACAATAATATTGAAAGAAGGTTTGAGTTGGTGTAGGCATTCATTCAACAACGGGTGTCCTTTCTCGTCACATGATGCATCACATTAAATCCGAAGCCTCGTTGATGTCCGATTTTGTCTAATTACCTCCCGATGGGGTGGGTAAAAGATAGATTGATCAACTTTAGAAACTCCCTCGACTCTCTCCACGATTCCACGAGCTAGATATTCTTCTAAAACCCCAGTATATTGCATAAAAAGCTTCGAATCTATTTGAAACTTCTTTACGAGATTCTTAAATCTTCTTTCTGCCACGTGGTAACTGTCCGATAATAGATCTTGACTACACTTCCAGGGCAGACGGACTTCGTTTGTTCCCTTCTTCAGCGCAAATTCAAATTCAAAATATTTTTATTTACGTATAATATATAATTATTGGGGTACAAGGGCCAAGTCTTCTTGGGACTTATTACCCTGTTTTGTTTGTTTATCAAGTTTCAAACGTAAAGAATAATACATAAAAATAGATAAGAACTAAACATTATAACAAAATTAGATTAAGTTAATAAAAAAAAAGAAACAAATCAATAAAATATAAAACCCAATGAAAGAAAGACACCCTATTTTACAACACCTTATACCAGACACCAATATGCAACGTTGATTTAAACGACTCTAGAACCGCGTTATCAACCTGGTTATTGTCGTGATGCTCGATTACTCCCAAAAGCTCTTCATTTGCTAGGATAGCGCAACTTCTTCAGAGTCATCTTCTGTATCAACCATCGTGACCAGCGTCGATGAACCAGTAACTCCAACGTTAAAAGTAGATATAGACGACGGTCCATGAATAGTCCAACCAAATAAGGTTTCGACCGCAGCAAGTCTATCCGTTAATCGTTCGACGTTGAATCTAATAATCTTCCAGTATTAGTCAGACCCAATCAAGATAGACAAACCTTCTCAAGGCCCTTCTCCAGAAATGACGACATCATCTTGCCTTTCGATGCCATCTTTTTCGTATATCGTCACTAGGACTTTGTATCGACGTGGACGTAATTGTCATAGGAGTTTCCAATGCTTGAATGGTCATCTCGTCAGTACTGTACATATTCCGTAGAATAAGTTCCACCCGTTTTCTGTCTGCTGTCTTCGGTACTTCACCTTCGAAAGAATGCAAAGTAAAATTCTCAACCCCAAGTATCGGTAGATTAAGAGCCCTTGAAAGATCTTCCCGAATACAAGTCAGTTGGGAGCCGTTATCCAGCATACATCGTGTTACTTGTGACGAGTGTTTAGATATAGCCAAAACATTGGTCGTTTGAAGATATATCGTGTGACAGTTCACCTGGTCGCCTTGTTCCAGCCCAGTTGCTACGGTAGTAGTCTGAACAGTTTTCCCACTGTCCTTCTTTTCGGGATATTTTTGATCGCAAACGACTTCCTCATGTCTTCTTGAACAGGTTTTACATTTCATATGACGTTTACTTCGACAGTCTTTAGCCATGTGTCCCTCTTTGGACCAAATTTAATTTTTTTCCACTCGACGTAGTTTAAATTTTTGCAATCTTTGAATCGATGATCTTCTTTGTGAGAAAAATACATAGAGGGACTTAGGTCCTGGGACTACAGCTGGTGGTTAAAACAGCGGTCGAAGGAGGCATTCCCTATTGAGCCCTGAATTGAAATACGCTGGATGGCTTCAACCATGGCATTCGAGCACTGTCAGTTAATAATCTATCAACCTGTTAGGACTGCGAAAGGGCTGTCGCTCGTTCTCGGCTCTCCAGTTCCTTTCCGACAAACTTCAGTAATCGGTCGACACTCCACTCGGAATCAGTTTCACATTTTCTACTGAAATCTAGTGATTACTCTTCTGGAAGCCGTTGCATAATAAGAACTGGACACAAAAGAGCTCCAAAAGTACTTGATTTAACGACGGAAGACTCCATACTTCGTATCTCTATTTCGCAGGTGTCATAAAGCTGGTCAATTAAATTAGGTCACTTCCTCTCTTGATGGATGGTAGATTCAGCAACTTCTTCATGTGCACGTTTATTACTAAGACCTTCCTTCCAAATCGATCGGTCAAGATAGTGACTGCCTTCGTGTAATTTTCTTCATTGAGCGCCCGACCTGATACAGAGCTCAGTGCGTTTCCAGCCAAGAACGATTTTAAGTATGCAAATTTCTCGGGATTCTCTAAGCTCTCGTTGTCGTGAATTGCTACGCTGAACTGTGCCCAAAAATCTTGCCATCCACTCGGGTCTCCATTATACTTGTCGATGGTTAACCTTGGTTACTTTACGTTGATACGAGTGTCTGTTATTGCGTCATTTGAAGTTGACGACGCTCTCGAGTCTTGAACGGTTCGATTTTCTTTCTTCAGAAAAGCGGTCGATTTGGATACTCCCAATTATTTCTTCAGTCCATTGCTCGCTTTCGTCGATTTCCGCTTCATAGTGGTCCTGATCCGTGATTGGCTCCTCAATCTAGGCATTCAGTTTTGACAACAATGATTGCTTCGCTTTTAGTTGTTTAATGGTCTCCTCTAACTTTTGCACATCGACGTCGTCCTCGTCGGTTGCCAATTCCTTGAATACTTGGTAAATGAAACACCTTGCTATGTTTCGGTTCAAGATCAACTTCTCGATAGCGATCATGACCGAGCACGTTGATTCGCTGTTCCGCCTTTGCATAAGCAAGGTTCGCTTGTCAATCAGATACGTTGTCGTGTTAAGTACTTCTTGCCATCCACTCCCGGGTTTCGGCACCATGATATATTTCGATAAGTTTCTGAAGAATATTATACTAGTTCGTAGAGCGAAGACCAAGACAAAATGAGGTTAACTAAAACAACTGTAATAAAACTTAAATTTAAAGTTTATTAGAAGTTAGTTTCTTACGAGGTTACATTTTGAGCGAGTAAACACGACTGAGTACGATTTAACTTCCAGTTCAACAAACCTCGATTTAACCTACAAAAAATATCTCGAACTCTTAGCAATACAACCTTAGTTTAATATCAAAAAACTTCATAACGGAAATTATAAAAAAGGAATAATTGCAAAGCCCGCATTTGCATCCGCAAATGTAGGTTTTGTCCCTAGCAGTCTTTCCCTTCACTTCAGAGAGTTCTCTCGTTGTTTTGGGCCAACGCTGCTGGGGAAGAAAGGGATGACTCATCCTCGCTCGCGTCGTCCACCTTTGGAATAGAGATGAGCGGGCCGCCCGAAATCCGTCAAAGCCCGCGGGTCGAATAAGGTCGGCCCGTTGCTTACGCAGGCGGATATTTAAAAAGCCTTGCGTTTTGAAAAAACGGGTGGGCGGACTCCTTATCAGACAAAATAAAGCGTATTTTGGCATACGTTGTTACGCCCGCGGGATATTTCAGGCGTGGGCTAGAACCCTACAAACCTCCACGGGCAGGCTATTGGGTACGGTGTGAGCACTTATTTCGGGTTGGATTATGAAATAGCAACATATATTGGGCGCGATCTTGTAAAGTACAAATTTAACAGTCGCAAGACGGTATTATAACAACAGTGCAGAAACCTCCATTGTCATGGCGGTAACTGCCCGCGATATATATCGATTACACATTAGTTCATAATATTGTTATAGGTTATTTGCTCGGACGTATTAAAGTGACGTATTGAGTCATTCTTATGTAAACTCATTTGATGATTCTTATTTCGAAATACTTTCAAAAGTAACGTATCTTGACACGTTTGATTCTTGCTATCAGGTAGCGAGCGCCGCGTAGACGGCAATCTCGACTTATCCCATGCATTTAGGGAGGGAGGGGATTTAAGGTTCTCATGAGGTCAAATGAGGTGGTCATACTTTCTTTGGTATCCCACCGATGGGTGTATACTTTATACATCTCTCGTCCCCGATTAGTCTCTTGTATTGTAGCGCGTATTGAACCCAGTTTGAGAAAAGAAACAACTTGTAATCCGACTTTGTTTGGCATAATATAATAAGCACGTTTCATTAACTTTGTTAATGACCGATAGGTCTTCGAGCAAAAAAATGTGCAAAACTCGGACCACATAGGCCTTCCACTCAAAAATACTGTTGGAATTTCTGGCTATTTAAAGTGTTTTTTTTTATATTTTGGACTCCAAGGTCTATGTCGTCGGAGATTCGCGCATTTAATTTTACCACGAAGACCTATTGGTTCGCGTATCGTTTTATAATGTTTTCACATTTGTGAGGGTTTAGCTTAATGGAGCCTTTTTTGATGGACGTTTTCAATTGCTTAATAAACGTAGAGACAACAAAGTATTTCCAAGCTAATTAACTCAAATAATAACATTTTGAAATTAGTGGATTGCAAATTTAATACTGAATTTCATGCACTGATAAATAGAGTTTACTAAACTACAGCCCTAAAGCCGGGCTTCCATCGTGTACAAATTGCAAATTTACATTAGTGTCCTGAATCTGTCAATCACGTTTATGAACCATTTATTCGCCGTCGCTTCACTCATTAACATAATAAGTTACGTCAGAAGTATATAATTTATATCTGGAAAATAAGTGTTTATCTTCCTTTAATGGCAATCTTCCAACTTTAAAGATGCAGCTTAGCAGTTTAATAGTGCCAAAAATAAGTTATTTACAAACTTAAAGAGAGTATAACCTTTTTCGGAATTGGGGGGTAAGACTATATATCTTTCCCCGCGAGTGAGAGACACTAGCGTAAAAGATTAAGTTGTAAATCAGCGTCACAGTCGTCGTAGCGGACCTTCCTTGCTTGGGTTACACTCACTTTATAATTATTAAAAGTAAAAGTTAAGAAATTTGCTACACTTTAACACCTATTGTTACCTTCACTTGAGAATAAAAGTTAGAATAGGTCGATTCCGAAAGTCAGTGGAGACTCACTTTCCCTTCGTCGGGAGAGGGAGGGCGGAAGACGACAGACCAGACGACGTTATGACGCGCGATACATTTTTTCGTTAAAATTAAACAATGGTTAGATGAATCAAAAATTACATATTTATTTCATTTAAAATGGCTAGGTGCGCCACTCTGAAGCTGTGTCCCCTAGCGGTGAAATTGGGATTTCCAAATTTAAGTTTTTGGACTTGAAAAACTAGTGCTCGGCAGATCCAGCTCCTAAAATGTTCGGATAAGGAGCCAAAGTAGGGCTTCGTTGCAAACCTGCACCTCGATTTATCTGCTATATTACCTGTTCAAATTTTATACTTGTCTTACCATTATCTGGCAAATGATAGTTGTTTATTGGGCGCTTCTGTAACAAGACTGAATTATCTGGGGCTTCAGTACTTCGATTTCACTATAAAGATCTTCAGTATAAGTAATTTTTTTGGCAGTTCGGTAATAGTCTTTTAGTATCATGGTAATGCGTATTTTACTATAGCGAGCCTTAGTAATATGTATTTTATTATCGTGGGCTTCAGCAATAGGATTTTATTATCGGGGATACAAACCATGCTGCATTACAAAACATAGGCGTCAGCCCTCAATTTTTCAATTTGATTTGATATACAAAATTATACACTTAGCGAGGGCTTAATTTCAACCTTGCTGAAGGCAGGGATTTAGTATATAATTTATTTTAAGAACATTTTAATTAACTTAATTTTTTATTTTATAGTGAAGGTTAGAATAATTTCTATGATTTGTGTAAACGATATTTAATTCGTATGTGGCATTTCAATGTTATTTTAGTTGATGTTAACTTTGATTACTATTTAACACGTGGGATTGTTTTTATTAACTAGATATTTGAATTCTAGGACATTTGGTATATTTTGGTATACTCAAGAATAACAATCAATAAATAGCTAAACTAGTAACTTATATACACACAACATAATATTCAAGACCAGTTCATTTTTACTCCTCGAGGGCTTATTAAAAATTATTCAAGAGTGCATAGGAAAATGTAAAATTAAAAGCTAATAACATAAAAATTAATCAAAACAACAACAAAAATTTAGATACGCGGGGAAAGTGAACCTAAAGGGGCACAACTAATTATACTAATAAAAAATAATAAAAATAATAATAATCAGCTAGGCTAATACTATCGGGAAAGGTCGTTGATAATTTTTAAATTTCAGAGAAATCGTGACGTTTTTTTGAAGCATACTCGAAAAACTTAAATTAGATTGGTTTGGTCTGAATAGGTGAATTTGTCACTGATATTATAGGTCATGAAAAATAACAAGTTAGTAGTAGGTGACCTAAACCTTTTCACAACTAATTTCAAAAGGAACCTATCTTAATTGTAATGTAAATAAATAAATAAATACACGTTTCTTAAGCTAATTGTTTATTAGTTATAAATTTTGAGAGAATAAACACGTATAATTTAATTTAACACTAAATCTCATAGAATGACCCCAAAAATAAAAAACCTTTTTAATTTGCTACGAAGTTTCTCAGTGATTTCGACCACCAGGAGAAATTTTGAATTCGGACCCCTCCCGGAACATTGTGTAACATAAATCATTGCTTTATACACTCACTGGGAATCCAGAAATTCTCTTCTTAATATGGGAAGTAAGTCAATTGGAAAAATTGAACAAAACATGGAACGATGTTTTGCACTCTAAGAAATTACCGTAACCAAACGGTTATTACACTGTAAAATTTACAGTAATACGATTGTTTCAAATTGTGCCGTTAGATAAACTGTCAAATTAATGTTGTGCTATTTAACAGTAATCTGACATTGAAAATTACAGTGAAATGAAACTTAGATTTTTAACCGTTTAAATAACTGTCAAATTAATGTTGGGATATTTACCAGTAATCTGAAAGTAAAAATTAGGGTGAAATGAAACTTTGGTTTCTCTACCGTTAATTTAATGGTCAAATTAATGTTGCGCTATTTAACAGTAATCTGATGTTTAAAATTACGGTAAAATAAAAGTTGGATTGTTGTACTGTTAAATTAACGGTAAAGTTTTTGTTATGCCATTTAACTGTAATCTGAAATTAATAATTACGGTGAAATGAAACTTTCATTTTTACCGTTAAATTTATGGTGAAATTAATGTTAAATGCTACTTAACGGTAATATGATATTTAAAATTACTGTGAAATGAAACTTGCATTTTTACCGTAAAATAAACAGCCCAATTAATGTTATGCTACTTAACGGTAATGTGACATTTAAAATTACAATAAAATTAAATTGGATTTTTTTATCGTTAAATTCACGGTGAAATTATGTTTGCTATTTAACGGTAACCTAACATTTAATATTTCGGTAAAATTAAACTTGAATTTTTAAACGTTAAATTAACGGTCGAAGTAATGTTGTGTTACCGTACATAATGATAATCGGATATTTCTAGTTATGGTGAAATCAAAATTGGATTTTTTACCGTTAAATTAACGGTCAAATTAATGTTACGCTTCTTAACGGTATTCTGAAATTTAAAATTACACTGAAACTAAATTGTACCGTTAAATTAACAGTGAAAATAAAGTTTCTTTACTTAAATGGAAAATCATTTTGAACCTTTTTCGTGTGTAGTGCCGGAAGTTTTATATTTTTCGTGCTCAACTTAATAGTTATGGCTGCAGATTTTTCTATTTTTGAAATTTCGCAGTCTTTTAGGAAACCTTCCTTGAGGAAACGCAACTCTATATAGTCCGTGTCGTTTGTCAAAAAATATTTCACTTCCGATTACCAATACCAAATTTTGCACAGTGCATAAATACCCCTAAGGTTCCAAAATCTGCCGGGAGACATTCTCTCAGTGGTGGCTGACCCCCTGATGAAAATCTTGTAACTCCAGCCCAGTGGTGGGACTTATCGCATCTTCGCTTTTTTGAATATTTTCACCTAGTGAAGCAATCTTTTTCGTTAAAGATTTGCAGTTCATGATTAAGGAAACTAACGAAAAAATTATTTAATCAGAAAATGTTTTACGTAGAAAACAATTGCTCATTTCAATTGTCGAATGCTTTATCGCGAGACAGGGCTCTGTGGTTATAAAAGAAAGCGATTAAAAACAATTGGAGGTCGCCTTGGAACGAAGAAGCGATCGTAAGCCGAAGGAGGGATGGATTCGCGACCAAAGGCGCTTGTAAAGCATGTTGGCTCTACTTCCAAGGAAGAAGCGATCGCGAGACGAAGGAGATACTGCTTCGTGGTGGAAAGCGATTTGTGCATATTTTAGATCTTTAGTGTAGAAACTATCGCGACGTGGAGGACGTAGCGCTTCGCGATGGAAAGCGATTACTTTATATCTGAGGTATTTGTTGACTGTAAATGCGATCGTAAGACGAAGGAGATACCACTTCGCGATGAAAAGCAATTATTACAAAGCTTAGCTTCCCTTCGAAAGCAGAAGCGAACGCGACGCGAAGGAAGAAGCGATTTCGATGGATAGCGACTATTGAATATTTTAGGTCTACTTTGATGGAAGAAGAAGAAAAATCGCTACTGGTTTCGTGAACCGTTTCCAAAAAAGTCAGCGGGTGGCGTCGAGCGGGCGGCGTACAGTCAAAATAAAAATAATCATGTCCGCGTCGTAGGTGGTCGAGGCTCAAAACTGCCTTTTGGGGATGTGTCAAATAGCACTTCAACAATTATTGGTTTAAATAAGACACGTATTATAATATAGAATCGTTCAATTTTGGGGTATAATATGGTTAAGGGACGGACCATAAAATATAATAATAAAAAAAATTACAAGCTAGTTTGTAATTGAAACAACACTAACCACCGACATTCACTACGCTTTCTTTATTTACCCTGAAATGAGGCGTGTACTCCTTATGCTTTCAGTTAAAAATTTTACCGAAAGTCTATGATGGTAATTCTTGAAGTTTTAAACTGATATAGTAAAGCGCTACCTCGCCTTTTAGGCTGAAAGAGCTTCGAGAGTTTTAACGATTTCAAAACCCCGGCGCGCGCTCTTTAGCGGTACACCCAGTATTTCGTTTCCCCGCTATCAGATGGCGCAATCGACCACTTGGGGGAAATCACCGATAAAATTAGTCTATGGGTGGATTCTAGCTTAGAGAATTCTTTATTATACACTTATGTTATTACCGAATATCTCGATTCATATAATGTTTTTAACAAATATTTCATTAAATATGTATTACTAGGCTTTTGTACCCGACTTCGCCAGGGGAGAGTCTCGTGTAATTTCAATTGTGGACGTTTTAACGGTAAAAAATAACTCATTTCGACACGCTACCTAGCGGAGTATAAAAGTTATTAATGGGACAAACATACAAACCGACAGAAGGACAAAGCTTGAGAAATTTATTATAGACTAGCCGAGAAGCTCGCCTTACAGGCGGGCCCTCAGCTAGTGTGTTTCGAGACACTCCACCATAGTACGCCCCCCCCCAACCCCTTTTTCCCATGGGATAATTTCCGTGCCACCCTTTTTCTCATAGTCAAACCACCGCAGTAAGGCACCCTCCCCCTTTTCCCCATGTGATAATTACCGTGGTACCCACCTCCCCCTTTTTCCCATGTGATAATTATCGTGGTACCATTTTCCCCATATTAAAACCACCCCAGTAAGGCCCTTCCTCCCCCTTTTCCCCATGTGATAATTACCGGGGTACCCCAGTAAGGCCCTTCCTCCCCCTTTTCCCCATGTGATAATTACCGGGGTACCATTTTCCCCATAGTAGAACCATCCCAGTAAGGCCCTTCCTCCCCCTTTTCCCCATGTGAAAATTACCGTGGTACCCACCTCCCCCTTTTTCCCATGTGATAATTACCGGGGTACCCACCTCCCCCTTTTCCCCATGTGATAATTACCGTGTTACCCACCTCCCCCTTTTTCCCATGTGATAATTATCGTGGTACCATTTTCCCCATATTAAAACCACCCCAGTAAGGCCCTTCCTCCCCCTTTTCCCCAAGTGATAATTACCGGGGTACCCCAGTAAGGCCCTTCCTCCCCCTTTTCCCCATGTGATAATTACCGGGGTACCATTTTCCCCATAGTAGAACCATCCCAGTAAGGCCCTTCCTCCCCCTTTTTCCCATGTGATAATTACCGGGGTACCCCCTCCCCATTTTTACCATGTGATAATTACCGTGGTACCCACCTCCCCCTTTTCCCCATGTGATAATTACCGGGGTACCCCCTCCCCATTTCTCCCATGTGATAATTACCGTGGTACCCACCTCCCCCTTTTTCCCATGTGATAATTACCGTGGTACCCTCTCCCCCTCCTCTCCATGCGAGAATTTCCGTGGTACCCTCCTCCCCGCAAAAATAACTCAATCTCGCAGTCGTATCAAACCCCCCTGTACCCCTTTAAACCCCCTGTATCCAATGGCTAATGCATAAAGGCCACGGACTAACGTACGCCGAGAGCGCCACTCCCCGTTTCCGAAATTAACAGGCCTTCTGAAACTACCCCATCCGATTCCCCCCCCCCCTCCGAAATTCGCAGCGGAAAGGGAGCAAATTTCGGGTGTATTGCGGGTTGGGACAACTCTCAGGGGCGACAGATTTTGAGAAAATAGATAGTCAAACCACCACAGTAACGAAGCCAAAGGCAGTCTCGGTTACCCTATATTCCGCGGGTCGCTTTTTCCTCGCCGGCCCGCCTTCGTCTTCCTTACTGACTAACCAAAAGCTCAAAATAGATACTCGAACCACCTCAGTAACGAATCCAAAGGCAGTCTCGGTTTCTCTCTGTTCCGCGGGTCGCTTTTTCCTCGCCAGCCCACCTTCGCCTTCCTTACTGACTAACCAAAAGCTCGAACGACGACGACGACGAAGTGGTTTTTATAATATAGATTATTATAGATGTAGTATAGAGTTTCACCACTAGAGTTCCAGGCTACGTCGATTGGCTGATCCTTCCACGTAATCGGTGTACAGAGCCGTACCTTTGACTGTACTAATGGGATTACGCGTAATCTTTGAAGTCCCTGCCTTTGGCAGTGCTAATCTAAGCGTAATCCGGCGTAATCGGTGTACAGACTTTCGTTTCCGGTATCATATTTGTACCTCTAGATGTATCTAGGGTACTTAGACGGTAAGGTACAGGGGTGTGGCTTAGCAGTTCAACCATCTTTCAAGCAGAGGGGCTATATACGTTTTTAAACGCAAAAACGGCTAAAGGATGAATTTAAAAGTAAAAGGTTCTACACAGTACCGACAAATGTCGTAGTAACATCGGATATTAACGTGTTAAATAATTCTAAAGTGACATCTGTCTACGAGCTAATATCGCGTAAATCGCCATTATTTCCAGAGAACGCGAATTTCAAGCCATTTCTCACATGTTTGTTGGTCCTAATGACCAACAAAAGAGCGACCGTGCGCGCTTTTATTTTGGGAGCGGGGAACTGTTGCTCAGATCTCGGCTTCTAAACTTCTAAAGAGAGAAGCTATGGTACACCCTGTCAAAAAAGGAGTGTTCTACTCCCTTTAACAGCGCTGTGTTACAGAAATATATCAAACATCTAAGAAGATTAGAAAAACATACTCTCTAACCAACCACCGCCGATCTGATATGGGTCGGCGGTGGCATTTGACCCAAAATATACCGGCCACGGCGGCTTACGCCGGCGTTTAAGCCTACGGCGGTTGCGTCGTCGGCGTGGCCAAAATGACCGGCGGCGGCGGCGTACGCCGGCGTTTATATAAATTTAAGAGCTTTTTCTTGTAGCGACCGTTTAAAAATCACGCGAGCAGAAGGGCACGGGCAAATACCAACTCGTACTTGTCCTTCCATGGACTTATTAATGTACTTCGCACAGGGACCCCCCGTTCCCGAATATTTGCTTTAGGTGACTGTTAAATGTGCGCTCTGGCGGCGGAGTTAGGAACTAACTAACTAACTAATCATAACCGGGAAGAAGGAAAAGGGGTGAGGGGAGGCTAGGGGGAGGGAAACTACAAATGTAGCTCATCAGCTGGGCCCACGAGGGGTCGGAGTGTGCAATAACTGGTGGCTTTACCGGGGAGTCGGGGTCCGGCTCTTGTAAACCAGCACGGGCGGTGGCGCACTGGGAGTTGTTAGCTCCGTCCAAATGGTCCTATCTCCACCTCCGACTTCGGTCCGGTGTGGGCTGGTAACTGGGCTTCGGCCCAGGCTAACGGAGAGGTGCCGGGCAACTGGCCGTCTCGGCGGATTGAGTTGCCTGCTGTGGGGCTGCGGGCCTCCGTATGAGGGCACGGCGCCCATCTCCCGGCCTTTTGGGGTTCCATCGGGATATTTGGTGCCAGCTGTGCCGGGTTATGCGGTTTGCTGTGTGCCCGCCGTTCCCCTTTAGGCGCTCTTTCCAAAGGGCTTGGCTCTCTACCTTTCTAGGTAGGGTGTCGGCTGGCGTTGCCAGAGCATCCGCTCTTATTCCCACTGCTGTGTGCGAAGTGGCGAGTTGGTCGGCCCATTGCTGCACCTTCTGCTGGGTTGAGTGGCTTGCATCGAAGGTGCAACCATCAGTAGTAGGGTTCTGCTACCCATGCTGGTTTTGTCACCTGTCCGGGCGTGTGGCCGCTGGCGTAGTGCATTTGATGATGGACCTCCGGTGGTGTGGTTTCAATCTTACCGGTACACCGGGCTATAAATCTGATGCATGTCCAGCTCAGCAGCTGGAAAACACGTGGGACTGACTCAATTTGTAAAACGTTTGTTTTAATGTTTTAATGTGTGAAGTACATTTATTAGTCCATGGTCCTTCCGAGATAGGCCACAGGCCTGACGTCAAACGCCATCCAAAATTATTTGCAGTTATGCTGGGTCGAAATTCGGATGAAGGCTCGATATTGGCGTTTTATTTTTTTGGTCGTGCTCCACGATAACGCTCTGCAGTGGCGTATACAAGGAGGGTTCAATGTCAACCCCCTAGGCCTGCCTTGACTATACTAAATTGACACCCCCTTCTCAACACCCCTCTTAATATTTACATTCTTGGACCCCCTTTGACCCCCCTTCCAATCAGAAATAAATCCGAGTTACGAATAATATCATTTTTGCTGCCGAAGGTTATCATCGCACGGTGAACATACATATTGCTATTTTAATATGGTATTTTCCATTTAAATATAATTTAAGGTATCATGATGTGACTTTATAAACGTATTGGACGTCTAAAATGCAGTATATCAAATGCTTCATTTATTGAATTTAAAGTAAAAAATTATTATCAGTCTCGGATTGGCCATAGAGGTAAAATGCCCGATGGCGTGGATCCCATCACCCCATGGACCGTTCATGAACTGGCCCTTCGTAAACATGGTAGCGTTACAGTTGTTAAAGCTGGGACCCTTAGTCTCCTAGCAACCAAAAAATATTAGACCCAGTCCGCCACTGATTATTATAATGCAATTTTCGAAAACATATCGATAAACCAAGCAACATTTAAATTGAAAGATAATTAAAATGTGGATAAGTCTAGGTTATATTAGTGACTCTCTATATAGCCAAGATAGCAATGCTGGAATCTATTGACGCTAAGTGAAAATGCTATTATCTGCGTCGACCGAAATCCGAAAACCAAAATTTGACGTTCGACGTCGTCTTTAAATGTAGTTATTTTCGCGTAAATGAAAACCAAGCTTAATATACCAAAAAAAAGTGTATAAAGAAAAATAAGAAACGGCGGCGCGCCGTTCTTTGTATCGGCGGCAGCTGCGGCGGCGTGCGCCGATTTTGGAGCAATCGGCGGCGGCGCAATCAGCGCGTTCAAAATTATCGGTGGCGGCGGCGTTTAGTGGCGGCGCAAGCCTCTACTTTCCATCACGAAGCGGTATCTCCTTCGCGATCGCTTCTACTCCCGAAAACGACCTCAGATAGGAAATAATATCTTTCTATCGCGAAGCGCTACTTCCGTTTCATTCCAATCGCTTCTACCCTCAAAGTAGAGCTAAGCTTTTAATCGCGAAACGGTACTTTCTTCGCATCGCGATCGCTTCTACACTCGATGAAAATTTCATTTATTAAAGAATCGCTTAACTTGCGAAGGTTAAATGTTTTAGGGTTTAAACTATAGTGCCGCTTGTAAGAACCATAGAAATCTCATAGGTAACTAGAATGCTGCCGTGTAACTGGCAAATGGCCTAAACGCCGTGGCAGACGAAGCCAGATCTCAACCAATCAGAGCTCAAAGAGCGGTTCTGCCAAGAATTTAATGTCACCGGAGAGAATGACGTCCCCTATCTCCCGCTATAGTAACCGAACCAAGGAGGATTATTATCCTCCTTGGCGGAACCACTCTACGGCCTCTCATTGGCTGAAGGTTCAAGGCGAACTGGCGTCAAGCTCGGCCGTAGGCGGCAGCATTCTAGTTACCTATGAGATTTCTATGGTAAGAACCTTGGGTTTAAACGACTTACGGTCGTTAGTACAATAATATGATTTTCGGGACCTGGCAGCACTGCCACTCGTGTAATTTTTACTCCTCAAACATTGGCAACACTTAATGTGAGGAATTTACACACACAACACGTTGGAGTTTTCTGTGCTGTGTGGCTATTTCAAATTAAGGTAATCATGATTTAAATTTTAAAATACGTATTTTATATTATATTATAATATATTAATTTAACTTAAATTTAGGAAGGCTATACAACTAACAAAGTGTTCTCAGGACAGTGGTAACTGGTAGAACAGATATCGTGGACTCCAGTGGACTCCAGTGGACTCGTGGAGTCGTGGTAAGTAATTTTAACTAAGGCCTATTATTCAGTGGCGTAGCTGAGAACTCAGAGGCCCCCCGCCAAAATCTCTATGAGGCCCCTCCCTTCTTATTTTTTTTATGGTTAGCGGGGCCCCCCTCCGAAGCTCGAGGCCCTCCTGAAGCTCGAGGCCCCCCCGCACCGCAGGCCCTGCGGACCATTAGCTACGCCACTGCTATTATTAGAAAGGTCAGATTTCTTTAGCTCCTCAAAATTAGGCCCCTAAAAGTAAATCCGAACTTTTTAGACGACAACAACCTTACTAAAATCTACCTGTAAAATATTTTATTAAAAAACTGTTCTCGTGTGTCGTTTCTAATTGGGGGGTGGATGTAGTCAGTATCGACCATAGAAATCGGAATAAATGACTAGAACGATTTTTGAAATTTTGCCGCGCGCGCCGATTAGAAATACTGATTTCTATAGTATCGACTATCGAGTGATCTGGCAACACTTAAACGTGGGCTTAATAATTTCGTCGCCAGAAAGCAAAAACTAAGCAACTTTAACTATACTTTTAATTAGTACAAAGTTACGTGGTTTTTGGTTTCAGGCGACGATCTTATGTCTAGTTAATAAGAAATTCTTATTATTTTAGTTGTAGAAACAACGTAAATATAAAAGTAGTACCATTATAGGACAATAGGTTGGAAATATGGTACATTTTGGTACTAGATAGTACGCTCTCAAAATAATAGTACCATTTATAATATGATGGAAAATAATGGTATTTGTACCATAATTATAGTACGTATGGAAACGCTGCCCTTGGCTGCAGCCCACTTAAACCAATGGATAAGGAGGCCAAGATTATTTTTTTGGGAGGGGAGGGGGATTTGGGTAAATAAAATAATTGAGTCGGCAAAGGTACCAGAGTGAAAGTAGCGACTATTTTAGTTTAAAGTACACTACACGATATTAAATTATTGTATAAAAATGTTTTGGAAATGACCAATTTTTACTTCATTACGTTTTATCTAACACTTTGTATTTAATATCATGTTATTTTTCCAGGCGCCTTATGTTTATTGACCCTCTCAGGGGAACAAGGGAAAGAAAAATGGCATAAGTAAAAAAAATTTAACTTTAGGAAATCGTCTTTCAGTTGCTGCTAAAACAGCTGTCGATGATCCAGAATAGTAAGGTTTATTTTAATTTCCAGATCTCTTTCTTATATTTGTTACTCTTAATTACCTCGTCTAGAAGAATGAAAGTGTGTAGTTGTCTTCCTTATCTGTTGGTATATTTCTTACTTTATACATATTTTATATGTGCGCTACTTATTGTGCCACAATAAGGTAGCTATTTGTGATGATAACAACGTAGTCTAGTCTAGTAATTCAAAGAATCATGACTAAAAGGGCAAATTTCGAAAAGGAGAGAGATCTGGTAATCATTACAAGCCTTTGTTCAAAAAAATATGGCAATTTTATTTTCAGATGAAACTCGTGTTCCTGCAAATTTTGATGGCTATACTAGTTATATTTTTGTTTAATTAAAATGTAAAATTTTTGCATTAAAGGTTATTTACAGTAGATATGCAGTTTGATTTGTTTAATACCAAATATAATATGGATCATATTTTGAATATATTATTATGATGTATTATTACTGTTGATCATGTAAAGCAAATTACACCAAAGTAATTACCCTTTTTGGTAAAAGAATAATTTTAATAAACTTTGACTTAAAATGTCATTTACAGTTTAGTTGCTTTACATGTCAATGCGTGATTGAAATAAGACGGTTTCATTTAAATTAATCATAGTTCTGTAGCTTTTATACAGTTTGATTAAAAATTGAATTTAGTATTAGCGTGAAATGTACAAATACACAATTAACGGTTTTTATGAATTTAATTTTAAACGTTGATTGGAAAATGTAGGCTTGAGAAATGGGTTATTTACAGTTTGAAAATATTTAATTTTACTGGTGTGCAATTGATGTTACTACAACAGTAATATGAAATATGTCTCAACCGTTACTTATACTGCAAAAGCAATGTAAAATAACTGTTATTTCAACGTACATTGCATAATCGCGTCACAGTAACATGCACAGTCATGGCACCGTACAATACACAGTCACGTCACCGTACAACGCACAGTCACCATACAATGCACAGTCACGTCTCCGTAAAATGCATAGCTTAGTAACTGTAAAATTCACAAACACCGTGCAATGCACAGCCACGTCTCCATAAAACGCACAGTTAAGTAACTGTAAAATGCACAGTCACGTCTCCGTAAAGTGCACAGTTAAGTAACTGTAAAATCCACAGTTGCCATACAATGCACAGTCACGTCAAAGTGCAACGCACAGCTACGTCACTGTAAAATGCACAGTCACATCACCTTAAAGTGCACAGGCCTGTCACCGTACAATACAGAGTTACGTGTCCGTACAATGCACAGTCACCGTACAACGCACGGTCACGTCACCGTACAACGCTAGGTCACGTCACCGTACAACGCACGGTCACGTCACCGTACAGTGCACAGTCATGTCAGTGTACAATGCACAGTCACGTCATCATAAAATGTACAGTAGCGTCGCCGTACAATGCACAAGCGAGTCACCGTAAAAAGTACAGGCCTGTTAGCGTAAATTGCACAGGCTTGTTAGCGTAAAATGCACAAGCCTGTTACCTTAAAATACACAGTAATATCATCGTGCAATGAAGTTTTCAACGACTCTTACTTTGACACTCCTTGTACAGTAATATAAACCTCATTGCTACCGTATTTATTACTGTATTATGGCAATAAATGTTAATGATCATTTTGACATTTTTTTTATAGTCAAATTACCGGCAACTAGCTGCCAGCAATTTGGTTGTGAAATTTACGGTAATTTCTTAGTGTGGACCTTGAATATCTGTCCCTTTCAGCCGTAATATTTTCAAGAATAAACAAGCAAGGTTGATCGTTGCTGATGTGAGCCTTTAATTTCTGTCATTTCTTAGCCGTAATATTTAAAATAATAAACACGGATTATTTTTGTTTGGAGTACTGTTTTTTTAAATGTTCGGCTCAAAGATTGTTTAAATAAATTTTTTACAACAAACAATATATAGAAATTAAAGTCCTACAGCAGATGCTCAACATGTATAATCTTTGTGCATTGTTTGGCCGCTTAAGATCTGAATGGATAAAAAGGGCTATTAAAAGAAAATTTATTATGTTAAAAGATTTTAACAGCATTTGAGTTTTAGTCACTTCAAATTAACTGAGATTCTTGACATAAAATATTTACCATTCTATTAATAAAAATCATCTACGTTATCGCGAAACATACATTATTATCTTAAAAGAAAACTTAATAAAGAAAATAGAAAGGAAAATTAAATTGTGTTCTTAATATAAAAAATATATATTTTATTTAGAGAAATTAAATACGTAGTAAGTGGATCGAAGTGGATTACATTAAAATGATTATTGTAAAGATTTAAGTTTAATATTTTTTCTTTGAGTTTAAATAAATAATGCAATATATTTTGTAGCCACGTGCTAACTACGTCAATAATGTACATATTCAGTTTCCTAATGGTGTTAATGTAAAATGTACTTCGCGCTTTCGCTTGGCGGTACATTCAGGCCAAGAAAGAAAAGCAAATGGAAAGGACACCGCAAACCGTCTATGGAAATTGTCTTTCGGCCAATTTTTCTGAAATTTGGGTATGATGTACTTTAGGGAATGCTGATTAAAAGTGTTGCTGGGTCGTCGGGCCGAAAGCGCAAAAATCTATATTTTCGTCACCATTGCCATTCCAATGTCGTTAACTCGCAAGAAGCCCCTTTGCCTAACCAATTGTAGCTTCGTGGACTTAAAATAAAATAAAAGCATTGCGCACACGGAAAATACGATAAAGCAACCTACTGCGATTAGTTAGAGAAAGAGAGGAAAAAATCCGCGCACAAGAACGGAGAAGAGGCTAAAGGGATTAATTGAGGGTGCAAACAATAATAAGAGCACGCGTGGACGGATGAAACGGTAAAAGGATTGCGGAGTGGAATAATATGGTAAATGGATTAGCTTTTTAGAAGAATATGGCAAAAGGGGTAATAGAGTAAATTGAGTAAAAGACGTTTTTGAATAAGCACTTAGAGTCCTATATTGGGACGAAACAATAGTGTAAATGGATAAAGTTCAGTTTGGAACCAAAATCAGTTTTGAAGATGCTTCATGAAAAATAAATGGTTTTATATCGTTTCGCGCTCCGTTTTAAATTGTTTAATAGTGTCCATTTTAGTTATTTACGCACTTTTCTAGTCCCATGTCCGATCAAATGTTGGTTTAAATTCTTTCAAGATATCTCTTGGATTACGTAATTTTTTTCGGATTTTCAAATGCTTAAATTCCTTAATTTTTGACTGAATATCTTGAACTCAATTCGGAATTCTTGGTATCTTGTTGAATTTTTCCAGGATTTCGTGATTGAGGAAGAATTAATTGGAAATTAAAATAATTCAAAATCCATGTCGGATTTTGAAGATTTCGGATTATAAATCGGATTTCGTGTAAAGTGTACGGGATTTCTTCAAATGTTCATCCAGTCGGTTATATTACACCCATATTTTCCCTACAGGTTTCATAACACATGCTCTTATTATTGTTTTCTTTATACCCACAATTAATCCCTTTAGCCTATTCTACGTTCTCGTGCGCGGATTTTCCCTCTCTTTCTCTAACTAATTGCAGTAGGTTGCTTTATCGTCTTTTTCGTGTGCGCAATCCTTTTATTTTATTTTTAGTCTCCGAAGCTACAATGGGTTAGGCAAAGGGGCTTCTTGCGAGTTAACGACATTGGCATATCAATGGTGACGAAAATATATATTTTTGAGCTTTCGGCCCAGGAACACTTTTAATCAGCATTCTCTTAAGTACATCAAATCCAAATTTCAGAAAAATTGGCCGAAAGACCATTTTCCATAGACGGTGTGTGGTGTCCTTTTCGGGTTCATTGTCGAAGGTGCTTTATCTTTTTCTAAAGTGTAAGGCTTTTAATGTTGAAAAAATTGACATATATTTAAAAATAAAGGCAACGAACTGGACGTTGTCGACTTTTTCTCACAGAACGAACTTTCACTGCCCCGAGATCTCAAGGAAGTGAGATTCCCTTGCCAATAAGTAAAACCGAAAATGGGTTGCTTGAAAACGAATTTCATTCTTCACGAGAAGATGTTGATGGATTTAAAAATATCCTATAGTCCATTCTTCAGTATCCAATATCCAATATGAAGAAAGTACCAATTCTCAGAATAAGAAAGGGATAATGTTAAAAATAATATGACGGTCTGGCAAATCTTACGAAGTTGTTGTTCGTCACCTTCAAACACATTTAATGGGTCATGCAAAAGGCGAACATTGACAAGTAACATAATTGACAGTTTTAAGACCAACAGTTTGATTATAAAAATTATTGTCTCTTGGAAGTGATTGAATAAGAAGGTTTGGCGACTCGTTAATGAAGAAGTAGTGGAATCACGATCGTCGGATTGTAACGTAAAACCTTCTGGATATTGGCAGCTGTAATTTGCACAATATGCACAACGCTCTTCAGAAAGGAATTGAACAATTTGGAGAAGACGTTTCTGATATTGCAATTTTCGTAATTTACTGATTTAAGCAGTCTTCGGCTCGAGAAGAAGATTTTCAAGACATTCAGATCAAATAGTCAGTTCCTTCACATTGTTTTATCAAGCATGTTGAGACAAGATGGTTGACTTAACAGCTTGCTGCTGAACGTTTGCTTGAACAAATTGATCCACTTAAAGGATGCGTTTTAAAAATATTAACGAAACCAGACAAACAAAAGGAATTATGTCTAGCACGGAAACAAGAGATATCTAGAGGTCGGCGGAACAAATAAATTAACCGCAAAAATTTCAATTAATCATTAAAATTAGTATTGTTTGTTTTATACGAATAAATTATACGATTAAACAACGATTTAACATGCAAAATTAATCATTTTTTCGAATATTTCTGAATAATTCTCGGTTATGGATAAATATAAACAATCGTATAATTTCTTATTCAAACGCCGACCTCTAGAGATATCAGACTATATGCCGAATTTTGCGTACAAAATGGATTATAGCTTAAAAAATTTTGTTATTTCTTCTTGTCAAACCTTCTCTCGCTGGCTGTTAATATTTCAAAAGAAGATCCACTTACTTTTCGAAGAAGTTAGAGACTTGGCTTTCATTATACTGTCTGAATTATTTAAGCCAAAAGTTATGGAAGCAAACACATTGAAAATACACTAAATAAATCTGGAACTCAATGAAAACCCAAATCTACTTCATCTGGACAAAATGGAGCTAGGAGCTATCATAATTGAAAACCCCAAATTAATTCCTAATAAAGATCGCAATGTTTAACTAGTATAGCTGAACATATATTTAAAAAGACATGTCTGTCAAATACATTAGTTAAGCATTTTCGATTCTTTAAGCACCAAGAAAGGAAAAAATCGAAAACTCTGGAGGATCTACTTATTGTGGCCAAAGCTTTACCATTGAAATACTCAATCAAATTAAGCTCCAATTTAATAGATAACTGGAAATTATTCAGCTTCTTAAAGATTCGGCTCTTATTAGATTTGATCCTTTTTGGTTCAAAATTGGAGAAATTAAATCGAGTCCAAATATTCTGAAATATCCAACAATCATGAAAATTGTTAAAGCTGTTTTGGTTATTACACATGGTAATGCTGAAAATGTAAGATGATTTTCAAAATCTGCAAAGGTTATAAAGACTAAATCCACATGTCTCTTCCAACGATAAATGCGGTCATTTCAATCAAAGATGTCATCGCTGAGTATGAGGAAGTTCTTCACGGATTTCCAGTAACGAAGAAACTTTTATCAAAAGCAAAACAAGCACATTCATCTTACATGCTAAGGCTACAAATATAAAAAGAAGAGCGAGAAGAGAAAAAAAGGACAGACATAAGAGCCAAAACAAAGAAGCTCAAATTAAAATGGAAAAGGAAAATCAATCAAAGCGGAAAGTAGAACTGTTGGATTTACCCAAGACTGTTCATGATTTAAAAGACGAAAAAGAAAAGTATTAGCTAATTGCAAATAACCTATGACGCGAATTCGAAACTTAAGGACTCTATAATTAAAAAATATTCTACTGGTATAATGTTTGCCCAATTGTTGGTCGATACACTTGAAGATCATAAGAAAAAAGAACAAGAATGTACCAAGATTCTAAAAAAAAAATTGTTCAAACGACAGAGCTCCTTTACTGAAGCTTATTTTTCCAAAAACCGGAAATTAAATTAAGGTTTCTTTGGAATTATAGAAAGTTTTAAAATAAAAATATTGTTATTGTAAAGTAAAGTTCCTAATGGTATCTTGGAAATATAATTTTCAAGTTATTCTAGTGAGACGTATCGTGCAAATTTAAGTTATTGGAAATAATATTTTCAGTTAATTCTAGTGATAAGAAAAGTACAAATTAATGTTATTGTAAAGTTCCTAACTTGAAAATAAAGTTTTCTACTACTTTTCTAGTGAGTAAAAAATAGTTCATATTAAAGGAAGTTTTCCATACTTTTATTTGAAAGGTTTTCAATACGTATTTTAAGCTAAAATTATTTATAATATCAAAAATTAATTTACGTATAATAAGTACTATCGATAAGCTATATTTTCTAGGAGTCATGTACTACTAGTTTTTATTTTATGGACGGGGTTTGAAATTTGAGAATTCACCATCTATTGAGAAATTTGTTTCCTGAAATTTTACCTTCAAGTTAAATCTAGCCTATTACTTTTACCATAGCTCTGCATGGCCCTAAATGGGTTAGTGTGCAATAACTGGTGGCTTTACCGGGGAGTCGGGGCCCGCTCTTGTAACCCATGAGGGCGGTGGCGCACAGAAAGTTTGCACCAATTAAAAAAACTTTTGGCTGTGGCATCGCTAACAAGGCAACATACCCCTAGGACCAGACCGAATTTCAATAAAACTTAGTTAGCTTTCAACGTATTTTCCGTTTATTGACCCGTATTGAAAGTGTCGCGATATACATATCAAATATTGGACTACTTTAAGGCGGTTAGATAGCTACTGTTGATTCTAAAAAAATATAATGTAGATGAAACCAAATACTCGGAAATTGCATAAGGTGTCGCTGCTGACGTCATTTTAAAAGTTTTGCGGTTCACTCGTAGAATGAAAACAAAGCGCACGCCGAATAATCTATTATAATAGAAACAACGCTGTGTTTTGTACATTTTGAAGGTAAATAACGAGCTTTAAATGTCCTGCCAATAATATTACTGATTCATGTCACGCGCTTTCGTAAGCCCAAATGCATTAACTCTCCGCTTGAGTGAAACGTTCTTTATGACAATAAGGTCCTTTATGTCAATTTACGAGTAAGTAAAATGAAATTAACAAGAACGAAGTTGAGTTGGCTTCTTGTATTGGTTAGTTCGCTGCAGACTGTTAATGTATTCACGGCTGAGTGTAGACACGCAGCAATAACTGTAGAAAGTATTTTCTATGTTCTATATTTGTTATTGACCGTGGTAAGGTAAGACAATAAAAGCCACCATGATGGAAAATCGCGAAACCAACATTACTCTTAAAATGGGAGTTTTTCAGGTAAACTATTCAATCTTATGTCTTTAAATAAAATCGTAATATAAGTTTCAAATGAGGGTAATAATTCATGGGCGAAGCCCTCTTAAATCTCCCAATATTTTGAAGTGTGAGGCAGAAACCAATTTATAAGGGGTGTCGAACCCCATTCGCATTTGGCAAACATTTAGAAGGCGGATTCCTTAGCCACGGTACTCTTAACATAAAAACTCAGTCTTTGTCGCCATGAGGAGGAACAGCAAATGGGTTTTTATAAGGTGAGGAAAGAAATTTTCACCCAGTTAATTTTTAAATCGATGTATTTTAGATAAATATTTCTTTTCTTAATACAATTTATATCACTGCTATTTAATAATATTGCTCTACACGTCGACAAATAAACTAATCTCTTTATAAAGAAATAAAAACAGTGGCTTAGCCGGAAATTAATTAATGGCGAGAAGCCCAAAGTAAAATTATATTTGGGGCTAAATTTAATGGAGAATGGATAACCCGGAAACACCCTTTCTTTCATCGAATATAAATTTTTATGGTCGCCGGCAATTATTGGCTATTTGTTTTTACTTTTAACTTTCGTTAGTAAGTTTTCTCAGATCAAACTGAATTAACAGCTAGCATAGAACGTGAACCTTTGTTATAAACACAGTTCAGGTTTGAGCTATTTGTATTGAATTTACCAGCTAACGTTTAAATTTAATAAATTTCTAATATTTCATAATTTCTTCTAGAGGCTAAAATCCTTTTGCTTATTTAAGTGTTTCTTTTTTCCGGTTTTCTTTTCTCACTTAAGGAAACTAATTTTATCGCGCCTCTAGTGACACTTTACCAAGAATTTAAAGGGGCGTTAGAACAATATTTGAATGTTAAGTAAGTGGATTGAAAATATTCACATAAGTCAATTTAAATATCGTACAATTAGTTTTATTTTTTTTTGAAGGATTGAACAGATTTGGTGCCCACAAGAAGAGTTTCTTGATTGGAATATTTCACAAAAAAGTCTACCGAACGTAAGATAAAGGACTTAACCAAAAAATATCTAAATGTTAATGAACTTAAGTAATCAAAGAATGATTTAGCTCGGTGATTAGAATTTTTATAAATAGTGTTCCATATCGTGTGCATATAAAAGTTGATTAATTCGGTACATTTGCCAATTTCTAAAACACCCCTCTGGTAGCACAATTATAATTGAATTTTTAATTGTAATTTTAATATAGAATTTTGACGTGATAATATACCCAATGCCCCTGCAACTAATGGAAGAACGAATTAAAAATAATTTTTCTGGGTTTGTGCACATTGCTATGTCATACATCGTGATGTTTACAGCACCTCCAAATATTATTCTAATAGAAGCCACCGACATTTTTAAAATGCAAAATAATGCAAGTATATTATTTTGTTATATTATTTGTCTTTCTGCACATAAGCCAGCCTTTGGCTTCGCAGTTGTTGTTCAATAAATAAATAAATAACTAACCATTTAATTTGTAAAATTATTCTCTTTTTTTAATATATCAAAGTGTGCTTTATTTTCCACAATTTAATTTTTTTTATGGTTTACTAGGATTAAAAGGAAACCTTCGTATTATTAAATCATGAATAAATCTTATTAAAATAAAATCTGTAGCTTTGGCTGTATAGAGACTAAAAATGATTAAATTACGAAAAAAATCTATCTATTGATTATTATTACACTCAATTACACATTTAATCTATCCAAATATTTCCTCAAGGACAATAAATCGTATTACATTTATTCATTTTTGGCTTTCAAATAAACTTTCCCAAAACACATTGCCAAGAACCCTAAAAGACATGTTTAAAAAGTTTTTAACGACATTTAAAACATTTCAACATTTGTTATTTCAGGTTTTGATTTTGTTACTTCTATGTTTGAACATTATCGCTTTAATTCCATCATTTCATTTTTACCAAAAACATTTGAACCATAAAAGGAAGTTGTATTTATCAATTGAAAATTATTTGAAAAACGTCTGGAATTCATCTGTTCTATTCTTTTGTGAACGTAAGCGAAAATTTATTTATCCAACTTCTGAAAAATACCTGGCATAACAAACCATTATCTTACCTCAAAAGGTCGATAGATGATTTGGGTCTAAGGAGATATCTTGGGTATTAGCTTAGTTAAAAGAAAAAATTGTGGAATTTAGTCAAATATCTGGTCGAATGCCTATCAAAAATTATTTTTAAACTATTTTAGCAAATTAACTTAAAATACAAAGATATAGTTTTTAAATTTTTTTTATTTAATCCAATATTTGGTTATTTGACCTCTGTTAATTGAAAACACTGATTAAGTGACTTTGATTATAGATGCATTTTCAAACAAAATTAAAATTATCTTTTTTCAAATATCCCGTAAAATGATTTTTTTAACTGTTTTCAGCTTACACCAAAGATCCTCCAGATGGCGCTGATCGGTTTGCCGTGGGTGCCTGGATGGTAGCTGTGGCGTTCATCACGATTCAAGTGACGAGTTTCATGAAATCGGAGTTCGCCTTCATTTCGCACGATGAAATTAACAATTTGGAAGAACTGATGAGACATCCCGATGTCCAACCGCTGCTTCCAAAACATTGTTCAGATGACCGTTTGGTAAATGCTCTGGTAATATTATACTCACTTAAATGAAATTTATCTTATAGACGGTATAAGTTATGCGATTTTCACGAATAACCACAGTGGCAATAACGGATTTTGTCTTTATCACACCAAGATACAGTATTATCACCATTATTTTTAAGTTATTCCATTAAAAACTGAATTGGAATAACACAATATAGAATTTTCGGTTTAATTATTGAATACCATTTTCATTTGCGCGAGATCTCTAAAACGGCGGTTTCTAAATTGCAAGTAAGAGATGAAATTTTGAAATTAGAGTTCGGTCACAACCTTCAAATGGTCGATTATTTCATTAAAAATTTAATTGAAATCAAGAGGTGACTTAAGTGTGATAGTGCATAGCTTTGTATTTTGTGATTGGAGACGGTTAAATCTAAGATTTTCTTTAAAAACAGGACACACAAAGGAATAGATCTTTTTTAAAATGTAATTAAATAAATGTGTTTGAGGAGCACTTCAACCTTCATAGGAATATATTGTGTTATTACTGGATACCGTTCGACTCGTCTCGTTAGTAAAAAAGGTTTAATTTATCACAGGCAGAATCAACTATCGAATTCCGTTATTTAGCAAACAATTTAAATAACGTTGAAAGGACTTTGCATATGGAACATTTTTTTAACGATGACTTTTACAAGACTTTCAATCACAGTGTTATGTACCTTCTTTCTGAAAATCTACTTGAATTTGCCGTTGGTTTGGCATTTGAAGGCTCTGTCTTAAATGAAGCTCCAAATCTGGTTTTTATATCCGACCCAATTACAGAAGTGTACCTGACATTCCCATTCTCGGAACGAATTGCGCTAAATGATATTCATAACTTCAAAATACAATTGCTGTAAGTATTTAAATGCACTTTTAGATATTTGTGTAATACTTCGCAGACGAACACGAAGTTGTTACTTACGCAAGTTGCTTTAAAATTTACAAAAATTTTAAATCATTATTTGACACGAAAATTCCAACATCTTGGCGTAAAGACAGTGCACCTATAATCCAAAATTTTGTTAGGTCCATAAAAAATATATTTGATTGCGGTAAGGATGTTTTTTCTTCTAGTTACAAAATTGTTAAAGAGGGCTTAAGACAAGATGCGATCAGACTGTAATGGCTCTAATAAAAAGACATTGTAGAGTTTTCAAATTTTTTAAGGTTTCCTCGCGTTATCCAGGAGAGATAAGTAAAATAATTTGTCTGGGCTTGTAAGTGTTTCATTAGTTTAAAAAAGTAGTTTAATGTTACACGAAATTTTATTTTCTAAAAATTAATTCCAAATGTTTAATGATTGAATTAACCAATAAAACTGATTTGTGGATGGTTAGAACTTAATCTGTAAGAAAATGTTGGTTAGATTATATAATTTTTGTTACTGAAATTATTTCGTGGATGCACAACGTCATTCTGACTTCGAGTCCTTCTCATAAAACCTAAAATGTTTACGCGCACATACAGACTCTAAACTAGCTTGTGGACCACGAGGATCACCTAGAGCATTTTTCCCTCTGAATTTTAGCGCCAATGGCTAATTTCATAACATGATGATGACAGTAGAATGCGGGCAATTATCCCCTTATTTTGTTTGGTTGAAAAGTTTTAACGGCGAGGTTGAATAAAGGATTATAACGTTCCTTGTAGCCGCGCGAGAGCTGCAGCATTCCGAATGCACAGTATATTTCGTAATTAGAAATTGTTCAACACAGCAGATCTGACCCACCTGTAAAAACTAAACGTGAAGACGAGTATTTCGAAAATTTGTAGGGAAAGTATATAAATTATGTATCTATTATGTTACTAGGATCTGTAAAACCATTGTCATTAGGCGGTTAGTTGTCTCATTTTAAAATATATTAATTCTTTTATAAAAGACTGGTTCTCTGTTTTGTAAAAGTAAAGAAATCAGATTTACAAAACAATTGCTGATTCATTAACAATTTTCCATAATGTTTTTAATCAGACATTCGGTTGGTATAAGGTATTATCAGAAGTAACACACTAACCTACTAATTGTAGAGCTTGGTCATTACATCGTTTTTTTACCACTTACTTTCTTAGCCAATTGAAGCAAAAAACCAAAACCACTTAATTTATTTTCTCTGCTAATTGGCCAATGGCTAAAAACGATAGTAGAGTAATTTTTTTTTATTGTATTGGTTTGTAGTAGCATAAACATCCTAGTCTTAAATGGTACAAGACAAACTAGGGCTCTCGACCTTATTAGGGTAAACATTCTTCTACCAGGCCCACGAATCCCACTGGTGGTTTTTCCTTTTTTCTGCTGGTCAAATTTCGTTAAATATTGCATCTACATTAGTGTTATGTTTAATGTTCTGTTTAATTTTAAATTTGACCTAACGTTTGTTACCCAGGTTACAAACTAACGTGTTTCTTTGGATAATTTACGGTTTTCGGTCCTATTAATGCGTTCTCAGAACGTCGATATTTGGTTTCCAAAACCACAACAAAAGATTTCGTATTTTATGACGTTATATAAAAGTAAAATTCGGTTACATGTTCGGGATCCTACTTTTTGGTTTATATTTCGTTATTATATATATAATATATATATTTGGTCATTTTGAAACCTCTATCGCAAGTTCAATTTCAGTACTATCGCGGATAATATACAACCTTAGTTATTTAATAATAATAATTTATTGAACATGATAATAAAGTGTTGTAAGCTTATCGTGCCCTACATTAACAACGCGATAGGTAAAAAATGAAAACAATTTACAGAAATTATTCAGGCAATATATTACACAAAAATAATGAAAATTATACATATAATACATAGAGGTGCAAGGGAGAGCGGGACCTACTCTTACAGCGGCCTTTATAAAGAGAAAGGGCAAAATGAACAGTCCCACTAATAGTAAACAGAGACTCGACAGAAACGTTTTTATGACCGTTAACTAACTTAAAAGATTCGAAACACGCGAACCATGGAATTCGGAGAGGGAATACTTGAGACACAAGACTAGACTTTGCTCAAAAGAGTTGCAGCAAAAAAGCTCATAATCACCACGATTGTATGTACGTAAATCGTTCAACAGTGAGAGGTGTTGTAGGCGCGGAACCGGACCGAACGAACGCCCACATGTCCGGCCTTTAAAATCCCCGAACAACAAAACTCTCAACTGGCTCGTTTAATCGTCTCCGATTCAAAAAATCAAGCGAGAACGATAAACTACGATTTCAGCAGACTACGATAATAATCAATTCCAATTTTAAATTGAAAACACTAAAATATTTTGTGAATTAAGAGAGTGATTAAGTAAAGCAGCGATTGCGGAACAAATCGATTCGTAACCCGTAAAAAGCGCCGAGCTTCTCACGGCGCAGCGAGGATTTGTACTGCCAGAGAGTTGAGGCCAAGCTGCGTCAACACATTCTGATAAGACGTTAAATAAGCCATATACGGTTTCCCTCCAGAGTGACAGAACCGTAGTTGTTTGGTGATTTTAAAAGTTATGGACAGGTTTATTTTGTATATCACCTTAATATCAAGTATTTTGAATCCTTTGGTAATTACAATTATGATAAAATACATTATTGAAATATTTTTATTTAAATCACTCACTGTTAATTGTATTTTATTTAGTTTTACAAACCTTTTTAAATTAGTGACTCTCACGTTGTTTGTTGAAATCAAAAGGGACGGTAGTCCCTATGCAAGGTCCGGGTAATTAGCACCTACCCGAGCACTTGCTATATTATCTCGAGTCAGAATGAAGCCGATTTTACCCCCTCGTATCTCAAAAACTATAGGTCGTATCAAAACAAGTGATGTATCGTTTGAAAGGTTACGGGAACGCGACAAACATATACGAATACCATCGAACAGGGTTGAGGCGACGTTTCGTAGTAGTGGGGCAAAGTAAGGCTTAATTTTCTTCTTTTTCTTCTTCTTGTTCTTCTTCCATCTTCTCCTCGCAGACCGCTCTACAGAAAAAACTACTAAACTGATTTAAATGAAATTTGGTATACAGTCTCACATTAAGCTCCCATTGCGGCCTGCCAAAGGAAAAGTTCATATCTGGTATAGGTCTTGAGCTCTGGCGACAAATGTACAGTTCAGCGGGTCGGTAATGAAACCATGGAGTAATAAACACATAAGAAGTACTAAACCGGAGCGACCAGCGATTAAAAAAAATTATGCAGAAGGTTTGATGGTTGATTCTAGGTGAAAAAGTGGCGCTGTGTTCGAAAAAATAGTTTTATAGGTTAAAATGCCCGCTATGACGGATATACTTGGAAACTATGTATGCAACATATTTATAGGTGGATTGTAGGTAAAAAGGGGCGTTGAGTTCGACCAAAATAGTCTTGCGAGTGTCAGGGTGGGGGTTGTCCGCCATAGGGCTTGTCGATAAATAAGTCCAGTTTATGACGTTTATGGGAATATAATAACAGATCTTGTGACTGTAGTTTACATCTGCCCCAATACTATGTTTGGGTGACGTAGGGTTCGCGACGATTGTATATATAGTTGTAGACTAAAATTTGATGTTCATATTGATTAAATACGGAACAGCTACAAAAGATTGAGAAATGGCTCGTTTCAAGGCTTGTTAAGTTAAGGTTAGGTTAGGATTAGGTTAGGGTTGGGTTAGGTTAGGGTTGGGTTAGGTTAGGTTAGGTTGGGTCAGGTTAGGTTAGGTTAGCAATTTCTGATTCGTAATTAATTACCTTGTTTTCCATTGAAACCAGCCATCTTTGGCTCTTTGTAGCTTCTCCGAATGCACATTCACTGTTTTTCATTGAAATAAAAAATTTTGTTTCTTTTGTAGTTATTTCGTATTTAATTACCCTGTTTTCTATTGTAACAAGCCATTTTTCGCTCTTTTGTAGCTGCTCCTTATTTAATTCCATGTTTTCTATTGAAACAAGTCTTAGTTTAGTCTACAACTATTAATACAATCGTCGCGTACCCTACGTCACCCAAAACTGGTAATGAGGCAGATGTAAACTACTTCCTATCTTGTCCTAGGGAAATAGATTAAACATTCGAATGCTACTGATTTATAGGTTGTTTTTAAGTGAAAGAGGTGCAGTGAGTTCGAAGTGTCTCGCCAGTGTAAGGGTGGGCAGTGTGCCGCCAGAGGGCGGTAAACGATGCCAATTAGTAATAAACACAGTTCAAAACGTGTTAAGTTTAATAACAATCGTACAAGCTTATTTATTAACATTAAAAAATGAATTAAAGAGCATAATGATATCACGTTTTACGGTTTTCAAAAAATTAAAGTAAACAATATCTAAAAGTACGCAAAGTTGGCGAAAGAGCTAGGCAGTTCTCAATATTCCAAATAGGTGAAAGTTCACTTTCCAATTTTGTTTATAAATATTATTTCCGCTTTGTTACTTTACTTCTATTGTTATAAACAAAAATACGAAAAATCCACCCAAAAACCATTCGGTTAAAAATTGCAAGGTCCTTTAAACAAAAACGTCACGTCCTATATTACTCTAGGCCATAAAAATAGTGAAATCAAATAACGGGCAAGATCTGTAATTATATTCCCATTAACGTCATAAACTGGACTTATTTATCGACAAGTGAAGTGCTCTGAAGTAATATGCTAGACCTTGCGCGTCCTAAGTGTTTTAGAGTTAAAATCCTTTGTACAACAATAAAACATTTCATATTTTACCCGTCAACCCTGCCCGAGTACAATCAAACAGTTTTTTAGTGGTGTTACTGCCATTATTACTTTTACCACCAAATATAATATAAACTTCGTACCCAAGATTCAAAATCACTGCCTGGCAATGAGTCAATAGCATTTACGCACTTCCTAACAAATTAGCCCGAAAGTTACCATGGTAACTAACAGTACATAAAACCGAGGCCAACTTTGTTGACGCTGTGTTCTCGCAAAAGCGCCTCATCAAAGTTGGCAGTAGAGGACTATAGAAGCGACTGATGGAGGCCCATTTTTATGAAGTGGGTAAATGCTTCGTAACAAAACTGTTAATCCGAATATTTTTCAATTTGAATCTAGGGTACGAGGTTTATATGATCTTAATTTACACTTTCAACGCTGATTTGACGTCCTATAATTAAAGGTATATTCTATTAGTCGTTATTCGTTAATTTAACTTTAAAAATAATGGTTCTTAAATTTTAATTACATTTTTGTTTATATTTTGAAAAGTTTATTTAAGAATAAACGTGCTTATAACTTTTTAATTTGGCTGTAGCAGATACTAGATCATAGGCGCTATATTGGAGAAGCTAACGCCGTTACGCCACTTACACTCGTTGCGCTCGCGATTCAAGTATTGTACTATCGTTACTGGCGTACAATAAAATGGATCAATTTTTAAACTAAAATTTGGTGGCTGATCTCAATTTGTTTTCATGGATAACTCTCTATCAAATACGACATGGACCAGCATTTCTAAAATGTGACTGAACATTATATATTATTTTATTTTTTTCTTGTCTAAAATGTGACTGATAAACATTAACACTTTAAAGTTTTTCCATATTATTTTGGGTTTTTTAGTCAAAATCGAATTTCCCGACGAGTCTTGGTGGCGTAACGGCCCTATTTTCTCCTAAGATAGAGTGTCTGCAACAAAAAAAAATGATAGTCATGAGAACAGTTTTAGTCAATGAAACTTATCAAAGTATCAACAAACGATACAAATAATTATATTAAAATTTAAGTATAAATAGTAAAAAAGTCAAATTTACGAATAACGACGAGGAAAAACTATTAGCGTCTGCTTCAGCCGCTACCTATCTAAATTTCAATAACGCAACAAAGGGGGATTTCTATAACATTTTTGTGGTACAAAAAATTCAAAGTTCTAACCTACCCATTCAGTGCCAGAAGTGTCACCACATAGGTCATTTCTTACAACAACCTACAGCCTTGAACGATATTTGTGTCAACTGCGGAAAACCACATGAACACTGTAATTCGAAACCAATTGTTTTTATAAAAGGACGTGACAAAATATACAGGAAAGCAGCTGTAGAGAAATGTCACGCACAAAACCAACCTCAAACATTGTGTGACTTGCCCAAGCACTTCCAGTTAAACACTGGTCAAAACCACAAACAACAGCATTGAAAGAGTCAGAGCCCAACTGCACCGACTACTTAATGAAAGATTTCACTCCACAGCCTGTGAATATCACACAAACCCCGAAAATTCCGAGAGAAGAATTCAAGCTCCAGACGATGAAGAGGTCAATATTCCGGCCTCTGATGACTTTAACAACCCTTTAAATGGGAATAACTTGTTTTTGCGTGGTCCCCACTGAAGAACACCGCTCCATTAAATGGCAATACTTCTAATATTACGCTGACATCTCCCAGAGCCTTTCCTACAGTATATTATTCAATTCCTCAATAATTGTTGTTCCTCTCGCGCTTATCTCACATCATGGAACGTTGAAATCCTACTCTCATTTTTAAAACCAGATGGATCCTATCTCTTTTGGTCCAATAGTTCTACAACTTCTGCTGAAGAAATTATACGACAAAATAATCGACCACTTTTTCGAATACATTAAACTAATTAAACATCAAGTGAATTTCGTAAAGGCCAATCCGCTATAGAACATCCAATGCGTCTCAAAGCAGATGCCGAAAACACTCACGAGGGGAAAATTTAGATGTCCGTGGAATTCCTTGATATCCGGGACGCTTTTGAGATCATCCAAACTGATAAAGTGCTTTAAAAACTTTCTGAACATTCTTTACTGGGTTCAAAATATGCCATCTCATCGGAAAATTGAAGTGTTTATTAATGGAGCATATTCTAGGGATATTATATTAAAAAATGAGACCTCTTCTCTTCTTTATTGATTTAGATGATATATGCAAAGACTTTCCAATTGAGCGTTTACAAATTGGCCCTTAAGCGTCTTTAAGTTAGCTTTAAGCACGCAAAATAACCTAATATCGACAAATATAGACGACATTGTCTAACGAATTGTGGACTGCCTATGGACGAGACCCCTATTGCAACCAACTCTCTCAAATTCGTTGACAAAATAATTAAACTAATTCTGAAAAGTGATTAGGGCTATGCTTATAGGCTAAGGGTTATAATGAAGGATTTCGAAATTACCAGCATAAAACAATTTATTAAGAACAATTAAGTTGTAACACACTAACTGATAATAATGAAATATAAACACTCGCGAACAAAATAATAATAAAATAAAATATACTAAACGCGACACTAAAATACTAAGCTTATTAATGGTACCATAATACTAAATCCCAAGGGTTAAATACATTATACGCTAGTGCACTGCGGTTAAGATTACCTGAAGGGTAATTAAAAACAAATGAACCAATATGGTCGTTAAAAGTTTAATACTAATTTATATGATGAAAGTCTCGGACTCATTATTTTCTAGAGCGCTGACGCGGAAACCGTCGGAACCTCAAAGAACGACTAACACAGCGTCACGAAGACACTGAGGCAAACTTAGCGGGACGAACCCGAGGAAAAGGGCCTTTTAGGTCAATACCAATACAGTCCCAGGGTGACCCTGGCTTACTCGATTGCATGAGCCCTAATGGCTTCGAAGTTGGATTCTTATGTGACTAACATACTTCACAAGAACTAACGTACTGGAGCACGTCGCGAGTCATGCCCTCCCACGTATAAGTTTTTCTCATCCTGGCTAATGTCTTACCACTACCCTGATGCCCACTACTTGGTATGTCGTGGCTAACCGCTAAAATGGCGCTAGTCAATGTTAGGGGAACCATGATGCGAAAGGCGGAATCTACTAGTCTATGCACCAAACCATCATGAACTTCACATAAGGGAGCTACCCTTCTAACCCATCTACTAGACGCTTTGTCGGTTGGTAATGTTTTACTTTCAAGGAAATTTCTAATTAACTGTATCTTTTTATCGTTTTTCTGGTGGTCCAGAATCACGTCCCTATCTAATTGTATTAGATTGTCATGAACAGACTCAGCATTGCCGCGGTCTTCCGACAATGTCAGGAACCCCTCATTATCTGCCAGCAAATCGTGAGGTGCGCACGGTATCCGTGACAAAGCGTCAGCCACTACATTGCTTTTGCCTGTAATGTACTTTATAGGAAAATTTAAAGCTTGCAGTCTACTAATCCACCTTGCAAATTTCCCAGTTGGATCTTTTGTCTTAAGTAGCCATTGTAAGCTACTGTGGTCTGTCCATACATCGTATTCAGCCCCATCGATGTAAGGACGGAATTTCTCTAGGGCCCACACAATTGCGAGACACTCGCTTTCGGTGGTAGAGTAATTTTGCTCCGCTGAATTCAAAGATCTACTCGCGTAATAGATCGCGTGTAAGGGCCCCTTTTCCCCTGCTTCCCCACGCTGCATGAGAGCGGCTCCTAGGCCTCTATTGGACGCGTCGGTCACAACTACAAAAGGAAGTTTATAGTTAGGGGCACTCATTACCGGGGCAGTCATCAAGGCCTCTTTTAACTTATCGAAGGCGGCCTGCTGGGCGGCTCCCCAGTTGAACTTTTCATCCTTTTTTAACAGTTGGTTAAGCGGGCTAGCTATATTCGAAAATGTTTTTACAAATCGCCTATAATAGGACGCTAACCCCAAAAAAGCACGAAGCTGCTTAACAGTTCTTGGGGCGGGGTAAGCCCTAACACTTTCGATCTTAGCGGGGTCAACAGCTATACCCTCCCTGGTTATCAAATGTCCCAAAATTACGACCTCATCTTGGCAAAATTTGGTCTTAGAAGCCTTCACAGTTAATCCCGCCTGAGCTAATTTTTGTAGGACTTTTTCTAATGTAGCTAAATGCTCCTCAAATGTGTCGGAGATTATGATTAGGTCGTCTAAATATGCTAAAACTCCCGAATCTCTAAGATGGGCAAAAAGTAGGTTCATCATTCGTTGGAAAGTGGCCGGGGCGTTAGTTAAACCAAACATTAAGACAGTAGGATAAAACAGTCCACTATGTGTTACGAACGCTGCCCAATCACGTGACCCCTGATCTAAAGGTACTTGCCAAAAGCCGGCGCGTAAATCTATTATAGTAATAAATTTAGGTTTCGTAATACGATCTAGAATATCATCTATTCGCGGCATTGGGAAACTATCCTTACGCGTGACACCACTCAATTTACGGTAATCTATACATGGTCGGATGCCTCCATCTTTCTTTGCCACTTAAATGGTGGGAGAGCTCCATGGGCTATTGCTGGGTTCTATTAAATTGAGTTCTAGCATCTCATCGACCACCCTATCCATTTCAGCCTGTTTAGAGGGAGAGTACCTATATGGAGGCGTCATTGTGATACCTGGGTAGGTAACACGCCGTGAATACTGTCTGACAGTTCTCAAATAAAACTAATTTAACTCAAGAAAATGTTAAAAAGAAATTGTGATATTATTTTTCGTAATAAATCCTGGATAAATATTTTTGCATCAGGTGAAATTGGATAATGGGATTTCTTAAAATGGCACAGCTCGTTTTTTGTCTTCTTTGGCACTCTGGCACACATTTTGCATTATTAACAATAAATTTTTACCATTTAAGTTATTTGCGTACTTTTGAAACTCGATGGTTGTATTACTTATCATTGAGGAACAGGTACATTTTGAATATTTTGAAATGGAAGAAGTCGAACCTTGACAACGCCATCTTGGAAATATCGGAAATACGACGAATTTATGAAGCGTTCTTTTACGGATGCTTGTTTTCTTTCACAACTTTAATTGTTGAATTGGCTATAAAATGCCTTCACACTAGCTCGAAATGACTGGTGCATTCGTAGGATGCGACTAATATTAACGTCTGAGTAAAGATTCCACACTTGCCGTAATTACAAAAGTTTTAATCATGGCACACATGTTGTAAAGTTAATTAAAAATAGTAAATGTACTAGAATTTTAATTATTTTATGATCTTCGATAAACTAGATTATTATTTTAAATTCACACTATATTTTCGAAAGGTTTAGACATTTTCTTTACCAAAATGAGATTTTAAAATAATTTTATATTATCATACGGGATATTGTTTTTACATTACCAAAGATTAAAAGAGTCTAGATCTTATATTAGTAGTTTACAGGAGCGGACCAAGCGATATCCCTTGGGACACTCCGCAGGTTACGTTAATATTTGACGTAAATATTTGGCTCGATCTCGTGGCATGCAGGGCTTGCCACCACCCTCCTACACATTGTAACCCGGCTACCAGAAATAATGGCTTCAAAAGTCGCTTGATGACTTGGGCCTAAGGTGGTTCCTTGGGTATTAGCCTAGTTAATTATTATTATTTACATTTCTGGTAGAGAAATAGGCCTGGCCAAGGATAAGCAAGATTATAGAGCGATTTTATAGATAACCAGAATTATAGATAAGGTCTCACCTTTTTTATAGATAAGCAAAATTATGGAGCGATTTTTTATAGAGCCACCGATTTTATAGATCCAAAATTATGGAGCGATTTTTATAGACTCACCGAATTTATAGATCCAAAATTATGGAGCCCTCTAACTTCACCTCATTTTATGGATACCTCCACTTACCTAGCTATATGGATACCTCCACTTACCTATCTTTTTTTACCTAAAATGTATTGGAAAAAAATAACGAGACGAATATTATACTAAATCATTTTTTATTACACTTTTCTGTACATGTTTTAATAAAATAGGCTGTAAAATATTATTAAGTAGGGAGATTCTTCTTTTAAAATGGAAATTATTTAATAAGGAATAGTTAGTTCGATCTTCTACATCGAGGAAAAAGAAAGTTACGGGAACGAGGTCAAATTTTACGCGATGTTGAGCATGAATGATTTTAAAAAGACGTTCCCGCAATAATAGTTTTTTGCAAATTTGCAATCGGGAAATAGTCTTCCGCACCCCAATCTCCGATCTCACCACCGCAGAAAAAACACTTCACGCAGTCCGTAAAGTTGGTGTAGAAAAAACCCGCGTTGGTGAGTTCCATGTGGCACGGCTTCTCTAGCGGGAAACTGGTGAAAGTCTTCAACCGCTCGTCCGCATACCTCATAGGGCCTAGTTGGGCATCGTAGGTCTCCTGTAGCTTCGCGAACTCGAGCTTGGCGTACTCGCACTCGGGGAACAAGGTGGTGTGGCAATGTAAGGGGTTAGATCCCAGCTCCAAATCCCGCACCAGACCGTCGCACCAGAAGCAGATAGTGATATCCTTATGCCCTACGAAGAAGAAGCCCGCCTGAGCCAGTTCGAGAGTGTCCATATATTCCACCGGGAACTTTTTAAAACTAGCGACTCGTTTCGCCAGGGTATTCATTTTTTTAGAGGAAGTTAAAAATTTAGTCCGACACCTTCGTAAACTAGCGATCGAATGATTCCTACCGAACTAAAATCCCGGGGGAGAAAATCTCTAACTAGGGGAGGAGAGAGAGACCCCGAATGAAGGAATTTCTCAAACCGTGAGAAAATTAGGGAAAAGAGAGATTCCCACGGCCTCCAAAACCTATTATCCAATTGTGCAAAAATGTCAACCACCTCTTTTAAAAAACAGTATACTATGGCTTTCTCGGCAGTCGAAGAATAAGGTGGCTGGTTATTTTCTACAATATCCTCGTCAGCTATAAAATGAACTACGTTTCCACATTCTTCCCCTAATAGAAATTTACAATGGGGGAAATATTTCCAATGCTCGCCGAAAGGACTATCGCCTTTTTCCCAAGCCATAAGTTCACCCTCACACGCGAAGCATTTAACAGAATCTTTATAATTTAAATAATAAAACCCAGCCCGAGCTAAGGCTCTACCATCTACGATATTAGCAGGGAATCCCTTGTTAAACGAGCGAATTCTCTCAAGCTCATGGCGCATAGGATTTAGCTCCGTCCCATCCGTCTGCTCTTTATCGTCTTTCGGCAGTGTTAGGACGGGAACATTCCCCGTATTCTCGTCATTTACGAATTTACATAAGCGATTCTGCTCGATATGTTTCAGCAACGGGACGTCATTAGTCATCCACCCCTTGACGACCCTCTCGCAAGAGAAGCACATGACGTTATCAGTGTGCCCGGTGTAGAAAAAAATAGCTTTCGCTAGCTCCCTCGCGTTTAAAAACTTACATGGAAACCCTCTGAAACTAGCGATTCTATTTTTCTCAAAATGCATCTTTTTAACGGAAGCCGCGTAAAAATGGTGTCTATCACCTTCGTCCGCGACCGATCGAATGATCCTTAGAACCGAGGCGGGGGTAAATCCCTCTTTCCATCTCTCACTGGGGGGTGAACGACCCCCCCCCCTAAAAAATAGTCTATTACCACGCGCCCCCCTCGAATTCCTCGGGAAAAATCTATTTTTCCGCTGGCATGTCTAGACCTTGTCCTTCATCTAAGACTTCGACTATTTCGTTTAAAGAATCGAATAATTCAATTGGTTGTCCTTTTCTACGATATCCTCAGCGGCTATAAAATGCTTTACATTTCCACTTCTTGCCCTTGAAATAAGAAATTTACAATGAGGAAAATTTTCCACATGTTTCTCGAACGGACTATGTTCCTTATCCCAGTTCATTAGTTCCCCAGAACAGGAAAAGCATTTTACGCAATCTTTGAAATTAGTATAAAAAAACCAGCTTTGGATAAATGCCTAGCTTCCCTTAAAGGATCAATCGGCAAACCTTCCTTATTATTCTTAATATAATTATTATTAAATCCTTTAGTAAAGGAACGAATTCGCGCGATCTCGTATCGCATCGGCTTTGACCCTTCAAGCTCCCCCGACAGGGCTGGGACATCCCCCGAAAAATCATTTCTTATGAACGGACAAAAGTTACACTCTTTTTCGTGTCTTAGTAACGGGACGTCGTCGGCCGTCCAGTCCTTGACGACACGCTGACAGGAGAAACACATTACGCTGTCCCGGTGACCGACGTAGAAAAAACCCGCTTTCGCTAGCTCCCTCACGTTTAAAAACTTACAGGGAAAACTCTTGAAACTAGCGATTCTGTTTTTCTCAAAATTCATCTTAAGAAAAAAAGCGTCTACCTCTTACTTCTCCGACTTCGGGAATGACCCAGGGAATGATCCGGTACTAGACGTTTAAAAAAAACCTCGACTTTCTCTTTCCCCCACCCCCCCCCTTACGAGTTTAGGCGTGTATGTTGAAAAATAAAACATAAATTCGAACGAAACATTTATTAACGCAAAGGAAGATATTACAAAAAATGATAACACTGAATATAAGAAAAATGATACGAAATGAAAATACGCGCGCGAATTGAGAAAATTACGTAATGGTTTTTTAAAAACATAAGAGTTCGAAAAATAATTAATTGTTTTTTTATAAAGAAAAGTTTTAAAAGAATCCTTCGTCTTCCTCGAAGAGCGGCGAGGGAGCCGTCTGGTGATGGGTCTCCAACCACTTGGCGAAGCGGCAGGCCTTCTCCCGCGCACAGAGAAGCGTCGGGCTCCCTCGTCGATGAAACCGACACCGATAGTTCTGGCCGATGCTGATGTCCTTGGCCTTGGGGCAACTGATTTCCCCGAGTTCGATCACCTCTTGGGGGATGAGTTTCCTGAGGACGTGACATTTCTCCTCTCCCTTGCAGTAAACGAATTCGGAGTCCTCGGTTAAGGCCTTGAGCCGATGTTGTAGCTCGATATAAGGGGTATCGCCGAGGTTCCAGAGGTAACCGTTGATATGGGTAAAGACCCATTGATTTTGCCGGGCTACGTGGTGAGAAAGACCGCTACCGTGGTACGGAGATTTAACGAATTAACTTTTAACTAGGGGAAACTCCCCGACGAACGCGACGGCAACTTCTTTAAGGGATATATTCGGGGAGTCTATCGGAAGCAAAGGCACCTTGATACCCGGGTAAATGCCCGAGGATCTCGTTTATTTCTAACGTGTTCATTTTAATAATCAATCACCACGTTGCGATCTTTATCTATCTGCATTAAACTATGGAATTCCCCGTAAATAACGACCGAAACCGATTCCGTGAGCGGGGTTTCGAATCCCAACTCGATACGTAACTGTCCCCGTCTTACGGGGTTCCAATGAGAGTTGTCACTTGCGGAAAGATCAGTCGTGATATCAAAGGCATATAGAGTATAACCCCTCGGATATTCTGAGTGCGATATATTATTCCCATCATCTTTAAAGTGTATATTCGTCCCCGTAAACAAGGTGTAATATTCACGGGCAAATTGATTCTGGGAAAACGTGGGCTGGAGAGGTTTACTCGGAACCGCGTCCGAATCAACGTAGAGAGATAAGAAATTTAACCCGAATGGTTGAAAGTTATAAGGATTTTTATGAAAATCGCCCGCGCAAGCCGTATGCGAGACTAGGCCGATAATAACGCGTTGAGGGAGCGGTCCCAGCCACACATTGTCGAGAATCGTATTTGAAACGCCGGTGAGCAGTACGTGGCTTTTCACTTCGGTCCTGGTAAAGGGGTACTTCGCTGTGGCGCCTAAGAGAGCGTTTTCGTGAGCCAGAATGATTTGAGGACTTATCTTGCATTTCCGTATTTCCAAAGTAGCGTCCGTTATAGCGATCTTAAAATTTCCCACGTTTAACGAGGGGTCTCCCATAAGGACGAAGGCCGTTTTACTCCTAGAAAGTCGAACTTTAATTTCCACCCCGCTTAGAAGGTATTTCGGAATGTTGAAAAGGTCGGCGTATATTGCCCCTACTAAGGAAATTTCCTTTGAATCCTTAATAGCTGCTTGACGAATCTTGCTCCCCGAGTTGGTAATTATATCGTCAAACTTTCCGGCAGCGTCTTTGGCGTAGAGACACGAAGTCAGGTGAGAAGTTTTAGCCTCGCCGGAATAGTTCAAGAGCGATTCTAAATAGGCTCGGTATGAATATCGACTTGCCGAGGGCGTGATTAAATTGTCGTTCAAGTAAATTTCAATTTGATCGAAGAGACTATGCATTAGGTTATTACAAGTTGATAATTTAACGTCGGGGTCTAAATTAGCCCCATTCTCCCGCGTTACTTTACATTTAACGTGAAGGAGACTCATCGCGAGATCCGTATACTCCGGGCTTTTAGGGATACAAAATTTGGGAATCATCTCGTAGCGTAGAGATCGGTCGATAGAAAGTTGGAGTCGCGCTTTCGACGCTAGTTTGCACGGGGGTGACCGAGAACAGGTCCAATTCCGATTTCAAGGCTTCAACTTTGTACATTTTGGTTCTTTTTAGTTGAGGGAAAAAATGTCACGAACGTGTTTCGTGGACTTCCGACGAGCTACTGTCCCGATTCTGCGTTTAACGGTCCTTTTTCTAGTTTTCCTCCTGCTCGTTCTTTTCTTCTTCTTGCTTCTCGTTTTAGTTCTCCTACGCTTTTTCCGCCCCGAACCGCTTTGTCCGGTTATCCCTTCTAGAGCTTCACCGAAACGTTTCCTCGCCGAAGATTTTATATTTTCCCCCGCAACGGCGTCATTGAGAATTTTACTGCCGACCCCCAACGCTTGTTTTCCTATATACTTCGCCCCTCTAACTAAAAGAGGGGAGGCCCAGCGGAAGAGCCCCGAGAACAGACTTCCGAGACCATGTCCTTTCTGATAAGCCGCTCCTTGATAGAAATTAGACCCCCCCGGTTTGGGCTTGGTTAAGATAATAATTTTTATATGGACAGGACCCCCGCGCGTCGAGGACATCCGGCTTAGGCATCTTGTTTCCGTAGATGTAGTTTAACCGTCAGAGACCCGAAGGCAAATGGCGCCGGTTTCCCCTGAGGGTTCATTATATGTACTTGGATCGTGTCGAAATAGCGTTTGGAGACTCGCACGTAATGAGGCACGTCATATATTTTCCCGACGTTATCCCCGAACGAGCCTTCTACGGGGACAATCCTAACGAGAGGAACGAGAGTGTCACCCACCATTTGATCTTCGACGATATTAGTGTAAACGTAAAGTTGAGGGGGGATTTGAAAGCCTATAAGGGCCGGTCTAACGCCCCGGTAACCCCTTTCCAAAGATTGAATCCCGGGATCGAAGCCCAATGTCATGGCTAGACCAAAATGAAATTGCACTAGTACGTTATGACGAAAGGGGCTTATTCGAACTCGGCGAGTGATCTCGTTATATTGAAGAGACGTCTTCATATCATTAATAATTTCGTTTATTATCTTTATTAAATGTATCCTATGGGTACCCTATAAACGTGGGAGGTCCCTCTGGGTCTTCTAGGCTGAGCCGCGCATTCGGCGATCTGAGCTTCACCCGTAAGAGTTTCACCGTTTTTGGCGACATCGAAAATCTGCTCCGTTTTTTTCCCTTTCGGATTTTTTTCCCCCGGCGTGGTAATTTTAAGTGTTATTCCCAAAGTAGGTTGATCGGCTTGAGGCGGCTCTAGGTTTTTTTCGATGCTAGTCTCCGGTTCATTTTGCTTGACTTCGATTGGAGACGGGTTACATTCGACAGGAGGGATTTCGTCGACAACCATGAAAACGATAGTGTTTTGTCCCTCGAGGACGTTGAAGAACGCGCTAGTGTAATTTATCTCAGCTAGTCCGCACTCCCAAGACCCCCCCCAATTCGACAGGTTTCGGTAACGCTGAGGTATAGGAGGCCATCGTATTGTCGGCGTAAACCCGCATTCTAGCGTTTGAAGGTAATGTCAGATACATCTTTTTTCTTGACCCACGAGTTCGCGTTCGACGGATATCCTACAAAACTGACAAAGTATTCGACCTGATTTTTGCGTTTCCGAGACTTGAGAATTTTATCGATCTTGTATAGTCGAGGTTTAGCGACTAATTGCAGTTCTTCCTGATAGTAACGTCCCTTTATTGCCTCCCCCGTTAAATCTTCGATCGTGTAAAGGGGCGGGTCTAAATTTACGAGGCGGGTGATTTTAAAGACTTCCTTTGACCAAGTACCGGGATAGGCTTTATCAAATACCTCCCTGTATTTGCTGATACGACAAAAGTCACCGACTTTAAGTTTAGGTTGACGCCGGCTTTTCACGGGGATTTCCTTGTAAATTGTTTTAAATACTTTCAGGATATTATCCGGTTTCACGTCTAGGGGTGACATTTTTATCGTAGAATGTTTCGTGGTATTGTAGCTATGAATTAAATCAGGGAGGACCTCCAAGTTTCGATAGGTGTTATTAGCGGTGAAATATTTATACATTTTAGCCTTTAGCGTACGATTTAGTCGCTCGACCATACACGCTTTGGTTGTACCGTTTTCGCTAGTAAAGAATTTAACTTTTTTTCTTTTAAGGAAATCCTGATATTTTTTCCCGTGAACTCCCCCCCTTTATCGGTTTGAACTTTAAGAGGCGTGAGATCCTCGAATATTTTCTCGGTCGCGGCGATTACGTCTTCGGCTTTCTTACTTTTTAAAGGGACTGCCCACGCGCGTCGCGAGAATGTATCGATACATACTAGTAGGTAATTAAAGCCGGAATTGTGTTCGGAAATGTCTCTCATGTCCGCTAAGTCCATTTGAAACTGGTCGCCAATATTAGTTACAAAAACCTTGCTCCTTTTAAATTTCCGATAGGCGGTCTTATGTAACGTGTACGATTCTTGCTTCGTTAACCATTTTTCTACCGTTTCCCGGGGAATACCTCTGTCTTTCACGGCCTGATAAAGTTTTTCCAATCCGTCGAAACTCGCGGGATGTTTTGGATCGTAATAAATTTTTTTCAAGACTGCCTCGGGGTTAGAAACTCTTCCCATATTGGTTGTTCCGTTTTCCTTTTTTTCGCGCCTCTATTGATAACCCCTTTCGATAAGACCCGGGGTTTAAATTGGAGCGGAGTCCGAACGACTGATGCTTTTCTAGGTTTCGCCGAAAATGTAATTTTTTTACTTCTTCACTCGCGGGATTGTTTTCTTGAATGATACCGTAGGCGTGAACAAGGCGTCGAACTCGTTCCAACCGGTGGGGGGAGGCGTTCGTTTTCTATTTATAGCCCCAACGGCGTAACTTACGAGCGTAGCGATATCTGACCCGGGCACGCGCGTTTGATCTATAAACAACTCGCCTTCACTCGACCACGAAACTTTATCGCCTAAGCTAATCAATCGGTTAATTAAGTCCTTCACACTCGCCCTAAACTGGATAGGTACGAGATTTAAGAAGGCCGTGTCTTGCCCGGTTTCTTTTCTATTTTTTGGCTTCGTCGCTATATCCTTAATGTTTTGATAACGGTGGAACATCTGCTCGAATAATTTAACTTTATCCCTAATGTCAAGATTGGAATTGAGTACGTCGGTCATGCTATTATTTAATTCATCCACGGAGGACCCTAACGGATGTGAAACGAAAATTGAGGGGTATCTCGAGAGGGGATGAGAACATTTTTATTATTATTATTATTATTATTATTATTATTATTATTATTATTTCCTAACGAGTCGAGGGGGACTAAGGCTAACTTTTGAGCGTACATTTTTTTATTTCCTTAAGAACGACCTAAAATCCCACTGAGGGCTGAAATAACGGTGGGGATGAGAATACTTAGAATCCCGTGACCTTTTTGAACTAAAATTAATTTCTTCTTACGCCAGGCTACTTTTTTAGAGGCTACCTGTCTAATGAATTTCTTTTGTTTAGCTAGTTTTCGTTTCTGACAAGGGTTTAACTTTAAATTCTATTTCAAAGTATTATCGCAGCATTCAGCAATAGCATCAATTAAGGGTTTTTTAGCGTGATGGAGAATAGCGCGTCGTTGTTTAAAATTTGATCTACCTAGGGCCGAGAGAAAATCTTTGTGTCTGGCAACCAGGGCCGGCATTTTCGAACTGGTTAGGGACTTCTTCCTCTCCGCTGACTTTATACTCCCTACTTTTTTTTCTTAGGGATATAGACCATTTCGGTTTCGTCGGGGAAAATATCCGTTCTTAAACGGAAGTCATCGGGGCACTCCTGCCTATTGTCGATAAGAATATAGCCGTGAGGGCGTTTGGTCGCGTCGTGATAGGCCTCGATAGCGAACCGGTAATTGGCGCCTCTAAGTTGACGGAATTATATAGCGGGTTGAAGTGGATCACGAGGGTTTTTAAACAGAACAATGTAATTCGAGTTCAGCGAACAATCGCGCGCATCCTTTGTTTTTGGGAAAATGTTCTGGGTTATAAATACGAAGCTTATATTACGGTGGTGAACGCCTTTCGTGAAGAAAGCCCCGATTTGACCATTGTTCTCGTTCATTAAATCGTCGGCGATGAGGAGAATGTGTTCGCCTTCTTCACCGGGGTAATCATCGAGATTGGGGACTCCTTCTCGGAACACTACGGAGTCTTTTAAAGTGTCATAAAGTGTTTGTCGCTCGCTATAATGCCAAAATATTTTTGTCGGCGGGGGGAAATCATTTCATCTTTATTTTTTATAATTCGCGCCATCAAAACGGACTTCCCGCTACCGCTCGGCCCGCTCAGAAGAGCGGAGAAAGGACCATACAGTGGTAACATGCTTTTATTAAATGAGGTCTCTAAGTTAAACTACATCGATATTTAAGAAACAAACCGTTCGGGTAAAAATAAAAATATGAGTTTAGCGGTGTTCTTTACTTAATACTGATGCTGCCATTTTAAGTGGGACTTATCGTCTAATATGAGTTACATTATAGGTTAATAGTTTTAAAGCCATAACGACTTATCTTTCGAATATGTTGGATAAAAAACAGTTAATACCGAAACCTCGCGTATAAGGGTAATTAATCAAAAATTCCTTTTACAGACATTCTATAAGCGGGTTATACTGAACTAGTAATTTTTTTAAAATATTATTCTTTATAGCCGAACGGTAATGTTTCGAAATTATCGATAACGCGTAATTTATTGACAACTGGTCGATATTTTTTAACTTGCTTTACAGTTACCACTGTATGATCATTTAACCGACAAATATGGTGGGGGATTTCGATTTCTTTCTCGAGAGTGGGCGCGTCTACGTCGATTCCGAGCATCCCTTTCAACGAGTCCATAGAGATGGAATTTCTAGTGGAATAGTTCTGCCTGTGACCTTTAGCCTTAACGACCTCCTTAATTTCACCAGTATCGCGGAAGGCGTAATTTTTCGGGCCGCCCGAGCAAAATTCGGTAATATGACAATTTGGACCAAATTCGGATAATTGATCCGTCATATCCCCGAGGAAGCTCCCTTCCTGCACTAGCTTATTGCCATCGCGTGATCTATATATTAAACTATCCGTATCGTGGTATAATATACTATTCCCTAGAGCCTCTAGGTGACTATAGAGCCTCATTCGGGCAAAAGCGGTGGTATAACAGGCTAAAACTACGTTTACATGAGCCAGAGCCGGATCGATTTCCTTGAGATGTTCCCATTTGACAAGCAACGTCTTATCGTTTATCGCCAAGACACTTTTCCTTTCGATATTCGGGTCGTTAAATAGTTTAAAGAATTGTTCGCGGTCCTTAATGATCTCGGTTTTTACGAGGTTATTCCGTTGTCCCCACTTACCGTAAAAACTATTTAACATTAACTTCGCGACGGCACGTTTACCGGGGTTTAACGCGATCTTCGCGGGATCGAGTTTAACGCCTTCGTGGTCCTCGAAATCCGAGACGTATTTGTTTTTTTCGTCGGGGGTAGTGATCCCCGCTGGAAACCCCGAAGCCTCGGCCTTCATTTTGTACATGGTCTTGATGTAGTCCGAAAACAAGCCCCCCTCCTGGGTCTCCTTGTTATACTGCGTTGTTTGATAATGCCAAGCTTCGTACATTTCAATCACTTTGTAACCTCTGGAAACGGCTAGTTTCAGTTCGTCGGAAACGAATGTCCCCACGAATGCCCGCTCGGGATCGGAATGAGGACACCGTCCTTGAAATCTTAGACGTGCACATGTACCACATAAGAGGAAAAGAAGTCGCGAATTACAGTGCATGGGTAGGATAGGGTGAAAAAGTTTAGGAGGGGCGAGAACGCGACACTGAATTAACCCGTCCAGCGAATCGAGATCTCGTAAATCATCCTGGTCTAGTAAAACTTTCGGGTGACCGACGGGTATTTTATCTAGAAGGTTGACAGTCGGGTAAAGTGAAAGCATGTCGACGTTAAACGCGCGTTCATCGCCTTTGGTCTTGTAGTAAAGGACTGTCGCGTTAACTCTCCCTCCAAAAAAAGCGTCTCGAGGATTCAAGGGTGAAATTAACATGGCCCGTACTTTTTCGAAAAACGCCTTATCCTTCGCTTGACGGCGAAGCTCGTAAAAATCGCATTCCCAGATCTCTATAACGTTTTTCTTAAGTTTCCGGAGTTGAGCAACGACCCTGACTGTTTGTTGGTACCTGAGGTTGAACGTTTGTGAGGGATCTGACCATAGAGGTCTGTCTCTTCCCACTACTTGACAGCGAACGCACCCATGAAAATAGCAGCCCTGGAACATGTAAACGTCATTTCCGTCTAGACCGTCGACTTTAAATTTACCTACCATAGCCTCCCGCCCCCGCATAGCTGAGACTATTCTTATACCCCTGCGTTTTTCTTCCCAGGCGGGCCATTCAAAAGCCGCGGTTGATTGTCGGTCCCTATTTCTCATCCCCCCGGGGGGAGTATACCTATCGTGTCAGGAATGAGAAAGCGTTTCCTAAAGCGTAATTGCAGGCACCCGGGAGCGTGATGGCAGCGCGGAAAGGGTCAGTGTCGCAGATTTCCATGAATTCACGTCTAAACGTTGCGCATCCCAGTCGGAGTATATTGACATCCGCCGTGCAATACGAAATCGCGTCTTTTAGAAAGTCAAAGTGACCGCCCGCGGCTATTTGCTCCCCGTGCCATTTAAGAAGGGCCGCTCTTTCCTTTACCTCTAGATAGTTAGCCCCGTACGCTTCGAGGGGAGGAAATTTATCCCCCTTCTCGGTCAAATAATTAGTGGTTATGGGGTCAGCGGGATCGAAATTATTTTCGACAAAATTAAACAAAAGGTGAGGGAATCTACCCTTATCCATGGAAGGCCCTAGTCCAAACGTCTTCCTAAACGCGGCGAGTCCCATGGGGATGAACGAATAGGAATCGAGAAAATTGAAATTAAAACAGTTAAAGAAGAGAATTTTAGTCCCGTTTACTATCACGAAGGGCACAAAGGTCTCGTCGATTGACAGAACGGCTTTGAAAACGAATTGGAGATCATAACATTTCGCGGCGTGGGCGAATAAGTAAATTTTTTTAATATCCGCTAGAGTTCTGATATAATCCACGAACTTCCCCACGACATTTCCCCCGTAAAAAATTTTTTGTCGCGAGCTAAAGCGGATGCACACCCCGCAATCGAAGTTGGAGTCTCGCTCGTCGATACACGCGGGGCATACAATTTGAGATATTAGAAGAAACGGCTCATGCTCGAACGCCCCCTTTTTATTTACGTGTTGTTTATTCTAATCGACTCGATGTCATAAAACACGAAAAGATAAGAAGGCACGCCCCCTAGTGATAATCTTCGTTTGGTCATGTCAGGCTCGGGGTGGTCTTTAATTCGTTGGACCAAGCAAAGGTGAGGATGCGGCGCGTGCTTTTTACAAATACGGCAGAAAACTTCCGAACAAGAATGGATAGTTTCCCTAGAGCGATAGTCCACGTATTTGTAACAGTCTTTGCACACTTTAACCTGACTACAGAGGGAGGGAACCGATTCGCGATGGCTTTGGAAGCATTCCAGTCCGTGGAAGGAGCGATAACAATCGGCGCATTTGACGAGCTCGCCGGAGCATTTCTGATGTCTGAAACAGGATTTGCAGAAAATCGCGCATTTGTGGCGTTCCAATTTATCGTATCCGACCAAGCAGATGGAACACGCATAATTAGTGGCGAAGAACGACGTCAATTTCGCGATTACGTCATAATGTTTCTGATTATAAATTAAATTAAGTTTATTTTCGGAGTTCCCGCCTTCCCCTTGGAATAATACTCTAGGTCTGTCGTTATAAACCTCAAAAACGATTATTTGATAGAGAGAATAAATTGGAAATGCACTAAACTCGTGAAAGCCCCGCATTCGCGTTTCGAAACGCCCGCCTCGACGCGTAACTCTTCGGCTTTTTCCCTTTGTTTTCGCGAAGAGGCCTTGTACAGAGCCTTATACTCCTGGAAATATTCTTTATTTCCGGGGTTTCGCGTTTTCTTTAAATGAGCGATAGAAATAATTAATGCTCGCGGGAGACACAAGGAGTCTTTGTTTTGGACTGAGATAAAACTTCTTTTATCGCGTATGTAATCGATATGCTTTTTAAGTCCGCGTCGCCTCAGTGACCCTCCGTGAGGTAATCTTACCACGTTTAACGTGAATAAAATTGGCGAGTTCCAGAAATCATCTCGCTCATCCAGATAGATCCCCCCTTCGAGTAAATCGAAAACATCACCGGGCTGAAGTTGCGATTTCTGACGGAAAGAAATTTCGAGCACCCGCGCCGGGAAAACTTCCGAGGTACACGAAATTTGAACTCGGTCATCATCGAGAAGTTGATCAAAAATAAATGTCACGAACTGCGTAGTCCCGAGTTCTACATCCGCGGTGAAGCGCACTTCAACGTATCTTCCAACGAGATTGAATAGCGGGTATTCTTTCGTTCCATCTTGGATAATTTCAAAATTCGCGGGTAGTTCCAGCTGAAGACCCTGGCCATCTTGTTGAACAGGCGGAGCCTCGATGACTTGAAGCGGGATGACTGGGAGCTGTAGAGGATCCTCTTCTTGAAGAGCAGGAAGGTCTTCAGGCTGGGGTGCTTGAAGAGGCTGAGCGATTTCCGGCTGATTACCTCCAACTTGAATCGGGGGTGGTTGGTCGATATCTAGTTCATCGAGTTGAAATGGTTGAGGCGGTGGAACATCATCATCGTCCGCGGGGAGAGGCGATAAAAGAGGAGGAATATCTTCGCTCGAATACCAGTTAAATGATGAAATCGAACTTTCGCTATCCCACTTCAAGATTTTATGTGATGGCCCCGCTTGATCTAGAAAAGGGTCCGGGTTCTTACGCGGTGAAGGCGAAAACACTGGGCATGGAGAATCGCCGCGAGAAAAAGCGTCTCTAATCAATATCGTGTTAGTGGAAGTCCCGGCTCGCGGTGAAACTTCCCCGGGAACCGCTAAATTAAGTGGTGGAAGTTGCGAGGAAGATCTCCTTTTTCTAGAATGAACTAGGTTATTAACGATTGGCCCCTCGTGAAATTCTGGCGTAATATTCAAATCGAGGGGTGGGGTAATAGAAGTTTCTACTTCCGGATTCAGACACCTAATTTTACGATTAAAGACGCGGGTATGCGAATCGCCGCGAGAAACAGTCTCTCTAAGAAATACCGCGTTAGTTTGAAGAAAAGTCCCGGGTCGGGACGAATCTAGCCCTAAATCCGCTTCAGGAACCGAGTTATTATGGGGTAGAAGTTGTGAAAAAGATCTCCTTTTTCTAGAAGGAAGAAGGTTATTAACGCTTGAACCCTCGTGAAATTCCGACGTAATATTTTTCAAGCCGAGAAAAGTATCTACTTTCGGATTTAAAATTTTATTTTCCTCCTTATTAAAATAGTTAGCGCCGTCGACGCCAGATGGCGATAGCGCTCCTATATTTGGCGAGGCAAGGAGCGACTCTCTCCTCTCCTCCTCGCGCGTCGAGGCTTCCGGTGAACCAACAGCTGAAGCTAAGCCACGTGTCGCGGGGCTGTCAGCTGGGAGTTTTGACGTTTCGTTTAAAGGGAATTCCGCTAGCCAATTTTCTTCTTCGGGCGGTAAAAATAAGTCGTCATTAAGCGAGTCTAAATTGTTTTCCGGGGCTCCCGTTTCATCATTGTTTTTAAAAATATTCGTTCCTTCAAGTTCAACCCCTATTGTTTCCCTAATAATATCCGCTAGTAGGGAAGTCTTTGAGGGCTTAAGGTCCCGCCTTGAAGGAGATTTATCGGGTGCGCTAGGGATAATATTTTCGAGGTCTACCGAATGTCCGCTGGTTTCGGCTTTGTTGTTAATAAGTAATGCTTTTTCAAGCCGAGAAAATTGCGAGAATAGGCTGGAGTGTCCCCATTCTGGGCTTTTTTCCGGGGAAAGTTGAGTAATTTCTAGAGGAGGCGTCGCGGGACTAGACCTGATTAGTAAAGTTTTTTCAAACTGTGAATATTCCGGGGGGAGTGAAAAGTCATCAGTAAATATTTCGGAATTCGTAATCTCTTTTTCGGGGTTATTTAATTCGGGTGATTTTTCCGAAGGGTTAAAACATTTTATGAATTTTATCTCGTCACTCGAAGCGGAAGAGCTGTCGTTATCTGATATCTTTTCAACCGGTGACATCCATAAATTATTTGAGAACGGGAAATCGGCGTCTAGCGAAATGTCATCAACGGGGGAGGGGTTAACCGTTAATTCGCGTGGTTGAGTGACCGCTGGATCGTTTGATTGGCTAGACCAATTGTAATCGAAGTCGTCATATTCCCCGAATTCGTTTAATACGTCGCGTTGTTTCTCGCATTCAGCTAAGAAGGTCGGGGTTTTAATCTCGGATGGGACATTATCGATTAGCGATTCCAATTCTCTTAAATTATTACAATTTCGCGGGGCTAGAGGTATAAGTTTAACATAGTCAATAAGTTCAATAAAAACGCGTATCAATTCCAAATCTTTCAAACATTTAGGTAATTCACGCGGTAATTCGTCAGGGCAAAGGGTTAACGAAGTCAAATAGAAAAAAAACCGGTATAAGAAATCAAGGCTTACCGGGCGTATATCCGATTTAAAATCACGTAGTGCGTTAAGGAAATTTAGTTCCATATTTTTCGGCTAAAAAATTTCGAATGGGACTTTTTAATCGGGTCCCGGGTCTATTTATGGTCTTGGTTTTAAGGCCCCCTACCCATCGGGGGATGGTATTCCAGACATGTAGGGTGGTGGAAAAATGAATCGTGTCTATCCAAGGCGTAATATTATTCAGGTATAATATTTCCCACGGTTTTTTGAAAAACAAGGCCATTACTCACAATTTGAACCGCTCGTATTATCCCCCCTAAATTCATCGACAGCTTTTCTGATTCGTAAAATCTCGCTTTAGAAATAATAATCGTCGGATTTTTTCGTATTGTACAAGAATAACATTCCTGTCTTTTGTATTTTTTCCCCGTCCGCTATAAAAATTCCTCCTTTTATTGAAAGTTAACCTTAAGTCGTAAACTTCCGGTTGTATTCAATAACTTGGAGGCGATTTTATTTGGTAAGGAAAACTGTCTAGATTTCGTGACAATCTCTAGCGGTAAATTACACGTGGGTCCAATGAAACTCCTTAGAGGGTTAACCCCCCCTAGAGGTCATCCGGGTTTCGACCCCGCCCCTTAAAATGACCGGTATATCTAGCCTCGCGAATTTACCGATAGTCAGAACAAGTCCAGGAAAAAAATATGGCCTCCGGGAATTCCCGAAAACGCTGGTAAGTTTTTTCAAATTTTATTTCACTTGGTTATTTTAATTCTAACTTTTTAAATTTTATCTAGCCGTACACCCTCTTCATCATCATCCTCCGATTCCTCCTCTATGGAAGAGCTGGAGGCTTTTTCCTCTATTTCGTGAGTTTTTTGATATTTTATATATTTTCGTTACTGTAATTTATATTTTTTTTACCTAGTTATTCCCCTGCAAGCCCCGTTCCGGGCTTTTCTCATTGGAACGATAACATTCTCCTTCCTTCGTCACCTGATGTGGTGATAATTTCTCCCGAGTAGGTTTTTTAAAAAATCTTTAACCCCTTTTTTAAAAAAATATCCTAAATCATTTTGTTTTTCTAAAGCCCGCTTTCATCATCTTCATCTCCCTCATCACCCCCTATGGCTCTTTCACCACCGGCACTCCTTGCTCTCCCCGCCGTTATTCCGGGCGACCACCGTTATGTGTCATCTTTAATCTCTCTGGCCGCCGTGTTACGTGGTGCCTTTAACGCGACCCGTAACATGGGCGACTCTCTTCGCCTTTTTTCAGTTGATCACTATGATTCGCCTTCACTTCAAGCCAACGCCCTGGACTTTCAGGTGGTGGTCGATCATGCCTGGGCGGCCCAGAACGCCGCGATTGCCCACATCACCTCGGTGGTAACGGGCGATTTCACGGAAACAGCCTTCGCGGCTGATTTGGGGTAATTGATATTAATTTTCAGATATAAATTAAGGGTTCTAACATTTTTTTTCGAAATCAGTTTAATCGCGCCGCCGCCCATCCCTAATTTTCTGATCGACCCCGAAGTCGTCGTTCCTTCTCCCCCAATTATACCTTCGTAAGTTCGTTTTTTAGAAAAAGTATATTTTTTTAAACTAAATGTTTTTTTTACAGCTCTGACCTCCTCAATTCACCGCCTGTTTCGCCTCCCTGGGTTTAAAAAAACTTTATTATATATTTCCTTGTATATTTTTATCAATAAAAAATGTTTTTTCGAAAAGTGTCTTTTAAATAATTCCTAGTAAGCTTATTTTTTGTCATCTATTTTCACCGTTTTACTCCTTTCTATGGAAAAAAGTCGGGTATTGTCCCCTCGCCGTTTGGCTCGTGGCAGTTTCTACTTGCAGGTGCGGGTGATTCAACCCCTGCGGACACCCCCCTTCTCTCGACTTGCTCATTGTCATCTTTTTTGACCGCGAGTGCTAGAATTCTCTGGCTTCATTTCCAAAAATGTCATCTCAAGACGAGGAGCTAGAGTCAATGTAAGCTAAAATTTGGCCAATTTTTTATTTTACATTTCTTAAAAAATGATTTTCTTTGTCCCAGGGAAGCCCGATCGCATTCCGCGGGAAATTTCACCCCCCTCCCCCCATTCCGCCAGTAGTGTAAGTTGAAATTAGTCAATTTTTTTTTACAATTCTTTTAAAAATATGAAATATCATAGCCCCGCTGGAGGTCGAGGAGGAATGGGTATAATGCGGTACTGGCTGGCGCGTAGCCTAACTAATGCCCCCATCGGAGAAGCGTGAGTCGCATTTGGTCTAATTTTTTTACATTTCTTAAAAAATATGATTTTCATTAGCCCAGGACCACCCCCGCGAATTCCGGGGTACGGGCATGGTCGTCCCGTCCCGGGGTACGGGCATGGTCGTCCCGTCCCGGGGTACGGGCGTGGCCGCCCCGTCATACCCGATCCGTAAGTTATTATCCTATAAAATTTCGGTTATTTTTTTAAATATATTTTATCGTTAGCGGCTGTCAACTCCCCGTTGGGCGGGGGATATTCCGAAATCGTCGTTGCGTAAGAAGAAATTTAACTAATCTAAAATAATAATATTAATAATAATGAAAATAATATTTCTTTAGCCTACCGCGGAGTTACCAGACGTGGTCGTGGACGCGGTCCAGGCCGTATTAGCCGCGGCGCTGGTCGATGGGGCCGATTAATGTCTTGAGTATGTCTTACTTTTTAATCGGTGCTCCGGAAATTTTATTAAAACCTATTTCTTTTTTCCAGGTAAAATTTTAAAAAAAACAAATACTCGTTCTTATTCCACCTATAATTTTTTTTGATACAATCAGTGATGGAAGGGTAAAAAAGAAGCCCCCTAATATAGTTAGAAACCCCTTTAGTACTTATGTTAGATAATTTTTTGAAATTTCAGCAGTATATTCCGGAATTTACTTAATAAAAAAAATCTTGCCCAGACGCTATAATTTTTTTCCCCGGGGTGTATGAGTCATCCGAGGGATATTAATACCGGGTGGAGCTCCGGGGTTTGCGTCATTTCGTATTCGGGTTTCGAAGCGTTAAGATGTCTTACGATTTGGGTAGCAGAAAACAAGATGCAAACTTTCAGCGGAAAATCAATTTTCGCTGGCGTTTAGGAAAAAATTCGTGTCTATCAATTGGTTTAAAAGGTGAGGACCTGGAAATATTCTTTTTCAACGATGTTACTTTCCAATCCTCGATATGCCTCCCGCCTGTAGCTTTTAACAAGATGTATTAAAATTGGTATCTCATTGAATCACATACTAGAGAAGTTGAGAAAAATAAATTTAGTCTCGAGCTTGCCAAAATTGGGGGTCGTACTTTTGAACTTTTAGCTAGTAAAGGGAACGTTACTCTTTTGGCGTATAAAAGTTTCGGGAAAAAATAGGAATTCCAACTTGGCGAAGCGGGTATCCTAGCTTTAAATTTATGTATCCACGCCGTCGACAAACATTTGACTGAAATTGAGAAGGAGAGGCTTTGTATTGAAGCGATGTTCGAAGTTCTCAAACTTCACGTTCAACGCGTTGCCGGCTACCCTGACAGTGAAGATTTTGAAGAGATCCATTTCGGTCAAGGAGATTCTGATATATTTCCAGACGTAATGCGTCAATTTGGTTGTTATTCGAGTCCATTTACCATTATAAGTGACTATACTAATCTAATTGAGAGGCGTAACCTGACATCTGCTCTTCAAGCGTATAACTTGTTCTTCTTGTGTTTTACTTAGTTACCTAGTCTGGTGTATTATCAAAATTAAAAATAAAAAATAAAAAATGAAAAAAATATATGTCTTGTTATTCAACTAATATTAGGCAATTGAACGGGGGTCGTGAAAGAGACTTATTCCTACGAAAAAAGAGCGAGCAACATTCTTGGCTTGCTATTGTCGGAAAAAAAGGGGGACCCCTGGGGCGTAGAAGTCAGCGGCTTGAACGGTCATTGTAAGTATCCATAAAAGGACGGGTGGTGAACGAGGCTCTGAAAAAACGCCGGAGGCAAGGAAAAAAGGCGAGGTTAAGTATCTATGAAAATCGCTCCATAATTTTGGATCTATAAATTCGGTGGCTCTATAAAAATCGCTCCATAATTTTGGTATCTATAAAAAATGTGGTTATGGGTAAAGAGACCTTATCTATAATTCTGGTTATCTATAAAATCGCTCTATAATCTTGCTTATCCTTGGCCAGGCCTATTTCTCTTCTGGTTTCACCATTAAATTTAACGTAGTTAACGCGATAAGAGATATAATCCTGGCACCAACGCAAAATGGGGCCGGAGAGCACGTAGTATTCAAGTGTCTGAGGATGCGATACTCTTGCAAAAGCCTTAGACAGGTCAATATAATGGATGTCAACTGAACTCCGAGCAGTAACCAATGGATTTATGTATAGTTGACGAAAGAAAACTTAATTGTTTCAACGGAACGGCCTTTAACAAAACCGTGCTGGATTTCTGGTAAGTAAGGCTTAAAGGGAATATAACCTCAGGTTTTAGGTGTGGAACACCAAACTTCGACCATTTCCCGCTTCCTCCTATGACTTAAGATATTTTTGGCGCTGTTTAGTGACGTCCCGCCAAAATTGCTTACATAAAAAAACATAAAAAACGACTTGAGGTTATATTCCCTTTAAACTAGTTATATAGATGTCGTTAGACGGTAAATTCGAATACCATGGAGAGTGATGTCAAGACAGAAATAGGTCGGAAGGTCGTTACTTCAACTTATAGGCCTAAACGATTTTTATGTAAAGGTGAGATCACGGCTGTTTTCCACGCTGTTGGGAACACGTTAAATGGCCGTGATAGGTTGAAGATAAAAGGAAGTAATTTCGCTAGTAGCTCGTTCAAAATTTTAAGTAAGAGATTTGGTACACCGTCAAAACCAAAGGAATTGTTTGGTTTGAGTTTTGTGATTTACTGATTGACGTCGTGTTCATTGAATAGATGTGAAAAGAAGTTATTCACCGATGAATTGTCTTCCAGTTATTTTACCAAAATATCTAGTAGAAACCGTAAATACTCCTCACCATGTAGCCTCGGTGGAAAAAAGACAGGTCCAAGTAAAGTGTTACCAACAATTCCAGACATTACTTGTTCTTCGACCACGCTCTCGTAAACGTCTATCGACGGCTTCGAACGTTCGTCAATATGGTAATCGTCTATCGGGAGATTGCTCCTGGTATAACCACCTCGCTTCTAAACTATTACCATGGGCCCGTCCTAACATCAAATTCAAATCCGCGTACTTGGAGTTAGAAATATTTGCAATAGCTGGTATCATTTTGACGCAAAGTAATGGTTTTTCGAAACAGCACGTTATTTTATACTTGAAAATCAACCATTCTGTTTGTGAACGTTCCAAGTCTAAAAGAATGAGTGACCAAAAAATTGCGCAAACGACAGAGCTCCTTTACTGAAGCTTATTTTTCCAAAAACCCGAAATAAAATTAAAGTTTCTTTGGAATTCTAGTAAGTTTTAAAATAAAAATATTGTTATTGTAAAGTAAAGTTCCTAATGGTATCTTGGAAATATAATTTTCAAGTTATTCTAGTGAGACGTATCGTACAAATTTAAGTTATTGGAAATAATATTTTCAGGTAATTCAAGTGATAAGAAAAGTACAAATTAATGTTATTGTAAAGTTCCTTACTTGAAAATAAAGTTTTCTACTACTTTTCTGGTGAGTAAAAAATAGTTCATATTAAAGGAAGTTTTCTATACTTTTATTTGAAAGGTTTTCAATACGTATTTTAAGCTAAAATTATTTATAATATCAAAAATTAATTTACGTATAATAAGTACTATCTATGAGCCATATTTTCTAGGAGTCATGTACTACTAGTTTTTATTTTATGGACGGGGTTTGGAATTTGAGAACTCGCCATCTATTGAGAGATTTTTTTCTGAAATTTCACCTTAAAGTTAAATCTAGCCCATAAGTTTTAACATCGCTCTGCATCGCCCTAAATGGGTTAGAGTGTGCAATAACTGGCGTCTTTACCGAGGAGTCGGGGCCCGCTCTAGTAACTCATCAGGCCGGTAGCGCACGGAATGTTTGCAGCAATTAAAAAAACTTTCGGCTGTGGCATCGCTAACAAGGCAACATACCCCTAGGACCAGACCGAAATTCAATAAAACTTAGTTAGCTCTCAACGTATTTTCCGTTTATTGACCCGTATTGAAAGTGTCGCGTTATACATATCAAATATTTGACTACTTTAAGGCGGTTAGATAGCTACTGTTGATTCTAAGAAAGCATAATGTAGATGAAACCAAATACTCGGAAATTGCATAATGTGTCGCTGCTGAAGTCATTTTAAAAGTTTTGCGGTTCACTCTTAGAATGAAAACAAAGCAAACACCAAATAATCTATTATTATAGAAACAACGCTGTGTTTCGTACATTTAGAAGGTAAATAATGAGCTTTGAATGTCCTGCCAATTATATTACTGATTCATGTCAAGCGGAGAGTTATGGCAATTTGGTCGTGTATGCCCATTTACGAGTAAGTAAAATGAAATTTACAAGAACGAAGTTGAGTTGGCTTCTGGGTTAGCTCGCTGCAGACTGTTAATGTATGCTGAGTGTAGACACGCAGCATTTACTTTAGAAAGTATTTTCTATGTTCTGTATTTGTTATTGACCGTGGTAAGGTAAGACAATAAAAGCCACCATGATGGAAAGTCGCGAAACCAACATTACTCTTAAAATGGGAGTTTTTCAGGTACATTTTTCAATCTTATGTCTTTAATTAAAATCGTAGTAATAAGTTTCAAATGAGAAGAATAGTTCATTGGCGTAGCCCTCTTTAATCTCCCAATATTTTAAAGTGTGAGGCAGAAACAAATTCATAAGGGGTGTTGAACCCCATTCACATTTGGCAAACATTTAGAAAGGTGGATTCCTTAGCCACGGTACTCTAAACATAAAAACTCCTTGCCACCCTCGCTAGGAAGGCTTGTGGAAGCTACTCGGTATGGTACAGTCTAATAGCACCCTACCAAACAAGAGAGGTATTACTCCCTTAAACATAAAAACTCGGTCTTTGTCGCCATAAGGAGGAACCGGAAATGGGTTTTTACAAGGTGAGGAAAGAAATTTTCACCCAGTTAATTTTTAAATCGATGTATTTTAGTTAAATATTTTTTTCGAAATACAATTAACATCACTGCTATTTAATAATAGTGCTCTACACCAGCGGTTCCTAATTTTTTTGCTATGGAACCCTAAATTATGCAGCTAATACTGGCGGAACCCCAAAGATGGCCACGCTGCGAATTCTCGGAACCCCTGTGACCCTTCCGCGGAACCCCAGGGTTCCGCGGAACACCTTTTGGGAACCGATGCTCTACACGTCGACTAATAAACTAATATCTTAATTATTAAATAAAAACAGTAGCTTAGCCGGAAATTCATTAATGGCGAGAAGCCCAAAGTAAAATTCTATTTGGGGCTGAATTTAATGGAGAAAGGATAACCCGGAAACACCCTTTCTCCCATCGAATATAAATTTTTATGGTCGCCGGCAATTATTGGCTCTTTGTTTTTAATTTTAACTTTCGTTAGTAACTTTTCTCAGATCAAACTAAATTAACAGCTAGCATAGAACGTGAACCTTTGTTATAAACACAGTTCAGGTTTGAGCTATTTGTATTGAATTTACCAGCTAACGTTTAAATTTAATAAATTTCTAATATTTCATAATTTCTTCTAGAGGCTAAAATCCTTTTGCTTATTTAAGTGTTTCTTTTTTCCGGTTTTCTTTTCTCACTTAAGGAAACTAATTTTATCGCGCCTCTAGTGACACTTTACCAAGAATTTAAAGGGGCGTTAGAACAATATTTGAATGTTAAGTAAGTGGATTGAAAATATTCCCATAAGTCAATTTAAATATCGTACAATTAGTTTTATTTATTTTTGAAGGATTGAACAGGTTTGGTGCCCACAAGAAGAGTTTCTTGACTGGAATATTTCACAAAAAAGTCTACCGAACGTAAGATAAAGCACTTAACCAAAAATATCTAAAAGTTAATGAACTGATATTTGATAAATAGTTTTCCATATCATGTACATATAAAAGTTGATTAATTCGGTACATTTGCCAATTTCCAAAACACCCCTCTGGTAGCACAATTATAATTGAATTTTTAATTGTAATTTTAATATAGAATTTTGACGTGATAATATACCCAATGCCTATGCAACTGATGGAAGAACGAATTAAAAATAATTTTACTGGTTTTGTGCACATTGCTATGTCATACATCGTGATGTTTACAGCACCTCCAAATATTATTCTAATAGAAGCCACCGACATTTTGAAAATTCAAATTAATGCAAGTATATTATTTTGTTATATTATTTGTCTTTCTGCACATAAGCCCGCCTTTGGCTTCGCAGCTGTTGTTCAATAAATAAATAAGTAACTTACCATTTAATTTGTAAAACTATTCTCATTTTTTACGATATCAAAGTGTGCTTTTTTTCCACATTTTAAATTTTTTTTATGGTTTACTAGGATTATAAGGAAACCTTCGTATTATTAAATCATTAATAAATCTTTTTAAAATAAAATCTGTAGCTTTGGCTGTATAGAGACTAAAAATGATTAAATTACGAAAACAAATCTATCTATTGATTATTATTACACTCAATTACACATTTATTTAAATCATCGATTACCACGTTTAATCTATCCAAATATTTCCTCAAGGACAATAAATCGTATTATATATATTCATTTTTGGCCTTCAAATAAACTTTCCCAAAACAAATTGTCAAGAACCCTAAAAGAGTATTTCGATGAAATATGTTTATTAAGTTTTGAAGGACATTTAAAAAATTTCAACATTTGTTCTTTCAGGTTTTGATTTTGTTACTTCTATGTTTGAACATTATCGCTTTAATTTCTTCATTTCATTTTTACCGAAAACATTTGAACCATAAAAGGAAGTTGTATTTATCAATTGAAAATTATTTGAAAAACGTCTGGAATTCATCTGTTCTTTTCTTTTGTGAACGTAAGCGAAAATTTATTTATCCAACTTCTGAAAAATACCTGGCATAACAAACCATTATCTTACCTCAAAATGTCGCTAGATGATTTGGGCCTTAGGAGGTATCTTGGGTATTAGCTTAGTTAAAAGAAAAAATTGTGGAATTAAGTCAAATTTCTGGTCGAATGCTTATCAAAAATCTTTTTAAACTATTTCATCAAATTAACTTAAAAAGAATAGATATAGTTTTTAAAAAATTTGTATTTAATCCAATATTAGGTTATTTGACCTCTATTAATTGAAAACACTGATTAAGTTATTTTGGTTATAGCTGCATTTTAAACAAAATTAAAATTATCTTTTTTCAAATATCCCGTAAAATAAATTTGTTAACTGTTTTCAGCTTTCACCAAAGATCCTCCAGATGGCGCTGATCGGTTTGCTGTGGGTGCCTGGATGATAGCTGTGGCGTTCATCACGATTCAAGTGACGAGTTTCATGAAGTCGGAGTTCGCCTTCATTTCGCACGATGAAATTAACAATTTGGAAGAACTGATGAGACATCCCGACGTTCAACCCCTGCTGCCAAAACATTGTTCAGATGACCGTTTGGTAAAGGCTCTGGTAATATTATACTCACTTAAATTAAACTTACCTTATAGACGGTATAAATTATGCGATTTTCACAAAAAACCACAGTGGCAATAACGGATTTTGTCTTTATTACACCACGATACAGTATTATCACCATTATTTTTAAGTTATTCCATTAAAAACTGAATTGGAATAACACAATATAGAATTTTCGGTTTAATTATTGAATACCATTTTCATTTGCGCGAGATCTCTAAAACGGCGGTTTCTAAATTGCAAGTAAGAGATGAAATTTTGAAATTAGAGTTCGGTCACAACCTTCAAATGGTCGATTATTTCATTAAAAATTTAATTGAAATCAAGAGGTGACTTAAGTGTGATAGTGCATAGCTTTGTATTTTGTGATTGGAGACGGTTAAATCTAAGATTTTCTTTAAAAACAGGACACACAAAGGAATAGATCTTTTTTAAAATGTAATTAAATAAAAGTGTTAGAGGAGGACTTCAACCTTCTTAGGGATATATTGCGTTATAATGGATACCGTTCGATTCGTTTCATAACTAAAACAGGTTTTATTTATCACAGGCAGAATCAACTATCGAATTCCGTTATTTAGCAAACAATTTTAATAACGTTGAAAGGACTTTGCATATGGAACATTTTTTTAACGATGACTTTTACAAGACTTTCAATCACAGTGTTATGTACCTTCTTTCTGAAAATTTACTTGGATATGCCGTTGCTTTGGCATTTGAAGGCTCTGTGTTAAATGAAGCTCCCAATCTGGTTTTTATATCCGACCCAATTACAGAAGTGTACCTGACGTTCCCATTCTCGGAACGAATTGCGCTGAATGATATTCATAACTTGAAAATACAACTGCTGTAAGTATTTAAATGCACTTTTAGATATTTGTGTGATACTTCGCAGATGAACACGAAGTTGTTACTTACCCAAGTTGCTTTAAAATTTACAAAAATATTAAATCAATATTTAACACGAAAATTCCGACATCTTGGCGTAACGACAGTGCACCTATAATCCAAAATAGTTTTTGAGATACGAGGGGGTAAAATCGGCTTCATTCTGACTCGAGATAATATAGCAAGTGCTCGGGTAGGTGCTCTTTACCCGGACCTTGCATAGGGACTACCTTCCCTTTGATTTCAACATACAACGTGAGAGTCACTAATTTAAAAATGTTTGTAAAACTAAATAAAATACTATTAACAGTGAGCGATTTAAATAAAAATATTTCAATAATGTATTTTATCATAATTGTAATTACCAAAGGATTCAAAATACTTGATATTAGGGTGATATACAAAATAAACCTGTCCATAACTTTTAAAATCACCAAACAACTACGGTTCTGTCACTCTGGAGGTAAACCGTATATGGCTTATTTAACGTCTTATCAGAATGTGTTGACGCAGCTTGGCCTCAACTCTCTGGCAGTGCAAATCCTCGCTGCGCCGTGAGAAGCTCGGCGCTTTTTACGGGTTACGAATCGGTTTGTTCCGCACTCGCTGCTTTACTTAATCACTCTCTTAATTCGCCAATATTTTAGTGTTTTCAATTTAAAATTGGAAGTTATTATTATCGTACTCTGCTGAAATCGTAGTTTATCGTTCTCGCTTGATTTTTGGAAACGGAGACGATTAAGCGAGCCAGTTGACAGTTTTGTTGTTCGGGGGATTTTAAAGGCCGGACATGTGGGCGTTCGTTCGGTCCAGACCGCGCCTACAACACCTCTCACTCCTGAACGATTTACGTACATACAATCGTGGTGATTATGAGCTTTTTTGCTGCAGCTCTTTTGAGCAAAGTCTAGTCTTGTGTGTCAAGTATTCCCTCTCCGAATTCCATGGTTCGCGTGTTTCGAATCTTTCAAGTTAGTTAACGGTCATAAAGACGTTCCTGTCGAGTCTCTGTTTACTATTAGTGGGACTGTTCATTTTGCCCTTTCTCTTTTTAAAGGCCACTGTAAGAGTAGTTCCCGCTCTCCCTTGCATTGTATATCGCACCTCTATCTATTATGTGTTTAATTTTCATTATTTTTGTATAATATATTGCCTGAATAATTTCTGTAAATTGTTTTCATTTTTTACCTCTCGCGTTGTTAATGTAGGGCACGAAAAGCTTACAACACTTTATTATCATGTTCAATAAATTATTATTATTAAATAACTAGGGTTGTATATTATCCGCGATAATACTGAAATTGAACTTGCGATAGAGGTTTCAAAATGACCAAATAACTCAGTTATACAGTTATATAATAACGAAATATAAACCAAAAAGTAGGATCCCGAACATGTAACCGAATTTTACGTTTATATAACGTCATAACAAACGAAATCTTTTGTTGTCGTTTTGGAAACCAAATATCGACGTTCTGAGAACGCATTAATAGGACCGAAAACCGTAAATTATCCAAAGAAACACGTTAGTTTGTAACCTGGGTAACATACGTTAGGTCAAATTTAAAATTAAACAGAACACTAAACATAACACTAATGTAGAGGCAATATTTAACGAAATTTGACCAGCAGAAAAAAGGAAAAACCACCAGTGGGATTCGTGGGCCTGGTAGAAGAATGTTTACCCTAATAAGGTCGAGAGCCCTAGTTTGTCTTGTACCATTTAAGACTAGGATGTTTATGCTACTACAAACCAATACAATAAAAAAAAATTACTCTACTATCGTTTTTAGCCATTGGCCAATTAGCAGAGAAAATAAATTAAGTGGTTTTGGTTTTTTGCTTCAATTGGCTAAGAAAGTAAGTGGTAAAAAAACGATGTAATGACCAAGCTCTACAATTAGTAGGTTAGTGTGTTACTTCTGATAATACCTTATACCAACCGAATGTCTGATTAAAAACATTATGGAAAATTGTTAATGAATCAGCAATTGTTTTGTAAATCTGATTTCTTTACTTTTACAAAACAGAGAACCAGTCTTTTATATGAATTAATATATTTTAAAATGAGACAACTAACCGCCTAATGACAATGGTTTTACAGATCCTAGTAACATAATAGATACATAATATATATACTTTCCCTACAAATTTTCGAAATACTCGTCTTCACGTTTAGTTTTTACAGGTGGGTCAGATCTGCTGTGTTGAACAATTTCTAATTACGAAATATACTGTGCATTCGGAATGCTGCAGCTCTCGCGCGGCTACAAGGAACGTTATAATCCTTTATTCAACCTCGCCGTTAAAACTTTTCAACCAAACAAAATAAGGGGATAATTGCCCGCATTCTACTGTCATCATCATGTTATGAAATTAGCCATTGGCGCTAAAATTCAGAGCGAAAAATGCTCTCAGTGATCCTCGTGGTCCACAAGCTACTTTAGAGTCTGTATGTGCGCGTAAACATTTAAGGTTTTATGAGAAGGACTCGAATTCAGAATGCCGTTGTGCATCCACGAAATAATTTCAGGAACAAAGATTATATAATCTAACCAACATTTTCTTACATATTAAGTTCTAACCATCCACAAGTAAGTTTTATGGGTTAATTCAATCATTAAACATTTGGAATTAATTTTTAGAAAATAAAATTTCGTGTAACATTAAACTAATGAAACACTTACAAGCCCAGACAAATTATTTTTCTTATCTCTCCTGGAAAACGTGAGGAAACCTTGAAAAATTTGAAAACTCTACAATGTTTTTTTATTATAGCCATTACGGTCTAATCGCATCTTGTCTTAAGCCGTCTTTAACAATTTTGTAACTAGAAGAAAAAACATCCTTACCGCAGTCCAATATTTTTTTAGGAACGCGACAAACATATACGAATACCATCGAACAGGGTTGAGGCGACGTTTCGTAGTAGTGGGGCAAAGTAAGGCTTAATTTCCTTCTTTTTCGTCTTGTTCTTCTTCCATCTTCTCCTCGCAGACCGCTCTACAGAAAAAATTACTAAACCGATTTAAATGAAATTTGGTATACAGTCTCACATTAAGCTCCCATTGGGTCCTGCCAAAGGAGAAGTGCATATCTGGTATAGTTCTTGAGCTATTGTGACAAATGTACAGTTCAGAGAGTCGGTAACGAAACCATGGAGTAATAAACACATTAGAAGTACTAAACCGGAGCGACCAGCGATTAAAAAAATTCTGCAGAAGGTTTGATGGTTGATTCCAGGTGAAAAAGTGGCGCTGTGTTTGAAAAAAAAATATTTTGCGAATTAAGAGAGTGATTAAGTAAAGCAGCGATTGCGGAACAAACCGATTCGTAACCCGTAAAAAGCGCCGAGCTTCTCACGTCGCAGCGAGGATTTGTACTGCCAGAGAGTTGAGGCCAAGCTGCGTCAACACATTCTGATAAGACGTTAAATAAGCCATATACGGTTTCCCTCCAGAGTGACAGAACCGTAGTTGTTTGGTGATTTTAAAAGTTATCGACAGGTTTATATTGTATATCACCCTAATATCAAGTATTTTGAATCCTTTGGTAATTACAATTATGATAAAATACATTATTGAAATATTTTTATTTAAATCACTCACTGTTAATTGTATTTTATTTAGTTTTACAAACCTTTTTAAATTAGTGACTCTCACGTTGTTTGTTGAAATCAAAAAGGACGGTAGTCCCTATGCAAGGTCCGGGTAATTAGCACCTACCCGAGCACTTGCTATATTATCTCGAGTCAGAATGAAGCCGATTTTACCCCCTCGTATCTCAAAAACTATAGGTCGTATCAAAACAAGTGTTGTATCGTTTAAAAGGTTACGGGAACGCGACAAACATATACGAATACCATCGAACAGGGTTGAAGCGACGTTTCGTAGTAGTGGGGCAAAGTAAGGCGTAATTTTCTTTATTTTCTTCTTCTTGTTCTTCTTCCATCTTCTCCTCGCAGACCGCTCTACAGAAAAAACTACTAAACCGATTTAAATGAAATTTGGTATACAGTCTCACATTAAGCTCCCATTGTGGCCTGCCAAAGGACAAGTTCATATCTGGTATAGGTCTTGAGCTATGGCGACAAATGTACAGTTCAGCGAGTCGGTAATGAAACCATGGAGTAATAAACACATAAGAAGTACTAAACCGGAGCGACCAGCGATTAAAAAAAATTATGCAGAAGGTTTGATGGTTGATTCTAGGTGAAAAAGTGGCGCTGTGTTCGAAAAAATAGTTTTATAGGTTAAAATGCCCGCTATGACGGATATACTTGGAAACTATGTATGCAACATATTTATAGGTGGATTGTAGGTAAAAAGGGGCGTTGAGTTCGACAAAAATAGTTGTGCGAGTGTCAGGGTGGGGGTTGTCCGCCATAGGGCTTGTCGATAAATAAGTCCAGTTTATGACGTTTATGGGAATATAATAACAGATCTTGTGACTGTAGTTTACATCTGCCCCAATACTATGTTTGGGTGACGTAGGGTTCGCGACGATTGTATATATAGTTGTAGACTAAAATTTGATGTTCATATTGATTAAATACGGAACAGCTACAAAAGATTGAGAAATGGCTCGTTTCAAGGCTTGTTAAGTTAAGGTTAGGTTAGGGTTAGGTTAGGGTTGGGTTAGGTTAGGGTTGGGTTAGGTTAGGTTAGGTTGGGTCAGGTTAGGTTAGGTTAGGGTTAGGTTAGGTTAGCAATTTCTGATTCGTAATTAATTACCTTGTTTTCCATTGAAACCAGCCATCTTTGGCTCTTTGTAGCTTCTCCGAATGCACATTCACTGTTTTTCATTGAAATAAAAAATTATGTTTCTTTTGTAGTTATTTCGTATTTAATTACCCTGTTTTCTATTGTAACAAGCCATTTTTCGCTCTTTTGTAGCTGCTCCTTATTTAATTCCCTGTTTTCTATTGAAACAAGCCTTAGTTTAGTCTACAACTATTAATACAATCGTCGCGTACCCTACGTCACCCAAAACTGGTAATGGGGCAGATGTAAACTACTTCCTATCTTGTCCTAAAGAAATAGATTAAACATTCGAATGCTACTGATTTATAGGTTGTTTTTAAGTGAAAGAGGTGCAGTGAGTTCGAAGTGTCTCGCCAGTGTAAGGGTGGGCAGTGTGCCGCCAGAGGGCGGTAAACGATGCCAATTAGTAATAAACACAGTTCAAAACGTGTTAAGTTTAATAACAATCGTACAAGCTTATTTATTAACATTAAAAAATGAATTAAAGAGCATAATGATGTCACGTTTTACGGTTTTCAAAAAATTAAAGTAAACAATATCTAAAAGTACGCAAAGTTGGCGAAAGAGCTAGGCAGTTCTCAATATTCCAAATAGGTGAAAGTTCACTTTCCAATTTTGTTTATAAATATTATTTCCGCTTTGTTACTTTACTTCTATTGTTATAAACAAAAAGACGAAAAATCCACCCAAAAACCATTCGGTTAAAAATTGCAAGGTCCTTTAAACAAAAACGTCACGTCCTATATTACTCTAGGCCATAAAAGTAGTGAAATCAAATAACGGGCAAGTTCTGTAATTATATTCCCATTAACGTCATAAACTGGACTTATTTATCGACAAGTGATGTGCTCTGAAGTAATATGCTAGACCTTGCGCGTCCTAAGTGTTTTACTAAGTTAAAATCCTTTGTACAACAATAAAACATTTCATATTTTACCCGTCAACCCTGCCCGAGTACAATCAAACAGTTTTTTAGTGGTGCCACTGCCATTATTACTTGTACCACCAAATATAATATAAACTTCGTACCCAAGATTCAAAATCACTGCCTGGCAATGAGTCAATAGCATTTACGCACTTCCTACCGGAAGTCCGAACAAATTAGCCCGAAAGTTACCATGGTAACTAACAGTACATAAAACCGAGGCCAACTTTGTTGACGCTGTGTTCTCGCAAAAGCGCCTCATCAAAGTTGGCAGTAGAGGACTATAGAAGCGACTGATGGAGGCCCATTTTTATGAAGTGGGTAAATGCTTCGTAACAAAACTGTTAATCCGAATATTTTTCAATTTGAATCTAGGGTACGAGGTTTATATGATCTTAATTTACACTTTCAACGCTGATTTGACGTCCTATAATTAAAGGTATATTCTATTAGTCGTTATTCGTTAATTTAACTTTAAAAATAATGGTTCTTAAATTTTAATTGCATTTTTGTTTATATTTTGAAAAGTTTATTTAAGAATAAACGTGCTTATAACTTTTTAATTTGGCTGTAGCAGAGACTAGATCATAGGCGCTATATCGGAGAAGCTAACGCCGTTACGCCACTTACACTCGTTGCGCTCGCGATTCAAGTATTGTACTATCATTACTGGCGTACAATAAAATGGATCAATTTTTAAACTAAAATTTGGTGGCTGATCTCAATTTGTTTTCATGGATAACTCTCTATCAAATACGACATGGACCAGCATTTCTAAAATGTGACTGAACATTATATATTATTTTATTTTTTTCTTGTCTAAAATGTGACTGATAAACATTAACACTTAAAAGTTTTTCCATATTATTTTGGGTTTTTTAGTCAAAATCGAATTTCCCGACGAGTCTTGGTGGCGTAACGGCCCTATTTTCTCCTAAGATAGAGTGTCTGCATAAAAAAAAATGATAGTCATGAGAACAGTTTTAGTCAATGAAACTTATCAAAGTATCAACAAACGATACAAATAATTATATTAAAATTTAAGTATAAATAGTAAAAAAGTCAAATTTACGAATAACGATGAGGAAAAACTATTAGCGTCTGCTTCAGCCGCTACCTATCTAAATTTCAATATTGCATGAGCCCTAATGGCTTCGAAGTTGGATTCTTATGTGACTAACATACTTCACAAGAACTAACGTACTGGAGCACGTCGCGAGTCATGCCCTCCCACGTATAAGTTTTTCTCATCCTGGCTAATGTCTTACCACTACCCTGATGCCCACTACTTGGTATGTCGTGGCTAACCGCTAAAATGGCGCTAGTCAATGTTAGGGGAACCATGATGCGAAAGGCGGAATCTACTAGTCTATGCACCAAACCATCATGAACTTCACATAAGGGAGCTACCCTTCTAACCCATCTACTAGACGCTTTGTCGGTTGGTAATGTTTTACTTTCAAGGAAATTTCTAATTAACTGTATCTTTTTATCGTTTTTCTGGTGGTCCAGAATCACGTCCCTATCTAATTGTATTAGATTGTCATGAACAGACTCAGCATTGCCGCGGTCTTCCGACAATGTCAGGAACCCCTCATTATCTGCCAGCAAATCGTGAGGTGCGCACGGTATCCGTGACAAAGCGTCAGCCACTACATTGCTTTTGCCTGTAATGTACTTTATAGGAAAATTTAAAGCTTGCAGTCTACTAATCCACCTTGCAAATTTCCCAGTTGGATCTTTGGTCTTAAGTAGCCATTGTAAGCTACTGTGGTCTGTCCATACATCGTATTCAGCCCCATCGATGTAAGGACGGAATTTCTCTAGGGCCCACACAATTGCGAGACACTCGCGTTCGGTGGTAGAGTAATTTTGCTCCGCTGAATTCAAAGATCTACTCGCGTAATAGATCGCGTGTAAGGGCCCCTTTTCCCCTGCTTCCCCAGGCTGCATGAGAGCGGCTCCTAGGCCTCTATTGGACGCGTCGGTCACAACTACAAAAGGAAGTTTATAGTTAGGGGCACTCATTACCGGGGCAGTCATCAAGGCCTCTTTTATCTTATCGAAGGCGGCCTGCTGGGCGGCTCCCCAGTGGAACTTTTCATCCTTTTTTAACAGTTGGTTAAGCGGGCTAGCTATATTCGAAAATGTTTTTACAAATCGCCTATAATAGGACGCTAACCCCAAAAAAGCACGAAGCTGCTTAACAGTTCTTGGGGCGGGGTAAGCCCTAACACTTTCGATCTTAGCGGGGTCAACAGCAATACCCTCCCTGGTTATCAAATGTCCCAAAATTACGACCTCATCTTGGCAAAATTTGGTCTTAGAAGCCTTCACAGTTAATCCCGCCTGAGCTAATGTTTGTAGGACTTTTTCTAATGTAGCTAAATGCTCCTCAAATGTGTCGGAGATTATGATTAGGTCGTCTAAATATGCTAAAACTCCCGAATCTCTAAGATGGGCAAAAAGTAGGTTCATCATTCGTTGGAAAGTGGCCGGGGCGTTAGTTAAACCAAACATTAAGACAGTAGGATAAAACAGTCCACGATGTGTTACGAACGCTGCCCGATCACGTGACCCCTGATCTAAAGGTACTTGCCAAAAGCCGGCGCGTAAATCCATTAGAGTAATAAATTTAGGTTTCGTAATACGATCTAGAATATCATCTATTCGCGGCATTGGGAAACTATCCTTACGCGTGACACCACTCAATTTACGGTAATCTATACATGGTCGGATGCCTCCATCTTTCTTTGCCACTAAAATGGTGGGAGAGCTCCATGAGCTATTGCTGGGTTCTATTAAATTGAGTTCTAGCATCTCATCGACCACCCTATCCATTTCAGCCTGTTTAGCGGGAGAGTACCTATATGGAGGCGTCATTGTGATACCTGGGTAGGTAACACGCCGTGAATACTGTCTGACAGTTCTCAAATAAAACTAATTTAACTCAAGAAAATGTTAAAAAGAAATTGTGATAAATATTATTTTTCGTAATAAATCCTGGATAAATATTTTTGCATCAGGTGAAATTGGATAATGGGATTTCTTAAAATGGCACAGCTCGTTTTTTGTCTTCTTTGGCACTCTGGCACACATTTTGCATTATTAACAATTTATTTTTACCATTTAAGTTATTTGCGTACTTTTGAAACTCGATGGTTGTATTACTTATCATTGAGGAACAGGTACATTTTGAATATTTTGAAATGGAAGAAGTCGAACCTTGACAACGCCATCTTGGAAATATCGGAAATACGACGAATTTATGAAGCGTTCTTTTACGGATGCTTGTTTTCTTTCACAACTTTAATTGTTGAATTGGCTATAAAAGGCCTTCACACTAGCTCGAAATGACTGGTTCATTCGTAGGATGCGACTAATATTAACGTCTGAATAAAGATTCCACACTTGCCGTAATTACAAAAGTTTTAATCATGGCACACATGTTGTAAAGTTAATTAAAAGTAGTAAATGTACTTGAATTTTCAGTTTTATTTATTTTATGATCTTCGATAAACTAGATTATTTTTTAAATTCACACTATATTTTCGAAAGGTTTAGACATTTTCTTTACCAAAATGAGATTGGAGATTTTAAAATAATTTTATATTATCAAAGCATTTGCCATAGCAGATACAGTGCAATTCCAGACAGACTTCAAAAATTATATACACAAATCCATTGCCCCGAAAAGTTATTTTAATATTTTTACTATAATTGTTAGAATCTTGAAACTGTTATAGAACTTGTTGCAGTCCTTAAGATAGCCTTATTAATTAATTCAATGGCTTTTAAAATCATATTCATAAATCAGAATTAATTTAAGAAATCTACAATCCTATTTAAAAATAAATCGTTGTTTGTTATGTCTGAATGATTTGTTTTTAATTTCTTGAACGGAAACTTCTTTATATGAGACTCCGATAGTGCCTCGATTAGTAAGCGTCTACTATAGGCCTAGTAAACTTTATAAATATTGAAAGGAATTTTGGCTCTCGCTAGACTAACCTGTGTCCTGTTAAATCCCGAATTTTAAAATTCCTTCGGTGGTCCGAAATATTTGCGGTCAAAGATCATAAAATGTATCGTACACAAAATCATTCTGATAGTCCCAGAGGAAAAACAGCATAGAGATCAGGCCGACTACTCAACTGAAAGGAAACTGGGAATCCGGATTAGCTCTAGTTTCGTGACTAAAATGATCTGAAGTTCCGTCATGCAAAAATCACATGCACCGTCTGGTTTTTAGCGGCTCGTCTTCGAGTCACTCTGGTAAAGTATCTTGCAGAGACCGTTTCTATGCGTCGCCATCTAGCCTGGGTGGTAAAAAAATAAGGTCCAATTAAATGATAGCCAACAACGCCACACTAGAGGCTAAGGCTAAACTGCTGTTGTTTGAAACCTAGCACTTGTTGCGTTACTTTGGCTCAACTGGTGATTATTAAGTAAATTGAGAATTACATCACTATAAAAATTTAAATTATCGGATGTTAAGAGAACACTGTTTAACCGTCGGTCCACCTGATGGTGAACAACCGAACATTTTGCACAAATCCCCCAATGCATGCTCCCGGAAACTGCTTTTTAGACGGCAAGATGTAGTATAGGTGGTAGGGTTGACGGCAGTGGCTCTTTTTCTCCGCCAGGTAGCGTAGATCCTAATTTTGATCTCTCCCGAGCCTGTCAAGTGCTGAATACATAGGCCCTTATGCCCAATTCAAACTTAAGGGGGCTTTGATATTCGTATGCCAAAAACTATAGCTCATGATGCAGAAAATCATTACAAGCACTTGACCTCCCGTAATTTAAATACAATTTTGAAACACGTCTTTCAAAAAAAATAGCGAGTGTGAATAGGGGCTCATCAGTACTGTGTAGGAACTCTGGCTATTTCCGATGATAGCCAGAGATCCTACACAGTACTGATGAGCCCCAAAAGGGCGAAACCGGTCTACTGTTGGAATCTCTGGCCTAAATTTTGACTTTCGATATAAATGGATATAGAGTTATTGGGTAAAATCTTTTTAAAGAGATTACCAAATGTAGAGCTGTGGATGTAGAGCTGCCAGATTAAAGTTTTCCACTTAGGCCCCAGGGGCATTTCTGCTTGACTTATTTAAGGAACATTTGGGTGTTCTGAGTATTAAATCGAGTAAAGGAGCGTGTAGTATAATATTTGGTTTATTCCTTTAATTATGATATTATGTACCGTAGTTTAAATTAATTTGTTTTTGTTGTATGTATGTTTTAATTTACTTTTCACTTTAAATATTTATTTTATATTCATTTTTTTGCATTCATCGGTCGAGGTTTACTCCGGCTTTTGTTACGTCAAAACGTCAGTTTTCCCACTTGGGCTAACTTTGAGAATCTTCGATGGGTGGAGATTCAAACGGCGACGGTCAAGCTCTTATTAGTCATGGAGGTTGGCGATAGCCTCGACCGGATATTGGCTTGAGTTGGCGACTTTTTCACAAGTTAACATCTGAACCCGGACCAGACAACGCATGTACCCCGGAAATTTCGCGGTCCTTCTTTTGAACTAGTTTTTGTTTCACGCTAATTTCTTCTTGTACAGTCGCGTGTTAATGAATTTTCCCTTTTTTAACTATTTGTAAATAAAGTAATATTTTTATCACAGCCCTTGTATCTTCCTTTCGTCGACACGTTAATATTGATTTTAAAAAAGCAGTACTGCGAACTGAAAAACTGTTCAGAGATCATCGAAGAGATCACTGAAATTAAAGCCTTAAAGGTACAAATATCATTTTAAATAGGTTTAATTGTGCACCGACTACTTATGGCGTTTACGTGTTATCAACCCATGCAAACACCAAATGATCTGCCAAATTGCTCTTCCTCCCCCCCAACAAGATTCCGAGTTCATATTTTGACACAAAAGTGCTGCTAATCCATATTTATCATTATCACTGCACCTCTGCTAACTTTGAAAAACATTATCTCTTAGGCTGGGTTATGGTTTCGTTAGCATAACGTTTAAATTCACGAATACCAAATGCATGAGAGTGAGGCAGCCAAAAAATGTAATTTCCCTGCCTTAAAAAAGTTATATTTTTTCAGTGTTAAAAATTTAATTACTAAACCCCAAACCCAAACCGGCCATCTTCGGATGCTCAATATTAAAAATCCGTTTACAAAATTTAAATACGACATGCGTCAAAAAAGGGCCAAATCGATTTTCAGGCTATATGTTGACTATTGGGATAGATAAGGGTTTAAAGGCGCTACATATCAGTTGAGCCATTAATATACTCAAGAGCCTTGGAGGATATTATCTATGCACGAACCTCGTACCTTCTGATCCATTAGAGAATATTTGACATTTAGTTTTACAGTCCGAATTTAGGCGATTGTTACGACTATTCGGCTTTTTATTCTACAGAAATCTTCACAGAGCGAAAATTAATATGTTATTTAAAATCTGCTTTAGGTATTCAATTGAATCGATGATGTTTTCTTTAAACACCGATAATTATTTTAGGCATTTTGCCAAATCTTGCAACTTGTGCGCAAGGGGCTAAGAATTTATATTTATTAATATTTCATTGATATTTTTATATTTAAAGAACGATCAAAATATTAAATAAAAAGTGAATTAAATACGTAACAGTTTAGCCAAAGAGTGATAAATTTCATGAAATCATAATTTTGGAAAGTTTGGAAATTCACCTTCTACATTTACTTTTAGGAGTAGATCAACCAACAAAAAAGAGTGTTTCTAATCTGCAACGTTTGATTATTTCACATGGAATTACCTACTGCGTTCATTGGTTATTTAGGGTGGTGCTTGATCGAGAAATGATGATGTAAATTTGAGGTTTAAGAATATTGTTCCGTAAAAAAGGCAATGAAATAAAATTATCGCCTTCCGAACGAGGCCTAGTAGATAGCATATTTCTAACTGCCCGGATTAGGTAGTGTTGCAATTATGATCGGTACGACAGATACGTTGTTATGGCCTCTAAACACTTTACAGCTGTCGTAGGCGTTAAAACAACATACACGACGGCATCGTACCTTGTCAGCAATCATATTCATTTTTCTGTCTTATAATTTTAAAATAACAGGGTTCATACAAAATTTCCGGAATAAAATTCCCTGACATTTCCAGGTTTTCCCTGAGTAAATTGCCAAATTTCTCTGACCATTTTTGTAGAATAAATTTATGTTTTGAGGTAAAATCTTGAAAAATGTTAATTATGTATTTTTAAGACATTTTTCAAAAATTTATTTTTCGGATTTATTTTTGGGGTCATTTTAAAATTCCTTTACTATTTCAGACTATTTTAAATTCCCCTGACTATTCCCTGACCATTGGGAAACATTTTCAAATTTCCTGTCTTTTGCAAGTTTTCCAGGAAATAGCCAGGAGATTTGGCAGTAATGGGATCGAGATAAATATATATTGGCTGAGATGATGCGCTTGAGTGGTGAAAACCTTTTAATGTTCAGGTATAGCGCAATCGCCAACATTTGTGGTTGAAGTGATACCCTTCGACTGAAATGGAAAAACAGTTCTGTACGAGTTTATATCATCAGGAAGCACCTGTGTGTTTCATTTTTTACCTATACAGAAAAAGTATTTGACTGTTTTCATATAGATCAAAAGCGTCAAACGTTTCGCTTTTAGCATAGGCGTATTACGTAAAGTTTTAAGAAAAGTTAAATTTTTTTAGCCCGATTGATATACACCGGTAAGTTAATTTTAATTATTTAGTATCTTTACATTGAAATCTATGTCAGCCGTGGAACTTTCGCCAATAAGTGATGTCTAAGGACTTAATTTGACTGTTCCGTAGAGGACGTGCAAATACCATTTTTTGGGGATCGAATCGAATATCAAACAGTTTTTTTCAAGGCACGTCAAATACCAAACCGAATATTTATAACGTCAAATAATATAGTCAAATATTTTTAGAGCAAAATTTTAAGCCAGTTTATTGATCAAATACCAAATAGTATTTCGAATACCAAATAATTCGACGTATTTGGTTTTGAAATAACTAAATAGGTTGCATATTTGTCAAAAAAGTAATTGAAATCACTGTTTATTTTACTTGCAATAGTAAAATACTAAACGAAATGAAAACTTTTACAAACAAAATTTAAAATACACATTTATAAAGTTTAACTAACCCAGGTCCAAGTCAGCTAGCGACTTTTATTCTTTAGTAACTACTAACTTCAATTAAAATCAAAGGATCTGCTATATTTTTCATGCTTTGCAAACACTTCATTAAAATCTCGGGTTTTTAAATATATGTAGATCTTTTATCACAAATAAAAAAATAATATTTAATTTAATTTATAATAATTATAAACCCAGAAGTTAGTTAACTCAAAAATTCAAAACCGAAAGATCCAAAAAGTTACGTACTTCAACCTTTCTCCCAGTTATTAGTTTTGTTTTGAACTTGGTTTACGTTTAAGTTTTACTTTGTTATTCTAGAAAATTAAATAACAAAGAACACGCGAAAAATCTAGCCAATAGGCGCTAGAATAAACAGCTTCTGCCTTTCGCTAAGAAGTTTTAATGCACACGGTATGAATAATGGACGTGCAAATTACTCTTAATATGGTCCTTTCCGCTGTGGCCTAAAGTGAGGTGCCAGAAATAAGGACTAGTTCGGAAATTTCACAGCTTTCTCCTCTGATGGCCTTAGAACTCAACAATTTAGAGAAAGACCCGCGGTTATTCGACCAGTTTGTAAACTATTTGAAAACCAAATACTTTTTTCCTATCTTTTCGAATATTCGACTATTTGATCAAGAAAAACGAATATTAGCGAACTTTCCCAAGTGCTATTCGATTTGGTATTCGATCGAATTATTGGATCTTACCAAATATTTTTCACACCCCTACCGTTTCGTAAATAAATGATATAAAAAGTAAATTAATCGAAGTAAAAAAACGCGATATTTACCGGACTGGAAACATTTTCCTTATTGGTCTTATTTTCCAGTAGAATAAGAATTAATAAGTGTTCGGCCCAAACCAATATGAAATCGGTATCGGTCACTGACATCGCGATTTTCCCGATTAATCGGTTCGCATCTAAAATACCGAGTTTAATCGATTATCAAAAAAAAACCTTCCGATACCGATTTTACCCGATTTTTTTCCGATTATTTTAAAACGATTTTCTTAAAGTCCTGGTAGATGGTGCCACTAACCTTAACCCTTTGAAGTTCAAACTTCAGTTGCAGCATGGAGAAATGGGGGTGGAGAGAAAGAGACGGCGTTTTCGTAGATCGAGCCCTTACCGGAGTCTCCCAAGATTGGGTGGAAATAAGGGGGAATAAAAAAAGGGGGACGTTGGTTTTCAAGTTGAGGGCTAGACCCCAGATTTAAACGTTTAGGCTTTGTAAATATTGCTGACTCAAAGGTTGCTGAGGAGAAACTAGTTGAACATATCGTTGGGAGGTTCAATTTTTCTTCAAAAACTCAAACTAAAACTGCAATCTCTTCGAAAAAAGGAAAATATTCAAAAGAACACGCATTTCCTAAATGTACTAATATGACAAAGATTAGTATTTTTTTTAAATTCAAGCAAATTTTAATAGAATTGTGTAAATTCAATTGGGAAAATTTTGAGCGAAATTCATTATATTCGGGAAAAGTTGGGTTAAATTGGATATAATCAAAAATTAAATTTGGGAAAAATGATAGGTTTGGATCATGTAAATTGATCAAATATACATGAAATATCTAATTTTTGGATATATGGTTTTGTGTTTGATGTCAATAGTATTGGCGATGAATTACGTTTAATATAATAGCCTATCGTGAGTTCCGCGTCACATTATTTGTCAAATCTATATCCCAATCAAAGAATTATTTCTGCTGGTTTTCGAAATTCAAGATGGATGTTAATTTATTTAACGTTTATCAATGTTTTAAAATAATAGTAGAATCTAAATATTTTTTTCAAGTTATCTATTTCAACACATCATTTTTATAGTCCTTTCGGAACAATAATTGATTTTCCGGAGTTCTACCTCACCCATCTTATGTACTAAGCCAGAGAAAGGCTTTAGCTTCTTTTTTCGTTACACTATTATAGAATATAAATAGTGTGTCTGCTACGCTTGCATTATTGATAAATTGCAACCATTTATTTAACCAAATTCCTATAATTTTATAAATCATTCACATTTCTCTATCAATATGCGCTTAAATAAAACATCTTCCCAGAAATTGCCAAGAAGTAATATTTCCGACAGCCAGGACTTACTATTTATATAGTGCTTGTTGAAATATTAGAAAGCTGGGATTTTTTCTCGAACATAACATCGGTTTTTTGCTAAGCCTTAACATGACAAAAAAATTACCATAGTTAAAAGGAAACACTTGATGCATACCGTACTCCAAAGTAATACGTTTAGTTCTAAAGGAATTAGTTTTCATCTTTTTCCGAAAGAAAATTTTATACGAAATAAATTAACTCTGTCCGGTAATATAAAATATTCCCTATAATTTTAATTATTTATACCATAAGAGGATGATAATAATAATATTATCTTCATATACTTAGATTTAGTAACATTATATATTTTACCTTAAAATATATTATCGGAAAAAGTATGTTCCTTATACACGTGAGCCGACGCGTTTCTTCTCTGACGCAAAATTCTCATGAGGGCAAAAACGCGTCTCCAATTGGCTTAAATATGACTTTTTGCCTAGCCATTCTAACCGTTTAACCGACCGACCGGAAATAGTTCCTTTCCAGATGAATTTGGAGAGAGGAGTAAAAACCGAGTATCTTTTATTGAAGCGTTCATTTCCCAAATATTTTGTGAAATTATATAATTTTCCCTAAAATTCACCAAATTTACATTATTTAGCCTATATTTTCTTTAAATCTACCCAAATTCAGACATTTAATATAAATTTAACCAAATTTAGATATTGCAAGTAAATTTGCCCTATTTTAGCCGGAATGTAGGTAGCTAGCATTCATTTGGTCAATTTCTCCAAATATCGCTAATTTTTCAAATCACTTGTAGTAACCCAATTTTACATAAAGTTAAATCAGTGTATTTTTATATTCCCAAATTTAACCACCTCTGTTTTTTTTTGTTAAAAAATTGTCTTTAAAAATGTAAAATATTTCATAGAATCTTCGATTTTGCCATTTGCTAAGCAGCGGAAATAAAGGAATACTCTAGCCCGAAACCACGATTATTCGGCACATAAACCCATAAACCAATCAAAATATTGCGGAAACACGGTTTATAGATACGTAAACTAAAGCGTGAATTAAGTTATGATTTTAGACCCACGGGTGTTCCATTCCTGGCTGTGGCCCTCAAACGTTTTACAGTACTTAAATATGTGTTTGTAACCAATTGTTAATTTAAATTCAATGACATTAAGTACGATTACATCAATATGATTATGTTAAGTTAACCCGCTAAAAATAGAATTATTTATAAAGAATTTTACTTCATCCCAATAGCAATATTTTAATTTTAAATAGAAGCCCCAGATTCTTGTTGTATTACACTGGTAAAACAAGGTTTACTTTAAAATATAACTTTAACAGATAAATTGTAAATCCATGATCGCTTAGTCAGATTATTGCGAAAACCAATTGAGAATTTCTAGTTTTACAGATGGAGTGGGGCTATATTTTGGACGGAGTCGTGGTCGTGGCGTCTGTGGTGATCTGCGTGTTGATCAGCGTCGTAGTCAACAGGAGAGAGAAGAAGACCGTGGATGGTTTCCTTTTGGGGGACCGACAGATGTCCGTGATCCCCGTGGCGTTTTCCGCTTTCGCAACCATCATATCAGCCAATAATATAACTACCATGGTGGGGGAGAGCTTCGCCAACGGATTCCAGTTTTTCATCATCGTGTTCACGTTCTTCCTTATGCAAATCCCGATTGCGTTCCTCATCATACCAGTCTTCCACAACATGAAATATCTCAGCGTTTATGAGGTAAATGCGTACTTTATACTGATTCCAGCAGAAGGGGTGTCAACAAAAAGACAAAGAGTTAAATGTTAAATATTAATGCTTTAATTGAAACTGCAATTAAAAGTGATTCAATAAAAACCACTTCTAGCAGGAAAAGATCATCGGCCTATAAGCTCAGTTGGATAGATCGTTGTGCTAATAACGATCCCCCCGTAATGTATGGTGATGGTTATGTTAACTGAATTAAATATTTTATTATATTAAACAAACGATATTTATTCCAACTGTAACTGTAAATAATAAAGTGTGGTTTGAGATTAAAACGTTTTAGTCCTCTTCCTCTATCCAAGGTTATTTTATATTACATCAGTGTTTCCACATTGAGGGAAAGTAACCCCTTTTTGGGATTTTCCGACCTAAAAGGGATTTTATTTTGGAAGAGAGGGAAAAAGAAAAAAAATGGTATTTTTCAAAAATTAAGTATTTAAAGGATTTTGGGAATTTTCTAAAATGTTGCCAGAAATATTTGGTCTAGTACTTCAAATACTGCACTTCGACCTTTATTAGACACCACGAATGAAATAAACTGGAATCCCAGGCGGAGGCGCACTATTGTAATTCTATTTTTAGTTCCACTTCGATATATATATATATCGAAGTGGGACTATTGCTATGGACGGAATGTTGTAAGTGTTGTTGTTGTTTGTTTGTTTGTTGTGGAAAGCGACGACACGGTAGATGGAGCTGCGACAATAATTTTTTTTATAATTTATATTATCGGCGTCGCCGAGACTGGAACACAGAAGCTGCTGGCCGCGTAATCTCCAAAAACCGAGGGTTTTACCAACTGAGCTTCGCCGTCCTATACGTAACTTTAGCTTGAACGTTTACCATTGAATACTTTTTGTTTCGTGCCCGTCCTATAGGGGGGCGCATTTCTTCCATTGGGGGCGGAACGAAATTTTGCGTTTACTCAATAGCGGTACAAGTAGATTGTTAACTAGTAGTGCCCGTAAAGGCGGGAGAGATAGATCCGTTAGACATTGCAGCAGAGAGCATATAATATTATATAAGTAATAAGTGTGGCACTTTCTTATCGAAACCGTGTATGGTCAGAAGTAATAAATAAGTGTGGCACTTTCTTATTAAAGGGAGTGACCGAAAAAAACAGTTGGTCTCATTCGATAGAGCTCTTTGACACGCACGCAGTGCCGTTAATTTCCGCCCCCTCCGACCAAACCCCGTAAAGGGAGAGTTACCGGAAAAGTTGATTTCATGATAGTGGGCGGTGGAGGATGGTGAATTTTATATCAAACAATAGGAAATCACATGGGCTCAACAGCTTTTTTATTAAATTGCCCACCCGGGTCAGCTGATGGTGGGCGGCATCCACTCTTTAACTTAGGATGTCAATTTATATATCAAACGATAAGAAATCACGTAGCCTCAATAGTTTTTGTATTAGTTTGCCTACCTGTGCCTACTAAGGGTGTATAGGTTTGTCCACTCTAATACACTGATGTCGATCTAATATTACGGCCTGGGCCGACTTGTTCAATCTAACCCACTCACTTCTGCGACCCGCAACATTTTATTTAGCGACGCCATGAATCTATAAATATTAGACGTAGATATGATTTTACTGACGTTGGTTGATCTTTTGGGTAATTTAAAAATGATATCCCATCTTATATTTACTCTTGAGCATTATTGCCATTTAAAAATGAACAATGTGAACCACCGTAAGAATGACGACTCGATTTAATTTCTTTTTCAACTATGCTTTACGCTAGTCTCTACCTATTTCACGGGAAAATATATGCGGGGACCATATTTTTTTACCAACTGACACGCTAGAAGCATCACAGGCACTCCAGACAGCAGTACCACCAGGCACTTTTCCCGTAATCGCCTCTCTCAGCTCTCCTTGCATTCCTCCATGGTGAAATATATTTCTGAAAGCGAGATTACTGGCCCATTAGCTCAGTTGACTAGAGCGTCGTGCTATTAACGCGAAGGGTTTGGGTTCGATCTCCCCAATGGGCCAACAAGAAAGTCTCATTTTCTTGAAACAATTTTTTAAGTGGGTAAGATCCCGCCCATGGGATAAAGAATTTTTTTGAACTACAATTTTTAGTTTGTCAGTGAATAATTCTTAGCAGAATGAGTGCATTGGCCTTTTATTCGAGCTGATTAGAGCGTCGTGTTCATAGAGTAACCCACTCGCATAGAGTGGAAGGCCCTATGGAAGCGCATGAAGCAATAATCCTAACGGGCCACCTTGTTTTCGAGGCGTGAATTAATATAGTCCGAAGAGCGATGGTGTTGTTTTTCCATTTTTTATAGTATAAACTTACCTATTATCTAGATATTATACATTTACTTTAGGCGAACTTGTTTATTTCACGCCTCGAAAAGAATACATTGCGTACGAAAAGTGTTAACAAATTTTGTAGATTGATAGCCTAGTATTTAGGTTTTTTGGACTTAAACTCATATTTTAAAATTGCTATATCGTATTTTTTTAAGTTTTAATTTTAATTTTTTTTTGGTTTTTAGTATGTTGAGAAGCGATTCGACAAAAGCACCAGAATTTTCTTCTCCGCGGTTTATTTAATTATAAATGTGAGTAAAACAAATTATCCAATTTCGCATATAATAAAAATAATATCAAATACAAAATGTTCGAGAATCAGAGGCAGATGTCCAATTATTTTCGAAAAGTATCGCTACGGCTCTTTGGTTCACAGACGCTATTATATAGTTTTTCCTCATCATTATTCGTAAATTTGATTTTCTAAATAATGATACTTGCATTTTTATATAATGTTTGCATCGTTTGATTATATTTTGATAAGATTATTTAAGAATAAAAACGTTCTTGTGACTTTTTAATTTTTCAGTGGGAGAAGCTAGATCATATGCACAACCTCGGAGAAGCTAGCGACGTTACGTCGCCTACACTCGATTCGGTCGCGAATAGCAACTGTCGGCTCTTTCATTGCCACCTGTATTATGATATGGCCCTTATTATTAAGGATGGCAATGAATCTATCCGAATCTTCGAAAAAACGACTTCAATAGAGAGCCTGGTGTCATCTATAAATAGCAAAGGAAATTAATATTCAAAAAAGCGTTACGATAACTTCATCAGAGAACCATTTATAGTTATGATAATTTGACAACTTATAATCTACGCAGCGGACGTAACCCTTAATAAGCCTTTCTATAAAGTCATTATGCTTGCCGAACTTGTTTTAATGTATCGCCTCCGTCCCGAGATACGTATGAGTTCAGTTCAGTTTTGAAGGTTAGATCTTTATAAAAGGGCGACTCGTCAAATTTTAATTGGCTATCATAGTGAAACGTTACTTCTACGTCACGAGTTACGCTCCCGATACATCTAAACAAGAAGGCCAATGTTACTCTATAGAAAGGCCTATTATATATCCTATATAAAATATATTAAAATTACAAAAACCTTAAAATGATTTGAAACGTTGAAAAGTGTATACAGAGAGATAATGTTAAACAAATTTAAATCTAAGACATGTAAATATTTTGACACAAAACAAGGTTTTCATTATTATTGAAATAAAATCATTATTGGGAAAAAAAGTGAAATATGGAAATGAGGATATAGCAAATGCACTAACGATTAGATATTTAAATGGCAACACCCAAATCCCGTAACTATGCCTCTTTTGTACCACTTGATTGCATGACCGGATAATAATATTCTAGATTTTCCGGAGCTCGGGCAGCAAACCAGTAAATTTCAAACTTCGGTTGGGGCCTTTAAGTAAAAAAGTCTTACAGCTATATAAGAGGAAAAAGCCAGATACTCTAAAATAGGAGCAACACACACAGCACCCTACACAAGGAGTACGCAACCCGTCAACAGTCGTGCATTTTCTTGTGTACATTATTCATTGGTTAGACGCTTTAGCGCCTTCTGCCGTTGGAAGGGGAAATTTGGTAATTGTCTTCTCCCCGCCCGTAAAACGTTCAGCGTAAAGGTTCATCCAATGAAATTTGTACACAGCACTGCCTTAGCGTGATTAAGGCCAGCTGCGTTCTCCTTGTGTTTGTTGCTCCTCCTAGCTATAACTATGGGCTATAGCTTAGCCCATGCGTTCTTCATCATGTTTTGAATTCAATCAAATCTAATTCTCAAAATGTTTAAGTCAGCGTTGAACCGTTGAAATTTGCTGATCGTCATTTGGTACTTCGGGATGGACGTCACCATTCCCAATGGTTGCTCAACAATTTCAACGTCGCTGTAAAGCGTTGATAGCAGTCCTGTTAATAGCACCGGTCTGTTAATTGCTCGGACCGGTTTATTAATGGAAAACCTAGGGATCGCAGGTCATTGGAACCTTATAATTAATTGTAAAATTTCATAAAAATTAAGTAGATGTCATGTTGAATATTTAAGAGCTTTTGTTTTTGCTTGACTTTAGAGTCCCCTCTTTAAGTCCCAATCCCGCGAGAATGTTTTTTTAATGGACAGGATGCAAGATCCAGCGACTGAGTTCTTTAATATCTGATCTTTTATTTTAATACTCAATAAGATTTCACTACTACCCTCATGTACTGTCTACAGTAAACACTCTCACTTATTTCGGTACTAAATACCTTTACTTATGAATATTCGTGATCGAAAACTATCACTACGGCGTCTTGGGTTCACTTTTTAAGCCTTGATAGCTAGTGGCTAAAGCAGTATAACTCCCAAATAACAAATCTTGGAAAATATTGCTCTTTAGTAAGTTTTCTCAGCCATAATTATCCCTCTCATGCTCCTATACTTTGAGTTTCTTTTTAAATACCTTTCGTTGCGTTTGAATTCTGGCCGTTCTCTCTGACGATTGTTATATTCGCCATAGGGCTTCAGCGAAGGTGCCCCCCGGCACTGGTGAATAGCCATCCCTATATTGGCTAGTCGCTATTCCCCGACTCCGTCTTTGTCATTGGTCCGACAGGCTTACCCCTCGCTCTAGCCCTTTTTCTCTTGGCACTTCTTTCGGCACTTTTTCATAAGCCACCTGTTCCCAAATGTTAGTCCCAGAACTTCGCTTCTTTATTCATTTTGAACTCTTATTGCAAAGAATTGAAAATTGCATTAAAACCAGTACGGTGTAAAAAAAGCATCGGTATCGAGGCTTTCATGTTAGAAAGTAATTTTGGTAAATTGCTTTTAAATATTGAATATGTCAAAGTTAAAGAGTTAGTTATGGTCTCTGACTTTGAAACATGTGTGTACTGTACGGGGCTTAACAACTTCCTGGGGTCATCAAGACCAAGTGCCCTCTTGCTCATGAAAACTTGGTTCATTCCACCTCGGTCTATTGGGCAATTTAAATATGGACGACAAAAGGTTATTGGTTCCACGTGACACTATATCCAACCCGGATGAAATAGGTCACGTGTCCCTGTGTTTAAAACCAGAGGACAGTAGTTTTTGGGTCAACTTCTCCCAGAGGTCTCAGCCCTAGTGAGACTGAGATTACAGTTCGGGTAGTCAACTCTTAGAAGAAGTCTCCGGTTCATTCAATAACAATATACACTATACCCGCGATAACGCGATCCTACGAACATCATCCCTTTTCTTCGATTGGTACTAAGGTACCAGACACTTTCAATGGCCTTCGGGTGTAGAACATTGTTAATATTAATCTAGTACTTAACCCTTCTGGTCAACGTTTAAATAAAGGATTAATTACCTTTTCGATCTAATAATAATAATCAGCTAGGCTAATACCCAAGGCACCACCTTAGGCCTAAGTCACCAAGCTACTATTAAAGCCATTAATTCAGGTGGCCGAGTTACAATGCGTGAGAGGGGGGGGGCAAGTCCTTCATGCCCCGCGAGCCAACAGCTCCCTACACTCACTATTACCGTTAACCTCAACAAGTTTTTATGGAAGAGGAAACCGAAGAGCTCGGGGGAAAACCCCTGAAACCAGTGGGGAGAGTCATGCAAACTCAACGCAGAAGGAGTTGTTCCGAGTTTCTACCCAGTGCCACAAGCTGGGATCGAATCCGGCTCCTTTTGCTGCGAGGTGAAAGTGCTAACCACTCCGCCTCTGGCATTCAACCTCTGGTCTAGATTTGATACATACCTCAGGTTTCATTTATAATTTTCGGGTTTTATGCATTTCTTGTGTTGTATAAAATTACAACATCAATTTTAAATTTATAAATGTCAATTCCCAATGAGTAAATATTTCATTAACTTAGTACTGAAACCGAAACACATCCCTAAACATTTAAGAGCCAATTATCAGTAAATATATCGCTAACCCCAATAGTGAAAGTTACGCGAGTGATCGGGACAAAATAACTTGTTAGTGGGATCTATGCCAATTCAAATTTAATTTCTCTTTTTTTATCCTCTTATTCCAAAGCATTGCAAACCCTGCTAGAGCAGACGCTATTAGTTTCCCTCAACGTTATTCGTAAACTAATAATGAAACTTGCATTTTAATATAATATTTGGTCGGTAGACTTAAAACATTATTTACTTCTACACGAAATAAAATTATAATGGTACTAAAATATCTCATTATGCGACTGTGATATAATTGAATATCACTCGAAAGGGTGGTCAATTTCTAACAGCACGGACAGAAAACGTTATGGAAAGCCATAAGCCTCCCCTAAATATTAAGCGAAAACCGGTGACATCACTCGCGTCTGCGCATGAGGGAAGAGAGAACAATTCAGTCCAGCTGCAATCTTAGCTATTCCTCTCCATTACACATGATACTACAAACCTCATTTTAGCGACCTATAAGTTATCAAATGACCTGGGATCCTATTTGCCAAACTTAATACGGACCTATCATTTATATTGGTTCCTTAAGCGGTTGCTGATAAATAATAGCTGCAAACGGATATCACGATCAATGAAGATTTTCATACCCCGTTCATCAGACGGTAAAATAAATTCCAACGGCTTTCCGGCCTTGGGAAATCAGTTTTCTACTATTTTTATTTGATATTATTACTGCATTTGTTTTCAGCTTGTTTTTAATGCGGTACATCTTTACGTTCCCGCCATCACGGTGACTACAGTAACTGGAATTTCTTACTGGATTACTCTGGCAGCATCTGGACTCGTCTGTACGCTGTACTGCGTCATTGTAAGTAACTCTTACATAAAGGCAACTCTGTTTCAAACATTTACTTTAATATAAATATAAATATTATTTAAATATATTTATTATAACTATAATTTAAATAATAATATAAATATTTATATTATTTAATTATAATTATAATAACTTTAAGTTAAATAATTATATAAATATTAATACTATTTAATTATAATTATGACTACTTTAATTTATCATAATATTAATATAAATATTATATAATGATAATTATGATTTAAATAATAATAATAATAATAATAAAATGTTTTCATAATATTTAGGCTTAAAGAACTCTAGTTTTTTCCAAAAGAAATTAAATCAAAACTTAAACGTAGGATTTCTCTAAAGAAAAATTTTTCAATACATAAATAAATATTGAAATTCTATCCTTCTTTATACTTATAGAAAGCATAAGATATATCAAATTGGGTTTATTCATCGTATGAACAGTTACCGTTGTTGGTAGCGATAAGTGACGTTAACGCGGTAGCTTTCCCGTATCACGTGACCGTCAACGGGAAAATCATAATTTTAAAATTGGTGGACCGAACATGTCATGGCCGGGAGTAGTGGCGTACTCCTGTAAATCCAAGCGTCAGGGAGGCAGAGTTTGTGGATGGCCGTGTGAGGACGACCACCAATCCCCCCACGTATCCCCCCGTTGGCGTGGCCGTTACACATATCTCGCCCTGATTAATCAGATATTCGCCAGGCTCGCGGTCTTCTCAGACTCAATCAGCCCTTATTTCTTCCTTCTTTGAATAAAAAAAACGAACATGTCATGGGGTATACTTCCCGACGTTCATAAAAACGTATTGAAAATGGAACATGTGCGCATAAAGTTTTCTTAGAGCAACGAATCGCTAAGGCATAGAAACAATGCAAAATGTTTGTCATAACCTCAAATCTGCGAACCTTTTATGGCCTAGTGTGATACTTCTGTCGTTAGAAGTATATTATAAACAACAACAAGCCCGTTACCGTGGAAACTCTCGATGCGTTTGGCCGCGACGGCTTAGCCCTGGTACATTCCATCGGTCGCCGGCTTCGCTTAGCAAGTGGCGAGATCCGATCCGTCGAGTATACCTCAAGCAACGGATTACTATCGCCATCCAACCCGGAAACGCGGCTTCGGTGCTGAACACGTTCCATCCCGGGGCCTCCCTCGAGGACTTTCTATCATCTCTTTAAATTTCTTGTAATCAATACACTGATAGAACTAGCTTTAAAATGGTGTCTTAGCATTTTGAAATTAATAACTATTTAATAATATAAAACAAACCACTTTCATTTATCTTACGCAGTTTGATTAAAAATATATTTTAAAATTGGTAAAAGGTTTTTTTTTAAATGTTTCGCCATGTTTAAGACATATAACCAAACGTAGCCTTCACCACTTTTAAAAAATAGTTATCGTAGTTTCAGCTAAGACCAATAATATAATATATTAAATGACGAATGTGACGTTTTCTTAAATATTTGAATGACCGGAAATACTAAGCATTTCCCCATGGAGTACTAACACCTACACCTATTGGGGTGGTTGTCATACTTCCGCCAATGTATCGGGTGTTAGTATTATACAAAAACCAGTTCTACGAACTGAAAAAACTAACTGGCGTTAGTATCGGGCGGGATTTGAACCCGAGCCTTCCTGCGCGACCGGTGAGCGTTCTACCACAGAATCACGGATACAAAAGAAACTCTTCCGAGGAAAAATATATTTTGGCTTGCCAACTTGTTATTTTCCTCTTTGGTGGTATATTGCCTATAGATTGCTGGCGATTTTGGTTTCGTCCTATGCAACCTCCAAACACATTTTTACGATGGGAGTCCAAAATACTGGATGTTTATTCCAAACGATGTTTGAGAAACGATGGTTCCATCTCTCACATTGGTTGTTAATTCTATCAGCGTCATTCAGGGTCATCTCATGAACGCGCCACACATTTGGTGGAAATATTGGCGGTACTTTACGAATTCATACCATTGTAGATTTTTCACCTTTAATACGTCTAAAGGGACCATTGACAAACGTAGCGTCAAAATAGTTCACCGCATCAACTGCAACTTCGTTAGATATAGTCCTCAAGTAGGTCATTCCTTATCTATAGTTTTTTTCTAAACCAAGAGTTTGAATTTTCCAAAATGTGCTTTGGGTATAGCGCGTCGCACACTGAAAGGTTTTTTGTCTCAGCAACTATTGCTGGTACACTCTGTTCAAAAAGTCTTTGCCCGTGGGAGATTTCGAACATTTTCGCCCGTCATTTCTTGTATAGTTGCATCAAGTTGAAGCGGACATCGGTAGTAGATAAATAAAATGTTTAGCTACAAATTGGCCAAAATAATTTTCTGCATAGACTTATAATTTGGCCTATTTTGGCCAACTTTTTTATTTTTGATCTCAGGTCATTTTAAACCCGATTTTCGTGTTTTCCGGGGTTGATTTATATTTAGAAAGTGTTGGAATTATTCAAATCGACGCATTTGTTCAAAAGATATTAACCAATTCGTTTTCACAGAAATTGAGAAATATCTAAACATCTCACCAAGCCATTTAAAATAATATATGTTGACGGGTTTTGTCGCCATCTATAGTTCCTAGAAGTAATATTTTTTGTTTAATTCTAAATATGTAACAAATTGAAGGTTAACATAAATATTTTCTGGTACCGACGACAATATATCACCCATTGCAGTCACGAAAAATGGCGCTGGTGCTGGCGACCTGCTGTTAAGACGAAACGTCGGTTTCGTACCGACTTCAACTTCGTTGAACATTTTGACGCTACTCTTGGCTTCGGGCTCTAATGCCACGACATTCCATCTCTTTCTAACCAATTAGAATACGGCGGGATATTAATAATTTTTCAAATTGCAAATAATGCACCATGCGAGGAAGCACGTATACATTTATTTATTTTCTTATATTTTATCCACCAGAAAAGAACGGTAATTAAATATAAATTAATTATAAAATTATTAATTTAAGTATTTTATCTATTATATTTTTTATTTTGAAAAAGTATATTTGGTTTATCCAAGTATCCCAATAATCATTTAATAATTATTAATTATATTGTTTCAAATGAATTTTGAGTAATACTAAGCGCAATTTAAGTCACGGAAATGAAAACAAAGGAATGCGCGCGCATCCTACGTTGTTTCTGATTCCGGTAGTAGCGAACGCATAGTGTGTAATAGCCAAAACTTAAGCTAACATCAGCGTCAGCTTCTATTGGCAATGACGGGAAAAAACTAATTAAGATTAAAAAATAATAATCGTCGACAGCGTCAACTTGAAGAAATGTTTTGACAGTGTGCGACGGGCTTAAGATGATAAAAGCTACCTTGGATTAACAAATATTCACCAAGAGTAGATTTCGCGGCTTGCATCACAGCTTTCTCAAAATCCACATATATAGTTACAACACAACCATCAATTAAAACATGAAATAATACTTTGTAAGTTTACTGAGCTTTCTTTTCAAAAGCCCGTAAGCTGCGGTAACGAACACATTGTTCACTAAAAATAGGTGTTTACTTCCACTCTAATGACGTAAAGTTGTAAAAATATGTGTTCTCTTCCACTCTAATGACGTAAAGTTATAAAAATAGGTAATCACTTTCAATCTAATGACGTAAAGTTAGAAATGTAGATGTTCACTTCCACTCTAATGACGTAAAGTTATAAAAATAGGTATTTACTTCCACCCTATTGACGGAAAGTTGTAAAAATAGGTGTGAAGCTTTTGTGAAATTGCCATCCATACACCACACATCCGTTTTGCAAAGGTTCTCGAAACCCTAATAAGTTGAGAAAATGATCATTTTTTTTTAGGTTCTTGGCCGTTACCGTGGAATAAAAATCGCCTATTATTAGCCCCTAAATTTTTACACCAGTCACCTTCAATTGATTATTTCTCTAGACTTTGATGCTGCTTTGGTTTGTTTTTTCATCCTTAGTGTCGAATTCGCCTCTTAAAAGTGTCCTCCCATGGTATAAGTGACTTAGTATCGTATCGACACTAAGTGAATTTACTGCTTCTGCGAACAATTCTAACGGATATGTCCGAGACATTCAGGCTATTTCTTTAATGTTTGAAACACATTTGCTTACCTTTACTCCTTCCATATCCGACGGATGATTATGAATAGAAGTTAGGTTGGGGTCATTCACATCTAATATTGTTTTAAGTATTGCTTTGAATTTCATGGAACCTGATTTATTACCCCGCCAGTGAATATTACACTTTCCTCTTAAATGTGCAATATACATTCAAAAAAATTCAAATGGTTTTTTGATTTTTTAGGCATAGATTATATAGTTTTGTATTTTTGTGCGTGGCCCTAGGCATATCAAGCTGAGACGAGCGGACTAAATTGTCCCACCCACTCTGTATGTGTTAATAAGCTGACATGGAAGAATGAATGGTGTGTGAATGTTAACCTTAAATAATAAAAAGACATTGTTATTTAATTATAATCGAACTTATGACAGGATACACGGCAAACTAAGAGCATATCATTAGCGTGATTTCAAATTACCCATTTTAGCACTGTAAGGAATGAATCAACGTTCACTAACAATATATTAGCAGTACCCTGTTTACCTCATGTTTAGAAAAACCACGCCTCTAATCCTTCTCCAGATAAATGGGGAAGACATGCCACTCGCCACCTCATCGCTCTCCCTATCCGAAAAACTCGAAAAGAGAGACTATATTTGCAGCTGCATATTCTCAAATAACGTTAATTTATTCTTGGCACTGTTCATAATCTTTGCCTTGATTAACTGAACATAAAAATATTTTTTTATTTTGGAATTCGATATAATGTAGGGTGGTTTGAAGGCGGTGATATGGACAGATGTTTTCCAAACAGTTCTGATGTTCATCAGCGTGATAATAGTGACCATAGTGGCCCTGGCTGACGTCGGTGGTTTGCAGAGGGCTTGGAGCATCACATTCAGTGGAAACCTTCATCAACATTTCACGTTCGTTTTTTTTATAATTTTCTTGTGACACTTATTTGCCGATTTGAATGGTGTAATGTAACATGTATTAATTAAAGGGCCACACCGGCGTTTGAATTTAACCTGTTGCACGTGCTAGTTTCCAGAATATGTTTGGTCGTATCTGCTACCACCTGCTAAATTTGGGATAATTTTTTTAAATTCCGGTGTGGCCGTTAAAGTCATAGGAACGTTTCACAGTTAGGTTTCGTTTGGTTGGCATGCTGTAAAATGGAAATTAAGAGGAGATTGACCTCTGAGGTTTCACGACAGCTTACAGTTTTACAAGGTTCCTAGTCAAGGGAATTTCAACCTCGTACATTTATATGAATTACAAGATCGATAAAATTGGGGGAATTTCTTGAGACGAAGAAAACTGACAGCTGTTGAAAATTATAAACATTTATTTTATAGAGTTTCTTATCTTCTTGTTATCGAACATCTTGTACTATCTGAAAGATAGTTTTTATCATTTCTACATACATACGTTTACCATTAATTGATTGAATGCACTTGCTTCATTTTGTTCAACAAAAAATAACTGTCTTCATTTAGCTTGACTAACTAAACCCTATGCGAGTAGTTTTTAAATTGTTTTTTCAACATGTTACCAGAGCATAGTAGGTTAAATTAGTTGAACTCGTGCTCTTGTGTTGTCCACTTAGTGAACTTTTCAGTCGGTCGCTGTTGTTCCTTATCGTCAATTGTTCATTGCTGATGGAACATGATGGTAATGCAAGATATTTCTGAATTCGATTAGTTGCAGAGGTCATCGGATTGGAGGAGATTCTGTTGATGGACAAACAAGGCACTTATAAAGTCAACAAAGGAGAGCTAACCATTCCTCTTCTTCTTTCAACGGAAGGTACTATCGCGAAGCAAGCAGAGCCTGCAAAGAAGATTTCAACTTGGGAGGAAGGCACTTCGGCAGCCAAGATTCGTTTTTCTTTCCATTCAAACGATAAAAAGATAAAATCTGGAGACGGAGCAGCAGGTGCTGAATTTGTAGTTTGAGTGATCTTTAAGGACTCGTTGACAAAATATATTGAACATTCAGATAAGGAAACGAGAAGCAGCCAGTTGTTGATCGGCGACGCAGCATTAAACGTTGATAATACAAACCATACGTGTGTCAAGTCTGACTGGTACACCTAGTACGATAAATTTAAAGCTTATCCCTATCACTCTAGGAACTGAAAATAACACTTACGCACTTGATAAGGGCAGTTTTGAAGCTGAAGCGATCATCATACTAAATTTGTCCAAGATTTCAGCTAACATCCAGAATCTGAAACACAACATGCACTCCATCATGTGATGTCGGGTGACATATGCACTTCAATCGAGATGTAACCGCAAAACGGGTGGTAGATCTACATATTGAATCTTTATATCAGAAGATAGGAAGCCAACACCTTACGGCATCTGTGGAGCCTGCATCGAAGGAAAGAAAAGTTGTTAAACGTCGAGCGTCGTCCCATAATGAACCAAATCGAATTACAGCCTACGTCAATGATACAATAGAGTTATTGCCATATATAAGGGACAATTATTTCCCTTGCTAAACGGATGATTTCTTAAGATTCAGGATAACTGTCTTCTTGAAAGAAAAGCAACAAGTTCGACAAGCTGTAGAAAATGTTTTGAATTTCACAGAGAAGAAAGAGTGGGTATCCTTTAAAGTCGATTTTTCCAGATGGCTGAGGATAGTTTGATACTAGACACGTTGTGGATATTCTGTCGCTGATTTGAGCTGATTTTCAAAAATCTAATCCCTATAAGCCGCAGCAGAATGGGTGTGCCGACCGTCGGAATCGCACTTTCTTGGATATGGTCGGAACTATGTTGAAAGCTAAAACATTGCGTAATAGTTTATGAGTTGAAGGGAAGTAGCGCTGTGAAGTGTTCCTAGGCGGAAACTCCACAGTTTCAAGATATTCAGCAGTCTGCTACTTCACGAAATAAGAAAATGGGATCGTTAAGGAATAAGAGGCATGTGCTCGAAATAATTTAGATTTTAAAGTCAGATAGATTGTCCTCAGCAAAGTGTTTTTCTAAGAACCGGATAATTGCTGTCGTCAAAGATGTTGTGTCTTTAGAGTTCGAGGACACAGATGAAAATAGCTGCTGGATGCTATGAAGGATTTTGGAAATGAAGATGATGTTCCAGTCGAAACGAAAATTGACTAGTCACACCTCTATATACTTCAAGAAACTTGCCAACTCAACAGTACTCACCAGCGATGATATCCCAGGTTTGACAAGCAACGAAACTACGTAGAAAATGGGAAATCCAAGATTTCCAATTAATGCAATAAGACCAATAACAATACGTGGAATCTAGGTGAGTTACCAGCGTTGGCCAGACTAGTCGTACCGGTGTATTCGCATATAGAAGGCGACGCAGTCCTGTTACATGATGTGGGATGGTCTGAACCGTCTTGAGTATAATATAAAACACGAAACTGCAAGTTCGACATCAGGACAGCGTTCTCTAAGGTTCTCTAGAAGCAGGAGCGTAGTGAAGCACTTCGGTTTGGGGAAGAAAATTAATTTTTGCCAACTCAAAGCCTAACATTTTGCCAACTTTATAAAATATATTTTTCACTTTCAACTGTTTAATAAAAGATATAGTAAATGGCTTTTATTTAATAATTTTAAATAAAATACAATCAAATGGATTACGATAAATGTTCAGTAAACCCAGTTTTAACGCTTATGGTTTAAAAACTACGCTCAAAGTGTTGAGCGGCTCGGTTTGGCGAGAAGTTACGAACTTCCAACGGAGAGAGAATTCTCGAGGTATTTTGGCGCTAGGCTGGGGTACACGAAGAAATGATAAGTGCTTAGACGACACTAAAACAATTATAATAAAGAGCCAATCTCTACAAGTTTCTAGGGAAAGGGGAAAACCCCTTAAACCAGCTGGAAGAGAGCTTGCAAACTCTACACTGACGGAGTTTTACCGCGTTTTCACGCAGTGCCATAAGATGGGATCGAACCAGCTCTTCTTGCTGCGAAGCGAAAGTGCTAACCACTGCACTAACCCACGGGTGGGAATGGCCATGGCGGGCCATTTAACTTTAATTTATGAAAATTGTGATAAAAATAAATATGTAACATGTTACACAATAATATTCTAGATAATTTCTAAGCATACGTATAACTTTTATTGCTTAAATACAAGTGTTTTGTTTTGTTCATTAAATACCACTGTCTTTAATTAACTTAAACCTTAATACAGTTGTTTTGAAGTTGATTATCCCAAAATGCATTTATTATCGAGTAAAAGAGAAATATCCCTGCGAGTAATTTAATTTAATCCAAGAATTTACTATTACTAATTATTAATTGAAATTTATTAATTAAAGTTTTCGTGCAGTCTCTTGAATATGGCGCTTTAAATTATTAAAGTATCAATGAATTCTAGTTCCATTTAAACGATTTTTAACGATATTTAGCTTACATTGAAGCTTAAGGTCAATCGCCTTCGTAATGACTTAGATATTTCGTTATATTAATCAGAGTACCGTAAAAGTTGTTTAAAATATTAAAACTTGGTTAATCTACAATTATTGGTTATTGTGTTAAATTATTCGGTTACAAAAAGAACGAGGCTTTCGTTTAGAACAAGAAAAGACGAACTGACAACTTTTAATAGCGTCACTGTAAATATACAAAAATAGGAACAAAAATAGAGGAGGTATCGCCATCTATTAAATATTTTATAATGCTTATGGCGGTATATTCAAATAACACTTTTCAATTATATAACATGCATACGGTTTGATATATATATGTAATAACACTCTCCCTCGAATGCTATTTATATAATCCGACCGAAAGATTATGTTGAACAATCTTCTTTCCATTTAGCGGTTTAGTCATCATGTCTGAATTGTTCTCTGTAGTTTTCACGTAAGTAAAACTAACTCTCCCTGCTTCCACTATGTCTCGCAAGAAAAACTTCTTCAAATCAATGTGTTTGTTACGTTCTGATATGACTTGTTGTTTCGCTAAAAATATAGCGCCTTGATTATCGACGTGAATATTTGTTGGTTCTTTAACGAACTCTGATATACCAATTTCAGATAAAAAACTTTGCAACCAAAGAGCTTCTTTGGACGCGTGACACATTGCAATATATTCCGCTTCTACGGTGGATAAAGCTACCATGCTTTGTTTCTTCGCACTCCAGCTGACAGTGTTTTTCCCTACCGCAAAAATATAACCACTAAAGGATTTCCGATCGTTGCAGTCCGAGCCCCAGTCTGCATCTGCGTACCCTTCAACTTCGTTATTTGATCCTGATTTATAGTATAGTCTGTATTCTTTAGTCCCGTTGATGTATTTCAACATATGTTTTACTCCAGCGATGTGCTCTTCGTTGGGATTTTCGTTAAACTGACTCATAAAGGCTGTTGCGAAAGAAATATCCGGTCGTGTTCCTCCAGCCAAGTAGAGGAGATGACCAATGGCTTGTCTATATGTAAATTTTACACTGACGTCGTCATGACATTTTTCCTTCTTATATTTTATCCCAGGATCAAGTGGACTCGCGACGCTTTTCGCTTCGTGCATGTTGTAAATCTGTAGCATCGTTTCGATGTATCCATGTTGATCCAGGCTAATAGATCCGTCTTCATAGTGCGTTACTCCGAACGATAAAATATAATCGATTCTACCTAGGTCTCTGACTTTGTATTTTGCAAACAATTTTTGACTAAAGTCATCTAAAGTGGTTTCTCTTTTAGCAATAGCGGCTAAATCATCCACACAAACCCCAACGATAATTTGTTTAGCGATATTAAAATAAATACATGGGTCCGATTTTGAGCGACTAAATCCGATTGCTTTGAGGAATCCGTCCAAATCGTTATTCCACTCGCGTCCCGATTGGCGTAAGCCATATATCGCTTTCTTCAACTTGCAAACATAATTAACTTTATCCTTTACGAAAAATGGGTAAGGTTGCTCCATGTAGACATCATGTTTAATAGTTCCGTTCAAGTAGGCTGCTATAACGTCATAGTGTCGATCTTTCCACTTTAAACAAGCTTTCACGGCAAGCAACACTCTTAAAGATTTCACTTTAATGACTGGACTGAATGTCTCTTCATAATCAATTCCTGGTATCTGCGTGTATCCCCTCGCGACTAATCTTGCACGATACCGACTGAGCCGTCCATCTCTCTTGAATTTCCTTCGGAATATCCACCTCGTACTGACTACATTAACGCCATCAGGTTTCGAAACTATATCCCACGTCTCGTTTTTTCTCAAATTATCTATTTCTTCTAACATTGCCCTTTTCCATTCATCAGCGTCTGGCATTGACAACGCTTCACTGACTGTTTGTGGATCTTCGTAGCTGGGATGAATTCCTTCAGAGAATATTGCTCGTAATTTGTATTCTCTCTTTTCAGACAATCTCTGCGAACTTCTAGGACCACTATCATCTATTACCTGAGGGAGTGGTAGCAATGTTCTATCTACGTCATACATTGAAAAATCTTCGTCGTATAGTTCTATCATTCTGCTATTTTCTTCAACTGCTTCCTTTGGGTGATCGGTGTCTTGTGTTATAAGATCTTCGACAGTTTCAGTAGTTTCTTGAGTTTTATCTTCTTCGGTGGTTTCTTCATTTTCAGAGAACGTCAATATTTCCTCCTTTTCTTCAACTGTGTCATGTCCGTTTGCCTTGGTTTTAACGGAAACACGTCCTCTTCAAAAGTGACGTCTCTTGAGACGAAGAAGGTATCCCTTTCCAAATTCCAAAGTTTATAGCCCTTGGTTTCGTCTGAATATCCAACGAAAACCCATTCCACTGCCTTAGCGTCCAACTTTCTTCTTAGAGATTCATGAACTCTTGACCAAACTCGACAACCAAGGACTTTCAAATTGTGCAGATTTACATTTTTCCCAGTCCATACTTCTTCAGGTATTTTACCTTCAACGCTTTGGGAGGGACATTTGTTTCTAATATACGATGCTGTTGTAATTACGTCAGCCCATAAATAATTTGGTAGTTTAGATTCTAGGAGAAGACATCTAGTCATGTCCATTAATGTCTGGTTCATACGCTCTGCAACGCCATTTTGTTGTGGAGTCCTTGGAACGGTAAGTTGTCTTGTTATTCCACATTCTTTCAGATAATTGTTGAATTCGTTGCTGCAGTATTCGCCGCCGTTGTCTGTACGTAGGATTTTTATTTTCCTTTCATGAAGTCGCTCTACCTCTTCTTTGTATTCTTTGAATCTTTCGAGTGCTTCGCTCTTTCGCTTTATCGGGTATATTCTAGAAAATCTCGAAAAATCATCTATAAATGTAATGATATAACGGGATCCGCCCTTAGAAACAGGATTGATAGGTCCAACGACGTCCGAATGTACAAGTTCGAGAATTTTTCCTGGTCTTCTGGTCGTGCTTAACGGGAATGGTTTGCGCTTCATTTTCCCACGTATGCAAACCGAGCACAGTTTGTCTACCGTATCATTTCGTTCCTCGTCGGTTTGTGATCCAACCAGGATTTCTTTGGAATCGTGTAACCCTTCCACAGCTTTCAAGTGAAGGTGCCCGAGTCGTCGATGCCATAGATTTATTTCGTCTCGCTTCGCTTTGTGGGAAACGGATATAGGACTGATTTTACGTTTCGGCATAATCACTTTATCTTCTTCAAATGTAAAAAGTGACCCATTTAATTTGGCAATAAGAAATGGTGTTTCGTCATTTTCGTCTGATATCGTAGCTTGTGAACCTTCAAATTTCACACACATCCGCTTTTCAAGTATTCTTCCGACTGAGAGGAGGTTACATTCCAAATGTGGTACCAGTAAAACTTTCTCCAGAGTAATAACCGCTCCTCCATTTCCGTCTTTTAGTCTCATTTCAATTTTACCTTCTCCAACTACTTTCAGTTTTTCGTTATTTGCCATTTCCACAAACGATGAAACTGGTTTAATTTCTATCAATTTGTCTTCATGTGGAGTCATGTGATCACTGGCGCCGCTGTCTAAAATCCAAGTACAATAGTCATTTTCGTTCTTCTTTGTTGCACATAGTGCCTTCCGGATACTAACTTGTTCAACTTCTTGGGAAACGTTTGCCTTTGGAATGTCAATAAATTTTCCTAACTCTTCTTTCTTCAGAGCTTTGACTCCCTCACAGTTCCTTGCAATATGACCTAACTTCCCGCACGAGTAGCATATGAAATTTTTGTCGATATGCGGACGTTGATTATTCTGTTCACTGAACGTTTTTGTTGGAGTATATCGCTTCCACTCAGTTTGTCCTCGTGTGACTGGTCTTGTTCTAGGTGTGAACTTCTTGTTATTGCTATATAGTGCTTGCTGACTTTCTTTTGACTCTTCTTCCTTCAAGTTCAATTGATGCGTCTTTCTTTTCTCTTCGACGAGTAATTTCGCCTTTACTACCTTTGTATTTATTGCAGTTGGATCGTGCTCTAAACTCTGAATTAGTGCTTCGTATGTTTCGGGTAATCCGAGTAACATTATCATCGCCAGTTCCTTATCTGTGAAGCCGTATCCGCACGCCGTTAACTTCCTATGAAAGTCCATAATTCGTCCAAGATATTCTTTCATTGACTCCCTTTTCTTCAATCGAATATTAAGAAATTATCTCATAATATGCAGAATGTGTAGTAGTCCGTGTTTCGTATTTAGATCTTCCAAGGTTTTCCAGGCTGTCGAAGCTAGGCTGCAATCTCCTATGTCGTCTAAGTAATGGTCTTCTACTATGAGAAATAGAAAACTTAACGCCTTTTCGTTGGTTTTTCTTTCAACGTTTCCCATTACAGGCCCATACCCCGGATCTACCGCTTCCCATACACTTTTCTGTATTAGAGCCGCCTTTGCTCGTATAGACCATGCATGATAATTGTCGTCACTTAGCTTTGGTATTCTATACTCCTCTGATGAGTTCGCCATTGTTTTCTTGTTAAGCCTTGTTTCTTCTAACCCTCTTCCAAATTGCGTAGTTATTTATACTTCTTCAAATATTCTTCTTTTCTTCTTGGATACGTCAATACGTGGTTGACAATACTTCTTTTAACACAATTTGCAGTGGGTTAGCCGCGTGTCTAGACCCATAACCTGTTAAATTATTCGGTTACAAAAAGAACGAGGCTTTCGTTTAGAACAAGAAAAGACGAACTGACAACTTTTAATAGCGTCACTGTAAATATACAAAAATAGGGACAAAAATAGAGGAGGTATCGCCATCTATTAAATATTTTATAATGCTTATGGCGGTATATTCAAATAACACTTTTCAATTATATAACATGCATACGGTTTGATATATATATGTAATAACATATTGCCCAAGAGATAATGTCTCTAATACCATTTTGAGACTATCCTCAATTACAACGAGTTCGGTTCACTTAAAAACCCCTGGTTTAAAACTTCATTTTCTTCTCTAAGCCCCGTTTTAGAAGACTCGTCTGAGAAGAGAATTTTAATCGTTCACCCTACGAATATAAATGTTAATTTTAATTCCCTTTGGTTTGAATTAATGCAATTGTTAAGTTACTGCAAGACAGATACAACAGCGCGTATAAATTATAATATACTCTATTTTAAAATTTATTATTATTTCAATGCCTTGTTTTATTTGTCGTTTGACGATGTTATCTCATGACAATGTAGGCTAACTGAAGATTTGAACAACAATTATTCAGTGTGGAGTATATTTTTCTATATTATTACTCATTGCTTCTACACGTCCATTGGATCGCAAGCTTGCGCTCAACGCTTTCTTTGCGTCAAGGATTACAAAACAGCTAGGAAGTAAGAGCAATTTCTTCTCTTCAATTAAAACGGGAATAGGCATTTCCATAAAATATTTCTACGTGCTTTCAATGTTTTTTCTACGTCACCCACCACCAATTTCGCTAAAGCTTAACAAAACGTTGGCTGTCCTTTTGAACTAACCGGTAGGATTTCCCTAAACATTTTACACGGAGCTCGGGTAAAGCTTAGTGAATCTGGAGTTCAAACGGATTTTAATTTATTTTCGATACTAATTCCATTAATTATTATTGCAATAATTATATACACTCTGTGAAAGTATTGTTAATGCTTAGATATTAACTAGCTAGTATTTTATGATAAACACCAATCTTTACCTGATACACTACTATGGCTGTCAATGAAATTGTAAGCCTTAGTTCACGAGGCTATAAACTGTTAAACATCATCGAAACCGTAATAAAAGCTTCGATTATTTTAAATATTTAAATCCTCTTATTTTATGACTAGTTAAGTAAACGAAATACTTTTATACTTTAAACTTTTGATATAACAAATTTAACAATATCACTTGGATTAATTTTAATCCGCCGTGTTTTATAAATACTTCCACTCGGTAGCAGACGACATACCGAGCTCAAGAGGTGAGCGAGGGTAAAAAGAAGGAGTAATATCATCATCTTTGCATAAACAGTTTTCCTTCCTCCTCTTATCGTAACGAACATTTTATAGAAAGTTCTATTCATAATCGGAGAAACGCTTGGGTGGGACCACCATTTCTAAGTTTTTAATTAGATCCTGATTACTGTTTAATGAGTTATCTTAACTTATGAATAATAACAACCATTTTATCTAATAAACAACTCAAACTTTATTAAGTGATATACATTTCTACGACTCACTTCAGTTTCGTCCAGCAAGGCTTGATATTACAAAGCTCAATATACACAGTTACCATTAGAACGAAACGGCTTGACCGAAATAAATTGATTCGTACATTTGTTTGTGTTTACGCCACTGAGCCGTTTCAGTTCAAACTATTATTTCAAGATTTTAAATGAATAGTGCTAAATAAAGGACAACCACAAGTGTGACTTATCGGGGAATATTTTACTGTGGGATATTCAAAGAGTAACGTCATAAGAGGCGCAAAATCACCTTCTAGAGACGCGTTGTCAAAAGCAATGATTCTGCGCCACCAAAAGCCCTGATTCACATTTTGTTTGAGAAGAACAATTTTTATAAAAATGCTTGTAGAACTATTCGAATATCTCATGTTTACGTTCTGATATTGCTTGACGTGGTTCTTTAATTTCTTTTTCGAGAATTTATTTTTAGCGCTTTTATTCTGAGCAACATGCTGGGTATGGCTTTGATGGTAATTGTTCTCTTTACTTGTGTCGCAATTTTCTCTGCTCTGACGATGTGTAATCCTTTGGGGAAACCCGGTTCGCCTGTTCAACTTCCAGATCAAGTAAATCCTTTATTAAATTTATCAAACAATGTTTCTTGATTTTAGGGTTACATTAAAATTTCAAGTACTTAAAATCCTTATGTTAAATATTTAGAAAATAATTGTATGATTTCATTCCCACCTCGAACAAGTTTTTCTTGCAAAACGAATTTAAAAAATCAGCGGTATACATTTCAAGCGAAGAACTTTAGCAATATAGGGAGCAAAATATTTCTCTCACAAGATATACAGGGTGTTTTTTTGTTCTAGAAAGTTGAAATTTTTATGCCGGGGGACACTCGCTGACAAAATTTCTTCGATTGCGGAAATTATTTTCACGTTTTTCCAAAACTTTATTTTCCACCGCTAGGTGCTGGAATTAATTTATCAATAAGAAATTGGTATAGCGTCATCGAAAATATAAGAATATCGTTGGTTCGAAAAAATTAAACGAATTTTTCACTGAAAAACATGACTTGAAAAAGTGAAAAGTTGGGCTAGCTAAATGTTTATTCCTTGAATTTTAATTATTTTGTTGTAATTGTACTATTGTAATTTTCTTGTCGATTATTTTCCATTTCTACAACATTTATCAATATTGGCAACTATCCCATGAGCGCTAAGTATGTACTTTACACTTGACAGATATTTCGTCAAACGCACCTTTTATTCCGGGGTTAGAACTTTAGTTTAAAATAAAACTATGAAATAGGTGGCGATTATGACTAACTGTACGCCTAGAATAAAAAACTACATGGAGACGTTGGTAGCTAAATAAACGAAAATAATGTCTAAAGGTCAGTGAAAACCCCGTTGGCGTGGCCGTTACACATATCTCACCCTGATTAATCAGTTATTGTGTGCTGGTGTCTAAGGCCTTTGGTCGACACCGATGTGTGGATGTCACAAAAAAAAGATCAGTGAAAACCACTCGCTCAATTCGTTTAAAATGTAATGAATGCTATTTTTCATCATTGTGAGATTTAATCGTGGTAATAATGCCTCAATATTCTAGAGCGGATCGTACGGAAATAATTTACCATTTACTACGCAGAAGGTGGTAGAAATCTAAGAAGAGTGAGTTAGATTTTCCAACAACGTCACCCGAATAGAAATCCATCCGTATCTTCAGTGAGGCGACCTGCCAATGACTTTCTGCAGTATGGTAATGTAGAACCTACACTTCGAGGTGTTTGTCAGCGTTATAATTACTTGGAGAATACGTTGTTGGCGTGCTTTGTCGCATACCCGCATAAAAGTTGTTCCGCGGCAAATGCTGATTTGGGGTTAAGTAAAACACGTATATGGAAAATATTACGTGCACATAAGTACCATCCTTACAGAGCTACGCTCCACCAAGATTAGTAGATGGAGACGCTCAAAGACGGCTGTTGAATTCTGTGGATAACGACCCTTAATTTATTCTCAACGTTTTATTCTCTGTTGAAGCTTCATTTTAAAGAGATGAGCCTTACAATCACCAGAATCATCACTTTTGGCAAGACGAAAATCCACACTGAGGGTTTGATCACCGTCATCAATTTCAGTTTGGACGCTTGAACGTTTGGGTTGGTTTAGTAGGAAACCGTCTTATTGGTCCTGTATTTCAGCCACAAAATCTAAATGGGCAGAATTATTTACATTTCCTACCAAACGAACTAGCAGAGCAGCTCGACGAACTTCCATTAGCCCAACGAACCAGGTTGTGGTTTCAAAAGGACGAAGCCCCGCATCATTACCACAGAGACGTGAGCGCGTTTCTCGACAACGAATTTCAGCAACGGTGGATGGAGAGAAACGGACCGATACTTTGGCTACCAAGGTCACCAGATCTTACGCCGTTGGATTTCTTTTTTGGGGCTGCATTAAGGATAAGGTCTACGCCACTCCCGTTGAAACGCAAGAAGAACGTCGTCAACGAATTATAAGAGCCTGCGGGGAAATCACTCCAGAAATGATTAAACATGCTTTTGACAACTAGATTGTTTGTGCTCAAGCTTCTATCGCAGCTGATGGTGGAATATTTGAACCATTCCTATAATTTCCGTCGCATTTTTTTAAATAAATTATTTTTTTTTATTCTTTTTTTAAATTATTTACTGTACGTATTTGGAAAAACGATATCTTCTTTAATTATTGTCTCTTCCCAACCTTTAACTTAAACAATTATCCGACTTTTTCCAGCAAACGTAAATTTAATATATGACACTATGGGAATACATTTTTAGCTAGCCCAACTTGTCACTTTTTCAAGTCATGTTTTTCAGAAAAAAATTGTTTAATTCTTTCAAACCAACGATATTCTTATGTTTTCGATGACGCTATTCAAGTTTCCTATTGATAATTTAATTCCAGAAACTAGCGGGGAAAAATGAAGTTTTGGAAAAACGTTAAAATAATTTCCGAAATCGATATAATTTTACCATCGAGGGTCTCCCGGCATGTGAAACGTACCATAAAAATCTCAACTTTCTACAAAACATTGTTTAAAAAAAATAACCTTTTCGAGCAAAAATGAACACCCTGTATAAAACTAACTTCTTTGTAGCACACTCCGATGACGTTTTGCTACCCATTTTTTTTTACTTTGAAACCCGCTGATTGTCTCAACAAAGTAATTGTCCCCAAGCATTAATAAAAACATTTAGTTTACTAAATTCAATAAAGCCCAGTGGCGTAGCAGAAATTCGCCTAGATGGTCAAATTAAGTAAACCTGCCACAAGGGGGGGGGGTGAGGCGCCTTTGGTTAGGGGGGCATTCATAGTAATAAAATTGATTTGTTGGATTATTTATTAAACTCATTATTGTTGAAATTTGAAAAGTACACATTTTTTCAGTTAACCAAAACAAACAATGTTATAATTTTTTTTTCAGGTTACAAATAACATAAGATCAAATTCTAGTCTTATCACACCATTTATAGCAATTTTCTATTTTTAACTCTTTTATGAAAAGTGCATTTTCGGTTGCCCCCCCCCCTTATGACGGCCAGATGCGGTCGCACTGTTCGCACCGCCCTAGGGCCGGCGCTGAGTTTGACGTCACGAAATAAAACTTAAAGGAGCTAAAAATTGATCCATGCCCATACCCTCACAATATTATTTTGATTTTTTTATGATTGCAGCGTCTTAACTAAATTAATATATTATTTTTTTATGATTAATATTAACAACAATTTTGGGTTTTCAATATAAACCGTAATATTATCCATAAAGAACCGATAAATTTCAAATTAATTATATAAAATACAATATTATGTAAATAATAATTTATCAAAATTTGATAAATTTAACCAAATTGTATGCAGTCAAAGGGCATATTGCCGACTTTAATACCGAAATAAGTTGCTGGAGCCCCCTAAAGCTGTATCTAAATTGAAGCAGAATAATTTGAGACAAACTAAATTTATTTGTTATAATTCGGTATACCCATGGATAGTAGATTTTAGAGGATCGGTAAAAAGCCTTGTCTTCAGCCCCCGTAAACCAATCACACTAAGGGAGTCGGCCAAGGTTATTTGAAAAAAAAAAACAATATCGCTAAGAGTGGACGATACTGTTCGAAAAAAGAAAAAAGATAAACACGAAGTACATTTTTACGTCAAAAGGTATTTATCACGTTTTTATAGATTAAATATGATATACTAAATATAAGTTGATAGTTTTTATTGAATTAAAAAACCAAAATTAAAAATTACTTAAATATAAAGCTCCAAAAATTACGTAACAATATCAACCGCATTAGATTGCCATTTTTAAATTTTAAGATCACGTGGTACAAACGACCTTGCAAGACTCCCTCGGAGTCTCTCGAGCTGACTGATACCCGGGGAGAAATAAAATGCACTGTGGAAGGCTATCGAAAACCTGTCCTACTTATTTACTGTCCATGGTATACCTTATTGGAAAAGGTTCGCCGAGCGGGAAGACAGTAAATCCTTGTGACGACTAATTGGTCTCAAAATATGGTTTCAGATTTATATTTATATGGCTGATAAGCTGTTGAGAGGTATTCCTGGAGCACTTGGTCTAATCTTAGCGGGTCTCATTAGCGCCGCCTTGAGCTCTGTGTCCTCCACAATCAATGCCTTGGCAGCCAGTGTTCTCGAAGATTTCATCAGACCACTAGCCCCAAATCTCGTCAAATCCGAAGAGAAACGATTAGTATTGTGCAGAGTTTTAAGTAAGATTTTAAATGGATTTCAACAGGGTATATTTCAATGGCTAGTTCTACCGTAACAAGTAGGGAAGTTCTAAAACTAAGAAGTAAACAATGAGAGTTGATGTTTTGTATAGAGTTAATAGGAGCATTTGGTTTTGGGTAGTTCTTAGTTTGTTTTTTCTTTAAGAAGTAAATTTCTGCAAGACAATTTTATGTATTTCTAAGTTATTTTCCTTTACAAGTCAATTGATGCCAAACTATTTTGTATCATTCTAAGGTTGTTCTTCCTATATAAGACATCTGGTGCAATAGCATATAGTGTAGTTCTAAAGTTGTGCTTCTTAAAAAAGACAGTACGGTTTGTGCAAGAGCATTTCGGGTAGTTCTTAAATTGCGCTTCCTATAGAAGTCAATTGGTGCAATTTAGCATTCTGGTTGGTTCTAAAAATCCTGCCGCGGAACTTTATTATAATTATAGACTCTTCAGGTGTTTCAAAAAGAATTAAATCTAAAAATCTGTAGTATAAATTATAAAAGGTGATGTTACAGAAATGTACACCTATACTCCGTATGGATTAATTTACATATAAACCGAATTTTCCGGATGGTTTAGTCTTAGTTAATAATTGTATGATTTATTTCACACCCCAAACAATTTTTTCTTGCAAAACACACTTAAAAAATCAGCGGGATACAGCGAAGGTACACGTTTCAAGCGAATAACTTATGTATTATAAAATAAATACTTTGGTGTTATCAAATATTTATTAAGGGATCAATAACACAGGAGCAAAGACTTATCACACCATTTGTACAAATGGCGAACGTCAAATGACGCGAGAAAACGTAAAGCATATAAAATTCACTACGACTGTTCCGAAATCTCGGGTTTCCTATATTTTAAGTTATTGGAATACATGCTTTGTATTATCTAACATAATTAGTAGATACATAATATAACGTTACTTACTAAAATTTAACACTTTTAAACACCGAGTTGCACTTTATCTCTACAGTATAAGAAACCATTCAATTTGGTTCTCTTGCAGCGGCGTTTTTCGGAATTTTAACGGTTGTCATAGGGCTAATCGTTCCTCAAATCGGAGGCATCATTCAGACGCTGCTTCTGGTGAGTGGTGCGCTGGCTAGTCCACTTGGAGGAGTGCTCATCGTGGCTTTCTTCCACCGGAAATCATGTGTTAAGGTCAGTCACGTGTGGCTACAGTTTGTTAAGGGAGGGGAGGGAGGGAAGAGTTGATTTGTTTTTCTAACACCAATTTTATTCGGTCATAGAGACACATTATTCACCAGTTATGGCAGCCACTATTAACGTTACAGTTATAATGTACACCCACATTATTTTAAATGTTTACAATAGCTAATCAAAGTGGTGTGGTGGAGTCGTTATCACTTTTGCCTCGCATGAAGAGAGGCCGAAATCGATCCCAGGTTGTGGCAATGAGTGGAAACTTGGATCATCTCCTTCCGCGTCGAGTTAGCGATTTATCTCCTCACTGAAGGGGTTTTCATTTGAGTTCTTCGGTTTCCCCTTCCTAATAAAACTTGTTCAGGTCAACGGTAGTAGTATTATTACAAGTCTTTGAATAAAAATAACTAGTTAAGAAATTTCGTTCTGTAAAAACGTTTAACGTGCCACCGTGCTGTCAACGTTAGAAGGAGGGCACACAGAAAGGGGAAAGGCACTGGGTTTTTTCTCACCTCATGATGTCCAAGTCGTTACCTAGTGATTTTCCCCTTTTGTTGTCAGTCCCTACTTTCCAAATGAGAATAAGGTGTCGTGTTAAAATAGTTTCACAGCACCACTCCGCGATTTTGTTTGATTTTATAACATTTCCATAAATGGGCACCTATTTCAGTTTACCATTTCTTTATGCATGGTACTTTCATGTTTTGTAGGCCGCCAAGATTTCCATTTTTGTGGCGATGTGCTTCAGCATTTGGATGTCGTTGGGTTCGCATTTTACTACCCTCACCACAACCAATTCGACCACGGAGAACAACAGTGTCCAGATGGCGGAAACACCACAGAACCTCTAGAGACGTTCGACTTGGACGGAAATGGATATAAAAAGTATTTTATTATTTTAGTAACTGTTTAAGCTAGCTTCTTTTAAGACAGAATAATTTTTTTTAGTATAACTATAAGTCTATAATATTGTTCCATAAGTTTGTCACATTAGGGAATACTTAACTGAGAGCTAGTAACAAAGTGACGTCTTCACAAGAAAAAAATATCAACCAGCGAGGCGATGTCAAAGGCTACGTGTGACGTGTTAGCAAGCGGACGCTAAACGGAGTTGAATCCCGTAATTCTGTCTGTTTTGTGAATAGCTCTCTATAAAACCTTTGCATTTGAAGAATAGGAAGTCTCACAATAATGAAACAATATTATACACTTATGGTATAATCAGAAGTCTACAATAATCTCCTTTAAAGGAAAGGAGAACAAAAGCTTAGGCAAATAGAGTATATCAGTCTTTCACTGTGGTAATAAATAGGTTAAGCTACCCTTTTATACATTGTTACGGGAAACTTAAAGGCAATTAGATTGAGCTATACCCTACACGTTTTCAAGAAGGTGGCTTTATTTGTCTACTATTTAAATTTGGCGGACGAATACTGATTTTTTACGCATTGCAATCTTATGCGTTTCGCAGCCTATGTTTTTTTCGATTGTGCAGGTAAGGCCGAGGGCTTAATTCCTGTCTTATCATAATTTTAAACTTAATTTTTGTGAGAAAACATTATTATAATTATAATTTTGTATATTTTAACGCATTTTAAAGTTAATATTTTGACTCTCTAGCTACAAAAAAACTGTTAAAGGGCAACAGAAGTGGGATAAGGAAAACTAAGGGGCAGAATCTGCTCAAACTGCACCCCGACTCTGGCGAAAATGGGGAAATGTGGCATGATCTATTTCGAAGATAGTCCGCGTGTGGCGCGACCGTACAACACTTTTCAGTGCCATGGTGCGCAGTTTTCCCCCACGTTACCTTTGTTGCGCTCTTAGTCTTAAGTCCAAAGCCGATATTCGAACCTGCGTAATTCCATTACACAAAAGCTAACGTTACGTTTACAACGACTTCTCTCATTTTATAACTTCTGCCAAGACAAATTAAGTTGCTCTTTATCTAATTGTTTGTAGTGGTGGTAGAGGTGGTTTATCGATTTACGGAGTGTGCAGTTTCTGGTTTCCTGTGATATCAGCTTTACTTTCGTTCACTCTCACTATATTATTAGGACTAATTTTTGGTAAGAATTTTTAAACTTACTTCATATTAAAAATAAAACAAAGAGACATTTCTTTGTGTTATTAAAAATGTTCTTCAAAAGGGAAGTTGGATTATATTTTGATTTTTGAATTCGTCTCGTCATAAAGAAAAATATCGCGTGGAAAAAAATTAAAATGTACCGGCAGCTGTGTCCAAAAACTGCGGTTTAAACATTGAATTGGGAATAGTACCGCTAGAATGACAAAGGCGCGTTCGGGAGTCGTGGTTTCACGAAACCAATTCGAAAATTTAGAGTCGGCGAACTCAGCCGTCAACTCTATCATTATACGGGTGGCGCCATCTATAACTTTCAAAGTACACTGGTAAAATTGATTCAATTGTATAGTATATCGTTCCCGACGCTAACAACAAATGATAGAGTTTTCATTTTTGAAAAATTTGTTTCGTGGAAGGCAGATTGAAATTGTCACTCTAGCGGTACTATTCCCAATTCAATGGGTTTAAATGTATACCTTATTGTGTTAGAGCAGGAAGTTTCTACTACGCTAAATCATGGACAAATAAATGCAGGACTTTGACTCGCCTAATATTTTGGGTACGGAGCTTCTGTCCATGGACTAATTAACACAGGGACACCCCGTTCCCATGTTAATCCTATAGTGAGCTCCGAAAGACCCTTGTTAAATGCTCTTCCTCTTTTTATCCCCCCGACAGAATTTTACTCGGGTCAAAACGTCACAAAAAGGAAACGGCTACCGCCATCTAGTATATAGTTTTCAATATCATCTAAGAATTTTGAAAAAAATAGCAGACGGTTCTATCTCTGTTTTTACAACGGTCTTTTTTTGCCTCGACAATACGTTTTATGATAGTTTTTTAGCATTAGATTATATTTTTATTGGGAAAAATGAAAAACTCTGTATGCAAATCGTGTAAAAATGGTTTAAGATACAGCATATGAGTGGAATATGTTTAATAACATTCTCTAAACCCTAAATCATCATCATCTACAAAATAAAACCAATATTACAATAAAGAAATTCGGAAATTGATAGCGATAAAAAGGCTGTTTATTAAGCCTTGGTAAACACTAACCAGAAATAAAATTGACATCCAATTATTTTTGTCCCTTTTTTTAGTTGGATAAATGAACATCGTTTCATAAGTTAATGAAGAAAAATTCATTTTCTATTTAGTTCAAATTAAAAAGGGCAATTCAAGCGAATTTAAATCCGAAAAACGAAACGGTACGCGCCACAACATGGTAGTCACATTGACTAGGTTTATGACTTGTTCACCCGCCCCCCCCTCCCCTTTTTCCTCCTTCCCGTTTGACCCTAGTTTTCCGTTAGTTCTTAACTATACCGCCAGAGCGCACATTTAACAATCGTCCGAAGCAAATATTCGGGAACGGGGTGTCATTGTGTTAATTAGTCCATGTTCTGTTCCTCTCAAAAAAGGAGACCGGAATAAGTGATTCTTAAATAAAATAAAGACAATTACAAGTATAAAAGGTTTTTAAAAGTCAATAATGAAAAGAGGCAAAACAGCTAAACCCCAAACTAATTAGAACAAATTAAAAAACCAACGAGTTATTTCAACCAATAAACCTCCGAGAACCCATAAAATGAGCAAAGTTTAAGACACAATAAAATTTAAATAAAATAGCTAGAATTTCCAACGATAAACCGAACTATTATACACGTCTTTTTTATTATATCGAAGGCATATTTGGTCCCAGTAACTCTTAAGATTTTTAATTGTTTGAAATTTGTTCAAGGCTTAGCTTTTTTTCCCCATTTCTCATTATGAACTTTTTTTACCTTTTCGCATGTTTTGCCATTTATTATAAAAGCTTTAGTTCTTTGGGCTCGTTTTCTTACTAGTTTAGTGGATTCTATAGCTCGCACTATTTTCGGGCGCCCCGGAAAAAGGAAGCGCGCATAATAACCGTAACAGTACGACCAAAAGTAACCAAATCATGTTACCAAAGATAATTATCGAAATCAGCTTTATTATCAAATTACCGGAGAGATTTTTGCCCTTTTATTGTCGTCCCCTATCGTAGAGGCAGCGTAAAATATTTAATTTTATCGCTCGGCCTGGACATGGCCTGCGATTTCTTATTATAAACAGAGTGAGATAACCACCCGCAACTCTTTACAAAATACATGCCCTATTTTTATGAAGATTATTTAAGATGTTTAATATTTTATTTTAAATTATTACTGTTCAATCGCAAATATTGCAATTACAATTTACAAAACGAAATCCGATGCTTAGCCTTGTTCAGACGTCTCCAAAAGGGATTCAAAAAATACCTCACGTAAATTGTTACTCACTGGCCTAGTTGCTCTAGTTTTTGCCGTTGGACACCACGGCTTGTTCAGCGTTTCACTCTGTGGCTCCAAAACGATACCAAAGCCCTGTCCTGTTGTTATTGGCCCATGGCTAACTTAATGAATATTATGACGTTAATGAGTTTTCCTTTATGATTCGGCTTCCTTAAAAAACCTTTTAAACAAAAAATTCATTTACACTTCAACTTCAGATAACACTACCGTTAAAGATTACGAAATAATATTTGTCCGCTGAAGTTTTTCTAGCTACGCCAATGGCTGTAGCTTTCGATAAGGCGTTCAATTTAGGCAAAAAGCACGCTAAGCAATGTGTATAGTGGACGATCGAAAAGTAAATTTTTGTTTCTAGTTCTTTGTTATGTTCTTAATGGTATTTAAGATTTAGATCATTTTGACCTATGCTCTCAGGCGGCCAAATGTCCAGGCACGGACTCGTAAAACTATTTTTCCACAGAAACAGTACTTCACTACGCGAGTCAATATTTTTGCAATAGTAAGTTGTCTAACGGGGGTTGTAAACCAAGTGAACAGAGAAAAAAAATGTTGGACACACAAACACTTTTGTTGGCCGAGTTTCAAAGAACGAACGGTTTTCCTGATCAGGGCGTTGCTCAAATACTTGAATTTATTAATTATCTTACACATCACTTTGATTAGACAAAACTAAATGACAATATTAACATAAAATACCTTTATTAGTGCAAAATGATAAATTTTGTAGTTGGTAAGGTGTTTCTTTAAGAATTTAGAATAACATAATTGTTCTGCAAACTTGCGCCGAACAACTGTGTTCACCAACAATGTTGAGAAAAAATGTTGTTTCGTGTGAATTCACAATGAAACTCTTTTCCTTCGATATTTTAATGAACATTTTTTGCTCTTAGTTTAGGCAGTACAAAACTATATTTAAACCATTGTTGGGGATTTTAATCATTTCATTGAAGCGTATATGGTTTTTTCAATATGATTTCAGACGAAGGAGAAACAGACATTCTACTTCTGAGCCCCGTTGTTTTGAGCAGTGATGAAAAGAAACATATTTTAAAGTAAGAAAATTACAAAGCTTCTATTATTATACTGTTAAAAGCTATTTGCATTTCTACTTGTGTATTTAAAACACATTTAAACAAAATCTTCATTATTTTTCCATAAGATTGTATTTATTTAAGTTAAATTGTAAGCTTTTTGTGTCGTTGCTCCCAATCTACCTATATGCTCCTTCCGCATAAAATAATCAAATTCCGCCCTATAAGGTTTCCTTACATTGACTTCTTCTGACGCCATTGTAGCACACTTCGAAGACGTTTTCCTACCCTATGTCTCAACAAAGTCATTGTCACCAAGCATTAATAAACACATTTATTATACTACACTGAACACCAATGGTACCGTTCAATAAAGCCCAGTGGCGTAGCGGAAATTCTTCAAGAGGGCCGAATAACGTAAACCTGTTACAAGGGGGGGGGGAAGCCGCTCCAGGTGCCTTGTGCTAGTGGGGCGCCCAAAGTAATAAAATGGATTTGTTGTAATATATATTAAACTTATTATTGTTGCTACTTGAAAAGTACACTGGTTTTAAGTAAACCAAAACAAACAATGTTGTTATATTATTATTAAATTAGTCGACGTAAAATGCTACTGCACCGTCAACAACGGGTTAAATGTATCCCATAAATAATGAGAACCAGATCGAGTCATTCTTAAATTGGATGTCCGAGGCCTGATTATTCGTGGCCTTGGTAGTCCAATGGTGTTGGGATGGTAACCCAAAGGTCGTAGGTTCGATTCCTGCCCGAGGTGATATAATTTTCCTCATTCACTCTGGTATGGAACAATACGCAGAGGTATTCCTTGATTTCAATGAAACTTCTAATTGTTATATTATGACTGATAATGATTAGTTTTTGTTTGTAAACAAAGTATAAAACGGCGTGATGGACGCAGCTGGGGGGCGAAAATTTTCGTTTTTTGCCCTGGGCACCATATATCCTCGCCACGCGAATGAGCTGCAGAAAGAGGTCGAGAAGGTGGTAAAATTTCCTTAGTCAACGCTACTCTCAAGGGAATGTTTACTACGAACCGACTACGTCACTGTTAAGAGCTTCAAATTATTAAATGTTATAAGCAATTACCTGCGCATAGACACAATTAATTTCACTTTTCCCAAAAACTAAATATACTTCTGGTACATCTTCACCCTACAGAAAACTCAGAATAGCCTTAGTTATTTGTTAGTGATCCTATGAATTCTTTAATATATACGAAATTAAATTTTCTTCCGGAAGTGTGATTATTATTTTCATTACACGTGCAGAATTCCCAAAATTGAATTATATGACTTTCTTTTTTAGGACGAAGGAGAGAGAAAACGAGACGATGCTGTTGAAAGACGATCCAAGTATTTAAAGAAAAGAGCCTTAACACACACACGAACTAAACTCAAATCGCCTTTTACAGATCAAGATTTTTTGTTTATTTTATCTGTATGCATTTAAATATGAATAAATATAGTCCGAAGAGCGATGGTTTTGTTTTTACATTTTTTAGAGAATTAACTTTCTATTTTTTCACTTATTGTACTTTTACTTTAGGCCAACTTGTTTATTTCACGCTTCGAAAACAAGACGTTGCTATGAAAATGTGTTAACAAATTTCGCTGAGAGCCTCACACTTTATGTCTACGACTTAATAACTTAAATCTCCCCCGGTAGGTACCAAATCTGCTTTTCTGTTTAAATCGCGCATGCGACAGCAAAAGATTATGTATCTATTGCATTTGTTGTCTCATGCACATCAGACGAATAAAATCTAAGACTAAAGGGCGTGTGTGCTCTAAGAAATTCAAGAACTACTTTATCGTAACGTAATATAACTTAATACAAAATTTTATTCGATCAGTTACTGTTGCCTTTCCGGTAATTTCTTGTGACTAACAGACGAGCATTCATCTGAAGAAGATACAATTTCTGCGGCGATAATGTAACAGTGAGAAATCATAAAACTATTTCCGGAAATCTAAAAATCCACATGAAATATAGAAAATATTAAAAATCCAAAGAATTTCTTAAAAATCTCGAGATATTTAAAGAAATACTGGAAATCTAGAGAAATTAAAGGAAATATTTTCAATATTTCTAGAAATCTCGAAATACAGGATAAGTATTAGAAATCTCGAAATACAGGATAAATATTAGAAATCTCGAAACACAGGATAAATATTAGAAATCTCGAAATACAGGTAAAATATTAGAAATCTCGAAATACAGGATAAATATTAGAAATCTATAAATACAGGATAAATATTAGAAATCTATAAATACAGGATAAATATTAGAAATCTCGAAATACAGGATAAATATTAGAAATCTCGAAATACAGGATTAATATTAGAAATCTCGAAATACAGGATAAATATTGGAAATCTCGAACAGGATAAATATTAGAAATCTCGAAATACAGGATAAATATTAGAAATCTCGAAATACCGGATAAGTATTAGAAATCTCGAAATACAGGATAAATATTAGAAATCTCGAAATACAGGATAAATATTAGAAATCTCGAAATACAGGATAAATATTAGAAATCTCGAAATACAGGATAAATATTAGAAATCTCGAAATACAGGATAAATATTAGAAATCTCGAAATACAGGATAAATATTAGAAATCTCGAAATACAGGATAAATATTAGAAATCTCGAAATACAGGATAAATATTAGAAATCTCGAAATACAGGTTAAATATTAGAAATCTCGAAATACAGGATAAGTATTAGAAATCTCGAAATACAGGATAAATATTAGAAATCTCGAAATACAGGATAAATATTAGAAATCTCGAAATACAGGATAAATATTAGAAATCTCGAAATACAGGATAAATATTAGAAATCTCGAACAACAGGATAAATATTAGAAATCTCGAAATACAGGATAAATATTAGAAATCTCGAAATACAGGATAAATATTAGAAATCTCGAAATACACGATAAATATTAGAAATCTCGAAATACAGGATAAATATTAGAAATCTCGAAATACAGGATAAATATTAGAAATCTCGAAATACAGGATAAGTATTAGAAATCTCGAAATACAGGATAAATATTAGAAATCTCGAAATACAGGATAAATATTAGAAATCTCGAAATACACGATAAATATTAGAAATCTCGAAATACAGGATAAATATTAGAAATCTATAAATACAGGATAAATATTAGAAATCTCGAAATACAGGATAAATATTAGAAATCTCGAAATACAGGATAAGTATTAGAAATCTCGAAATACAGGATCAATCTTAGAAATCTCGAAATACAGGATAAATATTGGAAATCTCGAACAACAGGATAAATATTAGAAATCTCGAAATACAGGATAAATATTAGAAATCTCGAAATACAGGATAAATATTAGAAATCTCGAAATACAGGATAAATATTAGAAATCTCGAAATACAGGATAAATATTAGAAATCTCGAAATACAGGATAAATATTAGAAATCTCGAAATACAGGTTAAATATTAGAAATCTCGAAATACAGGATAAATATTGGAAATCTCGAACAGGATAAATATTAGAAATCTCGAAATACAGGATAAATATTAGAAATCTCGAAAAACAGGATAAATATTAGAAATCTCGAAATACAGGATAAATATTAGAAATCTCGAAATACAGGTTAAATATTAGAAATCTCGAAATACAGGATAAATATTAGAAATCTCGAAATACAGGATAAATATTAGAAATCTCGAAATACAGGATAAATATTAGAAATCTTGAAATACCGGATAAGTATTAGAAATCTCGAAATACAGGATAAATATTAGAAATCTCGAAATACAGGATAAATATTAGAAATCTCGAAATACAGGATAAGTATTAGAAATCTCGAAATACAGGATAAATATTAGAAATCTCGAAATACAGGATAAATATTAGAAATCTCGAAATACAGGATAAATATTAGAAATCTCGAAATACAGGATAAATATTAGAAATCTCGAAATACAGGATAAATATTAGAAATCTCGAAATACAGGTTAAATATTAGAAATCTCGAAATACAGGATAAATATTAGAAATCTCGAAATACAGGATAAATATTAGAAATCTCGAAATACAGGATAAATATTAGAAATCTCGAAATACAGGATAAATATTAGAAATCTCGAAATACAGGATAAATATTAGAAATCTCGAAATACAGGATAAATATTAGAAATCTCGAAATACAGGATAAATATTAGAAATCTCGAAATACAGGATAAATATTAGAAATCTCGAAATACAGGATAAATATTAGAAATCTCGAAATACAGGATAAATATTAGAAATCTCGAAATACAGGATAAATATTAGAAATCTCGAACAACAGGATAAATATTAGAAATCTCGAAATACAGGATAAATATTAGAAATCTCGAAATACAGGATAAATATTAGAAATCTCGAAATACAGGATAAATATTAGAAATCTCGAAATACAGGATAAATATTAGAAATCTATAAATACAGGATAAATATTAGAAATCTCGAAATACAGGATAAATATTAGAAATCTCGAAATACAGGATAAGTATTAGAAATCTCGAAATACAGGATCAATATTAGAAATCTCGAAATACAGGATAAATATTGGACAACAGGATAAATATTAGAAATCTCGAAATACAGGATAAATATTAGAAATCTCGAAATACAGGATAAATATTAGAAATCTCGAAATACAGGATAAATATTAGAAATCTCGAAATACAGGATAAATATTATAAATCTCGAAATACAGGATAAATATTAGAAATCTCGAAATACAGGATAAATATTAGAAATCTCGAAATACAGGATAAGTATTAGAAATCTCGAAATACAGGATAAATATTAGAAATCTCGAAATACAGGATAAATATTAGAAATCTCGAAATACAGGATAAATATTGGAAATCTCGAAATACAGGATAAATATTAGAAATCTCGAAATACAGGATAAATATTAGAAATCTCGAAATACAGGATAAATATTATAAATCTCGAAATACAGGATAAATATTATAAATCTCGAAATACAGGATAAATATTAGAAATCTCGAAATACAGGATAAATATTGGAAATCTCGAAATACAGGATAAATATTGGAAATCTCGAAATACAGGATAAATATTAGAAATCTCGAAATACAGGATAAATATTGGAAATCTCGAACAACAGGATAAATATTAGAAATCTCGAAATACAGGATAAATATTAGAAATCTCGAAATACAGGATAAATATTAGAAATCTCGAAATACAGGATAAATATTAGAAATCTCGGAATACAGGATAAATATTAGAAATCTCGAAATACAGGATAAATATTAGAAATCTCGAAATACAGGATAAATATTAGAAATCTCGAAATACAGGATAAATATTAGAAATCTCGAAATACAGGATAAATATTAGAAATCTCGAAATACAGGATAAATATTGGAAATCTCGAAATACAGGATAAATATTGGAAATCTCGAAATACAGGATAAATATTAGAAATCTCGAACAACAGGATAAATATTAGAAATCTCGAAATACAGGATAAATATTAGATATCTAGAAATACAGGATAAATATTAGAAATCTCGGAATACAGGATTTATATTAGAAATCTCGAGAAATCTAATAAAACAATAATTATATTTCTGGAAATCTAGAAATGTATATGTCATAGGACATATGAGAAATCCAGGTAAATATTAGATATGAAAGATGGCAGTTAGGCTTCTTATAAACGTATTGTGGCGAACGGACGCTGTCGCGTGTTTAGATTTTGGTCCATTCTTACCTTGGGCACGACCTTTGTTTTGGTTTTCTATCTCCCAGTATTTTGTTCGAACGCAGCCTATTTTTCGGTATTTGAATTTAGATTGGAGCTTAAGATAATCATTATAGACCATGACGCCGCGAAATTTTGACTGACAGCGGTGATTCGGGGAATTTCTATCGGTGGTGGCGGCGAAATTGGCATGCTCCATCGTCGTGAAACACTGCTGTCAATTCTCTGAATGACCATTTCGATGGGCCCCTGGAATATCGCGGATGCATAGGATACTTCGTAAGGTTGTCTGTTCGACTTGTAGAGACCCTTGTGAGTGTTGATAACTAGGGTTGGGTATAGGCTTCTTTCAGATCAATTTTTGAAAAAAAAACAAAACAAAACAGCAGTCAGTTCGCTTTGCCAAAACAGCTTCGGTTTTCATCAGTGATTACTGCTCGACATCAATGGCTTAGTTCACTGTGACCGAGTAATCTCCAAAGAGCCGTATTCCGACATTTGGTTTTAGCGCTGTGACCATAGGTGCAGTATAATAGGAGCGTGGAATGCATGTGATGATTCCAGCGTATTCCAATCAATTTGGTTCGTGGTCCACTTTTTATTTGAAGTAGTATGGAATAGGTCTTGGTTTGCAGAGACGTGTGACCACGTCCATCTTAACGTGTAGAATTGACATCATATAGTAATCCAGTTCCCAGAGTGAAAGTTCTTTTCTCTTGTCCAAGATGGTTTCGAATGATTCATTGATCGGTTGGATATGGTCTACGGACAGATAGCAGTAATCTTTCGTTGGTAAACAATTAGAGGAAGAATATACTTTTTTTTTTAATTGTGCGGTTACTTGCGCTTGTCCTATTATCTGGATTTGATGTCCTGAGAACGAGGTTAGGCTTTGCTGAAAGACTTTAGAGTTGTGGCATTTTTGATTTTTTAAAACGCTGTTGCTGGCATCAGCGAATTCATCGAACCAGTATCTAATTGCATTCGTGTTAATTTCCCATTGATGGTGCAGTGTACGTGAATCGATTGTGTGTTTTTTCGTTCATCGTTTAAGATATGGAATAGCGTGTATTCGGACTGGCTACTTGGATCAGGAACGACACTTTGCACGTTGCGGTTATTAGGCTGTGAACTTTTGGCTTTGTTTTGTAGGCTTCAGCGATGTGACCAGTTTTCTTACAGAAGAAAGATTATGTCCTTTTGAATTTGCAATCGTCTACTTTGTGGTTCTTTGAATTACAACGATAACAATTAGTGGTAGTGCTGGCTCCGTTGTCTGGTTTCTGAAGCTTGGGTGGTTTCGAACCTTCATTACGTCGACTATGATTAATTTTGTAAAAAGAATCGGTACAAGGTATTTGCTAACCATTCATGTCCGTAGCATTTCAGGCTAACGTTTCCGTAGACTGTGCTGTTAAAATAGCAATTTTAAGAGTCAAGGTATCTTCTGCCAGCAGTATCATTTGTGTCGCTTCGCATCGTTTACCACAGACAAGTCTATCCCGGGGAATTCTCTCCAGAGCAGCGTCAAAATTGCAATGTTCAGACGTATTCCTAAGTTCGGCAATGTAAGCCGCAACTGTCTCTCGCTGTTTCTGAACTTGTTTCTGGAACCGATAGGTTCCCACGATTTCAGAGGTTTGGGTCCAAATGGAATTGCCGCACTTCCCATCTGCACAGTGTCCGTTTATGCACGTTTCCCATTTGCATAGCTCCGCATTTGCGCAGTTTGTCAATTGCGCAAACTACCATTTGCGCGGTTTTCCGTTTGCACGGTTTTCCCGCTTACGCGGATTTCCCATTTACGAGGATTTTCATGACTTAAATATTCATTATTAATACTTTTTCCTTGACAAAAGGGTTATTTCGGGCAGATAGTTTTTAACATAACCTTGTTTACCATCCAACTGCACTGCTGATGCATTTTTAATCACCAGTCGCGCTGTAAATACCAATAATTTTTAAGTTTTTCTTAGTTGAAATATCGTTTGTGGAATTATTCTGTTGGGAATATATCTTCAGTCAAAATGCAAACCCTATCTAGTAGTTTCCGACCGGAGATTTATTTAATGTGTGCTAAGTAGAGTGATACATAAATCGTCGGAGCTTTATGTGATCTGCACAAGAGGTTGCTAAATGCTATGAGAGTCCATTGTAAATCTGTCTGAGTAACCACGTTTTAACAAAAGAAGATGGTATCAAGCTAATATAAATTTTACTGTTATGTGTATCCAGAATACAGTTTATATTGGGACTAACTAAGTTCAAAAATTCGGAAAAAAACTGGATTTATTCCATTTGGACAATCAATTATTTGTTCTAGTCATTTGAAAATGTTAATTGATAAATATTCTAAAGATCAACGTTGACAAACACAATCGGACAAAGAAGCAGCTGACAAATGAACTTTAGATCTGCTAAAAAGTTTTTGGTCCAAAAAGTCATTGAGTTCGTTAAGAAAATCTCTGAAAGTGAAGAAACTTTTCAGTTTCTTATTTGGAAAGAAAGACGTTTATGCTTCCAAAGGATTTTGCAACATATGATACGTTGTGTTTTTCCTTCGCTTAGGTTGGTCTTGGCTTGCGGATCACTCACACTATACGTTCCAGGAAAACTTCATCACATACAATACATACGTTTGTCTCAAGCTAACGCTCACGCTCTCATGTCTGTTATTGAAAAGCTTAAGAGCGAAAATGACGAAGACATATTTTCACCGTGGCTTGTCCTGTGAACGCTGGTTTCGTGCCACTTTTTCAACCGTAGTAAATTGTAGTTTACTGGATGTACAATACAAAACCCATTGAAATTCCTTGGTCGTTGCCACTGACGCTTGCGTAAAGGAATTAGGGCTGTGCGAGTAGTGGTTTAAGGAAATCGAGTCGGGTATCGAGTTCGATTTTTTTTCATTGTGTTTTCAATTCGCGTAATGCTGAAGTCGAGTCGAGTACTCGAGTTCTTTATTTAGGGGAAATTTTCTCTTATTAGAGGCAAGTCATTCGAAGAAAAAAAAACATCTTTAACGAGTCGGGTTCAGTAGCGGCGCCAGGAATTTTGGGGAGGTAGGCCAATCATTTCCCCCCCCCCCCCCACCACAATTCTTTCAAATCCGTCCACGTGTATTATTTAATTTATTTTCAGCAAGTGGTTCAATTTTTGGGTGAAATGGCTACGCGACGAAAAAATTAGTGTGTGTTGTTCCTTTTTAGTGTACCGATAGCACTTAAAAATGAGTGGTTATTTACTTATTTCTACGACTGAATTCCAGTCTATCAAATTACACTCAGTCCTTCGGTACTTTGCATCCCTTACATCAGAACTTACAACTTTACGAAAATGAATGTACGTAGGTACTCTAAGTAAAGAAAGTTTCAGAACCATTTATTTGTAAAGTTAAAATTAAAGATACAATTTGGATATAGTAGCGCTCGCGAAAAATTAAAATTAAAAAAAAACTACTGTCAAAGAAAAGTTACTCGTGCCTTTGAAAGGAATATAAACATCAGGGTCGTTAAGCGAATCACTCGCATTGAATATTTAAAAATTAATAAGTAAATAAATTATTTCGCAAACAAATTACAGAATTTTCTGATATTAAATAATTTCGAGGCCCCTACCAAAATTTCAAGTAGGCCTAATGTAAATTAAAACCTTAGCCAAAGCTAAAGATCTGGGGCTGACTGTAACAGAATCAGTTCAACAGTTCAAACCAGTTTTTATTAGGGAAAAAATGGAGTTATTAAATTTTCCCATCCGCACAAATATTACTTTCAAATTATAGGGCTGCCTCGAGTCCTGCGATGTGTTTGTGTTCTAAGGAAAATCTTTTTATATCGAATAATCGAAAGAATTTATTTTGACAAACATTTATGGGAAGGTGAAATGATGATTAAAATATCTATTTTTATTGCGATATTAATACAAATTTTTAAGTCATTTTTCCATAAAAATTATACAAATTGTCATAACATTAGTCATTTTTCCATAATAATTATACAAATTGTCATAACATTAGTCATTTTTCCATAAAAATTATACAAATTGTCATAAAATTAGTCATTTTTTCAGAAAAAAAATGAACTCCTGGTAATAATAGAAATAAAAAAAAAAAACAATTTCTAGGAAAATTTACCAAATTGTCAAAGTTAAGATATAAAAGTTTCAACAAGTAAATGAATTTATAAAAACTCCTACATATACCTCAACTTATTATTCCCAAAACTCGACAGGGACTGTTGATTGGTTTATATTTTAGTGCTTAATTAATATACGAACTCAAAATGTACCAAATGTTATGAATTTACAAAAACTTTGTTTGAAATAAATTGATTGTGGTAATAGGGTTTTTACAATAAATTTATTTTAAATTTGACTACGGACTCTTATCATGTAACGGGTCGCCTTGGAAATTAACTAAATAACAACAAATTTTCCAGATTTTATAAAGCTTATCGTGGATGTTGTTCGGGAATAGAAGTTTCAATAATCGAAATGATTTCACTCTCCTTATCACGCTTTCTACATGGATTCTGACGCTTGCAATGTTTCGGGTCACAATTTCGTTTCCTAAATTTATCTGGTCTGCACCTTCTAAAAATGGTGATACAATTAATGATACCCCTATTTCTTCTAGCATCTCTTTAATTACAAACCCACGATCTGCCATGACTGAATCCCCCCTTTCTAATTTATCAAGAAGCCCCGAATGATAGGTTATCTCTTTATCGGAAATACAACCAGGTGCAAGGTCCGACACAAAACTTACAAATCCATTAGGTGTTATACCTATGAGACCTTTTGCGGTATTGTTCGACTTATATGATGAATACGTGTCACACTGAACACGAAAATCTGATGGGATTTCAATGAAGAACTCCGTCGCATCCAGTATTATTCTGCTAGTAGGATATTCTTTAAAGGATTTTGGCATATACCTCAACACAATTTCTCTTGTTGGCCAAATTGGCACCTGGCTCAGAGTATTCCCCAAAAAATCTACCCAGAACGTAAATATGTTACTTATAGTCGCGCAAATGACACCGTAGCGATAAGCTAAATCAGCCTCCAGTAAACCTACACGTAACCAACACAGCACAAGAAATAGTTGATCAATTTCGGGGATAGAAAATTGTTTTCTACTTTTGGAATTTTTGATGTCTTCAAGTACATTGGTATTTCCTGTTTTTAATTTATCACGGGCTTCAGCATAGCCAGCCATCACGAACTTAAAAATTCCCACATATCTTTTTGGTTTCAAAGGTAGTATAGAATTGTAGCTTTTTCTTTTGTTTCAAAGCCAGTATAGAATTGTTGCTTTTTCTCATCATCTAAGACTTGTTCGTAGCTATGTAAACTTCAAACTGAATCTCAAGATTTATATATTGTCTACATTTGTTGGTTAATTTATTTAAGGTTCCTTCGTGGTCCCTTTCTAGAGTTGATACCTTCTTTTTAAATTCATTGTTTTCAAGTAACAACTGTTTAATTTGTGCATCTTGTTCACTGATAATTGCCTAGTAATGGTCCTTTATTACACATGTCCAAAATGGCTGACTCTATTTCTTCATTAATGTTTAATTTATTTAGCGTTGCCTTTTCAAAGTTGTTATTCATAACTGCATTAGCTCCAAGAGATAAGGTTTCTCCCTGTGGTAATATAAGATAAGGCATTTTTTTTAATAAATAAAAATATGTTAGGAGTTACAAAATATGCATAAGAGATAATTATTACCAACCACATGTTCAAATATCATCCAAGGGAAAACATACTCATATCCTTTGGTTCTGGATCTATTGAAATGGTGTTTACAGACTTTCCTAGTTGGTAAGGGCATCCAGCTTGAAAATTTTGTAAAATGTTTTAAACTCTTGAGGTGCAGACTGGACCCTTGTAATCCATTCGACTTTCAAATTTGTAACTCTTGGGAACAAATGAAAACTTCCCTTACTGTTGTAACTGGTTTTGCCACAACCTACTACACAGCATCTTGTACCTCCCTTTTTGGGGGTTTCTAAACATCTGTTAATAATTTATTTTGATTAAAAACTACACGTTCAAAAATATATTGAAAAATATTTATTACTTTTTACCTGTTATTTATCTCCATACGTTTTTAAATTCTGAAAATTCGCCTAATATTGCTAAGCCTTTCGTTTACGACATCGAAATGACAATCAAAATTGCCGAGAATAGCAGGCTAATTTTAAGAAAAATGTTGATACCCATAATGCAATGGGACTTTCCGACAGATGGCGTATTTCAAACGAAAAAGATCTATTGACGCAGAAACCAATAAAGTTCAGGGGCCTCTTTGAAAACCCTTTTAAATAGACGATCATGATCAATCATGTTTAACCAATTTTCAGGAGTAATCGACAAAGCGTCAAGCAGCGTGAACTGTAGCTTCTGATCCGCCAGAAGTACAAAACCCAACTGTTAAGGACGAAGAAGTGGACCAACTGACGAATGTTGTTGCCCACCAGTATAAAACCAATGCCACCATCATTTATCTTGAGGGCGCAAAGCGAGGTGCCGTATAGGATAGGACACATCTCCGATTGGAACTCGGCTGGTTGGGGATTTCAACAAACACTCAGCGGCCACGCCTGCACCAAGTCCAATCATGTATTTCAAATGATAGGGTCTCTTTTAAATGAGCTCGGCGTTTGGATACGAAATATTTGATTGATTTGTTTTTATCCATAGCCAAAATTTATCCGAATAAAAACTTACTTTTTGCATATTAAATAGTTTTATAACCGCGAATAACACCCATAAATAAACATTTCCCGGATTTTTTTATGAATAATTGAAATTTTGGCGAATAGTCTTAAACAATCCAGCCCACTGGCCAAGCCGGAAGGGAAATACGAAAAAGCGAGTCGGACCTTATAAAACGGTTGTTTTATGGTTTGACCCCCCACTCTCTGTCACAGAAAATAATTTATGATTTTTGGGTAGAGGTAAAATTATTTGAAACAATTGGATGGCCCATAACTTCGTTACGATGAGGTGTAGGACCCATGTGCACTAGACATTTTCGACTCCAAATGGCCCAAAGTATACGCTCAATAATTTGTGACATAGGTTCTCGAAACTCCCTGTATAGCGAAAAAAAGTAACGAAATATTTCATTGATTAATTTTTATTTTCCAGTGAAGAGGATCGAATATTGACACACTATAATATTTTAAACAAAAAGGATATGGAAGGTTATTTATAAGTTATATAATTAAATACAATGTTACCTAAATTCCAAAAAAATAATCTAACATTTATACATAATTGATGTTTTACGTCTATTTTAAAAACGTATGATCTTCGGTAATACGATCCATATTAGTATTTTTTTAGGGTGTTAACCGCATTAATATAATAAATGTTATAGATGTTTTACGTCTATTTTAAAAACGTATGATCTTTATTTATGGGTAAAAATGTGGGTTGTTACATATAAGTAAAATTATATAAACCAATTTCCGTAAAAAAACGTTAAAATTAAAGGTGTATATGTTTTGGGCTGGCCAGTTGTCTCACCAGATTTAAAAACATTACTTCCAAATTGAACCTAAAAACAATTTAGTTTGAGGTTCCAACACGACAATTGTCCAGCCCATAATTCCAGAATTGTCAATGAATTCCTTGAACATGAAGGTGTATATGTTTTGGGCTGGCCAGCTCTCTCACCAGATTTAAATCCGACAGAGACGCTGTGGGCATTTTTAGTTAACAATATGGAAAAAAGAATTCCGGAGAATAGAGATGACCTTTTCGGCATGGTTCAGGCCGCCTATGACAGGTTACCTCCTGATTTCATTCGTCGACTTTGTCTCTCCTTCAGAAAAAGACTTCGAAAGTGCGTTAGGATAAGGGGCGCCTCATTACCGTATTAATTATGTATAAATGTTAGATTATTTTTTTGGAATTTAGGTAACACTGTATTTAATTATATAACTTATAAATAACCTTCCATATACTTTTTGTTTAAAATATTATAGTGTGTAAATATTCGATATTAATCAATGAAATATTTCGTTACTTTTTTTCACTTCGCTATACAGGGAGTTTCGAGAACCTATGTCACAAATTGTTGAGCGTATACTTTGGGCCATTTGGAGTCGAAAATGTCTAGTGCACATGGGTCCTACACCTCATCGTAACAAAGTTATGGGCCATCCAATATCAGCCGACAAAAACGGCAAACACCCTGAGAGTTAAGTTTATTGTTTTCCATTATTACCCAGTTGTTATTAAATGAGATTAAGTTGTTGACGTTTTTCAACGATCTTACGTTTAAATTTACACGTAAGCGTTGCCCATTTCTGCAACTTAATCTCATTTATTAACAACTGGGTAATAAAAAAAAAGGTCAAGCCAAAATACAAAACCTCACTTTTAGGGTGTTTACCGTGTTCTTTCGGCTGATATTAGATGGTCCATAATATTGCACGAAGAGGTTTACGACCCATGTTCACTAAATATTTTCGTCTCAGAATGGGCCAAAGTATACGCTCAATAATTTGTGACAAAGGTTCCCGAAACACCCTGTATAGCTGATCGAAGCCGCGAATAAAACCAACTTTAAAAGGAATATAACGCAAAGCGTCCATACCGTAGATTTTTATTAATATTTATCGCCTTATGCTGTTCATCCTGTAAGGTTATTTTAAAATTAAAAATTGAAATGTTGAATTTAAATTATTTTATGATAAGTTATACTTTATAAATTATATAGGCTTCCAGATTATACACGTTTTGTTCATAGTATTGAGAGTTTTCATTACTAGGACGTCACTTAAGCCGAAAGCTGCATGCCTGGCATAGACTTGAGCGGTGCTCTCTCTGTAATGACTTACGAGGTTTTAGCTCTCAGTAATCTTTTATCTGCATTGAAAATTGACGCCAGTTATCTACATATCTCAAATTAGTGTAGCCCTAAGAAGAAGTTTAAAAATTGTAAAACTATTATCACAATTCAACCGGGTTGGATAAACAACACACGTTTAATTTAATCAATCGGATGGAGCATTTCAGTTCATCGATATTTTGTCATGACAGTATTATATTTATTTTAGAGATACTATTAATTAGCATATAAGTTCGTAACTACCCGATTCTGTAATCAACTCTAAAATATTCTGTTGTTACAAAAATGTCATACAATATATTATTTTATCAATATTTAAAATAATTTGTTAAAGCACTTGGGGACTCAGAAGAGTTTTTAGGAAATCTCGTATGGAAAATTATATTTTTAAACGCAACCTTGCTTCGAATGAATGACGTTTTTACATTATTATGATAGAAACGGTTTTAACATTGAACCAATTCGAAGAGTCACACTTATAAATATTATGTTACTTGTGCTAAAAAGGACCTTATTGAAATCGGTGGTGGGGGTTACATGACGGCCACTTTTTGCTACACCAGTGTTAATAGCTTTCTACGCTTATTTTCTACTTTCATGGTTTCCATTCTCGTCGAGCCGCTATTCTTAAAACATTCCTATACAATATTAATTGTTGTTGAAAGGCTCTCAATCATCAAAGGGAATGCCAAAGTGATATTTTACGTCTTTTAGTTTTCCTCAAATTTACACAAAAGTGTCAACGGGCTATATCTCCTCAACCGTTGTTCGTAGAGAGATAACAGTGATACTTTCTAAATATGAGTCGACCACCCCTAATCCGAAAATGTCGGTTTCAGGGGCGTCATTTGAGTATTAAAGAAGTTGTCAAAAACGACATTTAGCGTTTCCGCCGAAACTATTGTCGCTTTGCCAAAACCGACGAGGCTACGTGAAAGGAAATAAAAAATAAATACAAATTGCTTATGTGGTCGTTGTTCTATCGCTTACACGTTTCGAGAAATTTTAAGAACAGTGCGAAAACTCCCATAGGCAAAGACTTATTTAACAGACTGTACTTACAGTCCCATAAAAATAGGCTCTTTAAGCCATTCGCCAAAAAATTTAATTGGTTATTAGCCTAGGTGTCAACAGTAGGCTGAACAAAATCTGAATCAATAACGATTAATTACTTGGCTTTTCACAACGGAAGGAGGAGAAAATGAAGAAGCTTTTATTTAAGAAATATGATTTATAGGAGAGATTTGATAGGAAATTTGGTTGTCGTCGAGTAGGTACGTTTGTCCCTGGAGTAAGCCAAAGGAGCATCTCACCTCTCCTACCCGCACGTCGGACTTCGGTCGGACGGTCGCCATTCTATTTATTTGTCGCCGGGGAAAGCCGAGAGTGGCATTCTCCTTACCCCCGCCGGAGGTAAAAGAGATAAAAATCCAAGGGAGGGGGAAAGGAAATAGGTGTTTGGAATGAAGCACTACACAGAAATGAAATGAGGCTGGTTTTCAAAATAAATATAGCCAGAGAGATCTACAAAAGATTATTTTTGTCTCACCTACTTTTATTGGTTTCCTTCAAAAATATTAAAGAATAATTGATATTCCACATGATACTCTCTTTACTTCAGTAATTTATAAAAATCAACACCATTATTTTATGGAAACATTTGTTCTGTAAAGTTTTTTAAACCTGAGGGTGTAAAACAATTTAAATAATTAAAATAATTAAATTATCTTATTTAATAATTTATTTTATCTGATATAAAAAAATTACTTGGCGTGCTCCAGGTTTTGTGACGTCATAATAGTATTTCGTAGAAGATGTAGAAACCTTTATCAGACTTTGTAAAGGTTTATCAGTTTTAAAATAAAACTTGGATATTTTTATTTAAAGACTGTTGGTCTAACGTTTAACTAGAGATTTCAACAGAAGATCGATTAAGGCGAATTGGAGAAATTAACTAAGTTTAAAATATATTTTGTTCAAGGGTAGGTGTCTGACCCAAAGTTTCAATAAAATAATTGTAGAGCATGCTAGAAAATGTAGAAATTTATTTTTGGAGATCATGATAAACACAAATGGGTACTTTTCAATGTCAGAAAGAAATATTCGTATTTTCAACAACACATCTTTTTATGAGTTTATAGGGTGCAATAATTTAATAAATAACAATTACAAATATGAATAAATTATTTATTCCTCGGTCGCAACGCAAGTCTTAGCTATTAGCAGGACGTTAAATGTTTAAAAGAAATTAAATTTTAACATTGTGATATTCCTTTACTAATCATAAACGAAACGATATTTTACATATTACTTCAACTATTACAACAAAAAATGAGAATGTCAACCCTGCAAGAAATAACAAAATAATGAACTCTTCGTCTTGCATATTTAGTGATCTGGATGATTCGTCAATATCACGGAAAGCGAAAAAATTCCAAATATATTTTCGCTCCTTCCAATGATATTCAAAAAAATTCGATTCGAATATTCGCAAAATCCTAAAGGATATTTGAAACTCATAAATTAGAATATATTGAGCAGATAGGGATTTTTCGTACGTGGATAGAATGAGTATGTGAAGAGAAATATATTCGTTGCACTCATTGTACCAACATGCTCGAAGCTTAGATCTTTCCTTTGAAAATCTAAATCACCCTGAATTTCATTCGTTCTCCAACGCACGCCCTCGACGTTTTTCCTTCAGTTTTTCGTGGCGGGGATGACGATAGTTAAACATCTTTGTCTAGTTTTTCTTTTGCCTGTCACCCTTGAGATTATCTTACCCTCGATGCTTCGCCTTGCATTTACGCTTCCCTCAAAACCTGTTTTTGGAGTAGGTCGAGCGACCTGCGTGCTTTGCGATCGGGACATTTTCTGCATGCCAGTTAGCATCACGCTGATTTTCAAAGGAGAAAGCTCGCTCGCCTATTCTTTCGACCTGTCACTCTTCGCCGGACAGTTGACCATTGTAATACGACTGCCTTAGTGTTAGAGTCACATGTATATAACTACAGTATAGATTTTTCATTTACTTACCCGCGTCACTAGTCACAACTGAGTGAACTGACACAAGGCTTTCTACTTTCGCTTTCGCTACGAGGTTACAATAGTCAGTATCATTACAAGCTTTAACGGTATTTGCTTTTTGGAAAAGTTAATTTCGAGCGACCATACACGTTTTCTTGGTCTTTCGGTCGTCCAAAACGATTATTTCGGTGATTTCCGATAAAATATTAATTAATGAATTAGTTAATAAAAAATATTTATTAGAAAATGAGGTCGATATCCATTATTATTAAGTCACGTAAGTGGACAAGTGAATGGGATTGTTTACGATGAAATTATGACTTCAAATTACAGTTGGCTGATTTAAATGAATTTTTAAATCAAAATCATAGATTTAAATAACCCAAAGTGTTTCAGTATAGGCAAATTATCGTTAAAATTGGTTAAAATGCAATAACAATAATACAAAATAAATCAGAAAAAAACTAAAATATTCAAAAGAAAAAATATTTAGAGAAAATCGAATCAAATTTTCAATTACACAACAGAATGACGTTTCATACTCACATTACGCTTGAGATTTTACAGGGTGTTATGATTTGCTCTGACTGGACATTTTTTCAGAAACTGCAAGAGATAGAGTTGCCCAATTCTAAGGGTATTATTTCTAGTGTGGGATCGCTTTAAATCCTAATTTCAGAAAAATCGGAAATAATTTCGGGATTTGGTAATATTTTTTCACGGGTAGGTGCTAGAAAAAACGTTTCAACGAGAAAGTTGTAGAGTGCTTTCGAAACTGTTCAAAGAAATTAGTTTCATTGGAGAAGAACACTTTTTCACGAAGATATGATGAACTCTTTCGATTAGAGGTATATTTTGGCTTGCCAACTTGTTTTTCACTTTCTTGACTTTCCAATCTAGGCCGGCAAATTTTAATCACGTGTTTGGCCGTGCATCTATGTAGGAAAAATTTTAGATCTTAAGATTTCGTCTGCCTATAGGCTTCTAGCTTAGGAAGTATATCTGCCGTAAACTAAATATGTGAAGAAATAACAGACACTTTTTGAATTTCTAGGTTGTTTTGCAGAGATAATTCTGAACGAGCAGCCAGCTTTCATATATTTTATATAAACCTCGGTCAGTACGCGGTGATACTTATGACCAAAATGTAAATTACGCACTTAGGCAATATGAGAATAAATAAATGTACCTCTCTTTTAACCAACCAAAGATGATAGATAACGTTTTAAGATCTCTAAGAAATGATTACCACACTGATCACACGATTAAGGAAAGCATATGTCTATATCTATTGACTGTGGGATTTATTTGATTGATTCGTTGTATTCTTTTAAAATTTTTTTAGTGTTTGAAACACAATTTCTTACAATTAGTATACAAACGAAATGTTATTTCAACAAATATAAGAATCAGTAGAAATAATTTAACCAATGATGAAAGTTTTGAAACCCAAATCATAGTTGAAACGTTTCTATATAGATTTCAACCCAAATATTAATTCTAATTTTGGTTTAATAAAACAAACCATAAATAATATCCTTATTTTAAAAGTTTATTAATGTTGGGTTGTTATGAACCCAAATTTGGGTTGCGTAGAAAAAAACCAATTTATTTTAAACCTTCAGTTTTAAGAGTGTAGAGTTTCATCAAAGATCATATCTATGCGACGCCTGTTACGAGCCTGAAAGAATTACATCAGAGTACCATCTTACGTCAGCGTACCATCGATGCTTCTCAATTTTCACTGGATCCAGCGTGCATTCCAAAGTATGCTTCATCGCGCAGAAACATGTATTGCGTCAAACGGTGGAATAAACGAACCATACCTATAATTTAGCAATTCTTTCGTTGCTTCGATAGAAAATGTTATTTCTTAGTGTGATTGGAAAGTACTTGTGTACCTTTCTCTTACTTTTTTGTACCAAATAAATGGTTAATTTAACGTACACTCACATGTTATTCTCAAAAACCATTAATTTAACTAAGCTTTGTAAAAGAACCATTTGGGCTGATATGGCGAACTTGTTTTTTGGCTGACCTCATTATCTAAGTGAAAAGTTGTTTGTTTGTGATCGCACAAACGTTATTTGTAGGTTTTTAAGCATTCTTTACAAATTTCTCATTGAAAATTGTTCTTTAGCACCTAGCGGTCAAGATATTTTTTTAAAAACGTGAAAACGTATTCAAGTTTTCTGCAATTTTCAAAATTATACCTCAAATAGATTTTGATAAAAAAAGGTTTGTCAGAGCAAATCGAGCCACGCTGTACATAGCATTATATTTTATAACGCGCTTAGTATTCATTGGCTGGCAAATGGTACACTTTAGCCAACTTATCTGCATATATTAAATTTAATTTTAAACGAGTATCATTAGATCTGTGATGATAAACTGAAACATGAGTCGAAGCGAGTTAATTCTGTAGTAATGCTAGGTGTATTTTAAATTTTGTTAAATCAAATTTAAGAATGTAATTTTTATTCCTTTTTCAAGTAAATCGAATTTTTAAATTTTAGAAAATAAAGTTAGTTTTTTAATTTTAAGTGGTGCGCTGTTGAATAATTTATTTGAACGAATCCCTATTAACCAATTTTTTTCCTTATCTAGCCAATTGTGCAGGTATATAATCAAATCGTATTTTAGAAACATTCCTTAAATTCGTAGTCTAAATATGTCAATTTTGTTTCTTGTTAAGAAACGGTCGCTGCCAATTTGTAAACCAACCTTTGCCTTACCTAACCTAACTTATCTTACCTTAAAGAGCGGGTACTAGCACTGAATTATTGGGGAAAAAATACAGTTTAGTTAAAAAATGATTTTTAAGAAAAAATAGGTGGTTCATACAGAAAACCTAGTCTTGAAGAATCAGTATTAGATCTTGGTTAATTTGGCAGGAAAAAGGTTATTAATTCCCGCTAAAACTAACTTTTACGTCGAATAATGATAAACTAAGATCTCTGTTCAAATATTGTCGAAGGTTTAATTTAAATAAGTTTATATTAGTATATTGGACTATGGACCATCGAAAAGCAAACCTGAATGTGATAAATTTGCATAATCGAAGTTTCTGATATCATTCGAATACAATCAATTACTACTTAATGCTATAAAAGAACACACTGAAACTCTGGCAACGGACACACGCTTTTTTATTGAGAATATTGGAGTTGTAATTATTTTTTTTTGTCAACTGGTTAAATGTTAAAAAGAATTTACGGACCTATTTGGTGAAGAACAGTCGATTTGTAATAAAGCGATATTTTTACATTTTCATTTTCCGTGTAGATAAATAAATTCATAATAAAAATTGGAATGATTTAAAATATTGAAATTCAAATTATTAACTATATGTCTTACTCTCCTTATAATAAGCAAAGAAGTAAGAAGGAAATACATTCGCAATAAAGCCTTAACAGAGAACCACTTACCCTACGTTGATGATTTCCAGGCAAGACGGAGAAACATTCTTTGAAAACGGAATGGAAATGAGTTTTTCTCCAATAATACCTTTTCCTACATAAACTTTGTCTTTCTCTTCCTCAAAATTTGGAAATGCCAAATTGATTTCGTAATGGTAAAAGTTTGGGTCCATCATAATTCTAACAAACGGAATATCCCTATCCAAATTGAACAATATTTCATATAGTTCGTTCAAATTGCGTACCAAACTTCCATGGTTTTTCGCTTGTTCGATAACTTTCATTCCCAATTCGCCCTTTTCAGTCTTTAAATATATAGTTGAAAATAAGTTAAGTTTAATTTTTTTTAAATTTAAACAAAATCAGTGAACAACATTTCATACATTCTTTGTTTCTTTGTATATATTTCTCGTTATTAACGATTGAAAGCAAATACAGCTTTATCACAAAATTAACCCCTTCAAAAAAATATTATTGAAGTCCTCATTCCCCAACCCGTCAATGTAACAAACGTATAACAATGACTAAAGAAAACCTTTTTGATAACGGATTATTTTGCCAAGGTTTCTTTTGTGAATTATATTGAAATTCTTTCTCGCTTTATCACTGTAAAAACTTTAAATACTAATAATTTATCGATACCTTTTTTGGTCCCTTTACAAGCTACCCAGTTCACGATTTACAGCTCAATTAATGAATGTTTTACACTAAGGAGTTTATCAAAAACCGCATTCTTGTTAATAGGGGCTAAAAGGTTTTCGAAGTGATTCGCCGACGTTTTAACCATTAACAAATGTTTTAAGTCTGTTGTTATTCATTTGATAGTACCTTTGCACGTAAAAATAGAAATAAAGTAGTTTAATTGGATTTCAAGGTAAGGTCTAGAATAAGAAAGGTTGGAATGAGTGAGCTAACTTAAGGTTGAGTAAGGTAAGGTAAAATTGGTTAACATTTGTCTCGAATAAGTTGGTTTTACATTTATACTTTAATAATATTAACTTGTGAAACAGGATTTTTTATCCAACACTTGAAAGTTTATTTTGAATGTATAATCTAAAATTTTGTCGTTCGGAATGGAAACCTTGAAAGTTCCAGAATTTTTGTAACGGTCCACGATACTACTCACTATAAAGATTATTTTCTGGTAATGTTTTTAGTAATCAACACCAAACTTTTTTTTAAATAATCATAATTCCTCTAGTTTCATCAATTATTATCTTAATTTGTTTTGCTTTAAAAACAAAACGTTCAATGTTTAACCGATTTGAAATTGGTAATTAGGCATTTATAGCTCTTACCTTTATAATGTGGTAAACGTTATGCGATTGGTATATAATTGGTATGACATTTGGTTGTTTAATAACGTCTTCAAGATTATTTATTTTCTCATAAATCGTTGTTTTTTTTGACTTTTGAAAGCATAGCAAAGCATTTGTGGCAAAAAAGCAAGCAACCAGCCATGATCCGAAAATTATCCTCGCTGTAATTGACACTGTCTTCAAAGTAGAAGCTGTAATAAATGTTCAATTTTATGGTTTTTTTTTAGCTAAATATTGCTTTTAATATTTTTAAAATTTGTTTATATCATTGGCATTAATGCGGTTTTGTCGACCGTGTACGGGTTTTTTTATAATAAACTTCCGCTGGATTTGTGTTTTGAAACCCATAAAAACAGCCTTTCAGGAAACCAAAAAGTAGCTGCCATTCAATTTTACCGAGAGTCTATTTTATTTGTTTAAGAAACGTCCAAATAATTATCTTTTTCCCTTGTCAATATAATGAATAAACATTTGATGGGATTTTTCTACGAACACTAACACACTTTAAAAAAAACATTTTACGGTTATTCTTCAATGAATCGTATTCACAAATAACGAAAATAATGATCATGGGCTAGTTCTTTTTCTACAAGACAAAATGTTAATTCAAAACGTTTATCTAAAACGTATTAATTAATTTTTAAATACAAGGCCCCTACGCCTTGTATTTAAAAATTATATTTTATTAAAGTTGTAAAAAAATATATACGAAGGTAATACAAAACGTGTCTTAGAAGAATAAAAATTAATATTTTTTTAAACCTACCTTTAAGGAATAGATTCAAAAATAAGTGCGTAGCGAAGTCCGTCGAGCATTTTACTATATATTTTTCTTGATTTATAAATATTATACTTTTACTTATTTGATTCAGAAATCTGCTTTTAAATCGTTTGCTGTATATAAAGAAATCCAGACTGAGTACGATGGAGACAAGAAACAGAGCAACAACGGCCAGCGCAATAACCTACAAAATAAATTATTTAGTACGTGAGCGAGATACACATTCGAGTTTTTTCAGATAGCTTAGTGCTTTAAAAGAACTAAATCGTATGATGGCACTTTCTATTACCCAGCTATCTAAGATGGTGGCGATTTGGAAATGGCTGCTATGCTAATATGTACAGTCTTGTAAACACAGCCGCTATTAACACAACAGATCTGTTCGATATATCAAATGAAAGGAATTTGCACGATATCTACGTTGTCTCTTTATGCTTTATATTAATAAATATGACCCCAAGCGTGGTTTTTTTTCATCTAAAAATCCAACATTTAACTTTCGTAATGTGAAATAAAAAATTCGTTATTTATTTTACATACCCTACTTTAATAAGTACCTTAATTTTAAGGTGTTTTAGCATGCTATTTTGGTTAATCTTATCTTTGGCTATTTCATTGGAAATTCTTAGGGCTCTATTAGTTATTGTTTGGCCTATTTCATCGTGAGGGATTATTTTGCGAAGGGCTTGGTCTTGCATTTCACTTTCACTGGGCATGGAAGATTTCAAAACCCAGTTATATAATATTAACCTATACTCTTTAAACATGTATATATTGTTAGTATACTTTCAGACCTGGTGGTATTTTTCCGTTAGAGGTTTTAACCCAAGCTTAACTACATTGTGAAATCTAGTGTCACGTGAGTGTTGTGCGCTAGTGAAGGGGGTTCACAAAAAATTATGCTCGGACAGTCAAAGAGACGCTTTTAAAAGAATAAGTTGTTTGGTTTTCGAAATTGTTCGATTATCTTTGGGTCCTTTACGGTCTCCAGTCGGTTTTGTGCCATATTTAGATCGAAATTATAGATTTAGCAATTACACGAGCAAGAGCCTCGAGGAATAATTTCGCGATCAGTTCCAGCAAACTGTTAGCGTTTTGATGCTGGAGGGGATCCGTAGATAAGTTCTAAAATTGAAATAATAACGTAACAGTACCGGAACGAGCAACGGGTTCGTCCAGCTAAGTTTCCCACAGTGTTTTCGTGACGCTGTGTTAGTCGTTCGCTAAACTACCGACATAAGACAATATCAGTGGCCGGGAGTAGTGGCTCACTCCTGTAATCCCAGGCGTCCGGGAGGTAGAGTTTGTGGAAGGCCGTGTGAGGACGACCACTAATCCCCCAACGGGTGGTTGTCATACTTCCGCCACGGGTGTCCCAACCCTATCCCCAAGTATCCCCCCGTTGGCGTGGCCGTAACACATATCTCGCACCTGATTTATCAAATGGACGAGCGGACTGTATTGTCCCACCCGTCACAATAATATCAGCGCTCTACAAGTGTGAACTCGAAAAAATGCTAAAAACGATATTTTGGCCATACTGGTTCATTTTATTCAAAACTAACCCTTAATTTAATATTAATCGAAGTGTACTAGCGTGTATTGTATTAGAACTATTGGGATTCAGTAGTTTGGTACCATTTATAAGTTTAGTATTTTAGTGTTCGCGTTTAGTATAATATATTGTATTGTTTGCGTGTATTTATATATATACTTAGTGTTAATTCAATTGCTCTTGTTAAATTGGTTTCTTAAAGTAAAATTGAAATCCTTTGACATTATAACCCTTATCCCTTTTAAGAATGAATTTAATTGTTTAGTCAACGGATTTGAGTTGGATATAAGGTCTCGACCGTAGGTAATCGTCAAATTTGTAACATGATTTAGATGTTCTGGTAAATAACAATTTGGTAGTTATGACACGAAACAAAGTTTAGTTTACAGAACTATTTTTAACATAAAACCTATATTAATAGCTTTCGCTACTACATGAGTCACTATCTTCTTCTAATATCATAAATGTTTCGTCCAAGTCATCAACAAATTACAAGCCGAGGTACATTTGAGGCTATTCATAATGCAGTTACAATTTGATTTGCATGCGCGAGAACATTTTCTGTTTCTGGTGCGGAGGCTCCTTTCGTCCTAAACATTTTTAACTTCCCATCCTCGTCATGTTTTCAGCCGTGGTCATTTGTTGGGTTAGTGATATCTGGAACGTTTTCCAGATTACGCTTCCAAATTCAAGTTTGGTAATTGGGTATTTTGGTACATTGGAGAAGCTCGATTCAACATGTTGTTTTTGGCTTGGAAAATTTGGTAGCGAATTGTTTGTTGAAAGTTGAAGCTACTTTAGAAACAATCCTGACACTGACCAGCGTTCCTCTATTAATTAATACGTTGTAATCGATTTGCGAATTAAAAGCTTAAAATAAAACAAGGGCGTCGGTGTCATTGGACCAGCGCATCAAACTTTGGTATTCTTTAGACGTGTGTTTTGCGTGTAAAACTAAACGTGTGTGAGCACCTTCGTGATTACAATAAAGTTCGTCTACATCTACAACCTTATTTTTGGTTAGTTTGATGCATTTATCGAAGCACGTGACATACAAAGAGATCTCGTCTAGTCTTTGCCGTATCTTCTCTTCTTTCGCATTTTTGCGAAGAAATTTTACCAAACGGGTCTTGCTCTCGTTGCAAGAAAAACGAAGACCAAATTATTTATCTTGTGGTTTGGTTGAATTTTATTGAAATATAAGCTTTTTTTGGAACCTCGTTTCGCTTCCTTTATGATATGAAACATGTATACGTCGAATATAACTATTCTTCGGCTACCTTTAACAGCTTGCAAAATGGGACGAAACGTATTAACGTCTACTGTTTCAAGCCAGATAGTGAATGATTTCCAGGCGACTCTCATGGATGCCTCCTAGGTCAACTTGTGAAACTCAATGACTCTATGTTAGTGTTTGCCTTCCAACACTTTGTTAATGGAGCCTTCAGTTGTAGCCAAAGACTAGACTGCAACGTCACGAAGATCCACATCTACGAGTATTCTCCCAATTACCGACATAAAGGTACAAATGGTGTGAAAGTTCCCCATCAATAACGTAACGTTTTTAAATGGACATTCATTCGCCTATAGGTTATTTCAGCAGCTTTAACGGAAAGCGCTTGATCGGAAACCACGGCAATGCTTTATAGACCCGAAGTACTTTTAATTTGTAGGCACTTGCGTAGAATCTCTTAAACAGTCCACGCAAACTGAAACTTCATTTCAAATCATTAAATTGAAACCTGTCCAAGGGCATACTTTCTGGTCGAAAGAACAGTTAGGTCGCACTAGTATTCAAACAAGATCTTGATAGGATGCCTTACGAGTCGAAGTTTCAGTGAAGCCGGCGAAATCACTTTCTACAATTTGACGTGGACTTTTTCTTGTCTTGATTATGTACAAATATAAAGAGAGGGGCAGATCATAAAGATTAGTGGTTCTTTTCTTTGCCTTTTATACTAAGACTAAGTTATTTTCGTTGACTGATAAGAATACGAAGCCTTCTGAACGCTATACCATCTACTCGGGGTGAAGTTCCGGCAAAGCTTAAACTTTTTCTGTCGATCAATGTTATCAAAGGAAAGAACGGTGGGAACGTTCAAATGTATACAACCCGGAAGTGGAACGGATTAAGTTTGAACGTTGTCCTGTTGTATCGACTTTTTCTAGCTTCGAGTACGAACTGCAATGACGAAGACGATTAACAAGTTTTATTACATCCACGTTATCAGTCAACGTTTTTATTTCCCCTGAAAGAAGAATGTGATTGGGAGTGTTTACCTGACCCACATGAACCGCGTATATTATATCTTGCGTTAATGACCATGAAGCTCAGCAAAATCGATCTGAATAGCAAAGCTTTTTACATCCAATTAAATTATTTAAAACTTTGGAGAGGTTCGAAAGATTGAGGTGGAAATTTCTGATACTGTTCAGTGCTTTGAGCGCAGTCTATTTTTTGACGAAGGACTTTATTTCCTGGCGTTCCTCAAACTTCAGCTGAAAGTTCATGTTATCTTCCATTAGTGATTCCAAAGACAAATTACATTATCTTAAATAAATCCTTCAGTTAACAGAGAAAAATATAAAAAATTTTCCGAATTCCGTTTCTTTATTTTTTTTGTGAAATCCTTTACTTCCGAACCGGGAACCCCATTTTTTTCCATTATTAGTACTAATGCCGAAGTGAGATCCACTTTTAGGAGTTTGATTCAAAATTTCGGGGCGTAATTCTAATTCTAGGGCAATTTTGCAGTGGCGTAGCTGATGGTCCGCAGGGCCCGCGGCGCGGGGAGGCCACATTCATCATTAAAAAATTGAAAAGGGGGCCCCATAGAGATTTCTGCGGGGGGGCCTATGAGTTCTCAGCTACGCCACTGCAACTTTGTAATCGTACAATTCCTCATTCTCTGGCGGTGTGACGGTAAGTAAGCTAGTCCGTCAGATTCAACTTCGGATACGGCTTGATTTTTGCGTTTAGATACAATTTCTTACTTGTTAATTTTGATTGACAATTTCTGTAATAGTAAATGTATTTGACAATGGACTCTGAAACACTCAAATCCAGAGTAGGCTGATATTTTCTGATTTCTGCCGCACGTCATAGAAATTTTCTAGATTGTTCGTCTTAGCTTAAATGAGATTCTTTGTTGCAAAGAATACATGACACTCGTAACCGACATTTTTGAACTCGCGATTTTGAGATTTATATTTAACTTTTGTTAAACGTAGCAGGACGAAAAAACGAAGATAAAATGAAATCCAACCTTCTTTTTATTACAACGGGTAAATAAAAATTAAAAGATTGCCCGGGTTAAAGTAACTCAGAATCAACAGGCCCAGAAAAATCAGAAATTAGCGGGTTGGTGTGAAAACGATGTGAGAGAAAAGGATAGCAGCACTGAAGGGAAAAATCAAACTTGGTGCGCAAAAGAAATCTCGTCCGTTAACGCGATCTTTACTTACAAATAAAATGTTTACTTCCTTTTAAAATTTAATTCATATTTAAAGAAAACATTTGATTATAGAAAACACTAACGCGTTACTTGATTTTATTTATGCATTTTAAGATCTATATGCTTACGGGGTGGTGCCACTTAACTAAATTGTTTAAATTTCAAGATTTTGGAAATATCCATGCAACTTTAAAATTCCTATTATACCTATGAAATAAAGACATCTATTTCAATAAAAAAAAAACAATTCAAATATTAAACATTGGCGCTAAAAATAAAACATTTTGTTGCTTGTTATAACTATCAAATTGCAATTTACTATAACCTCAAATCCATCAAACGATGTATTATACTTTTACACAAAGATTTTAAGGTAATTATAACAGTCGGGTATGCGAAAAAATTACGAATTTACAGTTTCTTATTACGAAAGAAAATGTCGGTTTTATAGATTTAAGAAAACTACGTTAGGGATTTTAGACGCTCATCATTAAGCAACACATTACGTACAAAACGCTTATTTTCCTTTCATTTGATAAGTCGCAGTCGCTCAGCTCTGATACAAGACTGTACATTTTAACATTAGCCGCTGGGTGATCGAAATTGCCATCACATGGATTAACTCTTTCAAAGCACCAGACTATCTGAAAAAAGAATTGCTATTTGGTAAACAGTGTGGGTAATCGAATGTGTGTCTTTAGGCACCTATCTCACTTAGTAATTTTTATAAATATTCATTTTATACTTGATAAAACAAATAGGGATAGGTTAAATAATTTTTTTTCAAATTTTCCTTTGTTAAAATTAGACGGGGTAACCATTTTACGTAACTTTATTTAATCCAATAATGTTAAAAAGCATTTTTGAATAGTTTTAATATGCGGGCCGAATATATTTGGAAATATCAGAGGTTTGAAAGAATATTTTACGTGATGTTCAATTTGAAAAAGTGTCACATTGAGATTGTTTGGAATTTCTCTTGGGTTGACGGAGAGCAATCGCAAGCTTTCGCTGCATAGCAAGGAAGAAAACTGAGCGGTCTTATGTTTTTCGAAAGTAATATCAGTTCCCAAAATTAGACCATCGTAGCCCTTAAAAAAAAAAGAATTACAGATTTTTACGAAATCAGAGCCTTTGTAATGTAATATTTTTAAATCGAATTTTTTTAACCGACAATAAAAGTAATTGGATTTTGCAAAAGATTAATCAGTAACTATGAATTTATGCATGGAACGAGATCAACGAAGGTACTCTGTCGTAACGGAAGCTCAAATTTGAAATACTGGTGATAGGGCCCCACGAATCTTCGATTTACTATTCTACTTCGAATATTTTCGCGAATAGTTCGATTCAATTCATAGATTTAAGCTATAACGAAGATTCGACATTTTTTTAATAATTTTCGAATATAGAATCGAAGTAAACGAGTAGAATACCGAAACCAGTTCGATTCGGGAATTTAGTACGAAGGGAATATTCGCTTCGAAAACCCGAATAATGAAAAGTCTAATCCAATTGAACCGTAATCAATGTTTGATTTACTACGCAGCTATTACGACTTCAAACGATAGATATGTGGTGTTTTTAAGCAAATGGTGGTGACAAATATTTTTATAAGATTAATTTTTGTTTCTTTATTGGTTTTGAAACGATAATTCTACGCGTCACTGAAAGAACAATTTAAAGTTCCCGTTCTCCCGTATTTGTCCTTGAAATGGGAGCTCGACTGTCGCCACCTAGCGGTGACTCTTCTTTTTCTAGAAAATTCTGTGTTCTTAGTTTTACTTTCGTTTTTACGAGACAAGTCTTCTCTCATATTTTGTCTTTGTTTGGACTCTCGTCTTTACTAATTTATGTAAAATAAAGTATATTTCGTTCTAACTTCTTCAACCTAGTTTCCATTGAATCTACCCATGTTCTTGTATTATTAACTTTAAGTACAATTCGTCACTCGCGGAATTTAATCTACCACAGGTGGCTTTTTTCCGGGTAAAAGGGAATATTTTTCCTTGGTTTTTTTTCGTCCCGTAAGTTTTCAATTTTTGCCGCTTCCGCCCTTTGGTTTTAGATGTACATGGAGCTACGAGTTCCTGGGTTTAGTGGTTTTAGTAAGGAATTGTAGGGGTCATCGTTAAAGATTGACTAGGAGGTAATATTCCCTCTTATAAATAAATAGTCGGTTTTTAATAATTTTAAGTAATCGAAGCATATGGTTTTATTTATTGTTAATATCTGATTACTGATAGTACAATAGAAAATATTAAAGTATTTGTATTATAAGCTTTAATTTTGTTCTGTAATAACAACTCTTGATTTTTTCGCTCCCAAATAAGTGTCTCAGCATTGTTGTTGGAAAGAGAATAAGGAAGATCGGTGATAACGTGAGAGCGCACAGAGTTTACCCTTTCTGCTGCACAATTGGTAGCTTGAATAGCCAAAAATTGGTGAGCATCTTTGGATAGTAGAGGGTAAATGTGACATTTGTGTTTCCAGTAGTAAAGTGGGTTCAAATACAGGTTCCTTGACAAAGTCTTCAATCTCGACTTGTAATTGTTTAGAAGAACCATTTTGCTTCGTCGATATGTTTTGTTGACTTCCATGAACTGTATGGAATAAGGCGTCTAGTAATGATCAATCCGCTGTTCGGCAAGTCTTTGCCTGAAATTTCAGGTGATTGTAATATAGTACCATTGTCCTCGTTGTTTCCAACAAGCTCTTTCAAGTGACGTTTTACATACACAGTTTGCAGGTCGGAAAATAAAGAGTTTTTAAATCGTGGATCTATAAATATCACGGCAAGCAAGGGCTCGTTAGTATAATTGAAAATTTGCAACGGTCGTTAAACTGCTTCGAAATTTCGTCCCTAAAGGCTTTGACTACTTTGGCCGATGCTTTTTATACTTCATCTTTCAGGGTGCTTATTAGCGGAATAATTAAACTGACCGTGACCGATGTGTTGGCGCTGAAAATAGTCGTCACTATCACTTTTATATTTAGAGTTGTCAAGGCCTATTCCAAAGTGTCTATATTGTTCATTTAAAGCCAATGGTGGACTCTTAGCGCAGTTATGCTTCCCCGCACGTTCCTCAAGTGCTAGAGATACAGTATTTTCATTTTCCTTCAACCAAAGAAGTAGATTGTACGTACTTTTCAATCTAGTTACCACGTCTAGTGGGGGTGAAGATTCAACAAATTCTATGTTAACTTGATGCTTGTTTAGTGATCTTGCGCCTACTGTAGATGAGTGAAAGAAAGCATAAATTCGATGAGCGTTCTTAATCAAATGTCTTATAATTATTTGAACAGCAAATGCCTTGTTTTTAGAAAGTTGTACTTTGTGAGCGGCACAACCTAGCCATTCCAAAGGTCTAGCAGCTCACGGCACGGAGTTAGTCGCCTCTGTTGTAACGTAAAACACTAAATGTATATTGCAGAAGTCAAGTTGTTTCCTAATAATATTTTCCGTAGCCGCCGAAGTATGGTCTGCGTTCCCTTCCATAAACTGCAACCTTGTACCTCTTCGTGGTGGAAGGGAGTAACAGGTGGAGGGGAAACCCTTCATGCTGGCCAAATAAGGCTCTGCTTCTTCCTTAAGCTAAGGTGTGAGGTATCGTGCTGAGGGCTGAGTGGTACCGGGGAAGCGTAAATACGGTATCGTGAACGATCCCCTCGGGGCACCAGGCGACACCCCGTTGTATTTTAGCCTTCCGCCCGGACAGAGGATTAAGGGCGGTGACATTTTACTTTCCTCTTTTCTCGTGGGACCAAAATGGAAACACAAAAAAACAAACAAAAAAACCAAAAACCGGGCAAGGGTTCGAAAGAACCCGGCCTTAAGCAAGGGGAGGGTTCGAAAGGACCCAACCCAAAGCAAGGGGAGGGTTCGAAAGGACCCAACCCAAAGCAAGGGGAGGTTTCGAAAGAACCCGACCCAAAGCAAGGGGCGGGTTCATCTTCGGATGTTACCCCCCCTGTTTCTAACCTGGAGGGGGGACTTTCCCCTACAAGAACCCGGCCTAGCCTTCATGGGTCTGCCTCTGGCAAGACCCAGTCGGTGAAGCAAGGGTTCAAGGGGGATAAACCCCTCAGTAAAACTCAAAAGCGGAATCGACGCCGCAGGGAAAGATTGATGCAGGAGGAGGTCTCTGGTAAGGACGACCCCCCGCCATCACTTTCAAAACGTTCCAGTGAAAATGACTCCCCCGATTCCCAGTCTCAGATTTCCAAAAAGGTGAAGTCTCACGACCAAACCTATAGCGAAACCTTAAGCTCCACAAAGATGGCCATCGTTAAAGAAGGCTATCCTGTGAAGACCATCTCTGCAGAGGAAATGGGCACCATCCAGCGTGAGGTCCTGAAGCGGATAGATGGGTCACCTTCGGGAGACCCTCTACCTCGTTTTGGGAACTTTCAGCTGGTTGGGGGCGCCATTCACTACCTCTGTAAGGATGCGTTTACAGCGGATTGGTTGGCAATGTCCTCCTTCGTAGACTCAGGACCTACAACAACGCGCTAAATACGCAATGTTGGAAGGTCGTAAATAAAGCCGATGAGCCGACTGCCATCCGCTGGATCTTCCAGGTGGATGGAGAGTCGGTTAAGGCTATCAAGGAGGCAGGACACCGAGCCTTAATGGGTCTGGACAGTGGTATCTTTAAGATACTTTATGAACCTGACCCGACAGCTCCGGTGGATCCTGTAAAGGAGGGTGGTTCAGTCGAACCCTCTGCCTTGGAGATCTCAAGGATGGAAGATGAGGCTCTGGCTGGCGGGGACTCCGGAGAGGACATTCCGATGGAAGATAATCTCATGGAGGAGCTAAAGGCCTTTGCTTTGTCGGACACCGACGAGATCAAAGAGGTTGTACCACTGGAGAGTGCAACAGGGGGGCAGGCTAGGGATGTAAGTCAGACCGGTGGGTGTGTTGGGGTTTCCACAAACACAACCACCACTGTGTCTGAATAGACATCTAAGGCCTGCAACCGAGATCACCTTAAACCAAGATGAGTGTAAAGGTGCTGCAAATTAATTTGCACCACTGCAAGGCAGCCACTGCAGTTCTCTGTAGGAGGTTCGCAAAGGAGAGCTTCGACGTCGCTCTCATACAGGAGCCATGGACTGCCAATGGAAAGATACTTGGTCTCCAAAATGCAGGTAATATATTCTATGATTATAACTCTGCTACACCCAGGGCTTGTGCATTGACACGCAAGGGCATTCATGCCCTTCCGCTCTCAGTTCACACCTCCAGGGATATTACCACGGTAAAGCTCATCACGGAAGGTGGGGAGGTTACTATGGCATCGGCATACCTACCATACGACGATGCTCCCCCCTCCCTCGCAGGGGGTGACCAGATTGGTCAGCTACTGTGAGGGTTCGGGGAGGAGGCTAGTCATCGGTTGCAATGCTAATGCGCACCACGAAATCTGGGGCAGCTCAGATTGCAACCAGCGTGGTAACGACTTAATGGAATATCTGGTTAGTACCAGACTTTACATTTTGAATAAGAACAATGTACCAACTTTTGTTACTTCTAACAGAAGTGAGGTCATTGATCTCACACTGTGTACAGTAAATGTCACAGATAAAATCAAGAACTGGCATGTGTCTAACGAACCGTCTTTGTCGGATCACAGACACATTTGCTTTAATATTCTGGTCAAACCTGTAGGGGCTTGTACCACTATTCGTAACCCTAGGGGCACAGATTGGTCCGGTTACAGGGAAGACTTAAATTTCTTCCTAAAGGGTGATAAGCCACGGCTGTCATCGGTGTTGGATTTTGATTTAGCTGTTGAACGCGTTCAACAGTCCATTATCGACTCCTATCACCGCAACTGTCCGGCAAAGCCTGCCAACCGGCCAAGCTAGTGCCTTGGTGGAACAACGAGATTGGCAGGCTGCGCAAGGAAACTCGTAGGCTCTTTAATAGGGCAAAGAAGGGGGGTGATTGGGATGCCTATAAACGCACCCTCACCACCTACCACAAGTCTATCCGCGATGCCAAGAAGGCTTCATGGAGAGACTTCTGTGAGAACATAGCGGATGTTCCCAGTACGGCTAAATTAATGAAAATTTTGGCTCACGATAATACTAAGCATCTTGACACCATTAAGTTGAAAGATGGTAGTTTTTCCACGTCCGGTAAGGACACTCTGACACATATGTTAAATGTACACTTTCCGGACTCTAAGCTCACTAGCAATAGTAACACTGACAATCGCCCTTTGAGGATCAATCGAACCAAAAGGGAAGATTGGGCAGTGGCGAATAAGGTCGCCACGCATTCCAGACTTATATGAGCTGTAAAGTCATTTAAACCCTATAAGTCCCCGGGACCGGATGGGATTTTTCCTATCCTCTTACATGAGGGCATTGATATTCTATGCCCTATGCTGCTGAGAATCTACAGGGCTTGTATTGCTCTAGGGCATTTACCTAGCACCTGGAAGCTTTCTCAAGTGATCTTCATACCTAAGCCTGGTAAATCTGATTACCTGGAAGCTAAAGCATTTAGGCCAATTAGTCTTACCTCTTTTCTCCTAAAAATTCTGGAGAAAATGGTGGACAACTACATTAGGGAGGAGGTTCTTTGCAACTCTCCTCTGTCGGCTGCGCAGCATGCCTACCAGAAGGGCAGGTCTACTGAGACCACCCTGCTTGGTATCAGCAGCTGCCTGGAAAAATCAATTTAGCACAAGGAGTTTTTCTTGATATTGAGGGAGCCTTTGATAAGGTCTCCAGCGCAGTTATACTTAAGGCTGCGAAAAGGTTTGATATCAATGACACATTGTGCCTTTGGATCAAATCTATGTTAACTGACCGAAAAGTGGTATCCTCCTGGCTGGGTGACTCCCTTATGGTCTCCACCAGTCGTGGTTGCATACAGGAGGGCGTTCTTTCTCCCCTTCTGTGGTGCCTGGTGGTGGATGAACTCGTTCGGAGGTTGAACAGGGGAGGTTGCCGCTGTTTCGGTTACGCCGATGATATTGCCATCATCATTACTGGGAAATTCCCGGCAACAGTGAAGGACGTAATGAGGAGGGCCCTAGCATCAGTTGAGAGCTGGTGCTGGGAGGTCAACCTCATGGTTAATGCTAATAAAACTGTCTTGGTTCCTTTTACTCGTCGAAGGATAAAAAGTATGTTTGAGGGTATTTCCTTATTTGGAAAGTACCTAGTGGAGAGCACCGAGGTGAAGTACCTCGGGGTCATCCTGGATAGCAAACTAACATGGAAACCACACCTCGACTACATAGTCAAGAGGGGCAAAATGTTATTTTGGAGAACTAGAAGTGCAGTTAGCAAGACCTGGGGCTTAAGCCCCAGGGCTGTATACTGGCTGTACAGCATGATCATCAGACCTATCCTGTCTTATGCAGCTGTGGTCTGGTGGCCAAGGGTTACTTTAAGAACTGTGCAGTTTGACCTGCGCACTCTGCAAAGGCTGGCTTGTGTCGGCATTACAGGAGCCATGAGAACAGCCCCAAGCGCTTCTCTGGAAATACTCCTGAATATGCTTCCTCTCCACCTTTTTATTGAGGAAGCTGCCCTTTTAGGTGCCTATAGGCTTAACCAAAATGGCTGGTGGAAGGCTAATAATTGGGAGCATAGCCACACCAAGCTCTTCCGAGATATGTCCAATCAGATGCCGATTTAAACAATGGGCTCTGATCTGATGGTTACTAAACTCCACTTTAGTAAACCTTTTGAGGTCAACTTCCCTAGCCGTGCGGAGTGGAATCACTTGACCCTCGGTACCAGAGGAGAGATCTTCTGGTTCACTGATGGGTCTAAGACACACTATGGCACTGGTGCGGGGATGTATTGCCTTACTAATAATTTTGGCTTTTATGAAAGCCTAGGGATACACACTAGTGTATTCCAGGCTGAAATTTTTGCCATTTGCTCCTGTGTTGCTCACTGTTTACATCAGGGGTATCATGGGAAGGTTATCCAGATTTATTCAGATAGCCAGGCTGCTCTTAGAGCTCTCAGCCAGTATAGTATTCTTTCTAATCTGGTTTTTAGCTGCTTAGATCTCCTCTGCACTCTTGGGTTGCACAATAAAGTTCAACTTTGTTGGGTACCTGGGCATAAGGGGTATCTTGGGAACGAAAGGGCCGACGCCTTGGCCAAGGAAGGTGCGAGGGTTGGGTTCATTGGTCCAGAACCTGCTCTCCCCATCTCCCGAGGACTTGTACGCGGCTTAATCTCCAAGTTTATGTCAGTTCGCCAACTCAGACAATGGTCTGAAATTGAGGGTCAAAGGCAGGCCAAAGAGTTTACTCTTGGCCCTTCTAGGGAGAGAGCTAGAGAATTACTCTCGCTCTCTAGGTCCAGTATTAGGATTGTTACTGGCCTACTTACAGGCCACTGCCATCTTAACAGACATTTAACGCTTATTGGAGTCAGTGATGACCCGATTTGCAGATCTTGTCTAGCTGAGGAGGAAACTGCCTCACATGTACTCTGTAGCTGCGATTACTATGCAGCCCAGAGGTTTGAGCATTTGGGTATGCATCGGTTGGAGACGTATGACGTCTCTAATATCACGGCCGGGCAGATTTTAAGCTTTATGTCGGCAATAGGACTTATTTAAGTCACCCAGTTTGGGGATGCACAATGGACCTTAGGTCGAAGTGTTTGGCTTGCCACCCCACTCAATAATAATAATGGTCTGCGTTTCGAAGTTATAAGTTTACACCGATAGGCATCTGGAGTATAATGACCAATCCTGCTCGCATATACAATGGCCAGTAATAGTTACTGCTGTTATTGCCTTTCCAGTGATTGAAAGTTATAGATATACGTGAAGTATCAACATGACTCTTAACTGCAGTTTCTTATCCACCTCAATTCCCATGTCCTCTAATCTTCAAGACAGGGTTGTAGGATTTGGGGACTGTACTGGTTGTTCGCTAGTTCGGCACAAAATGGTTTAAAACAGGAACAGAGACAGCTTCAAAGGGTCTACCGTCATTGACGACGTAGTTCAGAACGGCTATATCCTATTTTTCTTGTAGTCCAGTTGCATTGTCTTTGTTTTCTTTCTCTGTAATTCACTTGAAGTTGAAGGTTGATAAAGTGACCGTTTTTCCGGATATTTTGCCAATGGCGAAACGTCTTTTTTAGCTGATTCTTCTTTCGCTTTCTTGTTCTATGTAATTTTTTTAGCAAATGGCTCCATAAATGAGATGTTGTCTCACTAGATTGGGACGATAACGTCTGTTGACAAGACTTACAACGATGCTCATTACCACTTGAACGAAATATATCTTCACTGTCGACATAATAACGAGTCATGGAGTTATAACCTTACAATTGTGTTACGCGATTCACAATTCCAAAAGCGACTTGTCAGAACGGTTTTACCTAAATAAAAAGTTTCATTTTGAATTTTGGTGCTTTTATTAACCGGTAGGCTGCGACACGAAACATAAATTTGAATTTTGTGAGGGTGATAACGACATAAATAATTAAGTTCGCAGTTAAAAGGAGACTTTAAAACAGTAAACATTACCCTAGTATATTTTGTAAATCAATAAATGACGTAAGCACGTGTGCGGGGTTTGATTCGATTCGTAACCGAATTATTGGAAGACATTCACTGCAGGTTCGACATTCGATTCAAAGAAAACAATTCGTATTCAATTTATTTTTCTTAAATATTCGATTCGGGTACTTCTTACATTCGATTCGATATTCGTAATTTTCGAATAGGACAGATTCGCAGGGTCCTAACTGGGTGTCTCAGAGCGATCGGTCAGGGTATTTTTCTGAAAAGATATTTAATCTTGAGTTCTGAAATTTTCAAAGTAAATTATTTGGGATATAAAATTTTTAATTTGTAATTTTTTTGGCCGATAGTCTTCAAACAAATCATTTCAATGGTCAAGATGTAGAGTGTTTCCTCGAACCTACAAATAAAATTTATTGCACCGAGATTTTCTTACTCAGGTGTTACGTAATGAATAAAAATGAGTTCTGACTACGTAAAATAGCTTTTGTCGTCATTTCAAAATTGAGTTATTAGCATAACAGTTTAGTGTACAAAATAATATGTTCAACGAAACTAATTGCAGCATGACGGTGGTCCGGCACATAAACCACGTTAGGTTGTGGAATATTTGAACGCCTCCTAGATAGCGGGGGTGGGCAGGTAGGCTGTGGCTAGCCTTAAAATTTTATGAGTTTCCAGAAATCCTACCAAGTACTTTTTTGGTTATCTTTTGAATTCCTTAATGGAACAGATACATTTAAATTTTGAGGTGATTCCTACAGAGTCACGTGTTGTAAAAAGAATATCCTCAGTCACATCGTGAAAAATTTAAATCGATTGAGAGGACGTTTAACTTCTTTATTTTGGTTTACACGATGTAACTTACTTAAATTACCTAATTTTTTTATAAAAGATTTAAAACAAAAGTTTAATTTACGTCATTTCCGAGAATACGCATCGCATATGTCCAGTCAAAGTTCGTGATCAGCTTGAAATGCCGATGTACTCTAAGGAAAATACGACAAATGTATATTGAATATAAGAAAGCTAATATAATATTAAATATCTTTCTGGTATAAGCATTAATTACCATAACTTGATGAGAATTGATTATTACTTTTTAAGTTAAATCCTTTCTGGGCCAAATTTTCAAGATTGTTATCGCAAGCAGCTCTCAAAATTCTTGTTTTTTATATTTTTAACTACATGTCAAATAAAGCGCTACTATTTTCTGCCAACGAGAAGACTTAAATAAAGGAACACTAATTTATAAATTTTTTGGTATTTAGATCATAAACGGTGAAATATACAAAAACTATTTTAAAAGCAAAGTTGTTAAGCAGAAAATATCCTACCAATTAAGGGAAGATTGTTAGTATAGTGGATGCAGAAATGGTATCCAAGTCTTAACATACGTTTTGCATCTGCATTTTAATACGCTTATGTAAGGGACTTGATAGCAGGAGCTAGCAGGAGTTTGATGTTAATTAATGTCTAGCTTTGGGTTTTAATAAAGACAAGAGGAAACTACAGGTGGGAACCCGTAGTCAAAATCCTGAAACCCCCCCCCCCCCCAAAAAAAAACAACCCGTTTGCGGGTGGGTGTGGTTGGGTGGGTATTACGGGTGTTTTTAGCCCAATTTATACTGCGAGTACGGGTAGGGTGGGTTGTTATTTCGGGTACCCGTCAAATCCCGATATTCGACCTACAGATTGCTTTACTTAATTGTAACGTATTGAATTTTTGCAATCATGTTTAAGTAACTTTAGTATTGTTATAATAATAATAATAATAATAATAATAATAATAATAATATTAATAATAATCAGATAGGCTAATACCCAAGGCACCACCTTAGGCTTAAGTCATCTAGTGACTTATAATGTCTTTAAACAGGTGGCCGGGTTACAATGCGTAGGAGGGTGGTTTAAAGTTTAGTCAAGAAACGATACGTTATTTGCATCAGTTATTCTGCCTGTACGGTATAAAACTACGCACGTATTGTTTGCCTCGCTTGTTATTATCTATGGCGACAGCTAGTTCTTTCGAAGTTTTCAAGTAGACAAAGGAAGAACGGAGGGATTTGATCGGAAAAAACTTCGTCACTAATCGCGTTTCATTTCATTCTAACGAAATGGGAAAATATGTGGTTTGGCGATGCTTTCTAATTATTTCCGTTTGAATATTTTTTCATGGGATAGCGCGAATTTCCCGTTGACCCATTAACAATCAGGCGGAGAAAACCCAGCAAAGTGTAATTGTGATAGACATACCGCAGAAAACTATATTAAAAAGTGCCACTGCTGAGTTGAATAAGACCAACGTGTTATTAACGGTGAAAAACTAACGACCCTAGTACAGTGTTGAATCAAAAGGATTCCGACGTATTGCATAAGCCTTAACGGACTGTGGGACTCATTATGGGACGTAGACATAAAGAAAATCTTTGTTGAGTTGTTAAGAGTATTAAGAGTCAAATCATGGAATCGTTACAAGCGTTGCTATCTTGAAAAACGTGATTTTAAAAAAATAAACACTCCTTTATTGGTCGCTAATTTTTGCTTAATAACATTAATCTAGTGGTGGAAGAGAACCCTGATGCGAAATGAGCAACGGTAAATAATAGAGGTGAATATAGAAGGATATTGCGAATTTTTTTGTCCGTCAGATGAGGTGTCTGAAGTAATGATCAATTCTGTAGTGGTCACTAACAATGGTTCAAATATGATTGTTTTATTCTAACAACGTTTACCCTGTCAATGTCACAAACTAAATTTGGTTTTGGAACATTCATTTTAGGATAAGATACTTGTTGAAACATTTCGAACTTTTAAAAGTTCTATCGACAGTCTGAAGTCACCAGTTACTTATTTTAAGAAATTAAGTTTAAATTCCATGCTTACTTAAACCTTGAAACAAGATGTCGCTACCGGTGGGAATAGCAAGTTAATTACCCCTGTGTCCAGACAAATTCTCAACCGGTAAAAGAAATTATATTGAAAATGAATCAATTTCATAGAATTACCTATATCAATGCTAATCTGGTTGCTGAATTAGTTAAACTTCGAAGTCCCTTTCGAACCTGTCGTAGAAATTGAGTGCCATGAAAAATCCGGTTTGGTATGATGTTTAATAAGAAAAATTGGTTCCTAAGGGCCCAGATTGAACCTTCATCAATTATTGTGAGAGCGAAGTCCAGGTTCGCTTCGAAAAGTACTGTGAATTTGATGACATCTACTTTGCTGCGTGTATGCTTCTCCCAAGGTAATTGTTAAAAATTACATTTCGACGTTATGATGTTTACAGAATAAATCTAAAAGTCTTGCGCCTCAATTTATAGATAATTCTTTATTTTCTAGGTATAAAAAACTGCAATTCACCACCGATGAAAGATGAGAGTGAGCCATAAAGCATCTTAATCATTTAATGGAAACAACAACTAATGGCGTTAGTGAACAAATAGAGATGAAGTGGAGGAAGGTCCACCCCAAAAATTGCCACGATCCGTACTAGGAAAATTTGAAGATGCCGAAGACGAAGTCGATGAGCTTACTTTGTACATTGGACATTCAATAAAACGATCAGGTTTTAGCATAGCAGTGGTTTACCATATATGTAGGTAAACGAAAGTTTTAGGTTTTTATAAATGGCTCAGAGTTGGATTGTCTAGAATTCTGGCAGAGATCGATCCAATTGGAAAATGGATTTGTTGGACTTTCCCTTTTCAGCTTCTGAAGCTACTGATGAGAAAAAGTTTTCGTGTACTCGAAACACTTTTAACCCTACACGGACCGAGTTCAATTTAGCGACATTGTCAGACATAGCATTTTTACAATAAAACGTCGCCAATTACCCCAAGCTTTACAAATAAATGAATTTCTTAACATTGTTAACATTTCTGATTTCCTTGGTAAGTGATTGCTAATGGGAGTTGAAAATCAAACGAGAAATACAATCCTAACATAACTGTTTAATTAAGGGTCGATTATCATAAAAGATATTGATAACTGCTTGAGCATTTACGTTGCATGTAATACAAGGCCTAGAGTAATCGAACATCAACGATTAATCGGAATTTTTTGAGGTCGAGTACTTGAATTCAACCTCGAATAAGTAATTGAAAAATACTCATCGTTTATCAATTACGAAAAAATTCCATAGTTGCGTATCCGATTACTCGAATAAGGTGCTGGACATGCATCAGATTATAGCCCGGTGTACCGGTGAGATTGAAACCACACCACCGGAGGTCCGTCATCATAATGCCCTATGCCAGCGTCCGCAATCCCGGACAGGTGACAAAACCAGCATGGGTACCAGAACCCTACTACTGACGGTCGCACCCTCGACGCAAGCCACTCAACCCAGCAGAAGGTGCAGCAATGGGTCGACCAGCCCCCACTTCGCACACAGCAGTCGGAATAAGAGCGGATGCTCTTTCAACGCCGACCGACACCCTACCTAGGAAGGTAGAGAGCCAAGCCCATTGGCTCGGAAAAGTGTATTTTTTTAAATCTTTTATACTATTGATTTAAAATTTTGAAGGTCAGTTTACTATACCGGACGACATTAGTTTGAGAAATTTCAGAGTTTTTGGAAATGTTTTTCACCCATTTAAAAAAAAATTCCACCACTAGGTGCGAGATAATAAAAATTATTTTAAAGTTGAAATCCGTCTTCGAAAACTACTAAAAATTGTTGACTCGGCGAAAAGAGACTTATTTTTCAGTGAAGTTGGTCAAACCAAATTGCAATTGTTTTAAAAGATAATTAAAAAGCGAACATGTCTAATACAGACGTATTAGAGTTTTTGTTTGAATTAGACAATTTCTTGCGATATGCTAAAATAGGATTATAATTGGCGGGAAGTTTGAATTAGACAATTTCTTTCGATATGCTAGAATAGGATTATAATTGACAGGTGGCGGGAAGTTTGAATTACACAATTTCTTTCGATTGGCTGGTGGCGGGATGTTTGAATTAGACAATTTTTTCGTAATCCTAGAATAGGATTATAATTGGCGGGATGTTGGAATTAGATAATTTCTTTCGATATGTTTTAAAAGGAATATTTTTCGACGTTGTAATTTAATTATATTGGATTATTATTGCACGTCGTAAGACATCGAAGGTAGCTTAACTATTTTACCTTTGATACTTTGCGTCGATGTGAAACTAATATTCCGGCTGGGCTGACTTATGGTCTTTGCATTGCATATTAATAAATAATGATGTCATTTCGTCTTAAACATTTTATTGTTCTATTATAAACACCATCGCCGCATTTAAGAGGAATTGAATATTTTTATACATAGGAATTAAACACATCAAACCAATTATTTGATTTTCCTATAAAATAGGCCAGTTCCGTGGTTTCATCAGGATCAGATTCTAAGTTATATTTCTTTTCAGTTTAAGTCATGTATAAAAGAGCTTTAGATACCGTATTCGAAATAGGTTTTGTGGCTAAAGCTTTGTCTAGTAGGTCCTGCACAATCTAAATGAGATTACTTTAATTTCAGGCACAATTTAACCCGGCCACCTGAATTAAGGGCTTCAAAAGTCGCATGATGACTTAGGCCTAAGGTGGTGCCTTGGGTATTAGCCTAGCTGATTATATCTTTTGTGTGCATTTAATAACGTTTCTAAAGGCTTTTCGGAAATTTCTACGACTCCTCCATCTAAAATAAACTCACCAAACAAGGGCCAATTCCTTATTAATTTCAATGTAAGGGGAGCATCTTCAAAACAATAGTTTTTTGACAAGATTGTTCTTGTGATTAAAAAATGTATGACTTATTTTTACTCCCAACTCATTGCAACTACTTAATAACCAGCTTCATATATTTTCGAGATAATATCAAATACGATTTTTGTTTTCATTTTCTGATCAAAATCTATATAAATGGGCTGCTTCCATTTGGAGAATAAACCTAAAACCATTGCTACCTGCATTTGGCTATGCTTGCCTATTACTTGATCAAATTTTACATCATATTCATATTGGATTTTGATTTTAATTTTATCAAATGTTAAAACTGACAATTTTTCTAGATCAGGCTTTTTAATTCCAGTGCATTTTATAATATTTATAATTTCATCTAAAACGCCTTTTCTTAATTTAATTTCTGACGCGTTCCTCTTAAAGTTGAGAGACCTGGCATAGGTATTTTTTAACAAATAGGTATGTCCGTTTACTAAAATATCGCAATGTTAATGCTTTGGTTAGTTCTTCAGTTGACCAGAAAGTCATTTTCTTCCCCATTAATCGTTTAACCTGACTAGTTGTAAAAACTGTTTTTAGTATTTCAGAACATTAACGGTTTAATAGTTCCTTATTGTTTTTCTTGGTTTTGAGACACTTCAAATCTTTTTGTAGTTCTTTAATGGAAATGTATAGTACATTCTTGTCTGTTTTCAGATACTTAACTTTCTTCATTTTCTTTAAATACTTCCGTTTCATATCTCGTTTGCCAAATTCTGATTAGCTTCTCTGGCTTTTCTGACGACTCGCAACTACAACACTTTTGCTTTTTTTATTAAGCTCTCATTAATTTTAAAAGCCTCGGGAACTATATAATTGGAAACACTGTGCTCTGAATCCATATTTGGAGAAGATAGTTCTGACTTTTGTATATTTAAAGGTAAATTCGAACTTAACACAACTTTAGCAAATTTTTGTATCTCTCTTTTCCGCCCTCGCTATTGTCTTTATTAATCTGTTAATTCATGGACCTTATATAAAACCCTAACAACTATGACAAAAAATTGTTATTGTTTATTTCTAAACGTGGAATACTTCTTTCAATTAATAACACACTTTTGATATTAGTGATCTTTTTCCATAAAAAACCAAATGCTTAGTAAAAGGGTACAATTGGGCCCATGGAATAATAGAAACTACATATTTGCCCGTTTTTCAACGTTTTGTAGAACGGTTTTTGACGGCCAACTACACGGATACGGTTCAATTTCGGAAAACGTTTCTTCGACCCTTTTTCGACTCTTGTTACCCTACATAAATTTGTGCTAGACTTCTCTGAAACACCATGTTTAAGTGAGTGTGTAAAGATGTAATAAAAAGCTGTATCCAAAGGCTTGTAAACAAACGCGGTAATTCGGTCGAGACTCGATAGGCATAAAATATACTAAGGATGAGTAAGATTACAGAATTTAATAATATAGATATTAAGAAAATTCATTTCAAAATATTCTTACGTTCTGTTGCATTTTTCCATTAAAATGCAAGTGTGTGTCACCCATTCTGGATAGTTTTTCACAGCGTACCAAAAATACTGGAAATGACACGTTTGTGAAGACAGGTTATCAAGAATTAAAAACAAACAGTTATTTGTGTGAATTTTGTCGAAAATCACAAGTCCCGAAATGAATTTGAAACGTATATACTAAACCTCTTGGACTTTGGACCAGATTTTTTAATTGAATTTTTACATTTTCTATTAGCACTAATCTAAGGAAGGTTGCAAAGCCAAATTATATTTCAAAGGCTTAAAAGATGTCCAAATATTGTATGCCACACGAAAGATTCGCCTTTGCCAGCGACTGTGTACACCAGTGATGCATACACGGGGGGTTTCCGTATCTAGATCACTTTGGACCAGTTTTGCACTTTTCACCGTAATTCCGAAACACCTCAGATTTTTATTCAAAATCAGGTCCTCCGAGACTTTTTCATGAAAACCTTGCTGCAACAACGTTATAAACAGTTGGTAGTTTTCAAAAGTCCCTCGAAATTTCAGAAATGTAATTTCTTATTCGTAGAATTAAAAAGAATAAACGAGCTTTTAGTAGTACATGAACCAATTATTAAAAATTATTTGCGCCCTTCCATTTGGTTACTTGAAGTTTCTTTTAGCGATTTTGTACTTAAGCCTTTTAATTAAGTTGCGTAGACCTGGTTAGAAATCATGCCTTAAAACATTAAATTGTATCCGCAAATCGAAGTCTTTCTTAGACCTGTTAAATTTATTGGTGTACCATTCGACTTTCGATTAAGGAATTTAAAAAATTTAATTTTGTAAAAAATATCTTATCCCTATCAAAAATTAGCAATTGCGACTTCGCTCTTAGTTAAGCAATAAAAGATCTTTAAAGACTAACCTCAAAGATTTTAATATCGCAACTAGATCTTTCATAAATTTTAATTTATTCTTTTTAAAGATCTATTCTTTAAAACGAAATAAGATAACAATTGGTACCGAACATAAATGTGGACAGATACTAGACTTACAAGTCAATCATGACTTAGCTATTGTAAAAAACTAAGGCAAATTCAATTAACTTGAACTTGAGCTTATGCAAATCAGTGCAGAATGGAACTAACCTGGTTCCTTGGGTATTAGCCAAGCTGACTTATGTTAATCTGAGGGATTTTCGCCTTAACATTTTAATAAAGATATGAATCTTCCTCCAAAAGTTTGTTTCAAAGATCATTTGAATGCCTGCTATTTCCAAAATTGTGTTGGAACCTTCCATATAAACCCAGAGAGTGAGATAAGCTTAAGAAATTACTCACTAACTAATTGGTGTAACAGTTAAACGTATAAGATTTGCCGGTGGCTGAAGAAATATATAAATATAATATTGAGGAATCTACTTCTATGAAGCCGAGAAAGTTATTTAAATATTGGTAGAGACAACGAATGAATTTAACCATCGCCTCTAAAGCATCGATTTAAGTACCTTAGTTAGTCTGCAACCATTTTTGACTTTCCTAATTGCATTTTCCAGAAATCTAGCAAACTTCTTTAATTTAATAAATCTAACAGCAATTCATATTTAGTGTTGAAATCGACGAAGTTTGAAATGTAAGAAATCCAGTGATGCTTTCAGAATCCGTATATTTCAAATTGTATTTCCCCGTTAAAAATAACCTCACGAAATGGTATCCGACTCTCAAATCCCAGGCGTAGGTTCCGGTTAAAAATTACATAATCTCTCAAAGCTACACGATTTAGCTCAGTCTGTGAGACTAAGCCTCAACACTTGTCGAAGGCGAGGACTCAATAGAAAGAATAAACTGTAAATATACCGAATGACCTATTCCTGTCCGTTAACAAGATTGAAGGGAGTATAGTATAACCAAAAGCGCAAGCTTTCTCCATGAATAACTTTCCTGCTATGATCATACTGCCTTTAATCAAAGAGGTTTTTGAAAGTGCGAAGTCAAACTCCTTTTTTTAAAACTTGATATAATAAGTCAATTAATTACAAAAAATAACTTCGATCCTTTCTAATTGCAAACATTTACTGGCCAATGGAATCCGAGGGTCTGACCACTGTCCGTAATCTGTGTAAAAGCCCGTAGCTTTGACTGTACTACTCGATTACCGATATAGCATAACGAAAGGCTGTAGTGTAATCGGTGTACAGAATATGAGGAAGTGGTTAACCTCTCGATAGAAAATATAAATCTTACCTCATTTATTAGAACTTTGAACGGAGTTTGATTATGTTGTGATTCCATTACTGTTTTATGGTCTTCGATGTCTTACGTCATAAGATAAATCTGGACACATGCATAAAAAATTAAAATACCTAAACTTAAAGATTATTTCTAAAAAACAGGGGAAGCTCTATGATTTCCGAATCGTAACTTATTTTATGTAAAAAACTTTTAAGGAGTTTCGGTCATCTATCCCGAATTTAACGGCGATTTCAACATCTAACGTCACGTGTCTTAGAGTAGTATATATTAAGTTCGTTAGTCTTAAATGACGCTTTGCCTGTAAAACAATCGCAACGTCAATTAACCAAGCTTACATCCTCCAAAATCGGTGTCATAGCTTGAAATATATATATTCAATCCATACCTCTACTAGCATTGTAAGTAGAGGAATGGATTACTGTCAAGGGTCATGCAGCGAAAACAGTTTTCACCATTTTCTTCTTTAAGAAAAACGTTTAATTGAATAACACAAACTGCTTGGCGGGTCAAACGATTTTAAAACCATACCTGTTTGAGTATTCTTTATAACCTGATAATTGATTTAAATACTAAGATAAAAACAGTTCTTTTTGTGATTCGTGACTTAACTTGGAGACGATTCCTAACACAATGGAGCCTATAATGAGAGTTACTTATCCCGTCTCCATCTGAGCTCTATTGCCGATAACTATGCCATTTGTTTATGGTTTTTATTTTAAAGAGATCCTACTTTACCTTGTAAAGTTTTCTCAGTGACACATTTCATTTTACAATTGTTGTTTCTTGATAATAATAATTTTATTTTGTTCCAACCGTCTTAATACATTTTGCCATGGCTCTTTCTATTTAGTAGTAACGACCTTCTAAAAGCTTTCAAAAGTTGGGATAAAAAGCACGCAGAAACATGGTTTGAGTTTGCCATTATTAGCCCTGCCGTCAACAAAGCTGGTTTGAATTTAATCAAGGCGTAACTGTTTAAACTCAAACCATCATTAACTTAAAATACTTCGCTACATGAGTCAAAGCTTTCAAATAACAAACTTTGTTACTTAAATGTATTTTCTGCTCATTACCGAACTTTTGTCATTAAGAACTTTGTAGTTGCATGCTGGAATTAAAGTCTCAGAAGTATATTTTAAATATTTCTTCGGGCGTTAGAGAGGTTATTATAAACGTGTGGTGCTGTAGACGTAGCTCTACGGTGGACAAATCTACAATATCCCCGTAAAAGGTGAAACATGTTGTTTGATAGATATTAAAGCTTCAAGAATTTATTTCCCAATTTACATTTTAAAGCACGCTTCAATGGAACCTGACCAAACTAAAAATGGCCACTTTATTATCACTGTTAACAATACTTGTATACCCTACTAGATTAACTTTATGAAATTTTATATATATGAAAGTATATAATATGGTTACAAAAAATTACACTTCCTATTCTTCACATGACCATGTTTTACTGAGATCTTTTCACAAGACAGGCTGCATTACGGAATTCGTCACCGTTTGGCGTTCGCTTGCTAACGCGTCGCAAGTAGCCTTTGACAGCGCTTCGCTAGATGGCAATTTTCTGTTTGTGATGACGTCACTCCGCTATTAGCTCTCAGTAAATTATTTTCCAAAATGACTACTTATGGAACAAAGTTATAGACTTATACTAAAGAGATAGCTACGAAGCTCTATTCTTACTGTCAACTCCATCGTTAAACATACTTAATTGCATTACTTAACGTTGGTTAGTTGACAGTAAATATGCACCTAAGAATTACGATTTACACAATGCCAATTTTTGAGACGATAACGAAAAAACTGACGTCAACGGTCTTTTGTGAGTGGCCTTGTTACAAAAGGCAAAAATCCTATTTTGTCCGAGTATCACCATACTCAAGTTTCAAAACTTTACACGGGAAATTATGGTTTTCCTATCGATGTTTTTGATTGAAATGCTTTTCTTTTAGCCTAAGTAACTTTTTCTTAAATAAACAAAATAATGGCTTAATTACCTTAATTGTTATAAGCCTTCAACACGTATGCCTTTGCTTTCACTATTTTAGTGCATTTTTAATAATTGATATTTATGTAATATTTTTTTCAAAAAATAAAGGTTTTAAAGTAAAAGTTAGTTTATTAATAGTTTGATATTGGGACTAGTCCCCTCGGATAGGTAAAAACTATTTCAATTTGTATACAACGCACTCTTATGCCTTTTTGTTTTGCTAACCTTACTCGTAACTTCGTAATTTCTTTAACGTGTTTTCTTATCGGCTTTAAATATGTGATACATTTTTATTAATGTGGTTACGTTGGTCGTTAAGCCTTAACTATTCAGTTAAGTTGAGCCGGAGATTTTTAACGGTAAGGTGTTTTTGGTTTTTTCTCTTAAATTTTTTATTACCATGCGTATTTGGATTGACTTGCCTAGCTGATTATTATTATTATTTTCTGGATTTCTAATTACCTTTTTGTTTGATTGGGTTTATTATAAATTTTCTATTGGTTATTTTTCTGTTTTTATTTCGTTTGATAATGTGAGGCAGAATTCATGTCTACGATATTTTATTGGCATTGGTTTATATCAGCTTCGATATATTTTTGATTGTTTAAGACCTCTAATACACTGGGTTGGTTTTTGTCTTTAAAATAGTTTATCGCACATATATATTTTACGTTTCGTGAGCGTTCTAATAATTTTAAATTTGTATTTTTTATAATTTTTTTGCTTTGCTAATTTCGTAACGGTTTTGGTCTTAAGTGATTCTTTTGTTCTATTGATATGTGAAATTTGATTAAGGCAATTACATTTGTAATATTTATTTTCATTGTCATAAAAATATTCTACCGGTCGGGATAGGTTGACGTTTTTAGGAGTACGCTCTGAATAGCGTAGCAATCGTTGAGGGCCGTGTCCAGTAGTTAATACGCCCAAAGGCAAACTCTTCCGAGGATAGGTTTATTTTGGCTTGCTAACTTGCTTGCAATTGCTTAAACACGGGTGATGTTAGTCTTTGTTGACAATCATGGTTATTTTTGCATTTTAAAGTTTCGTGAGTTGAGCAAACTATTTCTGAAAGTGATATCTGTAAAATATTCCGAATTTTTTAAGGTCTATGTCTTTTTTTATATCTATCGCTGGAATATTCTAACTGTGCTGTATGTATCTATTCGGGGAAGTGTACTTATTGTATGTATCAACGGATTGTAAGGAATCCCGCCGGCTGAACTAGCCGCTCGCGTTGTTGGAAGGGAGAATAGCGAGCGTTGCAACTGGAAGCCATTAAGATCTAAAAGGCAACTCCCCTCTTGATTCTAATCTTTGGCCCACGAGGGGTCGGAGTGTGCAATCACTGGTGGCTTTACCGGGGAGTCGGGGTCCGGCTCTTGTAACCCATTACGGGCGGTGGCGCACTGGGAGATGTTAGCTTCGTCCAAATGGTCCTGTCGTCTCCTCCTCCAACTTCGGTCTGGTGTGGGCTGGTAACTGGGCATCGGCCCAGGCTAACGGAGAGGGGCCCGGCAAACTGGCCGCTTCAGCGGATTGGGTTGCCTGCTGTGGGGCTGCGGGCCTCCGTATGAGGGCACGGCGGACCCATCTCCCGGCCTTTTGGAGTTCCACCGGGATATCCGGTGCCAGCTGTGCCGGGTTATGCGGGCTGCTGTGTGGCCGCCGTTCCCCTTTAGGAGCTCTTTCCAATGGGCTTGGCTCCCTACCTGTCTAGGTGGGGTGTCGGCTGGCGTTGCCAGAGCATCCGCTCTTATTCCCACTGCTGTGTGCGAAGTGGGGGCTGGTCGACCCATTGCTGCACCTTCTGCTGGGTTGAGTGGCTTTGGTCGAGGGTGCGACTGTCAGTAGTAGGGTTCTGCTACACTGAGAGAAAAATTTGCTGTTAAAAATACGGAAAATCTCTGGAGTCCAAATACTCCAGAAATGTTCTATATTTTATACAGGTCTGTATGTATTACAAGTTTGCAGACCAAACCTGTATTTTCTAAAGAAAATAATATTTGTGTAATCACCGATACTACATTGTAAAATTTACAGAAGTGATGTAATAAAAACAGAGAATCATATTTATTTTATACAGAAAACTTCTGTCTTAATAACAGTAAATTATGTATTAAATACATAAAATTAGATTAAAAGCTTTACATAACTTACTGTTATTTATTTAAATTCTTCTGTAATAAAAACAGAACATTCGTATTAATGATGTACAGAAAACTTCAGTGAAAATAACAGTAAATTATGTATTAAAAACGCAAAATAGGTTTTAACAATATACAGAAGACTTTGGTATAAATAACAGTAAATTATGTATTAAAACTTTTACATAACTTACTGTTATTAATTAAAATTCTTAGGTAATAATAACAGAATATTCGTATTAACTATAAACAGAAAACCTCTGTATAAATAACAGTAAATTATGTATTAAAAACAAAACAAGTTTTAACGATTCACATAACTTAGTGTTATTTATAAAGAAGTCTTATGTAATAACAACTGAAATTTTGTTTCAATGATTTACATAAGATTTCTGCATAAATTTCAGTAAGTTAAATAATAAAAACAGAAGTTGCTTTAACAATTTAGAGGTCACTTCTTTAAAAGAGGAAATTGCTGACTTTACAACAAAATATGCAAGACAAACAAAAATCATAAACCATTTACAGAAGAAACCAACTAAAAAGATGCCAAACAGTATGTAGTGTCCAATTGTGCCTATCCGTGTAATTTGTAATATTAAATAAGACAATGTGATAAGATGAGTTCATAGAAAAAACAAGATAAAATTTATAAAAATCATTTAATGAAAATCCACATTTACAGCCAATCGTATTGCGACAGTTTATTTATCAAAAACATAATTTTGACATTCACCTCATCTTTAGGATTTTCAGAGTGGATTTTCGCAACGCATCTATAAAGAACAGTTTTTAGTTAACGATTTCTTCAATAAAAAGAATTGTCATCTAATAGGCTCGCAATATGAGGGTTTATATCTTGAGTAAGGTTTAGGTAACAGGGCTGCAATGACGGTATTTAGCACCTGGACAAAAATTATGTTTCAAACTCTCACCAAAGAACTCAAATATCATAAATAATTTACTATAATATCTTGCCTAAAGCTGAGGTTATGTGAAACAGAAGTCTTCAATTAGATATATAAATACTGGATATTCTCGGTAAGCCCGGGCTGCAAGCTGCCTTTAATAAACTAAAATTTGAGACAAGATTGCATTAGGGTAAGACTTTGGGAAAGACACTACCCTCCCTGGTCTATAGTTAGAGAACAAGAATCTAGCAAAAGTGTCTGCTGAATCTATGGCTCTGTTTCACATGATCTTACTTTTGAAATATTTAGGTGGGTGTAAGCCAATAATAAACACTATCGCACTAAAAATACCACTATAGCAAAAGCATTTAAATTGAGACTAAAAACATTATAACTTTTAGGAAAACACTACAGTAAAAAAATGCTAGAAGGAGATAAATTAATTTTCCCTAAGCTTCTTTAATATACTGGTGGATTATTTTTCACTCTCGAGTTTAATAAATATCCAGAACAGTACCAATATCAAATTTAGGTCCACTCATATCTTCACCATGACGTCAACTAAATTAGTTTTAACATGTTCAGAAGTCTACGAAATTTGATGGGAATGTAAGTACTTCTATTGGGAGATAAGATTTTTTTTAAAATACTCGAGGGTCTAAATTGGAAAAAGTACTCTGAAGAGATTTTAAGTTATGGCCGACACACGTGACGTAGGTGCATGAATTAACAAAACTGTGGAATGATTTAGTTCAAAACAGTCCACCGTGGCGCTTGTAAACAACGCCCAAGGTATGAATCCTTGTGCAGTTTGTGCGGAGTATGCCATGTAGATTCCACCACCCCATTTTTGTTGCCCTTTAAAACCCATTTAACCAAATAAAACAAATTCCATCCATTTATATTGATTCATAAAAAGGGTACTAAACATTGGCAAACTGAACAACACAAATTTAGCGATTGAGGATTTTCCTTAATATTACTGAAGGGTTATCAAAAAAAATTGACAGATTTGAGAATATATGTTGAAAATTAGGTTATGATGTTCTTAACAGGTTCAAATAAATACCTTTGAAAGAACTCCATTGTAACCGCCGATGTAGTTGGGTACTGGATGTTCAAAACATAATAAAGTCCAAATAAAAATGACAGTCCCATAGACAAGTCAGCAGGGAAAATGTGGTCATTCACAATAATTTGGTCCACGGCAACCAGATACTGATTTGCCTTTCCTAGACTTTCACCTATTTCAAAAATATTTATTATTCCTATTCCTATCAAAGTTTTTATTTTTTTAAATACCTATGATTATTAGACACGGATGGGATGGCAGCTTCTTTTCCATGTCACTATGAGGTGTTCCAGGCTGAAATAATTCAAAGCTAAATTATTAAAATGGTTTTAAGCTTTAGCTTGCGCAAATATACTATTTAAAAATTTTTTTTATATACAACGATATTTCAGGTGCACAAGGAGTTTTATTTAAAAGAAATAAAAATATTTACAACCCTTTCTTTTTTTTTAATTTGATGACTAGTTTCGGACACACTATTGGTCCGTCATCAGGGGTATAAACCCGATTACAAAAACAGAACCTGTATTTATAATCTCAGTCAACTGCGTATTTAGAATAACAACTTTCGCCAATTATTAAGTTTTTCCACCCCCGGACCGTAATCTCGGTTTAAGCAAATATTTTTATCTTTGGATTTTTTGATATATGCCTCGAAAATATCGAGTTCTATTGGTTTTTTAAAATGTTTTTTAAGAGTGCCGGAGTCAAGTTAATTTTATGATTAGTTTCGAAAATATGGTTAGCAAGTGCTGATTTTTCTGTTCTTTTTAAATAAAACTCCTTGTGCACCTGAAATATCGTTGTATATAAAAAAAAAATTTTAAATAAAGCTAAATTAATTAAATTTAGTAGCGCAACAATATAATAGACAATAAGCTCCAAAAAAAGATTTTGCTTTTTTGTGTAGTCTACAAGAGGATCTTTTGAGTGATCTTAATAATTAATATCTCATTTAAGAAATCGCTTACCAAAATAGAATGAAACAGAAAAATATTACCTCAAACAGCGGAAACATAGACTTAGGGTCTTCATTAAAATGATTCATTAGAAGATTCACAATAGCACCGATAAGAGCTTCATTTCTATTTTCATTGTCGCCATCTTTAAGTTTCGCCAGAGTTGATTTTACCTTAATTTTGGTACTTTTTGAAAAGAAATTTAAAATTTGATTTGTTTTTTCTCTAAAAAAAGTAGAGAAAAGATCCAAGATATTTAAGTTTAAAAGTTCTATTAAGTGTACATTTAGACCAAAAGGTTCAAATAGGAAAGGCCAATTTAATTTTAAGTTCTGAACAGACATATCTTCATTGATATGAGCTCTTTGAAGTGCATAACTTTTTTTCATATTCTCTTTAACACTTTCAATATCAACAATGACTTTCATATGTTCCAATTTCATTTCATCTAAAATTTCTTGACAGGTTCTCGCATCTTCTTCAGTAAGGCTTGGATTAAAAGCTGCATTTGATTCATCCCTTTCTTTAGGTTTCTTTCCAGATGCCGAGTTTTTGTCAGAGCTTTTCCTTTTAACAGGTGGCATCAAATTTTCAGATCGCCGCGACATGTTGTCTAATTTGTTAAATACTTGTGCCAAAAATGAATCATACCCATTACCGACTTTTTTTCCATTTATTTTGTCATCTATTGCGTTTGGATATTTCTTCACAAACATTTCTGTTACTGTACGCATATTACCCCTACTAGGGCGATCACATTTCTTTAAGACATCAATAAACAGGCTTCTTTTAACCAGGTGTCTAGTCTCTTCACTAAGCTTTTTTCCTTTATACAAAATACGTTGTACATTCTTTGGAAAAATGTCATCCACTATGGTGTACGATTCAATCCACTTATAACATCTAGAGGTAGCGTGGTGGTCATTCTGTAAAAAAAACTGGCAATGAAAATCATTTTTCTATTACATAAATGAAACTGGGTTAAAAAAAACTTGGTCCCAAACTGTAGAAACAAAATGGCATACCAAAGGGTGCTATGGGGAAAAATTTTATTTGGCACCTTTTGAGTAAGTGCTTTTAATCGACCCTTGATAAAAAGTGCTTTGCTTAAGAGTGTAATAAAAAACCTTTAATGGTGCCCTTGCAGCGATAATTATCCCGACCAAACCACTAACTTGATGTTCCTAAACCCAGGGCCCTGGTAAAATCATAATTTCAAGCCTAATAAAACCAGGTGGGCTGAGTTTTTCTTAACCCTGATTTTTTTAAATACCTGTGAATTATTTTCATTCCTTGTCACTGACAGTATTCCACCATTAGGGTCATTTGTAGCAGAACCTACTGGACTTTCTGCAGAGACATCCAATTTGGATACCGAATGATTTAAATCCAATTCATTTTCTAATTGAAAATCAGTATAAGTATCATATATATACAACCAGGTTTTTATTTTATTTTAACTAGTTCTCTAAGTGAACAGAACTATATTACCAGCTTTGTCCACTAATCAACCAAATATTTAATTTGGATGGGTAACAAATAATGAAATGCAAACTTTTCTTACTTTTATTAATTGAATCCACAAGTATGAGAAGTTTTCGTATATGTACAGGTTTCAGAATTGTGATTTTCAGCAAGTCATCTTCAATTAAAAGCCCAAAGTCTCTAACAGACTCCACACCGAGGTCTGAAATCATATTGGATATTTTTTCAGCTGGAAGGCCTGAGCAATGCTTTAAAATCATTTTTATCAAATGTTCCGTGGTGTCATTTTCTTCTACATCCAAAATGGAGTCATCTGTCTAATTGCAAAGAAAAATTCATGTACAAAGGAGAAAAGTCTAAGTTTATTTTTTCGGGTCACATGCTCAGGGGTATCACTCTAACTTAAAAAAAAATCCCTAGGCCCAACCAAACCCCTTTTAAGCTTTTAAGTTGGAGTTTTTACTGTTTTGGTTGGGTAGCCCAATATCGATATACTAGATATCAGCTAGGAGCCACAAACGCACCACACTAACACAAGGATAACGCAACTCATTAAAAGACAGGTATTTCATTCAGTACGAAAATTTCAGTGATATAAAAGAGGTGAAAGAGTAAAAATTTATCAAAAATTAAGTATTTTCAGACAGGTTTTTTCTGGGAAGTTTTTAAATTGAGAAAAACTAGTGCTCAAGTCAGGAGAAAGTACCAAGAGACAGCAATATGATAGAATAAAGTACTTTGGCTGTCAGTCTTACAAGGACCAAGAGCAATTTTCTTGAAACTAACGTGATTTACTCACCACTGTTACCAAAATAGGCTATTGCAAATGTCGGTCAAAATAGTTTTATATGGGTGTGCGATTGTAACAACGAAGATTTAAATACCGTTTGGTGGTTTTAGATTTAAATATTTGACCTTCCAAGTGAACTAATTGGCCACAACTGTTTGATTATATGTTTTACCCGAGGGGCAGATCACTCCAATGATAACTAGGCCAACCTCGTAGGATTAAATCATGATTAGATTGGATTAAAAAAAAATCTGTAGCTTATTCTCTTACCAAAAAATAAGTTGTCTAGGAACTACTTCAACTTCGTTTTAAGTTCGTATTTGGGACCAATACCAAATAAATGTTAGGAGATATTGCATTTAAAATGTTAAAAATTAATAGTTTGGTATTATTACTATTACAACCCCAAAAGGTCTAAAAATTATAAATTTTAGTTTAAAAATATTTAACATCCCTACTTTTATTAGAAAAATAGTTTAATACTATTAAACGTAATTTCTCATTAGTAAGCGTAACAACAATCAAAGAAACATTCTAGAATGAAATAATAACTGAGACGGTAGCAGACAAATCCAAACTACGTAAAAATCAGTGTTTAATATCCCAAACTATAGGCTTCGCAAACATTACATCGCCAAAGTAGCCCAAATTCTGGTAACTTTAGGTGGAATGTTTGTCAAAATAGCCCAAATTGGCTATTTTACACTTATGCAGATGATAAAAATGATTTTTATTTTCATTAAAAATTATATTAGCCATTAAACACCATCATTATTGGCCACTGGCTTTTTCCACCTTGGAACTCTGAACTAAAATGTGTATAGAAACTAAAAATCAACTTATTTGTAACAAAGTGATCTGCCCCTCAGTTCAACCATAACAATCTTCTAGGAAGTTCTAGAAAATTTCAGCTAACTATTTTTCGAAAGGTTCAATTATGCGCCCTGGGCTTAGTGTCCAGGTTTCCAGGAACAAGCTAAGGCACTCTGGTATGAAAGCATGTGTAGAGCATTGCTTGAATAAAAATTAATTTCACTACCTCAACATGCCACGCAAATTTTATCAAAATTGAGGAACTATTGTTCTAATTTGACATGGAATGGCAATTTGTAAAAAGCAACTGTTGATTTTGAATTGCGCTTTTCTAAAAAACCGCTTTCAAAATGCTTTTACCTAATAAGGGTATTAAACAATTTAGAATTGATTATTTTTAATATTTTAATACCAGTTTTGGAAAACAGTAATGGTATTGGATGATCTACTTTTCAGCAATTAGTAAAATATTAAGTAGGTAAACATAATTATGCAATGGTCTCTTTACTTTGCAGTTCTTGATACATTTACAAGAAAAGTGATATCTATTCGCCATGATATTCATTAAATTTTAGTACATTATCAATTTACACTGCACCCATTGATGCTCAGTTTTAATATCCAATTATTGCTTAAGAAAATTTCATGAAACTCAATATAATATTGCTTTTAGATAAAACTTTACACCTTATTTAATAAAATTTTGGCGCCATGAGCCTAGGCTTTGTTTACCGCTACTGGTTAGGCCTTTTACAACCCTCGGGCCTCTAAAAGAAATTGGGCGCCATAAGCCTAGGCTTTATTTAAATTGTTTACCGCTGCCGGTTAAACCTACACGTTGATTACTGATGTTAATTTAAGGTTATCAGATTTCCTCTAAATTCTATTACATTATTTAAGAAACAAATTGAAAAATCAAATTAATATCCTTACCTTACTGTATGAACTTCAGTTCTTAATTGAACCTTGCGTCAGAATCACGTTGAGATGTGAAATGGGGGAATACGATATCCATAACAAAGAATATATAGGTGTAGGTGTCTATATTCTTTGTTCATAAGCGACTCAAAGCGAGGCATATATCACGGCCGACTTGCGCAATAAATATATATTTTTGTTCGTAGTTGGCATAGAAACATCAACGAAAGGGCTGGCCGCCATTGCCCGAGTGTCAAAGTTGGCCGTGCATGTATCAAGCAGGACGCCGAAGCTCCAAAAGTCGTTCTGACGCCGGTTGACGCCGCCGGCCATTTATGGCAATGTATAGGCTTCGAGCTTAGAAAAGATAGCGCCATCTACTTTAATACATGTCAACTAAATGTGTGAAGAAATAGCAGACGACTTTTGAAGAAGAATGTTCTTTAACTGAAACATGCATCTTGAATATTGAGATAATATTGAATGAGCAGACAGCTTTCACAAATTCGATTTAAAACTCAGTCGGTAAGCGGCGATACTTTTGACCAAAGTTTAAACTACGCCCGAATCGTATTCCGAATAAAAACGCCAACGCCGCTACTGTATCGATACTTAAAGGTTACATTTAATTAAAATAAACCCTATTTATTCGTGAAGATTACGGTATAATAAATCCTAAAAACAGTTCATTTATTTTTAGCGACCGTAATTAATTTTTAATTCGCACTAGAAATTTAACTTTTAAGCAGACGACGCGGTCACGTGTTATTAAGGCCGCCGTTAATACAAATATGTATGGGCGTGTGTATGGAAATGTGTCAACAGATGTATGGGCATATGCCTACACTTATGTATGTGCATATGTATACACTTATGTATGGGCATATGAATACACATGTATGTACATATGTATAAACATACACATGTATGTACATGTACATATGTATAAACATAAACACGTATACATATACATGTTTTTCCCAAAAATAATAAATTTTATTTTAATTTTTTGGAAATTTTAAAACATTTGTATTTCTTCAAATTCATATTACCGTAGGTAAAATATTTCCTGTAAATTCAACATTTACTTACCGCATAATATAATGAACATAATTTTGTGTTTTCTTCCACTACCAAAAACAAATGTATTTTACTATTTACAGAATTAAATTTTTTATTTGACAGATTTTTGTAAATAAAACATAAGTCATGGTAATTTTAACATAAAAGTACCATAATCCCACATAAACAAGGTAAATGTTTTTCAATAATACAGAAAAAACTGTAAATTACGCAAAACAGCTCGAAACTGTAAATATTTTCTGTAAAAAATACAGCTATTTCTCTCAGTGTACTCATGCTGGTTTTGTCACCTGTCCGGGCTTGCGGACGCTGGCGTAAGGCATAACGATGACGAACCTCCGGTGGTGTGGTTTCAATCTTACCGGTACCCCGGGCTATAAATCTGATGCATGATTCTAATCTTATCTCTCCTGTTGGGCCCCAGGCGATGGTTGCCCGATAAACCTTTCATTCTGTGTCCCGCTTTGAAGGAGGAGGATTTCACATCGTAGTGTATTTTCGTTTAACGAGATTATCAAAGCGAGGGAAAACTTTACTTCCTTCGAAGACTCCAATCTAGTACCATACCCTTTTTATCTTCCTTTTCACTTAACGATTAAACTGCGGTCCTTATTTAACATGCTAGTCTTATAATTATTAAACAGTTACACTTAACCGGCTGGATTTATTCACATAACACTCGAATCGCGTTAAAGTTTTGGTGCCGAAACCCGGAAATAATTAACTACGTTTTGATAACCCGCGATTCGAAAACCATGAGGCTGTCCCATGGCAAAACCTTTTAACCAACACGAACGTAATTTTGAGATATTTTACTTTTTCAAAACCTAAGTTATAAGATTTTAACGTGGTTTTTAATGCGAAAATTATTAAATCCAAAACCATTTTTTAAGTCATATATAGTTAAATATTTATGACTTTAACCTGAAACTTTTACAATACTTTTGTACATGCCTTAGTAATACAGATGCGTAAAAATCAAATTTTTCAAAAATTTGTTGGTTACAAGGTTTTACCATGGGGCAGCTGCATGGATGAAGGTGTGCAGTGTTTTTTACGGAAAAGTTCCAAGCTTGACATTATTCGCCAGAGCACGTATGCGACTTGTGAGCAGCTTCAAACGAATTCTAAGTCTCTTTACAACTCAGCCTTGATGATATAATAATTATTATAATAATAAGCTATAAGGCTATCTTGGTCAACTTCAAATGTGCGAAAACCAACTCAAATTGTTACAAGAGCCCTAAAATACACTGAGTAGATATCCAATATTAAATAATAAGTAAATACATTTATTTATTATACACTGAGAAGATAGCCAATATTAAAACCAGGGCCAATCGTGTGCGGAAAATCGAGAACGTAGAATTTGTAAAATGGCATGCTCGCAACGACAGCCGTTCAGATTGCGAGAGCTCACTAAATACTTGATTCATTTCGCAAATGAAGTTACCGAAGCTTGTTTGGTCTCAATTAAACTGTAACAATTCTTATGCGAAATATCATAGTAATCATAAATATACCGACCGTTCTCCTAAAATAATTTATGCTCGAACATTTTACCGGGAGATCTTTGGTTCTGTGGGAAAGTGAGGAGTTCCCAGAGCCCCTTTAACCTACTATTGATATTATAACGGTCCTTGAAAAAAAAATTAAAAAGGGTTAAGTTCTGGAGTTGATTTAAAAGCACTACATTTTAAGACCAGAAAATTTTAATATTGATTTCAACTAATTTTAGCCGTTAAAGTCGTGTTTTTTTTAAAACTTCGAGCTGTATACGTGTTTACTTGAAAATAAGGGCAGCATCCATCTATATTAGTAAATTTGTTATGTCGAAGATATCATCAATTCCATGAAATGAAGCCCAGCCATCCATGGGCTTCTTTCACCACATGGTACGAGATTAACCATCGTCACCAACACAAATTCTGTGTTCTGCTGTCCCGAATACCTCAACAACGTCGCTCAGATTTATTTCGTTATGAACTTTTGTTAAGTAAAGGTTACAACCTATATATCTATATTTTACATATCATAAGCGTCGCGCATTTATCTATAGCGATCACTGGCCAGTTGCTTAAATTAGTATTTCGATAATTTTTAAGTTAATTTAAATGTTCGGTTAGAAAATTAGGGTTAAAATTAAATCTAACAACTGGCTTGATACGACTCATTATAAATTTTTTCTAGACACCAATTTATTACTGAGGACCCTCGCTAACCACATCACATCACGTTACGTGAGTAGACTTGGGCGTATTCATTTTTTATTATCTCAATTTGTTATTCTTTTAATTGTAGCAGGGTCCATCAAGGGTTCGCTGAAGGTAACTGTCCCTTGGTTGATATTTGATCTCCGAAACCCGCGCTACAATTTGGGGGCCCAGCCGTGATCTCTTATGTTTAATTGAAGAGTAATTTTGTTTCCCCTTATGATCTGGTAATCAATGGTTTGTTGGTAGTTTTTATAAAAATATCTCATTTCTCTCTGGTTGACAACGCAATGATATTAGTTGCTATTCCCTATACGTAATAGGTGTTTGTGTATTTTTCCTTTTTTTATTTCATCGGCTATTCCAGAAGGTTAGCTAGATCTAAATTAAAGTCGCTAACCGATTACTGCATTTCCATATTTTATTGGTAAGATTTATATAAACTAATGAGTGGTGATTACAGTGCCACTTACTTTGATTATTGCAAACCACAAAGAAAAGCTCGTTACTAAAAGCGAAGCGCAAAAATAAACGAGTCAAATACTCCCGTAACTGTGAATCACGCTAGTTGAATACCTTGCACAATAAATACAAGATGTTGTTCCGCCAATCAGGTAATTGCCCTATACAAAGGCTATTTCCAGCCGCAAGTAATGTTGCTATCTCGGGCATTGTTTATACTAACCCCCTGTCTGCGAGTAGTGCAATTATTAATGTCCCACCGGACGTACTAACCAATATTTTAACGCAATTGCAAGCTTTAGTGACAAAGCAGCAGCAGCTTCAAAAACGCATTACCCCAACTCCAAAATGCAAGGCCACCCTTAGCGCCTCCAGCTTCTTCTGCACTTCACACTGGTACTATTGCTTTACCGGCAGCAATGACTACTGTTACTTCAGCGTCGCAAGCGCAACTGGCACTATCTTCGGATAGTAATCTAGCTTTACCCTTGGCACCGACAATTGCACATATACGTGCGCAACAAACCGCACCAGTATCCACACGTGCTCGGTTTTCTGGCGATGAGGTGAGGAACAATTTTGACTCTTAATAACTTTCCTAAAATACATTGAAAAGTAATTAAAAAAAGGCAAGAGATGATCCTTTTCCAATAACGAAAAACCAAAAAAAAAATGAATATTGAAAGTTTTTAAAATTCAAAAGTTAATATACGTATGGGGACCGTAGGTGAAATGACGGGTTTCCGGTTCTAACTATTTTGCCACACTGTGTGTTTAAAGCAACACTTGTCAGGACCAACTAACTTTTTTATTAAAAACACATATAAATAAGGACCGACAAAATATTTTCCGAAATACCTTATTTGCATGGATTCGTTTGAGAAACAACAGAGGTTAAAATAACGATGTTTCTAGCCTTTTATAACACTCAATGAAAAAATTAAATTTAAGCGCCTCATATGTATAGTTTCGTTCGAGACCCAATTAAGGTTCTCATAACGTCGTTTCTAGAATGATATTCTTATTGTGTGTTATTTTAAATTTAAGGAATTCATATGTTTAGTTTTGTTAAAGACACTTGTAGGGTACTCACAACGTTTTATTCGAGACTTATAACATATGATGAGAAAATCAAAGTTAAGGGTCTTATATGAATAGTTTCGTTTGAAACACGTAAGGCTCTCACAACGTCGTTTCAAGAATGTTATTCTTATCCTGTGTATAATAAAGTAAGTAAGCCTTATATTTATTATTTTTTTCTAAACACTCTTAAGGTTCTCACAAGGTCGTCTCAAGACTGATATTTTTGTGGTGTGTTATATTAAAGTTAAGGGCCTCATATGTATAGTTTCGATCTAAACACTCGTTAGGTTCTCACAACGTCGTTTCAAGACTTTTATAACACACGATGAGAAGATTATAGTTAAGGGCCTCATATGTATAGTTTCCTTCGAAACACAAGTAAGGTTCTCACAACGTTGTTACAAGTTTTTTATAGCACATGATGAGAAAATCGAAGTTAAAGGCCTCATATGTATAGTTTCGTTACCCATTTCGGAAATCTGTAAACACCACGAAAGCTGACTGACGACGAACGAAACAATGGCGTAATGTTTATAAAGACGCGCACATGACGTTACCGTTGCGTCATGTTAAAATTACAAAACCAGAACGTTACGTATTCGAGAACGGTTAGTAACGTGCCAATGATGATACAAAGAACGATGTTTTAAGGATTATAAAGTGTTTTACGCTTTAGCGCTGTCTGAAGTATGAATAATAAGCTTATACTATAAAAAGAAACGATAAAGGTTTGAACAATACACATTTTATTTGTTATATAACAAAAAGGGGTTTGGGGGTGTAATGCTGGACGGTGGGGGCGGGGGTGTGGGCAGCGGAAGGTCCAGTGGATGCACAAGAACGGCTAAAAGGCCCCTCAAAAGGACGGCGATGCTGTACAACATTGTCTCCAGGACATCAAGCTCGCCCTTGAACGCCGTCAGAGCAGTGTCATCAGAATTCTGGATAAGACAGTGTATCCCCAGCAGAATCCTTTTTAACACAGATAATACATTTGTTTCAAAAAATAGGCTTATATTCGCAGAACGAAAATAAATTGAACCTACCTGATGCACTCCTCCTGAGTCAGCGATGCTTCCTGGAGGCGGTGTTGGATGCGGCTGTCGTCCTGGGGGCCCTTCGTTGCAAGACTCAGCTCCTGAAGCCATCGCCTTGGTGGGTTGATTGTCACCATCCCATATATTGCTATAAAAATTAAATAATATTAAACACTGTATAAAGAGGTGGACAGTTAATAAATAGATAATTCTTTATATAGAAAGGGGGGGGGGGAATTACCATAACGGGTCCGTCGACGCAAGTTGTAAATTCAAAACCGGACGGGTGTCCAATTAACCGCTAGTGAAACCGGCGAATCAGGTTGATTTTGAAAGTACATTAGTACTTTGTGATACTTTCATTGACAGTGTCCGATCTATATACCCTCCTACCGTAAAGGGGGTGGGGGGTCTTTCCACGATTGTCCCAAGAAAAGATTCAATCCGGTTTTACTCCTAAGAAATACCGTTGATGAGAGATAGATAAAAGAAAATTTCAACATATACCTACTATGGTACTACAATATGTATCAAGTTGAATTATGTGAGGTTAGTACTGATTGACAGAAAATAAATAAAAAGCGTCAGTGTCTAGCGTTGTGTTACGCAAGGAGTTTCTCAATAAGGACACGATAGGCCTAATACCTAAAAATTCTTCTCGTGTTTTTGACAACCAGTTTAATGCTAAATTAATTTTATCAATAGTGTCTTTCGTAACCATGAGTTGAGGATTGCACCCAATGCACTCTAATCTGCTAATTCAACAGTTTTTTTTACGATATTCGCCCCTTCATCAGTCACTGCTAGGCTATCTCCTGTGTGGGGATGGAGTGCAATAGACGTTTCCAAAACAAGGGACAAAAGATGAAAATCTCGCGTTAATAAATGAACCTTCAATGTAATATAAGGCAGATTTTTGTAATTGTCAGTCCATGCATCTGTTGTTACGAAAACCGTATCTGGAGTATCAATTAATGCATTTTTTATTGCAATCACTCCTTGGTTATAAATTTTAACTTAAGGACACCTAGTAAAGGTCTGAAGTTAAGGTATTTTCTCAATGGCAGTAAGAAAAATTGTACGTTCTAAGAAATATCTCAAATCCATTGTTGGAAGCTTCTTTAAAACTAATTTTATCTGTGTTAAACCTAAGAACAAGATTGTGCCCAAGAGTTGATTTCTAGCAGATTCATTTTGAACGGTTTTTAGTTTCACATCGAATATATATTCGAAGTGACACTATTGCTATGGATGGAATGTGGTTAAGTGTTTGTTTGTTTGTCGTGGAAAGCGACGACACGGTAGATGGAGCTGCGAAAAATAATTTATAATTTTAATTTTGACGACCGAGAAGTCTCTAAAACTGACGCCTTATTGAAGTGAGCAACGCCGTCCTCTTCGGGATTCTAGCTTGAACGTTTAGCCTTTAACACTTTTATGGATGATCCAGAGATGTCGCTCTTGTCCGAAAGTTTCAGCGCCTTTTTTGGTTGAATATTTCATTAAGCAGTTACTTTGGCGGGAAGTTTGAATTAAACTTTGGTCTCTCTTTTTTCCGCCCCCTCCGACCAACCACCTTAAAGGGAGAGTGACCGAAAAAAAACAAGTTGGTCTCATTCGATAGAACTCTTTGACGCGCACGCAGTGCCGTAAATTTCCGCCCCCTCCGACCAGCCCCATTAAAGTAAGAGTGACCGAAAAATACCAGTTGGTCTCATTCGATAGAACTCTTTGACAGGCACGCAGTGCCGTTAATTTCCGCCCCCTCCGACCAGCCCCATTAAAAGTTAGTCTCATTCGATAGAACTCTTTGACGCGCATAATAGAGCTCTTTGACGCGCACGCAGTGCTATTAATTTCCGCCCCCTCCGGCTAACCCTCTTAAAGGGAGAGTCACCGAATGGTACGATGTCGTACGCCACGAAAATTGTAATACGCCCTAAAAATTGCGATGACATCATCGCACTGACGCGTCTTCAATTGATTTCCTATTTCCTTTAAAACAAATCCGTCGCCAGTATGGTGCTAATTAAAGTGTTTCCTCTTTGTGACCCAGTCTAAATCACATTTGCCTTCGCTTATAGCCAATGTCAAGGGCAGAGTTTTCTCCACGGATGTTTCCTCCAAAACGAAATTAAAAGTGGACAAAAAACCTCTGGCCCGGAAACACGAGACGCCAACGAAAGGCAACCTTTCTGACGCGTGATTCTCATCAACATAGCTTGCACAGGCTGGACACCTTCTTTCCTCCAAGGGTCAAGTCTCATTTTTCATGCCGAACGATACCTTTCGGCATCTGTATTTCAAAAACTACTACACCTATATTACTTCTATACCTCTAAACTGTGTGCAACCCATGTAGCACAGCGCGGTCGGTTAGTAGTCGGTTAAGAGACTGAGAGTCGGTTAAAGGTTGGGTCGGTTTTGCCGACTGAACCCGACTACAGTCCAATGTTTTGACTTTTTGCCATCGGCGGTTAAAGTGGGCACTAAGCAGACGGTCATTGCAACACTTCCAGTTCAATGTATTCTTAGGTGCCGACTATTTACCAACGCTGATTAAGATAACCATTTTAAAGTCGGCATTTGCTACCCTAAATTTGATAGTAAGAGAGGTCGGCTAAACCAACCATTGCCCGACCTCAAGTGAATCGGTCTTAGGTCGGTGAAATTAACTGACATACGGCTAACTAATGTACGACTGATCTTGTGGTCGTTTTAACCGACCTTTCCGTTTATATGTGTTGTATGTGCCGCCTGTTTACCAACTCTGTTTCGGTTTGCCATTTTACAGTCGTCAATAACGACCCTTACTTTGATATTCGAAATGTCGGGCTAAACAACTATCTGCCGACGTAAAATAAATGTACCTAAAATTTTGATTATGAACTGATTTGCTGATAGGTAATTGTCGACTTAATTTATTGACGGTTTTACCGACTCTAATTAGATTCTGACTAGAATGAGAGTGGCTAAAATGAGATAGATAATATGCTATTTGGGTAAGTGTCAACGACAATTTGCCACCCATATAACTTGACACGTTTATATAGTTGGCTTTACCGACAGGTCAGACATTTATTATATCCTTATTTTAAAATAGCGCAAGATTTTATCATTTAAGTGACATCTATATTTAAAAAGTAAAATTTATTACAACAATCTATTCAAATAAGTTAAAATAATAAATAAATATGATTAATTTGATTGATATTCATCATATTTTAATTTACGAGTTATAACAGTTTTGACCTGCCACCTGTTGGTAGCGTCTATTTCAAACGGGGGAACTCAAGTTCGTTAGCCTTCTACCATACAAATATCTTTCCGTGCGTACCACGTGATGCTCAGAAATCAGGACTCTGAGAGAGAAGGGGAAAGCCGGTAGCTGCTCGCTGCATGTCGTGGGTGACTCGTGGCCAAAAGTTTAAGTTTTACTTTATTCGACCGTGTTGAATTTATATCTCTATGGTGTAAATACTTGTAATGATAATTTAGATAATTTTTTAAATTTAAGAAGTGGAGAGATAACAGTGAGTTATTATCTTCTTTAAAGAACTATTATTTTTTTGTAAACAAGACAGTCGTAAACGATTTAACGTGTCCGTGACTGGTAAATTTAAGCCTTTGCTTTATCAAATAATCATTTACCAATGCTTTGTAATATAGTTAAGCGAATTAATCATAATTATTCGGGTGTGTACTCAGATTTCCTACATTTATCTACCAAATTTTGATTGAAAATATTTTTAAGTAATATTTTTAGCTGGATATAGTTCAGCTGATGATGTTAGTAATAAGCTAAAGAGCCGGCGAAAGACAGTTAACGTGTAATTGTTATAAGATGGTGTTTCGACAGAAAGTTTCAATTTTATTTTAAAAGTGGGTGATCTGTCCTGTAATATCAAAATATTATTTTTTCTTTAGAATTTTTAATTTTTTACGGTTTTCTTTAATTGATTTGAATGTTTTTGACGAAATTGTTAAAAAAAAGGTTTGTATTAATTTTTCTGTATATTCCTGATTTTTGAAAGTTTTTAAGACATATGCTACCATTTTTTTATACACAGGTAAGGATTTAGCTCCTAGAAATAACCAACTGGAAGTCTCTTAAGTTTTTGATAATATTTGTTATATTGTGAATTGTACAATCTATTAACTTAAACTTATACCTTTGCATCTAAACCAAACTTTCATTAAGAAATTATATTTGACTTAAGCTAAATAAAAGTTCAGAAGAATATTAATTTATGTGATAAAATACTCTTATTAAGTAATTAGTTTTGCAATAAATTAATTTTCATAAAACCAAGAAATAAATTTTATAATTAAATTGAAATTGTTTGCAGTTTCTTAGGGGAGATAATTTGCCAACCTTTTCTTGGATAGAACATCCCGACAATTTTGGGTGGTATCCATCATACTGAAGGCTCGTCAATAAAATGACCTATCAGATAATACTGTAGGCCAATATCGAATTCTTAGGTGGGAAAACAAACATTTAGATGTCGGCCAACTAAAGATCTACTGGCGGTTAATTTGTATATTTAGAAAAGGCCAACAGTAGGGCCGACTAAAAAAACTACCAGCTGAGCTACCCATAAATAATAAGTCGGAAAAGAGGTCAATATGCTGTCGGCCAGTTTGTGTTACTTTTATTAGTCAGGCCAACCATGGCGCGGGTAAGACATCCCGACTTATCGCCTAGTAGTGCATAGATACCACCCCCGACTTAGTCCCGACTTGTCGTCCCTACCAAAATTGTAGCGTTCGGGCCGACTAAAAAACTACCAGCAGAGCTACCCACAAATAATAAGTCGGAAAACAGGTCAATGTGCTGTCGGCCAGTTTGTGTTACTTTTATTAGTCGGGCCAACCATGGCGCGGGTAGGACGTCCCGACTAATCGCCTAGTAGTGTACAGACACCACCCCCGACTTAGTCCCGACTAGTCGTCCCTACCATAATCGTAGCGTTCGGGCCGACTGCTTTGTGCTACATGGGAAGTTTCAGCTCTGTCAGTTAAACATGGCTAGGGCTTTTGCAACAGGCCCTTAAGCTGCAATGCGACCATGGGGACAGAATCTCCGCCTTGCCATATTCTTAGTACATAAATACATTCTTGGAATAAGATGATTTATGCAGTTGTTGATAATCCATATTAAAGATCTGCTTTAAGAAAATACCAATTTAATCACCGAGATAAAATAAAATTCGAGAATGACATATTCTATTAATTTGTTCTGCAAAATTACATTCATGGCTATTTTTTTATGAATTTGCGATTAACATGACTTTTGGTGCCTAAACTACCCAAATGTTTGATATAAATTTCTAAAAATTAACATATTTGAATCCCAGTTTAAGCATTTCTTTAAATCCTACACTGTTAAAAAAAATTCGTTCAGAATACGTTCAACTTAGAACAGTCTGTTCAAAAATGAACGAGAGCGTTCTAAAGGTATGTAACAGAGAACGGTGTGTTCAAGATATTTTATTTCGTTCAAATAAGAACGAATGCTCTTTCGCCCTCTGGAGGAAGGCTTGTAAACTACACAATAAAATAGATTCATTCCAATAGCTAGGAGATCCTTCCCCTTAGAACAGGTTTTACACACAATGCTATATGGATTTCTTTGTATTGGTTTCATGTACATGTACTAACATATAAGCGTGACACTTTCAACGTATGGCCAGAAGTAACAAACAAGTATAACAGCCATAAAGTAATAAATGAGTGGTTTAGAGTGCGCTTTGTTTTAGGTAGTTTTTTCGTACATTATTATGTTGTTTTAAGTTAGTGTACTGGTTGATTAAACTATTACTCGTAGTAATTTATTTAGAGGGTGAGTTAGCACATGATGCAATGAAGTTGTTTTTATAGTTGAATGTACAGGGTGTTTGGAAATTTACCGAAGATTTAATTTCATTGTTGGAGCGTAGCTCCTTCACTAGCGACTCAAATGGCGTTAGGTCTGTAACTAGAGCATAGCGCGAACCATTTTTCATCGGCGGCGGCGTGGCGCGCCGATTTGCAGAAAATAATCGGTGGCGGCGCCTAACGGGAAAAATTGCCCCCCCCCCCCCTCAGAAATAGTACCAGACTTTTAATAGAACGCTAGAACCGAAACTGTTAAAAACATTTTAAAAAAATACATGTTTAATATAATGTATTTTATTAAAAGAGGAACCACTTGTATCCAAAACGAGAAAGAGGTATCTTTGGTTACTTACTTTCATATGTAACTTATTTAATCATAAGTGTGCCAGAAAGAACTTTTTCACAATGAGACCTTGTTGCAAGGATATGGCGTAGTTGACGTCACTTACCAGTCGATGACGGTTTTATCGTCATTAAAAGTAATTCTGGCGGGGAGGGAAGAAAGTTAAAACCAGTTTTACGCGACGTCAGTGCTGTATTTTCCTTGGTGGCTGTGAAACAAGGTCTCATTTAAATTTTTAATACAGAGATGTTAAACAGAGGCACACTTATGAGTAACTATGTTACACATGATACTATTAAACTAAAACATTTACGCTAGTAAAAACAATACTGTACTTATTTACTACCATTTCACTAGTATTATTACCTATACACTCGTTTAGAAACGTTTACTGGGCGCCGCCATTATCGTACAGACAACCACGAGCCAGCCCTCTACCACAGAAATTGCATCCCCCCAAAACGGTTTTTTCATCACCCTCCCCGTAGACTGTAAGGTAATGGCGGTCGATTGGGAAGGCGCATTTAAGTCTATTATCACAGATTACTTTATCTTTGTATCAAAGGAATTTTTAAAATATAATAGACTAGATATGGCTGAATGCAGCTTATACGCTTCTGTACTTATTACAAAATACGAGGCGAGGCAACTTCCGTTTCTCTCTCTCTCCGATTCCAGCTGCCAGCTGTCTGCTGCAGAAAATCTTGGCGCGCGCGGTGCTGTTGTGCCAGATCTTTTGGAAATTATTAGGGTTGTTAATTTTCCGGAAAAATAAAATGCGGAAAAATTTCCAGAAAATTTTCCGGAAAATTTTCCGAATTGCGGAAAATGGAAATTAATTCGGCAGCGAAATAAAAATGTTGCGGCGGCGGCGTTTCGGCGTTATGTAAATAATCGGAGGCGGCGGTGTTCGATCGGCGGCGCTATCCTCTATCTGTAACGCTGTTTCTCAGAAACTACCCCACCCGACATTGACTACGAGTCGAGCTACTAAGCCTTGGCCTAGCGCGTTTTCGAAAACCTTTTAATATTACAATTATAAGTGGATCTACCAGAGCATTTTCCTCAAACAATTTTGTAAAGCCCGTACAAAAATTTTGGGCTGTAATTAAGCTGAATTTAAGCTGTTACTTGAATGTATGGCAGGAAGTGGGCTACAATAAGGCTGCATGTTACTGCAGCTAAAAAGTTTTTTGGCTACACTTTCTGTTGTGGGGATGGATTTGGACTGCAAAAAACATCTCGTCGTCTGTAGGGCGTTTTTCACTAACTGAAAAATAGCTGGAAAAGAAGCCTTATTGCAGCAGCGACGTTTTTTCTGTAATATGACTGCAATGTGATTGAAATTGTAGTTTTTTATATTTTTATTTTCGTTTTTATTGCGCGTCTTCCATATATCGGGTAGAGAAAGGTATAACCCGCCGGTGAATGAGAACTTAATTCAGAAATTCTTCCATTCACCAGAAGGACATACAGCACTTCCCCCTTCCCCTCCCCCATTTACCGGCTCCCCCACCCCCATTCACTGGATCCTTTGCCTTCTCGTTCACCAGCTCCTTTCCCTCGTTGCTACCCCCATTCACTGGATACTTTGCCTTATCTCTCTCTCTCTCTCGTTCACCAGCTCCTTTCCCCCGTTGCTACCCCCATTCACTGGATACTTTGCCTTCTCTCTCTCTCGCTCACCAGCTGCTTTCTCCCGTTGCTACCCCCATTCACTGGTCTCATTCACCGGAAGGACATAAAGCTCTTTTCCCCCATTCTCTGGTTCCTTTCCCCAATTGCTAAACCTATTCACTGGCTCCTTTCCCCCTTTCCACCCTCCCCCAATCGTAATCGCTTAAGCGCTTCTAATGTCTATAATAAGCAATAAAGAACAAGTTATTTAAATTTAATTATATTTATTTTAGAACTTTATTTACATGATTACGTAAAATTGGTTCTATGACTAATTCGACATATCTATATAATTGTAATTAATTCGATATTCGTAAGGGATATATACAATTTCATTTAAAGGGTTGAAACGAACTACCTTCTGCAACTTGTATAAATAATTTAATTAAAAGTTCTAACTTACGTATTTGTAGTGTCTAACAGCAGTACCATCTATCACATGAGGGACAGTCACAAACGCCATCTTCTTCAGGTACAGGTGAGATGCATTTGTCAGCGACAGTAGTTGCTTTTGGCGTAGGTGGAATGCCAAATTTTTTCAATATGGTTAAATTTCTACGCTAAAATTCCCAATATAAACGCTTTTTCAATATGCAAATTGTTTGGAAAATTGTCTAAAATATATATTTATAGTTTACTACAAAATAAAAATAGTAACTTACTTTCTACGCTAATCTTACCCCATACAGGACCTTATTTAGGCCTTATTTTCGAGTCACGTGAGAATCGGTACGTCACGAGCCCTATCGAGAATTTTTGGTACTATGAAATTCTACGTGTAAAAAAATATTACATTGGAATTTATAATATCTAAGCCCAACGGGGACTCGATCGAGAAAACGGCTTAAAAGAATTTTTGGATTGCCTCCAAAATTCGTCTGCTGCTGACGTCACCCAGATGAGATCCCATTGATTTTCAATAGGATCTCATCTCAGTGACGTCCCGATGTTCGTTAGCAACGAAGTTACCAACTTGACCGTCTGTCCCAAGGCTCTTCTGATCTCATTGTCGTGGGTGATTTTAACTACCATTCTATTGATTGGGACCAACTCCATACTTCTAAAACTACGGACTCTGCGTTCCTAACCACAGTACTTTCTGGTCACTACACCCAACACGTTCACAGTGCAACCCGTTCTACCTCAACTTGCCAGAGCATTTTGGACTTGGTGCTTTCCTCGCCTGCCGATGTGGTTGGTGATGTGACGCACCGACCCGGTCTAGGGGATCATGACTTTCTTCAAACCACTCTCCCGGGTCTCCCCTCCCCTCCGCGTCCTCCTCCTAGGACTTCTCTCGCAATAGGGAAGACGGACATAGATGCTTTAGCGTCCGAACTTGGTTCCCTACCTCTCACTGAGTTTGGCAGTATGTCTGCCAAGTGGATCGTTTTTCGCGACTGCCTATCCTTGGCGGTTTCCCATCACACTCCAATTCGTCATATCCCCTCTCGCTCTGGAGTTCCTTGGGTCACTCCAGCGGTCAAACGCCTTATTACCAAGACAAAACGTCGATACCGACGTGCCAAACTTTATCCGAACCCAGCTAATGCTGCTGAATTTCGCTGTCACAGAGCGGCTGTCAAGTTTGCCCTCCGATCCGGTCGCACGCGTTATTTGGACTCTGCGGCTTCTAACTTTGAGGATAATAAGCGTTCTTTTTACCGTGCGATTAGTAGTAAATCGAAACACTCCCAAGTTCCCGATCTGTGTCTGGGCCTGAGAGTCTACTCGTCTCCGTCTGAAAAGGCTGAACTACTGGCTTCTACTTTTCGCCGTGCCTATACAGACCCCGTGATCTCCGATGTCCCACTCCTCCCACCAATTTGTCCGACCATGGATGACATTGTGGTCGACCCCAACGGCGTCTTCAAACTACTTAAACAGCTCAATCCACATAAAGCTCCAGGCCCTGACGGTATCCATCCGGCGATCCTCAAGCGTTGTGCTGCCACGCTAGCGACCCCAGTGACGGGGCTAATTGCCTGTTCTCTGTCTTCCGCTTCCCTTTTAGCTGACTGGAAGCGCGCAAACGTGATACCAGTACCAAAGGGAGGGCCGCCCGATGACCCCGAGGAATATCGGCAAATCTCACTACTGGCTCAATTGCTGAAAGTTACTGAACACTTAGTGGCTTCCTCGAGTCACACAATGTTCTCACCCCTGCGCAGCATGGTTTCCGCAGTGGTTACAGCACTGAAACCCAACTTCTCTCCACCATTGATGCCTGGACTATCGGTCTGGAGAATGCCGCGCAGGTGGACGTTATTTTCCTTGATTTTCGGAAAGGTTTTGACACTGTTCCTCACCAACTTCTCCTTGCCAAGCTTCGCAGTTATGGCGTGCGTGGATCCACTTTAATGTGGATTGCTTCCTACTTGGAGGGCTGTGAGTTTCGAGTGGTTCTTCCTGCAGCGGAGTCTGACTGGTATCCTGTCACCTCTGGTGTGCCACAGGGCTCTGTTCTTGGTCCCCTCCTATTCACGGTCTACGTCAATGACGTTGGTAATGGTGTTGTTTCCCGGCTTTCGCTTTACGCCGACGATGTTGTCCTGTCTCGCACTATTATATGTCCCAACGACCATGCACTTCTCCAAACTGATCTAACCCGAATAGTCAGCTGGAGCTCCAAGTGGAAACTTTCGCTAAATGCAAAAAAATGTAAGGTCCTCAGCCTGCATCGTTCGGGGACTACACCGGTCATTTATGGATACAATATTGATGGAGTTGATCTCGATCATGTGCCCGAGTTCAAATATCTTGGCATCACTATCTCCGCCACGCTTTCCTGGGATGTCCACATTTCCCGAATTGTGTCCCAAGCTCACCGTGCTTTGGGCTTCCTCCGTCGTCACATGGATTAACAATAACTCACAGGGATAGTTCTCTGCGAAAATATGTTTGATTCAAACGCCATCGGTCCTAGCGGGCGAAATCAGAACTAGGCTAAAGCGGAAACGATTCAATTTGGCGAGCAGACGGGCAGTTATTATGGCGGCGCGAAGTCTAATGAATTTTTTGCATCGCGTTTCTGTTTTTAGAACTTAAAATGTTTTCATCAGGTAAAATTTTTTTTATAATAATAATAATAGAATCTAAAACTTAAGACTTGGTGTGTTGAAAATAATGTTTCAGGTGATCATTCATCCCATGGATCATGCTCACCCGAAGTAGATCAAAATAAAGGATTGAAGGTGCGACTCAATGGGCCTGGAAATTTGTAATCAAATATTGAAACGCAGTATAATTGTAATATTTAACAAATTGTAATTTGTGACTGGTATTATTTTAGAGCAAACATCATTCAAAAGCCAAAAAAGACCGAAAAAGATGATGTTCAAAAGCCTAAAAAGGCCAAAAAAAGATGATGAACTTCGCAAACAAATGGTTTCAGGTTCGTCATTGCCCTTTCTCTTATACTTAATAGTCAAAAGTTAAACTGTGGTTTTCCTAGAACAAGATTATGAACCAGTTTTTGAGCAAGCTTGGGTCAACTCGCAAAATTATATGGGCACAATCAACTTGCCAATTACAGGAAGAAGTGTAGAAATAATGAAATTTGTCCAAGGGCTCATGTCCAAAACTTCATTGTATGTGGCTATACGGTCTACGTTGAAATCTCTCTTTACGCAAACTAAAGAAGATAAGCTTTACTATAATTTAAAAAAAAACTGATGCAAAGTCATATTTTGAACGACTTGGTGGCTATGACATCTGAGTATGAGGTATACTTTTTAGTTAAATGTTTGCCTGATTAAGGAAGTCACAGTATATCTCGGTGAAAATGACATTTCAACCAAACCAAGTCCTTCATAAATTGGATGTCCGAGGCCTGTAGAAACATGGCCTCAGTAGTCCAATGGTTGTGGCTTTGGTACGAAAACCCAAAATTATTTGGTTCGATTCCAGTCTGAGGTGATTGAATTGTTTACCGTCTGGCTTGGTACGCAAGCGCAGTAGCAGCTTTGATATAAATACAAATTTCTTCTAATAAGTAATATTTTTTTTAAATTTCCAGAATCCAGCCAATTTAGTTAATGGGGAAAAGTCTGCTGGACTACACGCCTTCCTGACTAACATCTACAAATATGGTGTGTGCCACATGTACGAAGCCCTGCCCTCAAAACCGAAAGATATCGCCGGAGTAACTGAAGCTGAAGATGTTTTGTATTATGTAGCAGGATATGTGGTACACAAATTAATTACGTGCTAGTCATGCACACAGAGGAGGTTATTTGGTAATGTTATGAGGGAAAGAAATGTCGAAAACATACCGCCCAAACTGAGAATGTGGATAGATAGCGAAAACCGCAAGAACCTAAAGTATCCTACCCTAGAAGCGATAAACTTTTTTCTTGTAATTGTGGGACATGTATCTAAATATTATCACACTGGTCATGTGGACGATAGAAAGGCGAAGGCAGTGATTGATTTAAATAACGACATTGACCTTAAACAAAATTGTACAAAATGTGTGATAAAGCTAATGTAACCCACATGGAGGGGGACAAGATTTTCAAGGTTATAACCTCAACAACCATAAACACTATTGGAAATGGATATACAAAAATGAGAAAAATTTAAGAAAATCTAATGCTCGAAGCAAGGCGTTAACTACAAAATCCAGGTCAAAAGAGACCCCGAAAAAGAAAATTGAAAGTGATGTCAAGAAATAACTGTGTATAATGCACAATATTAAACTCTGAAATATTTTATTGGGTATTTGCATTTTTGCTTTTCTTCACTTGTATATTACAATCATGTAAATTTTGAATTCTACGGCCATTTCTAGAATAATCACTCATTGAAGGGCAACTGCCAGCCTGCATAGCCTGTCTGTGTTTGCTGAAAAGCTGTTCTAATAAGTCTTGATTGAAATGTGTTGTCAATACAAAGTCAGCGCCACTTTTCAACAAGAAAGGAATTATCTTCAAAATTGCCCTAGCTGGAAATTTAAGCATTTTATTTTTAACCTCTTTTTTAACCGGCAATGCATTGATAGAAGACTCCCAATCATCGAGGTATTTAAGAAATACATTATTTAACCACTGTACGAGAAATCGTTTTTGTCACTTCAATTGAACTGAAAATTTATAATGAATAAATTATATCAAAGAAAACAAACCTTAAATCTCCAATCGTCATCTTTTTTAAATGGTTCAATATTAGGATTTGCCAAGTTTCTACCATGATAAATATGACCAACGTTCATTACATCAAACCAACGGTTAAATATTTCTAAGAACTTAACAGTTCCCGGGTGTTGTCCTGGAAAATCAGTTCTTAAAACATTTGCCACCGATTGACTTATAACTTGCGTGGCATAGCGAACTTTCATCCTGTTATCAAGGTTGATATGTTCGTTGGTCAATTTGTGTAATTTCTTTAAGTTTCCACTGTTATCTATATCAAACTTGTAAACTTTCCTTATAGTATCCCAGGTTATGTTTTCCCCATTTATATTTAACAAACGGTACCCACAACCCTCTGTGCTATTGGCTAAGTTATTTCTAACAGTTTTTATCAAATGGGGGGCATCAAATATAAAATATAGAGGAATAGTTTCTGTTCCAGAGTACGGGTTTTGACATTTATGAGGTTCCTCAGCACTGGTGTTGAATCCAAAACACTTTCGATTAGTAGAAGCACCATCTCCCGTGACGCACAGCATTTTAAAACCACAAAACTCCAAATTTTGAATGGCCTCCATGAGTAGCGAGTCAAGAAATTTCTCAGCTGTTAAGTTATTGGTTCCAAAATAGGCAATCGGATATTTAAAGCTTGATGTTAAACCTCGCAAGATAAATTGTAACACATGAGTAGCTACGGGTCTTTCTCACCCCAGTCCAGCCTGCAAGTTTGCTATTTCGTTCTCTCTATCACTCAATGATATATACCCAACTATCTCTCCGGTTTCTACGCGATAAACCAGATCCTCTTTAATCTTGATTTCATCAATTACAAGTCCAAAGTATTGCTTTTCCAAGTTAATTTTCTGTTTTTTTTGCAATCTAATTGAGCTTTTTTAGATACATCTGCGTCAAAGCCAGGGTTCAGCCCAATCTTTGGTAAATGGCGGTTGAGTGTGCTTTTAGATGGAAGTTTCAGAATTCCAGATTCATTGAACATTCCATAGAGAGATGGGGATTTTGCATACATATGCAAACACCATTGCACCACTAGTGGATGCCAGCGTCTTCCCTTGGAATTTTTTTCATTAAGAAATTTTTTCTCTGTCAAAAGAAACAATTTGGTAGTCTTTATTTGAATTGCTTTCATTTTCAGTAATTTTCTTCTCCAAGACACGCATCAGCACCTCGTGACTTTCATCTCCTATATCATCTCCATGGGTTTGAATATCATTGGCTATTTTCTTTTTAAGCTTCTTTATTTGATTCTTTAATCTCATTCCAATGACTTTGGTTATTCTTAACTCTTTCATCAGTTCATTTTTCTCAAGATTTTTAAAGTGGCTAAAACTTTTTTCAGTTTTGTTTTGTTTCTTCTAAACGTTACTTGAAAAGTAGCCCGTTGTTTCAAGCAATAAAAGCATAGTTTTCTTTTGTCATTTAACTCGAGAAGGCAACACTTATCACTGTGAACACCACCACTGATGGCACTGAGGAAGCCTGTTGGTTTACTTCTATTTTTGTAAATATTTACAAATCGATCTTCATCATTCCCAGTGCAGGTTTTTATCTTTTCTAAATACTTCAAAGTACTAGCCAAATCATTTTGACTTTGAATTTTAGTAGTTAAATGAACCAGGATACCACAGTTTGTAACCTTTCTCCCTAAAGCTTCGTAGGTGACATTGAAAACCTTGTCAATAGTAAGTCCAATTATGACCCCCGATGATTCTTTAAATTTTTGATCTTTAAAGCTGTCTTCTAGAAAAGTTATTGACCACCCTAATGGCGCAATAAAGTGACTAAACACTGATGTTAGATCTCTGGTCTCGTCAATATGAACTTCTAGTCGCTGCTTTTCATTTTCTTTAACCATGGAAACATCCACTCCTATCTCACATTCGTTTTCTAATGATTCTTTTGGACAATTGTCTCCAGTCTGGTTAAACGGAAGCTCGGGCAAAAGATAAACATCATATTTTTGTAATGAAGAATTTTGTTGCATCAAAACATCCGCAGCGTTACAACCTTGTTCTAGAGGGTGACTTCCAATTTCTACTTTCATTTCTTTGACCTGGTTTACTTGTACCTCACATAAGGGATCTCGGTGTGCAACTCCAAGCTCGGGTTGTTTTTTCAATATTGAAACTTAATCCTTTTAAAACCTAAAAACGAATAAATATAGACAGCTAATAAACTTTACATTATAGCATACTTACTTTTCCATGGACCGGATCTGGATAGGATCCTGTTGGACCATTTGCACCAACAAAATGTTTATAGCAAACATAAATGTTATAGTTGACCCTCTCTAGGGGATAATCCAATCCACTTTTTACACTTTTCATACTGGGTTTTTGGCTTGGGGAATGGAACGAATCCAACTCCTTTCATCTACGGCTTATGGTTATTTCTTGAATCACTTTTACAGTCTTTCCAAACACATATTTTTGGTCTGGGCACCATGGAATCCAATAACTGTAGAACTTTTATTGATGTAAAGCTTATTTCTATTTACCTTTGAGATATAATAAAATTACGGCTTAAACAATTTAATTTACAATCGCCATATTTAAAAACCATAGTGTCGATTTCAGACACGAGATGGCGTTACTATTTCCGGATTTGAATCGTTTATGGGGCGGAAAGTGGGGAGCGTAGGCCTGTAAGGGGGGAAGTGTTTGTAGCAAACGTATTTTTGGCTGGCAATGATAGTTCTATGTAAGAGAACTATACCTGTGACTTATTGTTAATCCATGGTCGTCACCTCTCTGGTTGCTCTTTTACAACCAAGTCTTCCGCGGTTAAAACCTATGTCTTACCGATTTTGGAATACTGTTCTTCTGTATGGTCCCCGCATACAGTGGCGGGCTCCCATAAACTTGACATGGTGCAACGGAAGGCTGCTCGGTTTTCGTGCTCAGTGGGCTACGCATGGGATCTTATTCTTACTAGGGTCCTTAAAAACATTAACTGGCCAACTATATCATCGCGTTGGCGTATCAAACGTCTTGTCGCGATCAGTTCTGTGATTCACAAGTCGTGCGGGGCTCTTTCCCAACTGTCCGCGTCAATCTCGCCCTGGAAGCAACTCCCTCGGGGAGCACGTCGCGGGAATACCTTTATTCTTCCTTTCGTGAAGACAGCAGTAAGAACTCTTTTTTGCCTTCCTCAGTAAAAGAATGGAACTTGCTACCAGACCATTTAAAGTGCATTCCTCTTCGCTCGAAATTTCTGCGGGAATTGGAGCGACATCTCGATTTCCAGTAGTAATTTATTTTTTATTTTTGCTCAGTTGATTGTATATACTGTATATATTCTTGTATGTGTTCACTATTACACATTTTATTCTGTATCTTTTTCATACTAGCGTGATGGCCATTGCCTTTTGCTAGTTTCAATAAACTTTAGAACTTTAGAACTTTAGCCCTTAGCAACCACAGCGTATCGAGGCAACCTTTTATAGCCTCGTTAATTTTTCCGTGCGCGCGCACGTTTAATAAGATAACTGAACTTTGAGCAATGGGTTTTTTCCACACGATAATAAGTTCAGAAAAGTCTCGTTAGAGGTCCTCCTGATATAACGTCAGTGGATTTTTTCCACTGGTACTTAAGATATGACGTCAGTGTAGTCATCACCCAATGGGGATCATTTCTTAGCTGCAGTTTCGATATCTCAATAACTTTTAATCTTAAGAGTCTTATCTACACGTCCCATAGCTTTGTTTCTTTCAGTCCAAGGGAATTGTCATAGAAGGTCACGCAGTTGTTTGCTCCGCTTTCCGCCGTTCGTCGGATCTATTTTACGGTATAGGCTTAAGGATTTCCGACCGTCCAAGAGAAAAAAAAGTAAGTGTCTATTTTCATACATTATTTTACTATATTTGAAATGAAATTTTTAGGTGTTCTTTTATATATTAGACAGAAAATTAGGCCTAAATTAGGTCCTGTATGGGGTAAGATTAGCGTAGAAAGTAAGTTACTATTTTTATTTTGTAGTAAACTATAGTGAGTTGCAGGCTAAGAAAGACAAAATATATAGTACAATCGGCGCAAGGATGCCTCGGACCGTTTCCGGTCATTCCACCGCGCGAAATTTGGCCATTTTACGGTCAAATTCGAAGTTTGCTCTTTTTGTCGTCTTTTGGCGCCATCTAGAGACCGAAATTGGAATCTTTATTTTTTATTTTCATAATTGTGGTGGAGAGCAAATTTAAAAGATAAGGCATTCCTATCATTCTTAAATTTAAAATAGTATGTATAATTATTTAATTTTGTAAATTTATTTCTACGTCTTACCAGTTAAATCGGCAGTTTCTTTTAAAATAGTTACCACGCTTTCTTGGGGGTAACGTTGTCTTAATGAGCTATAGACGTTTAAAATTATATTTTTTTCTCTTTACTTGTTAACAATAAACCTTTATCATGCTTTTTATAGTAACCTCTTGGGCTATTTAAAATATTTGGAGCTTCAATTATCGAATTTTCTTTAGCTGCATTCAGTAATTAAACTCATGACAACATGAAATTAAAAAATAGATTCCAATTTCGGTTCCTAGATGGCGCGAAAAAATGATGAAACTCACGAAATTTGAAATTGACCGTAAAGTGGTCAAATTTAAATTACGCGCGGTCGACTGGCCGGAACTGGTCTGAGGTATCCTTGCGCCGAATGTACTATATATTTTGTCTTTCTTAGCCTGCAACTGACTATATAAATATATATTTTAGACAATTTTCCAAACAATTTGCATATTGAAAAAGCGTATATATTGAGAATTTTAGCGTAGAAATTTAATCATATTGAGAAAATTTGGTTTAGTAGGCTTGGTGATAAATTTAGGTTTAACATGTAGGCTTTGTGAATGTATCATTTGAAACTATAGAACATATTGTTTAGAGATCAGCTATGTAAAATGAAACGTATCGACTTGAAACGTTTCGTCACTGGAAAAATCCACACGTCACTAAAGAAAAACTAGCGAAGGATGGATTCTACTACATTCAACGTGGAGATGATGTACGATGTTACAAGTGCCATGGAATCTTAAGCAACTGGGAATCAGGAGACGTACCAGAACTTGAACATGCCATATCCTTCCCACTCTGTCCGTCGAGGGATAATTCACCATCTGAAAAAAAGTACCTCTCGCAAGAATGGGGCATTCCACCTACGCCAAAAGCAACTATCGCTGACTAATGCATCTCACCTGTACCTGAAGAAGATGACGATTGTGACTGCCCCTCATGTGATAGATGGTACTGCTGTTAGACACTACAAATACGTAAATTAGAACTTTTAATTAAATTATTTATACAAGTTGCAGAAGGTAGTTCGTTTCAACCCTTTAAATGAAATTGTATATATCCCTTACGAAGATCGAATTAATTACAATTATATAGATAAATTACGATTTAAACGGATTATATATAATGTCGAATTAGTCATAGAACCAATTTTACGTAATCATGTAAACAAAGTTCTAAAATAAATATAATTAAATTTAAATAACTTGTTCTTTATTGCTTATTATAGACATTAGAAGCGCTTAAGCGATTACGATTGGGGGAGGGTGGAAAGGGGGAAAGGAGCCAGTGAATAGGTTTAGCAATTGGGGAAAAGAACCAGTGAATGGGGGAAAAGAGCTTTATGTCCTTCAGGTGAATGAGACCAGTGAATGGGGGTAGCAACGGGGGAAAGCAGCTGGTGAACGAGGGAGAGAGAAGGCAAAGTATCCAGTGAATGGGGGTAGCAACGGGGGAAAGCAGCTGATGAACCAGAGAGCAGGCAAATGATCCCGTGAATGGGGGTAGCGATTTGGGAAAGGAGCTGGTGAACGAGAAGGCAAAGGATCCAGTGAATGGGGGGGGAGCCGGTAAATGGGGGAGGGGAAGGGGGGAAGTGCTGTATGTCCTTCCGGTGAATGGAAGAATTTCTGAATGAAATTCTCATTCACCGGCCGACCATACCTTTCTCTTCGGGTTCGCTGGAAAAGTAGCTCAATTTCAGCCAGCGCACTAAAACGAATTATTTAAGTACTGTCTGTAAATAGGCTGACATTGAGCTACTTAAAGCGGCGTACAATACTTTTTAGCATATAGTTGCCAAAATTTAATTCTTTCTAGCAATGCTTTTCTTAATTTTCTTTTCCTATCAGTATTAAAGGGCAACGCGTTTTTATAGAATTTTACAGCTAATTTTTTTAATGCATAAGATCGGAGTGCTTAAAATATCTAATAAACAATATATTTAATACAAATAAATTTAGGAACCTCTATGTTGATTCAAATATTTGATTTATTTATTATTAATTATATATACTTATTTTGTTGCATTTTAATATTTAACCAAATTATTATTCACTTTCAATTGAATTAACAGGATCGCATATATAATTTTGGTTTCAGACAATCGAATCATAAGCCGGGTGATATTAAGTTACTTAATGGAATTAATTTATATGTTGCATATCGTTGATAAACATGAAACCTTATTTCTTTAATATGTACATGAAAATTTCCAAAACATTCTAATTGAAAAGGTTGGATTTCTGTTAGGTCAAAAATTTTGAGAAAAGCGAAATATTAAAATTTGTAATTTTGATTATCGCCTAAAGAGCTATTTTTCACAAAATAGTTAATTTGTCCGTAGTAGGTTGCATTATTCAAGTAAAATCTAACAGCAGAAGAGTCATGCTTTAATCTAGAGATTTTATTAAAGCTGTATATATAACGACCAATTTTAAGTTTATGAAATATTTGAATTATTCCTATCTCGTCAACTGAATCTAACAACGATTCCCTTAGGTTGACAGAAATGTGATCAGTTATATTTTTTTATGGACCAAGAGAAGAAACCGATTCAGAAATTATTTCTACAATTTTAAACGATTTTGCATGGTTAAGCATAGATTTACAAAACCTTTTTACTTCAGATCCTTCATTGAGTTTGGCAAACATGCTAGGTTGGTGTAATATATATGCCATTGCACATGATATTTGAATTTCTGGGTGTTGAGTACCATGGACCAATTTAGTTATTTTACCATTTAAATCTTCAAATGTAAAATTTGAGGAAAATCCACGCTGGACCCAAATGGTACACGTCATTTGTTACATGAACCAATTGATGTACGACAGCAGTCAAGAATTCCAATCCATATAGCTATTGAAACATATACACATATCGTAAAAACATCTTGTCAGCGAGATCAATTTCACTTGGACTAACTGAATCCTGACTCACAATGAATGTTGCCGTAACAAGGAGAATATTATGCTCCAAGAATTGTTTTGGTAAAATGTCATGTAACAATGGGATTGAATAGTAAAGGAGAATTTTTTGAGTTCAGATGCTTTCCAATAATGTAGATCACGAAGGCTTCTTGGAACTCTTTGTACGGAATTTGGCGGAGTAACTCTAAGTAGTCTGTTACTAACTTCGTCCTTAAATCTAGTCAATGAAAAAAATAATAATAAAATAATAATATTCAGCTAGGCTAATACCCAAGGCACCGCCTTAGGCCTAAGTCATCATGCGACTTTTGAAGCCCTTAATTCAGGTGGCCGGGTTACAATGCGTAGGAGGGTGGTGGCAAGCCCTGCATGCCACGAGATCGAGCCAACAGCTCCCTACACTAACTATTACCGTTAACCTAGACAAGTTTTTATGGAAGGGGAAACCGAAGACCTCGGGGGAAACCCCTTAAAATGCTCGATTGCTGTGTTTTCCATCAAACCATAATCCCAATAGCTTTTTCATTACACCCAAATAAATGGTACAGCTGTAGAGTTAATAATATCAGAGACTATTAAACTTATCACTGATGGCCCTTTAATGCCATTGATTGTTTTGTTTTCCATGACAGTTGGCTGACCTTCCAACATAGTTTCATTATGGATCCTTCGTGGCCCTTTAAAGTCATCCTTGTTGAATGGATACACATGCTTATGACCGCTGTTAGCTGTGATATAAGATTCGCCCCTCTGCTTTCACTTTGCGCAACCGTAGGCTCCATTAAATTGGTGTATATTTAGAACTAAACATTTGGCGGGAAAGTCGCAGGTACCACATAAAACTACTGCTTTAACTAAAAGTGGTTCATTCTGATCGGGAACAGATATTTCAATTCCGGCATGTAAATCAGTAAATGTTTAATGAAATTGCTTTATGTAATAATTCATATTTGGCTTGCTTTTACCAAACCAAATTCCACAAATTATCATATTCTCTGTAAGAGACCTTTAATGTGGCGGCAATTCATTCATTCTTAAATACATAGGCCAAATTGCAAAGTTTGATGAATTAAAAAGGGAAACACCATCGGTATTCCACATAAAAGATACATTTGATGCAACTGACAAAAACCCCTCTTTTATATACTGTTTGTAAATATTTCCATCATATATATCTTCTATATTGTCATTATCTTTTTAACTCGGTGAAATCTGTATTGAAGGTCATTGTAAAAACCACTGCGAGAGAAAAGGGCTCGTAACTGCGATATAATTGGTATTTCGATGAACAACGATGCATCAACTTGAAATGACCTGGTCTTTAAGCTTTTAGTACCCATATTTTTTTCGGGCAACTCAGTCAAGCAGATATTACAGTATTTATAAAATTTTACTGGGAATTGGCACTTTGAGAAAAACTTCTTGAATAAATAAATAGTTTTAGTTAATGAATTTTGTTCTAAACAGTGAAGGTTAATAAGTAATATCAGATCAGTCAAAGCAGCTCCAGTTAACGAATGCCGCATTGAAAATAACAAAATGGCAAACATACTTTCGCTTAGAGTTAAATTTAACCCAGCATACAGAGATTGGTCTTCGGTGTTTTCATTTTCACTATCATCTTCTTCAAATTCATCAGACGAGCTCACATTAGACGCTTCACTAGTATTACTATCATAATTAATGTTAGGATTTTCATTACGCTCCAATGGGCTGTCATCAAGCTCCAATGGGTTGTCATTAAGCTCCAATTGGTGGTCATTAAGCTCCAATGGGTTGCCATTAAGCTCCAATGGGTTGTCGTTAAGCTCCAATTAGTTATTAACTTCATTTACGTTATTTAGTGCTGGAATGTAATCGTTTGGTGTTGGTTCATCTTCATTAGAACTTTCACTTGAATTTTTTGATCTTGTATCTTCTGATATGATGAAATCACTAAAGCTGTCTTCGTCATTATTAGCATTAGAATTTGTGATAATTTCCATACGCTGGGAGAGCCTTTTCTTAATCCTTTGTTTAGTTGAGCGTGGCATACATTGAATAGGTCTATTACTTTGCATATACTTCTTGTACCTGGGTTTTTTGTTTAAAATTTGATCAATTCCGTACAACCGCAAAAACCTTCAATTATTATAATTTGTATACTAGTCAATTTTAATTAAGGAATTGGTCAGCTGTTTGCCCGTTGTAGCAGTCTGAAGAGTTCGCAGTTCTGATTTCTGAACCAAAGAATAAAAAGCTTTATATTCTTTGTCTGAACTGGTTTCCTCGTGTGAAGGCCTGATAAAATGTAGATTATTTAAAGTGAATTATTAATTTATTTCAGTGAAACATTATATTTGCCCAGATTCAAGAAACAATAATTTTGCCAACGTAATCATTATTTTTAAATAGAATAAATAAATACAAAAAAATATTAAAATAACAAAAACCGCCAAAACCGCAAAATTTTAATAATTAAGGCAGCCCTGCAAATATACCACACGTGAGTAGTTTACCACCCTCTTTCTAGATACGCGTGGGGGAAAGCACGGTGCTTTCCCCCACGCGTCCACAGCTGCGTGACGGGGGGGAATGAAGCAGGGAATCGCGTTGCCAACCCCCCTCGGGCGCGTGTCACGCGCGCGTGACCTGAATAATTAATGAGATTAACAGGTGTTTTGAATAATTAATTAGCCGACCTGTCAATCAAGTTCACTAGAGTGCAGGTGTTCAAGGTCAATTAAAAAAGGGTGAATATTAATGAGCGTGGTATTGTTTAACTAGGTGGATTACCGTTAGGGGTCATTGACCTGTTATATGGATAGTATAGTAACATGTGTTTGGTAAGCGCGAAAAGGATCAATGAACAAGTGGAGGGGAGATAAAGTTTGTATTTACTAGTTATAAAGTTTGTACCTTTATAATTACCAGTTAACTGTTAGGGGTATTTGATCTGGTAGCTATATGGTTAACAACTCATTTTTGGCGCGAATTTAACATGTGTTTTGGGAAAGCGACGCGAGGATCAGTGAACAAGTGGTTAAACTCTATAGGTCTATTACATGTTTGACATGATTTTGGCGGGGAAACGGGAATAGTTTGTACTCTATAGATCTATTACATGTTTGTACCTTTATAATTAACCGTTAGGGGTATTTGACCTGGTTGCTATATGGTTAACAACTCATTAGCATTTTTGGCGGGGATTTAACATGCGTTTATGATGATGTAAGCGCGAAAAGGATCAATGAATCAAGGTTTATAACAGTTAGGTAACGTCTTTGGGGTTAATCAACAATTGGTCTTAAGTAGTAAATATTAAAGAGTTTTATAAGCTGTGTTTTAACGTTAGGAAGCGCGGTAAAAAAGACTTAACAGAACGGGGTAAAGTTTGGAGGCTAGTCTCTCTTTTAACGGTTGTTATATGAACTCTTAGTAATTTTGGTTGGAAATTCACGTGTTTTGGCAGCCATCTTTAGTGATTCATATTTAAACGGTTTCTGTAGGGCGTATTGAAAAGGGTGTCCATGTCTGTTATTTTTAGGAAATTTGCCATATATACTTTAGATCAAGTTTGTGTTTAACAAGTTGTTGCTAACAATTTTTTATATATATTAACATAAAACGTCGCATTAAAAGGCGGTAGATGACTTGGGCCTAGCTGATTATTATTATGACATTGTAAATGCATCAAAAACTATATATTACCGTCACTTAACCTTTAATAAGGACGCGGGGGTAAAGTTTGTAGGTAGCCTGGCCATCGTTAATAATAAGCCTAAAATTTATGAAATGTAAACTGGGTATTCAAGGTTATTTTTGGGGTGAAGAAATTAGGGAGTTTAGTTTTTTATTGGATATTTCAAGTTTTTAACAAAGTCAATACGTTAATAAAGTGGTAAAGATAGTATATCCTGTCGTCCGTTAGGAAGGGTCTTTGGGGTCATCTCACGTAAACATGTGTTGAAAATGGGGAATTACATTAGCGTGGCCAAAAGACATTTCAAGAACACGTTTGCCCTAGATAGTTCGATCAAAAAGCCGCATCACGTGATCATCTGATTTACGGTTATTGAAAGGGGTCTTTAATAAATTAAATTATTATAATCATGCAATGCTGCCATTTTTCGCCACTAGGCTTGTATATATGGATTCGGGTACATGTTTTCAAATATAAGTCACCCCTAATAGGGGTCCCTTTTAAAGATTTTATAGGTTATTAATATAACATAGTCTTTAAGCACATAATTAGTTTTGTCTTACACAGTGTATTCAAGGGTATTTTTGGGGTGAAGAAATTAACTAGGGAGTTAAAGTTTTTAGTGGCCATCTTGGATATTTCAAGTTTTAACATAGTCAATGCGTTAATGGCATCTTACATAACGGGGTAAAATTTGTATTACTTGTCGAGCGTGGTCATCGTGAATAATATTTTTAATAAGCCTTAGAAAACTAAGTTCAATGTTAAATTCGTTAACCTCGCAGTTTGAAACAAGTTGTCCCTATATTAAGAATAAGCTTGGTATAATTAACAACGTCTGCAGCTCTGGCCTTATAAATGTTTCACTGTATACAATGTCTTTACGCACATCGTGTACATTTTCTTCAAAAATATTAGTTTACGTATATCCGTAACATATAACCTTTTAGTTTTACCAATCGGACATGTTTTAGTTATGGGACAATGATAGGAAACTATCGTCTTTAATCATATAATAAACTAAGTATTTACTCTTAGGATTAGCCAATACTTTAAGGGCGCGGGGTCAAGACTTTTGTTATTATCTGGATATGTTACTATTGAAACATTAACGATTCTTTATAAATCCGTGTAAATATAATGAATGTATAAGTTCGTGTATACAAATTATATATAATGCATTTATAAGTCCCTGTATACAAGTTATAGTATTTTTAACATGCAATGCTAGGCTGGTATCGAATAGAAACCGTTACTTAAACAAGTCGCCCCTATATGAACTTTTAAACGGTTAATGATGACCCACACGCGCCACGATGACTTGCCAAAATAAAAAGCTAAGCCTAACATGTGTTAGTATAATGTTAGTAAAAACCACCTATGGACTATAATACAGTGAAATGACCGAAAAGGTAGAAACGGTCATAATAAAAAGGGGCAACATGCTAACCATTTTAAAGATAATACACTTCAAGAATAAAACTCGGACCAAAGAGTCAAAAAGCTATAACTATTATTGAAAACATTAACAGTTACGCTTTGTTATAATTAGAGTATTATAATTCACCCTTTTAACGCATACTATTATTATTTTATTGTCACAAGATTTACTTAGTTAAATATAAAATGGTCGTTGGTATTTCATAACGTCATGCTTCTTGGAATAATTTACTGGCAGGTGTTTCAATTTTTAAAAAGCGTCGTTTTTACCCGAGAGGTAATGGAAATGGTTGAAAGGAAATATTTAAGTTGCGGAAAGTCGATAAGTATGACATTCTAAGTTACGTCAAATACAGAGCTATTTAGAGGGTGATTTGTTATCTTTTTAAACATATAGGTGTACAATATTTTTGGAAAAAGTACAGCTTGTTTGAATTTCAAAATTTTACATAACACAAATACAACATTATTTTATTTGGATTATAAATATAACACTCAGTTAATCAAGTTAATTTTTAACGAAACATGCAAACAATTAGCAGCCTATCGATTTGATATTTTAGTTAATATTGTTGGCAATTAAACTTTAGGTTCATTTCACAGAAAATCATGTGTAGTTATACAACAACTTAAACACAAGTTTTTTTGTTTGATACCTGTTTAATGTTAAAGCCGCTTCATGATTTGGTGGCGCTTTGGGTTTTAGCCTGGCTATTATTTAATATACTAGTTTCTTAATCTTTCAGGACTTTTTTGTTAGTAGATTTCAGAAACATATTGCGGCAAAGAATACGTTTCTTAGTATAAAAAGCGAATAAGAAAAAAAATCGTTGTGTTTTACGACTACCTATCTATCATAATTTTTTAATCTATGTTTTCGATGTGTCTGTATTAAAATTATTCCAATGAAATTTAATAGCACATTGAATATTTTTAATGGCAATGGAAATAAATTCTAAAAGTACATGGTTGATATAGAACATTACGTGACGTTTTTCAACTTTAAGGCAGGTTACTATCTAGCTTTGAAGTTTTTGAAACTTGAGATATAAAATATGAATTCAATCTATTTGGGATACTATAAAAATAGCTCTAAGTAATTGTTTTTGAAAGTTCATATTCTACCAGAAATATTAATAAAATATATTATAACAAATTCAAGTAGTTTACGGTTATCAGATATTTACAAAGTTTTAAATCTGTTAAGGTCTACGATTTGTATTACTTTTTGTTGTACGAGTTGATAATCGGCTATTTTGTATACTAAATCAATCAAACACCTACTAAGTTTTATTTATAAAAAGAATAAAAATCCGAAATGAGATATTCAGATCACGTTTTTCATGAGCTGTTATTCTCCGGATGTCACGGACATTTAAGTACAATCCCCCCGATGTTAAAACCGATGCTCTAATTGTATTAGAGTTTCTATAACGGTTGTGAGATATTTTAATAAAAACTTTTTTTTCGAAGAATGAGGAATGTGTGTTTTGAATAGCTTCACCGCGTGCGTAACGCCTCCCTCTGTCTTCCCTCTCGCCAAACCGCCAGCGCCGAGATATCCTGCAGGCTTAGACAGGGCGGATAGAGAGCGGCCGTTTAACGTATAGAGCTAGAACGGCAACAACTTGCGCTTTTTACACGCCAGCTTGTCCCAGCCTTTTGATCAGTGTCTTTTTAAGAGAAACTAATCATTTTCGACACTATTCAGCGGCCCCATTTTTCGAAATGAATCAATTTTTATAGATACATTTTTAATTTATTAAAAAACACAAATAATTTATACAATTAAAATATTTTTAATTACATTCAAATTTATTGAAAAACTCAATGCATATTTTTATAGATACAATTAATTTTAAACGATATTTTTGTAGCCAAAAGGGATACTGGTACCGTCGCTTCTAAAGATCCGCTTGTTAGACGTAAATCCAACGAGTGTTTCAGCTGGTTTTTGGAAAAGCTGCTCCGTTTTTAAACGTTTCACGTTAAATGGGACTTCGACGCTGTATTTCAATTGCTGGTTGCGTGTAGCAAGGTCTTTTAAAGCTTGCAAGTTTAGAATTGACTGTTTTTTTTAGGTAACGTAATGCCTTTCAGTTTAGTGACAATCTTCCAGATTCGAATAAAATTGAATAAGCTTTACATCCCAAGGAAACAAAGGCTTTTATATTTTCATTGGGATACTGGTCAGCCAATGTACCTAGGGTAGTCCCTAGCGGTATATTCAAATCTTTACTCATATTATGAGAAGCAGAGTCAGTATCGACGTAATTTAAATTAGGACCAATTTGAGCCATTAATTTGTATAATTTAATACGGCCGTAACTAGCTACAAACGCGCCTATCGTTGGTGACCCTTTCCGATAAGTTGGAACGTAGTCTTCCCGAAAACGAGTGGTGACTAAGGCTATATCATCGTCTAGTAGTTTAAAATCCGTTAATTCTTTGGTTTTATCGGCCAAAATTTCGACTAATTCCTTATAAGAATTAATAAAAACACTTTGGCCTCGATTTAAATTAATGGAATTTTTGCCCCACAGACTGTTTAGACTAAGTTTACCAATAGCCTTTAAAGCGGGATTATCGGTTATATCGTCTAAATTTAAATCTAACCCGTCAATTTCATTAAAGTCTCGTAAATAATTAAGTTTTTGTTCTAATGTAATTATGTCTTTTGGATACGACGAATTTTGAACTTTGATTTTGTAAAAAAGCCGAATATAGTCATCGAATAGCGGACAATCTTTATCGAATGTCTCTTGATAATGATGTACTTCGTGAATTGTAATAATTTTGTAACCGTACTCTATCGCTAGATAAAACTCGGGGGTCGTCCACACGTCGGTTATGCTACGCTCTCGATCAGTATGGGTACATTCGAAACATTGTTCAGCTGCACATTTGTAGCAGAGAGTATAATAAATTTTACTATTAATTTTAGCTGAGGGAATAGGGAGGTTTAAATTGGTAGGTGGCAGCACCGTAGCTTTAATCAGACCAAAATAAGCGTTAGCGTAAAAATTAAAGTTACAAGTTATAATTTCGGGGCTCGATTTTGGATATTTATAGGAACTCATCTGGACGGATGGGTACATGCTATTAAAATCCACGACTTTGATTGGTCGATCGGGAGTGGCTTCGGCGTAAATTACAAAGTTTTCGACCCTCCCCCCGCGAATGGCGTCTCTCGCTCCTATCGGTTTGGTAAAGGGTAGGGAATCGCAAAAACTCGCAATTGCTGGGTCTTCTACTAACTCATCATACTCGTGTTCCCATATACTAATAAACTGTGCATTAGGTCTTTCCTTTTTTAAAAAAATTTCGCGGTCTAAGGTTTTGATATAAATATTTAAATGATAGTCTTTTAACTGTTTATCGTAAGCCTGGTGGTCAGTGTGCAGTGGGCATTTATGGTAATGGCAGCCGTAAAATTCAGCAATTATTTCGGGCGAGGAACAATAACCGTCTAATCAATAGGGGTAAATTACATGTTCTCCACCTAGCGATCCAGCCGTTTGAAATGTCACGTTGAGTTTTTTCCCCAAATAAGCTAACCATTTTAGGGCCTTGACACTATGGCGTTTCCTATAACCCGTCCCCGGAACAATCACGATCGATGACGTTAAACTTTTACAGAAAGGATTCGATAGTTTTAGAAATTTATTTTTAAAAACCGTTGATTTTGATTTGTTAGGGTCAAACGCCATAACGTTGCCGGGAGCCGTAACAAATGTATTCCTTAGTAGATTTGTCGAACCAAACACTATCGCGATTGTTCCGGGGACGGGTTATAGGAAACGCCATAGTGTCAAGGCCCTAAAATGGTTAGCTTATTTGGTGAAAAAACTCAACGTGACATTTCAAACGGCTCGATCGCTAGGTGGAGAACATGTAATTTACCCCTATTGATTAGACGGTTATTGTTCCTCGCCCGAAATAATTGCTGAATTTTACGGCTGCCATTACCATAAATGCCCACTACACACTGACCACCAGGCTTACGATAAACAGTTAAAAGACTATCATTTAAATATTTATCTCAAAACCTTAGACCGCGAAAATTTTTTAAAAAAGGAAAGACCTAATGCACAGTTTATTAGTATATGGGAACACGAGTATGGTGAGTTAGTAGAAGACCCAGCAATTGCGAGTTTTTGCGATTCCCTACCCTTTACCAAACCGATAGGAGCGAGAGACGCCATTCGCGGGGGGAGGGTCGAAAACTTTGTAATTTACGCCGAAGCCACTCCCGATCGACCAATCAAAGTTGTGGATTTTAATAGCATGTACCCATCCGTCCAGATGAGTTCCTATAAATATCCAAAATCGAGCCCCGAAATTATAACTTGTAACTTTAATTTTTCCGTTAACGCTTATTTTGGTCTGATTAAAACTACGGTGCTGCCACCTACCAATTTAAACCTCCCTATTCTCTCAGCTAAAATTAATAGTAAAATTTATTATACTCTCTGCTACAAATGTGCAGCTGAACAATGTTTCGAATGTACCCATACTGATCGAGAGCGTAGCATAACCGACGTGTGGACGACCCCCGAGTTTTATCTAGCGATAGAGTACGGTTACAAAATTATTACAATTCACGAAGTACATCATTATCAAGAGACATTCGATAAAGATTGTCCGCTATTCGATGACTATATTCGGCTTTTTTACAAAATCAAAGTTCAAAATTCGTCGTATCCATAAGACATATTTACATTAGAACAAAAACTTAATTATTTACGAGACTTTAATGAAATTGACGGGTTAGATTTAAATTTAGACGATATAACCGATAATCCCGCTTTAAAGGCTATTGGTAAACTTAGTCTAAACAGTCTGTGGGGCAAAAATTCCATTAATTTAAATCGAGGCCAAAGTGTTTTTATTAATTCTTATAAGGAATTAGTCGAAATTTTGGCCGATAAAACCAAAGAATTAACGGATTTTAAACTACTAGACGATGATATAGCCTTAGTCACCACTCGTTTTCGGGAAGACTACGTTCCAACTTATCGGAAAGGGTCACCAACGATAGGCGCGTTTGTAGCTAGTTACGGCCGTATTAAATTATACAAATTAATGGCTCAAATTGGTCCTAATTTAAATTACGTCGATACTGACTCTGCTTCTCTTTATATGAGTAAAGATTTGAATATACCGCTAGGGACTACCGTAGGTACATTGGCTGACCAGTATCCCAATGAAAATATAAAAGCCTTTGTTTCCTTGGGATGTAAAGCTTATTCAATTTTATTCGAATCTGGAAAGATTGTCACTAAACTGAAAGGCATTACGTTACCTAAAAAAAATCAGTCAATTCTAAACTTGCAAGCTTTAAAAGACCTTGCTACACGCAACCAGCAATTGAAATACAGCGTCGAAGTCCCATTTAACGTGAAACGTTTAAAAACGGGGCAGCTTTTCCAAAAACCAGCTGAAAAACTCGTTGGATTTACGTCTAACAAGCGGATCTTTAGAAGCGACGGTACCAGTATCCCTTTTGGCTACAAAAATATCATTTAAAATTAATTGTATCTATAAAAATATGCATTGAGTTTTTCAATAAATTTGAATGTAATTAAAAATATTTTAATTGTATAAATTATTTGTGTTTTTTAATAAATTAAAAATGTATCTATAAAAATTGATTCATTTCGAAAAATGGGGCCGCTGAATAGTGTCGAAAATGATTAGTTTCTCTTAAAAAGACACTGATCAAAAGGCTGGGACAAGCTGGCGTGTAAAAAGCGCAAGTTGTTGCCGTTCTAGCTCTATACGTTAAACGGCCGCTCTCTATCCGCCCTGTCTAAGCCAGCAGGATATCTCGGCGCTGGCGGTTTGGCGAGAGGGAAGACAGAGGGAGGCGTTACGCACGCGGTGAAGCTATTCAAAACACACATTCCTCATTCTTCGAAAAAAAAGTTTTTATTAAAATATCTCACAACCGTTATAGAAACTCTAATACAATTAGAGCATCGGTTTTAACATCGGGGGGATTGTACTTAAATGTCCGTGACATCCGGAGGAATAACAGCTCATGAAAAACGTGATCTGAATATCTCATTTCGGATTTTTATTCTTTTTATAAATAAAACTTAGTAGGTGTTTGATTGATTTAGTATACAAAATAGCCGATTATCAACTCGTACAACAAAAAGTAATACAAATCGTAGACCTTAACAGATTTAAAACTTTGTAAATATCTGATAACCGTAAACTACTTGAATTTGTTATAATATATTTTATTAATATTTCTGGTAGAATATGAACTTTCAAAAACAATTACTTAGAGCTATTTTTATAGTATCCCAAAAAGATTGAATTCATATTTTATATCTCAAGGTTGAAAAACGTCACGTAATGTTCTATATCAACCATGTACTTTTAGAATTTATTTCCATTGCCATTAAAAATATTCAATGTGCTATAAAATTTCATTGGAATAATTTTAATACAGACACATCGAAAACATAGATTAAAAAATTATGATAGATAGGTAGTCGTAAAACACAACGATTTTTTTTCTTATTCGCTTTTTATACTAAGAAACGTATACTTTGCCGCAATATGTTTCTGAAATCTACTAACAAAAAAGTTCTGAAAGATTAAGAAACTAGTATATTAAATAATAGCCAGGCTAAAACCCAAAGCGCCACCAAATCATGAAGCGGCTTTAACATTAAGCAGGTATCAAACAAAAAAAACTTGTGTTTAAGTTGTTGTATAACTTCACATGATTTTCTGTGAAATGAACCTAAAGTTTAATTGCCAACAATATTAACTAAAATATCAAATCGATAGGCTGCTAATTGTTTGCATGTTTCGTTAAAAATTAACTTGATTAACTGAGTGTTATATTTATAATCCAAATAAAATAATGTTGTATTTGTGTTATGTAAAATTTTGAAAATCAAACAAGCTGTACTTTTTCCAAAAATATTGTACACCTATATGTTTAAAAAGATAACAAATCACCCTCTTAATAGCTCCGTATTTGACGTAACTTAGAATGTCATACTTATCGACTTTCCGCAACTTAAATATTTCCTTTCAACCATTTCCATTACCTCTCGGGTAAAAACGACGCTTTTTAAAAATTGAAACACCTGCCAGTAAATTATTCCATGAAGCATGACGTTATGAAATACCAACGACCATTTTATATTTAACTAAGTCACTCTTGTGACAATAAAATAATAATAGTATGCGTTAAAAGGGTGAATTATAATACTAATTATAACAAAACGTAACTGTTAATGTTTTCAATAATAGTTATAGCTTTTTGACTCTTTGGTCCGAGTTTTATTCTTGAAGTGTATTATCTTTAAAATGGTTAGCATGTTGCCCCTTTTTAATATGACCGTTTCTACCTTTTCGGTCATTTCACTGTATTATAGTCCATAGGTGGTTTTTACTAACATTATACTAACAAATGTTAGGCTTAGCTTTTTATTTTGGCAAGTCATCGTGGCGCGTGTGGGTCATCATTAACCGTTTAAAAGTTCATATAGGGGCGACTTGTTTAAGTAACGGTTTCTATTCGATACCAGCCTAGCATTGCATGTTAAAAATACTATAACTTGTATACAGGGACTTATAAATGCATTATATATAATTTGCATACACGAACTTATACATTCATTATATTTACACGGATTTATAAAGAATCGTTAATGTTTCAATAGTAACATATCCAGATAATAACAAAAGTCTTGACCCCGCGCCCTTAAAGTATTGGCTAATCCTAAGAGTAAATACTTAGTTTATTATATGATTAAAGACGATAGTTTCCTATCATTGTCCCATAACTAAAACATGTCCGATTGGTAAAACTAAAAGGTATATTTTACGGATATACGTAAACTAATATTTTTGAAGAAAATGTACACGATGTGCGTAAAGACATTGTATACAGTGAAACATTTATAAGGCCAGAGCTGCAGACGTTGTTAATTATACCAAGCTTATTCTTAATATAGGGACAACTTGTTTCAAACTGCGAGGTTAACGAATTTAACATTGAACTTAGTTTTCTAAGGCTTATTAAAAATATTATTCACGATGACCACGCTCGACAAGTAATACAAATTTTACCCCGTTATGTAAGATGCCATTAACGCATTGACTTTGTTAAAAACTTGAAATATCCAAGATGGCCACTAAAAACTTTAACTCCCTAGTTAATTTCTTCACCCCAAAAATACCCTTGAATACCATGTGTAAGGCAAAACGAATTATGTGCTTAAAGACAATGTTAGATTAATAACCTATAAAATCTTTAAAAGGGACCATTATTAGGGGTGACTTATATTTGAAAACATGTACCCGAATCCATATATACCAGCCTATTGGCGAAAAATGGCAGCATTGCATGATTATAATAATTTAATTTATGGAAGACCCCTTTCAATAACCGTAAATCAGATGATCACGTGACGCGGCTTTTTGATCGAACTATCTAGGGAAAACGTGTTCTTGAAATGTCTTTTGGCCACGCTAATGTAATTCCCCATTTTCAACACATGTTTACGTGAGATGACCCCAAAGACCCTTATTAACGGACGACAGGATATACTATCTTTTTCACGTTATTAACGTATTGACTATGTTAAAAACTTGAAATATCCAATAAAAAACTAAACTCCCTAATTTCTTCACCCCAAAAATAACCTTGAATACCCAGTTTACATTTCATAAATTTTAGGCTTATTATTAACGATGGCCAGGCTACCTACAAACTTTACCCCCGCGTCCTTATTAAAGCTTAAGTGACGGTAATATACAGGGTCTTTTTTTTGCTCGGAAAAGTGTTTTTTTTCAAAAACTATTTATAGTACCGATTTCAAATTTGGAAGGTCAATTCTCTATACCGGGGGACATCAGTTTGAGAAATTTGAGCGTTTTCGGTAATGTTTTTCACCAATTTTGAAAAATTATTTTTCGACCACTAGGTGCGAGATAAAAAATTTCTATTATAAAGTTGTAGGCCGTCATCGAAAACCCTTAAAAATTGTTCACTCGACGAAAAACAACTTATTTATCAGTGAAAATTCGAGCTTGAAAAATTTACAAGTTGGTGAAGCCAAATTACGATTGTTTGAAACGATAATTGAAAAGGGAACAAGTCTAATACAAACGTAGTAGAGTTTTCACACTTGAAAAAATGTACACGTTTGGTTTTTAAATGCAGATATTTTATTCACATAAATTTTTACAAAACATTTTCAATAATATCACCATTGGCTGCAACACAGGTTTGTGCGCGGACAATTAAGTTCTCAAACGCTTTCTCTACCATTTCTGGTGTGACGTCTCGGCAAGCACTGATTATTCGTCTAATGAGTTCCTCCCTAGTTTCAATGGGCGTGGCGTATACCTTTGCTTTAACGAATCCCCAGAGAAAATAATCCAGCGGTGTTAGGTCAGGTGACCTTGCTGGCCAATGCACTGGACCATTTCTCCCTATCCACCTTTCAGGAAACTCGTTGTTGAGGTGCTCAGTTACTTGCCGGGAAAAATGCGGAGGGGCGCCATCTTGCTGAAACCACAACTGACGTCTTTCAGCCAATGGAAGGTCGTCGATTGCGTCACTCAGTTCGTTCTGTAGAAAATGTAAATACCTTTGGCCGTTGAGGTTCGTCGGCAGGAAAAAGGGAACAATCAAACGGTTTCCAACAAGTCCAACCCAAACATTGACCCGTTCAAATTGAACCTGGTGATGATATTCAAAACCCCAATGTGGGTTGATGTCAGACCAAAGATGGCTGTTTTGATGATTAAAGGGCCCATCTCTAGAAAACGACGCTTCGTCGGAGAACAAAACATGGCGCAAAAATTGTCTATCTTCTTGGACAGCATTTAGTAACCAGTTGCTAAATTCATAACGTCTTTGATGGTCTCCGTCAATTAGTCCTTGGTGGAGCGTAGCTCTGTATGGGTGATAGCGATTCTTACGAAGAATTTTCCACACACGATTTGCAGAACAACCCAAATCAGCAGCGGCGTTAGCGCAACTGTGACGAGGATATGCCACAAAGTACGCGAGTACATTGTTCTCGAAGTCTAAATCCGGTTGACCCAATCCGCGAAACCTAGGTTGCAAGTTACCAAATTGATTGAAATCGTGAATTGCTCGTCTTACTGTATTTACAGATGGTGCTCCATTTGGATGTCTTTCTGCGAAGATTTCAGTCACTCTTCTAAGGTTTTGCGCTGCTTCTCCATAGTAAATGGCAACTATCTCGGTACGCTCAGCTACTGAATAACGAGGCATTGTTCGAAATATTATCAAACACTGATAATAATCTCCCAAAGTTTTCCTTTAAATACCCAATGCATGTTTAGGATTGACCTATAGCCTCGTGTTTTTTAAATCCGGTCGTTTTTTTAACCAAAGTTTCAACTGGATTAGGTAATTCGGTTTCAATTATCGTTTCAAACAATCGTAATTTGGCTTCACCAACTTGTAAATTTTTCAAGCTCGAATTTTCACTGATAAATAAATTGTTTTTCGTCGAGTGAACAATTTTTAAGGGTTTTCGATGACGGCCTACAACTTTATAATATAAATTTTTTATCTCGCACCTAGTGGTCGAAAAATAATTTTTCAAAATTGGTGAAAAACATTACCGAAAACGCTCAAATTTCTCAAACTGATGTCCCCTGGTATAGAGAATTGACCTTCCAAATTTGAAATCGGTACTATAAATAGTTTTTAAAAAAAAAACACTTTTCCGAGCAAAAAAAAGACCCTGTATAGTTTTTGATGCATTTACAATGTCATAATTATAATCAGCTAGGCCCAAGCCATCTACCGACTTTTAATGCGACGTTTTATGTTAATATATATAAAAAATTGTTAGCAACAACTTGTTAAACACAAACTTGATCTAAAGTATATATGGCAAATTTCCTAAAAATAACAGACATGGACACCCTTTTCAATACGCCCTACAGAACCTGTTTAAATATGAATCATTAAAGATGGCTGCCAAAACACGTGAATTTCCAACCAAAATTACTAAGAGTTCATATAACAACCGTTAAAAGAGAGACCAGCCTCCAAACTTTACCCCGTTCTGTTAAGTCTTTTTTACCGCGCTTCCTAACGTTAAAACACAGCTTATAAAACTCTTTAATATTTACTACTTAAGACCACTTGTTGATTAACCCCAAAGACGTTACCTAACTGTTATAAACCTTGATCCATTGATCCTTTTCGCGCTTACATCATCATAAACGCATGTTAAATCCCCGCCAAAAATGCTAATGAGTTGTTGACCATATAGCAACCAGGTCAAATACCCCTTACGGTTAATTATAAAGGTACAAACATGTAATAGACCTATAGAGTACAAACTATACCCGTTTCCCCTATAGAGTTCAACCACTTGTTCACTGATCCTCGCGTCGCTTTCCCAAAACACATGTTAAATTCGCGCCAAAAATGAGTTGTTAACCATATAGCTACCAGATCAAATACCCCTAACAGTTAACTGGTAATTATAAAAGTACAAACTTTATAACTAGTAAATACAAACTTTATCTCCCCTCCACTTGTTCATTGATCCTTTTCGCGCTTACCAAACACATGTTACTATACAATCCAGGCAGAGCTTAGGAAAAACGCTGCTCTTTCGTTTATTAATACAACTCTTGTTAATTTATAGGTGAGCATACTAATTTTATACCTTTTTTGTAATTACTATCTCTGCCTGGGTACCTATATAACTATATAAACAAACATGACTGGTAGGGAAACCCGCCAGCAAACTAGTGGTCTAGATGCAATATTAGCAGAAATTAAAAAGATACAAGAAACTCAAAAAGAACAATCTAAAACACTTAACGAAATAAATGATAGAATAGATAATTCAAATGTTAAATTAAATGACATAGAAGAAAAACTTAATGGTGTTACAGACGAGATTAAAGACGTTAAATATGATATAGGTATACTAGAAGGGAAAACTGATACCAGATTCAAATACAGTGAAGAAAAATTAGAAAAACAGAGATTAAGATTGGAAAATTTAGATATTACGATAAGGAGAAATAATTTAATCATTAAGGGTCTACCAGACAATGAAACTGAGTCAAGGTCAGAACTAGCTGAGAATATACGCTCGATATTTTATAACAAATTAGAAGAAGAAATTGGTATAACACCAAGTCAAGTGTATAGGAAAGGAGCCTATAATCAGAATAGGATAAGATCAGTTGTTTTCAAAGCTGAAAACTACGACACCAAAGTGAAATTATTATCGAAAAGCACAAAACTAAAGGGAAGCAACCTTTATTTAAATCATGATTACACCCCGGAGCAAGAAACTGCGAGGTATCATCTAAGATTATTTGCCAAATCTAAATATCCGGAAAAATCTAAGATCACTGGAGCCACAAAAATTATGATAGGAAATGAAATTTTTAAATATGACTTTGAACAAGGAAAAGTGGTTCCGATCTAGGGGAAACGAAAAAATTGTTTTTGTACTAAGAACTGTCTAAATATTATAAGATTATGCTCAATATAGTTTATGCTAATGTGAAAAGTGCGTCGGCTAATTTCTTTAAACTGGTAGCTAACTCTGAAACTGACATCCCCGACGAAATTGACATATATGCTATAAACGAAACCTGGTATAATGGGAATTATGGGGATTTCTTGGAAAATTATAAATTTACAGGAAGGGGTAGAGACAGTGGTAGGGGAGGTGGGGTAGGGTTTTATATTAGGAACCATATAGACTTTGAAGTAATAGAAAATGTCAGCATTAATAACGAGCATATTGAATCGTATGGTGTAAAAATTAACGATATTAGCTTATGTATAATTTATAGACCAGGTACACAATTCAGGCCTTTCTTTGAGAATTATGAAACCATTATACAAAACCTAGGCCATATAAATGACAAAAAAATAATAATTGGAGATTTTAATATAGATCTTCAAAAGCCTAATTCCAATACTAATCTACTGTTAGATATGCATAATAGCCTAGGCTTAAACCAATTAGTTCAAAATCCAACCCGGGTAACAAATGAGACGCAATCACTAATTGACCACTGCTACACAAACATAAGTATAAGAATTACGATACAAAAAGACTGGGCAATATCTGACCACTACCCCATATCCATTATGTTCAAAGAAGCTAAAATCGAAAAACCCGTACGAGAATGTAGAGATTTTAAACAAAAAAATATAGATACATTTTTATCAGAAATGAGTAATACAAGCTGGGAAAACTTATATAACTTTAAAGATATAAATCTAGCGTTTGACTTCTTTTTTAAAATCCTCTCAAATATATACAATGCAAATTTTCCATACCGTAAAATCAAAAAATATAAAGTCGCTTCTAAATGGATTACCCATGACCTCGTAAAATTAATAAAAGCAAAAAACAAACTTAAAAAATATTACAATACTTACCCAAATGATATTAACCTTGCTAGGTTTAAAACAGCAAGGAATCACTGTAATAACTCCCTTCGAAACGCTCGAAATAACTATTACCATAAAAAATTACATTCAGAAAAGGGCAATATAAAAAATATCTGGAAAACTGTAAATTATAGGAAAAGCAAAAAAAAATCAAATTGATACCGATATTTGTCGAGAAATCTTAAACAATTTTTTCAATTTCCGAGTCCCAAAGGAGCAACAAATAAAAAACAACGATGACTCATTCCATAACGTTAAAAATATTCGGAATACTTTATTTTTGTGCGAAACAAATGAAAAGGAAACTGAAACAAACATTTCAAACTTGCGGTCGGATGCCTCCCCAGGATTAGACGATATCTCACCAAAAATTATCAAACTTTCATCCCAATTTATTAAAAAGCCCATAACATTTTTAATTAACTTATCTTTCAATACAGGCGTATACCCAGATGCCCTAAAAAAAACTGTAATAGTACCGATCCACAAACGCGGTGATAAAAATGAGCCGAATAATTACAGACCAATATCTCTACTCTCAGTACTAGCGAAATTATTCGATAACTGTTTCTATAAACGCCTAAGTAATTTTTGTGAAAAATATAAAATAATAAATGAAAAACAATTTGGGTTTAGATCGAAAAGCAACACAGAATTGGCGATTAATAAAGTTTATAAACATTTGATTGATAATTTAGACAACAGTAACATTGTAGTAGGAGTTTTTTTAGATTTACGAAAAGCTTTTGATTTTGTACATCATAAAAGGCTTTTTCATAAACTGTATTTAATGGGAATAAGAGGAAATAGCCACAATTGGATAACTTCGTACCTATCTAAAAGAACAACCCAAACAAGAGTAAAAGGTGTATTATCAACCGAAATCTATATTCAGGCTGGTGTTCCTCAAGGATCTGTCCTCTCTCCAATTTTATTTAACCTATATATCAACGATATGTTGACTAATTCAATGCAGGAAAATTTTTACTTATATGCAGATGACACGTTAGGATTAAAAGGTGGTAGTGATTTAAATGAAATAATACGATATTTCAACGTTGAGCTAAAAGATGTGTATAATTGGCTGACTATAAATGATTTAGAACTAAACATTGATAAATCTGTCTATTTAATATTTTCCAATCCTAACAAGAATATCTGCCATAACGAGAGCCTAAAAATTAACAATGTTAAACTAAAAAGAGTACCAAATTATAAATATTTGGGCCTAAACTTCGATGAACATCTAACCTGGAACACTCATGTTTCTGCATTAGCCAATCAAATATCATTTGCTACCTATATAATCTCAAAAAATAGATCTCTCCTAACGGATAACATTTGTAAACAGCTGTACTATGCTTTGATACATTCTCGAATAACTTACTGTATTTCTACTTGGGGCAACACCACTGAACTAAATTTAAAACGAATTTTCCTTATTCAAAAAAGGGCAATTAGAACACTCTGTCGTATGAAATATCTCGACCACACAGAACCTTTATTTAAATCTATGCAAATTTTAACCATATATCAATTATATGACTTTTGTTCTTTGATATTTATATATAAATCATTGACTATTTATAAAAATAATAATTTTATACTAAATAACCCTAAAAATAAATTCACAAGACAAAACAATGTACTAAGCCTACCAAAAGTAAAAACCGCCAAAATGTTAAAATCTATTTTTTATAAAGGTGTTAATCTATTTAATAAATGCATAAAGAATGAAATAAAAAATCTAACGCAGTTTAAAAAAAAGGCGAAAAATTTCATAATAAACAGCCCCCTCTACTAAAAATATCTAATTGATGTAACTGTACTATACCCTTTTCTATTTTAAAATTTTTTGCATTATTTAAAATTTATATATATTTTTTTTCTTTTGAATTTGCTTTGTAAGTTTTTTTTTTTCCTCTTTGGTATTTGATATTTTTATTCCTCTCACACCTATACTTGCCTGGAGTTACATGGCCTAAAAGTCATTTCTGACTTGGCCTATATCAATTGTATATATACTTCTCTTAAGTGAAGCTAAATAAACCAATTATTATTATTATTATTACTATCCATATAACAGGTCAATGACCCCTAACGGTAATCCACCTAGTTAAACAATACCACACTCATTAATATTATCCCTTTTTTAATTGACCTTGAACACCTGCACTCTAGTGAACTTGATTGAAAGGTCGGCTAATTAATTATTCAAAACACCTGTTAATCTCATTAATTATTCAGGTCACGCGCGCGTGACACGCGCCCGAGGGGGGGTTGGCAACGCGATTCCCCGCTTCATTCCCCCCCGGCACGCAGCTGTGGACGCGTGGGGGAAAGCACGGTGCTTTCCCCCACGCGTATCCAGAAAGAGGGTGGTAAACTACTCACGTGTCTCTATGTGGTAGTTGGGACAAAGAATTTTGTTATATTCCTAAAAATTTCAGCGACACGTTGAACTGTTCCAGGCGATTGAGCCTATAGAATTAATATCACTTAGTTATTTTTGTCAACGCTAAGAGATGGATAAAGTTTCTTTAAATGTTAAAGACCTTTTAAACCTGAGTGATTCCGTAAAAGTTTCGGGTAAGAAGTGTGATTCTCTAAAAACGATTAAACCTTCACAAGGGTTAGATAAAAAGAAACCTAGTTCAATCATGGTTTTACGTGCAATAACCTACTGGGTCGAAGAGAAGAAAACTTCTATTTTACCATTAACGGGAGTGAAAAATAAATCAAAACGATATGAAGGATGTCGTACCAAGATATCATACGGACCCTCATCATATGACGACATTATATTGAAAATTTCAAGTATGTTATTTAATTACTTAAATTATTTTTTGTTAATTTATTAGTGTTAACTAAGTATTGATTAACATTTAAAGATGATCATGATTATCTTGAAAAGGAAGAACTTCAGATAGATCTAAAGATTTGCGAAGAATCGAGCAAAACAAAAGCCAATGACAACAAAAAGGAAAAAAGTAAACCTGATTTAGGCATTACTTCAAATAAACTTAAAATTAAAAAAACCACAGAAAGCGAAACTGCACAGGCAAGGTCAGAAATTCATAAAATGCTTTTGAGTATGCCTTCAGTTACAGTACAGTGGAACCCTCAAATTTTATCGGTAGCACGTCCTTATCCTCAAGTGAGTGAATTGTTGATTCTAACAAACAATACATTTCACTATTTTATTTCAGGCTGTTCAACAAGCGACCATCACAATTAGTCCCGGAACGCCGGCCACAATGAGTACCGCACCACCAGCCCCAATGAGTACCGCACCACCAGCCCCAATGAGTACCGCACCACCAGCCCCAATGATTACCGCACCACCAGCCCCAATGATTACCGCACCACCAGCCCCAATGATTACCGCACCACCAGCCCCAATGAGTACCGCACCACCAGCCCCAATGAGCACCGCACCACCAGCCCCAATGAGTACCGCACCACCAGCCCCAATGAGTACCGCACCACCAGCCCCAATGAGTACCGCACCACCAGCCCCAATGAGTACCGCACCACCAGCCCCAATGAGCACTGCACTACCAGCCCCAATGAGTACCGCACCACCAGCCCCAATGAGTACCGCCCCACAGCAGCAACCCAAACCGCCGAAGTGGCCAGTTTGCCCGGCCCGTCTCCGTTAGCCTGGGCCGAAGCCCAGTTACCAGCCCACACCGGACCGAAGTCGGAGGTGGAGATAGGACCATGTGGACCGAGCTAACATCTCCCAGTGCGCCACCGCCCGTGATGTGTAACAAGATCCGGACCCCGACTCTCCGGTAAAGCCACAAGTTATTGCACACTCCAACCCCTCGTGGGCCGATCACAAGTAGCTGTAAAAATGCTGGATCAGGCCTGCAAAGTAGCTGGACATGCATCAGATTTATAGCCCGGTGTACCCGGTAAGATTGAAACCACACCACCGGAGGTCCGTCATCATTATGCCCTACGCCAGCGTCGGTAAGCCCGGACAGGTGACAAAACCAGCATGGGTAGCAGAACCCTACTACTGACAGTCGCAACCTCGACGCAAGCCAGTCAACCCAGCAGAAGGTGCAGCAATGGGTCGACCAGCCCCCACTTCGCACACAACAGTGGGAATAAGAGCGGATGCTCTGGCAACGCCAGCTGACACCCCACCTAGAAAGGTAGGGAGCCAAGCCCATTGGAAAGAGCGCCTAAAGGGGAACGGCGGGCACACAGCAGCCCGCATAACCCGGCACAGCTGGCACCGGATATTCCGGTGAAACTGCAAGAGGCCGGGAGATGGGTCCGCCGTGCCCTCATACGGATACCCACAGCCCCACAGCAGGCAACCCAACCCGCTGAAGCGGCCAGTTTGCCCGGCCCCTCTCCGTTAGCCTGGGTCAAAGCCCAGTTACCAGCTCACACCGGACCGAAGTCCGAGGTGCGCCACCGCCCGTGATGGGTTACAAGAGCCGGACCCCGACTCCCTGGTAAAGCCACCAGTTGTTGCACACTCCGACCCCTCGTGGGCCCTGCAAAGTAGCTGTAAAAATGCTGGATCAGGCCTACAAAGTAGCTGTAAAAATGCTGGATCAGGCCTACAAAGTAGCTGTAAAAGGGCTGAAAGCTGTGTAGGGCTGTACCGGGGATACAAGAATTTGCGAAATGGATGGAACGAGGCTATAAATAGATGTAAAAGAGCTGGAATGGGGCTACAAATAACTGTAAAAAGACTGCACTGGGGCTACAAGTAAAGAGTTGTTGAAAGCTGTTAAATGGCTGTATCGGTGCTGAAGTATAGCTATAAAAGGTCTAAATTAGGGCTGCAATGTATCTGAAACAATACAGCTTTCTCTTGGAATTGAGTTGCTGTAAATTGCAGTTAAAAGTGCTGTAATATAGCTGATTTTGACCCAGTTTCTGCCATGTTCCAGCCTACATGCAGTGCTTTTGTAGTTTTTCAGTGAATGGAAAATTTTACTGTAATCTAGCTGCAAGGCAGCCAAATATCAGCCATGAAATTTTTGTAAGGTGGTTATAGAAGTTAATCTTTGCTAATTTCACCACCAACAGCTGGGAAAAGCTCAGTCGAAGAACTGGTAATTGAAACGGTAAGTCTTAAGGCCTAAGCCTGCATCAACGTCGTCGTTTTCAGCATATTCAAAACTATAATGCGTAACCGATCGAAGTATTTCGACATTATCGTAATCTATATCAGTCATTGTTTACATAAAAAAAGTACATTAATCTTTAATTATTTTCAAAGTATTAGGCGAAAATTTTACCTTAAAAAAGTTTTTATTCTCGAGTCCAACGGACGTGAGTAAGAGGGCAATTTTGTAAATAGACTGTTGTCAGATCCTTTACATTTCATTGGCTTATTCAACTTCCAATTTGAAAGAGGCTTTTCTCGCGCCGAAAAAAACCTTTAATTTCGTCCGACCTCTACGAGGATCACATTATAGTATGGGGATATACGGCCGTTCTACATTTATATTATTACTTGTAGCTTCTTCTAATTTCAAACAATTAAGGTTTGCAGTAAATGTGATTGTCGTCAACAAATTTTGACCTTTTACGATGTTATCCAAAATAACTCCATACAAAACTTCTTTTAGATTTCGGTAAAACTACCACCAAACTCTTTTCTGGAATATTGACTTCACGTTCATTTTATATCACCTTAGACCAAAAAAACACAGACGTATAGTTCCCGACCGAGCTTTGTTGCGGTGCCTATTTAATTTTTATCTCGAGCATTGTCACCAGTGACCAAAGTGGGTCGATTATTATTGGCTATTTGCGGACACATGTGTCAAATCCATCCCCGAGCCGGTCTGCTCTAGGTGCTAACATGAACGCGCGAAAAAAGCATGGCTCCAAAGAAGCAAGTTTTGGTTAGTTTTTATCCGTTTCATGGCTTTTCAAAATACTAACAATATGTAATTATTATCAGATATGCAAGCCTGTTAACTGAAAAGAACCTCTACTGTTGTAGAAACTAAAAAGTATGCATTAAACAAACTATAAATTTAATCCTTGCATTATTAAAATGTTATTTTTAATAGGCAGTGTAAGAAAAACAATGCTCAGGTTCATTGTACAATAAAAGGTAATAAGTGGAGTCTATTAATATAAGAACTTAATTTAAAAAATCTTATATTTATTTTCAGAAATAGAGTTTGCATTTTTATTCGAAGACCTGATGAAGTCTGTCAAGACAGTTGATTCGGGCTATAGAGACTTTCACAGCCCTGAAATTTAGCTGTTAAGAAATAGTATGAACATGCTGACATTTCAAACTTTTAAGGAATGGGCGGATTATCTTCTGATCTTTTGCAATATATCGCACAACACATATTGGGGTGAACCACAAAAGGTTTTAGGAATAAAGTAAAAATTATTTCAATGACCAGGTTTTTGGATAATATTCAGGTATAAAATATTTTTACATTTAGAGTCTTTGTAGCTGCAATTTTTCGTTTATATTTTTGTAACTTTCAGGGTACTGAAAATATTTCACAGCCCCTAAAAAAAGTTGGAGTAAATTTGACTTTAGACCAGTTTTTTGTGGAATTTCTAACCATTGGTTGTGTCAAAAAAAGCAAACAAGCTTTTAACAAATCAAAAATACAAGCAAGCTCTATACTATGTGGTGGGATCAGTTTTGCAAAGGATGAAAAAACATTCAAAGGGAGGTGCCTTGTTAACGGAAAGCCTAAAGGCTTGTGATGAAAAATTAACACTACCGGAGATATGGACAAATATGCAAACAGAGGAGGATTTATATGCCTTTCTACGGAGGCATATTATTTTTTTAACAAAATAATTGATAATTAAAAGCCAACAATACCGCCCAAAAGCTCAACACAATCAAAAAATTATAATAATAATAATAATAATAATAATAATAATAATTGGTTTATTGGAAACTAGTGGAGACTACATTGTTGTATGGCCAAGTTGTGAGACAACTTTTAGGCCACGCTAAGGCGTTTTTATACAAAGTTACAGCTTTCATACATGGTTTTCACAGAAAAAGGGGGAAAAATAACTATTTACATTCAAAAAAATAAAATAAATCTACAAACTGGACAAATAAGTTCGGACATTTTTTTTAAAGAACGGCAAACCTTGTGATGTGGGTATATTAAGGGTGTTAAATAAAACGGTTGATTTACAGAAGATTGAGTTTTGTTTTAATTTGGTATTGGCAAAGGGAACTTCTAAGATGTAATTATTTCGCGTAAAATATTTCGATAGAGCACTGAATTTAAAAGGGTTATACATGCTTATAACTAGTGATTTATACATAAAAATTAAACAACAGTAATTAAAAATTTGGTATACTGTAAGTAAGTTTAATGATTTGAATAGTGGAGAAGTATGATCGCGGCTATTTTTATTTTCGATAATTCGGATACTCCGTTTTTGAAGCTTAAATAAGCGATTTAGATTCATATCTGATGTGTTTCCCCAAATAAAAAAGCAAAAATAAATATGAGGGTATACAAGACTGTAGTACAATTGTAATAGATATTTCTTGGTCAAAATAGCTCGGTTACGATTCATTAGGTATATATTGAAGGAAAGTTTTTTTGCTACGCTATCAGTGTGCGTATTCCATGAGAGTCGGGGGTCGAACCAAAGACCTAAATATTTATATGAGTTAACTTCTTTTAACAAATTATCTCCTATTTTAATCTCGTATTCGTTATCCCTGGGTTTGTTTTTATTTAAAAATATAATATAGACAGATTTATCTTCGTTTAGTTTTAGGAAATTATTCATTAACCAAGTTTTAATTTTGTCTAGTTGCTGATTTATTTTATAGGCTATTTCGTTGAGATTCGGACCCCCGAGTAATACCAGGGTATCATCCGCGTAAAGCGTAATGGATTTGGATAGATCAGTCAACGTTATATCATTTATATATATATTAAACAGAAGGGGGGATAGAATTGAACCTTGGGGTACGCCTTGTGTAGTTAATTTATTAGAGGAGATCAATCCATTTAATTTTGTTTGACAGGTTCTATTTTTTAAATAAGACTTTAGCCAATCATAGGCTCTACCTCTAATTCCCATTATTGCCAATTTCGCCAGAAGTCGTTGATGGTTCACAAAATCAAAGGCCTTTTTTAAATCAAGGAATACCCCGATCGCGTAATTATGAGTGTCTAGCCAGTTCAGGATATTTTTATATACATTTGAGAGAGCCGAATCAACGCTTGAATTATTTCGAAAACCGAACTGTTTATCCGAAAGAGGATTAAATTTATCAATATATTTTTTGAGCCTTAAGAAAAATAGTTTGTCGAAAATTTTAGCGAATATTGATAGTAAGCATATCGGTCTATAGCTGTTCCGGGAAAGTTTGTCACCCTTCTTAAAAACTGGAATAATAATGCCCTTTTTGAGGGCATCGGGATATACGCCATTTGTGAGAGAAAGATTAACAAGATATAGCAATGGTTTAGTGATTAGGTTCATTGTTTTTTTAATAATTTTGGCAGAAATACCGTCATATCCTGGCGCTGAATTATTTTTTAGTGTTTTTATGACATTAGTTAGATCATTTTCAGTGACTTCAAAGAGTACCATTGAATTTAAAGTTCGTTTTATGTTATCTAGGTTACTGTCTATATTTACTTGGGGCGCAATCGGGGCTGAGTTAAAGAAGTTATTGAATATATCTGGGTTTAAATTAAAATTTAAAGAAGTGTTAGACTTGGTTGGTTTTTTCCCTAGTAGTTTATTGATGATTTTCCACGTGGATCTAGCATTGGATTGAGAACCTAGGAGTTCTCGATAGTATTTGATTCTAGCATTTTTTATTGCGTTGTTACAGATGTTCCGTTTTTGTTTATAATATTGTTTATTTATATCAGTAGGATATCTAGAGGCTTTAGTTCTAAGTTTATTTTTTTCTTTAATTAAGTCTAAAATTTCCTTTGTGATCCAATTATGAGAATCACTATCGTGGACCTCTATCATAGGAAACGATTTAGTATATAAGTTTATGAAAGTGTCAAAAAAATCATTAAATGCTATGTTTACATTGTTCGATTTATAGATTTTTTGCCAGGTAACTACAGATAATTGTCTGGTGAATTTTTCAATATTACCCTGTGATAGGTTTCGAATAATGTTTTTTCTTTTAGCGGGAGAGTTATTCGTTTCCCATTTGATATAAAGTGGAAAGTGATCAGTTATATCTACGTTATCTAGTACTTGGGCAGATGCATCACAATTTGTGAAACATAAATCAATAGTCGTTGCTGTTTTATCAGTAATCCTAGTGGGAGTCAAAACAGTTTGGAGAAGTCCAAAGCTAGACGTAATATCCAGTAGTTTTTTCCCCGCACTTCCATAGTTTGTGTCACCAACATTGATGTTAAAGTCACCCGTTATTATTTTAGGAGAGGTGGGAGGACCCAGTTTTTCAATTAAATTTTCAAATTCTTCTAAAAATTCCGCTATATTATTACCAGTTCTGTAAATCAGACATAGGTACGTGTTTTCAATTCGTATTGTGTAGGCTTCATATAGTTCTTTTGTAAAACAAGCTTCATCTATAATTTCAAAATTTATTCCTTTTTTAACATAAAAACCAACCCCTCCACCTCTAGTCGTACGACCCTGGCCAGCAAAAGTATAGTTGGGGTAAAAATCTGAGGTGTTCCCGTAGTACCATGTCTCTACTACTGCAAATATGTCAATGGCACAGCCTGGTATTATATTTTGGCAAGTTGTAAACAAATTAGGAAAGTTTGCATTTGCACTACAGGTATTACATTCAATAATGTTTATCATTCTTGTTTTGAGAAAAAAAAATATCTATATTGTAGACAAACAAAAGAAAAAGAGAGCAGAAAAAAAAAAGAAGAGGACTATCGTCTCTAGAGTTTTTTTGATATTTTTTCTACCGCAAAATCATATCTGAAGGTGTCCGTTCCTATCATTATGGAGTTCGTGGTAATCCACTTGAATTTTGTCTGTGGGTAATTAGTTTTGGCAAAAGTCCTAAGTTCATATCTGGCTTTCGATTGGAGAGGTGTAAAGTCATGTTCAACATATATGTTAGTACCTTTGAGTTTTGAGCTATTATGTAGAATGTTTAGCTTTACATCGTATGAATCAGATTGAAAAATTATCGGTCTACATTTGTTATTTTGGAACGGACCCCTCCGGTACACTTGATTTGAGCGAATTGGGATCTCGTAATTTAAATTTTCATAAAAAAGAGTTCTTAGTTTATCACTTAGTGCTTCTCTAGACTCAACCTCGGTATCGGCTAGTCCTCTTATAACAAGGTTGTTACGACGTAAAGTAACTTCAATATTATCTATACGCATACGATTTTTGTCGGTGGCTGCCACGTTTTCTTTAATTACATGTTCGACTTTCTCTAATTTGTCTTGTAAAGGTGCTATTAAGTCTATTGATAATTGCATGTCAGTTAATTTACGCTCTATTTTGTCTTGGTTGATCTCGATTGTGTCAACCTTGGATTTTGTATCAATAAGGGTATTATTCATGGTATTTAATTTATTAGATATCTTTAACAGTTCTGTCATTAGGGGGTCAGTTGGCGGGGATTCACTCGAGTCATTAGGTTTAGTTAGTCTGGTTTGTCTTTTATCAGACATTGTATCGAATCCGCAGGGTGTACATGTATTTTAAGAGAAACAAAATGATAAAATACAGACCTATATAGAGGTAAAGAGGCTTATTAGATGAGCATAAAAGTCAATGGTCTGACCGCTGCGGATTCTCTCAGCGATGTGGTAGTTTAGTGTTGTACCGGTCTCGAAGTTAGTTCGTAGTTGATGCACTTTGTATTTGAAGATTAGATAACGTTGGCTGCAAACTTGATAGGTTTTTTCTATTTTTTATAGATTTTTTTGAGTTCCGTGGATTGGGTATATCGTAGTTAAGATTTTAATTTTTCCTTTCCTACTTCCTTCTCTTCTTGCTTTTGGCAAAGGCTTGAGCGGGTGAAAACACAGCAGCAATCTCAGCTGATATGCAGATTCACTCCGTAATGGGTTATGACGCCTTCAGAATAATCTATATAGAGGTAAAGAGGCTTATTAGATGAGCATAAAAGTCAATGGTCTGACCGCTGCGGATTCTCTCAGCGATGTTAAAATACAAAAACCCAATCGACCAAACTTTGGAGCCAAAACGACCAATAGAAAAATATATAATAACAACCCAATCAATCAGACCAGAGCAGAGCAAAAATAATTAATAGAAAAATATTTTATAATATCCCAAATTATCAGGCTTCAGAGCAAAAATAACGAATAGAAAAAATTTATAATAATATCCCAATCAATCAGACTTCGGGATCAAAATAGCTCATAGAAAAATATTATTACGCAGTCGAGTAATAAATTAATTCAAAACCAAGCAATATAAAATAGAAAATCAAGAAGCGCAACACCTTACCATTCACAAATACGAATTTTCGACGTTATTATAATGAAACCGGATAAGCTTTAAGCCACGATGTAACCCCTTTAAAGGCCTGGTTCGAAACCTGGGTGGCGCATTTGTTTTTAATCAATAGAGAAAACGCTAAATTATAATTTCTTCGATGCAATAATTTCAATTTCAATTCTATTTCAATTAAACCAAAATTTCGTACTCTATTAAATACGCTTCCGAAAAAACTAAATAAACATCTTCGTAGGGTGTTAATAATCTTCCCACCCAAACAAATATTACATTTATTTTTATTTCAGTTTTACTGGTATTTCAAATTTAAGGAAGTAGATGTCAATGGCTCATCGGTAAAACGTCCGCGTCTTAACAATGTGGCCCGGGTTCGATTCCTGACGGCGATCGAATTTAACTTCTGTTTAATTTATTTTCACTTTTGAAAATAATTTAACTTCAAATTAATTTATTTTCACATTTGAAAATTCTATACATATCTAAAAAAATGTACGGGATAAATTGACGATAGCAACTTTGAAACTGCTTAAAAGACTTTCGATAAAGCTGTTATTGAATAAATGTTAACAACATTATGGAAATATTTGACATCAATAAACTCATAATAGCGTAAAAAAAAGAACGGACTTTCGCCAAAGCGGTTTTTAAAAAAAATTACTAGCCATATAGTGGTAAAGCATTTTCTTGTCAAGCAGAACGGCCCGGCCCGGGTTTGAAACCTGGGCGGCGCATTCGTTTTTAATCAACAGAGAAGACGATATATTAAAATATCTTCGATGCAAAAATTTAAATCGAACATGAAATTTCGTTCTATATAAATTAACACCGAAATTTAATTCTCTATTAATTAGTAATATACACTTCCGATAAATCTGAAAGTATAATTTCCGAAGATGCGTAATAAGTATCGGTGGTTCTGTGGTAGAACGTCCACCTGTCATAAAGGAGGTTTTAGGTTCAAATCCCGCTCGATACGATCGTAAGTTGACACTAAGACGAATATCGTGAACAATTGGTGGAAACCCTGCCATTGGATGTTTAGAGGTTGCCATAACACTCAGCACTCGATCCGTCCCAAAAGTCAAGCATGAGAAGAAGTTGGAGAAAAAACGCGCATACATCAAAACACAAACACAACAAATACAACCGTCACAACTCAAACACAACAAATACAACCGTCACAACTCAAACACAACAAATACAACCGTCACAACTCAAACACAACAAATACAACCGTCACAACTCAAACACAACAAATACAACCGTCACAACTCAAACTCAACATACCCACCCAACACATAAACATTACAAACAAAATATCAAATCAAACTGAGTTAAAACTGCCGCGACGGTGAGCGTTAACGAAAAGCAACAACCAAACTCAACGTAATCGCTTACCGTCACACGGTGGTTCTGCCAACCTTTAAACTGCTAAAACGGTTATTCGACGCAGTGAGCCAAGAAGTGATTACCCTTTGCCCCGAAAATGCGAACCCACAGACAGACCCACAGACAGACAGACACGGTGGTTGTATCTCCTAGGGGACTTTGTCCCCTCGGAGAGGTAAAAAGCTAGTATTTCCGAGCCAGTTTCACAAAACTGTTTAATCTATAATTTACACTTTGTTAAATACACTAGCAAATGGTGAGATTAAAAAACTTATAAACCTCTACAAACAGAAAAATTACGAGCGTAACCAAAGTAAAAACCAAGAAAACCCTAAAAAAAGGTTAAGGAAAGCATTACAGAATGTTAGTTTATGAAACCAAGGGTATTTTGTGCAATGATTTTATTCAAGAATAAATGATAAAAACTAAATATATATTTGAGTCTTACAAAATAAGCATGTTGTTCTGAGCCGAAGTCCTCCGCAGTGTAAAAATTATCTGTGTTACCATTTGTTACGGAAGATTTAACATTTAAGTTATGAAGCGTACCAACAGTGTCTCTAATTCGGTTAAACGTGGGGTTGTCAGCAGAACCATTGGTCCTTCTATGTCTCCCAATTTCTTGTTCCAGGGAATCCTGGTTAAAATTTCTTGTAAAAACAAAATTTGCTCCTTTTTGAATAAAAAATGGAATCAATTCCAACATAGCTAAAGCTGTCAGAAAAATTTAAATTAGTTAACAAAATGGGGTTATAGTTATCAAGGTTGCTACAGGTCAGGAAAAACAGTGGATTTGAATTTAGGTATATAAAGTTGGGGAGATTAAGAATTTCTTAAAATACAGGGAATTTAAATTTATCTGAAAATATTTGGAAATTAGCAAATTTTTTCCAACAAAAAGTAGGGCAACTTCATAAAATATTACTCTTATTATGGCAGCCCTGATATGACTTATGATAAAAGTAAAATGAGAAGTCAAAATTTTTTATAATTTTGGCCTAATAAGGTCAGGGGAAATGAATAAAAATGGGCTTGTAAATCAGTGAAAAGTAAGGGAATTTGATATAAATATTATTAATATTAATATTATTAATAATATTATTAATATTAATTTGGCCTACAAATGAAATTTAACTGAAGACGATAATCATCAATAGATCTCAATATCTCTAAATTTTGATTTATTTTTTTGGTTCCCTCAGAAAGATTTCTGACATTAAGGATATAGGACCATTTATTCAAATGTCCCATTTATTTTATGGTTTCCGAGACTTTGTTCCCATACTCAAGCATAAGAGCATTGGCCTTAGAATTGCATAGGACTTGAGCACCAACTATGCAGTGTATTTTGAAACCACACTCGTCTAATTTTCTTGTAGCTACAGAAATTATTTAATCCAATTTATCGGCTTTTATAGCATGTGTTGCGAAATAAGCGAATGTGTACTTAATGTTTGAAGTCAAGCCTCATCACATTAGTATAAGTACGTGGCTAGCCAACTGTGCACAGTGTTCCATAGACCCCAAATTTTGGATTAAATTCCACGATAGATAATGTGGAAATATTTTTACATATTATGCTTCAGTACACAATTCTATTGGTTAAAATTCCAAAATAACGGAAGCGCTGCGACCCGTGGCGGTGGAACTAGCTTCCCTAAAGGAATATCGAAAATCCGCCGACGGAAATGAATAGTCCACCATTTGATTAGTCCTAGGTATATCCAAACTCTCTGCACAGACGAAATAAGAGTGAAAAAACTCGTTTACGTCCATGTTCAGAATGGTATATCTCAAAAATGCGCTCGTCTCCGCTGGAACTTTCTTCGACATTCCCAAAGAAAACGATCTACTCGCGTTATTGCCATCGTTACTCGTTCCTGCTCCACCAGGATTAGGGAAATCAACCCATAATGCCAATTTCTTCTACAGTAAACTTTGTATTTTCCTTTTTCGTTCAATGAAAATTGGATTTTTAACCCCACCTTTTATTCTCCACGTTCTTAGTCCGTCTACACATCGCGATACTCCAAATGCAGAACTTTAGGAAACGTATCCACGCGTACTAGGGGCTTACACCGTATTCCTATGTGCTTTCGTCTTTTGGTTGAAAGTTTTGACGTGCAATATCATAAACTGTGTCGGTGCAGCACCACAAATAGGGCAATACTGTTAAGATGAAACTCCAGAAATAATACTGATAACTTTGCCATCGATAACCGTCAAATGGAGACGGTACTTAACGGAAATCGTCACTCCTGACATTGTCATTGTAAATGGAATTAATTTGTGTATTTGATTGTCAGCCCAAGTCTTTGCAACTAAAATCGTTTCCTTCGATTATTTTAGAAATTGCAATCGCAATGGCCTACAGATTGTGGGGCTAGGTTATTCCAAAGTGTGTGACCAATATCTGATCGCACGTTCAGGGGAATAATAGTTGTTACAAATAATGCTGCGTCAGTGGCTTCGCAAGTATTATCAAAATGCAGCTTATATTGTGACTGGCCTGTGCTTCCGTCGAAGCCCCAAGAAGCTGATAGAGTGACTGGAAGCGTATTTAAATTTATTTTCTTGGCGCATGTGATTTGACACTCAATTTTCATTTTCAAAATTCTTCCTGCTGTGTGATCTAGCAGATTTTGTAATGGCACGAACGCCATAGTTTCTGATACGTTGATTGCAAAGGGTCTACAGAGTTCTTTGGATATGTGTAAGCGCCATGGGATATTCAAGTTTGTCTAAACATTTTATACGCGTTGACGGATAAGTTTCAATAAATTATCAGCGCCAATGCTTCTTCTTCGGAGCTAGTTGTTGTTTTTGCCTAAGCAATACTTGACCTAATCAGAGAAGGTCTGTTCGGACTTTTAATTAATTCTCCCAAGACAACCGAACAATCTATTTGACCTCGTCTTTTCGCCACCATTTTCGAAGACTTGATCAATTTGGTTAATGGCTCTCCATCTATATCATTTGTAAATTAATTTATTTGATTATGTTTACAGCGTTGGTTTGCACTCGAAAAATTCATCGGAGGTCTTCCTACGCAAGCTGAAGTTGACGGTTCGGAAGTTGCCACAAAATCACCAGGAATATTAAACGACTTATTTAGCCAACCACCGTGAAATTCTTTAAATCAATCTCTCTTTCCACCAGCGCCTTTCCACCAACGAATATAATTATATTTTCCTTTGTCAACCCTCTGCTTTAACCATTTTAATTGCGGTTCTGAGAGATTTGATAATATTTTGTATCCAAACAAATTCGTAACTGCATTAGCCTTGTTCTCTTCAAAAATAACTTGCAATTTAGACTTTGTAATTGAAACATATCGCACACAATCAATAACGTTATCAATTTTGTTGAATTACAAACAATTAATGAAAACACGGTATAATGGAGCAATGTCCAGAATAACTACAAAAGAAAAACTTGATACCTAAAAAATTTCATGAACTACAAAGCGATAATCCAACCGATATGAGAGATCTCCGAAGATAAAATGAAGTCGCCAATAAAATTTTGGGTAAATATTAAAAACGATGTAAATATTTTAATAAGGGTTTAAAACAATATTTTTTATTTTGAGTTCATTGGTAATTGGTTTTTACGCAACGGAGGTTGGACCAACTTGCAAAAAAAATATCCGTTATTAATACAAATATCATCTCGGAATATTTCTGGCTATAGATGAGTTTTTTTAACTATGTAATCGTTTTTCAAAAATTTCCAACTAGTATGACCGAAATAAGGTCGTATGTTTATACGTTTGCTAGCCCAAGTTTTGTTTGTTTTGCGGGAATTTTTTACATTGATAGCTGATTATTAAAAAAACATGGACAAGTTTTTTCACTTTTATTTTGTCTGTGGAGAGTGTTTGGATACACCTAGGAGATTCAAATTGTTAAATTAGACTAATACGATTGTGGGCTATTCATTTCAGTCGGTGGATTTTCGATATTCCTTCAGGGAAGCTAGTTCTGCCGCCAGGGTTCGCAGCGCTTCCGTTCTGGTATTTTAACCAATCCTATTGTGTACTGAAGCATAATATGTAAAAATATTTCCACATTATCTTTCGTGGAATTTATTCCAAAATTTTGGGTTTCTGGAACACTGCTGTGGCTCTTCCGCTTCCGTAGTTTCCAAATCGCACAGCTTTTCTCCGCAGTGATTCAAGCGGGTGAATCCAATAATATCGCCTGTAGACTGTTTAAAGACTTGATCATCTATGATTTTCATTTCTTCCATCAGTATTGCGTAATATTGTTTATGTAAAGCGAGGGGCTGATCACTCCGCGTAATCGGTGTACAGAGCTGTACCTTTGACTGTACTAATGTGATTACGTGTAATCTTTGAAGTCCCTGCCTTTGGCAGTGCTAATCTTAGCGTAATCCGGTGTACCGAATATCTAAGAGTGGTTAGCCCCTCGATGTAAAGGGTTATCCCGAGGATTTAATTCCTAAACCATTTTCTCAAAAATTTCATCATTAAATCCCGGTGAATTTCCAATGATGTATACTTTTCTTATAAGCGTTCTTTTTGATGGAAGTTGTTTAGTTTAGGATTCCTTTACATCGAAGGGCTCTTATGGAATAAAAATAAACAGTATTTATTGGGACTAGGATATGTTGGTTTTTATTTTTCAACATTAAAAGTTGAACACATTTTGAAATTAAATATCAGCCTTTTTTCTTTCAATTCAGTTTCTAGAATGTTTGATAATGAATCATTTACATCATCCAAAACAGTAGTTCCATTTTTGGAAATGTTAAGCGCCCATTTTTGTCTTAGGCGATTAAAATTTTTAAGGATATATCCAGAGCTTCTCTTTTCCTTCAGCGGTGAAACAAGCTCTTCTTTAGTCAATTTCACTTTGTGACAACACTTCACTGATTTCAATTTATTTTTTCTGTGCTTCAGCATTCTCAAGCTTGACCTTAATTTTTGGCGCCCTCAATGGGTTTTCGTTAAAAGCTGGCAATTTTAATGGTCATAAGCATTGGATACAAAATTGAAATTGGAGGTTTTTACATTTTCCTCACTTGCAATTTCAGATAATTTAGTATCCATATTCCCGGAACAAACGTGTAATTTTTCAAGCGATTGCAAAAAGGTACACAAATCTGTGGTGTTAAAAATCTTACCACGTAGATTAGGCAGGTCTTTATGCGATGTAACTGCTGTATTACATATCGTGAAGATCATGATTATGAGTTTGTTAAACTATTTTTCTTGGATAACTCCAGACCTTCCATGGTAAATGCTAAAGCCCAGATTCGTCGAAGTGGCTGACTACTAAAGAAATCAAAACAATTTTCAACGTTGAAGTCAGGCTTTTTGGAATAGTTATGATCAAAGATATCAAAATTTTCGTCTTCAGTGGAAGTAACATTTATTAAGATAACTTCTAAATCAATTTCTTGTTCACACGATATTTACACTTCACCCTCAACAAAATTCAGATCGAGACCTTCTTCTATATCCAGACATTGATAGATATTTTCAAATTGGTTTTCTGTAATTGAGTCAGCTTGGCGATTTATTTTGTTGTATGTCCTTATGTTTCTAGACTAAATCAAGATAATTTTTAAATTAACTTAATAAATTTGCATATTATGAAGATAAAAGTTCAATTACCTTCGGAGTACTCTCATGTGTGAAAACATCTAACGTTCAATGCTCTTGAGTGTGGAAAATTTAGTCTGGATATTTTGGTGTTGGCCCATTATTTCCCATAAAATGTTTGGTTAAAATTAGAAATCGCAATTTTATTATTGAAAATTGTAAAGATCGATTTCAAAAGTTACAACCAATATTAAAAAATCAGAATTTTTTTTTAATAAGATTTGATTTGGCGGCGAACTAAAACTATTACGGCCTTGGCTGCGTTTCGCCGTTCACTAAAAGATCTATTACCAATTTATCTGGTCACATTGGTCATTACAAATGAATGGAAGACGTATATTTCGGTGCTCGGGCATTTTATTTATTTTTTATTTAAATAAGGAACTTGGTTGTTGAATATCTTATCTTTTTTAATAGAATTTGTTTTGTATTTTTTATGGAATATCTCATCTTATTTTTTTTACTAGAAATGTTTTTTTTTATTTATATATAAGTTGTAGCCTCAACTGTGATATTCATCAAATATGGCGATGTTTCTGGAGAGTTTGAGAGGTGGAAAAAAGCTCGTTGACAATGACAACTTCGAGTATCATCATAATGATCTAATATAATAGTTACAATTTTATATTGTTCATAGGTTTCTGGCAGTGCGTAAATAAAGGACATTGCAAAGCAAGGGCCCACACAATTGGAAATAAAATTGTTCAACTTTTAAATGAGCACACACACGTTGCCACCGTAGCCTTGGTCGAATCTAAGTTTGCATACAACGAGGTGAAATGCCTGGCGAAAAGTACCGACTCATGTAACAAGGAAATCCTCGGAAGCGTAGTTGCGCAAATGACAGAACCCTCCAGAGCCCAACTTCCATCGTCTTATTCTTAACGAACTGATGGAACATTCAAAATCGGGTGAGGGATTTTCTTTCAGCTGTTTTCCATCCACGAAAGAAATTAATGGGTCAGTCATTCCTTCCATTTATGTACTGGTGACTAGTAAAACCATAGAACAATATTTACGGGTAATTAAAAAAGTTAAAGAAATCTGCCCAGCTGGAAATCCTAGGACGATTATGGCAGATTTTGAGAAAGCTTAGGCATATGCCTTCAAAGACGTTTATCCAAGAACAAAAACCAAAGGTTTTTTTTTCATCTTTCACAATGTGTGTACCGTAGAATACAAGGGAAGGTTTACAACAAAGGTACGTCAACTATGCAGACTTTTCTATAAAATGCCAAATGATCCCTGCCTTGTCCTTAGTACCTTAGGAATATGTAATTACTGGATTGAAGCCCTTGTTGAAAACCTGCCTGAGAGCCTGGAACCGGTGCTTAATTACTTCGAACATAATTTCATTGGCAGGCTACGAGCACACAGATTAAGAGCAGCACCAAGGTATCCCTCTGAGCAATGGAATCATTACGACACAGAAATGGCAGGCGAAAACAAAATTAACAACGCGGTCAAAGGTTGGCATCGAGGAATGCTATCTTACATGTCATGTCATCACCCCAGTATATGGAAATTTTTCCAGGTGCTGCAAGAACAAGAAGCCATATCGTCCTTGAGAATTGAACATCACGCTCTGCTGCGACGCATCGCCGATTCGACTGGGCGCCGTATTGTCTCATATATAGCCTGATGAAAATGATAGACCAGTTAGTTTTGCATCACGAACCTTAACAAAATCGGAGAAGAATTACAGCCAAATTGAGAAGGAAGCCTTGGCATAAGTTTTTAGCGTATCGCGGTTCCAGGAATATATTCTGGGCCGGCATTTCACTTTCTTAGCTGATCGTAATCCATTAACCGTTCTTCTATCTCCACATAAACAGTTTCTGACGACAACTGCTTCACGTATTCAGACATGGACCGTTACCCTTGGAGCGTACAACTATGATAATAAATATTGATCTGGAAAAAGTAATAAAAATGCCGACGCAATTAGCAGATTGCGAATTCCGAGTGAAGCAGATCTTTTTTTACAGCCGCAAGAGAACGTATTGTCGTTGTAGTCATTGGAAACCGGTCCAGTTACATGCGCTGACATCCGGAATGCGATAGAAGCCGATCCAAACATATTACACCTCCTGCAATATATCAAGGACACTTGGACTCAAAAGGTCCCGGAAGTAATCCAACCGTTTGCCACTAGACGCTTAGAACTATATATATGAAATGATATAATCCTATGGAACAATCGAATATTTATTCCACAGATCTAGAGAAGTACTGTTCTCAAAAAACTTCGTGAATTGCATTTTGGAATCACGAAGACAAAGAGATTAGGAAGGTCAACTGTTTGGTGGCCAGCTATGGACAAGGAAATAGGACCCATTGTGGCTGCATGCACAAAATGTCCAGAAACTGCAGCCATGCCAGAGAAATGTACATCCAATTGGCCAGAGAAGACTCGCCCAATGCAAAGGGTTCACATAGATTACCTTGGTCCCTATGAAAATAAAATTATCTTCGTATTTTTAGATATATATTCTAGCTGTATAGAAGCATTTCATACCAAGTTGACTACTTCAAGCCGAAGCATTGAATTAGCCATTTCAGTTTACATAGATCCACGTAGTGGCAAATGTAAGAAGCTCATAAACTGCTGGATTTTCATCTGCTAAGCAGACGCTTTATTGGAAAATCGTCTGCTTAGCAGACGAAAATCCAGCAGTTCATGAGCTTCTAGCATTTGCCACTAAGTGGCTCTATGTAAACTGAAAAGGCTAATTGTTGACAGAAATCTTTTCCAGTTATGGGCTTCCCAGAGTGTCTAGTCAATGGTACCACATTTACCATGTTTTGGTAGAAGTAAGCTTTCCTACTTTTATACTAAGTTTTAAGATCTCAATTGCTTAAGTTAATTATTGACAATACGTTTCCTTGTAACTGTATAGTTTTATAAATACAGAGAAATAAAATATTAAGTTTTAGAAATATAGTATAAAGTTTTAGAAATACAGTATAAAGTCTTATAAATACAGAGAAATAAAATATTAAGTTTTAGAAATATAGTATAAAGTTTTAGAAATACAGTATAAAGTCTTATAAATACAGATAAACACAGTATAAAGTTTTATAATTACAGAGAAATACAGTATAAAGATTTATAAATACAGATAAATACTGTCTAAAACTTCTTTAAGGTTGCTGGGAAATCGTGCTGGTGAAGCGACAGTGGAAAATTTAATTACAAGCGTTCCAACCCAAACGCTGGGTTTCTTGTTGCAATAGCATTCCTTTTTCTTTTTGATTCCCATAAAATGTTAATGAGATATTTCGAAGCAAAAAATTACGATTGAGAGTGCCGTTCCGATGAACCAGACCCGGAAAATCGGCGTCAAAAAGGACATAACGATTGGTTGCGGGGGAATACTCGCGGATGTCTGATTTATTCGGTAATGCTGAAATTCAATGTATATCTGGAATGCTCGCTCCTGTCTAGTCTCCAAAAATCTCGAAACCCTGAAAAACAGTGAGAAGTTATCAATTTTTTAAATTTGAATGAAAAACTCGTTTCTGTTCTTAAATAGCCATCTTTTTGGCCTAAAGAAGGTTTTTCTGGAGGTCGACTTTGATAAATCAATTTAAAACTTTAAAACAAATAAGCTTCTAAGCGAAACTGGAAGACAAGTAAATGAATGCCTGATAAGTTTTTAGTGGTTAGCTGGCGTAGGGATTTGGACAGACACACTATTTCTTAAAAAGCCTCCAATTATTCCTTGAATATCCTAAAAAGCGTCAAGGAAAAACATTATAATCATGAAGTTATCTAAAATCACCCTTAAAAAAATGTTTTTCCTAAAAAGTGGAGGGGCCTCTAATTTTTTACTTTAGCGGTTTTGAACATTCATTTGAAAAGAAGAATTTCTTACCGGTATTGAATTTTCTCTTGAATGGTTGTCGGAATATTAGATGATAAGAAGATATGAGTCGACCTCGTAAGATACTCCTCCTTTCCTCGGTACATGTTGTCGCAATCTGGGTTGTTCTTAACTATTATTGGAAACCAATCAGATGGGGCAAAGGAAACTGAATTTTGATTAACACAGAGGTTTTGATCTTTCACTTGCGCCACAAACAATTTTGTGTCTGTCGTCCATAATGTCTAAAATAATTAGAAATGCCTTAAATAATTAGATAACTAGCAGACACAAGTCCAAAAACTAAAAATAACCCATCTTAAAGACATCTAAACCTTTACGCTGATCAAGAGAGAAAATGATCAAAGCGACGTTTCTTTTGTAGGTTGCATTACCGAAGCTTTCAGATGGTATCTATCATTCCGACATTGGTTTCTCTCATTGCCTCCTTTTATCGTTATTGCGTGGGAGCGACAACCACGTAAAACATTTATTAGCTTGGTTCATTTACATTAATATTTACGCCTAGTAACAGCTTGTTAAGAAATTATGTATAATTTGGAACCCTTAAATCGAAATTTTGTGAATGACCCCTCTCTTTTAAATCTTTATTGCGCATGACAGACCATGCCCATTCCAGAGAGAACAGTCAATAGCAAGGTCGGCGACAGACGACGAAACAAAACGAACGTTTAAACGCATAATAATTAGACTTTTCGATTAAATGCTCTTCCACAAAAAAGAATGGCGGGATAATCTCTATCGAACTGACGAACTGAGTTGAATCGGCAGTGGGTACATCGCGAATCACTGCTTAATAGTTTTTGGACAAAATGGCGTCACGAGTATATACTGCAGTTACGTTCTGCTCATCAACGAAACATCGGAGCTGAAACAACAGCAGAAATGAGGCCGGGTTACGTCGTTCTTGTAAAAGATAATAAACTTCCTCGATATCTGTGGACGATGGGACGAATGCTCGATGTCTATCCAGGACGGGGGGAAGAAAGAATTAGATCATGTTTGGTAAAAACTCCCAAGACTGAACTCCAGAGAGCAGTACAGCTTTTATACGCATTAGAAGTAAATTGAACTTAAATGTATGTGATAGTTATCATAACCTCAAAATAATGTTGCTCTAGTTTATAATGTAAAGTCACAATAGGCAAGGGTGTTAAGAAATGATATAGAAATTTATATTTATAATTTGGAACCCCTAAAAAATCGAAATTTTGTGAATGACCCCTCTATATTAAATCATTATAGCGCATGACAGACCGTGTCCATTCCAGAGAGAGGCGGCCAATACCAAGGTCGGCGTCAGATGACGAAACAAAACGTTTAAACTCGTAAAAATTAGAATTGTCAATTCATTTAATGTAACTAAAAGTTTGTTAAATTTCATATACGAAGTTAAGCTTGTTAGTCAAACGATCATAAATTTTCCATATTAAGTATTAATCTACATTTTAATGAATGGAAAAATAGCACAGCTAGAAAAATATTTCTTTACTTAGTTGCCAGCTACTATGAATTAATTAATCATTAGTCAAAATAAATGAATATGTAAATGCAAACAGTTAGCCCTGACTTTTTCAAATTCAAATGATAGTTTTTAAATAATGTATCTTATGCTGTTGGGGGAATTCAAGTTCGTGCAGCGCCATCTATATTTAAATTGCCAACCTCAATCAATCTTTGGATCGACACACGATGTTAAATTTGCGGTAGCTGTCAGTGGCGGACTGGCCATAGAGTGAACCTGCCGGTTTGGCAGGTGGGCCCCATGGATCGTTCATGAATTGGGCCCCCTTAAACATGATAGCATTATAGTGGTTAAGGCTGGCCCCTTTGTCTCCTGGCAGTCAAAAATATTAGGCCCAGTCCGCCACTGGTAGCTGTTCCACTAGAAAACCTTTTTAATAAAACTTTCCCGTTTAAATTTAAACACGTGACAGTTTCATTTCGTTATAGCAATTCTCTTGCTGACATACTAAGAAATTTAAAAAATAACAAATTTAATATTTCATAATTCGGAAAAACCAGCTCGCCATGTTTTATTTGAGTTGATTACCTTAATATTAGTAGAGAATAAAGTAGATGCCGCATAGTATCGTTCAATATCGGGGTTGTTGAAGACATCTTTCAGAGTGTCTATATCACTGATCCATTTTACGGTTGCCAACTCCCCCTTCATGTTGCACAAATAACCTTTTTGCAAGATCAGAGTAGCCCCAAGGAGCCAACCTGATAGAAGAAGTCTCCAGGAGCACCTGTGACGGTGAAACGGTCCGACGACATCTATAAATGGAAAATAGTTTTTAAATTTCAAGGAAAACCGTGTATTTCGGTAGAATCCTCTTTGAATAGGTACATTCTTTTGAGTTTCTACTTTTTATTTGTTCAAAAAATGTTAGGAATGGCAGATGCTTTTAGTTTCCTGGATAGCTGGCTTATAAATAATTATTTATTAATTTCGTTTTGAAATTAATTATTAGTTTTAAGCTGTTATTTGAGTTGCAATGTAGCCAAAGTTCATCGTCATCGTAATAACTTGCAAAACCTTCGATAAATTCAATATGCACTTTTGTTCCTATTCTCACATAGTTAATCTTACAGTTTATGAATGATCTTGGATTTAAATCATCAACCCTTCTACTAGCTGTTTGCCGACAATATAATGGTAAATTTCTTTATTTAAGTGTATATATTTTTGTAGTTTAAACTTAAAAATTAGCATGCAGTTAAGGGGTCATCCCCATAAATAACGTTCGGTCTCTTTTCTGAGTGGTAATTTCTCCCCCCAAAAAAGGATGATAAATTGACTTTATAGATGTTCCCCAGCTGCTTAAGATTTTTAAATATTTTTTAATATATCTAAATATATTAGGACAATATTTTTAATATATGAGCTCTTGAGATTATATACTAGTAAAATTAAAGGAAAATTGCATCTTTTAAGTTAGGTTTTACAAAAATCACTCAGTATTATACTAAATTCCCTACATTAGCAATTTATATCCGTTAATTATTCCTCTACATTTATAATCGTATTTGAAAAGAAGAGTGTAATTTTCCTTTAATATCAAGAATGCATGGGAGAAACATGCTAAATATATTTTTACTAAAATTAGGATCAATTTCATATTTTAATTCAGTACTATTTAATGTTTAGAAATTAAAATGGTTCGCTACCAATGTTCAATGTGTGATGTAAAAAGACCAACTTCCATCAAACTTCTTCATCATTATCGCAAACTACACATTTTAAAATCACGTGTTATTTTGAGAATTGCCCTAAAACATATTCAAATTTTCATAGTTTTAAAAGCCATTGTCAACGCAACAATAAAAATGAAATTAGTCATCAAACAATAGAAGACAATAATTTAAATTTAAATCAGATGGATATAGAACTTGAAAATAACAATTTAGATGTTGAATAAGATATTTTGGATGATAATGAACCAGACAATGAAAACTACGTTGTGAATCTGAGGAAAAATTTAGCGTTGATGGTCCTTAAACTCAGAGAAAAGCATTTACTTCCTCGCTCAGTTGCAAGTAGTATTGCAAATGATGTAGGGCTAATCGTTGAAAATGTCAAATAATTATGTGAGAAATTTGAAGGGAACGAATGTCCGGATTCCGAAACTTTAACGGATGTAATTAGAAGTGATTATAAATTAGATACATTTTGCGTGACCGAACTCGAGCTTATTCTTCCCACAGAATATAATTTAGGGGAACAAGAAAGAATGGTAAAATTTATTAAGACACATTCCAATATGTTAATATTTTAGATTTACTTAGAAAAATACTGTCATTTAGTGACGTGTGGGAAGAAATTAAAAATTATCAAGAAACGAATGGCATTCTTAAAAATGATGACATTCTAACTGACTATACACTGATGGGGAAATTTTTAAAAATATTGTTTTCCAAGGTGATCAATCTCTAATACGAATACACTTATACAGTGATGAAGTAGAGTTGGCCAACCCATTAGGTTCCAAGCGCGGTAAACATAAAATTAGTGTATTTTATTTTTTCATTGGAAATATTTCGCCTAGATTGAGAAGCAAATTGAGTAATATCTATTTAGCAGTTATGGTTCGGGATAAGTTGGTAAACCAATATGGCTATGCGAAAGTTTTAGAACCACTCATTAAGGATTTAATTAGGTTGCAAACTGAGGGAATTTATATTAAAGAAAAAGATACAACCGTAAAAAGGTGCTTTAGCCACAATATCGGGTCTTAGAATATGTCGACATTGTATGGCAACGAGAAATTATATATGTGAAAATTTTTTGGAATCTGATTACACATTACTAAGTAAATGCTGTTTTGGAAAACCCAGAAAATGCAGCTGCTTATGGTGTGCAGGGAAAATCGCCTTTTTTAGAAATTCCTCAATTTAAAGTTACAAATAGTTTTCCTCCCGATATCATGCATGACCTCTACGAAGGAGTTATACCACTTGTTTTGAAAGTGGTGTTAAGTGGCCTCATAAATGCAAAATGTTTTTTTTTCAGATGAAATGAATGACCTTTTGACAAATTTTATTTACGGTTGTCAGGACGTAACTAATAAACCTGGTACTTTTACTAGATCTATTTTTTTAAAAGATGTGAATTTAACGGGGACAGCAGCTCAAAAATGTTGCCTGTTTTACTTGTTTCCTTTTATCTTTGGAACCAGTGTTTTGGAAACCAATGAATATTGGGAACTTTTTTTAAATTTAAAAGAAATAGTGGATATTCTGGTCGCTCCAAATATTCCAATATCTTGGCTAAGTTATGCAAGTGATTTAATAGAGGAATTTTATAAAAAAATTTTTTAAAGAATTAGCTCCTACAAAGTTTACCCCGTAAGTTCATTATTTGGTTCATTACCCTCGGCTTACTCTGAAATTTGGTCCGTTGAGAAGGCTGTCGTGTATTAGATTCGAAGCCAAACATCAAAAGTTTAAAATAATGGCAAATAGATCTAGAAACTTTACTAATATTGCCAAAACATTAGCAGTAAGACATCAGTATGAACTGTGTTACGATATTAGTGGAGAAAAGCCCTTGCAGTTGATAACGATGAAAAAGGTGTGAAAGCAATATTGTTTTCCACATTGCCATACGAGTTTAAAGTTAAAATTAGAGAATATGATTATATAAATGAAACAGATTACGATCAAACTGTCTATAAAGCGAAAGAAATTAGAGTAAATTCTGTGTGTTATAAATTGAACACGTTCATAACTATAGATTTAGTGCACGGTGAAGACATCCCACTTTTTCTCAAAATTGCTCAGATTTTAAAAATTAAGGAAAAGTGGCTTATCTGTGGTAAAGTTTTCATTGCCAATGAATTTTCTTCCGATCTAAAATCTTATGAAGTGAAAGATGCAAAACTGTGGCGAATTATTCTACCTGGTGAAGAAATAGATTTTCAGGCGATGAATGCCTACACCATAAATTCCAAATATTATATGGCTTTAAGATATAAACTTTGCCGTAAAAGTTAATGTGATTTATATAAACTAACAGGCGTCGCGAAGTTACTGCGTGACATTCAACGAAAGAACTAAAGAAATAGTTTTGGAAGAACCCCACACCATGGAAAATCTCTCGGAAAAGATTAAAAAGACTTAAAAAAAAATTCACCGGCATTCAATATCTGTCTACTAAATGGAAAAAATTTGTAGATGTAGACAGTGACGACGAGGAAAGCCCACCTGATGGTACAGAACTAAATATTATTGGTCCGGTTGGAAGTCCTGATTTACAACAACCAGCCGCAACTTTTCCAACACCACAACTTATTGCAACTCCGTCAACGTAAGTGCAAATTCGGCTATTCTTTAAAAAAAATGTGTAAACCAATTGTTTATATAAATATTTCTTAATATTGGATGTGATCCAATAACTGAAAAAGATGATGAACCTTCCAGCACAAAGAGGATTCCACTACCTTACAAGTTGCCAATTTTTCCACGTAGTGTACAGAAATTGATAGACGAGAAAAGTCCACAAGTTTGGGATACTCATAACAAATCCCAAATTTTTGTAGCCTTGCACGAAGATATGAGTCAATACACATTGTAAGACAAAACATAACGATTCTGTATAGTGTAGTCATCTAATAATTGCATGATTTTGCGTAATTTTAGGTATCCCACTCCTGACGAGTATGCCAGAGTAGCTTCAACTTTGGTGAAACAATATGGATTCTTAAGAGACAGAAGCAATATCGGATCTGAATATGTAAGCATTTTTTAGATTATTATTTAAGGAACTTTTATAATGAAAATTTAATTTGATTATCTAGGCTACATGGCGTGAAAGTCTTAAGACTAGATTTAAAAAAGAGAGGAAAGTATTATCTAATCTTCCAGAAGTTCAAATTAAAGCACAAAAACATGGCCATTCGAACAACAAGCGAAGCAGTAATAGTCAACCCCCACTAAAAAAGAAAATCCAAAGAGTTGCACCACAGGTAATAATTATTTAACATAAGATAGCGATTTTATCCGTATTTCTAACTTTGTTCAATTTTATAGGATGATTCCTTCGAAGATGATGTAAGCATTGAAGCGCATATCAAATGCATTCGAGAAGAATCCAAGAAGACCAAACCCAATGCCTTGATTATTGACGAAAAGATGCAACGTACTTTTTAATCGAGAAATAAATCAACCGAACACAAAAGTGTACCAGGAGTTTTGGAAAGCTACCCAATTCTTATTAAAGTAAAAGAGGTATGACTATTTCAGAATATGTGACTTTGTCAAAGTAATTATAAAATTTTCTTTTTCTTTTTAGCTGCATAAGGAATTCACTAGAATATTAGGTAGGGATATTCTTCCCGACAAGAAAATTTTCGAATATATTCTACCATTGAGGAACAGAATTTTCAAAATGACTGAAAAAACGCAACTGGCCAAGAAAGTGAAATCGGAGCTTGAAGCGAAAAAGGATTTTGTTACAGTTGACAAGTTTGCTAGTAAATAACGCTTTTCTCTTAAGTTATCATATAAAAATTAATTAATTATAAATTTAAATAAGTTTCTCTTTAGAAATGGAAGTTGCTTCTTGCCTAATTCTCCTCCCGATAATTTTTAAGGAAGATTGGAAATTTTTGTTTACGTTTGAGGTAAATATTTTGTTTTTAAATTATTTTCTACGTGACATTAATTTTATATTTTTGTAGGAACCTACAGATGTACACGTTAATGCAGTTTTACAAATTTCCGAAGAAAATGTCTTGGAAAACCCAGTAAAAATGGTTTTATAAACTGAGATATTTCACATTTCCAGTGTTTTTAAAGGGTTCACTTTGTTTTTTATTTCTTATTACGTTTTTGGTATTAGTTATTCACCAAAATTGCTTAAAACGTTAGAGTTTGTGCAAAAAGTAATTTTAAAAATTGAACCAAACTTAAAGCACATTTCAGTACCTGTAAAAAACGCAATTAACAAACTGCTTGTTTGAACTTTGTTTTTGAAAATGGACAATTTGCATAAAACTGATTGTAAAACTTGAATTTTAATTTTTTTGTTTATTAGTAGACATTGTATTTGATTTTAAATCTAAGGTATGGGGAAAACCAAAAATAGTTTAATGGAATACCTTTTTTAGAATTAACATGTCTTTAAAAAGGTGCAGTGTAATTCCAAGAAAGGCTTAATTTAAAACCAATGGGGTACAGGAAAAACCATATATAGTATATAAAAATACCCCTTTCGGACCTAACCCGTCTCTCAAATGGTACAATTCAATTCCAAAAAGGCCTAAATAAAAACCAGGGTGGTACAGGGAAAATCCATAAATAGTATATTAAAATACCTCTTTTGGAATTAACCTGACCCTCAAAAAGGGCATTTTAATTCCAAGAATGGCCTAAATTAAAACCAGGGCGGTACAGGAAAACCCTATAAACAGTATATTAAAGTACCTCTTTCGGATTTCACCTGTCACCTAAAAGGTACATTTTAATTCCAAGAACAGCTCAAATTAAAATCATTAACAGTATGCCAAAAAACCTTTGGAAGTAATGCCAAACTCCTACAAAGGTATATTTTAATTCTAATAAAGGATCAAATCAATACCATATGATATTAAGCAATACCATAAATAGTATAATAGAAAACCTTTCGTACTACGAGTTTACACCTCAGAAGGTGTATTCTTACTTCGAATAAGTGACCAGAAAATACCTTAAGGTTTTAAGAAATACTTCTTAATTATGGTATTTTTTGATACCTAAATAAACAGGTATCTTTTAATACCTTTTAAGGTCGCTGTGTGGATGCAACAAAAAATACCTTCTATGGTATAAAAAAGTCACTTTTTTTAACGGTGTAGGAAAGCTTCTACTCAGCAAGAGTGGTTTTGCAGTGGGACTTCATCTAAGTAAATTTTTTTTCAACGTTAGCGACGAGGTGAAGACTTACCTGAGTGAAGTAATCAGGGTTCGGAAACTTAAAAAGAAGAATATTCATGAACAACTGCGTACCGGAATAAGTTACTCTTATGGTTGTGATATTGCTCAACCTTCCCAGCTACAACACGATTGTCTTAACGAGTGGGAGATGCGGTTTGAAACGAACTATTTGTTAGCAGTCGAGAAATTAAACTACGAAGAGATCGGCAAAACATAATCCTTAAAAAAAAATTAAATGATGTATTTTGTAAAAGAATGATTAATCAAATTGTATGTACTGCTAAAAAGATTTGATGTAATAAATAGAACTTTATTTGTAAATATTTTGTCATTCTTAAAAATTGATTTCACCTTACAGCACACTTTCAACGGGCTCATCGTTGGTGCGACGCAGTCCGAAAAATCTTTCTTCGTACCCTAGTAGCACAAGCTATTCATTTTGTAATTGGATAAGTGATGGTATAACTGCCGTACTGCTGGGAAATAGTCGTTAGCCGGGGAAAAGCCTATCTACATCAATTTGCCGGAGTACTCGAAAAAATTACCGGCACCAAAACATACGGTTTACCGGCGTTTATACGTAATAGAAACCAATATGTTTTATTTAACCATTTACGAGGGTACGTCAAATTTCAAACAAAAACGCTTGTAATAAATAAAATTTGCCTTATTTTTAAAGTCTATTACTTTTCAACAAATGTTTTATTCTGGTGTAATCATTCTGCTAAATTACCCATCACTTTGCCAGCATCTTCTGTTTTTTTGAACTGATGAACCGAATTACGTAATCTAGCGAATAAATGAGACAGGGTTCACTTACACTTTCATAATAATATTATAAAAATTCTTATGTTCATAAATACTTGAAAATTATTAAAGTTAGCGAAGGAAGACGATTGAGTCTAGAGTTATATTAAACAATAATTTAAATTATAATCTGCAACATAAAGAAGCGAGCGCTTGGGGAAGAATCGGATGGTTACTAAAAAGAGAAAAGTGACCCCTGTGTGCTGGCAACACGTGGTTACGGTGGCTTACCTCATTCGGAAAATTTTCACATTTTAGAGGTGACAGTGGTTTTTCGTTCCAAGTTTTATGTTTAAACCCTAGTATCATGCAATTAAGGTAATTTTTGGAATAATATTTATAGTATTAGTTATATATTCAAATCCTTTTACTATATATTTGTTATTGTTATTATATTTTCATTTTCATTAACTGTATTCAGTGTCTGTTTTATTAAGCCTTGGCATTCAATGTCTAGACATTAATGACCATTAGAGTTAGGGCAGAGGCTTAGTTAACGTTAATTAATTCATGGTGTTATTCAGTAATTTTTTAATTAATGTAAGAGTAATTTTTAGGTAAAAAATGCAGTTCATACGGTGGTCATAAATATGCTGATTGCTGTCGTCGTATCCTTAAAAATATTTTGAGTCATCAATTACTACTTCAGTTCAATTGGAAAGGCTTGAACGGAAAATAGGCATTTGAACAACTCAAGTTGAAAGACGTAGTTAATGGTAAATATATTTCTTATATAGACTCTAGATAAGCAAACCTCCGAAGGGCTTGTGGGGCTCCATTAAATTACCATTATGCCCTCCAGCCCTCCGACGTTCCCTCCGGAGGTTTGCCCACGTACGATATAGAGCTGTTTTCAAAGGTTGGTAGAATTTTGGATATTAGGATTCTAAACAGTGGAAGGGCGAGGAAGTTTTTACAAGATAGGCAAAGTAAGCTTTTGGTGACGCTTTTTAATATTTGAGTCCCTTAAATAGAATTTCCAGGCCTCTATTATAATTTTTCTATAGTTAGAAAAAATCTTGATCAAACTTATACGATGCCTCTAAACTAATTAATTATATTAATGAACCAACAAATGGTTTCGCGAATATTAATTTTGGGCCCCCTTGGTAGGCGGGTTGCCTATCACGCTACTGATCCTAAATATCGATGTAGCGCTTTTCTAAAATGCAGAAGCTAAAACTAAGAAACTGCGCTGAAAAAGAAATTGGTAATCACAATTTCAAATTCTTCTATGTTGGGTCAAGTATGAACTAAGGTTAACTGAAAATATAGAGATGCAACTATAGCCTCTGTCTTTGTCCCGTTAGTAAGATATTCTTCACCTGTAGAGAAAAAAATCCTTGCACTACTAGCGCGTGTAAGCTTTGGAAAGAGAAGGGGGCATGGTTTTTATTCCGAACAAGACAGGTGAATAGAGTACTGTCTTCAAATTCTCAGTTAACTTTAAGTCATCTTTATAATATACAAGTATTAATGTTTTTTTTCTTGTTTTGATTATATTAGGGGCAGTTTTGCTTAATTTCAAAAATGCTACTCACTTTCAAGTTAAAAACATTTTAAAGAGGTGGATACGAAATGCGTGTGACGACCGTGAGCGTCGGAGAATAGATGTATTACCACCGACTGAAGAATCTGACTAGTTATCATTATTATTTAAATTTTAATGTAACCAGCAATTTTTTAGATTTCTTTTGTAAATGGTTTAGATATTTAACCGGTTTTGGTTTGATTTTCTGCGCAATGAGGTAATTTATTTCTGAAAACTACATTTGAATAATATTTAGGTTTTTAACCGAGATAGTAGAAGGAAAGTGAGGTCGACACTCCGAACCCGGGTTCGGGTTTGGGTTCGGGATCGAAATCCGGGATTTAAGGGATGAAATGGGGGTAAAATCATCGAAAAGTCAATGTATTTAGGGTATTTCTCGCGACGATTTGTTTTCCCGTATATCAACATATTGTGTCCAGGCCAACTTGTTCATTTATCTACGCTTATCTCGAAAGATACTTGAACGTATATCTTATCATGTTTTATCGTACGGAATAAGTTGAAATGATGTAAAAATTGATAACCTAGGCGACGCGTGCGCAGATTACCCCGGGGGACGCGGTTAATTTGAATTGAAGTGTTTTGACGTCATGGAATATTCGTTGTTAAAGTAGAATGGAAATATTTTTGAACTTCATTTTAATATCATTGTAGTATGCTTGACACTTGAACCAATCTCACGAGTATTTCTTAAAACGAATATCTCGATCGCGTTTTATCGTACGAAATAAGTAGAAATTATGTAAGTTGTATGATTGATAACCTAGGCAGGAAGATAGCGCGCGCGTACGTGGATTACCTGGGAGGCGTGGATTACCTGGGAGGCGCGGATTGCCCGGGCGCGCGGTTAATTTGAATTTAAAACATGGATTCCCTCTCCGAAATAATGCATGTACCCAAAATTGGACCGCAAGTTTTTTTTCTTTTAGGGGAATCTCTATGGGAGTTTAACATTACAATAAAGCTAATAGGTCCAGTTTGGGGTACTTTTGGTCCGAAATGGGGTACATAGGGCCGAAAATGGTGACTTTGGTCGTTTTAAGGGTACTTTTGTTCTATTTTGGTCCATTTTTGGGTACATCAGAAAAGCAGTTGGAAAAACGAAGAGCCTTATTTTTTTTTTTCCCACCCATCTCCAAACTCCAAAAATGTATTGCTTTAATTTATTTATCGCTTCCCACTGGTTTAAGGGGTTTTCCCCCGAGTTCTTCGGTTTCCCCTTCCATAAAAACTTGTCTAGGTTAACGGTAATAGTTAGTGTAGGGAGCTGTTGGCTCGATCTCGTGGCATGCAGGGCTTGCCACCACCCTCCTACGCATTGTAACCCGGCCACCTGAATTAAGGGCTTCAAAAGTCGCATGATGACTTAGGCCTAAGGTGGTGCCTTGGGTATTAGCCTAGCTGATTATTATTATTATTATAGGTATAAAATAAGATAAAAACCACTTACCTATATTTTAATTACGGTAAATTAAAAATACTTAATTAGTGTACTAAGTTACGTTTAAAAGAACCTTTTGTAACAATTCCAATATGTAAATATAGGTATAAGGATTGAAAAAATACTTAAAGTGGTTTTACTGATAAACTCTAAAGGAATTTAACTTTAAAGGGTATCTTAGATTATTGTTTTTAATTTTATTCAAGTTGAAAACGTATTAAGAGTCCTTCAAAGTACTATAAAAGGATTTTATTTACGAACTTAATTCATATTTTCTTCAAACTTTCAATTCGCTTTTATTACTATTTAAATACGGTAAAATATAATTCTTATACACAAATATAGTCAGAAAGATACTATAAAACACTAAAATTAAAATTAAATTAAATTTATGTGGATAAGATTTGTAAATATCATTTTGAAACTAATAACTTTCACGCTTTATTTAAGTCAAGCCAATAAAAACAATTACCTATATTTTAAATACGGTAAAATATAAATACATTTCCGATATGTAAATAGGTAGAATAACACTATGAAAAGTTCCTTTTTCTTCTTTTAATACGACAACACACAACTCTGATACGCAAATATATAAAGAAAATATAAAAAAAATTTACTCTACGTTCGATACGTTAAAATACATTTCCGATACACAAATATAGATAAAGAAATACTATAAAATGTAAAAAGGTAGAAAAATACTACACATTAACCATTATGAATTTAAGCTTACAACATCCTTCACGTATAGAGCATAACATATATGTTCAGAGTTAACTTGTTTCCTCGTTATCTTTATCGCATGTGTTTTAAATAGCGTATGGAATAAGTTAAGAATGTACTGAAATGGTGTATGTTTAAACCTCGTAGAATAAAGAGTAAAACATATGTTCAGAGTCGGCTTGATTACTAAAGCGAATAACACAGAGACGTTTCCGGTGTAGTCACGTAGGAAGAAAAATACTACAACACTCTCTATACTCTACATTCAACACGTTAAAATATACTTCCGAAATGCCAATATAGGTAGTAAAATACTACAAAATCTCTATACTTTACCTTCAATACGTTAAATTACATTCCAATATGTAAATATAGGAGGAAAAATACTACAAAAGCCTCTTTTCTTGGCGTTCAATATGTTAAAATAGATTTCTGAAATGCAAATGTAGGTAGTAAATACTACAAAATCTCTATACTCTACCTTCAATACGTTAAATTACATTCCAATATGTAAATATAGGTAGTAAATACTACAAAAGCCTCTTTTCTTGGCGTTCAATATGTTAAAATAGATTTCTGAAATGCAAATATAGGTAGTAATTACAACAATTTAAAAAACGTTGGTAAAAAGAATATCATTTTAACTTATTTAATTGTGTTTTTTACCCAACGAAGCATTTATTTGAATAAAAGTGGTATTTATTTAAATAACCAATAGTTAAATAAAAATTGTTAAATGTTTAAATAATCGAAAGTGAACAAGCCTATTTTTTAAATAAAACAAACAGACTTTAGAGTTGATAAGATTTGTAAATATCATTTGAAACTAATAATTTTCACGCTTTATTTAAGTCAAGCAATTACATTTTTAAAAATGAAAGAAGTTAAACAATATAAAAATTTGTAAATATTGTAAATATTTTTAGGTAATAAAGAAATTAAGAAATGTTTTAATTAAAATATCTTTCATTTTCTACTACATTTTTAAAAATGAAAGAAGTTTAACAATATAATTATTCTAATATAATTTCAAAATCAGGTATTATTTAAAGTACAAATGCATAATTTAGTGAAGCAATTCTTATTTAAATACTTTTATTTAATTAATTTGTGTATCTGAAATGTATTAATTGAAAAATAAGTGGGTTTTACTATTTATCACGGTTTTTTATATATATATACATATATATTGGAATTGTTACAAAAGGTTCTTTTAAACGTAACTTAGTACATTAATTTATTTTGGAAGTTCAAAACGTATTAAGAGCCCTTCAGAGTACTATAAAAGGATTTCATTTACAAACTAAATTAATATTTTCTTCAAACTTTCAATTCGTTATAATTTGAATTTAAATGAAAACATCATGGATTATAGGTGCGTAATCTACTATTAGACCGAACTAATTAAAAAAAATACTTAAAGTAAGTGGTTTTACTGATAAACTCTAAAGGAATTTTGGAATTTTCTAGAATAGCAAAGTAAAACTAAAACGTAAACCAAGTTTAAAACGAAACTAATAACTGGGAGAAAGGTTGAAGTAAGTAATTTTTTTGATTTTTTTTTTTAATTTTTGAGTTCCCTATATTATTATAAACTAAATTAAATATAATTTATGAAAATTTGTGATAAAAGATCTGCTCCTTCGTGTTTTACATATATTTAAAAACTCGAGATTTTAATGAATTGTTTTCAAAGCATGAAAAATATAGCAGATCCTTTGATTTTAATTGTAGTTAGTAGTTACTTAAAAAAAAGTCGCTAGCTGACTTGGAGCTGGTGTAGTTAAATTTTAAAAATGTGTATTTTAAATTTGTTTGTAAAAGTTTTTTTTGAAAAAGTTTAGTATTATAGTTTAAATTTATTAAATAAAATAAAATATAAATTATACATTTGGTTTAGTATTTTACTATTGCAAGTAAAATTAATAGTAATTTCAATTACTTTTTTAGTTTTTTTTTGACAAATATGCAAACTATTTAGTTATTTCAAAAACAAATACGTCGAATTATTTGGTATTCGAAATACTATTGGTTAGTTTTTATATCTTTAATTTTATTTTTCAGAACAATTTCTCTTTGTCTAGCTTCTTCTAACTTTAATTTAGATGGCCTTAAAGCCAAGTATTTAACAAATTTTGTAACCAAGTAGATGGAGCTTTAAACAATTTTTCTGTCATGTAGTCAAGGAAATGTTCAAATATACGTGTATTTGGTCATTTTGATGGTCAAATAGCCCAGTATGGAACTGCGAGATGATAGTCAGACATTGAGACGCGGGTGGCGCCCGTGCCCCAGCGTCCGCGCCAGCCCCGTCGGTGCCCCATTTCACATTTCAGACTAAACCAAATGTATAATTTATATTTTATTTTATTTAATAAATTTAAACTATAATACTAAACTTTTTCAAAAAAAACTTTTACAAACAAATTTAAAATACACATTTTTAAAATTTAACTACACCAGCTCCAAGTCAGCTAGCGACTTTTTTTTTAAGTAACTACTAACTACAATTAAAATCAAAGGATCTGCTATATTTTTCATGCTTTGAAAACAATTCATTAAAATCTCGAGTTTTTAAATATATGTAAAACACGAAGGAGCAGATCTTTTATCACAAATTTTCATAAATTATATTTAATTTAGTTTATAATAATATAGGGAACTCAAAAATTAAAAAACGAAAAATCAAAAAAATTACTTACTTCAACCTTTCTCCCAGTTATTAGTTTCGTTTTAAACTTGGTTTACGTTTTAGTTTTACTTTGCTATTCTAGAAAATTCCAAAATTCCTTTAGAGTTTATCAGTAAAACCACTTACTTTAAGTATTTTTTTTTTAATTAGTTCGGTCTAATAGTAGATTACGCACCTATAATCCATGATGTTTTCATTTAAATTCAAATTATAACGAATTGAAAGTTTGAAGAAAATATTAATTTAGTTTGTAAATGAAATCCTTTTATAGTACTCTGAAGGGCTCTTAATACGTTTTGAACTTCCAAAATAAATTAATGTACTAAGTTACGTTTAAAAGAACCTTTTGTAACAATTCCAATATATATGTATATATATAAAAAACCGTGATAAATAGTAAAACCCACTTATTTTTCAATTAATACATTTCAGATACACAAATTAATTAAATAAAAGTATTTAAATAAGAATTGCTTCACTAAATTATGCATTTGTACTTTAAATAATACCTGATTTTGAAATTATATTAGAATAATTATATTGTTAAACTTCTTTCATTTTTAAAAATGTAGTAGAAAATGAAAGATATTTTAATTAAAACATTTCTTAATTTCTTTATTACCTAAAAATATTTACAATATTTACAAATTTTTATATTGTTTAACTTCTTTCATTTTTAAAAATGTAATTGCTTGACTTAAATAAAGCGTGAAAATTATTAGTTTCAAATGATATTTACAAATCTTATCAACTCTAAAGTCTGTTTGTTTTATTTAAAAAATAGGCTTGTTCACTTTCGATTATTTAAACATTTAACAATTTTTATTTAACTATTGGTTATTTAAATAAATACCACTTTTATTCAAATAAATGCTTCGTTGGGTAAAAAACACAATTAAATAAGTTAAAATGATATTCTTTTTACCAACGTTTTTTAAATTGTAGTAATTACTACCTATATTTGCATTTCAGAAATCAATTTTAACATATTGAACGCCAAGAAAAGAGGCTTTTGTAGTATTTACTACCTATATTTACATATTGGAATGTAATTTAACGTATTGAAGGTAGAGTATAGAGATTTTGTAGTATTTACTACCTACATTTGCATTTCAGAAATCTATTTTAACATATTGAACGCCAAGAAAAGAGGCTTTTGTAGTATTTTTCCTCCTATATTTACATATTGGAATGTAATTTAACGTATTGAAGGTAAAGTATAGAGATTTTGTAGTATTTTACTACCTATATTGGCATTTCGGAAGTATATTTTAACGTGTTGAATGTAGAGTATAGAGAGTGTTGTAGTATTTTTCTTCCTACGTGACTACACCGGAAACGTCTCTGTGTTATTCGCTTTAGTAATCAAGCCGACTCTTAACATATGTTTTACTCTTTATTCTACGAGGTTTAAACATACACCATTTCAGTACATTCTTAACTTATTCCATACGCTATTTAAAACACATGCGATAAAGATAACGAGGAAACAAGTTAACTCTGAACATATATGTTATGCTCTATACGTGAAGGATGTTGTAAGCTTAAATTCATAATGGTTAATGTGTAGTATTTTTCTACCTTTTTACATTTTATAGTATTTCTTTATCTATATTTGTGTATCGGAAATGTATTTTAACGTATCGAACGTAGAGTAAATTTTTTTATATTTTCTTTATATATTTGCGTATCAGAGTTGTGTGTTGTCGTATTAAAAGAAGAAAAAGGAACTTTTCATAGTGTTATTCTACCTATTTACATATCGGAAATGTATTTATATTTTACCGTATTTAAAATATAGGTAATTGTTTTTATTGGCTTGACTTAAATAAAGCGTGAAAGTTATTAGTTTCAAAATGATATTTACAAATCTTATCCACACAAATTTTATTTAATTTTAATTTTAGTGTTTTATAGTATCTTTCTGACTATATTTGTGTATAAGAATTATATTTTACCGTATTTAAATAGTAATAAAAGCGAATTGAAAGTTTGAAGAAAATATGAATTAAGTTCGTAAATAAAATCCTTTTATAGTACTTTGAAGGACTCTTAATACGTTTTCAACTTGAATAAAATTAAAAACAATAATCTAAGATACCCTTTAAAGTTAAATTCCTTTAGAGTTTATCAGTAAAACCACTTTAAGTATTTTTTCAATCCTTATACCTATATTTACATATTGGAATTGTTACAAAAGGTTCTTTTAAACGTAACTTAGTACACTAATTAAGTATTTTTAATTTACCGTAATTAAAATATAGGTAAGTGGTTTTTATCTTATTTTATACCTATAATAATAATAATAATCAGCTAGGCTAATACCCAAGGCACCACCTTAGGCCTAAGTCATCATGCGACTTTTGAAGCCCTTAATTCAGGTGGCCGGGTTACAATGCGTAGGAGGGTGGTGGCAAGCCCTGCATGCCACGAGATCGAGCCAACAGCTCCCTACACTAACTATTACCGTTAACCTAGACAAGTTTTTATGGAAGGGGAAACCGAAGAACTCGGGGGAAAACCCCTTAAACCAGTGGGAAGCGATAAATAAATTAAAGCAATACATTTTTGGAGTTTGGAGATGGGTGGGAAAAAAAAAATAAGGCTCTTCGTTTTTCCAACTGCTTTTCTGATGTACCCAAAAATGGACCAAAATAGAACAAAAGTACCCTTAAAACGACCAAAGTCACCATTTTCGGCCCTATGTACCCTATTTCGGACCAAAAGTACCCCAAACTGGACCTATTAGCTTTATTGTAATGTTAAACTCCCATAGAGATTCCCCTAAAAGAAAAAAAACTTGCGGTCCAATTTTGGGTACATGAATTATTTCGGAGAGGGAATCCATGTTTTAAATTCAAATTAACCGCGCGCCCGGGCAATCCGCGCCTCCCAGGTAATCCACGCCTCCCAGGTAATCCACGCACGCGCGCGCTATCTTTCTGCCTAGGTTATCAAGTATCATACAACTTACATAATTTCTACTTATTTCGTACGATAAAACGCGATCGAGATATTCGTTTTAAGAAATACTCGTGAGATTGGTTCAAGTGTCAAGCATACTACAATGATATTAAAATGAAGTTTAAAAATATTTCCATTCTACTTTAACAACGAATATTCCATGACGTCAAAACACTTCAATTCAAATTAACCGCGTCCCCCGGGGTAATCTGCGCACGCGTCGCCTAGGTTATCAATTTTTACATCATTTCAACTTATTCCGTACGATAAAACATGATAAGATATACGTTCAAGTATCTTTCGAGATAAGCGTAGATAAATGAACAAGTTGGCCTGGACACAATATGTTGATATACGGGAAAACAAATCGTCGCGAGAAATACCCTAAATACATTGACTTTTCGATGATTTTACCCCCATTTCATCCCTTAAATCCCGGATTTCGATCCCGAACCCAAACCCGAACCCGGGTTCGGAGTGTCGACCTCACTTTCCTTCTACTCGAGATTAAGCCTGATATAGGAAATGCAAAGGAAGCTTATCTATGAAGGCAGTCGTACATCGAAGCAATAAGTTATCCCTAGTCATATTCTATATGGTGGCTTTAACCTCTATTTTTAATTAAATACATGTTATGTTTGTTTTATTATTTTGAAACAAAGATGTTTTATGTTGTGTTATTCATATATCCATTAATAACATTGTTTAATTTTATTTTGAATATAATTATTTTGATTTATTAATACAACTAGAAAACGGATATGTAGAATGTGTTAGGAAAAGAAGTAAATGTTTTCTAGCATAGGTCTTCTGTTTAAAAAAAATACATTATTTTTGTGTATATAAATGAAATTTGTTACATAAATTATTTACCATTTGTGTTTAATAAAATAAATTAAGTGATATCGTCTTCAGAAATGCTAGTTTTTCATTTAGTGTAATGTAAAAAGGCTGTAAGCAACTATGAAAATGGCCATAGCTGGGCCATAAGCAATTATGAAAAAGAACATAACTGGCCCATAAAAAATTATGAAAATGGCCGTAGCTGGGCCAAAAGCAAATAGAAATGCTGGCCCAGCTGCTGGCCACCAGATAGCAGCTATCATTTCGCCGAAACACATTCCTGGCACTAAAATATGCTGTTGGCCAGGTAGGTCATGCCGTACACTCCATTAGATACTTGCCCGATAGTAACGCCCGGCGCCTTTTCGTCATTGCTGGGCCAGCACTTTTTTGCTACTAGGGTAGCTAAACTTATCAAAAATGAAAATATTTGTATTTCACCCCCACCAGAGATAATAATATAGTGATAAACGGAGTATCAACCCAAACTATTTAACACGGTATCCAACCATACACCAACGGTTGAATTTCACGAGGGAAAACTTGACTTTAACATTTTGGATCGTAACGTAAACTTTTTTGTCATTGTCGATGATTTACTTTGCGAAATTTCTAACAAAGAAGTTACAAATTTATTTATCCGAGGGTCCCATCTCAAGAATTCATGCAAATTTTATATTACCCTGGAAAGAAAATTACAACTTAAAACTTGAACTCTCACTATTTGATAATATTTAAGTCTCCGCGTGATAAGTCAGCGATTTTCTATTTGGCACGTCAGATTTCACCTACTAGCAGTAAATACGTCATCGACGAGTTTCATCAAGTGACGGTCAGAAATTTCGGATATTTATGGATTGATTTAAAGCCAACCAAATCAAATCAGCATAGACTACGAACCAGACTACTACCTGGAGACGAGGCTGCCATTTTAATCCCAAAATAAATCATGTCTAAGAGAATACATGATTATCGGGACTTTTTGAAGTTCCTTACCACGTGTAATTCCTGTCAAAGGAACGCTTCTATCAAATACGCTAATAATGACGCGATCATGGTACAAAAAGGTGGATTTCTACATCTTCTGTTAGCACCACTGCTTTCTATCGTGAGTAGCGCAGCCATTAGTCGCGCAATCAAGAATGGCTAGGCAAATAATATTAGTCCCAGAAGAAGTTTACAAGGGTTTGAACTCTCAACCAAAAATTTAACTTAACGATGATCAGGATACAAAGACCGTTTTGAATAATCACAAACTAAATCAGTCACAGAAAGTAGACATGTATAACCATATATTACAACGGAATATTAACACAAGAACTAAGAAAAAATCTGTCGAACAACCGAAGAAGAAGAAAGATTGGTATTCGGAAATAGCACAAACGATTCCAGATTCGCACCTCAAACCGGCCATTGCTTTGTATTAGTGGATTGAAAATAACACTAAATTGAATGGTCTTCCAGCGGCAAACTTATGTATAGAGGACGCTCAGTCGTCGGATCCAATATCATGGACATCTTACACGAAACTGTTAAAGGATAAAGATCCAAGCTGAAACACGACACTGTTGGCATGGACCATTTTTACGAATTACTTACGAAAGAAAATGTTCCCAAGACAATTGTAAAAAATATATTTCCTTTTGATACCGAATGTGATTCTCTTACCAATATATTAAACGAATCAACAGATGTAAACCCTTGGACGTATTACCTTATAGTCCTCAATCTATGAATGGCGATGGATTACTTAATTGGATATCGTTGAAATAAATATAAACAATATTTCGTTTCTTTTTCTTTCACATTCGAAATACAAGTCACCATGGTAGGTTGCGTTGAATCTCCTCCCGCTGGTTTCATAGCATCGTTATCCGTCTCGTACTTTAAATCTCCGAAAGTCACCACAGCATTTTTAATTTTACTTATTATTGTTATTTTTAAACTCTTTGATTTCTTGTACTGGTATGAAGGACGGAAAATGAACTGTACGAACAATGAATAATCTAGAAAAAATATACTTTAATGCAAGGGATCCTGGAAGTTACGGGGGTGTACAAGGCCTTCATCGCGCAACCAATGCAAAGGGTCTGAAGGTTTCCATAAAAGACATAAAGGAATTTTTAAAAGGGCGAGATACACTTCACAAACCAATTAGACAGCATTTTCGACGGAACAAGACGAAAGTGTATGGAATAGACGAAAAATGGCAACTCGACCTGGCAGACCTGCAAGACATCAAACGTCACAATAACGGTTTCCGATATATTTTTTGTTGTATTGATGTATTTGGTAAATACGCTTTTGCGGTGGCCACAAAAGGCAAGAAAGGGACAACGATGGTTACGGCGTTAAAATAAATTTTAGAATCATGTAGAAAACCAAAGATTGTTCAAACTGTTCACGGAAATGAGTTTCTTTGCAAAGAGGTTCAACGAGAATTGAAACGTAGAGGACGAATTCCGAAGTAAAATCGAGTGTCATCGAACGTTTCAATCGCACTTTGAAATCGCGCATGTACCGTTATTTCACCCAAAACAATACGCAAAAATTTTAAATATAAGATCACCGTTAAGTAGCATAACACTAATTTGACCGTTATTTTAAAGGCAAAATTTGAGAAGTTCATATGACCGTAAAGTTAAGTGCGAAAATACCGTTCGGTTACGGAAATTTCTTAGAGTGTATAAAGAAATAGCAAGTGAATAGCAGCACGGTTACATAATTTGTTAAACTATTATTACAGTTGAGCAGACTAGTTTCCGGCTTGCGCTTTGATCACTTCCGTTAAAGTCATAAATTATATGAACTATCAATGGTTAAATAGGTCTCCGCGTATTAGAACATGATCTTTATTTTCAGAGAAGAGTTACCTGTGGCAGGATTGAATAGCAAATGAGAGTAGAAGAAAAAGATGCTGACCGCGATGGGCCTGGTCCAGTTGGTTCTTGACCTTCGTTCTACGAAGAGGAAGGCCGTGATCAGAGAAAGTGAGAAGAAACTGAGCAAGAGTAAATTCCAATTGGTCTGATCCAGCGCAATATGTGGAAGGAGAACCTGCTGGTTTACTTGTAATATTCCGTTTAAACAGCTGTAGATACTGAAGGTCGCTTTCTCAAAAGGTTGAGTGTTTGTAATATTTCGTACTCTTAATGATTTCTCCAGCAAAATGTTCGTCGGCGCTACCAATTTAAAATCTTGAACCTACATTATAAAGTAACGAAATATTTTTAAGTTTTCACACTTATTTGCTCACCATTTAACGAACCAATACTTACCCCGTCTATGACTGCCTTGGGATAAAATGAGAAGCTGGTTCTTGTTTTGTTGTAAACTAGTCTGAAATTAAATTCAGTACATTTCATTGAACAGTTTTGCATAAGCTATTTCACTCTTCTGGAAAATTCCCAGTAGGGGGTTTTAATTTGGAAATGTTTCCATGGTATCCCTGTGGGCTGAACGTATTATGTTTTTTTTGGCCCCAGGCAAATCTCGTGGTTTGAGAAGCTTTATATTAAGGTGCGGCGGAAAAACCAAGCTGGCGTAGAATAAAATTTCGTCACGGCCCTTCATCCATAGAAACATTCCCGTTTGCAATTGATTAATTCTTATTAATATTAAAACTTGGAGCCATGATGTATAAGAATTTAGAAAATTTTGTAAAACGTTGCTACATTTTGATGATTTTTTCTGGTAAAAGTCATTTAATGAATTGTTTTGAATCAATATGGAATAATAATAATATTCGGTTTTTGAAATTATATTGTAGTTTTAAATTGAGGTTTAATTTTCATTAGCTTCATTAACCGCGGGTGGTTTTTCTTCGTTAAAATCTAGTTTTTTATGACTTTGGTTATTAATTATTTTTATATTGACTTAGTTTTTATTTATTAGTTGATGTAGGTCATGTTCTATTACCAGTATAAAATAAACTTAATTCTTTTGTGCCGTTTCTTTGTTATTAAAGTAATAATACTTATCTTAGCTAATAAGAAAGATATCATTAAGGCCCAACTAGCGAAATATATTGCCATAATTTCAGCCTATTTTTCATTGTGGAAGAAGGTAGTGGCTAGCCCTTCGCGACCCTGAAGCTCCCTACCTGCAGCAAACGTTAACTTCTACAAATTATCATGGAAAGTGAAGAATATGTTAGATTACATTACCTTAATTAAGTGGGGTGGTTTTTCTGTTTAAGTTTAAATTTATTGGCCTTTTGGTAAATTTATCTTCACATTTTTTAATTTGCCTTTAAAAAGACCATATACAACAACATGGACATAACCAGACAGTTTCGTATTGCTTTGTATTACAGGCGTTTGACGCATAGTCTTTGGTCAAGAATGAACGAAATAAGTATTTGCTACAAATAATGATTTATTATGGGAAGTAACCATTAACAATGAAGATTTAAGCAATTTATTATATTTTCCTCAAAAGTGCCACTTGTTTGATCTCCTTCGTAAAATAGTGTTTTATCAAAATTCAATTGGATATTCAATTTTACATAGTCATTGATAGATAAGTTGACAGGTAACTGAAAGTTTGTAGGTTTGTTTTGTGCTCAAGATGATGAATTTCGCCATCTATATTATCGAACCACGTACAATGTTTGTCTTGATGAATAAGAACTTCAAATTTAGAAAAGTAATTGTTTTTTTTAGATATCATTATCATATACACGTCGCTAGAAAATTAAATATTTGCATCTGAAACCAGAACCCGGTGCAGGACATATAATAAAATTAATATATTTATAATTTGTCAAATATAGTTGCACAAATAAGAATACAGGCAATTAAAATAATGGAAATTTAAATTACTTGTCTTTTAAAATGCAATAACAACTTAAAGAGAAATAACATGCACAGGTACATCAAATATTTGCAAACTTATTTTCTTAAAATGTTGATAGTGTATTGCATAGGCTTGCAGTCGCTACCTTAGAGGAAAAGCGGCACCTAGCGTTTCTTTTGAATTGGATTAGGACACACAGCGGGAAAATCTAAATTTTACCTTAAATAAAAATATATTTTATTTTATTGAAGAAAAAATTGATAATTCTTTTTCCATATAAATCTTTTTTATTATAATTTAAAGGCAAATCTTATTTTATGAAGCTTTCCAGATTTATTATTTTTTTCATTACACAGCACTGGTCCGTGTATCTGCATTTTAGTTTTCCAAATGATGAAGGAAATATTTTTTTGTTTGAGAATTTCGTCTCTATTATTGAGGAAGATGAAGAAAGCATTGTATTTTTTTAGATTTTTATGGTAAACTAAATGTTCAAAGAAGAAATCGACTAGATAGTTGTCGATTCCAAATTGGTCAAAACATTTTCCTATCGCGAAGTCCGTTTAAAAAATGGTTTGACAACACAGGTTCTTAAGGGATACAATGTTTTGAGTAATAAAAGATAGGTTAGAAAATCACTTATATTATTTTGCAAACAAAAAATTATTTAAACAAAGACAAGCAATTAAATTGCTAATCTATTTATGACCAACATGTTTTAACAATATATAAAAAACGCAGTGTAATATTATTTTCAAGTTTAAATTTTCCGACTAATCAACGAACTTTTTCTACTAAAACCATTTTTTTAATAAACGTCACCAGGTGAAATTTAGACCCGTAATAAAAAAGATTTACAAATGGTTTTTCTTTGGTCTTGATTGTCAACCTAATAATTCGTTTGAAGGCATTTATAAACATCATTGCTTTTTTTGGACAAATTATTTTTAGCAACTTAAATGTAATTCTAATTTTTCTGTTGCTCTAAGAGCTACTTTAGGAATTTCGGAGGATAACTCAAATAACTATTGAAATAAAAGTTCAGGATTCCTTGACATTGTACGGGCCTTAAATTTGGAATTCTGCTAAATCGAATCAACTCAGGTTAAAGCAGAAATTATGACTGAAGTCGTAAAGCCAAACCGAACTTAAAATATTTCAATATTTAAAATCACTGTGAGATAAAATATTAATAAGCTTCAGGGATAACATATCTCTGTGGTTAATACCAGGTATAGTATAAGATAATTATACCTGATTATTTTGCAATAGCGAATAGTTAAAACGTATTCAAGGTGGCCCAATTATTGTGTATTCCGTTCGGAATATTTTAAACAGTATAAAATATGATATTTACGTTGACGGAGTTAAAGTCTGTGATTCATCAAATCTTTTCAATGCCCTTTTGTGCGCTTCTGAATGTTTTTGGATTTTCAATATAAAATATACTAGTTCAGTATTTAAATCATTATCGTTAATGAATCATGTGGGTTTGGTTAATATTATACTAAAATTGACGATTTAGTAAAAAATTATTTCAAAATGTGAAGGGGTATTGGAATTTTAATAATGTTAAAAACGTGCGCAAGGTCTGCATTTATTTTTAAAAATTTAAAGGACTCCAAATTTTTCAACCATTTTAAAAATAAACCTTATGGTTTATTTTTGTAATAGTCGTGTTTTATGTAATATTCGTGTATAGTTTCACCTACGCCTTGGAATTAAACCATTTGGTTTATTTCAGTACTAAATTAAATGTCGAAGAGGTTTTTAAATAAGAACACGTTGGGTTTTATTTTAAACCCAGTTTAGGTAGGTTTTTAGAATGCCATGAGTTTATTATTTTTAAATACACCTTAAAAGGATTTTAGTAAGAATTAAATTTAAGTTTATTTTAATCCTATGTGAGTTTTATTATACACTGTTTTGGGCTTAGAGAGTAAAAGAAATGATTCCCTCAATGGTTTTAAATTAAAGACTTAACGGATTGGTTTTTAACAAAATATGAACAAACCTATAAGGGTTTAAAATGATTCTCTTTATTTTTACAGTGTACTCTTAAACATAAGATTCGCTGTCGTAAAAGTTTAAGAAAGGTGATAAAAGATTCGATGTACCCGCTTTTTAAAGAGTTTAAGAACTCAATTGAAAGACCTCAATCACACTTTTGAAAGTTCAAGCTTATCTTTCAAAGAGCATAACCATATCTTTAACAGAAAAAAAGGGCATTTTTAAAAGATTTCGAGCAAAACTTTAAAAACGTAAATCTAGCTTTATATTTCAGATTAATAGCCCATTGTGCCTGATATAATACACCAACACCACTGGAGGTCTTCATCAGAATGCCTTACGCCAAAACAGCAAGACAACCCTAGTGGTGGCAGTCTCACCGTAAACGCAAGCTGCCCAGCCCCGCCGAATTGTGGATACAATAGTATTTAATGTAGAAACATTAATCAGTTCCAGCTAGGAGCAACAAACACAACACCCCACACAAGGAGAACGCAACCCGTCAAAAGTCGTGGATTTTCTTGGGTACGTTTTTCATTGGCTAGACGCTTTAGCGCCTGCTGCCGTCGGAAGGGGAAAATTCGGAAATTGTCTTCCCCCCGCCCGTAAAACGTTCAGCGTAAAGGCTCGTGGCGCTCGACCAATGAAATTCGTACACAACCCTTCGTTAGCGTGTTTAAAGGCTAGCTGCGTTCTTCTTGTGTTTGTTGCTCCTTGGTTCCAGTGACTAGTATAACCTTTTTAGTTTTTAATTTATTTTAAGAGAACGGTTTAATTGATTAACTTAATTTTTATATTTAAGGGTAGGTTAGACCAGATCCTATGAGCTATGTAAATTATACGGGATTCCTATGTACCAGTCATAAATTATTTAAGTTCTTAAGTTTAGTTTAATTTTAATTATTTCTAACTCGCGGGGGTAAATTTTATGTATAAGATCTTAAAATTATACGACGTTTGGTATATGGTACGTTACAAGCGGTCAAGAATATTCATTAAAATTGATTAAATTTGAGAATGGGTAGTCAAGAGTGCAGGGGGGAAATGTAATAACAAAAGTAAATAACACACAGAAATAATTAAAAAATCTAAGTATGCGGGGGAAAATGAACCTGAAGGGTTACACTAGCTTGTGGAGGGACGTGTTTTATTATACGTGGCCTTGTTGGATACTTCTCTTGATAGAGTTGTATCACACTCTTTTGCTTTAAATAAAGCACAGGTTAAAAAAATAAAAACTATAGCTCTTGATTTTAGAAATTGCCTATTATCTACAAAAATAGTAAAAAATGCTATTTCCTAGTGGCATTATCGTAAATAAAACAAGTTGGCAAGCCAAAATATACCTCTCCTCGGAAGAATGGTCCCTAGTGGTATTAATTTCTCGACACGACCCCCAAAGATATCTCCGCAATTCAGAGTTATTTACGAAAAACGTATTCTCGGTTCAAACCCTGCCCGGTATAAAATTTTAATTTTAATTTAAATAATTGAGACGAAACAATCGAGTTTAATTTATTCAGAATATTATAAATTAAGTAGTTACAACAGCGAGTTAGACTTACTAAAACAATGCACAATTGAATTTAACCCTTTTTACAGTACATGTTTATCAGTTGAATATAATACTAAGCAAATTTTAATGAAAGAAATATCTACAGATGGTATTTGTATTTTTCTCGCTTACGAAATACTTGCCGCATCTTTAACGATCATTTTATTTCAACACTCGTACATGTAGACTTCCAGTTGACGTTGTGACACATACTGCATAAAAAAGACCAATGCCGTCCAATTTCCAATATCATATAATGACTCGCACACCCAGGAAATCATTGACTGCGTTAGAAATCGTAGATATCCAAATATCCACACCAAATATATTTACAAGAAGCAAAAACCTTACCATCAACAAAGCACAGAGAACCACTTGACTAACCGCCAGCTCTTAAAGCAATAAACATTAAATTATCAGCTTTGAATTAACACAACTATATATGGGTCGTTAATAATACCCGTAAATAAATAACAAAAAGTAACAAAGTGGACCACCCACAGGGTCTACCCTTTAACCCTCTTATCTCGGCTGACTGTGCTAAAACAAGATTTAACCTTTAAAATTTCATTCGTAAAAAAACCAGATTAGGCCTTCATAAATTCATTAATAAAAAAATACTTTATTACCTATTATGCTTACGATGCGTGTCTTAATTTCAGTGAACCTAAGCAGCCATCGGTGGTTCTGTGGTAGAGCGCTCGACTGCCAAGCCGAATGGCCTGGGTTCGAAACCTGGGTGGCGCATTTGTTTTTAATCAATAGAGAAACGCGAAATTAGAATTTCTTCGATGCAAAAATTTCTATTAAAATTAAACCAATATTTCGTAATATTAAATACGCTTCCGGTAAAGCTGAAGGTCTAATTTTCAATAAAGCGTAACAAGTGTCGGTGGTTCTGTGGTAGAACGTCCGCCTGTCAAGCAGGAGGTCTCGGGTTCAAATCCCGGCCGATGCGATCGCAAATTGATACTAAGACGAATACCGTGTACAACTGATGGAAACCCTGCCATTGGACGTTGAGATGTAGCATTACACTCAGCACTCGGTCCGTCCCAAAGTCATTAAGAAGAAGTTGGAGAGAAAACGCCCATTCAAACACAACAGACTCAACATGCACAACTATCAGAACACAAACTCAACACTCACAACCTACGCATAAAAATAACAAAAACGTAACTCACCAACCGTCACGACGGTGAGCGAAAAAACATCATCCAAACCAAACCGCAAATGAATCCGTTAACGCTCACCGTCACACGGTGGTTTTGCCAACCCTTCGAGAAACTGCGAACGCAGAGGTCTCGAGAAACTGCGTACGCAGTGATTACCCTTTGCCCCGAAAATGCGAACGCGTTCGCAGGCCTGACAGACAGACCCACAGACAGACACGGTGTTTGTATAACCCCTCCGAGGGGACTTTGTCCCCTCGGAGAGGTAAAAACGTGGGATTTTATGAGATTAACATTCCATATTTAGCAAAGGAAGGTAGAATTCGACAAAAATTGCTCTTTTTTCTCTGTAACAAATAATGCGCGTTACATTTAGGTCATAGATTCAAAAATCAAGGGGGCGCTAGTGGCTTTAATGTTTTAAAACGTCACAGACTCTATAGATGAATAAATTATTTTTTTATTTTCCTTTTAAAAGAGGAGATGGAGAAAATGATAGCTCATTTGGTCACCTTACCTTTGTGTAGGTATTGAAATTAAGCTGTTGAAGTTCACAAATTGTAAAGCCCGCATTTGCATCCGCAAATGTAGGTTTTGTCCCTAACAACCTTTCCCTTCACGTCAGAGAGTTCTCTCGTTGTTTTGGGCCAACACTGCTGGGGAAGGTAGGGATGACTCATCCTCGCTCGCGTCGTCCACCTTTGGAATTCTCCGAAAGTGGCGACCTCTGACCCGAAGGGTTAAGAGCGGGGTAAAGTTACCGGTGATGCTTACTATTGCACCACAGTGAGTCCGCAAAGATTTCTTTGCTGGCTTTCTTCTGCAGCCAATTGGGTTGGAGACCGGTAGTGTCATCCGAGGGGCCCGCTATATAAGGGACGTCGGGACACTGGACTAATCCTCTTGGTTCCGGAGTGCGACCCAACCAGTCGAACCTTTTTATATTCTCTCTTCTAGAGAAAGTTTAGTTGCCATGCTTTGTTATCGTTGGTAAATATATATATATTATTATTATTATAAATAAAGAGTATTTTATAGTTTAACTCTCGTACACGGTTTAAACATAAGCCGATAATTTGCAGTCTTAACAATTTGCGCCCAACGTGGGACCTGAGTTGTTGATTGTACGAGAGTTTAGGTTATTTTAATTTTTATGGCGCAAGTCATGGCTCGTGCTTTGCGCCAGGCCTTGGACGGTTTTGCGACCAGCTGGGATGCGGGAGCACGCACTGCCCAAATCCCGAGGGTTAATTTAAATGTAGAAGCGCCGATCTACATGGGTCCGGCCGACGAGAAGTCTCCTTTGGAATTCCTGGAGACTCTCGACCAGTATCAGGTGGTTACGGGGTACAGCGAAGGGGATATCATATTGCAGTTACTACCGTTGTGCATGCGGGGTCCCACTGCACTTTGGTGGTCGTTTCAAGGAGTGTTTCCCTCCTTGAATGTTTTTCGTCAGGCATTTCGCCACGAATTTCTAGCCACCGATTATGACGCAGTATATTCACTGTATAGCTAAATACTACCGTCGGATTGGGGGAAATGGCCCCGAGGGCCATAAGGTAGCTCGAGTGTAACGGTAATGTCACCCGACATACCGTCATCACTTAAGGGGAAAGGTATTCGCCACCCTGATAGAGTTGTCGCAGGAGGCCAAGATTATTCAATCTGACTTTCTCGTGTAAGCCATTTATCGCCGCCCACCCACCGCTTTAGAGTCCCTAGAGCCAACTCTGGCATACGGGGGAACTTAAGGACAGGTTGGGCGAGTGCCCCTTGTTACTGGGGGCGTGGTGAGTTAAGCAGCCACCGGAGTACCGGCTTATTCTAGCCCGGTATCTCTGGGTGCATTGGGTGTTATGGGAGTAAGCCTAGCTGCTTTGGATCCTTATTGGCATTAAAGGATTCAGAGGCAGTCTGTTAATTGGTCGAGCGCAGCAGTCACCCCTCTACCAATGCAGCAAACTTTCCAGCAGAAGCATGTATAAAGTCTTAGGCCGGTTCGTCAGAATTTAGTTGGTTATGATTGTCGGAAACTCGGACCTATCAAACGCCAATGTCCCGAGCAGGGAAACTGGCGAGGGGGGCTTTCCAATTTAATGGATGTTCATCCATGAAAGGGAGTGAGCCTGCGCAAAATTCAGACTTTTGGAAAGCCGGTAACGAGGGAGGACTTCCGAATACTCAGAATTGCACTCCCTTGGTCAAGCGGTGTGCGGACGGAACATTTGGCGGGAAGAATTTCCCATTATTAGTTTTGTTACGGTTCCAAGCTTAGGAAAATTCGTTTCTAGGCTTGTTAGACTCTGGTTCCTCCATCTCTCTTTCGGGAGACCTCGTATTGCGCAAAATTCTTTTCTTTCCGACGCGAGTCATAGTATCACGGCTTCGTTGGGACAAAGATTTGAGGGGCCGTTTGTATTGCCGAAAAGGACGACTCCTTTGACATATCGGCTGGGGGACCCGAACTCCGGTGATTTCATCGGAGCAATGCACGTGCCACAGCTGAAGACATTTACCCCGCCGTGGCCATGAAATGACCCTCCGATGAGGAAACCGGTAGGGGGGTGGAAAAGCGAGACGAGAAGAAGGAAACCCTCTCTCGTCCCAAGAGGAAGAGACGGCGTAGAAGGGGTGAGAGTGCTGTAGACCCCCCTAAGCATAACTACAATCTGCGTTCGAAGGCAAACGCCTAGTAACACTTTTAGGATGGGGGTCTAACTTATTGCGTAGAATTTGAGATACCTTGAATTATACGTAATTTTGGCTATAGATTGTTGCACATTCGGGCCATGTCTTAGCAATTGTAAACAGGATCGGGGAGGTTGATTCTGACGACCCGGGGACGTCAGAATGAGCAGAGGGCCCAAGGAACGCCGTGGCAGACAGCCCTGTCGAGAGAGGGGCAATCAGCCCAAAACCACAAGGCAAACCACCTTAGGATCATAGGGGCAGGCAGCATCACCGGCGTCCATTGTGGTGAGGTATTCGCCCTCTCAACGTTTATCGAGAAGCGTGGCTTCTTGGGTTGCACCGATGGGCGTTAGCTTGGTGACCTATTTCAGTGGAGACCTCTGATCCGAAGGGTTAAGAGCAGGGTAAATTTACCGGTGACGCTTACTCTTCAACCACAGTGAATCCGCAAAGAAGCGGATGTCTTTTTTTTGGGTTATATCTTAGGCTCTCTTGATTATCTCTTGTAGGACCCCTGTAAAAGCCCACTAGTATCCATTTTCCTATCCACAATTCCCTAAAACCTTCGTGAAAATTAATTTGAACGGTAAATTGGTCTTCTTTCTCGTCTTTAATCCGTTGCATTGGCAGACATGGGCCGCGATTCTAATCTTATCGTAAGCAACTTAACGAAAATAATTTTTTGTTATCTCATATAAATTCATTGGTGCTAAAGATATTTTTATTTCGTTAACTCTCAACTATAGGAGCAGAATCGAGACACAATATCACTAACGTTTTCTAGCCACAGCTTATAGATTTTATTAAAGAATAACTAAAGGGTTATTCAATATCGTTAGCGTTATAGAAATTAGAATGTCTATCGCAGTTTTTATTCCAAAAAAAGCAAGTTTTACAGATGGTTAAAGGCTGAAAAACTAATTCATAAATGACATTATTAGCCACATTTGAAAGGTTTGATACTTTTCGACTGCTAAGGCATGCCACTTAAACCAATTTCGAAGGATTTCAAGCTTTATTTTTAGAAAAAAAGAGGTAAATGTTGGCCCAATCTTTATTAGAACGTGGAATTAACCATTTTTCTCGGATATTTATTTAATTTATCTTCAGGGTTGCAGAGAAGTGAATTTTTTCGGAAATTAAAAATTGTAAATAAAAACATAATTTTTACGTAGCATCAAATCTTTTAGCTGTGGCGCTAGAACCGAAGTCCCAAGGAAACAATTTTCGCCGTAGGGAGGTGCAGCTAAAAATGTTTCATGTGCTGCACAAACCTTTATTATATCAGTGTTGAAAACAATTAAATATTATTGTTATCTTACTCTTTATTATGTTTTTGTCAAAATTGTGGCGTCAATGATAATGCTATGTAATTATAAAATTATATTGTAGAACTTACTTTACATTTTTAAGGTTCAGGAACACAAAACCCAATATTGATGTTGCAGGACCTTGCGTCATATAAACAAAGTCAAACCGAACTCCAAACTTCAAATTACAGAAATATGCAAAAATAAAGATAAATTGTTTTTCATTCGGAAAAAAGGGACTATTTAGAATAGAACGAGTTTATATATTAAATGCGCATGTATTATATAAATAAGAGAAATATGCAAAAATAAAAAGAAATATTGTTTTTCATTCGAAAGAAACGTTCTGTTTAGAAAATAATAAATATATATGTGTTAAATCCGTATTTATTTATTTATTTATTTATTTATTAAGTTTATCACAGTGCATAACTCCATATAACACTTCTCAAGACATTAAAATGCTAAGATGTTCTGGGAAGTTTTTCGTTGTTACTTTTTAAATATTCCATTCACACTCAAAACTAACCGTCAAAAGAACAGCACTACTGTTATTCAATCGCGGAAGCCTGCAGTTTAACTGCTTTAACAGAAATATTTTGTTTAATTAACAGTTGTCTGCTCTGTTTTAAGAAAACACGAATTTGCTCTAAAAATTTAAAATTCTACTGTTTTAAGAATGGTAACTTATGTAAAAGAAACTGTAAAAAGCATTATTTCAAGTTTAATTTGACAAAACTTACTTTTCTTTGCTTTTTAAGCGTTGTTTATACTCCATATTTTAAAGTACGGAGTACCCAAAACTTAAATTTTGCTAAAGAATTAGAATGCAACGTCTTTATAGTGATGGTTTAAGTTTACTTCTGTAACAATCGAATTTTCGATTGCACACAAGAAAACGTCATTTAATCCTATGTAAGGGTCACTTTTATTTCTTCTTTAATAGCTTTTTCTAATAAGAGGGGTAAGTTCTGAAATTTAAGAATTTCGACGTGCTAAGTATTCTCTGAAACAAATCGTCATTAAATCGTGCCAACGTCAAAATCATTTCAGAGTGAAATTAAAATTTTCTAAAATTAAAATTTTATGGTTTGAATGCATTTTATTTGGCGAAAGAATGTCAAATGTATAGTACAATCACTGCCAAATTTTGTTTTTCGTCATTTTTTTTATATTTGCTATTGTAAATATCAGGAATGCAGTTATTTTGAGATCAACAACATAAAAAATAGCTACGGTAGTAATATTAACAACTTTATGTGTATCTGAAAATAACAGTACGCGGTCGACATCTTTGCTAACCGCAGCTTACTGAAAAATCAACTGCATTTTTCTGTGTGTAGAAGCTGTCCTTATCTATGAAATGAAAAACTATTTCGCTATAACAACTTATATTTATAACGCTTAAAAAGAAAACAAACGTTACCCTTTTTCTGCAGAAATAGATCTGCAATTCGCTCTAAAATTAATAATAATAATAAAATAATAATCAGCTAGGTTAAACTCGTTTTCAGTTTCGGAAATCCAAATAAAAAGTGACCTTTTCGTTTTCACAATAAGAAACTTCGATTCCCCTTCCGCTTTGTTTAGAAAAAGTTAAAAAAGCCGGAAGTATGAATATTTCGCTCTAGTATTTAACTAAAAATATATTTCTAATAAAGACATTTAAATAGGAGAACGATTCTCGCTATATTAAAAGGTGATGTTGAAGATTAATAGTTTATATAGAAATCTTCAATCAAAAGTTGACCTCTAAACTCTATCCCAGACTTCAGAAGAGACTGCCGATTTCCTTTAATTTAAAGGTATATATGGTATAATTAAAATTATGTGTAAGCCAGATATTTTTGGAACTTTGACCAAGAAAAATGTTAAGAATATTTCAAAATTGAGACACAAAATACACACGAGGTTTATTGTAGGGAAGGCAAATAGAAAAGAGTAAGATATGGCACTATCTTGATGTTTTTTCACGATATTTATTGAACTAATATTGGCACTTTTTTCATATTAAGATAACTAATTCCACTTACTTTAAGAGATACTCAAATATAAATAAAATTTTGAATAGCACTTACTCTACGAATGATATCTAGATGTCTGTAACCGTGTTTGATTTCGATAAATGCCGATTCGTTCATGTCGCCAACCTTAAATATAAACTTTAACATAAAAATTCTTTCAATAAACGTTAGCGTTACAAGCCTTAATTTTTGTAAAAACCACATTATTTTCGCCTTGTTTTACACCGTAGTTTATTCTCTTTGACTACGTTGTGTTTATATTTTCAAGATTCTTTTAAAAACACGCAATTAGCTACAAGTACTTTTGAAAGACTTGATTTAGTTTAACCAAGAATGAATTCATGTTTACTAACTATATGCAGGCTGCACCGTATTCGCATCGTGATTTAACGCGCAAAATCCCGCTCCTTAGCTATTTAAGTGCTTAAATGGGCAAGTGAAAGCGGGAACACATAGCGCACTACTCGCTGTCTCAGGTGCCCTCGCTCGTTAGCGATTTAAGTGCTTAAATGGGCAAGTGAAAGCTGAAACACATAGCGATCACCTCGCAGTCTCAGGTGCCCTCGCTCGTTAGCGATTTAAGTGCTTAAAAGGGCAAGTGAAAGCGGAAACACATAGCGCACACCTCGCAGTCTCAGGTGCCTTCGCTCCGTGTACGCGGAGTATTTCCGCGTTGATTCATGTTGGGCCTGCATATTCTCAGACAACAGTTATTCACTCTTGGTTTAACAGATAACTGGCAAACGCAACACTGTTTCATAATTTCCGAAAAACTACGTTTTCATCACACTCGTTTTAGGTCATTCATTGATGCTGTGTACGTATCCGCGGTTTGACGGATTATTTGCTCTCAATGGAAACTCCTCTGATCCTGAGAAGCAAAATGTAACTCAATATGTCATAGTGGATTTTTCTCTAACGAAAAACGTTATTTAAACTTATGAGAAATAACGTGTCGTTTTAAAACCAACTACTTCAGGCTATTCTCATTTTTATCCTCCACTGTGTTCTTTTCGAAGAAAGCTCGTGAATCTGCTTTCTTGCCGATTAATCAGTGATTTATTCTTGATATTAAATTTTGTTTATTTAAAAAACAAAAGTTTTTTGCAATTTGTTTTCGATTAAACTAATATTCATAAAATAAAAAAAGTTTTTCGTTCCCAGCGTGCAATTGGAGCAATATTTCAACCGTAGATTGGTTCCGTTCTGCACTTATGCTGAAGTTCACCATTTTCACTCGATTTTAGCTCAACCCCTACTTGATGGGAAATACGGGTGAGAGCTTAGACTAAACATGGATAAAATTTCAAAACGGTGTTTAAGTATTTTTGATACACTGTCAGATATAAATCCAATTGAAGAACAGGAAATTATGGCAACGCCAAACGGGACCAAATTAAGTTCATGTCTTGCGATAAACTTTTTTCGTCTTGTGATTAACTTTTTTTTTCGTCTAGGGATAATCTTTTTTTGTCTTGAGATAAACTTTTTCGTCTTAGACCTGCGTGGCATGCAGGGCTTGCCACCACCCTCCTACGCATTGGTACCCGGCCATCTGATTTAAAGGCTTCAAAAGTCGCTTGATGGCTTAGGCCTAAGGTGGTGCCTTGGGTATTAGCCTAGCTGATAATTATTATTATAATCATTGAGGTATATGCATTTCAATATCGAACCCATTTATACAAAACGTTCATATTTAGATTCTCAGAATACGTATAATTAAACCCATCAACAAATAAACATTTTAATCAACATTAATAAGCATAATTAACCAGATAAAAATTGGCTTGGGATGCCTATATTTAATGAGATATATACATTTCAAAGATCGAAAAATGTGATGATTATTTCCCTTGCAACAAAATGGGGGGTTACACTGATATAAGAAAAAATCATTTGAAAGTTTTATTTTTAAACGGGTTCCGTATTGAACCAATTAAAGTTCATTATATTACAACAGTGCCGTCTTTCCCATTGGGCAAAAAGGGCACCACCCTAGGGCCCTTAAAGACGACCCGAAAAACGTAAAAATAAATTTTGCCCGATACGATCCGACCCGACCCGAAATAATTAAAATAAAATTTTGCCCGACCCGACCCGACCCGTAAAAATGAAAATAATTTTTGTACGGCCCGATAAATTAAAAAATAGATTTTACCCGGCCCAGCCCGAAAACCAGATAATTCCTGAAAACCCGACCCGACCAGGAAACCCGATAAGACCCGAAGAACCGCCGCAACCCATATCATGAAACTTTTTTTCATTTTATTATATAGTGTAGATGTAGATACGCAATATAAAATATAACAAGATACATTTATTTATTTAAACAATTTTTGTGAAGAACAGTTAGTTGCGAAAGAGTTGAACCTTTTAAATTAGTTCTTCGAGGACCAAGTGTCAGTCCCGTGCTGGAAAATACACGTTCGTCACTCGTTTGTGACGCGGGAATATCTAGAATTATTTTAGCAATCTTTTTTCAAAGAACGCCGAGACATGCGACTTGCAAATTCGCAATTTAACGCCGTGAAATCGAAAGTAAAACCAAAACTAAACGTAAGAGAATTTTAGTCGAATCGGACGACTGTGACGACCTTGAAATGATAGTCGTGCTGCTCGCAGAACTCATTACGTCTATCTCTCTCCCACATCCGATGTGTCGGAGCCGGAGCCGACTCCGATTGCACTAATAATTTTTAAGCGCATGTATATATATTAAGATAACAGTAATGTTTCTATAAAAGAATACACGATTGAGTTTCAAAAACTTATCAAAGTGTTAAATAAACTTCACAACATCATCATTCATCAATACTAATAAAAATATTTTATTTTGTTTTTACAAAAGATAGATAACAAAGTTACCAGTGGAATGTACCACTACTACTGCTAGGACTTAAATAATTAGTATTTACCAAGTTATCAGTGGAGTGTACCACTCCTACTGCTAGGACTCGTAAATTCATAACAAAAAAGGGAGCGTCCGTAAATTACGTGAGGCGATTTTGGTGATTTTTCAACTCCCCCTCCCCCCTTGGTGAGATGTCGTGAGATTTGGCTCGCCCCCTCCTAATATCACGTGATATTTTTCAAAGTGTGTATTTTTAGTGTAAATACATTAATCTGTGTTTGATTGCGTTGGATTTATTGAAAAAAAACATAATTTGCTTAACTATTTATATTTAAGACTAGTTAAGACTAGTATTTTAGACAGAACGTAGTCTAGAATCACAGTGATAAAATTGAACAATAAAATACTTAAATTTTAAGTATTAAGGAACTACTAAAATTCGTAAATGAATATTCATTCTATTTCAGTCCACGGGGACTCATGTGGAGTCTCAAGAGTGACTACTGGAACCAACATGTCCCTGTGATTTTTAGTAAAATCATCTCATCCTTCAACGTCACTCTGATTTAGCCACTCTAAACCGTTGTCGCTTGTACACAGAAGCTCAGTTACTCGGCGTGTCACAATCCGTGAAGATCACACTTTGCACGCTGGTGCAGGTGGTGCTCTGTGGAACGCACGCCGGTGCTCTGCAGCTCTTGTGACGGATGAAAAGTAGATACCGCATGTACTGCAGTATCTCTTTTATAGATCACCACGTACACTTGGGCAATAGAGGTCAGCGGGCATGCTGATGAAGGTGTGTAAGGGTTGAATGACTTAATTTAACCCAGCTTTATCGCAATTTTACACTTTTTCTTGCGGAAAAAAATATTTGCCGAACCCCCCCCCCCCTCTCCTCCACGTGAGATTGGTTGAGATTCAGCTCAAACCCCTCCCTCCCCTAAACGCCCCACGTAATTTATGGACGCTCCCAAAACCTAGACATAAAAAATTACCATATAAGTATTGGAGCCGGTTTGAAACACTTGGAGCCAGAGCCGCGGCTCCAGTTCCGAGTCGGAGCCGACTAGAGCCGATAGGGTTTAAGTCGGGGCCGGAGTCGTATTGGGGCCGGAGTCGTATTGGAGCCGGATCCAGGTTTAGCACTAGAAACATTTCAGACGCCCTACGCAGTCGCGGGTACGGGTCGGGTCTAGCCGGCCTTTTTTTAAAAGCCCGGTCCTTTTGAAAATTGGCTCGGCCCGGCCCGGTCCATTTAAATTTAAAATAAAAAAAAACCCGGCCCAACCCGGACCCGATTGAAAATTAGCCCGACCCGAAATTTTCAAAAATTAAATTTGCCCGCCGCATAAAAAGCCTGACTCAATTGGGGGCCCAACTCGTCTCTAGGCCCCAAGATTCTGGAGTGCCCCATTTTTCAATTTTTGTAATACAAAAGAAATTTATAATCTAAAAAAAATGTTTTTAACATTGCTCAAAAGTTCTAAACTTTATATTTAGTCGTAAATCTAAAACGAATAAATACTTTTGGTTATTAGTATTTTTTAAATTCAGGATAAGCTTCTTCTTCAGTAACCTTTAGTAGGACGAGCGAAACTTTTTGAACCGATAGTTGTAGATTAGAGCGACGATAGACTTGGCACTGGAGGTTAAAAACTTGGGTGGAGTTATTAGCGGTCTCGCCCATAGCTTTGCCTAGGAGCCTCCAATTATGTAAAGACGGCCCTGACATACAATAAACCATCGGATGGTCATTGTTCAAAAGGGGGTAATTAAAGTTCAAAAATTAACTATCGGGGGTTCCTACTCGAACCAAGGTGCAAAGGGAGTCAAAAAATTAATCATACCCCAGTAGCACAAATAAGTCGGCCCGACGGTGTCGTTTTCCCGTAGACCCGACTTGCCCAAGAGCCATCTGGTCAAAATATCACCGTCGGTTGACTGCACGTTTAATAGTCCAGATTTAGTCGTCTGCACCGGAGATAACTGCCGGCCAACTGTTACTTAAAGTGGGAGGCATGACCTACCTGGCCAACACCCCGTTTAGTGATATCTAACTGAAGGCGGACCAGCACTCATCCGATATTTATCCAGCATTAATAGGACCAGTTTTCCTACACAATTTCACATGCCACGCTTTATAAGCACCCGTAGGTTAGAAATAACTAAAACACTTAGTGTCGATACACTCGTTACGCGGGTCTTCCTTACCTTATTTGAAGGTGTTGCTGCTGTTGTTTTTGATACTGATTGAATCGAAAGATGATTTTAATTAAAATTTCAAAGATTTATATAATTGAGTATCATAATTTTACCTAATACAAATATTTGTTAAATTTAAGCTAATAATCATATAGAAGTTTATTTTTTAAAACCTATTTTAGTACTTTACAAAATAAATTCGGCGTAATCCTCAGCCACAGGTAGAATTCAATGCAAAATTAGGGGGAAGTACAAGAAAGATTATATTTAAACCTAAATTATAGCAATTGGCGAGGTTTTTTTCTTTTTCAAAAATACTATATAAAATTTGATTTAAATCGTGATTAAAATCAAGTTGATTTTAATCAGCCAACCCTGTTTGATTCATCTGTGTTAATGTTAAAATGTGTGTTAATAATGTGCCAAAATATGTTATTTGGTCCTACGACCATTTTTGACAAAAATTTGTTTAATCAACCGAACCATCTGTATTTAGAAGGTTTCAAGTTCGCTTTACACTTTAACTAATCCGTTTTCGTGTACGACATATCAGTAAAATGTAATTCTAGGAGGCTTTACCTTCCCAAATTATCTTGTATTTTGAAATTAAAACGTTTCCTCTTCCGAAGTGTATTTTTTATAACTTGAAACTCTACCTTTTATGGTTTCTTAGAAAGTTACCCAGTCAAAACAAAATCAGACACCTTGTATAAGTGGCAGTTATTATATTATTAAGAAATGTTTAACTTACTATAGTATCTTTCGGTTGAAAGAAATCTAGATATGAATTTCGTTAAACGAAAATCGAAATGAGGTAGAGATAAAATATGTGACATTAAGTTATTTGTCGCTTTCTCTGTCTGCCCAACTTGTAGCTTTCTCGTTTGATCGTGCTCTGCGACAATCGATCCGCAAAGAGACGCTGTTTTCATTTTAACAAGAAAATTATTTATTAATAAAAGGAAACACAAACGCAAACAGACCTAAAATTAAACGCTTAAAAGTTGTCTTTATTCAATATTCATGATAGCGTGGCAACTATGTAAAAGAATAATGTAATAGCTTGGGTTCCAAAATGACCATACCAACTTGACTATGTGTTTACTTATAATTTTGGCGTCTGAATCCTGTATTTATTATCCATTACTTCCGTGTCACCGTATTTCAGGGAGATCGAATTCATGCTGAACTGACAGGTTAAAATTGAAAATCCCAAAGACTCCCTCACAAAATCATTAATGTTATTTAAATTTAACGAAGTATTTGAAATAACCCTTCGTTTGTAATAACTTTCAGTAATTGAAGGTGAATTTTTTTAATCAAATATAAATATTAACTTATGTTGCATAGTAAAATTTAAAGTAAAAATAATGATCGCTAATGGTCAATTTGCTTCGGTTTTCATAATCTTAACACAGAACGCTCTAATCAAATTTGTTCAAATTTGAACCAAAAAATAATAATCAGCTAGGCTAATAACCAAGGCACCACCTTAGGCCTAAGTAATCAAGCGACTTTTGAAGCCATTGATTCAGGTGGCCGGGTTACAATGCGTAGGACGGTGGTGGCAAGGCCCGCATGCCACGCGATCGAGCCCACAGCTCCCTACACTAACTATTACCGTTAACCTTGACAAGTTTTTATGGAAGGGGAAACCGAAGAGCTCGGGGGGAACCCCTTAAACCAGTGGGGAGATAACTTGCAAACTCAACGCGGAAGGAGTTGTTCCGAGTTTTCACCCAGTGCCACAAATTGGGATCGAACCCGGCTCCTCTTGCTGCGAGGCGAAAGTTCTAACCACTTCGCAAATAACGAGCTGTTTTTTGAATTCTTGTTCAATATTGCACGTTAAACTATCTTGAAACAAAAAAATCAACATCTGGTCAAAAATTGCACAAAAGAATCATTATTATATTACAAACGTCTGATATCATATATATTGTTATAACCTTTTTCAATAACCCATTTTACAATAAAATTGTTAAACATTTGGAAATTTTTACATTTTTTCAGATCAGTTTCTAATTAGTTTTTCACTTTTGGGCCTACATACATATCCTGCTTTATATCTATAGTTTTATAGATATTCTCAATAGTTATATTGCATTCTGTTTTTAAACGGGTAATTAGAATTCATTTTCGTGAGAACGGAATTTGACGCTTCAGGGTATAAACCACCTTCTCTTAAAGTCACGTGACTTTTTCTCACCGCTCTCATTTTGACCGGGTTATAACGAACCCCAACGTTTCTCGATTCACCCTTTCAAATATGTTGGTAAAAATCAAAACCCTAATAAAACCCCTAATTTCAGAAAAGAAAATTCTTTACTTGTTATCTAGTTATAATCACCAATAAATTGAACTACACCCAATAAATAAGAGCTAATCTTACTTCGTAAGAAATAGTTTGAGCCACAGACCGATAACAACCTAACATTCTATAGATATATCTAGCCAAAAAGCTCGCGTTACAGGCAGGCCCTCAGCTAGTTGTGTGTTTCGAGGCACTCCACCCCAGTACGCCTCCCCAACCCCTTTTTCCCATAGTCAAACCACCGCAGTAAGGCACCCTCCCCCTTTTACCCATGCGAAAATTTCCGTGCCACTCTTTTCGCCATAGTCGAACCACCGCAGTAAGGCAACCTCCCCCTTTTACCAATGCGATAATTTCCATGGTTAGCTTTCCCCAAAAGTAGAACCACCCCAGTAAGGCCCTACCTCCCCTTTTTCCCCATGTGATTATTACCGTTCCTCCCGTTTTTCCGTTGTTGTAATTATCGTGGTACCCACCTCCCCCTTTTCCCATGTGATAATTACCGTGGTACACTTTTCCCCATAGTAAAACCACCCCAGTAAGACCCTTTCTCCCCCTTTTTCCCATGTGATATTTACCGGGGTATCCCTCCACCTTTTGCCCATGTGATAATTACCATGGTACCCCCACTCCACTTTTCCCATGTGACAATTACCGTGGTACCCTCTCCCCTTTTCTTCATGCGAGAATTTCCGTAGTGCTCCCCTCCCCCTTTCCATTGCGAGAATTTCCGTTGTACCCTTTTCCCCGCAAAAATAACTCAAACTCGCAGTCGTACCAAACCCCCTTGAACCCCTTTAAATCCCCTGTATCCCATGGCTGATGCATAAAGGCCACGGGATTAACGTACGCCGAGAGAGCCACGGTAGTCTAGAGGATATAAACCAGTTTTAATTTAAATTGTGCACTTTATGATAGAAGCATGAATCTTTCTGTAATTAAAATTAAACACTTATTAAGCCGATTAAAGATTGGAGGCATTCCCAATCTATTCTGTGACACTTGTGACAAACGAGATAAGTCAGTCACAATCTGTAAAATTCATAAGTGAACGACCCCCACTCTAACAGAGGCGCGCACTTCTCCGAAACGGAGCGGAAGGGAGAGATTGTTTTGGGGGACGTCGCTAAAGCAATTTTCAAACTTTGAACTGTACAAAAATTTCCATATGAGTCCTCTCTTCAATTCCGCTTCGTTTAAATAACATTTTACGCTAAACAAGGTACACATATCAGATTTTTTAAAAGCGTTAGTAATGTATGTTCAAACGAATACCAGAACATTTATTTCCCTTCTTGAGAAAAAACCCAATAAGGCTTTCTACAGGTGTTTGTTATCATTGTGACAATGGGTATAGTATTTAGGGAATCTGGTTCGGAATTCTTGGAAAATCCTATAGGCATACTTTCGCTTTTGGTTAGTCATTCTGTAGTCTCCACTTTCGAAATAGTTGGTAGGATTATCGTCCACTTTTTGCGGCTTCAGTTTTTCTGTAGATCGCGATTTCGCTTCCTTAAAATGATGAGTAAATTTAAATTAGTCGCGGACAAATCCTTGGTGACTAAAGAGAAAAAACATATTTCTATTAACTGGAATTTGTGCTTTATATGTCAAAATGTAGCTACCGAAAAATTAACATGTCCCGCTGAATACCAGGAGCGATTTAAATCAGCTAGCTATAAATCGATTTCGGAAAATATCGAAGCCTTGAGTAAGCTAAACTCATTACCACGTGGATTGAGCATTAACTGTTTAGATGATGTTTCTGGTCTCGAAAAAACTCTTAATCCTATGAAAAACAAGTTCCATAAAAAGTTTAGTTTACGTGTTAACAAAACGGAAGTTACGAGAGCGACCAAACGGTGTACTACTAAAAGAAAGAAATTTACACGAAGCTTTTCTGCTCTAGAAGTGAGTAAACCTTCCACTGCAAAGTGTTTTTTCTGTGTTGAAATTGGTACTAATTCGAAGCCATTACACGAAGCATCGACGTTTGATTTAGATAATCGTGTAAGACTTTGCGCGTTTAATTTATCAAAAACTTATAGCGAAGCTAAGTCAGGGAGATATGATCGCTATCGAAGCAACGTATCATAATGCTTGTTTAGTCAACCTTTACAATCGTGATAGAGACCGCCCAAAATTATCTAATATGGAAGAGTCAGGTTCATTCGAAAAAACCGCATTTGCTGAACTAATTTCTTACGTTGAAAGTACTCTTAGTGAAGAAATATCCGTGGTATTCAAATTGAGTGAATTAAGAAAACTTTATGTTGATAGAGTTATTCAGCTTGGTGGTAGCGCAACATTTAACGCACACTCTACGCGCTTTAAAAACCAAATTTTATGTTACTTTCCTGAACTTGAAGCTCATAAAGAAAGCTAAGACGTACTACTCGTCCCTAACGATTTGATTGGAAAATCACTGAAATCGTCATGTATCATGGATGCGGAAAGTGAAGCTGTGATACTTTCACGTGCTGCAAAAATTGTTCGAAGGGATCTACTTCAACGAAAACGCAACAAATTTAATGGATCATTCTCTCCGGGTTGTCAAGAAAATTCTGTGCCTAAAACTTTGCTTATGATAATTACCATGATAATTATTGGATCCAATATAACAACACAGGCGGATTACTTGACTCAGCCTTGCGTATCTATAGCTCAGTTACTGGCATTCCAATGTTGTTTTAGAAGACGAAATATTGCATCGAATTTAAAGCATGTCGAAGAAATGGAAACGCCGCTACCTCTATTTTTGGGTTCTATGATACACGCTAAAACCAGATCAAAAGACGTAATAGACTTATTATATAAACTTGGTCTCTCCGTTTCATACGACCGTGTTCTTGGTTGCTCTTCCGATCTTGCTAATTCGTCTCTTAGACATTTCGAGGGTGTAGGGGCAGTGTGTCCGCCGTCATTAAATACTGGTGTATTTACTACATCTGCGGTGGACAACATAGACCATAACCCGTCAGCAACCTCTAGGGCTTCTAACGGTGATCTGGTGTCTGTTGCTTTCACAGACAAACTGGTTTTTTATTAATCCGACACCTTTAGCAGATACAAGGTTTTTTACTCTAACGACTTTACGTAGATACGCGTTTGCGCTTATCCGACGAACCTAAATGGAATTCACGGGTTGATCTGTTTTTTAAATTTTATCTTTAACCCGCGATAACAGCAGATATACTTTTATAGTGTAGCTTTATATTGACTTGGTGAAAAAAGTAATTTTTTTTAGCGTACACACAAATTTAAACGAAAAAAAACATTGAAATAGATGTTTGAAGGTTTTCAGCATTCAGTTCATTGATTGATGCCTACTAAAGTACGCGTTCTTAGCTGCGTTATCATAATTCCGTATATTGTAACACATGGCTACTAGTTCATCGTCGGTAATTGTCGATACCTAGAGGACTAACCGTAGTGGAATTTGGAACCATTTTACGAAGGAGAATGTTGTCCAACCGGATGGTTCATTGAAATGTTTTGCTAAATGCGTTCATTGTTTAGGGTACGTATATGTTTATGAAATAAATACCATCATGCTGGTTAATTGAGGAATGTATTATAATTTTTATTTATGGACACCGACAGTGGTAGATATTGGCAAGATTTCAAGGCTAACCGCAGTACGGGAAATATGAGACTGCACTTACTGAACAAGCACCCGGACAAAGTTCCACCTAACTTTGTTTCCGAGTTAATTAACCACAGCACAGTCGTCGCGACCATGAGTTGTCCGCTTTCATCCGCGCAAGTAAGAGCGTCTACTTATCTGTTGTTACTTACTCCACACCGATAAGGTCATAAGTGTGTTTTTTATTGTTCGAAGAATGAGGTGGTGAACCCAAGTTGCTACTGCTCCGTTTTGTGGTTTTATCAGACCAGGCCTTTCAAATCGTAGAAGCCAAAAGTTTCAGGGATCTGGTTTTCGCATTAAATCCAACTAAGTTTCTGAATCACATAAAAATGTCCGATGCCACCGTCAAAAATTATGTAATGGTAGAATACCATTCCGAAATTAAAAATATTATCAAAGTCGTTAAGGTAAGTAGTTGAATCATTATGTAACGTGTTTGATATACCAACTTAATCTATATAATTTTGTAATATATTAGAAACTCTAATATTAATACGCCAAAGCCTTTCAATTATAGCCATGACCAAGGATAGAACCAAGCCTTGGCCTCGGCCATTTTGAAAGCCTTCGGCGTCGTTCTGTCCTTGGCCATGACCTTATATCGATCAGAGTAAATTGCTTTCGAGTAGAGACACCCTCGAATATTGTTACGCGTTATAATAAAGCTACTTTTTTATCGTAGAATGCACCCGGCCAATTGTCCTACACGCATGATTGTTAGACGTCAACATATATGCTACCGTTCATTGCTGTAACGGTTCACTGGGTGGATGAGCGTTGGAATGAACATGATGCCTTGTTAGGTTTCATGTATTTTCCCGGACGTCATACGGGGTTAAATATTTGTGATGCATTTTTGAAACTACTTAACGACCGTGAAATACAAAAAGTAATATCGATTTTATTTTATTTTTATATCGATTATTTTCACAACGCTATTTAGGTTCTAGCCGTGACAATGGATAATGCGGCCAATAACGACACATTTACCACCGAATTATCAACGCGATCCATCGAATTGGGTTTCCGATTTACGGCTGAAAATCGCATTCGTTGTTTCGCACACGTGTTGAACAGAGTCGTTCAAGATATTCTTAAATTTTTAAGGTCAGATGCCAAACACGACTCCGAATTCGATTCGTCGTTAACAGAGTTGAATGGATCTTCTATAGCCCCCGACACTTCACAAATTAGTATAGGAGCGGCCGTAGCTAAAGTAATGAACTAACCTTTTCTTAATAGTGGTTGCTATTTTAAGTGTTCTTCATTTTCAGTTGAGAAAACTTGTAACCGCAATTCGGCTGTCACATGCGAAGACTAAAAAGTTTTTAGAATTCAATGTCATATACGGCCTTCCTGCTAACAAATTAATTTTAGATGTCAAGACACAATGGGGATCAACTTATGCAATGTTGCGGAAAGCAGTTAATGATAGAGCTGTAAGCAAAGTACAATCCCACCACGTAAAAAAGTGTAGTTCACACAGTCTGCATATTTTTAGTCCTTGGATTCACTGTCTAGCACGGACAAGGATTTACTCAACCTCCAGTTAAGTGATGAAGAGTGGCCGTTGTTAGATTCCTTGTGAAATATTTTACTGGTAACGTACGTTTCGTAATATAGTTTACCAAAATTAATTTGACTTCCTGTTCATTAAAGACTTTGATTTTGCCACCAAACGCATTTCCGAAGCGAAATACCCAACTGCAGCCATAATAGTTTCTATGTTTAAATTGCTTTTGGACAAGTTACAGAAAACGTAAGAGGCGACAACTGGAACGATGAAAGACGCAATTGCTAAGGCCTTTGAAAAATTATCTACGTATTTCAAACATTCCGATTCTTCGGCATTGTGGGTTGCCATGGGTATGTTTGTTTTTTGGTCCTGAATTACGTAACGGATACAACGTTTTTCATATTCAATATTTTCAAGAACCGACTATCTCATGAATGAATCCCGCACTTAAATTGGAATGGCGCAAAGAACATTATGGCAGAAGTTTCTGTAAAAACGTTAAAACTACCGTGTCTTCAATTTTTGTATCTCATTACGAAGGTGGGATAGTTCCGGAAAGTTTGGACGAGGTATCGACTCAAATAACCAACCACGGTACTTATAGCGGAGTAGACCTAACGGCGCTTTACCCCAAAAGATCTAAGCGGGTTTCTAGGGCATCCGAACTACTACTATACTTGAAAACCGATGTTGCGCCACCACACACGGATATTTTGCAATGGTGGAAGGTGATTTGTGTAGCCACGTAAAACTGGTTGAGGTTGAAGCGCAATTACCATTAATGGTCTAAAATCACTCTATTCTTACACAGCTGCACGAGAAGGAATATAAAAAGGTGTCCCATATGGCCCGCGATTACCTAGCAGTTCCAGGATCTTCAGTGCCTTCGGAACGGCGTTTCTCACAAGGAACGGATGTAGTCACACCAAATCGCGGTTCTCTATGTCCGGAGACTATTACGGCTCTGTTATGCCTGAAAAATTGGTAGAGTACTTAACTGTAGTGCTCAAAACTCCAAACTACTGTAATTTGTGAAAATTTATAAACCAAATAAAAAGACTTAAAGCACTAATTTAATTAGTTATTATCCATGAAATTTCGTTAATACGGATTTCTATGCGCCTATCTGAGAGATCTGTCCGAAAGGTTTCCTTGCTGCCCGAGAGCTACTCAAATGTCCCGCCAGTTTCGTTATTGAAGAAAAAGATTCAAGTTCCTGAAATAAAAGGTCTCGTAGAATTAGAAGTGGCCGATGACGTTTTGGTAAAGAAAGCTTTCAACGATGAACTATTATGGCGCAATAAAGTATCAAATTACATCAGTCAGGAACAGGTTAATGACCACTGTATGTCATGGGCAGCGTTCCATAGTTCAACGATCTCCATTTTAAACGAATCGCTTGGCGAAAAAGAACCAATATCTGTATCCGCTTTGCTGCCATTATTCCCTGATGAATCCAAATCAGTGGCAATGATTCGCCATTCGATGGACGTTATCCGAAAAGCGACAGCTATTTTAAATCCCGGCCAACCTCCGGTGATAGCTTGTGATCAACCTCTTTACAAACTCGCAAAAGAGATCCAATGGATGTGGCCAGAAACACACGGAGAAAATACAATGGTGATCATGCTTGGTGGCCTTCACATAAAAAGGACACTTCTGGAATCTTAAGGTGATCTTTTAGAAGGCAGTGGATGGACATCTGCTATTTTACAAGCAAATGGGGCTTCATCCGGTACAGCCAACTCATTTATAAAAGCCTCACACGTAAAGAAAACTGGAAGAGCACATCAAGTGACAGCGTGTGTCCTTTTTCATTTAAGAAAAGAGGCCTATAAGCTCGATAGTCACACGAATTTGGCGTTTGAACAATGGTGTGAATTAAAATCCAAAGAAAGCCCTCAATTCCGATTTTGGGATCTCATTTTAAACATCGAGTTAAGCATTCTTGTGTAGGATCGAGTGATACTTGAAGGCAATTTCAAATTATATGTCGAAAGCTTGAAAAGTTTGATTTGGATGTTTTACGCTCTTGACCATACAAATTACGCACGAGCAGTTGTCATCCACCTTCGTGACATGATAACTCTTCAAGATACGCACCCAGAAGTCTACAACGAATTTTGCAAAGGTAAATTTACAGTCAAGAAATCCGAACGTCCGTTTTCGAGAATGTCGTTAGACGAAAGTCACCCAACAGAATAACGCATGCGTCAAAGGTGATGGTGGTGCTGTTGGTTTGACGGAAAAACCAACAGCTCTCCTAAGGTGGATGGTTGCAGGACCAGAACTAGCCCGAATAGTAAAGGAGTTCACCAATATACTTGGGAAAGGTAAAGAAGTAAACAATTCTAAACATCATGAAATCACGGAATCAATTACAAATTATGACGATGAAAAAAGACCGAGACTTATTGTCTAAATTATACATTGCATGCCAGTTCCGCGAAGGTGACATAAAATAATTCTTTAGACATGAAAATCAACCCTTTCCCCCGTCACTGTCAGACAATGGAATCATAAGATTTGGAAATAAATCTGATCTAACACACTGCCTGGAAGACGTTCTGGCTGAAGACGAATACCATACTTCCGTTCCAGAGGTCGACGTGATAGTTAGAGACGGAGCAGTTCTTGTAAATATGATCAAACCTGGGACAGCGCGTAGTTTCTTCGAATATGCGCAACACTTCATACAGTATATTTCAAGTCAATTGAAAGAAAGCGTTCGTCGAATCGACATCGTACTTGATGCTTATGTAGAAAACAGCTAAAAAACTCAAATTAGAAAAAAACGAGATAAAGGAGTCAGAAGAAGAGTTGAAGGAAGCAAAGCGGTTCCAAAAAATTGGTCGGAATTTTTAAGGTTAGACGACAATAAGTAATCTTCGTGTTTTTAAGTAATGAAGTAGCCAGATCAAATTTCGTTCACCGCCGAGCCATTGACTTCCTTAGGGAAAATATTCAAGTAAAGGAACAATTATGATAAGGCGGGTTTTTTTACTAAACGGATTAATACAATCACTGTATATATTGTTTATTGAATGATAAGTATTCAAAACTCCCGCGGAAACTATATCAAAGTAATAATATAGCGCCACCGTGTTGAAAACTATCAATCAAACCGGGTAAAAAATATAATCTCGTCAATTTTTCAAACTTTAGTCAAATCTTGACGGGTCTAATAAACGCCAAATAAACGTATATAAAGCCGTTGCTGCCATAATGGAAGATTTAGTCTTTCTTAGTTGTTGGCTGTCAGACGAACTACTACAGGACGGGGTCCTGGTGTCGGTCAAAAGTTATGAGGTAACTTTGCGGTTTTAATTAGTATTTTCGGTCTTCGGTCAAGGAAAGAGTTAAATTGTGTTTCGCGTTTGGAACGTGAGCGAATGGACTTAAGTGTATGAACAGTGCGTGTTTAAGACTGAAAGTGTTAAAGTAATTGTGAACTAACTCAACTTAGCTGTAAGTTAAAATAGATTGTTTTTATTTTTTGATTTGGAATAACCTAATTATACCCTTGATATTATCAACTCAACCTGTGAGGCTAATTAAGTAGATTGAAAGTAATTAGTAGCGAACAGCTATCAGTTGTTAATTAAGACAAGAGTTTATAGAAAGGTAGTTTGATTTTAGTTAAAATTACTCAGTATAATTTATGATATTTACTTAAGTGTAAGTATGTTTTGGTTTATTTTTCAATCACGACGAACTAAGACAAATCTAGTCTTAGACACTTGAGTACCAGTTCTGTACAATAACGTAGGAGGGATATATATTGTTGGGTTATTGATGAAAGTTAAATCTAGAACGTTCCATAGACTGTTCTGAATAAAAATAAACATTTATAATTTTGCATAATTCTGGTTGCCATTCGATTTTCTAATCACTCGCCCACAACATTACAGTTCTGGCAATCCCGAATCAACTAAATTGTCGATATAACGGCGAACGGAAATAATTCTCGTAAATTTATCGCGCGGCCTTAGGGAATATTCTTTTAACAAAATTTCGATAAAATATCGTTTAATTAAAATCAGCCCGATTCCGTTAAAATTATAAACCAAAAAGCGAACGGTCGTTGTAATACCCTCTGTAGATATATCTTTCATTAAAATTTGCTTTGTATTATATTCAACTGACAAACTTGTACCGTAAATAGGGTTAAATTCAATTCTGCATTGTTATAGTACGTCTAACTCACTGTTGTACCTACTTAACTTATGATATTCTGAATAAATTAAAATTGGTCGTTTCGTCTCAATTATTTTAATTATAATTAAAATTTTATACCGGGTGGGATAGAACTGGGATAACATTTTTAATAAGTAACTCTAAATTGCAGAGATATATCTTTAAGGGTTATCTCAAGAAATTAATAGCACTAGGGACAATTCTTCCGAGGAGAGGTATATTTTGGCTTGCCAACTTGTTTTAATATAAAATGTAGGCTATCTGAGTTTTAGGCAAAGGAAGGGTCGTATGTTATTTTTACTGATCGAGATAGTGTTGTTTTTTGTCTATTCTTTGATCTTATATTTTTTGTCCACGAAAACGTCCAGTTTTGGAGGCGACTTTATAAAGTGTATGTCGTAATATTAGCTTATCCGGTTTCATTATAATAACGTCGAAAATTCCTGTTTGTTAATGGTAAGGTGTCGCACTAACTATTCCGTCTACGGTCATTTATTGATATACGAGCTGTGGTTTAGTCAAGTGGCTTTCTGTGCTTTGTGATGGTAAGTTTTTCGCTTCTTGTTAATACATTTCTTATTGGTGTGGATATTTGGACATCTACGATTCCTAATGCAGTCATTGATTTCCTTGGTGTGCGAGTCATTATATGATATTTTAAATTGGACGGTATTGGTCTGTTTCATGCGGTATGTGGCACAACGTCAACAAGAAGTCTACGAGTCGTCCACTACCAGATATCGAATATAGCTATTCTACGGTATCTTCATCAAGGGCGAGTGTTGAAATAAAATGAGCGTTAAAGATGCGGCAAGTATTTCGTAAGCGAGAAAAATACAAATACCCTCTGTAGATATTTCTTTCATTAAAATTGCCTTCGCATTATATTTAACTGATAAACTTGTTCTGTAAATAGGGTTAAATTCAATTGTGCATTGTTTTAGTACGTCTAACTCGCTGTTGTAACTACTTAATTTATATTATTCTGGATAAATTAAACTCGGTTGTTTCGTCTCAATAATTAAAATTAAAATTTTATACCGGGTGGGATAGAACCGGGATTACGTTTTTAGTAAATAACTCTGAATTGCGGAGATATCTTTAAGGGTCGTCTCGAGAAATTAATACCACTAGGGACCATTCTTCTGAGGAGAGGTATATTTGGGCTTGCCAGTTTGTCTTATTAGAACTTTAAACTGAGTTTGGTTGTTTTGGGATTCCATGATAATTAATTTATTTTTGAGTAAATTTTACCTTAAAGGCGTAAAACAATTAAAACATTAAAATATAAAAAAGTATTTTTGAGATTTCTTAAAGAAATGTAACAAAAACAAAAATTAACTATTCAGTTTACAGTATGGCCAAATTGTTCTATAAATAAAAAATACTTATTAACATTAGGTGAAACTTACAAATGAACTAACAAGAAAATTGAGCAGCGAGTATCTTTCATTTATGAGAGTTATTTTAAGGAATGGCCAACAGCTTTACCGAATTCTTGCTGAAATTTCAGAGTCTCGAGTCACGTGCCTTAGTTTTATCGAAAATTGGGCCCATTAGTCTTAAACGTCAATTTGGTTAAAAACGCTCAAGTTCCATGAAACTCGATGGTCTCGATTTTCAAATCATAATATCAAGGGTCAATCAGCAAAGATAATCTCGATCTTTTCCACAGACCATCTTTAAATGTTATTAGAAAAACATTTTACATAAAAACCAAAAATTGCTTGAAATATCGCATTTTTCTGATCAAAGAACCTCCCTACTTTGCCTGGAGACACTTCCGAACACCATGGCCTTAATGGGAGTTTTTAAAATCCGTTTTCATTTTAGCTATCTCGCTAATAACCAAGCCATTTAAAATATTGAAAACGTTACGAACATAAGCACGCAGAAACATCGTTTAAATATTCAACTTTTAGCTTGGCGTTTACAAACCTGCTAGCAATTTAATCAAGATGTTTCTTGTTTAAATTCAGACCTTCATTAAACTAAAATATTTCGCTTCATTAGTCAAAAGCATAACATTAACAAACATTGAAACATAAATGAAAAGTCTTAGTTATTTATAGGTTTTCTTAAACTTTCGTATTATTTTCTGATCATTACTGAAGTAAGATCATTAAGGAACCTTTTAGTTGCACGCTGCAATGTTAGTGATTAAAGTCAGGCATCCTACTGCTGGAACCTTATCGTGGTTTTTGGAAACGGTGGACAAATCAAAAATTCCCCGGTGAAGATTTCAAGGAACGTGAAACATTTCCTTTGACACATATCTTAAAGGGAAAGCCGAGCTATAAATTCTAACCTTTGGGTTGTTCGTTATGAAAGTGACAATTATCTACTTCGTCCCTGAAGCCTTTGTGACCCATATTGTTCATGCTGCGCTTCTTTTCAAAATATATCCGAATTCTCCATTCATCACGATGTCAGAAAGATATTCATACTTCATTTAAATTAATGATTATCTGTGTATTTTTTAATAGATTAACTTCTAGTAAAATGGCGTTTTCTAACCATTTGGAAATCTGTGTTGGTGGTTTAGTAAAGTTAAAACGGTTGTGAGTGCTGTAATATGAGCAACAATTGGCACTTTAGTGTTCAGAGAAAGCCCATTTTCTATTAACTTTATAAATATTTATTAAAAATCGTAAAATGTTTATAATACTGAACAATACTCATTGTTAATTTAACGAACAAATTTTTAAGAGACTGGTATGTATTAACAAAATGGGAATTCATTTATTTTGTTGAAGAAAAGTTAAATTATCCTTTAATTGGATGACATTTAATTGCATTACGAATCTTACGGAACTCAAACCTCACCTAGTATACGACGCAAATAAAAAAAAAATTTTGACTAGTCGCAAATAAATTAAGTAAATTTTGACTAGTCGCAAATGACGTAAGACATCGAAGACCATAAATCGACAGTAATGGAATCGCAACATAATCAAACTGCGTTCAAAGTTCTAATAAATAAGGTAAGATTTATAATTTATAACGAGGGGTTAACCACTTTCTCATATTCTGTACACAGATTACAACGAGCACAGTCATTCGTTATGCTAAACCGGTAATCGAGTACGTCATCACTTTAGTACAATCAAAGCAACGGGCTTGTACACCGATTAAGGATAGTGCTCAGTCCCTCGGTTTCTATTGGTCAATAAATATTTTTGAAATTTAAAAGGACCGACGTCATTTTCATATATAATTGACTTATTAAATACAATTATTAAAAAAAAAGAAGTTTGACTTTGCACTTGCAAAAACTTATTCGATTAAAGGCAGTATGAAATAAGCATGAAAGGTCTTCCTTTCGCCATAACTTAGTAGTTATTCGTTGTGAAAACTAGCGCTTTTTGTTATACTATACTCAATTTAATCTTGTAAATGGACAGGAATAGGTCATTCGCTATATTTAGAGTTTATTCTTTTTATTGAGTCCTCGCCTTCGACAAGTTTTAAGGTTTGGTCTCGCAGACTGAACTAAATCGTGTAGCTTTGAGGAATTAAAGAATTTTTAACCAGAACCTACGCCTGGGATTTGGGAGTCAGATTCCATTTCGTCAGGTTATTTTTAACGGGTTAAAACAACTTGAGCTATACGAATTCTGAAAGCACCACTGGATTTCTTACATTTCAAACTACATCAATTTTAACACTTAATATGAATTGCTGTTAGATTTGTATAATTGAAGAACTTTGCTAAATTTCGGGAAAATGCATTTAGAAAAGTCAAAAATGGTTGCAGACTAACTAAGGTACTTAAATCGATGCTTCAGAGGCGATGGTTAAATTCATTCGTTGTCTCTGCCAACATTTAAACAGCGTTCTGGGCTACATAGAAGTAGATTCCTCAATATTATATTTGTTTTTATTAAATGTCCTAAACCACAGGGAAATCATACTGATTTATCTGCTACATCAATTAATTAACGATTCAGTAATTTCTTGTGCTAATCTCACTTTCAGGGCATATACGGAAGGTTCCAACACAATTTTAGAAATAGCAGGCGTTCAAATAGTATTTGAAACAACATATTTTATTCTATGGAACAAGCTTTTTGGAGGCAGATTCGTATCTTTAGTAAAATGTTAAAGCGAAAAGGGAAAATCACTGAGATTAACATAAGTCAGCTTAGCTAATACCCTAGGCACCACATTAGGCCAGGCCCAAGTCATCTTGCGACTGTTTAAAGCCGTTCTGTACTAATTTGCATAAGACTAGTTTATGTCCACATTAATATTAAATACCAATTGTAAATATATCTTATGTCGTTTTTTAGAAAAGTTCCAAATCTTTGAGGTTAATCTTGATATATCGTTTATTGCTTAACTAAGAGCGAAGCTGCAATTGTTAATTTTTATTGAGATAAGATATATTTACCATAATTAACTTTTTAAATTTCTTAATTGAAGGTCGCATAGTACACCAATAAATTTATCAGGTCGGAGGGAGACTTCAATTTACGGATACAAATAATTGTTTTAAGAGATAATTTCTAACGTAGCTTAAGCATGATTTCTAACAAGGTCTACGCAATTTAATTAATAGGCTTAAGTACAAAATCTCTAAAATAATCACTCAAATAATCTAATGGGAGAGGGAAAATGATCGTTAATAATCAGTTTTTGTACTTAAAAAAACTCGTATATTCTTTTTAATTTTTAAGAAATTCGCCTTATTAAATGTCTAAAATTTGTGGGACTTTCGAAAACAACCAACTGTATTTAACGTTTTTGAGGGTAGGTTTTCATTAAAAAATTGCAGGAAGACCGGAATTTGAATTAAATTACAATGAAAAAGGCAAAACCGGGTTCAAAGTAGAGCTCGGTGTTCGGATAAAAATTAACCACTTATTTTATTTTTATCCATAACCTACAATTATTCGAAAATATAAATTATTTTTGAAGTTAAATCTTTGTTTAAACAATTAACTCCAATATTTACGATTAATCGAAATTTTGTCCGTTAATTTATCTGTTACGCAGAGCTCTAGTCCAAAGTGGTCTAGACACGGAAACTACCCGTGTTTGCATCACTGATGGACACAATCGCTGTCAAAGGCGTATCTTTCGTGTGGCATACAATATTTACACATCTTTTATTTACACATCATATATTTAGGTTTTGCTACCTTTCTAAGATTAACATTAATGCTAAAAAAGGTAAAAATTCAATTAATCATTCTGCTCCAAGGTCCAAGGGGTTTGATATTTAAGTTTTCAAATTCATTTCGGGACTTGTGATTTTCTTTAAGTTTCACACGAATAATTGTTTGTTTTTAATTCTAAATTACCTTTCTTCATAAATGTTTCAATTTTAGTATTTATGGGACACAGCGAAAAACTATCCTGAATGGGCGAGACACACTTGCATTTTAATGGAAAAATGCAACAGAACGTAAGAAAATTTTGAAATGAATCATGTAAATATCTATTATTTAAATATCTGAAATCTTTCTTATTCTTCGGATCATTTATGCCTATCTACCGAAGTGCCGCGTTTTTTTAAGATCCTTCAGGTATCACTTGTATATACATCTTTACACAAAAACTTAAACAGAGATTTATAGAGAAGTCTGACACAAATTTGCGTTGAATAACACGGAGTGTAAATACCTTCTAAAAAACGTTTTCCTAACTGAACCATATCGGTATATATAGGTATGATATCGTTACGATTTAAAATAAGCCGCATTCACACTACGCACTTTGGAAAAGTTTTGAAACGGTTTCGAAAGATCAAATTCAACATTTCCGTAGTCAACTGTATTAATAGGCATAAGATAAATACATTCGACACCCAAATTTTACAATTTGATATTTCGAAACCGTTTTAAACCGTTTCCAAAGTGTCTAGTGTGAACGCGGCTATAGTGAAAAGGTGATTTAAGCTACTAAGAGACACAGTAAAAAATTAATATCTCTGTTTGATGATATGTACTGGTACCTAACGGCATTGCATTGATCATTGTACTCACAAAAAATTATCGAAATGTCTCCCATTGTCGTGTGGGCCATTTCTGATGTGTCTTCGAAAGATTCACGAGCACGACGTATAATTCCTGGCGTGTTTCGGATTGTGTTGTACATTTCAATTATGCGTTGACGTAGGTCTTCAACGTCTCGAACTTCAGTCTTGTAAACCAAGTACTCGATATGGCCCCAAAAGATAGAAATCAGAGAGGTTAAAATCAGCATTTCTGGCTAGCCATGCAACAGTTCCACCTCGACCTATCCACCTCTGAGGGAACACGGCGTAAAGATGAGCTCTAACTCGAAGGCTAAAATGAGGGCTTGCTCAGTTGTGCATAAACCACATTCGTTGTCTTACTGCTAGCGTTTCATTTTAAAGTAGCTCTGGTAAAGTGTCTTGTAGAAAGGTTAAGTAGAAAATACGGTTCAATTAAATAGTCGCCAACAATTGCGCACCAGCCGTTGAAACTTTACTGCACTTCAGGTAACCTAATGGTAGTAGCGTGTGTATTTTCTTGCTGGCACTCATGACAATTATGTGAATTAAAGATTCCGTTACGGGAAATAGAAGCCTCGTCAGAAATTACGAGCGTAGTTAAACAATTGACTTCGTTAGTTTCCTCCTGAAACAATTGACAAAATTTTACTCATCTGGGATAAACGGCCTCATTTAAAGATTGATCCTTTTGTTAATGAAATGGGTGGTACTGGTGTCCTCGAAGGATTCGTCAGACAAGTACATGGTAGACTCACAATTAGTACCTGTTCTTCAACGTCGTCTGAACGTCTCGTTGTGCAGTATTAGGTCCCCTGGGTTGTATTTTCCCGTATTTTTTTAGCGTCGGTCAACCGCCGTGAACGTTTTTCGATTTGAAAGTTGGATTTGGTCGAGTCTTTACCTAAGATGCATATCGGCATATTCTTTATTTTTTAAATAGGCCATAGCATAGCAGGTTTAAGATAGGAAATGTTAATTTAATTATCGAGGCCCCTCAATTTATTGCAAATTCGAGCCTCGTACCCAAAAATCTATAAGCACATGTATTGTAAACTAAACATGTAGACTTAAAACATTTTTTTGTGAGTGACTATTTAATAAAACCATTATCCCAGCAAACACAAACACGTCCTATGGACATCCGATAGACGTCACACTCGGATCTTGCCTTCGTCCGTAGGACATCCCAAAATCCGGGGTTGACGTCGGTTGGACGTTAAAGGACGTCCAAATGTCCGGTTTGTCTATAGCCGTAGTACGTCCCGGGGACGAGTTTTCGGACGTCCAACGGCTATTACGGCGGTCGTCCCCTGGATGTCTTTCTATAAAACCTAGAGATGTCTTTAGGCCTTTAATTTGGTTCAATCATGGCTCAATAGGGATGAAAATAGGACGTTCATTGGATACCGTATTCTGAACAAATAATTTAAAAAGCCAAACTTGATATTAAAATTTTATTCAAAACATTAAAATACAAGATAATGGAAAAATCCAGCAACAAGTGTACAATTTGATTGTAATAACAAGAACTCTGAAAGTATTAGCAGTTAACATATAAATTACAAAACTTATATAGTTATTTAATTTTTATATAACAAAATAAATTTCGAACTAAACTATTAAAAAATTAAATAACCTTCCTTATACAAATGTAAAAATACAATAAAATTAATTTTTAAATCAGAAGCAAAATAAAACTAAGCCATTTAATACTATTCCTTAAAAAAATTAAGACTATAGAATGAAAAATGTACTCTAGAAATTACTGTTTCTCGAAGCTTAATTTTAATATCTATCCAAATCTTACTTTTGGAATTACAATTTAACTATATAAATTATCACAGTTTAAAATAAAGTTTTAGGCGAACCACTCAGTGAGAGTAATGAATAATAAACTTAAAAAGTTAAATTGAAACATGTACAGGTCCAAAATGAACTTTAAAAACAGCGAACCTTCCCTAACATTCGGAGACTTCAACGCAAATCTTACTTTTGGAATTCCAAATTCAATATATCAAATATAACAGTATGAAATAAAGCTTTAGGCGAACCGTTCAGTGAGAGTAATGAATAATAAACTTAAAAAGTTAAATTTAAACATGTACAGGTCCAAAATGAACTTTAAAAACAGCTAACCTTCCTTAACGTTTGGAGAATTCAACGCAAATCTTACTTTTGGAATTACAATTTAACTATATAAATTATCACAGTATAAAATAAAGCTTTAGGCGAACCACTCAGTGAGAGTAATGAATAATAAACTTAAAAAGTTAAATTGAAACATGTACAGGTCCAAAATGAACTTTAAAAACAGCGAACGTTCCCTAACATTCGGAGAATTCAATGCAAATCTTACTTTTGGAATTCCAAATCCAATATATAGAATATAACAAAATGAAATAAAGCCTTAGGCGAACCACTCAGTGAGAGTAATGAATAATAAACTTAAAAAGTTAAATTGAAACATGTACAGGTCCAAAATGAACTTTAAAAATAGCGAACCTTCCTTAACTTTCGGAGAGTTCAACGCAAATCTTACTTTTGGAATGAATAATAAACTTAAAAAGTTAAATTTAAACATGTACAGGTCCAAAATGAACTTTAAAAACAGCTAACCTTCCTTAACGTTTGGAGAATTCAACGCAAATCTTGCTTTTGGAATTACAATTTAACTATATAAATTATCACAGTATAAAATAAAGCTTTAGGCAAACCACTCAGTGAGAGTAATAAATAATAAACTTAAAAAGTTAAATTTAAACATGTACAGGTCCAAAATGAACTTTAAAAACAGCTAACCTTCCTTAACGTTTGGAGAATTCAACGCAAATCTTGCTTTTGGAATTACAATTTAACTATATAAATTATCACAGTATAAAATAAAGCTTTAGGCAAACCACTCAGTGAGAGTAATAAATAATAAACTTAAAAAGTTAAATTGAAACATGTACAGGTCCAAAATGAACTTTAAAAATAGCGAACCCTCCTTAACTTTCGGAGAATTCAACGCAAATCTTACATTTGGAATTCCAAATCCAATATATAAAATATAACAAAATTAAATAAAGCTTTAGGCGAACCGTTCAGTGAGAGTAATGAATAATAAACTTAAAAAGTTAAATTGAAACATGTACAGGTCCAAAATGAATAGACTTTGATCAAACATATTTTCTTCCTACCTCTGTAAAAGACACATTAAAAAAATCGAGTTAAAGTCATTAAAAAAAATCAAACAGTTTTTTAATAAAATACTTACTCGTATGATTTATTATCAGCAATACTAGAGATTACTATGTTATAATCTTTAACGTTTGTGTAGAACGTATTATGGACTTTATGGTGACCGATTCCAAACTATCGACTAATGGCGTCGTACAAACAGTGTTTCCACACGGGTGACTTTATTTTTCCCTTTTTTTTGAGCGGATAAATTAATTTTTCCCGTTTTCGAAAACCGTTTTCCCCGCAATTTTTCCCGCTAAATTTTAACCGACGGCACTTATGTTAAAATCGCGTGCTCCACAGAAATTATGATTTTTTCCCCAAATGTGGACTAAATGATGACGATTTTCATTCCATATTAAATTTAAGTTTAAGGAGGCGACAAATGGTATAATTCCCTTATCGGTTCCTTTTTTCAGTTTTAATAGATTTTAAACTACTATACAGCCGCTCTGTTACTACATTAGAATAAGGCAAGCACAAAAAGAATCTCACTAGATTTGGAAGCTGAGTGAACATTGGTTCATTGTATGAAAGTAGCCCAATTGGGCTGGAAAACCGACCAACTGGCAACCCTGCTTCGAAATGAATAAATGATATGGCCCGTAAGTTCGTAACGGCCAGGATACGGGTAACCAAGGAAGCAAGGATAGGATCTTTGGGGTAACCAAGGACAGTAGATACAGGGACGAGAAAGTGTATTGGCGGCCTCTGTTGGAATATATCAGCTTATACGACCAAACGCAAGGAGAGTTAGTTGTAAACAAAAAAAATGGCGGTCACCTAATTTTAGCGGTTCTTGACGAGGCTTAAGTGTTCAAAACAAATGGGCATTTTTTTATTTACGCTCGTAGTTTTTATTTTTAATTTAACATCAAAATGGTAAAAACTAACTATAATAATACTGTCCATGGTGAACCACGTCTTAACAATGGCCGCGGTTTGTTTACATCTAACTCCCTGTGAATATGAAGTCGTTTAAAAACGAATTTTTTTCCTGCTTTCTCGTCCCTGTATCTACTGTCCTTGGGGTAACGACCCAGCCGGGCCGTAGCAGACAATTCTAATGAGAACAAGAGCTGATTCGAGCATAGACGAAGAACGGGTAAATTGGAGTACGCAGTGAACAACCTTGCGCAGTGAATCTAGCGAGTTCAGAAAAGGTCTAGAAATAAGTACTATAAACAAAAAGGTCTAGAAATAAGTACGATAAACAAAAAGGCCTAGAAATAAGCATGCACTATATAGTTTTCACTATCGTTAACTTTTCCCGCAAAATTTCCCGTTCTGAGTGATTTTCCCCGCTTTATTCCCTTTTTCCCGATTTCGAATATTTTGCAGCGCTCTTAGTCAGTTTTCCCCGAAAACGGGATTTATTCCCGCAATGTGGAAACACTGCGTGCAAAAGAAACTACAAACTGGGCTACCAGATATTTTAAAAGGACTTTAGCTCGGCCAACTTAGATCAGCTTTTTCGCAGTAATTGGCTGTGATTGTAGAAATAATTCATCAAATGAAAATAATGAAAATAAAAATTAAGAAAATAATAATATAAAAAATATAAAAATTAAGAACAGATAAAATTAATTAAATAATTAAGTAGTTTTGATTTAACACGTAATTTCATTAATTGACGTTAAATAAACTCGTAAATTTAAATAATAATATTCTTAATAAAATTAATATTTTGTGGTTCATTAATCATTATCAGCTCAAATACAAATACAGGTGAAAAAAATTAAAATTAATTGCTGATAAACGCACCTCTAGATAGCATTGATGGACGAAACATTTCGGACGAATAGTGGAGATCCATGCGACGTCGATTGGGCTGAATATCGGATGTCGCGAAATTGGTTCTACGAGGACTAAAATGGGACGTCCGTTATTCGTCCCGTAGGATGAATTTTGGACGGGACCAAGCTGGGCTCTATGGACCATGCTGGGACGTCCCAGGGACGATTTGTGTTTGCTGGGTAATTACACCAGCCAACTACATTCAGTGTACTAGCATTCGGAAAACAAAACAGGGAGGTGAGCTAGATACGGTTCGAAACGCCTCACAAGGTATTTAATTTGTACTTAATTATGGCCTTAGAAGAATAAAAAAACGAAATTCAATAATTTCCTTGTTTTAATAGGCGAAGTCACATTTTTTATCGAAAAAGATAAGAAACTAATGCTATGTGAAAAGAAACAATTTGGTCCCAGGAATAATAGAAACTGCACATTTGCGCGTTTTTAGATGTTTTAGAGGCCAATTACTTGGATACGGTTGAATTTAGAAAAACGTTTCTCGGGACCTTTTTACACTCCTTTTTATCGAAACAATATGCCATTTTTTGTGACCGTTTTCTTTGAGACACCATGTATAAATTGAGAATTGTATAGAGAAGAAAAACTTCATTACAATAATAATAGTTAATAAATAGTTATAATAAGTTTTGAATTTAAAAAATAATGGATGTGATTTTTTGAAATGAAATACTAAAATAACGATTTTAAAATTATCAAACAGTCATATCAAAAATCAAGCCAGACATTCCAACAGAAAACTGATTTCGCCCCACATATGTTAAATTGACAAACATGATTATAATTAACATCGAGGGTGCTATACATGTAAGCAGTCCCTTGCAATTTAAGGTAAAATAATTCACAAATTATTGCGTGGTGGTCGCCATACAGCATACATCTTTGACGTTTGGGCTTCCGTTGAAATCCAACGATAGGATATTTAAAGCACAAGTCAAATTTCAGATTTCCGAGGAAAGTCAGAGCTCCTACCCGGTACTGATGAGCACGAAAATGGAGCAACCGCTTCTTTGTTGGAATCTATGGCTGATACTTTGTCTAGAGATAAATTGATTATTAATAAAATTTCCTATCCTTACTTCAAAAAGAATTGTTTATATTTTAACCATTTATTTTATTTTATCATTTTCAATTCCCAAAAATATTTTAACGCTTAGCCCAGTCACTTTTATAATTTCACAACATTTTGGTTTATATGATTTGTTAGGTACATGCAGCTTGCGCCAAAACAGAGGTTAGAGAAAAGATAGGTTCAGACGCGATCCAGCAAAATTCCCATTTATTTATGCTAAGTAAGTTTATAGGGTGTTGCTTAAAACTTATCAGGTTTGATTTATGGGTTTTGTTGTATAACAGGTGCCTCGAAGTAGCAATTGAATTCCTACAACTTGATCTTTAGTTTGGAATATCAAGTGTGCATTTATTAACTACAGCTTTTAATATCGTGCAGCTGATTTAATTTTACTTTGTTATCCCTACCATTGGCGGGTAGACTAAAATATAAAACAAATTTCGTTTCCAAATAAAAATTAAACTCTGATTTAAAAAATAATGTTTCAACGCAAATCGTAGTCTCATGCTTTTTCCACCAGAAAGCGCAAGGAGGACAGTTTTCCATTAAAAAAGTTTAAAAGGAGGATTCTAGATAAAATAAGTGATAATAAACGCAATTTCAAAAACATTTTAATATTAGAGCTGGTTTTAGATTGACGCCATACTAGGATGTGATACGATGTTTTTCTCAATTTTGTGTTATTGAAAGGCTGGAAAACTACCTTTGCTACAGAGTGATTTTTCTTTCCAAGATTCGACACAATACCTCATGAGTTTGTCGAAGGAATATTGGAAACGATATATATTTTTGCTGTTAAAACATTAGCTACACAGACCGAATTTCAAAAATTTATTTAGAAACATTTTGTTAAGGTTGATTTGAGGAGAAAGGTAGTTCGTAAAGTTCTCTCCCAAAAGCAAACTTGACGTATGATACATAGGAAACCTGCAATTGGTCGCAAAATTCGAAAACATAAGGTAGTTAAAATACAACGAAAACAGGTTGTGGTCTCATTAACGTTGTAAGACTGAGTATAAATATCGTGTCCTTAGACCATCACTAAATAAATATTTTCTTAAAACTGTCTTCAACATAAGGTAGGCTAAAGAAATGTCTATAACCTTTCTAGAAATCGGACAATTTGTGGATGTCTTTATACTTCTCCATGAAGGTTTTATAGTGTAAGACGGCAGTTCCGTAGATGCTCTTTCACAAGGGTCTTAGGCAAACAATTGGTTTATGACACCAATAGAGCCCTGTAAGGGAATAGAATTCGGACATGGACTTTCAACGCAAATGTCTTGCTGACATATTTTTTCAGTTAGGATCCCTTTACTTTTTGGCTCGTAACCTTAAATTTTAAAGAAAATAACTTCCAGAGCTTCAATTTGTTTGGGTTTGACGAGCAAATAGGACTTGAACTGGATAGAAGAACTGGAATTTCAAATGGGAAAGGGCCCAAACTAAAATTTACATTGAACTTTTGAAATTACGCTATAATATGATATCTAAATTAAAGGATTCGGCTTTGCACTCCACAGTTCGTACGGTGTCGTCCCTTTGATGAGAGTTGAACTGGACGATTTAGAATATACGTCATCGTGTTGACAGCTTAAACCCACAGCTTTGGATGTAGATTGAGTTTCGAATACAGCATCGGTTGAACAGACTCCATGATTGTTCGATTCTCACGTTCAGCTACTCCATTTTGCTCAGGAGTGTATGACATTGAGGTTCGATGCTTCAGGCAAATTCTTTGCGTTGCTTTTCGGGGAAATTCATTATTGACGTACTCAGTGCCGTTATCCGTGATAAGTTCGCGTACGGTTTGCTCATAGTTCTTCGCCAAGAAATATGTTATACGAATGCCGGAGTAATCATCCTTGAATAGAACATAGTAAAGCTTTCCCTTCATTGATGGTTTCAGGGATGGCCCCCAGAGTCCTGAATGAATTCGTTCTTCTGGCGTCTTGGTCTTATCCAACCGAGTGCCAAAGCTGTGACGAGTCAGTCTCTTGATTGATAATCTCGTAACCGAGTTTCTTCAGAGTAGCCGTTACATGTCCTTTATCTTGATGACCCAATCTTTCGTATTAGACTTGGAGGTCCACTTTTTTCTCATTCCTTGGATCAGTAGCAACTTGGAGCAACAAACACCACACCCCACACAAGTGGAACGCTACTCATCAAAATTCGCGGATTTTCTAGTGTACATTTTTCATTGGCTAGACGCTTTAGCGCCTGCTGCCGTCGGAATTGGAAAATTCGGAAATTGTCTTCCCCCCGCCCGTAAAACGTTCAGCGTAAAGGCTCGTGACGCTCGTCCCATGAAATTCGTACACAACCCTCCGTTAGCGTGTTTAAAGGCTAACTGCGTTCTCCTTGTGTTTGTTGCTCCTAGGTGGCAAGAGATGTGGAACACGATGGCTGCTTCAGCTCCACAGTCATATCCCCCCGGAACATTGACTCAACTTTCCCAGTAAGACGTAAATACTTTTTTCCCTTGATTTTCTCATATAGGCCTCAGTCACAATTTCCAGGTTGGTATTTCGTTTCAAGGCCCTTTTTAGAGAAAACACATTGCATACAAAACCGCTGATGTGCCAAACGTTGTGGATTATCTCGGGACGAACGAACTTTCCGACGTTAAAACTTACCCGAAAGACATCCTCGCCGTCGGCTGTCATCAATCTTTGAAGAGTGGCTGGGCTGTCATACCTCCTAAACTAAATGAACTACGTAGCGTCATTGTTGATGTGCTGCCTATCTCTAAAGTCGAAATACCAGACAGTGTCTGGCGTAGTTTGAGCAAACAGGCCATTTGCGGCAAAAATACCATCGGCGTTGTCGGAGCAAAGTGTTGCTTCGGTTTTCTCCAGTTTTTAGATTTCCGGATGGTTTTTCCCTCCTGTGGAGTCCGTCCAGAGATGATAAAACTTCTTGCATTTGAATTACCTCGGACGATTTCCACTTCAGTTATTGCCAGTGCTATTGACATTTCTTAACCATATCGTCGAGCTAGAAGACCAGATGACTCTTCATTACGTATTGAACGGCCAATCAGTAGATGCTCCAACTCAGCGACAGTCTGTTTTTCCTCGGGCAATGTGTGCCAGAGCATCCCAAACTCTCGGTATTCGTCTTGAGGTAATGTCTCAAAAATGCAGTTGATCAGGAAACGGTCATGGAAAGAAACTGTCGACAGAATGTCTGACCATAGGGAACGCAAGAGTTCATCCCACATTTTCCTTGGTGTTTCATGTTCTGGACTTTCAGGGATAACGCTGACCAGATGACAGTACCGGCTGTACTGAACGAAACTTGGTATTTCTCTAGGGCTGCAGGACAGGACGTCACGGTCTCATCGGTTCGTACTGGTACCGTGAGAATGCTGTAAACGCTTCGTATCGTCAAGACGTCACAGACTTGCCGTTGCCAGCTTCGCCAATTCTCTGGATCAGATAGCTTCTCAATTTCAGGGCGTGGAAGACTATCCATAGTTAAAGGAATCAGAATGCTTAGTAAGTTAGTATAGTTGACAATCATATATAGTAGCGTGGCGCAGTGGAAGCGTGCTTGGCCCAAAACCTGTTCAAGTTTCATAGCAGCAGCGCTTCGCAGAGATGAATAAGAACTAGTGTAAACGATAAACTGGTTTAATTTATTAAAATAAAAAGAGCAAGTTACATGTTGGAAAGCTTATTAATTAGTGACACTCTGATACGCAGTTTAAAGGGTTTTTACATTTAAACCCGAGCGGGATAAATTAAAAATCAAATAAAAAAATATAGCGGAGGGATTAAAGTAAAACCTTTCTGTGGTTTTTTTCTCTCCGAGCAAACTATGTCACCTAGGAGGGGCTTTACAATTACCGTGTTTGTAGGTCTGTGGGTCTGTCTGTAAGCGCAAGCAAAGGGTAATCATTGCGTACGCAGTTTCTTGAAATCACCGCGTTCGCAGTTTCTTGGAATACGGGAAAAGGTTTTTCCAAAATCCCCTCTTTTCGTCATCGGGCGTAGTATAACGATTCGCTAGTGTCTTTGTTTTCTTTTGCGATTTGTGATTGTACGTGAAGAATCTTCGACGTTTGGGACGGACCGAGTGCTGAGGGTTACGGTAAACGTCTCAACGTCCAAATGGTGAGGTTTCCACCAAATGGCGGGGTTTCCACCAAATGTTCACGATATGCGTCATAGTATCATTTGGCGCATCGGGCGGGTTTCAAACCCGAGCCCTTCTGCATGACAGGCGAATGTTCTACTACATGTTACGGTTCCTTGAAAATTATAAGCTCAGCTTAAGTGGAAGAGTATAAAAATAGTTTTTAAAGTCTTACATTTTTTTGCGTATGAAATTTTAAAGGTCAAATCTTGTTTTAGCGCAGTCAGCAGATATAAGAAAGCTAAAGGGTAGAACCCGTGGGTGGTCCACTTATTTATATTTTTGTCTATCGGTACTTTTGAACCGTTAAGGGTAATTTATGAATACAATTTCAAGTGGTATACAACACGCTTTTTTGTTTTGCTTACTTTACTCATAAGTTCGTAATTTATTATACGTGTTTTCTTATCGGCTTTAAATGTGTGTACATTTTCATTAATGTGGTTACATTGGTTTTATATTTTTATATGCGCTGTTGTTTAGCCTTCACTATTCAGTTAAGGTTATTTTTGTGTGCGTTATAAGCCGGGAATTGTTAACGGTTCGGTGTTTTTGGTTTCTTCTATTACAATTTTCATTACCGTGGGTATATGGATTGATATTTTCTGGATTTCTAAGTATTTTAATTACCTTTTTGTTTGATTGGGTTATTATTATATCTTTTTTACTGCATATTTTTGTTAATACTATGTTTATTACTGTGGGTATTTAGATTGACGTTGTCTTGATTATTAAGTATTTTAATTAACTTGCTTCTTAGTTGGGTTATTATTATATACTTTTCTACACTGCAAATTTGAGGTACATTTGGAGAACTTATCGAGAACACTTATGTGCTCCCATGTGATCTTGTAATGTGTCTATGTGAACTCACAATGTTCTTAAAAATAATTATGTGTTCGTCTTGTAAACCATGGTGTTAATTAAGTGTTCAAGTGTTCTAAAATTGTAGAATTAAAATTTTCAGAACATTTTACATTTCAAGAACGTTTGGTTCGCATATCAAGAACACTATTCTTTCAAAGTGATCTTGAGATGTCTCTAGTTTTTCAAATTACACAGGCAAAACGTGTTAGGGTTTTGAACACATTTTAATGTTCAATCAGATAATATTTCACAGTAATTTACACTTGGCTAAAATTCAACTTAATATCAAAAGATAACTTTGTGAATACATATTTAACTCAGCTACTTTTAAGGGTTTTTAGTAGGAATTAGGTACCACCAAAAATTGAGGTATAGGCGAGTGAAAATTCTTTTCCCAGGGTTATATCTTTGCAGCTACATGTTTTTAGTATAAATTAGGTCGCACTCAGAATTCTGAGGTACACACTCTAAAAAAAAGTGAGGTCATATATTTGATCCAAAATCTAGGTCCTTATTGTTCCAGTCCAACAATTTGGGAAAAAAAGAGGAAAGATTACCCAATTTGTTTCAAATAACAACCCCCCCCCCCAGGGTCAAACAGAAGTTACCCAAGGCACAGCAAATTAACCCAAAAAGACCCACCAAAATAATCTAATACAGCTGCCAGAGGATTACATAAAAGTATAGAAAGTCTGGTTTGTAGTGATCTGGTACTGCAACGAGCTGTATGAGATTATTTTGGTGTTTCGCACTTTGAATAGTTGAGAAATAACACCTGGTGGCAGTACTTGCCCATTTCAAACCAAATTGGTTTTTTTCCTATACTTTTTGTTATCCACTGGCAGCAGTATTAGATTATTTTGGTCGCTCACAGCCTCACACTGAGTAGTTGAGAAATAGCACCTGGAGGAAGTATTTGACCATTACAAGCCAGAATTGTTCTTTGTTCTAAACTTTTTGTTACCCACTGGCAGCAGTATTAGAATATTTTGGTCACTGGCACTTTGAATAGTTGAGAAATAACACCTGGTGGCAGTACTTGACCATTACAAACCAGAATTGTTTTTTTCCTATACTTTTTGATATCCACTGGCAGCTGTATTAGATTATTTTGGTCACTGGCACTTTGAATAGTTGAGAAATAGTACCTGGTGGCAGTACTTGACCATTACAAACCAGAATTGGTTTTTTCCTATACTATTTGTTATCCACTGGCAGCTGATGTATTAGATTATTTTGGTCACTGGCACTTTGAATAGTTAAGAAATAACACCTGGTAGCAGTACTTGACCATTACCAACCAGAATTGTTTTTTCCTATACTTTTTGTTTTCCAGCTGTATTAGATTATTTTGATGTTTCGCACTTTGATTAGTTGAGAAATAACACCTGGTGGCAGTACTTGACCATTACAATCCAAATTGTTTTTTCATATACTATTTGTTATCCATTTGCAACTGTATTAGATTATTTTGGTCACTGGCACTTTGAATAGTTGAGAGATAGTACTCGGTGGCAGTACTTGACCATTACAAACCAGACTTGTGTTTTTTCTCATACTTTTTGTTATAAACTGGCAGCAGTATTAGATTATTTTGGTGTTTCGCACTTTAATTAGTTGAGAAATAATACCTGGTGGCACTACTGGACCATTATAAAACCAAATTGTTTTTTCCTATACTTTTTGTTATCCACTGGCAGCAGTATTAGATTATATTGGTGTTTCGCACTTTGAATAGTTGAGAAATAGTACCTGGTGGTAGTACTTGACCATTACAAACCAGATTGGTGTTTGTCTCATACTTTTTGTTAGCCACTGGCAGCAGTATTAGATTATATTGGTGTTTCACACTTTGAATAGTTGAGAAATAGTACCTGGTGGTAGTACTTGACCATTACAAACCAGATTTGTGTTTTTTCTCATACTTTTTGTTAGCCACTGGCAGCAGTACTAGATTATTTTGGTATTTCTTACTTTGAATAGTTGAGAAATAATACCTGGTGGTAGTACTTGACCATTACAAACCAGATTTGGGTTTTTTCTCATACTTTTGTTATCCACTGGCAGCAGTATTAGATTATTTTGGTATTTCATACTTTGAATAGTTGAGAAATAATACCTGGTGGTAGTACTTGACCATTACAAACCAGAGTTGGGTTTTTTCTCATACTTTTGTTATCAACTGGCAGCAGTATTAGATTATTTTGGTATTTCGCACTTTGAATAGTTGAGAAATAGTACCTGGTGGCAGTACTTACCTTTATTTATATTTCAAATTAAAATAGGTTTTTATTTAAACGAATGAAATTAACATTTTCTTAAATTTATCTCTATTTCAAATTAAAATAGGTTTTTTTTATTTAAACAAATAAAATTAAAATTTCATTAATTTAATTTTTATTTTTATTTGTAATTAAATGTAAATAAAATTCCTTTAAATTGATTTTTATTTTATTTGTAATTAAATGTAAATACAATTCCATTAAATTGATTTTTATTTTATTTGTTATTAAATGTAAATGCAATTCCATTAAATTGATTTATTTTATTTGTAATTAAATGTAAATAAAATTCCATTAAATTGATTTTTATATTTCCTTGTGCATTTTAAGTACACTTCCAAAAACAACATCTGTAGAACATTTTAAATGCTCTTAAATTGGCGAATTTAAGAGCACTATACACTTTAAGAACATATTAAGTTCACTTTAATAGCACACTTTTAGATCATAAGAACATTTTTAGTTCATATAATGTGAACGTTGTAAGAACGTTGAAAAGTGCTAAGAACATGATTAGAGCACTTGTAGGACACTATGTATGTGTTCTCCAAACATTCCTGAAGTGTATGTGATCTTAAATCGACACCGTTCTAGGTGATCTTAATGTGTTTTTATTGTGTTCTTTAAATGTACCTCAAATTTGCAGGGTATTGGTCATTTTTCTTGTTTGTTTATAATGTGGGGGATAATTCATATCTATGATTTTTTATTTGAATTGATTTTTATCGGCTTCGTTGGGTTGTCGTCATGAGCCCACGCAGTTCTTTTATTGGTGCTTTCACTTATAGTTTTGGTTTTCGCTTTAACTTTTGTTTTCCATATAAATTTGATTGTTTAAGACCTATAATACAATGGGTTGGTTTTTCCCTATAAAATAATGATCTCGGTTTTATCTCTCAATGCTCAGGGTATCGGGACCCCATCTCGAACACGGCTGCCCGCCTTTTGGCTCGCGACTTGGCTCCCCATATCCTCTGTCTGCAAGAAACCAATATCCATGATAAGTTTCTACAGTCTCCTCTTTGGTTTGATTGGTCCTTAAAATTTATTCACCTAACATGCCCGACCCCTTCCGGATCGGGTGCCTCGATTGTTTTTTCTCCCTTTTTATTTTCGCGTATCGTTCTCAGAGACACGCACGCTTCTAACGGCATTTATGTGAAATTGGCCCTCCCTTCTCAATGCTTCGTACACATTTTTAACATCTACGTTCCCGCTCGCCATGACCCAGACGGCCTAGCGTTATTTTCTTGGGTTTCGACCCATTTAGCGACCATTCCCGGCTCAGACCAGATTGTCTTAGCCGGCGATTTTAATTGCACTCTCGACCCCTCTATTGATCGTACCGGTTGCGTAGAACGCCGTATAGCGTTAGCTCACTCCCTTCAAAACAACGTCTCGTCCTTTAACCTTCGTGACGGTTTCCGTATTTTTGCACCCTTCACCCGCGAATTTACCTGGAATTCTAAAGATGCCTCGTCTCGGTATCACGGCCGTCTTGACCGTATATATTTCGATACCCTTACCACCCCTCGGTCCGTCCGTCACGTCCCGTGTGGATTTTCGGACCACGACGCGGTTTTTCCTCAATTCCATACCATCGCTCAAGTTGGCAAACCTCGCCCCGCATATTGGAAACTAAATGTTTCATCTCTCGAAGACGAGGCTTTTATCGCAGACACGCGTTCTTTCATTGTTGAGCTCATCCATTTGCTCAAGGCCAGTCCCGAACCACACGCTTACTGCGCTTGGTGGTTCTCCACTTTTAAACCCAAATTCTGCGTCTTTGCCAAAGAATATTGGACTGCCCGTATTGCAACAGAGCGAAGTCGTTTTCGCTCTCTCGAAAATGAACTCGCTCTTTTAGCCGACTCAAATCCCACGCGTACGGCCGTTTTACGTCGTGAGCTCGCTGATCTTGTCGATCGCCGCGCGCGCTCAGCACTTCTTAACTCAAGGGTTAAATTTATCCGTCACGTCGATACGCCATCGAAATATTTCTTCAGCTGGTGTTCCCGTTCCACGCAATCCACTACGATCGACTCCCTCTACGACGCTAACGGTGTAGTCGTGACTTCCCCACCGGCCTTACGCGACACAATTGTCTCTTTTTACACGAACCTATACAGTTCCAATGATCAGGCATTCAACAACGCACCTCCCGACCTAATCCACGAATTTTTAGATGATTTACCACACCTATCTGAAACTTCGTTCGACTCTCTCGGCCAAAATCTATCTATGGGCGAAATTACCCATTCCCTGAGTGTCTTGTCACATGGTCACGCTCCTGGCATGGATGGAATCCCGACGGAATTTTATTCCAAATTTTGGAACCTTATCGGCCCCGTTATATTTCAAGTTTATCGTGAACTTCTCAGTAATCCAGCCGCTCGTCGCTACGCGCCCCAATTTACATCCTCGGTCTTGTGTTTAATTCCGAAAACGGGAGACCCACACTCCTTGTCTAATAAACGCCCTATATCGTTGCCTAATTCCGATTATAAAATTATCTCAAAGTGTTTTTCCATCCGCCTGGGTCAGATCCTTCCCGACGTCATTTCTCCTTCACAGTCATGTTCGATTCCCCGTCGCCGCATCTCCGACAACATCCACGTCATTCGTGACGTTATCGATTTAGCCATCGCCAACGGCGAACCGCTGGCTTTGGTCAACATCGATCAAGAAAAGGCATTCGATCGTGTCGACCACGCCTATCTTAGTCACGTCCTTTCTTATTATATTTGGATCCCCGAGTCCACATTAGAGTTAATGACTGCCTCACTACCGCTGTACCTTTCGGACGTGGCATACGTCAGGGATGCCCCCTGTCGAGTCTTTTATACGTTATCGCTCTAGAACCACTTCTCCGTCTTTTGGATAAACGCCTTTCTCGCCCGCTTTCTCCCAAACCCTATCATGTCTTGACTAATTCCACATTTGCCGACGACCTGACCGCCATCATCAGGTCAAATCCCGAATTTATCATTCTCCGTGAATGTCTCGATGTTTATTCCCGAATTTCAGGCGCGCACCAAGTCCGTTGGCTTGTGGTGCGGCTCGTGGATCGGGCGGAACGATTCCCCGCTAGCTCTAAATTTCAACTCGGACGGCTGTCGTTTTCTCGGCGTTTTTCTAGGTAATAATGCCGCTTTCTCGAACCGTAATTGGTCTGATCTTGAGGAAAGGCTCGCGCGCGTTCTAGCGCGATGGCGCCCATTAAAATATCACTGTTCTCTTTTCGGTCGCGTTCTTATTGCCAATAGCCTCGCCGCGTCCATACTTTGGCACCGTCTTCAGGTCCTCGAGCCGCCCAATTCTTTCATTCGACGTTGCCAGCGCCTCTTAAACGATTTCCTCTCTCTCTCTCTTTCTCTCTCTTTCTCTCTCTTTCTCTCTCTCTTTCTCTCTCTCTCTCTCTCTCTCTCTTTCTCTCTCTCTCTCTCTCTCTCTCTTTCTTTCTCTTTCTCTTTCTCTCTTTCTCTCTTTCTCTCTTTCTCTCTTTCTCTCTTTCTCTCTTTCTCTCTTTCTCTCTTTCTCTCTTTCTCTCTTTCTCTCTTTCTCTCTTTCTCTCTTTCTCTCTCTCTCTCTCTCTATTTCTGCTTAATAAAAAATCAGTGCATATATTTCTACAGATTTTAAGTTTAAATAAAATAAATGGCTATTAATAGTACAAATTAAGTGAAGAAATATTTTATCATCAATTATCGTCAAGGGATTTGTTGTTCTATCTTACACACGTTTTAAATTTCAACTAGTACGTTCTTCAATTTATATTACAAAAAAAACCATTTAATTTGATGAAGAAGGCGAAAAAATCTACAAATGGAGTACTACGCCTTAAAAAGGTCCTCTATACATTACCAAAAACCTTAGTCAAGAAAGTCTTTTAATATAATATACATAATACAAGAAGTGTTTGAAAGCTGGCTTACTCTATAGGTTTATTTATTGACGGCTTCAGTTGAGCCTCGTTTTCTTTGGTTTTACTTGAAGAGGATACCGATAAAATTAAGTGAAGGATGCTTTTAGTTTGCAATCACCATGTGACGCTGACTTAGGCTTAAAGAGGTGCCAAGTTTATTAATAATATTACTACTGTTGAAATTTTTCCAAAGCATTTATCCAGAGATTTGGTTGTTTCTTTACTTTTATTACATTGTAACTCATATTATTTTTTTGTATAGTCAATTTAACATGGTCATTTATTTTCCGCTTAGGTTACGATTATCGTCTAAACGTTCAAATTACAGGGTTTCTCCATATAAAGCTGCGGAATATGTAACTTTCAACTGTCTTAAGGTCAAAGCAAAGGCCCGGTATTTTCCAAGCATGCTAAATAAAATTTTAATTTTTTTATTTCTAAGATTCAGAAAAGCTGGTTAAAATTTCTTAGTTTTTAAAATTTATGTTTTCACCGAAAGGCGTAAGACAGAAGGATTTAATTAGCAGTATGTAGAGCCTCCTTTTGAGCTTACGAAAAAAAACTGCTTTCACTGAGATATAACGTCATGGACATAATAAACCGTTTGCGGAGACATTTCTTAATTAAGTTATAAGCATAACACTACTCAGTTTAACAAAGAATAATTTGTTTTAATCACACAGTCAAAAAGTCAAAATAATAAATACAGGAATGGTTCAATTATTCCTCCTTCGGCTGATCTCGGCCCGAGTTGGCCATCTACGATTATTCTCTGGAGAAATTCATCAAAAGTGATAACCGGCGTTCGTTTGACGTGATTGAAGACTAAACCCTATATTAAGAAGTCGCGCAGGTTAAATTCTAGCTATTTTCCAGGCGTTCAGATATTCCACAACATTACATTGTTGATGTGCCGAAGCACCGTCATGCTGCAATTAAAGTCGTTGAACAAATTATTAATAACTTAATTTTGAAATGACTGCAAAAGCTCTTAATAGTTACTGATTAATCTCTTGCAAAACCCTTTTAATTTTATGGTCGGTTGAAAAAAATTGCTTTAAAAATATTATTTTACAAGGGGTCTGATCTCGTTAAAATCTGTGATTTCTTTATTTTAAGGTCTACGATGGTATTATGTTGAGAACTGATATTACTTTCGAAAAACATAAGACCGCTCAGTTTTCTTCTGTGCTATGCAGCGAGAGCTTACTATTGGTGTCCTTCAACCCAAGAGAAATTGCACATAATCTCGCTGTGGAACTTTTTCAAACTGAAACTCAAGTAAAATATTCTTTAAAATTTGTGATATTACAACAAATATAAAGCCCCGTCTTATTTCAACAACGGAAAATTGATAAAATATTGATTCAACCAAAAACGGACATTGGAGTACCAAATCTGGTGAACAAATAGCAATGCTTTTTTCAAATAGCCTGACGCTTTGAAAGAACTAATCTATCCGATGGCTAAAATGAACAGTTTTATATCGCTACCGCTATTAACGTTTCAAAGCTGTGCGATTTACCAAATGAAAGAAAATTAAGCGTTTTGTACGTTATGTGTTTTGCTAAATGTTAATTTTTTGGACTTTTTTTTAATCTACAAATCTGACTTTCGCTTACGTAATGTGAAACTTTAAATTAGTAATTTTTCACATAATTTCCTTTATGCTTTGTTTAAAGGTATAAAACATCGTTTGATTGATTTTGATGTTATAGTTAATAACAATTTGATAGTTGTAACCTGAAAGAAATGTTTTATTTTTAGCTGGAATGTGTAATATTTAAATTGGTTTTGTTTTTTTCCTAGAAATAATAGTGGAAAAATAACAAAACGTTTCATTTTTGGGATTTTCAAGTTGAATAGATATTTCAATATTCTCGAAATTTTAACAAATTTGTTTTAGTGGCACCAACACGTTTGTAAATTGTTCTTAAAATGCAGAAATAAAATCAAGTAACTGTTTTAATAATCAACTGTTTACAATAAATTTTTAATACAGTAAATATCTTATTTGTAGGTTAAGATAGCGTTAATGGACGAGATTTCTTTTGCAGGCCAAGTTTGATTCTTCCTGCTCTACTGCCCTTTTTTCCCTATCTCATCTTTTTTACACCAACCTGCTAATTTCTGATTTTACTGGCCTGGTGATTCTGAATAACTTTGAAACGGGCTAGATTGAAAATTTTTTTCCCATAGCGATAAAAGGAAGGTTGAATGTTAAATTAAGGTTTTTCGTTGCGCTACGTTAAACGAAAAGTGAAATATACAGGGTGTTACGGATAAGAGTACCGAAACTTTCTATATGCATTCTATGGGTCTCTTTGAGTAAAAATTGTCTAACAAACATGGGTCTTAAAGTGCTTCTTTTCAGAGATATCGGCTCCCAAAAAACTACCCAAAAAATCCGGATACAGCCTTAAATCTGGCAAACAATATCCTTCCTTGAACCAAAGTTTTTCATTAAACTATCAATTGTTTTTATCCGTGAGGCGAGAAACTTTAATAATAAGTGGCAAAAGTTCATTAATGTACTTTTAGAAGTAAAATGAGTTTGAAGACAAATACAAGCCATTTTAATTTATTGATACGATTTTAATTATTAAATTTAAAGATACAAATTGAGTATGAGAAACTTCCAAGAGCGTGTCTTCGACTGTCAGAGCTCCTCTTTTTGTGAACACCCCTTCACTCGCGCACAACACTCACGAGACCCTATATTTTACAAAGAAGGCTAAGCTTAGATAAGTCTCTCGAACGGAAAAATACCACCACGTCTGAAAATATACCAACGATATTTACTCGTATAAAGAGTAAGGGCTTACATAATATAGCTTATGCTGTGTTTCAAAATGCTACAGGCACAGCCACTCACCGGGGTTTTAATAAAAGGGGAACGAACCAGAGAGAGTGGAGTGCAACACCGGGCCCTTCCCAAAATAATCCCTTTCGGTGATATAGGCCAAACAACAACAAATGGAGCCCTAAGTATTTCCAATGAAATAGCTAAAGAGAATATGTACGTACCAAAATATCATCCTAAAACGATTTGAAACACCTTAAAGTAAAGCTATTACAGAAAGGAATGTCAAATGAATGACGAATATTTAGTTTCACATTACGAAAGAAAAATGTTAAATTTTTAGGTTTTAAAAAACAACGTTTAAGATTTCAGACGCCAAACGGTAAAATTTGTCAAAATTTAGTATAAAGAGAAAACGTTAAGCACGCGCAAATTCCTTTCATTTGATATATTGAACTGATCTGTAGCTAAAATATCGGCTGTGATACAAGTCTGTACATATTGGCATTATCAGCCATCTTGAAATCGCCACCATCTTGGATAACTGTATGATAGAAAGTTCCATTACACGGATTGGTTCTTTCTAAGCACCGAGCTATCCATAAATAACATTGAATTTTGGTCACCAGAGTTGCTACTCGAGTGTGTATCAGGCTCATAAACTAAATAAATTATTTCGAAGGTTATGGCGCTAGCCGTTGTTGCTCTGTTTCTCGTCTCCATCGTGCTCAGTCTGGATTTCTTTATATACAGCAAACGATTTAAAAGCAGGTCTCTTAATCAAATAAGTAAACGTAAATTATTTATAAAACGAGAACAAGATTTATTAAAATGCACGACGGACTTTGCTGCGCAATTATTTCTGAATCTTTTACTTAAAGGTAGGTTTCAAATAAATATTATTTTTTTTACATCTAAGACGCGTTTTTTATTACCTTGTATTGTTCTTTAACAACTTCAACGAAATATAATTTTTAATTACAAGGAATCACGCAATTTATCAATTTGACGACATGTCAGGATTTCTGCTATTGCCGAGTGCAATACGTTTTAGTTAAGAAAAATATTTAACATGTTATTGAGTCTAAATTGGTCATTACGATACATTGAACAATAAATGTATTTTTTTATCAAGAGTGCGTCTTTGTTCATAGAAGAATCCCGCCAATTGTTAATTCATTATATTAAAAAGGTAAAAGGTTAATATACGGGCGTTCTAATTACAAATAAAGTATACTTTCGGGAAAATAAAACGGCACTCTCAATTTTGCTTCCTGAAAGACTGTTTATGAGTTTCAATACGCAACACCATCAGAAGTTTAGTTTCAAACATAGCCGATAAAACCGCATTGTTGATATTGGTACTGATCATTATAAGCCAAAATACTTTATCCATCAAATAGTATCCATACAACTAAATTGACCGAGACAAAACACCATCAAGTGGAAGTAATACGCTTAATTCATATTCACCCACTTAAGGCCCGTTTTCATGAGAGCGATTTGCGATAAAAAATCCAGCGATTGGCGAGATATATGTTTAAAAACCGCGCGAGAAAATGTCTTTACGTTTTCATGGTAGCGATATTGCGAAGCGAGTAGAGAGAAACCTCTGAGCGAGGGCGATTTTCGGAAAATCGCTCTCTTCTAACCGTAGTAGCAGAGATACTGACAATATAGAGATATGAAACTCCCGATGCATCGCTGCGACCCCTTTTTTTTCGTCAACGTCGGCGCCATCTATCAGCCGGGAGAAAGCTTTTTCTTCCCGTGTTTATTTGTAGTAGGTTTAAGTTTTGAATGAAATTCCATGAATCATATGTGCAGCTTTAATAAATAAATACGATTGCATAGAGGATTTTCAATATAATTTATTAAGATAAAAAGTAAGTTTTTAATTAATTATATTTAATTATTTTAAGAAAGTTCATTTATTAACTATTTTTTATGAACAAGCATATTTTAGACCTTTGTTACTTGATTCAGGGCCATAGGTTAAATTAATGATCATTAATCCAAGGGTATTTCTGGGATAAATAATTGGAATATTATTAATCACAGTATATGTTATCAAAATGGTTAACGAATAAAATGTTTGGTAAGTTTTTGTTAATGTTGAACCTTAAGTATTTTGCGATCTAGATGTTTCTGGGCTTTGTCATACTTGTGGTTTAAATTATGTTTTTCCAATGTACTACGAATGGAAAGTTGTAAAAAAAAATTGATTATTACTTTCAAGTAATCAACACATGGAACATGCTGATGCATCTCATCTTTTGAAATAAACCAAGATTGATCGATTGTTCTTGAAATAATTCTGGTAATCCTCTCTTTGACTTTATTCATTTGTATTACCATTGGGAAAAATTTATCAAACTTGTCCTTGATCTCAGATACGTAGCTCTGGAATCTTTCAGTTGGTATTGTCAAGCCACTGAATGTTGATGTATCACGAGACTTAAATGATGCTAATATATTTGACTGGTTGAGTGTTTGTTTTTGTATGATTCACAATTGTGGTTTTTATTACAACGTGATAAGACATATCCAGAAATGTAAGATAGTGTGTTTTGTTTTCCAGTGAACTTTTACAAATTTGAAAATCTTCCTCCAAACATGCCCTGGGATAATAATTATTTGCTGATGGAAGACTTTCATCATAATCATCTGGAATTATTATATGGGTCTTATATAAGTCAATGTTAAGAAGGAATTTGTCTCGATATTAGGTTTAGTAGCCTGCTGAATTTCAATTGTAGGGATTCCCACTGATAAAGAAAATAATGTTAAAATTTAATAGAGTTGTTTCGAATGAAACTTTTTACAATCCTGTTCTGTAGATATAGTTTCGCTGGAACTTGCTGCAACTGAAACACAGGTCCTTTTTGTAGGTCAATTGTTGCGCTTTTCAGGGGCGTAGGAACGTTCTAGAAGTTGGAGGGGGCAAAGTGAAACCAAAAGGGGTTTGAAGAATGGTTTTGAATTTTTAATGGAGTGTAGCTTTTCCGAATGCATTTGTACATTTTTCTACTATATACATTGGCGGGAAAAGACTGCAATTTAAACACAGTTGAGGTTCTATAAGCTTTATATGCTTTTAAAATGATAATTTTAGCCTTGCGAAGATTTCAACTGACAAACAAGTTGGAGGGGGCAATAACATTAGTTGCCCCTCCCAGTAAAATTCTAGGGAGGGGCATTGCCCCCCTTGCCCCCCCCCCTGGTTCCTACGCTCTTCCACCATTTCTACAGACCGTTTACTAGATTCTATTTGAAAATTGAGTTTTAACTTATGACCCCGTTACCAATATATAAATTTCATCGTATCAGTTGTTTTATGATAGTCCTTGATATCATTTTCTACTAAGTTCTCCGGAACCTTTACGTTTGAGCAACTAGCTAAATTATCATTCCCTTGGGAAATATGTTTCATTTAAATTAACAATACTTAAAACTAAAATTTTACTTGTTGGCTTAAATTAATTTCAAAATATTGTTGGAATAGCGTTTGATGTCAGTCAGTTTTTGGTTTTACTATTCATAAAACAAGAATCCTCAAAATGTAGGGCGCATATTTTATTATGATTTAAATGTATCGCATCTTTCAAATAAAGATAGCTCTGAGAAATGGCTGATAATGTCGGAAGAAGCTAAGTTTATTGAAAAACCACATTTTAAAGATAGGCCTAACAAAAGCTATTAATTAATTTTCCCCCCGGTCTTTCTCTTTTGGAAACTTAAACAAGGAGATCCTTTGCTTTTCTTTGGAACTGTTACAAAATTTTACAGAAAAATTACTTCCAGGCATATTTCTTTATTGATACAAACCCTCAAGATGATAATTTCTAAGACAAAACGCGTATATACATTTTTGCGTCTGAAATCCGCTGTTTGGGATTTCGAAAAATCCGCTTTCTCCCGGCCGTTAGGCGTCACTCCGCTCAGGTTTTTTTTTAAATTCCGGGGGTCGCTTTTCAGGCGGAGTTTCATATCTCTATATTGTCAGTATCTCTGGTAGTAGACTTTTTCGCGTCTCGCTAGGCGATTTTGGCGAAACGTTGTTGACGTGATTTATAACGTGATAGGCTTCAGCCAATGAAAGCTCACCAATATGAATCGAAAGGTTTTGCGTCGCGTAACCGCGTTGTACAAACGATATATTATTTGCGTTGTATTTAATTAGATTCCGCAGTTTTTGTCTCGGTTTTTTTATATCGTGTTTTCTTCAATATGGAAAGTACAGCTTATATTAAACAAACAAAACCATTATCAAAGAAGAAACTATTAAAAGAGATAAAAGCTGGAGTAAAACGCGTAGAAATTGAAAAAAAGGAAAAATTAATTGAAATGGTTAAAAACTTCACGGAGATATGGGACAAAAGGAGTGAAAATTATAGAAATAGAGACATGAAACAATTAGCTTGGGAGGATATTTCAAAAAAAATGGATGAAACAGGTAATTAAAATGAAATTTCTATATTAATTTGCGGTAAATTGTAGTGATAATTAAAAAAATTATTCATTATAGTTGATGAAGTTAAAAAGATATGGAAGAATCTAGTGGAACAATTCAGAACTCACTACGACAATGTTACAATCACAAAAAGTGGACAAGAGTTTGACGAAGAGGCATTTTCTTCAGTAAAATGGCATTTTTTTAAAATAATGTTGTTTTTAAAAGATGTTGTTTCTCGTCGAGAGTGAGTAACCATTAAAAATTAAACCCAAAACTTTGGATTTTAAATAACATTTTGTTATTGTTTATAGAACTTCTTCAAACTATATTTCTGAAACATTTGATGATAATGAGGTTATAAATATGTGTGAAGCTGATAATGATGAATCCAAATTGAACTGTTCTCAAGTAATTAAAATTTTAAATTTAGAGATATCCTATATTGTTTTATTTTTTCTATAGGGATATGTTTTAATTTTTATTTCAAAAACCATATTCTTATAGAAAAATTTAAAACAATATAACTCTCATAAATTTAACGTCAAATTATAAAATGAAAATATACTTGTTTTTTTTATTAAAGTGGTTAGCCCTTTGATTTATTATTTGATATTAAATCTATTAGTTATATTATTTTAATCTTTCTATAGAGATGTTTCTAATTTATCTATAGAGATGTTTCTAATTTATCTATAGAGATGTTTCTAATTTATCTATAGAGATGTTTCTAATTTATCTATAGAGATGTTTCTAATTTATCTATAGAGATGTTTCTAATTTATCTATAGAGATGTTTCTAATTTATCTATAGAGATGTTTCTAATTTATCTATTTAAGATTTTTGCAATTGGAGATGAGGAATTCACGCTTAATGAACCTGATTTGTTAAAGAGTGAACCTAATGAAAAATTAAAGGAAGTTGCTTCTACTTCAAAAGTAAACAATCCGGCATCAAAGCCAGCAAAAAATAAGAAAAACAAGAAAGCTGATTTTCAGGACCTTTTATTAAATCAAATGTCAAAACTGGACACGTAAGAAGTTGCTAAAGAACTAACTGTGTTATAAATCTTGATTTATTATATTTTCAGAGAAATAATTTCACTAAGAAATGAGCCCCCTCCACAACCATCTGGTTTTCTGATGTATGTGACAGAACTATTGGAAAGTGTCCCACGAGCAAAGAAAATGAAATGTCAAAATGACATTATTCAGCTAATTAATAATTATATGGAAGATTGAAAAATTGATAAATTTAAAAGAATGACCATATTTTTTTTAAAAAGAACGTCCTTAAATTTAAAAACCAGTTCCTAAATTTTGTTTAAAAAGTTCCTCAATGTTTTGAAAAGTATGTTTCTTAGTATTTAAAAAGATCGTTTCTAATTTTTTTAGGAATACGGTATAAACGTATAATTTCTAAAAAAAATTAAAAATATTTTTTTAAAAGACCTAAAATGTTAAAAACAAATCTAAAATGATTCTGTCCAATGTTTTTAAGACCAATTTTATTAAAACTCAGTAAAAAATCAATTTAAATGTATTATTAGAATAAAAATTACATGTCATCAATAATTTCTGGGGATTTTTTGACGCCTGGTAAACTCCACTGCCACCAAACTTCACCTTCTTTAGATGAGAAGTATTTTGTAAAGGCATTTCTTACATTAGCAGCTTCAATCGTAAAATTTCGTCCATAACCACAAGCACCTTGATTGAACAAACCCGTATTTGGATCTTCCCGCAGTACGGTTTCAAACTCACCAGGAAGTAAATTTCCATTAGGGTCTACAGAATCGGAAAAGCCAGGGGGACAGTATACTTTATTTGTAGTTTTAGATTCTTCGGTCATCAGGTAATTGTGTAGCACAACACACGCTTTAATCACACTGTCCACATTTTTTGGTTTCATCAGAATCGGTTTACGAAAAACTCTCCACCTAGCTGCCATAATTCCAAAGGCATTTTCACTGCAACGTCTAAAAAATGTGTATTAATATGATTTTAGTAAATTCAACTTTCATGTACTATTTCAAGGTAAAATATCCCAGTGATTGGTCTATCTGGTAGGCTCTAGCCTAACTATAATTTTGGGGGTGGCCCCAAATCACTGGTTTAAACCCTGGTTTACGTTAAAAAATAGTTTAAATAAGTTTTTTATAAAACCGGTTTTATGTAATAATAAAAAAATGCTAAAAATCAGTATGGTTGGTTTTTTCGATTAATCTGGTATAATCAGTATTTACGATGCGAAACGGTTAATTAGTAAAATCACCATATCGATAACTGATACCGATATCATATCGGTTTGGACCCAACACTAGTTTAAAATAAAAGTTTTTTATACAACCCTGCCCCAAATTGTTCATTATTATTATTATTCACATTATTAAAACAGATTTTGAGAACCGCTTGGTGACCCATTCCTTATAAGTTACAGTCAACCTTGAAATCTCCTAATTAGTTTAAAACTGGTATCATTCGTACCTGGCACGACTCAGTTTATAATTGAAAACTCTTCTTTCTGAATCAAGGTTATTTCCAGGGAAAGGCCGCATAAAATTGGGTAACAACTGGAATGCCTCATCACCAAGTAGAACATATGGTAATTTAATCATAGATTCAGGTAAATACGATGGTTGTGGAAAATTAATTGTGCCATTCTGTACTTCTTGTCCAAATGGTGAGAACTTGAATATTCCCCCATCAGAATGAGAACCATAACCCCCAACGTCAACAACTATAAATCGATATTTTGCATCGACAGTTGCCATCAAAACAATAGAATTAAATCCCTAAATAAAAATATAAGGGGTGAACATTTAAAAGCAGATTATATTGGATTTTGCTATGACAATGAAAACAGCAAGTACCTTGTAGTTGTGGAACTGAGTTCCACTTTTTGCTGGTTGCTGGATCATCACGTGCTTACCATCTACTGCACCGCAACATAATGGATAATTCCAGACTTTTTCGAACTCCGAGGAAACACTCTTCCAAGTATATTCGTTTGGCATCTAAATTAATTTAAAACTTAACTTTTCCTTGCATTATATTTGAAAGGAAATTTGGATAATACAGGGATATATTTAGGTTGCAAACATTCCCATAGAGCCTTTGTTGTTTCTTTTATTATGTTGTGAGCTGTTGGTTTTCCCACTCTAAATGAAAATGCCAGAGACCATAAACAATTTCCAGTCACCAGATATCTAACAAAAATATTTCATTATTGCCAAATTAATTTTATCGTAACTAACAATCTTTATATTTACCGCAATGTGAGAGCCAGTCTCAAGCCAGGTGGCATAGGTTCACGAATAACCTTTTGTTTTCTTATTTTGGGACCAACAATGGATAACAAATGGTCAAACTCTTCTGGGGACATTCTTGTGTATGTTTTGAACATACAGGGATCATGTTGTCTCATATTTTGAAGCTTAAAATGAAGCAAACATATAAATTTAAAATAGGTTATTATAAGCCTATGTTCATTTGTAGAAAAATTAAAGTTACCAGTGTTTCATAATCTCCTTCCGTGGCTCTATTTTCCCAGATAGGGTTTTTCCACCAGCGTTTTGGAGTATATTTCCTCTTATTTTTCGCGTTCATGAAGATTATAATTTGCATAAATAAAAGCTTTTTTTTTAACAACAACAGTTTCAACAAATTCTTCTTTCGGTTAAAGACCACCATTTTAAAAGACGAATTCGCTAACCGAAGGTAAAATCGCTTCAAAATAACGCTATAATGAAAACTTAAAACTCGCGCGATTTTTTGGGTTTGGCGAATTGCGATCACAAAAAAATAGCTCGCGAAATCGCTCGAATTTTATTTCGCTCTCGCTTTCAATATTCGCGCGAAAAATCGCCGTCATGAAAACGGGCCTTTAGTCGTGAAAAATTTCGGTTATCGGCCGTGGTAGCGTTGGGGTAGCGAGGACTCTAGCCTTTTACCCGCGTAAAGGCGCATTATTCTCGGTTTTTCTACTGGGGTGGTAAAAAATTGTGAGCTCTCGTTTTTGAAAAGTATTACAAAATGAGCGAGCAGATTGTAGTCCTCGGTCACCTTATCTTTTCAAAAAGAAAGCCTAACTGAGCAAGCTCGAGCCGAGCGCCGAATATATTTCTTGGTCGTTGATAGCTTGCGTCGCGGTGAGCGAGATCACCCGTAGCGACGATCTATTCTTTTCACCGTGAAAGGGGCTACGTTTTGCAGAGAGATAAACCCTCTAGCGACGGTTTCATTCGTTCACAATAAAGCGCTCAAAGCCCGTTGAGAGAGAGAGCGACGGGCTACTTTTCTTACCTTGCAAATTGCCGCGTCTAGTTCACTAGAAAGCGCTCACGGACCGTTGAGAGGGATCCCCGTAGCGACGGGTTAGTTTGCTCACAGTGCGATAATAATTTTCTGCGGTGGTGGCGTTTAGCGGCGGCGCAGGGCTCTATTGTATATAACAAAGCTAAGCACGATTGCACTGCTTCAAGTTCGCCTTACAGTTGGACTTCATCTATCTCATAATATTTCAAAGCGTAATTGTAGTCTCATTGTTTTCTTAGTCATTTTAAATAAAAGAGACTAAATTAAGGAGATTAATTAGATTACATTTCAGGGGACGCTCTGTGGGTTTTAGGTTTAACCTCCCCCTCCTGGTCAGCCCTAGCTCCAATTTAAATATGTCCTTGATGGGAAATTCGAAATAAATGACATTTTCCTGGTAAATTCCATAACGTCGTAAATATAGTTTATTGCCGAGCCAAAAATTTAAATATCGTCGTTTGTAGAAAAAACAAACAAACAAAACTCTTTTTATTGCTAGAGTAACACTAATTACCTTGTGAATTTACATGTTTGATCACATGGAATTTTCAATAATACATCAAAACTATCCTCTTTTCGACACAGATAATAATTATATACACTTTATATACACGGTGAAGTTTATAGAGTTACTAGTATCTAAAGTAAATGAAAATTTAAACGGGACAAAAGTCAAGAAGTAGGTTTAGGGGTTTTTTCACTAAAAAAGTAAGTTTATTATGAGCATTCAAGTTAAATGAGTTAAATAAGTTGTTCGGTTTCCTCTGTCTTTTGCTAGAAGTTGGCTGCCTGCCGGGAGTAGTGGCGTACTCCTGTAATCCCAAGCGTCTGGGAGGCAGAGTTTGTGGATGGCTGTTTGAGGAAGACCACCAATCCCCCAACGGGTGGTCGGAATACTTCCGCCACGAGTGTCCCCACGTATCCCCCCGTTGGCTTGGCCTTTGCACATATCTCGCCCTGATTATTCAAATGGACGAGAGGACTGAATTGTCCCACACGTCACAATCGACTAAAAAAAAGGTGGATGCCTGTAAAGCACATGTAGCTTGAAGCTAGGCAATATACAGTGAAAGACAGAGAAAACCTTAAATTCTATTTCCATTTATTTAATTCTAGACTTTTTCAAAAAATTTGAACTCTCTATACGTAATTAGTTGAGCTACATGCTCTAGGGATATGCAACTCCGCCGATATCGCATGATGGCAACAGCAATGAAGATTTTCCTTTCGACATTGGCGGAGGAAGCAAGAATCGATAAAACTTTCTTGGCCAAACTAGCTTAAATTGGGAACCGCTTTTCACTTATTCTCAAGTAATCTAATATGCCTACGTCGTCCTATTCACATATTTTATCTTCCAAGTAGGTTCTAAGTTCCGTTTCGTATTTTGAAATACAATTATCAGTAGGATCACTTAATTGGCGCCATTAATAACGGATACCGAACGGACGCCTTTTTTTCGTAACCCTTTCTTGGTTGTTCTTCTTGTCTACTTGTGGCATTCTTTTTAAAAATTCCAAAATGGTGTCTGTTGCTGCTTTTAAACTTGGAGTGTGAAATTCGATGTCTTCGGTGTCATCATTGTCGTCGTCTGCCAACTCAGTTAAGTTAGGTTCCGAAGCCAATTTCGAGACGGGTTTGCTGAAGATTTCTGTAAAGCACCCCAATAATTACATAATTTACGGTTTAACTGAATATGTTGCGAGCTGAAATACACCTTATAAAACAGTTGTTTTTTGTCACCGATCTAATAGAGCGGTGACGACATCCTCCTTGTCTTGAATTTCTCCGCTGAACCGTGAAGCCAATTTTGTCAGCAATGTTGTTTTAAAATCCTTTAGCGTGAGTGTATCAACGGTCTTGATCTCCATATAGGCTGTCATAAGTTGACCAATGACCAAAGGGCTCTTGGACCATTTGTTTGGAAGACCTCAGTGGACACCTTTTTACGACTACGTGAACTTTGTAAATATAGCATTTTTACTTCCAACTTGTTATCTGAACTTATTTTTTACCGTTTCAATTTTACTATAAATACGCAATGTATCTATGAAAAGCTGGTGTGTTCGAGTAATGACTTTCGTGTTCTGTAGCGTTTCTAAAATCGTCATGTAATAAATTGTATATAGAAATTTTAATTAAGTGTTAAGAAGTTTATTTCCGTGTGTGATCAGTCTGGTATGCGCTACACTTTTGGTCCGTCGAGCCAGATCTCAGTACATCAGTGAGCATCTACAACTCATCTGGGAGAACTGGTCGTCTAATCCTTGCGTGTGGAACAGTCTGATTTATACGGAAGTCATTCAAACTTCATCTTGGCGTTGTTAACCATGGATGTACTACCCAACAAACGTTGTGCCATCAAGGGGCAGCTAACAAGACTAGAAACGATCCGCACCAGTCATGCAATTCAACCACTAACCGATCTTGCTGTCGCGTCGTACCGAGATAAGGCCGACAAGGTCCTGAACGAATTGGAAGACCTACAAGCAGTCATAGTAGAACGATGTACAGCAGCCGACTTCGATATACATGAAACGGAGTACAACGGACTAATCGCAAGAGCAGAAGACCTTAGCCTGTTTTTCAATGGTCTACTCCTTCAATGTAGAAGGGTAGCTCCGCCACCAGCTATAGCGAAGACAACGGCTGATATCAAACTCCCAAAGATGGAACTTCCGACTTTCAGTGGTAACTATACCGACTGGTTCACGTTTCATGATTTGTTTACTGCCACGGTGCACAATTCACCGCTGTCTAGAGCACAGAAGCTACAGTATCTAAAGTCGTCTCTTCGTGGAGATGCCGCATTACTTATTCAATCGATCCTCATTACGAGCGTTACGAGTCCTCAATGAGCCGGTCAACCACTGGGATGCAATTCCTCTCCACATTGTCAAGGATAAATTGGATCCAGAGACCAGGAAGCAGTGGGAACTTTCACTCACCACCACTACCCGACCTGCATTCCAGGAGCTAACAACATTCATTGAGCAGCGAGCACGGGCACTACTGGCGTCATCGGCAGCCAATTCAACCAGAGCGAAAATTATTGCTGCTTTTCATCCAAGGAGAAGCACAGTTGCACACCATGGCGCAGTCCAAGACTCTTGTACCGTTTGTGGTGGAGCCCATTCCGTCTACAAATGTGAATCACAGCAAAAATCTACAATCGAGAACCGTTGGAAAGTCATAAAGGAACGCTCATTATGCTAAAACTGCCTGCGGAGCGACCCCCAGGTTTCAAAGTGCAGATCTGAAAGCTGTCGCAAGTGCTCAGCTAAGCACAATACGCTTCTGCAACGAGACTCTCAGTCAATGGAGTCGGCGACGGGTTCGAGTTGAGTTAACTGCTTGGTATCTTGAGACACTGTTCCAGTAGTCTTGGCCACCGCAGTCATTCAGGTTGAGTTATCAGGTGGTCAACTTCAATCAATTCGAGCCCTTCTCGATTCTGGTTCACACGCCAGCTTCATCACTGAGAAATGCCGTAAAACACTACAACTTAAACGACGACGTCTCAATGTCACAATAGGAGGAATTGGAGGTGTGGGCGTTGGAACTTCCCGTGGGATCGTTCAACTCTGTATCAGATCAATCGACGGGAGCCCTTCAATTAAGGTCGATGCACTAGTCCTTAACACTGTCACTGCAGATTTACCGAACTTTCCTATCAACGCCGAGTGCTGGAATCACATTAAAAAAATCAAGCTAGCAGACTCAACATTCCAACAGCCTGGACCTATTGACGTACTGTTGGGCGCTGACATGTATTTACATATTGCCCGATATGGTATCTGTAAGGGACGACCAGGTACCGCCGGAGCATTTAATACAGTATTCGGTTGGGTGATCTGCGACCCAACGGGAGTGACGAATTCAATTACACAAGCTCCAGTAATCCAAATACATGCGTGTACCATCGAAGAGCAACTTGAAAGGGTCTGGTCATTAGAAGAGATCTCTTCAAAACGAGAATTAACCGCCGCTGAACTTCGGTGCGAAGCAAGCTACTCCAAATTTACCACTCGCACCAAAGAAGACAGATACGTCGTTCGCCTACCGTTAAAAGGTCCTGAAGAATTTGGTTTTTCCAGAAGATAGGCGGTTCGAAGGTTCCTGAAACAAGAAAAGCGACTGCAATTCAATCCTGATTTATACGAACAATATCGTACCTTCATGAAAGAGTACATCGAACTTGGTGACATGTCTCTGATCTCCGAAAACGAAAGTGCAGCTCAAAAGGGGTATTACCTTCCACATCACGCCATTCTCAAGGAAAGCAGTACGACTACAAAATTGAGAGTTGTCTTTGACGCATCGGCCAAAACAACTAACGGCTCATCGCTGAACGATATTCTGCTTGTCGGTGCGAAGATCCAGGATGACCTCATCTGGCTCTTAATACGTTTCAGATTCCATGCTGTAGTCATGACCGCCGATATTGAGAAAATGTACCGACAAATCCTGGTTCATTCAGACGATACGCATCTACAACGAATCGTATGGCGCTCGTATCCTTCGGAGAAGCTACGAGACTTCAAACTACTGACCGTCACCTATGGATTTGCCACTGCACCTTTCCTGGCCACTCGTACCTTAACGCAGTGGGCATCAGACGTTCAGCACAAGTATCCTAACGCATCACGAGCACAAAAAGACGATTTTTAGGTCGATGATCTGTTAATAGGGGCCGAAGACACAAAACGGGCGCTTCAGCTACAATCCGAACTTCTGCAAGCATCCTCCGAAGGCGGATTTCAACTATGAAAATGGGCATTGAATGACCACAAACTACTCACATCATTACCAGTAGGACTGCGTGAAATCCACGGTCCGTTGACCCTCGACAATACAGAGTGTATCAAAACTCAGGGTATCCTATGGACACCGGCGACAGATTCCTTTTAATTCGCAGTTACGGTAACAACCGACTATTCATCATTTACTAAACGAAGTATCCTATCCCAGGTTGCCAAGATTTTGGACCCAATGGGACTCTTGGCACCCGTAATCGTGAAGACCCAAATCCTACTCCAAGATTTATGGAGGCACAAGCTCGGCTGGGACGATGAACTTCCTGCCAGCGTTACCTCGAAGTGGAAGAGCTTTGAGACCGATCTTACTGACAACAAGCGCATAACCATTCAACGTCATACCTCACAACGACAGGTCACTGAGATCACTCTTCAAGCCTACGCCGCTGCCGTATACCTACAAACTAAGAACCTAGACGGTGAAGTTCAATCTCATCTCATAACAGCCAAGACAAAGGTAGCTCCTCTTAAGCAAATTTCGCTACCGAATCTCGAGCTTTGCGGCGCTGTCCTTCTCATCCGTCTCATCTAGATAGTACAAGATGCGTTGAAGAACCGTATCCAAAAGCTCCATTTCTGGACCAATTCAATGACTGTATTGGGATGGTTGTCTTCGCCTCCACAGCGTGGAGGACATTCATCGCAAACCGTGTTTCTGAAATCCAGGGTTCCGTCCAGTGCGTTCAATGGCATCACGTTAAAGGCGAATATAATCCCGCCGACTCCCGAGATTGAGTGGGCTCTACAAAGTTGGATTGGGATCGTCCAACGACAAGACTTCGCTGAGGAAATTCACGCCCTCAAGACCAATCAACCTATCTCTCCAAGAAGTAAATTCTTGTCGCTGAACCCATTTCTCGACTCAGATGGTATACTTAAAGTTGGAGGTCGTATTCGACACGCTAACATCAACACCAACCGTATCCATCCAAGGATCCTACCACGACGAAGTAAGTTGACCGATTTGATCCTCATTTACGAACATCTAAAGCATCTTCATGCGGGGCCTCAACTTCCAATGGCGGTTATTCAACGACGCTTCTGGGTTATCGGTCTTAGAGATGCCGTACGTTTTCAAATCAGACGCTGCGTACCATGCATTCGTCAGAAGGCGACCACACTTCAACAACAAATGGCTGACCTTCCAGCCGCTCGTGTCAATCCAGCCTTAGCCTTTCTTCGATGTGGGGTGGACTACGCCGGGCCGTTTACCTTAAAGGCCATGAAACTACGTGGACAACGGACCTTCAAGGCGTATATCGCACTTTTCGTCTGTTTTGTCACCCGAGCCATCCATTTGGAAATGGTCAGTGATATGACCACCGCTGCCTTCATCGCAGCACTAAAACTATTAACAGCACGAAGGGGAAGGAGCTCTGATATGTACAGTGACTGGGGTTCTAACTTCCAAGGCGCCAGCAGAGAGCTTCGAGATTCTCTGAAGTTTGCAACAACGCAGTCCAACCGCTTTCAGTCGCTCGTTGGTCCTCCGAGGAAGGAATCCGTTGGAATTTTAACCCTCCCGCAGCACCTAACTTCGGATGTCTTTGGGAGGCAGGTGTCAAATCCACCAAATTCCATTTGACGCGATTCGTTGGTCTTAACGCACTAACGTTCGAAGAGATGAACACAGTCTTGTGCCAAGTTGAAGCATGCCTGAACTATCGTCCATTATCAGCACTCTCAACAGATCCTGATAGCTTAGTAGCTCTCACTCCCGGACATTTTCTCATCGGCGACGCCCTGACGGCGATCCCAGAGCCTGATCTTACGTACCCAAGACAAATCGCTTAACGAGATGGCAGCTCGGCCAACAACTCGTGCAACACTTCTGGCGCAAATGGCACTACCAATACCTGACGAGGCTGCAAGAACATCCCAAATGGCTGTCCATCAAGCGTAATCTCAAGGTTGATGACCTGATCCTTATCAAAGAAGACGACCTTCCGCCTACAAAATGGAGACTCGGCCGCATCCAAGAAGTCCATCCTGGAGCTGATGAGTGCGTTCGGGTAGTCCCGACCGCATACTACAACGACCGGTCTTAAAGATATGCCTATTACCATTAGACGTATGAACTATATTTTCTATAATTCAAAATGGTATTTTAAGGACACCGGAATGTTTACGACTACGTGAATTTTGTAAATATAGCATTTTTTACTTCCAACTTGTTATCTGAACTTATTTTTTACCGTTTCCATTTTACTATAAATACGCAATGTATCTATGAAAAAGGGAGTGTGTTCGAGTAATGACTTTCGAGTTCTGTACCGTTTCTAAATCGTCATGTAAAAAATTGTATATATCAATTTTAATTAAGTGTTAAGAAGTTTATTTCCGTGTGTGATCAGTCTGGTATACGCTACACCACCTGCAACGACCTCAAAAGAGGAAATATCTCTAAATACTGCATAGTGCCTCGTGGAAGGGATCTCTATAGATTGTTTACATTTCTTGCCTTCTCTAGCTTCCAAAATACTTTCTCGTAACGCTTTCAGCATTCCATCCTATAAACAATATGACAAAATATTATAACGACAACTTATCGTCGCCGGAGAGCAAACGGCACGTGCAAGTCAATACTAGTTTTCACATCAGAAAAGCGTTATTATTCGCTTAAACGGCTGTACATAGGTTTTAGATTATTTCGTCTTTCACTGGAAGTTGCCGGTTTGCATAGCACGTGCTTTGCGTCTAGCCAACTAAAAAAAAATCCACTTTGGTAAGCATTATACCTCCGCCAACGCTCCATGGCCAAATACACTGAGTTCCATTGAACACCGCCGTTGCTTTTAACATCTTTTTTTTCGGGCGATCGGCTTTTGAAAGCTTCCGTCCATTTGGGTGACCTTTGTAAAAAGATCACCTAATCGCTTACGCAATCTACCATTTCCTTCACGATTGGGCAGCTTTTAATCGACGAATTCACTACTAGTTGTATTGAATGCGCCACACAACGCTTTCTAATCTACAAAGGATTGACATCCAAATCCAAAATGTCTTCGACTATTTGATCATGCGCTGTTCGCGCTACTACCATAGATATAAGAAATGTATATAAAGGTCTAGATAAATTTCGGGGCGTCTAAGCCTAACATAAAATACGGAATTGACACCTAGCAGACACCGAGGAAGGCACGTGACCAAGAGCGCGAGCTCTCTTAGCATTTTAGTACTAAGTGCTTGACCTTTCCGCAGGCGGAAGTCTTTAGACACCATCTGTTGGTGACTTTTAGTATAATTTTTAAGCAGGAGACAATGGCTCTCGCGACGATAGCACGAGCTTTCTTACCGATAGATAGCGCGTTATAATTATAGCCTGCAGAAATTACGCGTTTCTGCTAGCTGTCGCCTTCGTATTCACTCCCTTTGAAATATTTTATCTTGACCTTTATATACGTTTCCTATATCTGTGGCTACTACGGCCAACACATTCGTCGAAATTCCGCGAGCAAGGATTTTCCCCCTATAAAATGTACTATAATGTGTAGGAGGTCAGCGCCACGCTCGGTGGTTATATTGTCTTGAATGTAAAAACTATACTAAAAATAATAATCCGCTAGGGGCGCTGACATCATACACATATTTTGCTCATAGGTTAACACAGAAACGTCAACGAATGAGATGGCCGCTGTAGCGCGAGAGAAATGTTATGTTACATAGTTCATATATGTAATTAAATCTTTAAATATAAATGTATTTCAATAATTAGAAAACAAAGTATAAAACATAACAATGGCGACGGAGATGGGATAGTATAAAACAAGTATATTAGAAAGCAAAATAATCCGATGAAACCTTAAGCCTTAGTCAACAGGCGTAATATAAAAACTTTAAAGTAACTTGTAATTTAGAAAGTATGACAACCAAACAACATCATTTTGATGAATTTGATCCGACAACGGAGCCATGGACCCTTTATCAGGAAAGATTGTATCAGCATTTTTTGGCATGTATAATAAAAGATTTGGAAGATCCCGCAAGAAACGCAGAAGTTCAAGTGATGAAGCGTGCCATATTGGTATCAGTTCTGGGCAAAAACACCTATGCCTTGCTACGTAACCTTGTAGCACCTGATAAACCTAGTGAAAAATCATATACTCATCTAGTAGAAGCCCTTGCAAATCATTTTAGCCCAAAACCCAGACAAATAATACAGATATCAAAATTTTACAAAAGGGACCAAAAGCAAGGAGAAAGCGTTGCTCAATATTTGGCGGCGTTACGACAGATGTCTGAACATTGCAACTTTGGGGCATTTTTGGAAGATGCATCGCGAGATAAGTTTATATGTGGCATTAATGATGATAAAATTCCACATAGATTATTCGAGGAAGAATTTACTTTAGATAGAGCAGTAACCTTAGCACAGGCGCTAGAGTCAGCTATGAAAGACGCTACAGTTATTAAAGGGCCTATTGACAATTCAACAATACACAAGTTAGCCGTTACTCACCGTTCGCATAAACCTACCTATAGTAATCAAGAGCAAATAAAGAATCAATCTGGCCAGGGGTGCAACAATTTTAAACCTTGTATTCGTTGCTTAGTCACAAGTCATGAAGAATGGAAGTGCCCATTCAAGTCTGAAATATGTTACAAATGTAACAAAGTTGAACACACAAAAGGAGCATGCACAGATGGAAAATGGATACACCGTGGAAATTATTTTCCCCGGGGTAGTTTTAGTCAAAGGAAATTTTCATCAGCATAGAAATTATTTTCCCTGCAGCTATGCTAATAAGCAAAATACCTTTTCTCAACGTGGCAACTTAAACCAGCACAACAATTTTAGTCAACGTCGTAATACTGGAAATACCTTTTATAGAGGACATTCTCATCACATTTCTAATGATAGTCCGAGCGATGATTCCAGTTATCAGAGTGAGTTCGAAAATTATCAGGATGAATACGAACATTTTAATCAATTTCAAACTTGTCAAATCACTGAAAATATGTTACCACCACAATCGGGAATTTCACAAGAACCTACAGATGACCTTAAATATGGTTTGTTTCACATTAATGCCGCAATCCAAGATACACACGGCAAACCACCGAAGCCCATTATCATTCAGTGTGTAATTAATGATACGCCAGTTGACATGGAATTAGATACTGGATCAGGACATTCCATGATATCACTAACCCAAATGAAATCCATACGTAACATTTCGCAATTGCAACCTCTAGCTGATGGTTTATCATCATTCACCGGACATCCAGTGGAAATATTAGGACAAACTATAGTAAAAGTGAAATTCAACAAGCAGACCTCAAACTTGCCACTACTCGTATTTAAAGGACCTGGCCCTAACCTATGTGGTCGGGCATGGATTTTCTCTAATTTGCATATTCTCCAACAGATAAGTCCCACACCAAATATATTCAATGTATCTATAACGAACAAACCTGCCGCAAACATTGAAGCCATTTTACATAAACATGATACCATATTCAGTCCAGGACCCGGATGCCTTAAAGACGTCAAGGTGCATTTATATGTGAAACGAGACGCTCAACCTCGTTTTTTCAAACAACGGCCTATACCATATGCTATGAAAGACCTAGTCGAAAATGAATTATCAAGATTAGAGGCAAATACTATCATGACTACCGTCCCACATTCTGAATACGCCGCACCCATAGTCCCCGTTATGAAACCTGCCGGGCGCGTGAGACTTTGTGGTGATTACAAGTTGACGGCAAACAAGGTTATCAACGTAGAGAAATATCCTTTGCCTAGGGCAGAAGACATTTTTGCAAAATTAGCAGGCAGTGTAATATTTTCAATACTAGATTTAAGATAAGCCTACAGTCAATTAAGTTTAGATGATGAATCCAAGAAATTGACAGTTATAAACACCACTAAAGGTCTATATGAGTTTAACCGCTTGCCGTATGGTATTTCATCCGCATCTGCAATTTTCCAAAGGCAAATGGAAACGTTATTTCGTGATCAAAGACATATTTCTAAATTTCAAGATGACATTTTATTGGGAGGTACTTCTACTGAAGACCTTTTGAACATTGTGGATGAAGTTCTTTCTACTTTAAAAGAAGCTGGACTCAAATTAAACAAGGAGAAATGCCAATTTTTAAAGACAGAAATAGAGTTTTTGGGTCACCGTTTGGACTCTAAAGGTTTACGCCCTCAAGTAGGAAAACTCAAAGCAATAGAAGACGTCCCATCTCCTACTTCAATTGAGCAGTTACGATCCTTTTTAGGCTTGCTTAATTATTATACCAAGTTCCTACCAAATAATGCAACCCTATTGGAGCCACTTTATTCTCTGTTAATCAAATCACAGCCATGGATATGGAACCCTGTACACGAAGAAACCTTTCAGAAAGCAAAAAGATCTATCAGCGAGGCTAGTTTATTAGTCCATTTTGACCAATCAAAACCAGTCGTGTTGGCTTGTGACGCCTCACCTGTAGGCATAGGAGCCGTTATTTCGCACGTTATCAATGGTCAAGAGTACCCTATAGCGTTTGCCTCGAGAACTTTAAGCCAAGCGGAAAGAAATTATCCACAAATAGAACGTGAAGCCTTATCATTGATATAAGGAGTAATGAAGTATAAATAATACTTATTGGGACGCAAATTCACTTTGATAACAGATCATCAACCTTTGGTGACGATTTTTTCTGAGAACAAACCTATACCGCCCGTTACAGCTGCACGATTGCAGAGGTGGGCACTTATGTTATCTGCTTACGATTATACCATCAAACATAAGAAAGGATCTCTTCACTACAATGCTGACCCATTGAGTAGACTGCCCTTGCCTACACAAATGAATGAACCACCATTGCCTAGCGACCATGTATTTTTGATCAATACTGTAAACCAGGGCCCAGTTACCATGTCACAAATACAGAATGCAACCTCATCAGACCCGATCCTAACTCAAGTTATTCGACACTTACGTCATGGTTGGCCACACAGTAAAATATGACATGGCTTTACAGCGATTTTACTATCGTCGTCATGAACTATCAATTCTTCAAGACACCTTATTGGTGGGAAACAAAGTGGTAATACCGACGTCCCTAAGACCAATATTTTTATCTGAACTTCATGGAACACACCAAGGTATTGTTGCCATGAAAGCAACCGCTCGACAATCGATTTGGTGGCCCGGCATCGACAGTGATATTACTACGGTTTCCCAACAGTGTTCCATTTGCAATAACCATGCCGTTATGCCGCCTAAACAATTTTCCGCGTGGCCAAAACCTTCCGGACCGTGGCACCGTGTCCATATCGATTTTGCTGGCCCGGTTGAAGGCAAATATCTCCTGGTGATAGTAGACGCTTATTCCAAATGGATCGAAGTAGCAATTACAACAAACACAACAACCGCGGTAGTTATCGACGTCCTACGAGGTCACATGGCACGATATGGAATTATGCCAACGTTGGTATCAGATAATGGTGCGTGTTTTACGAGCCACGCCTTTGAAAAATTCACGAAAGATAATGGAATAACACATTTGACCACAGCGCCGTACCACCCGCAGTCGAATGGCCAAGCCGAGAGGTCGGTGCGCATTGTAAAAACTACTCTTCGTAAAATCAGCGGTGAACCTTCAGAAGAATTGGATATATTGGCAAGAGGTTTAGAAAAATTTAAGAACGACCCATTGCCACTACGCATGTCTCGTATACTTATTAACTACCGTAGAACTCCTAATTCAACTGGTTATTCTCCTGCGAAATTAATGCTTGGACGAAAAATAAGGACAAAATTGGATCTATGCAATCCGAGACTCACCTCACTTAAAACACACCAAAGTTCACACGCGGTTTCCTTCCAAACGGGGTGATAATGTATACGCAAATAACTTTGGACCAAATAATTCGTGGTTTCAAGGTCAAATTATTAAACAAGAAGGGAATATGACGTTTTGGTTCAAACCCCGGAAGGAACAGTGAGACGCCATTTAAACCAATCACGTAAACGTATAGAGACAAATATACCACATGAACATGCATCGTTACCACCAAATACAGAAGTTCATATCAGTGCCGTCTTTCCCATTGGGCCCGTTGGGCCCTGGCCCAGGGCCCCGAGTTCAAGAGGGGCCCCTCAGGCCTAATACAAAACCATTCAATATTAAAAATTTATCTTTTAAATTGATATTTAACTCAGACGTTTTATTACGAGGGGCGGACAATGTCGCCGCATTTTTAGTCTAAGCTGATTTCTACCCTCGATAATTTGTTTTCCATCACCAACAGTTTTTCGGACACAGTCTTTTTATATATTGGAGTGCCATAGTGGTTTGAATGGGCACTTCAATAAAACCTCTTCAAGGAAATTGCCAAGAAGTAATATATCCGAGAGCCAGGATCTGAAAGATACTGTTTATTTGGTGCTTGTTGAAATAATGAAATCTTTTCACCTGTAAACAGCATATCGGGTTTTTCCTAAGCCCTAATATGTATACAAAAAGCTAGCTGGCTTAGGCTGGCTAAAAGGAAACACTTGTTGCATACCATACAGGTGAAAAGTTTCCATTATTTCAACAAGCACTATATAAACAATATCTTTCGGGTCCAGGCTCTCGGAAAACATTACTTCTTGGCGATTTCCTTGAAGATGTTTTATTGAAGGGCCTATTAGCTGTTCAACTGAAAGTTTTCTCTAAGTAATTTTAATAGCATTATCGAACCGATTTGTGTGGTCGTGGGATTTCAAGAATTGGTTTTTATAATCTTCCAAAAGAATTTAAAACCTTAAGTCTTCACCCTATTTTTGTATTTCACTCAGACGTTTTATGACGACGGGCGGACAACGTTGCCGTATTTTTAGTCCAAGCTGATTTCTACCCTCGATAATTTGTTTTCCATCACTAACAGTTTTTCGGACACAGCCTATTTTTATATATTAGTAGGCCGAAATGATATGAATTAGCTGTTCAACTGAAACGTTTCTCTAAGTAAGTTTAATAGCATTATGGACAGGGTGGGAAATAAGGATTTTTTTGAAAGTGGAGCAGTGACCCACCTGGCGTAGAATATATTAACTGGGCCACGACCAGTGAACGTGTTTTAACTCTTAACCGTTTTTAATAGCTTGAATTCTAGGGCTGTGCGAGTACTCGAACATAATCGATTACTCGGCATTTTTTGAAGTCTAGTACTCGAACTGGACCTCAAATAAGTAATTGGAAAATACTCGTCGACTATCGAGTACCAAAAATTGCATAGTCGGGTACCTGATAACACGATTAAGCTGCTGTAAGTTCAAAGATGGTTTTTGCAACTTATTGGGGTGAAAATAATAAACGGTACCTACAAGACGTAGAAACAACAACTACCTAGAATGAACTTGGGGATAGATCACGGTTTCTAATACGTACTGCGCCTGCGCGGTTTTTCTTCAATATATATTATTGAGTTTTAGTTTCGGATGTCGGCTGGCGTTAGAACTTAGGAGTCTTAACTTCCTAGGCAATATACGGACAGACGGTACATTAATAATTTAAAAAAATATATATTGTTATTTTACTTTTAATTACTATAATTAGGCTAGTCGGCTAGTATACTAGTCTTTTATATCCCACTTCAATATTACTCGACTCGAATACTCTATGAAAAACATGTTGTACTAGATACCCGACTCGAATGCCTAAAACCACTACTCGCACAGCCCTAGTTAATTCGAATTGGAATGTACTAACATGCCGCAGCCGCCGTTACACAGACCTTCAAATCCAAAGACTAATAATATAACATTTGGACCTACCAATTTCAAAATATTTACCTCGGATTTATTAAGTGGTCCAGTGAACCACTAACCCCCTCCGATTTAATGAATAAACTGGTCCGGGCAATTTTTAAACTGGTCATTTGCCCACTGCGACCGCCTTATTTCCCACTCTGATTATGGAACCGATTTGTGTGGTCGTGGGATTTCGAGAGTTTGTTTTTATAAACTTCCAAAAGAATGTAATAACCATTGAGTTGTCAGTATTATTCCCAATTCAATGGTAATAACTTAAGTCAGTAACGTCTGCTATCACACACAAATATTTTTACATAGTTTGAGCACTATGGAATAATTGTTTTTCTCCGATGCGTTTATGAATGGTAATTAATTTTTAAATATAAAAGTTTATAAGAATTATTTTTGTTTTTAACTTTTCTACAGTCATTTATTTCAATTCCTAGGTGCTTGGCCGACTTTTTTGCTTGTTAGGCCTATGCCATAGTTTCAGTCTCATTGTCTGCCGCCTGCGTTTAATTAAACTGTATTTCATATAATGGGGTCTAGGGCTAGCTATAGGTAAGCTCGATGTTGGAAAATTTGCTGTAAATTATTAGCCGGTGGGAAAATTCGGAGTACAGAAAATTTTCTATAACGAAAATTCGGCACCAAGTTAGAAGTGATATTGGGAATATCTTAAACACATTTGCCCCTTCTCTGGAGCTTAGGCTGATTAATTTGAAAACTTCTGTTACATCTTTAAAGAAGTAAAATCAGATAAAGTGACCGAGATAAATATTACTAAACATATTTTTATTGTAAAAAATTATAGATAAGTTGTTTTAGAAGATGTTGTTTTATTTTATAGAGTATATAATATACGAATATATTTTATTCGTAGCTTTGGCTATGGCCGCCATTTTGTGCGGGATTTTTTCTCTATGGGAAAAAGCATAGGTGACGTTATGCCACGTGATACTAAAATCACTGTATACACCGAACGTTCCTAGAGGCGAATATTTTAGGAAAGTTCTAGATTTAGGGGGTGCAGTTTAGAAGGTGAATTTAGCGACCCCCACCACTTTTTACTATTCAACGGGGAGGGCTGGCGCTATTCCTAAAAATTAAGGGGGTACATTAAACCCCCACCCCATTTTTACGCCACTCGAGGGGGCCCCCAAAATTAAAAGTGCCAGGGGCCCAACAGTATGTAAAGACGGCCCTGGTTCATATACCACCAGTAACCAGGCGTTATCATAGTTTATATCACTCTCCAGTGCCAACAACGCCAACTGGCAGATCGTCAATGCCACTTATACGACCAACAAGACAATCTTCACCTGTGACTCCTGATAATTCTCAAAAAATCTTACCAGCGCAAAATATAAACGGAACACCTCAACACAGCAAGCAAATGCCTGAAATTACAACTCGCACATCTAAAGACAACGCACATTCAAATGCAAATACTTAACCGCGAAGATCGAACCGTGCGCGAAGACCACCATTAAAATTTATACCTAAGATTTAGCATTTGAACATTTTAAAAAGGAAGGTAGTGTTATATAAAGTGTATATAATATTATGTAGTTCATATAATAACATGTAGGTGGTACCATGGTGCAGAGACACTTATGGGTAAATATCAAAAATATATCTGGCAACCAGGCATCTCTCGGTCTGGGCGGCTGGTAGACTAAACGTCCTCCTATTGTTAACAATTAATGTTATGTAACATAGTTCATATATGTAATTACATCTTTAAATTTAAATGTATTTCAATAATTAGAAAACAAAGTATAAAACATAAAAATCGGCCCAGGGATTTTTCTCAAACACTTTACCTTCTAGAAATGTGAAATTTTCAGTATGTACTCTCTCGGTGGAGATCGTTGTTATTTGTGAATTTCAGAAAAATCTTAAAATATTTCATGGTTTTAGAACTTGTAGTTTTTGAACGCTAGGTGGCAGACGAAAAGTTTCAATGAGTAAGTTGTAGAGCTAACTCGAAAACCTTTAATGGAGTTGGTATGTTCAAAATCGTTCATTTTGTCACTGAAATAATAAGTCATGAAAAATAACAAGTTGATACTTCCGAAATGTTTTTACGCCTCAGGTTATTGTAATGATTGTCTGTGAAAAAGAACATATTTTGAGCCAAATCATTGTTTTACCTCTGCAAATTAATTATAAGTGTCCAACTAAAATCAATAAATTGTATTCTCACGCCAATCACGGACTGGCGTTGCCTTAAACACCAAATATCCATTGTGAGATGGATATCCTTCGGTTTTAAGGTACTTAGCAAAGTCTGAAGAAACGTAACGTTAGTTCCAAATTGTTTTAAGCCTCATTCTGACTACCCAACTTAAGTCAGCTGACTAAATCAGGGGGATAAGTCTGCATGTCTTATTTTGCATTCACACTATCCAACTGTCACGGTCACACTATCCAACTGTCACGTTCACACTATCCAACTGTCACGTTCACACTATCCAACTGTCACGTTCACACTATCCAACTGTCAATTTCACACTATCCAACTATCACGTTTACATTACCCGCCTTAATCGTCCGACAATAATCTTTCAAATTGTCAGCTGACTAAAGTTGGATAGTGTGGATGGGGCTCTAGTAAGGGACAAAGGTAATTGAGTTTGTAAAATTACATACTTTCATTTTAGGCAGCAGTGTCTTTTGTAACCGTTTTCACTATTCCCCTCACTAAATACCGAGGGGACGGAACTTACAAATCGGGGTCTGCAAAGGCAAACGCCGACCTAAGCCCTTTCCCTTCAACAACAGTAACCCATTCATTGCTACCATGTTAATTAGCCATTTTTTAAATATCTAATTTAAATATTTGTCTCCCGTTTTCCCCAATTTCGCCTTTTTTTGGGTACAAGACGGAAGTACGAAACGAGACAATTCGAAACACGCCAGGCATTTTTGGCAGAGTTTATTCGACGGACCCATGCATGTTTTCGGGTGTGTGGTGGTCATTTTGAACAATTCCTGAAATTGTTGTTAATTGTATCTTTAAATCTTATTAATGTTATTAGTTAAGTCATTTAAATTAGGTTGGTATAACTTAAATCATTATATAACAAAACATCCCTCTAACAGTTCACTAATCAATTTTTTGCCATTGTTAATAAGTTGATCGTTTCATTAATAAAAAACAAATGCTTATTTAATGAAAACAATATATTTCAAGGAATAATATCGTTCTTAATAACGATTTTATTTGCTTAAGATGGTAATTATTTGGGGCTCATGTCTCTGAAACGAATCACTGTAGAACCCATTTGACATTTTCTACTCATCTGGCCTCAAAGAACACGCCCTAGAGTTCACAACATCCGTATCCGAAACACCCTGGAGATATGATTCGAATAAACACAATTACTAAGTTTTATGAATAGATACGGTATAAAGAAACACATTGAAACTCTGGCTAATTGATAATTAAATAGTAGCTAAAAAGAAAAATAAACTGATCTATTTAGTCTACAGAACAGCCGATTGGTTACTTAGCGATCTTTCTTCGTTTTTATTTTAAATCGTGTAGATAAATAATTTCATAATTCAAATAATCTAAATTGGAATGATTTAAAATAACGAGATTGAGATAAAGAACGAGGTCTCACTTTCCTTACAAAAACCAAGTAAAAAAAGGAATTCTCAATAAACCGTTGCGAAGAAACAATAACCTCACATTGATGATTTCCAGGCAAAACGGAGAAACCAATTTTGGAAAACGGAATGGAAATGATTTTTTCTCCAATCATATCTTTTCCAACATATACTTTGTATCTCTCCCCTTAAAAAACTTATGGCTGTATATTGGCTGCAGTTGGGCTTTTATATGACTGCTGGTCTGCAATGAACTGCATTGTAGTACAGTCTAATTACAGTCCAAAACCTAAACTGCAAAGTAGATGGAATTGTCTGGAATTACAGTTGATATTTAAAAAAAAAAAAGATTGAGACTGTAATCGAGCTACAATTACAGATATTTAACTGCAATAACACAAAGTCTGTAATATGACTGTAATTCGGCTTAAAAAAAAGTTAAAAATTGCTATAATGAATTCAGCAACTTGACTGGAAATAGCCTACAAATGTAGTCTTAATATGAACTGTAAAATGACTGCAAGTTGGCTGCAAAATCAGTTCTTATATTATTAATAGATTTTGATGGCTAACAAACGACTGTAATGAAGCTGCATTTGCAGATCATCATACTGCAACAATTAAATTGTATATTCCATTTTTTATTTCCTAAAAGTCATATTTGCAAACAATATTGACAATAATAGAGCCTGAACGGATCGTTGTTTTCAAAAGTCCAATCCGTCCATGATCACTCGGTTCGAATTCAATCCGTCCGTGAACTGTTTATGTCGGAGACGATCCGTATACGTTGCATCCGTAAGTAACTCAATCCGAACTGTCCGATCAGACAATCAAAATAATCCAATCTGTAAAAAATCCAATCCGTAGGATTACGGATGAATGTATCGGAATAATTGGAAGGAGTGGTCGGTTACGGATTTTCCCCTCTTAAAACTTGTCGGATGGGATTTGGATTGGATGAATCCGATACTGAACGGATTTGGGTGGTCCGTTCAACTCCGTTGACTTCGGATCCAATCCGTCCGTAGTCTGTACACTTCGGATTCAATTCGTTCGTAGATCGGTTTCTTCGGATCCAATCTGAACCGTCCAATCCGTAAATTCAAATTATCCAATCTGTTAAAAAATATAATCCGTAGGATTACGGATGAATATAACCGACAAATTGGATGAATTGGTCAGTTACGGATTACAATTTTACGGTTGGGATTTGGTTGAATGAAACTGAGACTGTCACTGATCGGATTTGGGTTTTAAAAAATCTAATCCATCCGTGAACAATGGCTACGAATTGGAGAGTTTCGCATTTTACTTATCCTTCCACATATTGAATTTTCTAAAACGGATTGAAGTGTCAACAAATTAAGCGGCTACGGATTCGAGGTGTTACAGAGTAAGGTTTATCTGTGAATACGTTGACGATGAGATAAATGTTTAAATCTAATATATTACAGGGATTGTCTAATTTGTTGAATTTCTGGACGTCTGGATCGCTGAATTTTGAAGGATTCCTCCTACATAGAAGCTACTATCTTATATATCATCTGGACAAAATTGACTAATTTGCTGAAGTGCTGAATTTCTGGACAGGAAAATTTTACTTTATTTTCAAACCGTCTAGACCAAATTGACTAATTTGCTGAAGTTCTGAATTTCTGGACCGAAAATATTTACTTTATTTTCGAATAGATTCTTTAAGTTTGAAGCCGTCTGGACCAAATTGACTAATTTGCTGACGTGCTGAATTTCAGCACTTCAGCAAACTAGTCAATTTTGTCCAGATGGTTTGAAAATTATGTAAAATTTTCGGGTCCAGAAATTCAGCACTTCAGCAAATAAGTCAATTTTGTCCAGACGGTTTCAAAATTAAAGAAACTATTCGAAAATAAAGTAACATTTCCCCGTCCAGAAATTCAGCACTTCAGCAAATTAGTCAATTTGGTCCAGACGGTTTGAAAAGAAAGTAAAATTTTCGGGTCCAGAAATTCAGCACTTCAGCAAATTAGTCAATTTGGTCCAGACGGTTTGAAAATTAAAGAAAATAAAGTAAAATTTTCCGGTCCAAAAATTCAGCACTTCAGCAAGTTAGTCAATTTTGTCCAGACGGTTTATAAGATAGTAGCTTCTATGTAGGAGGAATTCTTGAAAATTCAGCGGTCCAGACCTCCTGAAATTCAACAAATTAGTCAATCCCTATATTACATTAAATACAAATTATGATTGTACGATTTTCCTTTTTAGTTTAACACACATTATGCACACCCAATATCCCCATTTTGCACCCATAGGGTTTGGAAGGAATTAACAACTTTAAAGGGGTAACTTTACCTTAGCCACAATACTTTGTACTTTTCACATTAACATGTTAACCAATCAAAGGAACAAATTACGCACAATTATGCACCACAGTCTTTAACAATAGTTAATGGTAACATTTAGTTGTAAAAAATTTGCTTTTCCTTTTGCATTCATAGAGGGTCAGGATTACCTCAGTTTTATGCTAGCTAATTGAAATACTTGGGTTTGGTTTTTCCCACTTATGGCTGTTCACAAATTACGTAACTCAAAAAAATAAAATTTTTGAACTCCCCCTTTCCCTCGCAACTAACGACGTAAGAGTAATTGTTGGTTAGTTACAGGAGCTATTAGTTTAAAAAATAATTATAATTGAAGTTAATATTCGATCTGTGAAATTAAAGCGGCTAAATACGCATTAAGCTTTAAAATAACGTTAATCAAAATTGAACATCAAATTCCCGGAAGTTGCTTCAGATTATTAGTTCAAGGTGCCACTACCGAGTAAAGATATTTCGTAGTTTTTTTGGCATCACCGTGAAGAAAGGATGTACTTAAATATTTTATTATAGTGGTATTTTGTTTCTCATCGCAATGGCCATCACAAATTTAGCAAATAGGCAAAAAAACAATCGAAAATTCGATCTTAAAAAAGCTCTACTTTCTAACAGTAAAAGGAAACCTTTGTTAATTATTATTATAGTTCACTTACTTTTACAAATTACGACAAACGGTAATCAACTAAATAATTAATGACTTTTAACAAAACTCTCCTATTCGAGGCATCATGGTTCATTATTAATCAAACTACAACGTAACTGCAACGTCGCTTACTGGGAATGTTACCACGGTTGACAGACAATTGCCTGATAACCTCACTGAGTCGCTATAACCCGAAAAAAGACATAAATGGCGACGATGCAACTTGATAAAAAGTAACAACATTTCGCGCTCCCCTCTGAGCCTCTCACGGCCAAAACAATTATAATCAGCTAGGCTCATACCCAAGGCACCACCTTAGGGCCAAGTCCTCAAGCGACTTTTAAAGCCTTTAATTCAGGTGGCCGGGTTACAATGCGTAGGAGGGTGGTGCCGAGCCCTTCATGCCAAGCGAGCTAACAGCTCCCTACACTCACTATTACCGTTAACCTCTACAGGTTTTTATAGAAGGGGAAACCGAAGAGCTCGGGGGAAAACCCCTTTAACAAGCGGGGAGAGAACTTGGAGTTGTTCCGAGTTTTCATCCAGTGCCACATACTGGGATCGAACCAGGCTCCTTTTGTTGCAAGTCGAAAGTGCTAACCACTCCACCGGCCCACAAATATATCGCGTTAAATAATACCTCGCTTCAAAAACATTTCCGTAATTTAAAAGAGGTTAAAATACCTTTATTTTCAATTTTGGAATTTGTATTTAAAATTAAAAGTATCCCCCTCCCGTTTTAGTTTAATGGCGCTGGAAACAATTACCCCTTTTGACCCCTTTATTCAAACCTGACATGGAGTGTGCAAATTAACATTTTTAATAGAAATAAAACCTATTTGTACGTTAAGCCCCGCTCACACTATATAAGTAATTTGGACACTTATCCGTATGCATCATGTATCTTATTGCACTCAAGAAAACTGTAAAGTGTGATCAGAAAAAAATTGTAACTTTTGTATCAATTTTTCAAATTTTGGTTAACCAATTTTGGGTCACATGTTTTTACAACCCAAAATTGAGTTACAAAATTCGCGGAAAAATTAATTATGACGTCACTATCGTAACGATGCGTCAGTAAGTCGCGCGATGCCATATTTTTCGCGCGAAAGCAGCGTTTCTTCGAGTGAGTGAATGTTGATTTCATTCTTTTTACCTTTTCAATTATACGGTGAAGATAATTAGTTTAACGACTTTATTGTGCAGCATCTTCATAATAAATATTTAGGGTAAAAGTCATCCATGAACAGGTCCATTCAAGGTTATTTCCCCAATAAGCCTAAACATGCATGCTTCAAATTGTTAGGCTTAAGTGTTGCCAGAATAACAAAAAGTAGTAATAATAATAAATAGACCATTGCACAATTGCAAAAGCAGATTGCGTTCTATAATATATGTTTAAGTAAACTATTACATATACCAAATGCGCCTAGATCTTGGAATTAGATGTATGGTCTTCTTAAAATTATTGAATATGATAATCTATCATAACCAAATTAACTTAAAAATCATAGATGAAATATATTATCCAACCATTGGGAAAAATTTAATTTTTGTAAGCTCAATAGCGAACGGGGCTGAATATCTGATGGTTTTGAAGAAAGTTGGAAGTACGCTGTAAAGTACACTATATCGAACAAAAAACACTACTTGGTAAATACAAAAATATTTAATACAATATTTCTTTGTTTATGACCTCTTTGCGATAAACTGCCCAAGTGGTCAAACACAAAGAGATTTATATCCAATCTAATTACTCATAGAAGTGAAGAGAAGCACATTGTGAAAAAACGTAATTAAAAGAGACTTAAACAGTTTGAAATTCACAATATATTTATTTATAACATCCAACGTTTCGGAGGAACTCTTCCACCTTCTTCAGGGATTTTTGCAAGTCTGACGATATAATGGTAAAACTTCTAACTATTAAGCGCACAAATGTTTTTCGTCCCAAAGTTTTACCATTATATCGTCAGACTGGTAAAAATCCCTGAAGAGTTAGTAATATATTTATAAATAAAAATATTGTGAATTTAAAACCGTTGAAGTCTCTTTAATTTATTTACTCATACATATCAAAATTCTTATCTATTAAACCTGATACTTTGTATATATAAATTAATTTTCAAATTTAATAGGTCTCTTAGAATATGAAGTTTAGTAAAAAAATTCACTTTCACTTAGCCAAATTTGCAGTCATTGGGTTAATTAAAATATATTACTAACTCCAACTCATTTTACCAGTTGTACCTTTTAAGTGGGAACATTCAAAGATGTAATTTCTACTACATAGCTTAATAGAAAATTAATCTGATTGAAATATTTCAGTTGGTTAATGGCCTCTTTGCGATGAAACTGCCCGAATCACGAAACACAGTTTATGGGTAATTCCCACGCTAACACTTTTATAATTTTTTAAAAATCAAATCAGTACCATAGTATTGTACTGAATTGATTTTTAAAAAATTTATAAAAGTTTTAGTGTCAGAAATATCCATAAAAGTGCTAGTCTGTGAAAGTTTCATAAATGTTTCGTAAATCCTGTTGATTTAACAAGGGATGAAGATCAAAAACCTCCTTTTTAAGAGCAAGATTCGACTAATTATTTTATAAATAGCCACAATGAGTCTGAAATAGGTCAGAAATAGAGGTATGATATAGAAATTATTTTTCAAAAACATTTATAAAAGTGTTATTGTGGCAAATATCCATAAAAGTACCAAAACCTCAGTTACTTTTACAAGGGAAAGTAACTAAAAATCCTCATTTTTAAGAGCAGGATTTAACTAGTGATTTTACTAATAGTAAAAATCAGTTTGAAATTGGTCAGAAATATAGGTATGATATAGAAATTATTTTTCAAAAACATTTATAGAAGTGCTAGTCTGTGAAAGTTTCATAAATGTTTCGTAAAACCCGTTGATTTAACAAGGGATAAAGACCAAAAACCTCCTTTTTATAAGCAGGATTTGTCTAATTATTTTATAAATACCCACAATGAGGTATGGTACTGAAACTATTTTAAAATTTTTTTATAAAAGTGTTAGTGTGGACAATATCCATAAAAGTACCAAAACCTCTGTTACTTTCACAAGGGTAAGAAATCAAAAATTGTCATTTTTAAGAGCAGGATTTAACTAATAATTTATTTAATAGCCACAATGAGTCTGAGATAGGTCAGAAATAGAGGTATGGTTTCAGTCTCATTGTTGCTATTTATAAAATAATTAGTTAAATCCTGCTCTTAAATATGAGGATTTTTGGTCTTCATCCCTTGTTATACAACGGGTGATACGAAACATTTATGAAACTTTCACAGACTAGCACTTCTATAAATGTTTTTGAAAAATCATTTTTTATCATACCTATATTTCTGACCTATTTCAAACTTATTTTTACTATTTGTAAAATTATTAGTTAAATCCTGCTCTTAAAAAAGTAACTGCGGTTTTGGTACTTTTATGGTTATTGCCCCCACTAACACTTTTATAATTGTTTTTTTTAAATCAATTCAGTACCATAGCTCTATTTCTGACCTATTTCAGACTCATTGTTGCTATTTATAGAATAATTAGTTAAATCCTGCTCTTAAAAATGAGAATTTTTGGTTACTTTCCCTTGTAAAAGTAACTGAGGTTTTGGTACTTTTATGGATATTTCCCACACTAACACTTTTATAAATGTTTTTGAAAAATAATTTCTATATCATACCTCTATTTCTGACCTAATTCAGCCTCATTGTTGCTATTTATAAAATAATTAGTCAAATCTTGCTCTCAAAAATTAGGATTTTTGGTTTCTTTCCTTTGTAAAAGTAACTGAGGTTTTGGTACTTGTTGCCCATTGTGAACATCAGTTTATTTATGAGATTTAACTTTTAAGTTAGAGAGCTGCAGAGCAGCGAAAATACCATACCGTTTCCGCTCCGTTTTGTTTCCCGTTATGGTACATATATCCGTTTCCGGTCCGCTTTCTCGTCCGTTGTTTCCGTCCGTTTCCGGTCCGTTTAGTTTCTCGCCTATTATTTCCGTCCGTTTCTGGTCCGTTTAGTTTCTCGCCTATTATTTCCGTCCGTTTCCGGTCTGTTTTGTTTCTCGTCCGTTATTTCCCTCCGTTTCCGGTCCGCTTTGTTTTTCGTCCGTTATTTCCGTCCGTTTCAGCTCCGGTTTATTTCTAGCCCATTATTTCCGTCCGTTTCCGCTCCGTTTCATTTATCGTCAATTTTTTCCGTCCGTTTCCGCTCCGTTTCATTTATCGTCAATATTTTCCATCCGTTTCCGCTCCGTGTGTTTCTCCGATATTATTTCCGTTCGTGTTCCGCTCAGTTTCATTAATCGTCTATATTACTTAATATTTATGCTCAGTTTCCGCTCCCGTTTTATATTTTGCCTTCCCTCAGTATACACTCTTTTTAGGAACGTTTACTGGGCGCCGCCATTATCGTACAGACAGCCAACGAGCCAGCCCTCTACCGCAGAAATTTCATCCACCCAAAACCGGTTTTCTCATCACCCTCCCCGTAGACTGTAAGGTAATGGCGGTCGATTGGGAAGGCGCGTTTAAGAGTCTATAGTCTTGAAAAATACAGAAATTTACAGAAACAATTATTATTTCTATTGAATTGAATGTAAATCTAAAACTTTACCACAAGCCGGGTCACCTCGCCAAATTAATCCCCCTTTTCGCTAAACGGCCTTTGTACCTTTTGCGATTCTGCGCATTGATGTACGCAACATAGTCGTAGAGAAAAAGGCTTCAGTTGCAGTTATTTTTCCCACGAGCCGGTGAAGAAGGGGGATTCTTATCTCACTGTCTGGAAAAGTGGGAGACCCAATCAGCAGCCCAAGAGAGAAATGAAAACAGTGTCCATGCTTCAATATACGACGTTTTTTTTTCGGAAATTTGCTCCGATTCCGTTCCGTTACAATGATTTTTCGGAAATTTACTCCAATGATTCCGATCCCGTTCCGTTACAACAATTTTTCAGAAATTTGCTCCGATTCCGTTCCGTTACAACGATTTTTCGGAAATTTACTACGATCCCGTTCCGTTACAGATATTTTTTCGGAAATTTGCTCCGATCCCGTTCCGTTACAACAAATTTTCGGAAATTTGCTCCGATTCCATTCCGTTCCTCTACTTTCTTATAAATTAGCTCCGATTCCGTTCCAGCGCCGCGGAACGGAACGGAGTCCGCGGAAACGGAATAATTTCCGCTCCGTTGCAGCTCTCTATTTTAAGTAATTAAATTAACGAAAATTAAAAATTTGTGAGACTGAATTTTCGTGAATCTAAGATGTATTCAGCCAAAATGTGTAATAATTATATTTTTCACATAAGTTGAACAACTTGTTAAAATTTTTGTAATTATAGTTTCATTTTTTTAATCCTAATTTCACTGAACTTTTAAATCTAGTCTTTCATTGTTATTTTTTAAGATAATATACTTTTATATAGCGAGGCTGAACTTTTTATAATTTGTGAAGCAAAAAGCAGTTTTAAGTCATTTTTTTTTATAATACCCAAGGCACCACCTTAGGCCTAAGTCATCAAGCGACTTTGAAGCCATTAATTCAGGTGGCCGGGTTACAATGCGTAGGAGGGTGGGGGCAAGCCCTGCATGCCACGCGATCGAGCCAACAGCTCCCTACACTTACTATTACCGTTAACCTCGACATATGGTTTGTATGTTTTTAAAGTTTTGTAATAAACAATTTTTAATTTGTTTTACCACAGTTTAATATTAGTATTTTGCTGACAGTTGTGGTAAAATACAGGTATCTTAAAAATTTGTAACATAATAGTTCTGTTGAGTTAAAATTTTAACTTAAAAAACCCAAGGAGCAATATAATTTTTAAAATACAATAATGTCATAATTTAACTATTTACAAAAACATTTTGAAAATAAAAAATTTTCCTAAGTTTGGTATTTTTTGATTGTATTCACAAAGGGTAGATGAACGGGCTGGGTTATACCCGCTTAGGCTAGAAAGGATTCTTTTAGGTGAATCAGAGATAGTTTTGATTCTTTTACTAAGAATGTTACAAAGTTTCGGTATATATAAACTAAATGAATGTATTTTTAAGCTAAATGTCAGTATTATGACTATTTTATATATAGTCTGGAAACCAACTATTTTTGTGTCCCTTTGTAACCCAAATATGGATTCCTTCAGAGTTTTGTTTTGTAAGGCAACCAAAATTGGGCTGTTATTGATGGGATATTAACCCAGTTATGGATTAAAATTTAAAAAAGACCTCAAATAGGACTATTATTGTAACCAATAATGGGTGGTTTGGGTAAATAAAAGCCGAAAATGGGTTACTATTGCAACTAAAAATGGGGTGTTTCAGTTTCAAAAAGAGCCCAAATTGGGTTATTATTGCAACCAAAAATGGGGTGTTTCAGATATTAACACAGTTTTGGGTTACGAAAAATAACCCAGTTTATGTTATTCTTGTAACCCAACTGTGGGTTAAAACGTAACAACCCAACTTTGGGTTGCAAGTTCTAACCATTTCTGGGTTGAAATTTAAATAACCCAAAAAAGGGTAGGGTAAATACTGACCCAGCTTTGGGTTACAAAAATAACCCATTTTGGGTCGATTTTAACCCAACTGTTTTAAGAGTGTACGCAAAAATATCAAAGGTCGCGATGTTTTCCCTTGAAAAACAGGATCACATCGACATTTCTAAGTGAAGTAACTTGTGGGTTAAAGTAATAAAACGTCAGGTTCAATGTTCTAGTATAATTTAATGATCTTTATGTTTCCCGGTACATATTTATACCTAGTCAAAAAAACTAGTTTTAGGGAAGTGCGATATAAGAGAAAAAACATGAAATGCAAATATGCATATTTTATAAAAAGTAAATAAATAAACATTGTATCAATATCCTCCCCAAAGAAAGAATACTGAATTGTCAATGTTAATATGTTAAACGACCGGGAGCTCGTTTGGTCCTTGTAGATATTCTTGTCTGTAGCTGGCTCGGATCGATGGTCGGTGTTGATAAACTACTCGACACCTTATGGTCTTTCGGTGGTTCCGACGTCCATTGCGCTGGTTCTGGAAAGTCTGCTCTCTGTGTGGCTACTACGTCTCGGAATTGGAAATTTGGCAGAGAAAGTTGTCGGCGATGCCGCGTCTGGTTGACATGCCTTCTAATGACTCCTGCGTCCGTAGATACCGATAGCATTGTATTGCCAATAGGTCCCAGGATTGATGCTTGATACCATTTCGGTCCTCTACCATAATTTCTTATCCAGACGGGATCGTCTTTGTTGAAAGACGAATCCAATGGTCGCTGAGACTTTGAATTGTTCACGTCGTCATCTCTAGGTAGCGGACGCAGACGGTCTATACGTATGGATCTTTTCAGGAACATCTCGGCTGGAGAAAACCCCTCGCCGTTAGGAATGCGACGATGAGCTAGTAGAATATTCGCCAGCCGTCTCGGCAAAGATCCTTCCGTGACTTTCTGGAGACCTCGCTTGATTGTACCAACTGATTTTTCGGCGTGGCCATTTGAAGACGGATGGTAAGGCGCTATCGTCAAATGTTTCACACCGTTCTTCTGCATGAAAGAAACGAACTCATCGCTCGTAAAAGTGGTTCCATTGTCACTCACGAGACATTCTGGAAATCCATAACGAGAATAGTTCAATGGTACGCTTTGACGTCGACAGTTTGGTTGGAAATGCTTCAATCCAATTGGAATATGTATCTAAAAATACGAATATCATAGTGTTATCATACGACACCAAAGTAAATGCGGCTCCAGAATCTATTTCCATTTTACGATTTACTCCCTGTACCTTCAACTCTTGCATGAACGGTTCTGGTGCTGGTTCCGGTGATGGTATATAGAAAACACTGTACTCGTCTTCTACCTGAGGAATTTCTCGCTTCCGAGATGTCGTACCATCCATATCGGTCGCTGTTTCGATAACGACCTTGACGATCTCGAGGAATAACCGGTTGGCCGTTTTTACTAGCAGACAGACATACCCTCGCCAAATGACCAACTTTTTGACAGTATGAACATACGGTACTTTTGTGGGTACACGTATTGGCTTTGTGACTTGGATGACCGCATCTATAGCATTTGGCATCTGTTCCAGCATGTTGTGGCTGGCTTTGAGCAATTCTTGGGTTATGACGCCTTCTTGCTCGCTTCGAATCAACCATCTTATGGATACTCTGCTCCGTTGTCGAATTTGCTGAAATAGGTAGTTTTGAGTCCGAGGTAGGCAGTTTTGAATTCATTTCGTGCATGTTCTTGGTAGTGGACTCCATTCTTGAAGCAATTGAAACGGCTTGTTGTAATGTTAAAGTAGCAGGCTCGGTAAGTAATCTGGCTTGTATAGTTTCATCTTGGATACCACTGACCAAACGATCTCTTAACGCATCATCCAGGTTTGCTCCGAAATTACAGTGTTCAGCTAAGCGCTTAAGTTGTGCCATGTAAGTAGAAATTGACTCTCCAGGCTGACGATTACGTCTATTGAAATTATGACGCTCCACAATGGCAGATGGTGGTGGGCAAAAATGACTGCTAAGTGCGGCTTGAAGTTACGTCAGCGTCTGGTTAGCTGTAGTTGATGGACTGATCAGATTTCGTAGTAATGCATATGTAGTAGGACCCAGTAATGAGAGAAAGGTAGCTTTCTTCTTGGCGGCTTCATCAATCCCGTTAGCGGTAAAGTAGTATTCCATGCGCTCCGAATAAATGGTCCAAGACTCTGCGCTTTCGTCAAATTGCTCGAAACGACCAGTAAGTAGAGCATAGCGCCGAACCAATTTTCAACGGCGGCGGCGGGAACGATAATTAGTTCGGCGGCGGCGTGGCGCGCCGATTTTCAGAAAATAATCGGCGGCGGCGGCGCCTAAGGGTAAAACTGCCCCCCCCCCCTCAGAAATAGCGCCCGCCTTTTAATAGACCGCAAGAACTTAAATTGTTAAACACATTTAAAAATTACATGTTTAATAGAATGTATTTTATTAAAATAGGAACCACTTGTTTCCAAAACAAAGAAGAGGTAACTTTGGTTACATACTATCAGATGTAACTTATTTAGTCATAAGTGTGCCTGAAAGAATTTTTTCATAATGATACCTTGTTGCAAGGATATGACGTTTTTGACGTCACTTCCCAGTCGATGACGGTTTTATCGTCATCAAAACTAGTGCTCGCGTAGGGGGGAAGGAAGTTAAAACCAGTTTTACGCGACGTTAGTGCTGTATTTTCTTTGGTGGCTGTCAAAGACTATATAAAGTTACGCGTAGCTTTATATAGTCTTTGGTGGCTGTGAAACAAGGTCTCATTTAAATTTTTAATACAGATATGTTAAACAGAGGCACACTAATGAGTAACTATGTCACATATGATACTATTAAACTAAAACATTTACGCTAGTAATAACAATACTGTACTAATTTACTACCATTTCACTTGTATTATTATCTATACACTCTTTTTAGAAACTTTTGCTGGGCGCCGCCATTATCGTACAGACAACCAACGAGCCAGCCCTCTACCCGAGGGGTAAGACAGTCTCAGATAATCTGTACACCGAGTTCGTACATTTTGCACTGTTAAAGGTACATATTTTCAAGAGTTCGCGAGTTCCATTTAGCACTGTCAAAGGTACGGCAGTGTACACCGAGTTCGCAGAGTGTCTTACCCCTCGCCTCTACCGCATAAATTTCCTCCCCCCAAATCCGGTTTTTCCCCGCGCATTTAAGTCTATTATCACAAATTATTTTACCTTTGTATCAAAGGAATTTTTAAAATGTAATAGAATAGTTATTGCTGAATGCAGCCAATGCAGCTGATACGTTTCTGTACTTATTACTAAATACGAGGCGAGGCAACTCCAAAGCCGTTTTCATTTCTCTCTCTCCTATCCCAGCTATCTGCTGCAGAAAATCTTGGTGCGCGCGGTGCAGTGGTGCCAGATCTTTTGGAAATTATTAATTATTTTTAATTTTATAACGCTAGTACGGTGCACCCAACAGCCTAGGAATCGTAGCACTACCAAAAGAAAAATCTATGTAGTTTAGATCTCAAAACGTAATTATTATACTTTAAGAATGGAAATTAATTCGGCGGCGAAATGAAAATGTTTCGGCGGCGGCGGCGGCGGCGTTATCTAAATAATCGGCGGCGGCGGCGTTTGATCGGCGGCGCTATCCTCTACCAGTAAGTGCCATCTTGCAATTAGGACACTTGAGAAGGACTAAGCGAACGCGACTTTTAGCAATAGGTTAAAAAGTAAATACCGACTCACGCAGATGATCCGGTTCCCGTCGCCATTGAAGTAACTTGTGGGTTAAAGTAATAAAACGTCAGGTTCAATGTTCTAGTATAATTTAATGATCTTTATGTTTCACGGTACATATTTATACCTAGTCAAAAAAACTAGTTTTATGGAAGTGCGATATAAGAGAAAAAACATGAAATGCAAATATGCATATTTTATAAAAAGTAAATAAATGAACATTGTATCACTAAGCTAAGATGAGTCAAATACCAATATGTTTGCATCCGGAGTTAACGGACCACGGACGGATTGAATTTGGAAAACCCGAATCTGTTCAGTATCGGATTCATCGAATCTAAATCCAATCCGTTACTTTTTAAGAGGTGAAAAACCGCAACCGACCACTCCGTCAAATTATTCGGATACATTCATCCGTAATACTACGGATTGGATTTTTTCACAAACTGTATTATATTAATTGTCAGATCGGAGGTTCAGATTAAATATATTACGGTTTGAACGCTTACGGATTATACCCGAAGAGAAAAGGCAGCGAACGGATTGGATCCGAAGTGTACGGATCACGGACGGATTGGGTTTGGAAAATCTAAATCCGTTTAGAAAAAGATTAATCCAAGCAAAATCAAATCCCTTAAATTTTAAGATGTAAAAATTCACAACCGATCAATTTGTCAATAGCTACGGATTACTTAACCGTAACCGTGCGGATTGGACGGATCATAAAAGCTCATTTTAAAATGAAATAATAATCAAATTGCGGTATTAGCCTAGCTGATTATTACTATAACTATTAAATATGCAATAGTAAAAATAAAAAAAATGCGAGATCATCTTCAGAAATATAGCTTTATTTTATTTTTCATTTTCAACGGAATTAACAAGGTTGCATATGAAATATTTGTTTTTACTCTGTAAAGTAATGGAAAAAAATGGAGCAATTAGACATGTTACTGGTATTAATCGGTGAGTTGGATAGTCAATAATTTTTAATTCTTTAATATGAAAGGAGAACATGCCTAGTAGTTCATCTATTTGAAATTGCGATAGGTCAGTATATAGTTTACAATTCTTTTATATATACATAGCAATCTGCATTGCAATTATAGCATTCGTTTTCATGGACATCGCAACGTTTACTATTTTTAACAAAATACATTATTTGTCCATAAAATGTTCTATTATCAAAAATAATTTTAGCCGTTGATGAATCATAATTCATTTCGAAATGTTTATTGTTACTATTAAAAATGAATCGATTAAACTTCAGTTTTTTAAAAGTTCTTACAATTCCAATTTCATCTGTTGTATTTTCTAGAGTTACTCCTAAATCTAATGGAATTCTTGTAACCTTCTTATATGTACCGAGAGCCCAAATACCTTCAGATATATTTTCTAATTTTTTTATTTTTTTTCATGGTGGATCATTTTCTGACAAAAACCTTGTACGTCAGATTCTTCTTTCAACATTTCGAACATACTAGGCTGATTTAAAATATTTGATAAAACAGAACTAATTTGTAATTCGGGATGCTGAGTTCCATGCACCATTTTAATGAGTTTATCATTGAGGACTTCAAAACTATAATTCGAAGTAACCCAAGTTGGCCCTAGGTGATATACAAGGTTCTTACAAGCGGCACTATAAGGTTGGCTTTTGTAAGAGGGGCGCGAAGGTAAATTTCTAAAGTCGCGCGGGATGGGGGAAGATAGCTATGATTCCCCTAGTCTGGGGACGGGGCTGGCGAGAAATAAAGAAACAAGATGCCGCAACAGAGGCAGAGGTTAAAGTAACTGCGCAGGCGCGAGTACATAAAGACAAATCCCATTTTCCACGTTTCCACCTTGAGATTTTAGTAGCCCAATTTGGCTATATGTAGGCCATATAGTGGATTTTATTTCCAATTCTCTAAGTATTTCATTTATAAAACAACGTCAGCTTTTAGTTGTATTTTTAGGAAGCGTAATAGAACCTTATAATTGTTTTTAAACATTTTTTTAAATAGAGCTAAGGGAAATAATTTTTATTTGTTTTTTTCGTTGGGCGGTATTTAACAAAAGTTACTGCCGGCCAGCCGTCTTAAGGTTTCATTCTGCAATTTAATTTCCTACAAACAGAATGGCATTTTCCAAATGTACCTAATTAATTTTAGGTAAAGTTGTAAATTACAATAAGTTTCAACCACTTTTTACTTTTTAAATATATTTGCTTATAGGTTTTTTCATCATTTTCTTTTGAATGGCAACTGCCTTAATTGCTTTGTTAGTACTGGTACACAAATCTCTAGGCCTTTGCTTTGAATTAAGCAGTTTATAATTGGTTAAGCTTTTTGAACATTAAATGACGGTAAAATATAATTTTTCAATTATATAAACATGCATGCCCCATTGCTTAATTATTTGGTTAAATGTTTACTAATTTTTCTATAGCTATGCCCCCAAAAAATGTGCTGTATTTGATTGTCGGAATTATTTCAAATCAAATACAGAAATATCATCTCATAGATTCCCTTCTGAGGAAAATTTAAGGGCAATATGGTTAGCAAGATGTGAATTGTGCAATGTTAAGAAAAATATAAATCCAAAATATGGTAGGGTATGCTCTGAACATTTTTCGCCAGAAGATTTTGAAAGAGATCTCAGAGCCGAGCTATTTAATGAAAAAACCAAGAAGAGGTTAAAAATTAATGCCATTCCAACGTTAAAACTTCCATCAATTGAAGTAAATGAAACTGTAAGTGAGTCAAGCGATATTAGCGTATCAAACACCCCAAAAACTTCGAACAGTCAATGCCAAGTGCCAATAACCTCTGATAAGGATTCCCCCAAATTCCAAAAATTTTCCCAAGCTATGGTAGACTTTCCCGCAACCCCCAAATCATTGCTAAGCTTCCAAAACTACCCAGTAAGGTCCGAAACTGTGATAAGCTTGCCAATCACCCCTGTAAGCTTCCAAAACTCCTCTGAAATGCCCTAAACTGTGGTAAGCTTGCCAGCCATGCCTGAATCCTTTCTAAGCTTTAAAAATTCCCCAGAAATGCCCGAAGCTGTGATAAGTTTGGCTAGCATTCCCCAAGGGTTGATTAATTTTAAAAAATCCCCCGAAACAGTGATACGATTTGAAGAAGCCCTTGAATCTGTGATAACTTTACCAAAAGATATTCAAAATAAAAATTATTTTAGTACCCCCAAGTCCAAACGTGTTGGTTTTAAAACTAAGATGAAATTATGTAAATGCGATTTGCAAGAGGAAAATGAAAAAAATTCCAAACTGGAATATCAAATCAAAAGAAAAAAGGAAATAGTCAGTAAAATTTGTTTACAGCTGTTAAAAAGAGTAAAAAAATAAAGAGTTTTAGGTATAAAATAGCAGCTGCAGAAATACTGAATAGAAAACTCAAAAAAGATGTGAAACGCTTGAAGAAAGAAAACACGAAACTTTCAAAGCTTAACTGTGAATATCAGAGTATTTTATCTAAGTGTTTCACCCCTATTCAAATTAAAAGATTAAAAGGTAAAAAGAAATTGGAATGGGGGGATGAGGACCTCGCTAATGCTTTTGCATTACGATATTTAAGTAAAAGGGCCTATACATATTTCAGGGAAAAACGAAACTACCCTTTACCACACATATCTACTCTTAAACGAAATGCTGCCAAATTAGACTTTAGTCAGGGGCTTCTAATTGATGTATTAAAAATAATGAAAGCTAATGCCCAAAATATGTCCGAACTGGATAGATTAGTTTCTTTAACATTTGATGAGGTAAAAGTGAGACCCCTGCTAGAATACGAATTGAAAAATGATCAAATAATAGGTGAACATCAGTAGTTGAAGGTAATAATGGCACGCGGGTTATTTAGTAACTGGAAACAGCCAATTTACTTAGGGTTTGACAAAAGCATGACAAAAGAAATACTTTTTTTAGCCATAAATGAACTACACCAGTCTGGTTTTAAAGTTGTAGCTTGTGTTAGCGACATGGGGGCTACCAATCAGGGTTTGTGGAGATCATTAGGTGTTTCAATAAACAGAACCTTTATAGAAAATCCAGTAAACGCTGATTTAAAAATATTTTTCTTTGCTGACACTCTTCATCTCCTAAAATTAACTAGAAATTGGTTTTTAGATTATGGTTTCAAGCTTGATGGGTGTGTCATAAATAAGGATACAATTTTAGAAATATTTAAAAAGGATGCGGCTGAGCTTAAGTCACTTCACAAGCTTACAAAACTTCATTTGGAGTGTCAGAAGACTCAAAGGCAAAATGTTCGACTAGCCGTCGAATTATTGTCCCATAGTGTTGCAACTGCAGTCAGGAGAACGAACTCTGCCAGTGAAACTGCTGATTTTTTGGATTTAACTAACCAATGGTTTGATTGTATGAACAGTTATGTTCGCATCGATAAAACGGTCCCAAAATGTGGCTTCGGTGTCCATTTACATGATCAAGTCAAAATATTAAAAGATATGACTAGATTTATGGAATCTATGACTGTGGTTGGCAAAAAATCTATTCAGCAATTTCAAAAAGGCGTGATTATAACATCTGAATCAATGTTAGGGTTACATTTTTTCTTGAAGGATAACTTCAATATAAAATATATTCTAACTCACAGAGTCAACCAAGATTGCTTGGAGAATTTTTTCTCCCAAATTAGAACTCGTGGGGGCTTGGATGATCATCCAACCCCTATCAATGCTATCTATAGAATTAGAATGATTATACTTGGGAAAAACCCTGGGGTTGTGAAGTCGAATACTAACTCAGTATGCCAAGCAGATGATGAGTACTTCATCACAAATGTTTTAAAACAGGGTGAAATATCCATCGACGCCACTGAAATTGAAGACCCAAGTCATGAGTTTAGACAAATTAGTGTTACCAAATGATGAAATTGACAATATCTCAACGAGGTTTAGTTTCAGATGTCCTACAAATTCCCCATTGAAAAAATTTCAAAAGTAGCTCATAATAGGCCACCTCTAGTAATATATATATCAAATATATTTATGTAGTGATAATATTTAATTACATGTTGAAAATAATAATAATAAAAATTTGCAATAACGCGAGAAAGTACTCGAGACCTTTTACATGTGATTTTATAGTGCCGCTTGTAATAACCTTGGCTACCAGCTGATTTTTTAGAACACGTGACAATGAAAGACTGACAACGATCAAGACCAACGTAGCTACCCCGTAAATCGTTCGCTTGAAAATCGGACCAGTCATTGGCCCGAAAGAGAGCTAAGTTTTTCTCTCCGTTTCGACTTTCTCTCCGAAATGCTGTTCCAGAGATGCGCCCCCGTTGGGTGATATACATCATCAGATAAATTTTACCCCCTTTACCGATACAAATCCGGAACAAGTTTTCTTGACACGTAGCCATCTCGCGGCGGCTTTTGGCGAATTTAATATTTTTCCAACGGTTTGTTTTAACATATTTGATTCCCTTTTTTTCATATTGTTTTTAAGCCATTTATGTATATCACCTAATTTTTCGTTAAATTGTTTATAGGCTTTCAAATTGTAAACAAGTTTTCAATAGATATGCCTTGGCCTACAAAAATAATAATATCATCAATCGCGATTGCACCCCTCTGTAATTTTTCCGCCGTGTATCGGTAAAATCGAGACTTCCGGTCGTTGACCATTCTGGCCACCAGGGTACGTCTGGAGCAAATATTGTACCCCAGAGAACTATCCCTGTAAGGTTATTTAATCCATGGTGGCACTAATTTCATCTTTGAATTTTGTTAGCGAAAATGCTTGAGCATTGTGTTTGGTATCGAACCATAGACCACATAATTTCTTAAACACTCCGAGATGAACAGTATGCATAATATCGATAGCAGTAGTGTTAATAATATCTGGGCACTTTAATGCCAAAAATTGTTTTATTGTCATTCATAGCTTTACGTCCATCTAAAATAGTCTCATTATGGTTCCGTCGTGGTCCCTTAAGACCTCCAGCTGTGGTGCGATATGTTTCACCACGTTGCTTACACTTTGTACCGCCATGGGAACCATAAAATTCGTGCATTTTTTAAATGCAACACTTTGCAGGCAAATCACGTGTACCGGCCAACCACATACCTCTAACAAATAATGGGTTAGGCTCATTAGGAATATTGAAATTAATCCCTTCATTCAAATCCATAAAAGATTTGTGAAAATGTTTAATGTTATAATTCATATTTGGATTTCCTCTTCCAAACCAAATGCCCGCAATTACCATGTTTTGAGGCACAAAACGCTTATTGTGAGGTAGCTCGTTTATTCGCAAGTATAATGGCCAAATCGAAAAGTTAGATGAATTAAAAAGGGATACCCCATCTGCATTCCCATAAAGGAAATATTTGGTTTTTTAGAAAGAAACCCCTTACTACTCATAAAATTTGCATATATGGCTCCATCGTATATGTCTTCTATGTTTTGATCATTTTTTATCTATTAAATCGATATTTGTACCTTAGAAATTTAGAATTCGAAAAAAATTTCCTAAACATATATAAAGTTTGTTTAAGTGAGTTTGGTTTGAGGCAGTGGAGATTAATTAAAACAAGTAAATCATTTAAAGCCGCACCAGTTAATGAGTGTCGCATGGAAAATAATCTATCTATCTATCTATATATATATAAAATCTGATGTTATATATATATATATATATAATAATATATAATATAATCGGACAATTATCTTGGGCGTGCATAGAAGGTAACAAACCAATTATATATATATATATATATATATATATATATATATATATATATATATATATATATATATATATATATATATATATATATAATTGGTTTGTTACCTTCTATGCACGCCCAAGATAATTGTCCGATTCGCACGAAATTTGGCCTGTGGCATTGTGGCCCCTGCCGTCAGGTTTTAGGGTCGTCTTGAGATTTCTAACATTCGTAGTTTTTGACCACGGGGCCAATAACCGGTGACCGCAAGACCCAAACCCCTGACCTCGCGCTGTAATCATTTATGGTTGCCCCTGGAAAGGTGCCGTGAATCCTGCAACCTACATACACCTATACAACCAATATTTTTCTGCCTCAGTCAATTTAGCGGATGCGCTGGAGGGGGGGGGGGGTGTTATGACTCAATCTTCGCGGGGTTTTATTTCTAGCAGGGGCCCGGCCGAAGGACGGAAATGTGATGTTTGTATATATATGCCGGGGCCGTATTTATTCCACGCATACCCATAATACCAACCGATATGCCATTTGATTTTAAGCGCCTGCAATTTCCAATCAATCTTAGCTTCGCAATGACCATTAATAAAGCGCAAGGACAGTCACTTAAAACTGCGGGAACCCCATGCTTTATGTGGTGTGGTCAAGAGTTGGAGCTGCAAATAACCTGTACATACTTACTCCAAACGTTGAAACTAAAAATATTGTGTACAAAAACGCTTTATCATAATTACATCTTACGCTAATCAAAGAAATCAAATATAAGTTAATATTACAAGATATGATATTCTGCACTATTAAACGTTTGCAATTTAAAAAATTCCTATTTACTATTTAAAAATAATTTAATTTGCATATTTAAAGTAAAGGGCATTTTGTTCCCGTTTTCTAAACCCGAATTTACTCATTTAATTTGCATATTTAAAGTAAAGTGCATTTTGTTCCCGTTTTCTAAACCCGAATTTACTCAACTAGCTGAAAGCACGGCCGGAGGCCGGGCTTCTCAGCTAGTAGAATATAAAACATACATTCACTTAATGTGTTAAACGGTAGCTCTTCTTGGTTTAAATTATCATCATCATCAACCTTCCGGATCACTTATGGAATTACCTTCAATGTTAAACAAATTCAACAAAGTGTAATGAAATAAAAAAATACAAGTACTAGCTTACCACTTTCATAACTAAAATCATCAGATGATTACTAAGTACCATGCTCAACGTGGACATTGAGATTCAACTCATTATTTAGATTGAGGTTTTCATCATTGCGGCTCTCCTCAATTTGGTTTAGAGCATTTTGGTTTTTTTTTATTTGTTTTTCATTGTTGGTTTTCTCATCATTATACATTCTTTCACCATTAGAGGAACTATCACTTGAAGTAGCTGTTTCCTCGTTCTCGGATGAGCACTCTGACTCGGTTGACAAATCGTTATTTTGAGTTTCATTTAGCCGCAAGCGCTTTCTTAATCTATGTTTAGTTGCATGTGGCTTATGTCGAAGTACATTTTACTTTCTGAGATTTAACATTTCCAATGTGTTCCATAACTATAAAACCTAACCCGTCAACCTTATATACTTATATCAATGTAAAAATCTCAACTCTGAAAACGTTTAAAAACTAAAATGCAATTACTTCTTGAAAATGTTATTATTATGTAACATTCAGTAGAACATTTAGCAGAATGCCAAATATGTATGCTTGCAGTCAGTCTTGGAAATAAAGACCTTTTTAAAACTAGTCCCCAGAATAAGTGATCGGGCAGTAGCATCTGATTAGGAAAGAACGGAACGATATTCTAACGTGTCAAGTTTTGCCGAGTTGCCATAATTACGATAATGAATAGAAAAATCATACCAAATCAGCGATCGTTAGTTTATTAAGTTTTTTCATAATTCTCCTGAAAGAAGGTATGAGTATTTTTGTCATAACCAATAATTTACAAAAGATATAAATATACTTTTCGAAATGCGTTCCTATAAAACTATTAATTTTTAAGTGTATTTTTTTCTGAATTTCCACACAATGATTAACTTAAAAATAATTTTAAATTTTTATTTTCAAAAAAAAGTATATTTTATGTCCTATTAATTTTAGGTTTCTGTTCTAACGAATTATACTCCGCGCCCGTGGAGTATATTTACAGCTCATCATTTTCCCCCATTTCCACCTCTGCTGCCCGTATATTGGCAATTTACCGGTTTAGTCGTGGAAGACGTAAGCTCAGCTTGAGAGACTTTTAGGGCATTTTTGGGTCGCGCTGAAACCTCAACCACTGGTCGTATTTTAATTCTGTAAACGGATTTAAAATCAGCGTGTTTCACTTCATAGGCCCGTCTTTTCACGATTTATAATTTAATCAATAACGCCGAGAAAATATAAGTTTTTGAAGTTACGAAATTACGGTTTCGAGGCATCCCTTTTCTCACCTAAGTTTCAGATTGGTGCGCATGCGCAACGGGAACGGGTGGAAATCGGAAAAAAGTTGCCAACTTGCCGACACGGCTTCGTTTTAATGGCGGTTTTAATGCCGCGTGCCCGCGTCAATTTTAATTTTCATATTCTAAAATGTTTAAACATGATTTAAAACGAACAAATCTTCGAAGATAAAAGATAAATAATATAGTTGGCTTTCATTTCAACCTAAGTTTTGTCACTTTGCGGTATTAGGTAATTCTAAATCGAATTAAATAAAAGTTAGGTTAAAATTTTGGGCCTTTTGTATTATCACTGCCATAATTTAGGACCCCGACTTTTCCGAATTTCGCCTGGAATTCGGTAACAGCTTCATGGCGTATAGTCAATGTAAAAGCACCGTGATATCGAATATACGGTACGCATTATCTTTGGTTGAACTAATCTATCAGTATTTTTTTAATGTTTAATTTTTTGACAGCTGTTAAGTTTGACAACTAATAATTTCCGAGCTTTAAAATTTGAAATGCTAAGGAACCAAAAGAAAAAGGCAAAACGACGGGCTGAGTATTTTCTCAGCAAATGTAACAATTTTTAAGTGGTTGAACTAATATAATTATTTTTCTATGAAGGCCTTAGTTTGGCACATTTATTAGAGACACTACAAACATTTAATTTTTAATTTTAGAAAGCTCTTAAGTTTTAAAAATATTTTAAAATTGAGATGTAATTCTGGTAAAGCACCACTTCTCATAAATGGGCATATATTATAACAAAAACAGTTCTTCGAACTGAAAAAAACAGTTTAGCGCTCGTTAAATGTGCAGCCTTAAAGGTACATATATTATTTTCATTGTTGATTAATATGTCAAATTCATTTAAAGTATTAAAAAATATTCATATGAACAACAGAATGACGTCAATCCGCCTTTCAAATCACAGTCCACTGCTCTTCCAATTTTTAACACAAAATCTTTGATCCAATTTTGCCCACAAATTTATCCATATTTATATTTATTTTCTTCCCTACACATTTAACATTACCATTTTAAAATTTATAATTATTATTATTTTATTTTTTGTTGCAGATTACGGCAATAAATAAATAATACATAATAATAATAATAAATCCATCCAGGCTTTAAAATAATGAAAATATTTTTGATAAATTTATCTTTTACTGGTATAAAGTGAATTTATTGATTTTTTGACCTAACCCAATTAGATAAACATTTCTAGGTAAAAATTTAATTTAGTGTCAAATGATGTTCTAGCCTGCATGCTTACTAACATAATAGTATTTCTTTTACTGGTATAAAGTGAATTTCTCGCTGATTTTTCTACAAAATCAATTTAGGTAAATTTTAAATTAGTGCCAGTTGAACCAGGTCTTTCTAATAGTACAATGATATTTTACGATAGCAAATTTCAATCTGTTTCTTAAGTTTTAAAAATCGGTTTCAAATTGTAAAACATTTTGATAAAAAGTAACGGTAATATAATACTTTCAGGTGATAAAATGTATTTGGATAAAGAAGAGCAAAAAAAGGATATTGAAATTTGCAAAAATCTTCAAAGTGATGAAAATCAGTCTAATAAAAAAGGGCCCCAAAAACTGAAAATAAAAAGCCTTCCAAAGTAAATTCTGCAAATAATAAAACCGTGAAAAAAACAAAGAAAGGTGCGATTGAAAAAGCTTGGCACCCGAAGCACAGATTGAACTGGACAGATACATTCAAAATTTTCCATCAGTTCATTTCCAGTGGAACCCACAAAGCTGTCAGGACAAGTTACATTCTGAAGTAATCTTTTTCCTCTAAACTGAATTGGCTGATTAAAAGATGCTATTGAAAGTGGAAATTTTATTAATATTTCCCATTCTTTTTTTTTAATTTAATCAGTGAATTCGCTTACTGATATATCTAATTCAACTCCGAATCTTGAGACATTAAATAATGGGATAACATGCTAACTCATTCCAGTAACTGGCCTAAAAATCTCAACCATTGCATCAACAATTTTGTCTAGTACAGTAAATAATATCTTAACAGATTCATGGACTCCAGTAGTATCTAAACCTCCAGTAAGTAAATCACGTAGAAGCTTGCGTAAATTTTTCAAGAATCTTTGTGGTTTTTTCGTTTTATAGCCACCTGATCTACGAGACTAAAACGCCTACAATGTTCAAAGTACATCGAACTTGTCTAATCTTAGCATTGCACATATTCAGCCTCTCGAACCAATAAATAATGATTTAACAAGTTCTAGCAGTCAACACTGTTATCAAAAAGGGTTTAAAAAAACCTTTACGGGTTAAAACTGTTGAAACTCAGAGCGTACCCATTATGGTTCGGTTTTGTACCCTTTTTGTGGGTCGGAAATTTAGCCCACAATGTGGGTTCTACATTAAACCCTAAAAGGTCTTAATGGAAACCCTCCAAAATTATATCCCACACCCTCTAGGGTACAACTTTCTACCATCTTGGATTAATTCTTCAACCATTTAGGGTTAAATGTTCAACCATTTAGGGTTAAATTTTTAACCATTTAGGATTAAATGTTCAACCATTTAGGGTTAAATATTCAACCATTTAGGGTTAAATGTTCAACCATTTAGGGTTAAATGTTCAACCATTTAGGGTTTCATTGTTTACCACCTTGGGTTGCAATTGCTACTAATATGGGTTTAATTTTTTACCATCAATTTTAATCATTTAGGGCTTCAATTTTGTACCTGAATCATCATCTACGGTTCGTTAACAAAATAATGATTTTACCCTTCATTTATTTTTAAGAAAAACAAAGGTACCTTAATTTTTGATTTATTTATTTTTCAACGTTACAATTTGAAAACAGGTCGTTTAAAACACGTTGTAAGGATGGTGAAACATTTTTTGGCATGTCTACTTTTACAAAAGAAAATTGAATAAATTCAAGAGTTTTTTTAAAATGTTTTGGGTACATTAATTGAAATACGTAATAAGCGGAAAATGCAATGGCACAGGCGTTCAAAACACTAGTACATTATTATTTCATTCTCCACTGTCACAGTCACAGGGTTAAAAAAAATGGTATCCTCAATCCTTATTATTGGAGTTGGGCAAGGTTCGTCCTGTAATTATTGATAAATATATATTAATGGAGGATTAAATAAATCTAATGTAGTAAAATATTATAAATTTTCCGTGAACCAGAGTGATGTACTTTCATTAAAGATTAAAGGCAAGCCCATAGCTGCCGCATTAATCCTGCATTCTATGGGTAAAAGGTTCTTTAAAATATATGAGGTGAAAATTCTTACCTCTTTTTCGCTCGTCATTTAATATTTCACATTGTTCATTCAGTTTTTCAAAAAATCCTTTAGATTTCGGTTTCTTTTTCATGACACGAAGGATTTTTCGTGATTCTCAGTTGCAAAGTTGGAAAATACTTTATCAACTTGGATACCTACTCGTCTTTCCATTTCGTTAATAAACTTATAAATAAAGAATAATTCGTTTGCCCTACGTAACACAAACCTTAACAAGTGTAACCAAATTTACTTCATCTTCATTTTCCAGAACAGGAAACTGCTCAATTACTTCTTTAATTGTAGTTTTTTCCTCGAAGCACAATTTCTTAGGAAAATTTAAAGTTGAATTCATCTTATCATCGATAAACTCCTTGTTAGATTTGCTTTTGGACCATTCTTTTTTAAGTTTGGTTCAGATAACTCTGAATGCTTTTTTCATCTTCTCCGTCTTCGTCTTCAATGGCTGTCCAGCCCTATATTGAAAATATGACATTATAAAATCTTGCAATGGACAAGAACTTTGTATAACATACCCCATGTCGATGTTTCTTTGTACTACCTTGTGAGACATCTACGGACTTGGCTCTTTTACCTTTTTGGACCACCTTTCCAAATTTTTCTTTGGCTTTAGCAACTTCTGGATCGTCACTCAAAGGCAGTCTGTTAGACTTAAATCTGCGTTTCAAGGCTTCATGCCAAGAGCCCTAGAAAATCGAGCATTTGATTTATTTCTTAAAACAAAAATACTATTCATTTTCAAACCAATGCATTCTTACGTAACCATCGCTGATAATTTTTCCTTTCTCATCCCTATCCGCTAAAAATGAATTTTTTTTTACCAAACGAAAAACCACTTCAACATACTGCAAATGTTTAGGATATCTATATAATAAAATAAGATTATATTTGAGGACTAATAAAAATAATTGAAATTTATAAAGCACTAAAACAGGTTACTTGGTGAGGCTGTATAAACTTTCATACAATACTCCTATTATAGCCCCTCTATTTCCGGATACAGTGAGAACTTTAGAGTTTCTTGCTTTAATGAGTTCTTCAATTCTTGCCGGAATTTTGGGCAGTGTGTAAACTGCATTAAAAGGTGTAGTCAAAGATGACCTATTCAAATTATGTCATGCTTCAGATGAAACCATGTATGTTAAGAAATATTCTATAGAATTTTTTTTACCATGTGGCATTTTGATTTGGTTCAGATAAAGAACACGATGAAGATGAAGCACCATCTATGTTTATAGTTGGGTTTGAAACGTCTGGCACAATTTCAACAATTTCTGTTTTCACCGATATTTTTAACAACGACTCATTTGGTGCTAGCTCTCCCTCAGCAAGGTCTACCCCATCATTATATTATTGCTAAATGGTTTTATTTCCAAACTATCTTTAATGAGGGTATTACAAAAACATTTGAAATTTTGCTCAGAAGATCAGAGAAGTTGAAATTTTCTGTTGCCATTTTCACAATTTTTTTGAAGAGACATAAGTTACATGAAATTCTGCCATTAAACTAGAAAAAAGAACTACGGTATAGCTGAATTTAAAACTTTAAAATATCAAAACAATTCATTCCCATTCAGATCAGTTATTTTTATTTGTATTCTAATCAAATTCATTTCTGCACACAAAATAACTGCTTTAAAAACTGTAACATACATCTATGATTAACAGTAATTATAATTCAATTTTTAATTCAAAATGTTACTATTTGTAAGGGCATGTCGTAGTGGTACATAATATTTTCCTCTCTTTTCATACATTTCTAAAGCAAAACTGTCTGCTTCGTCTCCAGGTGATATTATGTGCCAACCACCTTGATCAATAACCTCATACGAGTTGAAATGAGTATTAAATTAATTTGCAACATCAATTCTACCACATAAAAACCACAAGCTACTGCAATGTAAAATCTCCATAATCTTGAAAAATATTGGAATATTTTCAGCGTGTATCAGATCCAAAACCAAAATTGTTCCTTTATGGTAGTTAATTCCATTTATGTGAAGAATAGAAGAGCTATGTAGGTTCACTGTATTTTTCAAAGGGGAATTGATTTTCATATAAGATTCAAGCTGTTCCTTTAAAGCTTTTGGCAGAAAACCTTCCTTTACGGCCACAGACTTTCCGTGGTCAAAACAGTCTTGTGGAAGACCATTAGTTCCACTTAACTCCTAGCACTGTAAGAACTGATGGCGTTGTGAGACTGTTTTACTGATGTTAATGAAGTTACATGATCGGCGTGCAATTTCCTTGAAGTATTGGTGTTTACCCTCATACCACATGCACCAAAAATGAATTTAAGGTCCAAATTCACTAATTAGTCTTGGGTAATGTATCAAATAATGAAGTTTGGGTATAAAAATGCCAAGTTCCTCCTTTGATGCTAGTTCCATAAAATCTTGAATCATATATTTAACATAGTGAAGCCAAGATCTCTCTATAATAGGTGCGCAAATAATTTCTACTATTTCACTTAAAATCAATAGACACTTCCACGATTTATTACCATTATCTACTAAATCCCCTAGCAAAAAAGGGAAAATTTGGAACATACATTGTTTTTGAGAAGCTGAGCCACTTATATTGGATTTTCCTAATATAACTTGCTTAGAAATAGTACTTGGGATTTTAGATTTCGTAATTGGTCCATATTTAAACCCTAAAATTCTTTCATTTAAAATTTCTAAGATAACATCGCTGTTCTTTATCAGTTTAATTACAAGGGCTTGCAAAAATTTTGGCACAACTCGTTCAAATATATCATGCATAATATCTGGTGGGAAAGAATGCGTAAATTTAAAATTGGGAATCGCTTTGAAACTACATTTTCTTTTAACACCATAAATTGAGCAATTAATTTCATTTCCTTCAACCTTGCCAACATGCTCATCATGTATATCTTCTGTACGTTTTACGAACTCCTCATGTGATGCCATACACAAGCGATAAATCCGACCCCTCGAAAAACACTGCGTAAATCCAGCTATGGCATGGCTTGACAAATTATCTCCAGACATAGAAAAAATTGTCCCCACTAATTTCTTGGAATCAGATCCATTGGACACATTTATACCGTTAGTTTGGAGCTTAAAGATATCATCTATTAGTGGCTTAAATATTTTTTCATATCCATATTCATTAACCAAACTATTCTTCACAGCAACAAACAAATAAATACTTGATAGTTTACTTCTATTCTTTGAATTTATGTTTCCCAGTGACATATATGTCATACTTAATTTATGCTTCCCTTTCTTTGCTCCAAGAGGATTAGCAACTTCAATCTCATCAGTATAAAGTAATATTTGTAATGCATCTGGATTCTTCGAAAACAGCCAATGTTCTTCAAAGACTGATCCGTCGCTAGCATCACACATTTTTCCTGGAGATTTATTATCATCCTTTAAGTTATAGCCATTCACTGAATTCCAAATATCTTCTTTGGCAAGCAAATTTTGTAAAACTTTTAAAATTGGAATATAATGAAAAGTGTCAGCTTTCCTTAGTACATTTTTTCTATACTTTTTTGAATAACCAAGTTTATATCCAACCGGTTCTACCATATTTAAATTGCTTACACAAAATGATTGAAGTGTATCATTAGTTTAAAAAGTCGATGCTACTAAATTAGAAACTTCACATTTCTGGTCCTGATTTAAAGTTGGGATTTCCAAAGCTTGTGATATCCGGTTATTTAAACCAGAAGAAATGTCTTGCGCAACAGAAATGGGAATCTTGTGAACTTCCCTGATTTTTAAAATAAATTGAATGACATTATGGCTCAGAGCTCCCATTAGGTCTTTCGGCAATTCTTCTTGAATTTGAGCTACTCTTGTAAAATCTTCAACTTCGTCATTGTTGTCTTGCAACTCACCATCTTCTAACTGAAGCACTGTTTCCAGCCCATTTTTTTATTTAAATTCTGATTTGTGACATCTATAGCTATGAGTTTTAAGTCCAGAATAGGTCGTAAAAGTTTTTGGGCAGCCCAATTCAAACATGCAACATTTAACAATGAAATTAGCTTCATGAATATGTACATTTCTAATATGAGACAAAAACCTTTGAGGCGAAAATCGCACTGTGTTACAAATTGAGCACTTAAAAAATTCCATTCTACAAAATTAAAAGTAAACCATTTATAATTGGTTGAGAAATAAGTCTTTGTAAAAGGGAGTGAAATATTCTTCAAGTTTCCCTTTCACAAAATTTGAAATTCTACAAATTGAAAATATACAATTTTTACTATGAGAATTAAAATTAAAGGTCATTAAAGATTAATAATGGTTGTCTAATGACAAGAGGTAAATTTCAGACTAGATTTTTATAATTTTGACCTATAGTTGCAAATATGGCTTGAGAAACTTCAAGACTGTGAAAAAAATTATTTCCTTCAAAGTTTGAAATTCTACAAATTGAAAATATACAACTTTTACTATAATAATAATAATTAAAATTAAAGGCCATCACAGATTATTAGGCGTTGTCTAATGACAAGAGATAAATTTCAGGCTAGATTTTTATCATTTGGACCTCTAGTTGCAAATAGGGCTTGAGAAACTTCAAGACTCTGAAGGAAATAATATTATTTATTTCACAGAGTTGGATATTTTGAGAAATTATAAATTTGAAGTCTTAATAATTATTAATTAGGTAGAATTTTTTCTAGATATCAGAAAAATATTTTATCTAGTCCTTTTAATTAAACTGAGATTTAGAAAAATAATACAAAATACATATTACGCCTATTGCTTAGGCCTTTTAACCATGTGCCATCTATGAATCAGCATTGTTTAGAAGCATTTTCAATCTCCTTTATGGAAAATCTAACGTCGAAGGCGTACATTACGGTAACACATATTTTGGTTACCAACTTATTACTAAAACTAAGTTCCATTAGTTTTAATTTAAATTTCTATAACATATACACTTATTGATAAGCCATTTTTATCAACATGTGGCAAAAGTTTAAGACTAAGTAAGAAAGTTAGCTTAGAGGTTAGAACATTGTCCCGATGTTTAATCACAATGTTTCATAGGCTTACGTACAAAAATGAATTTAATTATCTTACCAAAACTGCTTGAAACCTTTCAAGAATATTTTTCGCTTCTATCATAATATTGTATTACCCCTTCGCTACGCGTATCGTTTGTATTACGACGTTGCAGTGGCGTTGATGATAATAAGTAAAAGAAAGATGATAATATCGGACAGTGATTAGGATACTCAACGAAATTCTTGATTAAAATGCTTTTATTGACACATAAAATAACACACAAATTAATAATATAAACAAAAAGGTAAACGTGAGATTTCTTACGTAAATCAGGCGTATCCTCGGGATACTTGGCAGCCATGAAATGGGGGCGGTAAAGAAAAATAATAAAGAAAGATAGAAAAAACTTGCGTTAAGCGCTAAAATTTACTTGGAGATTTATATAATTTTATAGGGAGAGTAGCTCTTAACTTATGACTGACGTGGAAAAGGAAAATATCGTTTAAGATAGTTCTGGGTTAGGGGCTAGGTTTTTATACCGGTCGGAATAAAGGGTTATCGTTTGGGGCTCTCGACACTGGGCTTTTCTCGTTCTCGGGACAGGAAATTGACAATACACTTCAACTTGGTATTAGAGGAATTATTGGGGAGTATCGATTTAACAGGGTTTTAGGGGCTCTAGACTCAATCTTTTAACTTGTCGGGGATTAGCGTATATTCTTAAACGTAGTTTTTTCGTCTCAGGGAATTGTAAGGGTGGTTTTTCAAGGAAATTTTCAACGTTACGGTTTTGCTGTCAGGGGATGTTGTCCTGTTTTCGCGGGCTCTGTTTCTTGGTGTCTCGAATATCTGGTTACTGCAGAAGCGACGTGGACGACTTATTTCTCGATAAGAAGGGGACGGAACCCAGGAATGTCCTTTGCCAGTGGGATGATACTTCGACGACAGGTGGATTTGGAGGGGTGCCTTTAGTTGACTCGATCTGCTGATAGTGTTTCCATCACGGGAAAAACGTTCTTGGATTTAGGGATTCATTCTTTTGGGTTAACCGTTAATTTTGTGCATTATGCATCTTTTATTTGACTACGTTCTTGGTATATCGCGGCCTAAGCCCGGACTGGGTTGGGGATCTCTCCTAGTTCCGATTCTCTTCGAACTCTTCCTGTTAATTCTTCTGTTTCCTTTGCGTTCTCGGGTTTTGTTGTTCTTCCGTCTACGGGTGGTGAGAAAGTCGGGTGTCGGAAGTGTTATGCTTGGTAGTGGTTTTTACTTGCAGTTGCGCTATTTTCTATTGGAGGGGTCTCTGTTTCTACCCCTTTGTATTACTTTCTATTTTTCGTCCTTGGCAATTAAGTTTGAGGGATTTTTCCAGAGCGGAATATGAACTTTCACACTGTAAGGCAGGGGTTAGGTCAGCCGCTACATAGTTTGCGTGAAAAAAAAGGGGGGGGGAATTCGGACGCTCCTTCTTGTTGGAACTGTCGCCTCATGGTGAAATCTGACCCTCTGGGTGGATTTTCCATTTCATTCTGGTGCCGCATTGTCTATCAAGGGGAAGAGAACACTAAGGTGGGACAATGAATATAATAGATTCGCTAAATTGTGGTTTTAAATAAACTTTTAATATTTTTAGGGGTTTTTTAATTTAATTTTAATATTCAGAATTTTAAATTATATCTATTTTCTGGGATTTTTCTGGGGCTTTTCAACCATACCACGCATGACATACCAAGTATAGTAGGAGTTAATTAAGTGTATTAAAGGCTTTTTATTAATTGGGCATTTTTGATTAAACTTAATGTATACTATGGGAAATTTTCGTAAATAGGATAATGGGATACACAAATGAGAAACAATCTTAATTCTATTAACATTCATAAATGGGATACACAAAACGAAAAATTTTAAAAATACAAAAAAATATGGACCAAAAATTTTTTTTCTCTCTCTCGCCATATGGCGCTACAGGGGTAACAATTGCTGCTTTCTCAATGTTTCATATATTGGCTGCAAAATAGAAATCAGAAAGTAACTAGAACGATTTTTGCAATGGTTGTCACGCGCCGATTTGAAACTGGCGGATTAGTCAGTAACGCTGTCTTTTAACAATATCCTTTCTTCGTAACGAAGGTAGACTTTTTTAGTTACAAAATTAGCGCTACCGGCGGATTCCGCCAAATTTTAGTAAAGCCAAAGCTACGGTTTTAATCGGCGGGAATTCCGCCTTTGGAAAAATCGTTGTAGTTACCTTCTGATTTCTATGTTCGCAACCGAAAACTATTTATACGAAATCTTTTAGCATTAGATGGAACTATAATGGAGGAATACAAGGAGAGCCGAGAGAGGCGATTACCGGAAAGGTGCCTGGTGACACTGCTGTCTGGAGCGCCGGTTGCGCCTCTAGCGTGTCAGTTGGTAATCAAATATGGCGGCGCGCATATATTTTCTCACTTTTTCCTTAAACTAAGTCTAAATAAGGTTTCAGATTTAAATACACTATGTAGTATTTCCTAAATGAATACACCAAAAAACCTGAAGAAATCTTTAAAGCTTTTATGAAAATTTAAATTTCCCGCTGTCCACTAATGATTTTACCAACTGACACGACAGATGGCGTTAAAATCAAAATTTGAAATCCGCGTTACACTCTTTAAAGGCGTACTCGGCTCTTATTGTATTCCTCCATGGAACTACTAATGGGTCGCACAGAAGTAGACGATACTGATATTCAAAGTCTTAAAGCGATGCGAAAATTTATAAAAATATATTTACAACCTTTGGCTTCATAAATAATGACTTAATATACAGCATTCACTTACGTTACAGATGCTGTTATATTTGTTGGGCTCGAATTTAAATTAGACGTATTCCGTGTTATGATTCTTCAAATTTAGGCTATAGCAGAGCCGATCATAAAATTATTAAATCTTAATTAATTAATAAAAATATTAAATATTTTATCGACGAAATTTTGGTTTCATAAGGTACACCGTGAAGACAGTTTCATGGTATTTTAATTAATGATAAGATAATCAGAACCCTCAATTTTTCTTTGAAGGTAGCTATTTTTTCTTAAAGTACCTTTTATGGTACCAACTTAAACCATATTCTTCTTCAAAATTTAGAAGGTGGAAAATATAACCCTCCATTTTTTGATTAGACCCTTTCCTAGGATTAAACCCGATATGGGTCCAATTAACACCCCAGGGTTTATTTTGGAACCTTAGGTAAACCCTTTTTGATAACAGTGAAGTTTTGCCTAATTCTTCAGTACGTCCCCGTGCAATCTTTCATTTTATTTATTATTAATGGGAAAATATTCACTTTTTATATTTATATAGTTAGTCTCACAATCATCACAAATCAGGAAAATTATTATTCAACTAATCATCAACTTCCCAACGGCCATGTGAGTCAAACAGTGTAAATCAAGAGCGGATTGACAATTAAAAAATATATATATTTACAGCAAACTGAATTACAACAACCTATAACTCTAATAATTCCATCGCTCAACATCAACTCTCACAACATATTCAAGTTGGATATGACAACAGTTTCTTAAGCCAGTTTCGCGATACCAGCTATAATGGCTATGGCCGTGAGAATCGATTGGCACAAAGGTATAGCTATTCTGGTAAATATTATTTAGCTACTTTACTTTTATAGTAGAATATTTAAAAGTGAATTATATGTTGGAACTAACGAAGTTGTAGATAAGTTAAAATATGATTTAAATGAAAAAAAACCAAACAGATAATGGAATTGCATTTAGAAATTGATGTTTGATTAATTAATTTAATATATGTATAGTATTAAAATTAAATAGTGAGTGATGGTTTTAATATACAGAAAAAAAGGATGAACGCATTAAGCAATTAGAACAACTTAAAAGTCAAGGTTGTGCCAAATGTGATAGTGTAAATGATGGTAAGAATTTTTACTTCATATAAACAACGATATAAGCTTATAGCGTATTAAATTTATAATTTCTTACGGCCGTTCCTTGTACAAGTCACAGGGAATCTGAAAAAATAGTAAGCACCTGTTTTAGTAACAAACTCCTTGGTATAGGGTTAACTTGTTTTTAATAATAATAATTAGCTAGGCTAATATCCTAGGCACCACCGCAGGTCTAAGTCAGCTGGGTTACAATGCGTAGGAGGGTGGTGACAAGCCCTTCATGGCACGCGAGCTAGCTGACAGCTCTCTACACTTACTTTTACTGTTAAGCTCGGCAAGTTTTTATGGAAAGGAGAAACTAAAAATTTCGGAGGAAAACCCCTTTAACCAGTGGGGAGATAACTTGCAAACTCTACGCAGGAGTGTTGCCAGATTTTCACCCAGTGCCACAAGCTGGTATCAAACCTGGCTCATCTTCCTGCTAGCCGTAAGTGCTAGCCAGGGCCGGACTGGCTAGTAGTTGGCCCCACCGGCTACGCAGTCGTGTTGGCCCCATTTCCCATTAATTCCAAGTTTTTCCTATTTGGCCCCAATTTGAGTTGGTCCCGATCTGACCGGCGATCGCCGGTTAGCCGCCCGGGCCTGGTGCTAGCAACTCCTCCCCCCTCCCCCCCTCACATCCGAAAGAATACCCCCTTCTCTGGGCTACCTGGGGCTCTAAGGAATTTTCATCCTGTTTAACTTTACCTCTGGTTCACATTATGTAATCCTCCTATGTGTTAGAGACATATTATAATTCTTGTTTTAAATTGTAGGTTCCATTATTTGATGGGTGCCGCTTGACGGTTACAAAGTCTCAAAAATACAATTTGTTCTTCTGCACGTCACCAAAGAAAGCAGCAATTACCATTGTTAATTATTTACACACTGATGATGGATATGACATTTTCTATGTAAATGGGTCTAATTCATTCCCAAAAGGCGAATTTAGTGCTATTACAGGTGCATGATTGATCATAAACACCTTTTGGATAAATTATATTTATGACATTTTATATTTTTAGCATGTATAGGTCGTACGTATAAAGATGCTACAAAAAACGGAGAAATAACAGCGAAAAAGTTAAGGAAATGAATATCACAGTGTTACTTCAGTAAAACCTAGTTCAAATATTAAAAATAATACAGTTTATGTTGAAAATGAAAAATATATGCAAAACTCCGAAAAAAGCAGGGACGAAGAAATGGAAGCAAGTGATTAATTATCATAATAAATAAATGGTTTTGGTTTTAAAAACATGTATTATTTCATTTGATTATTGTGTCCTTATTAACACACTTTGAATTTTTGATGAGGTCCGCTGAACGCAGGCAAGGAGTAGTAGGCAGTAGCTTAACCCTAAATCTTTAAATGTATTCATGTATTCAAAAAATAATTAGGTGGTGGTAATACTATAGTTTAAAGGCACATTTATTGGGCAGGGATTCAACTGAAGAAAAAATGTAACAGGGCTACAATTAACTGTAATGGAACTACAAATTGATTGTATTCAAGAGCTGCAATTCTACTACATTTTAACTGTAGTGGTGCAGAATTGCGACTGCAATTTGTCTACAGAATAACTGTAATTGGACTGCCCAGAAATGTCACTAATACAAGTCTGTTTCTTCAATTCATTTTTTCTGTAAAGGGGCTGTTATTTATCTGTAACTGGGCTGCAATAAGTCTGTAATGAACCTTTATTTTCGCTGCTTTAGCGCTGCCAGTTTACTACATGAAAATTGCAAAATATCTGTAATATGACTGCAATTGTTCCGTAGTACAGGTGTGTTTTCACTGTAATTCTGCTGTAAAGCAGCTGCTATTTAGCTGTATTTAGGCTACAACCAAACTGTAATGAAGTTCCTTTTTTGCTGCTGTAGTCTATTGTGTGTTTAGCGTAATTGTTCATTTATGAAGAAAATATCGAGTTGTATACATCGTGCGCTTACACTTATGTTGGTCTGGTTTTTAACTGGGTCGTCATTACTTAGTAATTTAATTTAAATGTTTTCTCGACTGATTAAGATGTTTAATGCAATTTATCAATTGGGTTCGTTTGTTTTTATTTATAAAGAGCTCTAACTATTCCGTCTACGGTCATTTATTGATAAACGAGCTGTCGTTTAGTCAAGTGGCTTTCTGTGCTTTGTGAGTGGTAAGTTTTTCGCTTCTTGTTAATACATGTTTTATTGGTGTGCATATTTGGACATCTACGATTGCAGTCATTGATTTCCTGGGTGTGCGAGTCATTATATGATATTGGAAATTGTATGGTATTGGTCCTTTTCATGCGGTATATGTCACAACTTCAACTGGAAGTTTACGAGTCGTCCATTACGAGTGTTGAAATAAAATGAGCGTTAAAGATGCGGCAAGTATTTCGTAAGCGAGAAAAATACAAATACCCTCTGTAGATATTTATTTCATTAAAATTTGCTTCGTATTATATTTAACTGATAAACTTGTTCTGTAAATAGGGTTAAATTCAATTGTGCATTGTTTTAGTACGTCTAACTCACTGTTGTAACTACTTAATTTATGTTATCCTGAATAAATTAAACTCGGTTGTTTCGTCTCAATTATTATAATTAAAATAAAATTTTTATACCGAGCGGGATTGAACCGGGATTAAGTTTGTAGTTAATAACTCTCAATTGCGGAAATATCTTTAGGGGGAGTCTCGAGAAATTAACACCACTATGGACAATTCTTCCGAGGAGAGGTATATTTTGGCTTGCCAACTTGTTTGTTTAAAGTTTGTTTTAAATATGGTTTTTTTTGTTAAATTTCCTTACAAAGGTTAGGTACGTAAACAAAATATAACCACTCATTTATTGACAAATAGTTACATCAAAACATAAATTTAGTTCAAATGGAAGAGGTAGTCTTCCAAAGAAGCACCCGGCCGAAAGATGCTCAAAACAGAGGCGGCGTTTCCTCGTTGAACCGCAATCGCGATGCGTTGCACCACGGAGCGTGGCTCGGAAGAGATATCTTGAATCTTACGGCCTATGGCATAAATTAACGACAAAGCGTCGCGACCGAAAGCGCCAAGGGTTTCAATGGCCACTGGACGTAAAATTTATTTGCTGTCGAGATCCGAATACTTGGATCTCTTCTTTGTTTCATTCTGGGAAGCGGCCCAGAGAGGGGCTGAAGATGAAGAGACCAAATAGGAAGGTGCTAGGGGGTCCGTGCAGGTAAAATCCCAAGCGATGGCTTTACCACCCGACCACGGGACCATTGACATGCCATCGGGGCGTTTACCGTCATGTCCAGCAGAAACCAGGGCACGTTTTAGAAGGTCATTTACGGCACCGTGGCGCGACAAGCGACCCGAACTTCGCTTACAACTCAAGCCGTGGGTGCCGAAAGAGTCCACCTGGCCACCGCAAATACACGTATGAGGAGCGCAAATTTGGGCTCCCAAACGTAGACCGACCGCTATCCTAAAAGATTCATCGTCTAGAAGAGTGCCCAAGGATGGCGGCGGAAGGGCGTTGAGCCAAGCATCCGATTCTTTGGAGCTCACTGACAGTAAGCGAGGCTTGTCGCGGTCGCTAACAGCGCAATCCGACAAATGCTGCACGGACTTGACGATGATCGGAGCCTCCCAACGCGTTGGTAACCCCGCTGATCCGGAGATGGAAGAGCTTCGCTTGTGGATAGGCCCCACTCGCTAAGGGCATCGCGAACTACCGAAACTGGCGGGTCGACAACAAGATTAGGGAGAATATCTTTCACCAAATCGGTCACACTGTGGATTGAAGAAAGAAACGCCGGAAGAGCGAGTTTTGAAGAGTCGAGAATGCTGAGGCCCCCTTTAGCGACAGGGAGAGATACCTGTTCCCACGAAAGATCGTCCATCAAGGTATTGGTGACGTTTTGTAGTGTCAGCCTGAGGGTGTTACCAAACGAGGCAAGGCCTTCCTTGTGGAGCCAAACAGGAGCACTTCTTAGGAGAAATAGCAGCTTAGGGATGGCCAAAGAATTTTTCAATAAGAAAAAGCCGTGATGTGCCGAAACACGCTGGAGGTTCGTAGACATGACCTTCAAAGATTCAGTTTTAATGGCGAGGCATTGCGAGATCGCCACGAGTGAGAGGGGCGCGCCCAAAAGGGTGTAATTGACCCGTTCGACAACTTTTATGCCTGGGGCAGCTAACTCTAACATAGATTTCAACTGATGATCTTCAAACTCTCCAGCATTGAGGATAAGGAGCTCACATTTGGAGGGTTAAGCTCGAGGCCAAGAGCAATGGAAAGCTCGTGGAGGAGGCCCAGGTCCTTCAAAACCACCTCAGGGCTGTCATCCAGAGAGGAATCGTCCAGGTACCATTCATTAAACTGAGAATCCATTTTTAAAGCCACTTGATGGACAATTAGACAAAATAGGGTGGGGCCTAAGGGATCGCCCTGTTGAACACCCGTCGCCGAAGATATGAGAGCGTCGCCGAAGGTAAGATGGGACGAAAACCGATAACATTGGCGGAGAAAAAGATATAATTCCGGGAGTGACTTGAAGACAGCTTCGAGTAAGCGATCTCTACGCACCATATTGAAAGCGTTGCGAAAGTCGACCTTAAGTAATACTTTGGCATCGAGGTGGGAGTGGTTGACAAAACTCCAAGCGGCTTGGGCCGCGGCTTCGGCGCCCCCGCGAGTACCGAAACCCAGCTGCACTGGGCGAAGGATGGGCCCGAGCGATGGTATGATATGCGAGCACCCTAACTTAGCGACAAGGCGACGGAACGTGCTACCCACAGCGATCGGCCGTATGCCCCCGTCTTTTTTCTTCAGGGCGCATAAGGAGGCGCCGTCGAGAATCGGGTAGATGGAAGGAGGAACGCGGCCTGCGAGCATCAGGTTGCATAGGCTGGTTAAAGATTTGAGTAAGGACTCGCCAGCCGTTCCCGTACCGTTGGCGATTAAGTTCTTCAGGTGCTGAGGTTTAATGTTGTCGAGGCCGCCCGCTGAACCAGATGGAAAGGAGAGAATAGCGGATCGGACGACAGACTCTGACACGTTAATATGCGGCAACGAAGTTAAATCGGACGGTTCAAACTCAAAATCCTGGTGCGTTGCGGCGGTCGGGTGTTTACTTCGCAGGACAGCGAGAGACGCCGCGTCATTGGGGGCAAAAGAATCGTCCGAAGAAATGACGCGCACCGCCCCTGTAACATCCCCGTCGGCGAGTTTAGATTCGACAATCTTGCCGATTTCATTGGGCTTTGAAGGTTTCTTCTTCGATTTTGTGGCCCGTCGTGAGATAGCGGGAAAGACCGAACCTTCTTCGAATGATTTGACGTTAGCTTTAACGGCACTGGCAAGAGAGACTGGTGTTCCCTAACACCTGCCCGGGACCTGAAGACACATGGCAGAGAAACAAAAAAGACCCTTCCAGGCTTCCGCCGAATTATCACGAACTACCCTCCCCAGGGCATTGGAAAGGGCCCAAGCCACCGTTGACCTGGCCGCCTTCGGGATTCGACGTATAATGCGCCGGGTCGATTTGAGATTTGAAAGCAGACCAATTAAATCATCACACCCCTCAGACGGGGACGATGGGTCAGAAGGACCGTCCTCTTTCCCGAGAGAGGGCTTGACACAGGTTCGCGGATGAGTAAAATGACTGTTTAGACTAGTAAAAGACTGACCACGCTGGGGGCAAAGGACTTTATCGTGAAGACACGCACGAAAAAAAAATATTTAATTAGGTTAGGTTTTCTTCGTTCTGATTAAGTAAGGTGTTGTCAGTTCAAGTTCAGAGTAAATTTGGTTGCGTTTGTTTTGGTTGGGTTGGGTTAATTTGAATCAAACCTAAATTTTCTGAAATTTTACGATAGCATTGCTTTAGTTAGGGCTGATAATCTGTACAGATCCAGGTGTAAATAAGGTGCATGATATTATAAACTTTAAAGACACTTTTCTGATTATATATATGTTTTTAAAGATCGACACCAAATCCACTTTAAAATAAATATAAAATAGTAAAACCCTTTTTGTTATTTTTTATAATTCTAAAACTGTTTATTTTTAACAAGTATTTAATTATTTTAAAGATAACAATTGTAAGAAGTAAACAACATGGCTTTCCTCAATTAATTTTTTTTAAACAATCAATCTTCCCCAAGATGAATAAGTGAGAAATTGGCCATTTCTGACTGAATAATTATTATAAGGTTAAGGTTTTCGAGTATGCTATACAAGTTTATCATTGAACTTTTCAACTACCACCAATCGTTTAAAAAAAACAGTTAAATATTTTCTAATTTTTCTGAAAAAAAAATAACGCCTTGCATAGGTAAAAAGTTAATTCTGAAAATTTCAATTTTCTATAGTAAATCGTTTTTGAGAAAAATTTACGGATCGCTTAATTTGAAAAACCCTGTATGATTAGGACTGCTTTCATAAAATAATAAATCAAGTGTTGGTCTTCGGACATGATATTTTAACTCGGTCTTAAATATTTAATGAGACCACAACCTTCTTATTTTTGAATTCACCCTGCCTATGGTTTTTCAGTGGTTGAATAATGAATTATATCACATTTTGAAGATGAATGGGTGGTGCAGCTGGTCAAACATTCATTTTCTGTCAAGGAACTTGAACCAAAATATTCTACCAGTTGAAGTCGAGGATTTTTTAAAAAGTCCTTCTTCCCTATCAAAGGTTAACCTGGCCATAACTTTTTGAGATAATGATTCCTCATTATTTCAATTTCACGCGCTTCTTAGGCATTGGTTCTCGAACAAGCTCGAACCCATCCAACTCAATCGCCGAGGCTAGGAATTTTCGTTCAGGCGCGATAACAGACGACGCGTAAAAGAAGGGGCGGAGCGACGAATGGCGCGAAGTTTATAGACCAACGAGACTAACCTCGTTTTGACGAGGATGCCTACAGCACTATAGCTGATCCATGGTTAAATGAATAAATTCATGGTCAAACTAGGTTATGTCTAAAGTAAGACCCTAAAGGTGTATTAAGCAATGATAAATGGGAATTTTGAAGGATCATCTCTTAAAATATCTATTGGCGATGGATCAAAATTACCCTAACACAGTTTTGACGGCATCTCCTTGTATCATTAAACCAAAATGAAGTCAAAAAAGTGAAATAGATAAAACCAATAGTTGAAATACTTTTAAATAATAAGAATATAAAGTGCGTATGATAAGGATATGAACTTTTTATTAATATTATATAGAATGAGTAAAAACTAATCGTGTGTGTGTGTGGGAAGAATTTTATCAGAATTGTTACGAGAAGATAATTGCAACTCCAACTCGTTAGCATATAAATATATCAAAGAGGTCAGTGTGCTGTCAGACTTGGTAAGAACGACAGTCGCATTTTTTACAGAGCGAAAACACTCAGAATTGAAAATGAAGATTAAGTGAATATTTAAATTCGGTTTGATATGCCCAGACTTAGACTACAGAACAATTTATTGAATATTTCCTTAATTTTACCTTTCAAATTAATTTTTCTCAAGTGGATTTATTGGCCGAAAAAGTTAACAAATTTCCCTTTTTTTGATAACTTCTTTAGCCAAAGCTATTATAAGATCGCTGAATTTAACAAGGAGGTGCTGCCCCTAATGCTTTACATATGTTTGATTTCCCATCTCTTCAGAGAATTAATTTGAAAAATGAAAATGAATATTAACGATAAAGATTTAAAGTGTGATTATAACCTTTTTTATACCTGCGTAATTGAAAGTTTTATACATATAAAACCTTAAGAAATTTAGTTTCAACATTGGCAAAGAAAATTAATGTACCTATCATTCTTAAGCAAGGGTTAATATTAAAAACAGTTACAGAAGTTATTACCCATAATAAAATTTTACTCGGAACTTGGTGGAATATACATTAGCATGTTATCAAATCACATATTTATATATATGAAGACGTTTTATCAAAAAAAATGTTTCTAAGAAAACGCTATTAACCATTAACGAGGTATTTTGAAAATTAAAAGGTGAGCTAAGTTAACGGCACCCCCTTAATTTCGTTAATCAACCTGAGTATATTAACCTAGCAAAAACACGTCAATGCGAAGAAATGCGACACATTTAATTTTCAATGTGAAAAAAAAAGATTTTTAGAGAATTAAGGGAGAAAGGGGGGGCTAACTTAACAGTAGCTCCTCATATTAATTCATAACTTTAATTAACTTTAATATAAAGAGACGTCATTGCGAATTATTGAATTTCCAAATGCGACATCAATAGAAATAGCTCTTCGTAAACGGATAGGGATATGTGACCAGTAATAGATAAAATAAGGAAGGGTGATCATTTGTTGGCAGCCCCCGAAATATTAAAAAAATAAGTTATCAAAAAAAAACTACGTTATTAATGCGGACCAATGCGACATTAATTTTTCGAAATACGACATCAATACAAATAGTTCTTCATATCCAAATTGCAATATGCCCAGTAATAGATAAAAAACGGGCTAATTTAATGGCAGCCCCCAAAATATAAAAAAATTTAAAAAAAATAAAATTACGTCGTTAACGTAGACCGACGCGACACTAATTTTTCCAAATGCGACATCAATAGTAATAAGTCTTCTCAACCAGTTTGAAATGTGACCAGTAATAGATAAAGGGGGGCTAATTTAAGGGCAGCCCCCAAAATATAAAAAATAAGTTATAAAATAAATAAATGACGTCGTTAACACGGATCAATACGCCAACATATAATGCATGCGAAACTAATTAATGCACATCGGTTTTATTTTACATTAAAGATGATGTCGCTTTAATTTAAGATGATGTCGCATTCAATTAAGATGATGTCGCATTCATTTAAAATGGTGTGGCATTCTTTAAAAATAACGTCGCATACAATTGAAATAATGTCGCTTTCTTTTCAAATGGTGTCACAAGCAGTTTCTCAGATGTCGCATTCGTATCGAGATAATTAAAAACCCTAAATGTAATCTGTGCCATCAGCTTTCTAGAATAAATGTATCACTTCTAAAATAAAACCGGGGTGCATTTATAAGTTTCGCATGCATTATCTGTTGGCGTATTGAGTTATTTAATTTTTTTATAACTTATTTTTTATATTTTGTTGGCTTTCATTAAATTAGCCTCCTTTATCTATAACTGGTCACATTTCAAACTGATTATGAAGATCTAATTCTATTGATGTCGCAGTTAGAAAAATTAGTGTCGCATTGGTCCACGTTAACACCGTAATTTAATTTTTTTTTACTTATTTTTTTATATTTTGGGGGCTGCCCTTTAATTAGCCTACTTTTTTGTCTATTACTGGTCACATTGCAATTTGGTTATGAAGACCTATTTCTTTTGATGTCGCATTTTGAAATATGATTGTCGCATTGGCCTGCGTTCACGGCCTAATATAATTTTTGAGATTACTTAATTTTTGATGTTCCGGGGGATACCATTAAAATAGCCCCCTTTTTTCTTTTGTCTATTATCTCTTGTTGTCGCATTTTTTCGCATTGTGATTGCATAAACTTGATCGATCATTTTTCCGGGAATAAAAAAGTGGGGGCAACTTAAACGACACATCGCGAACACCTTTAATATCAAACAAACCGTTTAATATGCGCAAAGAAAATACGAACAAAAGTAAGCAATGAGAATAGCCAAAGAACTGGTAGAACTGCGCAACTGAAATCTGCAACCAAGTTAGGGTCATATATTAGCGATAATTATGAATAAAGAAAGAACTTGTTAAAGTGCGCGGTGAAAATTTGGTCCAGATTAAAGAACGAAGCATTACCAACACCGTAAAGAAACTAATAACCGTTAAAATTTCGTAGATAAAATACAAACCAAAGATAGGAACCTAGTTTAACAAAAACGCCGGGACTAATAGTCGAAAAACTGGACCCTGGAAGTACAGAGAATGCACGAACAGCATCCCGCTAAAATTAATGAGCGGCGTAAATAATGCGATGAAAAAGTATAGTTAAGCTAGATGTCATCGTTGAAAATTTGGAGGACAGAGATGAAATTTTTGAGATAAATGGCGTGTCTCAATACTGAATTGGAATTAATTTCCAGGTCCTGTGAATTTATTTTTATTTTTATGTTATTACAAAAGCTGCTCAGTATTGAGGAGGGCTAACTAACCAGTAATATATATGTAATGTATGGATATATTAATAAAAAAATCTCAAAAAAGAACTTAAATGGGAAAATGAACTACATGTCAACCCATGATTGCCTAAATTTATGGGAAACCGAAGGCATGGTTTTCTCTATCGATTGACTTATCATTTACTGTTCTAAACCTTAATGTTAAAGGTAGATTTTGACACTAGCACCAGCCGCTACACTGTAAGTAAAACTAATATATACAATCTTTATGTATTTATGTAAAGACCTATTTTCAATGAGGTTAAACAAACTTAAGGCCGAATAACATAAATTAAACAAATATAAGTTTGGAAGATTAATAAAACTAAATTTTTACGTTTTAAAGCATTTTTCCATAAAAAAGCCAGTTTGCTCAGCCCATTCCAAATAGTTTTTATCAGAATTCCAATGAACCTGTAGAGGGTAAGTTTGTAAATAAATATTATTTTTAATTATATGCAAAATATGTCGTGTGTAATTCACAGAAATTTAACAGCTCTTTAATAAAATCAGAATAACTATTTCTTCTGAACATTGTACCGTGAATTTTAAATGCATTATGTACTTTTTTAAGAGCAATAATTTACACGATGAGTGATCATCGGCATAAACTTAGTCTCAATGTGGGATTCCTTTATATTCTTAAAAGGCTCAAGGGATGTACAAAAATTTTAGCCACCCTAAAGACAAACCTTTGACAGGGATAGTGACGACTAGTGACGTAAAATCACGTATCTGGACTGTAATAGGTTTACACCCCAATTCCAAAACCCATGTGTAGTTTTTACGAAATCAGGACCTCCTGAACTTTTATGAAAAGTAAGCTGCAGCAATGTTTAATACAGTTTGTGGTTTTCCAAAGTCTCAAGAAATTTCAAACATGTAATAAGGCTCATTACATATTTGTAGATTTTTTATCAGAACAAAACCGATTTTATTTTGAGAATTTTTATTTTTATTTTTTTATTTGATTGATTTATAAAATTATGACTGATTAAAAATTTAAGTCAATTACATTATTTGCTTAAACCTTGGTAGAAATCATGCATAAACTAAAGATAAACAATTTATATCGGCAATTCAAATTCTTACTTAGACATATAGAATTTGCTGTTATAACATGCCACCTTCGTTAAGAGATTAAACAATTTTAATTTTTGATAAAAATATTGAATCCCATAAAATAATAATAACTTGCAACTTCACTCATAATTTAACAATTTAATCTACCCGCGAGTTTATTCTCAAAATTTTCATTACCGCCATTAGATCATACTTAAATTTAAATATACTCTTTCTTAAGAACCAAATATCGAAACTTATGGAAAGCAGGGACTTCAAAGTAAGAATAACAATCGGCCATTTCTGCTCCTTTACTAGTTGACAAGGAGTATTAACTTAGCCAATATTAACTCGCACCATCGGTATGTTTTGGCGAAATTATTAACTTCCATGCTTAGGTCATAGCCTTAACTGAAGAAGGTTTTTAAAGTGCGTAGCAAAATGACGTGTTTCTATAATTATAGATTATTGTAAATTACGGCACGTACTACCCCTGCAGCAAAAATGAATTGTTTCAGAGTCGGGCCGACGTCGACGCATCATTAAAAATCTGTGGTCGGCCGACCGTACTATTTTGAGTCGAAATGTCCTACCCGCAAAAGGGTCGGCCGACGGTCAGCCTACCTTTAACGTTTGACTGTATGCCAACTTTAAAAAGTAAAGGGTACCTACTCTAATAAATCGTCGGGCCGTCTCAAAAATGACCACATTTTTAATATAAATATTTACGTACCCCTGTAGCAAATCAGAGTCGGTCCGACGTTGGCTTTTTTACGTAAATAACGAAGTCGGCCGACCGTTGGCCAGATTGGCTTTTTAAGGTCCAAATGTCCTAGGGGTAAACGAGTCGGCTGGCTGTCGGCCGACCCTAAACGCTCTACAGTATACAACTGTAATCCGACTGTAACAAGATACGTAACCGATTCTGAAACAACGTTGGCCCGACTTTACATACCCCCCAATTGCCAACCCTTTAACAAGCAAACCGACTCTAAATAGATGAATGACCGACTCTGAAACAACGTTGGCCTGACTTTACATTTGCCCGAATTACCGACCCATCAACAAGCACATCGACTCTAAATAGATGAATTACCCGACTAGGAAAAGACTTTGGTCCGTTTTCACAAAAGCCTGAGTTGCCGATCCAATTACAAGCAAACCGACTATAAAAACATGTTGGTCCGTTTTGCCACGAACTCTAATTCTGATCTCTACCAATTTAAACAATGATATTTTGCTTAAGGTAAACGATTTTCAGAAGAAAAAAATTGATATTCTATCAACGTAAAATAGAAAAAAAAACACCGTTATACCTGCTAGTCCATGCAGTGCTATTTATATAAAAAAAAATGATAAAGATCACATTAAAGTTGAAATGAAATGAAGTAGTAAACAAAACGCAATGCATATCTTTCGACTTAGATTTTTTATTCAAATAGAAAATATAAGATTTATTAAATAATTCGTGTATTTAATGTGTATATGAGGCACAAAAATCTATAATGTATATCCAAATATTTATAATTTTAATAAAGGGACTTTAAAGTCATAGTGTTAAGTGACAGTTAAAAAAATGCAATGTGATAATAAAATATGTAGTTCCCATTATTCAAATCAGAGCTATCGTCGAAAAACTCAGTTATCTTAAAAGTTTTACCAAGAATTTATTCATTTACCCATGAATATAGAACCGCTATAGATATGTTTCTATCTATGTCGGAAAGAGGCGGAACTATAAGCTCCGCCCCTCTTACACCTGACGGATATACCATTCAGCGGACGAATTTTCGTGAAAATTGGTTTTTCTCCCATTTCTCCCCAATGCTTTTCCTACGGGACTTAGTTCTTCTAACTGTGTTGCGGTTCTGAAACTTTTTAATAATTTTAGTGTTTGTACTCAACTATGAATTTTTCATATGATTGTTAGTAAGTTTACAGGTTTGATTAAAGACTACTTTCATAATTTTCCCTTAATTATTTATAATTGTTTTTCAAATCGACGAAAATTTTAAGGCGAGGAAATGAATTATCCGCCTTTGGGACCTGTTTTGTACTAGGCCTCGGTTTTAATGTTTGGAATTTAAAAACCATTGTGCAATAATTGAAAACGGCTTGTTCGTTACTCGTTTGCTCCTATAGTGGGGTTTTAACTTTGAAATGGAAGACAAAATGAGCTGATAATCAAAGTTTAATCTAATTTTCAACCTTTTCTTTGCTCTGCTTTAAAAAAAGCAGCTTCTTCATTCAAGCAATGAACAGCCCGGTTAATTCTGAATATAGTAAATATTTCTTTTATTGCCAATTGGGTTACAAAGAAAAAATAGGAAATAAGATAAAGTTTTTCATCTGTGAAAGACAAATCATAAACAACATTTAATGCCCTAATATCCAATCCATTTCACAGTTAAAACCCCACTATAGGTGCAAACGAGTAACGAACCAGCCTTTTTCAATGATAGCGCAATGATTTTTAAATTCCAAACATAAAAACCGAGGCCTAGCACAAATACAGGTCCCAAAGGCGGGGAATTCATTTCCTCGCCTTAAAATTTTCGTCGATTTGAAAAGTAGATTACGAGTGAAATAATTAAGGGAAAATTATGAAAGTAGTCTTAAATCAAACCTGGAAACTTACTTACAATCATATGACAAATTCATCGTTGAGTACAAACACTAAAATTATTAAAAAGTCTCCGAATTGCAACACAGTTCGGAAAACAAATTCCCGTAAGAAAAGCATTGGGGGAGACTCAGTTCGTGTCTCCGCTGTTCGGCAAAGCCACTTGATTTTTGAACCCCTACTCATCTATGGAGATATCCGTCATTTCCTCTAGCTTTTAATTGGCTAAACAATTTGACGTAGTAGCGGCATAGCTTCGTAAGCCCTGCCTTCTACCGGATCGGGATAGCACCATACAGATAAGGTACAGTTCTATATTCATGGGTAAAATGAATAAATTCATGGTTTTACATGTAGTTCAAATCAGAGTTATCACCCCTCATCTTCGTCGTTTGGTTTTTTATCACAATTCTTGTCCAAACTCTTAACTTCCTGAAACCGTTCCTGTCAAATGTGTGTTTTACCTAAGATTCCATAACTTTTTCATTTTCAAATAGCTTTACGATATTACGGCAATGGGCGAACAGCTTCTGCATTTAATAGAAATTTAAAAATTAATTTAACCGAATTCACACTTATCAATTTAATTTAGCTAGTCACCACATTGTAAACAAAAGCTAGGACCTTATTGGTATATTTTATTGCTTTAAACTGGCTTTACTGCTAGTCAATATGACGTTGTAAACAAAAGAAAAACCAAGGCCTAATTTATATTCTATTCCGATCCTCCAGTTATAAGAAGATTATCTTAAATCAAAATGAAATGTCAATGAAAAAGCTTACCTTAAAAGATTATCTTGATACTGTATGCAGATAATTTAAATGTTTTACATAAAATTGTTCAATATTTCATATAAAATATTTAGAAACCGTTACGGCACGTGTAAATCAACCGAAAGCGGGAGAACAATGTATCTCTAATAGTTACGAAACGGGACCAAAGATGGCGCTTCGATAGTAGATTTCAAAATTTAGTCGTTTTAAAGTCGGCAAATGAACTATTATTTGAAGTCAGCTTTGCGTCGGCATACCGACTCCAAAAAGTCCTAAGTGCGTTGCTACCTATTTTCGTCGCTAAAACGTTAATGACTTTTAATTAAGTTGGCTTTTTGTCTTCGACTTAAAACCGACTTTTCGAATACAACCCGACTCTAATACGACCGGCTGTGCTACAGGGGTAATAATTGAAAAAAAGTCACGAAAAGGATTTAATCATGAGTGCGGAAATATCCCAATTATTTTATTAAAAAAATTAATTGTTAACTAAAATACCACCCTGAAATTAGTGTTACAAAACCAAGTCAATTAATATTAATAAGAAGACTTTGGTTATTTTTTAAAACAAACATATTAACTCACCGTATTTCTTAAAACTTTGAACTGAGTTTGATTTTGTTTTGAATCCATAATTGATGTTCTGTGGTCTTCGGGGTGACTCGTTGATTATCAATCTTAAGTTTTCAGCGTTATCTGGACACACGTAAGCTAAATTTAAAAATCTTAACTAAGAAGTTTATCAGCTTTTAATTTTCAAATTGTGACTACATTTATCTTACGCACATTCCGCGTTTAATTCCCTTTCAAAGGTTTGGCGGAAATCTCAACTCAAACGCTTAAAATTATTTTCGTTCCCTTAAAAATTACTAGTTCAATATGTGTACGAGTAAGTTTCTCTTATAAAAATGTGTAGGTTTTTATATAATAATAATAATAATAATAATAATAATAATAATAATAATAAAAATCAGCTAGGCTAATACCCAAGGCACCACCTTAGGCGTAATATTTTTCTATGGAAATTTTGCTGATGAATTCATTGAAAATTACCTGCGTAGCTAGAAAGTCATTATATTTCACAATAATGGGTATTTGAAAAAACATGTAGGTCATTGCTTCAAATCATTGCATTGGGGCCCGCTTTTTTTTTGTTTATTGGTCCATCACAAGCAGACGCTTAGAATAAAGAAAATCATCGTTTTCGCAATTAGCATAGGGGTTCAAATTTTCTAGCTACGCTACTAACAATTGAGTGATTCCGAAATTTCCCTCTATACGGTTACTGAAGTTTGGTTTTCGATAAAGTTTTACCTTTTCTTTGACTTAAAACCATGCTAAGTATAAATATTACTGTATGAACACCAGTATGCGAAGTAAAACATTTGCTTATAATAAGTTCAAGTTACCTCTCGTCAACATATCGTAAATATTTTCAGGTATATTAAGGTACAAGGACGAATTTGTGTTTACCTCCTGCACTTCGAGAAATCAACGAAGGCGGTCTCAACATAGCGTTCCAAAACAAAGGGTCGATAACATCTCGTGTTGAGTGCAATAACTGTCAAAATGATTCGAAAGTGAACTTTCCAACTATCGTTTTACCCACAGCACAAATCATTTTAGGAAAGTGGATTCTTATGTTCAGCTTATTGTTTTTGACTTCCACAAGTCAGCTTTATAAAAACTATGTATTTTAATGATAACTCTATACGTCTTAGAATACAAAACTTCACTATCCTTTTTTGAACTTCAAAGTAAGAAATCGATTTCCTCAAAAATTTTAGGGATAGAAAATTACAACAAATAACAACACAAGGGAATTGAAATCAATAAAAACAATTTAAATAAATTTATCCTTCAGAATAATTACCTAATTTAAAGATTAATATTTATGTATTTAAAATAATGTTTGCTAAATAGAAACCTCAATTATTTCTAATTATTAAAAATTATTGATGCACATGGTAAAATTAAACAAATATAGATTAATGTCCATGACATTTAAACCATTTTCATAAAGTAGTCATGATAAATTTCCAAAAAGAAATTAAGAGAACATTTTACAACGGTAAAATATTTAGATAGAGAGAAAAATTTGTTTTGCTTTAAAATTGACAAAAATATGTTAGTTTTGAAAAAATTTAACAAAACGTAAGCACAATTTTAATTTGAAACTTTGAAATTCAAATAACGATAAATTTTATCTAGAAAATAAATATTAGTTCCTAGTATTTTAAATCATTTTACAGCAATTGAGATGGGTGTGATCATTGTAGTCTGTTGAGGCAGTGATTGCGACGCGGCGTCGGTTGAGAAATTCACCGCTAATATTTGGCAAAATTCCAAAACGAACAATTTTGAACAAAATATACACTGAATTTTATTTTAGAATGCAATTTCTTTAGCCAAAATATTTGTTATTTTGGATGTTTTTCTTATTCCGTGGAAAACTAAAAACAAATGAGTTTGGTAAACGGTTTCCACTAAAATGATATTGTTAGAAATATAATGTTACAACATTTCTAGAGATCTGGTTGAGAAGTGTGCAACATCGCTCAAGCCGAAAAGGAACACTGTTTTATAACTCATACTTTATGTATAATAATTAGTCAAGAAAGTTAATGGTGCGATTAGAAAATATCATATTTTAGTATTTAACTTCTTGACTAGAAATAAATAAACATTTTTATACCAGTTCACAAACCAATATTATTGTTTACAAACCTTCATATTTACTTCGGAAGAAAAATACCATATTTTCCAATGTCAATTTAAATATTTGCAAAAACGGTGACAAAACCTTAACCACTGTATTTTGAGTTTAAATTTTAATTAATAAATAATTAATAACAAAAAGCATTGGATTTTTCGTCTTGGAGCTCTTCACGTTATCATTTCGCCATTTTCATGTCTAGGGAAGTACATAGAAGGCAGTGGTATAGAAGTGGACTGGGAGGTTGCCGGAGTATATGGTTCAGCAACAGTACGTCAAATAGTAGAAGGTCGTCCTGTTTACAGAGGTATTGAGGCGCACGTCGTAACGCTACTAACTTGCCTTGTTCAATTTATTCACTGACCACATTCTTTCAAAAGAAGAAAAACTTCAAACCAAACAGCTTACTGATGACCTTCATATGGTTTTCGAAATGAATGAAAGTGCATCATTCTAAAATCTGAAGTTTCTGCAGCTGATAATGTGTTGAAGGACTCTTGTATTTAAAAAAAACTCGACGACACCGATCTTTCTGGCACGGCTAAATTTCAACAGAACAAGTTCGAAATTTACTGTCTTTCATATACGCCACTCGAAGTGGTAATTGGGAGTTACACTTATCAAGCCTTGACGAAATATGATAATATTTTCACGCTCACGATCAATTAAAATACGCTCGTTGAGCACCATTATACATGGCTGATATGCGAGAACTTCAAACTGAAGATCTTGATTCTTGGACTTTTTTTTTAAAAAAAATGGCAACCTCGTTGTCACGAATAATGAAATTTCATATACGTCAATAGACCCTGATCAAGCCATTGAACCAGAACATACAAAAATGAAGGTGGTGTAACTATAATAACGACAAACCAAACTGCTCTTACCAAATACTTCTGCGTCACATCAGTACTTACATGTAGCTCCTTAGTTCAGATTTTAAAGAACACTCAGGGGTGAAGCTAAATAACTACATCATGGGAGTTATTGTAGCTAAGGTTCCAAAATGGCAAAGCATGCATCACCAATCTCTTCGTTCCTAAGCAAAGAAGAAAACCCATTTTCGAAACCAGACCTTTATAATTTAATGAGTTTTGCGGTGGCTGCGTCAGGAATAAGTCAAAACCCGCTAAAGAGAGACAGTCTTTGAGAGGAAGCCTTTCAGAAATTTGTCAATGAAAGGTTAATCGTCCTCAACGTTAGTTTTTGGGACGTGTTGAAACGTAACCAGTACAAAGATTTTAAAGAAGCTGGATCGCAAGTAAGAGCTAACGTGAAAAGAAAACTCGTTAACCTGAAACGAGAAAGAAATTTAATATCGAGGTTATTGGTAATTGCAAAATCAAGGCCAGATCTTGCAGCGAAGGATGCGATAGGAGAATATGAATTCCAGGTGTCTCATCCCTCTAGTTCCCATTGTGATAGAATGATGCTGATGTTGAGTGGTAAACACAATAGTTTGTTGAAGAATTGTTGAAGCTTCCACTTTCAAATAAACAATCACTTGATTGCATTAATAGCAATTACTCAGTTATAATCCTTGACGCAATGTGCGTAGTTCAGTCACTACAGTCTTCGAAAGATAAGCTCAGCGCTACTCTTTTCAGAAAATTGAAAAATGACTGAAAAATACGAATCAAATTATTTTGACTAATACTTGGAAACGTAAAATCATTTCTTCTTCATTCCAAAACCAAGTCGGAACTTGCCAGCTAAATTGCGCAGAAATTGCTGTACTACTACAGTTAAAATTCCCAATAATTGTTTCTCATCAAGATACAATTTTCTCTTATCGCCCAGTCAATGTCAGAAAAATTGATTTAACCATTGCTTAGAGAAGGCGGATAAACAAATAATACTTTACTCCATAGACGTTGCAGAAGAAAGCAAAGACGCAAAGCTAGATAAGTGCATGTATTCACTGGACACGGATATTTCAGTGTATCTAATAGGTTGCTTCAAACATATTCCATCGAAAACCAATATGATTAGGAACAAGGAAGTTTTCAAAATACGTGAAATGTACGACAGGCTTGGTTTCTGGAGAGCAGACGCTCTCATTGGATGGTATATTTTTAAATGTTGTGATAACAATGGATGCTTTGCCACTAAAAAATTGACATCCAATTTTAAAGCCTTCATTGCTAGTGGCAACGACATTCTAAACGCTTTTAGTCCTTTGGAACGTCTTCTACCATTTTGGAAAATATACTAAAACAAATGTAGCGATACTTATGTCTGCTTTACAAAACTATGGACAAAAATAACATTCAATTAAACAACTTCGATGAGACCTGTTTGCGTGGTCACGATAAGAAGGCCGGCAGTTACCACCAACAAAGGCTACTTTGGTGCCTCACACTGAAAGGGTCTATTTTCAAACAATGCTAATCATAATGTCAATTCAAAGTAAGCCAATTTTTCTGCTACCAAATAAGTTTGTATGGGAGGAAATAGCTCAACGTATTAACCCCAGAAAATACAATTTGCCTCATGCACCTGAGGCCAACTTAGCTCTAAGAAAATGTGCCATCATGCACCTGAGGCCAACTTAGCTCTAAGAAAATGTGCCATCATGCACCTGAGGCCAACTTAGCTCTAAGAAAATGTGCCATCATGCACCTGAGGCCATATTAGCTCTAAGAAAATGTGCCATCACGCACCTGAGGCCAACTTAGCTCTAAGAAAATGTGCCATCATGCACCTGAGGCCAACTTAGCTCTAAGAAAATGTGCCATCATGCACCTGAGGCCTTATTAGCTCTAAGAAAATGTGGCTGTTCAAAACAATGCAAAACAAGAGCTTGTGGCTGTTTTAAGAATATTTTAAAATTTACGGATCTTTGTGGGTGCCGTGAGATACATTGTAATACAAAGGATTTTGAATACGTTGAAGACGATTTTTTATGCTTATTTTTTTAAACTTGATAAATTTTTAAATAATTATTCAGTTTGATAGTGGATTAAATGCTGGGGAAGTTATCCTTTTTAACAATTATGTTTAGTTAACTGCAAATTAAGATTGTCGGACTTGAACTAAAATTTTCTCAAGGTAACATCGCATCAGTGGTTGGTCGTATGAAATTAAACTTTCTTATTATGAATAAACTGTTGGCAATCCAAAGATAAGGGTTTCATTGGCGTATCACCCATTTTTATACAGGTTATCCCAAATTGTTCGAACATTGCATTTTTCTCAAAAACTATATAACTTATAATTTTGAAATTTATGGGAAGGTGTAATGGACAGTAAATGCCTTAATTATGAAATTTCAGAAAAATCAAATCATTTTTCACGGTTTTGAAAAAAAAATTCTCACCGGTAGGTGCTAGCGGAAAAGTTTCAACAAACTTGTAGTGCATACTCTAAAACATTAAATAAAATTTGATCTGTGAAAATTGCCCTTTTTTCCATGAGATATAAACCAAAAGGTATGGCCTCCTTCTTCCAACTTGTTTTTATTCATTTCCTCGTATCTCAGTGAAAAAAGAGCCAATTTTCACAGATGTTTTTGAGTTTATCATTGAATTTTTTCCGCTACCACCTACCGGTGAAAACATTTTTTTTTAAAATCGTGAAAAATGCAGTGTTCGAGCAATTTGGGACACCCTGTATAGTTGTCCAAATTGATATTTGGCGTTTCTTCTGAAAGTGGCACTTTTCCCCGAGCAAATAATATGCACATGAAAAAAATAATTAAATAAGCAATTGTTTTCACATCATCGATATTTGAACATAAACTAGCAGGAACATTAAACCAAAATTTAAAATCCAGCACACTTTTAGTGTTTGCAAAAATTACCTTTTAATGCACATGATTTCCATTGAACTCATGAAATCTTTCGAACGACGTTTTTCCAATGAAATACTTACTTTTGCCTATAGGAAGTCGTACTGACAATAAAACATGCTTTTTCAATATTTTATAATAATTAACATTAAATTAAATAAATCGAAATATATTTATGAAGACTGCCGAGTTAACATTTTGGATATTTTAATAAAAAAAATTATATTTAATTGATTGCCAGAAAAATGGCGCAAATTTGTTATCCACTATTGGTACAACCAAGAACAAGGGCCGAGTATATAATTTCTACGTTAAAGGTTTAAATTTGGAATCTCCTAGAATTAACCTTAAAAATAATTGGTATTTTATCAATTACGTATGTATTACTAACGTGTTATGAATTCTTATTTTCTAAAACCAATTACAGTTATTATGTCGGATTAAATGGTCCTATATTCTCAATGGTATAATGCGCTCAGCATAAATCAAAATAAATCCGAGGTATAATTCCATATCGCTATGTTATAATTATATCCCGTGCTAATCACCCAGTCCAGAGAGGCTATTCTCTAAAAAAAAATTTGGGCAGTTCCAAATCCAAATGCTTTCGATCGAGATCATTTGGGTTGGGACCGAAAAACGGTATTTACCAACCGAAATCGACTTCCAAATCGAAATTTGCGTCATTTCCGTTTCAAGTAAATAATTTTTTTCATGACATGTCACACGGTACGTGATAGCCACTTCTTCTCCATTGGTCGTTACCACGCGCGAGTTTATAAAGGTGGGTTTTTCGGTAAAATAGTTTTACTTCACCTCATCTAGAGTAGTAGGAAGAAAAACAGGCTTAGTTTGTGATATTGTAGTAATTTATTTTGTAGCAGTATTATTATAAGTACAATGGGTTTGAAGGTTCATGCCAAACAACAACTAATTTACAAAGAATTTTTGGAAGCACATATTGAGTTTGTTCATATGAAATTTGGTATGAACTTTACAAAGGCAAAGTATGATCAATTATGGGTAGAACTCGCTGGACTCCTTAACAGCTGTGGATAAGGTCCATCGAAAACTATTGATAAATTTGAAAAGGTAAGTTGTGATTGTATATCAAATAATTGAAACAAATAAATAAATCTATTTGCTTCCTTAGTCTTTCTCTTTATGGAAATCGAAAGCTCGTGCTAAATCCTCTAAATCACTGAAGGCAAAGACTGGGTATTCCGTTGAAGAGGCTGGGTTTGGGGGAAAAACTGATCCAGCCAATGTCGCTGGGCCCGAGGCTGTACAAGTCAACATGATGGACACGCAATCATATTTATACAGGGCCGCATCTTGCTCTAATGCACAGCCTTTAAGCTTTTTGCCCTTAGACGAAACCTTTCAACTTACAATTGAAGAAAGGGCGGAGATTCCTTGCGAAGGAGTTTTTCAAAAGAAATCAGCGCCACAACCAAGAAAGTCAAAAGACGAAGGAATATCAAGTGGATATGAAGTTAATGGCAATATCTCAGATTCTGTCGTTGACGCTGCAAAAAGTATTGATTTTATTTGCTCTTACAAAAACATTTTTTACATAATTTAACTACTTAAAATCCAAAATAATTTAAGCCCTATTGCACAATTATAAAGGTTATTTATAAATGACCGTTTTAATTGTACAATAGTGGTAAAACATTTGATTTTAATTTAACTGCTTTATAGAAATTAATGACCAAAGGAGATCTATCACCATGGTGCCCTACGCAAGCGTCCACAGCACGGACAGATGAAAAACAGCATGGGTAGTAGTACCCTACTAGTGATCGTCGCACCGTCGACGCAAGCCACTCAACACAGCAGAAGGTGCAGCAAATGGTGGACCATTTCCCACTTCGCACACAGCAGTGTGATTAAGAGTGGATGTTATGGCAACTCCAGCTGACACCCTACCTAAGAGGGAGAGAGCTCCTAAAGGGGAACAATGGGTACACGGTAGCCCGCATAACCCAGCACAGCTGGCAACGGATATCCCGGTGGACTCCAAAAGGCCGGGAGATGGGTCCACCGTGCCCTCATATGGAGGGGCACGGCCCCACAGCAGGCCACGCAATCTACAGAGGTGGCCAGTTTCCCTGGACCCTCTCCGTTAGCCTGAGCCGAAATACAGTTACCAGCCCAAACCTGACCGAAGTCGGAGGTGGAGATCGGACCGTTTGAACGGAGCTAACATCTCCCATTGCACCACCGCCCGTATGGGTTACAAGAGCCGGACCCCGACTCCCCGGTAAATCCATCAGTTATTGCTAACTCCGTAGTAGGGAACTTTATGTGCAAAGGTACCAACGTTTGACATATGACCTTTGTTAGATCTCTAAGGCAACGACTCACACTTGGTTGGTTTACGCCAAGAAATGTATTTGGACCAACATCTAACTGGTATGGCCGTCTTGCATAAAATCTCAAGGCAATGAGCACCGAAAAATTGAAGCTTTCCATACAATACAATTCTTATATCATAAGTCAACCAAAATTATCGACCTTTAATGCTACAGGCGAAGAAGTATAGCTCTCACACCTTCCAGGGAATCACTCAATTTCTCGCAAAGGGCTAGTGCTATTTCGCATGTTATTCGAAAAATTTTACGAAATTGTTGATCATCAGGCTCCCACGCTTGATTATTATCCCTAAAAACCCTTTGAATTCGCAAATCTTTACGTGCAGCTCGATTACGATCTTCAAACATCATTCTTATAATTTCTAACTGGCAGCCATCCTCAAGGAATAAAACCGAATAAAACAAAAACAAAAACGCGAACTTTAGCAAGAGAGGGCAAGAAAGAGAGAAAGACCGCGCGAATTTTTAGGAGGAAAATTGATTTAGCCAGCGCTTTCCTCTGCGAAATCAGTTGGACAGTTTCCAACTAAAAGATTTGGATTTGGACACTACAGAATTCGGTTTTTGTAATTTGGGTCTGCTTAACTCAAATTACAAACGATTCAGGCTGACCTTGAACCAAATAAGACTCAGAGAATAGCCTCCCAGGAAGATTGATTTTCTATGCCGTAAAAATATGCAAGTTATACAGTGTTTATTTGGATATCTAAAGATTATAGTGCATTTAAAATTTAAATCCAGTAAAATTATTCAGTACTTATTATTAATTTGTTATTCTTTGCGCAAGGCGGTTGAGTATAAATAACTTGAAATTGATTTATTTAAACATGATATTCTAATGCAACTACAGAATGAGTAAACAGTTTATACGCGACGGGTTTAAGTTGAAACAATTAAATTATGCGCTAAGAACGATTTTCTAAATAAAACCAAGCAAATATTTTTATTTTAAGACTCTTTGGTATATTAGTTCCATTAAATGTTTAGATTTGCAATGCTAATAATGTCGTAGCAGACTTCTAGTAATGCAGCCCAGTATTTAACCCATGTACCATAAAAAGTCGATAGACGTTTTATAGCAGTCACGAACCTTTAGCCTAGTGTAAGAGTAGTTTCCCGAAAACATGTAATTTAACCTTTACTTTAGTTCTTAAAATACGAAATTATAATCTATTAAATGAAACCCCTACGCGTAAGGCTCCAACGACGAAGCCCTTGAAAACTCTTTAAAGCTTCGCCACACACTTTGTGTCGCATATCGCGTCGTTTCCCGCAGAAAGCTTTAGTGGTTAGCAGAGCTCATTTACATATAAATCACTCCTTAACAGTGATATATAATAACACAATTCCTATTGCATTTAAGGTTTACTTTTCAAAGTAATTCAAACAGTAACACGTTTTTTCAGCCTTAAAAGCTACAACTTAAATTTTGTAGTTATTTTGTGAAAATCTTTTAAAAAACTGAAATTGATCGTTAATATCTCAGTGCTGGCTGAACTACTTAAATACGGAAAACATCGTAAGAATAACACGATTGTGATTTTTTAACAGTGAAGAACGGTATAATTAACGTATAAGGGCGAAGACCGTTAAACACAAAATGGAACAACACCGAAATCAAAGTCACTTCAAAGTTCTTATACGCCAGGTAATATCTTATTTAATTTTATTTGAGAATGAATTTTCACTACGGAAATTGTATTTGGAAATAAAAAGTTTTAAGAAATAATTATTACACAATATTTTTGTTGGTTATCAACGAAGAGACAATCGATGGCTTTCCTTAGGTCGCTTTCATAATATAACGAAATAACCGTTTGGACTTTCAATTTCTGATTTTTTTTTGTCATTGGCATGCTGATAAAATACTGAATTGTTTAGCTTGTTGTGATTTTAAAAGAACTAAAATTTTAAACTCAGTTATGGTTGATATAATATTTTTGTCAATATTTGGCTATCTTAAGTTGTTTCCACTACTTTGCGCAGAAAGTCTTTAAACTTTTAAGTTATCTATAAATATTTCCGTGTTTTAATTTCCTTAGCTTCATCAGTGAAGTTTCGTCTTATTTTGTAAGCTTTCATTTTGTATATGTATATTTGTATTTTGATAATAATAATTTGTCTTCTTTAAGTTCTAATTATTCTCAAATAAAAATAATTTACGCCTCTATTTTAAATCTGTCACAAAAATTGTCTTTTTGAATCGGTTGATAAATGGCACTGTAAAATCGTTACGATTAATCTAGTATTTTGCAGGCCGTTTTATTCACTATTTTTTTAATTATCAATTATATATCCAAGACGTTTTTGATACCTAACATTATCCGTATAAATAACTTCTTATCATTAGATCACGCGTTTATAGTTAGTGATCCGTTATTCTCCAACACACTCTTAACAAAAATAATTCGTCTTCTCATAAATAGTTATCTATAGAAATAGTAATGATTTATACAGAAACCGAAACTTATTCAAAGTGAGCTTTGCCGATGAAGGCGGCAATCATTGATGGTTCTAAACCAAACGCTACCGTAAAGGTGATAATTTTTTCTCAAACGTGGAAGTTGGTTTTCTACAATAGCCGTGGCGGCGTTTTCCATGCAGAAATTTCTGCTATTTGCTTCTATGTTTAGACAAATTATCGGTTAAAAGTTTAACCAAATTGCCTTGGCTATCCAAACTGCCCTAAGGCTCTGATTCCGATTATCCAATGATGATTCGAAGGCTGGTTCTTTGATGCTAAACCTAATGGATGGGCTCGTTTAATCCTTTACGGCATTATGACAAATATTCAAATCAAGCTTTAACCTATAATGGAGGGTCACAACTAAACCGAGGAATTTATCCATCATCCTTCTAGCTAATGAGTTTCTATCACTCTATGATCACAATAAGGTTGGCAACAGACCTTCTTTAAGTGCATTTTCGACTAAGCAAGCAACTTCATATGATCGGCATCAGTTTCTATGTTTGCCTTTGTGCTGTGGAGACGTCCTCCTATGGTTTTTGTATCTCTGATTATATTTGTGTGTATTGCAAAGGCAAACGCAAAAGTTACTTTAGACTTTTAAATGATTATTTACTTTGTTAGTTAGCACAATGGCTATATTCTCAGTCAGACCGGAATGGTCATCACACGCTCTGTTATATAATAACATATAACTCTTGATATGAGTTTGATTCCAGGATAAGCATTCAGTATTCTTACAACAAGTAAATATGTCCAAAATTAGTCTAGTAAACAAACTCAAATAGTCTAATAATTGGAAAGGGAAAAGTATCTGGATACGACTTCAAGTGTGACAAGAATTATATATCGACAGAACTCCCTTCCTTAAAGGGAATATGAAAAGCCTAAAGAAGCAATATTTCATAGATTTTTAATCAAAAAATAAATACGAAAATTATACCCACAATTTTTAGTTGATTAATTTCAATTTTTAATAAATTAAAAACTACGGGGATATGGGCCTTGGCCATTTCTGTCTCTTTCAACTGTATCTTCCGCTCTTTCCCCATTTGTTAAGCAATCAGAACAAAATTATATCATCTTTGCCGCATCCAATGATAAATCGAGTATTTCTATTTCCGGAAGAGAGAGTAAGTCCTCGAAACCATTTTACCTCGCTTAAGCCTAAATCGCTCGTTTGTAAATTTCCATCACCGAATTTTCGAAAATATTATTAATTTTTACCGCTCGGAGCATTTCTCAAACAATAATCCCCCACAATTTTATCTACGTTAAATATTTTTCCCTAAACGGATTTCCTCCCTCACCACAAGTCAGCATTGTAACAAGGTTGTGGATGCCTAGGCCTTAGCTCCCCCCAAAAGAATTTTTCAATCTTGAAGTTTAAAACAATCAATTGGATTTTGATAGTTTTGTTAATTTTCGGAAAAATAAAATGCGGAAAAATTTCCAGAAAATTTTAAGCAAATCGGAAAAATAAAAAAAATTAAACACAAATTACTTTTTTAGGGTTATAATGTTTTTACCTTTTTATCGATATAAAATGTGTAATATCAGTAAACATACAACAAAACATTAATAGTGTTACATTTATAATTAGTTAAAATTAATCGAGAAGTTTAGTTTTACTTTCAGATTCGAAAAAATTAGGTGAAATTGCCGCGTTATTTAAATTTGCAAACAATGTATTAGACTTATCCTGGAATGAAAACTTTTTTTGGAAAAATACTGAAAATTTTCCGGGGAAAAAAAACGGTTATTTTCCGCGGACAATTTTCCGACTTACAACACTTGATTTTCACGGTGAGATAATTGGTCGTACAATGTTATATTCGGATATTTTTGTTTTGAAATGGTTTCTTTAATATCGACTACCTTTAATGGAGCGTGTGAATGAAAATGGAACGTGTTTGGCCAAATCTTAAATGAAAACTTCGCTTACCAAAACAGTTGGGGGAAAATGTTGACTCGTGTGAATAGGCCTTAAGAGTTACAAGAAAATGGTTTAAGAACTAATATATATAATATTTACAAATAAGAAAATAGAAAAAAATTATTATTTACAAAAACACACGAATTGAGAATCTAGAAATCTTTGATATTTGAATCACCAGATTTCTCTGGAAATTCTTCCCTCGGGTTTCCGACAGCACAATTTGAAATAGGCATCCTCCTATTTATCCCATTTTCCCATGCAAAACATAAATATTGTTTCGGTTAGCTAGATAACTATACTTCCTACAGAAAATTTATTCTTTGTTATTACACAGTGCCAGAAAAAATATACTAGACTAAAGGGGGATTTGTAGGAGTTAATACTTTTATATGTAAAAAGCAATGTCTACACTCCTACACATTTTGTCTCCTTACATTCTCTTAATCTATCTATAAAATAAGTATTTTTTTATTATTATTTGTTAAAAAATTTAATTTTCCTGAATAACTTAATCATGAATGTTGAAATCATTTGCCATGGATTTGCTGGGAATATTGTCTGTAGCTGACTTCTAACACATCCATGTCAGTACAATTTTTTACAAACTTTTGAAATGTTTGTATACACGAATGCTCAATGACTTTTTCCCTTATCTGCCGAACCTCCGGGCAACAAAAACTTTCTGCTGCTGTAGGCATTGGTATGCAATTGTTAGATCTGCACCTATTTGGTAAATGAAGAAGATAAAAATAAAGAAAACCATTTAATTTGAACTAAAAGAAAACCTTACTTAATGCACCATCAAAAGTGATAAATACTTATTTAAAGATATTAAAAACCTAAAAATGTTCGTAAAGAACCTGAATAAAAGCTCAGAGTTTCTGGGAACCTATTTAGCTTAAACGACCATAGAAATACTTATACAAGGTGTTCACTTAAAAAGATCCAGTCTAATAATTAAAAATCGATTCTTCCTAGGAACTAGATATATTTAGATCGTTAAGCACGCGTAAAGGGTCATAAGATGATAAATAACTCAGTGATCTTGAATCATGTCCTCAAGGTCATATAAACCGTCTCCAGAACAGTTTATATTAAAGACACGGCTCCAATTAGATAGGTGTACGCTATAGCGGTTTATGTCTAAGTGACTCTGAGCCAATGTAAATTTAACATTGAGCAGCCAGTAAAATAAACACCAGAAACTTGATCAATGACCTTGTGGAAACGGTTCAAGGTCTTTGCATCTTGCTTCTTCGGAGATGGGAGCAACTGCTAATAAAATTTGCGAGCTGTTTCGTTAAACGTTTTAAGTTTCATATGCGCACACAATAACAACAATGTTCATTGTCAGCTCTTCCTGTTGGTTGTTATTCTATTGTTAATCTTTCGGATCTGTGTTGGTGCCAAATAAATATTTCATCGAGGTTTGTAAATTGGACAGTCAAAAAGTTCTTCTCTAAGTCATCAGTGTTTTAGTTATCCGTTATAGGACAGGAGCAAACACACACAATTAATCCATTTTAATTGGAAAAAATGGAGACCGTCATTCACCAAGTGTACAAGCCTCTCTAAAATAAGTCAAACCCGTAAAGAGGAAAGAGGTTTACTATAGTTTTAAGCTCTCTAGAGGAATTTGGCAACCACCAGCGTCCACACGTGGCCATGGATGCTTTTCAAAAGAGAAAAAAGATGCAATTATAAAGAATGCATTTGAACCCACTGAAATGAGAACAACCTCCCAAGTAGCCAAGAGATATATTCCTGATAATATAATTGCAACAATTTTCATAACCTTTCTTATTATTTTTATAAATTCGCTCATTATAGTATCCTTGGAAAACTGACCAAATCTATCAAGAATGGACAAAACGTGTTTGCATTTTAATGGGAAAATGTAATAAGACGTAAGCATAATTTAAAATTGACTTCTGTAGTTAGACATACTAAAATCTCAAGCTAATCTAGATTGTGATATAGCTCGCGTCAAACTCAGCGTATCTACAAAACAATTTTACAAAATTTTAAAAATATTTTAGATGAGACATCCGCCAAGGACAATGTCAGACTTGAGGAACTTTTCAAAGAGCGCCATTATCCCCACCAAACATTTTTTTAAAAATTAGGACCACATAACTGTAGCGCTTCTCTGGCAACTGCACAAGACACCCAAATGACTTTCTAAAACCTAATTTTTAAAGACATATCGTTAAAGGAATTCACAGAAGCTAAGACTACAGCTTTATCAAAATTTTGGTACAAACATTACTGAAATGTGAAAATAAAAATTTTTTTTTGGTACCAACAAAAACCTTAAATCAAATTAAAATTTGTCTTTGAGCACCTGTGTCATGCTTCATCGCAACAGGCTGACCGTGATTGCCCATGGATTTATACAGACATATTATTAGGTTAACATGTTCTATAGTTTGGTGAAAGGTCTCTACTGCAATCACCTCGAATCAAATAAAATATTAATATTATTTGGGCTGGAAGCCGTAAAATGACCTTTATTCTTATAAACGCTTTTATGATTAACATAAATTACAATACAAGTTGGCTCTTCTTTTCTTCCAACGTTTAATTTAAATGATAGTTCGTGTTTCCAATGACCATATTTTTAATATCGTTGCTAAGGACTGGTAATCCTCCGCAAGTCGTTTCTATTTTTTAAAGAATAAGTAAATGACGGATGTAAAATTGCTTCGGAAAACCGTTTCCTGATTAAGCAATGCCCATAAAAGATTGAAATGTTTGAAAAGTTTAAATGATAACCGTTTTTTAAATATAATAATCATTTTTTAAATTCAAAAATGAATTGGCATATTATAAACACTCACTTCGTTTCTATAAGTATTTGTTTCAAAATTTTATGTGCAATAATACATTTTCTCCTTTTTTCATCATACCAAAAACGTGACTTACAAACAAAAATAAGATAATTTTGCAATCGCTCTATGAGAGACTAACATTAACGAAAATCTTTCAGTGCTAAAATTAATTACTACTAAATAATACTTTAATATTTATGTTAAGTTTCTGAACTTTGGATTGTTTAAAATCTTCCAAATCTTCTTTAGAGTTATTATGGATTTCGAGTGGGTCTCCGAATTTGATTGGACAACTTGGATGAATTTCTTAGAAAAACAAGTAAATCAAACTTATTATTTTAAAGGGAAAAAGGGCAATGATAATAATTTAGTATTTTGTTTAAGAAAAACGTCAAAAATTAAAATTTCACATTCAATGACCTTCAAACATACTATGTAGGTTCAACTACTAGCAAACTAGCTAATATCGAGGCTTTCATTAGGGGTTTTCTTAAAAAAATATTTGAAGCAGTGGTTTATTCAATTTTGGCGTTTCTGGTTAAATTTAATTGATTTAAGTCACTTAAAAGTCTTCTGTGCAATTTGTCAGATTGTTTTATTTTGTGAAATGTACAAACAGTTGTTATTTTGTTATGATATTCTATCTTAAGTTTTATTATCTTTTAGGGATACGACGCTTTCTTTTGGGACACAGATGTAACTTACGAGAAACACCAGACTGCTCATTTCTCTTCTCTCTTAACCAGCGAGAGTTGGCGGTTGCTCTCCGTCAACCCGAGAGAAATCACACATAGTCTTGCTTTAAAGCTTTTTCAAATGGAACCTCAGGTAAAATACTAGGAATGTAACCATAAAAAATATTTTTGCTTGCCGCAAATGATTTGAAAACATTGTTATCAACAACTAACGTGTAGAGAACATATCAATGAACTTCAGCTTGGTTTCGACGCTCAGATCGTCATACAGAATAATGCCCTTTTTACAGTAAATCTCTTTTCCCTGCAAACGCGCTGCCAAAACATTGAAAACAAAGATAATATATTTTAATCAACTTTATCAATTTTATTAAGTATTTTGGTTTAAATACCGGTTCCGTTCAGTTTTATTAAATATAGTTTGCTAAAATAATTTTCGATATAAAGTTATCCATTAATGTTTGCTAAAATGGTAAGTTAATTTCATTTGAAGTTGTAGCAGGATTTTCTATGCGTTTAAATAAGAGGAGGATAATTAATATGAATTTGCACAGATCCCATTAACAATTTTTTTTCCGGACACTCATAACTGTCACTATTGGGGTTAGCGAGATATATACTGATAATTGGTTCATTAATGTTTAGTGATGTGTTTCGACTTTAGTTCTAAGTTATTGAACTATTTACTCTTTGAGAATTGCCACATGTGGATAAGTTTAATATTGACTTCAAGAATTTAACTGTAATTGTATACAACACTAGAAATGGCGCAAAAGCCTTAGTAAAATTATCACACTACTAAATTAAAAGGGAGACCGGAGGTCTATTTCAAATATAAACCAGAGGTTTAATGCCAGAGGCTTATTGAAAAAAGGAATTAATCCTTTTCTTAGAAAGTTGACCAGAAGGGGTCAATTACTTTATTTACATTAACAATGTTCTACGCCCGAAGGCCATTGAAAGTTGACCAGAAGGGTCAATTACTTTTAATTTGCATTAACAATGAAAGCTTCTGGTACCTTAGTGTCCGTTGAATAAAATTATTTACACACAATTCACCATAATTGGTGGTTAGTGTAGAAGTAGCGATGAATCGCCTTTAAATGTTAAGATATTAAAAAGATAACTAAATGCTTAAGCAAAGGCCAAGGAAGTTGTCGTCCTGGGCTGTTGTTCGTGGGATAACGTCATCGCGAACCGCATATACGGAGTATTGGTAAAGAGGAACCGTTAACGAAAAGAGCCGGATTCTTCTTCTTTGCTTTGACCACCCGAGGTGCAAGCTCAGTCTCACTAGGGCTAAGACCTCTGAGAGAAGATGTTTTACAAAAACCACTGTCTTCTGGTTTTAACCACAGGGACACGTGACCTATTTCATCCGGGTCAGATAATAGCGTCACTTGGAACCAATAACCTATTGGCATCCATATTTGAATTGCCCAATAGACCGAGGTGGGATGTACCAGGTTTTAATGACCAAGGGGGCACTGAGTCTTGATGACCCCCCGGGTCAGAGGTCAGGAAACTTTCACTGGAAGTCCCGCACCCCACGCGCAAGATCCAGGGTCAGAGACCATAAATAACATCTTTAACTTTGACACAATCAATTTTTAAAGCAATATAACAAAAATACTTACTAACATGAAATCCTCGATACCGATGCTTTATTTTACACATTACTGGTTTTATGGCAATTCTCAATTCTTGGAATTTGATTTTAAAATGAATAAAAAATATAAGGAACTTTATGGGACTAACATTTGGGAACGGGCGTTTTATAACAAAGCGCCAAAAGTAAAAGGGTGAGAGAGAGGGTTGAGCCTATCGGACCAAGGACAAAGACGGGGTCAGGGAATAGAGACTATGCGCACTAGCCTTCTAAACCAATTTGGGGACGACTCTTCTACAGTGCCTGGGGGCACCTTCGCGGACGCCAATTGAGAATATAAAAATCGTCAGAAACAACGGCCAGCATTCAAACGCAACGAAAGGTATTTTAAAAGAAACTTAAAGTATGGGAGCATGAGAGAGATGTTTATGGTTGAGATAACTTAACGAAAGCGCAATATCTTCCTGTGTTTAATATTTGGACATTACAAAGTGTGATAAAATTGAAACGCCAACTATAGTGTTGTCGGAAAATTACATTTTAAATTATTTGTCAGGTTTTCGTGTTATACGTGGTTGCTCTGTTAATGGTCTCCATCGTGCTCACTTTGCAATATTCAATGCAGAAGAAAAAAATTAACAACAGACCTACAAGTGAAATCGAAAAATTTATTAAGACAACTAAAGAAACAGCAAACACCATGATAAATTTTGCTTGGAAATTATTCCCCATTCAATTACTTAAAGGTATGTTTAAAATATGAAATGATTAAACATTTTTCAAATGTTACTTGTATAATTCATTATGCATTTAAAAAATCCAACTAGATAAACTTTACTATTTAAAGTTAGCTTTGTAATTTCGAATTTAATTAATTTGACGAGACAACAAGCTCCAATTACAAAAAATGTATTTAAAAAGATACTATTAATCATATTTGTTAATCTGCCTTAAATTTAAAAGTGATAATTAGTCAATAAAACCATTAAAACATTTAGCTCATCAGTATTGAAACGTAAAAAATTTAAATAATTTATTATTTCAAAGTAATTTCAAACATGTGGAAGGTGCAAACCGGGAAAATGCCCCGTTTGAGAAGCTACGCACAGACTTTTCAAAAAATGGTTTAAAGGCAGCCATTATCTTTACAGAACTAGTATAAAAGGGTGTTTCAAATTGCTGGATAAGGCCATTCTTTATTGACTTAAAGGTATTGAAACTTCTATTCAATAAGTTTCCTCAGCGATACATTGGAATTGTCCGCTCAAAGATCTCTTAAATTCCAAGACCTGACATCTATTTATCAGGCTTCATCGGGGTACACGTTTATTAGACATCTTTTACTTCACGAGAAGTCTTAATATGACAGAAAATAAACAAAACTTGCAGATTTGTAATGATTGTCATGATTCAGAGTTTAGTTTGTAAAAACCCGATTCTACTTATAGACCTGTAATGCGGACGCGAAAGGAAATATCTAAACATAGTTATAACAATTCCATAATTATTTGAAACCTTACATTAATAAAAAAAATGTGTCGTTAAATGCCAATACACGAGAACAAACCTTAATTACATACAAATTGGCAGTTCTTCTTTTAGGTTTTTACATTTGCTCAAAGAAAGATAATTCGACATTTTCGACCGCCACAATTTAATATGTACTTATTGTTGAAGTATCTACAGCTTTCTCATCGACACATTTTTCTACAACATGTCAGTAAAATCAACTTCAAACAACCTTTTAAATTAAATGGTTTAACTGCGAATTGTTTAACAGCTTCGACTCACGAAATTGATATTAATGGCATTTCATATTTATTCCACAAGGGAAATAAATATTTATTCGCTAGGAATATCTAAATTTAGAATAATTACCACCGTGCTGCAAACGATACTCGAAAATCGGACGGGGTTAAAGCAACGTCAAATGTAAGAATTAGCACGTTGGAGAATTCATTGTCTGCCTGCCTTTGCTAAGAAGCCGCGCCTCGTAAAGATTAAACAAAGTCACTCAGAAAAAATTACTTATCGGAAAACTAATTTAAATCCCCGATCTGTTATCACTCTGAACATCTCGGAGAATTTGTCACGTTCTTTGGCTATATTCACGAAATTAGAAGGTTAACCAAAAACAGTTAAGTAGGCAAGGGAACACAGAGCTTAAGCCTTTTTGGTCGCCAAGGCCACGAGATACGTTAATCATCTTTCGACATTTTGAGTGTACAGATAAATAAAATCCTAATTACCTCTCCGAGGGGACATAGTCTCCTAGGAGGGGTTTTACAATCGCCGTGTCTGTCTGTCTATGTGTGTGCTGCGAACGCGTTACAGGAGTAAAGTCCAAAACGCGTTACCAGAGCAAAGTTGAAAAACTGTGTTTGCAATATAAAGGTTGGCTAAACTACCATGTGACGGTGAGCGTTAACGGATAAATTTGCGGTTGAGTTGCGTATGGTTGTCTTTTCGTTAACGCTAGTTTATTTATTTTACGTGTTTTCTTATAGGCTTTAAATGTGTGATTCATTTTCATTACGTTGGTTTTATATTTTGAGATATGCGCTGTTGTTTAGCGTTCACTATTCAGTTAAGGTTTTTGTGTGCGTTATATGCCGGGAATTGATAACGTTAAGGTGTTTTTGTTTTTCTATTACAATTTTCATTACCGTGGGTATATGGATTGACATTTTCTGACTTCGAAGTATTTGAATTACATTGTTGTTTGATTGGGTTATAATTATATATTTTTATTGCATAATTCTGTTAATACAATGTTTATTACTGTGAGTATTTAGATTGACTTTTTCTTGATTCTTAAGTATTTTAATTAACTTGTTATACTTAGTTGGGTTAATATTATATATTTTCTATTGGTTATTTTCCTTTTTTGTTGATAATGACTTTTATTTGCATTCATTTTTATCGGCTTCGTTGGGTTGTCGTCATGAGCCCACGTAGTTTTTAATTTTGCCTTAACTTACAGTTTTGGTTTTCGCTTTAACTTTGGTTTTTCCATATAAATTTGATTGTTTAAGACCTATATTACCATGGGTTGGTTTTTCTCTGTGAAAAAGTTTCTTGCACGTATATTTTACGTTCCGTGAGCGATCTAATAATTTTAAATTGGAATTTTCTATTTTTCATTTTATTGCTTTGGTAATTTAATAACGTTTTGGGTCTAAAGTGGGTTTTTTGTTCTAGTGATAAATTTGTTTAATTTAATAACATTTGTAATGTTTATAATTAAAATAAAAAATAATCTGCTGGTTAGAATAGCACCGTGATAATTTTTTGGAGGCCGCTTCTGATGGCGGAATATCATTGTGTATCGTGTTCAGTAGTTGAGGAGAGGTATATTTTGGCAAGCTTGCTAACTTGTTTTACTAATTGATGTACTTTACAACTGTTAAGTATATAATTAATTTCAATGCAGCTTCTTCTTCGAGGATTATGTCAATAACAGCAAGAATCATTTTCGGCTCCTGGTTGGTTTGCTGTTTCTTTACCACAAATTCATTGCTGAGCTTTCAAAAATCAAGCGAGCCGAAGGTGTATGATAAAATTAACAATCTTGAAGACATTATCAAAAAACCCAATCTTTTTCCTATTATATATCACTCACATTACATCTACCGTTTTATACAGGTAAAATTTTCAGTTACAAATTAATATACCTTTAAGAGTATTAAGTCTATTTATAATAGATTCGAAGTTTAAAAACCAATCAGGTGCTGTAATATAAAAAAACAATTCGACATAATTCAAATTAATTATTTTAAAAAAATAACTCAAAAGGCATCTAAATGTACCTATGGTGCGATTGACAAAACGATACCTAAAAATTACCACCTTTTTGGGTTTTCACCAAATTTTTTATTAAGATCTGAATAAATTCGGAAACAAGTAAATCATTAAGACGAAAGATTTATTTCAGCAATCACAACCATTTTGTTCTTCTCTAGTCATTTGATCGAAATCAGAATTAACATGGCATTATATTTTTATTTGAATTGTAACTTTCAACGCATGCTATCCTATAACATATCCCAAACAACATGGCAGATCTCAAAAGCCCATAATTCCGATAGGATCGGGCTTTTTCACAATAAGGAAATTAATTTAACAATTGAAGCAGATATCTTACCCTCTAAATTTATATCAGCAGAGAATTGGAAAAATATTTACCTATTTCATCATGTTAAGCTTACGATACAGTCATATCATATTAAACATATTGGTTCACATTTAATAATTCAGGTTCAGACCAAATTGTTTAATGATGAAGTCAGAATTTTTCTTAATGACGACTGCTATGTAAGGGAAGGAATACAATATTTTCCATTTTTGACAAAAAGTATTATAATTATGTTACTTCAAATAGGAAAATAATTCTATTAGGGCTTAGGCGTGTTAAGCTACAGGAAATTTTAAATGAATAAGCAAGGTGGTTTTTAACATTGATGATAACATTTATTAACATAAAAAGGAGCAACTGATGACAAGCTCCTTAGCGTTTATTTATTTTTACGTATTTTAAGAAGTTTGACATTAAGGGGGAAGACTACAGTGGCCATTGTCTAGTTTCGCGCTATTTCAAGCTGAACTGTTTTATTTTTGTGTTTTAACTTATAAAATTAATATTGATGTGTAGAACAGCCTCGTGTTTAGTGCTTAAAATAATTTTGACAATTTTAAATATCAAAGTAATTTAATTATTACGTTTTAATTCGGACCCCCGGAGCTAAACGAGTTGGGCAAGCGCCCAAACTACCCTTTAGTTATAGCCTTATATCTCGTTAACTATTAATATTATAATTATCAAAATTATTTTAAGCACTAGAGGAAGGTTCAGCCTATTAATAAAAATATAATTCGATTGTGTAATTGTTAAAACTAAAACGTTCAGCTTAAACGAAAAAGAGGTTTTTACTATAGTCTTCCCCCTTAAATGATAAAACACATAAGAGTTTATCCTACTAATTTACGTTAAATCCGAAAAAAGGCTGAGGGTGGTGGAGTGGTTCGCATTTTCACCACGTTGCAAGAGGAGCAGGGTTTGATACCAGAAAGTGCCACCGGTTAAAAAATCGAATGGTTTCACTCTGGATTGAGTTTGCAAGTTATCTCCCCGCTAGTTTGAAGAGTTTGCGCTCAAGTTCTTTAGTTTCCTTTCAACAAAAACTTGCAGAGGTTAACAGTACTCTTGCACGTCGCGATAGCCTGGCGTGTTGGGAATGGCTTGCCACCACCCTCCTACGCAGTATAACACGGCCACAGAAATAATGGCAATTCGCTAGATTCCTTGGGTATTCGCTTAGCCGATTATCATATTGGAGTAATTTTGGCCTAAATATATCAATTATGTGCAGTCATTTTTGTTAAAAAATTATAATCTTTCAGAATATGTAGCTCTTCGGAAAATTCGTTTGACGAAGCTTAAAATATAAGTACCAGCTGTCTGTAACTTCCCATAATGTGTCCTTTTTATCTCCTTTTGTGCTTGATTTAATTCAAAATGTTCAGTCAGTAGCCATTCTTTAAATGAAAGCAATTAAATTTTTTATCTGGGTCACTGATCTTTATCTTAAGACGAATTAACAATTAAATTTGGTATTTCTCACTTATTATTTACAGTGAAAGGGAAAGTGTAGCTTATAAATATAATAAATCAGCTAGACTAATCACTCTTGGCACCACCTTAGGCCTAAGTCATCAAGCGACTTTTGAAGCCATTAATTCAGATTGCCGGGTTACAATGCGTAGGAGGGTGGTGGCAAGCCCTGCACGCCACGCGAGCCAACAGCTCCCTACACTAACTATTACCGTTAACCTAAGCAAGTTTTCATGGAAGGAGAAACCGAAGAGCTCTGGGAAAAACCCCTTAAACCAGTGGGGAGAGAACTTGCAAACTCAACTCAGAAGGAGTTGTTCCGAGTTTTCACACAGTGACACAAGCTGGGATTGAACCTGGCTCCTCTTGCTGCGAGGCGTAAGTGCTAATCACTCCGCCACCCCACCTTTAGGAGTTGGTTTTCTCTCACTTTCTCCACGTGGTGGCGTGCCGATACCGGAACAATCCAGCAGTCGCGTCGTGTCGCTACTCTTTCCTTATTTAGCGCACATGTCAGAGATAGGGTTGCCAATTGTGGATGGTTATTTCCACGAAATTGAACACTGAATAACGCGAAAATAAATGAGAACCTACGACTATAAAAAGCTAGGTTTGGATAGATATTTCGTTCTAATTAAACTAACTGATTGTACATATAAACCGTGAATAGATTTAGCATTTTCAGCGTGCAGGTAGATCGAAAAAAAGGATTATCTTAGTAGCCTATTAATTATTTTTCGAAGATGAGTTTGGGGAGCTACAGCCTGGTTTTTTGGGGCGCCTTTGAAAACATTTTGGAGAAGCCAATTTGGAATTTAGGGGGTCATGGCCCCCTTAAAGGGTCTGGCGACGCCACTGACTACACTAAAGAGGAAAAATAATTGTTTAATAATAATTTTTAAATAATAAAACCCAAGAAAAACTACTAAAAAATATGTCGGAGCCAAATCATTTATAACTGCAGCCGGATCTGGAACCGATTTATTACAACGGAGCCGATCTTAAATGATTGAACTAACAATAATTCGTTAAGGAGTCCTTGGAGCCATATCACAGCCTCCTTTAAAAGCAATAAGCCCTAAATACCCTAGTTTCATCAAAATATTTCCCTTTCAACCTACTGTAATTTCTTGTCAAAGCAGCTACCTTTTGGTAATAACTTTACCGCCATCTTCAGTTTCATTTACAAAACACAATTAAGCAGAAGAAGGTTTTTAGAATACATCGAGTGTCGTTAATAAGTAGTCCATCTAAAGGTCTAGAGAGAGTGCCACGGTTTTAATTTCCATCGTTACAATCGACAATTTATTATATTTAATCCAACTATTCGCATTTTCACTATATAAAAATCGAAATAAAAAGCTAAGGACAGGACGCTCCCTTAACTATAAACACTGACCGTCAAATTATTAATCGTGAATAAATCTGATCTTTATTTAATTTTTAATTTTCAACATTATAGTTTTAAAATGATAAAATCATAATTAACTATTTTATGAACCTTGAGGATTTAATTTATACACGTGGACTACATTGAACTTTATTTGGCTTAAAAGCTAAAACGAACAAAGCTGTTCTTTCCCAAAATAGTGCACTGTCTTCAAATTAATTTTCTAAATTTTAAACAAATGAAATTTCAAAATATTATTTTTATAGACTAAAAAAGGCGAATTGGGGAGAAAAGTAATCGAACAAGCGGAGAGAAATGTCGGAATTTTGCGCAACTTCAACGACCTTTGTGAATATGCCCTTAATTTGGAGATGAATGTTCCTTTTGCTTGCGTCAATGCGGATCCATTTTTTTATCAACATGAAATCGATGTAATGTTCCCAAATTTCCAACTGGGAAGAGACAAAGTATACATTGGAAAGGAAATAATTGAAGAAAAGCTACATTTTGTTCCGTTTTCTAAGAATCTTTCACCATTTTGCATGGAAATCATTAACGTGGGGTATGTGTTTCTTCCTAAACGTTTTTTACTGAATGTCTTGTCTCAGTTTTTCCTTTGCCTTACATAGGCAGTGTCAATCAGCGTCAATGACTTCATTATTATTATAACAAATATCGATATTGTTTTCAATTTTGATCATGTGTTACATATTGACTTGCCCCAAAGAAGTTCAATTGTAAGAGGTGTGAAATGATACGCCCGATTCCACTTTATTTATAACCGGAATTATTATTATAATTATTAAATGGTTGCGTATTAAGTTAAACAAACAAATTAAAACATATAAAAATTATTAAGGTTTATACATCCAAGGAATACTTCTACGAAAGTTTCCATACCACAGTGACTGACAAAAATCACATCACCTCGGGCCGGAAGCGAGCCTACATATAAAGGGTTACCGTCCAAACGCAACTACCATTATAATAAAAAATGTTATAAGTATTAATACAAATTACATTATTGTATGGTTTTTACTAAACGCGCTCAAGGACCTGTATTATTGGTAGTTGAATTAATTCGTAAAAGGACATGGCTAAAAATATACTTAGAGCTTCAAAATAAAATCTGCCTTCTTAGTTTGGCTTTAAGGGCCGATGACCACTTTCGGGGACTCGCTAATTTCCTTAGGCTATTTATACCTTTCAGTGATTTTAATTCCCTGCGATGAAGAAGGCATGTGGCACTTCGTAGTGAAAGTTTATGGGAATCGGCACTCGTTCACTTTAATTCCAATCGAGCCCCTCTAGAGCTCTGCGTAACAGATAAATTAACTGACAAAATTTCGATTTATCGTAAATATTTTGGTTAACTGTTTATTTATGGATATTATCCATGGATAAACAAAGATTAAAAATGCAAAAAATAATTAATATTTTCGAATAATTGAAGGTTATGGATAAAAATAAAATAAGTGGTTGATTTTTATCCAAACGCCGAGCTCTAAACCCCACTAAAGGTCTATTCACACGAGCCAACTTTTTGATCCAACTAGATGAGTCAACTTTGAGTTTAGTCAACTAGTTGGTTCGTGTGAATAAAAGTTCGATGAGTTGATCCACCAAAAAAGTACGCGAGAAAAAAATGAATCACTGATCCATTTTTGCTGACTCAGCATTTTGATTTGAAAAGTTGGCTCGTGTGAAAAGGTCTTAACTCTCCTCAATCGTTTCTAAACTATTGACAGGATTGCTCTTTCTTATAACAAATAAATAAAATTAATATACAAAACAGTTAAAATGTCATCCCAGCGAAAAGTTAAGAATGGAAGAATACTTAGAGCAAAAACACGAGAACAACCAATGGTCTAGAGAGTGAGTAGTAAAAACGCGAACAAGTAAAGAGGCCAAGAAGTGGGGGAGAAAACTAAGCTTTATTGGGGGAAAATATGCGGTACTTCAGCCGATAGGCCTTCAAGGCGAAAAACTTAATTAAGACTGACCGACAATTTGAAAATGTTTAAAAAAATATATAAGTGTACTTATAAATACAAGTAGTACACTGTTACACAATCTTTTCTATAAATGTTAAAATATATTTCCCATATGTTTCAAAACTTTTATTATTTATAATCATCATAATTCGAAATTTAAAATATAAATGACATTGATGTATTTTTGCCAGATTTGAGTTATTAATATAAATTTATAGGTTAAATCTATTTAACTACCGCAAGTTGGTCTGTATGTCAGTCTTTTGACGTCCATACTATTTTTCTTAGAGCGCTTCAACTTTGTAGAATTATCTGTATTGCAAAAAGGAATCTTGAAAGTAAATGAAAGGGGGTTGTTGCCGAAAAAGGTTTTCGTTGTTTCGGTTTCGCCAACTCAACTCCCACCCTTTGACCTCACGTAGATTTTCCCCTGCCCGGCTACAAATCACGCTATTTTTATTTTCACTATCTGAACTTAAGAAAGTGCACCATAATGATTTTATTATGTGGACCCTAAAAGTTTCATGTTTTATTATAAAAAAGAGCTTGTATTTCACTCTTCAGAACCCTTTCATTAGCCTCCACTAGCAACATTATGTTTTTCCTACATGAATTAGTTAAAATTATCCATCATAGAAATCGTATCAACGGTGGTCTTAATTCAAAAGCCATATAGATCAACCTGTACCAGACCCCGCTTCTTGAATATTCCGTATATCTCGATTTACTTGGTCAGCGTTGGTATATCGAATCTCCGTATTTTATATTTCCGAAGAATTTCGCAATTTTTTACGTTTTTTTCATATTTCTTAAAAAGTATTTTGATAAAAATATTGAAAACCTACAACAAAATTGGTTCGTTCACAATTGACCTGTCTCTCGCTGAGTAATGAGGTCATGAAAAAAACCAAGTTGAAACCACTCACGAAACTTAAATTATAATATGTTTGATAATAAGTTTTACTCTTCAGCAGGCCATTTCAAAGATTTTATTGATTGAGTAAATTATTCTTTTTCAAGATTATCACGGTAAATTATACCTGGAACGCAATTCAGGTCTGCGCGAAGTCAAACATTACGATATGAGTTCGGTATCATTTATGGACTTAATGTGGGCAATCCTTGTAGCATGTGTATGGTACACTTGATTCTTGATGGTACGGAAATACCAATCATTCGCTGAGGGAAATTATTGGTTGAAAGACTTACAACATCACCAGTTTGATGTGCGTGAATCAAACCGTCAGTTTTCGGTCAAATGCATCAATCCAACTCGTTCGTGATTTCTTTCTTAAAGATGAATTTATTATTTTTCCCCATCCAGACGATTTTGACGATAAATTGGCTCATAAGACGATCCTAACGGACAGTTGGGGAAAAATATGAAAATGTGAGAAACAGTCTCAAACAATTTTTGTCAATGCTTTCTTATTATCTGAGGTCTGTTACAGAGAAAATGTTTACCAGCTATTTCTGCATTGTGGCAGAGAGGGAAAATATAATTTTAAAAATTGTTATTCAATAAAATCTCTGAATTGCTGAATTCCTACCTAAATTTGAGGATGTTTCTGGAAACGGAAAAAGAGAAATAATATTTTAAAAGACTATTTTTGGGTGGTATTATCTTTTTTTCTAGGACTTCATAGGTCAATGCAAATGAAATATTTTATTTGAGGTGCTGGAGTATATCTTTAAATAATTTATTGTAACATATTATCTGACACCTAGTGGTTAAAAAGAGTAAAAAATATGATAGTTTTTCTATAATTAACAGACCTAAAATGATTTTTATTGGATATATAATTTAAATAAAATAAAATTTGACATTCTAGACCTTTAGTGCAAAATGGTATAATCGAGAATATTTGAGACACCTTGTATTTTAAGTTTTTTACAATTAACTATAACATACGGTCGGAAAAGGAAAGAGTCAGTTACTCTGCGAATCAGTCCTTCCACTCTGGCAATACACCCGCGTGTTGCTGGAAAGCAGTATCTGGTCCAAGGGGCCACGGAACACCCTTTTAGTCAGTGCGTGGATCCGTCAATCAGACCTTACAAATTAAATTTAAACATTGTATTGATCTAAGTATAGTTAAAAGGAACCACCTATGGACTGCATTGTAAAGGATGATAAAAAGAGCGAATAGGTATATTAGTCTATTATAAAAAGGGATAATAAAGCTAAACCCTAAACAAATTTGTAGAAATTTAAAAACATACTAATAGCTCGTACCGATAGGTCTTCGAGCAAACAAAAAGAAGCGAAACTTGGACCAAATAGATCTTAGAGTGAAAAATTAAATTAAAAAGTCAGAAATTCCAACGGTAGACCGCTTTCGTCCTATTTGGGACTCCTCAGTACGATGCGGGAAATGAGGTTGCGACTATAACACCGAATAGAGAAACTAAGCCTTGGGTTTCACTTTATAATCCATTTTCACAATGGACTAATCTACTTATTCGCTAATTTTGATCTAAGTATAACCTTATTAACGTGATTCGTTTGTATCTTAAGTATGCGCTACGAGCGACTTTAGACTGAAGCAATGCACTTGGGTAATTTTTAACATTTTATTCGCATGAGACGTCACGATTAATAAAAAAATTACTTGATAATCGGTGCAATGCGCATTATAAAGTAAATGTAAGTTTTCATTTAAATCCTACAGGGAGCACAGCATTAGATGAAAACTGTTCTTTTCCAAGTACAAATTTTAAGAATTGTAAACAACTGTACCGTTCATTGAAAGCCCAAAAATGCGTGTATATCCATTCACTTTTCTTTATAAACGTTTTCATATTAATTTCTATTCTGCTCGATAAATTCACTTCATTTAAGAATTCAGCGTGATTCACGCACATGAGTTTGTACCTTATTTTTGGTAAAAATAAGCATACACTTTTAGTATACATAACTAATTGGTTCATTATTTTCTATAGGATATTGCGGATCTACGAATCAAATTTTTTCGAATATCATATCAAAAAAAGGAAAAATATTTGGAGAAAATTTACATTTGAGGAAATTATCGAAACGTACAGACCCATAAATATGGAGGACCAAAAGTTCATTATGTTGTTATTTCTTGCTGCGTTGTTTTTTTCAGTTTTAATTGCCCTCGTAGAAACTTTTTTATAATTATTTAATGGTTTATACATAAATAAGAAAAATAATAATATGTTCGATTAATGTTTAGTATTACTATTTCCCACAAAGCAAGTGAGACTTTTGAGATAAACACAGCATATTAATATTTAAGAAAATAGTATGAATTACATAAAAGATACAGACGTACACTGTGTATAGTTAAAACGACTTCACTGTTTTTCGTTTTTACCTTAAAACACTAAAAGATTGGTACATTTCAATACTGTAAAAATATCTGTAAAACGTACAGATATTTAACTCAGATTATTTCTACTTGATCAACCAAATCGGTTTGTATGACCAGTTTTTGTATGCGAAATAAACTTTCCCTTTGGAAATCTGAAGATTGATTCAAATTTAACCGCGGCATTATGGCTCTTGCTTTAAGCTGGCAGAGATTCTAGAAAACGTCACCCCAATCAAATACGAAAAAATTATTTTTGGTTATACGACAAAGACTAGTTCGCTCAGTTTTATACTTATTTGTTACTTCTGATCACACTTATTTGTTACGTTGAGTGTCAGACTTATTACTTCTGGTCATACGCCGAAGACTAGATCGATCAGTGTCATACTTAATTGTTACTTCTGGTCATACGTTGAAAGCGCGGCGCACTCTGAACGGCCTTGAAAAAAGCTAGAGGGAAACGGGCGCGTAGGCCTCTATAGACACGCGTATTTACAATGTTGGAAATGGCGGGGGTCCGTATACGCGGCCCAAAAAACCTTACTTAGAATTAAAATTAAGGAACGTTTTTGCAACTCTAAGTTATATGTAAACCACAGCTATTCAAAAATATAACTTTCATGAAAATCAGACTTAAATTAAGGAACTGTATGTAGATTTTTAGGCGAAAATATCAAACCACAAAAATTGGGGTTCCGTAAATTACCCTGAAAACTATACTTAAATTTAATATTTACTGATATAACCGAAGTTGTAGGTCCGCTGAATCCTAACCTATCCAATAATATTTTTTTAACGTTGTCGGACTTAATTTTAAATAAAATATCTACCACATAAAGAGAAACCACCGAAAATAGTAAATTGGGCAAATGCCCAACTTCTAGGGCTCCGATTTGAAAACTTAATGAAAGGCTATCAATGGCGATGTATGTACATTCGAACGAGATATCATTGACTCTTCTAGCCCTAACCGTTGAAGAGATATGCGCGACACGGCGGCATCGGCATTGGCGACAACGGCTACACTGTACCTGAGACTAATACACACAAATCCTTAGGATTGTGTGTAAAAACCGAAGAACTTGGGCAGAAAATTAGCGCACAAGGAGCTGTTTCGAGATTTTACCAAGTTCCACAAGCTGTAATCGATGCCGGCCACTCTTGCTGTAAGGCGAACGTACCGACTACCAAATTGATATAACAGATCTAAAATAATATAATATGATTTGGTGAAAAAAAAAACTAAAAATAAAAGAAATAAAAAATCCAATAAAACATTGAAATATACACGTATCCTTCACCGGCTGAATTTTAGAAAAATTCGGTGTGTCCAAATTACCCCAGATTAACCAGAACCTAAGCTTTTTATATCAGTCTTTTTTATCTTGTACCTCGATATGAAACGAAGCAAGCTATTGGTTCTCATTGACGGCATCGGGTTTTTTGGTAGGTTGCCTAAGTTAATACATGGGCCCTTTAATATTATGCTTTACCTTTAACCATCAAGCGAGTTTACCATATTATATTTCGATTTAAAAATATTTAATTATTTACTATAGAAAGCCTTATTTCACTTTTGAATGCCTTTTAATATTCATATCAATAGGCCTGGACCGAAAGCTCTCTTTTTGAGTTTTCTGGCCATTGTTACCTAGAAGTTACACAAACCCCAGATATTTTGCGGCATACGCCAAAAATACGTAAACAGACCTATAATGTGTTAACGTGTTTACAAGTTGTATAGCCCCTTTAATACAAATCAAGATTGAAACCCTTGGTTAATAAATATTGAAAGAAAGTTGAACAGAAGTTTTTGTTACCTGTATTATTTCTTATATAATAAAATGAAGTTTACTACTCCAAACATAAATTTGTACTCGTTTCTAGTACTCTTTATTTCATAGAACTAAGAGCTGAAACTTGTAAAAATAATAAATATTTGTAGCAACTCGTAAAACAGGCGGGAACGCATACGTCTACGACATTTTGCGCAGTTGGAACCAATGTTAGGGAAAGTCAAAGACGTTTTTGTTAATGACAGTTTTATGAGTTGCTTAAACTGTCTAGTATAATTTATTTGAATGAGCATGGGGATTAGTGGAAAAAAAATAGGTGAAGGGTCGGTGGTCCTAAGGACTACTTAATAATTCTAAACACGAAAGGTCAGTGGTTCTATGTACTTCTTCTAAAAAAATCCTTATATCCGAGCCTTCTGCACAGAAAGGGGTTCCACAAACTTAGACTTATCCAACATATATAAATTCTAAAAAAAAAATTCTTACATTGGCAACTCTTTGTAAAAAATATTGAAGGCATTGTAGTGGACGACGTCTAATATGCGTTTTAAATTGCGATCTAAATTTCTATGGAATATCGATCGGCTGTATTTACGGATTGTTCAATATGTGCTTAGTTTCTTTTGTGATAAAGCACGATACACAATGCCAAAATTTACATATAAATAACTTATAAATTGTACTAAAAAGTCGAAATTGGAAGCGTGAGGTTCAGTTTTGTTTCTTCTTTAGTTGTTGTTGCGAAATGTAGAGAAATTCACCCTACAATATTTTTCGGGACTACAACTTTGGTGAAATGGTTGTAACGGGGGAAAAACCTCAAGGGCTGTTATTCGGGCAGCGTGGCATTCTTTGAGTGCAACTGTACTTGTAACAAGCCTAAAAGGGTACTTTTTCCGAGAAACCCGTGGTAGGTGGCAAACGGGCACTCCTAATTTGAAATTGGAGAAATTCCGAGGCCGAGCAAGAACGGTCAGTTCTCACGGAAGACCCACAGAGGTCAAACGGTTTTCAAATATTTTCTCCGTAAATTTATGAATAATTTATTCAGTTTTCACTTTAAAATAACTAGTGTCGTGGTTTTCTACATTAGGGTAGATAAGTCGCATACTTAAAACCTACTCGCGGTTCTCAATAGTAGTTCATTCAATCACGAATTTCGGCGTCGTGAACGAAAAAAAAAAGAACTAGCTGGCAAAGCAATGAATTTTGTTTGCCCGAAAATGTGATCATTGTTAACAACATTTTTGGGGGCCCTCCAAATTTAGGTTCTTTATCAAAAGCAGAATTACAAACATCTGATCTCCAGGCTGCTCGCGACGAAAATGATTTAACAAGGCATACTTTAGGGATTCTTTAAATGGATCTAGTGTTAACTTTCATTTGGGTTAAGCATTGTTTAGGCCTTGTCTGTACATTTTTAAACAAAGATCTTTGCAATTGAGCCATAATAAAAAGACTAGTTTTAGAATTCCTAGGCTCCAAATAATGGAAATATTGAAATAAGCAAGAACCAAAATGAAGTTAGTTACAGTTGTGTATCGGCTATCGCCCATGGAACGATACCCCATGGGGTTACGATGGGATATTCATACTCTATGCGGTATTGACGGGGTATCAATCACCCTATGAAAAAAAAGAGCTGGGTATTATTAACATATAAGAAATAATAGAGTGTGGAGTATTGGTATTATGTAACAAAAATAAAACAGGGTATTGTTACTCTATGAGAGAAAAAGAACAACGTATTGATACCATATGAGGAAAGAATAAAGCATCAGCATTGATATTCTTTCGCTAATGAAGTGAAAATAATTGTGTCTTTACGAATATGAATATGTAATTAGACCTATGAAATCGACGGGTTGGAATTCTTAATAAAAATTAGGTTGTGAGTTTGAACGGGACAATAGTGAATGAAGTGAAAATATTGCACCATTACGAAAATGAACGTGCAAAGTGCCAAAATACAGTATAAAAGGACGTAGATCGGTCTTAAAGTCATTAGATCGCTTTGGAAATCCCACAAGTACGAAAAATTTCCTCGGAAATATAAGGGAAACTTCCATCACCTTATTGGTTTTACGAAATATTCTAACTTCCCCTTAAATTAAATCAACACCAGAAGCATATTCCCAAATTCATGTGTGAAAGGCATTACAGTAACTGATTTCTACATCCAAATAGGTAGATGAGATGAAAGTACCACAATTATAGTGAAGTAAGATTAATTCAAGGAATTTTCAAGGAAAAGCCATTAAATATATTCGTTCATAGACAGCCATTCTACCCAAACCTACGATTGGCTTTTTGACGGATCAGACACAAAACGTGTTAAGCTCTGTATTTTAAAACAAGTTGGCAAGCCAAAATATACCTCTCCTCGGAAGAATTGTCCCTAGTGGTATTAATTTCTCGAGATAACCCTTAAAGATATATCTCCGCAATTTAGAGTTATTTGTTAAAAATATTAACCCATTTCTATCCCGCCCGGTATAAAATTTTAATTATAATTAAAATAATTGAGACGAAACGACCAATTTTAATTTATTCAGAATATCATAAGTTAAGTAGTTACAACAGTAAGTTAGACGTACTATAACAATGCACAATTGAATTAAACCCTTTTACAGAACAAGTTTATCAGTTAAATATAATACGAAGCAAATTTTAATGAAATATCTACAGAGGCTTTTTGGAATTACTCGCTTACGAAATACTTGCCGCATCTTTAACGCTCATTTTATTTCAACACTCGCCCTTGATGAAGATACCGTAGATATCTGGTAGTGGACGACTCGTTCACTTCCTGTTGACGTTGTGACGCATACCACATGAAAAAGACCAATGCCGTCCAATTTCCAATATCATATAATGACTCGCACACCCAAGAAATCATTGACTGCGTTAGAAATCGTAGATATCCAAATATCCACACCAAATGTATTTACAAGAAGCAAAAACCTTACCATCAACAAAGCACAGAGAGCCACTTGACTAACCGCCAGCTTTTAAAGCAATTAACGTTAAATTATCTCCTTTGAATTAACAGAACTATATATAGGTCGTTAAGAAAGTGGACCACCCACAGGGTCTACCCTTTAACCCTCTAATCTCGGCTGACTGCGCTAAAACAAGATTTAACCTTTAAAAAATACCAGATTAGGCCTTCATAAATTCATTAATAAAAAAAGACTTTATTACCTATTATGCTTACGATGCCTGTCTTAATTTCAGTGAATCTAAGCAGCTATCGGTGGTTCTGTGGTAGAGCGCTCGACTGCCAAGCCGAATGGTCCGGGTTCGAAACCTGGGTGGCGCATTTGTTTTTAATCAATAGAGAAACGCTAAATTAGAATTTCTTCGATGCAATAATTTCAATTTCAATTCTATTTCAATTAAACCAAAATTTCGTACTCTATTAAATACGCTTCCGATAAAGCTGAAGGTCTAATTTTCAATAAGGCGTAACAAGTGTCGGTGGTTCTGTGGTAGAACGTCCGCCTGTCAATCAGGAGGTCTCGGGTTCAAATCCCGCCCGATGCGATCGCAAATTGATACTAAGACGAATACCGTGTACAACTGGTGGAAACCCTGCCATTGGACGTTGAGAGGTAGCATTACACTCAGCACTCGGTCCGTCCCAAAGTCATTAAGAAGAAGTTGGAGAGAAAACGCCCATATAAACACAACAGACTCAACATGCACATCCATCAGAACACAAACACAACAAATTCAACACTCACAACCTACGCATAAACATTACAAAAACCGTAATACACCAAACCGTCACGACGGTGAGCGAAAAAACACCATCCAAACCAAACCGCAAATGCATCCGTTAACGCTCACCGTCACACGGTGGTTTTGCCAACCCTTTGAGAAACTGCGTACGCAGTGATTACACTTTGCACCGAAAATGCGAACGCGTTCGCAGTCCTGACAGACAGACACACCCACCCACAGACAGACACGGTCGTTGTATAACCCCTCCTAGGGGACTTTGTCCCCTCGGAGAGGTAAAAACAGGAAAGTAATTGATGCGAGAGCAATTGTACTAGGCTGTGGCGCGAACTACGGAAAGCATAACGTAACGAAAAACGGGTTCACTATTACCAATCAACCTTGGAAATTTTTGTTAAATAAATATGTCGCGATGGTTTACCACAATGAAGTGAAACAAATTTATAATAAAATTAGGGAAAAGGTTATCGTAGGACTTTCTAATGAGATTAAAAATAGGTTATGGATGTAAAATTGAACACCCGTCTGAAACGCAACATGAGTATATAATGGAAGATTGGAATTCCAGAGTAGAATTGAATTTTGTTGGGGCTTTGAATAAATTAAGTTACTCAGAAATAACGTCCCAAGTTGACACGTTTTTAAGTGAAGACTTTCTTGATAATAATATGTTTGATATTGTATGGAACGCGAAATACAAATTGTATAAGGACGATTGTCACGATTCAATAAAAACAATTCAAAAAATTTCATAGTTCTTTATTTCACTATCCATTTTCAGTAATGGATTCAACTATAAAACCTCCTTTCACTGGACTCGTATCAGGGCCAACACAAAGTAGAAATCAAGCTTTATGGCCAACGTTATAAAGCACAACGAGTTTATTATTTCCCCTCCACCAAAGCGAATAATTTGGTGCTATACCGAATATTAACCTGAGTAGTTAGGCACCCTATTCCTACAGTGGTGGGCGTGGCACTCCGCACGCGTTACGAGGGGGGGGGGGGTACGAAGCGGGGAAACGCGTTCCTACTCCCCGCGGGCGCAGGTGCATGACGAGCAAATGTGTTTTGAAAAAAGGTTTATCATTAATGAGGGTTAATTAATGGCCTGTCAATTATTTACGACTTAACATGTGGTTTGAAAAGGGTGCATTTTAAAGAGGAAAACAAAGTATACCTTCCCTAGATCTTTGGAAATACCAACGCACTTGGGAAGGCCCTGTGATCGAGAAAACTTTATCACTTTTAGCCGCTCGGGCTTCAACTGACCGTAATAAAGCCCGGCTCCTATCGGTGAATTCGAAAGAGTCCGGGGCGTGGTTGAAAGCTCTTCCGTCGCCGCCTCTAGGTACTCATTTGGATGATGATTCCTTCCGTATCGCCGTCGGTCTCCGGTTGGGGTTCCAAATCTTACTGTTGGAATTACAATTTAACTATATAAAATATCAAAGTATGAAATAAAGCTTTAGGCGAACCGTTCAGTGAGAGTAATGAATAATAAACTTAAAAAGTTAAATTGAAACATGTACAGGTCCAAAATGAACTTTAAGAACAGCGAACCTTCCCTAACTTTCGGAGAATACACTGCAAATTTTACTAATCTATTCACGGAACACATTTAAGCTATAAGTCCACCATTCAGTGAGAGTGAAGATGAATACTCCATAAAGGTAACGAGTCAAAATAGACTTTGATCAAACATATTTTCTTCCTACCTCTGTAAAAGACACATAAAAAAAATCGAATTAAAATCATTAAAAAAACCAAACAGTTTTTTAATAAAATACTTACTATTATGATATATGATCAGCGATACTAGAGATTACTATGTTATAATCTTTAACGTTTGTGTAGAACGCATTATGGACTTTATGGTGACCGATTCCAAACTATCGAGTAATGGCGTCGTACAAAAGAAACTACAAACTGGGCTACCAGATATTTTAAAAGGACTTTAGCGCGGCCAACTTAGATCAGCTTTTTCGCAGTAATTGGCTGTGATTGTAGAAATAATTCATCAAATGAAAATAATGGAAATAAAAATTAAGAAAATAATAATATAAAAAAATATAAAATTAAGAACAGATGAAATTAATTAAATAATTAAGTGGTTTTGATTTTACACGTAATTTCATTAATTCACGTTAAATTTTGGACGGGACCAAGCTGGGCTCAATGGACCATGCTGGGACGTCCCAGGGACGATTTGTGTTTGCTGGGTTAGGTAATTGAGTAAAACAAATGAAGAACAGGTTGTACGCTTGAAGGGAAGATGGTAGGTTACGTCTTTCAATCAGATTGGTATAATTGCTAATTATATTGAAAGGATTTGAATAACACACACATTTACGCATGACGTTTTCAAATATATCCGAATCTCTCTGTCCGAAATTGATATCTTCAAACTTTTCGCTTTCAGGATATCCGGCTACTCGCTGGACGTGAAGTTTGAGTACTTCAAACATCGCCTCGATGTAGGGGCGCTCTTTTTCAATCTCGGTCAAATGTTTATCCACGGCGTGAATACATAAATTCAACGCTAATATGCCGGCCTCACCTAGTTGAAATTCCTCCTTTTTACCGAAACTTTTATATACTAAAATCGTAACGTTCCCTTTACTAGCCAGAATTTCATACGTACGCCCTTCAATTTTAGCCAATTCCAAAGTGAATTTATTTTTTTCAACTTCCCGCCTATGCGATTCTATCAAATACCAATTCTGATACATCTTGTTAAAAGCCATAGGGGGAGACATATCGACGATTGGAAAGTTATATCATTCAAAAAGAGCACTTCCTGATCTTCTCCCCTTAAACCTATAGACCGACAGGAATTTTTCCCGAAACGACACCTGAAGTTCATTTTCCTCTGGTAGGCGGAGGTATTATTTCTTTTCCCAAAATCGTGAGACATCTTAACAGTTTAAAACTCGAATTCGAAATGACACAAGCCCGAGAGCTCCCCCCGATCTCAATTACGCCCGGACAAGTTTTTATTATCCTTATAAACGAATATGGTTCTAAAATATGGAACCGAAATTTCAAAAAAAACCAATGAAAGAAGTATAACTTCTAACGTTTTTAAGGGGTTTCTAACTATATTAGAGAGCTACTTTTTATTGACCCTTCCACCCCCGGATTGTATCAAAAAATGTAGGCGAAATAAGAATGAGTATTTGAATGTAAAAAATTTGTATTTAAAAAAAAATAGGTTTTAAAAAAAATTACTTCCGAGAGTCACGATTTGAAGTAAGACATACTTTTGATTTAGGACATAATAATAATAATAACGAATATTATTATAATAGGGCCCTCAGCCACCGGGGCTAGCATGGCGGGGGTCTCGTCCGCCACTATAATTGGTAAAGGGGGGGTAAACTAAAGAAATATTATTATTATTATTTTTTTTCGAATAGTTAAATTTCTTCTTACACATCGACGACGGCGAAAGACTCCCCGTCCGTTGTAGGGTTGACAGTCGCTAACGGTAAAATATATTTAAAAAAAATATCCGCGAAATTGTTTAGGAAACACAGCTTACGGGTCCGGAAACGACCTCCCGTCGTCGGGCATAGGCCGCCCGCGTCCTACCCCCGGTACCCGCCGCCGCGGTGGACCTTCCTTGGGGCTAATGATTATCATAATTTTTAAGAAATGTAAATAAAAATAGACAAAATTCGACTTACATTCGACCCTAAATCCGCCGCGAAAGCGGTGGCCGCTAAATCACCCGATATAACTTCGGTGATATGGCTGGCAGCGGCGTGTTGGGCATCATTTGCGTGGCCGACTACCACCTGATAATTGGTAACGGGGGGTAGTCTAAAGAAATATTATTATTATTTTTATTATTTTTTTGCGAATAGTTAAATTTATTCTTACACATCGACAACGGCGAAAGACTCCCCGTCCGTTGAAGGGTTGACAGCCGCTAACGTTAAAAGATATTTTTAAAAAAAATAATCGCCAAATTGTTTAGGAAACGACCTCCCGCCGTCGGGCATAGGCCGCCCGCGTCGTACCCGCCGCCACGGTGGACCTTCCTCGGGGCTAATGATTATCATATTTTTTTAAGAAATGTAAATAAAAATAGACCAAATTGGACTTACATGCTCTCCAACATCGGAACCGAATTTTTTCTCACGGACCCTCGAGCTCGCATTTTATAATGAAGCCCGGGAATTCTAACAGGGTCAAAAAAGAGCAAGAAGGTGACAATGGGTCAGTCGAGAGAAAGAACGGGGTTCATAGCCCGAAGAAGCGAATCACGTAGGCAACACCTGCAAATAGAAACTGCTGCGAGTCAAACAGCGGGGGTAATATGGAGCTTTTCACGCCGGGTACGAGTAAAATCTAGAAAATATAGGTGAAAATAGACGAAATATAAGCTTACTGAAATTATTTAAAAGCACCTTTAAAAAATATACAAAAATATACAAAATTTACAAGTAAAAAATATATATTTAGAAAAAGAATTGGTGAGGTGAGAAGGGAGGATGACATCAAGGTTATAAAGGAATCCCGATTATAATTTTCTACAATAAATTCGCGGGTGAAAATAGTTTCGAGGAGGTGAGATTGGCGGGGAAGTCGTTAGGAAAGAACTGTAAAAAGAAACATTTAATTTCAAAAAAAATAAACGAACTTACGAGGGGGCGATAGGGGGAGTAGAGATAGCCACATCGATGTCATTTAGGAATTCGGGAAGAGGAGGCGGCACGAAGAATCGGGTTTGAAAACAAAATGTTAGAGCTCTAGTTTACATCTGAAGTTACCCGATATAACTTCGGTGATATGGCATTAAAACTATAAACCTTCAAAGTTTACATTAATCAAAATTAAGTTTTAATAAGCTATATCTTAAAATTTGCAATTTTAAATTTTTTTAAACTATAAAACCATAGTAAAAGGAGTAACCCATCAATAAATTTACAATTTACCTCCTATTTTCAGACATTTTACCGCGATGATTATGCTCAACTAACCATAAGGATATTGGAACACTATATATAATTTTTGGGGTTTGAGCCGCTATAGTAGGCCTGCCCTAAGTATCCTAATTCGAATTGAGTTAGGGCAACCAGGCTCAATAATAGAAAATGAACAAATTTACAACGTAATTGTAACCTCTCACGCTTTTGTTATAATTTTCTTTATAGTTTTACCTATTATGATAGGAAGTTTCGGAAACTGGTTAGTCCCCCTAATGCTAGGAGCCCCAGATATAGCATTCCCCCGTTTAAACAATATAAGATTTTGGTTACTCCCGCCTTCTTTTCTCTAACTCTTAAGATCTACTATAGTAGAAAGTGGAGCCGGAACAGGATGGACAGTCTACCCCCCCCCCCTATCAAGAAACTTAGCCCATAGAGGGCCTTCTGTTGATCTCACTATTTTTTCTTTGCATTTAGCAGGTGTCTCCTCAATTTTGGGGGCTGTAAATTTTATTACAACTGTTATTAACATACGAACCCCAGGAATAATTTTTGAACGAGTTCCTTTATTCGTCTGATCAATTAAAATTACAGCAATTCTTCTCCTACTTTCGCTACCAGTTCTCGCAGGGGCTATCACAATACTTTTAACAGATCGTAACTTTAATACTTCTTTTTTTGACCCCGCAGGAGGAGGGGACCCAATTTTGTACCAACACCTCTTCTGATTTTTTGGACATCCAGAAGTATATATCTTAATCCTTCCTGGGTTTGGGATAGTTTCCCACATCATTAGACACCAAACAGGAAAAAAAGAACCGTTTGGGACACTGGGGATAATATACGCAATGTTAGCTATTGGAATCTTAGGCTTTGTCGTGTGAGCCCACCACATATTCACTGTCGGGATAGATGTGGACACACGGGCATATTTCACTGCTGCCACAATGATCATTGCAGTACCCACATGAATTAAAATTTTCAGCTGGTTAGCAACAATACATGGATCAAAGCTAAACTTAGACCCCTCTCTGTATTGAAGTCTAGGCTTTGTCTTTTTATTTACTATAGGGGGGCTCACAGGTGTAATCTTAGCAAATTCTTCACTAGATATCATCCTCCACGACACCTACTATGTGGTCGCACATTTTCATTATGTTCTATCAATAGGAGCGGTTTTTGCCATTATAGGGGGTATTGTTCACTGAATGCCTCTGTTCACAGGACTAGTTATAAATCCTAAATGATTAAAGACACATTTCATCCTAATATTTCTGGGAGTTAATTTAACCTTCTTTCCCCAACACTTCCTGGGTTTGGGGGGATACCCCGACGCTATTCTGACTACCCAGATGCCTACACCTCATGAAATATTATATCTTCACTTGGTTCCACCCTGTCCATGATTGCTATAATTTATTTAATTTTTATCATTTGAGAAAGTATAGTAGCCCAACGAATTATAATCTTCTCTTCCCATATACCAACTTCTGTAGAATGGGCCCATCAACACCCACCAATAAGTCATACTAACACCCAATTAAATTTAGTATTCAATTATGGCAACTTGAAATAAAATTCTCTTCCCAGACGCAGCTTCACCTATTATGGAACAAATAATCTTCTTCCATGACCATACTTTAATTATTTTAATCTTAATCACTATCTTAGTTTCATATATAATAATTAATTCATTAATTAATAAATTCTCAAATCGACTCTTACTAGAGGGTCAAGAAATTGAAACTTTCCGGACAATCATCCCCGCCTTCATACTTATTTTTATTGCTTTCCCATCGCTACAACTACTTTATATAATGGATGAAACAAACCACCCAAACATAACTATTAAGACTATGGGGCACCAATGATATTGGTCATACGAATATACAGATTTTAAAGACATTATTTTTGACTCTTATATAATCCAAACAAATGACCTTTTAAAAGATAATTTCCGACTACTAGAAGTAGATAATCGAATAGTGGTCCCAACTAACATTAATGTTCGCCTTTTAATCTCAGCCACAGACGTAATCCATTCATGAGCAATGCCCTCAATAGGAATTAAAGCAGATGCTATCCCAGGGCGAATCAACCAACTCCCTCTTTTATCCCTACGAAATGGAGTATTCTACGGCCAATGCTCAGAAATTTGTGGAGCAGAACACAGTTTCATGCCCATAATTCTAGAAAGTATCCCTACACAAAATTATATCAACTGAATTAATATAGGGGGATGGGCAGATACATAAATAATATCATTAAGTGACTGAAAGTATAAGCATTGGTCTCTTAAACCATCCTATGGGTCCCCCCTTAATGCAAAGGGTAGTTAACAAATAACAGTATTTTGTCAAAATACAATCGCAGTCGCCCCTTTTATTGCCACAAATAGCCCCCATAATATGAACTAGTCTTTTCTTTTACCCTCTTATTTTAATAAGATTAACTTTAATTATGCTAAGTTTTTACAAAAAATTCAATCCAAGAGCTATAAACAAACACCCAATCCAACAGAACAAAAACTTAAACTGACAGTGATAACTAATTTATTCTCCACTTTTGACCCATCTACTTCACAAAATTTCTCAATAAACTGAATTAGAGCCTTTAGCCCTATTTTCATTATACCCTTCTGATTTTGGCTACTACCAACGCGGGGTAATATTTTAATAAGTAAGGCTATAAGCTCCTTAACTAAGGAGCTTACAGCCCTACTAGGGAGAACTGCGACACAAGGGATACCCCTAATTATTATCGCACTAATATGGATAATTCTAATTAATAATTTAATAGGGCTATTTCCATTTATTTTCACCGCCACTAGTCACATAGTAATTACACTAAGCTTAGCCCTTCCAATCTGAGTCACATTTATACTATTCGGATGACTAAATAACACAAATAGGATATTTGCACATTTACTCCCCAACAACACCCCAATTGCTTTAATAACTTTCATAATTCTAATTGAAACAATTAGAAATACAATTCGACCTATTACTCTTGCTATCCGACTATCTGCTAATATAATTGCAGGGCACCTGCTTCTAACACTCCTTGGTAACCAGGGAGCAATTAGTTCTTTAACTAAAAGAAGACTTATTATTTCGACACAATTCTTACTCTTAACCCTAGAATGGGCAGTGGCTATAATCCAAGCTTACGTTTTTATCGTTTTAATCTCTTTATACTCAACAGAAATCCATTATGAAAAACTTTCACCCCTACCATATTGTGGATCAAAGCCCATGACCCTTAATAACGTCACTTAGTATCCTATTTATAACTTCAGGTATTATCAGATGAATCTACCTAAAAGTTAACTTTTTGCTATTAATTAGACTAATGATGTTATCTCTATCAGCCTACCAATGATGACGTGATATTACTCGAGAAGCAACATTCCAAGGCATACACTCCAATAAAGTTATAAGAGGACTCCAATGGGGTATAATCCTCTTTATTATTTCAGAAGTATTTTTCTTTATCTCATTCTTTTGAGCTTTTTTACATAGAAGATTAGCCCCTAATATCGAAGTAGGAATAATCTGGCCACCTCAAAGAATTCAACCTTTTAACCCACTCCAAATCCCATTACTTAACACAACAATCCTACTATCTTCGGGCATCTCAATTACATGAGCACACCATAGACTCCTACATAATAATTTTTCACAAGCTAAATCAGCCTTAGCAATTACTCTAGCCTTAGGAGTGTACTTCACACTTTTACAAGCGTGAGAGTACCTCGAAGCCCCTTTTACCATCGCAGATTCAATTTATGGCAACACATTTTTTGTCTCAACAGGATTTCATGGCTTACATGTAATTGTAGGGTCTACCCTTTTAATAGTCTCCTTTCTACGCCATAACAACTTTCATTTTTCAAGTCTTCATAATTTTGGGTTTGAAGCCTCAGCTTGATATTGACATTTCGTAGACGTTGTCTGGTTACTTCTATACTCAATAATCTACTGATGAGGTAGCTATCTACTTAGTATAATCAAAGTACAATTAGCTTCCAACTAAAAAGTTTAAATAAATTAGATAATCATTATTACACTAGTTTTAATCACCCTAATAATTAGAATCTCATTTATATTACTCACCTCTAATTTAGCTTTTACCCCCCACACCGTCTTAGAGAAAATCTCTCCATTTGAGTGTGGATTCAACCCCTTATATAAAAACCGAATCCCGTTTTCCCTCCAATTCTTTTTGATTGCACTAATCTTCATCGTATTCGACATCGAAATTGTAATTATAATCCCCATCCCTATTAGAGACTTTATCTCAATAACAATAGTAACATCCGTTATTATTCTAATATTTCTTTTGATATTAGGGCTATTACACGAATGACACCAAGGGGCACTTAATTGAGCTTAAGGTTAGTATTTAAAAAATAAAGTTTAATTTGCAATTAAAAATTGTGACCTTACCTAGCCTTACTCCCTTAATAGTAGTATAATATTACATTCAGTTTCGGCCTGAAAGAAGGAAAACCCTATTAATCTTAATAGAAACCAAATAGAGGTATCTTATTGTTAATAAGAAAATTGGGGATACTCCTATTAAAGAGACTAAATAAATAAAGCCGCTAACTTTAAAGATGTTAATTGATAACATAGTCTTTATTTTTATGGTGTAAAAAACACGTGGGATTTTCAGACCCAAACTACCTTTGGTTAAAAATACTTATAAAATTCTTACCCTAGTTGCTTCAAAACTATATTCTAATTAAACTATACAAGTAGTAAAAAAAGACAACAAACTGTAATTAGTAAAATAAACCCTAACTGTGAGCCTAAAAAATTATACTGATAACTTTGCATTTTTACTCTTATCTCACCTAAAACTTTATAAACACCTACACCTCCTATTAGTTCATTTCAACCTAAGTCCCCTAGGACTATCATCCTGCCAATTTTATCCCCTAAAAGTATCCCAGGGTAAGAACTAACCCAACTTAAAAATCATATTCCCAATAAAAAATTTATTATCACATTAACAAATTTTGCTAAAAAACTTCTATAAAACACATTTAAGGCTACTAAAAATAACACCAAAAGAACACAAGTAAAAGTAAAAACTTTCCCCCAAAAAGATAAATAAACACCAGAGACATAATCCAAAGTAAGCCATTGAACTACCCCGCCAAAAATTACACCTAAAAGTCTTATACCCCCAATAGAAAAATTTATAGTACTATCCTCCTTGTAAGCTAGTAAATATCTCCCCTGGTAAGCTCTTATACATAAATAGTAAACTAAACGAAATCTATAAATTACCGTCATAAAAATACCAAAAAAAAAGCCAAAAACAATAAAGAAATTTTTAGACCCTATAAGATATAACTCAATAATTAAATCTTTGGAGTAAAACCCACAGGAAAAAGGAACCCCACACAATCTTAAAAAACTTACTAGGAGCCCCAAGCCTACAAGAGGGGAACTCTGTATTAATCCTCCCAAACCCCGAATATCCTGGTAACCAAATATACTATGAATAACAAAACCAGCGCATAAAAATAATAAGGCCTTAAAAATAGCGTGAATCAAAAGATGAAAATAGGCTATTTCTCAGAGGCCTAAAGAAAATGTAAACACTATCAACCCTAATTGACTCAAAGTAGATAAAGCAATAACTTTCCTAAAATCTATTTCCACACAAGCACCTATACCACCCATAATGAGAGTTAATAAAGAAATAACCATTAAAACCCCCCTTAACTCTAAACCTAAAAGACCCTCAGAACGAAGAAGTAAAAATACACCTGCAGTCACTAGAGTAGAAGAATGCACTAAAGCAGAAACAGGAGTAGGAGCTGCTATAGCAGCGGGCAACTAACAAGAGAAAGGTAACTGTGCTCTCCTAGTTATAGCCCCTAAAATAATTAAAGCTCCAACTATACTTAAATTTCTACCCAAATCCTCTAGAGAAAACCAAATAAAATTTCATCTCCCTCTCGAGGCCAAAAAAGAAATACCTAATAAAATACCCACATCCCCAATACGATTCATTAAAACCGTGATTATACCAGAATTATAAGCCTTAATATTAGGATAAAAAATTACTAAACAATAAGAAATTAAACCAAGACCATCCCACCCTAGTAACAAAGATACTAAATTAGGACTTAAAACAAATAAACCCATACTCAAAACGAATAAAACGACCAAATAAGAAAATCGCCTAAAATTTAAGTCAGTTCCTATATAGCTTCTTCTATAAAAAAGTACAAATCTTCTAATAATCAACACCACAGAAAAAAAAATAAGCCTAGTCAATCAAACAAAAGTATAAAACTCATTCTAACACCCCCTTCATAAAGAGAATACTCTAAAACAAAACTTTGGCCTTTTATTAATAAATTCAGCCCAAAAAACAATACCCCTACGAAACATACTCTTAATAGTATAAATCAAAATTTAAAAATATTCACTACCTAAAAATTGTATATTATCTCCAACACCACAAATTGATATTTTTCTTAAACTATTTAAGGCTAAAAAAAAATCTAACTTCAAAACAAAGAATAAAAGGGGGATAATATGTGCTAGAATGATAAAACTTTCTCGCAAATTAAAACAACTATAAAATCTATAACTACACAATAAAGGCCCATGTTGAACTAAAGAAAAAAAATATAAGGAGTATGCAGCACCTAAAAAAAATATTAGCCCTAAAGGAACTGCGTATAATCTTTCAACACCCAAAATCCCAAAAGATAAAATTAATTCCCCTACCAGATTCAAAAAGGGGGGAGCAGCCATATTTCTTGCACTTAAAAGGAACCAAAATAACCCCATAAAAGGGTTTACTAACAATATCCCACGAATTAGTATAAGACTACGAGAATGGAGACGCTCATAAACCATATTAATTAAACTAAATAACCCAGAAGATGTAAACCCATGGGCAATCATCATAATAACCCCCCCATTATAGGCATATACTCTTATACTAAAAACACCACCTAAAAATATTATTATATGCCCGACAGAAGAATATGCTACAAGGGACTTTAAGTCCCCCTGTGATAAACAAATAACTCTACACAAAACACCACCCACAACAGAAAAACTTACTACTAAATCTAGTCAACTTTTAAGAGTATTCACAAAAAAAGGTAAAAATCGAATAAGTCCATAACCCCCTAATTTCAATATTACACCAGCTAATACTATAGAACCAAAAACAGGTGCTTCCACATGAGCTTTAGGAAGCCACAAATGCACCATATATACAGGCAACTTAACCAAAAAAGCAAAGAAAATTAGAGGGAACATAATTAAGTCAAAGTCACAATTAATGAAGTACAAATAGCTATAGTCTAAACTCCCCACATCTAACCCAATTAATAAAATCCCAACTAACAACGGTAGAGAGCCAAAAATAGTATAAAATAGCATATAAAGACCAGCACCGACCCTCTCAGGTTGTGCACCATACCCAACAACAATAACTAAAAGAGGGACCAAAGACACTTCAAAAAAAATATAAAAGAGCATTAAATTATTCACACTAAATCTTAAAAATAAAAAATTTATAAGAACAAAACTTAGGGAAAGAAACACACCGCTTCCACCCCTTAACAATAAAGAATAAGAGCTCAATAAACTTACTACTATAACCGAAACCGTTAAAAACAAAAGAGCATACCCTAAACTATCTAAACCAAAAAATCTTCTAAAAGAACCCCATTCCCCCGAAGGATACACAGAAACTATACACACCATTAAAAATAAAAGATAAGCTACAATGAGAGGAAACTCTAACAAACCCAGAAAGAAGGTCAAAAACAGGCTACATAAAAAAATCCTTAACACTGTAACAAATTCATTATACTAAATATCTCCCCCCCAAACCCTTTTACAAGGCTAATCAAAATACCCAAACCCAAACAGCCTTCACAAACAACAACAAAAAGATACAAAAAAAGGACTAAACTATCTAACAGTATGTAACCAACTCTATTAACGACTAGAAGATAACCACTTAATATTAGAAACTCTAATCTTAAAATTATGGATAACAGGTGGGAGCGGCTTAAAACTAAACTTATAAAACCCCCCAAAAAAACTAAGTAAACAAAAAAATTGAGATTTTCCATAATTCTGCTTTAGTAGTTTATTAAAAACACTGGTATTGTAAACCAAAATAGGAAATTAACCCTTTAGCTAAACTCAGAAAAATCTAAAATTACTTCAATCCCCAAAACTGATATTATAAATTAACTATTTTCTGGTTTTAATTACCCTCCTTATCACCTTTACCCTACTATTAATTACGTTTTCAAACCACCCTATTACACTAATTGTGGCATTAATTCTTATTACCGTAAGTTTAGCAATTAAGGCATTTTTTTAACTAAAATAAGTCTTATCAGTTACATTATTATCTTAGTACTATTGGGGGGCTTAATTATTTTATTTTTATACATTGCTTCTCTTTCACCAAACGAACCTATCTCAACTACTCAAAACAAAAATCTATTGGTAGGAACACTTCTACTAACCCCCTCTATTTCACTATTCCATAATTCTCTCCCTTTAAATACAATCACAATAATTAAAATCAACTCCCTAATATTACAACTTGCATGAATAACAATTATCATAACATGTCTTCTTATCACTCTAATTACAATCGTAAAAATCACAACACAAACAAGTGGCCCACTTCGCTCAATTTTCTAGAGAATCATTAACCATAAACAGAATATTAAAGAGAAGTACCTTAAACTTAAAGGGCTGCTTTGATAAAGCAGACATAATCTAGATTCTTCACTAATTTGAAAGACAGCACCTATACGTAAGACACATCCCATTCTAAAAATTTTAAATTCAGCATTAATCGATTTACCAGCCCCTTCTAACATTTCTTATTGATGAAATTTTGGGTCACTCCTTATCCTTTGTTTAACTATTCAAGTAATCACAGGTATCTTCCTTGCCATACACTACACCCCTGATACTAATATAGCTTTCAACTCCATCTCCCATATCATACGAGATGTTAACTATGGCTGACTTTTCCGTTTTTCTCACGCCAACGGCGCGAGAATATTTTTTGTATGTATTTATATCCATATTGCACGAGGGATTTACTATGCATCTTACAAAAACTTAACTACATGAGTAACAGGAGTTATAATTCTTCTTCTACTAATAGCAACAGCATTTCTTGGTTATGTCCTACCATGAGGACAAATATCTTTTTGAGGAGCAACAGTTATCACAAACCTATTCTCAGCAATTCCTTATATTGGCCCCAATCTAGTAATCTGAATTTGAGGAGGATTTTCAATTGATAACGCCACACTAACACGGTTTTTCACCTTACATTTTTTACTACCTTTTATCCTAACCGCACTAATTTTTATCCATATTGTTTTTCTCCACCAAAAAGGATCCAATAACCCATTAGGGTTAAATAGAAATTTAGATAAAATTCCTTTCCACCCTTATTTTTCAATTAAAGATATTTTAGGCTATACAATCACACTTTCAATTTTTATTATAATTATCCTTATTGACCCAAATTTCTTCAATGACCCTGAGAACTTTAACCAAGCTAATCCTCTTGTAACACCACCTCATATCCAACCTGAATGATATTTCTTATTTGCATATGCTATTTTACGTTCAATCCCAAATAAGTTAGGAGGTGTCCTTGCTTTAATCTCTTCAATCTTAATTTTATTAACGCTACCCCTAAGCAAAAGAAACTTTCAGGGGCTTCAATTCTACCCATTTAACCAATTTATATTCTGAAGCTTTATTACCTTAATTATGTTATTAACATGAATTGGTGCCTCCCCTATCGAGGAACCTTACCTCAATTTAGGACAAGTTTTTACAATTAGATACTTCACCTACTTCTTATTAAGACCACTAGCTATAATGATTCAAGATAATAGACTAAACTAGTCATTTAGCTAAATAAAGCAATTTGCTTTGAAAGCAAAATATAGGTAACCTAATGATTTATTTAATTCAAAACTAGATTTTAGGGCACCTATAAGCAAAAGAGATAAAGGGAGAATTAACATTCTTATTAATACTATTATATTAAGAGTATATTGCTATACTTAATATTAATATAGATATTAAATTTAACGAATTAACAGATCTATCCTTCCAGTAAAGACTATATAATTATTCTCCATTTAACTTTTTACTATTTTATTTTTAAAGCTCATAAAATAGTAAAAGGTCAAATGGGGGCATTTTAATAATTTTGATAAATAATTATATCATTGATAAGTAAAGGGTCCATTTAAATTGCGCTGCCGCATGACAACACTGCTTAAGGTAGCCCCAAGTTAATTTCTAAAGTGGGTACTATCAAACTGAAGTATACACTCTAGATTTCCCGTTGTCTGAATTTATCATAACGTTATATCGTTACTTATTATAATAATTTACTTTTAATTTTTTGAGATAGTATGCTTATGTTAAAATAATTCACAGTTTAATACAAAGAGAGAGGGGGGGATACACAGTCAATTTTTCATCATATTCAATTTATATTCTGAAGCTTTATTACCTTAATTATGCTATTAACATGAATTGGTGCCTCCCCTATCGAGGAACCTTACCTCAATTTAGGACAAGTTTTTACAATTAGATACTTCACCTACTTCTTATTAAGACCACTAGCTATAATGATTCAAGATAATAGACTAAACTAGTCATTTAGCTAAATAAAGCAATTTGCTTTGAAAGCAAAATATAGGTAACCTAATAATTTATTTAATTCAAAACTAGATTTTAGGGCACCTATAAGCAAAAGAGATAAAGGGAGAATTAACATTCTTATTAATACTATTACCTGACCTAAGCCCTATTTAAATTCTAAATTTAACTCAATCTATCTGACAAAGTAATTAAAAACTTATACTAAGACTCCGTATAAAAACCCAAAATATCCCAAAACCAAAGGCAAAATACCCCTTCAAGCTAATATTATTAACTTGTCATAACGGTAACGAGGAAAAGAACCTCGCACTCACAAAAAGAAAAATATAACCACAAACAAGACTAAAAAAAGTCTATATTAAAAAACAAGTAACAACTTAACAAACTTATGAAAATAATATTGCCATATTCTGCAATAAAAATTAAAGCAAAACCCCCAGAGCCATATTCCACATTAAACCCTGAAACTAGTTCAGACTCACCCTCAGCAAAATCAAAGGGACTACGGTTAGTCTCAGCAAGACAAGATAAAAACCATTCCCCTAATAAAACTAATAAAAGACCCGACTTTACTAAAGAAAAGCTCCAACTCTCCCCCAAATTAAAACTTCCCACCAACTGCACAATACCCAATAAAATTAGAGCCAAACTTACCTCATAAGAGATAGTTTGGGCCACAGCCCGATAACACCCTAACATTCTATAAATAGAATTGGAACTCCAACCAGCCCCCAAAAGGGAATAAACCCCTAAACTTGATAAAACTAAAAAATAAATTAAACCATACTGGTAAAAAAAAACCGTACCCCCTAAATTACATAAAGCTCAATAAGCTAAGGCTAAAAATAAACCTAACACCGGTCTTAAGTAAAAAATCATTTTATTACTATATAAGGGCCAAATCTGCTCTTTAGTCATTAACTTTAGACCATCCGAAAAAGGTTGTAAAAGACCCATATAACCCACCTTATTAGGCCCCTTACGAATCTGAATATACCCTAGTACCTTACGCTCTAATAAAGTAAAAAAAGCAACACTTACGAGAAGACACACTAATATCAAAGTATAACTTAAAATTAACAAAATTGTTAAAAAAGACACTGTCTTATAAATGAAGCTTAAATTCAACGCACTAATCTGCCATATTAACCAAATAAATTTTCACTTATTAACATTATATAAATAATTCATAGATTCTGGTCCTTTCGTACTAAGAAACTTTTTAAAAACTATAGATAGAAACCAACCTGGCTTAAACCGGTTTGAACTCAAATCATGTAATTTTTTAATAGTCGAACAGACTAACTAGTAAAGCTTCTTCACCTTACAGTTTAATTAATTCAACATCGAGGTAACAAACATACTCTTCGATTAGAACTCCAAAAGTATATTATCCTGTTATCCCTAAAGTAACTTAGTCTTATTTCACCAAAAATGGATCTTCATTAATTTTAACTAAACTAAGTTTATTAGCTACCGCCCCAGTATAATTATCTTAGCTGTAAAACTAGAAAAAAATTTTAAAACTAAAAAAATTAAGCTTTATAGGGTCTTATCGTCCCATAGAATAATTCTAGCATTTTTACTAAAAATTTAAATTCAAAATATTTAAAAAGATAGACATACCCTATTTATCCCTTCATACCAGATCTCAATTAAAAACCAAATGATTATGCTACCTTAGCACAGTCAGGCTACTGCGGCCCTTTAGTACAACCAGGGGGCAGAATTTACTTTAAATAACCATTCTTAAAGAAATGTTTTTGATAAACAGTTAAGGTAAATGATTGCCGAGTTCCTCTATTAAACTTAAATCCAAACTAATTCAACTAAAACTTAACCAAAAAATAACCAGCTCTTATCTCTACTAATTAAATCATTATGAACAATTTTTTAAAGCTACAATCTTCTCTTTATAACCCTTCAATTCTTTTCAAAAAAAATGTTATTAAACAACAAGCCACTATTAAACCTTACTAACTACCCCTAACAAAAAATATAAAAATCATATGCTAAGCTTAACCCTAACAAACTTTTTGCTATTCTTTGTAGCTGAATAACACCTACCTTTTTAATTTCTAAAGAAACCAGATAACCTAAAATTCGTATAGCATCTCACTACTAAATACTTATTCTATTAATTTTGTCACAATTAACACTTAAGTACCTAACTCATTCTAATTCGGGAAACTAAAATATATCTAAAATTTTAACCTACCCTGAGACAAAAGGTACAAAAAATTTTACTTTTAACTAAATCTTTCAACACCTTCACAGTTCACACTTATCTAACTTTTTCAAAAAAATTTAATATAGCAAAAAAAAAATAATTAGCTTATTCAACCAAATTTACTCTAATATCCAAACTAAAAAATATTCATAAGATCACTCCGTTATACAAAGAACTATTTAATGTAAATAAATCGCTTTAAAGCTCTACTCTAACCTCTAGATACAAGTTCCCTTACATCTACTTTGTTACGACTTATCTAATATTAAAATTAGAGTGACGGGCGATATGTGCATGTTCTAGAGCCTGATTCAACTCATCTTATTAATAAAAATTTACTAATAAATCCTTTTTCACATAAAAATTCAATTCACGATCCAAACCTTAAATAAAGTAACACATCTCTACCCTAGCATAAACTACACCTTGATTTGAAGTGACAAAACCAAACTATCTATAACGAAAACTAACAATTTATTTAGCTAAGTAATCTAACAACAACGGTATATAAACTCAATTACTTAATAAAAACCAAGGTAAGATTTATCGAGGTACATCGATTACAGGACAAGTTCCTCTAGGAGGATAAAACACCGCCAAATTCTTTAATTTTAAAATTATTCCTTAAAACAATATAAGTTAGCATAAAAGGGTATCTAATCCTAGTCTTTACCCTAACTTTTCATCCAACAAACCATAAAATTTATTAAAAGATACTATTTCACTAGTTAACTTAAAATTTTTTTTTAAAATTATAGCCAAAATGTGCATAAACAAACTTTATATAAACCTTACGTATAACCGCAGCGGCTGGCACGCTTTTAGCTGGCTAATTCACTTTAATCTATATATAAAGAAATTAGATAAACATAAATAATATTTCTACCTTCAAAATCTATCAAAAGGCGTATAAAACTTTAAAGCGACTATAAAAGATTTTAGCTTAAATTAATCTATCCAATAACTTGAACAAAACAATAGCCTCCCAAAAGAATACCTAACTGAACCGCCTAACAATAATAATAAAGTATAATAAAACCTAATTTTCCTTTTTCTTTGGGTTTGGGGGTAAAAAGAAAAAGAAAAAATTAAGTTTAATAAAGACAACTTATCTCCTGTACCTTCAAAGAGCACCGTGCAGCAACACCAAAACTTAAAAGTAAGCTAACTAAGCTTTTAGGCCCATAACCTAACGATGAGAATAACTCCTTTTATAATCATAAAACCTGCCAACCTAATTTTCTTAATGATAGTTTTATTAGGGCCAATAATCTCCCTAAGAGCTTCCTCCTGATTCTTAGTCTGATTTGGCCTCGAAATAAACTTGATAGGCCTTATCCCCTTAATCATTAATAAAATAAATATTAGTAGCTCAGAAGCTGCTATAAAATATTTCTTTGTGCAAGGGGTGGCTTCCTCGATACTTATTATCAGATCCGTTCAAATGGAAATAAGTTTTTCATCCTCTTCCCTTACACTCTTAGCATTAATAACAAAAATAGGGGCAGCCCCTATACATTTCTGGGTCCCAACGCTATTAGAGAGCGTCAGCTGACTAAGCACATTTATCATCCTAACATGACAAAAATTAACCCCTTTACTTCTAGTAACTTTAACAATAACTAAAATAAATCTCTTATTTTATATTGTATTATCATTAATTTTTGGGGCCATGGGAGGATTCAACCAAACTTCCCCAAAAAAATTGTGGGATTTTCGTCTATCTCCCATCTAGCGTGGCTTCTAGTGGCACTAGAGCTTAACTTAAAAGTTTTTATAATTTATTTTCTTGTCTACTCAAGCACCTTAGCTATTTTATAGAATATTTTAAATAAACATAATATTAATTCACTCAACAAAACCATATTTATATCCAAGGTGTCAAAACTACCCCTTTACTTACTGATATTAAGTTTGGGGGGGATACCCCCAATAATTGGATTTTTCCCTAAGATCCTAGTCCTAATACTACTATTGGCAAATGCTAGATATCCCCTAATTCTCTTAATGTTATTAAGTTCTATAATCAACTTATATTTTTATCTACGAATTACTTATAGTGCCTTAGCTATATTTAATCAAAGACCCCCAAATATGCAAAAGAAACAAAACTGATTATCAACTTTATTCCTTTTATTAGGCCCTCTAATCATCCTAAGCTTTTAAAGCTTTAAGTTAAAAAAACTATAAACCTTCAAAGTTTACATTAATCAAAATTAAGTTTTAATAAGCTATATCTTAAAATTTGCAATTTTAAATTTTTTTTAAACTATAAAACCATAGTAAAAGGAGTAACCCATCAATAAATTTACAATTTACCTCCTATTTTCAGACATTTTACCGCGATGATTATGCTCAACTAACCATAAGGATATTGGAACACTATATATAATTTTTGGGGTTTGAGCCGCTATAGTAGGCTCTGCCCTAGGTATCCTAATTCGAATTGAGTTAGGGCAACCAGGCTCAATAATAGAAAATGAACAAATTTACAACGTAATTGTAACCTCTCACGCTTTTGTTATAATTTTCTTTATAGTTATACCTATTATGATAGGAAGTTTCGGAAACTGGTTAGTCCCCCTAATGCTAGGAGCCCCAGATATAGCATTCCCCCGTTTAAACAATATAAGATTTTGGTTACTCCCGCCTTCTTTTCTCTTACTCTTAAGATCTACTATAGTAGAAAGTGGAGCCGGAACAGGATGGACAGTCTACCCCCCCCCCCTATCAAGAAACTTTGCCCATAGAGGGCCTTCTGTTGATCTCACTATTTTTTCTTTGCATTTAGCAGGTGTCTCCTCAATTTTGGGGGCTGTAAATTTTATTACAACTGTTATTAACATACGAACCCCAGGAATAATTTTTGAACGAGTTCCTTTATTCGTCTGATCAATTAAAATTACAGCAATTCTTCTCCTACTTTCGCTACCAGTTCTCGCAGGGGCTATCACAATACTTTTAACAGATCGTAACTTTAATACTTCTTTTTTTGACCCCGCAGGAGGAGGGGACCCAATTTTGTACCAACACCTCTTCTGATTTTTTGGACATCCAGAAGTATATATCTTAATCCTTCCTGGATTTGGGATAGTTTCCCACATCATTAGACACCAAACAGGAAAAAAAGAACCGTTTGGGACACTGGGGATAATATACGCAATGTTAGCTATTGGAATCTTAGGCTTTGTCGTGTGAGCCCACCACATATTCACTGTCGGGATAGATGTGGACACACGGGCATATTTCACTGCTGCCACAATGATCATTGCAGTACCCACAGGAATTAAAATTTTCAGCTGGTTAGCAACAATACATGGATCAAAGCTAAACTTAGACCCCTCTCTGTATTGAAGTCTAGGCTTTGTCTTTTTATTTACTATAGGGGGGCTCACAGGTGTAATCTTAGCAAATTCTTCACTAGATATCATCCTCCACGACACCTACTATGTGGTCGCACATTTTCATTATGTTCTATCAATAGGAGCGGTTTTTGCCATTATAGGGGGTATTGTTCACTGAATGCCTCTGTTCACAGGACTAGTTATAAATCCTAAATGATTAAAGACACATTTCATCCTAATATTTCTGGGAGTTAATTTAACCTTCTTTCCCCAACACTTCCTGGGTTTGGGGGGGGATACCCCGACGCTATTCTGACTACCCAGATGCCTACACCTCATGAAATATTATATCTTCACTTGGTTCCACCCTGTCCATGATTGCTATAATTTATTTAATTTTTATCATTTGAGAAAGTATAGTAGCCCAACGAATTATAATCTTCTCTTCCCATATACCAACTTCTGTAGAATGGGCCCATCAACACCCACCAATAAGTCATACTAACACCCAATTAAATTTAGTATTCAATTATGGCAACTTGAAATAAAATTCTCTTCCCAGACGCAGCTTCACCTATTATGGAACAAATAATCTTCTTCCATGACCATACTTTAATTATTTTAATCTTAATCACTATCTTAGTTTCATATATAATAATTAATTCATTAATTAATAAATTCTCAAATCGACTCTTACTAGAGGGCCAAGAAATTGAAACTTTCTGGACAATCATCCCCGCCTTCATACTTATTTTTATTGCTTTCCCAAATAGCCAGAAACTATTGGGGAGAGTGTCCTCAATAGTCTCGTAGCGGATAGCCAAGACGCCTTGACATTGCAGGTAACTGTAGTAGCCATTTTTGGTCGCCACCATTAATTAAAACCCTTACCAGTAGATGATCCTGCCTTGGAAATGGGAGTAGATGTCTGGCCCACTTTTTGACCGACGGCAAACTGCGCTTCAGAGCTACTTCCAGCCACACTCGTTTCATAACGATACCCTTTGATAAAATAAACGTGAATGAAAGCAATGACTGTGAAGGCTTAGAATCCCACCAGTGATCTGCTCAGTAAAAGAAGTGATAAATAACTCAAAGATGTTGTCTCTGAAAATATTAATGCTATTTGACGAATTGGATACGAGTTAAAAATCAATGGACTTTCTTACTGTGCACTATCATTTTCACTTTGCAAGATGTTAGCCGTGTCCCTTCAAATATCAAATGTATTATTACATTGTGCAATGTTTAACTGAGTTATTTAGAATTCAAGTATATGTAAATTTAGATTAATTTGATCAACAATCTTCTTCAGTAGGTGTAAGTCTCAATCTACCTCCTAATTTCTTACTCTTATTTATATTTGTATTCAATTTGAAGGTCTATGTTATGTTAAATGCAAGGGGATATAACATTTAAAATCACTGGAAATGGCATCAACTATCACCGGAAATGACATCATATATAGCTTGTAATGGAATTGAATATCGCATAGAAATTAGCTGGAATTGACATCGACAATCGCTGGAATTGACATTGACCATTGCTGGAAATCAGTAATAAGATAAATATGTCCTAGTGACTTCCAATCAGCAAATTACTTTTGAAGTGACGTAGATTTCCCTTAAATGTCGTACAACTTATCAATATAAATTATCAACATCATTTGTTCATTAGGGGTGTGCAAAATATTTGGTACTATCAAATTATTTGGACCAAATACCAAATCAAATAACCGGTTTGCCAAATCAAATAGTGCTTAAAACGTTTTGTCAAATATTTGATTTCTTGATCAAATAATTTGATATTTGAAAGTAGCTATAAAATGTATTTGATAATATCAAATAGTTTGGTATTTGGTCAAATAGTTCCAAAATCAAATACTTTGGGGTCTTCAAATAGTATTTGTTGATTTCAAATATTTGATTAATTGCTCAAATAATCAATTGACAGCTAGAAGTTGTCTAGGTTTCCCCGCTAAACAATATTAAAGCTGGCGCACATTTGCCATTGGCTGAAAAGTGGAAAATTTAAAATGGAAAAATGAAAGCAAAAATAAAAGTATAAGCTGGACCAGTGTAAAAGAAACTTGGTCTGAGGTCTCTTTACTACTATAATACTATTTAGTTACTAGTTAGATTTATTAATTATTTAAATTTATGTTAAACTGCCAAACCTGCATTAATAATGCTGGATTAAAAGCTTTCATTGTCTCATTGAGTAATTGACTTATTGTTAAATATAAATGAAATGGAGGTTAAGTTACTTTACTAATTTGAATTTAAACTTGTATTTTAACCTTTAAAACGTTTCGGGCGTTTCCCTTAAATTTTGGCATAATTTCAATAATTTATTAATTTGCAAACCAAATATGCATATTATTTGACACTATTTGAAAACCAAATAGTCAAATTATTTGACACTATTTGAAAACCAAACTATTTGATATTTGATCTAGTATTTGATATTTGAATACTATGAAATATTTGATCATATATTTTTGACCAAATTATTTGACTTTTAAAATTTTTGATTTTATATTTGATTTGGTCTCCGAAAAAAGGTATTTGCACACCCCTATTGATTATTATTAATCAACGAAGGCTCGTAAAGATAAATACATATACTTACTTTGACCTTTCAGGCACTCCAGACTTTTCACCCAAGTACATGGGATCGTCAATATTACTATCATCACAGCTATATAGCGAGCGTAATATATCAAACCACATTTTTAAAGTAATATGTATAACTAATATTTACATTTTAGTTGCAGTATCCTCTGGATCAACTCCCCAAGAATCTTCCATGAACTCGGAAAACGTAAAACTATCACCAAGGGATAGAATTGGTCCTTCAAACGATTCACTGAAACCAGGACATTTTGTATAGGATGGCTAATTTATTTTCATATCAAATCTTACCATGTACCACTAGTCAATTCAGAACCCTCTGCAAGGAAACCACTACTATTACTAGAATTTCCAGCATCAGGCACCGTTGATTGTCCACTGTTTTATAATAAAATTCTATAAACTTTGTGTTGATGTCAGCGGTGTAGCTACGATTTTAGTTCAGGGGGAGGGAGCACATTTATTATTTTGAAATTAAACAATTTCATACGCAAACATGTTTTAGGGACCACATAACCCCTCTATGGGCACCCGCTGGTTGGAGCAAATGGTGCAACTGCCCCGCTTCGACTGTCTGTGCCCCATTGATCTCCCTTAAATTAACGTTTTCCCTATGCAATTACGAGGTTTTATATTACAATTTTTGCACTACCCTGGACATTGGCCCCCTTTGAACGATGTCTGTGGTTACACATGCCCTCTATTTGAACTACGTTACTGGCTTTATTCTTGAAAAGTTATTAAATTTACCTTGAACTAGGTAGGGAGGTATCTATACCACCAGTTATTCCTGCGTAGGTAACTGATGGTAATAGTGCTTTTACTCTCTCCTCAGTGGGCGTCATTTGTGGAGCGTCTGTGGCGGATCCACCCCCGGTTTTCTTTATGAAAACTGAAACCTTAACTGCGGCTTTCCGGGCTTCACTGTTTAGGACGCTCCACTTCTTACGAACATCAGCGGAGCTTCTGTTGTTATCCCCAGCAGAATTTACCATTGCGGTTATACTTTCCCAATTTTTATGTTGGGCTTGAGTAAGAGACCCTCCTTTATGAAATCTAATCTCTTCATAAACCTGGGTCTCCATGGCTGACATCAATGCCTCCTTTTCATCTTCAGTCCACCTGGAACTTTTACTACTTGCCATTGTATTTCAAAATAAATGGCCTATTTTAAGTGTTAAATATATGCTATTTTACATAAATAAAGAAACTTTTATGGAAATAAAATTTATTTGTTAACAAGTGACTTGTTTCTCAGACATTGTGCATGAACACTATCCCTACAAATATTATTTGTTCCTATTTTAATTACAACAATGCAAATTTATTTTAATTTTATTTATAAAATAATTAATAAATACATATTAACAACTGACCCTTCCACCCCCGGATTGTATCAAAAAATGTAGGCGAAATAAGAATGAGTATTTGAATTTAAAAAATTTGTATTTAAAAAAAAAAATAGGTTTTAAAAAAAATTACTTCCGAGAGTCACGATTTGAAGTAAGACATACTTTTGATTTAGGACATTATAATAATAATAACGAATATTATTAAAATAATAGGGCCCTCAGCCACCGGGGCTAGCATGGCGGGGGTCTCGTCCGCCACTATAATTGGTAACGGGGGGGGGGGTAAACTAAAGAAATATTATTATTATTATTTTTTTTCGAATAGTTAAATTTCTTCTTACACATCGACGACGGCGAAAGACTCCCCGTCCGTTGTAGGGTTGACAGTCGCTAACGGTAAAAGATATTTAAAAAAAATATCCGCGAAATTGTTTAGGAAACACAGCTTACGGGTCCGGAAACGACCTCCCGTCGTCGGGCATAGGCCGCCCGCGTCCTACCCCCGGTACCCGCCGCCGCGGTGGACCTTCCTCGGGGCTAATGATTATCATAATTTTTAAGAAATGTAAATAAAAATTGACAAAATTCGACTTACATTCGACCCTAAATCCGCCGCGAAAGCGGTGGCCGCTAAATCACCCGATATAACTTCGGTGATATGGCTGGCAGCGGCGTGTTGGGCATCATTTGCGTGGCCGACTACCACCTGATAATTGGTAACGGGGGGTAGTCTAAAGAAATATTATTATTATTATTATTTTTTTGCGAATAGTTACAATTTATTCTTACACATCGACAACGGCGAAAGACTCCCCGTCCGTTGAAGGGTTGACAGCCGCTAACGTTAAAAGATATTTAAAAAAATAATCGCCAAATTGTTTAGGAAACGACCTCCCGTCGTCGGGCGTAGGCCGCCCGCGTCGTACCCGCCGCCACGGTGGACCTTCCTCGGGGCTAATGATTATCATATTTTTTTAAGAAATGTAAATAAAAATAGACCAAATTGGACTTACATGCTCTCCAACATCGGAACCGAATTTTTTCTCACGGACCCTCGAGCTCGCATTTTATAATGAAGCCAGGGAATTCTAACAGGGTCAAAAAAGAGCAAGAAGGTGACAATGGGTCAGTCGAGAGAAAGAAGGGGGTTCATAGCCGGAAGAGGCGAATCACGTAGGCAACACCTGCAAATAGAAACTGCTGCGAGTCAAACAGCGGGGGGTAATATGGAGCTTTTCACGCCGGGTACGAGTAAAATCTAGAAAATATAGGTGAAAATAGACGAAATATAAGCTTACTGAAATTATTTAAAAGCACCTTTAAAAAATCTACAAAAATATACAAAATTTACAAGTAAAAAATATATATTTAGAAAAAGAATTGGTGAGGTGAGAAGGGAGGATGACATCAAGGTTATAAAGGAATCCCGATTATAATTTTGTACAATAAATTCGCGGGTGAAAATAGTTTCGAGGAGGTGAGATTGGCGGGGAAGTCGTTAGGAAAGAACTGTAAAAAGAAACATTTAATTTCAAAAAAATAAACGAACTTACGAGGGGGCGATAGGGGGAGTAGAGATAGCCACATCGATGTCATTTAGGAATTCGGGAAGAGGAGGCGGCACGAAGAATCGGGTTTGAAAACAAAATGTTAGAGCTCTAGTTTACATCTGAAGTTACCCGATATAACTTCAGTGATATGGCTGGCAGCGGCGTGTTGGGGATCACATACGTGGCCGCCTACCACCTGATAATCGAGGGCAGCGATTAGAAGTGATGCCGGTTCCCGATTATCCATAGAAAAAAGGAGCATGGAATCGTCCATATTTTGAACGGCCTCAAAAGCCCCGCGTAACACCTCCGCCAAAGATATAAGACTGGCGATGTAGCGGTGCTCCCCTGGTAGGACCGTGGGGAGCGGCGAGAAAATTTGAGTCGAGTGCGAACTAAACAAAACATGTTTTAGGCCATTTTAGTTTTATCAGCTGAAATATTTTAAACAAAACGTACTCGGAGGAGGAAATCGTCACCACTTCCTGGAGATTCTCACTCCAAAGAGAATAGCCCGGAGCGGGACTAGAAGGAGAATAACCAAAATAATTATTATAATTATGAAACGAAAATATATAAATTCTTAACTCACGAAGTTAATGCTTCTAACTCCTCTCTCGAGGAGGAGGAATCGGAGGATGAAGAAGACACTTGACGGCTAGATAATATTTTTAAAGTTAGAATTAAGTAATCAAAGGGAATAAAATTTGATAAAACTTACCAACGTTTACGGGAATTTCCCGACGACATTTTTTTATTTTACGTTTTTCTAAGCATTGGTAAATCTGCGAGTCTAGATATAGGGGTAATTTTCCGGGGTGGGGTCGAAACCCGCATGACCTCTACGGGGTTGACCCCTAAGGAGTTTCATTGGACCCCCGCATATTCTACCGTTAGAGGTTGTTAGGGAGTCTAGATGTTTTTTTTTTCACGTAATAAACCATGCGTAGGAATAAGTTATTTTACGCAATCGGGAAGTTTACGGCGTAAGGTTTCCTTTTTATAACGGACGGGGAAAAATACAAAGACAGGAATGCGATTTTTTCAACGTGACAATCAGACGATTTTGTTTTTCTTAAGCGAGATTATGCAAGTCAATATTGATAGCCATCGAGGAATTTGGGGAATAATCGAGGGTATTCTGCAGACTTTCCTAGGAAAGTTGGGATACGCCTTCTTTCTTTCAACTTTCTTCTGCGGTTTTCATTGGGCGCGACGTCACCAGGGAAGAGGGACCGTACATTTGCGACCCCTTTGTTCCGATTGGTTCTTGTTACATCATGCAATGACGCCACGGGATAGTGATGTTGTATCTGCCATCTGTGCGACCTCAATGGAGCTAGATCAGTTCTGTTCAGTACAGCTCGTATTTTGCTACCTAGGTTTTACTTATTTTTAGCCCTATGAACTCTATCGCCATCTATCGATTATGAAGTTTTATTATGTCGTCTGCTTTTTTTTCAAAATGGCGTTTCCTGGTGCTGCTGCTGCTGCTATTGCAAATAGAGAAGAAATTTATAGAAGAACACGTCGAGATGCATTTCAAATGCCCGATAGATAATTTCTCAATCAGTTTAGAATGCGGAAGGACGATGTCAGTGTTCTTATTAAGGAATTAAGGCCTCTTTTAGAAAGAGAAATCATCAACAAGTATGTGATTACTGTGGAGCAAGAAATCTTGGCTGCTCTTTTATTTTATGGCTCTGGGTCATTTCAAAGAGTAGTGGCAGCGAATTACGAAAATGGTATGAGCCAGCCATCCGTAAGTCGGGCGATAGAACGAGTGACAACTGCCATAACTGAAAAGCTACGATACTTGATAGCGTATCCATTAGGAGATGAAATGACTGAGAATACCAAGGTAAATTTCATAAACTTTGTATGCATGGACAATATAATATATTGCTGTATATTTTCAGATTTCATTTTTGAGGTGGTGTAAGTTACCCAATATTCTGGGCGCGGTAGATTGCACCCACATTAACATGGAGGAACCGAGGGTTAATAGCCAAGAATATTTAGATCGTAAAGGCAACTACTCGATCAATGTTCAATTGGTACTTTAATTAGCTTAGAGTATCACTATTTATTGTAACCATAATTGTACACTTTTTTGTAGGTTTCTGATAATGATACACGAATTTTGGATGCTGAAGTCAATTGGCCCGGATGCGTTCATGATTCGTTTATTTGGTGTCACTGTGGGCTGTACCAGAGGTTTGCAGATGGAGAAATGCCTTCTGGTTATTTATTAGGGGATAATGGATATGGACTACAGCCTTGGCTTGTAACTCCAATCCTAAACCCTAGTACACCCAAAGAGTTGGAATTTAATAAACGCCATAAGAGAGGTTAAAAAATACTTCTTTTTATTAACAATTGTACTATCTATTATGAATTGTAGAAACGTGATATATATTTAATTATATAAATATTTAACAGGTAGGAATTTCATCGAAAGGGTCAATGACATCTTGAAATCAAGGTTTAGATGTCTTGATACCACAGGAGGAGCTCTATGTTATCAACCAGAAAAAGTCGTAGCAATAACTTTCGCTTGTTGTCTGCTACATAACTTCTGTCTTGACAGAAATGTTCCAATTCCTGTTCCTCCAGGTAGCAAGATTTTAAACAAATGGTAACATTATTATTATTTCTACAAATTTCCATACTTACAGGTCAACTTGAGGTTGCAATTCGTAGGATTGCTGATTAGCATCACATGACTCCAGAAGTAATCGCTGTTGCCGAAGAGGGTAATAACTATCTTCAGAGGGGGCGTAGATTAAGGCAAATTCTAGTTGACCTGTGTGTAGAAGCAGAGGTAATGTTATATTTAATTTCTGCAACAGTTTAGCAAGCACAATAGGGATATTTCTTTTCCACACCACCCAAGAGGTAGAAATAAAGGCGCGTTTTTTTAACGAGGTATCCCATTATAACACTATCGTGTTCAGGCCTATCCTCGGGCACTATTACCAGAAAAAATTAATGACTACTCATTTGTATGTTGAGGTTGCGCCACCTGTCCAGTAACGGGCTGCCAACAGCGTCCAGAGGACATCAATCTGCTTCTCCAAAGCAGTTGCTTGCCTCTCCATAGCAGTTGCTTGCCTCTCCATAGCAGTTGCTTGCCTCTCCATAGCAGTTGCTTGCCTCTCCATTGCTTTAGTTTGTTATTTGACTCCTGAAGTAGCGCTTTCTGGTTTGCACTGATTGTTTCAATGCCTACCAGCAATTCTTTTTCGTCTTGGACAATCTCATCAAATGTCGCCGTAACCTTCTCTTTGAAAGGGAGTGGGCGTTTTCTGTTCTGGTTACCTACAGATCGTAATGGCATTATGCTCCTAGGTGGAACTGAACCTACCTACGACTGACGACGGCCAAATAGCCAGAAACTATTGGGGAGAGTGTCCTCAATAGTCTCGTAGCGGATAGCCAAGACGCCTTGACATTGCAGGTAACTGTAGTAGCCATTTTTGGTCGCCACCATTAATTAAAACCCTTACCAGTAGATGATCCTGCCTTGGAAATGGGAGTAGATGTCTGGCCCACTTTTTGACCGACGGCAAACTGCGCTTCAGAGCTACTTCCAGCCACACTCGTTTCATAACGATACCCTTTGATAAAATAAACGTGAATGAAAGCAATGACTGTGAAGGCTTAGAATCCCACCAGTGATCTGCTCAGTAAAAGAAGTGATAAATAACTCAAAGATGTTGTCTCTGAAAATATTAATGCTATTTGACGAATTGGATACGAGTTAAAAATCAATGGACTTTCTTACTGTGCACTATCATTTTCACTTTGCAAGATGTTAGCCGTGTCCCTTCAAATATCAAATGTATTATTACATTGTGCAATGTTTAACTGAGTTATTTAAAATTCAAGTATATGTAAATTTAGATTAATTTGATCAACAATCTTCTTCAGTAGGTGTAAGTCTCAATCTACCTCCTAATTTCTTACTCTTATTTATATTTGTATTCAATTTGAAGGTCTATGTTATGTTAAATGCAAGGGGATATAACATTTAAAATCACTGGAAATGGCATCAACTATCACCGGAAATGACATCATATATAGCTTGTAATGGAATTGAATATCGCATAGAAATTAGCTGGAATTGACATCGACAATCGCTGGAATTGACATTGACCATTGCTGGAAATCAGTAATAAGATAAATATGTCCTAGTGACTTCCAATCAGCAAATTACTTTTGAAGTGACGTAGATTTCCCTTAAATGTCGTACAACTTATCAATATAAATTATCAACATCATTTGTTCATTAGGGGTGTGCAAAATATTTGGTACTATCAAATTATTTGGACCAAATACCAAATCAAATAACCGGTTTGCCAAATCAAATAGTGCTTAAAACGTTTTGTCAAATATTTGATTTCTTGATCAAATAATTTGATATTTGAAAGTAGCTATAAAATGTATTTGATAATATCAAATAGTTTGGTATTTGGTCAAATAGTTCCAAAATCAAATACTTTGGGGTCTTCAAATAGTATTTGTTGATTTCAAATATTTGATTAATTGCTCAAATAATCAATTGACAGCTAGAAGTTGTCTAGGTTTCCCCGCTAAACAATATTAAAGCTGGCGCACGTTTGCCATTGGCTGAAAAGTGGAAAATTTAAAATGGAAAAATGAAAGCAAAAATAAAAGTATAAGCTGGACCAGTGTAAAAGAAACTTGGTCTGAGGTCTCTTTACTACTATAATACTATTTAGTTACTAGTTAGATTTATTAATTATTTAAATTTATGTTAAACTGCCAAACCTGCATTAATAATGCTGGATTAAAAGCTTTCATTGTCTCATTGAGTAATTGACTTATTGTTAAATATAAATGAAATGGAGGTTAAGTTACTTTACTAATTTGAATTTAAACTTGTATTTTAACCTTTAAAACGTTTCGGGCGTTTCCCTTAAATTTTGGCATAATTTCAATAATTTATTAATTTGCAAACCAAATATGCATATTATTTGACACTATTTGAAAACCAAATAGTCAAATTATTTGACACTATTTGAAAACCAAATAGTCAAATTATTTGACACTATTTGAAAACCAAACTATTTGATATTTGATCTAGTATTTGATATTTGAATACTATGAAATATTTGATCATATATTTTTGACCAAATTATTTGACTTTTAAAATTTTTGATTTTATATTTGATTTGGTCTCCGAAAAAAGGTATTTGCACACCCCTATTGATTATTATTAATCAACGAAGGCTCGTAAAGATAAATACATATACTTACTTTGACCTTTCAGGCACTCCAGACTTTTCACCCAAGTACATGGGATCGTCAATATTACTATCATCACAGCTATATAGCGAGCGTAATATATCAAACCACATTTTTAAAGTAATATGTATAACTAATATTTACATTTTAGTTGCAGTATCCTCTGGATCAACTCCCCAAGAATCTTCCATGAACTCGGAAAACGTAAAACTATCACCAAGGGATAGAATTGGTCCTTCAAACGATTCACTGAAACCAGGACATTTTGTATAGGATGGCTAATTTATTTTCATATCAAATCTTACCATGTACCACTAGTCAATTCAGAACCCTCTGCAAGGAAACCACTACTATTACTAGAATTTCCAGCATCAGGCACCGTTGATTGTCCACTGTTTTATAATAAAATTCTATAAACTTTGTGTTGATGTCAGCGGTGTAGCCACGATTTTAGTTCAGGGGGAGGGAGCACATTTATTATTGTGAAATAAAACAATTTCATACGCAAACATGTTTTAGGGACCACATAACCCCTCTATGGGCACCCGCTGGTTGGAGCAAATGGTGCAACTGCCCCGCTTCGACTGTCTGTGCCCCATTGATCTCCCTTAAATTAACGTTTTCCCTATGCAATTACGAGGTTTTATATTACAATTTTTGCACTACCCTGGACATTGGCCCCCTTTGAACGATGTCTGTGGTTACACATGCCCTCTATTTGAACTACGTTACTGGCTTTATTCTTGAAAAGTTATTAAATTTACCTTGAACTAGGTAGGGAGGTATCTATACCACCAGTTATTCCTGCGTAGGTAACTGATGGTAATAGTGCTTTTACCCTCTCCTCAGTGGGCGTCATTTGTGGAGCGTCTGTGTCGGATCCACCCCCGGTTTTCTTTATGAAAACTAAAACCTTAACTGCGGCTTTCCGGGATTCACTGTTTAGGACGCTCCACTTCTTACGAACATCAGCAGAGCTTCTGTTGTTATCCCCAGCAGAATTTACCATTGCGGTTATAGTTTCCCAATTTTTATGTTGGGCTTGAGTAAGAGACCCTCCTTTATGAAATCTAATCTCTTCATAAACCTGGGTCTCCATGGCTGACATCAATGCCTCCTTTTCATCTTCAGTCCACCTGGAACTTTTACTACTTGCCATTGTATTTCAAAATAAATGGCCTATTTTAAGTGTTAAATATATGCTATTTTACATAAATAAAGAAACTTTTATGGAAATAAAATTTATTTGTTAACTCGTGAAAAGCAAATTAACAAGTGACTTGTTTCTCAGACATTGTGCATGAACACTATCCCTACAAATATTATTTGTTCCTATTTTAATTACAACAATGCAAATTTATTTTAATTTTATTTATAAAATAATTAATAAATACATATTAATTCTAAGTAATAGTTATTTTCAAAGTAAATCAAAAAGAACAGTCAGCGCCACATGATTAATGTACAATTCAAAATTGGCGCATTTATTACACCAAAACAGTATTAGATGGCAACAACATAAATAGAGTTAAATATAAGCTCATGACAAAAATTCAACTAAACCGAACAGAGCTGAACTAGCTCCTTCAGCGTAGCCTAGATGGCGATAGAATTCATAGGGCTAAAAATAAGTCGAACCTAGGTAGCAAAACACGTGCTGTACTGAACAGAACTGATCTAGCTCCATTGGGCTCGCACAGATGGCAGAATAAACATCACTCTCGTGTGGCGTCATTGCATGACGTAATAAGAACCAATCAGAACAAAGGGGTCGCAAATGTACGGTCCCTCTTCACTGGTGACGTCGCGCCCAATGAAAACCGCAGAAGAAAGTTGAAAGAAAGAAGGCGTATCCCAACTTTCCTAGGAAAGTCTGCAGAATACGGCCGAATACGAGTGAACCTTTCTTCAAATTGTGATTAATTGACGTGTTTTAAAAAAAAACCCGTTAGAAATGTGTTTTTTCACGCCCCTACCTGTCTGGTATAACACCCCAAGAGGATGAGGGACTCCTAAAACCGAGACCATAAATAGGCCCGGGATCGAATTAAAAGATCCATTCGATATTTTTTCTCAAAAATATGGAACGAAAATTGCTTGACGCGCTGCGGGAATTTAAATCGGATAAGAGACCAGTAAGTCTAAATTTCCTTTACGGTTTCTTTTTCAATTGGGCTACGCTAACCCGTTGCCTAGATGAATTACCTCGTTTTATCCCTAATTGGCTCAAAGATTTGGAATTGATTCGCGTCTTGTTCCGGGAAGGAGTCCCGAATCTCGATGATTATCCCGGGGAAGCAGGCGAACACATTCTCTTGGTTGCCGATGATTTAATGAATGAGAACAACGGTCAAATCGGGGGTTTCTTCACGAAAGGCGTTCACCATCGCAATATTAGCTTCGTGTTTATCACCCAGAATATTTTCCCGAAGACAAAGGATGCACGTGATTGCTCCTTGAACGCGAATTACATCATCTTGTTTAAGAACCCTCGCGATCAACTCCAACCAGGTATATTATTCTGTCAACTTCGAGGCTGCAATTACCGATTCGCTATCGAGGCCTATTTCGACGCGACCAAACGCCCCCACGGGTATATCCTTATTGATAATAGACAGCAGTGCCCTGATGACTACATATTAAGAACGGATATTTTTCCCTGCGAAACCGAAATGGTATATCTCCTTTTGAAAAAAATTAGGGGAGGCAGTATAAAACCTCGGAAGAGAAAGAACACCCTAACCAGTTCGAAAATGCCAGCCCTGGTTGTCGCACATAAAGATTTTCTCTCGGCCCTCTCTAAATCAAATTTTAAACAACGACGCGCCATCCTTTATCACGCTAAACAGACTCTAATTGACGCTATATCAGAGTGCTGTCATAATACCTTGAAAGGTAAATTAAAGTTAAACCCTTGTCAGAAACGTAAACTCGCTAAACAAAAGAAATTCCTTAGACATATAGCCTCCAAGAAAGTAGCCTGGCGTAAGAAAAAATCTGAACCTCCCCCACGAGATACCCCTCAATATTCTTTTCCCCATCCGCTAGGGTCCTCCATGGGTTAATTAAATAATGGCTTGACAGGCGTACTCAATTCCAATCTTGACATTAGGGATAAAGTTAACTTATTCGAGCAGATGTTTCACCGATATGAGAACATTGGGGATATAACTACGAAGTCGAAACCTAGAAAAGAATCCGGACAGGACACGGCCTTCTTAAACCTCGTACCGATTCAGTTTAGGGCAAGTGCTAATGAGTTAGTTAACCGATTGATTAGTTTAGGCGATAGAGTTTCTATATCGACGGAAGGTGAATTGTTTATAGATAAGACGCGCGTTCCCGGGTCAGACATCGCCACACTCGTAAGCTACGGCATCGAGGCTATAAATATAAAACGAACCCCCCCCCCCCCCCCCATCGGCTGGAACAAGTTCGACGCGTTGTTTACGCCTACGGGATCCTCCAAGAAAACCATCTCCCGAGTTAGGAAAAAATTGACCTTTTCAACGAAGCCTAGAAAAGCCTCAGTCGTTCGGACACCGCTCGAATTAAAACCCCGGACCTTATCGAAAGGGATTATCAAGAGAAGCGCCAGATTCGGTGCGAAAAAAAGAAAACGGAACAACCGCTATGGGAAGAGTTACGAACCCCGACACAGTCTTGAAAAAAAATATATTACGACCCCAAGTTAGTTTAGGCGATAGAGTTTCTATATCGACGGAAGGTGAATTGTTTATAGATAAGACGCGCGTTCCCGGGTCAGACATCGCCACACTCGTAAGCTACGGCATCGAGGCTATAAATATAAAACGAACCCCCCCCCCCCCCCCCCCCCCCATCGGCTGGAACAAGTTCGACGCGTTGTTTACGCCTACGGGATCCTCCAAGAAAACCATCTCCCGAGTTAGGAAAAAATTGACCTTTTCAACGAAGCCTAGAAAAGCCTCAGTCGTTCGGACACCGCTCGAATTAAAACCCCGGACCTTATCGAAAGGGATTATCAAGAGAAGCGCCAGATTCGGTGCGAAAAAAAGAAAACGGAACAACCGCTATGGGAAGAGTTACGAACCCCGACACAGTCTTGAAAAAAAATATATTACGACCCCAAGTTGCCATTGTGCTTGGCGCCCGCGCTTTAGAATTACTCCAGTTACTTTTGTAACCGTGTGCGCTATGCCTATTGCAAACCAGACATAATGACATCACAGCGACATAGTTGCAGTTTGTAGTGATAATATGACCTGGTTTTAATCCTACAAATTCACATTTAGGGCAAATTGTGGTTTTATTTTTAACCACATTTCTGTTAGAAACGCCACATTATATTTATTTATTTTATATTTTTAAATATGTCTAAATGATTAAATTTCTAGTTATAATTAACTGTATTCCACGGCTATCATCTCCTACGCCTGGTATACACAAATGAGAGAATGGGGACAAAATGTTAAGCGCGCCATTATAAAGTTTTGTAAAACTTTCGTTTTCAAATATTTGCCCGGCAACCGTGATATCCGGTCAAATTGAAGATGGCGGCCGATGGGAGCGGTAGCTCGATCGCGAGTTTAAGCAAAGGTTTAACAGTTTTAAATGACCAAGTGCTTGGTTCGAAAGATAATTGATTAATTTTTCCAATTATAGGATTCACAAATTGTTAATTAGCGTTGAGGAGATTTTATCATATTACGAAAAGAAATCAATAACCAAATGGCCTTTTGAAAGAAGTTATAAATTTGCCATTGAAAGTTATTTGAATAATGAATCGGTTCAAATGTCATACAATAGGGGTGTATTACTATTTAATAACCTTACTATTAAGTATTAGACCTTTAATTTTAAATGAAACCATTTCGATGTAACTAAAGTTGTATATGTCAAGGGAAAGTGTTTTTGGAGTTTTCGCCAGAGGCTGGAGCCATAATACCCCAATTATGGCGATAAAAACAACACAGCCTGTTACAATTGTTGATTGTGACTGAGTGTTAAGCTGGGAATCATGTTGTAGCTTTGTTAAGATTTTAAAAGACAATGGGTACAAATATGAACCAACAACTCAGAAGTACGTGGAACCGCCCAAGAGGGAAGAGTGTCCGGATAGAACCTACCTTATATAGTTAAAAATATAATGTTAACTACCATGTATTTTATGGTTTCACATTTTGCCATTAGGTTCTTTTCTTTGGATAAACAATGAAATGTTACCTAAACCATAAAAGGCTTACGTTAAAAAGTTCATTTTCGTAAAGAAAATTTAAATTATTTGGACTAAACGACTTACTTTTTTGCCATTTTCAGTAAAACCTGACCTCTGTTTTCAACGCGCCATAAAACTAACCTTTTACATTTTGTTTAACATAGCATTATTTAAAAAATTAAACCGGAGACGAAAGAAACTAGAAAAGCTACCGAGTACCGACAATACGATCCAAAGACTACAACATACACTTCGGACTAGTCACATTTCTATTCCAGAAATACCTAGCGGAAGCAACCACAAACTTTAAAATGTCCAACACACTGCATGCCCCCCATTCTCTCATGCATGTATTGTACGAAAATTTAACATGAGAGCAAATAAATAAATTTTGATATCCAGTTAAACCCGTAAAATCATACAATGTTAAGCATTTATAATTTAAGTACTCTATGAACTGTGAGGAGTAGAAGCTTGAAAATTAAATAATAATTGTTCTTAACAAATATTTGAAATATAGAGTTGTAGTTAAGTAAATTTAGAATTGTCGTAAACAGCAGACATAATGACATCACAGCGAGACATAAAGTAGAGTAAAATTAATTATTTTTAGTTTCAAATATCTTGAGCAGTTTGTAGTGATATTATGACATTGTTTTAGAGTAAGCTACTTTTAACACTATATAAACATTAAAGGTAATTATAACGATTTAAACCATTTTGGGTTCAAAAATCATAATAATTCCGTACTTTTCGCTTTAATTAATATTAACAGTTAACAAAGTATAAGTTCAACCAGTTAATTAGTTAAAATTTCTCGGGTTAATCTCGAAAACTCAAACCTAGCGCCCTCTATATTACAAAATAGAGGTCAACGTAAAATAAGATAACATTATTTTTTTAGTTAAATAAACCTTTTTCCTAATTTTTATGTTATCATAAAAACCTCAGGACGAGTATATATTAACTGTTTTTTTACTGTATTATTATTATCATCATCATTTTTAAGTTTAGAAGAAAAGCTCAAGAGAGTGAACGGACGCCAACACTGGGTTCCGAGTGAAAGAATCAGGCGTTACGGGGTTAACTTAAAAGTTGGTCTTGATAAAATGTGTGACATTGATAAAAGAGTTAAAAATTGTGAAAGAGATCCTGGATATCAGTTGAAACCGTAAGACTATTTTTGAATTAACTTTTGGAATTAGAGACTTATCCTAGAGATCAGTTGAAGATTATAAATATTGATACCAGGGGCGTACCGAAGAGAGTACGTTTGGGGGGAGGGTAAGTGAAATTTGTCAAGATTGTTACGGTAATTTCAATTTAAATGTTTTATTAAAATTATTATGTATTATATTTCGCGAAACCATGACTACCCGCCTATGTCATTCTAGCGGTACTATTCCCAATTCAATGGCGAAAACGGTTCGGCGTCTAGTTATAGTGAGAGAAGCATTTGCGTACTCTCTTTATAAATAAAGCGAGATACCCGAAGAAGAAAAAAAGAGATTGAACGATGTTACAGCAATTTAAAAATCTCATCAAACCCGCTTACTATTTCCTCGAAGTGTATCCCGCTGTAGTAATAAATAGATACATTTCATCCTGACGAATACTAGTTGTTGTTTAACTGAACTGCTTTGAATAACTGGAATTATTTATACCCAAATATAACATGAAAAATTTAAACATTTATTACTGAAATATTAAAGTAAGAACAACCGATACTGTATCACAGGTTATCTTTACCCAACGCAACTTTGGGAATATTGGCTAGTAAAATTTTCACTTTCCTAAAGAATATCACAATACACTCTTTTTAGAAACATTTACTGGGCGCCGCTTTTATCGTACAGACAACCAACGAGCCAGCCCTCTACCGCAGAAATTTTATTCCCCCAAAACCAATTTTTTCATCAGCCTCCCCGTAGACTGTAGATAATGCGCGTTTAAGAGTCTATAATATTCACGACTTACCTAATTTACCCTAAGTAAATAAAAACTCCTGTAGAAATTAAAACTAGGTATTTTTATAAATGTTACATAGATTGCCAATTTAACGTAGAAAATTAACACTGAAATAATAATGAACAACCGATATTCTCTACCACGCGTCTATCTACCTTTGAATTTTATAAGGTGCTGTAGGAAAATTTACTATTTAAAAAGCTTTTACCACAAGGCTGAACTTAAGTTCCGACACACTATCTGCCTAGCATAGAAATCAGGTCTTGTAAGTTATACATAAGGAGTAGCAACTACATAGAAATCTCAAACATTGTTAATGGCTTAAGGGAAGTAAATTGCTGGGAAATTCTAAATGATTTGTTGCAACATCGTTTACAATCGATTAATAGTAGTTTTTTAAATTAACAAATACGTTTCATAATTTTCATTTTGCCAAATCCACCTCGATTTTCCAACTCTACAAACCTTTGTTTTCACTAGTGCCCCGCTCGGCTCAATAAGGCTTCAGCTTTGGCTCCGAGGTATTGAAGAACTTGTAGTGGAGACGCGGCTTGATATCCACTCTGATAAGACCAGTTCCGGTTCCAAGCCTCCAATGCCATTTTAATAACATAACTAAAATTCAAACGCTGTTAAATCGTTTAAAAATTATTTCCCGCTTAATAATGTACACTCGTCATTGTCCGCTTTTTCTTATCAACCTGTATAAATCACTTCTCGGTAAACATATGAAATCCTGAGAAATTGTATACTATCATTATATGCTGTCATTACATTTAACCGTGGAAAATTTCGAACTCTGAGAGTGATTTTAAACTATAATATTACGCTGTATAACAGTTAACCCTGAACGAATTAGAAATCTAACAGTGACATAGTCCCCCTATCCTGGTTTTTAATTTTCACGCTCACTCTAATTCCGTTTCACTCGGGAATAGACGCTTAAAGACATTATTTGCCTGAAAATAAAACCGTAAATATTTTTAAATTCAAAGCCCGTGACTCTCGATAATATTGTCGCACGTGTAATTATTCATTTTGGTAATATACTCTAATCACGCGGGCTTAGCAATATTTACTTGCATTTGTCTTAGCTAATAAGATTATCCCTCCCGAACCAGCGTGCGCTCATTTATACAATGTAACCGTTAAAATGTTTCAAATAAATTCCTTTAAAGACCTATGGGTGTTTCTATAAAATACAGGAGGTCACTTGTAAATGTTCTTTCAACGTTGCTAGCTTAAGTTACAGAAGACAGAAAGCACTCGCTGCAATTGATAAAGATTTTAGAATTTTAAGTCCACGTTTGAAACACGCGTGCCAACTAAGTACTAAAAAGCTTAAGCTCGATCGTGACATTTTAAACTTTCAACTTTTTATGGTTTTATTTCATGGAAACACTTTTTTTTTTCATTTACAGATAGTTAAGCTTCTATTTTCAGTTCTAATTTTGGTTGTCTTACAGGCGGCTTACTCAGGCGTTTTGAGTTTTAAATTTTAATATATATTTCTTATTATTAAATTATATTTTAAATGGTCTTTAAAGGAGCAAAGCTTTTCTGTACATTACGGTATTCACATATTATGACAAATAAATTGTTGTCATAATAACCCCCTGGAATATTTTTGAGTGTTATAGTTATATCATCACAATTTGTTTTATAAAAAGATTACCCAAATATCTATAATTGTGATAATTGTTCAAAATCATCTATAAAAATATCTCTAACATTTATCATGTAGGTAAATGAAAAAATTCTAAAATTTTTAAAAAGCAACCAATCAAAATTAAATATTTTAGAATTCCAATCATCTGAAAAAGCTAAAACCTTTAATTTTTACACTCTTAACCATTTATCTAATGGCAAAAGGCTTTAATTGCGTAATGTTGTTCCCATCCAAGTCGAAAAGATAAAAGTACGCCATGCACTAATTTACTCCATGAATGAAAGTATTCTTTTCGTACAACAACATAATATATTGCCGATACTACACATTTAATAACATAACATAAAAATTACCGTATATAAGGTTTTCAAATGTAACAAAACCACTATCGTACAATTTTATTATATTACTTGAAAAAAATAAAACATTTTATTTCTAACTAACACCAAAATCAAAATGTTTAAAAAAAAACAAATTTTAAATTCACAATATTTTCTGGATCAGAGAACATTCTGGTTGATGTTTATCCAAAATCTCTCCATTTAAATTGAGAATTTTAATTCGCTTTGACAAAACCAAAACTAATAACAACAATTAATACCTATTAGGTTCCTTCTGTATTAATGCAATTTTCTAATAAAATTTTTATATTTTCTCACGTAAATTTTAAATCTGCAATGGTTTACCGTTATTGAATAATTAAGTAATCATCTTTAAAGTTCTATATAAATTATGTTAAACTAAAAAATATAGCTGAAATTTTGGGTTTTGATATCCATTAATTGCCAATCGGCAATTTAAAAAATAGGCCGTGTGACGGTTTAAGATTTTAAATGGGGCCAATTCTTTAACTACACATGAAGAGTTATATTATCTAGACGCACGTTAATTCATTTTTCATATAGAGAATGGACACAATAAAAGATCGCCTAATTATTTGATCATAAAGTGTTAAAATTTAAGTATGATAAAACATTTGATGATGAGGTTTCCCGATACATGGCAACTTAACCCAAATCTAAAATCAATGGAGGTAAATTTGATTGGATATAAAATATTAATTATAATTAGAGCCGGTACATAGAAATAAGGACAACCAAACACTTATTTCAGATTGTCCTTTCAATGTAAATAAATTTTGATCTTTAAGAATTAACTTATAGTATTGCAAAATTTCAATAATGTTCTGAAAAACCATATTCTTATTAACAAATTGGATTAATTACCCACCAAAAACTAAAAAGTCAGATTTGAAAATTTAAATTTAAGAGACTTACAGCTATTTCGAAGTTAGAAATGTAATTTTTAACATGGTTGAATTACAACAACCATTCCCAATGCTATAATTATTTAATAACAAAAGTAGATGAGAAGAACAAAAAATAATTGAAAAGATAAGGTTTATTTAATAATTTTCGCTTTGTTTAGCCAAAAAAACAAGGATTAGAAATCTTCGTAATATCAATTGGCCTCTTATACTTATTCAACGTCATTCCTGGGCGCCCGGAAGCCAAACTTCTCCAAAATGCACTCCTACAAAAAATAAATATAAGGTACTATATTTTGTACTATCAAATTTAAACAAAAACGTAAACGTTCTACAATTTCAAACCCAGTACTTACGAATATTCCTTAAATGCATATTTATATTAAGGGAGCTAAAAATAATCTCAACCAGTTCTAAAATGTTTTTAAATTTCAGTAAATGTTTTTACACATTAAATTGAACATCGCATATTTGTTTGAAGTATACAAATCAAAATACGAGTGAAAGCGAGTAAATTCTCAACAGTTTAAAATTTATTTTTCGATGAACCTCGTTTAGATAGTTTTCCTGCCAGATATAAGAACCCGCTAGTTAGCAGAATGCATTAAGGATGTGCGCCTTCTTAAGTTATGTCGTCAACAAAGTATTTGGTAAGATATTAAAGCGCACGAACTCCATTAATATCATAAATTTAGAATTAAATACGTGACTAAATTCAAACAGAAAATACTAATATAACGTTAAAGCCTGAAATTATATCTTGCTGTCACTAGAGGGTGACGTAGTCTTTGCAACTAGTATCTCAACTGTTTATCAATCCCCAAATCAATTCCATACATTTCCGTTCACGAAACTCTTCCTTTACGAAAATACTTTAACCTAATGTCTAATTTTGGATTCAACTGTGGTTATGACACGTCCAATTTGTAAAAAATTCTGTTTAGTTCATATAATTTGACAGAAATTGTAAAACAGTTGAATTTAATTCATTGTAATTGGATCCAATGTAATACCTTTTGGTTGTAATTATCGTTAATGTACTGACAATGATTTCGATATTATATATATTTAAAGTATTCGTAATGTGGACAAAATATTAAGATTAAATAGTTATACAAACGAGATGTGGGTTAATATAAAAATATAATATTTTTAGTAATAAGATAAAGTGCCATAAAAGTAAATAACTCACCTCAGTAGCTATTGCTTGTTGTTGCACATGAGTTGACTGCGAAATGATAAAATCGTTTTTTATTAATTAGTTAATATCTTTTTTACAATTATAAGATTTAGAATAATTGATAATTTAATAAATGTTTCCACCCCAAAAGGTACTTTACGGAAAATTCACTTGTTATTTAAAAAAAACCCATTTTGCCACGATTATGAATCACGGTAAACATTTTCTTTCCTACTATATAAAGCGAAATCTAAATTTTGCTCTTGGTACATATTTAAATCTTGGTAAAATTAATCGTTAGTAATTGATTCCCGGGTCTAAATAAATTGGACTTGAGTCCTTAAAAATAGTTTCAAGTCCTAAATATATTTCTACATGGTTTTCAATATAAAAATCAGGGTCAGTAATTTTAACTAAGTACTAATTATAAAAATAACAAACAATCGAATAATTTCTTTGCCTGGGCGAAGGATTCGGGTATTCGGTAGAATCCCCAACATGAGACACTCTTAATTTATTTGGCGTTTGTAGACTCAGTCAATAACTCAAAAAGTCGATGTGAAATTTTATATAAAAACTTCGTCATCTAATTTTAAAGGATAATCCAAATCTGAAGTAACAAAACTTTCAATGACGCGAGCTAGTAAAGAAAGTCCATCAAAGATTATTTTTTGATTTCCAAAATGAAGCTTAATTTTTGCTCTCATTTTGATGATCATTCTTTATATAATCGTATGACTAAATGAATTCTTTGATTTGTAATCTGCCTTCTTCAACATATGAATCATTAGGTGTGAGCAGCCACCATTCCGCGTCCGATATTTTCAGATACCATTTGCCGATACATTTTACAAGAATCCTTACGTCATCGAGTTCTTTTTCGCGTACCACCTGTCCATCTTTCACCAAGATAAAATTAATTTTAAGTGACACCCTTTTAGTCTGAGATGAATGTCGCGTCTTGAACATGCCCTAATTCAATCGAAACGCACTCTAAATTAAACGTGTGAACAAAGTGTTTTCGACGGTACGATACAAAACGTTTACAAGAATACGTGTGGACGCGGCTATTGTTTTAAATTCCGCAAATCAATTCTCGCTATGAATTTAAAGTTGTCAATAAAGATTCCACGCATAAGTTGGGAGAAATAACGGACCTACACAAACGTAAGAGATAGTAGCCTGTGCCGTTGAGCTGTTCGGCTAAGTCAGAGTGGCAAGTTTATTTCAGACCCTGCTTCCATCCCCTCCCAACTTAATACTTCAAAACTTATTATTTTTATTGTTTCCTTTTCCAGTTGTCCCTTTGATTTTAAACTTAAACGTAGGTCTCAAGTTTATTTCGTTTTGAAATATTAAACTTACGTCAAGGTGACCACCGTGCTGGTTCATACAAACACGCACCTACAATAATGAACGAAAAATTATATTTTAGATATTAAAACCTGTCTTTTCATCCATTTTAAAGTATGCCAAAATCTAGCAACACTAACAAACCCACTGACTTAATCAAGCGAATATGAAAAGTAAACGATCATACCGCTCTCATATCTGCATCAGGTCCTTCGTTTCTACACGAACGACGCAACATTTCAACAAAATCGATTCCGGCAGCGTCTCGGAGACAACTGTCGATGACATTCGCTAGCTAACAGTTTCATTTATAAATTTAAAACAAATTAATACAAACTTTAGATAAAAATGGACAATGAAATTGCCAAGCACTCACATCCGCTGATATGTGAGTGTTCTTACATTCAATAACCTCCGCATCACCTTTAGATGATAGTAATTGTTCTGAAAATCAAACTAGTATTACAATTTATATTGCAGTCTATGAAATATACTTGAAAATTATTTAAACGTGTTCCATCGAAATTCATATTATTAGCATCGACAAGATAAGACCTCACATCAAGAGACGATTTTCGTTAATTTGACAACGACTAAGAAAATGTTCTGAAGATGTAAAGAGCCTTTTAAATCATTATTCTACGAAATAATTCTTTTAAAACCAGTTTACTCATCCGAAAATTAAATTTAATACGAAATAATTGAAAAATAATTAGTTTGTGATATAGCTCTCATAAGCGTTTTAAAAAGACAATCTATGCTTGGTGCTTTTCTCTTCTCCGTATGGCAGCCAGAGAGTTAGGAAGTTCAATAATATATCCTCAATTTATCAACAATTAGATTATGTGTCGTTTCGATGGGATCCGATGTAAGAACATAACTAAATCTTGGTATTTACATGGAATTTTGATATGCTGATATGGCAGATCAACCAAAATCAATGGAAAAACGTTACAATAAATGCATTCAAACTGAGATAAATAAATAAAAATGAAGAGATAGCAAATTAGAATATTCGTTAATTATTTGAATTTTAGAAAATGCACCTAATCCAGGTTTATTTCAGCACCAAGCTCCCTACTGTATAAATATGCCTGGGGCCAAATAAACTACTAGCAAGGACGATAATATGCTACTAAGAGAAGTTTTCATTTTAAGTTGGAGCTGAGCGAAAATGTCATTATCGGAAAAAGGTATTCAAATTAATCCAATATCTTACCACAATATGACTCGGCCTCAATTTCTTCAGTCTCGCCAGTTGACGATGATTTTATAAACAAAAACGAACAAAATAAGATAAACGAAATTTGCCACTGCATCGCTTCTAATTTAAGAAATATTTATTTTTAAAAAGGCAACTATAAATGTGTAATGAACTATTTGATCATTACGTTTTATATTTATATGATTGATATGAATTTTATCAGTGTTAATTTTTCTTAACATCCTCTCTTAATTATATCCTTTATTAAGAAAATCGGAAATAAACTAAAAATATTCTTTTAACGGAAGTATAACTAAGGCTGTAAATATTGTAATTTGACATCTTAAATATAGATTTTAACGGAAGTAAAACATTTTTCAATATACGATAATTAAAGAAAACTAATTGTGATATAAACAGGGTGTTTCAAAAAGGTCTGGCACAAATTTACTTGCGTGTTCCTCTGGTAACAAGGAGTGAATAAGGTTCTAAGAAACATTTTCCTAAATTGAACCATATCCGAGTAATTGGCCGTCAAAAATCGGCCTCCAAAACGACGAAAAACGCGCAAATGTGCCGTTTCTATTATTCCTTGGACCCAATTGTTTTCTCTCACTAATAAAAAACAAAAATTAGTATCAAAAGTGCGTTATTAAATTAAAAGAAGAAAGCAACGTGTAGAAAAACCAAAACAAAAACAAGGTATTTCTAAGTGACTACGCCTATTAAAAAAGGGAATTATTAAATTTCGTTTTTTTATTCTCCTAATGCCATAAGTAAGTAAAAATTAAATACATTGTGAGGCGTTTTGGAACGTATCTCGCTCATCTCCCTGTTTTTTCCCCGAATGCTAGATCACTGCTTGAAGCTGGCTTGTTTAGTTAATTAAAAAAATAATTTAAATAGTCACTAGCAAACAAAGGTTTTTAGTCTATAGATTTAGTCTATAACACATGTTCTTATAATTTTTTGGACGGGTACGAGGCTCGAATTTGCAAAAAACTGAGGTACTTCAATAATTAAATTAACATTTCGTATCTTAAAGCTGTTATGCTATGGCGTACTACACGAATGCGGAACATGCAGATATGCATCTTATGTATCTTATGTATGAACTCGCTTAGGGAAATGCGGTGAAAGCGTGGCGCTTATATCAGGAGCACTTTCCTCAAAGACTGCTTCCAAATCGGCAAACGTTGACGGCGGTTGACAGACGTTTAAGATAAACTGAAAAAAAAAACAAACCACGGGGCCTACTACTGCAGAAAGAAACGTTCCAGAAGACGTGGAGGACTAAGTACTAACTATCTTCGAGGATGATCCTACGACCAGTACAAGGCCAATTGAACGTCGAATTTGGTCAGTGGTTTCCGGAGCAGACTAACGAAGTCAATTGGTTTAGAACACTCCTAGTTCCTGACGAGGCTAATTTTTCCCGTGACGGAATCTTCAATTTACATTATCGCCATGAGTGGCAGCAAGAAAATCCGCATACGACTACCTTTAGGTCACATCAAGTACAGTTACGTCTCAACGTCTAATGCGGATTTGTTAGCGACCTTATAATTGGACCTTATTTTCTACCACCAAGACTAACTGGTGAGTCGTACTTAAGCTTTCTACAATACACTTTACCAGATCTTACTAGCAGTAAGACAACAAATGCGGTTTATGCACGACGGAACACGCCCTCATTTTAGCCTTCGGGTTAGAACTCATCTTGATGAGTTTCCTAAGAGGTGTGTACTAGGTCGGGGCCGGAACTGTTTCATTGCAAAACAGATCTCCTGATTTGAATTCATAAGATTTCTATCTCTGGGGACATATCAAGGACTTGGTATAAAAGACTGAAGTTCGAGACGTTGAAGACTTACGTCAACATATAATTGACGTCGGCAACACAATCCGAAACACGCCAGAAATGTTTCGTCGTGTTCGAAAATCTTTCCGAAAACGAGTCCATGTTTGCCTTCACGCCAGTTGCGACCATTTTGAATATTTGCTGTAATAACAATGATCAATGAAATGTTTCTAGGTAACCGTACGTGTATCCTCTGAGAAACCATAAAACAAAGAAAATATTTTTTTACGGTGTTTCTTGGTATTTTAAATCATAACCACTGGATGTGATCGCTAAATAAGCTTTTGCTAGTAAAAATATTTATTCACTTATCTCATAAGACGTTTTTACTCCTTGTAACTCAAAGAACACGGAAATTTTGATTCATTAAAAATTATTGAAGCCACGGTGCAATTTGACTGTTAAGACTTATATGGGCAAGATGCATGGAGAGATCGGAATAACAGATGTCATTAAATATAGGTTAACTCATGAACCGGAAAAATATCAGATCATAATTATTGGAGGCAAAGTCAAGTGAAGAACAACCAGATGACATTTCCTTGTCATATTAAAGAACTGTTTAAACTGCATTAAAATGCGAGCTTCAAATCATTAAAAAATTAAAGTATCTCTTTCCCTCAAATTTATAAAAAAAAATATAAGGTTTTCATATCAAAGTACAGCTTTAGATCTTTTTAAGGAAGCCGATATTCTCATCGACAAGCTATCAAATTCCAAAACAGTCAGCCCACCATTAAATATTTAAGAACAATGAAAAAGTAGTTGGTTATGTATAATGTCAGAAATCGTTGTCATAACATCGAAAGCCAAAATAGTGAGCAAATGTTTTTCAATAACTGACGAAAGATTTAGATTTGCTTCAAAACACTTTTATTGACTATGTGCTCTAGCAAAAAAAAGGTATAATCCCCAGTAGCACATAGGTGCCGAAATACAGTTGGTTAAGAGTCCAAAGTTTGTAGACGGTAAAAATTACAATTGGCCGGCTGTTCAAATAACTGTCGGCGGTATACTTGTTTCCGGCCTGATTACCGACAGTTGGCGCCGACCGTTGCATTAAAGGTCTCTTTGTAGAAGGTAAAATTACAATTGGCCGACTGTTCAAATAACTTTCGGTGGTTTACTCGTTGCATTAAAGGTCTCTAATAGCCTCAATTAAGTATATACAGCCGACAGTCGGCCGGGGGATTTACAAAGTGCCTTTCTCTATTCTTAAATGTCTACATGGTTTTTTTCCTGCTTCCCCGTGCGTAGAGTAAATTCTACGAATTGTAGCCGTCTACTGACCGAAATATAAAATAATTATTTCGTAACAATCACTATAGTAATGCTTAAAGGCCGACTACATAAATCTTCGGTTTACTCTGTCTTTCACTGGAAGTAGGTTGACTGCATGGCACACGTGTATTGCAGTAAGCCTACTTCCAGTGAAAGACAGAGTAAACCGAAGATTTATGTAGTCGACCTTTAAGCACAGGCTTAACAGACGACTGATACGAAGTATACCCCCATAGCAGACGCTATAGCTACAGCGTCGCTGCGCCACCTAGCAGCGTGGGAAAGAAGGCGGTGGCAGTGGGCAAATGACCAGTTTACAAATTGCTCGGACCAGTTTTTTAATTAAATCGGAGAGGGGTTAGTTAATTCGAGGTGTTTTATTTTTTTTGTTAGTAATTTGTAAAATACTAATTAGTTATAAGTTTGTACAGGTTAAAACACGATATTCTAATATAGCAGACGGCGTTCAATGGTCCAAGGTTAGTAAATTTTAGTAGTAAAAGGTTGCCTCGATACGCTGTGGTTTCTAAGGGCTAAGGCTGGCTACTTCGTTGCTAACGAAAATCGTGACGTCACTGAGATGAGATCCTATTGAAAATCAATGGGATCTCATCTGGGTGACGTCAGCAAAAGACGAATTTTTGAGGCAATGTAATAATTCTTTCAAACCGTTTCTCGATCGAGACCCCGTTGGTCAAGGTCCAGTTTATTTATTCTAAGCAATGGTCACATGTCCACTTTAAAAAAATTCCTTATTTCCCACCCTGCCACCTAGTCTAGTTTCGGTTAACAAGGATAGGAAGGGAGGCGAAGTAGGTGGAATGAACGCGCCAGCATCCTTGTAAGACGTGTAAAGGGCGGTAAGATGACGGCCGCTACGCCAAGGGGGTCTCATGTACGAAAAAATGCATATTGGCCGAACCAGGTGACGTCACCTGTAACTTTGAGAAGGCTAGCATTTTCCAAACCAGTGACGACATGTACTACAGTAGAAGGCTGAGTAACAGACCTAGAATCAGACGATGCGTAAACCAAAACCCCCTTCTCTAGGCAATATTTTCTTGTTTAAATTTTACCAACCTTGCGCTACGTGCTGCCATTTTTCCGAATTGTTCCCGCCAAGCGCGCTAAACTTTTTACAAGGATACTGGCGCGTTCATGCCTCCTACTTCGTCTCCCTTTCTAAGTTTCTGTCCTCCTTGGTTTCGGTATCGAAAGGATTAGGCGATTGTTTAAAGACTATTTCAGCGACGTAGTGACCAACCGAATATTCAGCGTTCAGGTGAGGGATAAATATTAACATCGCAAGTATACTATTTTTACTTGTTGTGGATATATTCCAAACTGTCCGTTTTATTGAGTTATTAAAGAGATAATATTAGTAGAAGGAAAGTGAGGGTCTGGCGCCAAACAAGGGTTCGGGTTTGGGTTCGGGATCGAAATCCGGGATTTAAAGGGTGAAATGGGGGTAAAATCGTCGAAAAGTCAATGTATTTATGGTATTTCTCGCGACGATTTGTTTTCCCGTATATCAACATATTGTGTTCAGGCCAACTTGTTCATTTATCTCCGCTTATCTCGAAAGATACTTGAACGTATATCTTATGACGTTTTATCGTACGGAATAAGTTGAAATGATGTAAAAAGTGATAACCTAGGCGGCGCGCGCGCAGATTTTCTGGGGGACGCAGTTAATTTGAATTTAAGAGTGTTTTGTCGTCATGGAATATTCGTTGTTAAAGTAGAATGAAATTATTTTTAAACAACATTCAATGTCATTAAGTGTCTATTTTAATCAATAAGATAGAATCGTTAAGTACTTTGCGGGAGTGTTTTGACGTCATGGAATATTCGTTGTTAAAGTAACGTAGAATGGAATTTGTTTTTTGACACTTGAACGTATATCTTATCACGTTTTATCGTACGGAATAAGTTGAAATGATGTAAAAAGTGATAACCTAGGCGGGAAGATAGTGTTCGCGCGCGCGAGCGTGGATTACCTGGGAGGCGCGGATTGCCCAGGGGTACGGTTAATTTGAATTTAAAACATGGATTCCCTCTTCAAAATAATTCATGTACCCAAAATTGGACCGCAAGTTTTTTTCTTTTTAGGGGAATCTCTATGGGAGTTTAACATTACAATAAAGCTAATAGGTCCAGATTGGGGTACTTTTGGTCCGAAATGGGGTACATAGGGCCGAAAATGGTGACTTTGGTCGTTTTTAGGGTACTTTTGGTCTATTTTGGTCCATTTTTGGGTACATCAGAAAAGTAGTTGGAAAAACGAAGAGCCTTATTTTTTTTCCATCCATCTCAAGTTTAGCTCGTGTCTCGCGATCACGAGATTTTGTTTCCTTGGTAACCTTTTCAATAGCGCAAGGATTATAAGCATTTTGGCATTTTTAGGTCCGCTTAATGTATGTTCCGCGTGAAACAAGGTCTTATTGAATTTTTTCAATGGAAATGTTATACATAGGCATACTTATGAGCAATTATGTTACATATGATATTAGGTATAAAATTACGATAAAAACCGCTTACCTATATTTTAAATACGGTAAATTAAAAATACTTAATTTATGTACCAAGTTACGTTTAAAAGAACCTTTTGTAACAATTCCAATATGTAAATATAGGTATAAGGATTGAAAAAATACTTAAAAGTAAGTGGTTTACTGATAAACTCTAAAGGAATTTGGACACAATATGTCTATATACGGGAAAACAAATCGTCGCGAGAAATACCATAAATACATTGACTTTTCGACGATTTTACCCCCATTTCACCCCTTAAATCCCGAAAGTAAGGGCGAGGCTCCGAACCCGGGTTCGGGTTTGGGTTCGGGATCGGGATCCGGGATTTAAGGGGTGAAATGGGGGTAAAATCGTCGAAGAGTCAATGTATTTAGTGTATTTCTCGCGACGATTTTTTTTTTCGTATATCAACATATTGTGTTCAGACCAACTTGTTTATTTATCTCCGCTTATCTCGAAGAGTACACTTGAACGTATATCTTATCACGTTTTATCGTACGGAATAAGTTGAAATTATGTAAAAAGTCATAACCTGGGCGGCGCGCGTGCGCAGATTCCCCGGGAGGCGCGGTTAATTTAAAACACGGAGTGTTTTGACGTCATGGAATATTCGTTGTTAAAGTGGCGTTGAATGGAAATATTTTAAACTTCATTTTAATATCATTGTAGTACTTAAATACGCTTGTCACTTGAACCTATGTCACGAGTATTTCTTAAAACGAATATTTTAAGTATGAGAAACGTATCGTTCTCAAATGATACTTGAATATACTATAAAAGGGGTTGTATAGGGTTGTGGGAGATCATTCCATGGTTAACTGCGGAAGCTATATTCAAGATGCCGAAAGCTCAACATATTTGCCCTACGTGCGCGAAGAGTTTCGCTACCAAGTCCTACTTAAATCGGCATGTTAGAGAAGTACACGGTGATAGACATACGTTTGTCTGTGAAGTATGTGGTAAGAAAGTTGCTAGATTGGAACATTTCAAGAGTCATCAACGAACGCATGACTTGAATGTACCCGGTCCTTCTGAACCCATGGACCTGTCTCGCACACCGTCACCAATACAACTTTCATCAGCATCTTCCCGTACACCATCGCCATACCGTCCACCTTCACGATATTCAACTGGTGACCCTCCGTACACAACCATCTACATCAGCTTTACCCAACAACCTAACACCACCTATTCCTGCCTCACCAATACTTGATGAAACACCACCAGCATCCCCAAGTACGGTCCTGGCCTTGAATGATACGCTAGCGTCTATTCGTTATAATGCCGAAGACTATGATATTGATGCAGGGATGTTTATTGGACGTTACCGAGCTGCTTTCCGTAAATTTCTAATGGAAAGACTTGCCAGTAAACGCGGAATAAAATGGTTCTTACTCGTAAGATCTGTTTATATGAGACCTTTAGGAGGTGTGGAACAAAGAGCGGAAGTACGACCCTATTTCCGGAGCGCTATGCAAACAACATTTACGCTCGACGTCATTGAAAACCAGCTGAATGACTGCATTGAAACAATACAGTCAGCAGGGGAAAACTTTGAAGCGACAGGTATGTACTAAAATTTATAAGTTATATTTTGAACTAAAACATTATATTTTTGATAGGATCGGGTTGGGTAATTGATCGTACTCTGTATGTAGAATTAAATGTAGCATCTTACCAACCGTTGCGGGGGTCATCGTATATGGAACTACCTGAAAAACTATCTCGATGTCACGCGATTCTTAATATTAGTGTTTCCAAATATAGACCTTATGAAAATGAACTTGATACCAGTGATATATCTTTTCCTTTCAAATTAAATGCTACAGAACTTAAAAAATTTTAATTAATGGATAATTTATCAATATCTTTGTTTGGCTTCTCGGGAGATATATTCCCTCTTTACGTAAGCGCTAACAAGTGTGGTAAGGAAAGGGAGGTTGATTTGCTATACATCCCCGATGAAACTAAAGATATTGATGATAGGAATAGACATTACTGTCTTATACGAGACCTAGGAAAACTTTTACAGCATCTAAAAAAACAGAAGCACAAGTTATTACTGCAGGTAATTTAGTTTCCAATATATTAGTTTGCAATCTACTAATTATTTTCTGTTAAATAATGTGTCTTCACCGATTCAGTGGAAACAACGCGGAACAGCGGCGTGATGCACATATCGAAGAATGCGCCACCCACGGCATCCAAAAAACAGTTTTCCCTACCAAGAAGAACACGGTTTATTTTGATAAATATGAGAGGACGGAAAAAGTTAAAATAAAAATTATTTAATTTAACTCTTAATAAAATGAAATTATTAGGTGTAGTATGTATTTTACGCCGATTTTGAAGCAATCCTACCGAGAGTTCAAGGATGTGATCTAGATCCTGATATAAATACAAGCAAAGTACACATGCATATCAGTTGCGCGTATTCGTGGGTGCTTGTTGGACCTAACGGTAAGTTATTCGGCAAAATTTCTTTTTAGATATATTACAATAGGATACTTATAGGTGTACCTGTTCGAACCGACTGCTATCGAGGACAAGATGCAACTCGAAGATTTCTAGAGTCTATTCTGGAATTAGAGACGGAGTTGATGGAACTCATTGAGACCAATGTACCAATGATTATTACCCCGGAGGAGGAGGGACAGTTTCAAGCTGCTACGCATTGCTACATTTGTCAGAAACAGCTAAATCAGGGAAATATGCCCGCTGTTCGAGATCATTGTCATTTCACGATAAATATAGGGGGCCAGCGCATAACCTCTGTAATCTTCAAAAGAAAGTTCCAGAATTTATCCCTATTTACGTTCATAACCTTAGCAGGTGAATTTATTAAGTTAATTAACCAGGAAATAAACCTAATAATAATAAATCTTCATAGATACGATTTACATCTTATATGTCAGGAGATTGGTCATTTTAAGGAACAGACACTTGACTGTATTCCTTCCACTAGTGAAAATTATATTTCGCTGAAACTAGGTAAAATATATTTAATTATGAATTTAACCTTAACTTTAATTTTATTGATTTTTAGGGAGATTTCGGTTTTTAGACTCTTATCGATTTCTAAGTGATAGCCTCGATGCTCTAGTATCTAATCTCGTTTTGGAAGGAGCCAGTAAATTTCAGATTGTGAAGAACTATTTTGAAAAAGATGAAGTTCAACTGCTTCTGCGGAAGAGGGTCTACCCGTACGAGTATATGGATGATGAAAAGAAATTTGACGAGACGATGCTGCCACCTAGAGAAGCGTTTTTCAGTTCATTGAAAAATCAAAATATTTTAGTATCTGATTATTTACACGCCCAAAATGTTTGAACAGCGTTTAATATTCAAACATTTAGTAAAATTACTATAGTATAAATATTTCAATTCTCTTAACCTCGGTTTTCGTATGGGGAATACACCGACCTCTATGTGAAAAGCGATGCGTTGCTCTTAGCCGACGTTTTTGAAAATTTTAGAACATTATCTATAACTCATTATAAATTAGATCCCGCTCACGCTTACACCGCACCAGGTTTAGCCTGGCAAGCAGCTTTGAAGATGACCGATGTTCGCCTCGATCACGTACTTGATATAGATCAACACTTATTTATTGAAAAGGGTAACGCTTTTTTGATATTTTAAATATTATTGTATTTACATTGAATTTTTTAGGTATTCGAGGCGGTGTTTCAATGATCTCAACTCGTTATTCTGAAGCGAATAACAAATATATGCCCGACACATATGATTCGTCTAAAGAGAGCATATGCTATTTAGGTAATTTTTTTAATTTTAATTATTTTAATTTTAATTATTTTAATTAACTTAATTTAACTTAATTGAAGATGCGAATAATTTGTACGGTGCTGTTATGTGTGAACCACTACCACTAGGCGACTTCCAGTGGGTTCATGATAATGATTTGCAAGCACTCTGTGAAAATATTCTGAGTATTCCCAATAACGGAAAATGGTTGGAAAAATATGTTAGATTCAACACTGAACAGAGGAAATTATCCAAGAGCTCATTTGAAAAGAATTTCTGGAAACTTATGGTTAACTCTGTTTTCGGGTAAATCAATTTAAATTATTTATTGCTGTTTTTTCCCTTACTTCATTTAATTCTTTAGAAAAAAATCTACGGACGCATATAAATTTCGAGTTGATTCATAAACCAGAAAGAATGTTAAAAGTTACAAGTTCCCCGCAGTTTGAACACTTTACCATCTTTAATGAAGAGTTAGCCGGCGCTCATAAGAAGAGAGCTAAAATTGTTCTTAACCAGCCTATATTTACCGGATTCACCATTCTAGATTTATCCAAGGAGCTCATGTATCGGTTCCATTATGGATTCCTTAAAAATACGTACGGGAACAAAGCATCACTATTATTTACAGACACTGGTAATTTAATTTAATATGAATTTTTTATTTAAATAGTACTAATATATAAAATATTTACAGACACTTTAACGTACAACATTAAGACGGATGATGTTTATAAAGACTTTGAAGGTCATAAAAACCGCTTTGACTTCTCTGATTATCCACCTTCGCATTTCCTTCATTCTAATCAGAATAAAAAAGCTCTCGGCTATTTTAAAGAAGAGACAAATTCACAGTTAATTCAAAGCTTTGTAGGACTTCATCTAAGACCGCTGAAGAGATAGAAAAGGAGTTGCGATTGGGGAATCTTTAGAGTCAATTTTAAACCATAAAAAGGTTTGCAAGGGCGTTGCCATGAACGTTATTAGAAACGTCATCGGCGACGAAGACTATGAACGTTGTCTTTTTAATCAAGAAACCAGGTCAGCGGAGATGATGCGTATAGCTAGTTTCAAGCATGAGGTATTTACTTTAAATACTAGAAAACTTGGTTTATCACCAAATGATGATAAGAGATATATTCTACCCTGCGGGGTTCGTACCTTAGCGCACGGTCATAAAGATATTGAATGCTTGTATTTATGTATATATAAAAAACTGCTATTGCTATAAATTGTTAAAATTATTTTATTGAATACATTTTGCACATAAACTCTTTAATCATTTTATCGTTTACATTTTTATCTTTCTTAAACCTAGACACAATGTTATACATTTCTATTCCTTTACACCTGTTAATAGCAAAATATATATTAGTAGTAACAGTTTTACTGTTTCGTTCAATAAAGTCATTAAATTTAAAATAATCTGGCGGGTTTCCAAAGGAATCCATGAATTCACTATTTTTATGTTTAGAAAAATATATTAGAACCCAGTGTTCTCCAGGTTCAGCACTCGTATCGGTATTTACAATAAATAGAGAAGGGAATATTTTTACATATTTAGGTAGCTTGTCAGCCGCGAACACGCCTCGAAATATACTTTTAGTACTAAAATCTTTTTCAAGAATTTTAGTTATCTGTAGCGAATCCATTAATTACTGTAATCGAAAATCACGGTTCGGTTTTATCAATTTGAATCAAATTTTGAAACTCAGCGTAAACTAGAATGGAAATCGTCTCCGGTAACGGTTTTGCAAATTTTAATTCTAATCTCAGGTTGCTGTTTTTTACAAGATGCAAGTGATTAGCGTTGTTATTAAGATCCGAGGTTAAATTGTACGTGAATAAACAATTTCTGTTAGGGTAATCTTCCCGACTTATCTGATTCCCTTCATCTACGTTCCACTGATTAGTTTGAACGAAAAGATTGCAATACGCTTGAATATATTGATTTACCTCAAAGTTTAGAGATAACGCCTTATGAGGGACGCTGCTACCGTCAATGTACAATCCAATGCTTGATAAATCGAAATGTTGAAAGTTGTAAGGTGATTTTTTAAATCTCCTAGAAACGCTTTTTGTTCCACAAACCCGATAACAACTTTCTTGGGTGCTTGTCCGGTAAATAAATGATCTTGCACACTAGTCATAAGACCAGCGGGTATAGAAAATGAGGTGCACTCCGAACGAGTTACAGGATATTTAGCGGTTCCATATTGTAACGCCTTGGCTTGAGCGAGCGATAGTTCCGGTATCACTTTAACTTTCCTCAGATAAAGGGAAGCTGATAAAATCTCCACTTTACATTTTACGTCGGAGTGAACGCAAAAATCTGCTCTATTTTTATCGAATTTAAATTTCAAATCAACCATATTTAATAAAAAACGTGGTTGTTGACATAATCAGTATGGACTACGCCTAACAAGTCAATCGCCCCTTTTTGCGCTAAACTCGCTCGTTTAGAGAAACCATCGTTATCGAAAAATGAATCGAACTTTCCAGGTGTATCCCGATAGAAAAGTGAACTCGTTAACTTTTTTTCGCAGATTCTCCGAACGTTAATAGAGTTTGTATCATACTTTTATAAGCGTAATTTTGACTGGAAGGTGTTACTGATCTTTCATTCAGAAATACGTGAACGTCGCTAAAAAGCGAATGAAGAAACAAATTCTCGGGGGCGATATTGTCGGCTGGAGTTCCGGCTGCCCCACCCGCAACACCTGGAACCGCAGGTTGCGGTAGTTGACCATTATCTTTAGTTACCTTAATTCGAACGTGCAACAAAGTTTGTGAAAGGTCTATATACGTTTCAGAGTTACCGTTGATAGAAAATGTAATTGATGCGTTATCAACTATATTTGATATTGGATTATACTCAACCCATTCACCACCAATAATCGAAGATTGTGTCATTGGTACTTGAAACAAATCTAGCTCGGAATTTATACATTCAACCGAGTGCGGGTGTAAAAGGGCCATTATAAGAATATATCGGAACGTTTAGGGAACCGACCTTTCGCTATCCTGCTTGTTGTTGAAATGCCGCTTTTAGACTGAGTTCATTTCCTTTTATTTCCGGAACCTGTCATTCTTTTAATATGATCCGTAGCTGAAGATGTTAGTCTCATAGCTTCATCAGCTGCTGAAGCTACAGTTTGCCTTCCAGCGTTAATAGAATGCGATTTAAGCGCTGTTTTAATTGGGACTCCGCTAACAACATCGGCCGCTACTTTCGCTCCGGTACTTAAAAGTTTTTTCCCCAAGTAAGAAGCGCCTTTCTTCAGTAAAGGTACCGCGAATCTCAACGCTGACGATAATATATTTCCTAGACCATGTCCTCTTTGCACAGCTAAACCCCTATATACGGGTATTCCACCGAAACCAACCTGGTTTAAATAGTAACTTTCATAATCAGTTCTTGAAGGTGAATATTCAGACCTCATGATGTTAACTGTTCGCTCTCTTAAGCTAGAATGAGGGTGTGTCCTGAATGGTTAAAGGTTTAAAGTGAAGTCCACATTTTCGGGGTTTAAAATGTAATACAACGTGAGCTTTCCCACTATGGAACTGTATTGGCTCACCTAAATCATCTGTAATATTAATCTCTAAAGTCTTAATATTATTACACACGACTGGTAGGTAATGAGGTTGTGAAAATATTTTCGTAGCTGTTTTCCCATTAGACTCAGCTTTATCTTCGACGCTTATAATTCTTAATAGAGGTGCTAAACTATCCCCAACAACGCTATTTTCAACCAGATCAGAATAAACGAATAAGGAATGTAACCCAGCGTTCATATCAACTGGGTAGGGGGTTATCATTGAATTTAAAATGGTTAAATCATTATCTCTTCTATCCTTAAAACCTAGTAAAATTGATAGATCGATTAATTCGATTAGAATAATTTAAATAAGTGAATGTAACTTGTTATTCTTGGTTGTGAACGTTCATAAGATGTAATAGTTCTTCCGGAGTTTTATAAAAACCCGCGGGAACTTCAATTATTTTATCATATTCGAGAGGGTCTTTAACTAGAGGGTTATCAGTCATTTTATCATATTCGAGAGGGTCTTTAATAACCAATAGATTAGGTTTTCGAACGTTATGCCATGTCCGAGGATAGCTTATTTCCGCTAACCCAACTTCGTTCTGTTCCTCAAATCTTAACGGTTCAGCTAAATACGTTCGAAATTTACCAACGCTATTATCTTGGTAATATAATGACAAGGAATCTGAAGGTAGCGTTACGTAAAAACTCATTTTAAATCCACTTCTTGTATCCAAGAATTAAATGTAGGGTCGTAATCTTGCCACTTTGCATACAGTTCTACGCGGCCGTCCGATTTTTTCCTCTTTTTTATTACTTTTTCGATTATGAAGTAACGGTCTTTTAAATCTCGAACAACAATCTGAACCTCCTCTCGATAGAATACTCCTAAAAGGGGGTTAGAATTTAAATCCATCAGCTTATATTCAGGTGGGTCACGTGGTAGTCTCTCAGCTATTTTAAACAATTCTGAAGTAAAATTCGGGTTATGTTTCTTATCGAAAATTGATAAATTTCTACTTATTCTACAAATATCTCCAATTTCAAACGCGTATGTTAACGGAGGAGAAAAATTTACCGAACCGTAAAGATTTTTCCATATTTTAGCAGAGTTATCTAGAGTAACTTCCGCGGGTTTCCATTTAATTGATCTGTGATAACTATTGTTATAAGCGTTTATAATATCATCTAAAACGTCGACATATTTAAGGGTGTTATTCTGCGTTAAATAGCGATATACACGAGATTTAAAACTTCTAATGAATCTTTCAATAATGGACGCTTTCATTTCTGATCGAGTAGCGAAAAAGTTAATACCTCTTCGCTGTAATTAACTCTGCACTTCTTGACAGACAAATTCGTTTCCATGATCACTTTGAATTCTTTTCGGTTGACGACCTTTTTCAAAAAACGTTACGTAACGCTTCTAAAATTGTTACACCTTTCTTATTTTTAACCGCTACAGCCATAGCGTATTTGCTAAATATGTCAATAATACATAAAACGTAGCGAGATCCTAAATTATATTTAGGCAGCTTCTGAAAATCTGCCAAGTCCGCTTGCCATTGTTCGTCAATTCCATAAACAATAGTTCGATTTCGTTTGAATCGTCTTCTAGCAGGTTTATGCAGCGTATATGTATCCTGCTTTATTAGAAATTGTTTTACTTTTTCCAATGAAACCTTTAAACCTTTATGTCGAGCTGAATTACAGAGAGTTCGAACTCCAGCGAATGACCCTGGGTCTGCGGGATTACTATAGATTTTCTCAAGTTCTTTCTCCATATCGGGTAATATTTTTATGTAATGGCATGTAACGCCAAAAAAGGAAATTAGATACTTCTAATATTATATTAACTATGATAATTATTACAGCTGTGATAATTTTCGGTGATTTTGAAAATGATTGTGATAAATAGGCTAAAAGTCCTAAAGAGACCGTTTCTGTACAACCTTCCATTGTAGGCTTATACTATGAAATGATAATAAAATTATCAGGTTAATATATTTTATTTAGTATGCAACCAAGGTCTTAGAGGACTAGGTGAAGATGATAACACTGAACTACTTGGTGGTGTATGAAATACAGCAAATGTTTTTAACAGTGTCAATCTTACAGGATTTTTAATTAAACGTTTTGAAATATTTGACTTAGGAATACCCTCGTAAAACTCTAATTCCTATAGGATCAATCGCTGTTCCAGGCGTTTTTCTCACAGCATCATACAAGAGATCGATTATATTAGATCCTCCAATCACCTGCCCTCGAATAGAAAGCTCTCCTGAGTTAGCCCATCTAATATATCTCGGATCTTCTGTAGTCCCTCGGTATAATGAAATTGCATCACTAACATAAGTTGCAGGTAGAGAATAAGATATTTGCGCGAACCAGGTTTTAGGCCGTCCAGAGTTTTCAATATTGGGAGTGATTTGCTCTTTACGTACGTAAGTTAACCGTCGTTGGAGAGTTTGATTGTATAATGCTAATTTCTCTGATTCGTATAATCTGGATTATCTAGAATAGATTTCATTTCATCATCGAGTGTCTTCTCTTTTTGAAGTACAGGTGTTTCTTCATCTCTCCATTACATCTTCAGGTACTATAGAAGCATTTTTCGAGCCATCATCGGTTTATAGCTCACTTATTGCACTTCCGGCGACTGAGCTAACGAAAGATAGCAGTGGCGCTAATAAAAATGGCAGAAAACCACCCTTTTGGACCAGTATCTTTCGTCGTTTTGATATAGGGTTCTTCTTCGACACGTTTCGTATAACCGCGCTATGTTTCTTTAACCGCTTACGATGACTTTCTGACAGTTCAATTGTTCCGTGTAATACATTTATACAACATTCAAGGAGAGCCAATATAGCTTCCTTGCTAGCGTATTTAATAGCTGTCTTTCTTTGATTTAGATTACAGGATGTCAGGAAACGTAGAAAGTCTAGGTTTTCCTTTACTCGTTTTGAGACATCCATTTAGAGATTTTCTTAGCCTTTCTTAAAGCGCAATGAACAGTTTCGGAATGAAAAGGGCAGTTTAATTCAACGTCTTCTAGTTCTGATAATTTAGCACAAACGGTATCTTCGATGTTAATTACTGGAACACCGAGGAGTGTCGATAATACTGCAGCTTTTTCTAAACCTTTGGTGAAAAACGAAGTCGCTTTTTCCGCTATCTGATTGCAAATGTCACGTCTCGTTTTGTAAGGACGTTCGCCGTCATCCCATCGAAGATGACAAATGTTATGAGATATCCATCTGCATTTTCTTTTATCTTCGTTTGAAAGCTCTTTGAAAGGGCATGGAGATTTTAAAGTAAACACTTCCGATTCTTCAGTTTCTAATACTACGTAAGCTAATTCTTTAACAATCCACTCTCGATTAACCCTAGAGAAATTCCCTTCTATAATACACTTCATTTTGGAATAAAGACCGCTGATTCTTCACCCGGTATTAAACCTGTTCGAAGTAAATACTGATCTCGAGTGTGAGGTTTCAAGTCAACTAATAAATACCCAAACTTCCGTGACGTAGCTTGTTGAAACGCATCAATAACGTAGTTGCTATTGGTTGGAGATATCTGCCTCGCGAGATAATGAGCATTTAAATTTAAAGTTCTTATTTCTTTTCCGGGGAAATAAAGGTTTTGCATTAAAATTAGTACGGAGGTGTTTCTGTGAAGAGATCCACGAATAAATAAATTAGTTACATCTTTATTATTAGATATCTCGCATAATAAATCGTCTAATATAACTAAATTCCTATTTTGCGGGTTTAATATATTAACATCGAGTAACCCTTCGTGAAACTCGACTGAAGGTGTGTGTTCTAATATTGATTGAAATAGTTTCGGCTGATACTCGGTATAATACCATATTATCCTCTCCGGAGGAGGGGATATGCAGGTCTTCTTATGTTGAATCAACCGTCCCACCAGGAATGACTTTCCGCATTGGGTTGACCCGGCTACAAGCCCATTCATTGGATGTTGTAAGCTTAAATCCATAATGGTTAATGAGAATCGGAACATTAGTGCAATCAATTTTATTAGTTGTTTAACAAGTTTTTAGCATTGCATATTATTAGTTACATTATATTATTTAAAATTTCTTTCGACAATTTACAGCGAATAGTAAACATTTCAATAATATTTTCACAATATACCAACATAATTATTTCATAAAAATGCAAATCTACACGCTTAGAATAATCGGTCATGATACAATCATGCTGGAGTTGAGATGGATGATCAATTTGACAGCCATTGCACGCTTTCTTAAGAGCTTCGTGTAATTGTATAATTACAACGTTAGTCATCACCTCCTTTATTTCCTTGATTTGCTTAAACACTTCTGAATAGACTCGTACTGGTCGAGGAAATTCAACCAAGAAGATTAAGCGAAAGCTACCCCCTCTTTAGTCGGTAACAGTTTTCCATAGTTTACCCCATAACCATGGTACATTTGTCTAACATCTAAAACCTTTTGTTCGGCAAATCTATGAACCGAAAACCGTTTGGTTTCAGAACTTGTGAAAACCCATGAAGTTTCAGCTTCGTTATTGAAATAAGCTCCAATAGCATCTTTCTTTGTCCATAGCTCTTGCAGTTCCACTTCTGTTAGTTTGATGCCCTTTGTTAAATCTAATAGACCGCAGTAGATGGTTTCATCTGCATAAAAGATTAACCCTTTATCACCAGACACAGGAAATGAACAATTCCTATAAAATAAATACATTAAGACAAGTTAAGAATTATCACTGAGTATTCCTACTTACATTTTAAGGTTCCTCGGAGTCACTTCCAATACAATTCAGATGGTGAACTTTCTAAATATGGTCTTACTATTATACGGTTTTCCCTTTTTATACTCTGAAATTATTTATCTTCGATATCTTATTTATTAAAATGGGGTTTAAAATTAATTCCATTCCACGTATACGCATTTTGAAGTGTATCGCGTTACGTATATAGGAATTTACCCGGTCCTCATACGGAATCACGTGTACAATTACAATACTTGAGAACGATACGTTTCTCATATTTAAAATATTCGTTTTAAGAAATATTCGTGCCAAGCGTATTTAAGTACTACAATGATATTAAATTGAAGTGTAAAAAATATTTCCATTCAAGGTCATTTTAACAACGAATATTCCATGACGTCAAAACACTCCGTGTTTTAAATTAACGCGTGCCGTCCAGGTTATGACTTTTTACATAATTTCCACTTATTCCGTACGATAAAACGTGATAAGATATACGTTCAAGTGTACTTTTCGAGATAAGCGGAGATAAATAAACAAGTTGGTCTGAACACAATATGTTGACATACGAAAAAACAAATCGTCGCGAGAAATACCCTAAATACATTGACTTTTCGACGATTTTACCCCTATTTCACCCCTTAAATCCCGGATCCCGAACCCGGGTTCGGAGCCTCGCCCTTACTTTCCTTCTACAAATATTTTTATGGTTTTTGGACCTATTGCTAAAATAGCCACTTTTAAGAATTTTGAGAAGGGATTATATTAGTTAGGTGAGTTTTTATACATTTGCTGCTTTAAATTTTTAGTTAATAAATGAAACTTTACTAAGTTTAATTTGTTGGGAAATATAATTCAAGCAAAATTGAAATTGTAAGTTCCTATTGATTTGAAAACTGGGAGAAATGTTGGAAATCTTAACAGTATTAAAAAAAATTCTAAACCGAACTTGATGATCAATATATAGTTTTATAACTTTTATAAACTATTTCTCAATAAATATATTTTTAAGAAATATTGCACTATTTAAATTCGGGATGTATTAATATAATACGTTTTATAGGTTAATTCCAGAATTATACGTCTAGAGACATCTTAATATTCCAAAGATTAACGGGGTCGGGCAAGAATCTGAAACGTAGTCGGGTAAGGATCCTAATCGGAGTCGGGTATGAATCCCTTATTTGGTCGGGAAAGAATCTTTATCGGGGTCGGATATTAATCCGTTATGGTGTCGGGTGTGTATCCAAAACCGGGTCGGGTATGATTCCGAAATGGAGTCGGGTATCATTGCAATATTGAGGCGTAATACCTACCCATTGTTAGTCGGAAAGTAATTTCTTTGCGGTAAAAATAGTTTCTCTGGCTGTAATTCAGGCGGACATAGTACTAGTCAAAAGTGTAGTTTCCCAACTGTATTTTGGCCACGAAATAGTCGCCGTCAGACAGTCGGCCCAACCGAAAATCAGCGCGGTCGGGCAGGCGACAATAGCTACTGGGGATAGTTTAAAAAAATACTCTAGCTTTAATGTAAGCCAATCTTCGATGTGTTTAATCTAAGGTACCGAAAATGTCCTGTTTTAGTTTGCGATTAAGGAAATCAATAACCCACCGAAATACTGGCCATAAATGTCGTGAATCGGTTCGTTCCCCTCCTTTGGGCAATTTTATGCACAAGATACCTAAAAAATGTTAAAGGCAACTAGAAAACAAACCAATAGACGCTGTAATAAAACATCTTCAAGGAAATCGCCAAGAAGTAATATTTCCGAGAGACAGGACCTTGAAGCATGGTATATTAAAAATAAGGAATTTTTTAAAACTAGTATCCAGAATTAATGACCCCTATTGTCTATAAAAATAAACTGGTCTTTCCTTAGGAACCAGCAACAGTGACCCTTTCCTTAATTTTTTTTTTGTTCCCGTATTGTATTGTTTTTCGGAATGTGGATTGGTCTAGAAACAATATTTATGTTCAAATTTCAAAATTGGCTATCACTTTTATTTCTTACATCACTATTTTTTTATCATAAAATTATTATTGAAATACACAAAGGTTAGCTTCACATTGTATCACGTAAAGATTTTAAATAGTTGAACTTAAATATATTAATGTAAAAATTAAGATAATTTATGCCTAGTAACATATTCTAACTCAAAATTTTCATCTTCCAAATTGATTTTTTATATAAATGGGGTGTACGATTTTCAAATGGTTTTTTTCTTTTTATAATCTAGCAACAAGTTCAGAGCTACGTTTTTAGGTACTTTTTTTAGGTACAAGATACAATTGTGGGTAAAAGATACTACTTATTTTCAGGTGAACACAGATAAATAAAAAAACTCTTACACATACCTCTTTTTCCGTATCTGTTTGCAAAGAATGTATCTTATGTATCTTAATTATTGCCCTTTGGTATCTATCTTTTTTTGAGGGGCTATATCTGCGACGTTCCTTATCTGTATGTTTCTTCTTTTGGTAGTTATATTTTAATACATCGTTAAAAATATATTCCAGGTACAAAGATTGAAAACGAACTTAATTATGTATTGAGTTTGAATAAGCATTATATGGGTTTCTTTCAGGCATCTCTCCGGGGTTAATGTCTACCTCCCGAGCGTTCAGAGCTTGCCAATGGACATCACACACACGTTTGTCGGGTTAAAACCACCCTGAGCCTAGTAACTTTCCCCCGAGGAAATGTTTCTGAGATAATCAGTTAAACACTGAGCATTATTCACCCGTATTCTGCGCTTAAGGTAAGTTGAACGTCATCTTGTTTAAGAGCTTTCATTGGGCGGCACGCTGACGACCCCCGCGTTTCACCCCTCTGGACTAAGAGACCTGATTAGCGGGATCAGAGTGAGTCAAAGTCACATGTTACGCGGTTGCCGGAAGAAATATTTCATTGCCATCTATTTGAGCATAACTCAAAGCTCATAATAAAGTGCCATCTATTTGGAGAAAAAAACCCAAAAACAAATACTGCCATCTACAGCGTGACCTCCAAACGTAATTTGACCTTGATATGACTGCCATCTACAGGGTGACCTCCAAACGTGATTTGACTGCCATCTACAGCGTGACCTCCAAATGTAATTTGACTGCCATCTATGCACATCATCTGTTATTTTCTGAATTTTCAAATTGCGCGCCAGGTGTGAGCCCCCCCCTCCCCCGCTATACACCAAAAACTTGTAAAAATTTATTTCGACCCCCCTGTTACGTAAATATGGAAACTAGAAATTTCACGTGTTGCAGCAGGATTTAGAATTTACATTCAATAATGGTGCTAATATTCATCCAATTGCCATTAATTAAATCCAATGACATCATAGAAATACAACTAAAACAGCATGAAATACACAATTTTTAAAATGAAACCATGGTTCTTCTTTCTATTTATGGTATTATATTTTGTAAACGTATAAAGCAGGTATGACATACAAATTTCTTCTTTTAATAGTTTTTCTGATTTAGTTCGAGCTGTGATATTAAAAATTTATTTTTTATTTCTATTTGCTATGCCGCCTAAGACAAGAAATAAAACATACAGTAATGAAGAAATTGAAGTACTTTTATCGAAGATGGAGGGTGATAGGTTTGCTGCATTAGGAAACCATAAAGGAGGGGCTCTGTCATCCGCTCAATCTGAATTATGGGATACCATCACCAACTGTGTTAATGAAGTTGGTCATAACAGCAGACAGCCCGAAGAAATTAGGAGGAAATGGAGCACCCTTAAAAAAGAATTCATAACCAAAGCTGCTAAAGTGGCCGTGACGTTGCAGAAAACTTGTGGAGGATCTTCATCCGATGTGCCTAAATTGACTCCAACGGAGGAGCGCATTAGCCCTTTTGTAGCTAAGGCCACGTACAAAGGGATACCAGGGAGTATCGATTCCGCTCTTCCCCAAGCGACACCAGTTCCTTCAGGAAGTAACGAGTACGACCAGTGCCGTAACTAGCCTTTCATGGGCCCTGTGCAAGGACGTGATTCCCCCCATTATATATAAATCACAGGAAGTCAATTTATAGGCCCCCATCTCGGTCGTGGGCCCTGTGCGGCCGCACCTGTCGCACCTGCCTAGTTACGGCACTGAGTACGACAATAAAAATACCAAATATACTAATTAACAATAGGTTACCAACATGCAATTCGTGCTTAGCAATACATAGTTCCAATGAAAAAGCTAACTACTTAGGTAGGCCAAAATGTAACAATGAGTGCCAAAATTAAACGATATGTTAAAAACAATACGTTAAGTCATTGAAAAAACCAACCAAAAACATAACAGATGTCAAAAAAGCAGAGTACATGCACAATATTCCAGAATCAAAATACAAGCAAAAATTAAAGCGAATAAATGAAAGAAAATAATAAACATGCGATAAATTAATATAGAAACATTATTTAACACATACCCCCCAAAACCCATTATTTCAATGAATAACGCACAGCAATGACTAGTAATATCTTTCTCCAAAAGATCGAAACACCTTGTAATATTTGAATGTCTTCCACAGGAGTACCATCGTCTCTGCACAGTTTGGGGATTTCGCAACTCAGTACGTATTCAAGTTGAAGTTTTTCTCTGCACTTCGAATGTACAGTACTTAATTGACAAAACATCTTTATCCAGGGACAGTACTGGTTATGCAGTCACCAACTTCCTGGATTTGTTTAATGCGGTGGCCAATGACATAAGTTGCCAATCCGGGTCCAGTGAGGTAGTTCATTCTGCTGACACGACTTTGAATGAACAAGGGGAAGGAAGTGATCTGAGCTCCTGTGCATCTGCTGTCCTTGAGCACGATGGAGAAATGATTTCAACCAACAAAGTAGCAGCATCCACTGGTAAGTTAAAATCCATTAGTAACAAATATCTATTGCCATTTGTTCAAGAGAATTACCTGCTGAGATGAAACGATATTGATATCCACTAGAAGACTGATTTGAGAACACTTTCCTCAAATCGGTTTCTGGCTGCTTGGCCTTCATCAGTTGTAGGTAGGGAAACTTCCGCTTGAAGCTTAACCCTTTCCTACTTCCAGAGTCAAAGAAACGTACCCTAAAACAAATGCTGGGTAGTGCGATGGACGATTTCGTGGAAGCTGAGAAGCAGATTTGTAGAGATGTTGGCGATATCAAGGATTCGCCTGCTACGCTGGCCCCCAACTCGAGCCAGGATTCACCTCAACTTGCTCGCATTTCACAGCAGTTGGAGGAAACTAATGCGCACCTCAAAACACTGGCTGACTGCTCCACGGAAAGAGGTGAAGATTTCAAGATTTTTCTTGAAAATGACTCTAGAAAGACAGATGCCTTCTGTCAAGTAGTTGCCTCAATTACTGGTGTTCCGGTGCAGCCTCCTCAGCAACCTACTCCATAAACATTTTTCTGGTTATAAACGCCCGGGGACTTAGGCCTGAACCCAATTGTGTCACTTCACGCAATTGGTGGGATGGGATACCCCGTTATCAAAAAGGCGTCATTATTTCTACCTCCGGGGTGGTGTGGGAATGAAATAACTCAAATGGATTGGACTTTGAAAGGCGGTAAGTTACCCTTGGTCTTGTAATGCACAATTCCACCAGTTGCTGTCTAAGTAGTCTCCCCTGATTCAGGTAGTGATTGCCTTCTTCTGCTCTTTCAACCAATTCTCGTGGCATTACATGTGCAGTTGCAATCCTTCGAACATCAGCATTGACATCGGCTACAGGCGGATAAATTTATTTAACTTAATTGTCTTTGATATCGATTGTGTTTTTTTACCAGGTACGACTGGATGTTGAACGTTGTTGCTTATGTAATAATTATGTAAATAGCAGCAGGCTGTAATGATACGGCAGGCTTTTTCAGGCTCATAGCACAGATAACCTCCGCTCTCATCTGGGCACCTAAATCTGGATTTCAGGACACCATTCAACCGTTCAATGACGTTCCTCCCTTTGAAAAACTGACATAAATGTTTGGGAACTATTTGGGTGAATGTTATGTAATACCTCGCTTGTGGCGTTTGTAAATTCAACCTCTTTTGGAGTGTTAGGGTTTAGAAATGGAGTCATAACACAGGGTTGCAAGCCATACCCATTATCACCAAGCAGATATCCCACAGGCATTCTATTATGCACGAAATCACTGAACGCCAAATAAATGAGTCATGGATGCAGCCTGGCCAGCCAGCAACAAGGTTGGTAATTTTCAGATGATTATCGCAGACAATTTGTATATTGATGGAATAATTGTTCTTGCGGTCAAGGTACTCAACAGCATTTTCCTTTGGTGCTTTTATATTGACATGTGTACAGTCCAAGGCTCCAAGACCGTGTGGTAACACGCACCTACTCAAGAATTACCTCTGAAAAGGAAACCTTGAAATTTGTGTATTATATGTTCAATAAAATCATTTGCACGTACCTTGGCTTCTTCAGCGTACTCTGGTTGTGTGGGAAATGCACAAAATGTTCGGCATTTTAGCTATAATGACTTCAGATACTCTTCCTATTGCCCTACTGACAAATGGTTGGCTCATCCCATTTTCGTAGCTACTTGCTACTACTCGTTGAAACGAACCAGAGCCATAAAACATCAGAGCAGCTAGGACTTCCTGTTCTACAGTTATCACGAACGCGCCTACATACTGCTTGTCCAATTCTAAATGAAGCCTTAATATATCGCACAAGTTATGTACATCGTCTTTCGACATCCGATATTGCGCTAAAAACTCTCTACTCGGCAGTTCGAAAGTATTTCGTCGCTGCCACCTTAAATTTCATTATAAGCTAAGCCTAATTCCGCAACAGCAGCTACAACAGCAACAGCTCCAGCACTAGGCATTTTGGGAAATAATGGGGAAAATAGCAAAGACTAAATAAATTTCAAACTTTTGAGTACTGTTGAGAGTCTATGGAAAACATGACGGAAGTTGCGATTTACGTCACTCGAACGCTATCTGATCTCGCTAATCAGGTCTCTTAGTCAAGAGGGGTGAAACGCGGGGGTCGTCAGCGTTCCGCCCAATGAAAGCTCTTAGTCAAGATGACGTTCAACTTACCTTAAGCGCAGAATACCGGTGTTTATTTAAATTTTTCGTGGTAAGTTAGGGTGCGGCTGGGTGCCGGATGGACGAATAATAGTTCTTTCTATAAAATCGGGCAGTGTGTCAGAATTTATAGCCCGGTGTACCTAGTAACAAAGACCATACCACCGTAGGCCTATCATCGTAGTGCCCTTCGCCAGCGTCCCCAAGCCTGGACAGGTGACAAATCCAGCATGGGTAGCAGAACCCTACTACTGATGGTCGCACCTTAGACGCAAGCCATTCAACCTAGCAGAAGGTGCAGCAATGGGTGGACCAATCCCCACTTCGCACACAGCAGTGGGATTAGAAAATGGGGTGAGCGAAAACAAGTACCCGCCGCGTCACGAACGACGTCATTGGGGCTTTTACTACAAAATTTAGAAAGCGCCGTGAATTTTGACGAAATTTTTAAGAATTTTCTAAGCGGTTTAGCGGGGTATTTTATTTTTATTTCGTTGTAGACGTTCTTTGTATGGTGTATGACATTTTTTATGTAAATAATCAAGTTAAATCTTTAAGATTAACACATTATTATAAGTGGTAAAATTCTAATTAAATAACCGACTGACTTATTTTTAATTAATATTATGGCAATCAGATACGACATGTAGCTCTCTTACTCGAGCCACTAGAGGCTGCTAACACGTGTTTCCCTAGGCCAAAAAAATCTGCCCCCACTCCCCTAGAAAATTACGTTTTCGTGACATAGCGGGACCCATCTCAAACAAGTTGGGCAAGCGTAAATATTTTATAGAAAGAACTATTAGATGAAACATACTAAAAGATAGACAAATAGCATATATAGACTGCAGTCTATCTACGTCGCGTACCCGGTTTTATTAATAAATATTACTATCGTGACAAATGATAGTTGAGATCGCGTGGGTATTGTATCGATGTCTCTAGTGATGTAAGTTCTTAATTCTGATTATTCTGATATAATTAAACTTCTGGATGATTAAAATAACAATAACACCCCACAAATCTATGTAACAAATTAGTGATAAGATATAAATAAATACATTATCCGGTTTTTGAAAAATACAGCGACGTAATATACTTGCGGTATTGATGTAATTGTAGCTTGAGAGGAGAAATATTTGGGCGTGCGTTTACAAAGGCTAGAAATTCCCGTGGCCTGGGGGCGCTAGCAGCGTAAGTTATAAGATTATAATGTGCCACTGTACCAGATTTGATGTTAGGAAATTTTAACAGTGACGTAGACTTTAGGATTGGTGGTGAGAGCCTGCCGTCTACGGTCTTTTATCGAATACTCTAGAATTCAAATAAAAAAAAATTAAGGGCTAGACGGCGCCCCTGCCGGGCGCGGCGCCCTAGCGCTTAGCCCTAACTAGCCCAATGGTAGAGAGGGGCCTGCCTGTATATATTTCGCTTTGAGCTGGTTAAGCCATAAAATCCTTGATGGATTACATTTATAACACCTGTCTAGTTTGTGAACTGATCCATACTGTTATCACCTTAGTCCTAGCACCATATTGGGTAAGACCAATTTTATCTATAACATCTTGTTCTAAGCCCTTTATCGTGATAAGTATATTCAAATCCACCCTAAAACCATTCGGTTAAAAATCGCAAAGTCCTTTTAAACAAAAACGTCACGTCCTATATTACTTTAGGCCATAAAAGTAGTGAAATCAAATAACGGGCAAGATCTGTAATCATATTCCCATAAACGTCATAAACTGGACTTATTTATCGACAAGTGATGTGCTCTGAAGTAATATGCTATACCTTGCGCGTCCTAAGTATTTTACTAAGTTAAAATCCTTTGTACAGCCATTTCCTAGCTTAGCTGTAACGATTCTACTGATACAATATCACTTAAATAATTTACCAAGTTAATTAAAGAAATAGGTCAATATAAGATAAAACGTTTTCTTAAGAATGTATAAAGAGTGAACAAATCATAAAATTTACAACATAGCGGACGAAAGGCAAGCATAAATATCAAAATTTAGTTCCTAAAAACGATGTAGATGGCAGCATTACCTAATCACGGGACCATTTCAACCTCTTGACTTTAAAGTTTTCTTTCGTTCTCGCAAAATAAAAACACTCGATAAAATTACTGAAACTGTCCGTACTAGTGGTATTCGAACATTTCTGTACTTTATCGATAGGTGGCGGTGCGACTACTGAAACTGGCAAATTACTGAAAGCAGACAAGTTGTTGACTGCAGTGACGTAATTACTGCAGTCAACAAATTTTTATTTAATTATGGTTTTAAGGTAAAAGAGTAAATTTAAACAAAGTAGATAATGTATTTCGATCTAAACAATATATTTGATACACTGCGATTCTAATATTAGCCATTCTCTTTCTTTTATGGTTGTACAAAGGATTTTAACTCAGTAAAACACTTAGGACGCACAAGGTCTAGCATATTACTTCAGAGCACATCACTTGTCGATAAATAAGTCCAGTTTATGACGTTTATGGGAATATAATTACAGATCTTTCCCGTTATTTGATTTCACTACTTTTATGGCCTAGAGTAATATAGGACGTGACGTTTTTGTTTAAAGGACCTTGCAATTTTTAACCGAATGGTTTTTGGGTGGATTTTTCGTCTTTTTGTTTATAACAATAGAAGTAAAGTAACAAAGCGGAAATAATATTTATAAACAAAATTGGAAAGTGAAATTTCACCTATTTGGAATATTGAGAACTGCCTAGCTCTTTCGCCAACATTGTGTACGTTTAGATATTGTTTACGTTAATTTTTTTAAAACGTGACGTCATTTTGCTCTTTAATTCATTTTTAATGTTAATAAATAAGCTTGTACGATTGTTATTAAACTTTACACGTTTTGAACTGTGTTTATTACTCATTGGCATCGTTTACCGCCCTCTGGAGGCACACTGCCCACCCTGACACTGGCGAGACACTTCGAACTCACTGCACCTCTTTCACTTAGAAACAACCTATAAATCAGTAGCATTCGAATGTTTATTCTATTTCCCTAGGACAAGATCTGTAATTATATTCCCATAAACGTCATAAACTGGACTTATTTATCGACAAGCACTTTGGCGGACAACTTTAATAATAATAATCAGCTAGGCTAATACCCAAGGCACCACCTTAGGCCTAAGTCATCAAGCGACTTTTGAAGCCTTTAATTCAGGTGCCCGGTTTACAATGCGTAGGAGGGTGGTGGCACCCTGACACTCGCAAGACTATTGTTATCGAACTCAGCGCCCCTTTTTACCTACAATCCACCTATAAATATGTTGCATACAAGTATATCCGTCATAGCGGGCATTTTAACCTTTAAGACTATTTTTTCGAACACAGCGACACTTTTTTACCTAGAATCAACCATCAAACCTTTTGCATTATTTTTTTAAATCGCTGGTCGCTCCGGTTTAGTACTTCTTATGTGTTTATTACTCCATGGTTTCGTTACCGACTCGCTGAACTGTACATTTGTCACCATAGCTCAAGAACTATACTAGATACGAACTTCTCCTTTGGCAGGACATAATGGGAGTTTAATTTGAAACTGTAAACCATTTAAATTTCATTTAAATAGGTTCAGTAGTTTTTGCTTTAGAGCGGTCTGCGAGGAGAAGATGGAAGAAGAAGAAGAAAAATTAAGCCTTACTTTGCCCCATTACTACGAAACGTCGCCTCAACCCTGTTCGATGGAATTCGTATATGTTTGTCGCGTGCCTGTAACCTTTCAAATGATACATCACTTGTTTGATACGACCTATAGTTTTTGAGATACGAGGGGGTAAAATCGGCTTAATTCTGACTCGAGATAATATAGCAAGTGCCCGGGTAGGTGCTCTACTCTACCGGACCTTGCATAGGGACTACCTCCCTTTTGATTTAGAACGGTTTACCACAGATATGCAGTTTGATATTAGGATTTCAATTTATAACGTTTTCGGTTAAATTTAAAAATAACTTCAAATTGTTTTTGATTAAACGTGTAGGTTTGATAAATCAAAATGTAAGTAAGGATTTTGAAAATAGACTGGCCATTTTTTATTTCAAGAGTACATTGTAGAAATATTAGCTATCCTTTAAAATCAGCCGATATCAGTAAACTATGAAATATTCATTGTAATTTACATGGACTATTGCAACCCAGTTCAATTTTATTCAAAGAAATTTTATTTAAATCAAAATTTTGTTTTTTGCCCCAAATACTCGGTACTCTTCGTGCCCAGGTAAGAAAATAAACCAAGAGTCAGCATCTGTAATATTTGCTACCTAGGACATATGCCAGGCGAATATTTAACTATGAACGAACATTTTCGACTGTAACTAATACAATTCCGAGAGGAAGAAAATTGCAAGAAAAACAAATAAAACCTACATTCATACAAGCAAGAATTCATTAATAGTGCTTGTAAGCTTATCTGCTAGGCTTAAACCTAAGGCACCGCATTTTGGGCAAGTCAGTTAGCAAGTTTTAATGTTAAATCAGATGGCTGGGTAACAAACCCTTAATGCCACGCGATCCAACGGCTCCCGACCATTAACCCTAACATGTTCATCCGCTTCTTCAACGGTATCAGAACAGAAAAGCTATCTATATAGTCATCCGTCTATGTAATGTTGTTTATATTTTAGCAATTCTCACAGAAAAAAAAGAGTCAGTCAAAATTAAAAATAACAATTTCGCAAAAATATTTCTTCATAAATACCATTTTTAATATTTAACATCAATATCAACCTCAGCTGGAATAAAAAGAATAAAACCATAGATGCAATTCTGTGAAGTACAAAATAAATAAACTGTGCGTTCTTTATTTCCTTAATCTAATTTAACTTTAAAGTGTTCCCCTGGTATTAAAACGTTCTTCGATTATTAGTTAAATTACGTATAAAATATAGACTTTTGGGAAACAATCAATCAAACTCAACTGCTGTTAATAAATTAAAAACGTTATCAGAAAATTTAAAAACATGATATAAAAATCACCATGGCTAGAAAAACGGATATAAATTAATAAAAATAACATTAAATGTAAAACTTTTATTTCAGGAAAAGGAAAGTTTTTTTAAACGTCGTAAATTTGAACAACGATATGTCTCACTGTTAGAAAATTCAACTGGCGCAATGACAATATCAGCAACGCTGTTTAAGCGTAAGCTTCTTAGTTTAAACTTTACCAAATAGGTTTAAACAACCAAAATTTTCGGAAAACTATATTTCCAAAAACAGTTTCATTTTTTAAATAACAGCGCTCGACGTTAAAAACCTAGTAGACGCCATTTAAAAAAAATTGAAATAATTAAATTTTATAATTTCTTTTTAAATAACTTCTGGGGGAAATGAAAGTGGTACTTACAGATATATTTCTTCAATGAAATAAATTTATTTTAAATACGCATGTATTTTAAATTTATAATTAATTCTAAATTATCAAAATTTGCCTTTACTATATGTTTTGCCAAAAAACAACGAACTGATCAGATTATTTATCTCATTATGCTTAGCTTATTTTTTTACATTGTCTTTACATATCAATCTTATCTGAACTGATACAGTTAGATGAAGAATTATCTCATTAACACTTTTCTAGTATGATATCTTGTGAAGCTTGCCTGTTAATGACTTATAGCTGCCATATAGCATTAACTGTGTAGAATGTTGGGGTGTAATTCAACTCAATTTTAATATTAACTAAAAATTTTAAATGAATTAAAATTAATTTGGTGATCATATTGTGATCTTTAATTAATAATCTCTCAATTTAGTATAATAATGGTGGTATTAAAGTTCTGGAAAATAAGTGTGAGACGTTGAATATGAACGACTTCTCATTGGTTCGATTCGATTACACGCGTTAGAGTAATGCCTACCATTCTGAAAGATGGCAGTCAATACCACAGACCTTTCACATAGCCTAATGCTCCTAAAACAGAAAATGAGAGGACATAAAAGTAAGGGCGGAAATATTATAGCTCGGCGAAACAGATAAATTAACCGCTAAAGTTTTGATTAACCATAAAAATTACGATTAACTGTTTATACATGACTATATAGCAATTTAACATGTAAAATAATCGTTTTTTCCCGGATAATTTTTGTTTGTGGATAAAAATAAATAAAGTGATTATTTATTATCTATTAAACTATATTTCACTATTTTTCTCTAGTTAGCATTAAATTTGCTTTTCAAAGATTTTTGAAGTAAAGATTATTAAAAATGTGTAGTTAGGGCTTATAGCTGCATAAAGTCACTTTAGTTGTAAGATGTTTATTCCACTATTTTACTTCAGTGTACCTGCTAATACACGTTTAAAATGTCTTCCTTCATAAAATAAATCACGACCACCTGTCCCTTTATAATAAAAATTATTATTTAGTTGGAAAAACATCTCGCATAGAATTAATGATCAATTGTAAAAGTTTGATTTGAATGTCCTTTGCGCTGTCAATAAATTCACAACAATATGTCAAAATATGGAAGAAAAATAACTCCTTGTCTTCGTGGTCTATATAAAGTTCCGTGCGCTGGCAGATTCCGAATATTGTAAACAACTTAATATAAAGAAAATGATACGCATCTTTATCGCAGTCGTTTCTCTGGTAGCTGGAGGATTTGGTATGTACTTAAGAAACTGTTAAGCTCGCACAGTTAGAGATGGCACGACGGTGTATCCGATGCCGCTGCACCTGGCCTCTGGCTGATATTGGCTTTTTTGTCATATTATTATTTCTAAGGCGGTTGCCACTAGGGACATGTTTGTACATATGATTACTGATTTTTCGAGGATTTAACTGATATATAACCATTTTTTTGTGATTTTCTTAAGTTAATTTCCGGGTTACGTACAACTAATTTCAATTTTCAAACTTTTGTATTGATAACTTTCTCAGAAAAAAGTCTTTCTGTTATTGATACCGAAAATGCAGGTGTCCATTTTGTCTAGTAACTTAAGGATCAATTGGTTATTAATACGTTATAAATCAAGGCCCATGCATTCTTAGATAATTACATTTTTTAGTATTTTGAATTCGCCGCAGTTTCCCGCTAGGTGCGCATGTACGTTAAATCTACTGCGTTGGCCCTGTCAATATCATAGGCCCAGGTGATATATTACTACCGGCCGTAGCCTAAGTGATTTATATCACCATGGCTTATGCTATACACAAGGCTTGAGCACCTAGCGGGAATATGCAGCGAACTTGAAAGACCATAATTTCTTTTTCAAGCATGCACGGGCTTTGATTAATTACATAGGTAGTGGCTGTACGCGCAATTTTTTATGGCAGTAAATAAAACACCCAATACCTAAGATCGTATTTATTTAGGAGCTATACCATATATGACGATTCATACGGTTAGGCAATTGGCTATACAAATGACCCAAAGAAACATTACTTTATGAGCAATAGTTTTGTGCAATCTCCATTTGATTATTATCCCTGAAAAGCCAAATATAATCTAATTCCAAGTTTTTTGGATCAATTCTGAAATATTTTAATGTTATTATCGATGTTTTTAAATATATTTATATATTTATTTAAATATTTTGTATTGTTTTCAATTTATATACAATTTTAACGTAATAAGATATTTAAAATTATTCGGGAAAATTACGAAATTTATATTAAAGTTTATGTAAAAACAGCTTTATTTTTTCAAAATTATGTCGTTAAAATAAAATATGTAGCTTTTTAAATCTTAAAGGAATTATGTTTTACTTTTCAGATTATAAAGGGTCATGATTTTTTGATGAATGAACTGATTAGATATATAAATGTAAAAAACCTCAGTCAGGACCTCAAAATTATCCCTAGTTAAATAAATATCGAGTATTCAGGTCTGGCCTTTAGTTAAAAACTATTAAACCTTTTACGGCTCAGGTAAACGTCTAATTCCCTACCCATTTGAAATTTCAATTGAAACTGAATTGTTAAAATAAGGTCTTATATCAATTATATATGGCCTTGCTACTGAAATAGTTCATAGGAGTGAGGTTAGAATACGCCCGGTGAAAGCACTTATCTTCGCGTTATAATGCTATTTTCTTAATTTTGTTTCCTGCAGGACAAACTTCTACTGATGACACCGCATGCTCAAATTTGGATCAAAATGCAGTGGCCATTCCTGTAAGTATGACCCATTTTGTAACTGAGGTGTCCTAGACATGCACGTACAATGTTTTGTACAATGCTCACAAACGGAATAATTCATTTAAAATTTCGAGTTGGTTCTTACTTTTAAAATTTTAACATAATCAAAATGAACATGGTCTATCCTAATTATAACAGCTGTTTGAGTTTGGTCGCATTTCGGCAGCATAACTCGAAAAAAGTCAAACGTCTAACACTTTACCAGAAATACCAACTGTCATCAGTAATCAGTTTATCCTTGATATTTCAATAACATTTCTTTTGTTAAAAAGGTTTACGAAGGCTCCTGTCAGTATATGTGCATGAATGGAACTTCGAAAATCGCCGACAACCAAAATGCAGCAGATATGACTTCGTGCACCGTCCAGAACGCGGCAGACCCTCGTCAAAATAAGGGTGTAAGTAATTAACAGCTGTACATGGAATTATCAGACGAAGAACGTTTCTGCTAAATAACACTTTACCAAAAGAGCCTCGTCTTACGTTTTCTATGAAATTGATATTATTTAAACACTATTAAACTTTTTTGTTCGTCAAAGGGCGGTTCACAAATTACGTAACGCAAACTTCCCCTTTCCCTTTGTAACAAAAAGGTACAACTGGGAAAATCACCACCCCCTCAATTACGCCACAAATATAATGAACCACTCAATTTTAATAGCACCATAAATCTTCAAAATATTTATATATCATTCAATATAAATACATTGTTTAGTGTTCTTGATCTTGAAAAACTAATATTAACTTCGAAACAAGTACTAAAGTGTTAGCGTACATTTAATTAATTATTAATAATACAATAGAATAGATGTCTCCATAGAGGTTACGTGTTCATGTTTTTCTAAGTCATTATCTTTTGTTATTGAAGATAGAAAGTACGAGCTCCATTAGCTAAATATTTTGGAAATTAAATCCACATGCGAAACGCGCGTGAAAATAAAGAACAATAAATCTTAAGCTAGTGACGTGGATAAAAACTTGTTATACTTTTTATTATAATTATTTTGTGGAAACATCTTTTATATTGTGTGGCGTAAAAGGTTTCAGTGAGCCATCCCCTCTACTCTGTGATACGCAATTTGTTAATATAACCTAACTTGTTGACGCACTTTCTCCACTTCTCAATGTTTTCAAACATTCCCATACTAAGCATAAATCTTCGTTCATTAGGGTAGGAATTGAAAATGATACGGAAAAAATTAGGGATATTACACACTCTAAATAGCCTATTACTACTTCCGGCGACCGGGGCCGGGAAATTTCGCCGTGCCCATGTTTCCAATTTCACCCTAATCTACATAAACTTTTCAAATAATGGAGTAATAAGAGTTAATGATACAAAACTGGAACTGGTGTCCCTTTATCCATTTTCGCGTTTGGAACCCCAAAATGTGACCAGTGCCGATTTTTGTTTTGCAGTAGGGCCTGTGTCTTTATTGTACAAATCTGTCCAACCGATAGGGTTAGGAGGCGTTATGACGCATTAATCTTTAGGGGAATAGATGACCTCGATAAACCATTATTGATTTCGGTGATCAAGGATTTGGGCAGTGGCAGTATTCATTATTCTACTGTATTCTAACTCTTCAACCGATATGGTGAGAAGGGTGAATGAAACATCAATTGTTAGAAATGATCAAACCCTCGCAGCTCAAACGTCGTAGGAAATCTCAAAAATGTATCGGCAGCGGCGGTACGGTGATGGATGAAATATCGGCGAGCGTGGCGTTGGATTTCGTGGTGCCTGGCTGATGCTCTAATTTGGCGGTTTCTTAGTATTATAATTCGAACTCTTATTGAAATTTATTCACATATTTTGCTTATTTGATATTGTGACTCTGATGTCAAAGTTCTTAATGGGATAGCTCTAGTTTTGAGATTTGTCAATATTATAAGTCTAACAATTGGGGACTTTTATTCGCATCTTTTTCTTATTTGAATTTTAAAGACATTGTTACTCTGAGGTCGTAGTTTACTGAAGTATTTCTTTTTGTGCGTGGTTTTTGCTTATAGACAGGGTGATTAAATATGATTATTCGTATTGAAGTGCTTATGAAAAAGCTACTTTGGCTTTAGGTAAATCTTACGTTCTGATAGTTAGTTGACTAAGTTCATTTACAGGGTGATTCAAATATTGTTCGTATTTAATGGACAAAGTGATTGTTATTAGCGTTGTAATGGATTTTTTTATGTCTTTTTTGTTATTTCACGGTTTAGCGCACCATTTATGTTAACGGTGATTGTGATTTGGTTCATATTGTAGAGAGTGGTTTGTTAATATTCCTCTTTGGTAGTTATAGTGCGCTTATTAAGTAAATAAACAGTATGATGGGAAATTAGTTTCAAATTTAACTTTAATATGATGGATCTGCATAGCGGGGTGATTGCGTGTACCAGTAGCGGGAAAATATGTGGGTGCCCTTCCCCCTTGACGCGGGTGGTCCAGCACCAAGCGCGGTGACTTAATGATTTGTTATTTCACCCATAGCTCAAGATGTCTTTTAGCACCCGCCCCTTGAGCTTGTTCTGTATCCGCCACTGATGGGTAATCATATCCCGGGTGATTTGTCTTTTTAACCAAAAAAATAAGCAAGAAAAATATTCATATATTATTTTTCAGTACACTCTAAGTCAACCTTCTTTGTGACGTCGATGTGAAATAAATGTTTCTAAAAATAAATTGAACCAAAAATAGCCATATAAATTTTTTCTTTTACGTCATGAGACAGAGCTTGTAACAGTATAATCGTTGCACTCGCAATAGGAAAAATGTTTCCCAATTTTTTAATTTTATTTTCCATTTAGTCGAGTAACTTCGGATAACATATTTGCCATATTTGTTTGAGCTGCTATTTCAGATATACTGAACCAATGTAATATTAATAATCTTCATTTGATTTCAGAGATGTATAAACGGCGACTGCATAGATTCAAGATCTCTATCAGCCTGCCTTATTTTGACAAAGACCGGACAAACATTACAAAGTGTTTCGGAGGTCAGAATCTAATTCGGTTATGAATTTTGTTTCGTTAGTATTTTCAGTGAAAAAATATATGATTCAATAGAGCTTAGGCGTCAGCATAGCTTTAAAAGTCAAATGATTTGCGTTATTTCAGCAAATGTATGGTAATCATCGTTATTTTCTTATTTAAATTAGAGTAAATTATAACTAAAATTATATAGACCGAATTCAATAAGTTTAACATTTTAATTAATTTTGCAAATATGATTATTTAACACTTATTACTATAGAACTATTATTTTACTCATGTCATCGCAGGAGACAGGAGGCTGTTCAGTCTTGTGTCAAATCAGCAACTCAGAAACATCGGCTACAAAACAAGAAGGCAGCCCTTGCGTTACCGATCGCAGAAGAATCAGAGTAAATACCACTTTTGTCTTAAATTGTAACACTAGCTGCGTTACGTTTTCTATTAGTTAATTATGAACACGTATCATGAATCTGTACAATGTTACATTTTTAATTAAATATAAACTTCGGAAGTGGAATCTGCCGTCAAAAAAGCTCTTGGAATAGATGTGCCCAATAAAAGTGATTTCGACCAAATGCGTAGCGCTGTCGTATGGGGAGTAGAAACGTTTGAAGGACCAACGCCACTGAAACTCTTGGGCTTGGGTGAGGAATGTCCTCGAAAAGAGTTTTTAATAAATGTGGGTAACGGCCGTGATTGAATTATTTTATGTCTTTAGATATTTTGGGATGATTTTAAGGTGATAATTAACAAAGTAACAGTAATAATATTATTTAATTAAATTAAAATTTAAAGCATTATTTGATACCACAGTTATAACTTCTCCATACCGGTAGTTAATGTTGGATTAATTTAGCCTTAAATACCCTAAAATGTATGATTTTGCTTTAAAAACTTCTATTCGTAAGCGGTATGAGTTGTGTTTTGTTTCTCATCTGTGTATTTCTACCATTTTAACCTTAAGAGTGATAAAACATGCGAATTGGTAGAATAGTGCATACTCAAAAGTGACAATAAAGCAAAACCCTAAACCAATTTAAAGTAATTTAGGAACTTCCTTAAAACTCGTACCAATCAAAAGCACTATCCAAAAACTACGTAAACACGACAGTGAAAGAGGACCCTTGGTTAAAATATGTTACAGAGAGGTGATTTTTAAAAAAACTTTTTTAATACAAATTTTAAAAATTTTCAATAATTTAACGAAAATATGGGTCATTTAGATAGATGGTGATTAACTTATCATTATCACCCGCAAACCCACTTTTTCTACAGCGCTTGTGAGGCATTAGTGGTATGAAATTTGTTTTGTAACTCCTCGGTGTTACCTTAACTTTTAAAACGTGATATCTAAAATAATACATAGTTATTATAAGGATCTTTTGAATTTCAGGGTACTTGCAAAAAAGGTCAATGCAAGGCTGGAGGTCCCGGCCCTAAACCTCGCCCACCCCCTCGATCAGATGAGAGCAAATCGTCCGAAGAGAGGGACAGTAGCGAGAAACGCGGCGGAGGCGGACGTCGCCGTCAGGGTGATTAATGAAACCGCGACCCGCGAAGCAAATAAGCCTCAATTTAAATAATAAAACAATTGAGAATTAAATTAGTTTTTACGTTTTTCTTTCTATATTTACACACATCATTGTGCGCCAGTGGTGGCGCGAGAAATTTCACAGGTTTTCCTAAAAGTGGGTCATTTTAAGGCGCTAACAAAACCTACAGAATCTGGCTTGGGACCCCACCATTTAATTTTTGGGTCCTTTAAATCGGTTATTAGACACCTTAATAAAATCAAAAGTAAGCTTTAACAAGCATAACCTACACCCGCCGCCGCTACTGATGGTTTCTTTATTTATAAAAACTTGTTGTGATTAAACTTAAAAGTTAGCTAGGCATGAAGGGCTTACCAATACCCTCCCTCCTACGTCGTATAACCCGCCACCTGAATTAATAGCTTAAAATGTTGACTTGAGCCTAGTACGGTAAAATTAAATTCAAAATGGGGTGTTCGGGAAATAATTTGGGACAACCGTTTTGCAACGGAAATGTGTTCAGATGGATGTCCTGAGTAAGGACAAAAAAGTTCTAAAAAATTCGCGGAGCGGAACATGTCTAAAAACGCCCGCCATTTTGGCTATTTTTCGTTTTTTTACGTTTTTAAGCTAAATGCGAAGATATATCGCGTTAAGTCACTGGACAACAGATGTAGCCCTTGCAACTATCTATCGAATGAGATATTCTCTAGTGGGCATAGATGGGACGTTTATAAATTTCGATATTCCAATCACGATACGAATTTTTCTTTGTAATTTAAAAAAAAACATACAAAATATTGAATTTAAAAAATTACTTCGGAAAGGGGCAATAGAGTCCTGACTTTGACCGCTCAGGTTACAACGCTCATAAATACAGAAATTTGACACTAAAAGTTCTTAAGGTGATAAAAATTTAACGCGTTGCTTTATAGGAAACCTTTTGACATGTATTCGCCAATTTTTGGAAAATAAAGGTCATTATTTTTAGAGAATGAACCTTAGGAACGCTATTAGTGGAAGTGTCCAGGAATGGAAGTTAACTAGTCGCTCTTGCAAAAGCCTTTGTAGTATATCAGATAGCTAATAAATATTGTTTTAAGTCACGTGTTTCTTCTTCAATAACAGGCTGATCTCGCCAACGAAATTTTCTATAATTTCGAGACCTTTTTCAAAATGTAGTTCCTCTCGGTCTTTTCGAGTTGAAACTTGCGCGCTATGGCTAAAAGTAAATGAGCTAGTGTTGAATGATCGGAATTGTACTTGTATAAACTAATATAACTTGTGTTAAATAAAGGATAATAAATTTTAGCCAATACGAATTTTCGGTATGGAAGTGTGTTTGATATGTGACGAGCCGTTAGAAAATAGATCTGTTACAAAGGTGAAGAAAAGAGGAATCTAGGGGCTTATAAAAGATTAAAAGCCAGTAAGGAACGTTTGGATAATAAGCACGAACACTTTGAGAAACTCGACAGTATAACGTTCCATAAAGATTGTCGATTGAACTATATTAGAAGAGCCAGTATTCAAAAATACTTAGAAACGAAGAATGCAGTTGCTTCTAGTAGTTCAACACCATCAGAAACCATAAGCACACCCACTTTCAATTTTATGAGCGATTGTATTTTTTGTGACATCGAACAAGAATAAAGAGAATAAGGTTCGCGATTTTCGTAAAGTAGAATAAACGCTCGAAATAAAGCATTCTATTGAAGCAAGATGTAAAGTTCGTGGTAACAAATGGGGAAACGAAGTATTTCGACGAATAGGTTCAGAAATAGACCTCGTAGCTCTGGAAACCAGCTACCACAAAAGTTGCCATACATCCTTCTCGATAATTTAAAGCAAAGATAAAGCTAGACTTCAAAATGACAAACTAGAAGACGCTCTGAAAAAGGTCTGAAGAAATTTAATATGTTCTGAGCGTTGCCAGTTTTCTATTTCGGAAATTAATGCCGAATTAAAGATCTTTATGGAAGACGAAGATGACTTTATTACGGAAAAACATTTGAAAACCAAGCTTTTAGATCAATTTGGAGATAGCATAGTTATAACTGGGCTAAGACATCGAGGAGGAAGCGGTATACTTTGTTTCAAGGGCTCACTAGAACTGATTGTCCATAATAAATAAATGGCACGAAGAAAGAATGTTCAACGAAAAAGAAGAGAGGTTGAGGATAGTCAAAACTGCGCTTAAATATCAAGAGAGGATATTAGACTAATGACCTGTGATTTCGATTGTCACCCTTCGACTGAGAATATACTAAGTAAAGGTGAACAAGATTTACCTGTAACATTAAAATCATTTATAAATAATTTGCTGGGAACTGATAAGATCGATTTAAATGGAGAAATTAAAGCCCTTTCCTTAGAGAATTCCATAATGTCATTGGTACGACCAAGGTCATTTATTTCACCAATATTTTGCGCACTAGCCCTACACTTTCATCAAAAATACGGGTCTCTGACCTTGGATCTTGTGCGAGGTGTGCGGGCCTTACCGACTTCCAGCGAAAGTGTCCCGACCTCTGACCCTGGGGGTAATCAAGACTTAAGACCCCCTTGGTCATTAGACTTGGCACATGCCACCTCGGCCTATTGGGCAATTCAAATATGGATGCCAAGAGGTTATTTGGTCCATGTGACACTATATCCGACCCGGATGTAATAGGTCACGGCCCCCTTTTGATTAAAACCAGAAATCAGTGATTTAGAGAAACAGAATGACAACTAGAACTGAAGTTGGAGTTTCTCTCTCTCTCTCTCTCTCTCTCTCTCTCTCTCTCTCTCTCTCCAAGAGAGACCAACCAACCGCTCCAAAATAAAGTTAAAATAAAGACATCGAAGTGTTCACCGGTGCCTCTCGGTAGCGGTTCCTCGACGCCAGCTCTATGTGCGGTCCGAGATAACCGGAGCCAGCAATCCTCCATCTCGACGGCCTACCTCGTTGGACGCTGCTTTTAATTTCACATGAGTATAATTTTAACTCATAATAGCGATTCGTCGCTACTTCCGCGTTAACCACAAACTATGGTTAGCGGTATAAGCCGATAATACGGCTCCCAAAAAAATTTCAATGGCTTTCGGGCGTAGAACATTGTTAGTGTAGTTTTAATAATTATTCTATTTTAGTATTTTGGTCAAGTTACCATTTTTATGTGCCTCTGACATTAACCCTACGGGTTAATTTGTTATATATTTCAGTGTATTACCTTTTCACGGCCTTTGCGCCATTTCTTGTTTTGTTTAATGAAATTAATTTCTAAAGTCAACTATTAAATTTCACCTATGGCAATTCTCAATGAATAGTTTTATTTCCTTCGTAGTTAAGCCGAAACACGTCCCTAAGATTTTTTAGCCAAGTAAAAGTTATTAACTCGCTAACCCCAATAGTGTCAGTTATGCGAGCATCAATAAATTGTAATGGGATAAAATATTCCCGTTACAGTTGTTTGAGCCCAGAAATTTGGATAAAGATAGCTTCCAATTTTCCAAGACCTAAAACCAACATTAAATCGAGTGATATCGGAGAATTTGGAAGTATTACTGCGCTTCAATACACTACACCTCCCACTAATGGTTTATCTAAACTGAAGGTCAAAACGTTCACCACCGAAACTTACGAAATGTCGTTAACTCTAAAAAAAATAAACAACCTTAACACACTTTGGCTTGTTGGAGATTTCATAGAGAACAATTCGAATCCTTCGTGGAGTGGGTATATGGCAGAAGCAAATATATCGTCACAATACTATAAAACGTCAGTTATACCTGTACCCATCATAAATTTAGACCCATGAAATTTGAGTACTATTTTCACTGCTCTCATGTACGCCAAAAAAAGTTGCGAAAAACTTAATCAAGATCATTGTCTCGTGACTTTCGACCAGACACTGTTTCATAAAGCAGCGGCAATGTTAGAATCCGCGAGTCCCGAAAGCCACTTATCTAAGATTATAGTTCGACTTGCAGGTTTTCACACATTAATGTCGTATTTGGGTTTTATTGGATACGTAATGACCTCGAGTGGAATTGAAGAGGCTCTACAAACCGTTTACGCCAAAAATACGGTTTTGCATTTATTGGATGGGCACGCGTATTCAAAATCTTTGAGAGGAAAAGTGTTAGAAAACTAGGACCTAGAGACATTGAAAATAATATACAATAATCCAGCAGAAGATCAAGTTCTTAACAACGAAAATCGAAACAAAATCGATAATGATTTTAGAAATGAAATGCTTAGAATTAAGAATGTCGGGAAAACTGGAAATTGTAAAGATCTTTATTTATGTAGAGAGAACTGGAAATTGAGACCTTCATGTCTTCGCTACTAAACAGATACTACCATATGTTTTTGCTACTGGACATCTTGGCCCGCTAATGTCATTTTTAGTACAACTTAAAAATAATTAAATTCTGAAATTCTAAAATTCTTCATTATGCAAAATCAACACTTTTATATTCACAACAGATAGAAAAGATAAAATCAACATTCTTTGTGGAAGACTACGAGCACTTTTCAGACAAAGGAATGTTTACGATTCGGCACGCAGAAAAATTTTGGAATGGAACGTGAAATGATGGTCATTGAATTAAATTTGATGCGACCAATGAAAATTATGGGAGGTTTAATCCATGGAAGAGGCTTTGGCGATGGTGCTGTAGCGTAATTGATCGCAGCTGTGCATTTCTATAAGTAACGTGATCTAAGAGTTCGCTGGATGTATTTCCGTAACCAGTGAGCAGTACGGGGAACATAGAGATTCCCGAAAAGTTCGAGATAAACAAGATCTTTCAAAAATCATTGCTTGGCTCCATTTTCACCAACAGTTGGCTTTGATATTGTATCATTAGCCAACGGATTGGTAGCGGACGCCACTATCAATTGTGCAAAAGCTAAGGAAATAGGCGACTCCTTGTTGAAAAATTGTGAAGAAAAACATTCGAAGCACTGATTCTTAGACGTAACCACCGGGTTAGAACACTAGCTCTAACCAATTGCAAAACGGTGAAGATTAAGGACAATATTGTAACGATAAATCCCGTTCCACTTTTCAAGCGGATAGTTTCCATGAATACGTCTCCTCAAGAATTAGAAGAATGTTTCGCTTTCCGAGTTAGTTACGGAAGTGTAAGTGTTCAACGGCGCAGATGCCGATGTTGAAAAACTACACGAAATTGGTGAGAAAATCATTTTACGGTTGTACGGAGTGCAAAAACGTACGAAATCCTTAAACCAACAGCGTTACTTCATTTACAACCGTTTTGTTTCAAAGCAACGGCTCAAGAACGCGTTTGATCTAGCGACGCTACCGCCAACCTCTGAAGCAGCGAAACACCATATAAATCGTGTTTATTACCAAACACAAAGATTGGATTGGAAATAAACTCAATCCAGATAATTTGTGTTGGAATAAAGTTAGTCAGATTTTAGAAAAAAATCGTGTGAAAAACCACCAGCCCCGCAAAGAATTCTAAATTTGTTATTTTGTGGATGTAAATCCAGTAATTGCGGAAATGCGTGCTCCTGTAGAGTAACGTACCGTCGTGGCGCGATATGATAGTGCCATTTGTACAGTTGCCTACGTTATTGTAAAGGTCCGAGCACGCTCCCTAAGAAGTGGGGTATTTTCAATATCGCGACTACTTGTTTCTATGATTTGATTTACGAGAGATGGCGTTGCAAATTGTACCTAGTAAGGGGTTTTCCATAAAATTCACTTTTATTTTATGCACGGGGGTCATTTAAGCGGGCTAGGAATCCAAGTAACCGCAATAAAGGTTTAAAACTATAAATATAATATTATTATTAAAATGAAGGAAGAAATAGAACTAGAATGCAATAAAATTAAGTTTTTTTATTTTAAGAGATATTTTGTGTTAACATGGCTAACAGTGAAAAGACAGATTGAGTCATATAGTAACAACCTTATAAACATACTATTTTATTTATTTCGGTTAGATTAATTTTAAAAGAACTGACTTTGTTAACTAGCTTAGTTAAATGAAAAACTAAGACCATCCCTAAACTTTATGAACCTTTCTTGATAAAGGTACATAGTTGATTTTTTTTTAATTTGTAATGTATTGGTTACGTCTCTTGCGTGATTATAGAGTAAGGGTCTTAAATACCTCTCAAGTAATAATTTGGGTAAATTGACATTACCACAGTCACAAATGAGTGCTTTGGAAAAATGGTGAAGAATTATTTGAACTGCCGTAGCTAGTACGCATTCCTCAGGCAGATTGTGCAAGAATGATTGCACAAATTATGTAACAGAAACTAATATTAAGACCAATAATCTACTGGGGTATTTTAAACCACCACTATCTTGGTTCTTCATTAATTTGTATAATGGCGCGTTTGAAACTGGTTGAATCAACTTGTCGATACAGTCATAACATGAACTATGTTCTTCTGCGACTCTGACAATACAGTCTCCAATTAGTGCAAAAGTTACATTTTGGACGGTTGGTGGACAGTTTTCTGAAAGAGAAAAAAAGGGTCAGATATCATTTGTTATAGATGGAAAACTACGTATAGTTTACCATTTCCTTTGAAAATTTCAATGGAATCTAAAATCCTCAACAAATAAGGTGATAATGGTTTTTCAAATCTTGGGATTCAAGCCAAACTGATAATTGTATATCTTCTTTGGAATTGGAAAGAAGGTTTTTTCCAAAGCCTTTATCCGATGATGTTGCAACTTTAATATCATTTCCTCGGCTCGCTTTAAGAATTCCATTTTTTAAGGCGTGCTCCAACCCTAAAGTACAGGATCGTACGCCCATTACATCATTCAAACCTCCAGAATTCCGAAGCTGACTATAACCTTCTTCAACGGCATCACTAGACAATTTTCTAGTAAGAACGTATTTAAAGCCATATTTCAATAGATATTTTACAAGGCCAATTGTTGAATTTGTGGTAACTTTTATAGCCTCAAAGGTTTCATCTGTGAGCCTTTCATGTTTTAAATGTGCGTTGCTCTGGCTCATTTCGATAAAAGGTAGAAATTCTTCCTTAAGCCATACCAATCTTTCATCATCAACGCTTTCAAAAGGAATCTTGTTTTCGTTTCTCGTATAATAGCCCTGTGTTCGGTTACAAATTGCATGAATCTCAAACCATTTGCGAATGGTTTCCATAAATAATATGGTTGCTTTGAGATGTTCTTTTTCTGCATCACTTAAAACATGCTCTCCTGTGATTTCAAACAGTATTTTTAAGGCAGCAGTGACTTGCTGGGAAAAAATTGCACCGCTCTAAGGACATTCATCTTCTCAAAACTTGTTGGAAAAAGGATTTTGCGGGTGAGACACCTTGCTAGCTTCACTATTTTTCCTTTTTGCATATTGTAAATACGAATAAAAAATTTAGATGTAATTAGAAGCCCAATAATTATCATTTATCGAGAAAGAAACTGTGATCGTATGTTCTTAATGACGTAACTTTGGTCAAAAGCTATAAACATTTTTCTTTCTGGGTCAAGCGGATGCTATAAAATTCCTTTTGCAAAAAATTTAAATGTTGCCGTGTTTGTTTTAGCATTATCAGAGACAAAATCACCAAATCCTAAAGCCACTTTCTTCTACTGCATTTATTACATCTAAAACCAGTTTGTGTAGCTTCTCTCCAGTTAAATTTTCAGTAAAGAAGTAAGTAACTGGTAGTTTAAAATAAGTTGCAAGTCCTTGGAAGACTAAACAGAGTAAATGTGTTGCCAGTTTTCGTTCTTCATCCTTTTCCATCGGTATACTGGTACTCGTTTTACTAAAAAACTTATCCAAATTTCGATCATATATTAATTTAGCTCTTATAGACATTTCATCAAACAATAAACTGCCCATAATTTCTTGTCATTTTTAACTTTCGAGAATTCTGCCGCTAATCTTTCTTTGACTAGTTTTGTTTTTCCATCTTCTCCACTGAAATGGCCGATAAATCGTTTTAATGTTGTACGGTGTGGTAAATGCAGAACTTCAAGATCTCTCATGTAACTATAGGCTGCTGGCTAAACAACAAATTCTTAGGGTTGACTCTTGATAGCGGACAGCCTTTTTTCCATATGATAGAACTTGTTCAATTAAAAATTTAGCTTTGATCTCCTCGGTTGTGTTTGCAGTCTCCATAATTTTAGATACTTGTTTTACTTCTTCCCGGTTGCTTAGTTCTTTGAGCTTTTTGGTAGTGGTAATCAAGTTAGATATGGTTTTTCTCATCTTCTCAATTTTCGTCAGTAATTTATAAACAATTCTACCAAGTTTCCTAGTTGAATTTTTAGTGGTCCTTTTTCTAACATAAACTGAAGCCTGGGTTGATACATCTCTAGTTTGAGCAACTTCACTTTGAGTACATTCTTCATGTTGATCCATTCTCTTTTTATCAGTTCGTTGATCTTCATTAGGAACACGCTTGGAAGTCACTACATTAGGAATATGTTGCGAAGGGACTTCATTTGAAACAGATGACATTTGAGTGTTTTGTATCAATTTGTTTAGAGGAGTACTTTTGGTAGGAACTGTGATCTTTGTGTTGGTCGGTGTAAATAAACGTTTCTTTATCGCAAACTTCCTGTCATTATTACGAAGTGCTATTTTTAATCCCTTCAATTGTTCTATTGCAACTTTTGATTTGACTATTGGAGATAATGATATTCCTATTCCCTTGGGTTTACATTGGAGATGAACTTCTCTAGCAGGATAATTAAACCTATCACAGATTTCACTTATCACAGTTTGCTTTTCATGGTTAATAACGTTATATGGAATAAGTGATAAATGTTGTCTTGGGGTTGACTCAAGCTGAGAACCTTTACTTTGTTTACGGATAACGCTGGGGGAATGATAATAATCAATATCTAAATTTTTAACTTGTTGAGGTATTGCCACACTTTCAGATCTAGATGTATCACAATTTATCACAATTGGGGTAACATTATTTCTAACATGCAGTAGTGGCGCCAGGATCTTTGGGGAGGTAGGCCAATCATTTGGAGGCCCCACCAAAATTATGGAGGCCCCCCACCACAATTTTTTCAAATCCGTCCACGTGGATTATTTAATTTTTTGAAGCAAGTGGTGAAATCTTGCGTAAAATGGGTACGCGACGAAAAAATTAATTATGAATTAAATAAAACTAAAAACTGAGTGTGTGTTGATCCTTTTTGTGTACTGATAACACTTAACAAATGCGTGGTTATTTACTTATTTCTACCACTGAATTTCAGTCTATCAATTTACATTCATTCCTTCGGTACTTCGCATGTACATCCCTTACATCAGAAAAGTGACTCGTACCTTTGAAAGGAATAAAAACAGCAGTGTCGTTAAGCCAATCACTCGCATTGCATATTGGAAAATTAATATATAAATAAAGTATTTCGAAAAAGAATTACAGAATTTTTTTATATTAAATAATTTCAAGTAGGCCCAGGCCTACCCCGGCCTATTGCTGACGCCGCTACTGCTAACATGGGGTACAATGTTGAGATTCAAGCGTCGTCTTGTACATGATACGCTAAAATAACTTTCCTTTAAGTGTTTACTGCATACTTTGGCTTCTCCTTGCGAATCAATTAACGCAATTGATTGATTAATGTCTTCCTGACCAAATACGGCTTCTATCCATTTCCTTCTCATGTTTTCTTCCGTGGGAAACAAATGAAAAGTGACATGTACCCCATTTTTTCTTGATGAATATTTCGTTTTCTTCTCTTTTTGTCACTTTCATTACAAGTGGGCACTGAACAGACGACCATTTAAATGCTTTAATTAGTTATTACCAAAATTTAACACACAAGATCAAGAACTGCTCTTGAACTGTAAATTGTTAGTCCTAATGTTTTTTAATGCGAATATCAACATTTTAATTTAAAATGACTAATATTAATGAAACACGTGCTAACCTTTCTTTTCCATTAAATCTGGGAATTTATATTCTTGAAATAAGATAAATAATTGTTAAATTACATCGTTAAAAAACTTCACGTTCGACGTTATAACGCAATGCCATATTTGTTTTGAACAGTTGAAAACGTTGCCTAGCAACGAGGTCCAAGTAAGAGATAACCTAGCGGCCTTAATTGGCAACATAAAATGCCAGAAAAAAATCAAGAAATATCGCGTGCACGGGCCTTTATAATACTTGTAGTAAAGTATTTTTATAGTTAATACTTAAATATAGTTCATACAATTTAATTATTGTTGTGGGCCTTTTTAATGATTTCGCTCCAGTGGTGGATACAAAAAACTCCAAGGGGCGCTAAATGACGTTTTGATATATGAGTGTAATAACAAAAATCAAATCACATGAAAATCTTATACGCTATAGCAAAACCGTCGAAATCGACGAAACAAAAATAGAAGAAAGAAAGTATCATCAAGGACGCAAAGTGGATGGAATGTTGCTGTTAGGTTTGCTAGAACGCAACTTATTCAAAAAAATCCTTTTCGAGAGATTGTCAATTCCGATACCGGTGCCCACACGCAAACCTTTGAATCTTTCTGGCGTGCGTTAAAGAGGAAATGTAAGGAATACGCCATAACCTAATGACTTTGCACATATTTGTGGAGAAGATGGGTGACTTGGATCCTTTTTGGCTTTTGTAAATATTATTTAATATGTATATCCTCCGGAAAAATAAAATCTATAAATATATTTTGAAGAAAATTTTGAAATTTATCATTGACTAACAGGTGGTTCCTTTTAAAGTGTTGGTTGCACGAAATTTTAGCTATGGCTAATTAATGGTTCATTAGAAAGAGCAAACATTTTTTAGCAAGTACAGAAAATTTCATCAAAATCGGTTAAGTGGTCTTTGAATTATTATAAAAAGAAGTCGAAATGGTGGAAATAGAGTTTTTGGGCGAATTTCCAGACTTCTCGGCACCCATGACGTCAGAAAATGCGAAGCGTATAATTGGCTAATTATCTGTAATACATTTCTTTACATCTGGGATTAAAAGCAGGTTGATTTAACACCCAGGAAAAAGTACTACGCGGTAGTAATTGAACTAGGCATACACAAGCCTACGTAGTAGAAAAACGATATGAAACCGAAGGCTCCTTGTAAATTCTTCTTAAAACGTCGGGTCGCGCGCGCGTAAAAAAAATATTTTTTTATTTCGATAATAAGCCTAATATTATGATTAAAAACGTCTGGTTTGAAAACTTCCACAAGTAAACAGAATCCCTCCACTTCAGTTCCTTCTATTTTAGGAATAAAACTACAGCTTTGATTTGCCCCAAATTGCTCGTGCTACGGAGGAGAAAATTCGCCGAAAATTTCTCGATTTTGGGGAGCGAAAAAGGTCAGCTTCGGACTTAAAGTTTTTATTCATTCATTTTTATTACTATCGATTTTTCGTGCAAACAACACTTTAACTTAACATTACGTATATACTAATCTCCACCACTCTCCCCCTATTCGGCTTTCCGTTGCTATGCAACTCTTTTTGAAATTTTTAATATTTAGGCTTAGTTTCTCTATTCGGTGTTATAGTCGCAAGCCAGATTTCCCGCACGGTACTGACAAGTCCCAAATAGGACGAAACTGGTCTACCGTTGGATTTTCTGGCTATTTTATTTTATTTTATTTTATTTAATTATTCACTTGAAGATCTATTTGGTCCGAGTTTCGCGTTTTTTGTTTGCTCGACGACCTATCGGTACGAGCTATTAGTAAGTTTTTAAATTTCTTCAAATTTATTTAGGGTTTAGCTTTATTATCGCTTTTCATTATGGACTTATCTACTTATTCGCCAATTTTATCATCCTTTACAATGCAGTCCATAGGTGGTTCCTTTTAACTTAAGGTTAGGGTAAGGGTGAGGTTTGGTTATATTCAGGGTTTGGGCCGTCTAGAATCGAACCTACCGACATTGCTCCTATTGACATCGTACCTAGTGATATCGTATCTAATTTGCTAAAATTTTGGAAAATGCGTTGAAATTGGAAACAAAATCCCTTGTTTAAAGGTTTTTTTTTGGGTCGCAAAAATTAGAAAACGCGTTTTTAACTCCTATGTTTAGTACTTTCAAATAATTTGCCCTGGTCCCGAAAGAATGTTGATTAGACTTCCAAAAATTAGTTAAACTTGCCGAAATATGTTGAAAATTGAGAAATGCGTTGGAAAGAGGTGTTTTGAAATAAGCCAAACACGGTAAATACGTTTATGACCTTTGAAGGTTAACAATACATATTTGTTGGGGGTAAAGTTGATATGAGTCCGTGCTTCATATAGTTTGCATATAAATTATTTGTCCAGTGTAACGGACATTTCAATACACCCCGAATCTAAAATCGGAATGTGTTTAGATCAATGGGTTCAAGGTAACAAGTTGGCCCTATATGGTTCGTTAATTTCTGATTAAAAGATTAAAGCCGCGTCACGTGACACGTGCAATCTGATTTTACATAGTTTTTTTTAACGTTCACGGTTATTCTCTTAAGGTTTCAAACAAGATGAAGGGGTCTTCCATAAAGGTTGCTTTGCAAGTGATATTCCCTCTAACTTGACATTATTTCATATTGCGTACAGATAATTTTAAATGTTAGGATAACGAATTTGTAATTTTGTATTTGTTATATTTTAGTGTAATACATTCGCAATTACACCTTTTGTTACGCCAGTGATAGAGTTAACAAATATCTTTTTACAAATATAACATAGGTCACCCACCCGTACATGATTCGAATGTATACATCCTATATAAATATTATTATTATTATTTTACATTTTAGCGTATACGATAATGATGTTTTATAAAGACTACTAAAACCTTTCAACAATCGATAAAACTAATTTATACTTGAATGGTTAAACTTTTTCAATGTGTATCATTTTCAACCAGTTTTAAAGGTTTTTAATGAAGCTGTCATTAAAACACCCTTTTGAAACAGGGCGACTCTACATAAGTGAGCTCAGCTAACATAGCATACTTTAACATTGCAAAAGTTATTTTAAAATAATTTAAAGTTTACTAACATTTTATTAACAATTTTGGATTTTAGTTTAGATACATTAAAACAAACAAACATAATTAACAAAACAAAAAACATATATAGAACAGGAGGTAATTTCGGGTTGTATCCCTCAGGGTTTCAGTGTTTACCTTCCGCTTTTTTACTTGCCAACGGCCGAGGATAGAGGCTACCATCTGCGATCAGATTCTTTGTGTTCATTTATTCGAGGGTGCCAAGATGGAAATGTAAACATATTTTGATTTTAGTATTTTTATTTCAGTGTAAACGGGAAAATTGAAAATATGTATCCGAGTTTTGTAATTGCAGGGATATCGTTTTACTACACGAACTTTACAACAGCATGTCCCTACGAATGTTGGTATAAATTATTGTTATATTTAATATTTTTGCCCTTGCATTTGTAGTAAATTTGATATAATTTACAATTAGTTCTTCTAGTACACATCTAGGAAAATCATTTGAGTTATCACGTGACGACTTGCGTGACAGGTTTAAAGTCAAGTGGCGCAGTTTATATCACTTGACCTGTTGGAAAAAGCAAAACCGCATCGCGTTTAAAACAAGGTTGTTTATTAATAATATAAGTTCTTTGACGAAAAATGAGTTATAAAGAAAATAAGTAACCGTGTAAGGACTATGAACGACTGAAACATGTTAATAAAGAATTGAAAAAACTGAAACGAAAACTCGAAATGGATTTGATAGCACAAAGAATAAGATATTTTCAAAAGGAGCTCCAAAAACTGGGTTCTTAAAGGTGATAGACGATTTAGTTGCTTTTATTGATAGCGTGTTAAATGCGCAGGTAGTTCCTGTCTCAACAAAAAAAGTAGTAAAATTTTATTAAACTAGGCCTATCAATTTTTATATCCGAGTTTTATTTCAAAGTGTGATAGCATATGTATCCCGAGTTTGGTAGGCGCATGGACATTTTTATTAATTGCCCATTTTTCGGTTTTATAGTATAAACAAAAGGTCGAATATCTTGGCAACTAAAAAGGTCAGAGTCGTCCAAATACTTAAAATATTTTTGTTTAAGTTAACTTTTTGGTTACACTTTCGTTTGTATTACGTTATATATATTTAGTGTTAACAAATATCTTATAGTATAGTTAACAGCCAGTACATTATTTGAATTAATTTATTAATTATTCTTATCATTACTTTTAAAAAACCGATACGAAGCTCGTTAAGAATAACACCTGTTTAAGTGGCCTTAATGGGTCAGTGTGCAATAACTGGTGATTTTACCGGGGAGTCGGGATCCGGCTCTTGTAGAGATGTTAGCTGTTCCGGGTTACGTGGACCGCTGTGTGCCCGTCGTTCCCCTTAAGGAGCTCTTTCTGAAGGGTGTGGTAATTAGGGTGTCGGCTGGAGTTGCTATAGCATCCACTTTTTATCTCACAGCTGTGTGCGAAGTGGGACCTGATCGCCCCATTGCTGCGCCTTTTGTGAGTGGCTTGCGCCGAGGGCAAGACCATCAGTAGTAGGGTATTACTACCCATGCCAGATTGATTATTTAAAATTTTGATAGGTTCACGTACATTAAATTAAGTTTTATGTAATTTCGGCTGAGCTAGTACGCCTTTTGAGTCCCACCTAGCATTAAGGCCAAAAACACGAAGGTGTTCGCTAAGGGGATAATTATGGTACGGGTTGTTTATGTTTTTGTGCTCTTTAAGTCTTTGGGCAAAGCCGTCGCCCATTTCATCAATGTAAAAATCACCATATTCACAGGTGATTTTATAAATTATGGCCTTGTCAATTAGGGCAGTTGGTTCTTTGTTATTAAACAATAAAGCTCACAATTTGGGTGGTGGGAGATAAATAGGATCGAGGCCTACTGATTTAAGATTTTTTTATATTTTTGGGAGAAGCCAAGATAAAAAGGGGTACATGCTGGGATGAAATATTTTTTACGTTCTGGAACTTCAGGAGCTAGAATTGGAAACTGACGGTATTAGAGATTTTTTTTAATTATTATGTGATCTATCTGGGATTCCTAAAATTAATGATTTAAAGCTGTGGATTTAACTAATTGTAATTCGGAGGAGAGGAAGGAAGAATTGGAGGAAATGGGGAAAGCGTGGTGAATTAATGTTGATAGAGCACTTATTTTTGTAAAGGATGGTGGCATGAATTCGCATTTAATTAAAATAAGGCATTGCAAGGCTTACGATAAACTGATGTTTCAAATTGGAGGGTGGCCTGGTTGTTATGTATAAGAATGTCTAGGAAGGGCAGTTTGCTGTCTTGTTTGGTTTCTATGGTAAATTGAATAGCTGGATTAATTGAGTTTAGATGTTTGTGGAATTCATAAAGAGAAGCTAAGCTATGGGGCCAAATACAAAAGGTGTCGTCATAAAATCGGAAAAACCATTTACGTTTTTTGGGGGAGAACTGAGGACAAGAAATTCAAATTTTACCATAAATGAAATACATAGTAATGAGCTTAAAGGTATACCCATGGTCATGCCATCGATTTAATGTGGTGAGGATAATTGCCGATAAGATGGTTTTTCTGGTGCTCACCCTCTGCCACACAACAAACCAATTCCTTCTCTCGGAAAATCTCCCACACCGACAATAGTAGCCTCGCGCGCGAACGAAGATAACGAGCCCGTTGCTCATAAAACCCTTCGACGGTTGACTTACCTTCAGGGAAAAACGCTCGCTTTTTCACAATGCGCTTCTCTTCACTTTTACTAAAATACCGTTATTGACTAAAATACCTAAAAACCATTATTTACCATTGTTTACTAGTGATATGTACACTGTAAGAAAGTAAATATTTTCTTGGTAGAGTATTTAAAATGATCATTAAAGTAAAACCACAAAAAAATTAAGTAAATTTAAGTTAGCTGTGGTTAGCATAGGTGCCAAAAGAATGCTGTAATTTTTTTCTAGCAATGGCCGCTATCTTCACAAGAATTTGTTGCATTTTTTATTGTAGCATTTCCAATTATGAAAATACAGAAAGGAACAGTATAAAATTGGGACTGTCATCGGCTTTATTTACATAGTATTAAGGCGGGTTTATAAAGGAGCGAGAAAATCCAAAGAATCTTGTGCATGAAGCTGAAAGCTGATCGACGCTATCGGAAAAAGCTTTCGGAATCTGCCTCTGCGCAGTAAGCTACTGTTAACAATAGCGCTTGTTGTACTGAGCCCGTTCCTGAACTTTACGTTATCACGTGGTTTGTTTAGAATAAATGGCAGCTACGAAAGAAAGTTGAAATATTGCTGTGCTGTATTAATTTTTTTTATTATTGCTTCAAAAACGAAAATTGCTAATTTTTAAAAAAATTTATTAATTAAATTAAAAAATTCAAGAAATCCACGAAGGTCATAAAAATGCTTGCATTATTATTGGTTAAATACGACCACGTGATTTCAAGCGAGAGCCGAGGCCCCAGAAAAACACGCGAGAATATCAAACGGAGTTTGATGCCGCCAGCGACGGAATTCAGCGTAAGCTGTCTGCTATAGGAAATCGGCTCTCGCTTCTTTCTAAACGCTTACGCGAGAGCCGACGCCGACAGCGTCGGCTTTTCGCTCGCTTATAAACCCGCCTTTATGGTTTTTGACTTATATCAGACGTATTAAAATAGTAAAGACCCTCATTTGTCTTGCTGTTTTTTAAATAACTCGTTCACGAGAAAATCAAGTCTGTTGAAATTATTTTATTATACCTGTATACCATAAAAGAATGGGTAATGCAGTCCATAAACATTTACTGGTAAAAAATTATCAGCAACGGTTTTAACATAAGTTAAGTAGGTTCATGTGTTTTCTAAGTAGATTTATGTTTCTAGGTGATTAAAAGCACTTGAACGATTCTACGTAAGAAATTACATCGATCGTTTTTATTAGTTGGGATACCTTGTCAACTGATATCATTGGGCAGGTATTATTTCTTGGATAGCCCTAGCAATGCCGTTTTTTGCAGTGAAACTTTTGAAAAAGTCGATTTCAAATAATAACGTTATAGAAATTTACCGTTACACCTAGAAAACGAAGCTTTGTTCTTATATGTTATATAATATCAAAATACTTTTACACTTCTTTTCCAATATTCAGCGAATTAAATCTCAAAGGAATCGTTTAAATGATTTTGTTGGTAAATTATTTATCGGGTGTTCGTGAATTGAATTTTAGAAAATGAAGGTCGATATATTTCAATTTGACAGCGGGATATCGAAAAGTCGTAAATTAAAAATGAATGCTAGTTTGAAATAGAAACAACTCCCGAAAGATATGATTTTGACAGTTACAGCGAAAGTTAGACAGCAAACTTCCTAAATGTGCTAAGTTAGATAAAAAGCGCTATTCATATCACAATAATAAAGTACAATGTTTTTTTAGATTTTTAATATATTGAAAATAGAATATCTGCAAAAAAAAGATAATAAGATTTCAAAAATAACAAATAATTGGGAAATGTACCAGCTTCATTGAAAGATATAACATACTTCGGATATCTTAATGTTTGCTCTAACTACAATAGCTAAAATCTCAATTTCACTTCTTAGATTTTTATAATGTCCTATTGTACAATGACGTCATAAAAATCGAAGCTTAAACTTCTGTAGGTATATAAAAAAAAGAAATGATCTAGAGATTGAGAACCAAATATAACAAAGTTTTGTAAAAACCGAAAAATTTATTTTTTTGGGGAATAAAATACACAAACCACTTTCGAAACTATCCTCCCAACTAAAAGCTCAATCCCAACTTCAAGAACCCTCACAAATAAAATGAACCTTATAACAAAAATAACCCTCACAATTAAAATAGCACACAAATCAATCAAATATGTTAAAGCTGTAAATTTTAGTAGCATGCAGCCAAATCTGCACCTGAACGAATTCCCCCCAACTTTGGGGCAATTTATTGAACTATCTAGCATCAAAACCGTCGAATATAAACCAAATTTTACTGAATTTAGAGATCTATTAATTACGAAGGTAAAATAATAAAATTGTTACAGTAATTTGAAGCATTTATTTTGGAAAATTAATTTACAACACAATTAAATTTATTCAAATTAAATGATTGAATACGAGATTTATAACATTGACAACCGAACTCCATCTTTTATCACTAGCCTGTGTTAATATACGCCATTTTTATAAACTCGATTTTAGCTTTTAATTATAATAGTAATGAAATTTAAAATGTACCGTTCGATTTCGTCTTTGAAGTTATTGTTTTTTAAATGTTTAGTTTTGTTGTGAACGAAAGAAACAGAGTCCAATAGACGCACGTGAACACCATCATCGCTGTTACGAATAGATATCTCGAGATCCGATCAATGTCAAGACTGGTGTAATTCCATTTGCTACTTTTCAATTTCTCGAACTTCAAACGGTTGTTTTTATGTTTGAGTTCTTTGACTAATGTGACGATGGGCTGAACTTGGTTCTGAAATAATTAATGGAAACACATTATTTTATGGCAATAATGGTTTATGAACGTTGGCACGGAAATGGTGGAAGAAAAACCTGTTAAAATGCAAATAATAACAAGGCTATGCGTAATGAATTGCTGCGTGTGTATTCGAAAGGCATCTTATTATAAAAAGCACATGACCTAAGTCATTTTAACATTAATTATCATATTGCTCGATCAGACCTTATTCCTGAAAACGTTTTTACAAGAGCATTTCCAAGGGCACTTTCATAAGATTAGGGTCATTATACGGTACGCTACAACCCGTAGTATTGACAACTATGCACCCCCAAATGAAAGGTTACCTTGTAAATTGCGTATGTACACTAGAATAACGAAATTAATGGGGTACATTGTCGAAAGGAAACAATTTAATTTGTAAATTGCAGAAAAATTGTAAATGATTTCACGGTTTGGGAATTTTTATTTCACAGGTAGTTTGTTTACAAAATGTTTCACTGAGAGCGTTGAAGGTCATACTCAAAACGTACAAATTAAATTGGTTCGATCTTATTAGAAACTGTTCGGAATGTTTTTTTAATCATACCACCACACATTTTATATGTATAGATTTTATTGAATACAAATTTTTCAAGCGCGTTCTATAACAATTCATAATTTAGGAGATATTTAATTTAAAACCCCGAGAATAAGTGGTTCAAATCATGAATTAAAGATCTGCCATTGGTATACTTATTGAAACACATGTTCAATATCAACTCCGTCACCATAACGATAGCTAGGGTTAGATAATAGTTTCAAGTGATATCATCCATTTACTGCTGAAATTTCTGGCGGTTGACGCTTTATTAAAATGTTTCAATCTTGAAAATAAATATATAGCATTATTATTAGAAAAATGATTGGCTGTTTCAAAATTGATAAGAAAAACTGTATCAAAAACAAATATTAAACATGAGATGTTGGTAATATGACAGCTCTTTACTCTAAGGAAAAAGCTAAACTCAGGTAGAACGAATGTTCTCTGTAAACGACTTGTTTTAACCAACGGCACCAACAGTACTGACCGCGAGTGACAGGTAGGAGAGGTAGTTTTCATGCCTTTGTTACTCGAAAGAGCTGCTCAAGTGATTCTGAAGGCGGTCTATGACGTAAAAGAGGTTGAGCCAACGGACCTCTGTGTGCACGCTTTCCTGTGAGGCGACGCGCTGTGGGGCAAAACCCGAAATGCACGATCAGTATCGGCATGGTTGCGAGGCCCTAGGGAGATGTGGAAAGTTCAAAAAACTCTAGGCCGTATTTTAACAGATCATAATAAAGGCCTTTACTATAATGACTTAATACAATTTGGACATATGATTAATATTGGATCCAATCATTTCAAGAAAGGATAGAATATTTGTGGATCAAACATTGATCCATAATGGTTTAAATCCAGAAAGTAAATGAAATTTGGATTTAAAATTTTTTCATTCAAGTTTTGTGCATGATTATATACACTCTTGCGCAAGATTTGATACAGTGCCCGATTTGATCGAATTTGTATTTAATCGTTACTTATTTTAGTTCGTGAGCAAGCCAAGTTACCGGTACCAAATGGGCTCACATTTTCAAATAGACCCACCCCAAAGTTCATGGGAAAATTGGTGGGCATTCGTTGGGGGTAGCTTGCCCCTCTCCCCCAAAAGGGAGGATTATATTCAAAAATTGGGTTTAATAATGCGTTTTTAAGCCTTGTTGTCTCAAAAACTAGTAGCGATGAAAAACTAAAGGTAAAATGGGTTTTCCCCCGAGTTCTTCAGTTTGCCCTTCCAAAAAAACTTGTTTAGGTAAACTTTTATAGTTAGTGGAGGAAGCTGTTGGCTTGCCACCACCCTCCTACGCAGTATAACACGGCCACCTGAATTCATGGCTTTAAACGTAGCATGATGACTTAGGCCTAAGGTGGTGCCTTGGGTATTAGCCTAGCCTTGCTGATTAATAATAACTGAAATTCATTGCAAAAGATACCCAATCACCTGTAGGAAAAGGGATGTTAAGTGTTGACCCAAGGCGTAGACGTATTCGAAAATTGTCAAGAGCGTTCGGTTCGATTTGAGCGATTCAAAAAACGTTCTTTTTTTACCACTTCGAAACCCAATAGCACCCGATCCTCTTGTTATATTGAAATTTTACACTGAGCATGACTTTTTGTACGTAAGATGACCTATCGAAAGATACTCTGAAGTATTTAAATAAGGACATACGAGCTTTTGGGGGGAAATGCCCCCCTTAAATTTTTTACATTTTTTCTGTGACCTTTAAGTGTAGCCTTTTTCGAAAAAGCGATAAAACATATCAGAATGCATGCTTCGATTTGAGTGACGTCATTAACTATTTTCAATGCTTTCGGATGGTGCCTTTTATGGCACTGCATTACTGAACATGCCTTACGCTACGGGTGATTGCGTATCCAATGCAATGATTTTCAGTTCTACATCGCCACTAGTTTTGTAGATAAAAATGTTTAAAAACGCGATATTTAACCCAATTTTTTAGTTTCATCACCTCATTTGGGGGAAGAGGATGCATACCCCACGAATGTGCAACAATTTTTAATATGACCTTTGGAGTAGGCCTATTTGAATATGTGATCAACCCATGGTGCGCCCATTTGGTATCGACAAGCTCATTTTCAGCCCTTGGCTCACGTACTTTTTAGATGATATCTGGTTAAAATATGTTTTCATTGTTTCCGTTACGTATAATGCACTACAAACTTAGACATCTATAAATGTTAAGTTCAACTTGACATGTTGATTGGCCCTGCGAGGCTTCTATGAGTGCGAGGCCTAGGCATATGCCGATACTGCCTTTCGCGAAAACGTATAAAGAGAGCAACTTAATTAATGGATTACTTTTAATATTTTGATTAGTATTAAATATTGAAAATTCTTATCGTAAAGCATTAATTTATCTTTAGTTTAGCCTACCGGCCCTAGACTGCAGCTAAATATAAATCAACCGGTATGCGTTATTAATTAATAATAAAAAAGGTACGAAAGAGATGGTTTCCGACCAAACAGATTATAGGGGGAGATAAATCTCTACCGCATGCCTTATGAATTATGCTCGAATTATATTTTACAATCGTTTTCTTTAAATATAATCTTAACGCTACTTGAGTAAGTCAGCTCAACATTTGATCGAGTCCCCGTCCCGTTGCTCGACGTCTTGTTGACTGAACAATTATTGTAGTGTAAATTCAATGACATCTATTTTGTTACATACACTTCACCCAGAATTTGAGCTTCGGTTTGAAAGTGGCCTATGTCTAAAAAGTTCTACAACGAGCATTTCATCAGTTACTTAATGACGGTTCTTTATCAACCCTCTAAACGGACAGAACTACTTAGAAATTCTTAAAAAATTAATAACCGATGACGAATAACATTTGACTTTGGTTCCAGTATGATGGTGCACCAACACATCAAAATCGAAATTTTTTGGATATGATGCAGAGGACATTTCTCAACATTCTTTATCCGGTTGGGACCTGTGTTTCCCCCGAAGGAATAGTTATCGAAATAAACGTTTAAAACTAGATTAAAAAAACTCTCCAAACCATTAAATTTATAAAAAATTATGTTGTTGATTAACGAAACTTGAGATTAATAATTGAAACATATTTTTTTCAAGACTGCAAAAAGCTATTGTTACCGACAATTTTCTTATTGTAACCGTTTTAGCACCTTCCACAGAAAAATAAATTAATTTTAACCATGATAAATTATTTAAATAAAATTTACAATTTAAAGAGGGTCTAAAAAGTTAGTAATACTTTTTGAGAAAAATGTCTGTCAGAACAATTTACACTTCACCATTTCTCCGTCAACGCGTTTTTTGACTTAAATAATATAGACATCTAAAGGGTAGTTTACACTGATGGTATTTTTAAGGACCTATGGTCATGTGTACCAATTTCAATGGTTACCTTTATAAAAACTTGAAGTTCGGTGGATTAAGATAAGCTCTATTTCTGGCAGAAGTGATTACAAACAGGGCCTCTGTTAATATGATTACCTGATGCGCTTTCATCCTATCAATGGAATTAGCAAGAGTGAATTCCACCAGAGACATAAACACCAGAAGAAGGCAACCAAAAAGCCAAATGTCCAGAGCCGTCATGTAATTGACTGTTGGCAAGGCGCTGCGGGCGGATACGATTTGCGTCGAAAGAGTCAACAATGACGTCACGCCTAGCGTCACTCGACCGGGAACTGAATTGACGTCCAACCAAAATGAGACAAACGACAAGCACACCACGAGAAAACTAGGGATATACGTGTTGAGAAGGCTCGAGGTGATGAATCTTACGAATATAAGTTTGCATTTCAGTTCAGTTGAATTTCCTGCAATTTTATTTAATTATTAATAACCCTTTTTGAACATGGTTATTTTTGCTTGTAGTAGCTTGGCTTCCTTAGAACCAATATAATACGATTGCATATGATATTGCGACAGCGTTAAGCCTCACAATAATTCTTAAGAACATCCAAAAAATAGTGCCAATTGAACCTAGCACCCTTTCAAAACGTGGTCTTTGATACAGTTGAGATAATTGAAATTATTTTTATCTTAAAATATATAGGCTCGATCAGATATTGTGTCTCTGGAGCTGATTCTGTCATTGGATACGATATCTTAGCTTACAAAATACGAATGATCTCCATTTTGTTTGGATGTTTTTGAAACATTCGAAGGTGGCAGCATGTCTATTCAAGCTGTGCACTAATTTTATATGTTGCATTTAGTAAAAGCGTGATAATTTGTATAATTCATATTTATTAAGTACAACAAAATTCATATTATATAGTTTTTATTAATCTCATAACTACCAAAACTATAAATGTTTAATTTAATTTGATAGTAATAAGAATAAGAACAGGAATGGTTTTTAAAAGACCATAATATTGCGGGCCAGAAAGGAAATAACGCCAACTTGTTATATGAATCCCATTATTAGTCCTATCTTTAAACGTTATATAAACGTAAACGCAAATAAAGTAAATTAATTTATATATACGTGCACATCTAACCTGATTGCCAGACGATGACTTCCTTGTCGGCCATTGGTTTTTCGACGTGAAATTGTTGGTTTTTCACCCTCGCTCGAACGACTATGCTCGGGAATTTCTTGTCCAATGTTTCTTCCATCCACCTCAATTCAGCATCGTTACTGCGACTGTACACTGCAATGTTTTAGACATACAAAAATGAAGAGTACCACAGGAAAAGATACTATAATTTTTTTAAGTTGTTTGCTTAACAAGCTTCGTTTAGTAAATATTCCTCTTTGGTTTTTCAAGTGTGCGTATTATTTTATTGTAAAAGTTATTAAATATTTGTTCATAATAAATGGACAGGGTGATTAATGAAGCGTTGAAGAAATATTAACTTGTGGTAAAATTCATCATAGGTTGTTAATGCTTAGTGTGTTAATTATTTTCAACAAGAGGGTGATTGGGGTATGGTTCTTCATTTTCCACCAAATTCATCTTATTATATTCTAGTCCAATTATTTAGTTATTGTACCAAATAACTGAATTTTCAAATTTAAATTTAATATGCAAGGTTTACTGAATAAATCGGAAAGATTTTGGGTACTCGAATGTCCGTGAAATCTTTTTAAGAGTAAATTCGAGTTTTTGCAACAAATCATTTGTAAGTGGATAATACGTTTGAAATATCGGTTCTGGTTAGAACCCTAAACTTTCAAATTAAGAAATCGATAATAAATAATGAGAACACCGATCCCTTGTCCTAGCTAACCCACTCAAATTACAGCTTTGAACTTCAATTTCCTGATTTTTTTACGTTTTTGGGGATCCATAGCTAACTATGCAACGAATCCCATTAGCTGCATGCTGTATACGTGTTTATCTGAAATGTTCTGTACTTTTAATGTATAACGATAAAAACCAAGTACTTTTAAACGTTTCCTTACGAAACGCTGGCTACAGTGGCTCCATCAGGGGTAGGCAACGATTACTTATGCCCACTTTTCATTTTACTTGGGGCCCACCAATTAATTTTAAGTGTCCCTGAAAGACCCAATTCAAGTTAAAAGGTAATTTACTTTATTCAAAATTTGTAAAAGTCTAAAAAGGACCTGCTGAATAGACTTACAGAATCCGATTTGAAAAATGCACATTTGTATATCCATGGGATAAAGTTTGAAGTCCATTTGGCAATTTATTACTAGCTGGTACCTGTTTTCAAAAAAAATGTTGGTTCAGTAAATTGATTGTTTTTACCTTCTACGCAATGGCGTAAATAGGGTCTTCAAGGGGGGGGGGGGCGCTCCGGAAGTATTAGCTATGTTACCCGCTTCTACTCTTAAGGAATTAAGATTTATTAACAACATGAATTAAGTGGTGCTATTATCAAGTCGGTGCTTCTCATCTGCCACTGATAAATTAATGATTCAATACATACATTTTTCTACGTCACAGCAGAGGTTCATAATAAACCCCTTCGGGGGAAGTATTCCACTACTCATTGAACCCATGTTATTTTGATGATAGATCATTCTGCGACAATTCAAATACCGCGAGCGCTTTCCATTGGTTCTTAGCATTATGATGTATTTGAAAAAAAAAGTGCGGAGGTTGTCACCGGGTGGCTTTAGGGCTTTAAAAATAAAATGGCGTCTTTTGACCGAACTGGCGGCCACAATTACAAATGTATTTACTGTTTTTCCTTATAAATTAAATTTACAAGTTAATGTAATGTAATTTTTATGTTAAAGGTTGATCAACTTATTAAGGTAAATAATAAATATGAAACAATTCAATTCAATTTCAATTCAATTGTTTTTATTAATACAGAGAACAAAATAGAGGTAAGAGGGCCCAAATCTTTAAGCAAATTATAGTCCTCTTTGACAATTATATTATTACAAAAATATTGAAGTTATGAAATTTAAGTATTTTTAACATTGACAGGGATCTTGGTCAGAAATGAAATTTGAGCCTGCAGTCTACTCTTGAGGATAAACTATGTAATTTTTTAGCTTTGGCTGCATGTATAATATTACTAATTTTAACTGGTTTTCATTAAAAAAATGTGATAAATTTATTGTCTAGAAAATAAATGTTATTGTTGAAGACTGTTTAAAAACATTACCATCAACTGACGGAAAATAAATTAACAATATTGTACAACCTGAGACAAAGTCTTGTTTAGAAACAAGCAAACCTGTTTCGGTTTTGTATCCAGAATAATGACAATAATAATCTTATAGTGGATATATATTTTAAAATATTAATTAAAATAGTAAAAATATTATACATTACATGAAGTCAATAACTAAACATTTTAGTATTCCTCAAATATTTTCCAAAAGTCACGTACCTTCCTATCAGCTAGCGATTAGTTAGTGTTATTTAGTTGGGAAAATGTTGCACACATAAATGGTAAGCTAATTTTATAAAACTGTGAAAGCTTAAAATAATGTTTTTCAGTATGATATTCTATTAAGATATAATTACAGATTCAACTGAACAGAAATAGATATTATTAAAGTCATGCTGAAGATCAAGCCAATTAAATATAAATAGGAAATAATTTTGAAGTGTATATGATTTAAGTTTATTTTACTTTCAATACAATTATATATATTTGAAAATAAATTTTAGTTTTAATTAAAATACAATTTATAAGAAAACCAACTAATGTAATTACCTAATAACATAAACACAATTATAAATAGTAAGGTATGAAATCCTATGTTTCAAGTCATCTGGGCATTTTTTTATTTTTTTATTTTACATAAATTTAATATTTATATTAAATAAATTGATAAAATAATAACATTAAAGTTTATCTCTTTTTCACAGTTGTTCTAGTAGGATAAGACACATTTGTACAAACTGAGTTTTAAATATATAATTAACCTCATAATTAATATAATTTTTCTAGATGCATTTTCAACCATGGATGTTACGTATTCACATTTAAAATCTTGTCTATTCTTTCACTTATGATTCTTTGTAGAATTCCTATAAATTGTATTTTAAACTTCTTTACCTATGCCGACTGCAGACGACGGGCGGCGAACACGCGTATGGTGTAGGATATCACGATCCGCGAGTAGGACGCGTTTGTATTCCGCCTCGTTAAAGTAGAGCCCGTGAGTGCCGCCGAATGTTCCATCACGAATAAACCGAAGGGGAATACTTCCCCCGAAGGGGTTTATTATGAACTTCTGGTCACAGTAACAAGTCACTGTTAATAAAACATTCTGATGACATAAAAGTATTATGTTCAGTTATTAGTAAATTATTCAATTGTTAGGAAAAGCCTTCAATTGATGTTCTAGATAAAAAAATAGATGGGCATTCAGTTTCAAGAGAAACTTAATAGATTTTTAATCTGTTTCAATACAGTGAATGAGTTAAATGGTATCTGCATATGGTCAGAAATGGGGTTAATTTGATTTTGATATTGATTAATCAATTAAGGTGATATGAGACCAAATAACAGTTAACCTATTAATTTTTAATATCACCAATTACTGATAGATAATACCACTTTTGCATGCAATACTGGTGATTGCATTAAAGACCACTTGTTTGATATAATTGAAGATTACTTGTAATGTAAGTGCTAAATTTCAATTGATCCAAAAGCGATTATCTAAAAGTGATCACTCAATTATAGTGATCTACTATCGTTACACTTGTGATCTAGATAACTTAAGACGTACAATTTGAACGCCCATGTGAACCCATGGAGCAAATTGGCACGCAGCAAGTAAATGTACTTTGTGTGGTGTTAATGTGTAAAGTTAATTTAGATCGTTATAATTGTTAGTAATCTTAAGCCCCGTTTTCAATGACGATTTTTCCAAACAAAAATTACGCTTTTGCGTCAAAACCAACCGGGAGAAGCTTCTCTATCGGCTTTTTAGTCACGAGAAGCAGATATCTAAATGGATTTGATATGGCTTATTTTGAAATAAAAGCGCGTCAAAAAAGCAAAAGCGAAAAGACTGAAATCGTAATTGAAAACGGGGCTTAAGAATGTTCTATGTGTGATCTTCCAAAGTACTTTGAATCTGCAGTGTACGTGTTGAATGAAGCATTTTTGAAGTCACTGGCAAGAAAGAGCCTCTTGTGAAAAAGGCGCTTCTTTTGTCTTGAATGCAGTTTAAATTTAGCATAAATCGTCCATTCTTTTGTAAGTGAAGAATCGTATATTTCCTCAATGTAAAACGTTTTCCTGATTAATTCCAATAATGCTCATTTCATATACATGATACTGTGAAGCCCTTTGAAACAATATGTGAACAATGTTTTGGGTCACTACTGCACCAACATGTTACATAAGTTACAGACAAACAAGGAATCATGCAAACTGTTCCAAATTTTATAAAGGACATATTTTTATGATTGAGTAGTCCCAAGTTAAAACGAGGATTTCCTCAAACCATTAAAACCTGATCGATCTATGCAGTTCATACTCACTCGGCCTAACTACATTATACTTTTAAATAATGTTTAATAAAACGGTTACCGTGCGTAGTGATATATGTTTCCATCTGGCAATAATTTAAAAACCGAATTGGGCAGAGTAGATTGCAGAAGAAATGTTTCTTTGCAGTTATAGAATATTATGTCTGGCATCCAAAGGCACTTCGTGATGAACTCGGGGATGGTGTGAGGTCTATCAATGTTCAAATTGCTGGCATTCATCAGTGAATCTCTCCACAGAAGCACGAAATATATTTGCATCCCGAATTGCTGTTCACAAAAAATTCCATTGTAATATTTTATTGTTAATCGAGATCTTAGGATTTAACTATTTAATTGGAACAATAATTTATAAAAATGCAATATTACACTTTTAACGTTGTACGAAAATTAAATTACCCATTTAACATTATCTTGGCACTTACCATTCTCTCTTCACTGATATCGTACAAGTCAAGTATCATAACTTCAACAAATACATCCAAAGGGTTTCCTACAATTTAGGAAATCATAATAAAAAACTTACCTGGATTAAAAATGAATAAAAACCTCAATATTATTAATTCAATAAAAGAGTTAACTATTAATTTAATTAACCGCGACGATATTTTAAAGAATCTTTTCAATTAACACCCAATAGAATCTTTTAATCCATCTGTTTAGGTGTGCTAATTATGGAAATAACATATATGTTTATAAAAGAAAAACATTTTATTTTTTAAACAAAGGTTTTTAGACAGCATAATGGGTTCAGCTATCTTTAATATTCTTTTAATTGCGCAATTGTAAAATTTGATTTGTAGTAAAAATTAGTTTTACCTTCATTCGTCGGACGAGTATAAGTTTCGTCAGTTGCGCAAATCTTTGGCCTTCTTTCAGCCCAATCAATTTTACCAGAACAGAAACAAATGCTTCAGAAATGTAAAAATTATTATCCAGCTTTTATTTTTTAATTAAATATTTGTCTATTTCTAAAAAATTGCGGTGGGGAAAATGACTCTTCGAAACTAAAATTTCATCATTAATGTATATACAAAGGTTATCCATCTAGTTAAGAGTATTCAACTGCTGATTAGTAATAGAAGAGCATGTGTCAGCACGCCACGCCATAAAATTTGTAAAGTCCGGAGGGTACTTGGTTGAAAGCTTAAATTATAAAAAGGCCGTGCGCCATCTATCGCATAATGTAAAAACTAAGTAAGCGTGGCGTAAAACCCTAGCAGCCAATAAAATATAAAAAGTACAAAAATCTAAAAAAAACTTATTATGCTCAAAATATTTGACCTTTAAATTTTACCCACGAGCCAACGATACCTATACCCCATAAAATACGTTAATGCCCATCTTCCTTTACTATCGAATTTTATCCATGACGTCTCACTTTTGATTATTCGTGTTAGATAGATTATTCAACTTACCTGATGCCAATGGAGACGATCCTCAAAGCGTTAAACGTATTCATTACAAGGCAGCCCTAATGATTATATAATTGAACAATGTATAAAATTTAAAGAGCTTTAGACTTAATTACGAGTTTCGAATAGCTTGTCCAGTGGTCTCAAAATGAATTTTTATCAATTCAAATTGTTCAAGTTAAAGGAGTTTTTCCCGAGTGCTTCGATTTCTCCTTTCCGTAAAAACATGCTAAGGTCAACTGTTATAGTGAGTGAGGTGAGCTGTTAGCTAGCATGGCATGAAGTGCTTGTCACCACCCTCCTTCGCAATTTAGCCCACCCATCTGGACTTAAGCCATTAAAGGTCGCGCGATTATTACTATAAAATCTTTAGAGAAATTTTTAACTCCTTATAAATTAATGTAACTCTAAAAAACCATTGAACAATATTGGCCGATATAGATTATATAGTAAGGAACCTAATAAATAGCTCTGGTTACTGTTCTCCTTGGTCCAAATATTATTTGGTTCAATTAAATTTTCTTAAAATTAAGCCAAATTTTAAATTTTTTTAAATAATATTGTACTCCGAATCGCGTTCTTATCTAGCGTTCATTAAGCAGCATCAACCAGATCTATCTCAGCCCAAAGAACAAGCACATTACATCGATTTATGATTTTATACAGCCACTTAGAGGGCTTTAAAGAGGTAAGTCATTTCATACGACTTGACCCAAAATTTGTCTGTAAGCTTAAAAAATATCAAGAAGCTGATTTAGGAACTTATTCTTGCCCCAAATATTTAAAAAATCATTTCCATACAGACTCAGACCTTAAGCTGGATTCTTGGAAATTAAGTAAAATATATAAATTCAATTTCCAGCTGAATTCTGACATTAAAATTACTTAAAACATTCGTGGAGAATTAATTTAAATTTGTATAATATGATAGAAACTTATTTAGTACTTAATTTCCTAACTTGGCCAAATCACCTCAATAAGAAATTATTTTAACTTCTCAAAATATTTAATTCCCAATCCAGTGCTCGGAGATGTTGTTGAGTGTGTTGAAAATTCTGGAACAAGGGGTTAGGTTAAGGGGTGAAGGGGTTAAAATTATTATTTTCTGTATTATTTTGTAAAAGCACGTTGGTCCCGATGCTCGTTTTCAAGAAATAATCCCTGTATATAAGAAGCAGCGGAATCAATATAAAAGCCCAATGTGGCTGGGGAAAGTTTTGCCGGGGATTGTATCAATGAAGAGAGCATCGGGCATATGTGCGTTATTTTGCTAACGAAAACTCCGGAACGGACACAAGCGCAGGTAGGGGGTCTGTCCCCCCCTCAAACCGAGGTTTCTTAAAGAAATATTTTTGTAACAGAGGATAGAGAACCAAGCAACTTCGTCCAAGCTAGGACACGAATAAAGTATTCTCATTTAAGAAAAAAGTGTCTTTCTTAAACAAAACTAAAATACTTAAGAAGGATTTTTTAGTCGGTCCCGTCTTAGGCTAAAAATTAAAAGCTCTCCCAGATAGATAAAAAGTGAATTTATCAGAGTGAAAGTGGTCGACATCCTCTTAGTCTGCTTCCAACAAATTTTTCCTTCATTGAATTATATATTTCAAATTATTTATGATCTGCATTCCTATAGGCTTCAAAATACAAGCAAACGCCAAGAAAACAGTGAAATGTTTTAACGGCTTCCATCAATCTAGTTATTGACCATTAAAGAAACGCCAAAATAAAAAATGTACATAATAGTTGAATACTATTCCCAAAAGCTGCGAATCATTGCAACAACTTCAATTTTGTCCATATCTCTTAAACAAAATTATGTAAAAAAATCGTCAGATCAAAATTTATTATCTGGAGTATAAATCTTCAAATTCCTTGGTATCATATTTCACCATATTAAATTTTTTATGGGGCCAATCTAGATACAAAATTTGAAAAGCATTTTATGTTAGAGGCCTCGTACTAATAACTAAAAATATGCACTTTCCTTCCTAGTATCTTAGAAACATTGAGTTAAAAGAAGTACAAAACTCTATAGTATCACACCTGAATTAATGTCTTTAAAAGTCGCTTGATGACTTAGGCCTACGGTGGTGTCTTGGGTATTAGCCTAGCGGTTTATTGTTATTATTATTAAATTCTACATCACTGAGAGAACTTGAAAACTCAACTTTGAAGGATTTGTTTCGAGTTTAAGATTGAGAAGTTACTCAAAAATTTTATAGACAACGGGGGATGCTATTTCTTAAAATTTAAAATACTTAAAAAAATTTAAAACGGTATATTTACTTTGGCACCTCTCATTCTCCAAGCTAGCTCGAGGTAATATAACGAAAAAGTAAAATCGAATCTGATGGTTGAGTGCTAAAATATGTTGAAAATACTGTAGTTGAACCAACTACAACTCGAGCGGTCTAATGTTCTTAGTCATTTTTCCTTACTTAGTATTTTGTACATAGTTTGCACTATAAAACTGGAAATAAGAATAGAAAGAACATTTAACGGCTTCATATCTCCGCTTTAGGTCATTATATTGTACGAATGAAATGGCCTTTATAGAGGCACTACAGTGATTCTTTCCCTTTCCACGTTTATGAGAGCGTTACGGTATCGATTCTCCTTGAAATACAGAAATAGCCATGCCTGGGTATTGACTTGAATATTCAAACAATACACTTAGTTCATTATAAACAAGATGTTATGGACATTTGAGTACAGGCAATCCACAAATTCAATGAGAAGATCTATTTAATAGTTAACCCTGCAAATACTCAAAAGCTGGGCTTCCGAGTTCACAATTTGATAGCAAGCACTTGTTATTACTTTCATTCAAATCTTTAAATGCGTGAGGGACAGCCAATGCCTAATTTCTGGGCCCTTAATGTCTAAAATTGAAACATAGAAAGCTAGGACTCGACGTTCCTTTTCTATTGATTAATTTTCTTCCTTTATTATCTTATACTTAAGAAGGACATCCAATGGGAATGTCTGAGACCAAGGGCCCAAAAATGGAAGACAGTGAGAGTACCATACATCGATCAATTAATCACTTTTTTTTAAATCTCTTATGGTCACCAGGAACAACCAATGCCCAAATTTGAGACAATGACAGTGAGAGTACCATACATCGATCAATTAATCACTTTCTTTTAAATCTCTTATGGTCAGCAGGAACAACCAATGTCCAAATTTGAGACAATGACAGTGAGAGTACCATACATCGATCAATTAATCACTTTCTTTTAAATCTCTTATGGTCAGCAGGAACAACCAATGCCCAAATTTGAGACTATGCTATGAGGGCACGGTATCACCTTTCGGTCGCTGCCAGACAACCACGGCGTTGATTGTCCGATCTCTTAGGCGGCGATTTTAAGATATTTGGAGATACATGACGAGTATTTCTTAATCTTCAAACGGTACTAAATTCGAATAATAGTTGAAGGGTTACGTAAATTTCCCAAAACCTAACTTTAATTTAAAATGTCTTAATGTAAACGTAATGTGAAATTGACCATGGCTCACTAAAATATATATTTCAACTAAGTTTGAACTTATTTTAATAGCGAAAAATCACGCAAAACAGCCAAAAAGCACTAAAATGTGCCAAATACCAACTTCTTTGGCTCCTAATTCAAATATTTCAATTGGGCCACCAAGGGTTTGCTACTTACTGTGGATTGGTTTATTATTATTATTAAATGGTTCGATAGTAATCATAAGAACGGCGACGGCATCGCCTACACAATACGTGAAATTATTACACACCTTACTAATCCTTTGCAAATATGTAGTCCTTCCCATTCGAATAAACAACAGTAACTAGAATAACGGTCTTAGAATCTATTTAAATTTTCAAAGAAAGCACTTTAAATGGGCGTTCATCCAGTATACTTGCTCAAAGCTCTTTTTATGATCCGAGAAAGCTGTTTAATGCTTGAGCACTCGGTCAGAGAACCATTATCGTTAACCAAAGAATATTATTGTCTTGAGAGGGTTTTCCTGAAAAAACTTCGTTAAATCAGATTAAGAAAAATACACTCTTTGACCATTCTCAACGGAACTCTGATCAAATAAATAGAAGCACTAATTAATGTGAACTAACATTAAAGTTATTTAAAAATTCCAAAACCCTTTCTTCGGTGGTAATAAAGAGGACCGTAAATCTGCTAAAGTCACCATAAAATAAACCGAGAAACATTTCCTTTGGATAGAAAGACAGAGACGTTGTTCAGAAAGTCTATTTTATTAGTTGCAGGGGTTGGGAATGCAAGTAACTAGTTCCAAAGAACCAACTTTAGCACTAGGAAATGTTAAGTTTATAAGAGCCACATATGGACTTCATTACAAAAAGTGATAAAATTCACAAAACGGTGGAATAGTCCATTATTATAAGGGACAGATTAGCTTAACCTTCAAAAAATTTAAGAAATTAAAATACTTACAAACACCTAGTACCAGTAGGACTTCGAGCAGACATAAAGACGTGAATCTTGGACGAAATTTATCTTCGAGTAGAAACTAAATAACACGAATTAAAATAGCTAGATATTCCAAAGATATAGCGTTTTCGTCCTATTTGACCCTCATCAGTGCCATACGGGAGATCTGGCTTGCGACTGTTACACCGAAAAGAGAAACTAAGCCGAAACATTAAAAATGGGTTGCCTAGCAAAGAACTCCGAAAAGGGGGATATTGATGGAGAATAGTATTCTTTTTAATGTTCCAATCTACTAAATTACTATCTCAACCTACAAGCAGTTATAAATCGGTTTAATTTTCGTTATAAAATGTGCACATCCGACCGGATTGCCAGACAATGACATCTTCGCCGGCAATTGGTTTTTCGACGTGAAATTGTTGGTTTTATACCCTCGCTCGAACGACTATGCTCGGGGATTTTTATATTCAATGTTTCTTCCATCCATCTCAATTCAGTATTTTTACTGCGACTGTACACTGCAACATTTAAAGGGACCTTCAAAGGAGGTATGAAGGGTCAGAAGTTGCTTCAAAAGAGTCACTGTAACGTCATCAGAGTGTAACTTTGTAAAGGCGACGACCGGCAACCGAATGGCGTATTTTAAATCGACTTCAACCCCCCCTCACAGCTCTCCCTTGAAAGCCCCTTTAACACATTTTATAAATATTTAAATTAACAATTTATTATTGGTTCTGTTTTTTTCTTAACACAAAAAGTCATGAGTAGAAGGAAAGTGAGGGTGTGGCATCGATCCCGGGTTCGGGTTTGGGTTCGGGATCGAAATCCGGGATTTAAGGGATGAAATGGGGGTAAAATCATCGAAAAGTCAATGTATTTAGGGTATTTCTCGCGACGATTTGTTTTCCCGTATATCAGCATATTGTGTCCAGGACAACTTGTTCATTTATCTACGCTTATCTCGAAAGATACTTGAACGTATATCTTATCGCGTTTTATCGTACGGAATAAGTTGAAATGATGTAAAAATTGATAACCTAGGCGACGCGTGCGCAGATTACCCCGGGGGACGCGGTTAATTTGAATTGAAGTGTTTTGACGTCATGGAATATTCGTTGTTAAAGTAGAATGGAAATATTTTTAAACTTCATTTTAATATCATTGTAGTATGCTTGACACTTGAACCAATCTCACGAGTATTTCTTAAAACGAATATCTCGATCGCGTTTTATCGTACGAAATAAGTAGAAATTATGTAAGTTGTATGATACTTGATAACCTAGGCAGGAAGATAGCGCACGCGTGCGTGGATTACCTGGGAGGCGTGGATTACCTGGGAGGCGCGGATTAATTTGAATTTAAAACATGGATTCCCTCTCCGAAATAATTCATGTACCCAAAATTGGACCGCAAGTTTTTTTCTTTTAGGGGAATCTCTATGGGAGTTTAACATTACAATAAAGCTAATAGGTCCAGTTTGGGGTACTTTTGGTCCGAAATGGGATACATAGGGCCGAAAATGGTGACTTTGGTCGTTTTAAGGGTACTTTTTTTCTATTTTGGTCCATTTTTGGGTACATCAGAAAAGCAGTTGGAAAAACGAAGAGCCTTATTTTTTTTTCCCACCCATCTCCAAACTCCAAAATTTTATTGCTTTAATTTATTTATCGCTTCCGTAGGTATAAAATAAGATAAAAACCACTTACCTATATTTTAATTACGGTAAATTAAAAATACTTAATTAGTGTACTAAGTTACGTTTAAAAGAACCTTTTGTAACAATTCCAATATGTAAATATAGGTATAAGGATTGAAAAAATACTTAAAGTGGTTTTACTGATAAACTCTAAAGGAATTTAACTTTAAAGGGTATCTTAGATTATTGTTTTTAATTTTATTCAAGTTGAAAACGTATTAAGAGTCCTTCAAAGTACTATAAAAGGATTTTATTTACGAACTTAATTCATATTTTCTTCAAACTTTCAATTCGCTTTTATTACTATTTAAATACGGTAAAATATAATTCTTATACACAAATATAGTCAGAAAGATACTATAAAACACTAAAATTAAAATTAAATTAAATTTGTGAGGATAAGATTTGTAAATATCATTTTGAAACTAATAACTTTCACGCTTTATTTAAGTCAAGCCAATAAAAACAATTACCTATATTTTAAATACGGTAAAATATAAATACATTTCCGATATGTAAATAGGTAGAATAACACTATGAAAAGTTCCTTTTTCTTCTTTTAATACGACAACACACAACTCTGATACGCAAATATATAAAGAAAATATAAAAAAAAATTTACTCTACGTTCGATACGTTAAAATACATTTCCGATACACAAATATAGATAAAGAAATACTATAAAATGTAAAAAGGAAGAAAAATACTACACATTAACCATTATGAATTTAAGCTTACAACATCCTTCACGTATAGAGCATAACATATATGTTCAGAGTTAACTTGTTTCCTCGTTATCTTTATCGCATGTGTTTTAAAAAGCGTATGGAATAAGTTAAGAATGTACTGAAATGGTGTATGTTTAAACCTCGTAGAATAAAGAGTAAAACATATGTTCAGAGTCGGCTTGATTACTAAAGCGAATAACACAGAGACGTTTCCGGTGTAGTCACGTAGGAAGAAAAATACTACAACACTCTCTATACTCTACATTCAACACGTTAAAATATACTTCCGAAATGCCAATATAGGTAGTAAAATACTACAAAATCTCTATACTTTACCTTCAATACGTTAAATTACATTCCAATATGTAAATATAGGAGGAAAAATACTACAAAAGCCTCTTTTCTTGGCGTTCAATATGTTAAAATAGATTTCTGAAATGCAAATGTAGGTAGTAAATACTGCAAAATCTCTATACTCTACCTTCAATACGTTAAATTACATTCCAATATGTAAATATAGGTAGTAAATACTACAAAAGCCTCTTTTCTTGGCGTTCAATATGTTAAAATAGATTTCTGAAATGCAAATATAGGTAGTAAATACTACAAAAGCCTCTTTTCTTGGCGTTCAATATGTTAAAATAGATTTCTGAAATGCAAATATAGGTAGTAATTACTACAATTTAAAAAACGTTGGTAAAAAGAATATCATTTTAACTTATTTAATTGTGTTTTTTACCCAACCAAGCATTTATTTGAATAAAAGTGGTATTTATTTAAATAACCAATAGTTAAATAAAAATTGTTAAATGTTTAAATAATCGAAAGTGAACAACCCTATTTTTTAAATAAAACAAACAGACTTTAGAGTTGATAAGATTTGTAAATATCATTTGAAACTAATAATTTTCACGCTTTATTTAAGTCAAGCAATTACATTTTTAAAAATGAAAGAAGTTAAACAATATAAAAATTTGTAAATATTGTAAATATTTTTAGGTAATAAAGAAATTAAGAAATGTTTTAATTAAAATATCTTTCATTTTCTACTACATTTTTAAAAATGAAAGAAGTTTAACAATATAATTATTCTAATATAATTTCAAAATCAGGTATTATTTAAAGTACAAATGCATAATTTAGTGAAGCAATTCTTATTTAAATACTTTTATTTAATTAATTTGTGTATCTGAAATGTATTTATTGAAAAATAAGTGGGTTTTACTATTTATCACGGTTTTTTATATATATATATATATATATATATATATATATATATTGGAATTGTTACAAAAGGTTCTTTTAAACGTAACTTAGTACATTAATTTATTTTGGAAGTTCAAAACGTATTAAGAGCCCTTCAGAGTACTATAAAAGGATTTCATTTACAAACTAAATTAATATTTTCTTCAAACTTTCAATTCGTTATAATTCGAATTTAAATGAAAACATCATGGATTATAGGTGCGTAATCTACTATTAGACCGAACGGATTAAAAAATACTTAAAGTAAGTGGTTTTACTGATAAACTAAAGGAATTTAACTTTAAAGGGTATCTTAGATTATTGTTTTTAATATTATTCAAATTCAAAACGTATAAAGAGTCCTTCAAAGTAATTTAAAAGAATTTTATTTACGAACTAAATCCATATTTTAGAAGTTAGTTTGTATGAAATACTTACTAATACCTGAAAAATGGACTTTAGAGTTGATAAGATTTGTAAATATCATTTGAAACTAATAATTTTCACGCTTTATTTAAGTCAAGCAATTACATTTTTAAAAATGAAAGAAGTTAAACAATATAAAAATTTGTAAATATTGTAAATATTTTTAGGTAATAAAGAAATTAAGAAATGTTTTAATTAAAATATCTTTCATTTTCTACTACATTTTTAAAAATGAAAGAAGTTTAACAATATAATTATTCTAATATAATTTCAAAATCAGGTATTATTTAAAGTACAAATGCATAATTTAGTGAAGCAATTCTTATTTAAATACTTTTATTTAATTAATTTGTGTATCTGAAATGTATTAATTGAAAAATAAGTGGGTTTTACTATTTATCACGGTTTTTTATATATATACATATATATTGGAATTGTTACAAAAGGTTCTTTTAAACGTAACTTAGTACATTAATTTATTTTGGAAGTTCAAAACGTATTAAGAGCCCTTCAGAGTACTATAAAAGGATTTCATTTACAAACTAAATTAATATTTTCTTCAAACTTTCAATTCGTTATAATTTGAATTTAAATGAAAACATCATGGATTATAGGTGCGTAATCTACTATTAGACCGAACTAATTAAAAAAAATACTTAAAGTAAGTGGTTTTACTGATAAACTCTAAAGGAATTTTGGAATTTTCTAGAATAGCAAAGTAAAACTAAAACGTAAACCAAGTTTAAAACGAAACTAATAACTGGGAGAAAGGTTGAAGTAAGTAATTTTTTTGATTTTTCGTTTTTTAATTTTTGAGTTCCCTATATTATTATAAACTAAATTAAATATAATTTATGAAAATTTGTGATAAAAGATCTGCTCCTTCGTGTTTTACATATATTTAAAAACTCGAGATTTTAATGAATTGTTTTCAAAGCATGAAAAATATAGCAGATCCTTTGATTTTAATTGTAGTTAGTAGTTACTTAAAAAAAAAGTCGCTAGCTGACTTGGAGCTGGTGTAGTTAAATTTTAAAAATGTGTATTTTAAATTTTGTTTGTAAAAGTTTTTTTTTAAAAAGTTTAGTATTATAGTTTAAATTTATTAAATAAAATAAAATATAAATTATACATTTGGTTTAGTATTTTACTATTGCAAGTAAAATTAATAGTAATTTCAATTACTTTTTTAGTTTTTTTTGACAAATATGCAAACTATTTAGTTATTTCAAAAACAAATACGTCGAATTATTTGGTATTCGAAATACTATTGGTTAGTTTTTATATCTTTAATTTTATTTTTCAGAACAATTTCTCTTTGTCTAGCTTCTTCTAACTTTAATTTAGATGGCCTTAAAGCCAAGTATTTAACAAATTTTGTAACCAAGTAGATGGAGCTTTAAACAATTTTTCTGTCATGTAGTCAAGGAAATGTTCAAATATACGTGTATTTGGTCATTTTGATGGTCAAATAGCCCAGTATGGAACTGCGAGATGATAGTCAGACATTGAGACGCGGGTGGCGCCCGTGCCCCAGCGTCCGCGCCAGCCCCGTCGGTGCCCCATTTCACATTTCAGACGTCGACGGAGGCTCGGGGCACCATCAGGGCGTGAAAATTATTAGTTTCAAATGATATTTACAAATCTTATCAACTCTAAAGTCTATTTTTCAGGTATTAGTAAGTATTTCATACAAACTAACTTCTAAAATATGGATTTAGTTCGTAAATAAAATTCTTTTAAATTACTTTGAAGGACTCTTAATACGTTTTGAATTTGAATAATATTAAAAACAATAATCTAAGATACCCTTTAAAGTTAAATTCCTTTAGTTTATCAGTAAAACCACTTACTTTAAGTATTTTTTAATCCGTTCGGTCTAATAGTAGATTACGCACCTATAATCCATGATGTTTTCATTTAAATTCGAATTATAACGAATTGAAAGTTTGAAGAAAATATTAATTTAGTTTGTAAATGAAATCCTTTTATAGTACTCTGAAGGGCTCTTAATACGTTTTGAACTTCCAAAATAAATTAATGTACTAAGTTACGTTTAAAAGAACCTTTTGTAACAATTCCAATATATATATATATATATATATATATATATATATATATATATATATATATATATATATATATATATATATATATATATATATATATATATATATATATATATATATATATATATATATATATATAAAAAACCGTGATAAATAGTAAAACCCACTTATTTTTCAATAAATACATTTCAGATACACAAATTAATTAAATAAAAGTATTTAAATAAGAATTGCTTCACTAAATTATGCATTTGTACTTTAAATAATACCTGATTTTGAAATTATATTAGAATAATTATATTGTTAAACTTCTTTCATTTTTAAAAATGTAATAGAAAATGAAAGATATTTTAATTAAAACATTTCTTAATTTCTTTATTACCTAAAAATATTTACAATATTTACAAATTTTTATATTGTTTAACTTCTTTCATTTTTAAAAATGTAATTGCTTGACTTAAATAAAGCGTGAAAATTATTAGTTTCAAATGATATTTACAAATCTTATCAACTCTAAAGTCTGTTTGTTTTATTTAAAAAATAGGGTTGTTCACTTTCGATTATTTAAACATTTAACAATTTTTATTTAACTATTGGTTATTTAAATAAATACCACTTTTATTCAAATAAATGCTTGGTTGGGTAAAAAACACAATTAAATAAGTTAAAATGATATTCTTTTTACCAACGTTTTTTAAATTGTAGTAATTACTACCTATATTTGCATTTCAGAAATCTATTTTAACATATTGAACGCCAAGAAAAGAGGCTTTTGTAGTATTTACTACCTATATTTGCATTTCAGAAATCTATTTTAACATATTGAACGCCAAGAAAAGAGGCTTTTGTAGTATTTACTACCTATATTTACATATTGGAATGTAATTTAACGTATTGAAGGTAGAGTATAGAGATTTTGCAGTATTTACTACCTACATTTGCATTTCAGAAATCTATTTTAACATATTGAACGCCAAGAAAAGAGGCTTTTGTAGTATTTTTCCTCCTATATTTACATATTGGAATGTAATTTAACGTATTGAAGGTAAAGTATAGAGATTTTGTAGTATTTTACTACCTATATTGGCATTTCGGAAGTATATTTTAACGTGTTGAATGTAGAGTATAGAGAGTGTTGTAGTATTTTTCTTCCTACGTGACTACACCGGAAACGTCTCTGTGTTATTCGCTTTAGTAATCAAGCCGACTCTGAACATATGTTTTACTCTTTATTCTACGAGGTTTAAACATACACCATTTCAGTACATTCTTAACTTATTCCATACGCTATTTAAAACACATGCGATAAAGATAACGAGGAAACCAGTTAACTCTGAACATATATGTTATGCTCTATACGTGAAGGATGTTGTAAGCTTAAATTCATAATGGTTAATGTGTAGTATTTTTCTTCCTTTTTACATTTTATAGTATTTCTTTATCTATATTTGTGTATCGGAAATGTATTTTAACGTATCGAACGTAGAGTAAATTTTTTTTTTATATTTTCTTTATATATTTGCGTATCAGAGTTGTGTGTTGTCGTATTAAAAGAAGAAAAAGGAACTTTTCATAGTGTTATTCTACCTATTTACATATCGGAAATGTATTTATATTTTACCGTATTTAAAATATAGGTAATTGTTTTTATTGGCTTGACTTAAATAAAGCGTGAAAGTTATTAGTTTCAAAATGATATTTACAAATCTTATCCACACAAATTTAATTTAATTTTAATTTTAGTGTTTTATAGTATCTTTCTGACTATATTTGTGTTTAAGAATTATATTTTACCGTATTTAAATAGTAATAAAAGCGAATTGAAAGTTTGAAGAAAATATGAATTAAGTTCGTAAATAAAATCCTTTTATAGTACTTTGAAGGACTCTTAATACGTTTTCAACTTGAATAAAATTAAAAACAATAATCTAAGATACCCTTTAAAGTTAAATTCCTTTAGAGTTTATCAGTAAAACCACTTAAGTATTTTTTCAATCCTTATACCTATATTTACATATTGGAATTGTTACAAAAGGTTCTTTTAAACGTAACTTAGTACACTAATTAAGTATTTTTAATTTACCGTAATTAAAATATAGGTAAGTGGTTTTTATCTTATTTTATACCTACGGAAGCAATAAATAAATTAAAGCAATAAATTTTTGGAGTTTGGAGATGGGTGGGAAAAAAAAAATAAGGCTCTTCGTTTTTCCAACTGCTTTTCTGATGTACCCAAAAATGGACCAAAATAGAAAAAAAGTACCCTTAAAACGACCAAAGTCACCATTTTCGGCCCTATGTATCCCATTTCGGACCAAAGGTACCCCAAACTGGACCTATTAGCTTTATTGTAATCTTAAACTCCCATAGAGATTCCCCAAAAGAAAAAAACTTGCGGTCCAATTTTGGGTACATGAATTATTTCGGAGAGGGAATCCATGTTTTAAATTCAAATTAACCGCGCGCCCGGGCAATCCGCGCCTCCCAGGTAATCCGCGCCTCCCAGGTAATCCACGCCTCCCAGGTAATCCACGCCTCCCAGGTAATCCACGCACGCGCGCGCTATCTTCCTGCCTAGGTTATCATAATTTCTACTTATTTCGTACGATAAAACGCGATCGAGATATTCGTTTTAAGAAATACTCGTGAGATTGGTTCAAGTGTCAAGCATACTACAATGATATTAAAATGAAGTTTAAAAATATTTCCATTCTACTTTAACAACGAATATTCCATGACGTCAAAACACTTCAATTCAAATTAACCGCGTCCCCCGGGGTAATCTGCGCACGCGTCGCCTAGGTTATCAATTTTTACATCATTTCAACTTATTCCGTACGATAAAACTTGATAAGATGGGGATGGGTGAAAAAAAATAAGGCTCTTCGTTTTTCCAACTGCTTTTCTGATGTACCCAAAAATGGACCAAATTACCAAAAGTACCCTTAAAACGACCAAAGTCACCATTTTCGGCCCTATGTACCCCATTTCGGACCAAAAGTACCCCAAACTGGACCTATTAGCTTTATTGTAATGTTAAACTCCCATAGAGATTCCCCTAAAAAGAAAAACTTGCGGTCCAATTTTGGGTATATGAATTTTTTCGGAGAGGGAATCCATGTTTTAAATTCAAATTAACCGCGCGCCCGGGCAATCCGCGCCTCCCAGGTAATCCGCGCACGCGCGCGCTATCTTCCTGCCTAGGTTATTAATCATACAACTTACATAATTTCCACTTATTTCGTACGATAAAACGCGATCGAGATATTCGTTTTAAGAAATACTCGTGAGATTGGTTCAAGTGCCAAGCGTACTACAATGATATTAAAATGAAGTTAAAAAATATTTCCATTCTACTTTAACAACGAATATTCAATGACGTCAAAACACTTCAATTCAAATTAACCGCGTCCCCCGGGGTAATCTGCGCACGCGTCGCCTAGGTTATCAATTTTTACATCATTTCAACTTATTCCGTACGATAAAACGCGATAAGATATACGTTCAAGTATCTTTCGAGATAAGCGTAGATAAATGAACAAGTTGGCCTGGACACAATATGTTGATATACGGGAAAACAAATCGTCGCGAGAAATACCCTAAATACATTGACTTTTCGATGATTTTACCCCCATTTCATCCCTTAAATCCCGGATTTCGATCCCGAACCCAAACCCGAACCCGGGATCGATGCCACACCCTCACTTTCCTTCTACTGTCATGAGCGCATGTAATACAAATAACTTATACAAGAACTAAAATTACTAAATTTTCCTAGTTTCATAAATTCAGGAATATGATATTCAACGTTTGGGTCATTCCATGTCCAATCGTCCAACAGTATCCACCCTACCTTTTTAGATTTGGATAAAAATTAGTCAAAATTCAAATTCAGAAAGTTTTTTATTTTTTGCAATTTTTAGTGGGTAGAGGGCCAAGTCGACTTGCGACTTATAGCCCTCTTAGCTTTTACATTAATAATTTAATAACTTTACCGTTTCAACAATCATTTAGATACATATAAACATAAAATTAACAAAATTGATAATTAAAAAGAAAAATTAAACATATAAAAAAAGGATATTAATACAAAATAAAAACCAAAAAAAAGCGCTATGGGACTGGAAAACTACAACTGCAAATTTACTTAGTTTTACAAACTTTCATTTTTATATATTTTTTACTGATTGAAATGTTTTTAATTGAACTAGGTCGTTGTGAATTTGATTATAGAGCTTAACTCCAGAGTAAAATAGAGATGATATTTTTTTGGAAGTTTTACTATTTGGAAGACTTCTGAGATCATTAGCCCTTGTTATTGTTGTTAAATTATTTAATAAAAATAATTTTTTTAGATTTTGGTTAACGTATTTATATATAAACGTTATACAAGAATAATCATATAATTGCTCAAAATTTAACAATTTGCTTTTTACATATAAGGGTTTCGTTGGTGTATTCCAGTTAACATTAAAAATTGATCGAAGCGTACGTTTTTGTAACTTTTGTATTCTTTCAAGGTTGTTTTTTGTAGTGTTTCCCCAGATGAAAAAACCATATATTAAATGCGAATAGAAAAATGCATAATATAAATCGAACAGAGTTTTTCTTGAGAAAAGTTCTTTACATTTTTTTATTAAATATGCAGAGTGAGCTAGCGTTTGACATAGCGAATTAACGTGTTCATTCCAATTCAGCCTGTGATCAATCCATATACCCAAATACTTGTATTTCAGTACCCTTTTAATTTCTACACCTTTTATATAAATTTTACGCAATGAGTCACATATTTCTTTATTGATATTTGCGAACAATATAAATTCGGTTTTCTGTTTATTTAATTTGAGACCATTCTCTTCTAGCCAATTATTTATTATATCTAGATATTTGTTTGCAGATTTAATGAGAGGTTCAAGAGCGACATCTTTTAATAACATAATAGTGTCATCGGCATAAAGAGTTAAAAGACCACAAGGGAAAACATGTGCATCATCATTGATGTATAAATTGAATAGTATAGGTGACAGAATTGACCCCTGGGGAACACCGATTGAGATTTCCCTAGGATTGGATTTATTAATTTTGGTTACACATTATCTCCCCGTTATGGGGGACGCTATCAAAAGCCTTTTCCAAATCTAGGAAAATTCCTACGCAGTAATTAGCAATGTCCAGAGCATTTAGGATTGTCTTATAAACCGTGGCTATTACTTGGTCTGTTCCCCTACCGGTCCCGAACCCAAATTGTCCTTCTGATAACAAGTTATGTTTAGTACAAAACGAATCAAGTCTCATGAGAAAACATTTATCTAAGATCTTTGAAAAAAAAGACAAGACCGAGATTGGCCTGTAGTTGGAGAGAATAAGTGGATCACCTTTCTTAAAAATTGGTGTAAGTGAAGTTATTTTTAGTTTGTCAGGATATACTCCTTTTGTAAACGACAGGTTTATCAGGAACAGTAAAGGTGTAATAATATGGTTGAGTACAAATTTTATTGGCTTTGGGTGTAGCTCATCCAGGCCTGGCGCACTAGACTGCAAGAGGCTATTAGCTACTTCCCTAAGCTCACTTTCGGTGACTTGAAATAGGGCACAGGTTGATTGATTTGCATTAAACTTTAATGAAGCGTCAAAATCGGTGTCAGGGTTAATAACAGTTGTGAAGTGAGTATTCATATCGTTTGCTGTAATTGATTCGGGAATGGGCTTACACATTTTTGTCTTACCGGTAACAGAATTTATAATATTCCATTTTTCTTTGCTAGATTTTGCATTATCTAATTTACTTTTGATATACCTACACCTGGCGTTCCTTATTTGATTATAGCAAAAATTGCGGGAAATTAAATAGTTATTTCGATTTTCAGTCGTTGGATGGCGCTTATAGAGCTTATGTCTTTAACGTTTTCCGTTATCCACGAATCTCGTGATATCTTTAAATTGAAAGCAATTTTGGTAAGCCCCTGAGATATGATCGCTAAAGACATCATATGCCATATTGACGTCGTCAAGAGCGTATAAATTTCCCCAGTCGAAACCTGTTAAAATGTTGGCAAATTTTTCAAAATTTCTCTTTTAAAAATATCTTACACGTACTGTGGATATGGCTGGTAGTGCCGTTTCATAGGTAAATAATATTGGGTCATGATCAGAAATGTCGGCCTAGTTAATAACTTCTATTTTCTCATTAATATTAGTGAATATATTATCTATGCATTTACCTGAAGCTGCTCTCGTGGGTTGGCGTACCATTATATTTAAACCATAGCTAGCGAATAAATCAATTATGGCTAAGGGGCAGGGGTTGTTTGTACAAAAATCACAATTGAAATCTCCCGAAATTGTAATTTTAGTTTTTAAAGCACCTATATTATTTAACATTAATTCACAATATTCAATGAATCTATCAAAATTTGACGAGTGAGGCCTATAGATTAAAACAAAAATTTCCCCTGACATTTGTAGCTTAATACCAAAACACTCGATATTTTCGTTAAAAATAGAGTTAGAAAGAATATTAAACTTAGTACCATTTTTCATATAAAATCCAACACCTCCACCAATTCTGTTCCCGATTCCTTCAAACTCGTAATTTGGTATAAAAGTAATGAAATTATTTGTGAACCAAGTCTCGGTAAGGGCAAAAATATCTATATTTAAATTAGAGGAGTGCGCTACAAGTTTCGGGAAATTACAATTGGCGCTTCGAACATTAGCGTATAGAATTTTCATAAAAATTGTTTAATAATAAATGTAGTAATAAATAAAAATCGAATAATTTTTTTAAATCAACAATTTTCCTCATTTCGTTATTTGGATGGCAAATTGGGATGAAAATTTGGTGTTGGTATTTGTTTTAATGAATTGTCTTAGATGAAAACGGGCGGTTTCTTGTCTTATTTTGTAATCATGAGTAACAAAATTTTTCGAACCTTTAAGTTTATAGGCATTCTTCATAATTTCTAATTTAGCCTTGGCGTCGTCTAGTTTTAAGATAATTCGTCTATTTTCACCCCTTCGATAGATTTGCAAAGGTAAAATTCTTATTTCGACACTCAATAATTATTGAAATATTACATGCACTTCGTTTGCTAATTTAGCCCTATCCTCTCCTGGTTTTTCTGGTATACTTGTTATTGTAATATTATTTATCTTCTTTTCTATTTCTAAAGAATCTACTTGGGCCTTAAGTTCGATAATTTCCTTATCTTTCTGCGTAAATTTAAAGGGTTATTCTGGTCGATAAAGCCAATTTCCAAACATTTTTTTTATGTGTGATAAGCAGGTTTTGAGATATTCGCTATAGAACTTGTAACAAAAATGACCAAAAAGGCCTTGACCCCGAAAAACTGGAAATTGATATCTTCGTCGTTAAAAGCATTTATGTTATGAAAACCAAAGGAAAATTTGAAACAAATTATATATTGAATTTCTCAATCTTAAAAATTAGTTTAAATTATTAAACCTTTGACCTGCTACCCCAAATTTTGTGAAATATTAATATTTTTTTCGAATTCCCAGTCTATGATTTAGTCCAAAAGATCAAAATTCCAAAGTAGTATTTTTAGTTCTTTAGAAATAAATTCTTTTGTACAACCCCTTTTGTTGTACTTCCGAACATTGTGACCCAAAGTGTTGCTGGGCTCAACGACCGAAACGTTACATTTCTGCCGCTAGACACCCGCAAAGATAGAGAAATATATAAAAATTCGATATTGTTTTTCTATGATTTAGAACGTGAATTTCGAATCAAAGTTGGTGATGAAAGGTTTTCTAGCGTATCCCATTCCCCTTTGTGTGTTCACTGTGCTTTTCCTTGTTCTAATAGTTGTAATTATGTAAAGGCCCGGCGTTACGAGGTGCGGGAACCTAGGCAGCAAGATATGAAATAGGGGCCTAAAAATTGTTTTACACTGTAAGCGGGTTTCCGAAAAACACTGTGAAGCGCGGGGCCCTAGGCAGTCGCCTAGCTTGCTTTGCCCTAACGCCGACCCTTATTGTGTAACATAAGATTCGATTTCTGTTCGCCATTGTTTTAGTTTAACATAGATAAGGTTTGTTAACCAATCCGTTATTAATAATAAATAAGTAAATCCGTTAATAAAGCCGGTTTGTTAATCATGTGTCCTAAGCAGGTATATTAATAGGTATTGGAAATAATATAAAACCAACAGTTATTTAATTTACTTTTTATTATTATATTGTTTGTTAAAATTATCTTTCACACATACTGTTTAATTAGATAATTTTTACCAAAGTTAATGTGTATAAATAGCCAGAGAATCATACACTTTAATCATTTCAGTTGTTCGTTCCTGTTTAGTATGGTTTATCAATAAATTACTATTTAACTATGAAATCTTCTCGACTCGTTCCTATCCCTATGTAACAACAATAGGTCATTTATACAAGTCGAGAAGGCCCGTCGTACATGCAAATCAGGTTTGTTAATCAGGTCAGGTAGTAAAGTTAGGTTATCAGAAAAGTACCAAGAAAACAATTAGAACAAGGAAAAGCACAGTGAATTGGACATTTAATGACGAAGATATCAATTTCCAGTTTTTCGGGGTAAAGGCATTTTTGGCCATTTTTGGTACAAGTTCTATATCGAATATCTCAAAACTCACTTATCGCACATTAATAATAATTTGAAAATTGGCTTTATCGACCAGTATAACTTTTAAAACTAATTTTTCCAAATCTGAAAAGGAAGGGTGGAAATTGCCAAAATAAATAGTCGGTTTGTCGTGGAATGACCCGTTTGCCCTATTTAGGCCCTTTAGTACAGACAAAACGGTAAAGTCGAAATAAATATAATGGAAAGGTTTCGCAAATTAAGCCTTCATATTACAAGATGGTATAGTCAAATTTGAAATATTAGTGTTTAAAAGTTATATAAACGGCTAATTTGGTAAATTATTTTAGTGCGATCTGCAACAAATTACCATAGAAGATGTAAATGCGGAATATTGTATCGTATATTTTAACCCATTATACTTGTCATTCAAATAAGTATTACGAGAGTCAAGCCATTTTCAAAAATGCCGGAAATTGAACGAAGGTTGGCCAAAGCTGTAATAGATATTGTAACGTTTCTTAAAGTTTGAATATAAAACGTTTAATTTATTTATTTATAATATTAATTAATATTATTTATTATGATAAAACTAATAAACGACATTTTATGGTATTTTATTGCATTATATTGCATTATATTGTATTATTTTATATTATATTGCATTATACAGCGTGTCCACTAAAAAATGAACCAGGGCGAATATCTCAAAATCTGTTTTAGGTACGAATTTGAAATTTTCATTTCGCATAGAGTGTGCAGGGGGAACCCTACTGCGAAAATTTCGATGACCTTGAACCATGTCTTTAAGGTCATCCAAAAACTAACGCGAGAACAGTAAGTGTTATAAAGTGGGTTCCAATTATAAAAGTGTTCCACGTCACATTGTAGGTCTAATTAGCTTTGATTCGATCGAATTTGACCAAAAGGGAGTCGAGGAACTCGTTTTCAAAATCATAAAGGTCGTTAAAATGAAAATTTAAAGAAAACGCACATAAATCGAAACAATTCGTGTTACAACGAAATTTGCTAGACAAACTCAATATGATGATTTTCAAGTTTGTAAAATTGGATGACCTTGAAGACGTGGTTTAAGGTGTGAAAACATTATCTCGCGATTCATTGGGTTTAGAAACTAGGTTTCAATAGGAAATTTGCGAATCACCACTTTCTCGTCAAAGTAGTTTTGAAACATGTCTTCAAAGACATTCAAAAATGACCTTGACTTCCTTTTGGTCAAATTCAATCGAATTAAAGCTAATTAGACCTAAAATGTGACGTGGAACACTTTTCTAATTGGAACCAACTTTCTAACACTTACGGTTCTCGCGTTAGTTTTTGGATGACCTTGAAGACAAGATTCAAGGTCATTGAAATGTTTTAACTAAAGATCCTCATTCCTGATGAGGATGTGTAGCAAATTTCAGTACTCTAACACGAGTATCTTTAGAGTTATCAGCTCCCGAACCTCGCTTTCGACACGTTATCATCTTAACGGACTTCTTGTTTTTCATCTAGCATTTCTCGGCTTCCTATTGGTCAAATCCGATCAGGTCAAAGCTATTGGTACTTAGAAATTCAAGTGGAACACTTTTCTAATTGGAACCAACTTTGTAACACTTACGGTTCTTAAGTTAGTTTTTGATGACCTTGAAGACATGGTTCAAGGTCATCGACATTTTCGCAGTAGGTTTCCCCCTACATCTTGTATACGACTTGAAAATTTCAAAATCGTACCTAAAACTGATTTTGAGATATTCGCTCTGGTTAATTTTTTAGTGGACACTCTGTATTGCATTATATGGTTTGATATTAATATTTATTAATTTGAATTGGAACATGAAATGGATACGCATGCTTCGTTTTGGATATTTATGGGCCACAACCGGTTAACTAGTATTTAGAGCTAAAATAAATAATTAATAAAAGTAATATACAGGACGTTTCGAATACGTATGTTATATATTCTGTTCGTGAAAATATCCAAACGGACTCCCGAAACAACAAAACAACCATAACCGGGAGTTTCCTTGAACCAAGGACGTTTTTCTCTTCTTGTTTGGTTGGTTTTTCCTCGATAAATATTAAAATATTGTCTAGACAGTCTAGTGCCAAATTACTTCTAATCCGACAATGTAAAATATGCTTTATCAATGGCAAATTTCCTTTAATCCACAATCAGTGGCGGACTTACCAATAGGCTGAGTAATTTTTAATATTTAGGCTTAGCTTCTCTATTCGGTGTTATACAGGGTCTTTTTTTTTGCTCGGAAAAGTGTTGTTTTTCAAAAACTATTTATAGTACCGATTTCAAATTTGGAAGGTCAATTCTCTATACCGGGGGACATCAGTTTGAGAAATTTGAGCGTTTTCGGTAATGTTTTTCACCAATTTTGAAAAATTATTTTTCGACCACTAGGTGCGAGATAAAAAATGTCTATTATAAAGTTGTAGGCCGTCATCGAAAACCCTTAAAAATTGTTCACTCGACGAAAACAACTTATTTATCAGTGAAAATTCGAGCTTGAAAAATTTACAAGTTGGTGAAGCCAAATTACGATTGTTTGAAACGATAATTGAAAAGGGAACAAGTCTAATACAAACGTAGTAGAGTTTTCACACTTGAAAAAATGTACACGTTTGGTTTTTAAATGCAGATATTTTATTAACATAAATTTTTACAAAACATTTTCAATAATATCACCATTGGCTGCAACACAGGTTTGTGCGCGGACAATTAAGTTCTCAAACGCTTTCTCTACCATTTCTGGTGTGACGTCTCGGCAAGCACTGATTATTCGTCTAATGAGTTCCTCCCTAGTTTCAATGGGCGTGGCGTATACCTTTGCTTTAACGAATCCCCAAAGAAAATAATCCAGCGGTATTAGGTCAGGTGACCTTGCTGGCCAATGCACTGGACCATTTCTCCCTATCCACCTTTCAGGAAACTCGTTGTTGAGGTGCTCAGTTACTTGCCGGGAAAAATGCGGAGGGGCGCCATCTTGCTGAAACCACAACTGACGTCTTTCAGCCAATGGAAGGTCGTCGATTGCGTCACTCAGTTCGTTCTGTAGAAAATGTAAATACCTTTGGCCGTTGAGGTTCGTCGGCAGGAAAAAGGGACCAATCAAACGGTTTCCAACAAGTCCAACCCAAACATTGACCCGTTCAAATTGAACCTGGTGATGATATTCAAAACCCCAATGTGGGTTGATGTCAGACCAAAGATGGCTGTTTTGATGATTAAAGGGCCCATCTCTAGAAAATGACGCTTCGTCGGAGAACAAAACATGGCGCAAAAATTGTCTATCTTCTTGGACAGCATTTAGTAACCAGTTGCTAAATTCATAACGTCTTTGATGGTCTCCGTCAATTAGTCCTTGGTGGAGCGTAGCTCTGTATGGGTGACAGCGATTCTTACGAAGAATTTTCCACACACGATTTGCAGAACAACCCAAATCAGCGGCGTTAGCGCAACTGTGACGAGGATATGCCACAAAGTACGCGAGTACATTGTTCTCGAAGTCTAAATCCGGTTGACCCAATCCGCGAAACCTAGGTTGCAAGTTACCAAATTGATTGAAATCGTGAATTGCTCGTCTTACTGTATTTACAGATGGTGCTCCATTTGGATGTCTTTCTGCGAAGATTTTAGTCACTCTTCTAAGGTTTTGCGCTGCTTCTCCATAGTAAATGGCAACTATCTCGGTACGCTCAGCTACTGAATAACGAGGCATTGTTCGAAATATTATCAAACACTGATAATAATCTCCCAAAGTTTTCCTTTAAATACCCAATGCATGTTTAGGATTGACCTATAGCCTCGTGTTTTTTAAATCCGGTCGTTTTTTTAACCAAAGTTTCAACTGGATTAGGTAATTCGGTTTCAATTATCGTTTCAAACAATCGTAATTTGGCTTCACCAACTTGTAAATTTTTCAAGCTCGAATTTTCACTGATAAATAAATTGTTTTTCGTCGAGTGAACAATTTTTAAGGGTTTTCGATGACGGCCTACAACTTTATAATAGAAATTTTTTATCTCGCACCTAGTGGTCGAAAAATAATTTTTCAAAATTGGTGAAAAACATTACCGAAAACGCTCAAATTTCTCAAACTGATGTCCCCCGGTATAGAGAATTGACCTTCCAAATTTGAAATCGGTACTATAAATAGTTTTTGAAAAAAAACACTTTTCCGAGCAAAAAAAAAGACCCTGTATATAGTCGCAAGCCAGATTTCCCGCATGGTACTGACGAGTCCCAAATAGGACGGAACCGGTCTACCGTTGGAATTTCTGGCTATTTTATTTTATTTTATTTTATTTTATTTAATTTATTTTTTAACTCGATCTATTTGGTCCGAGTTTCGCATCTTTTTGTTAGCTCGAAGACCTATCGGTACGAGCTATTAGTAAATTTTAAAATTTGTTTAGCTTTATTATCCCTTTTTCATGATGGACTAATCTACTTATTCGCTAATTTTATCATCCTTAAGCCTAAGGACCCGAGGAGCTTCGTCTAAAGGTAGGGGCCCCAAGACAAAGCTAAACGAAGCTCAGAAGAGCCCACCAATGGCCACAAGCTAGTGGTCACAAAATAAAGCCAAGACCATCTTATAAGTATACCAAATGCGAAACAAGGTGATACGGATTATGTTCGGACCATTAATTTATTAAGCATACATTTTTTTTTTTCAAATTATGGACCTCTACCAGGTCTTAAATTTCAAACTTACGTCCTACCATAAAAATAAATTATATCTCCTTAAACTGAAAATAATAATCGCTTGAAACATCTATCTTCGCAGGGCCTGTTAATTTTTTTAAAACACCTTTCGAAAATAAAAATAGTGCGATCGATACATATCTTGTAAAAGATATATTTTATACTTTGGTCCTACTTAAAAATTATTAGATCGTAAAAAAATCACCCCTTTAATCTTGAAAACTAAAACCAAAATCGCTTGTCATTGCTAGTTTATATGAATATGATTCGGGAAAACTGGATATCACATCGGCTTAAACGGGGTTTTAAGTTCTAAGATCGCCCCAAAGAAAATATTACGTCTAATGCAACGTTTTGTACTCTACCATTGAGTTATTGCCAATTATATTTGTCATTATTCCTCTTTCAAATATAATCAATGAACTCCGAGGAGATAACGCAAAACTTTTCACCAAGCGTCAAGATTAAGACATTTTTAACTTTAGATTATGATCCCGGAACAACCACCAACGAGGGTAAAGGATGTAATCTTGTTTTTCTCTGACGAACTCGTCATGTCCATGAATTTGACCCTTACCATTTGCAAAAGCTGCGAGAGTAATTGACTCTTGTGAGTAGTTTTAAGGCAAAAAAAATAATCTTCAGTTTCCTAGTATTTTGTTAACCACTGTTGAACGTGATGAACTTCAATTGAACTTAAACGTCTGGTATGGCATTGGTATCCAGCATTTATGGTAACACCAATACCTTGAAAATTAGAAGGGCCCAATTGAGCACTGTAGGATGTCCAAGAGACATGTAACACTCAAATTTATTGGAAAGATCTTAATTGTTTTATGTTTGGCGAAATAGACCAATGTTAAATTCTACTCGTGAAATTGTGACGGCGGAAAATATCACATTACGAAAATAATTTTTTTTATTCAAACTCAATATGCAATGAGTTCATCTAAAACGATAGAGCCGTTGACAACTGATGATCTGCTGACTATATTTACAGAATCCAATTTGAAAAATACACATTTGTCTGTCGATTGGATACAGATTAAAGTCCATTTGAAATTTTATAATTAGCTGGTACCTATTTAAAAAACCATGGTTCTAATTAGCACCACTGATGAGCCCTAAAAGAGCGAAACCACGAACAGATAAAAGCGTGGACCAAACGTAAACTGAAAACGTTAACGTGAAATAAAATGTTGTTACGTAACCGTTTCTGTAATATGTTTGGACACACACACACATCGAAACGTTAAAGGGGAACGGCCAAGCTTTTCCAAATATGGCCTTATTTCTGTATCAAAAGATTAACAAGACGTTCAATATACTAACACATACCTTTTTTTGTCTTGAAAAAATATCTTTTGGACCAAAAAGTTGAAACGAAAAATAACGCCAGGTGTTTGGGTTTGAATTTTCGCCGCCTTCTTAGGGGCTGCCGCCAGCGCCCCTAACCCCGTATGAGCAAACGGGCGCTTTTCGATTTCCCGAAATTTCTTTATTTTATTAAAAATTAACCACTCAATATTTTTTGATGCGGCTTTCGCCATAAATTTTAGTTTTTAATGGGCTATAGGGCTATGTAACTGGTTAAAGCTTGACCGTTCCCCTTTAATTCATTTTTTAAGAAACACGTGACACGAGCCTAAAACAACGCAAACACCCAATGGCTGCATGATTGAGAACCTAAAATATTTGACGGCAGAAAAAGTTAAATTTTTTCCAGTTCGATTTTTCGTTGTGATTCGATTATTATTATTATTAACTGAAAACGTAAAAGTGAGATTTTTACGAATATGTGTTCCACACCTATCTCCCTGGCTTTTGGGTCCTCTTTAATGTTTCATTAACTTCAACTTTTCCATTATACTTTTAAAGAAATTAACTTTATTAACACCACGGATTTTAAAATCATAATTATTCATAAGATAACTAGTTGTCGCTCCCTCTCTTTTCTCGGAAAGCCTGGCAGAACCACACGGGTATCCTCTTCTTACTCCTTAACCCATTATCTCTCCTAAACTCAGCTTGTGACGTCAAAAGCGCGTTTAGACCGATCCTTTACATTTTCCCAAAAACCGGAGACAAACGCGTCATATGCGATGAATGTTCAAAATATTTGACGGTTACTACGTGGTTAAAAGATGAAGTTTATTTTTTTAAATAATTTAAAGAAAAAGTCCAGGTTGGGTAAAACTTGGGTCTATTTGAAAGATAACGACAAAAGGGTAAAGAAGACCGTATAAATCGCTGTACTTCGGCAAATATGCCTTCTTGGCGGATGGCGGTACGAGATTTAAAACAGAAATAATTAAGCCTTACATTTGAAAATATTCAAAACAAAAAACAGCACGCGCGAAGGGTTGATAAAAAAACGCGAGGAAAGGAAAAGAGCTAGAAAAGAGGAATCCAAATGTGTGAACGGGGAGAAAGACAGCGCAAAGTTAAACGGGGAAGAAAGAATACAAATTTAGACGGGGCAGAAAGAATACAAATTTAGAAGGGGGAGAAAGATTACACAAATTTAAACAAGGGAAAAGCTAAGGAAGCTAAGAACAAACAGAGGGATCTAAAAAGGAAATAATTAACGAAAAGAGAGTTTATCGTTTAAACCAGCGCGAGATAAAGTTCCAAAATTGTAAATCAGTCGGTTTTCTTCAGCCACGCGGTGAACTCGGTCGCCATTCAGGACCTTCAAGACGCGAATAGAAACATCTTGCAGCGTGTGGACGTAATTGAAATGTCTCGTTACATGGTTTTTATCGCGATCGCTACGGACGTCAAGTAGATGTTCGCGGAAACGGTCAGCCAGGCGGCGGCCCGTTTCACCAATGTAGACACATACTTTACAAGATAAGGCGTAAATAAGATTGGATGTTACGCAGGAATAGGAGCCACGGATGTCAAACTTCGACTTAGGGGTGGTAACAGTCAAATCGGAACTAACAAACGCACAAGTCTTGCAACGAGGACGGTTGCATTTCGAGGTACCAGTAGGGTTACTGCGCAAAGCGTCGTCGGGTAGTGAGCTTGAGACAAGAATCGATTTCAAGTTTCGGTCGCGACGGTAGCAGAACCTCGGCGGATCTTTAAAAATATCCTTGGTCTCTTCGTCAATCTGAAGTAAGCTGAAGTTTTTTCGAATAATACTTTCAACTTTCCGGAGTTGATGGTGGTAAGTTAGAACTAAAGAGGGGTTGCTGGTCGAGTCGTTTCGAGATTTAATGGCGAGAGCGTCATTTCTATTAATCTTGACGACGCGATCGAAAGCTGAAGTTAAAACTCCATCGTCGTAACCTCTAGCCTTAAAACAACGACGCATTTCCACAACTTTGATTCTAAAATCATTGTCAGAGGAGCAGATACGTCGCAATCGTAAAAACTGTGAATAAGGTATGGACTTACGAGGAGTGTACCCGAGGTGTAAATCACCGATTTTGATGAAACTCGGGGGTTATGTAGACCTTGAGGTAACATGAATTTTCACCAAGGGAAAAGTTACGCTGGGCTTCCGTTTTGCTATGGCAACCGAAAATGTTTTTGACAACATAAAATGAAAAAATCTACATTTAAAAAAGCATGGGATTTTATCGGTTTCACAGGGGGGTACCGTGTGAAAATTTTTGAAAACCCAAAAAAAAAATAAACAAATTAAATTTCAACTAAAATGCTAAATTTTAACAATTTTGGGTGAAATGCATCAAGTAACCTCGCTGTGACACCGAGAAAATCCCATCCTTTTTTAAATGTAGGCACTTGGTATAACTATTGAAAGTTTGATAAGATTTCATTGCATAATATAGACCCCAGTTTTCAGCTCAATGGCTAATTATCAGAGCACCTCAAGTTTTTTGAGTGCGTATGGCTGTTTTCTCCGAAATAACATTGGTATGCCTTTGTTTGCGGTATAGTGCTTAGTTTAATACTCTAAAATATAATTTTTTTTAACTTTGGCAATAAGCTATTCCTCGTCGTGTGTCTAAGATCAAAGTGTAGATTTTTTCGTAACAGTTGTTTAAAATATCTCAGCACGTCCACCATTAAAATTAAATCGATTTATGTAATACATACTTGCTCGTCAAAAGATGTCTCACAGCTTTAACTTAAACCTACTTTTAAATTTGTTTAAAAAAAAAGTCTACCGTGCGTATTGGAATCAGTTTCTATCTGGTAATAATTTAAATATATAATTGTTAATAGGGGATCGTAGAAGAAATGTTTCTTTGCAGCTATAGAATATTATGTCTAGCATTCAGAGGCATTTCGTGATGATCTTTAAAAAATTAAAATGCAGTTAACTTTCAATTCTATTCTTGACTTGAATAAAATGTTATTTAGCCCTCATTCGTCAGACGAGTGAACGTTTCATCAGTTGCGCAAACTTTCAGCCTCCTTTCAGCCCAATAAATTTCACCAGAACAAAACCGATGCTTGAATAAATGCACAAATGTTATTTAGATTTTTCAGTTATTAGAATATTCTTTTTCATGCCACAATAGATGGGATAACTTGTAGGGTCTAAGCAAAGCAACGGTTCCCAATGTTATCTGATTTCTTTTTCTAGGTCTATTAAATTCTAGAATCGATTTACTAGGTCAAATATTTTCTCAAGATTTTGGTTAGTTAAGGTTAAGTTTATGTTAATTTCAAGCTAGGTTAAGTTAAGCTCAGGCTTCGGCTTGAAAAATGTGTGCATGTGAGCCAAAGAAAATTGGGAATCATGGATACCAAATAATGTCCTAGCCTCTTGGGACAACTGTGTTTCTTAATATAATTATATTTTTATGCACCCTATCTTTGCTACGAACAGATACCCAGTTCGACCCTGCGTCAGTCAGCCGAAAAAAAAACTATTATTTTGATCGTTTTTATTCAAATGCTGAACCCTTCGCCGTCGAGGACTGTTCAGCTTACTTGATGAAAATGGTAAATATCTTCAAAGTGCGGAACGTATTCATGACAAGCTGGCTAATGATTAAGCAATAAAAATATGCAATATTTAAAGAGGCCTTAACGGAAAACCCGTCTCCGCTTGTACGGTGGCCTTTATAAGTATATTTCTATCTGTTTAGATTTATGAAATCCTTAGCACCATAGACCATATCACTACTTTTAAACAACAAACAATCAGCCTTAAGCCTAAGTCATCAAGCGACTTTTAAAGCCATGAATTCAGGTGGCCGGGTTACAATGCGTAGGAGGGTGGTGGCAAGCCCTTCATGCCACGCGAGCCAACAGCTCCTTACACTAACTAATTTCGAATTATTAGGTACGGTTTTTCACCAGTGAGTTTTGAATCTCTCTCTCTCTGCCATTTCTGAACTAATCGCCTTTTTGTATTTGAATATCGAAATAAATCAGAAACCTGGATAACTAAAAAGTAAAGTAGAAGTTTATGGTTTGACAAAATTTGGCGTGAAAATAAATTGTAAATAATACAGTAGAATCAACTACTATATTAAAAAAAGATAGTGCGCCTTAGGCCATTCACTGTAATTCGAAAGTTTTAAATATAGTTTACACTTAACAAAATTGAATATTGTTTGAAGTCGCTCATTAACGCCACCTTTTAACTATTTTATATTGATAACATGTGTGTAAGTCCACAATAAATAACGAAAATTAATTTAAGGCTTTGTTAGCATCACTTTAAACCATTATTAGGTCCATTTATTAGCATGGTCCTTTTCACACCTCCCCGAAACACCACCAAATTGGCTCCAGCCGAAGAGATATTTTGTCGAAGAAAACCACTTTGAAGGACGATTGCACTACGAAACTCCACAAAAAGCAACTTGGAAACCGTATAAAAGGAGCCCCCAGTTCGCTATGCTTTTTGTGAAGTTATTAGAAATGAAATTAACATGTAAATAAAAGGTTAAATTTTTTTATCAACAACCAGATAGTTTTACTGCGCTGAAGCTGTGACAGCGTTTAGAGAACAAAATCCCGCCATAGTGGAAGCTTTTAAAGAGATTATTTCTTCCACTCAATACCAAGAAATATAAGTCAAAGGCGATATTATATTTTACGTCTCATTTAAAGCGTTTTGACTTAATGCGTGGTTCAATTAATAGTAAGAGTAAAAGTGAGCAGAATTTGGCGATATCCCGAAATCAACATTCAGTATGTTTGAAGTTGGCGTTTAAAAATTGGGAAATGGTCACCAAATGCTCCGTGTGAGTTTTAAAGAAGTTGCTCTTATATTTAAAGCTAACATCAAAGACATTCACGCAGCCTAGGAAAAAAGTTTATCAACGATTGGATGCTAGTCCCCAAAAAAAAACAGTACCATAAGCTTAATCAGCCGACTGCACGGTATTGTCTAGACGGGACATGAATTGACAACACTTCAATAAGCCTTTTTTATTACAAACCTGTTGGCAACGTTTGCTTCCCAAAAACGTATTTTAATTAATTTTTCTGAAGCCAGCACGTGGTGTTTCCTTGCAAGGAAGATATTCTTTTAGTCGCAAGATTAATGGAACGGTTGCATCAAGTGCTAAGCTACTTTTGAAGAAGCTGGTTTTAAACTGCGAAAATAAAAGTGTGACCTTTTTAAACATCGAATGTTTTTTTGGGCTATCGCCTCGACAAGTTTAGTCTCCATCCAATTACTTTTAAATGGAACTTATGGAAGTGATGATGAACACTTAAGTTAACTCAAAGCCAAGATAAACTATTCATTTAACTAGAATTTCTTTCCTGACTATGCGATACACAGAAATCCACTTTATGAGGTGGTACAGCAAATCGTTAATTGGCATAGGGTAGAAAATCCGTAGAGCCAGTACCAACTGGCCAACGACTTGAATCAGAGCTCCTAATTGTATTAAATAACGACCTCACGAAGAACAACGATTTGCGTGGGATGCTACTTAATACGTGACCGATGAAAACTGTCTGTCACTTTTGCTTCTAACAAAATTATAATTTGGTTGTAATATTGTCGTTTTTCAAACTAAAACTTATTTCAGTCATTTGAAGCAACGCAGAGCCGTAGCTAAGGCCTGGCAACCAAATACTTGTCCAGGGCACATATACATGTATATAGAAAATAATTAGCTGTTAGTTGCTGTTCACCAAATGACGAACCATAAGAAGTGGATAATATTTCTACGAGATAAGTGTTCATCTCCCAATACGGCTGCTTTTTCAAACGACGTTTCGGACGGATATATAGTGCGGGACGCAATGATATATCAAAAAATACTTTTTAAACTAATAGATAGGAAAATTACGGCGTCGGCCAGGTGTAGTAATAAACGCGTAAATTTTGTGCTGTGATGTGGTGTACACATCCGCGGTTTTGGCGGGGAAACTCGCGTCCATTGAGCACTATCTCGAGCCTCTGAAGGAACATTTTTCAATTCTAAGTCATAGATTAATACTAGTCTCGTAGAGGTATGTTATAAACTTTTGGAAACAGCGATTTCCATTTTACTTCTTTTTAGCTATCTTGAGCGTTCTGATCGACATTTAAGGTTCCATTTGCATGCTCCGATGCTGCGCTCTGATCCATTTCCGAGATCATTCGAAACCAATCTGCTGGTTTCGATAGATCAGCGGTCTTTCCGTTCAGAGCCAATTATTTAGTGTATTTCATTTCAATTACGGAAAAAGCTCTCAAATCTTCGAAACATTTTTACTTTTTCTAGCGTTTTAAGCCGAAGTCAGAAGTTTGATTTGTGATCCAACGATAAAAGATTTTTTAAGTCAGTTCAGACTTGGATTAATAAAAGAAGTTCCTACCTGGATTTATCACTTGAAATAAAACCTGACCAGAAAATGACTTTTGGCATAGTACGTAACAAACAATTAGAAAATGCACGCGGGACTATATAGTGAAATATCCAGGTAGGAACTACTATTATTTACCCAAGGTTCAGATATCGGATTCAGATTTGGACGACATTATCTGCACAGATCAGATTTCCTTTTTATTTTGAAAGTTGGATCAATATCTTTTCGTGATTAACGTTTTTTAAATTTATCAGATCGGCTATCTTTGGCACTATCAAATATGCGTAATAAAAAAAATTATCAATGGTTGTAATTATTATTATATTAATATTATTTTATCAACACTTGCCGTAGTTAAAAAAACACTGACACAAAAAATGTATAAAATCAGTTGTCTGATCAGATCTCTTTTAAATGCACAGCTTAGAATGTCTATCAGATACGACTCACGGATATTTAAAAGATACCGGATCAGATCAGATCTTATTTATTATCAGAAATTGAAGTTCACCCAAACTGCTTACGAGTATTAAAAGAAAACATCGAAATTAAATGCAGAATTCACTTAAAAGATCAAAATATTAAGCTAAACTTTTTCTCTTGATCGAAGTGAAATGGGGGAATCCAAAGGACCAGAGACTAATCGGGTAAACATGAGTTCTGCGGAACACAAATTGGAAAACCCAGACCAATTAGACCGTCTCTATTAAAAGATTAAAGTTTATCTATTTTATTTTCATATTCGCGTAACCTTGAACCAAGATTGACCGCCTCATCATCCGTGATGCGCTTTGTTTAATTTTTAGGGTAACTTTTGGTAGCCCTCCATTACAGATGGGGCTGTTCCTGGTAAAATTTATTTCCAGGTAAAATTAAGTTTATTATTTTTTGGATCAGGCCAGTGAACCGTGCCTTAGAGATGATGACAAATGATGTTATTACGAAGGCTTCACTCACTGACTTTCGAAATACAGCTATGAAATGTCAAGTTACAAAACATTCCAATTTTTATATAGCAATTTTGCTCCGATTAAAAATAAATTTGAAAAATAAAAACCCTTAAGGTATTTTTAATTAAATTTGGTGTCTTGCCTAGGGCGCCCTGAAGAATAGCTACGGCTCGGAGCAATGGGCACTAGTACTTTCGGCCTAAGACTGTAAAAATAATGCGAACCAAAAAGATCTATATAATGGAAACGCTGACACTTAAAGAGCCAACCATTATCCTCACAGGGGGAACGAACCCTCAGAAATGGTACCCCTTTTATCGTAAAAAAATAATTTTCATATTTTATTTTATTAATTTTACTTAATGATCTTCTAAGTATGGGACAGAGTTGTTATCAAAAGTTACCGCACCGGATAACATCGACCCTATAGACACCACTGGAGCCCTAAGTTCCCAACGAATATGTTTTCACTTGGATCTACAAATGATGAACGCCACAAATATTGATGACACCTATAATTTTTTTTTGACGGATTCGAACCTTGCTAAAAGATAACTTGGGGACAACCAAACCAGAGTTGCGTTGTGTAAATATTTCAATACTGGAAATATAATAATAATTAGTCAACTAACGTATGATTTTACAATTTATTAGGATTTACTGGTACGGCATTACTATATAACTTAATTTTAAATATAAATATAACTTTGTCTTTCAAGATATAAAGCATTTGACATGAAATTTGCCAGACGTAGGCCTTTACACTTTCTAGTAACAATTTAATTCGTTTCAATAAACTGGGCTCAGCGATCCTAGCACGCGATTCGCTAAGATAAATTTTCCATTTATAAAAGTTAACTTGCCTTATTTGAATGGAAAATTTGTCTGATAATCAAATAATCTCCAGGGACGTTCTTGTATTTGAAAGCTACGATATTCAACAATTTAAGAATTTCATTTCTGTGTTAATATGCGTACACATAAAGTTGATAAACAATAATATTCAACAATAAAAGTTCTTTATTTTTTTAAATGTATAGTGCTTCTTAATTAAAAGGTTGTTTATTATAATGTCAATTTTCCACCTATGATGTTTTTAATTTTTGATAGTCTTACAAGTGTATAAATATTAAATAAAACACAGGTTTTGCCATTTTGGCTTTCATGAAATGCAATTAAATTTTGAACAAGAAAAAACTGAAAAATTAATAACACATCAAAGAAAATAATAGTTTTTATTGATTATTGGAAACTAAGCTATTTGTTTGGAAAATCTAAGAGTTCACTTTCTGATTTTACTTTCGAGACTACGCTTATTCTACCATTTATTGCAATTCAATAACTTGTTTTTAAAAGCCATAAATTGAAATTTTATCATAAGTTGCAAATCTTTTAAGCACTTTTCCGAAAACGAAATTATGAGGAATTTTAAAAAATTGGGTTTACGTTTTTTGGAAGATAAATTCGATGTTAAAAGTCGCAATTGGATCTACATCGAGAAGTTTACGTTGACACTGGGAATCCTGTCAAGTATTTTAATCGTCTATAAAAGTGTCTGTGCAGTCTTTTGGATAATTCAAACGAGTGACCATAAAATCGTGACTCTCTTAGGACAGACGTTGACGTCCTACTGGCCATTCACTTCCACCTTTTTCGAACTTTTTAGGAAAAGGGCCGCAGTCCGAAGATTTATCGGCGATGTTATTCGCACATCAGAAACCACCCATGAACGAATTATTAAACGTCTGCTGCTAAGAACCACCGTATTAACTATCATCCTGTTTATCATTATATTTTACTATTTGATGTCTGCTTTAATAGCTACGTCCAATCAAATCCAAGAAGCTCGCAAATCGAATACGTATAGCTACTTGTGTTTTGGATGCGACAGTAGTTCGTGGAATTATCATATCTTTGGAGTGTTTTTAGGCTCGATTTCTGAATTCACGTAATTCTCTACTACTTTTTAACGCGAACCATTGCTGAAATTTCGAAATGCATCGTGTCCGATTTCAGGAAAACAATCGCATTGAGTGCCGCTCGTCAAAGAATCTTCAAAGTTCGACAACTGTTGGAAGCAATGAATGATATTTTCAAGAACATGACGTTGCTCTGGTTTGTTTCCACCTTTTTCATTACTTGCAACAACGTCACTGTCGTAGTAAAGTATATTTTTTGCCCGGAAACGCTGGGAAATATTGACTGTTCGTTCTCTTTCTGGTTTGGAAAGTTCATGGACTTATTTGTGTTGGCATCTTTGATTTTTGAAGCTTCGGCAATACCGGAAGAAACGAAAAAACTGTACAAATACTTGCCATTGATTGCCGACAGATCGCTTGTTGAAGGTGGCACAATTTTTTAAAAATCACTTGATATCTTATGTATTCGTACTCTATAAAAAAGGAGTGTAATAAAAAATATCTCTATTCCACAACCGTTTTCAAATTCATAGTGCAAAGCGTTCTACATTTATTTTTATCTCTTTATACAATTGTTTATTTTAAAAATTCAACAAGTTGCAAATTATTCTTTTGAGAATCAGATAAGTAGTTCATTCCAAAATTGTAAATCGTGCGCTTTTTCATTTAAAATTCCATAGATGATTATTTAAAACTCGTTAAAATATTGATTGATTTATAGAAGAAAATATAAATTGTGTTCTTATTCGTAGCATCATCTCTACCATAGGGCTCAGTGACGTACCTTGGGATGGAGAAGGGGCGAGCCTCCCCCAATGTTTTGGCGAACTGGCAAGCCGAATTCCAGTTGGAAAAATGGAGACCTCCCCTCTTGAAACTTTCATCGCGAAGGCTCCGTTAAGCCTGAAAGTTTTTAGAGATGACAAAATCATCTTCTCCTCCCTCCCAATGCGATCCCCTTCGGTTGGCATTGATAGGGCTACAAGGGGTAAGGGACTAAGCTCTAAGGCGCCACGTTCTATTTAGATTTATTTTATTATCAAAAAGGGAACCTTATATTATTATTCCAGGGGTGCCTAAATGTATAGAGACAGGCCTGAGTACTCTTTGAAAATCACACACTTTGGCGGACTTAGTTAAGTAACAAAAATTTATTATTAAAGTATCTTTTAATAAATACAGATGTCTTTGCAATCATTAAGATTTAAATTTGATATAACCGGAAAATATTAGTGCTTTTATGAAAAAATAATTAAATTTAATAAGTAATCTTTTATATATAGATATATAATTTCAAATTTCTGAAACCACACGTTTGAGCATTGAAAAATTCGTATTGAAAGCGGTGGCGTAGCCAGAAATTAGTCGTGTGGACACAGAAGCTCCTTTATCTACGCTACCGAAGTCAGGAAAGTGTTGGTGAATGAATATAAAAACTTCAGTTATTAGGTAAAAAATTCATTCGCGATTCATACCAACACACACGCACGCGCGCGCAAACGAAAGATGATTTCCGGTCTACTTGTACAACTTTCTCACTTCGTTCGCTCGTGCACACAGGTAGGGGCGAGTGGGCACCGTCCGGCCTGACCTGATATTTTCCGAGGGACGAATTAAAGAAAATAGAAAATCTAAAAGAAGGCTAAAAATAGCGTAAAAAGACTTAACAAATGCCTGGCAGTCTTCGCACGTTTCTCAGTCTACATTTACTCTAGTCACTTTGGACATGAAGACAGCTTCAGGGTAAGAACAACCTAAACTTATTATTCTTATTTTAATTATTATAAAAGTATTGATTTCAGCAAAAAGTAATATGTCTCGTTAATCTGACCAAGCTTATGTTGTCTAATAAACTACTATACCTTGCGAATATCATGACGCATCATAAAGCGGACAAAGTTGTTGCTAGAGCATTGCGCCGTTGATTCTACCTTAGACCAATAAAAAAGGGACTGTAAACCTAAATAGAAGCTAGGTATGTTAGCTTACAGCAACACCACACGCCAGAGATCTGGTGACTACTTTTGGCAAACTTGTCTGCTCAAACAAATTTACACAATTTAAGCTGAATAATAAATTACATCACGATAGAGACTTAAATTATTAGTTTAAAATAAGTTAAAGTCAAGGTGCTAACTACTTTTGAAAATTCTTTACACCAAGTACAAGGAGTAGAACCTCTGTCGGTACATAGTACGCCTACTATTTTTAGTACAGTCAAAACGCGTTTACAAGATCTATTTATCTTCATTTAGGAATCACGTGACACTTGGGTAGATATATTTCAAACCACTTTCACGTGAGTCTGTCAGAATTTATAGCCCGGTGTACCTAGTAACAGAGACCATACCACCGGAGGCCTATCATCATAGTGCCCTACGCCAGCGTCCCGAAGCCCGGACAGGTGACAAATCCAGCATGGGTAGCAGAACCCTACTAATGATGGTCGCACCTTCAACGCAAGCCACTCAACCCAGCAGAAGGTGCAGCAATGGGTGGACCAATCCCCACTTCGCACACAGCAGTGGGATTTAGAATCGGTGCTATAGCAACTCCAGCCGACACCCTACCTACGAAGGTAAGGAGCCAAACCCTTTGGAGAGAGCTCCTAAAGGGGAACGACGAGCACACAGCAGCCCAAGTAACCCGGCACAGCTGGCACCGGAGATCCCGGTGGGCCCCAAAAGACCGGGACACAGGACCGCCGTGCCCGCATATGGAGGCCCGCCGCCCCACAGCAGGCTACCCAATCCGCCGAGGCGGCCAGTTTGCCTGGACCCTCTCCGTTAGCCTGAACCGAAGTTCAGTATCCAGCCCAAACCTGACCGAAGTCGGAGGTGGAGATAGGACCATTTGATCAGAGCTAACATCTCACAGTGCGCCACCGCTCTTATGGGTTACAAGAGCCGGACCCCGACTGCCCGGTAAAGCCACCAGTTATTGCACACTCTAACCCATTTAGGGCCACTTTTACGTGAGTGCGCGTCTTGATGCTTTGCCATTAAGAAACACGGATTTACCATTAAGTGTGCCGTTTCATTATTATTGATCTCAAGTTTAATGGCGCCGGCACCAATACTTTTTTAGAGGCCGGTTTTCACTAGGGTATAAAACCGTCGTGGTGGCGTGCGTGGACCCAAAAATATTATATTTGTAACAAAGATTATAAAAGTTGCCGCTCAACGTCCTGGTGGTTTTGCCCAAGCTAAAACCAGCCCTAACGCACAATCACCGCGCCGAAAAAAATCATTTTTTAAAAAGAATGATTTGTCTTAGAAATATGGTCGTAGCTTAGGATTCCTGATTAATAATTTTTACCAAATGCCGCCACAGAACAAAAATTAAACCTGCGCTGTGAAAAAAAAAATTGTTCCTGCGCAAACATTTTCGTGGAAGTGATTTTCAGAGTTTTTGAGCAATCAAGGTGTAGTTCAGCACAAAATCGCCTAGTGTCTTAAAAATGCCTAATTCTAAATATACTACTAACCGGGTGCCCTTGAGATTTGTTAGAGCCCCCTTATCTCGGGCTCTACACTCCTCTCAGGCCTTCTTCTATTTGGAAAGTTCTCGGGCTCGTAGGCTTAAGCATACTCAGCCTTATGGTTAATGCGCCACTGCTACTAAGCAAGGACGATAATTTACTACTCAGTTCGGTTGCAAGTTGAGGCTGAAGCTTTGAGCGAGTGTCAGTATCGAAAAAGGTTTTATATTAAAATATAACATACCGTTCGATTCGATTACTCTGTATCCGTTTCCGATACCAAATCGAGCGATATATATCAAACCCTAACTATTATTGCTAAGCATTTTGGAATCGAAGATCAAGACGCTGGTCATTTGTCCATTTTTGTTGGACCCCCCATCAACAATTGAGTTTTTGCCGTTGATTTGTTTTAAAGGAGGTATTCCCCAATCGGAGCTGTCAAGAAAGATAGCCGCTATTGCAAATTGGACCTTGAAACTAAATAGGTGTGGACTAATCTTTGTAAATGAAAAAACATATCTATACTCTTTGAGAAAATTAATTTGCTTGTTGAATCATTATATTCTAAAGAATTAAATGTCAATAGCAGTAATTTTGATAGGAAATAATTAGTGCAAGGAATTGTAGAATCTAACAATGATGTTAAAAAACTATGGGCTGATCTATTGTCACCACTTAAATATTCAGAGAAATATAAATTATTAACAAAATTAATTGAATCATTTTTGAAGATCAGAGGCAAGGGATTAGCAATTTGCTATAGAACTAACCATCAAACTTCTAAAAATTTCCATATAAAATCTAAAAAGAGCTTGAGAAAAGAGCTAAAACAAAAATGTGAATTACAATCTAATTAACATGGAATTTGTGATATTTTGTACAAAAATATTTAATCTCTAAAACTTATTTTAAAACTTACTAGTTATGAACTATTTTTCTTATCAAAATATTGGATATTTGTAATATAATACAAGTTCCTACCAACTAGGTGATATAATAAATTCGTGATAAGAGTACAAAAAGGTTTTTCATTGCAGAATTAAACAATTTGCATTTTATATTTTAGGTTCCTAGCTTGTTATAAAAGTTACGCTGTGATATGAAATGAGTACAAACAAATGTAAATTTTCCATACAAGCTTTATTAAACCAATAAATTGACTTGCAAAAATTTGTTATAGAATTTAAGTTACGCTGTTATTGTAAGTAGAGGTATTTCCCCGTTTAGGTTCTTGGAAGACATTATCATGTCGCCTTAAACCATCAACATTCAACCCATACTGTAAAACATTAGGACATGTATTTCCTCCACCAGCTGCTCGTTGTTTGCCAAACTCTTTTTCTAGGTTATCTTGGTTTAAACGGTTAGTTAACACAAATTTAGCTCCTTTCTGCAAAAAAAAATTTTACCACACTGCTCACAGACTTTGCTATAATTAAAAATAAATAAAAAATCCCAATGTTATATTTAATACCAGAAAGGTAAAACCGTAAAACACATTTTTTTATATTTAAGATAATATTATTTAAAATTACCTGTAATTTGCAATCCCTCCATGGTGTCATTGCTAAATAGCATTGCGTTCCGTTGCTCAGTTGTGAAGTTACCAGGCCTATTTCGGATTTCTTCTTCCCAATCTTGGAAATATTTAAGAAAATCCCGTTCCAACCACTTGAAATATATAAAATCAATCTTTTATAATTTAACTCGTACAGGTCGAAATCGAACCAATTTCCCTCATTTATAAACATAACCTTAAGAAAAAAACCAAATATGGTTTGAATATTAGGTATTTTTATCAGAATCGCTAAAATATGTGGTAATTTTTCTTAAAAATCTGTTATATATTAATTCAATTCGTTAAGGTCAAAACTCCTTTCAAACTGTTACTAACCATAAGTTGGTGGAAAAAAATTGCATGGTTTACAAATGGTTGAATAATGGCGAAAAAACGTTGACCTAAATGGCAAATCGGGGGAGGTGGCCGCGAGCCCGCCACCAAGTTGTAGTTTACGGATATTCCACAAGACGGAGTGAGAGCGTTCGCCCCAAGCTTGCTCAGTTGAAGATAAATAAAATAAGATCGCTGGTCGTGAACACTCGCTCACTTGAACAATCAAGGTCAAAAATTCTGAGCGTTCATGTTGGACAGCTGCTCACAATTTTTGACCAATGACCATCTCTGTTATAGAGACAGTATTCTAAACTAGCTAATTCTGATTATAAATTCATAATTTTTAATTTACTGAAAAATTGTGACACAACCAAAATTTTATTGGAATTTATCTAATTTACCATATTGTATAAAGGTGTACTTAATTTAATCCATATATTTAACATATCTAAACTTACATACAGTTACCAAATAATTATATTTTATCCAATTAATTTTGATTTTACTTACATTTATTAAAAATAGCTTAATAAATTATTGTTAACCCAAATGTTCGTTTTGGTATTATTCTATCTCTTATTTATTTTAAATAAATTTGTTCCTTTTTTGAAATGTATATATTAAATCGAAGTGAGCGACCGCAAAATTTTCTGATCCCGTAAATTATTTTTACCTCGCCATGTCAAAGTGTAAAAAATGTAATACGATTTTTAACAGCGCCAATTCCAAAGAAATTATTGAATGTACGACGTGTAAAGCTTTTTATCATGTAATTTGTACTAATATTAAATCGGAGGAGAATCTAAGAAAATTAGGTGCATGAAAAGCGATATGGAAATGCGACGATGTCGGTAGTGACGCTTCTGAGGAAATAATGACGGTAAATCTGCAACAACTTCTGCAAAACGTGAGCCACATTCTATCTCAAATGAAAACTCTTGATGAAATACAGATGAAGGTAAATAAAATAGATGTTGAGGTGTCAATGTATTTTTGTTCATGAAAAAAGTAGATTTCGGGAAAACCCTACAAACAGTTTGTGATGACATTAAATCGGTTAAAAAAGATAATGAATTCCTCAAAATTAAAATTACACAGCTTGAAGCGAAGCTTATTGAACATGATTAAAAAATTAATGAACTTCAACAAGAAAATTTATCACACAGCTTACTAATAACCGGAATCGATGAAACAAAATATGAACAAATTTATGATGTCTTAAAAGACGTGGCTAAAGAAATAGGTCTGGAATTAGTCCCTAACGAGATAATATACGTATATAGACTACCGACGGGCAATAGAAACATATCAGTAATTAGAGTAAAGAGCATATCTAAAGATACGCGATAACTGGATTAAGCCAATTAAAATTAAAAAACAATTAAAGGCTAATGACATAAATACGTCTCTAAATAACAACAGGGTTTATCTAAGTGAGCAACTAACACCAATAAATAAAAAGATATTATACGAGACAAAACAAATGGCTAAAGCCAAAAATTACAAATATATATGGATTAATGAAGGTAAAATGTTATTACGTTATTTTGATGTTATTTTGATGTTATTGTGTTTACAGAAACATTCAACATTATTGATAAAGAACTTTTCGCCATAGATGGATATAACTCAATTTGTTCTCCTAATTACCGAAATAAAAATGATGGAATTTTAATATACATAAAACAGGGACTTATATTCACCGAAAATAATGTTGATAAAGTTGGTGCAACTCTAAAAGTTCAATTACCCAATAATGCTTTTTATAAAAGTATTGCTTGTTATAAATCTCTAAGCAACAATGTAACTGATTTTATTAATAGTTTAAATATTAACCTATCGGAGATAACCCGAGTTGGGAAAATTATAGTGATACAAGCCTTGCTCCTTTTCTCTCGGTATTTTATGCTCTTGGCACTTTACGCAAGTTTTGACATACCTAGTCATGTCCTTGGTCATTCCCTCCCATGTGTAATATTTGCGAGTTCGATCTAATGTCTAAGTCTTAGCGGTTCCCTGGTGTCCGGACGCGGGAAGGTCATGGCACGCGTATAAAATACTTCTAATTAGCTTTCGGGGTTCTATTATTCGATCGCCACCAATTTTTCCTTTTGCTTCACGGTCTATTATGACGTGTCTATACACGATACCCTCTACAATTGAGCAAGAGGGTCCTAATCGCGTAACCCATTTACCTACACTGTCTTCAGGACCCACGTCGCCAGATCCTACAAACATTTTGAACCTACTAATTTTGCCATCCGATTTTTGGGCTTCGACAATCGACTTTTTATCTAACACCCAAAGTTCATCTTTGGTATCTACTATATTTGTATCCAAAGATGCTAATTCTACTATAGTAGATTCTACCTCATTATTATTAGGACCACTTTTAATATCTACATAATTTACAGGGTCTATGGGGGCGAGGATCGACAAATTCAAGTAGGGGGTTGTTTTCAAAAAAAATTCCCGCCTCAGTTTCTGAGATACGTGACAGGGCGTCCGCAAGGACATTGTCTTTTCCCGGCCGATAAACTATTTCAAAGTCGAATGGCTGGAGTTTGATACTCCAGCGAGTGAATTTCCCCGTTGGGCCTTTGTCGTTTTTCAGCCATTCTAAGCTTCTGTTGTCGGTATAGATCACAAAGGGTTTCCCTTCCAAATAAACGTGGAACTTTTCGACCGACCAAACAATCGCTAAGCACTCGCGTTCCGTGACCGAATAGTTCTTTTCGGCCTGGTTAAGAGTTCGACTAGCGTATTGCACCACCCGGGTTTTCCCATCAAAATTCTGGGTTAGAACGGCTTCGAGTCCGCAATTTGACGCGTCCCCATGTCCAAGTCGCGTCTTCGTGGGTTAAAAGAGGTACCGGGGCCGCCCCCTGTGCGAACTTTGGAATAAACCACCGGTAAAAACCCGTCATCCCGAAAAAGCGTCGGGGCTGCCGGACGCTACGTGGTGCGGGGTACTCCTTTATTGAATGAACCTTCGCGGGGTCAACCTCTATACTGTCTTTGGAAACAACGTGTCCCAAGATAAGCGCCTTGCGCCGACAGAATTGGGTCTTCGAATATTTCGCCGTTATGCCCTCCTGACGGAGCATTTCTAAACCTTTTTCAATACTGACTAAATGTTCATCGAAGGTATCGGACATAATGTATATATCATCGAAATAATCGAACACCCCTTCGCTAGCTATATCCGAGAAGAGGCTGCTTACTAATCTTCGAAAGGTTGCTGGTGCCGAACTGAGCCCAAACATTAGCACTCTAGGTCTATAAATCCCTCTATGTGAGACGAATGAACAAGCATCCGGACTCCCCTCGTGCAATGGCACTTGTCAGTATCCCGAATGCATGTCGGAAACCGTTATGAAGTCGGGGGACTTGACAGACTCCAAGACGTCCTCCATACGAATCAAGGGCTGCGCGTCCTTTCTAGTAACATTGTAAATTTTCTATAGTCGATACATAGGGTGGACTAGAAATGGGTTTACTATCGCCCGTATTCACATAGTGTTCCACGGATCTCTTTAAACCAGGTTCGGTTGAGACAACGCTTTTGAACTTATAGACCATGCAGTGATCTTAGGCGCTCACGTTTCCAATCGTCTATCGGCACCTCCGCTAAAGCCATATCAATGGCTTCCCTGTCCAAGTCTTCATCTTCAAAAACATGACACTCGTTTAACTCAAAGTTATATATTACCGGTGTTAACAAAATCATAACAGTTATCTGGGTTTCCTTTTCAATTATAACTTAAGTTACTTAAATTAATTACCATACCGAATTTGACCATAAAATCCATACCAATTATTCACGAATAAGCTATACTATTTACAACGATTTCTTCATGAAGACCATTTTTACCCGGAAGGTGGAAGGGAACTGAAATACTTTTATTAGCTCTTATAAAATTTTATTAACGGCCCGAAGGTTTATATTAACTTTTTTGTGGGAAATTTTAACAATTTAAAATTTTTAAATAAGTCTTTATCTACTAATGTTATGGAGCTACCCGAATCTACAAACGCGGTTACTGGTATTCCGCTTATTGTAATTTCAACTAACGCTTTCAAATTCTACCGGTAATCGTCTACATGCAGACAATCGAATATAAAAGAATTATTAATTATTTTGCCTTGGGGAGGGTGCCCTTTTCTGGAGCGCATCCCCCCTTTCCGTTTCCCTGTGTATTTCTCGGACAATTTCGATGAATATGGCCCACAGATAGAACAAACTACATCTGGACAATTTGGCATCTTATGGCCACTCTTTCCGCAATTGAAGCAAGTTGGGACAAATGGGGTGCCCTTTGTAACGCCCTCCTGGTTAATTGGCGGTTGAATTGGTTTTCCACTATTTTGAAAACCATCTTTCTTTGGTTTATTTCCATTCCCCGAATTATTTGACCTATTTTGGGTATTTTGGGTCCACTTATTTGTTCTATTCGGGTCGCGTGCGAAACTAAGTCCCATATATTAGTATAATCATGATTGGCCAGATGCTTTTCAAAATCTGTCCTAAGATTTCAGTATATGGACCGAAACTGGGCCTCTTGGGTGAGTGCGACTTCCAATTGAAACATTAATTCGCGCATTCCATCTACGTAATCTTCTACGCTTTCGTTAAAACCCTGTTTTCGGTCCAAGATTTGGTCGAGAAAAACGAGTCGTTTCTTTTATATGAAAATTCCTTTTTTACTAGCGCCTCCAATTCTACAATGGTGGTGGGCTTGTATGATTTCGAGAGCCACCAGTCAATTGCGGGTCTGGCGAACATTAAGGGAACTCACTGTTGGATAAAAAGCAGCCCGGGCATTCTTAAACTTTCCAAAAGCTGTTTCAACTTTACCATAAATTCTTAAGTACTCCTCTCCGACGGTTTCCCCGAAAGAGTGGGACACGTTAGATTCGGCATTGGGAAGTTACTTACAGAGGGTTGATGACCCCCTGCAGTTGCTATCGCTGAGGGACTCCCGCCGAAAGCCATCTGACCACTAGGGAGGGTTGGAAATTGCGAAGGGGTACTGTGTACAACACCGCTAGCGCCAAGCGGAAAAGGTATTTTGCGTGGATTGACCTATTGGTTGAGGTGACCCACTACCAGTGTTACAAGGGAATTGATTTTGCGCAATATTATTACTAGCAACTAGGCTTTGATTCCTGTGATTTGTAAAATGTATTATATTTTGCGAACTATTATTTTGTAATCCAAAACCAGTGTTAGGGACATAAGGCAGTGTTTGGATACTGGAATTATTAATATTTGGGATACTCAAACTAGTATTAGAAAAATTAGGCACCTGACTATTTGACTGACCCATATTTTGAAAACTAGGTATACTATTTTGGAAACTAGGAGCTGTGGTTGCTGGACCTAATTTGCGGAGTTTTGAATGCCATAAAAAGGGTTTTTCACTGCATTCTAAATGGGGTTAATCATGTGATTAACGCTAGCGATGTTACTTGGTACCCGAAGCCCTGTACTAAAAATCGGTTTAGGGCTACTACTATTAGGCATTTTACTATTAATTGGAATGGGGTATTGACTGCTACTAGAAGTTACTGATAGGACATTTTTCGAACGGTGCTCAAGTGAATACCACCGCTTGTTGTTACGCCGCAGCTACCACCACTATAATTAACAGACGATGAACTAGTAACTTGCGAGCTTACAGGGTCACTTAGCATATTAACGTGATTTTTGAGATCAGCGAGTTCTTTTTGTAAGTTGGCGAGAAAGTCCTTACTAACCCTTACGGTCCAAATCGCTAGTGAAGTCTCTAAAATGTTAGTGAAGCCTCTAAAATGTTAGTAAAGTCTCTAAAATGTTGGTGAAGTCTCTAAAGGTTTAGTGAAATATCTCGAAACTAAGTGAAGACTGAAATCCGGTGTATGTTAGTGACGTCTCTAAATTGTTAGTGAAGTCTGTAAAATATCGGAGAAGTCTCTAAAATGTTAGTGAAGTCTCTGAAGGTTTAGTGAAATATCTCGAAACTAAGTGAAGACTGAAATCTGGTGTACACATTTTAAGTCAGCGGTTAGCCCCTCGCATATAAGCAAAAATCGGAGTTATAATATTTTAAATCAATTCATTAGGGAAATTAGCGGAATTTTGTTTCTTCAATTTTGATAAATACTAGCATTTGTGAAGACAAAATTTTATTTTAACTTTATTAGGAATAGTATGAATACTTCATAATAGCTTGTATCCCTTTTCAGACTTATCTTACTTCTAAAAGCACAATAATTAAAGTGTTGGTTGCACAATATTTTAGCTATGGCTAATTAATGGTTCATTAGAAAGAGCAAACATTTTTTAGCAAGTACAGAAAATTTCATCAAAATCGGTTAAGTGGTCTTTGAATTATTATAAAAAGAAGTCGAAATGGTGAAAGTCGAGTTTTTCGGCGAATTTCCAGACTTCTCGGCACCCATGACGTCAGAAAATGCGAAGCGTATCATTGGCTAATTGTCTGTAATACATTTCTTTACATCTGGGATTAAAAGCAGGTTGATTTAACACCCAGGAAAAAGTCCTACGCAGTAGTAATTGAAATAGGCATACACAAGCCTACGTAGTAGAAAAACGACATGAAACCGAAGGCTCCTTGTAAATTCTTCTTAAAATGTCGGACCGTGTAGCGCGCGCGTAAAAAAAATTATTTCGATAATAAGCCTAATATTATGATTAAAAACCTCTGGTTTGAAAACTTCTACAAGTAAACAGAATCCCTCCACTTCAGTTCCTTCTATTTTAGGAATAAAACTACAGCTTTGATTTGCCCCAAATTGCTCGTGCTACGGAGGAGAAAATTCGCCGAAAATTTCAGGATTTTGGGGAGCGAAAAAGGTCAGTTTCGGACTCAAAGTTAATACACTTAGGCTTGGAAATTTGTTTCGACAATGACATTTTTGGAAAGAGAACGTCCTGGGCTTCAAAACAAGCCCGCATTCATTCGTTTTTATTACTATCGATTTTTCGTGCAACCAACACTTTAACCTTTTCCACTTGTCGTAAATATTATCGCTTACTTGATAATAAAAATAAACGAAATCAGTTTGGCCCAGGGAAGAACAAATTTTAGTCAGTTTTAAGGCTATGTACGGGATAATATGGTAGTTTTTTGAGCACTTTAACACATACGTATATATTTACACATATTTTACTCTTTGGGATCCTAAGAACAGGCATCTGAATATTTGACATGTTTATGAGATAAAAAGTAATTTTATAAATAAAAACACATTTGATGTAGTTTTAAAAATGTTAATACGGATGTACATCGCCTGATTAACAAACGAGAGTTTTTGGTTCCAGACCTTTTTTTACCTCTCCGGGGGGACAAAGTCCCCTAGGAGGGGTTATACAATCACAGTGTCTGTCTGTCTGTCTGTGATTATGTCTGTGGGTCTGTCTGTCAGGCCTGCGACCGCGTTCGCATTTTCGGGGCCAAGGGTAATCACTGCATTCGCAGTTTCTCGAAGGGTTGGCAAAACAACCGTGTGACGGTGAGCGTTAACGGTCGCGACAGTTTTAATTGGGTATTTCGTTATTGTAATGTTTATGTGTAGGTTATGAATGTTGAGTTCGTGTTATGACGGTTGTGGTTGTTGAATTCGTTGTGTGTGTGTTATGATGGTTGTAGATGTTGAGTCTGTTGTGTTTGAATGTGCGTTTTATCTCCAATTTCTTCTTAATGACTTTGGGAGGGACCGACTGCTGAGTGTTATGCAACCTCTCAACGTCCAATGGCAGGGTTTCCACCACTTGTACACGGTATTCGTTTTAGTATCAATTTGCGATTTTTTTGGAGCCGGCCGGTAATCGAACCCGGGTCTGCCTCGTGCAAGAAATGTATTCTAACCACTCAGCCTCCAACGCTTGTTGATTTACGGTGTTTTTCTAAAAAACAGCTTTGGCGAATGTCCTTTACAAAGTTATAACGTTAGGTACTATAATTTATTCTACATCATTTTAAATATTTATAAATTAAATTAATCTTATATTTAATTAAATATTTATAAATTATATTAATCTTATATTTAATTAAATATTTATAAATTATATTAATCTTATATTTAATTAAATATTTATAAATTATATTAATATTATATTTATTTAAATATTTATAAATTATATTAATCTTATATTTAATTAAATATTTATAAATTATGTTAATCTTATATTTAATTAAATATTTATAGATTATATTAATCTTATATTTAATTAAATATTTATAAATTATATTAATCTTATATTTAATTAAATATTTATAGATTATATTAATCTTATATTTAAATAAATATTTATAAATTATATTAATCTTATATTTAATTAAATATTTATAGATTATATTAATCTTATATTTAATTAAATATCTTAGTATTTTAATGTAAAATTTGATCAGGATCAGGAATTGAAATCGGGTCGCATTGTAACAATGCGGATAGTTCACCGCCGAGCCATTGACTTCCTTAGGGAAATATTAAAGTAAAGGAACAATTATGATAAGGCGGATTTTTTTACTAAACGGATTAATACAATATATGTATATATTGTTTATTGAACTTTGTTTGTTTATTCTTTGGTACGGTTTTTGGTTTTGTTTTAAATTTTTGTTAAATTCTTAACAAAATTTCGTTAAAACACAAAAAGTACTTCATTGTTACCTTTTAATAACGCTTAGAAAAAGGATAATTATTCAAAACTCCCGCGGAAACTATAACAAAGTAATAATATAGCACCACCGTCTGGAGAACTATCAATCAAACCGGGTAAAAAATATAATCGCTTCAATTTTTCGAACTTTAGTCAAATCTCGACGGCTAAAAAAACACAAAATAAACGTATATAAGGCCGTTGCCGTCAATATAGAAGATTTAGTCTTTCTTAGTTCTTGGCTGTCAGACGAACTACTACAGGACGGGGTCCTGGTGTCGGTTAAAAATTATGAGGTAACTTTCCGGATTTAATGGGCAACGCAAGTGGTCATGCACGGGGGAACTATGAAAGCCTTATTCTCCTTGGTGTAGCCACGTGGCGCAATTTCGCTCTCATTCGCGAATTTTTCAATTTTCTTCGCTGAGTTAGCTCGCAATCAACGAACCCAGGAATTTAGGCCTAGCTTAATTTATTTATTATCGAGAAAAGAACTGGGTTTGTTTCCGAGTTTGTGAATTGAATATTTTTAATAATGGAAGTTGAAACATTAGGCCTTGGACGCGGTAAATCTCTGCCGCTAGCCTCACATTGGATTAAGAAAATTCAACACCACACACACTCTTATATCCCGTCTCCCTTAACAATTTCCCTATCATTATACCCCGACAGAATATTTATCTTTTTTTATTACATTTATTTTGTAGAAGTTTAGGATCCGATTTGTCGGTAAGCACGGAGACTTCACTTTCCTCGGCCATTTTCGCGACTAAATAATGCATGGATTTTGCGTAAAAACCGCGAGAGACGCATTTATACAAAATAAATTCGGCAAATATGGTTCTGCTTTTTTACAGAGGGAAAGGCTATGGCAGATAGCGCATGCGCAGTCGTTCTTTTTATCTATAACATAATTTACCCCCTGCATGGTCACTTGCGTTGCCCTTTAATTAGTATGTTCGGTCTCCGGTCAAGAAAAAGAGTTAAATTGTGTTCCGCGTTTGGAACGTGAGTGAATGGACTTAAGTGTATGAACAGTGCGTGTTTAAGACTAAAAGTGTCAAAGCAATTGTGAACTAACTCAAGTCAGCTGTAAGATAAAATTGATTGTTATTATTTTTTGAATTGGAATTACCTAATTATACCATTGAAATTATCAACTCAACCTGTGAGGGTAATTAAGTAGATTGGAAGTAATTAGTAGAGAACAGCTCTCAGCTGTTAATTTAGACAGAGTTTATAGTTAGGTAGTTTGATTTTAGTTAAAATTACTCAGTATAATTTATGATATTTACATAAGTGTAAGTGTGTTTTGGTTTATGTTTCAATCACGATGAACTAAGATAAATCTAGTCTTAGACCCTTGAGTACCAGTTCTGTACAATTAAGTAGAAGGGATATATATTGTTGGTTTATTGATGAAAGTTAAATCTAGAACGTTCCATAGACTGTTCTGAATAAAAATAAACATTTATAATTTTGCATAATTCCGGTTGCAATGTTATTTTCTAATCACTCGCCCACAACATTGCAGTTCTGGCAATCCCGAATCAAATAAATTTTCGATGTAACGGCGACGGGAAATTATTCTCGTAAATTTTTCGCGCGGCCTTGGGGAAAATTCTTTTAACAAAATTTCGATAAACTATCGTTTAATTAAAATCGGCCCTATTCCGTTAAAATTATAAACCAAAAAGCGAAAGGTCGTTAGAATACCCTCTGTACATATTTATTTAATTAAAATTTGCTTTATATTATATTCAACTGATAAACTTGTATTGTAAAAAGGATTTAATTCAATTGTGCATTGTTATAGTACACTTTGTTTAAAAAGTCTTCGACAGGTGAAAATTTTGGCCTCTTTTTAATTCTGCTAGAAAACTATAATAGATAGATCGATGAAACCAATTGCAACTATTATTTATTTCCAATATCTTTCGTTATTTATCAGTTTCGTCCGCCAAAAATTAATAGTTTTGGCGGTTACCGTCAAAACTCATTTTTGAGAACTTTTTAAATATTGGTTCTACGGCACTGACTCGCGCGTTTTGGAATTCACAATGGTGGATACATATTTAGAAAGTGGACAAATTTTCCCTCTACAACCAACGGTTGAGAAGTTATCGCGTTTACAAACTTTCGCCGAAATTGGGAAACACCTAAAATGCATCAAGCGATTATTAATAACGCAACTTCGACAGCGGTTCAATAACATTGAAAATATATTTAATTAAAGGCTGGTTTAAAGAAAACAAATCCCAAGAACAACTTGGCAAGTGGTTTTAGGAATATCCTTTTTTATACGCTAAAGCTATTTTTAGCTTTTAAAAAGCTATTTGCGTTAGAAATTGTTTATAATAATGGTTACCACAATTTTAAACCAGCCTTTTATTAAATATGTTGTTGGATCGCTGTCGAAGACTTTTTAAACAGAGTGTACGTCTAACTCACTGTTGTAGCTACTTAACTTATGATATTATGAATAAATTAAAATTGGTCGTTTCATCTCAATTATTTTAATTATAATTAAAATTTTATACCGGGCGGGATAACATTTTTAACAAATAACTCTAAATTGCGGAGATATATCTTTAAGGGTTATCTCGAGAAATTAATACCACTAGGGACAATTCTTCCTAGGAGAGGTATATTTTGGCTTGCCAACTTGTTTCAATTTGATTCAACTGGTCAGATTAAAAAAGGCGCTCGAGCTGAAAGCTAGCTCATCGTTTTGATAATGTAAAAAACAAACTCAAAATTAACCCGAGAAAACCACTTAATTTTCAGTCATTTGCACGAATACTTGTATGTCGTTGTGTACACAAAATGAACTTTGTTCAATAAAAAGTGTAGACGAAATCGCTTGAAATTTGGTATCAATCGGTGCATTTCGGTGATGTTTTGTAGGAGACGCTAACAACAAGTTATTGTTACAACACCTGTTACATTGACCATAAAGCTATACCCGGATTTTAAAATCAAATTTAATTCTGTTCGTTAATTGCGATTCGTATTCAAACCCCATCTCTCAAATATTCCTTTGAATTTCTAGTTAATAATTTGTTTTTGATATAAATGTTTGAAAAAACCATAACAACAGCTTACAACGGTCATTGCAAAAAGGTTTGAAAAATTTTTTCCGTCATATATTTATTAGTTGTTTTTGCCTTTATAATTGATTATCATAAAAAGTCGAAAACGGAAAATACTTCATACAAGGATATTGGCTGGTTCTAAAATAAGACTATTTAATAGATTCGAAAACAGCAGTTTAATTTTAACAGAAGCGTATTGTCAACTTTATGGAAGTCATATCCTATTTTGCGAAATCATGACATTTGAGTTGGATTGAATATGAAGTAAGGAACAGACTGCAACACTAAATTGAATCAAGTATCATGTAGAAATTTATTGACCAGATATTTAATTAATAAATATAATCAATCCATTTCCAATGTGGCGTAAGTAACTATATAATATTACATTATATTTTTCGGAGGTAACCCTTTCTGGTGTTAATTTTTTTTAATTTGCGCCTTCATGACCTAACTATTTATTTCATCTTGATTGCTCGTTAGCCTAAGATATTGGTTAAGCTCGTTTTCGTGTTACTGGTTCCACTAATAAGATCCGGAAATACAACACGAAATTCCCGGAATATAACTTGGCGGAGGAGCTATTCGTTTTTCTTCCATATTTTTCAAAAGAAAGCGTGACCACTTATTTAAGAGGGCTCCACTGAGTGGTAATGTCCGCGAACTTCCACCTTAAATACCTCCACCCACTGATAGAATTTTAGTACCGCGATAAGCCCACGATCAAAGTTTATGTTGGGCCGTGAATCTATGGAAAGGCAGTGATTTTCACAAGAATATACGTCGGTATTGACTTAAATAAAAAGTACAATGGTCTATGGTCGATCAACATGGTTTCTTCCACAGCTAATGCTGACTTGGCGTTGTGTGCTTTAAATAACTCTCAATTTTTTAAACAATATATACTTCGTTGCTCCCACCATCTTGCTTTGTGTGACGAACAGTTTTCTATTAGATTCTATGTTAACTGAAGCTAGGATACGTACGCTGCATTGAGCTATTCTCAGTAGAAAGTCCCAAACTTACAAACTGATGATGGATTTATACGAAAAAGATAACTGATTCCTGAGGCATTATTTCGGGGGGTCGTGTTACAACGCGGAGAAGGATGGTGGCAAGCCCTTCAAGTCCCGCGAGCCAACATTTACTATTACCTTTAACCTCAACAAGTGTTTATATTATTTTTCACCAGATATGTTTTACAAGAAAATGCAAAAATCGCAAAGAATTATCTTTAGTTACTACATTACTTAAATTTTATTTTACTTGAATTTCGTATAAACTGCGCTTGTTTTCGTTTTCTTCAAATTTTCAAAACCTTATATCTCCAAATAGAAATAATCAAGAAATCGGCTTTTTGGCATAAAATAGCCAGAAGCGAATTCACAATAAAATCTAAGGAAGAAGTTTGACACGATGTGCCCATCCGCCAAAGAGTGAACCGTGCATTTTTAATAAATTAAATTTGGTTATGTAAATAATTTTTTTTACTAAAAGCGGGTTCTATTTTATTATAAGGTATTAAAATATTATCTTTTAATAAAATTAAAATTGTCCATCAATTGAGGTAAAATTGGCGATTCTGAGGTAGCAATATTTTACATTTTCCCACATTTTTCCAGACTGTGTCTTAAGAGCCAAATAATCCGTCAAAGTAAAAAAGTGGACGTGATATTTCGATAGCCGCCCCTTCACCGCATGCGCATTTAATTGTCATTCTTTACGGATCGAGTTTTTTTTTTGCTATTTATGATTTTCACAGAATAGTTTTCTTGACTTGTTAGGGTTTTCCTGGATCATTTTCGAAGATCTTCTCCTGACTTATTTTGTGACTTTATTTACGTAAAGGTTTTTTATTATCAACCGAAATTAAACTCCCTGACTCATCAAACCAAACTATTATCATCCACCAATCAGGTTATCTTTAACCGTTATTTCTTCCGTGTCAATTTGCACATAACGCTTAGCTAACTTTCAAAAAACTTAAACATATATTTACAACGAATGTATAAAAAAGCCAAAGTAGTTAAAAAATTATCGTCCTTCGTTTCTTCGCAGTTACCATTCCAAATAAAAAACTACTTTGTTTAGTAGTAATAATTATTTACACGAAATAAATCTTACCACTAACAACATCCCTTGCTTTACGTTTGTGTTTTCATGGTGTCTAGTCAAGTTAAATGTGATAACATCCCTGAAGTATTGTCTTTGCAATTTCAACCTGACTACCACGAATAAACCAGAAAAATAATTATTTTATACTTGTGATCAAATTTTTCAAATTTATTTCAGCCCAGGTCACGAAAGTGAGAAACATGTTAAAATATCAATAAAACTTAAAATTAAAAATTAAACTCAAATCAAATATTTATAAAAAAAGACCTAGACTTTTTTCTCCCCTTGCTTTAGCGGCTTGTACATTTTAAACGGGGTTTTTTAAATAAAAACGTTTACTTTTTAACACTGTATATACAGGATGTTTCAGAGAAGTCTGGAACAAATTAACAGGCGTGTTCTTTGGGTAACAAGGAGTGAAAAAGTTTCGAAGAAACGTTACCGTAAATTGTATCGTATCCGAATATTTGGCCAACAAGAATCGGCCTCCAAAACGTCGAAAAATGCGCAAATGTGCAGTTTCTATTATCCATTGGACCCAATTGTTTCCTTATACTAAGCATTTGTTTGTTTATCGAAACAGATAAGAAAACGATAACAATTATCAAAAGATCATTATTAGTATTCTACGTGTAGATATTAACAATAACAAGGTGTTTCATAGTGACCACGTCAATTGATATAAAGTTATTTATTGAAATTCGTCTTTTTCTTCAAATGACATAAATTCAAATTAAATACCCAAATCATTCTGAAACCCGTTCAAAGATTCATGGCCTGTCACGAACTCACCACCGAAATCTATGGTTGCTCTTCTTAACGGCGGCGGGCAGAACTACTCGTCGGAGTTCAAATTTAATGCACTGTGGAATCTAGCAAGTTAGAAACATAAGCAGACGCTTGAAGTTATTATACCCCTTTTACGGTTCGGCACCATTAGTTTCACAACGATCAATAATGTGTTCTCGTACGTCGTCAATGTTGCGGAATTCAGTACATGGTTGACTCACAATTGACGTCCAACTTCCCTCGTACTTGTCGTAGGGTCATCCTCGAAGTTAGTTAGTACTTGTTCCTCCATGTCTTCTGGAACGTCTCCTTCTGCAGAAGCAGGACCCGTGTGTTGTATTTATCCCGTTTATCTTAAGCTTCTGTCAACCCCCTTGATAATTTGTCGACTCGGAAGCTGTCTTTGAGGAAAGTACTCCTGATACAAGTGCCACGCTTTCACCGCATTTCCCTAAGCGAGTTCATTCATAAGATGCATATCGGCATATTCTGCATTCGTGAAGTACGCCATAGAATAGCAGGTTTAAGATACTAAATGTAAATTAATTTTTTGAGGCCCCTCAATTTATTGCAAATTCGAGCCTCGTCCCCATCCAAAAAATGTATTAGAATATTTGTTGTAGACTAAACCTGTAGACTAAAAACATTTGTTTATGGGTGACTATTTAATGAGACCAATAATTACACAAGCCAACTACATTCAGTGTACTAGCACTCGGAAAAAAACGAAGATGCGCTAGATACGTTCCAAAACGCCTAACAAGGTGTTTAATTTGTTCCTATTTATGGCATTAGAACAATATAAAAAAGAAATTCAATAATTACTTAGAAACACCTTGTTATTGTTAAAACGTATTTCTGCACGTGGCTTACTTATTTCGTCTAGTAACGCACCTTTGATACTAGTTTTGTTTTTAATCGAAAAAGATGAGTAACCTATGCTTAGTGAAAGGAAAAATTTAGGTCCAAGGAATAATAGAAACTGCACATTTGCGCGTTTTTCGACGTTTTGTTGTCCGATTTTTGACTGCCAATTACTCGGATACGGTTCAATTGAGGAGATAGTTTCTTAGGACCTTTTTCACTCGATTTTGCCCAAAGAACACGCCAGAAAATATATGTCTGACTTTTCTGAAACACCCTGTTTATTTCCAGTACAAATAATAAACTTTGTTTAAATAAGTACTATAATTTTATTTTTTGTCAATTGCAAGTCACATAAGATTTGTATCGGAATCAAAAAAGGCCGAATCTGCAAATACATGTTAATGAAATTTTAAAAATTGTCTTTTTCAAATTCAATTAGTTGTTATCTTCACTTCTCTGTGGGTTCAAAAATTCCAAAACTGAAAAGAATTGTTCATTATTGGAAGCCCAAATTTACAGCTAGTACGCGTAATATTTAGCAATCATAATTGTTTGCAATTTTATTTAGACTTTTAAGGAAACTACATCTATTTTGTAATTTGTAGAAACGCTTTTACATTATATTTACTCAAAATATAACACTATTTCTATTACCTTAACAAGTGAATACATATTAAATTAATACTATTTGTGATTAAAACAGTCAGCAAAAGACTTAATAAAATGTAAGCAGTCAAATTTCGCAATTAAGTATTTTAAGCTAAGCTACTTTTCTACTGTCCATATTATCTCATATATCTCCTACTAAATATATCGATAAAACAAACCTTTATTACTTAAATTGCGTTGTTGCTCTAATTATTATGAATATAAGTGTCAATTTAACAATTACTATCCATTTCATTTTTCAATGGTAAAATGGACCACACAAACGTGACATACGTTACGGTTACACCCATAATACTTGCTAGAAATCCCTTATCAATTACGCAGCACTTCAAAAAGGAAAAACTAAATTGTCCCACTCTAAGTTTTTGCCTTAAGTATAGCAGAAAATATTGTTTCCGAAAAGATCGTGTTTTGGTTGCAGTGTATCGTCGATCGAATTTTGAAAGCAACAGCCGATGGCTGTCATCCAGTTTGCAAAACGTTACTAGCAATAAGGTAGTAGTGAACAGCGGTAAGCCATTGGTTAAGAGCAGGAATAAAACAGATATTACTGTTGATGATAACGAGATATGGCTCGTAAAGAAAGGCATGCCAAGGCAAAACATGCAAATCCATTCAACCGTCCAGAAGAAAATGAAACATTGCGTTGAAGTGTCTAGTTCTTCCGCAATAACTAGTAAATTCGTGTGCCGCTTTGCAAATTCTTCTTCGTCGTTCTTTCCTAACAGAAAATCTTCAGCTAATCCCCTCACGCAAAAACGCAAATCTTCCACGGTTAAGATCAATAAAAATTGAACTAGATATTTTATGGAATAGAGGTAAACGTAACCCAAATGATCCAGCACTATTATTGCCCTCACTATTTTAAGGTTTTTCGCCATATATGGAGAGTTGTTGAACAGGCCTTGTACAAAGTATCGCTCCACATTTTGATCACCAGATCCGTAAAGATATGCTAAAACTATCGCGAAGGATATAAACAAAAAAATTATTGAAAATATAACACTATCAAAAACCTTGGTTCGGTTAGATTTTAATCGGTAATCTCTTCGCAAACTTAAAATATGCTGAAGTAGTTTTGTAACAACATTTTTTCTAACCAGACAATAGTTAACAACAAATGCCATACTACTCGACTGTGCCAAGAGAGCGATTGAAATACTTAGAGTAATCGTATCGAGCGGTTTGAAGAATTCTTGAAGCGTCCATATCAAATAGTAGATAACGAAAAAATTGCACACCGACAAAGAGAGTATCTTTCCAAATTTTGAAATGTTAAATCGATTGGCAGAGAAAATGTTATTCGCTACACCCAAGTAAAACAGGCATTTCAAAATAATTTTCAGTGTCTTGTCTCTAGACGCATTTATTGTTGACATCATTTTAGACATTTTTATCAAAAGAGAAAATCCCTAGAAAGAGAATGAGCAATATTTTACGAAATGAAATCAAAACAAGCAATTACAAATAAATTTTTTCTCGAATGTATGGAATGCAAAATTGTTAGAATAAATGAATTAACAAACTAGCAAACAACCGACAAAGAAATGGGTCGATCGATTATAATAGATAAATTAAATAATAATTTATCAATTTTTTTCATACAAACATTTTTTTAGAAATTGTTTCCCGCGGATTCAGATATCTGTAAACTTGTCCAACCCTTAGTGCCACTATTACTACATTTTATGATTTGAAAATCAGAAGCTAAATTTAAGTAAACATTCTAGAAATCAGTACTAGAGAAGATTATTTCTTCTGATGTTTATTTTGCAATTATTGAAATAGAGTGAACCACCAGGAATGAAACATTCAAAACCAATTCTGACTTGCTTCTTTTGTTGTGAATTTTACTAACCACACTCCTATGTTCTGATTCTTCTGCACAGTCAAAAGCAAAAGATGTGGTTTTAGAACAGCAGAATAACCTCTAATATGTGACTCTATTCTAATGATTCTTTTGAAATTAATTGTTTGCATTATTGAAGTAAAATTGTTTGTATAGAAAAATATTGACAAAAAAGCAATATAATTGTAGTTTGGTGACAAAACACGAAATAGACTTTGTTGTGACACATGTCAAATGTGAAGTAGACAAATACCAAACACAAATACGCAAATCTTTCATTAAATCACTCGTGATAGAAGTCAATGTTTAAAAAAATTTTTTAAGAAGATAATTTAAATAAACTAAAAAATTAGGAAAATTTAACCAAAAACTAGCAAAAGTGAGTCTTCGTATTATATTTACTTCAATTAGTCTATTCGCGAGAAATATATTTGACCATTAAATTTTAACTTGTAATTAGGGGTGATACTAAAAATAATCTTAGAAACTCTAGAATCCCTTTACCCTAAAACTAAAAAAAAATTAGAATCTTAGAATCCTTAGAATGCAGTATGTTTGCTACTAACATAGTTAATAGAGTACTAATTAAATAAATGAAACGATGCAAATATTACTCCTAAAGCAACGGATCCCTTATCTTTGAATGTAGATCTTTCGCTTATTGAACTTTCGTTATAAAATCTAAATCATATTTTGGAATTCTTAATGTAAATTGTATTTATACATTTTGCGAATTGTGCTCGTGAATCAATTATGGTTCCTCCCTGTTGTAAAAGGGATTTTAGGGCGAATACATATTATTATTATTAATTGACAAAATATACAATTTAACATATCAAAGTTAATAACTTTACACGCGTTTCTCGAAACGCTTAAAATAAGACTAATTATCTAAAATTGTATATATTTTACTTTTTTTTTCTGGATATAGAATCCTAAACAATAAATAAGATATTTTAATTAAACAAAAAATCCTCGAAAATGCAGTACAAAAAACTTATTACCTGCACACTAATCTTGATATTTTATTTTATTCTAAATGTTTTTCTTCTTGAATTCTCTATAAAACCCAATTGCCTGTAGAGTAAACTTTATATTTTATTTAATTATAAATCTTTTTCCAATATAATCCCATATTATAACGTATTACCTGTACAGGAAGCTTGATAATTTAATTAATTATAATTATTTTTCTACTAGAATCCACTATAATAATGTATTCCCTGTACAGTTAACTTGATATTTTATTTAATACTAAATATTTTCCTTCTAGAATCCACTATAACAACCTATTCCCTGTACAGTAAACTTGATATTTTATTTAATTCTTAATAATTTTCTTCTAGAATCCACTATAGTAATTTTTTCCATGAACAGTTAACTTGATATTTAATTTTAAATCGTTTTTCTTCTAGAATCAACTATATTAATTTATTATCTGCTAAGTAACATTAATATTTTGTTTAATTCTAGATCTTTTTCTTCTAGAATCCACTTAATTAAAAAAGTGTGTACTTCCGCCATTTTTTCGGGCCTTTTTAAGGTTGGTCGGACTGCCGGTACACTTTATATATTGAACCCTTGTGAAATATCTTCACTGATGCCCTTTTGGTTTTCGCTACGTTGAGACTCGTCAATTTGTCGCGATCAAGAAGCCAGCTATATTCCACCTACACTTAATTGGCAGCTTAGCGCAGCACTGGGATCTAAGGTTAATTCCTCGAATTCTGATATATGGCAAGATTATACGGTGACCTGAACTTTATTTCGTGAACAAACCAAACCAATTAATACTTAGTACCAGATCTACTCCAATGGTTCGAAAACCAATCAGGTGTTACTATGCGATGCTTTCGTATTCTTTTGGAATTGAACGGAGCAGTTTTAAATTGAGTCATATTATTGACATCAATAAATGAATTTAGCAAGCGAAAATTTTGTTTTTCACAGATTCATGTAAGCATATATTATTGACAGGAAAAATATAATTAAAAATTTAAATTACACCTTAAATCTGTATAGATATTTATTATTTTATAATATTTTTCATTTCTTAAATTTATCTTGAATTTTCTAATCTAGTTGATTTAAAATATAATTTATTGTATATGAAACCTTAAACTTAAATTCCGTCTTCTCATAAAAAGTACCCTTTTCAATTTGTGTTTTATCTAGTAAAATGCAAACAAAAGTTTAGTATATTTTTGTTTGATATTCGTCTACCAGGCATTTGACATCTGTCAAAATAGTTTATTTTTCGTTGTTTTATTTGGAAACAGCAGTAATACCGTTTGATATTATAGAGGTTAAACAAGTGCCGGTTACGTGTAGGGGGGACTTGTAGGAGTGTAGACGTAATTTTGTGCGTACAGACTGCACCTCTTAAAGTTCCCCCAACAAGTAGTTTGGCCGTTTTCTGCAGCTGGCTTAACCTCTCTACTCTCAATATGTATCATGCCTTTTTACCAAGGTTTTAAAAAACATTTATGCAAACAGTAGAATGTTTCGATTTAAATAAAAAGGGAACACAAGAAGAGGGCCACTTAACTCTAGTGCCTCATTTGACGTTACTCCTGCTGGATGAATCAATTGTTTTTTAATTTTCTGTCATAAAATTGAGGTTATATTCACTTTAAAGCACCAGGATAATTTTATATTTAAACTTAAACAAACTCAAACTGAAGAGATAAATTGCACTTGAAGTTATTTTTCAAATTGTGTAGCATATTCAACTTAGTTCGGTGTCAGATTCGAAGGGGTTTGTATAAAAAATACGATGTTTTCATTAAACCTGTTTTTAACCTATTAATTTATATCAATATTGTTGTAATTGACGGACGATATTCTCCGTCTACTGATAAAGAGTATAAAAACGGCTTTATTTAGCCGGATCAAAATTAGATTTACAATATGAAAGATAAAATATTTTAAATAAGTAAAATTTTGTTACCAAATTCAAAATACGTTTAGCGAATTAACAAAAAATAAGGCTAGAACAGTATAATAAGTTTTGTTGATGCAAATAAATATTAGCGTTGGGAGTAGTATCAAAGATGACTTGATTCCATGTTCTGGTGAGGTGAGTTCGCGTTGGAGTAGGTTGAAAAGGTGTGTCTTTCTCGTTCAGCTGGGGAAAGGAAAGATTAGTGATTTTTCTTTGGTAAATCACGAAGTGAACAAAGCTCTACTTTAATATTCTCAGTTAACGTTAATTCATTCTTATTTATATTTATTTTTAAATATTTTGGTATTTTTTTTGATTGTTTATAATTTTAAAATTGTAAATTTAAATTTATTTATATTGAACTTCATATTTATATACATAAATCGTTCCGTTGATTGAAAGGTTTGTTGTTTCGTTCATTCGATTATTCTATTTTTAAATTAATTTACGTTTTTTCTGTAATTCATTTATTTTTTAAATAGATTATTTCATTTATATATTTAAAAAGACGCATTTATAAAATCCAAAACATATTTAAAACATAACGTAAAATAATTTTTTAAAATACAAGGGCGTATGTTTTATAATTGGTAAATGAGATTTCATATTATGTCTTCTAATATTTTTGATTGTTCTCTTTCCAGTTATTTACAAACTACAAAAATGGTTCCAACATTAAATGCAGCTATTGTGAAAGATAAAACATTAAAGATAATTTTAAAATGCTTATTTTACTTTGGATTAGCGAATGGAATTTTTGCAGATAGTCGTTTAAGAATTTCAAATTTTGGAAAGATAGGTTCTTTCTTGATTAGCAATTCATTCGTTATCTACTATTTGGTATGGACGATCCAAGATTTCTTGAAGCTTCAAGATACGATTCGATTAAGTAATTCGCTCGCTCTCTTGACGCAATCGAGCAGTATAGCAATTGTTGTTAACCAATGTTTGTTTGGAAAAAACATAGTGATTCAACTAGTTCAACATATTTCAAATTTGCAAGAAGATTATCACATTAAATCTAAACGTAACAATTTTTTTAGTCGTGCTATATTTACAACAAGTTTTTTGTTTATATCCTTGGCAATAATTCTAACACATTGTTATGTATCTGGTGATCGTGTAATGGAAGAATATTTCGTGCAAGGCCTTTTCAACGATTCACCATTTATGTGGAAAAACATCAAAATTGTGAGGGTAGTAATAGTTTTGGACCATTTGTGCTACATTTACCTCCATTTTATAAAATATTTATTTCAATTTTTATTGATTTTAACCGTGGAAAAGCTACGCTTGAGAGTTTCCCAATTAGCCGAATATTATCTTTTGGGGAAATACGACGAAGAAGAATTCACCAAGGGGCACACGAATTTATTAATTATTGCGGAAGATTTAGATACTGTTAGTCAGATTTTCGTCATTCAATGGGCGTTGGAATGGATTTTCATGTTTTGCCTTGGCTTGCTTTTCCTCACGAGCGACAACGTGCTATCGTCAACATTATCTTGTCTTTTTTTCCTACTCTTAACCAATGGCTTGCCTCTGTTCACCACTGGGGTCTTGCTCGTAACGTTTTGCAAACTGAACGACAGCCAGCGACTTCTGATTTCAAAATTCGATCTACGATATATTGCAGCAGAGGCACGATCTCTTCGGAAACAATGTACCCTTCTGTACGTAAGACAAAAGCTTAGTCTGGGACAATTTGGTTTTTCCTTTTTAAAATGCTGCATAATTGATAAACGATTTCTGGCAAGTATTTTGGGCGTAGCTGTAACTTATGTCACGTTTGTGTGGTCTTTGTTACCATTGCGAAATGATTTGAGATGAATTTGTAAGAAAAGATTTGTGATAAAACTTAATATCTACAAAGATATTTCGGAGAATGACTGTTACTTTATGATTAAAATTACTTCAGAGTAAAGTTTCTTCGTTTCAATTGTATTTTATCTTTGGTATACCAGTTTATCCACAAATAAAGTTTAAGAAAAACAGCGCAAATGCAAAAAAAATGGATACTTAGATATTTTTTACGAAAATAACTTTTAATATTGTCTGCAACTAAATAAATATTCATCAATCCTTGGTTAATTGTCAAATTTATGAAGAGTTAAAAGAAATTACAGATTTCTAATTTTTTTAAGTCAAATAAACTCGAGGAAGGTGCAATATACAAACGGTTTCTAAAGCAGACAATATAAAATATTTATCCCGCATGAAAGCTACACAGGCAAAGACATAGAGAAATGAGTGTTCTAATTTAAAGAATTAAACGTCCGTGTATTTTGAAAGATTGAAAAAAGGATAGTTGTTTTTATAAACTAGGACGTTGCACCGTCATTTTAATCCATCAATAAAAGCTTTGTTTCAGTCACCGTCATTCTAATCCCTAGAACCCACGTCTACTACAGCGGCATATTTCGCGAATATTGTGGTCCTACTGGCGCCATTACCACTCCCAGCAAATAAAGAAAGGCCGATTTCCGAAAGGGCAAAAACGGCGCGACGGCGAGCTCTCTTCGCCGCGGAGTGAATTCTACGCCCCGAACCGTTCGGTTCGTACATCTTTAAAATTAGTATATCTTCAAATTAATTATTTGCGACTAATAATTTTTGCACCATTAGGTTCCTCTTAATAAGTACGTTGGTAAGGTACAACTAAAAAGTGGACAACATGTGGTGGGGCTATAGTTCCAAATAGCCGGCCCTAAATGGGTCGGAGTGTGCAATAACTGGTGGCTTTACCAGGGAGCCGGGCTACGGCTCTTGTAACCCATATAGATAAGCAGTAAATATAGCCCTAATGAAAATAATCCCATATTTTAAGGTAAAAAAATGTAGTTGTTTCAAAATTTTAACTCTCAACATTGAATTAAAAAGCATTATTTCTATTTTTTTCCCCTAAAATCACTTAATGCAAACGTTGTGAACTAATGTAGAGATATCAATTTGGGAATGGAATTATATTTTATCTCAGAATTTAAAATTTTCTCATTAAATATACTGGTATTTTGCACATCCACTGTATCACATACCAAGAAACATGTAATCAGAGCTAAATATTGGAATTTTTTTGTCACAACTGTCTATTGCTAAACTTTTTAATTAATAATATGAATTTGTGATGGCCTATATTTTTCAAGATTAGCAGTAAATATAGCCCATGGTAATAATAATTCCTTTTTAAGATTTAGAAAAATGTAGTTTTTCTCAATTTCAATACTCAACATTCAAATTAAAAGCATCATTTCTAAAGTTTAAACTTATTGGAAACAAATTGAACCTAAGTTAATTTATTGCACACAATTTGAACCGATTTATAGCTTGAATAAATTCATAAAATCATAGTTTTTAAACAAAGTTTGTTAATGCAAAAATGACTTTGGAAAGTGATACAAAGGCTTAACTGCTGAGTCACGAACTCACTATAATCCATTATAAAATACCAAGCGATAATGTCAAGTGACACTTAGTAAATATCTATTAATGTTTTATAAGCTTATCATTAACTTGATAATATATTTAATACTTACCATATTCATTCAAATTATTGATTGTTTAAAATCGACCGTGCTAATGGCGTGATACCTTTACCACTCACTGACTATAGTACAAATGCGTTGGTACGGCTTTTACTTTCACTTTAGATAATCTCTACCTGGGCAGAGCAACAGCCGACTTCGATTGGTCGCATGTATAGGGAGTTGTTGGTCCACGTGCGCGTGGCCTGAAGGGCTTGCCACCACACACCTACGCGCATTACAATTGTAACATCTAGAATCACGTTTCGGGGTACAAAAAGTGTTCGATCACTTTCTATACCCGACAATAAAATTAATTATTATAACACATCACTTGAGTTATGCTTGAGCTAGGGGATAAAATGATTTTTTTTTCTATAGATGGATACAAATACGAATAGGCAAATTTATTCGGGTGAAAATATGGGTAAATGAAAAATTGTAAGACCAAAAATAAGTTTTAGAAGTTTTGCTGTAGTATTTTTAACAACGATCTACTAAAGTATTAAGTTAAAATTTGAAACTTTCTCGTTGAATTAGATTCTATAAGAACGTTTATTTGGTTATTTATCCTGAATGAAAAAAAAATTTTTTAACACAACCAAAAAGAAACGTTATATTTTCATCTAAAAATAAACTTGGACGAAATTTATTAAAAACAACGTTATTTTAACGTTAAGAAGTTTATTGGAAAATTTGGTTCGAAACAGTTGAATTTAAAAACTACAATTCAACGTTAGTAGAACGTTGAAAAAATAACTCATAACGACATTTCAACCAGATAACCAAAATTTAACCAAATTGCAACGTTGCTTTGCTACCTGGGAAGCGTATTCTAATGACATTAAACGCCGGAAATAATGAGAGTAAAGTAACACTAAGAAATGGTTTAATAAGCTCGAGTTTACATGATAAAATACGCGAAAAAGTAGATAAGTCCATAATTAAAAGGGATAATATAGCTAAATCCTAAACAAATTTGAAGAAATTTAAAAACTTACTAATAACTCGTACCGATAGGTCTTCGAGCAACGCGAAACTCGGATCAAATAGATCTTCGAGTAATAAACTAAATTACATGTATTGCGCTTCACGCTAAAAACAACGAACTGCGGGTTTTCTCTCCCGCCAACAAAAACAGTAACACACACAAAAGAGAGGGTACAAAGTTCGCTGGTCTCACAAGTCCGGCATAAATAGGATGGTTGATGCGGTCAGTCTATCTGTCCGTACACACACTAACACTTCCCCTTGTCGGCAGTGGCGGATTATCCAATAGGCTGAGTAGGCTTAAGCCTACGGGCCCGGAGGATAAATGGGCCCGGTTGGATTTTGCTAGAAGGGTCCCCGAGAATAAATAATCCACAGTTTACGCAAAATAGAAAAATATTTAAGCTTTTAATTGGAAAAAAATTGTTGGAAAATTGTCCAAACAAAAATTTTTGTAATCGCGTTTCCTCCTGATTGTCGGATTTAATTTCACAACCACCGCTAAGATCGTCTGTATTATCTTCGTTTTGTAGTAAAGCCGGATACATTAAAACGTCATTATTTTATTCATTTTATCTATATAGTATAATCCAAGCATTTATTTAGCGTGTATCCTGTTTCCTCAAAAATGAGTAAAATTCAATAAAATAATAGTTTGCGAGTAGCCACGAAATAATAACGGACCTGGACAATCAGAGTCCATTTTGATCAGTGGCGGAGAAGCCCGAAGGGCGGTGCAAATCATTGCTTTTAAACTTTAAGAAGGACTTTGGGCTCGAGGGGGGTGCAGTGTGTCAGAATTTATGGCCCGGTGTACCTAGTAACAGAGACCATACCACCGGAGGCCTATCATAATAGTGCCCTACGCCAGCGTCCACCTAGCCCGGACAGGTGACAAATCCAGCATGGGTAGCAGAACCCTACTACTGATGGTCGGACCTTTGACGCAAGCCACTCAACCCAGCAGAAGGTGCAGCAATGGGTGGGACAATCCCCACTTCGCACACAGCAGTGGGATTTAGAATGGGCGCTATAGCAACTCCAGCCGACACCCCACCTATGAAGGCAGGGAGTCAAGCCCTTTGGAGTGAGCTCCTAAAGGGGAACGACGAGCACACAGCAGTCCAAGTGACCCGGCACAGCTGGCACCGGAGATCCCGGTTGGCTCCAAAAGACCAGGAAACAGGACCGCCGTGCCCGCATATGGAGGCTCGCCGCCCCACAGCAGGCTACCCAATCCGCCGAGGCGGCCAGTTTGCCTGGACCCTCTCCGTTAGCCTGAACCGAAGTTCAGTATCCAGCCCAAACCTGACCGAAGTCGGAGGTGGAGATAGGACCATTTGATCAGAGCTAACATCTCCCAGTGCGCCACCGCCCTTATGGGTTACAAGAGCCGCACCCCGACTCCCCGGTAAAGCCACCAGTTATTGCACACCCTAACCCATTTAGGGCCTCGAGGGGGGTGCAATACGAAGGACCCGTGAAATCTTGTGCACGGTCCAGGGGGGTGTCACAAAACATTGCCGCCACGGGGACCCAGCCTTTTTAAGCCGCCACTGATTTTGATATATTATAATATTTGATTAATTGAATGACTGATTGACTGTGCGCTGTTCGTAAAACTTAAGGCAAGTGCCAATCAAGGCTGGATTAGAAATTCTAATTTCTGACTCGAGTTATCTGTGCGACCCAAATAGCACGAAAAAAATTTCTCTGCTTCTGAGACGAATACAGTTAAGGTGTGCTTTGTCAATGGTCAGATCTTCATCTTGTTTTTACTGTGTTTTATAACATAAATATTTGCTTTCGAATTTATTTGTGCTTAATGATAACCAATTGTTCAGGTGAGCGTTCATTTTCGGCTCTAAAGAGGTTAAAGTCATATTTACGTTCAACGATGTGTGATGAAAAACTTGGAAATTTAGCACTTATACATATTGAATCGGATATTCTTCAGACAATTGATTCAAAATCTATCATTAACATATTTTTAAACCGAAAAACTAGAAAGTTTTTTAAAAAATAATAATTTAAAAATAAAATTAAAAATGTATCATCAGATTTTTTTTAGTTCTTTATATTTCATAAAAATGTTTAGTGTCGTACTAACAAGGAGACGACCCGAGGTGTTACACACCGATATTATTCAAACTCGAAGGATTGGTAGACCTTCATGTAACTTGAAAAATCCAAAAGGGAATTTATTCAATGGTCAACGGTTTTGCCATGGCAACGAAAAATGTTTTTGACAACATAAAATGGAAATTTTCAAATTGAAAATAACATGGGTTTTGGACCGATTCCAAGGGTCCCCCCTGTGAAAGATTTTAAAAAATTAAAAAAAAATTTGATCAATTTGAACCAAATGGGTGAAAATGAACCGATATGGCTTAAATAGGAAAAATTTCAATTTTATGTTGTCAAAAACATTTTTCGTTGCCATGGCAAAACCGTTACCCATTGAATAAATTCCCTTTAGGATTTTTCAAGTTACATGAAGGTCTACCAATCCCTCGAGTTTGAACTAAATCGGTGTGTAACACCTCGGGTCGTCTCCTTGTAAGTACAACCATAAATGCTTAAAGGAATAATATCAAAACCGCCGCGGCAAGTTTCCCCAGGTCAAGGGGGCCCTAAACAAAGCTAAGCCTAGGGGCCCGAGTGGTAGTTAATCCGCCACTGCTTATATGTCAGATGATTTTTCAAACATATCTGTGGCGTCTAATTCGGTCAAAAAACTGTTTAACCAAATTGCTTCTTTGGTAGCTTCGCACATGGCTAGGTACTCTGTTTCTACAGTTGATAGTGCGGGGGTCTTTTGCTTTCGATTGCACCAATAAATAGCAGTACTGCCTAACATGAAAAGGTATCCGCTGTATGACTTTCTGTCGGTTCTGTCTCTTGCCCAATCGGCATCGCAAAATGCGATAAGACCTTCTGAATTCTTCTGAAATATCAATTTGTAGTTCTTCGTTTGTTGAATATAGCGTAACACGTGTTTCACACTTATCCAGTGCTCTTCTTTGTGTCGTTCATTGAACTGACTGTGGTACACTGAGATAAAAAAGTTTAGTTTTTACAGGAAAATAATACACAAAAGTCCTGTAAACTATGTCAACTGGAAAGTACTGTAAAACTTCTGGGTTTCCTGTAGATTCTGTATGGACAAGATACAGGTGTTCCTGTATTTTGAAAAAAAAAAACTGGTTATTTATGTACAAATGACAGATCAATTCGGTATAATTGCTCAACAGGATGTAAAACTGTAGTTAATACAGAAATTGTTACATTAGTTACAACAAGTAAAAACCCAGGCTTTCCTTTAAGTTAAAAACCGATGCTAGTTTATGTACTCAATATATATTTGAATGTAGTAAATGGTTTTAATCTGGTGTAAATCTGTAGTTAATACAATTATGGTGATTGTAGTTTTAACATAGACTAACTCAGGTTTTCCTGTAAATTAAAAAAAACTGAGTTAATGTAAATAATATAGTTGGATCCAGTAAAATTATTTTAATTGGTTATACTATATAGCCTGTCTTATACTGTCTTAAGTGTTAGGTTGACTTATAGAACGGGCAATGTATTCGAGCACTGGGTGCCGTTCTTTATAACCAAGCTCTGTCTTCTATAACGCGACCTAGAGGACAGTACCTAGCAAAACGAGCAGTCGTTCGAACGAACAGTCGGCCGAACCAGCTGTCGGTCGAACCAGCAGTTGGCCGAACCAGCTGTCGGCCGAACCAGTAGTCTTTGGAACCAGCAGTCGGCCGAACCAGCTGTCGGTCGAACCAGCAGTCGGCCGAACCAGCTGTCGGTCGAACCAGCAGTTGGCCGAACCAGTAGTCGTTCGAACCAGCAGTCGGCCGAACCAGGTAAATTTAGGCGATTGACGGGGCCGTTAAAGCGCGGTACGCGCGATTGAAGTTGGCCGTGGTCGGACCAATGAAACTGTCCCAACCCAACTGGCAACCATGAATCCATGAAAATTAAACCGTTGCTCCGATTAAACAAAGGTTTGAAGTACTTTCCAGGATCGGTTAGAACCTTAACAATCCTGTACTTAGAACTCAAAAGTTGAAGCTGAGGTTTTTCTACACTGATGAAGCAAAGAATATAAAGCCCCAGGAATGGAAGGATTGATATTATTGGCCGCGTGTTTTGGCCGAGCTTGAAACTTCCGGCAAAGCAAATCAGAGTAACCGGAAACGGTTAAGGCAACCCAGTCTCTCTTTATAAACGAGAGGCGCAAAAGTTCCAATAGACGGAGCTACACCTTCCATTCCTGGGGCTTTATATTCTTTGGATGAAGTAAAAATAATTTAAAACATTTCAGGTAAGCTATTTTACATAATAAATGTAGGCCTGTATACTAAAGACTAGAAGATGTTAATTTTTTTTAGTTTTGGGCAGTGTTTTATCCTTAGACCTAAGCCTTTGCTATTAACTTTAGCCACGAGATATCGCCTATTATTAGTAATCTCATATATCTAGTAAGTTTTCAGAATTAAATTCCTCCTACAAAACAGAATTCTAACATGTATAACGATAAATGCGAGCGTCTAAATGCACCTTGGTTTTGATTAAATAGTTTTTATTGTCAAATTCCAAAAGACATAAGTTATCAAAATTGACAATGGACGTGAAAAAAATTAGCCTTTCTTGAAGGTAAAACTACTTTTACTCAAGCCATTGGCTCTATAATAGGAGCAGACTAAATTTTTCTGGCCTGAAATGTCAATTTGTTACGTATAAAGCTAAATGCACCATGGTTTTGATTAATTAGTTTTTATTTTCAAATTCCAAAAGACATTAGTTATCAAAATTGACAATGGACGTGAAAAAAGTACTTTTACTCAAGCCATTGGCTATGTAATAGGAGCAGACTAAATTTTTCTGGCCTGAAATATCAATTTGTTACGGATAAAGCTAAATTCACCATGGTTTGGATTAAATAGTTTTTATTTTAAAATTCCAAAAGACATTAGTTATCAAAATTAACGTCCATTGTGAATTTTGATAACTAATGTCTGTGGAATTTTACAATAAAAACTAATTAATCAAAACCATGGTACATTTAGCTTTATCCGTAATCCAGGGAATTTAAGAATGGACCTAAAAAGTCAGGGAAATGAAAGGAAATTTTTCGAATTTGTAAAAAGTCAGGGAAAAGTCAGGGAGTTAAACTTTATCTTGGCACTTTAAGGTTATTTTTCATACCAGATCTATGACAAATTCTATGATTATCATTTATTCCTTGAAAGTGTGGCAAATTTTTTCAACATTGCAATAACCTTTTTACATTAAAATTTATTAACTTCTGATAAAAGTCAAATATAAAATAAAAATATGGCCTTGAAAAGTCAGGGAAAATATCTTAAAATGGTCAGGTAAAACAGGGAATTTGAATATCCAAATTTTGTGGCAACCCTGAATTGCCAATGAACTTAAAAAAATAGTCTTTCTTAGATATAAAAGTGAAATTTAAGTATATAATCTTAATTCAACTGTTCCTTAAAAGAATGTGGATTTTCTACTAGAATTTTTAAAAAATATTTCTATCACTGTTTTTCTCATAAAAATTTATCACACATACATTTCAACTGCTGTGGAAAGCATTTTATCAATTTTGTATCATTTAGGAGTCATGCATATCGAAATCATAAAACTGAAATGAAAGAAAGCTTACATAATCGTAGAACACCATCTAATTTAGTCCTTAGCGAAGTTTTAAAATGTGAAAATTTAAATTGCAATTATCAGTGTAAAGTTTTTAAAACCTTTTGTGATCATTTGAAAGAGCACCTTAAAGAAGGTGACACTGTGTCCTGTCCAATGGAACAGTGCAAATCAACTAAATTTACGAAAAAGTCATCATTAACAAGCCATATAAGTCGAAAACACAAAATTATCATGGAATCTCAATTGGAGCCTTTGGAAATGCTAACGTTTGGTAGTGAGCTTCCTACAATTCAAGAAATGGATTTTGAATATGAAGTGACTGAAGGTAAAGAACATAATGATGAACTTCTTGAAACAAAAGCCTTTGAAGATAATTTGGGAAAGTTTTATTTAAAACTTCAAGCTGAGAAATATTTACCTAGCAGTACAATACAATATATTGCAGAAGAAATATCTAATTTAAAATATGTTGAAAAATCATTTATTCAAAATAAGTTGCTCTCAGACCTCAAGACTGCCGGTATTGCTGAAGATGTCATATCTCTTGTTTTCGATGTATTTTCCCAATCAGATGTAATGGAAATAGCAAATGAAAAATTTAAAACAATTCATCTTAGAGAAAGATTTGTCAAACAAACTTTACAGTATGTAGAACCGGTGCCTGTTTTTCTCGGGTTTGAAAAAGGGAAGAAGATTTTTTATCACTATGTTCCAGTGGAGGAATCTCTTAAAGTATTAATATCTAATCCAGAAGTTGCAAACATTTTAAATTTCCCAAAACCCACTTATGTACCGGAGCTTAATCAAGTATTAGAAGATGTTTGTGATGGAGCAGTTTTTAGTCAGGATTATATGCGCATGGAAGATTATCGGAATTGCATACACCTCCTAATCTTCCAAGACGCTTTAGAAACAGTAAATCTCTTGGGTTCTGCCAGATGCATACATAAAATTGTTGGTGTATATTACACCTTAATTAATATACCACCTGAATACCGATCTACGATTGATCATATGCAGTTAATTTTACTTTGTAGAGATTCCTACTTCAAAGACCCTAATAATTGTCTTAAGAAACTAGTCTCGGACCTGAAAATTTTAGAAAATCAAGGGATTATTATAGGATGCAAACGGTACAGAGTATTTGTTACTTCCCTTGTAGGAGATAATCTTGGTCAACATGATGTAGGGGGATACCAAAAACATTTTAGAAATGGACAAATGTGTCGTTACTGCCGAGCTACAGGTGAAGAGATTCATGGCAGTGGCCCATTTATACTCAGAACGCCAAATAACTACAATGCAAGTATTGAAAGTTTAGCTTCCCAACCAAACATTAGCTCAATTAATGGAATAGTTAGAAACTCTATTTTAAACGAACTAAAGTATTTTCATGTATGCAACCCTGGATTAGCTCCATGCGTAGCTCACGACTTATTCGAGGGCATTGTGGCTTATTACTTATACCAGTTCTTGAAACAGTTTATAACTGTCAACAAATGGTTCTCTTGGAACTATTATAATTGGCAGCTAAAGCAGTTCAGATTTGAAGGCAATGATGTTAGCAATAAGCCGTGCTCTAGTAGACCGGGTAGTAAGAAATTAACTGGAGATGCATCTCAAATATGGTGCCTTTTGAGGCTCTTATCACTAATTCTAAAAGACAAAATAAAAAGTTTTTCAGACCCTGTTTGGGATCTATATCTTCAGTTGAAAAAAATAGTTGAGATAATTATGTCCCCCAAAATTTCTAAACTTGAAATTGCGTTATTAGTGATTTTATTAAGGGAATATAAACAAAGCCTTTTAACATGTTTTCCTGATTTCAATTTAAAAGCTTAGCATCACTACGTACTAGAACACTACCCTGAGCTCATTCTCCATTATGGGCCACTTATACGTCTCTGGACGCTTCGATTTGAAAGTAAACATTTTGTCTACAAGAAGTTTGCCCAAAATACTAAGAACTTCATCAACATAACAAAGACGTTATCTGAAAAATACCAAATTCAACAAGCCTACTTTTTGGCCGGAACTCCATTTCCACCTTTAGTTACATATTTCAGTACAAATTTAATTGAAAAGGCGATTTCAGAAGAGTTACTGCAAGAAATTGAAATTTGCCACCTAAAGAAAGAAAACATACTTTATTTGAAGAAAGTACAATACAAAGGAACTCTTTACGAAATGGGACTGTTTGTTGTTACTGAAGCTTCATATGACCATTTAAAATTTGGATTCATAAACACAATGCTAGTATACAAATCTCCAAATAATCAAGTTTTATGTTGGGTGAATTTGTTTGAAGGAAAACGTTGTGAAAAACTACACGTATTTGATCTGACCGAGACGAATAAGTATTTGTTAATCAATGTGGATGATCTGGCAGACTTTTATCCATTGCCCTGCTCCAACAACTTTGGGAAAAAGATAATAACACTAAAGCACAGTGTTCACCATTCCTAATTGTCTTACAGAAAACCACTTTAGGTAAAATGGGTTATGTTTCCCACGATATAGCTGTAATTTTTTCTATAATTTCTATGCTATTTTTCACTAGAAATTTGTTGTTAATTTTTATTTCCCTGATATTTTTAAACCAAATTAATACAAGAGTTGATCGAATATTTAACTGAAATAATTATTTTAGATGGAAGACGAATATCACTATGAGGAACCAATTGGGAGCCAGGCAGAAAAAAATCTTAAATAGAGCCTCAAGTGTATGGTATCTAAGGCATTAGTAGAAATTATGTTTAATTCAGAGAAAACGGCATGGTATTAGAAGATAAAACTTATTTTATACAAGACGTTTCGAGCCGAGGCTCTTCTTCAGTCGTTCGTTAGTTTTAATTAACGAACGACTGAAGAAGAGCCTCGGCTCGAAACGTCTTGTATAAAATAAGTTTTATCTTCTAATACCATGCCGTTTTCTCTGAATTAAACATAATTTCTACTAATATTCACCATGGTAAATAATAAGTTTAATATCTAAGGCATTGCCATTATTATCACCAATGTCTGCAGATGAAGTGGCAAATATACTAATCCTTACTGGTGTTGAAACTGACTCTGATGTACAATATGTGACAGAAAATGATCTGACACGGTTTTAAAACCAATACATATAAGAAAATTGATAAATTATGCAAAGTCATTGGAAAAGTTGAAGAAAAAGGAGAATGGACTTAGTAAGTTAAATAAATTTTATTATTATATTTAATGGGAATTATGGTAATATGTCACTGCATTTAGGGTGTGAAAATACCCTGACAATGTTCATAGGTGCACAACTTGCCTGAAATAATAAAGATTTATGACCAATTAAGGTCAACAGAAAATAATATATTTAAATAAGTATTTTAATGCATACTGAATTCTTAGTTGCCAGATTATTGGCAAGTTTGGTGATAAAAATATTTTCTGATAGTCGCTGGGCATTTGTTTTAAACTATTAGCATTTTTTATTGATTAAAATGTTAATTTAGTCTTTTATAAACCACCATTATCCATTATTTTCCAATTTTCGACTATTGATCCTGGCTTGGATAAAAGGCGCCATTTTAGGAACAATAAAAATGTTGATAACGTATAGAATAACTCTGCTATATGGTATCATAGTGTATTCGGGATTGGCTATGCAATTTAATAACTTTATAACAATGCCAGGTTTATGATATACGAAATGGGCTTTATTAATTCAAATTTCATTCATCTCTTATTTCAGACACTAGTGACTTGTTCAATAATGAAGTTTCAACAAATAATTATGCCGAGCCGTTGCTGGTTGATGACAGTGAAGGTGGAACAAGTGCGCTCTCCAGTGGCCAGGTATTTATTCAGTATTTTCAAAAGAAGAGTAATGAGTAAATTAGTGTTTTATTGGTTTGCTATGGGTGAGTATATAATTTTAATTTTTGGTCCAACTTTAAATTACCTAAAGGGGTGATAAACACTCAAGTAATTTGAAGATGCATAATAAATATGCTACTATTAAAATTATTTTACAACAACCGTTTTCCACATTTGTATAAGGTCTTAATTAGTACAGTCGATATACAGTTGCAGATCAAACAAATTGCAATAATTATTTACTTTTAATTCAAGATTTAAAAAATGTGCTGACATGTTTTCTGAAGTTTCCTTGTGCCCACTCCCTTTCTCGAAAAATTTTAATTATTGTTGTAAAATATTTATAATTTTATATTTATAGGATTCTTAAAATGTTTGAGGAAATTTTTATACATATATCAAATCATTAACAAGTTGCCTGAGCCTTAATTAAGTACACCCCACACACTGAAGTATTCCATAGATTTTCATAGATGTATTGTTGAAATTGTACATGGTGTAAACTGCGTATCTTTAACTCATAAAATGTTCTTAATTGTTTTTCCATATTTTAACGGAAGACGTTTATTTATTCAGTTCCGTTACTGACAAAAAGGATAATGTATTTGTGAAAGATATGGAGCTGGCATATCTGTAATTTGTTATTCGGATAGTGTTTTAAAATATGAGAACCTTCAAAGCAAATTTTGTGTTGTTCCTATCTGCTGGAACCTTAATTAAAGCCTATCAAATTAAAAAGTATTACAAAAAAATTGTATAAAGATACGTAGCTCATATGTATAATTTCCACAATCTCTATTAAAACAGTGGGGAGTGCTTAAGGAACTTGTTCTTAGTTGATTCTATCAAATTTGTATTTGGAACATGTTTTATTGGAATTCGTATGTTAAGTCGTTAGAGATCACTACAATTTATGTGGGAATTTCTAAATTAAAAAAAAATTACAACAATGAAAATATTTCGGGAAGTCTGAGGGAAAAGTATAGGAAAGTAGTGATGTAGAGCAGTAATGATATTGTTTATCTAGAAACTCCGAAATTATCTTGTAGTTGGTTTGATGTACCAATGTATTTTTATTGTAGGTCGACTGTAACTATCTTCAGATCTTGTACCTATATAAATTATAAAATTTTATTTTTAAATTTAACTCGCACTACAGTTGTAAAACTTTATTTAATTTTTTTATTTGGTTGCAAGATCTGATAGAAATCTGTCCAAACAAAAATAAATTTATAATATTGTTTTAGTTAATGCATTAATTATATAAAGTACGGATATTTTAGGTTGAATATGGCAATTATATTTGGGTTGAAAACTACAAAATTAAGATCGATATTTTCTCAAAGCCTGTTCAAAAAGCATTACTCAGCAATAAAAGTTTAGAAGCGTCATACCGTAGTATCGTTGTAAGAACTTTAGTTGATGATGCTGCAAAAAAATGTGTCAGGCCCTCATATGGCAGTATGAGGAAGATTTCAAAGCATTTTATGAAGAGGTTCCCGAATTCAATAGTGGACAAAGTTGGTGACAAGAAAATTGGTCTAGGTGATGCACTTTTCGTGAGGCAATTACAAAACCGACTTGATCATCTCTCACGAAGTGGAAAGGGTGCATTTGCTCGAGTGAAGGATATGAAAAAAAAACAAAAAACTAACGCTGAAATTTAACACGGATTCAATTAATTTAAATCCGAAAGCCAGTGAGGGTGATTTAAACACTTGCGAGTGTACACTTTTTGTCCCCGGACAAGCGAAAAAAACCACCTACTGAAACTACTTTCAAACCGGGTATAAGAGCAAATGTCGGCTCTATCATTGCCACCTGTATTATGAAAGGCCCCAGTTTATAGAGATGGCCATGAATCTATCCGATTTCTTTTTACTTCCTTTTTCGAGAGCATGGTGCCATCTTTTAATGGAAAAGGTAGCTCAAATTCAATATAGCCAATTAACAACGTCGTCAAAGAGCCCTTGTAGAGTATTATAATTAGACAAATTATATTTTATTTAGTGGTCTTTAACCAAAATTATATCCCCTGTTAAAACGAATTTTTAAAATAACTGTTAAGTGATGGACCAGTTTACAAACGATCCAATGAACGAAAGGGGTACCTTTAATTAAGTACCGTTTTTAATTTAGTTGTTAGCGACATCCATTGAAAAAAGGTATTGACCAGTTTACAAACGATCCAATGAACGCGACGGGTACCTATAATTAAGTACCGTTTTTAATTTAGTTGTTAGCGACATCCATTGAAAAAAGGTATTGACCAGTTTACAAACGATCCAATGAACGCGACGGGTACCTATAATTAAGTACCGTTTTTTATTTCGTTGTTAACGACATCCATTGAAAATAAGTTATTGACCAGTTTACAAACGATCCAATGAACGCGAGGGGTACCTATAATTAAGTACCGTTTTTTACTTCGTTGTTAGCGACATCCATTGAAAAAAAGAGTTACTTCACAATGAACCGACACTTGCTTTAAATCCTTTCGAACAAAAACCATTATTTATTTATGATTATAAAATTAAATTATATTATATTATTTTATATCCGCTCTTTTAAAAGTCTTTCATTAAAAAGATAAAATACTTTTAAAAATATTGAAACCTTTTTCCGAAGAAAGTTACTTTTTTCTTTCAGATAACTTATTTTACATTTAATTAAATTAGTTTAACTCAATTTATTAAACATTCCTTTCATTGCCGGCTAATACAATTTATAGCCAAATATGACGGTTTTGGCCTAGCTTTTCGAAAATATTCTCCAAATTTTAAACCCAACTTTCTCCAAAGGTTGCGAAGGGAATCTTAGAAAAATTATGAAATGGACTAACTGTAACGTTTTCTAATAAACGTCGGAAAAATTATAGTTAACCACATGCGTCTCTCGGAATAAATGGCGTGTTAACATCCTCCGAAATGGCTTTTTCCAACACTTTAACTAGTTGTACCTATTGTTTGAAATAACTTACGACTCGGAATTTTTGTCCACCTTCTAAATTCGCTAAGATCTATCGAATGACACCAACGAAAACCCGGTGCTCCTTCAGCGAAAGTAACTTGGCCACTACGCCACTTTCCATTATTTCATTATTACAAAAATGTATATATGATTAGTAAATTAGCACTGTGTAAATCGTCATTCTTAGGTAATGCAATTATAGTATGTTTCACGATGGAGTTGACAGTAAGAATAAGGCTTTGTAGCTATCTCTTTAGTATGATCATAAGTCTATAATATGTTTCCAACGTTTCTAACATAAAATAAATTACGATTAACCTGCTTTCTTTCAGGAAAAACCTTTTAGTTTAGGCATTTTAATTTTATTCTGCATGTGTCCAGATTTAACTTATGACGTAAGACATCGAAGACCATAAAACAGTAATGGAATCACAACATAATCAAACTCCGTTCAAAGTTCTAATAAATGAGGTAAGATTTATAATTTATATCAAGGGGTTAACCACTTCCTCATATTATGTACACCAATTACAGCGAGTACAGCTAAACATGTAATCGATTACGTAATCACTTTAGTACAGTCAAAGCTACGGGCTTGTACACCGATTACGGATAGCGATCCGACCCTCGGTTTCTTTTGGTCAGTAAATACAGTATGGAAGCTTCAGCCGTGGTCCAGCCTTGATACTTCTCCTAGTACATCAGAGTGCTGCGCGTGGAACACTTCTACAGGCGCTGTAATACCAAGAAAAGACCAATGGGAGAATTAGAAGCGCATTTTCCAAATGCTTTTTCGGGCGATTGGTTAAAGGTGTTACTGTGTTTGTTCCTGCAACTGAAGCTCCAGTTTCCGTTGTCGGAGTGGCGATTCGGAAAAGTTAGATTCTCGCTTGTTGGTTTACTTATTTTGAATTTAAAAAGTTCGGAAAATAAGGATATCTTGAAATTTTTACCATTACTACGTAGTGAGCGATAATGTGTTCTTAGGAATTAGTAAATCATTTACAAACTACGCTAAAAAAATCACATCTGCTGCTTTGTCAATAAACCAATCGCCCGAAAAAGCATTTGGAAAATGCGCTTTCTAATTCTCCCATTAGTCTATTTTTGGCCTACCAGCGCCGGTAGAAGTGTTCCACCCGCCGCACTCTAGTGTACTAGGAGAAGTACCAAGGCTGGACCACGGCTGAGGCTTCCACCCTGTATGTTTGCAATTAAAAAGAACCAAAGTAATTTTTTTATTTACTGTGTAAAGAGTGTGAAACTAACAGTAGTTTAAAAGTTTATTTAACATTGACATGACAGTATCATGGAATTTGCAGTAAAAATAACGTGAATGGTGGAACTTGAAAGAGGGTCCGTGGAAGATAATAGAGTTAGTTTCTCTTACAGACGTACAAGTTTTCCCTACACCTTTTACAAGTGTTGTTTATTGTCTTAACAACGTTTATGACAACCAGAAAACAAACGATGACAATTATTTATTTCGTTTTAAAAGTAGTTGAGAAATATTAACGAAACCAATTATAAATTATTATTTCAATAAGATTATCATTCTTAGTACAATTAAAAATTTATAATTAAAATGTCTAATAAATATTAACTATTTAAACAATGCGCAACTATTGCAAAGAATGTAAAAGAAAATCAAGAATCGGCGCTTTTTATCGCAATTTTATGCTGTATCTTGGAATAAATTATGCAGTAAACGTTGCGAGAATGATAATTTTAATTGCAATAAGTGATATTATTTTGAATACAGATAAAACAGGTTATACATTAATTGGTTTGGTTGAACATTTTATGAGTCAATTTCTTCGCGAGTAATGAACCCATCTTTGTTGGCGTCCACGTCATCGAAGTAGTCAGTGACGTCATGGACCGACCGAGACAAAGTGGACTGGACGTTCCTCTGGACCCAAGCGTGGCTCTCTTCGCGGTTCAGTCGGCCATCGCCATCGACGTCGGCCACTGCGAAGATGGAGTCAGGGATGCTTTCTTCGGAGACGGAACGCCTAGCCCGGCAATGTGTGCAGGTCCCCGTTCGGCAACCCCTGTCGCAGTTGCAGCCGAAAATATTGCAATGTCCGTGAGCGCAATATGGTGTGCGACTAGTGCAATCACCGCAAGCATTGCCAATCACTGGGAAAAACCAGGGCAGGGGTGACAACATTCTGCAGCTGCAAAATCGATAAACAATACAACTGCAGCCAAACCAAAAGCGCAGCTAACTCAATCTTGGGTAAGCCCATTTCTAAAAGATATAAAACCAATTTTTGTTTAATTTCCACAGAAATTATATACTCAAAGTCAGTGTGACCTCCGATTTTAAAACTATAGTCATTTAAAATGGACGATGGGTAAATTATTTGAATCGGTTTTTGAGCCTTTTAGTTATTCTGAATATTTAAACTAAACATACGTTTTTAGAGTTTGTTTTTGAATTAGATCATTAGTTTTGGAGTTAATTTTTAAGCTGATATCCAGATTTTTTAGTTAATTTTTACAGTTTATTTCAAGATTTCTGAAATATATTGTTTCTGTAAGCTGGTCGATTTTTTTAAAAATAATTATTATTAAACATCAGAGGATCATTATAAATAGTTAATTGGAGGCGGCAGGCGTTCAGTGGCGCTACTATAAATGAATGCCAACCACACAGCAACTACATTGGCTACAACAATCTTAAACTTACGATATTGGCAGAAAAGCTCACATAGAAAAATCAGCAGGTTGTGTGCATCGAAAAATGACTAGTTTCCTGTGCAGTGTCTTTGCGTGGACCTTAGTTCATTGAAGCGGGTGTGATTACGATTACCAACGGGTCAATGATTTTTTAAGTGTGAATTTTAGATTTTAAATAATTTTAAAATTAAAAGAATAATTTATTCATCAACCTTATGTTGTTCATTAATCGTGTCAGCAATCCAAATCTTACATTAATAACAATCGATATTTTTGCCAGCGAGCAAAATCTAAATAATTTTAAACAACACGTGTAATTTGAGATGCGCTAAAATGTATCGATTCTTGTTAAATAATCTTATATTTGACTTTGAAAGGAAAATCTAAAACGAACAATTTGAAACGACGGGACAGAGTTCATATTACAAAGAAACGAAGTAAAAATGCTGTGCATTCTTACCGTACTTAAATGAAATTCCTTTCTTGGGAACTGTAACGAGTCAATGCTAAACCGTTGTTTCCACACTTCCTTTTATACGCTGAACTCTTTCGTAATTTGCAATATCTTTTATCTTAGTATTTGAGCTTTGTGTCGTTCAAAAGAAATGAAGTTCTTAAATTTTAACTTTTAAAATGAGAAAATCGAAGATACGATAAAGAAAATAAATAAGACCATTTTATTTTAAGAAAAATATTGGTGAGTTTCAATAATGCATCTTGGAAGAAGTTACATTATTTTAACACGTCAAAGCGTGGTAAATTAATTGTGAACGACTCTAGTTTCTCAACATGGCTGGGAAACCATCGCTAGACGTCATTCTGGGATAAGACAGAGCAATGGGATTTTAGTTTTTGAATACAATCTTCAGAGTTTTTTAATTTTATGTAATATAATTTCCCCTTTAATTGGAAACAATATTTCTTGTTTAAAAAACTCTGAAGATTGTATTAAAAAACTAAAATCCCATTGCTCTGTCTTATCCCAGAATGACGTCTTAGGGAGTTTTGATATAACTGATATGTATGGTAGTATCCCAATAACTGAGGCCCTTAAATTATTGGAATCTAAATTGAGAATTGACCCTAATTTATCACAAAGATATCCTCTTAAAATTAATACAATTCTGAAGCTTTCGGAACTATGTTTAACTAGTACTTATTTTAACTTTAATTCCCAAATTTATAAACAAAAAGACGGCCTAGCAATGGGGAATACATTATCACCGGTTAAAGCAAATGTTTTCGTGGAAAATCTAGAGGATACCATTTTTGGGTCGGACATGGACAAAAATCATTTTGCTTGCTGGCTTCGTTTTATGGATGGCAAATTAAAACTAACGAACGACTGAAGAAGAGCGTCGGCTCGAAACGTCTTGTTTAAAATAAAGTTTTATCTTCTAATACCATGCCGTTTTCTCTGAATTAAACATAATTTCATCCTAAATTTAGTTTATCATTATGAAGATACTACTAACAAGGAAACTGCGCGAGGTGAAAAACGCTTTTTTTTTAAACTCGGGAGTTTGGTTAACTTTGTGTATTTTGAAATTTACAATGGGCTATCATTTTTCCATGGCAACCGAAATCGTTTTTGACAACTAAAACGCTATTCTGTTAATTAAGTTTGTGTTAACTAAAAATTTCAAACAATGAAACAATTTATTAAAAATATGAGATAGAAAAATACGAAAACGAAGATTTAGGTAAACCGGATTTTATTCAGCTATTTTTAATAAATCTTGGTAAAATCAAAAGTTAATTGGATATATTATCATTATTTTGTAACTGTTTATAAATTTATGGGTGTTAAGTATTTGGATTAAACAAGTACCGCGGTAAAAGAATGGGTTATTGAGAAAAATTCAATCAAATATTTGGTAATTTAAATATATTTCTGTAAATTCAAGATTGTGGATTTATAATCAAAATTAGCTAGTTTCGAATACCGTTGATTTGACTCCATGAATTTTGGGGTTAAATTAAATAAATTGTGTAGTTTAAAATAATTTTAATAATTTATAAGATTGGAAAAATTAATTGAACATTCAAATTTCTGGTTTTACAAACAATCCAATGTACAATTCACGTACAGGGTAGCCGGTGCCGCTGGGTCGTACATACATTTTAACTCGTTACACTTAAAAATTTTAACGATATCTTGTCCGACGCTAAATTTACCGGCCTCGTTATCCCAATATAATTTTCTTAAATCTAAGCCCAAAAAGTTGGGAATTTGCCCAATTCACTATTTTTCCTCTTTAGTCTTTGTGCATTAGATATTTTATTCAAAATTAAGTCCGATAACGTTAAAAATATTTTATTTTGGGTTAGGTCAAGACCTTGCTACTTATATCTTGGGTTATATCGGCAAATAATAAATTAACGTAAGGTTTTGGAGGTATCTTGAGGGACACCCATTTTTGTGATTTTCCATTTTTGCGTAAAACTCTACATAACCAGGAAGTACAGAACGGGAGTCGTTTTGCCAGAGGTATGAGCGTTCTCAACCAAGAAGCCAGAGAATAGATGTGGGGTTAGTTGAAAGGGGGTGGTGAGGTTGTAAAAATACACCTTTTTGCGCCATCTACCTAATTTTTGTGGCTTTGTTGATTACTGAGGAATGTGGCTGCCGTTTTGAATCGTTTTTCATTAGATAATGTGGACATTATATTACGATTTACTCTGAAGTAACAATGGTCCGTGCTAGTTTTTACCACGAGAGTGTAAAATTTTATATCCACTACTTTAACCGGATAGTCGCTGTCAATAGATGGCGTTAAATAGTAAAAATTTTGCAGAGGTGCTTGCTGAAGTGTAGGTTATTACAGTAGAAACAAAATAAAATTCCTATTTTCATCTCAAGTTCTGTACTTCCTTACATTAAGTTAAATTTTCATTTAAGTTATATTTTTGAAAAGCTATGGCTAATTATAATCTAGATTTGGAATTTCGTAACTTAATTTTTATTTGAAGTAAGGTTTTTTGCACAGCGCATACGCAAGATATATTTTAACGTTGACAGGGTTCCAATAGGCGAAACTATAAAGTCCAGGGGGGTGGAAAGATGGTAGTCACGTGACTTTGTGGAGAACTGCAGTGCCATCTGTCATTCATTTTATTTTGCTAATGGTGGTTTAAATTTTGAACGATTATTTATTTACTATTTATATTTAAAACACTTTGTAATAGAAGAGTGGAAGTTAATTAGCTGTCTGCAGTATCTGGAAGGTTTTTTGTTTTTTCTTTAACGTCGCACGGCCGCCGACTATGAACACAAGTCATCGAATCGAAGTTGGCTGTGAAAAGGAAGTCACGTGATTTTGTTTTCCCATTTTAACAAGTTGATTAAGACCAAATTTACATTATAGTTTCGCCAATTGGAGTTTCCCTCTGGCGCAATCCATCCAAGCCGCCAAAGGCGAAACATCGCATCGCGCGTCCTTATCATAAATAACAATACAGGGTTTGAATAAAATGTCAAACTTAGTGTTACCATAAGTAACGTAATGAAATAAGTATGATTATTGGCGAAGTTGGGTTTCGTTAAAAATAGTCCAATTAAGTAACGTAGTAAAATCCACCAAAAATAATCAAATTAAGTGTTATCATATTTAGCATTATAAAAAATATAGCTATAAGTATGGTCATTGGTGAAACAGGGTAGCGTTTTAAAAGTTAAATTGAGTGTTACCATAAGAAACGTATTAAAATAAGTTTGATCATTGTCGAAATAGGGTTTCGTTAAAAATAGTCCAATTAAGTGTTATCATAAGTTACGTAATAAAAATAAGGCTGATCATTGGCGAAATAAAAATAGTCAAATTAAGTGTTATCATAAGTAACGTTACAAAAATAAATATGACCATTGGCAAAAAAAGGTTTCGTTAAAAATTGACAAATTAAGTGTTATCATAAGTAACGTTACAGAAATAAGAATGATGATTAGGGAAAAAAGGTTACGTTAAAAATTATCAAATTAAGTGTTATCATAAGTAACGTAAGATATTAAGTATGATCATTGACCTACGCAGAGAATGGAAGGCGAAATAAACGTTTGCTCCGGTATCATTTGCGGTTACTTTAAAATTAGTTTTAATTTACTAAGTTAGGATTCTTGGGCCTATAGTGGTGTAAACACACCCTCAGGTGTAAGGGCTATACGATTTAACGATCGATACAACTAGCTGAGGCTAGCCACCAGTTAGTCTTCTATATTATCAGGAGCGCTTGGTACGTTGGTCGTTCGTTCATTCGAGCTTTTCCGTAGTCAGTTAGCAAACCAAAGGCTTCGTTACTGGGGTGAGTGAGGCGGAAAAGGGTCAAATGGGTGAGTTTCGACGAAAGGGCAAGGGTCGCTACGAGAGAGGAGAGACCCATCCCATTAAACGAATTTTAGGGGACACGTACTCCCATGTTATCGTGGGCCGCTGTTAATTTTTCCCCTTTTACCTTTCGTTTTAGTTTTGGTTTCGTATTAACCTCCTCCCCCCGCTGACGGGTTTTGATATTCTACTCTTCGCTTCGAAGAACCAAGGTTTTTCACTTTTCTTTCATATAAGAATTGGTGTTTAAGAGAAGGGGTGGGATGCACATGTGACCGAAAAGAGGGCATACACACCAGCGATTCAATAGGAGAACGCAACTTTAGATGGAGAAATTCAAGACGGGTTAGATAACGTGAAAAAGTGGAGACAAAGCACTTCGTTTCGAGGTTGATATTTCCCCTAAATAAACTTGACTTCGAGGGATTCAGAAATAGGAGATATTTTCGAGGGTGCAAAAAGGCGCACTATTATTATTACTGAGGGAGGAGGAGGGCGAGAGATATCCCCATTCGTGCACTTCGACCAGTGGTCCATTGCGCTACCCCAAAGCTTAAGACTTAAAAAATACAATATTCGACACAAAACGTAAAATCCGCCTGGCTGGCATGTTATAGAAATCAGAGGTTTGCCACTGATGCATTCCAAGATGCTCGATTCTTTTGGCAAAGTAATAATGGTACCTACAAAGCACATGAGAGGAAGTTTCCTCCTCAACGTGACAAGCCCTACAGATTGGATCAACATTCATTCCAATCAAGTAAAGATGTTAAGTAGACAGTGGCCTGTTAGTAGGCCAACCACCAACCTCATATTGGACTTAGAAAGCGAGAGCAGCTCTTTTGCTCTCTGCCTAGAGGGGCCCAATATAAACTCTTTAGCTGAAGATTGAGTTGACGGTCAGCCATATAATAAGAGATAAGCTAGAAGGGAGACAAACGGCAGGTTCAGGACTAAAGAACCCAGCCCGTGCCCATTTCTTGGCCAACCCCCGATCTAATCACAAACCCTCGGATCCAGAAGATAAATAACCTGGATTGCAGATGGTTCTAAGACTAATTCTAACAAGTTTGGAATGCATTGCCTTACTAGGAACCTCGGCTTCTACAGCGTTTTCCAAGCGGAAATTGCCGCTATTTGCTACGGTGTTGACTTTTGTAATCAAAGGGAGATTCATGGCAAGGTTATCCAAATATATTTGTAAAGTCAAGCGGCTGTTTAAATCTCCTCTCGGAGCTATGCACCTACAATAAATTTCAGCTCTATTCAATTCGTGGCTATCGGGGGCTGGCCAAGAAGTGGGCACGGGCTGGGTTCTTTAGTCCTGAACCTGCCGTTTGTCTCCCTTCTAGCTTAGTGCGCGGCCTTATCTCTTATTCTATGACAGAATAACGAGTTAATCTCGGGCCCCTATAGGCAGAGAGCAAAAGAGCTGCTCTCGCTTTCTAAGTTCAATATCAGGCTGGTTGTTGGCCTGCTAACAGGCAAGGCTCTTAAAGGGTCATATGAGCCAATAACTGGTGGCAGAGCTGCCAGATTAATAATAGAAATTATGGTATCGACGATAAAAAAAGTATGAAATTCTCGGAAAAATTAATGCCCCTCCCAATTATGAAGTGTTCAGCTTGTTAGGCGGGGATTACAAACTTAAAAGTAAGGCTTTAATCGTTTTAAGTGTTTTTCGTAAGGATTACATGTTCTTGAAAAACTTGTATCTATAATTAGCCATAGTAACTAACTTTTAAAAATTTTAAGTCATCGAACTTTATACAATTTTTTGATTATACATGTATATACATGTTTTCATGTATGCCTATTGATCCACTTCTGTGTAAATTTATAACAAAACGTTGTAAAAAGGTAAAATAAATACATAACAAAACTTAACTTTTATATAGTAGGAATATATAAAATATTACCTTCTCATTCAAGGTCAAGTACAAATATATATATATATATATATATTTTGAAGGAATTCAGTATAAAACTTAACTTTTATTTAGTACGAATACATAAGATATCGCGTTTTTGTTTCAATTTGAAGTCAGGTACATTTAGTTATGGAACTTTTGAATAAAGGTAGATAAGAAATTTTACAATCCTATATGTGTCATATTACAGTTATCAACTAAAATGATTATTGATCACTTAAAAATGGTAATTAGTGGATGGGCTCTGTTATAGTTTAACTCAAATTGTACATTATCATTACTACAAATTATTCAAAGATAACTCAATAGATAATTAAATTTTCTTCATATAGAAAATTAAATTGATGATTTTGTTGGGCAATACATCACATTGAGATTGTTGATAAACAATTATAATTTTAAACCATAACAGATTATTATAATTTTTACCTCCCCCTAGGAGGGGTTTTACAATCGCCGTGTCTGTCTGTCTGTGGGTCTATCAGTCTGGACAGCGAACTTGTACCTATTTTCGGGGCAAAGTGTAATCCCTGCGTTCGCAGTTTCTTGGAATTAGGGAAAAGCTATTCCAAAAGAGGCCTCTTTTTGTCATTGCGTGTAGTATATATATTTTTTTCAATTTGCGTTAGTATCGGGCTGGTTTGGACCCGAGTCCTCCTGCACGACAGGTGAGCGTTCTACCACAGAACAACGAATACATGTTAAGCTTCACCGAAAATTAAAAAACCAAACCCATTAATCCAAAAAATTAAATGAACATTGTTAAATAACTTGACTAATTGTTTTATTACCAGATTTTTTAACGGATAACGAAAACAAAATATTTATTTTAACCTTTGTCTACAACTTTCAGGGGAAAATGGTGAAAGTCACGTTTTTAAGAATTTTGTAGTTAGTTGTCCGGGTGCTTTAAAAGAAAAAACACATTTTTATGTTGTTTATTTTCAACCGAAACCACTTTTCGATTAACCCTTTACCTTTTTTTTATTCAAAGAAGGAAGAAAGAAGGGCTGATTGAGTCTGAGAAGACCGCGAGCCCGGTGAAGTCGGCCACCTGATTTATCAGGGCGAGAAATGTGTAACGGCCACGCCAACGGGGAGATACGTGGGGACAGGGGTGGGGACACCTGTGGCGAAAGTATTCCAACCACCCGTTGGGGGATTGGTGGTGACACCTGTGGCGAAAGTATTCCAACCACCCGTTGGGGGATTGGTGGTCGTCCTCACACGGCCATCCACAAACTCTGCCTCCCAGAAGCTTCGGATTACAGGAGTACGCCACTACTCCCGAAAACCCATTAGCTACTTTTAAAAACAATCCCTAACCTGACTGAATGCTCGCGAGATCGAACTGGTTAAACAAAAACGAAGCGGGCTAAGTAAATTAGGCACAATAGAACGCTGTATATTTAGGGCGCCTTTAGACCTGAATTAGGGACTAAAAATAGGGCGCAAAACTACTTGAAGGCTAAAATATCTATTTTTGTCCATTTTCCGAAATGTTTGTGAGAGAGTAGTTGAGGATAAATGGATGTGCTTATAACCGCTGAAAAGGATTACGGTTTATTGCTCCCCGTTTAGGCGATACTAGATTTGTACCTTTAGAAAATGTCCTTTCCGATAGTACGATTGAACCTTGGATACTAAATTTTGATACTTATTTTCATTTATCTAGAATTTCAGATAAATATTAAAATCATTTTAATCCGTAATTATTATTTATAAAGAAAGGCTTTAGTGTATCAAATCTCTACAGGGAACGTATTCAACTCGGACGTAAAAATTATACTCGTGCCTTCCAAGGCTCGAGACAGTATTCAATATCCATCGGACGCGAAATTTATCGACGAAACTGTGGATGAATACACCGCATCACAGCTCAAAATTGACGCTTTGCTTAGGAATATTTTCTGATATTAAACCATATTTTCCTAAATTAAAAGAGACTTAAAACGGTTTTAAAATCACACTTTATTTATTTATAAAATCCAACGTTTCGGAGGAACTCTTTCTCCTTCTTCAGGGATTTTATTTAAAGTTTCACCTCCAAGTCTGGCACAAAAGATTTTGCCATCAAGATAAATGACATGTAGCGGCTGCTCTGAAGAAACCCGGTAACGAGGTTATCAATCGAAAGACTGATAAGCTATGCTAAGGATGTATCTTTGGAAACTTTACTCGTCACAGCTTTGGCACTCGGAGAACGAATTCATTCGGATCTCTGGGTGCTATCACCGACTCCATCTTCTATCTTCACTTCAAGGACGAGTACTCCGGCATTCGTATCACATATTTCTGAAGTCGTGGATCGTTTCAAGGATTTTCTCGCATTCTGCCAGAACCATGAGCAAACCGTACGAGACATTATCAAGTATAATGTGACCGAGTACGTCAATGATAAATTTCGCCGAATAACAACGCAAGAATTTGGTCTGAAGCATCAAACATCAAGGCCATACAATCCTGAGCAAAATGGAGTAGCTGAACGTGAGAATCGAACAATCATGGAGTCTGTTGGAGCGATGCTGTATTTGAAACCCAATCTGCCTTCAAAGCTGTGGGCTTAAGCTGCCAATACGACGACGTATATTCTAAATCGCACATCCCCAACTCGCTTCAAAGGGAAGACACCATACGAACTATGAACTAAAAAGCCGAATCCTTCAGTCAAGCATTTGTGAATTTTTGTAACCAATTGTTACGTTAATGTGCCAAAGGAGAATCGAAATAAGCTGTCTAAGAAAGCTTTCAAACATTGGTTATGAAGATTACATGGATGGATATCGAGTCATCCGATCTCGAGATGTCCAGTTCGATCCTGAGATGTGTATACTCGAAACTAAACCGGGAGAACGAACGGCTGTCTCTAATCAGGGAGATCAGAGTTCCGATGATCCGTCGATATTCCCGAAGACATGACATCCAGATCCGTCGATATTCCTAAAGACGTTATAGCCAGATCCGTCGATATTCCCGAAGACGTGACATCCAATTCCGTCGATGTTCCCGAAGACGTGACATCAAGATCAGTCGATGTTCAAGAAGACGTTACACCCATATCCGTCGATATTCCCGAAGACGTAACACCCAGATCCGTCGATATTCCCGAAGACGTAACACCCAGATCCGTCGATATTCCCGAAGACGTGACATTCAGATTCGTCGATATTCCCGAAGACCCAGATCCATCGTTGCTCCCGAAGACATAAAACCCAGATCCGTCGATATTCCCGAAGACATGACATCCAGATCCGTCGATGATCCCGAAGACGTAACATCCAGATCCGTCGATATTGTAACAAATTACTTTTATTTAAAAACCCTTCTCACAATTTTACCCATATATATCCAAACTTTTATTTTGACATTTTTAATCCTTTGAAAAAAATGTGGGCATTTCCTTTTTCTAAAGAATGTTGTTTCCCCTTTTAAAAAAGGCTGGTACCCCGGGCTGGTTAAACCCCTTGTAGGCAAAAACTTTCCACGCTCAATAGAGCATTACGTTTCACGAAGGAACACTTAGGCCTTCGAGAACTTACACTGCACGCAGGTGCATTTCAAGGCCAATTTCCAGGAAATGAAAGTTGGATGAATATCCGGGCCTAAAAACACAAATGAATTTAGCGTAAAATGAGCGCGAGATAGAGAAAGTTCCACCTGAATCCAAATCGTCTCTGACCGAGAAGTTAAGAGTGACCTTCTCCGACCTCTGTGGCCGCCAACGATTTATTTTATTTTATCTTCAATGTGCCGGTCCAGTGCCCGACTAGGCCCATGCCGAGGTAAAATAGGTTTCGCGGAGTATTTTTTTTTGTTTTAAAGTTTTCGGTTTGACCATGCCAAAATAAGTCCCCCGAGACAAAATACTGTTCGAGATGTGTTGTGATAACCACCAGGACTATTTCCGTTAATCTGGAGCTTCAAGGGCAACTGAAACCTTCACCATGCTGCCACCGCTTATCAAGTCGCCGAAGGAATTTCGCCTTTGTACCGGTACCGTAAGTCGACACGCTACCTACTACAAACTAAAAGGGGTTAACCAGCCTTCGCATTTATAATATTGATCATTGTTTATTGAATTATTGTGTCCGATTTAATTAATGATTCCCCCCTAATTTTACTTTTTATTTCATTAAATGATTTGGATCCTAGAGACCAAGCTGTTTAATATTATTTACTTAAGCCTTATGACGACACATTTAATTTTAATTATCCCTAGACCAAGTATGAAACTTAATTTAACTTTCCTCTTGTACAAGTGTTTATTTTTAATATTTAGATATATGGGTAAAACGTTTGTGTCTCGATGTTCCCGAAGACGTGACATTCCGATCCGTCGATGTTCCCGAAGACATGACACCCAGATCCGTCGATGTTCCCGAAGACATGACACCCAGATCCGTTGATGTTCCCGAAGACGTGACACCCAGATCTGTTTATGTTCCCGAAGACGTGACATCCAGATCCATCGATGTTCCCGAAGACGTGACATTCAGATCCGTCGATGTTCCCGAAGACGTGACATTCAGATCCGTCGATGTTCCCGAAGACGTGACATTCAGATCCGTCTATGTTGCCAAAGACATGACACCCAGATCCATCGAGGTTCCCGAAGACATGACACCCAGATCCATCGATGTTCCCGAAGATGTCACATCCAGATCCATCGATGTTCCCGAAGATGTCACATCCAGATCCGTCGATGTTCCCGAAGACGTGACGTCCAGAACCGTCGAATTACCGACAGCAGTTACCGGGCCCGTCCACCAAAATCGTTTAAAATTCAGGAAAAGGGCAAACAATTGGAAATAAATCGATCTTTCTAGACAAAGACGAACGAAGTTGGTATGATTTCCAAGTACAAGGCCAGACTCGTAGCCATGGGCTATGCACAGCGAGAAGTGATCGATTATGAAGAGACTTTTGCTCCAGTTGCCCGATTTGAAATTTTTAGAATATCCCTCAGTATCGTTGCTCACAAGAAATTACATTTAAAGCAATTTGATGTAAGGACAGCCTTCTTCAATGAAATATATCCAAGGAGATCTACATTCGCCAACCAAAAGGTTTTGATGACTGTAGCGGCTATGTCTGGAGTCTTAAAAAGAGTCTGTACGGACTAAATCAATCGCCACGCTGCTCGAACGAGCGTATTGATCGAGATCTACAAAATTACGGCTTCATTCGTGCTGATGTTGATCATTGCCTGTACGTTTTTTTCGTCAGGAGGGACATTGCTTACCCTAATCCTGGACGTCAACGATGGTATCATTGCCGGAACTACAGATACTGATGTTGATTCTTTCCTCCGTCACTTCTGTGATGAATTCGAGATTACCACAAGAGCTGCCTCAAAATATCTTGGTGTCAAGAATCTATCAGTGTTTTCGTCATTCAATATTTAATTGCGATTCATGAAAACCATAATGTCAAAACCTGTGTTCTATTTAATATTTATACACTAGTAAAACTATAACAAGTTGGCAAACCAAAATATACCTCTCCTCGGAAGAATTGTCCCTAGTGGTATTAATTTCTCGAGATAACCCTTAAAAATATATATCCGCAATTTAGAGTTATTTGTTAAAAATGTTATCCCAGTTCTATCCCGCCCGGTATAAAATTTTAATTATAATTAAAATAATTGAGACGAAACGACCAATTTTAATTTATTCAGAATATCATAAGTTAAATAGTTACAACAGTGAGTTAGACGTAGTATCCCTTACGAAAATGGAGGATCATAATTTGATCAAAATTTGATTTAATTTATTGGATCCAAATGTGATCGAAAATTGGACAGATCAAACGGGGATCCAATTACAGTTGGATCCAATTTTGTTTTTACTTTAAGACCTCTCGATAACATTTAGGATCCAATTTATATCAAATTGGGATCCAAATTGGATCAAGTAAGGATAGATTTTATGAAATTTGAATGCCAATTGGATCCAATTTCGTAAATTGGGATCCAATATATATCACAATTTTACACATATTGAAATCCAATGAGATTGGATCAAATTGGGATCCAATGAGATTTGGAACCCGACTGGATCTAATGATATTGGATACGGTCTTGATCCAATTAGATTTGGATCAGCTCTTAATTCAATGAGAATTGGATCCAGTTGGGATCCAATGAGATTTGGATCCAGTTGGCATTCAAAGAGATTCTTTGAATAAAAGGTAATTTCGGTGGCATGAATTATAATTAAATAACCGTAACAGCAGATACTACCCTTTTCACTTAGTCGTGAGAGTCACTCACAGTGTAGCACATGTGACAATTAACCATAGCCAAAAGGACTCAGTGGAAAAATTTCTTACATACATAATAAAACATGCCAAGAAACGATAAGAAACTATAAAGAAAAGCTAATATTTAGGCCAAAAAGCTAGGAAACCTACAAACACTTGCCAAAAGACGTCTACTTTGGCCTAAAATGAAGAAACTGACCAAACAATGGCACGTGCATCACGTGCTCTAAGTGCTCAAAACGCTGTAATCGAAAATAATTCAAGTAAATATAACAATTATTAACAAAATCAATGAATTATATCCCCACCCAAATCCCTTGTTTTTACACCTGGTTGCGCTTAGATGGTAGATTAAATAAAACAAACAAATGTAATTGGCCAGAACCGAGTGACGTCACTGTAACTTTTGGAAGGCTAACTATTAGAGAACCGACTAGAGTGTAGAAGCCAGGGAACAGACTTAAAATAAGACGACGCGTAAACCAAAACCACCCAAACGAGGCTATCTTTTATAGCATTTTTTACTAACCTTGGGCGTTACTGACTAATCCGCCAGTTTCAAATCGGCGCGTGGTCCATTGCAAAATTCGTTCTAGTTACATTCTGATTTCTATGCTGCAGGGTTTTATCGAAATGTTGCCAGCTGTTCGATAAATTTAAATATATATATATTTACTGAGATCGATATTGTTCTGGCGGTCTCGCCAAACATAAAAAGTAGTCATCTAATCTCCTATCGCCTTCTATAATTATGTTTATACCATTGAGTTAGGAATATTTACTCTAGATTCTTGAACACTCAATTGATATCCGCTATAGTGTCTCGGTTGGGACCAATTTCTAGAAACACTTACGGCGGCTGTCACCTATTTTAGAAATAATATATTTAAGCCACCGGCTTAAGTTATTCTCAGTGTTTCTAACCGCTGGCGGTACATGACGACACCGTACAAGATTCCATACACGATTCCAAGAAAGTGTTCCGGCGAATTATCAATTGGATACAAATTTGATACAATTTTATTTGATCAAATTAATTTGGATCAAACTTGGATTCAATTCTTAGTTAAAAGATTTTTTGGATCCAAATTTGATACAATTTTATTTGATCAAATTAATTTGGATCCAAATTTTATCCAATGCTATTTGATCAAAACAATATAGATCAAACTTGGATCCAATTCTTAGTTAAAAGATTTTTGGATCCAAATTTGATATAGGTTTATTTGATCAAATATATTTGATGAAACTTGGATCCAATTCTTACTTAAAAGATTTTTTGGATCCCAATTTGATACAATTTTATTTGATCAAATTAATTTGGATCAAACTTGGATCCAAAGCTATTGGATCAACCCAATTTTGATCAAATTTGGATACAGTTCTTAGTTAAAAGATTTTTTGGATCCAAATTTGATAAAGATTATTTGATCAAGAAATAGTTGATCCTTATTTGATCCCTTCAGGATATAGCTTGATACAAATTGGATCCAATGTCCAAAATTGGATCAAGTCATTTTCGAAAGGGATAACAATGTACAATTGAATTAAACCCTTTTCACTGTACAAGTTTGTCAGTTGAATATAATACAAAGCAAATTTTGGTTTATAATTTTAACGGAATCGCGCCGATTTTAATTAAAGGATAGTTTATCGAAATTTTGTTAAAAGAATATTCCCTAATTTCCCGCCGCCGTTATATCGAAAATTTAGTTGATTCGGGATTGCCAGAACTTTAATGTTGTGGGCGAGTGATTAGATAATAAAATGGCAACCAGAATTATGCAAAATTTCAAATGTTTATTTTTATTCAGAACAGTCTATGGAACGTTCTAGATTTAACTTTCATCAATAACCCAACAATATATATCCCTCCTACGTAATTGTACAGAACTGGTACTCTAGTGTCTAAGACTAGATGTGTCTTAGTTCATCGTTATTGAAAAATAAACCAAAACACACTTACACTTAAGTAAATATTATAAATTATACTGAGTAATTTTAACTAAATCCAAACTACCTTACTATAAACTCTTGTCTTAATTAACAGCTGAGAGCTGTTCGCTACTAATTACTTCCAATCTACCTAATTAGCCTCACAGTTTGAGTTGATAATTTCAAAGGTTTAATTAGGTTATTCCAATTCAGAAAATAAAATCAATCAATTTTATCTTACAGCTGACTTGAGTTAGTTAACAATTACTTTAACACTTTCAGTCTTAAACACGCACTGTTCATACACTTAAGTCCATTCATTCACGTTCCAAACTCGAAACACAATTTAACTCTTTTCTTGGCCGAAGACCGAACATACCAATTAATACCGCAAAGTTACCTTATAACTTTTGACCAACACCAGGACCCCGTCCTGTAGTAGTTCGTCTGACAGCCAAGAACCAAGAAAGACTAAAACAACTTAATATACTTCTATTTGGTGTTTTTTAGACCCGTCAAGATTTGACTAAAGTTCGAAAAATTGAAAAGATTATATTTTTTACCCGGTTTGATTGATAGTTCTCCTCACGGTGGCGCTATATTATTACTTTGATATAGTTTCCGCGGGAGTTTTGAATAATTATAATTTTTCTAAGCGTTATTAAAAGTTAAAAAACCCGCCTTATCATAATGGTTTCTTTACTTTTTATTTTCCTAAAGGAAGTCAATGGCTCGGCGGTAAACTATCTGCATTGTAACCATGCGACCCGAGTTCAATTCCTGAACACGATCAAATACATTAAAATACTCAGATTTTTAATTAAATATAATATTAATATAATTTAATTATAAATATTTAATTAAATATAAGATTAATATAATTTAATTATAAATATTTAATTAAATATAAGATTAATATAATTTAATTATAAATATTTAATTAAATATAAGATTAATATAATTTATAAATATTTCATTAAATATAAGATTAATATAATTTATAAATATTTCATTAAATATAAGATTAATATAATTTATAAATATTTCATTAAATATAAGATTAATATAATTTATAAATATTTCATTAAATATAAGATTAATATAATTTATAAATATTTCATTAAAAATAAGATTAATATAATTTATAAATATTTCATTAAATATAAGATTAATATAATTTATAAATATTTAAAATGATGTCGAATAAATTATAGTACCTAACGTTATAACTTTGTAAATGACTTTCGCCAAAGCTGTTTTTTAGAAAAACACCGTAATTTAACAAGCGTTGGTGGCTGAGTGGTTAGAGTAAATCTCTTGCACGAGGCAGACCCGGGTTCGATTCCCGGCCGGCGCCAATAAATCGCAAATTGATACTAAGACGAATACCGTGAACAATTGGTGGAAACCCTGCCATTGGACGTTGAGAGGTTGCATAACACTCAGCATTCGGTCCGTCCCAAAGTGATTAAGTAGAAGCTGGAGAGAAAACGCCCGTACAAACACAACATGCTCAACATCTACAACCATCATAACACAGACAAACCACAATCTTTACACCCACTACCGACATAACACGAACTCAACATGCACAGCCATCAAAACACAAACACAACAAACTTAACACTCACAACCGTCATAACACGAACTCAATATTCACAACCTACGCATAAACATTACAAAAACGTAATACACCAAACCGTCACGACGGTGAGTGAAAAAACACCATCCAAACCAAACCGCAAATGAATCCATTAACGCTCACCGTCACACGTTGGTTTTGCCAACCCTTCGACAAACTGCGCAATGATTAACCTTTGCACGGAAAATGCGAACGCGTTCGCAGGACAGACAGACAGACACGGTGATTGTAATACCCCTCCAGGGTACAAAGTCCCCCCGGAGAGGTAAAAACGTTGTAAGCGGAAAATTGAAATCGGAAATTTTTATAATAAAGAACCTTATAAGAAGCACTAAACATTTTTGATTAAAAAATAAAGAACTAAAGACTTAACTTTTATTGTAGAAAATTATTGTGTATCAATTTTATAGGTGTACGCATATTAACACAGAAAATAGATTCTGAAATTGTTTAAAAAGAACATTTTGAGCATTTTTTAGATTATCTTTGTGCGTGTAAATTAACGACATAAACGACGAAAAATAATTTAAAAAAGAGAAAACATATTGTTAATAAAATCATTAAAAGTGCCGGTGTTAAAAGTATGATTAACAAAACGAGCACTTTTACCTCAAGGGTCTTTTTCGATCTGACAAAGAATCTACATGTATGTTTACGCGACGAATAGTATGATTGGCCTTGAATAAACTTCAATTTTTATTTACATGCATTTTTAACTGAAAATTATTAAACCCTCATAGTTCGAGCTCTACACATCTTTCGTCTAAATTTAAATAACCCTGTTTTTTTATAAACCACCGTTCAACAAATTTCTTTGGAAAATATAACCCTGTTCTTTTTCAAGTTTTTTTTTAAATGTCACGTTTAATCAACATTTCTAAAAAGCTAGCTTGTTCAAACTCTTCTAAAAATTTTATAGTATTATCTAATTTGTTAAGGATTTCTAATAATTATTCCAATTATTATTAAGCCTGGATCACAAGATACCATTTTGTCGCAGACGACCACTCGCGCGACAATTATTCGAAAATCGCGTCGTTTGAAGGGTTTTAAAATTCGCATGCGACAACGACCTAAAATAGGTAAGAACCTATTTTATTGCGCACGACTGGCAGCTTCAGTAGTACTAAATGAAGGAAAAGCTTCTGTGAGGCCAAAATTTATTTTAACGCTCGGGACGGGGTTTTTGCCATTGTTTTTGGTGGTTTATGGCGCACTTGTCCAGGGGAGTCCGCTGGGCAGAACAGAAATGGCGTTTATTCTTCACTTCGCACGCAGTATTATAAAGGTTTATTGGTTTAATATCTACGTATTTAAAATGTGAAGCAAGTTTGCAGCACTGAACAAGAGGAATAATTAATTATTTTTACGCGGAAAGCTAATTTCTATGGAAAGACCACCATCCGAGTAATTTTAACAAAAATAAACGAGAATTTGTCTTTCGATAAGGATATTTAATGCTACTTCTTGTTTCTTTAAAGGGTGTGGGCACCTTTTTGTTATTGGCTTTAGCAAACGCATGGTGTGAATGAAATTTAGACACAACCGGGCTTAGAGTCGCAAGCGGAAACGAATCGCACGCAACAAAAGGATATCGTGTGAACCAGGCTTTAGAATATTAGAATTTCACCCAGCCAAATGAATTTCAGGCAATAAAAGCCGCCAGATGGGGCTTTGAGTATTAACCTAACAGATTATTTTTTTTAATTTTTTAATACCCAAAAATATATCATAAACGTAGCGAACCCAGAACTTGATACGTGTTTTCAGAGTCTACATTGTTGAGAATAAACAATAATTTTCCAGAATCCAACTAATTGTAAAGAATATATGAACTCACCACCATCACGATAAATCTGAAATGGGTACAGCAAAAAGGATTTATAAAATTAAAAGATTGTTGAAGGGTTGTTTATATGAAAAAAAAAAACAAAACAGAATGTATAGAGTACGAATTTTGGGGGATTTAGAAAGTTATGTTTGTATGCATTTAAGGTCAAACATACTTTTCGTCGCTTAAAGCAAGATTCTTTGAGATATCGAAAAATGCTCTCGAGTCGAAAGCCCTCGTTTTGTTAATCGGACTATATACACCCACCCGCATTAAAAGATTTTAATTACAAGCCATGTGTTTTCGTTTTTTTTTTCAATTATAGTGTACACCTCCATGTACCTTAAAAAACCTGCAAGGGAAAAATTGCGACGGGCTTTCGTTTGGCCATGGCAACCGATAACGTTTTTGACAACATGATTTGGAATTATTTCTATTGAAAATAAAATGGGAATCTGAAGGATTTTAAGGGTTTTAACAAAGTGTACAACACCCATGTACAAATATCATCTTATGTTTTCCTTTTCAGCCTATATATAGCGGCCATTTTTATTATCTTTCATTACTTATATTCGAAAACGATGCGCAGTATTAGTTACATGTATATAGTACACAAAAGAGGACTATTTTATAATAATAGTTTTACTAATTAGAAGGATAAACTTTCAACGATTGTCAGTACACTATAAACACTTAAATTTTTTGAATATAATAAAGTTCGCGTTCGGTCTTGGGCGAGTACGCCGCCGTTCTCGCACACTTATACAAGTGTGATTATTTTACACGTAATTATTGTCAGACTTAGTCTAATTTTGAAATATGTACTAGACAGTAGACAGTGTACTTTTCCACTTAGTAACCATAAAACAAGTTTTAATAAAAATTAATATTCAATCATAACATTAAAATATTGTAAAATCACCCCCAAAATATAAGAATATTATCATATATCTAATCAAATTTAAATTAAATGCCCTATATGTTCCTCAAGAGCTGATAACACACTAAAGACAAGTGGTATTATGGCTCTAGTTTAAAAAAATATCAGTTCATAATAAAGGTGATATAATTCAAATACCTGAAAAATTTAAATTTTACAGTTTAAATCCAATAGTGTCCTTAATTTTAAATATTCCATTACCTTTAAATTTCCATATAGCTTATTTTACTCTTAACAGAATAAGAAAGAGCATCTAGAAATACAATGAAAACTGCCATGAGCATGAGATTTATTTTAAGACCAAGGGTTAAACAAATGTAATTATATTCTTATGAAATTGTAATACCAACTGCAGTATAATCGATTTTTGATAATGTCGGATCTGAGATAAATTTTGTAAAGTACGACTTGTATACTGCAAATGGTAAACATTATGTAACAATGCGTTCTGCGGTTTGGGAAGTTTGAATTAAATTCTACTTCAATAATATTATATTATTAAGAAAATAAAGTGAACAATTGGTTACAAATTTATCGTCCTTTAAATATTGAGCCTTGTCTATTAAGGGAAATTTATCGGCGTTGTCAACCTGGCGCGCCAATCAAACGAACATCAAAATTAATTATTTCAAAATTACGCGCCAATTACGCGCTTTTACGCGCCATAAGTTTCAAATTTCGCGCCAGATTGGAATTTCAAGAAACAGGATTTGAAACTTGGCGGGCTAAGTTGACGCCAGCTCGCCAATAATTACAAATTGCAAAAAAAGATAGCACATAATTAGGCGCCCATTTCGCGCTATTGTGCGCCACTAGTTTCAAATTTTTCGCCATAAGGGTTCATGACTTATAACACATTTAAAAAATTTTAATTCAGTGGCAAAACTCATGAAAAAAAGGAAAGATATTTCATAATATCGCTCGAATTATGCGCTATTGGGCTCCAGCAATTTAAAATTCAAAAACATTAAATTAGGCTAAAATACATAAGTTTAATCATTTTTGAAACCAGACTAGACAATTTAACAAAAATTACAAATGTCACAAATTTCTATGTAACAAACTTCTTTATATGAAAAAAATTACGCGCTATTACGCGCCAACGATATTTTATTTCGAAACTTTCTACATTTGTCTCAAAACCAATTTGAAACCTGGCGAACTAACTTAACGCAGAATGACAATATCAATAATTAGTTTCCCAAAATAGCCTATAATAACGCGCCAATTACGCGCTATTAGGCGCCACCACTATTAAATTTGGCACCAACATGGAAATTAGGTATAATTAAAAATAGTATCTTAACTTGTAATACAGAAGCTTAGTAAAAATAATAAAATATTATTTTATTATTAAGTTTCCCAAAATAGCCTATAATAACGCGCCAATTACGCGCTATTAGGCGCCACCACTATTAAATTTTGCGCCAACATGGAATTAAGGTAATAATTAAAAAAAAAATCTTAACTTGTAATACAGAAGCTTAGTAAAAATATTAAAATATTATTTTATTATTTAGTTTCCCAAACAAATCTATAATTACGCGCCAATTACGCGCCAATTACGCGCCAATTACGCGCCACCACTATTAAATTTTGCGCCAACATGGAATTAAGCTAATAATTAAAAATAGTATCTTAACTTGTAATACAGAATTAAGGTACGTAAAAATGGTAAAATATTTTTTTATTATTTAGTTTCCCAAACAAATCAATAATTACGCACCAATAACGCGCTATTAGGCGCCACCACTATTAAATTTTGCGCCAAAATGGAATTAAGGTAATAATTAAAAATAGTATCTTAACTTGTAATACAGAATTAAGGTACGTAAAAATAGTAAAATATTTTTTAAATATTTAATTTCCCAAAAAAATCTATAATTTCGCGCCAATTACGCGCTATTAGCCGCCACCACTATTAAATTTTGCGCCAACATGGAAATTAGGAAATAATTCAAAATAGTATCTTAACTTGTAATACAGAAGCTTAGTAAAAATAGTAAAATATTATTTTATTATTTAGTTTCCCAAAATAGCCTATAATAACGCGCCAATTACGCGCTATGAGGCGCCACCACTATTAAATTTGGCGCCAACATGGAATTAAGGTAATAATTAAAAATAGTATCTTAACTTGTAATACAGAATTAAGGTACGTAAAAATGGTAAAATATTTTTTTATTATTTAATTTCCCAAACAAATCTATAATTACGCGCCAATTACGCGCTATTAGGTGCCACCACTATTAAATTTGGCGCCAACATGGAATTAAGGTAATAATTAAAAATAGTATCTTAACTTGTAATACAGAAGCTTAGTAAAAATAGTAAAATATTATTTTATTATTTAGTTTCCCAAACAAATCTATAATTACGCGCCAATTACGCGCTATTAGACGCCACCACTATTAAATTTGGCGCCAACATGGAATTAAGGTAATAATTAAAAATAGTATCTTAACTTGTAATACAGAATTAAGGTACGTAAAAATGGTAAAATATTATTTTATTATTTAGTTTCCCAAACAAATCTATAATTACGCGCCAATTACGCGCTATTAGGCGCAACCACTATTAAATTTTGCGCCAACATGGAAATTAGGAAATAATTAAAAATAGTATCTTAACTTGTAATACAGAAGCTTAGTAAAAATAGTAAAATATTATTTTATTATTTAGTTTCCCAAACAAATCTATAATTACGCGCCAATTACGCGCTATTAGGCGCCACCACTATTAAATTTGGCGCCAACATGGAATTAAGGTAATAATTAAAAATAGTATCTTAACTTGTAATACAGAATTAAGGTACGTAAAAATGGTAAAATATTTTTTAAATATTTAGTTTCCCAAAATAGTCTATAATTTCGCGCCAATTAAGCGCTATTAGGCGCCACCACTATTAAATTTTGCGCCAACATGGAAATTAGGAAATAATTAAAAATAGTATCTTAACTTGTAATACAGAAGCTTAGTAAAAATAGTAAAATATTATTTTATTATTTAGTTTCCCAAAATAGCCTATAATAACGCGCCAATTACGCGCTATTAGGCGCCTCCACTATTAAATTTGGCGCCAACATGGAATTAAGGTAATAATTAAAAATAGTATCTTAACTTGTAATACAGAATTAAGGTACGTAAAAATGGTAAAATATTTTTTAAATATTTAGTTTCCCAAAATAGTCTATAATTTCGCGCCAATTAAGCGCTATTAGGCGCCACCACTATTAAATTTTGCGCCAACATGGAAATTAGGAAATAATTAAAAATAGTATCTTAACTTGTAATACAGAAGCTTAGTAAAAATAGTAAAATATTATTTTATTATTTAGTTTCCCAAAATAGCCTATAATTACGCGCCAATTACGTGCTATTAGGTGCCACCACTATTAAATTTTGCGCCAACATGGAATTAAGGTAATAATTAAAAATAGTATCTTAACTTGTAATACAGAATTAAGGTACGTAAAAATGGTAAAATATTATTTTATTATTTAGTTTCCCAAACAAATCTATAATTACGCGTCAATTACGCGCTATTAGGCGCAACCACTATTAAATTTTGCGCCAACATGGAAATTAGGAAATAATTAAAAATAGTATCTTAACTTGTAATACAGAAGCTTAGTAAAAATAGTAAAATATTACTTTATTATTTAGTTTCCCAAAATAGCCTATAATAACGCGTAAATTACGCGCTATTAGGCGCCACCACTATTAAATTTTACGCCAAAATGGAATTAAGGTAATAATTAAAAATAGTATCTTAACTTGTAATACAGAATTAAGGTACGTAAAAATAGTAAAATATTTTTTAAATATTTAGTTTCCCAAAATAGCCTATAATTAAGCGCCAATTACGTGCTATTAGGTGCCACCACTATTAAATTTTGCGCCAACATGGAATTAAGGTAATAATTAAAAATAGTATCTTAACTTTTAATACAGAATTAAGGTACGTAAAAATGGTAAAATATTTTTTTATTATTTAGTTTCCCAAACAAATCTTTAATTACGCGCCAATTACGCGCTATTAGGCGCCACCACTATTAAATTTTGCGCCAACATGGAAATTAGGAAATAATTAAAAATAGTATCTTAACTTTTAATACAGAATTAAGGTACGTAAAAATGGTAAAATATTTTTTTATTATTTAGTTTCCCAAACAAATCTTTAATTACGCGCCAATTACGCGCTATTAGGCGCCACCACTATTAAATTTTGCGCCAACATGGAAATTAGGAAATAATTAAAAATAGTATCTTAACTTGTAATACAGAAGCTTAGTAAAAATAGTAAAATATTATTTTATTATTTAGTTTCCCAAACAAATCTATAATTACGCGCCAATTACGCGCTATTAGGCGCCACCACTATTAAATTTTGCGCCAACATGGAAATGAGGAAATAATTAAAAATAGTATCTTAACTTGTAATACAGAAGCTTAGTAAAAATAGTAAAATATTATTTTATTATTTAGTTTCCCAAACAAATCTATAATTACGCGCCAATTACGCGCTATTAGGCGCAACCACTATTAAATTTGGCGATAACATGGAAATTTGGAAATAATTAAAAATAGTATCTTAACTTGTAATACAGAAGCTTAGTAAAAATAGTAAAATATTATTTTATTATTTAGTTTCCCAAAATAGCCTATAATAACGCGCCAATTACGCGCTATTAGGCGCCACCACTATTAAATTTGGCGCCAACATGGAATTAAGGTAATAATTAAAAATAGTATCTTAACTTGTAATACAGAATTAAGGTACGTAAAAATGGTAAAATATTTTTTAAATATTTAGTTTCCCAAAATAGTCTATAATTTCGCGCCAATTAAGCGCTATTAGGCGCCACCACTATTAAATTTTGCGCCAACATGGAAATTAGGAAATAATTAAAAATAGTATCTTAACTTGTAATACAGAAGCTTAGTAAAAATAGTAAAATATTATTTTATTATTTAGTTTCCCAAAATAGCCTATAATTACGCGCCAATTACGTGCTATTAGGTGCCACCACTATTAAATTTTGCGCCAACATGGAATTAAGGTAATAATTAAAAATAGTATCTTAACTTGTAATACAGAATTAAGGTACGTAAAAATGGTAAAATATTATTTTATTATTTAGTTTCCCAAACAAATCTATAATTACGCGTCAATTACGCGCTATTAGGCGCAACCACTATTAAATTTTGCGCCAACATGGAAATTAGGAAATAATTAAAAATAGTATCTTAACTTGTAATACAGAAGCTTAGTAAAAATAGTAAAATATTACTTTATTATTTAGTTTCCCAAAATAGCCTATAATAACGCGTAAATTACGCGCTATTAGGCGCCACCACTTTTAAATTTTACGCCAACATGGAATTAAGGTAATAATTAAAAATAGTATCTTAACTTGTAATACAGAATTAAGGTACGTAAAAATGGTAAAATATTTTTTTATTATTTAGTTTCCCAAACAAATCTATAATTACGCGCCAATTACGCGCTATTAGGCGCCACCACTATTAAATTTGGCGCCAACATGGAATTAAGGTAATAATTAAAAATAGTATCTTAACTTGTAATACAGAATTAAGGTACGTAAAAATGGTAAAATATTTTTTAAATATTTAGTTTCCCAAAATAGTCTATAATTTCGCGCCAATTAAGCGCTATTAGGCGCCACCACTATTAAATTTTGTGCCAACATGGAAATTAGGAAATAATTAAAAATAGTATCTTAACTTGTAATACAGAATTAAGGTACGTAAAAATGGTAAAATATTTTTTTATTATTAAGTTTCCCAAACAAATCTATAATTACGCGCCAATTACGCGCTATTAGGCGCCACCACTATTAAATTTTGCGCCAACATGGAAATTAGGAAATAATTAAAAATAGTATCTTAACTTGTAATACAGAAGCTTAGTAAAAATAGTAAAATATTATATTATTATTTAGTTTCCCAAACAAATCTATAATTACGCGCCAATTACGTGCTATTAAGTGCCACCACTATTAAATTTTGCGCCAACATGGAATTAAGGTAATAATTAAAAATAGTATCTAAACTTGTAATACAGAATTAAGGTACGTAAAAATGGTAAAATATTTTTTTATTATTTAGTTTCCCAAACAAATCTATAATTACGCGCCAATTACGCGCTATTAGGCGCCACCACTATTAAATTTGGCGCCAACATGGAATTAAGGTAATAATTAAAAATAGTATCTTAACTTGTAATACAGAATTAAGGTACGTAAAAATGGTAAAATATTTTTTAAATATTTAGTTTCCCAAAATAGTCTATAATTTCGCGCCAATTAAGCGCTATTAGGCGCCACCACTATTAAATTTTGTGCCAACATGGAAATTAGGAAATAATTAAAAATAGTATCTTAACTTGTAATACAGAATTAAGGTACGTAAAAATGGTAAAATATTTTTTTATTATTAAGTTTCCCAAACAAATCTATAATTACGCGCCAATTACGCGCTATTAGGCGCCACCACTATTAAATTTTGCGCCAACATGGAAATTAGGAAATAATTAAAAATAGTATCTTAACTTGTAATACAGAAGCTTAGTAAAAATAGTAAAATATTATATTATTATTTAGTTTCCCAAACAAATCTATAATTACGCGCCAATTACGTGCTATTAAGTGCCACCACTATTAAATTTTGCGCCAACATGGAATTAAGGTAATAATTAAAAATAGTATCTAAACTTGTAATACAGAATTAAGGTACGTAAAAATGGTAAAATATTTTTTTATTATTTAGTTTCCCAAACAAATCTATAATTACGCGCCAATTACGCGCTATTAGGCGCCACCACTATTAAATTTTGCGCCAACATGGAAATTAGGAAATAACTAAAAATAGTATCTTAACTTGTAATACAGAAGCTTAGTAAAAATAGTAAAATATTATTTTATTATTTAGTTTCCAAAATAGCCTATAATAACGCGCCAATTACGCGCTATTAGGCGCCACCACTATTAAATTTTGCGCCAACATGGAATTAAGGTAATAATTAAAAATAGTATATTAACTTGTAATACAGAATTAAGGTACGTAAAAATGGTAAAATATTATTTTATTATTTAGTTTCCCAAACAAATCTATAATTACGCGCCAATTACGCGCTATTAGGCGCAACCACTATTAAATTTGGCGATAACATGGAAATTTGGAAATAATTAAAAATAGTATCTTAACTTGTAATACAGAAGCTTAGTAAAAATAGTAAAATATTATTTTATTATTTAGTTTCCCAAAATAGCCTATAATAACGCGCCAATTACGCGCTATTAGGCGCCACCACTATTAAATTTGGCGCCAACATGGAATTAAGGTAATAATTAAAAATAGTATCTTAACTTGTAATACAGAATTAAGGTACGTACAAATGGTAAAATATTTTTTAAATATTTAGTTTCCCAAAATAGTCTATAATTTCGCGCCAATTAAGCGCTATTAGGCGCCACCACTATTAAATTTTGCGCCAACATGGAAATTAGGAAATAATTAAAAATAGTATCTTAACTTGTAATACAGAAGCTTAGTAAAAATAGTAAAATATTATTTTATTATTTAGTTTCCCAAAATAGCCTATAATTACGCGCCAATTACGTGCTATTAGGTGCCACCACTTTTAAATTTTGCGCCAACATGGAATTAAGGTAATAATTAAAAATAGTATCTTAACTTTTAATACAGAATTAAGGTACGTAAAAATGGTAAAATATTTTTTTATTATTTAGTTTCCCAAACAAATCTTTAATTACGCGCCAATTACGCGCTATTAGGCGCCACCACTATTAAATTTTGCGCCAACATGGAAATTAGGAAATAATTAAAAATAGTATCTTAACTTGTAATACAGAAGCTTAGTAAAAATAGTAAAATATTATTTTATTATTTAGTTTCCCAAACAAATCTATAATTACGCGCCAATTACGCGCTATTAGGCGCCACCACTATTAAATTTTGCGCCAACATGGAAATTAGGAAATAATTAAAAATAGTATCTTAACTTGTAATACAGAAGCTTAGTAAAAATAGTAAAATATTATATTATTATTTAGTTTCCCAAACAAATCTATAATTACGCGCCAATTACGTGCTATTAAGTGCCACCACTATTAAATTTTGCGCCAACATGGAATTAAGGTAATAATTAAAAATAGTATCTAAACTTGTAATACAGAATTAAGGTACGTAAAAATGGTAAAATATTTTTTTATTATTTAGTTTCCCAAAATAGTCTATAATTTCGCGCCAATTAAGCGCTATTAGGCGCCACCACTATTAAATTTTGGGCCAACATGGAAATTAGGAAATAATTAAAAATAGTATCTTAACTTGTAATACAGAAGCTTAGTAAAAATAGTAAAATATTATTTTATTATTTAGTTTCCCAAAATAGCCTATAATAACGCGCCAATTACGCGCTATTAGGCGCCACCACTATTAAATTTTGCGCCAACATGGAAATTAGGAAATAATTAAAAATAGTATCTTAACTTGTAATACAGAAGCTTAGTAAAAATAGTAAAATATTATATTATTATTTAGTTTCCCAAACAAATCTATAATTACGCGCCAATTACGTGCTATTAAGTGCCACCACTATTAAATTTTGCGCCAACATGGAATTAAGGTAATAATTAAAAATAGTATCTTAACTTGTAATACAGAATTAAGGTACGTAAAAATGGTAAAATATTTTTTAAATATTTAGTTTCCCAAAATAGTCTATAATTTCGCGCCAATTAAGCGCTATTAGGCGCCACCACTATTAAATTTTGCGCCAACATGGAAATTAGGAAATAACTAAAAATAGTATCTTAACTTGTAATACAGAAGCTTAGTAAAAATAGTAAAATATTATTTTATTATTTAGTTTCCAAAATAGCCTATAATAACGCGCCAATTACGCGCTATTAGGCGCCACCACTATTAAATTTTGCGCCAACATGGAATTAAGGTAATAATTAAAAATAGTATATTAACTTGTAATACAGAATTAAGGTACGTAAAAAGGGTAAAATATTATTTTATTATTTAGTTTCCCAAACAAATCTATAATTACGCGCCAATTACGCGCTATTAGGCGCAACCACTATTAAATTTGGCGATAACATGGAAATTTGGAAATAATTAAAAATAGTATCTTAACTTGTAATACAGAAGCTTAGTAAAAATAGTAAAATATTATTTTATTATTTAGTTTCCCAAAATAGCCTATAATAACGCGCCAATTACGCGCTATTAGGCGCCACCACTATTAAATTTGGCGCCAACATGGAATTAAGGTAATAATTAAAAATAGTATCTTAACTTGTAATACAGAATTAAGGTACGTACAAATGGTAAAATATTTTTTAAATATTTAGTTTCCCAAAATAGTCTATAATTTCGCGCCAATTAAGCGCTATTAGGCGCCACCACTATTAAATTTTGCGCCAACATGGAAATTAGGAAATAATTAAAAATAGTATCTTAACTTGTAATACAGAAGCTTAGTAAAAATAGTAAAATATTATTTTATTATTTAGTTTCCCAAAATAGCCTATAATTACGCGCCAATTACGTGCTATTAGGTGCCACCACTTTTAAATTTTGCGCCAACATGGAATTAAGGTAATAATTAAAAATAGTATCTTAACTTTTAATACAGAATTAAGGTACGTAAAAATGGTAAAATATTTTTTTATTATTTAGTTTCCCAAACAAATCTTTAATTACGCGCCAATTACGCGCTATTAGGCGCCACCACTATTAAATTTTGCGCCAACATGGAAATTAGGAAATAATTAAAAATAGTATCTTAACTTGTAATACAGAAGCTTAGTAAAAATAGTAAAATATTATTTTATTATTTAGTTTCCCAAACAAATCTATAATTACGCGCCAATTACGCGCTATTAGGCGCCACCACTATTAAATTTTGCGCCAACATGGAAATTAGGAAATAATTAAAAATAGTATCTTAACTTGTAATACAGAAGCTTAGTAAAAATAGTAAAATATTATATTATTATTTAGTTTCCCAAACAAATCTATAATTACGCGCCAATTACGTGCTATTAAGTGCCACCACTATTAAATTTTGCGCCAACATGGAATTAAGGTAATAATTAAAAATAGTATCTAAACTTGTAATACAGAATTAAGGTACGTAAAAATGGTAAAATATTTTTTTATTATTTAGTTTCCCAAAATAGTCTATAATTTCGCGCCAATTAAGCGCTATTAGGCGCCACCACTATTAAATTTTGGGCCAACATGGAAATTAGGAAATAATTAAAAATAGTATCTTAACTTGTAATACAGAAGCTTAGTAAAAATAGTAAAATATTATTTTATTATTTAGTTTCCCAAAATAGCCTATAATAACGCGCCAATTACGCGCTATTAGGCGCCACCACTATTAAATTTTGCGCCAACATGGAAATTAGGAAATAATTAAAAATAGTATCTTAACTTGTAATACAGAAGCTTAGTAAAAATAGTAAAATATTATATTATTATTTAGTTTCCCAAACAAATCTATAATTACGCGCCAATTACGTGCTATTAAGTGCCACCACTATTAAATTTTGCGCCAACATGGAATTAAGGTAATAATTAAAAATAGTATCTTAACTTGTAATACAGAATTAAGGTACGTAAAAATGGTAAAATATTTTTTAAATATTTAGTTTCCCAAAATAGTCTATAATTTCGCGCCAATTAAGCGCTATTAGGCGCCACCACTATTAAATTTTGCGCCAACATGGAAATTAGGAAATAACTAAAAATAGTATCTTAACTTGTAATACAGAAGCTTAGTAAAAATAGTAAAATATTATTTTATTATTTAGTTTCCAAAATAGCCTATAATAACGCGCCAATTACGCGCTATTAGGCGCCACCACTATTAAATTTTGCGCCAACATGGAATTAAGGTAATAATTAAAAATAGTATATTAACTTGTAATACAGAATTAAGGTACGTAAAAATGGTAAAATATTATTTTATTATTTAGTTTCCCAAACAAATCTATAATTACGCGCCAATTACGCGCTATTAGGCGCAACCACTATTAAATTTGGCGATAACATGGAAATTTGGAAATAATTAAAAATAGTATCTTAACTTGTAATACAGAAGCTTAGTAAAAATAGTAAAATATTATTTTATTATTTAGTTTCCCAAAATAGCCTATAATAACGCGCCAATTACGCGCTATTAGGCGCCACCACTATTAAATTTGGCGCCAACATGGAATTAAGGTAATAATTAAAAATAGTATCTTAACTTGTAATACAGAATTAAGGTACGTACAAATGGTAAAATATTTTTTAAATATTTAGTTTCCCAAAATAGTCTATAATTTCGCGCCAATTAAGCGCTATTAGGCGCCACCACTATTAAATTTTGCGCCAACATGGAAATTAGGAAATAATTAAAAATAGTATCTTAACTTGTAATACAGAAGCTTAGTAAAAATAGTAAAATATTATTTTATTATTTAGTTTCCCAAAATAGCCTATAATTACGCGCCAATTACGTGCTATTAGGTGCCACCACTATTAAATTTTGCGCCAACATGGAATTAAGGTAATAATTAAAAATAGTATCTTAACTTGTAATACAGAATTAAGGTACGTAAAAATGGTAAAATATTATTTTATTATTTAGTTTCCCAAACAAATCTATAATTACGCGTCAATTACGCGCTATTAGGCGCAACCACTATTAAATTTTGCGCCAACATGGAAATTAGGAAATAATTAAAAATAGTATCTTAACTTGTAATACAGAAGCTTAGTAAAAATAGTAAAATATTACTTTATTATTTAGTTTCCCAAAATAGCCTATAATAACGCGTAAATTACGCGCTATTAGGCGCCACCACTTTTAAATTTTACGCCAACATGGAATTAAGGTAATAATTAAAAATAGTATCTTAACTTGTAATACAGAATTAAGGTACGTAAAAATGGTAAAATATTTTTTTATTATTTAGTTTCCCAAACAAATCTATAATTACGCGCCAATTACGCGCTATTAGGCGCCACCACTATTAAATTTGGCGCCAACATGGAATTAAGGTAATAATTAAAAATAGTATCTTAACTTGTAATACAGAATTAAGGTACGTAAAAATGGTAAAATATTTTTTAAATATTTAGTTTCCCAAAATAGTCTATAATTTCGCGCCAATTAAGCGCTATTAGGCGCCACCACTATTAAATTTTGTGCCAACATGGAAATTAGGAAATAATTAAAAATAGTATCTTAACTTGTAATACAGAATTAAGGTACGTAAAAATGGTAAAATATTTTTTTATTATTAAGTTTCCCAAACAAATCTATAATTACGCGCCAATTACGCGCTATTAGGCGCCACCACTATTAAATTTTGCGCCAACATGGAAATTAGGAAATAATTAAAAATAGTATCTTAACTTGTAATACAGAAGCTTAGTAAAAATAGTAAAATATTATATTATTATTTAGTTTCCCAAACAAATCTATAATTACGCGCCAATTACGTGCTATTAAGTGCCACCACTATTAAATTTTGCGCCAACATGGAATTAAGGTAATAATTAAAAATAGTATCTAAACTTGTAATACAGAATTAAGGTACGTAAAAATGGTAAAATATTTTTTTATTATTTAGTTTCCCAAACAAATCTATAATTACGCGCCAATTACGCGCTATTAGGCGCCACCACTATTAAATTTGGCGCCAACATGGAATTAAGGTAATAATTAAAAATAGTATCTTAACTTGTAATACAGAATTAAGGTACGTAAAAATGGTAAAATATTTTTTAAATATTTAGTTTCCCAAAATAGTCTATAATTTCGCGCCAATTAAGCGCTATTAGGCGCCACCACTATTAAATTTTGTGCCAACATGGAAATTAGGAAATAATTAAAAATAGTATCTTAACTTGTAATACAGAATTAAGGTACGTAAAAATGGTAAAATATTTTTTTATTATTAAGTTTCCCAAACAAATCTATAATTACGCGCCAATTACGCGCTATTAGGCGCCACCACTATTAAATTTTGCGCCAACATGGAAATTAGGAAATAATTAAAAATAGTATCTTAACTTGTAATACAGAAGCTTAGTAAAAATAGTAAAATATTATATTATTATTTAGTTTCCCAAACAAATCTATAATTACGCGCCAATTACGTGCTATTAAGTGCCACCACTATTAAATTTTGCGCCAACATGGAATTAAGGTAATAATTAAAAATAGTATCTAAACTTGTAATACAGAATTAAGGTACGTAAAAATGGTAAAATATTTTTTTATTATTTAGTTTCCCAAACAAATCTATAATTACGCGCCAATTACGCGCTATTAGGCGCCACCACTATTAAATTTTGCGCCAACATGGAAATTAGGAAATAACTAAAAATAGTATCTTAACTTGTAATACAGAAGCTTAGTAAAAATAGTAAAATATTATTTTATTATTTAGTTTCCAAAATAGCCTATAATAACGCGCCAATTACGCGCTATTAGGCGCCACCACTATTAAATTTTGCGCCAACATGGAATTAAGGTAATAATTAAAAATAGTATATTAACTTGTAATACAGAATTAAGGTACGTAAAAATGGTAAAATATTATTTTATTATTTAGTTTCCCAAACAAATCTATAATTACGCGCCAATTACGCGCTATTAGGCGCAACCACTATTAAATTTGGCGATAACATGGAAATTTGGAAATAATTAAAAATAGTATCTTAACTTGTAATACAGAAGCTTAGTAAAAATAGTAAAATATTATTTTATTATTTAGTTTCCCAAAATAGCCTATAATAACGCGCCAATTACGCGCTATTAGGCGCCACCACTATTAAATTTGGCGCCAACATGGAATTAAGGTAATAATTAAAAATAGTATCTTAACTTGTAATACAGAATTAAGGTACGTACAAATGGTAAAATATTTTTTAAATATTTAGTTTCCCAAAATAGTCTATAATTTCGCGCCAATTAAGCGCTATTAGGCGCCACCACTATTAAATTTTGCGCCAACATGGAAATTAGGAAATAATTAAAAATAGTATCTTAACTTGTAATACAGAAGCTTAGTAAAAATAGTAAAATATTATTTTATTATTTAGTTTCCCAAAATAGCCTATAATTACGCGCCAATTACGTGCTATTAGGTGCCACCACTTTTAAATTTTGCGCCAACATGGAATTAAGGTAATAATTAAAAATAGTATCTTAACTTTTAATACAGAATTAAGGTACGTAAAAATGGTAAAATATTTTTTTATTATTTAGTTTCCCAAACAAATCTTTAATTACGCGCCAATTACGCGCTATTAGGCGCCACCACTATTAAATTTTGCGCCAACATGGAAATTAGGAAATAATTAAAAATAGTATCTTAACTTGTAATACAGAAGCTTAGTAAAAATAGTAAAATATTATTTTATTATTTAGTTTCCCAAACAAATCTATAATTACGCGCCAATTACGCGCTATTAGGCGCCACCACTATTAAATTTTGCGCCAACATGGAAATTAGGAAATAATTAAAAATAGTATCTTAACTTGTAATACAGAAGCTTAGTAAAAATAGTAAAATATTATATTATTATTTAGTTTCCCAAACAAATCTATAATTACGCGCCAATTACGTGCTATTAAGTGCCACCACTATTAAATTTTGCGCCAACATGGAATTAAGGTAATAATTAAAAATAGTATCTAAACTTGTAATACAGAATTAAGGTACGTAAAAATGGTAAAATATTTTTTTATTATTTAGTTTCCCAAAATAGTCTATAATTTCGCGCCAATTAAGCGCTATTAGGCGCCACCACTATTAAATTTTGGGCCAACATGGAAATTAGGAAATAATTAAAAATAGTATCTTAACTTGTAATACAGAAGCTTAGTAAAAATAGTAAAATATTATTTTATTATTTAGTTTCCCAAAATAGCCTATAATAACGCGCCAATTACGCGCTATTAGGCGCCACCACTATTAAATTTTGCGCCAACATGGAAATTAGGAAATAATTAAAAATAGTATCTTAACTTGTAATACAGAAGCTTAGTAAAAATAGTAAAATATTATATTATTATTTAGTTTCCCAAACAAATCTATAATTACGCGCCAATTACGTGCTATTAAGTGCCACCACTATTAAATTTTGCGCCAACATGGAATTAAGGTAATAATTAAAAATAGTATCTTAACTTGTAATACAGAATTAAGGTACGTAAAAATGGTAAAATATTTTTTAAATATTTAGTTTCCCAAAATAGTCTATAATTTCGCGCCAATTAAGCGCTATTAGGCGCCACCACTATTAAATTTTGCGCCAACATGGAAATTAGGAAATAACTAAAAATAGTATCTTAACTTGTAATACAGAAGCTTAGTAAAAATAGTAAAATATTATTTTATTATTTAGTTTCCAAAATAGCCTATAATAACGCGCCAATTACGCGCTATTAGGCGCCACCACTATTAAATTTTGCGCCAACATGGAATTAAGGTAATAATTAAAAATAGTATATTAACTTGTAATACAGAATTAAGGTACGTAAAAAGGGTAAAATATTATTTTATTATTTAGTTTCCCAAACAAATCTATAATTACGCGCCAATTACGCGCTATTAGGCGCAACCACTATTAAATTTGGCGATAACATGGAAATTTGGAAATAATTAAAAATAGTATCTTAACTTGTAATACAGAAGCTTAGTAAAAATAGTAAAATATTATTTTATTATTTAGTTTCCCAAAATAGCCTATAATAACGCGCCAATTACGCGCTATTAGGCGCCACCACTATTAAATTTGGCGCCAACATGGAATTAAGGTAATAATTAAAAATAGTATCTTAACTTGTAATACAGAATTAAGGTACGTACAAATGGTAAAATATTTTTTAAATATTTAGTTTCCCAAAATAGTCTATAATTTCGCGCCAATTAAGCGCTATTAGGCGCCACCACTATTAAATTTTGCGCCAACATGGAAATTAGGAAATAATTAAAAATAGTATCTTAACTTGTAATACAGAAGCTTAGTAAAAATAGTAAAATATTATTTTATTATTTAGTTTCCCAAAATAGCCTATAATTACGCGCCAATTACGTGCTATTAGGTGCCACCACTTTTAAATTTTGCGCCAACATGGAATTAAGGTAATAATTAAAAATAGTATCTTAACTTTTAATACAGAATTAAGGTACGTAAAAATGGTAAAATATTTTTTTATTATTTAGTTTCCCAAACAAATCTTTAATTACGCGCCAATTACGCGCTATTAGGCGCCACCACTATTAAATTTTGCGCCAACATGGAAATTAGGAAATAATTAAAAATAGTATCTTAACTTGTAATACAGAAGCTTAGTAAAAATAGTAAAATATTATTTTATTATTTAGTTTCCCAAACAAATCTATAATTACGCGCCAATTACGCGCTATTAGGCGCCACCACTATTAAATTTTGCGCCAACATGGAAATTAGGAAATAATTAAAAATAGTATCTTAACTTGTAATACAGAAGCTTAGTAAAAATAGTAAAATATTATATTATTATTTAGTTTCCCAAACAAATCTATAATTACGCGCCAATTACGTGCTATTAAGTGCCACCACTATTAAATTTTGCGCCAACATGGAATTAAGGTAATAATTAAAAATAGTATCTAAACTTGTAATACAGAATTAAGGTACGTAAAAATGGTAAAATATTTTTTTATTATTTAGTTTCCCAAAATAGTCTATAATTTCGCGCCAATTAAGCGCTATTAGGCGCCACCACTATTAAATTTTGGGCCAACATGGAAATTAGGAAATAATTAAAAATAGTATCTTAACTTGTAATACAGAAGCTTAGTAAAAATAGTAAAATATTATTTTATTATTTAGTTTCCCAAAATAGCCTATAATAACGCGCCAATTACGCGCTATTAGGCGCCACCACTATTAAATTTTGCGCCAACATGGAAATTAGGAAATAATTAAAAATAGTATCTTAACTTGTAATACAGAAGCTTAGTAAAAATAGTAAAATATTATATTATTATTTAGTTTCCCAAACAAATCTATAATTACGCGCCAATTACGTGCTATTAAGTGCCACCACTATTAAATTTTGCGCCAACATGGAATTAAGGTAATAATTAAAAATAGTATCTTAACTTGTAATACAGAATTAAGGTACGTAAAAATGGTAAAATATTTTTTAAATATTTAGTTTCCCAAAATAGTCTATAATTTCGCGCCAATTAAGCGCTATTAGGCGCCACCACTATTAAATTTTGCGCCAACATGGAAATTAGGAAATAACTAAAAATAGTATCTTAACTTGTAATACAGAAGCTTAGTAAAAATAGTAAAATATTATTTTATTATTTAGTTTCCAAAATAGCCTATAATAACGCGCCAATTACGCGCTATTAGGCGCCACCACTATTAAATTTTGCGCCAACATGGAATTAAGGTAATAATTAAAAATAGTATATTAACTTGTAATACAGAATTAAGGTACGTAAAAATGGTAAAATATTATTTTATTATTTAGTTTCCCAAACAAATCTATAATTACGCGCCAATTACGCGCTATTAGGCGCAACCACTATTAAATTTGGCGATAACATGGAAATTTGGAAATAATTAAAAATAGTATCTTAACTTGTAATACAGAAGCTTAGTAAAAATAGTAAAATATTATTTTATTATTTAGTTTCCCAAAATAGCCTATAATAACGCGCCAATTACGCGCTATTAGGCGCCACCACTATTAAATTTGGCGCCAACATGGAATTAAGGTAATAATTAAAAATAGTATCTTAACTTGTAATACAGAATTAAGGTACGTACAAATGGTAAAATATTTTTTAAATATTTAGTTTCCCAAAATAGTCTATAATTTCGCGCCAATTAAGCGCTATTAGGCGCCACCACTATTAAATTTTGCGCCAACATGGAAATTAGGAAATAATTAAAAATAGTATCTTAACTTGTAATACAGAAGCTTAGTAAAAATAGTAAAATATTATTTTATTATTTAGTTTCCCAAAATAGCCTATAATTACGCGCCAATTACGTGCTATTAGGTGCCACCACTTTTAAATTTTGCGCCAACATGGAATTAAGGTAATAATTAAAAATAGTATCTTAACTTTTAATACAGAATTAAGGTACGTAAAAATGGTAAAATATTTTTTTATTATTTAGTTTCCCAAACAAATCTTTAATTACGCGCCAATTACGCGCTATTAGGCGCCACCACTATTAAATTTTGCGCCAACATGGAAATTAGGAAATAATTAAAAATAGTATCTTAACTTGTAATACAGAAGCTTAGTAAAAATAGTAAAATATTATTTTATTATTTAGTTTCCCAAACAAATCTATAATTACGCGCCAATTACGCGCTATTAGGCGCCACCACTATTAAATTTTGCGCCAACATGGAAATTAGGAAATAATTAAAAATAGTATCTTAACTTGTAATACAGAAGCTTAGTAAAAATAGTAAAATATTATATTATTATTTAGTTTCCCAAACAAATCTATAATTACGCGCCAATTACGTGCTATTAAGTGCCACCACTATTAAATTTTGCGCCAACATGGAATTAAGGTAATAATTAAAAATAGTATCTAAACTTGTAATACAGAATTAAGGTACGTAAAAATGGTAAAATATTTTTTTATTATTTAGTTTCCCAAAATAGTCTATAATTTCGCGCCAATTAAGCGCTATTAGGCGCCACCACTATTAAATTTTGGGCCAACATGGAAATTAGGAAATAATTAAAAATAGTATCTTAACTTGTAATACAGAAGCTTAGTAAAAATAGTAAAATATTATTTTATTATTTAGTTTCCCAAAATAGCCTATAATAACGCGCCAATTACGCGCTATTAGGCGCCACCACTATTAAATTTTGCGCCAACATGGAAATTAGGAAATAATTAAAAATAGTATCTTAACTTGTAATACAGAAGCTTAGTAAAAATAGTAAAATATTATATTATTATTTAGTTTCCCAAACAAATCTATAATTACGCGCCAATTACGTGCTATTAAGTGCCACCACTATTAAATTTTGCGCCAACATGGAATTAAGGTAATAATTAAAAATAGTATCTTAACTTGTAATACAGAATTAAGGTACGTAAAAATGGTAAAATATTTTTTAAATATTTAGTTTCCCAAAATAGTCTATAATTTCGCGCCAATTAAGCGCTATTAGGCGCCACCACTATTAAATTTTGCGCCAACATGGAAATTAGGAAATAATTAAAAATAGTATCTTAACTTGTAATACAGAAGCTTAGTAAAAATAGTAAAATATTATTTTATTATTTAGTTTCCCAAAATAGCCTATAATAACGCGCCAATTACGCGCTATTAGGCGCCACCACTATTAAATTTGGCGCCAACATGGAATTAAGGTAATAATTAAAAATAGTATCTTAACTTGTAATACAGAATTAAGGTACGTAAAAATGGTAAAATATTTTTTAAATATTTAGTTTCCCAAAATAGTCTATAATTTCGCGCCAATTAAGCGCTATTAGGCGCCACCACTATTAAATTTTGCGCCAACATGGAAATTAGGAAATAATTAAAAATAGTATCTTAACTTGTAATACAGAAGCTTAGTAAAAATAGTAAAATATTATTTTATTATTTAGTTTCCCAAAATAGCCTATAATTACGCACCAATTACGTGCTATTAGGTGCCACCACTATTAAATTTTGCGCCAACATGGAATTAAGGTAATAATTAAAAATAGTATCTTAACTTGTAATACAGAATTAAGGTACGTAAAAATGGTAAAATATTATTTTATTATTTAGTTTCCCAAACAAATCTATAATTACGCGTCAATTACGCGCTATTAGGCGCAACCACTATTAAATTTTGCGCCAACATGGAAATTAGGAAATAATTAAAAATAGTATCTTAACTTGTAATACAGAAGCTTAGTAAAAATAGTAAAATATTACTTTATTATTTAGTTTCCCAAAATAGCCTATAATAACGCGTAAATTACGCGCTATTAGGCGCCACCACTATTAAATTTTACGCCAAAATGGAATTAAGGTAATAATTAAAAATAGTATCTTAACTTGTAATACAGAATTAAGGTACGTAAAAATAGTAAAATATTTTTTAAATATTTAGTTTCCCAAAATAGCCTATAATTACGCGCCAATTACGTGCTATTAGGTGCCACCACTATTAAATCTTGCGCCAACATGGAATTAAGGTAATAATTAAAAATAGTATCTTAACTTTTAATACAGAATTAAGGTACGTAAAAATGGTAAAATATTTTTTTATTATTTAGTTTCCCAAACAAATCTTTAATTACGCGCCAATTACGCGCTATTAGGCGCCACCACTATTAAATTTTGCGCCAACATGGAAATTAGGAAATAATTAAAAATAGTATCTTAACTTTTAATACAGAATTAAGGTACGTAAAAATGGTAAAATATTTTTTTATTATTTAGTTTCCCAAACAAATCTTTAATTACGCGCCAATTACGCGCTATTAGGCGCCACCACTATTAAATTTTGCGCCAACATGGAAATTAGGAAATAATTAAAAAAGTATCTTAACTTGTAATACAGAAGCTTAGTAAAAATAGTAAAATATTATTTTATTATTTAGTTTCCCAAACAAATCTATAATTACGCGCCAATTACGCGCTATTAGGCGCCACCACTATTAAATTTTGCGCCAACATGGAAATGAGGAAATAATTAAAAATAGTATCTTAACTTGTAATACAGAAGCTTAGTAAAAATAGTAAAATATTATTTTATTATTTAGTTTCCCAAACAAATCTATAATTACGCGCCAATTACGCGCTATTAGGCGCAACCACTATTAAATTTGGCGATAACATGGAAATTTGGAAATAATTAAAAATAGTATCTTAACTTGTAATACAGAAGCTTAGTAAAAATAGTAAAATATTATTTTATTATTTAGTTTCCCAAAATAGCCTATAATAACGCGCCAATTACGCGCTATTAGGCGCCACCACTATTAAATTTGGCGCCAACATGGAATTAAGGTAATAATTAAAAATAGTATCTTAACTTGTAATACAGAATTAAGGTACGTAAAAATGGTAAAATATTTTTTAAATATTTAGTTTCCCAAAATAGTCTATAAATTCGCGCCAATTAAGCGCTATTAGGCGCCACCACTATTAAATTTTGCGCCAACATGGAAATTAGGAAATAATTAAAAATAGTATCTTAACTTGTAATACAGAAGCTTAGTAAAAATAGTAAAATATTATTTTATTATTTAGTTTCCCAAAATAGCCTATAATTACCCGCCAATTACGTGCTATTAGGTGCCACCACTATTAAATTTTGCGCCAACATGGAATTAAGGTAATAATTAAAAATAGTATCTTAACTTGTAATACAGAATTAAGGTACGTAAAAATGGTAAAATATTATTTTATTATTTAGTTTCCCAAACAAATCTATAATTACGCGTCAATTACGCGCTATTAGGCGCAACCACTATTAAATTTTGCGCCAACATGGAAATTAGGAAATAATTAAAAATAGTATCTTAACTTGTAATACAGAAGCTTAGTAAAAATAGTAAAATATTACTTTATTATTTAGTTTCCCAAAATAGCCTATAATAACGCGTAAATTACGCGCTATTAGGCGCCACCACTATTAAATTTTACGCCAACATGGAATTAAGGTAATAATTAAAAATAGTATCTTAACTTGTAATACAGAATTAAGGTACGTAAAAATGGTAAAATATTTTTTTATTATTTAGTTTCCCAAACAAATCTATAATTACGCGCCAATTACGCGCTATTAGGCGCCACCACTATTAAATTTGGCGCCAACATGGAATTAAGGTAATAATTAAAAATAGTATCTTAACTTGTAATACAGAATTAAGGTACGTAAAAATGGTAAAATATTTTTTAAATATTTAGTTTCCCAAAATAGTCTATAATTTCGCGCCAATTAAGCGCTATTAGGCGCCACCACTATTAAATTTTGTGCCAACATGGAAATTAGGAAATAATTAAAAATAGTATCTTAACTTGTAATACAGAATTAAGGTACGTAAAAATGGTAAAATATTTTTTTATTATTAAGTTTCCCAAACAAATCTATAATTACGCGCCAATTACGCGCTATTAGGCGCCACCACTATTAAATTTTGCGCCAACATGGAAATTAGGAAATAATTAAAAATAGTATCTTAACTTGTAATACAGAAGCTTAGTAAAAATAGTAAAATATTATATTATTATTTAGTTTCCCAAACAAATCTATAATTACGCGCCAATTACGTGCCATTAAGTGCCACCACTATTAAATTTTGCGCCAACATGGAATTAAGGTAATAATTAAAAATAGTATCTAAACTTGTAATACAGAATTAAGGTACGTAAAAATGGTAAAATATTTTTTTATTATTTAGTTTCCCAAACAAATCTATAATTACGCGCCAATTACGCGCTATTAGGCGCCACCACTATTAAATTTGGCGCCAACATGGAATTAAGGTAATAATTAAAAATAGTATCTTAACTTGTAATACAGAATTAAGGTACGTAAAAATGGTAAAATATTTTTTAAATATTTAGTTTCCCAAAATAGTCTATAATTTCGCGCCAATTAAGCGCTATTAGGCGCCACCACTATTAAATTTTGTGCCAACATGGAAATTAGGAAATAATTAAAAATAGTATCTTAACTTGTAATACAGAATTAAGGTACGTAAAAATGGTAAAATATTTTTTTATTATTAAGTTTCCCAAACAAATCTATAATTACGCGCCAATTACGCGCTATTAGGCGCCACCACTATTAAATTTTGCGCCAACATGGAAATTAGGAAATAATTAAAAATAGTATCTTAACTTGTAATACAGAAGCTTAGTAAAAATAGTAAAATATTATATTATTATTTAGTTTCCCAAACAAATCTATAATTACGCGCCAATTACGTGCTATTAAGTGCCACCACTATTAAATTTTGCGCCAACATGGAATTAAGGTAATAATTAAAAATAGTATCTAAACTTGTAATACAGAATTAAGGTACGTAAAAATGGTAAAATATTTTTTTATTATTTAGTTTCCCAAACAAATCTATAATTACGCGCCAATTACGCGCTATTAGGCGCCACCACTATTAAATTTTGCGCCAACATGGAAATTAGGAAATAACTAAAAATAGTATCTTAACTTGTAATACAGAAGCTTAGTAAAAATAGTAAAATATTATTTTATTATTTAGTTTCCAAAATAGCCTATAATAACGCGCCAATTACGCGCTATTAGGCGCCACCACTATTAAATTTTGCGCCAACATGGAATTAAGGTAATAATTAAAAATAGTATATTAACTTGTAATACAGAATTAAGGTACGTAAAAATGGTAAAATATTATTTTATTATTTAGTTTCCCAAACAAATCTATAATTACGCGCCAATTACGCGCTATTAGGCGCAACCACTATTAAATTTGGCGATAACATGGAAATTTGGAAATAATTAAAAATAGTATCTTAACTTGTAATACAGAAGCTTAGTAAAAATAGTAAAATATTATTTTATTATTTAGTTTCCCAAAATAGCCTATAATAACGCGCCAATTACGCGCTATTAGGCGCCACCACTATTAAATTTGGCGCCAACATGGAATTAAGGTAATAATTAAAAATAGTATCTTAACTTGTAATACAGAATTAAGGTACGTACAAATGGTAAAATATTTTTTAAATATTTAGTTTCCCAAAATAGTCTATAATTTCGCGCCAATTAAGCGCTATTAGGCGCCACCACTATTAAATTTTGCGCCAACATGGAAATTTGGAAATAATTAAAAATAGTATCTTAACTTGTAATACAGAAGCTTAGTAAAAATAGTAAAATATTATTTTATTATTTAGTTTCCCAAAATAGCCTATAATTACGCGCCAATTACGTGCTATTAGGTGCCACCACTTTTAAATTTTGCGCCAACATGGAATTAAGGTAATAATTAAAAATAGTATCTTAACTTTTAATACAGAATTAAGGTACGTAAAAATGGTAAAATATTTTTTTATTATTTAGTTTCCCAAACAAATCTTTAATTACGCGCCAATTACGCGCTATTAGGCGCCACCACTATTAAATTTTGCGCCAACATGGAAATTAGGAAATAATTAAAAATAGTATCTTAACTTGTAATACAGAAGCTTAGTAAAAATAGTAAAATATTATTTTATTATTTAGTTTCCCAAACAAATCTATAATTACGCGCCAATTACGCGCTATTAGGCGCCACCACTATTAAATTTTGCGCCAACATGGAAATTAGGAAATAATTAAAAATAGTATCTTAACTTGTAATACAGAAGCTTAGTAAAAATAGTAAAATATTATATTATTATTTAGTTTCCCAAACAAATCTATAATTACGCGCCAATTACGTGCTATTAAGTGCCACCACTATTAAATTTTGCGCCAACATGGAATTAAGGTAATAATTAAAAATAGTATCTAAACTTGTAATACAGAATTAAGGTACGTAAAAATGGTAAAATATTTTTTTATTATTTAGTTTCCCAAACAAATCTATAATTACGCGCCAATTACGCGCTATTAGGCGCCACCACTATTAAATTTTGCGCCAACATGGAAATTAGGAAATAACTAAAAATAGTATCTTAACTTGTAATACAGAAGCTTAGTAAAAATAGTAAAATATTATTTTATTATTTAGTTTCCAAAATAGCCTATAATAACGCGCCAATTACGCGCTATTAGGCGCCACCACTATTAAATTTTGCGCCAACATGGAATTAAGGTAATAATTAAAAATAGTATATTAACTTGTAATACAGAATTAAGGTACGTAAAAATGGTAAAATATTATTTTATTATTTAGTTTCCCAAACAAATCTATAATTACGCGCCAATTACGCGCTATTAGGCGCAACCACTATTAAATTTGGCGATAACATGGAAATTTGGAAATAATTAAAAATAGTATCTTAACTTGTAATACAGAAGCTTAGTAAAAATAGTAAAATATTATTTTATTATTTAGTTTCCCAAAATAGCCTATAATAACGCGCCAATTACGCGCTATTAGGCGCCACCACTATTAAATTTGGCGCCAACATGGAATTAAGGTAATAATTAAAAATAGTATCTTAACTTGTAATACAGAATTAAGGTACGTAAAAATGGTAAAATATTTTTTTATTATTTAGTTTCCCAAACAAATCTTTAATTACGCGCCAATTACGCGCTATTAGGCGCCACCACTATTAAATTTTGCGCCAACATGGAAATTAGGAAATAATTAAAAATAGTATCTTAACTTGTAATACAGAAGCTTAGTAAAAATAGTAAAATATTATTTTATTATTTAGTTTCCCAAAATAGCCTATAATTACGCGCCAATTACGTGCTATTAGGTGCCACCACTATTAAATTTTGCGCCAACATGGAATTAAGGTAATAATTAAAAATAGTATCTTAACTTTTAATACAGAATTAAGGTACGTAAAAATGGTAAAATATTTTTTTATTATTTAGTTTCCCAAACAAATCTTTAATTACGCGCCAATTACGCGCTATTAGGCGCCACCACTATTAAATTTTGCGCCAACATGGAAATTAGGAAATAATTAAAAATAGTATCTTAACTTGTAATACAGAAGCTTAGTAAAAATAGTAAAATATTATTTTATTATTTAGTTTCCCAAACAAATCTATAATTACGCGCCAATTACGCGCTATTAGGCGCCACCACTATTAAATTTTGCGCCAACATGGAAATGAGGAAATAATTAAAAATAGTATCTTAACTTGTAATACAGAAGCTTAGTAAAAATAGTAAAATATTATTTTATTATTTAGTTTCCAAAATAGCCTATAATAACGCGCCAATTACGCGCTATTAGGCGCCACCACTATTAAATTTTGCGCCAACATGGAATTAAGGTAATAATTAAAAATAGTATATTAACTTGTAATACAGAATTAAGGTACGTAAAAATGGTAAAATATTATTTTATTATTTAGTTTCCCAAACAAATCTATAATTACGCGTCAATTACGCGCTATTAGGCGCAACCACTATTAAATTTTGCGCCAACATGGAAATTAGGAAATAATTAAAAATAGTATCTTAACTTGTAATACAGAAGCTTAGTAAAAATAGTAAAATATTACTTTATTATTTAGTTTCCCAAAATAGCCTATAATAACGCGTAAATTACGCGCTATTAGGCGCCACCACTATTAAATTTTACGCCAACATGGAATTAAGGTAATAATTAAAAATTGTATCTTAACTTGTAATACAGAATTAAGGTACGTAAAAATGGTAAAATATTTTTTTATTATTTAGTTTCCCAAACAAATCTATAATTACGCGCCAATTACGCGCTATTAGGCGCCACCACTATTAAATTTGGCGCCAACATGGAATTAAGGTAATAATTAAAAATAGTATCTTAACTTGTAATACAGAATTAAGGTACGTAAAAATGGTAAAATATTTTTTAAATATTTAGTTTCCCAAAATAGTCTATAATTTCGCGCCAATTAAGCGCTATTAGGCGCCACCACTATTAAATTTTGCGCCAACATGGAAATTAGGAAATAATTAAAAATAGTATCTTAACTTGTAATACAGAATTAAGGTACGTAAAAATGGTAAAATATTTTTTTATTATTAAGTTTCCCAAACAAATCTATAATTACGCGCCAATTACGCGCTATTAGGCGCCACCACTATTAAATTTTGCGCCAACATGGAAATTAGGAAATAATTAAAAATAGTATCTTAACTTGTAATACAGAAGCTTAGTAAAAATAGTAAAATATTATATTATTATTTAGTTTCCCAAACAAATCTATAATTACGCGCCAATTAAGCGCTATTAGGCGCCACCACTATTAAATTTTGCGCCAACATGGAAATTAGGAAATAATTAAAAATAGTATCTTAACTTGTAATACAGAATTAAGGTACGTAAAAATGGTAAAATATTTTTTTATTATTTAATTTCCCAAACAAATCTATAATTACGCGCCAATTACGCGCTATTAGGTGCCACCACTATTAAATTTGGCGCCAACATGGAATTAAGGTAATAATTAAAAATAGTATCTTAACTTGTAATACAGAAGCTTAGTAAAAATAGTAAAATATTATTTTATTATTTAGTTTCCCAAACAAATCTATAATTACGCGCCAATTACGCGCTATTAGACGCCACCACTATTAAATTTGGCGCCAACATGGAATTAAGGTAATAATTAAAAATAGTATCTTAACTTGTAATACAGAATTAAGGTACGTAAAAATGGTAAAATATTATTTTATTATTTAGTTTCCCAAACAAATCTATAATTACGCGCCAATTACGCGCTATTAGGCGCCACCACTATTAAATTTTGCGCCAACATGGAAATTAGGAAATAATTAAAAATAGTATCTTAACTTGTAATACAGAAGCTTAGTAAAAATAGTAAAATATTATATTATTATTTAGTTTCCCAAACAAATCTATAATTACGCGCCAATTACGTGCTATTAGGTGCCACCACTATTAAATTTTGCGCCAACATGGAATTAAGGTAATAATTAAAAATAGTATCTAAACTTGTAATACAGAATTAAGGTACGTAAAAATTGTAAAATATTTTTTTATTATTTAGTTTCCCAAACAAATCTATAATTACGCGCCAATTACGCGCTATTAGGCGCCACCACTATTAAATTTTGCGCCAACATGGAAATTAGGAAATAACTAAAAATAGTATCTTAACTTGTAATACAGAAGCTTAGTAAAAATAGTAAAATATTATATTATTATTTAGTTTCCCAAACAAATCTATAATTACGCGCTATTAGGCGCCACCACTATTAAATTTGGCGCCAACATGGAATTAAGGTAATAATTAAAAATAGTATCTTAACTTGAAATACAGAATTAAGGTACGTAAAAATGGTAAAATATTTTTTAATTATTTAGTTTCCCAAAATAGTCTATGATTACGCGCCTATTACGCGCTATTAGGCGCCACCAATTTTATATTTTGCGCCAACATTATTTTGTTTGTAGAAACTTAGATTAACAAAAACCTTATGAAAGAATAATTATATCCCATAAAAAATTCATTACACTAAAGAATGATACTTATGACGAATTGACGACAGTCATTGAATTAAACAGCAACAATCATACTTATAATCGTCTTATTTTTCAAAACTTTACCTTCTATTTAATTATATGCTTTTTCTCTTAGAAGCTTAGCCAAGATAAATGTCCCGCACTCTGCCTAAATTCATTATTCCACTGTTAAACAACATAAGAGATAGTACTCAACGAAGGCCGATATTTACAATGTTAAATAAAGTATTTTAAAATAAATTAATATTGCAGTAATTATAGTCCTGAGTTGTAGTTCCACTAGGCTCATTGAACTTCCCGAAGTAACTTTAACCAAATCATCAATTTGAAAGCCCGCCGTTTTTTAACATTTCAAATTGCCCCGAGGCTTAAGGAAACCGAAACTTTTACCTTTCACGTGAGCGCGTGCAGGGGGCCGTGACTTGATTGACGTGGGCCAATCAAAGGCGGTTCGTAAGGTGACGTAATCTAAAATCGAATTATTATTTCCTGTAACTTAAACTAGATGGCAACGAGTCGTTGCCGTAGTCACTCTTTGAATCCTGATTGGCTGATAATGACGAAACCTCCCAAAATGTAATTGGCCCATTTTGTATTTATACGGAATCATTTTATGTTATAAGATTTGTATGGTACAGCCCTAGCGCAAGGCATTATGATTATTCGCTTTATACTAATGGCTGGTAGCCCTGTTTGAAACATTTTGTCGTCTGCTACATAAATAATAACATAAAATTCTTTGAACACGGCTACCAGCCCTCGTAACAACCATTCGTAATTTCGTTTAAAGCGAATAACCAAAATGCCTTGCGCACATTTGGCAGTACTACCGGTCTTGTTGTAAGTCGTCAATTGTTAATATTTTAAATATTAAAAAATTTATCACAGAGTACTTAATAAAATAACGTTGTTGAGTCTTTCCTTCTCAGTATATGTAGAGACCAATTCTTCGATTAGCTAAACATTAAAAAAAACTACATTTTCTTGCGATAGAAGAATAATCATTTTTAAAATTTTATCTTGTTTGGAAGGATTCTTTATAGCAATGAACTAATTATCAATAAAATAATCAACCAAAATTTTCCAATATTATGAATTCGCGGCAACAGTAAAAAATCCAAACTCTTTACCAAATTTCAAGGTAGACTGTCGCACATCTATCGGGAAGCTTCTTTTTTTAAAGTTAAAGCGATACTCTGGATGATATTGGGCGATTAATTTCACAATTTTTTCGTCCGTCCGTCCCTTTTTATATATTAGATATCCTTTTATTTGAATATTAAATTTTTCTCACCTCTTATTTTGCTATTTCATTTTGGTTTGCAAAACATTTTCGTAATAAAGTGCAAAGGACTCGTAAGTTCAAAGCTGTCCTATTCAAGATCACTACCAAATTTTCATTTTAATTCGTGGACAATTTTAGTTTCGACTAATTAGCCTATACTTATTTAGTAAGTCATGTGACCGCTTTTCAGTCTAGACATATTCAAAACGTCCATTCCAAAGTTTGAAAGTTGACTCTCAAACTTTGTTTAATCATTCAACGTAACGAGTTTCCTCCGGCGGAAAGGAAAGACACTTTTATATAGGTCGGTATTTTACCAAAAATGGCTGGTCGAAAACCAAAAGACAAGGCTATTGTTCAGCGTATAAAAGGCGCCATAAGTAAATATAAAGACGAAATATATATTAATAAATCGGTAACTGGCAAGTCGTTTCCAATATGGCACACCATTAGCAAGTATCTCGACGGAATAGTTAGTCCTAATGCTCTATACACTATTGTAATAAAGGGTCGCTACGAAAGTCAGGATATTTTAGGAATAAGGCAACTCGAAAGCAATAACGATAATGCTAATTGCGAAGAACTCGCTGACAATTCAGAAAAAAATAGCGACACTGGAGGCATTACCGTTTCTGATATTTCTTCAGATGAAAATCAAGACAATGTCTGTGTAATCGAATTCACCATAACTCTTAAAGCTGACGAATACGCTAGAATGGCTCCTAAGCCAGAAACGTACGGAAAAGTGTCTAAAAGGGTTAGAGGAGTATTTCAAAAAGGATCGTGGACACATATAATATTTAGACACTTCGCTGAACACACACGATTACCTTGCACTCTTGTTTTCAAACAAGCTACTGTAAGACGAAGTGGTACACATTTTGCTTGTCTAAAAGGCCAATGCAAAGAATGCCAATCACGGTTTTTAGGTTATATCGAAGAGGAACCGAGCGTCAATACGAATGTTCGTGTTTTGTGTACCTACAAGGGATCCTATTACCAACCTCCTTCCAATAAAATAAAAAGGCAGCTTTCTGGACAAGCTAGGAAAGAAGTCGTCGAAGAACTGTACAAAAGAAATATAGCTCCGAGTATGTACCGTAAGCTAAAAGCTCAAAAACAGATGCGATTGGGTGAAAAAGAACCAAAGGATCTTCCATCTCCCGATGTTTTGCGACAGGCACGACACCAAGCTTTCAAAGAATCTCTTCTCGACCATAATCCTGTAGAAGCGATTTATAAAATGATGGGAATTAAACCTTTTAGGGGAATTATTAGAGATCTGGGCTATTGTAAATTCCGAGTATACTATTGGTCATCAACTCAGATTCATGTATACAGAACATATTGCAACAAGAACGTTGGTCAGTCCAAAATATCTATAGATGCCACTGGAGGTGTTGTCAAAAAGCTTCAACGTCCGTGGAATGAGAGTAGTGGTCATATTTTCTTAAATGAAATTACTGTTCAAGAGCCTTCCACGTACAAACAATATGCTGTTTGTAATATGTTATCGGAAAGCCATGACTCGGAAGCGATATACGCGTGGCTCGCTGCGTGGATAAGAACAGGGGCAGTCACACCAAATGAGATAGTGTGTGACATGTCCCTCGCCCTAATTTACGCTGTTACAAAGGCTTTTACTAACTGCAGTTCTCTATCGGAATATCTTACTAAGTGCTGGAATGTCTTGAATACCCCAGACTCCGAATTTCAACGTTCTCAATTGCCAAGTTGTTATATTCGTAGTGACGTTGCTCATGTTATTAAAATTATGACCCAATTCCCGAGTTTGGAAAAACTTCAAGCTCAACGTGAAACACGAACGCGACATTTTTTTTTTGAGATCCCTAGGGCAAGTTGTACAATGTGAAGAACTGAGTGATCTAGAAACCCTCCTCGAAGCTGTATTTACAGTTGCCTACTCCGAAACGGAAGGAAAAAGTGTTCGTACAAAGGAACCAACGAAGTGTGAACTTAGAAAAAAATTCTTAATTAAACGGGTGTCCACTGGAAACGTAGAGTCTTTGGTTAATGATGGGGGGACAACAAACGTGAGATGAACAGCGCTGCTGACAACCATGTTTCTAAGGAGCATGATGTAACATCACCGTTTGAGAAATTTGCGAAGAAAATAAACGAAACATTGTTAAAGATATTATTAAAATGTCTCGATTGATCCCTCTCTGGACGTCGGTTATGAAAAAGTTCTTTGGCACTGCACCTGTAATCGCTACTAGTGCTCCAGTAGAAAGCAGTTTTTCACATCTTAAAACTAGAACATTCGGACATTGCAATTTGCCTCTACGCGCTGACAAATTTTTCGAAATGCATATCCTGTCGAATGAAGGAACTATGAATTTAGTAGGAACCAATCATAATAATGGTAAGTACTTTTCCATCCAATTCTAAAAATAATTTTTTATTATTTTTAAGTGCATAATATATTAAGCAGCGCCTCTTAACCAAATGACTATAAGCTCTGAAGTCGAATCTATTTTGGAAAATCAAGAATCAAACTTGGAAATTCAAGAACGTCACCTTCAAGAAACAGGCTCCAATATGGTAAGCTTGTACTCGGAAACTTACGAAACACAGACTGAAATAGTAGAATTGCGTTCTGAAAGTGAATCTCACTTTAAAAATACGGAAATGCACCGGAGAAGTCATGGGTCGCCGCCACTCGAAAGTCATAGGTCGCCGACACTCGAAGTTCATGGGTCGCCGCCACTCGAAGGTCAAGAGCCGAGCCCGAAAATTCGAGAGTGGCACTTGGAAAGTCGAGAATGGCACTTGGAAAGTCGAGAATGGTACTTGGAGAGTCGAAATTCGGACATAGAAATCCATAGCTCGCCCCTACAAACTAAAGGCTCGAGCCTCAAGCGTCAAAATTCGCACCTGAAAAGTCACGAAATACACCTTGAAAGTCCATGCTTGCACTTGGAAGGTCGTGAATGCAAGACTGCAAGTTCTTCGAAAGAAATAGATAAAAATATCCTTGGTAAATTAATTCCTTGTTAATTGGCTATTCTAATTTATCGTACTAAAAAATTTCACACAGAAGGCCAGCAGTCTTTAGAAACTCAAGAAGAAAATAGTCCTAACTGTGTTGCCTGCGCAAATGGAAATCATCCAAATAAAAATGGAGCTCACAGTTGCGTGATTTGTAAAGTAATTACTAGAATTTCTTTGAAATATTATTTTTACGGTTTTAATAAGCTCCATTAAGTTGGCCCCCCCTCTCTACAATTTTAAAAACTTTCATTTGCGATCGAATGCGACCTCGATGCGACGTTATGCGAAACTAAAAAAAAAAGATGCGACATAATTGTTAAGTTGGAATAATTAAAACAAAAGGGGGGGCTAACTTAATGACAGCCCCCCCCACTTTCAACTATCAACCCGGAAACACAACCAATAGAATGCGACCTCAATGCGACGTTATGCGACACCCTTACTTTCGAATGCGACATCTTAGTTAACGAGATAATCGCTTTCGTAAGTGGGGGGGCTAACTTAACGCGAGCCCCCCCTATAACAGTTGAGGCCTCCAAACACCTTTATTCGATTGCGACCTCAATGCGACGTTATGCGACACCCTTACTTTCGAATGCGACAGCTTATTTAACGAGATAATCACTATCTTAAGTGGGGGGCTAACTTAACGCGAGCCCCCCCTATAACAGTTGAGGCCTCCAAACACCTTTATTCGATTGCGACCTCAATGCGACGTTATGCGACACCCTTACTTTCGAATGCGACATCTTAGTTAACGAGATAATCGCTTTCGTAAGTGGGGGGGCTAACTTAACGTGAGCCCCCCCTATAACAGTTGAGGCCTCCAAACACCTTTATTCGATTGCGACCTCAATGCGACGTTATGCGACACCCTTACTTTCGAATGCGACATCTTAGTTAACGAGATAATCGCTTTCGTAAGTGGGGGGGCTAACTTAACGCGAGCCCCCCCTATAACAGTTGAGGCCTCCAAACACCTTTATTCGATTGCGACCTCAATGCGACGTTATGCGACACCCTTACTTTCGAATGCGACATCTTAGTTAACGAGATAATCGCTTTCGTAAGTGGGGGGGCTAACTTAACGTGAGCCCCCCCTATAACAGTTGAGGCCTCCAAACACCTTTATTCGATTGCGACCTCAATGCGACGTTATGCGACACCCTTACTTTCGAATGCGACATCTTAGTTAACGAGATAATCGCTTTCGTAAGTGGGGGGGCTAACTTAACGTGAGCCCCCCCTATAACAGTTGAGGCCTCCAAACACCTTTATTCGATTGCGACCTCAATGCGACGTTATGCGACACCCTTACTTTCGAATGCGACATCTTAGTTAACGAGATAATCGCTTTCGTAAGTGGGGGGGCTAACTTAACGCGAGCCCCCCCTATAACAGTTGAGGCCTCCAAACACCTTTATTCGATTGCGACCTCAATGCGACGTTATGCGACACCCTTACTTTCGAATGCGACATCTTAGTTAACGAGATAATCGCTTTCGTAAGTGGGGGGCTAACTTAACGTGAGCCCCCCCTATAACAGTTGAGGCCTCCAAACACCTTTATTCGATTGCGACCTCAATGCGACGTTATGCGACATCCTTACTTTCGAATGCGACATCCTTACTTTCGAATGCGACATCTTAGTTAACGAGATAATCACTATCGTAAGTGGGCAGGGCTAACTTAACGCAAATGAATGGGCCGCCATGTTAAATGAATGCAAATGAATGCGACCTCATTTTAAATGAATGCGACCTCATGTTAAATGAATGCAAATGAATGCGACCTCATTTTAAATGAATGCAAATGAATGCGACCTCATTTTAAATGAATGCAAATGAATGCGACGCCATTTTAAATGAATGCAAATGAATGCGACGCCATTTTAAATGAATGCAAATGAATGCGACGCCATTTTAAATGAATGCAAATGAATGCGACGTCAATGCGAAGCAATGCGACACCATAATTATCGAAATAATCACCGCTATTCGAATGCGACAGCCGTGTTAACGAGATAATCGATTGAACCAGATCGAGAATCATCAAATATAAATACGGAAACACAGGTCGATTAAGTTGGCCCCCCCCTTTTTTGATTTCCCAGAAAATTTCTCTATGAATTTTATGCACCCACAATGCGACAGCAAGTGAAAGAGATGTGACTTAACCATTATCGAGATATAATTAAAATTAAAAGGGGGCTAAATTAACGTCAGCCCCCATAATTTCGTTATTCAACCAGAACAGAATATCATAGCCACTACATGGCAATGCGAAGAAATGCGACCGATATAATTTTGATTGCGAAAAATAGTTTATGAGAAAATTAATAGAGAAAGTGGGGGGGGGGCTAACTTAACAGTAACCCCCCATATTAATTCATAATTTTAATTAACCTTAATATAAAGAGACGTCAATGCGAATTAATGCGACACTATTTTTAACGAATGCGACAAATTAGGTTATGAGATAATAGACAAATGAAAAAAGGGGGCTAATTTAATGGCAGCCCCCCCCCCCGAAATATAAAAAATAAGTTCTATAAAAAAATGAAGTCGTCAACGCGGACCAAAGCGACAACCATTTATCCAAATGCGACATCAATAAAAATAGTTCTTCCTAACCAGATTGTTATGTGACCAATAATAGATAAAAAAGGGGGCTAATTTAATGGCAGCCCCCAAATTTTATATTTATAATTTGTAATTAAAAATAAATTACGTCGTTAACGCCAACCAATGCGACAATCATTTTTCCAAATGCGACATCAATAGAAATAGTTCTTCCTAACCAGATTGGAATATGACCAATAATAGATAAAAAAAAGGGGGCTAGTTAAACGGCAGCCCCCAAAATATAATGAAAAATTTAAAAAAAAATAATTTGCGAGTGTAACGCTAATTAACACGACAATCGTTTTTTCAAATGCGACATCCATAGAAAGAGTATTTCCTATCCAGAATTTTTTTTATCAGATTTAGAAAAAAAAACAATCTAAGGAGACGGCGATCAATTTAATGCAACACTGTTTTACACGAATTCAACAAATTAGGTAAAGTAAAAAGCTAATTTATTGGTAGCCTCAGAATATTAAAAATTAAAAAAAAAATTAATTATGTTTTTAACGTGGACTAATGCGACAACACCTTTATTAATTGTGACAATATTTCATACCTGCGAAACTGACTACTAAATGCACTCCATTTATGTTTTAAAAGCGATAGTTTTATTCAAGAAAACTGATAGTAGCGACTGCGTATGATTACGAATCATCTCTTTTTGATAGCGACATCTGGGTGACTGCTTGAGACATAATTTTAATGAATGGGACATCATTTTAAGTGAATGCGACATCAATATAAATGAATGCGACATCAATATAAATGAATGCGACATCAATATAAATGAATGCGACATCAATATATATGAATGCGACCTCATTTAAATGGACTGCGACCTTATTTTAAATTAATGCGACAATTTTAATGTGAAACCTTAAAATTAATGCGACATCAATATAAATGATTCCGACATCAATATAAATGAATTAGACCTCATTTTAAATTAATGTGACCTCATTTTAAATGAATGCGACCTCATTTCAAATGAATGCGACATTATTGAAATAATTGCAATATAATTAGCATTGAATGCGATATAATTTGAATTGAATGCGATATAATTTTTAAATAATGTGACTTTAATTTAATTGAACGCGGGACCATATTTATGTCATCAAACCGCAATTGTACGACGTAAATAAATTCTATTGAGGGTGTTAAAGATAAGTTTGTCAAATATTAAGAGGAGTGGCGTAGACAAGGGGTTTCTGTGTCCAACGCCCCACCCCTTTTCAGCCAACCTTTTTCTGTTTTATATATCAACTCCTTCTTAACATTGACACTCGTCGACACCTTTGACGTATTTCCGGCTACGTCACAGATAAGGAGCTGTTTTCTATGGATCCTAATGAGTTGAACTTGTCTAATGAACATGAGTTGTAAAGTGCTTTGTTTCAGAGATTTGGGTTCCTAAAAAATTACTTGGAAAACCCAACACAGCCTTAATACTGATAATCGGTATTCTTCCTTAAACCAATTTTGATTTCATAAAGTGATTAGATATTTTTTATCAGTGAAATGAAATACTTTAATATGTGGCAAAAAATCATTATTGTACCTTTAGAAGTAATGTAATTCTGAAGAGGGATTCATGTTTTTTAAAATTAAACGCTCCAAAATAGTTATTTCCGTTTCGATGTCAATTTGAATGGCTATAAAATCACAGCCATTTTGTAATCCCTCAAGTCATTTTGTACCGCCTCCTTGCTAGATTTATATTCGTATTGCTCTTCGCAGGCGTAGAGACAAGGTTAGTTGCATTAGAGATCGGCGGAACAAATAAATTAACCGCAACAATTTCAATTAATCATTAAAATTAGTATTATCTGTTTTATACGAATAAACAACGATTTAACATGCACAATTTATAATTTTTTTCGAATATTTCTGAATAATTCTCGGTTATGGATAAATATTAACAATCGTATAATTTCTTATTCAAACGCCGACCTCTACTCCTTGCAGAGACCCTCTCAAAGATCAAATGGTTGTTCATCACAAAATCAAACTAAGACGCTGCAGTCGCTCAGAAGTGAAAATAAGAAAACTATAAAAAATAATTAAAAAACGACCGCTTTATGTTTTTAGCGTGGTTTTCGCTTGACGATTCCCCTGCAATATTACGAGATTATAAAGAACGATCTAAAATAAAATAGTGGATATTACTTTAAATTTAAATTGGGGCCCAGTTATTAACTGTTAGAAGGCCCAGAAAGTTGATATGGTGAAGCCCCAACCCCCCTGGAAGTTGGGCCAAATTTGTATATAAAAATACTTGAAACATTTTAAAATACTAGCACCACCTCTGGTTGCCCGTTTTTTGTGACAAACAAATTTATTCCGTTAGCCACAATAATGTTGTAACTTTACAATGCCTTTAATTAAATCGCTATTTAAAAAATGAACCAGGCTTAAATGAAAAACTCATTCACATTCATTTAAAATGAGGTCGCATTCATTTAAAATAGGGTCACATTCATTTAAAATGAGGTCGCATTCATTTAAAATGAGGTCGCATTCATATATATTGATGTCGCATTCATTAATATTGATGTCACATTCATTAATATTGATGTCGCATTCATTTATATTGATGTCGCATTCATTTATATTGATGTCGCATTCATTTATATTGATGTCGCATTCATTTATATTGATGTCGCATTCATTTATATTGATGTCGCATTCACTTAAAATGATGTCCCATTCATTAAAATTATGTCTCAAGCAGTCACCCAGATGTCGCTATCAAAAAGAGATGATTCGTAATCATACGCAGTCGCTACTATCAGTTTTCTTGAATAAAACTATCGCTTTTAAAACATAAATGGAGTGCATTTAGTAGTCAGTTTCGCAGGTATGAAATATTGTCACAATTAATAAAGGTGTTGTCGCATTAGTCCACGTTAAAAACATAATTATTTTTTTTTAAATTTTTAATATTTTGAGGCTACCAATAAATTAGCTTTTTACTTTACCTAATTTGTTGAATTCGTGTAAAACAGTGTTGCATTAAATTGATCGCCGTCTCCTTAGATTGTTTTTTTTTTCTAAATCTGATAAAAAAAATCTGGTTAGGAAATACTTTTTCTATGGATGTCGCATTTGAAAAAACGATTGTCGTGTTAATTAGCGTTACACTCGCAAATTATTTTTTTTTTAATTTTTCATTATATTTTGGGGGCTGCCGTTTAACTAGCCCCCTTTTTTTATCTATTATTGGTCATATTCCAATCTGGTTAGGAAGAACTATTTTTATTGATGTCGCATTTGGATAAATGGTTGTCGCTTTGGTCCGCGTTGACGACTTCATTTTTTTTATAGAACTTATTTTTTATATTTCGGGGGGGGGGCTGCCATTAAATTAGCCCCCTTTTTTCATTTGTCTATTATCTCATAACCTAATTTGTCGCATTCGTTAAAAATAGTGTCGCATTAATTCGCATTGACGTCTCTTTATATTAAGGTTAATTAAAATTATGAATTAATATGGGGGGTTACTGTTAAGTTAGCCCCCCCCCACTTTCTCTATTAATTTTCTCATAAACTATTTTTCGCAATCAAAATTATATCTGTCGCATTTCTTCGCATTGCCATGTAGTGGCTATGATATTCTGTTCTGGTTGAATAACGAAATTATGGGGGCTGACGTTAATTTAGCCCCCTTTTAATTTTAATTATATCTCGATAATGGTTAAGTCACCTCTCTTTCACTTGCTGTCGCATTGTGGGTGCATAAAATTGATAGAGAAATTTTCTGGGAAATCAAAAAAGGGGGGGCCAACTTAATCGACCTGTGTTTCCGTATTTATATTTGATGATTCTCGATCTGGTTCAATCGATTATCTCGTTAACACGGCTGTCGCATTCGAATAGCGGTGATTATTTCGATAATTATGGTGTCGCATTGCTTCGCATTGACGTCGCATTCATTTGCATTCATTTAAAATGGCGTCGCATTCATTTAAAATGGCGTCGCATTCATTTGCATTCATTTAAAATGAGGTCGCATTCATTTGCATTCATTTAAAATGAGGTCGCATTCATTTGCATTCATTTAACATGAGGTCGCATTCATTTGCATTCATTTAAAATGAGGTCGCATTCATTTGCATTCATTTAACATGGCGGCCCATTCATTTGCGTTAAGTTAGCCCTGCCCACTTACGATAGTGATTATCTCGTTAACTAAGATGTCGCATTCGAAAGTAAGGATGTCGCATTCGAAAGTAAGGGTGTCGCATAACGTCGCATTGAGGTCGCAATCGAATAAAGGTGTTTGGAGGCCTCAACTGTTATAGGGGGGGGCTCGCGTTAAGTTAGCCCCCCCACTTACGAAAGCGATTATCTCGTTAACTAAGATGTCGCATTCGAAAGTAAGGATGTCGCATTCGAAAGTAAGGGTGTCGCATAACGTCGCATTGAGGTCGCAATCGAATAAAGGTGTTTGGAGGCCTCAACTGTTATAGGGGGGGCTCACGTTAAGTTAGCCCCCCCCACTTACGAAAGCGATTATCTCGTTAACTAAGATGTCGCATTCGAAAGTAAGGGTGTCGCATAACGTCGCATTGAGGTCGCAATCGAATAAAGGTGTTTGGAGGCCTCAACTGTTATAGGGGGGGCTCACGTTAAGTTAGCCCCCCCCACTTACGAAAGCGATTATCTCGTTAACTAAGATGTCGCATTCGAAAGTAAGGGTGTCGCATAACGTCGCATTGAGGTCGCAATCGAATAAAGGTGTTTGGAGGCCTCAACTGTTATAGGGGGGGCTCGCGTTAAGTTAGCCCCCCCACTTACGAAAGCGATTATCTCGTTAACTAAGATGTCGCATTCGAAAGTAAGGGTGTCGCATAACGTCGCATTGAGGTCGCATTCTATTGGTTGTGTTTCCGGGTTGATAGTTGAAAGTGGGGGGGCTGTCATTAAGTTAGCCCCCCCTTTTGTTTTAATTATTCCAACTTAACAATTATGTCGCATCTTTTTTTTTTAGTTTCGCATAACGTCGCATCGAGGTCGCATTCGATCGCAAATGAAAGTTTTTAAAATTGTAGAGAGGGGGGGCCAACTTAATGGAGCCGTTTTAGCATTAACTTAATTCTATTTGACTATTCCCCAAAATATGGGCATTCTATCTGTTAGGTTGGCCGTTAAATGATTGTAAGTATAAATTTACCCAAATCAATAGCTCTACGTGCCGAACATATTGGAATTGAAACATTAGCATTAGTAGGATTTAAAGAGACAAAGGGAAATTACTACCGGGGTTAGTTGCCCAGTCTTGTTATCCTTTGTGTCTGTAGGCAGACGGCCATTTGAAGACGACCAACCATTGCCCAACGGGTGTTGTTAGGTTTCAGTTAGACATGCCGTCAGGTCGGGTTTCAAGTAACCTGAACTTTACCCGACCCGAAACCCGACAAAAATATATCAAGATATAACTATAACTTGGTCTTCAAAATTAGTCTTCGGAACTTTTCTTAACGGGTTGTCGGGTCGGACCGGGTTGAATGGACAGCTCGACCCAACTCAAAAATTTTTCAACTTGAACCCGACTCGATAACACTCCGGTGGAAAAAAGCTATCCCTATAATAATACTAATAATAATAATAATAATAATAATAATAATAATCTTTCTAGGCTAATACCCAAGTCACCACTACTGGCCTAAGTCATCTTGTAGCTTATACGGACTTTTAATCAGCAAGCGTTTATGCGAAGGAAAAATCGAATATCTCGAAAACCCCATGAAGTGACATTGATACATATCTCGACCCTGATTACTTAGCAAGCTGTTAAGCTAGCAGACTGTACTGTACAACTTACTCTAAAAAGGAAAACTAATCATGAATAGATAAGGCATATTAATACCTTTGTCGCTTTTTCAATTTTGGGAAATTAATGGCTCTAATGTATTCATAGGCTTTTACTATAGTAAACTCTCAAATTTGAAACGAAAAGGTTATATCACTAGATAGAAAGTATAATTTATAAATATTTAATTAAATATAAGATTAATATAATTTATAAATATTTAAAATGATGTAGAATAAATTATAGTACCTAACGTTATAACTTTGTAAAGGACATTCGCCAAAGCGGTTTTTTAGAAAAACACCGTAAATTAACAAGTGTTGGTGGCTGAGTGGTTAGAGTACATCTCTTGCACGAGGCAGACCCGGGTTCGATTCTCGGCCGGCGCAAAGAAATCGCAATTTGATATTAAGACGAATACCGTGTATAATTGGTGGAAACCCTGCCATTGGACGTTGAGAGGTTGGATAACACTCAGCACTCGGTCCGTCCCAAAGTAATTCAGAAGAAGTTAAAGAGAAAACGCAAATACAAACACAACACACTCAACATCCACAACCATCATAGCACAAACATAACAAACTCCACACCCACAACATTCTCAACATTCACAACCTACACATAAACATTACAATAACGAAATATCCAATCAGACTGAGTTAAAACAGTCGCGACGGTGAGCGTTAACGTAAAAAAACCATCCAAACCAAACGCAACCGCAAATTCATCCGTTAACGCTCACCGTTACACGGTGGCTCGCCAACCCTTCGACATACTGCGTACGCAATGATTACCCTATGCCCCTATGACAGACAACCCACCCACAGACAGACAGACAGATACGGTGGTTGTATAACCCCTCCTAGGGTACAAAGTCCCCTCGGAGAGGTAAAAATCCATGAGGTAGAGAAAAGCTTAAATCTTAAAAGAACGTTTTTTCTTGCATTATTACATGTAGCCCTTTCCACTAACGATTGAAGGTTCTTTTTATTTTAAATAGGGTTACAGCAAATGAGTTATTTGTGACGGGTTTGGTTACCATAATAAGATTTGTAAAACGTTATTAACCAAATGAATTTAATAATAATAATTTAGCGAACAATATATATTTTTTCTTCCACTTATAGACCTCAGTTCACCCATGGCCAGGGTGTAGCTATCCCATTGAAGGGGAAGAAGAAGGTTATGGGGAGAAGCGCATATGAAACACATGTCATGGCAAATCCCAACTTGAAAAAGATTCCCTTCAAGAAAGATTCGAAATCGAGAATTGGCGAAATCAAGGAAAAAGTCCTCCAAAGAAATGTCGCCGAACATCGTACCTGCAGCCCCTCACAGAAATGAGTGCAATAGATTGGACTTCGTCGACTAAAATAATACCAATAGGTTTGCTTAAAAATAGCAACAGAACCATTTTGAAGCCAATCAAACTTAAAAGCAAAATTCTATCTATAGTAAACACTTGCCAGTTTGATAGTCTTGCCCAACTTTTCGCTGTATTACATTGCGACAGTGATCGCGCAAAAAAATGGATGGCGAAATCCAAAAATCATTTTTTTGTTACCGCAATGAAACTGAGTTCTGGAATATCTGCACAGACATATCGAGAGAGAGCTATTTTATTAGAATCCATATTTGAGGCAAAAGCTGAACCATTCAATGTATGGCGATTAGAAACCAAGGATTGCGTCGCGTCGCTCGTCGAAAAATTGTTAGCCCGTCATTGTTCTTTCACGGAAACGCAAGTTTGTACTGAAAATGAATGTAGTCAGAAAACCATTGAAATTTCAAAGCGCATTCGTAAAGTAAAATGAAATTTCTATCCTCGACCGAAAAATAGTTAAAATTTTGGAAAATGTGAAATATGTTCCTTGCTTATATTGCTCAGGCACTCGTGCGTTTTCCTATGTTTTACCTGATAGTTTTATTTTAGTAGAGACCGTTGATATTACAAAAGGGTTAAACAGCGAAACTCATACGAGTATAAAACTTTGTGAAATACCAAAGTATTTACGTTGCAAGAAATTTATTTTCTCTGTTCGAGGAGTTATAGCGTTTAGGGGAAGCTCAAAGAAAACCCGAAATAGTATGGGACATTACATTTGTTACGCACGTAGGCCCAACAACACATGGGAAAAATATGATGATTTACTAGACAAAAGAGTAGATTGTAGCGGATACGAAATCGTTATAGTACATTTAATATTTTACTCCAATTAGAAAATTGTACACCGAAAAAAATCGCGGAATTTTCTAGGATAGGTTGACGTATCTTGTCACACGTACTCTGATATTAAAAAAAATCTTTGTTTAATTGACCTTTAAAACATAATTCCTAATTTTCAGAAAAAATCAATATAGCCGTTGTCGATATAAATATATACGTGATTTAACCAAAATTTACCTTCGTCCCTCTTTTCACATAGAAATCTTTGATAAAAAATTGGTAGATACGGCGGAAACAAATAATTTCATTATTGGTTTTCTAAAATATTAGGTAAGCCACATGAATTGCCCTAATACTGGGGTTGCAATAGAGGTATACTATATCTCTACAACGATTTTAAATTAAAATTTGGGTTTTCAGATAGTGTTCTAGAATTTCCTATACAACAAAAATGTAACAATATTTTTTACGGAACTTTTAACCATTTAGCTGTTATGATATTTCTGTAATTTCCAGAAATACTTTACAAATAAAATAAATTAAATATACAAATATATCGGATTATCAATTTTATTTATTAAATTTATTTATTTAACTACTTCTCTGGGTATCAAAATTAAAACTATTAATAACTATAGTTTTAGTTAATATAACTCGAGGCCTAATATTTCAAAGAAATATCTTCAAATTGGTATATAATAAACTATGGTGTGGAAACAAAATTTTTTAACAGTGTGAATTAAAATTATGCGTTCGTGTTTAAAATGACTTCGTTGTTGTAACATATAATATTTCTAAAACTAAATATTTTATCTTGGGTAGTATCAAATCAAAATTTGCGTAAAATTTAAAAGAAAACTAAAAGTGTGTAGTTATAGTCTACGTTGCGTTTCAAAAAATAACAAATGAGATTTTCGCATATTTACGTAATTCTGTATTAGATTAAAGGGGAGTTTCGGGAGACTACCATATATTATTGGGCGTATTCTTAAGGTCATAAAAAATTAAAAATATCATATAAACATAGGCCTTAAAGCTTTTCGTTTCCAATTTTTCGGGGGTCCAAAACACAAAAACAACCTTCAGTTATTATCCAATTGTTCTTTTTATTCGATAAGATAAATTAGTATCAAAAGAGCATTTTTTCTTTAAACGTACCTGTACGTTTAAAGAAAATTTAAACGTACCTGGTGGCGCCTAATAGCACGTAATTGGCGCGTTATTGTAGGCTATTTTGGGAAACTAAATAATAACATAATATTTTACTATTTTTACTAAGCTTCTGTATTACAAGTTAAGATACTATTTTTAATTATTTCCTAATTTCCATGTTTGCGCAAAATATAAAATTGGTGGCGCCTAATAGCGCGTAATTATAGACTATTTTGGGAAACTAAGTAATACAAAAATATTTTACCATTTTTACGTACCTTAATTCTGTATTACAAGTTAAGATACTATTTTTAATTATTACCTTAATTCCATGTTGGCGCCAAATTTAATAGTGTTGGCGCCTAATAGCGCGTAATTGGCGCGTAATTATAGGCTATTTTGGGAAACTAAATAATAAAATAATATTTTACTATTTTTACTAAGCTTCTGTATTACAAGTTAAGATACTATTTTTAATTATTTCCTAATTTCCATGTTGGCGCAAAATTTAATAGTGGTGGCGCCTAAAAGCGCGTAATTGGCGCGTAATTATAGATTTGTTTGGGAAACTAAATAATAAAATAATATTTTACTATTTTTACTAAGCTTCTGTATTACAAGTTAAGATACTATTTTTAATTATTTCCTAATTTCCATGTTGGCACAAAATTTAATAGTGATGGCGCCTAATAGCGCGTAATTGGCGCGTAATTATAGATTTGTTTGGGAAACTAAATAATAAAATAATATTTTACTATTTTTACTAAGCTTCTGTATTACAAGTTAAGATACTATTTTTTATTATTTCCTAATTTCCATGTTGGCGCAAAATTTAATTGTGGTGGTGCCTAATAGCGCGTAATTGGCGCGTTATTATAGGCTATTTTGGGAAACTGAATAATAAAATAATATTTTACTATTTTTACTAAGCTTCTGTATTACAAGTTAAGATACTATTTTTAATTATTTCCTAATTTCCATGTTGGCGCAAAATTTAATAGTGGTGGCGCCTAATAGCGCGTAATTGGCGCGTTATTATAGGCTATTTTGGGAAACTGAATAATAAAATAATATTTTACTATTTTTACTAAGCTTCTGTATTACAAGTTAAGATACTATTTTTAATTATTTCCTAATTTCCATGTTGGCGCAAAATTTAATAGTGGTGGCGCCTAATAGCGCGTAATTGGCGCGTAATTATAGACTATTTTGGGAAACTAAATATTTAAAAAATATTTTACCATTTTTACGTACCTTAATTCTCTATTACAAGTTAGAATACTATTTTTAATTATTACCTTAATTCCATGTTGGCGCCAAATTTAATAGTGTTGGCGCATAATAGCGCGTAATTGGCGCGTAATTATAGGCTATTTTGGGAAACTAAATAATAAAATAATATTTTACTATTTTTACTAAGCTTCTGTGTTACAAGTTAAGATACTATTTTTAATTATTTCCTAATTTCCATGTTGGCGCAAAATTTAATAGTGGTGGCGCCTAATAGCGCGTAATTGGCGCGTAATTATAGATTTGTTTGGGAAACTAAATAATAAAATAATATTTTACTATTTTTACTAAGCTTCTGTATTACAAGTTAAGATACTATTTTTAATTATTTCCTAATTTCCATGTTGGCACAAAATTTAATAGTGGTGGCGCCTAATAGCGCGTAATTGGCGCGTAATTATAGATTTGTTTGGGAAACTAAATAATAAAATAATATTTTACTATTTTTACTAAGCTTCTGTATTACAAGTTAAGATACTATTTTTAATTATTTCCTAATTTCCATGTTGGCGCAAAATTTAATTGTGGTGGTGCCTAATAGCGCGTAATTGGCGCGTTATTATAGGCTATTTTGGGAAACTGAATAATAAAATAATATTTTACTATTTTTACTAAGCTTCTGTATTACAAGTTAAGATACTATTTTTAATTATTTCCTAATTTCCATGTTGGCGCAAAATTTAATAGTGGTGGCGCCTAATAGCGCGTAATTGGCGCGTAATTATAGACTATTTTGGGAAACTAAATATTTAAAAAATATTTTACCATTTTTACGTACCTTAATTCTCTATTACAAGTTAAGATACTATTTTTAATTATTACTTTAATTCCATGTTGGCGCCAAATTTAATAGTGGTGGCGCCTAATAGCGCGTAATTGGCGCGTAATTATAGATTTGTTTGGGAAACTAAATAATAAAACAATATTTTACTATTTTTACTAAGCTTCTGTATTACAAGTTAAGATACTATTTTTAGTTATTTCCTAATTTCCATGTTGGCGCAAAATTTAATAGTGGTGGCGCCTAATGGCGCGTAATTGGCGCGTTATTATAGGCTATTTTGGGAAACTAAATAATAAAATAATATTTTGCTATTTTTACTAAGCTTCTGTATTACAAGTTAAGATACTATTTTTAGTTATTTCCTAATTTCCATGTTGGCGCAAAATTTAATAGTGGTGGCGCCTAATGGCGCGTAATTATAGATTTGTTTGGGAAACTAAATAATAAAATAATATTTTACTATTTTTACTAAGCTTCTGTATTACAAGTTAAGATACTATTTTTAATTATTTCCTAATTTCCATGTTGGCGCAAAATTTAATAGTGGTGGCGCCTAATAGCGCGTAATTGGCGCGTAATTATAGATTTGTTTGGGAAACTAAATAATAAAAAAATATTTTACCATTTTTACGTACCTTAATTCTGTATTACAAGTTAAGATACTATTATTAATTATTACCTTAATTCCATGTTGGCGCAAAATTTAATAGTGGTGGCGCCTAATAGCGCGTAATTGGCGCGTTATTATAGGCTATTTTGGGAAACTAATTATTGATATTGTCATTCTGCGTTAAGTTACCTCGCCAGGTTTCAAATTGGTTTTGAGACAAATGTAGAAAATTTCGAAATAAAATATCGTTGGCGCGTAATAGCGCGTAATTTTTTCATATAAAGAAGTTTGTTACATAGAAATTTGTGACATTTGTAATTTTTGTTAAATTGTCTAGTCTGGTTTCAAAAATTATTAAACTTATGTATTTTAGCCTAATTTAATGTTATTGAATTTTAAATTGCTGGAGCCCAATAGCGCATAATTCGAGCGATATTATGAAATATCTTTCCTTTTTTTTCATGAGTTTTGCCACTGAATTAAAAAAATTTAAATGTGTTATAAGTCATGAACCCTTATGGCGCAAAATTTGAAACTAGTGGCGCATAATAGCGCGAAATGGGCGCCTTATTATGTGCTATCTTTTTTTGCAATTTGTAATTATTGGCGAGCTGGCGTCAACTTAGCCCGCCAAGTTTCAAATCCTGTTTCTTGAAATTCCAATCTGGCGCAAAATTTGAAACTTATGGCGCGTAAAAGCGCATAATTTTGAAATAATTAATTTTGATTTTCGTTTGATTGGCGCGCCAGGTTGACAACGCCAAATTGATCCCGCATTAACCCCTGTTTAACAATTTTGAACAGAAACTACCCAGCATAGCATAGAGTCCGCCATAACACTTTCACCGTGTATACGAATTCGCACCAGAAAGTACCCATTATCCAGCCTGACTCCGAGATAAAAGATACACCCGGTATTATATAAAAAAAAGCACTCGAAAGTTCCCAGCCGTGTATATACAACCCGACATAAAACATTCACCCTGTGTAATAATCCTGATCAGAACCCACTCTGCTAAGTATATACATGCGAATATGAGACATACACCCTGTATACAAATGCGCAGTCGAACCATTGGGCTTCTATTAAAGAGGAGATGAAACTTCTCTCCCCTTCTACCTTTAACAGTGCTTCGAGAGCGTAGAATATAATTTTCCGTTTTTGCGGGCGCAGATTTTTCATTCCCCTTAGGTTTTCCTCGCAAAATCGCCGAGGCCATGTAAACAAAAAAGATGGCCGTGATTAGGAGTTAATCATTTGTTTGTTAATGGTAGTTAGTAAACCTTGGATTAACCTTAGAGTAAACGGTGAAAATGAATAAAAAACCGAAATTAAGAAGTGGGAAAAGAAAGAGGTGTGTGTACGGTAGTTGTAGAAGCGACTCTCGCTACTCTGCAACGTTTAATTTTAAGAACATTAAGTTCATTCCGTTCCCAAAACCGAGTAAAAAAGAGGAAAGAATGAAAAAATGTCTTATGTGGATCGATCGATGTGGGAGATTGGATGATTTTGATGTTAAAAGCATACAGCCTGACTCTTTTGTGTGTTCCCTACATTTTGTTGATGAAAATGGACCAACTTGTGAAAATCCCGATTTACTGAACTATAGACAAACAGAAGCATACAAGGTAAATATTCGTTTTCACTAGTTAAAAATAATCTGATAAACAATATAAGTTTTCTTAATTATTATACAGAGTTATAAGGAACAATATATGACCAATTGACCACCTTGATCATTCTACTCCAGATATATGCCTTCCTTCTGATCAACCCATCAACGGGCAACTCCCGAAAGAGAAAAACATCATAGATACGTTTAATAGTGCTGTTTAAATCAAATTTGGGAATAGTGAAACTATGTCAGCCATGTTTCCAAAGGATGAAAGTTGTTTATTAGAGTCACCTTTGAATAAGTTAACAAATACGACTCTGAATCATGAAGCTCCTAAACCACTACCATAAATAGATATAGAGAATGAATCCATGTGTTATTCACCTCATATAGAAACCACCAAAACTGATCCTCCCCTGTAGCACATGAAGCCGTTTGAGGGTCGGGGTACAGTCGAAAAGTCGCTTTATAGTCGACGACCAAATGCCGACCTAAAAACGTCCGAACGTTTTTCGACATTAAAACCGTAAATCCATTTTTGGAACTATTTATGGTCGGTATGCCGACCATTATCCGACTTAAAATAGACCTTACATTTAATTATTACCCCTGTAGCACAAAGAGTCGATTTAAGGTCGGGCTTTGGTCGAAAAGTCGCCTTTCGGTCCTGGTTCTAATACGGACTCTAAAAGTGCTAAACATTTTTGATAATTCCTCGTGAGTACGTTTTCGGTCGCTTTTAAAGTTGGTATAGCGACCTCGCATTTTGAACCACTAGCCGACTCTAAAGCCCAGTTCACACTTTACAATTAATTGGGCCACTTAATTGAAACCAACTAATTGTAAGCAAAAAAATTGAATAGTGTGAACAGATAAATTGTAACCATTGTTCCAACTTTTTCTGTTCACACTGTACCATTGTCTTGCTTACAATTAGTTGGTTTCAATTAAGTGGCCCATTTAATTGTATAGTGTGAACTGGGCTTAAGAGTCTTATCATTGGAACTATTTAGAGTCCAAACGCCGACCTTGAATTGTAATAGCTGTCGTGACTTGCAAAAGACATGACACATTTATAGCCCGAGCAACGGTCGACTTATACATGTATACCCAACATTTATTTGCCAATTAATCGCTCAAAACTATGAAACTTTGGCGATTTAATAAAACAAATTGAAATATTTTTAAAATAACTTCCTTTCTGTATAATGTTTTTTCGAAAAAGATTATATATTCAATCCGAGAATGTTTCCTTATTAAAAATCTCTCATTTCAAGTAGGTTACATTCGTATAACTAAATATGTTAGGCTAAGATATTATCAATGAAGATTTGTTCATTACTTTTACTAAACCCCAAGAAACTATGCTTTAGAAATGAGGTACGAAACTGCAGTTAAAGAAACACTGAAACAAATTAGAACCTTAAATAATTTCTTTGACTGTATGAATACAAAGAATTTTAAAGAAGGAATTCGCAAAAGAAACCCTAATTTAAATCCTTACACTGATATAAATGACCCAAGGTTAAAAGTAAGTAAATTTCATGAATTGCATTTACTCTACACTCTTAAAAAAAGGCGTTCAAAGCTCGGTCAACATTGAACGGCATTCTCAAGGTACGAAATCAGAGATGACTCGTTCTTAATATATTTTTTCGTTCAACTCAGAACGAACGCTCTCACTCCCTCTTGTGGAATACTCGTAAACTACACGTTGGTGGCGGGCTCGCAGCCACCTCCCCCGAATTTCCCATTTTGGTCAATGTTTTCTCCTCCATCGCGGCCTCGCCAAGCGCGCGCTACAGTTACTAGTAATTAAATATATAAATACATTATTAGAACATCGGACCTTGGCCGGCATTTTGGCGGAACTTCAAGCTTCAATGTGCATTGTTTGAGGAAAAGGTAAGAATTCAATTAATTTTTTTAAATTGAAATACATAGCTCAGTGTAGTACAAAATGTGTGTAAAATATTAATTCATGTATATTAGCGAAAAACAAGCAATAGTACTACATAATTTAATGAAAGATAAGAATAATCTTAAATGTTCAACAAACTTGGTGTGTGCGTAAAGGCGCGTCTTGGCGCCATTATTCAACCATTTGTAAACCAAGTTATGGTTAGTAAGAGTTTGAATGGAGTTTTGACCTTAACGAATTGAATTAATATATAACAGATTTCAAGAAAAATGACCACATATTTTAGCGATTCTGATAAAAATACCTAATATTTAAACCATATTAGTTTTTTTCTCTTCTTAAGGTTATGTTTAGAAATGAGTGAAATTGGTGGGATTTTGACCTGTACTAGTAAAATTACAATACATTTCAAGGAAAATGACCACATATTTTAGTGATTCTGATAAAAATAACTAATATTCAAACCATATTAGTTTTTTTCTTTTCTTAAGGTTATGTTTAGAAATGAGTGAAATTGGTGGGATTTTGACCTGTACGAGTGAAATTACAATACATTTCATAGAAAATGACCACATATTTTAGCGATTCTGAAAAAAATACCTAATTTTCAAACCGTATTGGGTTTTTTCTTTCATTTACATTTAAAATGAGTGGAATTGGTGGTATTTTGACCTTTCAAGTTAATATAAAACAGAATTGAGGGAAAATGAGTACATATTTTAGCGATTCAGATAAAAATACCTAATATTCAAACCATATTTTTTTTTTGAGGTTATGTTTAGAAATTAGTGAAATTATTGGGATTTTAACCTGTACGAGTTAAATTATAATACATTTCAGGGAAAATGACCACATATTTTAGCAATTCAGATAAAATAAATATTATTCAAACAATATTAGTTTTTTCTTTTCTTAAGGTTATGTTTAGAAATGAGTGAAATTGGTGGGATTTTGACCTGTACGAGTAAAATTACAATACATTTCAGGGAAAATGACCACATATTTTAGCGATTCTGAAAAAAATACCTAATTTTCAAACCGTATTGGGTTTTTTCTAACATTTACATTTAAAATGAGTGGAATTGGTGGTATTTTGACCTTTCAAGTTAATATATAACAGAATTGAGGGAAAATGAGTACATATTTTAGCGATTCAGATAAAAATATCTCATATTCAAACCATATTAGTTTTTTCTTTTCTTAAGGTTATGTTTAGAAATGAGTGAAATTGGTGGGATTTTGACCTGTACGAGTAAAATTACAATACATTTCAGGGAAAATGACCACATATTTTAGTGATTCTGATAAAAATAACTAATATTCAAACCATATTAGTTTTTTTCTTTTCTTAAGGTTATGTTTAGAAATGAGTGAAATTGGTGGGATTTTGACCTGTACGAGTAAAATTACAATACATTTCAGGGAAAATGACCACATATTTTAGCGATTCTGAAAAAAATACCTAATTTTCAAACCGTATTGGGTTTTTTCTATCATTTACATTTAAAATGAGTGGAATTGGTGGTATTTTGACCTTTCAAGTTAATATATAACAGAATTGAGGGAAAATGAGTACATATTTTAGCGATTCAGATAAAAATATCTCATATTCAAACCATATTAGTTTTTTCTTTTCTTAAGGTTATGTTTAGAAATGAGTGAAATTGGTGGGATTTTGACCTGTACGAGTAAAATTACAATACATTTCAGGGAAAATGACCACATATTTTAGTGATTCTGATAAAAATAACTAATATTCAAACCATATTAGTTTTTTTCTTTTCTTAAGGTTATGTTTAGAAATGAGTGAAATTGGTGGGATTTTGACCTGTACGAGTAAAATTACAATACATTTCAGGGAAAATGACCACATATTTTAGCGATTCTGAAAAAAATACCTAATTTTCAAACCGTATTGGGTTTTTTCTATCATTTACATTTAAAATGAGTGGAATTGGTGGTATTTTGACCTTTCAAGTTAATATATAACAGAATTGAGGGAAAATGAGTACATATTTTAGCGATTCAGATAAAAATATCTCATATTCAAACCATATTAGTTTTTTCTTTTCTTAAGGTTATGTTTAGAAATGAGTGAAATTGGTGGGATTTTGACCTGTACGAGTAAAATTACAATACATTTCAGGGAAAATGACCACATATTTTAGTGATTCTGATAAAAATAACTAATATTCAAACCATATTAGTTTTTTTCTTTTCTTAAGGTTATGTTTAGAAATGAGTGAAATTGGTGGGATTTTGACCTGTACGAGTGAAATTACAATACATTTCATAGAAAATGACCACATATTTTAGCGATTCTGAAAAAAATACCTAATTTTCAAACCGTATTGGGTTTTTTCTATCATTTACATTTAAAATGAGTGGAATTGGTGGTATTTTGACCTTTCAAGTTAATATATAACAGAATTGAGGGAAAATGAGTACATATTTTAGCGATTCAGATAAAAATATCTCATATTCAAACCATATTAGTTTTTTCTTTTCTTAAGGTTATGTTTAGAAATGAGTGAAATTGGTGGGATTTTGACCTGTACGAGTAAAATTACAATACATTTCAGGGAAAATGACCACATATTTTAGTGATTCTGATAAAAATAACTAATATTCAAACCATATTAGTTTTTTTCTTTTCTTAAGGTTATGTTTAGAAATGAGTGAAATTGGTGGGATTTTGACCTGTACGAGTGAAATTACAATACATTTCATAGAAAATGACCACATATTTTAGCGATTCTGAAAAAAATACCTAATTTTCAAACCGTATTGGGTTTTTTCTATCATTTACATTTAAAATGAGTGGAATTGGTGGTATTTTGACCTTTCAAGTTAATATATAACAGAATTGAGGGAAAATGAGTACATATTTTAGCGATTCAGATAAAAATATCTCATATTCAAACCATATTAGTTTTTTCTTTTCTTAAGGTTATGTTTAGAAATGAGTGAAATTGGTGGGATTTTGACCTGTACGAGTAAAATTACAATACATTTCATGGAAAATGACCACATATTTTAGCGATTCTGAAAAAAATAACTAATATTCAAACCATATTAGTTTTTTTCTTTTCTTAAGGTTATGTTTAGAAATGAGTGAAATTGGTGGGATTTTGACCTGTACGAGTAAAATTACAATACATTTCAGGGAAAATGACCACATATTTTAGCGATTCTGAAAAAAATACCTAATTTTCAAACCGTATTGGGTTTTTTCTATCATTTACATTTAAAATGAGTGGAATTGGTGGTATTTTGACCTTTCAAGTTAATATATAACAGAATTGAGGGAAAATGAGTACATATTTTAGCGATTCAGATAAAAATATCTCATATTCAAACCATATTAGTTTTTTCTTTTCTTAAGGTTATGTTTAGAAATGAGTGAAATTGGTGGGATTTTGACCTGTACGAGTAAAATTACAATACATTTCAGGGAAAATGACCACATATTTTAGTGATTCTGATAAAAATAACTAATATTCAAACCATATTAGTTTTTTTCTTTTCTTAAGGTTATGTTTAGAAATGAGTGAAATTGGTGGGATTTTGACCTGTACGAGTGAAATTACAATACATTTCATAGAAAATGACCACATATTTTAGCGATTCTGAAAAAAATACCTAATTTTCAAACCGTATTGGGTTTTTTCTATCATTTACATTTAAAATGAGTGGAATTGGTGGTATTTTGACCTTTCAAGTTAATATATAACAGAATTGAGGGAAAATGAGTACATATTTTAGCGATTCAGATAAAAATATCTCATATTCAAACCATATTAGTTTTTTCTTTTCTTAAGGTTATGTTTAGAAATGAGTGAAATTGGTGGGATTTTGACCTGTACGAGTAAAATTACAATACATTTCAGGGAAAATGACCACATATTTTAGTGATTCTGATAAAAATAACTAATATTCAAACCATATTAGTTTTTTTCTTTTCTTAAGGTTATGTTTAGAAATGAGTGAAATTGGTGGGATTTTGACCTGTACGAGTAAAATTACAATACATTTCAGGGAAATTGACCACATATTTTAGCGATTCTGATAAAAATACCTAATTTTCAAACCGTATTGGGGTTTTTTCTTTCATTTACCTTTAAAATGAGTGGAATTGGTGGTATTTTGACCTTTCAAGTTAATATATAACAGAATTGAGGGAAAATGAGTACATATTTTAGCGATTCAGATAAAAATACCTAATATTCAAACCATATTTATTTTTCTTGAAGTTATGTTTAGAAATTAGTGAAATTGGTGGGATTTTAACCTGTACGAGTTAAATTATAATACATTTCAGGGAAAATGACCACACATTTTAGCAATTCAGATAAAATACCTATTATTCAAACTATATTTGGTTTTATTCTTGAAGTTACGTTTAAAATGAGTGGAATTGGTGGGATTTTGACCTTTCAAGTTAATATTTAACAGAATTGAGGAAAAATTTTGTAAATATTTTAGCAATTCAGATAAAAATACCTAATATTCAAACCATATTTGTTTGTTTTTTCTTGAGGTTATGTTTAGAATGAGTGGTATTGGTGGGATTTTGACCTGTACGAGTTAAAATAAAATATATTTCAGGGAAAATGACCACATATTTTAGCGATTCAGATAAAAATACCTAATATTCAAACCATATTTGGTTTTTTTCTAAAGGTTATGTTTAGAAATGAGGGAAATTGGTTCGATTTTGACCTGTACGAGTTAAATTATAATAGATTTATTATATATATTTCAAGTGGTTGGAACAGGATTTTCTTAAATATTTCCAAGATTGGGAAGAAGAAATCCGAAATAGGCCTGGTAACTTCACAACTGAGCAACGGAACGCAATGCTATTTAGCAATGAAACCATGGAGGGATTGCAAATTACAGGTAATTTTAAATAATATTATCTTAAATATAAAAAATATGTTTTACGGTTTTACCTTTCTGGTATTAAATATAACATTGGAATTTTTTATTTATTTTTACCTATAGCAAAGTCTGTGAGCCGTGTGATAAAAGTTTTGTTGCAGAAAGGAGCTAAATTTGTGTTAACTAACCGTTTAAACCAAGATAACTTAGAAAAACAGTTTGGCAAACAACGAGCAGCTGGTGGAGCAAATACATTTCCTAATGTTTTACAGTATGGGTTGAATGTTGATGGTTTAAGGCGACATGATAATGTCTTCCAAGAAACTAAACGGGGAAATACCTCTACTTACAATAACAGCGTGACTTAAATTCTATAACAAATTTTTGCAAGTCAATTTATTGGTTTAATAAAACTTGTATGGAAAATTTACATTTGTTTGTACTCATCTCATATCACAGCGTAACTTTTATATCAAGCTAGGAACCTAAATTATAAAATGCAAATTGTTTAATTCTGCAATGAAAAACATTTTTGTACTTTTATCACAAATTTATTATATCACCTAGTTGGTAGGAACTTGTATTATATCACAAATATCCAATATAGAAAAATAGTTCATAACTAGTAAGTTTTAAAATAAATTTTAGAGATTAAATATTTTTGTACAAAATATCACAAATTCCATGTTAATTAGTTTCTAATTCACATTTTTGTTTTAGCTCTTTTTAGATTTTATATGCAAATTTTTAGAAGTTTGATGTTTTGTTCGATAGTAAATTGCTAATCCCTGGCCTCTGATGTTGAAAAATGATTCAATTAATTTTGTTAATAATTTATATTTCTCTGAATACTTAAGTGGTGATAATAGATCAACCCATAGTTTTTTAACATCATTGTTCGCTAATTCCTTCCTATCAACATTACTGCTATTGACATTTAATACTTTAGAATATAATGGTTCAACAAGCAAATTCATTTTCTCAAAAAGTGGATATGTTTTTTCATTTACAAAGATTAGTCCACACCTACTTAGTTTCAATCTCCAATTTGCAATAGCGGCTATCTTTCTTGACAGCTCCGATTGGGGAATACCTCCTTTAAAACAAATCAACGGCAAAAACTCAATTGTTGATGGGGGGTCCAACAAAAATGGACAAATGGCCAGCGTCTTGATATTTGATTCCAAAATGCTTAGCAATAATAGCTAGGGTTTGATATATATCGCTCGATTTGGTATCGGAAACGGATACAGAGTAATCGAATCGAACGGTATATATTCCTATAAAACCTTTTTCGACACTGACACTCGCTCAAAGCTTCAGCCTCAACTTGCAACCGAACCGAGTAGTAAATTATCGTCCTTGGTTAGTAGCAGTGGCGCATTAACCATAAGGCTTAGTATGCTTTCCAAATAGAAGAAGGCCTGAGAGGAGTGTAGAGACCGAGATAAGGGGGCTCTAACAAATCTCAAGCCAAGGGCACCCGGTTAGTAGTATATTTCGGATTAGGCGTTTTTAAGACACTAGGCGGTTTTGTGCTGAACTACACCTTGATTGCTCAAAAACTCTGAAAATCACTTCCACGAAAATGTTTGCGCAGGAACAATTTTTTTTTTACAGAGCGCAGGTTTAATTTTTGGTCTGTGGCGGCATTTGGTCAAAATTATAATTCAGGAATCCTAAGCTACGCCCATTTAAATTTTTATTTTCTAAGAAAAATCATTCTTTAAAAAAAAAATTTTTTTGGCGTGGTGATTGTGCGTTAGGGCTGGTTTTAGCTTGGGCAAAACCGCCAGGACGGTGAGCGGCAGTGTGTCAGAATTTATAGCCCGGTGTACCTAGTAACAAAGACCATACCACCGGAGGCCTATCATCATAGTGCCCTTCGCCAGCGTCCCCCTAGCCTGGACAGGTGACAAATCCAGCATGGGTAGCAGAACCCTACTAATGATGGTCGCACCTTCAACGCAAGCCACTCAACCCAGCAGAAGGTGCAGCAATGGGTGGACCAATCCCCACTTCGCACACAGCAGTGGGATTAAGAATGGATGCTGTAGCAACTCCAGCCGACACCCCACCTATGGAGGCAGGGAGTCAAGCCCTTTAAAGAGAGCACCTAAAGGGGAACGACGAGCACACAGCAGCCCAAGTAACCCGGCACAGCTGGCACCGGAGATCCCGGTGTGAGTCCAAAAAGCCGGGAAACAGGACCGCCGTGCCCTCATACGGAGGCCCGCCGCCCCACAGCAGGCTACCCTATCCGCCGAGGCGGCCAGTTTGCACGGACCCTCTCTGTTAGCCTGAACCGAAGCTCAGTATCCAGCCCAAACTTTTAAATTATCCTCTATGGAATTTTAAATGAAAAAGCGCACGATTTACAATTTTGGAATGGACTACTTATCTGATTCTCAAAAATTGGCCACTTGTTGAATTTTTAAAATAAACAAATATATTAAGAGATAAAAATAAATGTAGATCGCTTTGCACTTTGAATTTGAAAACGGTTGTGGAATAGAGATATTTTATATTACACTCCTTTTTTATAGAGTACGAATACATAAGATATCAACTGATTTTAAAAAATTTGTCGTCAGGTACATTTCATCATAACTTCAAGAACTTTTGAATGAATGTAGACAAGAAATTTTAAATTCCTATACTTGTCATATTACAGTTATCAACTAAAATGATAAGTGGTTAAAATGGTAATACAAAATGGTAATAAAAATGATAATGGCTCGAAAAGTAAAGCCTAACCCTCGGTATCATCTCATTGAATAGTTGTTTTAGCAGCTGCTTTCAAGTTCATATTGTACATATCGCTATTGAAACGTTTCTGCATATCGTTATTGGTTCAAATTTAATTCATCCACCAATTTCATGGATGCATTGGCGGGTATTAAAGAGTTCCATTAAAAGTTGAAGTAAACAAAATATTTCTAACTTTTGTCTAGATAAAATTGTCTCTAGTAAATATTATTTCACTATCCGCATTTGAATTCATTGGTGGGTATTAAAGTGTTCCATTAATAGTTGAAGTAATCAAACTATTTCTTACTTTTGTCTTGATCAAATGCACCTGGCTAAATACTCTTTCACTATAGGCATTTAAATGCGGTAAAGAAAAAACTGCCAGAACAAAATTGGAAATTATTTCAAACTCGTTTTGAACATTTAAAACCTCTAGTTTTGAAAAATCATTCCAAAACATATCAACTTCATTTTCAGATTTGATTTCATCAGGAAGAGTATAAATTCCAAGTTAACAATACTCATCCTCCAGTTTTAGAACATCTGTCTGGCTCACAAAACGAGGCAATTATTTTGAAAATGGTAAAATTGAAAGATGCAATGCATTTATTACTGACTTTTGAGAAATCATGGACACGCTGGACAAAATAGGTTCGTTAAAATTATATCTATTCTTGATTTGTTGACATCCCTCTTTAAGAAATTCACGACACCTAGTAAAAAATCCGTTTCTATTAACGTGAAATCTGGTCTAGCTCTGAGCTTTGGTCGTTAAGTTCATTTCGGACATTTACTCCCAAGTATATCTGATTAAGTTAGATATATTTTAAAGTGTTCTTTAAATTTAGTCCATTTAAATGAGCTGATTGTACATAATTCTGGTCGATGAAAGACAGAAGTAGCTCTTTATAGGTTGCCACGACTTTTTCATGAAGACTAGTAATTACAATTTTAGATGACTGAAAATATGCATTAAGCTCTGTTAGTTTCAGCAAAACCCACTAAAGAAACATAATATACAGTGTGATTACTGATGCGTGGATTGAATATATTTTTGAAAATTTCTTCAGCTGCAACTAGTTTTTCTCAGTTCCACATATTTAAAAAGAAAAACTGTGATACCACTGCTATTTATGACAGCCATCTTGTCTGCGATGGATGCAATATTTTGTGAACTTCAAGATTAAACATATCTTGGAACTGCTGAAGTTCAGCCTGTCGCTTAGAACTTTTTAAAAAAATTGTACATACTGCGTGCCAAATCTTCACAGCGCCGTGGTAGTTGTTAACAAGACTTGCTAACACACAACGAAGTGAATGACAGATGCAAGTTATAAAACATTTCGTGGGCACTCTATTTTGAGACGACTTGAAACTGAATATTGTTACCCCATCATCATATTGCACCCATTTGACCTGAAACCAATAATTTTACATAAACTTAGGTTTTCATCTTTAAAGGTTTTGATAACAGAGTTGTAAATTACTTAGAACTGCAGTTGCCTTTCTAGCTTCTTTTTAGTTCACAACTAGAACCAACTCCTAATATTGGCTGACAACATTGCCCTTGCTATTATCATTGAACCTTAAAACTTGCAGATAGTTATGGCCAATCCTGACAATAAAAACGGTATTTTTTAAGATTTTAACTAGCTCACTCTTTTCAGATGCCCCTATCACAAAAGTTGTCAAACACGTTGCTTTTGTTCTTTTAAGATTAATTTGTTAATCAATTTTGAGTATGGAAAACAAGACTTTAATACTTAAGAGAGGTGGTCGGTTGTTAAAAAAGCAACTTTATTCATTTCAGCTCTCTTGACAGAAGCATTTTGGTTCGGTTCCTTAGGATGTTTCAAAAATGTTGAGACACTTCCAATGCTATTTCTTGCATTTTTAGCTTATTCTAAGTGTTTTTTTCAGTCATGTGATTTTTAATTACATGTAGATAGGCCAAAAATGACACATGCCATAAAACGCATTCAGCTTTGGTTTTAACCACGGAGAAAATTCTGGTCTTGATTCCCAATATCTTTGATACTTTTTCGGTCGTTTTTTCGAAATTTCTTCTGCTTGGGTCATCATTCTTTGGAGTAGTTATGTAGCCATCATCATTATCATTAGATACTTCTGATAAGTTGAAAACTACGTTATATCATAATATTAGAGAAAATGTAAATTTGTAATTCAGAATTTAAAAGTTTAAACGTACCATTATTAGACGCCACCATGCTAAAACCAAAAATAAAGATCAAAAGGCCCGTGTGGAAAAAGACTCAGTGGCAGACGAAGCTTGAACTTTAACTGATGCCAGGGCAGCTCGCGAAAATGAAATATCCCCTGAATCTCCTCTCCCTCTCCCTCTCTGATTTAGTAGCCTCTCAGTGTTTCGTTTTCTCCGTGAGTTGAAAAGTAGGAGCGTGAAGTTGAAAACGTCTCCGGCCGCAGTACAACCCTAGCCGTTACGAATTGTTAAAAAAGCGGGGATGAACAAGAGAAAAGTGTTTAGAATTACTGAATCGCAAAATTTTGGGAAATACATGTTTGAGACTATTTGAAAAAATATTGAAAATATAGTACAGCCTTTCAAAATTATTGTAAACAAGCGTATCAAATGGTACATCGCTAAAACTTTGGTACAACCCAAATTTATATATAAAATTATTGATTTGTAACATAATTATGGTACGTCTGGCAGCGTGGACTGGTGGCCTTACCAGGGGTAACTCATAAGGGTGGTGGTCTTATCTCCACCTCCTACTTCGGTCAGGCTAACGGAGAGGGTCCAGCCCTTGACGTCAGTAGCTGGTTGAAAGTATCAAGATCTTAATTTCGTTCGTCTCTAATATCCAAAAGATTCCACAGCTGCTTTTAAACACAAAGAAAATACAAGACCAAGACTTGAAGTGTCCAGGTACATTTCTCCATAAAGACCCAAAAACGACTTTTAGTATTAGACTAAACTGTAAATTTTTTCAATATATTTGATATCATTTTAGCAATTTTGGGAGAATATTGGAAATTCAATACCTAATAAAAAGTTAATTACACCTTAAATGATATCGTTTATACTTGGGTAGTAAAGGCAAATCAAGTGCTTAAACCAAAAAGATTGTTTAGAAATAAAGTTCATTTTTTACTTGATTGCGCTGATCATAGGTATGCCATTTCAATGTTTTCATTTGATATTTAATTACTTTTAAAGAAAATATATTATGTTTTATTATATACAAATCGTATTACCCCATCTAATATAATAAATGAAAACTTAATTTTAGTTGCTAGGTGCGACTATTTTTCAAATTGCATTAATTCGAAAATGTCAAGTTTCGTAACCACCTGATATACTTAGCATGGATTTCATTTTAATATAATATTTCAATTGAAAACCATCCTGAATTTTAACAAAGAAATATTTTCTGTCAAGACGAAGCCCAATAAATTGTCTTTAGAGAGCTATCTTTCGAGACATCTTTGAGATATATTAAATCGTTTATTAATATTTTATGATTTCACGCCGAGTTATGGCAATTTATAATTATTGAAAAATTCTTTAGGATTTTGTATTTTCCTCCTTTAAATTCCAATGAGAAAAACATAAAATATAATTCTAAAATGTTTATTTCATACATCAAAAACAATTTCGTGACTTAATTTTATTTTGTTTATTTCAAAATAAAAGAAATTTTCTTTTTTTTGCTGTTTGAATTGTTTTTACCAAGGTTAATTCAAAAAACCAAAGTTTTAAATTTCTCAGGTTAACTTTATTAGAATCAATAAAATTAACTACATTGTAAATATTATAAATTTAATATAACTACAACATAACAGACCCAATGTAATATTCGACATTTGTGTATAATAATATACAAAGAGTAAAGCAATATCATAATTAAAGCTAATAGATCATTAGTGCTACAGTGCATGTCTTTGCAGTTAACTGTAATCTGAAGTACCTACGTTGAAAGCTCTGTCTTTCTTAATAATATTTTGCACACGTGAATTTAAATAAATTTAAGCAAAAATATTAAAATTTTTCTGGTTTCAACAAATCATATTTTATATAAGTTACACCCTTGTCTCAAAACCAAGTGTAATTATGTTAAATGCTGACCACATACTGTATGTTTGAAATATTTTTGTTTTTCTTTGGTTAACTAAAAGTGTACACACTTTAACTTTGTAATTCAAAGTGTTTTTAAAATAAAATATCTTTAAAGTGTATTTAAAATGAAATAACTGACTGTTATATTACGGTTAAGCCAATTTTTTTGACAATATCAGGGTGAAATTGAATGAAGATAACCGTATAGGTTATACCCATACCCAAAAAGGACAGTAGCAAATTCTTGGTGATGACGAAACAGGGCCCAGCCTGAAGACCCAATTTGTGAGAACCTAGTTCATTGTAAAATATCAAAAGTTCTCTACTGCCACCTTCAACAAGCGATCTGTCGGCAATTAATGGCAAGTATTTGTACAGTTTTTCCGTTTCTTCCGGTATCGCCGAAGCTTCAAAAATCAAAGATGCCAACACAAATAAGTCCATGAACTGTCCAAACCAGAAAGAGAACGAACAGTCAATTTTTCCCAGCGTTTCTGGGCAAAAAATATACTTTACTACGACAGTGACGTTGTTGCAAGTAATGAAAAAGGTGGAAACAAACCAGAGCAACGTCATATTCTTGAAAATATCATTCATTGCGTCCAACAGTTGTCGAACTTTGAAGATTCTTTGACGAGCGGCACTCAATGCGATTGTTTTCCTGAAATCGGACACGATGCATTTCGAAATTTCAGCAATGGTTCGCGTTAAAAAGTAGTAAAGAATTACGTGAAAAGCTCTTATAAGAATACTGGCAGGTACGGCAATTACAGAAATCGAGCCGAAAAACACTCCAAAGATATGATAATTCCACGAACTACTGTCGCATCCAAAACACAAGTAGCTATAAGTATTCGATTTGCGAGCTTCTTGGATTTGATTGGACGTAGCTATTAAAGCAGACATCAAATAGTAAAATATAATGATAAACAGGATGAGAGTTAATACGGTGGTTCTTAGCAGCAGACGTTTAATAATTCGTTCATGGGTGGTTTCTGATGTGCGAATAACATCGCCGATAAATCTTCGGACTGCGGCCCTTTTCCTAAAAAGTTCGAAAAAGGTGGAAGCGAATGGCCAGTAGGACGTCAACGTCTGTCCTAAGAGAGTCACGATTTTATGGTCACTCGTTTGAATTATCCAAAAGACTTCGCAGACACTTTTATAGACGATTAAAATACTTGACAGGATTCCCAATGTCAACGTAAACTTCTCGATGTAGATCCAATTGCGACTTTTAACATCGAATTTATCCTCCAAAAAACGTAAACCCAATTTTTTTAAATTCATCATAATTTCGTTTTCAGAAAAGTGCTTAAAAGATTTGCAACTTATGATAAAATTTCAATTTATGGCTTTTAAAAACAAGTTATTGAATTGCAATAAATGGTAGAATAAGCGTAGTCTCGAAAGTAAAATCAGAAAGTGAACTCTTAGATTTTCCAAACAAATAGCTGATATTCCAATAATCAATAAAACACTATTATTTTCTTTGATGTGTTTTTAATCTTTCAGTTTTTTCTTGTCCAATATTTAATTGCATTTCATGAAAGCCAAAATGTCAAAACCTGTGTTTTATTTAATATTTATACACTTGTAAAACTATCAAAAACCTCGTAGGCGGGAAATTGACATTGAACTCGGGAATTTTTATAATAAACAACCTTTTAATTAAGAAGCACTATACATTTTAAAAAAATAAAGAATTAACGGCTAAACCTTTATTGTTGAATATTATTGTTTATCAACTTTATAAGAAGAATACCGTAAAAGCCTCTTTTTCGTTGAAGCTGAACGTTTGTTTTAACAATTACATAATTGAATTATATTTTTCTTATTAGGCTGAACCTTCCTCAAGTGCTTAAAATAATTTTGATAATTATAATATTATTAGTTGACGAGATATAAGGTCCTAACTAAAGGGTAGTTTGGGCCGAATAAAAACGTAATAACTTAATTACTTTTAAATTTAAAATTGACAAAATTATTTTAAGCACTAAACAAGAGGCTGTTCTACACTTAAATATTAATTTTATAAGTTAAAATACAAAATTAAAAGAGTTCAGCTTGAAATAGCGCGAAAGTAGACAATGGCCACTGTAGTCTTCCCCCTTAACACTGAAATGAAATTCTTAAATTGTTTAAAAATAATATTTTATAATTTTTTAGATTCTTTGGTGCATCTAAATTAACAACATTAACGAGTAAAAAATAATTAAAGAAAGAGAAAACATGTCTTGTTAATAAAACCGACGTATCTGTATTAAATCTCTAAACGGCTCAGTGTAATATAACATAGTATTTAGTTAGCTGCTAAATATTTTATTATTTTTTCTTTAGCGTACACTATTCGATCGCAAGATTCTTTCTTTTCCTATTGTCATCTATTTAATAAACGTTGAAGTTTATTCAAATATTTTCCATGGTTTAATGTAAGAATGGTTGTATTTATTGGAAATTAGTACAAGTGGAAGTTTGATTTACTTGCTACAAAAAGATACAAGAACATTCTCCAGGGAACTTAGGATTGAATATCGTAGATTTCAAATACAAGAATGTCCTTGGAGATTATTTGTGCCATGGAGTTGGATAATTAAACAAATATATAAAAAGATAAACCAGACTTCAGTCCGTAATTAGTTTTCCATTCAAATTAGGCTAGTAAACGGAACTTTTATAAATGGAAAATGTAGGCCAGCGAAACGCGTGCTATGATCGCTGAGCCCAGGTTACGGAACGTATTAAAATGTTAATAAAAAGTGTAAAGGCCTTTGTGTTGCAAATTTAATGCAAATGCTTTATATATTTAAAGAAAAAGTTATATTTATATTCCAAAGTAAATTCTATAGTAATAATTGCAGTACCAATTTATCGCAAAAAAATGAAAAAGCATACGTAAGTTGACGAATTTGTTTTTAAAAAGGCCGCTATATTAAGTCTGGAAATAAGTTTGTTCAATGGTGTTGTTAAAATAATGAAACTTTAATTTATGCGGTGAAACATTTTATCAATTCTATAAAAACCCTTTAATTCATTCAAAAATATTCCGTGAGCAGTGATATGGAATGCTTTTTACTTCAGCTGCTCCAGTATTGAAATACTTACGCAACGCAACTTTGGTTTGGTTGTCTCTAAGTAGATCCAAGTGAAAACATAATCGTTGGGAACTTGTGGCTCCAGTGGTGTCATTAGGGTCGATGTCAGCCGGTGCGATAACTCTTGATGTCATCCCCCGTACCATACTTTAAAGACCATAAAGTAAAATTAATAAAATAAAAAGTATTTTTGTACTATGAAAGAGGTACCCTTTCTGAGGGTTAATTACCCCTGTGAGGAAAATGTTTGGTTCTTTCAGTGTCAGCGTTTCCATTAAATAGATCTTTTTGGCTCACGTTATTTTTACAGACTTAGGCCGAAAGTACTAGTGCCCATTGCCCCGAGCCGTAGCTAACCTTCAGGGCGCCCTGGGCAAGATACCAAATTTAATTAAATATACTTAAATGGTTTTTATTTTTCAAATTTATTTTTAATCGGGGCAAACTTGCTCACAAAAATTGGTATCTTTTGTAACTTGACATTTAATAGCTGTAATTCGAAAGTCAGTATGAGAGATCCGTGTTCTTATGAAGCGAAGAGAAACCCAGTCATAACGTCATTTTTTCGCCATCTCTAAAAATTAAACTAACCGCATCACGGATGACGAGGCAGTCAATCTTGGTTTAGTATGATCAGAGTGGAACATCGGAGCACGCAAATGGAACCTTAAATGTCGATGAGAACGATCAAAAGAGCTCAAAAGAAGTAAAATCTAAAACGCTGTTACCAGAAGTTAATAATATATCTCAATTGGAGAGGTAGTCATCTGTGAAGTAGGAATGAAAAACAAACCTTCGCAGGCTCGAGATAGTAGTCACTGGATGCGAGTTCCCCCGCCAAAACCAACGAATGTGTACACTGCATCACAGTACAAAATTTACGCGTTTATTACTCCGCCTGGCCGTAATTTCCCTATCTAATAGTTTTAAGAGTAATTTTTATGTAGCATTGGGTCCCGCACTATTTTTTCGCCCGAAACGTGGTTTGAAAAAGCAGCCGTAGAGGGAGATGAACACTTATCTCGTAGAAATATTATACACTTCTGCTTTTACTAAGGCAGTGTAGGCAAAGTTGAATTTCTGATGATTCGTCACTTGGTGAACAACAAGTAACAGCTATTTAATAATCTTCAAGATTGTGTATCGTGTACTCTCAAGCTTTTATTTGGTAGTACTTCCTACTTTAACTTAAGAAAGCTATGATTTCGTCTGCTACAATTACCCTTTTCCGGTTACTTAGAGCCACGTAGTACCCAACGCAAGAAGCTCACCCACTTGATGGATATTCGTCTGCAAAGCGGGCATTAAATCACAAAGCGTCTGCTTAGCAGATGAAAAACCAGCAGTTTATGAGGTCCTACCGTTGACCGCTACCTGGAAATCCCAATTGACAAAAGAAACCGTTGTCACAATCACTTACTCGTATTTTACGAATTTTTCTGGCCTTGACTAAGTTTTTAATATTGTTATTTAATTATAGCTCTCATCCAAATTTTAAAATTTATTAGGTAAAAACAGGGACTTTTCATGATAAAAAGGGTGAAAATAGGAAAGAAATAGCAACCTATGTAAAACCAAATGTTTATTTAAAGTGATAAATGGCTAAAATTGATTAGTTTTAAACTATTGGATCCCAAAAAGGACAATTAGTCGTGACCTTGTGTAATAACATATAATTATACTTTAGATTTGACCATAATGTAAGGTATTTTGGAACAGCAATATAAAAATGTTTTAAGTCGACAGCTTTTACGCTGATATCCAAATTTTACGGTACCGAATGCACCGTAAAAACCAAGATTTTTAGTAATCGCATGAACATGATGGAATCATGCTTCAGGGGAAATATTTTTCTGTTACTTTTGAAGGTGCGTTAAGTAGAGCGCAAACACAAAGAAAGATTTTGAATATGTTCTGACGATTAACTTAATTTAATAATCTCTTAGCATTTGCCAACTGAAGAGAAGCAGTAGACATATTTATAGAGCAGACTATATTTACGACTGTACAGAAGCTTCTGTTACACTTTTAGACCAATGTCCCCTTCTCCCAACAAGTGAAGAAAAATGGAAAGGGTACGAAACGTCCCAACTTTACAGATAATTTACAAATAGATTACCGTATAATATAGTTGGTAAAAAATTAAGATGCAAATAATCCAGAAATGCGTTAAAACCTTGCACTTTTCATCCCAGCGTAAAAGAAAAATGTCCGCCTTTATAATTTCCTAGGAAGCTCCAGCAACGTTTCGGCTTATAATTTTTTTAAACCTCCGATATTGAACCCCTCAAAATTCTGTGCACTGGGCTAGACCATAGCTACGGCTCGGCCATTGCTTCATAAAACTAGAATTAGTCTCAGTTTAAAAAACAGCATTGGCCGTATTGGTGGTTTGGTATGACGGCGAAGTTGTGTCACAGAAAAATAAACGCAAATTAGTGGCACAGCAAACCAAATACAAAGGCCTTTGCTTCCATTTTCAAATTAAAATTTAATCAAAAATATTACAACCAAATGATAATTTAGTTAGAAAAAGCAATGTTTAAATTCTAGACGTTTTTCTAAACGGGAAAATGCAACGCTCTCACAGACATATACTATACCGACACGCGTTGAGTAGAAGAAACGTTTAGTATTTTAGCGCGTCGAATTACAAAACGTGTACGTTTAAAGCATGTAAAGTTCTAGAAACGATTGTTTTATACGTGTTGAGATCTTGAAGTGCTTAAAATGTAAACTCGTCTATTTGACGAAACGTTTAATTTTGCAACTCGTAGATTTCTCGAAAAGTTCAAGGTTTAAACGCATTGAGTTTTGGAAACGTATAAGTGTCAAACGCGTCGAAATTTGGAAACGTTTATGTATAAAACGCGTAGCGTTGTCGAAACGTTTAACGATTAATCGCGTCGTGTGGTCGAAAAGTTTAAGTTTCAAAGGCGTCGAGTTCTCGAATCGTTTAAGTTTCAAACGCGTCGACTTCTTGAAACGTGTAAGATTCAAACGCGTCGAGTTCTCGAAACGTGTAAGATTCAAACGCGTCGAGTTCTTAAAACGTGTAAGATTCAAACGCGTCGAGTTCTTAAAACGTGTAAGTTTCAAACGCGTCGAGTTCTCGAATCGTTTAAGTGTCAAACGCGTCGAGTTCTCGAATCGTTTAAGTTTCAAACGCGTCGAGTTCTTGAAACGTGTAAGATTCAAACGCGTCGAGTTCTCGAAACGTGTAAGATTCAAACGCGTCAGTTCTCGAAACGTGTAAGATTCAAACGCGTCGAGTTCTTAAAACGTGTAAGATTCAAACGCGTCGAGTTCTCGAATCGTTTAAGTGTCAAACGCGTCGAGTTCTCGAATCGTTTAAGTTTCAAACGCGTCGAGTTCTTGAAACGTGTAAGATTCAAACGCGTCGAGTTCTCGAAACGTGTAAGATTCAAACGCGTCGAGTTCTCGAAACGTGTAAGATTCAAACGCGTCGAGTTCTTGAAACGTGTAAGATTCAAACGCATCGAGTCCTCGAATCGTTTAAGTGTCAAACGCGTCGAGTTCTCGAATCGTTTAAGTTTCAAACGCGTCGAGTTCTTGAAACGTGTACTCTTAACGGCGTCGGATAATTAATAATCGTAGTGATCGCTTCAGGATTAGAGCAACGAAGAGGCGACTCTTACATTTGTTTCCGGGGGAAGCGGGCACACCATTCTCAAAATGAACAAAAAGAAACAAATTGGACATAACCCCCCGTGTCTAAGCCGAGATTACCAAAGAAATATAAAATTAATGTACTTACCAACTCTAAGGAAATCATCAAACGTTTCCGCAATCACCGCTTTTTTAAGCTTCCGGTCAGATGAGGTTACCTTAAAAAGCATGCTTTCTACCGCTGTAATGAATACATTTATTGCCTTTAACAAAATAGTGCGATAGGTTAAATGTTTTACATCGGAATGTTTAATGGTCCAATGGAGAATTTATTAAATTTTTATCAAATTTTGTTTTTTTTACATTAACATGTTTAGGAAATAATTAAAGCCCCATTTATCTCCAAACATTTGACATATTATGAATATTTTATAACGTCATGGTCATTTTATAGACTAACCAGGAGTCGGCAATATACTGAGGATAAATTTGAGGCCATTTAAATGGCAGCTTATTAATTGGGATAAGTCTACCAGTTAAAGGTCTTTTTAAGATATACCGATTCAAATGACTATCAAAATACTCGATTTCAGCCAAAAGACCAACGACGTAACTTGTCAGGTTGATACAAACTACACTTATTACAATCATAAAGGTCGGAACCCCATCTTTAGAGTATTTATTCACTAGAATTATATCTTTTTTGTAACAATGTCCGTTAACTGTAATAGCTGGGCTGACGAGCATGGATTTAGTGTCACCGGAATTTTCATCAAACAAATGTAACAACGCCTTAATATCCTCATCAATATCACAATAAAATCCCTCTTTAACGTGTTCTAAATCACTAAGGAAGTTTTGATTTTTGCCTCCACTACCAGCAAGAGGAGCCGGGTTCGATCCCAGCTTGTGGCACTGGGTGAAAACTCGGAACAACTCCTTCTGCGTTGAGTTTGCAAGTTCTCTCCCCACTGGTTTAAGGGGTTTTCCCCCGAGCTCTTCGGTTTCCCCTTCCATAAAAACTTGTTGAGGTTAACGGTAATAGTTAGTGTAGGGAGCTGGTGGCTCGATCACGTGGCATGCAGGGCTTGCCACCACCCTCCTACGCAGTGTAACCCGGCCACCTGAATTAAAAGGCTTCAAAAGTCGCTTGATGACTTAGGCCTAGGGTGGTGCCTTGGGTATTAGCCTAGCTGATTATTACTTTGTTCTAAGCAGAACCAGCGTTGGTGCATTAAAGCCATGGTTTTTGGCACCGACTTAAAACACCTCCATTTCTTGTTTTTGAAGTAAGAATGTTTGCTTTCCAGTCTCATACACGAATGGAACCTTAAAGGGCCATAATCTTTCAGCTGTTGCGGAAAGTGCAATAAATAATGCATTTTCGGCGTTATGGAGCAATTTGGATAAAGAATTTTGAAATTTTCATTATGATCAGCAATGAGGCATTGAAGCGTTGTGGATGCCGTACTATTTGCTAAAGACGAAAAGCTAATCTGCGTTATTTGAGTTAGGCGCAAATAATTTTCCCAATGTGGATTTGATTGCGGTATACGATGACCTATATACATTAGCATAAAAAAAGAAGAGTTTTCATAGCTGAAGCAGTTTGCTTAAGTTCACCGTTTGTTTTCAAATGCTTAGCTTCAATTACCGCTGGTTTCACTTATAATTCCATTTTCTGATATGCAAATGTCTGTGTGGCAAAATTGAGTTCGCTAATTGAAAATAGCTTTAATTCGAAAATGAAATGATGAAGCATAATTTTTGTTTCATACTTAACCACACCTTCAAGTAGAACATGCATTGGGTAATGCAAAATATCTTTAGTAACTCTAAAATCCGGGGTTCCAGCAAAGGGACTTTTTTTATTCACACCCCACTGTTTGGACCAATATACTTTGGTTTTTCTTGAACACTCATTTAAAGCACGCACATGATCGCTATGTTCTACCTCGTCTCGCAATTTAAAAGTATCAGGTTCGATGCACTCTCTTATTTAGGGTTTTGTAGCTTCACACGTTCTACAAAAACTTTATGCGCTACCTACACCCTCTTTAAACCCACCAATTTCCTGAGCTGCTAAAGTGTCTTCAAGAATGTATGTCAATTTCCCTTTAATTACTTTTTCGATGCCATTGATATTAATATTAACTCCAGAATTCAACAAACTTAGGTCCTTTTTAAATTCTTTCAGTAAAATGTCTAAGCCAAACTCCTTTATGTCTTTCTGTTTCGCGACTGCAAGTAATTGAATTTAAGTTAGTTTAGACCTTAAATGTGGGTGGATGTTTAAGAGCTGCTTTTTTGCGCGTGCTCCAATGGGATTTGCTATTTCCAAATCATCTAAGTATAAATGAAACAGTAAATTAGTTTGCTCTGTAACGGGGCATTTTGGTTTCATTATATATCCACCAAATACATCTGACATCAAATCATTCACTGTTTCATCAACGAGTTGTGCAACTTGATTTGACATAATTTTCTCCATTTCGGGCATTGTTAGAAGATTTTTCAACGATTCAAGAAATGAGATATAGTAGGCAATGGCTGGCTTAACGTTATTAACATTAGCAGAGGGTTGAGTAACGCTTGGCTTGCTATAAGAACCAATTGTTACCGAAACAGGGGGCACATAATTCATTTCTGATTTATAAAACAAATTTCGTTTGTATGCACTTTCTAGGCCATAAAATAACGGTATCTCATTAATATTTAAATTCTCCGAAGAGTACGTTTTGAAGAGATCAGACGTAGTTTCCATGACATCATTAATAACTTCGTCAGATAAACCATGTTTTTCTTTTAGTTTCAAAACATAGTTTGCTTCAATAAACTGTTGCACAGATGGTATATTATTTATTCTACGAGGAAAAACTTCAATTAAAGGTTCATTCGTATTTTGATATTCTTCAGGCTCTTCTAAATTTGGGTGTTTTCTTAATTTATGGCTTCGTAATGAGTTTCGATTTTTAAAAACTGCACCACAAATATTGCACCGAAAAGAGAGCTTAGCTGAATGTTTGTGATTACGAGTAATGTGTAGTGAAAGTAACTTTTCGTCCTTCGTATAATAACTACAAAATTGGCACACAATGAAGTCTCGAGGGTTCATTATAGACAATTCAAAATTTAATTGTCAAATCTGGAATAGCTGCTTGTGGTTTCTAAAAGGAATAAAAAATAAAGCCTGGAACCCATTAATGAAGTTAAAGCTGCTGATTCAAAATTTCTGTGTGACCGAAACCGGTCGCTAGGCTATTCTAAATAAGCGAGTTTAAATTAATTTTTATTCCGATGGAACTTTTCACAATAAAGGGATGCCTAAGCGGGCGTCATAGGTCACCGAGGTCATGCTGAAGTATGACGTCAAAGTACCATCCTCGTCTGCTTTTTCGCATCACTGCCCATACGGCAATAATACTGAAACTCGCTTATTGGATAAGTCTAATATTCTTCAATAAGTATTTATCTTCTTAGGGAAATATTTTACTACGACAAATTAACAGAGTTACGTCATCACCAAAAAGAAATCACTCCCTGGCGCGTTTAAGTCAGGCTGAAGTTATTATAGTACCATGATAGCCCGTCTCAGAGTTCTTAGAAATATATATTTACTATAGAGTAAACGTTTTTTATCCTACTTAAATCAATATATTTCGCTTTTCTGAAATACAATAGTCAGAAAATTAAACCATGAGGATTGTATAGATTTCTAGATATTACAATACTGCTCAGCGCCGCGAGTGGTAGAAACAAAAAACCGCTTGGTATTCCAGATTTAATGTTCCCTTTAATGGTTTCTTTTATGTGCAAGAAACACAAGTATCATAATTTCCATAAGTATGTCACTTGGGAAATATGCTGAATGCTTCATAAATTAAATGCATGGGGTGTTAGTGGCCCTGGTGACCACTTAATTAAATCAAAGTTTTTCCCTTCAAGATTTTAGTTAATTAAATTATGAAAGCCTGATTTTGAAGGTTGAAAATGGTAAGTGGCCAGTGGCCAGTTTTTTAATTAAATTATCTAGGCACTACTGGCCACAGGTCCAGTTTAAAAAAAATCTTAGCTCGTGGAAAATCCTTTGTGTTGAATCCATAGCTCACTGCTCTTCTTAACGTCTTCGTCCTAGCTTTCACAAGCCTTTGTGGAAGGCAGGACGGATATAAAACGGAGAGCCAGTGGGCGACTAGCCTAAAGCGCCACCTAACTTAAGTGGCGCTTCACACGTAGTACACCAGGAATACGGAACAACTGCCGGTTGTCTGCTAGTTATCGCCCCCGTATATTTTTGGAAAATCAAACACCACGTAAGGTGTCTATTTCTTTATTATGTCCATGGTTTTAACCGATTTCTGGAGAGTGAAGCTTTTGCCCTCTGGGTTTCACAAAGATAATAATCCCGTAAAACATTTCTAGTGATTGTTAATAAAAAATTGCAGCTATCAGCAAATTTTGTCTAAATTGGAAGTGAAGACGAAAAATCTGCGGATTGTTTTTCGTTAATATACGACCCAACCAGTAAAGTAGAGCTCATAAAGAAGCTTATGAACTGCGTGGACAATACTTAGTAAGTTGTGTGTCTACAACGAAGAATCATTTAGACGATAAATTTACATATAACAATAAGTTCTCAGTGCCAAGTATACGATTTAATTCAGTGGCTTAAATAGAGGTTTTGGTGCCCTGGGCTAACATTTAATTTTGCTGGCATTTTTAATACCAAATATACGGTGAAAATGAAAGTGCCTGACGTTAAAAATGCAGCCCAGATCGAACCACCCCCTCCGCTACGGTACTGACTTTATTTATTCCCACCATGTTTTTCGACAATAGGAGTCAGGGGTCTCCTCACCGGAAAGTTAGACGAGGTCAAGTTAATAAGAATTTTATCGTACTGGAGATCGTCTTTTGTCTAAACCACATTGCAGGGTATTCATGAGTTCTACTGCACTTCAATATCAACTTGCCAATAATTATATTCCAAGCTTAATTTCTAGACTAACCCCTTCCTACTTTTAATCTCTTCGCTAGTTTAACTTTACCTCCGGCTTTTATAATTAATGCCTTCCCTAAATTGTAATAACATTGTTGAATTTAATATTAATGTTTTGATCGAATTAATAATTCGCTTTGAACTAAAATGTTTAAGTTTTTATTTAATAATCGTTTGGCTATAGATTTAATTAGGCCGACTAGCACAGGTATTCATGAATATAGTACAATACAACATACAAGTTTAACTTAGGCCTAAATTTTCGTTACGCAGATATTTGGAATTACATTAATATATAAGAAGAAGCAATTCTTCTTTTTTGCAAGTAATTGTAAACGAAGATATAAAATAATCAGAAATAAAATCAACACGTAGACTTACTTTTAAAGAAAAACGTGAGCAACTCGGAAGCGTCTTGAAAAGTTGAAATGGAAGTCAAGTATAAATAAAGCGAATATTTCCAAGGAACAGCGTTGCCAGATGTTCAAAACATATTAAACGTAACTAACAAGTGCAAAACTTTTCACCACCTTATTTCCAAAACAACGTAACTTTGTACACAAATCTTAAAACGATACGTGGTTTTGGAAATCCAGTAGCGGTTTGGTTTTAGTGGATGTCAGTGTTTGGAACCACCGCGAGTCCTCTCACCCATATTATGTAAATCAGCGTTGAGATATGTGTGTATTAAAAATACGATAATAAAAATTGGTTTAGTCACTTACGTAAGCATTTATTGACTTGAAAACGTTTGCTTTTTACATTCTATAGCTCAGTTCACACTATGCAGTTAATTGGGCCACTTAATTGTATCCAACTAATTGTAAGCAAGAAAATTGTATAGGATCATGAGCAGAATAATTGTAAGAATTGTCCCCACTTTTTCTGTTAATACTATATGTCCCCATTTTTTCTGTTCACGCTATACAATTTTCTTGCTTACGATTAGTTGGATACAATTAAGTGGCCCAATTAACGGTATAGTGTGAACTGTGCTTAGCCTGCAGTGGCGCCGATCGCTTTTTTTTCCCAATGGGGGCTGAAGCTCACTAATAAACTTGCAAAAAGGCTGCTGGCAACACTTTCTTGTTACGGATGCTTAAAAGTAAATGGACTTTAACTTCGGCGGTTTTACCAATGGGTGCAGAGCCCCCATTGATTTTTCCCAATGAGGGCTTCGGCCCCGCCGCCCCATGGGATTGGTGCCACTGTGCTGAGGTAGTAAAATTAGTAAAACATCAGACTATCAGTAACGCCATATGTAACAAAATTACTCATAAGTATGCTACTAGCTCTATTTCTTCACAAACGGTTTGTTTCACAGATATTGCGTCGTCAGTACCCTACGTAATATTTGACGTCATATTTGATGTCATATTTGACGTCATCGAATCTCAAATGCCGTAGCCCAATTAGCTCTACGTCTGATAAACCGACGGCCATTATTTTAGTAAACAAACCGGTTTGAACAACCAAGGCTTAGGAGCTAAAATGAACTACAATATAGCGTCCAGTTCTGCGAATGTAATTAATTTGAAAATTAACGGAGTTCTCGGAGACTCACGTTCTAAAATAACTTTGCATTGTCAAATAAAAGAAGAAGGTTTATTGGAAAAATAGTTGAAATTCAGGTTGAGCTTTTCTGGCGCACCTACAAGGTTGGAGTCTTTGCAGATTCTTTTGAGCCTAGGCCTAACTCTTCTAGGCTTGATATGGGTTTTAATAACGCTGGTGGAATATCCCACTTCGACGAATTGTTCCATTTTCGGAAAACGATCACTTATTGGTCATTTTCCCAACCTTTTATTTTTCTAAATTACCCATTATTTAACTTCATCCACACAAACCGTGCGAGTTTATAAATTTCTATAAAGCTACATTGGGCGGACTAAAATTCCGACGCAAAAAATTCCTTCTCAATTTAAAGGTTTTCCATTGGCTTAAATAAATATGTTCGATTGATTTATTTTTAGGGCCCCTGATTTTTTTAAGGGACATTGGCCCCAGGACTACCGCTGTTTCCAAGTCTGCTAGCAATTGTAATAATCTGGAGCCATGCAGACATCAGAGCCACACCCATTAATTTGATTTTGTAAATGTAGATTGTCTAAAGCTACCTCATTTTAAAAAAGCCGCAACTTTTATCTTTATCGTAACTCAGTTTCAGTGATGTCATAGTTGCCGTAATTCATCATATATTTCGTGATACTTACAAGAATTAAATATGGCATCTTGTTTTTAGAATGTTTTGATTGCTATGATAGTATTTTTCTTATAAAAATCAGTAATATTATAGTAACTCCTTAGATATTTGTTTGAATAAGGTTTATTCATTTTTAGTATCGTCATTGGAAATTGATTTCGTTTAACGATTTCAAATGGCAGGGTCGTGCGGGGGATGGGAGGGGGCAAAGAAGGCAGAAACGTTTTGAAGGCTCAAAAGGGGGGTGCAAATCATGATAACTTGTAACTTGGGAAAGGTTTTCAGGGCTCGAGGGGGGGGGGGTGCAAATCGAAGACTCCGCGAGCACTTTTGCCCTGTGCCCCAGGATACCTCTGCACCTCGTTTATTTTATAAATTTGGGTAACTTTTCAAGTAACGCCTTTTTCAATCTGACGTATGATACGCGCGGGGCCTTTGTTAAAGCAATGTAGGACATAATGAGTCGTAAGCAATAGGTGCGTACCACGTGTTAGGGACTCGGTAGTCCGCTAGCTAAAGTTATCGTTTTGAAATACTATTACACTAGATTATAGTTTAAGTACGGGTAAAAGAAAGTAGTCCCAACTTGCAATGTGGCCTAAAAATTCCATTTGTGTCTACTTTAAGGATCCGGTGGGCAACATAGTTTTTGGGGGGCGGGGTAAAGGAGGAAATAGGAGGGCCGTTGCCCCCGAAATTTGCGTTTAACGAATTGGACCGTATTTGGTGTTATGCCCGATGACAATTTTCACTCGGAGTCGAATGAGACCAACCCCAGGTCTGTACGATGAACTGTTTCCGAGTAATTTGTACTGAATTGAAAAAAAAACTTTTAAATTTAGAACTTGGGTCAAGTTGGTGATCGTTCTGTAATATGTGTTACCACGTGTCGCTAGTACTAATAATTTCCGAATTATTACCAAAAGTACACTCAAAAACGTGGTTTTCTTGAAATTTCACTAAATATTGGACAAGATCAACCATACTTTCGTAGGATGACTCGTTTCCGAATTATAACTAAATATGTGAGGAATATAATTGGTGCTTTTTTCAACAAGTTCAAAAATTGCCATTTAAACCTCCAACGTTGTCTAAACATTGATCTCCGGACCACAAAATTGAACTCGTTATACGTACTACCATATGTAACATAATCACCCATAAGTATGCCATAAAACCATTTTCCTTAATGAAACCTTGTTCACGGGATATGACGTAAATTACGTCACTTACAACTCCGTGACGAAATACGCGTCATCAACTTTACTGATGGGGAACGGAAGTTAGTGAGAATTCCTCGCGCGTTTCTGGCTTTGCCCATGTCAAGTTTAGTTCGTGCATCGCGATCACGTGATTTCTTTTCCATGGTAACATTTTCAATAGCGCGAGGATTATAAGCATTTTTGCATTTTTGGGTCCGCTTAATGTATGTTCCACGTGAAACAAGGTCTCATTGATTTTTTTTCAATGGAAATGTTATACAAAGGCATACTTATGAGTAATTTTGTTACATATGGTAATACTTACATTGTTAGTGGCGCGGCCAGGGTTAAGCGAGGTAAGCGGCCGCTCTAAAATTTTGTAAAAGGCAACGAGGTAAATAACGGGGCCACGAATTTTCCGTGGTTTCATGATAGAGCCAAAATGACCATATTACGGCACTGGTCAAAGGGCCATTTTTTAAAAATGAAAAAAAAATCTGAAAATAATAAATATAAATGTTAAAGAAAATATAACATTAACGCGTTCTTTGAGGAAGACTCTAACAATTTGAGCAAGAATTCACTACATGCATGTTCTTTTCCTTTATAAAGGAATAGAACCGCACGCCATTAGTGTGAAAAACCTACAGATTTCGGGTATCATCGGCCATTGTATTAGAAAAGACGAAAAATAAACGGTTACAACGGCGCAGTCGGATCTAACGCGTTATTAGCGAAACTTTGGCTTTTATAACAGAAGCCGTTTCAAATCTATATCCCAGAGGAACCATTTTGAACACTTTAAAACACAGGTGTTTAGGTTTATGCTGATTTGTTAATCGTCTAGGTTTCAAACGTGTTTCTATAGATTTTCGATTCCTTCTCGTGTTTAGTTGTTTACCAATTTGTCCGTTTACATCTATAACGCGTTACATTGCAATTCAAGGGTTTAAAAGCTAAACGTTGTTTTTTCTGAGTGGATCCGTTTTGAACACTTTAAAACACAGATGTTTAGGTTTATGTTGATTTTTTTAAACGCCTAGGTTTCTAACGCGTTTTAATAGATTTTCGCTTGCTCTTCGTGTTTAGTTGTTTAGCCATATTGGATTTAAACACTTTGGTGTTTAGTGAATCAACGGCAAAAGTAGCCGTTTACATTTATAACACGTTAAATTGCAATTCAAATGTTTAAAAGCTAAACGTTGTTTTTTTCTGTGTACTGGCTCTACTGATTTTCTTCCCAATGCCAATTTACAATTCATTGTACCACCTTGTAAGTGGATTTATGTGTATGGCATAGTCAGAAATGAATATCGAGTCCAATAAATTGTTTCTACTTGCTGTTAGTTAATTGAAATGTTAATCATCGCTTCCATTCAAAGATTTTTTTATGCAAACTAACTTTCTCGAGTCGACAGAAAATAAAATCGTCTGATGTTGGAAATGGGCACACTTTATTTTCGCAATTTTAAACCAGCTTCTTCGTAAGTAACTAACACTTGATGCAACCGTTCCATTCGTCTCGCGACTAGAAGAATATTTTATTTGCAAGGAAACACCACATGCTGGCTTCAAAAAAAAATAATTAAAATATGTTTTTGGGAAAAAACATTGCCTACGCGGTTGTAATAAAAGAGGCTTCTTGAAATGTTGTCCATTCATTTCCAGTCTAGAAAATACCGCGCAGTCAGCTGATTAAGCCAAAAAATACCTGAGCAGTGACCTAAATTACAACTATAATTATTACAGAGAAGTATTAGTCCAAATTATCACGAGATCTGCTATAATTTGGCAGTTGAATAAAATTGGCACGCGAAATTGGAGCCATTGCCAAAGGTTAGAAGTGAAACTACTCTAATCTATTGGACCATTTATTATGTACGAGGTTTAAAAGCATAAGCCCAATTATATACCTTGCAAAATATTTGGAAAATATTTACCCAACCTAATAAAAATGATGTAGACGTCTAACCTAATCTAAAATATTGATTTCCATGAATGATGTTCTTCCCACGATAACGAGAAATTAAGTATACCTCCATATCCGTTTTAGGTCATATACGTAGCTGGCGCATTATTAATAGCACGATTAGCTGTTGAGATTGTTTTTGGGAAAATAAACGCAACCCATTACAGGCCACATGTTTCTTTCCCATAGTCTGTCTGGTTTGGGTCCGTGGATTTCCAGATTTCTTTTTCATCGTGAAATGTTCTGAACTTCGAGCTATTTGGTAAATATGCTATATTGCTTATTTCATGTGAATATAAATTATATTATGTTGTAAATTCGCTGAAAGATGTTTGTATTTTACTCTGAACATGTGATCAATACTTTGGTGTTGTGATTTACAATGTGTACAATTGACAAATTTTCGGCATATTTTGTAAAAAATTCCCAATATATATATATATATATATATATATATTTATAAGCTGAAAAGGCGGAAAATTTTATATAATGGATCAGTGACGAATATCCGATAACACTAAATACTTGTTGGTTTGCTAGTAGACAGTATGTTTTATTTGCCCCTAACTACGACAAAATATAAATATTTCGCATGATCGTGATAATCATAATAAAATTTTTAATTTTGCACTGATTTAATTTTTATGAGGTTTGTTTTTAAATAAACCGAAGTAGAACAATTAAGAACAGAAACAGGTCCGTGTAATACTCCACTTTAAACATCGTTTGATTTTGGTTACCAAAAATATGTAATAGGAATCAACCTAATCGCTCAACAACTAGGAACTACCAAACAAATATAGGATTGCCATGGCAAAGTGGGATAAGTTTATTTTCAGTTGTAGGCGGAATTCTTGACTTCGTTTGCCTAACACAATTGAATGCTTTATATTGTAACAAATGACGCATCGGTCTACAAAACACTGTAAAATCCCCCAGCTTTTGTCTCGTTGAATGGTTATGAAAACCTAAAAAAAAATATTAAAATATTTATCTAGTGAAAAGTTAAAAGGAATATAAATTTTAGTCATCGATGTATAACATTTGAAATACACGTTATTATTTGAAAATGTGTGGGTACTGCCATAGTTGTTTTTCCTTCATTTATTGAAAATTAATATTTTTTTATCCAGCGTAATCTCAAGTTTATCATTGGTGCGCATGCGCTACGGGATGTTCGTTTTGGGGGTCGTTCATAAAGAACGTAAGTAAGTGATAGTTTGTTGTTGGGTGATCCATAAATAATCTTTTGTATTAAAGTCACATGTTAAGATTGACAACTATGTTTGAATGAAGAGAAAATTAATTTTCGAGTTTCAATGAATGGTCATATAGTATAACAAAAACAGTTCTCCAAACTGAAAAAATGTTCGCCTCAATGAACAATAAGAGAGTAAAATTTTAAATGTTAGGAGAGGTACAGGAAAAAAATAATGATTTATAGACCCTTTTCGGTTAAAAATATGGCCATAGACATCGATATGGGCTCCCAAAAAAATACCCCAAAAAACCAGACACAGCATTAAATCTGGCAAACAATATTCTTCCTTGAACCAAATTGTTTTCATTAAACTATCAATTGTTTTTTATCCGTGAGGCGAGAAACTTTAATAACAAGTGGCAAAAGTTTATTAAGGTCCTTTTTGAAGTAAAATGAGTTTGAAGTCAAAGCCATTTTAATTTAGTGATACGATTTTAATTTTTAAATTTAAAGATACAAATGTCATAAAAATTTTAAAGGAATGGATTAAAATTGTCTAATTCTTTCTGTAGCTAATATTGCACATTGGTCTAGGAACGCTTATTGCACGGACGTTCTCCAGAAAAATGGGTTAGAAGCTCAAAGATTCAACCAGCAGTAGATTCCTAAAAGACTGGTGTCAGATCGACTGGCGTTTGAGTCTGTAGATAGACGGCTAAGAGAAATTAGACAAACTTAGAAATCTTATGACATTTGTATCTTAAATTTTGATAATTAAAATCGTTCGTAAAGACAAAATGTTTTTAAAATTTGAAAGGTTTTACCAGCCATGGCTTTAGAATTTAAAATAAAATAAAATTACGTGTTTGTTTTCAAAAAAACTCTAACATATACAGCTATTAACAAGTATCACTGAAAATAATTATGCTTTGTTGTGAAAATTCGCATTAGACCCCTATTCAAACTATTTTTAAATAGACAGCCTAGCCGTTCATAACAACCTATTTTCTCAACTTTGTTTAAAAGGTGCAGACCCGAGCTTGGAATTTAGTAGATTATTTTCTGCGTCAAGCTGATCCGATGAAACCGGAAATAGACTAACTTTTGTCTATTTTTAATTAAAAGAAATTTGTGGTGCCATTAATTATTTGACAGCTTTCTTGGTCAAACCTTTCTGCGATACCCAAAATCAAAATAAGCACCATTGGATCAAATAAATAAATTGCGCGTGTCACTGGTTTTTACCTCTCCGAGGGGACTGAGTCCCCTAGGAGTGGTTATACAATCGTCGGGTCTGTCTGTCTGTGGGTCTGTCTGTCCTGCGAACGCGTTCGCATTTTCCGTGCAAAGCTTAATCATTGCGTACGCAGTTTCTCGAAGGATTGGCAAAACCACAGTGTGACGGTTAGCGTTAACGGATTAATTTGCGATTGGGCTTGGTTTGGATGGTTTTTTTTCGTTAACGCTCACTGTCACGACGGTTTTAACTCAGTTTGATTGGATATTTCGTAGGGTATGAATGTTGAGTTTGTGTTATGACGGTTGTGGATGATGAGTTGGTTCTGTTATGACGGTTGTGGGTGTTGAGTCTGTTGTGTTTGTGTTTGTTGTGTTTTTACTGGCGTTTTCTCTCCAACTTCTTCTTACTGAGGTTTGGGACGGACCGAGTGCTGAGTGTTATGTCCAATAGCAGGGTTTCCACCAAATGTTCACGGTTTTCGTCTTAGTGTCAATTATCAATTTATTGGCGCCGGCCGGGAATCGAACCCGGGTCTGCTGTGTGCAGGAGATTTACTCCAACCACTCAACCACCGACGCTTACTAAGTTACGGTGTTTTACTAAAAAACAGCTTTGGCGAATGTCCTTTACGAAGTTATAACGTTTGGTACTTTAACTTATTCTACATCATTTTAAATATTTATAAATTATATTAATCTTATATTTAATTAAATATTTATAAATTATATTAATCTTATATTTTATTAAATATTTATAAATTATATTAATCTTATATTTTATTAAATATTTATAAATTATATTAAACTTATATTTATTTAAATATTTATAAATTAAATTAATCTTATATTTAATTAAATATTTAAAAATAATATTAATCTTATATTTAATTAAATATTTATAAATAATATTAATCTTATATTTAATTAAATATTTATAAATTATATTAGTCTTATATTTAATTAAATATTTATAAATTATTTTAATCTTATATTTATTTAAATATTTTAGTATTTTAATGTTAAATTTGATCGTGATCAGGAGTTGAACACGGGTCGCATTGTTACCATGCGGATAGTTCACCGCCGAGCCATTGACTTCCTTAAGGAAACTATTAAAGTAAAGGAACCATTATGATAAGGCGGGTTTTTTTACTAAACGGATGAATACAATATATGTGGATATTTTTTATTGAACTTTGTTTTTTAATTTTTGTGAATTTCGTCGGGAATTGAACCGGGAGCGCGGTTTTAGGACTTTGATTCATTGCCGCTGTGTTATTGATTCCTTTTACGTTGTGTAATAAATCTGTATTATATTATTCAATGACGTTGTTTAATTCTTTAATTGTCAGTAGGATTATTTTTTCGGATACGCTTTTTTTAAATATAATATGTATCTGGGTTTTAGACAAAGGAAGGGTCGTATGTTATTTTTACTGATCGAGATAATGTTGTTTGTTGTCTATTCTTTGATCTTATATTTTTATCTAAATTTTTTGAGCTTATTATTTTTCCACGAAAACGTCCAGTTTTGGAGGAAACTTTATAGTGTGTACGTCGTGTTCTTTAGCTTTCATTATAATAACGTCGAAAATTACTGTTTAAAGGAATTTGTTGCTTGATTGTGTTATATTTTTTACCTCTCCGAGGGGACAAAGTCCCCTCGGAGGGGTTATACAACCACCGTGTCTGTCTGTGGGTCTGTGGGTCTATCAGGCCTGCGAACGCGTTCGCATTTTCGGTGCAAAGTGTAATCACTGCGTACGCAGTTTCTCGAGATCTCTGCGTTCGCAGTTTCTCGAAGGGTTGGAAAAACCACCGTGTGACGGTGGAGCGTTAGCGGATTCGTTTGCGCTTTGGTTTGGATGGTGTTTTTTCGCTCACCGTCGTGACGGTTTTTTGTTTTACGTTTTTGTTGTGTTTATACATAGGTTGTGAGTGTTGAATTTGTTGTACTTGTGTTCTGATGGTTGTGCATGTTGAGTCTGTTGTGTTTATATGGGCGTTTTCTCTCCAACTTCTTCTTAATGACTTTGGGACGGACCAAGTGCTGAGTGTAATGCTACCTCTCAACGTCCAATGGCAGGGTTTCCACCAGTTGTACACGGTATTCGTCTTAGTATCAATTTGCGATCTCATCGGGCGGGATTTAAACCCGAGACCTCTTGCTTGACAGGCGGACGTTCTACCACAGAACCACCGACACTTGTTACGCCTTATTGAAAATTAGACCTTCAGCTTTATCGGAAGCGTATTTAATAGAGTACGAAATTTTGGTTTAATTGAAATTGAATTGAAATTGAAATTATTGCATCGAAGAAATTCTAATTTAGCGTTTCTCTATTGATTAAAAACAAATGCGCCACCCAGGTTTCGAACCCAGACCATTCGGCTTGGCAGTCGAGCGCTCTACCACAGAACCACCGATAGCTCCTTAATTGCACTGAAATTAAGACACGCATCGTAAGCATAATAGGTAATAAAGTCTTTTTTTATTAATGAATTTATGAAGGCCTAAGTTGGTTTTTTTCAAGGTTAAATATTGTTTTAGCGCAGTCAGCCGAGATAAGAGGGTTAAATGGTAGACCCTGTGGGTGGTCCACTTTGTTAGTTTTTTTGTTATTTATTTACGGGTATTTTTAACGACCTATATATAGTTGTGTTAATTCAAAGGAGATAATTTAACGTTAATTGCTTTAAGAGCTGGCGGTTAGTCAAGTGGCTCTCTGTGCTTTGTTGATGGTAAGGTTTTTGCTTCTTGTAAATATATTTATTGTGGATATTTGGATATCTACGATTTCTAACGCAGTCAATGATTTCCTGGGTGTGCGAGTCATTATATGATATTGGAAATTGGACGGCATTGGTCTTTTTCATGCGGTATGTGTCACAACGTCAACTGGAAGTATACGAGCGTTGAAATAAAATGAGCGTTAAAAATGCGGCAAGTATTTCGTAAGCGAGAAAAATACAAATACCATCTGTAGATATTTCTTTCATTAAAATTTGCTTAGTATTATATTCATCTGATAAACATGTACTGTAAAAAGGGTTAAATTCAATTGTGCATTGTTTTAGTAAGTCTAACTCTCTGTTGTTACTACTTAATTTATAATATTCTGAATAAATTAAACTCGATTGTTTCGCGTCAATTATTTAAATTAAAATTAAAATTTTATACCGGGCAGGGTTTGAACCGAGAATACGTTTTTCGTAAATAACTCTGAATTGCGGAAATATCTTTGGGGGTCGTGTCGAGAAATTAATACCACTAGGGACCATTCTTCCGAGGAGAGGTATATTTTGGCTTGCCAACTTGTTGTAATTTATTTCGTTTTGTCAGTCGTATATTTTTATCTATTGTGTCTTTAGCGTAATGGTTCATTTATGAAGAAAATATCGAGTTGTAAACATCGTGCTCTTACACTTATGTTGGTCTGGTTTTCAACTGGGTCGTCATTACTTCGTAATTTATTTTAAACGTTTTCTCGACTGATTAAGATGTTTAATGCAGTTCATCAATTAAGTTCGTTTGTTTTTATTTATAAAGAGCCCTAACTATTCCGTCTATGGTCGTTTATTGATATACGAGCTGCCGTTTAGTCAAGTGGCTTTCTGTGCTTTATGAATGGTAAGTTTTTCGCTTCTAGTTAATATATTTTTTATTGGTGTGGATATTTGGACATCTACGATTCCTAATGCAGTCATTGATTTCCTGGGTGTGCGAGATATTGGAAGTTGGACGGTATTGGTCTTTTTCAAACGGTATGTGTCACAACGTCAACAGGAAGTCTACGAGTCGTCCACTACCAGATGTCGAATATAGATATTCTACGGTATCTTCATCAAGGGCGAGTGTTGAAATAAAATGAGCGTTAAAGATGCGGCAAGTATTTTGTAAGCGATAAAAATACAAATAGCCTCTGTAGATATTTCTTTCATTAAAATTTGCTTTGTATTATATTTAACTGATATACTTGTTCTGTAAATAGGGTTAAATTCAATTGTGCATTGTTTTAGTACGTCTAACTCGCTGCTGTAACTACTTAATTTATATTATTCGGAATAAATTAAACTCGGTTGTTTCGTCTCAATTATTTTAATTAAAATTAAAATTTTATACCGGGCGGAATTGAACCGGGTTCACGTTTTTAGTAAATAACTCTGAATTGCGGAGATATCTTTAAGGGTCGTCTCGAGAAATTAATACCACTAGGGACAATTCTTCGGAGGAGAGGTATATTTTGGCTTGCCAACTTGTTTGGATTAGCATCCAATCGTTGCGAAACCTGTCTTATCCTAGACTGTGGAATGTCTATGATTCACATTTTAGAGCAACTTTTTCAAAACTCTTACGGAACATTTTACTGCTCATTTTTCAAGCGTCAACTTCCGAGTATTTACTTCATTCGTACTGAATATTGATTTCGGGGTATTGTTAAAGTCGGCTCAAATTTACTATTAACCTAAGAAAGGGAAATACGACTTCTAAACAACGCATAAAGTCAAAGTTCACGCTTTAAATGATACATTATACTCTTCCTTTTGACTTTTACTTCGTGATAATTAGTGGAAGAAATTATTTCTTCGACAGATTTAACGATTACGGGATACTGCTCTCTAACTGCTCAGACAGCTTCATCGCTATAAAACCATCTGGTTGTTGATTAAGATTTCCCACCTTTTAATTACATGTTCATTTAATTTATAGTCGCTTCAAAAACGGAATAGCGAACAGGAATAATGATAATGACAAAAGTTTTGAATCATTTGAAATGCACTAAAAAAATCGAAAATGACACAATTATCAGTCCGAGGTAGGCTCACTAGCTAGTCATCTCTGGCATACGCCCATTGTTGTTGATATCGGTCTGTGACTTGGGTCCAAAAATTGATAATCTCTCGAATTTTACCACAGGTTCGTAGAAACTGTTTTACACATGCAAATGACCTTTCGACGTTTTTTCGTAACTGTGCTCGAAATCAAGCTACGTTGAGTTTTTTTCCACGAAATCTTTGGGTTTAAATTTTTGGTCTTCAGATTGTGACTTACCTTGTTGTGCTAAAAAAATTGATCCCGGGCAGTCTTCTATATAAGTTCCGTTTTGTAGAAAACGATGGAAGAAAAAAAGAAGGAAAAACATAATAATAATAACTTATAAATAAACGATAACATAAATATGGCACCCTCTTCTGATCGTTGTGTATTCTGCAATGACCCCTTTTTTGGAAAGCTGCATTTCTTACCAGGCAGAAAATGTAATAAACGCACACACTGTGGCCCTTAGTTATTTTGCGTCCATATTCCAGACACAGATCGTGATGTTTATGTATGTAAAAATTGCCAGAGCAACGGCATATCTAAGATAGTCACTAAAATGAAAAAAGTGTAGTTTAAAATGAAGACCGGTAGAGAACACCGTCCAGAATATTCACCCTTCGAAATCATGTAGGGGGAAAAGGTAATAATTGATAATTCAGATAATCAAACAAAGTTATCAAGCGGTCCGCTGTTCTAAAGAAGTCAGCTGAATTTGCAACATGTTACAAACCAACCACAACAGTAAACGACATCAAAGATCTTCTACTTGACAAGTTGCAGTTCCCTTCATTAAATATCATTAAATTGAAAGCTAAGTACAATACATATGCCTCATTCTGTGTCAACCAAAGCCACTGACTACTACTGTGCCCTCAGATAATCCTTGTGAAGGAATTCAAAGGATGTTTATACTAATCACAAACTATGGATAAGTGTAGTATCGAGGAAAATGACCACCAGGCCTGAAACATGAGCGTGCCTAAGACGATTAGCGATAACGATCACATCTTTTCTTTAAACAAAGACAAAGCGTCCAATAACGCGTGCACCGATGAGACCTAAAAATTAATGTTCTGCTAACCAATCACTCTCAAACATTATTTAAAATAACTAAATGGAGTACAAAAAAATCAAAGTGAAATACCATACTGTAAGAGGTTTCAGGACTAAATTAAATGATCTATACTCCAATTTGTTAAACGAAGATATTGACATAGCTTGCCTTACAGAATCTAATTTAAACAGCTGTTATGCGAACGTGTGGATAGATACCAATATGCTACGGATATGCGTAAAGGGGGTGGAAGTATGGTAAACTTATAGATGTCGATAAAAGCTGTACGACGCACGGAAATTCAGACTACGAATGAATTAGTAAGGCTGGAAATAGAGCTAGAAAACTCAGAGAACGTTCTATTGGGAAATCATTATTTGGTCCAAATGAGACATAAGGATGAACTTGTAAATTATTTCGATACTCTGCAAATGAAATTGGTAGCATGCATACATGACGTAGTTATACTAGGAGACTTTAATCTACCAGTGTTGGATTGGGAATTTATTAGCGTCGAGTATTGCACATCTTTAGTCAAGCCGAAAGCTGAAAAAATGATAAAATTCATTCACAATCTGACCTACCTACGGAACTACAATAAAACTTATATTTATGGAAACATCCGAGATATAGTCATCACAAATAACAAGAACGTAATCTCTAAATTGGACGAAACGAATTTACTACATAAAGAGAAACCACATCCACCTTTGGAAATAATATATGTTACCCAAAATAACGTCAAACTGCCTCGGATATCGCCGGTATCTCCTAATACGAATATACACTTTAACTATAAAAAAAGGATTCTCTTAAAGGGGCTCCAAAGTTCGGTGGCAAAATGTGTGTAAATTCAGTAAAGTGTGAAATTTACGGTTAACTCTGCCCGCCTCTGATAAGGCCGAAAGAGGGGTTGGGAGAAGGAAAAGCATGTTCAATTTTCTTTTTTTTTTGCCACCGAACTTTGGAGCCCCTTTAACATATACAACTACCTTTAAAACTATATTTGGTCACCCCTCAATTACAAAACAGATGTAAACCTGGCAGTAAGATATTTAGAAGAGGCAACCATACAAGCAATTGAAGCGAATATACCCAAATTTAATAATATAAATACTGTACAAATTAAAACCAAATTTCTGATTTTGATTTCGTCGGAGTTGAGGACAGTATTAATCCGAAAAATTATTATTTTTAGAAATTAAATAAATGGAAAAAGTCTGGCGACCTAGAGAAGTTAAGGTAAAAGAATCGCAAGGGCCGATGAAACGTGGCCATATAACCCATGCGGCGCAAATAGCAACCGAGATCGCTAGTAATTCAAATAAATTCTGGGATTACAGCAATAGCCGCCTCAAACCCCAAAATCCAACATTGTACTAAAAGAAAAAGGTAATATGATTTCGCACACAAATTCAGTAGCCAATATTTTTAAGTCACTTTTTTACAAGTTCTGATTATGAGAATACTGCCTTCTCTATTCCAAATTTTAAATTTAAACATAATATCGCCAACCTTTTTTGTAATCTCGAAATAGCTGATGAAGAAGTTGCACAAGCCATAAAGAAACTTAACCCAAAAAATTCCGTTGGGCTAGACTATATTCCTACCACAATTATTAAAGATTATGCTGAAACCTTCACTCCTATTTTGGCGTATATTTATAACTTGTCAATTCTTAATGTGACGTTTCCTGACCATTGGAATTAGGCGATAGTAAAACTAGTATTCAAAAAAGGTTGTAAATCGGAAAAAGCTAATTATCACCCGATATCTCTCGATAAATGAGATTGTAATGGAAAAGTACTTTTCTAAGTGGTTCAAACCTCTACTTTCATATGATCAAAACGGTTTCAGCATCAAAAGATCCACACTAAGAAACTCAATGTCGTTTATGAACGACGAAGCTCCTCAAATCAAAAATAAAAAACAAAAAGATATCCTATTCTTGGATTTCACTAAAGCACTTGATCGTATGAAACATGATATTCTATTATGTAAATTGGAAGCCTATGGGCTAGGCGGTAATATTCTATCGTGGGTAAAAAAATTATCTTAGCAATAGATCCAACTATTTAAAAGTAAATGGAGCCCTTACGAAAGTAAGTAAGTCTCAAATGATATCTTTTGATATCTGAAACCAATTGTATAGGAGTATAGATAACGTAAACGACTGTATACTGTTGTATACCGATCATTTAAAGGTAAAATAGCTCGAAAACTGTTATAGAAAGTTTGACACGTAAACACAAAATAATTAAATATGCATACAAAATTGACAATATAATCATACAACGCGAAGTGATTGTGAAAAATTTGGGAATTATCTTTTATCATAAACTGTATTTTAATAGGCATATTAACAATTTAAAAGTCCAATGCATCGCCAAATTATATGCAATCGAAAAATTAACTAAATTTTTTAATTCTCATACATTACTAATTAGATTAATCGAAGCCCTAAAACGATCAAAAAATGAATATTGTTCCCTTATCTGGTGCGGCTGTAGTCATTATTTAAAAGTACAAACAAAGCGCGTTCAAAGAAAATTCATTATCTTAATAAAATAAATTTCCGTAAATCGAGCTAAATGCGAGGCTAAATGTCTTATAAAGAAACACTGAAAACTTTTATAATTGACTTAATTTTTAATAGACTTGATTAACAAGATATATTGTTTTGTACAAACTTTTAAGAAATGATATCTGCTGCGCAGAACTTCTTTCGTCTATAAATTTTTAAATTCCAATTGTTAATACTAGCAGCAAAGAAATGTTCTATGTAGTAAAGGAAAAACCCACAAACCCAATAAACCATATTCAAACAAAATTCAATTCTATTGACAATACTGAACTATTTCCATTAGAAATGTAAATATTATTCCGCACTAGGCCTTCCCACTTCACTAACAAATGCAATTTAGATTAAACGTTTGGGCAGGTCTACTTGGAGATCGTCTTGTTGGTCCCATTTATCTCCAAAATTGACTTAATGGACAAAACTACTTAGACTTCCTCCAAAACGAAGCAGCTGACGTGTTGGATGTTATTCCTTTGAAAAATTTCAGCTGCCTTTGGTTCCAACATGACGGTGCGACAGCGCATCAATATCGGAACCTTGTGACATGCCTGAATACTGAGTTTCCGCAGCGATGGATTGGAAGAAAGAGCCGGGTTCAGTGGCCTACAAAATCTCCAGACCTCACACCGCTTGGTTTTTTATCCTTTGAGGCATCATTAAGGACATTTTTACCGGACGCCGGTCAGAGACCTTGAAGGCTTGCGCCAAAGAATCATTGCCATCTTATAACTCCCTATATGATCCTATCATACATTTTTGTTAATCGCTCCAAAAAAAGTTGTTCTAGGTAGTACCGCCTTTTTTTTCATGACCTTATGTCTTTTCGAAATATAGGCCTATTTCGAACGAACCAACATTATTTTTAAGTTTGGCGTTTGCTGAACAACTTTCCAATTGTAACTTTTTGTCTTTCGCCTACCCGTGAAAAAAAATTTTTTTTTGGAATCCTGAAATCTCATCCGTTTGTTCTAATATTTAAAATTGCAAGCTTACTAACTTACCCTACAAATTACAAATTTGTAGATGAAAATGTTTTCCAGAAAAAGACCTGGGTCATATTATTCGAATTAATGTTTGTAAATATATCCACTAGTAGATTATTATTGTCATTATTCTGGATACAAAACAGAAACAGGTCTGGTTGTTTACTCATATTACTTACGATTCAGTTTTATTTTTAGTTTCTTCCATGGACACCCTATAATGTTTAATCACGATAATCTCATCAGAAAGTTAATTATTTAATAAATATTTTTTTCATAATTTAAAATCTATTTATGATTTAAGTGGTTTATTTATTTTCCTAGAGAATGGAAAACCGTGAAACAGAGACGCTAGGATTGATGTAACGTTGAAATCTGTGTACATGTATATATAATTGCGTGATTCGATACTTATTTGGTTTTAGTTTTAATATGTACAAAGTCTTTTGACCTTTGCACAGTGTTTGATGTTACGCTATGGAAAATTAAGGTTTATTACAAAGAGCTATGGATTTTCACGAACACTTTCCGGTTTTAATCATATATTATTTCACAATCAATTCCATCGCGTGAAAGGCTTTCATACTTAATGGTCTAATGCGATTGTAACAAACGCTTTAATTTATTTTCGGAATATAACACACAGAAAATATTTAAAAGATGACGTTGTTTCAAACAATATTTTTTTTCAAATGCAAATTATATATAAAACTTTCTAAATAAAGTTAATAGCTGAAGGTTAACTATAATTTCATAGTATTTGATTCTACTATTATTGACAACTTACTGTCACGTCAAATTTAATTAAACCCGCAAATTCGATTTTACTTTTCCTTTATCCAGGTGTCTGTTAGTTTTCTAATAGGTAAAGAGGGGAATGGCCCATAGCACCTTTCTATTTTTTAATATAATTTGCGATTTCAAAGCTTAAAAGTTTAATTTAATCCAAAATAGTATTTTTAATTTAATTGTATCCAACTTTGTCTAATATATCATCAATTCCCTTTGGTTTTCAAACTAAACCAAAGGGCAGAACGGTTAGCGCTTTCACCTCGCAGAAAAAAGAGCCATGTTCGGTCAGAGCTCGTGGTGAAATATTGGTACAGATCCATCTGTATAGAGCCAAACTGCGAATGTGTAAACCGCATCGCGGCTTAAAATTGATCTGTAACATCAATACTATAACTCGAGTTATTTTTTATCACCCATGTCTTTTCTCCAGCTACTGCACTTTGACAGGGGCTGTCTGGCTCTCACTCTATTGCTGGTCTTCGTCTAAACTAAAACTATGTTCACACGTTAACGCAAGAACACGGTTTGAATCGGTTTAAATTAATTTAGCCCGGTTCACACAACTCCTTCGAAAATTCTTGAAAGAATTTTAATCGATATCAAGGCAAAGTGTGAGCGCGGCTAAAGACTGAGGGATTTTGATAAGTTCGTAATGCTTTTAGGAATTAATTCACCAAATAAACCTCAGTATGATTTCCTTATTTATTTTTTTTATTAAACCTTTCTTCTACAGTAAAAAAAAATGAACTTCTTCTCAATATTTATTTATTTTCCAACCATATAGTTTTCGAAAACAAGTATATGATCAGCGCGAAACTACGTTTCAATCGTAGAGAATTAGCAGAATAGAAATATGAATATATATCATGAAATTTCTGATATCAGCCATGATTTATCTGATATATCACCATAATAACGTATATTTCCCCACTCTTTCTTAATTCCGAAACGTATTTTAAAAAATCAGCTCTGAAGGTGGATAGATATTTCTATAACAATTCGAAAAACCTTTTTGAAGTATAGTAATGTGCGTATCATTAATTATTCTTGAAGTAAATGCACCGCCTCTTACGATAAAGTGTTATCAAAATTGGATGCCAAAAACGGGCACACCACTTCTTAATAATTGGTACTCCGATGACAGCACACGAGACTGCATATGAGTACATCCTTTATTAATACTATGTTATTAATCAGTTAATAATAGTCAGTTCAGTTTCAGTTCAGTTTATTATTATTATATAATTACAATAGTAAGTTTAGCATAGTGGTAAGAGGCTAAGTCAGTTAGTGACTTGTGCGCCTCAGCAACAAACAAATCGATTTAAACATTCGGTTAGAAATTTACAATATCATTAACCATAAATATTTAAACAACAAAAGATAAGATTAAAATATATAAATATAATAGAGTTAATTTGAATTTTCCGCAATAGAAGATTCTTTTTTAATTCCCGATTTGAAATAAATAAAATTATTAGAGTTTTGTAAATGACGATCCAGATAATTAGAAAGTTGGGCCCCATAATAAAAAATAGAAGTGAGTTTTTGGGACGTTTTGCAAATAGGTGTCTTAGGGTAACTAGTAATAATTTCGGGTAACAGAGATATAAAAAAAATTATGAAGATAAAACAAGGACCAGGGATGTTGTTAAGCTCTTTAAAGACGACAATAAGACAGTTAAATTCAAACATTTGGTAGATCGACATAATTTTATTGAGATGAAAGATTTCTTTGGTGTGAGCGAGGTCAGGTAAGTTAAAGTATAGGATTTGGCTGAGGACGGACCACGGTCTGAAAGCTCCCACTATTAAAAGAATAAAATACGCCATGAAGTAGCAGTGTTTTCTCATTAATATTCTAAAGACCGATCTAATAGCCCTTTTTTGGAGCTTATGAATTCGGGTGTATTCTCGTGACGTCATCATCGCTGTAGTGGAAGGCTAGTGTCATCTTACTGTCCCCCATGACTATCTACCTCAGTGCAATGGCCGCTATCTTCTCGTGAATACCACCTATACGTTTTGTCTGAAGGTCAGATTAATCTAGTCAAAACTGCTGAATTTTACATCCATTAGAAGTTTTCAACTCCTAACAATTCATGCTAATAATTCTACAGGACTTCTTATCATTTTAATTCAACTCACAATAGTGCTATTTTAACCATCAAAAATTATATTGACATTGAGCTGCCATTAAATAATTTTAATATTTTTTTTTAGTTTATAGCCGATGGAAATGTTTTGTCCTAAATTTAACTGAATGGACAATTGATTGGAAAATATCTGAGACGATATCAACCACTTTCCCAACTCAACAACATTGGTGAGCACTGGATTGAGAATTGAATATTGTAAGAAGAAATTTAAAGCTTATGTTCTGGGTTGAGCTGATTTGTCCCTCAGTTTAACAGTAATAGTAAGTGTAGGTAGTTGTTGGCTGGCGTGACATAAAGGTCTTCCTACGCAACGTAACCTGGCCACCTGGTATAATCGATTAAAAAGTAATTATGAAATCTTTGTCGCAAAAGCCTCTGGTACGACCCTCGAATGATGATTGTTGAAGGTTAGTGGGCCTTTGAGAAAAAAACCGTAACATAGCCGGTGATCGCCTGAAAAAGAGTGTTACGAAAAATGTAACGAAAGCGAACTTTCACTACAAAGTATAACAAAGTAGGGTTTAGAATATTTGCATACCCATAAACATAGGTACCTGAATTTAGCAAGTTATCATTATTATTTTAAGCACGCTATTAGGTACTAATTCAATGTTATATTATCGATCTGTTTATATTTTTAATTCGTTGTGCAATAAACAAATGGGCTTAGTTGTAATAAGAGATAATAATATTAAATTACAGCTAGGCTACTTCCCAAGGCACCAACTTAAGCCTAAGTCATCAAGCGACTTTTATGGCTATTAATTCAGGATGCAGGGTAACAATGCGTAGGAGGGTGGGGGCAGGTCCTTCATGCCACGCGAGCCAACAGCTCCTTACACTAACTGTTACCGTTAACCTCCACAAATGCTTATGGAAGGGAAAACCGAAGAGCACGGGGAAACAACCTTTAAACAGTAGGTAAAGAACTTGCACCGCAGAAGGAATTGTTCCGAGTTTTCACCCAGTGCCTCTTGCGCGAGGTGAAAGTGCTCACCACCTGATGTTTATGTATATTTATTAAGGTTACGTTTTATCGACAAACTATGTAGCGTGTTTCTAAAAGAAATGTCGCGTGTAACGACAATGAAAACATTAGCGAGGAAATCAGTAGCGCGAGCAAAAATACAAAAACATTTCCAGTTATTTAGTACACAGTTCGGACTTCATTCAAAATTCGTTTCGATGTTCAAATAAAGAAAAACGTTTAAATTAGGTTCACAATTCGCTGGTCCAAAACCACACATTAAACAATTTCATTTTTTTAAAACCCAAGGCACATTTATTTGAAATTTACAAAGTAGGACAACGGTCCTAGGTGATAAGGATTTCAGAAATATATACAGATAAAAATTTACTTTTAAAAGCTGCCGTACAACTGGAGACGTTTCTTTAATGTTTCTTTAAATTATAGATATATTTATTGCTTAATCATTAGCCAACTTGTCATGAATACGTTCGACACTTTGAGGAGCTTTACCATTTTCATCAGGTAAGCTGAACTGCCTTGACTGCGAGGTGTACAGCATTTGAAATAAAAACAATAAAAACAGCCGTTTTTGATTCAGTTGGACCGGGTACCTGTTTGTAGCAAAAACAGGATGCATTAAAAATATAATTATATTAGGGAGACAGTTGTCCCAACACGGTTTCAAAGAGGCAAGGAAATTATTTAGTATCTATGTTTCTCAGTTTTCTTTGGCTCCTGAACATTACCACATTTTTCAAGCTGAAGACCTAACTTAACTAGTATAGCTTGAAAATAACATAAAATTACCCTAATCTAACCAAAATCAGTGAAATATATTTGATTCTTAAATTTAACTGACATAAAAAAAGAAAACAGAAAACATTGGAAATTGTTGCTATGCTAAGACCCTACAAGTTATCCCATCTATAGTGGCATGAAATATAATATTCTAATAACTGCAAAAACTGAAGAACATTTGTGCATTTATTCAAGCATTTGTTTTTGTTCTGGAGACATTGATTGGGGCGAAAGGAAGCCGAAAGTTTGCGCATGTGATGAAACGTTCACTCGTCCGACGAATGAAGGTTAAATAACATTTTATTAATTAATTCGTGATTAAAATTGGTAGTTAACTGCATTCTAATTTATTTAAGTTAACTTTAGGAGTATCGTATTAATTCGTAGTTAAACACTCTTTTCCATTTAATTGAGTTATTTTAAATAGGTTTAACTTTAACAAACCAAATCAAATTGAACGTGTTGAGGCGGAGCTTAGTCACTCTACTAGAAAAAGGGTTGCACCTTAGACCAAGAAACACAGGGACGTCTCGCTCATAGCTTACCCAACGCTGTATTTTTCGGCGGGGCTTTGTTGCGGCTGCGGTAGGGAGAGGGGGGGTTAGGTGATACAGATAGTCAATAGGCGCCATCCATGAGAGATAAAAATAACGTTTTTTAAAGAACTTGAAAAAAAATAATCAGCTAAGAGTTACATATTTTTAAATTATTTTATATTTTTTTTAATAATTTAGGGACACAAATATTAAAAAAACATACCAGAAATTTCGTTTTTTGGAGCCACGCTGTTGCAGGCCCCGTGCTGACAGATTGTAGGGCTGTGCTCGCGACTCAAATAGCCAATAAAAATTGACTCACCTTCGCTACTAGCGACACAGCGCGAGATAAATAGGAAATATGCAGCCGCAACGAAGCTTCGGCGCGAAATATCTATCGTGCGACGTCCCTGTGTTTCTTGGTCTAAGGTTGCACACGTAAAACGAACCGGCTTACTTGGATTCTGTTAGGTTTTTTAACGAAGTGTACAATATTTCTATATAAATTATTGTTCGGTTAAATAGAAAACTAACAAGTTGTTAAAGGTATAGAATTAATTATATTGATTTCATAAATTAAAATTTTAAATAAATCAATTTAAACTACTGATAATGATTTTCCAAAATTGTAGGAAACCCTCTGGATGTTTTTGTAGAAGTGATGATAGTTGACTTGTACGATATCAGCGAAGAAAGAATGGTGAGTGCCACCAATAAATGTAATTTGGGTACTATAATTTACGTTAAAAAATGTAAAACAAAGTGCTGAGATTGTAGTTTTTTTATTTACTTTTGTCATGAAATATTTAAGGTTATATAAAGGTTATTATTAATTTCTGTGACCAGCAATTCGGGATGCAAATATATTTCGTGCTTCTGTGGAGGGATTCCATGATGAATGTCAGCAATTTGAACATTGATAGACCTCACACCATCCCCGAGTTCATCACGAAATGCCTCTGGATGCCAGACATAATATTCTATAACTGCAAAGAAACATTTCTTCTACAATCCACTATTCCCAATTCGGTTTTTAAATTATTACCAGATGGAAGCTTATACCACTACGCACGGTAACCATTTTATTGCACTAAACTTAAAAGTAGCATTTAGTTAAATCTATGATACATCTACTTGACCGAGCGATTATGTGTTACATAGCTCGATTTCATTTTCATGGTGGACGTGGTGAGATATTTTAAACAACTGGTACGAAAAATACTAAACTTTGATCTTAGACACACCACAAGGAAAAGCTTATTGCCTAAGTAAAATAAAATATTTGCTTAAGAATTAACCTAAACACTGCACAGCAATTAAAGGAATATCAATGCTATTTCGGAGAAAACCCCATATGTATAAAGTAAAATTTGAGGTGCTCTGTTAATTTGCCATTGATTGTACACAATTTTACGAATGCTCATATTCCGTTCGAAAAAACACCGTCGAATTGATAATGCTGTATTTGCTGCCATTTGTAAAGCCCACATTTGTATCCGCAAATGTAGGCTTTGTCCATAACAGTCTTTCCCTTTACTTCAGAGAGTACTCTCGTTGTTTTGGGCCACCGCTGCTGGGGAAGGTAGGGATGACTCATCCTCGCTCGCGTCGTCCACCTTCGGAATTCTCCGAAAGTGGCGACCTCTGACCCGAAGGGTTAAGAACGGGGTAAAGTTACCGGTGACGCTTACTATTGCACCACAGTGAGTCCGCAAATATTTCTTGGCGGGCTTTCTTATCCAGCCAATTAGGCTGGAGACCGGGAGCGTCATCCGAGGGGCCCGCTATATAAGGGACGTCGGGACAATGGAATAACTCTCTTGGTTACGGACTCCGACTTAACCAGTCAAATCTTCTCTCTTCTCTCTTCTAGAGAAAGTTTAGTTGTCATGATTTGTTATCGTTGGTAAATATATATATATATTATTAATATAGATTATTTTATAGTTTAACTCTCGTACATGGTTTAAATATAAGCCGACAATTTCCAAGTTTCACACATTTCAAACCTAAAAAGTATTTCAAAATATTTTCAAATAAGCTCGTAATATTAAAATAAATTTTATATTTACGCAATACATATTATTACGGTTATTTTTCCAGACACATCTTCTAAACAGATATTTATATTCTTAAAATTTAATTTAAGGGATTGACTACACCTCTCTTGAGTGAATGAAAAATATAATAATTGAAAGGAGCGGTTTTCAAAAGAACAAAATATTAATTGCCGCATTCATCAGCTATCATTTGCGCATAAAATTTCCTCTTAATTTAAAAATACAATTCATGTTTTGTAGATCATAATTGAACCAATTTTTGTTATTCGTAATTAACCAAAATTATATGGGGATATTAGACGGCTCCAGTGAGGAATACAGCAAAAGTAGAGACATAACCGGCTGCCATGAGGAAGTTTCAAATAGGATTCAGTACCGCCCGCGCAGTCATGTGGTCAGCAATTTCCCACAAGGTCCAGAACATTATTGCAGATTGCGAGACACCGAAAAATAGATTTGGGACAAGCTCCTGGAGATTTTGAACAAAAGTCGTCGAACAGGCATCGAAAGCTTCTCGCACAGCTTATGCGAGACACAAAATCTCCCGATGTCGACATGGCCACCCATCTCGCATTCTCGCTCTGTTACGTTCTCTGTGGATGATATTTGATAAGAGAGAGAAGAATAATTCCTTTGATGACTGTATCCTCATCGCATGCATCTTTGAATCCTGGCCAAATGACGAATACCGAGAATTGGGAATGCTTTGGGATATATTGCCCGAGGAAAGCAAACTGTTTGCTGAGCTTGTACGACTTCTGATCGGCCGTACATCGACCGAGGCTCTCTGGTATTTTGATTCCGGCGCTTTACAGCATGTCACGATTCACGAATGACGCTTCGAAGTTCATCAGCTTTAGAAAATTCGATAGTCTGGCCAGCTACGCTGCAAGTTGGAAATAAAACGCAGATGATTGCTCGAATAGTGACAAATACCTGGAAAAGTCTTCGATATCGTACATCGTCGCTCTACACATAGACACCCTTAAAAATGCTATGTTCGTCAAACTGTTCGAGATAGAAAACCAATAATTTAAGTTAAAAATCAGCTCAGACTAAATATGCGAAAACGTCAGCCCGTCGCAATATAAGGTCTGAGTTAAAAAAAGTGCGGCCTAGATAAACATTTGCGAAGTACTTTATTGTTTGAATATGACACCTATTGGTGTGGCTTCGAACTCGACAGTGAATTATGTGAATATAAATTTCAAACTTGTGACTATCAACTAATGCACATTTTTTATGGGTTTATATTTACTCCTTTTTAAAAAGGATAATACCCATTGTATAATACCAGGGGGTAAGCACGTAAGCAAAAACGCAACGGGTGCCTTAGGCGGCTGTCACTTCTCCTCCCGCTGAGGGGGAGTTACGCGCGTGGCTAGTGATAGTTTCGAATGGGTAGGTAATAAGCCCAAAAATAATTTTTTTTCTGCTTCGTGGGTGCGTGCTTGCAACAGCCTACTTCCAGGGGGTAGTAGGTCAAACTTTGAAGCCCTCTAGCGCTCTTTAAACGCGACAAAAACCTGCATACTTCTCAGGTCATCCCCTACACCCACCAAAAATTTCTGTACTGACTATTGAATCACCATGTATATAAGTTGATAAAGTAACTTTGTTAGTTATAGTAGTAGTATAGTTTCAGTCTTTCAGATGGTTGTTCATACCAGCGAAAACACATGTTTTAAATTCGAAAATAACTAGCTAATGTTTAATGTTTATAATAGTTATTTTTATCTCCTGATATAATAATGCATATATATTTTCACACAAAGTAAGCGTTATTTACATTTTTGAAAGCATTTCAATTTTTAATGGGCCTTGGCTGTATCACTCGGCGATTTCCAAAGACTAAGAGGAATTCGCCGATAGTTATTAGTCTTTAGTCACATAATAATTTACGTTGTCAATGGCGAAACAGACCATTATTAAAAAAATGCATTAGGTAAATAGGTAGTGTCATACTTATGTTTTTTTATGTTACTTATGGTTAAAGTAAAAATATTAAAAATTGGTTGGCATTGGCAAGAGGGGGCCCCAAATTGTAGTGCCTACGTGGGAAAAAATCCTGGCGGCGCCACTGTACGTAAAGTACTTGGCCAATAACGTTTTTTACCACAGAAGTACGATGCAACGCAACCAAAATCTGGAGTTTTTGGCTACATCAATCTCATGTGGTCTTTATGAACTAGTCCGAGTTTACAAAATAATTTGTTGGCCGGGAAAAATCGAAGTGATGATATCGAGGTTGAGGAACCTTCTATAAAAGAGGCAGAATACCGACGATGACGAAACGGACTCTCAAGATGACCAGACAGACAATTCAGACGCAGAACTGAATAGCAAAGACGTGGCATCTATACCCGTCAACATACCAAACGACGTGGACTCCATACCCGTCCGTGCACCCAGAAACGTGGCATCCAGACCAGTTGAAACACCATCTTAAGTTAGCGGTCTTGTCCTCGGAGATCGGTCTACGCTTAAGAAGACATCTTGCATTACGTGTCCTCCAGGATATTAACCTTTTCTGGTTTGTGACAACTTGCCAAAGTCCGCAAAAGATGCACTATCAACGACTGATTCCGAACAATGGCAGAAGCCAAAGAAGGCAAACAATTATCCATGGAGAAACATAACGTTTACGAGATGGTTCCTCCACCAAATGGTCGAAAGTTCCTCGAGAACAGTTGGGTTTTCCGGATAAAAACCATTGAAAATGGTACAAACATCAAGCACAAAGTGAGACTTGTGGCAGGGGATTTACCCAAATAGAAGGCGTTGACTATGAAGAGACTTACGCTACAGTCACCCGTTTTGAAACTCTGATAATTTTCCTGAGCAACGTGGTCCAGCAGAAACATAATCTGAGGTAATTTGACATGAAGACTGTCTTTCTCTACGGACGTCTGGAGGAAGAAATATACATGCGACATCCCGAAGGATTCGATGAAGGTAGCGGTCAAGTTCTGAAGAGTCTTTATAATTAAAAGATTTTAAAGGGGTGTTTTGTTTATTTAATTTTTTAAATAAAAAGTGCGAAATAACTAGAAAAAAACATTATATTTGTAGAAACTTTCAGCTTGTTCTTAGTCCTTGAACATTATTTGATGCAGTCCTGCAGAACCACAAGTCAAATTGGCATACTTATTTTTTTTTTTTTACAATTGAAGGTTTTTAAAATTTTAAAAATGTAATTTACTAAAAATGTTTACTAAAAAAGCAAACATTTATTTTAAAGCAGTCAAAGGTACTCAGATTTCTTTAATTTTGAGGAGTCTTTTCAAGCAAAGGATCTCTAATAAATTAACCAAATAAAAACCATTTTTACTATAACCCTCCCTAGCTTTGTCTAAACCGTTAGGGTGGTGGAAACGAAGGACGAGAATAAGTAAACACTCTCCCTTCCCAATCTGCGTTCAAAGACAAAAGCCGAGTAACACTCTTAGGGTGGGGGTCTAACGTGCTGCGTAGAATTTGAGATACATTGAATTATACGTAATTTTGGCTGGAGATTGTCGCACATTCGGTAGTTTTCCATATGGTACAGGTCGTTCTCGTTGCCAATTTAGTCGAGGCGATTTCGGTCACTGGGCTTAGCGCGGTCCCACAACAGTATTACCCTCACAAGTGTCTGTTGTTGGTGAATAAGGACGTCTCTCCGCTCGCTAGAGGAGACGATCACTTTCGCGACGTTATGAACCGCCTTGACCTCACACGCGACGGCTACGTTGTCGACTATCGGAATTCTCCGAAAGTGGCGACCTCTGACCGGAAGGTTTAGGACCACAGTGAGTCCGCTAACATTCCTTGGAGACCGGTAGCGTCATCTGAGGGGCCCACTATATCAGGGACGTCTAAATTATCAACTGGACTTTTTAGGTTCCAGGTTGCAACCCGTACGTTTCTAAATCTTCCCTCTTCTAGAATTTGTTTTATTACTTTGCCTTATGCCACCTCAAAGCTGGTAAATGTATATTATTATAAATATGTCTCTCGTACATGGTTTAAACATAAAGCGACAATTTTCAGGCGGCACAGACTATAACCTAGTTTGCGACGCAAAAACGGAAAATACGAGATTCTGAGACAAGTACAGGGAGTTGGTGTTGTATGGGTTTGAATTGCGCACTTTGCACCCGTACTTTGAAGCGCACTCAACAGGAGCGCCGCTTTCATAAAGAAGTCCGTACGCTTTCAGATATTAAAAGAGACACGCATTATGTCTCGTTACTATTTATTAACGAGTTGAAATCAGAGAAAACGTGCTGCCACATTAATAGATATAAACGAGGAAATTCTATTCGTAGGTCCCACTTAAGGTTATTTAAGCAATTATTTCCCAAGAAAAACATATGTATTACACTTTTTATTACTGTAGATATAAATGACCTTTTAAAAAATAACATTTTAAATACGTCTGGTTTTTCACTTAATACTTGTTTACGACCACTGTGGCATGGGTTGGGTGTAGGCGCTCTTTCCGGTGATCTGGGCCTGTGGCACCTTGAAGAGGTAGGGGCGGGTGTTGACAATAGGGGTCAAGGTGTGGAGGGTGTGGGGCACCTTGTAGACGATAGGCTTGTGCTGGACGACGGGTCTGGGCACGTAGAAGATGGGTTGAGGCAGCTTGAAGAGGACGTCCTTCTGTTGGAAGATGGGCTGGGGGGCTTCCACGACGGGGCTGGGCAGGTTCAAATACAAGTCCTTGTTCTGAATGGAGTTCCCTGGCAGGCTGATGTGGGCGTGGGGGATGTCCACCACTTCCTGTCCTCCCTTGGGCAGGTTGACCAGCGGGCCGTTGACGGACAAGGCCGGGGCGGGGTATTCCAAGGTCTCCGATCCCAAAGAAGCCGAGACTCCGACGACACCGGATGGCGCCACTTCCACTGGGAGGGGCTCGCGAATCTCCAAGGAAGACCCCGTGAACAGAGTCTCACCAGTGTAGCTTCCGGATGATTTCTGGGCTACACACTTGGAAACAGAATAGGGTATGTCGTTACCAGGAGATCATATACATGTAGTACGTTAATTTTTAAATGGTACTCACCATTGTGACCAAAGCCAAGAGAGCAACGAATCTCAACATTTTGTGGTTTAGTTGGTGGATCGTAGATGAGGAATCTTGGAAGGAACTCCGGTTTGTGATTCCTTCTTAGTGTTCGCGACTCCTTTTATAGCAATATCCCAAAATCCGACGAGTGCGATGAAACATCCCATTTCTCAATAAATATCTCCCAAAACTCTTAAAATTCAAGTTCTGAATTTTGATACTGAAAATTTAGAGATTCATTTTGTACTCCGATATCAATAAGAATTTTCTTTCAAAATCGAAAAGAATGATTTCGTACATCAAGCTATTTTTATATATTTGGTAGATTATCCTTATCATTCGGGGAGCTATCTGAAATATTTAAAACCACGAGCAACTTAATTAAGGATTTCAGCTAAGGATATTAACAAGAAAAAGCTAATGAATTAGGATTAATTGTAAAACATTGGTATTAGGACCGTTGAATTTATCGGTCCTATTACCAAGGTTTCACTTCATTCAGGTAACGATAGTGGCTTGGTTATGACGAATTCAAAAGTACTTGTTAGTTAAGTGTTTTTAAAAATAACTAACTTACAAGTGAAGCGAGTGCACCGCCGGGGCCAGTAGATTTTGATAAGGTCAAGCAAGTCCTTAGGGTCCCTATTTAAAATTTTTGGTGGGGTTAATAGGGTACTATATTGCATTTTCTAAAGCTAGCAAAATGGAGTGTTTCATCCTTCAACATTCAGTTTAATTAAATTTGTTTTTGAAATATCCAGTAAACATTTGCAATAACCTCTGGGACTGATTTCAATTATCAAGGTATGCCATGGACTACCGTACTTTCTTTCTAGCGCCGTCAATGAGCTTGCGACAATAATTCTAAATATCACATTCAGATTCAATAATACATCGTAGAAACGTCATTTTTATTTTGGGACGCTTTAGCCAAAAAGGCTGGTGTCAGTGGTTTATCGGCCACCGTTAACTGACATTTTCAACACAATAGTGACCCCTCGCGGAGAGTTCTCAGTAATTGATAATAGGTTTTTGTTCGAGGTCCCCGCTCTTAATATCACATCATGTCCAACTACTCATTAACTAAAATTATTGTCAGAAGAAATAATCTTCCCCTTCCAAAAGAAGCAATTGATATTCTTCAGGAACCAGATTTTCAAAATATAAATTCCATGTTTAATGAAGCGTGTGATAATGAGGAATCTAAGCACAAAGAATTACTTTCAGATTTGGATAACTTAAATTTGTACCACGAATTGGAAACTTAAAATTTTTAAAATTCCCAAAAATAACGATTAAAATATTGGCGAACAATGTTAAAAGTTGTGCATTCAATCTTCGGTCTCTTACATAGGGTATTTTTCTTAATGAAACGAAAGAAATAATCATTTTGAGCAAATTCAAGTTTTTAAAAAGTGTATTTTTTCAAGCCCAAAAATCGGCCATATCTATGCTAGATTTGGGCTCTATAATGTTTATTTAGTTTTTAACATTTTGAACATCAATAATTTCCAAACCGACAATTGTCGTAAAGGTTTTCCACCGTTATGCATTACATGACATCTTGTCGGCCCATAGTATTTAAACTAAATATCTAGCAACTATAAAAATTGAGGTGTTTTAAGACTCAGGCAGGGCCGTAGCCAGCAAAAAGTTTGGCCGTGGCGTGTAAGAATTTATCGCCCCCCAATATAATAGAATAATATTATATCAAAATTATATTTTGGTGCCCCTAGACCCCAACTCAACAGTGGCGCCTGTGACGCCCCCCCCCCCCGCCCCTGCCAAGCTATACGGTTCTGATCTCCGACGTATAAAGGTTTGTGATAGTTCATTAGATATATTCTTTAAATCATTACACACGTCATTGTAGTACGCAATGATTTAATAAAACGTATATTTACTTATATTTTAAGATGTAATGAAGATATTATATAAATGATAACAACATCTTTAAAAAACTTATTAATTTCACATTATATATTTGGTTTATAATACATAAGTAATTTTATAATTTTAATTGAATATTCAAACATATTTTCCTAATTATAATAATTATGTCCTTGAGCCGCTTCCTGATTACTTGACTTTTGACAGACACCCAAATTTAAAAATAAGAAACCCCAAAAATGTGACTCTCTCTCTCTCCAAGCCGTTTCGGAAAATCTGCAAAAACTCGTTCCTTGAATGCGCCCTCCTTAGCCGCGGCCCTAGGAATGATATTTTCAACTCTCGCCATCTATAGGAGGTAGAATCAACTAAGGCCAAATAAGTATATATTTTCTAAATGTTAAATGACAAAACTTTACATGGGCCGGGACTAGTGGCGTAGTCCCGCAATCTTAAGCGTCATAAGGTGGACGGCCTTATGAAATTATTTAATTTTCATGGACGTTACGTCGCGGGGTGGGGTTAGTCGAAAGGTCAATTATTATCTCGCTGAGCGTCTTATTTTACAATTTTAGATAAATATATGAACTTTTTTAAAGAAATAAAATATGATAATTACTAAAGCTATTGGTTTATTTTGAGGAACCTACGCCAATAAAAAAAATATTTTAAAAAGTTAATCATAACGGACAGATAATTACATTCAGTTCAATTGTGAGTGATTTCGCTGCGCGAGGAAGTTTACCAAATAACATAATCTGGCCAAAAACCTGAAGGTTAAAATTCACAAGGTTCTCTGCCCAACACTACGTCCTAATGTCTCAGCCCATGAACGTTGTGAAATCAAACCATGGACAAGGTCTTAAAATTTCCGCCAGTGGCGTAGCCAGAAATACGTCAAGGAGGGGGTCGAAGTATGTGAATGTTAAGAGGAGGTAGTGAAATTGGTGAAAATTTAGTACAGTTAAAGATAGATCCAAGGTGAGGGTTTTAGACACGGAAACCCCCTTGTCTACGCCACTGCTGATTTGACAACGAATACTGCCGGGAAATTTAAGACCTTGCCCATGGTTTGATTTCACTACGTTCATGGGCTGATACATTAGGACGTAGTGTTGGGCAGAGGACCTTGCGAATTTTAACCTTAAGGTTTTTGGCCAGATTTCATATATTTTTGTAGTTCCAGAACTATTAACCACTCTGCCACCCCACCGTAACAATTCCCATAAGAAACTACAAACAATCATCCCGACCCTTTGGGAAATTGGGACCTAGAAATCTCTAATACTTAATTGGCACTTCTAAACGCGAGAGAATTTTCTTTGCGTCTTGGAAATCTGATCCTAAAACTTACACATCCCAAAGTAAATAATTTTGAGACAATAGAGTTTAATCTAACCCCCCATCGTAAACAAACGTGTGGGGGAAAATTGTATGATTTTATATTTTAAAAGTACGCTAACCATTTTACAATTTCTTACCTGGCACGCCTATTGAATATTCAATTTATTCAGCTAAATAAATAAAGTGGGAGTTATGACAAGCTTTTCTTATTGTATGAGAATGTATATTAAATAAAAAATCCTAAATACAATTTTAAATTGAAACGTGACGAAGCGTTCTATAGTTTAGGTCTAAATCGTGGCCTAATAGATTTGAAGATATAGCGGAGACACGAAACCACGGAAACAAACTAGTTCTGTTTGGACGCAATTAAACAATTTGATAAACTATTGTGGTGGGGCTAAAGATTTTCCTCATCAACTCGACGACGGTTCGGCACTGAGACTTATACTTTAGAATGTCACAATGGTAAAGCAAGTGGAAGGTGGTCACCAATTTTTATGCAAATCGGAAAAGTGGGTTTTGCTCTAGAGCGGTCTGCAAGAAGAAGAAAGAAGAAGATGAAAGTTTTTTTTTCATTTTGGCTATCTTTGAACTACGTCTCATTATTAGCATAACAGCCCTAGATTTATAATTTTTGTATGTTAGTCGTATGCGCCTGGTCTTTCCAATGGTATATTTCTTGTCTCACTACTCTGAGTGGTTGAGGAGATACAAGGGGCTGAAATCGGCCCTTAGTTGCTTCGGGATAATACTAGCTCGGTCTCGAAAAGCTAGTCACTTTCCCGGACCTTGCTATGGGGACTACCGTCCCCTCTGATATATATGAAATAATATTTAGTATCGCGAACAGTTCCGGATATATTTCAGAAGTAATGAAAGATGTTGAAGTCATATCTGATATTTAAGGTGTAACAATTTCTTTGAAAGGAATTTTGTGCAATATAAACAAACTCGTCGTATAAAGTATAAAAATAATGAAATAATTCATACGAAGTATTAAAGAATACAAATTATCTGCACTCGAGAACGGTTAGCTTGGAAATTTTAACTCAATGTTCAGGGCCTGATTTCCAACTAAGCGCGCCTAATTCCAAATACCTGACATGCTTATTAATCTAATTCAATTTTATTTTTATTTTACTCGACTTTGGACTTTCGCCTCTTTGCTTGCCTTATCTAATTTTCCGGCTGGTCTCGGCTTTCAATTTTTTTTCACGACTTACACCCCTTTGCTTCCCTTATCTGGCTCTCCATTTTTTTTCTCGACTTCCACCCCTTTGCTTCCCTTATCTGGCTCTCCATTTTTTTTTCTAGACTTCCACCCCTTTGCTTCCCTTATCTGGCTTTCCATTTTTTTTCTCGACTTCCACCCCTTTGCTTCCCTTATCTGGCTCTCCATTTTTTTCTCGACTTCCACCCCTTTGCTTCCCTTATCTGGCTCTCCATTTTTTTCTCGACTTCCACCCCTTTGCTTCCCTTATTTATTTTACGGATCAATTTGTTTTGAAAAATGTCGCGTGGTCGCGCCGTTAGTTGTTTTAAAACTCTCTTGAGTTCCTTGCGCCCGTCCCGACCTTTAAATTTTTTTGAACGGGTTAGTGTGAAATTCGTAGATGAGGTTTAGTTGGGATTGTTAAGTAGTTCAGGACTTTTTGCTACGTGTGTTGCGTTTTTGCTACAACGTTTACCTTTCTTACGTACAAATCAGATCTAATTCATTAAAACTAGGATCCCGGTTGAAGCCTGGTATTAAAGATTGTTAGTTCAAAAATTTAAAACTAATTCTATATTATATATTAGCCTGGTTCTTGAATAAAGTAATCTTGATTAGTTAAGAAATCATTTTTGCTGGTGTACATTAAAGATGAAAAAATTTCAGTCACAAAGAAACGCTCCTCTGAAAAGAATTCATCAAAAGCTTATGTTGTATAAAAAGATATAACCTGACCTGTAAGGCCTTGTCATTTTTATATTGTGAAATCATGGATTTATTACCATCAGGATGTTAGTCCAACTGTATATCTCTGGACTCGCCGGAAATAGATACGAATCGACATATTTTAATAAATATTTTGCGGTGGGAAATTTGTCGGAAATTGCCGGTTATTAGATCACGGTTTCAATTTCAGCTAGCTAAAGTTTCCTCTAAGTCATGTTGAGTTATCTTTGAAACTAAATAAGTAATTATTTAGGGTATTATGTTTGTTATTTATTTTAAAGTATATTATTCTTATTTCTTTCCCAACAAACACAAGTGGTCCCTGGGACGTCCAAGGAATGTCTCAGTGTCCATTATACGTCCGAGCTCAAATGGATATCCGTAAGATGTCGTTGGGACGTGACCAAAATAATATAATTTTAGATTATTCTCCAAACTACATCCCATACATCGGTTAACAATTTGGACGGCTCATGGATGTCCGTTTTAGTACTAAAATATTTCTAAATAAAAAAAAACCTAGCCGTACCACCCTGTATACAGGGCGTTTGAATTTGATCGATTAAAGTATTTTTAAAATTCAGGATAATTTCATTTTGTAATTAATATTATAAAATAACTGTGTTTAAAAATTAGCTAAATGATTACCCAAAAGAATTTCGTTGGAAATCGTGAGATCCATGATTAATAAATGTGTATGTCTGTAATTATTTTTCCTTTAGCTCTTTACACCCATTGATGTATTAATTTTCATGTCATTAGATAGCGCAACGGTAACTTAATTTTCCGATTGTAGCTCACATTCACACGCTCTATAGGATAAAATATTTTCATTAAGTTATGACATCCACTGCTAATTCCTTTAATCGGGTGATCAAAATCTTTATAAGTCCGTCTTACTCACTGACGTAAAATTAACTGTCATTCGTACAATAAAAATCATCTCCATATAATATATATATATATATATATATTTAAAATGCCACTGACTTCAATCAATTCCTAAACTTGGAGTAAAAAAGTCTTGTTTTAACTTTGATATTCCCAATTCAAAGTTTCATAGTTTTTAAATAGAAACGATATATTTCGCCACAAGAAAATTGGAGAGGAACCCAAATTATCAAAGAAACGAAGAGTCTTTTTATTTATTACTATCGCGATTTTGTTATCTGGTTTGTGTCAAGCAGGTAAAAATATGAATTCCTATAAAGCCAACAAACATATCGAATCTATGAGCCATCACCGCTGTTTCAAGACCAAGCCAAGAACCATCCTGCAAGTAGAATAAAACGGACCGTACAAGAGAGTTACGCTCAGGTACTTCCTCTTGCACCTTTGCTATTTCCAAGCAGGCTGTTGCAATGACGCCTCTCCTGTCTGTTCGCCGCTGCCCACAAAACAAGTGAAGCTGCACGTCTTAATTGAAGAAAGGGTTCATTTGAGATGAAAGTTACGAAGGGTCACAGGGAGTTTGTGAACCACACCGCTTGCTAGCGTCAACATTACTGCTATTTCTTCATGTCATAAGAATTCTTAATATACAGGGTGTCCACTAAAAAATGAACCAGGGCGAATATTTCAAAATCTGTTTTAGGTACGTTTTGGAAATTTTCAAGTCGTATACAACTAAAGACCCTCAATCCTAATGATGATGTGTAGCAAATTTCAGTACTCTAACACGAGTATCTTTAGAGTTATCAGCTCCCGAACCTCGCTTTCGACACGTTATCAATTTAACCACCTTATTGTTTTTGAGCTAGCATTTCTCGACTTCCTATTGGTCAAATCCGATCAGGTCAAAGCCATTTGTATTTAAAATGTCATGTGGAACACGTTTCTAATTGGAACCAACTTTCTAACCCTTACGGTTCTCGAGTTAGTTTTTGGATGACCTTGAAGACATGGTTCAAGGTCATCGACATTTTCGCAGTAGGTTTCCTCCTACATCTTGTATACGATTTGAAAATTTCCAAATCTTACCTAAAACAGATTTTGAGATATTCGCCCTGGTTCATTAAACAGTGGACACCCTGTATGTTAAACTTTACAAAAACAAGATAATTTAAAAAAACGTTTTTTTAATGCCATAAAAGTTACGATTATCTTAACAAACATATTTGGTGTATTTTTGTAAGGAAAAAGATATATTTCAGAAACATAACAAACATTTCGCTTTCAATGTGGAAGATAATAAATCTATTGTAGAAAATCTCCAAAACTGTATTAATAGGTATATGATAGGAATTTGCCAATAAAATAGTTTAAAACTGCTTTAACGAGTATTGCAAAAAATAATACGTGTTTCTGCCCGAGAAATAATATTATGGGATGACCTACTTTACTTACAATGCCTTTTACAAGTCTCATCTAAAAATTTTAAAAATACCAAACAAGTAAAATTTGGTTAAAAAGTTTCATTCCTTTGAACATGTTTTTGATTTATTTATGAACATTTATACCTTGCTTCTTTCTAGATTGTTGAGAGGTAGAAATTTCACAAGCAAGAAAGTATCCATACAGACGATATCCTCCTTCATATAAGAATAACGCTAGATGAAGGAGTCTTTTAAATACAGAAAGGTTATCGACGACATCCTAGAGATAGATTGATTCGTGGATGCCGAAATTATTAATGATTGATCATTTCACCTATTGAAAAGCTTTTAAGATTGAGTCGAAATATTATCATTGCAACCTTTAATTTATCAAAATTGTAAAAACGCTTTTATCCTCAGATAGTAAAAACACCATTTCAATTATCTTTAAGAAAAGGTCGAACACAAATACAACCACAATCAATCGAGTGGACTTCGATAAATCTCCCAAAGAAGCCTCTCACTAAACAATAAGAGCCGTAATCAGCTTAAAACCTACCATTAGTTTGATTCAAAACAATCACAAACCGAATGAAAACTATATCAATATAAAGCGCAATTTAACGCTTTCATAGCAAACAACGAGCCGATACACAAAGTCATTCCATTATTAAGAAGCTCAAATAGTTACCAAACTCAAATAGTATTTAAACAAAAAAAAGTGGTAGAGTTGTAAATAAAAAAATTAAAATATTTTTCTTTATGTGGTGCTTAAAACAAGTTGTCTAAAGTAAATTTGGAGGATAAAATATCGATTGTATATATATATCACAGATTAGTTATATTGGACAGACGAACTCGGTTACGATATCAATCATATCATGATATAATGTTTTACACTTATTGCAAATATATCATCATCGACTCATTTATATATTTACTAATATTTTACTTTAACTATAATTGGGTAATTCTTGAAACACACAAAAACTTTATAATTATTAAATCTAACTTTTAAAGGATAAAATAACTAGTAAAAAGTTGCTACGTACCAGACCGAGCGAATGCAATGGGGAATAACCTTTAAGGACTAAGTAGATGTAAGCGTATGAGGTGAGCAAAGCTATTTATGTTATATGTTTCTCTACCTAAAATCCTTCTTTGTAAAACCACGACAGTTAACTAGGTACAGAGATTTGAAGTCAAAATATTGTCAACCTGAATAGTCAACTTTGCTCGGCTCATAATGTCAGAACGATTATTTTTAGTAAAATTCATAACAGTCACCGCTGCAGTACGGTAATTTTAATTTTCTCAGCAAACTTAAAACATATTAAAAACGGTTGATTCTTCATAGTAACAGGACAACGTTTGAAGGTCAGCAAAGTGATGAATTTTATTAAAAAGACTAGTTGGCAACTAGTTGCATAAATTTTTTTAAATTTAAATACAACTTGGAGGGCGCTCATATAACAACATGTAATTAATAATACCCGATCTACCTTTTTTAAACATGTTACGTAACTTCCCAGTCTGAAAGAGGGGTTTTTCGTTACTATATTGAAATAAAAATCGGTAATACACTTTTCAAAATTAAACATTGTTGTCGAATGCTGCTTGGGGCATTAAAATACGTAAAATGACATAGTAATTCATTTTTCTAACTCCAACTAACTGTAAAGCCTGGTTCACACGGGTAGTGTTTTCCTGGTTTTCTATATTTTCTAGTTTTACCGCCTTTTCCCGTTGTTCTGGCGCACGGGAAAACGACTGTACACACGGACAAAATTTTACGGATTTTTCCGCCGTCAGCGCTGCCGGTAAACGAGAAAACGGAGAAAAAAATGTTGAAATATCTCTACTTTATTTTCCCGGTTTTTGAAGCTCTTTGAGTTCGACTAATCAGCGAGCGTTTCGCAGTCACGTGATATAAGGAGCGATTTCGAAAGTCTTTAAAAGTAGGCTTAAGAATTTTTGCGTCTACCACGTGACGGCAGCGCTCGCTGTGATAAAATCCGGCAAATTTTGTCCGTGTGTACAGTCATGCTCCTGCGCGCCAGAACCACGGGAAAAGGCGGTAAAACTAGAAAATATAGAAAACCAGGAAAACACTGCCCGTGTGAACCAGGCTTTAAGATTGACGAATTATTGTTGGATATTTTTATATTAAAATACGCTTGAACCCAAAAAATAAGCTGCGTATGTAATCCATTTTCAAATCTTTACCTTTTTTATGACAGTTTATCTAACCATCTTAAATTTTCAATTATGAGCAAATCTGAGTTACGCGTGAAAAACAAAAACGCAATTTAACATAATGTTGTTGACTCGTTGTCGGTTCACATTATAAAGAGTCAATTCAGTTAATAGCTCTAAAAGCCAATAGAAGAAAAGCGTTCTTGATTTCTTAATACCTGTTTAAAATAACGTTTAATTTAAAATTAAATAGAATCATTAAACGTTGAAAAAAATAATAAAATTTAATTTGTAAATATTTAATTTAATCAAATGTGTTTCAAAGCCATTGTATAAATCGCGTTACAAGAAAATCATGGTCGAAATATTGCCAAAAATTAATCGTTCAATAAAAAAACATCTAGGTTTCAAGTTCTATAGTATGAAAATTTAAGTCAGTTTACATTTTAGAACTGGCGCAATATGTTACTAAATAAAATTAGAGAAGATATCCTCGAGAGTGTTTCAAGTTAAGGAATGCCTATTTAATCCTATTAATATAAAAGAATATATCAGAATATTTCGCCTATCCATTTTGTGTGAAGGATTTGTAAACGGGAAAAGTATTTTTTGGCTAATGGCTCCCGGCCTTATGCTAAACGATTTTTCGTGTTCAATGACTATGGATAATTTCTTTATCAGTTTGATCTGACAGGGTTGTGATTCCTCTGGAAGTGCGTTATAGTGTCGCGGCGAGAGCTAAAAACATATAAAGAGGTGAAGAAAACCCCCGTAGAGCGGTTATTTATACGGTGATCTGAAATGAAGGTTATTTATTTTCAGTTCCATTCATGCTATCGAAATTGGATGTTTTCGTGGAAATTGTTGATATTCTGGGCTGTAATGTCGGCTTTCATTTTAATATACGAACTCGGTAAAGAAATATTTTACATTTACGAAAACGGACTTGGGGGCAACGGTATGGTAGGCAGCCAAGTGAATTTAGGGCCCATCATCTCAGCATTATGTTTCACGGGGACACTTTTCTACTTAATCGTGAGAAAACGGCATGTGGTAAGTATTTATCGTGACGTAGTTAAACTCGCCGATTCGCTCGATCGAACTATTTTGGGACGACAAATGTTGCTATTCGCCTGTTTCGTTTTAATAACTCTCATCTACACATGCGCTCTGGTCTATATCACAGCGACGTTCAGCGAGCAGTTCTCCGAAGCGACTGAGCAAGTCCAAGAATATTTTAATATAACACGCGTCGATTTTGTTAGACCAAGCATGATGCTATCGCCATTGGTGGCGCTTGCTGTCATTGGAATTGCGCTTGTGCAAATTACCTCGTACTGTTTTTTATCCAGTGCTGTAGCCGATATCCTCAAAGCAAACATACTTCTCATCTCAAAGAAGCAAGTATTCTTGGGTTCAGAAGAACCATCTACAAAATTAACATTATTTCGCGAACGTTTGCTGCAAATAAGCGATCTGGTGACGAAAATTAACTTGAATTTCAAAACGGTAGTACTTTTATGGTTCGCCTCCACTTTGTTTACGTGTTGTCAAAATATAACGTTAGTGTTGGGACAAAAATACAAGCCATCCGGTTTCTCATTTATGTTATTTTTGTCAATTTACATAAAAGATTTTGTGTTGTTGATATTATTAACCTACAGTGCTTCTAGGTTGCCCGAAGAATTTGATAGCATTTACAATGTTTTACCCGCGCTTTCGTTCAAAGAAAACCGCTACGATATTTTCTTGCTGTACTGTGAATTGCAATCTAGGAAGCTATTCTTTAAAGCCGGCTCGTGCTTCTTAATTTCTAAGAATCTTCTTTTGTCCTTCATTGGTTTGGCCGCAACGTACACCGTCATTTTTATGCAATTTAATCCTGAAGTCCTAAAACAGTTACAAGCGCGCCAGGATTGACCATCGTCCCTCTAGTAAGCTTGGATATTTTCTGGTCCTATGTTGCACAATCCACTGAAAAAATTTTAATTTGTAAAATTTATATTTTTTGTAATGATTAACTAGTGAACTTTCACAGAAATAAAGATTTTGCGACCACCGTTCGATTTTAGAAAATAAAGTTAAAGAAATCTTATTAGTTAGGACCTTAACGCGTTTTTTATTGGGTCTTGCAAATAACACAGCTTAGAGATTAGTGAATAGAAAATAGAAACCCATAACCTTCGCTGTGTATTTCATCTTATGGTTGAATATTTAGCTTTTACGGCCAAAATTATTATTTCTCCTTTTTCGGTTTTGTGACTAATTTAAGATAAATTTCGCTTCTGCGTAAAGTTGATTTGTTATCTAAATCTGAACTAAGAGGCTAACGGGAATAGTAGATTAAGGGAGATGTTGGCTTAGGTGTCATGACGGGCGTTCCACCTAGCCGTCCTACTCAACTTAACCCGGCAACCTGAATTAAAGGCAATGAAAGTCGCTGGATGACTTGGGCCTTGGGCAGTACCTTTTTTATTAGCCTAGCTGATAATGATTATGTTGATTACAGTGTGAGATCCTACAAAACCTTTTTGTTTTTATTAATTGATATATTTGACATTTGTTACTTTAATTTGAACTTAGTTCACCTATAACGAAATATTTTTACATCAGTTGAACAATTCTTTTAATTTAAGAGGTGTTACATTTTTAACTTAGTTAGATATTATAATTTTATTTTTGGACAAACTTTTTCTAACGAAATTCTTAAGAATCTTATTCACTTTTGAAAGAGGTTTCATAACACTTTTAGGGTAACTCTGTTTTTGTAACAAATATAAAATCCTCTGGATACTTAAAATTTACCTTTTGTAGCTTTAAAATACACACTTGTGTCTTTAAAATACTACTTTTGTGTCTTTAAAATACACACTTGTGTCTTTAAAATACACACTTGTGTCTTTAAAATACACACTTGTGTCTTTAAAATACTACTTTTGTGTCTTTAAAAAACACTTTTGTGTCTTTAAAAAACACTTTTGTGTCTTTAAAAAACACTTTTGTGTCTTTAAAAACCCTTTTGTGTCTTTAAAAAACTCTTTTGTGTCTTAAAAATACGGCTTTTATATCTTTAAAATACGCGTATTGTGTCTTTAAATTACTCCTATTGTGTCTTTTAAATACACCTTTTTTGTCTTTAAAATACACCTTTTTTGTCTTTAAACTACACACTTTTTTGTCTTTTAAAGACACCCTTTTTTGTCTTTAAAATACACCTTTTGTGTCTTTAAAATACACCTTGACATTAAAAATACCCCTTTTGTGGTCTTAAATACATTTTTTTCTTCTTTATAATACACCTTTTTCCTTTAAAATACACCGATTGTGTCTTATAATACACTGTTTGTGTCTTTAAAAATAACCCTTTTTGTTTTTAAAATTTATCTATTGTTTCTTAAAAATACACCTTTTGTGTTTTTAAAATATACCTTTTGTATACATAAAATTGTATGATTTTCCTAATTCTAACCTATACTCAAGAATGTAATTTTTTCTTTTTGCGTTCCCGATGTATTGTCGTGTAAAGATGAATATATAGCAAACAATAAAGATACCGCAAAGTGTATATTGACTAAAATGCTTTGTTATTTAAACGCTTTCAAAATGCATAACAAATTTTCATAAAAACCTAATAATAATTAAGATTTTAAATATCCCTAATTACGATTATTTGGATTTACACTGCACATCCATGTATTCTTGTGCACAAGGAAAATTCGTTGTTTTTATCTTGCATTTTTGTGCAATAATAGCGCTTATTTACTCAAATGTAGATTAAGGGTCCTTCATTTCTTATCGTTAGGCAATCTAGGTTTAAGGAATGACATAGGTGATGATTGCTAAAAAATATGTCCTGCTCACAAATACACATAAAATAAAAATTTTAACGTCGTCGGTATATATCTGGCACAAGTTCGAAGCTCATTTGTGCACTGGTTCGCAAATAAGCACGACGATGCTTTCTGGTTTTAAAATCACGAATAAAGTATTACCTCGATAGCTTTTGTAATAAACACGGATACATGAAGAAGAAAAACGTAAGCAAATGAAACCACTTCAATGGTGAAAAGTACATAAGTCTTCAGTGCATGTTCTCTTTTTCTTCGTCGTGACCCCTGCAGTAGCAATAAAGCTTAAAGGTGAGTTAATGTTGTTTAAGGCTCGCGTGAAGCACTCGTCTAATTTAATCAATGGTTTAAACGAAATGTCAAAACATTTTAGTACATGCTTTCTTTTTCATCGTCGTGAGCCCTGCCGTAACAATGAAAATAAAGAATTTCCATCTTAAAGGTTACTTAATTTTGTTTAAGGCTGGCGTGAGTACTCATCTAATTTAATCAATGGCTTGAATCGTTTGGCCGAAAATTTTAGAATTGCGTCAAATGTGTTATATATGCGCATAACATTAAATTGTTTCCGAGAGTGAAATATTAATATTTTTTGACCTAAGAGGAAACCAAACAAGATTTTTTTTAAAACTTAAATCTTTCGTTTTAAATTATAAGCTACAAGATAGTCATGAGGCCTTGGTGTCTTCAATTAATTTTGACTACTATAAAGACATTTTTTGTACGACATATTACTTGTCTTTCTGGAAAATATGTAATAGAATTTTTATCATATTAAAAATAGAAAAATGTTCTCTTACTATTTCGCTTTATTAGTGGCGAGTTCAAACTTAACTACTACTGAAGTAACGGTAATTTAAATTTTTAACCCAAGATTGAAGCATATCGTAACAGATAATCTCAAGGTCTTGTTTTCCTACAATCGTCGGATATTTATTTCACCTGCTTTAACGTGACTTAGGCCTGAGGTGGAGCCTTGAATATTAGTTTATCTGATAATTAAGGTAATTATTATTATTGTTAATTTACGTGCACATCCCCGTCCCCGTCTCAAACAAATACCCGCGATGAAAACGTGAAAGTGCTTGTCCTCGTCACGTGCCAATGCTCGTGACGAAAACGTGTATCTGCTTTGACTTCTTCCCGTGCCAATACTCGTGACGAAAACGTGTATCTGCTTTGACTTCTTACCGTGCAAATGCTCATGACGAAAACGTGTATCTGCTTTGACTTCTTCCCGTGCCAATACTCGTGACGAAAACGTGTACCTGTTTTGACTTCTTCCCGTGCCAATGCTCGTGCCGAAAACGTGTATCTGCTTTGACTTCTTCCCGTGCCAATACTCGTGACGAAAACGTGTATCTGCTTTGACTTCTTCCCGTGCCAATACTCGTGACGAAAACGTGTATCTGTTTTGACTTCTTCCCGTGCCAATGCTCGTGACGAAAACGTGTATCTGCTTTGACTTCTTCCCGTGCCAATACTCGTGACGAAAACTTGTATCTGCTTTGACTTCTTCCCGTGCCAATACTCGTGACGAAAACGTGTATCTGTTTTGACTTCTTCCCGTGCCAATGCTCGTGACGAAAACGTGTATCTGCTTTGACTTCTTCCCGTGTCAATACTCGTGACGAAAACGTGTATCTGCTTTGACTTCTTCCCGTGCCAATACTCGTGACGAAAACGTGTATCTGTTTTGATTTCTTCCCGTGCCAATGCTCGTGACGAAAACGTTTATCTGCTTAGACTTCTTCCCGTGCCAATGCTCGTGACGAAAACGTGTATCTGCTTTGACTTCTTCCCGTGCCAATGCTCGTGACGAAAACGTGTATCTGCTTTGACTTCTTCCCGTGCCAATGCTCGTGACGAAAACGTGTATCTGCTTTGACTTCTTCCCGTGAAAATGCTCGTGACGAAAACGTGTATCTGCTTTGACTTCTTCCCGTGCCAATGCTCGTGACGAAAACGATATCTGCTTTGACTTCGTTCCGTGCCAATGTTCGTGATGAAAATGTATAAGTGCTTATCCTCGGCCCGTGCCAATTTCCGTTATGAAAACGTAAACATGCACGTCCCCGTCCCACGCCAATGCCAGTTGCCAGTGATAGAAAGGTGTAAGGCACCAATTCTCGATTTATAAAGAATAACAAACGAATTCTAAAATAAATTTTAATATTTTTTATTATATTTGAATGATACAAACTTATATTTATAGGGGGAAATTTTTTGCTCACGGAATTTCGACGAATGGGTTGGCCGCTGTAGCTCGAGAGATTAAAGTTGGCCGTGATTAAACAAACACGTGTAATACACGCGTAAAAATCTCCAACACGTGTTATACACTAGAATTACCAAATATCGACCATAAATACACTTGATAATGCTACCTGGGTTTTTCGCAGCTGGATAATTTTCATACTTTTGGAACTTTAATCGGCCGAGTTAAATTTAAATATTATCAAAAAAAACTAAGTGATTTAACCGCTGCCTGATTTAACAGTACTTTACATTTTTTTTAATTTTCAATGAAAACTTGTCTGCAATGTATCGCATCCTGTTCTTTACTATTTCAGCTTTACTTAAATAAAATTCAATTATTTGTAGACTGCAGAATCTAACGAAATAACACAGACGACTACAAATTATTACTGAATAACAAAAATTTTAAAGATTTAAGTACGATAATAATTTTGTAGTTGCAAGCCGTAAATTTTTCTTAGGGCATATATTACTTCGAAGATAAACGCAGTGCGTTTTCTAAAGAAGAATTTTTCAGCAATTTGGCGTAGTGGAAACTTACTCTCAGTCAAGACGAATGCTTCTCAAGTAAAAACTATTTCCAACTTCTATTAAATGTGTGTTGTTTTATAAAGATTGGGCGATTATTTAAAAAAAATAAGTAATTTTGGGGAAGGTAGTTGAATTCAGCTACAATAACAGAACATTAAATAAATATTTGTCTTTTTATGTGTTCTAACATTCGATCTTACTCGAATCCTTCAAATATTGTTCGATCGGTTATAACGGCTTAAGATATATTGCGGACGACCAAATTTCAATAGGGTCTTGAGGTTGCATTCACTTGCACTCCATTTAATGAGGTACGTAGCTAAAATGTTTTCTAATTTCATAAATAATAAAGAAAATATCCCCCAATTTATGCAACTACAACAGTTGAGGAAAAACAACCAAACTTTAACGATGTTTGTTGCCGGTCTAACACGCCCACGTTAGAAAGTTTCAATTAATCATTTCACCCGCTTTTTATTTTACAACTAACTCGTTGGGCCTCAAGCAGGGTCATAAAGCTTTTTAATTGAAAAATAAGGTCCACTTTTGGAAACCATTATAGCCGACACCTTTGCTACTGTTCGAATTGTAAACGAGCACTTTTTATAAAATCCGATTTTTAAGCAATAAAAGGGCAAAATCACAAATTTTATCAAAACAAATATAAGTCTGCTTCTTTAATGAGTTAAATAAGCATAAAAATGTGTAATTTGTGGATTGGAAAAAGGCTGATTCTCCAGAAGGTTCCCCAATAGCAAAATACAGTCTGGCCGACGGCGAAATTCTTTGTCGGCTGGCGTGCGATTTTCATAGTTGGGCCATTGGACTCGATGTCCGAGGCACTGACTATCCATTGGATAGTCGCAAAGAATACGCACTGACTGTGATGAGTAACGCTCAATAAATTTATTGAGCGTTGCTCATCACTCGAATCGCCCATGCCGAAGGAATTTCATCAAAGTATTGAAATGGAAATTCTGAAATAAATTGTTATTTAAATTTGAACTGAAAGTGTTTTCAGATAAGTTTCAAGAGTCGCTGTGGCTAAGGAAACACTTTTACCCAAAAAAATTCGTCCTCACGAACCGAAAACGCAAAGGTTTTATGTAAACTGAAGTGACGTATCAATTTTATAGAATTAAATGCATAAAAAGATATTTAATGTGAAAAGACTTGGTTATTTTTATCATGAGCTTCTAAGGAAAATTCAAAACAATTGAATGATTAAAAAAGAACAGACTCGAAACAAAACGGGTAAGGCAAAGGAAAAGAATCTGATAATTAGCATTTCCACCAAAAGCGCCGTTTCATCAGTCGTTTTAAAAAAAAATATATATATATTTTTTGTCTCTACTGGAAGGTTGGCCATCCAGTCTCCGGTACTACAGTCTCCATCGCGACTCGAGGCCACCGGTCTCCCAGTCTTCAGTCCCCATCCCATTTAGAGGCCTGCAGTTTCCATAGAAATCGCGGGTCTACGGTCTCGGAGGCCGGAGATTGGAGACTGGTAGCAGGAGCTGCCGATGTACGGACACTGCATGAATATTTTACGGTAGTAGCATAGCTCAATTATTGAGAACTAATACACATTCATATAGGTAAATAATTTTTATTGATATTTGGTCATAGATGATTAATGAAATTAAAAACGACTTCGTTATATTCGCATATTTAATAAATTATTTATGATATTTACAATGAAAGTCCGACTAGTTTCGTCGTGCCTAGCATGACATCTTCAGTCCTGAAGATGTCATGCTAGGCACGACGAAACTAGTCGGACTTTCATTGTAAATATCATAAATAATTTATTAAATATGCGAATATAACGAAGTCGTTTTTAATTTCATTAATCATCAACTACGCATATTGAACTTGCAAACCTCCTAAGCCATTTGGTCATAGGAGAACCCATGCAGACGAGCTATGTAATGTCATGTTACCTAAATCAATGAAAACGAAATCCATTGCATTAATTCCAAATTAAAAATTAATGAATTAACCACCCTTTACTATGGCGCAAAGTTAAATATAAATAGGCTTAGGTTTACGCACAGCAGCCAAAGATTTAATTAGATTCATACATTAACTCTGTAGCATGAGAAAAAAAGAGTCTATAAGATTGTGTTGAAACAATTTCTGTGTATCTGCGGCTTGTAGTCTTTTCTCGTTTAACAACAGCCACGTACTCGCCTTTAGCCGAAACATGTAACGAGGTTTTATAATAATTTTTATTAAAACTCAAATTAGAGGGTAGAAGTAAACGTTGTTTTTGTCCCTCAACTTAAATAGTTAGAGAACATTTTATCTATAGTGGCGGTTCAAATGCCTCTAAACATTAAAAAAATTCTATTAAATATTTTGCAGAAAGCTTTTGTTTTTTTAGAAAACAAAAAATTTCTTTATAGTAGCCAAAATTAGTTGAACTTTCTTGCAGCTGATAAGAATGAGATATTTCAGGACTATGTGAGTCAATATTTTAAAACTTTAGATATATGTTCATAAAATTTTCTTCATTGGCTTCCTCTTATGTCAAAAAAGTAATTTTTAACTCACGGAAACATCTTAACGCTATGTACATGCATAACACATTTGACGGAATTCTAAAACTACGGCCAAACGAACGAAAAAAAGTTTTGACATTGCGTTTAAACCATTGATTAAATTAGACGAGTGCTTCACGCGAGCCTTAAACAACATTAACTCACCTTTAAGATGAAAATTCCATAGCTTTATTGCTACTGCAGGGGTCACGACTAAAAGAACGAGAACATGCAATGAAGACTCTTTTCACCATTCAAGTAGTTTCATTCGCTCACCTTTTTCTTCTTCGCGTAACCGTGTTTATAATAAAAGCTAGCGAGATAATGATTTATTCATCAACATATCCGGCACATACAAAGTACAATGGATATCTAATAGTAATTTAATTATTAATTATATTAATTAATTATTAATTAATTATAGAACTATCCCAGATGTATAGCATTTCATTGATGTAAATCCAAATATTATTGGTTCGAAATATTAAAATCTGGATTAATTATAATGTCAGATACATCTCTCCCATATCTATAATTTCCAAATTGAGCTTTATGAGAATTTGTAATCCATTTTGAAGCCATTTAACTTTAAATAAATTTTGGTCAATAAACACTTCTTCATGTGTTTTTAATTGTCAACTTCATAAATTCATCCTCACACCGTCACACGTCAGTACAGCGCGAAGACGAGAAGTAAACAAATAATCTTGAGAATAGCTTCGTATTGGAAAAATCTGTAACTTTTCATCAAGATGTTCCGTTTGAGTTAATCAAGGTCACAAAAGTTGTATTTTAAAAACACACACGGTCTTTTAAAAGTATTCAGAGGGTGTTGTAATTGTTGCAAACAAAAGAAACCATAAACATGTTATGAAAAAGCTTTTGTTAAAAGTATATAGGATTATTTAGAATTTAACAAGAAAATGTTTGTACGGGATGGCTAAAATATTTGTTCAGATATAAAATAAACTTGAACAATAAAAATGTAAAACCAAGTTAAAAATCCAAAATTAAAATATTTCTTCAACCGATGTTAAAGTAAAAATCTTCGATATATTAACTTACAAGGAGACGACCAGTGCCGGATTAAGACCCTTGGGGGCCTCTAGGCACTAGGCTATCGGGGGCCCCTTTAATACAAGTAGAGGACTCAAGGATGGAGTAAGAAAATGGGAAATGGTTTTTTTCCATGAGCAAACGGGGAAATTGCTCCACCACCCCTTTCTTTAGCCATACCTCTTTTTCCTGTCGAACTTTTTGGGGAGTGCAGTGACGAAGAAGATTAATCCAGTTACTTGAAATGTGTGTTACATCAATTTCGGGAAACTTATATCCCTATTCCTACTAAGCTTTAGCTATAGCTCGTTCATTTATCGGATCGTTGTATGTGTAAAGGTTGTATATTTCATCGAGCGAGTTCGCTATATGACTTGAAATAATTTCTGTCGGCGTCCATGCTCTCAGTAGCGTAGGGGGTGGACTTGCCCCTTGGTCCACCCATCTGGCTATGCCACTACATGCTCCTCTCTATTTGAACTTTGTTTGAACCCAAAAACCAACCTTTTTCTATTTTACTAGGCAAAACCCTAACTTTTCGCCCTACCCCTCTAAGACGAAGCACTTAATTACATACGTTCCTGAATTCCATAAGTGACAATTCACAACGTAACTTAAACCAAAAAATAAATAAAAATGCCATAGCACCCACTTAAAGGAAGTAATAACTGGACCATGATTATCCAAATTATAGTTAGACTATTCAAATTTGTTTAATGCTGGGAAAATGTTGCCAATTCAAATCCTAACGATGTTTATATAAAAAACTATGCTGAGGCCAAACAAAATGAACAAGGGTGGGGCAACCCCTTCTATGCTGAGCGGCCTGACACAGAGTCACAGAGTGGACAAGAGATTGGTTATGCAAGGTTACAAGGTAGTCGTTTTGGTACGGTTCTACCTCTATAGATCACCGTAAAACGAAATAGAGGCTACGCGGCAGTGGACTGCCAGGGGTCAAAGGGGGCCCACCCAAAACCAGAGGCGTAGACAGGGGGAGACACCCTCCGAAAAAGGAACATTCCCCCCTGAAATATTGTTTTATGTTAATAATTTTTTCGCTTTAATTATTTTTACTCAATTGTTTGCGAACTACGCTACTGCCGAAAACTAGAAGGATAAATGCTATAATATTTTTAATTAAATCAAGGAATACCACGGGGCATGCCTCAGGCTGGAATCAAACCAGCGACCTGTGGGTTGCGGTCCCAACGCCTCTTCCTTTTGGACTACTAAGCCCACAATATAGGTGTTCCCTTGTCTCCCGTAAAATATATCCCGATTTTGTATTAAGCCATAGCATTTTATATATCACCTAGTTGTAACAGTTCCTTTCAATTGGAATACTCTTTGAAACGGCAACTCATAGGTCGCTGGTTCGTCGCCATTTATAAAAGAAATGTTTTAGCTATATAATGTTTTTAATAATTACAGATAACATATTAAAGGCAATATACAGTCGATACTAAATGTAAACATAATTATACAGATTGTTATTTTTAGTTTATATTTTAGACAAATGCCGAAATTTTACTTATTAACCGGTTGTTTAAAAGCATGTTTCATGTTCCACTATATTTTGAGTAATCGTTGGAATACACTACATCCAATTCATCTAACAATTCCTTTTCAATTAAGCAATAATTTTAATACGTCGAAGTTCGAAGCAAAAGAAAGCAATTCCAACATAACTTCATCTTTACTGATTCGTGGAGAAAGCTTAACACCATCCAAGGCGTCATCTTCTAGGCCCTTCTCTGTAATATTTTTAAAATTTGCTGTGTCTAAGCAAGATAAATCTTTATACAACTTTTTGTGTTGTAAAAAACGTGAATCTAGTGACTGGACAATGCGGTCCATTATTGGGTTAAACACATTTACTCTTAAATCAGCGGGACCCTGCCAAATATAATACGTAACTTAGTACTGTTCAACTACGTAGTTTTTTTCGTCGGGTACTTGGGCTTAGCCAAACTTTTAAAAATGTGTTAAAAATGGTTAAAATTGTTTTGAAAATGAATCCACGCTGAACCGCCAGCGCCTCGGCACCCCGACGATGTCATTGGAACTTTTTTTATTAATAAAATATTAATTTATTCAGTAAAAATATAATTTCATATTGAAAGTTTTGGAACTTCTATTATATTTTGAAGCTACTATAATGTTGACATATCATGGGGCCCACCTGCCATCGGTTAGGCCCAGTCTATGGCCAGTCCACCACTGCTACGCGGTACCTTATCTCGACTTACTCGAATTCGTTTTTTAGTGTTTTTCGGAATAGTATTTCATATTTCATTTATATTATAAATATTAAAAAAAGAATCAATATAGTTTCAAAGTTATTGATTGTTTTCATTTTGAAAAAACATGCCGTAAAACTGTTATTAAATTTAAATAAGCTTAATGTTTTTTCAAATAACTTATTCTTTGAACTAGCGTATTGACGTGGGATCTTTCGGGGCCCCCTGACCCTCGGGGGCCCCTAGGCACGTGCCTAGTGTGCCTAATTCTTAATCCGGCACTGGAGACGACCCGAGATGTTACACACCGATTTTGTTCAAACTCGGGGGATTGGTAGACCTTCATGTAACTTGAAAAATCCTAAAGGGATTTTATTCAATGGGCAACGGTTTTGCCATGGCAACGAAAAATGTTTTTGACAACACAAAATGGAAATTTTCCCATTGAAAATAACATTGGATTTAGACCGATTCCAAAAAAAAATAAAATAAAATAAAAAATTGAAAAAAATTTAAAATACCAAAATTATAAAAAAATTGTTAAAAATTGACGAAGAAAATCAAAATTGATCACATTTTGATCAGTTTGAACTAAATGGGTGAAAATGAACCGATATCGCTTAAATAGGAAAAATTTCCATTTTATGTTGTCAAAAACATTTTTCGTTGCCATGGCAAAACCGTTGCCCATTGAATAAATTCCCTTTATAATTTTTCAAGTTAAATGAAGGTCTACCAATCCCTCGAGTTTGAACTAAATCGGTGTGTAACACCTCGGGTCGTATCCTTGTTAGTTCAAAATGAAGAAGCAAATGTCAAACATATTTATGAATAATAACCATACAAATTTGCGATCTCAAACTATAAGTTTATTATTAGTTAAAATATCAACTTTATGCAGAAGCGAATTCTATCTTAAGCCGGTCACAAAAGTAAGAAGGATTAAAACATAACGGGCACTAAAGCTAAATATTCAAGCACAAGATGAAATACGCAGCAAAGTTATGGGTTCCTTTCGTCTATTCACTAATCTCTAAGCTGTGTTATTTGCAAGAGCCAATAAAAAATGCGTTAATGATCAATAGAGTAGTTTCAGTTCGTAGCTTTGGCTATGGCCGCCATTTTGTGCGGGATTTTTCTCTATGGGAAAAAGCATAGGTGACGTCGTGTCACGTGATACTGAAATCACTGTATAGTTCCTAGCTAATTTCATTCCGTTTACCTAATTTTGTAAAATCGAACGGTGGTCGCACAATCTTTATTTCTGTGAAAGTTCACTAGTTAATCATTGATAGTAGCTAACAAAAAAATAAAAATTTTACAAATTAAAAACGAAAAATTATTTTCAGTGTATTGTACCACAATGGACCCGGAAATATCCAAGCCTACTAAAAGGTCGCTGGTCAATCCTGGCGCGCTTGTAACTGTTTGAGGACTTCGGGATTAAACTGAATGAAGACTACGGTGTACGTGGCGGCCAAACCAATGAAGGACAAAAGAAGATTCTTAGAAATTAAGAAACACGAGCCGGCTTTAAAGAAAAGCTTCCTAGATTGCAACTCGCAGTACAACAAAAAAACTTCGCAGCGGTTTTCTTTGGACGAAAGCGCTGGCAAGACGTCAAACACGCCGTCAAATTCATCGGGCAACCTAGAAGCACTGTAGGTCAATAATATCAACAACACAAAATCTTTTAAGTAAATTGACAAAAATAACATAAATATGAAACCGGATGGTTTGTACTTTTGTCCCAACACTAACGTTATATTTTGACAACACGTAAACAAAGTGGACGCGAACCATAAAAATACCACAGTTTCAAAATTCAAGTTAATTTTTCCCACCAGGTCGCGTATTTGCAGAAATCGTTCTCGAAATACTGTTAAGTTCGGGAACGGTTCAGCTGTGCCGAAACAGACTCGTTTCTTTGAGATGAATTGTACATTCGCTTTGAAGATATCGGCTACCGCGCTCGATAAAAAACAAAACAAACTAATTTGCACAAGTGCAATTCCAATCACGGCAAATGCAAGCGAGGGCGATAGCATCATTGTTGCTCTGTTGAAACCGGCGCTTGTTACGTTTAAAGATGAGTTTCCTTGCGCGATTATTTTCTCGAATTGTTGGTTGAAAGAATTGGTTATATAGACCAGAGCGCAAGCGTAAAATAAAGTTACGACAACGAACCCGATGACTTGAAACATTTGCCGCCTTAAAATGGTTTGATCGAGCGAATTTGCGAGAAACACTACATCGTTGTAAATCCTGATCAGATGACGTTTTCTGAAGCACAAGTATAAGAATGTACACAAGGAACACAATGTTGATATTATGGGACCTAAATTAACTTGACTACCAAGCACATGGTTACCAGTCAATCCGTATTCGTAAATGTAATAAATCTCTTTGCTAAGGGCGTACATTAAAAAGATGGCGGAAATTACAGCCCAGAATATCAGTAACTTCCACAAAAATATCCAAACGCGATAACAGAGATTGTACTGCAAATAATTTACCTTCATTTTAAGTAACTTTATGAAAAACGTTTGTACGGAGACAGTCTAAGTATTAAAATGTCTTTCCTATACAGTTCTGTATTCGATTGGTTCTCAAAGGAAAGGGTGTTTCTCGGTTTTTATAAATTCCTATTTGTTTTATAAGGCGTATTGGAAAAGTAATAAATGCAAAGAAAAAAAAATTCAGGTCAATCAATAACACAAATATTCGACTACTTTGTAAGCTTAATAGAGGGATTAAGTCTGCGCGATAAAAATTGTAGTGATAATGTGAGAATTATGATAAAGCTGGTAACACAAAAACTCTCAAGGATAACCCCTTTAAAAAGCAACATTTATATTCAAAACCAATTTATTAAACTAATTGTATACCTTAATTTTTCAATTTAGTTTTGACGATGAATGTATTTTAAAAAATATAAAGTAATTATTTATGCATATATATATATATATTTTATATATTGTATATTTAAACATATACAGTAAACATATAGATATGTTTATATTTAAGTAAATTGAATTGAATTGAATTTATTAAGAGTGCATTAAAACCGCACAGGTACCTTCAAGTTAATACACTATCTACAATCGTCGTACGCAAAAGATACAAAAGAAAATAAATAATAAATATATAATATATATATATATATATATATATATATATATATATATATATATATATATATAAATATATATAGGACTTGTCCATATTCCTGATTGGGCAACGTATACTGGCGGAAAAATGAGAACCTTGCTCATATTTTGATTTCACGGCGTTCATGGCTGAAACATTAAGACCTAGTCATTGGGCAGATGACCTTGTTAATTTTAACTTTTATTTCTTATTTATTATCTATGTGAGATTTAAGGAAACATGCGTATGGCCACATTGTGGTCAGGCCTAGAAAGAAGATAGCTATAAACTATTACTTGCACTTATGAAATCACTGAATATTCACGAAAAAAGCCAACTATTTATGTTTACAATTTAACTATATCTAACCCAATGATTTAAACTTGTAGATTGCCTCAGAACAATGAAAAACAGCAGAGATTACGGCTAAATGTATGTTACTTAATGGGAAAGGTAGGGTACACAATGAAAAATAAGTACGATATGGTAAACAACAACTTTAATTTTTACTTTTTTCTGGATAAAATTTTCCTCATAGTAATCAGAACAAGGGCTGTCTTTAAAAGAAACAAAAACTACATGGCTATAGAAATAAGCTGTGCACTATCAAACCTATTTTATTTCGAATGAAAAATTAATCGCATGTTACTATGGGCTTCTGATAGATTGATTTCTTTTTGGCCAGATGAACAATATGAGTGCGATACCGTCTTTATTTTTTGGCCAGATAAACAATATTAGTGCGATACCGACTTTTTTGTTAAACTATACTTGATCCAATTGGGACACCTAAGCTATTTATGAATAAATCGATCTTCTGACTGGGCAGAATAAGAGTGTTCTTTTGAATCTTTTATAGTTAATAATAAATAATAATAATCAGCTAGGCTAATACACAAGGCACCACCCTAGGCCTAAGTCATCGAGCGACTTTTAAAGCCATTTAATTCAGGGGGCCGGGTTACAATGCGTAGGAGGGTGGTGGCAAGCCCTGCAAGCCACGCGAGCCAACAGCTCCCTACCATTTCAAATTCCATTATTTGTGAATACAGCTTTCTTCAAAGGGTTTTACGTTTCGAGAAACTGAGTGGATATTTGGTGATATTAATTTCCCTAAAGGGTGAAATTTTAAATTTCTTTGTTGAATCTAGTGCAGAAACAAACCAATCCATGCCTAGTGTTCGGAATTGTTTATTCATTATCCACATATTTTCCGATTTATTTAAAAAACGTTGTTGAAACGATTATCATTTTAAGTTATTTTTTACGCAACCAAGCAATAATTTGAATAAAAGTGGTATTTATTTAAATAATTGTTTGTTTTATTTAAATATTAGGTTTATTCATCTTCGATTATTTAAACATTTTACAATTTTTATTCAACTATTGGTTATTTAAATAAATATTATTTAAATATTGCCGAGCTTATTATATTCATAGATAAAAATTAATCGACTGCCGAACACTATAGGACCAGGCCTATATAGTTAAAAAATAAATTAACTAGAATTTTGAGCAGTTTTAGCCAGATCAAACTATTTTTAACATTAAGCTATTTCAAATAAATTATGTAAATTATTATCTCTAAAGAAAAATATTTCTAGCTACTATATGAAAGTAAAATTATTCTTTTAACGGGGTCGAAAGTACCACAGTGGGATTAAACTGAATGTAAATAACGGTGTATGAGATTCCCAATCCGACGAAAGAAAGCAACAATTTCTTCGTGATGACGAAGAAGGATCCCGCTTTGAAGCGGAGTCTTTTCGAACACAATTCGCAAAATGAGAGAAACGATTGACTCACGTTGACGTCGAGACAGAGCGCTGGAAGGGAATCGAAAACGCGATCAAATTCTCTCGATAATTTTGAGGCGCTTAAAATTATTAACATGAGCATCACAAAATCTTTCAAATACATTGAAAAGTAAATTAATAAAAAGGTTTTAGAAGGGAAAAAATCAAAGGGTTTCAGGAGTAAGGTAACGTTGTGGCAACATGTGAAAAGGGTTGATCCGAACCACAACACGACCGTACTTCCCAAATGGTCGTTAATATTGGCCACCATCCTGTGTGTTTGAAGAATTTGCGCCTCGAATAATTGTAACGTCGCCCTGCTGTTTCTTTTCTTGGTAAGGGATCGAACGCTTACGGTCACAACATCAGCTATCATATTCGTGAGGAAGCAATACAACGTCACTTGCCCTAACGGGAGTCCATTTACAACAGTAATTGTTAAAAAGTTCATCAGTAAAATGTACCATTTAAACGTATCGTAATTCCAGTTGCGATAGTTACATCCGAAACAGGTATTATTAAAATTTTGCGTGTAGTACATGCCATTGAAAATCTTCAGTATTAAAATAGCCGTGAAATACATCAAGCAATTTGAATAAACAATTGCTATCGTCACGACCAAAGTAACGCGCCGAATATTAATACGCGATATTTTCTTGTTGATTGAATTCGCAAAAAACACGACGTCTTTGTATACGTTGACCAAATGTCTCCTCTTGTAACATAGGTAGAAGAAAGATATCACAAAGCTACTAGTTGAAATCAATGGCCCAAAATTCACTTGCGCTAATCCACTTCCGAAACCGAGCTGGTAAATGGCGTGTATCTCTACGCTTATTGGGTACAATACCAGCAAAGACGAAACCAAAGTCCAAAAGAAGATAAACTTCATCGTGTAGGCCCACATTTTCCCGCTCTCTTCCATTCTTGGGAATTTGAAAAATAGTTTAAATTTCATTTCCTGGATATGGCAGTAATCGAACTAACGCAAGTCAACCCACGGCACTTTCATACTTTCAAAGCCCTTTCAATTTGAATAATAATAAAAAAGCAAATTTCTAATATTATTTTTATTTGTTTTTACAACAGTGTTTCTTCCACGTTCGTGTTCGTTTGGGTGGAGTCTTCAAAATAAGTTCCATTTTGACACAAACAAACTTTCCTTTGTTTTTTGAGTTAAGTCCATAATATCGCGTATTTACAGAAACTGAAGTTTGTTTGTACCCAACGCCACGTTGTTTTTTTTTCGTATTTGGTATTTTAATTCTGAAAATTTTCTAGCTTGTATTGCAAAAATCAGAACTTTAGAACAGTCTAACTTTCGTTATGCTAAAATGGCTTCGCCAAAAGAATAAAATGAAGTAAACCATATTTTTCATCCTAACCTAAACACAAATTTCTTTATGTATTTCATATTTTTAACTAAGTCTCCTTAAAGTCATACGCATCAAAATTAGCGTAAGCAGAAGTTGTTTAGAAAGCATTGTGCTATTTTAGCCCGTATCACTCCGAACTATAGTTTACAACTTTGATGTATTTATTTCAACTTTATCGATAATTTTTGTATTCAATGAGGTCTTTTTTGTTGAAATTTATTTATCACAAGAAAATTGTTGGATGTTACAAATGTTCAAAATTATCCATCTTATCCATAGGACCAAAATTAAATCACCGTTATGGGAAACGTTTTTCCTTCACTCCGGAATATCAGAACATCTATCAAAAAAAGCAAACAATTTCAATTTATCCTATCAGAACCCTAGGTAATGTATTTGGCGCTATGAGGAAAAAATACATCCGCAGTTAATCATAGGTAAAGAATATTGATATCATAAGTGTTTTAACCTATACCACTGTACAGAAAAAGAGTTTATCTTTCTTAATTAATGTATTCTATTCATGTTTTACTCATTTCTCAAAATTGGTTATTAAAGAATCAATTGCGCGGACAACAACTGTATATATTAATTATTAAAGCAATTATTACAAAATTATATATTCATTCGCTTGGAATGCTTACTAGTCCATTCCTGGATCCACTCTAAGCCACGACTATTTCTGTGAGCTATATGAAGTCCAACAATTTAACTTAAAAATTTCAATTTTATACATGAATAAATTCTTTTTAATAAGTAGATATAAGTTAAATATTACCTTTAAACCTCCCCAAACGCCAGAATAAGGTGAAAGGGAAACAAACCTAGCGAGACAAAGGGGTGATAAGGGATAGCGCACCGTCCGCGGCATGTTGCTTTTCAGAGTGTTGAAGCGCTCCATGACCGGGTTAAATATGCCTGTTTTAAACTAGTTTTAAGATTTTAACTAAGATTATATGATAGTATTGGAAAAATACAGGTATTGAGCAATTTTTGTGTCCCGTGTTAAATTAGAAATTAAACGTCAGTAGTATAACTAGTTGACTTAATTTTGTTTGACTGCCTTGAATAATAATAATAATAATAATATTAATAATAATAATCAGCTAGGCTTATACCCAAGGCACCACTTTAGACCTATAGTCATCGAGCGACTTTTAATGCCTTAAAAAGGTGGTCGGGTTACAAAGTACCCTGATATTCGTTTAGCTAAGTGCGGCCTTCAATTTTATTTAATTAGCTAGTCACAACTATTAATTTAGCTCCTAATATTTTTTTTTATATTACTGGCCAGTTCGCTGGTTGTCCTAAACCGTCCCTCTGATTTGACTGTTGGAACAAGGGAAGGGGATGCATAGTAGAGTGTACTGTATTTTAATTCGCACCAAAAACCGATTCCACAACAACAAAGCTCACCTAATTTATAAAGTCATAGTTATGGAACTAAGGAATTATCGACAAAAGTTTACATAATCTCTGTAATTAGAGACTTAAGCTTTTATCTACTTAATTTAAACTAATCAAACAAAGCAATAAAATTTTTAAGATTCAAATTAAATAATAAATGTTTTGGTAGTTGTTGTTGGCTTTCTCTACATAGTTCAACATAGTTATTTAATTTATATTACTCCATAAATATTATCGGTACTGGATAAACGAGCATTTTTTCCGCTTTATTTTAAATATTAAAACCAATTTATATTCGCATATGGAAATTAAAAGTCATGACTGTCTAGATGTTGTTGATATAATGTATTTTTACATTTTACATTAGCATATCACTTATATAGACGTTTAAAAATAATTGGCAAACCCCTAACTACAATTCTGTCTATACTCTAATTGATAATATGTCAGTTAATAAAAACTTTGATCGTTATTAATTCTGATAAATGTTTGAAAATATATTGAATTTCACATCAAGGATGAAACCACACTTTCAAAAAGTAGTTTCTCCTTTTTAAAAATCGTTTGAAATATTCTTATTAGTTTTGTTGGAAATTAGAATAGTAAAGAAACGTCGCCCATTGTATCAAAACAGGTAACGATAAATAAAAAATATTAATTGAATTATTGTTGAGTTAGTTTCGAGTTATGCAACCTTTTACATTACGTTTAAAATTGAAATCGCGGATATTATAACGTTTTTCATTCATTTGTTATAGCGCGATTTACGTCAGTAATTTTCTGCCTGTGTCTGCAAAATCGAAAACATGTTCAATTTTAAAGAAACGCAACTTAACGGTAATTTTTAAAAGGGGATCCTGCTTAAACTAAGCGCCTCAGGGGATTAGAAGAAAACCGGATTTGAACATTTATTAAGGGAGCGAGAGAGAATCACCGTCACTACGTAGCTTGACGTAACGAAGTCAACAGCCGGTTTTTTCCTATTACACTATGGCGAATCCATGTGACAAGAATACGTAACTTAAAATTTCATTGGTCCACTCTCCCATTGACGTCATTCCACACTGTGATGGAGTCTCAGTACGTGATTGTACAGGTTGTTCAACTTGAAAGTATTACAAATGTTTTTCCCAAAACCAAAACTAAACATTTCTTAGAATATACAAAAAGTGCAAAATTTCGCAAATTAACTAAACTTTTGATTGACGAAAATCAAGAAGTCTTAGTACGCATTGACAAAAGGCTACGAAAATCAATAATTTTGCCCGTTTCAATAACATTATCGCCATCTATTGATTTCAAATATTTAGCACTGAAAAAGGCAGCGCGTTCTTAAAAATTAGTCTCTCGGCAATTGCGATAAAATAATAGACGGTGTCAAAACTGTTGAAGTTGGCTTAACTTGTGGTATTTGAAAATACTTTTACGTTATTAAAACTGGCGAATTGCAATGAAAATAAATTTTTATTATTGTATACATAATATAAATTTGCTATGATGGAATTACTTAAAGCATATGCAACTAAGCTTCTGACAATAACTTATAATCCACTCAAGAATTTCAAAAATAGGATATTACAAATACTCAGATTTAATTTTACAAATCTTTACGAAGACAAGACAATAGAGTGACTAAAACAGCGCACAAAAATGTATTTATTTATTTAGTTAATTTTTAAAGGTTATTTTAAGATTAATGGAAAGCAACCCAAAATTACAATTCGAAACACCCTGTATAGAATTACATATATTAATTTCAATCTTAGTTTCTGACACGCCATCTTTTCCTCGAGACCTTTCATTGGTTCCTCTCTCTCTATCTCTCTCTCTCTCTTGCTTGAAACATTTTGTGGGTCAAGAGGGAAATATTGTCTTTATGTATAAAATGTACATTGATCCTTCTCGGTGTTACATCGACTGTCGAGGGTGCAGTGAAGAAGACGGAATTCGAAGCGTCAGATTCATTTCGTTTACTTCTCACCCTAATCTTTATAAAAACTATCAATAATTTATAATTTATTTATAATAATAAGTTTTCAAAGAGAAACGTGAAAATTTGTGACAAATACGTCTAACGGAATTATTTTCTAAAAATAATCGATTATATAATAACCAGAAAAGATTGGCGGAAAGATGGTTTCCTTGTCAACGTTTTTCAATAGTCTCTCACAGATAGTCAAAGTAGTTGGATTTACAATAGTATTGCTACAATGGCCCTGTCATGCCAAACCACGTATGGACAAAGAAGATTTGGTTAAAGTCAGCAAGCATATCGAATCCATGAGGAATCACCCCTGTTCCCAGCCAAAACCAAGAACCATCTTGGTCCAAGATGTTCACAACGAACCGGACAAGATATTCACGCCTAGTTACGTCCTCTTACACCGGTGCGATTCTCAAGCTGGCTGTTGCGATGACGCGTCTCAGGTCTGTTCGCCGCTGACCACCGAACCAGTAACGCGCTACTTCTTAGTTGAACAAACGATATCTTCTGGTTCAGAGAGATCCAACTCACCAAGAAAGAAAAATCAGCGTTCTCGTCAGCAGAATTTTGTGGTGGACCATCGGGAGTTTATTAACCACACGGCTTGCCAGTGTAAATACATCTAGTTCTCGAATACTCCACATCATCGGAATTTATGAAAGACAGATTATAAATGTATTTATATAAAAACGAATATAAAAGCTCAAATTATTTTATAAGGAAACTATTTTATTCGTTGAAATTTGCAATGTCGGTTGAACACTACATGTTTAAAGAAGAGACTGAATATTGCTACAATTCCAGGATAACGTCAGCTGGTTCTTAACCGTTGCTTAGGAGCTATATTGTGTTGAAACGTGAAAAGACGTTAAACAAGGTATTTAATTCGAATGTTAACCTAAGTCAAATGTGAACAATATTTTATTTATGTTATTTATAGTTTATTGGTTTGGAATTATGAAACCAAAAATGTGCAAACATGTTTTCTCTGTGAGAAAGATCTAAATCATCGTTTAATTTATAATAATTTATTTATTTGCTAGTTTATTTATAGCTTGTGATAAAATATTGAAATAAAATGTTAATTCTTTTATTTTACAAATCTTTATTTCTTACCGATTAAAATGCTTATTCAATTTTAAAATTATTTTTATACGTTTATTCCAATCATTCCTAAAACACAGGACCGGCTTAAATAAAGAGTTACAGGGTGACCAGGGAAAGGCTCTGAAAGTTTTATAGGAAAAATAGGAATTTTAGAGGCGAATTACAGGAAAATATAGGAAACTAAACCGGCGAATTATATGAAAATATAGGACACTATAAATAGGAAAATCTAGGAAAAAATAATAAGGTCATTATTGCATATCTGTATACTTCGACTCGAACCACCTAGAATATTGATAATTTTTGGTACATTGCTTTTTGCATTATTGGATCACTTAGCGGATTTACAAAGCTCGCATATTTCAAGATTTTCTTCTAAAATGGCAGTGTTAGAACTGGAAAATTAGGTGAAAATAAAGGAATTTATAGGAAGGCATTAAAAATATAGGAAAATATTAATAAAAAATAGGAGGTCTGGTCACCCTGGAAATATATAGATTTAGCCAACAAAAGCAGCTACATAATAAGGGGCACTTGGACCTCGCCGCTGCGTCGTTCGAGCCGGCCACGAGACTCTTCCCTCTCTCGAACCTCACTCCGTCCCGGCGTTTTTTTTCGTCGGGGCTCGCCTAACAAGAGTTGGGTGTGAAAGTCCGAACTTCACTTTGTCGTATTGATTTTTATCCCTCTGTAACTTCTGAAGAAAAAAAATTTAGTAGGAAGACTTTCAATCTACGCGCTATTGAAGTTCCATAAAAGTTTTTATTGACAATATTTATTATTAACAGAATTTTGTGGTGAGTGTGTAGTATTTAAATTTAGTGGATAGTGTGGCGTGCAAGACTTTTCAGTCGCACGACTTTCACTGTACGCGCTATTGAATTTCCATTAGAGTTTTTATTGACAGTATTTATTATTAAATTTAGTGGATAGTGTGGTGCAAATAGATCAATCCCCACTTTAATTCCCGAAGAAAAAAAGACTTCAGCAACAATTAGCCGAGTGCCCGCCCGTTGGGTTGGCTTCTTAACTAGTAAGGTAATAAATGGTTTTTCTGCTATTTGCTCTTAGTCGGTCAAACATATGGCGTTACAAAAACGTCGTTTGTGAATCGAATAAAAAATACTTTTCCTCTATACATCAGATACCAAGTCGAATATTTATAACGTAAAATATTTGTGATAACTTGACCTTGTTATCCAATAAAATATCAAATGGAAAGTCGGAAAACGAAGAAAATTTAGAAAATAGTTAACCAATTTTATAATAACACCAGGCAAATTTTAAAGAACACGGTATTCCAGCAAATTGCCATAATTTTAACCACTTTCTAATATTTAGGAACACTGATAAGGAAGATACAAGATTGGTTAAAATATCATGGTGATTTACACGGAAAAACCACATTTTATGAGAAAATCTGTTCCATCATTTAAACAATAAGTTTGTAATTTAAATTAATTTAAATTGTTTCTAATTTCAATATTTTATTGTTTTAATGCTTAAACATGGAATAACATCACCAGATATGTCCAAATATTAGAATAGGGGATATTTATTAAAACCTTACCTTACATATGGTACATGTATTAGCTAATCGTACTTTCGAAATATTCCAAAACAAATTTTTTTAATATCTTCACGAAAAGTATTAAAATGTTTCGAGATTAATCTAATTTTTAAAAAAACAAAAATTAATTGACGAAACAACAAATTCCGGAAAATGTTACGAGACCCATTTCATTTAGATACCTGAAATCTGGATATTTACCATACAATTCCGACGAATGGAAATTGGGCTCATATTACGTGTTTATAGCACCGATACATTTTACGTTCTAAAGATAACTCAAAAATAACAAAACGTCCTCTCTTCTTGTAAAATTATAAGCTATTTAGTGCCTTTATTTTCCAGACTATTTAATTTTTCGTGCAGGGCATACATACGATAATTGACACAATTATTGCAGCGCCCATAATTCAAATACCAAATTTTCATTCTTTTGATTAGCAATCCGTTCTTTTTTGAATTCTCTAAATTTAGCCGTTACAACATGGATGGTCAATTTCCAAGGAATAATGTCTTTATATTAAGTAATGCAAAGAAGCGTACAACCATTGAATTTTATTTAAAAATTTACATCAGTTTACTAAAAAAATAAATTAATATGCCTAACGAAATTATATAAGGCAATTCTCTGTCCAAAGTTATAACGCAGCTAATCCAAAAACTATTTTAAGGCTATTAAGTGGATTAGTAGGCTTCTTATTTTAACCATGGTAATTAGGCTAACTGATTTTAACATATAATGTTTTAAAAGCTAGGCTAATACCCAAGGCACCACCTTAGGCCCAAGTCATCTAGCGACTTTTTATTCCTTAAAAAAATGGCCGGGTTACAATGCGTAGGAGGGTGGTGGCCAACCCTTCATTCAACGTGGGCCAAAAGCTCCCTACACTAACTATTACCGTTAACCTCTATAAGTTTTTTTGGAAAGGTGAAACCCCCTTTAACCAGTGAGGAGAAAACTTGCAAACTCTACGCGGAAGGAGTGGTTTCGAGTTTTCACTCAGTGTTGGAATCGATCCCGGCTCCTTTTGCTGAGGGTTGAAAGTGCTAACCTCTCCGCCACCCACTCGCGTTTCAGTATCTACTTGTATAATGTTTCCAAATCAGTACTGCTTTTATTGACATTTTAATTGGACGATGTAATTTTGTCTAGTAGACACCAACTAGATTAGATAATTTGCAAACTGTAGTCGTTGAATATTATGAATTATAATTTAAAATACGAGGTTGAAGTGATAAAAATTACCAAATACAAAATTTATTCATAGAAAATTACACTGTTATACCGGTATCAATGAATTTTTGATGCGATGGATTATTTGGATCATTAATTTTTCTGCGGCATTTTGATGGTTACCTAGAAATTCATAAGGTTATTGTAGAACTTAGTGTTACGTTTATTATAATTTATTTGACTATAAAGTTTACCGTTTTCACTTCGAGATATTCTTTAATACCGTCTTCACCCCTGAAACCACACAATATTTCATATTTAAATTATTTTTATTTGTATTTTTGTAACATTTATTAATTAAACTTACAATTCTCTTCCATGGCCTGATTGTTTAAATCCTCCGAAGGGTGTTTGGCACATAGTGGCATCGTAGCAATTTACCCTGCACATACAAAAGATTTTCATTTACAAATAATTTCTTTACACAAGGTGATTAATATAAGCTTGCCCCACAAAACATGCTAATTTTGGTACAGGCATTCGTTCAGCTCAATTTCTTTTAACATCATTTACGCTCTTCTCTACAAAGAGTGTAATTCTAATAAGTAGAAATTCGCCAAGCCTTTTGTTTTCCGGGTCTTAAAACCTTTTCCGAATTTTCAAAGCAAAGCATCTGAGACACTTTGGGGTGTATTGAGCTGCCATTAAAATTGTGTGAAATGTTATCCAACATCGATTGAATTTTAACACTATGGCTTCATAACGACCTAGGAATATGTTGACTTTTGATATTTTAAGTTTCGTTTCAACAAGACAGTGTTGTTGCTAGAGGCTTAAAACTGTCAAAATCCTCGACATGGAAACCGTGCTTACCATACTGATCCGGATTGCACTCCTTGGGCGAATGTTAAAGCGGTTTCAATGTTTTTCGTGAGAACTCCAGACCCTAAGCCGTATATGGTCGCATTAGCTCGTTCTAGGGCTTCCTCCAAAGTTTTGAACTTGAAGATTTGCATGACTGGACCAAAGATTTCTTCTTTAGCTATGCGCATGGTATCTTTGACATCAGAAAATACTGTGGGTTGAATGAAGAATCCTTCGCCGCCCAGTTTACTTCCACCTGTTTGCAGAGTGGCGCCTTCCTTTTTACCAGATTCAATCAAATCCAATATTTTGTCGAATTGTTCTTTGTCAACCTGCAATAATTGGTTCAGATACATTGCTTTTACATTTAAAAATATTTTTAATGGAGAAAACCTCTTAAAACTAGGTTTGATTGATATGTAATTCCATGACAGATTTATGCATGTGTCAATCATTCTTTTATCGAATGAATATGATTTGCGTTTTATTTCTTAATTTCTAACCACATTTCCATCAAAAGCGAATTAGTATCGGTCCAATTTCAGAAAAAAGTAAGCGTAAACATATCTCAAATGCGGTTATTATAATCATCGGATGATAAATTTTAAAATAATATATAGGTTAAAAGTTTTGAAACGTTAATGTGTTTGGCTTATAAATGCTTATTTGCGCATGTTCAAAATTTTTTAATAACAAGACTTAGCTAGTGGTCTGACCGAAACTAGTAAGACCACTAGCTAAACCATCAGTGGCGTAACTAGGAACTCCGGGTCCCCCGCAAAAAACGACTCGGGACGAATCATAAACGTTTGGGGACCCCCTAGTTCTCGCCCCCCCCCCCCCGCGCCGCGGTGTCTGCGGGGGCGCTATTTACGCCACTGTAAACCATCCTTTTCAACAATTGTAAATTTAACGCGGGTTATGATTTAGTGTCTTTCAAACACGCAAATAGACCCGCAATTAATTTACCTGAGGCCCTTGTTCAGTGCCGTCTTTGAAGGGATCACCAACCACTCTCTTAGCAGCCAATGCCTTGCTTTTCTTCACAAACTCGTCGTAAATTCCTTCTTGCACGAAGGTTCTGGTTGCGGCGCAACAGCACTGGCCCATGTTGGCGAAAACGGCGGCGTGAGCGATCGACACTGCCTCATCAACTGCGCATTCGTAGGAAGACGTTAGAAATAAGAAATTAATTTTCTTAATAAAGAGTATTTAACAACTTACCATCGGCGTCATCGAATATGATTAAAGGACTTTTTCCGCCCATTTCCAAAGTGACTCTTTTGGCGTTACTACGTCCAGCCATCTCTTGGATTAGTTTCCCAACCTGCAAATTTGTTTATATATTTAAGTAACGTTGACTCTTTGGTTAAAGGAGTTTAAAAGTCATTCGCTGACTTTCACCTACGGTGGTGCATGGGACATTAACTAGCTGATTATTATTGTTATTAAATCCATCAAAAATCTTAGTTAAGTGAATTTAGGGAATTTTATTTCGGTTTGGTCATGATCGACAATTTAGTTTGCTATAGCTCTATTTGTGTTAAATAACCCAGCTACTCATATGTTTGATTGGTAAATATTTTTCACCTAAATATATAGCTATGAATACTATATTCTAATAATTCTGAAAACCGTATGCAACTTGTGGTTTAATTGTATATCAGGAAATAATAAAATCGATTTAGATCATTTAGTTGACTTAACGAAAGCTTCTATAGCGATATAAAAATAGATGCGCTTTCAAACACAGAAACAGTAATGAAGTCAAAGGTTCTATTGTCACCATAATTAGAGGTCATTAATGGGATGTCCACAAACACTACACTTTAAAGACCTGAGCAAACCTTTCGCCGGCGTTTGGATTCCTAGGTACAGTAGTTAGTTTGATGGGGCTTTACTTCAATTCTGTCTTTACAAAATGATCAGATTCGAGTAACGGATACCAACTACACTACAGCTGTTCTCGACCAAAAATTTTAACTTATTAAAAATTGAACTTTTCGAAATTTCCAACTAAAAAAGATCGTTTTTAAGCAGATGACGATATGTCTTAACGAACGATAAAATTGGATATCCCCATTTTACCATTGCAAGTGACAATAGTTGACGGGGCCAATAAATTGCGAATAATATAACTAGAGGGATAATTCAAATATGTCCTTCGCGCTATAAAACCTTTGTTAACCTCTGTTACTAAATCATATTTCGGTTTCACCTTCTACCAGTCTTATAAACTGGAAAAAACTTTGCCATGTGCAATCACGAAAGTTTGTATCATATTTACATTTCATTATTTTTAACCTCAGTTATCAGCTTGTAGTCTTCACGGTGCAAGCGAGACTGTAGTTTGGAAATCTTTTAGTGATCAGAGCACGTACAGCGTTGAAAATTTGGTATTAAGATACGTAATAATTCTAATGATAAAGATTACTGGTAGTTTACACATCTTTAGTTATACTATTTTCCCAACTCACTGTACGATGCAAAGTGATTCTTTAAGGTTGGAAGGTATACAATTTTAGTAACGAACAAGCGAAAGATATCCACTTAAATTTTCCACTAATCTAAATATGGAACTACATCCTAAATATACACAGATAAGTTGACAAATCCGTTGGCTGGGTGTACCTGGGTTGATCCGGTGAAGGCAATTTTATCAACGTCCATGTGCGAAGCGATGGCCGCTCCCGCTGTTGGACCGTAACCGGGCACAACGTTCACCACTCCAGGTGGGAAACCAGCTTCCTTGATCAAGCTGGCGACGTACAAAGCGGATAATGGCGTCTGCTCAGCTGGCTTAAGTACAACAGTGTTTCCGGCGGCAAGTGCCGGGGCAATCTTCCACGAAAACATGACGACCGGGTAATTCCACTTAAGTAAAAAAGAGAGAAACCCACTTTTAGCCACCATTCTTTGGCGTATTGCCGAGTTTCTAAATTCTTACGGGTATTATCTGACCGCAAACTCCAACAGGTTCCAATCTGGTGAAACTAAAGAAATTCCCATCTGTATCAAATTAAATTTTACTTTTAAAAATTGCTTTTATCCTACAGCAAATGTGTTTAGCGATTTTCATACCACATGGAATAGTTTTTCCGTGAACTTTATCAGCCCAGCCTGCGTAATACCGGAATGTAGCAATAGCGCATTCCATGTCAAAAATGGCTTCAGCCAATGGTTTGCCATTGTTTAGGGTTTCCAAATTCTAGAAGGAAATAAGCGAATAAATTTTACATTAATTTTAAATAAATTCAAATTTATGTATAAATCGAAACGTTTTGAGAATAGTAGTTTGCGTTATATTTTTCCAAGGCTTCACCTCAATTAGAGTACTCTGCTTATTAGCTTTGGTTGTAAACCAGAATCCACGAAGAATGAAAAGTTATTGGACGATACTACAACAAAGTGGCTTAGTCAGAATTCAATTCCGTAGGAGAAACACACGATGGAAAAGAAAAGAAACAGTTAGTGACGTGGTTATTAGCCCTTCTGGTTAAGCCACTGCTACAGTTAGCGTATCGTACGTTGAAACAAATACATAAAGAATGTAACTAACGGCCAAGTAGTCAGTGTCTCTTTCGATTAAGTCGGCGAGTTTGTTGATCAAGCGCCCTCTTCCGGAAGCGTCCATCGTCCTCCACGTCGAACCCAGTTTGAAGGCATCTTTGGCAGCTTTGACGGCAATATCAACATCGGCCTGGAAAAGACGTTTTATGTAGTTATTGTTTAAACCAACCAATAATAGAATTTTGAGAGATCGACTTTTCATCTAGCGTCTCGTGCTTGTCGAATAAAATTAACAGTCGAAATTCAACAATCTAGTGATTGAAGTCCTAACTCGATTCATTGTTAAAATATTAATTAGAAAGGTGCAGGCCCGTAGCCAGAAAAATTTCGTTAAGGGGGCAGTAGTTTTTTGTAAGGGGGCACATTTTTTCGTTACCTAATTTCTAAAATTAACATAAGTGGCGCCTTGAAATGTTTTTGGGGTTCAACCGAAAAAAAACTGGGTTTCTGAAGCAGACCATTCTACAACTATTTTATTAAGAAATAGTTACCTTTAAATAACGATCTAGACTTAAGACAAAGACAAGTGGTCCAAAAGGAAAATTTTAACGAATAGAAGTTTAAAAATCTAATAAAAATGAAGGGGCCGAGAAAATTCTTTGACGGGGAATGGATTAAATTGAGGGAGCAGGTGGTGGGCAAATTAATTTCATTTAAAGGGAATATAACCTCAGGCATTTGGTGTGGAACACCAACGTTTGCAGCTCTGGCCGCTCTTGCCTTGGCTTTAAAAATGTTTGGCGCCACTGTACAGGGAAATTTGAAAAATTGAAGGAGTCTTCCATAAAGATTGCTTTGCAGGTTATATTCCCTTTAAGGGGGCAACATTTATTTTTGAGGGGGCATCGTCCTCCCCCCGTGGCCACGGGCCTGGAAAGGTTCTTTGGGATTCTAGAAATTGTCTAGATTCAGGAATAAATCTAGAAATGGCGCTAGTAATGGGATGGACTTATTAAAGCGCACTATTTTTTCAAAAACTTTCGTCTTGCTCGGATTCATAATTAAATATTGTATTAACTAATTAAACAATATTTGGTAAAGAACCCAAAAAGCATGAGGTTTTCAGCGAGCACTCACTTTGTCAGCCTCTTGAATTGGTAAAGAACCCAAAAAGCATGAGGTTTTCAGCGAGCACTCACTTTGTCAGCCTCTTGAATTGGTAAAGAACCCAAAAAGCATGAGGTTTTCAGCGAGCACTCACTTTGTCAGCCTCTTGAACATCAGCGATTTTCTTTCCTGTGGCTGGGTTTAAAACTGGGAAGGTCTTGGAACTGGCTGCCTTACGCCATTCATTGTTGATGAATAACTGTATTTAATGATATTGGTTAAACATTAATTATTTGTTTTATTATTAGTAGTATTATAATAATAGTTAATGTTTTCATATTATTTCGGTAGCCGTTGTAATATTTCAAATATATTTATATAAGTTCTATTAAAATCTAACCGTGCCCTTTTTTATCTTTGATATATATTTTTTACACTAGGACGAATTATTTCGGAAAAAGTAGCTTTTGAAAAAATTGTTCAGAATTAAGTGAACACGGATTTCTTAACACGAAGAAAGGTTGTATAGGACTAAACACTCTAACAAGTTTTTTTATCAAAAGTGTTTAATGTATATCATGAGAAAAGTATCCACCTAAACATTTCAAAAGAAAGCGCCAAACGATGAAAATGTAATATTTCACTACCTATAAACCATATTTTTCCAGTGTAACAATTTGAAAAATAAAAACAACCATTATAAAATATCAGCCTCCACCCTCGGCCGGGAATCTAGGCTTCTTGCTTTGGGCAGAGGGGATGGAGAAGGGGATTTTAGGGCGAAACTGACGATGGGGGGAAAATTTGTATATCATTCGTAAATACATTGGCCTGCCGTCAAAACGTTCCGTTCCGATTTTTGAAAGGACGCTGGCGTACAAATACGTGTACATGAGTCGGCGCCTCTTTTGACGCCTACACCCGCCTAGGCGCGTGCCTAACATTCTTGGCGTCTCTGTGCAAACCGACAATTTTCCCATTTTGAAGCCGTTACGACTTGCGGCAACAAATACCGTTATTACCTGATTATTATTATCTTTGTAGTAACAAGGATTTAGTTCCCACGATTTAATTAAACTTTGTCGATAATAAACTTTAATCTACCAGTAGTTATTTTTAAAAGTATATCTTTCGAAATTTAAATATCTGATTAAAAAGTTAATATTAATTATATCGATCGATAATACATATTTTCTTACTTGATATTTAGCCTGAAGCTGTTCAAGAAAATTAAATACATAATTGTACCTTTTCTTATAAAAATAAAGTTTGTTTCCTCAATGACTAAATTATAGTCATTGAAATAATAAGCTTCTGTTTAAGAACCCAGCAAATCTATGAACAATTGGTCTACTAGGAATTCCTAGTCTTCACGCAAATTTTAAAAGAACAAATTAAACTGGCACACTTGAGAAGCCTGACCATTCTTTTATTAGCCTTACCAACTAAATATGATTAATTTATTAAACACCTAATTTAATAACACATCTTAATGTCATACATAAAATGTAATCATAGGATTTATCCGAAATACGCATAAACTAATTATATCATTTAGACGGGACCTGGTATACACATAAACTAATTATCGTGATTATTTAAATATAGAATAAAAGAACGGCCGGTCCTAACCATAATTTAAGTAAAATTTAAGCATAAGGAGGTCGTAAATGGATCATCTTTATAGGGTTCCTTGGCGCTGTAAGATTCTTCAAAGTATATAGTATGTACAGTATTATCCGTTTTCATAATAATAGTAAAAGCCGTATTTTAGAAAATTAAAATTTATTTCAATTAAATACTTCGATAAGAGGTCCCTGTACTAAAAGACTATAAAAATGATTGAAATACACGGTAAAAATAGTTTGTTTAATGTAAGCAGTTTTAAAAAAAAATAATTTAACAAAATATTGGCCATTTAAGTGTGATATATTTGTCACCACTGAAACTAGTCAAACAAGACATGAAGTTCGTGTATAAATAATTATTTATTTAACGACCTTGTTAATTAGATATGATCTATAATAAGAACTTGCTTATTTCGTAGTCTTATCACAATATGTAACCCGTAAGCTTACATCATTACTTCCCTGCTTGTTAACGTAATAAAAATTTAACAGCCAAATTGACGGCCTGAAGCAATGAATATTGTTTTCTTTTTATATTTACAAGTTGGTGTTGACCCAAGGCCTTAGACACCAGCACACAATAAAGCACAGACACACACTAAAGCACAACTACCAAGAAGGGAGAATTGGAAAAAGTTTAAAAGTGGTAGAGTGTACTCAGAAACCTAGACAACAGCTTCATATATCCCGAACGAGCACGACCTTCGGGAAGGGATGAAAATTTAACAGTGAGGGCAGGGTTGGGCCAAAGGACTCAGGCAAGCCAACCTCACGGAGAGCCCGACGAAAGAGTGCAGCAATGAATCATAAATAATACAAAAAAAATTGAAGTACATCAATTTCAAATTAACGCGTAAAAGAAAAATACAACCGGCGAAATACCTTCCTGTATTTTTTTGAAATTCCATTTCTAATAACTACATTTAGGGAAGCCCCTCAAGGTTATATTCCCGATAAAGGTACTTACTTTTGAATATTAAAAACTGTGGGGGCACTTATTTTTATACATTAGTATTAAATACATTATTTGTCAGACTTCAGTATTGTAATTTGTAAACGACGAAAAAAATCTTAAAATTATCATTAGAAAAGCAAAACGAACTTTACCTGACTGTACTTGATTTCGACGTTTGGACTGGGACCCATTTCGGTTTTCTTGTTTACGCGTTGCGCGAATTTTATCTGCGACTGGGTAGTTCGTTGTAACGACTAGACTGCCTCTTTCGTCGTCGGAGGCACTCGCAGACGATTCAGTGAGCTGTAAAGGCTTCCAGCTGCGTATATAGCTCTACAACAAGGCGACAAAGGGGAAAGTGTAGTCCGCTGCTTATGTTGCCATCTACATTCGTAAACCCGAACATTGGCGAGGAAAGAACAAGAGTAATATTTTAATATAAACTTAACTTAATACGTAATATAAATGTAATTTAATATTAATTTAATATAATCAAATAAGTAATATACATGTCATTAAATATTAATTAAATAAGTAATAAAAATGTCATTTAATATTAAATTAATGTAATTAAATAAGTAATAACAATGCAATTTAATATTAATTTAATGTAATTAAATAAGTAATAACAATGTAGTTTATTATTAATTATATATAACTAAATAAGTAATAACAATGTAATTTAATTTAATATGTAATATAATGTAATTTTTATTATATTAGTATGTACTATAAAAGTAATTTTTATAAAATTAATTTGTAATATAAGTTTAATTAATAATAAGTTAACTTTATATGTAAAATAAATGTAGTTTAATATGAATTTAATTTACTATTTATATAATTAAAAATTAATATAAATGGTATATAATATTAATTTTTTTTAAAAATTATTAAAAACTAATAAAATATTTATTTAATAATTAATTTAATATTTATTTCATATAATAATAATTTAATATTTATTTAATTTAATATTAATATAATATTTATTTCATTTAATATTAATTTATTTATTTTTAATCAACTAATTTTTTATCTCATTTAATATTTTTTTAATCAACTAATTTTTTATCTCATTTAATATTTTTTTAATCAACTAATTTTTTATCTCATTTAATATTTTTTTAATCAACTAATTTTTTATCTCATTTAATATTTTTTTAATCAACTAATTTTTTATCTCATTTAATATTTTATTAATCAACTAATTTTTTATCTCATTTAATATATTTTTTAATCAACTAATTTTTTATCTCATTTGATATTTTTTAATCAACTAATTTTTTTATCTCATTTAATATTTTTTAATCAACTAATTTTTTATCTCATTTAATATTTTTTAATAAACTAATTTTTATCTCATTTAATATTTTTTTAATCAACTAATTTTTTATCTCATTTAATATTTTTTTAATCAACTAATTTTTTTCATTTAATATTAATACAACATTTTTAATTAATTATTAATTTAATTTAAAATTTATTTATTTTTAATTAATTAATTATTTATTTAATTTAATATTGATTTATTTTTAATTATTTAATTTTTAATTATTTAATTTAATATTGATTTATTTTTAATTATTTTATTTAATATTGATTTATTTTTAATTATTTAATTTAATAATGATTTATTTTTAATTATTTAATTTAATATTGATTTATTTTTAATTATTTAATTATTTATTTATTTATTTATTTGATTTAATATTGATTTATTTATTTTCAATTAATTAATTACTTATTTCATTTAATATTGATTTATTTATTTTCAATTAAATAATTATTTATTCATTTAATATTGATTTATTTATTTTCAATTAATTAATTATTTATTTCATTTAATATTGATTAATTTATTTTTTAATTAATTAATCCTAAATATCTATTAAATGTCAATGTATTTCCAATAACGCTTTTAACCACCAGATCTACTTAGTAAAGGCACCATATTGCTAGAAAAAACAGCGACGAAACAACGAAACCCTCTATGTACTTTCCCACTATACCCTGGGATCCAGTTCGCAGATATCCAAAGGCCATTCCACCCTTTGACAGTGGTGTTAACAAAAACGAAATTTATGAGATTTGTCCTTTTATGAGATTATAATTCCGATGCCATCTACGACGCGGCGGAATAGATCCGTAGTCAAGAGGAGATAAAGAGAGCTAGTCTCGAAATCCTGTTGCTGGCCCCTGGCTTCTGTCTCTTGCCGTTTTCAAGGCTAAGGACAAAGACCGGAATATCTTTGTTTTTAGTCGCGCTTGATAAGCATATCGGGGATGCCGTAGCTGTAGAGTAGCTCACACTCTGCTTTTAAAAAAGGAATAATAGCGTGGCACCTTCTTAGAACCTATTCATCATTCCTCGATAAGGACTGACTTGACAAAATTGTATATCTTTATTATCCGCGAAGATAATTCTGAAAAATCTCTGAAAAACCATAACAATGGTATATGTAAAGATTTAATTTAATTGAAATTGAAACATTTAAAATTGAATTATTATAATATTATTTTTATTATATTCTATTATTATTTTATGATAAATATATTGTTTTATTATTAAATTGAACTTCATTGAATGAAGTGTAGTATTCAAATTTTAATAATAATAATAATAATAATTATACGGTAGGCTAATACCCAAGGCTCCACCTTAGGCCCAAGTCATCTGGCGATTTACACTACTAGCGTATTATAGCAGTTGAAATTCCACACAAACCACAAAATAAATGAAATTAATTAACTTCGGTTTAGTTTAAATTATGCTGTTTAGACAATGAATAATGAATAAATGAATTATATTACCTAAAAAGGAAATATTTAAAAATATCTTGAAATTAATGTAGGATGATAAAATTAGCGAATAAGTAGATTAAAAAAGCTAAACCCTAAACAAATTTGAAGAAATTTAAAAACTTACATAGCTCGTACCGATAGGTCTTCGAGCAAACAAAAGACGCGAAACTCGGACCAATAGATTTTCGAGTGAAAAACTAAATTAAAAATAAATAAAATAGCCAGAATTTTAGGGTTTAGCTTTTTTATCCCTTTTTATAATGGACTAATCTACTAATTCGCTAATTTTATCATCCTTTGCATTACAGTCCATAGGTGGTTCCTCTTAACGTTACATTTCGTATTTACTATTCTCCACCACTCTCCCACTATTCGGCTTTCCGTTGCTATGCAACTCGTTTTGAAATTTTTAACGTTTAGGCTTAGATTCTCCTTTCGGTTTAGTAGTCGCAAGCCAGATTTCCGCACGGTACTGACGAATTCCAACTAGGACGAAACCGGTCTACCGTTGGAAATTCTGGCTATTTTATTTATTTTTAATTTAGTTTTTCACTCGGAAATCTATTGGTCCGAGTTTCACGTCTTTTGTTTGCTCGAAGACCAATCGGTACGAGCTATGTACGTTTCTAAATTTTCTTCAAATTTGTTTAGGGTTTAGCTTTTTTATCCCTTTTTACAATGGACTAATCTAATAATTCGCCAATTTTATCAACCTTTGCATTACAGTCCATAGGTGGTTCCTTTTAACCTTGAAATTAATTTATCCGATCTTTACAAAAACAAACTATTTTTTAATTTGGGTGTTCCTATCATAAAATCAGTATTTTTCTAAATCAGCTTATTTTTTCTTTATTATAATAAAGCATTAAAATACATATTTTACATACTATAAATTATAATAAAAATAATTAGATATAACTTTCTTTAATCGCGTCAAATTTCGACTAATTACCTTCCATAAAATATCATAATATTAAACCATGGTAGCTTGTTTTTATGAAAAATGCCTTTCACTAATCGCAATTACGAAAATATGATAATAAGATTTTTAATTACTTTTCTTTAATTTTCCCCCGGGCTCGAAATCACCGACAACAACCGAAACCCGCAAAAATATTAAAAAAAAAATTCAATATCAAAATAACAAGTTTGGTAATTTTAATGATCGGTAATATACATCTTGTCATTAACCGAACCAAATTTCAAATATGACAAATAATAAATTTAAAATTTGATTGCTCTCCACGTCCTTATATTTAAAATTTTCGTGAAATGTTCTCAATTAAAAACGAGTTATAATTATATTAAATTTGGTTATTCACGCGGAAATCTCAATTAAAAACGATTTATAATTATTTTAAATTTTGTTTGTTCACTCGAAAATCTCAATTAAAGTCGGTTTTATCTTCAATCAGATATTTAGGCTAGGCATCAGCCTAGGTCCTAGTCATCTAGCGACCCACAGGTGGCCAGGTTAAATGGCGTTTTTATGGAAAGGGAATCCAAAGAACTCGGGAGAAAACCCCTTAAGCCACTGAGAGGAGAACTTGCAAACTCTACGCAGAAGGACTAGTTCCAAGTTTACACCTAGTGCCACACAAGCTGTGAGGTGAAATTGCTAACCACTCCGTCACCCCAATTTGTTTAAGCATGGAATCAATGTAGTTTCTAAAACTGTTTTTTTTTGTATGGATAGTTTACTTTTTTATAATAACCAATTGTAATTTACGAAGTTTTATCATATTAAAAACCTTGGGACCACTCTAACTTAATCTATATCCCTTACATTATTTCTGTCTGAATTTAGAAGGTATGATTATTACCACCATATTAATTAATATTGTTTGAAATTTAAAAAATTAAAGTTCGCAGGATTAAGGATCTCAACTTTTCCGACAAAACCGAGAATGTGAACACCGTATGACGGATTAACATTTTCCGCACAAATTAAACTTCTTAGTTGTATTTATTTATTTGTTTATGAACTATATTTTATCATATAATAGCTTAAGTTATTCAATATATAGTATTTCCTGCGATTGGTATTTTCTCCTAAAATATATTTCTAACAATCAATATGAACGCACAAAGGTACAATTTCAATAGAAACACATTGCTAATGTAAGGAAATAGACACTTCTCTCATTAGATACATCATCAACTTCTGACTCCAAAATATGAATTATATGGAAAATAAATTGAAGCTGATGTATATTGAAGCAGTATGGATCGGTAATACAAATATATATTCGTTCCAATGAACGATGTGACTTGCTATAGCGTTTGAAAACTGGCTTTTACTGACAGCTTTAGGTGTAGCTGTCGCTCAGAATTGATGTGCATGCTGTACATGTGGTTTTATCTGCCTGAAATCAGAAAAAGCAGCGCGTACACCATTTGAATATATTTTAAGATAAACGATATGAGGAGTTCAAGGGTTCGGTGGCCGCTACTCTCTGCAGATAATTTATTTAACTGCTTTTTCGTCAGACTCTTGAAACTAAACAAATGTATAATAATATTTTCTTAACTAGATGGATCTTAGGGGTATTTTCCAGTTGGATAGAATCCTAATGAGTCGAATTCAAAATAGATCGAATCAAAAAATATACTTTCCCAATTGATCGAATTCTAATTATGCAATCCCATTGGGTCGAATCCCATTTATTCGAAAAAGTAATATAAATTGAAATCTGTTTATTTCGTTAGGTTAGGTTAGGTTAGGTAAGGTTAGGTGAGGTTAGTTTAGGTTAGGTAAGGTTAGTTTAGGTTAGGTTAGATTCTTTCACTTGTGAGTAAACAAAATGTCGGTCGAATGGGATTCGGTTGATTGAGAATCGACCCAATGGCACCGACCCAATGGGACAAAAGCGATCTTAGGCGCTAAAATGCGATTGACTTATATTTTGCCAAAATGTATATATTTATCATACTTGACTTTTTCCTCTGCACGCTAGGGAGGGGGAAGCAAAAACGTCGTAGGCATGTGACTTAAAGGGAATAGAACCTTGAGTAAAGGTGTGGAATACCAACACTTCCAATATTTTCCGCTTCATTATATGGCTTTAGATATTTCTGGCGCTAGTTTGTTAATTTTTGCTCAAATTGTGACGGGGTCTCCCATAAAGAATGCGTTGAAGTTATATTCCTTTTAAGATTTTGAATACCAGGCTGATTTGATTTGATAAAGGGTAGATGGTTAAATTATCTTATAGGTAAAAAGAACGACTGCGCATTAGCTATCGCCCATAGCCTTTCCCTTTGTAACAAAAACAGAGCCATATTTGCCCTGTCTATTTTATATAACGGTGCCCCTCGGGGTTCTTATGCGAAAGAAAAATCCATGCATTCTTTGTCGCAGAAATGGTCGAGGAAAGTGAAGATTTTGAGCTTACCGACAAATCGTTTCCATTATACAAAACAAAATGGGAGGGCAATTTTCAAAAGAAATATAATAAAAGCCGGGAGTAGTGGCTCACTCCTGTAATCCCAGGCGTCCGGGAGGCAGAGTTTGTGGATGGCCGTGTGAGGACGACCACTAATCCCCCAACGGGTGGTTGTCATACTTCCGCCACGGGTGTCCCAACCCTATCCCTAAGTATCCCCCCGTTGGCGTGGCCGTAACACATATCTCGCACCTGATTAATCAAATGGACGAGCGGACTGAATTGTCCCACCCGTTACAATCGCTCATAACGAGCTTCTAAAAAAAAATATATATATATAATAAAAACGCGGTGAGCTAAGAAAATGCGCGAATGAGAGCGAAATTAGAGCCTAGCGCCGCCGATATTTTCTCCAGCGCCGAATCGCCGCCGAGTTTTTTTCTTATGGCCGCCTCCGATAAATTTTGATCCCGCCGCCGAATGTTTTCAACGTAACTTTATTTTTTCCCTTCAAAAACTTGTTTGAAATTTTGGTCCAAATTTTCAAAAGGGGGGATACACTGTTACCCCTTTGCGCCGCCGCCGCCGCCAAAATAAATCAACCCCGACGAGAATGTTTAAAAAAATGGCGAAACTCGCCGCCGCACGGTTATTTTGGCGAAACACCGCCGCTGAACCACATCAAATGCTCCGAAATTGAACCACGTGGTAACACCAAGAAGGGAAATGTTTTCGCGCGCTATAAATTCTTCCTTGTAAAACCAATTTACAACTTGTGTAAGAAAACCGACCCTCCCTGCATGGCCACTTGCGTTACCCTTTAAGGAAGGTAGAGCGATCTTTTCCTGATTTATTGGGATTGGGATCAACGCTTTAAATCGTCTCCAAGAGTGTAATAAGATACGTTTTTCTCATGGTCGTATTTAAATATTTAAACGACCAAGTCTTAGTTACCCTCAATTTTTTTAAATATTTTAAGTATTCACTTCTAAATCTATTTGTTTAACAAATTTGTACAAAATAGCAAAAAATACCCGTATACACATTATGGTAAAGAAAACAGAACGTCTTCCGTTGAAGAACCCGACGGAAAAGTGTCCAGAATTGAGGCGGCGTTGCCACGTTGGATAGCGACTGCTATGCGTTGAATGAGGAACGCGACCGAGCGTTTTTCACCCGTCAAATGACGAATCTTCCGAGTTCCGACCGATGGAATGAACCAAACCGAGACCCTCCTTGCCAAATGAACCCAGGGTTTCGACTGCAACGGCGTAAAAAGTAAATCGGTTCTCGAGGCCGACATACTTTGCCCTCTTCCTTTAAGTATTGAACCATTTATGGGGGTAAATTTGGTAAATTAATTGAAATTTAAAAAAAGAAGCAATATCTTGCAAGTTTTAATTAATTACATACAAGACTAGCAAGGCGTATAAAAAGCACTTGTTTCAGTGAGAGAGATTTACAATAGAAATTATTTTTTTTCCCATAAAACAAGCTGCTGCGTTTGCAGAATTATTGATTTTTATTGTATGGTGAAAACTTTCTTTTAGTGTTTTTAAAATTTCCAAGTGAGTAACTAAAGAGAATAGTTTTCGAAACAACTACTTTAGTGATATTCAAATTTTACTAAAAAAGGCGGAGTAAATAAATAGTTTCATTTTGAACAATAATTTGCCGTTTAGTGCGTATTTAGGTTTCGACAGTGTACTTTTAGTTGTAAAATATTTATAAATTATGTTATTAGTTAGTACTGAGATTAAGTATTGGTAAATATGTATTGCAAATAGCGTGAGGAGATTATCACGCTTACACGGTTGACCAAAGGCGGGAATTTCTAATTGGAGAGTCTATCATTCCATACAATTTATACAGGGTGTCCACTAAAATATGGACCAGCGTCAATATCTCCAAAACAGTTTTAGGTACGAATTTGAAATTTTTAGGTCGCATAAAGTGTGTAGGGGGAAACCTATGTCATCAAGGTCATCCAAAAACTATCTCCAGAACCGTAAGTGTTAGAAAGTTGGTTCCAATTAGAAAAGTGTTCCCCGTCACGTTTTAAGTCTAAATAGCGTAGATGCAATCGGATTCGACCAATAGGAAGTCGAGAAACATTTACCAAAATCACAAATGTCGTAAAAGGGAAAATTGCAAGAAAGCGCTAATAACTCCAAAACAAGTCGTGTTACATTATCGAAATTTGCTAGACCATCTCGTCATGGTGGGAGATTTTAATATTCGGAAAATTGTATGACCTTGAACCATGTCTTCAAGGTCATACTAATATTATCTCGAGAACCATTAGGTTAAGAGCAAAAATGCCAATTAGAAAAATAATGTTAATGTGACGAAGTACAACTTTCTTATTGGAAGTTTTTCTCTAAACCTAATAATGATTTTAACCGATTTTGTTCAAATTCGGGGGATAACTAGACCTTTATGTAACTTAAAATTTCCCAAAAGTAAAAATTTTACGGGCTTTAGATTTGCCATGGCAACCAATGTTTTTGGTAACTTAAAACCGACATTTCCCTATGGAAATTAACATAGAGAAATCGCAGATTTAATGGTTTGAATTTTTTTTAAATATTATATAAAAATAAATTTTACATTGGGTTAATTCAGGGGTTAATTTGGGTAAATGCGTGTAAATAAATTAACCAAATTTTACCCAAATTAACCTGAATTTACCCATGCACATTTTTTATACATAATTTTTATTTATTTAAAAATTAGCGTTTTTTTGCTGTTAATTCCCATAGGGAAACGTTGATTTTAAGTAATCAAAAACATTTTTGGTTGCCATGGCAAAACTACATCCCGTCGAAACTTTTCCTTTCGGCAAATTTCAAGTTACATAAAGGTCTACTTGTCCCCCAAATTTAAAAAAAATCAGTGAAAATCACCTCTTGTCGTCTCCTTGTAAGTCAACTGCATTATATTTAAAAGTGCAAGCAAATATCGGCAAAAGTAAATTTTTATAGATCTTTTTATACAATAGAGTGACCTTATTGGTTTATTACAGCTCCTACTTCACTGTATTTAACTTTTACAAGCACGTGCTAGAAGATGCAGGGGAATTTATACGCGCGTGAAAATCGAACGTGCGATGACCATAGTAACAAAATTCTGTCTTGTGACTTACGCGCAACAGGTTTTATTATTATTTTTATTAGATTTCTATAGAAAATTTTACTGTTGGAAATTTAAAAATACTTGTAAAAATCTGTCAATATATCAAATATTATTTTTCAATGAAAGTTTTTCGATCAAACATATGGAATTCGTCAATTTTTACGTAGAAAATAAATAAAAGGTTCATTAAGTGACACAAATTGCAGAAAAAACTCACCTTCCATCTTTGTCTTTTTCCAGCTATCTTCACCTTTCAATGAATAGTGTCGATTGTAATTGAGCAGACGATGTTTTAGTTTCGAAGACGCTCTCTGTTGAGTCTGTTCAATCCGGATCGTTTTTCGCGTCCGTCGTCATAGTAACCGTAAGGTGCTTGTAGTTTTCAATCAATAAAATGGTCGGTACGTGGTACTTTCCCGGTCGAACTGCTGCTGAAGGCTTGTAATGCGCTGCGTTGTCCCTAGTGTGTCTCTCTCGAAGGTCCCTTCTAAGCTAATTATAAAAAAAAACAACCGCCATTGCCCACCATCTTTAAAAATGGCCGAAATCTTTAAATCTGTTCCGTTTAGACCGATGGGGATTAGACAATTTTCGTTGACAATTATTGACTTCACAAATAAATAAGTGGCAGTCATTGCTTCTTTGATTAAAAAAATTGTTTAGTAAAACACGATTTAAAAATGCAATGGCGAAGCCAAACATTCATCATAAATAAGGGTCAAAGCTTGTACCCGAGGAAGCTACCTTATGCCACTGTGAAAGTGTAATTATTTTATAAATAATATGTTACTTAATATTAGGATTATCAGAAGTATAAATATCAAAAGAAGTATACCTCTATTCTCAATAGACCTTTCCATAATTTGTTCGTTACGGTAAGAGGGGGAAGGAAAACGGTTTTTGCAAGGATGATTTAAATCGACGTTATATATATTACTCCTTGTTTTTACCCTCGCTCGACTCTTGAGCTCGGTATGTCGTCTGCTACCAAGTGTAAGTATAGGGACAAGGCACTTGACGCCATTTTGAGGGACGGAAACGTCACGACATCGTACCGTTATAGCTAATTTCGCGCGCTTTTCCCCAGTGGGTGGATTTTCAGGAGTGTGAGATAGAGCGTAGTGACGTTCTACCTCCCCCAAATGCCTTGTCCCTATTTACAAAACACGGCGGATTAATGATAATCCAAGTGATATTGTTTAATTTGTTATATCAAATGTTTAAGGTATAAAATATTTCATTTACTTAACTAGTCATAAAAGGAAAAGATTTAAATATTTAAAATACTGAAAAATTTAGTACGGTTTCGTTGATGTTGAACAGTTTATAGCCTCGTGAACGAAGGCTTAACATTTCATTGACAGCCACAGTAGTGTATCAGGTAAAGATTGTTGTTTATTATAAAATACTAGCCAGTAAATATCTAAGCATTAAAAATACTTCCAGAGAGTTGATATGATAATTTAATTAATAATTCATTTAATTAGTATCGAAAATAAATTAAAATCAGTTTGAACTCCAAATTCACTAAGCCTAACCTGAACTCCGTGCAAAATGTTTGGGGAAATCTTACCGGAAAATGCAAAACATAAAGCTCACTTTTTGTTTAGTTTTAGCGAAATTGGTGGTGGGTGACGTAGAAATATTTTATGGAAAGACCTATATGGTATCTGCTTGAAAGATGTACCATCATAAACTCCCGCTGATTTTCGCAAATGCATTTTAGAACCAAAATAGTGCGTACTATAACAAAATGAAACTATTACCCCAGCAAATTATTATGGAGTTGATATTTTACATTTTACATCATAAAATAGATAAAATTCGGGGTCTCGTCATTCGTGATTTGGCAAGAAAAAAGGCCGGTCAAAGTACAAGATTCACTTGATAGTTATCTCAAAAGAGACATATTAACGGATTAAATTCAATAAAGCCAAAGCTACAGACTTCAAATTTAATCCTATTTAATCAACCAAGAGTGCAGATTTAATCATGGGAGTGAACTGCCCCTCGCATTTTAACAACTATTGTACTGGAATGTAATCCCGTATTGAACCGGGTAATTTTCACTAGACGAATGATTTTATTATGACTAGTTCATGCCAGGGCCGTCTTAAGGCATGGGCTAAATGGGCTACAGCCCAGGCCCCCAGCCAGTTTTGGGGCCCCGGCTAGGGATAAGGGTTTAGTTGGTAAATATTATTTATGCTCATTTAATATTATGTATCTTTTAGTTACGTCTAAAGTAATTTGACTCATCGCCACATCGCGTATCATACGGTACCTACAATTTCTAAAACCTAACAGCGAGTCACTGTCAGTAAAAATCTTATTTTCAGTAGTCTTATCTTATACTTTTGAAAAGTTTTGGTTTGATTATTGTGTAGTTGAATTTAGACAACGGACATAAAGGCTGACCGTTGGGGATCGCAAAAGTCTTAAAAAATAATTTAACCCACGGCCCCAAAAGGTCTTAAGACGGGCCTGGTTCATGCCAGAGGATATATTCAGATACTGAGGTGAGAAAGCGTCAATACACCCAACAGAATGATAATATGGCGGTTTGAACGTCAGATTGTGAGACAGTTAAGTGTGGCCGGGCGAACCTTTAAGCGTCAGACTTGAAGGTAAAATGGCTATTTTGAACAATAGCCCCGCCACCTATTTTCCACTTTTTAGTTACACCATACCAAAGTACTTATTAAGGGGAATCTAATGGTGCAAAAATTATAAGCCGCAAATAATTAATTTTAAAGATATTCTAATTTAAAGATGTACGAACCGAACGGTTCGGGGCGTAGAATTCACTTCGCGGCGAAGAGAGCTCGCCGTCGCGCCGTTTTTTCCCGGTCGAAAATCAGCCTTTCTTTATTTATTGGGAGTGGTAATGGAGCCAGTAGGACTGCACTATTCGAGAAATATGCTGATGGCGCCAGTAGGGCCACAATATTTTCGAAATATGCTACTGTAGTAGACGTGTTGACGTCGGGTCTAAGGATTAAAATGACGGTGCCCGAAACAAAACTTTTGTTAAAGGATGAAAATGACGGCGAACTACAATATACGTAGGAAAGAAACATTTCCCAAACCGTATTCATTTTTCACTAACCATGTCCGATACCGGGTCTTCGCGTAGTTCCGCAAGTTCGGAATATTCTAATTCTGTTAATACTGGCGACGAGGAGAGTGATTTAAAGCGTTATTTAACGCAGAAATTTTGGGTAAAGTGTAGATATATATATATATATATATATTATAGAGGGCAAGTAGGGGGTTATTTTAATGTTAAATAACTTTTTGCCGGAAATGAATATTTACAAAGATATGGATTTTTAAACATTGGCCTTTTGCAGTGAATTTTCCGTAGGACGATTCTTTAAATTCCTAGATTTTAATGCATTTTGGATAACGTGGGCTGATGACGAAAAAGAAAAATGTGGACATGCAAAACATTACTAACTTACTATTTTCGGTATTTTCGCGGTATTTCAACGAATTTTAGGGGTTTTGGTGGGGAAAATAGGTTAGGTTATTTATATTATTAGGTTAGTTGTATTAATATCGGGTTGACGATACTTGATGCGTCAGGCTTTGTGCTGTCCTCTAGGTTGCGTTATAGATGGCCCATAGCTTTTTTTAGTATGGGGTTGGGGAGGCGCCGCGCGCCCCCAGCGCTCGAGCGAAGTGAGTACGCGGCGCCGTCAGCGCCATTACTTAGAATACATTCGACGTTGTATAAGTCAACATCACACAGAAGACATATATAAAAAAGCCTTAAATGCGTTGAAATACGGGGAAAAATACCAACCCTTAAAAGTTAGTACTTTTTTGCATTTCAGCCTTCTTCTTTTTCGTCATCAGTCCTACGTTATCCAAAAAGTATTAAAATCTAGGAATTTAAAGAATCGTCCACGTCATCAGTCCTACCTCATCCAACACGAGTGCGCAGCGCCGTCAGCCGCCAAGGTATAGTCTTTGGGCATTTTTTAATTAACTTTTTAAATAATGCTTTGCGGGGAATAATTTTCGCACCATTGGAATCTCCTTAAAAAGTACTTTAAGGGGGGTCGAGAAAGGGGGGCAAAGGGGGTGGCGGGGCTATTGTTCCATTTTACCAGTAAAATTGTTAGGGTTAGACCAAGACAAGTTTGCTTCTAAGTGTTTCAAGTGTGGTTACGTTACTAGGAGCGAAAGAATCGTCTGGCAATACGTACCAGGACTTGCAAGCACGCCTTTGGAAAAAAAAATATCAAGAAACATTGTTATTGATATCCATAGGAAGGATTCCTCGAAAATACTACCAACGAGGAGTCGCGCAATAGAATCACCGTGGGTTCTGGAACAGCTATCGTAAACCGGCAATAGATGGCAGTGACTCTGTAGGTTTGAGATAGACTTTTTATCGGACAGGTCATAATTTCGATACATTTTGCAATAAGGGGCAATAAGCCCCCAAACAATTTACCCTTCTCTGGTTCGAGAAGTCAGTTATTCCTCGGATCATCAGCTGCAAGACATGAGTTGCTAGAGGTGGAGTAGTTTTCCCTTTAATTTCATTCTCCATGTCGTTCAATTGGTTGTGCGTTTCATTATAATGTCAACGAATCCAGTTAGTACACCAGTTTTTTATCACTAACAAGGTACAGTCTTTGCACATTTACTTCTACTTTTTAAAAGTGTAATCATTGATTCGATTTCTTTGCAATACTCGTTGTTTCGATTTCTTTATCAGTTTCTTGGCTGTTGTGTTTTGTTCCTTCAGTTTGGTTCAATATCTTAGTTTCTTCAAACTTGATAGGTACATAGTGCACGCGACACATCTTTTTCTCTTGGAGGTCATGTACCCCTGACAGTTTTGGCTGAACACTGCTTTTAACTTTTCACAATAAAAACTTTTGGTTTTCTTTTTGATTGCTTGTTGTGTTTTATATAAACACACTAGTTCCATATCGTTATTTCCCGGGCAGCACGTATATTTGTTTAATTTTCTTAAACACTAAAATATCATCTCTGGTTTTTAACATAATTGTTTACTCGGTTTCCTTTGGTAAAGGAACTGGTTGACCCATAATTTTAACTTCACACACTATTTCAGTTTCATTTATATCAAATGAACATTGCAAAAACCTAATAATATATATCAGAATTTATACACCACTACTAAAAGTTAGATGTAGTAATAGCAATACCTATAGTTATCTTTAATATTGCTGAAAATTGCTGTATACTCCTACAATCCTAGGGACCATCCCAAAGGTGGAGACAAACTCCGTATTAAAGATTTGGGATCAACCTTTTGGGTCATTGAATCATCGTCAAGCATCAATGTTTCTGGTGACTGGGAAATATTTTACTCGTATGGCGTTGATTTAACCTGCAAGTGTAATGTAAAACTTATTAAGAGTAAAATGATAAGACACTTTTGAGCATGAGCTTACGGGATATTAGTTACGAACTAAATCGGGATATAAGTCAAAGAGTGGTATTTGATCCGGATTTTCTGAAGTTGGACCAGCAAAGTCGACGAAGTGCAGTGAGCAAATATTTTATAATTTTATTAAAAAAAATACCCGGAGCTCCATACACAGCTCCTGTTTTCACAGTTGTTTTAGAACAGCATGTTCCATATACACAAGTCTTGGGTTTGTAAATCTTTTTATTCTATTATTAAAATATAAAATATGTAAATAACAATAACATTCATAAATGTTAGGCCAACACTAACTTCCATATTTCCATACAAATGCAATGATTTTATTTCTTACTAATCCATGCGCGGTTATTTTCATGGATTATTTCAGCTCGTTAATAAACTTATAACAAAACTTCGTTACGGAAACTTTAAAACCATCTTGCACACACCACTGCCTTCTATAATAAGGCAGTGCACACACAAATCGCTAGGGGACGATCCTAATTTACTCACTAACAGCGGCACCGCCGGCGCGAACTCTCTCCAAAAAATTCTACGAAAATAGCAGTCGAAATTTCGAATAAGTGGAAGACGGAAACAGTACTTTTCACTTTTCATCCCACCCCCCATTTCATTCCCACCACGGCATACTGAGTAGAACAGTGGAAGGTAGAGTGACTACTCCTTCCCTTAATTCTCTTTGCTCCAACGTGGTGTGTAAATAGGCCTAGTACCGGCAGTGTTGCCAGGTTACAATGTAAGAGTGGCAGTGCTGTTCAAGCTCGATTTATAAACTTTCAGTCTTGTTCAAAATGCATATTAAAAGTCGAGTACATACTTTGTGTATTTTAGAGAGCCCTGCACGCGTCAGCTAAAACAGAGCATCTACTAAATAGTTTTAAGAACAATCCTAAATGTACAAACTAAAATTAGAACTACCTAAAATGACCGTGCACTTAAAGATTTCTATATAGGCTTCGGGCTTAGAAAAGATAGCGCCATCTACTTTATAGGCTTCGAGCTTAGAAAAGAAGCGTCATCTACTTTAATATTTGTCAACTAAATGTGTGAAGAAATAGCAAACGACTTTTGGATATGAATGTTTCTTATCTGATATGTTCAACTTTTATATCGAGATAATTTTGAATGAGCAGACAGGTTTCACATATTCGATTTAAAACTCAGTCGGTAGGAGGCGATACTTCTGACCAAAGTTCAAACTACTCACGAACGAAGCCAATAGTAAAGCCCAGTTTTAACATCATAAATACGGTAGAACTACAAACTAAAAAGGTCAAGAGATTTGTTACGAAAATAGCGATAAATTTCTAAAATATAAAAGATGGCAGCTATAGCTGTAAAGTTAATTGGGGTTAAAAACTGAAAAACATAACTTTTGATCTAAGCTAAAAAATTCCGTCACCATTATAAACTTGGACTACCGTCAATGGACATTGATGCTCCGTGTCAGGATTGTTTCTTGCGAGCCTAATTTTGAGCTAGAGTTATTCAATGGAAATTTAAAAACAAACTATTCGGCACGAATGGCGTGACCGTGCTAAGGGTATATTATTCATTTTAAAACACGCATCGTCAAGGCTACCAATAAAATAAGCACGCGTTGTTAAGACTACCAGAGGAATAAACACACGTCGCGCATTCTTAGCGAAAAGATAATTCTTAGATCCCTATTCTACCATTATCTTATTACGTTTGAGAACGTTGATTATGAGGTCACCACTGACCTCCCCTTTTTGGATGGCGTCACCACGAGACGGAGCACAAACCCGCGAATGTGAATTCAATTTAAAGAAGTTGCCTCAAATGATTATTTCTTAGAGTATTTGGTTTATATCAATATATTTGAGAATTTTTGGCCCTAGTAAGCCAAATGTTTTCTTCATAATACGGGAGGTCACTTGCAAATGTGTTTCTACGTCACAAGCTATAGTTATTGAAGATAGAGAGAGCGCGCTCGACTCGATAAAGATTTTGGAATTTAAAGTCGACGTGCGAAACGTGCGTGCCAATAAAGTAATAAAAAGCTTAAGCCCTTGACGTAGATAAAAATATTTTATAGTTTATTTTTGTATGGTTTTATTTTATGGAAACACCTATTGAAACATAAATTTTTTGTTCAATAGATATTTCTATGAAAAAAATGAATAAAAATAAAACATATCATATGTTGCTCTTTCGTCACAAGACACAGCCTTATTAGTATATTCTTCGCACGTGCGATTTGCATGCACGCGTCGTGCTTTAGAAATCCTATATCCTCTAGTCTGAAGCGCGCACTCTTAGACTTGTCAAAGTTAGAGACTGTGACGTAAGAACCACATTTAAACAAGGCCACGTTACTTAATAAAAATTACTATTTAATGTTCTTCCAAAACATAAGCTTATAGTTTCCTTTAAACCATTTTGCTCGACGTTTAGTTTAGAGGATAACATAGGTTTTTTGCTCAAATCGTGCACTTTTTGATTAAAGCATGCAAGTTCGTGGAAAAATACTTTGAAGTATGTAAAACCAAAATAGATTAGAGGCATTCTCTATCTCTGCTGTGACAGGTGTGACAAGCTGTAAATGTTGATGAAAAAGTGTAAACTTACCTTTTTGAACAACCCTCTCGAAAGGCAGCCCGGTGCGCGCGCCGCTCGCCGCTTTGCGCTATACACTCTTTTACGAAGTCGGCCATTTCATTACAGGCCTAATTACACGTGCTCATCAGCTCGAGACGTCACGTGCACTTGACCGCGTGAAGCGGCCTTGCATGCACTATTTGAAATCAGACCTGTAATAAAATGGCAGCTCTCACAAATAAGGATATGAAAGAGTGTATAGAGAGGAGACGGGGGTCGGTCTTAACGGTAAACACAAGCCGAATACGCGTAGATTCGCAGTGTATTGATACAATTTTTATAGATATAGATATTTAAGACCACCGTGTATGTTTTCAAGTTCCCCTTCGACTTTAAATGTATTAAATATTTTTATACTCTAAATATACATATACTATTGTTTAAGGAACTTAATAAGTACAGCCATATTCTTCTTATATAAATTATAAATATTTTCATTAAATTAATAAAAAAAGCTTATTCTTACTCTCTTAAAGGGATAATGAACAACCCTTTCAAAAGGCAGCCGGGTGCGCGCGCCGCTCGCCGCTTTGCGCTATAGAGAAGAAACGGGGGTCGGTCTATAAAGTGAAACACCATCCGAATACGCGTAGATTCGCAGTGTGTTGATACAATATTTATATGTAATATTTTTAATTTCAACTGCCTTATTGCGTTAGATGATAAAACGTTTTTTTAACATAACCTATAATATTAATTAGCGTGTTATTTTCCATTACTCTTACATTTTTCATACTTTTTCAATTATCCATTTCAATTTTTTTTGATAAACTATTAAAAATCGTTTTCGCATCCTCCACATTTACAAAGTTCGGTACATGGTAAATTAGCTTTGTGTCAATTACAATTACCCCGACAAACTTTGACGCAACCACATTTTACCATCTCTCTACAGACATCACCCGCTGGGGGCAGAGTCATCCAAAGAGGTTGCCATTTATGACCAGTTTCACTTTTTAAATTTGTCCACCCAAAACTCGACGGTTCTCTTAAAATGGGTTCTCTTATTAGAGCTTGACCCCACACGTGACCCGTCTGGAAAGCTACACGTAATAAGTGTTGCAATAATGCGTCGTGTGTTGGTGGAATTAGTTCAATTTCGCGGTTTTTCTGGGTGAAAAGACTTTGTCTCGCTTTATTAACTTCTTCGTCGGTACTGCAACGATCGTACATTAAAACTAAGAACCTCTCAATCAACGGCATAACCTCTTTAAGGTCCGATTTAGTAGGACACAGCGATAGTTGTTTAAAGGCCGAAGTTACGTCTTGGAAACACTTCCATGTTGACCACGTGGTTTTTTTACCTTTTCCATTAAAACAGGAAGTTGAGTCGCATCCTGTTAACGCGTGAAAAACCAGCAAGGCTTCAGATTTGTCTATACCCAATTGTCTTGATAACCGTGTGGCGTCTATGTAATTGAAATCTTTACCAGATCCAAAGGCTATAACCAAACGTTCGCGAGGAATCTTGTTCACGAGGCTGATACCTAGAGTCAAGACATCAGTGTCCACAGTTCTAATCAGGATGGATTTCATTCCCTGCTTCGCTTCGTCTAGAGCGTGTAGAAACATCCTAGTATCAGCTTCTTCGTGGGAGCACGGAGAAAGGTTTTTAAGATTACCTTGGATGGAACTAAGAACATTTTCTCTGTTCAGGATATTTAGCTGTAACGGCGTAGACACTCAAGAAACTAAAGAGTTATTTTTTGTTTTCGTTTTCTCTTAAAAACTCTGGCCATTTATTTGGTAAATCCTTGCGAACATCCACTTGTATTCTTCCACCTGTACCACGCTTCTTCCTCGCGTTCTCTTTAAGGCTACCTGTTATGTACACGTCAAAGACAACGTCAACACGACGAACGCAACCGGTAAACAGACCAACTATGTATTTAGAAAAGGTCGCAGCGTAATCTAAAAATGTTTTAGCGTTTCCAGGCTTTATCATATTGATGATTGCAGCGCCGTCGATGATGACCATGTCGGATTCGAGACCTGATTTTAGAATATCCTCCTAGTCTGTCAACAGATCTTCTAAACACGAAAGTAAATCGGATTTTTTGCCAAACCTTATGCTTCCATTATTCGTCACCGATGGCGGAAAAGCTTGATTTTCATGCTTAAAAAAACATAAAGGTCTCCACTTCGTACTTAAGACGCTATATAAAGTCTCGAAAATAAATTTCTGTCGCTTTTAATACTTTAAATTTGAAGCTGGCTTTTGCATTTCTCTTTTTGTGGCGGTCTGCTGAAAAGAGGAAACTTGTTTTTCTTCCGAAAATCCGTAATTTCCACGGTACAATCGACAAGACGCTTGCAAAATAGCTCATTTGATTGGAGTTCCCCAATGGCTTTTATATTTTTTAGAGAATTCGCTATTCTTTTGTCCAAAATTTGCCGTGTATCCAAAATAAGCAAATCTTCGCTTGCATCGGCTAACGGATTTCCCATATCATTCATGACTGATATGAGTGACTGGACGCCTTCTAAAAAATTTGTTTTGAGAAGTTGGCGTATCATCATGATGAAATTTCTGATTTTTAGAACTTTTGAATCCAATAATATCTGTAAATTGTTGAACCACTCGACAAATCTCAGGTCCCGCTACCATCCATCGCAATAGAGATGTAGACTTTTCCATCGGGGCTCTATTGTGTGTGAAAGGTTTTTTCCAGCTGACAGCCACGTGCCAGTTTCGCAATACCGTACCCTTAACTGACTAGCTATGATATATTACCAAGTTAAAGTATGCACCTGTAGATTTAACACAAATTTACCATTAAAAATAAAGTAAAATAACCTACTTTCTGTCTATTCCACTACCAAAATTAAGTATAATTCCGATTTTCTTTCGTTGGAATTATTTAATCTCAATTTTTAAAAACATACATAATTTCAATGAAAGAAAATCGGGATTATAATTTTGGAGCGGAATAAATTGAAAGTAGGTTATTTTAACATTTCATTATCCCTTTAAGAGAGTAAGAATAAGCTTTTTTTATTATTTTAATGAAAATATTTATAATTTATATGAGAAGAATATGGCTGTACTTATTAAGTTCCTTAAACAATAGTATATGTATATTTAGAGTATAAAAATATTTAATACATTTAAAGTCGAAGGGGAACTTGAAAACATACACGGTGGTCTTAAATATCTATATCTATAAAAATTGTATCAATACACTGCGAATCTACGCGTATTCGGCTTGTGTTTACCGTTAAGACCGACCCCCGTCTCCTCTCTATACACTCTTTCATATCCTTATTTGTGAGAGCTGCCATTTTATTACAGGTCTGATTTCAAATAGTGCATGCAAGGCCGCTTCACGCGGTCAAGTGCACGTGACGTCTCGAGCTGATGAGCACGTGCAGGCGCCCTTGCCTGTACTATTTTAAATTAGGCCTGTAATGAAATGGCCGACTTCGTAAAAGAGTGTATAGCGCCAAGCGGCGAGCGGCGCGCGCACCGGGCTGCCTTTCGAGAGGGTTGTTCAAAAAGGTAAGTTTACACTTTTTCATCAACTTTGACAGCTTGTCACACCTGTCACAGCAGAGGTAGAGAATGCCTCTAATCTTTTTTTGGTTCTACATACTTCAAAGTATTTTTTCGCAAATTTGCATGCTTTAATTCAAAAGTTCACGATTATTTTCTGTAGCCTCTAGACTAGTTTGAGTGTTTTATTTAATGTGGCGTTACCGTAGAAAAACATTTTCCCACCAGCTCTAGGTTAAAAACTTATTTCAACGGTCAAAGAATTAAAAATGTAATAGGAAAAATGTAAAAGGATTAGTTTGGTGGGAAGTTTGGAACTTTTAGTCTTGATCACATTTATAGTTGTATAGTTGGTCCAGAGATGTCGCTCTTGCCTGAAAGTTTCAGCGCGTTTTTTATTTGAATATTTCATAGAGCAGTTATATTGGCGGGAAGTTTGAATTAAACCCGGGTCTCCTGAGGGTGGGCGGGTTGGTCTCATTCGATAGAACTCTTTTTCCACCCCCTCCGACCAACCGAAAAAAACAAGCTGTTCTCATTCGAAAGAACAATAAAAGTAAAATATTGGAAGCGTCTACGCTCGCGTCTACGTGAAAGAGTGAGACCAAAAAATCCAAAGCAGTCGAACTTAGGGCCTGTTTCAAAAGTCTGCTTTGCTAGAATCGCACATGTTAAATTCAATGGGCTAGCACTTTGGCTAGGGCTTTTGCAACAGGCCCTTAAGCTGCAAAGTATGCGACCATAGGATGGTAAATTATATATCAAACGATAGGAAATCACATGGCCTCAACAGTTGGTATTGCTTTGCCCATCCGCGTACCCCGAGAGTGGGTGGCGCCCAAGTTTAATCCTTCTACTTAGAATGGTATTTTATATATATCTAACGATAGGTAATCACATGGCCTCAACCGCTTTTGTATTGGTTTGCCCTCCCACGTTTCCTGAGGGTGGGCGGCATCCACTCTTTAACTTAGGATGGCAATTAATATATCAAACGATAAGAAATCACGTAGCCTCAACTGCTTTTGTATTAGTTTGCCTACCTGTGTCTACTAAGGGTGTATGGGTTTGCCCACTCAAATACACTGATGTGGAACTAATATTACGGCCTGGGCCGACTTGTTCTCTCTGGCTCTAATTGCTTCACTTAGCTGCTGCATGGCACGACCTCCGACCATGGACACTATCCATGCTTGGACCCTTTTCGCTAGCGTTCGTTCTCTTTTCACAGCCTCCCCCTCCCTCTCTATCTGTGTCACGGAGGCACCTTTGCCAGGGCCGTATTCATTTCACGCATACCCATAATACCAACCGATATGCCATTTGATTTTAAACGCCTGCAATTTCCAATCAATCTTAGCTTCGCAATGACAATTAAAAAAGTGCAAGATGCGGGAATGAATTTAGATAACCCATGCTTTTCCCATGATCAGCTTTATGTGGCGTGCTCAAGAGTTGGAGCTGAAAATAACCTGTACATACTTACTCCGTACGAAGAAACTACAAATATTGTGTACCAAAACGCTTTATCATAATTACATCTTACATTAATCAAAGAAAACAAATATATGTTAATATTACAAGATATGATATTTTCCACTATTAAACGTTTACAATTTAAAAAAAAATACTATATACTATTTAAAAATAATTTAATTTGCATATTTTAAGTAAAATGCATGTTGTTTCCGTTTTCTAAACCCCAATTTACTCAACTATTTAAACATCAATGTTTATTTAACGGTCAAAATTTTCAAGTTCCATTTCACCGTAATTTTAAATATCAGATTACCGTTAAGTAACATAACACTAATTCGATCGTTAATTTTACGGCAAAATTTGATACGTTCATATGACTGTAAATTTTAGGGTTAAATTACCGTTCGGTTACGGTAATTTCTTAGAGTGGTATAGATAGACAGAGGCGTAGTGAGGGGGGGGCAGGGGGGAATACGCCCCGGGCGCCGACGGCCAGGGGGGTGCCAAAGAGTCGCCTAAAGTATTAAAGCGGATATTGGAAACTTGAAATTTTTTTAATATATCAATTTAATTGTAATAGATTAATATGAAATTTGTTATTGATAATGATTAGGTTTCGTTTAAAAACAAGGAATTTTATGGTGGAAATTGGGGCTGGCGTAGTTGGGGGGTGGAGGGGGGGGGGCGCAAATTTAGGAGTTTGGCCCTGAGCGCCAAATAACCTCACTACGCCACTTTCGATAGAATAGCTCTTATTCTGCAGATCAAGCGAACACTTTTATGTGGCATAGTAAATCTCATTCCCAGAAAGGGCGAGTAAAATGAGTACGCTTTTGAATCTGAGAACAGGTGAAAACAAACCACGTTATCGAAGTTTTTAAATGGGCAATGGTAAAGCAAACGTTATTTAACATGGATTTCCGTGCAAAATTATTGCTTTGACATCGACAATATATGGTAGCCCTACTTTCGAACTAAAAAGAGATGATGAAACTGTATCATGACATTGTTTTAAACTGAATTGTCTAGTTTGTTCGATTAAGAGTTTTGCAAGATTTTCGGTCGTTCTTAACTGACTAAAACTTTGCACACAGGACGGCACGCTAGCTGGCAGGGACAAGTACATCCTGACATCAAATTAAACACATGGAACATTTAAAAGCAAATATGTATAACTCTTAATATGACACGATTTTTATATTCGTTAAATTTTGCCCGATTTTGAAACTCCGTAAAACAAACTAAAATTGAAATGGCACTTTACAGCTATACTGTCTAGTAACATTCAGCGTAACCAGAACTCTATAATAACCCTCTAAGAGGGGAGTTTTTAACATAATCAAATTGAGTACCAACTCATTTCCACCGTGGTATTATGCAACTATGGCAGTAGAGTACTGATTTTTTACCCATTTTTATATTGCGTGGTGGTCTATTCGTAGCGTACTTTTTTGGTCTTTTGAAGGTTGCGGTTTCAAACCTAGACTATAATGAGATTTATTCCGGTTGCTTTGATAAACGTTTATTGAAACATCACACTAATAATTATAATTCTGTGCATTATAGATTATCAGCTAGAACGGAAAACATTCTAATTTTAATAAAAACTTTAAACAACATCCAAATAATTTACCAAAATCGAAGAATGAACGAATTGAAATACGAAAACAAATAAACAGGAGGAAAGACGACAAACGATAAAAGTAAGATTGTAAGAGCGTTACTACAGGTGGGGAAAGCATGGGTGAATACTCAAGTTAAACGTAACATATCATAGTTATATTAATAATAGTTTCAATAGTTTTCTAGAGCTTAAAATAAAACACTTTATTTTGAAATACTATTGGTATTCACGGGGGTTTGGGTATTCCTGAATTTATTTAGCGTTAGTGGTCTAGACAATTCTTACTCCCTGTTACGAGGGGGATGTCATCTTACCATAGCTTTATTTTAACCAGAAATTTCAGTTTCCATACAGGAACGTATAGCGGCTAACGCAATAAGTTCATAAATCGCTGGAAGTTCCTCTGACCATCGACAAATAACTACAGGACTGGCAATATTATGCTAAGTCCCCATAGGAGATCTATCTTTTAACTGTCGCGCTATTCGATTGAAACGCCACCACGCGTATTCACTGGAGTTCAAAACCTGGGTAAAATAAAATGGCGGATATTATCGCGACGTTCGTGGGTTTAGAGTTCTTATCAACTGTTTTTTGATCCTGGGACCGAAAAGGTGCTATTACAGTGATTGTAAAAACAACATTAGAAAACTAAACGGTAATAATTCTTTGGAAATTAAATTCTATCGTTATCCAAACAATCAAAAACAACCTATTAAATTTGAGCAATGGTTAAAAGCTAGTGGGTGGGACTTGGCTTCATCAGAAAAATTTTCTTATTCCAAAACTCCCCGCTACATTTGTTCAACACATTTTGTCGAGAATGGGCCGTCGAAATTAAATCCAAATCCGAAGCAATTTAATGTGCAGTTACATAAGTTACATTATATTTTTATATTACTCCCTTAAGTACTTCGCTGCAGAAGAAAACACAAGACCGTTGTTTATCTTATTTGACAATCCGCATCTTATGAAAACTAGAAGAAATAACGTGGAAAGCGGCACTTGGAATAAAAAACCGAAAGTTAAAAGGAAAAGTAATAAAATAACGAAAACGTCATCAATGAAACCCAAAGAAGAAATAGCTACGAGACTTCTAATGAAAAATAAACAACATATTCTTTGGGACCATATCAAGACCGTGTACTACAAAGACGCGCAACGAATTCCAAGATTGTATCCAAAATTGAAACTGTCTCACATCAATTTAAAATCACGAGCTAAAATGAGGGTTAAATATGCGGTTCAGGTATTGTCTGTGAAAGTTGCCGTAGGAGTTAGAAAGGAGGTTGGAGAAGAGGGCAGGGAAACCGCAAAGTTTTGTTCCTTGATGAACCAATATTTTGACATAATGAATGCGTCGAGTTTCTCAAAATCAAGTAGTAAAAGAAATCCAAATTTGGAACCATTCCAGTCTCCCGATGACATCCGTTTAACGGGAAAATATATAACCCAATGCCAAATTGGTCCAAGAATACCCTAAAAATATATAAATTTATGAAACGAGTTGTTTTAGTGGCTTGAGACAGACTTTCTGGGCTATTTTCAAGAATGGGAAATCGAAGTTGCAAGTGCCGAAGAATTTACCAATGCCCAGAAAAATAGTATGTTGTTAAGCACCGAAACATCAGAAGGGCTAAAAATTACGAGTACGTAAAACTATAGTATTAATAATAGGTCATTAAACTCAACTTATTGAAATTAACTCTCTTTACAGCTTTGTCGGTGATAAAAGTTATTCGATACATGTTATCGAAAGGAGCGAAATATGTTTCGACAAGAAAATTAAACCAAGATCCTTTAGAACAGGAGTTTGGCAAACACCGGAGCCTTTGCGAATCTAACACCAATCCAACTGTTAGCCAATATGAGAAAAATGTTGGAAAATTACGTTTATTAAAAGGAATTGTCCCAAACGCGGAGGGAGGAAACACATCTTCAGAGGTAAAACATCTTTATTTCCATCACAGAATAGACTCCGACTAGTACTTCATGTTATTGCTTTCGCAAGAGCTTAGAACTCTTCGTAGGCTAGGAACTGACTTAATACTTTTAAAGCTATCGCGTTGCTATTTCTCTGTTAAAAAGTTGGTGAATGCTTTGCCGTGGGTATTTAAATAAGTTGCAATGTCAATGTTTAGTCCTTTGACCTTGAAATTGTTAGGTAATTATTGCACATTATTTCCCAGCTTTCCTGCACTGTTTTATCTTTTCTTATCTCTTCTTCTGCCTTAATTTTCCTATTTAATACCAGCTCAGAACTCGTTGAATCGTAGTGTTTTGATGATATTTTTGCTATTATTTTAAACATTTGAAATGCCTGCTCGTTTAGGTTAAACAATCCTCCGCGGTTCAATGAGCAGCTCAAATCAGCGTAATCGCGACTTTCTTTTTCAAAACTAGTGGTCATGTTGTTAATTAATTGTTGCACATCGCTTGTTGCGTAGCTTCGTATTTTTTGCATCTTTTTCTTCACAGACTGTAGTACGAATCCACCCACATAATGAATGCCTTCTTCGGATAGATTTTCTTTATACCCCGTTGAATTTTCAGCTGCTAGAACACCTTTGTTTCTTTCAGATACAAGGTAGTGATTCATTACTATCAGCAACCTTCTTAGATAAGCAGCCGCGACAACGTTGATTGTACCATCGGACAAATTCAGTGAAATCTGAAACAATATTATACTGTGTTATTAATATTTATTTTTTAATTAAAAACATTACATCGAAACTTAATCTGGATTTCTTACTTATTATTCTTATAATGTCTTGGGTTTTTTTAAGAGAGTGGTTTTGTAAGATTAAGCCTGTTTTAAGGGAAAACGTATTTTTTTCCGGCAATTATCACAGTCAATATAACTTCTTTTACAGTATCTTTTAGTTTCAAGTACTCTAATGTATAGCCGGTTGAAATTAAAAATGTAAGCAGACTCTTCGATTCATCATTACGTGGAGTATTTAATGTATCTTCCAGTTTCTCAATAGATTCACAAAGAATTGATTGAAATCTATTTTCAATAATATCTATAACAAAACAAAATATCATATTATTACCTAATTAATCATTAATTACCAATTAATATGTAAAATTGCACGTAATATTTACCTTTTAAAAGCCTAATCTCGCCCTCTACGGAGGCTGCCATCTTGTACTGATTTTTAACTACAATGAACCGCACGTTGTGGCGCTGTTCGTCGCGCGAATTTTTGGCGCGACCGTTTGGAAACGAAGTTTTATAAGCTTGTATTGCCAGTCCTGCAATTATTTGTCGATGCTCTAACGATATAATATAATAAAAAAGCCAATCACCCGCTTAAGGTAGACTAAGCTATATTATATTAATTTTCCATTCCTGCAAGTCATCCCTATACCTTTTCAAGTGTGGCTTAACAGGATTAATATATTACACTTTTACCTCTTTCAATACTTTTATTTATTTAATGTGCCAATTTTGTCTAGGTTGATTTTCGCCTCCAGAACCTTAAGATAATTTTTTTTTTACTATTAATAACTCGGGTCTGAGTGGCGATAGTTAATACCTCTTCTAGTGGTAGACATAATTACTTACCCGTTATCAAGTGCTCCAATTATTGAATACACCATATAAGAGTTAAATATATTTATTTGTGTTCTGAACGTGCCCGCAAAATATTAAGAAAAGTGTATAAGATTCATTTTATGACAAAAGTAATTATTCGCCGGCGCTTGCTGATTTTTCGAGATGCTTTCAACGTTACCGAAATTCGGCATATTGCGAGTTTTTTTTTAAAAAAAAGGCCTTATATAAAACATCTTCAAGGAAATCTTCAAGAAGTAATACTTCCGAAATCCAGGACCCGCAAGTTACTATTTATTTAGTGCTGGTTAAAAACTGGACACTTTTCACCTGTAAACATAACGTCGTGCTTTTTCTAAGCCTTATTATGTAAAAAAAAACTACCTGGTTAAGAGAAAACACTTGTTGCATACCGTTCTGCAAAAGGAATTAGATTTAATCTACGATAAATTTAAACAAAATTAATGGATTCCAAGAATTCACTTCGTGTTAAGAAAAAATTCCCATAAATCAAAGCCTTAATAGAAAAGACTATCACCTATCAATGATCCCATCAACTGGACTCCAGCTCAAGGCCATGTCGTTTGGGGGTTACACTTCCAACACGAAGGTATTAAAAGTTCAATGACTTGTACCTCATTTTAATTTTTAAATATGCATTTTCGGAATTTTTTAAAATTATTCCTAGTTTTATGTCGTATCAGAGTGGGATTGCAAGATTCGGGTGATAAACACCCAAACAGTAAGCAATATTTGGATAACGTGGGTAGACTCCCTCTACCAAAGACTAACAAGGAGACTACCCGAGGTGTTACACACCGATTTTGTTCAAACTCGGGGGATTGGTAGACCTTCATGTACCTTGAAAAATCCTAAAGGAATTTTATTCAATGGGCAACGGTTTTGCCATGGCAACGGAAAATGTTTTTGACAACATAAAATAACATGGTATTTTGACCGATTTACCTGTGAAAAAAATTTAAAATATTGATCAAAATGTGACCAATTTTGATTTTTTTCGTCATTTTTTATCATTTTTTTTAAAATAATTTTGGTGTTTTCATTTTTTTTTAAATTTTGTAAAATGTTTCACAGGGGGAGACTCCGGGGGACCCTTGGAATCGGTCAAAATCCCATGTTATTTTCAATGGGAAAATTTCCATTCAAGGTACATGATGGTCTACTAATCCCCCGAGTTTGAACAAAATCGGTGTGTAACACCTCGGGTTGTCTCCTTGTAAGTTGCATTCCTATTTGGGCATCTCGTAAAGTAGTTGCCACCACCCTCCTACGCATTCACCTGAATTAATGGCTTTAAAAGTCGCTAGATGACTTTTTGGTATTAGCCTAGCTGCTTATTATTTATTATTATGCCGTAGTCGTTTAAAGCATTAAACCCAGCTACGAGGTCGATTATAGATGCTACAGAAATATTTAATAAGAAACCGAACCAATATACAACACCAGTAGATATTTCTTCTCAATATGGAAAAATAAATACTACAAAAGGCCACCTTGGTATTCCGCACAATAGTTTTAAAACATTTATTGTGAACTATCACCAGGTAAGAAAGTGGATTGTTGGACCTTTTAGAGTCGAGAGATTATCTAATGACAGAAGAGAATAAACCATTTTTTAAGGAAAAGCTGAAGTAAGCTATTGAAATTTCAAATAAAAATAAAAACAAACCGGATTCTAAAGTATGTTTTCCCTGATTCAATGAGTGTCATTATCAATAAGTTGTAGGTGATTTGTGGTCATCTGACTAATTTGACTAGATAGAGTGCTTAGTGAAGAATTATTAAATTTTTTACAAATGCATTAAAAGTTTCATTTAATAAAACAAATTAGGTTATTCAATGTAAATGTAAAGATGATTTAATTTAAATAATTGAAGAATTGTTACCAAAAATCTCAGACAATGCATGTCATAAAAAATATAAACGTTTTAATAATATCATAGCGCATACATTCTAATGAATTAAATATAAATTATATTTTATACAGGCTGTCCACTAATAAACGATCCAGAGCTAATAATCGAAAAGTTATTTTTCCTAGGAGTTTCATATTTTCAGATCTTATAGCACGTGCAAAGGGTCATTAGATGATACAAAACTTAATGACCTTGAACCACGTCCTCAATGTCATTTAAAAACTATCTTCAATTAGAAAGGTGAGCGCCATCGCTTTTTATGTCCAAGTGATTCTGAACCGATATAAGTTTAAAAAATAGGAAGCCAACAAAATACACTAAAAACCATAAGGTCAAAATTTCGATTACTGAACTTAAAGGAAATGTTTTTGAAAGAGTGAATGCCCTAATTTGTTCCATTATTGAAGAAAGTACAGTGTCGCGGGAACTGCGATCAAGGTCACGTCGTTGCCGAAAGTAAACATTAGACTTTCTTAATGTGCTCGAGGCTCGCGTTGAATTTAAAGCAGCCAAAAGAAAGAGAATATTTAAATAAAATTCAAATTAAATTTTTTTTATTTCAGGAATAATTACCAACAAATATGCAATAGTGTTCTCTTCTTCCTTGTTGGACAAAGACCCGAAGGGGTTTTCTTTTTAAAGCATTTGTCCCATTGGGAAAGATAATAGTAGGGTTAGATTCAATACTTAAGAAGTGCTTTAAGGGCCAGGAAAAAGTAAATTTAACACACCAATCGGAAAAGGTTTAAGTTGGTCTAAATATAAGTTATTTCAAATAGAACATCTAAAACATCTTGAGGTTGTTCCGATTATTCGTGGAGTATTTGTTGTTATTGAATAAAGTTTATTTTGAATAAATCACATTGAGTATGGCCAATCTGTTTTTAATAAAGATTCATAAAATTATTTGTACATTTATAATGAATTTCAATGGCGTTTTTAACAAAACAATTTCTTTAAATATTTTAATTTATTGCCAACCATATAACCACAGAAGCCTCATTTAGAAATCAAATTTATTAAAATTTATTTTATTTTTTGAAATACTGAAAGATCAAGTATTAAAAGTATATGTTCACTGTATTTCCTTATTTAAAAACTAATTTAGTACCAAATTTTTATACTATTTTTGTGAAATAAAAAAATTACCATCAACAGAGCATTTAGAACTATTAATTAAGGATGTAATCTTTCACAAGAATTAGATAAAATAAAAACAGAATAAACGTGACCCCGTCGACAACATTCTTTGAACATGCCACTAATATTTCATGTTCAACCACAATGAACCAAATTAAAACTTTGTTCGTAAATATCCCTAATTTATTAAGTTGATATGTCAATTATTAAAAAAAAATTGCATTACTCTCCTAAATTTAAGACCAACAATCTTTTTGATAATTTCTAGAACTACCTTAAAATAATTTTCACATTTAAAATACTACGACACGAAGCGAAAATCCTCTTTAGATGTACAATACTTGTATAAGTTAATGGGCTTATGATATATCTAAGATGAAGTGAGTTTCAGTTTTTATGAATCGTGTACTTTAGTAAACGAGTCATTATAGGCTGGTGTCGTCCATGTGTGGGTGTGTGTCTGTGTGTGTGTGATCGGGTATGATTGGGAAGGCGAAAAAACTTAGTCAAGCGAGGGAAATTCCTCTTAGTTTGCGTTGTGTAGATCATCAAGAGCGCTATGCAACGGCCAATTGACGTGGCAACACAGGTTGAAGTATATTCGTTTCGGCTTCCCGGCTAGAAATGAAATAAAAAAATATGGCCGAACGACGTCGAGAAAATACGAGCATTCGGGCAAAACGGGTTTAATTTCTAGTCAAATTTAAAGATAATTCATAAATAATACAAAATCTAGTTTCAAATTGAGTTTGTGCAATAAAATAATTAGCGATTTGACCTGTATGTAATTGTAATTTTGCTATTTCTGGCTATTTCATTCTCAATTAATTCTTAAGACTTGGATGCTTTTTCTCCTGGTGTAATGGTTAAGAACGCACGTCTGAAGCTATCGGGCGTGATTTCGAAATTCGTCTCCTCATATATTTTTTATTAGATTTTTTCATTTTAATTTACTTTCAGTTTGAACATTTTCTCTGCTTTTTATATCAAATAATTTATATTACTTAAATTCCTCGAATTCACTATCTTGTCATTTTATTCATTTTGGGCTCCCAACGCCATCTCGTTACATAAAAATTACTAAGAATTTTGGAATTTTGCTGTATTTTTAACTTATAATTATTTAAAATAGTATTTAATTTCAGTAGTATTTCCAAAAATATTGCAAAAAATATTAAATTACACTCTTTAAACTAAATTAACTACTAACAATCTGATCAAACCAGCACCTACACACGGGTACACGATTCATATTACAAAAATTTATTTTTGTTTCCTTGTTTTGAATAGTGTAGCGCAAGCGGAGCTGTTCATTATAGTCCCGTTCTCTCCGTGTGTGTGGGTGGGGGTGGGTGTGCGAACGGCCAAAGGCGGGGAGTTTTAAGTGTGGTAAAATTAAACGACTCTAGGCTTTAAACGTAACTCTTTGTTAATATATTCTTCCAAATCTTTTTACACATCTACACTCTTTTAAATTCAATCTTCAACTGACTTCTTCACGCGCCTCCGTTTTCAAAACTCTCCTCGCTCTCGCAACCCGCTCCGTTTACACGCGCTTTATTCTTTCTCTACAATTTTGTTTATCATATACATTTGTTTTACAATTTTGTTACGCTGAATATGCCAAATTATATTACACACCCCCCCCCCCTACAAAAAAACACGTCCTCGTGTTTACAAACAGTCCGAAACTTAAAAGGCCGTTGCAACGCCGTCTTCGTTTTCATCTGTAGTCGCTTCAATGTGATGACGTAATTTAGTTTGAGGAGTGTTACCGTTCTTGTTTTTCGAGGGTTCCGGATCGACAATGGAGACGTTTCTTGATGTTGTCGCGCTAGAATAGCATCTCTTTAGTCTGTTGTGGTGGACGAACAAATCTTTGCCATCACTATCTCGCCTTATTTTGTAGTTCACCGGTCCGACGTTTTCCTTTATAGTAAACGGTCCGGTCCACGGCCTGAGAAATTTTTCACTTTGCCCTGGCGGACAATACGGATTGTGAAGCCAAACTCTTTCGTTGACTTGGAAGGGAGTGTATTTAACGCGGTTGTCATACTGTTTCTTTTGGTATATTTGTTTTTTGCGGATTTGGTTGAGGGCGGCGCGGTTGACGTTAGCCATTTCATTATCTGTAGCGCGTAAGTACGTTTCTACGGTTTGGATAGGCGCGTTATCCATTTCTAAGAACGTATCTGATGGCAACCTTGCTTCTCTCCCAGTAGCTAATTTGTACGGAGTGACTCCTGTCGAGCTATGGATGCTCCCTCTCATTGACATAAGCATGTAGGGTAGCCAGTCATCCCAATCGTCTTGTTCTTTAGCAATGTACATTGTTAATTTCTCTTCCAAGGTTCGGTTTTGTCTCTCAGAGAGCCCATCCGACTGAGGATGATACGGTGATGTTCGATTTCGTTCTATCCTAAGTTTTTTACAAAAGTCCTGAAAGGTTCCAGAATCAAAGTTTCGGCCCTGATCGGTGATAATTACCAATGGTAAACCCCAAGAAGCAACGTATTGTAGAAGAGCCGCTATTATGGTTTCTGTTTTTTGATCTGGTAACGCGTAGGCCTTGGGCCATTTCGTAAAATAATCGGTGACAGTGAGAACGTACATATTGCCTCTCTTGGTTTCGCGAAGCGGTCCAACGACGTCAACTCCAATTTTATCAAAGGCGCGTCCTACTTCGATATTAATCATCGGCGCTACTTGATAATGATGCGGAGGTTTTGTTTGAGCGCACGGGATACATTCGTTACACCACGCGCTAACATCGTCAGCCATCAAGGGCCACCAATAGCGACGTTGAATTGCTGTGAAAGTGTTTTCCCTCCCGCGATGTCCAGAATACGGAGCGTTGTGAAACTCGTGAATAAGTTCTGGAATGAAACTCTCTGGTACGACGATTTGAGGATAAGTGCTTTTTCGTTTCTTCCTCCAGAGCAACCTATTTTCTAAGTACAAATCATTAGAGTTTCTCCAAAGATATAGGAAACGACGATTGTCGTCCCCTTTCAAATCTTCCGCATTTGGCTTCTCGCCGGTTTGCAATATTAGAGTCATTTTATTAATATTGCAATCTTCCGATTGTAGTTTTTCGAGTTGTTCTTTGGTTATTTTTGATTCGCGGTAAAACGTGGCGTTAACCGTTTGATGCGAGTCGTCCCCCGTTACTCGTACCGTCAGGCATTCGCGACAAGGCATCCACGTTAGCGTGTTTTTTCCCACTCCGGTATCGTATTTCGTTGTCGTATTCCTCCAATTTCAATATCCATCTTGCGAATTTCCCGCGCGGTTCTTTCATATTCCGAAGCCAAACCAATGGGTTATGGTCGCTGATTATGACGAAATGGCGTCCGAAAAGATAGGGGCGAAATTTTTCAATGGCGTAAATAACAGCCAGCATTTCTCTTTCAACGGTTGAATAATTCTTCTCGCTCTTCTTGAGAGAGCGACTTTCAAACGCTATAACCCTTTCTTTGTCCTGCTGAATTTGCGATAGTATTCCACTGATGCCATAGCCCGACGCATCGGTTTCAACGCGAAATTCTTCTTTGAAGTTAGGGTATGCCAAGATCGGTGGATTGGTTAATCGACGCTTTAGTGTTTCAAAAGCCTCCTGGCATGTCGTCGTCCAACTGAAGACAGTTTTTGGTTTGAGAAGAGCGTGGAGTGGCGCTGCGATACGAGCAAATCCCCTGACAAATTTACGATAGTACGATACGAGTCCGAGAAATGACTGCACGTCCTTAGCAGAAGTGGGTGGTTGGCCAATTCACCACTTTCGACGTATTCTTCGGGTTAGTCTGAATGCCCGCGCCAGACACCAAATGTCCCAAGTATTCTACTTCGTCCCTGCAGAAAAAACATTTGCTCGGCTTCAGTTTAATACCGCTGGCCTCGAATCGGATGAAGACCTTTTCCAGTCGGTTCAAATGTTCGGCAAATGTAGATGAAAACACTATAACATCGTCCAAATATATTAAACAAATTTCCCATTGAAGTCCGCGCAGAACACATTCCATCAGCCTCTGAAAGGTGCTAGGGCTGTTTGAGAGCCCAAATGGCATTTTATTGAATTCAAATAATCCTTTATTGGTAATGAAAGCTGTTTTTTCTTTATCGCGATCATCCATGTCTATTTGCCAATACCCAGAAGCCAGATCTAACGTGGTAAAGAGCGTCGCTCCCGATAGAGAGTCAAGCGTTTCACTAATTCGCGGTAAAGGATAGGCATCTTTTTTGGTAACGTCATTTAGAGATCTGTAGTCAACGCAAAAACGCCAGCAGTTGTCTTTTTTTTCACAAGTAGTATGGGCGCAGCCCAGAGACTAAGGCTGGGAGCTATTATGTTGTGTTTCAACATAGAGTCTATTTGAGTGACAATAATATCTTTCTGCGAATAAGGCACACGATATGGTCTTTTCCTGATTGGCTGGGCTTCGCCCGTATTGATCGTATGTCGAACGTTCTTTACAAGTCCCAAATCATATCCATTCTTCGAAAATATGTGGTCGTAGCGCTGGAGTAACTCTGCCAGTTTGGTCTTCTCTTGGGGCTCTATCGAAGTGCATTCAAGGTCAAACCCGCTAGCGAGTCTGTGGTTGGTTCCATTTTTTGCGGTGTGTTTCTTCGAGACATCTTCAACTTCATTGACCTCGTGCAACGTACCAATTATAGAGTCTTTATAGATTACGCTTGGAGTAGTGCCAGTATTAATCAATCTAATAAATAACGAGCCACTTGTCAAATTTACTAGACTCCTACCCAGATCCAGAGTACTCGATTGACGGAAACTTTCGACTGGTTCAATCAAACCATACCAATTTTTGAGACGGTTTAATTCAAAATGGCGAGTGTCTTGAGTTATTGCCCCTTTGACAATCATTTCGTGATTAGCCGGAATTTCAACTTCTACGGCTAGGGCTATTCTACACAACACTGAATCGGAAGAGTGAAGGGACTTGAGCAACGGAAGCGTTATGTCTTTTATACGCAATACTTTCTTCCCAAAGTCAAGTTGTACTTCCATAAAATCCAGGAGATCGCAACCAATTACGCAATTGTTCACCAGACCCTCGGCCATGTAAACGACCCATTTTTGTTTAATTGATCCAAAACCATATTCGATTTCCGTGGTTCCTAAAACTTTAATAGCTTCTCCAGTTATTGAGAATAATTTAGTTTGACTTTCCTCGTTGTGGGGCTCAAACGATAATCCGAAATCCCGAGCCAATGACGCTCGAAGAATGCTAATCGAAGATCCACTGTCTATGAGGCTAGAAACTTGCCGATTATTGATTTCAACCGGTGAATAGTAGGTAACTCCAGAGTGACCCTTTACTTGCATCGCGTGGTTCGGGCGGTTTGTTGCGGAGTTGTCGTCTCTTGGAGCGGAAAACCCTGAAGCTTCTTGGCGATATTTACGCGTGGCATGCGTATTTCCATGACGGTTTTCCCTTAAATTTTCTTCCATTTTGAAACGATGATGGCAATCCCTCTGAAAATGACCCTTTTCTTGACAATAGAAACACGTTGGCCTGGAATCAAAATACTCCGGTTGAGCCCATCCATAATCTGGGACGGCGTAACGTTGTCGATATGACCGGGAACTCCTGTTACGTGGCGAGCCATACCGTGAATAATAATAACCAGGAGCCGCGAAACGAGGTGGGTTATTTTGAGGCGAAGGGTAGTATGGATTAGCGTAGTAACTTGCCGATTGGCGCTGAGGCGATTCCGACGAATGGTACGTATCTTGAATCGTGGTCGTATCTTGTTGGTGTCTTTGAAGACGTAAAGCGGCTACCTCCGTGGCTAGTTGAGACATGGTGGTTCTCAAAGAATTTAATTCTTCTTTGTCTGTCAAGTTTGTTGAGTGCGTAGGTAGCGGAGTTTTAGCTACACCTTGAAGGGTTTCTGGTCGACAGTAACGAGGATCGTTTCGTCTCATTTCTTGAAGAGCCTGTAAACGTTTCGCCACTGACAAGGCTTCAGAGAGGCTATTAAGGTTAGCTTGATGTACCCCGTCTTGAAGGCTGGCGTGTAATCCGTATAGAAACTGCTCGAATACCAGAATTTCGTACGCATCGACATCTAATCCTGGCATTGCTCGTTCGACAAGTCTCCGAAGGTCTTGGCAGAAATCATCCAAATGTTCATTTGGTTGCTGGAGTCTTGTGCGAAATCCCAATACGTGGATTCTTTGACGTTCGGGTTGAATAAAAGCGTCAGTTAATGATTGTACCAGGTTATCATACCTGTCTTTTTGTTGCTGTGGTAAATTATCGTAAGTATTGAAAGCTCGGCCGACTAGAAACGTAGGAAGAAGTCTGCGCTTCTTCTCATCGTCCCATTCATTCGCAATTGCGCAAACTTCGAAATATCTCATCCATAGTCCAAAGTCACCTTCTCCGTCGTACTTATCCGGTGTAGCGTCTATGTTCGAACGGAAAATAACGGGTGGAATTTCTTGCCGATTTCGTGGCATTTTCGACGGTAAATGGTGAATATCCCACTTCTGCCACCAATGTAGAATAAGTGTGGTAAAATTAAACGACTCTAGGCTTTAAACGTAACTCTTTGTTAATATATTCTTCCAAATCTTTTTACACATCTACACTCTTTTAAATTCAATCTTCAACTGACTTCTTCACGCGCCTCCGTTTTCAAAACTCTCCTCGCTCTCGCAACCCGCTCCGTTTACGCGCGCTTTATTCTTTCTCTACAATTTTGTTTATCATATACATTTGTTTTACAATTTTGTTACGCTGAATATGCCAAATTATATTACAGTGTAGCGCAAGCGGAGCTGTTCATTATAGTCCCGTTCTCTCCGTGTGTGTGGGTGGGGGTGGGTGTGCGAACGGCCAAAGGCGGGGAGTTTTCGCGTTTTGTCAGTCTGCGAGCGTCCGAAGGCAGGGAGTTTTCGTGTTTCAGGTCTACGCGCGTCAATGTAAGCGGCTCTACGGCTTTACACTCGTTCGTTTCGCGCCATCTAGCGAAACAACTACTCGTCGTAGAATAAATCCAAAACCACCATCGGATTCCTGAGATTTCAGGCTTTTTAATGCATTCTATTTATTGTTAAATCCGATAAATTTTAAATTCTAAATAACCAGGGCCGTCTTTACCTAATTGGAGGCCCCTGGGCAAAGCTATGGGCGATCCCCCGTAACCCCACCCAAGTTTCTAACCTCCAGTGCAAAGTCCATCGTCGCTCTAATCTACAACTATAGGTTCCTATAGTTTCACTTGTCCTACTAATGGTTACTGAAGAAGAAGCTAATTTTTAATTTAAAAATACCAACATCCAAAAGTCTTTATTCGTTTTAGATTTACCCTGTCTATACACGCGACTAAATACGAAGTTTAGGACTTTCGAGCAATGTTAATAACATTTTTTGTGATTAAAATTTCTTTTGCATTTCACAATTTGAAAAATGGGGCCCTCCAGAATCTCGGGGCCCCAGGGCAGTGCCCTTTTTGCCCAATGGGAAAGACGGCACTGTAAATAACTAGAGACAAATTACGTTAATATTCCGAAAAGCGGCCGAACTTCGGAAAAGGAACTCTGAATGCCTCGCAGGTGCAAGTCAGAGAGGGAAGTAGAGAATGACCAAAAAGGACGCGGGGAAATAAACGGGTTCGAGTCGTTCTTTTTGAATTACTCTGATGGAAGCGCCATCTAAACGCCGGGTGAAATCTCTGAAGAAGGGTTTCGTGTGGGTTCTATAGTATGCATGTGTGGTTTCACTTCAATTCAAAAATAAATAAAGAGTTGTAAGTTTTTACTTCTACCTGAAGTATTTATTTTCTATAATGTCTTTTGAAGAAAGTGTATGGAAAAATAAACAGTAATTTCATTTAAATGATCTAGATTTAAATAATTTAAACTAATAATCTAGATATCTATAAGGAAAACGCCCTACGGTTCTGAGAATATTTCGATAACTTCGGTTCAGGTACTTCTGGCATTAAGCCTATACAGTTACATTAGCTTTGGGAAGGTTTTCTGTGCTAGTAAACCTCTGTGCTCAATGGAAAATTAACTCTTTTTCTAGTTGGCACATCACTACACTATTCGCTCTTGTTGATTTAAAGGAAAGTAAATCCCAATCTCTCAATACTTAATCACCTGGAATAACTCCGCAAATGTAATGAATCCACCATTTCTAATTTGACCCAATGATGTTAAAATATTTGTTTAGTATAGACCAAAAACTATTGATAACGATTTGATAAAATAATGGACGGCATAGGAAAGTTAAGCACGTTGAGAAATTTAATATGAAATATCCATTTAAATCAGCTAGCGGACGAGAGAAAACGAAAGCAACTCGAGGTAATCATACCGAAAGTGTGATAGTAGAGCCAAAAGCTTTGCTTTACTAACAGGAGATTTCCGAAACATTATGTATACTGAGATTAACTCTCTGTGCAATATTTTTTGTAGTTCATTTCATTGAAAAACAGAAGTTGATAAAATATAGTTCGTGCAGTGGGGCAACGCGGCCGCCGTCTTGAACACTTTCCCGCCAGGCTCCTCTCTCGAGGAATTTTTATTCAACCTCGGCTAACAATTTTTAAGTTTTCCGTGTAAATTTTCTATATCATTTTTAAAGTAACTTGACTTGTATACCTTTTATAATAGTGCCAACTTATAAACAACCATGAAATAATAATTCAATTAAATTGTTATTTTGACCGAAAAATATTTTTCAGATGTTTTATATTTCTTCGTAAAAACTGTATCATTTACCAGGGAGTAACCCGGAGTACAGAACGGGATAAGAAAATAGGGTTTATATTAGTTCTGCGACACTCCAGTAGGCACCTCTGCAAAATACCGGCGACCTTGACTATTTAACGCCATCTGTTGGCAGTGGCTATTCGGTTTTAGTTGTGGATTTCTAATTTTACACGCACGTGGCAAAAACCAGCATGACCGTTGTAACTTCACAGTAAATCGTAAGATAATTGCCACATTATCTAATGAAAATCGATTGAAAATTAGATATATGGCTCAAAAAGCCGTATTTTTCTAACCTCTCCACCCCCTTTCAACCCAACCCACCTCGATATTCTGACTTCTTGGTTGAGAGCGCTCAAAGCTCTGGAAAAATGAATCCCGTTCTGTACTCCCTGCATTTACACTCCACATTGAAGGAATCAGCCGAGTATTCAACAACCATTGCTCTGGCTTATTGAGTGGAGAAGAGTATCGCATCGAAACTATTTTCCAATTGTTGTCATAAACATGGATAGTACTAAATAATAAGAGTCTTTGATTTCCAATAGGTGTTTCTATGAAATACGGGCGAGCCCTTTCGGAATCTGAAACCCGCGTGCAAACCTCGCGTGCAAGTAAAACACTTAAGTAACTTGCATTCGTGATGCAGATAAAAATATTTTATGCTTCTTTTTTTATTTTAAACACGAATTGGTTTTGTCAGTTATTCTTAATTTCCGCAAATGACACCCATGATATTTATTTAAAAAAAAACATATTTGGACTTTTACAGAAACATTGAGATTTGGACATTGGATTAAGTCATTTTCGTTAAAGTCAGCTCTGATTTGAATATTCGTTAAGGCCCAAACACACATACGTTTCGCAAGCGATTTCGCTGGCAAATCGCGTCGCGTCGCGTGACTTAAATAGAATGGAAGTTATGGCGCATGGGCGCGTGCGCGAAAATTCGCAGGCGAAATCGCTAGCGAACCGTATGTGTGTTTGAGCCTTTAGACAAGGGTTTGCATTGATATGTAATTTTTGGATATGCACCGACGTATACAAGTTTAAGACCGATTTGCGAAACTTGGTTGCAGTAGGTTTTTCAACTTACCTTCAAAAGGAAAATCGAGAAAATACAGTCCGTTTTCCACAATTAAATATTTGAAATTTACCATTTAATATCCTTGATTATTTGATCTCTAGAAAGTGAAAAATTTGCTTGAATCAGGTTCTTGAGATGTTTTAAAGTATTACTGAGATTTTCAGGGATTTTTGCCGTTATGTTATTAGGTTTTTCTAACTTTCAATTTTAGCTAGCAATATATAGTTATTATTTAACTTAAAAGTAATTAGATACTGTAAATCATTTTTCAATTTTTAATTCTTTAAAGCATTTGTGTTCACTTCCAAATGTAAATGAAATTTCATTTTCCAAACTACATATTTTGTTTCTTGAACTTTAAGAAAAATATAGCTTAAAATGAAATTGATGAAATTACGTATTTGAGAATGTTAAATAGTTTTTTAAAAAAGTTATATATCTTGTTATGGTACGACCTCTTTCTTAATTACACCTTTTGAAACACAACAAGCCTTACGCCTAGCCCACAACGGTGAATCTACTACGTTCGATTTTGGTGTTTTGCTTTTATTACAATTAATCTGGTGGGGCTACCGTTACCAGCGTCTTACATAGTTGAAGGGTGTTAAATAAAAGGTCTTCCTACTATGTGGCGGGTAAGATTTGCTTTATGGCCTTTTGAATTGAAAAGTAAATCCAAATAAAATATTATGATAAAGTTCCAATTATTCGATTGCATTTTGTTTCAATTACGTTTGTATGTAAATTGGCCATCTCGTGTTGAAAAGTATAATTAACAGACAAGATCAAGGGAATTTTAAGGCAAAACCTTACCCAGCAACAAAAGGGAAATACAAATTTTCTATACTGTGGAATCAAAATACATTCCATTCAAAAATCACGTCTTTAGTATTAAGCTAAGTGAAGTCATTTTACTTGGTACACCTGAAAGAAAACTCTTTATTTTACTTTCTTAAATATAAAATAAATTTTGTTAACTATATTTAACGTGAAAACACAGTTTGTTTATTCCAATATTGTTGTTGCTGTTCGGATACGAGTTAGTGATATTAGTGCAAATTAAATTATGAGACGAACAACGCCATCTTCCGCATAAATTTATTAATGATACACGATAAAAATAATAACTTCTGGAATGTTATTATTATACACATTTACAAGAGTTATTTTATTCCCGGACGTAAGTTTTCAAGGTAATAAAATCTACTTATCGTCCAAACGATTTTAAAATAGCGAAATCCGTATAAACTCTTTCTTTCCATGTATGTCACCAAGTGAATGCTCAGCGGTGCGCGTCTCTCTTAATAAAGATACGACGTATTTATTTATGGTTGGGATATTACTGCGCGTCTAATTTCATTATTAAAACACCGCGTTAAAAGTGTGAAATATATGTCACGTTTGTAGTGTTCCCGTATCGTGCTTGCTTCGAAATGTTTAAAGAAGACAGAATGATTAAAACCAAGAAAGCTCATCCGGTTATTATACCAATGAATAAAAATCGTACACACACCGTAAGTAATGTTTCAAATTTTTACACAAAAGGAAGTCACCAACACGCTTTTTGATAATTAGTGAAATCATATAATCCAATTTATTTATGAAGATACATTATCAAAAGTGCATAAATTGAATTAAATGATGATACGGTGGTTACGTTTAATTGATTATTAAATTTTCATTTAAAATCTACATCGTATATCAAAAATTAAATAGTTTTTAACATTTAAAATCGTAGTTAAAATATTATATCGTATATAAAAGATCATATCTAGTTATGAGAGGAAATCATAGTTAAAAGATCGAATCGTAGTTAAAAGATGAAATCGTAGTTATAAATTGAAATTCTATTTAGAAGATGAAATCATATTTGAAAGATGAAATGATATTTAAAAGATGAAATGATATTTAAAAGATGAAATGATATTTAAAATATGAAGTCATATTTAAAAGATGAAATAGCATTTGAAAGATAAAAATAGCATTTGAAAGATAAAAATAGCATTTGAAAGATAAAAATAGCATTTGAAAGATAAAAATAGCATTTGAAAGGTTAAATATCATTTAAAAGATTAAAAAGCATTTAAGAGATTAAATAGCATTTAAAAGATTAAATATCATTTAAAAGATTAAATATCATTTAAAAGATTAAATATCATTTAAAAGATGATATAGCATTTGAAAGATTAAATAGAATATAGAAGATTTAATAGCTATAAAAAGATTATATATCATTTAAAAGATTTAATAGCTTTAAAAAGATTAAATTTATTTAAAATATTAATCCTTGTTTAAAATTTAAATCCATATTTAAAATGTTAATCCATATTTAAAATATTAATCCGTATTTAAAATATTAATCCATATTTAAAATATTAATCCGTTTTTAAAATATTAATCCGTATTTAAAATATTAATCCGAATTTAAATTATTCATCCGCATTTAAAATATTAATCCGTATTTAAAATATTTATCCGTATTTAAAATATTATACCGTATTTAAAATAATTATCCACATTTAAAATATTAATCCGTATTTAAAATATTTATCCGTATTTAAAAGATGAAATCGTATTTAAAAGATGATCGTATTGGAAAGATGAAATCGTTTTTACATGAGGATATCTTATTAAAAAGATGAAATCGTATTAAAAAGATGAAATCGTTTTTACCAGAGGAAATCTTATTAAAAAGATGAAATCGTATTTAAAAGATGAAATCGTATCAAAAGATGAAATCGTATTTACAAGAAGAATTAATTTCTAATAAATTAAATCATATTTATAAGAAGAAATCGTATTTAAAAGACGAAATCGTATTTAAAAGACGAAATCCTATTTAAAAGACGAAATCGTATTTAAAAGTCGAAATCGTATTTGTAATAAGAAATCGTATTTATAATAAGAAATCTTATTTATAATAAGAAATCGTATTTATAAGAAGAAATGGTATTTAAAAGATAAAACCATTATTATCAATCATAATTAAATACGTGTTTCGTCATTTTAAAACATTTTTTAAAGATAAACTAATGATTATCAATCTTAATTAAGTAAGTGATTCATCATTTGCAACCCTGTTTAAAGGATTAAATCATGATTTTCAGTCATAATTAAATAAATAACTTATCATTTTAAACCGTTTTTTAAAGATTAAATTGTTTTTTAATTATAATTAAATTAGAAATTTGTCCTTTTAAACTGTATTTGCTCAAGTTTATGCCAAACATCGATTATTGGGTACCTCCACCGTTACTTTAACAAACTTAGACGTTTCTCAAAAATAAAAGTAGGAACATATATATCAGGATTATTTCTAAGTAGGATTAAATAATTACTTGCAATAGAAATATTGTAATTTTCAATAGTTAATTCTGCTTTTTTTCCGATTGGTTTTCTAGATATGTATTAATATGGTTGAAACGTAATACAAATGAATTTGTTTTATTATGATCCCGAAAGAGTTAGCTCATTTTACCTAATACGGTATTAAAAACCCGATTTTACCATTGATTGATCATTAGGGTGAAAGGTCTGTGGTAGTCTTTATATCTATCACCTTATGCAAAATTGGTTGTTTCCCCCCGCATAGAAGAAGATCATCCATTGAAAGATGATTTTGGTTAGCAACTAAATGCATTAAAATTTTAGAAAAAAATTACGGTTTTTTACGAAACAATTTATCCTTTGTTGAAAAATTCCGTTTAAACCTTTAATAACAAAAATCAAGGAAATAAGTAAAATTATGGCTTTACGCAAATAGCCTTCAATAATAATAATAACAAGTGAAAAATGATTAAGTTTAGTTTATGCTTCAACGTCCTTCATTAGGCTTGGAGGCAATTGAGTCAGACGTAAGGAAAAAGGACGTTTAGCATCGTCCCCACTAATTTTTGGCACGTGGAAAAAATGGGTTGTTGTTTGTCTTTACACGCGTAAGACTCTTGAAAGAGGAAATAAAATTAAAATATCTTATGATTAAATGGAAGTTTCCTTATGGATTCAAAAGGCGAAATTTGGCCATCGTTGTATACATAGTAAACGACAACCAATTTAAATTATTTTTGGATGTGAACAAATCCACCGAGAAACGGTGTCATAACTTGGTTTCAATATTTAATTTCCATTCGTGTTCTGAAACCTTTAAGAATAAAATTTAGACATTTATTTATTTATACACAGGGATAATAGCTATTTACAGACGAATTAAAGTGTTGCTCCCACTTCAAATCACGATTTCTTATTATGCTTCTCTCTTTAAAATTTAAAGTGCTTGGTTTTTCATTGGCTCCCTAAAACGTACGTCTTAGACGGGATTGACTGGTGAAACTAGACAACTGCGCCGACAGTACGTCTCAGCATATCCCTAAGATAAAAATAAATTTTTTATTGAATTATAACACGTGAGTCTATTGGAACCTTCAACTACGTTTTTATATATACGAAATTATTATAATGGATGTGTATCGACTAGTGCTTCCTATTTTTATCTGTTAAGGAATATTTTTATTTGATTTTCATATTCTGGATTTATACAGGAAACCTGTTCATCCCGTTTATTTTTTATAATCATATAAAATCTGTTTGCCTTATCTCAGTTTATAAGTCACTAAACAGCTTCTATAACAACTAAAAAGTCCGATGTCGCTTTTCTTATTCGTAAATAATAAACACATTAATAAAAAGACTTTTGTAAATTATTTACGTTTTGATTTGATATCTCGGATACGAAACGAATTTTGTGTAACAGCTGGAATTTTAATGGTTTCAAATTAGCTAAAATTTTCTTGCGCATATAATATAATAACAAGTTGGCAAGCTTGCCAAAATATACCTCTCCTCGGAAGAATTTGCCCTTGGGTGTATTAAGTACTGGACACGGTACTCAATGATATTTCGCCATCAAAAGCGTCCTCCAAAAAATGGTATCCCGGTGCTATCCCAACCAGTAGATTATTTTTATTTTTATTATAATATTACAAATGTTATTGTATTAAACAAATTTCCAATATCAATAGAACAAAAAACCAACTTTAGACCCAAAAGGTTATTAAATAACCAAAGCAACAAAATGAGAAATTGAAAATACAAAATTTAAAATTGTTAGAACGCTCACGGAACGTAAAAAATACGCGCAAGAAACTATTTCACAGAGAAAAACCAACCCATTGTATTATGGGACTTAAACAATCAAATTTATATAGAAAAACAAAAGTTCAAGTGAAAAACAAAACTATAAGTGAAAACACTAATAAATACTGCGTGGGCTCATGACGACAACCCAACGAAGCCGATAATAATAAATGTAAATAAAAAATCGTAGACATGAATTATCCGCCACATTATCAACAAACCAGAAAAATAAGCAATATAAAAATATATATTAATAACCCAACTAAGTAACAAGTTAATTAAAATACTTACGAATCAAGAAAAGTCAATCAAAATACCCACAGTAATAAACATTGTATTAACAGAAATATGCAATAAAAATATATAATAATAACCCAATCAAACAACAAGGTAATTCAATTACTTAGAAATTCAGAAAATGTCAATCCATATACCCACGGTATTAAAAATTGTAATATAAACAACCAAAAACACCTACCCGTTAACAATTCCCAGATTATAATGCACAAAAAAACTTTAACTGAATAGTGAAGGCTAAACAACAGCGCATATCTCAAAATATAAGACCAACGTAACCAAATTAATGAAAATGTATAACACATTTAAAGCCGATAAGAAAACACGTAAAATAAATTACGAAGTTACGAGTAAAGTAAGCAAAACGAAAAAAGCGCGTTGTATACCACTTGAAATTGTATTCATAAATGACCCTTAACGGTTCAAAAGTACCGATAGACAAAAAAAACTAAGTAAGTGAACGCCCACGGGTTCTACCCTTTAACCCTCTTATTTCTGCTGACTGCGCTAAAATAAGATTTGACCTTTAAAATTTCATACTTAAAAAATTTAGACTTTAAAAACTATTAATATACTCTTCCGCTTAATCTGAGCTTATAATTTTCAATAAACCGTAACGTGTATCGGTGGTTCTGTGGTAGAACACTCGTCTGTCATGCAGGAGGGCTAAGGTTCGAAACCCACCCGATGCGATCGCAAAAAAATGATGCCATGACGTATGCCGTGAACATTTGGTGGAAACCATGCCATTTAGACGTTAAGACGTTTACCGTAACCCTCAGCACTCGGTCCGTCCCAAACGTTGAAGATTCTTCACGCACAATCGCAATTCACAAAAGAAAATTATAATACACCCAATGATAAAAAGAGGGTTACTTTGGAAAAACCTTTTCCCTAATTCTAAGAAACTGCGTACGCAGCGGTTACACTTTGCTCCGAAAATGCGAACGCGTTCGCAGCCCAGACAGACAGACACACACCCACCGACAGACACGGTGATTGTAATACCCCTTCTATGAGAATATAGTTAACGGTTATAATGTTCTTTCCACCATCTACCTACGCAATTTAACCGGTCACCACTATTAAAGGCAATAAGAAGTCGCTAGCTGACTATAGGGCCTATGGTGGTGCCTTGGGTATTAGCCTAGCTAGTTCTTACTATTATTATTATTATTTTATTTTTATTTTTTTTTATTTTTTTAGTTTAAGCTTACTCACTTTGGAGTAAGCGTTTATTTAAAAAAAAAACCATTTTAAAATTTACAAAGCATAAAATAAAAACAATTAACAAAAAGCAACAAACAACATTTTCAACAATTTTTTCCTAACTCTAAAGTTTACAGTTTAAGAAGGTGACGCCATTTTCTTCTTTAACTAAACCACTGGATATAAAATCTGGGTAGAGCGATATGTTATATTTTTTGAAACATTCCTTTTCCATTTCTGAGAATTTCAATAAACGCGATACAAAGTGATTTTCAATAAGGCTTAAACAGTCATCTGTACAATTATTCATTTTTTTGTGATAACTAAAATAAATAGAAAGCTTACATATACCGAAAATTATTTTAGTAATGCTAGTAAATGGTTTAACACTTGGTCTATAAATCCAGTAATTTACTTAATTTAATTTAAAATCCTTATCGTAGTTTCTGATTAAAATTTATATTTTGTTTAAAAAGGTTAAAATTATTGGACATTTAAAAAACATATGTTTAGTATCGCCTACAGTATAATTACAGAACGGGCACTCTGGTTTTAATCCGTATAATTTTGAAGCTAACTGGGGGGTTATTACAAAACTGTACAACAGACGCCAAAGAATATTGCTTTCATGATAAGTGAATGAACTACTCCAAATAATTTTACAGTTTATATTGCACAAGTCTGGATTTTCAAGATACTCATTTACTATCTCGAGTGGTTTTTGTTTGTAAAAGGTCGGCACTGGATTTAAAAAGGATTGTAATTTGGAGTTTTCACAGTTCACTATAAGTTCATTTTCACAATCATCAATATTTAGTTCTAAAAGAAAGTTTAGAGATATTGGCTCTCCCAGATTTTCTTTATCGAAAAACTCTGGCGGGAATTCACGAAAAAGATCCGTTTTGATCATAGTGGTTTGACGCGTCAACGCTCGTGTTGTTGCGGCACTGAGATTTTGTCCATTGTTTGAAAATTCAAAAGAGTTTTCCTCGGTGTTGAAAATGTTACGAAAAAATAGGAAACCATCTGATTTCCATTTAGGGTGGTATAATGGGAGGCTTAAGAAGGGGCACTTCCAGATCGGTAAATTTAGTAAACTTGAAAGATTAGAGGGCTTAGTCAGAACAATTGGTAGTGATTTCCAAAAGGTAAAAAGACTTTGATAGTAGCTCGGTAAGTTGTCCAGTAATGGGATATAATCCTTAAGACTAAGAATTGAAAAGTCAATATTCATGTTATTTGTTGATTTCAAATGTATTAGGAACTCGAGTTCAATAGTATGACCTCTAGATTCTAATAATTTTTTTATTTTGGTAAAGGCAAATTTCTTCCATTGAATGTTTAAGTTCAGTAGACCGAAACCTCCTTCGAATGTTCTTAGAGTTGTGAACTTGGCCTTACACCAGTGCTTATTTTCATTTTGCCAGATAACTTCTAAGCATTTTTTTGAACCGACTCTGATAAATCATTAGGTATTTCCATGTGAGGTAGCAAATAATTAATTTTACTTTGAATAATGTTACATAATTGAGCTCTTGCTTTGTACGATAAGTTTTTTACGATGCGTTTAGCGTTTTCTAACGATATATAGATGTCACTGGAAATTTTTTTTAAAGATTCGCACCAGAAATCTTTACCTATTGAAAAAACTAAGCCGAGAATTTTAATTTTCTTGCTGCTCCATGAGATCCCCAGAGGAGAGTCGGTTCTGCCCTTCCATTTACCAAGCCAGAGGCCGCTGCTCTTTTCTAGATTGAAACTAGCATTGCTAGCTCTTCCGTATCTTAGACATTCCGTTTTAATAATACTAAATCCATTTTCTGCTGTCACGAAATTACTAGAGTCGTCAGCGAAAGATTGAAGAACTAGCGGTTTTGACAGGAACGGTAAATTTACTGATTCTTTTTGTAATTTGTCTCGGAGATGACATAAAAAAGGCTCCAACGATAAATTAAAGAGATAGGATGACAGGGGGTCGCCTTGTCTTATACCTTTTGAAATTTTAAATTTTGAGGTTATGACATTGTTTAATTTTACTCTTGCTTCGGCAGTTGAATAGGTTTTTTTTACGAAGTTAGAGATTAATAAGCCGAGCCCAGTGTGATCTAATATTTTATACAGGTAATTATGGTTTACTCTATCGAACGCTTTCACCTGATCCAGGGAAACTATAGCCAGAAGAGAGTTATGTTTTTCAAAATATTGTATTACATCTCTAACTATTGCTATGTTAGAAGAAATACTTATTTTATTTTATTTTATTTTATTTTATTTTATTTTATTTTATTTTTATTTATTTATTTATTTATTTATTTATTTGTACTCCCAAATCAACAGTTTACATTTGGTTATAAATTATTTTGGAGCCACATCACCTGCATAAGCAAAGCTTGTGCGCAGGCGACGGTACACCTAATAAATTATAGAGTTAGATTTTCACATACGAACAAGGTTATGTATTTAGTAGGTCATAAGTTCATCTATGTTAGTTTTAAAAAACCATTTTTTTGTTTTACTTTTAAACTGATAGTAACTATTAATTTTTTACATATCTATGAGCTTGTTATAATACTTAATACCAACATAAGACGCGTGTCTTTGTCCAAAGGATGTATACATTCTAGGGATAGTCAAATTACCCTGATTTATAAAACGCGTTAATCTACTATAATTTACATTAGGCTTATTAAATCGTTTACAGTAACCATCCACTAAAACATTGTATACAAATAGTTGAGGGATCGACATAATTTTGAATTCTTTATAGAGTAATTTACTAGGGTACACTACTGACAAAAAAGATGTGGTTATTTAAATTCTTCAACTAAGGGATTTAAGAAATAAATTGCAACCGTGCCGAATTAGTACTTAATACATAAGTGTGTCAAAAGTAGTCATTAGTTCATAAAAGATATCCTTTAAAATTATAATACAATAAATGATTTTGCATACTATTGATTTTTCCTATGATAACTGTTGTATTTTTGTGGGAAAATACCTTTACATAAATTAGTGAACTAAAGTGTGCATAGGAACTTAAAATAAACAGTCGCGTGGCCAGACTTTCTTTGAGTGGGTGAGTCTTTGTAAAATTTCAATGGAGGTAAAAACGAAGTACAATCAGAACTCGGGAACTCCTTCGGTATAGGCCATTGAATATAAATATATCGCATAAAAATTTATAGTTAGACAGCTTGAACCCCGTCAATAACATAAAAACCTATATACCCAAGTTAACCGGCAGTTATTGAAGTATGATAAAATACGCGAAAAAGTAGATTAGTCCATAATTAAAAGGGATAATATAGCTAAATCCTAAGTTTTTAAATTTCTTCAATTTTGTTTACGATTTAGCTATATTATCCCTTTTAATTATGGACTAATATACTTTTTCGCGTATTTTATCATCCTTCTCACAGTTCATAGGTGGTTTCTTCTAACTTAACTTATCGTATATACTATTCTCCACCATACCCCCCCCCCTCCTTTCGGCTTTCCGTTGCTATATGCAACGTGTTTTGAAATTTTTAATGTTTAGGCTTAGTTTCTCTTTTAGATTTGACAGTCGCCAGCCAGATTTCCCGCACGGTACTGATGAGTTCCAAATAGAACGAAACCGGTCTACCGTTGGAATTTCTGGCTATTTTATTTATTTTTAATTTAGTTTATTACTCGAAGATCTATTTGATCCGAGTTTCGCGTTTTTTGTTTGCTCGAAGACCTATTGATACGAGTTATTAGTAAGTTTTTTAATTTCTTCAAATTTGTTTAGGATTTAGCTATATTATCCCTTTTAATTATGGACTAATCTACTTTTTCGCGTATTTTATCATCCTTCTCACAGTCCATAGGTGGTTTCTTCTAACTAGTTATTGAAGTACTTAACTTTGAATATCAGTTAAGTCACGTCATGTGAAAAAAGATTTATTTAACGATGCAACTGCTTTCATTGTATTTAGATAATACTAAGTTCAATTCTAAATTACAGGGTAATTATACACAATCATCTGGAACAGCAATTGAGATAGCCAACGTATCGTATTCTTACCATCGCCTTTCAAAGAAAAATTTCGTTCTGAAAGGACTAAATATTACTGTGTTAAAAGGACAAATGTAAGTTGATTGAATATCTCTAAAATAGTGCTATTTATCTAAAGTTAATTTAGATAATAATTTGGCGGTTTTATTAGATAAATAGCACACATTTTATTTGAATTTATTTTAAGTCAAGGTCCGGGCCAGGTTAGGAAGATTTGGTCACATTGTCAGTGTATCATGGGCGCGCCCTTAAAATGGTCCAAATTTTAATATTTTTCAGATAAAGGTCTCCGTGTTTATTAAGCCCTCATAATAAGCTGGCTAACTGTCTCTTATTTCTTATTTTTAAAGAATTTTCAATATGTTAGACCACTTTGTGGTTTAGTAAAACTTAATTTTATCTTAACAAAATGTACCAAAAATGCGTACTCTTTTACGTGGCTTTAGATTTATTTTATTATCTTAAAATCACTTTGAAAACAATTAAACATTTTGAGCAAAATCGTGAGCCAAGCGATGATGCTAATACAGCACCTACCAAATTTGAACATAAATATACTAAATTTCAAAATTTTAACCAATTAGATTGAAGCATTAAATAGGCCATTATTGGACAGACCATCGAATTATTGAACCGAAAATTAGCCAAGTATGAACCGCAACCGCACATTTTTCTTAGGAAAATCATAGAAACTACTACAGGAATAGAAGGCCTTGCCTTTGTACGTGCTTTACTAAGATGACACGGGCAAAAGGTTCTCCCTTCATTTACGGTTATCTCTGGTCCAATTAAAAAAGACTTTGGAAATGACGGCCAATTAGATTCAAGCGGAAATGAACGGAGAACCTTTTGCCCGTAACACTTTTAATCGACTCTTTCTATTCCTCTTGTAGTTTCTATGGGAAAATCATACTGCTATTGAGAAGAAAATCAGCCGAATTTTGACAAACTCGACCAAACTGTAATGAAAGAAATTCATTACAAAATTGCATCCAAAGACAGGATCGCATCGAAATATTCCCATAGTTGGATTTCAAATTAGCTTTGTAGACATTTTAGCTTTCTCTGAACCCACAGATATCAATAATGTAGTTATAACACAAACCAAAAGTGACATAGTTACCAAAAGTGTGGCAATCCCTGTACTTTCGTATGCTAAAGGTTTAATGAATGCTCGACTCGAGATCGACCACATAAAAGACTATTTATTGACGCCTTTCTGGATCTTTTTTTAGTCTATGGTATTATATCGTAGGTAGATGGCGATAGCATCTCCACAGAACGACGAAAAATCAAAAAGTGCACTAACTTTGACCAGTCCAACGTAGTTCCTCCGTTCCTCACTAGGAGGCGTTATTTGTAGGTTTTAACTCCCTTCCCTCCCCAAGGCATACTTTCCCTTCTCCCCTCCCAACTTGTATTTCGCTCGTAACATTCAGTAAGAAATAGGTCCGATTGACACACTTTTGGTAAAAATGTCACTTTTGCAAAAACTAATTAAGAGCACGTTTGTAGTTTTCTATCGATGTTCTTTTTCTATAATAAAGTTTGATATTCTTGGTTCACCTTATATTGAACTGGCTGCCGTTAAGTTAGTGTTTCACAATATTGAACCGAATGGCAGTAACAGTGAAAAAATGTGACCAATTGGTGATCACAAATGGTATAGAACGTTATAAAATTATTTTTAAAAGAAAAATATTTATGAAATTATTTCTAAAAGAAACATATTTATGAAATTATTTTTAAAAGAAAAATATTTTTGAAATTATTTCTAAAAGAAACATATTTCTGAAATTATTTTTAAAAGAAATATTTATGAATTTATTTTTAAAAGAAACATTTATGAAATTAAAATTGTTTAATTTATGGAAGTACCGTCTGAAAAGCAAAATTTGTGCGTAGTTTTGGTAAGCAGCTTGTAAATCTGTGCAACTTTGGTCAGTAACGCCGAAACTTGACTTGCCATTTTACGATGCACATAAGTGTTTTTAGTTAAACGCAGCTCGTCGTTTAATAAAATGGGAAAATCTGGTCAGAAGAGTGCCATCATCGAATTATGTTGTGGTGTACTGCGCAAGATGGTCTCGTTAATAAATGCCCTGTTCAAATTCGGATGACTTGCACTTAATTTTACCTAAAATGTATGTTTCCGTGTCGTTTATTTCTACTTAATTTTCAGCTTAAAACTCCCTTATGTAGCAGAAAAGATTGTTATAAATCCTCTTTCAGAGGAAATCGGCGACTAAACGTAAGTCCCCATTGCGCCTGCACGAAATGTGTGTCAAACGTTCTAATCTTCACATTTTGAGCCAAGGCTTAGTGACACCCCTTTCTTTTCACCTAAATAATTTGGTAAAATCTAAATTAATAGTATCTCAGACTACAAATTTCAGTAACTAAGTTCTTACCATTGACTCGGTTCCTTATATTGTTGCAACTCAAATGTGTGCTCGCTAAAAAAATTTAGTTTTAATTGCTATGATGGAAAATCGCCAAGCCTACGTTTACCTTTCTCTCTTCCCTTGATCCACTTTTCGCGCATGCGCTTTAGTAATTTCCGATTTTGTTGCCGATTTCACCAATAGAGGTTTCATAGCAATCGTTTCCGCATTTTTGCTTCTGTGGATATCCCTGTGTTTCATTAATCCAAGCTGGAGATTTAGAAGTAGAATTTTTAAAAAATGAAGTAAATTAGACAATCAACCTTGCTTCGCTACACAACTGATTATTACAAAGACGTTTCCAGTCTAGATGGAATTAGATTATTTTGCGCAGATAATATACCGATAAAGGCGGGAAACAATAGAAAATGTACACCGTTTGGAGTCCCTTTATTATATACATCTCAAAAGACAGAATATTAATTTTATAAACTTCTAATAACAAAAAAAGATAAAATATAGATTTTTCAATGTGTATTTGCTCTTTCTTAATCGAACTTCTTGGACGCAGTTACGCTTTGTTGGGACCTAGTAGCTGCGGGAAAACGACTGTATTAAAGTGTATCACTGGAATTCTTACTCCGAACGTAGGATGTATCAAACTTCCAATCAAATCCTGCGGGCTCAATATCCCGGGTAATGGTATAGGATATATGCCTCAAGTGAGTACGCCTTTACATTATTAAGAAATGTAATTTGTTTCACAAAATGATCACATTTTTAAGGATTTTTCCTTGTTTCCTGATTTGACCATTCAAGAAACGCTATGGCTGTTTGGTCGAATTAATGGTGTGAGATGTGCAGAGCTAAAGAAAAGAATTGAAAGATGGAGCCAAAAACTTGAATTGCCACAGAGTCATAGGCTAGTTGGTAATCTTAGGTAAGTTTTGCGTAAACTATGGTTTTGTATCTCATATTATGACTTCTGTGACGCGCGTGAAAAGGACCACTTAGAAAAAACAAAAGAACAAATCGGTAGGGGGTGCAAATGTTTCATTGTCTCCAAACTGAACTATTAAATAATTAATATCTCGAGACCTTAGTCTGCTAATTAATGGTTTAGAAACAAATCTAGATATGGTGGGGTATTTGAAATATCTCATCCGCAATGATAAGAATTAATGGTAGATTTAAATGCCTAGTATTTTTCAAGGGTGTGATTGGCTTATTTGTTTAGATGAGCTAGGCTGCGCAACGGTAAAACAAACTCAAACCCAGTCTATAGCTCGGTTTTCCTTTGGAAAGCCAAGCTTTTCCTAAATTAGAATCTGAGTAAAGAATTTCTGCTTGTTTACAATTATAACGATAGGCAGTACTTACATATAACTTCGTCTATTGACCTGACGCATCTTGAATTTAATCGCCGTTGAGATCTTTTAAACATGTTTCAAGTTATTAAGCTTAAAGTATTTTAATCCATCTAATTTGGATTTTCTTAAATCATTACTCAGAGTGATTCTCTATTTAAAAAGTCCGTTATTTAGCGATCCCCATCTTTTCATTTTATCTTGGGAGTAGAACCTTTTCAGGGGTATTTTATTCTTCTGTCCAAAAGAATCTGATCGTGCCAAGATTGGTTCGTGTTGTGTAGATTTCTATATTAATGGTGCATCAACTAATTTCACATACCTATAGTCAAGGTTCATCAAACGCTAGGGGTAACCGACGCTAAATACGTTCAACAAAATTTGTATTCGGGTCAGCTTGAGAATTCATACAACCATATTAATAAAATTTTAACAAAGTCAGTTCCCGAAAAATTATGGTTAAATCTGAAAGTTTTGCAAAAATTAGTAAGCTGCTCTGAAATAAGACCCTTTAAAAAAGGTAACTTTTTTAAAGAAGGCATTAGTCGATAATCTTACCCTCATATAATTCGTTGAATAGAGTGAACTAGATTAAGTAGTTTCTCACAATTACCCACTTGAGATACTACATACCATATATTCCAAAAATTGTTATTTGGATTTTCTAAATGGACCCGTTACTTTTTTTAAATCTTGGTATTTTTAAGGCAGTGTGGGGTTATTTTTCACCGCGTTTATCATACAGGGTGCAAACTTTCAGTTACTCACTTCCTTAAAAAATCACTGTAACAATGGCTTTCTCGGTTAAGTAAATCGAGAATAATTTAACATACAGGGTGTTACGGATAAGAGTACCGAAACTTTCTACATGCATGCTATGGGTGCTTCGTTTCAGAGATATTGGCTCCCAAAAAACTACCCCAAAAAACCGGACACAGCCTTAAATCTGGCAAACAATATTTTTCCTTGAACCAAATTGTTTTCATTAAACTATCAATTGTTTTTTATCCGTGAGGCGAGAAACTTTAATAACAAGTGGCAAAAGTTCATTAATGTCCTTTTAGAAGTAAAATGAGTTTGAAGACCGTTGGAATTTCTGGCTATTTTTATTACTCGAAGATCTATTTGATCCGAGTTTCGCGTTTTTTGCTCGAAGATCTATTTGATCCGAGTTATTAGTAAGTTTTTTAATTTCTTCAAATTTGTTTAGGATTTAGCTGTATTATCCCTTTTAATTATGGACAAATCTACCTTTTCACGTATTTTATCATCCTTCTCACAGTCCATAGGTGGTTTCTTCAAACTTAAATTAAAGTTTCTCGCCTCACGGATAAAAATCAATTGATAGTTTATTGAAAACAATTGGGTTCAAGGAAGAATATTGTTTGCCAGATTTAAGGCTGTGTCCGGTTTTTGGTGTAGTTTTTTGGGAGCCCATATCTCTGAAACTAAGCACTTTAGGACCCATGTTTATTAGACATTTTTTACTCATAGAGACCCATAGAATGCATATAGAAAGTTTCGGTACTCTTAACCGTAACACCCTGTATATACCAAAATATTTATATCCCGTATAAAACAAACATTTATCTAGTGCTTAAAATAAATAAGATTTTTTTTAGTTGATTAGCTAGCGAATCGACCTTGAGATATAAATATACACGATATAATTATACTTAATTTAAAATTGTCCAAATTATTTTGAACACTAGAGTCAAGTGTACTCTATGCAGTAAAATTATAATTTAGACATTCAGTAGATAAATTAAAGAGCTTTTTTATTTTAATCTACGTGAAGCTATGGCTACAGTCATCCTCGTCACAAAGGATATATTTCAATGAATTATAACGTGTTTTTTCATATCTCATTTACACCGAAACAAAGTGTTATTTAATTTAGAACTCTTGGTCAATTCCAGCGGAGGTCAAAAGCAGAGGGTCTCGCTAATATGCGCATTTCTACACGACGCCCCTCTTTTGATTTTGGATGAACCTACGGTGGGCTTGGACCCAATTCTCAGAAAGACAATCTGGGACATCATGCAGGACATGGCGAAAACGAAAGAAACTACTTTTCTGTTAACTACTCACTATATCGACGAAGCCAAAGATGCGCACATGGTGATTACATTTATTATTAGTTTTAGGATAAATAAACGTAACCAGGCACCTTTAACAGAAACAAATTAAGACTAGTATCAGCGAAAAGACATGTAGGCATTTGTAGTTATAAAAGGAAATTAAAAAAAAATATCGTATCCACGTTTGATCTTAAGAATTACCAATATTAAAAAAAAACCAATAATTTTGGGACACCACCTTAAGATGTAGGTTGATCGAAGATAGCATAGAAATATCTCTTCGACTAAAAATTAATTTTTTATATTTATATTTATAAACAAAGTTTATAGCGACATCTAATATGCACAGTTGATCAGACTGCTCTCTATCTCGACTAAAAGGGTATTTTTCACGAGTTGTCCGACATTTAAAATTTTTGGTGATTTTAGAAATAAGAAACTGTTTTTGAGACTTCAGAGCGCGATTTTCGTGTTGAAATCTGGTTGTAAAGCCTGGTATTTAGATTTGTAAATTTCCCTCGATTTTTTCTTAAAATATTTGTTAAAACGCATTCATCTATTTGTTAATACGGGGTTTAAATCCGTTCGTTTAGATCTTTTTCATATCTTAATCTTTTTTCTTTAATAAGCGCTATTTTTATATGAAACATACCAAGTACTTCCTAGAAAATAAAACACAAATATCAGTTCTTTGATCAGAAAAGTATAATTTGTCTTGAAATAAATGGTTTTTGTTCATTTTTGTTAAAACCAATCCCGCTTTCCACTTTTGAAAGCATTTATCCGATCCTTAACATTTTCGTTAGAATTTCGATAATTTTATTTTTTTTCTTATCGTAGGCTGGTCTGATGCGAGAAGGTCAAATGTTGTTGGAAGCTACCCCTTCCGAAATTTTAACACGATTCAAGGAGACCACATTGGAACAATGTTTTTATCGTATTTGCGTACGAGGAGAATCTGAAAAACATGAGAAAAATATATGTGAGAAGGATGATCTAGAAACGCACTCGTTTTTGGTAATGATTACACGAAGGGCCGTTTATAAATGATGTTGCTATAAGAATAGTATTTTTAATTTCGGATGCCACATGCGGTAAATTTAAAGAAAATTTAAATAATTTGAAAAACACAACGACGCGATGTCTGAAAGAAAAATCAACGTAACGTTTAGCCGTCCATTTTCAAAAATATTGATTTAAGAATTCGAAAGAGTAAAAGTAAGAAACTGTGCTTGGAAACTGGTTTTAACGTTTATCATGGAATTTAAATGACTATTATCGCAAAACCAATAGTGTATTTATTTATTCTTTGGCAGAAATAATTTTTTGACACGATTTTTAGCTTTTCTCCAAATCTCCGATTACCTCAAAAGATAAGATCCTTTTCGAAATGAAACCAATTAGCCCGGTGCCTCATTGGTTCTCAAACACTTACGCGATTGAAACGCACGCTAGTGCCGATCTTCCTCCCCCTACTCATAGGGAAGGGCAATTTGACTCTAATCATTTCAACACCGTCATTCTCTGCAAGTATCAATATATAAATTCTTGGCAAACACACGTTAGGTAACATTTTTGATTTCAGGTCATGTAGAGTTTTACACATAAAATAAAATAAAATAAAAAATGAAACGAAATAATTTTTATTGGTAATAGACGTAATTTAAAAACCTAACTTTCTACAATTGATCTTATGGAAGACTTTTCTAATTCTGTAGATAATTTAAATATCCTAAAATACGTTTCTTTTGCACTATTTCAGTATATAATATATAACTCTTTCGAAGCCTTTTACTCAATTTAAAGTCTTCCTAGTACTGGTCTATGAAATCAAGAGAATCTGGTCATAAGAAGCAGCTTCTAATGCAACCGTTGAGCTTTTTTATGGTATCCTCAACCACATTCGAATAAAAGTGAATTTTCCAACAGATTGTATCACCTCTTCCGCCCGCCCTTGGAATTTTCTCAAAACTGGTTTCTAGGGCTAATTTTATTTTCAGGATAAAAAAAATTAATTTGAGGATAGATGTAGTCTACGAAATTTGATCTTGACTTCTATATTGACCTCTAGACTATCTCTCGAAGGAATTGACGAAAAGACAGGAGGTTTATTTCAATGTGTAGATAAACGAGAGCGGATTCTTAATGTGTTTTCTATATTTCACAAGCCGATCTTTAATAATTATGTTTATTGCATTTAAATGTTTTGAAATTCAATCCCACAAAAAGGTAAAACAATTACGATTTTATCGTAATATCTCTTCCGATGAGTTATCAGAATAAGAATCCAAGCAATAAATCGTAAATATCTATAAAATGAACAATCCATCTATACTATTGAAATGAAACCCGACGTGATTTCCAATGGATGCGAATTTCCATCCAAATTGCGAAATCAAAAACTAATCATGTGTCGCCTATTAATGTAAAATGTAAATATGACGCTGAACAGGGATATTTATGTATACATATCAGACGATAATAATTATTAAATATAGAAAACTTGTACAATTTACAAGCTTTAGAAAGTTAGTATACCCTGTATTTCCTCTAGTGCTCTTGTTTTTCGAAAACGTATTTTGAATGTACATGTACTGTACATTAGCGGTAGTTCATAAAAAACTAAGCATTCAACAACAGACCTTTCCATAAAATGTTCGTTACGGTAAGAGGGGGAAGGAAAACTGTTTTTGCAAGGATGATTAAGATCAACGTTATATATCTAACTCCTTATTTTTACCCTCGCTCGACTCTTGATCTTGGTATGTCGTCTGCTACCGAATTTAAGTATTTACAAAACACGGTGGATTAAAATTAATCCAAGTGATACTGTTCTGTTAAATTCGTTATATCCAATGTTTAAAGTATAAAAGTATTTCCTTTACTTCACTAGTCACCAAAGGAGAGAATTTAAATATTTTAAATAACGAAAATTGAGTACGGTTTCGATGATATTTAACAGTTTATAGCCTTGTTAACTAAGACTTATTATTTCATTGACAGTCACAGAAGTGTATCAGGTAAAGATTGTTGTATATCATAAAATACTAGCTAAAAATATTTATGTATTAACAATACTTTCACAGAGTTGATATGAGTATTGCAATAATAATTCATTTAATTAGTATCGAAAATAAATTAAAATCAGTTTGAACTCCAATGTCACTAAGCCTAACCCGAGCTCCGTGTATAATGTTTGGGGAAATATTACCGTAAAATGCAAAAAGTACAGCTAACTTATTGTTTAGTTTTAGCGAAATTGGTGTGACGTAGAAAAAACAGTTAAGGCACGTAGAAATACTTTATGGTAAGGCCTATTAACGGCGTCGATGGGAACGAGATACATCAGTGGCCAAATTTAAAAGGTACTTAATGGGGTGATGAATCAAAAGACTCGTAGCTGCAACCTAGGAGCAACAAACACAACACCCCACACAAAGAGAACGCAACCCGTCAAAAGTCGTGGATTTTCTTGTGTAAATTTTTCATTGGTTAGACGCTTTAGCGCCTGCTGCCGTCAGAAGGGGAAAATTCCGAAATTGTCTTCCCCCTTTCCGTAAAACGTTCAGCGTAAAGGCTTGTGACTCTCGTCCAATGAAATTCGTACACAACCCTTCGTTAGCGTGTTTAAAGGCTAGCTGCGTTCTCCTTGTGTTTGTTGCTCCTAGCTGCAACGGAATTGCCACCACTCAATTGAACTTGGCCACCTGGGATAAAGCTTCAAAAGTCGCTAGATTGCTTGGGTGTTTTTGGTTTTACCCAGATGATTATTTTTATTTATTTTTAATTTTCGTTTCTATCCGGTTGGTTAGTGGGTAAAATTTTAATGTCACTGATGCAATGTTTAGATTATAATTGTATTTCTTGTAAATTGCATAAATTGATCTGACAATATTTTATACGACTGGCATATCGCGTTGGCATGACGAAACGTCTGTTAAACACTCCTAAAGCTTTGATTAACTCCTGAAAATATCAAAAAAATTTAGTTTACAGTGTTTCTTTAAATGCAGGTTGGCCGTGAGGATAAAACACTCAATGAGGAAATAAACGTTTCGCAGAGTACGTTGGAGCCTAACGTACACAGTGCCAATATGAATTCAACGACAAATATGAAATTAATCGTGACAACAGTAATTCCGTCCTTAATATCGAAAAACCTCAAAGTGCTGCGGAGGAATGTTTTCTTGTTATTGCTTTTATTTCTGCTTCCGTTCTTGATCATATTGTTGATGGGACAATGCATCGGGAGAAACGTCTTCGATCTGCCGGTGGCGGTGGTCAATGATGAAGACCCGCACGATCTCAGTCTAGAGTTTCTCAGGCATCTACGATCCAAAAAAATCATTCAGGTCAGTGGTCAAAGATATTTCGGTCAAATAAAACGGAAATATATTTTGTTGATCTGACGTCACAGGGCAGAGCTTTTCGAGGGTAGTTCGTTTTTCAAATGCGTTTTTAAAAATACATTCACTGCGACTCTAGCACACGTTCACAAAACCACGTCTCTGTATAGAAATACCTTTAAGATAAAAACAGGACTTCACTTATTTTGGATAAAACAGGGATTTTTAGACGACGTAATCGTCAGAAGATTACAATCCTTAGCCTTAGGTTAGTATTCTCCATTTAAGTTATTTATTAATTTATCAGTAGAAATCAATTGGCTTTTTGTGTTTGTGTTTTGTTCACGATTTCAACATTAACGAGTACAACACGCCATTCTGAATTTTTTCGATACTTAAGTATGTATTAATTAGTGTGGAATCTCCATTACAAACGGTCGTGGCCAGTGCTATGATGGCGCAAACAATTTCAGTGGCCATTAAACAGGAGCTTTATACATCCTTTCTTACGTGCCTAATCTTAATCAAGAGTTAGTGTTAAAAGACACTCTTGAAAAAACACACATTTATTTAATTTCCTGGTGTTGCCAAAGATTTGATTAATTTTGTAAAAGAATCTTCGAAACGAATTTCGGTGTTTTAGAATATTCTCGATCCGAAAAGGAAATTGCGCTCCTTTAGTCCAACAAGATAGTCAGCTAGGCTAATAATAATCAGCCAGGCTAATACCCAAGGCACCACCTTAGGCCTAAGTCATCAAGCGACTTTTGAAGCCTTTAATTCAGGTTAGAGGTCGGGGACGGTTAATCATTATCCATGATAAAATGTAAACAAAGAAAATTACCGGTTAATATTTCGGAAAATGATTAAAAAACATGTATTATTCGGAAAATTTGAGCTTTTTATCGAAAAAAACGTCGTTTTTCCGATTAATTTTGCAAATTTATCAAAAAATTAATTAATTACTTGATCAAAACATTTTTCGAATAATTTTGAGAGCTTTATCTATTGAATAAAAGTTAACCATCCCCGACCTCTAATTCAGGTGGCCCGGTTACAATGCGTAGGAGGGTGGTGGCAAGCCCTGCATGCCACGCGATCGAGCCAACAGCTCCCTACACTAACTATTACCGTTAACCTCAACAAGTTTTTATGGTGCGTCAGAGTCGCGTCTTTGAAAGAACAGGGTATAAGGCTACTCAATTCTTGTACAATTCCTTAAAACATTTCTAAAGCAAAGTAGAAATGCTAGTATTAAGGCTTCCAGTTATTTAACAAATTAAAAAGTTTAAATTTATGTTTTGTTCTAAAACCATCCGAACAATTTTGAAACATGTCAAAATTTAAATGCAGAATTACAAAAATTTAATTTTAACTATAAAGACACAATCGAAGATCGATATTATTCTAAAATACTTTTTGGGAAATATAACCGACATGAACTTCTATAAAACAAAACGCATCAAGCGGGCTCATGCCGCAGGAAGTTATCAAAACCATTTAACACTGGGGAAGAAGACTTAACCTTAAAACCGAAAAAATTTCACAGAACATAATATTTTGAAGCAATTGACCAATTAATTTGTTGTTTGGAAGAAAGATTCGATCGATCAAGAGAGATTTGAAAAGTTCTTTATAGGTAACAAATTGTAGTTTCGGAAGATTTCGTTATGTATTTCTACGGAACGGACTTCAATAGAAATAGATCAAAACTTCAACGAGACATGTGCCTTGATGCCGCTGCTTCTGAACAAATGAAGCTTATTAAACTAATTTCTATAAATTTATCATACACTTTTTAAAACTCTTACATCCCAAAAGTGTTTTTTAAAGTTAGTTGTGGAGCCGTGATGTGGTCTACATATCTCGACTTGGTGGTAATTTCACCTCCAGCCTTGCGAAGGTTTCTGATTCATTTTAATTAATTATATGTATACTTTTCTCGTAAATGATATGTTATAATATACACAAAAAACTAGTTAGTGGTTATATTTCGTTGAATAATACTATACATTGAATACAAAATACGTTGACAAACATTATTAGAGTTAGCTATCTTTGCTTTATTTTTAAATGGTTATTATTTATTAATACATATAACCTCAAGTGGATTTCTAGATGGTCTTGTGTAAGGCTGGTTTTTCACAGGACCAAAATTCTGCGACGATGTGCGTTGGTTTCCACTAGCGTCCGCAGCAGCGCATAACTCAATTTTCGGGCGTACAAACATTATGACGAGCGTTAATAAAAGGCACTATGACGCGGGCTAGTGGAAACCCCACTATAGGCCTAAATATAATTTTTTTGCGTCGACGGGAAAATCTTGTATTAGGCCTGACGGAGATTTCTTTTCGCCATCGAGTTGTTTTTGGCACTTTTAAAAATTTCTAAAGTCGAACACAATTTACTTGGTATGATTCGAGTATCGATTGCATTTGATTATTTCCCGAGCCAGAATCTGGTAAACAAACAAACGAAATAGTTTCATTGATTCGGTGATCCCGACTTGGCTCTGAAGATAGTTTTATTGAATCGTCTGTTTTTAATAAACGAACATTTTATTTTATTAATCGTTGAATTGCTAAATTTGATCTTATCACTTCAATGCACTTGAAGTCGTCGAGGTTCTATGCTGGAGCCGCCATTTTTTGCTTCAATATTGTTTTGATTTTCAGAAACATAAATATCAAACATGGCTCTGTTCAACAACTAAAATCGTAAAATAATCTGATACTTCTGATTGCTTTACCGTTGGGTCCGATTGGTTAGGCCTATCGGGGCGTAAATAATTTTTGAACGCAAAAACGCTCAAAACCTGTTTAAATTAAATCAAACAAAATGGCGGCAAACAGATATTTTCTACGTTCGTGTGACCTTTATGATACATATCAGAAAAACCTACTCGTAGAACAGGTTAATTTGATAGCTTTCCGAACCGGAAGAAGCAAAAATCGTCCAACAACTGTTACTGTGTTTCTGATAAATAATCGGAAATTAATCAGAAGGTTGTTGAACGCAGCTAATATTATAAAGTTTTAAATTGATGACAGTTATACACGTGTGGAAAATTAAGATTATGGAAAGGTTATTTAAAAAAGATGTTTTATTAGTGTTCAATACAAATTAATTCTTCGATATTTCGTTTCAGTATAATTACCCAAATATGTCAAGTGCCGTCGATTCCGTAAAAACAGGCCACAGTAAGATGGTGCTGCATATTCCCGAAGACTTCACCATTTGCTTTCGTAATCGTGTTGAACTGGGATCCTTCGTCAATGATGCTATCATAAAGTGCTCCAACATTTATCTACACGCCGATACCACTAGTAAGTATTATCAAAAAGAAAACACTTTCCATAATTAAAAATACGTACCGGGAAACTAGCGAATGGCGGGTCACGTAATTCTGGTCACGGTCGTTTGATATAACACGCGTGTGTATTAATCGCTTTTAAATTTATATTTAATTTTGTACCCGGCCACCTCGAAGGCATATTCAGATGAAGAACCTCGTTTTTATTCTAATAAATTTAACGGTCTCCTTCTTATGGCTTTATAGGCAAGATAGTATTATCTTTAAATGTCCGTTTTGTTTTCAGATTGAAAGCAATTAAGAGATACAAAACGACAACCATATTAATGTTTGTCAGAATATTATTTAATATTAAATGTCGTTGAAAAATAATCATAAGCTAAGCTAATACCCAAGGCACCACAATAGGCCCAATTAGTGCTCGGAATTACGAACAAGATGAATATAGATAAACCGTATAAATTTCGATAATTTGTTTATTGGATAAGCATCCATGAATAAAGTGCACCTACCTTTAACTTTGGATTATCAAACAAATGAATAACGGATAAACGCTTTATCCATTGTCGAAACAGATAGTATCCAATTTATTCGTTTAGATGAGAGCTTATAACATTTTAGGAATGGATAAAATGACTACGGGGGGTTATCCACAGATACGTATTTACGTATAAAGAACGTGGCGTATAAATATTTTTTTTAACCAAAACCAATTCCAAACTGCAAAATAACTTATCTATCAGATAAGTCTATTTTATTATTTATTCATATTTTTTTATCTATTGAACATACAGTTTTGTACCTTTTTTAAGTTACTATCTATTAAATTATGTTTACTTCATTGCAAGATTATCCACGGATAAAGAACAAAGGTCTCTCATTCTTACATTTTTCGATTCAAGTTGCCAGTTGCAAAATGTTCCCGCCAGATTTGGCTAATTTAAAAGTATGACGCGAAAAATAAATTGTAGGTCCTTGGATACGAGACCTAATTTTGGGGTATGGGGAATTGTAACTTTTGAAATTTAATTGCTCTTAAACTTTTTCAATAAGTTAATTACGAGAGTCATTGGGTGAGTTTTATTTCTCATGTGAAGCGAAGATTTACTACCCCTACGTAAAAACGTAGTCTGGTCCGTGACCCGTCGTCTCACCCGCACTCATCTATGGTTAATGTCATAAGTTAATGATACCTCTAAGTAGACAAATGGCTATGCTGCCTATGGCGGATATGCTTGTCCAAATCGACCTATGTCTCTCCGTACTGCGTATCAAAGTAGCCTTAACATGCACTTGGAACTTCCGAAGCTGACGTTTCTTTAATCCCGTTTGGTGCAAGGCTAGCTTAAACTTCCCCAAAAGAGATAAATTTCGGTATTCCCTTAGAAAATTCGTTCCCCCCACAGAGGCAAAAGAACGTTTTTTGCAATTGGTTTATTTATCTCAGCCCAATATAGTTTCATTCTCGACCGCACAGCGGCGCTGGGTCCGAGATATTTTTCAAATCTTTCATTTTCGCGGGAATCGGAGAGACAACATTTGACATCACATTTTCTGGACAAATATTCCACCTTGGAAAGGCTTATTTGTCTACTTAGAGGTATCATTAACTTATGTTAATGGTTGAGGACGGAACGGAACACGTTTTGACGGAGGGGAAATGAGTCTTAAAAATGACTTCTTAAGGGTAGGATTCCAAAGCGGACTCAGGGAGGGCCGGGTCGGGTATAAAAAGACCGATTCAATTGGGGGCCCGACTCGTCTCTATACCGTAGCTACGCCACTACATGTAGGCAATCGTGAAGTCAGGTTTTTTAAGTGATTAAATCATTGTACAATTCTTTCCCTCGCCACTTGTCGTTGACCACTATCAAGTAAATACTTACTTCTGTTGATTTAGGATCATTGAAGTGTTCCAGATGCTTCTTTCGAATGTGATATTTGAAATTCCCAGTGCTAAAGCCCGATTTTGCTCCCTCGCTATATAATATGACGTGCTTTGCTTAGTTAAAAAAAGGTATTTAGGTTTTCTCAATATATTACCACTTAGGAAAGTCTTATCAAAAGTTAATTATATTTGTCACTCTTCTTATTGAAGAAATTAATTTACACCGCTCGACTCTCGTCTCGAGGCAGATTTCAATGGGCCTAAGCCCACACGTGACCACCAACACTTTGGAAACATACACCGTGACACTTCACAGTTTAAAACGTTTTGCCTGTATTCTTTGGGGTTTATTCGTGAGCCGTGGGCTTTGAGCGAGAATGCCATTTTAAGTATAATAAGAATAATAAAGTTACTGCGTAGCTGCTACTATAGACACTGCTATAAAATACTAATTATGTGATTATTTACTTTTGTGTATATAGAAGCAAAAGGTTTGGACGGATTTTACACGAGTCAGGGAGGCTCAAAAAGGTTTATCTGGCAAATCTTCTAACCTAGTTCTTTAGCTATAATTGGTTAATTTTAGATTCAAATCCAACTCATTTCAGGGTTTTTTACAAACCATTGTCAATAGTGCATGAACTATATATCTTTGATTATATGAAAAGATCAGTTAGAACTGGCTATATTTCGAAACACAATCTTCACGTGGGCTACCTCAGCTAAACTTTGAAAATTGACTTTACGAGTGTTGCTTTAGAAAATATCAAGCCAATAAGACTGAGCATAAGCAGAAATTTTAAAACCAGAGAAGAAATGCATTTTAAGTTCGCAAGTCCTACTTGAAGTAGAGCTATGCTCTATTTGTGAAGTGTTTGGTCTGTTTAGCAAGGAATTTATGTCGGTTGATGCCCAATTTTCCTTTTATTCAAAAGGTACGCGAGACAGCCAGTGCCCAAGTTATGGCACCAAAAACTGTTTGACCTTTTTCTCAACGAACAAAGTTGCATTTTAGGAATTTTTAACGCCAAAATGGCGCCATTCAAGCTATTTGTCCCGGACGCCAGAAACATTCGCAACGCCACTGGATTGAGGCATCAGCTTCTATTTAATAACTAAAAAATATTTTAAGCAAGGTTAATACAATATTTCCCCACCGTAATGTCTAAGGTCATTTTACAGCTTTGCGCCCGATATAAGCGGCCCGAAATAGAGCCCAAGCCGTAGTCGGGATCCCATCCATTCCCTTGGCATGCCAGTCTGAGTTTGTAGGGTTCCGGCCCGCATTGAAAACAGCCCGTGGGCCTAGTACCGGACACCGGAACATGTCCATTTATGTTTGTAAGGAACCTATCCGCACCCACTGTTTTGGTAAAAATTGAAGACCTAAGCCGATACCCGCGCACGTACTATCAACCCGCACTAACTAATATTCCGAAACTCATTTCGGAAAATCATGAATAACTAGCGATGGGGGACCCGAGCGTATATGTTGTGATTACTAAACGTCAGCGTTTAAAAATATATTATTTCGCACAGGAACAGTGACACCGTTTCCAAACACTTTCGTCGGCTGATTGTTAAAATGCAAGTTCTGGCGGTGAATATAAAAAATAGCGAAAGTGAAACTAGGCACGTTTCCTTTTGTGGCGTTTGAAACAAATAAAATTTTTGAAGGAAGGGCTCAAAAAGAGGTTCTATTTCAGTGGCGTAGCACTGATTAGATTTGCCCGTGGCAAATATTTCTTTTGGGCCCATATACGTAGATACGACCCAATAGACCGCGACATTTTCCGCCCAGGCCACCCTTTTGCTACGCCACTGTTGTATTTAATAACCATCTTTGAGAGTTCAACATGGATATCGGCCATTGCGATATCATTGTAGCTGGTTGTCCCTGTACGAAGCACTTTAATAAGTCCATGGTCTCAGTACAGAGCGATGTATACCATTCTCATATGAATTGTATAATTTTACTTTTACTTAATCCGCGCAGTAGAGGCATTGAGCCACTTTGTATTTTGAACTACCTTCTTCGGACGATCTAAGCGACACTTTATGTTTCCACACGTCTCTTCGCAGTCTAGAAATGCCTGCCATGGTTCCGTTTGCGAGAAGAAACCAAACCGTCCGTTTCGGAGTTGAGTTTACGAGTGAATTCTTCCAAACTACGTGACCGCCTCCGTAACAAATAATCGGATAAAACCAATAGATTAACTGATTCATTTGAAAAAACAAAGTACACATTACGAAACGAATTAGATAAAGTTTTTTTGTTTGAAACTGAAAGGATATGTCTACTTTATTTATTGGATAATTTATCCAACGAGTAATATTTTTTTTAAGATAGACCTCCTAATCAGATAAGCTTAGTCGATGTTCATTTAGATTTATCCATGGATAACGGAACTGTGAACATACTCCACACTTTATTTATATTATTTGAACGTTTTATAGATAAGAGGGGCCAAAGGTTAAACGTATAAAATTACACGTTTCGATATCGTTTTCGTTTTATCTGAATTGGTAGATAATAAGAATGTCTATTTTCTTCAAAATGGATAAACCCATGAATATTAAAATAGACCTTATCTAATGGGTAAAAATTACACGAATTCCGAGCACTAGGCCCAAGTCATCTAGCGACTTATAATGCCTTTAAACAAGTGGCCGGGTTACAATGCGTAGGAGGGTGGTGGCAAGCCCTTCATGCCACGCGAGCAAACAGTTCCCTATACAAGCTATTATCGTTAAAGATATCACAGTCATCTATTTCCGCTACCTGAGAGCCAAAGTCAAGCAATTCTTATAACCCATTTTTAAGAAAAAATGTAATTTTGTTTTAAATCTCTCGATTAATTACTAAGGTAAAATAATAACAAAAAATAAAAACAAGGAGTTTCAAACGTAAAAATTAAGTTATTAGTTTAATGTAAAGACAGTTGAGGATTCTTATTTTGAATTTTATTCAAAAGTCACTTATCTCAACTTGCTTTAATTTTAGTCTCATGTAGCTATTCTCAAAATTTTGAAATACGGACAATAAATTAACATAGATATAGAATAAACATATTCGAATTATACTTTTGAAATAGAGGGTGTTTTTCAAATATAATCGCTATAAAATTTTTATTTTTATGGTCAGTAACTAATACTGGGGGACATGGTTTTCTGAAAACTCGTCAATCTCTGAAGATTTTTCACAATTTTCAAAATACTATTTTTCAATATACTAGGTGCTAGATAAATTTTGCCAATGAGAAAGTTGTAGAGCGTCATCGAAAACGTACGAATATCTTTAGTTCGTTGAAAAAAGAGAACCGTTTCATTGAAAAGCACGACTTAAAAAATTGACAAGGTGGGCAAGCCAAAATACACTTTAAATTCTCTTCGATTCACATGTTTACTATGATTGGTTAAATCATTCTTTCAATCTCCTTTTTCGGTAGTCACTTAGTTTTTTTTTTACAAAAATAATTTTCGTATTTTTATTGGTTTCGTGGTTTTATTTTTCTTAAAACAAATCTTCCTTTAGAATTGGTGCTGGAAAGTAAATTCATGTTATAATTGAAGAAACTGGCAATAATATTTAATTTGATTGTTTATTGGAAAATCGTTCATTTACAATTTTTTACTTCATGTTACAACAATCTTTCAATTATCTGTTAAGTTAAATTCAGTTTTTCACTCGAAGATCTATTTGGTCCGAGTTTCGCGTCTTTTTGTTCGCTCGAAGACCTATCGGTACGAGCTATTAGTAAGTTTTTAAATGTCTTCAAATTTGTAGGGTTTAGCTTTATTATCCCTTATCATAATGGACTTATCTACTTATTCGCTAATTATATAATCTTTTTCAATTATCTGCCCATCGGCTGCCACACAGGCTTGAGCTCAAACAATCAATTTATCAAACGTACGTTCAATCATTTATGGCGCTTGTTCACGACAAGCATTTATAATTCGTTGACGAAGTTCCTCTTGGCTTTGAAGCGGAGTTGGGTAAGCCCTTTCTTCGACAAATCCTTGAAGGAAAAAATCCAGTGGCGTAAGATCTGGGGACCTTGGTTGCCAATGAACGGCACCGTTTCTGCAGATCCAACAACATTTACATTTATCAGAAGTTAATAAATTATCAACATTTACATTTATCAGAAGTTAATAAATTATCAACATTTACATTTATCAGAAGTTAATAAATTATCAACATTTACATTTATCAGAAGTTAATAAATTTATCAACATTTACATTTATCAGAAGTTAATAAATTTATCAACATTTACATTTGTCAGAAGTTAATAAATTTATCAACATTTACATTTATCAGAAGTTAATAAATTTATCAACATTTACATTTATCAGAAGTTAATAAATTTATCAACATTTACATTTATCAGAAGTTAATAAATTTATCAACATTTACATTTGTCAGAAGTTAATAAATTTATCAACATTTACATTTATCAGAAGTTAATAAATTTATCAACATTTACATTTGTCAGAAATTAATAAATTTATCAACATTTACATTTATCAGAAGTTAATAAATTTATCAACATTTACATTTGTCAGAAGTTAATAAATTTATCAACATTTACATTTATCAGAAGTTAATAAATTTATCAACATTTACATTTATCAGAAGTTAATAAATTTATCAACGCTCAGGCAACTCGCGATTTAGGGAATTGTTCGGGCCTCATTGATAATGAGGCGGGGTACCGTCTTGTTGAAATGAACGTCATCGCTTTCTTCTACAAATTTGTTCAGTAAGAATTGCAAGTAGTTCTGACTGTTGAGAATTCGTTTGGGCTGTGCGAGTAGTGGTTTAGGCAATCGAGTCAGGTATCCATTACGAAATTTTTTTCATCGAGTATTCGAGTCGAGTAATATTAAAGTCGAGTCGAGTAATTGAATCCTTGATTAAGGGGGCATTTTCTCTTATTCGAGTGAAGTAATTGAGAAAAACCCTCGAGTAATATTTTTAACGAGTTGTGTTATCGAGTACTTGATAAGGAGCTGGTTTTAATCAAGCAATTAGGAAATTAAATTAAAAATAAGTATAAACTAACTTTGAATGTTGAAAAATATTCCATTAATTTAAATGAACCACAGTTTCCACAACTTTGGTATCCTTATAATGGCTAGTTGGATATAAAGGACTTGTATACTAGGCTACTGACCTAATTATAGTAATTAATTATAAATGTTAATCTTTAGATCCTTAATTATAAATGTTAATCTTTAGATCCTTAATTATAAATGTTAATCTTTAGATCCTTAATTATAAATGTTAATCTTTAGATCCTTAATTATAAATGTTAATCTTTAGATCCTTAATTATAAATGTTAATCTTTAGATCCTTAATTATAAATGTTAATCTTTATATCCTTAATTATAAATGTTAATCTTTAGATCCTTAATTATAAATGTTAATCTTTAGATCCTTAATTATAAATGTTAATCTTTAGATCCTTAATTATAAATGTTAATCTTTAGATCCTTAATTATAAATGTTAATCTTTAGATCCTTAATTATAAATGTTAATCTTTAGATCCTTAATTATAAATGTTAATCTTTATATCCTTAATTATAAATGTTAATCTTTAGATCCTTAATTATAAATGTTAATCTTTAGATCCTTAATTATAAATGTTAATCTTTAGATCCTTAATTATAAATGTTAATCTTTAGATCCTTAATTATAAATGTTAATCTTTAGATCCTTAATTATAAATGTTAATCTTTAGATCCTTAATTATAAATGTTAATCTTTAGATCCTTAATTATAAATGTTAATCTTTAGATCCTTAATTATAAATGTTAATCTTTAGATCCTTAATTATAAATGTTAATCTTTATATCCGTGGTAATTTACAATTTATTTAAAAATATATATAAAAGGACTGCTACTTCATGGATTTTACAAGGAATTTTAATATCAAAATTTAAAATAAATTGTGAGCTTTCGGACCGTGGGCCTTCGTCAGCCAGTATACGATATTAAAATGCTTTTTAAATCCCTGAAGTAGCAGTCCTTTTATATATATATTTTTAAATAAATAGTAATTTATAGTAAAATAACAATACAATAAACATCTGTCCGTATATTGCTACGGAAGTTAAGACTCCTGAGTCCTAACGCCGCCCGACATCAAAAGTTGTGAAGAGACATCAAAGTGACACTCCAAACCAAAATCAAAACTTAATAACATTTGTTGGAGAAAAACAGTGATCCATCTCCAAGGTCCTTCAAAGCATTTGTTGTTTGTCTTGTAGGTACCGTTTATTGTCGCCACCCCAAATAGATGCAAAAACTCCTCTTTGTACTTAGATCAACTTATTCGAGTTATCAAGTACCTAACTATGCAATGTTTTGATACTCGATAATTGACGAGTATTTTCCAATTCCTCATTCGTGGTCGAGTTCAAGTACTCAACCTCAAAAAAATAATCGATGATGTTCCAGTACTCGCACAGCCCTGGAATTCGAGGTAAAAACACTGTACGAATAAGGCGATTTCCAAAGAGTCAAACTGCACTTGGGGACGGTCTGAAATTGCCCAGTGAGGGTTTTCCTATCCTGATGATTATTTTGATGATTGAAATTGAAAATTCGTCGGTGACCAAAAGTTGCAAGTACAATGTTCTGAAAGTCAAAATCACGTTTTCCCAAAAACACGACACCTAGGTTGCGCAATACTATAACGCTCGAAATCATTAACCGGTCGCAATAATGTACTTACTGATGGTCTCATATTTGCATGCTGTTTTGCAAAAATATCTCAAACCCTGGTTAGATTTCATCTGCCCTCTCCCTAATACAGGGCAACGTTTAAAATATGGGTTAAGACACCCTACTCTGATAAATTCTTATTAAAAGTATGCCACCGCATAGAAATTAAAGATTTTTTCAGTTAAAAATTGGTTTTCTTTCATCGATCTAACGTTATAAGTAGTTTCTCGATGACGCTCTACAACTTTGTCTTTGGCAAATTGAGTGGTGAAATATAATTTTTTTTAAATTTTTAGAAATAGATCAAAACGATAGAAATTTCAATATTCTAGCAATTATATTGACTTATGGAGCAAAGCAAAACCGCCTGTATATGAACTTTGCTATGTACTAGAAACCTTTCTGTCAATTTTCAATACAGTTGCACTATTATAAACTGAAAAATATACTTCTTTCCGGGCCTCAATTGGAAGTTTTATTTACAATGTAATATATATTTCTGACGTGTTTGTCTTTTTTCAGATCAGATAATCACTTTGCAATTGTTCTACATGACTTTGAAGTCATATCAAAACTTTCAAATGGAGTTCATTAAGAACTATTATGATGCTTCACCTTTGATCGCTACTGCGCCTCTTTCGGTACGATAACATAAACTACTATTTATCTCTTAAACAAGGATCCTTTATAACAGGATTAGTAGCGAGGGAGACAAATAATATTTTGATTCTGTAAAGTACGAATTCCATCGCTGGCGGTATTGGAAACAAAACAGATCCGTTTTAGAGGTTCGCCATAGTTCTGCGGAATATTTTTCAAAAACTACATTTACGACTCGTTACTTATCTTTCTATTTAGAATCCTACGTTCCTTATCCTATCGAGCTGATATCAAACTTAACGAATTGTTTTAAATCTTACACTTAAATCAGTTTCGGGAGACGATCTACGGAAGTGAAGACAGTGAATTCATAGATTACATGACTTCTTCGGTCTTGCTGGTTTTTGTACACTTTTTGTCCATGGCCTTAACAGGGATCACGTTACTGATGGAGAAACACGGCGGGGTATTGGACAGATTCCAAGTGTGCCAAGTTAGCAAGACTCAAGTATTCGTAGCTCAACTGCTGACCAACCTGATCGTCGTCGCCATTCAAGTGGTCATCATGCTGGGGACTCAGTTTTCCCTATTCGACACAGTTCTCAAAGGAAGCCTGATCTTAGTCGTGACGCATTTGTTTCTTCAAGGCTTCTGCGGAATCATGTTCGGTCAGCACTCGAGGTGAAGGCCTTGTATTCGCGGTATAATTTGCTGATGTATCTGTTTTACAGGGCTTTTCATATCGGCTATTGCTACAACTACGAATGGCGGGATTCTCGCTGGAATAGGGGCGTTCCTCCCAACTTTAATTCTCAGTGGTGAGTGATAAAAGCCGTATTTAAGGGTTCCACTAGCCAATTTAATTTCGCGTTACGTCCACTAACGAAGAATGCATATAATGTAATGTTTAAAGGTGGATGAGGAGAGAGTGGTGTTTAATTAATGACCCTTTAATTTACGATTCATAAATGTTGCATAAAATACAAATGTATATTATAATATAATGTATAATAAAAATAAACAATGATTTATTTTAAAATTAAGAAGGTTTCTGCGAACAGATGGTTTGCAAGTCAGTGCGTATCTTATAGGGTTATTAGTTACAACTATAAGATTTATTTTCATGAGGGCAAATCGAGTGGTCGAAACTTAACAAATTTTGCGTACTTGATTTTAACTCTTGAGAAGATTTTGGGCGGTTTTTTTTCAATTGATCCTTCCTTTAAACGCCAATCAAATCTCATTGCTTACTTTTAACGCGATTGAAATACACGAGAGTGGCGTTTTCACTTCACCCCTTTTATTATGTTAAACTAAAAACATTCTTGATATTTATGTTTGTGTCGTAGAAAAACTATTGCATTTTAAGTTATTGTTACAGTAGAGGCCTCTTATTTTTGCAAAGTATCTAGAATATTTTTTATTCTTTTATTTAATATTTAATTAGTTATAACGTATTAAAGCAAATCCCAAAAATAAAGAAACTGGATTATCAATCATTAAATATTCGTTTTTTAATCACCAAAACTATTTAAAGCAACAAACCCGAGGAATGTTCACCGGGAAATTGTAACAATGCAATAATTTAAAATTAATTGAATTAATATGATAAAAGAATAATATCAATAACACTTATTAATGAGCTAAATAGATGATGGTGATCTTAAAATAAATAACAAAACAAAACTAGGCTGAGCTGGGGTTATTTTTGTTTTATCACAGGGATGTATTTGTATAATGAAGATTAATTTTTGTTATTACGTAGTCCAATGGTAGTGGCGTTGGGACGGTAACCCAAAGGTCGTAGGTTCGATTCCTACCCGAGGTGATATGATTTTTCTCAATCACTCTGGTATGGCAACACACGCAGAGGTATTCCTTGGTTTAAATGAAACTTCTAATGTATTTGTCGGTGGAGTGATTTTGAGCTAGATTTCGAATATAACCAGATATAATATGTTTTTCATTTAAAGAATGCTTACATCTAAATGAGGGAATACTTCACCCAAATAACAATTAATGTGAGTTTAATAGAAGCTTAAATAAACCTGTTCAACTATTTGCCTAGAAATAGTAATACAGATACATACTTGTGAAAGCGTTATGTATTTGAAAGCTTAATATTTATAGAAGTGCTCGTGCGATTTCGCACTGGTCTCCTGAAAAAAAAATACGTGCGCCATCAACTTTAGCCTTAAAAATAAAACTAACATAAACAAGTGACCATTTTATTTATGTAGCGGGAGGGGGAGTTAGAGGTATTTATTGAAGCGCCTATTGGGTATTAACAAAAGCAAATGAACCGAAGCTATCAGACTGCTATACTCCCCATGTTGGAGGCGTTATCCTTATGAAGTTACATTTTAATCTCGAATTTAAAATTTTGCGCGCTCCTAGGCCGAAAAAAAGTTTTTGTTTTAATGAAACCGTTTTTTACACATAGAAAAAGCCATACCCTTAATTCCCAAACGCAATTTATCGCGTCAAAAGACGGGGATGGAAATTAGCTTTTATTTAACTCGATTTTCTCATCATTTTCATAGGGACAACGCCCTCCGATTCTGAGTGCAATTTCGATAACTTCGGTTCATTTATTTCTGGTATTAATATATTTCAGGATTCATGTGGCCGATAGAAGGAATGCCGACGGCCTTGAGGCTGTTCGCCCGTTTGGTACCGATCACTCAAACCAACGAAGGCCTGCGCTCCGTCCTTCTTCGAGGCTGGGGACTCGGCCATTTCCAAGTTCAGATGGGACTTCTGAGCGTCGTTCTTTGGTCGACCTTTTTCTTGGTAGTCGCGCTACTTTTCTTCCGATATCAAAAATGATCGTTCTATCGAAACTTAATTGCTAGGATTATTTGGCATTTTTAAATCGGAACAAAAATTGGGTTTTAATAATCAGTTCGCGTTAATTTTTATGCCATAAAGTGACAAAAACATTCTATGTAATTTAGGATATTTAAAGAATGAGATGATATTTAGACTTTCGAAGAAATTTAAACGTTTTGAAAGGTTCTTGCTAGGGTTAAACTACCCCTAAAAAATTTGTTGTAAATAACATGCTGTAAATTTGACATATAGTAATGGCTGTTAAATTCACAACCATTGTTTCTTATTTTTTAATTGCAGTGATTCCTATTAAAAAAATTGTTATTCTTACTGTTATTTTCGCAGTATTATAAAAGTAGTTAATTCAAGAGATATTACTAAACCATAGTCGGGTACCATCTAGTAGAAATCATCATAAGGACTTATTATACAGTTCGTATACGGGTATACATAAATATCACTTACGAAACTTTTCTATAGAAAACCTTTAGAAAGGCTGTAACGAAGTGTCTTCGAATCTAATTTATATAAACGTGTAGATTTTTTTTATTTATCTCTAGAACTGTGGGTCAATTTTCGGAGGATAATTCAAAAGGTATTTTAGTGTAATATCTTTTCTAACGTAATTTCTTTGGCTACTCTAAAGGGGAATGTATAGCAAATCTAAGAGGGATTCTTTAGCTGCAACTCTAAAAATAATTCTACAGCAAATTTAAAGAGATTATATAGGAATTCTGAAGTGGATTCTATAGGAACTCTAAAGGGGATTCTATAGCAAATCTATATGATATTCTATAGAAAATCTAAATACGATTCTACAGCAACTCTAAGGGGGATTCTATAGAAACTCTAAAAGGAATTCGTAACTCTAAATGGGATTCTATGGCAACTCTAAAGAAGATTCTAAAGCAATTCTAGAGGAATTCTATGGCAAATCTCTAGACAGCTCCTATAGAATCAACTTTAAAGGGGATTCTTTAAAACATTAAAATCCACGCTACACATGATAACTTCCCCATTAATCTGAAATGTATAGCATTTGTGAAACTAAATAAAGTTAATTATGATTATATATGAGTTGCCATTTCCATGGCTTCTCCCATTTCGGTCATTGATAAGAAAATCCTAGTTTTTGGTCATTTTAGAATTTTTTGTACTGATTCTAATAAGATAATTAAACTATTATAAATTAAAATTTGTGTATTTTCATTTAATAAAATTTCTTTAGGGTCTTTTTCAGGGGCGGCGCCAGGAGATTTTTCCCAATTGTCGCCCCGGTTCCTAGCTCAATTGTATGCCCTCCTATATATTGACTAAAAAATAATGTTTACGCATTATTTATATTGTTCTTAAAAAATTTCGATCTTCCTTAGAATTAACTAAGACCGTTCTAAGAATTAACTTAAATCATTCTTCGAAATTATTAAGATGAATTTTAAGGATTTGTTTAAGATTATTCTTAGAAATTATTTAGATTATTCTTAGAAATTATTTAGATTATTTTTAGAATTTTTTAAGTTACCTCTTAGATATTATTTAGATTATTTTTAGAAATTATTAAGATTATTCTTAGAAAATATTACGATTATTCTTAGAAATTATTAAGATTATTTTTAGAAACTATTAATATTATTCTTAAAAATTATTAAGATTATTTTTAGAAATTATTAATATTATTCTTGAAAATTATTAAGATTATTATTAGAAATTATTAATATTATTCTTAGAAATTATTTAGATTATTCTTAGAAATTATTTAGATTATTCTTAGAAATTATTTAGATTATTCTTAGAAATTATTTAGATTATTTTTAGAAATATTTAAGTTTCCTCTTAGATATTATTTAGATTATACTTAGAATTTATAAAGATTATTTTTTAAAAAATTTTAAGATTATTCTTAGAAATTATTTAGATTATTCTTAGAAATTATTTAGATTATTCTTAGAAATTATTTAGATTATTCTTAGAAATTATTAATATTATTCTTAAAAATTATTAAGATTATTATTAGAAATTATTAATATTATTCTTAGAAATTATTTAGATTATTCTTAGAAATTATTTAGATTATTTTTAGAAATATTTAAGTTTCCTCTTAGATATTATTTAGATTATTCTTAGAATTTATAAAGATTATTTTTTAAAAAATTTTAAGATTATTCTTAGAAATTATTTAGATTATTCTTAGAAATTATTTAGATTATTCTTAGAAATTATTTAGATTATTCTTAGAAATTATTTAGATTATTCTTAGAAATTATTTAGATTATTCTTAGAAATTATTTAGATTATTCTTAGAAATTATTTAGATTATTCTTAGAAATTATTTAGATTATTCTTAGAAATTATTTAGATTATTCTTAGAAATTATTTAGATTATTCTTAGAAATTATTTAGATTATTCTTAGAAATTATTTAGATTATTCTTAGAAATTATTTAGATTATTCTTAGAAATTATTTAGATTATTCTTAGAAATTATTTAGATTATTCTTAGAAATTATTTAGATTATTCTTAGAAATTATTTAGATTATTCTTAGAAATTATTTAGATTATTCTTAGAAATTATTTAGATTATTCTTAGAAATTATTTAGATTATTCTTAGAAATTATTTAGATTATTCTTAGAAATTATTTAGATTATTCTTAGAAATTATTTAGATTATTCTTAGAAATTATAGATTATTTTTAGAAATTTTTAAGTTTCCTCTTAGATATTATTTAGATTAATATTCTTAGAAATTAAAAAGATTATTTTTAAAAATTATTTTATTATTCTTAGAAATTATTAAGATTATTATTAGAAATTATTAGGTTTATTTTTAGAAATTTTTAAGATTATTCTTAGAATTTTTTAAGATTATTTTTAGAAATTATAAAGATTATTCTTAGAAATTATTAAGATTATTCTTAGAAATTATTAGGATCATTCTTAGAAATTATTTAGATTATTCTTAGAAATTATTTAGATTATTCTTAGAAATTATTTAGATTATTCTTAGAAATTATTAAGATTATTTTTAGAAATTATTAAGATTATTCTTAGAAATTATTAAGATTATTCTTGGAAATTATTTAGATTATTCTTGGAAATTATTTGGATTATTCTTAGAAATATTGGTGGAAGGCTATAAAGCTCCGTGACGTCTATGTACTGCTTATACTAAAATATGTATGAACAAAATATTTCATTTAAGGCTTAATTATTTATTCTGAAATCTTAATTCAGTTATAATAAAAGTTTTTTCTTTCGAACTATTTTGTGTTTTATTTCTTATTTTCCCACCATCGATGGTTTGATATATTTTATCTCATCAATTATTGAACAAAGTCGATTACATGAGCACAGGGGTTCTCACTTCCAAAATTTATGTTACTAGTTTACTTAATCTTACAGCAAATAAATTAAATCCAGGGAACACGACATAAACCGCCTTCAGTTACGCTAAATCTTTTAGTGAAAAGCAACATCTGCGTCATTGTTTGAAGTTCCGGAGGTTTTCATACTGTGAAGCAATTGGTTTTACTCTTAATTTACAGCTGTTCACCTGCTCACTGGTCACGCATACTTGAGAGCGATAAGTGCTAAATTTCAAAACAACCAAACAATGTATGCAACTAAAAAGGTGGGGATTTGATGAAGAGCAGGAGATAAATTATAATGGCCCCATTTAAGATAAAATGGAGAATTAAATTTTACTACACTTTCCTAACCGGTTCTATGCAGGAATGCGCTGCTGGTGGTTGAAATGGAAACTTGTTGCCAGTGTTTTGGTATTTGAGATAAATTGCCAAACATTTTATTCACTCGGAAAGAAGCGATAACTAGGATATGCAACTTAACTGCATCATTAAAATTATTTCATGTTTCTGACGAAGTCATCTCAAAAAGGTTAAATCAACTTTAATGCACTGGGGCTTTTGTAACTTCAACCGAACAACACGTACGATTTAGGAAATTAACTACGTCTTCCTGACCAACTAATTTGTAAAGATTTCTCAACCGCATCGATTCTCATTCACCAGCTGTGGTCTTGGTGGAAATACAGTTTCTTAATCAATCGGGAAAGTATTCAAAGCTTAAAAAAATAGATAAAGAAAAGGTAATTGAAATAATTTTAATGGAAACATATATGGACCAAAATGTCAAATAAATTTAAGAGCAAATACATAAAAATCGTAAAAGAAATGATATCAATAAACCCCAAACAGATAACCAACAAATTAGTATTCGCAAATTAATCTCCTTAGGCTCTTGAATCCTGCTTTGAATTCAAATATCCACCAAAAGTACATTACTTGAAGGTAGTATAGTACACAACAGTTTTGAAGCTCATTTAGTACATAAGAGTAGTATGGCAGTTGCCGTCTACATACAGTGAAATCGACGAGCAATATTGAGGTCGCTCACGTAGAAGCGCTCCATTGCAATTAACCGTGGTGCTATCAACCCATCTCTTTCCAATTTTCACAACTTCGTAAAACGGAATGGAATAACACGCGCATAGAGGGAAACGCATCTTCCTGACATATCCATTCCCGCTTTCACACATAAATCATTACAGTTGGCTAGCCCCACTATATTATTTTGGCCATGTTTGGACTCGTTCTTTGGGTCCGGGGATTCGTAATGGTGCACCGGGTTGTTTTACCCGTGTGTTCTCAGTGATTCCTCCAACTAATTATAGCTCTGGGTTTAGGATAATTAGATTCAAAGATGGATTAAGAGTATAAAATAAAACTTTTAATGTTTACCAAGAGATTTAATATTTTGTTTTATCCGCGTTAACATGCTTAATGAGATAAAATTACAATAATCAGTTCAGATTAACATTTTATTTGCACTGAATTTTTATATTTTTAAAAGAGTGTTTTTTTTAATGACAACGCCTTTATACCATAATATTATTTACACATTACGAATAAAAGATTAACTTTACTAAAACGTACCCTTCAATAGTATTTCCGTATATTGTTCCTAAATTGTATGTCTCTATTATATTTGGTGCTTATTTAATCCGTAAACATCGCATTGTTCTTTCTTCCCATTTCAACAATTTCGATTTCTGCACTCCTGACGATAAACTTTCCACGCAATGGCATTTGTTCGCGATTTCTCCTGGCACGGACACTCACAAGCCGCGACTCACCACGTCCGGGTGAGCCCGTTCTCTTCTTTTCTTCATGGTTTACAATTAAAGAACCAACGCTTCCCTAGACCTCGGTTCTCCTACTATGACCGTGTTACCTTTGGCATTGACGTTCCTACCGGTACTATCGACCGTCACACTAGTCTCAACAATAACACCTCTTGCGGATAAAATTGGCGTAGCATTACTTAACTATCAAGACGTGTTAAGAATTTTCACCAATCGCACAACTCGCATTAAAGTACGCTCCTGCTCATATCGCTTGTCTCTCTTGAAAACCCTGATGGCTCTCTTGAAAACCCTGATTGCAAAGCCTCCTCGTGGCGAGAGCCGGGCAACGTATGGCTAATAACCTGCGGCTGATTTGCACAGGTATCACTGTCCCTATCCGGATTGTCCTTAATGGGGTCACTGGTGTCGTTCGCGGCTGCCGGGCCTGATTTCTGGGCTTGCGCGCCAGTTCGCATCGCCCCCTTCGCCGCCAGCCGGAGGGGGGACGGGTGTGTTCGTGGTTGCTGGGCTCGGACTTTGGGTTCGCGCGATGGTTCGCTCCATACCTGTCATTTGATAACCTTATCGGGGATGGTAATTGCAGTGAATGAGAAAGTCTCTCTAGCCCTCAGCTGTGCGAGGATGGGTTCTCGGGCAGGCCCATGGTGTCGCCCTTTTGTTGGGCCGTGATGAGGGCGTTTGTTTGCCATATGTGAGCCGGTTTTTATAGCTGTCTCACTGGCCGAACGTTTGTTTCGCAAAGCGCATTTTTGTCTGGACCTGGTTGAGTGTTGTGGGTCGCCGTTGTGCCTAGCGGAACGGCGGGGTACAAATACATAACTTTATGTCTCTAAAAGCTGGCCCTCAAGGGGTCGGAGTGTGCAATAACTGGCGGCTGTACCGGGGAGTCGGGGTCCGGCTCTTGTAACCCGACTTCGGTCAGGTGTGGGCTGGATACTGGGCTTCGGCCCAGGCTAATGGAGAGGGGCTGGGCAAACTGGCCGCCTCGGCGGATTGAGTAGCCTGCTGTGGTGCTGCGGGCCTCCGTATGAGGGCACGGCGGACCCATCTCCCGGCCTTTTGGGCTCCCACCGGGATCTCCGGTGCCAGCTGTGCCGGGTTATGCGGGCCGCTGTGTGCCCGCCGTTCCCCTTTAGGAGCTCTCTCCAAAGGGCTTGGCTCCCTGCCTTTGTAGGTGGGGTGTCGGCCGGCGTTGCTAGAGCATCCGTTCTCTATCCCACTGCTGTGTGCGAAGTGGCGGGCTGGTCGTCCCATTGTTGCACCTTCTGCTGGGTTGAGCGGCTTGCGTCGAGGGTGCGACCATCGGTAGTGGGGTTCTGCTACCCATGCTGGTTTTGTCACCTGTCCGGGCTTGTGGACGCTGGCGTAGGGCATTCTGATGATAGGCCTCCGGTGGTGTGGTTCTTTTCTTACCGGTACACCGGGCTATAAATTCTGACAACATGTCTCTAAAAGCTGGCTCTCTTGAAAACCCTGATTGCAAAGCCTCCTCGTGGCGAGAGCCGGGCAACGTATGGCTAATAACCTGCGGCTGATTTGCACAGGTATCACTGTCCCTATCCGGATTGTCCTTAATGGGGTCACTGGTGTCGTTCGCGGCTGCCGGGCCTGATTTCTGGGCTTGCGCGCAAGTTCGCATCGCCCCCTTCGCCGCCAGCCGGAGGGGTGACGGATGTGTTCGTGGTTGCTGGGCTCGGACTTTGGGTTCGCGCGATGGTTCGCTCCATACCTGTCATTTGATAACCTTATCGGGGATGGTAATTGAATGAGAAAGTCTCTCTAGCCCTCAGCTGTGCGAGGATGGGTTCTCGGGCAGGCCCATGGTGTCGCCTTTTGTTGGGCCGTGATGAGGGCGTTTGTTTGCCATATGTGAGCCGGTTTTTAAAGCTGTCTCACTGGCCGAACGTTTGTTTCGCAAAGCGCATTTTTGTCCGGACCTGGTTGAGTGTTGTGGGCCGCCGTAGTGCCTAGCGGAACGGCGGGGTACAAATACATAACTTTATGTCTCTAAAAGCTGTTGTCAAGAAGGTTGTATTACTTTCTTAACAGCAACAAATTGCTTAGCGATAAGCAATTTGGGTTTAGACATAGTCGATCCACGACTCACTGTCTAACCAATATGGTGAACCAAATCAGGGATAACAAAGCAAATAATTGTCACACCAGTCTGATATCTTTGATATCGAGGGTGCTTTTGACAATGTGTGGATTCCAGGAATCCTACACGGTTTAAGGAACTTTAAGTGTCCGAAGAACATATATGAGACATATGTTAACTATCTGAAGGATAGAGTTGCAGTGGTGAGGGCAGGTAGTACCTGTGTACGGAGAGTACTGACCCGCGGCTGCCCTCAGGGTTCATGCAGTGGACCTCTGCTGTTCAATGTGGTTATGGATAGCGCACTGAGGATTGAGTATCCAGAGGATTCTCTAATCCAAGCCTTCGCGGATGACTTGCAGTCATTATTTTGGGGCACGTCCAGGCGTGCTCTCGAAACCACGGGTAAGGTGATCGTGGATAAATTGACTAAGTGGAGCCAAGTCTATAAGCTGAGTTTTTCCATTAAAAAGTCGGCGGCTATCACCTTCGCCGCAAAGTCCATAATGAAAAGGCTCCCAATCTATAAGATGGGAGCCGTCAACATTGCAAATGTTGATAAGTTGAAAGTTGTCGGTGTCACCATCGACAGCAAGCTTTCCTTTCTTCCTCATCTCGAGGAAGTAAGTGTCCGGGTGACGAAGCTGGTGCAAAGCATTGCTTGTTTTGCAAAGGTTGAGTGGGGCCTTGACCATAAAGCGTTAAGGACTATCTACAATGGGTGTATTGTGAGAGTAGTGGCTTACGCTTGCGGTGCTTGGTGGAAGAGCACGCAAAATAGTGTGATTGTGAGGAAGTTGAGCTCAATTCAGAGAATTGCGGCCCTTCGTATTACTTGTGCTTACCGGACTGTCTCGAGTGATGCGCTGTGGGTCCTTGCTGGTATTCAACCGTTGGACCTGGTGGTGAGTCAGGACCCATGGGAGGACCACCCAGCGGTCAGAAGCAGTATAAACATCACAGAGCAACTACCCAATGGCAATGGGATGGAGGTGTTTACTGACGGTTCGTTGTCCGGTCGGGGTGCCGGAGTGGCATTTGCTGTGTACAGAGATGGTGTGGAAGTGTACAACGAGGTCACTCGCATTAATAGTAAGGTGGATGCGTTTTCTCTTGAGCTCTTAGCAATACATGAGGGTATTTGCTGGTTAAGGACGCATGGTCAACGTCCTGGTGATGGTGCAATGGTTTTTACAGATTGTCTTTTTGCTATACACGCAATAAGCAATCATAAAAACAAACATGGTTTATGCCATGATATCCGTAAGGTGTTAAAACGGATGGAGACTCAAGTCAACTTTACTTGGAAAAGTCGCACACTGGGTGTGCAGGGAATGAAAGAGCTGACTTTCTTGCAAAATCAGCAACCGATCTTCCAGAGGAGAAGGAGATGAAACCAACTAAGTTAGTGATAAAAAGGTGGCTCAATGAGGTGACGACTCAAAGGTGGCAGGAGTCGTGGGATGAGAGTGAGAAAGGAAAGGTAACTAAGAAGTACTTTCCTAAGGTCAATGATAGCTTCAACACGAACTACCATTTGACGCAAATTCTAAGTGGAAACGGTAAGTTCCCACTTTACCTGTTCAACTTGGGTCATATTGCATCGCCCAAATGCATATGCGGTGCTCTGGAAGCAGACTCAGAGCACTATGTTCGTAATTGTCCGAAAACGAACCATCTGTTAAGGAGACCAATCCACGAGAATGGGCTTCATAATCTGGATAACGAAACGATCAACGATCTTGAACGAGTAATGCGTTATATCGTTGTGAATTTGGACGAACTCACGAGTGAGTCGTGAGTAGGTGGTACAGGTATACGGGTGTATACTGTTTTGTGTACGTGTTTTAGGAAGCGTTTCCTATTTTTGTATACAGGTCGACGGCTCGGCCAGGACAGATGATGAGTAACCCCTGTAATGCTTTGGCGGTGCACGGGGTATATAAATACAACAATTTGTAGTCTCTAAAATTCGTGCCGGTGTTGTTCCGGGAAAAAATAATGAAATGTCTGACGCTGACCCTCAAATTATTCCTGGAGTGCTTCGACTTCTACGTTCTAAAAAGGAAAACGCAAGACGCAATTCGTTTTCCTCATGAAAAGCCTGAGTTACGTTCTCAAAATTAAAAGGCGTCACTGTTTTCTGAACGTTTGTCATAAAAACCGGAATCTGGAAAATTCCCTTGACCAAACGTGACTGTCATCTTTGAATTTAAGGTTATCCCTTTTGGATTTGGCCGATCCCTCGGGATCTAAAAGAACCAACAAGGTTGAAGTCTAACTACGTCTTAATCGTTGTTTATAAGGTTATCCCTTTTGGATTTAGCCGATCACTCGGGAACTAAAAGAACCAACAAGGTAGAATTTTTAATCGTCGAATCATCCAGGTGACCTCTGGCAAACCCTTCAATACCTCCTCTTACGGTCAACTAAGAAAATTTTGCTTTCAAAAAACCTTAATTGAAATACATTTTCCATATAATATAAAAAATACTCCGCGTTTCAAATATCAAGAGTCTCTTATGTTTTACTGGCTGACAAGACACATGGATGGGGTAAAAGGCTTGTCAAGACGCCTCGAAAATCTTGAAATGCGCACTTATCAAGTCTTGACATTGAGATTTTGGTCTTCCATTCGTTGATAGATTTGACTCGCCTCAAGTTGGCTTTTTTTTAAGGTGGGAAAGTTTCAGCTCTAGAGAGACTTTATACCGTTACAGAATTCGAGTGCGTCGCTGTTGATTAAGAAGTCGAAAATGTCGTGACTACTAAGATGCCTAATAAATTTGGATGGCCATGGAACCTAAATGGAATTAACATAAATTATGACAGCTTAACGGGATCGCAGATGGACTTTCTCGCTCTGCCGTCATCACACTGTAAGATTTTGAAACCCTTGCCAAATCCATCCAGCCGACCACGCCTGGGGGTAACGAAGCTGACGTCGATTGTTTTTTTTAGAATAGCACAAGCAATGGTCCTGTCGTATTAAAAGCCAGTCGAATTTCTCGAGCCTAAAAGTCATCCCAACGCTGTCAACAATTATATCATTCTTCTAGACTCGATTCTTTATCGACCATAAATTTCCTGAAAGTTTTTGAGCAGTCGTTCCCAGCCCGCCTCGCAGTAGTTTGAGGTCACTTCGGTATTCGCAAAACTCGACGTGATTTCTTTCAGTATAAAATGAAACACGACGTTAGCAATTTTTCCGCACTTGTCCGTTTGAAATCGATCACAACAACATGTAAATGGTTGACTTTGCCCTACAACGGCCGTTTTCTCCAAATTCCAAAGGAATAAAACATGTGTTTCTAGTTATTACAATCATTATACCACAGCCATTTCTATTCAACACGCCACTACCAGCTTTAAAGCGACTGTCTTAAGTGAACACATCTTCAACCTTTGGGAAAGCCGAAGTATCTTTTTTTTACTGGGGTCCTCAATTCTTCTCCGATGATAATAATAACCAGCTAGGCTAATACCCAAAGCCCCACCTTACGCCCGAGTCATCAAGCGACTTTTAAAGCCTTTAATTCAGGTGGCTGGGTTACAATGCGTAGGAGGGTGGTGTCAAGCCCTTCATGCCACGCGAGCCAACAGCTCCCTACATGAACTATTACCGCGGTAATAGTTCATGTAGGGAGCTGGCGTTAACCTCCACAAGTTTTTATGGAAGGGGAAACCTAAAAACTCGCAAACTCAACGCAGAAGGAGTAGTTCCAAGTTTCCGCCCAGTGCCATAAGCTGGGATCGAACCCACCTCCCCTTGCTGCGAGGCGAAAGCGCTAATCACTCAGCCACCCCACCTGTAATATGGGCTCAATCTGTAAGTCTTGGGGTGTTCAGCAACGCTGATCGACGTCGAAATAAACCAATCAACCGAGCTTGATCTCAGGCCAATTATCCAGTCCTATACCTACAGTATAAATTATGACCTTTGTATTATCGATTTGACATTCATACTAAACAGTTCTAAACACTATATAATCCCTTTGAAATTACAACTTAGCAATTCTGAACATGATATAACCCAAATTTAGTTGTCAGAACCAGCTACTGGCTGCCAAATTTGATAAGCCGATGATAAGCCGCGAATATTTAAATAAAAAAAGAGGGAAATTCAATGTGACATTCCGAGATAAAATTTGGCTGTTTGAATGAAATTATCAAGATTTCACAATCACTTGAGTACACACAATCTCCCTGGTGAGTAAAGTATATATTTCACATAAAACTATAATTTAGAAGAGACTAATTAAAAATAAATGGAGGAAAAACACCCTGTATTTTATCATAATAAACGCACTAAGCATTAACATCCTAAGAGTTACTTAAACACAAAGAAAATAATTTACTGATCGAGCTATGTAGATCTTATCACAATTTTTACCGATAAGAGCGATTTCTCAACTAAAGAAATTTTTTATCATCTACAACGAAAGGTTACCCTTACCATAAAGATAAACCATAAGAATGCTATCTTAATCACCCTGTCCAACAATGTCAAAACCACCTTCACCCAGAAATATCACAATCACCCTGTTGACAAATTCCACAATCACCATGTAAACAATTCGTAATCACCCGGTCCAATAATATAAAAATCACCCTTTCCAAAATGATCACAACCACTTTGTCCAAATATATCACAATCACCCTATCCAAAAATATCATAATTTCCAATTAATGTGTCCAGAAATATCATAATCACTCTATCCATAAATATCACAATTACCCTGTCCAAAAATATCATAATCACGGTCCAAAAATATCACAATCACGGTCCAAAAATATCACAATCACCCTGTCCAAAAATATCACAATCACCCTGTCCAAAAATATCACAATCACCCTGTCCAAAAATATCACAATCACCCTGTCCAAAAATAGCATAATCACCAATGTGTCCAAAATATCATTATCACTCTTTCCAAAAAAATATCACAATCACCCTGTCCAAAAAATCACAAACACCCTGTCCAAAAATATCATAATCACCAATGTGTCCAAAATATCATTATCACTCTTTCCAAAAAAATATCACAATCACCCTGTCCAAAAATATCACAATCACCCTGTCCAAAAATATCATAATCACCAATGTGTCCAAAATATCATTATCACTCTTTCCAAAAAAATATCACAATCACCCTGTCCAAAAAAATCACAAACACCCTATTCCAAGTGCACTAAACCTTAATACTCTAAGAATAACTTATCCGCAACAAATTATTTACAACGTTGTATCAACCACCCTGTCCGTTATATACAATAATTCAATCACCCTGTCCAGCAGAGAAGAGGTGTTAACATTAGTAAACAAAGAGTCATTATTAACCACACAAAATCATTATACCCAGACTGACGTGTAGTGCCTTTAAAAATCGGAGCTCAAATATGTAGAAATAGATGGCGCTTGTGTTTTCGTGCTCAATCGGTAATTCATTGAATTATCAGCGTAGTGCGTACGCGGGTTAAATTTAATTTTCAATTTTATGAAACAGCTTAAACCTAGGAAAAATAGCCTATGGCCTAACAAAAATATAATTTTCATTCAAATGTATGGAGATTGCCACACCGAAATCGCAAGAAACACTAAAATTAGTTAATATGATTTCAAGCAAAAATCTCACTCTAACTTGATTTTGTAGCTTCGGCTTACAATTGTTAGTGTTTGATGTCAATTTGAAAAATTAAAATACTTCGAAAGTAGACTGCATATACGTTTATGGTTTTATTAAAAGAAATCACGATATTCATAACGAATAGACGCTAAAAGAAATTATTCACGTGAAAATTAATACGGTAAATTCAAAATGCGTGAATTTCGTAATATCGCGCATTATTTCATTCTGATCATAAAATCAAATCACCTGGGCTTAGCAATATTGATCTGCATTTGTCTTAGTTAATAAGACTATCCATCCCGAACCAGCACGCAACAATTTGTACAATGATCCGTTAAAATATTTTCAATAATTTTTTTTAAGATCTATTTAAAATAAACGGGCGCCTGCCGGTAAAATATAACCAATAAATGGGAGAAAAACCGATTTGTTCCTTGAGTAAATATTTCAGAAAATTTTAAACGTGCTTCACATTATTTGTCTAGTTTCTCACTAAATAGCCAAATAAGAGGTAAAAAGACCAACAACGTTTGGGGAAACTAAAATATATTTATTTATTAAGCTAACGCGATACGATATACTTCGGCTGATAGGCCTTCAAGGCGAAGGTACAAGTTAAGACTAACTAACGGAATGTTTTAAAAATAAAAACACGCGACGCGATAAAATAAACCTACTAAAAAGGACTATCAAAAAGGAGGATGTTCATAATAAGTTTGATGTAAAAAAGGGGGAACGGGGTAAAACTGAAGGGGAATGGCAAAAACCAAAAAGGGGAAGGCAAATTCCAAAAAGGGGGAAGCAAAAGAAAGGTGAACGGCGAAAAACTGAAGGGGGATGGCAAATACCAATAGGGGGAATACAAATTCCAAAAAGTAGGAAGCAAAAGAAAGGGGAACGGCGTAAAACTGAAGGTAGATGACAAATACCGAAAAGGGGAAGGCAAATTGCAAAAAGGGGGAAGCAAAAGAAAGGGGAACGGCGTAAAACTGAAGGGGGATGGCAAATACCAAAAAGGGGAAGGCAAATTCCAAAAAGGGGGAAGCAAAAGAAAGGGGAACGGCGTCAAACTGAAGGGGGATGAAAAATACCGAAAAGGGGAAGGCAAATTCCAAAAAGGGGAAGCAAAACAAAGGGGAACGGCGTAAAACTGAAGGGGAATGGCAAATACCAAAAAGGGGAAGGCAAATTCCAAAAAGGGGGAAGCAAAAGAAAGGGGAACGGCGTAAAACTGAAGGGGGAAGGCAAATAGAAAAAGGGGGATGCAAAAAAAAACATCAAATGCTCGCAAACAAAACTCCAAACCAGCGACCAAAAAACCACTGCCGATCGAAAGAGACAAAAACGTAACAATGCCGAACGCTATAGCGGGAAAAACCCGCCACCGGGATGACCGTACGTGAAACACCAAACAGGAAAAACGAACTACCTTAAAACCAACTTATCATTTAAACCGGAGGGAAACTCAGTACCCATATTAAAAATTGGACGATTTTCTTCAGTACGCCTCTGCTTGGTGGATAAATTAGCTGTACGCAAGACGCGAATGGAGATGTTTTTGATGATATGCGTGTTGTTAAAGTGATCAGTGATGTAGTTCTTAGTTGCAGACTTTCTAATGTCGTTGAGATGTTCTCTGAATCGATCAGCGAGCTGCCTCTGGGTCTTACCAATGTAAAAAAATATCGCAAACCTTGCAGCTGAGAGCGTAAATTAGATTGGCAGTCGTGCAGCTGAAAGACCCCTTGATGGTGAAATCACGCCTAGGACCACGGATGGTAAGGTCAGACGACACAAACGCGCAAGTGTTGCATCGGGACCGATTGCATTCTTTAGTACCCTCATCAGTGACGCGAAAGTGTTGCATCGGGGACGATTGCATTCTTTAGTACCCTCATCAGTGACGCGAAAGTGTTGCATCGGGGACGATTGCATTCTTTAGTACCCTCATCAGTGACGCGCGAATCTTGGCCCGGCAACGAGCTAGATACGAAGAGAGAACGCGTGTTATTATCTTGGAGGTTCAGTAAAATATATAATGCAATATTATATAAGAGTAGTCAATGAACACTAGCAATTAAAATAAAACCAAATCGTAAGAAGTCAGGCGATGCTAAGCGAACGGTTAGATTAGGTTCCCCTTAATAAGTGCGTTGGTACAAATATATTTTAAACGATATATTATAAATTTTGGTGAAATTACGTGTCGCTCCTCCAGATGCATGGGTCCCAAAATCCCAATAAACATTTAGCCTTTTTTGAACTCTATTCTATCCTGACTAAATTCCCAACGCTGTTAGAGTTACGTCATGAACGGTGGCAGCAGCTACACGGCATGTGTCATAACTGCACAAATCTCCTCCATTGCGATTGTCTAAAAACGAAAGGAACGGCGGGATATTACCCTTAAACAGAGTGACTGGTTTTTACCTCTCCGAGGGGACAAAGTCCCCTAGGAGGGGTTATACAACGACCGTGTCTGTCTGTGGGTCTGTCTGTGGGTCTGTGGGTGGGTCTGTGGGTGGGTCTGTGGGTGTGTCTGTCTGTCAGGACTGCGAACGCGTTCGCATTTTCGGTGCAAAGTGTAATCACTGCGTACGCAGTTTCTCAAAGGGTTGGCAAAACCACCGTGTGACGGTGAGCGTTAACGGATGCATTTGCGGTTTGGTTTGGATGGTATTTTTTCGCTCACCGTCGTGACGGTTTGGTGTATTACGGTTTTTGTAATGTTTATGCGTAGGTTGTGAGTGTTGAATTTGTTGTGTTTGTGTTCTGATGGATGTGCATGTTGAGTCTGTTGTGTTTATATGGGCGTTTTCTCTCCAACTTCTTCTTAATGACTTTGGGACGGACCGAGTGCTGAGTGTAATGCTACCTCTCAACGTCCAATGGCAGGGTTTCTACCAGTTGTACACGGTATTCGTCTTAGTATCAATTTGCTATCGCATCGGGCGGGATTTGAACCCGAGACCTCCTGATTGACAGGCGGACGTTCTACCACAGAACCACCGACACTTGTTACGCCTTATTGAAAATTAGACCTTCAGCTTTATCGGAAGCGTATTTAATAGAGTACGAAATTTTGGTTTAATTGAAATAGAATTGAAATTGAAATTATTGCATCGAAGAAATTCTAATTTAGCGTTTCTCTATTGATTAAAAACAAATGCGCCACCCAAGTTTCGAACCCAGACCATTCGGCTTGGCAGTCGAGCGCTCTACCACAGAACCACCGATAGCTGCTTAGATTCACTGAAATTAAGACAGGCATCGTAAGCATAATAGGTAATAAAGTCTTTTTTTATTAATGAATTTATGAAGGCCTAATCTGGTTTTTTTTAAAGGTTAAATCTTGTTTTAGCGCAGTCAGCCGAGATAAGAGGGTTAAAGGGTAGACCCTGTGGGTGGTCCACTTTCTTAACGACCTATATATAGTTCTGTTAATTCAAAGGAGATAATTTAACGTTAATTGCTTTAAGAGGTGGCGGTTAGTCAAGTGGCTCTCTGTGCTTTGTTGATGGTAAGGTTTTTGCTTCTTGTAAATACATTTGGTGTGGATATTTGGATATCTACGATTTCTAACGCAGTCAATGATTTCTTGGGTGTGCGAGTCATTATATGATATTGGAAATTGGACGGCATTGGTCTTTTTCATGTGGTATGCGTCACAACGTCAACAGGAAGTGAACGCGTCGTCCACTACCAGATATCTACGGTATCTTCATCAAGGGCGAGTGTTGAAATAAAATGAGCGTTAAAGATGCGGCAAGTATTTCGTAAGCGAGTAATTCCAAAAAGCCTCTGTAGATATTTCTTTCATTAAAATTTGCTTCGTATTATATTTAACTGATAAACTTGTTCTGTAAAAGGGTTTAATTCAATTGTGCATTGTTATAGTACGTCTAACTTACTGTTGTAACTACTTAACTTATGATATTCTGAATAAATTAAAATTGGTCGTTTCGTCTCAATTATTTTAATTATAATTAAAATTTTATACCGGGCGGGATAGAAATGGGTTAATATTTTTAACAAATAACTCTAAATTGCGGAGATATATCTTTAAGGGTTATCTCGAGAAATTAATACCACTAGGGACAATTCTACCGAGGAGAGGTATATTTTGGCTTGCCAACTTGTTAAGAACTTACAGGGCAGCGGTTCCCAAAAGGTGCTCCGCGGAAGGGTCACAGGTGTTCCGAGAATTCGCAGCGCGGCCATCTTTGTTTGTGTCAAAAGTCTTTTAAGATAAATAAAAAAATTATTTGGGGTTTCGCCAGAATTAGGTAGATAATTTAGGGTTCCATAGCAAAAAATATTGGGAACCGCTGTTATAGGGACTGGGTAGCATGACGTCACACCTTCCTGCAGGTTTGCTTTTTTTTTCAATTGAAAAAAAATATTGGTCACGTATTATCTACGTGTAGGGAGGCCTGAGGTGGTGCCTTAGGTATTAGCCTAGCTGATATTTTTTTTTATTATTATTTTAAGTGACTTGTTTACTTAGGCCTGAGAAGCTCCTTTGGTATAAGCTTAGCTTATTATTATTATTATAATGGCATACATGGGGACTGAAATCTATCACTGCAATTGGACGCCGATAATTGAATGTTGGCCAAAATGACCGGCGGCGGCGGCGTACGCCGGCGTTTGTTTAAATTTTAGAGCTATTTTTTGTAGCGACAGTTTAAAAAACACGCGACCAGAAGGGCAAGGGCAAATACCAACTCGTACTAGTCCTTCCAGGGACTAATTAATGAACTTCGCACAGGGACACCCCGTTCCCGAATATTTGCTTCGGGCGATTGTTAAATGTGCGCTCTGGCGGCGGAGTTAGGAACTATCTAACTAATGATAATCGGGGAAGACGGAAAAGGGGTGAGGGGAGGGAAAATACAAATGTAGCTCAGCAGCTGGAAAACACGTGGGACTGGCTCAATTTGTAAAACGTTTGTTTTAATGTTTTAACGTGCGAAGTACATTAATTATTCCATGGTCCTTCCGAGGTAGGCCACTGGCCTGACGTCAAACGACATTCAAAATTATTCGCAGTTATGCCGGTTAAAATTCTGTTGAAGGCTCGATATTGGCTTTATATTTTTTTGGTCGTGCTCCTCGATAACGTTCTGCAGTGGTGTAGACAAGGAGGGTTCAATGCCAACCCCCTGGGCCTACCTTGACTATGCTAAATTGACACCCCTTCTCGACACCCCTCTTAATATTAACATTCTTGGACCCCCTTTGACGAAATTGTGGCTACGCCACTGACGCTCTGAGCCTTCCAATTAGAAATAAATCCGAGTTACGAATAATATCAATTTTGCTGCCGAAGGTTATCTATCATCGCACGGTGAACATACATATTGCTATTTTGCTATGTTATTTTCCATTTAAGTATAATTAAAGGTATTATGATGTGATTTTACAAACGTATTGGACGTCTAAAATGCAGTATATCAAATGCTTCATTTATTGAAATTAAAGTAAAAAATTATTATCAGTCTCGGATTGGCCATATAGGTAATCTGTCCGATGGCCTGGATTCCATGGACCGTTCATGAAGTGGGCCTCCGTACACATGGTAGCGTTATAGTCGTTAAAGCTGGGACCCTTAGTCTCCTAGCAACCAAAAAATATTAGACTCAGTCCGCCACTTATTATTATAATGCAATTTTAGAAAACATATCGATAAACCAAGCAACATTTAAATTTAAAGATTATTAAAATGTGGATAAGCCTTGGTTATATTAGTGACTCTCTGTATAGCCCAGATAGCAATGCTGGAATCTATTGACGCTAAGTAAAAATGCTATTACTCTGCGTCGACCGAAATCCGAAAACCCAAATTTGACGTTCGACGTCGTGTTCAAATGTAGTTATTTCCGCGTCAATGAAAACCAAGCTTAATATACCAAAAAAAGGTGTATAAAGAAAAAAAGAAACGGTGGCGTGCCGTTCCTTGTATCAGCGTTGGCGGCGGCGGCTTGCGCCGATTTTCGAAACATCGGCGGCGGCGTGATCGGCGCGTTCAAAATTATCGGCGGCGGCGGCGTTTAGCGGCGGCGCAGGCCTCTACTTAGTAGTAATTAAAAATTTACGTATTTTAAACGCGTTTCAGAGACACTTTTTCAAGAAATCGTAAATTTATTTTGGTTCTTTTAATAGATACGTCGGAAAACCCTGGCGCTAAGCGGGTTATTTCAATCGCTTGTTTTAGCCTAAGCCTTAGTGTTGTGTTATTTCTCCCTTGTAAACAGCGAAAATTTCCAAATTTCGACTTCGTAACCTCGGATAGATTTGACTTATTTGTACCTCTCCGAGTGAACTTTGTTGAGAGGTGTTACAATCACTGTGTCTGGGGGTGGGGTGTGTATGTGTGTGTGTGTGTGTGTTGTCTGTCTGGGCTGGGCTGCGTTCGCAGTTTCGGGTCAAAGTGTAATCACCACGTTCGCAGTTTCTTGAAATCATGGAGAAGGTTTTTTCCAAAAACTCTTCTTTTTGTCATAGGGTGTGGTACTTTTCCGTTTTGGCATATTGTGATTGGGCTTGACGCAGTGACGTTAAACGTCTTAGTATCCAAATGGCAGGGTTTCGACGACATTATTATCAACTTGCGATAGCGTCGGGCGCGAATTGAATCCGCGCCCTCCTGCTTGGCAGGCAAGTATTCTACCATAGAACCACCGACACTTGATACGCTTCACTGAAAATTAGAAATTAAGTTTAGGCAAACGTGTATATTAATAGGGTTTTATGGTTGCTTCTTATTTAAATATAACGGGATTTGACGTTCGATTTAAATATAGCCCTCCTACTTGGCAGGCGAGTGTTCTACCACAGAACCACCGACACACATTTAAAAACACAGCTTTGGCGAAAGTCCGTTTTCCTTTACGCTATTGTAAACGTATTAACGTTAATTTTTTCTATAAACATTTTTATATTTATAAATTACGTTAGAATTAATTAACTATTTTAATACGAAATCCAGTCGTGTCCCGGATTCGAACCCAAATCATATTTTAACAAGCGGATTGTTTACCGCTGAACCACCGAATGCGCTCACAGCTGTTTTGGTTTTTTTTATTTAAATTCCCCGGACCCAGGATCCACTTACACTCTATGGGTACGTTCAGTAACGGTCATTAAAAACATCGATGGGTAATCGATGCCAACATTTTGTGACTGTACGATTTTTCGCTTTTCCGATTTGACGTTTTGATCTGAAAATGACTCATCCTCGCTCGCGTCGTCCAGCTTCGGAATTCTACATTTAATTAAATTATATTTTAATTCTAATATTATTTATATATTTACATTTTTTGTTGTAATTTACATTTGTTTTAGATATTATCAGAAGCCTGAGAAGGCTCTAACTCCCTACACCACCAACGTAAAACGTGGCCTAGGGCTAGCGAATCTAGTGAGTGCTATATCTAATCTTTGTAGCGAAAAAGTTGTTTTCTATCCAAAACGACGGTTGGCAAAACTGAAACGTAGGTATAGATCATCCTTTATTTTTAAACTTTAAACGCGAAAGGCCAGTTTAAACCAATTGGTCTTCTGATTCCCACAATTTTATATGTTTTCAACAAATTGGTTTTAAATGTTATTGTCACGATCTTGCAAGTGTGGGTTGCGAGGCTCGGGGACAACAGTGGCATCATCTTATCCATCAAAAGCTTCGGCGTAAAAGTTGTACAAAATACCTGTCACAAGACGAATTTCAATTTCAATTTCAATTTCAATTTAATTTATTTCTTTTGAGTAACAGATATATTTTATACAATTATTTGAGGCCCAGTCAGGGCTGACTTATAGGCCTCTGCAGACGAATATTTATACATAAGTTTACAATAAATAGTCATTCATTTATCTAAATAAACATTTTGTAAATAGAACAATAATATTAGTAAGTTTTAACGGGGAAAAAATAAAATTACAAAACATATTCCTTGGCCCTTTTCTTAAACTCAGAGAGTGAATCAACTTGATTAAAGCTTAGCTGATTGAACATATTTGCTCCGCGTACAAAAATAGAGTTTAATTTTTTAGAGGTCTTAGCAAAAGGTATAAAAAGCAAACTAGTCGATCTCGTGTTATGCTGCGTAGCGGTTTTAAGACAAAATTCGTTGTGTAAATTACAATTTAAGGATTTATAAACGAAGACTAAAGTCGCAAATATTTCAATACTGGAGAGTTTCATAATTTTTATCTTTTCAAAAATTGGCTCGGTATGATCTCTATAACCACTATCATTTATAGTTCTCACAGCTCGTTTTTGCAAAATTTCGAGCCTGTTTATATGTTTTTAGCAACGTTTCCCCAGATGTGGATTACGTATAGTAAATGGGAGTAGACTAGTGCGTAATATAATTGTTTTCTAATTTTTAGGCTAAAGTATCGTTTATTAACGTTAATTCGATAAATGTTATACGAAACTATTTTTGCTATTTTATCTACATGCGCATCGAAATTTAGATAATTGTCGATCCAGACCCCTAGATACTTATATTTTATAACTCTTTCCAGTACGATATTACCGACCTTAATCTCAAGGTCCTTAGCGATTGATTTGTTTTTATTGCATATTATCATATACACAGTTTTATCATAGTTTAATTCAAGCTGATTTTTATCCAGCCAAATTTTTATTTTAGTCATTAAATTATTAGCAGACTGCTCCAAGTTTCTAATACTAGGCCCCGTTAGAATACCAGCAGTATCATCGGCATATAGTTTAGTCGTATCTTCCGGACACGTTTTAATAAGGTCATTTATATAAAGGTTGAAGAATAATGGTGACAATATCGACCCTTGGGGAACTCCCATCGTGATAGTTTGTTTATGTGATATATTATTCCCTACTCGGGTTTGAGAGGTTCTGTTAGAAAGGTATGATTCACACCAATCTAAAGCTTTACCGCGAATACCCATAATTTTAAGTTTACAGAGTAATCGTTTATGACAAACATAGTCAAAAGCTTTCTTGAAATCTAGAAAGAGTACCAGGGCATATTCGCTTTTGTCAAGTGCATCTATTATTTTTTTTTACATGGAAGTAATAGCAGAGTCAACACTACTTTTTTCTCTAAATCCAAATTGATTTTTATCAATAAGATTAAATTTTTTCGCGAAATTAGAAATTCTATTATAAAAACACTTGTCAAGAATCTTAGCTATTATAGACAATAGCGAAATTGGTCTATAGTTCGACGGGTTTTTTTAATCACCTTTTTTATATAAGGGAATTATAATAGAGTTTTTAAGTAGTGACGGGTAAACGCCCTCTTTTAGTGAGATATTAACTAAATAACTAATTGGTTTAGCTATATACGCACCTACGTGTTTAATTATTTTAGGAGAAATTTCATCGTCCCCAGGTGCTGAGTTAGACCGGAGATTTTTAAATGTACTTAAAATTTCAATTTCATTAGTTTCCAAAAGCACAATTGAGTTAGTAACACTAGTAACTTTATTGAAAGAGTGGCTGTCGTCATCTTGGGAATTATCAATCCAATTATTTTCACGACGTTGCGTAAAAAAATCGTTAAAGACGTTCGGCGAGGCCTCAATTTTGTTTTTATTATTTTTAGTATTGCCCATAATTTTGTCTATATTTTTCCATATTTCTTTGGGGGTTTGGCTATTTTTAATGAGGTCGTTATAATATTTGATTCTAGCATTACGTACCAGATTATTACAATTATTCCTGATTTTTATATAATTTTCATAGTTATTAGTTGTTGGGGTTCGTTTACTTAATTTGCGCAGTCTATTTTTTTCTTTTATTTTACCTTTAAGATCAAAGGTAAGCCACTTATCGTTATCTTTCTTATTTTGTAAGACAATATATGAAAAAAAATTTTTATACAGCTTAGTAACTGAGTCGATAAAAAAATTGAACGCTTCATTTACATCTCTGAGCGTATACAAAATAGTCCAATCGAAGTTTTTAATTCTGTTCTTAAACACTTCGATGTTTCGTTTTGACAGATTACGAATTCTAATTTGAGTTGTCTCGGCTTTGTTTTGCATATCACACTTAAGAAAAACTGGACTATGGTCAGTAACCTTAACTCTATCAATTTTTTTAGCAGCAAGAGGGAATGTAGAAAAACATAAGTCAAGGAGGGTAGCTGAAGTATTTGTTACTCTCGTTGGAGAGTCAATAAGTTGAGTAAAGCCATAACTTTCAGTCAAATCACTTAGTTGTTTTTCAGCACTTGAACTTAGAAACATATCAACATTAAAATCTCCAAGTAGTAATTTTTTTTGTGCCAGCCGATCCCATTTTATTAAGAATCCCTTCCAAAGCTAGGGAAAAGTCATTAAAATTTTCGTGCGGTCTATAAATTACACTAATATACAAATCTTGGATTTTAATCGTAAAACATTCTATGGCCTTTTCACAGATACACGCATCCTCAATTATTTCAAAATCATAGCAGGTCTTAACGTACATACCTACTCCCCCACCATTCTTCGTAGTACGGTTAATACCAAAAAAATTATACCCTTCTAAATAAACACTATGATTCCCTTTGTACCATGTTTCAGTAAGTGCATAAATGTCAACACTTGGAGGGTTTAGTTCGGTTAAACAAGACGCAACTAAATTCATGAAGTTGCAATTGGCACTGCGAATGTTGTTAGAGATTATATTTATCTCCATATTGAACCGTAAATACAAAAAAACTTAAAAAAAACAATTCCATGCTAAATGTTAGTGATTTATATCACATTTTCTATTACATTCGTTATATAATTATACCTTTTCTTTAACCCATCTATCACTGCAACATTCGTACCTAGCCATTTAATAGTCTTTGCATGATTATTTTTTATATATTTTCGTATCTCGTATTTAGCTTTTTGCTGATTAGTGGTATGGTCGTGTTCAATGTAAATTCCCTCGCCTTTTAGTTTAGTATTTTTAGTCAAAATGTTATTTTAATATCATATGATTGGGTTTTGAATATAATCAACCTACTGCGAGAATTATTAAAGTTTCCTATCCGAAAAACCTGGCTAGCCGTAATTTTAGTTTTTACTCCTAGTTTGTCCTCAAACAGCGTTTCAAGCTTATTTGCTAAATCAACTCGATCTTCAGTGCTCGAGTCCGGTACACCCTTGATAACCAAATTATTTCTTCTAATTTGCGTTTCTAGATCATCTATTTTTAGATTTTGCTTTGCAATCGCATCTCTTAACCCTTGGTTTCCATTTTTTAGATCATCTTGTAAATTAACTATTTGTGTCTTAATAAGTGGGACTTCATCAACAGTGGCTTTAATATTTTTAAGTGATTGTTCTAAATTATCTTATTTTATCTCAACTTGGACAATTTTTTGAGTTAGGGCATCAAGTTTATCTCCAAAACTATTAAGTGTTTTTTCTACTTTGTCATTTGATTTCGGTTCACACTAAACTTGACAGTTTTGTGTCGATAATCATTCGCCGTGACCCACTGATTGTTACGTATGATAATCTGTAATAAGATAATTTCATTATATGCAATTTCTCCCATAGTGACTTTTCAAATAAATCAAAACGAAGAGACTATGGTTTAATCGTTCTTTTTTTCGTTTTATATCATATATTTATATATCAAACGAAAAGATCGGTATTTCTTCTCTTTTTGTTTCATTATTAAATAATAAGGGTAAAGAAATTCCTACCTGCGTAGCGGAAACAATTGGATGACCTCTCTGTTTTTGGAGATCCAAATCAGGTCGTAGCATCTCCCAGAGCTTGAAAAATTCAGTTTAAGGTAAACGGTGCCAAAAATTCTTCATTACTCAAAAACATGGGATTGGGTCTCGGACGATACTTTCTTTTTCATGGTACATCTGTTTCAACAATATTTACGACTATATTTATCTCATTTGCTCCAAGAAGGAACCAAGGCGCAACGTATCTCTCCACATTGGTTTGAAGTGAATATTTATCCCCTTTAACTATACACCGAATGCGCTCACAGATGTTTTGGTTTTTTTCTTTAAATTCCCCGGACCCAGGATCCACTTACACTCTATGGGTACGTTCAGTAACGGTCATTAAAAACATCGATGAGTAATCGATGCCAACATTTTGTGACTGTACGATTTTTCGCGTTTCCGATTTGACGTTTTGATCTGAATCCGATGCTCATCAAAACAAACCATCTCGGAGATCAGGTTTTTTTATTTTCTTGACGTCAAACGCGTCGGTGTTTACAGTTTAGCTGGCGGAGGATAGTTCCGAAGAAATGTCTGAAAATCCAGAAATCAATAATTCAACTGGTTTGTTTTTCGAAACGACAATATCAATAAATGATCACGATAAAATTTTAAACACGTATGCTTATTTTTAAAAAGTTTGTTACCATTTAATTGAATTTATCAGTAAAAAAATTTAAGCCTTGGTTTACTGTGCTTTGCTTTAGATCAATAATTCTTTTCACTACCTCTGATTTTCTTTCGAGCTCCGTAACATTTATCACCGCCATTTTTAAAAATAGCGCTCACTAGAAATCACACCGTTCTGTAACTTGCTACCTCAATATGACGACAAGCTCTTATCAAGCAAACATCAAGTAAAATATTTTTTTTACAGATTTGCGTTACTGAACGTACACTATATTTGACTCATTCTCGGTTTGGCGGAAGATTTGAATATTTAACCAACTTTTTAATGTGCTTTATTACTTTTAGGTGATTATTCGTAAACGAGCGAGAGGGAACGGGATAAATTTGTCGTTTAATGTTCTCAATTATTTTTGAGGTGATTATTTGTCATTGGGCGACAGGGAAAGAGAGGAATTTATCTTTTCATTTCAGCTACATTTGAAAATTTCAAAGCTACTTCAATAAATAAATACATGTTGGTTATAATTTGTATAATCATAAAATGTAATAAAAATCAAGGTGAAATCCAAAAATTAATTTGACTGTTGATGTTTAAATTGTGAATGATCGGACACTCTACTTGGCAGATCTGTTTCGATAATAATTTACCGTCTTTCCAAAACAAATACAGCATATAATTATGAGGATACGCAAAAAGATTATTTTAAAATACTATTGCTCCGATAGGGACATTTTAAATATATCAAAATGAAAAGTTCTTTCTACTTTTTGTTCTACTTTTCGTTTTATAATTAGTTAATAATAATGGAAACGAATTCTTACCTGCAATGCAAAATCTATTGCGCGCATTGGACATTCCTAAATTTGTAGCTCAATAAACGCCGTTTTAGATAAATGGTAGATTGGTTATGCCAAAAATGATTCTTTAATCAATTCATAGTATTGGGTCACTCACGATACATTCTTTTCGGTACATCTGTTTCGATATTGTGTACACCTCATTTTAACACGTTAGCTCAATGAAACTCCACCGCGATTTTCGCGTCCGAACACGTTTACGGGGGTTCCTAAGCTCTTGTTACAAATACTAAACTTTTGATCTTGATATAATGTCTCGTATTTTAACGAGAAACGCCTTTTTTCTCGTAAATAAACGAGACTTTTTCGCCAATCGGGCCCTTAGATCAGTGTTGCCAGACGTACGATTACTATCGCGCAGTGCGATAATTTAATCGAAATTTTTAGGACGTACGATATCGTACCATTATTTCGATAATTCTGCCTCAACGTACGATAATTTTTTTGATTTTTTGAAAAACCTACTAACGATTTAAATTGTAGTATTAATTTATATAACTTCTACTAAAAAATGAATGATATTAATTTTCTGCCGAACGTGCTGCGTAGTCCTGAGGATGAGTTTATTACTCCTAGCTGTTACCGCATTTTTTTATACATTTTGAAACATATTAAGTTCAGTTAATTATGATAATAGACATTTGGTTTATTTTCCTGAAATGAAACTCCCGTAGTGCTATCAAAAAATCATCTAAATTCCACGCATTTATGTATGAATTCAACTTTAGCGGCAAAAATAAATGTGCGATAATTTTCCAAGAAAATCGAAACTTTTTGGCCTAGATACGATAATATCAGATTTTCGATCTGGCAACGCTGCCTTAGATTGAATTACCAGAGGATGATATATAAAATCTATTTGACAATTCGGGGACCTTTAGTCTGCTACGGGCAGCCATAAGCCCTATTATTTCTATCTGTTCCTTTGTGTGTTTTTTTTTCAAATTTGTTATGGTTTCAGTTAGAATATTACTGTCTATAATTATGAAAATTCCTAAAGCATTGAATTAATTTATAACCTCTTACAAATAATCCCTAATTACTTATCTCTACTTGGTGAAATTTTTACAATTTATATCTATAGGATAAGTAATACATGATGCAAGGAACACATCCGCGGCCAGAAATTCGCCTCTATTGGAATCTGCGTCGAGCCTGCGAAGCTACATGTTTTATTGGTATCTTCCCATTGTGCCGAATCCCATTCGACCGAATTCCCATTAGACCGAATCCCGCCAATGTTTTTGATGAAATTAGCCCAAAGGCGGCTTTTGTATTTTTATAATCTACCGACGCAATATTCAGTGTAAATAGTTAGGCCTAGGTCCCTTTAGCGTATCCACGTTATCTCCACTTTTTAAATGTTTTATGGTCCTCACCCTCTCCCACACAACAAACCAATTCCTCCTCTCGCAAAATCCCCCATTCCGACAATAGTAGCCTCGCGCGCGAACGAAGATATCGAGCCCGTTGCTCCTATAAACCTTCGACGGTCGACTCGCCTTCGGGAAAAAACGCTCGCGGCTATAGAACAGTAGCCACTATATGTAAAAAGCGCATAAATCTTTTTTCGTCCCAAAGCTTTACCATTATACTGTCAGACTTGTAAAAATCCCCAAAGAAGGAGGAACAGTTCCTCTGAAACTTAGAATTTTAAAACCGTTTTAAGTCTTTTTTCATTTAGTTTTTCACAATGTGCTTCTCTTCACTTCTAGGTTAGTTAGGTTAGGTAACACTGCATGCTGTTCTGATAGATTCTGAAACCGATAAAACCGAATCCTAAACCCGGAGAAATGCTGGTTTTTCGGTCGAATGGGACAATCCCATTAGACCGAATCCTAAATCCGCCAAAGTGCGGCTTTTTCGGTCAAATGAGATTGGGTTCGGTCGAATGGGATTCGGCGCAATGGAACACATTCGTTTTATTTGTGTAACCAAGATGGTTTATTATTATTATGGGATTTATTAAAACGAGGGTTATGACATTTCTCAAAGAAATTTCAGAAATCAGAAACCGATTTCGAGATTTCAGAGCACGAATTTCATGCTGATTTCGGGATTATAAGTGTGATTTTCACAAAGATTTTAGGACTTGCAATTTTATTTTCAGATTTCTAAGATAATGTTTGTCTAAAAACTAATCAATTAACCTAAAGCATTGAGGATTTAGAATGTAGTTGTGGGGTTTCACTTAATATTTAATTGTATTAAAAATTTAATGAATTAAAGTTTGTGAAACTGTTATCTATTTGGTTTAAATTGGCTATTGTAGGTTATTTTGCTTAATCTGTATGAATAAGGGGAAAATTATAATGTCGATATATATCCATTTTTTGTTGTGGTAATAAATAATATGAATGACTTGACTTTTGTACAATAATATTGATTAACAAGATTCAGTATTTAGATATGATACGTACAAAAGAATGACATATTATTTGTTATATTTGGCTAAGTAGCTTTCGAGTTACACGCGTTTTAAAAATGGCGGTCAATCTTACCAGAATTTTGTCATGTGCACCGACTTTATTTTATACCCAAATGGTCCTATTGACATCCCAAAAGATAAACTGAAATACCATAGTGGCTATACTACATCCATATCGCTGAAATAGCAATTATGTGTCAATGATTCAATATCCTGAATCTTTTATATTATTCCCTGACGTCTAGGTCTGCCAATCTCAGTCCTTTTCCATTGTTTGCTGAACTATTATTAGAAATAATTCCTATCAGTATAAAATTTATACTATTAAATTTAATCAACAAGATTTATTCCAGATTTGGGTAGATAGGGCGTGCTTAGAATGTCACAGTTAAAAAATACCATTATTATTATTGTTATTATTATTATTATTATATATCCTTGGTTCACCATAATTTGGTTGTCTTATTCTTTTGTTTGTATCACTTCTCCATAACTTTTCTTCTATCATTAATTTGACCGTATTGTTTCATTTGATCACAAATATTATAGAACTATCTTCAGTTTTCAATGAGCTTTTTAACGTTTCCTTACTTTAATGCTTGCTCAACCCAGAAGCCGAAGCAAAATAATTACAACAAATAACTCACGTAATAATAATAATCAGCTAAGCAAATACCCAAGGCAACACCTTAGGCCTAAGTCATCAAGTCAATACGCTGCTACGTTGTAACAATATAGATATACAGATCATTTCATTTCAATTATACAATTTTAACAAGACACTACCGTCGTTGCCCAACTACGAATACCTAAAATTCAAGAATTAGGAAAAAAATTCTAAATCAAAGAACGAAGAGCTAAAATGAAATATTAAAAACCACTAATATTAAAAGATAAAAGAAGACACAAATTGCGATAAAAAATATATTTGATTATATTAAGGGAGGATGGCTTTGTTGGGACGACCCGTGGGCACCGTGGTCCTAATACAGGGATGACCAAGTGTGAAAATCCTAATGATCGACTTTTTGAAGGGCGAGATCAACATTCTGGAAGTCAAGACCGTCATCATTATACTGGTTTTAGTATTTTAGTATTTATTCTAGATTACCATTTTGGAGGTCAAAATCGGTCTTTTTGAAAATATCAGCTCTGGTCTACTTGATTCGTGGAGGCCATGGATTAATTTTTCCCGGGATGAGAATGATGTCAGGAACCACGTCACCTTTTGCAGATACCGGAAAACCGTGTCGTGTGTTTTGAATAAGACTTTTGGAATAATTACACTGAAAATCGATGACGTTAACGAATTCCACAGATGGTAGCTTCTTAGAAAATATGGGCGGTGAACACATTTTTAAAATATTTAGTCGATTTTCAAGTCTACATTTCGTTTTTACTCAGGGTTACGGGAGAAAAATTCAGCTGGTGGGGTCTATCAAATTGTCAATTCCGTGTATAATTACGTAATATAACTGTAAAGGGACCGGATCAAAAAATTAGCAAGACCTTCAATGGCCTTTAATTCCAATAAATGGTAGAGTTTCTAACTGTGAGCTCAAGTACAATATTTAAGGAAGAACGCGTTCGTAATTGTCGAACCATCAATTTGTCGCTTAAAAAGGTTCGTCCTGTTTGATCAAGACATACATCGAGACTTTCCCGTCTGGCTCACTAAGCTATCAGTAATAATCAGTTGGAATTATAATTGGTAAAACCTTTTACATAAAGCCTCAACTCAGAATCACCAATCAACTGTTATTATCCGCTGTCATACCTTCATCTTTTTCATTAGTAAAGGGTGTCTTAAGACAAACCCCGAAAGAGCCTTGAAACGCCAGTTAGTGACGTAAACCAAAAAACCGTGATGAGTTTTTTTTTCTGTGTATTTGAAAAATGTTATCAAAAGTGTATAAAATAACTTTTAAGTAAGAAGTATTCATCTAGAGCATTAAAATGAAACGCGTAACTTCGCCAGTTAGAGGAGGATTTCCGCCAAATCGCGAATGGATTGTATCAGGGCTCAAAATGAACCGAGTGTATTTCGATTTTAAATTTTGAAATAAAATCCACGATGACATTTAATAATATCAAAAAGGTAATATCATCGATCTTAAGGGTGGCGCGGAGACATGTCTTGTCTCGGTCAAATAATTAAAATTGACGGCTTTTAAAATTCGTTTTGCGCGTGAAAATTAATCTACATGTGATGGTAAAACAAGTTGGCAAGCCAAAATATACCTCTCCTCGGAAGAATTGTCCCTAGTTGTATTAATTTATCGAGGTGACCCTTAATGATATATCTCCGCAATTCAGAGTTATTTACTGAAGACATGTATGTACCTGTAGTGTCGCGCGCTAAAACGTCATTTCAAAATCCGTCAATTACGTAATTGTAAGCCGTTCTAACTTAAATTTTCAAGGGGAGGTGAGTATCTTACCGGGTCCCTAAAAAGCACGCTTTTAAGCCCTATTTTGCACGCTGCGCCCCTCTACGGAACTCTATATCTTTTGGTTTAAGAAAGATTATAAATGATTTATTTGTTTCTAAATATATTTAAAAAAATTGGGGGAACTCGCCAGTTACATTAGCAAGATGTGGAGATGGATACTTTTCTCGTAAGCGATATATCATATATTCCTGTTAACACTCATTTTCATTCCTTAGCGTTTATCAGTAGACCTTGACTTCAAAGTAAACTTTTAGCAGTCAGGTAGATGCGGTTGATGGTTTAGAAAACGTCCAAAGGACTTGATGCAACAGGTTTTATCCACGTTGAAAGAAAAAGTTTGATTTGGGTTCAAATGTAATTCTCTCTACATACAGAATTTTTTAATTTATTAACACTGGCATTTTTCTCAAAAACTATATTACTTAGAAATATTAAATTTTCAGGTTGCACACTATCGAGGAAGGTCGTTTGTTTTTGTAAAGTGTAGCAAAATCCGAGGGGCAGGTCACTTCCATTTTGGGTGCGTTTTAATCATTGTAAAATGATTAAATCAGGGTAATCGTGATTAAATCAGGGTAATCAAGATTAAAAAATCTAATCAAGATTAGAAAATCTAATCAAGATTAGAAAATCTAATCAAGATTAGAAAATCTAATCAAGATTAGAAAATCTAATCAAGATTAGAAAATCTAATCAAGATTAGAAAATCTAATCAAGATATAAACGAGATTTAATAATTCTAATCATGATCTAATCTTTTTAATCAGGATTTAATCATTTCAAAGATATTTAATAATTCTAATCATGATCTTATCTTTTTAATTAGATTTAATCATTGTAATTAGATTTAATCATTGTAATTAGATTTAATAATTGTAATTAGATTTAATCCTTTTAATCACGATTTAATCATTTTAATCACGATTTAATCATTTTAATCACGATTTAATCATTTTAATCATGATTTAATCATTTTAATCACGATTTAATCATTTTAATCACCATTTAATCATTTTAATCACGATTTAATCATTTTAATCACGATTCAATCATTTTAATCACGATTTAATCAATATAATCGGTCGAATCGAGAATTTATCATTAAAATCAAAACTAAAGTACGATTTAATCATACTAATCACGATGTAATTTTTTTAATCAGGATTAAATCATTTTAAACAGATTTAATCATTTTAATCATTTAATCATGATTAAATCAGATTTAAACATTCTAATCATGATTAAACGTGATTTAATCAACTTAATCGTGATTAAATTGAAATTAATCAAAATAATCACGATTAAATCGGATTTAATCTTTTGAGGGGTGCGTCGTTAATTAAGGAAGTGACCTGCCCCTCGGCAAAATCATGACATTTTTCACGGTTTTGGAATTTATTTTTAAACTCGAAATTTTAAATTAAATTTGTTTGGTCGGAATAGGTCAATTTGTCACTAAAATAATAGTTCATGGAAATATACAAGTTTATTGCTGGTGGTATGAGCCTTTTCCCAAATAATTTAAAAAGAAACCTATATAAATTGTTATGTTTGTATAACTGCTAAAAATGAAAGTTTTTTAAACTAATTTTTTTATTGATTATTTATTTTGAGAAAAAGTGTTATAAAATTAAAAAATGAGGTTGTAAGTCTACAAAAATGTCTAATTTATGTCAACTGAATTTCCCAAAGCTTTTTTGCATTTGTACTTCGTTTAAATTTAAGTTTCCTTTTAAGTATTTAAAGTGCGGAGTCACCGATATAAAAATAATTATCACAACGTACTTCAGTAATTAGATATGCCTCATTACAACCGTGAACGGCGGTCAAAGATGGTAAAGTTATGCTACGGTGATGGTCATCAAAATGCACGTCTACTAAGTCAGTTATTAAAACTGTTCTTTCCTGACAGTCAACCAGATCACCACACCATGCTCCGTGTCGTTCGTGACTTTGAAGATGATAGCAACGTGAATCCCAGTTTCCGTGGACCGGGACATCATAACATTAATATAGAAGACAGTCATCGTCTACTTTGTCACCTACCCTCGAGCAAGTATAAGAATGGCATGCTCCGATTTGGACTTGTCAACGTATTATATTTGGAGTGTCCTTAACCCCAATAACTTTCATCAAATGGTTACAATTTTACCTAAAAAATGTTTACAATTTTACTTAAAAATAGTTACAATTTTACCTAAAAAATGGTTACAATTTTACTTAAAAATGGTTACAATTTTACCTAAAAAATGGTTACAATTTTACTTAAAAATGGTTACAATTTTACCTAAAAAATGGTTACAATTTTACTTAAAAATGGTTACAATTTTACTTAAAAATGGTTACAATTTTACTTAAAAATGGTTACAATTTTACTTAAAAATGGTTACAATTTTACCTAAAAAATGGTTACAATTTTACTTAAAAATGGTTACAATTTTACCTAAAAAATGGTTACAATTTTACTTAAAAATGGTTACAATTTTACTTAAAAATGGTTACAATTTTACTTAAAAATGGTTACAATTTTACTTAAAAATGGTTACAATTTTACTTAAAAATGGTTACAATTTTACTTAAAAATGGTTACAATTTTACTTAAAAATGGTTACAATTTTACTTAAAAATGGTTACAATTTTACTTAAAAATGGTTACAATTTTACTTAAAAATGGTTACAATTTTACTTAAAAAATGTTCCAATTTACCCAAACTTCAGGAAATTTACCTAAAAGTGGTCCAAATTATCCATTTCGTTATTTTCAATTTTTTTTAAATTTTCGTAGCTAGGACCCTGTGAAACCGAGAAAATTCCTTGCTTTTTAGAATGGAGATTTTTTGGTTTTAAGTGATCAAAAACATTTTCGGTTGCCATGGAAAATCGAGTGGGTTGTGGGAAATTTCATATCTCATATAGGTCTACATTACGGCCGACTTGGAACAAAATCGGCAATAAACAACTCGGGTACTGTCCTTGTGAGTTCAATGGGCGTTGGATTGCGCGGAACGGTCCAGTGCGATGGCCTCCTCGGTTCCCAGATTTGACACCGGAGGACTCTTTCCTGCGGGGATTAGTGAAGGAAGAAGTTTATAGCTGCGGATGATGAAATTATTAAACCCCATTTGGTATAAGACTGGTACATTTGTAAATTTTGTAACACATTCGGAAATTGTTTTTTCTTCCAAAATTAATAATCAACAAAAAATAGTTAAAAAAACTTACAATTTTAGCAGTCATACAAACATTACTATTAGGATAGGTTTATTTTTAAATTAGTTGTGAAAAGGCTTAGAGCCCGGTGCAGAGACATTTTTACCTCTCCGAGGGGACTTTGTACCCTAGGAGGGGTTATACAACCACCGTGTCAGTCTGTCTGTCTGTCAGGCCTGCGAACGCGTTCGCATTTTCGGGGCAAAGGGTAATCATTGCGTACGCAGTTTCTTGGCTCACTACGTTCGCAGTTTCTCGAAGGGTTGGCAAAACCACCGTGTGACGGTAAACGTTAACGGATTGCTTTGCGGTTGGGTTGGGTTTGGTTGGTCTTTTTTCGTCAATGCTCACCGTCGCGACAGTTTTAACTCAGTTTGATTGGATATTTCGTTATTGTAATGTTTATGTGCAGGTTGTGAATGTTGAGTTCGTGTTGTGATGGTTGTGGGTGTTGAGTTTGTTGTGAATGTTGAGTTCGTGTTGTGAATGTTATGGGTGTGGAGTTTGTTGTGTTATGAAGGTTGTGGATGTTGGGTCTGTTGTGTTTGTTTCCACCAGTTGTACACGGTATTCGTCTTAGTATCAATTTGCGATTTTTTGGCGCCGGCCGGAAATCGAACCCGGGTCTGCCTCGTGCAAGATATGTACTCTAACCACTCAGCTACCAACGCTTGCTAATTTACGGTGTTTTTCTAAAAAACAGCTTTGGCGAATGTCCTTTATAAAGTTATAACGTTAGGTACTATAATTTATTCTACATCATTTTAAATATTTATAAATTAAATTAATCTTATATTTAATTAAATATTTATAGATTATATTAATCTTATATTTAATTAAATATTTATAAGTTATATTAATCTTATATTTAATTAAATATTTATAGATTATATTAATCTTATATTTAATTAAATATTTTAGTATTTTAATGTAAAATTTGATCGTGATCAGGAATTGAACTCGACGGGTAAAAAGAACACAAAATAACAGTATATAAGGCCGTTGCCGTCAATATAGAAGATTTAGTCTTTCTTAGTTCTTGGCTGTCAGACGAACTACTTCAGGACGGGGTCCTGGTGTCGGTCAAAAGTTATGAGGTAACTTTGCGGTTTTAATTAGTTTGTTTGGTCTTCGTTCAAGGAAAGAGTTAAATTGTGTTTCGCTTTTGGAACGTGAGCGAATGGACTTAAGTGTATGAACAGTGCGTGTTTAAGACTGAAAGTGTTAAAGAAATTGTGAACTAACTCAAGTAAGCTGTAAGATAAAATTGATTGTTATTATTTTTTGAATTGGAATAACCTAATTATACCCTTGAAATTATCAATTCAACCTGTGAGGGTAATTAAGTAGATTGGAAGTAATTCGTAGCGAACAGCTCTCAGTTGTTAATTAAGACATAGTTTATAGTTAGGTAGTTTGAATTTAGTTAAAATTACTCAGTATAATTTATGATATTTACTTAAGTGTAAGTGGGTTTTGGTTTATTTTTCAATCACGATGAACTAAGACAAATCTAGTCTTAGACACTTGAGTACCAGTTCTGTACAATTACGTAGAAGGGATATATATTGTTGGGTTATTGATAAAAATTAAATCTAGAACGTTCCATAGACTGTTCCGAATAAAAATAAACATTTATAATTTTGCATAATTCTGGTTGCCATTTTATTTTCTAATCACTCGCCCACAACATTACAGTTCTGGCAATCCCGAATCAAATAAATTTTCGATATAACGGCGACGGGAAATTATTCTCGTAAATTTATCGCGCGGCCTTAGGGAATATTCTTTTAACAAAATTTCGATTAACTATCGTTTAATTAAAATCGGCCCTGTTCCGTTAAAATTATAAACCAAAAAGCGAACGGACGTTATAATACCCTCTGTAGATATTTCTTTCATTAAAATTCGCTTCGTATTATATTTAACTGATTAACTTGTTCTGTAAAAAGGGTTTAATTCAATTGTGCATTGTTATAGTACGTCTAACTCACTGTTGTAACTACTTAACTTATGATATTCTTAATAAATTAAATTTGGTCGTTTCGTCTCAATTATTTTAAATGAAATAAAATTTTTATACCGGGCGGGATTGAACCGGGATTAAGTTTTTAGTAAATAACTTTGAAATGCGGAAATATCTTTAAGGGTCGTCTCGAGAAATTAATACCACTAGGGACCATTCTTCCGAGGAGAGGTATATTTTGGCTTGCCAACTTGTTAAGAACCGCAAAATAGCGATTCCTTGCCAAATTAACAGAAAGGGGGCGTGGTTTCGGAAAATCGCGAGCTTCACGCCAAAACGGTGTGCAGAGACATCGCGATCGCAAAATAAACAGGAATACGTTCTGTTTATTTTGCGAGAGGTCTACGGCAGTCGCTAGCCGCCGAAAAGCTCGCTAAAACAATGGCGGATTGTGGTACGCAAAGAGCTCGGGAAATAAATTGAGAAGTAAACGCTTTTTACCTACTTTAATAAGATAAATAATACAACACGGTAGGTCAGAATCTTTTAAATTATTAAAATTTGAGTTTCTAGCTCATTATCGCTTTCCGAAAAATGTTTTTGTCAAATTATTGTCAGAGCCAAGGCCTAACTACAATCATGATTTACGAAACAGAAAAATAAGCCAGCCACTTTTAGCAATTTTACAGGTAAGAATAAATTGTAATAGGGAATTTTATACATTACTACTTTGGGTGTATTCTAAGCCTTGGTTTATTTATAGATCCTTATTTGCTGGTAGTGTATGCAGTGGGTTTTAACTAATAAGTCGGTAATGACATGGTGAATTGGTTCAGTGTATCAAGGATCTTAAGCTATCAACCAGCGTTTATACCAATTCATCTACCGAGAAGAAACCTTTCCTCAGGTAGACTAGGAGTTGCGATAAAAGATGTATAGGAATACTCAAGTTTATTTGGCATGCATCAAGAGCTTACCGAGCCAATTTGATGTATTACTCGAGAGGTCGGACACTTGCCATTATTTTTTACAAGAATTTTGTAGAGATTTTGGCGATTTTATCATTACATTTTGAAGTGATTTTGGGATTTCAATGTTAATTTACCATAGAGAGAGTTAAAAGATTTTGCGTTTTTAGACAAAGTGCAGGATTTTGGTTTATCATTTGTTACAATTTATATCTGGACTAGGCTATGTAAATGCGGTTGTATACTATCGAACCGAAAAGTATATTCGTTTATAGCCCAACATGGCGCGATTCAGTTGAATGGGAAATTTAAATCTGGTTCGTTTTCACTTCGGGTAGGTTAGTTCAGGTTGGGTTAGGTTAGGTTAAGTTAATTCAGGTTGGGTTAGGTTAGGTTAGGTTAGGTTAGGTTAGGTTGGGTTAGGTTAGATATGGTAGGCAACTATTTCACGTCGGGTCTTATCAAGGTTATTTTCCAAAATTAAACCCGGAAAATATCAAATTTCAAGGGAAAAGGGTCTAAAAATACACGTTGGTACGAAATAATAAAAATTTAAGACATAGTTTAGTCCAAATTAGATATACTATCGTCACGTAACCTACGATATATAAATATGTATCACTAACGGTATATTGAATGAAAACTGCGCAAAACGCGGTTTTCGGTCGATTGGAATTCGGTTGAATGGTACATTCGGACGAATGGGATTTCGGTCCAATGGTCTACAATCTGTAAATTCCAGATAATTAGGTAGAACAACAACTTATATAAAAAAGTAGGACCATTGTTTTACGTTTGATCAATATAGGATATTTCGCTAGAAATTGCTTTAGACAATTACCAGTTTTTGTACACTCGTGAAATTACTGAAATTATTGATGTATGTTATAAGTAGATTTATTTTAATTGCTATCAGCTAAGTTTTGAAATAAATATTTTCCTAAAAACCAAATGATACGGCTCATTTTCTAATGTTCAGAGAATCATTTTCGGAAAATGTTGGCTTATAATAGTAATGAATCTTATTTTAATTCGATATTTTATTGGTGTACCAACCATATTATAAAATATATTTTTAAAATCACAAAACCATTAAACTGTAATAAATGCAACCAATTTAATAAATAAGAGTAAGAAAACTATATAATCAGACGACACTAATTTTCATGCACTATTTTATTGCTTTAAAAAAGATTTTGGATAACCTTTCATTCTTCAGAAACTGATTTGCTTTCCCTTCGTGGCTATATTATATAAATATATTTCAATAAAATAACGGATTTAACTATAAAAATTCTAAAACCTTATAATAAATTTAGAGTAAGAAAATTATTAATTAGAAGAGCCAGGATTTCATCGTCAAAATGCAAGCCAACCATAACAACGTGATCGCTTTTTGCGTCAAAAATGGAGCTCTCCTATTGGTCCGTGACTTGGGTATAAAAATTCGTAAAAATAACAGCGTCGCCGATTAACCGGAATCGCTAAAACGTCTCTGCACCGCGATTTCGACTGCGAGGATCGCAAAATAAACAGCTCGCTAAATTGCGATCCTGTTAAAATTAACAGGAATCGCAAAACGTCTCTGCACCAGGCCCTTAGGTTACCCACAACCAACTTCTAATTTTTCATGACCTAATATCTCAGTGACATATTGACCTATTACGACCAAACTAATTTAATTTACAGTTTTCGAGTACGCTCTACAACTTGTTCATTGACAATTTTCGTCTACCACCTAGCGTTTCAAAAAATTAAAATTCCAAAACCGTGAAAAATATCGCAATTTTGCTGAGATTTACAAAAAATAACGACCATCCCCGATAGTGTACATCCTGAAAATTTCACATTTCCAGGTAATATAGGTTTTGAGCCAAATCCCTGGGCCGATCAAATTAAAACACCCTTAATATAAAAAAGACTTATAGCTTGTTTTTAAATATTCAGCGGTAATAAAAGAAAACTAGAAGAGCTCTCTTTTATCGACTGCTTGCACAACTTATTTTCAACGACTTTATATTTACTTTAGTATAGCAAAATTAAACTTCATCCTCGGATCTACTGTCACATTTTGGTATAAGCCTAAAAAAAGTGAAGTCAGAACAGAGTTTCGATAGCTTCCACCTACTTCTTATAATGGACGATTTGGCCATGAACTTATATTTTAAATTTTAAACAATAATACAAAGAAGTCAATTGAAAGTATTGGGCCTGTATTTAATGTAGCTTTCAATGAAATATTCGTTTCTGTGTAAAAAGTCGGGGGAAGTATTAAAGCCTAGTTTCATCAGTAAAAATACAGATCCTACGTTATACTAAAGGACGATTTCTAATTTTTGTTAATATTCTGGAATGATTCTTTCGTTGCGTCCACGTTTTCGAAAATAACGGCGTCCATCGTTCAAATCCTGGTGCTGACCGGACTTATATTTGTGACAAAAAACGATTATAATGACAATTTTGTACATTATATCATGTTTTAAGTTTTAAATTTTTAGTTTTTTTCAGTGACATTAAAACATGATTATAATGATAATTATGTTCATTATAACGTTTATTTCGGTTTTAATTATTAGTTTCCTCTAGTGGAAATCTTTTCTTCTATACATTAAATTGCTCATTACTCGAACCCACACCAATTCGTTCGGCAAAAGCTTACTCTAGAACCGAAATACACAAACAGAAACTTAGCCACTGGGTTGAAAGAGAGACAGATCAATGTTTTTGTTTCCGATCTGAACTTTTGGTAAGTTTCGGGCCTATACCGCAGGGGGAATAATATAGACCTTCGATACAAGATATATTTACATATGGTTTTCCTTCAATTTAATATTCGATATTATATATTTATAATTTTAAAATTTTCAAGGAAATATAAGGCTAAATGGTTGAAAGACCATATTTATACTATAAACAAAATCACAGAACTATGGCTTTATCTACCTTTAGTACAAGGTTAAATTCGAAAACATAACACGAATAGAGGAAAATATAATTCATTTCCCCTGTAGTATAGACAAAGCGTGAGCTTAATGCTTTTGCTAATCGAGCTTTGAAAACGAATGGATTAATAATAACAGGGCTGTACATAAACTTTAAATCTGTATTTTATATAAAGTGAAACGTAATTGTGTCGTAGAAAAGTCCAAACTACAAAGTAAAATTAATAGAAGTAAATTGTTTTGTGACGATCAGTATCTTATTATTAAAGCCATCAAGTTACCTTACAAGTTTCATGTCTGGCATTTCTATTGAATTACCAACTAGACATAAAATATATTTGTCGAAACATAAATATAGAGTAGCTAACGCTGGCAAAATAATTGTATTTTGTCGTATACAGGATTTTTCAAAAGGTTATGCAAATATTTTAAGGAGCTGCAGGGGGTGAGTTGAGAAGTATGCCTGTTTTTCCCCCATTTTCCTTCGATGAGTTAAAAGAGTGCCAGAGAGCTTAAAAGTGTGGCCTACTAGCCCCTGGAAGTAGGCATTGGTTCGGGTACCTTTCCTGGTAGAGACGTTGAGCAGCCAAAGCATTGCCATCCGCTAGTCCATACACGAAATGAATATCCGCCAGTTCTTCCGAAGTGAACTCCATTGTGGCAGTTTGAATGTGATGATAAATCGCGGTCTATCACGACTTTAAATACTGTTTAAGTTTACTTTTCTACGCTGGTTACCTCGATTTGTTTACAAAGTTCTTTTTTACTTATCACACGAACCCCAACCTTTATGCTCGCATTTCACTGTTGCTTCGTATTGCGCTTGTTTCAGCCTATTTCTAGGGGCTAGTAGGCCACACTTTGAAGCTCTATGGCGATCTTTTAACTCATCGTAGGAAAATGGGGGAAAAAGGCATACTTCTCAACTCGCCCCCTACAACTCCATTAAATTTTTGCAAAACCTTTTGAAACATCCTGATTATTTTGAGTGTACTGTGATTAAAGAATTTTGACTTTTTAAAACGGAATAAAAAGTCGCCACAACCGCGGGCCCAATATTCCGAAGAAAAATCATAAGTTTCGCTATAAAATCCGCACAGTATTCCAAAAATAGCCCAAATCAGACCACAAAAAGCCCTTCACGGTTTCCAAACATCTACATAACCACCCAAAATTTCGAAGATATTAAACTGAAATTCCAAAACAAAATGAACAAAAAAGCAAAGCAATCCCCAAACGAAGCGTGCAAACATCGCTCGGCCTTTAAGTATTAAGATGAACCAATTTACGAGCGACGTTGATCTGGAAAACTCACACTTTCTCTTGACTAAAAAGTCAAATAATATGTAATTGTATATTGTGTTTTAAAAAAAAACATGATTATTTATTTGGAAATCAATAGGTGATTATGAAAAATATCGGTGGTCACGTGATTTGGTTAAGTACTACCAAGTTGAAAGTATCAAAATTGGCCCTTTTTGTAAAATCGTCTGGCTAGTTGGGCAAGGGTTAGCGAGATTTCTATAATTTCATTGTTCAATCGAAAGGATTTTTCGTTTTTCGTTTTGAGAGAAGTTTGCAAAGTCGTTAAATTAAGGTAATTGATTTATTAAATGAAATATTTTTAAATTCTATCCAAATTGATTTTAATTCATTTTCAGGAATAATGTAAACATGTATGTAAATATAACCTTGTGTCTTCTATGAAAATTGGGCTTGTTTCTTTACCTATACTTGGTCTAGAACTATAAGAAATAAAAAAATATATAATAAATTTGTTAACTTTATGTATATTTAATAATTTTACAAAAATACTAACTTTTCCAACAATCAATCCATGGTTGGTGCTTTTTACTAAACGCGGACGACCGCGGGCCTCGGTAGGTGCAGACGAATTTAAGCAGCCGACGCTTTGTCAAAAAATAACCAACTCCCGTGAGCCTCTGCGCGCAATTCTTTTTCATAATCACCTATTGGAAAAGTTGGGCAAATTAATACTATTATATTCTTAGGGGTCGAATAGGATTTTCGTGTTATAACTTAAGTAAATTTAGGAATTAACTAAGGTCAAATCAATTTAAAATATCATTACTATGCTTTTTTACACGAATGTTGTTAACATAAGCCCTGACCTATATTTCAGCTGTTTAAACTGGTTCAAATACATTTTTGACTTACATTGTTAGTGATACCCAGTGCTTATTGCTGTTACCACTTCAAGCCCAAAAGCGGTGACTAACTTTTATATCCAGTCTCTGAGTATTAGTACTTCCTAACGATTTAATAAAGTGGATTTATTTAAGTGGCTTTTAGAAATAAAATAAGAGAAAACTATCTTAGAACTTCAAAGGTATTCACACAAATAATTCTCAGCTACAACGTCGAAACTTAGAAAACTTGAATGGTAAAGACTTAATTTTGCACCAAAACCAGTGACGTAGATACCGTGGTTGTCGTTTCTATCCCAATCCAGTTTGGAGTTAATTTGAATTCAAAACATTTTCATATTTTCTGAAGTTTTAAATGGCTGACCCTGTTAAAAAATTTAAGATAACACCACTGTCGAAATCATCTGATGATGGATGTAATGATGGAATTGCGTGTCAGAAAATTGGCAATACTTATATTAATTTTTTCTCCTTTTAACTGCTTTGGTCGTATATCGTGATTGAACCTTTTAAATCATTTCCCTTAAATATATCATTACGAACCTGAAATGTATAGTCTGAATAATTTGTTAATATTTGATACATATAATTAATTTGTGCTCTCAGCTCCTCTGATAAAGGGAGTTTTTTTCCCGAGCTGTTTCTTTTCTTAGTCGTCATTAAAAGAAAATTTTCAAATAAAAAAACATGAGATAGAAATTTACATAATGAGTAGTTTCTTAATTTTTAAAATAAACAGGTTGGTTCAGAAATGGTAATAAAAGTATTGCTTCAAGCACGTAGCATGTTGCTAAATGAATAACTTAACTAGATCCTCCATTAATAGAAGAAGATAAGACACCTCTTACTGTTATAAGTATCCCTAAGGAGCAGAACCATCCCTTGGGTAGGGCGAGAGGGGCAGGGGCCCAGGGCGCCAAAATGTTAGGGGTGCAAAATCGATAATATTCATTTAAATTAGATATTGAAAATTTAAAAATTTCTACTTAAGGTTCTGGGGGTGCCATTTTGGTTTTTGGCCCAGGGCGTCATTTGGACTAGGTACGGCTCTGCTAAGGAGCTGTAAGCGGTAACGCAGCAATGATCTATCTCTTACCATTTTTAGCGCTTTTTGTCATTTTAAGCGAAATTGAGCGTTCAATATTGCTTTGATTAAACAGAGAAAAATAAAGTGAAGAGATTAATCTCTTAAAACCCATCAAAAAGAAAAGAGCTCTGATTTTCAGCTCTTAATAACAGACAAAAAGCAACGCTAATCAATTGCTCAAAAATAGAGTAAAGAGTGGATCACCAATTTAGGGCTCAAAACAGATAAAAGAGCACCACTCGAAAAAAAGAAAAGTGGAGATAGCTTATTTATCCGCTCAAAAATGCTCTATTATGAGCTGATTTATGAAAAATATCCCTCATTGCTGAGAACCTCAGTAAAAATGCATTTCTCACCTTAAAAGTCAGATTATAATTTTTTTAAATAATTACTGTTGCCGGTAGGGTTGGCTGATTTTAAAATTTATAAAACGTAAGAGCTATTAAGACGAAATCTTCCAAAATTTCATTCGCTCTCAGCTTCACTTTTTCAAGGCCAACCAGAAAGACTAGTTTTATGTTTTTGACAATTAACCCTGAAACTACTCTTTCTCTCCCTTCGATACATCTTTAGAAGGCTGAGTGCGCTAAATAAAAAGGCATTTTATTTTGAATGCGAATTTTCGTCGTGGACGTTATCAAATGCCCACGTTCAGTGAATAAAATTAAGTTATTCTCGTAAGCGTTTTCAAGTTTCATTTGGTTTCGCTTGTTTTTTAATAAAAGTGTCAAATTAATTTTGTAAACGAAGGAAACGAATTATGATTCAGGTAATTTCATTCTTTTCATTTACTTATTATGTATTAAAACTAAATAAATATTAAAAATTAAATTAGTATTGTTATGAATTAATACTGATAGCGTTAGTTGATAACGAAATTAATTCCGTATTATTATCGCGTAAAACCGTAGCCGATAATAAAACCACTATTAAATATTTAATAACCGATATATTCCTATAACTAGATAAAGCGATAAATATATTTTATTTTAATAATAATCAGCTAAGCTTATATCCAAAGCACCCCCTTAGGGCTATGTCATCGAGCGATAATCACTAAATTAATGTAATCGATAGCCTGATACGAAGAAAATAAAAAGGTTTAAATTTTAATAATAAAAATGTGTGTTATTTAAAATAAAAAAATTTAAACCAAAAAATTCAGAAATGGTTTACAATTTTAAATTTTTACTTTTATTTTTTAATGAATAGTGCCCATACTTAAGAGCGTAACTAAACTAGTTAAACCATGGAATGTTTTTACAACGATGACATTCACTATAATTTTAGTACTATTTCGATTAAATTTTAGTACTATTTCGATTAAATTTTAGTACTATTTCGCTATAATTTTAGTACTACATGTATTTCGATTTAATTTTAGTAGTATTCCAATTTAATTATGTGTACCTGTTAATTCGATACGAATATTTTAAAAATTAAATTAATTAGTAAAAAAACTATCTTTAATTTAAAAATAAATTAAAAAGACTGGAAATCAGTTAAAATACGATCTCTGCTTGAAATTGGAGTACGCGAAATGTATTTAAAATTTGATTTTGCTATTAACTAGATCGCGAATGAAATATAGGAAACGTTTATGCATATTGCATTAGACCGATATAGTCTCTGCGATACTGTATACAACTATTAAGCTTCGACAAGGGACTGAAATGCCATTATAAGGAATTATAAGAATTAGTTGCGATTCTTAGTAGATTCAAATAGATGTTTGCAAGGCTAGCTTAAAGGAAGACATTAAATTATAATAATAATTTCAGTCATTTTGAACAAAAATAAGTGAAATATGATGTGAACTTTGCTATCTTACGATCAAACAATAGAGCTTTTTTCCCTTTTTTTCATAGCGTAGTTTTAATTTCATCATTCTTTATTTAAGCATGATTTAACGTTAAAGTTTAAGACAAGGGGTAATTTTTAAAACTTTTTTATTTCTATCAATTTTTCAAGTATCGCAATAAAGAAAATAGCACTAGAAGGTTTAAGGTATAGACAATAGAAAGTTATGTCAGTTTCTAACATCAAATTTTATTCCATTTTTGTTTTGTTTTTCAATTATTAACCAAGCTCCAAAATCTTCGGTAAACTTGGGCAAGCGCTATGCATCAAAACTAACTAAAATCAAATAATAAAGCATAGCAAAATTTTAAATATTTTATGAAAAATATTCAAATAATATTTTTAATTATATTATAAATATGAATAAATTTTAAAATTAATTGAATTAAAAGATTTAATATGCATTAGTGGCTTTTATTATTTTATTTAAAAATAAGCTTTAATATATATAATTTCGTTTTGGTGTTGTTTGTTTACTTAATTTATTTATTAAAAAGCTGACACCAATTTCGTTGTTTGCGACAAATTAAATATTCAAACCGTCAATCCAGTTTTAACTTTAGTTAGGCCTACAAGATATAAAATGTAAGTTAAAACGAAATTTTCGTTAAAAAAAAAATCGTATAATATCAGACGTCGTTTAAAAATTGGCAAACCATTTTTATTTCTGGACATTTGGATCACGAGATCCAAAATAACAATTTCAGTGAACTTAGGGGTAATGCGAGAAGTTCACTGAAAACTTAACTTTTTCGATTAAGAAGTGAAAGCGTTTGCTTAGCAGACAAATTTATATTTTTAGCGCTATCCGAAAAGTGAATCTATGAAAAGCTAATCTAAAATGTATTTAAAAGTAAGCAAATTTGAAATTTCTTAATTGAAAATAAAATACTTAAATTGATTTCTCACAAGATAAAATTGTGTGTTAAGGAAATAACTAAAAAATTGAAATGAAAATAAAATTTGTTTAAAATTGAAATGAAAATAAAATTTGTTTAAAATTGAAATGAAAATAAAATTTGTTTAAAATTGAAATGAAAATAAAATTTGTTTAAAATTGAAATTAATTTGAAAAACAATACTAGGGTAAGACAAATAACTTTCTAGTCCAGCTTAATCTACTGTGATTGATTGTAGACCATTGGACCGAAATCCTTTTCGTCCGAATGTACCATTTAACCGAATCCCAATCGACCGAAAACCGCATTTTGCACGGTTTTTATTCAATATACAGTAGTGGTACATTTTTACTTACCGTAGGGTACGGGACGATAGTATATTTATTTTGGACTAAACTATGTATTAAATATTTATTATTTCGTACCGTTGGGCATTTCTAGACCTTTTCCCATAAAATTCGATATTTTAATGGGAAATATTTCTATTACTGTGTTCTTTCGCTACTGGAAACTATCGCCTGTAATATGTATTGATTCAGTCAATTTATTCTTGTATAAATAAAAATGATTCTGCAATAAACCAAAAATACATATTTTTCTAAGCATAATGGCTTAACCTAACCTATAGTGCCTACGTGCCTGCGGCGCGCCCGGCTAACCTAACCCAACCCAACCTAACCTAAAGTGCTTACGCGCCGGCGGCACGCCTGGCTAACCTAACCCAACCTAACATAACCTGATAGCCTAAATAAATATATTTCGGTCCATTGGGAAAACCCATAGCATTATTTCCCATTAAATCGAATCCCATTCGACCGAATGCCGTTAAATAATAAAAGCCTGACATATGTCATGCATTTATATACTATAATGGGAATCGGTCGTATGGAATTCGGTCGAATGGTAAAATCTCTAGCATTATATCCCATTGTATCGAATCCCATTAAATCGAAAATATTCGTATTACATTTTTGTTACTAGTTTAACATGGAGTGATTCGTTTGCTTAGTCCAAATTATGAATAATAAAATCGTGAACCCTACTATACATCAAAATCTACAAATAAAAACACGAAGCAGATTTAAATTTCCGAATCAACCGAATCCCCACCAAATTGGGCTATAAACGAAAATACTTTTCGTTGCAATGGGATTCGGTCGAACGGGATTCGGTTCAATGGTATACAACCACTGTGATTGTATCGATGTTAAAAACCCGCGTTGACAGATCAGATTCAATTTTATTTAAATTGAACACTGAATATTTATCTCTTTAATAAACTGCGATCCTTTCATCGAAAATAGCGATCTCGACTTTCGTGTTCTCAAATATGAGGTTAAATTTTATAAAATGAAAAACCAAAACTATATTATGGCCGATCTGGACGTTGAATATGCCAATTCCGACCTTCAATATAGAGATCTTTGAAATTGTAAAATTGGGACTTAAATACTATCTAGCCCCTCAACTGCAGCACGTTTGTCATTTTTGATGGGTGCGGTTAAATTTTAAGGAAAATACACTTTAGTGGTTTTGAGACATTGTGACTTTTTCTTAATTCACAATTCAAATTTTAGTCAAACTTTTTTGTTTTAATACTTCGAATAATCCGTGATTTTTATTAAAAATGGTTGCCTACACAAAATGCCTTTGTTTAAAATTAAAATTTCACGGTTTCATACGAATTATCCTCTTGTGGTGGATCAAAGTCAGTGGAATCCTTGTTTGAAGCAGCTAAGAGGAATTCCCGTAGAGCAGAATATAACGCCAAAAGGAATTAAAGGATTGTTTTGGAAAATATTGACAATAACCAGATTGTTGCCTTCTTGAAATCATTAACACGCTTCAGGGCCAAATTTATAATGGATACTAGGCGAAAATGGTAGATCTAAAAGATAATATACTCTTAAGCACTATACTGAATGAAAATGACGGTAAAAATTAAATCAGCATGGAAAATTGGAAACAGCCAAGAAATAGGATTTTTGAAATAAAAACTAAATCTAAACTATGTAAAATCTACACGATTTCAAGGCTGCTTGATCTACGTATTATCGGTTTTCATTTAAAAAAATTGGTCGTTGCGATAAAATCGCCATAAAAGTGTTTAACCAAGGATTTATTTATTAATACTTTGAGAGAATGACTGTATTGAGACGTTCTCCGACTTCATGTATGAATTCCCCTTTCGGCACGAACGAGGGGAGGAGACACGTCACCGGCGTGTGCTCCAATCACGTCGAAGCGGTCAAGTGGCGAATCTTAGGGAACCAATGAGATGCCGGATTGATTTGGTTTTATTAATGGAGAATAATTTTAATTTTAAGTGTGATACTTTAAAAATGGTCTCAATATATAGTCATTCTTGAGAGATTATTTCATAAATATATTTAGATATATATGTATATTTATAGCACAGGAATTAATACTGTTATAGAAGAATCTTTAACCAACGAATAATTCTGCGGAGGTTTCGTGAAAGTGGTGATATAATTATTCCTCATAAAATAAACTTTTAAGATAGTCATTCTTCATCATTGTATATAAATACTTTCAGTACCCTAAAAAATTTAATTTTTTCTTCGTTATCATCAAACTTTTACAGTATATTCCTTCGGGGCTTTATCAGAAAAGTTTAAATGTGACAGAAATACCAAAAAAGTAAAATTAATTACAAAAAATTAATTAAATGTAATTAAATTCAATTAATTGAAAATTAAAAAAGAAATATAATGGAAGTAAAATTGAAATAAAATAGAAATTAAATAAAATAAAATAAAATAAAATAAAATAAAATAAAATAAAATAAAATAAAATAAAATAAAAAAACGAAATAAAATTGAAATAAAATGGAAATAAAATGGAAATAAATAGAAATAAAATGGAAATAAATAGAAATAAAATGGAAATAAAATTGAAAAAAATTAAAATGAAATAAAACTGAAATCAAATGGATATGAAAAGTGGTAACTTTAGCTTTTACGTAGTCGAAGTTACCACTTTTTTAAACTATGGCAACGATAAGCAAATTAATTTATCTTTATATTTGCTGTGTATAACAAGGTATCTTTAAAATATTTTATATAGATATGTTATGTGTGATTGTATTACGAATGACTGTTCAAAGTACTAATATTGCGCTATATTGCTCTTTGGGGAAAAAGGGGAACTATCCATCTCGTTTAAAATCTTTCTATGGAATAAATCCAACAGGAGGAAAATGAGTGTCTCGTTACAAGGAAATTATTACGCAAAAGGCAGATTGCAAAAAGTTGCTACACATCAAAAATGATCAAATCGGAATGTAAAAGCTTAAGATTTAATGATTGTTTTCTAGCATCTACATTAACGCCCTCGGTCATAGATGACAGGAAATATTAACATCTGTCAATTCTTTTTTTTTTCTTTTTTGAGGAATTCGTTTTGTCTTTCGAGATTTCCTTCGAAATCTAAAATGGGAAATTTGGCAGACCGCGCTCTATTAAATCAGTCACATAATACGTGATCTTCGAATTCCATCTTACGTAACGTATACACTGTTAATTTTCCGTTCATAAAGTTAACTTATGGCAACGGATTCAGTTAACTTTGTTTTGATCTAGCTAGCCAATTTATTTACATTTTGGACCCAAACACGTTAATTTTAAAATAGGGAAATAATTATGTTGCAAAGTACTAACTTTTATTTTGTCCTCAAAAATAAATTGTTACACTCGTCAACTTACTATTTTTCAGTTAAAACAGGTGTGTTACAATAGTTAATCTGTAGTTTATGGCGATCTTATAAAATATAAATTGTACAGCCCTGATTTAAAAAATTCGAAGAAAAATGAATGATGTAGTTAGTCAAACGACGCCCGTAGTAGGGAACAAATTTAATACTTGGCGGATTTGGTGCAACGATAAAAGGAACCTCAACATTATCCCAAAGACTAAATCAAAACATCAGCTAAGGAAATAACAAAAGAACCACACAGGCCTTTCATGCCACGCTGCCCAACAGCTATCTTAATTTACTTTCACCTTTAATCTTAACCAATTTTTATGGAAACGGATAAATCACATCTTACCAGCATAATTATAATAATGTTATGCAATGCAATGTAAGTAATGTTATGCAATCCAATGTAATGTTATATTATGAAATACAATATAACATTAAATTATTGCTAATTGTGGAAAATTAAGGTATTTCACGAAAAGTTAAGTGAATTGCCCTTGAAATATAATTAAAATAAATAAAAGGATAAAATATAATAACAGTTTCTTCTTGAAATATTTTCCCTTACGTTGGAACCAATGATAATAAATGATCAAACAGGAAAAGCAACTTCGGAAATTTACGAATAAAAAATAATATTATTTGACGGTTTGGTTCCGACTCGATTACGGCGCACCGGTGAAACAAATAAAACCTGTTGGAAGCTGGAGGCCGTTTCTTCTAAGAAAGCGTTATATTTTTTACCGCTAACAAATCTTTGGAGTTTGGCCACGACATTCCCTAATTCCTACAGATCAACGAACTTAGATTACACGCTATTGAAGGACGGTGTAAGCCAATTTAAAATCTGCGAAAGAAAGAATCGTTGCCGACGTATAATTTCCAATCAAAATGTCAAAGAGAAAATATTTGGAAAGATCATTCGTTAAAGAAAACTTATTCCTAAACAAATAAAAAAATTATTTTATCAGAAGTTCGTAATAAATCCTTTTCAAAGGAAGTATCCATGATCACCATTAATTTGAACCATGTACTTTTACTCATCGCTGATTCCATTGGTTGCCAATTTCAGGGAGCACGTGCTAATAAATTGTTCGAGACAGGCATATGATTTTGAAATTGGATTAGCAAAAATACCGAACTATACTTTTAGGTACTAGACTTACTTCGGACCATCGTAGATGTTTAAATATTGATAAAATAAAATTAAGAGCATAATATACTTGTTCAAGAAAATTGTTAAAGCTCAGGCGTTAAATCTGGTGAAATAATGATTTTTTCCAATGATACTTGTTATACCAATCCTTAAAACTAGATAAACAGCCATTCTTCAATTATTGTTCTTCATTATTTTGTTTACGTGCCTTTATAAAAACCTTCGTTTCACACAAGAATGCATTTATTCATTCTAAAAGAGAATGTCTAAGTTGAGAAGATTTTTACAGTAAACTACGTCTCTCCCCCCCCCCAAAAAAAAATCCGCCCGGTAGATCATTGGTTCCTTAAAAGTGACTTCTTCATAGGCCGGTGACCTTTTTCCTCTCTTGAAGTTCAAGTAAAAATAAAAGCATTCTCGGTTTCTCCAGGAAACTATGCGCTTAAGATTTTTAAGGTGCCATTTATGATTCTTGCAGATGCGGGAACAGTTAGACTCGGCTCCAGCTCAACATTAAGCTTTGTATCAAATATAAGTTCACTTACCTTCTTTGGTTATTTTTTAAGTATCTAAATTGTTGATTTTACGTGGAACTACAACTGCTTTCTCAAGAACATGACAAATTCACCAATCTCTTGGTTGAGATTTAATTTATTGGTAAGTCTATTTTTCGAGTAGGTGTCCTTCATTTGTATTCACGCCCTAGTTTCTTGAGCCTCTTCCTTAGACCAGCGGTTTCCAAAATAGTCCAAGAGCCCATGACAAAATAAGCATGTGATAAGGTACACGATGGGTCAAAGTATTTTTTAATAAGGTTAGTGATTTGTAACAAAGAACTGTTTGTCTTACGGGTCAAAGTGGGGGCTTTCCGGAAATACGAACCACGTGACGTCACTTTCGGTGACCTTGAAAATTTATATGACCTGATATTGGTATCATTCGATTGGTCTCAACGCGCTCTTACCAAATATCGCAAAATTAACCTTCAAATCTGAACCAAACGGCGTATAAGACTAAAAAAGTAATTTTGTCTTATACATGTAAATTTGGGAGGGGCTCGAAATTAGTTTTTTAGTCTTATACGCCATTTGGTTCAGATTTGAAGGTTAATTTTGCGATATTTAGTAAGAGCACGTTGAGACCAATCGAATGATACCAATATCAGGTCATATAAATTTTCAAGGTTACCGGAAGTGACGTCACGTGGTTCGTATTTCCGGAAAGCCCCCATTTTGACCCGTAAGACACACAGTTCTTTGTTACAAATCATTAACCTAATTAAAAAATACTTTGACCTATCGTGTACCTTATCACATGCTTATTTTGTCATGGGCTCTTGGACTAAAAGGTGTTCCGTGGGTCACCGGAGTTCCGAGACAGCACTGCAATCTTTGTTTGTGTCAAGAGTCTTTTAAGATAAGTAAAAAAAATAAGATGGGGTTCCGCTAGTATTAGCTGGATAATTTAGGGTTCCATAGAAAAAGAAAATTGGGAACCGCTGCCTTGGACACTTCAAGTTAAGACATATATAGTTTTCTGACGGAACTTCATATACGCAATTAAGCATGGCCGAATTAGTGCCATCAATTTATTTTGGTGATATAACAACTTAAATGATAAATTACATTACACCTTGCCAAATCTTTTGTAAAATGTGGAAAAGTTCAAATACATTTATTTCTTCTAATATTGTCAATTATAGTTATACTGAAATTTCGTTTATATGTTATTATAATAAACATTGCATTCAAACATTTCTATAACTAAATTTAAACTTTAAAAATCGTAACTTTTTAAAATATTGGTTTTGTTTGAGAGTGGGAAGTTAAAGCTTGCACATCACTTAAATTTTTGAAAGGCTACTATTTGATATACCATAGAAGCCTAATGAGTTGAGCAAATCAAATTTATTATTACATCTTCTAAAAAAAATTAAATTAACATTATAAATCATTTTTAATCCAATATTTTAACGTTATATCATACATAAACGCGCGGAATTTTTCATGATATTTTTAACATTAACAATCTATAGTATAGATAGTGCCTCGCGATGACGTGATTTCGTTTCCATGGTAACATTTTCAAAAGCGCCAGGATTTTAAGAATTTTCTGTTTTTGTCAGAGGTGGGCAAAAATTTGTGAGTGAATTCTGAAATGAACGCTCAGACCTTTTTAATTTGTGTGATCAAGTAAGCTAGTGCTCAATACTGGCGATGCTATTTTCTTTCTCTTAAACTGAACCAGCTCAGGCCGAGCGCCGTGAAATTATCTCAGTCACTGATCGTTCACGGTGCGTTGAGCGAAATCGGCTGATCGACACGCTAGCCTGCTCAATTTGAAGCGCCACGTCCTCCAGCGGCGGGATAATTCGTTCACTAGAAAGCGCTGACGGCGGGCTGAGTGAGATCGCGCCGAGAGAAGCGCTAGTTTTTTAACATTGGAATTTCTCAACGCACTGAGTGACTGGATAGTCTTTTTTCCGGAATTCGCTCACAGCGCGGTGAGAAAAAATTATACAAATAATATTTTTATTGTCGATTTTTTTATTCAATGCACTTTTTTGTGAAATAATTTATGAGAAATGAAACTTTTTTTCTCACAGCGCTTTGAGCGAATTCCGGGAAACAGTCAACCCCGTCGTTCAGTGGGATGAGAAATTCCAATGTTAAAAAACTAGCGCTTCTCTCGGCGCGATCTCACTCAGCCGGGTCAGCCCGCCGTCAGCGCTTTCTAGTGAACGAATTATCCCGCCGCTAGGGGAAGCGGCGCTTAAAATTGAGCAGGCTAGCACCTCGATCGGCCGATCTCGCTCACCGCGCCGTGAAAAATCACTGACTGAGCGAACTAATCGGCGATCACCCTGAGCTGGCTCAAAATCTCTTTCTCGATTAACAAGACCAACCGACCTTCGTATTTGAAGTGCTCACTCATTTCGAGAGGATTTTCAAAAATGAACGCTCACAATGTTTGCCCACCTCTGGTTTTTGTATGTTAAGTGTGAAATTCCCACGGAAATTTTATACGGAGGCACACTTATGCGTAATTATGTTTTCTATAGTTATATACTCGTCTATCGTTTTGGTGGTTAAAATATTTTAACAACACTTTTACAAGAATCTACATAAAATAATTGAGCCAACGTTTGTTTTATTGCCGATACGTTTCAAAACTAGCGTGCGAGGATAATTGCATAGAATCGTTGTCAAGGTTAATTGTATTGAATTATTTTTCATTATTTGTATCAATTCACCTACGTTAAAGTTTTGTTTGCCTTTTGACGTGTGTTTGATGGTACGTGAGTGTTGGCATGTGGGTGTGGGTAAAAGTGTTTGGGATTATTGATATTTAAATCAACCACGATCGCAATTACCAGGCATATCAATTGGTTATGCTTTATGTCTTGGAGTACCTGGAAATGAGATAAGGTTAAGGGTTTTATAGTCACAACATTATTTACCAAACGTAAGAACAATTTAAATGAAAAATTGAAAATAGTAAATAGCAGTTTTCGACAAAATGGTGAAATAGTTACCCAAATTTAGATGAATTTCTTATGCACCAAACGGTGTTCGTCCAATCCCCCACCCCCGAAAAATAATGGTCGGCCCCTAAAAATCAAAGCACAAAGGGCTGCTAGCAGAGTTGGTCATATATTTTGAGACACACAACATACAGGGCCTTTACAACTAGGTTTTTTCTATTAAAATAAAACTATACCTTATTTGACAATCTCTTTTTTATAAAATCTGGTAACCAAATAAGATAAAAAATGTTTGATTTAACTAGAAATATATTGGAATGCTTGTCCTGGCCCAGCCCACGAGATAAAAAATCTCCTTTGCGCGTGCTCCCCTCTCACGTAGTTGTTTGTTAAGTTAATAAAGTGACGTCAAAAAAACCGTCCACCACATCGAGACGAAAATAAGCCGAGATAAGCATTCCAAGAAGAGCTACGGATTCCTGTCGAAACATATAAGCCGCGCTATGAAAAATATTTTTCTACTTGGTTTAAAAACTAGGAATCACACGTCTTAAAAATACGATCTGATTTGTCAAAAAAATATATCTAACGTTCCAGCTTTCAATTAACCTGGAACAACGTATAGCTTGCATACTAAGGCTAGGCGCCCACTGGCTCTCAGTTTCGTATCCGTCCTGCCTTCCACAAGGCATTGTCTCCGGTACAAAGCAAAGGCTTGTGAAAGGTGGGACGACGTTACGAAGAGCAGTGAGTGAGCACCTGGCTTAACTCATTCGTTTTAGTTAAAGGAAGTTTAAATCGAAAAATTGTCTGATATCATACTCTACGACGGGTTTCAAACTAATGCCAGTTATCGAAGCTGCTAATAAATCTAGTGGCAGTTATGTGAACTAAAATTACTATGTTGAGATCATTTTCAGCGTAGCTCGACGAGTATGCTACCTTCTCCTTAAAATTCATTGTTCTCGCATTATGGGGTGGCGGAGTGGTTAGCACTTTCACCTCGCAGCCAGAGAAGCCAGATTCGATTCCACCTTGTGACACTGGGTGAAAAACTCTGAACAACTCCTTCTGCGTTGAGTTTGCAAGTTCTTTCCCCATTGGTTTAAGGGGTTTTCCCTCGAGCTCTTCAGTTTCCCCTTACATAAATTTGTTGAGGTTAACGGTAATAGTTAGTGTAAGGAGCTGTTGGCTCGCGTGGCATGAAGGACTTGCCCCCACCCTCCTACGCATTGTAACCCGGCCACCTGAATTAATGGCTTTAAAAGTAGCTTGATGACTTGGATATTAGCCTAGCTGATTATTATTATTATTAATGTTTTCACTTTGTTATCACATTGGTACCAGGATTTCAAGGATCACCCCACTATTCTCCCTAAATATGAAAATCACATTCTTGATAATACGAAGCTATTGCTGAATAACAACCCTTCAACTGAACTAGTGCTCGGAATTGTTTATTCATTATCCACAAAATTTCCGATTTATTTAACAAAAGTTGGTAAAAAGAATATAATTTTTACGCAACCAAGCATTTATTAGAATTAAAGTGGTATTAATTTAAATAATTGTTTCTTTTGTTTAAATAATAGGCTTATCCACTTTCTATTATTTAAACATTTTACAATTATTATTCAAATATTGATTATTTAAATAAATATTATTTAAATATCGCCGCACTTATTTTATCCATGGATAAACGTTAATCGAACGCCGACCTCTAAACAGAACTGCTTGAAAATAATAAAATAATTTTAATTGTTAGAAAAAATTGTGTCACTTACTGGTGCTGATCAGTAGCTTTTATTGTACTACATCTTTACAACCATTTCGAGCCCCTTTCAAAAATAGTTTTAAAAGCCCAAGTTACGAAATTTTTAAGTGCATATTTTCCTCTCAAATAATTCGTTACATACAAAACATCGAAATTGTATTTGTTTTTAAAGTTTACAATCGATGTTAATTATGTACATTTGGCTCTAACGGAATCACTTCCCGCAAATATGAATGGTACTCGTAAATCACGTTTTCGGTTCTATCGCATCAAACGACCTTGAACTCAAACCGGCGAATAAAGAAAATGTTCGCCTGTCAATAGACAAGTAGACGCCGAATAACCTCTCGACGTTTTATACGCGAAATTTATTTAAAATTGAAAAATTAAGCTCGTACCAAAAGACGGGTACGGAGAACGTGCAGGCTGTACAAAATATATATACATTTCACTTCGAATTTGAAACGTATTTGAGATGATATAGGTTAATTGAGATTAACAATTTAATGGTAATTTAATCACACAAGGGGGTCGTTATAATCAAGGGAATGATCTGCCCCTTGAATGCGAGATTAAACTAGTATCATAAAACGTGTACGGAGAACGCGTAGGCAGTGCCGAATCATTGACAATTTCAAAATAGCCACAATATCTTCCTTATAACGTTTTAGTGGAGCGAAGGTGAGATCATGTTTATTACGAAATTTAAGAAACGTGTGTAGAAGTATCATGTACAAAGGTTATCCGCAATTGAAGCAAAAATTAAGCAAGTATGTAAATTTAATTTTTAGGGGTCGACGTTCGGATAATAAATTTTCCGTTCATTTCTTTTATATCCATATCCGAAAATTATCCCAATAAAAACTTATTTGTTGCGTATAAAATCGTAAAATAGGCGCGACTAATATCCATAAATAAACAGTTCATCGATATTTTTAGGATTCATTGAAATTTTGGCGGTTAATTTATCCGTTTCCCCGAGCTCTATTAATTTTAGAAAAACGAGTTTTGTTTTTCTATCAAGACAACCATTATAATAATAATATTGGGAATATGGTAATAAAATGTAATAAAAAGAACTTGATAAATGTAACAAATACATAAAACTGTAAAGATTTATATCAAAGGCCTTTCAATTGTCACTTGATTTTTGCTATAAGCTAGGGCGCTGCTCTAGAAAAAGTGGGAAGAGGTAGGTTAGAGAGTACATCTACTTTGTACGACAGGTGTTTGAAACGTAAACGTACGGCACAGCTTCCTCTCGCAGCCAAATTAATCCCTTTGTTTGACTACTGTTGTTTTTGTCGCCACGACAACGACGTCTGTAATGTATTCTTTTGCGCGCTCCGCTGAACATTAGTTTCGCGAATGTTGACGGCCGCCGCGAATAGTTGAAAGTTGCCCGCGGATCGTTTTCAACCCGATCAAGGGTTTCTGTGGCAGCCCTCATCGACGAACATGTACGATAGTGTCTGTCCGATGATACCGTTTGGCCGTGTCACTACGGTACGTGAATTTTTGAAATGATCTCCGCCACTTTTCATGTGAAAGTTAGAAATTATGATATTTATTTTTCTTTATTCTTTTATTAATATTTTTATGTATTTCTATATATTACTTATATTTGCCTTTGTCCATGGCTCAAAATTAACTTTTTTAAAGTTCAGTGGCGGCGGAAGGATTTTGTTACAGGGTAAAACTAAAACATGATATTTTGAAAATACCACCACCATTTACTGTATTTAACGTTTTAGTTAATTTAATGTAAACAGTTTTATAAAGTACCGATAAGACGCTAAAAATATGTCTACAACGAATGTGGATAATTCATTATTTCTTCATCTACTGCGCTTTTATAAAACAGGACTTTTGGGCAGTGGCGTAAATAATGACTCCACAGACCCCGCAATGCAAGGGGCCCCATTATGGAGGGGGTCTCCACTCGTTCCTTATAAACGCCACTGATTATAGGGGGCCCCGGAGACCTTAGCTACGCCACTACTTTTGATGGTTTTTGGATTAACAATTTAGAAACTCGAAATAACAATTTGCACATCCTTGATCCGTTTTCCCACCCCTGTTAGATTTATAGTAGGGCCTCTCTGGCAGCTGTTTTAGATTTTTGAAGGACAATTTATGTTTGATTAGTCGTGAAGCAGGAACGTATTGTAATTTAAAATATTCTACAAAATAAAATAAATCTTAATTTATAATATCAACAACAACAAATCATTGAAAAGCAAATTCAATTAAATGGAACATTTGTATGTATAATTTGGGAAATGTGGCACAAATAAGTCAATAAATTCTATCATTTGACATCAGTTTGGTCATATTATTCCAGCCCTATTGGACTATAACCATTTGAATCTGTGAATGGCATTACATAAAATTTACCAATTATTAAGAAACGGCTTTGTCTTCCCTTACATATACATTTGTCCGTATTTGGGGCTAGTTATTATTTAATAACCAAATATTTAGTTTAAAAGATCGCCATTATCCAGGCGAGATTGCTCAGACTATTTTAGTTTTTTTCATTTTAAGATTGAATTTACTAGATAAATATTTTAAAGGTCAAGATCGCCATTTACCAAATATGGACCATATATAAGAACAATAACTTGATTAATCAGGGTTAGTAATGGGTATTTGACCAAAGGTTTGATAGTACATTATATCTTTTAAAATTGTAATGTTTTTTTACCGATAAAAATAAAATACAGAACACCAAGCGGATAACACTAGAAAAATGTATTATCTACGTGAAAAGGCAATTTAATTTTAGCATAGAGTATTGCTGACATTATCCTAACAATAGTTTATTTCTTCTGAAATTATAAATATTTTTACTGAAAGAAAATAATATTCGGGAAAAATTTTCAATGAAATTGTTTGATTGCCTAAGGTCATAAAGTCAACCTCACTAAACGTAATAATGTATTAAAAAAATTAACACAAATAAATTTTAAAAGTGTACAGTCTGTTGTATAATTTTTCTCATAAGCACCCATAAATTTTAAAAGTGTAGTCTTTTTGTATAATCTTTCTCATAAACACCCATACATTTTAAAAACGTAGTCTTTTTGTATAATTTTTCTCATAACCTCTAATGAATCTTTGGACAAGGAAATTCTCTTAACTGTTCTTAGCTTTCTTCGATAACACACCGGGTTTTAAAGTGTTTTTCTGGTAAATGTCCATAATCTTTTAAATAAATTATATGTGCACTTTTGGCATTCCATTTTTAATTATCGCTCAGGCCATTTGAAATATTATGGCAGTTGAAGGACTAGATGATTGAGGAATTTGCTTCATTTTTTTAAAAGAAGTGAAACGTCATTTGGTTAGAAACTTAATTTATCAAGCTATAACAACTTTGAGCTTCTACTTGTATTTTTATTTGTTAATTTTCCACGTCAGTTGATTGAGATAATATTTTTTTCAATTTTCATTTCTGGTGCTGGGCCACAAGTATTTTGTGATAGGTAAAGACGATATCGCGATTTTACTGATTCATCGTTTCCTCACATTAGGTTCGATCTAAGACATGATACATTTTTTTTTAAATAAGGGTATATTTCACGACTCAATCGCTATTATTAAAAATAGGAAAAAGGTTTGAAGGCTTTGTATTAGTGGGTTGTCTAGCCACATTAATTAATGTAATTATATGTATGACATTATAGTTAAATAAATATAAACGTTACAATTAAATTTAGAATTATATTCTAAAATATGTATTATATCAAACTAATGTATAAAAATATACTCAAAAGATAATTATCTAATATTCTTATTTAATTTACAAATCCTCTCAATCTCTTTCATAATTTCAAAAAATAAACATTCGTAAATTTCAAAAAGCGGATTCTCTTTAGTATTTTGGGTTTAGTGGATAAATTATCCAAAAACTGCAATCGCCACAGAATGAATTGTTGTGGAATGTATATTGTAAGCTATTCGACTTCCCAGACAATATGTTCTTAGTTACTAGAGTGGTATCAGCATGCGTCAGAATATGCGATATTATGTTCTAAGCTAGCTAACATAAATAAAGGGATTTCTTACAAACGTACTCCCAAGCACGCACACCCGAAAATTTTAGATACGCATTTTAAAAAGAAAATAAGTTTTAATAACGTAAATGTTTCGAATATTTTTTCCTTATATTGTCGGAACCTCAATCTGCCAGTAAAAAGTCAAAAATCTTGGGCTGCCTTACATATACCTGGTCATTGTTGAAGCTCATCGAAGCGTGCGGAAAGGCTTATTTATTTTAATTTGTTTGTCCTGCAAAAGCACTTTAAATTGTCACTACATTTCCTGTAAAATTTGTCAAACTAAACAGAAAAATATAAAAGAAATGACTCAATGAAATTAACCACACACGATAGAAATGTAGTTTTTATTTTTAAAACGAAAAATCTGTTTAGGAGTGCCACAAGGATTTTCATTGCATTCTTCACTAATTTCAGTAAGATTTATATAAAATATTTATACGTATCTAATTATTTAAATTGGTTTCCTATTATTTATATGTCCTAATGGTTAAATAGGGCGTCTTTTATTTGTTTACAACACGTTTTATTAAAAATAACTATTTTCTTGGTTTAGAAATGTGACGTGTAAATTCTGTACATGCTAAATGATTACAACCGATCTAGCCTTAATTAGTTAATTAAATTAAGTTTTTATATAATTTATGCCCGTTTTTTGATAACCTTTAAATATCTTTATCAACGACTTCAGAGCTTAGGAACAGATAACTTAAATTTTTAAAAAATAATTAAAGATTCAATGAAATAAGAAGTGCAATATTTAGTAACGCGTTTAAGTTTTGGAAGTTAAAAACATCAAAAAAAGGTATTATATGAAAAGTCATAATTTTTGTGAGTATGTCAAATGTCTGCAGAAACCCAAATTGTCAATAATTAAAATTTTAAAGATAAATTTTTCTGCAAACATTCTTGGTCAGATTCATGTTGTTAAAATTATGTACAAATTGTACATTTAATTTAATAAAGCATTAACTGCTCATTAGCTTTGTCATGTGCGAGAAGAGCTGAGTAACATGCGTGGCTATCATAGATAAAATGATATCCCCTTAGCGAAAGCATACCAACCATTAAGTCCCTTTTTCTGAAGTTTCCTGCGTTGGTTAATAACGCCCAGCTTGGGAGACTGGACGTTTCTTGGCCGATATTGAAGGCCGTTTCGCAACAATAATGTCGTTTCTCAGCCTATTATTCTGAAATGTAATGGCAACTTAGTCACACCCTTACAATTAAACCTTCTATTTTGAGTCGAAATGCCACGCCTTTTTGGAAATGACAGATCCGCTACTGACAGAATTGAAACAGTTTAAGTTCTTTTGCTGGAGTTTAATCTGTTGGTTGGAAACACTCGGCATTGGAGACGATGACTTCTTGAAAAAATGGCTGAAATAACTTTGTTCTATAAGGAATAGCTGTGGATGTTTTTGTACCTTTCTCGTAAAAGGGGGGATAATACTTTTAGTTTCGAGTTCAAAACCCACGCCTTCTAGAAAAATGGTAGATAACGTAAGCAATAACTGTATTAATTTTTAGACGCTTTTTAAAAAATTCTGTGGTATCTAAGAAGAAAGTTTCCTACTGCTTAAAAACTGAATCACTGCTTCAACTTCACGGGGACTGAAATGATAAATGAAAACTAAATATTTAACACGAATAGTTTTATCATTTATGCGACAGTAGTTTTTTTTACTGATGATCTAAACGGGCACATCTGAACATAATTATATTTATCATCACAATATAATTAAAAACTATACGATCAACAGGAATATATTATATTTATCGCAAATGGAAACTATATTTGAGAAGCAGATTTCTCCACCAACTATTATGTTCTACCATATTTTCCCCAGCCTTTATTTACCACGAATGCCGTTATTGTATGTTTTCCTGCAGATGTAAAAATTAAAGTATTTTCGTCCACAATTCATGACAAAAAGCCTTTTTGGTTTTTTTAATTATCTGAATGCGGGATCGAGCAGTGACGGCGATCCCGTGGGGGCTCTGGGGCTCGAGCCCCCACAGGGAAATCCAAACGAGGGCAGAGCCCCCACAGAAATTAAATTGAGGAAAAATAGCAACCAGGGTAAAATTTATAATATCACTGCCTTTATTTGGGTCCGAATTCAGTCTTTTGACAGAAGTTATTTTGAGATTGCAGATGCGAGTAGCATTAAGATGATATAACCGTAAAATTGATTTCGATAGATTCGTCCAAACAGAAAATCGCCCCGTCGTGTACCCTATTTTACCTCAAATACCTTCGTTAAGTATGTGGCCACAAAGGGCTTAATTATCTAGCCATGTACACAGATATTTTTCTAAAGATATCGACTTAACTTTTATTATCAATGTAATCCATGCCGGATGAGATATTATAAACAACACTTTTAAAAATATATAGAAATTTAGAGCTGTACATTTTCTTGCTTCAGTTTTAAGTATATGCATTTTTGGATGAAAAAATAATGGCCCGGGCCCCCACAGAAATATTTTCCGATCGCCGCCGCTGGGATCGAGTGAAGTCTGTTGTGATTGAGTGGCGATAATGTGTCTATTTTAGTCCAGATCTCTTCACTGTGAAAATTTTGATAGAACTCATACGTCATTCTTTCGTTTCACTAATAAAAAATTTATTTATTTTTACATTACCTCAAAGTCTAGAACATCTTGGTATATTCTTAAATATTTTTTTGGAAAACTAATTGATATCTATATAAATAGTACTATTTGTGATTCCATAAACATTTGTTGATTCATATTTTATCAAATTATACAGAAAGCTATGAAATGCTTAAAAAGACTTTTAATTAAATTGTCATTTTTTCACACGATCCGTAAGAGTTACTCGAATTGGGAATAATACTGCTAGAATTACAATTACGATTTCGGTTGCCATGGTTCTGATAAGACTGTACGAAATTCGTCTTTATAATTAGGCGGTAGCGCCATCTATATTTTGTAAAGTTATATGGCTAAAAATAACTTGAGTTAAAAAGGATCGTGTTGACAGAATCAAATTATTTTAAAACAACTTCAAAGGTTTGTTTGTTACGAGTAATCAAACATTTCCATTTCGCATCAGATTCGCGAAAATATTCAATTGCAATATAGTTGCCACCACTAGAGACAGATGCCGCTACGGTAGAACGATAAAGTTGATAAAGTTTCCTTATTGAACGAAATTGGTCGAGCGCCAGCCAAATTTAGTTGTACCTCTATTTATTCCCAACTCAATGGAGTTACTAGTTGACAATTTAAAGTTACTCTGAAACACTGAAAGTGCTTTTAAAAGGAAGTTTTATTATTATATTTAAAAAGTATTCAAATAAAAACTCGCCGATATTCTATGGAGATTTTCCGTGAGAGATTTTGAAAGCGAAATTTAAGAGATTTTTAACTATAAGCTTAGTTATTTACTTACATTTAATAAGGGGAAAGTAAAAATATTTAAAGTCTTTTAAACTTTAAATGGTTAAATAATAGATTTCATTCATTTCTGTTTTGCAAAATAGTGCTTGACGTCAAAGAACGATAGCACCTAAAATGAGCAAAGGACAAGTGACTGACCATCTGGTGCAAAATGCGAACGTTTCTATTGTTCCAAAACGAGAAAACGTGCCACAATTGGTAAGCAAAATACATAATTTTTGTGAAAGCCTTACACATCAGGGGAAATTCCAGGAGAGGTTTACTAGCCTTGCGGACTATAACCGTTGTCGAGATATATTTTAGGTGATTTTCTGAAAATGAACCTTGACCGCTATTTCCTCCACCCCATAAGTATCTTTTGAACGAAATTAGTTAGAGCAATTCTGATTTTCAGATTCCTCTCCTCGCTATCTAGAAAATAACGTTAGCTGCGTGTCTCTATTTCAATTCGATTAATTGTTTCTCTAGGTCTAACAATTGGGGTCAAGGTCAAATTAGCACCAACGTCTCTATAGAGTTTCCAGAAAAGATAATTTTGCGGATCCATCTGAACTGGAAATACCTATTCATTTCGCTTTTAATTTAATTAAACCATATTTTACAAGACTTACTTTAGTATCGAAAACGTTCAAGAATTTGTTGTTATATGTAATAGCTAATTTAAGAATGTATTCATGTTTACGTGATGAGAGTTGTATTTAGATGAAGTTAAGAGAAACCACGGCTATGGACTGCATTGCAAAGAGTGATAAAAAACGCGAATAAATAGAAAAGTCCATAATGAAAAAGGATAAAATTTTACCTAAACCCTAAACAAATTTGAAGAAATTTAAAAACTCACAAATAATTCGTACCAATAGGTACTCGAGTATGCATAAAGACGCGAATCTTGGACCAAATAGGTCTTCCAGTAAAATAACTATATAAAAATTACTCAAATCGCCAGAAGTGTTTTGAAATTTTAATTTTCACTTTTCGGTTTAATAGTCACAAGCCAGATTTCGCGCACGGTACTGATGAGTCCCAATTAGGACGAAACCGGTCTATCGTTGGAATTTCTGGCTGTTTAATTTTTTTAATTTATTTTTCACTCAAAGATCTATTTGGTCCGAGTTTCGCGTTTTTGTCCGTTCGAAGACCTATTAATACGAGCTATTTGTAAGTTTTTAAATTTCTTCAAATTTGTTTAGGGTTCAGCTTTTTTATCCCTTTTTCATTATGGACTATTCTACTTATTCGCATATTTTATCACTGTATTACGATGACTTGCAGCGTTTAAATATCAACCTCAACAAACTGACGTGTCCGACGCGACTGAAGTGCACCTTTCCCACAACTCAACTTAGTCATTTTCCCTAAGCAAAAATTTAATATATTTTTGTTTAATTATTAATTGAAGTAGTTAGTTTTCAATGAACTTAAAATCAATTTTTTGGTGCCATTCAAGAATTTACATTTATAATGGAAAAAGAACTGATTCTTTAGCATAGTTTTCTGTATAAAACGTCGATTTCCACCTAAAGCGCGAACGAGCCAGAAAAATAAAAAATATTTAAAGAAATATTAATTTTGTTAATAGACAAAATACGTAGTTTTAGGCATAAAATTTAAAATCATGATTTGAATATCTGCGAAAATTCATTTTTTTCCATCATTCTGAAAAGGAGACACATAAGCACCTTACATATATATAGTTAAAAACATCTAATTTAATTATCCATCCTTGTTAATAACTGTTACAGGAGAAAAGTGAGGAATTTCCTTATGTCATTAAGGTCGTTGATGTTTCATTCACTTACGAGAAGCCGTCCAAAGATCTTTACGTTCTCAAGAACCTACACTTTACCGTATCCATCGGAACAATGTAAGCGATCTTCTTAAAACCTAAACATTGTGAAATAAAGAAAAATCATTTTTAAACAGTGAAAAGGCACCAAAATGCATAAAATTTTGTTTCGAAGATTTTTACTTATATATTTATGTTAAAAACATTTATGTTTTCAATCCGAGTCTTGGGCTAGATCATTTATCCCTTTAACCGAGTATATGTCAAAAACATTTGACCCTTTAATCCAAGTTCCTCATAAAAATAGGTGTTCTTTTAATCCAAGTCCTTGATAAATGGGGTTGCCCCTTTAATTCAAGTAGTAGATAAAAGTTGGTGTCCCTTTAATCCAAGTTATTTATAAATGTAAAGGTCCCTTAAATCCGAGTATTAAAAAAGGAGGTGTCCCTTTAATCCGAGTATCTATTAAAAGTAGGTGTCCTTTTAATCCGAGTTTTTGATAAATAAGGTGTCCCTTTAAAACGAGTCTCTCTGATTAAAGTAGGTATATCTTTAATCTGATTCTCTAAATTAAGTAGGTGTCATTTAAATGCTTGTCTCTGTTAAAACATAATTACTTTTTAACAATGTCTCTGATAATAGATAATTACTTATAATCTTTGTCTCTGATAAATGCAAATTTAAAATTATATTGTAAATAACATTTGATGGTGACGTATCAATTGTCATAATGGTCAAGTCTGGTCCCATTTTTCATTTATTCGTTAAAGTTATTTATTTTTGAAACCACGCTATTACCGATTACGCTTAATCTTTTTACAAAAAAAAATAGTTACGCTTTATTGGGACCCAGTGGATGTGGCAAAACAACTATTTTGAAATGCATCACGGGTAGCCTGCGGCCCAACGAAGGCAGTATCATCATTCCGAGTAACTCCACAGAATTCAAGGTTCCCGGTAAAGGAGTTGGATACATGCCACAAGTAAGCATTTTCAAAATTAAGTATTATGTAATAAAAAAGACCAAAATTTCGTTTTAAAGGGAGTAGAACCCTCCATGTTCGGTAGGGTGCGTCATAGCTTCTCTCTTTTCTCGCTCATGGCGCTAGTCTAGAACGATAGTAGAAACACCCAAAAAACCTTTCTATATAATACTACTTAAGTGCTTATTTACTTTTGTGCATAGAGAGGCAGAAGGTTTGACCTGATTTTTCATGAACCAGGGAGGCTCATAAAAGGATTATCTGGCAAACCTGCCAACCTAGTTGTCTGGATAAATAGTGGATTTTTAATCAAAATCCTACTCATTTAACGGTTATAGTTTTATACAAACCATTATAAATAGTTAATGAACTATATCTCATTGATTTTGTAAATAGTTCAGTTATGGACTTACTATATTTTGAAATATAGTATCTTCACGTAGGCTACCTAGGCTTCATTTTAAAAATCGAGTTTATGGGTGACGCTTCAGAAAGTACTAATCAAATACGAATGAGCATAAGCTAAATTTTTAAACCAAGGAGTAAATAAGTTGGCAAGTCCTACTGAAGTAGCGCTAAGTTGTCTTTGCCTGTTTAACTAGGAATTTATAGAAAGGTCTATTCTTCTATTAGAGGTAGCGTGCCCACCCTCAAGAGGTTTTCTCACTTGAAACCTTTATTGTTTCGTATTTAGTGTTGATTTTTTAAATGCACCCTTAATTAACATATAAACAACAATACCCGAGCTATAAATTAATTATTTTCATTATATTTTGGATATTTATTCAAATATAATTTCTTAATAATGAGGTACGTGGTTTGAGATTCACGAAAGCCATTCTAGTAGATATGAGAAATTAAAGCACTACCAAGCAGGGAGACTTTTAGTGGGGTAATTCCTCAAAAACCACTGTATTTCACCTTACGTATAACACGTAGTTAGAAAAATGAGGGTAGGGAATTATGTGCTGCGCTATATTCCTGATAAGATTATACTCCCTTTAAGAAAGACTTAAAGGTATGGTAGGTGCAATTCAGATAGAGGCGCGGTTTTTGTATGATTCAAGGTGTAAATGAAATTTTGACTCCGTATACAGTACTGTGTATAAGAAATATCTTTCAGGCATTTTATTTTCCCAATTCGACTACCAGGTTTTTTCCTTTTTCGTATTTCGACCCTATTGCCTAAGCAACGACAATGTTTTTGAATTCAAGACCTGCATGCATACGGTTTCATTATAAAAAATTGGAATGTAGTTAACGATTTGTTTAGTTTCTTTTAAAACGTTTATTCTCAGAGTAAACCAAAAAATTAGGACTCATTTCATAAATTTAGCGCCCACGCCTAATTTTTAACTCTTAAATATCGTGGATTACCACTAAAAGACCCTTATCCCTATTTTAGATTTAATTACAGCTAGATATTGTACATTAAACATTTATATGAAATAACATGAAATTTGAGGCAATAAATATTTTTAAAAACGTTGGTTTTACAAGAACATCATTGGTTTTTGTTCATCAAACGCAGAATTTATCACTTTTCCCGGATTTAACCATACAAGAAACGCTTTGGCTTTTTGGACGTATTAACGGTATCGAATCTCACCTTTTACAAGGAGAAATAAACCAATGGAGCGTCAAGTTCGAATTACCGCCGGGGCACCGATTAGTCAGAAACCTCAGGTAATTCAAAAGAAAACTATTTTTCCATTATGTAATAAGTACTATCAAAATATACTTCAGCCTTTAACAAAGGAATTTTTCTGGAGAACATAAATAGCTTATCTTTATTAAATGGGAAATTTTATCTTGAATATGAAGATCTGCCCTTTCAAAAATTCGATATTTACTTTAAAAAGGTTTATCTACAAATATTCTAAAATCATACCGACAGGGCGATTTCAACCTTAACAAAGATGGTCTCGATTTTAACATTAAGAAATTGGACACCCTGATCTACAGAAATGCATATAAATAGTTATATACTTGACGGTGAAGGCCAACCCTACAGAAAACCCGGAGAACTAAAGATTTTCAAGGTCGAAATAACCGTTTATTTAAATAGTCGTTTACCAATATATTTCATTATTTTACCAAAAGCAAAAAATCAGTATTTTCCTTAAGACATAGTTAAAGAATAAAATAAAAATTATCCTTTTCGGGAAACTATTATGGAAATAATTTTAAAAAGAGTTTCGCAAAATTAATCTTTAAATTTTATGATCGATAAGTTAAGCACGAAGAGGAAAATAAAAATAAATATGGCTGTGGTTAATTGCAGTGTCCAAATTAAAATTGAATTAGATGTAACGCATTTCCTTGTCATTTTCTGTGATATTTATCAATGGCATCATGTTTGTAGAAGGCGGGGCACACACATTCTAAAAACAAATACCAAAAGTACCAATATGAATTTTTACACTTATATAACAAGACAGAGCTTAATTAGTATAGTGCTCAATCGTTCGATTTGCACAAGTTTAAAGGAAGGAATTTTTTCTAGATGGGTCCAGTCCTAATCATAATAATAATAATCAGCTAGGCTAATCACCAAAGGTACCACCTTAGGCCCAAGTCAACTAGAGACTTATTATGCCTTTAAACAGGTGGCCGGGTTACAACGCGTAGGAGGGTGGTGGCAAGCCCTTCATGTCAAGCGGGCCAACCCTACAGTAGCTATTACCGTTAACCTCAACAAGTTTTTATGGAAAAAGGAAACGGAAGAAAGCGGGGAAAAACCTCTTAAAACAGTGAAGAGATAGCTTGCATTAGCGTGCTCACTAGGTGCAAATTGAAAAACACACGTTTCAAAAGCCAAGTTAACACTAGGCACTTTGGAACCGTTTTAAAACTGTTTCGAACGAGTAAATTGTAAAATTTTGCTTTCTATTGTATTTATCGTATGACTATTAATACAGTTGACACCGAAAATGTTCAATATTATTTTTCGAAACCGTTTAAAAACTGTTCCAAAGTGGCTAGTGTGAACACGGCTTAAATGAAATAGGTTTTCCTGCTCTATAAATTATGCAGTTATTTTTTTTTAAATGCAATCTTATGTTATCTTCGAACAGCCTCTCACGCCATCTCCATTTAACTTAATGATTTGAATTTGTGACAAGTCGCCAAGTATATAAATTTCATTATTTTAAGTTATTAGTTTCAACTTTTAAAGAATTTAACAGTCCAAAATACATTTAATCCAATTACATACAATACATGAAATTATACTGTTTTCCGATATCGTCAAAATTACTCGATCAAATCTAAATGGTATTCAAATTGGATGTGTCTTGATTTTCTGTTGGATCTAAATTTGAACACTGGATCAAACCATTTTCGTAAGCTCCAGAAACTTTACAGCTTCTACTTTTTTCAACAAGCCTACCACATCATCCGAATTGAGTTTATTTTAACAATGAACTAGATACTTTGTGAAATGAACTCGGTATATTTGACTGTTTTAGTGGCGGTCAGCAGAGGAGAGTGTCTTTGATTTGCGCTTTCCTTCACGACGCTCCACTCCTGATTCTAGACGAACCGACTGTGGGTCTCGATCCACTACTGAGGAAAACTATCTGGGAGTTCATGGTTGATTTAACGACAACGAAGAAAAGGACGATTCTGCTCACAACCCATTACATTGAGGAGGCCAAGGACGCTCATATGGTTAGACCGAAAACCCTGAAAGTTTAAGCGCGCCAAAAGTAGTCAGTCTTTGTTTGTGTTTACACAAGCAAAGACTGGCTGCTATATTAACTTAGTTAAGTTTAATTTTTAAAATTTTAAATTGGGAATATTTTGATTAAGAAGAAACGTTATGGCTATTTGTATGCCTTTTTGTTTGTTTTTTTGAGCTGGCTTAAGGCTTCTTTGGTGTTGATTGCTCCGACAACCCGTCCCTTTAAACAGAGGTGGCTATTATGTATTTGGGTTGGAGTTTGAATACAGACATGTCATGCTTTTTCTCATTCCGATAACGACTTAAATTTTATAAAATTAATGATAAAAGACGCGGCTTATACTTCATGGTTTAAAACATTAATTTAAATTTAAAAATAAATAAATACATGTTTTAAGCCATGGAGTATCAGCCTTGTCTTTTATTATTAATTTTATCATTCTAGCCATTGTTAAAAATTTTTACGTACACGATTAATTTGGATTTTTCCTATTAATTACACATTGAGCGTCATTTGCAACGACATGTGTGAGAGTCCTCTGACAGTGGATTCCTGCTTCTTTTCCTTATTGTTGTCGTCACATGTTAAATTAAATATATTTTCGTAGCTTTTATTTTTTCCGGTTTTTTTCTGAAAACTAAGTTATAATATTTAATTCTAAAGGTTATTTCTTTCCTCATTCTCATTTTTGGCTCACGATAGCTTGAAACGATAATGGTTTGTATGTGCCAAAATGTTGTGGAACAGATCAAATTAAATGACACTTAAATTTGTTAACAGTTTATTTATCACGTGGTGAAACTTAACAGTGATATTGGTTTTTAAACAGTTAGGTTGATTTATTTCAATGACCATAGGATACCATTGTCTAAATTTTTTTACAACATCAAAAACATTTTGTTCCAAAATATTGCGTTTCTTCGTATTTAAATTAGGGTGCAATTACTATGGTTTTACTTTATAAGATACCATTGCTTCGGTTCTGTGAACTTCGGGCTCGAGAACTGGAAAACAATTCCATTCGAGAACTGCTAAAAAATTAAAATATCTTTGAAATATAAATTTTTGGCTTTATATCTTAAGGTTGGTCTTATGCGAGAAGGTAAAATGTTGGCACAATCAAGTACGTCCGATTTACTAACTCAGTTTAACGAAATAAGTTTGGAGAAATGCTTTTACCGAATTTGCGTATCGGGGGAGGCAGACATTGAGGCCAACAAAATTGGAGATACGGCAGATCCTGAAAGTGCAACATTATTGGTAAGATTAACGCTAAATTCTTCATTCACACTTTTAAATTTCAGATCTTATTAACATTTTTGATAATTTTGCAGATACGTCCCAGTGACAAACAACCGTCAATTAAAAATTCCAACGATGAATTCGACAATAGAAGTAAAGGTGCATCGAGAAACGCGACGTGTGCGGTGACCGAGACACTCGTGTCTTCTAACGTGGAATCAGAAATTAAATTTGTGTTGAAGAACGTCATACCAACGTTACTTTTAAAAAACTGGAAAGTGTTGAGACGCAATCCATTTCTGTTTTTCTTGCAATTTGCCTTGCCCAGTATTATAGTGTGCGCGTGCGGGTTGTGCATTGGTGGGAAAGTTAAGGATATGGGGATGGCCGTCGTCAACGACGAAAACCCATTGGATCTCAGTCAAATATTCCTACAAGCGCTCTCTCAACATCGCATTTATCAGGTCAGTTACTATTTGCAACAAAATTTCCGTTTGAAGCTTCCAAAATTCAAATGTCGCTTATAGTTAAGCCTCGGTTTCGCGTCAACATACGGGCACCTCTTTTTCCGCCATTTTCTCTCAATATGACTTCCATTTTTCTTCACCAAGCAGTTCCTATTTTTAACCTTTTGAGTAAGAAGTGTCGAGAGCTTCTTTTGCAATTTGAAATATGTAGATATATTATTCATTTATGGCTGAACGTTTCTAAAACCAACCATTTTATGCAGTAAAATAACGTGCATTTTTACGAACCTTGACGTTTTTCTACTGTTGCGTTATTATTTCATTTAAAATATTTTAATATTTTCACTAGATATTCTGTTAACGTAGCACCACTTAGCTAAAAAACGACCTTCTATTTGGCCATTTAAAAAGTGCCAAATTAAAAATAATGTTTTTGCTGTAACATTTATACTATCAACGTATAACAAACCTGGTAGAAGAGTTGCGAAACAAAGTCAAAACAGAAATGCGAAAAAAAAGCACACGATAAGTTTTTTTTTTATTGAAATAATTAATGTATCGTGTTTTCAGAATCCATTCTCAAATATGAACTCTGCGATTGATTCCGTGAAAGATGGAACGAATCTTTTGGTGCTGCACATCCCGGAAGATTTCACGGTGTGTTTCCGGAATCGCGTAGAGCTCGGAATGGCTACACCTGCTTTAACAGTCAAGTGCGCTTCAGTTTACCTTCATCAAGATACAACCAGTAGGTATTAAAATGAATAGTTGTTATTAAGACATTAAAACTGTATCAGTAATTTTCCATATAGTAGATGTGCACTATGTTGAATGTATCACGTTAATGATCAACATCCGGAATTTTTGTAAAGATTATTTTTGGTTTATAGATTATTTTTAAACATGGAACTTTTTTCAATAACTAAGAAGAAAAACTGACCCAACATGCCTCAATTTCATTGATTTAGTACACTGCCAAAAGGCATGTGGCATAATGATGATTTGGACGAGCTGTCGGGGGAAGGAGCCAGTGGCGTCGAAAAAGGGGATTTAGAGTGTGAAGCCTGGAAATTGTCGGCTTATGTTTAAACCATGCACGAGAGTTAAACTATAAAATACTCTTTATTAATAATAGTATATATATTTACCAAGTTTTACAAAGCATGACAACTAATAACATTCTCTAGAAGAGTTAATATAAAAGCCTTGACTGGGTAGGTCGCACTCCGTAACCCAAAAGGTCTGTACAGTGTCCCGACGTATCTTATATAGCGGGCCCCTCGTATGACGCTACCGATCTCCAATCTAATTGGCTGGAGAAGAAAGCCAGCAAAGAAATCTTTGCGGACTCACTGTAGTGAAATAGTAAGCGTCACCGATAACTTCACCCCGCTCTTAACCCTTTGGGTCAGAGGTCGCCACTTTCGGAGAATTCCAAAGGTGGACGACGCGAGCGAGGATGAGTCATCCCTTTCTTCCCCAGCAGCGTTGGCCCAAAACAACGAGATAACTCTCAGAAGTAAAGGGAAAGGCTGTTAGGGACAAAACCTACATTTGCGGATGCATATGCGGGCTTTACAAGAGGTACATTGTACCCTTCTAGATTTCAGGAGGAAGTTTCATTTATTTCCCTTCCAAATATTTCATAAATCACATTTTAATCTCAAACTTTCCAAAACCCTCAGATATAATAATTATATTTTACATAATTTATAATTATATTAATATATTAAAAATAAGAAAAGTAATTTAATTAAATACGGAATTAGACTCGCTTTTTGCTAAACACTGCTCTATTGTCGTGAAAATTACTAGAAAATATGCCTTAAAAATACATTATTTTATCGGAGCGCTGTAGGTTGCCCCGGGCTTTTACTTCTGTACTATAAAAAAAATATTAATTATGTGACTAAAATTTAGTGAAATCGAGTACTAGACCTCATTTTGATAACTGAATAAAATGTATCAATTAAATATAGGCGGATATAATGTGTTTTCTACGTCAATGAAGAAAGCGAGTACGCGTTCGAGTCGATAAAGATTTAGAAATATGAAGTTTACGTGTGAAACGCGCGAACCAATAATAAAGAAAAGCATCTTATACTTTTATTATATCATTGTTTTTGAAACGCCTTTTGAAATTCCGTTATATATTTTCCAATCTATCCAGATCTTCTAGCCTGACATGAATGAACATTTTGAAATCTATAAATATTTTTAATAGATCAAGTTCTATCCTTGGACGTACAAAACACAATCATCGACACATTTGAAAGGTTTGAAATGGACTTTATCAGGAACTTTTCCGATGCTTCACCTCTGGTTGCTACATTACCTATCAGGGTACGTCCAATTAATTAAATACTGGAACAGATACCTGCATTGGCAAGCCTATTTAGTGTACAAACTAGTGTAAAAATCAATTGTTATTTTTTTGGCTACTTTTGCCAAACATATAACAGATTGTGTTTATCTTTTCAACCCTTTAACCTTTTGTTAAAACATTTCAGTAACGTTACCCAGAATATTTTGATTAGGTTTATACGGATAATGAAATTGAGCTTTGTATTTGTTCAATAGTGAAGTTAAATGTAAATACATCTTAGGCCTAAGGTGGTGCCTTGGGTATTAGCCTAGCTGATTATTATTATTATTATTATTTAGTTAAAAAACAAAATTTGACCACATTTAAGTCTTTTCACCGAAATTTGAGCTAGTTTTAATAATGTGGTAAACGGCCTTTATCTAATTTTAAAGAAAAAATAACTTTTGACCTCCGAGTTTTAAATTGACTAGTTTTTGGCATAACACAAAAAATATCATAACTTAAAAAATATCATAACATAATAACACAAAATAATATCATATAACATAATAACGTCATATAACATAATAACGTCATAACATAACATTGTCATATCATATCATAACATAACACATCATAATACCATATAATAACAAAACATAGCATAATATCATAAAATAACATAACATAATATCCTAACGCCACAATTTATCATAACGCAACATAATATCATAAAATAACAGAATATCCTAACGCAACAATTTATCATAACGCAACATAATATCATAACACACCGTACTATCGCATAACATAACATAACATAACATAACATATCATATCATAACATTTTATCATATAATTTTATCATAACGCAACATAATATCATAACACAACCTAATGTCATAATATTATATCATAACACAACATAACATAATATCATAACATTATATAAGACCACAACATAATAGCATAACATAGCATAACAGCATAAGACCTTGCCCTGGAACAAGAAGTAAACTGGTCAGTAATTCTAATTCTAGCGAGTTCATCTATTTTTAGTTTGTGGAGCCGATATACGGAAATAAGGACATGCGATTCAGCGAATACGTCACGTCTTCGGTGTTACTGACCAGCAGTCACTTTCTGGCAACGGCGTTGACTGGCATCAACTTGATAATGGAACGCCAGAGTGGCGTGCTGGAACGTTTCGAAGTTTGCGGCGTCACTAAGACTCAAGTGTTTTCCGCTCAACTCTTGACCAACGTAGTGGTTGTCGTCTTTCAAGTGACCTTCATGCTACTGACCCATTTCATACTATTCAGCACCGTCATATACGGATCCATCGTTCTGGCTGTTTCACTCATCGTCCTTCAAGGCATTTGCGGAATGCTCTTTGGATTATTCATTTCAGCTATTGCCGCCGATATCACCACAGGAATTCTCGGAGGCATGGGCGTTTTATTACCAAATATAATTCTCTCTGGTAAGTATTATTTGGAAACTCAATTACCTAAAAAATGTTAGTATTCATAAGCAACTCAATAGAAATTATAAGTATTGATAAGAATATAAATAACTTGAAAAATTTAATTACTCATAAACCAAACCTTGAAAATCTAACTTCCATTAATTTATCTTCAAAGTTTGCGAATATTTATTTTCGTAAAGTAGAATACTATAACCAAACTGGCTTTTTCGGTTTCTCTATTTTATTTTCCATCTACCTTGCGAGTATTTAAAAAAAAAGATTATCGTCACTCTGCGTCAAATCTGTCCTACCAAAACCAACCTCAAATTCTTTAGAAAATCATGTACAGAAGCATATTATTTGAGCATTCAAAATAGTTTTAAGTGTGAAAACTATAACCACTATAGCAATAAATCGATCTATTGTTGGTTTCGGGTTGAATCAAGTCTGGGTTACTTCCAACCAGACCGGACTCGACGGCCAGCCTATTAGGGGTTTCTAGCGAAAAATAAGTCTTTTGACTTTTCATTGTGTCATGTAGATACACTTCTTTCTACATATATTAAGGTGTGTAATTTAATACTTTTTTAACTTTAATTTATATTTGAAATAGGTTTCATGTGGCCGATAGAGGGCATGCCTCCCATTCTTCATAAAATAGCTCATTTTATTCCAGTGACGCAAACGAATGAAGCGCTCCGTTCGGTTATCTTGAGAGGTTGGGGACTCGAATATTTTCAAGTGCAAATGGGACTGTTGAGTGTTCTTTTGTGGTCGGTCATTTTCCTGACGACATCTTTGTTTATATTTCGGATCAAGAAATAAGAATTTGATTATGTTATTAAAGATTAACAGTTAATTTTATTTTCAACCATAACACGAGTTTTATTTAAAGATAAGTTACATGGGTATCAACATAAAGATACACACTTAAACCTATAAAATAATTAAGTTCGGCCCACGTATGGCGTGCTAACTGCTTACCAAGGTGAAACAGAACAAAATATATATGTGTTTTTTAATTTAATTCAAAAACCGAGGGTGCGAAAACTTTACAATTTTGTGTACAAGATTTTCAAAATTATTTCCAGTTTTATACCGATTTCGAAGTTTTATGAATATTTTCACACCGAATTTATGATTTTTAAATTGAAGCCTCTTTTGTCACTGAAATGTACGGGAATTTGACCGTTGAATCCGTAAAAATAGATGGAAATTCTTGATATTTAACTAAGTTTAGTTAAAAAGAAATTGCTTTTACTTAAAATTTATTCCAAAATTAAAGGATAAAAATATGACAGTAAGAAACGTTTTTCGAAGTTATAAATGTTCCTGATAAAACGAAAATGGTTCTTGAAATTTCGCGAATTCAAATGGTATTTCTTTGTTAATTAAAGATATTTCAATATCTTAACCGCAATTTCTAAACCAGTTTGGCAAAATATTTGAAAATAATTTTCCCTTATCGATCATACAATTACCTCATCAGGAAAAGGATTATTGATAATCTATTTTATTCGAATATTTTATAATAATTAAATTCGTTATTCGATTACCTTATTTGTTTTCATGAAATAATTTGCACAACATAAAATCAAACAAAGCAAGCCCAAAAAGCCCCTTATTTTAAATATTAGTTTACTACATTATTCTTTAAAAATGAAATTATCCTAGAAGATTAAGTTTATTCAAAACTGTAAAAACTATTTATCTTAATGATATTTTATTTATGGGGGAAAATTATCCAAAAAATATTAAGGGAAATACTGTATAATTGTTTAAAGACAAGCAAAAGGAAACTATATTCAAATCGGAACTCTTAGTCAGCACATCTCGCCTAACGAGAGTGCGTTGTAGTTTTATTATAAATAATTAGTTCAACCCGCTTAACGGGTTTGTTACATGTATACGGCTCAAAAATGTCACCCATCTAATATGATAAAATCATATGGGTCAATTGTAAACGAACCATATTTAGCGCGTTTTCCATCTTGCCCTATAATGTCTCATTAAAACCATAGCGACGAAAAATATAGATTTTTTTTAAGTTTCGTGAAAAAAATGACCTGGTTGTGCTATTTGAAACTCTATTTATTTATATAAAAGGCCAAATATAATAACGATAAATAACAAATTATATTTATTTATAAAAATATGTCCACCTACATACTCATTGTACAGTTTTGAGAGAGACCACAAAGAGAAAAAAATATCAGTTGAGCAGTCTGTTGGAACACCACTACTTCAAACCAAGGAATGTTGCAAAGATCGAAAAACACTCCAACGAGCAATTATAGTATTCCAAGAACGTATGTTAGAAATGGTAGCTGTGGACGGTCACACATTTGACTTCGTGACCAAATGGGCTTTCAAACGTTTTACTAAAATATTTTGTCCTCAAGTACACGTACAAACACGTCGCAAACTTGTACGACAATTGAAATCAACAGTTGATTCAATTAGGCCAAAGCTACAAGTAGAAGCTTGCGCTGCCGCCAATTGTTCGAAAATCGGTGCAAGCCGCCGCTGCCGCCGATACAAAGAACGGCGCGCCGCCGTTTCTTTTTTTTCTATATACACTTTTGAACACGGCGTCGAACGTCAAATTTTGGTTTTCGGATTTCGGTCGATGCAGAGTAATAGCATTTTCACTTAGCGTCAATAGATTCCAGAATTGCTATCTTGGCTATGGAGAGAGTCACTAATATAACCAAGGCTTATGCACCATTTAATTATCTTTAAATTTAAATGTTGCTTGGTTTATCGATATGTTTTCTAAAATTGCATTATAATAATCTCTGGCGGACTGGATCTAATATTTTTTGGTTGCTAGGAGACTAAGAGTCCCATTTTTAACAACTATAACACTACCATGTTTACGGAGGCCCACTTCATGAACGGTCCATGGGATCCACGCCATCGGGTAGGTTACCTCTATGGCCAATCCGAGACTGATAATAATTTTTTACTTTAAATTAAATAAATGAAGCATTTGATATACTGCATTTTAGACTCCAATACGTTTATAAAATCACATCATATAACCTTAAATTATATTTAAATGGAACATAACATATCAAAGTAGCAATATGTATGTTCACCGTGCGATGATAACCAAAAATGATATTATTCGTAACTCGGATTTATTTCTGATTGGAAGGCTCAGAGCGTCAGTGGCGTAGCCAGAATTTCGTCAAAGGGGGTCCAAGAATGTTAATATTAAGAGGGGTGTCGAGAAGGGGGTGTCAATTTAGTATAGTCAAGGTAGGCCCAGGGGGTTGACATTGAACCCTCCTTGTCTACGCCACTGCAGAGCGTTATCGTGGAGCACGACCAAAAAAAATAAAAAGCCAATATCGAGCCTTCAACCGAATTTCGACCCGGCATAACTGCGAATAATTTTGGATGTCGTTTGACGTCAGGCCAGTGGCCTACCTCGGAAGGACCATGGACTAATTAATGTACTTCGCACATTAAAACATTAAAACAAACGTTTTAAAAATTGAGCCAGTCCCACGTGTTTTCCAGCTGCTGAGCTACATTTGTATTTTCCCTCCCCTCACCCCTTTTCCTTCTTCCCCGGTTATCATTAGTAAGTTAGTTCCTAACTCCGCTGCCAGAGCGCACATTTACCAATCGCCCGAAGCAAATATTCGGGAACGGGGCGTCCCTGTGCGAAGTACATTAATTAGTCCATGGTAGGACTAGTACGAGTTGGTATTTGCCCTTGCCCTTCTGGTCGCGTGTTTTTTAAACTGTCGCTACAAGAAATAGCTCTAAAATTTATACAAACGCCGCCGCTGCCGGTCATTTTGGCCACGCCGAAGACGCCGCCGCCGTAGGCCTAAACACCGGCGTAAGCCGCCGCCGCCGTTATATTTTGGGTCAAACGCCGCCGCCGACCCATATCAGATCGGCGCAGGCCTCTAGCCAAAGCTATAGTATTTAATTTAAGTCGCGCTATGGTGAGACGCTATCGCCATCTATTAACGATGTCGTTCAGAAGACTAAAAAGAGACCAAGAGTAGGATCTTAAATATTCTTTTAGGTGCTCGATCTCGATTCGATCATTCATTAAACCTTGAGCATAGGAAGTATAGGAAGCGTCAAACTTTTAGTAATTTTGTCACTTTTGCTTTTACGTAGTGAGTGAGATACCATGTCATTCTCTTCGTTATAGTATAAATACATGCATTCTTGGTTTTGGTTTATATTGAAAATAAAATACGAAATGTTTAAGTCGGAATTTTTTATTATAATATAATTAAAATATTATATTACATTATTAAAACCCACTCGTGGAGATGGTTTTTTCGCCGATCACCTAAATGGACAGCTATACTAAAAAAAAACAGACTGGAGGAAGAGATCTGATCGTCTCTGTTTGTACTGGATGGAATTCGGTGTACGACGCTATCCTAAGATTATCCGAGGTATTGTACAGGACTTTGGTACAAGATATTAATGAACCGAAGTTATCGGGAAGGTTTAAGTTTGTAAGATACATTTTTGTAACGTGGACGAGTAGGGTCATTGTCATCCGAAACACTGTCTGTCAATAGTGCTTTTCCGTGTAGTATTCGAGACAGGTTCGAAGTTCCGGCGGGGCACGCTTTCCCCTGTTTCCCTCCAGTGGCGTAGGCAAGGGGAGGGTTTCCTTGTCCAAACCCCTCCTATTGGCCTAATTTTAACTGTACTGAAATTTCAGCCCCTTATCGACCGATCTTAACATTGACGAATTTCTGGCTACGCCGCTGGAGGACATTTTAGACATCAAAGAGGCGGGTCTCTTCTTTTTAAGCAAGAGCAGTTACCGTCCAATTACTTCGGTTCGATAACGCGAGACAGGGGTACGTTTTGTGAAAAGTAAAGTTACCTTTTATGAAATTTAGAGCGAGAGATAGTCTCGCCGTATACTGCGTAGTTTTCTAGATGGCAAAGGCCTCCCCACGTAATCGTAATCTTTGGTCTATGGATTGGCTCGATTTTTTTGTTTACTCACGTTTAAATTAATTATAAATATATTTTCGCAGCCAGAAATGTTGGATGCCGTGATCAACATCCTCACACTCGCGAAAAACTGTAAAGGTGGCTCTAAGATGACGTTTTCCTTACCAACTCCGATAGTTTTGAGTCAAGCCAAAGAACTACTGCAACTGCTAAAACCTTTAAAAATGGCAACTGATAAGTTCCAACGAAGAGGAGCCCTTGCGGCAGAGGTTATTGTGGAGCGACATACAGTATTTGGGATGGTGTTGGACGTGGATACCAACATTTGTCGAGCAGTGCAAATTAATATGCTTTCGGAATTGCACACGCGATTTCATGGCGTTTTAAACGACAAGGATTATACAGCCGCTGCTATCCTAGATCCACGAATAAAAACAGAGTTTTTCAATCGTAAGTTCATTTTCGTTGCTATGGCTGCGCGAGTAATGGTTTGTGTTGATCGAGTTGGTTATCGAGTATCGCATTTTGTCATCGAGTAGTTGAGTTGGGAGTCGGGTATCGAGTACTCAATTAAGAAAGTAAAATCGTTTTCGAATAATCAATTTATTACTCGATTATTTTAACAAAAACAATCGAATACTTGATTAGCAAATGATTGTTATTCGGTAATCATAAATAAATTTATTATTACCAACTGAACCTGTCAAATGGCCATGATGACTTTAATACGACGGCTAGGGAAAACCAATAACTCGGCGAAGCGTACGGAAGCTTGTTCGAACATTCGGGCTCCAACTCGGCATATTGTTGGTAATTGATATCTACAATTATGAACTTAAAATGAATTAAAATAAACGGAAACTGAAACTAGTATTTTAAAATATTCATAACAAACAGTACTCGTACAGACCTAAGTTGAAGTTTTTTAAATGTTTTCTCGTTCTTTAGCTCCATATTGCAAACCATCTCGCTAAGAGCACGACAGTTATAAAAGCCCAACGGCTAAGGCAGCAATAAACATTCTAAAAGAGTCTTAGGTTGAAGAACGTGAAGAACATGCAAACCATCTCGCTAAGAGCACTGAAGTTTTAAAAGCCCAACGGCTAAGGCAGCAATTAACATTCTAAAAGAGTTTTTAGTTGAAGAACGTGAAGAACATGCAAACCATCTCGCTAATAGCACTGAAGTTATAAAAGCCCAACGGCTAAGGCAGCAATAAACATTCTAAAAGAGTTTTAGGTTGAAGAACGTGAAGAACATGCAAACCATCTCGCTAAGAGCACTGAAGTTATAAAAGCCCAACGGCTAAGGCTGCAATAAACATTCTAGTGGGAGTAGGACCTCTGGATTACTGGAGGACAAGGTTTCCTAAATTGGCCAAAAGATTTTTGGCAATTCCAGTATCATCGGCTGATGTGGAACAAACCTTTTCAACAAAGAGCTAGACGCGTGAATTTATCGATAAAACACCTATCTGATATTCGGACATATCGTGAACATCGAGGTTTACAAATAGCCGAAATAGATAAAACCTCAACTAAACTTCAATAAAAACAAATTATGTTTTGTTTTCCAAATTCACATCAATAAAGGAATATACTTACAATAGAACCAATTTATTATAATTAAACATTGTGACAATGAAAACTGTTTTTGTTGATGTATATAGTTTGTTACCGAAAGGTTTTTCCTAAATAAATCCATAAGGTCTGCGAGCCACAACGAGTAAAACCATCTATATTGCCTGAGCCCAAAAAGGCTCCCCGGTGACAGATATAAGCCATCAAAAATCCCGCCGTAAATAGTAAAAAAGGTGGCGCGGCGTGGTGTATAGCGGCGGCGTCGAACTCTACTTTAACTACTCGATTACAGTAGCATAGCCAGGATTTCATTTCGGAGGGGGCACACAATGCAAACAAATAAAATAAAAAATAAAAAATTGTACATACCACCATATGTTTCGGGTGGGGCAAACGTGCCCCCTCCTTGGATACGCCACTGCTCGATTAGCCGAGTACTCGAATTAGTAAATATTATTCTTAATCGAGTACTACTAAAAATCATTACTCACACAGACCTAATTAATAGTCTTTCAATAGTCTATTGCTTACGCAATAGCAGTACCAGAAATGAGTACATAAAACGTATCCCGAGATGAAATTATCTATAATTATAAGTCTTAAAGTTTGTCCTTTTATTCGTTTATTTATTTATTTATTTATTTAATTGTATGTCATGTTCCTAACAAGTTGGCAAGCCAAATTATACCTCTCCTCGGAAGTATGGTCCCTAGTGGTATTAATTTCTCGATACGACCCCCAAAGATATCTCCGCAATTCAGAGTTATTTACGAAAAACGTATTCTCGGTTCAAACCCTGCCCGGTCTAAAATTTTAATTTTAATTTAAATAATTGAGACGAAACAATCGAGTTTAATTTATTCAGAATATTATAAATTAAGTAGTTACAACAGCGAGTTAGATTCACTAAAACAATGCACAAATGAATTTAACCCTTTTTACAGTACATGTTTATCAGTTGAATATAATACTAAGCAAATTTTAATGAAAGAAACATCTACAGATGGTATTTGTATTTTTCTCGCTTACGAAATACTTGCCGCATCTTTAACGCTCATTTTATTTCAACTTCCAGTTGACGTTGTGACACATACCGCATGAAAAAGACCAATGCCGTCCAATTTCCAATATCATATAATGACTCGCACACCCAAGAAATCATTGACTGCGTTAGAAATCGTAGATATCCAAATATCCACACCAAATATATTTACAAGAAGCAAAAACCTTACCATCAACAAAGCACAGAGAGCCACTTGACTAACCGCCAGCTCTTAAAGCAATTAACGTTAAATTATCTCCTTTGAATTAACACAACTATATATAGGTCGTTAAATAACAAAAACAACTAACAAAGTGGACCACCCACAGGGTCTACCCTTTAACCCTCTAATCTCGGCTGACTGCGCTAAAACAAGATTTAACCTTTAAAAAAAACCAGATTAGGCCTTCATAAATTCATTAATAAAAAAAGACTTTATTTCCTATTATGCTTACGATGCCTGTCTTAATTTCAGTGAATCTAAGCAGCTATCGGTGGTTCTGTGGTAGAGCGCTCGACTGCCAAGCCGAATGGTCTGGGTTCGAAACCTGGGTGGCGCATTTGTTTTTAATCAATAGAGAAACGCTAAATTAGAATTTCTTCGATGCAATAATTTCAATTTCAATTCTATTTCAATTAAACCAAAATTTCGTACTCTATTAAATACGCTTCCGATAAAGCTGAAGGTCTAATTTTCAATAAGGCGTAACAAGTGTCGGTGGTTCTGTGGTAGAACGTCCGCCTGTCAATCAGGAGGTCTCGGGTTCAAATCCCGCCCGATGCGATCGCAAATTGATACTAAGACGAATACCGTGTACAACTGGTGGAAACCCTGCCATTGGACGTTGAGAGGTAGCATTACACTCAGCACTCGGCCCGTCCCAAAGTCATTAAGAAGAAGTTGGAGAGAAAACGCCCATGTAAACACAACAGACTCAACATGCACAACCATCAGAACACAAACACAACTAATTCAACACTCACAACCTACGCATATACATTACAAAAACGTAATACAACAAACCGTCACGACGGTGAGCGAAAAAACACCATCCAAACCAAACCGCAAATGCATCCGTTAACGCTCACCGTCACACGGTGGTTTGGCCAACCCTTTGAGAAACTGCGTACGCAGTGATTACACTTTGCACCGAAAATGCGAACGCGTTCGCAGGCCTGACAGACCCAAAGACCCACAGACCCACAGACTGACACGGTGGTTGTATAACCCCTCCTAGGGGACTTTGTCCCCTCGGAGAGGTAAAAACTCGGGGAGGGTTAGCTCTAGAGCTTTGAATTTTTAACTCAATGTTCAGGGCCTGATTTCCAACTAAACGCGCCTAATTCCAAATACCTGACATGGCTATTAATCTAATTCAATTTTCAGTTTTATTTTACTCGACTTTGGACTTTCACCTCTCAGCTGGAGGTTTTGACGGGAAGGACTTCTCTTAGTCGCCCATAGGGGAGCGTCCATAAATTACGTGCGGCGTTTAGGGTAGGGAGGGGGTCGAGCTGAATCTCACCCAATCTCACGTGGAGGAGAGGGGGGGGGGGGGTTTCGGCAAATATCACGTTTGTTTTTCCGCAAACGTATTTACACTAAAAATACGAATTTTGAAAAATCTCACGTGATATTAGGGGGGGATGTTGAAAAATGTCGCGCATTTAGTGAAAATTTTACTACTTCGTTGTTTAGTCTTTATTTAGTACCATTGATTCGGAAATATAACGCTGTCAAAATTATATAGTTAAAAAATAAAAGATTTGTAAAAATATGTATAAATTAAAATTAGTAAAAGGAATTCAAATGGGTTTTCAGTCTTTCATTTGAATTTAAAGTCGGAATAGCTCTCCCAATTAACGTAGTGTCTAATACAATTCCGATATCTACTATCCCAGTTGCAGACGCTACAGGGGAGGGAGGGGGACGAGCTAAATCTCACGACATCTCACTAAGGGGAGAGGGGGGTCGAAAATCGCCACAATCGCCTCACGTAATTAATGGGCGCTCCCTAGGCTCTACATTGACGGACCGGTAGAAGGGGTCGAATTTGGGGGCTCTTCAACGGACTCAACGCAAATCATTTGGTAATTAAAACTCGAGAATTGTTTTTTATCCCAAAAGTTATTAGGAAGATTCATCAGAAGTTTTCTGAACACGGTTTTGTTATGGTACCGTACTTTTATTACGTACAAATCAAAAAGACCCCGGGCGAAGCCGGGTATTAAAGCTAGTTATTTATAAATCAATTATATTTGGGGAAAAAAGTAGTTTTTGCATAAGTAAATGTCCCTACGAAAAGTAATTTTTACATTTTAATTATATAAACGTTAATACATTCATCACAGTGAGAACGCACTGTGTTAATGTTAAGAGGGTGGCCGAAAGAGGAGTGAAAATGGAGTATAGTCAAAACTACTCCCTATAATCTTTAGGTGTAGGCAAAGTTACCCGTAGAGAATGACGTTTGAAAAGGTGCGCAGCATGGAGTTGGAACTTTAGCTTGTAACACAAAGACACTAAAAAGCCTTAGGTACGTTAGTTGCGCTACTGAATGATTAAAATATCGCTTAAAGGGTGTATAACATTTTTCGGAAGTAGAGGGGGAGGCGGAGCACGCGAAGAGCGTTAAAGCAGCAAATTTTGTTAGAAGCTTGAGCTTCCATGCCTTGGTTATAGTCTCTTTAAATACGGTTACGTTAAAAAAAAATTGCCGCATCAGGCAATGCACAGTGTTCCAAAAGCCCGATTTTTTGGCCAAAATTCTAGAGAGTATCTATCATAAATAGATTTACATATTTCGTTTATTCAGAATACCTGGATTTGTCAAATGTACAATTTTTTGTCATGCGACCCCTAGCCAAGTTAGCGGCCAAGTTAGCTTCCTATTGCGTTTTTGATAATTTTGACCTTTACATTGGATAGATTAAGCTATTCATATCATGTAGTATTTTTTGGATAGCGATGTCTCGTATATAAATAAAGATACGAAACGAAAACCATCTCAAAATGCACAAAATCAGTCATCTTTGACTAGCTCAAACTCCAAACGATGCTAGCCAATTTCGTAGATCTTTTCACTATGGGTAGACAAGAAGTCATATAATGTAATTACGGTGAAAAATCGTTGCGATCTCTGTTAGTTCGGCAACCATTGACGTTTATCTATGTTAAAACAATTTCTTTAATACAGCCCAAAGCTAGCCAAGACTTGGGCGGTTTTTGGGCTGGAAAAATTAAATGTTTTAAAAAAAAATCCGAAACTTAAATTTGCTCACAAAACGTTTTTGTTTTGTTTTTTAAGAATAGCAACTTTGTACGCAAACGTTATAAACGTCTTTTTTATGGAATAAAATTTTTACCTCTCCGAGGGGACTAAGTCCCCTAGGAGGGCTTATACAACCACCGTGTCTGCCTGTCTGTCTGTGGGTGGGTGGGTCTGTCTGTCTGTCAGGCCTGCGTTCACATTTTCTGGGCAAAGGGTAATCATTGCGTACGCAGATACTCGAAATTTCTGCGTTCGCAGTTTTTCGAAGGGTTGGCAAAACCACCGTGTGACGGTGAGCGTTAACGGATGAATTCGCGGTTGGGTTTGGTTTGAATTGTCTTTTTTTCGTCAACGCTCACCGTCGCGACAGTTTTAATTCAGTTTGATTGGATATTTCGTTATTGTAATGTTTATGTGTAAGTTGTGAATGTTGAGTTCGTGTTGTGAATGTTGAGTTCGTGTTGCGAATGTTGTGGGTATGGAGTTGGTTGTGTTTGTGTTATGATGGTTGTGGACGTTGAGTCTGTTGTGTTTGTATGGGTGTTTCCTCTCCAACTACTTCTTAAAGACTTTTGGAAGGAATGAGTGCTGAGTGTTATGCAACCTCTCAACGTCCAATGGCAGGGTTTCCACCAATTGTACACGGTATCAATTTGCGACATTTTGGCGCCGGCCGGGAATCGAACCCGGGTCTGCCTCGTGCAAGAGATGTACTCTAACCACTCAGCCACCAACGCTTGTTAATTTACGGTGTTTTTCTAAAAAACAGCTTTGGCGAATGTCCTTCACAAAGTTATAACCTTAGGTACTAAAATTTATTCTACATCATTTTAAATATTTATAAATTAAATTAATCTTATATTTAATTAAATATTTATAAATTAAATTAATCTTATATTTAATTAAATATTTATAAATTATATTAATCTTATATTTAATTAAATATTTATAAATTATATTAATCTTATATTTAATTAAATATTTATAAATTATATTAATCTTATATTTAATTAAATATTTATAAATTATATTAATCTTATATTTAATTAAATATTTATGAATTAAATTAATCTTATATTTAATTAAATATTTACAGATTATATTAATCTTATATTTAATTAAATATTTACAGATTATATTAATCTTATATTTAATTAAATATTTACAGATTATATTAATCTTATATTTAATTAAATATTTTAGTATTTTAATTTAAAATTTGATAGTGATCAGGAATTGAACTCGGGTCGCATTGTAACAATGTGGATAGTTCACCGCCGAGCCATTGACTTCCTTAGTGGATATATTAAAGTAAAGGAATAATTATGATAAGGCGGGTTTTTTTACTAAACGGATAAATACAATATCTGTATATATTGTTTATTGAACTTTGTTTGTTTATTCTTTGGTAAGGTTTTTTGTTTTGTTTTACATTTTTGTTAAATTCTTAACAAAATTTCGTTAAAACACAAAAAGTAGTTCATTGTTACCTTTTAATATCGCTTAGAAAAAGGATAATTATTCAAAACTCCCGCGGAAACTATATCAAAGTAATAAAGTGTGGAGAACTATCAATCAAACCGGGTAAAAAATATAATCTCTTCAATTTTTCGAACTTTAGTCAAATCTTGACGGGTCAAAAAAACACCAAATAAACGTATACATGTATAAAGCCGTTGCCGTCAATATTTAAGATTTGGTCTTTCTTAGTTCTTGGCTGTCAGACGAACTACTACAGGACGGGGTCCTGGTGTCGGTCAAAAGTTATGCGGTAACTTTGCGGTTTTAATTAGTATGTTCGGTCTTCGTTCAAGGAAAGAGTTAAATTGTGTTTCGCTTTTGGAACGTGAGCGAATGGACTTAAGTGTATGAACAGTGCGTGTTTAAGACTGAAAGTGTTAAAGAAATTGTGAACTAACTCAAGTCAGCTGTAAGATAAAATTGATTGTTTTTATTTTTTTAATTGGAATAACCTAAGTATACCCTTGAAATTATCAACTCAACCTGTGAGGCTAATTAAGTAGATTGGAAGTAATTAGTAGCGAACAGCTCTCAGCTGTTAATTAAGACGAGAGTTTATAGTAAGATAGTTTGAATTTAGTTAAAATTACTCAGTATATTTTATGATATTTACTTAAGTGTAAGTGTAAGTGTGTTTTGGTTTATTTTTCAATCACGATGAACTAAGACAAATCTAGTCTTAGACACTTGAGTACCAGTTCTGTACAATTACGTAGAAGGGATATATATTGTTGGGTTATTGCTGAAAGTTAAATCTAGAACGTTCCATAGACTGTTCTGAATAAAAATAAACATTTATAATTTTGCATAATTCTGGTTGCCATTTTATTTTCTAAAAACTCGCCCACAACATTACAGTTCTGGCAATCCCGAATCAAATACATTTTCGATATAACGGCGACGGGAAATTATTCTCGTAAATTTATCGTGCGGCCTTAGGCAATATTCTTTTAACAAAATTTCGATAATCTATCGTTTAATTAAAATTGGCCCGATTCCGTTAAAATTATAAACCAAAAAGCGAACGGTCGTAATAATACCCTCTATAGATATTTCTTTCATTAAAATTTACTTTGTGTTATATTCAACTGATAAACTTGTACTGTAAAAAGAGTTTAATTCAATTGTGCATTGTTATAGTACGTCTAACTCACTGTTGTAACTACTTAACTTATGATATTCTGAATATATTAAAATTGGTCGTTTCGTCTCAATTATTTTAATTATAATTAAAATTTTATACCGGGCGGGATAGAACTGGGATAACATTTTTAACAAATAACTCTAAATTGCGGAGATATATCTTTAAGGGTTATCTCGAAATTAAAACCACTAGGGACAATTCTTCCGAGGAGAGGTATAATTTGGCTTGCCAACTTGTTAGGAACATGACATACAATTAAATAAATAAATAAATAAATAAACGAATAAAAGGACAAACTTTAAGACTTATAATTATAGATAATTTCATCTCGGGATACGTTTTATGTACTCATTTCTGGTACTGCTATTGCGTAAGCAATAGACTATTGAAAGACTATTAATTAGGTATATTTTGGCTTGACAACTTGTTAGTCTATATTATTGAATTTTTGATTCTGTTTTCACTTTTGCTTTGCTTGGTTTTACACAACCGTTGAAGGAGGCCTCCAAAAGCAGGCGTTACGATTGTTTTCAGTTAGGAATAAATTGTAGTTGATGATCCACTAGGTCAACTCAGACACGGAAACTTACTAATATGACTGAATGCACTATTGAAATAAACCGGTGCAGCTGGAATGGCTTATCTCCATTAAGAAGTCCGATTTAGTCGATATATTTAAATCTGAAAAAGATATCAACGTGTGCGCCCAGAAAACACTTTCTTTGCTAGGAGACAACTTAAAAGGTAATTGTTCAACTGATGACTTTGAAATACTTAAAATATCTTTGCGAAAGGAAAAGTGTCGCTTTGATAAGTGGAAAAACTTTAAGATGGCTCACGCTTCATGGCTGGATTCGGACTATACCATTCCTTAACAGATACTGAAGGCATGTTGTCAGAATTTATAGCCCGCTGTACCGGTAAAATCAAGAAACCACACCAGCGGAGGCCTATCATCAGAGTGCCCTACGCCAGCGTCAACAAGCCCGGACAGGTGACAAAACCAGAATGGGTAGCAGAACCCCACTACTGATGGTCGCACCCTCGACGCAAGCCGCTCAACCCAGCAGAAGGTGCAACAATGGGACGACCAGCCCGCCACTTCGCACACAGCAGTGGGATAGAGAACGGATGCTCTAGCAACTCCGGCCGACACCCCACCTACAAAGGCAGCCCGCATAACCCGGCACAGCTGGCACCGGAGATCCCGGTGTGATCCAAAAGGCCGGGAGATGGGTCCGCCGCGCCCTCATACGGAGGCCCGCAGCCCCACAGCAGGCAACCCAATCCGCCGAGGCGGCCAGTTTGCCCGGCCCCTCTCCATTAGACTGGGCCGAAGCCCAGTATCCAGCCCACACCTGACCGAAGTCGGAGGTTGGAGATAGGACCCTTTGGACGGACCTAACATCTCCCAGTGCGCACCGCCCTTACGGGTTACAAGAGCCGCACCCCAACTCCCCGGTACAGCCACCAGTTATTGCACACTCCGACCCCTTGAGGGCCAGATACTGAAGGCACCAAGAAATCAACCAATATATGATGTACCAGGAACCTCTTCGAATGTAGAATCTGCAAATGCTGGGAGGCCACAAATAGACTACGCCTCGGCGTCGTCTAGAACGAAAAGGCGAAGAGTTAGTGATCTAGCGACAGCGGTAGCGGGAAACTGAATAGAAGAAATTGTTAAATCCACGGAACTCGTTTTAAAATATCAAGGCAAAAACCAGTTGTCCCACGTCTTGAAAGAATTATTAAAGAGTCCAAATAGGCTTAAAATAATTCAGCAGCTTACTAAAAATCCGAATCAGAGCCCAAAAACTGGTACTGCTGAAGAAGCTTTAGCCCTAATTATGGATGGAAATTTATCTGTTTCAACTTATAAAATGTTACGCCAAACAGCCACATCCCACGGATCTATTATATTTCCTCCTTATTATAAAGTCGTCGAAGCTAAGTCACTTTGTAGACCAAAACCGATCGTGGTGTCCGAAACTACCGCGTCAGTTTTATTACAAGATCTTTTGGATCACACTACTCTACGAATTCTGAAGCTTCAAAGTGAAGTTTTACAAAGCAAATCCGAAACTTAAAATATTAAAAAACTTGATCTTACTATGATCGCGTCGTGGGGTTTCGATGGAAGCACCGCCCGACAAGTAATTTCGTCGGCGCTTCCTGTAGACGCAACCAAATTTGGACAATACTGTCGGTGTCTTGATGAAAGATATGTTGAGGTGTACAAATGGTTCTATATGCCTGTTACTCTTCACAAGATTCTCGTTCATGGAGAAGCTATTATAAAAACATCAGCATTACCGGTAGGAAGGTTGAGTGAGCAAGCTGGTGAATCCACGAACAAGATATAAATCTTTTTCCTGCGGCCATTTTTACACCTCATGAGAGCTACCATCTTTTATGGATTTTCACTGCCAAGTTTTTTGGTCCATATTTTTGTGATTGGCCTTGGAAGTGAAAAAACTATGTGATAAAATAGCGAGCGAGGTAATTTTAAGGAAAATATTTCGTTGGTGTCTAAGGTCTGGGACCGACACCACCATGTGAATCTTCATTTTCTTCAAAAACAAAAAAAGGAAAAATATTTCAATCCGTAACCGTTCACGCTTGTTTTTTTTTTACGATAACCAAGTTAAATAAACTGTTTAGTTTATATATCTTTAAATTTCTAATGAGGCAATTACCGTTTATTACTACAAATTGTAAAGTTAAATAAAAATAAAAATCAACGGAATGAGAGTTTTGGTAAGTAAATAAAGTAACTCAACTTAAATCTTTCCATGGCTTAATATATCTTTTTTAAGGTACATCATTCATGACTGGTTCAAATTGTATTGTTAGGGACTGCAAAAATAGCCATAGGTTACTTTCAGATTGGAAAAATCTAGTCTGTGAAATTCATAATGTATTGAAGAAAGAATGCTTTTGTAAACCACCCTTCGCATTGTATTCTTTACCAAAAAAATGACATTGCCAAAGTTTAAAATAGTTTAACATGTAACCCTTCAGCATCACTTTCCTCCCCGCATACTTACATTTTTTTATTTTTTCTGTTTTATTTACTTTTGTCATTACATTTTTCCCCGCACTCTTGACCCTCTATATTGACATTTATCAAATTAGTATTCTTTAAGCCCCCTATATCAAATATCTTAGAATTTTGAGCTCTATTTAATAAAACTAATGACAGTGTTAAATATAAATTAAAATTAATGATAAATTAAAAACTTCAATAACTTTTGAACCATACATACAAATTAAATATAGTTAATAAATCTGATAGAAATCAATGAACCCCCGTTATAAACTATAAAATTAAGTGAATTAATTAAACAGGGCACTTAATATAAATTATAAACTAAATCCCTGCCTTCAGCAATGTTAAAATTAAGAGCCCTCGACATATGGAGATAATTGGTGTATTTTTCTTCATTTTTATGACCGTGAAAAGCTCTCTCCGACCCGACCCAACCCAAATTTTCTCAGAAGCGTGCCGAACCAAACCAGTAATATTCCCTCAACTCGCAGCGTTCCCATGGAACCTTGTCATGTTAGTGGTACTTTAGCCCACTATCAGGTAACCCGGATCTAACAAAAGGCGCACATTTTCCAAGGCCAGGTCATAGGTCAAAAGTGTGCCTGGACATTTTCGCTTGGCAACTAAAAAAAATATAACCTCGTGATTTCCTGGCATGTTTTCCCCCACAAACACTGAGACCCCCGCAATCAAGCAGAACCAACCCCAAGGGACCTTTCGCTAGTCGGACCACGTCATACATCCCATGACAGGACACGAGTCTTAGGTGCACCAATGACCCAAATAAAATGGGAGGTCACCAATCGCTTTTTATTTTCAACTCCGCCTTGGAATCCCTGAAACAAAACCAAGAGACAGAGCCCCAAATGGAGAGAACTCTGCTCTGGAGAGAACTCTGCTTTTGGCAGACCTCAACAGAATTCTGATTCTGGACAGAACGGCAGAGAACTGAGAAGAAATGGACAGAGCTCGAGAGAAAGACCATGTCGAGATAAATATAAAATAATGCGCGATGAAGTCGCGCTTAAATATTAATTAACCCTCAATGCAGCCCTCATGACCGAAACAACTCTCACCAACTGCCTAGATGAACTACATCCAGGACATTCCGACCGGAAGAGTATAAGCCGAGCAGTAATGAATCCGGGAAACGTAATGCCCTCAACACCCTCGAATCACCTGTTGATCACCCAAAATCTAGACGTTCCGAGGGAAGAAAACCAGATGACCGAGACCGATTCCCTAGCCTAGCCGGACATTTCTGACCGAAACCCGAAGTACCTACGCCCCCTTCAGCTTGTGAAGTAAAAGAATATAGGAAGAAACCCGTAATCCGGCCGCCAAACCGAAGACGAGTGAATAAAGAGAGAGAAAGTGTGAATAAAGAAAACGTGTAAACAAGCAGCCCCAAAGACGTCCCGTTCTGTGAAGTGCGTGTGTTGGGCATCTTGCGTAAACCGAGGAACGAGAAAACCCGTAAACGAAGAGACGACAACGTAGCGGAGGACACCGAAATAAAATGATGAGTAGAATTTCCATCATAAACCTCCCCCCCCTCGAGGTTGAGAGTTCATTTCGCTTCGTGTATTTATACAGTTCGGACTATATATTTCCGTTCGCATTGTATCCTCGTTGTAGCCATTTTTGTTTTGTTTTATTTTGAGTTAATATTGCCATTGTTTAATTGTCGAATCTCTAATTTTAGTAGTATTTAATTGTAGTGTTTATTATTATTTAGTGTAAGTGTATATTTGTTTCTGCCCCCTCCATCCTTTGAAACCAAGATGCCTGAGAGTAGGGATACCGGAACTGATCCCATAGAAAATAGTAAGAGATAGTTTAATTATCAAATTTAAGGTCAAAGAGTGTATATTTTTAGTGTTAAAATTCCCCTCGTATATTGGAAAAAGCTAAAAGAACCATAGTAGAGATGGGCTAACCATCACTAGAAGCAAAATAAAATTATCCCTCAATTCACCCCCGCAATTTTGTTCATTTTTGTATTTTTGTGTTTTTCTATAATATAATAAGTGTTAAATAAAGATTTTGTGATTAATTAACGACAAAGGGTTTCCATTCTGAATTCGAATCTCCCCCCAATTTTCTTTTATTTCTTTTCCCCGTATGTAACCGCCTCTCTCAGATTTAATTCGCGCCACGAAAGGCCACGACTCGCATTTTGTCGCCATCTTCCCCCCGCCTTGGTGAATTAATATCTTTGAGTAAGGGCTAGGAATACTTCTGTCAGTTAACCATCACATGACAAAGTCCTTAAAATTCCTTTAAAACGTTACAAACACCTTTTTCGTAGGACAAACTGTAATTCTGAAAATAATTCTAAATTGAAATGCATTCTTAAAAAAAGTGACTGTTCATAAAAAAAACATGATCTAATTCGGTTAAAGGAATTTGCTTTCTAGCATATTTTTCATTTTTCTTCATAAATTTCTGTCTCTTCAGTCACCTCATTTTGTTTTTCCTTATTTTAAAATATTTTAATACTATGCTAATTTTTTTTTCATATTATATAACTTACATTTTCAATTTCATAATTTTCAAACTCTATACATATTACAGTATCTTCTAATGCACCAGCTGTGTATTGTACTTGATCAGTTTCAATTTCAATAAATTCGATCTGTTTTTAAGTCTGAATTGTTTGCCTATGTTTTTCGCAACCAAGGAAAGAGGTAGATTGTTCATTTAAGTCAATGTGACTGTAGGTTTTTTAAATTATTTGTTAAATTAAAATTTAAATAGCTTATTTTAATTTTATTTAGTCCATTTATTAAATACAATTCCTCTTTTTATGTGTTGCTCTGGTAAAAGCAAAGTTGGAACCGCGGTTGTATATAGTAATCTTAATTTAACGATAATCCGATTCCAAAAAATGGTCACCACAAATCACGTCATTTGGATCAGGAGTCCAGTTAAAATTACCGATAGCTTCAAGCCATTCTTTTAACAAATCCGACCGATTAATAGGAAATCTTAAAAACAGAACATTTAATAACAGAAACATCTATGATCTTATCAATTTTTCAGTTTCTTACTTATGCCAAGAAACTTTTTTATTTATCCCAGTATTTACAAAACTATTGACAGAACATTTTCTACCCATTGCAAAAGTTGTTTTACTTTTAAAACCAAAAATATTTAAGGTCTTCCAAATTTTAAAAGTGTACATATCTTAGAACTATCAAAACAAGTATTGCGTTCAAAATTTCCGCCAAGATCAATAAAGCAGACGACAGTTATCTTTCCTACGGCTAAGAACAGATGGCGCCAACACGATTCGATAGAGTTGAAAATTAAGCCTAATTCTCCTACTCAAATAAAACGTGTCCCGCGAATCCCAGATTTGTTTGGATCTCTATTTATTCTACCCCATTGCTTATTTCTATGTAGTTATCCATGTTGAGAGCTTGGATTTAGGTGGAAATCTCATACAAAATATGTTTTTTTTTTCAAAATTCACAAGGTGGTGTCGGCCCCAGGCCTTAGACACCAACCATACAACATAAATTATTTCAAATGTACCTCGTGTTAACGGATGGACGGACGAACATTACAAAGGGATATTCTATCGTGGAACGACATTATGGTCGATAAGTTAGCAGGGCTACCAGGTTTAAAACAAAATGGCGGACTACAGTGAATTATCGAAAAAAAGATTTATACCGTCGTGATAGGGAAATGCACGCTCGCAAGACCAGTCGAAAGGACAATCTAAGCGATATTTTTGGTCGAGCTCTTGATTCCTCAGATCCAATCGTGTCAAACTACTCTCTAAGTAAAAGATTTGACAGGCGTTATCGTCTAACCCTTCGGAAAGAAGCAATTGATTTACTCCAAGAACCGGAAGTTCCAAATATAAATCGATCGTTTAATTCACCGTGCGACGATGAGGAATCCGAGGACGAACAATCATTTACAGAATGGCAAAACGTAAATTTGTGCAATGAATTAACAATGTAAAATGTGTAATTAAATCATATAATTCCCAAAAAACCTTATTTTAATTATTTCGAATAGGTGTGAACTCAGCCTTTATTTATCTTGCATAGGTTGCTATTCTTAAAAAACAAAACAAAAACATTTTGTGAGCAAATTTAAGTTTCGGATTTTTTTTAAAACATTTAACTTTTCCAGCCCAAAAACCGCCCAAATCTTGGCTAGCTTTGGGCTGTATTAAAGAAATTGTTTTAACATAGATAAACGTCAATGGTGGCCGAACTAATAGAGATCGCAACGATTTTTCACCGTAATTACATTATATGACTTCTTGTCTACCCATAGTGAAAAGATCTACGAAATTGGCTAGCATCGTTTGGAGTTAGAGCTAGTCAAAGATGACTGATTTTGTGCATTTTGAGATGGTTTTCGTTTCGTATCTTTATTTATATACGAGACATGACTATACAAAAAATACTACATGATATGAATAGCTTAATCTATCCAATGTAAAGGTCAGAATTGTCAGAAACGCAATAGGAAGCTAACTTGGCCGCTAGGGGTCGCATGAAAAATATTGTACATTTGACAATTCCAGGTATTCTGAATAAACGAAATATGTAAAACTATTTATGATAGGTACTCTCTAGAATTTTGGCCAAAAAATCGGGCTTTTGGAACACTGTGCCGTGGCGCTTTAATTGACATTCAGGATCTTCGGCTTGAGCTTCAAAAGGGACCTTAGAAGTTAGAACTTCTTTTCTACAATCCTCTCAGGCACTCCTGTTTAAGCCAGTTCCCGGATCTCTAGTTTTAAACCTTATAGTTTTTGCGGCTAAAACGTGTGTAAAAAGTTTAAAAAACTGATTTATGGCCTCACGAATTTTAATCACGTTAATAATTGCATTTTTCACACTATTGCGATGTCGCTGAAATCAAATAAATATAATGATGGTACGAATTTTAGTTAGAAGAACGAATGTTGCTATAGAAAGAACTAAAGCTTTATACTTCGAAGCTTTCACATAACTCATTCTCTAAAAATTTCTTGGTTCGACGGTTTTCGAAACACCTTTACGTGGTTTTTTAACGATTAAAGATATTTCAGACCATTTCGGCTAAACTAGTATGAAACATTTTTTACTACCATCTATAAAACCGAATGGTGTTCAGGAAAATGTTTGATTCACAACTTCATTATTTATACGGATGATATTTTTCACTTTGAAATGTTCGATCGAATAAACTAGATACGTTTTATTGTTTTAAAACTTTCAACTTGTGAAGGCTACTCGACTTTTTTGTAGGAATTCGATTTCTTCGCGAAAAACGTCTAGTGAAGGTAAATTGCTTCTTCAAAGGCAGCGAAGATGCCCAGCTCTGAGCATAAGTGAATCTAATTCCCCGAGAAATTGGGACGCGTGAAATTTTATCAACATCAGTAGAACAAAATCCTTCAGAATTAATAAATGATGAAAGGGGTTGCTGCAGTTTCCCAAAGCTTAACTTACGCAATGAAAACATGTCAGCAGCGTGAACCAAATGAACACCACATTTGTGTAATATTCGTTTATTGCATTAACGATGCCTCGAATGTTAATCATTTCCTTTCGAAATGAAGATAACCTACAAAGAAATTCTTGATTTTTCAAAAGTAAACTCAGATAACGTTTAAAGACATCAGCAATTATGTTGGTTTTTAAAGAACACAATATTTCTGGCCCAAATGCAATAACAACCATTGCCAGAGCAGTTAAACTTGCCATAACAGTAATGTACGCTTTATTTATTTCCTATTCCACGAACTAAGGCTACAACTAAAACAACTAAAATTGGAAATAGTAGGGTGAAATTTATAACATTTTGGTAATAAAATTGGCATAATAAAAAGTCATAAAACATGAAAATATTATCGCTTTTGTAAGTATATTTATAATCTTTAAAAATATGTATCTCTACAATTTTCCTATCAAATGAATTTGCCTTAAGAATAACATCAGAGTGAATCTTTAACAAAAAGTATCTTCTAGAGCAATGATACAAAAACCACAGAGAAACATCTAATATTGTTTTGAGATAGCTGGTTGAGTACTCCAGATTTAAACAATACAAAATTATGGATAATTAGATCATTAGGAAAAGAAAAGTCAGAGATGCCCACATGATTAAAAACTTCACCACAGCTTTCAACATTCGATGCGACACTTTCAAAATCTTCTTGAAAAAATAATATTTATTATAACTATAATTTATAGTAGAATAAAAAAATATGTTGTTTTCCTTACATAAAGGGCGTGCCATCAAAATATAAATTTTTCTTTCTATTGTTACTAGCAATCGGACCAGAATAAAATAGGTTAAAACTTGACCGACAAATATTGTGGACATTCATTTTTTGTTTACATGAAGAAAGTCAGTTTTTCAAACTTGGCGCGCTACTCTGGGGCATCGCTTTTAAGGCTAATGAAATCTTTTTTCTTGTCCTTTTCCTGAAATAGCGAAGAAGAGGAAGGATAGTTAAACTAAAACGTCGTCTGTTCGTAAAGTGGTGTTAGAGGCGGTTGTATAATCACGGATAAATAATATACTTAAGCGTTTTGATAAATGTTTTATTTCATTTTCAATAAAAAGAATAAAATCTGAATTATCTAAATTCGAATTTGATCCAAGATTTATTATTAAAATAAGCCAGGAATGTAATTGTTTTATTTGTGAAATACAAAAAGTAAAATGGTTATATAAAAATTTGAAAACATGGGCATCATTTCACTACATTCGGCAATTGACATTTTCGAGCATAGGAAATTAAAAAAAAAATACAAACACGCAGAAAAAAAAGGTTTTAGATATTAAACATTTTCCTGAACATTTAAATGTAACACAATTTTTCTAATTATGAAAAGTGTTGACAGATGAATGTTTATGCATGCAACATTTTACGTTTAGTTTCATAACATGTTAAATGGTTTTTATATATTGCAGTTAAACGCGTATAGTTTGTTTAAATTTAGGATTGAAGCATACTTAATTGAAATTATGACTCCAAATAAAACATGTTTACGTGTTCAAATGCTGTAGCTTGCAACATGTAAATACGTTGATATGATTAGTAATAAATCATGAAAATCAGCTCATATATGAAATTTTGAAACGTGTTTATCAGTTCATATCCACGGCATTCGCAGAACAAATAAATAGAAATTCTTCATTTAGAAAATTATTCAAAATTGGTAAAGGATAGCTTTTTCTTTATATGTGTTAATAAACACCAAAGTCAAAAATTAAGCCACAATTATACCAAAGGCTCATCAGTACTGTGGAGAAATTCTGTCTCTACTAGGCAACTTTTTATATCAGTTCCTAGGGGGCAAAATAAATAAAGCTTTGTTCAACAAAAATTATTAATAATAAACCACTTCAAAACTAAATATCGAATTATTTTATAAATAAATATTTATGTTAATTTTCTCGTAAATATAACTTTATTATTTCCAATAATCAATTAATTTATAATTTTCACACAATATCACAATATATTGAGAAAAGTATTAAAAGATACCACAAAAACCTTTTACATTTCGACGTAAGTTCCCTTGAGAGAGAGTTTTGGGTAATAAAATGCTCGTAATTAACTAAAACATGCAATTCTACTATTTCAAAAGCAAGGTGGCACTGATTATCGATAACTTGTAACGAATTATTCTACAGTGAACACTAAACTGAGAGTTTGATTACTAAGTCGATCTCTTGTGAAAGCGTTGTTAATTTAAATATTAAATAACTAAACTTAAAAACAATAGTTTTTATTAATATTGATATCAAGAACGAAATCTACATTAAAAGTGTCAAAACAGCAAAATCAGTGCCATTTTGCGCAATAAGCGAAAATCTTTAAGTAACATTAAACATTGTTCATACTTCGGTACAGTTATTCTTTTGAAACTGAACTTTGTAACCGCACTACGGCTTCTGGATTAAACTGAACGAAAACCACAGTATAGGAAATACCCAAACCGATGAAAGACAACAATATCTTTTGGGAGATGGAGAAGCAGGATCCCGCTCTGAAGTACAGTTTCCTAGAGAGCAATTCGCAGTACAACAGTAATATTTGCTTCGAATTTTCTTCGCCCGTAAGAGCGGGTAGAACATCAAAAACACGATCATATTCCTCGGGCAATTTCGACGCGTGGAATATTAGTAACATCAGTAGCGCCAAATCTTTCAGATAGATTGAAATGAACGAGAAGTAGCTATTAGTGGATTTCCCTAAACCTACACTTACGCAATGACTACACGTGAACAGTGTAACTGTAAACCAGAGGAACACTACATACGCGAAGATTTGGTTCATTTCGTTAACTACGCCTCTAATGTCCACCATTTGCTTTCGAAATGAAAAGAAACAAAAAGATTCTGGATTTTTGGAAAGTCTTTCCACGTTATTTTTAAAAATTTCGGCTACAATGTTGGTTAAAAAACAGTACAACAATACCTGCCCAAGTCCAATTCCGACAACTGCGGATGCGTTTAAACTGTGGAATACGAAAATATAGATTTTAAAATATTTTTTACATCCGAAACAAGTGAAATTAAATATATTGGGCTTGTCGTTTTTAGTTAAATATTCGCTAATGTAGGTTACAGAAAAATAAGTCATACAACATGAAAATATAACGGCTGTTATAAGTATCATCACAAATCGTAACATAAATATCTCTACTATTTTCTTATCAATTGAATTTGCCCTAAGAACAACATCAGAGTAAATCCTTAACAAACATTTCCTATTTAAACAGAAATAAAAAAAAGACAGCACAAAACCGCTGCTGGATATCAAAGGTCCAAGATTAATTTGCGATTGCTTGTGGCGAACGCCGTTTAGAAATAATAAATAAATTATTATATATATAACCCACGTTAGAAAAAGCGCAGCCAGTGAGGACCATACTATTAAAAATTTCACTGCAGCTTTCCAGATTCGCTGCGACAATTTCAGATGCATCATTCTTATGAAATTGATTATATATATTTCTTCGCTATATCTGTTCGAAAAAATAATGTCTGTTTGTGTTTTTAGGAAGGGTGTGTCTTTAAAATATTATGTGATCTTTGTTATTTGAAAAAAATCGAATTGATTTACTAATTTAGAATCGATTAAAAATTAAGGCGTTAATGTTTTGTTATTATCCAAATAAAAATTATTATTTTTCATTTAACTGAAAAGAACGTTAAAATGAAATTTAATATAAATGAAATAATTGTCTCAGCTTATAAAAGATATCAATAACGATTTATTTACTGTTAGAAAAAAATAAGCTCGTATTATAGATCTATAATCGCATCTGACCATAGATGAGCTCTATTAAGTTGGCCCGACGTGAAAAGATATTATAAATTAAATTATTTCTAAATTTCGCTCTAATTATGCTCTATTTTGCTCCGTAAATTAAAAATTTTGACCCGCAATATTTAAACACTTAAATGAACGTGGGGTTTTTCGGGCCAACTTAATGCGAGCCCGCCGATATCATATTTCCGCGATTTTAACACTGACATATTATGGCTCTTATTTTGCTCCAATTTGCTCCGTGTATAAGAAATTTTTCACTTTATCAGACTAAACTCTTAATATCACCCGTTAGTGACTGTAAGTATTAGTTACTCATTGGACTTCTACTTTTTTATTATTATTTTATATTAATAATAGTAAATAACAGTTTACATTTTACCATCTGAAACGAAAATTTGATTTACAATAATGTAATTCATTTGGTGTCAAAGGCTTTCGTCTAACACCATTGTTCTTTTTAATAAAGACGTCTGCTCTCACAATTGTAAGTTAGATTTTTTAAGATACAACTAGGATTCAGTTATTGTTTCTTGGCGTCATCCTTTTAGAATAACCATTAAATATCGTTAAAAGTGTTTTAAGTGATAAATTAGTGTTTTATCGCAGTACTACGATGAAATAAAATTACGTTAGTAGTTAATTAACTGCGCCCAAGGCCCACTATAAGTTATAAAAAGTCATTCTTTACGCGGTCATTATGGCTGGGAGGCCTAAAAGACGTCAAGCAGAAGTTGATCGTATATTTGAAGAACTTCTTAGAAATAAAGGAAAGTTTTTGAAAAAGGGATATATAATCGAGAAGTCATTGGAAAAGATCAGTGGAATATTACGTGCAGATGATGTCACAATATCAGCCATAGCTTGGTTTTCAATCGTCTCGAAAAATTATAATGGAATTTGGGACTATTCATGGTGTAACTATTGTTATCAAAATTTACGTATACGATTATAATTAAATTTAATTTAATTAAAGTAAACAATTTGCCGGTTTTAGTATTAGTTAAAATTTGGGCGATATAAACGAATTGAGAGTACTAATTCCGCTTGTGTACTAACAATTGTAAGTGTCGAAGTTCAGTGAACGTATCAGCGAATAATTTTTAAATATATGGTGCTAAAAATCATTAATATACTCCAATATTCAAGAGTTAATCAGTTTTAAATTATTGAGGTAAAAATTTGTTTAAATAAAAACATCAAAAATATTTTTGGTACCAGAGGAATATTTGATTTATGTAAAGGAAGGTTTTGGTTTTAAATGTCAAATCAAATAAATAGAACTAAGAATAATGATTAAAAAATTGGAGAATTATCTTTTACCTTACAACAAATTATATAAAATTAACTACACAATTTCACAGGAGAAGTTGAACTACTAAACATTGTGCTAAACATAATACAAATATTCAATGTAAGAGAGGCTACTAAAATTTTTAATTTGATTTCGTAAGCTTTCACACTTTTATCTTTTTTAATAGAAATTATTCAGTGTAGCCCTCAAGGTATTAAAGAGAAATAAGGTTATTACTTCTAATAAAAAAATTAAGAGAAACGTGCAGTGGAGGCTTAAGAAGGCTGGGTCCCCGGGGCGGCGGCAGTGTTTTGTGACACCCCCCAGAACCGTGTAGAAGTTTTCACGGGTTTTCTTCAAGTTTAATCGTTCTGATTTGCACCCCCCCTCGAGCTTCTCCGATGGCACCCCCTACTGCCCTGGTACCCGGGGCGGACCGCCCCCCCCATAGGCCGCCACTGGAAACGTGTTTAACTTAGCCACAGAAATGATAGTATGAGGAACAATTAATCGAAAAGCAACACTCTTCGTTTATTCATAAAATGATAACATTCAACCATTTCAGAACTTGGAGTTAGTAGTTTTCAACAACTTGTAACCAAACTTAAAATGCTAGATTGATAATAAACTTAATCAGTTGTGGGATCGTTGTTAATGGTAATAAAGAATAAACCTACTAAATATCTATAACCGTCTATATAATTATTGAAATAAAATCAACCATTTCAATTTATCCATTCATGAAAAGCATTGAAGCATTGAAGCAAACGCACGATGGCTTCCGGATTAAACTTTATAAACACAACCGTGTAAGAGATACCTGAGCCGATGTCGAATAATAAAATATTATTGGAGATAGTGAAACAGGAACCAGCTTTGAAGTAAAGTTACCTCGACTGCAATTCACAGTACAACAAGAATAAGTGACTGTAATTTTCTTCGCTCGAGAACGATGGTAGAATGCCCAATAGGCGATCTAATTCCCCGAGCAATTGGGACGCGTGAAAATTTACCAACATCAGTGACACAAAACGATGAAAGACGTTGCTGCAGTTTCCCAAAGGTTAACTTACGCAATGAGAACCGGTCACAGCGTAGATGTGAACCAAATGCTTCGAATGTTAATAATTTCCTTTCGAAATGAAGACGCTCGAATGAAGACTATCTAAAAAAGATATTTTTGATTTTTCGAAAGCAAATTCAGATAACGTTTAAATACATCAGCAACTACGTTGGTTTTAAAGAATACAATATTACTTGCCCAAATGCAATACCGACCATTGCCAGAACCGTTAAACTTGCCATAACAGTAATGTACGCTTTATTATATTTCCTATTCCACGAACTAAGGTTACAACTAAAATAACTAAAATTGGAAATAGTAGGGTGAAATTTATAACATTTTGGTAATATACGTGGCATAATAAAAAGTCATAAAACAAAAAAATATTATGGCTGTTGTAAGTATCTTAATAAACCTTGACATATGTCTCTCTACAATTTTCCTATCAAATGAATCTTTAACAAAAAGTATCTTTAATTGATTATCATTATGGATAATTAAAACGTTTGGAAAAGAAAAGTCAGAGATGCCCATATGATTAAAAACTTGCCAACAGCTTTCCACATTCGATGCAACACTTTCCAAATCTTCTTGCTTATGAAATGGTTTGTTATGTTGTTTTCCTTACACGAAGGGCGTGCCATCAAAATATAAATTTTTCTTTCTATTGTTACGAGCAATTGGACCAGAATAAAAATGTTAAAAATCGATCAGCAAATATTGTAGACATTCATTTTTTGTTTACATTAAAAAGCGCTAACTGAAAGTCAGTTTTTCAAACTTGGCGCGCTACTCTGGGGCATCGCTTTTAAGGCTAATGAAATCTTTTTTCTTGTCCTTTTCCTGAACTAGCGAAGAAGAGGAAGGATAGTTAAACTAAAACGTCTTCTGTTCGTAAAGTGCTGTTAGAGGGGATTGTATAATAAAAGATAAATAATATAATAAAGCCTTCTGATTAATGTTTTATATAATTTTCTCCTGGATAAATGACAAATGTGGATTTTCAAAATGTCCGGAATTGGCTACTCGACAAGATTAAACTAACTTCTCCTACTTAAACCAATTTTTACCTCGAAACGGCCTTTCAGTTATTTATTTTGTAAGGCAAAGCGGCCGATTCGATAAAACCAAATTCTTTTATGCAAACCTTGCTACCTTGACATTTCCATCTCTCAGCGCCGTTCGCATATCGACGCTATGACCAACTGTGACATTATTAAACATAAAACAATAAAATTAATGATAACCTTAACCAAATTTTTGACGATCACATACCAGTTATTAAATGGTAGGTATTCAAAATCTGCACCACGAATTCTCAGAACCAATAAATAGAAATTCAACATTTAGAAAATTATTCAAAATTGGTAAAGGATAGATTTTTCCTTATATGAGTTAAAGAACACCAAAGTCAAAAATTAATCCAAAATTATACCAAATACCTTCTTTTGAGGCTCATCAGTACTGTGGAGAAATTCTGTCTCTACTAGGCAACTTTTTCACCCGTATTCTGCGCTTAAGGTAAGTTGAACGTCATCTTGACTAAGAGCTTTCATTGGGCGGAACGCTGACGACCCCCGCGTTTCACCCCTCTTGACTAAGAGACCTGATTAGCGGGATCAGATAGAGTTCGAATGACGTAAATTGCAACTTCCGTCATGTTTTCCATAGACTCTCAACAGTACTCAAAAGATTGAAATTTATTTAGTCTTTGCTATTTTCCCCATTATTTCCCAAAAAGCCTCGTGCTGGAGCTGTTGCTGTTCTAGATGCAGCTGTAGCGGAATTAAGCTTAGCGGATAACGAAATTTATACGAGGCAGCAACGAGATCCGTTTGAACTTCCAAATAGAGTTTTTAACACAATATCGAGTGCCGAAAGACGATGTAAGTAACTTGTGCGAAATATTAAAGAATTGGACAAGCAGTATGTTGAACAGGATGTTCTAGCTGCTCTGATGTTTTATGGCTCTGGTTTGTTTCAACGAGCAAGTAGCTACGAAAAAGTGATGAGCCAACCATCTGTCAGTGTGGCAACAGGAAGAGTAAGTGAAGCCATTATAGCTAGAATGTGTGCATTTCCCACACAACCAGAGTACGTTGAAGAAACCAAGGTACGTACAAATGACTTTATTCAACATATAATACACTAATTCCGAGTTTTACTTTTCAGAGGTAATTCTTGAGTAGGTGCGTTGAACTGTACACATGTCAATTATTCCATCAGTGTACAAATAGTCTGCGATAATCATCTGAAAATTATTAACCTTTTTGCTGGCTGGCCAGGCTGCATCCATGACTCATTTATTTGGTGTCACTCGGGTATGTTCTGAGATTTCTTGCATAATAGAATGCCTGTGGGATATCTGCTGGGTGATGTGACCCTGTGTTATGACTTCATTTCTAAACCCTAACACTCCAAACGAGGTTGAATTTAACATACGCGACAAGCGAGATATTCCATAACTTTCGCCAAAATAGTTCCCAAACGTTTATACATTTATTAAAGGGAGGTGTATGCCATCGTAGCAAGCAAATCCTGGATTTCTCCAACATCTCGACAAATATGCTTCTCAACTTCCACGAAGTCGTCCATCACACTGCCCAGCATTTGTTTCAGAGGAAGTTTCTTTGATGGTGGCTCTAGAAGTAGGAAATGGTTAAGCTTCAAGTGGAAGTTTCCCTACCTCCAACTGATGAAGGCCAAGCGGCCAGTTCTCAAATCAGTCTTGTAGTGGTTATCAATATCGTTCATCTTAGCAGGTAGTTCTCATGAACAAATGGCAAAAGATATTTGTTACTAATGGATTTCAACTTACAGTAGACGCTGCTTCTTTGTTGATTGGAAGAGGACTTGGAATCGTCTCTCCATCGTGATCAAAGAAAATATATGCAATGGAGCTCTAATGACTTTCTTCACCTTGTTCGTTCAAAGCCGTATCAGCGGAAGGAACAACCTCACTGGACCCGGATTGGCAACTTATGTCATGGGCCACAGCATTAAACAAATCCACGAAGTTGGTGACTGAATAACCATTGCTGCCCCCGGATAAAGATGTTTTGTCAATTAAGTGCCTTACATTCGAAGTGCAGGGAAAAATTTCAACTCCCCAAACTGCGCAGGGACAGTGGTACTCCTTTGAAAGACATTCTAATATTACAAGGTGTTCAGATCTTTTGGAGAAAGATATTTCTAGTCATTGCTGTGCGTTATTCATTGAAAGAATGGGTTTTAGGGGGGTATGTGTTAAAAACAAATTTCTATTAATTTCTCGCATGTTTGTTATTTTCTTTAATTTATTCAATTTCATTTTTACTTGGAATTTTATCATATTTTGATTGTGGAATATTGTGCATGTACACTGTTTTTTTTTGACATCTTATATGTTTTTGGTTGGCCTTTTCAATGACTTAACCTATTGGTTTTTACATATGTTTTAATTTCGGTACTCATTTTTGTTACATTTATGGCTACCTAAGTAGCTAGCTATTTCTTTGGAACTATGAATTGCTAAGCATGAATTGCATGTTGGTAACCTATTGTTAATTAGTATATTAGATTTTTAATGGTCGTACTCGTTACTTCCAGAAGGAACTGGTGTCTCTTGGGGAAGAGTGGAAACGATACTCCCTGGTATCCCTTAATTTATATGTGACGTTAGTTACGAAAGGGCTAATGCTCTCCTCCGTTGGAGTTAATTCAGGCACATCCGATGAAGATCGTCCATCTGTTTCTCGCAACTTCACAGTAACATTAGCAGCTCTGTCCTAATTTTTTCAGGCTGTCTGTTGTTTCGTCCAACTTAATTATCACAGTTAGTGATGATGTCCCATAATTCAGATTAACAGGGTTCGTACACGACCTGGAATACCTGGAAAACCTGGAAAAGTCAGGGAATTTTAAAATGTTTCCAAAAGGTCAGGGAAAAGTCAGGGAATTTTAAAAGGTTTCCAAAAGGTCAGGGAAAAGTCAGGGAATTTTAAAATGATTCCCAATGGTCAGGGAATAGTCAGGGAAATTGAAAATGGTCCAAAATAGTGAGGGAATTTTAAAATGACCCCAAAAACAAATCCGACAAATAAATTTTTGAAAAATGTATTAAAAATACACAATTAACATATTTCAAGATTTTACCTCAAAACATAAATTTATTCTACAAAAATGGTCAGGGAAATTTGGCAATTTAGTCAGGGAAAACCTGGAAATGTCAGGGAATTTAATACCGGAAATTTTGTACGAACCCTGATTAAGCGGATGTTATAGCCCCTCCATTATGGCTTCTCAATGCAGCAAACCCATCATCCTCCATCTTCGATACAAGCAGGGTCGTGCAGAGGTTTGCTGGGCCCCCGGGGCTAAAGATACTGGTGGGCCCTTTGATTTGCATCCCCTTCGACCCTGGATTTTTTTCCCTAGATCTCTAAATTTATTTTCCCAGGTCTTCCCCCTTGATGTTTTTGAGTGGGCCCCCTTTCTGTACCTCATGGGCCCTTTTCAGTTGGGCCCTGGGGATTTCCCCCCTCTGTACGGCCCTAGGTGCAAGTACTTCGATTTCTTCATGATTGTTTTCTTTCTTGACTTAGGCCCCATAGGAAATAGTAATAAAACAAGATTTTTTTTATTATCACAGCAAAATTTATTAAAGAAGAAATTTGTATGTCATACTGGCTTTAAATACCAAGTGTTATACCATAAATAGAAAGAATAATCATTGTTTCATTTTAATATTGTATTTTATGCCTATGATTTCATTGAATTAAATTAATGGTAATTGGATGAATATTAGCACCATTATTATATGTTAATTCTAAATCCTATGAAAATTGCAATTAAACATTAGTCATGCCGGCTGCAGCATGTGAAATTTCATGTGTTTAGAGACTTACGTAACAGGTGGCGGAAAATATTAAAGTTCGAGATGATTTGCATAGATGGCAGTAAAATTACGTTTGTAGGTCACGCTATAGATGGCAGTCAAATTACGTTTGTAGGTCATGCTGTAGATGGCAGTCAAATCAAGGTCAAATTACGTTTGGCGGTCACGCTGTAGATGGCAGTATTTGTTTTTGGGTTTTTTTCTCCAAATAGATGGCACTTTATTATGAGCTTTGAGTTATGCTAAAATAGATGGCAATGAAATATTTCTTCCGGCAAACGCGTAACATGTGACTTTGACTCACTCAGATCCCGCTAATCAGGTCTCTTAGTCAAGAGGGGTGAAACGCGGGGGTCGTCAGCGTTCCGCCCAATGAAAGCTCTTAGTCAAGATGACGTTCAACTTACCTTAAGCGCAGAATACGGGTGTTTATATCAGTTCCTAGGGGGCAAAATAAATAAAGCTTTGTTCAAAAAAAAAATTATTAATAATAAACCAGTTCAAAACTAAATATCGAATTATTTTATAAATAAATATTTATGTAAAGGTCCATACTAATTTGTATTCACGGTTAAAATATAGGACAAAAATTAAGACTATTTACGAAGAAATACCGTGAATGAGAGACAAAAAATAATAAAGGTAAAATTATTTTTAATCTATAAAATACGAGATGTTTCAAGCCGTGGCTCGTCATTCAGTCTGATAAGAAGTTAAAAATCATACACTTATATAACGTTAAAAGCATGTACATACATTCCGCAGAGAGATGCAACGCAAAAGTGACCTGGTGGGGTTTTTTTTTTTGTGGTTCCTAACAGATACAGTTGGCGCAGTCACAAAATATACAGGTCGGTAATATAAGCTTACAATGGGGGATTACCTAATTTTGAATTTTAGGAGTTTATCGATGTTCCAATTGTTTTTTAATGTTATGCTAATTCTAGATTAAAATTGTTATTAAATTTCTTAATGTATATACTTTCTGTTATCTTCCTTTTAAAATATTCGTTTTCTTTGGCTAGAATAGTTACGTTATCCCAATTAATAGTGTGCGATGGGTTATTTTTTAAATGGATGTAAAAGGCATTCGTTGAAATCTTTTTGGTGACATCACGTTTGTGTTCATTTACCCTTAGTTTTAATTTTCTGCCGGTTTCGCCTATATAGACTGCATTGCACGCGGATCACTCAATTTTATATACTACGCCAACTGTCTCGGATGGGTTGTTTTCTTTTTTTGGTTCATTCCGTTCCCACTTTAGTAGTGTACCACCCAGGTTTTTGGCTTTTTTATTTATAATTTTGATGTTAAACGTCCTAAGTTTTCTCGTTAGTATTTCATTAAGACCTTTGTAATATGGAAGAAATAACCAATTATCTTTGGATTTATCTGTTGGGGGATTGACCATCGGGGTACATACATGGAGGAATTTATTTAGTGTTTTGGTGGGGAACTGGCTTGATTCAAATTGTTTTTTAATTATACAAATATCCTTCATTGGATTCGTTGAGATTTTATTTAAGCGGAAATTTTGACTTTTAATTATGCCATTTTTGACATGGTGTGCATGGTAGGAATTATAATTTAGAAATTTTTAGTGAATGGGTGGACTTTTGATATAAGTAATGGTCAGGGTTATTTCGATTTTTTGTTCTATCTATTAAAATGTTCAAAAAAGGTAAAACATTATTGTTTTCGATCTCTAGCGTGAATTTGATTTTGGGGTGTTTACTATTGATATTATCTAGAAAGGTATTAAGTTCTTCTTTGCTGAGATTCCACAGGGGAAAAAACATCTATTGGGGTGTTAGGATAAAGACCTACAACATCAAAACTAACCATAAAACAATTGTCACTAAAATCTAAGTTGTGAAGTTTGTCTATAAAATCAAACGAGTTCTTAATGGATCTATTGGTATCTACAAGGGTATCAAATATCAAAGCGAGGTGTATGGCAAGATTGCGCGTGGGGGCAGCTGACATATCAACAATAGGACGCATTATTGGAGTTTCTAAACACCAATGTTAACAGCAAAGCCTGCACTACACTAAACTGACGAAACTAATAAGAAGTCATAATACATTAATTAAAATAACAAACGTTTATTAATTAAAACATATTAATAATGAATACTGTACAAGATGGAATGACAGAATATAATGCTACTATAAACGCTGTTGAGCGGATATATATATATATATATATATATATATATATAAGGTTAAAAAATAATAAACAAGATTAGCAATAATTAAAAAGAATATCTTATTTACATTTAACATTTTAACCTGTTAAAAAACGAAACGGGAAAAAGCCGATAACGTTTCTTATCTTCAACACGCATGGGATTATTTACTTTATGAAGTTTGACATAACCTTTTAAATGTGGAATACGGGGGTCATTGACACGAAGTGCGAATTTTTGTTTGTTATTAAGTTCACCCTTTTTCTCTAGTTCGATGGTGAAATTTGTGATGTCACGGGTTTGTTTCAGTATACTATATTTCTTATTTTCAATATAGTCGTCATCGTTGATTACAGAGTTTAATTTGGAGATGTAGCAGTCCCTATCTAAGATGGTGATTTTTCCTCCTTTATCGGCAGGAACTATAACTATATTATTACGGTTGGCTAATGATTTAAGGCTTAGTCTAAAATCCCTAAGTAAGTTATCTTGGATGGAGTTGTGGTTGTATGTTTTGAGTTCTTGGGTGACGATGTGACAGTTGTCGCTAATTTGGTTATCGTTAAAATTATTTGTGTTTTAAATAAAAAGTTTTTCAATCTCTACCGCGATATTCAGATGGTTGATGTATTTTGGTTTAGGGATAAAGTTAAGGCCCAAGCTAAGCACCTTGATTTCATTGTCATCAAGGGTAACACTAGATAGGTTTACGACATTGTCGGTATTGAGAACCGGGGGTCGGGGTAGGGCATTTACTTTTGATAACATGTCGGCCCGATGTAACATTTCAAACTTACGTCTCTGCTTGTCACTAATGTCTTTAAACATAAGGTTGTAGTTAGTTGATATCCAGCGTCTGATTTCTTCGCCTGTTTGGAAATCTACCGCAATGTAGAAGCGTTGTACACTATTCACAATTTCACGATTCACCTCGCTTATGATGGTTCTGATTTCGCCAATCTTTGCTTTTAAGATGGTTCGTTGTAGTTGGTCACAATGTTTTTGGACTTCTCTCTGCGGAATGTATGTACATGCTTTTAACGTTATCTAAGTGTATGATTTTTAACTTGTAATCAGACTGAATGACGAGCCACGGCTTGAAACGTCTCGTATTTTATAGATTAAAAATAATTTTACCTTTATTATTTTTTGTCTCTCATTCACGGTATTTCTTCGTAAATAGTCTTAATTTTTGTCCTAAAAATATTTATGTTAATTTTCTCGTAAATATAACTTTATTATTTCCAATAATCAATTAATTTATAATTTTCACACAATATCACAATATATTGAGAAAAGTATTAAAAGATACCACAAAAACCTTTTACATTTCGACGTAAGTTCCTTTGAGAGAGAGTTTTGGGTAATAAAATGCTCGTAATTTTCCAAACATGCACTTCTTCTATTTAAAAAGCATGGCGGCACTGATTATCTATCGATAACTTGTAACGGATTATTCTACAGTGAACATTAAACTGAGAGTTTGATTACTAAGTCGATCTCCTGTGAAAGCGTTGTTAATTTAAATAATGAAATAACTAAACTCATGATTAATTGCTTTTAATAATATTGATATCAGGAACTAAATCTACATTTAAAGTGTCAAAACAGCAAAATCAGTGCAATCTCGCGCAATAAGCGAAAATCTTTAAGTAACATTAAACATTGTTCATACTTCGGTACAGTTATTCTTTTGAAACTGAACTTTGTAACCGCACTACGGCTTCTGGATTAAACTGAACGAAAACCACAGTATACGAAATACCCAAACCGATGAAAGACAACAATATCTTCTGGGAGATAGAGAAGCAGGATCCCGCTCTGAAGTACAGTTTCCTAGAGAGCAATTCGCAGTACAACAGTAATATTTGCTTCGAATTTTCTTCGCCCGTAAAAGCGGGTAGAACATCAAAAACACGATCATATTCCTCGGGCAATTTCGACGCGTGGAATATTAGTAACATCAGTAGCGCCAAATCTTTCAGATAGATTGAAATAAACGAGAAGTAGTTATTAGTGGATTTCCCTAAACCTACACTTACGCAATGACTACACGTGAACAGTGTAACTGTAAACCAGACGAACACTACATTCGCGAAAATTTTGTTCATTTCGTTAACCACGGCTCTAATGTCCGCCATTTGTTTTCGAAATGAAAAGAAACAAAAAGATTCTTGATTTATGGAAAGTCTTTTCACGTTATTTTTAAAAATTTCGGCTACAATGTTGGTTAAAAAACAGTACAACAATACCTGCCCAATTCCAATTCCGACAACTGCCGGGATATTTAAACTGTTGAATACCAAAATGTGCTCTTTATGATATTTCTTACAACCGAAACAAGTTAAGTTTAATCTATTGGGCTGGTGGTTTTTAGTTAAGGTTTCGCTAATGTTGGTTACATAATAAAAAGTCATACAACATGAAAATATAACGGCTATTATAAGTATCATCACAAACCGTAACATAAATATATCTACTATTTTCTTATCAATTGAATTTGCCCTGAGAATAACATCAGAGTAAATCCTTAACAAACATTTCCTATTTAAACAGAAATAAAAAAACGACAGCACAAAACCGCTGCTGGATATCAAAGGTCCAAGATTAATTTGCGATTGTTTGTGGCGAATGCCGTTTAGAAATAATAAATTAATTATTAAATATATAACCCACGTTAGAAAAAGCGACGCCAGTGAGGACCAAACTATTAAAAATTTCACTGCAGCTGTCCAGATTCGCTGCGACACTCTCAGATGCATCATTCTTATGAAATTGATTAAATATTTTCTTCGCTATAGAGCTAATATATCTGTTCGAAAAATAAGGTCTGTTTGTGTGTAGGAAGGGTGGGTCTTTAAAATATTAGATGATCTTTGTTATTTGAAAAAAAAATCGAATTGATTTAGAATCGATTTAAAATTAAGGCGTTAATGTTTTGTTATCATCCAAATAAAAAGTATTATTTTTCATTAAACTGAAATGGACGTTAAAATAAATGAAATATATGTCTCACCTTATAAAAATATCGCTACCAATTTATTGAATGTTAGATAAAATTAAGCAGATATATTAGATCTATAATAGCATCTGACCAAAGATGCACAAATTATTAATTGTCTCGCTAATTATGCACGCTACTGGCCAAAGTTACGCACTTACTTTCCACTTTGTACACTCTGTTTAAAAAGTCTTCGACAGGTGAAATTTTTGCCCTCTTTTTAATTCTGCTAGAAAACTATATACAGATCGATGAAACCAATTGCAACTATTATTTATTTGCCAATATCTTTCGTTATTTATAGGTTTCGTCCACCAAAAATTAATAGTTTTGGCAGCTACCGTCAAAACTAATTTTTGACAACTTTTTAAATATTGGTTCTACGGTACTGACTCGCGCGTTTTTGAATTAACAATGGTCGATTCATATTTAGAAAGTGGAAAAAATTTCCCTATACAACCAACGGTTGAGAAGTTATCGCGTTTACAAACTTTCCTTGAAATTGGGAAACACCTAAAATGCATCAAGCGATTATTAATAACGCAACTTCGACAGCGATTCAATAACATTGAAAATATATTTAATTAAAGGCCGGTTTAAAAAAAAAAACAAATCCCAAGAACAACTTGGCAAGTGATTTTAGGAATATCCTTTTTTATACGCTAAAGCTTTTAAAAAGCTATTTGCGTTAGATATTGTTTATAATAATGGTTACCACAATTTTAAACCAGCCTTTAATTAAACATGCTGTTGGATCGCTGTCGAAGTTACGTTATTAATAATCGCTTGGTGCATTTTAGGTGTTTCCCAATTTCAACGAAAGTTTGAAAACGCGATAACTTCTCAACCGTTGGTTGTAGAGGGAATATTTTTCCACTTTCGAAATATGAATCGACCATTGTGAATTCAAAAACGCGTGAGTCAGTGCCGTAGAACCAATATTTAAAAAGTTGTCAAAAATGAGTTTTGACGGTAGCTGCCAAAACTATTAATTTTTGGTGGACGAAACCGATAAATAACGAAAAATATTGGAAAATAAATAATAGTTGCAATTGTTTTCATCGATCTATCTATTATAGTTTTCTAGCAGAATTAAAAAGAGGGCAAAAATTTCACCTGTCGAAGACTTTTTAAACAGAGTGTACATGTTAGACTAAATTTACGCAGATTTTGAATTGGCCTGAACCTTTTTTTCAGAAATTTTAAATTTGAAACTTAAGTGCATATAAGCCCATGGTAAAATTTAAAAATCGGTGCTGTCTAAGAGTAATCACTTTTCATTAAAAAAATTACAAACGGGCTGGTCACCAAACCATTCGAAATTTATCAGGCCTCATCGAATTTTTTCCAATTAAGTTTCAATAATCAATTTTTAGCATCATTGAATAACAATTATTATAAGCTTTCGATTTTTAGTCCAAGCACTGTTCCAACAGTTTTTAGATTAAATCAAACAGAAAGCCATGTTGAGGTACCCATTTTAGTATTTTTACGCTCATCAAGCGCTTGAGTCTACCCATCCACGTCGCATTCAGTTGATTCAAATGTTTTTACGATTATCAGTGATAATGAATTTTTAATAAACTATTACATTAATTATTTTGTTTGTTATTAAAAGAATAATTATAATTTTGATAAGATTCATAATTAAAAAAATTCCGACTTTGCGTATGGATATAAAAACACTGCAACATTTTGTTAGGAGCGGGGAATGATTCCAAAATGTTGGTAACGTGGCACAGGCTGGAATTTTAAATCTAGATCTACGTCCAGGATGAAAAAATATCCATTTAATGTACACCCGGGAAACTTATACCTTCATCGCTAAAATAATTAACGAAAACTGTGCTGAAAAGCTAATGAAATGGTGCGTAACTTTATAATAAAGTATTTCCTCGGGAAACTAGAATAGTTATTCAATTAGAGCCCCGCCTTCGCATCTCTATAATATCAAAATTATCTTCCGTCATCCGAATCAAATTCGTGTTAGTTATTGTTATTACTAACTTTATGTTCATCGTACAAACTTTCTTGAAAGCAATGAATCAGCAAGAAATTAACGCGGATAAAGGCTTAACAGTTGTCGATTGATAATCTCTTCAATTTCAATGTTCTAGTGTTAAGATAGTTCACGATTTTAGAATTTGATTGTTTTGATCTGTTACTATGAGTGGAGTTACGTGAAATTCGTGCCAATTTTACAAATGATTTTATTGCCAATTAAACAACGAATGAAATTATAAAGAAAATATTAAAAGCAGAAAATGATATATTTATTTAAAAAAATCTTATTTTAAATTTCCTATCCCAACTACGCTACGAATATCTAGCCAAGAATATCTTTCTTTAAAGAAAGACAGGTGCTGAGAGGAATATGAAGTTGATTTAGTCGCTTCAAGGTAACACAATTTTGATTTATTTTCGTTATTAATCACACTGAATTGTTTTATAAAATCGAATAAAGAACTTATGGAAGTTTACAAAACTATCAAAAATGATCCTATAACTTTAACAGCTTACGCATTACGTGTTTAAGATATTAGTTAACGAGTAACTAAAATTGGCGGATACCAGTTAGTTTTTCTAAATATTTAAGTAAAAAGTAAAGGTGATGTCCTTTACTTTGGAAGAGCGACTAAAATTTAATCGTTTTTAAGGATTTAAAAAACAATTAATTTTTTTCAATTAACTTAGAGCAAAAACGACAATTCTGACGTTTTTCTGTAAAAGTCTTCGTCGTTTGTCAAGATAAACAAAGCCCCGACTCGTTAATCTGCAATGACTGCCTCCAAGTGTCTCCTACGGGTCGTCGCCTCAACGTCCGCTAGAAAGCTATAGACAAACTATTTCTTCGATAAGTTGTGCTAATTAAGGAGTAATTCTTCACCATATACAAAAATCGTTTTAGTTCTTAAGGTGTAAAAAAATTGCTAATTTCAAAAACGTAGTATTAATTTGGACTTTATGTTAGTTTTATTCGTAAAAAAATTTACTCATTCTTTTAACCCATAAATTTTGCCACTTTTTCCTTAACTTGTAAAAATTACTTCCCTCGAATTCAAATCACCTTTTTAAAGTAAATACCTTTAATATTAACTATCTAAAACGTGTCACAATTTACTCAATTACTGCGAAATTTTCAAGGCATACCTTAATGTTACGATGCATTTAGAAAGGTTTATTATCATGACAACACTCCGTGCAAATTTCGATAGTAATTTGAATGTCAGTTTAAATCGAAAGAACTAACAACACTAGAGGTTCTCAAGCCAACCGGCTAAAGAATTGATGGAGAGTTTCTCAGGAAGGATGAAAGTGGTAGTCAAGAACTCTCCAGACGTAACTCCTTGACCACCCTAAATCGTTGCTAGCGATCATAACGCTTGCTCGAGGGTAAGCAGCAAAGTAAGCCCGAACGATATCTTCCATGTTTATGGGATGATAACCCGGTCTTCGGAAATATATTACCATAAAATTCAAAGTCACAATTCACGAACCACTCAGAGGACAGTGCGGTGATTAGGTCTTCTATTAAATTAGCTCTTCTAAACAATTGGAAAGCTCTTTTAGCATTACGATTGCCTTCACCAAGAAATATAGCTCTAGCATCAACGGGCAATGTTATAAAAAAGGGTTTTTTTTTAATTTAATGAATAACATGTCAGAATGAAAAATCATACGTGTCCTTGTTCCAAGTAATCTATTACTTTCAAACAAAGTGTGATGAGATTATCTTAGACATCGTACCACCCGATAAAAAAACGGAAACTTTTTTATACTTACAAGACTTATATTGACCAAGGAATACTAATAATTATTAGTTGCCTTCTCAATTCGTTTTCATTGCGTCTATTTTCTAAGCATCAAGTAAAACAATATATCGTGATTTACTTAATTTATTTAGGCATTTAGAGAAGCACGCTGTTCCGGTTCACGAGACAATTCCTCCTCCACAACTTAATCCTTGAAGAGAGTAAAGCCGGCATCGAAAGTAGAAAAACAAGTATGTTGAGATCTTGACTTCATCAATACACATCAGGTTGAAAGTAACAATTATACAAACGAAGTATATTGTAAGAGTAAAAAAGCGAATTCGAAAACTAATGTCACGTAATATGGTTATTTTGCGTCGTACAGTTAAAGCTATTGAGCGCGGACAAAACTTCGCTGAAATATTAGGGGCGTTCACCTGAAAAGGCAGAGAGGGGGATGTCTATCCGGTGATTGAGAATTTCATTCTCAATCACCGGATAGACACAAAGAGCTTGGCTCCAGCCGTTCACCCGCGCCTATCCCGTTCCTCCCCCACCCGCGCCCCCATCTCAATCACCAGAATTTCTAATCACCAGAATTTCTAATCACCAGAATTTCTATTCACCAGATTCTCCCGTTCACGGGTTGCTTTCCCCCAACCCCCATTCACTGGATACTTTATCTCTCGTTCACCAGCTCCTTTCCCCCATTGCGTTCACCCCTTCTAATCACCAGTTGCTTTCCCCCATCCCCATTCTCCAAAATTAGTTTTCCTCGCGCAGATATCTGGAGATTAGATTTTTACCCGTTTGCTTATCGCTTCAGAACTCCTTAATTTCTAATCTCTAGGCAATAATAACAAGTTATTTTCAATTTAATTAATTTTTTATTTTATTTTAGAACTTTGTTTACATGTTAGTAGGTACTATCAGATATTCCATTAGATGGTTATCTTGTGCATTACACAATGAAAACAAATTAAAGTAGCTAAGTTTACAGGTTAATTGATTATCTACGAGTAAATTAGTAAAATCTTGTAGTACTTCCGAGGGTGATTTAAAACAGCCAAAATAAGATTTTACTTGATGGTACGAATTAAATTGATCTGGGTACAAAAATAAACCCTCGAAAGGTTTTCCATATAATAATTCGTGAATTTTTTTAAGGTTTTTAACAATAGCTAAGTACATGCATTCGATAACATTTTTATGTTCGTTTAAAAGATTTATTTGAAACCGAATAAAATCAATTTTTTTTTGGAACTCACCGATTTCGCGAGCTCCCAGATCCAGAACATGACCGTAGGCAGAGTTCAATTTGATGTTGTTGGTAGTGGCGACGACGGATACGTTGTTGTCGTGATAGTCGATGATGTTGTGGGTTAGAGACGATGCTCCGGTTTGCGTAGCGGCGAAAAGCTCTCCCCAAAGAGAGAGTAGATTGGTGAAAGCTTCGGAGGTCAGGAACAGAATATTTTCGTTCGATTTTTTGAAGAAGAGAACTTGTAATTTTGATCCGTCGAAACCAAAAGAAATGTAGACTGATCCTCCTAACGTGATTTTTATGTTGATACGTCTTTCTTGGCCCCTGCGTTTGGATACGGTATGCGTCTCGGCTATAGAAAATGAAAATGTTAAGCCTTTGTCCATTGAAATAGTAATAGTATTAATAAAATAATGCTTACCAATAGATCGTTTTTCCATGTTTACGGTAGATGACGAGAGCAAAGCGGATGCACTTCTTTTCAGTTCAGCGTCTCAGAGAGAAATGACGCATGGGAGATTAATCAGTTCCTATCTTGTTGAGATTAATTCATCACGTGATCTAAACTTCAAATAACCCTCAAATTCTATCGGCTCTCTCTCTCTGAGATAACAGTTCTAGACACTCGAAATTAAACCGTCCCGTGCTCGAAACTGCCTCTAATTATCCCCATTGACGTCACATATTAATCCACTTGGAAGAAGAAAAAAAACCCATTGTAGTTTCCTTTCGAGAGCTTGTGATGCAATCATATCCTAGAAAACAATACAATTAATAGAAATTAACATAAAATTAGTATACTTTTAATACCATTTTGTGAGCTACAGTGAAAAAAGTTACAATTTTACGGTAGAAACGTTTTCAAAATACCACAAAATGAACTCAAATAAGAAAATTGTAATTAAAATAATCACTACGGCTATAATTTTAGAAGGTTGTTTCAGGACGGTGATTATGGCAGATGTTTGTACTTCAGTGTCCATATCGGAAATGAAGTTAAATGGAATATTTTGCGAAAATAAGTATAAATTTTAGCATAACCCTAATATATTCTCGAGAACTGAACAAGTTCTTTGGGAATAAGAGATAAGCTTACTATCTTCCCCTAGGCCCTATATAAGGGGGGCGCCTGAACCGGGGGAACGTCACTCTATTGTTGTTCTTTGTGCGTCTAGTACCAGGATTTTTGAAGCGCGCTCTCTCTCTCTCTACGTAAGTTTATTTTGATTTTTTTTATCGTAATTTTTTGAATAAGGTTTAAGTAAATCGGCATTAAAATGAAAGGTGTACAATACCCAGAAATTAATTTAGTTGATACCCCGGAAATGATTATAATCGACTCCCCTGAATTGATTGATATAACTGATAACGAGCTCCCGGAAGTACCCATAGTAACTTTACCCGATTCTCCAGAAATGGAAATAATAGATTTAACTGATACCCAAGACCCTACCCTTTCCTTAACTACAGTAACTGATTCGCAATTGGAACGTTTAAAAGAAATGACAATGGTACGAGATTATCTTAGAGAATATCAACTAACCCATCAAATCTGTTCGCCCCCTATCGATAATTTACCTTCACCCCTTTTAAGACCTAGTTCTATTCCACATGACGAAGTACGTTTTTCGCCCTCGTATACGCCTATGGATGCTCCCTCACCCTTTCTAGAATCAGATGACACATGCCACTCTTTATCTTTGGAAGATAATTTTATCATGTCGTCCCTCAGTACGGACAGCATTCAGCGCTTAGCTGAGAACGTACAAGTTGCCCGACGGGACGCGGAGGAACTTGCAGCCGCAGCCGCAAGGGCAGCCGAAATGTTCGAGGAAGCTAAAGCGTTGTTAGCTGCTCGTACGGCTAGTAGTAGTAGTAGTAGTAGGCCACCTCATAATATTTCCCCTCAGCGTAATAATGACCCTATAGCGGTCGCAGGCCCCTCACGAGCTCCGCAGTATTCACCTCCATCGTCTCAGACTGCTGAGAAAAACGCGAACCCCGAGAACGCAAATTTGGCTGCCCCCACTTCGTCTCCTCCTCCTCCTCCTCAAGTTGGAGGTGGGTTGGTTGACGTTCCAATAACGCCTCCGTCCTTTCCTAATTTACCAGGTTCTGTTAAAATATTGAATAATAATATCCAAAATTCCCCAAATTTTGGACTAATGGGACGGACTTTAAATGTCCGGTTAGAAAATAATATAGAAAATGGTATTTATATATTGATGGAAACCCTATTAGAGGACTGTTTGCCTTCAGATATGGTTTCGGTTTCATTCGTGAACGTCACTAACCCCGGTTTTCAAATTAACGTCAGTTTCCGGCGTCGGGACCAATTAGACTTGCAATGGTTGATGACGTATATCGATGAAAAAAGCTATAGATCCGAGAACGATGGTAGTTTTTTTGAAGGAATAGTTACGGTTACGTTTAATCGAGTCAGATTACCGCAAGGAGGAATTAGATCAGTTGGGTTAGGGATTTCCCTTGAAAAAGAGTTTTCTTTTTATAAACATTGCACGATAACGATAAATAACCAGGATAAAATTTGTTTAGCACGCGCTCTTGTAGTAGCCATAGCTCATAGAGAATACATGGAAAATAAAAATGATGGAGAACTTAAAAGAAAATATACTACTATAAGACAGTGTAGAGGAAAAAATATTGAAATGCTATTACAGACCCGCGAAGCTAGGACCCTTTTGGCTTATTCTGCATTAACAGACGAAGAATGCGCGGGTCCGGACGCTTTAACTCGGTTCCAAGAAATCTTGCCCGAATACAGTATTATCGTTTTTCGATTACGCGATCCCGTACCCTTAGTTATTTTCGGCGACGTCAAAGAAGAGAGGGAACTAGAAGGGCCTCTCCGCAAACGTCTTTATCTTCTAAATATTGACACACATTTCAACGTAATTACTAACCCCAAACCCCTTTTCGCGTTTAATTACTTTTGCGAAAAATGTTTAGTAGGTTTTAATAATCTCAGTGAGCATAAATGCATTCTTTTCTGTCACGCTTGTTGTAGAAAACAAGATTGCAGGAAGGACGTAGATAAAATAACTTGCCAAACATGTTTAAGAGTTTTCCCTAATCAAAATTGTTACGATTACCATTTATCAGGACCCGAGCCCTTATGTAATAAAATTTACGTTTGTAATCTTTGCGGAAAATTTATCAGTATGTTTAAGCGTAAGGCAGTACACGTTTGTGGAGAGACCTATTGTCTTTCGTGTAGTGAGTTTAACCCCGCAGATCATCTATGTTACATGCAACCTTTAAAGACCGTCCGTAAAGATTCTGCCGATAAAACTACTCGTTCTCGAATAAATAGCAATAATAAACGGGTCCACGACTCCGATAATGAACAATCACCACTGACCAAGAGAAGTACTCCAAAAACGGAAGTCTTTGTTTTTTATGACTTGGAATGTAAACAAACAAATCGTACTGACGCCAATGCTTTGATTCACGAACCAATTTTATGCGTCTCGCAAAAAGCGTGTAAATTCTGTTTCGAAGAAAAAGATAGTCAGTACGCATGCGCTAAATGCGGTAGTGGTCCTCGGGAGAAAATATTTCTCTCAAAAGACCCCGTCGGCGACTTTCTAGAGTATCTTCGTACGCTTAACAGAGTGGCTGATAAGATAATATGTATTGCCCATAACGCTAAAGGTTACGACGCGCAATTTATAGTACGTAAAATGGTCGATTTAAAGTGGACCCCTAAAGTCTTGACAGACGGGACCAAATTCATGAATGTACAGTATAAAAAATTAAAATTCTTAGATTCCTTAAATTTTATGCCCTTTGCCCTTTCTCAATTCGTTTCCACATTTGGTTTAGATAATAATTTAAATAAGGGACATTTCCCGCATTTACTGTTTAATACCGTAGACCATGAATTTGATCCAGCCCGTTCGAACGAAACCAATTACGTACTACATAATGACATGCCTCCGATGGAGGCGTACGACCCTAATCGTTTAAGCGGTAAGGCCTACGATGAATTTATCCAGTGGTATAACGATTCCCGGTCCGAAGCTTGCGGAAATTCGGACCCCAACTTTAATTATTTTGATTATAAAAGAGATTTAATCCGGTACTGTCGCCAGGACGTAAACATTCTTTTGCAAGGCTGTTTATCATATCGTTCTATTTTCATGGATAAATTCAAAATAGACCCGTTCTTAACTGCGATAACGATTGCGGGAGTATGCAGTTTTATCTTTAGGAAACACTTTTTACAGCCCGATACGATTGGTGTAGTGCCCCCTTTCGGCTATCGTATGAACTGCAACCAGAGTTTTGGAGCGATCGAATGGCTTGAATGGATGTCTCACTTACGAGGGAAGGAAATTCAGTCTGCTTTTAATGGATTTGAACCTAGAATTCTTAACATTAACGTGGACGGACTTCTCGATAACGAAGTCTTTCAATATCACGGTTGTTATTATCACGGGTGTAAAACGTGTTTTCCTATCAATAGAAACTTAGCGTTATACGGCTACCACACTCAGACCCATAATTCGCGATACGCGTCAACCATTGCTACCACTAACCGCTTGAAACAATTGGGATACACTGTCCATGAAAAATGGGAATGTACCTTCAAAGCTGAGCGGAGTACTAACTCCGTCATCGACGCATATCTTTCTACCGAAAATTTAAAATTTAAAATTAAAGAACCAATCCGCCCCCGCGAAGCCTTTTTCGGAGGACGTACGTCAGCCTTGAAATTACATCACAAGTGTAAAGAGGGGGAGGAAATTAAATACATTGATATTTGTTCACTCTATCCGTGGTGTAACAAGTATTGCAAGTTACCAGTGGGACACCCTAAAATACATGTAAAAGCTCCTTTCCCGGACATTTCTACCGTAAACGGATTAATAAAAGCCACAATGTTACCGCCTCAATCTCTCTACCATCCCGTTTTACCCCAAAGAATAGGATCGAAACTAGTGTTTGCCAACTGCCAAAAATGTAGTGAGTCTCGAAACCAGCAGGATTGTCCCCACGAAGACTCAGAACGACAAATAACTGGTACTTGGGTTGCAGATGAGGTACAGTTGGCAATCGAAATGGGTTACAAGGTCATTTCTATTCACGAAATTTGGGAATACGAGGTAGTAAAATACGACCCGATATCGAAAGAGGGCGGTCTTTTCTCCGAGTACGTCAACGCGTTTCTTAAACTCAAACAGGAATCCAGCGGCTTACCCACGGGAATAGAGACCGATGAAGAGATTAAGAAATACGTTGACGAATATTACGAAAAGGAAGGAGTAAAACTTGATCCTACCAATATTAAAAAGAACCCTGGACTTCGTACCATCGCGAAGCTTTGTCTTAACTCTTTTTGGGGTCGTTTTGGTTTAAACCCTCGCAAAGACCAATCGGCTATTATTAGCGATCCCAAAAAGTTTTTCGATTTATTCTTAGACCCAGACATAGAAGTTAAATCGGTTATTCCCTTAAGTCAAACGCATTGCGTGATCAAGTGGGCGTTTTTGAAAGATATTGATCTTGTTTACCCAAACACGAACGTAGTAATTGCTGCCTATACGACCGCAATGGCTAGGATCAAGTTATACTCTTATTTAAGGAGATTAGGCCAGCTTACGTATTATTATGATACGGATAGTTGCATTTATCTAAAAGAACGAGATGGAATAGAGATTTATACGGGCAACTATCTCGGAGACATGACCGATGAGTTGGCAAAGTACGGAAAAGGCTCGTACATCCAAGAATTGGCAACAGGTGGCGCAAAAAATTACGCCTTTAAAGTACTGAACCCTACGACCGGTAAAGTATCCTACGAAATGAAAGTCAAAGGGTTCCGTATAAATCAAGGCATTAAAGATTTGGTTAATATGGACACGCTTAAAAGATTAATAGGTGTTGACGGAGAAACGAACGAGCCAGTAACCGTACCCCAGCCGAGGCAGATTTTGCGTCTACCCGATCATACGGTCGTTTCCGTCGACCGTACTAAAATCTATAGACCCGTCGTAGACAAGGTACGGTTACTGGACGACTTCACTACGGTACCCTACGGCTATAAAGCGAATCTAATTGGTACTGAGGACGGGGACGTAGAACCCTCCAATCGCTAATTCTCGTTTAAAATTAGTCTCACCACTCTAAAGTGAATATAGGTTTCAGTCTTACGACTCTAAAGTAAATATAGTCTTGCGACTCTAATGTGAATATCAAACCTATACGGGGTAAGGGACGCAATAGGTTATTCGATTATATTTTTCCTCCGCTGAAGAGCCCCATAAATTTAACCGAATTTTAATTTACATTTTCATTTGTACGCTAGTACTCGAAGGGAGATAACCATGCAATTTATTCATCCGTTTAATTGCGTAACGGCAGGCCCGAGTCAGAGTGGCAAAAGCTATTTAATTGAATCTATAATTAATCACGAAGAGGAAATGTTTGTTCCGGGTTTCAAAGAAATACATTGGTATTACGGAGAATGGCAAGCTCTATACGATAAAATGAAGCACAGGGTAGTTTTTAAAGAAGGATTGCCTGTTTTATCTGATTATGACGGAAAAGATCCTATATTATTAGTTATCGACGACCAGATGAGCGAGAGTAAAGGTCAAATTGGTGATTTATTCGTGAAAGGCACCCATCACCGTTCTCTAAGCGTTATTTTTATTACACAGAACTTATTCCATCAATCAAAAGATAGCAGATCCATATCCCTGAATTCGCATTACATAATTTTATTGAAAAGTCCCCGAGACCGTCAGCAAGTGGCTTATCTCGCTAGACAAATGTTCCCTGATAAGTGGCGTTTTGTAGTTGACGCTTACGAAGACGCGACTTCGAGACCTCACGGTTACCTAGTATTCAATTTAACTCAAACTTGTCCCGAAGATCAAAGAGTCTTGACTAATATTTTACCGGGAGAAACGTGCTACGGTTATCTCCCTAAATAAATAAATAGAACTTACATTTCGTAACTTCAATCAGTTATGAATCATGTCTCGTAGAGTACGTATCGAGAGAGACGCTCTCCGATATCTCGGTCGTTGCAAACCCGTTCAAAGAAAAGCCATTTTAGCTAAAGCCGACAAATCCCTCATAGACGCTATCAGTGAATGTATTCATAACACTTTAATTGGTAACGTAAAACTATCAAATACCCAAAAAACCAGGTTATCTCGTCATAAAAATACCCTTCGAAAACTAGCTAGTAAGCGGGTAGCTTGGAAAAGTAAAAAGAAATTGTTAGTTCAGTCTGGGGGCGGATTTTTCTCGTTTCTTCTACCCGTCGTTTCAACCCTTCTTGGTTCTATATTTGGTAGTAAACAATGAAACACGCCAGAAAAATGATTCTCGTCCCTAGCGGCGTTTTAAAGCCAGACCCGTTCCCGCACCCCCTCGCTCTGACAGTCTCTGAATTAGACGTTAAGATGGACCAAATATTAAATATGAAAGATTTAGACGACGCCTCGAAATGGATTTTATACGAACAAGCTTTAATGACACACGGAAATCTACGTAAGCAAGCATCGGCTCCTAAAGAAATCGAAATTGCCCCCGCATTCGACTCGCTAAGTAGGGACTGGATAGACGATTTGCCTTTGATATATTACCAAAAAGCGCAAAGCATGGTGGATCAGTTGGAAACTGTACCCGAAAGAATACGGTGGGATGAAAACGGGGAGCTCGTAATAAACGGTCGACCTATTAAAGGTTCCAATATTAGCGAAATTACCAAAGCGTATTTAAATCCTAAAACCCACCCAAAACCTATCGGATATTTCGCGTTTATTTCCAATTTAACCCAATTTAACTCTTCACCGGCAATCCAAGGCTTTCCCTCCCCGCTAGCTCCGAGAACCCGACAACGACGTTCTCCCGTTAAGCGCGAGTATCCGGTTCCTCAAAGTGGGCGTGCGCGCAGGAGAGATAAGCCCCGTCCCCCTCGTAGCCTCGACCGAGATCACTCCTCCACGTCTGACTCTTCTCTTCACTCTTATAAACAAACAAGGAGTCGCGCGCAAAAGTCTAAAGTATGGGCGAAGCTATTTTAGAAAAAATATATTTTAACCCGAAGCATCCGGCTTCTTTCGGAGGCGCTGAAAGGTTATTCCAGTCCGTAAAGTCTCACGGCTTAAGTAGGGAAACTGTAGAAAAATGGTTAAGAGGAATCGACGCTTTTACGATGCATAGGCCGAAATATAAAAAGTTTCAACGAAATAAAATAGTAATTAGTAATATAAGGGAACAATACCAGGCTGATATTAACGATATGCGCTCGTTAGAGGCAGATAATGACGGATACAAATACATTTTAACAATTATAGACTGTTTTAGTAGAAAAGCGTGGGGGTTACCTCTTAAAACTAAATCGGGGAAAGAGGTTTTGAAAAATATAAAAATTGTTTTTAAAGACGGAATTCCATATAAATTTCAATCGGACAAGGGCACGGAATTTAGGAATAAAGAAGTACAAGGATATTTCAAAAAGAATAAAGTTAAATTTTTTAGTACCGAAAATGACGAAATAAAAGCCTCTATCGTAGAAAGGTTTAATAGAACGTTAAAAACAAAAATGTATAGATATTTTACCCATCACTCCACAAATAGATATTTGGAAGTCTTACAGGACTTGGTCGAAGCGTACAATTCCTCTTATCATAGCTCAATTAAAATGGCCCCTAATGACGTTTCGGAAAATAACGTATTACGTGTGTACAATAATATCTACTCTAAATATTATGCCGAGAAACTGAAAATGAAACCGCAATTCCAAGTAGGGGATTTGGTTAGAATAAATACAACTAAAATGATATTTCAAAAGGGTTTCGAAGCTAATTATACCGAAGAAATATTTAAAGTCGTAGCTATAGTTAAAAGACATCCCCCCGTTTATAAAATAAAAGACTTGGCAGAAACCGATATAAAAGGAACGTTCTATTTTCGAGAGCTTCAAAAGGTCAGTGCGCCTCGTTCGTTCAAGTTAAACAAGATTTTACGTCAGAGAACTAAAAACGGAGTAAAACAATTGTACGTTAGTTGGCTAGGATATCCTCCATCGTTTAATAGTTGGGTTAATCAAGATGACGTCTGGGATTTACATAACTCTTCCTAGTAATACTAGAGATAAGAATAAGAATAATTCAGAAAATACTCTAGCCTCGTATTCTACAACGTTGGCCAAACCCATTAGTTTACGCGGAGATTGGGAAATTGCTCTGGTAGAAATTATTTATCCTTTATCTTTTTATAACGTAAGCGAGCCAATGGGATGTGGAATAGAAATTAAGGAATTACTATCGAAACCTCCAGCCCACATAGTAGATTACAAATATACCTACGACTTCCGCGAGATACCTCAGGGCTACTACAAAAATCCTCATGAACTTTTGACAGTACTTAATGAAAGTATTAAAAGTTTGAACCTTGATTTAAAGGAAAGCGCTAATTCAGAGTTCGATAATGATTCATTAGGAAAATTTGAATATAGTTTAGAAAGTGGACACGTACAATACACTTCCTATAGTAAACATTATTATCAACTCGAGTTAACGCCAAAGTTGAGGAAAATTTTAGGATTTAGAGATAATGTTACTGATATTTCACCTAAGGTAGCATTCAGATCAGATTCCCCTATGCAATTAAACTTATTCATCCCCGATCTTATGTTCGTGTATTCCGATTTGGTAGGAAATGAAATGGTTGGGGATACATTAGCCCCCCTTTTGCGAACAATTGTTGTAGACCAAAACGCCCCCAATGGATCAACCGTTTCAAAAACTTTCGATTCTCCGCATTACCTTAAACTGAGTAGAAATTATTTTGACTGTATCGACATTAATATAAGAACTAGTTTAGGTGAATTCGTGCCATTTCAGTTTGGTTCAGTCACGTGTAAAGTACATTTACGACGAGCTCAGTAAAAAAAAAAAGAATGGCTTATCAGTACGTTGATAGAAATTGTCCCTACATGCAATATTATTTAAATCAGGCGGGGGGAGGAGTAGATTTACCTTATTTCTCTGGGTTTGCGGGACAAAAAGGACACGGAATTGGTAGCTTTTTTTCAGGGCTAGCTAGGTTTGTATTCCCATTCCTAAAACAGTCTGCCAAATACGTGGGAAAAAGGGCTCTTTCTACAGGAAAGAAAGTACTCGGAGACGTCTTGCAAGGTCAGGACTTAAAAACGTCAGCCAATAAACGAATGACAGAAACTGTGGACGAAATGGCAGCGCAAGAAGGTTCGGGTCGTCGCAAGAGAAGAAAAACTACTAAGAAACCATTGAAGAAAAAGAAAAAGAGTTCAGTTAAACGCCGCAAGTTCACGCGTACGGTTCGCGATATTTTTGCTCTCTAAAAAAATGGAAGTACTTAAAAGCGAATTAAATATTTTCAACGAACTACCAACTCAACTCAGCGTTGAAAAAGGTCAAACGGTATGGTGTAAGCCAATTTCATCTATCGACAGCAGTTCTATCATCGAATTCGTGGTACCGGGTACGGGAGACTCTTACACAGATTTGGCAATGACAATGATATATTGTAAAGTAAAAATCGTCAAAACCAACGGTGACAACTTGGATGCTGGGTCTAACGTTTCGCTCGTGAACAATTCTCTGCATTCGCTATTCAAACAATGCGAAGTGAAACTCAATGATACGACGGTTTCACCATCGGCCTCAAATTACCCCTATAGGGCCTATATCGAAACCTTGCTCAACTTTGGGTACGATGCAAAAAACACTCACCTTGCGACATCTGGATGGTACGATGACACGGCTGGAAGTATGGATCTGATAACAAACGCCGGATTCATAAAACGTCAGGTTCTAGCTGCTGAATCAAAAGAAATTGAACTTTACGGGAACATTTTTTGTGACATTTTTAATTTCAACAAATATTTAATTAATGGCGTACAACTTAAGGTTTCACTCACTAGAAATAGCGATAATTTTACCCTTTTTAGCGACACTGTCGACGCGTATAAAGTCGAATTTATAGACGCTGCTCTAATTGTACGTAAAGTTAAAATTATGCCTAAAATTTTATTAGCCCATCAGCAAGGATTATTACGTAGCAATGCCAAATATCCCTTTACTCGTACTGAAATTAAAGTTAAAACATTAGCTAGTTCTATTCAGAACGATAGTTTTGACAATATATTCTTAGGTCCGATGCCCAACAGAGTCATTATTGGTTTAGCCACCAACAAAGCGTATAAGGGCTCCGTTAAGTCTAATCCTTATAATTTTGAAAATTTCGACCTAAATTATCTGGCTCTATACGTTGATAACGAACAAATCCCTTCGAAAGCGTTGACCCCTAATTTTAATAGTAAACAATTTACGCTGGCCTATCATTCGCTATTCTCGGGATCTGGGATACTCTACCAAGACGAGGGAAATCACATTGCGCTGGCTCACTTTCCTCTAGGCTTTGCCCTATATGCTTTTGATTTAACCCCCGACAATTCGGCCAGTGACGTCACGTTTTGGAACCCCGTAAAGAGAGGGCAACTACGTTTAGATTTAGGATTTGGTACCCCTTTAAAAGATTCTACGGTCGTTATCGTGTACGCTGAATTTCAATCTTGTTTACAGATAGATAAAAATAGGAACATTATTCGAGACTATTAAAATGACTACGACAAACGTGGACTTATCTCAGGCACTGTATAAAACACCGAACTTTTTAGGCGTGTTTTCTTCAGATAATTTAAAACCCATGGTGAAATATCCGCAATCGCTTATCATTAATTTTGATAAAAGGGGCGAAACAGGTTCTCATTGGATTTGCGTCTACGTCGATGGCCGAAAACGGGGATTCTATTTTGATTCAATGGGGCTTCCCCCATTTTTACCCACAATCAGAAAATATTTAAATTCAATGTGTAAGACGTGGACATTTAGCAAAAGACGATTGCAAGGACTAACTAGTAACGTTTGCGGCGAATATTGCGTAATGTATATTTTGCATAGAACTAAAGGACAGAGTACAAAAACGTACTACCAAAAGTTTTCCAAAAATTGGGAAAAAAACGACAGCAAGATATTTTTATCTTTCGCAAATCATGCTAGAAAAATCATCACATCGAATTTAGCGAATCCATTAGCTAGAGAGAGAGGTATGGTGACTGACTGGAAAAAATCCGGTTCCAGAGGATAAAACAATATATTCCCACGCTATCTGGTATCTTTTAGAGATATGACCCGACCTCTCTCGAAAACATGCGCGCACTTCTATGAGTGCCAAACCATTTACTTTCGAATAAAATAAACCATCCAAAAACAAAAAAATTAAAATAGAATCAGAAAGTATTGGTAAACTAGTTAGGACAACGTGGGTGGTTTACGCAATCTAGCATGAAAACAAAACATTGGTAGAAATATATTATTGCATTATTCCTGTACGTTCTATTTAAAGTACTTTCTAAAAGTCATTGAAATCTGTTACCGTCTTGAACCATTGAAATATGTTTTCTACCCGTCATTAACAAAATATCTTTAGTACACGCAAAATAAGATTGGTGAAAAAAACATTGCCTTAGATAATTTAACAGGGATTTAGTTAGCTTTGGGTCTTGTAATGATAAAAAAGATTGAAATTTGACTCTGCCATTTTATTTAATAATATAAACTCATGTACGCGAGAAAAACAATTGTAAACAATTTTTCCTATGTAACTTTTTTCACTCTTAATAAATACTTTAAAAAAACGTAACAAAAAAAGACTCTTTATTGAAAATCGCTTACCCTTTTTTTCCAGAATTTCGTTAAGTCAACCAGTCCAATGCAAGAACGTACTACAATGCGGACTCTTATCTGTAAATTTGTTAGACTTTGCACGAACCTAAACCATCTTCTCGTGACGTACGCTAAGAGGAAGATGGTGGAAATTCCCAGTCTCACGAAATTAATTATCTACGAACACTATTTAACCAATGGAAAAATTTACAGACTTTACCCACACTGAATAGATTCCACACTCAATCACTAACTTAGATTTCATCACGGAAAAGAAGGAGATAGGATATAGGGGCTAGGAAATGGTGGGGATGGAAAATGGTATAAAAAGGGAGTAAATCAATTAGAACAAATTATTCTGATCTGGACCGATGCAAAAAGAAATCAAAATGCGGTAAATATTATTTTAACATTTAAATAACTTTTGGGACAAAAAAATTAAAGATTTTAATTTTCTTCATGTAGAATTGAAGAGATTATAAATAGAATTTTATGGACGAGCCGAAATGACGATAGTATAAAATATGAGCTTAGAATAAGGTAATAAATTAAATTTCACGAATTATATATGCTGTACTAAAGTTAAAATTTTATGTATTGTTCTGTTAGGATTGAGGAGAGAGAAGATGTAGCAGGAAATCGGATGTTCCTACAATTTGTAGAACATCAGTTATACTGGGATGATAGGAGCTCCATACATAGTAGTATGATTCTACTATCCATACCTATTAATATGGAATAAAAAAATTAACTTTTATCACGATTCTTTTATTTTCCTATCCAACAATAATCATTTCAGTATATATCAAACATTACAATAACAAGGATTATATGCAATTGCAATTGCTAAAATAGTGTATTCTACCGAGTTAATAGTCTCTAAGATTTCCTCCTGGGGGTTCCCCCCGAAACAGGATTAATTTTTATCAAAGTTGTATCAGAAGTAAATTAGGGGGGGGGGGGAAGTAAGCGCAATGTATTTTCAGCTATTCTAATCTGCCTAATTTAACACGTGACGAATTTTTTATCGCTAACCGATGAGCAGTAACCTCTATTTTTGGTTACATTTTACATTCTCCCGTGACATCAATTGGTTTCAACCAATGAGAAATCAGGATTTACTTGAAGTTTCGAGTGTTATTTGATCTCTAGATATACGACTCAGCGTTCTTTTAGTTCCTGGACCTCATCGAGAAGAGACACGTAGATTTTCGCGCTCCGTTCCCCGCCTTCTCGACTCTATTTACTGGCAAAGGCTTAAGGATTTCCGTAAAAGTAAGTGACTTTATTATTTTACTGTAGAGGGAAATTAGGCCTTGTTTAAATTGAAGTAAATAGACTTAGATTCTAGTCAAATAGTCTTAGAGTCTAACCAAAATAAATAGAAAAAACATTTATTGAAATTTAGGCTTAACCAATTAGGCTTAAGAATGTTGACAATAGCTTATAGAAACTATCAGTTTACAGTATGGACATCGAAGCGTATCGACTTGAAACTTTTCGTCACTGGAGAAACCCCCACGTTACTAAGGAACAACTAGCGAAGGCTGGATTCTACTATATTCAGCGGGGCGATGAAGTACGATGTTACAAGTGCCATGGCGTATTAGAAGGATGGGAATCAGGAGACGTACCAGAATGGGAACATGCTAGATTCTTTCCACACTGTCCGTCGAGGGATAATTCACCATCGGAAAAAAAGTACCTTTCGCAAGAATGGGAGATCCCGGCACCACCAAGGGCAGCGGCACTGGAGGATGACGATTTCATATCTATTCCGGTCAGACGTGGTGAGGTAGAACTTTTATTAAAATTATTTATACAATCCGCACTTGCAGAAGGTAGTTCGTTTCAGCCCATTAAATGAAATTGTACATATTCCTTACGAAGATCGAGTTAATTTTTTTTATATTGATAAAATGCGATTTAAACGCGTTATTTATAATGTCGGTCTAATATTAGAACCTGTTTTACGCAATCATGTAATTAAAAGTAAAATAAAATTGGAAATTAATTAAATTGAAAATAACTTGTTATTATTGCCTATAGATTAGAAATTAAGGGGTTCTGAAGCGATAAGCAAACGGGTAAAAATCTAATCTCCAGATATCTGCGCGAGGAAAACAAATTCTGGAGAATGGGGATGGGGGAAAGCAACTGGTGATTAGAAGGGGTGAACGCAATGGGGGAAAGGAGCTGGTGAACGAGAGATAAAGTATCCAGTGAATGGGGGTTGGGGGAAAGCAACTGGTGATTAGAAGGGGTGAAAGCAATGGGGGAAAGGAGCTGGTGAACGAGAGATAAAGTATCCAGTCAATGGGGGTTGGGGGAAAGCAACCCGTGAACGGGAGAATCTGGTGAATAGAAATTCTGGTGATTAGAAATTCTGGTGATTGAGATGAGGGCGCGGGTGGGGGAGGAACGGGATAGGCGCGGGTGAACGGCTGGAGCCAAGCTCTTTGTGTCTATCCGGTGATTGAGAATGAAATTCTCAATCACCGGATAGACATCCCCCTCTCTAAAGGCCCTTTAAAGTATGTGTACGTTAGTCTATATTATATTTCTGAACTTTGAATTTATAAATACTAACTTCACGCCCTGAAAATTTACTAATAAGGTCTATCTGTAAAATTTCGCAAGTGCCAACTTTCATAATTTGATATTTACGTATGATATTTGATAAATTCAAATGGTTTTACCTCTCCGAGGGAACTATGTTTAACATTATTCGTACTTCGGTACAGTTATTCTTTTGAAACCGAACTTGGTCACCGCACTACGGCTTCTGGATTAAACTGAATGAAAACCACAGTATACGAAATACCCAAACCGATGAAGGACAACAATATCTTCTGGGAGATGGAGAAGCAGGATCCTGCTCTGAAGTACAGTTTCCTCGAGAGCAATTCACAATACAACAGCAATAATTGCCTGTAATTTTCTTCCCCCAAAAAAGCGGGTAGAACTATGTTAACTAGGAGTTGTTTTAAAAATCACCGTTTCTGTTTGTTGGTTTGTTGTTCAATACTAACGCGTTCGCAGTTTCTCGAATTTTGGAAAAGGGTTTATGGGTTTTAAAATGCCTGAATTCAATTTCGTGTTTGTGTTGCGACGCGTGTCGGTGTTTTGTTTGTGTTGATCGTGTTGTGTGGTGTATGTACGGGTTTCTACTCTCCAACTTCTTAGGGTTACGTTAAAGGTCTTAGCATCCAAATACCAGGGTTAATAATCATCAAGCGACTTTATTAATCCATTAGTTCAGGTGGCCGGGTTACAATGCGTAGGAGGGTGGTGGCAAACCCTTCATGCCACGTGAGCCAACAGCTCCCTACCCTAAATATTACCTTTAACCTCGACAAGGTTTTATTGAAGAAGAAACTGAAGAGCTCGGATTATACCAAATGTTCAAGGTATATGTCTATTGGTCAATTCGGGATCCAAACTCGAGCCTTCTTGCATGACAGGCGAGTGTTCTATCACAGAACCACCGACACATTATTTTTATTATTATTGAAAGGGGTAGAAAACCGTGTACTTTGACCCTAGGTCTATTTTGCAACGCTTAACCTTTGACTTTGAGTAAAAAGTCCTATTTCGGACACAAAGCTAAGAATCTGCTTGGCCGGGATGTTGAAGAAGTCACGGGTCTTCAACCGGTTCATACCGAAATTCTCAAACCTTTAAACCGCATAATAGTGTGAAAAATATAAAAATAAAGAGCGCGTTTAATATATATATATATACAAATGGTCATTTGTTTGGTATAATTTGTGTGTTGTGTAGTATATTGTAGTTGATTTGTGAATATTATTAAAAATGGAAATGAGATCATTCTTATTATTAGAGTAATGCCGCAAAGTGCAAAGCCGTAAAGAGCAATGCTGCAAAGAGCAATGCCGCCAAGTGCAGAGCCGCCAAGTGCAGAGCCGCCAAGTGAAGAGCCGCCAAGTGCAGAGCCGCCAAGTGCAGAGCCGCCAAGTGCAAAGCCGCCAAGTGCAAAGCCGCCAAGTGCAATGCCGCATAGTGCAATGCCGCATAGTGAAATGCCGCCAAGTACAATGCCGCAAAGCCGCCAAGTGCAATGCCGCAAAGAGCAATGCCGCAAAGCACCCCGGCCGCAATGAGTATGGTCTGCTAATCAAAAATATTACAGCACAGTTGACTACATGGTCTATCAGAATTAATGTTAAATTTACCATTAATGATATTGTTTAGTTTTTCCTAATTTGTATTGATGTTTGGTTAATGTATTACTTTAAAAAGGTTTGAAATCTAAATAATAAAACTAAGCCCCTTTCGTCGCATTTTTTTCTGATTGTCATTCGCGACACTAACGTGGCATCGCCGCAGGTACACGGAAGTACACACCGAAGTTATGCCTAGCTCTTCGCCTTAATACTAAGTCATTGAGTATATTTCAGAAATCGGGTCTAACGTGACATCGCCGAAGGTAATTTCTCGGTGTATAACCCGTGGTCGTTGCGCTTCGCCTTAATACTAGATCATTGAGTATCTACATAATAAAACTCTAAGACACTTTCATCCAATTTTTTTTCGCGACTCTAACTTGGCATCGCCGAAGGTACCCGGAGGTAAACACCGAAGGTAAACCTAGCGCTTCGCCTTAATACTAGGTCATTGAGTATATTTTTGTCAATGAGTTTGTTTTTCGAATTTCGGATCGGATTTCGTACTGGCTCGAATTTCGCATGTAATTCGGGACTCAAAAACGAGCGTATTTTTATTTGTTCGTCATGAGAGTAAATCAGCCATTGGATACAGGGGGTTTAAAGGAGTAGAGGGGTTTGGGACGCCTGCGAGTTTTTGAGTTATTTTTGCGGGGAAAATGGTACCACGGAAATTCTCGCATGGGAAAAGGGGAGAGGAGTACCACGGTAACTATCACATGAGAAAAGGGGAGGAGGGGTACCACGGAAATTCTCGCATGGGAAAAGGGGAGGGGAGTACCACGGTAACTATCACACGAGAAAAGGGGGGAGGGGGTCCCGCGGTTATTATCACATGGGGAAAGGGTGGGGGGACCACGGTAATTATCACACGAGAAAAGGGGGGAGGGGGTCCCGCGGTTATTATCACATGGGGAAAGGGTGGGGGGACCACGGTAATTATCACATGAGAAAAGGGGGGTGGGGTCCCACGGTTATTATCACATGGGGAAAGGGTGGGGGGGACCACGGTAATTATCACATGAGAAAAGGGGGGAGGGGGTCCCGCGGTTATTATCACATGGGGAAAGGGTGGGGGGACCACGGTAATTATCACATGAGAAAAGGGGGTGGGGTCCCACGGTTATTATCACATGGGGAAAAGGTGGGGGGACCACGGTAATTATCACATGAGAAAAGGGGGGTGGGGTCCCACGGTTATTATCACATGGGGAAAGGGTGGGGGGACCACGGTAATTATCACATGAGAAAAGGGGGTGGGGTCCCACGGTTATTATCACATGGGGAAAAGGTGGGGGGACCACGGTAATTATCACATGAGAAAAGGGGGGTGGGGTCCCACGGTTATTATCACATGGGGAAAGGGTGGGGGGACCACGGTAATTATCACATGAGAAAAGGGGGTGGGGTCCCACGGTTATTATCACATGGGGAAAAGGTGGGGGACCACGGTAATTATCACATGGGGAAAGGGTGGGGGGGGCACGGTAATTATCACATGGGAAAAGGGGGTACTACGGAAATTATCACATTTTAAAAGGGGGGAGGGGGTACCACGGTAATTATCACATGGGGAAAAAGGGGAGGAAGGGCCTTACTGGGGTGGTTCTACTATGGGGAAAAGAGTACCATGGAAATTATCCCATGGGAAAAAGGGGGAGGAGGCCTTACTGGGGGGGAGGTTCGACTATGGGGTAAAGGGTACCACGGAAATTATCGCGTGGAAAATGGGTCGGGGGCCTTACGGCGGTGGTTCGACTATATATGGGGTAAAGGGTGCCACGGTAATTCTCGCATGGGAAAAAGGGGGAGGCGGCCTTACTGCGGTGGTTCGAATATAGGGAAAAGGGTGCCTCGAAACACACCCTATATTATAAGGAGCGCTTGGTACGTCAGTCGTCGTCGTTCGTCTGAGCTTTCGGGAATGTTTGCTTAGACTACGGTTACATGGGGCTCTGAACATCGACTTAAGGGAACGTCTACTTTCGACGACCGTCCGTCTTGCCATATTCTTAGTACATAAATACATTCTTGCAATAATATGATTTATGCAGTTGTTAATAATCCATATTAAATATCTGCTCTAAGAAAATACTAATTTAATCACCGAGATAATATAAAATCACTTGGCCTCAACATCTTTTGTATTGGTTTGAACACCCGGGTATCCTGAGGGTGGGCGGTGGCCTTTCTTTAACATAGGATGGTAAATTATATATCAAAAGATACGAAATCACATGGCCTCAACAGCTTTTGAATTGGTTTGCCCACCCGCGTATCCTGAGGGTTGGCGGCATCCACTCTTTATCTTAGGATGGCAATTTATATATCAAACGATAAGAAATCACGTAGCCTCAACAGTTTTTGTATTAGTTTGCCTACCTGTGTCTACTAAGGGTGTATGGGTTTGCCCACTCGAATACACTGATGTGGAACTAATATTACGGCCTGGGTCGACTTGTTCTATATACAATCTTCAAAATAGTTTGATAACGTTGTACTGGAAGTGCATTTTAATAAATTGTTGGAAATTTCCATACATCTCTCAAAACTGATGCACACGTTATTTGAACCATACTCTTAGATACTGGATACATATATTTATAAAAATTCTAGTTATTCACATTTTATTTGCGAATTAAACCTTTGGTATTGAGATGGAGTATGTATTGGTTTTTAATGCTCATTTTAAAATGCGGGATACACTCTATCTCAGAAACACTTGCTTGATACATGGATAAATGGTTATAAATCGGATAAAGTTATTTTTTGTATTAAATACTAAGCAAAGTTATTCTTAAAACTTCCAATACTGTCCTCAATTTTGAAATAAATTATTTTGATTTTGTTTACTAGCATATATGAAAGGCTTCGTTTCATGAACTCACAAAAGGCTTCTTATATTAATAATTTAATCTAGTTTAAAGTTTTTATTTTTATTTTGTGCTATGTTAATTATTTAATTTGAACCAATTCAGCAAATTTGTATATTCGAAATGTTTTATCTGTAATAGGTTTTAATCTATAACTGGCCAAAGTAAGAGGAATACATACTTAGTGTCGTATTACACCTGAATTAATGGCCTTAAAAGTAGGCCTAAGGTGGTGCCTTGGTATTAGCCCAGCTGATTTTTATTGTTATTGTAATTATTATTACACCAATTTTATTTTTAAATTCGTATATTGGTTCACTTATTAAAATAAAGGATTAAATAGAGAATCGATTTGTTGTCGGACGAATGGGAATATAGTTTACTTATCGTTTATATTATACCAATTTAAAAATGTGTCAGTCGATTGGGAATTCGGTCGAATAGGCCTACAGCTATCATAACGTATCATTATATGCTAATTACTACATGTGCTAAAGAACATAACATACTCCCAACTAACAATTAATGTAAACAATAGTATTGTTAGTTAAGTGTATTTTTTTAAACATAGCCCATTTTTATTTCCAGAGAAAAACCACTTCGCGTGTACAGATATATTCCAAACAATATTAACTCACTCGAAGTTTCATTTTGGGGCGATATAGCTCTTTTTCAAGTGACACATATAAAGTGTTTTTGGATAAAATATGAAGAGAACTGCTTTGTGAGTCGAGAGTCCGATGCTTTAAATTTAATGGTTGCATAAAATTAATTATCAGAACATCATAAATTCTACGGGAAACGTTAAGTTAACAAACTATTTATTAATATTACTATTTTGCACAATGCACATAAAAGCTATCTTATAAGGCTTAATTTATTTTAGTGTTCCTTTGTTTAGTAGCTCGTGTATCATTGTTGTCGGACATAAACTATCAAAATTGATTTTATTTTTTCAATACGAATATTAGTTAAGGATTTAGGGTCCACTTTAGTATTTTCTCTAAATGTTTTGGATGCTTTTTTTTACCTGAAAAATTCTGGATTTTTAAAAATATTCCTTTGGCCATTGTCAAGGTAAAGAGTTTGGGCGAGTTTACAGCTTGACCATCATTTCATCTCCAACGGCTTAACGTGGAGGTACGAAGTTATTTTTATTTTGTTTATTAAATGTTGGGGATTTCTACAAACGTTGGTGTGCTGGCCCCATTTTATCACTTACATTAAATTGAAGGGTTTTAAATGTTTGACGTTTGACCTCTCAAAACTCAATTTTCAAATGATTTTTTATGAATTATCATTATCATGCAAAATCTCAAGGAATTATTTATAGTACTCCAGTAATTTTTTGAATAAGCCCTCGAGACAATCAAAGCCTTTTTTCTATAGCATTCCGACTGTAATGATAGGTATACGTTTCCCTAATCACTTTTATATACGGAAAGGTAAATTTTTTAAAGAAAAATGTTTTCACTCAGCGAATTTACTTTTTCAAATTTTATTGCTTCTGATTGGGTGTTTAAGTCGGTTTCAGTTGTAAATCAGACTGCACTAGTTATATTTCTTATTATATGTAATAAATATTTAGTAGTTTCTTAAAAACAGTGTTAATGGAAATAGAACATTTCAAGATATTAATTAAACATAATTCACCTGCAAAATAAATTGACATCTACCCCTGATATCAATGTAAGGAACGCCATTATATAAAAATGTAACTACGTTTTATTTCAAAAGCACTCGGTTGTTAAAATGAATTTGGTTTCGTAACTGCAAACACAATTCAATGAAATGTTGGTTGGAATTCACTCTATATATAACCATGTTTATTAACTGTTAAATATAATATGAAGTATGATAATATATATACATGTATAATACAAGTGTAAAATATCTTTCAAATATTATTTAAATTGTTATATATTTGATACCACTTGCTATACCTTATTATGATTTTATATTTGTGAACTTATCCTTAATTATTGTACTATTAGGTACAACTAAATGTTATTTTCTTTTTTAATATAAATTAAATATAATATAATATATATAAATAATATATAATATATTACCCGGACACCTGAATTAAAGGCTTGAAAAGTCGCTCGATGACTTAGGCCTATAAGGTGGTGTCTTGGGTTATTATTTATATTCAGATAATAAGTTAAGATTGAGTGTAAACATTTGGCTTTTTACCTTGCATTAGAAATACATTATTTTCTTTTAAAAATCACTGTGTTGTTTATTGGAAACTTAACATTCCAGTTCAGAAATATAATTTTTTCACTAAATTGGTATTTCTTAAACTACCACTCAACTAAGAGTATAAAAGGTAAGAATTTACAACACCTCTTTGATTTCCATATTAAAACTTGTTTGCTCGAATGAAAATTTCTGAAGTATAAGATAGAAATACAATTTTTGTTCAAGGCGGTACAATTCTTTGGTTAAAAACGTATGCACAATTTAAATTAAATATATTTGTTTTGGATAATTTTATTTGAGATAAGTTAGATTAAATCGTCCCGATATCTTTTATTATAATTTCGTGACAGCTGGCCTTAAAATTTCGTAGCGATTCTCTGAGATTTTCGGACAATGTTACGTGCTTTAATTGATTTTTTCAACAATGTCTTTCAATTAGGACCTTAATATACAAAACTTGAAATAAATCGAGATTGAAGAATGAAGACACCTAAACTCCTGACGTACTGTTCAACCGACGTAAGACTCCTATGCTACCATTAACATTTGCAGCCCATTTTTTTGGAAGGGCACAACGTAATTGCATGATGACCCATCTCGGGATGTGGCTGACCTATCTCGATCTGGAGATACACCGGTTCACTTTCAGCACATACGTGGGCTTAAATTGTCTAATGACCAACCGCTCATCCTTGACTTCCTAGATTCCTTTGTGGGGCCTTTACTACGAAACGTCTCCAGTTGACATCGAAGGTAATTTTAAACTAATAGTGGAGACCACATTGAACGCAATTGGCCTGAAGTAAAAACCTATTTCATTCGATACGCATTTGAATCCGAATATTTTAATTTATCATCTGTACGTTTCGCAGTTACACAGGCGTTCTGACGAAAAATGAGATGGATTACGGCGAATTTTACGGTCCAAATAACGCCAGTGGAATGGTCGGAATTTTGCTACGAAAGGTAAATTTGATATATATCAACATACATGTAGTATCGTCTAAAGTGTCGTCGTGTAACTTGCTTTGCAAAAAAAAACTACTAAAGAGTTAGGATAATCATCGGTTATTTCAATCTGCTACAACCAAGATAAAATATTTCCTAGGAAAATTAAATGCATTTTTTTGTACAGGAGAGCTTAGTTCGAATCTCGTTGAGCGTAATATAGATTTTGAGGAGTCGGAGGTCCCGTATATCAAAACACTTAGTACAATGGGAAATCCGGTACTTATCTCAAATATCTTTTGTTATTTCTTTAAACACTACATATATAAAGCCTGCTTAATTCGTAACCTAGCTTGACCACCCGACACTTGGCTATCTCAATTTCACCGAAATTCGATATCCTTTTTCACTCACTTTTCTTGAATATGAATATCTAAAAATTTTATTGAAAATACTCTGTTAAAATATTCCATTGGTCGTCTTCGTGAGAGGTCTTACCGGCTTCGCTACACAATGCAAGCATAGCGCAGATCAGCGCAGGCCTACAGTTTCATGGTTCATTTCCATTACTTGACAATTTATTTTAATGGAAATGTCTAACAAATGCACACGTATTTGCTACAAATATTGAAAGTTCGCGTAAACTCCTTCAGGGTAAATATCGTCAAGTAGATTGGTAATGGGACAGGCGTTATCTCTTTAGAATAGCGTACCACTTTGTCTCTTGTGTTTAAGACATTAGGTTATTTAAGATCGATTTTTAAACGCATATTTTATGTCGTTTATTATATCAGAAAGCATCTTTGTAATTTTTGTAGGAGGCCGATATTAGTTTTGTGATGATCGAACCAAATTTCGAAAACATCCAATACTTGGATTTCACGAACGTGGTCTTGCAGGAGGACTGGACAGTAATATCATCTAATTACGCAGTGTCTGTTCATTCGGACGCTTCGTTTTTCCACGCTTTTGACATTACGGTAGGATCATTCTTTTTTTATTGCATAAAAGGTTATCACAGATGATCACGAAATTTTTTATGAGTATGAACTAGATTTAACAAGCTAAATGACCTGTTCTTAACGTTACTAGGGGAAATCATGTCTACTTTCTGCTACACCTGGTGGCAGATTGTACATTTCATTGATCGACCTTAATTAAATATCCAATTTACTTAAAATGTTATAAATTGTCGTCAATCAGGCATCCTTAAAGATTATTTACAACGTTTTTCACGACGAGACTAAACAGTATGCAATAGGCATTGTTTATCTCCAAAACGTGGGCACCACCATTGCCGCCATTTACTATCATTTGATCATTCATTCTCCGTCGCTTAGCTGGCATTGTAGGTGGTGATTTGGCAAAATTCATCCCATATGTCGTCATTAATTTCCAGGCTTCTGCTAATATATTTTACACCATTCTTTCTTTTATCATTTTCTAAGCATTCTTTTTCTAACAAAATTGCGTGCTAAAGCAATTTTCTGGTTTTCATGTCGACAAAATTGGTGTAAGCTGTCTACAGTCATTCTCTAACTGGTCTAAAAATATATTCACAAAACAAACCAACAAGAAAACATTACTCAAACTTCAATTAGAACCAGCAATCTTCTAGCGAAGCTCCGGGCAGAAAAGTGTACTACAAAGAGGGCGCACTGTCTCACTGAAGGGTGACCGAGACTTTCTGAAACAAGTATTCCACCGACCGTGGCCCACCGCTCACCTTTCGGAGACTACCAGGTGGATTAGGGCAAAACCGTCCCACCCATAAGAACGGGGATTCGATGACATGACCCAGAGATGGATGGACTGTAGAAGATCAGTAGAGTTAAAATTGCACTAGGCCACTGGACCAAGTACAAGAGACAAAGCCATTTACCATCATTTCGTTACAGTCCTGGTGGCTCGAGGATAGATGGCACACTCACGGCTGAGCGTGCCTAGAGAGACAACCCAGCTTCCACAGTGCAGTGGCCGGTGTGGGGAACGAAAAAGCAGGAGTCCAAAACAAGACCGACCGCTGTATGAAAGGGGTCGTATTGTAATTGTAATTTGAAAGACAGCGAATAAAGGGCATTAAACCAAGTGCCGACCTCTTAAGAGAAGATTAGCTTAGTATCAATCACTTAACGATAAGTCACGCAAGAGCTTGAGTGATACTGTTGAAATAGGAGCTTCCCGCTCGTGGTTTTAGTGCCAGTGATAGGATAAGGTAAATCCACCTCCGTATGAATTCCAAATGTTGGACAGCGTCGGAAAATACTGAACCAGATCGCTAAGGCTAGACTACGATGGCAAAATCCGAAGGGCGAGTTTCTAAGTATGATGAATACCGAGACTGCTTAGGCAACGGAAAGCAACGACTTTTCCCAAGAAGCTCCATCTAGTAGAGTGTTGGTTACGTCTTAAAAGGCTAACGAAAGCAGGTTGTTAGAAATGTTCTAATCAGGAGCACTCCGAAGAAGGTATGACAGCTTAGGAATGTCCAAGGAGTTTATTATCGGAAAAACACATGATGGTCCAGCACTTTCGCAAGATTTCCGAAAATGATTGACTATACAACAAAAACGGAATGGCCTCAGCCGTTAGTGGAGCTCCCAGGTAAATGTAATTAGAACAAAGCGACCAGTCGAATACCAAAAGCCACTAATTTGAACATAGATCAAAGCGTTCTTTCTTGAATACACCTGAATTCAGGAGCAGAATCTCACATTTCAATATTTTCAACGCAAGGTCAATATTTGAGGATAGATTGAAGGCGGAGTAAGTCCTTGATGACTTCATCAGAATCGCTATATTATTCCAGCTCCAACGTAGAAAAACATACAGTTCTAGAAACTCCAAGAGTTGCTGAGGTCTTAGACTGTTCAACCCCCTAGTTGAACCAGACGGAAAGGACCAAATGACAACTTTGACATGGAATTCCTCCACGTTTAGGCGCGGTAAGGAGAAGAACACATCGGCCTCGAAACCGTGGTAAGCTCCAGAAGGATTCTTGCTTTTGAGAGTCTCGTAGGACGGTTGGTAGCGCAGTCAGTGGCCGCGAAAGTCTTCAGAACAGATAACAAGAATGGCTCCAGTACAATCTCCGCTTTACTTCAATAATCCTAAAATAATTTACGCTTGCTTCAATGTGATTTGATAACCCCCTGATAATTTGCGATTTTGTTCTGGACCAAAGTTGGCAAAGAAACCGGTTTTACGTCGGAAACAAAGGGAACTTGAAAACAGGAAGAGGAAAGGCTACGTTATGTCAACGAATCTACCGAATTCTCACGAACGATAGTAATAATTACAGTTGACCGACCCGTTACCGCTATCATCGCACCCTTGGGGTTTCGACAAACAACGGATTTTAAATCGGCAAGAAATCTGACAAGTTCTCTAATCCGTCTTTCCACATTACGTGAAGGTGGGGGATCCATATGCTCAGATTAAGGTTTGGCACATGAAGACGAATGATTAGAATTGTCGTTTAAACATTTGAAAAACTTCCCGCACTGAGAACACGGCGCTTTGGGGTGCCATGCCGCTTAACCATTATTGAAGAACGCGTAACCGACTGAACCGCAGCTCGCGGAAATGTTCGCCAAAAAATCTTCCGACAGCCATTTTACAGAATAACAATTTTGAGAAATATAAGTAAATACTAAAGATAACGCTAAAGCAACAATTAAAATTAATAATGGTTTAGTCCCATGTAAAAATACTCGAGGATTATAATTTCGAATTTCTTTCCAAAATCACGTATCTCAAGAAATGAAGTATAAACAACGAAAAAATGGAATTAGGACAAGTAAAATTTTGAATAATGAAAGAAACACACTCAAAAAGAAGTTTACAAGACAAAAATTTAAATAGCAACAAAATGCATCTTAATTATAAATACGTTAAAATATAATACCCCAGATAGGTGGATATATACCTGTTAAAATATATATAACCGTAGTGCAGAGGAACATACTAAAAAAAAGAAAACATACCTAAACAAAATAAGACAAAATCTAGGTTATACTCGGAAAATATAATTTAACTTTGAAAAATTCTATAATTAATTTTAATTAAAATGCGTAAGACGAACGCCGAACGTTATCCGTACGACGAAAAACTAGTATGGTCTTTACAAGACGGATAGAGATAGATATCGCGAGTCCGATGTTATACGAATATGAATTCCACTAAAAAGATCGAACAAAGAAAACAAAATTTAATTTAACGACTAAAACCTAAAAACACCGTAAACTAAAGGAAGTTAACACCAAATCGAAGATAAACATTTCAGGAAACCGAATAAATTAAAACGCGACGAACTATAAAAGTGCAAACGAAAAATCATAAAAGCCAACGCGAACCTCGAAGTCAAGCGGCGAAACCCGAAAAACGCGATTTTTGAAACAGTCTAACTTGGAAAACATATTGACGAAACGTCTTCAGTGAATTCAGGTTTAATCACTATAAATATGACCCTAAGCCTATCATAAGGTCCCCATAAGTAAAGGTCCCCAAGTAAAGGTCTAGCCTAGGGGCCCATGGTAACGGCGTTGTCCTGGAGAGAAGAAAATTAACGGACGACGATAGGGCAGTAGCGACATCCTCTTTTTGAAAATTGCTACATCTAAAATATTATCTTACTTAACCACGCTCGAGTTGATAAATGCCACCAAAACGAGTCTAAATCTCAAATTTGAAAAATAAATACCTTCAGGAACACAAAACTATTTCCAATAGCCAGTTTTAGGTTCTAATGAATGATTTGGCAAAGATAAGTGTTAATTTGAAGTTTCAAAGCGATAAAATTGTGAGTAAGCCTTGGCTACGGTGCTAAGGGCTCGCCGCGGAGATTTATCCCGTGTGGTTCTAAGTTTAAGACTTGTGCGCATTCATAATGCATTTCGCGAAATTTATTTCAGAGATGCATAGTTGAGGACGTAGCCACTAGGAGGTGCAGATTCTGAATACCTACCTCTTAATAACGGGTATGTGATCGTCAAAACTTTGGCCTAGACCTTTGCTTATGGGGAACTTATGATAGGCTTATGATAAGACAGACTAATCGCTTCATTTCTTTAAAACTTAAGTATGGTATAGAACTGTTTCCACTTATATAAAACGATAGTAAATTTCTCCTTATTTTAATTATATCGTATTTTCGTCTACATTATTTCCGATGGAATTTAAGGGTAGTTTATTAAATTTTCCGATGAGAAAAACCTTTGTATTTGTGATTCTGAATTACTCTATATCAAAATCTGATTCTTACCTCACCACATTAAAAGCATGTGGAACGATTTGCTGATCGGTGTCTTCAAGATGTAGCTTTTGCTAACTTCCTAAGTTCATTTATTCCAAAGGTATACTATTATCTAGCTGACGGTTTGCCCCCACAAAGTGTTTTAAATATACCGGGTGCTGCGCGGCCCATTGGACCAGCCCTAGGCTTCACCGCACTGCTCGCGTCTATTGTGTGTTGAAGCGATACGGTAAACTCGTCCTTTTCCACAAATAATTAAGACAATTGGCCACATTTTACGTTATCTCTCCTCGCACTGCGCTGCCTCGTCTGGCTCAGCTCGCTTACCGTACCGTGTCCACTACCAATAGTCGCGAGTATTGCGGTGAAGCCTAGGGCTGGTCCAGGGGGCCACGCAACACCAGGTATAACCAACATCTGGTTTCTTTGTAAAATTGCAAAAGGGCATAGTAAAGGTACTTAATTATTTCTGGGTTTATTGCCAATAACGAGTTTCCCACATTTATCAATTAAAAATTATTTCCGAATTTTATATGATCGAATTATAATTTTTTCGAATTCTCAAAATGGAGTGCGATTTCCTGGAAATATTATTTTTTTAAAAGAAGATAATATTCTTCAAACACGTGCTACATGACGTTTTTCCTTGTATCCGCCTCTCGTTGCGTACTGTAATTCTGAAGCCCTTAAAGTATTTTTAATACGTTTAAAATAATTGGTTGTGGTGGGGAATATTTATGTTATTCTTTAAATTATACATCAATTTATAGACAAAAAGTTAAAATAGTCGATTTTAAATGACGGTAGTACTTAATTTGAAAACTCTTATGAAAACACCCCTATCTGGCATTAGTAAATTTTGCCCGATATTTGAAGATACGGAAAAAGAAGAAATCACATAAGTAAAATGGGTATCAGAGACACTTTTTCAAATACACGTATGATAGCATTGACCAAGTTTCCTATTTTTGGTCTCTGAATTTGCATTTTTTTTAAGACTCGGGTAGCACTTGGAGTATATCTTTTCTGCTTCGCAATCGTGTATTCCGCTTTGGAATTTCAAATTTCAAAGGAAAAATATCAAGGATTTTTACTTCCGAAATTGTTTAATGTCTTTAACATGATCTACGCATGCATGGCTTCTTTTCTTGGACAAGGTAAGGTTTTAAGTCTTTTCATACATTTATCTGGAATTAATAATATAAACCTATATTTTAGAAGCATGTTACCAAGCGAAATTTAGCCAAATCTTTGGTAATTTTATGGGTTTCGTTGATATATTGTAATTTTTGAGAGGTTTTATAATATTTACATTTAAGGTGTTTCTGTAGTTTTTGGAATGTTCTGGGGGTTTTGAAATTGTTTGAGGTTTTAGCAAGATTTTAGTTTGGCAGGTTTTCACCGTTTTTTTTTAAATATTGGGTGAATTTGGGCCAGTTTAAACAATGCGTGTGGAAATTCTTTGTTTCGAGCTAAGAAAAAGGAAGATATTCCCAACTATACATGTTTAGTCTTTAATTTCAATTTTTATTAGGCAAATAGTAACCTTTTAATAATTTTACATTTGATTTGACAAAAATACCCAATATTTTGCAATGATTTGCACCCAAAATCATCTTTCAAAGTGTTTTGACAAAATTTATCGCAAAGCTTTTCTATCTCTACTTTACTGATGGAAACAAATTAACCATTTTGTGCGAAGTCGCATGCATAGACAGATTCAAAACCAATTTTCTACATTTTCTGCGATTGCTTTTTTGTGAGTTAAACATCAAATATTTTTTTTATAAATAAATATTAAAAAAAACCAACTAGGAACATATTACCGACCAGCTTAGATCAGAAACCTAATAACTTTGCATTGAAAGTCTATTACTTACATATTGAACAGATAAGCGGCATAGTTTGAACATAATCTTGAATAGAATAGACTAAAATTGAGTAGACAATCGCCGAAGTATGAGATAAACAGTCCAACTAAGAGATAAATACTTAGCATACTTAAAATAGAAAGTGTGTTAAAATCCAGCTGCAAATCGGCCACATTTAAGCACCAAAATTCATCAAGCTTGAACAAAACAAATAAATAACATGTGTCTTCAATGACAAGAATTAATACAAATTCTGGCTAAACCTCGTTGGGATAATAGGAATTATATAGGATTAATGGCTTACTCCGAGTTTTGGTGACATAATTTAATTAAACAAGAATAAATATATTTCCCTATGTGAGCTAAGATGCAGTATGTTTTATCTCAAGTACTATTTTGCGGTTTGATATTCTTTAAACTAATTATCCTTAGGTTCAGTTAAGGAAGTATTTGAAGAATATCAAACTACTTAGCAGTAGTGGTAAAGTAGGTAGACTTTTCAATCAAAGCAAACGAAACAAGAATTTTTTTAAAATAAACTTAGTTCAACTGTAAGATTAACAAAATTTTGCAATCCAAAGCTACTCTTGTATAGCATAGTTCAAAAGTATAAAAGTAAACCGCGGTCTGTAGAGTAATCATGATACGAATAGATATACGTTTTATTCCAACACGATTGCTGGACAGATATCTCAGTTTTGACACAAGTAATTCGGTTTTTAGTTCCACATCGAGATATATAATTTATATATATATCGAAGTGGGACTATTGCTATGGATGGATTGTCGTTGAAAAGCAACGACACGGTAGATGGAGCTACGAAAAATAAATTATATAAATTATTTTATTGGCGGCGCCGGGACTCGAACCAAGATAGCCGCTGGCCGCGTAATCTCTAACACCGACGAATTTACCAACCGAGCCACGTCAATCTGTACAAATTTCACTCGGATTTTCTAGTCGCTTTTAGCGACGCGGGGGGATTTGTCTAGTTAAGTAGTCGCAATTCTCGTTCGTTTTTCCGCGTTATTTTACGTATATTTACGGCGTTTTAGGGTCAAGTTAACCTCAAACCCCCCCCCCGCCCCCAACCCAGTGGAATTCCACGTAGGGTGACACGGGCGTGGCGGGAAGTTTGAATTACAGTGTGGGGCTACGCAACTTTTCCCGATGGCCAGTTTCAGGTCTGTCAGGTAAACAGGGGGCACAATTTCAACCCCCCTTATCGAAACCGTGTATGGTCAGAAGTAATAAATAAGTGTGGCACTTTCTTATCGAAACCGTGTATGGTCAGAAATAATAAATAAGTGTGGCACTTTCTTATCGAAACCGTGTATGGTCAGAAGTTAAAAATAAGTGTGGCACTTTCTTATTAAAGAGAGAGTGCCTTGTATGGTCAGAAGTAATAAATAAGTGTGGCACTTTCTTATCGAAACCGTGTATGGTCAGAAGTTAAAAATAAGTGTGGCACTTTCTTATTAAAGAGAGAGTGCCTTGTATGGTCAGAAGTAATAAATAAGTGTGGCACTTTCTTATTAAAGAAAGAGTGACCGAAAAAAAGTTGGTCTCATTCGATAGAACTCTGACGCGCACGCAGTGCCATAAATTTCCGCCCCTCCGACCAACCCCCTTAAAGGGAGAGTAACCGGAAAACAAGTTGGTCCCATTCGATAGAACAATAAAAGTAAAATATTGGAATCGTCTACGCTCGCGTCTACGTGAAAGAGTGAGACTAAAAAATCCAAAGCAGTCAAAATTAGGGCCTGTTGCAAAAGTATGCTTTGCTAGAATCGCACATTTTAAATTCAATGGGCTAGCACTTTGGGGAAAGACTCTCCGTCTTGCCATATTCTTAGTACATAAATACATTCTTGAAATAATATGATTCATGCAGTTGTTAATAATCCATGTTAAATATCAGCTCTAAGAAAATATCAATTAAGTCACCGAGATAATATAAAATTCGATAATGACATATTCTATTAATTTCTGTTCTGAAAAATTACATTAATGGGTATTTTTTTTAATGAATTTCCGAATTTACATGACTTTTGGTGCCTAAACTACCCAAATGTTTGATATAAATTTCCTAAAATAAACACATTTGAATCCCAGTTTAAGCATTTCTTTAAATCATATTTCCACTAATTTCAATAATTTAAAAGAATTATGTTTGTCGTGTTTTGCTTACCTATTTCACCTTTGATACTTTCCATCTATCTAACGATAGGAATTCAAATGGCCTCAACAGCTTTGGTATTGGTTTGCCCACCTGGGTATCCTGAGGGTGGGTGGTGGCCACTCTTTAACATAGGATGGTGAATTATATTTCAAACAATAAGAAATCGCATGGGCTAAGCAGCTTTTATATTACTTTGCCCACCCGGGTCTTATGATGGTGGGCGGCATCCACTCGTTAACTTAGGGTGGTAATTTATGTATAAAACGACAAGAAATCACGTAGCCTCAACAGCTTTTGTATTAGTTTGCCTACCTGTGTCTTCTAAGGGTGTATAGGTTTGTCCACTCTAATACACTGATGTGGAACTAATATTACGGCCTGGGCTGACTTGTTCTCTCTACAGCAGTTTTTGTGAGGCTTTCAACCGTCGTTTTTTCGGTGTGGTAGTAGCAGGTTCATAAAGACATTCTCCCCGTCTGTCTCGTAAAAGATTATAACGATGTCTTTCGTCCGCGCGCTGGTTTTTACGAAAAAGGTCATTTTGTTATACAACTACCTGTAGTTATCTTCAAAAGGGTCTGCTGAATGAGCAGGTGCATTGTATTAGTCCTCCGTAAATTGTTGACTGTCTCTTGCTCGATCCCTTTTTAAGTTGAAATATGAAATCTTAGTCGATTTGTCTATTCAGCACCAACATAGCTGATTAGCTCATGTGTCTTTGTAGCTGATAATTATAGTAGAAAATATATAGGTTATTTGAGGTAAAGCATTATGCGCTTTACGTTTGTTCAATCTCTTTCTCCCGAGCTGAAACGTTTCCGCATAAGAACCGAACGCAGGCACCAATATCTGGTCTGGAAAATGTAGCTATGTTAAAAAGCTAGATAATTTTGGACAAGCGATAAATCTTGGCCGTTTTTGTTCTTTGAATGCAGAAGACTTCTAGCATAACCCTTATCTTAGTTGCTTGATGATTTCTAAAGCATCTGTCTGTTGAACACTCCAATCGAATGACATGGGTATATGATACGTTGCCAAGCTCTCTAAAATTGGAATGCTTGAGAAGTTTCTTGAATAGCTCATCGATTCCATTTTTTTAGCGTAGATGGCCATCTACGCACCAAAGAACATACGTGCACTTACAATATTCTTCAATTTTTTTGTAGTGAACTGGAATGAAACCTTCACCTAGTAGTACCTGATTAGATTTCATGTCTCTGGCTGTAGCGAATTATTTGGTCCATCCAGGCAGAGCTTGAGTTTGCAAACTTTCTCCTCCAAATTGAGTTGGACGAAACCTGTAGGTTTTTCTTTTTACTGGTGTGACGTTCCTTTGGCTCCACTGGTGGTTAACTTTTTGTGAACATTCAGTATAAAACCACGGAAAAACTGTGTGGCCACGTTTTATTAGTCACCACTTAGCGTTATTGGCACTCATTTATTCCCCAAAACTGCTGGGGATTTGTTCTGAGATCACCTTTTAAAATCGTAATTACTTGGAAGTTTTACGTTCATTTAAGTTCATAAAAAAGTGATGGAGACGAGAGAATTAAATCTAGTTGTAAAAACGAGTTAAGCTAAGCTACAATAAACCAGGGGAACATTTTCCAAACGGCGGTCATTCTTTTAGGTTTGATCCCCATTACGTTTGAGAACGTTGATTATGAGGTCACCACTGACCTCCCCTTTTTGGATGGCGTCACCACGAGACGGAACACAGTTGCCTCATATAGTTCGTTCTTAGAGCATTTTGTTAATATCAAAATATAAGAGAATTTTTTGGCCCTAGTAAGCCAAATGTTTTCTATAAAATACGGGAGGTCACGTGTAAAGGTTTTTCTACGTTACTAACTATAGATATTGAAGATAGAGAGCGCGCGCTCGACTCGTTAAAAATTTTTATGTTTGAAGTCCACGTGCCAAACGGGCGTGCCAATAAATTATTAAAAGGCTTTAGCCCTTGACGTAGTGAAAAATATGTTATACTTTAATTTTTTTATGGTTTTATTTTATGGAAATACCTATTGAAATATAATTTTTTTTTAAATAGATATTTCTATAAAATAAAATGAATAAAAATAAAAAATATAATATGTAGTATGTTCTTCGCACGTGGGATTTGCACGCGCGCTAGAAAAACCTATATTCCTCGGAGTAGAAGGAAAGTGAGGGCGAGACATCGATCCCGGGGTCGGGGTCAGGTTCGGGATCGGGGTCCGGGATTTAAGGGGTGAAATGAGGGTAAAATCGTCCAAAAGTCAATGTATTTAGGGTATTTCTCGCGACGATTTGTTTTCCCACATATCAACATATTGTGTCCAGGCCAACTTGTTCATTTATCTACGCTTATCTCGAAAAATACTTGAACGTATATCTTATCAAGTTTTATCGTACGTAATAAGTTGAAATGATGTAAAAATTGATAACCTAGGCGACGCGTGCGCAGATTACCCCGGGGGACGCGGTTAATTTGAATTTAAGAGTGTTTTGACGTCATGGAATATTCGTTGTTAAAGTAGAATGGAAATATTTTTAAACTTCATTTTAATATCATTGTAGTACGCTTGACACTTGAACCAATCTCACGAGTATTTCTTAAAACGAATATCTCGATCGCGTTTTATCGTACGAAATAAGTGGAAATTATGTAAGTTGTATGATTAATAACCTAGGCAGGAAGATAGCGCGCGCGTGCGCGGATTACCTGGGAGGCGCGGATTGCCCGGGCGCGCGGTTAATTTGAATTTAAAACATGGATTCCCTCTCCGAAATAATTCATGTACCCAAAATTGGACCGCAAGTTTTTTTCTTTTAGGGGAATCTCTATGGGAGTTTAACATTACAATAAAGCTAATAGGTCCAGTTTGAGGTACTTTTGGTCCGAAATGGGGTACATAGGGCCGAAAATGGTGACTTTGGTCGTTTTAAGGGTACTTTTGGTCTATTTTGGTTCATTTTTGGGTACATCAGAAAAGCAGTTGGAAAAACGAAGAGCCTTATTTTTTTTTCCACCCATCTCCAAACTCCAAAAATTTATTGCTATAATTTATTTATCCCTTCCGTAGGTATAAAATAAGATAAAAACCACTTACCTATATTTTAATTACGGTAAATTAAAAATACTTAATTAGTGTACTAAGTTACGTTTAAAAGAACCTTTTGTAACAATTCCAATATGTAAATATAGGTATAAGGATTGAAAAAATACTTAAAGTGGTTTTACTGATAAACTCTAAAGGAATTTAACTTTAAAGGGTATCTTAGATTATTGTTTTTAATTTTATTCAAGTTGAAAACGTATTAAGAGTCCTTCAAAGTACTATAAAAGGATTTTATTTACGAACTTAATTCATATTTTCTTCAAACTTTCAATTCGCTTTTATTACTATTTAAATACGGTAAAATATAATTCTTATACACAAATATAGTCAGAAAGATACTATAAAACACTAAAATTAAAATTAAATTAAATTTGTGTGGATAAGATTTGTAAATATCATTTTGAAACTAATAACTTTCACGCTTTATTTAAGTCAAGCCAATAAAAACAATTACCTATATTTAAAATACGGTAAAATATAAATACATTTCCGATATGTAAATAGGTAGAATAACACTATGAAAAGTTCCTTTTTCTTCTTTTAATACGACAACACACAACTCTGATACGCAAATATATAAAGAAAATATATAAAAAAAATTTACTCTACGTTCGATACGTTAAAATACATTTCCGATACACAAATATAGATAAAGAAATACTATAAAATGTAAAAAGGTAGAAAAATACTACACATTAACCATTATGAATTTAAGCTTACAACATCCTTCACGTATAGAGCATAACATATATGTTCAGAGTTAACTTGTTTCCTCGTTATCTTTATCGCATGTGTTTTAAATAGCGTATGGAATAAGTTAAGAATGTACTGAAATGGTGTATGTTTAAACCTCGTAGAATAAAGAGTAAAACATATGTTCAGAGTCGGCTTGATTACTAAAGCGAATAACACAGAGACGTTTCCGGTGTAGTCACGTAGGAAGAAAAATACTACAACACTCTCTATACTCTACATTCAACACGTTAAAATATACTTCCGAAATGCCAATATAGGTAGTAAAATACTACAAAATCTCTATACTTTACCTTCAATACGTTAAATTACATTCCAATATGTAAATATAGGTAGTAAATACTACAAAAGCCTCTTTTCTTGGCGTTCAATATGTTAAAATAGATTTCTGAAATGCAAATATAGGTAGTAAATACTACAAAAGCCTCTTTTCTTGGCGTTCAATATGTTAAAATAGATTTCTGAAATGCAAATGTAGGTAGTAAATACTACAAAATCTCTATACTCTACCTTCAATACGTTAAATTACATTCCAATATGTAAATATAGGTAGTAAATACTACAAAAGCCTCTTTTCTTGGCGTTCACCAAAATTGGACCGCAAGTTTTTTTCTTTTAGGGGAATCTCTATGGGAGTTTAACATTACAATAAAGCTAATAGGTCCAGTTTGAGGTACTTTTGGTCCGAAATGGGGTACATAGGGCCGAAAATGGTGACTTTGGTCGTTTTAAGGGTACTTTTGGTCTATTTTGGTTCATTTTTGGGTACATCAGAAAAGCAGTTGGAAAAACGAAGAGCCTTATTTTTTTTCCACCCATCTCCAAACTCCAAAAATTTATTGCTATAATTTATTTATCCCTTCCGTAGGTATAAAATAAGATAAAAACCACTTACCTATATTTTAATTACGGTAAATTAAAAATACTTAATTAGTGTACTAAGTTACGTTTAAAAGAACCTTTTGTAACAATTCCAATATGTAAATATAGGTATAAGGATTGAAAAAATACTTAAAGTGGTTTTACTGATAAACTCTAAAGGAATTTAACTTTAAAGGGTATCTTAGATTATTGTTTTTAATTTTATTCAAGTTGAAAACGTATTAAGAGTCCTTCAAAGTACTATAAAAGGATTTTATTTACGAACTTAATTCATATTTTCTTCAAACTTTCAATTCGCTTTTATTACTATTTAAATACGGTAAAATATAATTCTTATACACAAATATAGTCAGAAAGATACTATAAAACACTAAAATTAAAATTAAATTAAATTTGTGTGGATAAGATTTGTAAATATCATTTTGAAACTAATAACTTTCACGCTTTATTTAAGTCAAGCCAATAAAAACAATTACCTATATTTTAAATACGGTAAAATATAAATACATTTCCGATATGTAAATAGGTAGAATAACACTATGAAAAGTTCCTTTTTCTTCTTTTAATACGACAACACACAACTCTGATACGCAAATATATAAAGAAAATATATAAAAAAAATTTACTCTACGTTCGATACGTTAAAATACATTTCCGATACACAAATATAGATAAAGAAATACTATAAAATGTAAAAAGGTAGAAAAATACTACACATTAACCATTATGAATTTAAGCTTACAACATCCTTCACGTATAGAGCATAACATATATGTTCAGAGTTAACTTGTTTCCTCGTTATCTTTATCGCATGTGTTTTAAATAGCGTATGGAATAAGTTAAGAATGTACTGAAATGGTGTATGTTTAAACCTCGTAGAATAAAGAGTAAAACATATGTTCAGAGTCGGCTTGATTACTAAAGCGAATAACACAGAGACGTTTCCGGTGTAGTCACGTAGGAAGAAAAATACTACAACACTCTCTATACTCTACATTCAACACGTTAAAATATACTTCCGAAATGCCAATATAGGTAGTAAAATACTACAAAATCTCTATACTTTACCTTCAATACGTTAAATTACATTCCAATATGTAAATATAGGTAGTAAATACTACAAAAGCCTCTTTTCTTGGCGTTCAATATGTTAAAATAGATTTCTGAAATGCAAATATAGGTAGTAAATACTACAAAAGCCTCTTTTCTTGGCGTTCAATATGTTAAAATAGATTTCTGAAATGCAAATGTAGGTAGTAAATACTACAAAATCTCTATACTCTACCTTCAATACGTTAAATTACATTCCAATATGTAAATATAGGTAGTAAATACTACAAAAGCCTCTTTTCTTGGCGTTCAATATGTTAAAATAGATTTCTGAAATGCAAATGTAGGTAGTAAATACTACAAAATCTCTATACTCTACCTTCAATACGTTAAATTACATTCCAATATGTAAATATAGGTAGTAAATACTACAAAAGCCTCTTTTCTTGGCGTTCAATATGTTAAAATAGATTTCTGAAATGCAAATGTAGGTAGTAAATACTACAAAATCTCTATACTCTACCTTCAATACGTTAAATTACATTCCAATATGTAAATATAGGTAGTAAATACTACAAAAGCCTCTTTTCTTGGCGTTCAATATGTTAAAATAGATTTCTGAAATGCAAATATAGGTAGTAAATACTACAAATCTACCTTCAATACGTTAAATTACATTCCAATATGTAAATATAGGTAGTAAATACTACAAAAGCCTCTTTTCTTGGCGTTCAATATGTTAAAATAGATTTCTGAAATGCAAATATAGGTAGTAAATACTACAAAAGCCTCTTTTCTTGGCGTTCAATATGTTAAAATAGATTTCTGAAATGCAAATGTAGGTAGTAAATACTACAAAATCTCTATACTCTACCTTCAATACGTTAAATTACATTCCAATATGTAAATATAGGTAGTAAATACTACAAAAGCCTCTTTTCTTGGCGTTCAATATGTTAAAATAGATTTCTGAAATGCAAATATAGGTAGTAAATACTACAAAAGCCTCTTTTCTTGGCGTTCAATATGTTAAAATAGATTTCTGAAATGCAAATATAGGTAGTAATTACTATAAAAGCCTCTTACTCTACGTTCAATACGTTAAATTAATGATATGCCTCCGATCGAATCGTTCATTTTTTCCTATTTAAATATACGCATTTAAATTAGAATTGCTTCTAGTGTTCGGCAGTCGATTAATTTTTATCCACAAATTTTCCGATTTATTTAAAAAACGTTGGTAAACAGAATATAATTTTAACTTATTTAATTGTGTTTTTTACCCAACCAAGCATTTATTTGAATAAAAGTGGTATTTATTTAAATAACCAATAGTTAAATAAAAATTGTTAAATGTTTAAATAATCGAAAGTGAACAAGCCTATTTTTTAAATAAAACAAACAGACTTTAGAGTTGATAAGATTTGTAAATATCATTTGAAACTAATAATTTTCACGCTTTATTTAAGTCAAGCAATTACATTTTTAAAAATGAAAGAAGTTAAACAATATAAAAATTTGTAAATATTGTAAATATTTTTAGGTAATAAAGAAATTAAGAAATGTTTTAATTAAAATATCTTTCATTTTCTACTACATTTTTAAAAATGAAAGAAGTTTAACAATATAATTATTCTAATATAATTTCAAAATCAGGTATTATTTAAAGTACAAATGCATAATTTGGTGAAGCAATTCTTATTTAAATACTTTTATTTAATTAATTTGTGTATCTGAATTGTATTTATTGAAAAATAAGTGGGTTTTACTATTTATCACGGTTTTATATATATATATATATATATATATATATATATATATATATATATATATATATATATATATATATTGGAATTGTTACAAAAGGTTCTTTTAAACGTAACTTAGTACATTAATTTATTTTGGAAGTTCAAAACGCATTAAGAGCCCTTCAGAGTACTATAAAAGGATTTCATTTACAAACTAAATTAATATTTTCTTCAAACTTTCAATTCGTTATAATTTGAATTTAAATGAAAACATCATGGATTATAGGTGCGTAATCTACTATTAGACCGGACTAATTAAAAAAAAAATACTTAAAGTAAGTGGTTTTACTGATAAACTCTAAAGGAATTTTGGAATTTTCTAGAATAGCAAAGTAAAACTAAAACGTAAACCAAGTTTAAAACGAAACTAATAACTGGGAGAAAGGTTGGCGCCCGTGCCCCAGCGTCCGCGCCAGCCCCGTCGGTGCCCCATTTCACATTTCAGACGTCGACGGAGGCTCGGGGCACCATCAGGGTGAGGGCGCGGACGCTGGGGCACGGGCGCCACCCGCTTCTCAATGTCTGACTATCATCTCGCAGTTCCATACTGGGCTATTTGACCATCAAAATGACCAAATACACGTATATTTGAACATTTCCTTGACTACATGACTGAAAAATTGTTTAAAGCTCCATCTACTTGGTTACAAAATTTGTTAAATACTTGGCTTTAAGGCCATCTAAATTAAAGTTAGAAGAAGCTAGACAAAGAGAAATTGTTCTGAAAAATAAAATTAAATATATAAAAACTAACCAATAGTATTTCGAATACCAAATAATTCGACGTATTTGTTTTTGAAATAACTAAATAGTTTGCATATTTGTCAAAAAAAACTAAAAAAGTAATTGAAAATACTATTAATTTTACTTGCAATAGTAAAATACTAAACCAAATGTATAATTTATATTTTATTTTATTTAATAAATTTAAACTATAATACTAAACTTTTTCAAAAAAAACTTTTACAAACAAAATTTAAAATACACATTTTTAAAATTTAACTACACCAGCTCCAAGTCAGCTAGCGACTTTTTTTTTAAGTAACTACTAACTACAATTGAAATCAAAGGATCTGCTATATTTTTCATGCTTTGAAAACAATTCATTAAAATCTCGAGTTTTTAAATATATGTAAAACACGAAGGAGCAGATCTTTTATCACAAATTTTCAAAAATTATATTTAATTTAGTTTATAATAATATAGGGAACTCAAAAATTAAAAAACGAAAAATCAAAAAAAATTACTTACTTCAACCTTTCTCCCAGTTATTAGTTTCGTTTTAAACTTGGTTTACGTTTTAGTTTTACTTTGCTATTCTAGAAAATTCCAAAATTCCTTTAGAGTTTATCAGTAAAACCACTTACTTTAAGTATTTTTTTTAATTAGTTCGGTCTAATAGTAGATTACGCACCTATAATCCATGATGTTTTCATTTAAATTCAAATTATAACGAATTGAAAGTTTGAAGAAAATATTAATTTAGTTTGTAAATGAAATCCTTTTATAGTACCCTGAAGGGCTCTTAATACGTTTTGAACTTCCAAAATAAATTAATGTACTAAGTTACGTTTAAAAGAACCTTTTGTAACAATTCCAATATATATATATAAAAAACCGTGATAAATAGTAAAACCCACTTATTTTTCAATTAATACATTTCAGATACACAAATTAATTAAATAAAAGTATTTAAATAAGAATTGCTTCACTAAATTATGCATTTGTACTTTAAATAAAACCTGATTTTGAAATTATATTAGAATAATTATATTGTTAAACTTCTTTCATTTTTAAAAATGTAGTAGAAAATGAAAGATATTTTAATTAAAACATTTCTTAATTTCTTTATTACCTAAAAATATTTACAATATTTACAAATTTTTATATTGTTTAACTTCTTTCATTTTTAAAAATGTAATTGCTTGACTTAAATAAAGCGTGAAAAATATTAGTTTCAAATGATATTTACAAATCTTATCAACTCTAAAGTCTGTTTGTTTTATTTAAAAAATAGGCTTGTTCACTTTCGATTATTTAAACATTTAACAATTTTTATTTAACTATTGGTTATTTAAATAAATACCACTTTTATTCAAATAAATGCTTCGTTGGGTAAAAAACACAATTAAATAAGTTAAAATGATATTCTGTTTACCAACGCTTTTTAAATAAATCGGAAAATTTGTGGATAAAAAATAATCGACTGCCGAACACTAGAAGCAATTCTAATTTAAATGCGTATATTTAAATAGGAAAAAATGAACGATTCGATCGGAGGCATATCATTAATTTAACGTATTGAACGTAGAGTAAGAGGCTTTTGTAGTAATTACTACCTATATTTGCATTTCAGAAATCTATTTTAACATATTGAACGCCAAGAAAAGAGGCTTTTGTAGTATTTACTACCTATATTTGCATTTCAGAAATCTATTTTAACATATTGAACGCCAAGAAAAGAGGCTTTTGTAGTATTTACTACCTATATTTACATATTGGAATGTAATTTAACGTATTGAAGGTAGAGTATAGAGATTTTGTAGTATTTACTACCTACATTTGCATTTCAGAAATCTATTTTAACATATTGAACGCCAAGAAAAGAGGCTTTTGTAGTATTTACTACCTATATTTGCATTTCAGAAATCTATTTTAACATATTGAACGCCAAGAAAAGAGGCTTTTGTAGTATTTACTACCTATATTTACATATTGGAATGTAATTTAACGTATTGAAGGTAGAGTATAGAGATTTTGTAGTATTTACTACCTACATTTGCATTTCAGAAATCTTTTTTAACATATTGAACGCCAAGAAAAGAGGCTTTTGTAGTATTTTTCCTCCTATATTTACATATTGGAATGTAATTTAACGTATTGAAGGTAAAGTATAGAGATTTTGTAGTATTTTACTACCTATATTGGCATTTCGGAAGTATATTTTAACGTGTTGATTGTAGAGTATAGAGAGTGTTGTAGTATTTTTCTTCCTACGTGACTACACCGGAAACGTCTCTGTGTTATTCGCTTTAGTAATCAAGCCGACTCTGAACATATGTTTTACTCTTTATTCTACGAGGTTTAAACATACACCATTTCAGTACATTCTTAACTTATTCCATACGCTATTTAAAACACATGCGATAAAGATAACGAGGAAACAAGTTAACTCTGAACATATATGTTATGCTCTATACGTGAAGGATGTTGTAAGCTTAAATTCATAATGGTTAATGTGTAGTATTTTTCTACCTTTTTACATTTTATAGTATTTCTTTATCTATATTTGTGTATCGGAAATGTATTTTAACGTATCGAACGTAGAGTAATTTTTTTTTATATATTTTCTTTATATATTTGCGTATCAGAGTTGTGTGTTGTCGTATTAAAAGAAGAAAAAGGAACTTTTCATAGTGTTATTCTACCTATTTACATATCGGAAATGTATTTATATTTTACCGTATTTAAAATATAGGTAATTGTTTTTATTGGCTTGACTTAAATAAAGCGTGAAAGTTATTAGTTTCAAAATGATATTTACAAATCTTATCCACACAAATTTAATTTAATTTTAATTTTAGTGTTTTATAGTATCTTTCTGACTATATTTGTGTATAAGAATTATATTTTACCGTATTTAAATAGTAATAAAAGCGAATTGAAAGTTTGAAGAAAATATGAATTAAGTTCGTAAATAAAATCCTTTTATAGTACTTTGAAGGACTCTTAATACGTTTCCAACTTGAATAAAATTAAATACAATAATCTAAGATACCCTTTAAAGTTAAATTCCTTTAGAGTTTATCAGTAAAACCACTTTAAGTATTTTTTCAATCCTTATACCTATATTTACATATTGGAATTGTTACAAAAGGTTCTTTTAAACGTAACTTAGTACACTAATTAAGTATTTTTAATTTACCGTAATTAAAATATAGGTAAGTGGTTTTTATCTTATTTTATACCTACGGAAGGGATAAATAAATTATAGCAATAAATTTTTGGAGTTTGGAGATGGGTGGGAAAAAAAAATAAGGCTCTTCATTTTTCCAACTGCTTTTCTGATGTACCCAAAAATGAACCAAAATAGACCAAAAGTACCCTTAAAACGACCAAAGTCACCATTTTCGACCCTATGTACCCCATTTCGGACCAAAAGTACCTCAAACTGGACCTATTAGCTTTATTGTAATGTTAAACTCCCATAGAGATTCCCCTAAAAGAAAAAAACTTGCGGTCCAATTTTGGGTACATGAATTATTTCGGAGAGGGAATCCATGTTTTAAATTCAAATTAACCGCGCGCCCGGGCAATCCGCGCCTCCCAGGTAATCCGCGCACGCGCGCGCTATCTTCCTGCCTAGGTTATTAATCATACAACTTACATAATTTCCACTTATTTCGTACGATAAAACGCGATCGAGATATTCGTTTTAAGAAATACTCGTGAGATTGGTTCAAGTGTCAAGCGTACTACAATGATATTAAAATGAAGTTTAAAAATATTTCCATTCTACTTTAACAACGAATATTCCATGACGTCAAAACACTCTTAAATTCAAATTAACCGCGTCCCCCGGGGTTATCTGCGCACGCGTCGCCTAGGTTATCAATTTTTACATCATTTCAACTTATTACGTACGATAAAACTTGATAAGATATACGTTCAAGTATTTTTCGAGATAAGCGTAGATAAATGAACAAGTTGGCCTGGACACAATATGTTGATATGTGGGAAAACAAATCGTCGCGAGAAATACCCTAAATACATTGACTTTTGGACGATTTTACCCTCATTTCACCCCTTAAATCCCGGACCCCGATCCCGAACCTGACCCCGACCCCGGGATCGATGTCTCGCCCTCACTTTCCTTCTACTCCTCGGGTTCTGAAGTGCGCACTCTTAGACTTTGTAAAGGTTAAAGACTGACGTAAGAACCACATTTAAACAAGAAGGCCAGGATACTTTATAAAAACTATTTAATGTTCTTTCAAAACATAAGAGGTCTTATAGTTTCCTTTAAATCATTTTTCTCGACGTTTGAGTGTATTATTTAATGTGACGTTACCGTAGAAAACCATTTTCCCACCAGGTCTAGGATTTAAAACTTATTTCAACGTTCAACACTTTTATTTAATGTTGTGTTATTGTAAAGTTTAAAAAATGTATCATCAATGTTTATTTAACGGTCAAAATTTGTAAGTTGCATTTCAACGTTTGATACGTTCATTTGAATTTAAATTTTAGGGTGAAATTACCGTTCGGTTACGGTAATTTCTTAGAGTGTATTTACGGTTTCTACGAAAACGTACCATTAGCAATGTTGAGGTGCATGTGGCTTTTTCACGACGGAGCTCCACCACACTTTTACCGAATAGTAAAAGCTCACCTGGTTGAGGTGTTTTCGATAAGATGGATTGGTAGAGGGGGGACCATAGCATGACCCGCTCGATCACCCAAGTTCCCCCTCCCCCAACTTTATCCCGGGGGACACATTAAAGACTTGGTTTACAAGACTAAGGTACGCGACATTGATGACCTACGACAACGAATAATTAATGCCTGTGAAACCATCCGTGGCATTGTAACCCGGCCACCTGAAATAATGGCTTTAAAAGTCGCTTGATGACTTAGGCCTAAGGTGGTGCCTTGGGTGTTTATTATAACGGGTTCAAGAATCATTTGTACGACGGGCCCATTTAGAACAGTTATTGAAAATTATTTAAATTTGTACAGGGTTGCCACAAAATTTTCAGATTCAAATTCCCTGACTATTCCCTGTTTTCCCTGACCATTTTAAGAGATTTTCCCTGACTTATTAAGGCCAAATGTTATTGCAATGTTGAAAAAATTAGCCAAACCTTCAAGCAAATAAATGATAATCGTGGAATTTGTCATACATCTAGAGTTAAATTACCTTCAAAAAGTGCCCAGATAAAATTGAATTCCCTGACTTTTCCCTGAATTTTTACAAATTCTTAAAATTCCCTGACTTTTTAGGCCCATTTTTAAATTCCCTGACTTTTGATACCAGTGATCGTTTTCTTATCTTTTTCGGAAATAAAACAAATGCTTAGTTAAAGAAAACAATTGGGTCCAAGAAATAATAGACACTACACATTTGCCCGTTTTTCGATGTTTAGGAGGTCGATTTTTGTCCAGTTATTCGGAACCAACTTTTTGAGATCCATGTTCATTAGAAAATTTCAACTCAATATGACCCAATGAACACGTCACTTAATTTTAAACAAGCTTTCCGTAACACCCTGTACAGTGTATTTTTACTTCCATTTTTAATAATCATTACGTCTAAATAAACCCTCTACAGGATCCATAGCGAAATCTGGGATTGAGGTATCTCGGTACCAAGAATCAATTTAGGTACCATAAGAATATGGGAGGACCGCGATTCAATACCCGTCCTCGCAAACTTTGTAGCGAAAGTTCATCTGCTTCGATATTTCGAGTAACTCACTCCTGTCATCTATGATAAACCTGCGCTACTACACGACCTTGACATATTATTTTTTGAGTAATTGAAAATGGAGCTCACTAAAAAAAGAACTATGCGTAGAAATGTTGAAAAGAAAACGAAATCAAAACAATTATTGAAGCAAATACTACTTATTAGAAAAAAATTACCTTCGGAATTATTATTTAATAACCAACTAGTATTAAGATCTTTCAACCCATTGTCGTTAATAAAATTATTTACACTAATTTCCGCCAAGGAAGAGAATAAATCCGATTTAAACCCATTTGGGCAGATTTTGCTTTTTCCGCCATTTTAACCGAAAAAAATTAAAACGCCAGATTCTAACGCCTGAGTGCGCTGTGTACGTGGTGTGAAAATTGCAGACGAACTTTCGTTACAAAGTTTGCGAGGACGATACCAGAGGCTAAAGCTATGCTCCAATATTCTTATGGTACCTAAATGGATTCTTGGCGGTACGAATTCCAACTAGTTCCCCATTGCCTGACTGCTGTTCGGTGGATACACCTGACGCGCGAAATTTTGGCTTGAGCGTGGAAATATCTAGTGGCATTTGATCGTCACTAGAAACCCGTTCCAATCCAGCTTGTCAAGTGCAAGCTACGAGCAAAATTTCAAGCGATCATGGAAACATATATCATTGTAGCGGGAGCGTGTATTTTGAGATATTTCATCTCCTTTAGATTCCAGACAATCTACGAAGCAATCGCCAATTCCTTCCGCCATGATAACGTCTCCAAGGTAGTTCTTCCCTGACGCAGGTCCCATAGGATTAAAGATCTTTAGATCGTTTGTCGCTGAGTCCATGTAGTATGATCCAGTTGATGTTCTACTCGAAGATTAAGGATGCTTATTCTCGGTGAAGATTCTCCTTAGCGGTTTTTACTTCCTTGTGTCAGAACTTCAGTGGTTTCTTGGTGTGCGGCCTCTTTGTACCGTTATACGATTACCAATTCATCTATTTGCATTGAGAAAAGTTAACAGCGGTGTGTTCCTAGGTTAATATGATATGAGTAAATATACCTCGAATTTCTTCAGCAGATGCTTCTTTGTCCAAGCATGGGCCAAATAATGATAAATCCAGGACATGACTCTTTGAGAAATCCCGTCCAATAGCGGGAACACCCGACCACTATCGCCCCCTATTAGGAACAGCGCGCGATTGCGGACCTACGTCATTTTCGGAGCAAAATTTTTTAGGGGCCGTTTTCAAAACTAATACACGTGGTCAGCGTAGTAAATATCCAGGAATATATATACACAGCTGTCACATTGAGTGTTGTTATTAAAGTAAGTACTTATTTTTATACATACCAAGTTCATAATTAGTATATTATTTATAATTCAATAATATTAAACATACTTTCCTAGAATGTTTCATCAAAACACTTATGAGATATTAGGAATTCCTGCTCCACCAGTTATTGTGTTATCTGGTATGGTACTATCAACTAATGATTATGATAAATTATCTTATTATACAAGTTGGTTTTATTATAAATTGATCTATACAGATTCAGACTATGATACCCCTGAAAATATTTGTGATATAAGCAATTGTGATAACAACTGCGAGTTTGAAGGTGTAAAACCTTTTTCATCTACCCCTAAAATAAAATGGTACTACCAATATATATATATATATCTAATTAGGTTTGGTTACTTTTTTATAATTAAGTATTTTATACAGTGAAAATACTCCTCCGAAGACAAAGTCAAAGAAAAAACGATTGAAGAAAGAACCAATTCCAGTCAGTTGTTGTGATATTTTCAACCAGAGTGATTTTGAAGATGTGGAAACTTTGCCCTCTACAGCCAATTTTCAATGGTTATACCAATATCTTTTTATCGATTTAGTTTGGGTTGTTTTGTTTACATCAAATTATCTTATTTAGTGAAAATATTCCTCAAATGATAAAGAAAAATCAATTGAAATTGGCCAAAAAGCAAACGACAGAAACGCCAATTGCTAAGGAGATCCTAGTCAGTGTTAAAGACCCGTCAACAAAAAAATTGAGGCCTAAACCAAAGGAGAAGACAGTTGACAAAGTGAAATATGAGGTTATGTTTCAAAATGTATTCAAATTTGCCATCGGAGCTATTGAAATAGCCATAGAGGAAATGGATCTAACCCCCAAGGAATCACAATTTTTAGTATGGGTCATTAAATTAAATAACCCAAATAATATTATGGTATTTCAAGAGTTATTAGAGGATTTATTAACTAGAACTCCTGAAGATAAATTTGTCAGTAAGTCTGAACAACTAAAATTCTCGCAAAGTTTTATGGATGCAATTTTGTTGTCAGCAAAGGATATAATTGTAAGCCAATTAAGTAATAAATTATTTTGAGTAATTTCTTAGATAGATTTGTTATTAACAGGAACCAAAAGTCACCGTATTTGACCAAAAAAGGGCAGTACAGTTCTTGTTGGGGGAAATATTCATGCGGAGTTTAAGGTATGACCCTCAAGAAATAATTCCCGAAGAATCACAGAAAAATGGAAATGAAGGAGCCCTTTACTACGTAGTAGGGGCTACTATAAGATCATTACAATCGAAAAAAGAGGGGTGTAGACTTTACCAAGAGTTTACATGCCAAAAAAATTATACCAATGGTGTTGCATTATCAACCAGAAAATGGACTGAACTACAAGATAGGGGAGGTCTAATTTATGCAAATGTGAAAACTTATGAAATATTTGTCAAGATGCATGCCATTGCAACAGATGTTTTCTCTAAAAAAAGCAAACAAAAATTTGACAGGAAAGTTGAGGCAAAACGCTTAATAGCCAACGATGAAGAAATAAAGACATTTTGGAATTAAACCTTAAGAAAATGTGACGTAGAAAATGCTGTGGGTGAAAAGTTGTTTGCTAAATTAACTGACAAACTAATAAACACTGAAGGCAATGGGCATGTAAGGAGTGAAAAAGATTTTATGAAAGCAGAGCAAAGAGCGAAAAACCAAAAAGCTAGGGCTAAGAAAGCTTTAAGAAAATAACTTGAAGACATTAGTAATCAAGGTAGACCAAAATGATAGGATTGGAAATTATTTTAATTGGTGGTCTCGCTTTCAAAAAATTAAATAAAATTTTTTAAACAGTCTTTGCCTTGCCACAATTCTTGCCCAAAGCGGTAATTTTCATTTTACCAAGTTTTATGGCTCGAAGCTTGGGAATAATATTGCAAAATTGCTGATATGTCTGTCGGATGCTGACCTGATCCATTTGCTTGGCGGTGACGGCTAAATTCATTTTCAAGGGGATCCTGATTAAAATTAGCTGTTAGTACAAACATGGCACCCTTCAAAAGTAAAAACTCTGTCATTTCTGCAATAGCCATCGCTGCAAATAATATCACAATTAATAATATATATAAACGCTGCTTAATATAGTCATTTCTTACTAGTTTGTTTCAGTCCAGATAGGGTCTCTTGACTGAGAAGCATTTTCTTCCTTTCCTCTGTTGAATATGGCGTTCCGTCTACTTTTCGTCTGTTAATAACATCATTTTCCCAATCATTGAGATATTTTAGGAAGTCTTCTCGTAGCCACTGTAATAATTTTTTACTTTAGATTTCAAATAACTGAAAATTACATTTACATAAAACATTACTTTTAGCCTCTGATCGTTTATGGTCTTGTATGGGTTTACCATTGGATTGCGACTGTGATAACCATCTTGAAAATTCCTTGAATTCATACAATCGAACCACTTATTAAATGTTCTTATGAACGCTACTGTTTCTGACTTTTCACTGCCGAACTCCTCTTCGATTGCGTTAGCAACTGAACTACTCAGAACCTGAGTGGCAAACTTGACTTTCATCTTTTGTTGAGATTGGGGGTATACATGGTCATCTGTCAACTTAAAAGCTTTTCTTAAGGTTGACTTACTACGTTCCATTTCATACAATTCTATAATTGTATCCCAAAACAAATACTGTCCATTTTTAAACATTAATCTGTATTTGCAACCATCACGACTGTTAAGAAGACAATTGCGAACGGTTTTCAATAAATGTACCGGATCGAAGACAAACTAAATGAATCTTTCTTCATCTGAAGCGTGAACATTTAAACACTTATAGCATCTATCTGCATCACCTTGGTGTCTTGTAAAAACTTTCCTGTTTGTGGAGGCACCATCCCCGACTACGGCTATGATTTTAAATCCTTTTAATTCTAAAAGAGAAATTGCTCGCCAAACAAGGAAGTGGAGCTCATCACCAGTAACTGTATCCGTTGGAAAGTGAGCTATGGCAGCTTTTAGTCTAGTTGTCGCTCCTCTAAGCATGAATACCAAGGCGTGGGTTGCAATAGGTTTCTCTTTTTGATCGAAGAGTTTTGAATCAATCTCCGCAATTTTATCATATGGATCCTTAATTTTTGTGTATCCAATTAGATCTCCAGTTTTTCTGTTGAAAATGAGATCCTCTTTGATTTTCATTTCATCTAATATTAAAGAGAAATATTTTTGGTTGTCTTCCAGAGATTTCATCTTTAGGTCATCAGCTAGCTGAATAAACAACCCTGGGTTAAAATTGGGTTTGCGTCCAACATCCGGCGTGTGTCGTAGTAACGTTCGGTAACTTGGTAAATGCAAAATTCCTGAAGTTTCAAGTTATTTATACAAATTTGGCGATGGTTATACATGAAAAGACACCAGTGAACTACTAATGGATGCCACCTTCTACCCTTTTTGTTATTTCGCTGGCTCATCTTCAGTTGCGTTGCCAAGAAAAGGTTTGGAAAGTCTATTTTAATGAGCTCATCTTCAGCTTTCTCATTGAAGTTTTTATTGAGAACATCTTTAAGCCAACTTTCTGCTTTATCCCCAGCTGGTTCGCCCTCTTTTAAAATTAATTTAGTGATTTTTTTCTCTCTTCGATTCAGCTTCTTCCTCAACTTGATTTCATTATTTTTAGTTTTCGTTAATTCAACTAAAAGTTGAGAATTGTTTAGACTTTTAAAGGAGGATATCCTTCTCTTCTCCCGTTTCAGTCTAAAAATTTCACCACGAAATCGACTTCTTAATTTTACACAGTTACCACATCTTTTCATTTGCGATAAAATGCAACACGACTGGTGGCGTATCGAATCAGTTATCCAACAATTAGTAGCATTTGTGACAGCTTTCTCTTTGAGAATTTCCCTGTAAATATCTTCTCGGGTTCCAGAACACACATGAAAAGAATCAACTTTCTCCAAAAACTGTGATAAGTCTTTGTGACTTATTACTTTAGTGGGAATTAAAGGGATAAGAGGGTGCTCTGTTACTGGCTGGTTCAATATTCGTAAGGAAAAGCTAAATTCAGGACTAATTCCTATTGATATTAAAGCCCCCTCCGGTCTGATAGTTCATCTTGAACATGTTAAGTCCACCCTCAAAATTTACCACCCATTGCTCGGGAAACTTAAAAGATGAAAACAGTTCTTTAACTGATGGTTGCTTCGAAGTTAAAACAGTTTCAACGTGCGAAACTATTTCTATTTCATCTGTATTTTCAAGAGATATTCCCCATAAAACATCTTTCGGTTCATGACTTTTGGATAAAACTGCAGAACTACATGTACAATCAACATTTGATAAACAATCTTGGCTGCTATACTCATCGTTACATAAGTATGTTTGCACGTAATCATGTTCATGTAGGTGTTGTAATTCAGGTTGGATGTGCGTTTGAGAAGATTTTGTACTATTTATTTTCAGAGGAATCGCTTTCTCACCATGCAACATATTGTCAATTTCCGCCTGTGGGTTATGGAGATACTCTTGTTTTTTAGTCAAATCTGGTATTGCTGCAGAATTGATATGAACTGACGGTTTTAGAATGGACAATGGTTTTGGTAGATGATTGATAATTGACACAACTAAAGGAAATTAACATTAACGACCAGTAACAATTTAAATATCGCTAGAAAAACATACCTGGGGCTATGACAGGGGGTTCGGGCAGTTTAATCCAAAGTTGAGTTTTGAAAAATGTATCATCCTAGTGCTAAGTGCATAAAAATGTATCGTAATTTACACTATTAACGGTAAATCCGGGTTTAAATTTCGATAGCCAGTGAGCCCACTGTTGACATTGGACAGGTTTTTGCTTAGGCTTAGGGAATGCAACAAAATCCACTCCATACATATAGGGTTTATGTAAATAGCGGTTATCACTCTTACATTTTGGAAAGATGCAGCGTTTCTTTTTACCCATTTTGTTTACTTCGCGTAAAATCGTTTAAATTAATCTTAAAATCATGGGCTAAATATGGCAGGATTTTCGAATTTCAACCGAAACTTATTTCCAAATTCTGACTTAGTCAACACTAGATGGCGTTCGGGAAACCGGAAACTTGCTTGAATTTGCCCCTAATTTGTTTTTATTTTTCCCCTCTTTCCCCCCTACTATAACGGCCGCCTGTGTCTTTTAGTGGACGGCCGATTTAGTACGCGTGAAGGTACCAGAGTCATGTCCTGGATTTATCATTATTTGGCCCATGGTCCAAGCTAGTACTGGTTTGCAAGTAGGATATGTTAAGCAATTATATTATCGTATACGTTAAACCTAATGATTAAATTAATCTTTTATGTTAAAGTTCATAGCCAAATGTTTCATAGTTTTTATATGATTGAAAATTTTAAAAGGATTATTTGATGAAAATCACTAACTTACGCTCTTACCTTTTGAAAGTTCATTTTATCTAGAGGTAAAAAGCCGCGTTCACAAAGACATTTTGTTGAGGAGAATTCTAAAGTAAAAGGGGGAAGAGCATTCCGCTTTCGGCGGGGTGATGCGACTTCAGCCTTTCTCTTTCTCCTTCTGCACAAGGTCAGCAGTTCACAAAGACTTCCTTTACTTGCGCTAACAGTTACACAGTTTTATTTGTGGCAGCCATAGCGCACCGAAACCACGAGGTAAACAAAGTCTTTCGTTCTCTTGGGCCTCGGACTCACTCTCTCTCGAGAAAACCGGTGTTTGTGTATCACATGACCGACACGACGTCATAACCGCTTCTCTATTGGCCAAAACTGGCACGTGGTTTTCTGCTGAAGGTCGAAATATCAAACTGGAGTAGATACGGGTTGACCGCCGATTTCCCTCTCGTCTTGAGAAGTTTTCTCTCCCCTTTCGACTTTCGGCGGGTTTGTGAACCGCCGATTTCTAACTTCGTCTTCTACCTTTCGCTTTCAACTTCAGCTATTTACCATTTTTAACGTATTTGTGAACGCGGCTTAAATTAAGCGAGTGCGTTCAAATTTGAAAGGCCATTAGGTTCCGGTAGCTTTCGTCAGAAGCGTACAAACGTGGAAAGGGATATGAAATTGGAAAATAGCTTTAAGATATATTTAGTCATTTTATTATATGTTTTACTTAGTTTTCGTATCATTAATGCACATTAACTTATCAGTATACAAAACTGTAATTTCCTTGTTCATTTTAAAAAAGGAGGTTTTGGAAATGCTGAAGAAAAAGGATGTAGTAACCTGCATTTTGGTCGGATGAGCTTCTGCTAATATTTATCGCGTGGTCACGGGTGGGATAATTTTACAGTAGCGAAACTGAGTTTATATTGATAATTAATTATACACGAATTTAAATATTAAAAAAATTAATGTTTTATTGGCAGACTTTCGAAAAGAGATAGAGCCTCATTCGGAATCTTCTCTTCGAATCGCTTTGGCGTCGTGGTTGTTTTCCTGTTTCTTCATAACTCAGTTTGTGGCTGGTTCTATTTTCTCAACGCTAACCCTGCAACCGACTAAAGTTTACATCGAAACATTGACCGAACTTTTGCGATATCCAGATTTGCCAATTTATATACCTAAAACCTCACCAGCTGATGTGCATTTCAAGGTAAAAATTATCATTTGCTATATAAATAGTTGTGTTTCGTACTGAGCGAGTGTTCAAAATAATTTGCCTTATATTTCTATTGCCCTAAGAAAAATAACTAAAGGATTAAATTTTAATAATTCTTAATATCATGACTATGCTCAAGTATTGACCAATATAAAAGATTTTAAATAAAAACGTTTAATTCGGCAAAATGATCAATAATATAAAAGGAATATTCGTTGGGGGATTATAAACGATTGGTGTGGATGTTGTTTTATTTAACTCAAATATTTAGACTCACCATTCTAGTAATAGATAGAAAAGATAAATATATTTTCATTGCTGGCGTGAGCGAAAACTTCGCGTCGCTGGTTTCGAGTGGGTAGATATCTCCTGAAAGACCAAAATAATTAATAGATTTAATAAGCAGATCTACCTAGCTGAATGGAACGTTTATGTTTCTGAAGCGAATCATAACAAATAGCTGGCTGTTACTTCTTTTGCAAAGGAGTTATAGCCGAAAATCTTTTTAGTTCACTTTAGGAAATTATAATGATACAATATATTTGGATTAAATATCAAATGATCGATGACACGACGTCTTTACAATAAAATAAAAGCGAATTGATGTGTTTAGTTTCATCGTCTTTTAAGTTATAGCATTTCAACTTGGAAAATATGTTTCCAAATGGGCTAAACGTTAAGTTGACCCATCCCATTTCAATCCCTAGGTTAAATTTTGTTATGAAGCCTTTTCTTTAAATTGGCCTCTCGGGAAGATGAGGCCTACTTGCGAGATTGAAGTTATTATTATGGTCTGGGCCTTTTACTGTAATATTGCTTTTGTTAAGTTTAAATGTGTGGCAGTAAACTTCCATATTACGAATACTTCTAGTTATTTTCCCCTTGTAAAAAGAAGTTTGCTGGTATTACACTTTAGCAGAAGAAATAATCAAATCTATTTTAATTTTGCTGAAGAATGCAAGAAGTGATGTCAAAAAGAAAGTTTACGCTCAAGCATTACGACACAAAAAGTTACTCCTTCCAACAGAAACAGATATTGTCGGTGAATTTTATCAACTGAAAGTAAACAAAGTTTGCGCAATCCTTCCTTTCCAAACTATTCGGGAAGGAATTAGCTGGTTGAACCTCTGCGAAATATTCGCGCGAGATATCCATGTTTCCGAAGTACCAGTTTTCAGAAACAGATTAGCATTTCCCATTAGAAAAGGAGCGCATTCATACATTTCAAGTGTATTTAAGAAAACGTGAGTAATTAAATAGATTTTTGTTGTCTATTATAAGTTGCAATAATGATAACAATTTAAAGAAATCTTTTGCTATCGTGTATTGGCTGCCATGAATTTAGTCTACCCACAATTAGTATCGATATTGCACGAGAGGTAGCATGTGCATATTTTCTCCAATTAACGTTTTGCAGTAACTTAACTTTAAAAAGCTTGATACATTATTAGTAAGATGACCCACGGCCTACAAGGTTACTGCGCCACAATGAAACGACTGTTGAATACAAGTCTGATGAGCTCCCAGAAATTTGTATTCCACGTTTAGGGGTTGGGGGTTACTATTAACACAACTGAATAGTGTAACGGTAATCGCTTTCCAAAATTTTAAGAGGCAAACTTAGCTTTCACCCCTACTTCTCGTGGCCTTTAATTTCCAGATTAAAAATGTATCCTGAAATTTCTCGCAATATTGAATTATCAAATGAAAAAAAACGTTGATTTTTAATGGGTATAAAGCAAACATTAGCTGGTTCCTAGGAGCAACAAACACAACACCCCACACAAGGAGAACGCAACCCGTCAAAAGTCGTGGATTTTCTTGCGTACATTTTTCATTGGCTAGACGCTTTAGCGCCTGCTGCCGTCGGAAGGAGAAAATTCGGAAATTGCCTCCGACCCCCCCCGTAAAACTTTCAGCGTAAAGGCTCGTGACGCTCGTCCAATGAAATGTGTACACCACCCTTCGTTAGCGTGTTTAAAGGCTAGCTGCGTTCTCCTTGTGTTTGTTGCTCCTAGCTGGTACTTACAAGTGATAACATTTAAAACAAGTTCCCAAAATAAGATACTTTATCATTTTCAGAGCTCAATCACTGATGGAAGCGGGAATCATTTTCCGCTCATTGACCTTATCGTTTTGGAAGACGGACAAGTGCATGGAAAAGTTTGCAGTAACATCGTCAGTCGAACACATTGCAATCGCTCAATTCAAAAGCGCAATTTTTTTAGTAGCAGCAACCTTCTTTGTATCCGCCATAACCCTTTTACTAGAATACGTTTTTAAATTTAATTTATATTAAGTATGCTGCAATATTTATCAAAAATTATATAAATATGGTTTTAGGTTAAGGGACATGATTTTCATATTTAACTTGTAGCATTTGCTTTTTGTCTCCTTAACAAATAATATTTCGAACTTTAAAGGCCGACTACATAAATATTCGGTTTACTCTGTCTTTCACTGGAAGTAGGCCGACTGCATGGCACACGTGTATTGCAGTAAGCCTACTTCCAGTGAAAGACAGAGTAAACCGAAGATTTATGTAGTCGGCCTTTAAGCAATAAAAATAAAATTATTGCACTTCATTTCTTGGAAATTTTTTTAATCGATCATCCATTAACTTAGCAAAGCAAATCTTAAATTACTAGTGAACTGTTGCTGTTATGAAACTTGGGTGTGGAGATCTAACGCATAGCCACATTAATACATATAGAAAAACACGTAGATGGCCAAACCCCGGGAACCTAGAAAGTTAATGTAAATGTTACCATTTTATTGTAAAAAAAACAACTTTTTATAGATGTAGGACAGTGAATTTGTAAAATTAAACATTACTTCAAACTGAAGGGGGTTGGAAATTAAAATTTCAAGAATATATTCCAAACTTTGATTCGTGATTGAGCGTCTTTTATTAAACCTACAAAATAGGGCAGAATTGTACCATTTAAGGTTCTACCTGATTATATGCCGTCGAAACACTTAAAGGTTGAGTTTTTAACTCTTTTCGATACGAGTGTCAATTGGATTTCTACTTATGCTTTTCATAAAGCTGGGAATTGTCAATTGTATTATTGCAAATTATTCCCCTTTGGACTTGCACCAAATTAGTGAAGTACTCGTAGAACTATCTTTTAATAAAATTATCACTGAAATCTAAGTCCACAATTAGAGTCCTACCGAAAGTTTCACTTGTTCAGACGTTAAAAACAAGTTACTTGAGTGTGCTGGGTGCTTACAACGTACATCGTACCTGTGGTTAAATATCAGGTACTTTCATCGACTTTTCCTTTCTTTACAAAAGAAAGAAATCGGATATTAAAAAGAACTTAAGACCCATGTAAAATAAAACGAGATACAAGAATGAAAAAAAGAAATAACCTCACGTATTTTGCAACTGATGTCAGAATCTTGAGGTTTTTAAGCCGCGTTTTCCCCCGCATTTTTGAAAAGATAGTCGAAGCTCCGTGGCGACCGTTGTTGGGATTTGGAAACCATATCTCGATCTGGAGAAACTGAGATTTCAACTTTAAAGAAATACAATCAGTACGTAAGTAAAATAGTTCCAAGGCCTTTCGGTGGAAATCGCATCTGCTTTTCATCGTGATAAATTCGGAATTAATTTTTCATATTAAATTACGAAACATTGTGATAAACATTTCTTATTACTTAAAAATAAATCGATATCTAACATAGATTTTATGGACTTTCCTTTATCCTATGAAAGGGAATATAAAAGATAATTTTTCATTAGGGAAAGGATATAAAAGGTAATTTTTCATTAGGGAAAGGATATAAAAGGTAATTTTTCATTAGGGAAAGGATATAAAAGGTAATTTTTCATTAGGGAAAGGATATAAAAGGTAATTTTTATTTAGGGAAATAATATAAAAGTAAATTTTTATTTAAGGAATGGTCGGAAACGGATTTTTTTTAGTCGCAATATTTTTGGAAAGTTAGGGAATGGGCGGAAATGAACCGAGCTAAGTACACATCGACACAAAGCCAATCTCTGAGTGCTATTCGCGAGCGAAAACTACCGCTTCACCCCCTTTGGTTCGCCATTGAAACCAAGATAGGTAACCGCTAAAGCAGACGCCATTAGTTCTTCCCCAACGTTATTTGTAAATTGGACTTCATAAATATAATTTCTGCATCGTTTGCTTATATTTTGATAAGTCGTTATGACTTTTTAATTGGTCTGCAGCGGACGCCAACTAGGAGAAGCTAGCACCACCTAAACTCGTTTCGGTCGCGAAATGCCCTGAAATTAATGACGGCGAATTCTTTGGGATTTTCTACCTTTTGATGCATCATTTATATTTATCGTCTTAGCTTCTACTTAGAAATAAACAGCTAACATGGGTATTGTAATTGAATCAGGTTTTAATACCCCATTTATCGACGTATCGTTTTTACCTCTTTGAGGGGACTTTGTACCCTAGGAGGGGTTATACAACCACCGTCACTGTCTGTCTGTCTGTGGGTCTGTCTGTCAGGCCTGCGAACGCGTTCGCATTTTCGGGGCCAAGGGTAATCACTGCGTACGCAGTTTCTTGGCCCACTGCGTACGCAGTCGAATAACCGTTTTAGCAGTTTAAAGGTTGGCAAAACCACAGTGTGACGGTAAGCGTTAACGGATAAAATTGCGATTGCGTTGAGTTTGGTTGGTTGGATGGTTTTCGTTAACGTTTACCGTCGCGCCGGTTGTATTTTCCATCTCCTTCTTATTGACTTTTGGAACGGAACGAGTGCTGAGTGTTATGGCAACCTTTCAACGTCCAACGGCAGGGTTTCCACTAATTGTTCTCGGTATTCGTCTTAGTATCAATTTGTGATCGCATCAGGCGGGTTTCGAACCCGAGACCGCCACCTTGACAGGCGGACGTTCTAACACAGAACCACTGACACTCATTACGCTTCATCGAAAATTAGACCTTCAGCTTTATCGGAAGCGTATTTAATAGAGTATGAAATCTTCGTTTAATTGATATAGAACAAGATTTCGTGTAAGATTTAAATTATTGCATCGAAGAAATTCTCATTTAGCGATTTCTCTATTGATTAAAAACAAATGCGCCACCCAGGTTTTGAACCCGGCCCGTTCAGTTAGGCAGTTGAGCGCTCTACCACAGAACCAACGATAACTCCTTAGGTGTACAAATTTATCGCTTTGACGTTTTTAGAGATATCTATTGAATACTATCTTTATTTGAACTAAATTCCAATATTTTAACAAAGTGTGTGGCTCCACTTTATGCACGGACTAGGTTCAAACTGTTTTATTGTTAAACCTCGCCTAGGATTATTTTTTAAACAGTCGTTGATCAGATTTATAAGCATATTTAAAACACATGATGGTTTCCGTGGATTTCACGAAAGTACACAGAAAAAACAACGTTTAGATTTTCATCATTAAAAAATAAATGAACATGTTTAAAAATTAAACACTTAGATTTTACTTTTGAATTTTATACGGCAAAGTGTTGAAATTTTAAACGGATAGCTGCTAAACATAAAAGCACCTATCACAAGTGCTAACAACACGTGTAATAACTACACACCAACTAAGATAAAAGCCAGCTAAACACCTGTTAAACACTATCAATCACAGGGTTTAAGAATATACAAAGATGACGTTGAAACCGCCTCCAGGGGCTTAGAAATAAAACATGTAGCGCGGTTCACCTAAGGCGGTATACAAATTGTGTTCATTGTTCCATCATATCAGACTGAGACAGCACATCGACTCATCGGCGCCATAATTTCCAGAGCGAATAAGACATTTACCTTTAGTTATCTAATTAGTGTATAAGTCGACTTAATAAAATTTCCTTATTAACAAAAGCGAAATAAAAGTTATGTTGCTTTAGTGTAATAAGCATAAACGCTTGGCGACTAAACGCGTTTATTGCATAAACGCTTGGCGGCTAAACGCGTTTATCGCTTAAACGCTTGGTGGCTAAACGTGTTTATCGCATAAACGCTTGGCTGCTAAACGCGTTTATCGCATAAACGCTTGGCGACTAAACGCGTTTATCGCATAAACGCTTGGCGGCTAAATCATAAAAGGTGATGTCAATTCCCATTGTTGATTGTCAATTAGTCCTTCAATTAGAATAATACATTCTAAGTTAGTACACATTTTGAGGCCGGATTCAAATTATTTTTTTAAATTGTGACAAGATAAATTTTAGTGGACCCTATCTTAAAATCTGTGAGGTAGTCGATTTCTTATTGACTGACACAATTTTAAATTTATGACAACAAAATATTTTCTTTTACGGATTGTTCGGTTGTACACATCGTAATTTTGTATAGTACATCTACCTATATTCGTTTTCAAATGTTTATATAGCGCACGCGCGCGTGAAAGTGAGTTTTTGGTTGCTGTTAAAAAAGGTGTTATTTTGCGCGTGTAAAAATAAATTAACGGCCAGTTCTGTTTTGAAATAAGAGGAAAAAGGTTTATCGGTTTTTATGTCGGAAAAGTTCGCGTCTTTTATTTCGCTGTTCACGACACGGATTTTAACTTCAAAATGTGTGTGTCCTCTAAGTCAAAATATTAAGACTATGAACGAAGCCAGGGGCGTAGGAACCAGGGGGGGGGGCAAGGGGGGCAATGCCCCTCGTTAGAATTTTACTGGGAGGGGCCACTAATATTATTGCCCCCTCCAACGTTTTGGTCAGTTGAAATCTTCGCAAGGCTCAAATTATAATTTTAAAAGCATATAAAGCTTATAGAACCTCAACTGTGTTTAAATTTTAGTCTTTTCCCGTCTATGTATATAGTAGTAAAATGTACAAATGCATTCGTAGAAGCTACACTCCATTAAAAATTCAAAACCATTCTCCAGACCCCTTTTGGTTTCACTTTGCCCCCTCCAACTTCTAGAACGTTCCTACGCCCCTGAACGAAGCACATAAAAATAGATTACAATATGCATTGAACACCAACATATTTTTAACGTGTTTTCGAGTCGGGTTGAGTTGAGCATAACCCGAACCTAACCCGTTAATATTTGAGGTAAAAATTCTTTAAGCCTTTTACGTTCCGACTCGAAACCTGACGGCGCATTATAGCATTTGATATGTTCTGAAAGCTTTCCAAGCTTTGATGAGTTTTTCAAATTTAAAATGTTACAAAAATAAAAAAATACAAATGATCCTCAATACAAAACAAGTGCCTTCACAATTAGCCAAATAATAATAATTTATCTCCATTAGAGATACAGATATATCCATTTTTCCAAAATCGGCTTCTAGAAAAAAACTTTCCGGAAATTATTTTTTAAGACACTTGTTTTGTGCACAAGTGCGCGTTTTCCCAATTTCGTTAGTAGTTTGGTCCATGCAAATATAACCCGGACTCATTATTTTGTTAGTTTTTCAATTTTTAGAAGAATTAAATGTGTATATTCTTATTTTTCAAATCGTGAAATAATATAAGGAAAATGATGTGGTTCATAAAATTAAAACGTAGACTAAATCATAATCAGCAATGCCTTGAAATTCTTAGGAAAGTTTTAACTCTGGATGTTATACGCTATCAAAACATAATCCCACCCAAACTTTTCTAATATATGTATTTTGTTTTAAGTAATGGTTTTTTAGAGTTCAAATCTCTAAGTGGAAAATTATGACGTAAATCGAATTAATATGCACATGCATTTCGTTCAATCCAAAGAAATATTTGGGAGTCTTCCTTTAAAACGACCCTGTTTTACAAACTTTATATAAGTTTCGCTACAATTTAAAATTTAATCATTATTTTGGTTAACCGTTTATATAGGCAAAATTTAATTAAAATCGGTTAAGTCATAGTTGCATAAGTTGTCCATTTAAGTTGGAATAACACATTCCTCACCGAAGCAAATATGTCTAAAATAAGATCCGAAGCCTATCTGTTTCGCGCATGCAATCCAGCTTGTGTGGACTTTACTACCAAAAAACCAAAAATTATATTAAGTTTTGTACTCGTAGTTGCGTCTAGTCCAAATTAAGTAGAGTAAATATAGTCTGAATAAATACACCAATTAAATAGTGTAACGCAGGCCATAAAGCCGATTAGGGTAATCTAAGGGGACAGCAGTCCCTATAGCAAGGTCCGGGAAGGTGACTAGCTTTCCGAGACCGAGCAATATTATCCCGAAGCAACTAAGGGCCGATTTACCCTATTGTAACTCCTAAACCAATCATAGTATGCGAGACAAGTGATAAACCATGTAAGAAAGGCCACACGCATGCGACAAACATGTATTAATTGTTTTGTAAGGCTAATAATGCAAAGTAGTCAAAGATAGTGAAAATGTCAAAAATAACTTTCAATTTCTTCTTGTTGCAGACCGCTAGAGCCAAAATATCCGCCCCCTCGGACCAACCCCCTTAAAGGGAGAGTGACCGAAATAACCAAGTTGGTCTCATTCGATAGAACTCTTTGATGCGCACGCAGTGCCGTTAATTTCCGCCCCCTCCGAAAAACCCCCTTAAATTGAGAGTGACCGAAATAAAAGTTGGTCTCATTCGATAGAACTCTTTGACGCACACGAAGTGCCGTTAATTTCCACCCCCTCCAACCAACCCAATTAACTAACTCTTTAACTAAGGATGGCAATTTATATATCAAACGATAGGAAATCACGTAGCCTCAACATCTTTTGCATTAGTTTGCCTACCTGTGTCTACTAAGGGTGTATGGGCTTGCCCACCCGAATACACCAATGTGGAACTAATATCACGGCCTGGGCCGACTTGTTCGTGACTGCAATGTGTGATTTATTGTCGTCGGTACCAACAACGTTGGCGGTACCAGCAACAGTTGCTGAGACGAAAAACCGTTCAGTGTGCAACGGGCTTAAGAGTTAATTTTATAACATAAACAATGGTCGCTTAAAAATATAGATCAAATAAAACAGCAGTTTTGGTTCAAAGGCCCGCTAAAAAAGTATCTATAATTTTTCACGGGTTGACATATGTTTATCTTTCACTTAACTTTGCCTCCATTTAAAATATAACTACAAGATGTAGGGACGTAAATGAGATTAGAGATAACTCATATCTATACATGCCTAGAGACTAAATTGGATTTTTTAGAAAATTATAAATTAAAAAACAAATATTTATTTGAAATCCAATATATACCGAAGCAATGAAATTTATATCGCATTTAGTTGTTAAACTTTTAGTTAACCGAACCATTTTTCGATCAGATACGTGTTATTAAACTAATTGCGGCAATGACCAGCGCCCAATTGATGGTTGGTGAAGAGTCCGAAGTGTCCCAGATGAGTTGCGAAGTGGACAACAGCGGTTACGTTGCAGATCACGAGCAAGAAGATACTGTAATGTTGGATAGTACTTATACTCTCGAGTCGGACAGCAAGTGCGTTAAACAAAAAGGCTTAATACCGAATTTCGTAATTGGTATTGTCAAGTATCTATTAAACGCTTTGTTAGCGGATGTTCCGAGGTTCATAATTATGGTACTAACAGGTTCATCGAAGTTACGAAAATATTTCGGTAGTTAATTTATTTTCTTAAATAATTAATAAACCCATCCAAACTTCAGCTCTCTTTTTATTGAAACAGTTGATAACGTTTCAAAGAAGGGTCACGTTTATTCAAACTTCTCTACTCTGTTTGCTCACGGAATGGATTTGGTTTCGAAAGTTTTGAAAATATATGAAAAATCTGTCCGAGGACATGTAAGATGTATGGTTTTATGTTATAGGAGTTTGTAATTAACTGTTTAAATAGATTAAGTACGTCCGCCGCATTCGTCGACAATCCGAAGTTGGTTCGAATAGATCGCTTGATGATAGTTTAAAGTTATGTTCTTCTGATGATGGTATAGATGAACGTTCCGATGAGCCTCATGCTAAACAACGCCGTGTGGTAATTTATCTGCATGTGACAAGAGATAAATGGACACTTAAATCCTACTCTTTTCTTTAATGAATAGGATTCTCCCATCAGAAGTGAAAGCGTAGTATGTCGGGTTTATCGATGGTTTACTGGTCCTGTCACTCCCGAAAATTACCATTTCTCAACTGAAGAGACTTTGGAAGAACTTTTGCACAAGGCCGAAGTGGAGTCTTACCATTCTTCTCAGGATCCCGATTACGAACCAGTAAACGCGTCTCCTTTGATGGATTTTAAACATCATGAGTTTCTTAGTTATTTACGGGCCGGGTTTCGTTACAGAATTCGGAAGCCGACGACACCTTATCGACGTATTCTTCCGCCGATACTTGCGAAACTGAGGAAGAAATGCTGGAGATCGAGTTCATGGACGTCGAAGGCACTTCCATAGCGGAACCACAAACACAATAACACGAGACCGAGATGTAATTCGAGGGTTGAAAGCGGTAAATTTGGCTTTCAAATGTTGGGTTGGGTTTTAATGTTAATATGGTAGGAGAAATTTGAGTTATTTTTAATAAAAATATTTTTTTAAAAACGTTTGTGATCTCGGTCTAATTTATTTTAATGAACTGTACTTTTTTAAAATCTGTTCTAATGTTCTTTTGGAATTTCTACTTTTATTGAAGAGGCTGTAAATAGTCTTCTGGTTTAGAACATGTAGAACTTGGAATAGTAAACCACAAAAGCGCTTAATGTTAAAGAAAGATCATCAGTACCACAGCGTAAATAATTTGGGTAATTTCTAACATAAGTATATCACAAGTATCGTATCATTTATATTATTTCTTAAGCCTATGTGTGGTTAAAGAGTGGAGAGTTATTGTGTAGTTGGTTCTTAGGCCTCCGACGCCAAGTTACCCACCCTTCTAGAGTAAAGAACGGCTACAGTAGCAGTTTCTTGGCAGATATTCTGAGTCATAATAACAAGTGTAAGTGAATTTTCAGAAACCGCGGTTAGTATCCTTACTTTCCGGCCCAAAATAGACACGGCCTTTTATTTATTTAAGCCTTTACCGAAATCTGCAAGCACTTGGTCAGTCACGAACCAGAAAATCTTTGAAATGAAAATAGGCTCATCGCAAACACCGCACCTGCAGACTGATTTACTAGCCGTTGACTTCGATTCAGGTAGGTTATTTTTTTGTAAGCGAGAAGAGACCGAAATTATATGGTTTTTAGATTAAATCGTTAAATAATGAGTAGCAATATTATACAGACATGCGTCGCACAAATAGTAAAAGTAGACTAGACCAAAGAAATAACATATTCGTCAGGTGTCCAGCTGTTAACACTGCAAACATAAAATTGCGGGCGTAGAGCCAGGGCATAAATAGTTCCTTATAAGAATTAGAATCTCCAATAAAAAAAACCAAAAACAAAATGATAAAGTTAAGATTTACACTTAGATATCTTATGAGGTATAATATTTCCGTTTAACTGGAAAATATGTAAAGTGCCTTTTCAAACAATGGCTATTTCCAAGCTGCAAACCAATTATTATTTTGTATAACTATTAAAATTTTATCGTCGAAACGGATGTCATTTCTGTTGTTGACGCGTGTCCGGTTGCATCGGAAAAATTCGTTTTCTCAGTTGAGTTTTCAGTAAGGTGGTAACAACGGGGTTTCGAAAAACGGTTTGTAGGAAATTCTGCGAGGCGAGTAAAGGTCGTCTGCTTAATTAAAGTGTCTTATGCATTTAAAACGTAAGTTAACAGTAAATAAATACATTAGGGTTTATGATAAAACAATTTTTTTTATTAAATAGGGTATTGCCAAGTTATTAAGGCATAGTTTAAAATCACAAAATAATTTGCTTAACTCAGGTACTTAAGAGACCCGTCTGAGACTTATAGTTAACCCTAGTGATATTCATAGGATAAAGCCATATAGACTAATGTATCTATTAAATATTCTAATAAAAATATCACAACCTATTTTTTTAAATTTAAGAAAGTAACAAACCTTTTAGTTTTTTTGTACTTTTCTTATTTGCAACTTCTTCGTTAGAAGACTGGTTTAGGAATTTAGTTCTTATCAATGTTCGCATTTTTACAAAACACATAATTATGTCTTTTGGATAGGCAACTTTTACAGAAGATTCTTTCTCAGCTACATTTTTTACAACGCCTATCTCATTTGACAAAAAGGGTTTGGTATTTACTTTATGGTACCCAATAAATACACTTTCAAAATATTTTACATCATTAAGAAATTTCTGAGAGGGTAGGCCTACTACATATCCGCCATAAGATAACTGACTGGCCCATGACGGTTAAGTTATAATGAACCACCTATGGACTGCATTGTAAAGGATAATAAAATTAGCGAATAAGTTGATTAGTCCATTATGAAAAGGGATAATAAAGCTAAACCCTAAACAAATTTGAAGAAATGTTCAATGTTTAGGCTTAGTTTCTCTTTTCGTCAAATTTGTTTAGGGTTTAGCTTTATTATCCCTTTTCATAATGGACTAATCTACTTTTTCGCTAGTTTTATCATCCTTTACAATACCGTCCATAGTCTTAGTCGATAGCTACGCGGCTACGCCGCAAAATTTTCGTTTTGAAAACGAAAAACATTTGAGAGAGTTGGCCGTTTTCGGTCTATCGAAATCTGGCAGCCTTGCCTGCCTTCCGGCCTGTATCTCCATACCGAAAATGGCCGACGATTACGCCGCCGAAAATATTTTACTAAACTGATCGGCGGCGTTTTTTACCGTTATTTTGAATTATCGACTAAGACTATACTGCCCTACATTTCAGAAACGCTTTATCGACCAATTTTGAGATTTTGAGTTTCACTACCTTTTATACCAATTTTACGTCGCTGATTCCTAATTTCAAATCCATTTATTTTTATATCTCCGAGATTTCAAGATATTGTAATTGACAAAACGCATTTTTAAGCCAAATTTTCAAAATTACCGCGCAGAAACGCATTATCGTGCAGGAGATAAGCATCTGCTTAGGACGTAACGTTGGAATTGGTCCGATAAATTTTTCAAACGCGATAGAATTGTCTGCTAGACTTTCTCGATTAGTTTTAGGGCCCACTGGGGCCCCTACTAAAAAGCATACCGGCATACCAGGCATACCATTAGCCAAGATAGGAGAGAACTTGTCCAGAGATTTTCCTAGCTTATACAAATCGCCCTGGTTCGCTCTTATCTTAGCTAATGGTATGCCGATGCTTTATAGCACGGGCATACCATTAGCTAAGATAAGAGCGAACTTGGCCAGCTTATACAAAGCGTTTTAGCTTCATTTTCGCGCAAGGTTTTGAATGTTTATCCATTTTACCGACATTTTTTTCAGTTTAAATTTCTTATAACTTCATTTTCACACAAGGTTTTGAATAATTCAGTTAAAATTACTTTAAAATGATTTAATTTAATTTCAATAATAAAACTTGATAATAAATTGTTTTAACTTCATTTCCGAGTACTTTTCAATGGGCATACCTGCGCTTAGAGGGGGCATACTTGGGCCAAAGGGATGGAACTTCATGCAAACGTCATATTTAAATGTTTTACCTTCATCTCCGACTACTTTTCAATGGGAAATTAATCCTTCCAAGAAAGCTAAACTAATTGAGGAAATTATTTGTCGAATCCCCGTGATTCATAGATTATTTTGGATGGAGCTGCCAGAAAACAACAATAGCGATGACTTACTAAAGAGTCTTGGATTGGCCGAAGAATAGAACGTTATATAGAATGTTATGTTATAATGTAAATTAATTATAATAGTTTTTATGCTGTGAACAAAATGTTCCTTATATAAGAATATTTATTTTAACAAATAAAATGTTTTCATTTTTTTTAATTCTAAGCTTATTTATGATTAACTTATGATAATATCATTAAATATTTTTTTAAATTAAGTTATGATAATATATAATGTTAAGATAATAGTTACTTTACTCCAGTTATTCTTTACTACTTATTTTGATTATTTTCCTTTAAAATTAAATTATAACTAAGCCTAGGTACTCTGACAAACACGATTTTTGTGGAATCGTCCGATTATAATTAGAAATGCAACAAATTTCATTTAAAGTGTTGGTTGCACGAAATTTTAGCTATGGCTAATTAATGGTTCATTAGAAAGAGCCAACATTTTATAGCAAGTACAGAAAATTTCATCAAAATCGGTTACGTGGTCTTTGAATTATTATAAAAAGAAGTCGAAATGGTGGAAATCGAGTTTTTCGGCGAATTTCCAGACTTCTCGGCACCCATGACGTCAGAAAATGCGAAGCGTATCATTGGCTAATTGTATGTAATACATTTCTTTACATCTGGGATTAAAAGCGAGTTGATTTAACACCCAGGAAAAAGTCCTACGCAGTAGTAATTGAAATAGGCATACACAAGCCTACGTAGTAGAAAAACGATATGAAACCGAAGGCTCCTTGTAAATTCTTCTTAAAACGTCGGGTCGCACGCGCCGCGTAGCGTGCGCGTAGCGTGCGCGTAGCGTGCGCGTAAAAAAATATTTTTTATTTCGATAATAAGCCTAATATTATGATTAAAAACCTCTGGTTTGAAAAATTCTACCAGTAAATAGAATCCCTCCACTTCAGTTCCTTCTATTTTAGGAATAAAACTACAGCTTTGATTTGCCCCAAATTGCTCGTGCTACGGAGGAGAAAATTCGCCGAAAATTTCAGTATTTTGGGGAGCGAAAAAGGTCAGTTTCGGACTCAAAGTTAATACACTTAGGCTTGGAAATTTGTTTCGACAATGACATTTTTGGAAAGAGAACGTCCTGGGCTTCAAAACAAGCCCGCATTCATTCGTTTTTATTACTATCGATTTTTCGTGCAACCAACACTTTAATGCGTTTCTGTTTTGACTCAGGAGTTGGAATTTGCTGTTCAGAAACGCATTATGAGTTTATAATGCGTTTCTGCGCAGTATTTTGTTCTTTTGGGGACGTTCAAAACGCATTATGTCGCATTATTCAAACATCCAAGTAATTTTAGTCATTGGTAATGTCATAATCGGAATCTTCGTTAAAAAATACCCCAAATCAATTAATTTCCTCATTTCTAGTTAGTTTAATTTTCTTATTTTTTATAAAAATCAAAAAAGCGATTTTTCTCGAAAACAGCTTTTTGGAGATAATGCGTTTCTGAAATGTAGGGCAGTATAGGTGGTTCCTTTTAACTTAACACTGCGTATATACTAATCTCCACCACTCGCCCCCTATTCGGCTTTCTGTGGAAACCGTGTTTTATTGCGCTCCGTGTTTTTAAAGAATTTCAACGGTTAAAAGTGCCTTAGGGCGGCGATTTTTATATTATTTTGAAGCTTAAACTATCCTGCTATCGAAGTTGATAGTTACATTTCCGGTACCACCGATATTTTCGGTTTTATAACCGTTTTTCGGTTCCTTGAAAATTGGTTTTATCGTTTTTTTAGGCTCGTGTGCCTTTTGAAACTTTTCATTTTAATTCCGTCCATTCGCGCTCGTGATTTCGTGACTCGATTTAATCCGGACATTATTTGTTTTCAAGAGACTTACGAAAATTCTAATTTCGCTAATTCTTATATTTGGTCTCAATGGCCTTACGTCTTTTATCACGTGCCCTCCTTGGCAGTCCAGGTGTGTCAATCGCGATTCATCCTTTTCTGCGTCCTTATGTTAATTATTTTGATTCTTCCCACGATGTTTGTTTATATATGAAATTTAAGGCGGGGATTTTCCCAATTCATCTTTTCTGTATTTACATTTCGTCTTCAAATGATAATATCGCGATTGACACCCTGAATTATATTCGGAATATCGTTGACAAAATTGATCCTGCTGACACTGTTATTCTTTTCGGCGAATTTAATTGTTGTTTATCCCCTATCGATGGTAATAACTGTATATACTGAGTATCGATTTCCCCTTTGTCAAAATTTAAACGATCTCGTTACTGATTTCGATTTTATTGAAGCGTTTCTTCATCTAAATTCAGACACCCAAAGTTTCACCTGGCGTGCTAAAAATCACCAAAAACTACTCTCCGCTCGATTAGACCGAATGAACTTTCGTTCCAATTTCCGCTTAAAACAAGTTGGTCATATCCCGTCATTTTTTTCAGGCGACGACGCGATTTCTTGTCACTTTTACGATGCCCCGGTCGCCGCCGTTTTGGCGTATGAACCCGCGGTGCTTAAAAGACCGCGTTTTATTTTCGCAGTCTCGCGATATGTTTTTAAGCCGCTTACGGAGTCTTGGACCTCCTGAGCACCAGGAACATAGCGAGAGCCTCAAATCTTTAAGATATATTTTGTTCTACAGTTTCTTTATTTTAGTCTAATATTAGACTCATTTAAGACTTAATTTAAACGAAAATGTAACTAAAATATACAGACATTTTTTAGTTTAAACCAAGTCTTATTTAAGTGTGAAATCTAGTCTTTGAAATCGTGACTTACTTTACCCTTATTTAAGACCTAAATAAGTCTTTCTAATATGTTAAAAAATGCTTTTTGTTTCATTACGAATTTTAGTTTTTAAAAACAAACTTAATTCTATTTTAACCCTAAATAAGACTTCTTTTTGGTAAGGGTATTTTATTGGTATACCAGATACATATTTTTAAATCAATGTATTCGATATTGAAATGATATTTTATAAATAATTTAAATTCTGATGATGATTTAAAATATTTTTCTTATTTCAAATTATGTGAAATAATTACACCAAATTCATTATGATTTTACGAAATGTAATTGGTACGCTCATCTTAGCTAAATTACTTTTAATTCCATCCTAATTACCCTCGATGATATTACATGGTTCTGCAAGGTATGTTTTATTAGTTGATTTAACTATGAAACAAGGCAAACAAATGTTTTCAAGTAAAACAGGTAGATTTTGAGTGGGACCGTCAATTATTTCTTTTATGTATTCATGTTCCATATAATATATTGGGCTAGTTCTAAATGGAAAAATATAACTGAATTTGGAAATAATAGCGCAATAAAAACTTTGCAAGTACACAATCTTTGACATTTGCATAATGGCGTGTGCTTTACAAACGTTTTAATTTGACCGTATCCGATTACTCGATCGGGAGATTTGAAAGATACAATATCATTTCGGTGCCTTTTAGTGCGATCATAACTTTCCGAGTGCAATATGTAGTTCTTAATTTTCAAACACGAAAATAATTGAATTTGATTAACACTATCCAAAATATGTATTAATGGATCTCTTACAAAATAATATTTAGGTGAATATTCTTCAAACTTTCCTATTGCAAATATCAAAGGCGTAATATTTTCTAATAACTTGTATTGTTTTCCTTTGGCTGTTAATTTTCTGCAATCATTATAAACGTTTATTAAGGGATCCATTTTTTCAATAAACGATGGAACGTGTGAATAAAATTTAACACAGCTCCGTTAATATCTTCATAAGAAAAACAAGAAGTAACCCATAAACGTCCTAAATTGTAAACGGAATCTGAAATATGTAACAACTGATGAACGTTCGCTGTCATAAATTGGCTTCCATATAGTATTTCGAAATCCATTACGTACTGCACGAGCATTTTCTTCGCTTGTTTTAGCTCACTTAATAGTATTTGGTGTTGGTTCAAAATAAAAATTCCCTTGACCAAAAAAATGTGATGTTCGAAATATTGTTTGGGCAATATTTCGAATAATAAAGGCAATGAATAATAGAAAAACCAATTTCTCCACTCGGTTGCTTTCCAATAGCTAGATTCTGATAGAGCTCTAGGCACTCTTTGCACAAAATCAGGTGGTCTTATTTTCAACAATTTTGGTTCAATTTCCGCTTTCTTCTTACATATTGAAAATTCAAAATCTGAGAACTGTGTCTCGAACCATAAACCAAACAGTTTTTTCGCTACACCCATATAGACAGTGCATTGAGTCTATCGCCGTGGAATTAATTATGTCACACACAAGACTGGTTAAAACTGTTGGACCTATCACGCCTAATATTGTTCTACCAGTTTCATGCGCTTCCAAACCTAACGCTACCATTTCTTCGTGTGTTCTGTACGGCCTATCAATGTTAACTTTATCACACGGATACGTATAAACTTGACAGACGGATTTACCTTTCTGTGAGCACTGAGGGCAGCCATATGCACCATTGAATTGCATCATATTTAAAACCATACATTTTGCAGGCAAATCGCAAGTGCCGCGCAACAGTCTTCATCGAATTTTAATTGGGCTTTTATTACTCATTTGAATTTCGACACCATCCATGAGTTTTTCAAATAAGTGATGAAATGACTTAAAAAGAACGTTCATATTTGACTTTTCAGGTCCGATTCAAACTCCCGCGAACAAAGTGTTTTCTTTTTTTAATCTTTTATGAGCTGGTAATTCTAAAATATTTAAAAATAAAGGCCGTATGCTTTTCTTGGATGATTTAAAAAGAGGTACACCATCCGTATACCACATAAGATAAATATGATTTTTATACGATAGGAATTGTCTTTTACCACTCATATTTTTGTATATCGCACCATCATATATATCCGAAATTAAATCTTTATTGATGGTTCTTGTAAATCTATGTTGAATGTCTTGAAAAAAAACCGCTTCTGCTAAACATAGTCGACAGTTGACTGATGAAATCAATTTCTACCAGATGTGAAATATTTCTTTCGTCCTTACAATCAGCTTTGCACAAATTACAAACGTCGTTATCGTTAAAGTCATCAGATGAGCATTTATAACAAAATTTATGAGTTTTTAAAGGGAAAGTAAACCTTTGAAAAAATTTACGAAAGAGGTACATAAGTTGGGTATCGCGCAGTGTAAATTAATAAGAGATAACAAATCTAGTAATGCTCCGCCAGTTAACGAGTGACGAGTACCAAACAACAAAATTGCTATTAAATATTCACAAACAAGTAACGGGGAATTTGGGTATAATGGAGCATTTTCATCTCCATCGGGATGAATATCGAAATCATTTTGCATGTTATTATTAATCTCGTCATCTAATGTATTAGATTCTTCATTCTCCTGAAATCTAAAATCATTTTCATCATCTTCATTGGCACTATTATCGGTATAATTAATTTCCATATTAGCTATATCTTTGGGTTGGGTTTCACTCGTTTTGTTATCACCGAAATTTAATGGTTCATTTATTTAATTTGGAATATTGTTCAAATCCGGATACTGAAGTGGTTCTAAAAAACAATGTATTTTATCTTTTAGTGTCTTAAGGGCTAGTTCTAGAAATGAGTCTTGGGCCCGTTAAAGGCGGGCTTACCCGACCCGAGCCCGCCCCGAGGCGGGCCGGGTTTTCGATTTCAAAGTTTTTGGCGGGTCGGGTCGGGTGTCAATTAAATTAATTTTTTTCGGGCCGGAAGGGGTTGGGCTTTTTTTTTAACGGGCTGAATCGGGTCGGGCTTTTTATGTATTAGTGACCGGGCCTTCAAGTTTTTATTTTATTAACGACAGCCAATTAGCCTTTTATGTTTACATAGAGCCACGTAGTGATCAAAGCGAGAAGCTCATAAACTACTGGGTTTTCGTCTGCTAAGCAGACGCTTTGGTTTTTTATCAAGGAAAATAGTCTGCTTATCAGACGACAACCTAGTAGTTTATGAGCTTCTCGCTTTGGCCACTACCGGGCTCTATGTAAATCAAAAACGCTAATCTCTAGTATTCAAAACTGTATCAACTGTTACGACGTTTACAATAGCCTATTAGTTAAATAAAAGTACGTATATTTGCGCCTCTATAGGAACCTAAATAAATCCCGTTCTGACTGTCTTGCCCCTGTTAAAATCAACTTTGTCAATTGAGAATTTGTAGAGCATCATCTGAAACCTATGAATACCTTGGGTTCGATGGGAAAAGGCCTATTTTCACTGAAAAGCGCAACTGGAACAATTGACAAGTTGAGCAAGCCAAAATAAACTTGTTTGATTTCAGAAAGCGGTAGTCTCGCACTTTATTGCGAAAACCGGGTTTAATCATTTAAAAGTGTAATCATTATTTTTGTTGCGGACTTTTCTTTAGCCTTTAAAAACGTGGAAAATGATTCTGAAACATCTAATTAGACATAAATTTTTAGGTGCACGTAGGTTTTTGGTATTTAAATGGGAGTCACTTTTATTTAACATCATCGTGATAGTTATTCTTTAGAATTATGGTTCGTATTCAAGAGCGGAGGGAGTGTACCGAAATAGACAGAAACAATATCTCCTGTAAACGTATCTTCTCTGCTATAAACAGGGATTTTAAAAAGAGGACGATAAGGTGTTGTTAGTCACGTGTTCGTTGCTGCTAGCGTCATCTAGGCCTAATCTAATTTCAGTCAAAAACCTACAGCTTGATTTTCATTGGCTCGATAAATACATTTATTTTCCTAATCCGATCCGGATTGACAAGACCAGAAAACTGTCTGCTATAAGCAACAAATTTCTAAGAGTTCGTTGCGCCATTACGGCAATTATCTAAACTATAGGCCAATCACGCCACATAAAAGGTGGTCTTGACTCCCGAAAAAATAAATAAAAAATAAAATAACCAATCGGAGTGATCCAGCATTTCGAGGTGGAGTACAAATGAGAAGTGGCAATTTAGGCGAATTTTTTATTTGTCTATTGTTGCCTTGTACTTTGGAGAAGGTGACCGAAATCCGAAAATAATGTGTGAGATTTTTCAAGTGTGACATCCTAACCGAAGACCGTCCCTCAATACAGTTAAGTGATTTTCAAGAGTGGATTAGGTGAGCCTAATTTTGAGTTTGAATAACGTACCATTATTCGAATGATTAAGGATCTAAATGATGTTAAACAAAAGTGACTTCCATTTAAATACCAAAAACGTACGTGCACATCTAATAAGATGTTTCAAAATCTGTTTCCAAGTTTTTTAAAGGCTAAAAAAACGTCCGCAATAAAAACATTATTAAAAATTTTAAATGATTGAACTTTGTTTTCGCAATAAAGTGTGCGACTACTGCTTTCTGAAATAAAACGTTTATTTTGGCTTGCTCAACTTGTCAATTGTTCCAGTTGCGTTTTTCAGTGAAAAATAGGTCTTTTTTCATCGGACCAAAGGTATTCGTAGGTTTTAGATGATGATCTACATATTCCCAATTGAAAAAATTTATCTAGCACCTAGTGGTGAAAAAATAATTTTTATATTAAAAGTATGAAAATATTTTCAAAAAACGATTAAATTTCACAAATCAATGTCCCCCGGTGTATTAATTTACCTATAAAAATTTCACGTTTCTACCTTACGTAGTTTTTCTAAAAAAAAACACTTGTCCGCACAAACAAACACCCTGTATACATTTTTGGAGAAGAATACGTTTTATTTATTAGAGCTGATGGGCTAACCACTTCTGAAAATTCTGTACACCGATTACAGAGAATACAGCCTTGGCAGTACAGATTAAACGTAATCAGCGTAAATGTTTTAGTACAGTCACAGCTACAAGCCTGTACACGGATTACGCGTAGTGATCAGCGCCTCGATTAGAACAACTTTAATAAAAATGCGACAACCGAGCGGGGAAAACCCACGATAGTGAGTTACAAAAACGATATTCCCTTATACTATTGTTAACCAAAGGCTTGTGGATTATATTTACCCTGCGACTGGTTATGGCTATCCCGAGATATCTACGTTGCGTACTCTGTTAAAATAATAAATCCTAGCATTACGACTAATAAAAGATGTTTTTCGAAGGTAGTTTTTAGCCGTTTTAGCGGATTGCATTGCCGGGTCTTTCTTTATTGAGTACTTTACATTGAAATTATAAAACAAATATAAAGGTCCCTCCTTGGGCTTAGCCCTACCTAGCTCGATGGTAGAGATGGACTTGGTTAAAATAGACTATGTCTTGGGTCTGTAGCAAAAGTAGACAATGCGTAGGGTCCTTCGGTAGCTAGATGGTGTCTATAGCTTACTGGCGTAGACAAGGGGGAGGGGCTTGGTGTTCAAACCCTTCCTCCTCACGTAGAGAAAAATGTCTAGCCTGAGTCTGTCTCATCTAGCACGGTGGTTCGCGTTCATTCGGATAGGAGAGACGGAGTCAGGTAATAGGGAAACGTTTCGGTACGTAAGGTTACAAGGTACTCGTTTCGGGTCGGTTTCATCTTTCGAGTTCAACGTAAAACGAGATACAGGCTATTGTCATGGGATCTTCCGGGGCCCCCTGACCCTAAGGGCCCTAGGCACGTGCCTAGTGTGCCTAGTTTTTAATTCGGCACTGAGTTTTAGTTTTGGTTCTAGTCACAAGAACTGTTTGGCTAAATAACCTGTACGTAAGATCAAATTATTTGGTTTATATTTTTCACGAAAAATAAATAAAAGTCTTTCTATAAAAGATTGAGTCCGGGGGTGGGGAAAGGAAAACTGTTTTTGCAAGAATGATTTACATCAACCTTAGTATGTATTATCCTTGTGTTTTGCTCTTAATTATCGATGATTGCAGGGTATTTTAACAAAGAGTAAACATTTGGCTGGGAAATATAAAAGCAGTGTTTCTTTCAGAAATTTTCTTCGGGTGGGGGGGGGGGGGGTTTCCAGACATTCGGGGGTGCCGGTATCTAGTGGCGAGCTTAGCGCTCCCGGCACGCCTGGCAGTGGCGTCGGAAAAAGGGGAAGCTCCGGGGGGGCGGTAGACTTTTTCCGGGGGGGCTTCGCACCCCCGGAGAGATGCCTGAAAGAAACACTGTATAAAAGTACCGGTAACTTCATAATATTGTTTTGTGAAATTGGCCGTGTGTAACGTCGAAAAAACAGTTGAGACGCGTACGAATCTTTTATAGAAAGGTCTATTGATTTTCTAATGTTATTGACCATTTTCTAAAAGCTAAATAGAAATCACGGTAATTAAAATTTTGAATCTGGATATAGTTTATCGGGCTGGGTCGGGTCGGATTCCAATTTTTAATTTTTTAAACGGGCTGGATCGGGTCGGGCTTTTAAAATAGCCGGCCCGAAGCTGCCCGACTCCTCTCTAACTATTTCTATAATTTTAATTTCCAACATTACTATTGATAATTCTTACGTTTGTCTTGTCAATCATGAGCCGAGAAATTACCACGAAGTTTTTTGAGAACATGGTATCTAGTTGTTTTGGGTATGTTTTCTAAACTATTGGATGATGACGCGAACTGATAATAAGATCGTTTTTTTTTATTAGGCGCGGACGTTTTATCCATTTTGTTTGTCTAAATTTTATAATGTACAGTCAGTACCACCGTTATACCTAACTAACGACACATATAACTATAAAATAATCCGACGTAGCTATACGACTTTCTTAAGGGATGGGTTTTTGAAGATTTTCATAGTAATGGCAGTTACCTGAGACGAAATAGGGTGACTCGAATACGCTGGTGTACATTTAGACAATTTCCACCTTCTTTACTTTAAACGTAATATATACACTCTTTTATGCAGGTTTGCCACCCACCTAGGATCTATACCAAAATTTCCTTCACAGGAAGCTGCCATAACTGACACTGTACGTAGCTATACCGTTGAAATGTCTTTCCCCCAAAACCCGTTATCTCCCATGTAGCACGGTATAGAGACATGGCAGTTTGTAGCTTTGGCCATAACCGCCATTTTGAGGGAGGATTGTTTTCTAGATGAAAAAGCATAAGTGACGTCTTACAAAGTCACTGTGCCATCTCCCTATGGTAGTGGCGGCTTCCCCCAAAACCCGTTATCTCCCATGTAGCATGGTATAGAGACATGGCAGTCTGTAGCTTTGGCCATAACCGCCATTTTGAGGGAGGATTGTTTTCTAGATGAAAAAGCATAAGTGACGTCTTACAAAGTCACTGTGCCATCTCCCTATGGTAGTGGCGGCTTCCCCCAAAACCCGATATCTCCCATGTAACATGGTATAGAGACATGGCAGTCTGTAGCTTTGGCCATAACCGCCATTTTGAGGGAGGATTGTTTTCTAGATGAAAAAGCATAAGTGACGTCTTACAAAGTCACTGTGCCATCTCCCTATGGTAGTGGCGGCTTCCCCCAAAACCCGTTATCTCCCATGTAGCATGGTATAGAGACATGGCAGTCTGTAGCTTTGGCCATAACCGCCATTTTGAGGGAGGATTGTTTTCTAGATGAAAAAGCATAAGTGACGTCTTACAAAGTCACTGTGCCATCTCCCTATGGTAGTGGCGGCTTCCCCCAAAACCCGTTATCTCCCATGTAACATGGTATAGAGACATGGCAGTCTGTAGCTTTGGCCATAACCGCCATTTTGAGGGAGGATTGTTTTCTAGATGAAAAAGCATAAGTGACGTCTTACAAAGTCACTGTGCCATCTCCCTATGGTAGTGGCGGCTTCCCCCAAAACCCGATATCTCCCATGTAACATGGTATAGAGACATGGCAGTCTGTAGCTTTGGCCATAACCGCCATTTTGAGGGAGGATTGTTTTCTAGATGAAAAAGCATAAGTGACGTCTTACAAAGTCACTGTGCCATCTCCCTATGGTAGTGGCGGCTTCCCCCAAAACCCGTTATCTCCCATGTAGCATGGTATAGAGACATGGCAGTCTGTAGCTTTGGCCATAACCGCCATTTTGAGGGAGGATTGTTTTCGAGATGAAAAAGCATAAGTGACGTCTTAAAAAGTCACTGTGCCATCTCCCTATGGTAGTGGCGGCTTCCCCCAAAACCCGTTATCTCCCATGTAGCATGGTATAGAGACATGGCAGTCTGTAACTTTGGCCATAACCGCCATTTTGAGGGAGGATTGTTTTCGAGATGAAAAAGCATAAGTGACGTCTTTAAAAGTCACTGTGCCATCTCCCTATGGTAGTGGCGGCTTCGAGGAAATTACCGTGTAAAAGAATGTATACATTTCAAAAAGGCAGTTTTTGCCTTTCACTTCGGTTTTCACTTATGCGACCTTGAAGAAAGTGAAAAAACAATTCCGGACGTTGGAACTTGGAAATTGTAGAATTGCGAAATAGGAAGCAACGCTGGCGCTGGTCAAGACTGGTAATTCTGCATCATATTGTAAATTGTACTATTATTTTGAGAACGTACTATATACTACCAAAATGTACCATATTTTCAGCCTACTGTACTATAGTGGTACTATTTTTATATTTAGGTACGCGTGGTCGAAGTTGGTCTTAATATTTCGTTGGCTGAATGCAAAACCACGTAACTTTATACTAATTATAATAAAAGTTACGTAGTTTTTGCTTTCAGGCGACGATTTATTAAGTCAGCTTTCACGTGTTGCCAGATCACTCGATATTTTATATTAGTACCATAATTTCTTTCGTTGTACTAAACATTTTTACCCATTGTAAAATAATTCCGTCTGGAAAATATGGCAACGCTGATGTGCAGCAATCTTCATCATTTTCGCGCGGCCTAGTACGAGAACGACACGCGATCTAGACTAAAGTCGGAAATTGGCGCCGGGAGTAGTGGCTCACTCCTGTAAACCCAGGCGTCCGGGAGGCAGAGTTTGTGGAAGGCCGTGTGAGGACGACTACCAATCCCCCAACGGATGGTCGGGGTACTTCCGCCACGGGTGTCCCCACCCCTGTCCCCACGTATCCCCCCGTTGGCATGGTTGTTACACATATCTCACCCTGATTAATCAGTTATTGTGTGTGTGCTGGTGTCTAAGGCCTCGGGTCGACACTGATGTTTGTGTATCTCATTAAAAAAAAAAGTCGGAAATTGAAAGTTGGTACGTGAGCCCTAAATTTACTATTTTAGTATAAAATATGTCCGGCCGGGAGTAGTGGCTCACTCCTGTAATCCCAGGCGTCCGGGAGGCAGAGTTTGTGGAAGGCTGTGTGAGGACGACTACCAATCCCCCAATGGGTGGTCGGGATACTTCCGCCACGGGTTTCCCCACCCCTGTCCCCACGTATCCCCCCGTTGGCGTGGCCGTTACACATGTCTCACCCTGATTAATCAGTTATTGTGTGTGTGCTGGTGTCTAAGGCCTCGGGTCGCCACCGATGTTTGTGTATCTCAAAAAAAAATAAAAAATAAAAAAAATAAAATATGTCCGAGGTACAAGCTTCTATTGCGGATAAAGTTAAAGATTTATTAGGCAATAGCGAGGGTAATACTGATAATAGTTCTTGTGTAGAAGCTACACAGGTTCTTATTTTTTGGGACAAAAGCAAACAAGTTACCGTTCTACCTATAAGCCACGTAAAAAATAAAAATAGAAAAGCTGGAATAAAAGCTTGGATAAAATGGAAGAACAGCCGAGGTAACGGAACAATAATTCAACTTGGTTCGGGTATGTTTCTTTTTAAATAAATATATCTATTAAAACACTCCATGTTAAAACCCCCAATGTGCCAATTATGGTAACCTTTACTATATGGAAATGGATATAGTAGAACACGCGACGAACGTATTAAGCCAATACTAAGCCTTCTGGGATTAGAGTTCGACTGTAGTAGAACTCATGAAAATGAAATCCTTTAATTCAATAATATGTTTAGACTGAACTACAATAACATGAAATTTGTATATAATATTTTTTACGCATTTTCCAACATCCTTCGGGATCCGTGCCTTTCTCAGGCAATAGTCCCCACGGCTGTAAAGCAGGGACCAAACGTTCTTTGTTTTCACAAATTACTAGATACGAACTAAATTAATTAATTTCCACCCATGCGCTCAGGCATACGCTCTTCTATTAAATCGGTATCGAAAAGAACTAAAGCAAGGTTGTCAACTCCTCGCCTAACTAGGAAATTACTATACCTAAATTCCTAGCAAATACGTTAATCCTCTTTATTGGGAATTTACCTACAGGAATAAATTTCTAGTAGAGGCATCTCTGCTAAGAAAAAACGTCAAAAATGTTATGAAATATTAATCAAAGAAATGATTCACGAGTTAGTAGAACTGTAATCTCATAATAATAATAATAATCAGCTAGGCTAATACCCAAGGCACCACCTTAGGCCTAAGTCATCATGCGACTTTTGAAGCCATTAATTCTGGTGGCCGGGTTACAATGCGTAGGAGGGTGGTGGCAAGCCCTGCTGCCACGCGATCGAGCCAACAGCTCCCTACACTCACTATTACCGTTAACCTCAACAAGTTTTTATGGAAGGGGAAACCGAAGAGCTCGGGGGAAAACCCCTTAAACCAGTGGGGAGAGAACTTGCAAACTCAACGCAGAAGGAGTTGCTTAGCTTAGTATTGTTTGCACATGCATTTCGTCTTAATACAATCGTCGCGTGTTCTACTACATCAATTCCCATAAAATAAAGCTTAGCCTAATTTTTATACTATTCAAACTTTAAAATATTATTACTTTATAATTATTTTATTTTTTTTAGAAGAAGCTATGATCATAGAAGAGGCGAAGTATGTGGAAAAACTAACGGCACAATTGCCACCAATTAAAAACCAAACAGAGAATAAAACATTAGCAAAGGTAAAAGCTGCAGCGAGAAATGATAGTTCAGTTCTCAATATAAAAAAACATTAATGAAATGTGGCAAGACGCAAACCCTTTAAGGCAACCGCTTCAAAATTTTGATTGTTTCGATTCTTTTGCATGTAACTATGGAAGAAAAGTAGCTCAAGCTACTATGGATGACCAATTCATTGGACCCAGTACCAGTAGTCATATTCAAATTATTCGAGGTTACAGCAATTTTCAAATACATAACTCATGAGATTCGAATTTAGTGCAAAGCCAAATTGAAAATTTTTCTACGTAAGTCTTTAAATTTTTTAATTAAAATAATTTTTATTATAATATGTAATATAATATAATACTTTATTTTTATTTTACAGATCCAAAACTCAGGGCGAGCAATCCAGGCAGCTTAATACAAGTTTATTTAGCGGAAATTCAAATATTGAGGGGCTCGAAGAGATAAGCGACTCGGGAATAGGTTTCGCCAAGAAATCCAGGCGATATTTTTTAATAAACTTCCCGCACTCCTGGCGGCTTTATCCACTAGATGGCATCCGATAAAATACCATTTGAATTTCGCGCCTTTGAAAACTACCAATAAGTGCCATCTAACGGCTGAAGCTGCGTAAAAAAATTCTTTAGGCCACGCCTTCCGTAAAATCTATTTCCTGGCCTTCTCTAATACAGCCGGCTATGGTTTCGCCTTTTTTCTATAGTCTCCGTATAATTGAGACGCTTTAGTTTTTCAGAAATTCCGTATTTTCTAACCTGTTCAGATATATTTTGTGAGCCTGGAGCGTCAGTTTCGTAGTCTGCACAGCGGCGTAGCCAGAAAATTTTCAAGGGGGGTCTAAGTATATGAATGATAAGAGGGGGTCGAGAAGGGGGTGAAAAATTAGTACAGTCAAAGGTAGACCCAAGGGGGGTCCGGACCCGGAACCCCCCCCCCTCATTGTCTACGCCAGTGCGTCTGCTTAAAGTTTTAAAGATCTTGTCCCAATTTTCTTCCTATATTTTCCTTTTTCCCTTAAATTTTACCTGTATTTCACTGAAACATTTTCTGTAATTCCTTTAAAGAATTTTAAAATAGTCTATGTGCACCCTGCATGGTATCGGTAATAAAATAGAGTTCCTTAGTCGGTAATAACCATTTTAAATTAATTAACAGCAACTCCAGAAAATATATCTTTCATGGAAAGGTTTTTGGCAGTACTTAAAATGAGAAACAAGGAATCAATTAATAATCAAAATCCATCATCCGAGCCATCATCTTTCCCAGTGTTTCTTTCAGAAAATTTTCTTCGGGGGGGTTTTCCAGACATTCGGGGGTGCCGGTATCTAGTGGCGAGCGTAGCGCTCCCGGAGAGATGCCTGAAAGAAACACTGATCTTTCCGTCTATTTCAAGGCATCCAAAACGAAAAAAAGGTACGAAAACATTTAAAAATTTTATATATCTACTCATTAGTAAAGTTCGTCTTTTTTTTCTGTATTTAAGGTTCCCCTTGTTTCTGGATATAACGTATACATATCAGAAAGCCAAAACTCAACGATTGAGATATTAAGAGTCAATGACACTGCAAAACTGATAAGGCTTATTTTGTACGCCATTTATCCTTTTCCAAAGCTTGCTAATTTTTCTAAAGAGGGAAAACGGGGAACAAAAGGTATCCCCCAGGATGTATTGAATGCCATAAAAGGTAAAACATTTAGAATGACGCCTGTATGGTTTATATACGTAAATTGACATTACTGATTTTCACAGTTTACATAAAAACCAAAGTTGGCAAATTTGAAATTAGTAAGACCGATTTCACTAGAATAATTAATAATAAATGCGGCTCAGTAAAACGTGCATATAAGGAAGTTTTGAATATGGAAAAATCAACTAAAAAAATTAAATCTTCAACTGATATACAATGAATTTACTGAAATTGTTTTGTGAAAAAAATATATTGTAAATAAAAAATTTATTGTCAAATGATTTTTACTATTTTTTATGTTCGTAATCAATTTTTTCATTAGCCTTATGGGTAAATACTCTTACCAAAATCGTGACTGCACCTTTTAAACATAAAAAAGGTTTGTTAAAAACTGCCACAACCCAGGGCCGGACTGACCATAATTTGTGGCGATGTGGCGATCCCCACATGCACCCTAGCCTCAAAAGGCGAAAGGCGCCCCATGAGTAAAACATGGGCGCTTTAATTTAAGCGAAAATACGGCGCCCCAAGACAATCGCCACCTGCGCCTTTACCTGGCCATTCCGGCCCTGCCACAACCTTATTCATTACTTATTTCATACTTGTTTTGAGCCTAAAGCAAGTCTTATTAACATTTGCTGGAAATAGACTAAATTTTAGTTGCCAATAACGTACTAAATATAGACTTAATTAAATATTAAAAATTGGTAGTAAAAGAAGTCTTACTTTAAACTCCAAATACAATTTTAAATAAGTCTCATTTTAATCTGTATCAATATTATTAAATTTTCATATTAATAGGGAAAGTTTTTGACCAATTTCAATGACTGATAAGATTTCTTCGGTTGTATACTATTGGACCGAATCCCGTTTGACTGAATCCCATTGAACCGAAAAGTATTTTCGTTTATAGCCCAACATGGCGGGATTCAGTTGAATGGGAAATTTAAATCTGGTTCGTTTTCACTTCGGGTAGTTTAGTTCAGATTGGGTTAGGTTAGGTTAGGTTGGGTTGGGTTAGGTTAGGTTAGGTTAGTTCAGGTTGGGTTGGGTTGGGTTGGGTTAGGTTGGGTTAGGTTAGATATGGTAGGCAACTATTTCACGTCGGGTCTTATCAAGGTTATTTTCCAAAATTAAACCCGGAAAATATCAAATTTCAAGGGAAAAAGGTCTAAAAATACACGTCGGTACGAAATAATAAATATTTAAGACATAGTTTAGTCCAAATTAGATATACTATCGTCACGTAACCTACGATATATAAATATGTATCACTAACGGTATATTGAATGAAAACCGTGCAAAACGCGATTTTCGGTCGATTGGAATTCGGTTGAATGGTACATTCGGACGAATGGGATTTCGGTCCAATGGTCTACAATCGATTTCTTCTGATCATTAATATAAAACCTATTTTTATTGACTTGAACATTTTTTTTAGTTAGTTAGAAATACAAGGTTTTCAATTGCTTATTTTACCAGACCGCGGACAAATATTAGTAACAGACAAAGTTTTTGGAATATTTTTCACAGAGGTTATTTTTACAAGTTTTTAAAATTTCGAAGATCATGGTCGATCATATCAAGGAAGGCATTCCTGATGACCAATTTCCAAAATGGTGATAACATTTTTAATCGGAGACCTGAAAAAACTTCATGCAATCTTAATAAACGTACAGTAATTTTATTTTTTTCTAATTTTTATACATTACCATTGGCCGTCATGTTCATAATGCCACCCTCAAGGCATAAACCTTTCGCAACTTTTTGTTGGGCTTTAAACTACCAGTGTGCCAATTTTGTTTTTGATGGTCAAATGTTAGGGGTCAAGGCTATCTGTCCTGGACTGAAGCTTCTTTTTCTTTAAAACATTATATCAAATTTGCAAATATGTTTAACTTACATAAAAGATAATGGAAAAGATTTGTAACTTTATAATTAAAGGAAACTGCAAAATATTAATGTGTTCATGTTTTTATGGTATTGCAATTTATAATCTACCTAAATAACTCTCCTGTAGGCCAGCTTATTTATTTCGATAAATGATTTCTATCCCTAACTTACTGATATATGTGCATGGTTTCGGGCTAATTGCTACATGCAGAAAATAACGTTATGTGCTCCTAACCTTCAATTATTGTAAACAATCGCATTGTTTTAATAGCGTGTATATTATAGAAAGGTCCATAAAATGTTACATTATAAAAATAACATGTCAGAAATATAACGTTTATTCAAAACATTATTAACTAACCTAAGGTTTCGTATTCGGTCCACACAGCTCACTTTTGAAGTGACAAATGTAGAGAGTTATTCTCGATAAAATATGCAAACTACTATGTTCAGAGAAATTTTCCATTCTAATTGACAAATTGTTGTTTTTAAGTTAATTTTTCTTACACTATAATTAAAATAAGATTAAAAATTAAATATAATTGGTCATGATTTTAAAAGAAAACTTTAAATATCGATTGCATACTGTAAACTCTTAATTATTAAATAAATTGAAAGTACTAATTATTTTTGAGTTTAAATTATAGTTATTCATTAAAGGAATAATTGATTTTATAAAATAAAATGTAGTCTTGCCCAACTTGACCCAGCTTTATTAGTGGATTCTTCGCACAAGTGATTTGCACGCGTGCTAGAAAAAGCTATTCCCCTCGTGACTGTAGCGCGCGCTCAAAGACTTGTAAAAGTAAGAGACTGTGACGTAAGAGCAACATTTAAATAAAAAGGCCACGTTACTAATGCAGAAAACATTTTCTTGGCGTTTACACTTGACAATACCATTACTGAATCTATCTTGCGTCACTAACAATTGTAAGTGTAAGATCTTTAAATCAGTGATAACATAGATTTCCTTTGATATTGCGAATGTGAAATAGCTGAAAGTTTAACATCTATGTCGATCTTGATTGGTTTTCTATTTATGTTTACGGAAACCAACCATTTCTTTTTCTTTAACTTAAAGGTAGATACATATCCTAAGCAACTTTCAAGTTCTTATTCACGGGATACTTGAATGGTTTTTATATAAGCTTCTGTTGCTTTAGAAACTCAACAATGCTACCTAATCTTCTTAATTTTATGACACTTGGGAAATAAGGTGGTACACCTTTCATTCGTAAGATATATTTCGTCTCCGAATTTCTTACCCCTTTGTCGATCGCGAGCAAGAATTTGGGTAACCTGCTAGCTTGTTTAGTCCTTTATGTCTTCTTGTTTATCCACTTCACATTATCAACATTGATAATTGTCAACACTCTCTTTAGTAGTAACAGCGTTTTGTTCTCGTTCCACTTCTTCATTCTGGTGATCTGTCGATTTTTGGTCACCGTAATCCGCACAGCATAAATTTACTTAGGTTTTAAGCATCTAAACATCCTCTGATCATACACATTGGCCAAAGTAAGTGTATAACTATCCCATCAGGATAATTTCATTAAGTAATACACCAAAGCCGCAAGTTTTTGATAACGCCTAAAAAGTGGTTAAGTAATATTAGCTTCTGTTTTTATTTCGTTTTTTAATGTGTCACGGTTTTATGTTACATTATTATTTCAACGAAATGAGCCTCAAATGTGTCAATAACATTTCGCCAGTTTTTGTTACAATCTTTTCTTAGACTAGAAGCAAAAGAGAACGTGCCAACTATTGCTGCAAATATCGCCTTTATTGGAGTTTGGGGTATAGAAAACTAACTATTGTTCAAGAGGCATTACTGGAATTGTTTCCACGCGAGGTGTTCGATATTTGAAGTAAAGATGAGAGTTGGAAATCCGAACATGTTTCAACCCTTTGGGGAGTTAAGCGTCGGTGAGACCAACATTGCCGATTAAAAAATCCTTTATTAGCCTAAAAGATTATACTGGTCAACTTGTCCATTTCGAAATCTTTTGTCTGCTAAGTACACTCTGTTTAAAAAGTCTTCGACAGGTGAAATTTTTGCCCTCTTTTTAATTCTGCTAGAAAACTATAATAGATAGATCGATGAAACCAATTGCAACTATTATTTATTTTCCAATATCTTTCGTTATTTATCGGTTTCCAACAACATGTTTAATTAAAGGCTGGTTTAAAATTGTGGTAACCATTATTATAAACAATTTCTAACGCAAATAGCTTTTTAAAAGCTTAAGCGTATAAAAAAGGATATTCCTAAAACCACTTGCCAAGTTGTTCTTGGAATTTGTTTTTTTTAAACTATTAATTTTTGGCGGATGAAACCGATAAATAACGAAATATATTAGAAAATAAATAATAGTTGCAATTGGTTTCATCGATCTATCTATTATAGTTTTCTAGCAGAATTGAAAAGAGGGCAAAAATTTCACCTGTCGAAGACTTTTTAAACAGAGTGTACTTGGCATTGCATGTCGGATAATAAGAACGATGTAAAAACTTCAAATAACCAAAAATATTAAAGACTTAAACTCTATAGTATTGTTGCAGAAAACGTGTACGAAACCATATTGTACAGAAAAAAGCTTCGTCCACACATCCACACACTCTTTGTACACTTTCCTAGTGAAAGCGGCAACCTTTTTAAGGAAATCGTCATACAATTGATGGACGGAAATATTCCTAGCCCTGGCTCAAATATATTAATTAATTCACCAAGGCGGGGGGGGGGGGGAGATGGCGAGTCGTGGCCTTTCGTGGCGTGAATTAAATATAAGAGAGGGGGTTACATACAGGGGAAAGAAAAAATAAAAGAAATGTAGGAGATTCGAATTCAGAATGGAAACCCTTTGTCGTTATAATCAATCACAAAATCTTTATTTAACATTTATAACCAAAACACTACACAAAATAATAAAATTCGGGGGAAATCAGATATTATGGTTCTTTTGATTAGTCGGATAGTTAGGCCATCACTATTACTATTTATTATTTTTAACCGGGGATAACATGCACAATAGATATAAAAAATTAAAACACTCTTGACTATAACTGGTTAATTAAAAGTTTCTCTTACGGTTCTCAATAAGATCAGTTCCAACTTCTCTTCGCTCTGACATTCTGATCAGCGGGGGGGGGGGGGGGGGGGATAAAATAAACAATAAACACTAAACTCTAAAATAAAATACTACAATTATGGCCGACTACAAGTTATTCTAAAAAAAACTTCAACTTTACCAAAAATATACGAAGGTGAGGGGTAAACACGATGGACAAAAATGGCTCCTAGCAGTATAAAGATACGAACGGATATGAGCTCTCGAACTCGGGAGGGGTCTATTTTAACCTTTCCTTGGACAATAGCGAGGGGTAGCACCTTTCTTAGAAATTTTCTCTCTTCGTTTAAACAGTTATTTCAGACTTCACCCTGGGTATTCTACAGGGGAGGGGGAAATGAAATTTGGTACTTATCAAGTGCTAGATTTTCTTCGTGGCTGCTCTTCGTTTACGGGATTCCGGGTTCAACTTCCGGATTACGGCTTCCGGATTACGCAAGACACACGCACACGCGTTTTCTTGAAGGGGCTCGATTGGGGAATTCTTGTTCGCAATGACAGTTCCAAACTGTCCGTTCGTCTCGATTACGGTACGGGAGTCCGGATGACGACGACGAACTTCTTGCGAGTGACGTAGATACTTAGGGTTTCCTTCTAAAACTTCTGGCTAGGCGAGGGGTCGGATCTCGTGTCGTTGGATGCTTGTTCTAGGGATCATCGGAGGATTGGCGGTCAGCTGTGAATTGACTCGTTCGAGAGGGCTCATGAAACGGCTCTGGTTGTCTATCTGAATACTTAGTTCCATCGGTGGTGGCTTTTGGGGTATTGTGGGGTCTGACTGGCGAGACCGCGCATGGATTAAGCGGACGGTCATTCCGAACTTGGGTTCCGAACCTTCATCCAGGATCGTGGCGTGTTCTGTCGAGAGAATCCCAAAATTCTTCTTTTTGGGGCTCTGTCTCTTAGTTTTGTTCGAGTGATTAGGGGGCGGAGTTGAAACAAAAAGCCACTGGTGACCTCCCATTTTACTTGGGTTATTGGTGCACCTAGGACTCGTGTCCTGTCATGGCACGGTGACGTTGTCCGATTTACGAAAGGTCGTTCGGGAGGGGGGGGGGGATCTCAGATAGTCTCGAGGTTCCTGATTTTCTGTCTCCAAGCGGACGGCCTTGGAAAACGATCGCTTTTGTTGGGTGATCGCTACCTGGTAGTGGATTAGATGCCCGTGAACATGATAATGGCTCTATGGTATCGCTGTTAGCTGAGGGGTTATTATTGGTCTAGTTTGGAAAGTTTTTGGGAAAATTCTGGTTCGAGATGGCTCGGAAGGTTTTGCACCACGGTAATACGACGAGGGGAAATACGCCAATTAGCTCTTTAATGCGAGGGCTCTAATCTTAGTATTGCTGAAGGCAGGAGTTTAGTTTTTAATTAATTTTAAGAGAACGGTTTAATTGATTAACCTAATTTTTATATTTAAGGGTAGGTTAGACCAGATCCTACCCCTGTAGCACATGAAGTCGTTTTAGGGTCGGGGTACGGTGAAAAGTTGCTTTATAGTCGACGACCAAATGCCGACCTAAAAACGTCCGAACGTTTTTCGACACTAAAACCGTAAATCCTTTTTTGGGACCATTTATGGTCGGTATGCCGACCATTATCCGACTTAAAATAGACCTTACATTTAATTATTACCCCTGTAGCGCAAAGAGTCGATTCAAGGTCGCGATTTGCCAATTAATCGCTCAAAACTGTGAAACTTTGGCGATTTAATAAAACAAATTGAAATATTTTTAAAATATCTTCCTTTCTGTATTATATTTTTTCGAAAAAGATTATATATTCAATCTGAGATTGTTTGCTTATTAAAAATCTCTCAGCTCAAGTAGGTTACATTTGTATAGCTAAATAAGTTAGGTTAAGATATTATTAATGAAGATTTCTTCGTTACTCTCACTATGCCCCTAGAAACTATAGAATTCTGTACTCTAGAAGCAAGAGCTTTCCAATTGACGGAAATAAACTCATTGTTTCACTCCCGTTCATGGGACTACATACATGTATATAGCAATATTTATGGTTTTATTTGGTCATTTTCAGTCACATAAAATATCAAAAAGTAAGTCGTTTCGACGTAATGATACAGTACATTCTAAGTCGGGATGGCGTCGTTTCGGAGACGGTTCTTAGGTCTATTAAAAGGCGGTAAAGAGTCGACGTTTTGTAGGCGGCCGACGGTCGGCCGACCCTTGTACCCCTAGGACATTTCGACCCTAAATCCAAAGGTCGGCTGACCGTCGGCCGACTTTTCTGTTTAGTACCATTTGCCGACGTCGGTCCGACTCTAATTTGCTACAGGGGTATGAGCTATGTAAATTATATGGGATTCCTAAATAAATTATTTAAGTTTTGAAGTTTAAGTTAATTTTAATTATTTCTAACTCGCTGGGGTTATTATTATGTATTAGAACTTAAAATTATAAGACTTTTGGTATATGGTACGTTACGAGGGGTCAAGAATATCCATTAAAATTGATCAAATTAAGACAAACAATATGTTCAAGACCAGATTGGTCTGACGCGGGGGCTTTGAGAATCGGTAGTCAGAGTGCGTGGGGAAAATGTAATAACAAAGGTAAATAACACACAGAAAATATTAAAAAATGTAAGTTGTGCGGGGGGAAGGTGAACCTGAAGGGTTACAGAGCTTAACAACTCATTTGACCTTATGAAATTTTAATTAGCGTTGTTTTTAAATTTTGATATATTCTTATGCCTTGATTATGAGATGTTCTCGTTGCGATGGAAATGCATTATAAACAAATAGTCGAAACTACATTGATCGCAATCGGCCTCAAGGAAATCACCCATTTTATTCGATATGCACTTTATTAAGTATATTTTTTTTACCATAGGTACTCAGATACACTGGTATTCTTACTCAAAATGACATGGATTATGGCGAACCTAACGGTTGAAATAACGGAAGTGGAGTTGTTATTAACACATTGTTTAGTATTGTTCAAACAGCTACTTTGTCTGTCCTCGTGTACCCTACTGTTCTACACAATAACTGTAATCGATTAAAATTCTTTGTTCAAAAATTTAACTTATTTATGGTTTTCGTGCTTCCTTCTTATGACAATTTTACTATAACCCGAAAATATTTAGAAAATTGTTGATCAATGGGTATTTTAACCTAACTTTCCTTAATTTAAATAAAGAGTAAGTTGCAAATTATTCGTTACCGCCTTAATATTGTTATTAAACTAAGCGCTTACGTTTAAAATACCAAAATTTAAAGTTTCGTTGCTTTCCGTTTCGTAGTTAATGAGAAATAATTAGTAGAACGCCGAAACCATTTGAATTTTAGCGTGGTGATTGACTACACGTAATTTCTCATTGGCCGCTATACACAACATAGAGTTTAGGCTTGGATACAAAATGTAATACTGATTCAATGGCCGAAACCGAAAAATCTCCCGAAGAACCATGGGATTCTACTACTGAATTTGGTACGCGGCGCGGCGGGTGCTTTCATGGTTTTAAAAACACGCGTGTGTTCAATTGACCAAGGATATTACTGGTATGTTCTTGGTAGTGGGAACTATATAACCTACCAGATGTAGTGGGAAAAAATCAGAGAAAGACGTAGTCAATGACCATACAAACTAGGCGCGATAAAATTATCGTTCAAAATAAAATCCGCAGTAGGGCGCTGCACGTAAATTTAATTTTGATATTAAATAAACTTAACGACGGTATTTCATCAAGTGAGTTACATTTTCGGAAAGCCCATGAGCAAATGAAGAAGACAAATATAAAGTAGTTTAGTTTCTATTCGCCACCGAAAACTACAGCTGCGCCACCTAGTCACACTGCCTAGAACTATATTTGGGTGATACGGGTAATGGCGTTATGCGAAAATGCGCGTTTTATAACATCAATTAAAACATTTTACCAGAGATTTACTAACGATTTTAGCATATTTTTTAAAGCGTGTTCTAATGTTTTGTATTAACAAAGGTGTATATACGACATTTATTTATTAATTTTGAACTGTCAATAGGTATTGAATTCGTAAATATAAGTATAAATATTCGAGTTTAATAACACTATGAGTAGGCCTTGGAGAATTCATACAAGGGATCAGTTTGAAAGTTTTAAAGGTATGTAGGAAATTTATTATTATCTTCACATTAGAACAAGCCCAGATTGTTCTAATTTCATAGACTAGTAGCTTCAGCATTTTGTATAATGTATAATGTATTTTAAATAATTTTATTTGGTATATTAGTGAATCGCTCCATGCTTGAAATTTTTAAGTATATTGGAGAGTAGTCTACTCTTGATCCATAGAATAAGGTGTGCGGATGCTTAAAACAAAGTTAAAATTTGAAGTTGGTGATGGAAAACACAGCATTGAAAGGTCCATTGTTCATGCAATAGTGGGTAAATATATTTTTTATTAAAACCCAATTCTTTAATGTAACCTGTTTTATTTATTATTCTAAAAATTCAGGCTTTTGCAAACATGCAGTAAATTGCTGGTCTATTTTATATATAAAGATACTGAGAGCTATCCCAACTTTCTGACTTTAGAAGTGGGGTAAAATGAAGGAAAAGAACTAACTGTGCCTTCGGTATTGTACGGTAATAAAATGGTTAGAGTTGCGATGGTTAAATTTGCCTGGCTCAAAAAGGCTTATGTACTCTTATTTGGTCACTTAGTTAGTCTCAAAAATTTATTTCTAGCTTTTAGTCGGGATGAAATATTTGTGGAGAGTCCATTTGTAGCGAACATAATATCAATTGAAGAGGCAGTGGCAAAAAATAACTAAGTTGGAAAGGAAGGAATCTACTGGCTAACGACTGTAGAGGCTACTATGGAAAAATTCAGCTAGGCCTTTTCATTTTTTGTCTATTCTCTCAAGGGCTATTTTTAATTGATATTAAGAGAGACTGATAATATTTGAAGAAAACGTTGTCCAAATATACAATTTTTATTTTAGATTTTAGTTAAAGAAAAGTTATAATTAAATTTACACTTCTAGTCAAGGAAAGTTATATTTTTAATATGTTAAATTAGTTCCTATTTTAAATTTTGGCCAATTAGTATTTGTAGATAACAAATGAACTGAACTATTTATGTTATGAATTTTCTACTCAAAGCCATGTTAACTAAAAAGGCAAAAACAAATGTATTATAGAATTAATTCAAAGTTAAAAGCAATTAAATTCATTGAAGAAACCACTTAATTAGAAATTACAATAGAAGTGAATAAAATGTTAAGATATGCAAATAAGTATTAAACATAAAAACCATTTGAATTTACAGTGTTATTTTTAATCATATTGGGATCTGCGGCAATAGCTAGAAATGTTATTAATCAACTCGAAAACTCATACCGAACCATCAGGGTGGCAAAGATAGGAAAATTGGGGTCGAATACAAAATGGAAAAATATGCCCTTTTAACGCATAATTTTGTGGGCCTCAATGTAATATTTTCCAGCGATAATGACAATCGAACGGCTTGACCTAAAATTAATTTAATTCATTAGCATTTCCTTATTTTGCAGTATATAATAAAACAGATCACCTTTAAAACGATTCACAAAACGTAGGGTCCTCTCTTTTCATTTAGTTACATTGGATTTGTAATAAGTCTACATGGTAAATTATTGCTTGGAATGGCACTGCATTTCATGCGTCTCTTGAATTATCTTCATCTAAATGACAGTTATTATGATATATATTTAATAATATTAACTTTAAAATCAGTAATAACAAGTAAAATTTGTGTTTCACCATTTCTTTCTAAAAAGTCTTTATCTTTAAAATGGGCGCTGCAAATCTGTGACCACTAACTAGGCATCTTCCCTGATTTTATATTAGTTAACCACACATTAAAAAGATTTTTGCATTTCGGAAAATTGTGAAACGATAACTCCAACGTTCTTTTCTCACCATTTACTCGAATTGTAATATTTTTAAGGGCAGTATTACTACAGAAAGGTACTTCGCAATTTAGGCCACCTCTGCGCCTACAATCCGCCATATTAATCGTTTGTTTTGATCAACAAAGTACGCAGACAACCCAAGCTGCAGGGGTAGCGACTGTGGCGCCGCCTATACCCGTTTCGCTAGCGAATTCCGAAAATCTTTTTGCAACTTACTCTTTAAATAACATTAAATTATCGAAAATAAATCCTAAATATTAATAATAATCATCTAGGCTAATATCCAAGGCACCACCCTAGGCCCAAATCTTCTAGCGACTTTTATTGCCTTTAATACGGGTGGCCGGGTTTCAAGGGTAGGAGAGTGGTTGCAAGCCCATCATGGCACGCGAGTCAACGTTCCCTACACTTACTATTACTGCGTCCGAGCCTGGATCTTCTTTTGCGAGGCAAAAGCACCACCCCAACTCAATATTTACTTTTGGTAAAAAATATAATGTTTAAAGTGACTAAATTAAAATTAGTTAAAATGTAAATCACAATATTTAAAATTAATTAATTTGTTTAACGAAAGGTCTTACACTGGACTGAATAGATATGTGAGGTCTGCAAGTCACACCAGGGGCGGATTAACCCTTTCGGTGCCTCTAGGCACAAAAACATTTGGCGCATATAGGCTTCGAGCTTAGGAAATATAGCGCCATCTGCCTTAATATCCTCAATAAAATATGTGAAGAAATAGCAGACACCTTTTGAATTTCTAGGTTTTCCGGTTGAACTCTCAGCCAGGGTGGGAGAAGTGGCGTACTCCTGTAATCCCAAGCGTCTGGGAGGCTGAGTTTGTGGTTTTCCGTATGAGGACGACCACCAGTCCCCTAACGGGTGGTCGGAATACTTTCGCCACGGGTGTCCCCACCCCTGTCCGCACGTGGCCGTTACACATATCTCGCCCTGATTAATCAGTGGACAAGCGGACTGAATTTGTCCCACACGTTACAATCACGAATAAAAAAAATTCAGCTGTTATTTAGAGATAATTTTGAACGAGCAGACAGCTTTCATATATTTAATTTGAAACTCGGTCGGTAGGCGGCTATACTTATGACCAAAATTTAAACTGCGCACGAGGCCTATTGGCATTGTCTAACGGGTTGGTCAGTTAAGTAGGGGCAAGCCAAGTTCTTGGACAGTGGGGCTTTATTCTACATATGCACTACATAACTGTTGAAAATATTTCAAAAAAGAGCCACGAAGTGTGACGATTTTATGGTTGGGGTCCAATAATTCCACCCCAGCAAACTCAGCAGAATAATTAAAGAAATATTAAAAATGACCTAACGAATTATACACTCTGATTAGCTATTTATGACGGTTAATTATAGGCCTTAAATATTATTAAAGATTACAACGGATTCAGATAAATCAATGAACACTTCTATTAAAGGAATACGGTTATTATCAACTAATTATTTCACACTAAAATTAATACTATTACTAATTATAATTAAAAAATTCTAACTACGCTCGGGCTCGTTTATGGATTAAAAGGGGATTATCGCGAATGGTACCAATTAAACACTGCGCGACGCTCTATAGCACTTAGTTCACTATTTTAGCAACGAATGCTCTATTTTTGAACTCTATTGGCTTTAGCGTCGGCGTTAAGTTAATGCGTTAGCATAAGTTACTCAGGAAGAGCGGTGGCTCCAGGGCGGCGAAGCTTGTCGGGCGGACGTTCACTGTGGCGGTCCTCAATGCGTGGTGGCTGGCGATACGAGATTCGGCTCCCGCGATGAGCTTGACGAAGGCGCTCTGGTATTTCGGCTGGGCACTACGGTCATTGGACGTTTATAGCTTCGAACTCATCATGACGGCTACTCTGCAACTCTTTTTCAAACCGTTTTCGGTGGCGACAATATTTTCGCTTTTCGATCGTGACCGATGGCTTTCGAGTCCGATTCTTACTAACTACTCTTTCGCTCGTGACCCCGGCTTACATGCCAAGGGGGAGCGGTCTCGTTTCCGGACGTTTCACAATCACGGTCAAGAGGTTCCAAAATATTGCACCTTGTAATACTCGCATCAATTTCCGGTTTCTACAGGATGGTTTCCTACGGGGCAAAACTAACCATTCGAGCCAGTGACGTCAATGGGGAATACAATGCTATCGAGCCAGAGCTACATTTCTTAAACATAAACACTTTAATAGAACACTTTATTTACATCTATAACATATATTTGGCAAAACCTGAGTTGACCGGGCCGGTTATTGGGCCCCTTATCTACTTTCAAATATTAAACAAGGGGTCGCGTTTCAACGGCTTTAGTCCCATTCGACCGAAATCCCATTCGACCGAAGGCGGTTTTTGAGGTGTCCCATTCGACCGAATTCTGCCGAAACGTGCGGTTTTTATGTGTCCCATTCGACCGAACGCTTTTATGTGTCGCATTCGACCGAACGCTGCTATATAAATTGGCTTTTGCTATGTTTTCAATTTAGTTACTGAAGTCGTTTGCAATGGAGCGGATAGCTAATAAAGGAGGGTATTTATACATCAATAATAATTATTTATTCCGTCTTAATAAAAAGAAAGATACAAATTGCTATTTTTCTTGCCGAAACGCGATGTGTAAAGTAAAAACTGAAATAGTAAACTTAACCAACTCTAACCTAACCTAACCTAACCTAACCTAACCTAACCTAACCTAAACATGGATCTTCGATAGTACATACCTTATAAATAAAATACCAAATCACCCCGCCAATTGGGCTACATTTTAAAATTCTTTCGGTCGAATGGGATTTCGGTCGTATGGGAATAAACGGTTTCAACGCGCCCAATTTATTGGACACAGAAGGTGATTAAAATGTTTTATATGATTTTATTTGGATTTTAATACTCTAAAGAGTAGTTTTCATGATGGTATTACATTTTTCTGCTTCTCAATTTGTACCAATAATATTAATCTTATCGTTATTATACTTTATGGAATATTTACTAAACGTCGTCTGTTTCTCACGATTAACCTACTGAGATGAAGATTTTTGAAGCGGGTACGAGTTTAAGCAAACAGTCTGGAAGGCTCAAGCCCTTTCCCTTTGTTCGAAGTCGACGATGCGGCGGAGAGCAGGTGCGATGAAAACTGGTTTATGATTCTTCGTGATATTGCTGAATTATCGTTTCAGATCCTTTCGTCGCAGGTTTTTGGAATATCTTTTTCGGGAGAGTGGTTTTCAAAGACGGTATCTATCCAACTAACTGCATTACCTTACTCCTTAAAACTAAAGTTCACTAAGTGTTTCTGATATTAATCAAGACATTAATACAAGGAAGGTAAAACAACACAGCAAAAAAGCATGACCAATAGTAACTGATATCCTTACCAAAACTGTACAGGTCCATAAACTGCAGTTATATTCATAGATTATTGTCATCATAAGCCTATCAACCCCAAGTTCGAATCGAAAGGCAGTGTTGGTTCAAGCAAACGACTGGCGAAAGTACAGCACTAAATCCACGCGGTGGCGGAAAAGATAAACGTAACGCGTCCCGCAATGCATGATGCCAGCTGCTTCGGTAAGAGAGAGATGCGTAGAGAGAGAAAGGGGGAAGGAAGAAGCTTCAGTTTATCTCTACCAGGTGCCGATACTATCACCTAATTTCTTCTTTTTCGCCCGTCCATAGGGCGCTATGCGCGTTTCAAACTTAGAGGTCATAGGCTTATGTTGTCATCTATATTGAATTATAATCGTTCGATCATAAAAACAGTCATTTTGTGAAATAAATGAGTAATAAGTTTTTATTACGTCTAATACAGTTTTATTTACATTGACAACTAACAAGAATAAAAACTAAAATAGATAACGTCTAGTTTACGACTATATCAGTCAGTAGCGCCATCTAGTAAATATTAGCTTATCGCGCCATCTAGTATAATATACTTAATAGGTTAAATATAAGTGAACTAGTGCTATTGTTGATTTGAGGATCAGTAAGCGAGTGGTTTTTTTTGGAAGACACAGGTATTACACATACGAAATTAAACTTCACCAAAAATAATTCTTGCAAAACATTGTCGTCTTAAAAACTCTTTTAATTTAAAATAAATCCTAATTTACACGACTTATACGTGGTTAATGAACATAAATCTCTGAACCTATAAAACAAAAATTACCACTTTAACCATAAAATTACATATCGGTCTCGTGATAGGGTTTTTGATGTTCTGAGGCGGAAGTATCTTCTTGGTCCTTGGACTCGACCTCCTTCATTTCTTCCTCAATTTCGCCAGCTTCGGTTGAACAAAATGACGAGAATGTGTCATCGGATTCTGTAAGCTGAAACGAAACAAAACCTGTCAATTACTGAAAATCAGATACATCGGTCTTAAATAATATCGAAAGATATGCGCTACGGGTTCGTAATCGGGATCCTGGGACGAATGGTAGGACTCCTCTTCGGCTTTGTTCAAAAGTTCTTCCAAAGTCTCTTCAGTTGAGAAATGGTAATTTTCTGGAGTGACAGGACCAGTAAACCATCGATAAACACGATACACTACGTTTTCACTTTTCTCGGAAGAATCCTATTCATTAAACGAAGATATTATTAAACACATATCCGCTTATTGTACATAATATGATTACCAGGCGGCGTTGTTTCGCGAGAGGCTCGTCCGCGGAGCCTTCATCAACAGCGTCATCATTATCGACGGATCGCCGGAAAAGATTTTTGGAACGTCGACGAACACGACGGACGCACTTCATCTGAATTTGGAATCTGGTTAAAACTATACCTTATTTAAAGAAATTACATCTTACATGTCCTCGAACGTAAGATTCGTATATCTTTAAAGCTCTCGAAAGCAAGTCCATTCCGTGAGCAGACAGTGGAACATTTTTATGGATAAATGCGGAAGTCGAGCTCAACAACGCCGATACCTTCTCCGCAGCGCCGTCAACTGTAACAATTAAAATAAACTTAGACCAAGAAAATTGCCACTGAGAGTACTTTCAAATACCGAACAGTTTCCCAGTCTTCTTTGGAATTGTAATTAACTCAATTGTGAACCTCATAATGTCCGCCAACAACGCGTTTATCAGATGCTTGAAGATGGCAATTCGATATTTCTGCGTCAAGACACTTCGTTTAACAGAGTCGGCTACTAGAATATCTTCTTGCTCTTGACCATCCACGCAGCTACTGTTGTTCACATCAGAAGTAACACTGGAGGCATCAGCCTCTTTACTAACCACCAGCTGATCGCCTGTCATGTTGCGAGACTTTCAACTTAAGAATACGCTCTGAAGAAATGTGGATAGATTGATGATAAATTGGAAATGAGTGTAAGATGCGTACTTTCATCGTAATAAATACCCTTTATAAAAAGGCTTATTTAAAAAAAAAATTATAATCTATTGAAGGATTTTTTTTTCTAAAATAGATATGCTTTATCTTTGCTGTAATAGACGTTACAAGAGTTTAATTTAATACTTTGCATTATTTAGAATAAAAAAAAATATAAAATATAAATCTTTGGACGAGTAAAAAAGGGGTTAGTTTTATCACACTTTTTATGCACAATTATGTTGTTTTTATTTAAATAAAAAATTTATAACATTTTTCTAATATTTTTTTACTGATGTTTATTTTAAAAGGTATAAGAAGATAATATTGACTTCGCTTGATGCTTTAAAAATCTGCCTTTTTACAAAACTTGGGGGGTTGAAAGTTTTCTTATATTGTCGTTTGCCTTGGCTTTGGCGTTAAAGTTGTAGTTCCAGCTTTCCAAGCTTGTTTAGAACCGAGATACGGAGAGTGAACGATAAATAAAACGCGCAACGCTCTTCCGAGCTGCCAAAGCGCTCACGCAGCCTGACAACATTCCGCGATTGCGTCGAACAATGATTGACCCTCACATAGGAAGCAGAAACGAGCTGGACGAAGGTCTGCCCAAACATATTTGGACAAATCGGATTTATGGAGAGAATATTACACGAAAACCAATTGCGCAAGCTCATAAAAACCATGCTTAAAACAAGTTAGACAAGTTTTTCAGAGGAACAAATTACTTCAAATAGAGATTTTATGCCGTTGATGTGATTAATTTTTCTAATGTTGCACTGATAAATGATACGTGGACATATATGTGTCTCATGTTTAAAACGTTTTATAATAGATATAAGACTTCGAAAATTTTATGCTTTAGTATCTTTAATACCCGGCTTCGCCCAGGGTCTTAGTTTTAATGAATTATATCTGATTTGTACGTAAGAAAGGAAAACGCTGTAGCAAAAACGTAACACACGTAACACGCGTAGCAAAAAGTCCTCGTAGCAAAAACGTAACACACGTAACACGCGTAGCAAAAAGTCCTGAACTACTTAAAATCCCAACTAAATCTCATCTACGAATTTCACACTAACCCGTTAAAAAGTGTAAACACGTGTAGCAAAAACGTAACACGCGTAGCAAAAAGTACTCGTAGCAAAAACGTATCTCCCGTAACACGCGTAGCAAAAAGTCCTGAACTATCTAAAAATCCCAACTAAACCTCCCCTTGAACGAAATCCCTTTCTTTCACACTAAAGCCCAGTTCACACTATACAATTAATTAGGGCACTTAATTGAAACCAACTAATTGTAAGCAAGAAAAATGAATAGTGTGAACAGAAAAATTGTAACCATTGTTCCAACTTTTTCTGTTCACACTGTACAATTTTCTTGTTACAATTAGTTGGTTTCAATTAAGCGGCCCAATTAATTGTATAGTGTGAACTGGGATTGACTCCCCTTCGACGAATTTCACACTAACCCGTTAGGCGCAAGGAACTCAAGAGAAGAAAACAAACCGAGCGACGTTTTAAAACAAATAACGGCGCGACCACGCGACATTAAAAAAAATTAGATGTAAATATAGATAAGGGAAGCATAAGGGTGGAAGTCGAGAAAAAAAATGAAAGCCGAGACCAGCCGGGTTTTATCCCAGCTTGTGGCACTGGGTGAAAACTCGGAACAACTCCTTCTGCGTTGAGTTTGCAAGTTCTCTCCCCACTGGTTTAAGGGGTTTTCCCCCGAGTTCTTCGGTTTCCCCTTCCATAAAAACTTGTCGAGGTTAACGGTAATAGTTAGTGTAGGGAGCTGTTGGCTCGATCTCGTGGCATGCAGGGCTTGCCACCACCCTCCTACGCATTGTAACCCGGCCACCTGAATTAATGGCTTCAAAAGTTGCATGATGACTTAGGCCCAAGGTGGTGCCTTGGGTATTAGCCTAGCTGATTAATATCTTCCACTTTAATAGATAAGGGAAGCAAAGAGGAGAAAGTCCAAAGTCGAGTAAAATAAAATTGTATTATGAGTAAAATAATAAAATTGAATTAAATTAATAACAATTTGGAATTAGGCGCGTTTAGTTTGAAATCAAGCCCCGAACATTGAGTTAAAATTTCAAAGCTCTAGAGCTAACCGTTCTCGAGTTTTTAGGAACATGACGTTGAAATAAATAAATAAAAGGACAAACTTTAAGACTTATAGCTGATTGCTTTCCCTTTTCAAATGTGTTGTAACTTTAGATCGTCATATGTTTGTGAAGCTCTGCTTGGTAAATTAAATCACAACCGAGGCTTAGGGTATGAAGCATGTTTGATGCAACTAGTTAGGTTCATTTTTAAGATATAGCAAAGATATTTTTCATATTTTAAGGTGATATGTAATATATGTTTCCTAGCCCAAGGAGGTGCTCACGGGCGGAGTCTCCAAATTACTGTGATCAGCAATCCGAGGTCCAATTTTCGGGACCAGTTCTCTTGGATAATGACCCCCCCTCAGTACACCCTTGCGTACCAGCCTATCCGCAGCTGTTACTGTTTTAAACTTAGTTATTACTTAATATCCAAAGCCAATTGTACAGGTCTTCCTCATTTCCCCGTTAATTACATGCGTGTCTCTCCCTCTCTATATTTGCGCAGTGACGTAACTAGGCCAATGCGATGCATCGGGACCAGTCTAATTTATAAGTAAATATAGAAGGGGACTATTTTGCATTGGGGCCCAATTTTTCTTGTTACACCACAGTCTGTGCGTATAATTTTTCTGCGTGTTTTCAGCTGCCAAGTGAACGACGGACGGTACAGGTTGCGAGAGACAACAGTGCCCATGAGATATAGTGGAATACCCTTTTCAGACAGACATTTTAAACCAGGTTTGGTAATCATAGATATGGTATAATATTTTAGTATAAAAGTTTCATTTGGTTTGCAAAGCAACGGTTAAAAGGAGCCGAATAATGTTTCTAATAGTGGGTAAAAACACCAACCAATGAAGTAAAATTTGAATATAGTTTTGGTAAATGACCCATAATCATATGCTATTTCGTAAAACGTAATTTGAAACCCAGACGATTATAAACTGAAAATACGAAACACCGTAAGACATGAAAGTGGTCTTCGTATAAATAAAAATTTCGCAGGTTGGGTCAACATTTTACCCAATCTTTTACTAAAGCATACAAGTGTTTTATAAGCTTCGTATTAAAAGGGTATTAGGAAATGATTACAAGCAACGTCAAACATAACTTCGTAGCTAAATCAAAACAAGCTGGGCAAGCAAAGTGATTTTTATAGAAAGGAGTAACAACAACGACTTTGATAAGAAACTGAGCTAAGGTCGAGTACGGGGGTTGGATTGAAAGAATATCATGGGGTTTCCAATATTGTTTAAACGTGTTATTAAGCGTAGCTATCACTGTGGAAACTTGCCAGGAAAGTTGGCTGTCCTTCGCGCATTAGGGGAAGGAAAAGGGGAGCTTCAGAAAGCGACTCTAGAGAAAAGATTGATGTCCGTCGGAAGCCAAGAGAGTTGGGGGAAAAGGGAAGCTTCGGAAAGCGACTCTAAAGAAAATATTGCTTTCGGTCGGAAGCCAAGAGAGTTGGGGGAAAAGGGGAGCTTCGGAAAGCGACTCTAGAGAAAAGATTGCTGTCCTTTGGAACCCGTGTTTTAATATTTTTTTTTATAAAATAGAGCAATGTTGCTTGTGCGTGATCAAGTAACAGGTGACCGGGTTACAATGCGTAGAAGGGTGGTGGCAAGCCCTTCATGCCACGCGAGCCAACAGCTCCCTACGCTAACTATTACCGTTAACCTCAGCAAGTTTTTATGGGAAGGGGAAACCGAAGATCTCGGTGGAAAACCCCTTTAACCAGTGGGGAGAGAACTTGCAAACTCTACGCAGAAGGAGTGATTCCGGGTTTTCACCCAGTGCCACTAGCTGGGATCGAACCCGGCTCCTCTTGCTGCGAGGCTAAAGTGCTAACCACTCAGCCACCCCACCTTTTAAAAATTGACAATAAGAGTGGATTATCTGCCAAAAAACAGAACTTGAAAGGCTTAGGATCCTTTGCGGTTTTACCGAATAGGCCAAGTTTCAAATAAGATAAGCAATAGCTGTGTACAGATATTTTCGATTTTTTTCTTTGTTCTTTACCAAATAAACAGTGATAATAAACTAAATTATTTATATCGCTTTTGTTTCTCTACTTGGGTTAAATAAACCTAAGCCTGATTAACCACTGGATTTGCAGCTCGCTCCGCTCAAGTCTTTGTTGAAAATGCCGTTTTCGGCTTTAGCGACGACCTAGGTTTTTATTCGTGTCTAGTTTCATAGCGTAGTATCCTCGTGTTGCGTTTTCCATAAGGCTGACGTCTGACGATACTGAAGCCTTAGAGCCCACCGAGATCAAGAGATGATGTGTCACAAGGGGGCGGGGGTTACCGAGACAAAAGAAGCTCAAAGCCTTGGGACTCTGCCATCGGTTAATACGGCACTGTAGTTTCAGAAGATACATCTATAGCATTTATGTTCAAAAGTAACATGTTACCGAGACAAAAGAAGCTCAAAGCCTTGGGACTCTGCCATCGGTTAATACGGCACTGTAGTTTCAGATGATACATCTATAGCATTTATGTTCAAAAGTAACATATAATCTATAGTAAACATTTTGAAAATACCTTCAGAACTGATCCTAGCGATTTTTGTCTGAATTTAAGTACCGTTACCGTGTACTTAATAATTAATAACCTTGGGCGCTTGTTATTGAAATGGCAAACGATGTATTTTGTGCAAGAACTATAATCACTTATAAATTTTTTCGGTCCATTACACTGCTGTGTCAAAATTATAATGAGGCTTTAAATTTTCTGTAAACAGTGGCGTTTATATTGAGTCAAGAAAATACGAAAGCATAACTTTTGATGCATAAGTTTTTAAAGATTCTAGAGCCATCTACTGAAATAAAAAGTGACTGAAGTTATATTTCATAAAATTTGGTCGAAATGCAATTTAAAATATAAAATATTGCAAGTTTATTTGAAATAAATTTTTTCGAAAGTTAAATATTTTACACGGTTTTATTTCGGAGTTTGAGTTCGCAACTAGATGGTGCAGCGTTTGTGATGCCAAGCTACGAATAAAAAAATCGATGAAGCTTTTTTCCGTCAGAAAATGGCTTCGCAGCGAGATTCCGTCACTTTATCTTCGATCGACAATGAAATTAAGGACCTTTATGAACACTGTAAGAATATTGGACTCACGGACGACGAAATTCGAAAACTAGCTAAACCATTGTTGCTTCAATTGGATCTCGGCTTATTGAAACATACTCGCAAACGCCTCTTTGCAACTGTCGTTTCATGCGTGTTCGTTGCATTCCTGTTTTCGCTGGGATTCGTTCAAGAGGCCATTTATGTTTACTCCCGCTTCGGACTACTCAAGGTATACTAGATTTTTTTATTCCTAATTCAATTTGCAAATTTTTCCACTAGATAATTTGATTGAACAGATATTTCAGATATATTTAAAATTATGAAAAACTGTACTAAATACTAAAATTAATTTTTTAACACAAATACAAATTTTACAGCCAGGGTTTTTCCTATAATATAATTTTACTATTCATGCGATTTTCTTTAAAAGTCATTTACTACCATAGGCCTTAAAAATTTATTATTTACAAATAAACCTTTTGCGGGTCTTCATATAGGCATTCCACAAAATATATAACTATTAAATTTGATCAGAGTTAAATGATTGGGAAAAAAGATTAAAACACCGCTAGGAAACTTGTAGAAGGAATTTGTATGAGTGTAAATTGTGCAAGTTCCCCTTAACTAGTTTTTAAGCGCGAGCGGAAAATCTAGTATCTAGTAGTGTAGTCGCCAATGCCACCGATTCTACCGATTCTCGCGCTGAATTCTACATAACTGTCTGACAATTAGGTTTAGAAAGCTCAATAATATGACAATCGATAGAGATAATCATGCTTTCAGAAGCATATCAATGAAAGTTGACCAACAAGTTGCCAATGAACCCATTTTAGTGACGTTAGGCGATTTTCATCTAGGAATCTACTTAATTGTTTTAAATTTAATTCTATTGCGCTAAAAATGATATAAATAATTAGTCCTCATCAGTTGATCACTACGTTTATGGTTGCATAAAGAAATTTAGATTTTATGTGAGTTATGTGGTTAATTCGCGAAACCATACAATCCGCGCACGCACTATTGTTATATTTGAATTTCGTTCCAATTTAAGACTTAGAACAAAAGCGCCATCTGTCTCCAAATATTTGATATTTGACTTTGAAAACCTTTTCGAATTGTGTTCATTTTGTTGTATACTTTTTGCGTGATTTTAGGGCATCGCACGTTTGCTATATTGGGTTTTGGCTATGCTACATCACGGCACGCTATCTGGGCTATTGCTAGATACGGTTTTGGCTATGCTTTTTAGATATATATATCGAAGTGGGACTAATGCTATGGACAGAATGTCGTTAAGTGTTGTTGTACTTTGTTTGTTTGTTGTGGAAAGCGTCGACACGGTAGATGGAGCTGAGAAAAATAATTTGTAAAATAATTTATATTATTGGTGACGCCGGGATTCGAACTCAGATAGCTGCTAGCCGCGTAATCTCTAAAACCCGACGCCTTTACCAATCCTGGCTTGAACACTTTTATAGTTTGTATTTGGCTAGTTAACTTGTCGCAATTGTCGTTCCTTTTTCCTCCTTATTTTACGTATATTTACGGCGTTTAAGGTCAAGTGTACCTCAAACTTCGCATCCCCCCCAAACCCAGTAGATTTCCACGAAGGGTGACACGGGCGTGGCGGGAAGTTTGAATTACAGTGTGGGGCTACACAACTTTTACCGATGGCAAGTTTCAGGTTTTTCAGGTAAACAGGGGGCACAATTTCGCCCCCCCTTTAATAACAATACGTTAAAGTCAACTCTTAAACTTAGGATGGTACTTTTTATATCAAACGATAGAACGCGCAGTGCCGTTAATTTTCGCCCCCTTCGACCAACCCCCTTAAAGGGAGAGTGACCGAAAAAAACAAGTTGGTCTCATTCGATAGAACTTTTTGACGCGCAGGCTGTGCCATTAATTTCCGCCCCCTCCGAATAACCCCCTTTAAGGGAGAGTGACCGAAAAAAACAAGTTGGTCTCATTCGATAGAACTTTTTGACGCGCAGGCAGTGCCGTTAATTTCCGCCCCCTCCGACCACCCCCCTTTAAGGGAGAGTGACCGAAAAAAACAAGTTGGTCTCATTCGATAGAACTTTTTGACGCGCAGGCAGTGCCGTTAATTTCCGCCCCCTCCGACCAACCCCCTTAAAGGGAGAGTGACCGAAAAAACAAGTTGGTCTCATTCGATAGAACTTTTTGACGCGCAGGCTGTGCCATTAATTTCCGCCCCCTCCGACCAACCCCCTTAAAGGGAGAGTGACCGAAAAAAACAAGTTGGTCTCATTCGATAGAACCTTTTGACGCGCAGGCAGTGCCGTTAATTTCCGCCCCCACCGAACAACCCCCTTTAAGGGAGAGTGACCAAAAAAAACAAGTTGGTCTCATTCGATAGAACTTTTTAACGCGCAGGCAGTGCCGTTAATTTCCGCCCCCTCCGACCAACCCCCTTAAAGGGAGAGTGACCGAAAAAACAAGTTGGTCTCATTCGATAGAACGTTTTGACGTGCAGGCTGTGCCGTTAATTTCCGCCCCCTCCGAACAACCCCCTTAAAGGGAGAGTGACCGAAAAAAACCAGTTGGTCTCATTCGATAGAACTTTTGGACGCGCAGGCAGTGCCATTAATTTCCGCCCCCTCCGACCAACCCCCTTAAAGGGAGAGTGACCGAAAAAACAAGTTGGTCTCATTCGATAGAACTTTTTGACGCGCAGGCTGTGCCATTAATTTCCGCCCCCTCCGACCAACCCCCTTAAAGGGAGAGTGACCGAAAAAAACAAGTTGGTCTCATTCGATAGAACTTTTCGACGCGCAGGCTGTGCCATTAATTTCCGCCCCCTCCGACCAACCCCCTTAAAGGGAGAGTGACCGAAAAAAACAAGTTGGTCTCATTCGATAGAACTTTTTGACGCGCAGGCAGTGCCGTTAATTTCCGCCCCCTCCGACCAACCCCCTTAAAGGGAGAGTGACCGAAAAAAACAAGTTGGTCTCATTCGATAGAACTTTTTGACGCGCAGGCAGTGCCATTAATTTCCGCCCCCTCCGACCAACCCCCTTAAAGGGAGAGTGACCGAAAAAAACAAGTTGGTCTCATTCGATAGAACTTTTCGACGCGCAGGCTGTGCCATTAATTTCCGCCCCCTCCGACCAACCCCCTTAAAGGGAGAGTGACCGAAAAAAACAAGTTGGTCTCATTCGATAGAACTTTTTAACGCGCAGGCAGTGCCATTAATTTCCGCCCCCTCCGACCAACCCCCTTAAAGGGAGAGTGACCGAAAAAAACAAGTTGGTCTCATTCGATAGAACTTTTTGACGCGCAGGCAGTGCCGTTAATTTCCGCCCCCTCCGACCAACCCCCTTAAAGGGAGAGTGACCGAAAAAAACAAGTTGGTCTCATTCGATAGAACTTTTTGACGCGCAGGCAGTGCCGTTAATTTCCGCCCCCTCCGACCAACCCCCTTAAAGGGAGAGTGACCGAAAAAAACAAGTTGGTCTCATTCGATAGAACTTTTTGACGCGCAGGCAGTGCCGTTAATTTCCGCCCCCTCCGACCAACCCGCTTAAAGGGAGAGTGACCGAAAAAAACAAGTTGGTCTCATTCGATAGAACTTTTTGACGCGCAGGCAGTGCCGTTAATTTCCGCCCCCTCCGACCAACCCGCTTAAAGGGAGAGTGACCGAAAAAAACCAGTTGGTCTCATTCGATAGAACTTTTTGACGCGCAGGCTGTGCCATTAATTTCCGCCCCCTCCGATCAACCCCCTTAAAGGGAGAGTGACCGAAAAAACAAGTTGGTCTCATTCGATAGAACTTTTTGACGCGCAGGCAGTGACGTTAATTTCCGCCCCCTCCGACCAACCTCCTTAAAGGGAGAGTAATCGAAAAAACAGTTAATAAACTCATGGGTATTTTTTTATGAATTTGCGAATTTACATGACTTTTGGTGCCTAAACTACCCAAATGTTTGATATAAATTTCCTAAAATAAACCCCTTTTAATCCCAGTTTAAGAATTTCTTTAAATCATATTTCCACTTATTTCCATAATTTTAAAGAATAATGTTCGTCGTGTTTTGCTTACCTATTTCACCTTTGATACTTTCCGTCTATCTAACGATAGGAAATCACATGGCCTCAACAGCTTTTGTATTGGTTTATTTGGTTTGCCCACCCGGGTATCCTGAGGGTGGGCGGTGGCCACTCTTTAACATAGGATGGTAAATTATATATCAAACGATAGGAAATCACATGGCCTCAACAGCTTTTGTATTGCTTTGCCTACCTGTGTCTACTAAGGGTGTATGGGTTTGCCCACTCGAATACACTGATGTGGAACTATTATTACGGCCTGGGCCGCCTTGTTAGTTTCTCATCGAATATATATTAGAAGTATCCTGAGGGTGGGTGGCGCCCAAGTTTTAATCCTTCAACTTAGGATGGGATTTTATATATCTAACCATAGGAAATCACATGGCCTCAACAGCTTTTGTATAGCTTTGCCCACCCACGTATCCTGAGGGTGGGTGGCGCCCAAGTTTTAATCCTTCAACTTAGGATGGAATTTTATATATCTAACCATAGGAAATCACATGGCATCAACAGCTTTTGTATTGGTTTGTCTAACGATAATTAATTATACTTTACTATTTACCTTTGGTTTCCCCCTAGCGACTACAAAACAAGGTTCTCGGAGCTCCTGAAATCGTAAGATAAAACTAGGGATATGAAAACTTATTACTCCGGGTTTACGATGCCAATGGTCATTTAATCAGGACACAAGAATACACTATCAATGAGGTTGTTAGGCAACCGTGTACATCAATTCACACAAAAAACGATTATCTTTCCCGACACTCCCAACCCAACAATAATGGTTTCTACCCACTCACTAATAAACCTGACACTATCCAAATATTAACACAATTTATTAACTAATCCCCAATATTAATAATTACTGCCAAGCCATTTTCGAGAAAGTACTTATCATGATAGTTCGGAGAAATCGGATGAAACACGCAGCACTTCGGAAAGACGAAACTTAAAGAAATTTGAATAGATGGCCACAGAGGAAGAGTATAGAGCTTGAGGTGGCGTTGATATCTCTTGAAACGTAGAATGATCACTCCTTGGGTCAGCTTTCGGATTTAAGGCAGTTCGCCGCGATGGCGAATTAAATTAGTTTGTCCTAGCCTCCCTGGCTTTTATCTCGAAAAACTCGAGTTTGGTTTCAACTCCGTGGTACGCCCGGACTCGGGACTTTAACTTTATGTCTACCGGAACTCAGGAAGGACACCTTCCTTGCCTTCTTCTATCTCAGACTTCCCTTCTTTTTTCTGTGTTCCTTCTTTTTGGTGTCCTGGGACATCCGGGCACCTTGGGGTCACGGGTCACGTGGTGGTCACGCTTTGGTGGGAGGAGTTTACACTACCCAATATAAAAATTACGAGTAGTTATAATACAGTTCTACAATTATTTATGATTTATAATTGATACTAAGAAATTTTAAAAGTTATTCGGAAGATGGCTTTATGGCTTATTTATCATGGCTTGGCAGTTGGCTTGGAAATTACCCAAATAATTAACAAACCAAAATACACTAATAAATTATATAAATAGTAAAATCCCCTGACAAGTAAAAATATTCCCCCAAAACCCCAGCATACACTTTCAAAACAAAGTCATAAATTCTTCACCACGAAAGGAAAAACATTTTTCCCGAGAAACTAGGACGTTTTGGCGATTTGACCATTGGCATGTTTTCTTTTTGGATTTCAGAAACTGAAGAGTAATAAAAGGAGATGAGCTCTGACCTTGCCCTACGCTAGAGGAAGAAACCACTTAAGGTAGCCCGCTTCCCGACCTCTGGGACCTGGGGACTCTAATGACCTTTTCGGGGAAACGAACCGCCGATAATAAAAAAGGACCTTTCTTAAAATATTTTTCGAAATATATAAATTTAGTGTGACATTTGCCCACCCACGTATCCAGAGGGTTGACGGTGCGCAATCTTTAACATAGATTGGTAAATTATATATCAAACAATAGGAAATCACATAGGCTCAACAGCTTTTGTATTGCTTTGCCCAACCGCGTATCCTGAGGGTGGGTGGCTCCCAAGTTTTAATCCTTCAACTTAGGATGGTATTTTATATATCGAACGATAGGAAATCACATGGCCTTAACAGCTTTTGTATTGGTTTGCGTATCCTGATGGTGGGCGGTGCCCACTCTTTAACATATGATGGTAAATTATATATCAAACAATAGGAAATCACATGGGCTCAACAGCTTTTATATCAGTTTTCCCACCCGGGTCTCCTGATGGTGGGCGGCATCCACTCTTTAACTTAGGATGGCAATTTATATATCAAACGATAATAAATCACGTAGCCTCAACAGCTTTTGTATTAGTTTGCCTACCTGTGTCTACTAAGGGTGTATGGGTTTGCCCACTCGAATACACTGATGTGGAACTATTATTACGGCCTGGGCCGCCTTGTTAGTTTCTCATCGAATATATATTAGAAGTGACATTAGATGGAGCTACAAGTTGTACGCCGAGCTTTGGTGAAGTTTGAAATTTCGGTGAGAAGTTTGAAATAACGGTTCGCGAAAATAGTTATAAATTTAAAAGGATTAATTTGGCGGAAAGTTTGAATTAGACAATTTATTTCGATATGCTTGAATAGGATTATAATTGGCGGGTGGCGGGAAGTTTGAATTAGACAATTTCTTTCGATATGCTAGAATAGGATTATAATTGGCGGGTGGCGGGAAGCTTAAATTAGGCATTTTATTTTGATATGCTAGAATAGGATTATAATTGGCGGGTGGCGGGAAGTTTGAATTAGACAATTTCTTTTGATATGCTCGAATAGGATTATAATTGGCGGGATGTTTGAATTAGATAATTTCTTTCGATATGTTGTAATAGGAATATTTTTTGACGTTGTAAATTAATTATATTGGATTATTATTGCACGTCGTAAGACATCGAAGGTAGCTTAACTATTTAACCGTTGATAACTTGCGTCGATGTGAAACTAATATTCTGGCTAGGCCGACTTGTTTATTATATCATGAGTATTGCTATACAATGTTTAAGCTATACCATTTTGGTTAGTTTGGTTTTTTTAATAGATGGTCCCCATTTGCTTATACAAGGTGTTTTTTATTCTGCTATAATAAAGATAATTTTCATTGATTATATTGATTTTTCACTGGATGAATGACATGGTAATTAGGATCGTTGTCAATCCACTAGGTTGTTAAAAATGACTGCTTTGGTAGATACTCCTTATTTAATGGTGATTATTAACGCATGGTCATGGATTTCTTTTGAGATGATATTACTCCGTGGTTGTTTATGCGTTAGTTATGTTAAACGACAGGGTGATTGAGATATTGTTTTTAATAAACAGGTTGTTCTGAAACAAACAGCATTTGCATCAGACGTTATCGAAGGTTATTAAGATAATGGAAAAGGTGAATAAAATCTTATTTAAATTTAAAGTTAATATTCAAAATATATTTAATAAATCGGGGGGATTGTGTGAACATAAATGTCCGTGACAACTTGTTACAAAAAATTTCTGGAGTTTTGTGTCAATCGATTGAACAGATCATGTACCAAGAATTTGATGATTTGCCAATTTTAGTGCTCTTTGGTGATTTTCCACATCAAACTTAATTTAAGAAATGCATGTAGATTTATTTAGTATAATACTATATTTTGGTAATGCCTTTTCATATCGAAGCTGTGTTTATAGTGACATCAAAATATTTTAAGCGTGCGCATAATTGTCATATTTGAATTTCGTCCCAATTCTATGTTAAGCATCTGTCTCTGGCATTTTTGCTGTGGCAATTTTTGGCATACTTTATCAGCGCACTATTTACGACAGTCATTTGATATAGGGAAGTGTTTTATATGCAATGTCTCATTTCCCCCTACTTTTTTTTACCGGTTTTTTCGTTATTCTACAGGGTGTTTTTGGTAAGCAATTCGTGAACAGTGCGTAATAAAATTGAACTGAGCTAGCATCCTTTATAACAAACTCACCAGAAATTATGAGTGCTGAAAATATGAACCCACCGCAAAAAATTCACGGACCAGGCCCACCGATAACAATGCACCTCAAAAAACACTATATTGCGCTTAGTTTGGTTCGTATTTTCGCATTGTTATCAGTGGGCCTGATATATAGCGTGCTGGCCATTCTTCTAGATTACTTTGGTTTGTATGTAAGCCATGATCTTTTTACGGAGAGTTTGTTATACAGAGTGTTGGTGATTATATGTTCCTTTAGTTTATATTTTCAGCACTCATTTTTTCTTGTAAGTTTGCTATACAAGATTTTGGGTGATACTAATTTGCCCATGCAAATTATTTTTGCTAAATTACCAAGAACTTGCTATTTTCAGTAGTAGACAAGGATTTGCAAAATAAATAATCTTTTGCCCAGAACATTTAGCAAAATACCTCACTTATGTTTCGAAATTTCAGGAAAAGTCATATTTGCAATCAGACACTAATTTACCCATCACATTTTCATAATGCTTTACTACAATATTATATTTAACGAGAAAATTTTTTATAATAGGCCAAATTTTTGCAAAATGAATACTTATTCACCCAGAACTTTTGCAAACTGCATCTTTCCGCTAATGAATTTACCCAATAATATTTTAAAAAGTTTAATTTTTAAATTTAAAATACGCCATAGTTTGCAAAATTGCCACTTAATTACCCAGAACTTTTGCAACCTACCGTTTGATTTTGTTCAGAAATATTTTACAATGAGTTTTTTAAAATTTAAAATAGGCCATAGTTTGCAAAATAGATGACTAATTTCCCCAGAACGTTTGTAAAATGCATGACCTTATTTATTGTTTAACCAAAAAATAGTTTACGAAGTATAATTTTTGAAATAGGCCATAGTTTACAAAATACAGACTATTTTACCCAGAACTTTTGCAAAAGACGTTACCTATATATTGATTTCGCCCAGAAATATTTTACAAATAGTTTTTATGGCCATGGTTTGCAAAACGAATATTTAATTACCCAGAACTTTGGCAAACTGCTTCTCTCCGCTATTGAATTTACCCAGAAATATTTTAAAAAAATCAATTTTAAATTTTAAAATAAGGCATACAAAAATGTCCTTTTTTGTCGCAACCTATTTTTCCTAATTGTATTTAGTCATGATTTTTTATAACCAATATATACGATAATTTAAATTTATACTTTCAAAAACCATAGATGGGTAACGCATTTTGCAAAAGTTCTGGGTAAATAAGTATTTTATTGACTAAGGCCTATTTTAATTTTTTTTACACTGGGTAAAATATTTCTGGGTAATATCAATAGATAGGTAACGCATTTTGCAGAAATTATGGGTAAATTAGTGTCTATTTTGCAAACTATGGCCTATTTAAAAATTTAAAATTTAATTTTTTAAAATATTGGGTAAATTTAATAGCGGAGAGTTTCAGTTTGCAAAATTTCTGGGAAAACTAGTATTTATTGGGCCAATCGTTGTCTATTTCTGAAAATAACAAGTTCTGGGTATTTTGCAAAATCATTTCAGCCTGATTGATTTTTATTGTGTCGAGTGTTTGGGTCTAGTCTCAGTGCCGCTCTTTGCACATTTTCTTTTTCACGTCTAGAGACGGGTGGCTTCGTTTCGGAACTGTTGCTACGTAATTTCTTCATTGTCGTGGTGATTAATCTTATGTTTGTAATTTTATAGTGATCATATTTTACATCAAACCACGAAATATAATTAAAGTGTCATAAATAGTATTTATTAGAGTATTTGCATGTAGTGTTAATTAACGAGACTTTGGTTCGCACCAAACACATGTGCGCTGCTGTTAACCCTCACTTGCCGTTGTAGGTGGACTATGTTACATAATTTCTCGTTAGAATGCCTTTGTTTAACATTTCCAAAGAAATTTATTGAAGCCTTGTTTCACACGAAACGTGCAATGAGTGGACGAAAATATGAAAACTTAATTATAATCCTTATGCTAGTGGAAAGGATTCCATGGAAATAACAACACATGATCGCCTTAAAAATTTCCTTCTCCCATCAGTAAATGCATTTTATGTCCATAGACAAGTGAAACTATTTGAACCGGTAATTGTAGATTAGGATGACGATGTAATTCGCACTGGGGCCCCGTACATCGTTTGTTTTGGGACCTAATAACAAGTAAAGACGGCCCTGAGTTAAAAGCTACGTAATTAACGTCATTAAACGTGAACAAGGTTTCATTGAATAAAATGCGTTTATGGCATACTTATGAATGATAATCTTGCAGATGAAGTGGTGTTCAGCTAAATTTCGCCTTTGACCCTAATTAGTTTTAAGTATTGTGATTCTGGTAGTTTATTACAAGCCAATGCACGCAGTGAAATAATGATATATCAATGATCTATCATTTAATTGACACTATTTTTATATATCGAAACGTATTGCCAGTAGGTCAATTTCAGTTTTTTTTCTACCTACGTATAAACAACCGTGATAGCATTGTTGCCGGTCATGGTTTGTAAAAATTGAACTGCCCACATTTGGGCGAAGTCCATACGTTCTTATATAAATGACCGATTTTCTGAAATTACCATAAATATATTTTGAAAATGTACGGGTCCAGAGATTTAATAATCACTGTATCGTAGATATTGCCGTATGTCAACTGGGAACCACTTTACCGAAGTCCATGTGCCGTTGAAAATCCTTTTTACGTCAACAATAAAAATCGAATAACAACTAAAGATTGCGAAGTAAGTGTTTACGTCGATATTTTAATAAGTTTTGGAAATCTGGGTGATTTAAAACCGAAATGGATTTGATATGGTCACGAATGGACAAGGTGGCATCAACCTGAACACAAACTATTCGATTGAGGAGTCTCAGCTAAATCTTTTAGTGCGGTGCAGTTCATTCAGATAGATAAATATAATTATTATTTTTTTAAATTTCAAATCAAAATATACCAAATTTATTTTATCTGAAAATAAACGATTTTTGTTTCGCACCAAAACGCGGGCTGCCATTAGTACGCGGGTCATTCCATGACAGATGGGCACAGCATGTCAACCCGACCCCAACCGATTTCGTTCAAAATTGGTATAGGTGGTTTTTACTATCGTGAAAACCGAAATCTCAAATAATTTTGAAATCGGAGTAGTAGTTTTGGAGATACAGAAAATAGCCATTTTCAAAAACGACTTGACCCCTAAAACTGACCAATGCATAACTTCGTCAATTTTGAACCAAAGTGGTTGGGGTCGGGTTGACATGCTGTGCCCATTTGTCATGGAATGACCCACTAGGTAAAAGAGGTAGTAAGGCGGTGTGGTTTGCACTTTCATCTCGAAGCAAAAGGAGCTGAGGTTGAATCTAGCTTGTGGCACTGACTTGTGAGTGAAATCTCGGAACAGCTCCAGCGTTCTCTCCCTGCTGGATTAAGATGTTTTTCCTTTAATTCTTGGGTGATTTCATCCCATTGAAACGCGTTTAAAATGTCACTTATTGAATTGCGCCTTGCTAATTGCTGTTATTAAGTTGTAGGTGACAATACAACTCAAGGTTTTATTATCGGAAACATTTTCCCGCCACCCTACACTCTATTGAGGTAACTTACAAGCCTATGCACAATGAACCTTTAGGTCGAAGTGCTTGGCTTGCCATCCCACTCAATAATAACTTACAAGCCCACGGGTGCTGGCATTTAAACGAGTACCAGACAACAAACCTGGAAATAACGCAATTCTATGAAAATGTAAGGATGTTACATGAATTAAAAGGGAATTATTAAAATAGAAACGTAAAACGGGTGAAGCTCCATTATGTCTTTTCTCGTTTCCCAATACTAATCAATTATGATTTATAAATAAATAAAAATCTTCTGTAGATTTGCGAAGACCTGATAACATTGGACGTAAGGAAAGATGTGAGCCCCAGCGATATTTTGGAGAATTACTTGGAAAACTATGTTCCCGTTATTGTGTCGGATGCCATGAATGACTGGGAAGCCAGTAAACCTTTCGCTTTCGAAGCCATAACACAGGTAAATTTGAAAGCTTTAATGATGATTGACACTATGATTAACAAAGAATGACTACGATGATAATATTTGCCACAAACTATGTTGTTTTGGGTAAGGAGGTAAATTAATTTTTAAAAACTCATTTTTGTTCAACCATAAGACTCAATATAACGGACAACAATCAAAACAGAACCAAAACTAAAACCTATGTTTCCTAAATATTATATCGATTTAATATCTTTTTAAAACTTTTGCTGTATTAAATAAGGAAATGTTCTTCCTGTTTCAAATTTAGATTTGGGTATTCAAGAATATAAATTTTTAATTTAGTATATTTCTAGGCACTTCAATTTTTAAAGTTTCACTTTCTGAAATCGTTTTTTTTTAGTTTACCACATTTTTATTTTCAGTTAATACAATTTTCTTTTCGTTGTGTCGTTTTCTCTACAGGGGTACTTGACTGATATGAAGGTGTCAGATTCCATTCTTTGCATGTTCGATACAAATCTGCGGGTATCGAATCCTTTGTCGCTAATTCGAAAGATATCGTCGAAGACAAACCCGACCCGATGGTTTGCTCACTGGTAAGCCAACGAATCGCGGAATGTGAAACAAATCAAAATGTTTTTATTGTTAATTTAGGGAAAATTGTGAGTTAGCCAATCAGAAACACGTTCGCAAATTCTACCAAAGACCTTATTTTCTTCCATCGGGATTTGAAATGACTCTCAGTAACTGGATCCTCATTTCATCTAATTACAAAGGGCGCAACTTCAAATTGGTAAGCCTTAGATTTTATTTACATAACCCGCTAAAACATACTAAGGAAAAAGCCATTTTGTAAACGGTACTTCTGTCAAAAGTGACATCCTTACCAAATGCTTGTCAAAGGAATCGATTTGAACTGAACGCTAATCGCGAGGTAAAAGCAAAGAAGTTGAATGGAGGTTATACACAATAGATAAGCAATCAGAATAAGGAACGTAAATATGGTCGTTATATTTATAAACAACATGCAATAGCATCAATGAAAGTTAGAAAGTTATTTATCTTCTTTTATTTTTAATTTTATTAATCTTATTCAAAAAGAGCCACGATACTAAACCAGTAATAATTAAAACATCGGAAACTACAATTTGTCATGAAATTAAATGTGCATTTTTACAAAAGAAATAAATCTCATTAGCCTTCATGACATAAAAATAAACCCACTTATAACCTTTTTCTAATAAGAGGCGATTCTTATCGAATTAATAAACTAACATAATAGCTTTTTCAACCAAAAAAATAAACTTTGGCCTAAAGGTTCCCACCGAAATAATTAAATGTTCTAAGCCATTCCCAAAAAAAAACTGGGAGAAGAGGAGTGTTTAAGCATAACATCTTGTTTGTTATAAAACAATTTAATTTTCATTTTAGTTTCTCCACTTATTTAAATCCTTTTTTGTGGTTTCTTCATTATTGTTATTCTTTTTCATTTATTTGCGTGTTTTATTAAAACTATTTTAAAGAATGCGTTTTAATTTCATTTGTTTTTGTACATATCACTCAAGTTCGTAGATAGTTAGCTAAATGTTTATTGAAAATCTGGTTTTCGGTTGAGTTTGTGATTTCTTTTAGTTTGAATGGGCAGAAATCTGAGATGAAGTTGAGATTTGACTCTAAATTATCTAGAACCAATAATTTCAGAGTTTAAATTATCAATTGTAAATTTCTTCACACTGTACCTAAATTGGCTTCGTGTTTGAGATCTCGCAGCTGTACCATATATTCTTCGGTTTACTTCGTTTGATTTTCCAATTAGGGTATTACATTCCATTCATAATTAATATACATGTTAGAGAGAATATCAACTTTATTTCGACTCTCAATTTGCAGATCGATCCCGAAGAAAAGAGCAATGTAGTTTGGTTCGGTCAGGTGCTGGGCGAGAACCAAATTCAGCTGCTTCCCACCAATGAGTGCCAAAAAATATGTCAAGAAATTACTTTCACCTTGGTCGAAGGAGAGATAGGTATTAAATAAACAATTCCAAATGCTAACACTATAAAATGCATTGTATAATGTTGCGTTTTTGATATATTTCAGTGTTAATCCCACTTCGTATGTGGACTTTGAAGTACAAGCCAGGAGAAAATCTCACTAATCTCGCAATCATAGTAGCAGGTTTTTCAAACTAAAGATTTTTGTCATAATTTTCTATCATTGAAAATTTCATTTATTAAATTTATTCGCAATGCAAAGATAGTCAATTATTGGCTTTTACATATGAACAGGGAAAAGCGGTTTCAAACTTTACCTGAAATATCATATTCTGATCTGCAGCAACGTGTTCAGTAAAATGTAAAGTTAATTCCTACTTTTTTTAAAAAGTTTCGATAGTTGTAAGAAGATTTCAATAATCCTACCCCGTTATTGATATTCCGAGATGTTATGTAGTTTGTCGATTTTTAGATGTTCATTGCGATTCCAGAAAAATTCGAAACAAAGTTCTTTTGATCTTGCCCAAACTGTTAAAATGGAAAAGAAAATCGACGTGAAATCGCTACTCTTCTAGACCCCGACGCCGCCAATGTAGGCGCCGGCGCGTCACCGATCTATTTTTAGCACAGTCGCCGCCGAACGATTTTGAACGGCGCGCCGTCGTCAGTTTATAATACTTTTTAACAGGGCTACCAGATTTTAATATCGGTCTCTCTGCAGCTTTAAGAAAAATGTAAGTGTTTTTTGGTATTGAAAGTAAAGACAGTTGATATATCTATTTACGTGAACGTCTTAAACTCCTAGATAAGGGAATGCTAAAACATCCTACAATGAAAACGACATTTCATATAAACGCCGCGCCACAAGGTTGACGCCGCCGTTAAATTTTGGTTCAACGCCGACGTCGACCAAAAACTCAACGCACGCCGATCGCGCCGCCGCTACCGATGGAAAATTACCGGATCGCCGCCGCCGGTCTAATCTCTACGAGCACTTAATAATAGTAATAATAATAACTAGGACGTCACAAAACCCCAAAGGGTATTTTTGACACAGACTTGAGCGGAGCGAGCGAGACGTGAAATAAGAGCATACAAGAAATAGTTATTAAATTGAGCAAACATATTTTATACATCGCCAAAGTTACAAAAGCTCTAATCTCTCTAGTTCTTTTTTTTTGGTTGGTAGCCCGGGTTTACTATTAACCTTCAAAAGGCGCTCAAAATTGAAACCTGGATCGAAGATGTTTAACGCGCGACACCGCAACGTATGACATACCAAGGGCGAATTCGCTGGGCCCGAGATCCACGACTGTTTTCTCAAGCGTTAAACCTTGTGAACGATGAATGCTTATGGCGTAAGCAAGTAACGCCTGTTAAAACCGTAGGAATAATGCCTGTTAAAACCGTAGGAGCAACGCCTGTTAAAACCGTAGGAGCAACGCCTGTTAAAACCGTAGGAGCAACGCCTGTTAAAACCATAGGAGCAACGCCTGTTAAAACCGTAGGAGCAACGCCTGTTAAAACCGTAGGAGCAACGCCTGTTAAAACCGTAGGAGCAACGCCTGTTAAAACCGTAGGAGCAACGCCTGTTAAAACCGTAGGAGCAACGCCTGTTAAAACCGTAGGAGCAACGCCTGTTAAAACCGTAGGAGCAACGCCTGTTAAAACCATAGGAGCAACGCCTGTTAAAACCGTAGGAGCAACGCCTGTTAAAACCGTAGGAGCAACGCCTGTTAAAACCGTAGGAGCAACGCCTGTTAAAACCATAGGAGCAACGCCTGTTAAAACCGTAGGAGCAACGCCTGTTAAAACCGTAGGAGCAACGCCTGTTAAAACCGTAGGAGCAACGCCTGTTAAAACCGTAGGAGCAACGCCTGTTAAAACCGTAGGAGCAACGCCTGTTAAAACCGTAGGAGCAACGCCTGTTAAAACCGTAGGAGCAACGCCTGTTAAAACCGTAGGAGCAACGCCTGTTAAAACCGTAGGAGCAACGCCTGTTAAAACCGTAGGAGCAACGCCTGTTAAAACCGTAGGAGCAACGCCTGTTAAAACCGTAGGAGCAACGCCTGTTAAAACCGTAGGAGCAACGCCTGTTAAAACCGTAGGAGCAACGCCTGTTAAAACCGTAGGAGCAACGCCTGTTAAAACCGTAGGAGCAACGCCTGTTAAAACCGTAGGAGCAACGCCTGTTAAAACCGTAGGAGCAACGCCTGTTAAAACCGTAGGAGCAACGCCTGTTAAAACCGTTGGAGCAAAAACAAATCGTGCCTCGCCCCAAAACGTTGCTGCCAAAACAAATCCTACCTTCGCTACTCAATCGCCCCAAAACGTTGCTGCCAAAACAAATCCTACCTTCGCTACTCAATCGCCACAAACAACCCATAACAAAAAAGCAGCCGCTCCACCAGCAAAGTACGTTTTATAATTAAATTTAAATAATGTAAATAAACAATTTAAATAATGTAAATAAACAATTTAAATAATGTAAATAAACAATTTAAATAATGTAAATAAACAATTTAAATAATGTAAATAAACAATTTAAATAATGTAAATAAACAATTTAAATAATGTAAATAAACAATTTAAATAATGTAAATAAACAATTTAAATAATGTAAATAAACAATTTAAATAATGTAAATAAACAATTTAAATAATGTAAATAAACAATTTAAATAATGTAAATAAACAATTTAAATAATGTAAATAAACAATTTAAATAATGTAAATAAACAATTTAAATAATGTAAATAAACAATTTAAATAATGTAAATAAACAATTTAAATAATGTAAATAAACAATTTAAATAATGTAAATAAACAATTTAAATAATGTAAATAAACAATTTAAATAATGTAAATAAACAATTTAAATAATGTAAATAAACAATTTAAATAATGTAAATAAACAATTTAAATAATGTAAATAAACAATTTAAATAATGTAAATAAACAATTTAAATAATGTAAATAAACAATTTAAATAATGTAAATAAACAATTTAAATAATGTAAATAAACAATTTAAATAATGTAAATAAACAATTTAAATAATGTAAATAAACAATTTAAATAATGTAAATAAACAATTTAAATAATGTAAATAAACAATTTAAATAATGTAAATAAACAATTTAAATAATGTAAATAAACAATTTAAATAATGTAAATAAACAATTTAAATAATGTAAATAAACAATTTAAATAATGTAAATAAACAATTTAAATAATGTAAATAAACAATTTAAATAATGTAAATAAACAATTTAAATAATGTAAATAAACAATTTAAAATTAGTAGTTAATTACCTAAAACTAATTAAATACCTAATTAAAATATATAAAGAACTAATTAAATACCTAATTAAAATCTATGAAGAACTAACTAAAATAAATAATTAAATAACTTATTTACAAATGTAACGATCTACAAATAATTCATTATTTCCAAAGGAGAAACCTTTTGGAGGACCCAGCGTTCGATGAATTCAACGAAATGGCCAATTTCATTCCAGTTACATTAATGTCTGGGGAAATAGTTGTAAAATTAGGCAGTAGAGTCATTGAAATTGAAGTTGTGGAAACCCTGAATTTCATTTTGGACAGAATTAAATAAAAAAATGCATAAAAAACCGCCTTTCATTTTTCTCATCTCCCTCTCTCCCGCAATGCATAAAAAAAGACTTTCAATCCCCTCCCCTCTTACACACACTTTACGTGAACAGCCAGGTTCTCTATCGAAAGTCGCCTTACACACATGCTATCTAGCGATACTATTAGACCCAGGCTTCGGACGGTTTCTACTCTCTCGCCTTTTACGCGCGCTGCGCTGCCAGGTTCCCTCTATACGTGCGCTATCTGGCTTCTCTCTCTCCCTACTCTCTCCCTTTATACACGCGGTCCCCTTTTGCGCGCGCTTCCAGGTTCACCGGGTGTTCACCGGGCGCCAGGCTTCAAGCGGTTTCTACTCTCTCGCCTTTTACGCGCGCTGCGTTGCCAGGTTCCCTCTATACGCGCGCTATCTGGCTTCTATCTCTCCCTACTCTCTCCCTTTATACACGCGGTCCCCTTTTGCGCGCGCTTCCAGGTTCACCGGGTGTTCACCGGGCGCCAGGCTTCAGGCGGTTTCTACTCTCTCGCCTTTTACGCGCGCTGCGTTGCCAGGTTCCCTCTATACGCGCGCTATCTGGCTTCTATCTCTCCCTACTCTCTCCCTTTATACACGCGGTCCCCTTTTGCGCGCGCTTCCAGGTTCACCGGGTGTTCACCGGGCGCCAGGCTTCAGGCGGTTTCTACTCTCTCGCCTTTTACGCGCGCTGCGTTGCCAGGTTGCCTCTATACGCGCGCTATCTGGCTTCTATCTCTCCCTACTCTCTCCCTTTATACACGCGGTCCCCTTTTGCGCGCGCTTCCAGGTTCACCGGGTGTTCAAATGGCGCCAGGCTTCAGGCGGTTTATACTCTCTCGCCTTTTACGCGCGCTGCGTTGCCAGGTTCCCTCTATACGCGCGCTATCTGGCTTCTATCTCTCCCTACTCTCTCCCTTTATACACGCGGTCCCCTTTTGCGCGCGCTTCCAGGTTCACCGGGTGTCCACCGGGCGCCAGGCTTCAGGCGGTTTCTACTCTCTCGCCTTTTACGCGCGCTGCGTTGCCAGGTTCCCTATATACGCGCGCTATCTGGCTTCTATCTCTCCCTACTCTCTCCCTTTATACACGCGGTCCCCTTTTGCGCGCGCTTCCAGGTTCACCGGGTGTTCACCGGGCGCCAGGCTTCAGGCGGTTTCTACTCTCTCGTCTTTTACGCGCGCTGCGTTGCCAGGTTCCCTCTATACGCGCGCTATCTGGCTTCTATCTCTCCCTACACTCTCCCTTTATACACGCGGTCCCTTTTGCGCGCGCTTCCAGGTTCACCGGGTGTTCACCGGGCGCCAGGCTTCAGGCGGTTTCTACTCTCTCGCCTTTTACGCGCGCTGCGTTGCCGGTTCCCTCTATACGCGCGCTATCTGGCTTCTATCTCTCCCTACTCTCTCCCTTTATACACGCGGTCCCCTTTTGCGCGCGCTTCCAGGTTCACCGTGTGTTCACCGGGCGCCAGGCTTCAGGTGGTTTCTACTCTCTCGCCTTTTACGCGCGCTGCGTTGCCAGGTTCCCTCTATACGCGCGCTATCTGGCTTCTATCTCTCCCTACTATCTCCCTTTATACACGCGGTCCCCTTTTGCGCGCGCTTCCAGGTTCACCGGGTGTTGACCGGGCGCCAGGCTTCAGGCGGTTTATACTCTCTCGCCTTTTACGCGCGCTGCGTTGCCAGGTTCCCTCTATACGCGCGCTATCTGGCTTCTATCTCTCTCTACTCTCTCCCTTTATACACGCGGTCCCCTTTTGCGCGCGCTTCCAGGTTCACCGGGTGTTCACCGGGCGCCAGGCTTCAGGCGGTTTCTACTCTCTCGCCTTTTACGCGCGCTGCGTTGCCAGGTTCCCTGTATACGCGCGCTATCTGGCTTCTATCTCTCCCTACTCTCTCCCTTTATACACGCGGTCCCCTTTTGCGCGCGCTTCCAGGTTCACCGGGTGTTCACCGGGCGCCAGGCTTCAGGCGGTTTCTACTTTCTCGCCTTTTACGCGCGCTGCGTTGCCAGGTTCCCTCTATACGCGCGCTATCTGGCTTCTATCTCTCCCTACTCTCTCCCTTTATACACGCGGTCCCCTTTTGCGCGCGCTTCCAGGTTCACCGGGTGTTCACCGGGCGCCAGGCTTCAGGCGGTTTCTACTCTCTCGCCTTTTACGCGCGCTGCGTTGCCAGGTTCCCTCTATACGCGCGCTATCTGGCTTCTATCTCTCCCTACTCTCTCCCTTTATACACGCGGTCCCCTTTTGCGCGCGCTTCCAGGTTCACCGGGTGTTCACCGGGCGCCAGGCTTCAGGCGGTTTCTACTCTCTCGCCTTTTACGCGCGCTGTTTTGCCAGGTTCCCTCTATACGCGCGCTATCTGGCTTCTATCTCTCCCTACTCTCTCCCTTTATACACGCGGTCCCCTTTTGCGCGCGCTTCCAGGTTCACCGGGTGTTCACCGGGCGCCAGGCTTCAGGCGGTTTCTACTCTCTCGCCTTTTACGCGCGCTGCGTTGCCAGGTTGCCTCTATACGCGCGCTATCTGGCTTCTATCTCTCCCTACTCTCTCCCTTTATACACGCGGTCCCCTTTTGCGCGCGCTTCCAGGTTCACCGGGTGTTCAAATGGCGCCAGGCTTCAGGCGGTTTATACTCTCTCGCCTTTTACGCGCGCTGCGTTGCCAGGTTCCCTCTATACGCGCGCTATCTGGCTTCTATCTCTCCCTACTCTCTCCCTTTATACACGCGGTCCCCTTTTGCGCGCGCTTCCAGGTTCACCGGGTGTCCACCGGGCGCCAGGCTTCAGGCGGTTTCTACTCTCTCGCCTTTTACGCGCGCTGCGTTGCCAGGTTCCCTATATACGCGCGCTATCTGGCTTCTATCTCTCCCTACTCTCTCCCTTTATACACGCGGTCCCCTTTTGCGCGCGCTTCCAGGTTCACCGGGTGTTCACCGGGCGCCAGGCTTCAGGCGGTTTCTACTCTCTCGTCTTTTACGCGCGCTGCGTTGCCAGGTTCCCTCTATACGCGCGCTATCTGGCTTCTATCTCTCCCTACACTCTCCCTTTATACACGCGGTCCCTTTTGCGCGCGCTTCCAGGTTCACCGGGTGTTCACCGGGCGCCAGGCTTCAGGCGGTTTCTACTCTCTCGCCTTTTACGCGCGCTGCGTTGCCGGTTCCCTCTATACGCGCGCTATCTGGCTTCTATCTCTCCCTACTCTCTCCCTTTATACACGCGGTCCCCTTTTGCGCGCGCTTCCAGGTTCACCGTGTGTTCACCGGGCGCCAGGCTTCAGGTGGTTTCTACTCTCTCGCCTTTTACGCGCGCTGCGTTGCCAGGTTCCCTCTATACGCGCGCTATCTGGCTTCTATCTCTCCCTACTATCTCCCTTTATACACGCGGTCCCCTTTTGCGCGCGCTTCCAGGTTCACCGGGTGTTGACCGGGCGCCAGGCTTCAGGCGGTTTATACTCTCTCGCCTTTTACGCGCGCTGCGTTGCCAGGTTCCCTCTATACGCGCGCTATCTGGCTTCTATCTCTCTCTACTCTCTCCCTTTATACACGCGGTCCCCTTTTGCGCGCGCTTCCAGGTTCACCGGGTGTTCACCGGGCGCCAGGCTTCAGGCGGTTTCTACTCTCTCGCCTTTTACGCGCGCTGCGTTGCCAGGTTCCCTGTATACGCGCGCTATCTGGCTTCTATCTCTCCCTACTCTCTCCCTTTATACACGCGGTCCCCTTTTGCGCGCGCTTCCAGGTTCACCGGGTGTTCACCGGGCGCCAGGCTTCAGGCGGTTTCTACTTTCTCGCCTTTTACGCGCGCTGCGTTGCCAGGTTCCCTCTATACGCGCGCTATCTGGCTTCTATCTCTCCCTACTCTCTCCCTTTATACACGCGGTCCCCTTTTGCGCGCGCTTCCAGGTTCACCGGGTGTTCACCGGGCGCCAGGCTTCAGGCGGTTTCTACTCTCTCGCCTTTTACGCGCGCTGCGTTGCCAGGTTCCCTCTATACGCGCGCTATCTGGCTTCTATCTCTCCCTACTCTCTCCCTTTATACACGCGGTCCCCTTTTGCGCGCGCTTCCAGGTTCACCGGGTGTTCACCGGGCGCCAGGCTTCAGGCGGTTTCTACTCTCTCGCCTTTTACGCGCGCTGTTTTGCCAGGTTCCCTCTATACGCGCGCTATCTGGCTTCTATCTCTCCCTACTCTCTCCCTTTATACACGCGGTCCCCTTTTGCGCGCGCTTCCAGGTTCACCGGGTGTTCACCGGGCGCCAGGCTTCAGGCGGTTTCTACTCTCTCGCCTTTTACGCGCGCTGCGTTGCCAGGTTCCCTCTATACGCGCGCTATCTGGCTTCTATCTCTCCCTACTCTCTCCCTTTATACACGCGGTCCCCTTTTGCGCGCGCTTCCAGGTTCACCGGGTGTTCACCGGGCGCCAGGCTTCAGGCGATTTCTACTCTCTCGCCTTTTACGCGCGCTGCGTTGCCAGGTTCCCTCTATACGCGCGCTATCTGGCTTCTATCTCTCCCTACTCTCTCCCTTAATACACGCGGTCCCCTTTTGTGCGCGCTTCCAGGTTCACCGGGTGTTCACCGGGCGCCAGGCTTCAGGCGGTTTCTACTCTCTCGCCTTTTACGCGCGCTGCGTTGCCAGGTTCCCTCTATACGCGCGCTATCTGGCTTCTATCTCTCCCTACTCTCTCCCTTTATACACGCGGTCCCCTTTTGCGCGCGCTTCCAGGTTCACCGGGGTTTCACCGGGCGCCAGGCTTCAGGCGGTTTATACTCTCTCGCCTTTTACGCGCGCTGCGTTGCCAGGTTCCCTCTATACGCGCGCTATCTGGCTTCTATATCTCCCTACTCTCTCCCTTTATACACGCGGTCCCCTTTTGCGCGCGCTTCCAGGTTCACCGGGTGTTCACCGGGCGCCAGGCTTCAGGCGGTTTCTACTCTCTCGCCTTTTACGCGCGCTGCGTTGCCAGGTTCCCTCTATACGCGCGCTATCTGGCTTCTTTCTCTCCCTACTCTCTCCCTTTATACACGCGGTCCCCTTTTGCGCGCGCTTCCAGGTTCACCGGGTGTTCACCGGGCGCCAGGCTTCAGGCGGTTTCTACTCTCTCGCCTTTTACGCGCGCTGCGTTGCCAGGTTCCCTCTATACGCGCGCTATCTGGCTTCTATCTCTCCCTACTCTCTCCCTTTATACACGCGGTCCCCTTTTGCGCGTGCTTCCAGGTTCACCGTGTGTTCACCGGGCGCCAGGCTTCAGGCGGTTTCTACTCTCTCGCCTTTTACGCGCGCTGCGTTGCCAGGTTCCCTCTATACGCGCGCTATCTGGCTTCTATCTCTCCCTTTATACACGCGGTTCCCTTTTGCGCGCGCTTCCAGGTTCACCGGGTGTTCACCGGGCGCCAGGCTTCAGGCGGTTTCTACTCTCTCGCCTTTTACGCGCGCTGCGTTGCCAGGTTCCCTCTATACGCGCGCTATCTGGCTTCTATCTCTCCCTACTCTCTCCCTTTATACACGCGGTCCCCTTTTGCGCGCGCTTCCAGGTTCACCGGGTGTTCACCGGGCGCCAGGCTTCAGGCGGTTTCTACTCTCTCGCCTTTTACGCGCGCTGCGTTGCCAGGTTCCCTCTATACGCGCGCTATCTGGCTTCTATCTCTCCCTACTCTCTCCCTTTATACACGCGGTCCCCTTTTGCGCGCGCTTCCAGGTTCACCGGGTGTTCACCGGGCGCCAGGCTTCAGGCGGTTTATACTCTCTCGCTTTTTACGCGCGCTTCACATAGGTTATTTTGACGGCTTCGGACAATCACAGGACCAGCATTTTTTCCCCATAGCAGTCGTTGCTAATAATAATAATCAGCTAAGCTAATACCGAAGTCACCGCTTTAGGCCTAAGTCATCAAGCGACTTTTAGGCCATTAATCCAGGTGGCCGGGTTACAATGCGTAAGAGGGTGGTGGCAAACCCTTCACGCCACGCGAGCCTAGCTGATAATTATTATCTTATTATTATTAATCAGAATCTATTACTCGGGCGCCAACAAGTAGTCCGGCTTCTGAGAGATGTGGTTTTGACGACTTTTAATCAGCTAGGCTAATACCCAAGGCACCACCTTAGGCCTGAGTCATCAAGCGACTTTTAAAGCCATAGTTCAGGTGGCCGGGTTACAATGCGTAGGAGGGTGGTGGCAAGCCCTTCACGCCACGCTAACCAACAGCTCTCTACACTAACTATCACCTTTAATCTCTAAAAGTTTTTATGTAAGGGTAAACCGAAGAACTCGTTGGAAAACCCCTTAAACTAGTGGGGAGAGAACCTGCAAACTCAACGCAGGAGTAGTTCCGAGTTTTCACCCAGTGCCACAAGGTGGGATCGAACCCGGCTCCTCTTGCTGCGAGGCGAAAGCGCTAACCACTCCGCCACCCCACCTATTTTCGCACTCGCTCCTTGAAAGTAAAAATGTGCACGCGACGAAACTAAAATAAAATAATCACGGTATTTTACAGAGAAGCCTATTCACTAGTTAAAGACGTTAAAAATACACGTGAATCCCATTTTTTCATTCCCCATCGACTTAATAGCTGCGCCCATTTAATTATATCTTAATTTCGAACTTTTTTTATTTTCACACGCTGTTTAATGCGTACGCTCTTTTAACATCCAATCCCTTGGAATTGGTTGCATTGGTTTCACGTACAGTTTAGCTGACAATTCTTTAACAGTTAGGGCTATAAAGGTCAATGATACGTTTATTTATCAGGCAGAAAATCATCTAAATAGCCCAGTATTTATTTTAGAGACAGGGTACCCAGGAATTCAATAGTGCCCATTTTTGTGATTTTGGAATTCTTCTACTAAACTTCTCAACCGATGGATTTACAAGACTAAATGATGTATAAGTCGATATACAATGCCTCACCTTTTTGGAATTTATAGTAATTTCTGCGATTCGAGCCTTAGACTCGAGCAATGTTAATTTTTAGTTTCATTCATGGCCTATTTTTGTTTCGTTGCCCCAAGGGGGGGGGAAACGAATTATAGTTTCCCCCTGAATCGGGTCGTCTTGGATAGGGGTGTTGGATAGGATTACCTTGCCGTGTTCGTAAAGGCGCGAGTTCAGTGGAGTTTGCGGTTGAGGCTGTGAAGGGCACTCCGGGGGTAACGTCAGGGTCTTGGCCGACCGATAAAGGGGTGGTGGTGGGAGGGAGCAGGTCAACTCGTACTAGCCGCAAAGGCATTTTTCGAGGGTCCGCGTTTAACGCAACAACTTCAAGGTAAGCCTGCCCCCTCCACTTTTCGTCCATCGTTCATCCTTTTCCTTGGCGCCGTCGCGGCGGGTTGGCCTTGTACGAAAGTTTCAAAAATTCTACGCTAACACTGCCGAAGCGGCGCTGCGGTTGTGAAATCGCTGTCATGTTTATTACTTAAATTAAATATAACTTAAATATAAAAGCTCGCTCCGTGGAATACCTCGTCCAACGTATTGCAATAGCCGTGCAACGGGGTAACGCTGCTTCCATTTTAAGCACGTTTGCTCCGCGAGCTTCGTTGGCGGTCTACATAGATAATCTATTTTAATATAAAAAGTCTTGGTTTAAAAGTTATTAGAATATTTTTTAAGTTATAAGAATATTTTTTAAGTTATTAGAATATTTTTTAAGTTATTAGAATATTTTTTAAGTTATTAGAATATTTTTTAAGTTATTAGAATATTTTTTAAGTTATTAGAATATTTTTTAAGTTACTAGAATATTTTTTAAGTTATTAGAATATTTTTTAAGTAACGTAATATCATTAAACATAGATGGCGATAGCGTCACCTTTTACTTTTCAAACTTTCTCTTGAATCCGTTTCCTGGTCAAGGGGTGTGACACTTATCGGAATAATACGCGATGCTTACAACGTATGGCCTGAAGTAACAAATAAGTGTGACACTTACCGAAGTAATACGCGATGCTTACAACGTATGACCAAAAGAAACAAATAAGTGTGACACTTATCGAAGCCTTTAAGTAATCGTCATTCAAAGCGCTTACGAGAAGGTGAATCCTCATTCAATAACAATGGGGAATCAAAATGCCCTTAAAAAGTTTAATCGTGGGTTTCGTTACCGTTCTTTCACGCTCAATGTGGGAGGAATCAGAGAGAGTCTTCGGGAGAACCCGGATAATTTATACGCTATCGAATTTATTTGACGGGAAAAAAATATTTCGCCGGTGTTTTTAATAGAAGCCAAAATAAACGTGCGACAAACTAAATCTCCAAGTTTGGGCTTGATTAATAATTATGGAATTTCTCGTGAAAAGAAAGTAAGTAGAAGGAAAGTGACGGTTTGACATCGATCCTAGGATCGAGGATCGAGGATCCAGGATTTAAGGGGTGAAATGGGGGTAAAATCGTCGAAAAGTCAATGTATTTAGGGTAATAAGTTAAAATGATGTAATGATAACCTCGGTGGCGCGTGCGCGGATTACCCCGGAGGACGCGGTTAATTTGAATTTAAATGATAGATAGCGCGCGCGTGCGCGGATTACCCGGGGGACGCGGTTAATTTTAATTTAAGAGTGTTTTGACGTCATTGAATATTCGTTGTTAAAGTAGAATGGAAACATTTTTAAACTTCATTTTAATATCATTGTAGTACTTAAATATGCTTGGCACTTGAATCTATATCACGAGTATTTTTTTTAAACGAATATTTCAAGTTTAAGTATGAGAAACGTATCGTTCTCAAGTATTGTAATTGTACACGTGATTCCGTATGAGGACCGGATAAATTCCTATATACGTAACGCGATACACTTCCAAATGCGTATACGTAGAATGGAATTAATTTTAAACCCCATTTTAATAAATAATATATCGAAGATCAAAAATTTCAGAGTATAAAAAGGGAAAACCGTATAATAGTTAGACCAGATTTCGAAAGTTCACCATCTGTATTGTATTGGAAGTGACTCCGAGGAATCTTAAAATGTAAGTAGGAATACTCGGTGATAATTCTTAACTTTGTCTTAATGTATGTATTTTATAGGAATTGTTCATTTCCTGTGTCTGCTGACAAAGGGTTAATCGTTTATTTTATAAATTAATTTATTAAATTAAAAAATATAGAAATATAATAAAAAGTAAATTACATAAATCCATCGGAATTGATTTGCGGGTGTTCGGGGATTTGATAAACATCGTTAACATTTCTTATTGGACGAGGGTACGTACGTTATAATGCTATATAAAAATAATTTTTATCTAATTGTGGTAAAAAATATATAAAAAATATAAATAACTTATAAAAAGTTTTAAAAAAGTTTTAATATATTTCAAAATAAAATATAAAGAATAAAGAAATTATACACTAAGGTTTATAGTATAGCTAAATATTAGTTATTATTTCTATAGTGAAATGGCATCGAATAATCTTCGATCTTTATCTGGAGAAATTGATACACCTTCATCAATATCTATTACAAATTCGGTAATCTATATAAATAAAATAGTTTTGTATTTATATTATAAAGTTACATAAGTAATTATAATTTATTTATATTTAGATAATCGGAAGTAATAATGAATCTATTGAATCCAATGTAAAGAAAATGCATCAAGATATTAACTTGGAAAATCCAAAAGATGATTCACCAGTAAGCAGTATTCAGATAATTAAAAATCATAAACAAAAACCGACTGATTACGGTGCATCAAGAGATTATATCTGTATATCTTCGAAAAAAGGTGAATCATTAAACATCAACAATGCGGTAATTTACTTATAATATATTTTATATGAAAAAAATTAAAGTATTGTTTTATTTAGAAGTTTAAATTTTAAGTTAATGGTTTATTTTAGAATAACTATATGTTAAATTATTTATTTTAGAATAGCGTTGATACATATGGTGGTAGGACAACATTAGAAAGTAGGTATATTGATTTAAATAAACTATCGATTAATTAAACATTTTAATAATATTTTTACATAGCTTCGATAGTATCCAGAGATTGTACGATTGTTATTACAAAATGAAACTAATTTATTTTATAATCTAATTTGAATTATTTATCAATAAATATAAAAAATTGTTTTGTTTTGTATTTAAATGTACACATTTTCATGCAAAAAAAAGTTTTTTTTATCATTTTCTAGTAAGCGATTCTAAATTAGTTATTTTAACTCTTGCTAATTCTAATTCCTAGCCATTGTATTAGTAAGCAGATTTTTGCTCGATCCATTGTCAGGGTTGGCAAAAATGATGTTTTTTTCATAAAAAACAAAAAAACAGTTTTTTATGATTAAAACATGTTTTTTTTGTTTAAAATGAGTTTTTTATTACAACAAAAAAAAACAATGTTTAAAACATGTTTAAAACAGGTTTTAAACCTTTTTTTAGTGGTAGTGATTATGTCTAGCCCTACAAACTACAATCTCGAGACAGAAGAGCAGACGCCACTCACGCCAGATAATCACAAATAACGAGACAAGGCCGGCTTGTACTTTCTTTCACGTGTGCTGCTGCAACACTAAACTAGCTGTTGTGTTCTTGATAATTATAGTTATTTAGGAAGATTTATATATTAAATTCAATTTTTTTTTCGAGCTAGAGGCAATAACTAAAGACATTGAAAGTTGTAAAAAAGGTTGCAAATGGCATTGACTCCTGCACATTTCTTAGGAAATATGCTAGACCCAAGGTTCAACGGAAATCAACTGGATGAGGACCAACGTGACTTAGCAATGCAGTACATAGCATCATATCACCCCTCGATAATGCCTGATGTAATAAAATATCAAGCAAAAATGTCGCCTTTTAAAGACTATTTGTTTTCAGACGTTGTACTCAAAAGTGAAATAAAACTTAGTTCTAGCTCCAGTTTGGCAGAGCAAACTATAGAAGTTGTTAATCAACTTCATACTGCTGTAGCTTCCTCAGCCGGAATAGAAAGAGTATTTTCAGCTTTTGGTCTGGTTCATTCTAAAATACGAAACCGACTGGGAACTGAAAAAGCCGCTTAAGACCTTTTCACACGAGCCAACTTTTCAAATCAAAATGCTGAGTCAGCAAAAATGGATCAGTGATCCATTTTTTTCTCGCGTACTTTTTTGGTGGATCAACTCATCGAACTTTTATTCACACGAACCAACTAGTTTACTCAACTCAAAGTTGACTCATCTAGTTGGATCAAAAAGTTGGCTCGTGTGAATAGACCTTAAGTTGGTTAAAACACTGAATCAAAAACCTTTTCGTGTAAATCGTGTAACTAATGTTTAACTTTTGAATAAATGAAGTAATTTTTAAAAATTTAAATGTTTTTTATAAAAAAAACCAAAATTAACATTATATGTAGCTTAAGGAAAAAAACATGTTTAAAACATTTTGTTTAAAACGATTAAAACAAATTGAAAAAAAACTTGGACCGGTGTTTTAAACATGTTTAAAACATTTGTTTTAAACATTTTGTTTAAAACTTGCCAACCCTGTCCATTGTTACGTTTGTTATATTTTGTGTGATATGGTTAATGAAAATAAAAAAAGGTCTCGACAAGCTCATTTCAAATGGGTATACGAATACGTTAAATTACATTCCGATATACAAATATATACTCTTTACGTTCAATACGTTTAAATAGCTTTCTAAAATGTTAATATAGGTATTAAAATACTGCAAAAACCTCTGACTCTACGTTCAATACGTTAAAGTAGATTTCAATACGTAAATATAGATGAAAAAATACTAGAAAAACACGAATACTATTATTTTTTTTAATTTTTGGAAATACACAACATCCACCAGTTACTTCGCAATATGACGAACTGGCTGCTCTCTTTGTCCCTAAAATATCACAATTTAAACACAAATATATGCGTGGTAATGCTTTTAATACACCTGGTGGAATTCTTATACTCAAAATTCTTTTAGATTGGAAATAAACAGCTTTACGGTACTTCAAACAGATTGAGTATCCGTCACAGTACCATGCTAGCCCTCCGTCAGTTGGAACATGAAAAACTGACCCGTCACAATATATACAGAAGTAGCTACCAGTTCTTAATAATGACGTGATTCCGTCTTTCTTCAATTCTTCGACAGATATTGCATTCACTAGTGGTAAATACACGCGTGGTTATAAATTCATATATAATTCTTATAATAGTTTCTAGTGAAGGCTACCATTAATTAAGAATTAACAACATCACCAAACTTTAACATTGCAACTAAATAATTAAATATAAAAAATAATGTAATTTCTAAGCTAGCTTTAAAAATACCCGAAAACAATCTTACTTTTGAAAAATGACTCTTTAATATCATAAATCGTCTGTCATACTCGGAAACAATTATTTGATCACTTATGTCGTTTCTAATATTTCTTCAGCTTTTAAAGAAAAAAAGAAATACTCGAGAATGGTAAAATAGTCTATATTGAAATTTAAAGTGAGTTTAAATTGAAGTGATTCTTATTTTGGATTTCACTTTCACAATGGGAAAAGCATCTTTCTCAAATGTTGTAATTGTACTAATAGATATGATTTTAAGACCTATTTTAATCAATAAGATAGAATCGTTCAATACTTTGCGGGTATCAAAAGAGGCACTCTTTCAAATGGAAATATTTTTAAACTTCATTTTAATATCATTAACGTGTAAGTGGTTCATGTGTCCAAAATTGGACCGCAAGTTCAGATATGCAAATACATAGAAAAATACTATAAAAAAAACATCTAAACTCTACTTTTAATACAATAAGGAATATTTATAGTAATAAAAGGTAACTTTGTAGAAAATAAAAGATATTTTAATTAAAACATTTCTTAATGTATTTATTGTCTAAAATTATTTACAATATTTAAAAATTTTTAGATAGAAAAATTCTACTAAAATCCCTTTTTAAATTTGATAAAATAAATTTCCGATATGTTAATAGCTAGAATAATAATAATAATATAAAAATTACTTATTCTACTTTTAAAACGGCATAACACAACTCCGATACGCAAATATAGACAGAAAATACTAAAAAAACTCTTTACTCTACGTTCGATTCGTTAAAATACATTTCCGATAAACATATATAGATAAAGAAATACTACAAAATTTAAAAAGGTAGAAAAATACTTCACATTAACCATTATGAATTTAATCTTACAACATCCTCCCCATAGAGTAAAACATATTTGTTCAGAGTGAACTTGTTTCCTCCTTATCTTTATCTCATGTGGTTTAAATAGCGTATGGAATAAGTTAAGAATGTATTGAAATGGTGTATGTTAAAACGTCGTAGAACAAAGTGTAAAACATATGTTCAGAGTCGGCTTGATTAATAAAGAGAATAACATTGACGTTTCCGGTGCAGTCACGTAGGAAGAAAAATACCACAACAATCTCTATACTCTACATTCAATACGTTAAAATATATTTCCGAAATGCCAATATAGCTAGAAAAAATACTACATAGGCTTACGGGATTTCAAGTTATTTAACATCCACGATTTTCCTATTACAAATATTATTTCTTAAAGAATTTTTGTAAGATTAGTCGAAAATGATATGCCAATTGTAATAAGCTTATAAATTTAGGAATAAACTTATATATTAAAGATAGTGTTGTAAATAAGCAAAAAAAAAATAAAAAAAAATATAAATATAGTTATAAAATACGACAATAAATATCAATATTGAAATATTTTTAGTAATAAAAGGACTATTCTTATTTAAAACAATTCCTAATTTATGTATTGACTTAAAATATTATTTTGATTAACGTCTTAGTTTGTATACGAGTAAGTGAACAATTCCTCGCCGTGTAAAATATTCTGTCGATAGCCAATTGGAGATAATGTCTATACAAATTTACAATATTTTAAATATTTCCGACGCACTTCTGAGGCAGCGGTTCCCATTTAATATTGGAATATTTTTAAGGTAACTATTGTAGAAAATAAAAGATATTTTAATTAAAACATCTCTTAATTTCTTTATTGTCTTAAAATATTTACAAAATTTACAAATTTCTATTTTGTTTAACGTCTTTCATTTTTAAAAATGTAATTGTTTGAACGATTCTATCTTATTGATTAAAATAGGTCTTAAAATCATATCTATTAGTACAATTACAACATTTGAGAAAGACGCTTTTCCCATTGTGAAAGTGGAATCCAAAATAAGAATCACTTCAATTTAAACTCACTTTAAATTTCAATATAGACTATTTTACCATTCTCGAGTATTCCTTTTTTTCTTTAAAAGCTGAAGAAATATTAGAAACGACATCAGTGATCAAATAATTGTTTCCGAGTATGACAGACGATTTATGATATTAAAGAGTCATTTTTCAAAAGTAAGATTGTTTTCGGGTATTTTTAAAGCTAGCTTAGAAATTACATTATTTTTTATATTTAATTATTTAGTTGTAATGTTAAAGTTTGGTGATGTTGTTAATTCTTAATTAATGGTAGCCTTCACTAGAAACTATTATAAGAATTATATATGAATTTATAACCACGCGTGTATTTACCACTAGTGAATGCAATATCTGTCGAAGAATTGAAGAAAGACGGAATCACGTCATTATTAAGAACTGGTAGCTACTTCTGTATATATTGTGACGGGTCAGTTTTTCATGTTCCAACTGACGGAGGGCTAGCATGGTACTGTGACGGATACTCAATCTGTTTGAAGTACCGTAAAGCTGTTTATTTCCAATCTAAAAGAATTTTGAGTATAAGAATTCCACCAGGTGTATTAAAAGCATTACCACGCATATATTTGTGTTTAAATTGTGATATGTTAGGGACAAAGAGAGCAGCCAGTTCGTCATATTGCGAAGTAACTGGTGGATGTTGTGTATTTCCAAAAATTAAAAAAAAATAATAGTATGCGTGTTTTTCTAGTATTTTTTCACCTATAATTACGTATTGAAATCTATTTTAACGTATTGAACGTAGAGTCAGAGGTTTTTGCAGTATTTTACTACCTATATTTACATTTTAGAAAGCTATTTAAACGTATTGAACGTAAAGAGTATATATTTGTATATCGGAATGTAATTTAACGTATTCGTATACCCATTTGAAATGAGCTTGTCGAGACCTTTTTTTATTTTCATTAACCATATCACACAAAATATAACAAACGTAACAATGGATCGAGCAAAAATCTGCTTACTAATACAATGGCTAGGAATTAGAATTAGCAAGAGTTAAAATAACTAATTTAGAATCGCTTACTAGAAAATGATAAAAAAACTTTTTTTTTGCATGAAAATGTGTACATTTAAATACAAAACAAAACAATTTTTTATATTTATTGATAAATAATTCAAATTAGATTATAAAATAAATTAGTTTCATTTTGTAATAACAATCGTACAATCTCTGGATACTATCGAAGCTATGTAAAAATATTATTAAAATGTTTAATTAATCGATAGTTTTTTTAAATCAATATACCTACTTTCTAATGTTGTCCTACCACCATATGTATCAACGCTATTCTAAAATAAATCATTTAACATATAGTTATTCTAAAATAAACCAATAACTTAAAATTAAACTTCTAAATAAAACAATACTTTACCTGGACGTATACTATTTTGCTATTAGATCCACCTATAATCTATATTATAAATTAATCATTTATAAAACCTTTAATTTTTTTCATATAAAATATATTATAAGTAAATTACCGCATTGTTGATGTTTAATGATTCACCTTTTTTCGAAGATATACAAATATAATCTCTTGATGCACCGTAATCAGTCGGTTTTTGTTTATGATTTTTAATTATCTGAATACTGCTTACTGGTGAATCATCTTTTGGATTTTCCAAGTTAATATCTTGATGCATTTTCTTTACATTGGATTCAATAGATTCATTATTACTTCCGATTATCTAAATATAAATAAATTATAATTACTTATGTAACTTTATAATATAAATACAAAACTATTTTATTTATATAGATTACCGAATTTGTAATAGATATTGATGAAGGTGTATCAATTTCTCCAGATAAAGATCGAAGATTATTCGATGCCATTTCACTATAGAAATAATAACTAATATTTAGCTATACTATAAACCTTAGTGTATAATTTATTTATTCTTTATATTTTATTTTGAAATATATTAAAACTTTTTTAAAACTTTTTATAAGTTATTTATATTTTTTATATATTTTTTACCACAATTAGATAAAAATTATTTTTATATAGCATTATAACGTACGTACCCTCGTCCAATAAGAAATGTTAACGATGTTTATCAAATCCCCGAACACCCGCAAATCAATTCCGATGGATTTATGTAATTTACTTTTTATTATATTTATATATTTTTTAATTTAATAAATTAATTTAAAAAATAAACGATTAACCCTTTGTCAGCAGACACAGGAAATGAACAATTCCTATAAAATACATACATTAAGACAAAGTTAAGAATTATCACCGAGTATTCCTACTTACATTTTAAGATTACTCGGAGTCACTTCCAATACAATACAGATGGTGAACTTTCGAAATCTGGTCTAACTATTATACGGTTTTCCCTTTTTATACTCTGAAATTTTTGATCTTCGATATATTATTTTTTAAAATGGGGTTTAAAATTAATTCCATTCTACGTATACGCATTTGGAAGTGTATCGCGTTACGTATATAGCAATTTATCCGGTCCTCATACGGAATCACGTGTACAATTACAATACTTGAGAATGATACGTTTCTCATACTTAAACTTGAAATATTCGTTTAAAAAAAATACTCGTGATATAGATTCAAGTGCCAAGCATATTTAAGTACTACAATGATATTAAAATGAAGTTTAAAAATGTTTCCATTCTACTTTAACAACGAATATTCAATGACGTCAAAACACTCTTAAATTAAAATTAACCGCGTCCCCCGGGTAATCCGCGCACGCGCGCGCTATCTATCATTTAAATTCAAATTAACCGCGTCCTCCGGGGTAATCCGCGCACGCGCCACCGAGGTTATCATTACATCATTTTAACTTATTCCGTACCATAAAACGCGATAAGATATACGTTCAAGTGTCTTTCGAGATAAGCGGAGATAAATGAACAAGTTGGCCTGGACATAATATGTTGATATACGAAAAAACATATCGTCGCGAGAAATACCCTAAATACATTGACTTTTCGACGATTTTACCCCATTTCACCCCTAAATCCTGGATCCTCGATCCTCGATCCTAGGATCGATGTCAAACCGTCACTTTCCTTCTACTTACTTTCTTTTCACGAGAAATTCCATAATTATTAATCAAGCCCAAACTTGGAGATTTAGTTTGTCGCACGTTTATTTTGGCTTCTATTAAAAACACCGGCGAAATATTTTTTTCCCGTCAAAGAAATTCGATAGCGTATAAATTATCCGGGTTCTCCCGAAGACTCTCTCTGATTCCTCCCACACCGAGCGTGAAAGAACGGTAACGAAACCCACGAATAAACTTTTTAAGGGCGTTTTGATTCCCCATTGTTATTGAATGAGGATTCACCTTCTCGTAAGCGCTTTGAATGACGATTACTTAAAGGCGACTCTGCACCCCTAGACTCCACGCGTCGACGAGTCGCTCGTAAGAACTATCGGCTTCTAGTAGAAATTAGAAACGCCGTATACATTAGACGGCTAGATTGCCGACTGAAGCTTCGAAATCATTCGATTCCCCACGTTCTTCTTCAACGCTCGACTATGAATCCCGTTGCCACTCTCGTACTTTTACTCCCGCCGAAACATGAGAGCTTATTTCGATTTGAGGTTTAAATTTTTCGACGGTCTCTTTCGAATTCTCGGTACCGGCGAATGCAACCACTTTGAGCCGGTACTTTTCAAGGGCGTTCAAGGTTGATTAAATCCCCATAGAAAATCAACGGGGAATCATATATTCCCTGTACAATCCGATGGGAAAATGAATTTTCCGTGGGGCAGTTCTCTCATTTTTATACTACACACTTATCAGAGTAATACGCGATGCTTACAACGTACGACCTAAAGTAACAAATAAGTGTGACACTTATCGGAGTAATGCGCTATTCTTACAACGTATGACCAGAAGTAACAAATATTTTTACAGATTCCTTAATCACTTCGTTTTTAATAATTAGTTGAACCAAACTAATGATATTTTTAGGATAAGCCACATTTCTAATGATGCAAGAAACTTTAATGATCTTTTTAGGTATATTTGCCAAATTTCTAATGATAAAATGCATTAACATTGAAGCTCTAGTTTATTTAATAAAGAAAAAATACGTTCATAGGTTAAATTAAATAGTGTTAAATAGAAAAATATATACGTAGGTTAAATTAAATACAAAAATATATTAAATAGAAAAATATATACATAGGGTAAATTAAATAGTGTTAAATAGAAAAATATATACCTATGGTAAATTAAATAGTGTTAAATAGAAAATATATACGTAGGTTAAATTAAATACAAAAATATATTAAATAGAAAACATATGTACATAGTTTAAATTAAATACAAAAAATATATACATAGTTTAAATTAAATACAAAAAATCTTTACATATACATATAGATTAAATTAAATATAAAAAATCTTAACATATACATATAGATTAAATTAAAAAGAGAAATCTTTACATATACATAGGTTGAATCAAATAAAAAAATATATACATATACATAGGTTAAATCAAATAGAAAAATATATACATAGGTAATATATTAAACAGTAGGTTCGTGTTCGGTTTCCTCAGTGGTTGGTTCCTTAGCGTTATGCTCGGCAGCGGTTGGCTTGCCAACGACTGGCTCGTTATCGCCATCCAACTTATTTTTTGGGGGAAGAAACGAGGTCCTCCGCCACAAAAGGATACAAATAGTCATCTTCGTCTCTTTAAGCTTGTCTTAGATTTTGATAACGCACATCATCCCTTTTGCCGATTGGAAATTCGTTAGTTCAAATTCAAGCTCTGAAGTATTCTTTGTGTTATGAGTATAATTGTGATTCTATACAATATGACCTGTTTGATAGTTCCAATTCTTAATTTTATATTGTAAAGTATCATTCACGCTATATAAGTTTCGTTGGTTCTCTTCTTTAGGCTTAACTAATTTAACACTTCGATTTGTCAGTCATTTAGGAATCTCTTTCAACGCGATACAAGAGCCGGCCTTATACTTCGCCATTACCCTCCCCCCTTCTCTGATTTAAAGACAATCAAATGGTTAAAGAACCTACTCTCTATCGAAATGTAGATGAAAATTAAGCTCAAAAATTATATCCACATTATTTTATTGATTAAAACCAACTTTTAATTTAATAAAATCATCGTGTAGAACTTGCCAAAAGCATATGAAATTTTTCTTCGCGGCTTAGACGTGGGGATTACACAGCGTGGGCTTCTGGCATTCAGAAGGTCGCGGACTTTAATTTAAAAACACTCTAAAGTAAAAACGTTTGTGCTAGAGAGTATTGTTAAATTAAATCTTAAAGAAACCAATTTAACACTGTTAAACTTGATATCAGAGGCCGGGGGGCTCTGGGCTTTAAAGATCGCCAATGCCCTATAGGTTAGGCTGGGGCTCACGAGCGCAGTCGCTCTCTTTTGTATATTAGAATGCCGATCTCTGCTTGATATATAACGGTTCGATTTAGAGCCTGGCAAAGAAATAATATTATCGCCTTCTTGGCGAACTTGTTTTAAACTCGAATGTATTATTCCGGTAAATGGTCTTGACTGTCGTCACAGCACCCTTAAGAATGCGCGCACAATATTTCGGAAATTTTACGGAGCACGGTACGCACACCTGATAACCAATTAGTTAGTACAATGGCAACACTCCTTTTTGCATTCTTAGTTAAAAAGGTGTGAAAAAGGGAGACAAGAATATTGGAAGTTTTGAAGATGACTTGTAGGAGAAGCCCACTAATCCCAAGAAAAGAAAAGCGATCATCCCCAGGGGGTACTGACCCTCGGGAAACGTCGACGCGGGCAATGACAACCGGAACGGCGTATCTCCTCAAGGCCTACGAGTCAAGCGCGCACGTCAAGAAGGGACCTGGAATTCCCAGAATCAATGCAACTGAAAGTTAATAGTACACTTGTTATGAAAGGGCTAATATTTTTTGTTACAATTTCATTGAACCACCACAAATTGGAACAGAGATAAGGGCTGTTAATATGCCAGAATAAAATTGGCCTGATTAGCATATACGTAATTTACATATATTTTTCACACTTCAGGGTGTCCTTTAAATATACCCTTTAAAAATATTTGCTAGGTAAGCTCGTATGAGACTTCTATTTGGGACTACCGGGCCCACTTGTTAACAGTTTAGCAGGTGGTGGTCCATTATCGGTGGCATTGGGATTAGTTCGCCATGTTGTTCTTACCGGCCCATAAAAATGTACTATTTATTTGCAAACAAATATATAATTGTTTATTAGGTGCTAAAAGTGGGTTTATAAAAATCTTAAACAATAACGATTAATTAATTGGTTTTTTTTCACAACGGAATGAGGAGAAGAAGAAGATTTTATTTAGTAAAATTTATTTAGAGGTAAGAGTTGATAGGAAATTTGGTGGTCGTGGAGTACGTGCGTATTTCTCTGGAGTAAGCCAATGGAGCATCTCTCCTCCCTGTCACATCGGAAAACCAAGAATGAGGGAGGGTAAAATGAAATAGGCGTTTGGAATAAAGCACTCCACAGAAATGAAATGAGGCCGGTTGTAAGAAAAGGTAAAGCTTAGAGAGATCTACAAAACACTTTTTTGTCGTACCTACTTTTATTGGTTTCCTTCCGAAATATTAAAAGAAAAATTGATATTCCACATGGTACTATATTTTAAATATAAATTAGTAAAAAATAACAACATTATTTTATGGAAACATTTGTTCTGTAAAATTTTAAAACCATTTAAATTAATAAAAAAAACTATTTAATTATCTTATGATATCATTTATTCTATCTGATAATAAAAAATTGCTTGGCGTGCTCCAGGTTTTGGGACGTCATAATAGTATTTCGTAGTAGATGTTGGAGCCTTTTCAAATCGCATTAATTTACTTGATTTGAAATATATTAAATTCAAAATATTCGAGTAACTAGGCCTTCTATGGATAAATTCAAAGGGCACAAAGAGACTTTGTAAAGGTCCGTCAGTTGTAAAATAAAACTTGGATGATTTTCATTTAGAAACTGTTGCGCCAACGTTTAACTAGAGATTTCAACAAGAGATCGATTGAGCCGAATTGGAGAAATTAACTTAGTTTTAACCGGTGGGTGTTGGACAAAAAAATTGAATGAAAAGATTGTAGAGCATGCTGGAAAATGTGGAGATCATGATAAACATAAGATGGTACTATACAATGTCAGAAAAGGATTTCTATTCGTTTTTCAACGACACAGCTTTTATGAGTTTATAGTTTCAAATAAATAAATGAATAAAAATATTTAATTTATTACGGATGACTCAAGAGGCATATGATTTTAATTAATTTTAATTCATTAAAAACATATATACAACTTAAAATAAAGCTGGACACAACGTTTCGGGTCTTAACGAGACCCTTTGCCAAGTGTGTCTAATTAAATGAATAACAGTTATTACAAATATGAATCAATTATTTATACTTCGGTCACAATGCAAGTCTCAGCCATTGGAACGACGTTAAATGTTTAGAATAAATTAAATTAAAGTTAGTAAAATTTTAAAATAAATATAATTCTTATATTTCTTACCGAATCATAAACGAAACGATATTTTACAAATTAATTCAACGATTACAATAAAAAATGAAAAGGTCAACCCAGCAAGAAATAAGAACATAATGAACTTTTCGTCTTGCATATTTATTGCTCTGTATGATTCGTCAATTTCACGGAAAGCGAACCAATTCCAAATATATTTTCGTTCCTTCCAATGATATTCAAAAAAATTCGATTCGAATATTCGCAAAATCCTAAAGGAGATTACAAAGACATTAGTCACAACTGATACAACGCTTCCTACCTTCGCTTTCGCTACGAGGTATTTTGTCAGTATTATTATAAGCTTTTACGGTATCTGCTTTTTTGAAAAGTTAATTTCGAGCGACCATAAACGTTTTGTTGGTCTGCAGTCATCGAAAACAATTATTTCGGTGGTTTTAAATAAAATATTAATTGATCAATTAAAGCAAAAGTTCAGGTTGGGTAAGATTTGGATTTATTTGAAAGATCATGTTTAAATGAACTCAAAAATATCAGTCGTAAAATTGTATCTTTTTTTAATGACGATAAATTAATTTTTAAACGAGCCAAATTTGCACGCCAAGCGATCCGCCATTTTGTTTCGCGGTGACGTTTTAGGACTTCAATCACGTGGTTTTCGCGCTATAACAGCGCTCTGTTCCCTGCGCGCGCTTGCTCCGCGTGCAGTCTGCGGAGGGAAGGCGAAAGAAAATGGCAGATCGCTTGGCGGGTAAATTTGGCTCGTTTAAAAATTAATTTATCGTCATTAAAAAAGATACAATTTTACGACTGAAATTTTTGAGTTTATTTAAACATGATCTTTCAAATAAATCCAAGTTTTACCCAACCTGGACTTTTCCTTTAACCATGGACTTCTACGTCTTCAGATTCAAAATTAATAAAATCATAGATAAACCATGGAGGAATAACCGGATAAGTTTAAATTTCCCACGCTATTTTATACAGCTAGGTGACGCTCGCATCTCCTTTCATAACAAACTTACATAGAGCAAAGACCGAGTCGGCCCTCCTGTTATTACTCCTTGGACAAACTCTTCCTAGGAGAGGTATATTTTGACTTGCCAACTTGTTTTTAACTTTTTTGACTTTCCAATCTAGGCCAGCCAATTTCAGTCACGTGTTTGGCCGTGCATCTAGGTAGGAATGTTTTGACACCTAAAGATTTCATCTGCCTATAGGGTTCGAGCTAACGAAATATAGCGCCATCTGACGAAAACTAAAAATGTGAAGAAACAGCAGACACCTTTTGAATTTCTCTGTTTTCCGGTTGGACTTTCAGCAGTTTTGTAGAGAGAATTCTGAACGAGCAGACAGCTTTCATCTATTTTATTTAAATGTCGGTCGGTAGGCGGTGTAACTTATAACCAAAATGTAAATTACGCACGTAGCCTATATAAGAATAAATAAATGTACCTCTCTTTTCACCAACCAAAGATGATAGGAAGGGTTATAAGATATCTATTGAGGACAGCATATGTATATATCTATTGACTGTGGGATTTCTATGATTGGTTTTTTTAAATATTTTCAACACAATTTCTTTCAATTATTATAGAAACGTGATGTTCTTTTCAACAAATATCAGAATCAGTAGAAATTATCTATCCATTAAATAAAGTTTTTGAAACACAAATCACAGTTGAAAAAATTCTATATAGATTCCAACCCAAACTTTTATCCATAAAAATTACCTCATTTTAAAAGATAGCTAATGTTGGGTGGTTATGAACCCTAATTTGGGTTGCGTAGTAACAACCCAACTTTTTAAATCTTTAGTTTTAAGAGTTTCATCAAAGATCATATCTATGCGACGCCTGTTACGAGCCTGAAAGAATTACGTCAGAGTACCATCGATGCTTTTCAATTTTCACTGGATCCAGCGTGCATTCCAAAGTATGCTTTATCGTGCAGAAACATGTTTTGCGGCAGACGGAACAATTATCGAACTATATCTGTAATTTCGCAATCCTTTCATACTTTGATTGTATATGTTTTTCTTAGTTTGATTAGAAATTTCTTGTTTATCTTTCTCTCACTTGTTTGTAACAGATAAATGGTTAATTAATTGTTCATTGACATGATTTTCTCAAAAACAATTTAACTAAGCCTTGTAAAAGAACCCTTTTTCCTGCTATGGCGAACTTGTCAATAAAGTTTAACTAAAAAAGAAACACTCACCCCACGTTGATGATTTCCAGGCAAAACGGAGAAACATTCTTTGAAAACGGAATGGAAATGAGTCTTTCTCCCATGATATCTTTCCCTACATATACTCGGTCTCTGTCCTCCTCAAAATTTGGAAATGCCTCATGGATTTTGAAATGGTAAAGGTTTGGGTCCGTCATAATTCTAGCAAAAGGAATATCGCTATCCAAATTAAGCAATAGTTCATAAAGTTCGTTCAAATTGCGTACCAAACCTCCATATTTTCTCGCTTGTTCGATAATTTTCATTCCCAATTCACCCTTTTCGGTCTTAAAACATATAGTTGAAAATTAGTTGAGTTTATAATATTTTATATTTAAACCAATTCAGTGAACACGAAATGAAAGCAATTACAGCAAAAGCACAAAATGAACCCCTACATTAATTTATATTGAATTCCCCATACCACAAATCCGCCGATGTAACAAGGGTATAACAATGACCACAGAAATCGTTTTTGATAACTGATTGTTCAGCCAAGGATTCTCAAGTCAATTATAATGAAATACTTTCTCGCTTTATCACGGGAAAAACTTGAAATACTAATAATTTATCTATATATACCTTTTTTGGTCCTATTACAGGCATCCCAGTTCCCGTTTCACAGCTCACCTAATGGATGTTTGACACTAAGGAGTTTAAAAAACAAATGCGTTCTTCTAAATAGGCCTAAACGGTTTCTTAGTGATTCTCTGACGTTTTAACTATTTAATTGGTTTGTTAAATGAAATGAGGTATCACGTTCAGAAAGTTTCAAGCCTTTTGTCTTAAGTATTTTATTTCGATTTTTATGTAAATTAGGTAAGGTCTAGAATAAGAAAGGTTGGGATAAGTGAGCTAACTTAAGGTTGAGTAAAGGAAGGTAAATTTGGTTTAGGTTTAGCTCGAATGGGTAGTTTTAAACTATAACACTCTTAAAATAAGGGTTTTTAATGGTATATTAAGGGTGTAATAATTTTATAAAAAACACTCTTTAATGTTTATTTAAACGCCCTAAAGGGATTTTTATTGTTCCAAATTAAAAACTGGAAAAGGTTTATAAAGGGGGTTATATTACTCCGTAAATAGAGTGATTTAACACCTGGTAGGGTGTAGCTCCCTTAAGGCAGTAGTTTAGTACCCTAAAAGGAGTATTTTAACACTTTAAAGGGAGTATTTTAACATTTTAAAGGGAGTATTGAAACACCCTTAAGGGAGTTGTTTAACATTTTCAATTGAGTATTGTAGAACCCTTAAGGGGGTCGTGTAACACCTTGAAGGGAGTCGTTTGAAACCCTAAAAGGAGTAGTCTTGTACCCTTAAGGGAGTAGATAATAACCCTGAAGGGAATAGTTTTATACCACAAACTGTATAACAAAGGAAGCAAAACGGAGGACATAAGCACCCCAAACAGTGTAAATAAACACCCTAGCCGGAAAACTGCTTTTAAGGTGTAGAATAACATACTTTATAAACCTGTTAAGGTGTTAAATATGGGACAAGAAAAAACCCTTAATGGTTTGAAAATAAACCTTTTTTTAAGAGTGTAATACTTTTTTAAATATACGCATATTCTAATTGATTTGAGGATTTTTTTATCGAACACTTGAAAGCCTATTTTGAATATACTGTATAATGAGAATATTTGTCGTTTGGACTAAAAACCTTGAAAGTTCCAGAAATGTTTTAATTGTCCATGGTACTACTCACTATAAAGATTATTTTCTGATTCTGTTTTTAGTAATCAACACCAAACCTACTTTGAAATAATCGTAATTTCTCTAACTTCTTAAATTATTACCTAAATTTGTATTGCTTTAAAAACCAAAAGATCAATGTTTTTACCTGTTTGAAATTGGTAAAAAGGCATTTATAGATCTTACCTGCATAAAGCGGTAAAGGTAATGCGATTGATATATTATTGGTATGAGATTTGGTTTTTTAATAACGTCTTCAAGATTATTTATTTTCTCATAGACCGTTGGTTTGTTTGACTTTTGAAAGCAAAGCAATGCATTTATGGCAAAAAAGCAACCAATCAACCAAGATCCGAAAATTGTCCTTGCTGTTATAGATGAAATAGACAAAGTCTTCAAAGAAGAAGCTGTAAAGAATGTTAACTTGAACAATGCGGTTTTCACGGCCTTGGGAGGGCTTTGTTTGAAAAAAAACTTATGTAGGTGTTTAGTTTTAAAAATCAGAAAAACAACCTTTCAGGAAACAAAATTAAGACTACCATTTAAATTTCCCGAGAGTCTACTTTATTTGTATTAAGATCGTCCTAATATTAATCTTATTCCCTGTTTAATATCATGAATAAACAATTGGTGGGATTTACTTCGAACACTGACACACTTTTAATTAAACATTTTACGTTTATAGTTCAATGTATTGTAATGACCAATAAAGAAAGTACTAAGAATGGCCATTCTTATTTAGGGGTCAGCGCGATTTCCTATGGCTAAAATTAATACAGCCAAGCGCAGGAGAATCAATAGTCGGGTCACTAAACATTTTAGGATTTTATTTTAAGCGAATTTCATGCCCAAGATTCAGTATTGTGGATGCCTAGCGGGATTATTCTTACTGTCAACAATTATTGTCTGGCAGTACTACAATTACTATTAATGTATCAGCGTTGGTGTACAGTACAGAGATAGACATACGGATTTGTTGCTACTGTCAACTTCAGCGAGAAACGTATTGGAATCCCATCATTTAACGAAAGTTAGTCGACTGTAGATAAGAAGCTTCGTACTGTAATGAGTAAGTGTACCATTTTTGACATGGAAGGCCAACTGATCAGCTCGTAGCCAGTTTCCCGGAAAAATGCAAAAATCACATTTTGGCCGTCTTCGAGTTAACGTTGTTTTCGCACTTTACTCAAGAGATAATCAACCATTTCTTATGGGAACTTTATTTAAATCTCATTATTTATACGTAATTAAGTATTTTTTAAGTAAAAATTATCATTATCGTAATTAATTTACTTGCAGTTGAATAGTAATTAACATTTTACTAGGGATGTTAATTTTCCGGAAAAATAAAATGCGGAAAATTTTCTAGAAAAGTTTCCGGAAAATTTTCCGAATTGCGGAAAATTATAAATTATAAATTTTAGGCTAAATATGCCCTGTGAGGCAGAGCAAAGGGACAGCTATAAAAAAATGCGTTTATCAAAGCAGTTGGAAGGTTGATTTAAGGGGTAGTTCGGATCTATAAAGGCACAGATATTGGAAATGTTTTAGAATTAGAGTTATTTTTTGGAACTATTTTAAAAAGCAAAATATATTTCTAAAATAATTTCCATCAATTTTTTCTCACCTTTTATATATTTTAAAACCCTTTGCTTAAATTTGAGCCTTGAAACTGTAACAGTAAACTGAGAAAACTTTCAATTGTAAAGGATTACGTGTAAAATTACAGCATTTAAATTGCTGAAACACATTATAGAAACTAAACTATTAAAAAAGTCATCAATAAAAGAGATTTGCAATCAATTTAATCGAGAAAGTTATTTAAGTTCACATGCCGTACATTGTGAACCCAAAGCTACGACTGAATGACTTATTTCAATTCGACTAGCTCTTTCTTGAAAGTCCCTTTAACAACTCAAACAGGCTACTGCAGTGTAACTGCACTTATTTCATCAGGCCTTTCTAGAAAGAAATGTGGTCATTTTAATGTAACTCTAAGATCACTCTTTTTTACTACCAGCGGGTACTTGATTTGTGAGGATCTTCAGTTTTTCATGATGCATGCCAAATTTAAATACTGATGTATAATTCTACTTTAAACCAGAAGTTTAAATAATAAGTGCAGACTTGAATAGATATAATTTAGTACATGTCTGTTTTATAAATTCATTAAATTCATTAAGATAATTATCTTACATAGAAAGTTGCAAACTCCTTTGACCGTTTAATTTCATATGTATTTATACAAAATTTTAATTTAACGTATAAAACAGTATATTTATTAAGTTTATAATATTTTCCAAGTAGTAGTTTGAAACACAAAACTGCAGATGTTTCAAACTACAGAATCCAGTTACGACAGCATAGCAGACGTCTATACAGGGCTTCCACATTTGATATATAAAATTTTCCTCTTGCGACAATTTCATTAAATGAAAAATCCCGTTTTTCGCGTTTTTGACCTAGAAATTTCCATTTTTTATACCTCACTCTTAATACTAATTTATATATATATTCAGATTAATTCTGAAAATGAATCCAAATTTAAGGTTTTATTTGTTACAAAATTACTTACATTTGAATAATTTTGCATAAACATATCCTCAAAAGTTGCTTTAGATATTTAGATTGTGACTTTCATTACTTTTATAATTATAATGACCCTTTATTAGCGTTTTCAAAGGTTGAAAAATTCCGGGAAAAGGAAATATTCCCTGCATATGGAAGCACTGCGTCTATAGCATTGAAAATCAATGCCAGAAATAAGCGTTTCAAAAATATGGTGCCTTATCAAGCAACAAAACTCAGCTCGTAGTATATGTCTTTTTCTTCCGAATTTTTTATCCCACAGCCCTATTTTATATCCATGGCGACCGATTTTAAAATTCATTTTAAATATTTCCATTAGAAACACGCGTACTCCTTAACAATTGTAAATTTTCACATTTTACTGTTACAGTTTCACGGCTCAAATTTAAGGAAAGGGTTTTAAAATATATAAAAGGTGAGAAAAAATTGATGGAAATTATTTTAGAAATATATTTTGCTTTTTAAAATAATTCCAAAAAATATCTCTTTAATTCTAAAACAATTCCAATATCTGTGCCTTCATATCTCCGAACTACCCCTTAAATCAACCTTCCAACTGTTTTGATAAAAGCATTTTTTATTTAATATATAATGGGTTCGTTCTTTTCTACACGATTACATGTTAATTTAAATTGCTTAACTAAAACTTATTGTATTCGGCAGACGACAGAAATCTCGATGTGTGAATTGATAAATTGCATGATGCCGGGTAAATAAAAATTATATTTCGTTGAAGTTGTTAAAGAATAATTCACGAAGGCAATACAAAACATGTCTTAGATGTATAAAAATTAATATTTATTTCAAACCTACCTTTAAGTAAAAGATTCAGAAATAATTGCGCAGCAAAGTCCGTCGTGCATTTTAATAAATCTTGTTCTTGTTTTATAAATAATATACGTTTACCAATTTGATTAAGAGATCTGCTTTTAAATCGTTCACTGTATATAAAGAAATCCAGACTGAGCACGATGGAGATGAGAAACAGAGCAGCAACAGCCAGCGCAATAACCTACAAAATAATTTATTTAGTTTATGAGCCTGTTACACACTCGAGTAGCAACTCTGGTGATAAAAAACAATGTTATTTTTGGATAGCTTTGTGCTTAAAAAGAACCAATCCGTGTAATGGAACTTTCTATCGCCCAGCTATCGAAGATAGCGGCGATTTCAAATTGCCTGATCATGCTTATATGGACAGTCTTGTATCACAGCCGCTATTCACGCTAAAAAGCTGTTCATATAAAAAAGAAAGGAATTGCCACAATCTCTACGTTATCTCTTTATGAGTTATGTTTATATAATGAACCGTTTGGCGTTTAAAACCCCCAACGTGGTTTTTTTTTAAATTTTAAAATCCAACATTTTCCTTTCGTAATGTGAAACTAAAAATTCGTCATTCATTTTACACCCAACTGTAATAAATACCTTAAAAGCTTATCTTTAAGGTGTTTCACATCGTTTTAGCATGGATAAAATAACCTTACAGGGATAGTTCTCTGGGGTACAATATTTGCTCCAGACGTACCCTGGTGGCCAGAATTGTCAACGACCGGAAGTCTCGATTTTACCGATACACGGGGGAAAAATTGCAAAGGGGGTGGAATCGCGATTGATGAAATTATTATTTTTGTAGGCCAAGGCCTACCTATTGAAAACTTGTTTACAGTTTGAAAGCCTATAAACAATTTAACGAAAAATTAGGTGATATACATAATTGGCTTAAAAGCAATATGAAAAAGGTCTCTTACAGTACTTATTTATTTACCACATTTAACCAGGAAGCTCCAAAGCCACTTAGGTACTGACCACGAATCCACGATTGAATATTTCAATTTCAAATGTATTAAAACAAACCGTTGGAAAAATATTAAATTTACCAAAAGCCGCCGCGAGATGGCGACGTGTCAAGAAATCTGGTTCCGGATTTGTATCCGGGGGTAAAATTGAGGTGACGGCAAAAATATCTGGCAGCCTCGTTTGAAACAAACATCTTCAACTCGTAGTATAGTAAAATGTATTAGAGAGAACTATCACTGGTTTTAGCATGATATTTTGGTTAATCTTCTCTTTGGCTATTTCATTGGAAATACTTAGGGCTCTATTAGTAAGTTGTTTGGCCTATTCCATCGATAGGGATTATTTTGAGAAGGGCCCCGTCTTACCATCTACTCTCTCTCTAGTCCGTTCCCCAGTTGTCAAGACTCCAATGAGGGGCTGGGCCTGGAGGATTTCAAAACCCAGCATGAGCTAAATAATGTAAGTCTATAATCTTTATACGTGTATATATCGTTAGTACATTTTCAAGCGTGGTTGCATTTTTCCGTTCAAGGGTTTTACCAAAGCCGAGGGGTAAGACACTTAGGATTTTTGTGTACACCGGGAGTTCGAACTCTGCAGAGTTCTCGGGAGTTCACGAGAGTTCGTGAGAGTTCTTGAGAGTTCGAGGAGAGTTCTTGAGAGTTCGCGGGAGTTCTTGAGAGTTCTCTAGAGTTCAGGGGAGTTCATAAGAGTTCCATTAGCAAATGTACACCTGAGTTCTTGAGTGTCTTACCCCTCGACCCAAGCTTATCTACATCGTGAAATCTAGTGTCAAGTGAGTATTGTGCGCGAATGAAGGGGGGGGGGGGGTCACGAAAAAGAAGCTCGGACAGTCGAAGACACGCTCTTGAAAGTATGAGTTGTTCGGTCTCCGAAATTTTTTAATTACCTACCAGTAGCGGAACGAGCAACGGGTTCGTCCTGCTAAGTTTGCCAAAGGGTCTTCGTGACGCTGTGTTAGTCGTTCATTAAGGTACCGACATAAGACAATATCAGTGCTCTAAAAGTTTGAAATCTAAACAATGCTAAAAACGATATTTTGGCCGTAGTGGTTCATTGGTTTTAAAATTACACTTAAGGTAATATTAATCGCAGTGCACAAGTGTATATTGTATTTAAAATTTTGGGATTTAGTAGTATGGTACCATTTATTTGTATAGTAATTTAGTGTTCGCGTTTAGTTTATTAAATTGTATTATTGTATTTGTCACATGAAATTTTATTTCATTGTTCTCAGTTAGTGTTAACGATTTATTCAATTGCTCTTAGTAAATTGGTTTCTGGTCAAATCAAAATCCTTTGAAATTAAAACCTTAAGCCTATAAGCATAACCCTTATCACTTTTTAGAAATAATTGAATTGATTAGCCAACGGATTTTAGAGAGGTGGTAGTATAATCATCAAATTTGTCACATTATTAAAATTTTCTAGTAAATTACAATTGGTACTTATGACCCGAAACAAAATTTATCCTACAGATTTATTTTTAACATAAAACTTATATTTATCGCTTTCGTTATCTTCTTCTGATATCATTAAGGATGCATCCAAGTCATGAACAATTAACAAGCCGAGGTTCATTTGAGGCTATTCATACCCTTATAAAAACATTCGTAAGAAACGTTCAGAAAACATTTGGGACTTTGAACGAGTCATTGGGATAGGGTCTGAAACGAAAATTTCCCATAAACATTCTTAAGAAATCCACTACCAATAATCGAGAAATATTTCTTAAGAATATTTTCTATAGTTTTTATTCAGAAATTCCAATTGAATAATTCCGTAACAACATGTTCCATAGCCTCTCCTAAGAAAGTTCAATTGGATATTTCCGCTTTAAATTTCTTTGTAAATTTTTGCTGGGATTTCTTAGGTGTCTCTGACGTTTAAAAGGGTTGACTTTCTTTTTATGAACAACAAAATATAAGATAGTAAAATATTTTAAATGCATATATTAATATGAAAATATTTTATTTTTAACTAATTGTTTGATTATAAACTTTTCTTCTAAATAAAAGTATAGTTATTTTTAAATACAAAATTAATATAATTTAAAACCATAAAATTAATTTAAAACTTTGAATTTAAAATTTAATTTGAAGTCTTTTTACTGTAAAAAAACAAAAGGGAAATATTAATGGCAATTTTAAGCCACTTGTTTTAATTAAAATTCCTTAAAAAAATTGAAAATCGTGCCTCATTTTTACAGCGGGTTTCATAAAAATATTATTTTTAAAAACTTTTAAAAATTAAAATTATTTGTTAAAATTATTTCATAAATTAATTATATTTTAGTTAGTAACCATATTGAATGAAAAATAATTTTGATAAATGATTCAGTCAATTTAGACAATATTTTGGTCACTGCCAACTTAAACTCCAAGTATTCGGACACTCGACAACGTTGAGTTGCCTGCAGATACGGATTTTTACAAAAGCAGAAAAAAACTTACGCCGTTTTCATAAAAGGAACAAGCATCGTGGTCACTACTTACTCCGCTACCATGTATTTTATTTAAATCGTTAAAAGTCATGGTGTTCGTTTCCAAAAATCTTAAGTAAGTTATTTTAATAATAAGCTTTTAAAATATTACATGAAATTGGCATACGTTAAATTATTTGACGTAAGAAACTATGTTGAAAATAATAACTTAGGAAAACCAAAGCAAGGCTTAGGCTTAGCAACTTCTTTCAAATTCATTAATATACAAAACTAATATAGGCTAAATATAAACTTATTTTAGTTATTATATTATTATTATAATATTAAATTTGAAAGTGAGATTTGGCCTCCTTTTCAATTGAAAGAGCGAATCACTTAGCTTTAAAGTCTACATTTTCCTCCAGAGCCTTTAGCAATAAATGTAATATTATTTTGGTACAGTAGTTGAACTATAATATCTGACCCATTGACACTCTCTTTTAATATATACTAGGTTTTTTCTATGATTTATAATTTGAAAAGTTGGGTTTGGCCTCATTTTCAATTGAAGGGCGAATGAACGTAGCTTCAAAATCTACATTTTCCTCCAAAGCCTTTAGCAATAAATATAACATAATTTTGGTAGTTGAACTATAATATCTGACCCATTGACACTCTCTGTTAATATATACTAGGTTTTTTCTATGATTTTTAATTTGAAAAGTTGGGTTTGGCCTCATTTTGAATTGAAGAGCGAATCAACGTAGTTTTAAAGTCTACATTTTCCTCCAGAGCCTTAAGCAATAAATGTAAAATTGTTTTTGTAGTTGAACTATAATATCTGATCCATTGACACTATCTTTTAATATATACTAGGGTTTTTTCTATGGTTTTTAATTTGAAAAGTGGGATTTGGCCTCCTTTTCAATTGAAAGAGCGAATCAACATGAATCTATATTTCTGAAACAAATTTACATTTATTTTAACTTATTCTAATTTTAGTATTTTTTGTTATATTGTGTGTCATTGACTCTATTATTTTTATTTGAACTAGATAAAACTTTTCGTAACCATGGCTGTGAAATGTTGCACTATGCAACGTATCGTAATCCTTTAGAATCCTTGAAAGGTCAGGATTTTAAAAACTTATATCCTATGAAAATATTACTAATGTCCTAATAAATATATAATTTATTCGACTTTTATTTTTTGTAGATCAAATTCCCGAATCCTTTAAAAAAGTTATGATATTGATGACTGATTTAAATATGAAAATGGAAATTTCTTAAGGTGCCCTTTTCACGGTTTTCCTGATTTACCAATCAGTTCCTTAGATGATTTAGGGGGAGCAAGGAAACAAAGAAAATCATTGTAAATCTTACGTTAATTTTTATTAAAATCTAATGGATTTAATATTTTTTTTCTTTACTTGGTTAAGATATCTTTATTTGGAGGAAAAAACTTGTTCGAAGAGTGTTGACGTACCACGTTATAGTTTAATTTAATTGGATTGGCGCCAGTGACATATTCATTTAATGAACTTCGTATTAAAAAGACCATAAATGGTAATTAAATTTGAGTTACGTAGTAATAAGATTATAAGTAATGGTAATAAAATAATTGTTTGCAGTTGCTGTCCAAAAGAAATTCCACTCTACAACTGAAGAGGAAATTGACCAGAATGGGGAAAAATAAATGTTCAAACAGTTACATAGCGGCAAAATAAAAATTAAAGTTATGAATCATCGTCTGATTAAAACTACTTACATTAATTAAATTTTGTTCCTAAACCCCTCAAAATTAAGATGATTTGATAATTCAATAAATTTTTTACCAATATAATTTAAAATATGAACATTAAGCTTAATTGAAATTAGAAATTAAGTTGATGGGAAGTAGACGAAATTCTGTAGGGAAAGTGTGCGTAACACGGCTGGGAAGTATTTGGTAAGGTAGTTAGAAAAATGCTGGTAATGGTACAAATCTTTAGCTGGGGATGAAGCGGTAAAATGCTGTTTTACTGATTTTCTAAAGCTGGATAAGTACATATGAGGTGCTGGTGAAATGTTGTTCTGATGCTGGGTAAGTTGATAGAAAAGTTATGGGAATCTGGCTAAAATACTGCTGGAAAAGTGGCTTGTAAGGTGATGGGATGATCGATAGCAAAAATACTTTAAGAGCTATTTTTTTCGAAATATTTAAAGAATATATTCGTAGGATAATGCAATATTACACGTAAGGAAATATCGTAAGAATATTTCCTTAAGAAAATCTTAAGGAATTGGTTGGGAAAAAGGTGCCAAATATACCAAGGATTCCCAAGATATGGCCCTAAGGATTTCTTACGGATTTTCCCATCACTTTTTCTTAACCAGTCTTAATAATATTTTTATAAGGGTAATGCAGTTACAATTTGATTTGCATACGCGTTAAAATTTCTGTTTCTTGTGTGGGGGCTCCTTTTATCCTTAAAATATCGAACTTCCCTTCTTCGTCCACTTTTCAGCCGTGGTCACTTGTTGGGTTAGGGATATCTGGAACGTTTTTAGACAACGCTTCCATAATTCCGGTTTGGTAATTGGGTCTCTTGGTAAATTGGAGAAGCTCTATTCAACATGATGTTTTTGGCTCGGAAAATTTGGTAGCGCATTTTACTGCCATCTTTGACCTTGCCGTTGGTGGAATAGAGTTGGCAAGTTAAATCCTGGATTCCCGCTATAGTTTCATTAGAGACGTTCCAGGTTGACTTCAATATCACAATCGCTGAATTGAACTTTTCATTCTTTGAAATTATTTTCAAAGCTTCCCTTTTATACTGGACAGCCATCCAACCAGTCCAGTAATGTAAGAAAATAAAAGCGTGGTAAATATTATTCTGAAAGTTGTAGCTTCTTTAGAAATAATGCTGACACTAACCAGCGATACTCTGCTAATTAATACGTAGCAATCGATTTGCGAATTAAACGCTTAAAATAAAACAAGGGCGTTGGTATCATTCGACACGCGCATAATTTTTTTGTATTCTTTAGACGTGTGTTTCGCGTGTAAAACTAAACGTGTGTCAGCCCCTTCGTGATAACAATAAAGTTAGTCTACATCTACAACCGTATTTTTGGTTAGTTTGATGCATTTATCGAAACAAGTGACATACAATGAGATATCGTCTAGTCTTTGCCGTCTATTCTCTTCTTTCCGATTTTCACGGATGAATTGTATCAAATGGGTCTTGCTCTCCTTGCGAGACAAACAATCCCCCAATTCTTCAACTTGTGGTTTGGTCGAATTTGATTGAAAGATAAGCTTTCCTTGGAACCTCTTTTCACCCTTTCCGCCTCCTTTATAAAATCAAACATGTATACGTATATACGTATCTGTATTCTTTGGCTACCTTTAACAGCTTGCAAAATGCGACGAAACAATGAACGTCTACTGTTTCAAGCCAGAAAGTGAATGATTTCCAGGCGACTTTCATTAATGCTTCGTAGGTCAACTTGTGAAACCAAATGGATCTATGGTACTGTTTGCCTTCCAACACTTTGTTAATGGAGCCTTCAGTTGTAGCCAAAGACTCGACTGCAATGTCACGAAGACCCACATTTATGACATTTTCCCAATTACCGACATAAAGTTACAATAGGTGTGACTAATTTAATAACTATTCATTTTATGCTGGATAAAAAAATTAGGTGGAATCAATATTTTACTTATTTTCCGTTGTTAAAATTAGACGGGGTCAACATTTTACGTAACTTAATTTAATCCAATAATGTTTTAAAATCATTTTTGATTAGTTTTAAGATGCGGGCTTAATATTTGTTGTAATATAAGAGATATAATAAAGAATATTATACTTGAGTTTCAATTTGAAAAAGTTCCACAGCGAGATTATGTGGAATTTCTCTTGGGTTGAAGGACATCAATCGCAAGCTTTCGCTGCATAGCACAGAAGAAAACTGAGCGGTCTTATGTTTTTCGAAAGTAATATCAGTTCCCAATAGAAGACCATCGTAGCCCTTAAAATAAAGGAATCACAGATTTTAACGAGATCAGATCCCTAGTAAAATAATATTTTTTAAAGCAATTTTTTTCAATCGACCATAAAATTAAATGGTTTTGCAAGAGATTAATCAGTAACTATTAAGAGCTTTTGCAGTCATTTCAAAATTAAATTTTAAATAAAAAGTTCAACAACTTTAATTGCAGCATGACGGTGCTTCGGCACAACAACAATGTGGAATATCTGAACACCTATAAGATAGCTAGAATTAAGCCTGCTCGACTTCTTAATATGGGGTTTAGTCTTCAATCACGTATATGGAACGTTTTATTGAAGTTCTCAAGAGAATAATCGTACATGTAGCTGGCCAACTCGTCTTTTCTGAAATGATTCAGAGGTTATTTAGCAATATGGTTACTCGGGCCTAGATCAGCACAAGGATGAACAATTGAACCATTCCTGTATTAATTATTTTGACTTTTTGACTGTTTGATGGAAACAAATCTGACACTTTGGTAAACTAAATAGCGTTATGCTTATATCTTAATTAAGAAATGTATCTGCAAAATTTTTTTATGTTCTTGATGTAATATCTCAGTAAAAGTTGACCTTTTCCCATGGAAGCAGTTTTATTTGTTGGCTCAAAAGGAGGCTCTATAAACTGCTCGTTAAATATTTCTGTCTTACGCCTTTCAGTTAATTTTTTTTTAAACTACGAAATCTTTACTGGTTTTTCTGAAACTTTGAAATATAAAATTAAAACAAATTAGTCAGCTAGCTTGGAATATAACCATTGGGAGATAGCTTAAAATACCAGGCCTTTGACCATAAGACATATACCGTAGCTTTTTGGTTAAATCCTGCCATTTGGACGTTGAGACGATAATCGTCACCCTATGCGCACAATAAATGACAATGCTAAATGGGCTATACTGAAAAGATGAATATGAGATACAATTTAATGCAAGTAAGGTCGTTTCTTAAAGAAACAAAAAATCTCTTAATAAATGCTTTGGAAAAATTTAAATAGTAGTAATACTATTAAGAAACTAGGCACCACTTAAAGCCTAAGTCAGCGTAACAGGGTGATTGCAAACTAAAAGCACCCTTCACTTAATTTAATCGTTATCCTCTGCAGGTAAAACAAAAGAAAACGAGGCTCAACTGAAGCCGTCAATAAATAAACCTATAGAGTAAGCCAGCTTCCAAACACTCTTGTATTATGTATATTATATTAAAAGACTTTCTTGACTTAGGTTTTTGGTAATGTATAGAGGATCTTGTTAAGGCGTAGTACTCCATTTGTAGATTTTTTTCACCTTATTAATTATATTAAATAGTTTTTTTAAATATAAATTAAAGAACATTCTAGTTGAAAATTAAAACGTGTGTGGGATAGAACAACAAATCCCTTGACTATAAATAATCATTTGAAATTTCTTGACTTATCTTGTATTTGTACTATTAATAGCATTATATTATAGTTCTTCCCAAAAACTGCAAAAAGATATGCACCAAATTTTTATTTTTTAGTAATGCAGAAATTATTCAATAAAAAATATATGGGTTATATTTATTTTTTGTATATTATTATAAAGGTAGTGGGTGCAAGCAGTAGCTTATTCCCTCTAAGTCGGTGGATCAGCGGGGTGGACAGGTAGGCTGTGGCAAGCCTTAAAAATTTCATGAATTTCCACAAATCTTACCAAGGACAGCTAAAAAAATACAAAAGACAAGTAAGTGGTACCTTATGAATTCCTTAGAGAAAACAGATAAATTTATATTTTAATGTGATTACTACAGAGTCAAGTGTTGTCAAAAAGAGTCACATCGTTAAATTTAAGGGACACGAAAATTTTCAAACGATTAAAGGGGACGTTTAATTACTTTTTGTTATATTTTACACGATATAACCTACTTAAATTTACCTTTTTTAAATTTATTATATTAATTTTTAAAACAAAAGTTTAATTTACGTCTTTTTCGAGAACTTGCATCCCATGTGTCCAGTCGAATTTCGTGAACCTCTTGAAATCCCGATGTACTCTAAGGAAAATACCACAAAGATATATTGAAAAAGAAAGCTTATTAAATATTAAATATCTTCCAGGAATAAGCGATTATAACAATACCTTGATGAGAAATAATGATTACTTTTTAAATTAATTTAAACTCTCAAAATTGTTACCTCTGCGAGAAGACTATTTTCCCTAGGAGGGGTTTTAAAATAACCGTGTTTGTCTGGGCTGCGAACGCGAAAGCATTTTCGGGGCAAAGTGTAATCACTGCGTTAGCAAATTCTTGGAATTAGGGAAAAGCTTTTTCCAAAAGAGCCCCCTTCTGGTCATTGGGTGTAGCATAAATATTTTGCCATTTGCATTAGTATCTGGTTAGCGTTCTACCACAGAACCACGGATACATGTTACGCTTCACTGAAAATTATAAACTTTTACCAGGAGAGTTATATTTTGGCTTGCCATCTTCTTGTTTTCTACATTGTGAATTAACGGTTTAATAAATTTTTACTATTTTCTGTCAACGAGAAGACGAATATTAACACTTATTTATCATTTTTTTGATATTTTGTTTATTAACTGTTGAAGAAAGCCGTCGAAGATGATCGAAAACACAGCGGGAAAGAAAAAACAAAGAAATGTTTTTTACTTTAATCCCTCAGCTATATTTTTGAAATTATTTTTAAATGTATTCCTCTCGAGTTTAAATATAAAACCCCTTTACACTACGTTTCAGTGAGTCAATAATTAATCAGCTTTCAAGCATGTAACTTTCTCTTATTATTGTAATAAATTAAACCAGTTTATCGTTTACACTAGTTCATGTTCATCTTTGTGAACCCCGCTGCTATAAAACTTCAACAAGTTATGGGCCAAGCACGCTACTATCTATGATGATCAACTGAACTAACTTGCTAAGAATTATAATTCCTGCCACGATGGAAGGTCTTCTACGCCATGACGTTGTGAAGCTATTTGGTTAAAAAAATTGGAGAAGCTGGAGAAGGCAAGTCTTTGTAGTCTTGACTATACGAAGCGCTTAGAGTATTATCACCGGAAGTCGTACAGAACCAGTACGAAACGATGAGACAGTGGCGATGTTTTTTGCAGCCCTAGAAAAATAAAAAGTTGCGTCCAGTACCGCCCGTACTGTCATCTGGTCAGCGGTATCCGGGAAGGTCCAGAACATGATTTCTGATTGTGAAACACCAAGGGAAATCTGAAATGAACTCTGGGAAATCTTAGATTAAAATTCATTCAACCGCCTCCGGAAATAACGCGCTCAATTGATTAAAACGACGAAAGCTGCTGAACATCAAATGGCCACCCATCTTGCACAAATGCGTTCCCTATGGTCAGACATGAGACGACAGAAAAGATGGAAAAGGACATTTATTTTGATGACTGGTTCCTGATCACCTGCATTTTCATGTATGTACCTCAAGACGAACACTGAGCGTTTGGGATGCTCTGGGACACATTGCTTGAGGAAAAGCAGACTGTCGCTGAGTTGGAGCGCTTACTGATTGGTCGTTCCACACGTGATGTAAACGTCTTTGAAGGGTCATTTGGTCTTCTAGCTCGTCGAGATGGTAGAAGAAATGGCAATAGCACTGGCAGTATTTCAATAGGTGCAGCCGAGATGTTTCAAATACAAGACGTTTTGACATCTCTTGAGGGACTGCACAGGAGGGAAAAAACCATCCGGAAATCTTAGAACAGGAGAAAACCGAAGCAACACCGGCACCAAAAACAGCGGTGGTCGTTTTGCGGAAAATAGCCTGGTTGCTCATACTATGGCAGACACTGTCCGATATTTCAACCCTGGAGCTACACAGCGCATCGCCAATGACGCTACGAATTTCATTCAGTTCAGGAGGATTGACAGTCCAGCCACTCTACAAGTTGGAAACAAAGCTCTGGTGACAGCGGACGGCGAGGTTGTCATTCGCGTACGTTTTAATGTCAGAGAGTTCGTTTGCCATATCAGCGGTTGCGCATGCAACTTAATCTTTCTTCCTGGGAAAGTCGAGGCACTGTTTCGGGTGGATATGACTGTGGAGCTGCAGTAGCCATCGAGTTCCATATATCTGGCCACTAATCCAAGAAATGAGAAAAAAGTGGACCTCCAAGTCTGGTACGAAAGATTGGGTTACGAGACTATCAATAAAGAGACTGACTCGCCCAGCTTTGGCACTCGGTCGGAAGCCACGAAAAAAGGAGAACGAATTCATTGAGGTCTCTGGGGGCCATGACTGACTCCATTAATGAAGGGAAAGCTCTACAATCTTCTCTTCAAAGATGAGTTCTAAAGCATTCGTATAAAATATTTCTTGGTGAAGAAATCTGAACTCGTGGATAGTTTCTAGGACATTATCGCATTCTACATAAATCATGGTAAACCGTAAGAGAGCTTATCACGGATAACGGGACCGAATACGTCAATGATGAATTTCACCGAATAACGACGTAAGAAGTTGGCCTGAAGCATCTAACCTCAATGCCTTACACTCCTGAGCCAAATGGAGTAGCTGAACGTGAGAATCGAACAATCATGGAGTCTGTTCAAGATTCGCTGTGTTTGAAACCCGATCTACCTCCAAATCTGTGGGCTCAAGCTGTCAACACGATGACGTCTATTTTAAATTGCCCAGCCGCATTAAAAGGAAGACACTGTACGAAGTATAGACTGCAAAGCCAAATTCTTCAGTCAAGCATTTGCGAATTTTTAGAACCAATTGTTACGTTCATGTGCCAAAGGAGAAGCGAAATAAGCTGTCTAAGAAAGCTTTGAAAGGCTATCTCTCGTTGGTTATGAAGATATCATGCATGGATATCAGGTCTAAGTTCCAGAGCTAAATGACCTCATCCGATCTTGAGTTGTTAAGTTTGATCCTAAGAAGTGTATGCTGTAAACTAAACCTGGATAATGTACGAATGTCTCTAATCAGGTAGAAGTGAGTTCCGACGATTCGGATTGCGAAGAGGGACATCCGGATTCTTCGATATTCCCTAAGACGTGACATCCGGATTCTTCGATATTCCCTAAGACGTGACATCCGGATCCGAAAATATTCCCTAAGACGTGACATCCAGATCCGTCGCTATTCCCTAAGACGTGACATCCGGATCCGTCGATGTTCCCTAAGACGTGACATCCGGATACGTTGATGTTCCCGAAGACGTGACAACGAGACCCGTCGAATCACCCACTGCATTTTCCAGTCCCGCCTTCCGAGATCGTTCAAAACTTAGGACAAGGGAAAACACTTGCTGTACCTGCATGCCTGTAGACAAAGTTTTCCTGATCTGCGATAATATCGCAAATTGATAGCAAGACGTATATCGTGAACATTTGGTGAAAACCCTGCCATTTGGAGGTTGAGACCTCAGCCAAAATTCAATAAACAGAAGAAGTTGGAGAGTAGTTACCCAGTACGTACAAAACACATATATCATTTAAGAATACGATACAAAACACACGACGCCACACAACGACGCACGAGCAAATACACGACACAATTTCATACTCAATTGTGAAAACGCTTCCGTATTTCCAAAACCACGTAACCGCAAAACCATGTATGCAATAAAAATAGAGATATGTGGTTTCCGCTGCGAACAACAGAAAGACACCCTTCACACACATAGACACGGTGATTGTAAAATTCTCCTTGGGAACATTGTTCCCTCGGCGAGGTAAAAATTACATTTTGTTATTATGATGTTTACTGAATAGATCTAGAAGTCTTACGCCGTAATTATATCGAAAATTCTTTATTTTCTAGGTATATAAACTGCAATTCACCAGCGATGAAAGATGGGAGTGATCCAAAAAGCATCTAAATAAATGGAAACAACAACTTCTGGTTTAAGTGAGCAAATGCGTTCTAGAGAAGACGTGGAGAATGGTCCACCCATAAAATTGTTACGATCCGTACTGGAAATATTTGACGATGCCGAAGACGAAGTTGATGAGCTTACTTTGTACATTGGACATTCATTACCACGATCAGGCTTGAGCACAGCAGTGGTTAACCATAAACATGTAGTTAAACGAAAGTTAACGGTTTTTAAAGATGGCGCAGAGTTTGATCTTCTAGAATTCTGGCAGAAATCGATCCAATTCCCTTAACTAAGGAAAATGGCTTCGTGTTATTTCGCCATTCCAGCTTTTGAAGCGACTGGTGAGGAAACCATCTTTTGTACTAGAAATACTTTGAACCCTACTCGTACCGCTATCAATGGATCGACATTGTCAGACATAACATTTTTACATTAGAACGTCGCCAATTATCCCAAGTTTTAAAAATAAATCCATTTCTTAACATTGCTAACATTTCTGATTTCCTTGGTAAGTGATTGCCAATATACAACGACCATACGTAAAATTATAAAATTGGTATGACACTTCCTATTCTCAAAACGCAACTTTTTTTTGATAATCTGTATCGCCAATCACCATAAACATCGTTATGTGATTTACTCTGGGCTTATGGATTCGGGACCTATTTTCAACTTGAAACTATGACTTTTTTAGTCTCGTATATAATGCCACAAAGAGAAAAGCCAGTGGCGACTTTCCTGTTCCGAATCCTCCAGTTATGTGCGGTATGCAAGAGACTATCACATATGTTCATTTTGTTTCTTATTCAACGACCTATTATTGAATAATATGACTTCTTAGCTTTAGGTAAAGGCCACCAATATGGAAAAACTATTTTATCTACGTGGTGTAGATAAACCTGTCACCTGATTTAATGGCTATTAAAGTCCTCTTGGTGACTAAGGCCTAAGGTGGTACCAAGGGTAGTAGCCTCGCTGATTATTATAATAAGTATTATTTTTATTACTATATACAGGTAACTTCAGGAATCCTTAGAAATATACGGATAGACGGAACATTAAAAGTTGAAAAATTAATTATTTTAATATTAATTAATATAATTAGGCCTTGTAGCCTAGTAAAGTAGTATTTTAAATCTCATTAGTCCCTTTGATACTTAAATTGTAGAAACTGTGGTGTTTTTAAATACAAAAATATTTTTCTATATGAATAGTTAGTTTAACCTCATTTTAAATTTAATTTCCTACAAACTTTAATGTATCCAGCTCCTAATCAAGTACTGGATCACCCGACGCGGTTAAATTATTACTCGAGGTTCTTTCTTAATTACTCGACTCGAATCAGATAAAATTTCCTCTAAAACAAGTACTCGAATACTAGATGATAAAAGTGGTATTCGATAAACGACTCGATTCCCTGCAGCCACGTCTTTATTTTCTTTCGGTATATAATCTGCTAGAGAACTAGAATAAGTGGTAGTGTACAAAAATATTCTTATCAAAGGATGTCTGCAGCAGTGAATGTCATTCCCTAGAATTTCGGTGAATAAAAACTGTGCTTAATTTGAAAGTTTATAGCAACCCCTATCCGGGCTATAAACTTGATTGCGTTTAGATGGCTTATATTCGCGTAATTTTTAAAATTTCAATGTAAGGCGAATTTTTGACCGTTTCCCTGTTAAAAATTATAGTTTTTTAGTCCAATTCAAGTCATATTTACTCGTCAAACCCAAACTAATTGCAGCTCTTGAAGTTATTTTCTTTTAAATTTAAGGTCTCGAGCCAAAAAGTACAGGGGTCCTGACTGAAAATATTTGTTAGAATTTTATTCCCTAACAAGGATCTTATGGTGTCATAAACCAGTTCTTTGCGTAAGACCCTTGTGAAAGCGCATCTAGGGAAACTGCCGTCATGCCATCAGCTCAAATTCCGGATGCAGAAGGACAAAGACATCTTCAAATAGTTCACCAATTTTTTAAAGGTTATAGACGTTAGTTAAGCTCTGTTTAGCTTACTTTATGTTGAAGACAGTTTTAAGTAAATACATTATTTAGTGATGGTCTAAGGACACGATGTTTATACTCAGCCTTACAACGTTAATGAATTATGAGACCACTAACTTTTATTTGTTGTATTTTTACTGTCTATTGTTTTCAAAGGCTGCGACCAATTTTAGGTTTCCTACTGACCATATGTCAAGTTTGCCTTTTTCTTAGAATCAACTTTTAGAAAATATTTATTCATACATTTTCGAAACCCGGTTTGTGTAGCTAATGATCTAGAAAGAAAAATTTATATCGTTTCCAATATTCGTTCGACAAACTCACGAGGTATTATATCGATTCTCGGCAAGTAAAATCAGTCTGTAGCAAAGGTCAACCTTCCAATGACACAAAATTGGAAAAGAAATTGTATCGCATCCTAATAAGGCGTTGATCTAAAACCAATTCTAATATTAGTCCATGAGCCACATACCCAAAATGGGACTTTTCATTACCACGTCGGGTGGCTAAATTCCAATGTTATTTTCATAAACAGGGATACTTGTGATATAAGAAAATAGGTGGTGTGGGGCTCTATCGTCCAGCTATCCAAGATGGTGGCTTTCGTTTGATGTATTGCACATCGAAGTTCGACCAAAAGAAACAGAGATATGACCTCTTTCAGAATCTCTATGGCCACCATTTTGAAACAGCCGCCATCTTGGCTAGCTGGACGATAGAATCCCACACCACCTATTTTCCTAAATCTCAAGTACCCCTGTTTATGAAAATAATATTGGAATTGAGCCACTCGAGATGGAAATTGAAAGTTGGTCTGGCTCATGGACTATATTAAAATGTTTTTTAAAATGTGGTTTAGCATGACTAATTTTATCAAAACTCATCCTTTTAAACTCGTTTCATGGAAAACTGTCCTCCTTGCGCACTCTGGTGGAAAAAGCATTACACTACCACTTGCCTTTAAACTAGTTTATTAATCCTAGAGTAATATTTTGAATTGAAAACAATATTTCCTTTAGTTTTTAGTCTACATGCAAATGGTAGAGATAACAATGTAAAACCAAATCAGCACCACGCATTTGGTATTTTAATTATAATAATCAGCTAAGCTAATACCCTAGGCACCAAGTCATCGAGCAACTTTTAATGCCTTTACATAATTGGCCAGGTTACAATGCTAACAAACTTTAGAACATTAATTAATAGTTAATAAACTTTAGGTCAAATGGAAGGAATTCATCTGTTATTTCGAGTTACCTGTAATACAGCAAAAGCCTTAAGTAAAAAATGATTATGTTTTTAACAAGACCCTTTAGACCTACTAAGAATAAATAAATGAAAAAATTTCGGAAAGGTCTTTTCTCCATGCCAGCTGCATGAAACAAACAAATAATTAAACCAAAATGTTGTGAAATTTTCACCTTTTTAAAAATGACTGGGTAAGGCGTGAAAATATTTTGAGGAAGTGAAAAGGAAAAAATAAATAGTTTAAATATTACAAATTATTTCTGAAGTAAGGAAATGTAAATTTTATTAATAATCAATACATTTTAAGTCAAAATTTCAGCCAAAGATTCCAACAAAAATTGGTTTATCCCTTTAGGGGCTAATCAATTACTATCTCGGGAATCTGAAATTTAACTTCCGCTATAACTATCCTATCGTTGAATTTCAACGGAAGCCCAAACGTCAAAGATGTATGCTGTATAGCGACCACCATGCAATAATTTTTGAATTATTTCACCTTATTTTGCAATGGACTGCTTACATGTAGGGCACCCTGGATGCATATTAGAATCATGTTTGTCCGTTTAACTTATGAGGGTTAAACCAGTCTTCCGTTGGAATCACTGGATAAAATTTAAACTTTCGATATATATGACTGTTGGTATATTTTTAAAATTGTTATTTTAGCATTTCATTTCAAAGAATCACATCTATTATTTTTCAAATTGAAAACTTAAAATACAAGTTTGACATACGATAATTTAACTAACTGTTTATTCACTATTATTATTGTTTAGAAGTTTTTTTATCTTAACACAACTCCTTATTTATATAAGGTAGTGTGTTAAGATGTAATAAAAAGATGTATCTGGAGGCTCTTAAACAAACGCGGTAGTTCGGTTGATAGGCATAAAAGATCCAAAGAATAAGTCAAATTACAGAAATTTAAATAATATATATAAGCAAGACGCAAAATGTTCTTACGTTTTGTTGAATTTTTCCATTAAAATGCAAGTGTGTGTCACCCATTCTGGATAGTTTTTCTCAGCGTACCAATAATACTGTAAATGAAACGTTAATGAAGAAAGTTTATTTCGAATTAAGAAAAAACAATTATTCGTGTGAAATTTATAGAAAATGAGTTTGAAAACTTAAATATCAAACCTACTCGACCAGAATATTTAATTGTATTTTTACCTTTTCTATTAGTATTTGTAGAATTTTCTATATATGCGGGATTCTACCAGACCGCGGGAGAACTTTTTGTTTCTACGCTCGCTACCTATGCTATAATTAGACTGACTATAGTTTTTAATAATTTTATATTTTACTACTATGAATTACTCTATCGCGCATTACGTGCTATGACTATTACTATTATACTATATTCTAAACAAATACTACAAGGTGGTTTTAAGTTTTAAAGTTTTACTATTTTATTTTTTGCCCTATGGTTGGGACATTTTCTGTCCCATGACTAACCGCTCCCAGATCTTGTTTCAATCTGCTATACATTTCTCGCACGAAACCCAAGTCGTCCTTTTGGCGCGAAAATGGTGGTCAGCGCGCTCGGGAAAACCAGGCCGACCCTGGAAATTTTCCAAAACGCACCTGCGTTTCCTTCTATAGAGCGCTTTCGATACGACCTGGGTTTTTTCTACATTGTCTGAGAACGGATATTGGAATTTTACCAATAAAATACAAAACTTGGAAAATACATACATGAAAATACTATTACAATACACTAAAATAATTATTACAATACACTAAAATAATTATTACAATACACTAAAATAATTATTACAATACACACTAATAATTATTACAATACACTAAAATAAAATACTAAAACTAAAATATTACACATTGAAATTATTCATTTTATACACTATTATTAATTAACAATTAACACTAATTACTTTCAATTTAATTAGCTTGTTGGCTAAGTTTTCTACAGTATTAATGATAATCTTGAAATTCGAATCGTGGTCATTTTACAAGTAACTCAGTTAACTTACTCGTTAATTAATTGATGTAACAATGAAATCTGTTTTACTCTACTGTGGTTGAAGACATTAACAAAAAAATATATAATATTGGGGAATATACTTCTATGGAGCCCAAAAAATGGTTTAAATGTTGGCAGATACAACGAATGCATTTACCCATCACCTCTGAAGCATTTACTTTTATACCTGTTCCCCCTTTGGATTTCCCAATTGAGTTTTTTCCGAAATCTAGCAAGCTTCTTTACTTAAATTAATCTAACAGCAATCCACTTTTAGTGTTGGAATGATTGAATCCACTGGTGCTTTCAGCATTCGTATAGTTCAAGTTGTATTTCCCCGTTAGAAATAACACTACGAAATGAATTTGTCTCCCACATTCAATACGTAGCTTCAGGTTTAAAATTATCTTATTCCTCAAATCTAATAATAATAATAATAATAATAATAAGCTAGGCTTATACCCAAGGCACCACCATAAGCTCAAGTCTTCGAGCAGCTTTTAATTCCTTTGAACAGGTGGCTGGGTTACAATGCGAAGGAGGGTGCTGGCAAGCCCTGAATGCCATCACGCTAGCCAACAGCTCCCTACAATTACTATTACTACTACCACTTTTTATGGGAAGGGGAAATCAAAGATCTACACGATATAGTTCAGTCTGCAGGACCAAACCTCAAACTTCTCGAAGGCGAGGACTCAGTGGAAATCATAAATAGTAAATAGACCGAGTGACCTATTCGTGTCCCTTAACGGATTAAAGGGAGTTAAAAATCAACAAAAAGTGCTATAGTTTCCCGCACTAATAACAAGTAAGTATTGGCGAAAAGTATACCTTCCATGCTAAGTTCATACTGCTTTAACCGAAGAGGTTTTAGAAGTGTGAGGTCAAACTTATATATTTTTTAATAATTCTTGGCTCATTTAAACAATCAATTATAATGAAAACATAAATTCAATCCTTTTTAATTACAATCATTTTTACTGACCAATAGAAACCTCGACATAAATTATAAATCTTACCTCGTTTATTAGAACTTTGAACACAGTTTGATTATGTTGTGATTCCATTACTGTAGTTTCATGGTCTTCGATGTCTTACGTCATAAGTTAAATCTGGATACATGCAGAAGAAAATTAAAATACCTAAATATAAAGGTTTTTCCTGAAAGAAAGGAGGTTAAGCTCAAAGAGCTTATGATTTCCAAATCGTAACTTTTACGTTTAAACTAATGCACGTTCCAGGTCTTATTATGCGCCCTGAAGGCCTATCGGCCGAAGTACCGCAAATTTTCCCCCAATAAAGCTTAGTTTTCTCCCCCACTTCTTGGTCTCTTTACTTGTTCGCGTTTATACTCCGGTCAAATATATGGTTATATAAGGAAGTTCAATTATAATAATAATTTTATATTCAGAGAGTTGTTAAACAATTAAAATTAATTGTTTTATGAAATCAAATATGAATTATAGGAACCTACGACGGAAATAGTTATTTTGTGTGAAATCTTCAGAATTTACACAAAATAAAGAAAAAATAACTTTGTTATCAGTGTTTTTAAAACATATGACCACCAAACGATTAAAAGTGGTTTCTGGAGGGCGGGGTGGCGGAGTGGTTGGCACTTTCACCTCGCAGCAAGAGGAGCCGGGTTTGATCCCAGCTTGTGGCACTGGCTGAAAATTCTAAACTACTCCTACTGTGTTAAGTTTGCAAGTTCTTTCCCCACTGGTTAAAGGTGCTTTCCCCTGAATTCTTCAGTTGCCCTTTACTGCCCCTTTTCATAAAAAAATCATGCACAGGTTAACGGTAAAAGTAAGTGTACGGAGCTAGCTGTTGACTCGCGTAGCATGAAGGGCTTGCCACCACCCTCCTACTCATTGTAACCCGGCCACCTGGTTAAGGACATTATAAGTCGCTAGAGGGCTTGGGTTTTAGCCTAGCTGATTATTATTATTATTACTATTATTATTATTAATAATATCTTCTTGGGGAATTAGTTCATAATGTTCCGATACTTACGTATTTGAGACAGGTTTGGAACTTGATATTTCCTGTATTGACGATCTGGTGACCAGTGGTGCAGTTCACTTTTTCCCCGTCTTTCCTTTTTGTAAAGAATACTTTTTTTAGAGACTTGGCCACTCGTGGCTTAATATCGTCTATCTCATGAACGCCCAAGTAAACGGTCACTCGCCTTGTAAATAATCGTTATGCGGTAGGCCCACGTAATAAACGCAACTGTTCAAAATAATACTTGTAACAGGTTATTTGGCCACAAAAATTAAGGTGCTTTGTAAACGTTATGTTCTTCGCTATGGGACTCACCTATATTGTTTATGACTAATTTACTCATATGTTTACTGAACCACCCGAACGAATAGACCAATTTTCAGAGAACTACCAATTACCACCTGGGACTGTAAGTCGGGGATCCGAGAAAAAGTTAAGGCAACCTTTAGACCATGCCCCAGGAAGCTATCAGCCGGGCGTATTTTTAAGAATAGTCAAAATGTCAAGTTTTATGACCTTTTGAAATTTTGACCTTTGTCGAGCCGGAAATTCCTTATGAGATTTTATATGCTAATTTCATGGGCACAAAAGGGTCCCCCCTTTGCCAAAAATTTAAATTTGTACTTTTGTGATACCCATGTCAAACATGCCTAAAAGTGGTCTTTCAAAATTAAAAATGGGCAATTTGGCCCAAACTGGCCAGTTTGAATCAATATGGTCCAAAATGGTCAGTTAGCGATGGGAGTGATCAATAGGGTTTAAAATGGTCAGTTTTCTATGCAAGTGGTAAATATGGTCCAAATGGTCAGTAATTTGCGACGGGAGTAGTCAATATGGTCCAAAATGGTCAGTTAGTGATGGGAGTGGTCAATATGGTCCAAAATGGTCAGTTTGCTATGGAAGTGGTCCATATGGTCCCAAATGGTCAGTTTGCTATGGGAGTGGTCCATATGGGCCAAAATGGTAAGTTTTGTAAAAATAAATTTTATGAGTCTTTGTAGTTCGATTTTAAAGTTAATGCCATTGTTATATTGTTCCTAAAAGGAATCCATACATCTGCCTGGAATGCTTATCACGGCAGATTTTCGTCTCGATGTGGCTGACGGTTTTTTGACGTCTTTATGTAAACTTACGTGAGCGAGGAGCGCGCGCAGAGGGGATTTTTTTCTCGTAGGTGGGGCCAAAGCCGTCAGATTGATCTTACCATACATGATACGGCAGGATAAACATTCCAAATAGAAATATGGATTCCTTTTCCTAATTTATGGGCAAGGTGATTGTTATAGTAATAGGTGATTGAAATATTTTTTATAGCAGTGTTTTAGAGAAACCTCTCCTTTATTATTTTTTTTTTCAACTTTTAAAGTAATATGGAAGATATATTTATCAACAGGGTTATTAAATTTTTTCAAATTTCAGAATAATATGCAAAATAAACTTAACTAATGTGTATTATGTGCACTCAATGATTTTCTTCCTTCTCTAAAATGAAAACTAACCTTGAAGAAAAACCGACTCCGCAGTGAATATCGAGCCTTGTTGAATTGAAAGTAGTTGATTGAAGTTCTATAGTTGTGGGTTCTTTCTTATAACTAATTACCGAAAATATTTGGGCAGCTATCCAACTTTTCTTAAATTTTATTTAAATCGCGGGGACTGCGCGTATTCAAATGCCCACTACATTTTGTTTATAATCTCGTGGCACGTAACTCGGTACCGACCAATTTGGGATTTTTGGTAAACAGCCGGTCACGTTCTACTGGGGAAAGGTTTATTCAGGAAACAATTAGCTTTTTATGGATTTGTTTGAATAACGCTTGAAAAAATCGAAGCACAGCGAGTCAACGATATCACCCACGCCAAGAGTGCGTGAACTTATTTCCTAATGCGCCCTTGTTTGGCTAGACGTGGTAGAAAACTATTGCCGCGTTCATACGTACCCTCGGAAACGTTGCGAACGCTGGCGCAACGTTGGCTTCATGTCGTGTGAACAGATACCGTTGCGCGTCCCAACGCTTCAGATCGCTTCATCAACCAGTTTGGCAGTGATTTGTTTAAAAATACTACAAATGTCTTCATGGTGCGTGTCTTCTTCACTGTATGTTTTTGAATCGTAACTCAAGTGCATTGGCAGTCAAACTCTGAATTGTCTAGCTATATTGCACGTGCCCAATTTTCTATAAAACGCTCAGGAAATCGTGGGTGTGATCAGAAAATTTTCCAAACGCTACGAACCGATGTGACGACGAAACGAGATGAGACGTTTCCGAGGGTACGTGTGAATACGACTTTTAATTTTATATTTAAAAAATTTAATTATACAAACACCCCCTGAGATATGAAACTTATGTAGCTTGAGATTCTATAGTAAAAATAAACCGAGGCTTAAACGCGATTGCCGTCGATGTATAATAATCAGCAGGAATCCATAACTCTACTTGGAATGCTTATCGTGGAAGATTTTCGTCTCGATGTGACTGACGGTTTTTGGACGTCACTATGTTGACTTAATAAACAACAACGTGAGAGGGGAGCGCGCGCAGAGGGGGTATTTTATCTCGTAGGCGGGGCCAAAGCCGTCAGAGTGATCTTACCATACGCGATACGGCAGGATAACCATTCCAAATAGATGTGTGGATTCCTGTAATCAGCTAATACCTTTGGTACCATCTTAGGCCCAAGTCATCTTGCGACTTTTAATGCCTTTAAGGATGGTAGTGGCAAGCCCTTCTTGCCACGCCAGTCAACAGCTCTGTACATCGTAGACAGTATATATCCCGGAGGGGACGAGAAACCGCCTACTTTCTTAAGTTTTCACACGAAGGGTAAACCGAAGATCTCGGAAGAAAACCCCTTTAGCCAGTGGGGAGAGAACTTGCAAACTCAACGCAGAAAAAGTGGTTTCAACCAGTCAACCTTTTAATACCGAACATAATTACGTAGGCAATTTATAATACCTCAATGCTGAGACATTATAACGCCTAATTTATTCATATATTTTATAATATATTTAATTAATGGAGGTCACCTTATACCAATTTTAAAATTTATCAATAGCAAATTGATTGGGTTTTCTCTAACTCATTCATTTTAACAACCGGCTATCTAGATGTTTATTAATAATTCAGAATTAACAAACAGTTGGTGTTGCCGGTCGGGATTTGTCAAAATTCCAACGGCTACTTTATGGTACGAACCAAAGTGTATTTGAATGAATACTCTTGAACTAAACTAAGACAAATTCTTAAAAATATAAAGATCAAATACATAACTTAGATTTTTTAAAAGAACTTTAAACCGAGTTTCGTTCTTTCGAGATTCCATGATGATAAAGTTATTTTTGAGTAAGTTTATTCGCATTTGTCTCATATTATTGGTGCAGCCTAAAAGGCGTAAAACAATTATAGCAATAGATATCAAAGCGTCTTTTTGAAATTTTTGTAAGAAATGTAACGTAAAAACCAATATAAATATGACGCTATCCAGTTTACGATTTGTAGGGACTACAGCGCTTTACTAAACAGCATTTGTTTAATCAGCATTTTCCAAAACAGCGTTTTTCAAATCAGCGTTTTGTCATAACAGCGTTTCTTTATACAGCGTTTCCCAAAACAACAAATTGTTCAAACGGCGCTTTGTCATAACAGCCTTTCTTTATACAGCGTTTCCCAAACAACAAATTGTTCAAACGGCGCTTTGTCATAGCGGCGGTTCTCAAAACCGTATTTTGTCGAAACAGCGTTTCCCAAAACGGCGCTGCTTTCTATAGCACTAATAATATAAGCCTATTGTAATACATATTTTTCTGGAATTTTGCAAATTTCATTACTTAATGGTTTCTGCCGATAGTTAGTATTGCAAACTTACCTAACCTAACCTAACCCCTGAAGTTCATATGTATTTGATACATTTTCCATCGTCAATTCATATAAATTTTAAGAAACCGCTGTGTTGACCAAAACCGCTTTTTCAAAATCGCTAATTTGAGAACCGCTATATTCAGAAACGCTCTTTATGGAAAATCTGTTTTGACAAACCGTTCTACTGGGAACGCTTAACCAAAAAACGCTGACTAAACCAAATGCTCTTTCGACAAACCACGGTATTGAGAAACGCTATTTCAGCAAACGCTGTTTTAACAAAGCGCCGTTGCAACAAAATGCTGTTTTGAAAAACGCGCTTGTGAAAACGCTATTTTAACAAATGCTATTTTAGTCAAGCGCTCTATTCCCTGCATACCCAAGTTTACAGTATGGCCAAATTGTTATATAAATAAAAATATTTTGTACTTACAAATGAACTTACAGGAAAATTGAGTTATTTTAAGGGATTGCCAACAACTTAGGCGAAATCTTTCAACGTCACTCGCGTGGCGTGCCTTTATTTTATTAATTATTTGGTTTGTTAGTCTTTAATGGGAATTTCTCTGTCATTCATTTGCTATTTCACTTAAGAACGCTTAGATTACACCAACCTCGGTGGTCTCGATTTTCAAATGTTTAATTCAAGCGTCAATCAGCTATGCATCTTGAATGTTTTGGTCCGGGGAAAAAATGAAGAGGAAAACTATGAACTGCATGCCGTTTTTAAAACATTATCTGCTTGGATATTCGTCATAACCTGCTTTTAGGTTTGAATACTTTTATAGAAACGTTACTTTCAAAATATCACCATTAAACTAGATTCGCATTTTGAGGGACCTCGCTACTTTGCGTGATTCGTGCTTTTACCTGGAGACACGTCCGAACACTGTGGGAGTAGTCTAAATCCGTCATTACTTTAGTTCTCTCGCTAAAAACCTTGCCATTTTAAATATTGCATAAGTAAAGATTTTAAGCACGCTAAAACATCGTTTAAATATTCCATTTTTAGCCTTGGCGTTTACAAACCGGCTAGCAATTTAATCAAGGTGTGTCTTGTTTAAAAACACCTTCATTTACTTAAAATGTTTCGCTTCATGAGTCAATTTCTATCTAAGTAATAATGGAACGCGCTGGATATTTTCCACGCTATCTCTAAGAACTTTTAGAATCATTTTGAATACATTTTTTGAACTGGTTTCTTACATAATAAAATTACAATTTGACTGAAGCAAAGAGATTAAAAATGCTTTTTAAGTACGAAAATACATTTAATGTTTGGGACCGTTTATTTTGTGTGACAATCTATTATTCGTCTAACTTTTTATCCTCGAGAATGGTGTAAATTACTGAAAACTATACAATTTTGGTAGTTTGAATGTACGTTTGTTTTGGAGGTGAGTCTGATCACGGCTTATTTTCCTCAGTTCGTTTATTGTAAACTGTAAACTATTGCATAATAATATAATAGGATAGTTTGTTAAGAAGTAAATGTATGGAATCATAAATAATTTTTGTCATGGTAGATTAATATTTGTAAACGTCTGTAACATTTAGAAATGTTATTCTTTACAATGATAATTTATTTCTGTTATTACGCAGGAATTAATGCAATAAGAAGTTTCATTTTAACCAAGGAATACCTCTGCGTGTTGTTCCATACCATGGTGAATGAGAAAATTCACATCACCTACGGCAGGAACCGAACCTACGGCAGGAACCGAACCTACGACCTTTGGGTTACCATCCAACGTCACTACCATTGGACTAACGAGGCCACAAATCATCAGGCCTCGGCCACCCAATTTATGAATGACTCGATCTGGTTCACATTATTGACGGGATACATTTAACATCTAAAAATGTAGATACAATCAATACTTATTTAGGTTTCTTTAGGCTAGCCTAAAGAAATCCTAAAGCTCATAATGGCACTTCCTTGTATATAAATATTATTCTTTACACATTTTAAATCATATCGTTCCCAGGGAGTCGGGTCCCGGCTCCTGTAACCCATAAAGGCTGAGGAAGATGTTAGCAGTAGTAAAATGGTTCTTCTCATAGCTCCGATTTCATTCGCTAAGAGGCGTGTAACTGAGCTATTTTCCTATACGTTAAGCTGTTTAGTACATTTCCCACACGCGTTTCCGCCGCTATCTTATAACAATCTGGTAAAATATCGGAAAAATAGAAACAATTTAAAAATATTGGAAAAAATAGAAAAAATATAAAAATTTAAAGGAATTATAGTTACTCTAGGAGCCCTGTCACGATTGACGTTTCCGCATATCAGCAGATGAGGAAAAGGAGGGGAAGTATGAAAAAAGCCCAAAATCGCGTGAATGAAAGTTTCGCCCTATTTCGTGGATGAGTTACAGCGCTTTACTGGTTGTAGTATTCATACGCGGTAAAGCGGTCTCAATCACCTGCCTAGGTAGTCTACTCTGTGGAGACTTTGCCTTGCTTTTACATGGAAGAGTATAATGTAGTGAACTAGTTATTAGTTGGGATATTATGGATTTAAACCAGTTGATTCAATTTATAGAGGTGCAACTTAGACTTAACACTTTTAAAGAAAATTTATGTAATTCTGCGCAATTAGACTTGCACAATCAATTTTTGAACGAATCTTCAATTTTTCAAAAGGAAAACTTAAGCCTGACACTCGTTCTTTAAAGGCTATGCCTTAATTTTGTTAGTATTTACAACAAAATATATCTTAAACCATTTGGGAGTACTGCCTCGAGCAATTAACGCCAGGTAAAGATAAATAAATCTGGAGAAATACAAAAAACGTTAATTGATTGGTATAGCAGCATAAGATTTTCTGTCCTTGTCAACGTTTTTTTAACTTTTGTGGTATTAATAACAATTAGGCCTGTGCGAGTCCTCTTTTTATGGTTTCGAGTCGAGTCTCGAGTCCTTTAGAATTGTACTCAGGAGTCTCGAGTCCAATTCCCGAGTACTCGTTCGAGTCCTCGAGTCCTTAAGAATTAGTTCGAGTCTGTTCGAGTCTTAATTTTCTGGTCGAGTCTGTTCGAGTCTTAATTTTCTGGTCAAGCCTAGTTAAAGTTAAAAATGTTGAATCTCCAACATAGTCATTTGAGTCCTAAATTTGTCAAAGCCATTTTAAGTAATAAGAACTTAGAAGCAATTTTATTTACTATTTGTTGGTAATTTGGTATTCATTTTAAAAAACATTTTATATATTCATTTTCTGGTCGAGTTATAAATACTAAAAGTCTTAAGTTTAACTTATACTTATTTGTAAACGTAAAAACTAAAAAAGTAATCTAAACTTACTAAAGCCGCGTCACCAACACACAGGAAAGACCTCTCTCTACTCCAGAGTGCAGTAATCAAAACTAAAACTAAAACTAAAATTGGAAAACATGCCGGCTTGGTGAGTCAGGCGATCTCCGTTTGGAATTCAAAGTCCGTGGGCAAACGCTCCATAAAAAACAAAAACCACTACCATAGCGTGATTACGGGATTTCACCTGGTGGTGAGCTGTTGAATGAAACTACGCGTTAAAATATTTAGATAAAAAAAAAACTTGGAACTCCTAGGACTCGTCAAAAAAAAAGGACTCGTTGTAATATTTATTAACTCGAGTCCACTTCGAGTAATTTTTAAGCCTTGACAAAGGACTCGGGTACTCGTACGAGTCATATATTAAGACGTCGCGAGTCCGAGTCCGAGTACTCGCATTTTTCGAGTACTCGCACAGGCCTAATTATAACACTAAGAAAGGGGTAGAATATTTATAATGCTAGTTTTATTGAAATCGAGATTTTACCATTGGGATAATTTCTTGTTTAAAGTTAGACAGGCAATAACGTTGTACAAAAATGTTGTGATGAAAAGTTTGAGAAATTGTGATAGTTGCAATAAGAATCAACCTCTGATAGTAACATAGTATTGTGATACATACAAAAAGATATTATAACATTTTCTATTTTATTTGATTTTAACAATTTTCACACGGGGATTAATTAAATGTTTAAAATTCCGAGTCACTTACTGTTTAAATACTTTTATAGATTTTTGTTTAACATATAAGGCGGTATCTCTATAACCTTTTCCCGAGTGTTGATGTCTACGTACATCTTCTTTTGTCAAAAGAGCTTTCCAAGAATAAGCGAAGTTTAAGCTCGTAAACTTCCCATTTGCATTGAATTTGAACTAACAAAACAAGCTTTTGACTGCATTTCCATATTGTCTTTTGGGCACTAAATGATAACCAGGGTATTTATTTAAATAATAGGTGGCAAGCCCCCTAAAACTAAAGACCATTACACGAAGCATATCCCATGTCTGTAAATATGTAAATTTTAAAATCTCTATTGTGCATGTGACAGTAGGATCAAATAATGTTTTACCTGCAACGATAGAAATTCTTTGACTGTTTACATAAGGTTGAAGTTTGAATCTTTGGCTACAGATAAATTTTAAATTTTAAAATCTTTTAATATCATAAATCAAGAATGTATTTATTTATACTCAGGGAGAATTAATATGTTGAGATTATTTTTAGCGTCTCTCCAATTCCACCCTTTGGGGGCCCCGGTATGCTCAGGGCCGTCTTAAGGCATGGGTTAAATGGGCTAAAGCCCAGGGCCCCCATCCAGTTTTTGGGCCCCGGAAAGGCCAGCCATACAGTCTCCACTCTAGGGATAAGGTTTTAGTTGGTTAAATATTATTAATGCTCATTTATGCTTATGTATCTTTTAGTTACGTCTAGTGTAATTTGACTCATCGCCCCATCGCGTATCATACGGTATCTACAATTTCTAAAACCTAACAGCGAGTCACTGTCAGTAAAAATCTTATTTTCAGTAGGCAATGTTATACTTTTGAAATTAAAAGTTTTGGTTTGATTATTGCGTAGTTGAATTTACACAAAATGGAATTCTACTCCGTCGTTAATTTTTTTCTCGTTAGGTAACTACCAGAATTTATCGTTCAGTGTAGTTAAGATCTCACCGACCAATATTCTCAATAAAATGGCGGAAGCAGTAATCGAATTGCAAATATTAAGATTAGTTGAAATAGCTGATAGGTTAGGTCGTCGAGATATAAGAAGACCAAGAGTGATAAGAGATGAATCACAAGTTTTCGAATTAAATGACACTTTTTGTGGACCACTTCTATCACTGTTTAGCATGTTAGCTAATGTTTCCCACATTAAGCCTTTTTTTGTTTGTGAACGTTTGTGATGGTTTTGATGAAAAAAACTCCGGATTACTACTCATATAATTAAGCCAACAATAATCACGTGTGACGCCGTGTGTGCTGTTTGGGTTTTTTCCCCAGCTGACCGGAAGCAGCTGATTGCAAAACCCTTTGCAACGGACGTCGTGATTGGCTAAATTCATAGGATTAGTTTTTGGTTTAAAATCTCCGTCGTTCATACACCATTGAACGACTGATCTAGTAACTACATCGCCGAATAAGAGGAGTAGAATACCCATTTCCAAAATTCAGAACGATTGTACTTAGGAAGTGGTCGCTCAATCCGTCGACAAAAAATTTACCGCTCGCTGACCGATTTCTGTAGAATAGGCCTCCAGGTTCTTCTAAATTATTAGCCATTTTGTCTTGGATGCTTCTCCAACTATAGGCGATTTAAGGATTTAAAAATTCTGTGGATCTAAGTTAGCGGCTTAACTTCCACATGCCAAAGCTTGAGCAATACGGTATGTTATGGCACTCCTTCGGTTGCTTGTCTTTCCAAATGCTAAAATGGGCAATTGTACAGACAAAACTTACAAAAAAGTCACAAACTTATGGAACAATATTATAAACTTATGGTTTCACAAAGGAAGACTCCCTTTTCAATCTGTCAGAAGCTGGACAAAAAAATTATTTATTATTATGACAAAGATTTCTGATCTTAGTATCAACTTATATTTGCTATTAGCAATTTTTCATTCCTTGAATAGTGGTTTTAACCGTTTCTAGGATTTAAAATTTTTTCGTCCAATCTATTTATTTCTACCTAGTAGCGTGGAAGCTGTCCCCTTTTCAGAGTGGGCAAACATTAATTGAGTTGTCGAAATCGATATTGAAGACCTTGAGCACCAGAATGTGCTCAACGTTGGTGATTGAAAAGTTCAATGAAGTTCTTTACCGAATGGGAACCGATAATTGAATGCTTTATATAACTCATAAAACCGATATCACGGTGGTGTAATAAGAGCAATTACAAATACAAGTCCTATAAATGTAACAAAACAATATCTGATGATCAATTTAATGTAAATTTAGCTAAAGCTTTAAAGTAATAACAGTAGATTTCGTTTCAAAGGCAACAATGCGAATCTGCGTAGGTTCGTCTATAACAAAATGACAGTTGAATATCTCTAGCTCTTGGAATTTCTACCTTAATCTACTAGAAATCAAAGCATAGTTAAATTGTTCATCGCACTTGTTATTCTCCCGTATTTAAATTTGTACAGAAAAATATCTAAAGCCACAATACTGAAAGCTTGGAATTGTTTTTTTTTAAACTCAAAAGACTGTTAATCTTCAGAATAAATATTTGCTTTTAAAATTGTACGTACCTTTTGTTAGGGTGATAGATTATACGTTGCGTAAAGCTTTATCGCATGTATGAGTAGAAACGTTTTAATTTATTTAAGCAACAAAACCAATAGTGAAAATCTGATGAAAATGGTTTTTCATCATTCATGATCGATGGTCCCTGGCAACTATACTTCACATGACTAAAGATGATTATGAAATTAAACTCGCGAGACTTTATAAACACGTAATAGTGTTAGTTATAAAGTTTTGATCTATGGAAATCACTAGAAATTATTTGTTTTATCTTTCTTCTATAACTTCCATTGAAAGTTGGTGTTAGGGGTTTTCTAGGAGCTGATAGATTCGCGTAATATGGCCACTAGCCTGAAAATATTAATGAAAAACAAGTCGGCCCAGGGCGTAATATTAGTTCCACATCGGCGTATTCGGGTGGGCAAAGCCATACACCCTTAGTAGACACAGGTAGGCAAACTAATATAAAAGCTGCTGAGGCCATGTGATTTCCAATCGTTTGATATAAAAATTGCCATCCTAAGTTAAAGAGTGGATGCCACCCACCCTCAGGATACCCGGGTGGGAAAAAAAATTACAAAAGCTGTTGAGGCCATGTGATTTGCTATCGCAATTTTAAGTGCGTATTAGAATTTTCGTGGCGTACGATATCGTACCATTCGGTGACTCTCCCTTTAAAGGGGTGGGTCGGAGGGGGCGGAAATTAACGGAACTGCGTGCGCGTCAAAGAGTTCTATTGAATGAGACCACTTTGTTTTTTTCGGTCACTCTCCCTTTAAGGGGGCTGTTCCGAGGGGCGGAAATTAACGGCACTGCGTACGCGTCAAAGAGTTCTATCGAATGAGACCAACTTTTTTTCTGTAACTCTCCCTTTAAGGGGGTTGGTCGGAGGGGGCGGAAATTAATGGCACTGCGTGCGCGTCAAAGAGTTCTATCGAATGAGACCAACTTTTTCGGTCACTCTCCCTTTAAGGGGGTTGGTGAGAGGGGGCGGTAATTAACGGCACGCGTGAGGGGGCGGAAAATATCTGGACCAACTATACAAACTATAAAAGTTTCGATAAGAAAGTGCCACACTTATTTGTTACTTCTGACCATACACGGTTTCGATAAGAAAGTGCCACACTTATTTGTTACTTCTGACCATACACGGTTTCGATAAGAAAGTGCCGCACTTATTTGTTACTTCTTACGATACACGGTTTCGATAAGAAAGTGCCACACTTATTTATTACTTCTGACCATACATGGTTTCGATATGTAAGTGCCACACTTATTTGTTACATCTGACCATACACGGTTTCGATAAGAAAGTGCCACACTTATTTGTTACTTCTGACCATACACGGTTTTGATAAGAAAGTGCCACACTTATTTGTTACTTCTGACCATACACGGTTTCTATAAGAAAGTGCCGCACTTATTTGATACTTCTTACGATACACGGTTTCGATAAGAAAGTGCCACACTTATTTATTACTTTTGACCATACATGGTTTCGATAAGAAAGTGCCACACTTATTTATTACTTCTGACCACACACGGTTTCGATAAGAAAAATTGCCAAAATCCAGGGGGCGCCACCGTCGCGATATGACGCGCTAGAACTAAATTCAACTTTCACCTAATAGCCCAGGACAGATAGGCCAAAAAAGGGCTTGACCCAGAACATTTTCCCATAAAGATGAAAATTGGTACATAGGTAGTTTTGGACCCCAAAAAAATATACTAAAAGTCCCCACCTCTAGAACGTGAGCTTCCGACGCCATCTTGGAAAATGGCCGCCAAGCACGCCTGACGTCATAAATTAAATGAAAGTGTCCAAAAATTTTAAAAATTGGTACATTATACATTTAAGGCTTTCTGAATAGTATTGTAATTTTTTTTGGTGTACAACCGTTATTTTGGCCGCCATCTTGGAAAATGGCAGCCAAAAAGGTTTTCCACGTAACTTTCCACTATATGTTTCAATATGTTTGAAAATTGGTATATAGTTTTATTACGGCCTTTGGGACATGGTTACAAAATCTTATGTATCTGCGACCGTTATTTCGTCCGCCATCTTAGAAAATGGCGGACTGCAATGCCGAATTTCGCATTCAAAATTAAATGATATAGTCCGATTGTTTTCAAATTTGGTAAATTTTTTTATTGTGACGCTGAGAACACTATTACAAAATCTTAAAGGTATCTGACGGTTACTTCGTTCGCCATCTTGGAAAATGGCCGTCTGGAAAATATTCACCTTGTCGATAGCATTCTTATAACTATTTCGAATCACTTTAGGGTTAGATTATTAGCTTTTAAAATCTGGAAAATGTAACCATGTTCCAAAGCTCGTAATAAAACTATATACCAATTTTCAAACATATTGAAACATATAGTGGAAAGTTACGTGGAAAACCTTTTTGGCTGCCATTTTCCAAGATGGCGGCCAAAATAACGGTTGTACACCAAAACAAAATAACAATACTATTCAGAAAACCTTAAATGTATAATGTACCAATTTTTAACATTTTTGGACACTTTCATTTAATTTATGACGTCAGGCGTGCTTGGCGGCCATTTTCCAAGATGGCGTCGGAAGCTCACGTTCTAGAGGTGGGGACTTTTAGTATATTTTTTTTGGGGTCCAAAACTACCTATGTACCAATTTTCATCTTTATGGGAAAATGTTCCGGGTCAAACCGTATCTGTCCTGGGCTATAAGAAGAATCTATTTCCGTTTGATTAATCCATGATAGATCCTTCCTAGATGAAAGTTGAACATGGATCTATCACCTGCAGCTTTAACCAGTGCAAGTTTTTATCATATAACTATTCTTGTTTTTTCTTTGAGTAAACAGTAAACAGGATGAAGAAAATCTTTACGCCCAGGAACAAGCATTTTTTTAAAATATTTTCGTTTAAAGAACGCTAGTTCGGGGGCCATTGTGCAACGGTAAAAGTTCAAGCATTTAGTTTGACGAGGACGAAGTAACTCGGTTGGTATAGACGTCGGTTAAAGAAATTACGGTGCCAGCGGCTATCTGGGTTCGAGTCCCGCGCCACCGATATTATAAATTATATAAAAAATTATTTTTCGCAGCTCCATCTACCGTGTGGTCGCTTTTCCACGCCAAACAAACAAACAAACACTTAACGAAATAGCAATAGTGTCACTTCGAATATGTATTCGATGTGAAACTAAAAACTGATGACGTAATCCATTATGGATTTATCAATAACAAAGTCAATGGATACATTTTAAAGGGAATATAACCTGCAAAGCAATCTTTATGGAAGACCCCTTCAATTTTTCAAATTACGCTGTATAGTGGCGCCAAACATTTCTAAAGCCAAAGGCAAGAGCGGCCAGAGCTGCAAACGTTGGTGTTCCACACCAAATACCTGAGGTTATATTACCTTTAAGAAAATAATAAAAATCTCGTGGTTCTCTTACAAGAATAACTACCATATAGGCATTATTCTACACTAGTTGAGTCGCGAATTATTTTATTTTATTTTGAACCAATCACATCGAGTCCATAAGGAAACTACTTTTCCTACAAGTTAAGTATAAAAATTATAAAATTAGTATTCGTTGCAGGATTATTGGTCGAAGAAGCCTCATATTACTTTTAGTTTTATAATTTTTAGAATGTAATTAACCGATTTTAAAATCCTGTTTTTTAATATGACGTATGGAAGCTATATGCTATTTCAGCGTTTATTGAGGAACCATCTTTGACAGGTTTAGGAAAGTAGTTACTATTAAAGATTTATAAATATGAGATAAACAATAATTACGTACTAATCATTTCTAATTTTTGATATTACGTTAGCGTTAAAAAAATTCCTCAAACGCAAATTCCTTCGAGTTTTGTTGGTCGCGAAATAAATTTCCTTCCAAAAGATATTAGCTCGACAATCGAGGGGTGATTTGTGAATGTCAACGATAAAAATGGGTAAATAATTTCTTGCTCCAATAAACAAATTTAAATAATTTACTAATTTAGGTTAAGACGGTCGAATACACTGTATCGGTACGAGCTATTAGTAAGTTTTTAAATTTCTTCAAATTTGTTTAGGGTTTAGCTTTATTATCCCTTTTCATAATGGACATAGGTGGTTCCTTTTAACTTAAAGGGATGAAGTCGAGGCCCAGAACTTGCAATTCTATTTTAATATTTCTTATTAGGAATGTTTCAAGCTTCTAAAATATTTACTCAGAGATTTTATTTGATATTTTAATGCTTTTGGTTTTTATTCCGAATCATTATGGTTTCCATTTTCTTGTTACAGTTTTACTTATGTTGTAGAGTTTATTTTTAATATTTTTTTTCTTCGCTTTGTAATATTTTATAAATGGTTTTTGTAACAATTAATTACAAATTAACAATTTTTAGCTTAGTTTTAGAGCGGGGATTTCGTTCGATGTAATACGCCTAAATTGTATTTATCAATATATTATTTAAATAACAATTAATTTAAATATAATAAAAAGTTTAATTTTTCCAGTCTTTCATTACCTTGAAATTCAAAACTTTAATTTGTAAACATTACATATCTACCATGTAGCAGAAAATGTGATAATGTGTCTTCAGAAATGGTTCCGACATAATTCTACAAAAAATATTTTGGGAAAACGTGAGTAAAAGTAAAATATAAATCGCTAAGATATTTGAATATACATTATTTTCTAAGTAAAATTAATTAATTATAAAGTTCATATAAATGTGATTCTATAGATTAGTATTAAAATTGCTAAAAAATTAACAAGATTATTGAGCTTAGATAAAAAAGTGGGGGCGTATCTAAAGCAATCTAATACAGTGTATTCGACCGTCTTAACCTAAATTAGTAAATTATTTAAATTTGTTTATTGGAGCAAGAAATTATTTACCCATTTTTATCGTTGACATTCACAAATCACCCCTCGATTGACGAGCTAATTTCTTTTGGAAGAAAATTTATTTCGCGACCAACAAAACTCGAAGGAATTTGCGTTTGAGGAATTTTTTTAACGCTAACGTAATATCAAAAATTAGAAATGATTAGTACGTAATTATTGTTTATCTCACATTTATAAATCTTTAATAGTAACTACTTTCCTAAACCTGTCAAAGATGGTTCCTCAATAAACGCTGAAATAGCATATTGCTTCCATAACGTCATATTAAAAACAGGATTTTAAAATCGGTTAATTACATTCTAAAAAATATAAAACTAAAAGTAATATGAGGCTTTTTCGACCAATAATCCTGCAACGAATACTAATTTTATAATTTTTTAACTTTACTTGTAGGAAAGTAGTTTCCTTATGGACTCGATATGATTTTCTTCAGCATAAAATAAATAATTTTGGTTCAAAATAATATCAAATATTTCGCGACTCAACTAGTGTAGAATAATGCCTATATGGTATTTATTCTTGTAAGAGAATCACGAGATTTTTATTATTTTCTTAAAATGTATACATTGACTTTGCTATTGCTAAATCCATAATGGATTACGTCATCAGTTTTTTTACATTAAAATTTTCAGGCTAGTGGCCATATTACGCGAATCTATCAGCTCCTAGAAAACCCCTAGCACCGACTTTCAATGGAAATTAAACGATAAAGATAAAACAAATAATTTCTAGTTAATTCCATGGATCAAAACTTTATAACCAACACTATTGCGTGTTTATAAAGTCTCGCGAGTTTAATTTCATAATCGCTCACGATCTTTAGTCATTTGAAGTATAGTTGCCAGCGCCCATCGAGCTGTTTACATCATGCTCTTACACTTATGTTGGTCTGAGTTTTTAACTGGGTCACCGTTACTTCGTAATTTATTTTAAACGTTTTCTCGACTGGTTATTATGTTTAATCTTGGAGCAGGGAAGTATTCTGGAGTGTAAAATCCCATAGCGGTAATAAGAACGTCCTTTCCCGCCTATTGCTGTTAGAATTACCCAGACTACCCCGGTTTTTGGTTGGACGTCAGCTTTATCTGCCATCATTCTGGCTTGATGACGTCCGACCAAAAAGAGCATGATGGGAATTTTACAAAGCCTCAGGTGGCGCCCGACTTTTCCACTCCAGAATACTTCTCTCCTCCAAGGTTTAATGCAGTTCATCAATTGTGTTCGTTTGTTTTTTTATAAAGAGCCCTAACTACTCCGTCTACGGTCATTTATTGATATACGAGCTGTCGTTTAGTCAAGTGGTTTTCTGTACTTTGTGAATGGTAAGTTTTTCGCTTCTTGTTAATACATTTTTTATTGGTGTTGTTATTAGGACATCTACGATTCCTTATGCAGTCATTGGTTTCCTGGGTGTGCGAGTCATTATATGATATTGGAAATTGGACGGTATTGGTCTTTTTCATGCGGTATGTGTCACAACGTCAACAGGAAGTCTTCGAGTCATCCACTACCAGATGTCGTATATAGCTATTCTACGGTTTCTTCATCAAGGGCGAGTGTTGAAATAAAGTGAGTGTTAAAGATGCGGTAAGTATATCGTAAGCGAGAAAAATACAAATACCCTCTGTAGATATTTCTTTCATTAAAATTTGCTTCGTATTATATTTAACTGATAAACTTGTTCTGTAAATAGGGTTAAATTCAATTGTTTTAGTACGTCTAACTCTCTGTTGTAACTACTTAATTTATATTATTCTGAATAAATTAAACTCGGTTGTTTCGTATCAATTATTTTAATTAAAATTAAAATTTTATACCGGGCGGGATTGAACCGGGATTACGTTTTTAGTAAATAACTCTGAATTGCGGAGTTATCTTTAAGGGTCGTCTCGAGAAATTAATACCACTAGGGAAAATTCTTCCGATAAGAGGTATATTTTGGCTTGCCAACTTGTTAAAATGAACATAGTACTAGATGGAAATTAATATGTTAAGCTTATTTAACAAAAAATGGAATTTATTCGATTAAGCTAAAAGCCATTTCCTTGTCTTAAAACGAATGTTTAAGTATAAAAAAAGAAAACTTAGGCAGCTTTTTATTATTTCTATTGTTATATCTATACCAGCTATGTAAAACACAATCTTTGCAACCCAATTTTATAAAAGCGGTTAATTTCGTAGGAATTCTTATTATTTACACAAAATGCTTACTTTTTCCAAGGTGCTTGAATATTCCTATAACTTAAAGAGATAGTGCCAACTCAGATTAATTTAAAATTGTGTTCTTGGCTTACATGTTATGATAGATTTTTAAGTCCTGAATCCGAATATATATACATATTAGCACTTTCAATTAGTATTTAGTTTTATATTTTAATGTAAAATAATGGTATTTCATTAGCCGCGTCAAAACTTTACAGATTTTTGACGTCATGAGTTTGGTCGATTTCGGCGCGCTCGAGCGGCGGGGAATTTCCAGTGTCTTTTTCTACTATCGCGTAGAGGATTTGTAAGCGCGTTTTTTGACTTTCTTCTCGCGGACCACGCGGTTCGAGATTCTCCAATCACGACTTCACGAGCCGGCTACGTGTAAAAATAGAAATTGAAGAAAAAATCGATAACAAGGTATTGTTCATAAATTATATTATTATTTCTTATTCGTAGTCATTATAACAATATTTATATTCTACGGAAAGATGCCACCGAAAGCACCGAAAACCGTCGGCGCCACAGTGTATGGTGCAGTTCCTTCCTGCAGTAATAATAACAACAAAAGTGGCTTATCTTTCCATTACTTTCCATCGAATGAGGGTCTTAAAGCGTGCGCAAGCGGGAAACTCGGATCAAAAGAAAACGATGGGAGTAAAATTTCCTCCTGTAATCCCCTAATTTTTTTATCTCCAGCTCGCTCTAGTAGCAACCAATAAACATCAACCTATCTATGACGTAGACAGTATGTGAAAAAAAAGTTATGCTATATTTCTATTTTAAAATTTGAAATTAATCGTGAATATTTATAGAATATTCTTAATAACAAAATTACCAATATTCCCAAGACGGATATTCCCAAAACTTCCCTTTAATTTCCTTAAGAATTCTTATTACCAAAATTAATTATTTACCCAAGACGGTTCATCTCAAAACTTCCATTGAATTTCCGTAAGAATTCTTAATATCAAAATTACCAATTTTTCCCAAGACGGCTATTCCCAAAACTTCCCTTTAATTTCCTTAAGAATTCTTAATACCAAAATTAATTATTTCCCAAGACGGTTAATCTCAAAACTTCCCTTGAATTTCCGTAAGAATTCTTAATATCAATATTACCTATTTTTCCCAAGACGGGTATTCCCAAAACTTCACTTTAATTTCCTTAAGAATTCTTAATACCAAAATTACTTATTTTTCCCAAGACGGATATTCTTAAAACTTCCGTTTATTTTTCCTAAGAACTGCTAGGAATTTTTTTTCCAACGTTCAAACTTCCAAAAGCTCCTTCAAACCCCCTTGAAATTTCTTGAGATATCTGAAGACTTTTTTTGTAAGGGTATAGCCTCATTTAAAGATATATTTCAACTCTTCTGATGGATCAACAGAAACTAAACTGGTATTAACTATCTCTTAAACTGATTCCTAGGGCGATGTTTTAAATAAAATGGTCCGAAAAACTGATGATATATCTAAAATAAAATAAAATTACGTAATAGATATATCTGATTCGGTGTATCTCAGTTTTTCCATTAGATCTAGCTTCTTTGGTAAAATAGAAACCATATTTTAATGGACATAAACAGTTGTCGGATTCAATTATGTTTTGATCATTAGTGTATGGTTGAGAAGGCTTAAAATCAGGCAACGAATATATCAATCGGGCGCTATTCGATTGAACGTTAAACATCCCTCAATGTCTGGAATATTTTCGATAATTTTCCACTGCCAGAGCCGCGAAAAGATATATTACCTAATTCGGGATGTAAAATAAAACGAAACGCTAATCGAGGCAAGTTGACTCTGCATAAGTCGCGAAATTGAATCTATATTTCAGCGCGGATACACTCACGTGGTAAATATGCCTAGCCCTTTAGACCAGATATCCTATAACGTTAGATGCTTCCATTTAATACCCGTAGACGAAAGATTTATAAAATATGTCGCCGAAATCTGTAGCAAATCAATCTCTCCAAAACATTTCAAGAGGACAAATTAAAAAAATTAAACTGAGAATGATAACTAACTTATTTTCAACCTTCGACCCAGTTATTTCTCAGGTAAACAAGCACTTTTAGTCATAGCACTCAAGCTAATTAGAGCACCTACTTAAACTAAAATTGCAACAAAAATCTTCAGGAAATAATAAAATAAAATTAAAACTACCATTAGAAACTATAAAAGAAATTCCTAGTAAAACCCCCTACACGTTTCATTACAACCGTAATTATGACAGAATTATAAGATTTCACATTTGGATAAAAATAACTAAACAGTAGGAAATCATACCTACACCATCCCACCCTACTAATAGACAAATTAAATTAGGGCTTAACACAAACAGGCCCATCCTTAAAACAAACTGATGAACAAGAAAATATTTAAAACATTGCTTTTGGAAACCAAAGACTGGAATTTAATCCAACAGCTGAAACTCAGAAACATTGGAGCATGTCTTCAATCCAAAATTAATGATATTATAAATGAACTATTTTCGGCTTTAAATCACTTTACTAATAACACTAACATAATTAATAGTGACATTTTAAAATAACCCAATTACCCATTTCTTTGCACCAAATTTAATCACAACTAGCAGCGGGGTGGCGGAGTGGTTAGCACTTTCGCCTCGCAGCAAGAGGAGCCAGGTTCGATCCCAGCTTGTGGCACTGGGTGAAAACTCGGAACAACTCCTTCTGCGTTGAGTTTGCAAGTTCTCTCCCCACTAGTTTCAGAGGTCTTCCCCGAGTTCTTCGGTTTCCCCTTCCATAAAAACTTGTCTAGGTTAACGGTAATAGTTAGTGTAGGGAGCTGTTGGCTCGATCGCGCTGCATGCAGGGCTTGCCAAAACCCTCCTACGCATTGTAACCCGGCCACCTGAATTAAAGGCTTCAAAAGTAGCCTAGCTGATTATTATTATTATTATTATTATTAAAAACATTTTTTTAACTAAAATTAGTCTATAGGGTCGAAGCAGGAATCGCGTACATGTCGAAAACTTGAGGGTAATAATTGGGTTGAATCTAGTTTTTCTATTCTATTTACAAAACCAATTTTACTGTGGTTTGAACTTTTGAACATTCAAATTTATTCAAACTGGAACTTTACAAATTATTCTTTTTATCGCAGTTAAAACTCAATGTACATTTCCATCAAGTGTGAATTGCGAAAAATTTAGCCTAGGCTTATGCGAAAGCGAACAAAATTTCTATCTTCTTTAAAATCGATGCCCAAGCGAGAGGGAAAACTTTCCGAGTCTCGCTGAAACGCCTTTCAAATTCGCAAACCGTCGAAAAATGTAAAAAGAATTTTCAGTAGAAGGAAAGTAAGGTCGACACGCCGATCCCGGGGTCGGGGTCAGGTTCGGGATCGGGGTCCGGGATTTAAGGGGTGAAATGGGGGTAAAATCATCGAAAAGTCAATGTATTTAGGGTATTTCTCGCGACGATTTGTTTTCTCATATATCAACATATTATGTCCAGGCCAATTTGTTCATTTATCTACGCTTATCTCGAAAGATACTTGAACGTATATCTTATCGCGTTTTATCGTACGGAATAAGTTGAAATGATGTAAAAATTGATAACCTAGACGGCGCGTGCGCGGATTACCCGGGGGACGCGGTTAATTTGAATTTAAGAGTTTTTTTTTTACGTCATGGAATATGGGACGCGGTTAACGTGCGCGGATTGGGGCGCGGTTAATTTGAATTTAAAACATGGATTTGAGTGTTTTGACGTCATAGAATATTCGTTGTTAAAATGACGTAGAATGGAAATATTTTTAAACTTCATTTTAATATTATTGTAGTACTTAAATATGCTTGACACTTGAACCTTTCTCACGAGTATTTCAAACGAATATCTAAAGTTTAAGTATGAGAAACGTATCGTTCTCAAGTATTGTAATTGTACACGTGATTCCGTATGAGGACCGTGTAAATTCCTATATACGTAACGCGATACACTTCAAAATGCGTATACGTAGAATGGAATTAATTTTAAACTCCATTTTAATAAATAAGATATCGAAGATAAATAATTTCACGTATAAAAAGGGAAAACCGTATAATAGTAAGACCATATTTAGAAAATTCACCATCTGAATTGTATTGGAAGTGACTCCGAGGAACCTTAAAATGTAAGTAGGAATACTCAGTGATAATTCTTAACTTTGTCTTAATGTATTTATTTTATAGGAATTGTTCATTTCCTGTGTCTGCTGACAAAGGGTTAATCGTTTATGCAGATGAAACCATCCACTGCGGTCTATTAGATTTAACAAAGGGTATCAAACTAACAGAAGCGGAACTGCAAGAGCTATGGACAAAGAAAGATGCCATTGAAGCTTTTTTCAATAACGAAGCTGAAACTTCGTGGGTTTTCGCAGGTTCTGAAACCAAACGGTTTTCGGTTCATAGATTTGCCCAACAAAAGGTTTTAGATGTTAGACAAATGTACCATGGTTATGGAGTAAACTATGGAAAACTGTTACCGACTAAAGAGGGGGTAGCTTTCGCTCAATCTTCTTGGTTGAATTTCCTCGACCAGTACGAGTCGATTCAGAAGTGTTTAAAGAAAATCAAGGAAATAAAGGAGGCGATGACTAACGTTGTAATTAAACAATTACATGAAGCTCTGAAGAAAGCGTGCAATGGCTGTCAAATTGATCATCCATCTCAACTCCAGCATGATTGTATCATGACGGATTATTCTAAGCGTGTAGATTTGCATTTTTATGAAATAATTATGTCGGTAGATTGTGAAAATATTATTGAAATGTTTACTATTCGCTGTGAATTGTCGAAAGAAATTTTAAATAATATAATGTCACTAATAATATGCAATGCTAAAAACTTGTTAAAAAACTAATAAAATTGATTGCACTAATGTTCCGATTCTCATTTACCATTATGGATTTAAGCTTACAACATCCAATGAATGGGCTTGTAGCCGGGTCCACCCAATGCGGAAAGTCATTCCTGGTGGGACGGTTGATTCAATATAAGAAGACCTGTATATCCCCTCCTCCGGAGAGGATAATATGGTGTTATACCGAGTATCAGCCGAAACTATTTCAATCAATATTAGAACACACACCTTCAGTCGAGTTTCACGAAGGGTTACTCGATGTTAATATATTAAACCCGGAAATTAGGAATTTAGTTATTTTAGACGATTTGTTATGCGAGATATCTAATAATAAAGATGTAACTAATTTATTTATTCGTGGATCTCATCACAGAAACACCTCCGTACTAATTTTAATGCAAAACCTTTATTACCCCGGAAAGAAATAAGAACTTTAAATTTAAATGCTCATTATCTATTTATTTTTAAATCACCACGAGATAAATCAACAATTTATCATCTCGCGAGGCAGATATCTCCAACCAATAGCAAATACGTTATTGATGCGTTTCAACAAGCTACGTCACGGAAGTTTGGGTATTTATTAGTTGACTTGAAACCTCACACCGCAGATCAGTATTTACTACGAACAGGTTTAATACCGGGTGAAGAATCGGCTGTCTTTATTCCAAAATGAAGTGTATTATAGAAGGGAATTTTTTTAAGGTTAATCGAGAGTGGATTATTAAAGAATTAGCTTACGTAATATTAGAAACTGAAGAATCGGAAGTGTTTACTTTCAAATCTCCATGCCCTTTCAAAGAGCTTTCAAACGAAGATAAAAGACAATGCAGATGGATATCTCATAACATTTGTCACCTTCGATGGGATGACGGCGAACGTCCTTACAGAACGAGACGTGACATTTGCAATCAGATAGCGGAAAAAGCGACTTCGTTTTTCACCAAAGGTTTAGAAAAAGCTGCAGTATTATCAACACTCCTCGGTGTTCCAGTAACTAACATCGAAGATACCGGTTGTCCTAAATTATCAGAACTAGAAGACGTTGAATTAGACTGTCCTTTTCATTCCGAAACTGTTCATTGCGCTTTAAGAAAGGCTAAGAAAATCTCTAAATGGATGTCTCAAAACGAGTTAAGAAAAACATAGACTTTCTACGTTTCCTAACATCCTGTAATCTAAATCAAAGAAAGACAGCTATTAAATACGCTAGCCAGGAGGCTATATTGGCTCTCGTTGAATGTTGTATAAATGTATTGCACGGAACAATTGAACTGTCAGAACGTCATCGTAAGCGGTTAAAGAAACATAGCGCGGTTATACGAAACGTGTCGAAGAAGAACCCTATATCAAAACGACGAAAGATACTGGTACAAAAGGGTGGTTTTCTTCCATTTTTATTAGCGCCACTGCTATCTATCGTTAGCTCAGTCGCCGGAAGTGCAATAAGCCGAGCTATAAACCGATGATGGCTCGAAAAATGCTTCTAGTACCTGAAGATGTAATGGAGAGATTAAAAAACAATACACCTTCCAAAACAGAAGAAACACCTGAACTTCAAAAAGAGAAGACACTCGATGATGAAATGAAATCTATTCTAGATAATCCAGATTTAAACGAATCAGAGAAATTAGCATTATACAATCAAACTCTCCAACGACGGTTAACTTACGTACGTAAAGAGCAAATCTCTCCCGTTATTGAAAACTCTGAACGACCTAAAACTTGGTTCGCGCAAATATCTTATTCTCTACCTGCAACTTATGTTAGTGATGCAATTTCATTATACCGAGCGACTACGGAAGATCCGAGATATATTAGATGGACTAACTCAGGAGAGCTTTCTATTCGAGGACAAGTGATTGGAGGATCTAATATAATCGATCTTTTGTATGACGCTGTGAGAAAAACGCCTGGAACAGTGATTGATCCTATAGGAGTTACTGAGTTTTACGAGGGCATTCATAAGTCAAATATTTCAAAACGTTTAATTAAAAATCCTGTAAGATTGACACTGTTAAAAACATTCGCTGTATTTCATACACCACCAAGTAGTTCAATGTTATCATCATCTTCACCTAGTCCTCTAAGACCTTGGATACATACTAAATAAAATATAATAACCTGATAATTTTGTTATCATTTCATAGTATAAGCCTACAATGGAAGGTTGTACAGAAACGGTCTCTTTAGGACTTTTAGCCTATTTATCACAATTATTTTCAAAATCACCGAAAATTATCACAGCTGTATTAATTATCATAGTTATTATAATATTAGAATTATTTAATTTCCTTTTTTGGCGTTACATGCCATTACATCAAAATATTACCCAATATGGAGAAAGAACTTGAGCAGATCTATACTAACCCCGCAGACCCAGGGTCATTCGCTGGAGTTCGAGCGCTCTATAATTCAGCTCGACATAAAGGTTTAAAGGTTTCATTGGAAAAAGTAAAACAATTTCTAATAAAGCAGGATACATATACGCTGCATAAACCTGCTAGAAGACGATTCAAACGAAATCGAACTATTGTTTATGGAATTGACGAACAGTGGCAAGCGGACTTGGCAGATTTTCAGAAGCTGTCTAAATATAATTCAGGATCTCGCTATGTATTATGTATTATCGACATATTTAGCAAATACGCTATGGCTGTAGCGGTTAAAAATAAGAAAGGTGTAACAATTTTAGAAGCGTTACGTAACGTTTTTGAAAAAGGCCGTCAACCGAAAAGAATTCAAAGTGATCATGGAAACGAATTTGTCTGTCAAGAAGTGCAGAGTGAATTACAACGAAGGAACATTAAATTTTTCGCTACCCGATCGGAAATGAAAGCGTCCATTATTGAAAGATTCATTAGAAGTTTTAAATCTCGTTTATATCGCTATTTCACGCAGAATAACACCCTTAAATATATCGACGTTTTAGATGATATTATAAACGCTTATAACAATAGTTATCACAGATCAATTAAATGTAAACCCGCGGAAGTTACTCTAGATAACTCTGCTAAAATATGGAAAAATCTTTACGGTTCGGTAAATTTTTCTCCTCCGTTAACATACGCGTTTGAAATTGGAGATATTTGTAGAATAAGTAGAAATTTATCAATTTTCGATAAGAAATATAACCCGAATTTTACTACAGAATTGTTTAAAATAGCTGAGAGACTACCACGTGACCCACCTGTATATAAGCTGATGGATTTAAATTCTAACCTCATTTTAGGAGTATTCTATCGAGAGGAGGTTCAGATTGTTGGTCGAGATTTAAAAGACTGTTACTTCATAATCGAAAAAGTAATAAAAAAGAGGAAAAAATCGGACGGCCGCGTAGAACTGTATGTCAAGTGGCAAGATTACGACCCTACATTTAATTCTTGGATACAAGAAGTGGATTTAAAATGAGTTTTTACGTAACGCTACCTTCAGATTCCTCGTCATTATATTACCAAGATAATAGCGTTGGTAAATTTCGAACGTATTTAGCTGAACCGTTAAGATTTGAGGAACAGTACGAAGTTGGGTTAGCGGAAATAAGCTATCCTCGGACATGGCATAACGTTCGAAAACCTAATCTATTGGTTATTAAAGACCCTCTCGAATATGATAAAATGACTGATAACCCTCTAGTTAAAGACCCTCTCGAATATGATAAAATAATTGAAGTTCCCGCGGGTTTTTATAAAACTCCGGAAGAACTATTACATGTTATGAACGTCCACAACCAAGAAGAAGAACAAGTTACATTCGCTTATTTAAATTATTCTAATCGAATTAAAGTTAAATTGCAACCGAAAATCAGAGCTGTAATTGGCCCCGATCAATCGATTTTACTAGGTTTTAAGGATAGAAGAGATAATGATTTCACCATTTTAAATTCAATGATAACCCCCTACCCAGTTGATATGAACGCTGGGTTACATTCCTTATTCGTTTATTCTGATCTGGTTGAAAATAGCGTTGTTGGGGATAGTTTAGCACCTCTATTAAGAATCATAAGCTGCGAAGAGAAAGCCGAGTCTAATGGGAAAACAACTACAAAAATATTTTCACAACCTCATTACCTACCAGTCGTGTGTAATAATATTAAGACTATAGAGATTAATATAACAGATGATTTAGGTGAGCCAATACAGTTTCATAGTGGAAAAGCTCACGTTGTATTACATTTTAAACCCCGTAAAATGTGGACTTCACTATAAACCTTTAATCATTCAGGACACATCTTCATTCTAGCTTAAGAGAGCGAACAGTTAACATCATGAGGTCTGAATATTCACCTTCAAGAACTGATTATGAAAGTTACTATTTAAACCAGGTTGGTTTCGGTGGAATACCTGTATATAGAGGTTTAGCCGTGCAAAGAGGACATGGACTAGGAAATATATTATCTTCAGCGTTTAGATTCGCGGTACCTTTACTGAAGAAAGGCGCTACTTACTTGGGAAAAAAACTTTTAAGTACCGGAGCGAAAGTAGCGACCGATGTTGTTAGCGGAGTCCCAATTAAAACAGCGCTTAAATCGCATTCTATTAACGCTGGAAGGGAAACTTTAGCTTCAGCAGCTGATGAAGCCATGAGACTAACATCTTCAGCTACGGATCATATTAAAAGAATGACGGGTTCCGGAAATAAAAGGAAACGAACTCAGTCGAAAAGCGCCATTTCAACAGCAGGCAGGATAGCGAAAGGACGGTTCCCTAAACGTTCCGATATATTATCATAATGTCCCTTTTACACCCGCACTCAGTTGAGTGTATAAATTCCGAGCTAGATTTGTTTCAAGTACCTATGACACAATCTTCGATTATTGGTGGAGAATGGGTTGAGTATAATCCAATATCAAATATAGTTGATAACGCATCAATTACATTTTCTATCAACGGTAACTCTGAAACGTATATAGACCTTTCACAAACTTTGCTGCACGTTCGAGTTAAGGTAACTAAAGATAATGGTCAACTACCGCAACCCGCGGTTCCAGGTGTTGCGGGTGGGGCCGCCGGAACTCCAGCCGACAATATCGCCCCCGAGAATTTGTTTCTTCATTCGCTTTTTAGCGACGTCCACGTATTTCTTAATGAAAGATCAGTAACACCTTCCAGTCAAAATTACGCTTATAAAAGTATGATACAAACTTTATTAACGTTCGGAGATTCTGCGAAAAAAAGTTATTTAACGAGTTCACTTTTCTATCGGGATACGCCTGGAAAGTTCGATTCATTTTTCGATAACGATGGTTTCTCTAAACGAGCGAGTTTAGCGCAAAAAGGGGCGATTGACTTGTTAGGCGTAGTCCATACTGATTTATGTCAACAACCACGCTTTTTATTAAATATGGTTGATTTGAAATTTAAATTCGATAAAAATAGAGCAGCTTTTTGCGTTCATTCCGACGTAAAATGTAAAGTGGAGATTTTATCAGCTTCCCTTTATCTGAGGAAAGTTAAAGTGATACCGGAACTATCGCTCGCTCAAGCCAAGGCGCTACAATATGGAACCGCTAAATATCCTGTAACTCGTTCGGAGTGCACCTCATTTTCTATACCCGCTGGTCTTATGGCTAGTGTGCAAGATCATTTATTTACCGGACAAGCACCCAAGAAAGTTGTTATCGGGTTTGTGGAACAAAAAGCGTTTCTAGGAGATTTGAAAAAATCCCCGTACAACTTTCAACATTTCGATTTATCAAGCATCGGATTGTACATTGACGGTAGCAGCGTCCCTCATAAGGCGTTATCTCTAAACTTTGAGGAGAATCAATATATTCAAGCGTATTGCCATCTTTTCATTCAAACTAATCAGTGGAACGTAGATGAAGGGAATCAGATAAGTCGGGAAGATTACCCTAACGGAAATTGTTTATTCGCGTACAATTTAACCTCGGATCTTAATAACAACGCTAATCACTTGCATCTTGTAAAAAACAGTAACCTGAGATTAGAATTAAAATTTGCAAAACCGTTACCGGAGACGATTTCCATTCTAATTTACGCCGAGTTTCAAAATTTGATTGAAATTGATAAAAATCGAACCGTGATTTTCGATTACAGTAATCAATGGATTCGCTACAGATAACTTAAATTCTTGAAAAAGATTTAAGTACTAAAAGTATATTTCAAGGCGTGTTCGCGGCTGACAAGCTACCTAAATACGTAAAAATATTCCCTTCTCTATTTATTGTAAATACCGATACGAGTGCTGAACCTGGAGAACACTGGGTTCTAATATATTTTTCTAAACATAAAAATTGTGAATTCATGGATTCCTTTGGAAACCCGCCAGATTATTTTAAATTTAATGACTTTATTGAACGAAACAGTAAAACTGTAACTTTTAATTCTAATCAATTACAGAGTAATTCTAGTAATACGTGTGGAGCATTCTGTATCTATTTTGCTATAAACAGGTGTAAAGGAATAGAAATGTATAACATTGTGTCAAGGTTTAAGAAAGATAAATATGTAAACGATAAAATGATTAAAGAGTTTATATGCAAAATGTATTCAATAAAATAATTTTTTACAATTTATAGCAATAGCAGTTTTTTTTTATATATACATAAATACAAGCATTCATTATAATTTTTCAATATCTTTATGACCGTGCGCTAATGTACGAACCCCGCAGGGTAGAATGTATCTCTTATCATCATTTGGTGATAAACAAAGTTTTCTAGTATTTAAAGTAAATAGTTCATGCTTGAAACTAGCTATACGCATCATCTCGGCTGACATGGTTTCTTGATTAAAAAGACAACGTTCATAGTCTTCGTGGCGGATGACGTTTCTAATAACGTTCATGGCAACGCCCTTACAAACCTTTTTATGGTTTAAAATTGACTCTAAAGATTTCCCCAATCGCAACTCCTTTTCTATCTCTTCAGCGGTCTTAGACTCCCCGTACAATTTAATAGAATAAAGCTTTGGACGAAGTCCTACAAAGCTTTGAATTAACTGCGAATTTGTCTCGTCTTTAAAATAACCGAGAGCTTTTTTATTCTGATTAGAATGAAGGAAATGCGAAGGTGGATAATCAGAGAAGTCAAAGCGGTTTTTATGAACTTCAAAGTCTTTATAAACATCATCCGTCTTAATGTTGTACGTTAAACTGTCTGTAAATATTTTATATATTAGTACTATTTAAATAAAAAATGCATATTAAATTAAATTACCAGTGTCTGTAAATAATAGTGATGCTTTGTCCCCGTACGTATTTTTTATGAATCCATAATGGAACCGATACATGAGCTCCTTGGATAAATCTAGAGTGGTGAATCCGGTAAATATAGGCCGGTTAAGAACAATTTTAGCTCTCTTCTTATGAGCGCCGGCTAACTCTTCATTTAAGATGGTAAAGTGTTCAAACTGCGGGGAACTTGTAACTTTTAACATTCTTTCTGGTTTATGAATCAACTCGAAATTTATATGCTTCCGTAAATTTTCCATTGTTTTTCTAAAGAATTAAATGAAGTGAGGGAAAAAACAGCAATACATTATTTAAATTGATTTACCCGAAAACATAGTTAACCATTAGTTTCCAGAAATTCTTTTCAAATGAACTCTTGGATAATTTCCTCTGTTCAGTGTTGAATTTAACATATTTTTCTAACCATTTTCCTTGAGTGAAGGTTAGAGCTCGATGAACCTTGGTTATTTTCAAACCTAATTCTACATAATATTTTAAATTGCGGTAATGTACTATGTATTTCTCTTTATTATTTAAATTAGGAAGAAGTTTTGGTAGACTGATTCTCCTTAATATTTAATTTTCCTAAGAGATCTTTGGAGTATGGAGATAGCATATCATGTGTAATAACTTTCGATTCCGCCGCTACTGGGAGATCGTTATGTAAGTCATGCAACTCTTGAGGATATTCAAGATCCACCTGCAAAGGAAACAATTCTTTAAAAATATAATTCAATAATTATAACACTTGTTATTTACCTCTAAAATGTATCCGTTTTCAACGTTATTGGGAATACTCAGAATATTTTCACAGAGTGTTTGCAAATCATCCTCCTGAACCCACTGGAAGTCGCCTAGCGGTAGTGGTTCACACATAACAGCACCGTACAAATTATTAGCATCTTCAATTAAGTTAATTAATATAATTAAAATTAAAATAATTAAAATAAAAAAAAAAATATTAAAAAAAAAATGTAAATTACCTAAATAGCATATATAACTGCTCTCTTTAGACGAATCATATGTGTCGGGCATATATTTGTTATTCGCTTCAGAATAGCGAGTTGAGATCATTGAAACACCGCCTCGAATTCCTAAAAATTCAATGTAAATACAATAATATTTAAAATATCAAAAAGCGTTACCCTTTTCAATAAATAAGTGTTGATCTATATCAAGTATGAGATCGAGGCGAACATCGGTCATCTTCAAAGCTGCTTGCCAGGCTAAACCTGGTGCGGTGTAAGCGTGAGCGGGATCTAATTTATAATGAGTTATAGATAATGTTCTAAAATTTTCAAAAACGTCGGCTAAGAGTAACGCATCGCTTTTCACATAGAGGTCGGTGTATTCCCCTACGAAAACCGAGGTTAAGAGATTTGAAATATTTATACTATAGTAATTTTACCTAATGTTTGAATATTAAACGCTGTCCAAACATTTTGGGCGTGTAAATAATCAAATTCTAAAATATTTTCATTTTTCAATGAACTGAAAAACGCTTCTCTAGGTGGCAACATCGTCTCGTCAAATTTCTTTTCATCGTCCATATACTCGTACGGGTAGACCCCCTTCCGCAAAAGCAGTTGAACTTTCTCACTTTCAAAATATTTCTTAACAATCTGGAATTTACTGGCTCCTTCCAAAACGAGATTAGATACTAGAGCATCGAGGCTATCGCTTAGAAATCGATAAGAGTCTAAAAACCTAAATCTCCCTAAAAATAATAATAAAATTACTGTTAAGGTTAAATTCATAATTAAATATATTTAACCTAGTTTGAGTGAAATATAATTTTCGCTAGTGGAAGGAATACAGTCAAGTGTCTGTTCCTTAAAATGACCAATCTCCTGACATATAAGATGTAAATCGTATCTATGAAGATTTATTATTATTAGGTTTATTTCCTGGTTAATTAACTTAATAAAATCACCTGCTAAGGTTATGAAGGAAAACAGGGATAAATTCTGGAACTTTCTTTTGAAGATTACAGAGGTTATGCGCTGGCCCCCTATATTTGCCAGTGAAATGACAATGATCTCGAACAGCGGGCATATTTCCCTGATTTAGCTGCTTCTGACAAATGTAGCAAAGCGTAGCAGCTTGAAACTGTTCCTCCTCCTCCGGGGTTATAATCATTGGTACATTGGTTTCAATGAGTTCCATCAACTCTGTCTCTAATTCCAGAATAGACTCCAGAAATCTTCGAGTTGCATCTTGACCTCGATAGCAATCGGTTCGAACAGGTACACCTATAAGTATTCTCTTATAATATATCTAAAAGGGAATTTTGACAAATAACTTACCGTTAGGTCCAACAAGCACCCACGAATACGCGCAGCTGATGTGCATGTTTACTTTGCTGGTATTTAAATCGGGATCTAGATCACATCCTTGAACTCTCGGTAGGATTGCTTCAAAATCGGCGTAAAATACATACTGCTGAATAGGTGAAGACACATTCTAATACAGAAAATAATTAGTAGATTGCAAACTAATATATTGGAAACTAAATTACCTGCAATAATAACTTGTACTTCTGTTTTTTGTTAGATGCTGTAACAGTTTTCCTAGGTCTCGTATAAGACAGTAATGTCTATTCCCATCGTCAATATCCTTAGTTTCATCGGTGATGTATAGTAAATCAACCTCCCTTTCCTTACCACACTTGTTAGCGCTTACGTAAAGGGGGAATATATCTCCCGAGAAGCCAAACACAGATATTGATAAATTATTCATTAATTCAAATTTTTTAAGTTCCGTAGCGTTTAATTTGAAAGGGAAAGATATATCACTGGTATCAAGTTCATTTTCATAAAGTGTATATTTGGAAACCCTGTTAGAGTGATGAAGCCAAGAAACTGGGTGAAGTTTAGCTAGAATTGACCAGAGAAAACATTTCTCATCATTTTCGTTTCTAATATTAAAAATCGCACGATGTTGAGAGAGTTTTTTAGGCAGTTCCATATACGATGACCCCCGTAGCGGCTGGTAAGATGCTACATTTAATTCTACATACAGAATACGATCAATTACCCAACCCGATCCTGTTAAAAATATAATGTTTTAGTTCAAAATATAACTTATAAATTTTAGTACATACCTGTCGCTTCAAAGTTTTCCGCTGCTGACTGTATTGTTTCAATGCAGTCATTCAGCTGGTTTTCAATGACGTCGAGCGTTAATGTTGTTTGCATATTGCTCCGGAAATAGGGTCGTACTTCCGCTCTTTGTTCCGCACCTCCTAATGGTCTCATATAAACAGATCTTACGAGTAGGAACCATTTAATTCCACGTTTACTGGCGAGTCTTTCCATTAGAAATTTACTGAAAGCGGCTCGGTAACGTTCAATAAACATCCCCGCATCAATATCATAGTCTTCGGCATTATAACGAATAGATGCTAACGTATCATTCAAGGCCTGGACCATACTTGGAGATGCTGGTGGTGTTTCATCAAGTATTGGTGAGGTGGGAACAGGTGATGGTGTTGGGCTGTTGGGTAAAGCTGATGCAGATGGTTGGATAGATTCCAGTTGAATGTCTTGAAGCAGACTAGGTGATGGTGGACGGGTTGGTGATGGCGAACGTTGCATTGGTGATTGTGTGCGAGACAGGTCCATGGGTTCGGAAGGGCCGGGTGCGTTCAAGTCATGAGTTCGTTGATGGCTCTTGAAATGTTCCAATCTAGCCACATTCTTACCACATACTTCACAGATAAACTTATGTCTATCACCGTGTACTTCTCTAACATGCCGATTTAAGTGGGACTTGGTAGAAAAACTTTTCGCGCACGTAGGGCAAATATGTTGGGCTTTAGGCATCTTGAATATAGCTACCGCTGTTAACCGTGGAATGACCTCCCACAACCCTATACAACCCCTTTTATAGTATATTCAAGTATCATTTGAGAACGATACGTTTCTCATACTTAAAATATTCGTTTGAAATAGTCGTGATATAGATTCAAGTGTCAAGCGTATTTAAGTACTACAATGATATTAAAATGAAGTTTAAAAATATTTCCATTCTACTTTAACAACAAATATTCCATGACGTCAAAACACTCGTTCTCATACTTAAAATATTCGTTTGAAATAGTCGTGATATAGATTCAAGTGTCAAGCGTATTTAAGTACTACAATGATATTAAAATGAAGTTTAAAAATATTTCCATTCTACTTTAACAACAAATATTCCATGACGTCAAAACACTCAAATCCACTACAATGATATTAAAATAAAGTTACAAAATATTTCCATTCTACTTTAACAACGAATATTCAATGACGTCAAAACACTCTTAAATTCAAATTAACCGCGTCCCCCGGGGTAATCTGCGCACGCGCCGCCCAGGTTATCACTTTTTACATCATTTCAACTTATTCCGTACGATAAAGCTTGATAAGATATACGTTCAAGTATCTTTCGAGATAAGCGTAGATAAATGAACAAGTTGGCCTGGACATAATATGTTGATATATGAGAAAACAAATCGTCGCGAGAAATACCCTAAATACATTGACTTTTCGATGATTTTACCCCCATTTCACCCCTTAAATCCCAGACCCCGATCCCGAACCTGACCCCGACCCCGGGATCGGCGTGTCGACCTTACTTTCCTTCTACTATTTTCGGTATTTAAAGAAGTCCTATTTAAATTTCCCCCAAACTTTCCCTGGCTTTTTCTCTATATTTAACAAAATCTACCTAAACAAATTTAAGAATTATTAGAAGATTGTACCACCGTCCATGATTTTTTTTAACTCTTACACAAAGACGATAGGGTCGAAGCAGGGAATCGCGTACGTGTTGATTTAAAATTATAAATTAAATGGTGACCCCCGTGATCTCCATCAATCCAACTGTCAAATTTATCGCACGAGGGGGGATAACTAAAGACTATATATGGGAATAACGGACTCGTCGGCCAAATAACTCGTTGGGATTTTTTTTTCTGGCTCGAGTCCATTTCGAGCAATTTTTAGGCCTTGGCAAAGGACTCGGATACTCATTCGAGCCTTAGAAAAACGGGTTACGAGTACCCATTCAAAGATTCCATATAGGGTTGATATAGGGTTATTTGGAAATTGTCTCTTTTTTAAATATATATTATTTAAAACCCATTTATTTTATAGAAATATTTTGATATGAAACTTAATGTTGAGGGAGCAAAGCCATATTATTGAGTTCTTTATTGCCCAACTCAATGCCACGATTTACAGTTGTCATGGAAACTTTTAATTTTAAGAAGTTGAAGGTTTCATTGTCTTAAAATTTTCCATTTGCCGGAATTAGAGTTATTTGAAATACTCCTGGTGTGTTCCGAACCATCTCGGTAGCGGCTTAGATCCTTGCCACCAAATCAATGTTTTAATCTAAAAGGCCATGTGGAGTTAGGTCGGGTGATCTTGAAGGCCATAAGACTGGACCTCCTCTCCCAAGTTTCATCAAAATGTCGTGGTAATACTTTTAGCAGGTTGGTCCAGTTGCCATTTGGCAAAGGTACCCTTTTAGTTCCACATCGAGATATATATAAATCTAAGTGGGACTATTGCTATGGATGGATTGTCCTTAAGTGTTGTGTGTTTGTTTGTTTGTTTGTTTGGCGTGGAAAGCAACGACACGGTAGATGGAGCTGCGAAAAACAAATTATATAAATTATTTTATTGGCGGTGCCGGGACTCGAACCCAGATAGCCGCCCCCTCCAACCAACCCCCTTAAAGAGAGAGTGATCGAAAAAAACAATTTGGTCTCATAGAACAATACAACTAAAAGATTGGATTGTCTACGCTAGCGTCTACTTGAAAGAGATTTTATTAAACCTCTTACAGGTTTTCCTTAATTGGAGGGTTCCGTTGATTTGCATGATACGTGATTCCGTGAATGATTGCATTTCTTTGCTATATCTTCCCCAGATCACACAAGATTATTTTGGCTTTCCCAGCTTGCCAATTTCCCAAGTCGTGTTTTTCCGTGTAAATTAGGTATTTTAACATCATTCCAAAGGTATTCGTAGGTTTAAGATGATGGTTTACATATTCTCAATTGCCAAATTGATGTAGCACCTAGTGGTCAAAAAATAATCGTATCTAAAATTGTGAAACTATTTTCAGAAAACGATGAAATTCCACCAATCAATGTTCCCTGGTATATTAACCTAACCAAAAAAATTCGAAGGGCTGACCGCTATCCGTAATCAGTGAACAAGCCCGTAGCTTAGACTGTACTAAAGTGATTACGTAATCGATGACAGATTAAGCACTACTCGCTGTAATTTTATGGAAGTTGTTAGCCCATAGTAAAATTTTTATTTTTCTACCTTAAATAGTTTTTGTAAAACATCACATGTAAGAAACAAAAGGAATCACCCTGTATATTCCGTGGCAACTATTTAAAAAATGAAATATAGCTAACGCATTATTGATTTTATAAACTTTTGAAAACCTTTCACAGGGAGTTTAGGACTTGGTGGGTTTGGCGTATTTTAGGTAGCCAGCGCATGTTATCCTACAACGATTATATTACATTTCTTAAGTCATACTTAAAGATAAAACATCTTGTATTTTAAGTTAATATTAAAAACGATCATATATTAATGTTACACATTAGAGATAATAAAAATAGCACTTTTATACATTTTGACGAAGCTATGGTTATAAGCGAAACCACTGAAATTGCAAAAACGGTACATTTAGCTCTAATGACACTTTAAAATCGATTGATTGCGTTCACGTATGATTGGAATAACTTTCCAGGTACCAACTTGTGTTGGGATAAATAAGAAAAAGTGGCCTAATGGCCATTGATAATGACATCATGCGCAATTCCACGTTAGCAGTAGTTTATTTTCCCCAAAATGTATATCAGAGGTCGGTATGAAACCAAATATATTTTTTTACCATTGAATAAAAGAGAAGAAGGAAAGTAAGGTCGACAAGCCAGTCCCGGGATCGGGGATCGGGGATCCGGGATTTAAGGGGTGAAATAGGGGTAAAACCACTGAAAAGTCAATGTATTTTTAATATTTTTCGCGACGATTTGTTTTTTCGTATATTAACATATTGCGTTCAGGACCAGCTTGTTTTATGTTATCTTTATCTCCGCTTATCTCGAAGAGTACACTTTTATGGTACTTGAACGTACGGCTTGTTTATCTCGCGTTTTATCGTACGGAATAAGTTGAAATTATGTTATGATACTTGATAACCTGGGTGAGAGATAGCGCGCGCGCGCGGATTACCTGGGGCGAAGTTAATTTGAATTTAAAACATGGATTTGAGTGTTTTGACGTCATGGAATATTTGCTGTTAAAGAAACGTAGATTGAAATTAATTTTAAACTCCATTTAATATCATTAAGTGTCTATTTTATTCAATAAGATAGAATCGTTAAGTACTTTGCGGGTATAAAAAGAGGGAACTCGTTCAATGTTTAAACCACATTCCGAGAGTTTTTCACTGAAATAGAAGCAATCCCTAGAAAACCTTAAGAAATGTAAGTATAAAATCTATTCATAATAAAATTATTTGTCTCTTAACATATAGGTATATTTATTTGATTTGAATTATAAACCTGCTATATTATTAAGGAATGGACTGAAAGTGTTTCCCATATCCCAAGTTAGAGGTATCGCAGTTACACCGGATTGTGAAATCTTTTTTGGAACAATAGATGGGAAAAAGGGGATTTAGCTAATAGAAGAAGGATTACATCAATTATGGTTGAAACGGGGAGATATTTCATCGTTCTTTCAAGCCGAGTCCTTCCAATGCTCTACGTCGTTTTTCGATGGATCAACGACCAGACAAATAGATCTGTGTATTTTTAAAAACGTAAAATTCTCAATATACGAAAAATGTGTCACGGGACTGAACCTTTTTACGAAACGCTTTTCCCCACCAGAGAGGGCTTTGCGATCACGTATTCGTCGTGAAGGAAATATACCGAAATTTATGATGCACTATTAGTATATTTTAATGATGTTAAACGAGTTCACAATCTTATTAGTGATAATATCGAAAATCAACTACGAACATTTATTCGAAACAAGTGTTACGGGTGTGAAATATCGCACGAGTCCCAATTATAACATGACTGTTTAGTGATGGAGTGGTATCAAAGAGTTGTTTACACTTTTTAGATGCGTAAATACTACAGAAATACCTTAACTCGGCGTTCAATACGTTAAAATACTTTTCCGATACGCAAATATAGGTAGAAAGATACTATTAAAACATCTTAACTCTACTTTAAATCGGGTAAAATATATTTCAGATATGCAAATACATAGAAAAATACTACAAAAATTTTGATTCTGTTAGTAACTTAAACTATTCAGAAATCAATATGATGCATTCTGGTAAATCATTTCTGGAAAATAATTTCTGCGAACTTATCGTAAGTAAAATTGTTTGTAAGACGAATCAAATGTTAATATAGACAAATATAATTATTTCAATGTAATTTGTTAAAAATAAATAGTTGATATTTAGATGTAATCATATTTTACCTACTTTATCAAGTTAAGTCTTTAACGTATTAAAAGTAGAATAAAAGATGCATACGAAGAATTAATTAAATTCCAATATGAAAATATAGATAGAAAAGTTGTATTAATGTGGAATCCGCAACCTAGCTCATGGACATAAAGATATCAAATAATTCCTTTAAATATCAGTGAACTTATCATCTATTAAATTTGTATTGAGTATATTTCATAAGTGTACTATATAAATTATAAAAAGAAAAAATAGATATACCTTACAAAATAATTTCGTACATAAAAGCGCTATGATAAAAAATGTATTTAATAAAACAAAAACAAAAATATTTTATTTTATACTATTTGTTTATTTTCATTTTTTAGTATACGGTGCCACCTAAATGATAATAATATTATAGGATTCGGAATTTATAATTGAAAATTTTGATATTTACCTCTATGAAATTAGATGCCGTCCACAACATCTTCCGGGCGTTTGCTTCGCTTTTGAAGTATGGTCAATTTAAATCTAGCGAACTTTTTTCCTCGTTTCCTATATGGTTGTCTTTCCAATTTAAAACGCAACTTATATATTCCGGAAAAAAAGTAAAACGTAAAGACGTTTTCTCAATATTCTTATTTTCCTCCATTTCAAGTCGGCTTGGAATTGGTTTGAGATGAAAATTAATTTTCTTCAGTTAGATCCTAGATTTATATACAAAATTTTCGATTTTTTTTTAAATCTACTAATAGACCGAATGGATTGAAAAATACTTAAAGTAAGTGGTTTTACTGATAAACTCTAAAGGAATTTAACTTTAAAGGTATCTTAGATTATTGTTTTTAATTTTATTCAAGTTCAAAACGTATAAAGAGTCCTTTCAAAGTACTATAAAAGGATTTTATTTACGAACTAAATTCATATATTTTCTTCAAACTTAGAAGTTAGTTTGTATGAAATACTTACTAATACCAGAAAATTGGACTTTAGAAATACCCTTCAATTCATTAAACTTTCGGAAAACGCTTTTAAACCAACACGGGCGTCGGCTGAGTCGGCAGGTCGTTTTATTTAATACAGTGATTAGGGGAAACGACCAGAGGTACTAAAGGTTTCGGGTCAAGCGGTCTAAATTGAAAACAAGTTTCTGTATTTTCCATAAGAGTAATAAAGAGTTATTTAAAAATTTCTGAAGTATGAATAGATAGGAGTTCTTAAATTATAATAAAATGATATGCGGGGTAGAGTAAATTCAATATTTCTTTCTTTCGGAACCATAAACTGTAATTATCCTAAAATGACGTCCGCTTCTATACCAGTGTACGCCCTAGGTTATTCTTTAACAATTGAGGAGTCAGAACGGCAAAACGAAGAGCACTGGACTGAATTCCCCTTACCTGATGTGCATGGGTTGATATGTATAGCGTTAACTAACCATCCTGATGGGACTATAGTTCATTCCGAACTCAGGGATAGATCCGTTCTATTAATATGCGAATATAAAGTTAACCTAGAAGAAATACGTCGGAAAATGCATTCTTTGCAAGAAAATATATATGGGTGAGATATGGATACCTAGGTACAACCTAGTTCAGTGTGTCTTAATTTAAACATAACTCTCTTTAGGTGGAACGAGCATTAGTACCCCGAAATCTGCACTTTTAGAAATTAATAAATATTGTTTTAAAAGTATTTTGTAAACAGCGTAATAAAATTATATTTCACTTTATTGAATACGTCTGTGTTATTCTCTTTATTAATCAAGCCGACTCTGAACATATGTTTTACTCTTTATTCTAATATAATTTCAAATTCAGGTATTGTTTAAAGTATAAATGCATAATTAAATGAAGCAATTCTAAATAAAATACTTATATTTAATTAAATAGGAAGAAATGGACGCTACGATCGGAGGCATGCCATTATTTTAACGTATTGAACGTAGAGTAGGAGGTTTTTACTATTTACTACCTATATTTGCATTTCAGAAATCGCTTTTAACATATTGGATGCCGAGAAAAGAGGTTTTTGTAGTATTTTCCTCCTATATTTACCGAGGGGCTGATCACCCCACGTAATCGGTGTACAGAGCCGTACCTTTGACTGTACTAATGGGACTACGCGTAATCTTTGAAGTCCCTGCCTTTGGCAGTGCTAATCTAAGCGTGATCCGGTGTACAGATTTTCTAAGAGTGGTAAGCCCCTCGATATTTACATATTGTAATGTAATTTAACATATTGAAGGTAGAGTATAGAGATTTTGCAGTATTTTACTACCTATATTGGCATTTCGGAAATATATTTTAACGTGTTGAATGATCTTATTGATTAAAATAGACACTTAATGACATTAAATGGAGTACTAGAAAACGTTGTTTATCGCCAAATGATGATAAGAGATATATTCTACCCCGCAGGGTTCGTACCTTAGCTCACGGTGATAAAGATATTGAAAAATGATAATGAATGCTTGTATTTACGTATGTATAAAAACTGTTATTGCTGTAAATTGTAAAAAAATTATTTTATTGAATACATTTTGTACATAAACTCTTTAATCATTTTATCGTTCACATTTTTATCTTTCTCAAACCCAGACACAATGTTATACATTTCTATTCCTTTACACCTGTTTATAGCAAAATAGATACAAAATGCTCCACACGTATTACTAGAATTACTCTGTAATTAATTAGAATTAAAAGTGACAGTTTTACTGTTTCGTTCAATAAAGTCATTAAATTTAAAATAATCTAGCGGGTTTCCAAAGGAATCCACGAATTCACAATTTTTATGTTTAGAAAAATTTATTAGAACCCCGTGTTCTCCAGGTCCAGCACTCGTATCGGTATTTACAATAAATAGAGAAGGGGATATTTTTACATATTTAGGTAGTTTATCAGCCGCGAACACGCCTCGGAATATACTTTTAGTACTTAAATCTTTTTCAAGAATTTAAGTTATCTGTAGCGAATCCATTGATTACTGTAATCGAAAATAACGGTTCGATTTTTATCAATTTCAATCAATTTTTGAAACTCAGCGTAAATTAGAATGGAAATCGTCTCCGGTAACGGTTTTGCAAATTTTAATTATAATCTCAGGTTACTGTTTTTTACACGATGCAAGTGATTAGCGTTGTTATTAAGATCTGAGGTTAAATTGTACGCGAATAACCAATTTCCGTTAGGGTTATCTTCCCGACTTATCTGATTCCCTTCATCTACGTTCCACTGATTAGTTTGAATGAAAAGATTGCAATACGCTTGAATATACTGATTTTCCTCAAAGTTTAGAGATAACGCCTTATGGGGGACGATGCTACCGTCAATGTACAATCCAATGCTTGATAAATCAATACTACAGAAATACCTTAACTCGGCGTTCAATACGTTAAAATACTTTTCCGATACGCAAATATAGGTAGAAAGATACTATTAAAACATCTAAACTCTACTTTATATCGGGTAAAATATATTTCAGATATGCAAATACATAGAAAAATACTAAAAAAATTTAGATGCTGTTAGTAACTTAAACTATTTTTTAAATATTTGAATATCAGAATTGTATTTTGTGGTATTAAAAGTAGAGTTTAAATTTTTTTGTAGTCTCGTATATAATGCCACAAAGAGAAAAGCCAGTGGCGACTTTCCTGTTCCGAATCCTCCAGTTATGTACGCTATGCAAGAGACTATCACATATGTTCATTTTGTTTCTTATTCAACGACCTATTATTGAATAATATGACTTCTTAGCTTTAGGTAAAGGCCACCAATATGGAAAAACTATTTTATCTACGTGGTGTAGATAAACCTGCCACCTGATTTAATGGCTATTAAAGTCCTCTTGGTGACAAAGGCCTAAGGTGGTACCAAGGGTAGTAGCCTCGCTGATTATTATAATAAGTATTATTTTTATTACTATATACAGGTAACTTCAGGAATCCTTAGAAATATACGGATAGACGGAACATTAAAAGTTGAAAAATTAATTATTTTAATATTAATTAATATAATTAGGCCTTGTAGCCTAGTAAAGTAGTATTTTAAATCTCATTAGTCCCTTTGTTACTTAAGTTGTAGAAACTATGGTTTTTTTAAATACAAAAATATTTTTCTATATGAATAGTTAGTTTAACCTCATTTTAAATTTAATTTCCTACACACTTTAATGTATCCAGCTCCTAATCAAGTACTGGATCACCCGACACGGTTAAATGATTACTCGAGGTTCTTTCTTAATTACTCGACTCGAATCAGATAAAATTTCCTCTAAAACAAGTACTCGAATACTAGATGATAAAAGTGGTATTCGATAAACGACTCGATTCCCTGCAGCCACGTCTTTATTTTCTTTCGGTATATAAACTGCTAGAGAACTAGAATAAGTGGTAGTGTACAAAAATATTCTTATCAAAGGATGTCTGCAGCAGTGAATGTCATTCCCTAGAATTTCGGTGAATAAAATCTGTGCTTAATTTGAAAGTTTATAGCAACCCCTATCCGGGCTATAAACTTGATTGCGTTTAGATGGCTTATATTCGCGTAATTTTTAAAATTTCAATGTAAGGCGAATTTTTGACCGTTTCCCTGTTAAAAATTATAGTTTTTTAGTCCAATTCAAGTCATATTTACTCGTCAAACCCAAACTAATTGCAGCTCTTGAAGTTATTTTCTTTTAAATTTAAGGTCTCGAGCCAAAAAGTACAGGGGTCCTGACTGAAAATATTTGTTAGAATTTTATTCCCTAACAAGGATCTTATGGTGTCATAAACCAGTTCTTTGCGTAAGACCCTTGTGAAAGCGCATCTAGGGAAACTGCCGTCATGCCATCAGCTCAAATTCCGGATGCAGAAGGACAAAGACATCTTCAAATAGTTCACCGATTTCTAAAAATGTTATAGACGTTAGTTAAGCTCTGTTTAGCTTACTTTATGTTGAAGACAGTTTTAAATAAATACATTATTTAGTGATGGTCTAAGGACACGATGTTTATACTCAGCCTTACAACGTTAATGAATTATGAGACCACTAACTTTTATTTGTTGTATTTTTACTGTCTATTGTTTTGAAAGGCTGCGACCAATTTTAGGTTTCCTACTGACCATATGTCAAGTTTGCCTTTTTCTTAGAATCAACTTTTAGAAAATATTTATTCATACATTTTCGAAACCCGGTTTGTGTAGCTAATGATCTACAAAGAAAAATTTATATCGTTTCCAATATTCGTTCGACAAACTCACGAGGTATTATATCGATTCTCGGCAAGTAAAATCAGTCTGTAGCAAAGGTCAACCTTCCAATGACACAAAATTGGAAAAGAAATTGTATCGCATCCTAATAAGGCGTTGATCTAAAACCAATTCTAATATTAGTCCATGAGCCACATATCCAAAATGGGACTTTTCATTACTACGTCGGGTGGCTAAATTCCAATGTTATTTTCATAAACAGGGATACTTGTGATATAGGAAAATAGGTGGTGTGGGGCTCTATCGTCCAGCTATCCAAGATGGTGGCTTTCGTTTGATGTATTGCACATCGAAGTTCGACCAAAAGAAACAGAGATATGACCACTTTCAGAATCTCTATGGCCACCATTTTGAAACAGCCGCCATCTTGGCTAGCTGGACGATAGAATCCCACACCACCTATTTTCCTAAATCTCAAGTACCCCTGTTTATGAAAATAATATTGGAATTGAGCCACTCGAGATGGAAATTGAAAGTTGGTCTGGCTCATGTTTTTTAAAATGTGGTTAAGCATGACTAATTTTATCTAAACTCATCCTTTTAAACTCGTTTCATGGAAAACTGTCCTCCTTGCGCACTCTGGTGGAAAAAGCATTAGACTACCCCTTGCCTTTAAACTAGTTTTTTGATAATTGAGTAATATTTTGAATTGAAATCAAAATTTCCATTAGTTTTTATTCCACATGCAAATGGTAGAGATAACAATGTAAAACAAAATCAGCACCATGCATTCGGTATTTTAATTGTAATAATCAGCTAGACTAATACCCTAGGCACCAAGTCATCGATAAACGTTTAATGCCTTTACACAAGTGGCCGGGTTACAATGCTAACAAACTTTAGAGCATTAATTAATAGTTAACAAACTTTAGGTCAAATGGAAGGAATTCATCTGTTATTTCGAGGCACCTGTAATACAGCAAAAGCCTTAAGTCAAAAATGATTAAGTTTTTAACAAGACCCTTTAGACCTACTTAGAATAAATAAATGTAAGTTTTTCTGAAAGGTCTTTTCTGCATGAAACAAACAAATAATTAAACCAAATTGTTGTGAAATTTTCACCTTTTTTAAAATGACTGGGTAAGGCGTGAAATTATTTTGAGGAAGTGAAAATGATAAAATAAATAGTTTAAATACTACAAATTATTTCTGAAGTAAGGAAATGCAAATTTTATTAATAATCAATACATTTTAAGTCAAAATTGCAGCCAAAGATTCCAACAAAAATCAATTTATCCCTTTTGGGGCTCATCAGTATATACTTGGTACGAGCTCTAACTATCTCGGAAATCTGAAATTTGACTTCCGCTATAACTATCCTATCGTTGGATTTCAACGGAAGCCCAAACGTCAGAGATGTATGCTGTATAGCGACCACCATGCAATAATTTGTGAATTATTTCACCTTATTTTGCAATGGACTGCTTACATGTAGGGCACCCTGGATGCATATTAGAATCATGTTTGTCCGTTTAACTTATGAGGGTTAAGCCAGTTCTCCGTTGGAATCACTGGCTAAAATTTAAACTTTCGATAAATATGACTGTTGGGATATTTTTAAAATTGTTATTTTAGCATTTCATTTCAAAGAATCACATCTATTATTTTTCAAATTGAAAACTTAAAGTACAAGTTTGACATAATTTAACTAACTGTTTATTCACTATTATTATGGTTTAGAAGTTTTTTTTTATCTTAACACAACTCCTTATTTATATAAGGTAGTGTGTTAAGATGTTATAAAAATATATCTGAAGGCTCTTAAACAAACGCGGTAGTTCGGTCGATAGGCATAAAAGATCCAAAGAATAAGTAAAATTACAGAAATTTAAATAATATATATAAGCTAGATGCATTTCAAAATGTTCTTATGTTTTGTTGCATTTTTCCATTAAAATGCAAGTGTATGTCACCCATTCTGGATAGTTTTTCTCAGCGTACCAATAATACTGTAAATGAAACGTTAATGAAGAAAGTTTATTTCGAATTAAAAAAAAATTATTCGTGTGAAATTTATAGAAAATCGCAAGTCCCGAAATGAGTTTGAAAACTTAAATATCAAACCTACTCGACCTTCTACCAGAATTTTTAATTGAATTTTTACCTTTTCTATTAGTATTAATTATAATCTTGAAATTCGAATCGTGGTCATTTTACAAGTAACTCAGTTAACTTAGTCGTTAATTAATTGATGTAACAATGAAATCTGTATTACTCTACTGTGGTTGAAGACATTAACAAAAAAATATAATATTGAGGAATATACTTCTATAGAGCCCACAAAGTGTTTTAAATGTTGGCAGATACAACGAATGCATTGACTTTTATACCTGTTCCCCCTTTGGATTTCCCAATTGAGTTTTTTCCGAAATCTAGCAAGCTTCTTTACTTAAATTAATCTAACAGCAATCCAATTTTAGTGTTAGAATGATTGAATCCACTGGTGTTTTCAGAATTCGTATAGTTCAAGTTGTATTTCCCCGTTAGAAATAACACTACGAAATGAATTTGAATCCCACATTCAATACGTAGGTTCAGGTTTAAAATATTCTTTTCCTCTAATTTAATAATAATAATAAAAATAATCAGCTAGGCTATAATACCCAAGTCACCACCTTAAGCTCCAGTCTTCGAGCAGCTTTTAATGCCTTTGAACAGGTGGCTGGGTTACAATGCGAAATAGGGTTTTGGAAAGCCCTGAATGCCACGCTAGCCTACAGCTCCCTACAATTACTACTACCGCTTATCTCTACCAGAAAATGGAAATCGAAGATCTACACGATATAGTTCAGTCTGCAGGACCAAACCTCAAACTTCTCGAAGGCGAGGACTTAGTGGTAATCATAAATAGTAAATAGACCGAGTGACCTATTCCTGTCCCTAAACGGATTAAAGGGAGTTAAAATTCAACAAAAAGTGCTATAGTTTCCCGCACTAATAACAAGTAAGTATTGGCGAAAGGTATACCTTCCATGCTAAGTTCATACTTTAACCGAAGAGGTTTTAGAAGTGTGAAGCCAAACTTATATTTCTTTAATAATTCTTGGCTTATTTAAACAATCAATTATAATGAAAACATAAATTCAATCCATTTAATTACAATAATTTTTACTGACCAATAGAAACCTCGACATAAATTATAAATCTTACCTCGTTTATTAGAACTTTGAACGCAGTTTGATTTTGTTGTGATTCCATTCCTGTAGTTTCATGGTCTTCGATGTCTTACGTCATAAGTTAAATCTGGATACATGCAGAAAAAAATTAAAATACCTAAATATAAAGGTTTTTCCTGAAAGAAAGGAGGTTAAGCTCAAGGAGCTTATGACTTTTAAATCGTAACTTTTACGTTTAAACTAATGCACGTTCCAGGTCTTATTATGCGCCCTGAAGGCCTATCGGCCGAAGTAAAGCATATTTTCCCCCAATAAAGCTTAGTTTTCTCCCCTACTTCTTGGTCTCTTTACTTGTTCGCGTTTATACTCCGGTCAAATATATGATTATATAAGAAAGTTCAATTACAATAATAATTTTATATTTATAGAGTTGTTAAACAATTAAAATTAATTGTTTCATGAAATCAAATATGAATTATAGGAACCTACGACGGAAATAGTTATTTTGTGTAAAATCTTCAGAATTTACACAAAATAAAGAAAAAATAACTTTGTTATCAGTGTTTTTAAAACATATGACCAACAAACGATTAAAAGTGGTTTCTGGAGGGCGGGGTGGCGGAGTGGTTTGCACTTTCGCCTCGCAGCAAGAGGAGCCGGGTTTGATCCCAGCTTGTGGCACTGGCTGAAAAATCTAAACTACTCCTACTGTGTTAAGTTTGCAAGTTCTTTCCCCACTGGTTAAAGGTGCTTTCCCCTGAATTCTTCAGATGCCCTTTACTACCCCTTTTCATAAAAAAATCATGCACAGATTAACGGTAAAAGTAAGTGTAGCGAGCTAGCTGTTGACTCGCGTAGCATGAAGGGCTTGCCACCACCCTCCTACTCATTGTAACCCGGCCACCTGGTAAAGGACATTATAAGTCGCTGGAGGGCTTGGGGTTTGGCCTAGCTGATTATTATTAATATTATTATTATTATTATTAATATCTTCTTGGGGAATTAGTTCATAATGTTCCGATACTTACGTATTTGAGACAGGTTTGAAACTTGATATTTCCTGTATTGAAGATCTGGCGACCATTGGTGCAGTTCCCTTTTTCCCCGTCTTTCCTTTTTGTAAAGAATACTTTTTTATAGACTTGGCCACTCGTGGCTTAAGCTCGTCTATCTCATGAACGCCCAAGTAAACGGTCACTCGCCTTGTAAATAACCGTTATACGGTAGGCCCACGTAATAAACACAACTTTTTAAAATAATACTTGTAACGTTATGTTCTTCGCTATGGGACTCACCTATATTGTTTATGACTAATTTACTCCTTATTTTAAATTATAAAAATATATTATTTCAATCTAACGACGTTAGTCTTAGAAGTTTCTTCAGTTCAACTTCGGTGGATTTCATTTTTTCAATTGATATTCTTGGTCATCGGGAATAGAGTTTGGACATTTATTTTCCTTTTTTTGTTTTATCTATGTTTTCCGTCAAATTTAACCGCGATCAGCCTTCTTTTATGTTAATCACTTTTAATTAATTAGGTTTTTCTAAGCCGAATTGTTAGGACGATTTCAAAATCAATCGTCACGAGCCTATAGGATAAGTTTAATGTTATGTTCGTTAGATTTAGATGGCGCTTTCCCTGTAAACCAATCGCAACGTCAATTAATAAAGCTCATGTCCCCTCAAAATTGGAGGTCATAGCTTTAAAATGATAAATTGAAAAGTCATGCAGCGAAAATAGTCTCCACCATTTCCCTCGTCCATCTATAAATGTTATTAAAAAACTTTTAATGAGATATCAAAAAACTGCTAGGAGGGTCAAATGATTTTAAAACCATACCTTCTTGGGTATAACCTGATAATTGATTTAGATACTAAGATAAAAATTCCGTACTTTGTGTGATTCGTGACTTAACTTGGAGACACTTACCCACACAATCGATCTTAAAGTGAGAGTAACCAATCCCGTCTCTATTTGAGCTCTATTGCCTATAGCTATATGCCATTTGTTAATTGTAGCACAACACACTGTCCATTCAGGGTAATAACTAAACCAAAACTTTTATTTTTGTAAAGAAGTTACTTGACCAATCAAGTTTTCTCAGTGAAATGGCAAAAGTGGTACATTTTGCTTTACATTGGTTGGTTCCTAAAGAAAAATAAACTACCCCTTTCTCAATCCATTCTTTTTATTATGATTCAATTTTGTTCCAACCGTCTTAATACATTTGGTCACGGCTCTTTCTGCTTTGTAGTAACGAACTTCTAAAAGTTTGCCAAAGTTAGGATAATAAGCATGCAGAAACATTGTTGGAAATTTCCATTATTAGCCCTGGCGTCTACAAAGCTGGTTCCCATTTTATCAAGGCGTATCTGTAAAAATACAGACCATCATTCACATAAAATATTTCACTTCACGAATCAAAAGCCTTTTAATAACAAACTTTGTTATTTACACGTATTTTCTGATCATTACTGAAGTTTTGTCATTAAGAACTTTGTATCTGCATGCTGGAATTTAAGCGTCAAAATAATATGTTAATTATTTCTTCGGGCTTCCTGCCACTGGAACGTTAGAGAGGTTATTGGATCGTGTAGTGCTGTTGACGTAGCTCTACGGTGGACCAATCTACAATTTCCCCGTAAAACGTTTCCAGGAACGGTGAAACATCTCTTTTGATAGATATTAACTCTGCCCGATAGGTGTGGGACAGCCAAAATATTTCATTTCGCAATTTACATTTTTAAGAACGAAATTCCTCAAAGTGACAAACATATGGAAAAATATTATAGACTTATGGCCATACTAAATTGATAGCTGCACAGCTTAATTCTTACTGTCAACTCCATCGTGAAACATACTTTAATTGTATTACTTAAAGATGGTCAGTTGACAGTAGATATGAACCTAAGAATGGCGATTTACACAGTCCCAATATTTGAGACGTAAATGAAATAACTGACTTCAGCGGTCTTTCGTGAGCGGCCTGGTTACAAAAGTCAAAAATCCCATTTTCTCCCAGTATCGCCATACTCAAATGTAAAAACTTAAATTATCGTTTTCCAATGGATGTTTTTGGTTGAAATTCTTTCATAAACTATTCCTTTAATAAACCAAACTACTGTCTTAATTAACTTAATTGTTATTAACCTTAAACACTTAAGCCTTAGACTTCACTATTATAGAGAATTTTGGATAATTCATATTAATATTTGTGTTATAAACTTTATGTAACGTTATTTTCATTAAACCTTTTCTTATAATAATTACGATAAGTATTTAGTTAATTAATAAATTGAAATTGGTCCTACGAATGTATAGGGGTTATCAGCTGATATGTGGTAAACTCAGTACCCCTTTTGCTTATTTATGATGACCAATATGGTATCCTAGTTGTTATTGAGTATTTAAAGTTACATGAATGAAAAGTTAACTTTTCAGCTAATTTTAGCCAGAAATCTCAATTTAAAGAAGATTTTTAAATTTTACATAAAGTTATAGACTCTACAGGGTGTCCACTAAAAATGAACCAGGGCGAATATCTCAAAATCTGTTTTAGGTATGATTTGAAAATTTTCAAGTCGTATACAAGATTTAGGGGGAAACCTACTGCGAAAACTTCGATGATCTTGAACCATGTCTTCAAGGTCATCTAAAAACTAACTAGAGAACCGTAAGAGTTAGAAAGTTGGTTCCAATTAGAAACGTGTTCCACGTGACTTTTTTTGACGAATAGGAAGCAGAGAAATGCTAGATTAAAAACAAGAAGTTCGTTAAGTTGATAACGTGTCGAAAGCGATGTTCGGGAGCTGATAAATCTAAAGATACTCGTGTTAGAGTACGAAAATTTGCTACACATCCTCATCAGGATTGAGGGTCTTTAGTTTAAATTAATTATTTAAATATTTTCAATAACCTTGAACCATGTCTTCAAGGTCATCCAAAAACTAACGTGACGTTATGACCTAGGGAAAGTTAGTTTTCACTTTATAGGGAGATGAAAGTTTCAGCGACTGAATTTCGGAATCGACCTATTCCTTCATTGAGATATTCATCCCCTTTCTCCAAATTTGGGTCGTTTTGAAAAAATCCACTAAACGGCCTCCAAGGGCTTGAGTGACTTTTCTGTCGGTTTTGTGGTGTACGTGGTCTAGGTGTTATTGCAGACTCCATAACTGGAAGATTTTATTATTCAAAAAAGAGGCGTAACAAATGTGAGGGTTTAGTGTCAAAACCCCCCACTTGGGCGTACTTTTCATTGTTCTTAATTCAACCCCGTGTCTACCCCCTCTAAACTTAAACGTGGTCCGAGACCCTCCTTGGCGAATGTCTCGATACGCCACTGACTCTAACCGTATTAACTTCATGTTTAATGGTATTTGCTCTGATTAACTAGTTTTAGAAACGCCACAATTCTAAAAACTGTCCTACAAGCTATTTGAGAGGACCATATTTGATAATATATGTAACGTTATTACCACAATTGATGAATAAATGCTCTTTTTTCAGCCCAAGTATGTCTACGATACTGCCACTTTTTCTTATTTCCCACTCCAACCTGTAACTGAATTGCGTTGTTAACTATCATACTTGGTCTTATTTGAACACTTAGGGGCTATGGGCCGAGCTAAACCTTGATGCTCTTTTAATTTTAAAATTGTTAAGGTGTTAGTTTTTGCTCATTGTCAAACATATTGGCGTTATGATATTTATACAAGAACCATACGGATAGCGTCATGACTTGAAGTCTGACAGAAGTGTTTGTTACTACGGAAAACCTTTACAAATAAATTAGGTGTTTTACCACGAATATATATGGCAATTCGTTTTTCCTATAGGTCATCGCCACCGTTACAGATAACGGCTGTAACTTCGGGAAAGCTTTCCTAAACGGATGTGAACGAGGATTCTGAATTAAGCAGTGTAGACAGCGAAAATGATTTGTTGGAAAACCTGACCACATCAACTTTCGAATGCCAAAGACGCGACTAACAATGACAATCAATGTTTACCACACCATTTGAGGTGCTGCACCCACACTAACAATGTGAGTCTCTGTTCCACCACGGATCTTACTAAATGCATCAAAGCAGCTTCACTGATAACTAGACGTACATACTCAAGCTAGGCTGAAATGCGCTTAATTATGGAACGTAGCTGGTACAGGTAAAGTAGAGATAATTTTATCAGACGCTAATGAACCGAAGTTAGTAGTAAATTAGTAATAGCACTATTGAAATAGGCATTTTTTCCAGGTATGCGAAGTTTCTAGTTGTTAACGTTGCGCCCCTTTGCGAAGTCTGGAACATTTCCTTGACGCTACACGGGAGAGCGGGAGGGAGTGTCCAGAGTAGGAAACCACGCTCTCAGTGTTTTGAAGAGGGCGAATTTAGGGGTAAATTATAAGAATGGTTAATTTCCATTTTAATATATTTAATTCAAGGAAAAGAATAGGAGTGAGCTATCACCAAAATAATTAATTTTTGCTAAAAACCGTCGTGACAGAACCATTCTCTCTAAGTTTAAATAAATACATTCTTGTTTCTACCTTAATATCAGTGGGCGTAGGAACCATCCCCGAAGGTAATCTTGGCGGAAAAGATGACAGAGCGTTATAGAAAATGCCTCTTAAAAATTTAAAATTATCCGATAACGTTTGTTCATAAAATTCTGATTTTATCACATAAATTAGTCTACTATATCAGCTTTCTTCCTTGACATAAGGTGATAGAAGGCATTTTAGGGCACACTCTGACAAGTCCCAATTACCGGCCAACTTCAAAGTCGCTTAATACTTTGTTAATACTTTATTGTTTGTCCTGAATTTGGCGCCAAACTGCTAATTGAGATGGGGTGTAGTGGGCGATTGTTTTCCAAATATTTCTTGATTATAGTCACTATTAAGTCAACTTACTTCGGGTATTATGGCATGGTGTATATATTATACAGTACGCGGAGAGAATTAGCTAATATCTTTCCTGACCAGCAATGTGTATAAATGGCGTTTCTGCCGTGATGTTCCATAAAAATTAAAATTAATAATTTTACCGTACTTTTCCGTGTTTTGATATCTTACATTTGTGCTCTTTGAAAGTAGAGTAGTTTTCATTTGAGTGCTCACCACGTAGCAGTAAAGAAATGTCAATTAATTTATATAAAACTTTGTTAGATATAGGACTGCGGTGCAGTTGAACCTGGAAGGTTTTTTCAATAAAATACAGCCAAGGGAAAATTTGCTATTGACAGTTAAAGCTCGAAATTAACATTTAACGAAGAAACATTTGAAATAATTAGAAAGAAATAGGTATTTCGAACTTTTAATTTATTAACGAATTGTACAAAATAATATTTTTCTATATTTATTTGAGATATTTATCTTCGAATAAATTAATTGCAATGTAATCTATAAATTATTATTTTATTTGTTGTTCGATAATGAATTTTTGCCCATCTCTGGCAACAGACAAACCGTTTCAATGAGAAAGTTGTAGAGCGTACTGTCTAACCTACAAATAAAATATAGGACTGGTGGTTGAATGGGACCTTTTTTGAAAAAGAACATTCACTAGATTCAATTAGTAGACGTAGAAAATTTGGATAATCGTATGCAATTACGAGAAGCCAGTTTCAAAAGTAAAATATTCGTGCCATCTCCTCAACATTGCAGTGCTTGATGAAGGGCTGCTTGGAAAGTATGGAGTTGAGTTGGTAAAGAACTCTCCAGATATAACCCCTTGACCATCCCAGGTCGTTGCCACTGGTCCCGGTTTTAGGAAATCGAGTCGGATAGAGAGTACAAATTTAATTCCATCGAGTATTCAATTCGCGTAATATTTAAGCCGCGTCGAGTAATCGAGTAGGTGATTATAGGGAAATTTTATCTTATTCTATTCAAGCAATTCAGGAAAAACATCGGGTAAAATTTTTAACGAGTTGGGTTATAGAGTACTTGATTAGGGGCTGGTTTTATATAAGTAATTAGGAAATAAATTTAAAATGAGTAACAATTGTAAGACATACCTAAACACCTGTAGATTATTTACTTAACGCTTATGTAAATTAGTGAATTTTAATAATAGGTTTCTTAAAATAGGACAACTTCCTACGCAATAAGAAAATAACAATTAATTAGGGGATATATAGGCAAACGTGAATCATTCACTACCACCAAAAGGCGACAGAAGTTTTAGTTTTTAAAATTAGATAATTTGATTTGGGTCGGCGCAGGCGTTTCGTGAAAATCATCCGGCGGCAGCTTGGCACGCCGTTTTTTCACACATCATCGGCGGCGTTGATTTCTTTCGGTGGCGGCGGCGCGAAGGGGAAAATATTTCTCTCCCATTTTGAAAATTTTAAAAAACAATTCCAAAATGTTTTTGAAGAAAAAAATAAAGTTATGTAAAAAATCTCAAAAAACAAAATTCGGCGTCGTGATCCAAGTTTATCGGCGGCGGCGTCACCGTGCGTAAAAGTAAATGAGTCGGCGGCGCTAGGCACTACTTAAAATCACTCCAAGACCACTAAGTGGACTTTAGTACCGCTCTGTTTATCTGCGACCATAGAGTAAACTACTCACATAGAGTGGAAGGCCCTATCGAAGCGCCTGAAACATTAATCCTAACGGGCAACCTTTTTTTCGAGGCGTGGATAAATATAGTCCCAAGAGCGATGGTGTTGTGATGCTTGTAATGTTAGAAAGTTGGAATTTATATCGAATCTCTCTATTCACCCCAATCGTGCACATGGATTCACTATATCGATCTGTAATTTCATACGTTTTGTTCGATGTAAACCATCCAGCAAACTGAAATTTACAACTGTTGAAAAGGTTGCGCGGAACAAGCTTTCCCAGGTGGGAAAACAATAAAGCCACGGTGAAAATTTTTCTTCGGCATTTTTTTTAAATAACAGAAATGAGAGCGTGAGCGTTAGCTTGAGACAAAGGTACGCATTGTATGTGATGAAGTTTTCCTGGAACGTTATAGTCAAAGAGCCCTTGCCAAAATAAGCATGTGATAAGGTACACGATGGGTCAAGGTATTTTTGAATTAGGTTAGTGATTTATAACAAAGAACTGTTCGTCTTACGGGTCAAAGTGGGGGCTTTCCGGAAATACGAGCCACGTGACGTCACTTCCGGTGACTTTGAAAATTGATAGACCTGATATTGTTATCATTCGATTGGTCTCAACGTGCTCTTACCAAATATCGTTAAATTAACCTTCAAATCTGAACCAAACGGCGTTTAAGACTAAAAAATTAATTTTGTTTTATACATGTAAATTTGGGAGGGGCTCGAAATTAGTTTTTTAAAAAACACTACGTACCATATGTTTAGGAAGCATCCATGTCTTTCTTTCCATATAAGAATCTGAATCGTTCCTTCGCTTCCAGAGATTTTATTAACGAACTAAATGACTTTCTGGACCAAACATATTTCAGCAGATCTTAAGTTCATTTTGTCAGCTGCTTCTTTATCTGATCGTGTAAGACAATGTTGATCTTTGGATATTCAATTATCATTTTCAAATGAATAGAAGAACCAATTGTTTGCCCAAATGGCATAAACCCAATTTTATTTTCCGAAATTTTGAACGTTGTTTAGTACCAATATGAACTGTATCCTGGATACACATAACAGTAGGATTAATGTTAGATTGATACCATTTTATTTGGTTATAACGTGGTTTCTCAGACAGATTTACAATGATCCTCAAAGGCTTTAGCAACCTGCTGTCCCCATCAGATGAAACTTCTACGATTTCTAAATCCCTCTGTTTAGCACACTTTAAAATATATCTCCGGCGGGAAACTACTTGATCAGCACATAATTTATTGTTATATAGATTGCCAAATCGAATGATGGCGAACGGGCAACGAGTGGTTGCGCCTTTACTACGTAGGCGACAGATGAAACGGGATTTTTGTTTCATAAGCGGAGCTTGTGGTTTATGATAAAATTACTGGAAGTCCAGTTAGTTCGTTTGATGGAAGAACAAGACCTAAACTATTTGATAAGTTGAGGAATCGTTTACCACTTTTCCGGTTATTCGAGTAGCATCTTTGTAAAGCCCGATTCGTAAAGAAAGATTCAACGATATCAGTTCCTTTTTAGGAGACATCTCGAAACTGTCTTAATCGAAGAAACGGGTATGTTTGCCTAATGAGTTTCGTGAAGTAGATGTTCACCAATCACAAACATATACGTTGAAAACAATTTTACCGATTCAACGTTACGTTTACCAGGATTACTTTTATTACGGTTGACGTTCTGTTAGGAAATTGTTTTAATTCTTTGCGTCTGCATACTCTCAGAATTTGACAAAATATTCCGAGTGATGAATTGGAGAAATCGATCATTCAAATTTTTTTTTAATATCAACTAAACTTTCTTTAAAATTGGGAAATATATCGTCATGACAGTTTGATTTTCTAAAGTCAACTTCAATTAAATTAATATTCAAAATACAGTGTCTTATTTTTTGCTCGGAAAAGTGATTTTTTTTCGAAAACTATTTATACTACTTATTTCAAATTTGGAAGATCAATTTACCATACCGGCGGACCGTAGTTTGAGAAATTTCAGCTTTTTGGTAATGTTTTTCACCAATTTTGTGGGTCAAGCCAAATTACAATTGTTTGAAACGATAATTAAAAAGCGAACAAGCCTAATAGAGTCGTATTAGAGTTTCTACACATGAAACAATGTACACGGTTTGTTTTTGAATGCAGATATTTAAATCAGATCAATTAAGTTCGCAAAACGCTTTCTCTATCATTTCCGGTGTGACGTCTCGGCAAGCACTGTTTATTCCGCTGACGAGTTCCTCCCTAGCTTCAATCGGCGTCGCGTATACTCTTGCTTTAGCGAGTCCCCGGAAGAAAACAATCCAGCGGTGACCTTGCTGGCCAATGCACTGGACCATTTCTTCCTATCCAACTTACAGGAAACTCGTTTAAAAATCCGGTCGTTGTTTTAACATATTTTGCAAAAAGTGATCTGATTAAAAGATCTGCATTTAAAAACCAAACGTGTACAATTTTTCAAGTATTAGACTTGCTCGCTTTTTAATTATCAATTAAAAAAATGTAATTGGGCTTGACCAAATTGTAAATTTTTCACCGAGTCAACAATTGTTAATAGTTTTCGAGGACGGACTACAACTTTATAAGTTATAATCGAAATTTTTATCTCGCACGTGGTAGTGAATTTTTTTTTTTTCAAAATCGGCGAAATTTGTCAAACTTATGTCCCCGGTATATTAAATTGACTGTCCAAATTTGAAATCAGTAATATTTATAGTTTTTGAAAATAATCCCTTTTCCGACCAATAAGGCCTGTATATTTAATACATCGGAGGATCGTGTTTATTTAAATGTCCGTGAAAAATTAAGCATTAATTTTTCTAGTACCAAGTTTTCGTTACAGATAATTTTCTATACACCTAGTTTTTCTAGAAGCTAGTAATTTACACCCAATTTTACAACACAGAAATTACCTAGATCCCATTATATCAGGCCTAACAAGTAACAAAGTCTGCCTAGCACCATAGCAAAGAGTAAAGCCCAGTTCACACTATACAATCAATTGGGCCACTTAATTGAAACCAACTAATTGTAAGCAAGAAAATTGTACAGTGTGAACAGAAAAGTTCGGAACAATGGTTACAATTTTTCTGTTCACACTATTCAATTTTCTTGCTTAGAATTAGTTGGTTCCAATTAAGTGGCCCAATTAATTGTATAGTGTGAACTGGGCTTTACCTACTCGCATAGAGTGGAAGTCCTTATGGAAGTGCATGAAGCAAAATCCTAAAGGGCCACCTTGTTTCCGAGGCGTCAATAAAAAAGTCCGAAGAGCGATGGTGTTGTTTTTCCATTTTTTAGAAATTAAACTTCCTTTTTTACTCAGAAATTGTACATTACCTTTAGACCACCTTGTATATTTCATACCGCCGCAAATTCTTTCTCGGCTCGCCGCTGACGGTTTATAATATTTTTAACAGGCCCACCAGATTTGCTATTGATATCAAGCCCAGTTCACACTATACAATTAATTGGGCCACTTAATTGAAACCAACTAATTGTAAGCAAGAAAATTGTACAGTGTGAACAGAAAAAGTTGGAACAATGGTTACAATTTTTCTGTTCACACTGTTCAATTTTCTTGCTTACAATTAGTTGGTGTCAATTAAGTGGCCTAACTAATTGTATAGTGTGAACTGGGCTTTAGTCTCTTTGCAGCTTTAACAAAAATGTGGTTATTTCTTGTTGTAGACCTAAATACGTAATAAAAGGTCCGATGACAAAATACAGGTATTGACCTGTCGAAGATAAGGGTATTTTCCCGCCGGTTATCTATCTATAAATACTTGGATTAACGTTTTACCGGTATGACTGCTCTTCGGGCAAAGAACTAATTTGGCAACTATAAATAATTAAACCATAAGTAAACTAGTCCCTTTCAATTACCACAAACACAATAAAGGGCGACGGAGATGGGATATAAAATTAATCAACGGATTCCATCGGGTTCAACTCTGATGAACAATTCACCAACCGTCTTGGAAACACCTCGGAGAATTATGCCTACAATTTAGAGTATCGGGCACTTTGTTGCCTTAGTATGCAGAAAGACATGAGCAATATTTAATTTCGAATGGCGTTACAGATCTTGTAAAGTGACCAACATTCCTGACGGTAATTGGAAAATAGACTTAAGGGTTACTAACAAATCTTTTAAAGCCGTTGAAGCTAAAGGAACAGAACGTATACAGAACGATTGTAGTCTTACCCAGGTAGCACGAGCACATTTATATAAGGGTGATATTTAGTATTCATCATTTATATTCCGTGTTGAGTAAAATATAAACGTCGTTTCAACGTGTTAAGTTAGTATATAAGACACATATTCCGTCATGTGTTTCACTACACGTGTTTCCTACGTATAAATATGGTATATATATCATTAGATTGGCAAATAGGTAGTTTTTCGTATATAAATAACTAGGTTGGAAAAGTGTTAAGCTTTGTGTTGTGCTCACGTAGATATATGCCTAATTTACACGTGCTCCTGCTATACCGGATATATTCGCAAAATATATCAGTAGATTGGTAATTGAGGTTTCAAATTTTTTTTATCACCTTCCTTACACTTTCTTAACTTTCACTAGGTGTTTTTAAGTTTTAAACTATGCGTACTTACTGGTAATATAATGCGCTTATTAAGTTTAAATTACCTTTAATCATGCGGTATTAAGCTGGTATCTGGCGTGTAGCAAGGAGTTATTTTTCTTGAATTTAGCGGTTAAATTTCATGCATTAAGAGATTATTTCGAGTACATTAATTTCTTATTTTTCATGTGTCAAACGCTTCTTTTCCGTGCATTAATTCGTCATTTCGCGTGAACCTTTTGGCTATTTTCCTTGTATTACGCGATATTGTAATTATAGGTTATTTGTCGTAAATTATGCTGTTAGGTTTCGTGTATAAAGCGGATATTTAGCATACAATAATAGGTTATTTTTCGAGTAAAAAGCTCATATTTTGCTTGCACGAAGAGAATAGTTCTAATATATTAATCTATTATTTTGCATGTATTAAGCTTTTTTGCGTGTAAAAAGCGGTTTTTTAATTATGGCGTACTGTTTTCCGGAGGATTGTTTGACTTTAAAACGATAAAAGGGTCTCCGTTTCAAGATTCCAAAAGCGATTTATAAATTTATTTTTGGAAACTTCTTTTCTGAGGTCTATTCATTAATTAATGAAATTAACTTTAAGTTTATCTTTAATTTTAATATACAATTTCGTGGCGTATGTCCTTCTGACTTCACATACATTTTGTAAGATAATTGGGCAGAATATAAGAGAATGGAGACCTGTTTAAAAATACTGTATTGATCGAAGAGGTAGAAGTTGTTTCATAGTTCTATGTGTTTGATATTCATTAAACTAACATTTAACGACTTATGCATTATAGTCCTAAAGAGAATGAAAGTTAAGATATGCACTATTGAAAGAATTATTTATCAATATAACACACAATCAATAAGTGTATTGTAACCCAAAAACTTTATCCTAACTAGTATCAGACGAAAACTTATCGTGTCATCACATAATTAAAAAATAAACAATTAATGCACGCAAAATAACCAATGAATGCACCCAAAATAGGCAACTAATTCCCAGTAACTAACTTATTATTGCACACAAAATAACCAATTAATGTACACAAAGTAAACAATTAATGCACACAAATTACCAACGAAAAAAATCCGATTGATGCACAAAAAATATGCAATTCATGTTCGTGAAATAATAACTGAATTCACGGAAACTAACCACTAAATACCAAAAAAATAACTCCTTAATACACGCAAAATCGCTTATTAATACGGTATAATTTAAATAAGAAACCCGGTTATTGTATCCAAAAATAATGCGATTTGAACTTAATAGGCGCTTTTTATAATTTAAATGTCACCGCTTAATTGAACACTGAAAAACTACGTGGTGAAACACGTGCTAACTGGTGAAATGAAAAACGTTTACCAAATGTGTTTCGTATACGTTTTATAAACCTCGATAAAACACGGAATATGTACGTGAATGTGCTACATGGGTAACGATTCACCTTAGCCCGACACCATCTGAAATCATGGGAACCTATTGGTTCCATAAACGAGATCAGAAACAGGGACAGTCAGTTGCGACTTGCATCACCCAAATTAGGAAAATGTCTAAATATTGCAATTTTTATGTTGCTCTGGAGCAAATGCCCCGGGATAGATTTGTCTGTGGTATCAGATGCTAAGTTACACAGAAGATACTGCTAGCAGAAGACACTTTAACTCTAAAAACGGCTATTTCAACAACACAGTCTATGGAAACGTCAGCGAGAAACGATACGGACTTGATTCTGTTAACAAAATTAACCATCTTGGAAGTAAGGAAGGTTTGAAATCACTCAAGCTTCAGAAAAAAGACAACGGAGCCAGCACTCCCACTAACGACGTAAGTGTTATCTTTGTAATTTTAAGAATCACAAAGCAGACGACTGCAAATTTAAAACGACCGAATGTTCCTTTTGTGAGAAATCTGGTCACATCGCCGAAGCCTGCCAAAAGAAAGCCTAAATTTCACAGCCTAAAAACAGCAACGTGCACCGTGTCGTTCCTGATCCAAGTAGCCAGGTCGAATTCACGCTATTTCAAACCCAGAACGGATAAACAAAAAGCACGCAACCGATTCATGTGCATTGCACCATCAATGGGGAAGCAACACGAATGGAACTAAATACTGTTTCTGCGTATTCGCTGATGCCAGCAACAACGTTTAAAAAAATAAAACAATGCCACAACTCTAAAGCCGTTTCAAGACATCAAGTCCAGATAATAGGACACGTGCAAGTAACCGCGCAATTAAAAAGAGAAAGTCAACCAGGAACTAAAGCGATTGGAAGACGCTGAAATCATAGCAAGCATTCCACGTTCCTACTATGCTGTAGCTTTCATCCCATCACTAAAGCCAAATGGCCCAACTCAAGGTCGACGATAAATCTTAAGAAGCTAATAATTTGCATTACTCACAACGGTCTCTATAAGCCGAACAGACCACCACAAGGAGAATCATATGCATCCGCGATCTTCCAGGAGCACATAGAAATTGTCATTCAGGGGATTGATGGCGCAGCCGAGTTTCAAGACGATTGACTGATTGGAGGCAGAAATCGAACAGAGCATTTACAACGTCTACACCAAGTTCTGGACTGAAACTGGGCAAAGAAAAATGTCAGTTCCTAAAAGAGTAACTCAAATACCGTGGATAGAAGATCAGTGGTCAAGGAATTAACCATCTTTGCGACAAGATAAAGGCTATCCTGGAATTTCCTGAACCAGAGAATCTGGACCAGCTTCGATCATTTATCGGACTATTGAATTACTATGGACTTTTCCTTCCAAATAATTCCACGAAAAAAGCGCCGTTGTACCGCTGAATGCAAAATGAAACACCATGGGAATGGAATGAAGATCAACGAAAAGCATTCCAAGAAGCTAATATGTCGTTAAAAATTAAATATGCTAGTCCGCTACGATCAAAGAAAACCTGTAACGTTGGAATGTGACGTATCACCTAACGGTATAGTAGCGCACTTATCAAATTAGACAAGAATGGGAACGAGCAGCCGATCTCATTTGTATTCTAAAATATTCTTGTCATTCTCAACTTTTGGACCCTCACCGGATTTTACAGCCCACCTTCAACCCAAAGAAACCTGGTTACGTCACGATATTCCGGTGATAAACCAACTTGCAAAATGTATTCTCAATGTCAGTCATAAAGGCAACAGAGTACTTCCGGAAACACAATAATATTGAAAGAAGGTTTGAGTTGGTGTAGGCATTCATTCAACAACGGGTGTCCTTTCTCGTCACATGATGCATCACATTAAATCCGAAGCCTCGTTGATGTCCGATTTTGTCTAATTACCTCCCGATGGGGTGGGTAAAAGATAGATTGATCAACTTTAGAAACTCCCTCGACTCTCTCCACGATTCCACGAGCTAGATATTCTTCTAAAACCCCAGTATATTGCATAAAAAGCTTCGAATCTATTTGAAACTTCTTTACGAGATTCTTAAATCTTCTTTCTGCCACGTGGTAACTGTCCGATAATAGATCTTGACTACACTTCCAGGGCAGACGGACTTCGTTTGTTCCCTTCTTCAGCGCAAATTCAAATTCAAAATATTTTTATTTACGTATAATATATAATTATTGGGGTACAAGGGCCAAGTCTTCTTGGGACTTATTACCCTGTTTTGTTTGTTTATCAAGTTTCAAACGTAAAGAATAATACATAAAAATAGATAAGAACTAAACATTATAACAAAATTAGATTAAGTTAATAAAAAAAAAGAAACAAATCAATAAAATATAAAACCCAATGAAAGAAAGACACCCTATTTTACAACACCTTATACCAGACACCAATATGCAACGTTGATTTAAACGACTCTAGAACCGCGTTATCAACCTGGTTATTGTCGTGATGCTCGATTACTCCCAAAAGCTCTTCATTTGCTAGGATAGCGCAACTTCTTCAGAGTCATCTTCTGTATCAACCATCGTGACCAGCGTCGATGAACCAGTAACTCCAACGTTAAAAGTAGATATAGACGACGGTCCATGAATAGTCCAACCAAATAAGGTTTCGACCGCAGCAAGTCTATCCGTTAATCGTTCGACGTTGAATCTAATAATCTTCCAGTATTAGTCAGACCCAATCAAGATAGACAAACCTTCTCAAGGCCCTTCTCCAGAAATGACGACATCATCTTGCCTTTCGATGCCATCTTTTTCGTATATCGTCACTAGGACTTTGTATCGACGTGGACGTAATTGTCATAGGAGTTTCCAATGCTTGAATGGTCATCTCGTCAGTACTGTACATATTCCGTAGAATAAGTTCCACCCGTTTTCTGTCTGCTGTCTTCGGTACTTCACCTTCGAAAGAATGCAAAGTAAAATTCTCAACCCCAAGTATCGGTAGATTAAGAGCCCTTGAAAGATCTTCCCGAATACAAGTCAGTTGGGAGCCGTTATCCAGCATACATCGTGTTACTTGTGACGAGTGTTTAGATATAGCCAAAACATTGGTCGTTTGAAGATATATCGTGTGACAGTTCACCTGGTCGCCTTGTTCCAGCCCAGTTGCTACGGTAGTAGTCTGAACAGTTTTCCCACTGTCCTTCTTTTCGGGATATTTTTGATCGCAAACGACTTCCTCATGTCTTCTTGAACAGGTTTTACATTTCATATGACGTTTACTTCGACAGTCTTTAGCCATGTGTCCCTCTTTGGACCAAATTTAATTTTTTTCCACTCGACGTAGTTTAAATTTTTGCAATCTTTGAATCGATGATCTTCTTTGTGAGAAAAATACATAGAGGGACTTAGGTCCTGGGACTACAGCTGGTGGTTAAAACAGCGGTCGAAGGAGGCATTCCCTATTGAGCCCTGAATTGAAATACGCTGGATGGCTTCAACCATGGCATTCGAGCACTGTCAGTTAATAATCTATCAACCTGTTAGGACTGCGAAAGGGCTGTCGCTCGTTCTCGGCTCTCCAGTTCCTTTCCGACAAACTTCAGTAATCGGTCGACACTCCACTCGGAATCAGTTTCACATTTTCTACTGAAATCTAGTGATTACTCTTCTGGAAGCCGTTGCATAATAAGAACTGGACACAAAAGAGCTCCAAAAGTACTTGATTTAACGACGGAAGACTCCATACTTCGTATCTCTATTTCGCAGGTGTCATAAAGCTGGTCAATTAAATTAGGTCACTTCCTCTCTTGATGGATGGTAGATTCAGCAACTTCTTCATGTGCACGTTTATTACTAAGACCTTCCTTCCAAATCGATCGGTCAAGATAGTGACTGCCTTCGTGTAATTTTCTTCATTGAGCGCCCGACCTGATACAGAGCTCAGTGCGTTTCCAGCCAAGAACGATTTTAAGTATGCAAATTTCTCGGGATTCTCTAAGCTCTCGTTGTCGTGAATTGCTACGCTGAACTGTGCCCAAAAATCTTGCCATCCACTCGGGTCTCCATTATACTTGTCGATGGTTAACCTTGGTTACTTTACGTTGATACGAGTGTCTGTTATTGCGTCATTTGAAGTTGACGACGCTCTCGAGTCTTGAACGGTTCGATTTTCTTTCTTCAGAAAAGCGGTCGATTTGGATACTCCCAATTATTTCTTCAGTCCATTGCTCGCTTTCGTCGATTTCCGCTTCATAGTGGTCCTGATCCGTGATTGGCTCCTCAATCTAGGCATTCAGTTTTGACAACAATGATTGCTTCGCTTTTAGTTGTTTAATGGTCTCCTCTAACTTTTGCACATCGACGTCGTCCTCGTCGGTTGCCAATTCCTTGAATACTTGGTAAATGAAACACCTTGCTATGTTTCGGTTCAAGATCAACTTCTCGATAGCGATCATGACCGAGCACGTTGATTCGCTGTTCCGCCTTTGCATAAGCAAGGTTCGCTTGTCAATCAGATACGTTGTCGTGTTAAGTACTTCTTGCCATCCACTCCCGGGTTTCGGCACCATGATATATTTCGATAAGTTTCTGAAGAATATTATACTAGTTCGTAGAGCGAAGACCAAGACAAAATGAGGTTAACTAAAACAACTGTAATAAAACTTAAATTTAAAGTTTATTAGAAGTTAGTTTCTTACGAGGTTACATTTTGAGCGAGTAAACACGACTGAGTACGATTTAACTTCCAGTTCAACAAACCTCGATTTAACCTACAAAAAATATCTCGAACTCTTAGCAATACAACCTTAGTTTAATATCAAAAAACTTCATAACGGAAATTATAAAAAAGGAATAATTGCAAAGCCCGCATTTGCATCCGCAAATGTAGGTTTTGTCCCTAGCAGTCTTTCCCTTCACTTCAGAGAGTTCTCTCGTTGTTTTGGGCCAACGCTGCTGGGGAAGAAAGGGATGACTCATCCTCGCTCGCGTCGTCCACCTTTGGAATAGAGATGAGCGGGCCGCCCGAAATCCGTCAAAGCCCGCGGGTCGAATAAGGTCGGCCCGTTGCTTACGCAGGCGGATATTTAAAAAGCCTTGCGTTTTGAAAAAACGGGTGGGCGGACTCCTTATCAGACAAAATAAAGCGGGCACGGGCAGGTTCACTGATTCATGGAAACAAGCGTATTTTGGCATACGTTGTTACGCCCGCGGGATATTTCAGGCGTGGGCTAGAACCCTACAAACCTCCACGGGCAGGCTATTGGGTACGGTGTGAGCACTTATTTCGGGTTGGATTATGAAATAGCAACATATATTGGGCGCGATCTTGTAAAGTACAAATTTAACAGTCGCAAGACGGTATTATAACAACAGTGCAGAAACCTCCATTGTCATGGCGGTAACTGCCCGCGATATATATCGATTACACATTAGTTCATAATATTGTTATAGGTTATTTGCTCGGACGTATTAAAGTGACGTATTGAGTCATTCTTATGTAAACTCATTTGATGATTCTTATTTCGAAATACTTTCAAAAGTAACGTATCTTGACACGTTTGATTCTTGCTATCAGGTAGCGAGCGCCGCGTAGACGGCAATCTCGACTTATCCCATGCATTTAGGGAGGGAGGGGATTTAAGGTTCTCATGAGGTCAAATGAGGTGGTCATACTTTCTTTGGTATCCCACCGATGGGTGTATACTTTATACATCTCTCGTCCCCGATTAGTCTCTTGTATTGTAGCGCGTATTGAACCCAGTTTGAGAAAAGAAACAACTTGTAATCCGACTTTGTTTGGCATAATATAATAAGCACGTTTCATTAACTTTGTTAATGACCGATAGGTCTTCGAGCAAAAAAATGTGCAAAACTCGGACCACATAGGCCTTCCACTCAAAAATACTGTTGGAATTTCTGGCTATTTAAAGTGTTTTTTTTTATATTTTGGACTCCAAGGTCTATGTCGTCGGAGATTCGCGCATTTAATTTTACCACGAAGACCTATTGGTTCGCGTATCGTTTTATAATGTTTTCACATTTGTGAGGGTTTAGCTTAATGGAGCCTTTTTTGATGGACGTTTTCAATTGCTTAATAAACGTAGAGACAACAAAGTATTTCCAAGCTAATTAACTCAAATAATAACATTTTGAAATTAGTGGATTGCAAATTTAATACTGAATTTCATGCACTGATAAATAGAGTTTACTAAACTACAGCCCTAAAGCCGGGCTTCCATCGTGTACAAATTGCAAATTTACATTAGTGTCCTGAATCTGTCAATCACGTTTATGAACCATTTATTCGCCGTCGCTTCACTCATTAACATAATAAGTTACGTCAGAAGTATATAATTTATATCTGGAAAATAAGTGTTTATCTTCCTTTAATGGCAATCTTCCAACTTTAAAGATGCAGCTTAGCAGTTTAATAGTGCCAAAAATAAGTTATTTACAAACTTAAAGAGAGTATAACCTTTTTCGGAATTGGGGGGTAAGACTATATATCTTTCCCCGCGAGTGAGAGACACTAGCGTAAAAGATTAAGTTGTAAATCAGCGTCACAGTCGTCGTAGCGGACCTTCCTTGCTTGGGTTACACTCACTTTATAATTATTAAAAGTAAAAGTTAAGAAATTTGCTACACTTTAACACCTATTGTTACCTTCACTTGAGAATAAAAGTTAGAATAGGTCGATTCCGAAAGTCAGTGGAGACTCACTTTCCCTTCGTCGGGAGAGGGAGGGCGGAAGACGACAGACCAGACGACGTTATGACGCGCGATACATTTTTTCGTTAAAATTAAACAATGGTTAGATGAATCAAAAATTACATATTTATTTCATTTAAAATGGCTAGGTGCGCCACTCTGAAGCTGTGTCCCCTAGCGGTGAAATTGGGATTTCCAAATTTAAGTTTTTGGACTTGAAAAACTAGTGCTCGGCAGATCCAGCTCCTAAAATGTTCGGATAAGGAGCCAAAGTAGGGCTTCGTTGCAAACCTGCACCTCGATTTATCTGCTATATTACCTGTTCAAATTTTATACTTGTCTTACCATTATCTGGCAAATGATAGTTGTTTATTGGGCGCTTCTGTAACAAGACTGAATTATCTGGGGCTTCAGTACTTCGATTTCACTATAAAGATCTTCAGTATAAGTAATTTTTTTGGCAGTTCGGTAATAGTCTTTTAGTATCATGGTAATGCGTATTTTACTATAGCGAGCCTTAGTAATATGTATTTTATTATCGTGGGCTTCAGCAATAGGATTTTATTATCGGGGATACAAACCATGCTGCATTACAAAACATAGGCGTCAGCCCTCAATTTTTCAATTTGATTTGATATACAAAATTATACACTTAGCGAGGGCTTAATTTCAACCTTGCTGAAGGCAGGGATTTAGTATATAATTTATTTTAAGAACATTTTAATTAACTTAATTTTTTATTTTATAGTGAAGGTTAGAATAATTTCTATGATTTGTGTAAACGATATTTAATTCGTATGTGGCATTTCAATGTTATTTTAGTTGATGTTAACTTTGATTACTATTTAACACGTGGGATTGTTTTTATTAACTAGATATTTGAATTCTAGGACATTTGGTATATTTTGGTATACTCAAGAATAACAATCAATAAATAGCTAAACTAGTAACTTATATACACACAACATAATATTCAAGACCAGTTCATTTTTACTCCTCGAGGGCTTATTAAAAATTATTCAAGAGTGCATAGGAAAATGTAAAATTAAAAGCTAATAACATAAAAATTAATCAAAACAACAACAAAAATTTAGATACGCGGGGAAAGTGAACCTAAAGGGGCACAACTAATTATACTAATAAAAAATAATAAAAATAATAATAATCAGCTAGGCTAATACTATCGGGAAAGGTCGTTGATAATTTTTAAATTTCAGAGAAATCGTGACGTTTTTTTGAAGCATACTCGAAAAACTTAAATTAGATTGGTTTGGTCTGAATAGGTGAATTTGTCACTGATATTATAGGTCATGAAAAATAACAAGTTAGTAGTAGGTGACCTAAACCTTTTCACAACTAATTTCAAAAGGAACCTATCTTAATTGTAATGTAAATAAATAAATAAATACACGTTTCTTAAGCTAATTGTTTATTAGTTATAAATTTTGAGAGAATAAACACGTATAATTTAATTTAACACTAAATCTCATAGAATGACCCCAAAAATAAAAAACCTTTTTAATTTGCTACGAAGTTTCTCAGTGATTTCGACCACCAGGAGAAATTTTGAATTCGGACCCCTCCCGGAACATTGTGTAACATAAATCATTGCTTTATACACTCACTGGGAATCCAGAAATTCTCTTCTTAATATGGGAAGTAAGTCAATTGGAAAAATTGAACAAAACATGGAACGATGTTTTGCACTCTAAGAAATTACCGTAACCAAACGGTTATTACACTGTAAAATTTACAGTAATACGATTGTTTCAAATTGTGCCGTTAGATAAACTGTCAAATTAATGTTGTGCTATTTAACAGTAATCTGACATTGAAAATTACAGTGAAATGAAACTTAGATTTTTAACCGTTTAAATAACTGTCAAATTAATGTTGGGATATTTACCAGTAATCTGAAAGTAAAAATTAGGGTGAAATGAAACTTTGGTTTCTCTACCGTTAATTTAATGGTCAAATTAATGTTGCGCTATTTAACAGTAATCTGATGTTTAAAATTACGGTAAAATAAAAGTTGGATTGTTGTACTGTTAAATTAACGGTAAAGTTTTTGTTATGCCATTTAACTGTAATCTGAAATTAATAATTACGGTGAAATGAAACTTTCATTTTTACCGTTAAATTTATGGTGAAATTAATGTTAAATGCTACTTAACGGTAATATGATATTTAAAATTACTGTGAAATGAAACTTGCATTTTTACCGTAAAATAAACAGCCCAATTAATGTTATGCTACTTAACGGTAATGTGACATTTAAAATTACAATAAAATTAAATTGGATTTTTTTATCGTTAAATTCACGGTGAAATTATGTTTGCTATTTAACGGTAACCTAACATTTAATATTTCGGTAAAATTAAACTTGAATTTTTAAACGTTAAATTAACGGTCGAAGTAATGTTGTGTTACCGTACATAATGATAATCGGATATTTCTAGTTATGGTGAAATCAAAATTGGATTTTTTACCGTTAAATTAACGGTCAAATTAATGTTACGCTTCTTAACGGTATTCTGAAATTTAAAATTACACTGAAACTAAATTGTACCGTTAAATTAACAGTGAAAATAAAGTTTCTTTACTTAAATGGAAAATCATTTTGAACCTTTTTCGTGTGTAGTGCCGGAAGTTTTATATTTTTCGTGCTCAACTTAATAGTTATGGCTGCAGATTTTTCTATTTTTGAAATTTCGCAGTCTTTTAGGAAACCTTCCTTGAGGAAACGCAACTCTATATAGTCCGTGTCGTTTGTCAAAAAATATTTCACTTCCGATTACCAATACCAAATTTTGCACAGTGCATAAATACCCCTAAGGTTCCAAAATCTGCCGGGAGACATTCTCTCAGTGGTGGCTGACCCCCTGATGAAAATCTTGTAACTCCAGCCCAGTGGTGGGACTTATCGCATCTTCGCTTTTTTGAATATTTTCACCTAGTGAAGCAATCTTTTTCGTTAAAGATTTGCAGTTCATGATTAAGGAAACTAACGAAAAAATTATTTAATCAGAAAATGTTTTACGTAGAAAACAATTGCTCATTTCAATTGTCGAATGCTTTATCGCGAGACAGGGCTCTGTGGTTATAAAAGAAAGCGATTAAAAACAATTGGAGGTCGCCTTGGAACGAAGAAGCGATCGTAAGCCGAAGGAGGGATGGATTCGCGACCAAAGGCGCTTGTAAAGCATGTTGGCTCTACTTCCAAGGAAGAAGCGATCGCGAGACGAAGGAGATACTGCTTCGTGGTGGAAAGCGATTTGTGCATATTTTAGATCTTTAGTGTAGAAACTATCGCGACGTGGAGGACGTAGCGCTTCGCGATGGAAAGCGATTACTTTATATCTGAGGTATTTGTTGACTGTAAATGCGATCGTAAGACGAAGGAGATACCACTTCGCGATGAAAAGCAATTATTACAAAGCTTAGCTTCCCTTCGAAAGCAGAAGCGAACGCGACGCGAAGGAAGAAGCGATTTCGATGGATAGCGACTATTGAATATTTTAGGTCTACTTTGATGGAAGAAGAAGAAAAATCGCTACTGGTTTCGTGAACCGTTTCCAAAAAAGTCAGCGGGTGGCGTCGAGCGGGCGGCGTACAGTCAAAATAAAAATAATCATGTCCGCGTCGTAGGTGGTCGAGGCTCAAAACTGCCTTTTGGGGATGTGTCAAATAGCACTTCAACAATTATTGGTTTAAATAAGACACGTATTATAATATAGAATCGTTCAATTTTGGGGTATAATATGGTTAAGGGACGGACCATAAAATATAATAATAAAAAAAATTACAAGCTAGTTTGTAATTGAAACAACACTAACCACCGACATTCACTACGCTTTCTTTATTTACCCTGAAATGAGGCGTGTACTCCTTATGCTTTCAGTTAAAAATTTTACCGAAAGTCTATGATGGTAATTCTTGAAGTTTTAAACTGATATAGTAAAGCGCTACCTCGCCTTTTAGGCTGAAAGAGCTTCGAGAGTTTTAACGATTTCAAAACCCCGGCGCGCGCTCTTTAGCGGTACACCCAGTATTTCGTTTCCCCGCTATCAGATGGCGCAATCGACCACTTGGGGGAAATCACCGATAAAATTAGTCTATGGGTGGATTCTAGCTTAGAGAATTCTTTATTATACACTTATGTTATTACCGAATATCTCGATTCATATAATGTTTTTAACAAATATTTCATTAAATATGTATTACTAGGCTTTTGTACCCGACTTCGCCAGGGGAGAGTCTCGTGTAATTTCAATTGTGGACGTTTTAACGGTAAAAAATAACTCATTTCGACACGCTACCTAGCGGAGTATAAAAGTTATTAATGGGACAAACATACAAACCGACAGAAGGACAAAGCTTGAGAAATTTATTATAGACTAGCCGAGAAGCTCGCCTTACAGGCGGGCCCTCAGCTAGTGTGTTTCGAGACACTCCACCATAGTACGCCCCCCCCCAACCCCTTTTTCCCATGGGATAATTTCCGTGCCACCCTTTTTCTCATAGTCAAACCACCGCAGTAAGGCACCCTCCCCCTTTTCCCCATGTGATAATTACCGTGGTACCCACCTCCCCCTTTTTCCCATGTGATAATTATCGTGGTACCATTTTCCCCATATTAAAACCACCCCAGTAAGGCCCTTCCTCCCCCTTTTCCCCATGTGATAATTACCGGGGTACCCCAGTAAGGCCCTTCCTCCCCCTTTTCCCCATGTGATAATTACCGGGGTACCATTTTCCCCATAGTAGAACCATCCCAGTAAGGCCCTTCCTCCCCCTTTTCCCCATGTGAAAATTACCGTGGTACCCACCTCCCCCTTTTTCCCATGTGATAATTACCGGGGTACCCACCTCCCCCTTTTCCCCATGTGATAATTACCGTGTTACCCACCTCCCCCTTTTTCCCATGTGATAATTATCGTGGTACCATTTTCCCCATATTAAAACCACCCCAGTAAGGCCCTTCCTCCCCCTTTTCCCCAAGTGATAATTACCGGGGTACCCCAGTAAGGCCCTTCCTCCCCCTTTTCCCCATGTGATAATTACCGGGGTACCATTTTCCCCATAGTAGAACCATCCCAGTAAGGCCCTTCCTCCCCCTTTTTCCCATGTGATAATTACCGGGGTACCCCCTCCCCATTTTTACCATGTGATAATTACCGTGGTACCCACCTCCCCCTTTTCCCCATGTGATAATTACCGGGGTACCCCCTCCCCATTTCTCCCATGTGATAATTACCGTGGTACCCACCTCCCCCTTTTTCCCATGTGATAATTACCGTGGTACCCTCTCCCCCTCCTCTCCATGCGAGAATTTCCGTGGTACCCTCCTCCCCGCAAAAATAACTCAATCTCGCAGTCGTATCAAACCCCCCTGTACCCCTTTAAACCCCCTGTATCCAATGGCTAATGCATAAAGGCCACGGACTAACGTACGCCGAGAGCGCCACTCCCCGTTTCCGAAATTAACAGGCCTTCTGAAACTACCCCATCCGATTCCCCCCCCCCTCCGAAATTCGCAGCGGAAAGGGAGCAAATTTCGGGTGTATTGCGGGTTGGGACAACTCTCAGGGGCGACAGATTTTGAGAAAATAGATAGTCAAACCACCACAGTAACGAAGCCAAAGGCAGTCTCGGTTACCCTATATTCCGCGGGTCGCTTTTTCCTCGCCGGCCCGCCTTCGTCTTCCTTACTGACTAACCAAAAGCTCAAAATAGATACTCGAACCACCTCAGTAACGAATCCAAAGGCAGTCTCGGTTTCTCTCTGTTCCGCGGGTCGCTTTTTCCTCGCCAGCCCACCTTCGCCTTCCTTACTGACTAACCAAAAGCTCGAACGACGACGACGACGAAGTGGTTTTTATAATATAGATTATTATAGATGTAGTATAGAGTTTCACCACTAGAGTTCCAGGCTACGTCGATTGGCTGATCCTTCCACGTAATCGGTGTACAGAGCCGTACCTTTGACTGTACTAATGGGATTACGCGTAATCTTTGAAGTCCCTGCCTTTGGCAGTGCTAATCTAAGCGTAATCCGGCGTAATCGGTGTACAGACTTTCGTTTCCGGTATCATATTTGTACCTCTAGATGTATCTAGGGTACTTAGACGGTAAGGTACAGGGGTGTGGCTTAGCAGTTCAACCATCTTTCAAGCAGAGGGGCTATATACGTTTTTAAACGCAAAAACGGCTAAAGGATGAATTTAAAAGTAAAAGGTTCTACACAGTACCGACAAATGTCGTAGTAACATCGGATATTAACGTGTTAAATAATTCTAAAGTGACATCTGTCTACGAGCTAATATCGCGTAAATCGCCATTATTTCCAGAGAACGCGAATTTCAAGCCATTTCTCACATGTTTGTTGGTCCTAATGACCAACAAAAGAGCGACCGTGCGCGCTTTTATTTTGGGAGCGGGGAACTGTTGCTCAGATCTCGGCTTCTAAACTTCTAAAGAGAGAAGCTATGGTACACCCTGTCAAAAAAGGAGTGTTCTACTCCCTTTAACAGCGCTGTGTTACAGAAATATATCAAACATCTAAGAAGATTAGAAAAACATACTCTCTAACCAACAAATGCTTTAAACTGAGCATTTTTCAGGCGAAGCATTATAAAAAGTTGGAAAAAGGCTTATCGAATCCCATTTCGCATGGCGATCGCTTCGTCCCTCAAAGAAGATCTAAACTATGTAATAGCTTTTCATTGCGAAGCGCTACCTCCTACGTGTTCTGATCACTTATTTCCTTAATGTAGACCTAAAATATAAAATAAGCACTTTACATCACGAAACGCTACCTTTTTGCGTCGCAATCTCTTCTACACTCGATGAAGATCTAAAATATGAAATAAGCGCTTTCCATTAGAGGCCTGCGCCGATCTGATATGGGTCGGCGGTGGCATTTGACCCAAAATATACCGGCCACGGCGGCTTACGCCGGCGTTTAAGCCTACGGCGGTTGCGTCGTCGGCGTGGCCAAAATGACCGGCGGCGGCGGCGTACGCCGGCGTTTATATAAATTTAAGAGCTTTTTCTTGTAGCGACCGTTTAAAAATCACGCGAGCAGAAGGGCACGGGCAAATACCAACTCGTACTTGTCCTTCCATGGACTTATTAATGTACTTCGCACAGGGACCCCCCGTTCCCGAATATTTGCTTTAGGTGACTGTTAAATGTGCGCTCTGGCGGCGGAGTTAGGAACTAACTAACTAACTAATCATAACCGGGAAGAAGGAAAAGGGGTGAGGGGAGGCTAGGGGGAGGGAAACTACAAATGTAGCTCATCAGCTGGGCCCACGAGGGGTCGGAGTGTGCAATAACTGGTGGCTTTACCGGGGAGTCGGGGTCCGGCTCTTGTAAACCAGCACGGGCGGTGGCGCACTGGGAGTTGTTAGCTCCGTCCAAATGGTCCTATCTCCACCTCCGACTTCGGTCCGGTGTGGGCTGGTAACTGGGCTTCGGCCCAGGCTAACGGAGAGGTGCCGGGCAACTGGCCGTCTCGGCGGATTGAGTTGCCTGCTGTGGGGCTGCGGGCCTCCGTATGAGGGCACGGCGCCCATCTCCCGGCCTTTTGGGGTTCCATCGGGATATTTGGTGCCAGCTGTGCCGGGTTATGCGGTTTGCTGTGTGCCCGCCGTTCCCCTTTAGGCGCTCTTTCCAAAGGGCTTGGCTCTCTACCTTTCTAGGTAGGGTGTCGGCTGGCGTTGCCAGAGCATCCGCTCTTATTCCCACTGCTGTGTGCGAAGTGGCGAGTTGGTCGGCCCATTGCTGCACCTTCTGCTGGGTTGAGTGGCTTGCATCGAAGGTGCAACCATCAGTAGTAGGGTTCTGCTACCCATGCTGGTTTTGTCACCTGTCCGGGCGTGTGGCCGCTGGCGTAGTGCATTTGATGATGGACCTCCGGTGGTGTGGTTTCAATCTTACCGGTACACCGGGCTATAAATCTGATGCATGTCCAGCTCAGCAGCTGGAAAACACGTGGGACTGACTCAATTTGTAAAACGTTTGTTTTAATGTTTTAATGTGTGAAGTACATTTATTAGTCCATGGTCCTTCCGAGATAGGCCACAGGCCTGACGTCAAACGCCATCCAAAATTATTTGCAGTTATGCTGGGTCGAAATTCGGATGAAGGCTCGATATTGGCGTTTTATTTTTTTGGTCGTGCTCCACGATAACGCTCTGCAGTGGCGTATACAAGGAGGGTTCAATGTCAACCCCCTAGGCCTGCCTTGACTATACTAAATTGACACCCCCTTCTCAACACCCCTCTTAATATTTACATTCTTGGACCCCCTTTGACCCCCCTTCCAATCAGAAATAAATCCGAGTTACGAATAATATCATTTTTGCTGCCGAAGGTTATCATCGCACGGTGAACATACATATTGCTATTTTAATATGGTATTTTCCATTTAAATATAATTTAAGGTATCATGATGTGACTTTATAAACGTATTGGACGTCTAAAATGCAGTATATCAAATGCTTCATTTATTGAATTTAAAGTAAAAAATTATTATCAGTCTCGGATTGGCCATAGAGGTAAAATGCCCGATGGCGTGGATCCCATCACCCCATGGACCGTTCATGAACTGGCCCTTCGTAAACATGGTAGCGTTACAGTTGTTAAAGCTGGGACCCTTAGTCTCCTAGCAACCAAAAAATATTAGACCCAGTCCGCCACTGATTATTATAATGCAATTTTCGAAAACATATCGATAAACCAAGCAACATTTAAATTGAAAGATAATTAAAATGTGGATAAGTCTAGGTTATATTAGTGACTCTCTATATAGCCAAGATAGCAATGCTGGAATCTATTGACGCTAAGTGAAAATGCTATTATCTGCGTCGACCGAAATCCGAAAACCAAAATTTGACGTTCGACGTCGTCTTTAAATGTAGTTATTTTCGCGTAAATGAAAACCAAGCTTAATATACCAAAAAAAAGTGTATAAAGAAAAATAAGAAACGGCGGCGCGCCGTTCTTTGTATCGGCGGCAGCTGCGGCGGCGTGCGCCGATTTTGGAGCAATCGGCGGCGGCGCAATCAGCGCGTTCAAAATTATCGGTGGCGGCGGCGTTTAGTGGCGGCGCAAGCCTCTACTTTCCATCACGAAGCGGTATCTCCTTCGCGATCGCTTCTACTCCCGAAAACGACCTCAGATAGGAAATAATATCTTTCTATCGCGAAGCGCTACTTCCGTTTCATTCCAATCGCTTCTACCCTCAAAGTAGAGCTAAGCTTTTAATCGCGAAACGGTACTTTCTTCGCATCGCGATCGCTTCTACACTCGATGAAAATTTCATTTATTAAAGAATCGCTTAACTTGCGAAGGTTAAATGTTTTAGGGTTTAAACTATAGTGCCGCTTGTAAGAACCATAGAAATCTCATAGGTAACTAGAATGCTGCCGTGTAACTGGCAAATGGCCTAAACGCCGTGGCAGACGAAGCCAGATCTCAACCAATCAGAGCTCAAAGAGCGGTTCTGCCAAGAATTTAATGTCACCGGAGAGAATGACGTCCCCTATCTCCCGCTATAGTAACCGAACCAAGGAGGATTATTATCCTCCTTGGCGGAACCACTCTACGGCCTCTCATTGGCTGAAGGTTCAAGGCGAACTGGCGTCAAGCTCGGCCGTAGGCGGCAGCATTCTAGTTACCTATGAGATTTCTATGGTAAGAACCTTGGGTTTAAACGACTTACGGTCGTTAGTACAATAATATGATTTTCGGGACCTGGCAGCACTGCCACTCGTGTAATTTTTACTCCTCAAACATTGGCAACACTTAATGTGAGGAATTTACACACACAACACGTTGGAGTTTTCTGTGCTGTGTGGCTATTTCAAATTAAGGTAATCATGATTTAAATTTTAAAATACGTATTTTATATTATATTATAATATATTAATTTAACTTAAATTTAGGAAGGCTATACAACTAACAAAGTGTTCTCAGGACAGTGGTAACTGGTAGAACAGATATCGTGGACTCCAGTGGACTCCAGTGGACTCGTGGAGTCGTGGTAAGTAATTTTAACTAAGGCCTATTATTCAGTGGCGTAGCTGAGAACTCAGAGGCCCCCCGCCAAAATCTCTATGAGGCCCCTCCCTTCTTATTTTTTTTATGGTTAGCGGGGCCCCCCTCCGAAGCTCGAGGCCCTCCTGAAGCTCGAGGCCCCCCCGCACCGCAGGCCCTGCGGACCATTAGCTACGCCACTGCTATTATTAGAAAGGTCAGATTTCTTTAGCTCCTCAAAATTAGGCCCCTAAAAGTAAATCCGAACTTTTTAGACGACAACAACCTTACTAAAATCTACCTGTAAAATATTTTATTAAAAAACTGTTCTCGTGTGTCGTTTCTAATTGGGGGGTGGATGTAGTCAGTATCGACCATAGAAATCGGAATAAATGACTAGAACGATTTTTGAAATTTTGCCGCGCGCGCCGATTAGAAATACTGATTTCTATAGTATCGACTATCGAGTGATCTGGCAACACTTAAACGTGGGCTTAATAATTTCGTCGCCAGAAAGCAAAAACTAAGCAACTTTAACTATACTTTTAATTAGTACAAAGTTACGTGGTTTTTGGTTTCAGGCGACGATCTTATGTCTAGTTAATAAGAAATTCTTATTATTTTAGTTGTAGAAACAACGTAAATATAAAAGTAGTACCATTATAGGACAATAGGTTGGAAATATGGTACATTTTGGTACTAGATAGTACGCTCTCAAAATAATAGTACCATTTATAATATGATGGAAAATAATGGTATTTGTACCATAATTATAGTACGTATGGAAACGCTGCCCTTGGCTGCAGCCCACTTAAACCAATGGATAAGGAGGCCAAGATTATTTTTTTGGGAGGGGAGGGGGATTTGGGTAAATAAAATAATTGAGTCGGCAAAGGTACCAGAGTGAAAGTAGCGACTATTTTAGTTTAAAGTACACTACACGATATTAAATTATTGTATAAAAATGTTTTGGAAATGACCAATTTTTACTTCATTACGTTTTATCTAACACTTTGTATTTAATATCATGTTATTTTTCCAGGCGCCTTATGTTTATTGACCCTCTCAGGGGAACAAGGGAAAGAAAAATGGCATAAGTAAAAAAAATTTAACTTTAGGAAATCGTCTTTCAGTTGCTGCTAAAACAGCTGTCGATGATCCAGAATAGTAAGGTTTATTTTAATTTCCAGATCTCTTTCTTATATTTGTTACTCTTAATTACCTCGTCTAGAAGAATGAAAGTGTGTAGTTGTCTTCCTTATCTGTTGGTATATTTCTTACTTTATACATATTTTATATGTGCGCTACTTATTGTGCCACAATAAGGTAGCTATTTGTGATGATAACAACGTAGTCTAGTCTAGTAATTCAAAGAATCATGACTAAAAGGGCAAATTTCGAAAAGGAGAGAGATCTGGTAATCATTACAAGCCTTTGTTCAAAAAAATATGGCAATTTTATTTTCAGATGAAACTCGTGTTCCTGCAAATTTTGATGGCTATACTAGTTATATTTTTGTTTAATTAAAATGTAAAATTTTTGCATTAAAGGTTATTTACAGTAGATATGCAGTTTGATTTGTTTAATACCAAATATAATATGGATCATATTTTGAATATATTATTATGATGTATTATTACTGTTGATCATGTAAAGCAAATTACACCAAAGTAATTACCCTTTTTGGTAAAAGAATAATTTTAATAAACTTTGACTTAAAATGTCATTTACAGTTTAGTTGCTTTACATGTCAATGCGTGATTGAAATAAGACGGTTTCATTTAAATTAATCATAGTTCTGTAGCTTTTATACAGTTTGATTAAAAATTGAATTTAGTATTAGCGTGAAATGTACAAATACACAATTAACGGTTTTTATGAATTTAATTTTAAACGTTGATTGGAAAATGTAGGCTTGAGAAATGGGTTATTTACAGTTTGAAAATATTTAATTTTACTGGTGTGCAATTGATGTTACTACAACAGTAATATGAAATATGTCTCAACCGTTACTTATACTGCAAAAGCAATGTAAAATAACTGTTATTTCAACGTACATTGCATAATCGCGTCACAGTAACATGCACAGTCATGGCACCGTACAATACACAGTCACGTCACCGTACAACGCACAGTCACCATACAATGCACAGTCACGTCTCCGTAAAATGCATAGCTTAGTAACTGTAAAATTCACAAACACCGTGCAATGCACAGCCACGTCTCCATAAAACGCACAGTTAAGTAACTGTAAAATGCACAGTCACGTCTCCGTAAAGTGCACAGTTAAGTAACTGTAAAATCCACAGTTGCCATACAATGCACAGTCACGTCAAAGTGCAACGCACAGCTACGTCACTGTAAAATGCACAGTCACATCACCTTAAAGTGCACAGGCCTGTCACCGTACAATACAGAGTTACGTGTCCGTACAATGCACAGTCACCGTACAACGCACGGTCACGTCACCGTACAACGCTAGGTCACGTCACCGTACAACGCACGGTCACGTCACCGTACAGTGCACAGTCATGTCAGTGTACAATGCACAGTCACGTCATCATAAAATGTACAGTAGCGTCGCCGTACAATGCACAAGCGAGTCACCGTAAAAAGTACAGGCCTGTTAGCGTAAATTGCACAGGCTTGTTAGCGTAAAATGCACAAGCCTGTTACCTTAAAATACACAGTAATATCATCGTGCAATGAAGTTTTCAACGACTCTTACTTTGACACTCCTTGTACAGTAATATAAACCTCATTGCTACCGTATTTATTACTGTATTATGGCAATAAATGTTAATGATCATTTTGACATTTTTTTTATAGTCAAATTACCGGCAACTAGCTGCCAGCAATTTGGTTGTGAAATTTACGGTAATTTCTTAGTGTGGACCTTGAATATCTGTCCCTTTCAGCCGTAATATTTTCAAGAATAAACAAGCAAGGTTGATCGTTGCTGATGTGAGCCTTTAATTTCTGTCATTTCTTAGCCGTAATATTTAAAATAATAAACACGGATTATTTTTGTTTGGAGTACTGTTTTTTTAAATGTTCGGCTCAAAGATTGTTTAAATAAATTTTTTACAACAAACAATATATAGAAATTAAAGTCCTACAGCAGATGCTCAACATGTATAATCTTTGTGCATTGTTTGGCCGCTTAAGATCTGAATGGATAAAAAGGGCTATTAAAAGAAAATTTATTATGTTAAAAGATTTTAACAGCATTTGAGTTTTAGTCACTTCAAATTAACTGAGATTCTTGACATAAAATATTTACCATTCTATTAATAAAAATCATCTACGTTATCGCGAAACATACATTATTATCTTAAAAGAAAACTTAATAAAGAAAATAGAAAGGAAAATTAAATTGTGTTCTTAATATAAAAAATATATATTTTATTTAGAGAAATTAAATACGTAGTAAGTGGATCGAAGTGGATTACATTAAAATGATTATTGTAAAGATTTAAGTTTAATATTTTTTCTTTGAGTTTAAATAAATAATGCAATATATTTTGTAGCCACGTGCTAACTACGTCAATAATGTACATATTCAGTTTCCTAATGGTGTTAATGTAAAATGTACTTCGCGCTTTCGCTTGGCGGTACATTCAGGCCAAGAAAGAAAAGCAAATGGAAAGGACACCGCAAACCGTCTATGGAAATTGTCTTTCGGCCAATTTTTCTGAAATTTGGGTATGATGTACTTTAGGGAATGCTGATTAAAAGTGTTGCTGGGTCGTCGGGCCGAAAGCGCAAAAATCTATATTTTCGTCACCATTGCCATTCCAATGTCGTTAACTCGCAAGAAGCCCCTTTGCCTAACCAATTGTAGCTTCGTGGACTTAAAATAAAATAAAAGCATTGCGCACACGGAAAATACGATAAAGCAACCTACTGCGATTAGTTAGAGAAAGAGAGGAAAAAATCCGCGCACAAGAACGGAGAAGAGGCTAAAGGGATTAATTGAGGGTGCAAACAATAATAAGAGCACGCGTGGACGGATGAAACGGTAAAAGGATTGCGGAGTGGAATAATATGGTAAATGGATTAGCTTTTTAGAAGAATATGGCAAAAGGGGTAATAGAGTAAATTGAGTAAAAGACGTTTTTGAATAAGCACTTAGAGTCCTATATTGGGACGAAACAATAGTGTAAATGGATAAAGTTCAGTTTGGAACCAAAATCAGTTTTGAAGATGCTTCATGAAAAATAAATGGTTTTATATCGTTTCGCGCTCCGTTTTAAATTGTTTAATAGTGTCCATTTTAGTTATTTACGCACTTTTCTAGTCCCATGTCCGATCAAATGTTGGTTTAAATTCTTTCAAGATATCTCTTGGATTACGTAATTTTTTTCGGATTTTCAAATGCTTAAATTCCTTAATTTTTGACTGAATATCTTGAACTCAATTCGGAATTCTTGGTATCTTGTTGAATTTTTCCAGGATTTCGTGATTGAGGAAGAATTAATTGGAAATTAAAATAATTCAAAATCCATGTCGGATTTTGAAGATTTCGGATTATAAATCGGATTTCGTGTAAAGTGTACGGGATTTCTTCAAATGTTCATCCAGTCGGTTATATTACACCCATATTTTCCCTACAGGTTTCATAACACATGCTCTTATTATTGTTTTCTTTATACCCACAATTAATCCCTTTAGCCTATTCTACGTTCTCGTGCGCGGATTTTCCCTCTCTTTCTCTAACTAATTGCAGTAGGTTGCTTTATCGTCTTTTTCGTGTGCGCAATCCTTTTATTTTATTTTTAGTCTCCGAAGCTACAATGGGTTAGGCAAAGGGGCTTCTTGCGAGTTAACGACATTGGCATATCAATGGTGACGAAAATATATATTTTTGAGCTTTCGGCCCAGGAACACTTTTAATCAGCATTCTCTTAAGTACATCAAATCCAAATTTCAGAAAAATTGGCCGAAAGACCATTTTCCATAGACGGTGTGTGGTGTCCTTTTCGGGTTCATTGTCGAAGGTGCTTTATCTTTTTCTAAAGTGTAAGGCTTTTAATGTTGAAAAAATTGACATATATTTAAAAATAAAGGCAACGAACTGGACGTTGTCGACTTTTTCTCACAGAACGAACTTTCACTGCCCCGAGATCTCAAGGAAGTGAGATTCCCTTGCCAATAAGTAAAACCGAAAATGGGTTGCTTGAAAACGAATTTCATTCTTCACGAGAAGATGTTGATGGATTTAAAAATATCCTATAGTCCATTCTTCAGTATCCAATATCCAATATGAAGAAAGTACCAATTCTCAGAATAAGAAAGGGATAATGTTAAAAATAATATGACGGTCTGGCAAATCTTACGAAGTTGTTGTTCGTCACCTTCAAACACATTTAATGGGTCATGCAAAAGGCGAACATTGACAAGTAACATAATTGACAGTTTTAAGACCAACAGTTTGATTATAAAAATTATTGTCTCTTGGAAGTGATTGAATAAGAAGGTTTGGCGACTCGTTAATGAAGAAGTAGTGGAATCACGATCGTCGGATTGTAACGTAAAACCTTCTGGATATTGGCAGCTGTAATTTGCACAATATGCACAACGCTCTTCAGAAAGGAATTGAACAATTTGGAGAAGACGTTTCTGATATTGCAATTTTCGTAATTTACTGATTTAAGCAGTCTTCGGCTCGAGAAGAAGATTTTCAAGACATTCAGATCAAATAGTCAGTTCCTTCACATTGTTTTATCAAGCATGTTGAGACAAGATGGTTGACTTAACAGCTTGCTGCTGAACGTTTGCTTGAACAAATTGATCCACTTAAAGGATGCGTTTTAAAAATATTAACGAAACCAGACAAACAAAAGGAATTATGTCTAGCACGGAAACAAGAGATATCTAGAGGTCGGCGGAACAAATAAATTAACCGCAAAAATTTCAATTAATCATTAAAATTAGTATTGTTTGTTTTATACGAATAAATTATACGATTAAACAACGATTTAACATGCAAAATTAATCATTTTTTCGAATATTTCTGAATAATTCTCGGTTATGGATAAATATAAACAATCGTATAATTTCTTATTCAAACGCCGACCTCTAGAGATATCAGACTATATGCCGAATTTTGCGTACAAAATGGATTATAGCTTAAAAAATTTTGTTATTTCTTCTTGTCAAACCTTCTCTCGCTGGCTGTTAATATTTCAAAAGAAGATCCACTTACTTTTCGAAGAAGTTAGAGACTTGGCTTTCATTATACTGTCTGAATTATTTAAGCCAAAAGTTATGGAAGCAAACACATTGAAAATACACTAAATAAATCTGGAACTCAATGAAAACCCAAATCTACTTCATCTGGACAAAATGGAGCTAGGAGCTATCATAATTGAAAACCCCAAATTAATTCCTAATAAAGATCGCAATGTTTAACTAGTATAGCTGAACATATATTTAAAAAGACATGTCTGTCAAATACATTAGTTAAGCATTTTCGATTCTTTAAGCACCAAGAAAGGAAAAAATCGAAAACTCTGGAGGATCTACTTATTGTGGCCAAAGCTTTACCATTGAAATACTCAATCAAATTAAGCTCCAATTTAATAGATAACTGGAAATTATTCAGCTTCTTAAAGATTCGGCTCTTATTAGATTTGATCCTTTTTGGTTCAAAATTGGAGAAATTAAATCGAGTCCAAATATTCTGAAATATCCAACAATCATGAAAATTGTTAAAGCTGTTTTGGTTATTACACATGGTAATGCTGAAAATGTAAGATGATTTTCAAAATCTGCAAAGGTTATAAAGACTAAATCCACATGTCTCTTCCAACGATAAATGCGGTCATGTCAATCAAAGATGTCATCGCTGAGTATGAGGAAGTTCTTCACGGATTTCCAGTAACGAAGAAACTTTTATCAAAAGCAAAACAAGCACATTCATCTTACATGCTAAGGCTACAAATATAAAAAGAAGAGCGAGAAGAGAAAAAAAGGACAGACATAAGAGCCAAAACAAAGAAGCTCAAATTAAAATGGAAAAGGAAAATCAATCAAAGCGGAAAGTAGAACTGTTGGATTTACCCAAGACTGTTCATGATTTAAAAGACGAAAAAGAAAAGTATTAGCTAATTGCAAATAACCTATGACGCGAATTCGAAACTTAAGGACTCTATAATTAAAAAATATTCTACTGGTATAATGTTTGCCCAATTGTTGGTCGATACACTTGAAGATCATAAGAAAAAAGAACAAGAATGTACCAAGATTCTAAAAAAAAAAATTGTTCAAACGACAGAGCTCCTTTACTGAAACTTATTTTTCCAAAAACCGGAAATTAAATTAAGGTTTCTTTGGAATTATAGAAAGTTTTAAAATAAAAATATTGTTATTGTAAAGTAAAGTTCCTAATGGTATCTTGGAAATATAATTTTCAAGTTATTCTAGTGAGACGTATCGTGCAAATTTAAGTTATTGGAAATAATATTTTCAGTTAATTCTAGTGATAAGAAAAGTACAAATTAATGTTATTGTAAAGTTCCTAACTTGAAAATAAAGTTTTCTACTACTTTTCTAGTGAGTAAAAAATAGTTCATATTAAAGGAAGTTTTCCATACTTTTATTTGAAAGGTTTTCAATACGTATTTTAAGCTAAAATTATTTATAATATCAAAAATTAATTTACGTATAATAAGTACTATCGATAAGCTATATTTTCTAGGAGTCATGTACTACTAGTTTTTATTTTATGGACGGGGTTTGAAATTTGAGAATTCACCATCTATTGAGAAATTTTTTTCCTGAAATTTTACCTTCAAGTTAAATCTAGCCTATTACTTTTACCATAGCTCTGCATGGCCCTAAATGGGTTAGAGTGTGCAATAACTGGTGGCTTTACCGGGGAGTCGGGGCCCGCTCTTGTAACCCATGAGGGCGGTGGCGCACAGAAAGTTTGCACCAATTAAAAAAACTTTTGGCTGTGGCATCGCTAACAAGGCAACATACCCCTAGGACCAGACCGAATTTCAATAAAACTTAGTTAGCTTTCAACGTATTTTCCGTTTATTGACCCGTAGTGAAAGTGTCGCGATATACATATCAAATATTGGACTACTTTAAGGCGGTTAGATAGCTACTGTTGATTCTAAAAAAATATAATGTAGATGAAACCAAATACTCGGAAATTGCATAAGGTGTCGCTGCTGACGTCATTTTAAAAGTTTTGCGGTTGACTCGTAGAATGAAAACAAAGCGCACGCCGAATAATCTATTATTATAGAAACAACGCTGTGTTTTGTACATTTTGAAGGTAAATAACGAGCTTTAAATGTCCTGCCAATAATATTACTGATTCATGTCACGCGCGTTCGTAAGCCCAAATGCATTAACTCTCCGCTTGAGTGAAACGTTCTTTATGACAATAAGGTCCTTTATGTCAATTTACGAGTAAGTAAAATGAAATTAACAAGAACGAAGTTGAGTTGGCTTCTTGTATTGGTTAGCTCGCTGCAGACTGTTAATGTATTCACGGCTGAGTGTAGACACGCAGCAATAACTGTAGAAAGTATTTTCTATGTTCTATATTTGTTATTGACCGTGGTAAGGTAAGACAATAAAAGCCACCATGATGGAAAATCGCGAAACCAACATTACTCTTAAAATGGGAGTTTTTCAGGTAAACTATTCAATCTTATGTCTTTAAATAAAATCGTAATATAAGTTTCAAATGAGGGTAATAATTCATGGGCGAAGCCCTCTTAAATCTCCCAATATTTTGAAGTGTGAGGCAGAAACCAATTTATAAGGGGTGTCGAACCCCATTCGCATTTGGCAAACATTTAGAAGGCGGATTCCTTAGCCACGGTACTCTTAACATAAAAACTCAGTCTTTGTCGCCATGAGGAGGAACAGCAAATGGGTTTTTATAAGGTGAGGAAAGAAATTTTCACCCAGTTAATTTTTAAATCGATGTATTTTAGATAAATATTTCTTTTCTTAATACAATTTATATCACTGCTATTTAATAATATTGCTCTACATGTCGACAAATAAACTAATCTCTTTATAAAGAAATAAAAACAGTGGCTTAGCCGGAAATTAATTAATGGCGAGAAGCCCAAAGTAAAATTATATTTGGGGCTAAATTTAATGGAGAATGGATAACCCGGAAACACCCTTTCTTTCATCGAATATAAATTTTTATGGTCGCCGGCAATTATTGGCTATTTGTTTTTACTTTTAACTTTCGTTAGTAAGTTTTCTCAGATCAAACTGAATTAACAGCTAGCATAGAACGTGAACCTTTGTTATTAACACAGTTCAGGTTTGAGCTATTTGTATTGAATTTACCAGCTAACGTTTAAATTTCATAAATTTCAAATATTTCATAATTTCTTCTAGAGGCTAAAATCCTTTTGCTTATTTAAGTGTTTCTTTTTTCCGGTTTTCTTTTCTCACTTAAGGAAACTAATTTTATCGCGCCTCTAGTGACACTTTACCAAGAATTTAAAGGGGCGTTAGAACAATATTTGAATGTTAAGTAAGTGGATTGAAAATATTCACATAAGTCAATTTAAATATCGTACAATTAGTTTTATTTTTTTTTGAAGGATTGAACAGATTTGGTGCCCACAAGAAGAGTTTCTTGATTGGAATATTTCACAAAAAAGTCTACCGAACGTAAGATAAAGGACTTAACCAAAAAAATATCTAAATGTTAATGAACTTAAGTAATCAAAGAATGATTTAGCTCGGTGATTAGAATTTTTATAAATAGTGTTCCATATCGTGTGCATATAAAAGTTGATTAATTCGGTACATTTGCCAATTTCTAAAACACCCCTCTGGTAGCACAATTATAATTGAATTTTTAATTGTAATTTTAATATAGAATTTTGACGTGATAATATACCCAATGCCCCTGCAACTAATGGAAGAACGAATTAAAAATAATTTTTCTGGGTTTGTGCACATTGCTATGTCATACATCGTGATGTTTACAGCACCTCCAAATATTATTCTAATAGAAGCCACCGACATTTTTAAAATGCAAAATAATGCAAGTATATTATTTTGTTATATTATTTGTCTTTCTGCACATAAGCCAGCCTTTGGCTTCGCAGTTGTTATTCAATAAATAAATAAATAACTAACCATTTAATTTGTAAAATTATTCTCTTTTTTTAATATATCAAAGTGTGCTTTATTTTCCACAATTTAATTTTTTTTATGGTTTACTAGGATTAAAAGGAAACCTTCGTATTATTAAATCATGAATAAATCTTATTAAAATAAAATCTGTAGCTTTGGCTGTATAGAGACTAAAAATGATTAAATTACGAAAAAAATCTATCTATTGATTATTATTACACTCAATTACACATTTAATCTATCCAAATATTTCCTCAAGGACAATAAATCGTATTACATTTATTCATTTTTGGCTTTCAAATAAACTTTCCCAAAACACATTGCCAAGAACCCTAAAAGACATGTTTAAAAAGTTTTTAACGACATTTAAAACATTTGTTATTTCAGGTTTTGATTTTGTTACTTCTATGTTTGAACATTATCGCTTTAATTCCATCATTTCATTTTTACCAAAAACATTTGAACCATAAAAGGAAGTTGTATTTATCAATTGAAAATTATTTGAAAAACGTCTGGAATTCATCTGTTCTATTCTTTTGTGAACGTAAGCGAAAATTTATTTATCCAACTTCTGAAAAATACCTGGCATAACAAACCATTATCTTACCTCAAAAGGTCGATAGATGATTTGGGTCTAAGGAGATATCTTGGGTATTAGCTTAGTTAAAAGAAAAAATTGTGGAATTTAGTCAAATATCTGGTCGAATGCCTATCAAAAATTATTTTTAAACTATTTTAGCAAATTAACTTAAAATACAAAGATATAGTTTTTAAATTTTTTTTATTTAATCCAATATTTGGTTATTTGACCTCTGTTAATTGAAAACACTGATTAAGTGACTTTGATTATAGATGCATTTTCAAACAAAATTAAAATTATCTTTTTTCAAATATCCCGTAAAATGATTTTTTTAACTGTTTTCAGCTTACACCAAAGATCCTCCAGATGGCGCTGATCGGTTTGCCGTGGGTGCCTGGATGGTAGCTGTGGCGTTCATCACGATTCAAGTGACGAGTTTCATGAAATCGGAGTTCGCCTTCATTTCGCACGATGAAATTAACAATTTGGAAGAACTGATGAGACATCCCGATGTCCAACCGCTGCTTCCAAAACATTGTTCAGATGACCGTTTGGTAAATGCTCTGGTAATATTATACTCACTTAAATGAAATTTATCTTATAGACGGTATAAGTTATGCGATTTTCACGAATAACCACAGTGGCAATAACGGATTTTGTCTTTATCACACCAAGATACAGTATTATCACCATTATTTTTAAGTTATTCCATTAAAAACTGAATTGGAATAACACAATATAGAATTTTCGGTTTAATTATTGAATACCATTTTCATTTGCGCGAGATCTCTAAAACGGCGGTTTCTAAATTGCAAGTAAGAGATGAAATTTTGAAATTAGAGTTCGGTCACAACCTTCAAATGGTCGATTATTTCATTAAAAATTTAATTGAAATCAAGAGGTGACTTAAGTGTGATAGTGCATAGCTTTGTATTTTGTGATTGGAGACGGTTAAATCTAAGATTTTCTTTAAAAACAGGACACACAAAGGAATAGATCTTTTTTAAAATGTAATTAAATAAATGTGTTTGAGGAGCACTTCAACCTTCATAGGAATATATTGTGTTATTACTGGATACCGTTCGACTCGTCTCGTTAGTAAAAAAGGTTTAATTTATCACAGGCAGAATCAACTATCGAATTCCGTTATTTAGCAAACAATTTAAATAACGTTGAAAGGACTTTGCATATGGAACATTTTTTTAACGATGACTTTTACAAGACTTTCAATCACAGTGTTATGTACCTTCTTTCTGAAAATCTACTTGAATTTGCCGTTGGTTTGGCATTTGAAGGCTCTGTCTTAAATGAAGCTCCAAATCTGGTTTTTATATCCGACCCAATTACAGAAGTGTACCTGACATTCCCATTCTCGGAACGAATTGCGCTAAATGATATTCATAACTTCAAAATACAATTGCTGTAAGTATTTAAATGCACTTTTAGATATTTGTGTAATACTTCGCAGACGAACACGAAGTTGTTACTTACGCAAGTTGCTTTAAAATTTACAAAAATTTTAAATCATTATTTGACACGAAAATTCCAACATCTTGGCGTAAAGACAGTGCACCTATAATCCAAAATTTTGTTAGGTCCATAAAAAATATATTTGATTGCGGTAAGGATGTTTTTTCTTCTAGTTACAAAATTGTTAAAGAGGGCTTAAGACAAGATGCGATCAGACTGTAATGGCTCTAATAAAAAGACATTGTAGAGTTTTCAAATTTTTTAAGGTTTCCTCGCGTTATCCAGGAGAGATAAGTAAAATAATTTGTCTGGGCTTGTAAGTGTTTCATTAGTTTAAAAAAGTAGTTTAATGTTACACGAAATTTTATTTTCTAAAAATTAATTCCAAATGTTTAATGATTGAATTAACCAATAAAACTGATTTGTGGATGGTTAGAACTTAATCTGTAAGAAAATGTTGGTTAGATTATATAATTTTTGTTACTGAAATTATTTCGTGGATGCACAACGTCATTCTGACTTCGAGTCCTTCTCATAAAACCTAAAATGTTTACGCGCACATACAGACTCTAAACTAGCTTGTGGACCACGAGGATCACCTAGAGCATTTTTCCCTCTGAATTTTAGCGCCAATGGCTAATTTCATAACATGATGATGACAGTAGAATGCGGGCAATTATCCCCTTATTTTGTTTGGTTGAAAAGTTTTAACGGCGAGGTTGAATAAAGGATTATAACGTTCCTTGTAGCCGCGCGAGAGCTGCAGCATTCCGAATGCACAGTATATTTCGTAATTAGAAATTGTTCAACACAGCAGATCTGACCCACCTGTAAAAACTAAACGTGAAGACGAGTATTTCGAAAATTTGTAGGGAAAGTATATAAATTATGTATCTATTATGTTACTAGGATCTGTAAAACCATTGTCATTAGGCGGTTAGTTGTCTCATTTTAAAATATATTAATTCTTTTATAAAAGACTGGTTCTCTGTTTTGTAAAAGTAAAGAAATCAGATTTACAAAACAATTGCTGATTCATTAACAATTTTCCATAATGTTTTTAATCAGACATTCGGTTGGTATAAGGTATTATCAGAAGTAACACACTAACCTACTAATTGTAGAGCTTGGTCATTACATCGTTTTTTTACCACTTACTTTCTTAGCCAATTGAAGCAAAAAACCAAAACCACTTAATTTATTTTCTCTGCTAATTGGCCAATGGCTAAAAACGATAGTAGAGTAATTTTTTTTATTGTATTGGTTTGTAGTAGCATAAACATCCTAGTCTTAAATGGTACAAGACAAACTAGGGCTCTCGACCTTATTAGGGTAAACATTCTTCTACCAGGCCCACGAATCCCACTGGTGGTTTTTCCTTTTTTCTGCTGGTCAAATTTCGTTAAATATTGCATCTACATTAGTGTTATGTTTAATGTTCTGTTTAATTTTAAATTTGACCTAACGTTTGTTACCCAGGTTACAAACTAACGTGTTTCTTTGGATAATTTACGGTTTTCGGTCCTATTAATGCGTTCTCAGAACGTCGATATTTGGTTTCCAAAACCACAACAAAAGATTTCGTATTTTATGACGTTATATAAAAGTAAAATTCGGTTACATGTTCGGGATCCTACTTTTTGGTTTATATTTCGTTATTATATATATAACCTCAGTTATTTGGTCATTTTGAAACCTCTATCGCAAGTTCAATTTCAGTACTATCGCGGATAATATACAACCTTAGTTATTTAATAATAATAATTTATTGAACATGATAATAAAGTGTTGTAAGCTTATCGTGCCCTACATTAACAACGCGATAGGTAAAAAATGAAAACAATTTACAGAAATTATTCAGGCAATATATTACACAAAAATAATGAAAATTATACATATAATACATAGAGGTGCAAGGGAGAGCGGGACCTACTCTTACAGCGGCCTTTATAAAGAGAAAGGGCAAAATGAACAGTCCCACTAATAGTAAACAGAGACTCGACAGAAACGTTTTTATGACCGTTAACTAACTTAAAAGATTCGAAACACGCGAACCATGGAATTCGGAGAGGGAATACTTGAGACACAAGACTAGACTTTGCTCAAAAGAGTTGCAGCAAAAAAGCTCATAATCACCACGATTGTATGTACGTAAATCGTTCAACAGTGAGAGGTGTTGTAGGCGCGGAACCGGACCGAACGAACGCCCACATGTCCGGCCTTTAAAATCCCCGAACAACAAAACTCTCAACTGGCTCGCTTAATCGTCTCCGATTCAAAAAATCAAGCGAGAACGATAAACTACGATTTCAGCAGACTACGATAATAATCAATTCCAATTTTAAATTGAAAACACTAAAATATTTTGTGAATTAAGAGAGTGATTAAGTAAAGCAGCGATTGCGGAACAAATCGATTCGTAACCCGTAAAAAGCGCCGAGCTTCTCACGGCGCAGCGAGGATTTGTACTGCCAGAGAGTTGAGGCCAAGCTGCGTCAACACATTCTGATAAGACGTTAAATAAGCCATATACGGTTTCCCTCCAGAGTGACAGAACCGTAGTTGTTTGGTGATTTTAAAAGTTATGGACAGGTTTATTTTGTATATCACCTTAATATCAAGTATTTTGAATCCTTTGGTAATTACAATTATGATAAAATACATTATTGAAATATTTTTATTTAAATCACTCACTGTTAATTGTATTTTATTTAGTTTTACAAACCTTTTTAAATTAGTGACTCTCACGTTGTTTGTTGAAATCAAAAGGGACGGTAGTCCCTATGCAAGGTCCGGGTAATTAGCACCTACCCGAGCACTTGCTATATTATCTCGAGTCAGAATGAAGCCGATTTTACCCCCTCGTATCTCAAAAACTATAGGTCGTATCAAAACAAGTGATGTATCGTTTGAAAGGTTACGGGAACGCGACAAACATATACGAATACCATGGAACAGGGTTGAGGCGACGTTTCGTAGTAGTGGGGCAAAGTAAGGCTTAATTTTCTTCTTTTTCTTCTTCTTGTTCTTCTTCCATCTTCTCCTCGCAGACCGCTCTACAGAAAAAACTACTAAACTGATTTAAATGAAATTTGGTATACAGTCTCACATTAAGCTCCCATTGCGGCCTGCCAAAGGAAAAGTTCATATCTGGTATAGGTCTTGAGCTATGGCGACAAATGTACAGTTCAGCGGGTCGGTAATGAAACCATGGAGTAATAAACACATAAGAAGTACTAAACCGGAGCGACCAGCGATTAAAAAAAATTATGCAGAAGGTTTGATGGTTGATTCTAGGTGAAAAAGTGGCGCTGTGTTCGAAAAAATAGTTTTATAGGTTAAAATGCCCGCTATGACGGATATACTTGGAAACTATGTATGCAACATATTTATAGGTGGATTGTAGGTAAAAAGGGGCGTTGAGTTCGACCAAAATAGTCTTGCGGGTGTCAGGGTGGGGGTTGTCCGCCATAGGGCTTGTCGATAAATAAGTCCAGTTTATGACGTTTATGGGAATATAATAACAGATCTTGTGACTGTAGTTTACATCTGCCCCAATACTATGTTTGGGTGACGTAGGGTTCGCGACGATTGTATACATAGTTGTAGACTAAAATTTGATGTTCATATTGATTAAATACGGAACAGCTACAAAAGATTGAGAAATGGCTCGTTTCAAGGCTTGTTAAGTTAAGGTTAGGTTAGGGTTAGGTTAGGGTTGGGTTAGGTTAGGGTTGGGTTAGGTTAGGTTAGGTTGGGTCAGGTTAGGTTAGGTTAGCAATTTCTGATTCGTAATTAATTACCTTGTTTTCCATTGAAACCAGCCATCTTTGGCTCTTTGTAGCTTCTCCGAATGCACATTCACTGTTTTTCATTGAAATAAAAAATTTTGTTTCTTTTGTAGTTATTTCGTATTTAATTACCCTGTTTTCTATTGTAACAAGCCATTTTTCGCTCTTTTGTAGCTGCTCCTTATTTAATTCCATGTTTTCTATTGAAACAAGTCTTAGTTTAGTCTACAACTATTAATACAATCGTCGCGTACCCTACGTCACCCAAAACTGGTAATGAGGCAGATGTAAACTACTTCCTATCTTGTCCTAGGGAAATAGATTAAACATTCGAATGCTACTGATTTATAGGTTGTTTTTAAGTGAAAGAGGTGCAGTGAGTTCGAAGTGTCTCGCCAGTGTAAGGGTGGGCAGTGTGCCGCCAGAGGGCGGTAAACGATGCCAATTAGTAATAAACACAGTTCAAAACGTGTTAAGTTTAATAACAATCGTACAAGCTTATTTATTAACATTAAAAAATGAATTAAAGAGCATAATGATATCACGTTTTACGGTTTTCAAAAAATTAAAGTAAACAATATCTAAAAGTACGCAAAGTTGGCGAAAGAGCTAGGCAGTTCTCAATATTCCAAATAGGTGAAAGTTCACTTTCCAATTTTGTTTATAAATATTATTTCCGCTTTGTTACTTTACTTCTATTGTTATAAACAAAAATACGAAAAATCCACCCAAAAACCATTCGGTTAAAAATTGCAAGGTCCTTTAAACAAAAACGTCACGTCCTATATTACTCTAGGCCATAAAAATAGTGAAATCAAATAACGGGCAAGATCTGTAATTATATTCCCATTAACGTCATAAACTGGACTTATTTATCGACAAGTGAAGTGCTCTGAAGTAATATGCTAGACCTTGCGCGTCCTAAGTGTTTTAGAGTTAAAATCCTTTGTACAACAATAAAACATTTCATATTTTACCCGTCAACCCTGCCCCGAGTACAATCAAACAGTTTTTTAGTGGTGTTACTGCCATTATTACTTTTACCACCAAATATAATATAAACTTCGTACCCAAGATTCAAAATCACTGCCTGGCAATGAGTCAATAGCATTTACGCACTTCCTAACAAATTAGCCCGAAAGTTACCATGGTAACTAACAGTACATAAAACCGAGGCCAACTTTGTTGACGCTGTGTTCTCGCAAAAGCGCCTCATCAAAGTTGGCAGTAGAGGACTATAGAAGCGACTGATGGAGGCCCATTTTTATGAAGTGGGTAAATGCTTCGTAACAAAACTGTTAATCCGAATATTTTTCAATTTGAATCTAGGGTACGAGGTTTATATGATCTTAATTTACACTTTCAACGCTGATTTGACGTCCTATAATTAAAGGTATATTCTATTAGTCGTTATTCGTTAATTTAACTTTAAAAATAATGGTTCTTAAATTTTAATTACATTTTTGTTTATATTTTGAAAAGTTTATTTAAGAATAAACGTGCTTATAACTTTTTAATTTGGCTGTAGCAGATACTAGATCATAGGCGCTATATTGGAGAAGCTAACGCCGTTACGCCACTTACACTCGTTGCGCTCGCGATTCAAGTATTGTACTATCGTTACTGGCGTACAATAAAATGGATCAATTTTTAAACTAAAATTTGGTGGCTGATCTCAATTTGTTTTCATGGATAACTCTCTATCAAATACGACATGGACCAGCATTTCTAAAATGTGACTGAACATTATATATTATTTTATTTTTTTCTTGTCTAAAATGTGACTGATAAACATTAACACTTTAAAGTTTTTCCATATTATTTTGGGTTTTTTAGTCAAAATCGAATTTCCCGACGAGTCTTGGTGGCGTAACGGCCCTATTTTCTCCTAAGATAGAGTGTCTGCAACAAAAAAAATGATAGTCATGAGAACAGTTTTAGTCAATGAAACTTATCAAAGTATCAACAAACGATACAAATAATTATATTAAAATTTAAGTATAAATAGTAAAAAAGTCAAATTTACGAATAACGACGAGGAAAAACTATTAGCGTCTGCTTCAGCCGCTACCTATCTAAATTTCAATAACGCAACAAAGGGGGATTTCTATAACATTTTTGTGGTACAAAAAATTCAAAGTTCTAACCTACCCATTCAGTGCCAGAAGTGTCACCACATAGGTCATTTCTTACAACAACCTACAGCCTTGAACGATATTTGTGTCAACTGCGGAAAACCACATGAACACATGGCAGACTATCAACACACTCCTTGTGTAAACAGACCAGGATATCTACTCATTGAAACTGTAATTCGAAACCAATTGTTTTTATAAAAGGACGTGACAAAATATACAGGAAAGCAGCTGTAGAGAAATGTCACGCACAAAACCAACCTCAAACATTGTGTGACTTGCCCAAGCACTTCCAGTTAAACACTGGTCAAAACCACAAACAACAGCATTGAAAGAGTCAGAGCCCAACTGCACCGACTACTTAATGAAAGATTTCACTCCACAGCCTGTGAATATCACACAAACCCCGAAAATTCCGAGAGAAGAATTCAAGCTCCAGACGATGAAGAGGTCAATATTCCGGCCTCTGATGACTTTAACAACCCTTTAAATGGGAATAACTTGTTTTTGCGTGGTCCCCACTGAAGAACACCGCTCCATTAAATGGCAATACTTCTAATATTACGCTGACATCTCCCAGAGCCTTTCCTACAGTATATTATTCAATTCCTCAATAATTGTTGTTCCTCTCGCGCTTATCTCACATCATGGAACGTTGAAATCCTACTCTCATTTTTAAAACCAGATGGATCCTATCTCTTTTGGTCCAATAGTTCTACAACTTCTGCTGAAGAAATTATACGACAAAATAATAGACCACTTTTTCGAATACATTAAACTAATTAAACATCAAGTGAATTTCGTAAAGGCCAATCCGCTATAGAACATCGAATGCGTCTCAAAGCAGATGCCGAAAACACTCACGAGGGGAAAATTTAGATGTCCGTGGAATTCCTTGATATCCGGGACGCTTTTGAGATCATCCAAACTGATAAAGTGCTTTAAAAACTTTCTGAACATTCTTTACTGGGTTCAAAATATGCCATCTCATCGGAAAATTGAAGTGTTTATTAATGGAGCATATTCTAGGGATATTATATTAAAAAATGAGACCTCTTCTCTTCTTTATTGATTTAGATGATATATGCAAAGACTTTCCAATTGAGCGTTTACAAATTGGCCCTTAAGCGTCTTTAAGTTAGCTTTAAGCACGCAAAATAACCTAATATCGACAAATATAGACGACATTGTCTAACGAATTGTGGACTGCCTATGGACGAGACCCCTATTGCAACCAACTCTCTCAAATTCGTTGACAAAATAATTAAACTAATTCTGAAAAGTGATTAGGGCTATGCTTATAGGCTAAGGGTTATAATGAAGGATTTCGAAATTACCAGCATAAAACAATTTATTAAGAACAATTAAGTTGTAACACACTAACTGATAATAATGAAATATAAACACTCGCGAACAAAATAATAATAAAATATACTAAACGCGATACTAAAATACTAAGCTTATTAATGGTACCATAATACTAAATCCCAAGGGTTAAATACATTATACGCTAGTGCACTGCGGTTAAGATTACCTGAAGGGTAATTAAAAACAAATGAACCAATATGGTCGTTAAAAGTTTAATACTAATTTATATGATGAAAGTCTCGGACTCATTATTTTCTAGAGCGCTGACGCGGAAACCGTCGGAACCTCAAAGAACGACTAACACAGCGTCACGAAGACACTGAGGCAAACTTAGCGGGACGAACCCGAGGTAAAGGGCCTTATTCGATTGCATGAGCCCTAATGGCTTCGAAGTTGGATTCTTATGTGACTAACATACTTCACAAGAACTAACGTACTGGAGCACGTCGCGAGTCATGCCCTCCCACGTATAAGTTTTTCTAATTAACTGTATCTTTTTATCGTTTTTCTGGTGGTCCAGAATCACGCCCCTATCTAATTGTATTAGATTGTCATGAACAGACTCAGCATTGCCGCGGTCTTCCGACAATGTCAGGAACCCCTCATTATCTGCCAGCAAATCGTGAGGTGCGCACGGTATCCGTGACAAAGCGTCAGCCACTACATTGCTTTTGCCTGTAATGTACTTTATAGGAAAATTTAAAGCTTGCAGTCTACTAATCCACCTTGCAAATTTCCCAGTTGGATCTTTTGTCTTAAGTAGCCATTGTAAGCTACTGTGGTCTGTCCATACATCGTATTCAGCCCCATCGATGTAAGGACGGAATTTCTCTAGGGCCCACACAATTGCGAGACACTCGCTTTCGGTGGTAGAGTAATTTTGCTCCGCTGAATTCAAAGATCTACTCGCGTAATAGATCGCGTGTAAGGGCCCCTGTTCCCCTGCTTCCCCACGCTGCATGAGAGCGGCTCCTAGGCCTCTATTGGACGCGTCGGTCACAACTACAAAAGGAAGTTTATAGTTAGGGGCACTCATTACCGGGGCAGTCATCAAGGCCTCTTTTAACTTATCGAAGGCGGCCTGCTGGGCGGCTCCCCAGTTGAACTTTTCATCCTTTTTTAACAGTTGGTTAAGTGGGCTAGCTATATTCGAAAATGTTTTTACAAATCGCCTATAATAGGACGCTAACCCCAAAAAAGCACGAAGCTGCTTAACAGTTCTTGGGGCGGGGTAAGCCCTAACACTTTCGATCTTAGCGGGGTCAACAGCTATACCCTCCCTGGTTATCAAATGTCCCAAAATTACGACCTCATCTTGGCAAAATTTGGTCTTAGAAGCCTTCACAGTTAATCCCGCCTGAGCTAATGTTTGTAGGACTTTTTCTAATGTAGCTAAATGCTCCTCAAATGTGTCGGAGATTATGATTAGGTCGTCTAAATATGCTAAAACTCCCGAATCTCTAAGATGGGCAAAAAGTAGGTTCATCATTCGTTGGAAAGTGGCCGGGGCGTTAGTTAAACCAAACATTAAGACAGTATTATAAAACAGTCCACTATGTGTTACGAACGCTGCCCAATCACGTGACCCCTGATCTAAAGGTACTTGCCAAAAGCCGGCGCGTAAATCCATTATAGTAATAAATTTAGGTTTCGTAATACGATCTAGAATATCATCTATTCGCGGCATTGGGAAACTATCCTTACGCGTGACACCACTCAATTTACGGTAATCTATACATGGTCGGATGCCTCCATCTTTCTTTGCCACTTAAATGGTGGGAGAGCTCCATGGGCTATTGCTGGGTTCTATTAAATTGAGTTCTAGCATCTCATCGACCACCCTATCCATTTCAGCCTGTTTAGCGGGAGAGTACCTATATGGAGGCGTCATTGTGATACCTGGGTAGGTAACACGCCGTGAATACTGTCTGACAGTTCTCAAATAAAACTAATTTAACTCAAGAAAATGTTAAAAAGAAATTGTGATAAATATTATTTTTCGTAATAAATCCTGGATAAATATTTTTGCATCAGGTGAAATTGGATAATGGGATTTCTTAAAATGGCACAGCTCGTTTTTTGTCTTCTTTGGCACTCTGGCACACATTTTGCATTATTAACAATTAATTTTTACCATTTAAGTTATTTGCGTACTTTTGAAACTCGATGGTTGTATTACTTATCATTGAGGAACAGGTACATTTTGAATATTTTGAAATGGAAGAAGTCGAACCTTGACAACGCCATCTTGGAAATATCGGAAATACGACGAATTTATGAAGCGTTCTTTTACGGATGCTTGTTTTCTTTCACAACTTTAATTGTTGAATTGGCTATAAAATGCCTTCACACTAGCTCGAAATGACTGGTTCATTCGTAGGATGCGACTAATATTAACGTCTGAGTAAAGATTCCACACTTGCCGTAATTACAAAAGTTTTAATCATGGCACACATGTTGTAAAGTTAATTAAAAATAGTAAATGTACTAGAATTTTAATTATTTTATGATCTTCGATAAACTAGATTATTATTTTAAATTCACACTATATTTTCGAAAGGTTTAGACATTTTCTTTACCAAAATGAGATTTTAAAATAATTTTATATTATCATACGGGATATTGTTTTTACATTACCAAAGATTAAAAGAGTCTAGATCTTATATTAGTAGTTTACAGGAGCGGACCAAGCGATATCCCTTGGGACACTCCGCAGGTTACGTTAATATTTGACGTAAATATTTGGCTCGATCTCGTGGCATGCAGGGCTTGCCACCACCCTCCTACACATTGTAACCCGGCTACCAGAAATAATGGCTTCAAAAGTCGCTTGATGACTTGGGCCTAAGGTGGTTCCTTGGGTATTAGCCTAGTTAATTATTATTATTTACATTTCTGGTAGATAAATAGGCCTGGCCAAGGATAAGCAAGATTATAGAGCGATTTTATAGATAACCAGAATTATAGATAAGGTCTCACCTTTTTTATAGATAAGCAAAATTATGGAGCGATTTTTTATAGAGCCACCGATTTTATAGATCCAAAATTATGGAGCGATTTTTATAGACTCACCGAATTTATAGATCCAAAATTATGGAGCCCTCTAACTTCACCTCATTTTATGGATACCTCCACTTACCTAGCTATATGGATACCTCCACTTACCTATCTTTTTTTACCTAAAATGTATTGGAAAAAAATAACGAGACGAATATTATACTAAATCATTTTTTATTACACTTTTCTGTACATGTTTTAATAAAATAGGCTGTAAAATATTATTAAGTAGGGAGATTCTTCTTTTAAAATGGAAATTATTTAATAAGGAATAGTTAGTTCGATCTTCTACATCGAGGAAAAAGAAAGTTACGGGAACGAGGTAAAATTTTACGCGATGTTGAGCATGAATGATTTTAAAAAGACGTTCCCGCAATAATAGTTTTTTGCAAATTTGCAATCGGGAAATAGTCTCCCGTGTTCCAGAAAGGCATCGTCTTCCGCACCCCAATCTCCGATCTCACCACCGCAGAAAAAACACTTCACGCAGTCCGTAAAGTTGGTGTAGAAAAAACCCGCGTTGGTGAGTTCCATGTGGCGCGGCTTCTCTAGCGGGAAACTGGTGAAAGTCTTCACCCGCTCGTCCGCATACCTCATAGGGCCTAGTTGGGCATCGTAGGTCTCCTGTAGCTTCGCGAACTCGAGCTTGGCGTACTCGCACTCGGGGAACAAGGTGGTGTGGCAATGTAAGGGGTTAGATCCCAGCTCCAAATCCCGCACCAGACCGTCGCACCAGAAGCAGATAGTGATATCCTTATGCCCTACGAAGAAGAAGCCCGCCTGAGCCAGTTCGAGAGTGTCCATATATTCCACCGGGAACTTTTTAAAACTAGCGACTCGTTTCGCCAGGGTATTCATTTTTTTAGAGGAAGTTAAAAATTTAGTCCGACACCTTCGTAAACTAGCGATCGAATGATTCCTACCGAACTAAAATCCCGGGGGAGAAAAACTCTAACTAGGGGAGGAGAGAGAGACCCCGAATGAAGGAATTTCTCAAACCGTGAGAAAGTTAGGGAAAAGAGAGATTCCCACGGCCTCCAAAACCTATTATCCAATTGTGCAAAAATGTCAACCACCTCTTTTAAAAAACAGTATACTATGGCTTTCTCGGCAGTCGAAGAATAAGGTGGCTGGTTATTTTCTACAATATCCTCGTCAGCTATAAAATGAACTACGTTTCCACATTCTTCCCCTAATAGAAATTTACAATGGGGGAAATATTTCCAATGCTCGCCGAAAGGACTATCGCCTTTTTCCCAAGCCATAAGTTCACCCTCACACGCGAAGCATTTAACAGAATCTTTATAATTTAAATAATAAAACCCAGCCCGAGCTAAGGCTCTACCATCTACGATATTAACAGGGAATCCCTTGTTAAACGAGCGAATTCTCTCAAGCTCATGGCGCATAGGATTTAGCTCCGTCCCATCCGTCTGCTCTTTATCGTCTTTCGGCAGTGTTAGGACGGGAACATTCCCCGTATTCTCGTCATTTACGAATTTACATAAGCGATTCTGCTCGATATGTTTCAGCAACGGGACGTCATTAGTCATCCACCCCTTGACGACCCTCTCGCAAGAGAAGCACATGACGTTATCAGTGTGCCCGGTGTAGAAAAAAATAGCTTTCGCTAGCTCCCTCGCGTTTAAAAACTTACATGGAAACCCTCTGAAACTAGCGATTCTATTTTTCTCAAAATGCATCTTTTTAACGGAAGCCGCGTAAAAATGGTGTCTATCACCTTCGTCCGCGACCGATCGAATGATCCTTAGAACCGAGGCGGGGGTAAATCCCTCTTTCCATCTCTCACTGGGGGGTGAACGACCCCCCCCCCTAAAAAATAGTCTATTACCACGCGCCCCCCTCGAATTCCTCGGGAGAAATCTATTTTTCCGCTGGCATGTCTAGACCTTGTCCTTCATCTAAGACTTCGACTATTTCGTTTAAAGAATCGAATAATTCAATTGGTTGTCCTTTTCTACGATATACTCAGCGGCTATAAAATGCTTTACATTTCCACTTCTTGCCCTTGAAATAAGAAATTTACAATGAGGAAAATTTTCCCAATGTTTCTCGAACGGACTATGTTCCTTATCCCAGTTCATTAGTTCCCCAGAACAGGAAAAGCATTTTACGCAATCTTTGAAATTAGTATAAAAAAACCAGCTTTGGATAAATGCCTAGCTTCCCTTAAAGGATCAATCGGCAAACCTTCCTTATTATTATTATTATTCTTAATATAATTATTATTAAATCCTTTAGTAAAGGAACGAATTCGCGCGATCTCGTATCGCATCGCATCGGCTTTGACCCTTCAAGCTCCCTCGACAGGGCTGGGACATCCCCCGAAAAATCATTTCTTATGAACGGACAAAAGTTACACTCTTTTTCGTGTCTTAGTAACGGGACGTCGTCGGCCGTCCAGTCCTTGACGACACGCTGACAGGAGAAACACATTACGTTGTCCCGGTGACCGACGTAGAAAAAACCCGCTTTCGCTAGCTCCCTCACGTTTAAAAACTTACAGGGAAAACTCTTGAAACTAGCGATTCTGTTTTTCTCAAAATTCATCTTAAGAAAAAAAGCGTCTACCTCTTACTTCTCCGACTTCGGGAATGACCCAGGGAATGATCCGGTACTAGACGTTTAAAAAAAACCTCGACTTTCTCTTTCCCCCACCCCCCCCTTACGAGTTTAGGCGTGTATGTTGAAAAATAAAACATAAATTCGAACGAAACATTTATTAACGCAAAGGAAGATATTACAAAAAATGATAACACTGAATATAAGAAAAATGATACGAAATGAAAATACGCGCGCGAATTGAGAAAATTACGTAATGGTTTTTTAAAAACATAAGAGTTCGAAAAATAATTAATTGTTTTTTTATAAAGAAAAGTTTTAAAAGAATCCTTCGTCTTCCTCGAAGAGCGGCGAGGGAGCCGTCTGGTGATGGGTCTCCAACCACTTGGCGAAGCGGCAGGCCTTCTCCCGCGCACAGAGAAGCGTCGGGCTCCCTCGTCGATGAAACCGACACCGATAGTTCTGGCCGATGCTGATGTCCTTGGCCTTGGGGCAACCGATTTCCCCGAGTTCGATCACCTCTTGGGGGATGAGTTTCCTGAGGACGTGACATTTCTCCTCTCCCTTGCAGTAAACGAATTCGGAGTCCTCGGTTAAGGCCTTGAGCCGATGTTGTAGCTCGATATAAGGGGTATCGCCGTGGTTCCAGAGGTAACCGTTGATATGGGTAAAGACCCATTGATTTTGCCGGGCTACGTGGTGAGAAAGACCGCTACCGTGGTACGGAGGTTTAACGAATAAACTTTTAACTAGGGGAAACTCCCCGACGAACGCGACGGCAACTTCTTTAACGACCGGTTCGTATTTCGCGCCGAGTAAGAATTCAAAATCGACAACTACCAGCGGTCTTTCCATGATGTTTCTGTTGGCTGATACCCCCTCTGACTCAAGGTAAGTAAAATCCGCTTCTTAAATAGGGTCTCCACGCGATTGTCATTACTCCATTGGTTCCTCGTGAACCTATCAGCGAAGGAGGTCAAACTCCGCCCCCTATAGCGATGTTCCAGATAGAGCACGCAGTATTGTCCGCAAACTTTGCTTCCCACGGCCTGTAGACGACGTCTATTGTAGAGTATTTTCGAGGAATTTTTTCTCAGGAACTTTTTTATCGTGGGGAGGGTTACCGGACGACCCGCCGAGTCAAAGTACCCGGCCCTCCTGAAAGCGTCTAGGTAAATAGCTACCCAATGAGTCCCGGGCCCGTCGTGAGGATCGAGGTTAACGACCAGGGAAGCGGGGAAGGAAGGGATATATTCGGGGAGTCTATCGGAAGCAAAGGTACCTTGATACCCGGGTAAATGCCCGAGGATCTCGTTTATTTCTAACGTGTTCATTTTAATAATCAATCACCACGTTGCGATCTTTATCTATCTGCATTAAACTATGGAATTCCCCGTAAATAACGACCGAAACCGATTCCGTGAGCGGGGTTTCGAATCCCAACTCGATACGTAACTGTCCCCGTCTTACGGGGTTCCAATGAGAGTTGTCACTTGCGGAAAGATCAGTCGTGATATCAAAGGCATATAGAGTATAACCCCTCGGATATTCTGAGTGCGATATATTATTCCCATCATCTTTAAAGTGTATATTCGTCCCCGTAAACAAGGTGTAATATTCACGGGCAAATTGATTCTGGGAAAACTTGGGCTGGAGAGGTTTACTCGGAACCGCGTCCGAATCAACGTAGAGAGATAAGAAATTTAACCCGAATGGTTGAAAGTTATAAGGATTTTTATGAAAATCGCCCGCGCAAGCCGTATGCGAGACTAGGCCGATAATAACGCGTTGAGGGAGCGGTCCCAGCCACACATTGTCGAGAATCGTATTTGAAACGCCGGTGAGCAGTACGTGGCTTTTCACTTCGGTCCTGGTAAAGGGGTACTTCGCTGTGGCGCCTAAGAGAGCGTTTTCGTGAGCCAGAATGATTTGAGGACTTATCTTGCATTTCCGTATTTCCAAAGTAGCGTCCGTTATAGCGATCTTAAAATTTCCCACGTTTAACGAGGGGTCTCCCATAAGGACGAAGGCCGTTTTACTCCTAGAAAGTCGAACTTTAATTTCCACCCCGCTTAGAAGGTATTTCGGAATGTTGAAAAGGTCGGCGTATATTGCCCCTACTAAGGAAATTTCCTTTGAATCCTTAATAGCTGCTTGACGAATCTTGCTCCCCGAGTTGGTAATTATATCGTCAAACTTTCCGGCAGCGTCTTTGGCGTAGAGACACGAAGTCAGGTGAGAAGTTTTAGCCTCGCCGGAATAGTTCAAGAGCGATTCTAAATAGGCTCGGTATGAATATCGACTTGCCGAGGGCGTGATTAAATTGTCGTTCAAGTAAATTTCAATTTGATCGAAGAGACTATGCATTAGGTTATTACAAGTTGATAATTTAACGTCGGGGTCTAAATTAGCCCCATTCTCCCGCGTTACTTTACATTTAACGTGAAGGAGACTCATCGCGAGATCCGTATACTCCGGGCTTTTAGGGATACAAAATTTGGGAATCATCTCGTAGCGTAGAGATCGGTCGATAGAAAGTTGGAGTCGCGCTTTCGACGCTAGTTTGCACGGGGGTGACCGAGAACAGGTCCAATTCCGATTTCAAGGCTTCAACTTTGTACATTTTGGTTCTTTTTAGTTGAGGGAAAAAATGTCACGAACGTGTTTCGTGGACTTCCGACGAGCTACTGTCCCGATTCTGCGTTTAACGGTCCTTTTTCTAGTTTTCCTCCTGCTCGTTGTTTTCTTCTTCTTGCTTCTCGTTTTAGTTCTCCTACGCTTTTTCCGCCCCGAACCGCTTTGTCCGGTTATCCCTTCTAGAGCTTCACCGAAACGTTTCCTCGCCGAAGATTTTATATTTTCCCCCGCAACGGCGTCATTGAGAATTTTACTGCCGACCCCCAACGCTTGTTTTCCTATATACTTCGCCCCTCTAACTAAAAGAGGGGAGGCCCAGCGGAAGAGCCCCGAGAACAGACTTCCGAGACCATGTCCTTTCTGATAAGCCGCTCCTTGATAGAAATTAGACCCCCCCGGTTTGGGCTTGGTTAAGATAATAATTTTTATACGGACAGGACCCCCGCGCGTCGAGGACATCCGGCTTAGGCATCTTGTTTCCGTAGATGTAGTTTAACCGTCAGAGACCCGAAGGCAAATGGCGCCGGTTTCCCCTGAGGGTTCATTATATGTACTTGGATCGTGTCGAAATAGCGTTTGGAGACTCGCACGTAATGAGGCACGTCATATATTTTCCCGACGTTATCCCCGAACGAGCCTTCTACGGGGACAATCCTAACGAGAGGAACGAGAGTGTCACCCACCATTTGATCTTCGACGATATTAGTGTAAACGTAAAGTTGAGGGGGGATTTGAAAGCCTATAAGGGCCGGTCTAACGCCCCGGTAACCCCTTTCCAAAGATTGAATCCCGGGACCGAAGCCCAATGTCATGGCTAGACCAAAATGAAATTGCACTAGTACGTTATGACGAAAGGGGCTTATTCGAACTCGACGAGTGATCTCGTTATATTGAAGAGACGTCTTCATATCATTAATAATTTCGTTTATTATCTTTATTAAATGTATCCTATGGGTACCCTATAAACGTGGGAGGTCCCTCTGGGTCTTCTAGGCTGAGCCGCGCATTCGGCGATCTGAGCTTCACCCGTAAGAGTTTCACCGTTTTTGGCGACATCGAAAATCTGCTCCGTTTTTTTCCCTTTCGGATTTTTTTCCCCCGGCGTGGTATTTTAAGTGTTATTCCCAAAGTAGGTTGATCGGCTTGAGGCGGCTCTAGGTTTTTTTCGATGCTAGTCTCCGGTTCATTTTGCTTGACTTCGATTGGAGACGGGTTACATTCGACAGGAGGGATTTCGTCGACAACCATGAAAACGATAGTGTTTTGTCCCTCGAGGACGTTGAAGAACGCGCTAGTGTAATTTATCTCAGCTAGTCCGCACTCCCAAGACCCCCCCCCCCAATTCGACAGGTTTCGGTAACGCTGAGGTATAGGAGGCCATCGTATTGTCGGCGTAAACCCGCATTCTAGCGTTTGAAGGTAATGTCAGATACATCTTTTTTCTTGACCCACGAGTTCGCGTTCGACGGATATCCTACAAAACTGACAAAGTATTCGACCTGATTTTTGCGTTTCCGAGACTTGAGAATTTTATCGATCTTGTATAGTCGAGGTTTAGCGACTAATTGCAGTTCTTCCTGATAGTAACGTCCCTTTATTGCCTCCCCCGTTAAATCTTCGATCGTGTAAAGGGGCGGGTCTAAATTTACGAGGCGGGTGATTTTAAAGACTTCCTTTGACCAAGTACCGGGATAGGCTTTATCAAATACCTCCCTGTATTTGCTGATACGACAAAAGTCACCGACTTTAAGTTTAGGTTGACGCCGGCTTTTCACGGGGATTTCCTTGTAAATTGTTTTAAATACTTTCAGGATATTATCCGGTTTCACGTCTAGGGGTGACATTTTTATCGTAGAATGTTTCGTGGTATTGTAGCTATGAATTAAATCAGGGAGGACCTCCAAGTTTCGATAGGTGTTATTAGCGGTGAAATATTTATACATTTTAGCCTTTAGCGTACGATTTAGTCGCTCGACCATACACGCTTTGATTGTATCGTTTTCGCTAGTAAAGAATTTAACTTTTTTTCTTTTAAGGAAATCCTGATATTTTTTCCCCGTGAACTCCCCCCCCTTTATCGGTTTGAACTTTAAGAGGCGTGAGATCCTCGAATATTTTCTCGGTCGCGGCGATTACGTCTTCGGCTTTCTTACTTTTTAAAGGGACTGCCCACGCGCGTCGCGAGAATGTATCGATACATACTAGTAGGTAATTAAAGCCGGAATTGTGTTCGGAAATGTCTCTCATGTCCGCTAAGTCCATTTGAAACTGGTCGCCAATATTAGTTACAAAAACCTTGCTCCTTTTAAATTTCCGATAGGCGGTCTTATGTAACGTGTACGATTCTTGCTTCGTTAACCATTTTTCTACCGTTTCCCGGGGAATACCTCTGTCTTTCACGGCCTGATAAAGTTTTTCCAATCCGTCGAAACTCGCGGGATGTTTTGGATCGTAATAAATTTTTTTCAAGACTGCCTCGGGGTTAGAAACTCTTCCCATATTGGTTGTTCCGTTTTCCTTTTTTTCGCGCCTCTATTGATAACCCCTTTCGATAAGACCCGGGGTTTAAATTGGAGCGGAGTCCGAACGACTGATGCTTTTCTAGGTTTCGCCGAAAATGTAATTTTTTTACTTCTTCACTCGCGGGATTGTTTTCTTGAATGATACCGTAGGCGTGAACAAGGCGTCGAACTCGTTCCAACCGGTGGGGGGAGGCGTTCGTTTTCTATTTATAGCCCCAACGGCGTAACTTACGAGCGTAGCGATATCTGACCCGGGCACGCGCGTTTGATCTATAAACAACTCGCCTTCACTCGACCACGAAACTTTATCGCCTAAGCTAATCAATCGGTTAATTAAGTCCTTCGCACTCGCCCTAAACTGGATAGGTACGAGATTTAAGAAGGCCGTGTCTTGCCCGGTTTCTTTTCTATTTTTTGGCTTCGTCGCTATATCCTTAATGTTTTGATAACGGTGGAACATCTGCTCGAATAATTTAACTTTATCCCTAATGTCAAGATTGGAATTGAGTACGTCGGTCATGCTATTATTTAATTCATCCACGGAGGACCCTAACGGATGTGAAACGAAAATTGAGGGGTATCTCGAGAGGGGATGAGAACATTTTTATTATTATTATTATTATTATTATTATTATTATTATTTTTTCCTAACGAGTCGAGGGGGACTAAGGCTAACTTTTGAGCGTACATTTTTTTATTTCCTTAAGAACGACCTAAAATCCCACTGAGGGCTGAAATAACGGTGGGGATGAGAATACTTAGAATCCCGTGACCTTTTTGAACTAAAATTAATTTCTTCTTACGCCAGGCTACTTTTTTAGAGGCTACCTGTCTAATGAATTTCTTTTGTTTAGCTAGTTTTCGTTTCTGACAAGGGTTTAACTTTAAATTCCCTTTCAAAGTATTATCGCAGCATTCAGCAATAGCATCAATTAAGGGTTTTTTAGCGTGATGGAGAATAGCGCGTCGTTGTTTAAAATTTGATCTACCTAGGGCCGAGAGAAAATCTTTGTGTCTGGCAACCAGGGCCGGCATTTTCGAACTGGTTAGGGACTTCTTCCTCTCCGCTGACTTTATACTCCCTACTTTTTTTTCTTAGGGATATAGACCATTTCGGTTTCGTCGGGGAAAATATCCGTTCTTAAACGGGGCACTCCTGCCTATTGTCGATAAGAATATAGCCGTGAGGGCGTTTGGTCGCGTCGTGATAGGCCTCGATAGCGAACCGGTAATTTGCGCCTCTAAGTTGACGGAATTATATAGCGGGTTGAAGTTGATCACGAGGGTTTTTAAACAGAACAATGTAATTCGAGTTCAGCGAACAATCGCGCGCATCCTTTGTTTTTGGGAAAATGTTCTGGGTTATAAATACGAAGCTTATATTACGGTGGTGAACGCCTTTCGTGAAGAAAGCCCCGATTTGACCATTGTTCTCGTTCATGAGGAGAATGTGTTCGCCTTCTTCACCGGGGTAATCATCGAGATTGGGGACTCCTTCTCGGAACACTACGGAGTCTTTTAAAGTGTCATAAAGTGTTTGTCGCTCGCTATAATGCCAAAATATTTTTGTCGGCGGGGGGAAATCATTTCATCTTTATTTTTTATAATTCGCGCCATCAAAACGGACTTCCCGCTACCGCTCGGCCCGCTCAGAAGAGCGGAGAAAGGACCATACAGTGGTAACATGCTTTTATTAAATGAGGTCTCTAAGTTAAACTACATCGATATTTAAGAAACAAACCGTTCGGGTAAAAATAAAAATATGAGTTTAGCGGTGTTCTTTACTTAATACTGATGCTGCCATTTTAAGTGGGACTTATCGTCTAATATGAGTTACATTATAGGTTAATAGTTTTAAAGCCATAACGACTTATCTTTCGAATATGTTGGATAAAAAACAGTTAATACCGAAACCTCGCGTATAAGGGTAATTAATCAAAAATTCCTTTTACAGACATTCTATAAGCGGGTTATACTGAACTAGTAATTTTTTTTAAAATATTATTCTTTATAGCCGAACGGTAATGTTTCGAAATTATCGATAACGCGTAATTTATTGACAACTGGTCGATATTTTTTAACTTGCTTTACAGTTACCACTGTATGATCATTTAACCGACAAATATGGTGGGGGATTTCGATTTCTTTCTCGAGAGTGGGCGCGTCTACGTCGATTCCGAGCATCCCTTTCAACGAGTCCATAGAGATGGAATTTCTAGTGGAATAGTTCTGCCTGTGACCTTTAGCCTTAACGACCTCCTTAATTTCACCAGTATCGCGGAAGGCGTAATTTTTCGGGCCGCCCGAGCAAAATTCGGTAATATGACAATTTGGACCAAATTCGGATAATTGATCCGTCATATCCCCGAGGAAGCTCCCTTCCTGCACTAGCTTATTGCCATCGCGTGATCTATATATTAAACTATCCGTATCGTGGTATAATATACTATTCCCTAGAGCCTCTAGGTGACTATAGAGCCTCATTCGGGCAAAAGCGGTGGTATAACAGGCTAAAACTACGTTTACATGAGCCAGAGCCGGATCGATTTCCTTGAGATGTTCCCATTTGACAAGCAACGTCTTATCGTTTATCGCCAAGACACTTTTCCTTTCGATATTCGGGTCGTTAAATAGTTTAAAGAATTGTTCGCGGTCCTTAATGATCTCGGTTTTTACGAGGTTATTCCGTTGTCCCCACTTACCGTAAAAACTATTTAACATTAACTTCGCGACGGCACGTTTACCGGGGTTTAACGCGATCTTCGCGGGATCGAGTTTAACGCCTTCGTGGTCCTCGAAATCCGAGACGTATTTGTTTTTTTCGTCGGGGGTAGTGATCCCCGCTGGAAACCCCGAAGCCTCGGCCTTCATTTTGTACATGGTCTTGATGTAGTCCGAAAACAAGCCCCCCTCCTGGGTCTCCTTGTTATACTGCGTTGTTTGATAATGCCAAGCTTCGTACATTTCAATCACTTTGTAACCTCTGGAAACGGCTAGTTTCAGTTCGTCGGAAACGAATGTCCCCACGAATGCCCGCTCGGGATCGGAATGAGGACACCGTCCTTGAAATCTTAGACGTGCACATGTACCACATAAGAGGAAAAGAAGTCGCGAATTACAGTGCATGGGTAGGATAGGGTGAAAAAGTTTAGGAGGGGCGAGAACGCGACACTGAATTAACCCGTCCAGCGAATCGAGATCTCGTAAATCATCCTGGTCTAGTAAAACTTTCGGGTGACCGACGGGTATTTTATCTAGAAGGTTGACAGTCGGGTAAAGTGAAAGCATGTCGACGTTAAACGCGCGTTCATCGCCTTTGGTCTTGTAGTAAAGGACTGTCGCGTTAACTCTCCCTCCAAAAAAAGCGTCTCGAGGATTCAAGGGTGAAATTAACATGGCACGTACTTTTTCGAAAAACGCCTTATCCTTCGCTTGACGGCGAAGCTCGTAAAAATCGCATTCCCAGATCTCTATAACGTTTTTCTTAAGTTTCCGGAGTTGAGCAACGACCCTGACTGTTTGTTGGTACCTGAGGTTGAACGTTTGTGAGGGATCTGACCATAGAGGTCTGTCTCTTCCCACTACTTGACAGCGAACGCACCCATGAAAATAGCAGCCCTGGAACATGTAAACGTCATTTCCGTCTAGACCGTCGACTTTAAATTTACCTACCATAGCCTCCCGCCCCCGCATAGCTGAGACTATTCTTATACCCCTGCTTTTTTCTTCCCAGGCGGGCCATTCAAAAGCCGCGGTTGATTGTCGGTCCCTATTTCTCATCCCCCCGGGGGGAGTATACCTATCGTGTCAGGAATGAGAAAGCGTTTCCTAAAGCGTAATTGCAGGCACCCGGGAGCGTGATGGCAGCGCGGAAAGGGTCAGTGTCGCAGATTTCCATGAATTCACGTCTAAACGTTGCGCATCCCAGTCGGAGTATATTGACATCCGCCGTGCAATACGAAATCGCGTCTTTTAGAAAGTCAAAGTGACCGCCCGCGGCTATTTGCTCCCCGTGCCATTTAAGAAGGGCCGCTTTTTCCTTTACCTCTAGATAGTTAGCCCCGTACGCTTCGAGGGGAGGAAATTTATCCCCCTTCTCGGTCGAATAATTAGTGGTTATGGGGTCAGCGGGATCGAAATTATTTTCGACAAAATTAAACAAAAGGTGAGGGAATCTACCCTTATCCATGGAAGGCCCTAGTCCAAACGTCTTCCTAAACGCGGCGAGTCCCATGGGGATGAACGAATAGGAATCGAGAAAATTGAAATTAAAACAGTTAAAGAAGAGAATTTTAGTCCCGTTTACTATCACGAAGGGCACAAAGGTCTCGTCGATTGACAGAACGGCTTTGAAAACGAATTGGAGATCATAACATTTCGCGGCGTGGGCGAATAAGTAAATTTTTTTAATATCCGCTAGAGTTCTGATATAATCCACGAACTTCCCCACGACATTTCCCCCGTAAAAAATTTTTTGTCGCGAGCTAAAGCGGATGCACACCCCGCAATCGAAGTTGGAGTCTCGCTCGTCGATACACGCGGGGCATACAATTTGAGATATTAGAAGAAACGGCTCATGCTCGAACGCCCCCTTTTTATTTACGTGTTGTTTATTCTAATCGACTCGATGTCATAAAACACGAAAAGATAAGAAGGCACGCCCCCTAGTGATAATCTTCGTTTGGTCATGTCAGGCTCGGGGTGGTCTTTAATTCGTTGGACCAAGCAAAGGTGAGGATGCGGCGCGTGCTTTTTACAAATACGGCAGAAAACTTCCGAACAAGAATGGATAGTTTCCCTAGAGCGATAGTCCACGTATTTGTAACAGTCTTTGCACACTTTAACCTGACTACAGAGGGAGGGAACCGATTCGCGATGGCTTTGGAAGCATTCCAGTCCGTGGAAGGAGCGATAACAATCGGCGCATTTGACGAGCTCGCCGGAGCATTTCTGATGTCTGAAACAGGATTTGCAGAAAATCGCGCATTTGTGGCGTTCCAATTTATCGTATCCGACCAAGCAGATGGAACACGCATAATTAGTGGCGAAGAACGACGTCAATTTCGCGATTACGTCATAATGTTTCTGATTATAAATTAAATTAAGTTTATTTTCGGAGTTCCCGCCTTCCCCTTGGAATAATACTCTAGGTCTGTCGTTATAAACCTCAAAAACGATTATTTGATAATCAGAGAGAATAAATTGGAAATGCACTAAACTCGTGAAAGCCCCGCATTCGCGTTTCGAAACGCCCGCCTCGACGCGTAACTCTTCGGCTTTTTCCCTTTGTTTTCGCGAAGAGGCCTTGTACAGAGCCTTATACTCCTGGAAATATTCTTTATTTCCGGGGTTTCGCGTTTTCTTTAAATGAGCGATAGAAATAATTAATGCTCGCGGGAGACACAAGGAGTCTTTGTTTTGGACTGAGATAAAACTTCTTTTATCGCGTATGTAATCGATATGCTTTTTAAGTCCGCGTCGCCTCAGTGACCCTCCGTGAGGTAATCTTACCACGTTTAACGTGAATAAAATTGGCGAGTTCCAGAAATCATCTCGCTCATCCAGATAGATCCCCCCTTCGAGTAAATCGAAAACATCACCGGGCTGAAGTTGCGATTTCTGACGAAAAGAAATTTCGAGCACCCGCGCCGGGAAAACTTCCGAGGTACACGAAATTTGAACTCGGTCATCATCGAGAAGTTGATCAAAAATAAAGGTCACGAACTGCGTAGTCCCGAGTTCTACATCCGCGGTGAAGCGCACTTCAACGTATCTTCCAACGAGATTGAATAGCGGGTATTCTTTCGTTCCATCTTGGATAATTTCAAAATTCGCGGGTAGTTCCAGCTGAAGACCCTGGCCATCTTGTTGAACAGGCGGAGCCTCGATGACTTGAAGCGGGATGACTGGGAGCTGTAGAGGATCCTCTTCTTGAATAGCAGGAAGGTCTTCAGGCTGGGGTGCTTGAAGAGGCTGAGCGATTTCCGGCTGATTACCTCCAACTTGAATCGGGGGTGGTTGGTCGATATCTAGTTCATCGAGTTGAAATGGTTGAGGCGGTGGAACATCATCATCGTCCGCGGGGAGAGGCGATAAAAGAGGAGGAATATCTTCGCTCGAATACCAGTTAAATGATGAAATCGAACTTTCGCTATCCCACTTCAAGATTTTATGTGATGGCCCCGCTTGATCTAGAAAAGGGTCCGGGTTCTTACGCGGTGAAGGCGAAAACACTGGGCATGGAGAATCGCCGCGAGAAAAAGCGTCTCTAATCAATATCGTGTTAGTGGAAGTCCCGGCTCGCGGTGAAACTTCCCCGGGAACCGCTAAATTAAGTGGTGGAAGTTGCGAGGAAGATCTCCTTTTTCTAGAATGAACTAGGTTATTAACGATTGGCCCCTCGTGAAATTCTGGCGTAATATTCAAATCGAGGGGTGGGGTAATAGAAGTTTCTACTTCCGGATTCAGACACCTAATTTTACGATTAAAGACGCGGGTATGCGAATCGCCGCGAGAAACAGTCTCTCTAAGAAATACCGCGTTAGTTTGAAGAAAAGTCCCGGGTCGGGACGAATCTAGCCCTAAATCCGCTTCAGGAACCGAGTTATTATGGGGTAGAAGTTGTGAAAAAGATCTCCTTTTTCTAGAAGGAAGAAGGTTATTAACGCTTGAACCCTCGTGAAATTCCGACGTAATATTTTTCAAGCCGAGAAAAGTATCTACTTTCGGATTTAAAATTTTATTTTCCTCCTTATTAAAATAGTTAGCGCCGTCGACGCCAGATGGCGATAGCGCTCCTATATTTGGCGAGGCAAGGAGCGACTCTCTCCTCTCCTCCTCGCGCGTCGAGGCTTCCGGTGAACCAACAGCTGAAGCTAAGCCACGTGTCGCGGGGCTGTCAGCTGGGAGTTTTGACGTTTCGTTTAAAGGGAATTCCGCTAGCCAATTTTCTTCTTCGGGTGGTAAAAATAAGTCGTCATTAAGCGAGTCTAAATTGTTTTCCGGGGCTCCCGTTTCATCATTGTTTTTAAAAATATTCGTTCCTTCAAGTTCAACCCCTATTGTTTCCCTAATAATATCCGCTAGTAGGGAAGTCTTTGAGGGCTTAAGGTCCCGCCTTGAAGGAGATTTATCGGGTGCGCTAGGGATAATATTTTCGAGGTCTACCGAATGTCCGCTGGTTTCGGCTTTGTTGTTAATTAGTAATGCTTTTTCAAGCTGAGAAAATTGCGAGAATAGGCTGGAGTGTCCCCATTCTGGGCTTTTTTCCGGGGAAAGTTGAGTAATTTCTAGAGGAGGCGTCGCGGGACTAGACCTGATTAGTAAAGTTTTTTCAAACTGTGAATATTCCGGGGGGAGTGAAAAGTCATCAGTAAATATTTCGGAATTCGTAATCTCTTTTTCGGGGTTATTTAATTCGGGTGATTTTTCCGAAGGGTTAAAACATTTTATGAATTTTATCTCGTCACTCGAAGCGGAAGAGCTGTCGTTATCTGATATCTTTTCAACCGGGGACATCCATAAATTATTTGAGAACGGGAAATCGGCGTCTAGCGAAATGTCATCAACGGGGGTGGGGTTAACCGTTAATTCGCGTGGTTGAGTGACCGCTGGATCGTTTGATTGGCTAGACCAATTGTAATCGAAGTCGTCATATTCCCCGAATTCGTTTAATACGTCGCGTTGTTTCTCGCATTCAGCTAAGAAGGTCGGGGTTTTAATCTCGGATGGGACATTATCGATTAGCGATTCCAATTCTCTTAAATTATTACAATTTCGCGGGGCTAGAGGTATAAGTTTAACATAGTCAATAAGTTCAATAAAAACGCGTATCAATTCCAAATCTTTCAAACATTTAGGTAATTCACGCGGTAATTCGTCAGGGCAAAGGGTTAACGAAGTCAAATAGAAAAAAAACCGGTATAAGAAATCAAGGCTTACCGGGCGTATATCCGATTTAAAATCACGTAGTGCGTTAAGGAAATTTAGTTCCATATTTTTCGGCTAAAAAATTTCGAATGGGACTTTTTAATCGGGTCCCGGGTCTATTTATGGTCTCGGTTTTAAGGCCCCCTACCCATCGGGGGATGGTATTCCAGACATGTAGGGTGGTGGAAAAATGAATCGTGTCTATCCAAGGCGTAATATTATTCAGGTATAATATTTCCCACGGTTTTTTGAAAAACAAGGCCATAACTCACAATTTGAACCGCTCGTATTATCCCCCCTAAATTCATCGACAGCTTTTCTGATTCGTAAAATCTCGCTTTAGAAATAATAATCGTCGGATTTTTTCGTATTGTACAAGAATAACATTCCTGTCTTTTGTATTTTTTCCCCGTCCGCTATAAAAATTCCTCCTTTTATTGAAAGTTAACCTTAAGTCGTAAACTTCCGGTTGTATTCAATAACTTGGAGGCGATTTTATTTGGTAAGGAAAACTGTCTAGATTTCGTGACAATCTCTAGCGGTAAATTACACGTGGGTCCAATGAAACTCCTTAGAGGGTTAACCCCCCCCCTAGAGGTCATCCGGGTTTCGACCCCGCCCCTTAAAATGACCGGTATATCTAGCCTCGCGAATTTACCGATAGTCAGAACAAGTCCAGGAAAAAAATATGGCCTCCGGGAATTCCCGAAAACGCTGGTAAGTTTTTTCAAATTTTATTTCACTTGGTTATTTTAATTCTAACTTTTTAAATTTTATCTAGCCGTACACCCTCTTCATCGTCATCCTCCGATTCCTCCTCTATGGAAGAGCTGGAGGCTCTTTCCTCTATTTCGTGAGTTTTTTTTATATATTTTCGTTATTGTAATTTATATTTTTTTTACCTAGTTATTCCCCTGCAAGCCCCGTTCCGGGCTTTTCTCATTGGAACGATAACATTCTCCTTCCTTCGTCACCTGATGTGGTGATAATTTCTCCCGAGTAGGTTTTTTAAAAAATCTTTAACCCCTTTTTTAAAAAAATATCCTAAATCATTTTGTTTTTCTAAAGCCCGCTTTCATCATCTTCATCTCCCTCATCATCCCCTATGGCTCTTTCACCACCGGCACTCCTTGCTCTCCCCGCCGTTATTCCGGGCGACCACCGTTATGTGTCATCTTTAATCTCTCTGGCCGCCGTGTTACGTGGTGCCTTTAACGCGACCCGTAACATGGGCGACTCTCTTCGCCTTTTTTCAGTTGATCACTATGATTCACCTTCACTTCAAGCCAACGCCCTGGACTTTCAGGTGGTGGTCGATCATGCCTGGGCGGCCCAGAACGCCGCGATTGCCCACATCACCTCGGTGGTAACGGGCGATTTCACGGAAACAGCCTTCGCGGCTGATTTGGGGTAATTGATATTAATTTTCAGATATAAATTAAGGGTTCTAACATTTTTTTTCGAAATCAGTTTAATCGCGCCGCCGCCCATCCCTAATTTTCTGATCGACCCCGAAGTCGCCGTTCCTTCTCCCCCAATTATACCTTCGTAAGTTCGTTTTTTAGAAAAAGTATATTTTTTTAAACTAAATGTTTTTTTTTACAGCTCTGACCTCCTCAATTCACCGCCTGTTTCGCCTCCCTGGGTTTAAAAAAACTTTATTATATATTTCCTTGTATATTTTTATATTTTTATCAATAAAAAATGTTTTTTCGAAAAGTGTCTTTTAAATAATTCCTAGTAAGCTTATTTTTTGTCATCTATTTTCACCGTTTTACTCCTTTCTATGGAAAAAAAGTCGGGTATTGTCCCCTCGCCGTTTGGCTCGCGGCAGTTTCTACTTGCAGGTGCGGGTGATTCAACCCCTGCGGACACCCCCCTTCTCTCGACTTGCTCATTGTCATCTTTTTTGACCGCGAGTGCTAGAATTCTCTGGCTTCATTTCCAAAAATGTCATCTCAAGACGAGGAGCTAGAGTCAATGTAAGCTAAAATTTGGCCAATTTTTTATTTTACATTTCTTAAAAAATGATTTTCTTTGTCCCAGGGAAGCCCGATCGCATTCCGCGGGAAATTTCACCCCCCTCCCCCCATTCCGCCAGTAGTGTAAGTTGAAATTAGTCAATTTTTTTTTACAATTCTTTTAAAAATATGAAATATCATAGCCCCGCTGGAGGTCGAGGAGGAATGGGTATAATGCGGTACTGGCTGGCGCGTAGCCTAACTAATGCCCCCATCGGAGAAGCGTGAGTCGCATTTGGTCTAATTTTTTTACATTTCTTAAAAAATATGATTTTCATTAGCCCAGGACCACCCCCGCGAATTCCGGGGTACGGGCGTGGCCGCCCCGTCATACCCGATCCGTAAGTTATTATCCTATAAAATTTCGGTTATTTTTTTAAATATATTTTATCGTTAGCGGCTGTCAACTCCCCGTTGGGCGGGGGATATTCCGAAATCGTCGTTGCGTAAGAAGAAATTTAACTAATCTAAAATAATAATATTAATAATAATGAAAATAATATTTCTTTAGCCTACCGCGGAGTTACCAGACGTGGTCGTGGACGCGGTCCAGGCCGTATTAGCCGCGGCGCTGGTCGATGGGGCCGATTAATGTCTTGAGTATGTCTTACTTTTTAATCGGTGCTCCGGAAATTTTATTAAAACCTATTTCTTTTTTCCAGGTAAAATTTTAAAAAAAACAAATACTCGTTCTTATTCCACCTATAATTTTTTTTGATACAATCAGTGATGGAAGGGTAAAAAAGAAGCCCCCTAATATAGTTAGAAACCCCTTTAGTACTTATGTTAGATAATTTTTTGAAATTTCAGCAGTATATTCCGGAATTTACTTAATAAAAAAAATCTTGCCCAGACGCTATAATTTTTTTCCCCGGGGTGTATGAGTCATCCGAGGGATATTAATACCGGGTGGAGCTCCGGGGTTTGCGTCATTTCGTATTCGGGTTTCGAAGCGTTAAGATGTCTTACGATTTGGGTAGCAGAAAACAAGATGCAAACTTTCAGCGGAAAATCAATTTTCGCTGGCGTTTAGGAAAAAATTCGTGTCTATCAATTGGTTTAAAAGGTGAGGACCTGGAAATATTCTTTTTCAACGATGTTACTTTCCAATCCTCGATATGCCTCCCGCCTGTAGCTTTTAACAAGATGTATTAAAATTGGTATCTCATTGAATCACATACTAGAGAAGTTGAGAAAAATAAATTTAGTCTCGAGCTTGCCAAAATTGGGGGTCGTACTTTTGAACTTTTAGCTAGTAAAGGGAACGTTACTCTTTTGGCGTATAAAAGTTTCGGGAAAAAATAGGAATTCCAACTTGGCGAAGCGGGTATCCTAGCTTTAAATTTATGTATCCACGCCGTCGACAAACATTTGACTGAAATTGAGAAGGAGAGGCTTTGTATTGAAGCGATGTTCGAAGTTCTCAAACTTCACGTTCAACGCGTTGCCGGCTACCCTGACAGTGAAGATTTTGAAGAGATCCATTTCGGTCAAGGAGATTCTGATATATTTCCAGACGTAATGCGTCAATTTGGTTGTTATTCGAGTCCATTTACCATTATAAGTGACTATACTAATCTAATTGAGAGGCGTAACCTGACATCTGCTCTTCAAGCGTATAACTTGTTCTTCTTGTGTTTTACTTAGTTACCTAGTCTGGTGTATTATCAAAATTAAAAATAAAAAATAAAAAATGAAAAAAATATATGTCTTGTTATTCAACTAATATTAGGCAATTGAACGGGGGTCGTGAAAGAGACTTATTCCTACGAAAAAAGAGCGAGCAACATTCTTGGCTTGCTATTGTCGGAAAAAAAGGGGGACCCCTGGGGCGTAGAAGTCAGCGGCTTGAACGGTCATTGTAAGTATCCATAAAAGGACGGGTGGTGAACGAGGCTCTGAAAAAACGCCGGAGGCAAGGAAAAAAGGCGAGGTTAAGTATCTATGAAAATCGCTCCATAATTTTGGATCTATAAATTCGGTGGCTCTATAAAAATCGCTCCATAATTTTGGTATCTATAAAAAATGTGGTTATGGGTAAAGAGACCTTATCTATAATTCTGGTTATCTATAAAATCGCTCTATAATCTTGCTTATCCTTGGCCAGGCCTATTTCTCTTCTGGTTTCACCATTAAATTTAACGTAGTTAACGCGATAAGAGATATAATCCTGGCACCAACGCAAAATGGGGCCGGAGAGCACGTTGTATTCAAGTGTCTGAGGATGCGATACTCTTGCAAAAGCCTTAGACAGGTCAATATAATGGATGTCAACTGGACTCCGAGCAGTAACCAATGGATTTATGTATAGTTGACGAAAGAAAACTTAATTGTTTCAACGGAACGGCCTTTAACAAAACCGTGCTGGATTTCTGGTAAGTAAGGCTTAAAGGGAATATAACCTCAGGTTTTAGGTGTGGAACACCAAACTTCGACCATTTCCCGCTTCCTCCTATGACTTAAGATATTTTTGGCGCTGTTTAGTGACGTCCCGCCAAAATTGCTTACATAAAAAAACATAAAAAACGACTTGAGGTTATATTCCCTTTAAACTAGTTATATAGATGTCGTTAGACGGTAAATTCGAATACCATGGAGAGTGATGTCAAGACAGAAATAGGTCGGAAGGTCGTTACTTCAACTTATAGGCCTAAACGATTTTTGTGTAAAGGTGAGATCACGGCTGTTTTCCACGCTGTTGGGAACACGTTAAATGGCCGTGATAGGTTGAAGATAAAAGGAAGTAATTTCGCTAGTAGCTCGTTCAAAATTTTAAGTAAGAGATTTGGTACACCGTCAAAACCAAAGGAATTGTTTGGTTTGAGTTTTGTGATTTACTGATTGACGTCGTGTTCATTGAATAGATGTGAAAAGAAGTTATTCACCGATGAATTGTCTTCCAGTTATTTTACCAAAATATCTAGTAGAAACCGTAAATACTCCTCACCATGTAGCCTCGGTGGAAAAAAGACAGGTCCAAGTAAAGTGTTACCAACAATTCCAGACATTACTTGTTCTTCGACCACGCTCTCGTAAACGTCTATCGACGGCTTCGAACGTTCGTCAATATGGTAATCGTCTATCGGGAGATTGCTCCTGGTATAACCACCTCGCTTCTAAACTATTACCATGGGCCCGTCCTAACATCAAATTCAAATCCGCGTACTTGGAGTTAGAAATATTTGCAATAGCTGGTATCATTTTGACGCAAAGTAATGGTTTTTCGAAACAGCACGTTATTTTATACTTGAAAATCAACCATTCTGTTTGTGAACGTTCCAAGTCTAAAAGAATGAGTGACCAAAAAATTGCGCAAACGACAGAGCTCCTTTACTGAAGCTTATTTTTCCAAAAACCCGAAATAAAATTAAAGTTTCTTTGGAATTCTAGTAAGTTTTAAAATAAAAATATTGTTATTGTAAAGTAAAGTTCCTAATGGTATCTTGGAAATATAATTTTCAAGTTATTCTAGTGAGACGTATCGTACAAATTTAAGTTATTGGAAATAATATTTTCAGGTAATTCAAGTGATAAGAAAAGTACAAATTAATGTTATTGTAAAGTTCCTTACTTGAAAATAAAGTTTTCTACTACTTTTCTGGTGAGTAAAAAATAGTTCATATTAAAGGAAGTTTTCTATACTTTTATTTGAAAGGTTTTCAATACGTATTTTAAGCTAAAATTATTTATAATATCAAAAATTAATTTACGTATAATAAGTACTATCTACGAGCCATATTTTCTAGGAGTCATGTACTACTAGTTTTTATTTTATGGACGGGGTTTGGAATTTGAGAACTCGCCATCTATTGAGAGATTTTTTTCTGAAATTTCACCTTAAAGTTAAATCTAGCCCATAAGTTTTAACATCGCTCTGCATCGCCCTAAATGGGTTAGAGTGTGCAATAACTGGCGTCTTTACCGAGGAGTCGGGGCCCGCTCTAGTAACTCATCAGGGCGGTAGCGCACGGAATGTTTGCAGCAATTAAAAAAACTTTCGGCTGTGGCATCGCTAACAAGGCAACATACCCCTAGGACCAGACCGAAATTCAATAAAACTTAGTTAGCTCTCAACGTATTTTCCGTTTATTGACCCGTATTGAAAGTGTCGCGTTATACATATCAAATATTTGACTACTTTAAGGCGGTTAGATAGCTACTGTTGATTCTAAGAAAGCATAATGTAGATGAAACCAAATACTCGGAAATTGCATAATGTGTCGCTGCTGAAGTCATTTTAAAAGTTTTGCGGTTCACTCTTAGAATGAAAACAAAGCAAACACCAAATAATCTATTATTATAGAAACAACGCTGTGTTTCGTACATTTAGAAGGTAAATAATGAGCTTTGAATGTCCTGCCAATTATATTACTGATTCATGTCAAGCGGAGAGTTATGGCAATTTGGTCGTGTATGCCCATTTACGAGTAAGTAAAATGAAATTTACAAGAACGAAGTTGAGTTGGCTTCTGGGTTAGCTCGCTGCAGACTGTTAATGTATGCTGAGTGTAGACACGCAGCATTTACTTTAGAAAGTATTTTCTATGTTCTGTATTTGTTATTGACCGTAGTAAGGTGAGACAATAAAAGCCACCATGATGGAAAGTCGCGAAACCAACATTACTCTTAAAATGGGAGTTTTTCAGGTACATTTTTCAATCTTATGTCTTTAATTAAAATCGTAGTAATAAGTTTCAAATGAGAAGAATAGTTCATTGGCGTAGCCCTCTTTAATCTCCCAATATTTTAAAGTGCGAGGCAGAAACAAATTCATAAGGGGTGTTGAACCCCATTCACATTTGGCAAACATTTAGAAAGGTGGATTCCTTAGCCACGGTACTCTAAACATAAAAACTCCTTGCCACCCTCGCTAGGAAGGCTTGTGGAAGCTACTCGGTATGGTACAGTCTAATAGCACCCTACCAAACAAGAGAGGTATTACTCCCTTAAACATAAAAACTCGGTCTTTGTCGCCATAAGGAGGAACCGGAAATGGGTTTTTACAAGGTGAGGAAAGAAATTTTCACCCAGTTAATTTTTAAATCGATGTATTTTAGTTAAATATTTTTTTCGAAATACAATTAACATCACTGCTATTTAATAATAGTGCTCTACACCAGCGGTTCCTAATTTTTTTGCTATGGAACCCTAAATTATGCAGCTAATACTGGCGGAACCCCAAAGATGGCCACGCTGCGAATTCTCGGAACCCCTGTGACCCTTCCGCGTAACCCCAGGGTTCCGCGGAACACCTTTTGGGAACCGATGCTCTACACGTCGACTAATAAACTAATATCTTAATTATTAAATAAAAACAGTAGCTTAGCCGGAAATTCATTAATGGCGAGAAGCCCAAAGTAAAATTCTATTTGGGGCTGAATTTAATGGAGAAAGGATAACCCGGAAACACCCTTTCTCCCATCGAATATAAATTTTTATGGTCGCCGGCAATTATTGGCTCTTTGTTTTTACTTTTAACTTTCGTTAGTAACTTTTCTCAGATCAAACTAAATTAACAGCTAGCATAGAACGTGAACCTTTGTTATAAACACAGTTCAGGTTTGAGCTATTTGTATTGAATTTACCAGCTAACGTTTAAATTTAATAAATTTCTAATATTTCATAATTTCTTCTAGAGGCTAAAATCCTTTTGCTTATTTAAGTGTTTCTTTTTTCCGGTTTTCTTTTCTCACTTAAGGAAACTAATTTTATCGCGCCTCTAGTGACACTTTACCAAGAATTTAAAGGGGCGTTAGAACAATATTTGAATGTTAAGTAAGTGGATTGAAAATATTCCCATAAGTCAATTTAAATATCGTACAATTAGTTTTATTTATTTTTGAAGGATTGAACAGGTTTGGTGCCCACAAGAAGAGTTTCTTGACTGGAATATTTCACAAAAAAGTCTACCGAACGTAAGATAAAGCACTTAACCAAAAATATCTAAAAGTTAATGAACTGATATTTGATAAATAGTTTTCCATATCATGTACATATAAAAGTTGATTAATTCGGTACATTTGCCAATTTCCAACACCCCTCTGGTAGCACAATTATAATTGAATTTTTAATTGTAATTTTAATATAGAATTTTGACGTGATAATATACCCAATGCCTATGCAACTGATGGAAGAACGAATTAAAAATAATTTTACTGGTTTTGTGCACATTGCTATGTCAAACATCGTGATGTTTACAGCTTCTCCAAATATTATTCTGATAGAAGCCACCGACATTTTGAAAATTCAAATTAATGCAAGTATATTATTTTGTTATATTATTTGTCTTTCTGCACATAAGCCCGCCTTTGGCTTCGCAGCTGTTGTTCAATAAATAAATAAGTAACTTACCATTTAATTTGTAAAACTATTCTCATTTTTTACGATATCAAAGTGTGCTTTTTTTCCACATTTTAAATTTTTTTTATGGTTTACTAGGATTATAAGGAAACCTTCGTATTATTAAATCATTAATAAATCTTTTTAAAATAAAATCTGTAGCTTTGGCTGTATAGAGACTAAAAATGATTAAATTACGAAAACAAATCTATCTATTGATTATTATTACACTCAATTACACATTTATTTAAATCATCGATTACCACGTTTAATCTATCCAAATATTTCCTCAAGGACAATAAATCGTATTATATATATTCATTTATGGCCTTCAAATAAACTTTCCCAAAACAAATTGTCAAGAACCCTAAAAGAGTATTTCGATGAAATATGTTTATTAAGTTTTGAAGGACATTTAAAAAATTTCAACATTTGTTCTTTCAGGTTTTGATTTTGTTACTTCTATGTTTGAACATTATCGCTTTAATTTCTTCATTTCATTTTTACCGAAAACATTTGAACCATAAAAGGAAGTTGTATTTATCAATTGAAAATTATTTGAAAAACGTCTGGAATTCATCTGTTCTTTTCTTTTGTGAACGTAAGCGAAAATTTATTTATCCAACTTCTGAAAAATACCTGGCATAACAAACCATTATCTTACCTCAAAATGTCGCTAGATGATTTGGGCCTTAGGAGGTATCTTGGGTATTAGCTTAGTTAAAAGAAAAAATTGTGGAATTAAGTCAAATTTCTGGTCGAATGCTTATCAAAAATCTTTTTAAACTATTTCATCAAATTAACTTAAAAAGAATAGATATAGTTTTTAAAAAATTTGTATTTAATCCAATATTAGGTTATTTGACCTCTATTAATTGAAAACACTGATTAAGTTATTTTGGTTATAGCTGCATTTTAAACAAAATTAAAATTATCTTTTTTCAAATATCCCGTAAAATAAATTTGTTAACTGTTTTCAGCTTTCACCAAAGATCCTCCAGATCGCGCTGATCGGTTTGCTGTGGGTGCCTGGATGATAGCTGTGGCGTTCATCACGATTCAAGTGACGAGTTTCATGAAGTCGGAGTTCGCCTTCATTTCGCACGATGAAATTAACAATTTGGAAGAACTGATGAGACATCCCGACGTTCAACCCCTGCTGCCAAAACATTGTTCAGATGACCGTTTGGTAAAGGCTCTGGTAATATTATACTCACTTAAATTAAACTTACCTTATAGACGGTATAAATTATGCGATTTTCACAAAAAACCACAGTGGCAATAACGGATTTTGTCTTTATTACACCACGATACAGTATTATCACCATTATTTTTAAGTTATTCCATTAAAAACTGAATTGGAATAACACAATATAGAATTTTCGGTTTAATTATTGAATACCATTTTCATTTGCGCGAGATCTCTAAAACGGCGGTTTCTAAATTGCAAGTAAGAGATGAAATTTTGAAATTAGAGTTCGGTCACAACCTTCAAATGGTCGATTATTTCATTAAAAATTTAATTGAAATCAAGAGGTGACTTAAGTGTGATAGTGCATAGCTTTGTATTTTGTGATTGGAGACAGTTAAATCTAAGATTTTCTTTAAAAACAGGACACACAAAGGAATAGATCTTTTTTAAAATGTAATTAAATAAAAGTGTTAGAGGAGGACTTCAACCTTCTTAGGGATATATTGCGTTATAATGGATACCGTTCGATTCGTTTCATAACTAAAACAGGTTTTATTTATCACAGGCAGAATCAACTATCGAATTCCGTTATTTAGCAAACAATTTTAATAACGTTGAAAGGACTTTGCATATGGAACATTTTTTTAACGATGACTTTTACAAGACTTTCAATCACAGTGTTATGTACCTTCTTTCTGAAAATTTACTTGGATATGCCGTTGCTTTGGCATTTGAAGGCTCTGTGTTAAATGAAGCTCCCAATCTGGTTTTTATATCCGACCCAATTACAGAAGTGTACCTGACGTTCCCATTCTCGGAACGAATTGCGCTAAATGATATTCATAACTTGAAAATACAACAGCTGTAAGTATTTAAATGCACTTTTAGATATTTGTGTGATACTTCGCAGATGAACACGAAGTTGTTACTTACCCAAGTTGCTTTAAAATTTACAAAAATATTAAATCAATATTTAACACGAAAATTCCGACATCTTGGCGTAACGACAGGCACCTATAATCCAAAATAGTTTTTGAGATACGAGGGGGTAAAATCGGCTTCATTCTGACTCGAGATAATATAGCAAGTGCTCGGGTAGGTGCTCTTTACCCGGACCTTGCATAGGGACTACCTTCCCTTTGATTTCAACATACAACGTGAGAGTCACTAATTTAAAAAGGTTTGTAAAACTAAATAAAATACAATTAACAGTGAGCGATTTAAATAAAAATATTTCAATAATGTATTTTATCATAATTGTAATTACCAAAGGATTCAAAATACTTGATATTAGGGTGATATACAAAATAAACCTGTCCATAACTTTTAAAATCACCAAACAACTACGGTTCTGTCACTCTGGAGGTAAACCGTATATGGCTTATTTAACGTCTTATCAGAATGTGTTGACGCAGTTTAGCCTCAACTCTCTGGCAGTGCAAATCCTGCTGCGCCGTGAGAAGCTCGGCGCTTTTTACGGGTTACGAATCGGTTTGTTTCGCAATCGCTGCTTTACTTAATCACTCTCTTAATTCGCCAATATTTTAGTGTTTTCAATTTAAAATTGGAAGTTATTATTATCGTACTCTGCTGAAATCGTAGTTTATCGTTCTCGCTTGATTTTTGGAAACGGAGACGATTAAGCGAGCCAGTTGACAGTTTTGTTGTTCGGGGGATTTTAAAGGCCGGACATGTGGGCGTTCGTTCGGTCCGATTCCGCGCCTACAACACCTCTCACTCCTGAACGATTTACGTACATACAATCGTGGTGATTATGAGCTTTTTTGCTGCAGCTCTTTTGAGCAAAGTCTAGTCTTGTGTGTCAAGTATTCCCTCTCCGAATTCCATGGTTCGCGTGTTTCGAATCTTTCAAGTTAGTTAACGGTCATAAAGACGTTCCTGTCGAGTCTCTGTTTACTATTAGTGGGACTGTTCATTATGCCCTTTCTCTTTTTAAAGGCCACTGTAAGAGTAGTTCCCGCTCTCCCTTTCATTGTATATCGCACCTCTATCTATTATGTGTTTAATTTTCATTATTTTTGTATAATATATTGCCTGAATAATTTCTGTAAATTGTTTTCATTTTTTACCTCTCGCGTTGTTAATGTAGGGCACGATAAGCTTACAACACTTTATTATCATGTTCAATAAATTATTATTATTAAATAACTAGGGTTGTATATTATCCGCGATAATACTGAAATTGAACTTGCGATAGAGGTTTCAAAATGACCAAATAACTCAGTTATACAGTAATATAATAACGAAATATAAACCAAAAAGTAGGATCCCGAACATGTAACCGAATTTTACGTTTATATAACGTCATAACAAACGAAATCTTTTGTTGTCGTTTTGGAAACCAAATATCGACGTTCTGAGAACGCATTAATAGGACCGAAAACCGTAAATTATCCAAAGAAACACGTTAGTTTGTAACCTGGGTAACAAACGTTAGGTCAAATTTAAAATTAAACAGAACATTAAACATAACACTAATGTAGATGCAATATTTAACGAAATTTGACCAGCAGAAAAAAGGAAAAACCATCAGTGGGATTCGTGGGCCTGGTAGAAGAATGTTTACCCTAATAAGGTCGAGAGCCCTAGTTTGTCTTGTACCATTTAAGACTAGGATGTTTATGCTACTACAAACCAATACAATTAAAAACAACAAAACAGAGAACCAGTCTTTTATATGAATTAATATATTTTAAAATGAGACAACTAACCGCCTAATGACAATGGTTTTACAGATCCTAGTAACATAATAGATACATAATTTATATACTTTCCCTACAAATTTTCGAAATACTCGTCTTCACGTTTAGTTTTTACAGGTGGGTCAGATCTGCTGTGTTGAACAATTTCTAATTACGAAATATACTGTGCATTCGGAATGCTGCAGCTCTCGCGCGGCTACAAGGAACGTTATAATCCTTTATTCAACCTCGCCGTTAAAACTTTTCAACCAAACAAAATAAGGGGATAATTGCCCGCATTCTACTGTAATCATCATGTTATGAAATTAGCCATTGGCGCTAAAATTCAGAGCGAAAAATGCTCTAAGTGATCCTCGTGGTCCACAACCTAGTTTAGAGTCTGTATGTGCGCGTAAACATTTAAGGTTTTATGAGAAGGACTCGAATTCAGAATGCCGTTGTGCATCGACGAAATAATTTCAGGAACAAAGATTATATAATCTAACCAACATTTTCTTACATATTAAGTTCTAACCATCCTCAAGTAAGTTTTATGGGTAAATTCAATCATTAAACATTTGGAATTAATTTTTAGAAAATAAAATTTCGTGTAACATTAAACTAATGAAACACTTACAAGCCCAGACAAATTATTTTTCTTATCTCTCCTGGATAACGTGAGGAAACCTTGAAAAATTTGAAAACTCTACAATGTTTTTTTATTATAGCCATTACGGTCTGATCGCATCTTGTCTTAAGCCGTCTTTAACAATTTTGTAACTAGAAGAAAAAACATCCTTACCGCAGTCCAATATTTTTTTAGGAACGCGACAAACATATACGAATACCATCGAACAGGGTTGAGGCGACGTTTCGTAGTAGTGGGGCAAAGTAAGGCTTAATTTCCTTCTTTTTCGTCTTGTTCTTCTTCCATCTTCTCCTCGCAGACCGCTCTACAGAAAAAATTACTAAACCGATTTAAATGAAATTTGGTATACAGTCTCATATTAAGCTCCCATTGGGTCCTGCCAAAGGAGAAGTGCATATCTGGTATAGTTCTTGAGCTATTGTGACAAATGTACAGTTCAGAGAATCGGTAACGAAACCATGGAGTAATAAACACATTAGAAGTACTAAACCGGAGCGACCAGCGATTAAAAAAATTCTGCAGAAGGTTTGATGGTTGATTCCAGGTGAAAAAGTGGCGCTGTGTTTGAAAAAAAAATATTTTGCGAATTAAGAGAGTGATTAAGTAAAGCAGCGATTGCGGAACAAACCGATTCGTAACCCGTAAAAAGCGCCGAGCTTCTCACGGCGCAGCGAGGATTTGTACTGCCAGAGAGTTGAGGCCAAGCTGCGTCAACACATTCTGATAAGACGTTAAATAAGCCATATACGGTTTCCCTCCAGAGTGACAGAACCGTAGTTGTTTGGTGATTTTAAAAGTTATCGACAGGTTTATTTTGTATATCACCCTAATATCAAGTATTTTGAATCCTTTGGTAATTACAATTATGATAAAATACATTATTGAAATATTTTTATTTAAATCACTCACTGTTAATTGTATTTTATTTAGTTTTACAAACCTTTTTAAATTAGTGACTCTCACGTTGTATGTTGAAATCAAAGGGAAGGTAGTCCCTATGCAAGGTCCGGGTAAAGAGCACCTACCCGAGCACTTGCTATATTATCTCGAGTCAGAATGAAGCCGATTTTACCCCCTCGTACCTCAAAAACTATAGGTCGTATCAAAACAAGTGATGTATCGTTTGAAAGGTTACGGGAACGCGACAAACATATACGAATACCATCGAACAGGGTTGAGGCGACGTTTCGTAGTAGTGGGGCAAAGTAAGGCTTAATTTTCTTCTTTTTCTTCTTCTTGTTCTTCTTCCATCTTCTCCTCGCAGACCGCTCTACAGAAAAAACTACTGAACTGATTTAAATGAAATTTGGTATACTGTCTCACATTAAGCTCCCATTGCGGCCTGCCAAAGGAAAAGTTCATATCTGGTATAGGACTTGAGCTATGGCGACAAATGTACAGTTCAGCTGGTCGGTAATGAATCCATGGAGTAATAAACACATAAGAAGTACTAAACCGGAGCGACCAGCGATTAAAAAAAATTATGCAGAAGGTTTGATGGTTGATTCTAGGTGAAAAAGTGGCGCTGTGTTCGAAAAAATAGTTTTATAGGTTAAAATGCCCGCTATGACGGATATACTTGGAAACTATGTATGCAACATATTTATAGGTGGATTGTAGGTAAAAAGGGGCGTTGAGTTCGACAAAAATAGTCTTGCGAGTGTCAGGGTGGGGGTTGTCCGCCATAGGGCTTGTGGATAAATAAGTCCAGTTTATGACGTTTATGGGAATATAATAACAGATCTTGTGACTGTAGTTTACATCTGCTCCAATACTAGTTTTGGGTGACGTAGGGCTCGCGACGATTGTATTAATAGTTGTAGACTAGAATTTGATGTTCATATTGATTAAATACGGAACAGCTACAAAAGATTGAGAAATGGCTCGTTTCAAGGCTTGTTAAGTTAAGGTTAGGTTAGGGTTAGGTTAGGGTTGGGTTAGGTTAGGGTTGGGTTAGGTTAGGTTAGGTTGGGTCAGGTTAGGTTAGGGTTAGGTTAGGTTAGCAATTTCTGATTCGTAATTAATTACCTTGTTTTCCATTGAAACCAGCCATCTTTGGCTCTTTGTAGCTTCTCCGAATGCACATTCACTGTTTTTCATTGAAATAAAAAATTCTGTTTCTTTTGTAGTTATTTCGTATTTAATTACCCTGTTTTCTATTGTAACAAGCCATTTTTCGCTCTTTTGTAGCTGCTCCTTATTTAATTCCCTGTTTTCTATTGAAACAAGCCTTAGTTTAGTCTACAACTATTAATACAATCGTCGCGTACCCTACGTCACCCAAAACTGGTAATGGGGCAGATGTAAACTACTTCCTATCTTGTCCTAAAGAAATAGATTAAACATTCGAATGCTACTGATTTATAGGTTGTTTTTAAGTGAAAGAGGTGCAGTGAGTTCGAAGTGTCTCGCCAGTGTAAGGGTGGGCAGTGTGCCGCCAGAGGGCGGTAAACGATGCCAATTAGTAATAAACACAGTTCAAAACGTGTTAAGTTTAATAACAATCGTACAAGCTTATTTATTAACATTAAAAAATGAATTAAAGAGCATAATGATGTCACGTTTTACGGTTTTCAAAAAATTAAAGTAAACAATATCTAAAAGTACGCAAAGTTGGCGAAAGAGCTAGGCAGTTCTCAATATTCCAAATAGGTGAAAGTTCACTTTCCAATTTTGTTTATAAATATTATTTCCGCTTTGTTACTTTACTTCTATTGTTATAAACAAAAAGACGAAAAATCCACCCAAAAACCATTCGGTTAAAAATTGCAAGGTCCTTTAAACAAAAACGTCACGTCCTATATTACTCTAGGCCATAAAAGTAGTGAAATCAAATAACGGGCAAGATCTGTAATTATATTCCCATTAACGTCATAAACTGGACTTATTTATCGACAAGTGATGTGCTCTGAAGTAATATGCTAGACCTTGCGCGTCCTAAGTGTTTTACTGAGTTAAAATCCTTTGTACAACAATAAAACATTTCATATTTTACCCGTCAACCCTGCCCGAGTACAATCAAACAGTTTTTTAGTGGTGCCACTGCCGTTATTACTTGTACCACCAAATATAATATAAACTTCGTACCCAAGATTCAAAATCACTGCCTGGCAATGAGTCAATAGCATTTACGCACTTCCTACCGGAAGTCCGAACAAATTAGCCCGAAAGTTACCATGGTAACTAACAGTACATAAAACCGAGGCCAACTTTGTTGACGCTGTGTTCTCGCAAAAGCGCCTCATCAAAGTTGGCAGTAGAGGACTATAGAAGCGACTGATGGAGGCCGATTTTTATGAAGTGGGTAAATGCTTCGTAACAAAACTGTTAATCCGAATATTTTTCAATTTGAATCTAGGGCACGAGGTTTATATGATCTTAATTTACACTTTCAACGCTGGATTGACGTCCTATAATTAAAGGTATATTCTATTAGTCGTTATTCGTTAATTTAACTTTAAAAATAATGGTTCTTAAATTTTAATTGCATTTTTGTTTATATTTTGAAAAGTTTATTTAAGAATAAACGTGCTTATAACTTTTTAATTTGGCTGTAGCAGAGACTAGATCATAGGCGCTATATCGGAGAAGCTAACGCCGTTACGCCACTTACACTCGTTGCGCTCGCGATTCAAGTATTGTACTATCGTTACTGGCGTACAATAAAATGGATCAATTTTTAAACTAAAATTTGGTGGCTGATCTCAATTTGTTTTCATGGATAACTCTCTATCAAATACGACATGGACCAGCATTTCTAAAATGTGACTGAACATTATATATTATTTTATTTTTTTCTTGTCTAAAATGTGACTGATAAACATTAACACTTAAAAGTTTTTCCATATTATTTTGGGTTTTTTAGTCAAAATCGAATTTCCCGACGAGTCTTGGTGGCGTAACGGCCCTATTTTCTCCTAAGATAGAGTGTCTGCATCAAAAAAAATGATAGTCATGAGAACAGTTTTAGTCAATGAAACTTATAAAAGTATCAACAAACGATACAAATAATTATATTAAAATTTAAGTATAAATAGTAAAAAAGTCAAATTTACGAATAACGATGAGGAAAAACTATTAGCGTCTGCTTCAGCCGCTACCTATCTAAATTTCAATATTGCATGAGCCCTAATGGCTTCGAAGTTGGATTCTTATGTGACTAACATACTTCACAAGAACTAACGTACTGGAGCACGTCGCGAGTCATGCCCTCCCACGTATAAGTTTTTCTCATCCTGGCTAATGTCTTACCACTACCCTGATGCCCACTACTTGGTATGTCGTGGCTAACCGCTAAAATGGCGCTAGTCAATGTTAGGGGAACCATGATGCGAAAGGCGGAATCTACTAGTCTATGCACCAAACCATCATGAACTTCACATAAAGGAGCTACCCTTCTAACCCATCTACTAGACGCTTTGTCGGTTGGTAATGTTTTATTTTCAAGGAAATTTCTAATTAACTGTATCTTTTTATCGTTTTTCTGGTGGTCCAGAATCACGTCCCTATCTAATTGTATTAGATTGTCATGAACAGACTCAGCATTGCCGCGGTCTTCCGACAATGTCAGGAACCCCTCATTATCTGCCAGCAAATCGTGAGGTGCGCACGGTATCCGTGACAAAGCGTCAGCCACTACATTGCTTTTGCCTGTAATGTACTTTATAGGAAAATTTAAAGCTTGCAGTCTACTAATCCACCTTGCAAATTTCCCAGTTGGATCTTTGGTCTTAAGTAGCCATTGTAAGCTACTGTGGTCTGTCCATACATCGTATTCAGCCCCATCGATGTAAGGACGGAATTTCTCTAGGGCCCACACAATTGCGAGACACTCGCGTTCGGTGGTAGAGTAATTTTGCTCCGCTGAATTCAAAGATCTACTCGCGTAATAGATCGCGTGTAAGGGCCCCTTTTCCCCTGCTTCCCCAGGCTGCATGAGAGCGGCTCCTAGGCCTCTATTGTACGCGTCGGTCACAACTACAAAAGGAAGTTTATAGTTAGGGGCACTCATTACCGGGGCAGTCATTAAGGCCTCTTTTAACTTATCGAAGGCGGCCTGCTGGGTGGCTCCCCAGTGGAACTTTTCATCCTTTTTTAACAGTTGGTTAAGCGGGCTAGCTATATTCGAAAATGTTTTTACAAATCGCCTATAATAGGACGCTAACCCCAAAAAAGCACGAAGCTGCTTAACAGTTCTTGGGGCGGGGTAAGCCCTAACACTTTCGATCTTAGCGGGGTCAACAGCAATACCCTCCCTGGTTATCAAATGTCCCAAAATTACGACCTCATCTTGGCAAAATTTGGTCTTAGAAGCCTTCACAGTTAATCCCGCCTGAGCTAATGTTTGTAGGACTTTTTCTAATGTAGCTAAATGCTCCTCAAATGTGTCGGAGATTATGATTAGGTCGTCTAAATATGCTAAAACTCCCGAATCTCTAAGATGGGCAAAAAGTAGGTTCATCATTCGTTGGAAAGTGGCCGGGGCGTTAGTTAAACCAAACATTAAGACAGTATTATAAAACAGTCCACTATGTGTTACGAACGCTGCCCAATCACGTGACCCCTGATCTAAAGGTACTTGCCAAAAGCCGGCGCGTAAATCCATTATAGTAATAAATTTAGGTTTCGTAATACGATCTAGAATATCATCTATTCGCGGCATTGGGAAACTATCCTTACGCGTGACACCACTCAATTTACGGTAATCTATACATGGTCGGATGCCTCCATCTTTCTTTGCCACTTAAATGGTGGGAGAGCTCCATGGGCTATTGCTGGGTTCTATTAAATTGAGTTCTAGCATCTCATCGACCACCCTATCCATTTCAGCCTGTTTAGCGGGAGAGTACCTATATGGAGGCGTCATTGTGATACCTGGGTAGGTAACACGCCGTGAATACTGTCTGACAGTTCTCAAATAAAACTAATTTAACTCAAGAAAATGTTAAAAAGAAATTGTGATAAATATTATTTTTCGTAATAAATCCTGGATAAATATTTTTTGCATCAGGTGAAATTGGATAATGGGATTTCTTAAAATGGCACAGCTCGTTTTTTTGTCTTCTTTGGCACTCTGGCACACATTTTGCATTATTAACAATTTATTTTTACCATTTAAGTTATTTGCGTACTTTTGAAACTCGATGGTTGTATTACTTATCATTGAGGAACAGGTACATTTTGAATATTTTGAAATGGAAGAAGTCGAACCTTGACAACGCCATCTTGGAAATATCGGAAATACGACGAATTTATGAAGCGTTCTTTTACGGATGCTTGTTTTCTTTCACAACTTTAATTGTTGAATTGGCTATAAAAGGCCTTCACACTAGCTCGAAATGACTGGTTCATTCGTAGGATGCGACTAATATTAACGTCTGAGTAAAGATTCCACACTTGCCGTAATTACAAAAGTTTTAATCATGGCACACATGTTGTAAAGTTAATTAAAAGTAGTAAATGTACTTGAATTTTCAGTTTTATTTATTTTATGATCTTCGATAAACTAGATTATTTTTTAAATTCACACTATATTTTCGAAAGGTTTAGACATTTTCTTTACCAAAATGAGATTGGAGATTTTAAAATAATTTTATATTATCAAAGCATTTGCCATAGCAGATACAGTGCAATTCCAGACAGACTTCAAAAATTATATACACAAATCCATTGCCCCGAAAAGTTATTTTAATATTTTTACTATAATTGTTAGAATCTTGAAACTGTTATAGAACTTGTTGCAGTCCTTAAGATAGCCTTATTAATTAATTCAATGGCTTTTAAAATCATATTCATAAATCAGAATTAATTTAAGAAATCTACAATCCTATTTAAAAATAAATCGTTGTTTGTTATGTCTGAATGATTTGTTTTTAATTTCTTGAACGGAAACTTCTTTATATGAGACTCCGATAGTGCCTCGATTAGTAAGCGTCTACTATAGGCCTAGTAAACTTTATAAATATTGAAAGGAATTTTGGCTCTCGCTAGACTAACCTGTGTCCTGTTAAATCCCGAATTTTAAAATTCCTTCGGTGGTCCGAAATATTTGCGGTCAAAGATCATAAAATGTATCGTACACAAAATCATTCTGATAGTCCCAGAGGAAAAACAGCATAGAGATCAGGCCGACTACTCAACTGAAAGGAAACTGGGAATCCGGATTAGCTCTAGTTTCGTGACTAAAATGATCTGAAGTTCCGTCCTGCAAAAATCACATGCACCGTCTGGTTTTTAGCGGCTCGTCTTCGAGTCACTCTGGTAAAGTATCTTGCAGAGACCGTTTCTATGCGTCGCCATCTAGCCTGGGTGGTAAAAAAATAAGGTCCAATTAAATGATAGCCAACAACGCCACACTAGAGGCTAAGGCTAAACTGCTGTTGTTTGAAACCTAGCACTTGTTGCGTTACTTTGGCTCAACTGGTGATTATTAAGTAAATTGAGAATTACATCACTATAAAAATTTAAATTATCGGATGTTAAGAGAACACTGTTTAACCGTCGGTCCACCTGATGGTGAACAACCGAACATTTTGCACAAATCCCCCAATGCATGCTCCCGGAAACTGCTTTTTAGACGGCAAGATGTAGTATAGGTGGTAGGGTTGACGGCAGTGGCTCTTTTTCTCCGCCAGGTAGCGTAGATCCTAATTTTGATCTCTCCCGAGCCTGTCAAGTGCTGAATACATAGGCCCTTATGCCCAATTCAAACTTAAGGGGGCTTTGATATTCGTATGCCAAAAACTATAGCTAATGATGCAGAAAATCATTACAAGTGACCTCCCGTAATTTAAATACAATTTTGAAACACGTCTTTAAAAAAAAATAGCGAGTGTGAATAGGGGCTCATCAGTACTGTGTAGGAACTCTGGCTATTTCCGATGATAGCCAGAGATCCTACACAGTACTGATGAGCCCCAAAAGGGCGAAACCGGTCTACTGTTGGAATCTCTGGCCTAAATTTTGACTTTCGATATAAATGGATATAGAGTTATTGGGTAAAATCTTTTTAAAGAGATTACCAAATGTAGAGCTGTGGATGTAGAGCTGCCAGATTAAAGTTTTCCACTTAGGCCCCAGGGGCATTTCTGCTTGACTTATTTAAGGAACATTTGGGTGTTCTGAGTATTAAATCGAGTAAAGGAGCGTGTAGTATAATATTTGGTTTATTCCTTTAATTATGATATTATGTACCGTAGTTTAAATTAATTTGTTTTTGTTGTATGTATGTTTTAATTTACTTTTCACTTTAAATATTTATTTTATATTCATTTTTTTGCATTCATCGGTCGAGGTTTACTCCGGCTTTTGTTACGTCAAAACGTCAGTTTTCCCACTTGGGCTAACTTTGAGAATCTTCGATGGGTGGAGATTCAAACGGCGACGGTCAAGCTTTTATTAGTCATGAGTTGGCGACTTTTTCACAAGTTAACATCTGAACCCGGACCAGACAACGCATGTACCCCGGAAATTTCGCGGTCCTTCTTTTGAACTAGTTTTTGTTTCACGCTAATTTCTTCTTGTACAGTCGCGTGTTAATGAATTTTCCCTTTTTTAACTATTTGTAAATAAAGTAATATTTTTATCACAGCCCTTGTATCTTCCTTTCGTCGACACGTTAATATTGATTTTAAAAAAGCAGTACTGCGAACTGAAAAACTGTTCAGAGATCATCGAAGAGATCACTGAAATTAAAGCCTTAAAGGTACAAATATCATTTTAAATAGGTTTAATTGTGCACCGACTACTTATGGCGTTTACGTGTTATCAACCCATGCAAACACCAAATGATCTGCCAAATTGCTCTTCCTCCCCCCCAACAAGATTCCGAGTTCATATTTTGACACAAAAAGTGCTGCTAATCCATATTTATCATTATCACTGCACCTCTGCTAACTTTGAAAAACATTATCTCTTAGGCTGGGTTATGGTTTCGTTAGCATAACGTTTAAATTCACGAATACCAAATGCATGAGAGTGAGGCAGCCAAAAAATGTAATTTCCCTGCCTTAAAAAAGTTATATTTTTTCAGTGTTAAAAATTTAATTACTAAACCCCAAACCCAAACCGGCCATCTTCGAATGCTCAATATTAAAAATCCGTTTACAAAATTTAAATACGACATGCGTCAAAAAAGGGCCAAATCGATTTTCAGGCTATATGTTGACTATTGGGATAGATAAGGGTTTAAAGGCGCTACATATCAGTTGAGCCATTAATATACTCAAGAGCCTTGGAGGATATTATCTCCGCACGAACCTCGTACCTTCTGATCCATTAGAGAATATTTGACATTTAGTTTTACAGTCCGAATTTAGGCGATTGTTACGACTATTCGGCTTTTTATTCTACAGAAATCTTCACAGAGCGAAAATTAATATGTTATTTAAAATCTGCTTAAGGTATTCAATTGAATCGATGATGTTTTCTTTAAACACCGATAATTATTTTAGGCATTTTGCCAAATCTTGCAACTTGTGCGCAAGGGGCTAAGAATTTATATTTATTAATATTTCATTGATATTTTTATATTTAAAGAACGATTAAAATATTAAATAAAAAGTGAATTAAATACGAAACAGTTTAGCCAAAGAGTGATAAATTTCATGAAATCATAATTTTGGAAAGTTTGGAAATTCACCTTCTACATTTACTTTTAGGAGTAGATCAACCAACAAAAAAGAGTGTTTCTAATCTGCAACTATCGAGCAGCAACGTTTGATTATTTCACATGGAATTACCTACTGCGTTCATTGGTTATTTAGGGTGGTGCTTGATCGAGAAATGATGATGTAAATTTGAGGTTTAAGAATATTGTTCCGTAAAAAAGGCAATGAAATAAAATTATCGCCTTCCGAACGAGGCCTAGTAGATAGCATATTTCTAACTGCCCGGATTAGGTAGTGTTGCAATTATGATCGGTACGACAGATACGTTGTTATGGCCTCTAAACACTTTACAGCTGTCGTAGGCGTAAAAACAACATACACGACGGCATCGTACCTTGTCAGCAATCATATTCATTTTTCTGTCTTATAATTTTAAAATAACAGGGTTCGTACAAAATTTCCGGAATAAAATTCCCTGACATTTCCAGGTTTTCCCTGAGTAAATTGCCAAATTTCTCTGACCATTTTTGTAGAATAAATTTATGTTTTGAGGTAAAATCTTGAAAAATGTTAATTATGTATTTTTAAGACATTTTTCAAAAATTTATTTTTCGGATTTATTTTTGGGGTCATTTTAAAATTCCTTTACTATTTCAGACTATTTTAAATTTCCCTGACTATTCCCTGACCATTGGGAAACATCTTCAAATTTCCTGTCTTTTGCAAGTTTTCCAGGTATTCCAGGTCGTGTACTAATCCTGCATAAAGGCTTTCGGAAATAGCCAGGAGATTTGGCAGTAATGGGATCGAGATAAATATATATTGGCTGAGATGATGCGCTTGAGTGGTGAAAACCTTTTAATGTTCAGGTATAGCGCAATCGCCAACATTTGTGGTTGAAGTGATACCCTTCGACTGAAATGGAAAAACAGTTCTGTACGAGTTTATATCATCAGGAAGCACCTGTGTGTTTCATTTTTTACCTATACAGAAAAAGTATTTGACTGTTTTCATATAGATCAAAAGCGTCAAACGTTTCGCTTTTAGCATAGGCGTATTACGTAAAGTTTTAAGAAAAGTTAAATTTTTTTAGCCCGATTGATATACACCGGTAAGTTAATTTTAATTATTTAGTATCTTTACATTGAAATCTATGTCAGCCGTGGAACTTTCGCCAATAAGTGATGTCTAAGGACTTAATTTGACTGTTTCGTAGAGGACGTGCAAATACCATTTTTTGGGGATTGAATCGAATATCAAACAGTTTTTTTCAAGGCACGTCAAATACCAAACCGAATATTTATAACGTCAAATAATATAGTCAAATATTTTTAGAGCAAAATTTTAAGCCAGTTAATTGATCAAATACCAAATAGTATTTCGAATACCAAATAATTCGACGTATTTGGTTTTGAAATAACTAAATAGGTTGCATATTTGTCAAAAAAAGTAATTGAAATCACTGTTTATTTTACTTGCAATAGTAAAATACTAAACGAAATGTATAATTTATATTATATTTTATTTATTTTATTTAATAAATTTAAACTATAATAGTAAACTTTTTCAATGAAAACTTTTACAAACAAAATTTAAAATACACATTTATAAAGTTTAACTAACCCAGGTCCAAGTCAGCTAGCGACTTTTATTCTTTAGTAACTACTAACTTCAATTAAAATCAAAGGATCTGCTATATTTTTCATGCTTTGCAAACACTTCATTAAAATCTCGGGTTTTTAAATATATGTAGATCTTTTATCACAAATAAAAAAATAATATTTAATTTAATTTATAATAATTATAAACCCAGAAGTTAGTTAACTCAAAAATTCAAAACCGAAAGATCCAAAAAGTTACTTACTTCAACCTTTCTCCCAGTTATTAGTTTTGTTTTGAACTTGGTTTACGTTTAAGTTTTACTTTGTTATTCTAGAAAATTAAATAACAAAGAACACGCGAAAAATCTAGCCAATAGGCGCTAGAATAAACAGCTTCTGCCTTTCGCTAAGAAGTTTTAATGAACACGGTATGAATAATGGACGTGCAAATTACTCTTAATATGGTCCTTTCCGCTGTGGCCTAAAGAGAGGTGCCAGAAATAAGGACTAGTTCGGAAATTTCACAGCGTTCTCCTCTGATGGCCTTAGAACTCAACAAATTAGAGAAAGACCCGCGGTTATTCGACCAGTTTGTAAACTATTTGAAAACCAAATACTTTTTTTCCTATCTTTTCGAATATTCGACTATTTGATCAAGAAAAACGAATATTAGCGAACTTTCCCAAGTGCTATTCGATTTGGTATTCGATCGAATTATTGGATCTTACCAAATATTTTTCACACCCCTACCGTTTCGTAAATAAATGATATAAAAAGTAAATTAATCGAAGTAAAAAAACGCGATATTTACCGGACTGGAAACATTTTCCTTATTGCTCTTATTTTCCAGTAGAATAAGAATTAATAAGTGTTCGGCCCAAACCAATATGAAATCGGTATCGGTCACTGACATCGCGATTTTCCCGATTAATCGGTTCGCATCTAAAATACCGAGTTTAATCGATTATCAAAAAAAAAAACCTTCCGATACCGATTTTACCCGATTTTTTTCCGATTATTTTAAAACGATTTTCTTAAAGTCCTGGTAGATGGTGCCACTAACCTTAACCCTTTGAAGTTCAAACTTCAGTTGCAGCATGGAGAAATGGGGGTGGAGAGAAAGAGACGGCGTTTTCGTAGATCGAGCCCTTACCGGAGTCTCCCAAGAGTGGGTGGAAATAAGGGGGAATAAAAAAAGGGGGACGTTGGTTTTCAAGTTGAGGGCTAGACCCCAGATTTAAACGTTTAGGCTTTGTAAATATTGCTGACTCAAAGGTTGCTGAGGAGAAACTAGTTGAACATATCGTTGGGAGGTTCAATTTTTCTTCAAAAACTCAAACTAAAACTGCAATCTCTTCGAAAAAAGGAAAATATTCCAAAGAACACGCATTTCCTAATAGTTATAATATGACAAAGATTAGTATTTTTTTTAAATTCAAGCAAATTTTAATAGAATTGTGTAAATTCAATTGGGAAAATTTTGAGCGAAATTCATTATATTCGGGAAAAGTTGGGTTAAATTGGATATAATCAAAAATTAAATTTGGGAAAAATGATAGGTTTGGATCATGTAAATTGATCAAATATACATGAAATATCTAATTTTTGGATATATGGTTTTGTGTTTGATGTCAATAGTATTGGCGATGAATTACGTTTAATATAATAGCCTATCGTGAGTTCCGCGTCACATTATTTGTCAAATCTATATCCCAATCAAATAATTATTTCTGCTGGTTTTCGAAATTCAAGATGGATGTTAATTTATTTAACGTTTATCAATGTTTTAAAATAATAGTAGAATTCTAAATATTTTTTTCGTGTTATCTATTTCAACACATCATTTTTATAGTCCTTTCGGAACAATAATTGATTTTCAGGAGTTCTACCTCACCCATCTTATGTACTAAGCCAGAGAAAGGCTTTAGCTTCTTTTTTCGTTACAATATTATAGAATATAAATAGTGTGTCTGCTACGCTTGCATTATTGATAAATTGCAACCATTTATTTAACCAAATTCCTATAATTTTATAAATCATTCACATTTCTCTATCAATATGCGCTTAAATAAAACATCTTCCCAGAAATTGCCAAGAAGTAATATTTCCGACAGCCAGGACTTACTATTTATATAGTGCTTGTTGAAATATTAGAAAGCTGGGATTTTTTCTCGAACATAACATCGGTTTTTTGCTAAGCCTTAACATGACAAAAAAATTACCATAGTTAAAAGGAAACACTTGATGCATACCGTACTCCAAAGTAATACGTTTAGTTCTAAAGGAATTAGTTTTCATCTTTTTCCGAAAGAAAATTTTATACGAAATAAATTAACTCTGTCCGGTAATATAAAATATTCCCTATAATTTTAATTATTTATACCATAAGAGGATGATAATAATAATATTATCTTCATATACTTAGATTTAGTAACATTATATATTTTACCTTAAAATATATTATCGGAAAAAGTATGTTCCTTATACACGTGAGCCGACGCGTTTCTTCTCTGACGCAAAATTCTCATGAGGGCAAAAACGCGTCTCCAATTGGCTTAAATATGACTTTTTGCCTAGCCATTCTAACCGTTTAACCGACCGACCGGAAATAGTTCCTTTCCAGATGAATTTGGAGAGAGGAGTAAAAACCGAGTATCTTTTATTGAAGCGTTCATTTCCCAAATATTTTGTGAAATTATATAATTTTCCCTAAAATTCACCAAATTTACATTATTTAGCCTATATTTTCTTTAAATCTACCCAAATTCAGACATTTAATATAAATTTAACCAAATTTAGATATTGCAAGTAAATTTGCCCTATTTTATCCGGAATGTAGGTAGCTAGCATTCATTTGGTCAATTTCTCCAAATATCGCTAATTTTTCAAATCACTTGTAGTAACCCAATTTTACATAAAGTTAAATCAGTGTATTTTTATATTCCCAAATTTAACCACCTCTGTTTTTTTTTGTTAAAAAATTGTCTTTAAAAATGTAAAATATTTCATAGAATCTTCGATTTTGCCATTTGCTAAGCAGCGGAAATAAAGGAATACTCTAGCCCGAAACCACGATTATTCGGCACATAAACCCATAAACCAATCAAAATATTGCGGAAACACGGTTTATAGATACGTAAACTAAAGCGTGAATTAAGTTATGATTTTAGACCCACGGGTGTTCCATTCCTGGCTGTGGCCCTCAAACGTTTTACAGTACTTAAATATGTGTTTGTAACCAATTGTTAATTTAAATTCAATGACATTAAGTACGATTACATCAATATGATTATGTTAAGTTAACCCGCTAAAAATAGAATTATTTATAAAGAATTTTACTTCATCCCAATAGCAATATTTTAATTTTAAATAGAAGCCCCAGATTCTTGTTGTATTACACTGGTAAAACAAGGTTTACTTTAAAATATAACTTTAACAGATAAATTGTAAATCCATGATCGCTTAGTCAGATTATTGCGAAAACCAATTGAGAATTTCTAGTTTTACAGATGGAGTGGGGCTATATTTTGGACGGAGTCGTGGTCGTGGCGTCTGTGGTGATCTGCGTGTTGATCAGCGTCGTAGTCAACAGGAGAGAGAAGAAGACCGTGGATGGTTTCCTTTTGGGGGACCGACAGATGTCCGTGATCCCCGTGGCGTTTTCCGCTTTCGCAACCATCATATCAGCCAATAATATAACTACCATGGTGGGGGAGAGCTTCGCCAACGGATTCCAGTTTTTCATCATCGTGTTCACGTTCTTCCTTATGCAAATCCCGATTGCGTTCCTCATCATACCAGTCTTCCACAACATGAAATATCTCAGCGTTTATGAGGTAAATGCGTACTTTATACTGATTCCAGCAGAAGGGGTGTCAACAAAAAGACAAAGAGTTAAATGTTAAATATTAATGCTTTAATTGAAACTGCAATTAAAAGTGATTCAATAAAAACCACTTCTAGCAGGAAAAGATCATCGGCCTATAAGCTCAGTTGGATAGATCGTTGTGCTAATAACGATCCCCCCGTAATGTATGGTGATGGTTATGTTAACTGAATTAAATATTTTATTATATTAAACAAACGATATTTATTCCAACTGTAACTGTAAATAATAAAGTGTGGTTTGAGATTAAAACGTTTTAGTCCTCTTCCTCTATCCAAGGTTATTTTATATTACATCAGTGTTTCCACATTGAGGGAAAGTAACCCCTTTTTGGGATTTTCCGACCTAAAAGGGATTTTATTTTGGAAGAGAGGGAAAAAGAAAAAAAATGGTATTTTTCAAAAATTAAGTATTTAAAGGATTTTGGGAATTTTCTAAAATGTTGCCAGAAATATTTGGTCTAGTACTTCAAATACCGCACTTCGACCTTTATTAGACACCACGAATGAAATAAACTGGAATCCCAGGCGGAGGCGCACTATTGTAATTCTATTTTTAGTTCCACTTCGATATATATATATATCGAAGTGGGACTATTGCTATGGACGGAATGTTGTAAGTGTTGTTGTTGTTTGTTTGTTTGTTGTGGAAAGCGACGACACGGTAGATGGAGCTGCGACAATAATTTTTTTTATAATTTATATTATCGGCGTCGCCGAGACTGGAACACAGAAGCTGCTGGCCGCGTAATCTCCAAAAACCGAGGGTTTTACCAACTGAGCTTCGCCGTCCTATACGTAACTTTAGCTTGAACGTTTACCATTGAATACTTTTTGTTTCGTGCCCGTCCTATAGGGGGGCGCATTTCTTCCATTGGGGGCGGAACGAAATTTTGCGTTTACTCAATAGCGGTACAAGTAGATTGTTAACTAGTAAAGGCGGGAGAGATAGATCCGTTAGACATTGCAGCAGAGAGCATATAATATTATATAAGTAATAAGTGTGGCACTTTCTTATCGAAACCGTGTATGGTCAGAAGTAATAAATAAGTGTGGCACTTTCTTATTAAAGGGAGTGACCGAAAAAAACAGTTGGTCTCATTCGATAGAGCTCTTTGACACGCACGCAGTGCCGTTAATTTCCGCCCCCTCCGACCAAACCCCGTAAAGGGAGAGTTACCGGAAAAGTTGATTTCATGATAGTGGGCGGTGGAGGATGGTGAATTTTATATCAAACAATAGGAAATCACATGGGCTCAACAGCTTTTTTATTAAATTGCCCACCCGGGTCAGCTGATGGTGGGCGGCATCCACTCTTTAACTTAGGATGTCAATTTATATATCAAACGATAAGAAATCACGTAGCCTCAATAGTTTTTGTATTAGTTTGCCTACCTGTGCCTACTAAGGGTGTATAGGTTTGTCCACTCTAATACACTGATGTCGATCTAATATTACGGCCTGGGCCGACTTGTTCAATCTAACCCACTCACTTCTGCGACCCGCAACATTTTATTTAGCGACGCCATGAATCTATAAATATTAGACGTAGATATGATTTTACTGACGTTGGTTGATCTTTTGGGTAATTTAAAAATGATATCCCATCTTATATTTACTCTTGAGCATTATTGCCATTTAAAAATGAACAATGTGAACCACCGTAAGAATGACGACTCGATTTAATTTCTTTTTCAACTATGCTTTACGCTAGTCTCTACCTATTTCACGGGAAAATATATGCGGGGACCATATTTTTTTACCAACTGACACGCTAGAAGCATCACAGGCACTCCAGACAGCAGTACCACCAGGCACTTTTCCCGTAATCGCCTCTCTCAGCTCTCCTTGCATTCCTCCATGGTGAAATATATTTCTGAAAGCGAGATTACTGGCCCATTAGCTCAGTTGACTAGAGCGTCGTGCTATTAACGCGAAGGGTTTGGGTTCGATCTCCCCAATGGGCCAACAAGAAAGTCTCATTTTCTTGAAACAATTTTTTAAGTGGGTAAGATCCCGCCCATGGGATAAAGAATTTTTTTGAACTACAATTTTTAGTTTGTCAGTGAATAATTCTTAGCAGAATGAGTGCATTGGCCTTTTATTCGAGCTGATTAGAGCGTCGTGTTCATAGAGTAACCCACTCGCATAGAGTGGAAGGCCCTATGGAAGCGCATGAAGCAATAATCCTAACGGGCCACCTTGTTTTCGAGGCGTGAATTAATATAGTCCGAAGAGCGATGGTGTTGTTTTTCCATTTTTTATAGTATAAACTTACCTTTTATCTAGATATTATACATTTACTTTAGGCGAACTTGTTTATTTCACGCCTCGAAAAGAATACATTGCGTACGAAAAGTGTTAACAAATTTTGTAGATTGATAGCCTAGTATTTAGGTTTTTTGGACTTAAACTCATATTTTAAAATTGCTATATCGTATTTTTTTAAGTTTTAATTTTATTTTTTTTTTGGTTTTTAGTATGTTGAGAAGCGATTCGACAAAAGCACCAGAATTTTCTTCTCCGCGGTTTATTTAATTATAAATGTGAGTAAAACAAATTATCCAATTTCGCATATAATAAAAATAATATCAAATACAAAATGTTCGAGAATCAGAGGCAGATGTCCAATTATTTTCGAAAAGTATCGCTACGGCTCTTTGGTTCACAGACGCTATTATATAGTTTTTCCTCATCATTATTCGTAAATTTGATTTTCTAAATAATGATACTTGCATTTTTATATAATGTTTGCATCGCTTGATTATATTTTGATAAGATTATTTAAGAATAAAAACGTTCTTGTGACTTTTCAATTTCTCAGTAGGAGAAGCTAGATCATATGCACAACCTCGGAGAAGCTAGCGACGTTACGTCGCCTACACTAGATTCGGTCGCGAATAGCAACTGTCGGCTCTTTCATTGTCACCTGTATTATGATATCGCCCTTATTATTAAGGATGGCAATGAATCTATCCGAATCTTCGAAAAAACGACTTCAATAGATAGCCTGGTGTCATCTATAAATAGCAAAGGAAATTAATATTCAAAATAGCGTTACGATAACTTCATCAGAGAACCATTTATAGTTATGATAATTTGACAACTTATAATCTACTCAGCGGACGTAACCCTTAATAAGCCTTTCTATAAAGTCATTACGCTTGCCGAACTTGTTTTAATGTATCGCCTCCGTCCCGAGATACGTATGAGTTCAGTTCAGTTTTGAAGGTTAGATCTTTATAAAAGGGCGACTCGTCAAATTTTAATTGGCTATCATAGTGAAACGTTACTTCTACGTCACGAGTTACGCGCCCGATACATCTAAACAAGAAGGCCAATGTTACTCTATAGAAAGGCCTATTATATATCCTATATAAAATATATTAAAATTACAAAAACCTTAAAATGATTTGAAACGTTGAAAAGTGTATACAGAGAGATAATGTTAAACTAATTTAAATCTAAGACATGTAAATATTTTGACACAAAACAAGGTTTTCATTATTATTGAAATAAAATCATTATTGGGAAAAAAAGTGAAATAGGGAAATGAGGATATAGCAAATGCACTAACGATTAGATATTTAAATGGCAACACCCAAATCCCGTAACTATGCCTCTTTTGTACCACTTGATTGCATGACCGGATAATAATATTCTAGATTTTCCGGAGCTCGGGCAGCAAACCAGTAAATTTCAAACTTCGGTTGGGGCCTTTAAGTAAAAAAGTCTTACAGCTATATAAGAGGAAAAAGCCAGATACTCTAAAATAGGAGCAACACACACAGCACCCTACACAAGGAGTACGCAACCCGTCAACAGTCGTGCATTTTCTTGTGTACATTATTCATTGGTTAGACGCTTTAGCGCCTTCTGCCGTTGGAAGGGGAAATTTGGTAATTGTCTTCTCCCCGCCCGTAAAACGTTCAGCGTAAAGGTTCATCCAATGAAATTTGTACACAGCACTGCCTTAGCGTGATTAAGGCCAGCTGCGTTCTCCTTGTGTTTGTTGCTCCTCCTAGCTATAACTATGGGCTATAGCTTAGCCCATGCGTTCTTCATCATGTTTTGAATTCAATCAAATCTAATTCTCAAAATGTTTAAGTCAGCGTTGAACCGTTGAAATTTGCTGATCGTCATTTGGTACTTCGGGATGGACGTCACCATTCCCAATGGTTGCTCAACAATTTCAACGTCGCTGTAAAGCGTTGATAGCAGTCCTGTTAATAGCACCGGTCTGTTAATTGCTCGGACCGGTTTATTAATGGAAAACCTAGGGATCGCAGGTCATTGGAACCTTATAATTAATTGTAAAATTTCATAAAAATTAAGTAGATGTCATGTTGAATATTTAAGAGCTTTTGTTTTTGCTTGACTTTAGAGTCCCCTCTTTAAGTCCCAATCCCGCGAGAATGTTTTTTTAATGGACAGGATGCAAGCTCCAGCGACTGAGTTCTTTAATATCTGATCTTTTATTTTAATACTCAATAAGATTTCACTACTACCCTCATGTACTGTCTACAGTAAACACTCTCACTTATTTCGGTACTAAATACCTTTACTTATGAATATTCGTGATCGAAAACTATCACTACGGCGTCTTGGGTTCACTTTTTAAGCCTTGATAGCTAGTGGCTAAAGCAGTATAACTCCCAAATAACAAATCTTGGAAAATATTGCTCTTTAGTAAGTTTTCTCAGCCATAATTATCCCTCTCATGCTCCTATACTTTGAGTTTCTTTTTAAATACCTTTCGTTGCGTTTGAATTCTGGCCGTTCTCTCTGACGATTGTTATATTCGCCATAGGGCTTCAGCGAAGGTGCCCCCCGGCACTGGTGAATAGCCATCCCTATATTGGCTAGTCGCTATTCCCCGACTCCGTCTTTGTCATTGGTCCGACAGGCTTACCCCTCGCTCTAGCCCTTTTTCTCTTGGCACTTCTTTCGGCACTTTTTCATAAGCCACCTGTTCCCAAATGTTAGTCCCAGAACTTCGCTTCTTTATTCATTTTGAACTCTTATTGCAAAGAATTGAAAATTGCATTAAAACCAGTACGGTGTAAAAAAAGCATCGGTATCGAGGCTTTCATGTTAGAAAGTAATTTTGGTAAATTGCTTTTAAATATTGAATATGTCAAAGTTAAAGAGTTAGTTATGGTCTCTGACTTTGAAACATGTGTGTACTGTACGGGGCTTAACAACTTCCTGGGGTCATCAAGACCAAGTGCCCTCTTGCTCATGAAAACTTGGTTCATTCCACCTCGGTCTATTGGGCAATTTAAATATGGACGACAAAAGGTTATTGGTTCCACGTGACACTATATCCAACCCGGATGAAATAGGTCACGTGTCCCTGTGTTTAAAACCAGAGGACAGTAGTTTTTGGGTCAACTTCTCCCAGAGGTCTCAGCCCTAGTGAGACTGAGATTACAGTTCGGGTAGTCAACTCTTAGAAGAAGTCTCCGGTTCATTCAATAACAATATACACTATACCCGCGATAACGCGATCCTACGAACATCATCCCTTTTCTTCGATTGGTACTAAGGTACCAGACACTTTCAATGGCCTTCGGGTGTAGAACATTGTTAATATTAATCTAGTACTTAACCCTTCTGGTCAACGTTTAAATAAAGGATTAATTACCTATTCGATCTAATAATAATAATCAGCTAGGCTAATACCCAAGGCACCACCTTAGGCCTAAGTCACCAAGCTACTATTAAAGCCATTAATTCAGGTGGCCGAGTTACAATGCGTGAGAGGGGGGGGCAAGTCCTTCATGCCCCGCGAGCCAACAGCTCCCTACACTCACTATTACCGTTAACCTCAACAAGTTTTTATGGAAGAGGAAACCGAAGAGCTCGGGGGAAAACCCCTGAAACCAGTGGGGAGAGAACATGCAAACTCAACGCAGAAGGAGTTGTTCCGAGTTTCTACCCAGTGCCACAAGCTGGGATCGAATCCGGCTCCTTTTGCTGCGAGGTGAAAGTGCTAACCACTCCGCCTCTGGCATTCAACCTCTGGTCTAGATTTGATACATACCTCAGGTTTCATTTATAATTTTCGGGTTTTATGCATTTCTTGTGTTGTATAAAATTACAACATCAATTTTAAATTTATAAATGTCAATTCCCAATGAGTAAATATTTCATTAACTTAGTACTGAAACCGAAACACATCCCTAAACATTTAAGAGCCAATTATCAGTAAATATATCGCTAACCCCAATAGTGAAAGTAACGCGAGTGATCGGGACAAAATAACTTGTTAGTGGGATCTATGCCAATTCAAATTTAATTTCTCTTTTTTTATCCTCTTATTCCAAAGCATTGCAAACCCTGCTAGAGCAGACGCTATTAGTTTCCCTCAACGTTATTCGTAAACTAATAATGAAACTTGCATTTTAATATAATATTTGGTCGGTAGACTTAAAAACATTATTTACTTCTACACGAAATAAAATTATAATGGTACTAAAATATCTCATTATGCGACTGTGATATAATTGAATATCACTCGAAACGGTGGTCAATTTCTAACAGCACGGACAGAAAACGTTATGGAAAGCCATAAGCCTCCCCTAAATATTAAGCGAAAACCGGTGACATCACTCGCGTCTGCGCATGAGGGAAGAGAGAACAATTCAGTCCAGCTGCAATCTTAGCTATTCCTCTCCATTACACATGATACTACAAACCTCATTTTAGCGACCTATAAGTTATCAAATGACCTGGGATCCTATTTGCCAAACTTAATACGGACCTATCATTTATATTGGTTCCTTAAGCGGTTGCTGATAAATAATAGCTGCAAACGGATATCACGATCAATGAAGATTTTCATACCCCGTTCATCAGACGGTAAAATAAATTCCAACGGCTTTCCGGCCTTGGGAAATCAGTTTTCTACTATTTTTATTTGATATTATTACTGCATTTGTTTTCAGCTTGTTTTTAATGCGGTACATCTTTACGTTCCCGCCATCACGGTGACTACAGTAACTGGAATTTCTTACTGGATTACTCTGGCAGCATCTGGACTCGTCTGTACGCTGTACTGCGTCATTGTAAGTAACTCTTACATAAAGGCAACTCTGTTTCAAACATTTACTTTAATATAAATATAAATATTATTTAAATATATTTATTATAACTATAATTTAAATAATAATATAAATATTTATATTATTTAATTATAATTATAATAACTTTAAGTTAAATAATTATATAAATATTAATACTATTTAATTATAATTATGACTACTTTAATTTATCATAATATTAATATAAATATTATATAATGATAATTATGATTTAAATAATAATTATGATTTAAATAATAATTATGATTTAAATAATAATAATAATAATAATAAAATGTTTTCATAATATTTAGGCTTAAAGAACTCTAGTTTTTTCCAAAAGAAATTAAATCAAAACTTAAACGTAGGATTTCTCTAAAGAAAAATTTTCAATACATAAATAAATATTGAAATTCTATCCTTCTTTATACTTATAGAAAGCATAAGATATATCAAATTGGGTTTATTCATCGTATGAACAGTTACCGTTGTTGGTAGCGATAAGTGACGTTAACGCGGTAGCTTTCCCGTATCACGTGACCGCCAACGGGAAAATCATAATTTTAAAATTGGTGGACCAAACATGTCATGGCCGGGAGTAGTGGCGTACTCCTGTAAATCCAAGTGTCAGGGAGGCAGAGTTTGTGGAAGGCCGTGTGAGGACGACCACCAATCCCCCCCCGTATCCCCCCGTTGGCGTGGCCGTTACACATATCTCGCCCTGATTAATCAGATCTTCGCCAGGCTCGCGGTCTTCTCAGACTCAATCAGCCCTTATTTCTTCCTTCTTTGAATAAAAAAAACGAACATGTCATGGGGTATACTTCCCGACGTTCATAAAAACGTATTGAAAATGGAACATGTGCGCATAAAGTTTTCTAAGAGCAACGAATCGCTAAGGCATAGAAACAATGCAAAATGTTTGTCATAACCTCAAATCTGCGAACCTTTTATGGCCTAGTGTGATACTTCTGTCGTTAGAAGTATATTATAAACAACAACAAGCCCGTTACCGTGGAAACTCTAGGTGCGTTTGGCCGCGACGGCTTAGCCCTGGTACATTCCATCGGTCGCCGGCTTCGCTTAGCAAGTGGCGAGATCCGATCCGTCGAGTATACCTCAAGCAACGGATTACTATCGCCATCCAACCCGGAAACGCGGCTTCGGTGCTGAACACGTTCCATCCCGGGGCCTCCCTCGAGGACTTTCTATCATCTCTTTAGATTTCTTGTAATCAATACACTGATAGAACTAGCTTTAAAATGGTGTCTTAGCATTTTGAAATTAATAACTATTTAATAATATAAAACAAACCACTTTCATTTATCTTACGCAGTTTGATTAAAAATATATTTTAAAATTGGTAAAAGGTTTTTTTTTAAAATGTTTCGCCATGTTTAAGACATATAACCAAACGTAGCCTTCACCACTTTTGAAAAATACTTATCGTAGTTTCAGCTAAGACCAATAATATAATATATTAAATGACGAATTGGGGTGGTTGTCATACTTCCGCCAATGTATCGGGTGTTAGTATTATACAAAAACCAGTTCTACGAACTGAAAAAACTAACTGGCGTTAGTATCGGGCGGGATTTGAACCCGAGCCTTCCTGCGCGACCGGTGAGCGTTCTACCACAGAATCACGGATACAAAAGAAACTCTTCCGAGGAAAAGTATATTTTGGCTTGCCAACTTGTTATTTTCCTCTTTGGTGGTATATTGCCTATAGATTGCTGGCGATTTTGGTTTCGTCCTATGCAACCTCCAAACACATTTTTACGATGGGAGTCCAAAATACTGGATGTTTATTCGAAACGATGTTTGAGAAACGATGGTTCCATCTCTCACATTGGTTGTTAATTCTATCAGCGTCATTCAGGGTCATCTCATGAACGCGCCACACATTTGGTGGAAATATTGGCGGTACTTTACGAATTCATACCATTGTAGATTTTTCACCTTTAATACGTCTAAAGGGACCATTGACAAACGTAGCGTCAAAATAGTTCACCGCATCAACTGCAACTTCGTTAGATATAGTCCTTAAGTAGGTCATTCCTTATCTATAGTTTTTTTCTAAACCAAGAGTTTGAATTTTCCAAAATGTGCTTTGGGTATAGCGCGTCGCACACTGAAAGGTTTTTTGTCTCAGCAACTATTGCTGGTACACTCTGTTCAAAAAGTCTTTGCCCATGGGAGATTTCGAACATTTTCGCCCGTCATTTCTTGTATAGTTGCATCAAGTTGAAGCGGACATCGGTAGTAGATAAATAAAATGTTTAGCTACAAATTGGCCAAAATAATTTTCTGCATAGACTTATAATTTGGCCTATTTTGTCCAACTTTTTTATTTTTGATCTCAGGTCATTTTAAACCCGATTTTCGTGTTTTCCGGGATTGATTTATATTTAGTAAGTGTTGGAATTATTCAAATCGACGCATTTGTTCAAAAGATATTAACCAATTCGTTTTCACAGAAATTGAGAAATATCTAAACATCTCACCAAACCATTTAATATAATATATGTTGACGGGTTTTGTTGCCATCTATAGTTCCTAGAAGTAATATTTTTTGTTTAATTCTAAATATGTAACAAATTGAAGGTTAACATAAATATTTTCTGGTACCGACGACAATATATCACCCATTGCAGTCACGAAAAATGGCGCTGGTGCTGGCGACCTGCTGTTAAGACGAAACGTCGGTTTCGTACCGACTTCAACTTTGTTGAACATTTTGACGCTACTCTTGGCTTCGGGCTCTAATGCCACGACATTCCATCTCTTTCTAACCAATTAGAATACGGCGGGATATTAATAATTTTTCAAATTCCAAATAATGCACCATGCGAGGAAGCACGTATAAATTTATTTATTTTTTTATATTTTATCCACCAGAAAAGAACGGTAATTAAATATAAATTAATTATAAAATTATTAATTTAAGTATTTTATCTATTATATTTTTTATTTTGAAAAAGTATATTTGGTTTATCCAAGTATCCCAATAATCATTTAATAATTATTAATTATATTGTTTCAAATGAATTTTGAGTAATACTAAGCGCAATTTAAGTCACGGAAATGAAAACAAAGGAATGCGCGCGCATCCTACGTTGTTTCTGATTCCGGTAGTAGCGAACGCATAGTGTGCAATAGCCAAAACGTAAGCTAACATCAGCGTCAGCTTCTATTGGCAATGACGGGAAAAACTAATTAAGATTAAAAAATAATAATCGTCAACTTGAAGAAATGTTTTGACAGTGTGCGACGGGCTTAAGATGATAAAAGCTACCTTGGATTAACAAATATTCACCAAGAGTAGATTTCGCGGCTTGCATCACAGCTTTCTCAAAATCCACATATATAGTTACAACACAACCATCAATTAAAACATGAAATAATACTTTGTAAGTTTACTGAGCTTTCTTTTCAAAAGCCCGTAAGCTGCGGTAACGAACACATTGTTCACTTCCACTATAATGAGGTAAAGTTGTAAAAATAGGTGTTTACTTCCACTCTAATGACGTAAAGTTGTAAAAATATGTGTTCTCTTCCACTCTAATGACGTAAAGTTGTAAAAATAGGTGTTCTCTTCGACTCTAATGACGTAAAGTTGTAAAAATAGGTAATCACTTTCAATCTAATGACGTAAAGTTAGAAATGTAGATGTTCACTTCCACTCTAATGACGTAAAGTTATAAAAATAGGTATTTACTTCCACCCTATTGACGGAAAGTTATAAAAATAGGTATTTACTTCCACCCTATTGACGGAAAGTTGTAAAAATAGGTGTGAAGCTTTTGTGAAATTGCCATCCATACACTACACATCCGTTTTGCAAAGGTTCTCGAAACCCTAATAAGTTGAGAAAATGATCATTTTTTTTAGGTTCTTGGCCGTTACCGTGGAATAAAAATCGCCTATTATTAGCCCCTAAATTTTTACACCAGTCACCTTCAATTGATTATTTCTCTAGACTTTGATGCTGCTTTGGTTTGTTTTTTCATCCTTAGTGTCGAATTCGCCTCTTAAAAGTGTCCTCCCATGGTATAAGTGACTTAGTATCGTATCGACACTAAGTGAATTTACTGCTTCTGCGAACAATTCAAACGGATATGTCCGAGACATTCAGGCTATTTCTTTAATGTTTGAAACACATTTGCTTACCTTTACTCCTTCCATATCCGACGGATGATTATGAATAGAAGTTAGGTTGGGGTCATTCACATCTAATATTGTTTTAAGTATTGCTTTGAATTTCATGGAACCGGATTTATTACACCGCCAGTGAATATTACACTTTCCTCTTAAATGTGCAATATACATTCAAAAAAATTCAAATGGTTTTTTGATTTTTTAGGCATAGATTATATAGTTTTGTATTTTTGTGCGTGGCCCTAGGCATATCAAGCTGAGACGAGCGGACTAAATTGTCCCACCCACTCTGTATGTGTTAATACGCTGACATGGAAGAATGAATGGTGTGTGAATGTTAACCTTAAATAATAAAATACATTGTTATTTAATTATAATCGAACTTATGACAGGATACACGGCAAACTAAGAGCATATCATTAGCGTGATTTCAAATTACCCATTTTAGCACTGTAAGGAATGAATCAACGTTCACTAACAATATATTAGCAGTACCCTGTTTACCTCATGTTTAGAAAAACCACGCCTCTAATCCTTCTCCAGATAAATGGGGAAGACATGCCACTCGCCACCTCATCGCTCTCCCTATCCGAAAAACTCGAAAAGAGAGACTATATTTGCAGCTGCATATTCTCAAATAACGTTAATTTATTCTTGGCACTGTTCATAATCTTTGCCTTGATTAACTTAACATAAAAATATTTTTTTATTTTGGAATTCGATATAATGTAGGGTGGTTTGAAGGCGGTGATATGGACAGATGTTTTCCAAACAGTTCTGATGTTCATCAGCGTGATAATAGTGACCATAGTGGCCCTAGCTGACGTCGGTGGTTTTCAGAGGGCTTGGAGCATCACATTCAGTGGAAACCTTCATCAACATTTCACGTTCGTTTTTTTTTATACTTTTCTTGTGACACTTATTTGCCGATGTGAATGGTGTAATGTAACATGTATTAATTAAAGGGCCACACCGGCGTTTGAATTTAACCTGTTGCACGTGCTAGTTTCCAGAATATGTTTGGTCATATCTGCTACCACCTGCTAAATTTGGGATAAATTTTTTAAATTCCGGTGTGGCCGTTAAAGTCATAGGAACGTTTCACAGTTAGGTTTCGTTTGGTTGGCATGCTGTAAAATGGAAATTAAGAGGAGATTGACCTCTGAGGTTTCACGACAGCTTACAGTTTTTCAAGGTTCCTAGTCAAGGGAATTTCAACCTCGTACATTTATATGAATTACAAGATCGATAAAAATGGGGGAATTTCTTGAGACGAAGAAAACTGACAGCTGTTGAAAATTATAAACATTTATTTTATAGAGTTTCTTATCTTCTTGTTATCGAACATCTTGTACTATATGAAAGATAGTTTTTATCATTTCTACATACATAAGTTTACCATTAATTGATTGAATGCACTTGCTTCATTTTGTTCAACAAAAAATAACTGTCTTCATTTAGCTTGACTAACTAAACCCTATGCGAGTAGTTTTTAAATTGTTTTTTCAACATGTTACCAGAGCATAGTAGGTTAAATTAGTTGAACTCGTGCTCTTGTGTTGTCCACTTAGTGAACTTTTCAGTCGGTCGCTGTTGTTCCTTATCGTCAATTGTTCATTGCTGATGGAACATGATGGTAATGCAAGATATTTCTGAATTCGATTAGTTGCAGAGGTCATCGGATTGGAGGAGATCCTGTTGATGGACAAACAAGGCACTTATAAAGTCAACAAAGGAGAGCTAACCATTCCTCTTCTTCTTTCAACGGAAGCTACTATCGCGAAGCAAGCAGAGCCTGCAAAGAAGATTTCAACTTGGGAGGAAGGCACTTCGGCAGCCAAGATTCGTTTTTCTTTCCATTCAAACGATAAAAAGATAAAATCTGGAGACGGAGCAGCAGGTGCTGAATTTGTAGTTTGAGTGATCTTTAAGGACTCGTTGACAAAATATATTGAACATTCAGATAAGGAAACGAGAAGCAGCCAGTTGTTGATCGGCGACGCAGCATTAAACGTTGATAATACAAACCATACGTGTGTCAAGTCTGACTGGTACACCTAGTACGATAAATTTAAAGCTTATCCCTATCACTCTAGGAACTGAAAATAACACTTACGCACTTGATAAGGGCAGTTTTGAAGCTGAAGCGATCATCATACTAAATTTGTCCAAGATTTCAGCTAACATCCAGAATCTGAAACACAACATGCACTCCATCATGTGATGTCGGGTGACATATGCACTTCAATCGAGATGTAACCACAAAACGGGTGGTAGATCTACATAATGAATCTTTACATCAGAAGATAGGAAGCCAACACCTTACGGCATCTGTGGAGCCTGCATCGAAGGAAAAAAAGTTGTTAAACGTCGAGCGTCGTCCGTTCATGGAGAAATCCCATAATGAACCAAAACGCATTACAGCCTACGTCAATAATACAATAGAGTTATTGCCATATATAAGGGGCAATTATTTCCCTTGCTAAACGGATGATTTCTTAAGATTCAGGATAACTGTCTTCTGGAAAGAAAAGCAACAAGTTCGACAAGCTGTAGAAAATGTTGTGAATTTCACAGAGAAGAAAGAGTGGGTATCCTTTAAAGTCAATTTTTCCGGATGGCTGAGGATAGTTTGATACTAGACACGTTGTGGATATTCTGTCGCTGATTGCAGCTCATTTTCAAAAATCTAATCCCTATAAGCCGCAGCAGAATGGGTGTGCCGACCGTCAGAATCGCACTTTCTTGGATATGGTCGGAACTATGTTGAAAGCTAAAACATTGCGTAATAGTTTATGAGTTGAAGGGAAGTAGCGCTGTGAAGTGTTCCATGGCGGAGACTCCACAGTTTCAAGATATTCAGCAGTCTGCTACTTCAAGGCACCTCACGAAATAAGAAAATGGGATCGTTAAGGAATAAGAGGCATGTGCTCGAAATAATTTAGATTTTAAAGTCAGATAGATTGTCCTCAGCAAAGTGTTTTTCTACGAACCGGATAATTGCTGTCGTCAAAGATATTGTGTCTTTAGAGTTCGAGGACACAGATGAAAATAGCTGCTGGATGCTATGAAGGATTTTCCAGTCGAAACGAAAATTGACTAGTCACACCTCTATATACTTCAAGAAACTTGCCAACTCAACAATACTCACCAGCGATGATATCCCAGGTTTGACAAGCAACGAAACTACGTAGAAAATGGGAAATCCAAGATTTCCAATTAATGCAATAAGACCAATAACAATACCTGGAATCTAAGTGAGTTACCAGCGTTGGCCAGACTAGTCGTACCGGTGTATTCGCATATAGAAGGCGTCGCAGTCCTGTTACATGATGTGGGATGGTCTCAACCGTCTTGAGTATAATATAAAACACGAAACTGCAAGTTCGACATCAGGAGCGTAGTGAAGCACTTCGGTTTGGGGAAGAAAATTAATTTTTGCCAACTCAAAGCCTAAAATTTTGCCAACTTTATAAAATATATTTTTCACTTTCAACTGTTTAATAAAAGATATAGTAAATGGCTTTTATTTAATAATTTTTATATAAAATACAATCAAATGGATTATGATAAATGTTCAGTAAACCCAGTTTTAACGCTTATGGTTTAAAAACTACGCTCAAAGTGTTGAGCGGCTCGGTTTGGCGAGAAGTTACGAACTTCCAACGGAGAGAGAATTCTCGAGGTATTTTGGCGCTAGGCTGGGGTACACGAAGAAATGAGAAGTGCTTAGACGACACTAAAACAATTATAATAAAGAGCCAATCTCTACAAGTTTCTAGGGAAAGGGGAAAACCCCTTAAACCAGCTGGAAGAGAGCTTGCAAACTCTACACTGACGGAGTTTTACCGCGTTTTCACGCAGTGCCATAAGATGGGATCGAACCAGCTCTTCTTGCTGCGAAGCGAAAGTGCTAACCACTGCACTAACCCACGGGTGGGAATGGCCATGGCGGGCCATTTAACTTTAATTTATGAAAATTGTGATAAAAATAAATATGTAAAATGTTACACAATAATATTCTAGATAATTTCTAAGCATACGTATAACTTTTATTGCTTAAATACAAGTGTTTTGTTTTGTTCATTAAATACCACTGTCTTTAATTAACCAAAACCTTAATACAGTTGTTTTGAAGTTGATTATCCCAAAATGCATTTACTATCGTGTAAAAGAGAAATATCCCTGCGAGTAATTTAATTTAATCCAAGAATTTACTATTACTTATTATTAATTGAAATTTATTAATTAAAGTTTTCGTGCAGTCTCTTGAATATGGCGCTTTAAATTATTAAAGTATCAATGAATTCTAGTTCCATTTAAACGATTTTTAACGATATTTAGCTTACATTGAAGCTTTAGGCCAATCGCCTTCGTAATGACTTAGTTAGATATTTCGTTATATTAATCAGAGTACCGTAAAAGTTGTTTAAAATATTAAAACTTGGTTAATCTACAATTATTGGTTATTGCCCGAGAGATAATGCCTCTAATACCATTTTGAGACTATCCTCAATTACAACGAGTTCGGTTTACTTAAAAACCCCTGGTTTAAAACTTCATTTTCTTCTCTAAGCCCCGTTTTAGAAGACTCGTCTGAGAAGAGAATTTGAATCGTTCACCCTACGAATATAAATGTTAATTTTAATTCCCTTTGGTTTGAATTAATGCAATTGTTAAGTTACTGCAAGACAGATACAACAGCGCGTATAAATTATAATATACTCTATTTTAAAATTTATTATTATTTCAATGCCTTGTTTTATTTGTCGTTTGACGATGTTATCTCATGATAATGTAGGCTAACTGAAGATTTGAACAACAATTATTCAGTGTGGAGTATATTTTTCTATATTATTACTCATTGCTTCTACACGTCCATTGGATCGCAAGCTTGCGCTCAACGCTTTCTTTGCGTCAAGGATTACAAAACAGCTAGGAAGTAAGAGCAATTTCTTCTCTTCAATTAAAACGGGAATAGGCATTTCCATAAAATATTTCTACCTGCTTTCAATGTTTTTTCTACGTCACCCACCACCAATTTCGCTAAAGCTTAACAAAACGTTGGCTGTCCTTTTGAACTAACCGGTAGGATTTCCCTAAACATTTTACACGGAGCTCGGGTAAAGCTTAGTGAATCTCGAGTTCAAACGGATTTTAATTTATTTTCGATACTAATTCCATTAATTATTATTGCAATAATTATATAAACTCTGTGAAAGTATTGTTAATGCTTAGATATTAACTAGCTAGTATTTTATGATAAACACCAATCTTTACCTGATACATTACTATGGCTGTCAATGAAATTGTAAGCCTTAGTTCACGAGGCTATAAACTGTTAAACATCATCGAAACCGTAATAAAAGCTTCGTTTATTTTAAATATTTAAATCCTCTCATTTTATGACTAGTTAAGTAAACGAAATACTTTTATACTTTAAACTTTTGATATAACAAATTTAACAATATCACTTGGATTAATTTTAATCCGCCGTGTTTTATAAATACTTCCACTCGGTAGCAGACGACATACCGAGCTCAAGAGGTGAGCGAGGGTAAAAAGAAGGAGTAATATATATAACGTTGATCTAAATCATCTTTGCATAAACAGTTTTCCTTCCTCCTCTTATCGTAACGAACATTTTATAGAAAGTTCTATTCTTAATCGGAGAAACGCTTTGGTGGGACCACCATTTCTAAGTTTTTAATTAGATCCTGATTACTGTTTAATGAGTTATCTTAACTTATGAATAATAATAACCATTTTATCTAATAAACAACTCAAACTTTATTAAGTGATATACATTTCTACAACTCACTTCAGTTTCGTCCATCAAGGCTTGATATTACAAAGCTCAATATACACAGTTACCATTAGAACGAAACGGCTTGACCGAAATAAATTGATTCGTACATTTGTTTGTGTTTACGCCACTGAGCCGTTTCAGTTCAAACTATTATTTCGAGATTTTATATGAATAGTGCTCAATAAAGGACAACCACAAGTGTGACTTATCGGGGAATATTTTACTGTGGGATATTCAAAGAGTAACGTCATAAGAGGCGCAAAATCACCTTCTAGAGACGCGTTGTCAAAAGCAATGATCCTGCGCCACCAAAAGCCCTGATTCACATTTTGTTTGAGAAGAACAATTTTTATAAAAATGCTGGTAGAACTATTCGAATATCTCATGTTTACGGAGCGGTTTCCACCACACTGAAATGCTCGTTCTGATATTGCTTGACGTGGTTCTTTAATTTCTTTTTCGGGAATTTATTTTTAGCGCTTTTATTCTGAGCAACATGCTGGGTATGGCTTTGATGGTAATTGTTCTCTTTACTTGTGACGCAAATTTCTCTGCTCTGACGATGTGTAATCCTTTGGGGAAACCCGGTTCGCCTGTTCAACTTCCAGATCAAGTAAATCCTTTATTAAATTTATCAAACAATGTTTCTTAATTTTAGGGTTACATTAAAATTTCAAGTACTTAAAATCCTTATGTTAAATATTTATGTATGATTTCATTCCCACCTCGAACAAGTTTTTCTTGCAAAACGAATTTAAAAAATCAGCGGTATACATTTCAAGCGAAGAACTTTAGCAATATAGGGAGCAAAATATTTCTCTCACAAGATATACAGGGTGTTTTTTTGGTCTAGAAAGTTGAAATTTTTATGCCGGGGGACACTCGCTGACAAAATTTCTTCGATTGCGGAAATTATTTTCACGTTTTTCCAAAACTTTATTTTCCACCGCTAGGTGCTGGAATTAATTTATCAATAAGAAATTGGTATAGCGTCATCGAAAATATAAGAATATCGTTGGTTCGAAAAAATTAAACGAATTTTTCACTGAAAAACATGACTTGAAAAAGGGAAAAGTTGGGCTAGCTAAATGTTTATTCCTTGAATTTATATTATTTTTGTTGTAATTGTACTATTGTAATTTTCTTGTCGATAATTTTCCATTTCTACAACATTTATCAATATTGGCAACTATCCCATGAGCGCTAAGTATGTACTTTACACTTGACAGATATTTCGTCAAACGCACCTTTTATTCCGGGGTTAGAACTTTAGTTTAAAATAAAACTATGAAATAGGTGGCGAATATGACTAACTGTACGCCTAGAATAAAAAACTACATGGAGACGTTGGTAGCTAAATAAACGAAAATAATTTCTACAGGTCAGTGAAAACCCCGTTGGCGTGGCCGTTACACATATCTCACCCTGATTAATCAGTTATTGTGTGCTGGTGTCTAAGGCCTTTGGTCGACACCGATGTGTGGATGTCACAAAAAAAAAGATCAGTGAAAACCACTCGCTCAATTCGTTTAAAATGTAATGAATGCTATTTTTCATCATTGTGAGATTTAATCGTGGTAATAATGCCTCAATATTCTAGAGCGGATCGTACGGAAATAGTTACCATTTACTACGCAGAAGGTGGTAGAAATCTAAGAAGAGTGAGTTAGATTTTCCAACAACGTCACCCGAATAGAAATCCATCCGTATCTTCAGTGAGGCGAGCTGCCAATGACTTTCTGCAGTATGGTAATGTAGAACCTACACTTCGAGGTGTTTGTCAGGGTTATAATTACTTGGAGAACACATTGTTGGCGTGCTTTGTCGCATACCCGCATAAAAGTTGTTCCGCGGCAAATGCTGATTTGGGGTTTAGTAAAACACGTATATGGAAAATATTACGTGCACATAAGTACCATCCTTACAGAGCTACGCTCCACCAAGATTAGTAGATGGAGACGCTCAAAGACGGCTGTTGAATTCTGTGGATAACGACCCTTAATTTATTCTCAACGTTTTATTCTCTGTTGAAGCTTCATTTTAGAGAGATGAGCCTTACAATCACCAGAATCATCACTTTTGGCAAGACGAAAATCCACACTGAGGGTTTGATCACCGTCATCAATTTCAGTTTGGACGCTTGAACGTTTGGGTTGGTTTAGTAGGAAACCGTCTTATTGGTCCTGTATTTCAGCCACAAAATCTAAATGGGCAGAATTATTTACATTTCCTACAAAACGAACTAGCAGAGCAGCTCGACGAACTTCCATTAGCCCAACGAACCAGGTTGTGGTTTCAAAAAGACGAAGCCCCGCATCATTACCACAGAGACGTGAGCGCGTTTCTCGACAACGAATTTCAGCAACGGTGGATAGGGAGAAACGGACCGATACTTTGGCTACCAAGGTCACCAGATCTTACGCCGTTGGATTTCTTTTTTGGGGCTGCATTAAGGATAAGGTCTACGCCACTCCCGTTGAAACGCAAGAAGAACTTCGTCAACGAATTATAAGAGCCTGCGGGGAAATCACCCCAGAAATGATTAAACATGCTTTTGACAACTAGATTGTTTGCGCTCAAGCTTCTATCGCAGATGATGGTGGAATATTTGAACCATTCTTATAATTTTCGTCGCATTTTTTTTAAATAAATTATTTTTTTTTATTCTTTTTTTAAATTATTTACTGTATGTATTTGGAAAAACGATATCTTCTTTAATTATTGTCTCTTCCCAACCTTTAACTTAAACAATTATCCGACTTTTTACAGCAAACGTAAATTTAATATATGACACTATGGGAATACATTTTTAGCTATCCCAACTTATCACTTATTCAAGTCATGTTTTTCAGAAAAAAATTGTTTAATTCTTTCAAACCAACGATATTCTTATGTTTTCGATGACGCTCTTCAAGTTTCCTATTGATAATTTAATTCCAGAAACTAGCGGGGAAAAATGAAGTTTTGGAAAAACGTTAAAATAATTTCCGAAATCGATATAATTTTACCATCGAGGGTCTCCCGGCATGTGAAACGTACCATAAAAATCTCAACTTTCTACAAAACATGGTTTAAAAAAAATTACCTTTTCGACCAAAAATGAACACCCTGTATAAAACTAACTTCTTTGTAGCACACTCCGATGAAGTTTTGCTACCCATTTTTTTTGACTTTGAAACCCGCTGATTGTCTCAACAAAGTAATTGTCCCCAAGCATTAATAAAAACATTTAGTTTACTAAATTCAATAAAGCCCAGTGGCGTAGCAGAAATTCGCCTAGAGGGTCAAATTAAGTAAACCTGCCACGAGAGGGGGGGGGGGGTGAGGTGTCTTTGGTTAGGGGGACATTCATAGTAATAAAATTGATTTGTTGGATTATTTATTAAACTCATTATTGTTGAAACTTGAAAAGTACACATTTTTTCAGTTAAACAAAACAAACAATGTTATAATTTTTTTCAGGTTACAAATAACATAAGATCAAATTATATTCTTATCACACCATTTATAGCAATTTTCTATTTTTAACTCTGTTATGAAAAGTGCATGACGGCCAGATGCGGTCGCACCGTTCGCACCGCCCTAGGGCCGGCGCTGAGCTTGACGTCACGAAATAAAACTTAAAGGAGCTAAAAATTGATCCATGCCCATACCCTCACGATATTATTTTGATTTTTTTATGATTGAAGCGTCTTAACTAAATTAATATATTATTTTTTTTATGATTAATATTAACAACAACTTTGGGTTTTCAATATAAACCGTAATATTATCCATAAAGAACCGATAAATTTCAAATTAATTATATAAAATACAATATTATGTAAATAATAATTTATCAAAATTTGATAAATTTAACCAAATTGTATGCAGTCAAAGGGCATATTGCCGACTTTAATACCGAAATAAGTTGTTGCAGCCCCCTAAAGCTGTATCGAAATTGAAGCGGAATAATTTGAGACAAACTAAATTTATTTGTTATAATTCGGTATACCCATGGATAGTAGATTTTAGAGGATCGGTAAAAAGCCTGGTTTTCAGCCCCCGTAAACCAATCACACTAAGGGAGTCGGCCAAGGTTATTTGAAAAAACAAAAAAAAACAGTATCGCTAAGAGTGGACGATACTGTTCGAAAAAAGAAAAAAGATAAACACGAAGTACATTTTTACGTCAAAAGGTATTTTTCACGTTTTTATAGATTAAATATGATATACTAAATATAAGTTGATAGTTTTTATTGAACTAAAAAACCAAAATTAAAAATTACTTAAATATAAAGCTCAAAAAATTACGTAACAATATCAACCGCATTAGATTGCCATTTTTAAATTTTAAGATCACGTGGTACAAACGACCTTGCAAGACTCCCTCTGAGTCTCTCGAGCTGATTGATACCCAGGGAGAAATAAAATGCACCGTGGAAGGCTATCGAAAACCTGTCCTCCTTATTTACTGTCCATGGTATACCTTATTGGAAAAGGTTCGCCGAGCGGGAAGACAGTAAATCCTTGTGACGACTAATTGGTCTCAAAATATGGTTTCAGATTTATATTTATATGGCTGATAAGCTGTTGAGAGGTATTCCTGGAGCACTTGGTCTAATCTTAGCGGGTCTCATTAGCGCCGCCTTGAGCTCTGTGTCCTCCACAATCAATGCCTTGGCAGCCAGTGTTCTCGAAGATTTCATCAGACCACTAGCCCCAAATCTCGTCAAATCCGAAGAGAAACGATTAGTATTGTGCAGAGTTTTAAGTAAGATTTTAAATGGATTTCAACAGGGTATATTTCAGTGGCTAGTTCTACCGTAACAAGTAGGGAAGTTCTAAAACTAAGAAGTAAACAATGAGAGTTGATGTTCTGTATAGAGTTAATAGGAGCATTTGGTTTTGGGTAGTTCTTAGTTTGTTTTTTCTTTAAGAAGTAAATTTCTGCAAGACAATTTTATGTATTTCTAAGTTATTTTCCTTTACAAGTCAATTGATGCCAGACTATTTTGTATCATTCTAAGGTTGTTCTTCCTATATAAGACATCTGGTGCAATAGCATATAGTGTAGTTCTAAAGTTGTGCTTCTTAAAAAAGACAGTACGGTTTGTGCAAGAGCATTTCGGGTAATTCTTAAATTGCGCTTCCTATAGAAGTAAATTGGTGCAATTTAGCATTCTGGTTGGTTCTAAAAATCCTGCCGCGGAACTTTATTATAATTGTAGACTCTTCAGGTGTTTCAAAAAGAATTAAATCTAAAAATCTGTAGTATAAATTATAAAAGGTGATGTTACAGAAATGTACACCTATACTCCATATGGATTAATTTACATATAAACCGAATTTTCCGGATGGTTTAGTTTTAGTTAATAATTGTATGATTTATTTCGCACCCCAAACAATTTTTTCTTGCAAAACACACTTAAAAAATCAGCGGGATACAGCGAAGGTACAAGTTTCAAGCGAATAACTTATGTATTATAAAATAAATACTTTGGTGTTATCAAATATTTATTCAGGGATCAATAACACAGGAGCAAAGACTTATCACACCATTTGTACAAATGGCGAACGTCAAATGACGCGAGAAATCGTAAAGCATATAAAATTCACTACGACTGTTCCGAAATCTCGGGTTTCCTATATTTTAAGTTATTGGAATACATGCTTTGTATTATCTAACATAATTAGTAGATACATAATATAACGTTACTTACTAAAATTTAACACTTTTAAACACCGAGTTGCACTTTATCTCTACAGTATAAGAAACCATTCAATTTGGTTCTCTTGCAGCGGCGTTTTTCGGAATTTTAACGGTTGTCATAGGGCTAATCGTTCCTCAAATCGGAGGCATCATTCAGACGCTGCTTCTGGTGAGTGGTGCGCTGGCTAGTCCACTTGGAGGAGTGCTCATCGTGGCTTTCTTCCACCGGAAATCATGTGTTAAGGTCAGTCACGTGTGGCTACAGTTTGTTAAGGGAGGGGAGGGAGGGAAGAGTTGATTTGTTTTTCTAACACCAATTTTATTCGGTCATAGAGACACATTATTCACCAGTTATGGCAGCCACTATTAACGTTACAGTTATAATGTACACCCACATTATTTTAAATGTTTACAATAGCTAATCAAAGTGGTGTGGTGGAGTCGTTATCACTTTTGCCTCGCATGAAGAGAGGCCGAAATCGATCCCAGGTTGTGGCAATGAGTGGAAACTTGGATCATCTCCTTCCGCGTCGAGTTAGCGATTTATCTCCTCACTGAAGGGGTTTTCATTTGAGTTCTTCGGTTTCCCCTTCCTAATAAAACTTGTTCAGGTCAACGGTAGTAGTATTATTACAAGTCTTTGAATAAAAATAACTAGTTAAGAAATTTCGTTCTGTAAAAACGTTTAACGTGCCACCGTGCTGTCAACGTTAGAAGGAGGGCACACAGAAAGGGGAAAGGCACTGGGTTTTTTCTCACCTCATGATGTCCAAGTCGTTACCTAGTGATTTTCCCCTTTTGTTGTCAGTCCCTACTTTCCAAATGAGAATAAGGTGTCGTGTTAAAATAGTTTCACAGCACCACTCCGCGATTTTGTTTGATTTTATAACATTTCCATAAATGGGCACCTATTTCAGTTTACCATTTCTTTATGCATGGTACTTTCATGTTTTGTAGGCCGCCAAGATTTCCATTTTTGTGGCGATGTGCTTCAGCATTTGGATGTCGTTGGGTTCGCATTTTACTACCCTCACCACAACCAATTCGACCACGGAGAACAACAGTGTCCAGATGGCGGAAACACCACAGAACCTCTAGAGACGTTCGACTTGGACGGAAATGGATATAAAAAGTATTTTATTATTTTAGTAACTGTTTAAGCTAGCTTCTTTTAAGACAGAATAATTTTTTTTAGTATAACTATAAGTCTATAATATTGTTCCATAAGTTTGTCACATTAGGGAATACTTAACTGAGAGCTAGTAACAAAGTGACGTCTTCACAAGAAAAAAATATCAACCAGCGAGGCGATGTCAAAGGCTACGTGTGACGTGTTAGCAAGCGGACGCTAAACGGAGTTGAATCCCGTAATTCTGTCTGTTTTGTGAATAGCTCTCTATAAAACCTTTGCATTTGAAGAATAGGAAGTCTCACAATAATGAAACAATATTATACACTTATGGTATAATCAGAAGTCTACAATAATCTCCTTTAAAGGAAAGGAGAACAAAAGCTTAGGCAAATAGAGTATATCAGTCTTTCACTGTGGTAATAAATAGGTTAAGCTACCCTTTTATACATTGTTACGGGAAACTTAAAGGCAATTAGATTGAGCTATACCCTACACGTTTTCAAGAAGGTGGCTTTATTTGTCTACTATTTAAATTTGGCGGACGAATACTGATTTTTTACGCATTGCAATCTTATGCGTTTCGCAGCCTATGTTTTTTTCGATTGTGCAGGTAAGGCCGAGGGCTTAATTCCTGTCTTATCATAATTTTAAACTTAATTTTTGTGAGAAAACATTATTATAATTATAATTTTGTATATTTTAACGCATTTTAAAGTTAATATTTTGACTCTCTAGCTACAAAAAAACTGTTAAAGGGCAACAGAAGTGGGATAAGGAAAACTAAGGGGCAGAATCTGCTCAAACTGCACCCCGACTCTGGCGAAAATGGGGAAATGTGGCATGATCTATTTCGAAGATAGTCCGCGTGTGGCGCGACCGTACAACACTTTTCAGTGCCATGGTGCGCAGTTTTCCCCCACGTTACCTTTGTTGCGCTCTTAGTCTTAAGTCCAAAGCCGATATTCGAACCTGCGTAATTCCATTACACAAAAGCTAACGTTACGTTTACAACGACTTCTCTCATTTTATAACTTCTGGCAAGACAAATTAAGTTGCTCTTTATCTAATTGTTTGTAGTGGTGGTAGAGGTGGTTTATCGATTTACGGAGTGTGCAGTTTCTGGTTTCCTGTGATATCAGCTTTACTTTCGTTCACTCTCACTATATTATTAGGACTAATTTTTGGTAAGAATTTTTAAACTTACTTCATATTAAAAATAAAACAAAGAGACATTTCTTTGTGTTATTAAAAATGTTCTTCAAAAGGGAAGTTGGATTATATTTTGATTTTTGAATTCGTCTCGTCATAAAGAAAAATATCGCGTGGAAAAAAATTAAAATGTACCGGCAGCTGTGTCCAAAAACTGCGGTTTAAACATTGAATTGGGAATAGTACCGCTAGAATGACAAAGGCGCGTTCGGGAGTCGTGGTTTCACGAAACCAATTCGAAAATTTAGAGTCGGCGAACTCAGCCGTCAACTCTATCATTATACGGGTGGCGCCATCTATAACTTTCAAAGTACACTGGTAAAATTGATTCAATTGTATAGTATATCGTTCCCGACGCTAACAACAAATGATAGAGTTTTCATTTTTGAAAAATTTGTTTCGTGGAAGGCAGATTGAAATTGTCACTCTAGCGGTACTATTCCCAATTCAATGGGTTTAAACGTATACCTTATTGTGTTAGAGCAGGAAGTTTCTACTACGCTAAATCATGGACAAATAAATGCAGGACTTTGACTCGCCTAATATTTTGGGTACGGAGCTTCTGTCCATGGACTAATTAACACAGGGACACCCCGTTCCCATGTTAATCCTATAGTGAGCTCCGAAAGACCCTTGTTAAATGCTCTTCCTCTTTTTATCCCCCCGACAGAATTTTACTCGGGTCAAAACGTCACAAAAAGGAAACGGCTACCGCCATCTAGTATATAGTTTTCAATATCATCTAAGAATTTTGAAAAAAATAGCAGACGGTTCTATCTCTGTTTTTACAACGGTCTTTTTTTGCCTCGACAATACGTTTTATGATAGTTTTTTAGCATTAGATTATATTTTTATTGGGAAAAATGAAAAACTCTGTATGCAAATCGTGTAAAAATGGTTTAAGATACAGCATATGAGTGGAATATGTTTAATAACATTCCCTAAACCCTAAATCATCATCATCTACAAAATAAAACCAATATTACAATAAAGAAATTCGGAAATTGATAGCGATAAAAAGGCTGTTTATTAAGCCTTGGTAAACACTAACCAGAAATAAAATTGACATCCAATTATTTTTGTCCCTTTTTTTAGTTGGATAAATGAACATCGTTTCATAAGTTAATGAAGAAAAATTCATTTTCTATTTAGTTCAAATTAAAAAGGGCAATTCAAGCGAATTTAAATCCGAAAAACGAAACGGTACGCGCCACAACATGGTAGTCACATTGACTAGGTTTATGACTTGTTCACCCGCCCCCCCCTCCCCTTTTTCCTCCTTCCCGTTTGACCCTAGTTTTCCGTTAGTTCTTAACTATACCGCCAGAGCGCACATTTAACAATCGTCCGAAGCAAATATTCGGGAACGGGGTGTCATTGTGTTAATTAGTCCATGTTCTGTTCCTCTCAAAAAAGGAGACCGGAATAAGTGATTCTTAAATAAAATAAAGACAATTACAAGTATAAAAGGTTTTTAAAAGTCAATAATGAAAAGAGGCAAAACAGCTAAACCCCAAACTAATTAGAACAAATTAAAAAACCAACGAGTTATTTCAACCAATAAACCTCCGAGAACCCATAAAATGAGCAAAGTTTAAGACACAATAAAATTTAAATAAAATAGCTAGAATTTCCAACGATAAACCGAACTATTATACACGTCTTTTTTATTATATCGAAGGCATATTTGGTCCCAGTAACTCTTAAGATTTTTAATTGTTTGAAATTTGTTCAAGGCTTAGCTTTTTTTCCCCATTTCTCATTATGAACTTTTTTTACCTTTTCGCATGTTTTGCCATTTATTATAAAAGCTTTAGTTCTTTGGGCTCGTTTTCTTACTAGTTTAGTGGATTCTATAGCTCGCACTATTTTCGGGCGCCCCGGAAAAAGGAAGCGCGCATAATAACCGTAACAGTACGACCAAAAGTAACCAAATCATGTTACCAAAGATAATTATCGAAATCAGCTTTATTATCAAATTACCGGAGAGATTTTTGCCCTTTTATTGTCGTCCCCTATCGTAGAGGCAGCGTAAAATATTTAATTTTATCGCTCGGCCTGGACATGGCCTGCGATTTCTTATTATAAACAGAGTGAGATAACCACCCGCAACTCTTTACAAAATACATGCCCTATTTTTATGAAGATTATTTAAGATGTTTAATATTTTATTTTAAATTATTACTGTTCAATCGCAAATATTGCAATTACAATTTACAAAACGAAATCCGATGCTTAGCCTTGTTCAGATGTCTCCAAAAGAGATTCAAAAAATACCTCACGTAAATTGTTACTCACTGGCCTAGTTGCTCTAGTTTTTGCCGTTGGACACCACGGCTTGTTCAGCGTTTCACTCTGTGGCTCCAAAACGATACCAAAGCCCTGTCCTGTTGTTATTGGCCCATGGCTAACTTAATGAATATTATGACGTTAATGAGTTTTCCTTTATGATTCGGCTTCCTTAAAAAACCTTTTAAACAAAAAATTCATTTACACTTCAACTTCAGATAACACTACCGTTAAAGATTACGAAATAATATTTGTCCGCTGAAGTTTTTCTAGCTACGCCAATGGCTGTAGCTTTCGATAAGGCGTTCAATTTAGGCAAAAAGCACGCTAAGCAATGTGTATAGTGGACGATCGAAAAGTAAATTTTTGTTTCTAGTTCTTTGTTATGTTCTTAATGGTATTTAAGATTTAGATCATTTTGACCTATGCTCTCAGGCGGCCAAATGTCCAGGCACGGACTCGTAAAACTATTTTTCCACAGAAACAGTACTTCACTACGCGAGTCAATATTTTTGCAATAGTAAGTTGTCTAACGGGGGTTGTAAACCAAGTGAACAGAGAAAAAAAATGTTGGACACACAAACACTTTTGTTGGCCGAGTTTCAAAGAACGAACGGTTTTCCTGATCAGGGCGTTGCTCAAATACTTGAATTTATTAATTATCTTACACATCACTTTGATTAGACAAAACTAAATGACAATATTAACATAAAATACCTTTATTAGTGCAAAATGATAAATTTTGTAGTTGGTAAGGTGTTTCTTTAAGAATTTAGAATAACATAATTGTTCTGCAAACTTGCGCCGAACAACTGTGTTCACCAACAATGTTGAGAAAAAATGTTGTTTCGTGTGAATTCACAATGAAACTCTTTTCCTTCGATATTTTAATGAACATTTTTTGCTCTTAGTTTAGGCAGTACAAAACTATATTTAAACCATTGTTGGGGATTTTAATCATTTCATTGAAGCGTATATGGTTTTTTCAATATGATTTCAGACGAAGGAGAAACAGACATTCTACTTCTGAGCCCCGTTGTTTTGAGCAGTGATGAAAAGAAACATATTTTAAAGTAAGAAAATTACAAAGCTTCTATTATTATACTGTTAAAAGCTATTTGCATTTCTACTTGTGTATTTAAAACACATTTAAACAAAATCTTCATTATTTTTCCATAAGATTGTATTTATTTAAGTTAAATTGTAAGCTTTTTGTGTCGTTGCTCCCAATCTACCTATATGCTCCTTCCGCATAAAATAATCAAATTCCGCCCTATAAGGTTTCCTTACATTGACTTCTTCTGACGCCATTGTAGCACACTTCGAAGACGTTTTCCTACCCTATGTCTCAACAAAGTCATTGTCACCAAGCATTAATAAACACATTTATTATACTACACTGAACACCAATGGTACCGTTCAATAAAGCCCAGTGGCGTAGCGGAAATTCTTCAAGAGGGCCGAATAACGTAAACCTGTTACAAGGGGGGGGGGGGGGAAGCCGCTCCAGGTGCCTTGTGCTAGTGGGGCGCCCAAAGTAATAAAATGGATTTGTTGTAATATATATTAAACTTATTATTGTTGCTACTTGAAAAGTACACTGGTTTTAAGTAAACCAAAACAAACAATGTTGTTATATTATTATTAAATTAGTCGACGTAAAATGCTACTGCACCGTCAACAACGGGTTAAATGTATCCCATCAATAATGAGAACCAGATCGAGTCATTCTTAAATTGGATGTCCGAGGCCTGATTATTCGTGGCCTTGGTAGTCCAATGGTGTTGGGATGGTAACCCAAAGGTCGTAGGTTCGATTCCTGCCCGAGGTGATATAATTTTCCTCATTCACTCTGGTATGGAACAATACGCAGAGGTATTCCTTGATTTCAATGAAACTTCTAATTGTTATATTATGACTGATAATGATTAGTTTTTGTTTGTAAACAAAGTATAAAACGGCGTGATGGACGCAGCTGGGGGGCGAAAATTTTCGTTTTTTGCCCTGGGCACCATATATCCTCGCCACGCGAATGAGCTGCAGAAAGAGGTCGAGAAGGTGGTAAAATTTCCTTAGTCAACGCTACTCTCAAGGGAATGTTTACTACGAACCGACTACGTCACTGTTAAGAGCTTCAAATTATTAAATGTTATAAGCAATTACCTGCGCATAGACACAATTAATTTCACTTTTCCCAAAAACTAAATATACTTCTGGTACATCTTCACCCTACAGAAAACTCAGAATAGCCTTAGTTATTTGTTAGTGATCCTATGAATTCTTTAATATATACGAAATTAAATTTTCTTCCGGAAGTGTGATTATTATTTTCATTACACGTGCAGAATTCCCAAAATTGAATTATATGACTTTCTTTTTTAGGACGAAGGAGAGAGAAAACGAGACGATGCTGTTGAAAGACGATCCAAGTATTTAAAGAAAAGAGCCTTAACACACACACGAACTAAACTCAAATCGCCTTTTACAGATCAAGATTTTTTGTTTATTTTATCTGTATGCATTTAAATATGAATAAATATAGTCCGAAGAGCGATGGTTTTGTTTTTACATTTTTTAGAGAATTAACTTTCTATTTTTTCACTTATTGTACTTTTACTTTAGGCCAACTTGTTTATTTCACGCTTCGAAAACAAGACGTTGCTATGAAAATGTGTTAACAAATTTCGCTGAGAGCCTCACACTTTATGTCTACGACTTAATAACTTAAATCTCCCCCGGTAGGTACCAAATCTGCTTTTCTGTTTAAATCGCGCATGCGACAGCAAAAGATTATGTATCTATTGCATTTGTTGTCTCATGCACATCAGACGAATAAAATCTAAGACTAAAGGGCGTGTGTGCTCTAAGAAATTCAAGAACTACTTTATCGTAACGTAATATAACTTAATACAAAATTTTATTCGATCAGTTACTGTTGCCTTTCCGGTAATTTCTTGTGACTAACAGACGAGCATTCATCTGAAGAAGATACAATTTCTGCGGCGATAATGTAACAGTGAGAAATCATAAAACTATTTCCGGAAATCTAAAAATCCACATGAAATATAGAAAATATTAAAAATCCAAAGAATTTCTTAAAAATCTCGAGATATTTAAAGAAATACTGGAAATCTAGAGAAATTAAAGGAAATATTTTCAATATTTCTAGAAATCTCGAAATACAGGATAAGTATTAGAAATCTCGAAATACAGGATAAATATTAGAAATCTCGAAACACAGGATAAATATTAGAAATCTCGAAATACAGGTAAAATATTAGAAATCTCGAAATACAGGATAAATATTAGAAATCTATAAATACAGGATAAATATTAGAAATCTCGAAATACAGGATAAATATTAGAAATCTCGAAATACAGGATTAATATTAGAAATCTCGAAATACAGGTTAAATATTAGAAATCTCGAAATACAGGATAAATATTGGAAATCTCGAACAGGATAAATATTAGAAATCTCGAAATACAGGATAAATATTAGAAATCTCGAAATACCGGATAAGTATTAGAAATCTCGAAATACAGGATAAATATTAGAAATCTCGAAATACAGGATAAATATTAGAAATCTCGAAATACAGGATAAATATTAGAAATCTCGAAATACAGGATAAATATTAGAAATCTCGAAATACAGGATAAATATTAGAAATCTCGAAATACAGGATAAATATTAGAAATCTCGAAATACAGGATAAATATTAGAAATCTCGAAATACAGGATAAATATTAGAAATCTCGAAATACAGGTTAAATATTAGAAATCTCGAAATACAGGATAAGTATTAGAAATCTCGAAATACAGGATAAATATTAGAAATCTCGAAATACAGGATAAATATTAGAAATCTCGAAATACAGGATAAATATTAGAAATCTCGAAATACAGGATAAATATTAGAAATCTCGAACAACAGGATAAATATTAGAAATCTCGAAATACAGGATAAATATTAGAAATCTCGAAATACAGGATAAATATTAGAAATCTCGAAATACAGGATAAATATTAGAAATCTCGAAATACAGGATAAATATTAGAAATCTCGAAATACAGGATAAATATTAGAAATCTATAAATACAGGATAAATATTAGAAATCTCGAAATACAGGATAAATATTAGAAATCTCGAAATACAGGATAAGTATTAGAAATCTCGAAATACAGGATCAATCTTAGAAATCTCGAAATACAGGATAAATATTGGAAATCTCGAACAACAGGATAAATATTAGAAATCTCGAAATACAGGATAAATATTAGAAATCTCGAAATACAGGATAAATATTAGAAATCTCGAAATACAGGATAAATATTAGAAATCTCGAAATACAGGATAAATATTAGAAATCTCGAAATACAGGATAAATATTAGAAATCTCGAAATACAGGTTAAATATTAGAAATCTCGAAATACAGGATAAATATTGGAAATCTCGAACAGGATAAATATTAGAAATCTCGAAATACAGGATAAATATTAGAAATCTCGAAATACAGGATAAATATTAGAAATCTCGAAATACAGGTTAAATATTAGAAATCTCGAAATACAGGATAAATATTAGAAATCTCGAAATACAGGATAAATATTAGAAATCTCGAAATACAGGATAAATATTAGAAATCTTGAAATACCGGATAAGTATTAGAAATCTCGAAATACAGGATAAATATTAGAAATCTCGAAATACAGGATAAATATTAGAAATCTCGAAATACAGGATAAGTATTAGAAATCTCGAAATACAGGATAAATATTAGAAATCTCGAAATACAGGATAAATATTAGAAATCTCGAAATACAGGATAAATATTAGAAATCTCGAAATACAGGATAAATATTAGAAATCTCGAAATACAGGTTAAATATTAGAAATCTCGAAATACAGGATAAATATTAGAAATCTCGAAATACAGGATAAATATTAGAAATCTCGAAATACAGGATAAATATTAGAAATCTCGAAATACAGGATAAATATTAGAAATCTCGAAATACAGGATAAATATTAGAAATCTCGAAATACAGGATAAATATTAGAAATCTCGAAATACAGGATAAATATTAGAAATCTCGAAATACAGGATAAATATTAGAAATCTCGAAATACAGGATAAGTATTAGAAATCTCGAAATACAGGATAAATATTAGAAATCTCGAAATACAGGATAAATATTAGAAATCTCGAAATACAGGATAAATATTAGAAATCTCGAAATACAGGATAAATATTAGAAATCTCGAACAACAGGATAAATATTAGAAATCTCGAAATACAGGATAAATATTAGAAATCTCGATATACAGGATAAATATTAGAAATCTCGAAATACAGGATAAATATTAGAAATCTCGAAATACAGGATAAATATTAGAAATCTATAAATACAGGATAAATATTAGAAATCTCGAAATACAGGATAAATATTAGAAATCTCGAAATACAGGATAAGTATTAGAAATCTCGAAATACAGGATCAATATTAGAAATCTCGAAATACAGGATAAATATTGGAAATCTCGAACAACAGGATAAATATTAGAAATCTCGAAATACAGGATAAATATTAGAAATCTCGAAATACAGGATAAATATTAGAAATCTCGAAATACAGGATAAATATTATAAATCTCGAAATACAGGATAAATATTAGAAATCTCGAAATACAGGATAAATATTAGAAATCTCGAAATACAGGATAAGTATTAGAAATCTCGAAATACAGGATAAATATTAGAAATCTCGAAATACAGGATAAATATTAGAAATCTCGAAATACAGGATAAATATTGGAAATCTCGAAATACAGGATAAATATTAGAAATCTCGAAATACAGGATAAATATTAGAAATCTCGAAATACAGGATAAATATTATAAATCTCGAAATACAGGATAAATATTATAAATCTCGAAATACAGGATAAATATTAGAAATCTCGAAATACAGGATAAATATTGGAAATCTCGAAATACAGGATACATATTGGAAATCTCGAAATACAGGATAAATATTAGAAATCTCGAAATACAGGATAAATATTAGAAATCTCGAAATACAGGATAAATATTAGAAATCTCGAAATACAGGATAAATATTAGAAATCTCGAAATACAGGATAAATATTATAAATCTCGAAATACAGGATAAATATTAGAAATCTCGAAATACAGGATAAATATTAGAAATCTCGAAATACAGGATAAGTATTAGAAATCTCGAAATACAGGATAAATATTAGAAATCTCGAAATACAGGATAAATATTAGAAATCTCGAAATACAGGATAAATATTGGAAATCTCGAAATACAGGATAAATATTAGAAATCTCGAAATACAGGATAAATATTAGAAATCTCGAAATACAGGATAAATATTATAAATCTCGAAATACAGGATAAATATTATAAATCTCGAAATACAGGATAAATATTGGAAATCTCGAAATACAGGATAAATATTGGAAATCTCGAAATACAGGATAAATATTAGAAATCTCGAAATACAGGATAAATATTGGAAATCTCGAACAACAGGATAAATATTAGAAATCTCGAAATACAGGATAAATATTAGAAATCTCGAAATACAGGATAAATATTAGAAATCTCGAAATACAGGATAAATATTAGAAATCTCGGAATACAGGATAAATATTAGAAATCTCGAAATACAGGATAAATATTAGAAATCTCGAAATACAGGATAAATATTAGAAATCTCGAAATACAGGATAAATATTAGAAATCTCGAAATACAGGATAAATATTAGAAATCTCGAAATACAGGATAAATATTGGAAATCTCGAAATACAGGATAAATATTGGAAATCTCGAAATACAGGATAAATATTAGAAATCTCGAACAACAGGATAAATATTAGAAATCTCGAAATACAGGATAAATATTAGATATCTAGAAATACAGGATAAATATTAGAAATCTCGGAATACAGGATTAATATTAGAAATCTCGAGAAATCTAATAAAACAATAATTATATTTCTGGAAATCTAGAAATGTATATGTCATAGGACATATGAGAAATCCAGGTAAATATTAGATATGAAAGATGGCAGTTAGGCTTCTTATAAACGTATTGTGGCGAACGGACGCTGTCGCGTGTTTAGATTTTGGTCCATTCTTACCTTGGGCACGACCTTTGTTTTGGTTTTCTATCTCCCAGTATTTTGTTCGAACGCAGCCTATTTTTCGGTATTTGAATTTAGATTGGAGCTTAAGATAATCATTATAGACCATGACGCCGCGAAATTTTGACTGACAGCGGTGATTCGGGGAATTTCTATCGGTGGTGGCGGCGAAATTGGCATGCTCCATCGTCGTGAAACACTGCTGTCAATTCTCTGAATGACCATTTCGATGGGCCCCTGGAATATCGCGGATGCATAGGATACTTCGTAAGGTTGTCTGTTCGACTTGTAGAGACCCTTGTGAGTGTTGATAACTAGGGTTGGGTATAGGCTTCTTTCAGATCAATTTTTGAAAAAAAAACAAAACAATACAGCAGTCAGTTCGCTTTGCCAAAACAGCTTCGGTTTTCATCAGTGAATACTGCTCGACATCAATGGCTTAGTTCACTGTGACCGAGTAATCTCCAAAGAGCCGTATTCCGACATTTGGTTTTAGCGCTGTGACCATAGGTGCAGTATAATAGGAGCGTGGAATGCATGTGATGATTCCAGCGTATTCCAATCAATTTGGTTCGTGGTCCACTTTTTATTTGAAGTAGTATGGAATAGGTCTTGGTTTGCAGAGACGTGCGACCACGTCCATCTTAACGTGTAGAATTGACATCATATAGTAATCCAGTTCCCAGAGTGAAAGTTCTTTTCTCTTGTCCAAGATGGTTTCGAATGATTCATTGATCGGTTGGATATGGTCTACGGACAGATAGCAGTAATCTTTCGTTGGTAAACAATTAGAGGAAGAATATACTTTTTTTTTTAATTGTGCGGTTACTTGCGCTTGTCCTATTATCTGGATTTGATGTCCTGAGAACGAGGTTAGGCTTTGCTGAAAGACTTTAGAGTTGTGGCATTTTTGATTTTTTAAAACGCTGTTGCTGGCATCAGCGAATTCATCGAACCAGTATCTAATTGCATTCGTGTTAATTTCCCATTGATGGTGCAGTGTACGTGAATCGATTGTGTGTTTTTTCGTTCATCGTTTAAGATATGGAATAGCGTGTATTCGGACTGGCTACTTGGATCAGGAACGACACTTTGCACGTTGCGGTTATTAGGCTGTGAACTTTTGGCTTTGTTTTGTAGGCTTCAGCGATGTGACCAGTTTTCTTACAGAAGAAAGATTATGTCCTTTTGAATTTGCAATCGTCTACTTTGTGGTTCTTTGAATTACAACGATAACAATTAGTGGTAGTGCTGGCTCCGTTGTCTGGTTTCTGAAGCTTGGGTGGTTTCGAACCTTCATTACGTCCACTATGATTAATTTTGTAAAAATAATCGGTACAAGGTATTTGCTAACCATTCATGTCCGTAGCATTTCAGGCTGACGTTTCCGTAGACTGTGCTGTTAAAATAGCAATTTTAAGAGTCAAGGTATCTTCTGCCAGCAGTATCATTTGTGTCGCTTCGCATCGTTTACCACAGACAAGTCTATCCCGGGGCATTCTCTCCAGAGCAGCGTCAAAATGGCAATGTTCAGACGTATTCCTAAGTTCGGCAATGTAAGCCGCAACTGTCTCTTGCTGTTTCTGAACTTGTTTCTGGAACCGATAGGTTCCCACGATTTCAGAGGTTTGGGTCCAAATGGAATTGGCGCACTTCCCATCTGCACTTTTCCATTTGCACGTTTCCCATTTGCGTAGCTCCGCATTGGCGCAGTTTGTCAATTGCGCAAACTACCATTTGCGCGGTTTTCCGTTTGCACGGTTTTCCCGCTTACGTGGATTTCCCATTTGCGAGGATTTTCATGACTTAAATATTCATTATTAATACTTTTTCCTTGACAAAAGGGTTATTTCGGGCAGATAGTTTTTAACATAACCTTATTTACCATCCAACTGCACTGCTGATGCATTTTAAATCACCAGTCGCGCTGTAAATACCAATAATTTTTAAGTTTTTCTTAGTTGAAATATCGTTTGTGGAATTATTCTGTTGGGAATATATCTTCAGTCAAAATGCAAACCCTAGCTAGTAGTTTCCGACCGGAGATTTATTTGATAGTGTGCTAAATAGAGTGATACATAAATCGTCGGAGCTTTATGTGATCTGCACAAAAGGTTGCTAAATGCTATGAGAGTCCACTGTAAATCTTTCTGAGTAACCACGTTTTAACAAAAGAAGATGGTATCAAGCTAATATAAATTTTACTGTAATGTGTATCCAGACTACAGTTTATATTGGGACTAACTAAGTTCAAAAATTTGGAAAAAAACTGGATTTATTCCATTTGGACAATCAATTATTTGTTCTAGTCATTTGAAAATGTTAATTGATAAATATTCTAAAGATCAACGTTGACATACACAATCGGACAAAGAAGCAGCTGACAAATGAACTTTAGATCTGCTAAAAATTTTTTGGTCCAAAAAGTCATTGAGTTCGTTAAGAAAATCTCTGAAAGTGAAGAAACTTTTCAGTTTCTTATTTGGAAAGAAAGACGTTGATGCTTCCAAAGGATTTTGCAACATATGATACGTTGTGTTTTTCCTTCGCTTAGGTTGGTCTTGGCTTGCGGATCACTCACACTATACGTTCCAGGAAAACTTCATCACATACAATACATACGTTTGTCTCAAGCTAACGCTCACGCTCTCATGTCTGTTATTGAAAAGCTTAAGAGCGAAAATGACGAAGACATATTTTCACCGTGGCTTGTCCTGTGAACGCTGGTTTCGTGCCACTTTTTCAACCGTAGTAAATTGTAGTTTACTGGATGTACAATACAAAACCCATTGAAATTCCTTGGTCGTTGCCACTGACGCTTGCGTAAAGGAATTAGGGCTGTGCGAGTAGTGGTTTAAGGAAATCGAGTCGGGTATCGAGTTCGATTTTTTTTCATTGTGTTTTCAATTCGCGTAATGCTGAAGTCGAGTCGAGTACTCGAGTTCTTTATTTAGGGGAAATTTTCTCTTATTAGAGGCAAGTCATTCGAAGAAAAAAAAACATCTTTAACGAGTCGGGTTCAGTAGCGGCGCCAGGAATTTTGGGGAGGTAGGCCAATCATTTCCCCCCCCCCCCACCACAATTCTTTCAAATCCGTCCACGTGTATTATTTAATTTATTTTCAGCAAGTGGTGCAATTTTTGGGTGAAATGGCTACGCGACGAAAAAATTAGTGTGTGTTGTTCCTTTTTAGTGTACCGATAGCACTTAAAAATGAGTGGTTATTTACTTATTTCTACGACTGAATTCCAGTCTATCAAATTACACTCAGTCCTTCGGTACTTTGCATCCCTTACATCAGAACTTACAACTTTACGAAAATGAATGTACGTAGGTACTCTAAGTAAAGAAAGTTTCAGAACCATTTATTTGTAAAGTTAAAATTAAAGATACAATTTGGATATAGTAGCGCTCGCGAAAAATTAAAATTAAAAAAAAACTACTGTCAAAGAAAAGTTACTCGTGCCTTTGAAAGGAATATAAACATCAGGGTCGTTAAGCGAATCACTCGCATTGAATATTTAAAAATTAATAAGTAAATAAATTATTTCGCAAACAAATTACAGAATTTTCTGATATTAAATAATTTCGAGGCCCCTACCAAAATTTCAAGTAGGCCTAATGTAAATTAAAACCTTAGCCAAAGCTAAAGATCTGGGGCTGACTGTAACAGAATCAGTTCAACAGTTCAAACCAGTTTTTATTAGGGAAAAAATGGAGTTATTAAATTTTCCCATCCGCACAAATATTACTTTCAAATTATAGGGCTGCCTCGAGTCCTGCGATGTGTTTGTGTTCTAAGGAAAATCTTTTTATATCGAATAATCGAAAGAATTTATTTTGACAAACATTTATGGGAAGGTGAAATGATGATTAAAATATCTATTTTTATTGCGATATTAATACAAATTTTTAAGTCATTTTTCCATAAAAATTATACAAATTGTCATAACATTAGTCATTTTTCCATAATAATTATACAAATTGTCATAACATTAGTCATTTTTCCATAAAAATTATACAAATTGTCATAAAATTAGTCATTTTTTCAGAAAAAAAATGAACTCCTGGTAATAATAGAAATAAAAAAAAAAAACAATTTCTAGGAAAATTTACCAAATTGTCAAAGTTAAGATATAAAAGTTTCAACAAGTAAATGAATTTATAAAAACTCCTACATATACCTCAACTTATTATTCCCAAAACTCGACAGGGACTGTTGATTGGTTTATATTTTAGTGCTTAATTAATATACGAACTCAAAATGTACCAAATGTTATGAATTTACAAAAACTTTGTTTGAAATAAATTGATTGTGGTAATAGGGTTTTTACAATAAATTTATTTTAAATTTGACTACGGACTCTTATCATGTAACGGGTCGCCTTGGAAATTAACTAAATAACAACAAATTTTCCAGATTTTATAAAGCTTATCGTGGATGTTGTTCGGGAATAGAAGTTTCAATAATCGAAATGATTTCACTCTCCTTATCACGCTTTCTACATGGATTCTGACGCTTGCAATGTTTCGGGTCACAATTTCGTTTCCTAAATTTATCTGGTCTGCACCTTCTAAAAATGGTGATACAATTAATGATACCCCTATTTCTTCTAGCATCTCTTTAATTACAAACCCACGATCTGCCATGACTGAATCCCCCCTTTCTAATTTATCAAGAAGCCCCGAATGATAGGTTATCTCTTTATCGGAAATACAACCAGGTGCAAGGTCCGACACAAAACTTACAAATCCATTAGGTGTTATACCTATGAGACCTTTTGCGGTATTGTTCGACTTATATGATGAATACGTGTCACACTGAACACGAAAATCTGATGGGATTTCAATGAAGAACTCCGTCGCATCCAGTATTATTCTGCTAGTAGGATATTCTTTAAAGGATTTTGGCATATACCTCAACACAATTTCTCTTGTTGGCCAAATTGGCACCTGGCTCAGAGTATTCCCCAAAAAATCTACCCAGAACGTAAATATGTTACTTATAGTCGCGCAAATGACACCGTAGCGATAAGCTAAATCAGCCTCCAGTAAACCTACACGTAACCAACACAGCACAAGAAATAGTTGATCAATTTCGGGGATAGAAAATTGTTTTCTACTTTTGGAATTTTTGATGTCTTCAAGTACATTGGTATTTCCTGTTTTTAATTTATCACGGGCTTCAGCATAGCCAGCCATCACGAACTTAAAAATTCCCACATATCTTTTTGGTTTCAAAGGTAGTATAGAATTGTAGCTTTTTCTTTTGTTTCAAAGCCAGTATAGAATTGTTGCTTTTTCTCATCATCTAAGACTTGTTCGTAGCTATGTAAACTTCAAACTGAATCTCAAGATTTATATATTGTCTACATTTGTTGGTTAATTTATTTAAGGTTCCTTCGTGGTCCCTTTCTAGAGTTGATACCTTCTTTTTAAATTCATTGTTTTCAAGTAACAACTGTTTAATTTGTGCATCTTGTTCACTGATAATTGCCTAGTAATGGTCCTTTATTACACATGTCCAAAATGGCTGACTCTATTTCTTCATTAATGTTTAATTTATTTAGCGTTGCCTTTTCAAAGTTGTTATTCATAACTGCATTAGCTCCAAGAGATAAGGTTTCTCCCTGTGGTAATATAAGATAAGGCATTTTTTTTAATAAATAAAAATATGTTAGGAGTTACAAAATATGCATAAGAGATAATTATTACCAACCACATGTTCAAATATCATCCAAGGGAAAACATACTCATATCCTTTGGTTCTGGATCTATTGAAATGGTGTTTACAGACTTTCCTAGTTGGTAAGGGCATCCAGCTTGAAAATTTTGTAAAATGTTTTAAACTCTTGAGGTGCAGACTGGACCCTTGTAATCCATTCGACTTTCAAATTTGTAACTCTTGGGAACAAATGAAAACTTCCCTTACTGTTGTAACTGGTTTTGCCACAACCTACTACACAGCATCTTGTACCTCCCTTTTTGGGGGTTTCTAAACATCTGTTAATAATTTATTTTGATTAAAAACTACACGTTCAAAAATATATTGAAAAATATTTATTACTTTTTACCTGTTATTTATCTCCATACGTTTTTAAATTCTGAAAATTCGCCTAATATTGCTAAGCCTTTCGTTTACGACATCGAAATGACAATCAAAATTGCCGAGAATAGCAGGCTAATTTTAAGAAAAATGTTGATACCCATAATGCAATGGGACTTTCCGACAGATGGCGTATTTCAAACGAAAAAGATCTATTGACGCAGAAACCAATAAAGTTCAGGGGCCTCTTTGAAAACCCTTTTAAATAGACGATCATGATCAATCATGTTTAACCAATTTTCAGGAGTAATCGACAAAGCGTCAAGCAGCGTGAACTGTAGCTTCTGATCCGCCAGAAGTACAAAACCCAACTGTTAAGGACGAAGAAGTGGACCAACTGACGAATGTTGTTGCCCACCAGTATAAAACCAATGCCACCATCATTTATCTTGAGGGCGCAAAGCGAGGTGCCGTATAGGATAGGACACATCTCCGATTGGAACTCGGCTGGTTGGGGATTTCAACAAACACTCAGCGGCCACGCCTGCACCAAGTCCAATCATGTCTTTCAAATGATAGGGTCTCTTTTAAATGAGCTCGGCGTTTGGATACGAAATATTTGATTGATTTGTTTTTATCCATAGCCAAAATTTATCCGAATAAAAACTTACTTTTTGCATATTAAATAGTTTTATAACCGCGAATAACACCCATAAATAAACATTTCCCGGATTTTTTTATGAATAATTGAAATTTTGGCGAATAGTCTTAAACAATCCAGCCCACTGGCCAAGCCGGAAGGGAAATACGAAAAAGCGAGTCGGACCTTATAAAACGGTTGTTTTATGGTTTGACCCCCCACTCTCTGTCACAGAAAATAATTTATGATTTTTGGGTAGAGGTAAAATTATTTGAAACAATTGGATGGCCCATAACTTCGTTACGATGAGGTGTAGGACCCATGTGCACTAGACATTTTCGACTCCAAATGGCCCAAAGTATACGCTCAATAATTTGTGACATAGGTTCTCGAAACTCCCTGTATAGCGAAAAAAAGTAACGAAATATTTCATTGATTAATTTTTATTTTCCAGTGAAGAGGATCGAATATTGACACACTATAATATTTTAAACAAAAAGGATATGGAAGGTTATTTATAAGTTATATAATTAAATACAATGTTACCTAAATTCCAAAAAAATAATCTAACATTTATACATAATTGATGTTTTACGTCTATTTTAAAAACGTATGATCTTCGGTAATACGATCCATATTAGTATTTTTTTAGGGTGTTAACCGCATTAATATAATAAATGTTATAGATGTTTTACGTCTATTTTAAAAACGTATGATCTTTATTTATGGGTAAAAATGTGGGTTGTTACATATAAGTAAAATTATATAAACCAATTTCCGTAAAAAAACGTTAAAATTAAAGGTGTATATGTTTTGGGCTGGCCAGTTGTCTCACCAGATTTAAAAACATTACTTCCAAATTGAACCTAAAAACAATTTAGTTTGAGGTTCCAACACGACAATTGTCCAGCCCATAATTCCAGAATTGTCAATGAATTCCTTGAACATGAAGGTGTATATGTTTTGGGCTGGCCAGCTCTCTCACCAGATTTAAATCCGACAGAGACGCTGTGGGCATTTTTAGTTAACAATATGGAAAAAAGAATTCCGGAGAATAGAGATGACCTTTTCGGCATGGTTCAGGCCGCCTATGACAGGTTACCTCCTGATTTCATTCGTCGACTTTGTCTCTCCTTCAGAAAAAGACTTCGAAAGTGCGTTAGGATAAGGGGCGCCTCATTACCGTATTAATTATGTATAAATGTTAGATTATTTTTTTGGAATTTAGGTAACACTGTATTTAATTATATAACTTATAAATAACCTTCCATATACTTTTTGTTTAAAATATTATAGTGTGTAAATATTCGATATTAATCAATGAAATATTTCGTTACTTTTTTTCACTTCGCTATACAGGGAGTTTCGAGAACCTATGTCACAAATTGTTGAGCGTATACTTTGGGCCATTTGGAGTCGAAAATGTCTAGTGCACATGGGTCCTACACCTCATCGTAACAAAGTTATGGGCCATCCAATATCAGCCGACAAAAACGGCAAACACCCTGAGAGTTAAGTTTATTGTTTTCCATTATTACCCAGTTGTTATTAAATGAGATTAAGTTGTTGACGTTTTTCAACGATCTTACGTTTAAATTTACACGTAAGCGTTGCCCATTTCTGCAACTTAATCTCATTTATTAACAACTGGGTAATAAAAAAAAAGGTCAAGCCAAAATACAAAACCTCACTTTTAGGGTGTTTACCGTGTTCTTTCGGCTGATATTAGATGGTCCATAATATTGCACGAAGAGGTTTACGACCCATGTTCACTAAATATTTTCGTCTCAGAATGGGCCAAAGTATACGCTCAATAATTTGTGACAAAGGTTCCCGAAACACCCTGTATAGCTGATCGAAGCCGCGAATAAAACCAACTTTAAAAGGAATATAACGCAAAGCGTCCATACCGTAGATTTTTATTAATATTTATCGCCTTATGCTGTTCATCCTGTAAGGTTATTTTAAAATTAAAAATTGAAATGTTGAATTTAAATTATTTTATGATAAGTTATACTTTATAAATTATATAGGCTTCCAGATTATACACGTTTTGTTCATAGTATTGAGAGTTTTCATTACTAGGACGTCACTTAAGCCGAAAGCTGCATGCCTGGCATAGACTTGAGCGGTGCTCTCTCTGTAATGACTTACGAGGTTTTAGCTCTCAGTAATCTTTTATCTGCATTGAAAATTGACGCCAGTTATCTACATATCTCAAATTAGTGTAGCCCTAAGAAGAAGTTTAAAAATTGTAAAACTATTATCACAATTCAACCGGGTTGGATAAACAACACACGTTTAATTTAATCAATCGGATGGAGCATTTCAGTTCATCGATATTTTGTCATGACAGTATTATATTTATTTTAGAGATACTATTAATTAGCATATAAGTTCGTAACTACCCGATTCTGTAATCAACTCTAAAATATTCTGTTGTTACAAAAATGTAATACAATATATTATTTTATCAATATTTAAAATAATTTGTTAAAGCACTTGGGGACTCAGAAGAGTTTTTAGGAAATCTCGTATGGAAAATTATATTTTTAAACGCAACCTTGCTTCGAATGAATGACGTTTTTACATTATTATGATAGAAACGGTTTTAACATTGAACCAATTCGAAGAGTCACACTTATAAATATTATGTTACTTGTGCTAAAAAGGACCTTATTGAAATCGGTGGTGGGGGTTACATGACGGCCACTTTTTGCTACACCAGTGTTAATAGCTTTCTACGCTTATTTTCTACTTTCATGGTTTCCATTCTCGTCGAGCCGCTATTCTTAAAACATTCCTATACAATATTAATTGTTGTTGAAAGGCTCTCAATCATCAAAGGGAATGCCAAAGTGATATTTTACGTCTTTTAGTTTTCCTCAAATTTACACAGAAGTGTCAACGGGCTATATCTCCTCAACCGTTGTTCGTAGAGAGATAACAGTGATACTTTCTAAATATGAGTCGACCACCCCTAATCCGAAAATGTCGGTTTCAGGGGCGTCATTTGAGTATTAAAGAAGTTGTCAAAAACGACATTTAGCGTTTCCGCCGTAACTATTGTCGCTTTGCCAAAACCGACGAGGCTACGTGAAAGGAAATAAAAAATAAATACAAATTGCTTATGTGGTCGTTGTTCTATCGCTTACACGTTTCGAGAAATTTTAAGAACAGTGCGAAAACTCCCATAGGCAAAGACTTATTTAACAGACTGTACTTACAGTCCCATAAAAATAGGCTCTTTAAGCCATTCGCCAAAAAATTTAATTGGTTATTAGCCTAGGTGGCAACAGTAGGCTGAACAAAATCTGAATCAATAACGATTAATTACTTGGCTTTTCACAACGGAAGGAGGAGAAAATGAAGAAGCTTTTATTTAAGAAATATGATTTATAGGAGAGATTTGATAGGAAATTTGGTTGTCGTCGAGTAGGTACGTTTGTCCCTGGAGTAAGCCAAAGGAGCATCTCACCTCTCCTACCCGCACGTCGGACTTCGGTCGGACGGTCGCCATTCTATTTATTTGTCGCCGGGGAAAGCCGAGAGTGGCATTCTCCTTACCCCCGCCGGAGGTAAAAGAGATAAAAATCCAAGGGAGGGGGAAAGGAAATAGGTGTTTGGAATGAAGCACTACACAGAAATGAAATGAGGCTGGTTTTCAAAATAAATATAGCCAGAGAGATCTACAAAAGATTATTTTTGTCTCACCTACTTTTATTGGTTTCCTTCAAAAATATTAAAGAATAATTGATATTCCACATGATACTCTCTTTACTTCAGTAATTTATAAAAATCAACACCATTATTTTATGGAAACATTTGTTCTGTAAAGTTTTTTAAACCTGAGGGTGTAAAACAATTTAAATAATTAAAATAATTAAATTATCTTATTTAATAATTTATTTTATCTGATATAAAAAAATTACTTGGCGTGCTCCAGGTTTTGTGACGTCATAATAGTATTTCGTAGAAGATGTAGAAACCTTTATCAGACTTTGTAAAGGTTTATCAGTTTTAAAATAAAACTTGGATATTTTTATTTAAAGACTGTTGGTCTAACGTTTAACTAGAGATTTCAACAGAAGATCGATTAAGGCGAATTGGAGAAATTAACTAAGTTTAAAATATATTTTGTTCAAGGGTAGGTGTCTGACCCAAAGTTTCAATAAAATAATTGTAGAGCATGCTAGAAAATGTAGAAATTTATTTTTGGAGATCATGATAAACACAAATGGGTACTTTTCAATGTCAGAAAGAAATATTCGTATTTTCAACAACACATCTTTTTATGAGTTTATAGGGTGCAATAATTTAATAAATAACAATTACAAATATGAATAAATTATTTATTCCTCGGTCGCAACGCAAGTCTTAGCTATTAGCAGGACGTTAAATGTTTAAAAGAAATTAAATTTTAACATTGTGATATTCCTTTACTAATCATAAACGAAACGATATTTTACATATTACTTCAACTATTACAACAAAAAATGAGAATGTCAACCCTGCAAGAAATAACAAAATAATGAACTCTTCGTCTTGCATATTTAGTGATCTGGATGATTCGTCAATATCACGGAAAGCGAAAAAATTCCAAATATATTTTCGCTCCTTCCAATGATATTCAAAAAAATTCGATTCGAATATTCGCAAAATCCTAAAGGATATTTGAAACTCATAAATTAGAATATATTGAGCAGATAGGGATTTTTCGTACGTGGATAGAATGAGTATGTGAAGAGAAATATATTCGTTGCACTCATTGTACCAACATGCTCGAAGCTTAGATCTTTCCTTTGAAAATCTAAATCACCCTGAATTTCATTCGTTCTCCAACGCACGCCCTCGACGTTTTTCCTTCAGTTTTTCGTGGCGGGGATGACGATAGTTAAACATCTTTGTCTAGTTTTTCTTTTGCCTGTCACCCTTGAGATTATCTTACCCTCGATGCTTCGCCTTGCATTTACGCTTCCCTCAAAACCTGTTTTTGGAGTAGGTCGAGCGACCTGCGTGCTTTGCGATCGGGACATTTTCTGCATGCCAGTTAGCATCACGCTGATTTTCAAAGGAGAAAGCTCGCTCGCCTATTCTTTCGACCTGTCACTCTTCGCCGGACAGTTGACCATTGTAATACGACTGCCTTAGTGTTAGAGTCACATGTATATAACTACAGTATAGATTTTACATTTACGTACCCGCGTCACTAGTCACAACTGAGTGAACTGACACAAGGCTTTCTACTTTCGCTTTCGCTACGAGGTTACAATAGTCAGTAACATTACAAGCTTTAACGGTATTTGCTTTTTGGAAAAGTTAATTTCGAGCGACCATACACGTTTTCTTGGTCTTTCGGTCGTCCAAAACGATTATTTCGGTGATTTCCGATAAAATATTAATTAATGAATTAGTTAATAAAAAATATTTATTAGAAAATGAGGTCGATATCCATTATTATTAAGTCACGTAAGTGGACAAGTGAATGGGATTGTTTACGATGAAATTATGACTTCAAATTACAGTTGGCTGATTTAAATGAATTTTTAAATCAAAATCATAGATTTAAATAACCCAAAGTGTTTCAGTATAGGCAAATTATCGTTAAAATTGGTTAAAATGCAATAACAATAATACAAAATAAATCAGAAAAAAACTAAAATATTCAAAAGAAAAAATATTTAGAGAAAATCGAATCAAATTTTCAATTACACAACAGAATGACGTTTCATACTCACATTACGCTTGAGATTTTACAGGGTGTTATGATTTGCTCTGACTGGACATTTTTTCAGAAACTGCAAGAGATAGAGTTGCCCAATTCTAAGGGTATTATTTCTAGTGTGGGATCGCTTTAAATCCTAATTTCAGAAAAATCGGAAATAATTTCGGGATTTGGTAATATTTTTTCACGGGTAGGTGCTAGAAAAAACGTTTCAACGAGAAAGTTGTAGAGTGCTTTCGAAACTGTTCAAAGAAATTAGTTTCATTGGAGAAGAACACTTTTTCACGAAGATATGATGAACTCTTTCGATTAGAGGTATATTTTGGCTTGCCAACTTGTTTTTCACTTTCTTGACTTTCCAATCTAGGCCGGCAAATTTTAATCACGTGTTTGGCCGTGCATCTATGTAGGAAAAATTTTAGATCTTAAGATTTCGTCTGCCTATAGGCTTCTAGCTTAGGAAGTATATCTGCCGTAAACTAAATATGTGAAGAAATAACAGACACTTTTTGAATTTCTAGGTTGTTTTGCAGAGATAATTCTGAACGAGCAGCCAGCTTTCATATATTTTATATAAACCTCGGTCAGTACGCGGTGATACTTATGACCAAAATGTAAATTACGCACTTAGGCAATATGAGAATAAATAAATGTACCTCTCTTTTAACCAACCAAAGATGATAGATAACGTTTTAAGATCTCTAAGAAATGATTACCACACTGATCACACGATTAAGGAAAGCATATGTCTATATCTATTGACTGTGGGATTTATTTGATTGATTCGTTGTATTCTTTTAAAATTTTTTTAGTGTTTGCAACACAATTTCTTACAATTAGTATACAAACGAAATGTTATTTCAACAAATATAAGAATCAGTAGAAATAATTTAACCAATGATGAAAGTTTTGAAACCCAAATCATAGTTGAAACGTTTCTATATAGATTTCAACCCAAATATTAATTCTAATTTTGGTTTAATAAAACAAACCATAAATAATATCCTTATTTTAAAAGTTTATTAATGTTGGGTTGTTATGAACCCAAATTTGGGTTGCGTAGAAAAAAACCAATTTATTTTAAACCTTCAGTTTTAAGAGTGTAGAGTTTCATCAAAGATCATATCTATGCGACGCCTGTTACGAGCCTGAAAGAATTACATCAGAGTACCATCTTACGTCAGCGTACCATCGATGCTTCTCAATTTTCACTGGATCCAGCGTGCATTCCAAAGTATGCTTCATCGCGCAGAAACATGTATTGCGTCAAACGGTGGAATAAACGAACCATACCTATAATTTAGCAATTCTTTCGTTGCTTCGATAGAAAATGTTATTTCTTAGTGTGATTGGAAAGTACTTGTGTACCTTTCTCTTACTTTTTTGTACCAAATAAATGGTTAATTTAACGTACACTCACATGTTATTCTCAAAAACCATTAATTTAACTAAGCTTTGTAAAAGAACCATTTGGGCTGATATGGCGAACTTGTTTTTTGGCTGACCTCATTATCTAAGTGAAAAGTTGTTTGTTTGTGATCGCACAAACGTTATTTGTAGGTTTTTAAGCATTCTTTCCAAATTCTCATTGAAAATTGTTCTTTAGCACCTAGCGGTCAAGATATTTTTTTAAAAACGTGAAAACGTATTCAAGTTTTCTGCAATTTTCAAAATTATACCTCAAATAGATTTTGATAAAAAAAGGTTTGTCTGAGCAAATCGAGCCACGCTGTACATAGCATTATATTTTATAACGCGCTTAGTATTCATTGGCTTGCAAATGGTACACTTTAGCCAACTTATCTGCATATATTAAATTTAATTTTAAACGAGTATCATTAGATCTGTGATGATAAACTGAAACATGAGTCGAAGCGAGTTAATTCTGTAGTAATGCTAGGTGTATTTTAAATTTTGTTAAATCAAATTTAAGAATGTAATTTTTATTCCTTTTTCAAGTAAATCGAATTTTTAAATTTTAGAAAATAAAGTTAGTTTTTTAATTTTAAGTGGTGCGCTGTTGAATAATTTATTTGAACGAATCCCTATTAACCAATTTTTTTCCTTATCTAGCCAATTGTGCAGGTATATAATCAAATCGTATTTTAGAAACATTCCTTAAATTCGTAGTCTAAATATGTCAATTTTGTTTCTTGTTAAGAAACGGTCGCTGCCAATTTGTAAACCAACCTTTGCCTTACCTAACCTAACTTATCTTACCTTAAAGAGCGGGTACTAGCACTGAATTATTGGGGAAAAAATACAGTTTAGTTAAAAAATGATTTTTAAGAAAAAATAGGTGGTTCATACAGAAAACCTAGTCTTGAAGAATCAGTATTAGATCTTGGTTAATTTGGCAGGAAAAAGGTTATTAATTCCCGCTAAAACTAACTTTTACGTCGAATAATGATAAACTAAGATCTCTGTTCAAATATTGTCGAAGGTTTAATTTAAATAAGTTTATATTAGTATATTGGACTATGGACCATCGAAAAGCAAACCTGAATGTGATAAATTTGCATAATCGAAGTTTCTGATATCATTCGAATACAATCAATTACTACTTAATGCTATAAAAGAACACACTGAAACTCTGGCAACGGACACACGCTTTTTTATTGAGAATATTGGAGTTGTAATTATTTTTTTTTGTCAACTGGTTAAATGTTAAAAAAGAATTTACGGACCTATTTGGTGAAGAACAGTCGATTTGTAATAAAGCGATATTTTTACATTTTCATTTTCCGTGTAGATAAATAAATTCATAATAAAAATTGGAATGATTTAAAATATTGAAATTCAAATTATTAACTATATGTCTTACTCTCCTTATAATAAGCAAAGAAGTAAGAAGGAAATACATTCGCAATAAAGCCTTAACAGAGAACCACTTACCCTACGTTGATGATTTCCAGGCAAGACGGAGAAACATTCTTTGAAAACGGAATGGAAATGAGTTTTTCTCCAATAATACCTTTTCCTACATAAACTTTGTCTTTCTCTTCCTCAAAATTTGGAAATGCCAAATTGATTTCGTAATGGTAAAAGTTTGGGTCCATCATAATTCTAACAAACGGAATATCCCTATCCAAATTGAACAATATTTCATATAGTTCGTTCAAATTGCGTACCAAACTTCCATGGTTTTTCGCTTGTTCGATAACTTTCATTCCCAATTCGCCCTTTTCAGTCTTTAAATATATAGTTGAAAATAAGTTAAGTTTAATTTTTTTTAAATTTAAACAAAATCAGTGAACAACATTTCATACATTCTTTGTTTCTTTGTATATATTTCTCGTTATTAACGATTGAAAGCAAATACAGCTTTATCACAAAATTAACCCCTTCAAAAAAATATTATTGAAGTCCTCATTCCCCAACCCGTCAATGTAACAAACGTATAACAATGACTAAAGAAAACCTTTTTGATAACGGATTATTTTGCCAAGGTTTCTTTTGTGAATTATATTGAAATTCTTTCTCGCTTTATCACTGTAAAAACTTTAAATACTAATAATTTATCGATACCTTTTTTGGTCCCTTTACAAGCTACCCAGTTCACGATTTACAGCTCAATTAATGAATGTTTTACACTAAGGAGTTTATCAAAAACCGCATTCTTGTTAATAGGGGCTAAAAGGTTTTCGAAGTGATTCGCCGACGTTTTAACCATTAACAAATGTTTTAAGTCTGTTGTTATTCATTTGATAGTACCTTTGCACGTAAAAATAGAAATAAAGTAGTTTAATTGGATTTCAAGGTAAGGTCTAGAATAAGAAAGGTTGGAATGAGTGAGCTAACTTAAGGTTGAGTAAGGTAAGGTAAAATTGGTTAACATTTGTCTCGAATAAGTTGGTTTTACATTTATACTTTAATAATATTAACTTGTGAAACAGGATTTTTTATCCAACACTTGAAAGTTTATTTTGAATGTATAATCTAAAATTTTGTCGTTCGGAATGGAAACCTTGAAAGTTCCAGAATTTTTGTAACGGTCCACGATACTACTCACTATAAAGATTATTTTCTGGTAATGTTTTTAGTAATCAACACCAAACTTTTTTTTAAATAATCATAATTCCTCTAGTTTCATCAATTATTATCTTAATTTGTTTTGCTTTAAAAACAAAACGTTCAATGTTTAACCGATTTGAAATTGGTAATTAGGCATTTATAGCTCTTACCTTTATAATGTGGTAAACGTTATGCGATTGGTATATAATTGGTATGACATTTGGTTGTTTAATAACGTCTTCAAGATTATTTATTTTCTCATAAATCGTTGTTTTTTTTGACTTTTGAAAGCATAGCAAAGCATTTGTGGCAAAAAAGCAAGCAACCAGCCATGATCCGAAAATTATCCTCGCTGTAATTGACACTGTCTTCAAAGTAGAAGCTGTAATAAATGTTCAATTTTATGGTTTTTTTTTAGCTAAATATTGCTTTTAATATTTTTAAAATTTGTTTATATCATTGGCATTAATGCGGTTTTGTCGACCGTGTACGGGTTTTTTTATAATAAACTTCCGCTGGATTTGTGTTTTGAAACCCATAAAAACAGCCTTTCAGGAAACCAAAAAGTAGCTGCCATTCAATTTTACCGAGAGTCTATTTTATTTGTTTAAGAAACGTCCAAATAATTATCTTTTTCCCTTGTCAATATAATGAATAAACATTTGATGGGATTTTTCTACGAACACTAACACACTTTAAAAAAAACATTTTACGGTTATTCTTCAATGAATCGTATTCACAAATAACGAAAATAATGATCATGGGCTAGTTCTTTTTCTACAAGACAAAATGTTAATTCAAAACGTTTATCTAAAACGTATTAATTAATTTTTAAATACAAGGCCCCTACGCCTTGTATTTAAAAATTATATTTGATTAAAGTTGTAAAAAAATATATACGAAGGTAATACAAAACGTGTCTTAGAAGAATAAAAATTAATATTTTTTTAAACCTACCTTTAAGGAATAGATTCAAAAATAAGTGCGTAGCGAAGTCCGTCGAGCATTTTACTATATATTTTTCTTGATTTATAAATATTATACTTTTACTTATTTGATTCAGAAATCTGCTTTTAAATCGTTTGCTGTATATAAAGAAATCCAGACTGAGTACGATGGAGACAAGAAACAGAGCAACAACGGCCAGCGCAATAACCTACAAAATAAATTATTTAGTACGTGAGCGAGATACACATTCGAGTTTTTTCAGATAGCTTAGTGCTTTAAAAGAACTAAATCGTATGATGGCACTTTCTATTACCCAGCTATCTAAGATGGTGGCGATTTGGAAATGGCTGCTATGCTAATATGTACAGTCTTGTAAACACAGCCGCTATTAACACAACAGATCTGTTCGATATATCAAATGAAAGGAATTTGCACGATATCTACGTTGTCTCTTTATGCTTTATATTAATAAATATGACCCCAAGCGTGGTTTTTTTTCATCTAAAAATCCAACATTTAACTTTCGTAATGTGAAATAAAAAATTCGTTATTTATTTTACATACCCTACTTTAATAAGTACCTTAATTTTAAGGTGTTTTAGCATGCTATTTTGGTTAATCTTATCTTTGGCTATTTCATTGGAAATTCTTAGGGCTCTATTAGTTATTGTTTGGCCTATTTCATCGTGAGGGATTATTTTGCGAAGGGCTTGGTCTTGCATTTCACTTTCACTGGGCATGGAAGATTTCAAAACCCAGTTATATAATATTAACCTATACTCTTTAAACATGTATATATTGTTAGTATACTTTCAGACCTGGTGGTATTTTTCCGTTAGAGGTTTTAACCCAAGCTTAACTACATTGTGAAATCTAGTGTCACGTGAGTGTTGTGCGCTAGTGAAGGGGGTTCACAAAAAATTATGCTCGGACAGTCAAAGAGACGCTTTTAAAAGAATAAGTTGTTTGGTTTTCGAAATTGTTCGATTATCTTTGGGTCCTTTACGGTCTCCAGTCGGTTTTGTGCCATATTTAGATCGAAATTATAGATTTAGCAATTACACGACCAAGAGCCTCGAGGAATAATTTCGCGATCAGTTCCAGCAAACTGTTAGCGTTTTGATGCTGGAGGGGATCCGTAGATAAGTTCTAAAATTGAAATAATAACGTAACAGTACCGGAACGAGCAACGGGTTCGTCCAGCTAAGTTTCCCACAGTGTTTTCGTGACGCTGTGTTAGTCGTTCGCTAAACTACCGACATAAGACAATATCAGTGGCCGGGAGTAGTGGCTCACTCCTGTAATCCCAGGCGTCCGGGAGGTAGAGTTTGTGGAAGGCCGTGTGAGGACGACCACTAATCCCCCAACGGGTGGTTGTCATACTTCCGCCACGGGTGTCCCAACCCTATCCCCAAGTATCCCCCCGTTGGCGTGGCCGTAACACATATCTCGCACCTGATTTATCAAATGGACGAGCGGACTGTATTGTCCCACCCGTCACAATAATATCAGCGCTCTACAAGTGTGAACTCGAAAAAATGCTAAAAACGATATTTTGGCCATACTGGTTCATTTTATTCAAAACTAACCCTTAATTTAATATTAATCGAAGTGTACTAGCGTGTATTGTATTAGAACTATTGGGATTCAGTAGTTTGGTACCATTTATAAGTTTAGTATTTTAGTGTTCGCGTTTAGTATAATATATTGTATTGTTTGCGTGTATTTATATATATACTTAGTGTTAATTCAATTGCTCTTGTTAAATTGGTTTCTTAAAGTAAAATTGAAATCCTTTGACATTATAACCCTTATCCCTTTTAAGAATGAATTTAATTGTTTAGTCAACGGATTTGAGTTGGATATAAGGTCTCGACCGTAGGTAATCGTCAAATTTGTAACATGATTTAGATGTTCTGGTAAATAACAATTTGGTAGTTATGACACGAAACAAAGTTTAGTTTACAGAACTATTTTTAACATAAAACCTATATTAATAGCTTTCGCTACTACATGAGTCACTATCTTCTTCTAATATCATAAATGTTTCGTCCAAGTCATCAACAAATTACAAGCCGAGGTACATTTGAGGCTATTCATAATGCAGTTACAATTTGATTTGCATGCGCGAGAACATTTTCTGTTTCTGGTGCGGAGGCTCCTTTCGTCCTAAACATTTTTAACTTCCCATCCTCGTCATGTTTTCAGCCGTGGTCATTTGTTGGGTTAGTGATATCTGGAACGTTTTCCAGATTACGCTTCCAAATTCAAGTTTGGTAATTGGGTATTTTGGTACATTGGAGAAGCTCGATTCAACATGTTGTTTTTGGCTTGGAAAATTTGGTAGCGAATTGTTTGTTGAAAGTTGAAGCTACTTTAGAAACAATCCTGACACTGACCAGCGTTCCTCTATTAATTAATACGTTGTAATCGATTTGCGAATTAAAAGCTTAAAATAAAACAAGGGCGTCGGTGTCATTGGACCAGCGCATCAAACTTTGGTATTCTTTAGACGTGTGTTTTGCGTGTAAAACTAAACGTGTGTGAGCACCTTCGTGATTACAATAAAGTTCGTCTACATCTACAACCTTATTTTTGGTTAGTTTGATGCATTTATCGAAGCACGTGACATACAAAGAGATCTCGTCTAGTCTTTGCCGTATCTTCTCTTCTTTCGCATTTTTGCGAAGAAATTTTACCAAACGGGTCTTGCTCTCGTTGCAAGAAAAACGAAGACCAAATTATTTATCTTGTGGTTTGGTTGAATTTTATTGAAATATAAGCTTTTTTTGGAACCTCGTTTCGCTTCCTTTATGATATGAAACATGTATACGTCGAATATAACTATTCTTCGGCTACCTTTAACAGCTTGCAAAATGGGACGAAACGTATTAACGTCTACTGTTTCAAGCCAGATAGTGAATGATTTCCAGGCGACTCTCATGGATGCCTCCTAGGTCAACTTGTGAAACTCAATGACTCTATGTTAGTGTTTGCCTTCCAACACTTTGTTAATGGAGCCTTCAGTTGTAGCCAAAGACTAGACTGCAACGTCACGAAGATCCACATCTACGAACATTCTCCCAATTACCGACATAAAGGTACAAATGGTGTGAAAGTTCCCCATCAATAACGTAACGTTTTTAAATGGACATTCATTCGCCTATAGGTTATTTCAGCAGCTTTAACGGAAAGCGCTTGATCGGAAACCACGGCAATGCTTTATAGACCCGAAGTACTTTTAATTTGTAGGCACTTACGTAGAATCTCTTAAACAGTCCACGCAAACTGAAACTTCATTTCAAATCATTAAATTGAAACCTGTCCAAGGGCATACTTTCTGGTCGAAAGAACAGTTAGGTCGCACTAGTATTCAAACAAGATCTTGATAGGATGCCTTACGAGTCGAAGTTTCAGTGAAGCCGGCGAAATCACTTTCTACAATTTGACGTGGACTTTTTCTTGTCTTGATTATGTACAAATATAAAGAGAGGGGCAGATCATAAAGATTAGTGGTTCTTTTCTTTGCCTTTTATACTAAGACTAAGTTATTTTCGTTGACTGATAAGAATACGAAGCCTTCTGAACGCTATACCATCTACTCGGGGTGAAGTTCCGGCAAAGCTTAAACTTTTTCTGTCGATCAATGTTATCAAAGGAAAGAACGGTGGGAACGTTCAAATGTATACAACCCGGAAGTGGAACGGATTAAGTTTGAACGTTGTCCTGTTGTATCGACTTTTTCTAGCTTCGAGTACGAACTGCAATGACGAAGACGATTAACAAGTTTTATTACATCCACGTTATCAGTCAACGTTTTTATTTCCCCTGAAAGAAGAATGTGATTGGGAGTGTTTACCTGACCCACATGAACCGCGTATATTATATCTTGCGTTAATGACCATGAAGCTCAGCAAAATCGATCTGAATAGCAAAGCTTTTTACATCCAATTAAATTATTTAAAACTTTGGAGAGGTTCGAAAGATTGAGGTGGAAATTTCTGATACTGTTCAGTGCTTTGAGCGCAGTCTATTTTTTGACGAAGGACTTTATTTCCTGGCGTTCCTCAAACTTCAGCTGAAAGTTCATGTTATCTTCCATTAGTGATTCCAAAGACAAATTACATTATCTTAAATAAATCCTTCAGTTAACAGAGAAAAATATAAAAAATTTTCCGAATTCCGTTTCTTTATTTTTTTGTGAAATCCTTTACTTCCGAACCGGGAACCCCATTTTTTTCCATTATTAGTACTAATGCCGAAGTGAGATCCACTTTTAGGAGTTTGATTCAAAATTTCGGGGCGTAATTCTAATTCTAGGGCAATTTTGCAGTGGCGTAGCTGATGGTCCGCAGGGCCCGCGGCGCGGGGAGGCCCCGAGCTTCGGGGGGCCACATTCATCATTAAAAAATTGAAAAGGGGGCCCCATAGAGATTTCTGCGGGGGGGCCTATGAGTTCTCAGCTACGCCACTGCAACTTTGTAATCGTACAATTCCTCATTCTCTGGCGGTGTGACGGTAAGTAAGCTAGTCCGTCAGATTCAACTTCGGATACGGCTTGATTTTTGCGTTTAGATACAATTTCTTACTTGTTAATTTTGATTGACAATTTCTGTAATAGTAAATGTATTTGACAATGGACTCTGAAACACTCAAATCCAGAGTAGGCTGATATTTTCTGATTTCTGCCGCACGTCATAGAAATTTTCTAGATTGTTCGTCTTAGCTTAAATGAGATTCTTTGTTGCAAAGAATACATGACACTCGTAACCGACATTTTTGAACTCGCGATTTTGAGATTTATATTTAACTTTTGTTAAACGTAGCAGGACGAAAAAACGAAGATAAAATGAAATCCAACCTTCTTTTTATTACAACGGGTAAATAAAAATTAAAAGATTGCCCGGGTTAAAGTAACTCAGAATCAACAGGCCCAGAAAAATCAGAAATTAGCGGGTTGGTGTGAAAACGATGTGAGAGAAAAGGATAGCAGCACTGAAGGGAAAAATCAAACTTGGTGCGCAAAAGAAATCTCGTCCGTTAACGCGATCTTTACTTACAAATAAAATGTTTACTTCCTTTTAAAATTTAATTCATATTTAAAGAAAACATTTGATTATAGAAAACACTAACGCGTTACTTGATTTTATTTATGCATTTTAAGATCTATATGCTTACGGGGTGGTGCCACTTAACTAAATTGTTTAAATTTCAAGATTTTGGAAATATCCATGCAACTTTAAAATTCCTATTATACCTATGAAATAAAGACATCTATTTCAATAAAAAAAAAACAATTCAAATATTAAACATTGGCGCTAAAAATAAAACATTTTGTTGCTTGTTATAACTATCAAATTGCAATTTACTATAACCTCAAATCCATCAAACGATGTATTATACTTTTACACAAAGATTTTAAGGTAATTATAACAGTCGGGTATGCGAAAAAATTACGAATTTACAGTTTCTTATTACGAAAGAAAATGTCGGTTTTATAGATTTAAGAAAACTACGTTAGGGATTTTAGACGCTCATCATTAAGCAACACATTACGTACAAAACGCTTATTTTCCTTTCATTTGATAAGTCGCAGTCGCTCAGCTCTGATACAAGACTGTACATTTTAACATTAGCCGCTGGGTGATCGAAATTGCCATCACATGGATTAACTCTTTCAAAGCACCAGACTATCTGAAAAAAGAATTGCTATTTGGTAAACAGTGTGGGTAATCGAATGTGTGTCTTTAGGCACCTATCTCACTTAGTAATTTTTATAAATATTCATTTTATACTTGATAAAACAAATAGGGATAGGTTAAATAATTTTTTTTCAAATTTTCCTTTGTTAAAATTAGACGGGGTAACCATTTTACGTAACTTTATTTAATCCAATAATGTTAAAAAGCATTTTTGAATAGTTTTAATATGCGGGCCGAATATATTTGGAAATATCAGAGGTTTGAAAGAATATTTTACGTGATGTTCAATTTGAAAAAGTGTCACATTGAGATTGTTTGGAATTTCTCTTGGGTTGACGGAGAGCAATCGCAAGCTTTCGCTGCATAGCAAGGAAGAAAACTGAGCGGTCTTATGTTTTTCGAAAGTAATATCAGTTCCCAAAATTAGACCATCGTAGCCCTTAAAAAAAAAAGAATTACAGATTTTTACGAAATCAGAGCCTTTGTAATGTAATATTTTTAAATCGAATTTTTTTAACCGACAATAAAAGTAATTGGATTTTGCAAAAGATTAATCAGTAACTATGAATTTATGCATGGAACGAGATCAACGAAGGTACTCTGTCGTAACGGAAGCTCAAATTTGAAATACTGGTGATAGGGCCCCACGAATCTTCGATTTACTATTCTACTTCGAATATTTTCGCGAATAGTTCGATTCAATTCATAGATTTAAGCTATAACGAAGATTCGACATTTTTTTAATAATTTTCGAATATAGAATCGAAGTAAACGAGTAGAATACCGAAACCAGTTCGATTCGGGAATTTAGTACGAAGGGAATATTCGCTTCGAAAACCCGAATAATGAAAAGTCTAATCCAATTGAACCGTAATCAATGTTTGATTTACTACGCAGCTATTACGACTTCAAACGATAGATATGTGGTGTTTTTAAGCAAATGGTGGTGACAAATATTTTTATAAGATTAATTTTTGTTTCTTTATTGGTTTTGAAACGATAATTCTACGCGTCACTGAAAGAACAATTTAAAGTTCCCGTTCTCCCGTATTTGTCCTTGAAATGGGAGCTCGACTGTCGCCACCTAGCGGTGACTCTTCTTTTTCTAGAAAATTCTGTGTTCTTAGTTTTACTTTCGTTTTTACGAGACAAGTCTTCTCTCATATTTTGTCTTTGTTTGGACTCTCGTCTTTACTAATTTATGTAAAATAAAGTATATTTCGTTCTAACTTCTTCAACCTAGTTTCCATTGAATCTACCCATGTTCTTGTATTATTAACTTTAAGTACAATTCGTCACTCGCGGAATTTAATCTACCACAGGTGGCTTTTTTCCGGGTAAAAGGGAATATTTTTCCTTGGTTTTTTTTCGTCCCGTAAGTTTTCAATTTTTGCCGCTTCCGCCCTTTGGTTTTAGATGTACATGGAGCTACGAGTTCCTGGGTTTAGTGGTTTTAGTAAGGAATTGTAGGGGTCATCGTTAAAGATTGACTAGGAGGTAATATTCCCTCTTATAAATAAATAGTCGGTTTTTAATAATTTTAAGTAATCGAAGCATATGGTTTTATTTATTGTTAATATCTGATTACTGATAGTACAATAGAAAATATTAAAGTATTTGTATTATAAGCTTTAATTTTGTTCTGTAATAACAACTCTTGATTTTTTCGCTCCCAAATAAGTGTCTCAGCATTGTTGTTGGAAAGAGAATAAGGAAGATCGGTGATAACGTGAGAGCGCACAGAGTTTACCCTTTCTGCTGCACAATTGGTAGCTTGAATAGCCAAAAATTGGTGAGCATCTTTGGATAGTAGAGGGTAAATGTGACATTTGTGTTTCCAGTAGTAAAGTGGGTTCAAATACAGGTTCCTTGACAAAGTCTTCAATCTCGACTTGTAATTGTTTAGAAGAACCATTTTGCTTCGTCGATATGTTTTGTTGACTTCCATGAACTGTATGGAATAAGGCGTCTAGTAATGATCAATCCGCAGTAATATTTTACCAGTGTCGCTGTTCGGCAAGTCTTTGCCTGAAATTTCAGGTGATTGTAATATAGTACCATTGTCCTCGTTGTTTCCAACAAGCTCTTTCAAGTGACGTTTTACATACACAGTTTGCAGGTCGGAAAATAAAGAGTTTTTAAATCGTGGATCTATAAATATCACGGCAAGCAAGGGCTCGTTAGTATAATTGAAAATTTGCAACGGTCGTTAAACTGCTTCGAAATTTCGTCCCTAAAGGCTTTGACTACTTTGGCCGATGCTTTTTATACTTCATCTTTCAGGGTGCTTATTAGCGGAATAATTAAACTGACCGTGACCGATGTGTTGGCGCTGAAAATAGTCGTCACTATCACTTTTATATTTAGAGTTGTCAAGGCCTATTCCAAAGTGTCTATATTGTTCATTTAAAGCCAATGGTGGACTCTTAGCGCAGTTATGCTTCTCCGCACGTTCCTCAAGTGCTAGAGATACAGTATTTTCATTTTCCTTCAACCAAAGAAGTAGATTGTACGTACTTTTCAATCTAGTTACCACGTCTAGTGGGGGTGAAGATTCAACAAATTCTATGTTAACTTGATGCTTGTTTAGTGATCTTGCGCCTACTGTAGATGAGTGAAAGAAAGCATAAATTCGATGAGCGTTCTTAATCAAATGTCTTATAATTATTTGAACAGCAAATGCCTTGTTTTTAGAAAGTTGTACTTTGTGAGCGGCACAACCTAGCCATTCCAAAGGTCTAGCAGCTCACGGCACGGAGTTAGTCGCCTCTGTTGTAACGTAAAACACTAAATGTATATTGCAGAAGTCAAGTTGTTTCCTAATAATATTTTCCGTAGCCGCCGAAGTATGGTCTGCGTTCCCTTCCATAAACTGCAACCTTGTACCTCTTCGTGGTGGAAGGGAGTAACAGGTGGAGGGGAAACCCTTCATGCTGGCCAACTAAGGCTCTGCTTCTTCCTTAAGCTAAGGTGTGAGGTATCGTGCTGAGGGCTGAGTGGTACCGGGGAAGCGTAAATACGGTATCGTGAACGATCCCCTCGGGGCACCAGGCGACACCCCGTTGTATTTTAGCCTTCCGCCCGGACAGAGGATTAAGGGCGGTGACATTTTACTTTCCTCTTTTCTCGTGGGACCAAAATGGAAACACAAAAAAACAAACAAAAAAACCAAAAACCGGGCAAGGGTTCGAAAGAACCCGGCCTTAAGCAAGGGGAGGGTTCGAAAGGACCCAACCCAAAGCAAGGGGAGGGTTCGAAAGGACCCAACCCAAAGCAAGGGGAGGTTTCGAAAGAACCCGACCCAAAGCAAGGGGCGGGTTCATCTTCGGATGTTACCCCCCCTGTTTCTAACCTGGAGGGGGGACTTTCCCCTACAAGAACCCGGCCTAGCCTTCATGGGTCTGCCTCTGGCAAGACCCAGTCGGTGAAGCAAGGGTTCAAGGGGGATAAACCCCTCAGTAAAACTCAAAAGCGGAATCGACGCCGCAGGGAAAGATTGATGCAGGAGGAGGTCTCTGGTAAGGACGACCCCCCGCCATCACTTTCAAAACGTTCCAGTGAAAATGACTCCCCCGATTCCCAGTCTCAGATTTCCAAAAAGGTGAAGTCTCACGACCAAACCTATAGCGAAACCTTAAGCTCCACAAAGATGGCCATCGTTAAAGAAGGCTATCCTGTGAAGACCATCTCTGCAGAGGAAATGGGCACCATCCAGCGTGAGGTCCTGAAGCGGATAGATGGGTCACCTTCGGGAGACCCTCTACCTCGTTTTGGGAACTTTCAGCTGGTTGGGGGCGCCATTCACTACCTCTGTAAGGATGCGTTTACAGCGGATTGGTTGGCAATGTCCTCCTTCGCAGACTCAGGACCTACAACAACGCGCTAAATACGCAATGTTGGAAGGTCGTAAATAAAGCCGATGAGCCGACTGCCATCCGCTGGATCTTCCAGGTGGATGGAGAGTCGGTTAAGGCTATCAAGGAGGCAGGACACCGAGCCTTAATGGGTCTGGACAGTGGTATCTTTAAGATACTTTATGAACCTGACCCGACAGCTCCGGTGGATCCTGTAAAGGAGGGTGGTTCAGTCGAACCCTCTGCCTTGGAGATCTCAAGGATGGAAGATGAGGCTCTGGCTGGCGGGGACTCCGGAGAGGACATTCCGATGGAAGATAATCTCATGGAGGAGCTAAAGGCCTTTGCTTTGTCGGACACCGACGAGATCAAAGAGGTTGTACCACTGGAGAGTGCAACAGGGGGGCAGGCTAGGGATGTAAGTCAGACCGGTGGGTGTGTTGGGGTTTCCACAAACACAACCACCACTGTGTCTGAATAGACATCTAAGGCCTGCAACCGAGATCACCTTAAACCAAGATGAGTGTAAAGGTGCTGCAAATTAATTTGCACCACTGCAAGGCAGCCACTGCAGTTCTCTGTAGGAGGTTCGCAAAGGAGAGCTTCGACGTCGCTCTCATACAGGAGCCATGGACTGCCAATGGAAAGATACTTGGTCTCCAAAATGCAGGTAATATATTCTATGATTATAACTCTGCTACACCCAGGGCTTGTGCATTGACACGCAAGGGCATTCATGCCCTTCCGCTCTCAGTTCACACCTCCAGGGATATTACCACGGTAAAGCTCATCACGGAAGGTGGGGAGGTTACTATGGCATCGGCATACCTACCATACGACGATGCTCTCCCCCTCCCTCGCAGGGGGTGACCAGATTGGTCAGCTACTGTGAGGGTTCGGGGAGGAGGCTAGTCATCGGTTGCAATGCTAATGCGCACCACGAAATCTGGGGCAGCTCAGATTGCAACCAGCGTGGTAACGACTTAATGGAATATCTGGTTAGTACCAGACTTTACATTTTGAATAAGAACAATGTACCAACTTTTGTTACTTCTAACAGAAGTGAGGTCATTGATCTCACACTGTGTACAGTAAATGTCACAGATAAAATCAAGAACTGGCATGTGTCTAACGAACCGTCTTTGTCGGATCACAGACACATTTGCTTTAATATTCTGGTCAAACCTGTAGGGGCTTGTACCACTATTCGTAACCCTAGGGGCACAGATTGGTCCGGTTACAGGGAAGACTTAAATTTCTTCCTAAAGGGTGATAAGCCACGGCTGTCATCGGTGTTGGATTTTGATTTAGCTGTTGAACGCGTTCAACAGTCCATTATCGACTCCTATCACCGCAACTGTCCGGCAAAGCCTGCCAACCGGCCAAGCTAGTGCCTTGGTGGAACAACGAGATTGGCAGGCTGCGCAAGGAAACTCGTAGGCTCTTTAATAGGGCAAAGAAGGGGGGTGATTGGGATGCCTATAAACGCACCCTCACCACCTACCACAAGTCTATCCGCGATGCCAAGAAGGCTTCATGGAGAGACTTCTGTGAGAACATAGCGGATGTTCCCAGTACGGCTAAATTAATGAAAATTTTGGCTCACGATAATACTAAGCATCTTGACACCATTAAGTTGAAAGATGGTAGTTTTTCCACGTCCGGTAAGGACACTCTGACACATATGTTAAATGTACACTTTCCGGACTCTAAGCTCACTAGCAATAGTAACACTGACAATCGCCCTTTGAGGATCAATCGAACCAAAAGGGAAGATTGGGCAGTGGCGAATAAGGTCGCCACGCATTCCAGACTTATATGAGCTGTAAAGTCATTTAAACCCTATAAGTCCCCGGGACCGGATGGGATTTTTCCTATCCTCTTACATGAGGGCATTGATATTCTATGCCCTATGCTGCTGAGAATCTACAGGGCTTGTATTGCTCTAGGGCATTTACCTAGCACCTGGAAGCTTTCTCAAGTGATCTTCATACCTAAGCCTGGTAAATCTGATTACCTGGAAGCTAAAGCATTTAGGCCAATTAGTCTTACCTCTTTTCTCCTAAAAATTCTGGAGAAAATGGTGGACAACTACATTAGGGAGGAGGTTCTTTGCAACTCTCCTCTGTCGGCTGCGCAGCATGCCTACCAGAAGGGCAGGTCTACTGAGACCACCCTGCTTGGTATCAGCAGCTGCCTGGAAAAATCAATTTAGCACAAGGAGTTTTTCTTGATATTGAGGGAGCCTTTGATAAGGTCTCCAGCGCAGTTATACTTAAGGCTGCGAAAAGGTTTGATATCAATGACACATTGTGCCTTTGGATCAAATCTATGTTAACTGACCGAAAAGTGGTATCCTCCTGGCTGGGTGACTCCCTTATGGTCTCCACCAGTCGTGGTTGCATACAGGAGGGCGTTCTTTCTCCCCTTCTGTGGTGCCTGGTGGTGGATGAACTCGTTCGGAGGTTGAACAGGGGAGGTTGCCGCTGTTTCGGTTACGCCGATGATATTGCCATCATCATTACTGGGAAATTCCCGGCAACAGTGAAGGACGTAATGAGGAGGGCCCTAGCATCAGTTGAGAGCTGGTGCTGGGAGGTCAACCTCATGGTTAATGCTAATAAAACTGTCTTGGTTCCTTTTACTCGTCGAAGGATAAAAAGTATGTTTGAGGGTATTTCCTTATTTGGAAAGTACCTAGTGGAGAGCACCGAGGTGAAGTACCTCGGGGTCATCCTGGATAGCAAACTAACATGGAAACCACACCTCGACTACATAGTCAAGAGGGGCAAAATGTTATTTTGGAGAACTAGAAGTGCAGTTAGCAAGACCTGGGGCTTAAGCCCCAGGGCTGTATACTGGCTGTACAGCATGATCATCAGACCTATCCTGTCTTATGCAGCTGTGGTCTGGTGGCCAAGGGTTACTTTAAGAACTGTGCAGTTTGACCTGCGCACTCTGCAAAGGCTGGCTTGTGTCGGCATTACAGGAGCCATGAGAACAGCCCCAAGCGCTTCTCTGGAAATACTCCTGAATATGCTTCCTCTCCACCTTTTTATTGAGGAAGCTGCCCTTTTAGGTGCCTATAGGCTTAACCAAAATGGCTGGTGGAAGGCTAATAATTGGGAGCATAGCCACACCAAGCTCTTCCGAGATATGTCCAATCAGATGCCGATTTAAACAATGGGCTCTGATCTGATGGTTACTAAACTCCACTTTAGTAAACCTTTTGAGGTCAACTTCCCTAGCCGTGCGGAGTGGAATCACTTGACCCTCGGTACCAGAGGAGAGATCTTCTGGTTCACTGATGGGTCTAAGACACACTATGGCACTGGTGCGGGGATGTATTGCCTTACTAATAATTTTGGCTTTTATGAAAGCCTAGGGATACACACTAGTGTATTCCAGGCTGAAATTTTTGCCATTTGCTCCTGTGTTGCTCACTGTTTACATCAGGGGTATCATGGGAAGGTTATCCAGATTTATTCAGATAGCCAGGCTGCTCTTAGAGCTCTCAGCCAGTATAGTATTCTTTCTAATCTGGTTTTTAGCTGCTTAGATCTCCTCTGCACTCTTGGGTTGCACAATAAAGTTCAACTTTGTTGGGTACCTGGGCATAAGGGGTATCTTGGGAACGAAAGGGCCGACGCCTTGGCCAAGGAAGGTGCGAGGGTTGGGTTCATTGGTCCAGAACCTGCTCTCCCCATCTCCCGAGGACTTGTACGCGGCTTAATCTCCAAGTTTATGTCAGTTCGCCAACTCAGACAATGGTCTGAAATTGAGGGTCAAAGGCAGGCCAAAGAGTTTACTCTTGGCCCTTCTAGGGAGAGAGCTAGAGAATTACTCTCGCTCTCTAGGTCCAGTATTAGGATTGTTACTGGCCTACTTACAGGCCACTGCCATCTTAACAGACATTTAACGCTTATTGGAGTCAGTGATGACCCGATTTGCAGATCTTGTCTAGCTGAGGAGGAAACTGCCTCACATGTACTCTGTAGCTGCGATTACTATGCAGCCCAGAGGTTTGAGCATTTGGGTATGCATCGGTTGGAGACGTATGACGTCTCTAATATCACGGCCGGGCAGATTTTAAGCTTTATGTCGGCAATAGGACTTATTTAAGTCACCCAGTTTGGGGATGCACAATGGACCTTAGGTCGAAGTGTTTGGCTTGCCACCCCACTCAATAATAATAATGGTCTGCGTTTCGAAGTTATAAGTTTACACCGATAGGCATCTGGAGTATAATGACCAATCCTGCTCGCATATACAATGGCCAGTAATAGTTACTGCTGTTATTGCCTTTCCAGTGATTGAAAGTTATAGATATACGTGAAGTATCAACATGACTCTTAACTGCAGTTTCTTATCCACCTCAATTCCCATGTCCTCTAATCTTCAAGACAGGGTTGTAGGATTTGGGGACTGTACTGGTTGTTCGCTAGTTCGGCACAAAATGGTTTAAAACAGGAACAGAGACAGCTTCAAAGGGTCTACCGTCATTGACGACGTAGTTCAGAACGGCTATATCCTATTTTTCTTGTAGTCCAGTTGCATTGTCTTTGTTTTCTTTCTCTGTAATTCACTTGAAGTTGAAGGTTGATAAAGTGACCGTTTTTCCGGATATTTTGCCAATGGCGAAACGTCTTTTTTAGCTGATTCTTCTTTCGCTTTCTTGTTCTATGTAATTTTTTTAGCAAATGGCTCCATAAATGAGATGTTGTCTCACTAGATTGGGACGATAACGTCTGTTGACAAGACTTACAACGATGCTCATTACCACTTGAACGAAATATATCTTCACTGTCGACATAATAACGAGTCATGGAGTTATAACCTTACAATTGTGTTACGCGATTCACAATTCCAAAAGCGACTTGTCAGAACGGTTTTACCTAAATAAAAAGTTTCATTTTGAATTTTGGTGCTTTTATTAACCGGTAGGCTGCGACACGAAACATAAATTTGAATTTTGTGAGGGTGATAACGACATAAATAATTAAGTTCGCAGTTAAAAGGAGACTTTAAAACAGTAAACATTACCCTAGTATATTTTGTAAATCAATAAATGACGTAAGCACGTGTGCGGGGTTTGATTCGATTCGTAACCGAATTATTGGAAGACATTCACTGCAGGTTCGACATTCGATTCAAAGAAAACAATTCGTATTCAATTTATTTTTCTTAAATATTCGATTCGGGTACTTCTTACATTCGATTCGATATTCGTAATTTTCGAATAGGACAGATTCGCAGGGTCCTAACTGGGTGTCTCAGAGCGATCGGTCAGGGTATTTTTCTGAAAAGATATTTAATCTTGAGTTCTGAAATTTTCAAAGTAAATTATTTGGGATATAAAATTTTTAATTTGTAATTTTTTTGGCCGATAGTCTTCAAACAAATCATTTCAATGGTCAAGATGTAGAGTGTTTCCTCGAACCTACAAATAAAATTTATTGCACCGAGATTTTCTTACTCAGGTGTTACGTAATGAATAAAAATGAGTTCTGACTACGTAAAATAGCTTTTGTCGTCATTTCAAAATTGAGTTATTAGCATAACAGTTTAGTGTACAAAATAATATGTTCAACGAAACTAATTGCAGCATGACGGTGGTCCGGCACATAAACCACGTTAGGTTGTGGAATATTTGAACGCCTCCTAGATAGCGGGGGTGGGCAGGTAGGCTGTGGCTAGCCTTAAAATTTTATGAGTTTCCAGAAATCCTACCAAGTACTTTTTTGGTTATCTTTTGAATTCCTTAATGGAACAGATACATTTAAATTTTGAGGTGATTCCTACAGAGTCACGTGTTGTAAAAAGAATATCCTCAGTCACATCGTGAAAAATTTAAATCGATTGAGAGGACGTTTAACTTCTTTATTTTGGTTTACACGATGTAACTTACTTAAATTACCTAATTTTTTTATAAAAGATTTAAAACAAAAGTTTAATTTACGTCATTTCCGAGAATACGCATCGCATATGTCCAGTCAAAGTTCGTGATCAGCTTGAAATGCCGATGTACTCTAAGGAAAATACGACAAATGTATATTGAATATAAGAAAGCTAATATAATATTAAATATCTTTCTGGTATAAGCATTAATTACCATAACTTGATGAGAATTGATTATTACTTTTTAAGTTAAATCCTTTCTGGGCCAAATTTTCAAGATTGTTATCGCAAGCAGCTCTCAAAATTCTTGTTTTTTATATTTTTAACTACATGTCAAATAAAGCGCTACTATTTTCTGCCAACGAGAAGACTTAAATAAAGGAACACTAATTTATAATTTTTTTGGTATTTAGATCATAAACGGTGAAATATACAAAAACTATTTTAAAAGCAAAGTTGTTAAGCAGAAAATATCCTACCAATTAAGGGAAGATTGTTAGTATAGTGGATGCAGAAATGGTATCCAAGTCTTAACATACGTTTTGCATCTGCATTTTAATACGCTTATGTAAGGGACTTGATAGCAGGAGCTAGCAGGAGTTTGATGTTAATTAATGTCTAGCTTTGGGTTTTAATAAAGACAAGAGGAAACTACAGGTGGGAACCCGTAGTCAAAATCCTGAAACCCCCCCCCCCAAAAAAAAAACAACCCGTTTGCGGGTGGGTGTGGTTGGGTGGGTATTACGGGTGTTTTTAGCCCAATTTATACTGCGAGTACGGGTAGGGTGGGTTGTTATTTCGGGTACCCGTCAAATCCCGATATTCGACCTACAGATTGCTTTACTTAATTGTAACGTATTGAATTTTTGCAATCATGTTTAAGTAACTTTAGTATTGTTATAATAATAATAATAATAATAATAATAATAATAATAATATTAATAATAATCAGATAGGCTAATACCCAAGGCACCACCTTAGGCTTAAGTCATCTAGTGACTTATAATGTCTTTAAACAGGTGGCCGGGTTACAATGCGTAGGAGGGTGGTTTAAAGTTTAGTCAAGAAACGATACGTTATTTGCATCAGTTATTCTGCCTGTACGGTATAAAACTACGCACGTATTGTTTGCCTCGCTTGTTATTATCTATGGCGACAGCTAGTTCTTTCGAAGTTTTCAAGTAGACAAAGGAAGAACGGAGGGATTTGATCGGAAAAAACTTCGTCACTAATCGCGTTTCATTTCATTCTAACGAAATGGGAAAATATGTGGTTTGGCGATGCTTTCTAATTATTTCCGTTTGAATATTTTTTCATGGGATAGCGCGAATTTCCCGTTGACCCATTAACAATCAGGCGGAGAAAACCCAGCAAAGTGTAATTGTGATAGACATACCGCAGAAAACTATATTAAAAAGTGCCACTGCTGAGTTGAATAAGACCAACGTGTTATTAACGGTGAAAAACTAACGACCCTAGTACAGTGTTGAATCAAAAGGATTCCGACGTATTGCATAAGCCTTAACGGACTGTGGGACTCATTATGGGACGTAGACATAAAGAAAATCTTTGTTGAGTTGTTAAGAGTATTAAGAGTCAAATCATGGAATCGTTACAAGCGTTGCTATCTTGAAAAACGTGATTTTAAAAAAATAAACACTCCTTTATTGGTCGCTAATTTTTGCTTAATAACATTAATCTAGTGGTGGAAGAGAACCCTGATGCGAAATGAGCAACGGTAAATAATAGAGGTGAATATAGAAGGATATTGCGAATTTTTTTGTCCGTCAGATGAGGTGTCTGAAGTAATGATCAATTCTGTAGTGGTCACTAACAATGGTTCAAATATGATTGTTTTATTCTAACAACGTTTACCCTGTCAATGTCACAAACTAAATTTGGTTTTGGAACATTCATTTTAGGATAAGATACTTGTTGAAACATTTCGAACTTTTAAAAGTTCTATCGACAGTCTGAAGTCACCAGTTACTTATTTTAAGAAATTAAGTTTAAATTCCATGCTTACTTAAACCTTGAAACAAGATGTCGCTACCGGTGGGAATAGCAAGTTAATTACCCCTGTGTCCAGACAAATTCTCAACCGGTAAAAGAAATTATATTGAAAATGAATCAATTTCATAGAATTACCTATATCAATGCTAATCTGGTTGCTGAATTAGTTAAACTTCGAAGTCCCTTTCGAACCTGTCGTAGAAATTGAGTGCCATGAAAAATCCGGTTTGGTATGATGTTTAATAAGAAAAATTGGTTCCTAAGGGCCCAGATTGAACCTTCATCAATTATTGTGAGAGCGAAGTCCAGGTTCGCTTCGAAAAGTACTGTGAATTTGATGACATCTACTTTGCTGCGTGTATGCTTCTCCCAAGGTAATTGTTAAAAATTACATTTCGACGTTATGATGTTTACAGAATAAATCTAAAAGTCTTGCGCCTCAATTTATAGATAATTCTTTATTTTCTAGGTATAAAAAACTGCAATTCACCACCGATGAAAGATGAGAGTGAGCCATAAAGCATCTTAATCATTTAATGGAAACAACAACTAATGGCGTTAGTGAACAAATAGAGATGAAGTGGAGGAAGGTCCACCCCAAAAATTGCCACGATCCGTACTAGGAAAATTTGAAGATGCCGAAGACGAAGTCGATGAGCTTACTTTGTACATTGGACATTCAATAAAACGATCAGGTTTTAGCATAGCAGTGGTTTACCATATATGTAGGTAAACGAAAGTTTTAGGTTTTTATAAATGGCTCAGAGTTGGATTGTCTAGAATTCTGGCAGAGATCGATCCAATTGGAAAATGGATTTGTTGGACTTTGCCTTTTCAGCTTCTGAAGCTACTGATGAGAAAAAGTTTTCGTGTACTCGAAACACTTTTAACCCTACACGGACCGAGTTCAATTTAGCGACATTGTCAGACATAGCATTTTTACAATAAAACGTCGCCAATTACCCCAAGCTTTACAAATAAATGAATTTCTTAACATTGTTAACATTTCTGATTTCCTTGGTAAGTGATTGCTAATGGGAGTTGAAAATCAAACGAGAAATACAATCCTAACATAACTGTTTAATTAAGGGTCGATTATCATAAAAGATATTGATAACTGCTTGAGCATTTACGTTGCATGTAATACAAGGCCTAGAGTAATCGAACATCAACGATTAATCGGAATTTTTTGAGGTCGAGTACTTGAATTCAACCTCGAATAAGTAATTGAAAAATACTCATCGTTTATCAATTACGAAAAAATTCCATAGTTGCGTATCCGATTACTCGAATAAGGTGCTGGACATGCATCAGATTATAGCCCGGTGTACCGGTGAGATTGAAACCACACCACCGGAGGTCCGTCATCATAATGCCCTATGCCAGCGTCCGCAATCCCGGACAGGTGACAAAACCAGCATGGGTACCAGAACCCTACTACTGACGGTCGCACCCTCGACGCAAGCCACTCAACCCAGCAGAAGGTGCAGCAATGGGTCGACCAGCCCCCACTTCGCACACAGCAGTGGGAATAAGAGCGGATGCTCTTTCAACGCCGACCGACACCCTACCTAGGAAGGTAGAGAGCCAAGCCCATTGGCTCGGAAAAGTGTATTTTTTTAAATCTTTTATACTATTGATTTAAAATTTTGAAGGTCAGTTTACTATACCGGACGACATTAGTTTGAGAAATTTCAGAGTTTTTGGAAATGTTTTTCACCCATTTAAAAAAAAATTCCACCACTAGGTGCGAGATAATAAAAATTATTTTAAAGTTGAAATCCGTCTTCGAAAACTACTAAAAATTGTTGACTCGGCGAAAAGAGACTTATTTTTCAGTGAAGTTGGTCAAACCAAATTGCAATTGTTTTAAAAGATAATTAAAAAGCGAACATGTCTAATACAGACGTATTAGAGTTTTTGTTTGAATTAGACAATTTCTTGCGATATGCTAAAATAGGATTATAATTGGCGGGAAGTTTGAATTAGACAATTTCTTTCGATATGCTAGAATAGGATTATAATTGACAGGTGGCGGGAAGTTTGAATTACACAATTTCTTTCGATTGGCTGGTGGCGGGATGTTTGAATTAGACAATTTTTTCGTAATCCTAGAATAGGATTATAATTGGCGGGATGTTGGAATTAGATAATTTCTTTCGATATGTTTTAAAAGGAATATTTTTCGACGTTGTAATTTAATTATATTGGATTATTATTGCACGTCGTAAGACATCGAAGGTAGCTTAACTATTTTACCTTTGATACTTTGCGTCGATGTGAAACTAATATTCCGGCTGGGCTGACTTATGGTCTTTGCATTGCATATTAATAAATAATGATGTCATTTCGTCTTAAACATTTTATTGTTCTATTATAAACACCATCGCCGCATTTAAGAGGAATTGAATATTTTTATACATAGGAATTAAACACATCAAACCAATTATTTGATTTTCCTATAAAATAGGCCAGTTCCGTGGTTTCATCAGGATCAGATTCTAAGTTATATTTCTTTTCAGTTTAAGTCATGTATAAAAGAGCTTTAGATACCGTATTCGAAATAGGTTTTGTGGCTAAAGCTTTGTCTAGTAGGTCCTGCACAATCTAAATGAGATTACTTTAATTTCAGGCACAATTTAACCCGGCCACCTGAATTAAGGGCTTCAAAAGTCGCATGATGACTTAGGCCTAAGGTGGTGCCTTGGGTATTAGCCTAGCTGATTATATCTTTTGTGTGCATTTAATAACGTTTCTAAAGGCTTTTCGGAAATTTCTACGACTCCTCCATCTAAAATAAACTCACCAAACAAGGGCCAATTCCTTATTAATTTCAATGTAAGGGGAGCATCTTCAAAACAATAGTTTTTTGACAAGATTGTTCTTGTGATTAAAAAATGTATGACTTATTTTTACTCCCAACTCATTGCAACTACTTAATAACCAGCTTCATATATTTTCGAGATAATATCAAATACGATTTTTGTTTTCATTTTCTGATCAAAATCTATATAAATGGGCTGCTTCCATTTGGAGAATAAACCTAAAACCATTGCTACCTGCATTTGGCTATGCTTGCCTATTACTTGATCAAATTTTACATCATATTCATATTGGATTTTGATTTTAATTTTATCAAATGTTAAAACTGACAATTTTTCTAGATCAGGCTTTTTAATTCCAGTGCATTTTATAATATTTATAATTTCATCTAAAACGCCTTTTCTTAATTTAATTTCTGACGCGTTCCTCTTAAAGTTGAGAGACCTGGCATAGGTATTTTTTAACAAATAGGTATGTCCGTTTACTAAAATATCGCAATGTTAATGCTTTGGTTAGTTCTTCAGTTGACCAGAAAGTCATTTTCTTCCCCATTAATCGTTTAACCTGACTAGTTGTAAAAACTGTTTTTAGTATTTCAGAACATTAACGGTTTAATAGTTCCTTATTGTTTTTCTTGGTTTTGAGACACTTCAAATCTTTTTGTAGTTCTTTAATGGAAATGTATAGTACATTCTTGTCTGTTTTCAGATACTTAACTTTCTTCATTTTCTTTAAATACTTCCGTTTCATATCTCGTTTGCCAAATTCTGATTAGCTTCTCTGGCTTTTCTGACGACTCGCAACTACAACACTTTTGCTTTTTTTATTAAGCTCTCATTAATTTTAAAAGCCTCGGGAACTATATAATTGGAAACACTGTGCTCTGAATCCATATTTGGAGAAGATAGTTCTGACTTTTGTATATTTAAAGGTAAATTCGAACTTAACACAACTTTAGCAAATTTTTGTATCTCTCTTTTCCGCCCTCGCTATTGTCTTTATTAATCTGTTAATTCATGGACCTTATATAAAACCCTAACAACTATGACAAAAAATTGTTATTGTTTATTTCTAAACGTGGAATACTTCTTTCAATTAATAACACACTTTTGATATTAGTGATCTTTTTCCATAAAAAACCAAATGCTTAGTAAAAGGGTACAATTGGGCCCATGGAATAATAGAAACTACATATTTGCCCGTTTTTCAACGTTTTGTAGAACGGTTTTTGACGGCCAACTACACGGATACGGTTCAATTTCGGAAAACGTTTCTTCGACCCTTTTTCGACTCTTGTTACCCTACATAAATTTGTGCTAGACTTCTCTGAAACACCATGTTTAAGTGAGTGTGTAAAGATGTAATAAAAAGCTGTATCCAAAGGCTTGTAAACAAACGCGGTAATTCGGTCGAGACTCGATAGGCATAAAATATACTAAGGATGAGTAAGATTACAGAATTTAATAATATAGATATTAAGAAAATTCATTTCAAAATATTCTTACGTTCTGTTGCATTTTTCCATTAAAATGCAAGTGTGTGTCACCCATTCTGGATAGTTTTTCACAGCGTACCAAAAATACTGGAAATGACACGTTTGTGAAGACAGGTTATCAAGAATTAAAAACAAACAGTTATTTGTGTGAATTTTGTCGAAAATCACAAGTCCCGAAATGAATTTGAAACGTATATACTAAACCTCTTGGACTTTGGACCAGATTTTTTAATTGAATTTTTACATTTTCTATTAGCACTAATCTAAGGAAGGTTGCAAAGCCAAATTATATTTCAAAGGCTTAAAAGATGTCCAAATATTGTATGCCACACGAAAGATTCGCCTTTGCCAGCGACTGTGTACACCAGTGATGCATACACGGGGGGTTTCCATATCTAGATCACTTTGGACCAGTTTTGCACTTTTCACCGTAATTCCGAAACACCTCAGATTTTTATTCAAAATCAGGTCCTCCGAGACTTTTTCATGAAAACCTTGCTGCAACAACGTTATAAACAGTTGGTAGTTTTCAAAAGTCCCTCGAAATTTCAGAAATGTAATTTCTTATTCGTAGAATTAAAAAGAATAAACGAGCTTTTAGTAGTACATGAACCAATTATTAAAAATTATTTGCGCCCTTCCATTTGGTTACTTGAAGTTTCTTTTAGCGATTTTGTACTTAAGCCTTTTAATTAAGTTGCGTAGACCTGGTTAGAAATCATGCCTTAAAACATTAAATTGTATCCGCAAATCGAAGTCTTTCTTAGACCTGTTAAATTTATTGGTGTACCATTCGACTTTCGATTAAGGAATTTAAAAAATTTTATTTTGTAAAAAATATCTTATCCCTATCAAAAATTAGCAATTGCGACTTCGCTCTTAGTTAAGCAATAAAAGATCTTTAAAGACTAACCTCAAAGATTTTAATATCGCAACTAGATCTTTCATAAATTTTAATTTATTCTTTTTAAAGATCTATTCTTTAAAACGAAATAAGATAACAATTGGTACCGAACATAAATGTGGACAGATACTAGACTTACAAGTCAATCATGACTTAGCTATTGTAAAAAACTAAGGCAAATTCAATTAACTTGAACTTGAGCTTATGCAAATCAGTGCAGAATGGAACTAACCTGGTTCCTTGGGTATTAGCCAAGCTGACTTATGTTAATCTGAGGGATTTTCGCCTTAACATTTTAATAAAGATATGAATCTTCCTCCAAAAGTTTGTTTCAAAGATCATTTGAATGCCTGCTATTTCCAAAATTGTGTTGGAACCTTCCATATAAACCCAGAGAGTGAGATAAGCTTAAGAAATTACTCACTAACTAATTGGTGTAACAGTTAAACGTATAAGATTTGCCGGTGGCTGAAGAAATATACAAATATAATATTGAGGAATCTACTTCTATGAAGCCGAGAAAGTTATTTAAATATTGGTAGAGACAACGAATGAATTTAACCATCGCCTCTAAAGCATCGATTTAAGTACCTTAGTTAGTCTGCAACCATTTTTGACTTTCCTAATTGCATTTTCCAGAAATCTAGCAAACTTCTTTAATTTAATAAATCTAACAGCAATTCATATTTAGTGTTGAAATCGACGAAGTTTGAAATGTAAGAAATCCAGTGATGCTTTCAGAATCCGTATATTTCAAATTGTATTTCCCCGTTAAAAATAACCTCACGAAATGGTATCCGACTCTCAAATCCCAGGCGTAGGTTCCGGTTAAAAATTACATAATCTCTCAAAGCTACACGATTTAGCTCAGTCTGTGAGACTAAGCCTCAACACTTGTCGAAGGCGAGGACTCAATAGAAAGAATAAACTGTAAATATACCGAATGACCTATTCCTGTCCGTTAACAAGATTGAAGGGAGTATAGTATAACCAAAAGCGCAAGCTTTCTCCATGAATAACTTTCCTGCTATGATCATACTGCCTTTAATCAAAGAGGTTTTTGAAAGTGCGAAGTCAAACTCCTTTTTTTAAAACTTGATATAATAAGTCAATTAATTACAAAAAATAACTTCGATCCTTTCTAATTGCAAACATTTACTGGCCAATGGAATCCGAGGGTCTGACCACTGTCCGTAATCTGTGTAAAAGCCCGTAGCTTTGACTGTACTACTCGATTACCGATATAGCATAACGAAAGGCTGTAGTGTAATCGGTGTACAGAATATGAGGAAGTGGTTAACCTCTCGATAGAAAATATAAATCTTACCTCATTTATTAGAACTTTGAACGGAGTTTGATTATGTTGTGATTCCATTACTGTTTTATGGTCTTCGATGTCTTACGTCATAAGATAAATCTGGACACATGCATAAAAAATTAAAATACCTAAACTTAAAGATTATTTCTAAAAAACAGGGGAAGCTCTATGATTTCCGAATCGTAACTTATTTTATGTAAAAAACTTTTAAGGAGTTTCGGTCATCTATCCCGAATTTAACGGCGATTTCAACATCTAACGTCACGTGTCTTAGAGTAGTATATATTAAGTTCGTTAGTCTTAAATGACGCTTTGCCTGTAAAACAATCGCAACGTCAATTAACCAAGCTTACATCCTCCAAAATCGGTGTCATAGCTTGAAATATATATATTCAATCCATACCTCTACTAGCATTGTAAGTAGAGGAATGGATTACTGTCAAGGGTCATGCAGCGAAAACAGTTTTCACCATTTTCTTCTTTAAGAAAAACGTTTAATTGAATAACACAAACTGCTTGGCGGGTCAAACGATTTTAAAACCATACCTGTTTGAGTATTCTTTATAACCTGATAATTGATTTAAATACTAAGATAAAAACAGTTCTTTTTGTGATTCGTGACTTAACTTGGAGACGATTCCTAACACAATGGAGCCTATAATGAGAGTTACTTATCCCGTCTCCATCTGAGCTCTATTGCCGATAACTATGCCATTTGTTTATGGTTTTTATTTTAAAGAGATCCTACTTTACCTTGTAAAGTTTTCTCAGTGACACATTTCATTTTACAATTGTTGTTTCTTGATAATAATAATTTTATTTTGTTCCAACCGTCTTAATACATTTTGCCATGGCTCTTTCTATTTAGTAGTAACGACCTTCTAAAAGCTTTCAAAAGTTGGGATAAAAAGCACGCAGAAACATGGTTTGAGTTTGCCATTATTAGCCCTGCCGTCAACAAAGCTGGTTTGAATTTAATCAAGGCGTAACTGTTTAAACTCAAACCATCATTAACTTAAAATACTTCGCTACATGAGTCAAAGCTTTCAAATAACAAACTTTGTTACTTAAATGTATTTTCTGCTCATTACCGAACTTTTGTCATTAAGAACTTTGTAGTTGCATGCTGGAATTAAAGTCTCAGAAGTATATTTTAAATATTTCTTCGGGCGTTAGAGAGGTTATTATAAACGTGTGGTGCTGTAGACGTAGCTCTACGGTGGACAAATCTACAATATCCCCGTAAAAGGTGAAACATGTTGTTTGATAGATATTAAAGCTTCAAGAATTTATTTCCCAATTTACATTTTAAAGCACGCTTCAATGGAACCTGACCAAACTAAAAATGGCCACTTTATTATCACTGTTAACAATACTTGTATACCCTACTAGATTAACTTTATGAAATTTTATATATATGAAAGTATATAATATGGTTACAAAAAATTACACTTCCTATTCTTCACATGACCATGTTTTACTGAGATCTTTTCACAAGACAGGCTGCATTACGGAATTCGTCACCGTTTGGCGTTCGCTTGCTAACGCGTCGCAAGTAGCCTTTGACAGCGCTTCGCTAGATGGCAATTTTCTGTTTGTGATGACGTCACTCCGCTATTAGCTCTCAGTAAATTATTTTCCAAAATGACTACTTATGGAACAAAGTTATAGACTTATACTAAAGAGATAGCTACGAAGCTCTATTCTTACTGTCAACTCCATCGTTAAACATACTTAATTGCATTACTTAACGTTGGTTAGTTGACAGTAAATATGCACCTAAGAATTACGATTTACACAATGCCAATTTTTGAGACGATAACGAAAAAACTGACGTCAACGGTCTTTTGTGAGTGGCCTTGTTACAAAAGGCAAAAATCCTATTTTGTCCGAGTATCACCATACTCAAGTTTCAAAACTTTACACGGGAAATTATGGTTTTCCTATCGATGTTTTTGATTGAAATGCTTTTCTTTTAGCCTAAGTAACTTTTTCTTAAATAAACAAAATAATGTCTTAATTACCTTAATTGTTATAAGCCTTCAACACGTATGCCTTTGCTTTCACTATTTTAGTGCATTTTTAATAATTGATATTTATGTAATATTTTTTTCAAAAAATAAAGGTTTTAAAGTAAAAGTTAGTTTATTAATAGTTTGATATTGGGACTAGTCCCCTCGGATAGGTAAAAACTATTTCAATTTGTATACAACGCACTCTTATGCCTTTTTGTTTTGCTAACCTTACTCGTAACTTCGTAATTTCTTTAACGTGTTTTCTTATCGGCTTTAAATATGTGATACATTTTTATTAATGTGGTTACGTTGGTCGTTAAGCCTTAACTATTCAGTTAAGTTGAGCCGGAGATTTTTAACGGTAAGGTGTTTTTGGTTTTTTCTCTTAAATTTTTTATTACCATGCGTATTTGGATTGACTTGCCTAGCTGATTATTATTATTATTTTCTGGATTTCTAATTACCTTTTTGTTTGATTGGGTTTATTATAAATTTTCTATTGGTTATTTTTCTGTTTTTATTTCGTTTGATAATGTGAGGCAGAATTCATGTCTACGATATTTTATTGGCATTGGTTTATATCAGCTTCGATATATTTTTGATTGTTTAAGACCTCTAATACACTGGGTTGGTTTTTGTCTTTAAAATAGTTTATCGCACATATATATATTACGTTTCGTGAGCGTTCTAATAATTTTAAATTTGTATTTTTTATAATTTTTTTGCTTTGCTAATTTCGTAACGGTTTTGGTCTTAAGTGATTCTTTTGTTCTATTGATATGTGAAATTTGATTAAGGCAATTACATTTGTAATATTTATTTTCATTGTCATAAAAATATTCTACCGGTCGGGATAGGTTGACGTTTTTAGGAGTACGCTCTGAATAGCGTAGCAATCGTTGAGGGCCGTGTCCAGTAGTTAATACGCCCAAAGGCAAACTCTTCCGAGGATAGGTTTATTTTGGCTTGCTAACTTGCTTGCAATTGCTTAAACACGGGTGATGTTAGTCTTTGTTGACAATCATGGTTATTTTTGCATTTTAAAGTTTCGTGAGTTGAGCAAACTATTTCTGAAAGTGATATCTGTAAAATATTCCGAATTTTTTAAGGTCTATGTCTTTTTTTATATCTATCGCTGGAATATTCTAACTGTGCTGTATGTATCTATTCGGGGAAGTGTACTTATTGTATGTATCAACGGATTGTAAGGAATCCCGCCGGCTGAACTAGCCGCTCGCGTTGTTGGAAGGGAGAATAGCGAGCGTTGCAACTGGAAGCCATTAAGATCTAAAAGGCAACTCCCCTCTTGATTCTAATCTTTGGCCCACGAGGGGTCGGAGTGTGCAATCACTGGTGGCTTTACCGGGGAGTCGGGGTCCGGCTCTTGTAACCCATTACGGGCGGTGGCGCACTGGGAGATGTTAGCTTCGTCCAAATGGTCCTGTCGTCTCCTCCTCCAACTTCGGTCTGGTGTGGGCTGGTAACTGGGCATCGGCCCAGGCTAACGGAGAGGGGCCCGGCAAACTGGCCGCTTCAGCGGATTGGGTTGCCTGCTGTGGGGCTGCGGGCCTCCGTATGAGGGCACGGCGTACCCATCTCCCGGCCTTTTGGAGTTCCACCGGGATATCCGGTGCCAGCTGTGCCGGGTTATGCGGGCTGCTGTGTGGCCGCCGTTCCCCTTTAGGAGCTCTTTCCAATGGGCTTGGCTCCCTACCTGTCTAGGTGGGGTGTCGGCTGGCGTTGCCAGAGCATCCGCTCTTATTCCCACTGCTGTGTGCGAAGTGGGGGCTGGTCGACCCATTGCTGCACCTTCTGCTGGGTTGAGTGGCTTTGGTCGAGGGTGCGACTGTCAGTAGTAGGGTTCTGCTACTCATGCTGGTTTTGTCACCTGTCCGGGCTTGCGGACGCTGGCGTAAGGCATAACGATGACGAACCTCCGGTGGTGTGGTTTCAATCTTACCGGTACCCCGGGCTATAAATCTGATGCATGATTCTAATCTTATCTCTCCTGTTGGGCCCCAGGCGATGGTTGCCCGATAAACCTTTCATTCTGTGTCCCGCTTTGAAGGAGGAGGATTTCACATCGTAGTGTATTTTCGTTTAACGAGATTATCAAAGCGAGGGAAAACTTTACTTCCTTCGAAGACTCCAATCTAGTACCATACCCTTTTTATCTTCCTTTTCACTTAACGATTAAACTGCGGTCCTTATTTAACATGCTAGTCTTATAATTATTAAACAGTTACACTTAACCGGCTGGATTTATTCACATAACACTCGAATCGCGTTAAAGTTTTGGTGCCGAAACCCGGAAATAATTAACTACGTTTTGATAACCCGCGATTCGAAAACCATGAGGCTGTCCCATGGCAAAACCTTTTAACCAACACGAACGTAATTTTGAGATATTTTACTTTTTCAAAACCTAAGTTATAAGATTTTAACGTGGTTTTTAATGCGAAAATTATTAAATCCAAAACCATTTTTTAAGTCATATATAGTTAAATATTTATGACTTTAACCTGAAACTTTTACAATACTTTTGTACATGCCTTAGTAATACAGATGCGTAAAAATCTAATTTTTCAAAAATTTGTTGGTTACAAGGTTTTACCATGGGGCAGCTGCATGGATGAAGGTGTGCAGTGTTTTTTACGGAAAAGTTCCAAGCTTGACATTATTCGCCAGAGCACCTATGCGACTTGTGAGCAGCTTCAAACGAATTCTAAGTCTCTTTACAACTCAGCCTTGATGATATAATAATTATTATAATAATAAGCTATAAGGCTATCTTGGTCAACTTCAAATGTGCGAAAACCAACTCAAATTGTTACAAGAGCCCTAAAATACACTGAGTAGATATCCAATATTAAATAATAAGTAAATACATTTATTTATTATACACTGAGAAGATAGCCAATATTAAAACCAGGGCCAATCGTGTGCGGAAAATCGAGAACGTAGAATTTGTAAAATGGCATGCTCGCAACGACAGCCGTTCAGATTGCGAGAGCTCACTAAATACTTGATTCATTTCGCAAATGAAGTTACCGAAGCTTGTTTGGTCTCAATTAAACTGTAACAATTCTTATGCGAAATATCATAGTAATCATAAATATACCGACCGTTCTCCTAAAATAATTTATGCTCGAACATTTTACCGGGAGATCTTTGGTTCTGTGGGTAAGTGAGGAGTTCCCAGAGCCCCTTTAACCTACTATTGATATTATAACGGTCCTTGAAAAAAAAATTAAAAAGGGTTAAGTTCTGGAGTTGATTTAAAAGCACTACATTTTAAGACCAGAAAATTTTAATATTGATTTCAACTAATTTTAGCCGTTAAAGTCGTGTTTTTTTTAAAACTTCGAGCTGTATACGTGTTTACTTGAAAATAAGGGCAGCATCCATCTATATTAGTAAATTTGTTATGTCGAAGATATCATCAATTCCATGAAATGAAGCCCAGCCATCCATGGGCTTCTTTCACCACATGGTACGAGATTAACCATCGTCACCAACACAAATTCTGTGTTCTGCTGTCCCGAATACCTCAACAACGTCGCTCAGATTTATTTCGTTATGAACTTTTGTTAAGTAAAGGTTACAACCTATATATCTATATTTTACATATCATAAGCGTCGCGCATTTATCTATAGCGATCACTGGCCAGTTGCTTAAATTAGTATTTCGATAATTTTTAAGTTAATTTAAATGTTCGGTTAGAAAATTAGGGTTAAAATTAAATCTAACAACTGGCTTGATACGACTCATTATAAATTTTTTCTAGACACCAATTTATTACTGAGGACCCTCGCTAACCACATCACATCACGTTACGTGAGTAGACTTGGGCGTATTCATTTTTTATTATCTCAATTTGTTATTCTTTTAATTGTAGCAGGGTCCATCAAGGGTTCGCTGAAGGTAACTGTCCCTTGGTTGATATTTGATCTCCGAAACCCGCGCTACAATTTGGGGGCCCAGCCGTGATCTCTTATGTTTAATTGAAGAGTAATTTTGTTTCCCCTTATGATCTGGTAATCAATGGTTTGTTGGTAGTTTTTATAAAAATATCTCATTTCTCTCTGGTTGACAACGCAATGATATTAGTTGCTATTCCCTATACGTAATAGGTGTTTGTGTATTTTTCCTTTTTTTATTTCATCGGCTATTCCAGAAGGTTAGCTAGATCTAAATTAAAGTCGCTAACCGATTACTGCATTTCCATATTTTATTGGTAAGATTTATATAAACTAATGAGTGGTGATTACAGTGCCACTTACTTTGATTATTGCAAACCACAAAGAAAAGCTCGTTACTAAAAGCGAAGCGCAAAAATAAACGAGTCAAATACTCCCGTAACTGTGAATCACGCTAGTTGAATACCTTGCACAATAAATACAAGATGTTGTTCCGCCAATCAGGTAATTGCCCTATACAAAGGCTATTTCCAGCCGCAAGTAATGTTGCTATCTCGGGCATTGTTTATACTAACCCCCTGTCTGCGAGTAGTGCAATTATTAATGTCCCACCGGACGTACTAACCAATATTTTAACGCAATTGCAAGCTTTAGTGACAAAGCAGCAGCAGCTTCAAAAACGCATTACCCCAACTCCAAAATGCAAGGCCACCCTTAGCGCCTCCAGCTTCTTCTGCACTTCACACTGGTACTATTGCTTTACCGGCAGCAATGACTACTGTTACTTCAGCGTCGCAAGCGCAACTGGCACTATCTTCGGATAGTAATCTAGCTTTACCCTTGGCACCGACAATTGCACATATACGTGCGCAACAAACCGCACCAGTATCCACACGTGCTCGGTTTTCTGGCGATGAGGTGAGGAACAATTTTGACTCTTAATAACTTTCCTAAAATACATTGAAAAGTAATTAAAAAAAGGCAAGAGATGATCCTTTTCCAATAACGAAAAACCAAAAAAAAAATGAATATTGAAAGTTTTTAAAATTCAAAAGTTAATATACGTATGGGGACCGTAGGTGAAATGACGGGTTTCCGGTTCTAACTATTTTGCCACACTGTGTGTTTAAAGCAACACTTGTCAGGACCAACTAACTTTTTTATTAAAAACACATATAAATAAGGACCGACAAAATATTTTCCGAAATACCTTATTTGCATGGATTCGTTTGAGAAACAACAGAGGTTAAAATAACGATGTTTCTAGCCTTTTATAACACTCAATGAAAAAATTAAATTTAAGCGCCTCATATGTATAGTTTCGTTCGAGACCCAATTAAGGTTCTCATAACGTCGTTTCTAGAATGATATTCTTATTGTGTGTTATTTTAAATTTAAGGAATTCATATGTTTAGTTTTGTTAAAGACACTTGTAGGGTACTCACAACGTTTTATTCGAGACTTATAACATATGATGAGAAAATCAAAGTTAAGGGTCTTATATGAATAGTTTCGTTTGAAACACGTAAGGCTCTCACAACGTCGTTTCAAGAATGTTATTCTTATCCTGTGTATAATAAAGTAAGTAAGCCTTATATTTATTATTTTTTTCTAAACACTCTTAAGGTTCTCACAAGGTCGTCTCAAGACTGATATTTTTGTGGTGTGTTATATTAAAGTTAAGGGCCTCATATGTATAGTTTCGATCTAAACACTCGTTAGGTTCTCACAACGTCGTTTCAAGACTTTTATAACACACGATGAGAAGATTATAGTTAAGGGCCTCATATGTATAGTTTCCTTCGAAACACAAGTAAGGTTCTCACAACGTTGTTACAAGTTTTTTATAGCACATGATGAGAAAATCGAAGTTAAAGGCCTCATATGTATAGTTTCGTTACCCATTTCGGAAATCTGTAAACACCACGAAAGCTGACTGACGACGAACGAAACAATGGCGTAATGTTTATAAAGACGCGCACATGACGTTACCGTTGCGTCATGTTAAAATTACAAAACCAGAACGTTACGTATTCGAGAACGGTTAGTAACGTGCCAATGATGATACAAAGAACGATGTTTTAAGGATTATAAAGTGTTTTACGCTTTAGCGCTGTCTGAAGTATGAATAATAAGCTTATACTATAAAAAGAAACGATAAAGGTTTGAACAATACACATTTTATTTGTTATATAACAAAAAGGGGTTTGGGGGTGTAATGCTGGACGGTGGGGGCGGGGGTGTGGGCAGCGGAAGGTCCAGTGGATGCACAAGAACGGCTAAAAGGCCCCTCAAAAGGACGGCGATGCTGTACAACATTGTCTCCAGGACATCAAGCTCGCCCTTGAACGCCGTCAGAGCAGTGTCATCAGAATTCTGGATAAGACAGTGTATCCCCAGCAGAATCCTTTTTAACACAGATAATACATTTGTTTCAAAAAATAGGCTTATATTCGCAGAACGAAAATAAATTGAACCTACCTGATGCACTCCTCCTGAGTCAGCGATGCTTCCTGGAGGCGGTGTTGGATGCGGCTGTCGTCCTGGGGGCCCTTCGTTGCAAGACTCAGCTCCTGAAGCCATCGCCTTGGTGGGTTGATTGTCACCATCCCATATATTGCTATAAAAATTAAATAATATTAAACACTGTATAAAGAGGTGGACAGTTAATAAATAGATAATTCTTTATATAGAAAGGGGGGGGGGAAATTACCATAACGGGTCCGTCGACGCAAGTTGTAAATTCAAAACCGGACGGGTGTCCAATTAACCGCTAGTGAAACCGGCGAATCAGGTTGATTTTGAAAGTACATTAGTACTTTGTGATACTTTCATTGACAGTGTCCGATCTATATACCCTCCTACCGTAAAGGGGGTGGGGGGTCTTTCCACGATTGTCCCAAGAAAAGATTCAATCCGGTTTTACTCCTAAGAAATACCGTTGATGAGAGATAGATAAAAGAAAATTTCAACATATACCTACTATGGTACTACAATATGTATCAAGTTGAATTATGTGAGGTTAGTACTGATTGACAGAAAATAAATAAAAAGCGTCAGTGTCTAGCGTTGTGTTACGCAAGGAGTTTCTCAATAAGGACACGATAGGCCTAATACCTAAAAATTCTTCTCGTGTTTTTGACAACCAGTTTAATGCTAAATTAATTTTATCAATAGTGTCTTTCGTAACCATGAGTTGAGGATTGCACCCAATGCACTCTAATCTGCTAATTCAACAGTTTTTTTTACGATATTCGCCCCTTCATCAGTCACTGCTAGGCTATCTCCTGTGTGGGGATGGAGTGCAATAGACGTTTCCAAAACAAGGGACAAAAGATGAAAATCTCGCGTTAATAAATGAACCTTCAATGTAATATAAGGCAGATTTTTGTAATTGTCAGTCCATGCATCTGTTGTTACGAAAACCGTATCTGGAGTATCAATTAATGCATTTTTTATTGCAATCACTCCTTGGTTATAAATTTTAACTTAAGGACACCTAGTAAAGGTCTGAAGTTAAGGTATTTTCTCAATGGCAGTAAGAAAAATTGTACGTTCTAAGAAATATCTCAAATCCATTGTTGGAAGCTTCTTTAAAACTAATTTTATCTGTGTTAAACCTAAGAACAAGATTGTGCCCAAGAGTTGATTTCTAGCAGATTCATTTTGAACGGTTTTTAGTTTCACATCGAATATATATTCGAAGTGACACTATTGCTATGGATGGAATGTGGTTAAGTGTTTGTTTGTTTGTCGTGGAAAGCGACGACACGGTAGATGGAGCTGCGAAAAATAATTTATAATTTTAATTTTGACGACCGAGAAGTCTCTAAAACTGACGCCTTATTGAAGTGAGCAACGCCGTCCTCTTCGGGATTCTAGCTTGAACGTTTAGCCTTTAACACTTTTATGGATGATCCAGAGATGTCGCTCTTGTCCGAAAGTTTCAGCGCCTTTTTTGGTTGAATATTTCATTAAGCAGTTACTTTGGCGGGAAGTTTGAATTAAACTTTGGTCTCTCTTTTTTCCGCCCCCTCCGACCAACCACCTTAAAGGGAGAGTGACCGAAAAAAACAAGTTGGTCTCATTCGATAGAACTCTTTGACGCGCACGCAGTGCCGTAAATTTCCGCCCCCTCCGACCAGCCCCATTAAAGTAAGAGTGACCGAAAAATACCAGTTGGTCTCATTCGATAGAACTCTTTGACAGGCACGCAGTGCCGTTAATTTCCGCCCCCTCCGACCAGCCCCATTAAAAGTTAGTCTCATTCGATAGAACTCTTTGACGCGCATAATAGAGCTCTTTGACGCGCACGCAGTGCTATTAATTTCCGCCCCCTCCGGCTAACCCTCTTAAAGGGAGAGTCACCGAATGGTACGATGTCGTACGCCACGAAAATTGTAATACGCCCTAAAAATTGCGATGACATCATCGCACTGACGCGTCTTCAATTGATTTCCTATTTCCTTTAAAACAAATCCGTCGCCAGTATGGTGCTAATTAAAGTGTTTCCTCTTTGTGACCCAGTCTAAATCACATTTGCCTTCGCTTATAGCCAATGTCAAGGGCAGAGTTTTCTCCACGGATGTTTCCTCCAAAACGAAATTAAAAGTGGACAAAAAACCTCTGGCCCGGAAACACGAGACGCCAACGAAAGGCAACCTTTCTGACGCGTGATTCTCATCAACATAGCTTGCACAGGTTGGACACCTTCTTTCCTCCAAGGGTCAAGTCTCATTTTTCATGCCGAACGATACCTTTCGGCATCTGTATTTCAAAAACTACTACACCTATATTACTTCTATACCTCTAAACTGTGTGCAACCCATGTAGCACAGCGCGGTCGGTTAGTAGTCGGTTAAGAGACTGAGAGTCGGTTAAAGGTTGGGTCGGTTTTGCCGACTGAACCCGACTACAGTCCAATGTTTTGACTTTTTGCCATCGGCGGTTAAAGTGGGCACTAAGCAGACGGTCATTGCAACACTTCCAGTTCAATGTATTCTTAGGTGCCGACTATTTACCAACGCTGATTAAGATAACCATTTTAAAGTCGGCATTTGCTACCCTAAATTTGATAGTAAGAGAGGTCGGCTAAACCAACCATTGCCCGACCTCAAGTGAATCGGTCTTAGGTCGGTGAAATTAACTGACATACGGCTAACTAATGTACGACTGATCTTGTGGTCGTTTTAACCGACCTTTCCGTTTATATGTGTTGTATGTGCCGCCTGTTTACCAACTCTGTTTCGGTTTGCCATTTTACAGTCGTCAATAACGACCCTTACTTTGATATTCGAAATGTCGGGCTAAACAACTATCTGCCGACGTAAAATAAATGTACCTAAAATTTTGATTATGAACTGATTTGCTGATAGGTAATTGTCGACTTAATTTATTGACGGTTTTACCGACTCTAATTAGATTCTGACTAGAATGAGAGTGGCTAAAATGAGATAGATAATATGCTATTTGGGTAAGTGTCAACGACAATTTGCCACCCATATAACTTGACACGTTTATATAGTTGGCTTTACCGACAGGTCAGACATTTATTATATCCTTATTTTAAAATAGCGCAAGATTTTATCATTTAAGTGACATCTATATTTAAAAAGTAAAATTTATTACAACAATCTATTCAAATAAGTTAAAATAATAAATAAATATGATTAATTTGATTGATATTCATCATATTTTAATTTACGAGTTATAACAGTTTTGACCTGCCACCTGTTGGTAGCGTCTATTTCAAACGGGGGAACTCAAGTTCGTTAGCCTTCTACCATACAAATATCTTTCCGTGCGTACCACGTGATGCTCAGAAATCAGGACTCTGAGAGAGAAGGGGAAAGCCGGTAGCTGCTCGCTGCATGTCGTGGGTGACTCGTGGCCAAAAGTTTAAGTTTTACTTTATTCGACCGTGTTGAATTTATATCTCTATGGTGTAAATACTTGTAATGATAATTTAGATAATTTTTTAAATTTAAGAAGTGGAGAGATAACAGTGAGTTATTATCTTCTTTAAAGAACTATTATTTTTTTGTAAACAAGACAGTCGTAAACGATTTAACGTGTCCGTGACTGGTAAATTTAAGCCTTTGCTTTATCAAATAATCATTTACCAATGCTTTGTAATATAGTTAAGCGAATTAATCATAATTATTCGGGTGTGTACTCAGATTTCCTACATTTATCTACCAAATTTTGATTGAAAATATTTTTAAGTAATATTTTTAGCTGGATATAGTTCAGCTGATGATGTTAGTAATAAGCTAAAGAGCCGGCGAAAGACAGTTAACGTGTAATTGTTATAAGATGGTGTTTCGACAGAAAGTTTCAATTTTATTTTAAAAGTGGGTGATCTGTCCTGTAATATCAAAATATTATTTTTTCTTTAGAATTTTTAATTTTTTACGGTTTTCTTTAATTGATTTGAATGTTTTTGACGAAATTGTTAAAAAAAAGGTTTGTATTAATTTTTCTGTATATTCCTGATTTTTGAAAGTTTTTAAGACATATGCTACCATTTTTTTATACACAGGTAAGGATTTAGCTCCTAGAAATAACCAACTGGAAGTCTCTTAAGTTTTTGATAATATTTGTTATATTGTGAATTGTACAATCTATTAACTTAAACTTATACCTTTGCATCTAAACCAAACTTTCATTAAGAAATTATATTTGACTTAAGCTAAATAAAAGTTCAGAAGAATATTAATTTATGTGATAAAATACTCTTATTAAGTAATTAGTTTTGCAATAAATTAATTTTCATAAAACCAAGAAATAAATTTTATAATTAAATTGAAATTGTTTGCAGTTTCTTAGGGGAGATAATTTGCCAACCTTTTCTTGGATAGAACATCCCGACAATTTTGGGTGGTATCCATCATACTGAAGGCTCGTCAATAAAATGACCTATCAGATAATACTGTAGGCCAATATCGAATTCTTAGGTGGGAAAACAAACATTTAGATGTCGGCCAACTAAAGATCTACTGGCGGTTAATTTGTATATTTAGAAAAGGCCAACAGTAGGGCCGACTAAAAAAACTACCAGCTGAGCTACCCATAAATAATAAGTCGGAAAAGAGGTCAATATGCTGTCGGCCAGTTTGTGTTACTTTTATTAGTCAGGCCAACCATGGCGCGGGTAAGACATCCCGACTTATCGCCTAGTAGTGCATAGATACCACCCCCGACTTAGTCCCGACTTGTCGTCCCTACCAAAATTGTAGCGTTCGGGCCGACTAAAAAACTACCAGCAGAGCTACCCACAAATAATAAGTCGGAAAACAGGTCAATGTGCTGTCGGCCAGTTTGTGTTACTTTTATTAGTCGGGCCAACCATGGCGCGGGTAGGACGTCCCGACTAATCGCCTAGTAGTGTACAGACACCACCCCCGACTTAGTCCCGACTAGTCGTCCCTACCATAATCGTAGCGTTCGGGCCGACTGCTTTGTGCTACATGGGAAGTTTCAGCTCTGTCAGTTAAACATGGCTAGGGCTTTTGCAACAGGCCCTTAAGCTGCAATGCGACCATGGGGACAGAATCTCCGCCTTGCCATATTCTTAGTACATAAATACATTCTTGGAATAAGATGATTTATGCAGTTGTTGATAATCCATATTAAAGATCTGCTTTAAGAAAATACCAATTTAATCACCGAGATAAAATAAAATTCGAGAATGACATATTCTATTAATTTGTTCTGCAAAATTACATTCATGGCTATTTTTTTATGAATTTGCGATTAACATGACTTTTGGTGCCTAAACTACCCAAATGTTTGATATAAATTTCTAAAAATTAACATATTTGAATCCCAGTTTAAGCATTTCTTTAAATCCTACACTGTTAAAAAAAATTCGTTCAGAATACGTTCAACTTAGAACAGTCTGTTCAAAAATGAACGAGAGCGTTCTAAAGGTATGTAACAGAGAACGGTGTGTTCAAGATATTTTATTTCGTTCAAATAAGAACGAATGCTCTTTCGCCCTCTGGAGGAAGGCTTGTAAACTACACAATAAAATAGATTCATTCCAATAGCTAGGAGATCCTTCCCCTTAGAACAGGTTTTACACACAATGCTATATGGATTTCTTTGTATTGGTTTCATGTACATGTACTAACATATAAGCGTGACACTTTCAACGTATGGCCAGAAGTAACAAACAAGTATAACAGCCATAAAGTAATAAATGAGTGGTTTAGAGTGCGCTTTGTTTTAGGTAGTTTTTTCGTACATTATTATGTTGTTTTAAGTTAGTGTACTGGTTGATTAAACTATTACTCGTAGTAATTTATTTAGAGGGTGAGTTAGCACATGATGCAATGAAGTTGTTTTTATAGTTGAATGTACAGGGTGTTTGGAAATTTACCGAAGATTTAATTTCATTGTTGGAGCGTAGCTCCTTCACTAGCGACTCAAATGGCGTTAGGTCTGTAACTAGAGCATAGCGCGAACCATTTTTCATCGGCGGCGGCGTGGCGCGCCGATTTGCAGAAAATAATCGGTGGCGGCGCCTAACGGGAAAAATTGCCCCCCCCCCCCCCTCAGAAATAGTACCAGACTTTTAATAGAACGCTAGAACCGAAACTGTTAAAAACATTTTAAAAAAATACATGTTTAATATAATGTATTTTATTAAAAGAGGAACCACTTGTATCCAAAACGAGAAAGAGGTATCTTTGGTTACTTACTTTCATATGTAACTTATTTAATCATAAGTGTGCCAGAAAGAACTTTTTCACAATGAGACCTTGTTGCAAGGATATGGCGTAGTTGACGTCACTTACCAGTCGATGACGGTTTTATCGTCATTAAAAGTAATTCTGGCGGGGAGGGAAGAAAGTTAAAACCAGTTTTACGCGACGTCAGTGCTGTATTTTCCTTGGTGGCTGTGAAACAAGGTCTCATTTAAATTTTTAATACAGAGATGTTAAACAGAGGCACACTTATGAGTAACTATGTTACACATGATACTATTAAACTAAAACATTTACGCTAGTAAAAACAATACTGTACTTATTTACTACCATTTCACTAGTATTATTACCTATACACTCGTTTAGAAACGTTTACTGGGCGCCGCCATTATCGTACAGACAACCACGAGCCAGCCCTCTACCACAGAAATTGCATCCCCCCAAAACGGTTTTTTCATCACCCTCCCCGTAGACTGTAAGGTAATGGCGGTCGATTGGGAAGGCGCATTTAAGTCTATTATCACAGATTACTTTATCTTTGTATCAAAGGAATTTTTAAAATATAATAGACTAGATATGGCTGAATGCAGCTTATACGCTTCTGTACTTATTACAAAATACGAGGCGAGGCAACTTCCGTTTCTCTCTCTCTCCGATTCCAGCTGCCAGCTGTCTGCTGCAGAAAATCTTGGCGCGCGCGGTGCTGTTGTGCCAGATCTTTTGGAAATTATTAGGGTTGTTAATTTTCCGGAAAAATAAAATGCGGAAAAATTTCCAGAAAATTTTCCGGAAAATTTTCCGAATTGCGGAAAATGGAAATTAATTCGGCAGCGAAATAAAAATGTTGCGGCGGCGGCGTTTCGGCGTTATGTAAATAATCGGAGGCGGCGGTGTTCGATCGGCGGCGCTATCCTCTATCTGTAACGCTGTTTCTCAGAAACTACCCCACCCGACATTGACTACGAGTCGAGCTACTAAGCCTTGGCCTAGCGCGTTTTCGAAAACCTTTTAATATTACAATTATAAGTGGATCTACCAGAGCATTTTCCTCAAACAATTTTGTAAAGCCCGTACAAAAATTTTGGGCTGTAATTAAGCTGAATTTAAGCTGTTACTTGAATGTATGGCAGGAAGTGGGCTACAATAAGGCTGCATGTTACTGCAGCTAAAAAGTTTTTTGGCTACACTTTCTGTTGTGGGGATGGATTTGGACTGCAAAAAACATCTCGTCGTCTGTAGGGCGTTTTTCACTAACTGAAAAATAGCTGGAAAAGAAGCCTTATTGCAGCAGCGACGTTTTTTCTGTAATATGACTGCAATGTGATTGAAATTGTAGTTTTTTATATTTTTATTTTCGTTTTTATTGCGCATCTTCCATATATCGGGTAGAGAAAGGTATAACCCGCCGGTGAATGAGAACTTAATTCAGAAATTCTTCCATTCACCAGAAGGACATACAGCACTTCCCCCTTCCCCTCCCCCATTTACCGGCTCCCCCACCCCCATTCACTGGATCCTTTGCCTTCTCGTTCACCAGCTCCTTTCCCTCGTTGCTACCCCCATTCACTGGATACTTTGCCTTATCTCTCTCTCTCTCTCGTTCACCAGCTCCTTTCCCCCGTTGCTACCCCCATTCACTGGATACTTTGCCTTCTCTCTCTCTCGTTCACCAGCTGCTTTCTCCCGTTGCTACCCCCATTCACTGGTCTCATTCACCGGAAGGACATAAAGCTCTTTTCCCCCATTCTCTGGTTCCTTTCCCCAATTGCTAAACCTATTCACTGGCTCCTTTCCCCCTTTCCACCCTCCCCCAATCGTAATCGCTTAAGCGCTTCTAATGTCTATAATAAGCAATAAAGAACAAGTTATTTAAATTTAATTATATTTATTTTAGAACTTTATTTACATGATTACGTAAAATTGGTTCTATGACTAATTCGACATATCTATATAATTGTAATTAATTCGATATTCGTAAGGGATATATACAATTTCATTTAAAGGGTTGAAACGAACTACCTTCTGCAACTTGTATAAATAATTTAATTAAAAGTTCTAACTTACGTATTTGTAGTGTCTAACAGCAGTACCATCTATCACATGAGGGACAGTCACAAACGCCGTCTTCTTCAGGTACAGGTGAGATGCATTTGTCAGCGACAGTAGTTGCTTTTGGCGTAGGTGGAATGCCAAATTTTTTCAATATGGTTAAATTTCTACGCTAAAATTCCCAATATAAACGCTTTTTCAATATGCAAATTGTTTGGAAAATTGTCTAAAATATATATTTATAGTTTACTACAAAATAAAAATAGTAACTTACTTTCTACGCTAATCTTACCCCATACAGGACCTTATTTAGGCCTTATTTTCGAGTCACGTGAGAATCGGTACGTCACGAGCCCTATCGAGAATTTTTGGTACTATGAAATTCTACGTGTAAAAAAATATTACATTGGAATTTATAATATCTAAGCCCAACGGGGACTCGATCGAGAAAACGGCTTAAAAGAATTTTTGGATTGCCTCCAAAATTCGTCTGCTGCTGACGTCACCCAGATGAGATCCCATTGATTTTCAATAGGATCTCATCTCAGTGACGTCCCGATGTTCGTTAGCAACGAAGTTACCAACTTGACCGTCTGTCCCAAGGCTCTTCTGATCTCATTGTCGTGGGTGATTTTAACTACCATTCTATTGATTGGGACCAACTCCATACTTCTAAAACTACGGACTCTGCGTTCCTAACCACAGTACTTTCTGGTCACTACACCCAACACGTTCACAGTGCAACCCGTTCTACCTCAACTTGCCAGAGCATTTTGGACTTGGTGCTTTCCTCGCCTGCCGATGTGGTTGGTGATGTGACGCACCGACCCGGTCTAGGGGATCATGACTTTCTTCAAACCACTCTCCCGGGTCTCCCCTCCCCTCCGCGTCCTCCTCCTAGGACTTCTCTCGCAATAGGGAAGACGGACATAGATGCTTTAGCGTCCGAACTTGGTTCCCTACCTCTCACTGAGTTTGGCAGTATGTCTGCCAAGTGGATCGTTTTTCGCGACTGCCTATCCTTGGCGGTTTCCCATCACACTCCAATTCGTCATATCCCCTCTCGCTCTGGAGTTCCTTGGGTCACTCCAGCGGTCAAACGCCTTATTACCAAGACAAAACGTCGATACCGACGTGCCAAACTGTATCCGAACCCAGCTAATGCTGCTGAATTTCGCTGTCACAGAGCGGCTGTCAAGTTTGCCCTCCGATCCGGTCGCACGCGTTATTTGGACTCTGCGGCTTCTAACTTTGAGGATAATAAGCGTTCTTTTTACCGTGCGATTAGTAGTAAATCGAAACACTCCCAAGTTCCCGATCTGTGTCTGGGCCTGAGAGTCTACTCGTCTCCGTCTGAAAAGGCTGAACTACTGGCTTCTACTTTTCGCCGTGCCTATACAGACCCCGTGATCTCCGATGTCCCACTCCTCCCACCAATTTGTCCGACCATGGATGACATTGTGGTCGACCCCAACGGCGTCTTCAAACTACTTAAACAGCTCAATCCACATAAAGCTCCAGGCCCTGACGGTATCCATCCGGCGATCCTCAAGCGTTGTGCTGCCACGCTAGCGACCCCAGTGACGGGGCTAATTGCCTGTTCTCTGTCTTCCGCTTCCCTTTTAGCTGACTGGAAGCGCGCAAACGTGATACCAGTACCAAAGGGAGGGCCGCCCGATGACCCCGAGGAATATCGGCAAATCTCACTACTGGCTCAATTGCTGAAAGTTACTGAACTTCCTCGAGTCACACAATGTTCTCACCCCTGCGCAGCATGGTTTCCGCAGTGGTTACAGCACTGAAACCCAACTTCTCTCCACCATTGATGCCTGGACTATCGGTCTGGAGAATGCCGCGCAGGTGGACGTTATTTTCCTTGATTTTCGGAAAGGTTTTGACACTGTTCCTCACCAACTTCTCCTTGCCAAGCTTCGCAGTTATGGCGTGCGTGGATCCACTTTAATGTGGATTGCTTCCTACTTGGAGGGCTGTGAGTTTCGAGTGGTTCTTCCTGCAGCGGAGTCTGACTGGTATCCTGTCACCTCTGGTGTGCCACAGGGCTCTGTTCTTGGTCCCCTCCTATTCACGGTCTACGTCAATGACGTTGGTAATGGTGTTGTTTCCCGGCTTTCGCTTTACGCCGACGATGTTGTCCTGTCTCGCACTATTATATGTCCCAACGACCATGCACTTCTCCAAACTGATCTAACCCGAATAGTCAGCTGGAGCTCCAAGTGGAAACTTTCGCTAAATGCAAAAAAATGTAAGGTCCTCAGCCTGCATCGTTCGGGGACTACACCGGTCATTTATGGATACAATATTGATGGAGTTGATCTCGATCATGTGCCCGAGTTCAAATATCTTGGCATCACTATCTCCGCCACGCTTTCCTGGGATGTCCACATTTCCCGAATTGTGTCCCAAGCTCACCGTGCTTTGGGCTTCCTCCGTCGTCACATGGATTAACAATAACTCACAGGGATAGTTCTCTGCGAAAATATGTTTGATTCAAACGCCATCGGTCCTAGCGGGCGAAATCAGAACTAGGCTAAAGCGGAAACGATTCAATTTGGCGAGCAGACGGGCAGTTATTATGGCGGCGCGAAGTCTAATGAATTTTTTGCATCGCGTTTCTGTTTTTAGAACTTAAAATGTTTTCATCAGGTAAAATTTTTTTTATAATAATAATAATAGAATCTAAAACTTAAGACTTGGTGTGTTGAAAATAATGTTTCAGGTGATCATTCATCCCATGGATCATGCTCACCCGAAGTAGATCAAAATAAAGGATTGAAGGTGCGACTCAATGGGCCTGGAAATTTGTAATCAAATATTGAAACGCAGTATAATTGTAATATTTAACAAATTGTAATTTGTGACTGGTATTATTTTAGAGCAAACATCATTCAAAAGCCAAAAAAGACCGAAAAAGATGATGTTCAAAAGCCTAAAAAGGCCAAAAAAAGATGATGAACTTCGCAAACAAATGGTTTCAGGTTCGTCATTGCCCTTTCTCTTATACTTAATAGTCAAAAGTTAAACTGTGGTTTTCCTAGAACAAGATTATGAACCAGTTTTTGAGCAAGCTTGGGTCAACTCGCAAAATTATATGGGCACAATCAACTTGCCAATTACAGGATTAAGTGTAGAAATAATGAAATTTGTCCAAGGGCTCATGTCCAAAACTTCATTGTATGTGGCTATACGGTCTACGTTGAAATCTCTCTTTACGCAAACTAAAGAAGATAAGCTTTACTATAATTTAAAAAAAAACTGATGCAAAGTCATATTTTGAACGACTTGGTGGCTATGACATCTGAGTATGAGGTATACTTTTTAGTTAAATGTTTGCCTGATTAAGGAAGTCACAGTATATCTCGGTGAAAATGACATTTCAACCAAACCAAGTCCTTCATAAATTGGATGTCCGAGGCCTGTAGAAACATGGCCTCAGTAGTCCAATGGTTGTGGCTTTGGTACGAAAACCCAAAATTATTTGGTTCGATTCCAGTCTGAGGTGATTGAATTGTTTACCGTCTGGCTTGGTACGCAAGCGCAGTAGCAGCTTTGATATAAATACAAATTTCTTCTAATAAGTAATATTTTTTTTAAATTTCCAGAATCCAGCCAATTTAGTTAATGGGGAAAAGTCTGCTGGACTACACGCCTTCCTGACTAACATCTACAAATATGGTGTGTGCCACATGTACGAAGCCCTGCCCTCAAAACCGAAAGATATCGCCGGAGTGACTGAAGCTGAAGATGTTTTGTATTATGTAGCAGGATATGTGGTACACAAATTAATTACGTGCTAGTCATGCACACAGAGGAGGTTATTTGGTAATGTTATGAGGGAAAGAAATGTCGAAAACATACCGCCCAAACTGAGAATGTGGATAGATAGCGAAAACCGCAAGAACCTAAAATATCCTACCCTAGAAGCGATAAACTTTTTTCTTGTAATTGTGGGACATGTATCTAAATATTATCACACTGGTCATGTGGACGATAGAAAGGCGAAGGCAGTGATTGATTTAAATAACGACATTGACCTTAAACAAAATTGTACAAAATGTGTGATAAAGCTAATGTAACCCACATGGAGGGGGACAAGATTTTCAAGGTTATAACCTCAACAACCATAAACACTATTGGAAATGGATATACAAAAATGAGAAAAATTTAAGAAAATCTAATGCTCGAAGCAAGGCGTTAACTACAAAATCCAGGTCAAAAGAGACCCCGAAAAAGAAAATTGAAAGTGATGTCAAGAAATAACTGTGTATAATGCACAATATTAAACTCTGAAATATTTTATTGGGTATTTGCATTTTTGCTTTTCTTCACTTGTATATTACAATCATGTAAATTTTGAATTCTACGGCCATTTCTAGAATAATCACTCATTGAAGGGCAACTGCCAGCCTGCATAGCCTGTCTGTGTTTGCTGAAAAGCTGTTCTAATAAGTCTTGATTGAAATGTGTTGTCAATACAAAGTCAGCGCCACTTTTCAACAAGAAAGGAATTATCTTCAAAATTGCCCTAGCTGGAAATTTAAGCATTTTATTTTTAACCTCTTTTTTAACCGGCAATGCATTGATAGAAGACTCCCAATCATCGAGGTATTTAAGAAATACATTATTTAACCACTGTACGAGAAATCGTTTTTGTCACTTCAATTGAACTGAAAATTTATAATGAATAAATTATATCAAAGAAAACAAACCTTAAATCTCCAATCGTCATCTTTTTTAAATGGTTCAATATTAGGATTTGCCAAGTTTCTACCATGATAAATATGACCAACGTTCATTACATCAAACCAACGGTTAAATATTTCTAAGAACTTAACAGTTCCCGGGTGTTGTCCTGGAAAATCAGTTCTTAAAACATTTGCCACCGATTGACTTATAACTTGCGTGGCATAGCGAACTTTCATCCTGTTATCAAGGTTGATATGTTCGTTGGTCAATTTGTGTAATTTCTTTAAGTTTCCACTGTTATCTATATCAAACTTGTAAACTTTCCTTATAGTATCCCAGGTTATGTTTTCCCCATTTATATTTAACAAACGGTACCCACAACCCTCTGTGCTATTGGCTAAGTTATTTCTAACAGTTTTTATCAAATGGGGGGCATCAAATATAAAATATAGAGGAATAGTTTCTGTTCCAGAGTACGGGTTTTGACATTTATGAGGTTCCTCAGCACTGGTGTTGAATCCAAAACACTTTCGATTAGTAGAAGCACCATCTCCCGTGACGCACAGCATTTTAAAACCACAAAACTCCAAATTTTGAATGGCCTCCATGAGTAGCGAGTCAAGAAATTTCTCAGCTGTTAAGTTATTGGTTCCAAAATAGGCAATCGGATATTTAAAGCTTGATGTTAAACCTCGCAAGATAAATTGTAACACATGAGTAGCTACGGGTCTTTCTCACCCCAGTCCAGCCTGCAAGTTTGCTATTTCGTTCTCTCTATCACTCAATGATATATACCCAACTATCTCTCCGGTTTCTACGCGATAAACCAGATCCTCTTTAATCTTGATTTCATCAATTACAAGTCCAAAGTATTGCTTTTCCAAGTTAATTTTCTGTTTTTTTTGCAATCTAATTGAGCTTTTTTAGATACATCTGCGTCAAAGCCAGGGTTCAGCCCAATCTTTGGTAAATGGCGGTTGAGTGTGCTTTTAGATGGAAGTTTCAGAATTCCAGATTCATTGAACATTCCATAGAGAGATGGGGATTTTGCATACATATGCAAACACCATTGCACCACTAGTGGATGCCAGCGTCTTCCCTTGGAATTTTTTTCATTAAGAAATTTTTTCTCTGTCAAAAGAAACAATTTGGTAGTCTTTATTTGAATTGCTTTCATTTTCAGTAATTTTCTTCTCCAAGACACGCATCAGCACCTCGTGACTTTCATCTCCTATATCATCTCCATGGGTTTGAATATCATTGGCTATTTTCTTTTTAAGCTTCTTTATTTGATTCTTTAATCTCATTCCAATGACTTTGGTTATTCTTAACTCTTTCATCAGTTCATTTTTCTCAAGATTTTTAAAGTGGCTAAAACTTTTTTCAGTTTTGTTTTGTTTCTTCTAAACGTTACTTGAAAAGTAGCCCGTTGTTTCAAGCAATAAAAGCATAGTTTTCTTTTGTCATTTAACTCGAGAAGGCAACACTTATCACTGTGAACACCACCACTGATGGCACTGAGGAAGCCTGTTGGTTTACTTCTATTTTTGTAAATATTTACAAATCGATCTTCATCATTCCCAGTGCAGGTTTTTATCTTTTCTAAATACTTCAAAGTACTAGCCAAATCATTTTGACTTTGAATTTTAGTAGTTAAATGAACCAGGATACCACAGTTTGTAACCTTTCTCCCTAAAGCTTCGTAGGTGACATTGAAAACCTTGTCAATAGTAAGTCCAATTATGACCCCCGATGATTCTTTAAATTTTTGATCTTTAAAGCTGTCTTCTAGAAAAGTTATTGACCACCCTAATGGCGCAATAAAGTGACTAAACACTGATGTTAGATCTCTGGTCTCGTCAATATGAACTTCTATTCGCTGCTTTTCATTTTCTTTAACCATGGAAACATCCACTCCTATCTCACATTCGTTTTCTAATGATTCTTTTGGACAATTGTCTCCAGTCTGGTTAAACGGAAGCTCGGGCAAAAGATAAACATCATATTTTTGTAATGAAGAATTTTGTTGCATCAAAACATCCGCAGCGTTACAACCTTGTTCTAGAGGGTGACTTCCAATTTCTACTTTCATTTCTTTGACCTGGTTTACTTGTACCTCACATAAGGGATCTCGGTGTGCAACTCCAAGCTCGGGTTGTTTTTTCAATATTGAAACTTAATCCTTTTAAAACCTAAAAACGAATAAATATAGACAGCTAATAAACTTTACATTATAGCATACTTACTTTTCCATGGACCGGATCTGGATAGGATCCTGTTGGACCATTTGCACCAACAAAATGTTTATAGCAAACATAAATGTTATAGTTGACCCTCTCTAGGGGATAATCCAATCCACTTTTTACACTTTTCATACTGGGTTTTTGGCTTGGGGAATGGAACGAATCCAACTCCTTTCATCTACGGCTTATGGTTATTTCTTGAATCACTTTTACAGTCTTTCCAAACACATATTTTTGGTCTGGGCACCATGGAATCCAATAACTGTAGAACTTTTATTGATGTAAGCTTATTTCTATTTACCTTTGAGATATAATAAAATTACGGCTTAAACAATTTAATTTACAATCGCCATATTTAAAAACCATAGTGTCGATTTCAGACACGAGATGGCGTTACTATTTCCGGATTTGAATCGTTTATGGGGCGGAAAGTGGGGAGCGTAGGCCTGTAAGGGGGGAAGTGTTTGTAGCAAACGTATTTTTGGCTGGCAATGATAGTTCTATGTAAGAGAACTATACCTGTGACTTATTGTTAATCCATGGTCGTCACCTCTCTGGTTGCTCTTTTACAACCAAGTCTTCCGCGGTTAAAACCTATGTCTTACCGATTTTGGAATACTGTTCTTCTGTATGGTCCCCGCATACAGTGGCGGGCTCCCATAAACTTGACATGGTGCAACGGAAGGCTGCTCGGTTTTCGTGCTCAGTGGGCTACGCATGGGATCTTATTCTTACTAGGGTCCTTAAAAACATTAACTGGCCAACTATATCATCGCGTTGGCGTATCAAACGTCTTGTCGCGATCAGTTCTGTGATTCACAAGTCGTGCGGGGCTCTTTCCCAACTGTCCGCGTCAATCTCGCCCTGGAAGCAACTCCCTCGGGGAGCACGTCGCGGGAATACCTTTATTCTTCCTTTCGTGAAGACAGCAGTAAGAACTCTTTTTTGCCTTCCTCAGTAAAAGAATGGAACTTGCTACCAGACCATTTAAAGTGCATTCCTCTTCGCTCGAAATTTCTGCGGGAATTGGAGCGACATCTCGATTTCCAGTAGTAATTTATTTTTTATTTTTGCTCAGTTGATTGTATATACTGTATATATTCTTGTATGTGTTCACTATTACACATTTTATTCTGTATCTTTTTCATACTAGCGTGATGGCCATTGCCTTTTGCTAGTTTCAATAAACTTTAGAACTTTAGAACTTTAGCCCTTAGCAACCACAGCGTATCGAGGCAACCTTTTATAGCCTCGTTAATTTTTCCGTGCGCGCGCACGTTTAATAAGATAACTGAACTTTGAGCAATGGGTTTTTTCCACACGATAATAAGTTCAGAAAAGTCTCGTTAGAGGTCCTCCTGATATAACGTCAGTGGATTTTTTCCACTGGTACTTAAGATATGACGTCAGTGTAGTCATCACCCAATGGGGATCATTTCTTAGCTGCAGTTTCGATATCTCAATAACTTTTAATCTTAAGAGTCTTATCTACACGTCCCATAGCTTTGTTTCTTTCAGTCCAAGGGAATTGTCATAGAAGGTCACGCAGTTGTTTGCTCCGCTTTCCGCCGTTCGTCGGATCTATTTTACGGTATAGGCTTAAGGATTTCCGACCGTCCAAGAGAAAAAAAAGTAAGTGTCTATTTTCATACATTATTTTACTATATTTGAAATGAAATTTTTAGGTGTTCTTTTATATATTAGACAGAAAATTAGGCCTAAATTAGGTCCTGTATGGGGTAAGATTAGCGTAGAAAGTAAGTTACTATTTTTATTTTGTAGTAAACTATAGTGAGTTGCAGGCTAAGAAAGACAAAATATATAGTACAATCGGCGCAAGGATGCCTCGGACCGTTTCCGGTCATTCCACCGCGCGAAATTTGGCCATTTTACGGTCAAATTCGAAGTTTGCTCTTTTTGTCGTCTTTTGGCGCCATCTAGAGACCGAAATTGGAATCTTTATTTTTTATTTTCATAATTGTGGTGGAGAGCAAATTTAAAAGATAAGGCATTCCTATCATTCTTAAATTTAAAATAGTATGTATAATTATTTAATTTTGTAAATTTATTTCTACGTCTTACCAGTTAAATCGGCAGTTTCTTTTAAAATAGTTACCACGCTTTCTTGGGGGTAACGTTGTCTTAATGAGCTATAGACGTTTAAAATTATATTTTTTTCTCTTTACTTGTTAACAATAAACCTTTATCATGCTTTTTATAGTAACCTCTTGGGCTATTTAAAATATTTGGAGCTTCAATTATCGAATTTTCTTTAGCTGCATTCAGTAATTAAACTCATGACAACATGAAATTAAAAAATAGATTCCAATTTCGGTTCCTAGATGGCGCGAAAAAATGATGAAACTCACGAAATTTGAAATTGACCGTAAAGTGGTCAAATTTAAATTACGCGCGGTCGACTGGCCGGAACTGGTCTGAGGTATCCTTGCGCCGAATGTACTATATATTTTGTCTTTCTTAGCCTGCAACTGACTATATAAATATATATTTTAGACAATTTTCCAAACAATTTGCATATTGAAAAAGCGTATATATTGAGAATTTTAGCGTAGAAATTTAATCATATTGAGAAAATTTGGTTTAGTAGGCTTGGTGATAAATTTAGGTTTAACATGTAGGCTTTGTGAATGTATCATTTGAAACTATAGAACATATTGTTTAGAGATCAGCTATGTAAAATGAAACGTATCGACTTGAAACGTTTCGTCACTGGAAAAATCCACACGTCACTAAAGAAAAACTAGCGAAGGATGGATTCTACTACATTCAACGTGGAGATGATGTACGATGTTACAAGTGCCATGGAATCTTAAGCAACTGGGAATCAGGAGACGTACCAGAACTTGAACATGCCATATCCTTCCCACTCTGTCCGTCGAGGGATAATTCACCATCTGAAAAAAAGTACCTCTCGCAAGAATGGGGCATTCCACCTACGCCAAAAGCAACTATCGCTGACTAATGCATCTCACCTGTACCTGAAGAAGATGACGATTGTGACTGCCCCTCATGTGATAGATGGTACTGCTGTTAGACACTACAAATACGTAAATTAGAACTTTTAATTAAATTATTTATACAAGTTGCAGAAGGTAGTTCGTTTCAACCCTTTAAATGAAATTGTATATATCCCTTACGAAGATCGAATTAATTACAATTATATAGATAAATTACGATTTAAACGGATTATATATAATGTCGAATTAGTCATAGAACCAATTTTACGTAATCATGTAAACAAAGTTCTAAAATAAATATAATTAAATTTAAATAACTTGTTCTTTATTGCTTATTATAGACATTAGAAGCGCTTAAGCGATTACGATTAAGGGAGGGTGGAAAGGGGGAAAGGAGCCAGTGAATAGGTTTAGCAATTGGGGAAAAGAACCAGTGAATGGGGGAAAAGAGCTTTATGTCCTTCAGGTGAATGAGACCAGTGAATGGGGGTAGCAACGGGGGAAAGCAGCTGGTGAACGAGGGAGAGAGAAGGCAAAGTATCCAGTGAATGGGGGTAGCAACGGGGGAAAGCAGCTGGTGAACCAGAGAGCAGGCAAATGATCCCGTGAATGGGGGTAGCGATTTGGGAAAGGAGCTGGTGAACGAGAAGGCAAAGGATCCAGTGAATGGGGGGGGAGCCGGTAAATGGGGGAGGGGAAGGGGGGAAGTGCTGTATGTCCTTCCGGTGAATGGAAGAATTTCTGAATGAAATTCTCATTCACCGGCCGACCATACCTTTCTCTTCGGGTTCGCTGGAAAAGTAGCTCAATTTCAGCCAGCGCACTAAAACGAATTATTTAAGTACTGTCTGTAAATAGGCTGACATTGAGCTACTTAAAGCGGCGTACAATACTTTTTAGCATATAGTTGCCAAAATTTAATTCTTTCTAGCAATGCTTTTCTTAATTTTCTTTTCCTATCAGTATTAAAGGGCAACGCGTTTTTATAGAATTTTACAGCTAATTTTTTTAATGCATAAGATCGGAGTGCTTAAAATATCTAATAAACAATATATTTAATACAAATAAATTTAGGAACCTCTATGTTGATTCAAATATTTGATTTATTTATTTATTATTAATTATATATACTTATTTTGTTGCATTTTAATATTTAACCAAATTATTATTCACTTTCAATTGAATTAACAGGATCGCATATATAATTTTGGTTTCAGACAATCGAATCATAAGCCGGGTGATATTAAGTTACTTAATGGAATTAATTTATATGTTGCATATCGTTGATAAACATGAAACCTTATTTCTTTAATATGTACATGAAAATTTCCAAAACATTCTAATTGAAAAGGTTGGATTTCTGTTAGGTCAAAAATTTTGAGAAAAGCGAAATATTAAAATTTGTAATTTTGATTATCGCCTAAAGAGCTATTTTTCACAAAATAGTTAATTTGTCCGTAGTAGGTTGCATTATTCAAGTAAAATCTAACAGCAGAAGAGTCATGCTTTAATCTAGAGATTTTATTAAAGCTGTATATATAACGACCAATTTTAAGTTTATGAAATATTTGAATTATTCCTATCTCGTCAACTGAATCTAACAACGATTCCCTTAGGTTGACAGAAATGTGATCAGTTATATTTTTTTATGGACCAAGAGAAGAAACCGATTCAGAAATTATTTCTACAATTTTAAACGATTTTGCATGGTTAAGCATAGATTTACAAAACCTTTTTACTTCAGATCCTTCATTGAGTTTGGCAAACATGCTAGGTTGGTGTAATATATATGCCATTGCACATGATATTTGAATTTCTGGGTGTTGAGTACCATGGACCAATTTAGTTATTTTACCATTTAAATCTTCAAATGTAAAATTTGAGGAAAATCCACGCTGGACCCAAATGGTACACGTCATTTGTTACATGAACCAATTGATGTACGACAGCAGTCAAGAATTCCAATCCATATAGCTATTGAAACATATACACATATCGTAAAAACATCTTGTCAGCGAGATCAATTTCACTTGAACTAACTGAATCCTGACTCACAATGAATGTTGCCGTAACAAGGAGAATATTATGCTCCAAGAATTGTTTTGGTAAAATGTCATGTAACAATGGGATTGAATAGTAAAGGAGAATTTTTTGAGTTCAGATGCTTTCCAATAATGTAGATCACGAAGGCTTCTTGGAACTCTTTGTACGGAATTTGGCGGAGTAACTCTAAGTAGTCTGTTACTAACTTCGTCCTTAAATCTAGTCAAGGAAAAAAATAATAATAAAATAATAATAATCAGCTAGGCTAATACCCAAGGCACCGCCTTAGGCCTAAGTCATCATGCGACTTTTGAAGCCCTTAATTCAGGTGGCCGGGTTACAATGCGTAGGAGGGTGGTGGCAAGCCCTGCATGCCACGAGATCGAGCCAACAGCTCCCTACACTAACTATTACCGTTAACCTAGACAAGTTTTTATGGAAGGGGAAACCGAAGACCTCGGGGGAAACCCCTTAAAATGCTCGATTGCTGTGTTTTCCATCAAACCATAATCCCAATAGCTTTTTCATTACACCCAAATAAATGGTACAGCTGTAGAGTTAATAATATCAGAGACTATTAAACTTATCACTGATGGCCCTTTAATGCCATTGATTGTTTTGTTTTCCATGACAGTTGGCTGACCTTCCAACATAGTTTCATTATGGATCCTTCGTGGCCCTTTAAAGTCATCCTTGTTGAATGGATACACATGCTTATGACCGCTGTTAGCTGTGATATAAGATTCGCCCCTCTGCTTTCACTTTGCGCAACCGTAGGCTCCATTAAATTGGTGTATATTTAGAACTAAACATTTGGCGGGAAAGTCGCAGGTACCACATAAAACTACTGCTTTAACTAAAAGTGGTTCATTCTGATCGGGAACAGATATTTCAATTCCGGCATGTAAATCAGTAAATGTTTAATGAAATTGCTTTATGTAATAATTCATATTTGGCTTGCTTTTACCAAACCAAATTCCACAAATTATCATATTCTCTGTAAGAGACCTTTAATGTGGCGGCAATTCATTCATTCTTAAATACATAGGCCAAATTGCAAAGTTTGATGAATTAAAAAGGGAAACACCATCGGTATTCCACATAAAAGATACATTTGATGCAACTGACAAAAACCCCTCTTTTATATACTGTTTGTAAATATTTCCATCATATATATCTTCTATATTGTCATTATCTTTTTAACTCGGTGAAATCTGTATTGAAGGTCATTGTAAAAACCACTGCGAGAGAAAAGGGCTCGTAACTGCGATATAATTGGTATTTCGATGAACAACGATGCATCAAATTGAAATGACCTGGTCTTTAAGCTTTTAGTACCCATATTTTTTTCGGGCAACTCAGTCAAGCAGATATTACAGTATTTATAAAATTTTACTGGGAATTGGCACTTTGAGAAAAACTTCTTGAATAAATAAATAGTTTTAGTTAATGAATTTTGTTCTAAACAGTGAAGGTTAATAAGTAATATCAGATCAGTCAAAGCAGCTCCAGTTAACGAATGCCGCATTGAAAATAACAAAATGGCAAACATACTTTCGCTTAGAGTTAAATTTAACCCAGCATACAGAGATTGGTCTTCGGTGTTTTCATTTTCACTATCATCTTCTTCAAATTCATCAGACGAGCTCACATTAGACGCTTCACTAGTATTACTATCATAATTAATGTTAGGATTTTCATTACGCTCCAATGGGCTGTCATCAAGCTCCAATGGGTTGTCATTAAGCTCCAATTGGTGGTCATTAAGCTCCAATGGGTTGCCATTAAGCTCCAATGGGTTGTCGTTAAGCTCCAATTAGTTATTAACTTCATTTACGTTATTTAGTGCTGGAATGTAATCGTTTGGTGTTGGTTCATCTTCATTAGAACTTTCACTTGAATTTTTTGATCTTGTATCTTCTGATATGATGAAATCACTAAAGCTGTCTTCGTCATTATTAGCATTAGAATTTGTGATAATTTCCATACGCTGGGAGAGCCTTTTCTTAATCCTTTGTTTAGTTGAGCGTGGCATACATTGAATAGGTCTATTACTTTGCATATACTTCTTGTACCTGGGTTTTTTGTTTAAAATTTGATCAATTCCGTACAACCGCAAAAACCTTCAATTATTATAATTTGTATACTAGTCAATTTTAATTAAGGAATTGGTCAGCTGTTTGCCCGTTGTAGCAGTCTGAAGAGTTCGCAGTTCTGATTTCTGAACCAAAGAATAAAAAGCTTTATATTCTTTGTCTGAACTGGTTTCCTCGTGTGAAGGCCTGATAAAATGTAGATTATTTAAAGTGAATTATTAATTTATTTCAGTGAAACATTATATTTGCCCAGATTCAAGAAACAATAATTTTGCCAACGTAATCATTATTTTTAAATAGAATAAATAAATACAAAAAAATATTAAAATAACAAAAACCGCCAAAACCGCAAAATTTTAATAATTAAGGCAGCCCTGCAAATATACCACACGTGAGTAGTTTACCACCCTCTTTCTAGATACGCGTGGGGGAAAGCACGGTGCTTTCCCCCACGCGTCCACAGCTGCGTGACGGGGGGGAATGAAGCAGGGAATCGCGTTGCCAACCCCCCTCGGGCGCGTGTCACGCGCGCGTGACCTGAATAATTAATGAGATTAACAGGTGTTTTGAATAATTAATTAGCCGACCTGTCAATCAAGTTCACTAGAGTGCAGGTGTTCAAGGTCAATTAAAAAAGGGTGAATATTAATGAGCGTGGTATTGTTTAACTAGGTGGATTACCGTTAGGGGTCATTGACCTGTTATATGGATAGTATAGTAACATGTGTTTGGTAAGCGCGAAAAGGATCAATGAACAAGTGGAGGGGAGATAAAGTTTGTATTTACTAGTTATAAAGTTTGTACCTTTATAATTACCAGTTAACTGTTAGGGTATTTGATCTGGTAGCTATATGGTTAACAACTCATTTTTGGCGCGAATTTAACATGTGTTTTGGGAAAGCGACGCGAGGATCAGTGAACAAGTGGTTAAACTCTATAGGTCTATTACATGTTTGACATGATTTTGGCGGGGAAACGGGAATAGTTTGTACTCTATAGATCTATTACATGTTTGTACCTTTATAATTAACCGTTAGGGGTATTTGACCTGGTTGCTATATGGTTAACAACTCATTAGCATTTTTGGCGGGGATTTAACATGCGTTTATGATGATGTAAGCGCGAAAAGGATCAATGAATCAAGGTTTATAACAGTTAGGTAACGTCTTTGGGGTTAATCAACAATTGGTCTTAAGTAGTAAATATTAAAGAGTTTATAAGCTGTGTTTTAACGTTAGGAAGCGCGGTAAAAAAGACTTAACAGAACGGGGTAAAGTTTGGAGGCTGGTCTCTCTTTTAACGGTTGTTATATGAACTCTTAGTAATTTTGGTTGGAAATTCACGTGTTTTGGCAGCCATCTTTAGTGATTCATATTTAAACGGGTTCTGTAGGGCGTATTGAAAAGGGTGTCCATGTCTGTTATTTTTAGGAAATTTGCCATATATACTTTAGATCAAGTTTGTGTTTAACAAGTTGTTGCTAACAATTTTTTATATATATTAACATAAAACGTCGCATTAAAAGGCGGTAGATGGCTTGGGCCTAGCTGATTATTATTATGACATTGTAAATGCATCAAAAACTATATATTACCGTCACTTAACCTTTAATAAGGACGCGGGGGTAAAGTTTGTAGGTAGCCTGGCCATCGTTAATAATAAGCCTAAAATTTATGAAATGTAAACTGGGTATTCAAGGTTATTTTTGGGGTGAAGAAATTAGGGAGTTTAGTTTTTTATTGGATATTTCAAGTTTTTAACAAAGTCAATACGTTAATAAAGTGGTAAAGATAGTATATCCTGTCGTCCGTTAGGAAGGGTCTTTGGGGTCATCTCACGTAAACATGTGTTGAAAATGGGGAATTACATTAGCGTGGCCAAAAGACATTTCAAGAACACGTTTGCCCTAGATAGTTCGATCAAAAAGCCGCATCACGTGATCATCTGATTTACGGTTATTGAAAGGGGTCTTTAATAAATTAAATTATTATAATCATGCAATGCTGCCATTTTTCGCCACTAGGCTTGTATATATGGATTCGGGTACATGTTTTCAAATATAAGTCACCCCTAATAGGGGTCCCTTTTAAAGATTTTATAGGTTATTAATCTAACATAGTCTTTAAGCACATAATTAGTTTTGTCTTACACAGTGTATTCAAGGGTATTTTTGGGGTGAAGAAATTAACTAGGGAGTTAAATTTTTTAGTGGCCATCTTGGATATTTCAAGTTTTAACATAGTCAATGCGTTAATGGCATCTTACATAACGGGGTAAAATTTGTATTACTTGTCGAGCGTGGTCATCGTGAATAATATTTTTAATAAGCCTTAGAAAACTAAGTTCAATGTTAAATTCGTTAACCTCGCAGTTTGAAACAAGTTGTCCCTATATTAAGAATAAGCTTGGTATTATTAACAACGTCTGCAGCTCTGGCCTTATAAATGTTTCACTGTATACAATGTCTTTACGCACATCGTGTACATTTTCTTCAAAAATATTAGTTTACGTATATCCGTAACATATAACCTTTTAGTTTTACCAATCGGACATGTTTTAGTTATGGGACAATGATAGGAAACTATCGTCTTTAATCATATAATAAACTAAGTATTTACTCTTAGGATTAGCCAATACTTTAAGGGCGCGGGGTCAAGACTTTTGTTATTATCTGGATATGTTACTATTGAAACATTAACGATTCTTTATAAATCCGTGTAAATATAATGAATGTATAAGTTCGTGTATACAAATTATATATAATGCATTTATAAGTCCCTGTATACAAGTTATAGTATTTTTAACATGCAATGCTAGGCTGGTATCGAATAGAAACCGTTACTTAAACAAGTCGCCCCTATATGAACTTTTAAACGGTTAATGATGACCCACACGCGCCACGATGACTTGCCAAAATAAAAAGCTAAGCCTAACATGTGTTAGTATAATGTTAGTAAAAACCACCTATGGACTATAATACAGTGAAATGACCGAAAAGGTAGAAACGGTCATAATAAAAAGGGGCAACATGCTAACCATTTTAAAGATAATACACTTCAAGAATAAAACTCGGACCAAAGAGTCAAAAAGCTATAACTATTATTGAAAACATTAACAGTTACGCTTTGTTATAATTAGAGTATTATAATTCACCCTTTTAACGCATACTATTATTATTTTATTGTCACAAGATTTACTTAGTTAAATATAAAATGGTCGTTGGTATTTCATAACGTCATGCTTCTTGGAATAATTTACTGGCAGGTGTTTCAATTTTTAAAAAGCGTCGTTTTTACCCGAGAGGTAATGGAAATGGTTGAAAGGAAATATTTAAGTTGCGGAAAGTCGATAAGTATGACATTCTAAGTTACGTCAAATACAGAGCTATTTAGAGGGTGATTTGTTATCTTTTTAAACATATAGGTGTACAATATTTTTGGAAAAAGTACAGCTTGTTTGAATTTCAAAATTTTACATAACACAAATACAACATTATTTTATTTGGATTATAAATATAACACTCAGTTAATCAAGTTAATTTTTAACGAAACATGCAAACAATTAGCAGCCTATCGATTTGATATTTTAGTTAATATTGTTGGCAATTAAACTTTAGGTTCATTTCACAGAAAATCATGTGTAGTTATACAACAACTTAAACACAAGTTTTTTTGTTTGATACCTGTTTAATGTTAAAGCCGCTTCATGATTTGGTGGCGCTTTGGGTTTTAGCCTGGCTATTATTTAATATACTAGTTTCTTAATCTTTCAGGACTTTTTTGTTAGTAGATTTCAGAAACATATTGCGGCAAAGAATACGTTTCTTAGTATAAAAAGCGAATAAGAAAAAAAATCGTTGTGTTTTACGACTACCTATCTATCATAATTTTTTAATCTATGTTTTCGATGTGTCTGTATTAAAATTATTCCAATGAAATTTAATAGCACATTGAATATTTTTAATGGCAATGGAAATAAATTCTAAAAGTACATGGTTGATATAGAACATTACGTGACGTTTTTCAACTTTAAGGCAGGTTACTATCTAGCTTTGAAGTTTTTGAAACTTGAGATATAAAATATGAATTCAATCTATTTGGGATACTATAAAAATAGCTCTAAGTAATTGTTTTTGAAAGTTCATATTCTACCAGAAATATTAATAAAATATATTATAACAAATTCAAGTAGTTTACGGTTATCAGATATTTACAAAGTTTTAAATCTGTTAAGGTCTACGATTTGTATTACTTTTTGTTGTACGAGTTGATAATCGGCTATTTTGTATACTAAATCAATCAAACACCTACTAAGTTTTATTTATAAAAAGAATAAAAATCCGAAATGAGATATTCAGATCACGTTTTTCATGAGCTGTTATTCTCCGGATGTCACGGACATTTAAGTACAATCCCCCCGATGTTAAAACCGATGCTCTAATTGTATTAGAGTTTCTATAACGGTTGTGAGATATTTTAATAAAAACTTTTTTTTCGAAGAATGAGGAATGTGTGTTTTGAATAGCTTCACCGCGTGCGTAACGCCTCCCTCTGTCTTCCCTCTCGCCAAACCGCCAGCGCCGAGATATCCTGCAGGCTTAGACAGGGCGGATAGAGAGCGGCCGTTTAACGTATAGAGCTAGAACGGCAACAACTTGCGCTTTTTACACGCCAGCTTGTCCCAGCCTTTTGATCAGTGTCTTTTTAAGAGAAACTAATCATTTTCGACACTATTCAGCGGCCCCATTTTTCGAAATGAATCAATTTTTATAGATACATTTTTAATTTATTAAAAAACACAAATAATTTATACAATTAAAATATTTTTAATTACATTCAAATTTATTGAAAAACTCAATGCATATTTTTATAGATACAATTAATTTTAAACGATATTTTTGTAGCCAAAAGGGATACTGGTACCGTCGCTTCTAAAGATCCGCTTGTTAGACGTAAATCCAACGAGTGTTTCAGCTGGTTTTTGGAAAAGCTGCTCCGTTTTTAAACGTTTCACGTTAAATGGGACTTCGACGCTGTATTTCAATTGCTGGTTGCGTGTAGCAAGGTCTTTTAAAGCTTGCAAGTTTAGAATTGACTGTTTTTTTTAGGTAACGTAATGCCTTTCAGTTTAGTGACAATCTTCCAGATTCGAATAAAATTGAATAAGCTTTACATCCCAAGGAAACAAAGGCTTTTATATTTTCATTGGGATACTGGTCAGCCAATGTACCTAGGGTAGTCCCTAGCGGTATATTCAAATCTTTACTCATATTATGAGAAGCAGAGTCAGTATCGACGTAATTTAAATTAGGACCAATTTGAGCCATTAATTTGTATAATTTAATACGGCCGTAACTAGCTACAAACGCGCCTATCGTTGGTGACCCTTTCCGATAAGTTGGAACGTAGTCTTCCCGAAAACGAGTGGTGACTAAGGCTATATCATCGTCTAGTAGTTTAAAATCCGTTAATTCTTTGGTTTTATCGGCCAAAATTTCGACTAATTCCTTATAAGAATTAATAAAAACACTTTGGCCTCGATTTAAATTAATGGAATTTTTGCCCCACAGACTGTTTAGACTAAGTTTACCAATAGCCTTTAAAGCGGGATTATCGGTTATATCGTCTAAATTTAAATCTAACCCGTCAATTTCATTAAAGTCTCGTAAATAATTAAGTTTTTGTTCTAATGTAATTATGTCTTTTGGATACGACGAATTTTGAACTTTGATTTTGTAAAAAAGCCGAATATAGTCATCGAATAGCGGACAATCTTTATCGAATGTCTCTTGATAATGATGTACTTCGTGAATTGTAATAATTTTGTAACCGTACTCTATCGCTAGATAAAACTCGGGGGTCGTCCACACGTCGGTTATGCTACGCTCTCGATCAGTATGGGTACATTCGAAACATTGTTCAGCTGCACATTTGTAGCAGAGAGTATAATAAATTTTACTATTAATTTTAGCTGAGAGAATAGGGAGGTTTAAATTGGTAGGTGGCAGCACCGTAGCTTTAATCAGACCAAAATAAGCGTTAGCGTAAAAATTAAAGTTACAAGTTATAATTTCGGGGCTCGATTTTGGATATTTATAGGAACTCATCTGGACGGATGGGTACATGCTATTAAAATCCACGACTTTGATTGGTCGATCGGGAGTGGCTTCGGCGTAAATTACAAAGTTTTCGACCCTCCCCCCGCGAATGGCGTCTCTCGCTCCTATCGGTTTGGTAAAGGGTAGGGAATCGCAAAAACTCGCAATTGCTGGGTCTTCTACTAACTCATCATACTCGTGTTCCCATATACTAATAAACTGTGCATTAGGTCTTTCCTTTTTTAAAAAAATTTCGCGGTCTAAGGTTTTGATATAAATATTTAAATGATAGTCTTTTAACTGTTTATCGTAAGCCTGGTGGTCAGTGTGCAGTGGGCATTTATGGTAATGGCAGCCGTAAAATTCAGCAATTATTTCGGGCGAGGAACAATAACCGTCTAATCAATAGGGGTAAATTACATGTTCTCCACCTAGCGATCCAGCCGTTTGAAATGTCACGTTGAGTTTTTTCCCCAAATAAGCTAACCATTTTAGGGCCTTGACACTATGGCGTTTCCTATAACCCGTCCCCGGAACAATCACGATCGATGACGTTAAACTTTTACAGAAAGGATTCGATAGTTTTAGAAATTTATTTTTAAAAACCGTTGATTTTGATTTGTTAGGGTCAAACGCCATAACGTTGCCGGGAGCCGTAACAAATGTATTCCTTAGTAGATTTGTCGAACCAAACACTATCGCGATTGTTCCGGGGACGGGTTATAGGAAACGCCATAGTGTCAAGGCCCTAAAATGGTTAGCTTATTTGGTGAAAAAACTCAACGTGACATTTCAAACGGCTCGATCGCTAGGTGGAGAACATGTAATTTACCCCTATTGATTAGACGGTTATTGTTCCTCGCCCGAAATAATTGCTGAATTTTACGGCTGCCATTACCATAAATGCCCACTACACACTGACCACCAGGCTTACGATAAACAGTTAAAAGACTATCATTTAAATATTTATCTCAAAACCTTAGACCGCGAAAATTTTTTAAAAAAGGAAAGACCTAATGCACAGTTTATTAGTATATGGGAACACGAGTATGATGAGTTAGTAGAAGACCCAGCAATTGCGAGTTTTTGCGATTCCCTACCCTTTACCAAACCGATAGGAGCGAGAGACGCCATTCGCGGGGGGAGGGTCGAAAACTTTGTAATTTACGCCGAAGCCACTCCCGATCGACCAATCAAAGTTGTGGATTTTAATAGCATGTACCCATCCGTCCAGATGAGTTCCTATAAATATCCAAAATCGAGCCCCGAAATTATAACTTGTAACTTTAATTTTTCCGTTAACGCTTATTTTGGTCTGATTAAAACTACGGTGCTGCCACCTACCAATTTAAACCTCCCTATTCTCTCAGCTAAAATTAATAGTAAAATTTATTATACTCTCTGCTACAAATGTGCAGCTGAACAATGTTTCGAATGTACCCATACTGATCGAGAGCGTAGCATAACCGACGTGTGGACGACCCCCGAGTTTTATCTAGCGATAGAGTACGGTTACAAAATTATTACAATTCACGAAGTACATCATTATCAAGAGACATTCGATAAAGATTGTCCGCTATTCGATGACTATATTCGGCTTTTTTACAAAATCAAAGTTCAAAATTCGTCGTATACATAAGACATAATTACATTAGAACAAAAACTTAATTATTTACGAGACTTTAATGAAATTGACGGGTTAGATTTAAATTTAGACGATATAACCGCTTTAAAGGCTATTGGTAAACTTAGTCTAAACAGTCTGTGGGGCAAAAATTCCATTAATTTAAATCGAGGCCAAAGTGTTTTTATTAATTCTTATAAGGAATTAGTCGAAATTTTGGCCGATAAAACCAAAGAATTAACGGATTTTAAACTACTAGACGATGATATAGCCTTAGTCACCACTCGTTTTCGGGAAGACTACGTTCCAACTTATCGGAAAGGGTCACCAACGATAGGCGCGTTTGTAGCTAGTTACGGCCGTATTAAATTATACAAATTAATGGCTCAAATTGGTCCTAATTTAAATTACGTCGATACTGACTCTGCTTCTCTTTATATGAGTAAAGATTTGAATATACCGCTAGGGACTACCGTAGGTACATTGGCTGACCAGTATCCCAATGAAAATATAAAAGCCTTTGTTTCCTTGGGATGTAAAGCTTATTCAATTTTATTCGAATCTGGAAAGATTGTCACTAAACTGAAAGGCATTACGTTACCTAAAAAAAATCAGTCAATTCTAAACTTGCAAGCTTTAAAAGACCTTGCTACACGCAACCAGCAATTGAAATACAGCGTCGAAGTCCCATTTAACGTGAAACGTTTAAAAACGGGGCAGCTTTTCCAAAAACCAGCTGAAAAACTCGTTGGATTTACGTCTAACAAGCGGATCTTTAGAAGCGACGGTACCAGTATCCCTTTTGGCTACAAAAATATCATTTAAAATTAATTGTATCTATAAAAATATGCATTGAGTTTTTCAATAAATTTGAATGTAATTAAAAATATTTTAATTGTATAAATTATTTGTGTTTTTTAATAAATTAAAAATGTATCTATAAAAATTGATTCATTTCGAAAAATGGGGCCGCTGAATAGTGTCGAAAATGATTAGTTTCTCTTAAAAAGACACTGATCAAAAGGCTGGGACAAGCTGGCGTGTAAAAAGCGCAAGTTGTTGCCGTTCTAGCTCTATACGTTAAACGGCCGCTCTCTATCCGCCCTGTCTAAGCCAGCAGGATATCTCGGCGCTGGCGGTTTGGCGAGAGGGAAGACAGAGGGAGGCGTTACGCACGCGGTGAAGCTATTCAAAACACACATTCCTCATTCTTCGAAAAAAAAGTTTTTATTAAAATATCTCACAACCGTTATAGAAACTCTAATACAATTAGAGCATCGGTTTTAACATCGGGGGGATTGTACTTAAATGTCCGTGACATCCGGAGGAATAACAGCTCATGAAAAACGTGATCTGAATATCTCATTTCGGATTTTTATTCTTTTTATAAATAAAACTTAGTAGGTGTTTGATTGATTTAGTATACAAAATAGCCGATTATCAACTCGTACAACAAAAAGTAATACAAATCGTAGACCTTAACAGATTTAAAACTTTGTAAATATCTGATAACCGTAAACTACTTGAATTTGTTATAATATATTTTATTAATATTTCTGGTAGAATATGAACTTTCAAAAACAATTACTTAGAGCTATTTTTATAGTATCCCAAAAAGATTGAATTCATATTTTATATCTCAAGGTTGAAAAACGTCACGTAATGTTCTATATCAACCATGTACTTTTAGAATTTATTTCCATTGCCATTAAAAATATTCAATGTGCTATAAAATTTCATTGGAATAATTTTAATACAGACACATCGAAAACATAGATTAAAAAATTATGATAGATAGGTAGTCGTAAAACACAACGATTTTTTTTCTTATTCGCTTTTTATACTAAGAAACGTATACTTTGCCGCAATATGTTTCTGAAATCTACTAACAAAAAAGTTCTGAAAGATTAAGAAACTAGTATATTAAATAATAGCCAGGCTAAAACCCAAAGCGCCACCAAATCATGAAGCGGCTTTAACATTAAGCAGGTATCAAACAAAAAAAACTTGTGTTTAAGTTGTTGTATAACTTCACATGATTTTCTGTGAAATGAACCTAAAGTTTAATTGCCAACAATATTAACTAAAATATCAAATCGATAGGCTGCTAATTGTTTGCATGTTTCGTTAAAAATTAACTTGATTAACTGAGTGTTATATTTATAATCCAAATAAAATAATGTTGTATTTGTGTTATGTAAAATTTTGAAAATCAAACAAGCTGTACTTTTTCCAAAAATATTGTACACCTATATGTTTAAAAAGATAACAAATCACCCTCTTAATAGCTTCGTATTTGACGTAACTTAGAATGTCATACTTATCGACTTTCCGCAACTTAAATATTTCCTTTCAACCATTTCCATTACCTCTCGGGTAAAAACGACGCTTTTTAAAAATTGAAACACCTGCCAGTAAATTATTCCATGAAGCATGACGTTATGAAATACCAACGACCATTTTATATTTAACTAAGTCACTCTTGTGACAATAAAATAATAATAGTATGCGTTAAAAGGGTGAATTATAATACTAATTATAACAAAACGTAACTGTTAATGTTTTCAATAATAGTTATAGCTTTTTGACTCTTTGGTCCGAGTTTTATTCTTGAAGTGTATTATCTTTAAAATGGTTAGCATGTTGCCCCTTTTTAATATGACCGTTTCTACCTTTTCGGTCATTTCACTGTATTATAGTCCATAGGTGGTTTTTACTAACATTATACTAACAAATGTTAGGCTTAGCTTTTTATTTTGGCAAGTCATCGTGGCGCGTGTGGGTCATCATTAACCGTTTAAAAGTTCATATAGGGGCGACTTGTTTAAGTAACGGTTTCTATTCGATACCAGCCTAGCATTGCATGTTAAAAATACTATAACTTGTATACAGGGACTTATAAATGCATTATATATAATTTGCATACACGAACTTATACATTCATTATATTTACACGGATTTATAAAGAATCGTTAATGTTTCAATAGTAACATATCCAGATAATAACAAAAGTCTTGACCCCGCGCCCTTAAAGTATTGGCTAATCCTAAGAGTAAATACTTAGTTTATTATATGATTAAAGACGATAGTTTCCTATCATTGTCCCATAACTAAAACATGTCCGATTGGTAAAACTAAAAGGTATATTTTACGGATATACGTAAACTAATATTTTTGAAGAAAATGTACACGATGTGCGTAAAGACATTGTATACAGTGAAACATTTATAAGGCCAGAGCTGCAGACGTTGTTAATTATACCAAGCTTATTCTTAATATAGGGACAACTTGTTTCAAACTGCGAGGTTAACGAATTTAACATTGAACTTAGTTTTCTAAGGCTTATTAAAAATATTATTCACGATGACCACGCTCGACAAGTAATACAAATTTTACCCCGTTATGTAAGATGCCATTAACGCATTGACTTTGTTAAAAACTTGAAATATCCAAGATGGCCACTAAAAACTTTAACTCCCTAGTTAATTTCTTCACCCCAAAAATACCCTTGAATACCATGTGTAAGGCAAAACGAATTATGTGCTTAAAGACAATGTTAGATTAATAACCTATAAAATCTTTAAAAGGGACCATTATTAGGGGTGACTTATATTTGAAAACATGTACCCGAATCCATATATACCAGCCTATTGGCGAAAAATGGCAGCATTGCATGATTATAATAATTTAATTTATGGAAGACCCCTTTCAATAACCGTAAATCAGATGATCACGTGACGCGGCTTTTTGATCGAACTATCTAGGGAAAACGTGTTCTTGAAATGTCTTTTGGCCACGCTAATGTAATTCCCCATTTTCAACACATGTTTACGTGAGATGACCCCAAAGACCCTTATTAACGGACGACAGGATATACTATCTTTTTCACGTTATTAACGTATTGACTATGTTAAAAACTTGAAATATCCAATAAAAAACTAAACTCCCTAATTTCTTCACCCCAAAAATAACCTTGAATACCCAGTTTACATTTCATAAATTTTAGGCTTATTATTAACGATGGCCAGGCTACCTACAAACTTTACCCCCGCGTCCTTATTAAAGCTTAAGTGACGGTAATATACAGGGTCTTTTTTTTTGCTCGGAAAAGTGTTTTTTTTCAAAAACTATTTATAGTACCGATTTCAAATTTGGAAGGTCAATTCTCTATACCGGGGGACATCAGTTTGAGAAATTTGAGCGTTTTCGGTAATGTTTTTCACCAATTTTGAAAAATTATTTTTCGACCACTAGGTGCGAGATAAAAAATTTCTATTATAAAGTTGTAGGCCGTCATCGAAAACCCTTAAAAATTGTTCACTCGACGAAAAACAACTTATTTATCAGTGAAAATTCGAGCTTGAAAAATTTACAAGTTGGTGAAGCCAAATTACGATTGTTTGAAACGATAATTGAAAAGGGAACAAGTCTAATACAAACGTAGTAGAGTTTTCACACTTGAAAAAATGTACACGTTTGGTTTTTAAATGCAGATATTTTATTCACATAAATTTTTACAAAACATTTTCAATAATATCACCATTGGCTGCAACACAGGTTTGTGCGCGGACAATTAAGTTCTCAAACGCTTTCTCTACCATTTCTGGTGTGACGTCTCGGCAAGCACTGATTATTCGTCTAAAGAGTTCCTCCCTAGTTTCAATGGGCGTGGCGTATACCTTTGCTTTAACGAATCCCCAGAGAAAATAATCCAGCGGTGTTAGGTCAGGTGACCTTGCTGGCCAATGCACTGGACCATTTCTCCCTATCCACCTTTCAGGAAACTCGTTGTTGAGGTGCTCAGTTACTTGCCGGGAAAAATGCGGAGGGGCGCCATCTTGCTGAAACCACAACTGACGTCTTTCAGCCAATGGAAGGTCGTCGATTGCGTCACTCAGTTCGTTCTGTAGAAAATGTAAATACCTTTGGCCGTTGAGGTTCGTCGGCAGGAAAAAGGGAACAATCAAACGGTTTCCAACAAGTCCAACCCAAACATTGACCCGTTCAAATTGAACCTGGTGATGATATTCAAAACCCCAATGTGGGTTGATGTCAGACCAAAGATGGCTGTTTTGATGATTAAAGGGCCCATCTCTAGAAAACGACGCTTCGTCGGAGAACAAAACATGGCGCAAAAATTGTCTATCTTCTTGGACAGCATTTAGTAACCAGTTGCTAAATTCATAACGTCTTTGATGGTCTCCGTCAATTAGTCCTTGGTGGAGCGTAGCTCTGTATGGGTGATAGCGATTCTTACGAAGAATTTTCCACACACGATTTGCAGAACAACCCAAATCAGCAGCGGCGTTAGCGCAACTGTGACGAGGATATGCCACAAAGTACGCGAGTACATTGTTCTCGAAGTCTAAATCCGGTTGACCCAATCCGCGAAACCTAGGTTGCAAGTTACCAAATTGATTGAAATCGTGAATTGCTCGTCTTACTGTATTTACAGATGGTGCTCCATTTGGATGTCTTACTGCGAAGATTTCAGTCACTCTTCTAAGGTTTTGCGCTGCTTCTCCATAGTAAATGGCAACTATCTCGGTACGCTCAGCTACTGAATAACGAGGCATTGTTCGAAATATTATCAAACACTGATAATAATCTCCCAAAGTTTTCCTTTAAATACCCAATGCATGTTTAGGATTGACCTATAGCCTCGTGTTTTTTAAATCCGGTCGTTTTTTTAACCAAAGTTTCAACTGGATTAGGTAATTCGGTTTCAATTATCGTTTCAAACAATCGTAATTTGGCTTCACCAACTTGTAAATTTTTCAAGCTCGAATTTTCACTGATAAATAAATTGTTTTTCGTCGAGTGAACAATTTTTAAGGGTTTTCGATGACGGCCTACAACTTTATAATATAAATTTTTTATCTCGCACCTAGTGGTCGAAAAATAATTTTTCAAAATTGGTGAAAAACATTACCGAAAACGCTCAAATTTCTCAAACTGATGTCCCCTGGTATAGAGAATTGACCTTCCAAATTTGAAATCGGTACTATAAATAGTTTTAAAAAAAAAAACACTTTTCCGAGCAAAAAAAAGACCCTGTATAGTTTTTGATGCATTTACAATGTCATAATTATAATCAGCTAGGCCCAAGCCATCTACCGACTTTTAATGCGACGTTTTATGTTAATATATATAAAAAATTGTTAGCAACAACTTGTTAAACACAAACTTGATCTAAAGTATATATGGCAAATTTCCTAAAAATAACAGACATGGACACCCTTTTCAATACGCCCTACAGAACCTGTTTAAATATGAATCATTAAAGATGGCTGCCAAAACACGTGAATTTCCAACCAAAATTACTAAGAGTTCATATAACAACCGTTAAAAGAGAGACCAGCCTCCAAACTTTACCCCGTTCTGTTAAGTCTTTTTTACCGCGCTTCCTAACGTTAAAACACAGCTTATAAAACTCTTTAATATTTACTACTTAAGACCACTTGTTGATTAACCCCAAAGACGTTACCTAACTGTTATAAACCTTGATCCATTGATCCTTTTCGCGCTTACATCATCATAAACGCATGTTAAATCCCCGCCAAAAATGCTAATGAGTTGTTGACCATATAGCAACCAGGTCAAATACCCCTTACGGTTAATTATAAAGGTACAAACATGTAATAGACCTATAGAGTACAAACTATACCCGTTTCCCCGCCAAAATCATGTCAAACATGTAATAGACCTATAGAGTTCAACCACTTGTTCACTGATCCTCGCGTCGCTTTCCCAAAACACATGTTAAATTCGCGCCAAAAATGAGTTGTTAACCATATAGCTACCAGATCAAATACCCCTAACAGTTAACTGGTAATTATAAAAGTACAAACTTTATAACTAGTAAATACAAACTTTATCTCCCCTCCACTTGTTCATTGATCCTTTTCGCGCTTACCAAACACATGTTACTATACAATCCAGGCAGAGCTTAGGAAAAACGCTGCTCTTTCGTTTATTAATACAACTCTTGTTAATTTATAGGTGAGCATACTAATTTTATACCTTTTTTGTAATTACTATCTCTGCCTGGGTACCTATATAACTATATAAACAAACATGACTGGTAGGGAAACCCGCCAGCAAACTAGTGGTCTAGATGCAATATTAGCAGAAATTAAAAAGATACAAGAAACTCAAAAAGAACAATCTAAAACACTTAACGAAATAAATGATAGAATAGATAATTCAAATGTTAAATTAAATGACATAGAAGAAAAACTTAATGGTGTTACAGACGAGATTAAAGACGTTAAATATGATATAGGTATACTAGAAGGGAAAACTGATACCAGATTCAAATACAGTGAAGAAAAATTAGAAAAACAGAGATTAAGATTGGAAAATTTAGATATTACGATAAGGAGAAATAATTTAATCATTAAGGGTCTACCAGACAATGAAACTGAGTCAAGGTCAGAACTAGCTGAGAATATACGCTCGATATTTTATAACAAATTAGAAGAAGAAATTGGTATAACACCAAGTCAAGTGTATAGGAAAGGAGCCTATAATCAGAATAGGATAAGATCAGTTGTTTTCAAAGCTGAAAACTACGACACCAAAGTGAAATTATTATCGAAAAGCACAAAACTAAAGGGAAGCAACCTTTATTTAAATCATGATTACACCCCGGAGCAAGAAACTGCGAGGTATCATCTAAGATTATTTGCCAAATCTAAATATCCGGAAAAATCTAAGATCACTGGAGCCACAAAAATTATGATAGGAAATGAAATTTTTAAATATGACTTTGAACAAGGAAAAGTGGTTCCGATCTAGGGGAAACGAAAAAATTGTTTTTGTACTAAGAACTGTCTAAATATTATAAGATTATGCTCAATATAGTTTATGCTAATGTGAAAAGTGCGTCGGCTAATTTCTTTAAACTGGTAGCTAACTCTGAAACTGACATCCCCGACGAAATTGACATATATGCTATAAACGAAACCTGGTATAATGGGAATTATGGGGATTTCTTGGAAAATTATAAATTTACAGGAAGGGGTAGAGACAGTGGTAGGGGAGGTGGGGTAGGGTTTTATATTAGGAACCATATAGACTTTGAAGTAATAGAAAATGTCAGCATTAATAACGAGCATATTGAATCGTATGGTGTAAAAATTAACGATATTAGCTTATGTATAATTTATAGACCAGGTACACAATTCAGGCCTTTCTTTGAGAATTATGAAACCATTATACAAAACCTAGGCCATATAAATGACAAAAAAAAATAATTGGAGATTTTAATATAGATCTTCAAAAGCCTAATTCCAATACTAATCTACTGTTAGATATGCATAATAGCCTAGGCTTAAACCAATTAGTTCAAAATCCAACCCGGGTAACAAATGAGACGCAATCACTAATTGACCACTGCTACACAAACATAAGTATAAGAATTACGATACAAAAAGACTGGGCAATATCTGACCACTACCCCATATCCATTATGTTCAAAGAAGCTAAAATCGAAAAACCCGTACGAGAATGTAGAGATTTTAAACAAAAAAATATAGATACATTTTTATCAGAAATGAGTAATACAAGCTGGGAAAACTTATATAACTTTAAAGATATAAATCTAGCGTTTGACTTCTTTTTTAAAATCCTCTCAAATATATACAATGCAAATTTTCCATACCGTAAAATCAAAAAATATAAAGTCGCTTCTAAATGGATTACCCATGACCTCGTAAAATTAATAAAAGCAAAAAACAAACTTAAAAAATATTACAATACTTACCCAAATGATATTAACCTTGCTAGGTTTAAAACAGCAAGGAATCACTGTAATAACTCCCTTCGAAACGCTCGAAATAACTATTACCATAAAAAATTACATTCAGAAAAGGGCAATATAAAAAATATCTGGAAAACTGTAAATTATAGGAAAAGCAAAAAAAAATCAAATTGATACCGATATTTGTCGAGAAATCTTAAACAATTTTTTCAACTTCCGAGTCCCAAAGGAGCAACAAATAAAAAACAACGATGACTCATTCCATAACGTTAAAAATATTCGGAATACTTTATTTTTGTGCGAAACAAATGAAAAGGAAACTGAAACAAACATTTCAAACTTGCGGTCGGATGCCTCCCCAGGATTAGACGATATCTCACCAAAAATTATCAAACTTTCATCCCAATTTATTAAAAAGCCCATAACATTTTTAATTAACTTATCTTTCAATACAGGCGTATACCCAGATGCCCTAAAAAAAACTGTAATAGTACCGATCCACAAACGCGGTGATAAAAATGAGCCGAATAATTACAGACCAATATCTCTACTCTCAGTACTAGCGAAATTATTCGATAACTGTTTCTATAAACGCCTAAGTAATTTTTGTGAAAAATATAAAATAATAAATGAAAAACAATTTGGGTTTAGATCGAAAAGCAACACAGAATTGGCGATTAATAAAGTTTATAAACATTTGATTGATAATTTAGACAACAGTAACATTGTAGTAGGAGTTTTTTTAGATTTACGAAAAGCTTTTGATTTTGTACATCATAAAAGGCTTTTTCATAAACTGTATTTAATGGGAATAAGAGGAAATAGCCACAATTGGATAACTTCGTACCTATCTAAAAGAACAACCCAAACAAGAGTAAAAGGTGTATTATCAACCGAAATCTATATTCAGGCTGGTGTTCCTCAAGGATCTGTCCTCTCTCCAATTTTATTTAACCTATATATCAACGATATGTTGACTAATTCAATGCAGGAAAATTTTTACTTATATGCAGATGACACGTTAGGATTAAAAGGTGGTAGTGATTTAAATGAAATAATACGATATTTCAACGTTGAGCTAAAAGATGTGTATAATTGGCTGACTATAAATGATTTAGAACTAAACATTGATAAATCCGTCTATTTAATATTTTCCAATCCTAACAAGAATATCTGCCATAACGAGAGCCTAAAAATTAACAATGTTAAACTAAAAAGAGTACCAAATTATAAATATTTGGGCCTAAACTTCGATGAACATCTAACCTGGAACACTCATGTTTCTGCATTAGCCAATCAAATATCATTTGCTACCTATATAATCTCAAAAAATAGATCTCTCCTAACGGATAACATTTGTAAACAGCTGTACTATGCTTTGATACATTCTCGAATAACTTACTGTATTTCTACTTGGGGCAACACCACTGAACTAAATTTAAAACGGATTTTCCTTATTCAAAAAAGGGCAATTAGAACACTCTGTCGTATGAAATATCTCGACCACACAGAACCTTTATTTAAATCTATGCAAATTTTAACCATATATCAATTATATGACTTTTGTTCTTTGATATTTATATATAAATCATTGACTATTTATAAAAATAATAATTTTATACTAAATAACCCTAAAAATAAATTCACAAGACAAAACAATGTACTAAGCCTACCAAAAGTAAAAACCGCCAAAATGTTAAAATCTATTTTTTATAAAGGTGTTAATCTATTTAATAAATGCATAAAGAATGAAATAAAAAATCTAACGCAGTTTAAAAAAAAGGCGAAAAATTTCATAATAAACAGCCCCCTCTACTAAAAATATCTAATTGATGTAACTGTACTATACCCTTTTCTATTTTAAAATTTTTTGCATTATTTAAAATTTATATATATTTTTTTTCTTTTGAATTTGCTTTGTAAGTTTTTTTTTTTCCTCTTTGGTATTTGATATTTTTATTCCTCTCACACCTATACTTGCCTGGAGTTACATGGCCTAAAAGTCATTTCTGACTTGGCCTATATCAATTGTATATATACTTCTCTTAAGTGAAGCTAAATAAACCAATTATTATTATTATTATTACTATCCATATAACAGGTCAATGACCCCTAACGGTAATCCACCTAGTTAAACAATACCACACTCATTAATATTATCCCTTTTTTAATTGACCTTGAACACCTGCACTCTAGTGAACTTGATTGAAAGGTCGGCTAATTAATTATTCAAAACACCTGTTAATCTCATTAATTATTCAGGTCACGCGCGCGTGACACGCGCCCGAGGGGGGGTTGGCAACGCGATTCCCCGCTTCATTCCCCCCCGGCACGCAGCTGTGGACGCGTGGGGGAAAGCACGGTGCTTTCCCCCACGCGTATCCAGAAAGAGGGTGGTAAACTACTCACGTGTCTCTATGTGGTAGTTGGGACAAAGAATTTTGTTATATTCCTAAAAATTTCAGCGACACGTTGAACTGTTCCAGGCGATTGAGCCTATAGAATTAATATCACTTAGTTATTTTTGTCAACGCTAAGAGATGGATAAAGTTTCTTTAAATGTTAAAGACCTTTTAAACCTGAGTGATTCCGTAAAAGTTTCGGGTAAGAAGTGTGATTCTCTAAAAACGATTAAACCTTCACAAGGGTTAGATAAAAAGAAACCTAGTTCAATCATGGTTTTACGTGCAATAACCTACTGGGTCGAAGAGAAGAAAACTTCTATTTTACCATTAACGGGAGTGAAAAATAAATCAAAACGATATGAAGGATGTCGTACCAAGATATCATACGGACCCTCATCATATGACGACATTATATTGAAAATTTCAAGTATGTTATTTAATTACTTAAATTATTTTTTGTTAATTTATTAGTGTTAACTAAGTATTGATTAACATTTAAAGATGATCATGATTATCTTGAAAAGGAAGAACTTCAGATAGATCTAAAGATTTGCGAAGAATCGAGCAAAACAAAAGCCAATGACAACAAAAAGGAAAAAAGTAAACCTGATTTAGGCATTACTTCAAATAAACTTAAAATTAAAAAAACCACAGAAAGCGAAACTGCACAGGCAAGGTCAGAAATTCATAAAATGCTTTTGAGTATGCCTTCAGTTACAGTACAGTGGAACCCTCAAATTTTATCGGTAGCACGTCCTTATCCTCAAGTGAGTGAATTGTTGATTCTAACAAACAATACATTTCACTATTTTATTTCAGGCTGTTCAACAAGCGACCATCACAATTAGTCCCGGAACGCCGGCCACAATGAGTACCGCACCACCAGCCCCAATGAGTACCGCACCACCAGCCCCAATGAGTACCGCACCACCAGCCCCAATGATTACCGCACCACCAGCCCCAATGATTACCGCACCACCAGCCCCAATGAGTACCGCACCACCAGCCCCAATGAGCACCGCACCACCAGCCCCAATGAGTACCGCACCACCAGCCCCAATGAGTACCGCACCACCAGCCCCAATGATTACCGCACCACCAGCCCCAATGATTACCGCACCACCAGCCCCAATGAGTACCGCACCACCAGCCCCAATGAGCACCGCACCACCAGCCCCAATGAGTACCGCACCACCAGCCCCAATGAGTACCGCACCACCAGCCCCAATGATTACCGCACCACCAGCCCCAATGATTACCGCACCACCAGCCCCAATGAGTACCGCACCACCAGCCCCAATGAGCACCGCACCACCAGCCCCAATGAGTACCGCACCACCAGCCCCAATGAGTACCGCACCACCAGCCCCAATGAGTACCGCACCACCAGCCCCAATGAGCACTGCACTACCAGCCCCAATGAGTACCGCACCACCAGCCCCAATGAGTACCGCCCCACAGCAGCAACCCAAACCGCCGAAGTGGCCAGTTTGCCCGGCCCGTCTCCGTTAGCCTGGGCCGAAGCCCAGTTACCAGCCCACACCGGACCGAAGTCGGAGGTGGAGATAGGACCATGTGGACCGAGCTAACATCTCCCAGTGCGCCACCGCCCGTGATGTGTAACAAGATCCGGACCCCGACTCTCCGGTAAAGCCACAAGTTATTGCACACTCCAACCCCTCGTGGGCCGATCACAAGTAGCTGTAAAAATGCTGGATCAGGCCTGCAAAGTAGCTGGACATGCATCAGATTTATAGCCCGGTGTACCCGGTAAGATTGAAACCACACCACCGGAGGTCCGTCATCATTATGCCCTACGCCAGCGTCGGTAAGCCCGGACAGGTGACAAAACCAGCATGGGTAGCAGAACCCTACTACTGACAGTCGCAACCTCGACGCAAGCCAGTCAACCCAGCAGAAGGTGCAGCAATGGGTCGACCAGCCCCCACTTCGCACACAACAGTGGGAATAAGAGCGGATGCTCTGGCAACGCCAGCTGACACCCCACCTAGAAAGGTAGGGAGCCAAGCCCATTGGAAAGAGCGCCTAAAGGGGAACGGCGGGCACACAGCAGCCCGCATAACCCGGCACAGCTGGCACCGGATATTCCGGTGAAACTGCAAGAGGCCGGGAGATGGGTCCGCCGTGCCCTCATACGGATACCCACAGCCCCAAAGCAGGCAACCCAACCCGCTGAAGCGGCCAGTTTGCCCGGCCCCTCTCCGTTAGCCTGGGTCAAAGCCCAGTTACCAGCTCACACCGGACCGAAGTCCGAGGTGCGCCACCGCCCGTGATGGGTTACAAGAGCCGGACCCCGACTCCCTGGTAAAGCCACCAGTTGTTGCACACTCCGACCCCTCGTGGGCCCTGCAAAGTAGCTGTAAAAATGCTGGATCAGGCCTACAAAGTAGCTGTAAAAATGCTGGATCAGGCCTACAAAGTAGCTGTAAAAGGGCTGAAAGCTGTGTAGGGCTGTACCGGGGATACAAGAATTTGCGAAATGGATGGAACGAGGCTATAAATAGATGTAAAAGAGCTGGAATGGGGCTACAAATAACTGTAAAAAGACTGCACTGGGGCTACAAGTAAAGAGTTGTTGAAAGCTGTTAAATGGCTGTATCGGTGCTGAAGTATAGCTATAAAAGGTCTAAATTAGGGCTGCAATGTATCTGAAACAATACAGCTTTCTCTTGGAATTGAGTTGCTGTAAATTGCAGTTAAAAGTGCTGTAATATAGCTGATTTTGACCCAGTTTCTGCCATGTTCCAGCCTACATGCAGTGCTTTTGTAGTTTTTCAGTGAATGGAAAATTTTACTGTAATCTAGCTGCAAGGCAGCCAAATATCAGCCATGAAATTTTTGTAAGGTGGTTATAGAAGTTAATCTTTGCTAATTTCACCACCAACAGCTGGGAAAAGCTCAGTCGAAGAACTGGTAATTGAAACGGTAAGTCTTAAGGCCTAAGCCTGCATCAACGTCGTCGTTTTCAGCATATTCAAAACTATAATGCGTAACCGATCGAAGTATTTCGACATTATCGTAATCTATATCAGTCATTGTTTACATAAAAAAAGTACATTAATCTTTAATTATTTTCAAAGTATTAGGCGAAAATTTTACCTTAAAAAAGTTTTTATTCTCGAGTCCAACGGACGTGAGTAAGAGGGCAATTTTGTAAATAGACTGTTGTCAGATCCTTTACATTTCATTGGCTTATTCAACTTCCAATTTGAAAGAGGCTTTTCTCGCGCCGAAAAAAACCTTTAATTTCGTCCGACCTCTACGAGGATCACATTATAGTATGGGGATATACGGCCGTTCTACATTTATATTATTACTTGTAGCTTCTTCTAATTTCAAACAATTAAGGTTTGCAGTAAATGTGATTGTCGTCAACAAATTTTGACCTTTTACGATGTTATCCAAAATAACTCCATACAAAACTTCTTTTAGATTTCGGTAAAACTACCACCAAACTCTTTTCTGGAATATTGACTTCACGTTCATTTTATATCACCTTAGACCAAAAAAACACAGACGTATAGTTCCCGACCGAGCTTTGTTGCGGTGCCTATTTAATTTTTATCTCGAGCATTGTCACCAGTGACCAAAGTGGGTCGATTATTATTGGCTATTTGCGGACACATGTGTCAAATCCATCCCCGAGCCGGTCTGCTCTAGGTGCTAACATGAACGCGCGAAAAAAGCATGGCTCCAAAGAAGCAAGTTTTGGTTAGTTTTTATCCGTTTCATGGCTTTTCAAAATACTAACAATATGTAATTATTATCAGATATGCAAGCCTGTTAACTGAAAAGAACCTCTACTGTTGTAGAAACTAAAAAGTATGCATTAAACAAACTATAAATTTAATCCTTGCATTATTAAAATGTTATTTTTAATAGGCAGTGTAAGAAAAACAATGCTCAGGTTCATTGTACAATAAAAGGTAATAAGTGGAGTCTATTAATATAAGAACTTAATTTAAAAAATCTTATATTTATTTTCAGAAATAGAGTTTGCATTTTTATTCGAAGACCTGATGAAGTCTGTCAAGACAGTTGATTCGGGCTATAGAGACTTTCACAGCCCTGAAATTTAGCTGTTAAGAAATAGTATGAACATGCTGACATTTCAAACTTTTAAGGAATGGGCGGATTATCTTCTGATCTTTTGCAATATATCGCACAACACATATTGGGGTGAACCACAAAAGGTTTTAGGAATAAAGTAAAAATTATTTCAATGACCAGGTTTTTGGATAATATTCAGGTATAAAATATTTTTACATTTAGAGTCTTTGTAGCTGCAATTTTTCGTTTATATTTTTGTAACTTTCAGGGTACTGAAAATATTTCACAGCCCCTAAAAAAAGTTGGAGTAAATTTGACTTTAGACCAGTTTTTTGTGGAATTTCTAACCATTGGTTGTGTCAAAAAAAGCAAACAAGCTTTTAACAAATCAAAAATACAAGCAAGCTCTATACTATGTGGTGGGATCAGTTTTGCAAAGGATGAAAAAACATTCAAAGGGAGGTGCCTTGTTAACGGAAAGCCTAAAGGCTTGTGATGAAAAATCAACACTACCGGAGATATGGACAAATATGCAAACAGAGGAGGATTTATATGCCTTTCTACGGAGGCATATTATTTTTTTAACAAAATAATTGATAATTAAAAGCCAACAATACCGCCCAAAAGCTCAACACAATCAAAAAATTATAATAATAATAATAATAATAATAATAATTGGTTTATTGGAAACTAGTGGAGACTACATTGTTGTATGGCCAAGTTGTGAGACAACTTTTAGGCCACGCTAAGGCGTTTTTATACAAAGTTACAGCTTTCATACATGGTTTTCACAGAAAAAGGGGGAAAAATAACTATTTACATTCAAAAAAATAAAATAAATCTACAAACTGGACAAATAAGTTCGGACATTTTTTTTAAAGAACGGCAAACCTTGTGATGTGGGTATATTAAGGGTGTTAAATAAAACGGTTGATTTACAGAAGATTGAGTTTTGTTTTAATTTGGTATTGGCAAAGGGAACTTCTAAGATGTAATTATTTCGCGTAAAATATTTCGATAGAGCACTGAATTTAAAAGGGTTATACATGCTTATAACTAGTGATTTATACATAAAAATTAAACAACAGTAATTAAAAATTTGGTATACTGTAAGTAAGTTTAATGATTTGAATAGTGGAGAAGTATGATCGCGGCTATTTTTATTTTCGATAATTCGGATACTCCGTTTTTGAAGCTTAAATAAGCGATTTAGATTCATATCTGATGTGTTTCCCCAAATAAAAAAGCAAAAATAAATATGAGGGTATACAAGACTGTAGTACAATTGTAATAGATATTTCTTGGTCAAAATAGCTCGGTTACGATTCATTAGGTATATATTGAAGGAAAGTTTTTTTGCTACGCTATCAGTGTGCGTATTCCATGAGAGTCGGGGGTCGAACCAAAGACCTAAATATTTATATGAGTTAACTTCTTTTAACAAATTATCTCCTATTTTAATCTCGTATTCGTTATCCCTGGGTTTGTTTTTATTTAAAAATATAATATAGACAGATTTATCTTCGTTTAGTTTTAGGAAATTATTCATTAACCAAGTTTTAATTTTGTCTAGTTGCTGATTTATTTTATAGGCTATTTCGTTGAGATTCGGACCCCCGAGTAATACCAGGGTATCATCCGCGTAAAGCGTAATGGATTTGGATAGATCAGTCGACGTTATATCATTTATATATATATTAAACAGAAGGGGGGATAGAATTGAACCTTGGGGTACGCCTTGTGTAGTTAATTTATTAGAGGAGATCAATCCATTTAATTTTGTTTGACAGGTTCTATTTTTTAAATAAGACTTTAGCCAATCATAGGCTCTACCTCTAATTCCCATTATTGCCAATTTCGCCAGAAGTCGTTGATGGTTCACAAAATCAAAGGCCTTTTTTAAATCAAGGAATACCCCGATCGCGTAATTATGAGTGTCTAGCCAGTTCAGGATATTTTTATATACATTTGAGAGAGCCGAATCAACGCTTGAATTATTTCGAAAACCGAACTGTTTATCCGAAAGAGGATTAAATTTATCAATATATTTTTTGAGCCTTAAGAAAAATAGTTTGTCGAAAATTTTAGCGAATATTGATAGTAAGCATATCGGTCTATAGCTGTTCCGGGAAAGTTTGTCACCCTTCTTAAAAACTGGAATAATAATGCCCTTTTTGAGGGCATCGGGATATACGCCATTTGTGAGAGAAAGATTAACAAGATATAGCAATGGTTTAGTGATTAGGTTCATTGTTTTTTTAATAATTTTGGCAGAAATACCGTCATATCCTGGCGCTGAATTATTTTTTAGTGTTTTTATGACATTAGTTAGATCATTTTCAGTGACTTTAAAGAGTACCATTGAATTTAAAGTTCGTTTTATGTTATCTAGGTTACTGTCTATATTTACTTGGGGCGCAATCGGGGCTGAGTTAAAGAAGTTATTGAATATATCTGGGTTTAAATTAAAATTTAAAGAAGTGTTAGACTTGGTTGGTTTTTTCCCTAGTAGTTTATTGATGATTTTCCACGTGGATCTAGCATTGGATTGAGAACCTAGGAGTTCTCGATAGTATTTGATTCTAGCATTTTTTATTGCGTTGTTACAGATGTTCCGTTTTTGTTTATAATATTGTTTATTTATATCAGTAGGATATCTAGAGGCTTTAGTTCTAAGTTTATTTTTTTCTTTAATTAAGTCTAAAATTTCCTTTGTGATCCAATTATGAGAATCACTATCGTGGACCTCTATCATAGGAAACGATTTAGTATATAAGTTTATGAAAGTGTCAAAAAAATCATTAAATGCTATGTTTACATTGTTCGATTTATAGATTTTTTGCCAGGTAACTACAGATAATTGTCTGGTGAATTTTTCAATATTACCCTGTGATAGGTTTCGAATAATGTTATTTCTTTTAGCGGGAGAGTTATTCGTTTCCCATTTGATATAAAGTGGAAAGTGATCAGTTATATCTACGTTATCTAGTACTTGGGCAGATGCATCACAATTTGTGAAACATAAATCAATAGTCGTTGCTGTTTTATCAGTAATCCTAGTGGGAGTCAAAACAGTTTGGAGAAGTCCAAAGCTAGACGTAATATCCAGTAGTTTTTTCCCCGCACTTCCATAGTTTGTGTCACCAACATTGATGTTAAAGTCACCCGTTATTATTTTAGGAGAGGTGGGAGGACCCAGTTTTTCAATTAAATTTTCAAATTCTTCTAAAAATTCCGCTATATTATTACCAGTTCTGTAAATCAGACATAGGTACGTGTTTTCAATTCGTATTGTGTAGGCTTCATATAGTTCTTTTGTAAAACAAGCTTCATCTATAATTTCAAAATTTATTCCTTTTTTAACATAAAAACCAACCCCTCCACCTCTAGTCGTACGACCCTGGCCAGCAAAAGTATAGTTGGGGTAAAAATCTGAGGTGTTCCCGTAGTACCATGTCTCTACTACTGCAAATATGTCAATGGCACAGCCTGGTATTATATTTTGGCAAGTTGTAAACAAATTAGGAAAGTTTGCATTTGCACTACAGGTATTACATTCAATAATGTTTATCATTCTTGTTTTGAGAAAAAAAAATATCTATATTGTAGACAAACAAAAGAAAAAGAGAGCAGAAAAAAAAAGAAGAGGACTATCGTCTCTAGAGTTTTTTTGATATTTTTTCTACCGCAAAATCATATCTGAAGGTGTCCGTTCCTATCATTATGGAGTTCGTGGTAATCCACTTGAATTTTGTCTGTGGGTAATTAGTTTTGGCAAAAGTCCTAAGTTCATATCTGGCTTTCGATTGGAGAGGTGTAAAGTCATGTTCAACATATATGTTAGTACCTTTGAGTTTTGAGCTATTATGTAGAATGTTTAGCTTTACATCGTATGAATCAGATTGAAAAATTATCGGTCTACATTTGTTATTTTGGAACGGACCCCTCCGGTACACTTGATTTGAGCGAATTGGGATCTCGTAATTTAAATTTTCATAAAAAAGAGTTCTTAGTTTATCACTTAGTGCTTCTCTAGACTCAACCTCGGTATCGGCTAGTCCTCTTATAACAAGGTTGTTACGACGTAAAGTAACTTCAATATTATCTATACGCATACGATTTTTGTCGGTGGCTGCCACGTTTTCTTTAATTACATGTTCGACTTTCTCTAATTTGTCTTGTAAAGGTGCTATTAAGTCTATTGATAATTGCATGTCAGTTAATTTACGCTCTATTTTGTCTTGGTTGATCTCGATTGTGTCAACCTTGGATTTTGTATCAATAAGGGTATTATTCATGGTATTTAATTTATTAGATATCTTTAACAGTTCTGTCATTAGGGGGTCAGTTGGCGGGGATTCACTCGAGTCATTAGGTTTAGTTAGTCTGGTTTGTCTTTTATCAGACATTGTATCGAATCCGCAGGGTGTACATGTATTTTAAGAGAAACAAAATGATAAAATACAGACCTATATAGAGGTAAAGAGGCTTATTAGATGAGCATAAAAGTCAATGGTCTGACCGCTGCGGATTCTCTCAGCGATGTGGTAGTTTAGTGTTGTTCCGGTCTCGAAGTTAGTTCGTAGTTGATGCACTTTGTATTTGAAGATTAGATAACGTTGGCTGCAAACTTGATAGGTTTTTTCTATTTTTTATAGATTTTTTTGAGTTCCGTGGATTGGGTATATCGTAGTTAAGATTTTAATTTTTCCTTTCCTACTTCCTTCTCTTCTTGCTTTTGGCAAAGGCTTGAGCGGGTGAAAACACAGCAGCAATCTCAGCTGATATGCAGATTCACTCCGTAATGGGTTATGACGCCTTCAGAATAATCTATATAGAGGTAAAGAGGCTTATTAGATGAGCATAAAAGTCAATGGTCTGACCGCTGCGGATTCTCTCAGCGATGTGGTAGTTTAGTGTTGTTCCGGTCTCGAAGTTAGTTCGTAGTTGATGCACTTTGTATTTGAAGATTAGATAACGTTGGCTGCAAACTTGATAGGTTTTTTCTATTTTTTATAGATTTTTTTGAGTTCCGTGGATTGGGTATATCGTAGTTAAGATTTTAATTTTTCCTTTCCTACTTCCTTCTCTTCTTGCTTTTGGCAAAGGCTTGAGCGGGTGAAAACACAGCAGCAATCTCAGCTGATATGCAGATTCACTCCGTAATGGGTTATGACGCCTTCAGAATAATCTATATAGAGGTAAAGAGGCTTATTAGATGAGCATAAAAGTCAATGGTCTGACCGCTGCGGATTCTCTCAGCGATGTTAAAATACAAAAACCCAATCGACCAAACTTTGGAGCCAAAACGACCAATAGAAAAATATATAATAACAACCCAATCAATCAGACCAGAGCAGAGCAAAAATAATTAATAGAAAAATATTTTATAATATCCCAAATTATCAGGCTTCAGAGCAAAAATAACGAATAGAAAAAATTTATAATAATATCCCAATCAATCAGACTTCGGGATCAAAATAGCTCATAGAAAAATATTATTACGCAGTCGAGTAATAAATTAATTCAAAACCAAGCAATATAAAATAGAAAATCAAGAAGCGCAACACCTTACCATTCACAAATACGAATTTTCGACGTTATTATAATGAAACCGGATAAGCTTTAAGCCACGATGTAACCCCTTTAAAGGCCTGGTTCGAAACCTGGGTGGCGCATTTGTTTTTAATCAATAGAGAAAACGCTAAATTATAATTTCTTCGATGCAATAATTTCAATTTCAATTCTATTTCAATTAAACCAAAATTTCGTACTCTATTAAATACGCTTCCGAAAAAACTAAATAAACATCTTCGTAGGGTGTTAATAATCTTCCCACCCAAACAAATATTACATTTATTTTTATTTCAGTTTTACTGGTATTTCAAATTTAAGGAAGTAGATGTCAATGGCTCATCGGTAAAACGTCCGCGTCTTAACAATGTGGCCCGGGTTCGATTCCTGACGGCGATCGAATTTAACTTCTGTTTAATTTATTTTCACTTTTGAAAATAATTTAACTTCAAATTAATTTATTTTCACATTTGAAAATTCTATACATATCTAAAAAAATGTACGGGATAAATTGACGATAGCAACTTTGAAACTGCTTAAAAGACTTTCGATAAAGCTGTTATTGAATAAATGTTAACAACATTATGGAAATATTTGACATCAATAAACTCATAATAGCGTAAAAAAAGAACGGACTTTCGCCAAAGCGGTTTTTAAAAAAAATTACTAGCCATATAGTGGTAAAGCATTTTCTTGTCAAGCAGAACGGCCCGGCCCGGGTTTGAAACCTGGGCGGCGCATTCGTTTTTAATCAACAGAGAAGACGATATATTAAAATATCTTCGATGCAAAAATTTAAATCGAACATGAAATTTCGTTCTATATAAATTAACACCGAAATTTAATTCTCTATTAATTAGTAATATACACTTCCGATAAATCTGAAAGTATAATTTCCGAAGATGCGTAATAAGTATCGGTGGTTCTGTGGTAGAACGTCCACCTGTCATAAAATAGGTTTTAGGTTCAAATCCCGCTCGATACGATCGTAAGTTGACACTAAGACGAATATCGTGAACAATTGGTGGAAACCCTGCCATTGGATGTTTAGAGGTTGCCATAACACTCAGCACTCGATCCGTCCCAAAAGTCAAGCATGAGAAGAAGTTGGAGAAAAAACGCGCATACATCAAAACACAAACACAACAAATACAACCGTCACAACTCAAACACAACAAATACAACCGTCACAACTCAAACACAACAAATACAACCGTCACAACTCAAACTCAACATACCCACCCAACACATAAACATTACAAACAAAATATCAAATCAAACTGAGTTAAAACTGCCGCGACGGTGAGCGTTAACGAAAAGCAACAACCAAACTCAACGTAATCGCTTACCGTCACACGGTGGTTCTGCCAACCTTTAAACTGCTAAAACGGTTATTCGACGCAGTGAGCCAAGAAGTGATTACCCTTTGCCCCGAAAATGCGAACCCACAGACAGACCCACAGACAGACAGACACGGTGGTTGTATCTCCTAGGGGACTTTGTCCCCTCGGAGAGGTAAAAAGCTAGTATTTCCGAGCCAGTTTCACAAAACTGTTTAATCTATAATTTACACTTTGTTAAATACACTAGCAAATGGTGAGATTAAAAAACTTATAAACCTCTACAAACAGAAAAATTACGAGCGTAACCAAAGTAAAAACCAAGAAAACCCTAAAAAAAGGTTAAGGAAAGCATTACAGAATGTTAGTTTATGAAACCAAGGGTATTTTGTGCAATGATTTTATTCAAGAATAAATGATAAAAACTAAATATATATTTGAGTCTTACAAAATAAGCATGTTGTTCTGAGCCGAAGTCCTCCGCAGTGTAAAAATTATCTGTGTTACCATTTGTTACGGAAGATTTAACATTTAAGTTATGAAGCGTACCAACAGTGTCTCTAATTCGGTTAAACGTGGGGTTGTCAGCAGAACCATTGGTCCTTCTATGTCTCCCAATTTCTTGTTCCAGGGAATCCTGGTTAAAATTTCTTGTAAAAACAAAATTTGCTCCTTTTTGAATAAAAAATGGAATCAATTCCAACATAGCTAAAGCTGTCAGAAAAATTTAAATTAGTTAACAAAATGGGGTTATAGTTATCAAGGTTGCTACAGGTCAGGAAAAACAGTGGATTTGAATTTAGGTATATAAAGTTGGGGAGATTAAGAATTTCTTAAAATACAGGGAATTTAAATTTATCTGAAAATATTTGGAAATTAGCAAATTTTTTCCAACAAAAAGTAGGGCAACTTCATAAAATATTACTCTTATTATGGCAGCCCTGATATGACTTATGATAAAAGTAAAATGAGAAGTCAAAAATTTTTATAATTTTGGCCTAATAAGGTCAGGGGAAATGAATAAAAATGGGCTTGTAAATCAGTGAAAAGTAAGGGAATTTGATATAAATATTATTAATATTAATATTATTAATAATATTATTAATATTAATTTGGCCTACAAATGAAATTTAACTGAAGACGATAATCATCAATAGATCTCAATATCTCTAAATTTTGATTTATTTTTTTGGTTCCCTCAGAAAGATTTCTGACATTAAGGATATAGGACCATTTATTCAAATGTCCCATTTATTTTATGGTTTCCGAGACTTTGTTCCCATACTCAAGCATAAGAGCATTGGCCTTAGAATTGCATAGGACTTGAGCACCAACTATGCAGTGTATTTTGAAACCACACTCGTCTAATTTTCTTGTAGCTACAGAAATTATTTAATCCAATTTATCGGCTTTTATAGCATGTGTTGCGAAATAAGCGAATGTGTACTTAATGTTTGAAGTCAAGCCTCATCACATTAGTATAAGTACGTGGCTAGCCAACTGTGCACAGTGTTCCATAGACCCCAAATTTTGGATTAAATTCCACGATAGATAATGTGGAAATATTTTTACATATTATGCTTCAGTACACAATTCTATTGGTTAAAATTCCAAAATAACGGAAGCGCTGCGACCCGTGGCGGTGGAACTAGCTTCCCTAAAGGAATATCGAAAATCCGCCGACGGAAATGAATAGTCCACCATTTGATTAGTCCTAGGTATATCCAAACTCTCTGCACAGACGAAATAAGAGTGAAAAAACTCGTTTACGTCCATGTTCAGAATGGTATATCTCAAAAATGCGCTCGTCTCCGCTGGAACTTTCTTCGACATTCCCAAAGAAAACGATCTACTCGCGTTATTGCCATCGTTACTCGTTCCTGCTCCACCAGGATTAGGGAAATCAACCCATAATGCCAATTTCTTCTACAGTAAACTTTGTATTTTCCTTTTTCGTTCAATGAAAATTGGATTTTTAACCCCACCTTTTATTCTCCACGTTCTTAGTCCGTCTACACATCGCGATACTCCAAATGCAGAACTTTAGGAAACGTATCCACGCGTACTAGGGGCTTACACCGTATTCCTATGTGCTTTCGTCTTTTGGTTGAAAGTTTTGACGTGCAATATCATAAACTGTGTCGGTGCAGCACCACAAATAGGGCAATACTGTTAAGATGAAACTCCAGAAATAATACTGATAACTTTGCCATCGATAACCGTCAAATGGAGACGGTACTTAACGGAAATCGTCACTCCTGACATTGTCATTGTAAATGGAATTAATTTGTGTATTTGATTGTCAGCCCAAGTCTTTGCAACTAAAATCGTTTCCTTCGATTATTTTAGAAATTGCAATCGCAATGGCCTACAGATTGTGGGGCTAGGTTATTCCAAAGTGTGTGACCAATATCTGATCGCACGTTCAGGGGAATAATAGTTGTTACAAATAATGCTGCGTCAGTGGCTTCGCAAGTATTATCAAAATGCAGCTTATATTGTGACTGGCCTGTGCTTCCGTCGAAGCCCCAAGAAGCTGATAGAGTGACTGGAAGCGTATTTAAATTTATTTTCTTGGCGCATGTGATTTGACACTCAATTTTCATTTTCAAAATTCTTCCTGCTGTGTGATCTAGCAGATTTTGTAATGGCACGAACGCCATAGTTTCTGATACGTTGATTGCAAAGGGTCTACAGAGTTCTTTGGATATGTGTAAGCGCCATGGGATATTCAAGTTTGTCTAAACATTTTATACGCGTTGACGGATAAGTTTCAATAAATTATCAGCGCCAATGCTTCTTCTTCGGAGCTAGTTGTTGTTTTTGCCTAAGCAATACTTGACCTAATCAGAGAAGGTCTGTTCGGACTTTTAATTAATTCTCCCAAGACAACCGAACAATCTATTTGACCTCGTCTTTTCGCCACCATTTTCGAAGACTTGATCAATTTGGTTAATGGCTCTCCATCTATATCATTTGTAAATTAATTTATTTGATTATGTTTACAGCGTTGGTTTGCACTCGAAAAATTCATCGGAGGTCTTCCTACGCAAGCTGAAGTTGACGGTTCGGAAGTTGCCACAAAATCACCAGGAATATTAAACGACTTATTTAGCCAACCACCGTGAAATTCTTTAAATCAATCTCTCTTTCCACCAGCGCCTTTCCACCAACGAATATAATTATATTTTCCTTTGTCAACCCTCTGCTTTAACCATTTTAATTGCGGTTCTGAGAGATTTGATAATATTTTGTATCCAAACAAATTCGTAACTGCATTAGCCTTGTTCTCTTCAAAAATAACTTGCAATTTAGACTTTGTAATTGAAACATATCGCACACAATCAATAACGTTATCAATTTTGTTGAATTACAAACAATTAATGAAAACACGGTATAATGGAGCAATGTCCAGAATAACTACAAAAGAAAAACTTGATACCTAAAAAATTTCATGAACTACAAAGCGATAATCCAACCGATATGAGAGATCTCCGAAGATAAAATGAAGTCGCCAATAAAATTTTGGGTAAATATTAAAAACGATGTAAATATTTTAATAAGGGTTTAAAACAATATTTTTTATTTTGAGTTCATTGGTAATTGGTTTTTACGCAACGGAGGTTGGACCAACTTGCAAAAAAAATATCCGTTATTAATACAAATATCATCTCGGAATATTTCTGGCTATAGATGAGTTTTTTTAACTATGTAATCGTTTTTCAAAAATTTCCAACTAGTATGACCGAAATAAGGTCGTATGTTTATACGTTTGCTAGCCCAAGTTTTGTTTGTTTTGCGGGAATTTTTTACATTGATAGCTGATTATTAAAAAAACATGGACAAGTTTTTTCACTTTTATTTTGTCTGTGGAGAGTGTTTGGATACACCTAGGAGATTCAAATTGTTAAATTAGACTAATACGATTGTGGGCTATTCATTTCAGTCGGTGGATTTTCGATATTCCTTCAGGGAAGCTAGTTCTGCCGCCAGGGTTCGCAGCGCTTCCGTTCTGGTATTTTAACCAATCCTATTGTGTACTGAAGCATAATATGTAAAAATATTTCCACATTATCTTTCGTGGAATTTATTCCAAAATTTTGGGTTTCTGGAACACTGCTGTGGCTCTTCCGCTTCCGTAGTTTCCAAATCGCACAGCTTTTCTCCGCAGTGATTCAAGCGGGTGAATCCAATAATATCGCCTGTAGACTGTTTAAAGACTTGATCATCTATGATTTTCATTTCTTCCATCAGTATTGCGTAATATTGTTTATGTAAAGCGAGGGGCTGATCACTCCGCGTAATCGGTGTACAGAGCTGTACCTTTGACTGTACTAATGTGATTACGTGTAATCTTTGAAGTCCCTGCCTTTGGCAGTGCTAATCTTAGCGTAATCCGGTGTACCGAATATCTAAGAGTGGTTAGCCCCTCGATGTAAAGGGTTATCCCGAGGATTTAATTCCTAAACCATTTTCTCAAAAATTTCATCATTAAATCCCGGTGAATTTCCAATGATGTATACTTTTCTTATAAGCGTTCTTTTTGATGGAAGTTGTTTAGTTTAGGATTCCTTTACATCGAAGGGCTCTTATGGAATAAAAATAAACAGTATTTATTGGGACTAGGATATGTTGGTTTTTATTTTTCAACATTAAAAGTTGAACACATTTTGAAATTAAATATCAGCCTTTTTTCTTTCAATTCAGTTTCTAGAATGTTTGATAATGAATCATTTACATCATCCAAAACAGTAGTTCCATTTTTGGAAATGTTAAGCGCCCATTTTTGTCTTAGGCGATTAAAATTTTTAAGGATATATCCAGAGCTTCTCTTTTCCTTCAGCGGTGAAACAAGCTCTTCTTTAGTCAATTTCACTTTGTGACAACACTTCACTGATTTCAATTTATTTTTTCTGTGCTTCAGCATTCTCAAGCTTGACCTTAATTTTTGGCGCCCTCAATGGGTTTTCGTTAAAAGCTGGCAATTTTAATGGTCATAAGCATTGGATACAAAATTGAAATTGGAGGTTTTTACATTTTCCTCACTTGCAATTTCAGATAATTTAGTATCCATATTCCCGGAACAAACGTGTAATTTTTCAAGCGATTGCAAAAAGGTACACAAATCTGTGGTGTTAAAAATCTTACCACGTAGATTAGGCAGGTCTTTATGCGATGTAACTGCTGTATTACATATCGTGAAGATCATGATTATGAGTTTGTTAAACTATTTTTCTTGGATAACTCCAGACCTTCCATGGTAAATGCTAAAGCCCAGATTCGTCGAAGTGGCTGACTACTAAAGAAATCAAAACAATTTTCAACGTTGAAGTCAGGCTTTTTGGAATAGTTATGATCAAAGATATCAAAATTTTCGTCTTCAGTGGAAGTAACATTTATTAAGATAACTTCTAAATCAATTTCTTGTTCACACGATATTTACACTTCACCCTCAACAAAATTCAGATCGAGACCTTCTTCTATATCCAGACATTGATAGATATTTTCAAATTGGTTTTCTGTAATTGAGTCAGCTTGGCGATTTATTTTGTTGTATGTCCTTATGTTTCTAGACTAAATCAAGATAATTTTTAAATTAACTTAATAAATTTGCATATTATGAAGATAAAAGTTCAATTACCTTCGGAGTACTCTCATGTGTGAAAACATCTAACGTTCAATGCTCTTGAGTGTGGAAAATTTAGTCTGGATATTTTGGTGTTGGCCCATTATTTCCCATAAAATGTTTGGTTAAAATTAGAAATCGCAATTTTATTATTGAAAATTGTAAAGATCGATTTCAAAAGTTACAACCAATATTAAAAAATCAGAATTTTTTTTTAATAAGATTTGATTTGGCGGCGAACTAAAACTATTACGGCCTTGGCTGCGTTTCGCCGTTCACTAAAAGATCTATTACCAATTTATCTGGTCACATTGGTCATTACAAATGAATGGAAGACGTATATTTCGGTGCTCGGGCATTTTATTTATTTTTTATTTAAATAAGGAACTTGGTTGTTGAATATCTTATCTTTTTTAATAGAATTTGTTTTGTATTTTTTATGGAATATCTCATCTTATTTTTTTTACTAGAAATGTTTTTTTTTATTTATATATAAGTTGTAGCCTCAACTGTGATATTCATCAAATATGGCGATGTTTCTGGAGAGTTTGAGAGGTGGAAAAAAGCTCGTTGACAATGACAACTTCGAGTATCATCATAATGATCTAATATAATAGTTACAATTTTATATTGTTCATAGGTTTCTGGCAGTGCGTAAATAAAGGACATTGCAAAGCAAGGGCCCACACAATTGGAAATAAAATTGTTCAACTTTTAAATGAGCACACACACGTTGCCACCGTAGCCTTGGTCGAATCTAAGTTTGCATACAACGAGGTGAAATGCCTGGCGAAAAGTACCGACTCATGTAACAAGGAAATCCTCGGAAGCGTAGTTGCGCAAATGACAGAACCCTCCAGAGCCCAACTTCCATCGTCTTATTCTTAACGAACTGATGGAACATTCAAAATCGGGTGAGGGATTTTCTTTCAGCTGTTTTCCATCCACGAAAGAAATTAATGGGTCAGTCATTCCTTCCATTTATGTACTGGTGACTAGTAAAACCATAGAACAATATTTACGGGTAATTAAAAAAGTTAAAGAAATCTGCCCAGCTGGAAATCCTAGGACGATTATGGCAGATTTTGAGAAAGCTTAGGCATATGCCTTCAAAGACGTTTATCCAAGAACAAAAACCAAAGGTTTTTTTTTCATCTTTCACAATGTGTGTACCGTAGAATACAAGGGAAGGTTTACAACAAAGGTACGTCAACTATGCAGACTTTTCTATAAAATGCCAAATGATCCCTGCCTTGTCCTTAGTACCTTAGGAATATGTAATTACTGGATTGAAGCCCTTGTTGAAAACCTGCCTGAGAGCCTGGAACCGGTGCTTAATTACTTCGAACATAATTTCATTGGCAGGCTACGAGCACACAGATTAAGAGCAGCACCAAGGTATCCCTCTGAGCAATGGAATCATTACGACACAGAAATGGCAGGCGAAAACAAAATTAACAACGCGGTCAAAGGTTGGCATCGAGGAATGCTATCTTACATGTCATGTCATCACCCCAGTATATGGAAATTTTTCCAGGTGCTGCAAGAACAAGAAGCCATATCGTCCTTGAGAATTGAACATCACGCTCTGCTGCGACGCATCGCCGATTCGACTGGGCGCCGTATTGTCTCATATATAGCCTGATGAAAATGATAGACCAGTTAGTTTTGCATCACGAACCTTAACAAAATCGGAGAAGAATTACAGCCAAATTGAGAAGGAAGCCTTGGCATAAGTTTTTAGCGTATCGCGGTTCCAGGAATATATTCTGGGCCGGCATTTCACTTTCTTAGCTGATCGTAATCCATTAACCGTTCTTCTATCTCCACATAAACAGTTTCTGACGACAACTGCTTCACGTATTCAGACATGGACCGTTACCCTTGGAGCGTACAACTATGATAATAAATATTGATCTGGAAAAAGTAATAAAAATGCCGACGCAATTAGCAGATTGCGAATTCCGAGTGAAGCAGATCTTTTTTTACAGCCGCAAGAGAACGTATTGTCGTTGTAGTCATTGGAAACCGGTCCAGTTACATGCGCTGACATCCGGAATGCGATAGAAGCCGATCCAAACATATTACACCTCCTGCAATATATCAAGGACACTTGGACTCAAAAGGTCCCGGAAGTAATCCAACCGTTTGCCACTAGACGCTTAGAACTATATATATGAAATGATATAATCCTATGGAACAATCGAATATTTATTCCACAGATCTAGAGAAGTACTGTTCTCAAAAAACTTCGTGAATTGCATTTTGGAATCACGAAGACAAAGAGATTAGGAAGGTCAACTGTTTGGTGGCCAGCTATGGACAAGGAAATAGGACCCATTGTGGCTGCATGCACAAAATGTCCAGAAACTGCAGCCATGCCAGAGAAATGTACATCCAATTGGCCAGAGAAGACTCGCCCAATGCAAAGGGTTCACATAGATTACCTTGGTCCCTATGAAAATAAAATTATCTTCGTATTTTTAGATATATATTCTAGCTGTATAGAAGCATTTCATACCAAGTTGACTACTTCAAGCCGAAGCATTGAATTAGCCATTTCAGTTTACATAGATCCACGTAGTGGCAAATGTAAGAAGCTCATAAACTGCTGGATTTTCATCTGCTAAGCAGACGCTTTATTGGAAAATCGTCTGCTTAGCAGACGAAAATCCAGCAGTTCATGAGCTTCTAGCATTTGCCACTAAGTGGCTCTATGTAAACTGAAAAGGCTAATTGTTGACAGAAATCTTTTCCAGTTATGGGCTTCCCAGAGTGTCTAGTCAATGGTACCACATTTACCATGTTTTGGTAGAAGTAAGCTTTCCTACTTTTATACTAAGTTTTAAGATCTCAATTGCTTAAGTTAATTATTGACAATACGTTTCCTTGTAACTGTATAGTTTTATAAATACAGAGAAATAAAATATTAAGTTTTAGAAATATAGTATAAAGTTTTAGAAATACAGTATAAAGTCTTATAAATACAGAGAAATAAAATATTAAGTTTTAGAAATATAGTATAAAGTTTTAGAAATACAGTATAAAGTCTTATAAATACAGATAAACACAGTATAAAGTTTTATAATTACAGAGAAATACAGTATAAAGATTTATAAATACAGATAAATACTGTCTAAAACTTCTTTAAGGTTGCTGGGAAATCGTGCTGGTGAAGCGACAGTGGAAAATTTAATTACAAGCGTTCCAACCCAAACGCTGGGTTTCTTGTTGCAATAGCATTCCTTTTTCTTTTTGATTCCCATAAAATGTTAATGAGATATTTCGAAGCAAAAAATTACGATTGAGAGTGCCGTTCCGATGAACCAGACCCGGAAAATCGGCGTCAAAAAGGACATAACGATTGGTTGCGGGGGAATACTCGCGGATGTCTGATTTATTCGGTAATGCTGAAATTCAATGTATATCTGGAATGCTCGCTCCTGTCTAGTCTCCAAAAATCTCGAAACCCTGAAAAACAGTGAGAAGTTATCAATTTTTTAAATTTGAATGAAAAACTCGTTTCTGATCTTAAATAGCCATCTTTTTGGCCTAAAGAAGGTTTTTCTGGAGGTCGACTTTGATAAATCAATTTAAAACTTTAAAACAAATAAGCTTCTAAGCGAAACTGGAAGACAAGTAAATGAATGCCTGATAAGTTTTTAGTGGTTAGCTGGCGTAGGGATTTGGACAGACACACTATTTCTTAAAAAGCCTCCAATTATTCCTTGAATATCCTAAAAAGCGTCAAGGAAAAACATTATAATCATGAAGTTATCTAAAATCACCCTTAAAAAAATGTTTTTCCTAAAAAGTGGAGGGGCCTCTAATTTTTTACTTTAGCGGTTTTGAACATTCATTTGAAAAGAAGAATTTCTTACCGGTATTGAATTTTCTCTTGAATGATTGTCGGAATATTAGATGATAAGAAGATATGAGTCGACCTCGTAAGATACTCCTCCTTTCCTCGGTACATGTTGTCGCAATCTGGGTTGTTCTTAACTATTATTGGAAACCAATCAGATGGGGCAAAGGAAACTGAATTTTGATTAACACAGAGGTTTTGATCTTTCACTTGCGCCACAAACAATTTTGTGTCTGTCGTCCATAATGTCTAAAATAATTAGAAATGCCTTAAATAATTAGATAACTAGCAGACACAAGTCCAAAAACTAAAAATAACCCATCTTAAAGACATCTAAACCTTTACGCTGATCAAGAGAGAAAATGATCAAAGCGACGTTTCTTTTGTAGGTTGCATTACCGAAGCTTTCAGATGGTATCTATCATTCCGACATTGGTTTCTCTCATTGCCTCCTTTTATCGTTATTGCGTGGGAGCGACAACCACGTAAAACATTTATTAGCTTGGTTCATTTACATTAATATTTACGCCTAGTAACAGCTTGTTAAGAAATTATGTATAATTTGGAACCCTTAAATCGAAATTTTGTGAATGACCCCTCTCTTTTAAATCTTTATTGCGCATGACAGACCATGCCCATTCCAGAGAGAACAGTCAATAGCAAGGTCGGCGACAGACGACGAAACAAAACGAACGTTTAAACGCATAATAATTAGACTTTTCGATTAAATGCTCTTCCACAAAAAAGAATGGCGGGATAATCTCTATCGAACTGACGAACTGAGTTGAATCGGCAGTGGGTACATCGCGAATCACTGCTTAATAGTTTTTGGACAAAATGGCGTCACGAGTATATACTGCAGTTACGTTCTGCTCATCAACGAAACATCGGAGCTGAAACAACAGCAGAAATGAGGCCGGGTTACGTCGTTCTTGTAAAAGATAATAAACTTCCTCGATATCTGTGGACGATGGGACGAATGCTCGATGTCTATCCAGGACGGGGGGAAGAAAGAATTAGATCATGTTTGGTAAAAACTCCCAAGACTGAACTCCAGAGAGCAGTACAGCTTTTATACGCATTAGAAGTAAATTGAACTTAAATGTATGTGATAGTTATCATAACCTCAAAATAATGTTGCTCTAGTTTATAATGTAAAGTCACAATAGGCAAGGGTGTTAAGAAATGATATAGAAATTTATATTTATAATTTGGAACCCCTAAAAAATCGAAATTTTGTGAATGACCCCTCTATATTAAATCATTATAGCGCATGACAGACCGTGTCCATTCCAGAGAGAGGCGGCCAATACCAAGGTCGGCGTCAGATGACGAAACAAAACGTTTAAACTCGTAAAAATTAGAATTGTCAATTCATTTAATGTAACTAAAAGTTTGTTAAATTTCATATACGAAGTTAAGCTTGTTAGTCAAACGATCATAAATTTTCCATATTAAGTATTAATCTACATTTTAATGAATGGAAAAATAGCACAGCTAGAAAAATATTTCTTTACTTAGTTGCCAGCTACTATGAATTAATTAATCATTAGTCAAAATAAATGAATATGTAAATGCAAACAGTTAGCCCTGACTTTTTCAAATTCAAATGATAGTTTTTAAATAATGTATCTTATGCTGTTGGGGGAATTCAAGTTCGTGCAGCGCCATCTATATTTAAATTGCCAACCTCAATCAATCTTTGGATCGACACACGATGTTAAATTTGCGGTAGCTGTCAGTGGCGGACTGGCCATAGAGTGAACCTGCCGGTTTGGCAGGTGGGCCCCATGGATCGTTCATGAATTGGGCCCCCTTAAACATGATAGCATTATAGTGGTTAAGGCTGGCCCCTTTGTCTCCTGGCAGTCAAAAATATTAGGCCCAGTCCGCCACTGGTAGCTGTTCCACTAGAAAACCTTTTTAATAAAACTTTCCCGTTTAAATTTAAACACGTGACAGTTTCATTTCGTTATAGCAATTCTCTTGCTGACATACTAAGAAATTTAAAAAATAACAAATTTAATATTTCATAATTCGGAAAAACCAGCTCGCCATGTTTTATTTGAGTTGATTACCTTAATATTAGTAGAGAATAAAGTAGATGCCGCATAGTATCGTTCAATATCGGGGTTGTTGAAGACATCTTTCAGAGTGTCTATATCACTGATCCATTTTACGGTTGCCAACTCCCCCTTCATGTTGCACAAATAACCTTTTTGCAAGATCAGAGTAGCCCCAAGGAGCCAACCTGATAGAAGAAGTCTCCAGGAGCACCTGTGACGGTGAAACGGTCCGACGACATCTATAAATGGAAAATAGTTTTTAAATTTCAAGGAAAACCGTGTATTTCGGTAGAATCCTCTTTGAATAGGTACATTCTTTTGAGTTTCTACTTTTTATTTGTTCAAAAAATGTTAGGAATGGCAGATGCTTTTAGTTTCCTGGATAGCTGGCTTATAAATAATTATTTATTAATTTCGTTTTGAAATTAATTATTAGTTTTAAGCTGTTATTTGAGTTGCAATGTAGCCAAAGTTCATCGTCATCGTAATAACTTGCAAAACCTTCGATAAATTCAATATGCACTTTTGTTCCTATTCTCACATAGTTAATCTTACAGTTTATGAATGATCTTGGATTTAAATCATCAACCCTTCTACTAGCTGTTTGCCGACAATATAATGGTAAATTTCTTTATTTAAGTGTATATATTTTTGTAGTTTAAACTTAAAAATTAGCATGCAGTTAAGGGGTCATCCCCATAAATAAACGTTCGGTCTCTTTTCTGAGTGGTAATTTCTCCCCCCAAAAAAGGATGATAAATTGACTTTATAGATGTTCCCCAGCTGCTTAAGATTTTTAAATATTTTTTAATATATCTAAATATATTAGGACAATATTTTTAATATATGAGCTCTTGAGATTATATACTAGTAAAATTAAAGGAAAATTGCATCTTTTAAGTTAGGTTTTACAAAAATCACTCAGTATTATACTAAATTCCCTACATTAGCAATTTATATCCGTTAATTATTCCTCTACATTTATAATCGTATTTGAAAAGAAGAGTGTAATTTTCCTTTAATATCAAGAATGCATGGGAGAAACATGCTAAATATATTTTTACTAAAATTAGGATCAATTTCATATTTTAATTCAGTACTATTTAATGTTTAGAAATTAAAATGGTTCGCTACCAATGTTCAATGTGTGATGTAAAAAGACCAACTTCCATCAAACTTCTTCATCATTATCGCAAACTACACATTTTAAAATCACGTGTTATTTTGAGAATTGCCCTAAAACATATTCAAATTTTCATAGTTTTAAAAGCCATTGTCAACGCAACAATAAAAATGAAATTAGTCATCAAACAATAGAAGACAATAATTTAAATTTAAATCAGATGGATATAGAACTTGAAAATAACAATTTAGATGTTGAATAAGATATTTTGGATGATAATGAACCAGACAATGAAAACTACGTTGTGAATCTGAGGAAAAATTTAGCGTTGATGGTCCTTAAACTCAGAGAAAAGCATTTACTTCCTCGCTCAGTTGCAAGTAGTATTGCAAATGATGTAGGGCTAATCGTTGAAAATGTCAAATAATTATGTGAGAAATTTGAAGGGAACGAATGTCCGGATTCCGAAACTTTAACGGATGTAATTAGAAGTGATTATAAATTAGATACATTTTGCGTGACCGAACTCGAGCTTATTCTTCCCACAGAATATAATTTAGGGGAACAAGAAAGAATGGTAAAATTTATAAAGACACATTCCAATATGTTAATATTTTAGATTTACTTAGAAAAATACTGTCATTTAGTGACGTGTGGGAAGAAATTAAAAATTATCAAGAAACGAATGGCATTCTTAAAAATGATGACATTCTAACTGACTATACACTGATGGGGAAATTTTTAAAAATATTGTTTTCCAAGGTGATCAATCTCTAATACGAATACACTTATACAGTGATGAAGTAGAGTTGGCCAACCCATTAGGTTCCAAGCGCGGTAAACATAAAATTAGTGTATTTTATTTTTTCATTGGAAATATTTCGCCTAGATTGAGAAGCAAATTGAGTAATATCTATTTAGCAGTTATGGTTCGGGATAAGTTGGTAAACCAATATGGCTATGCGAAAGTTTTAGAACCACTCATTAAGGATTTAATTAGGTTGCAAACTGAGGGAATTTATATTAAAGAAAAAGATACAACCGTAAAAAGGTGCTTTAGCCACAATATCGGGAGATAATTTATCATCCCACAAGCTAGCAGGTTTTAATAAAGGGTTTTCGGGTCTTAGAATATGTCGACATTGTATGGCAACGAGAAATTATATATGTGAAAATTTTTTGGAATCTGATTACACATTACTAAGTAAATGCTGTTTTGGAAAACCCAGAAAATGCAGCTGCTTATGGTGTGCAGGGAAAATCGCCTTTTTTAGAAATTCCTCAATTTAAAGTTACAAATAGTTTTCCTCCCGATATCATGCATGACCTCTACGAAGGAGTTATACCACTTGTTTTGAAAGTGGTGTTAAGTGGCCTCATAAATGCAAAATGTTTTTTTTTCAGACGAAATGAATGACCTTTTGACAAATTTTATTTACGGTTGTCAGGACGTAACTAATAAACCTGGTACTTTTACTAGATCTATTTTTTTAAAAGATGTGAATTTAACGGGGACAGCAGCTCAAAAATGTTGCCTGTTTTACTTGTTTCCTTTTATCTTTGGAACCAGTGTTTTGGAAACCAATGAATATTGGGAACTTTTTTTAAATTTAAAAGAAATAGTGGATATTCTGGTCGCTCCAAATATTCCAATATCTTGGCTAAGTTATGCAAGTGATTTAATAGAGGAATTTTATAAAAAATTTTTTTAAAGAATTAGCTCCTACAAAGTTTACCCCGTAAGTTCATTATTTGGTTCATTACCCTCGGCTTACTCTGAAATTTGGTCCGTTGAGAAGGCTGTCGTGTATTAGATTCGAAGCCAAACATCAAAAGTTTAAAATAATGGCAAATAGATCTAGAAACTTTACTAATATTGCCAAAACATTAGCAGTAAGACATCAGTATGAACTGTGTTACGATATTAGTGGAGAAAAGCCCTTGCAGTTGATAACGATGAAAAAGGTGTGAAAGCAATATTGTTTTCCACATTGCCATACGAGTTTAAAGTTAAAATTAGAGAATATGATTATATAAATGAAACAGATTACGATCAAACTGTCTATAAAGCGAAAGAAATTAGAGTAAATTCTGTGTGTTATAAATTGAACACGTTCATAACTATAGATTTAGTGCACGGTGAAGACATCCCACTTTTTCTCAAAATTGCTCAGATTTTAAAAATTAAGGAAAAGTGGCTTATCTGTGGTAAAGTTTTCATTGCCAATGAATTTTCTTCCGATCTAAAATCTTATGAAGTGAAAGATGCAAAACTGTGGCGAATTATTCTACCTGGTGAAGAAATAGATTTTCAGGCGATGAATGCCTACACCATAAATTCCAAATATTATATGGCTTTAAGATATAAACTTTGCCGTAAAAGTTAATGTGATTTATATAAACTAACAGGCGTCGCGAAGTTACTGCGTGACATTCAACGAAAGAACTAAAGAAATAGTTTTGGAAGAACCCCACACCATGGAAAATCTCTCGGAAAAGATTAAAAAGACTTAAAAAAAAATTCACCGGCATTCAATATCTGTCTACTAAATGGAAAAAATTTGTAGATGTAGACAGTGACGACGAGGAAAGCCCACCTGATGGTACAGAACTAAATATTATTGGTCCGGTTGGAAGTCCTGATTTACAACAACCAGCCGCAACTTTTCCAACACCACAACTTATTGCAACTCCGTCAACGTAAGTGCAAATTCGGCTATTCTTTAAAAAAAATGTGTAAACCAATTGTTTATATAAATATTTCTTAATATTGGATGTGATCCAATAACTGAAAAAGATGATGAACCTTCCAGCACAAAGAGGATTCCACTACCTTACAAGTTGCCAATTTTTCCACGTAGTGTACAGAAATTGATAGACGAGAAAAGTCCACAAGTTTGGGATACTCATAACAAATCCCAAATTTTTGTAGCCTTGCACGAAGATATGAGTCAATACACATTGTAAGACAAAACATAACGATTCTGTATAGTGTAGTCATCTAATAATTGCATGATTTTGCGTAATTTTAGGTATCCCACTCCTGACGAGTATGCCAGAGTAGCTTCAACTTTGGTGAAACAATATGGATTCTTAAGAGACAGAAGCAATATCGGATCTGAATATGTAAGCATTTTTTAGATTATTATTTAAGGAACTTTTATAATGAAAATTTAATTTGATTATCTAGGCTACATGGCGTGAAAGTCTTAAGACTAGATTTAAAAAAGAGAGGAAAGTATTATCTAATCTTCCAGAAGTTCAAATTAAAGCACAAAAACATGGCCATTCGAACAACAAGCGAAGCAGTAATAGTCAACCCCCACTAAAAAAGAAAATCCAAAGAGTTGCACCACAGGTAATAATTATTTAACATAAGATAGCGATTTTATCCGTATTTCTAACTTTGTTCAATTTTATAGGATGATTCCTTCGAAGATGATGTAAGCATTGAAGCGCATATCAAATGCATTCGAGAAGAATCCAAGAAGACCAAACCCAATGCCTTGATTATTGACGAAAAGATGCAACGTACTTTTTAATCGAGAAATAAATCAACCGAACACAAAAGTGTACCAGGAGTTTTGGAAAGCTACCCAATTCTTATTAAAGTAAAAGAGGTATGACTATTTCAGAATATGTGACTTTGTCAAAGTAATTATAAAATTTTCTTTTTCTTTTTAGCTGCATAAGGAATTCACTAGAATATTAGGTAGGGATATTCTTCCCGACAAGAAAATTTTCGAATATATTCTACCATTGAGGAACAGAATTTTCAAAATGACTGAAAAAACGCAACTGGCCAAGAAAGTGAAATCGGAGCTTGAAGCGAAAAAGGATTTTGTTACAGTTGACAAGTTTGCTGGTAAATAACGCTTTTCTCTTAAGTTATCATATAAAAATTAATTAATTATAAATTTAAATAAGTTTCTCTTTAGAAATGGAAGTTGCTTCTTGCCTAATTCTCCTCCCGATAATTTTTAAGGAAGATTGGAAATTTTTGTTTACGTTTGAGGTAAATATTTTGTTTTTAAATTATTTTCTACGTGACATTAATTTTATATTTTTGTAGGAACCTACAGATGTACACGTTAATGCAGTTTTACAAATTTCCGAAGAAAATGTCTTGGAAAACCCAGTAAAAATGGTTTTATAAACTGAGATATTTCACATTTCCAGTGTTTTTAAAGGGTTCACTTTGTTTTTTATTTCTTATTACGTTTTTGGTATTAGTTATTCACCAAAATTGCTTAAAACGTTAGAGTTTGTGCAAAAAGTAATTTTAAAAATTGAACCAAACTTAAAGCACATTTCAGTACCTGTAAAAAACGCAATTAACAAACTGCTTGTTTGAACTTTGTTTTTGAAAATGGACAATTTGCATAAAACTGATTGTAAAACTTGAATTTTAATTTTTTTGTTTATTAGTAGACATTGTATTTGATTTTAAATCTAAGGTATGGGGAAAACCAAAAATAGTTTAATGGAATACCTTTTTTAGAATTAACATGTCTTTAAAAAGGTGCAGTGTAATTCCAAGAAAGGCTTAATTTAAAACCAATGGGGTACAGGAAAAACCATATATAGTATATAAAAATACCCCTTTCGGACCTAACCCGTCTCTCAAATGGTACAATTCAATTCCAAAAAGGCCTAAATAAAAACCAGGGTGGTACAGGGAAAATCCATAAATAGTATATTAAAATACCTCTTTTGGAATTAACCTGACCCTCAAAAAGGGCATTTTAATTCCAAGAATGGCCTAAATTAAAACCAGGGCGGTACAGGAAAACCCTATAAACAGTATATTAAAGTACCTCTTTCGGATTTCACCTGTCACCTAAAAGGTACATTTTAATTCCAAGAACAGCTCAAATTAAAATCATTAACAGTATGCCAAAAAACCTTTGGAAGTAATGCCAAACTCCTACAAAGGTATATTTTAATTCTAATAAAGGATCAAATCAATACCATATGATATTAAGCAATACCATAAATAGTATAATAGAAAACCTTTCGTACTACGAGTTTACACCTCAGAAGGTGTATTCTTACTTCGAATAAGTGACCAGAAAATACCTTAAGGTTTTAAGAAATACTTCTTAATTATGGTATTTTTTGATACCTAAATAAACAGGTATCTTTTAATACCTTTTAAGGTCGCTGTGTGGATGCAACAAAAAATACCTTCTATGGTATAAAAAAGTCACTTTTTTTAACGGTGTAGGAAAGCTTCTACTCAGCAAGAGTGGTTTTGCAGTGGGACTTCATCTAAGTAAATTTTTTTTCAACGTTAGCGACGAGGTGAAGACTTACCTGAGTGAAGTAATCAGGGTTCGGAAACTTAAAAAGAAGAATATTCATGAACAACTGCGTACCGGAATAAGTTACTCTTATGGTTGTGATATTGCTCAACCTTCCCAGCTACAACACGATTGTCTTAACGAGTGGGAGATGCGGTTTGAAACGAACTATTTGTTAGCAGTCGAGAAATTAAACTACGAAGAGATCGGCAAAACATAATCCTTAAAAAAAATTTAAATGATGTATTTTGTAAAAGAATGATTAATCAAATTGTATGTACTGCTAAAAAGATTTGATGTAATAAATAGAACTTTATTTGTAAATATTTTGTCATTCTTAAAAATTGATTTCACCTTACAGCACACTTTCAACGGGCTCATCGTTGGTGCGACGCAGTCCGAAAAATCTTTCTTCGTACCCTAGTAGCACAAGCTATTCATTTTGTAATTGGATAAGTGATGGTATAACTGCCGTACTGCTGGGAAATAGTCGTTAGCCGGGGAAAAGCCTATCTACATCAATTTGCCGGAGTACTCGAAAAAATTACCGGCACCAAAACATACGGTTTACCGGCGTTTATACGTAATAGAAACCAATATGTTTTATTTAACCATTTACGAGGGTACGTCAAATTTCAAACAAAAACGCTTGTAATAAATAAAATTTGCCTTATTTTTAAAGTCTATTACTTTTCAACAAATGTTTTATTCTGGTGTAATCATTCTGCTAAATTACCCATCACTTTGCCAGCATCTTCTGTTTTTTTGAACTGATGAACCGAATTACGTAATCTAGCGAATAAATGAGACAGGGTTCACTTACACTTTCATAATAATATTATAAAAATTCTTATGTTCATAAATACTTGAAAATTATTAAAGTTAGCGAAGGAAGACGATTGAGTCTAGAGTTATATTAAACAATAATTTAAATTATAATCTGCAACATAAAGAAGCGAGCGCTTGGGGAAGAATCGGATGGTTACTAAAAAGAGAAAAGTGACCCCTGTGTGCTGGCAACACGTGGTTACGGTGGCTTACCTCATTCGGAAAATTTTCACATTTTAGAGGTGACAGTGGTTTTTCGTTCCAAGTTTTATGTTTAAACCCTAGTATCATGCAATTAAGGTAATTTTTGGAATAATATTTATAGTATTAGTTATATATTCAAATCCTTTTACTATATATTTGTTATTGTTATTATATTTTCATTTTCATTAACTGTATTCAGTGTCTGTTTTATTAAGCCTTGGCATTCAATGTCTAGACATTAATGACCATTAGAGTTAGGGCAGAGGCTTAGTTAACGTTAATTAATTCATGGTGTTATTCAGTAATTTTTTAATTAATGTAAGAGTAATTTTTAGGTAAAAAATGCAGTTCATACGGTGGTCATAAATATGCTGATTGCTGTCGTCGTATCCTTAAAAATATTTTGAGTCATCAATTACTACTTCAGTTCAATTGGAAAGGCTTGAACGGAAAATAGGCATTTGAACAACTCAAGTTGAAAGACGTAGTTAATGGTAAATATATTTCTTATATAGACTCTAGATAAGCAAACCTCCGAAGGGCTTGTGGGGCTCCATTAAATTACCATTATGCCCTCCAGCCCTCCGACGTTCCCTCCGGAGGTTTGCCCACGTACGATATAGAGCTGTTTTCAAAGGTTGGTAGAATTTTGGATATTAGGATTCTAAACAGTGGAAGGGCGAGGAAGTTTTTACAAGATAGGCAAAGTAAGCTTTTGGTGACGCTTTTTAATATTTGAGTCCCTTAAATAGAATTTCCAGGCCTCTATTATAATTTTTCTATAGTTAGAAAAAGTCTTGATCAAACTTATACGATGCCTCTAAACTAATTAATTATATTAATGAACCAACAAATGGTTTCGCGAATATTAATTTTGGGCCCCCTTGGTAGGCGGGTTGCCTATCACGCTACTGATCCTAAATATCGATGTAGCGCTTTTCTAAAATGCAGAAGCTAAAACTAAGAAACTGCGCTGAAAAAGAAATTGGTAATCACAATTTCAAATTCTTCTATGTTGGGTCAAGTATGAACTAAGGTTAACTGAAAATATAGAGATGCAACTATAGCCTCTGTCTTTGTCCCGTTAGTAAGATATTCTTCACCTGTAGAGAAAAAAATCCTTGCACTACTAGCGCGTGTAAGCTTTGGAAAGAGAAGGGGGCATGGTTTTTATTCCGAACAAGACAGGTGAATAGAGTACTGTCTTCAAATTCTCAGTTAACTTTAAGTCATCTTTATAATATACAAGTATTAATGTTTTTTTTCTTGTTTTGATTATATTAGGGGCAGTTTTGCTTAATTTCAAAAATGCTACTCACTTTCAAGTTAAAAACATTTTAAAGAGGTGGATACGAAATGCGTGTGACGACCGTGAGCGTCGGAGAATAGATGTATTACCACCGACTGAAGAATCTGACTAGTTATCATTATTATTTAAATTTTAATGTAACCAGCAATTTTTTAGATTTCTTTTGTAAATGGTTTAGATATTTAACCGGTTTTGGTTTGATTTTCTGCGCAATGAGGTAATTTATTTCTGAAAACTACATTTGAATAATATTTAGGTTTTTAACCGAGATAGTAGAAGGAAAGTGAGGTCGACACTCCGAACCCGGGTTCGGGTTTGGGTTCGGGATCGAAATCCGGGATTTAAGGGATGAAATGGGGGTAAAATCATCGAAAAGTCAATGTATTTAGGGTATTTCTCGCGACGATTTGTTTTCCCGTATATCAACATATTGTGTCCAGGCCAACTTGTTCATTTATCTACGCTTATCTCGAAAGATACTTGAACGTATATCTTATCATGTTTTATCGTACGGAATAAGTTGAAATGATGTAAAAATTGATAACCTAGGCGACGCGTGCGCAGATTACCCCGGGGGACGCGGTTAATTTGAATTGAAGTGTTTTGACGTCATGGAATATTCGTTGTTAAAGTAGAATGGAAATATTTTTGAACTTCATTTTAATATCATTGTAGTATGCTTGACACTTGAACCAATCTCACGAGTATTTCTTAAAACGAATATCTCGATCGCGTTTTATCGTACGAAATAAGTAGAAATTATGTAAGTTGTATGATTGATAACCTAGGCAGGAAGATAGCGCGCGCGTACGTGGATTACCTGGGAGGCGTGGATTACCTGGGAGGCGCGGATTGCCCGGGCGCGCGGTTAATTTGAATTTAAAACATGGATTCCCTCTCCGAAATAATGCATGTACCCAAAATTGGACCGCAAGTTTTTTTTCTTTTAGGGGAATCTCTATGGGAGTTTAACATTACAATAAAGCTAATAGGTCCAGTTTGGGGTACTTTTGGTCCGAAATGGGGTACATAGGGCCGAAAATGGTGACTTTGGTCGTTTTAAGGGTACTTTTGTTCTATTTTGGTCCATTTTTGGGTACATCAGAAAAGCAGTTGGAAAAACGAAGAGCCTTATTTTTTTTTTCCCACCCATCTCCAAACTCCAAAAATGTATTGCTTTAATTTATTTATCGCTTCCCACTGGTTTAAGGGGTTTTCCCCCGAGTTCTTCGGTTTCCCCTTCCATAAAAACTTGTCTAGGTTAACGGTAATAGTTAGTGTAGGGAGCTGTTGGCTCGATCTCGTGGCATGCAGGGCTTGCCACCACCCTCCTACGCATTGTAACCCGGCCACCTGAATTAAGGGCTTCAAAAGTCGCATGATGACTTAGGCCTAAGGTGGTGCCTTGGGTATTAGCCTAGCTGATTATTATTATTATTATAGGTATAAAATAAGATAAAAACCACTTACCTATATTTTAATTACGGTAAATTAAAAATACTTAATTAGTGTACTAAGTTACGTTTAAAAGAACCTTTTGTAACAATTCCAATATGTAAATATAGGTATAAGGATTGAAAAAATACTTAAAGTGGTTTTACTGATAAACTCTAAAGGAATTTAACTTTAAAGGGTATCTTAGATTATTGTTTTTAATTTTATTCAAGTTGAAAACGTATTAAGAGTCCTTCAAAGTACTATAAAAGGATTTTATTTACGAACTTAATTCATATTTTCTTCAAACTTTCAATTCGCTTTTATTACTATTTAAATACGGTAAAATATAATTCTTATACACAAATATAGTCAGAAAGATACTATAAAACACTAAAATTAAAATTAAATTAAATTTATGTGGATAAGATTTGTAAATATCATTTTGAAACGAATAACTTTCACGCTTTATTTAAGTCAAGCCAATAAAAACAATTACCTATATTTTAAATACGGTAAAATATAAATACATTTCCGATATGTAAATAGGTAGAATAACACTATGAAAAGTTCCTTTTTCTTCTTTTAATACGACAACACACAACTCTGATACGCAAATATATAAAGAAAATATAAAAAAAATTTACTCTACGTTCGATACGTTAAAATACATTTCCGATACACAAATATAGATAAAGAAATACTATAAAATGTAAAAAGGTAGAAAAATACTACACATTAACCATTATGAATTTAAGCTTACAACATCCTTCACGTATAGAGCATAACATATATGTTCAGAGTTAACTTGTTTCCTCGTTATCTTTATCGCATGTGTTTTAAATAGCGTATGGAATAAGTTAAGAATGTACTGAAATGGTGTATGTTTAAACCTCGTAGAATAAAGAGTAAAACATATGTTCAGAGTCGGCTTGATTACTAAAGCGAATAACACAGAGACGTTTCCGGTGTAGTCACGTAGGAAGAAAAATACTACAACACTCTCTATACTCTACATTCAACACGTTAAAATATACTTCCGAAATGCCAATATAGGTAGTAAAATACTACAAAATCTCTATACTTTACCTTCAATACGTTAAATTACATTCCAATATGTAAATATAGGAGGAAAAATACTACAAAAGCCTCTTTTCTTGGCGTTCAATATGTTAAAATAGATTTCTGAAATGCAAATGTAGGTAGTAAATACTACAAAATCTCTATACTCTACCTTCAATACGTTAAATTACATTCCAATATGTAAATATAGGTAGTAAATACTACAAAAGCCTCTTTTCTTGGCGTTCAATATGTTAAAATAGATTTCTGAAATGCAAATATAGGTAGTAAATACTACAAAAGCCTCTTTTCTTGGCGTTCAATATGTTAAAATAGATTTCTGAAATGCAAATATAGGTAGTAATTACAACAATTTAAAAAACGTTGGTAAAAAGAATATCATTTTAACTTATTTAATTGTGTTTTTTACCCAACGAAGCATTTATTTGAATAAAAGTGGTATTTATTTAAATAACCAATAGTTAAATAAAAATTGTTAAATGTTTAAATAATCGAAAGTGAACAAGCCTATTTTTTAAATAAAACAAACAGACTTTAGAGTTGATAAGATTTGTAAATATCATTTGAAACTAATAATTTTCACGCTTTATTTAAGTCAAGCAATTACATTTTTAAAAATGAAAGAAGTTAAACAATATAAAAATTTGTAAATATTGTAAATATTTTTAGGTAATAAAGAAATTAAGAAATGTTTTAATTAAAATATCTTTCATTTTCTACTACATTTTTAAAAATGAAAGAAGTTTAACAATATAATTATTCTAATATAATTTCAAAATCAGGTATTATTTAAAGTACAAATGCATAATTTAGTGAAGCAATTCTTATTTAAATACTTTTATTTAATTAATTTGTGTATCTGAAATGTATTAATTGAAAAATAAGTGGGTTTTACTATTTATCACGGTTTTTTATATATATACATATATATTGGAATTGTTACAAAAGGTTCTTTTAAACGTAACTTAGTACATTAATTTATTTTGGAAGTTCAAAACGTATTAAGAGCCCTTCAGAGTACTATAAAAGGATTTCATTTACAAACTAAATTAATATTTTCTTCAAACTTTCAATTCGTTATAATTTGAATTTAAATGAAAACATCATGGATTATAGGTGCGTAATCTACTATTAGACCGAACTAATTAAAAAAAAAATACTTAAAGTAAGTGGTTTTACTGATAAACTCTAAAGGAATTTTGGAATTTTCTAGAATAGCAAAGTAAAACTAAAACGTAAACCAAGTTTAAAACGAAACTAATAACTGGGAGAAAGGTTGAAGTAAGTAATTTTTTTGATTTTTTTTTTTAATTTTTGAGTTCCCTATATTATTATAAACTAAATTAAATATAATTTATGAAAATTTGTGATAAAAGATCTGCTCCTTCGTGTTTTACATATATTTAAAAACTCGAGATTTTAATGAATGGTTTTCAAAGCATGAAAAATATAGCAGATCCTTTGATTTTAATTGTAGTTAGTAGTTACTTAAAAAAAAGTCGCTAGCTGACTTGGAGCTGGTGTAGTTAAATTTTAAAAATGTGTATTTTAAATTTGTTTGTAAAAGTTTTTTTTTGAAAAAGTTTAGTATTATAGTTTAAATTTATTAAATAAAATAAAATATAAATTATACATTTGGTTTAGTATTTTACTATTGCAAGTAAAATTAATAGTAATTTCAATTACTTTTTTAGTTTTTTTTTTGACAAATATGCAAACTATTTAGTTATTTCAAAAACAAATACGTCGAATTATTTGGTATTCGAAATACTATTGGTTAGTTTTTATATCTTTAATTTTATTTTTCAGAACAATTTCTCTTTGTCTAGCTTCTTCTAACTTTAATTTAGATGGCCTTAAAGCCAAGTATTTAACAAATTTTGTAACCAAGTAGATGGAGCTTTAAACAATTTTTCTGTCATGTAGTCAAGGAAATGTTCAAATATACGTGTATTTGGTCATTTTGATGGTCAAATAGCCCAGTATGGAACTGCGAGATGATAGTCAGACATTGAGACGCGGGTGGCGCCCGTGCCCCAGCGTCCGCGCCAGCCCCGTCGGTGCCCCATTTCACATTTCAGACTAAACCAAATGTATAATTTATATTTTATTTTATTTAATAAATTTAAACTATAATACTAAACTTTTTCAAAAAAAACTTTTACAAACAAATTTAAAATACACATTTTTAAAATTTAACTACACCAGCTCCAAGTCAGCTAGTAACTACTAACTACAATTAAAATCAAAGGATCTGCTATATTTTTCATGCTTTGAAAACAATTCATTAAAATCTCGAGTTTTTAAATATATGTAAAACACGAAGGAGCAGATCTTTTATCACAAATTTTCATAAATTATATTTAATTTAGTTTATAATAATATAGGGAACTCAAAAATTAAAAAACGAAAAATCAAAAAAATTACTTACTTCAACCTTTCTCCCAGTTATTAGTTTCGTTTTAAACTTGGTTTACGTTTTAGTTTTACTTTGCTATTCTAGAAAATTCCAAAATTCCTTTAGAGTTTATCAGTAAAACCACTTACTTTAAGTATTTTTTTTTAATTAGTTCGGTCTAATAGTAGATTACGCACCTATAATCCATGATGTTTTCATTTAAATTCAAATTATAACGAATTGAAAGTTTGAAGAAAATATTAATTTAGTTTGTAAATGAAATCCTTTTATAGTACTCTGAAGGGCTCTTAATACGTTTTGAACTTCCAAAATAAATTAATGTACTAAGTTACGTTTAAAAGAACCTTTTGTAACAATTCCAATATATATGTATATATATAAAAAACCGTGATAAATAGTAAAACCCACTTATTTTTCAATTAATACATTTCAGATACACAAATTAATTAAATAAAAGTATTTAAATAAGAATTGCTTCACTAAATTATGCATTTGTACTTTAAATAATACCTGATTTTGAAATTATATTAGAATAATTATATTGTTAAACTTCTTTCATTTTTAAAAATGTAGTAGAAAATGAAAGATATTTTAATTAAAACATTTCTTAATTTCTTTATTACCTAAAAATATTTACAATATTTACAAATTTTTATATTGTTTAACTTCTTTCATTTTTAAAAATGTAATTGCTTGACTTAAATAAAGCGTGAAAATTATTAGTTTCAAATGATATTTACAAATCTTATCAACTCTAAAGTCTGTTTGTTTTATTTAAAAAATAGGCTTGTTCACTTTCGATTATTTAAACATTTAACAATTTTTATTTAACTATTGGTTATTTAAATAAATACCACTTTTATTCAAATAAATGCTTCGTTGGGTAAAAAACACAATTAAATAAGTTAAAATGATATTCTTTTTACCAACGTTTTTTAAATTGTTGTAATTACTACCTATATTTGCATTTCAGAAATCTATTTTAACATATTGAACGCCAAGAAAAGAGGCTTTTGTAGTATTTACTACCTATATTTGCATTTCAGAAATCTATTTTAACATATTGAACGCCAAGAAAAGAGGCTTTTGTAGTATTTACTACCTATATTTACATATTGGAATGTAATTTAACGTATTGAAGGTAGAGTATAGAGATTTTGTAGTATTTACTACCTACATTTGCATTTCAGAAATCTATTTTAACATATTGAACGCCAAGAAAAGAGGCTTTTGTAGTATTTTTCCTCCTATATTTACATATTGGAATGTAATTTAACGTATTGAAGGTAAAGTATAGAGATTTTGTAGTATTTTACTACCTATATTGGCATTTCGGAAGTATATTTTAACGTGTTGAATGTAGAGTATAGAGAGTGTTGTAGTATTTTTCTTCCTACGTGACTACACCGGAAACGTCTCTGTGTTATTCGCTTTAGTAATCAAGCCGACTCTGAACATATGTTTTACTCTTTATTCTACGAGGTTTAAACATACACCATTTCAGTACATTCTTAACTTATTCCATACGCTATTTAAAACACATGCGATAAAGATAACGAGGAAACAAGTTAACTCTGAACATATATGTTATGCTCTATACGTGAAGGATGTTGTAAGCTTAAATTCATAATGGTTAATGTGTAGTATTTTTCTACCTTTTTACATTTTATAGTATTTCTTTATCTATATTTGTGTATCGGAAATGTATTTTAACGTATCGAACGTAGAGTAAATTTTTTTTATATTTTCTTTATATATTTGCGTATCAGAGTTGTGTGTTGTCGTATTAAAAGAAGAAAAAGGAACTTTTCATAGTGTTATTCTACCTATTTACATATCGGAAATGTATTTATATTTTACCGTATTTAAAATATAGGTAATTGTTTTTATTGGCTTGACTTAAATAAAGCGTGAAAGTTATTCGTTTCAAAATGATATTTACAAATCTTATCCACATAAATTTAATTTAATTTTAATTTTAGTGTTTTATAGTATCTTTCTGACTATATTTGTGTATAAGAATTATATTTTACCGTATTTAAATAGTAATAAAAGCGAATTGAAAGTTTGAAGAAAATATGAATTAAGTTCGTAAATAAAATCCTTTTATAGTACTTTGAAGGACTCTTAATACGTTTTCAACTTGAATAAAATTAAAAACAATAATCTAAGATACCCTTTAAAGTTAAATTCCTTTAGAGTTTATCAGTAAAACCACTTTAAGTATTTTTTCAATCCTTATACCTATATTTACATATTGGAATTGTTACAAAAGGTTCTTTTAAACGTAACTTAGTACACTAATTAAGTATTTTTAATTTACCGTAATTAAAATATAGGTAAGTGGTTTTTATCTTATTTTATACCTATAATAATAATAATAATCAGCTAGGCTAATACCCAAGGCACCACCTTAGGCCTAAGTCATCATGCGACTTTTGAAGCCCTTAATTCAGGTGGCCGGGTTACAATGCGTAGGAGGGTGGTGGCAAGCCCTGCATGCCACGAGATCGAGCCAACAGCTCCCTACACTAACTATTACCGTTAACCTAGACAAGTTTTTATGGAAGGGGAAACCGAAGAACTCGGGGGAAAACCCCTTAAACCAGTGGGAAGCGATAAATAAATTAAAGCAATACATTTTTGGAGTTTGGAGATGGGTGGGAAAAAAAAAAATAAGGCTCTTCGTTTTTCCAACTGCTTTTCTGATGTACCCAAAAATGGACCAAAATAGAACAAAAGTACCCTTAAAACGACCAAAGTCACCATTTTCGGCCCTATGTACCCTATTTCGGACCAAAAGTACCCCAAACTGGACCTATTAGCTTTATTGTAATGTTAAACTCCCATAGAGATTCCCCTAAAAGAAAAAAAACTTGCGGTCCAATTTTGGGTACATGAATTATTTCGGAGAGGGAATCCATGTTTTAAATTCAAATTAACCGCGCGCCCGGGCAATCCGCGCCTCCCAGGTAATCCACGCCTCCCAGGTAATCCACGCACGCGCGCGCTATCTTTCTGCCTAGGTTATCAAGTATCATACAACTTACATAATTTCTACTTATTTCGTACGATAAAACGCGATCGAGATATTCGTTTTAAGAAATACTCGTGAGATTGGTTCAAGTGTCAAGCATACTACAATGATATTAAAATGAAGTTTAAAAATATTTCCATTCTACTTTAACAACGAATATTCCATGACGTCAAAACACTTCAATTCAAATTAACCGCGTCCCCCGGGGTAATCTGCGCACGCGTCGCCTAGGTTATCAATTTTTACATCATTTCAACTTATTCCGTACGATAAAACATGATAAGATATACGTTCAAGTATCTTTCGAGATAAGCGTAGATAAATGAACAAGTTGGCCTGGACACAATATGTTGATATACGGGAAAACAAATCGTCGCGAGAAATACCCTAAATACATTGACTTTTCGATGATTTTACCCCCATTTCATCCCTTAAATCCCGGATTTCGATCCCGAACCCAAACCCGAACCCGGGTTCGGAGTGTCGACCTCACTTTCCTTCTACTCGAGATTAAGCCTGATATAGGAAATGCAAAGGAAGCTTATCTATGAAGGCAGTCGTACATCGAAGCAATAAGTTATCCCTAGTCATATTCTATATGGTGGCTTTAACCTCTATTTTTAATTAAATACATGTTATGTTTGTTTTATTATTTTGAAACAAAGATGTTTTATGTTGTGTTATTCATATATCCATTAATAACATTGTTTAATTTTATTTTGAATATAATTATTTTGATTTATTAATACAACTAGAAAACGGATATGTAGAATGTGTTAGGAAAAGAAGTAAATGTTTTCTAGCATAGGTCTTCTGTTTAAAAAAAAAACATTATTTTTGTGTATATAAATGAAATTTGTTACATAAATTATTTACCATTTGTGTTTAATAAAATAAATTAAGTGATATCGTCTTCAGAAATGCTAGTTTTTCATTTAGTGTAATGTAAAAAGGCTGTAAGCAACTATGAAAATGGCCATAGCTGGGCCATAAGCAATTATGAAAAAGAACATAACTGGCCCATAAAAAATTATGAAAATGGCCGTAGCTGGGCCAAAAGCAAATAGAAATGCTGGCCCAGCTGCTGGCCACCAGATAGCAGCTATCATTTCGCCGAAACACATTCCTGGCACTAAAATATGCTGTTGGCCAGGTAGGTCATGCCGTACACTCCATTTGATACTTGCCCGATAGTAACGCCCGGCGCCTTTTCGTCATTGCTGGGCCAGCACTTTTTTGCTACTAGGGTAGCTAAACTTATCAAAAATGAAAATATTTGTATTTCACCCCCACCAGAGATAATAATATAGTGATAAACGGAGTATCAACCCAAACTATTTAACACGGTATTCAACCATACACCAACGGTTGAATTTCACGAGGGAAAACTTGACTTTAACATTTTGGATCGTAACGTAAACTTTTTTGTCATTGTCGATGATTTACTTTGCGAAATTTCTAACAAAGAAGTTACAAATTTATTTATCCGAGGGTCCCATCTCAAGAATTCATGCAAATTTTATATTACCCTGGAAAGAAAATTACAACTTAAAACTTGAACTCTCACTATTTGATAATATTTAAGTCTCCGCGTGATAAGTCAGCGATTTTCTATTTGGCACGTCAGATTTCACCTACTAGCAGTAAATACGTCATCGACGAGTTTCATCAAGTGACGGTCAGAAATTTCGGATATTTATGGATTGATTTAAAGCCAACCAAATCAAATCAGCATAGACTACGAACCAGACTACTACCTGGAGACGAGGCTGCCATTTTAATCCCAAAATAAATCATGTCTAAGAGAATACATGATTATCGGGACTTTTTGAAGTTCCTTACCACGTGTAATTCCTGTCAAAGGAACGCTTCTATCAAATACGCTAATAATGACGCGATCATGGTACAAAAAGGTGGATTTCTACATCTTCTGTTAGCACCACTGCTTTCTATCGTGAGTAGCGCAGCCATTAGTCGCGCAATCAAGAATGGCTAGGCAAATAATATTAGTCCCAGAAGAAGTTTACAAGGGTTTGAACTCTCAACCAAAAATTTAACTTAACGATGATCAGGATACAAAGACCGTTTTGAATAATCACAAACTAAATCAGTCACAGAAAGTAGACATGTATAACCATATATTACAACGGAATATTAACACAAGAACTAAGAAAAAATCTGTCGAACAACCGAAGAAGAAGAAAGATTGGTATTCGGAAATAGCACAAACGATTCCAGATTCGCACCTCAAACCGGCCATTGCTTTGTATTAGTGGATTGAAAATAACACTAAATTGAATGGTCTTCCAGCGGCAAACTTATGTATAGAGGACGCTCAGTCGTCGGATCCAATATCATGGACATCTTACACGAAACTGTTAAAGGATAAAGATCCAAGCTGAAACACGACACTGTTGGCATGGACCATTTTTACGAATTACTTACGAAAGAAAATGTTCCCAAGACAATTGTAAAAAATATATTTCCTTTTGATACCGAATGTGATTCTCTTACCAATATATTAAACGAATCAACAGATGTAAACCCTTGGACGTATTACCTTATAGTCCTCAATCTATGAATGGCGATGGATTACTTAATTGGATATCGTTGAAATAAATATAAACAATATTTCGTTTCTTTTTCTTTCACATTCGAAATACAAGTCACCATGGTAGGTTGCGTTGAATCTCCTCCCGCTGGTTTCATAGCATCGTTATCCGTCTCGTACTTTAAATCTCCGAAAGTCACCACAGCATTTTTAATTTTACTTATTATTGTTATTTTTAAACTCTTTGATTTCTTGTACTGGTATGAAGGACGGAAAATGAACTGTACGAACAATGAATAATCTAGAAAAAATATACTTTAATGCAAGGGATCCTGGAAGTTACGGGGGTGTACAAGGCCTTCATCGCGCAACCAATGCAAAGGGTCTGAAGGTTTCCATAAAAGACATAAAGGAATTTTTAAAAGGGCGAGATACACTTCACAAACCAATTAGACAGCATTTTCGACGGAACAAGACGATAGTGTATGGAATAGACGAAAAATGGCAACTCGACCTGGCAGACCTGCAAGACATCAAACGTCACAATAACGGTTTCCGATATATTTTTTGTTGTATTGATGTATTTGGTAAATACGCTTTTGCGGTGGCCACAAAAGGCAAGAAAGGGACAACGATGGTTACGGCGTTAAAATAAATTTTAGAATCATGTAGAAAACCAAAGATTGTTCAAACTGTTCACGGAAATGAGTTTCTTTGCAAAGAGGTTCAACGAGAATTGAAACGTAGAGGACGAATTCCGAAGTAAAATCGAGTGTCATCGAACGTTTCAATCGCACTTTGAAATCGCGCATGTACCGTTATTTCACCCAAAACAATACGCAAAAATTTTCAAGTTCCATTTCACCGTAATTTTAAATATAAGATCACCGTTAAGTAGCATAACACTAATTTGACCGTTAATTTAAAGGCAAAATTTGAGAAGTTCATATGACCGTAAAGTTAAGTGCGAAAATACCGTTCGGTTACGGAAATTTCTTAGAGTGTATAAAGAAATAGCAAGTGAATAGCAGCACGGTTACATAATTTGTTAAACTATTATTACAGTTGAGCAGACTAGTTTCCGGCTTGCGCTTTGATCACTTCCGTTAAAGTCATAAATTATATGAACTATCAATGGTTAAATAGGTCTCCGCGTATTAGAACATGATCTTTATTTTCAGAGAAGAGTTACCTGTGGCAGGATTGAATAGCAAATGAGAGTAGAAGAAAAAGATGCTGACCGCGATGGGCCTGGTCCAGTTGGTTCTTGACCTTCGTTCTACGAAGAGGAAGGCCGTGATCAGAGAAAGTGAGAAGAAACTGAGCAAGAGTAAATTCCAATTGGTATGATCCAGCGCAATATGTGGAAGGAGAACCTGCTGGTTTACTTGTAATATTCCGTTTAAACAGCTGTAGATACTGAAGGTCGCTTTCTCAAAAGGTTGAGTGTTTGTAATATTTCGTACTCTTAATGATTTCTCCAGCAAAATGTTCGTCGGCGCTACCAATTTAAAATCTTGAACCTACATTATAAAGTAACGAAATATTTTTAAGTTTTCACACTTATTTGCTCACCATTTAACGAACCAATACTTACCCCGTCTATGACTGCCTTGGGATAAAATGAGAAGCTGGTTCTTGTTTTGTTGTAAACTAGTCTGAAATTAAATTCAGTACATTTCATTGAACAGTTTTGCATAAGCTATTTCACTCTTCTGGAAAATTCCCAGTAGGGGGTTTTAATTTGGAAATGTTTCCATGGTATCCCTGTGGGCTGAACGTATTATGTTTTTTTTGGCCCCAGGCAAATCTCGTGGTTTGAGAAGCTTTATATTAAGGTGCGGCGGAAAAACCAAGCTGGCGTAGAATAAAATTTCGTCACGGCCCTTCATCCATAGAAACATTCCCGTTTGCAATTGATTAATTCTTATTAATATTAAAACTTGGAGCCATGATGTATAAGAATTTAGAAAATTTTGTAAAACGTTGCTACATTTTGATGATTTTTTCTGGTAAAAGTCATTTAATGAATTGTTTTGAATCAATATGGAATAATAATAATATTCGGTTTTTGAAATTATATTGTAGTTTTAAATTGAGGTTTAATTTTCATTAGCTTCATTAACCGCGGGTGGTTTTTCTTCGTTAAAATCTAGTTTTTTATGACTTTGGTTATTAATTATTTTTATATTGACTTAGTTTTTATTTATTAGTTGATGTAGGTCATGTTCTATTACCAGTATAAAATAAACTTAATTCTTTTGTGCCGTTTCTTTGTTATTAAAGTAATAATACTTATCTTAGCTAATAAGAAAGATATCATTAAGGCCCAACTAGCGAAATATATTGCCATAATTTCAGCCTATTTTTCATTGTGGAAGAAGGTAGTGGCTAGCCCTTCGCGACCCTGAAGCTCCCTACCTGCAGCAAACGTTAACTTCTACAAATTATCATGGAAAGTTAAGAATATGTTAGATTACATTACCTTAATTAAGTGGGGTGGTTTTTCTGTTTAAGTTTAAATTTATTGGCCTTTTGGTAAATTTATCTTCACATTTTTTAATTTGCCTTTAAAAAGACCATATACAACAACATGGACATAACCAGACAGTTTCGTATTGCTTTGTATTACAGGCGTTTGACGCATAGTCTTTGGTCAAGAATGAACGAAATAAGTATTTGCTACAAATAATGATTTATTATGGGAAGTAACCATTAACAATGAAGATTTAAGCAATTTATTATATTTTCCTCAAAAGTGCCACTTGTTTGATCTCCTTCGTAAAATAGTGTTTTATCAAAATTCAATTGGATATTCAATTTTACATAGTCATTGATAGATAAGTTGACAGGTAACTGAAAGTTTGTAGGTTTGTTTTGTGCTCAAGATGATGAATTTCGCCATCTATATTATCGAACCACGTACAATGTTTGTCTTGATGAATAAGAACTTCAAATTTAGAAAAGTAATTGTTTTTTTTAGATATCATTATCATATACACGTCGCTAGAAAATTAAATATTTGCATCTGAAACCAGAACCCGGTGCAGGACATATAATAAAATTAATATATTTTTAATTTGTCAAATATAGTTGCACAAATAAGAATACAGGCAATTAAAATAATGGAAATTTAAATTACTTGTCTTTTAAAATGCAATAACAACTTAAAGAGAAATAACATGCACAGGTACATCAAATATTTGCAAACTTATTTTCTTAAAATGTTGATAGTGTATTGCATAGGCTTGCAGTCGCTACCTTAGAGGAAAAGCGGCACCTAGCGTTTCTTTTGAATTGGATTAGGACACACAGCGGGAAAATCTAAATTTTACCTTAAATAAAAATATATTTTATTTTATTGAAGAAAAAATTGATAATTCTTTTTCCATATAAATCTTTTTTATTATAATTTAAAGGCAAATCTTATTTTATGAAGCTTTCCAGATTTATTATTTTTTTCATTACACAGCACTGGTCCGTGTATCTGCATTTTAGTTTTCCAAATGATGAAGGAAATATTTTTTTGTTTGAGAATTTCGTCTCTATTATTGAGGAAGATAAAGAAAGCATTGTATTTTTTTAGATTTTTATGGTAAACTAAATGTTCAAAGAAGAAATCGACTAGATAGTTGTCGATTCCAAATTGGTCAAAACATTTTCCTATCGCGAAGTCCGTTTAAAAATGGTTTGACAACACAGGTTCTTAAGGGATACAATGTTTTGAGTAATAAAAGATAGGTTAGAAAATCACTTATATTATTTTGCAAACAAAAAATTATTTAAACAAAGACAAGCAATTAAATTGCTAATCTATTTATGACCAACATGTTTTAACAATATATAAAAAACGCAGTGTAATATTATTTTCAAGTTTAAATTTTCCGACTAATCAACGAACTTTTTCTACTAAAACCATTTTTTTAATAAACGTCACCAGGTGAAATTTAGACCCGTAATAAAAAAGATTTACAAATGGTTTTTCTTTGGTCTTGATTGTCAACCTAATAATTCGTTTGAAGGCATTTATAAACATCATTGCTTTTTTTGGACAAATTATTTTTAGCAACTTAAATGTAATTCTAATTTTTCTGTTGCTCTAAGAGCTACTTTAGGAATTTCGGAGGATAACTCAAATAACTATTGAAATAAAAGTTCAGGATTCCTTGACATTGTACGGGCCTTAAATTTGGAATTCTGCTAAATCGAATCAACTCAGGTTAAAGCAGAAATTATGACTGAAGTCGTAAAGCCAAACCGAACTTAAAATATTTCAATATTTAAAATCACTGTGAGATAAAATATTAATAAGCTTCAGGGATAACATATCTCTGTGGTTAATACCAGGTATAGTATAAGATAATTATACCTGATTATTTTGCAATAGCGAATAGTTAAAACGTATTCAAGGTGGCCCAATTATTGTGTATTCCGTTCGGAATATTTTAAACAGTATAAAATATGATATTTACGTTGACGGAGTTAAAGTCTGTGATTCATCAAATCTTTTCAATGCCCTTTTGTGCGCTTCTGAATGTTTTTGGATTTTCAATATAAAATATACTAGTTCAGTATTTAAATCATTATCGTTAATGAATCATGTGGGTTTGGTTAATATTATACTAAAATTGACGATTTAGTAAAAAATTATTTCAAAATGTGAAGGGGTATTGGAATTTTAATAATGTTAAAAACGTGCGCAAGGTCTGCATTTATTTTTAAAAATTTAAAGGACTCCAAATTTTTCAACCATTTTAAAAATAAACCTTATCGTTTATTTTTGTAATAGTCGTGTTTTATGTAATATTCGTGTATAGTTTCACCTACGCCTTGGAATTAAACCATTTGGTTTATTTCAGTACTAAATTAAATGTCGAAGAGGTTTTTAAATAAGAACACGTTGGGTTTTATTTTAAACCCAGTTTAGGTAGGTTTTTAGAATGCCATGAGTTTATTATTTTTAAATACACCTTAAAAGGATTTTAGTAAGAATTAAATTTAAGTTTATTTTAATCCTATGTGAGTTTTATTATACACTGTTTTGGGCTTAGAGAGTAAAAGAAATGATTGGTTTTTAACAAAATATGAACAAACCTATAAGGGTTTAAAATGATTCTCTTTATTTTTACAGTGTACTCTTAAACATAAGATTCGCTGTCGTAAAAGTTTAAGAAAGGTGATAAAAGATTCGATGTACCCGCTTTTTAAAGAGTTTAAGAACTCAATTGAAAGACCTCAATCACACTTTTGAAAGTTCAAGCTTATCTTTCAAAGAGCATAACCATATCTTTAACAGAAAAAAAGGGCATTTTTAAAAGATTTCGAGCAAAACTTTAAAAACGTAAATCTAGCTTTATATTTCAGATTAATAGCCCGTTGTGCCTGATATAATACACCAACACCACTGGAGGTCTTCATCAGAATGCCTTACGCCAAAACAGCAAGACAACCCTAGTGGTGGCAGTCTCACCGTAAACGCAAGCTGCCCAGCCCCGCCGAATTGTGGATACAATAGTATTTAATGTAGAAACATTAATCAGTTCCAGCTAGGAGCAACAAACACAACACCCCACACAAGGAGAACGCAACCCGTCAAAAGTCGTGGATTTTCTTGGGTACGTTTTTCATTGGCTAGACGCTTTAGCGCCTGCTGCCGTCGGAAGGGGAAAATTCGGAAATTGTCTTCCCCCCGCCCGTAAAACGTTCAGCGTAAAGGCTCGTGGCGCTCGACCAATGAAATTCGTACACAACCCTTCGTTAGCGTGTTTAAAGGCTAGCTGCGTTCTTCTTGTGTTTGTTGCTCCTTGGTTCCAGTGACTAGTATAACCTTTTTAGTTTTTAATTTATTTTAAGAGAACGGTTTAATTGATTAACTTAATTTTTATATTTAAGGGTAGGTTAGACCAGATCCTATGAGCTATGTAAATTATACGGGATTCCTATGTACCAGTCATAAATTATTTAAGTTCTTAAGTTTAGTTTAATTTTAATTATTTCTAACTCGCGGGGGTAAATTTTATGTATAAGATCTTAAAATTATACGACGTTTGGTATATGGTACGTTACAAGCGGTCAAGAATATTCATTAAAATTGATTAAATTTGAGAATGGGTAGTCAAGAGTGCAGGGGGGAAATGTAATAACAAAAGTAAATAACACACAGAAATAATTAAAAAATCTAAGTATGCGGGGGAAAATGAACCTGAAGGGTTACACTAGCTTGTGGAGGGACGTGTTTTATTATACGTGGCCTTGTTGGATACTTCTCTTGATAGAGTTGTATCACACTCTTTTGCTTTAAATAAAGCACAGGTTAAAAAAATAAAAACTATAGCTCTTGATTTTAGAAATTGCCTATTATCTACAAAAATAGTAAAAAATGCTATTTCCTAGTGGCATTATCGTAAATAAAACAAGTTGGCAAGCCAAAATATACCTCTCCTCGGAAGAATGGTCCCTAGTGGTATTGTTTTCTCGACACGACCCCCAAAGATATCTCCGCAATTCAGAGTTATTTACGAAAAACGTATTCTCGGTTCAAACCCTGCCCGGTATAAAATTTTAATTTTAATTTAAATAATTGAGACGAAACAATCGAGTTTAATTTATTCAGAATATTATAAATTAAGTAGTTACAACAGCGAGTTAGACTTACTAAAACAATGCACAATTGAATTTAACCCTTTTTACAGTACATGTTTATCAGTTGAATATAATACTAAGCAAATTTTAATGAAAGAAATATCTACAGATGGTATTTGTATTTTTCTCGCTTACGAAATACTTGCCGCATCTTTAACGATCATTTTATTTCAACACTCGTACATGTAGACTTCCAGTTGACGTTGTGACACATACTGCATAAAAAAGACCAATGCCGTCCAATTTCCAATATCATATAATGACTCGCACACCCAGGAAATCATTGACTGCGTTAGAAATCGTAGATATCCAAATATCCACACCAAATATATTTACAAGAAGCAAAAACCTTACCATCAACAAAGCACAGAGAACCACTTGACTAACCGCCAGCTCTTAAAGCAATAAACATTAAATTATCAGCTTTGAATTAACACAACTATATATGGGTCGTTAATAATACCCGTAAATAAATAACAAAAAGTAACAAAGTGGACCACCCACAGGGTCTACCCTTTAACCCTCTTATCTCGGCTGACTGTGCTAAAACAAGATTTAACCTTTAAAATTTCATTCGTAAAAAAACCAGATTAGGCCTTCATAAATTCATTAATAAAAAAATACTTTATTACCTATTATGCTTACGATGCGTGTCTTAATTTCAGTGAACCTAAGCAGCTATCGGTGGTTCTGTGGTAGAGCGCTCGACTGCCAAGCCGAATGGCCTGGGTTCGAAACCCGGGTGGCGCATTTGTTTTTAATCAATAGAGAAACGCGAAATTAGAATTTCTTCGATGCAAAAATTTCTATTAAAATTAAACCAATATTTCGTAATATTAAATACGCTTCCGGTAAAGCTGAAGGTCTAATTTTCAATAAAGCGTAACAAGTGTCGGTGGTTCTGTGGTAGAACGTCCGCCTGTCAAGCAGGAGGTCTCGGGTTCAAATCCCGGCCGATGCGATCGCAAATTGATACTAAGACGAATACCGTGTACAACTGATGGAAACCCTGCCATTGGACGTTGAGATGTAGCATTACACTCAGCACTCGGTCCGTCCCAAAGTCATTAAGAAGAAGTTGGAGAGAAAACGCCCATTCAAACACAACAGACTCAACATGCACAACTATCAGAACACAAACTCAACACTCACAACCTACGCATAAACATAACAAAAACGTAACTCACCAACCGTCACGACGGTGAGCGAAAAAACATCATCCAAACCAAACCGCAAATGAATCCGTTAACGCTCACCGTCACACGGTGGTTTTGCCAACCCTTCGAGAAACTGCGAACGCAGAGGTCTCGAGAAACTGCGTACGCAGTGATTACCCTTTGCCCCGAAAATGCGAACGCGTTCGCAGGCCTGACAGACAGATCCACAGACAGACACGGTGTTTGTATAACCCCTCCGAGGGGACTTTGTCCCCTCGGAGAGGTAAAAACGTGGGATTTTATGAGATTAACATTCCATATTTAGCAAAGGAAGGTAGAATTCGACAAAAATTGCTCTTTTTTCTCTGTAACAAATAATGCGCGTTACATTTAGGTCATAGATTCAAAAATCAAGGGGGCGCTAGTGGCTTTAATGTTTTAAAACGTCACAGACTCTATAGATGAATAAATTATTTTTTTATTTTCCTTTTAAAAGAGGAGATGGAGAAAATGATAGCTCATTTGGTCACCTTACCTTTGTGTAGGTATTGAAATTAAGCTGTTGAAGTTCACAAATTGTAAAGCCCGCATTTGCATCCGCAAATGTAGGTTTTGTCCCTAACAACCTTTCCCTTCACGTCAGAGAGTTCTCTCGTTGTTTTGGGCCAACACTGCTGGGGAAGGTAGGGATGACTCATCCTCGCTCGCGTCGTCCACCTTTGGAATTCTCCGAAAGTGGCGACCTCTGACCCGAAGGGTTAAGAGCGGGGTAAAGTTACCGGTGATGCTTACTATTGCACCACAGTGAGTCCGCAAAGATTTCTTTGCTGGCTTTCTTCTGCAGCCAATTGGGTTGGAGACCGGTAGTGTCATCCGAGGGGCCCGCTATATAAGGGACGTCGGGACACTGGACTAATCCTCTTGGTTCCGGAGTGCGACCCAACCAGTCGAACCTTTTTATATTCTCTCTTCTAGAGAAAGTTTAGTTGCCATGCTTTGTTATCGTTGGTAAATATATATATATTATTATTATTATAAATAAAGAGTATTTTATAGTTTAACTCTCGTACACGGTTTAAACATAAGCCGATAATTTGCAGTCTTAACAATTTGCGCCCAACGTGGGACCTGAGTTGTTGATTGTACGAGAGTTTAGGTTATTTTAATTTTTATGGCGCAAGTCATGGCTCGTGCTTTGCGCCAGGCCTTGGACGGTTTTGCGACCAGCTGGGATGCGGGAGCACGCACTGCCCAAATCCCGAGGGTTAATTTAAATGTAGAAGCGCCGATCTACATGCGTCCGGCCGACGAGAAGTCTCCTTTGGAATTCCTGGAGACTCTCGACCAGTATCAGGTGGTTACGGGGTACAGCGAAGGGGATATCATATTGCAGTTACTACCGTTGTGCATGCGGGGTCCCACTGCACTTTGGTGGTCGTTTCAAGGAGTGTTTCCCTCCTTGAATGTTTTTCGTCAGGCATTTCGCCACGAATTTCTAGCCACCGATTATGACGCAGTATATTCACTGTATAGCTAAATACTACCGTCGGATTGGGGGAAATGGCCCCGAGGGCCATAAGGTAGCTCGAGTGTAACGGTAATGTCACCCGACATACCGTCATCACTTAAGGGGAAAGGTATTCGCCACCCTGATAGAGTTGTCGCAGGAGGCCAAGATTATTCAATCTGACTTTCTCGTGTAAGCCATTTATCGCCGCCCACCCACCGCTTTAGAGTCCCTAGAGCCAACTCTGGCATACGGGGAAACTTAAGGACAGGTTGGGCGAGTGCCCCTTGTTACTGGGGGCGTGGTGAGTTAAGCAGCCACCGGAGTACCGGCTTATTCTAGCCCGGTATCTCTGGGTGCATTGGGTGTTATGGGAGTAAGCCTAGCTGCTTTGGATCCTTATTGGCATTAAAGGATTCAGAGGCAGTCTGTTAATTGGTCGAGCGCAGCAGTCACCCCTCTACCAATGCAGCAAACTTTCCAGCAAAAGCATGTATAAAGTCTTAGGCCGGTTCGTCAGAATTTAGTTGGTTATGATTGTCGGAAACTCGGACCTATCAAACGCCAATGTCCCGAGCAGGGAAACTGGCGAGGGGGGCTTTCCAATTTAATGGATGTTCATCCATGAAAGGGAGTGAGCCTGCGCAAAATTCAGACTTTTGGAAAGCCGGTAACGAGGGAGGACTTCCGAATACTCAGAATTGCACTCCCTTGGTCAAGCGGTGTGCGGACGGAACATTTGGCGGGAAGAATTTCCCATTATTAGTTTTGTTACGGTTCCAAGCTTAGGAAAATTCGTTTCTAGGCTTGTTAGACTCTGGTTCCTCCATCTCTCTTTCGGGAGACCTCGTATTGCGCAAAATTCTTTTCTTTCCGACGCGAGTCATAGTATCACGGCTTCGTTGGGACAAAGATTTGAGGGGCCGTTTGTATTGCCGAAAAGGACGACTCCTTTGACATATCGGCTGGGGGACCCGAACTCCGGTGATTTCATCGGAGCAATGCACGTGCCACAGCTGAAGACATTTACCCCGCCGTGGCCATGAAATGACCCTCCGATGAGGAAACCGATAGGGGGGTGGAAAAGCGAGACGAGAAGAAGGAAACCCTCTCTCGTCCCAAGAGGAAGAGACGGCGTAGAAGGGGTGAGAGTGCTGTAGACCCCCCTAAGCATAACTACAATCTGCGTTCGAAGGCAAACGCCTAGTAACACTTTTAGGATGGGGGTCTAACTTATTGCGTAGAATTTGAGATACCTTGAATTATACGTAATTTTGGCTATAGATTGTTGCACATTCGGGCCATGTCTTAGCAATTGTAAACAGGATCGGGGAGGTTGATTCTGACGACCCGGGGACGTCAGAATGAGCAGAGGGCCCAAGGAACGCCGTGGCAGACAGCCCTGTCGAGAGAGGGGCAATCAGCCCAAAACCACAAGGCAAACCGCCTTAGGATCATAGGGGCAGGCAGCATCACCGGCGTCCATTGTGGTGAGGTATTCGCCCTCTCAACGTTTATCGAGAAGCGTGGCTTCTTGGGTTGCACCGATGGGCGTTAGCTTGGTGACCTATTTCAGTGGAGACCTCTGATCCGAAGGGTTAAGAGCAGGGTAAATTTACCGGTGACGCTTACTCTTCAACCACAGTGAATCCGCAAAGAAGCGGATGTCTTTTTTTTTGGGTTATATCTTAGGCTCTCTTGATTATCTCTTGTAGGACCCCTGTAAAAGCCCACTAGTATCCATTTTCCTATCCACAATTCCCTAAAACCTTCGTGAAAATTAATTTGAACGGTAAATTGGTCTTCTTTCTCGTCTTTAATCCGTTGCATTGGCAGACATGGGCCGCGATTCTAATCTTATCGTAAGCAACTTAACGAAAATAATTTTTTGTTATCTCATATAAATTCATTGGTGCTAAAGATATTTTTATTTCGTTAACTCTCAACTATAGGAGCAGAATCGAGACACACTATCACTAACGTTTTCTAGCCACAGCTTATAGATTTTATTAAAGAATAACTAAAGGGTTATTCAATATCGTTAGCGTTATAGAAATTAGAATGTCTATCGCAGTTTTTATTCCAAAAAAAGCAAGTTTTACAGATGGTTAAAGGCTGAAAAACTAATTCATAAATGACATTATTAGCCACATTTGAAAGGTTTGATACTTTTCGACTGCTAAGGCATGCCACTTAAACCAATTTCGAAGGATTTCAAGCTTTATTTTTAGAAAAAAAGAGGTAAATGTTGGCCCAATCTTTATTAGAACGTGGAATTAACCATTTTTCTCGGATATTTATTTAATTTATCTTCAGGGTTGCAGAGAAGTGAATTTTTTCGGAAATTAAAAATTGTAAATAAAAACATAATTTTTACGTAGCATCAAATCTTTTAGCTGTGGCGCTAGAACCGAAGTCCCAAGGAAACAATTTTCGCCGTAGGGAGGTGCAGCTAAAAATGTTTCATGTGCTGCACAAACCTTTATTATATCAGTGTTGAAAACAATTAAATATTATTGTTATCTTACTCTTTATTATGTTTTTGTCAAAATTGTGGCGTCAATGATAATGCTATGTAATTATAAAATTATATTGTAGAACTTACTTTACATTTTTAAGGTTCAGGAACACAAAACCCAATATTGATGTTGCAGGACCTTGCGTCATATAAACAAAGTCAAACCGAACTCCAAACTTCAAATTACAGAAATATGCAAAAATAAAGATAAATTGTTTTTCATTCGGAAAAAAGGGACTATTTAGAATAGAACGAGTTTATATATTAAATGCGCATGTATTATATAAATAAGAGAAATATGCAAAAATAAAAAGAAATATTGTTTTTCATTCGAAAGAAACGTTCTGTTTAGAAAATAATAAATATATATGTGTTAAATCCGTATTTATTTATTTATTTATTTATTTATTAAGTTTATCACAGTGCATAACTCCATATAACACTTCTCAAGACATTAAAATGCTAAGATGTTCTGGGAAGTTTTTCGTTGTTACTTTTTAAATATTCCATTCACACTCAAAACTAACCGTCAAAAGAACAGCACTACTGTTATTCAATCGCGGAAGCCTGCAGTTTAACTGCTTTAACAGAAATATGTTGTTTAATTAACAGTTGTCTGCTCTGTTTTTAGAAAACACGAATTTGCTCTAAAAATTTAAAATTCTACTGTTTTAAGAATGGTAGTAGAGAGTAACTAAATATGAACCCTTTTTTTCCAAGATGGCCGCCAAGATGGCCACCAAAACAACCCCCCCACCCCCCAAAAATATTTTCCAAAAATTTTTGTCCTTGGAAAAATCGAAAATATTTTTGTTTTCAATTTCACCTTGAAGATAATCTTTGACCTCGACGCCTGACACCTGTCAACAACCACTAAGCCTCGGTCTATCAAATCAACAAGTTTGGTCACGATCGGACAAGGTCGAACCGAGATATCGGCGGTAATATGTGACCCCACCAAATACTTATGTTAATTTACTTTTGGTGTCATTTTTTCGTTTTTTTCGTTTTTTCGCCGTTTAAAATGCTAATTAGTTATTTGCGAGATGGGGAAACGAATTCGCGACCTTCGCTTTATACCCTTGGCGGTTTTGGCCCCACCCAAAATACTTTAAACAGCTAATAAACGTGTCTAAACTTGCAATAATAACTATTTCTATAAATAATAATTGTTTTTACATTTAAAAGTCAAAGGATATGTGTAAGCGTAAGACGTCTCAAAAATCGAGCTCTTTAAAGGTTAAAAAAATGAAGTTATTTATGGGGAAACCAGAAATTAAATGCAAATCGCCTACCGAGAATCCTTGTTATTATAATGAGCCATGTCGCAAACACGCTTTTAATTTCTTTGATAATTTAAACTTTAATGTTAAATGCTGGATTTGTCAAGAACAATGTCTTGACAAGACAATTTTTAAACAACACTTAATGGATCACTTATCGAGTAGTTATAAAAATCAAATTCGTATTGATGTTTGCGATTGTCTTCATTCAAAGAAACCAGAATATACAACCAAAGAAGAAATATTAGACGATCAAATTATTGATTATTTGAACGAGTTTAACGTAAAACATCAAGAATGGTTAAATGAGTTTGTTAATGGTACTGGAACTCCAAAGAAAATTCAACGTAAAAAAAAGACAACTGGTATTAAGTCCGAAGAAACTTTAAATTCAACAATGAAATCAAATGTTGTATTTCCACCAGACTTTGTCATGCCATCTGATGAGCAGATGGAAGCAATTATTTTTTTTCAAGAATATTGTAAAAATAATCAAATTTTAACTCTTAATCAAGTTGAAACACCCATTGAGGTTTTGGAAAATCTTGAACAAACTTGTCAAATAATTGAAAATATGTGAATAAATATGTTTTCTAATATATTGTGATTATTTTTCCTACGTAAAAAAATAGATATTTTAACTCTTTCATGTTAAGGTTTAGCGTGGTAGATCGGTAGCGTTGCAGTACGTTATTCAAACAGTCTCAAGTTCAAATCACAATCCTTTCGATCTATCACGCTAAATCTTTTATTAGTATAAAACGAGATGTCGCCCAACTGAAACTGGCATTATAAAGATGACAAGTTTCGTAGTATTTCTACCTTCGAACGCATCACCCGATATTTACCCGGAAAATACACCTTCTAGTTTTAAAGTTCAATTAGCAAAACCTTTAAATTTTAATAATGAAAAATGGTCTTGCGCATTAGCAGAAATAATTCTTCCTGAAACTTATTCGAATATAACAAATGAGTATTCGCATTTCCAAGTAGGGCACGTGTCAGATGTTATTTCACCCGAAGAAAATCAATGGGATTATATTAAAATTGAAATTCCACCAAAACGTTACGAGGGTGATCTAGATCGAAATAAGAATAATATTCCAACATCTCTTCAAAATAATATACTCAACGAGTTTGCTAAAACTATTGAGGCCAATCAATCACTTAAAGGAAAAATACATATGAATACGGTAAAAGTTGACGAAAACGAAGACAGTTCAAAATTAAAAATACAGTTACAAAAAGATGTGCAAGTAAGAATACCTCAAGCATCGCCCCTAGCATCTGTTCTGGAATTTCGAGAAAATGATTTTGTCGACAGTGATTATCTTTCTAATTATCCTCTCTCGAATCACGCTAAAACTATTTCTTTAACTTACGCAACAAATTTTATCGAAGTACGAATTAAAAAGGCGTTAGTTGTGAATAAATATCAACAAAAATATTTACCACGACAAATTCCCGTGGAAGAAATACAATCACAACCCAGGAGAAAAAAACAGAAAATTAACAAGAAACCGAAACTAAAACCAGAAGTGAAACAAGAGGAAAAACCAAAACTTGAACCAAAAACAAATTTAGAAGAAAAGCCAAATTTTAAACTAGAAGAAAATATAAACAACATTTTACCAACAGAACCTTTAATTCTAAATATTAATGAAGACGTCAACCAACCAGAAGTTTTAAATCCTTCCGAAGAAAATATTCTACCAAGTTCTCTCCCAATACCCATTAATCCACCATCTCAGCCTGTTATTAAACAAATACAATGGAATAATTACGCGATTGTTTTTGAAGCGGGCAGATATGAGGGAGAAAGACAATATAATAATGAAATTCAACCGTTCACATTACACTTAATTATACGTGATTTATTAGAACGATGTAAACCAAGACAGTTTGATGGATTAAAAACCGCGATATCTTCCGATGATGAAGATAATTTATATTTTAATTTAGAAATACCGGTAGGAATGGAAATTAAATTTCAAAATCCATTAGCAGATCTTTTTAAAATTCCAACAGACACTTATTTTACGGGTATTCAAAAATTTGGACCGTTAAATAATTTAAATAATATTACTTTTAATTCGCGTACTAATTTTATCGACATACGTATTGAGACAACAAAAATACCGCAATTTGAGCAGGAAGATTGGGCTTTCTATTCCGTATCAATTATCCAACCTTTTTTATTTGAAGGTCAGAGAGATGATTTTGGAAATATTATCCCATTATCTTTGCATAGGCAATTAAAAAACGAGATTCAACAGGCGACTAACTTCCCCCCTTTAAATCGGTACGAAATTAGTTACGCAATAGAAGAAATAAATCGAGGTCATTACTTGAGAATTTCATTTCCTAGAGATCTACAAATTGCCTTCACTGGGAGATTAGCAAATATTTTTAATATAAACGCGCCAGAATTTCAAAATGGTGTAATTAGCAGTAAAAATCCTTTAAAAGTGTATGAGGAAAAATTTATGTCAGATGAAGAATCGGTTATAGATTTTAGGTACAATAAAAATATTCCAATCGAACACCCTAACTGGGAAAATGACAGTTATACGTTTGAACGAAACTATTACGAGTCTGATAAAGATTTAGGCGGGAATTTTATACCGTTATCTCTTCATTTCAAAATTTTGAATGAACTTCAAAAATATTTTGATTCTCATATCTCACTTAAGGCGGGTTTTTTTATTTTCAAAGAAAATGGAAATTATTATTTTCAAATTGAATTAATGAGTGGGTTGGAAATTAAAATATTCGGTCCTCTAGCAGACCTCTTACAAATTGAGTACAAAGTAGATTATATATCCTCAGTTTATAAAAGCAAAGCATTAGACCCTCTTCAAATTAGAATAGAATTAGATAATACGGCTAATTTTATAATTTTTCGAAATGATTTAAACAGAGTTGAGAATAGTCGACGACAAAAACGTGATATTGATTTCCACAATTACGAACATGGTAAAAATAATAAACTAAATATTGTAGACAAATTCCATTGTCGAATTCCAACTGGGGTGTACCACACTATTGATGATATTTTATTAGCAATGAAACAATCATTGCCACATCAGAGTTGGGCTAAATTCGAGTTTAATTTTAATTCAGATTCGACAGTTTCAGTTAAAGGTTTGGGTGGAAACAGTTTTTTAACCTTTCCAATAGATAACCCCAAACTCGGGCGAATGTTAGGTTTTTCAAATAATCAAATTGAAAGGCCTCTTTTTAACGAAATAGGCATGTACCCCGCAGATCTCAACCACGGAATATCCGGAATTTATGTCTATACAAATATTATACAACCTATAATAACAGGACACACTAATACCCCCCTGCTGAGAATTATCAAATTAAACGAAAATAAAAATCGAGCACAGGTTGAAAGATTTCATTTTTTAGACCATTTTCCAGTTCTCTACGATCAAATTCAGACTATAGAAATTTCTTTAAGGTCGGATTACGGTGAACTCCTGCCATATAAAACAGGCAAGACTATTATTAAATTAATATTTAAAAGACTGGATGCTTAGTCTAAAGTACACTTAAAACAAGCTCATCATGGAAAGATATTATCATCATTATGTTCAAACAGGACGCGGATATAACATCTTTCGAGGAAGTCAATATCAGACTGGGCGTGGATTTGGGTCAATTTTTAAAAGTTTAGCAAGATTCGTAACACCTCTTTTTCGACCCGTAGCTAAATCACTCGGTATTCAAGGGTTGGTTATGGGGAAAAGGATAATGGACGATGTTGTTGCTGGTCAAAATTTTAAGGAGTCGTTAAAAAAAATAGTAAAATTGCTGGAACAAATCTTTTAAATAGTCTCAGTGATACCATATTAAATACACAGAAAGGCTCTGGAGCTCGAAGAGTAAAGAAGCGCAAATCAAAATTACGCAATAAGCAAAGAAAACGCAAGAGAACAAAAACCGATTTTCTTGACTAAAGCATTATGCCTCAATTTGAATCTATGTGTTCGGAGTTGGAGCTTTTTAACGAACCCCTGATTAATGGTAATATTGAGGGAAATAAATTTGTAGACTATTTCCCTATAGCTCCCTTGTCTAATGCTACACAGATTGATTTTTCTATCCCCGGGGGAGATTATTATATTGACATGTCAAACTTGATGCTTAAAATTCGAATTCGGGTTAAAAAAGAACAAAACGGTGTTTTAATAGATATACCTGCAGCCGAAAAAAAAGTATCATTATGCAATCTTCCATTGCATTCTATTTTTAGCCAAATAGACGTGTTTATGAATGAGACTTTAGTACAATCTAGCAACAACTGCTACCCATATTTAGCATATTTAGCAACAGTTTTAAATTTTGATAAAGGCGCCAAACAATCTTACAAAACCGCCGAGGGCTATTACGAAGACGGGTTTTGCGACCCAACGCTAGCGTTTAACGATGTTCATAAAGATAAAAAAAATAATGGAATTTTAAAAAGAAGTAAAGATATTGCGGGATCGAAACTTTGTGAATATATGGGAAGACTTCATGTAGACTCTTGTAAAATAGACAAATTTCTTTTAAACAAAGTGAATTTAAGAATTCGACTCTTGAAAAATTCCGATGAATTTATAATTATATCACAAGAAGATGTTAATATCAAATATAGATTAATTATCGAAGACGCTGTTCTTACTGCTAAACATATTATCGTAAATCCAGATCTACAGCTGGCACATAATGCTATATTGCACAAACAGAGGGCTTTGTACGATCTAACACAAACTGTTGTTAAAACTCTGACAATATCAGCAGGCGCGAGCGATTTCGTGAAGTCAAATATTTTTTTAGGTAAAATTCCAAATCGTGTAATAATCGGAATGGTAAACAATTCTGCTTACAACGGGTCTAGTCGAGAAAATCCCTTTCAATTTAACCATAATAATCTCTCGTTCTTACAACTTTCATTAGACGACCAGAATATACCAGAAACTGCTCTAACTCCAGATTTTAATAAAAACCTCTATACTCGGTCGTATTATTCACTATTCTCGGCAATGGATTTAATTGGAAATAACTCTGGTAATTGTATTGATTACGAAAATTATAAAAACGGTAATACATTATTCGCGTTTGATTTAACTTACGATTCCTCGGCAAACTCTAACAACCTCTCAATTCAACGAAATGGTAGTTTACGTATGGTAATGAAGTTTGCTTCCCCCTTAACTAATATTCAAAACATAATTATTATTGGAGAATACGAAAACCGATTTGTCATTAACCAAGAGCGTCAAGTTACGTATATTACGGAATAAAACCAATCAACGACGGCAAAGATTGATTAGTTGTTTCGCGAAATCGTAGTGGTAAAGATGTCTCGAACTCACAGTCTCTCACCCAAACAAGAAGTAACGGTGCTAGGATATGTAAATCCATCCATCAAAATTTACCGACTAGACACTTGCGCCGAATTTGAACTGAATTTAGAAGCCTGGCAATCTCTATTCACATTCGAAAAGGAAATAACTGATTTTTTTGAAGACCAAGTTGCTTGTTTTCACACCTGGCTTCCGCTTGAAGGTTCAAAGATAAAAATCGACTGTTTCAAGGGACAAAAGGAAAAACTCGTGGATGTGCGTGCTTGTGCCAGAGGAAAAAACCATTTGTATCATCTTTTCTATTCTACAAATTATGGTTTTAATCTCAACCAAGCAGGGTGGAAAAGATTAAAACATTGTAAACATACAATTGATCAGGAGATTAATTTAATTTTGTCGGCAAAAAATATTATGCGTGACATAATTGTACATGAGCTTACGGATAAAATGTTTGAAATTACCGAAAATTGTGAGAATCCGCATTGTAAATCTTCGATTGCTCACGATGTCTCTTGTAAACTAGGATTTAGCACAAATTTTGAAGACCGAGTGGAAAATATGATATTAATAGCTATCCCCCAATTAAACTACGATCATATTGTTGTAAGATTCCAAAAGGAATTTGGACTTGATCCCTTAATAGTAGAAAGTCAATTATATTTTGATATTGTACAAAATGTTTCAAACTTAAAATGCGATTTAATTTATTAAAATAAAAACTTTTACTATAATCTGTTTTTATTATTTCTATTCACACATTTAAAGATGATGTTGTCAAAAACAGACAAACAATTAAGTAAAGTTTATTACGATGTTGAAAACCCATACAGTTATTCTGACAGTGTTACTTTAAGAAAAAAATTTCCCAAAATTTCGGAAAAAGAAATTAAAAATTTTCTCAGTAAACAACCAACCTACACACAACACAAAGCTAGGAGGTTAAATTTTAAACGTAACAAATTATATGTAACGACGATTGATGAGACATTTATGGCCGATTTATTAGACCTCCCTATTTTACAAACTTTTAATAAAAAGTACCGCTATACGTTATTAGTTCAGGACATTCTAAGCAAATTCGCTTTCATTCTGCCAATTAAAAATAAAACCTCGAGCGAGATTGTGAAGGCCTTTAGAGAGATTTTCAAAAAACGAGTACCCCTTAATTTATGTACCGACGCAGGGACAGAATTTCGAAACGCCCCATTTCGCGCTCTCTTAAAACGTTATAACATCCACCATTACCTCACGTACTCCGAGAAAAAAGCTTCTATGATCGAGAGACTCGTTCGCACGGTAAAATCAAAATTTTTTAAAATAATTACCAAGACCGGCGATTTACACTATCTTAATAAACTACCATTAATTGCAAAAGCTTATAACGCTCGAAAACATTCAACAACGGGAATCGCCCCTAAAGATGTCAATAAAAACAATGAATCGGCAATTTGGGAAAAAAACTATGGCAATCTTAGTATGATTGGAAAGGCAAGTTTAAAAATTGGGGATAAAGTTCGATTAGCCGTTGCAAAAACAACATTTGATAAATCATACAGGGGAACGTTTACAGCCGAAATATTTGAAATTCATAGAGTAATTACGAGAGATCCCTGTATGTACATTGTGAAAGATTTGACCGGCAATATAATTAAAGGAGCTTTTTACGCTCAAGAAATAGTTAAAATTCAAGTGTAGAGCGCTACAGTCTTTATTCAACATTTTGTTAAGCATGGGTAAAGTACACATTCTCCTGGGTCTCGCGATTGTAATATTTGGAGTGAGCGCAACAATAGTTTCCTCCGCGATGAAATTTAAAAAAAGAAGTCCAGAATACAGCTTAGATATTGGAATTTGCGACAAAGCCTTCAATTTAGGAAGAGACACGTACCTTGTAAAATGTAACGAAACTTTTGACGTGCGACATTTTAAAAAAGAAGACGGTAGTTTAAAACCATCTATCAGAGGAATCAACTTAACAAAAGATCAATATGAGAAATTATGCATTTTGACAGTGACGTGAAAGATGAATACTAATCAAATCCAAGCTATACTTAAGTGTGACCCCCGTTCGAGAGATAAATTTATCGGAGTGTTTCCCGCTAATAGATTACCAAAAGTTCCAATTAAAAAAAAATCATATTGTTTCGTAATCAACACCGATCCCGATACGCTTCCAGGGTCTCATTGGACGGCTGTTTACAAATCGGGCGACACTCTGGACTTTTTTTGTTCTCTAGGAAGATCACATCGTGACTATGGATTTTTGCTAGAGCGATATAGCAAGCGTATTCGACACAATACTCATAAATTTCAATCAAATAAAAGCCAAAACTGCGGACCACATGTGATTTATTTTCTAACCTCGAGATGTATGGGGATTTCTTACAGTAAAATAATTAACGAATTGTATAATTTCGATTTAAAAAGAAACGATAGTTTAGCGTTGTTGAATATATGTATTCATTTGATGAAAGAGTGGAAACGAAATAAATCAATTTGTTTAAAATAAAAAAAAATGTTTATTTATTTCACACATAATTATTTTTACACATTTTTTATTATTCTTGCCAACGAGAAGGAGGGCGGGTCTGTCTTTTAGGCCTCGGCGATTTTTTTGGGGGGGATGGTAATTTTAATTTTTTTTGCGGCGATATTGGAACGCCACCGACAGCACCCTCCTCCTCTAAAGACAGCTCTCGATCCCAATCCTCTTCCTGGCTTAATTGACTTCCAATATCGGTATTTTCTAAGTATTCTTCAAATATTTCATTTTCTCGACTTAATCGTTTACGCATTCTATCATCGGTAATTGTCTTTTGTTGCTTAACAATCGGCGTAGATGCTTTCCTCTTCCAAGATTCTACATTTTTTAAGAGACTCGGGAATTTTCTACTCTGATCGTTTTCTCTCTCACTGAGATATTCTTTCATTTTGCGTGTCATAGTATTTAAACGAACCTCGGCAGCGTCGCCAGCGTTAACTCCCTCGGGCGTTTTGAAGGGTGAATAAATTTGCGAGGTGAACGGGGAATTTAATGGAGCAACAGGTCCGGGGGCTTGAAAGTTTGTAATTTCAACTTTAGGTACCGGTATCGCTTTTCTCATTTCCCGGGCCTCGCTCAGTATTTTTAGAAATTCTCGCAATTTAGAGCGGCTGTTTAAATTAGAAGTTAATATATTTTGCAACTCATTATCTAATAAGTTATAATACGTTTCCTGGGGAGAAACAAGCTGTTTATTTTCTTGAGATATTTGTCCGACACTCGAGGCGGGAACTAAAATCATTTTTTTCATTTTATCTTTTATTGAATAAATTGGCAATTAAAGGAACAATAGAGCCTAATAAAGCCGGTATAAAGAATCCCGTACCTTTCTGAATTATTAGAGCACGCTTCTTTTTTTGCGAAATTTTCGGACTGGCTAAGAAGCGTATTGTTTTTTTATATTTAGAAAGTTGTTTTTTTTTGGCTTTAGATAATATAATTCCACCACCTTTCAAGTTTTTGCAAACGCTTTGTAAGGCTTTTAATTGCTTTGGAGAACTGTTAGCTAATAAATTTTTACGTACCCCTCCTTTAGATTTATACAATAAATTTAAATATGGATAGTGTGTTTTAAACCTGTCAGAGGGATTTGCAATAGGAGTAGTTTTTTTACGTACTGTCTTTTTTGGTGTCATTTTCTTTAATGAACTTGATAATAATATAGTAAATTATTTATTATTGGAAAAAACTACCATTTGTGGTCCGTTTTGATTAAATGTGTACGATCTTAATCGTAAGCTATCTGGAGTGGTTACAGATGTGTCTATAAATAGTGAATTGTAAGGTTCTCCAGTAGCCATATCGTAGGCTAATTTAATTATTTTTGTATTATTTGGAGATATTTGATTGGCCAGATATTGGATTTGACTTAGATCTCGAGGAGATTTAAACAGATTTAGATATGACATATTAAGAGAGATTAAACGAGATTGTTTGCCTCGAGGAAATAGGGTTTGTGAGATTAATACAACTGAAATTTCATAATGATGACTGTCTACGGTAACTAATTTCGCAATTTGATCATTTTTGTAAAGTTCGTCTGCTAAATCGTCAATAATAAGTAAAGAATTTCTATTTGATTCCCAGAACTCGCTGTCCATTGGCGGAAGTCCTTGAATAAACTCTATATCGGTTAAAAACTGAGATAAATCGTGGTAACCTGATTGCCAAACCGAATAACAATAAATAATTTTAATAGGAGGTTTATCAATTAATTCATTCCTCCATCTAATTAGTGAGTTCGCCCATGCTGACTTGCCCGACATTGTAGGTCCTGACACCATCATTCGAAACGGTGAAAGAAATTTTATATAAGACATTACTGTTTAAACAAAAACAACATACTACGTATTTTGTTAGTACATTGTCTGTTTTATAGAATATATGAAAAAATAAACACATTTTTAAATTTAAAAAATTATTTTATTAAAGTTTAATGTTTCTTATCAAAAACATCCCTTCACCAGTTATATAAAGTTTCAAAACAACATACAAAAATAACATTTTGAATAAAAAAATAAAATCATAATATCTCCTTCACCAAAAAATTATTAATTCCCGTTTTTTAGTAAAAATTCAATTTTGGAAGTTAAAAGTTTAAATCTTAGGTTATTTAAAAATAAAGTATTTACTCGATTTTCGGAAGAGATTTCATTTACGATAACTATGTGGTTAAATGACACCTGTTTTGCAAGTTTTTTTGTTACATGTTTTTTAGATTTATAATTAAAAGACAACTTTATTTTACAATTCGCCATTTTCACATTCTAAATATCCATAGGGGACACTGGAAATATTATCTTGTAGCACACGTTTACAAAAAGTCTTTTTGAAAGTTTTACTTAAGTTGCCAACACGTAAAAGCATTTTGTACTTATCTTTTATTACGTTAAAGGGAATTTTCACCTTAAACTCGGTATTTGGCACAAAAATCATTTGTTTGAAGGCGTCGAAATGTATGATGTCTGAGTTTTCCCTGGTAAGAGTTATTCCTTTAAGTTTTATAATTGTCTGATTATTTTCAAGTTTATAGCTGTAGCTTTTTGGTCCAGTTGATACGAATTTTGTGATATATGAATTCGGAGTCTCGCACGTAAGTTCACCTAAATTACCACCGAGGGGGGTAGCCACTCGTGTGGTTTATGTGTAAATTTTATTCCGTCCGTGTCATAATAAATTACACGCTTCCCCAACCTATTAATTAGCTTATGCAGATGAATACGACCGTAACTGGTGACAAAGGAAGCCACTATAACATTACCTTTGCGAAAAGTTGGTGCAAGCTCACTTTTTTTTTTATAGCTTACCATGGCAACATCGTTGTTGATTAAATGAAAGTCTGTTAATTTATTCGATGTGTCTGCTATAATCTCTGTTAATTGTGAGTATCTATGTATAATTTTAGTTGATGATTTGTCCATTCTTAACGCCATTCTGCCATATAACGAATTTTGCGCCAATTTCGCGGAAGTTCTTAAGGATGGGTTATCAACAATTTCCTCAGGCTCTAACCTTACTCCATCAGCTTCGTATATCGCGTCTAAATACTCTTTTTGCTCTTGATATGTTTTAATATTGGGTGGAAATCCTGAATTTTTAACTTTTGCTTTAAAAAAAATATCTATATATGGTTTGAAAAAATTTGTTGTAATACTATAGTGGTATACTTCGAAAATTTCTAACAGTTTGTAGTTACATTCTTTTATTGAATAGTAGATTTCCACCGAGGGTAAGACTACCGTTATAGCTCGTTCGTCAATACTGTGGGTACATTTGTTGTCATTTTTTATTACACAACTTCCGCATAAAGGATAATAAAGTTTTTTATTAAATCGGTATGGAAGAACGGGTAAGTAGAGATCTCTGGGGGGGAGGATTCGACAACTAATTATTCCAAAATACGCGTCTGGGGCATAATCAAAATTGTGTGTGATAACTTTAACATTTTTACAACCGTATTCCATTTTTTGTAAACAATAGGCGTACAGACTACAAAAGTCAAAATATCGGATTTGTTCTCCAAGTAAGGGCTCTACTTCATGATACAGTTTAATTGTTTCTACACGGCCACCCACTAGCGAATCTCTAGGGTTAATTTTAGGAATGATTTTAATTGTATTAAAAAATGCTTTCGCCTCGACATTCTTTCTCAACAGTTCTAATATCTCACATTCAAAAATTTGAATATATGTGTGTTTTGGTAAACTTTGTTCAATAAATTCTTTTCGGTCTAATTCCCTTTCTCTAATTTCTTTGAATGATTTTCCGACAATTGAATTAAAGCTCGAGCCAGAAAAATGTTTTGGACAACCGTGCCAGAAATCACCCATTACATCAATTACTATGGGTGGATTTTCACAGTAACCATCTACAAAATACGGTCCTACAGACTGTTCTCCCCCTGAACTTCTGACAGTTTGCAAAATTAAATTATTTTCCTTCTCGTACCAAGATAAATATTTTAATGCAATCTCGCTTTGATTCTGTCTACTTGCCAAACCGATAGCAGGAATAGTACATAGTGTATATGGTTCTAAAAACTTGTCAATAAATACATTATTAAGTGCCCCGGAAAGAGAAATACCCCCATAATTACTGATATCAATTTCAATTAGTTCTTTATATAAGATGCGAAATTTCTGCAAAGCTAAGCGTAATAAATTACAATCTAAAAGACAATACGCTCTGGATTCTGATTTAATACAATAGACCGGTTCGAGCTGTTTGTGTGAATACCAATTTTTAAATTCTCGGTATTCAAATTCTTTCATTTTATGGGGTTCAAAGTATTTTTCGTCCGGAATTTTACCTGAATAGTTCAAAGTGTCTTTCGTCCAAAAAATATAGGGAAAATATCCTTTAGATTGAGGCAAAGAAAACATTTTAGGAAAATGTCTTAAAGGAGCACTAACATAGTTCAAAGAATCTACAAAACGAATGTCTACCCCTTTAATATAAATAGTGAGTATCTTGGCTCCATCGTAAATAACCTCGGGAATGACATGATTAATTAATTTAGAAATAATAAACATTCCGTCGAAAGATCTTAGATTATGGGCCATTACGATGAGGTTGGTAAATTTCGGCCTAATTGTTTTTCGCTTTCGTTTCCCATCCGTAAGTAAAACAGTTTCATGTTGAAACAAAAAATTGAGAAAGTTATTTACACAATATTGTCCTTCAAAAACCGTGGTTTCCACAGGCTGATTTAAAATTTCACTTTGGGCCACTAAGAGCATGGGTTTATGCACATTATTCTCGATTATGGTTTCAATATCGAAATATACATAGGATCGTGGTTCTTTTTTAAATGTCGACTGTTTAACATAATGTTGGTTTGGAGGATGATCGATTTTACAAGATTCGCAAGCTGTTTCACATTTGTGAGTTTTTGAAGTTTCAAATTGAACACAGCATTTTTCACATCTGTGGAAAAGCTTGCAAGTTTCATTTTTTAGGTGAAAACTATAACATTCCCCTTGTTTTAAATATCTATTGCAAAGTTTACATCGAATTAAAGGAATTTCTAAAATTTCGTGAAATTCTCGACCTAAACATCTTTTACATTTAATATTTCTAGTGTCAAAACAGTGGTGTTTGTTCCTATGTGTGGTGGAATAAAAATTTTTTTCGCAATTTAAACATGAAGCTACACCGCCCCAAATGGAATGTAGATTTTTAGCTAAATGAACGTGCGTGCCAATTTTTACAAGTAGAATTTTGTGTTCGGCAGGGGGAAAACCCTTGAAATAAATTTGAAAATTTTCCGTGGCGTTAAATATTATTATCTGATACTTTGGGGCTAAATATGATTGAAATTTAGCTATATCACCAATTTCTACAGCGCCTCGAGCAATTCCTACATCATCGTGCAATTTCTTAGCGGCTTTAGTTTGTAATTTACTACGAAAGCGTGTTAAGGTTCGATATTCTTTAAGAACGGTTGTTAATGGAAGTTTATTCTTTTTGTACTCGGCAATTTCACAGAGTTTTATTCCTACTGTAAGGGCTCTTGCTACGCACAAATTATCGATATTATTGATATAGTAAAAATTGGTTTTAGTTTTTAAAAAAGCATCAAGATCGATAATATCTCTATTTTTTAGAGATAAAAATTTTTTTCCCATTTTCTGTGGGGATTTCAAAAGAATTATACTAAATTTAATTTCTCCATCTAGTAAGAAATCTTTTTTTGATTGAGCAACGCGAGCTATATGGTTAAATATTCGAGAAACAGTTAACTGATCAATTTTAATAAATTTAATGTTAATTGGATGTTCTAAATTTTCCGATTGAATTGCAAATCTGAGGAAATCGAAACCGGGTGCTTCTTGTCTTACGTATTTGATAATTTTGGACAGAATCTTTTCAAATACTGTAAAAAATAAATGTGTGGGGATTTCGTTTAAGTCTATTAGAGCTAGGTCAATGTCCAGTTGTTTACATTTCCACTTTTTTGAATTTCTAGGGCTTAATTTTTTAATTTTATAAAACTTTTTATAATTAAAACTGTTTAACGATGAAAAGTCTAATTGAGAGTCCGAATCGTAATCACTCGAGTCTTCCATGTTCTAATTTCGTTTCCAGGTCTAAAATATTATTCTAATTACTATTACGAATAATTAATTAAGGAGTTTAACTTGCCTTCGTGGGTGGAACAACAATTTTTCCTTCCGTCTGCTCAATTAATTTTTTCAGCCTGTTTGTTGAGTTTATTATTCGAATAACATCCATGGATAGGGTGTTAGCTAAGAATTTCACCCTCTTATAATCACCCTTCCAGAGTTCATCTTGGGGAAGATGTTTGATGTTTTTATATGAATATATCTGGATATCTAGATATAATCCCTTGTCGCTCGCTTTTTTTCTCGGAGTTTTAGTTTCGTAAGACACTCCCCCTTTCTTGACTTTCACTGATTGTTCGATTCCAACTTGTTCGATGTTTGACATGCGACGAACCTCTTGAATATAGTCCCCATCCGATTCGTCAGACTCTAATAACATCTCCTGTTCAGGACTATCGAAAACTGAAACTACCTGACTCTCGGAGATTTGACTATTACTTGTGGAAGCCATTTTAGCCTGTTATGATTCAATAGAAAATTTTGCCCTTTTATACCAAATGTATTTTTCATTAATTTTTTTCAAAATATAAAACCTTGAATATTAAAGTGATTAATACTACAAGGATAGAACCTAGTTATAATTTATCAGTATGTAAATGGTATTTAAAATTGTTTGTGAATGTCAATTTAAATATAGACATGTATAAAAATATAAAATTATTAATTATTTTTTTGAAGGACTTTATATTTAATTTTCGTGACAAAAAAGACAACGCCCTAAGAGTTTTAATATTATTTTGCTTTAAAAATCGATTATGGATGTAAGAATTTTGGTAATTACAGGGTTAGATGTTTTAAAATTCTATGGGAAGAAATATATTTCTGCGAGGTATAAAATTTAAACGAATGGATAAAATTATATTTCTGCAGGGTGTATTTGATAAAAAATTGTATTTTGACTTGATTTTAAAACAGGTTAAAATCAGGATGTAAAAATTAAATATTCTGAAATTTTTCTTATAAAAAGACTGTCTTTCACCGTGTTCCTTTTATAAACCATGGGCTCTCGCGAAGTTTTGACTGTTTCTGGTAAGATTACTCATCCTCTCGCTATTAACCCTTTTTCACTAAAATATTTAGCTTTACGTAAAGTTAGGAATTATAACCTTTTTAAAATTAACGATATTTCAATTAGAGTTGAAAATTACTGTATGAGAACTGTCTTTCTTGAGTGTAAAACATTAATAGAACCCTTTAACAAAATTGTTTTTGCCTGTCCCTTTATAAAAAATTCTTTCAAATTATCACCAGCTGTTTTCGCTTCGGTTTTTTCTAGAAGAATCAATAACAATTCTTGTCTATTTGACGTTCATTCTGTTAATTTTGTCTGTCCCCACGAGGCTTTTGAGTTTGACGGCTTATTGTTCCACACTCAATCCTCTCTTGAAGGCTGGTTTTCTTACGAAATTTTACGCCTAATTGGAAAACATATGCGCCTATATAAAAATTTAAATAAGATCCCATGGTTCCGTCAACATAAAAACCGTAGGAGCCTTCAACGTGATCTTTTAATACTCTTTCAATTACAACAAGTTTCCTTTTTCCGAAAAAAACATTTATCTATTACCACTGACTTTCGCCTAACACGGTATAACATCCGTTTGGAATTAGGCATGATCGTTCTATTTTTTATTAATGATTTGGATCGACAAGAAGTTAAAATAGTTACAACTTTAGAGTAAGGAATACTAATTTTAAAAAAATAATTACAATAATTAAAATAAATATTTTTATTTAGTTGCAAATTATCTCGACCGAATCAAAATTTAAACGATCGTCGGCAACTTTTCCAACTGCGACTCAAGGTAATTACAAAAATTTATTTATTTTTTAAAAAACTAAAACTATTTATTTTTTGAAATAGGACTCAAACCTGATAAAATTTTAATTTTTTTATTTAAAGACTTTTTTGTGTTTTTATTTTTTAATTTGTTTATTTTGGTGAAAGGTTTTAATTTTTAAAATGTTTTATATTTTTTATTTTAAATGTTTTTATTTTAGAAAGTTTAAGTGTTTAAATATGTTTTCCAAATCAACTAGCTTTATTAATTTAATTCAGGCGGTGGAGGTTGTTTTTAATATTTCATAATCTACTTTTTCTTTTTTAACTAGCTTTATTAATTTAATGTTGGGATTGGTGTAAAGTTCTTTTTTCTCTATATTAAAAAATCCTTTGTTTTCATCTTTTTTATCCAACGCATTTTCAAGAATTTTTATTAGTACATTTTGTACTAGATTTAATGTTTTTCTATTATTATTATTTTTTTTGTTTCTTCATCTCTTGCGCTATCTTTTTTTGTTTCTTCATCTTTTTCGCTATATACACTTGATCCTACCGCTCATATCAAACGACCCATTGATTATTTATTATTCTTTCTGGTTTTTTTCCGGTTCTTTTTCATGTATTCTATGTACTTTTTTATACTAATATCTGTTAAACTTTAATGTTTTATGTTTGTTTTTGTAATTGATTAGTATATTAACTGAAAAATGTCTAAGTACATTTTGTACTAGGTTGTTTTTTTAAAAATTGAATATAATTGTTTTTATTAATTTATAAAAACATGTTTAAGAAGGATAGTGATAATTAGTTAACCTTCGTTGTATTAAAAATTAATAATTATTCCCAAAGACAATATTTTTAAATTTTTAAATAAAAGTCGGGCTTAAACTATAAAATCTCAATGTAAAGGATTTTACCAGGAGAAATCTAGACTCAAGATGTCTGGTGAATTACATCTAAAGCCTGTACTTTCTTTGCCGCGATCTTTAAAATTGTTTCTCTTCGAGTAGTAAGAATGTTTATTCTTTGTAATACTCGTCAAATTTCGCGATGGAATCACAAGAATTTAAAGTCTGAACTTCGTATGTTAGATCAAATTCAACATGTTGGCATTGAACAACATTCGATCTGTTTTAATTCAGACATTCTCGAACTGTATACTTCCGAAGCGATTAAGACCAAAACCAGTGTTTTATTCGTGCGATGATAGAGCAACAAAAAGAATTCTTGTGGTAAATATTTTTTAGATATATTCGTTTTTAATAGGTTAATTTATTTATATTTATAAATTCTAGCCTGAATTTCCAACCCGACATCTCGTTTTGTACCGAAGAGGAAAAATACCTTCTACGAATTGATGTAATTATAATTATTTTTATTATACACTTAAAATATTTTTTAACATTTGTTTTTATATTTTTCAGCCTTCAAATTATTTATACAACCTTCTTTAATTCTTTATTATTAATTTTGTTAGCTTTTAGTTTTATTGTTAGTGTTTCATATGTTGTTAAGTGTTTAAAAAATATATTGAAATATCATAGTTATTAAATATTACAATAACTAATTGTGTTTTTTTGACTACTTAAACTAGCATTGTTTTTAAAATAATAAAATATTTGCGAATAACTTATTTATATTAGTTTAATTATTTAAAGTATTTTGGGTGGGGCCAAAACCTCCAAGGGTATAAAGCGAAGGTCGCGAATTCGTTTCCCCATCTCGCAAATAACTAATTAGCATTTTAAACGGCGAAAAAACGAAAAAAACGAAAAAATGACACCAAAAGTAAATTAACATAAGTATTTGGTGGGGTCACATATTACCGCCGATATCTCGGTTCGACCTTGTCCGATCGTGACCAAACTTGTTGATTTGATAGACCGAGGCTTAGTGGTTGTTGACAGGTGTCAGGCGTCGAGGTCAAAGATTATCTTCAAGGTGAAATTGAAAACAAAAATATTTTCGATTTTTCCAAGGACAAAAATTTTTGGAAAATATTTTTGGGGGGTGGGGGGGTTGTTTTGGTGGCCATCTTGGCGGCCATCTTGGAAAAAAAGGGTTCATATTTAGTTACTCTCTACTAATGGTAACTTATGTAAAAGAAACTGTAAAAAGCATTATTTCAAGTTTAATTTGACAAAACTTACTTTTCTTTGCTTTTTAAGCGTTGTTTATACTCCATATTTTAAAGTACGGAGTACCCAAAACTTAAATTTTGCTAAAGAATTAGAATGCAACGTCTTTATAGTGATGGTTTAAGTTTACTTCTGTAACAATCGAATTTTCGATTGCACACAAGAAAACGTCATTTAATCCTATGTAAGGGTCACTTTTATTTCTTCTTTAATAGCTTTTTCTAATAAGAGGGGTAAGTTCTGAAATTTAAGAATTTCGACGTGCTAAGTATTCTCTGAAACAAATCGTCATTAAATCGTGCCAACGTCAAAATCATTTCAGAGTGAAATTAAAATTTTCTAAAATTAAAATTTTATGGTTTGAATGCATTTTATTTGGCGAAAGAATGTCAAATGTATAGTACAATCACTGCCAAATTTTGTTTTTCGTCATTTTTTTTATATTTGCTATTGTAAATATCAGGAATGCAGTTATTTTGAGATCAACAACATAAAAAATAGCTACGGTAGTAATATTAACAACTTTATGTGTATCTGAAAATAACAGTACGCGGTCGACATCTTTGCTAACCGCAGCTTACTGAAAAATCAACTGCATTTTTCTGTGTGTAGAAGCTGTCCTTATCTATGAAATGAAAAACTATTTCGCTATAACAACTTATATTTATAACGCTTAAAAAGAAAACAAACGTTACGCTTTTTCTGCAGAAATAGATCTGCAATTCGCTCTAAAATTAATAATACTAATAAAATAATAATCAGCTAGGTTAAACTCGTTTTCAGTTTCGGAAATCCAAATAAAAAGTGACCTTTTCGTTTTCACAATAAGAAACTTCGATTCCCCTTCCGCTTTGTTTAGAAAAAGTTAAAAAAGCCGGAAGTATGAATATTTCGCTCTAGTATTTAACTAAAAATATATTTCTAATAAAGACATTTAAATAGGAGAACGATTCTCGCTATATTAAAAGGTGATGTTGAAGATTAATAGTTTATATAGAAATCTTCAATCAAAAGTTGACCTCTAAACTCTATCCCAGACTTCAGAAGAGACTGCCGATTTCCTTTAATTTAAAGGTATATATGGTATAATTAAAATTATGTGTAAGCCAGATATTTTTGGAACTTTGACCAAGAAAAATGTTAAGAATATTTCAAAATTGAGACACAAAATACACACGAGGTTTATTGTAGGGAAGGCAAATAGAAAAGAGTAAGATATGGCACTATCTTGATGTTTTTTCACGATATTTATTGAACTAATATTGGCACTTTTTTCATATTAAGATAACTAATTCCACTTACTTTAAGAGATACTCAAATATAAATAAAATTTTGAATAGCACTTACTCTACGAATGATATCTAGATGTCTGTAACCGTGTTTGATTTCGATAAATGCCGATTCGTTCATGTCGCCAACCTTAAATATAAACTTTAACATAAAAATTCTTTCAATAAACGTTAGCGTTACAAGCCTTAATTTTTGTAAAAACCACATTATTTTCGCCTTGTTTTACACCGTAGTTTATTCTCTTTGACTACGTTGTGTTTATATTTTCAAGATTCTTTTAAAAACACGCAATTAGCTACAAGTACTTTTGAAAGACTTGATTTAGTTTAACCAAGAATGAATTCATGTTTACTAACTATATGCAGGCTGCACCGTATTCGCATCGTGATTTAACGCGCAAAATCCCGCTCCTTAGCTATTTAAGTGCTTAAATGGGCAAGTGAAAGCGGGAACACATAGCGCACTACTCGCTGTCTCAGGTGCCCTCGCTCGTTAGCGATTTAAGTGCTTAAATGGGCAAGTGAAAGTGGAAACACATAGCGCACACCTCGCAGTCTCAGGTGCCCTCGCTCCGTGTACGCGGAGTATTTCCGCGTTGATTCATGTTGGGCCTGCATATTCTCAGACAACAGTTATTCACTCTTGGTTTAACAGATAACTGGCAAACGCAACACTGTTTCATAATTTCCGAAAAACTACGTTTTCATCACACTCGTTTTAGGTCATTCATTGATGCTGTGTACGTATCCGCGGTTTGACGGATTATTTGCTCTCAATGGAAACTCCTCTGATCCTGAGAAGCAAAATGTAACTCAATATGTCATAGTGGATTTTTCTCTAACGAAAAACGTTATTTAAACTTATGAGAAATAACGTGTCGTTTTAAAACCAACTACTTCAGGCTATTCTCATTTTTATCCTCCACTGTGTTCTTTTCGAAGAAAGCTCGTGAATCTGCTTTCTTGCCGATTAATCAGTGATTTATTCTTGATATTAAATTTTGTTTATTTAAAAAACAAAAGTTTTTTGCAATTTGTTTTCGATTAAACTAATATTTATAAAATAAAAAAAGTTTTTCGTTCCCAGCGTGCAATTGGAGCAATATTTCAACCGTAGATTGGTTCCGTTCTGCACTTATGCTGAAGTTCACCATTTTCACTCGATTTTAGCTCAACCCCTACTTGATGGGAAATACGGGTGAGAGCTTAGACTAAACATGGATAAAATTTCAAAACGGTGTTTAAGTATTTTTGATACACTGTCAGATATAAATCCAATTGAAGAACAGGAAATTATGGCAACGCCAAACGGGACCAAATTAAGTTCATGTCTTGCGATAAACTTTTTTCGTCTTGTGATTAACTTTTTTTTTCGTCTAGGGATAATCTTTTTTTGTCTTGAGATAAACTTTTTCGTCTTAGACCTGCGTGGCATGCAGGGCTTGCCACCACCCTCCTACGCATTGGTACCCGGCCATCTGATTTAAAGGCTTCAAAAGTCGCTTGATGGCTTAGGCCTAAGGTGGTGCCTTGGGTATTAGCCTAGCTGATAATTATTATTATAATCATTGAGGTATATGCATTTCAATATCGAACCCATTTATACAAAACGTTCATATTTAGATTCTCAGAATACGTATAATTAAACCCATCAACAAATAAACATTTTAATCAACATTAATAAGCATAATTAACCAGATAAAAATTGGCTTGGGGTGCCTATATTTAATGAGATATATACATTTCAAAGATCGAAAAATGTGATGATTATTTCCCTTGCAACAAAATGGGGGGTTACACTGATATAAGAAAAAATCATTTGAAAGTTTTATTTTTAAACGGGTTCCGTATTGAACCAATTAAAGTTCATTATATTACAACAGTGCCGTCTTTCCCATTGGGCAAAAAGGGCACCACCCTAGGGCCCTTAAAGACGACCCGAAAAACGTAAAAATAAATTTTGCCCGATACGATCCGACCCGACCCGAAATAATTAAAATAAAATTTTGCCCGACCCGACCCGACCCGTAAAAATGAAAATAATTTTTGTACGGCCCGATAAATTAAAAAATAGATTTTACCCGGCCCAGCCCGAAAACCAGATAATTCCTGAAAACCCGACCCGACCAGGAAACCCGATAAGACCCGAAGAACCGCCGCAACCCATATCATGAAACTTTTTTTCATTTTATTATATAGTGTAGATGTAGATACGCAATATAAAATATAACAAGATACATTTATTTATTTAAACAATTTTTGTGAAGAACAGTTAGTTGCGAAAGAGTTGAACCTTTTAAATTAGTTCTTCGAGGACCAAGTGTCAGTCCCGTGCTGGAAAATACACGTTCGTCACTCGTTTGTGACGCGGGAATATCTAGAATTATTTTAGCAATCTTTTTTCAAAGAACGCCGAGACATGCGACTTGCAAATTCGCAATTTAACGCCGTGAAATCGAAAGTAAAACCAAAACTAAACGTAAGAGAATTTTAGTCGAATCGGACGACTGTGACGACCTTGAAATGATAGTCGTGCTGCTCGCAGAACTCATTACGTCTATCTCTCTCCCACATCCGATGTGTCGGAGCCGGAGCCGACTCCGATTGCACTAATAATTTTTAAGCGCATGTATATATATTAAGATAACAGTAATGTTTCTATAAAAGAATACACGATTGAGTTTCAAAAACTTATCAAAGTGTTAAATAAACTTCACAACATCATCATTCATCAATACTAATAAAAATATTTTATTTTGTTTTTACAAAAGATAGATAACAAAGTTACCAGTGGAATGTACCACTACTACTGCTAGGACTTAAATAATTAGTATTTACCAAGTTATCAGTGGAGTGTACCACTCCTACTGCTAGGACTCGTAAATTCATAACAAAAAAGGGAGCGTCCGTAAATTACGTGAGGCGATTTTGGTGATTTTTCAACTCCCCCTCCCCCCTTGGTGAGATGTCGTGAGATTTGGCTCGCCCCCTCCTAATATCACGTGATATTTTTCAAAGTGTGTATTTTTAGTGTAAATACATTAATCTGTGTTTGATTGCGTTGGATTTATTGAAAAAAAAACATAATTTGCTTAACTATTTATATTTAAGACTAGTTAAGACTAGTATTTTAGACAGAACGTAGTCTAGAATCACAGTGATAAAATTGAACAATAAAATACTTAAATTTTAAGTATTAAGGAACTACTAAAATTCGTAAATGAATATTCATTCTATTTCAGTCCACGGGGACTCATGTGGAGTCTCAAGAGTGACTACTGGAACCAACATGTCCCTGTGATTTTTAGTAAAATCATCTCATCCTTCAACGTCACTCTGATTTAGCCACTCTAAACCGTTGTCGCTTGTACACAGAAGCTCAGTTACTCGGCGTGTCACAATCCGTGAAGATCACACTTTGCACGCTGGTGCAGGTGGTGCTCTGTGGAACGCACGCCGGTGCTCTGCAGCTCTTGTGACGGATGAAAAGTAGATACCGCATGTACTGCAGTATCTCTTTTATAGATCACCACGTACACTTGGGCAATAGAGGTCAGCGGGCATGCTGATGAAGGTGTGTAAGGGTTGAATGACTTAATTTAACCCAGCTTTATCGCAATTTTACACTTTTTCTTGCGGAAAAAAATATTTGCCGAACCCCCCCCCCCCTCTCCTCCACGTGAGATTGGTTGAGATTCAGCTCAAACCCCTCCCTCCCCTAAACGCCCCACGTAATTTATGGACGCTCCCAAAACCTAGACATAAAAAATTACCATATAAGTATTGGAGCCGGTTTGAAACACTTGGAGCCAGAGCCGCGGCTCCAGTTCCGAGTCGGAGCCGACTAGAGCCGATAGGGTTTAAGTCGGGGCCGGAGTCGTATTGGGGCCGGAGTCGTATTGGAGCCGGATCCAGGTTTAGCACTAGAAACATTTCAGACGCCCTACGCAGTCGCGGGTACGGGTCGGGTCTAGCCGGCCTTTTTTTAAAAGCCCGGTCCTTTTGAAAATTGGCTCGGCCCGGCCCGGTCCATTTAAATTTAAAATAAAAAAAAACCCGGCCCAACCCGGACCCGATTGAAAATTAGCCCGACCCGAAATTTTCAAAAATTAAATTTGCCCGCCGCATAAAAAGCCTGACTCAATTGGGGGCCCAACTCGTCTCTAGGCCCCAAGATTCTGGAGTGCCCCATTTTTCAATTTTTGTAATACAAAAGAAATTTATAATCTAAAAAAAATGTTTTTAACATTGCTCAAAAGTTCTAAACTTTATATTTAGTCGTAAATCTAAAACGAATAAATACTTTTGGTTATTAGTATTTTTTAAATTCAGGATAAGCTTCTTCTTCAGTAACCTTTAGTAGGACGAGCGAAACTTTTTGAACCGATAGTTGTAGATTAGAGCGACGATAGACTTGGCACTGGAGGTTAAAAACTTGGGTGGAGTTATTAGCGGTCTCGCCCATAGCTTTGCCTAGGAGCCTCCAATTATGTAAAGACGGCCCTGACATACAATAAACCATCGGATGGTCATTGTTCAAAAGGGGGTAATTAAAGTTCAAAAATTAACTATCGGGGGTTCCTACTCGAACCAAGGTGCAAAGGGAGTCAAAAAATTAATCATACCCCAGTAGCACAAATAAGTCGGCCCGACGGTGTCGTTTTCCCGTAGACCCGACTTGCCCAAGAGCCATCTGGTCAAAATATCACCGTCGGTTGACTGCACGTTTAATAGTCCAGATTTAGTCGTCTGCACCGGAGATAACTGCCGGCCAACTGTTACTTAAAGTGGGAGGCATGACCTACCTGGCCAACACCCCGTTTAGTGATATCTAACTGAAGGCGGACCAGCACTCATCCGATATTTATCCAGCATTAATAGGACCAGTTTTCCTACACAATTTCACATGCCACGCTTTATAAGCACCCGTAGGTTAGAAATAACTAAAACACTTAGTGTCGATACACTCGTTACGCGGGTCTTCCTTACCTTATTTGAAGGTGTTGCTGCTGTTGTTTTTGATACTGATTGAATCGAAAGATGATTTTAATTAAAATTTCAAAGATTTATATAATTGAGTATCATAATTTTACCTAATACAAATATTTGTTAAATTTAAGCTAATAATCATATAGAAGTTTATTTTTTAAAACCTATTTTAGTACTTTACAAAAAAAATTCGGCGTAATCCTCAGCCACAGGTAGAATTCAATGCAAAATTAGGGGGAAGTACAAGAAAGATTATATTTAAACCTAAATTATAGCAATTGGCGAGGTTTTTTTCTTTTTCAAAAATACTATATAAAATTTGATTTAAATCGTGATTAAAATCAAGTTGATTTTAATCAGCCAACCCTGTTTGATTCATCTGTGTTAATGTTAAAATGTGTGTTAATAATGTGCCAAAATATGTTATTTGGTCCTACGACCATTTTTGACAAAAATTTGTTTAATCAACCGAACCATCTGTATTTAGAAGGTTTCAAGTTCGCTTTACACTTTAACTAATCCGTTTTCGTGTACGACATATCAGTAAAATGTAATTCTAGGAGGCTTTACCTTCCCAAATTATCTTGTATTTTGAAATTAAAACGTTTCCTCTTCCGAAGTGTATTTTTTATAACTTGAAACTCTACCTTTTATGGTTTCTTAGAAAGTTACCCAGTCAAAACAAAATCAGACACCTTGTATAAGTGGCAGTTATTATATTATTAAGAAATGTTTAACTTACTATAGTATCTTTCGGTTGAAAGAAATCTAGATATGAATTTCGTTAAACGAAAATCGAAATGAGGTAGAGATAAAATATGTGACATTAAGTTATTTGTCGCTTTCTCTGTCTGCCCAACTTGTAGCTTTCTCGTTTGATCGTGCTCTGCGACAATCGATCCGCAAAGAGACGCTGTTTTCATTTTAACAAGAAAATTATTTATTAATAAAAGGAAACACAAACGCAAACAGACCTAAAATTAAACGCTTAAAAGTTGTCTTTATTCAATATTCATGATAGCGTGGCAACTATGTAAAAGAATAATGTAATAGCTTGGGTTCCAAAATGACCATACCAACTTGACTATGTGTTTACTTATAATTTTGGCGTCTGAATCCTGTATTTATTATCCATTACTTCCGTGTCACCGTATTTCAGGGAGATCGAATTCATGCTGAACTGACAGGTTAAAATTGAAAATCCCAAAGACTCCCTCACAAAATCATTAATGTTATTTAAATTTAACGAAGTATTTGAAATAACCCTTCGTTTGTAATAACTTTCAGTAATTGAAGGTGAATTTTTTTAATCAAATATAAATATTAACTTATGTTGCATAGTAAAATTTAAAGTAAAAATAATGATCGCTAATGGTCAATTTGCTTCGGTTTTCATAATCTTAACACAGAACGCTCTAATCAAATTTGTTCAAATTTGAACCAAAAAATAATAATCAGCTAGGCTAATAACCAAGGCACCACCTTAGGCCTAAGTAATCAAGCGACTTTTGAAGCCATTGATTCAGGTGGCCGGGTTACAATGCGTAGGACGGTGGTGGCAAGGCCCGCATGCCACGCGATCGAGCCCACAGCTCCCTACACTAACTATTACCGTTAACCTTGACAAGTTTTTATGGAAGGGGAAACCGAAGAGCTCGGGGGGAACCCCTTAAACCAGTGGGGAGATAACTTGCAAACTCAACGCGGAAGGAGTTGTTCCGAGTTTTCACCCAGTGCCACAAATTGGGATCGAACCCGGCTCCTCTTGCTGCGAGGCGAAAGTTCTAACCACTTCGCAAATAACGAGCTGTTTTTTGAATTCTTGTTCAATATTGCACGTTAAACTATCTTGAAACAAAAAAATCAACATCTGGTCAAAAATTGCACAAAAGAATCATTATTATATTACAAACGTCTGATATCATATATATTGTTATAACCTTTTTCAATAACCCATTTTACAATAAAATTGTTAAACATTTGGAAATTTTTACATTTTTTCAGATCAGTTTCTAATTAGTTTTTCACTTTTGGGCCTACATACATATCCTGCTTTATATCTATAGTTTTATAGATATTCTCAATAGTTATATTGCATTCTGTTTTTAAACGGGTAATTAGAATTCATTTTCGTGAGAACGGAATTTGACGCTTCAGGGTATAAACCACCTTCTCTTAAAGTCACGTGACTTTTTCTCACCGCTCTCATTTTGACCGGGTTATAACGAACCCCAACGTTTCTCGATTCACCCTTTCAAATATGTTGGTAAAAATCAAAACCCTAATAAAACCCCTAATTTCAGAAAAGAAAATTCTTTACTTGTTATCTAGTTATAATCACCAATAAATTGAACTACACCCAATAAATAAGAGCTAATCTTACTTCGTAAGAAATAGTTTGAGCCACAGACCGATAACAACCTAACATTCTATAGATATATCTAGCCAAAAAGCTCGCGTTACAGGCAGGCCCTCAGCTAGTTGTGTGTTTCGAGGCACTCCACCCCAGTACGCCTCCCCAACCCCTTTTTCCCATAGTCAAACCACCGCAGTAAGGCACCCTCCCCCTTTTACCCATGCGAAAATTTCCGTGCCACTCTTTTCGCCATAGTCGAACCACCGCAGTAAGGCAACCTCCCCCTTTTACCAATGCGATAATTTCCATGGTTAGCTTTCCCCAAAAGTAGAACCACCCCAGTAAGGCCCTACCTCCCCTTTTTCCCCATGTGATTATTACCGTTCCTCCCGTTTTTCCGTTGTTGTAATTATCGTGGTACCCACCTCCCCCTTTTCCCATGTGATAATTACCGTGGTACACTTTTCCCCATAGTAAAACCACCCCAGTAAGACCCTTTCTCCCCCTTTTTCCCATGTGATATTTACCGGGGTATCCCTCCACCTTTTGCCCATGTGATAATTACCATGGTACCCCCACTCCACTTTTCCCATGTGACAATTACCGTGGTACCCTCTCCCCTTTTCTTCATGCGAGAATTTCCGTAGTGCTCCCCTCCCCCTTTCCATTGCGAGAATTTCCGTTGTACCCTTTTCCCCGCAAAAATAACTCAAACTCGCAGTCGTACCAAACCCCCTTGAACCCCTTTAAATCCCCTGTATCCCATGGCTGATGCATAAAGGCCACGGGATTAACGTACGCCGAGAGAGCCACGGTAGTCTAGAGGATATAAACCAGTTTTAATTTAAATTGTGCACTTTATGATAGAAGCATGAATCTTTCTGTAATTAAAATTAAACACTTATTAAGCCGATTAAAGATTGGAGGCATTCCCAATCTATTCTGTGACACTTGTGACAAACGAGATAAGTCAGTCACAATCTGTAAAATTCATAAGTGAACGACCCCCACTCTAACAGAGGCGCGCACTTCTCCGAAACGGAGCGGAAGGGAGAGATTGTTTTGGGGGACGTCGCTAAAGCAATTTTCAAACTTTGAACTGTACAAAAATTTCCATATGAGTCCTCTCTTCAATTCCGCTTCGTTTAAATAACATTTTACGCTAAACAAGGTACACATATCAGATTTTTTAAAAGCGTTAGTAATGTATGTTCAAACGAATACCAGAACATTTATTTCCCTTCTTGAGAAAAAACCCAATAAGGCTTTCTACAGGTGTTTGTTATCATTGTGACAATGGGTATAGTATTTAGGGAATCTGGTTCGGAATTCTTGGAAAATCCTATAGGCATACTTTCGCTTTTGGTTAGTCATTCTGTAGTCTCCACTTTCGAAATAGTTGGTAGGATTATCGTCCACTTTTTGCGGCTTCAGTTTTTCTGTAGATCGCGATTTCGCTTCCTTAAAATGATGAGTAAATTTAAATTAGTCGCGGACAAATCCTTGGTGACTAAAGAGAAAAAACATATTTCTATTAACTGGAATTTGTGCTTTATATGTCAAAATGTAGCTACCGAAAAATTAACATGTCCCGCTGAATACCAGGAGCGATTTAAATCAGCTAGCTATAAATCGATTTCGGAAAATATCGAAGCCTTGAGTAAGCTAAACTCATTACCACGTGGATTGAGCATTAACTGTTTAGATGATGTTTCTGGTCTCGAAAAAACTCTTAATCCTATGAAAAACAAGTTCCATAAAAAGTTTAGTTTACGTGTTAACAAAACGGAAGTTACGAGAGCGACCAAACGGTGTACTACTAAAAGAAAGAAATTTACACGAAGCTTTTCTGCTCTAGAAGTGAGTAAACCTTCCACTGCAAAGTGTTTTTTCTGTGTTGAAATTGGTACTAATTCGAAGCCATTACACGAAGCATCGACGTTTGATTTAGATAATCGTGTAAGACTTTGCGCGTTTAATTTATCAAAAACTTATAGCGAAGCTAAGTCAGGGAGATATGATCGCTATCGAAGCAACGTATCATAATGCTTGTTTAGTCAACCTTTACAATCGTGATAGAGACCGCCCAAAATTATCTAATATGGAAGAGTCAGGTTCATTCGAAAAAACCGCATTTGCTGAACTAATTTCTTACGTTGAAAGTACTCTTAGTGAAGAAATATCCGTGGTATTCAAATTGAGTGAATTAAGAAAACTTTATGTTGATAGAGTTATTCAGCTTGGTGGTAGCGCAACATTTAACGCACACTCTACGCGCTTTAAAAACCAAATTTTATGTTACTTTCCTGAACTTGAAGCTCATAAAGAAAGCTAAGACGTACTACTCGTCCCTAACGATTTGATTGGAAAATCACTGAAATCGTCATGTATCATGGATGCGGAAAGTGAAGCTGTGATACTTTCACGTGCTGCAAAAATTGTTCGAAGGGATCTACTTCAACGAAAACGCAACAAATTTAATGGATCATTCTCTCCGGGTTGTCAAGAAAATTCTGTGCCTAAAACTTTGCTTATGATAATTACCATGATAATTATTGGATCCAATATAACAACACAGGCGGATTACTTGACTCAGCCTTGCGTATCTATAGCTCAGTTACTGGCATTCCAATGTTGTTTTAGAAGACGAAATATTGCATCGAATTTAAAGCATGTCGAAGAAATGGAAACGCCGCTACCTCTATTTTTGGGTTCTATGATACACGCTAAAACCAGATCAAAAGACGTAATAGACTTATTATATAAACTTGGTCTCTCCGTTTCATACGACCGTGTTCTTGGTTGCTCTTCCGATCTTGCTAATTCGTCTCTTAGACATTTCGAGGGTGTAGGGGCAGTGTGTCCGCCGTCATTAAATACTGGTGTATTTACTACATCTGCGGTGGACAACATAGACCATAACCCGTCAGCAACCTCTAGGGCTTCTAACGGTGATCTGGTGTCTGTTGCTTTCACAGACAAACTGGTTTTTTATTAATCCGACACCTTTAGCAGATACAAGGTTTTTTACTCTAACGACTTTACGTAGATACGCGTTTGCGCTTATCCGACGAACCTAAATGGAATTCACGGGTTGATCTGTTTTTTAAATTTTATCTTTAACCCGCGATAACAGCAGATATACTTTTATAGTGTAGCTTTATATTGACTTGGTGAAAAAAGTAATTTTTTTTAGCGTACACACAAATTTAAACGAAAAAAAACATTGAAATAGATGTTTGAAGGTTTTCAGCATTCAGTTCATTGATTGATGCCTACTAAAGTACGCGTTCTTAGCTGCGTTATCATAATTCCGTATATTGTAACACATGGCTACTAGTTCATCGTCGGTAATTGTCGATACCTAGAGGACTAACCGTAGTGGAATTTGGAACCATTTTACGAAGGAGAATGTTGTCCAACCGGATGGTTCATTGAAATGTTTTGCTAAATGCGTTCATTGTTTAGGGTACGTATATGTTTATGAAATAAATACCATCATGCTGGTTAATTGAGGAATGTATTATAATTTTTATTTATGGACACCGACAGTGGTAGATATTGGCAAGATTTCAAGGCTAACCGCAGTACGGGAAATATGAGACTGCACTTACTGAACAAGCACCCGGACAAAGTTCCACCTAACTTTGTTTCCGAGTTAATTAACCACAGCACAGTCGTCGCGACCATGAGTTGTCCGCTTTCATCCGCGCAAGTAAGAGCGTCTACTTATCTGTTGTTACTTACTCCACACCGATAAGGTCATAAGTGTGTTTTTTATTGTTCGAAGAATGAGGTGGTGAACCCAAGTTGCTACTGCTCCGTTTTGTGGTTTTATCAGACCAGGCCTTTCAAATCGTAGAAGCCAAAAGTTTCAGGGATCTGGTTTTCGCATTAAATCCAACTAAGTTTCTGAATCACATAAAAATGTCCGATGCCACCGTCAAAAATTATGTAATGGTAGAATACCATTCCGAAATTAAAAATATTATCAAAGTCGTTAAGGTAAGTAGTTGAATCATTATGTAACGTGTTTGATATACCAACTTAATCTATATAATTTTGTAATATATTAGAAACTCTAATATTAATACGCCAAAGCCTTTCAATTATAGCCATGACCAAGGATAGAACCAAGCCTTGGCCTCGGCCATTTTGAAAGCCTTCGGCGTCGTTCTGTCCTTGGCCATGACCTTATATCGATCAGAGTAAATTGCTTTCGAGTAGAGACACCCTCGAATATTGTTACGCGTTATAATAAAGCTACTTTTTTATCGTAGAATGCACCCGGCCAATTGTCCTACACGCATGATTGTTAGACGTCAACATATATGCTACCGTTCATTGCTGTAACGGTTCACTGGGTGGATGAGCGTTGGAATGAACATGATGCCTTGTTAGGTTTCATGTATTTTCCCGGACGTCATACGGGGTTAAATATTTGTGATGCATTTTTGAAACTACTTAACGACCGTGAAATACAAAAAGTAATATCGATTTTATTTTATTTTTATATCGATTATTTTCACAACGCTATTTAGGTTCTAGCCGTGACAATGGATAATGCGGCCAATAACGACACATTTACCACCGAATTATCAACGCGATCCATCGAATTGGGTTTCCGATTTACGGCTGAAAATCGCATTCGTTGTTTCGCACACGTGTTGAACAGAGTCGTTCAAGATATTCTTAAATTTTTAAGGTCAGATGCCAAACACGACTCCGAATTCGATTCGTCGTTAACAGAGTTGAATGGATCTTCTATAGCCCCCGACACTTCACAAATTAGTATAGGAGCGGCCGTAGCTAAAGTAATGAACTAACCTTTTCTTAATAGTGGTTGCTATTTTAAGTGTTCTTCATTTTCAGTTGAGAAAACTTGTAACCGCAATTCGGCTGTCACATGCGAAGACTAAAAAGTTTTTAGAATTCAATGTCATATACGGCCTTCCTGCTAACAAATTAATTTTAGATGTCAAGACACAATGGGGATCAACTTATGCAATGTTGCGGAAAGCAGTTAATGATAGAGCTGTAAGCAAAGTACAATCCCACCACGTAAAAAAGTGTAGTTCACACAGTCTGCATATTTTTAGTCCTTGGATTCACTGTCTAGCACGGACAAGGATTTACTCAACCTCCAGTTAAGTGATGAAGAGTGGCCGTTGTTAGATTCCTTGTGAAATATTTTACTGGTAACGTACGTTTCGTAATATAGTTTACCAAAATTAATTTGACTTCCTGTTCATTAAAGACTTTGATTTTGCCACCAAACGCATTTCCGAAGCGAAATACCCAACTGCAGCCATAATAGTTTCTATGTTTAAATTGCTTTTGGACAAGTTACAGAAAACGTAAGAGGCGACAACTGGAACGATGAAAGACGCAATTGCTAAGGCCTTTGAAAAATTATCTACGTATTTCAAACATTCCGATTCTTCGGCATTGTGGGTTGCCATGGGTATGTTTGTTTTTTGGTCCTGAATTACGTAACGGATACAACGTTTTTCATATTCAATATTTTCAAGAACCGACTATCTCATGAATGAATCCCGCACTTAAATTGGAATGGCGCAAAGAACATTATGGCAGAAGTTTCTGTAAAAACGTTAAAACTACCGTGTCTTCAATTTTTGTATCTCATTACGAAGGTGGGATAGTTCCGGAAAGTTTGGACGAGGTATCGACTCAAATAACCAACCACGGTACTTATAGCGGAGTAGACCTAACGGCGCTTTACCCCAAAAGATCTAAGCGGGTTTCTAGGGCATCCGAACTACTACTATACTTGAAAACCGATGTTGCGCCACCACACACGGATATTTTGCAATGGTGGAAGGTGATTTGTGTAGCCACGTAAAACTGGTTGAGGTTGAAGCGCAATTACCATTAATGGTCTAAAATCACTCTATTCTTACACAGCTGCACGAGAAGGAATATAAAAAGGTGTCCCATATGGCCCGCGATTACCTAGCAGTTCCAGGATCTTCAGTGCCTTCGGAACGGCGTTTCTCACAAGGAACGGATGTAGTCACACCAAATCGCGGTTCTCTATGTCCGGAGACTATTACGGCTCTGTTATGCCTGAAAAATTGGTAGAGTACTTAACTGTAGTGCTCAAAACTCCAAACTACTGTAATTTGTGAAAATTTATAAACCAAATAAAAAGACTTAAAGCACTAATTTAATTAGTTATTATCCATGAAATTTCGTTAATACGGATTTCTATGCGCCTATCTGAGAGATCTGTCCGAAAGGTTTCCTTGCTGCCCGAGAGCTACTCAAATGTCCCGCCAGTTTCGTTATTGAAGAAAAAGATTCAAGTTCCTGAAATAAAAGGTCTCGTAGAATTAGAAGTGGCCGATGACGTTTTGGTAAAGAAAGCTTTCAACGATGAACTATTATGGCGCAATAAAGTATCAAATTACATCAGTCAGGAACAGGTTAATGACCACTGTATGTCATGGGCAGCGTTCCATAGTTCAACGATCTCCATTTTAAACGAATCGCTTGGCGAAAAAGAACCAATATCTGTATCCGCTTTGCTGCCATTATTCCCTGATGAATCCAAATCAGTGGCAATGATTCGCCATTCGATGGACGTTATCCGAAAAGCGACAGCTATTTTAAATCCCGGCCAACCTCCGGTGATAGCTTGTGATCAACCTCTTTACAAACTCGCAAAAGAGATCCAACGGAGAAAATACAATGGTGATCATGCTTGGTGGCCTTCACATAAAAAGGACACTTCTGGAATCTTAAGGTGATCTTTTAGAAGGCAGTGGATGGACATCTGCTATTTTACAAGCAAATGGGGCTTCATCCGGTACAGCCAACTCATTTATAAAAGCCTCACACGTAAAGAAAACTGGAAGAGCACATCAAGTGACAGCGTGTGTCCTTTTTCATTTAAGAAAAGAGGCCTATAAGCTCGATAGTCACACGAATTTGGCGTTTGAACAATGGTGTGAATTAAAATCCAAAGAAAGCCCTCAATTCCGATTTTGGGATCTCATTTTAAACATCGAGTTAAGCATTCTTGTGTAGGATCGAGTGATACTTGAAGGCAATTTCAAATTATATGTCGAAAGCTTGAAAAGTTTGATTTGGATGTTTTACGCTCTTGACCATACAAATTACGCACGAGCAGTTGTCATCCACCTTCGTGACATGATAACTCTTCAAGATACGCACCCAGAAGTCTACAACGAATTTTGCAAAGGTAAATTTACAGTCAAGAAATCCGAACGTCCGTTTTCGAGAATGTCGTTAGACGAAAGTCACCCAACAGAATAACGCATGCGTCAAAGGTGATGGTGGTGCTGTTGGTTTGACGGAAAAACCAACAGCTCTCCTAAGGTGGATGGTTGCAGGACCAGAACTAGCCCGAATAGTAAAGGAGTTCACCAATATACTTGGGAAAGGTAAAGAAGTAAACAATTCTAAACATCATGAAATCACGGAATCAATTACAAATTATGACGATGAAAAAAGACCGAGACTTATTGTCTAAATTATACATTGCATGCCAGTTCCGCGAAGGTGACATAAAATAATTCTTTAGACATGAAAATCAACCCTTTCCCCCGTCACTGTCAGACAATGGAATCATAAGATTTGGAAATAAATCTGATCTAACACACTGCCTGGAAGACGTTCTGGCTGAAGACGAATACCATACTTCCGTTCCAGAGGTCGACGTGATAGTTAGAGACGGAGCAGTTCTTGTAAATATGATCAAACCTGGGACAGCGCGTAGTTTCTTCGAATATGCGCAACACTTCATACAGTATATTTCAAGTCAATTGAAAGAAAGCGTTCGTCGAATCGACATCGTACTTGATGCTTATGTAGAAAACAGCTAAAAAACTCAAATTAGAAAAAAACGAGATAAAGGAGTCAGAAGAAGAGTTGAAGGAAGCAAAGCGGTTCCAAAAAATTGGTCGGAATTTTTAAGGTTAGACGACAATAAGTAATCTTCGTGTTTTTAAGTAATGAAGTAGCCAGATCAAATTTCGTTCACCGCCGAGCCATTGACTTCCTTAGGGAAAATATTCAAGTAAAGGAACAATTATGATAAGGCGGGTTTTTTTACTAAACGGATTAATACAATCACTGTATATATTGTTTATTGAATGATAAGTATTCAAAACTCCCGCGGAAACTATATCAAAGTAATAATATAGCGCCACCGTGTTGAAAACTATCAATCAAACCGGGTAAAAAATATAATCTCGTCAATTTTTCAAACTTTAGTCAAATCTTGACGGGTCTAATAAACGCCAAATAAACGTATATAAAGCCGTTGCTGCCATAATGGAAGATTTAGTCTTTCTTAGTTGTTGGCTGTCAGACGAACTACTACAGGACGGGGTCCTGGTGTCGGTCAAAAGTTATGAGGTAACTTTGCGGTTTTAATTAGTATTTTCGGTCTTCGGTCAAGGAAAGAGTTAAATTGTGTTTCGCGTTTGGAACGTGAGCGAATGGACTTAAGTGTATGAACAGTGCGTGTTTAAGACTGAAAGTGTTAAAGTAATTGTGAACTAACTCAACTTAGCTGTAAGTTAAAATAGATTGTTTTTATTTTTTGATTTGGAATAACCTAATTATACCCTTGATATTATCAACTCAACCTGTGAGGCTAATTAAGTAGATTGAAAGTAATTAGTAGCGAACAGCTATCAGTTGTTAATTAAGACAAGAGTTTATAGAAAGGTAGTTTGATTTTAGTTAAAATTACTCAGTATAATTTATGATATTTACTTAAGTGTAAGTATGTTTTGGTTTATTTTTCAATCACGACGAACTAAGACAAATCTAGTCTTAGACACTTGAGTACCAGTTCTGTACAATAACGTAGGAGGGATATATATTGTTGGGTTATTGATGAAAGTTAAATCTAGAACGTTCCATAGACTGTTCTGAATAAAAATAAACATTTATAATTTTGCATAATTCTGGTTGCCATTCGATTTTCTAATCACTCGCCCACAACATTACAGTTCTGGCAATCCCGAATCAACTAAATTGTCGATATAACGGCGAACGGAAATAATTCTCGTAAATTTATCGCGCGGCCTTAGGGAATATTCTTTTAACAAAATTTCGATAAAATATCGTTTAATTAAAATCAGCCCGATTCCGTTAAAATTATAAACCAAAAAGCGAACGGTCGTTGTAATACCCTCTGTAGATATATCTTTCATTAAAATTTGCTTTGTATTATATTCAACTGACAAACTTGTACCGTAAATAGGGTTAAATTCAATTCTGCATTGTTATAGTACGTCTAACTCACTGTTGTACCTACTTAACTTATGATATTCTGAATAAATTAAAATTGGTCGTTTCGTCTCAATTATTTTAATTATAATTAAAATTTTATACCGGGTGGGATAGAACTGGGATAACATTTTTAATAAGTAACTCTAAATTGCGGAGATATATCTTTAAGGGTTATCTCAAGAAATTAATAGCACTAGGGACAATTCTTCCGAGGAGAGGTATATTTTGGCTTGCCAACTTGTTTTAATATAAAATGTAGGCTATCTGAGTTTTAGGCAAAGGAAGGGTCGTATGTTATTTTTACTGATCGAGATAGTGTTGTTTTTTGTCTATTCTTTGATCTTATATTTTTTGTCCACGAAAACGTCCAGTTTTGGAGGCGACTTTATAAAGTGTATGTCGTAATATTAGCTTATCCGGTTTCATTATAATAACGTCGAAAATTCCTGTTTGTTAATGGTAAGGTGTCGCACTAACTATTCCGTCTACGGTCATTTATTGATATACGAGCTGTGGTTTAGTCAAGTGGCTTTCTGTGCTTTGTGATGGTAAGTTTTTCGCTTCTTGTTAATACATTTCTTATTGGTGTGGATATTTGGACATCTACGATTCCTAATGCAGTCATTGATTTCCTTGGTGTGCGAGTCATTATATGATATTTTAAATTGGACGGTATTGGTCTGTTTCATGCGGTATGTGGCACAACGTCAACAAGAAGTCTACGAGTCGTCCACTACCAGATATCGAATATAGCTATTCTACGGTATCTTCATCAAGGGCGAGTGTTGAAATAAAATGAGCGTTAAAGATGCGGCAAGTATTTCGTAAGCGAGAAAAATACAAATACCCTCTGTAGATATTTCTTTCATTAAAATTGCCTTCGCATTATATTTAACTGATAAACTTGTTCTGTAAATAGGGTTAAATTCAATTGTGCATTGTTTTAGTACGTCTAACTCGCTGTTGTAACTACTTAATTTATATTATTCTGGATAAATTAAACTCGGTTGTTTCGTCTCAATAATTAAAATTAAAATTTTATACCGGGTGGGATAGAACCGGGATTACGTTTTTAGTAAATAACTCTGAATTGCGGAGATATCTTTAAGGGTCGTCTCGAGAAATTAATACCACTAGGGACCATTCTTCTGAGGAGAGGTATATTTGGGCTTGCCAGTTTGTCTTATTAGAACTTTAAACTGAGTTTGGTTGTTTTGGGATTCCATGATAATTAATTTATTTTTGAGTAAATTTTACCTTAAAGGCGTAAAACAATTAAAACATTAAAATATAAAAAAGTATTTTTGAGATTTCTTAAAGAAATGTAACAAAAACAAAAATTAACTATTCAGTTTACAGTATGGCCAAATTGTTCTATAAATAAAAAATACTTATTAACATTAGGTGAAACTTACAAATGAACTAACAAGAAAATTGAGCAGCGAGTATCTTTCATTTATGAGAGTTATTTTAAGGAATGGCCAACAGCTTTACCGAATTCTTGCTGAAATTTCAGAGTCTCGAGTCACGTGCCTTAGTTTTATCGAAAATTGGGCCCATTAGTCTTAAACGTCAATTTGGTTAAAAACGCTCAAGTTCCATGAAACTCGATGGTCTCGATTTTCAAATCATAATATCAAGGGTCAATCAGCAAAGATAATCTCGATCTTTTCCACAGACCATCTTTAAATGTTATTAGAAAAACATTTTACATAAAAACCAAAAATTGCTTGAAATATCGCATTTTTCTGATCAAAGAACCTCCCTACTTTGCCTGGAGACACTTCCGAACACCATGGCCTTAATGGGAGTTTTTAAAATCCGTTTTCATTTTAGCTATCTCGCTAATAACCAAGCCATTTAAAATATTGAAAACGTTACGAACATAAGCACGCAGAAACATCGTTTAAATATTCAACTTTTAGCTTGGCGTTTACAAACCTGCTAGCAATTTAATCAAGATGTTTCTTGTTTAAATTCAGACCTTCATTAAACTAAAATATTTCGCTTCATTAGTCAAAAGCATAACATTAACAAACATTGAAACATAAATGAAAAGTCTTAGTTATTTATAGGTTTTCTTAAACTTTCGTATTATTTTCTGATCATTACTGAAGTAAGATCATTAAGGAACCTTTTAGTTGCACGCTGCAATGTTAGTGATTAAAGTCAGGCATCCTACTGCTGGAACCTTATCGTGGTTTTTGGAAACGGTGGACAAATCAAAAATTCCCCGGTGAAGATTTCAAGGAACGTGAAACATTTCCTTTGACACATATCTTAAAGGGAAAGCCGAGCTATAAATTCTAACCTTTGGGTTGTTCGTTATGAAAGTGACAATTATCTACTTCGTCCCTGAAGCCTTTGTGACCCATATTGTTCATGCTGCGCTTCTTTTCAAAATATATCCGAATTCTCCATTCATCACGATGTCAGAAAGATATTCATACTTCATTTAAATTAATGATTATCTGTGTATTTTTTAATAGATTAACTTCTAGTAAAATGGCGTTTTCTAACCATTTGGAAATCTGTGTTGGTGGTTTAGTAAAGTTAAAACGGTTGTGAGTGCTGTAATATGAGCAACAATTGGCACTTTAGTGTTCAGAGAAAGCCCATTTTCTATTAACTTTATAAATATTTATTAAAAATCGTAAAATGTTTATAATACTGAACAATACTCATTGTTAATTTAACGAACAAATTTTTAAGAGACTGGTATGTATTAACAAAATGGGAATTCATTTATTTTGTTGAAGAAAAGTTAAATTATCCTTTAATTGGATGACATTTAATTGCATTACGAATCTTACGGAACTCAAACCTCACCTAGTATACGACGCAAATAAAAAAAAAATTTTGACTAGTCGCAAATAAATTAAGTAAATTTTGACTAGTCGCAAATGACGTAAGACATCGAAGACCATAAATCGACAGTAATGGAATCGCAACATAATCAAACTGCGTTCAAAGTTCTAATAAATAAGGTAAGATTTATAATTTATAACGAGGGGTTAACCACTTTCTCATATTCTGTACACAGATTACAACGAGCACAGTCATTCGTTATGCTAAACCGGTAATCGAGTACGTCATCACTTTAGTACAATCAAAGCAACGGGCTTGTACACCGATTAAGGATAGTGCTCAGTCCCTCGGTTTCTATTGGTCAATAAATATTTTTGAAATTTAAAAGGACCGACGTCATTTTCATATATAATTGACTTATTAAATACAATTATTAAAAAAAAAGAAGTTTGACTTTGCACTTGCAAAAACTTATTCGATTAAAGGCAGTATGAAATAAGCATGAAAGGTCTTCCTTTCGCCATAACTTAGTAGTTATTCGTTGTGAAAACTAGCGCTTTTTGTTATACTATACTCAATTTAATCTTGTAAATGGACAGGAATAGGTCATTCGCTATATTTAGAGTTTATTCTTTTTATTGAGTCCTCGCCTTCGACAAGTTTTAAGGTTTGGTCTCGCAGACTGAACTAAATCGTGTAGCTTTGAGGAATTAAAGAATTTTTAACCAGAACCTACGCCTGGGATTTGGGAGTCAGATTCCATTTCGTCAGGTTATTTTTAACGGGTTAAAACAACTTGAGCTATACGAATTCTGAAAGCACCACTGGATTTCTTACATTTCAAACTACATCAATTTTAACACTTAATATGAATTGCTGTTAGATTTATATAATTGAAGAACTTTGCTAAATTTCGGGAAAATGCATTTAGAAAAGTCAAAAATGGTTGCAGACTAACTAAGGTACTTAAATCGATGCTTCAGAGGCGATGGTTAAATTCATTCGTTGTCTCTGCCAACATTTAAACAGCGTTCTGGGCTACATAGAAGTAGATTCCTCAATATTATATTTGTTTTTATTAAATGTCCTAAACCACAGGGAAATCATACTGATTTATCTGCTACATCAATTAATTAACGATTCAGTAATTTCTTGTGCTAATCTCACTTTCAGGGCATATACGGAAGGTTCCAACACAATTTTAGAAATAGCAGGCGTTCAAATAGTATTTGAAACAACATATTTTATTCTATGGAACAAGCTTTTTGGAGGCAGATTCGTATCTTTAGTAAAATGTTAAAGCGAAAAGGGAAAATCACTGAGATTAACATAAGTCAGCTTAGCTAATACCCTAGGCACCACATTAGGCCAGGCCCAAGTCATCTTGCGACTGTTTAAAGCCGTTCTGTACTAATTTGCATAAGACTAGTTTATGTCCACATTAATATTAAATACCAATTGTAAATATATCTTATGTCGTTTTTTAGAAAAGTTCCAAATCTTTGAGGTTAATCTTGATATATCGTTTATTGCTTAACTAAGAGCGAAGCTGCAATTGTTAATTTTTATTGAGATAAGATATATTTACCATAATTAACTTTTTAAATTTCTTAATTGAAGGTCGCATAGTACACCAATAAATTTATCAGGTCGGAGGGAGACTTCAATTTACGGATACAAATAATTGTTTTAAGAGATAATTTCTAACGTAGCTTAAGCATGATTTCTAACAAGGTCTACGCAATTTAATTAATAGGCTTAAGTACAAAATCTCTAAAATAATCACTCAAATAATCTAATGGGAGAGGGAAAATGATCGTTAATAATCAGTTTTTGTACTTAAAAAAACTCGTATATTCTTTTTAATTTTTAAGAAATTCGCCTTATTAAATGTCTAAAATTTGTGGGACTTTCGAAAACAACCAACTGTATTTAACGTTTTTGAGGGTAGGTTTTCATTAAAAAATTGCAGGAAGACCGGAATTTGAATTAAATTACAATGAAAAAGGCAAAACCGGGTTCAAAGTAGAGCTCGGTGTTCGGATAAAAATTAACCACTTATTTTATTTTTATCCATAACCTACAATTATTCGAAAATATAAATTATTTTTGAAGTTAAATCTTTGTTTAAACAATTAACTCCAATATTTACGATTAATCGAAATTTTGTCCGTTAATTTATCTGTTACGCAGAGCTCTAGTCCAAAGTGGTCTAGACACGGAAACTACCCGTGTTTGCATCACTGATGGACACAATCGCTGTCAAAGGCGTATCTTTCGTGTGGCATACAATATTTACACATCTTTTATTTACACATCATATATTTAGGTTTTGCTACCTTTCTAAGATTAACATTAATGCTAAAAAAGGTAAAAATTCAATTAATCATTCTGCTCCAAGGTCCAAGGGGTTTGATATTTAAGTTTTCAAATTCATTTCGGGACTTGTGATTTTCTTTAAGTTTCACACGAATAATTGTTTGTTTTTAATTCTAAATTACCTTTCTTCATAAATGTTTCAATTTTAGTATTTATGGGACACAGCGAAAAACTATCCTGAATGGGCGAGACACACTTGCATTTTAATGGAAAAATGCAACAGAACGTAAGAAAATTTTGAAATGAATCATGTAAATATCTATTATTTAAATATCTGAAATCTTTCTTATTCTTCGGATCATTTATGCCTATCTACCGAAGTGCCGCGTTTTTTTAAGATCCTTCAGGTATCACTTGTATATACATCTTTACACAAAAACTTAAACAGAGATTTATAGAGAAGTCTGACACAAATTTGCGTTGAATAACACGGAGTGTAAATACCTTCTAAAAAACGTTTTCCTAACTGAACCATATCGGTATATATAGGTATGATATCGTTACGATTTAAAATAAGCCGCATTCACACTACGCACTTTGGAAAAGTTTTGAAACGGTTTCGAAAGATCAAATTCAACATTTCCGTAGTCAACTGTATTAATAGGCATAAGATAAATACATTCGACACCCAAATTTTACAATTTGATATTTCGAAACCGTTTTAAACCGTTTCCAAAGTGTCTAGTGTGAACGCGGCTATAGTGAAAAGGTGATTTAAGCTACTAAGAGACACAGTAAAAAATTAATATCTCTGTTTGATGATATGTACTGGTACCTAACGGCATTGCATTGATCATTGTACTCACAAAAAATTATCGAAATGTCTCCCATTGTCGTGTGGGCCATTTCTGATGTGTCTTCGAAAGATTCACGAACACGACGTATAATTCCTGGCGTGTTTCGGATTGTGTTGTACATTTCAATTATGCGTTGACGTAGGTCTTCAACGTCTCGAACTTCAGTCTTGTAAACCAAGTACTCGATATGGCCCCAAAAGATAGAAATCAGAGAGGTTAAAATCAGCATTTCTGGCTAGCCATGCAACAGTTCCACCTCGACCTATCCACCTCTGAGGGAACACGGCGTAAAGATGAGCTCTAACTCGAAGGCTAAAATGAGGGCTTGCTCAGTTGTGCATAAACCACATTCGTTGTCTTACTGCTAGCGTTTCATTTTAAAGTAGCTCTGGTAAAGTGTCTTGTAGAAAGGTTAAGTAGAAAATACGGTTCAATTAAATAGTCGCCAACAATTGCGCACCAGCCGTTGAAACTTTACTGCACTTCAGGTAACCTAATGGTAGTAGCGTGTGTATTTTCTTGCTGGCACTCATGACAATTATGTGAATTAAAGATTCCGTTACGGGAAATAGAAGCCTCGTCAGAAATTACGAGCGTAGTTAAACAATTGACTTCGTTAGTTTCCTCCTGAAACAATTGACAAAATTTTACTCATCTGGGATAAACGGCCTCATTTAAAGATTGATCCTTTTGTTAATGAAATGGGTGGTACTGGTGTCCTCGAAGGATTCGTCAGACAAGTACATGGTAGACTCACAATTAGTACCTGTTCTTCAACGTCGTCTGAACGTCTCGTTGTGCAGTATTAGGTCCCCTGGGTTGTATTTTCCCGTATTTTTTTAGCGTCGGTCAACCGCCGTGAACGTTTTTCGATTTGAAAGTTGGATTTGGTCGAGTCTTTACCTAAGATGCATATCGGCATATTCTTTATTTTTTAAATAGGCCATAGCATAGCAGGTTTAAGATAGGAAATGTTAATTTAATTATCGAGGCCCCTCAATTTATTGCAAATTCGAGCCTCGTACCCAAAAATCTATAAGCACATGTATTGTAAACTAAACATGTAGACTTAAAACATTTTTTTGTGAGTGACTATTTAATAAAACCATTATCCCAGCAAACACAAACACGTCCTATGGACATCCGATAGACGTCACACTCGGATCTTGCCTTCGTCCGTAGGACATCCCAAAATCCGGGGTTGACGTCGGTTGGACGTTAAAGGACGTCCAAATGTCCGGTTTGTCTATAGCCGTAGTACGTCCCGGGGACGAGTTTTCGGACGTCCAACGGCTATTACGGCGGTCGTCCCCTGGATGTCTTTCTATAAAACCTAGAGATGTCTTTAGGCCTTTAATTTGGTTCAATCATGGCTCAATAGGGATGAAAATAGGACGTTCATTGGATACCGTATTCTGAACAAATAATTTAAAAAGCCAAACTTGATATTAAAATTTTATTCAAAACATTAAAATACAAGATAATGGAAAAATCCAGCAACAAGTGTACAATTTGATTGTAATAACAAGAACTCTGAAAGTATTAGCAGTTAACATATAAATTACAAAACTTATATAGTTATTTAATTTTTATATAACAAAATAAATTTCGAACTAAACTATTAAAAAATTAAATAACCTTCCTTATACAAATGTAAAAATACAATAAAATTAATTTTTAAATCAGAAGCAAAATAAAACTAAGCCATTTAATACTATTCCTTAAAAAAATTAAGACTATAGAATGAAAAATGTACTCTAGAAATTACTGTTTCTCGAAGCTTAATTTTAATATCTATCCAAATCTTACTTTTGGAATTACAATTTAACTATATAAATTATCACAGTTTAAAATAAAGTTTTAGGCGAACCACTCAGTGAGAGTAATGAATAATAAACTTAAAAAGTTAAATTGAAACATGTACAGGTCCAAAATGAACTTTAAAAACAGCGAACCTTCCCTAACATTCGGAGACTTCAACGCAAATCTTACTTTTGGAATTCCAAATTCAATATATCAAATATAACAGTATGAAATAAAGCTTTAGGCGAACCGTTCAGTGAGAGTAATGAATAATAAACTTAAAAAGTTAAATTTAAACATGTACAGGTCCAAAATGAACTTTAAAAACAGCTAACCTTCCTTAACGTTTGGAGAATTCAACGCAAATCTTACTTTTGGAATTACAATTTAACTATATAAATTATCACAGTATAAAATAAAGCTTTAGGCGAACCACTCAGTGAGAGTAATGAATAATAAACTTAAAAAGTTAAATTGAAACATGTACAGGTCCAAAATGAACTTTAAAAACAGCGAACGTTCCCTAACATTCGGAGAATTCAATGCAAATCTTACTTTTGGAATTCCAAATCCAATATATAGAATATAACAAAATGAAATAAAGCCTTAGGCGAACCACTCAGTGAGAGTAATGAATAATAAACTTAAAAAGTTAAATTGAAACATGTACAGGTCCAAAATGAACTTTAAAAATAGCGAACCTTCCTTAACTTTCGGAGAGTTCAACGCAAATCTTACTTTTGGAATGAATAATAAACTTAAAAAGTTAAATTTAAACATGTACAGGTCCAAAATGAACTTTAAAAACAGCTAACCTTCCTTAACGTTTGGAGAATTCAACGCAAATCTTGCTTTTGGAATTACAATTTAACTATATAAATTATCACAGTATAAAATAAAGCTTTAGGCAAACCACTCAGTGAGAGTAATAAATAATAAACTTAAAAAGTTAAATTGAAACATGTACAGGTCCAAAATGAACTTTAAAAATAGCGAACCCTCCTTAACTTTCGGAGAATTCAACGCAAATCTTACATTTGGAATTCCAAATCCAATATATAAAATATAACAAAATTAAATAAAGCTTTAGGCGAACCGTTCAGTGAGAGTAATGAATAATAAACTTAAAAAGTTAAATTGAAACATGTACAGGTCCAAAATGAATAGACTTTGATCAAACATATTTTCTTCCTACCTCTGTAAAAGACACATTAAAAAAATCGAGTTAAAGTCATTAAAAAAAATCAAACAGTTTTTTAATAAAATACTTACTCGTATGATTTATTATCAGCAATACTAGAGATTACTATGTTATAATCTTTAACGTTTGTGTAGAACGTATTATGGACTTTATGGTGACCGATTCCAAACTATCGACTAATGGCGTCGTACAAACAGTGTTTCCACACGGGTGACTTTATTTTTCCCTTTTTTTTGAGCGGATAAATTAATTTTTCCCGTTTTCGAAAACCGTTTTCCCCGCAATTTTTCCCGCTAAATTTTAACCGACGGCACTTATGTTAAAATCGCGTGCTCCACAGAAATTATGATTTTTTCCCCAAATGTGGACTAAATGATGACGATTTTCATTCCATATTAAATTTAAGTTTAAGGAGGCGACAAATGGTATAATTCCCTTATCGGTTCCTTTTTTCAGTTTTAATAGATTTTAAACTACTATACAGCCGCTCTGTTACTACATTAGAATAAGGCAAGCACAAAAAGAATCTCACTAGATTTGGAAGCTGAGTGAACATTGGTTCATTGTATGAAAGTAGCCCAATTGGGCTGGAAAACCGACCAACTGGCAACCCTGCTTCGAAATGAATAAATGATATGGCCCGTAAGTTCGTAACGGCCAGGATACGGGTAACCAAGGAAGCAAGGATAGGATCTTTGGGGTAACCAAGGACAGTAGATACAGGGACGAGAAAGTGTATTGGCGGCCTCTGTTGGAATATATCAGCTTATACGACCAAACGCAAGGAGAGTTAGTTGTAAACAAAAAAAATGGCGGTCACCTAATTTTAGCGGTTCTTGACGAGGCTTAAGTGTTCAAAACAAATGGGCATTTTTTTATTTACGCTCGTAGTTTTTATTTTTAATTTAACATCAAAATGGTAAAAACTAACTATAATAATACTGTCCATGGTGAACCACGTCTTAACAATGGCCGCGGTTTGTTTACATCTAACTCCCTGTGAATATGAAGTCGTTTAAAAACGAATTTTTTTCCTGCTTTCTCGTCCCTGTATCTACTGTCCTTGGGGTAACGACCCAGCCGGGCCGTAGCAGACAATTCTAATGAGAACAAGAGCTGATTCGAGCATAGACGAAGAACGGGTAAATTGGAGTACGCAGTGAACAACCTTGCGCAGTGAATCTAGCGAGTTCAGAAAAGGTCTAGAAATAAGTACTATAAACAAAAAGGTCTAGAAATAAGTACGATAAACAAAAAGGCCTAGAAATAAGCATGCACTATATAGTTTTCACTATCGTTAACTTTTCCCGCAAAATTTCCCGTTCTGAGTGATTTTCCCCGCTTTATTCCCTTTTTCCCGATTTCGAATATTTTGCAGCGCTCTTAGTCAGTTTTCCCCGAAAACGGGATTTATTCCCGCAATGTGGAAACACTGCGTACAAAAGAAACTACAAACTGGGCTACCAGATATTTTAAAAGGACTTTAGCTCGGCCAACTTAGATCAGCTTTTTCGCAGTAATTGGCTGTGATTGTAGAAATAATTCATCAAATGAAAATAATGAAAATAAAAATTAAGAAAATAATAATATAAAAAATATAAAAATTAAGAACAGATAAAATTAATTAAATAATTAAGTAGTTTTGATTTAACACGTAATTTCATTAATTGACGTTAAATAAACTCGTAAATTTAAATAATAATATTCTTAATAAAATTAATATTTTGTGGTTCATTAATCATTATCAGCTCAAATACAAATACAGGTGAAAAAAATTAAAATTAATTGCTGATAAACGCACCTCTAGATAGCATTGATGGACGAAACATTTCGGACGAATAGTGGAGATCCATGCGACGTCGATTGGGCTGAATATCGGATGTCGCGAAATTGGTTCTACGAGGACTAAAATGGGACGTCCGTTATTCGTCCCGTAGGATGAATTTTGGACGGGACCAAGCTGGGCTCTATGGACCATGCTGGGACGTCCCAGGGACGATTTGTGTTTGCTGGGTAATTACACCAGCCAACTACATTCAGTGTACTAGCATTCGGAAAACAAAACAGGGAGGTGAGCTAGATACGGTTCGAAACGCCTCACAAGGTATTTAATTTGTACTTAATTATGGCCTTAGAAGAATAAAAAAACGAAATTCAATAATTTCCTTGTTTTAATAGGCGAAGTCACTTAGAATTCACCTTGTTATTGTTAAAACGTATTTCTGTACGTAGCTTACTTCTTTCATTTTAATATCGCATTTTTCATAAAAGTGTTATTTTTTATCGAAAAAGATAAGAAACTAATGCTATGTGAAAAGAAACAATTTGGTCCCAGGAATAATAGAAACTGCACATTTGCGCGTTTTTAGATGTTTTAGAGGCCAATTACTTGGATACGGTTGAATTTAGAAAAACGTTTCTCGGGACCTTTTTACACTCCTTTTTATCGAAACAATATGCCATTTTTTGTGACCGTTTTCTTTGAGACACCATGTATAAATTGAGAATTGTATAGAGAAGAAAAACTTCATTACAATAATAATAGTTAATAAATAGTTATAATAAGTTTTGAATTTAAAAAATAATGGATGTGATTTTTTGAAATGAAATACTAAAATAACGATTTTAAAATTATCAAACAGTCATATCAAAAATCAAGCCAGACATTCCAACAGAAAACTGATTTCGCCCCACATATGTTAAATTGACAAACATGATTATAATTAACATCGAGGGTGCTATACATGTAAGCAGTCCCTTGCAATTTAAGGTAAAATAATTCACAAATTATTGCGTGGTGGTCGCCATACAGCATACATCTTTGACGTTTGGGCTTCCGTTGAAATCCAACGATAGGATATTTAAAGCACAAGTCAAATTTCAGATTTCCGAGGAAAGTCAGAGCTCCTACCCGGTACTGATGAGCACGAAAATGGAGCAACCGCTTCTTTGTTGGAATCTATGGCTGATACTTTGTCTAGAGATAAATTGATTATTAATAAAATTTCCTATCCTTACTTCAAAAAGAATTGTTTATATTTTAACCATTTATTTTATTTTATCATTTTCAATTCCCAAAAATATTTTAACGCTTAGCCCAGTCACTTTTATAATTTCACAACATTTTGGTTTATATGATTTGTTAGGTACATGCAGCTTGCGCCAAAACAGAGGTTAGAGAAAAGATAGGTTCAGACGCGATCCAGCAAAATTCCCATTTATTTATGCTAAGTAAGTTTATAGGGTGTTGCTTAAAACTTATCAGGTTTGATTTATGGGTTTTGTTGTATAACAGGTGCCTCGAAGTAGCAATTGAATTCCTACAACTTGATCTTTAGTTTGGAATATCAAGTGTGCATTTATTAACTACAGCTTTTAATATCGTGCAGCTGATTTAATTTTACTTTGTTATCCCTACCATTGGCGGGTAGACTAAAATATAAAACAAATTTCGTTTCCAAATAAAAATTAAACTCTGATTTAAAAAATAATGTTTCAACGCAAATCGTAGTCTCATGCTTTTTCCACCAGAAAGCGCAAGGAGGACAGTTTTCCATTAAAAAAGTTTAAAAGGAGGATTCTAGATAAAATAAGTGATAATAAACGCAATTTCAAAAACATTTTAATATTAGAGCTGGTTTTAGATTGACGCCATACTAGGATGTGATACGATGTTTTTCTCAATTTTGTGTTATTGAAAGGCTGGAAAACTACCTTTGCTACAGAGTGATTTTTCTTTCCAAGATTCGACACAATACCTCATGAGTTTGTCGAAGGAATATTGGAAACGATATATATTTTTGCTGTTAAAACATTAGCTACACAGACCGAATTTCAAAAATTTATTTAGAAACATTTTGTTAAGGTTGATTTGAGGAGAAAGGTAGTTCGTAAAGTTCTCTCCCAAAAGCAAACTTGACGTATGATACATAGGAAACCTGCAATTGGTCGCAAAATTCGAAAACATAAGGTAGTTAAAATACAACGAAAACAGGTTGTGGTCTCATTAACGTTGTAAGACTGAGTATAAATATCGTGTCCTTAGACCATCACTAAATAAATATTTTCTTAAAACTGTCTTCAACATAAGGTAGGCTAAAGAAATGTCTATAACCTTTCTAGAAATCGGACAATTTGTGGATGTCTTTATACTTCTCCATGAAGGTTTTATAGTGTAAGACGGCAGTTCCGTAGATGCTCTTTCACAAGGGTCTTAGGCAAACAATTGGTTTATGACACCAATAGAGCCCTGTAAGGGAATAGAATTCGGACATGGACTTTCAACGCAAATGTCTTGCTGACATATTTTTTCAGTTAGGATCCCTTTACTTTTTGGCTCGTAACCTTAAATTTTAAAGAAAATAACTTCCAGAGCTTCAATTTGTTTGGGTTTGACGAGCAAATAGGACTTGAACTGGATAGAAGAACTGGAATTTCAAATGGGAAAGGGCCCAAACTAAAATTTACATTGAACTTTTGAAATTACGCTATAATATGATATCTAAATTAAAGGATTCGGCTTTGCACTCCACAGTTCGTACGGTGTCGTCCCTTTGATGAGAGTTGAACTGGACGATTTAGAATATACGTCATCGTGTTGACAGCTTAAACCCACAGCTTTGGATGTAGATTGAGTTTCGAATACAGCATCGGTTGAACAGACTCCATGATTGTTCGATTCTCACGTTCAGCTACTCCATTTTGCTCAGGAGTGTATGACATTGAGGTTCGATGCTTCAGGCAAATTCTTTGCGTTGCTTTTCGGGGAAATTCATTATTGACGTACTCAGTGCCGTTATCCGTGATAAGTTCGCGTACGGTTTGCTCATAGTTCTTCGCCAAGAAATATGTTATACGAATGCCGGAGTAATCATCCTTGAATAGAACATAGTAAAGCTTTCCCTTCATTGATGGTTTCAGGGATGGCCCCCAGAGTCCTGAATGAATTCGTTCTTCTGGCGTCTTGGTCTTATCCAACCGAGTGCCAAAGCTGTGACGAGTCAGTCTCTTGATTGATAATCTCGTAACCGAGTTTCTTCAGAGTAGCCGTTACATGTCCTTTATCTTGATGACCCAATCTTTCGTATTAGACTTGGAGGTCCACTTTTTTCTCATTCCTTGGATCAGTAGCAACTTGGAGCAACAAACACCACACCCCACACAAGTGGAACGCTACTCATCAAAATTCGCGGATTTTCTAGTGTACATTTTTCATTGGCTAGACGCTTTAGCGCCTGCTGCCGTCGGAATTGGAAAATTCGGAAATTGTCTTCCCCCCGCCCGTAAAACGTTCAGCGTAAAGGCTCGTGACGCTCGTCCCATGAAATTCGTACACAACCCTCCGTTAGCGTGTTTAAAGGCTAACTGCGTTCTCCTTGTGTTTGTTGCTCCTAGGTGGCAAGAGATGTGGAACACGATGGCTGCTTCAGCTCCACAGTCATATCCCCCCGGAACATTGACTCAACTTTCCCAGTAAGACGTAAATACTTTTTTCCCTTGATTTTCTCATATAGGCCTCAGTCACAATTTCCAGGTTGGTATTTCGTTTCAAGGCCCTTTTTAGAGAAAACACATTGCATACAAAACCGCTGATGTGCCAAACGTTGTGGATTATCTCGGGACGAACGAACTTTCCGACGTTAAAACTTACCCGAAAGACATCCTCGCCGTCGGCTGTCATCAATCTTTGAAGAGTGGCTGGGCTGTCATACCTCCTAAACTAAATGAACTACGTAGCGTCATTGTTGATGTGCTGCCTATCTCTAAAGTCGAAATACCAGACAGTGTCTGGCGTAGTTTGAGCAAACAGGCCATTTGCGGCAAAAATACCATCGGCGTTGTCGGAGCAAAGTGTTGCTTCGGTTTTCTCCAGTTTTTAGATTTCCGGATGGTTTTTCCCTCCTGTGGAGTCCGTCCAGAGATGATAAAACTTCTTGCATTTGAATTACCTCGGACGATTTCCACTTCAGTTATTGCCAGTGCTATTGACATTTCTTAACCATATCGTCGAGCTAGAAGACCAGATGACTCTTCATTACGTATTGAACGGCCAATCAGTAGATGCTCCAACTCAGCGACAGTCTGTTTTTCCTCGGGCAATGTGTGCCAGAGCATCCCAAACTCTCGGTATTCGTCTTGAGGTAATGTCTCAAAAATGCAGTTGATCAGGAAACGGTCATGGAAAGAAACTGTCGACAGAATGTCTGACCATAGGGAACGCAAGAGTTCATCCCACATTTTCCTTGGTGTTTCATGTTCTGGACTTTCAGGGATAACGCTGACCAGATGACAGTACCGGCTGTACTGAACGAAACTTGGTATTTCTCTAGGGCTGCAGGACAGGACGTCACGGTCTCATCGGTTCGTACTGGTACCGTGAGAATGCTGTAAACGCTTCGTATCGTCAAGACGTCACAGACTTGCCGTTGCCAGCTTCGCCAATTCTCTGGATCAGATAGCTTCTCAATTTCAGGGCGTGGAAGACTATCCATAGTTAAAGGAATCAGAATGCTTAGTAAGTTAGTATAGTTGACAATCATATATAGTAGCGTGGCGCAGTGGAAGCGTGCTTGGCCCAAAACCTGTTCAAGTTTCATAGCAGCAGCGCTTCGCAGAGATGAATAAGAACTAGTGTAAACGATAAACTGGTTTAATTTATTAAAATAAAAAGAGCAAGTTACATGTTGGAAAGCTTATTAATTAGTGACACTCTGATACGCAGTTTAAAGGGTTTTTACATTTAAACCCGAGCGGGATAAATTAAAAATCAAATAAAAAAATATAGCGGAGGGATTAAAGTAAAACCTTTCTGTGGTTTTTTTCTCTCCGAGCAAACTATGTCACCTAGGAGGGGCTTTACAATTACCGTGTTTGTAGGTCTGTGGGTCTGTCTGTAAGCGCAAGCAAAGGGTAATCATTGCGTACGCAGTTTCTTGAAATCACCGCGTTCGCAGTTTCTTGGAATACGGGAAAAGGTTTTTCCAAAATCCCCTCTTTTCGTCATCGGGCGTAGTATAACGATTCGCTAGTGTCTTTGTTTTCTTTTGCGATTTGTGATTGTACGTGAAGAATCTTCGACGTTTGGGACGGACCGAGTGCTGAGGGTTACGGTAAACGTCTCAACGTCCAAATGGTGAGGTTTCCACCAAATGGCGGGGTTTCCACCAAATGTTCACGATATGCGTCATAGTATCATTTGGCGCATCGGGCGGGTTTCAAACCCGAGCCCTTCTGCATGACAGGCGAATGTTCTACTACATGTTACGGTTCCTTGAAAATTATAAGCTCAGCTTAAGTGGAAGAGTATAAAAATAGTTTTTAAAGTCTTACATTTTTTTGCGTATGAAATTTTAAAGGTCAAATCTTGTTTTAGCGCAGTCAGCAGATATAAGAAAGCTAAAGGGTAGAACCCGTGGGTGGTCCACTTATTTATATTTTTGTCTATCGGTACTTTTGAACCGTTAAGGGTAATTTATGAATACAATTTCAAGTGGTATACAACACGCTTTTTTGTTTTGCTTACTTTACTCATAAGTTCGTAATTTATTATACGTGTTTTCTTATCGGCTTTAAATGTGTGTACATTTTCATTAATGTGGTTACATTGGTTTTATATTTTTATATGCGCTGTTGTTTAGCCTTCACTATTCAGTTAAGGTTATTTTTGTGTGCGTTATAAGCCGGGAATTGTTAACGGTTCGGTGTTTTTGGTTTCTTCTATTACAATTTTCATTACCGTGGGTATATGGATTGATATTTTCTGGATTTCTAAGTATTTTAATTACCTTTTTGTTTGATTGGGTTATTATTATATCTTTTTTACTGCATATTTTTGTTAATACTATGTTTATTACTGTGGGTATTTAGATTGACGTTGTCTTGATTATTAAGTATTTTAATTAACTTGCTTCTTAGTTGGGTTATTATTATATACTTTTCTACACTGCAAATTTGAGGTACATTTGGAGAACTTATCGAGAACACTTATGTGCTCCCATGTGATCTTGTAATGTGTCTATGTGAACTCACAATGTTCTTAAAAATAATTATGTGTTCGTCTTGTAAACCATGGTGTTAATTAAGTGTTCAAGTGTTCTAAAATTGTAGAATTAAAATTTTCAGAACATTTTACATTTCAAGAACGTTTGGTTCGCATATCAAGAACACTATTCTTTCAAAGTGATCTTGAGATGTCTCTAGTTTTTCAAATTACACAGGCAAAACGTGTTAGGGTTTTGAACACATTTTAATGTTCAATCAGATAATATTTCACAGTAATTTACACTTGGCTAAAATTCAACTTAATATCAAAAGATAACTTTGTGAATACATATTTAACTCAGCTACTTTTAAGGGTTTTTAGTAGGAATTAGGTACCACCAAAAATTGAGGTATAGGCGAGTGAAAATTCTTTTCCCAGGGTTATATCTTTGCAGCTACATGTTTTTAGTATAAATTAGGTCGCACTCAGAATTCTGAGGTACACACTCTAAAAAAAAGTGAGGTCATATATTTGATCCAAAATCTAGGTCCTTATTGTTCCAGTCCAACAATTTGGGAAAAAAAGAGGAAAGATTACCCAATTTGTTTCAAATAACAACCCCCCCCCCCCCCCAGGGTCAAACAGAAGTTACCCAAGGCACAGCAAATTAACCCAAAAAGACCCACCAAAATAATCTAATACAGCTGCCAGAGGATTACATAAAAGTATAGAAAGTCTGGTTTGTAGTGATCTGGTACTGCAACGAGCTGTATGAGATTATTTTGGTGTTTCGCACTTTGAATAGTTGAGAAATAACACCTGGTGGCAGTACTTGCCCATTTCAAACCAAATTGGTTTTTTTCCTATACTTTTTGTTATCCACTGGCAGCAGTATTAGATTATTTTGGTCGCTCACAGCCTCACACTGAGTAGTTGAGAAATAGCACCTGGAGGAAGTATTTGACCATTACAAGCCAGAATTGTTCTTTGTTCTAAACTTTTTGTTACCCACTGGCAGCAGTATTAGAATATTTTGGTCACTGGCACTTTGAATAGTTGAGAAATAACACCTGGTGGCAGTACTTGACCATTACAAACCAGAATTGTTTTTTTCCTATACTTTTTGATATCCACTGGCAGCTGTATTAGATTATTTTGGTCACTGGCACTTTGAATAGTTGAGAAATAGTACCTGGTGGCAGTACTTGACCATTACAAACCAGAATTGGTTTTTTCCTATACTATTTGTTATCCACTGGCAGCTGATGTATTAGATTATTTTGGTCACTGGCACTTTGAATAGTTAAGAAATAACACCTGGTAGCAGTACTTGACCATTACCAACCAGAATTGTTTTTTCCTATACTTTTTGTTTTCCAGCTGTATTAGATTATTTTGATGTTTCGCACTTTGATTAGTTGAGAAATAACACCTGGTGGCAGTACTTGACCATTACAATCCAAATTGTTTTTTCATATACTATTTGTTATCCATTTGCAACTGTATTAGATTATTTTGGTCACTGGCACTTTGAATAGTTGAGAGATAGTACTCGGTGGCAGTACTTGACCATTACAAACCAGACTTGTGTTTTTTCTCATACTTTTTGTTATAAACTGGCAGCAGTATTAGATTATTTTGGTGTTTCGCACTTTAATTAGTTGAGAAATAATACCTGGTGGCACTACTGGACCATTATAAAACCAAATTGTTTTTTCCTATACTTTTTGTTATCCACTGGCAGCAGTATTAGATTATATTGGTGTTTCGCACTTTGAATAGTTGAGAAATAGTACCTGGTGGTAGTACTTGACCATTACAAACCAGATTGGTGTTTGTCTCATACTTTTTGTTAGCCACTGGCAGCAGTATTAGATTATATTGGTGTTTCACACTTTGAATAGTTGAGAAATAGTACCTGGTGGTAGTACTTGACCATTACAAACCAGATTTGTGTTTTTTCTCATACTTTTTGTTAGCCACTGGCAGCAGTACTAGATTATTTTGGTATTTCTTACTTTGAATAGTTGAGAAATAATACCTGGTGGTAGTACTTGACCATTACAAACCAGATTTGGGTTTTTTCTCATACTTTTGTTATCCACTGGCAGCAGTATTAGATTATTTTGGTATTTCATACTTTGAATAGTTGAGAAATAATACCTGGTGGTAGTACTTGACCATTACAAACCAGAGTTGGGTTTTTTCTCATACTTTTGTTATCAACTGGCAGCAGTATTAGATTATTTTGGTATTTCGCACTTTGAATAGTTGAGAAATAGTACCTGGTGGCAGTACTTACCTTTATTTATATTTCAAATTAAAATAGGTTTTTATTTAAACGAATGAAATTAACATTTTCTTAAATTTATCTCTATTTCAAATTAAAATAGGTTTTTTTTATTTAAACAAATAAAATTAAAATTTCATTAATTTAATTTTTATTTTTATTTGTAATTAAATGTAAATAAAATTCCTTTAAATTGATTTTTATTTTATTTGTAATTAAATGTAAATAAAATTCCTTTAAATTGATTTTTATTTTATTTGTTATTAAATGTAAATGCAATTCCATTAAATTGATTTATTTTATTTGTAATTAAATGTAAATAAAATTCCATTAAATTGATTTTTATATTTCCTTGTGCATTTTAAGTACACTTCCAAAAACAACATCTGTAGAACATTTTAAATGCTCTTAAATTGGCGAATTTAAGAGCACTATACACTTTAAGAACATATTAAGTTCACTTTAATAGCACACTTTTAGATCATAAGAACATTTTTAGTTCATATAATGTGAACGTTGTAAGAACGTTGAAAAGTGCTAAGAACATGATTAGAGCACTTGTAGGACACTATGTATGTGTTCTCCAAACATTCCTGAAGTGTATGTGATCTTAAATCGACACCGTTCTAGGTGATCTTAATGTGTTTTTATTGTGTTCTTTAAATGTACCTCAAATTTGCAGGGTATTGGTCATTTTTCTTGTTTGTTTATAATGTGGGGGATAATTCATATCTATGATTTTTTATTTGAATTGATTTTTATCGGCTTCGTTGGGTTGTCGTCATGAGCCCACGCAGTTCTTTTATTGGTGCTTTCACTTATAGTTTTGGTTTTCGCTTTAACTTTTGTTTTCCATATAAATTTGATTGTTTAAGACCTATAATACAATGGGTTGGTTTTTCCCTATAAAATAATGATCTCGGTTTTATCTCTCAATGCTCAGGGTATCGGGACCCCATCTCGAACACGGCTGCCCGCCTTTTGGCTCGCGACTTGGCTCCCCATATCCTCTGTCTGCAAGAAACCAATATCCATGATAAGTTTCTACAGTCTCCTCTTTGGTTTGATTGGTCCTTAAAATTTATTCACCTAACATGCCCGACCCCTTCCGGATCGGGTGCCTCGATTGTTTTTTCTCCCTTTTTATTTTCGCGTATCGTTCTCAGAGACACGCACGCTTCTAACGGCATTTATGTGAAATTGGCCCTCCCTTCTCAATGCTTCGTACACATTTTTAACATCTACGTTCCCGCTCGCCATGACCCAGACGGCCTAGCGTTATTTTCTTGGGTTTCGACCCATTTAGCGACCATTCCCGGCTCAGACCAGATTGTCTTAGCCGGCGATTTTAATTGCACTCTCGACCCCTCTATTGATCGTACCGGTTGCGTAGAACGCCGTATAGCGTTAGCTCACTCCCTTCAAAACAACGTCTCGTCCTTTAACCTTCGTGACGGTTTCCGTATTTTTGCACCCTTCACCCGCGAATTTACCTGGAATTCTAAAGATGCCTCGTCTCGGTATCACGGCCGTCTTGACCGTATATATTTCGATACCCTTACCACCCCTCGGTCCGTCCGTCACGTCCCGTGTGGATTTTCGGACCACGACGCGGTTTTTCCTCAATTCCATACCATCGCTCAAGTTGGCAAACCTCGCCCCGCATATTGGAAACTAAATGTTTCATCTCTCGAAGACGAGGCTTTTATCGCAGACACGCGTTCTTTCATTGTTGAGCTCATCCATTTGCTCAAGGCCAGTCCCGAACCACACGCTTACTGCGCTTGGTGGTTCTCCACTTTTAAACCCAAATTCTGCGTCTTTGCCAAAGAATATTGGACTGCCCGTATTGCAACAGAGCGAAGTCGTTTTCGCTCTCTCGAAAATGAACTCGCTCTTTTAGCCGACTCAAATCCCACGCGTACGGCCGTTTTACGTCGTGAGCTCGCTGATCTTGTCGATCGCCGCGCGCGCTCAGCACTTCTTAACTCAAGGGTTAAATTTATCCGTCACGTCGATACGCCATCGAAATATTTCTTCAGCTGGTGTTCCCGTTCCACGCAATCCACTACGATCGACTCCCTCTACGACGCTAACGGTGTAGTCGTGACTTCCCCACCGGCCTTACGCGACACAATTGTCTCTTTTTACACGAACCTATACAGTTCCAATGATCAGGCATTCAACACCGCACCTCCCGACCTAATCCACGAATTTTTAGATGATTTACCACACCTATCTGAAACTTCGTTCGACTCTCTCGGCCAAAATCTATCTATGGGCGAAATTACCCATTCCCTGAGTGTCTTGTCACATGGTCACGCTCCTGGCATGGATGGAATCCCGACGGAATTTTATTCCAAATTTTGGAACCTTATCGGCCCCGTTATATTTCAAGTTTATCGTGAACTTCTCAGTAATCCAGCCGCTCGTCGCTACGCGCCCCAATTTACATCCTCGGTCTTGTGTTTAATTCCGAAAACGGGAGACCCACACTCCTTGTCTAATAAACGCCCTATATCGTTGCCTAATTCCGATTATAAAATTATCTCAAAGTGTTTTTCCATCCGCCTGGGTCAGATCCTTCCCGACGTCATTTCTCCTTCACAGTCATGTTCGATTCCCCGTCGCCGCATCTCCGACAACATCCACGTCATTCGTGACGTTATCGATTTAGCCATCGCCAACGGCGAACCGCTGGCTTTGGTCAACATCGATCAAGAAAAGGCATTCGATCGTGTCGACCACGCCTATCTTAGTCACGTCCTTTCTTATTATATTTGGATCCCCGAGTCCACATTAGAGTTAATGACTGCCTCACTACCGCTGTACCTTTCGGACGTGGCATACGTCAGGGATGCCCCCTGTCGAGTCTTTTATACGTTATCGCTCTAGAACCACTTCTCCGTCTTTTGGATAAACGCCTTTCTCGCCCGCTTTCTCCCAAACCCTATCATGTCTTGACTAATTCCACATTTGCCGACGACCTGACCGCCATCATCAGGTCAAATCCCGAATTTATCATTCTCCGTGAATGTCTCGATGTTTATTCCCGAATTTCAGGCGCGCACCAAGTCCGTTGGCTTGTGGTGCGGCTCGTGGATCGGGCGGAACGATTCCCCGCTAGCTCTAAATTTCAACTCGGACGGCTGTCGTTTTCTCGGCGTTTTTCTAGGTAATAATGCCGCTTTCTCGAACCGTAATTGGTCTGATCTTGAGGAAAGGCTCGCGCGCGTTCTAGCGCGATGGCGCCCATTAAAATATCACTGTTCTCTTTTCGGTCGCGTTCTTATTGCCAATAGCCTCGCCGCGTCCATACTTTGGCACCGTCTTCAGGTCCTCGAGCCGCCCAATTCTTTCATTCGACGTTGCCAGCGCCTCTTAAACGATTTCCTCTCTCTCTCTCTTTCTCTCTCTTTCTCTCTCTCTTTCTCTCTCTCTCTCTCTCTCTCTCTTTCTCTCTCTCTCTCTCTCTCTCTCTTTCTTTCTCTTTCTCTTTCTCTCTTTCTCTCTTTCTCTCTTTCTCTCTTTCTCTCTTTCTCTCTTTCTCTCTTTCTCTCTTTCTCTCTTTCTCTCTTTCTCTCTTTCTCTCTTTCTCTCTCTCTCTCTCTCTATTTCTGCTTAATAAAAAATCAGTGCATATATTTCTACAGATTTTAAGTTTAAATAAAATAAATGGCTATTAATAGTACAAATTAAGTGAAGAAATATTTTATCATCAATTATCGTCAAGGGATTTGTTGTTCTATCTTACACACGTTTTAAATTTCAACTAGTGCGTTCTTCAATTTATATTACAAAAAAAACCATTTAATTTGATGAAGAAGGCGAAAAAATCTACAAATGGAGTACTACGCCTTAAAAAGGTCCTCTATACATTACCAAAAACCTTAGTCAAGAAAGTCTTTTAATATAATATACATAATACAAGAAGTGTTTGAAAGCTGGCTTACTCTATAGGTTTATTTATTGACGGCTTCAGTTGAGCCTCGTTTTCTTTGGTTTTACTTGAAGAGGATACCGATAAAATTAAGTGAAGGATGCTTTTAGTTTGCAATCACCATGTGACGCTGACTTAGGCTTAAAGAGGTGCCAAGTTTATTAATAATATTACTACTGTTGAAATTTTTCCAAAGCATTTATCCAGAGATTTGGTTGTTTCTTTACTTTTATTACATTGTAACTCATATTATTTTTTTGTATAGTCAATTTAACATGGTCATTTATTTTCCGCTTAGGTTACGATTATCGTCTAAACGTTCAAATTACAGGGTTTCTCCATATAAAGCTGCGGAATATGTAACTTTCAACTGTCTTAAGGTCAAAGCAAAGGCCCGGTATTTTCCAAGCATGCTAAATAAAATTTTAATTTTTTTATTTCTAAGATTCAGAAAAGCTGGTTAAAATTTCTTAGTTTTTAAAATTTATGTTTTCACCGAAAGGCGTAAGACAGAAGGATTTAATTAGCAGTATGTAGAGCCTCCTTTTGAGCTTACGAAAAAAAACTGCTTTCACTGAGATATAACGTCATGGACATAATAAACCGTTTGCGGAGACATTTCTTAATTAAGTTATAAGCATAACACTACTCAGTTTAACAAAGAATAATTTGTTTTAATCACACAGTCAAAAAGTCAAAATAATAAATACAGGAATGGTTCAATTATTCCTCCTTCGGCTGATCTCGGCCCGAGTTGGCCATCTACGATTATTCTCTGGAGAAATTCATCAAAAGTGATAACCGGCGTTCGTTTGACGTGATTGAAGACTAAACCCTATATTAAGAAGTCGCGCAGGTTAAATTCTAGCTATTTTCCAGGCGTTCAGATATTCCACAACATTACATTGTTGATGTGCCGAAGCACCGTCATGCTGCAATTAAAGTCGTTGAACAAATTATTAATAACTTAATTTTGAAATGACTGCAAAAGCTCTTAATAGTTACTGATTAATCTCTTGCAAAACCCTTTTAATTTTATGGTCGGTTGAAAAAAATTGCTTTAAAAATATTATTTTACAAGGGGTCTGATCTCGTTAAAATCTGTGATTTCTTTATTTTAAGGTCTACGATGGTATTATGTTGAGAACTGATATTACTTTCGAAAAACATAAGACCGCTCAGTTTTCTTCTGTGCTATGCAGCGAGAGCTTACTATTGGTGTCCTTCAACCCAAGAGAAATTGCACATAATCTCGCTGTGGAACTTTTTCAAACTGAAACTCAAGTAAAATATTCTTTAAAATTTGTGATATTACAACAAATATAAAGCCCCGTCTTATTTCAACAACGGAAAATTGATAAAATATTGATTCAACCAAAAACGGACATTGGAGTACCAAATCTGGTGAACAAATAGCAATGCTTTTTTCAAATAGCCTGACGCTTTGAAAGAACTAATCTATCCGATGGCTAAAATGAACAGTTTTATATCGCTACCGCTATTAACGTTTCAAAGCTGTGCGATTTACCAAATGAAAGAAAATTAAGCGTTTTGTACGTTATGTGTTTTGCTAAATGTTAATTTTTTGGACTTTTTTTTAATCTACAAATCTGACTTTCGCTTACGTAATGTGAAACTTTAAATTAGTAATTTTTCACATAATTTCCTTTATGCTTTGTTTAAAGGTATAAAACATCGTTTGATTGATTTTGATGTTATAGTTAATAACAATTTGATAGTTGTAACCTGAAAGAAATGTTTTATTTTTAGCTGGAATGTGTAATATTTAAATTGGTTTTGTTTTTTTCCTAGAAATAATAGTGGAAAAATAACAAAACGTTTCATTTTTGGGATTTTCAAGTTGAATAGATATTTCAATATTCTCGAAATTTTAACAAATTTGTTTTAGTGGCACCAACACGTTTGTAAATTGTTCTTAAAATGCAGAAATAAAATCAAGTAACTGTTTTAATAATCAACTGTTTACAATAAATTTTTAATACAGTAAATATCTTATTTGTAGGTTAAGATAGCGTTAATGGACGAGATTTCTTTTGCAGGCCAAGTTTGATTCTTCCTGCTCTACTGCCCTTTTTTCCCTATCTCATCTTTTTTACACCAACCTGCTAATTTCTGATTTTACTGGCCTGGTGATTCTGAATAACTTTGAAACGGGCTAGATTGAAAATTTTTTTCCCATAGCGATAAAAGGAAGGTTGAATGTTAAATTAAGGTTTTTCGTTGCGCTACGTTAAACGAAAAGTGAAATATACAGGGTGTTACGGATAAGAGTACCGAAACTTTCTATATGCATTCTATGGGTCTCTTTGAGTAAAAATTGTCTAACAAACATGGGTCTTAAAGTGCTTCTTTTCAGAGATATCGGCTCCCAAAAAACTACCCAAAAAATCCGGATACAGCCTTAAATCTGGCAAACAATATCCTTCCTTGAACCAAAGTTTTTCATTAAACTATCAATTGTTTTTATCCGTGAGGCGAGAAACTTTAATAATAAGTGGCAAAAGTTCATTAATGTACTTTTAGAAGTAAAATGAGTTTGAAGACAAATACAAGCCATTTTAATTTATTGATACGATTTTAATTATTAAATTTAAAGATACAAATTGAGTATGAGAAACTTCCAAGAGCGTGTCTTCGACTGTCAGAGCTCCTCTTTTTGTGAACACCCCTTCACTCGCGCACAACACTCACGAGACCCTATATTTTACAAAGAAGGCTAAGCTTAGATAAGTCTCTCGAACGGAAAAATACCACCACGTCTGAAAATATACCAACGATATTTACTCGTATAAAGAGTAAGGGCTTACATAATATAGCTTATGCTGTGTTTCAAAATGCTACAGGCACAGCCACTCACCGGGGTTTTAATAAAAGGGGAACGAACCAGAGAGAGTGGAGTGCAACACCGGGCCCTTCCCAAAATAATCCCTTTCGGTGATATAGGCCAAACAACAACAAATGGAGCCCTAAGTATTTCCAATGAAATAGCTAAAGAGAATATGTACGTACCAAAATATCATCCTAAAACGATTTGAAACACCTTAAAGTAAAGCTATTACAGAAAGGAATGTCAAATGAATGACGAATATTTAGTTTCACATTACGAAAGAAAAATGTTAAATTTTTAGGTTTTAAAAAACAACGTTTAAGATTTCAGACGCCAAACGGTAAAATTTGTCAAAATTTAGTATAAAGAGAAAACGTTAAGCACGCGCAAATTCCTTTCATTTGATATATTGAACTGATCTGTAGCTAAAATATCGGCTGTGATACAAGTCTGTACATATTGGCATTATCAGCCATCTTGAAATCGCCACCATCTTGGATAACTGTATGATAGAAAGTTCCATTACACGGATTGGTTCTTTCTAAGCACCGAGCTATCCATAAATAACATTGAATTTTGGTCACCAGAGTTGCTACTCGAGTGTGTATCAGGCTCATAAACTAAATAAATTATTTCGAAGGTTATGGCGCTAGCCGTTGTTGCTCTGTTTCTCGTCTCCATCGTGCTCAGTCTGGATTTCTTTATATACAGCAAACGATTTAAAAGCAGGTCTCTTAATCAAATAAGTAAACGTAAATTATTTATAAAACGAGAACAAGATTTATTAAAATGCACGACGGACTTTGCTGCGCAATTATTTCTGAATCTTTTACTTAAAGGTAGGTTTCAAATAAATATTATTTTTTTTACATCTAAGACGCGTTTTTTATTACCTTGTATTGTTCTTTAACAACTTCAACGAAATATAATTTTTAATTACAAGGAATCACGCAATTTATCAATTTGACGACATGTCAGGATTTCTGCTATTGCCGAGTGCAATACGTTTTAGTTAAGAAAAATATTTAACATGTTATTGAGTCTAAATTGGTCATTACGATACATTGAACAATAAATGTATTTTTTTATCAAGAGTGCGTCTTTGTTCATAGAAGAATCCCGCCAATTGTTAATTCATTATATTAAAAAGGTAAAAGGTTAATATACGGGCGTTCTAATTACAAATAAAGTATACTTTCGGGAAAATAAAACGGCACTCTCAATTTTGCTTCCTGAAAGACTGTTTATGAGTTTCAATACGCAACACCATCAGAAGTTTAGTTTCAAACATAGCCGATAAAACCGCATTGTTGATATTGGTACTGATCATTATAAGCCAAAATACTTTATCCATCAAATAGTATCCATACAACTAAATTGACCGAGACAAAACACCATCAAGTGGAAGTAATACGCTTAATTCATATTCACCCACTTAAGGCCCGTTTTCATGAGAGCGATTTGCGATAAAAAATCCAGCGATTGGCGAGATATATGTTTAAAAACCGCGCGAGAAAATGTCTTTACGTTTTCATGGTAGCGATATTGCGAAGCGAGTAGAGAGAAACCTCTGAGCGAGGGCGATTTTCGGAAAATCGCTCTCTTCTAACCGTAGTAGCAGAGATACTGACAATATAGAGATATGAAACTCCCGATGCATCGCTGCGACCCCTTTTTTTTCGTCAACGTCGGCGCCATCTATCAGCCGGGAGAAAGCTTTTTCTTCCCGTGTTTATTTGTAGTAGGTTTAAGTTTTGAATGAAATTCCATGAATCATATGTGCAGCTTTAATAAATAAATACGATTGCATAGAGGATTTTCAATATAATTTATTAAGATAAAAAGTAAGTTTTTAATTAATTATATTTAATTATTTTAAGAAAGTTCATTTATTAACTATTTTTTATGAACAAGCATATTTTAGACCTTTGTTACTTGATTCAGGGCCATAGGTTAAATTAATGATCATTAATCCAAGGGTATTTCTGGGATAAATAATTGGAATATTATTAATCACAGTATATGTTATCAAAATGGTTAACGAATAAAATGTTTGGTAAGTTTTTGTTAATGTTGAACCTTAAGTATTTTGCGATCTAGATGTTTCTGGGCTTTGTCATACTTGTGGTTTAAATTATGTTTTTCCAATGTACTACGAATGGAAAGTTGTAAAAAAAAATTGATTATTACTTTCAAGTAATCAACACATGGAACATGCTGATGCATCTCATCTTTTGAAATAAACCAAGATTGATCGATTGTTCTTGAAATAATTCTGGTAATCCTCTCTTTGACTTTATTCATTTGTATTACCATTGGGAAAAATTTATCAAACTTGTCCTTGATCTCAGATACGTAGCTCTGGAATCTTTCAGTTGGTATTGTCAAGCCACTGAATGTTGATGTATCACGAGACTTAAATGATGCTAATATATTTGACTGGTTGAGTGTTTGTTTTTGTATGATTCACAATTGTGGTTTTTATTACAACGTGATAAGACATATCCAGAAATGTAAGATAGTGTGTTTTGTTTTCCAGTGAACTTTTACAAATTTGAAAATCTTCCTCCAAACATGCCCTGGGATAATAATTATTTGCTGATGGAAGACTTTCATCATAATCATCTGGAATTATTATATGGGTCTTATATAAGTCAATGTTAAGAAGGAATTTGTCTCGATATTAGGTTTAGTAGCCTGCTGAATTTCAATTGTAGGGATTCCCACTGATAAAGAAAATAATGTTAAAATTTAATAGAGTTGTTTCGAATGAAACTTTTTACAATCCTGTTCTGTAGATATAGTTTCGCTGGAACTTGCTGCAACTGAAACACAGGTCCTTTTTGTAGGTCAATTGTTGCGCTTTTCAGGGGCGTAGGAACGTTCTAGAAGTTGGAGGGGGCAAAGTGAAACCAAAAGGGGTTTGAAGAATGGTTTTGAATTTTTAATGGAGTGTAGCTTTTCCGAATGCATTTGTACATTTTTCTACTATATACATTGGCGGGAAAAGACTGCAATTTAAACACAGTTGAGGTTCTATAAGCTTTATATGCTTTTAAAATGATAATTTTAGCCTTGCGAAGATTTCAACTGACAAACAAGTTGGAGGGGGCAATAACATTAGTTGCCCCTCCCAGTAAAATTCTAGGGAGGGGCATTGCCCCCCTTGCCCCCCCCCCTGGTTCCTACGCTCTTCCACCATTTCTACAGACCGTTTACTAGATTCTATTTGAAAATTGAGTTTTAACTTATGACCCCGTTACCAATATATAAATTTCATCGTATCAGTTGTTTTATGATAGTCCTTGATATCATTTTCTACTAAGTTCTCCGGAACCTTTACGTTTGAGCAACTAGCTAAATTATCATTCCCTTGGGAAATATGTTTCATTTAAATTAACAATACTTAAAACTAAAATTTTACTTGTTGGCTTAAATTAATTTCAAAATATTGTTGGAATAGCGTTTGATGTCAGTCAGTTTTTGGTTTTACTATTCATAAAACAAGAATCCTCAAAATGTAGGGCGCATATTTTATTATGATTTAAATGTATCGCATCTTTCAAATAAAGATAGCTCTGAGAAATGGCTGATAATGTCGGAAGAAGCTAAGTTTATTGAAAAACCACATTTTAAAGATAGGCCTAACAAAAGCTATTAATTAATTTTTCCCCCCGGTCTTTCTCTTTTGGAAACTTAAACAAGGAGATCCTTTGCTTTTCTTTGGAACTGTTACAAAATTTTACAGAAAAATTACTTCCAGGCATATTTCTTTATTGATACAAACCCTCAAGATGATAATTTCTAAGACAAAACGCGTATATACATTTTTGCGTCTGAAATCCGCTGTTTGGGATTTCGAAAAATCCGCTTTCTCCCGGCCGTTAGGCGTCACTCCGCTCAGGTTTTTTTTTAAATTCCGGGGGTCGCTTTTCAGGCGGAGTTTCATATCTCTATATTGTCAGTATCTCTGGTAGTAGACTTTTTCGCGTCTCGCTAGGCGATTTTGGCGAAACGTTGTTGACGTGATTTATAACGTGATAGGCTTCAGCCAATGAAAGCTCACCAATATGAATCGAAAGGTTTTGCGTCGCGTAACCGCGTTGTACAAACGATATATTATTTGCGTTGTATTTAATTAGATTCCGCAGTTTTTGTCTCGGTTTTTTTATATCGTGTTTTCTTCAATATGGAAAGTACAGCTTATATTAAACAAACAAAACCATTATCAAAGAAGAAACTATTAAAAGAGATAAAAGCTGGAGTAAAACGCGTAGAAATTGAAAAAAAGGAAAAATTAATTGAAATGGTTAAAAACTTCACGGAGATATGGGACAAAAGGAGTGAAAATTATAGAAATAGAGACATGAAACAATTAGCTTGGGAGGATATTTCAAAAAAAATGGATGAAACAGGTAATTAAAATGAAATTTCTATATTAATTTGCGGTAAATTGTAGTGATAATTAAAAAAATTATTCATTATAGTTGATGAAGTTAAAAAGATATGGAAGAATCTAGTGGAACAATTCAGAACTCACTACGACAATGTTACAATCACAAAAAGTGGACAAGAGTTTGACGAAGAGGCATTTTCTTCAGTAAAATGGCATTTTTTTAAAATAATGTTGTTTTTAAAAGATGTTGTTTCTCGTCGAGAGTGAGTAACCATTAAAAATTAAACCCAAAACTTTGGATTTTAAATAACATTTTGTTATTGTTTATAGAACTTCTTCAAACTATATTTCTGAAACATTTGATGATAATGAGGTTATAAATATGTGTGAAGCTGATAATGATGAATCCAAATTGAACTGTTCTCAAGTAATTAAAATTTTAAATTTAGAGATATCCTATATTGTTTTATTTTTTCTATAGGGATATGTTTTAATTTTTATTTCAAAAACCATATTCTTATAGAAAAATTTAAAACAATATAACTCTCATAAATTTAACGTCAAATTATAAAATGAAAATATACTTGTTTTTTTTATTAAAGTGGTTAGCCCTTTGATTTATTATTTGATATTAAATCTATTAGTTATATTATTTTAATCTTTCTATAGAGATGTTTCTAATTTATCTATAGAGATGTTTCTAATTTATCTATAGAGATGTTTCTAATTTATCTATAGAGATGTTTCTAATTTATCTATAGAGATGTTTCTAATTTATCTATAGAGATGTTTCTAATTTATCTATAGAGATGTTTCTAATTTATCTATAGAGATGTTTCTAATTTATCTATAGAGATGTTTCTAATTTATCTATTTAAGATTTTTGCAATTGGAGATGAGGAATTCACGCTTAATGAACCTGATTTGTTAAAGAGTGAACCTAATGAAAAATTAAAGGAAGTTGCTTCTACTTCAAAAGTAAACAATCCGGCATCAAAGCCAGCAAAAAATAAGAAAAACAAGAAAGCTGATTTTCAGGACCTTTTATTAAATCAAATGTCAAAACTGGACACGTAAGAAGTTGCTAAAGAACTAACTGTGTTATAAATCTTGATTTATTATATTTTCAGAGAAATAATTTCACTAAGAAATGAGCCCCCTCCACAACCATCTGGTTTTCTGATGTATGTGACAGAACTATTGGAAAGTGTCCCACGAGCAAAGAAAATGAAATGTCAAAATGACATTATTCAGCTAATTAATAATTATATGGAAGATTGAAAAATTGATAAATTTAAAAGAATGACCATATTTTTTTTAAAAAGAACGTCCTTAAATTTAAAAACCAGTTCCTAAATTTTGTTTAAAAAGTTCCTCAATGTTTTGAAAAGTATGTTTCTTAGTATTTAAAAAGATCGTTTCTAATTTTTTTAGGAATACGGTATAAACGTATAATTTCTAAAAAAAATTAAAAATATTTTTTTAAAAGACCTAAAATGTTAAAAACAAATCTAAAATGATTCTGTCCAATGTTTTTAAGACCAATTTTATTAAAACTCAGTAAAAAATCAATTTAAATGTATTATTAGAATAAAAATTACATGTCATCAATAATTTCTGGGGATTTTTTGACGCCTGGTAAACTCCACTGCCACCAAACTTCACCTTCTTTAGATGAGAAGTATTTTGTAAAGGCATTTCTTACATTAGCAGCTTCAATCGTAAAATTTCGTCCATAACCACAAGCACCTTGATTGAACAAACCCGTATTTGGATCTTCCCGCAGTACGGTTTCAAACTCACCAGGAAGTAAATTTCCATTAGGGTCTACAGAATCGGAAAAGCCAGGGGGACAGTATACTTTATTTGTAGTTTTAGATTCTTCGGTCATCAGGTAATTGTGTAGCACAACACACGCTTTAATCACACTGTCCACATTTTTTGGTTTCATCAGAATCGGTTTACGAAAAACTCTCCACCTAGCTGCCATAATTCCAAAGGCATTTTCACTGCAACGTCTAAAAAATGTGTATTAATATGATTTTAGTAAATTCAACTTTCATGTACTATTTCAAGGTAAAATATCCCAGTGATTGGTCTATCTGGTAGGCTCTAGCCTAACTATAATTTTGGGGGTGGCCCCAAATCACTGGTTTAAACCCTGGTTTACGTTAAAAAATAGTTTAAATAAGTTTTTTATAAAACCGGTTTTATGTAATAATAAAAAAATGCTAAAAATCAGTATGGTTGGTTTTTTCGATTAATCTGGTATAATCAGTATTTACGATGCGAAACGGTTAATTAGTAAAATCACCATATCGATAACTGATACCGATATCATATCGGTTTGGACCCAACACTAGTTTAAAATAAAAGTTTTTTATACAACCCTGCCCCAAATTGTTCATTATTATTATTATTCACATTATTAAAACAGATTTTGAGAACCGCTTGGTGACCCATTCCTTATAAGTTACAGTCAACCTTGAAATCTCCTAATTAGTTTAAAACTGGTATCATTCGTACCTGGCACGACTCAGTTTATAATTGAAAACTCTTCTTTCTGAATCAAGGTTATTTCCAGGGAAAGGCCGCATAAAATTGGGTAACAACTGGAATGCCTCATCACCAAGTAGAACATATGGTAATTTAATCATAGATTCAGGTAAATACGATGGTTGTGGAAAATTAATTGTGCCATTCTGTACTTCTTGTCCAAATGGTGAGAACTTGAATATTCCCCCATCAGAATGAGAACCATAACCCCCAACGTCAACAACTATAAATCGATATTTTGCATCGACAGTTGCCATCAAAACAATAGAATTAAATCCCTAAATAAAAATATAAGGGGTGAACATTTAAAAGCAGATTATATTGGATTTTGCTATGACAATGAAAACAGCAAGTACCTTGTAGTTGTGGAACTGAGTTCCACTTTTTGCTGGTTGCTGGATCATCACGTGCTTACCATCTACTGCACCGCAACATAATGGATAATTCCAGACTTTTTCGAACTCCGAGGAAACACTCTTCCAAGTATATTCGTTTGGCATCTAAATTAATTTAAAACTTAACTTTTCCTTGCATTATATTTGAAAGGAAATTTGGATAATACAGGGATATATTTAGGTTGCAAACATTCCCATAGAGCCTTTGTTGTTTCTTTTATTATGTTGTGAGCTGTTGGTTTTCCCACTCTAAATGAAAATGCCAGAGACCATAAACAATTTCCAGTCACCAGATATCTAACAAAAATATTTCATTATTGCCAAATTAATTTTATCGTAACTAACAATCTTTATATTTACCGCAATGTGAGAGCCAGTCTCAAGCCAGGTGGCATAGGTTCACGAATAACCTTTTGTTTTCTTATTTTGGGACCAACAATGGATAACAAATGGTCAAACTCTTCTGGGGACATTCTTGTGTATGTTTTGAACATACAGGGATCATGTTGTCTCATATTTTGAAGCTTAAAATGAAGCAAACATATAAATTTAAAATAGGTTATTATAAGCCTATGTTCATTTGTAGAAAAATTAAAGTTACCAGTGTTTCATAATCTCCTTCCGTGGCTCTATTTTCCCAGATAGGGTTTTTCCACCAGCGTTTTGGAGTATATTTCCTCTTATTTTTCGCGTTCATGAAGATTATAATTTGCATAAATAAAAGCTTTTTTTTTAACAACAACAGTTTCAACAAATTCTTCTTTCGGTTAAAGACCACCATTTTAAAAGACGAATTCGCTAACCGAAGGTAAAATCGCTTCAAAATAACGCTATAATGAAAACTTAAAACTCGCGCGATTTTTTGGGTTTGGCGAATTGCGATCACAAAAAAATAGCTCGCGAAATCGCTCGAATTTTATTTCGCTCTCGCTTTCAATATTCGCGCGAAAAATCGCCGTCATGAAAACGGGCCTTTAGTCGTGAAAAATTTCGGTTATCGGCCGTGGTAGCGTTGGGGTAGCGAGGACTCTAGCCTTTTACCCGCGTAAAGGCGCATTATTCTCGGTTTTTCTACTGGGGTGGTAAAAAATTGTGAGCTCTCGTTTTTGAAAAGTATTACAAAATGAGCGAGCAGATTGTAGTCCTCGGTCACCTTATCTTTTCAAAAAGAAAGCCTAACTGAGCAAGCTCGAGCCGAGCGCCGAATATATTTCTTGGTCGTTGATAGCTTGCGTCGCGGTGAGCGAGATCACCCGTAGCGACGATCTATTCTTTTCACCGTGAAAGGGGCTACGTTTTGCAGAGAGATAAACCCTCTAGCGACGGTTTCATTCGTTCACAATAAAGCGCTCAAAGCCCGTTGAGAGAGAGAGCGACGGGCTACTTTTCTTACCTTGCAAATTGCCGCGTCTAGTTCACTAGAAAGCGCTCACGGACCGTTGAGAGGGATCCCCGTAGCGACGGGTTAGTTTGCTCACAGTGCGATAATAATTTTCTGCGGTGGTGGCGTTTAGCGGCGGCGCAGGGCTCTATTGTATATAACAAAGCTAAGCACGATTGCACTGCTTCAAGTTCGCCTTACAGTTGGACTTCATCTATCTCATAATATTTCAAAGCGTAATTGTAGTCTCATTGTTTTCTTAGTCATTTTAAATAAAAGAGACTAAATTAAGGAGATTAATTAGATTACATTTCAGGGGACGCTCTGTGGGTTTTAGGTTTAACCTCCCCCTCCTGGTCAGCCCTAGCTCCAATTTAAATATGTCCTTGATGGGAAATTCGAAATAAATGACATTTTCCTGGTAAATTCCATAACGTCGTAAATATAGTTTATTGCCGAGCCAAAAATTTAAATATCGTCGTTTGTAGAAAAAACAAACAAACAAAACTCTTTTTATTGCTAGAGTAACACTAATTACCTTGTGAATTTACATGTTTGATCACATGGAATTTTCAATAATACATCAAAACTATCCTCTTTTCGACACAGATAATAATTATATACACTTTATATACACGGTGAAGTTTATAGAGTTACTAGTATCTAAAGTAAATGAAAATTTAAACGGGACAAAAGTCAAGAAGTAGGTTTAGGGGTTTTTTCACTAAAAAAGTAAGTTTATTATGAGCATTCAAGTTAAATGAGTTAAATAAGTTGTTCGGTTTCCTCTGTCTTTTGCTAGAAGTTGGCTGCCTGCCGGGAGTAGTGGCGTACTCCTGTAATCCCAAGCGTCTGGGAGGCAGAGTTTGTGGATGGCTGTTTGAGGAAGACCACCAATCCCCCAACGGGTGGTCGGAATACTTCCGCCACGAGTGTCCCCACGTATCCCCCCGTTGGCTTGGCCTTTGCACATATCTCGCCCTGATTATTCAAATGGACGAGAGGACTGAATTGTCCCACACGTCACAATCGACTAAAAAAAAGGTGGATGCCTGTAAAGCACATGTAGCTTGAAGCTAGGCAATATACAGTGAAAGACAGAGAAAACCTTAAATTCTATTTCCATTTATTTAATTCTAGACTTTTTCAAAAAATTTGAACTCTCTATACGTAATTAGTTGAGCTACATGCTCTAGGGATATGCAACTCCGCCGATATCGCATGATGGCAACAGCAATGAAGATTTTCCTTTCGACATTGGCGGAGGAAGCAAGAATCGATAAAACTTTCTTGGCCAAACTAGCTTAAATTGGGAACCGCTTTTCACTTATTCTCAAGTAATCTAATATGCCTACGTCGTCCTATTCACATATTTTATCTTCCAAGTAGGTTCTAAGTTCCGTTTCGTATTTTGAAATACAATTATCAGTAGGATCACTTAATTGGCGCCATTAATAACGGATACCGAACGGACGCCTTTTTTTCGTAACCCTTTCTTGGTTGTTCTTCTTGTCTACTTGTGGCATTCTTTTTAAAAATTCCAAAATGGTGTCTGTTGCTGCTTTTAAACTTGGAGTGTGAAATTCGATGTCTTCGGTGTCATCATTGTCGTCGTCTGCCAACTCAGTTAAGTTAGGTTCCGAAGCCAATTTCGAGACGGGTTTGCTGAAGATTTCTGTAAAGCACCCCAATAATTACATAATTTACGGTTTAACTGAATATGTTGCGAGCTGAAATACACCTTATAAAACAGTTGTTTTTTGTCACCGATCTAATAGAGCGGTGACGACATCCTCCTTGTCTTGAATTTCTCCGCTGAACCGTGAAGCCAATTTTGTCAGCAATGTTGTTTTAAAATCCTTTAGCGTGAGTGTATCAACGGTCTTGATCTCCATATAGGCTGTCATAAGTTGACCAATGACCAAAGGGCTCTTGGACCATTTGTTTGGAAGACCTCAGTGGACACCTTTTTACGACTACGTGAACTTTGTAAATATAGCATTTTTACTTCCAACTTGTTATCTGAACTTATTTTTTACCGTTTCAATTTTACTATAAATACGCAATGTATCTATGAAAAGCTGGTGTGTTCGAGTAATGACTTTCGTGTTCTGTAGCGTTTCTAAAATCGTCATGTAATAAATTGTATATAGAAATTTTAATTAAGTGTTAAGAAGTTTATTTCCGTGTGTGATCAGTCTGGTATGCGCTACACTTTTGGTCCGTCGAGCCAGATCTCAGTACATCAGTGAGCATCTACAACTCATCTGGGAGAACTGGTCGTCTAATCCTTGCGTGTGGAACAGTCTGATTTATACGGAAGTCATTCAAACTTCATCTTGGCGTTGTTAACCATGGATGTACTACCCAACAAACGTTGTGCCATCAAGGGGCAGCTAACAAGACTAGAAACGATCCGCACCAGTCATGCAATTCAACCACTAACCGATCTTGCTGTCGCGTCGTACCGAGATAAGGCCGACAAGGTCCTGAACGAATTGGAAGACCTACAAGCAGTCATAGTAGAACGATGTACAGCAGCCGACTTCGATATACATGAAACGGAGTACAACGGACTAATCGCAAGAGCAGAAGACCTTAGCCTGTTTTTCAATGGTCTACTCCTTCAATGTAGAAGGGTAGCTCCGCCACCAGCTATAGCGAAGACAACGGCTGATATCAAACTCCCAAAGATGGAACTTCCGACTTTCAGTGGTAACTATACCGACTGGTTCACGTTTCATGATTTGTTTACTGCCACGGTGCACAATTCACCGCTGTCTAGAGCACAGAAGCTACAGTATCTAAAGTCGTCTCTTCGTGGAGATGCCGCATTACTTATTCAATCGATCCTCATTACGAGCGTTACGAGTCCTCAATGAGCCGGTCAACCACTGGGATGCAATTCCTCTCCACATTGTCAAGGATAAATTGGATCCAGAGACCAGGAAGCAGTGGGAACTTTCACTCACCACCACTACCCGACCTGCATTCCAGGAGCTAACAACATTCATTGAGCAGCGAGCACGGGCACTACTGGCGTCATCGGCAGCCAATTCAACCAGAGCGAAAATTATTGCTGCTTTTCATCCAAGGAGAAGCACAGTTGCACACCATGGCGCAGTCCAAGACTCTTGTACCGTTTGTGGTGGAGCCCATTCCGTCTACAAATGTGAATCACAGCAAAAATCTACAATCGAGAACCGTTGGAAAGTCATAAAGGAACGCTCATTATGCTAAAACTGCCTGCGGAGCGACCCCCAGGTTTCAAAGTGCAGATCTGAAAGCTGTCGCAAGTGCTCAGCTAAGCACAATACGCTTCTGCAACGAGACTCTCAGTCAATGGAGTCGGCGACGGGTTCGAGTTGAGTTAACTGCTTGGTATCTTGAGACACTGTTCCAGTAGTCTTGGCCACCGCAGTCATTCAGGTTGAGTTATCAGGTGGTCAACTTCAATCAATTCGAGCCCTTCTCGATTCTGGTTCACACGCCAGCTTCATCACTGAGAAATGCCGTAAAACACTACAACTTAAACGACGACGTCTCAATGTCACAATAGGAGGAATTGGAGGTGTGGGCGTTGGAACTTCCCGTGGGATCGTTCAACTCTGTATCAGATCAATCGACGGGAGCCCTTCAATTAAGGTCGATGCACTAGTCCTTAACACTGTCACTGCAGATTTACCGAACTTTCCTATCAACGCCGAGTGCTGGAATCACATTAAAAAAATCAAGCTAGCAGACTCAACATTCCAACAGCCTGGACCTATTGACGTACTGTTGGGCGCTGACATGTATTTACATATTGCCCGATATGGTATCTGTAAGGGACGACCAGGTACCGCCGGAGCATTTAATACAGTATTCGGTTGGGTGATCTGCGACCCAACGGGAGTGACGAATTCAATTACACAAGCTCCAGTAATCCAAATACATGCGTGTACCATCGAAGAGCAACTTGAAAGGGTCTGGTCATTAGAAGAGATCTCTTCAAAACGAGAATTAACCGCCGCTGAACTTCGGTGCGAAGCAAGCTACTCCAAATTTACCACTCGCACCAAAGAAGACAGATACGTCGTTCGCCTACCGTTAAAAGGTCCTGAAGAATTTGGTTTTTCCAGAAGATAGGCGGTTCGAAGGTTCCTGAAACAAGAAAAGCGACTGCAATTCAATCCTGATTTATACGAACAATATCGTACCTTCATGAAAGAGTACATCGAACTTGGTGACATGTCTCTGATCTCCGAAAACGAAAGTGCAGCTCAAAAGGGGTATTACCTTCCACATCACGCCATTCTCAAGGAAAGCAGTACGACTACAAAATTGAGAGTTGTCTTTGACGCATCGGCCAAAACAACTAACGGCTCATCGCTGAACGATATTCTGCTTGTCGGTGCGAAGATCCAGGATGACCTCATCTGGCTCTTAATACGTTTCAGATTCCATGCTGTAGTCATGACCGCCGATATTGAGAAAATGTACCGACAAATCCTGGTTCATTCAGACGATACGCATCTACAACGAATCGTATGGCGCTCGTATCCTTCGGAGAAGCTACGAGACTTCAAACTACTGACCGTCACCTATGGATTTGCCACTGCACCTTTCCTGGCCACTCGTACCTTAACGCAGTGGGCATCAGACGTTCAGCACAAGTATCCTAACGCATCACGAGCACAAAAAGACGATTTTTAGGTCGATGATCTGTTAATAGGGGCCGAAGACACAAAACGGGCGCTTCAGCTACAATCCGAACTTCTGCAAGCATCCTCCGAAGGCGGATTTCAACTATGAAAATGGGCATTGAATGACCACAAACTACTCACATCATTACCAGTAGGACTGCGTGAAATCCACGGTCCGTTGACCCTCGACAATACAGAGTGTATCAAAACTCAGGGTATCCTATGGACACCGGCGACAGATTCCTTTTAATTCGCAGTTACGGTAACAACCGACTATTCATCATTTACTAAACGAAGTATCCTATCCCAGGTTGCCAAGATTTTGGACCCAATGGGACTCTTGGCACCCGTAATCGTGAAGACCCAAATCCTACTCCAAGATTTATGGAGGCACAAGCTCGGCTGGGACGATGAACTTCCTGCCAGCGTTACCTCGAAGTGGAAGAGCTTTGAGACCGATCTTACTGACAACAAGCGCATAACCATTCAACGTCATACCTCACAACGACAGGTCACTGAGATCACTCTTCAAGCCTACGCCGCTGCCGTATACCTACAAACTAAGAACCTAGACGGTGAAGTTCAATCTCATCTCATAACAGCCAAGACAAAGGTAGCTCCTCTTAAGCAAATTTCGCTACCGAATCTCGAGCTTTGCGGCGCTGTCCTTCTCATCCGTCTCATCTAGATAGTACAAGATGCGTTGAAGAACCGTATCCAAAAGCTCCATTTCTGGACCAATTCAATGACTGTATTGGGATGGTTGTCTTCGCCTCCACAGCGTGGAGGACATTCATCGCAAACCGTGTTTCTGAAATCCAGGGTTCCGTCCAGTGCGTTCAATGGCATCACGTTAAAGGCGAATATAATCCCGCCGACTCCCGAGATTGAGTGGGCTCTACAAAGTTGGATTGGGATCGTCCAACGACAAGACTTCGCTGAGGAAATTCACGCCCTCAAGACCAATCAACCTATCTCTCCAAGAAGTAAATTCTTGTCGCTGAACCCATTTCTCGACTCAGATGGTATACTTAAAGTTGGAGGTCGTATTCGACACGCTAACATCAACACCAACCGTATCCATCCAAGGATCCTACCACGACGAAGTAAGTTGACCGATTTGATCCTCATTTACGAACATCTAAAGCATCTTCATGCGGGGCCTCAACTTCCAATGGCGGTTATTCAACGACGCTTCTGGGTTATCGGTCTTAGAGATGCCGTACGTTTTCAAATCAGACGCTGCGTACCATGCATTCGTCAGAAGGCGACCACACTTCAACAACAAATGGCTGACCTTCCAGCCGCTCGTGTCAATCCAGCCTTAGCCTTTCTTCGATGTGGGGTGGACTACGCCGGGCCGTTTACCTTAAAGGCCATGAAACTACGTGGACAACGGACCTTCAAGGCGTATATCGCACTTTTCGTCTGTTTTGTCACCCGAGCCATCCATTTGGAAATGGTCAGTGATATGACCACCGCTGCCTTCATCGCAGCACTAAAACTATTAACAGCACGAAGGGGAAGGAGCTCTGATATGTACAGTGACTGGGGTTCTAACTTCCAAGGCGCCAGCAGAGAGCTTCGAGATTCTCTGAAGTTTGCAACAACGCAGTCCAACCGCTTTCAGTCGCTCGTTGGTCCTCCGAGGAAGGAATCCGTTGGAATTTTAACCCTCCCGCAGCACCTAACTTCGGATGTCTTTGGGAGGCAGGTGTCAAATCCACCAAATTCCATTTGACGCGATTCGTTGGTCTTAACGCACTAACGTTCGAAGAGATGAACACAGTCTTGTGCCAAGTTGAAGCATGCCTGAACTATCGTCCATTATCAGCACTCTCAACAGATCCTGATAGCTTAGTAGCTCTCACTCCCGGACATTTTCTCATCGGCGACGCCCTGACGGCGATCCCAGAGCCTGATCTTACGTACCCAAGACAAATCGCTTAACGAGATGGCAGCTCGGCCAACAACTCGTGCAACACTTCTGGCGCAAATGGCACTACCAATACCTGACGAGGCTGCAAGAACATCCCAAATGGCTGTCCATCAAGCGTAATCTCAAGGTTGATGACCTGATCCTTATCAAAGAAGACGACCTTCCGCCTACAAAATGGAGACTCGGCCGCATCCAAGAAGTCCATCCTGGAGCTGATGAGTGCGTTCGGGTAGTCCCGACCGCATACTACAACGACCGGTCTTAAAGATATGCCTATTACCATTAGACGTATGAACTATATTTTCTATAATTCAAAATGGTATTTTAAGGACACCGGAATGTTTACGACTACGTGAATTTTGTAAATATAGCATTTTTTACTTCCAACTTGTTATCTGAACTTATTTTTTACCGTTTCCATTTTACTATAAATACGCAATGTATCTATGAAAAAGGGAGTGTGTTCGAGTAATGACTTTCGAGTTCTGTACCGTTTCTAAATCGTCATGTAAAAAATTGTATATATCAATTTTAATTAAGTGTTAAGAAGTTTATTTCCGTGTGTGATCAGTCTGGTATACGCTACACCACCTGCAACGACCTCAAAAGAGGAAATATCTCTAAATACTGCATAGTGCCTCGTGGAAGGGATCTCTATAGATTGTTTACATTTCTTGCCTTCTCTAGCTTCCAAAATACTTTCTCGTAACGCTTTCAGCATTCCATCCTATAAACAATATGACAAAATATTATAACGACAACTTATCGTCGCCGGAGAGCAAACGGCACGTGCAAGTCAATACTAGTTTTCACATCAGAAAAGCGTTATTATTCGCTTAAACGGCTGTACATAGGTTTTAGATTATTTCGTCTTTCACTGGAAGTTGCCGGTTTGCATAGCACGTGCTTTGCGTCTAGCCAACTAAAAAAAAATCCACTTTGGTAAGCATTATACCTCCGCCAACGCTCCATGGCCAAATACACTGAGTTCCATTGAACACCGCCGTTGCTTTTAACATCTTTTTTTTCGGGCGATCGGCTTTTGAAAGCTTCCGTCCATTTGGGTGACCTTTGTAAAAAGATCACCTAATCGCTTACGCAATCTACCATTTCCTTCACGATTGGGCAGCTTTTAATCGACGAATTCACTACTAGTTGTATTGAATGCGCCACACAACGCTTTCTAATCTACAAAGGATTGACATCCAAATCCAAAATGTCTTCGACTATTTGATCATGCGCTGTTCGCGCTACTACCATAGATATAAGAAATGTATATAAAGGTCTAGATAAATTTCGGGGCGTCTAAGCCTAACATAAAATACGGAATTGACACCTAGCAGACACCGAGGAAGGCACGTGACCAAGAGCGCGAGCTCTCTTAGCATTTTAGTACTAAGTGCTTGACCTTTCCGCAGGCGGAAGTCTTTAGACACCATCTGTTGGTGACTTTTAGTATAATTTTTAAGCAGGAGACAATGGCTCTCGCGACGATAGCACGAGCTTTCTTACCGATAGATAGCGCGTTATAATTATAGCCTGCAGAAATTACGCGTTTCTGCTAGCTGTCGCCTTCGTATTCACTCCCTTTGAAATATTTTATCTTGACCTTTATATACGTTTCCTATATCTGTGGCTACTACGGCCAACACATTCGTCGAAATTCCGCGAGCAAGGATTTTCCCCCTATAAAATGTACTATAATGTGTAGGAGGTCAGCGCCACGCTCGGTGGTTATATTGTCTTGAATGTAAAAACTATACTAAAAATAATAATCCGCTAGGGGCGCTGACATCATACACATATTTTGCTCATAGGTTAACACAGAAACGTCAACGAATGAGATGGCCGCTGTAGCGCGAGAGAAATGTTATGTTACATAGTTCATATATGTAATTAAATCTTTAAATATAAATGTATTTCAATAATTAGAAAACAAAGTATAAAACATAACAATGGCGACGGAGATGGGATAGTATAAAACAAGTATATTAGAAAGCAAAATAATCCGATGAAACCTTAAGCCTTAGTCAACAGGCGTAATATAAAAACTTTAAAGTAACTTGTAATTTAGAAAGTATGACAACCAAACAACATCATTTTGATGAATTTGATCCGACAACGGAGCCATGGACCCTTTATCAGGAAAGATTGTATCAGCATTTTTTGGCATGTATAATAAAAGATTTGGAAGATCCCGCAAGAAACGCAGAAGTTCAAGTGATGAAGCGTGCCATATTGGTATCAGTTCTGGGCAAAAACACCTATGCCTTGCTACGTAACCTTGTAGCACCTGATAAACCTAGTGAAAAATCATATACTCATCTAGTAGAAGCCCTTGCAAATCATTTTAGCCCAAAACCCAGACAAATAATACAGATATCAAAATTTTACAAAAGGGACCAAAAGCAAGGAGAAAGCGTTGCTCAATATTTGGCGGCGTTACGACAGATGTCTGAACATTGCAACTTTGGGGCATTTTTGGAAGATGCATCGCGAGATAAGTTTATATGTGGCATTAATGATGATAAAATTCCACATAGATTATTCGAGGAAGAATTTACTTTAGATAGAGCAGTAACCTTAGCACAGGCGCTAGAGTCAGCTATGAAAGACGCTACAGTTATTAAAGGGCCTATTGACAATTCAACAATACACAAGTTAGCCGTTACTCACCGTTCGCATAAACCTACCTATAGTAATCAAGAGCAAATAAAGAATCAATCTGGCCAGGGGTGCAACAATTTTAAACCTTGTATTCGTTGCTTAGTCACAAGTCATGAAGAATGGAAGTGCCCATTCAAGTCTGAAATATGTTACAAATGTAACAAAGTTGAACACACAAAAGGAGCATGCACAGATGGAAAATGGATACACCGTGGAAATTATTTTCCCCGGGGTAGTTTTAGTCAAAGGAAATTTTCATCAGCATAGAAATTATTTTCCCTGCAGCTATGCTAATAAGCAAAATACCTTTTCTCAACGTGGCAACTTAAACCAGCACAACAATTTTAGTCAACGTCGTAATACTGGAAATACCTTTTATAGAGGACATTCTCATCACATTTCTAATGATAGTCCGAGCGATGATTCCAGTTATCAGAGTGAGTTCGAAAATTATCAGGATGAATACGAACATTTTAATCAATTTCAAACTTGTCAAATCACTGAAAATATGTTACCACCACAATCGGGAATTTCACAAGAACCTACAGATGACCTTAAATATGGTTTGTTTCACATTAATGCCGCAATCCAAGATACACACGGCAAACCACCGAAGCCCATTATCATTCAGTGTGTAATTAATGATACGCCAGTTGACATGGAATTAGATACTGGATCAGGACATTCCATGATATCACTAACCCAAATGAAATCCATACGTAACATTTCGCAATTGCAACCTCTAGCTGATGGTTTATCATCATTCACCGGACATCCAGTGGAAATATTAGGACAAACTATAGTAAAAGTGAAATTCAACAAGCAGACCTCAAACTTGCCACTACTCGTATTTAAAGGACCTGGCCCTAACCTATGTGGTCGGGCATGGATTTTCTCTAATTTGCATATTCTCCAACAGATAAGTCCCACACCAAATATATTCAATGTATCTATAACGAACAAACCTGCCGCAAACATTGAAGCCATTTTACATAAACATGATACCATATTCAGTCCAGGACCCGGATGCCTTAAAGACGTCAAGGTGCATTTATATGTGAAACGAGACGCTCAACCTCGTTTTTTCAAACAACGGCCTATACCATATGCTATGAAAGACCTAGTCGAAAATGAATTATCAAGATTAGAGGCAAATACTATCATGACTACCGTCCCACATTCTGAATACGCCGCACCCATAGTCCCCGTTATGAAACCTGCCGGGCGCGTGAGACTTTGTGGTGATTACAAGTTGACGGCAAACAAGGTTATCAACGTAGAGAAATATCCTTTGCCTAGGGCAGAAGACATTTTTGCAAAATTAGCAGGCAGTGTAATATTTTCAATACTAGATTTAAGATAAGCCTACAGTCAATTAAGTTTAGATGATGAATCCAAGAAATTGACAGTTATAAACACCACTAAAGGTCTATATGAGTTTAACCGCTTGCCGTATGGTATTTCATCCGCATCTGCAATTTTCCAAAGGCAAATGGAAACGTTATTTCGTGATCAAAGACATATTTCTAAATTTCAAGATGACATTTTATTGGGAGGTACTTCTACTGAAGACCTTTTGAACATTGTGGATGAAGTTCTTTCTACTTTAAAAGAAGCTGGACTCAAATTAAACAAGGAGAAATGCCAATTTTTAAAGACAGAAATAGAGTTTTTGGGTCACCGTTTGGACTCTAAAGGTTTACGCCCTCAAGTAGGAAAACTCAAAGCAATAGAAGACGTCCCATCTCCTACTTCAATTGAGCAGTTACGATCCTTTTTAGGCTTGCTTAATTATTATACCAAGTTCCTACCAAATAATGCAACCCTATTGGAGCCACTTTATTCTCTGTTAATCAAATCACAGCCATGGATATGGAACCCTGTACACGAAGAAACCTTTCAGAAAGCAAAAAGATCTATCAGCGAGGCTAGTTTATTAGTCCATTTTGACCAATCAAAACCAGTCGTGTTGGCTTGTGACGCCTCACCTGTAGGCATAGGAGCCGTTATTTCGCACGTTATCAATGGTCAAGAGTACCCTATAGCGTTTGCCTCGAGAACTTTAAGCCAAGCGGAAAGAAATTATCCACAAATAGAACGTGAAGCCTTATCATTGATATATGGAGTAATGAAGTATAAATAATACTTATTGGGACGCAAATTCACTTTGATAACAGATCATCAACCTTTGGTGACGATTTTTTCTGAGAACAAACCTATACCGCCCGTTACAGCTGCACGATTGCAGAGGTGGGCACTTATGTTATCTGCTTACGATTATACCATCAAACATAAGAAAGGATCTCTTCACTACAATGCTGACCCATTGAGTAGACTGCCCTTGCCTACACAAATGAATGAACCACCATTGCCTAGCGACCATGTATTTTTGATCAATACTGTAAACCAGGGCCCAGTTACCATGTCACAAATACAGAATGCAACCTCATCAGACCCGATCCTAACTCAAGTTATTCGACACTTACGTCATGGTTGGCCACACAGTAAAATATGACATGGCTTTACAGCGATTTTACTATCGTCGTCATGAACTATCAATTCTTCAAGACACCTTATTGGTGGGAAACAAAGTGGTAATACCGACGTCCCTAAGACCAATATTTTTATCTGAACTTCATGGAACACACCAAGGTATTGTTGCCATGAAAGCAACCGCTCGACAATCGATTTGGTGGCCCGGCATCGACAGTGATATTACTACGGTTTCCCAACAGTGTTCCATTTGCAATAACCATGCCGTTATGCCGCCTAAACAATTTTCCGCGTGGCCAAAACCTTCCGGACCGTGGCACCGTGTCCATATCGATTTTGCTGGCCCGGTTGAAGGCAAATATCTCCTGGTGATAGTAGACGCTTATTCCAAATGGATCGAAGTAGCAATTACAACAAACACAACAACCGCGGTAGTTATCGACGTCCTACGAGGTCACATGGCACGATATGGAATTATGCCAACGTTGGTATCAGATAATGGTGCGTGTTTTACGAGCCACGCCTTTGAAAAATTCACGAAAGATAATGGAATAACACATTTGACCACAGCGCCGTACCACCCGCAGTCGAATGGCCAAGCCGAGAGGTCGGTGCGCATTGTAAAAACTACTCTTCGTAAAATCAGCGGTGAACCTTCAGAAGAATTGGATATATTGGCAAGAGGTTTAGAAAAATTTAAGAACGACCCATTGCCACTACGCATGTCTCGTATACTTATTAACTACCGTAGAACTCCTAATTCAACTGGTTATTCTCCTGCGAAATTAATGCTTGGACGAAAAATAAGGACAAAATTGGATCTATGCAATCCGAGACTCACCTCACTTAAAACACACCAAAGTTCACACGCGGTTTCCTTCCAAACGGGGTGATAATGTATACGCAAATAACTTTGGACCAAATAATTCGTGGTTTCAAGGTCAAATTATTAAACAAGAAGGGAATATGACGTTTTGGTTCAAACCCCGGAAGGAACAGTGAGACGCCATTTAAACCAATCACGTAAACGTATAGAGACAAATATACCACATGAACATGCATCGTTACCACCAAATACAGAAGTTCATATCAGTGCCGTCTTTCCCATTGGGCCCGTTGGGCCCTGGCCCAGGGCCCCGAGTTCAAGAGGGGCCCCTCAGGCCTAATACAAAACCATTCAATATTAAAAATTTATCTTTTAAATTGATATTTAACTCAGACGTTTTATTACGAGGGGCGGACAATGTCGCCGCATTTTTAGTCTAAGCTGATTTCTACCCTCGATAATTTGTTTTCCATCACCAACAGTTTTTCGGACACAGTCTTTTTATATATTGGAGTGCCATAGTGGTTTGAATGGGCACTTCAATAAAACCTCTTCAAGGAAATTGCCAAGAAGTAATATATCCGAGAGCCAGGATCTGAAAGATACTGTTTATTTGGTGCTTGTTGAAATAATGAAATCTTTTCACCTGTAAACAGCATATCGGGTTTTTCCTAAGCCCTAATATGTATACAAAAAGCTAGCTGGCTTAGGCTGGCTAAAAGGAAACACTTGTTGCATACCATACAGGTGAAAAGTTTCCATTATTTCAACAAGCACTATATAAACAATATCTTTCGGGTCCAGGCTCTCGGAAAACATTACTTCTTGGCGATTTCCTTGAAGATGTTTTATTGAAGGGCCTATTAGCTGTTCAACTGAAAGTTTTCTCTAAGTAATTTTAATAGCATTATCGAACCGATTTGTGTGGTCGTGGGATTTCAAGAATTGGTTTTTATAATCTTCCAAAAGAATTTAAAACCTTAAGTCTTCACCCTATTTTTGTATTTCACTCAGACGTTTTATGACGACGGGCGGACAACGTTGCCGTATTTTTAGTCCAAGCTGATTTCTACCCTCGATAATTTGTTTTCCATCACTAACAGTTTTTCGGACACAGCCTATTTTTATATATTAGTAGGCCGAAATGATATGAATTAGCTGTTCAACTGAAACGTTTCTCTAAGTAAGTTTAATAGCATTATGGACAGGGTGGGAAATAAGGATTTTTTTGAAAGTGGAGCAGTGACCCACCTGGCGTAGAATATATTAACTGGGCCACGACCAGTGAACGTGTTTTAACTCTTAACCGTTTTTAATAGCTTGAATTCTAGGGCTGTGCGAGTACTCGAACATAATCGATTACTCGGCATTTTTTGAAGTCTAGTACTCGAACTGGACCTCAAATAAGTAATTGGAAAATACTCGTCGACTATCGAGTACCAAAAATTGCATAGTCGGGTACCTGATAACACGATTAAGCTGCTGTAAGTTCAAAGATGGTTTTTGCAACTTATTGGGGTGAAAATAATAAACGGTACCTACAAGACGTAGAAACAACAACTACCTAGAATGAACTTGGGGATAGATCACGGTTTCTAATACGTACTGCGCCTGCGCGGTTTTTCTTCAATATATATTATTGAGTTTTAGTTTCGGATGTCGGCTGGCGTTAGAACTTAGGAGTCTTAACTTCCTAGGCAATATACGGACAGACGGTACATTAATAATTTAAAAAAATATATATTGTTATTTTACTTTTAATTACTATAATTAGGCTAGTCGGCTAGTATACTAGTCTTTTATATCCCACTTCAATATTACTCGACTCGAATACTCTATGAAAAACATGTTGTACTAGATACCCGACTCGAATGCCTAAAACCACTACTCGCACAGCCCTAGTTAATTCGAATTGGAATGTACTAACATGCCGCAGCCGCCGTTACACAGACCTTCAAATCCAAAGACTAATAATATAACATTTGGACCTACCAATTTCAAAATATTTACCTCGGATTTATTAAGTGGTCCAGTGAACCACTAACCCCCTCCGATTTAATGAATAAACTGGTCCGGGCAATTTTTAAACTGGTCATTTGCCCACTGCGACCGCCTTATTTCCCACTCTGATTATGGAACCGATTTGTGTGGTCGTGGGATTTCGAGAGTTTGTTTTTATAAACTTCCAAAAGAATGTAATAACCATTGAGTTGTCAGTATTATTCCCAATTCAATGGTAATAACTTAAGTCAGTAACGTCTGCTATCACACACAAATATTTTTACATAGTTTGAGCACTATGGAATAATTGTTTTTCTCCGATGCGTTTATGAATGGTAATTAATTTTTAAATATAAAAGTTTATAAGAATTATTTTTGTTTTTAACTTTTCTACAGTCATTTATTTCAATTCCTAGGTGCTTGGCCGACTTTTTTGCTTGTTAGGCCTATGCCATAGTTTCAGTCTCATTGTCTGCCGCCTGCGTTTAATTAAACTGTATTTCATATAATGGGGTCTAGGGCTAGCTATAGGTAAGCTCGATGTTGGAAAATTTGCTGTAAATTATTAGCCGGTGGGAAAATTCGGAGTACAGAAAATTTTCTATAACGAAAATTCGGCACCAAGTTAGAAGTGATATTGGGAATATCTTAAACACATTTGCCCCTTCTCTGGAGCTTAGGCTGATTAATTTGAAAACTTCTGTTACATCTTTAAAGAAGTAAAATCAGATAAAGTGACCGAGATAAATATTACTAAACATATTTTTATTGTAAAAAATTATAGATAAGTTGTTTTAGAAGATGTTGTTTTATTTTATAGAGTATATAATATACGAATATATTTTATTCGTAGCTTTGGCTATGGCCGCCATTTTGTGCGGGATTTTTTCTCTATGGGAAAAAGCATAGGTGACGTTATGCCACGTGATACTAAAATCACTGTATACACCGAACGTTCCTAGAGGCGAATATTTTAGGAAAGTTCTAGATTTAGGGGGTGCAGTTTAGAAGGTGAATTTAGCGACCCCCACCACTTTTTACTATTCAACGGGGAGGGCTGGCGCTATTCCTAAAAATTAAGGGGGTACATTAAACCCCCACCCCATTTTTACGCCACTCGAGGGGGCCCCCAAAATTAAAAGTGCCAGGGGCCCAACAGTATGTAAAGACGGCCCTGGTTCATATACCACCAGTAACCAGGCGTTATCATAGTTTATATCACTCTCCAGTGCCAACAACGCCAACTGGCAGATCGTCAATGCCACTTATACGACCAACAAGACAATCTTCACCTGTGACTCCTGATAATTCTCAAAAAATCTTACCAGCGCAAAATATAAACGGAACACCTCAACACAGCAAGCAAATGCCTGAAATTACAACTCGCACATCTAAAGACAACGCACATTCAAATGCAAATACTTAACCGCGAAGATCGAACCGTGCGCGAAGACCACCATTAAAATTTATACCTAAGATTTAGCATTTGAACATTTTAAAAAGGAAGGTAGTGTTATATAAAGTGTATATAATATTATGTAGTTCATATAATAACATGTAGGTGGTACCATGGTGCAGAGACACTTATGGGTAAATATCAAAAATATATCTGGCAACCAGGCATCTCTCGGTCTGGGCGGCTGGTAGACTAAACGTCCTCCTATTGTTAACAATTAATGTTATGTAACATAGTTCATATATGTAATTACATCTTTAAATTTAAATGTATTTCAATAATTAGAAAACAAAGTATAAAACATAAAAATCGGCCCAGGGATTTTTCTCAAACACTTTACCTTCTAGAAATGTGAAATTTTCAGTATGTACTCTCTCGGTGGAGATCGTTGTTATTTGTGAATTTCAGAAAAATCTTAAAATATTTCATGGTTTTAGAACTTGTAGTTTTTGAACGCTAGGTGGCAGACGAAAAGTTTCAATGAGTAAGTTGTAGAGCTAACTCGAAAACCTTTAATGGAGTTGGTATGTTCAAAATCGTTCATTTTGTCACTGAAATAATAAGTCATGAAAAATAACAAGTTGATACTTCCGAAATGTTTTTACGCCTCAGGTTATTGTAATGATTGTCTGTGAAAAAGAACATATTTTGAGCCAAATCATTGTTTTACCTCTGCAAATTAATTATAAGTGTCCAACTAAAATCAATAAATTGTATTCTCACGCCAATCACGGACTGGCGTTGCCTTAAACACCAAATATCCATTGTGAGATGGATATCCTTCGGTTTTAAGGTACTTAGCAAAGTCTGAAGAAACGTAACGTTAGTTCCAAATTGTTTTAAGCCTCATTCTGACTACCCAACTTAAGTCAGCTGACTAAATCAGGGGGATAAGTCTGCATGTCTTATTTTGCATTCACACTATCCAACTGTCACGGTCACACTATCCAACTGTCACGTTCACACTATCCAACTGTCACGTTCACACTATCCAACTGTCACGTTCACACTATCCAACTGTCAATTTCACACTATCCAACTATCACGTTTACATTACCCGCCTTAATCGTCCGACAATAATCTTTCAAATTGTCAGCTGACTAAAGTTGGATAGTGTGGATGGGGCTCTAGTAAGGGACAAAGGTAATTGAGTTTGTAAAATTACATACTTTCATTTTAGGCAGCAGTGTCTTTTGTAACCGTTTTCACTATTCCCCTCACTAAATACCGAGGGGACGGAACTTACAAATCGGGGTCTGCAAAGGCAAACGCCGACCTAAGCCCTTTCCCTTCAACAACAGTAACCCATTCATTGCTACCATGTTAATTAGCCATTTTTTAAATATCTAATTTAAATATTTGTCTCCCGTTTTCCCCAATTTCGCCTTTTTTTGGGTACAAGACGGAAGTACGAAACGAGACAATTCGAAACACGCCAGGCATTTTTGGCAGAGTTTATTCGACGGACCCATGCATGTTTTCGGGTGTGTGGTGGTCATTTTGAACAATTCCTGAAATTGTTGTTAATTGTATCTTTAAATCTTATTAATGTTATTAGTTAAGTCATTTAAATTAGGTTGGTATAACTTAAATCATTATATAACAAAACATCCCTCTAACAGTTCACTAATCAATTTTTTGCCATTGTTAATAAGTTGATCGTTTCATTAATAAAAAACAAATGCTTATTTAATGAAAACAATATATTTCAAGGAATAATATCGTTCTTAATAACGATTTTATTTGCTTAAGATGGTAATTATTTGGGGCTCATGTCTCTGAAACGAATCACTGTAGAACCCATTTGACATTTTCTACTCATCTGGCCTCAAAGAACACGCTCTAGAGTTCACAACATCCGTATCCGAAACACCCTGGAGATATGATTCGAATAAACACAATTACTAAGTTTTATGAATAGATACGGTATAAAGAAACACATTGAAACTCTGGCTAATTGATAATTAAATAGTAGCTAAAAAGAAAAATAAACTGATCTATTTAGTCTACAGAACAGCCGATTGGTTACTTAGCGATCTTTCTTCGTTTTTATTTTAAATCGTGTAGATAAATAATTTCATAATTCAAATAATCTAAATTGGAATGATTTAAAATAACGAGATTGAGATAAAGAACGAGGTCTCACTTTCCTTACAAAAACCAAGTAAAAAAAGGAATTCTCAATAAACCGTTGCGAAGAAACAATAACCTCACATTGATGATTTCCAGGCAAAACGGAGAAACCAATTTTGGAAAACGGAATGGAAATGATTTTTTCTCCAATCATATCTTTTCCAACATATACTTTGTATCTCTCCCCTTAAAAAACTTATGGCTGTATATTGGCTGCAGTTGGGCTTTTATATGACTGCTGGTCTGCAATGAACTGCATTGTAGTACAGTCTAATTACAGTCCAAAACCTAAACTGCAAAGTAGATGGAATTGTCTGGAATTACAGTTGATATTTAAAAAAAAAAAAGATTGAGACTGTAATCGAGCTACAATTACAGATATTTAACTGCAATAACACAAAGTCTGTAATATGACTGTAATTCGGCTTAAAAAAAAGTTAAAAATTGCTATAATGAATTCAGCAACTTGACTGGAAATAGCCTACAAATGTAGTCTTAATATGAACTGTAAAATGACTGCAAGTTGGCTGCAAAATCAGTTCTTATATTATTAATAGATTTTGATGGCTAACAAACGACTGTAATGAAGCTGCATTTGCAGATCATCATACTGCAACAATTAAATTGTATATTCCATTTTTTATTTCCTAAAAGTCATATTTGCAAACAATATTGACAATAATAGAGCCTGAACGGATCGTTGTTTTCAAAAGTCCAATCCGTCCATGATCACTCGGTTCGAATTCAATCCGTCCGTGAACTGTTTATGTCGGAGACGATCCGTATACGTTGCATCCGTAAGTAACTCAATCCGAACTGTCCGATCAGACAATCAAAATAATCCAATCTGTAAAAAATCCAATCCGTAGGATTACGGATGAATGTATCGGAATAATTGGAAGGAGTGGTCGGTTACGGATTTTCCCCTCTTAAAACTTGTCGGATGGGATTTGGATTGGATGAATCCGATACTGAACGGATTTGGGTGGTCCGTTCAACTCCGTTGACTTCGGATCCAATCCGTCCGTAGTCTGTACACTTCGGATTCAATTCGTTCGTAGATCGGTTTCTTCGGATCCAATCTGAACCGTCCAATCCGTAAATTCAAATTATCCAATCTGTTAAAAAATATAATCCGTAGGATTACGGATGAATATAACCGACAAATTGGATGAATTGGTCAGTTACGGATTACAATTTTACGGTTGGGATTTGGTTGAATGAAACTGAGACTGTCACTGATCGGATTTGGGTTTTAAAAAATCTAATCCATCCGTGAACAATGGCTACGAATTGGAGAGTTTCGCATTTTACTTATCCTTCCACATATTGAATTTTCTAAAACGGATTGAAGTGTCAACAAATTAAGCGGCTACGGATTCGAGGTGTTACAGAGTAAGGTTTATCTGTGAATACGTTGACGATGAGATAAATGTTTAAATCTAATATATTACAGGGATTGTCTAATTTGTTGAATTTCTGGACGTCTGGATCGCTGAATTTTGAAGGATTCCTCCTACATAGAAGCTACTATCTTATATATCATCTGGACAAAATTGACTAATTTGCTGAAGTGCTGAATTTCTGGACAGGAAAATTTTACTTTATTTTCAAACCGTCTAGACCAAATTGACTAATTTGCTGAAGTTCTGAATTTCTGGACCGAAAATATTTACTTTATTTTCGAATAGATTCTTTAAGTTTGAAGCCGTCTGGACCAAATTGACTAATTTGCTGACGTGCTGAATTTCAGCACTTCAGCAAACTAGTCAATTTTGTCCAGATGGTTTGAAAATTATGTAAAATTTTCGGGTCCAGAAATTCAGCACTTCAGCAAATAAGTCAATTTTGTCCAGACGGTTTCAAAATTAAAGAAACTATTCGAAAATAAAGTAACATTTCCCCGTCCAGAAATTCAGCACTTCAGCAAATTAGTCAATTTGGTCCAGACGGTTTGAAAAGAAAGTAAAATTTTCGGGTCCAGAAATTCAGCACTTCAGCAAATTAGTCAATTTGGTCCAGACGGTTTGAAAATTAAAGAAAATAAAGTAAAATTTTCCGGTCCAAAAATTCAGCACTTCAGCAAGTTAGTCAATTTTGTCCAGACGGTTTATAAGATAGTAGCTTCTATGTAGGAGGAATTCTTGAAAATTCAGCGGTCCAGACCTCCTGAAATTCAACAAATTAGTCAATCCCTATATTACATTAAATACAAATTATGATTGTACGATTTTCCTTTTTAGTTTAACACACATTATGCACACCCAATATCCCCATTTTGCACCCATAGGGTTTGGAAGGAATTAACAACTTTAAAGGGGTAACTTTACCTTAGCCACAATACTTTGTACTTTTCACATTAACATGTTAACCAATCAAAGGAACAAATTACGCACAATTATGCACCACAGTCTTTAACAATAGTTAATGGTAACATTTAGTTGTAAAAAATTTGCTTTTCCTTTTGCATTCATAGAGGGTCAGGATTACCTCAGTTTTATGCTAGCTAATTGAAATACTTGGGTTTGGTTTTTCCCACTTATGGCTGTTCACAAATTACGTAACTCAAAAAAATAAAATTTTTGAACTCCCCCTTTCCCTCGCAACTAACGACGTAAGAGTAATTGTTGGTTAGTTACAGGAGCTATTAGTTTAAAAAATAATTATAATTGAAGTTAATATTCGATCTGTGAAATTAAAGCGGCTAAATACGCATTAAGCTTTAAAATAACGTTAATCAAAATTGAACATCAAATTCCCGGAAGTTGCTTCAGATTATTAGTTCAAGGTGCCACTACCGAGTAAAGATATTTCGTAGTTTTTTTGGCATCACCGTGAAGAAAGGATGTACTTAAATATTTTATTATAGTGGTATTTTGTTTCTCATCGCAATGGCCATCACAAATTTAGCAAATAGGCAAAAAAACAATCGAAAATTCGATCTTAAAAAAGCTCTACTTTCTAACAGTAAAAGGAAACCTTTGTTAATTATTATTATAGTTCACTTACTTTTACAAATTACGACAAACGGTAATCAACTAAATAATTAATGACTTTTAACAAAACTCTCCTATTCGAGGCATCATGGTTCATTATTAATCAAACTACAACGTAACTGCAACGTCGCTTACTGGGAATGTTACCACGGTTGACAGACAATTGCCTGATAACCTCACTGAGTCGCTATAACCCGAAAAAAGACATAAATGGCGACGATGCAACTTGATAAAAAGTAACAACATTTCGCGCTCCCCTCTGAGCCTCTCACGGCCAAAACAATTATAATCAGCTAGGCTCATACCCAAGGCACCACCTTAGGGCCAAGTCCTCAAGCGACTTTTAAAGCCTTTAATTCAGGTGGCCGGGTTACAATGCGTAGGAGGGTGGTGCCGAGCCCTTCATGCCAAGCGAGCTAACAGCTCCCTACACTCACTATTACCGTTAACCTCTACAGGTTTTTATAGAAGGGGAAACCGAAGAGCTCGGGGGAAAACCCCTTTAACAAGCGGGGAGAGAACTTGGAGTTGTTCCGAGTTTTCATCCAGTGCCACATACTGGGATCGAACCAGGCTCCTTTTGTTGCAAGTCGAAAGTGCTAACCACTCCACCGGCCCACAAATATATCGCGTTAAATAATACCTCGCTTCAAAAACATTTCCGTAATTTAAAAGAGGTTAAAATACCTTTATTTTCAATTTTGGAATTTGTATTTAAAATTAAAAGTATCCCCCTCCCGTTTTAGTTTAATGGCGCTGGAAACAATTACCCCTTTTGACCCCTTTATTCAAACCTGACATGGAGTGTGCAAATTAACATTTTTAATAGAAATAAAACCTATTTGTACGTTAAGCCCCGCTCACACTATATAAGTAATTTGGACACTTATCCGTATGCATCATGTATCTTATTGCACTCAAGAAAACTGTAAAGTGTGATCAGAAAAAAATTGTAACTTTTGTATCAATTTTTCAAATTTTGGTTAACCAATTTTGGGTCACATGTTTTTACAACCCAAAATTGAGTTACAAAATTCGCGGAAAAATTAATTATGACGTCACTATCGTAACGATGCGTCAGTAAGTCGCGCGATGCCATATTTTTCGCGCGAAAGCAGCGTTTCTTCGAGTGAGTGAATGTTGATTTCATTCTTTTTACCTTTTCAATTATACGGTGAAGATAATTAGTTTAACGACTTTATTGTGCAGCATCTTCATAATAAATATTTAGGGTAAAAGTCATCCATGAACAGGTCCATTCAAGGTTATTTCCCCAATAAGCCTAAACATGCATGCTTCAAATTGTTAGGCTTAAGTGTTGCCAGAATAACAAAAAGTAGTAATAATAATAAATAGACCATTGCACAATTGCAAAAGCAGATTGCGTTCTATAATATATGTTTAAGTAAACTATTACATATACCAAATGCGCCTAGATCTTGGAATTAGATGTATGGTCTTCTTAAAATTATTGAATATGATAATCTATCATAACCAAATTAACTTAAAAATCATAGATGAAATATATTATCCAACCATTGGGAAAAATTTAATTTTTGTAAGCTCAATAGCGAACGGGGCTGAATATCTGATGGTTTTGAAGAAAGTTGGAAGTACGCTGTAAAGTACACTATATCGAACAAAAAACACTACTTGGTAAATACAAAAATATTTAATACAATATTTCTTTGTTTATGACCTCTTTGCGATAAACTGCCCAAGTGGTCAAACACAAAGAGATTTATATCCAATCTAATTACTCATAGAAGTGAAGAGAAGCACATTGTGAAAAAACGTAATTAAAAGAGACTTAAACAGTTTGAAATTCACAATATATTTATTTATAACATCCAACGTTTCGGAGGAACTCTTCCACCTTCTTCAGGGATTTTTGCAAGTCTGACGATATAATGGTAAAACTTCTAACTATTAAGCGCACAAATGTTTTTCGTCCCAAAGTTTTACCATTATATCGTCAGACTGGTAAAAATCCCTGAAGAGTTAGTAATATATTTATAAATAAAAATATTGTGAATTTAAAACCGTTGAAGTCTCTTTAATTTATTTACTCATACATATCAAAATTCTTATCTATTAAACCTGATACTTTGTATATATAAATTAATTTTCAAATTTAATAGGTCTCTTAGAATATGAAGTTTAGTAAAAAAATTCACTTTCACTTAGCCAAATTTGCAGTCATTGGGTTAATTAAAATATATTACTAACTCCAACTCATTTTACCAGTTGTACCTTTTAAGTGGGAACATTCAAAGATGTAATTTCTACTACATAGCTTAATAGAAAATTAATCTGATTGAAATATTTCAGTTGGTTAATGGCCTCTTTGCGATGAAACTGCCCGAATCACGAAACACAGTTTATGGGTAATTCCCACGCTAACACTTTTATAATTTTTTAAAAATCAAATCAGTACCATAGTATTGTACTGAATTGATTTTTAAAAAATTTATAAAAGTTTTAGTGTCAGAAATATCCATAAAAGTGCTAGTCTGTGAAAGTTTCATAAATGTTTCGTAAATCCTGTTGATTTAACAAGGGATGAAGATCAAAAACCTCCTTTTTAAGAGCAAGATTCGACTAATTATTTTATAAATAGCCACAATGAGTCTGAAATAGGTCAGAAATAGAGGTATGATATAGAAATTATTTTTCAAAAACATTTATAAAAGTGTTATTGTGGCAAATATCCATAAAAGTACCAAAACCTCAGTTACTTTTACAAGGGAAAGTAACTAAAAATCCTCATTTTTAAGAGCAGGATTTAACTAGTGATTTTACTAATAGTAAAAATCAGTTTGAAATTGGTCAGAAATATAGGTATGATATAGAAATTATTTTTCAAAAACATTTATAGAAGTGCTAGTCTGTGAAAGTTTCATAAATGTTTCGTAAAACCCGTTGATTTAACAAGGGATAAAGACCAAAAACCTCCTTTTTATAAGCAGGATTTGTCTAATTATTTTATAAATACCCACAATGAGGTATGGTACTGAAACTATTTTAAAATTTTTTTATAAAAGTGTTAGTGTGGACAATATCCATAAAAGTACCAAAACCTCTGTTACTTTCACAAGGGTAAGAAATCAAAAATTGTCATTTTTAAGAGCAGGATTTAACTAATAATTTATTTAATAGCCACAATGAGTCTGAGATAGGTCAGAAATAGAGGTATGGTTTCAGTCTCATTGTTGCTATTTATAAAATAATTAGTTAAATCCTGCTCTTAAATATGAGGATTTTTGGTCTTCATCCCTTGTTATACAACGGGTGATACGAAACATTTATGAAACTTTCACAGACTAGCACTTCTATAAATGTTTTTGAAAAATCATTTTTTATCATACCTATATTTCTGACCTATTTCAAACTTATTTTTACTATTTGTAAAATTATTAGTTAAATCCTGCTCTTAAAAAAGTAACTGCGGTTTTGGTACTTTTATGGTTATTGCCCCCACTAACACTTTTATAATTGTTTTTTTTAAATCAATTCAGTACCATAGCTCTATTTCTGACCTATTTCAGACTCATTGTTGCTATTTATAGAATAATTAGTTAAATCCTGCTCTTAAAAATGAGAATTTTTGGTTACTTTCCCTTGTAAAAGTAACTGAGGTTTTGGTACTTTTATGGATATTTCCCACACTAACACTTTTATAAATGTTTTTGAAAAATAATTTCTATATCATACCTCTATTTCTGACCTAATTCAGCCTCATTGTTGCTATTTATAAAATAATTAGTCAAATCTTGCTCTCAAAAATTAGGATTTTTGGTTTCTTTCCTTTGTAAAAGTAACTGAGGTTTTGGTACTTGTTGCCCATTGTGAACATCAGTTTATTTATGAGATTTAACTTTTAAGTTAGAGAGCTGCAGAGCAGCGAAAATACCATACCGTTTCCGCTCCGTTTTGTTTCCCGTTATGGTACATATATCCGTTTCCGGTCCGCTTTCTCGTCCGTTGTTTCCGTCCGTTTCCGGTCCGTTTAGTTTCTCGCCTATTATTTCCGTCCGTTTCTGGTCCGTTTAGTTTCTCGCCTATTATTTCCGTCCGTTTCCGGTCTGTTTTGTTTCTCGTCCGTTATTTCCCTCCGTTTCCGGTCCGCTTTGTTTTTCGTCCGTTATTTCCGTCCGTTTCAGCTCCGGTTTATTTCTAGCCCATTATTTCCGTCCGTTTCCGCTCCGTTTCATTTATCGTCAATTTTTTCCGTCCGTTTCCGCTCCGTTTCATTTATCGTCAATATTTTCCATCCGTTTCCGCTCCGTGTGTTTCTCCGATATTATTTCCGTTCGTGTTCCGCTCAGTTTCATTAATCGTCTATATTACTTAATATTTATGCTCAGTTTCCGCTCCCGTTTTATATTTTGCCTTCCCTCAGTATACACTCTTTTTAGGAACGTTTACTGGGCGCCGCCATTATCGTACAGACAGCCAACGAGCCAGCCCTCTACCGCAGAAATTTCATCCACCCAAAACCGGTTTTCTCATCACCCTCCCCGTAGACTGTAAGGTAATGGCGGTCGATTGGGAAGGCGCGTTTAAGAGTCTATAGTCTTGAAAAATACAGAAATTTACAGAAACAATTATTATTTCTATTGAATTGAATGTAAATCTAAAACTTTACCACAAGCCGGGTCACCTCGCCAAATTAATCCCCCTTTTCGCTAAACGGCCTTTGTACCTTTTGCGATTCTGCGCATTGATGTACGCAACATAGTCGTAGAGAAAAAGGCTTCAGTTGCAGTTATTTTTCCCACGAGCCGGTGAAGAAGGGGGATTCTTATCTCACTGTCTGGAAAAGTGGGAGACCCAATCAGCAGCCCAAGAGAGAAATGAAAACAGTGTCCATGCTTCAATATACGACGTTTTTTTTTCGGAAATTTGCTCCGATTCCGTTCCGTTACAATGATTTTTCGGAAATTTACTCCAATGATTCCGATCCCGTTCCGTTACAACAATTTTTCAGAAATTTGCTCCGATTCCGTTCCGTTACAACGATTTTTCGGAAATTTACTACGATCCCGTTCCGTTACAGATATTTTTTCGGAAATTTGCTCCGATCCCGTTCCGTTACAACAAATTTTCGGAAATTTGCTCCGATTCCATTCCGTTCCTCTACTTTCTTATAAATTAGCTCCGATTCCGTTCCAGCGCCGCGGAACGGAACGGAGTCCGCGGAAACGGAATAATTTCCGCTCCGTTGCAGCTCTCTATTTTAAGTAATTAAATTAACGAAAATTAAAAATTTGTGAGACTGAATTTTCGTGAATCTAAGATGTATTCAGCCAAAATGTGTAATAATTATATTTTTCACATAAGTTGAACAACTTGTTAAAATTTTTGTAATTATAGTTTCATTTTTTTAATCCTAATTTCACTGAACTTTTAAATCTAGTCTTTCATTGTTATTTTTTAAGATAATATACTTTTATATAGCGAGGCTGAACTTTTTATAATTTGTGAAGCAAAAAGCAGTTTTAAGTCATTTTTTTTTATAATACCCAAGGCACCACCTTAGGCCTAAGTCATCAAGCGACTTTGAAGCCATTAATTCAGGTGGCCGGGTTACAATGCGTAGGAGGGTGGGGGCAAGCCCTGCATGCCACGCGATCGAGCCAACAGCTCCCTACACTTACTATTACCGTTAACCTCGACATATGGTTTGTATGTTTTTAAAGTTTTGTAATAAACAATTTTTAATTTGTTTTACCACAGTTTAATATTAGTATTTTGCTGACAGTTGTGGTAAAATACAGGTATCTTAAAAATTTGTAACATAATAGTTCTGTTGAGTTAAAATTTTAACTTAAAAAACCCAAGGAGCAATATAATTTTTAAAATACAATAATGTCATAATTTAACTATTTACAAAAACATTTTGAAAATAAAAATTTTTCCTAAGTTTGGTATTTTTTGATTGTATTCACAAAGGGTAGATGAACGGGCTGGGTTATACCCGCTTAGGCTAGAAAGGATTCTTTTAGGTGAATCAGAGATAGTTTTGATTCTTTTACTAAGAATGTTACAAAGTTTCGGTATATATAAACTAAATGAATGTATTTTTAAGCTAAATGTCAGTATTATGACTATTTTATATATAGTCTGGAAACCAACTATTTTTGTGTCCCTTTGTAACCCAAATATGGATTCCTTCAGAGTTTTGTTTTGTAAGGCAACCAAAATTGGGCTGTTATTGATGGGATATTAACCCAGTTATGGATTAAAATTTAAAAAAGACCTCAAATAGGACTATTATTGTAACCAATAATGGGTGGTTTGGGTAAATAAAAGCCGAAAATGGGTTACTATTGCAACTAAAAATGGGGTGTTTCAGTTTCAAAAAGAGCCCAAATTGGGTTATTATTGCAACCAAAAATGGGGTGTTTCAGATATTAACACAGTTTTGGGTTACGAAAAATAACCCAGTTTATGTTATTCTTGTAACCCAACTGTGGGTTAAAACGTAACAACCCAACTTTGGGTTGCAAGTTCTAACCATTTCTGGGTTGAAATTTAAATAACCCAAAAAAGGGTAGGGTAAATACTGACCCAGCTTTGGGTTACAAAAATAACCCATTTTGGGTCGATTTTAACCCAACTGTTTTAAGAGTGTACGCAAAAATATCAAAGGTCGCGATGTTTTCCCTTGAAAAACAGGATCACATCGACATTTCTAAGTGAAGTAACTTGTGGGTTAAAGTAATAAAACGTCAGGTTCAATGTTCTAGTATAATTTAATGATCTTTATGTTTCCCGGTACATATTTATACCTAGTCAAAAAAACTAGTTTTAGGGAAGTGCGATATAAGAGAAAAAACATGAAATGCAAATATGCATATTTTATAAAAAGTAAATAAATAAACATTGTATCAATATCCTCCCCAAAGAAAGAATACTGAATTGTCAATGTTAATATGTTAAACGACCGGGAGCTCGTTTGGTCCTTGTAGATATTCTTGTCTGTAGCTGGCTCGGATCGATGGTCGGTGTTGATAAACTACTCGACACCTTATGGTCTTTCGGTGGTTCCGACGTCCATTGCGCTGGTTCTGGAAAGTCTGCTCTCTGTGTGGCTACTACGTCTCGGAATTGGAAATTTGGCAGAGAAAGTTGTCGGCGATGCCGCGTCTGGTTGACATGCCTTCTAATGACTCCTGCGTCCGTAGATACCGATAGCATTGTATTGCCAATAGGTCCCAGGATTGATGCTTGATACCATTTCGGTCCTCTACCATAATTTCTTATCCAGACGGGATCGTCTTTGTTGAAAGACGAATCCAATGGTCGCTGAGACTTTGAATTGTTCACGTCGTCATCTCTAGGTAGCGGACGCAGACGGTCTATACGTATGGATCTTTTCAGGAACATCTCGGCTGGAGAAAACCCCTCGCCGTTAGGAATGCGACGATGAGCTAGTAGAATATTCGCCAGCCGTCTCGGCAAAGATCCTTCCGTGACTTTCTGGAGACCTCGCTTGATTGTACCAACTGATTTTTCGGCGTGGCCATTTGAAGACGGATGGTAAGGCGCTATCGTCAAATGTTTCACACCGTTCTTCTGCATGAAAGAAACGAACTCATCGCTCGTAAAAGTGGTTCCATTGTCACTCACGAGACATTCTGGAAATCCATAACGAGAATAGTTCAATGGTACGCTTTGACGTCGACAGTTTGGTTGGAAATGCTTCAATCCAATTGGAATATGTATCTAAAAATACGAATATCATAGTGTTATCATACGACACCAAAGTAAATGCGGCTCCAGAATCTATTTCCATTTTACGATTTACTCCCTGTACCTTCAACTCTTGCATGAACGGTTCTGGTGCTGGTTCCGGTGATGGTATATAGAAAACACTGTACTCGTCTTCTACCTGAGGAATTTCTCGCTTCCGAGATGTCGTACCATCCATATCGGTCGCTGTTTCGATAACGACCTTGACGATCTCGAGGAATAACCGGTTGGCCGTTTTTACTAGCAGACAGACATACCCTCGCCAAATGACCAACTTTTTGACAGTATGAACATACGGTACTTTTGTGGGTACACGTATTGGCTTTGTGACTTGGATGACCGCATCTATAGCATTTGGCATCTGTTCCAGCATGTTGTGGCTGGCTTTGAGCAATTCTTGGGTTATGACGCCTTCTTGCTCGCTTCGAATCAACCATCTTATGGATACTCTGCTCCGTTGTCGAATTTGCTGAAATAGGTAGTTTTGAGTCCGAGGTAGGCAGTTTTGAATTCATTTCGTGCATGTTCTTGGTAGTGGACTCCATTCTTGAAGCAATTGAAACGGCTTGTTGTAATGTTAAAGTAGCAGGCTCGGTAAGTAATCTGGCTTGTATAGTTTCATCTTGGATACCACTGACCAAACGATCTCTTAACGCATCATCCAGGTTTGCTCCGAAATTACAGTGTTCAGCTAAGCGCTTAAGTTGTGCCATGTAAGTAGAAATTGACTCTCCAGGCTGACGATTACGTCTATTGAAATTATGACGCTCCACAATGGCAGATGGTGGTGGGCAAAAATGACTGCTAAGTGCGGCTTGAAGTTACGTCAGCGTCTGGTTAGCTGTAGTTGATGGACTGATCAGATTTCGTAGTAATGCATATGTAGTAGGACCCAGTAATGAGAGAAAGGTAGCTTTCTTCTTGGCGGCTTCATCAATCCCGTTAGCGGTAAAGTAGTATTCCATGCGCTCCGAATAAATGGTCCAAGACTCTGCGCTTTCGTCAAATTGCTCGAAACGACCAGTAAGTAGAGCATAGCGCCGAACCAATTTTCAACGGCGGCGGCGGGAACGATAATTAGTTCGGCGGCGGCGTGGCGCGCCGATTTTCAGAAAATAATCGGCGGCGGCGGCGCCTAAGGGTAAAACTGCCCCCCCCCCCTCAGAAATAGCGCCCGCCTTTTAATAGACCGCAAGAACTTAAATTGTTAAACACATTTAAAAATTACATGTTTAATAGAATGTATTTTATTAAAATAGGAACCACTTGTTTCCAAAACAAAGAAGAGGTAACTTTGGTTACATACTATCAGATGTAACTTATTTAGTCATAAGTGTGCCTGAAAGAATTTTTTCATAATGATACCTTGTTGCAAGGATATGACGTTTTTGACGTCACTTCCCAGTCGATGACGGTTTTATCGTCATCAAAACTAGTGCTCGCGTAGGGGGGAAGGAAGTTAAAACCAGTTTTACGCGACGTTAGTGCTGTATTTTCTTTGGTGGCTGTCAAAGACTATATAAAGTTACGCGTAGCTTTATATAGTCTTTGGTGGCTGTGAAACAAGGTCTCATTTAAATTTTTAATACAGATATGTTAAACAGAGGCACACTAATGAGTAACTATGTCACATATGATACTATTAAACTAAAACATTTACGCTAGTAATAACAATACTGTACTAATTTACTACCATTTCACTTGTATTATTATCTATACACTCTTTTTAGAAACTTTTGCTGGGCGCCGCCATTATCGTACAGACAACCAACGAGCCAGCCCTCTACCCGAGGGGTAAGACAGTCTCAGATAATCTGTACACCGAGTTCGTACATTTTGCACTGTTAAAGGTACATATTTTCAAGAGTTCGCGAGTTCCATTTAGCACTGTCAAAGGTACGGCAGTGTACACCGAGTTCGCAGAGTGTCTTACCCCTCGCCTCTACCGCATAAATTTCCTCCCCCCAAATCCGGTTTTTCCCCGCGCATTTAAGTCTATTATCACAAATTATTTTACCTTTGTATCAAAGGAATTTTTAAAATGTAATAGAATAGTTATTGCTGAATGCAGCCAATGCAGCTGATACGTTTCTGTACTTATTACTAAATACGAGGCGAGGCAACTCCAAAGCCGTTTTCATTTCTCTCTCTCCTATCCCAGCTATCTGCTGCAGAAAATCTTGGTGCGCGCGGTGCAGTGGTGCCAGATCTTTTGGAAATTATTAATTATTTTTAATTTTATAACGCTAGTACGGTGCACCCAACAGCCTAGGAATCGTAGCACTACCAAAAGAAAAATCTATGTAGTTTAGATCTCAAAACGTAATTATTATACTTTAAGAATGGAAATTAATTCGGCGGCGAAATGAAAATGTTTCGGCGGCGGCGGCGGCGGCGTTATCTAAATAATCGGCGGCGGCGGCGTTTGATCGGCGGCGCTATCCTCTACCAGTAAGTGCCATCTTGCAATTAGGACACTTGAGAAGGACTAAGCGAACGCGACTTTTAGCAATAGGTTAAAAAGTAAATACCGACTCACGCAGATGATCCGGTTCCCGTCGCCATTGAAGTAACTTGTGGGTTAAAGTAATAAAACGTCAGGTTCAATGTTCTAGTATAATTTAATGATCTTTATGTTTCACGGTACATATTTATACCTAGTCAAAAAAACTAGTTTTATGGAAGTGCGATATAAGAGAAAAAACATGAAATGCAAATATGCATATTTTATAAAAAGTAAATAAATGAACATTGTATCACTAAGCTAAGATGAGTCAAATACCAATATGTTTGCATCCGGAGTTAACGGACCACGGACGGATTGAATTTGGAAAACCCGAATCTGTTCAGTATCGGATTCATCGAATCTAAATCCAATCCGTTACTTTTTAAGAGGTGAAAAACCGCAACCGACCACTCCGTCAAATTATTCGGATACATTCATCCGTAATACTACGGATTGGATTTTTTCACAAACTGTATTATATTAATTGTCAGATCGGAGGTTCAGATTAAATATATTACGGTTTGAACGCTTACGGATTATACCCGAAGAGAAAAGGCAGCGAACGGATTGGATCCGAAGTGTACGGATCACGGACGGATTGGGTTTGGAAAATCTAAATCCGTTTAGAAAAAGATTAATCCAAGCAAAATCAAATCCCTTAAATTTTAAGATGTAAAAATTCACAACCGATCAATTTGTCAATAGCTACGGATTACTTAACCGTAACCGTGCGGATTGGACGGATCATAAAAGCTCATTTTAAAATGAAATAATAATCAAATTGCGGTATTAGCCTAGCTGATTATTACTATAACTATTAAATATGCAATAGTAAAAATAAAAAAAATGCGAGATCATCTTCAGAAATATAGCTTTATTTTATTTTTCATTTTCAACGGAATTAACAAGGTTGCATATGAAATATTTGTTTTTACTCTGTAAAGTAATGGAAAAAAATGGAGCAATTAGACATGTTACTGGTATTAATCGGTGAGTTGGATAGTCAATAATTTTTAATTCTTTAATATGAAAGGAGAACATGCCTAGTAGTTCATCTATTTGAAATTGCGATAGGTCAGTATATAGTTTACAATTCTTTTATATATACATAGCAATCTGCATTGCAATTATAGCATTCGTTTTCATGGACATCGCAACGTTTACTATTTTTAACAAAATACATTATTTGTCCATAAAATGTTCTATTATCAAAAATAATTTTAGCCGTTGATGAATCATAATTCATTTCGAAATGTTTATTGTTACTATTAAAAATGAATCGATTAAACTTCAGTTTTTTAAAAGTTCTTACAATTCCAATTTCATCTGTTGTATTTTCTAGAGTTACTCCTAAATCTAATGGAATTCTTGTAACCTTCTTATATGTACCGAGAGCCCAAATACCTTCAGATATATTTTCTAATTTTTTTATTTTTTTTCATGGTGGATCATTTTCTGACAAAAACCTTGTACGTCAGATTCTTCTTTCAACATTTCGAACATACTAGGCTGATTTAAAATATTTGATAAAACAGAACTAATTTGTAATTCGGGATGCTGAGTTCCATGCACCATTTTAATGAGTTTATCATTGAGGACTTCAAAACTATAATTCGAAGTAACCCAAGTTGGCCCTAGGTGATATACAAGGTTCTTACAAGCGGCACTATAAGGTTGGCTTTTGTAAGAGGGGCGCGAAGGTAAATTTCTAAAGTCGCGCGGGATGGGGGAAGATAGCTATGATTCCCCTAGTCTGGGGACGGGGCTGGCGAGAAATAAAGAAACAAGATGCCGCAACAGAGGCAGAGGTTAAAGTAACTGCGCAGGCGCGAGTACATAAAGACAAATCCCATTTTCCACGTTTCCACCTTGAGATTTTAGTAGCCCAATTTGGCTATATGTAGGCCATATAGTGGATTTTATTTCCAATTCTCTAAGTATTTCATTTATAAAACAACGTCAGCTTTTAGTTGTATTTTTAGGAAGCGTAATAGAACCTTATAATTGTTTTTAAACATTTTTTTAAATAGAGCTAAGGGAAATAATTTTTATTTGTTTTTTTCGTTGGGCGGTATTTAACAAAAGTTACTGCCGGCCAGCCGTCTTAAGGTTTCATTCTGCAATTTAATTTCCTACAAACAGAATGGCATTTTCCAAATGTACCTAATTAATTTTAGGTAAAGTTGTAAATTACAATAAGTTTCAACCACTTTTTACTTTTTAAATATATTTGCTTATAGGTTTTTTCATCATTTTCTTTTGAATGGCAACTGCCTTAATTGCTTTGTTAGTACTGGTACACAAATCTCTAGGCCTTTGCTTTGAATTAAGCAGTTTATAATTGGTTAAGCTTTTTGAACATTAAATGACGGTAAAATATAATTTTTCAATTTTATAAACATGCATGCCCCATTGCTTAATTATTTGGTTAAATGTTTACTAATTTTTCTATAGCTATGCCCCCAAAAAATGTGCTGTATTTGATTGTCGGAATTATTTCAAATCAAATACAGAAATATCATCTCATAGATTCCCTTCTGAGGAAAATTTAAGGGCAATATGGTTAGCAAGATGTGAATTGTGCAATGTTAAGAAAAATATAAATCCAAAATATGGTAGGGTATGCTCTGAACATTTTTCGCCAGAAGATTTTGAAAGAGATCTCAGAGCCGAGCTATTTAATGAAAAAACCAAGAAGAGGTTAAAAATTAATGCCATTCCAACGTTAAAACTTCCATCAATTGAAGTAAATGAAACTGTAAGTGAGTCAAGCGATATTAGCGTATCAAACACCCCAAAAACTTCGAACAGTCAATGCCAAGTGCCAATAACCTCTGATAAGGATTCCCCCAAATTCCAAAAATTTTCCCAAGCTATGGTAGACTTTCCCGCAACCCCCAAATCATTGCTAAGCTTCCAAAACTACCCAGTAAGGTCCGAAACTGTGATAAGCTTGCCAATCACCCCTGTAAGCTTCCAAAACTCCTCTGAAATGCCCTAAACTGTGGTAAGCTTGCCAGCCATGCCTGAATCCTTTCTAAGCTTTAAAAATTCCCCAGAAATGCCCGAAGCTGTGATAAGTTTGGCTAGCATTCCCCAAGGGTTGATTAATTTTAAAAAATCCCCCGAAACAGTGATACGATTTGAAGAAGCCCTTGAATCTGTGATAACTTTACCAAAAGATATTCAAAATAAAAATTATTTTAGTACCCCCAAGTCCAAACGTGTTGGTTTTAAAACTAAGATGAAATTATGTAAATGCGATTTGCAAGAGGAAAATGAAAAAAATTCCAAACTGGAATATCAAATCAAAAGAAAAAAGGAAATAGTCAGTAAAATTTGTTTACAGCTGTTAAAAAGAGTAAAAAAATAAAGAGTTTTAGGTATAAAATAGCAGCTGCAGAAATACTGAATAGAAAACTCAAAAAAGATGTGAAACGCTTGAAGAAAGAAAACACGAAACTTTCAAAGCTTAACTGTGAATATCAGAGTATTTTATCTAAGTGTTTCACCCCTATTCAAATTAAAAGATTAAAAGGTAAAAAGAAATTGGAATGGGGGGATGAGGACCTCGCTAATGCTTTTGCATTACGATATTTAAGTAAAAGGGCCTATACATATTTCAGGGAAAAACGAAACTACCCTTTACCACACATATCTACTCTTAAACGAAATGCTGCCAAATTAGACTTTAGTCAGGGGCTTCTAATTGATGTATTAAAAATAATGAAAGCTAATGCCCAAAATATGTCCGAACTGGATAGATTAGTTTCTTTAACATTTGATGAGGTAAAAGTGAGACCCCTGCTAGAATACGAATTGAAAAATGATCAAATAATAGGTGAACATCAGTAGTTGAAGGTAATAATGGCACGCGGGTTATTTAGTAACTGGAAACAGCCAATTTACTTAGGGTTTGACAAAAGCATGACAAAAGAAATACTTTTTTTAGCCATAAATGAACTACACCAGTCTGGTTTTAAAGTTGTAGCTTGTGTTAGCGACATGGGGGCTACCAATCAGGGTTTGTGGAGATCATTAGGTGTTTCAATAAACAGAACCTTTATAGAAAATCCAGTAAACGCTGATTTAAAAATATTTTTCTTTGCTGACACTCTTCATCTCCTAAAATTAACTAGAAATTGGTTTTTAGATTATGGTTTCAAGCTTGATGGGTGTGTCATAAATAAGGATACAATTTTAGAAATATTTAAAAAGGATGCGGCTGAGCTTAAGTCACTTCACAAGCTTACAAAACTTCATTTGGAGTGTCAGAAGACTCAAAGGCAAAATGTTCGACTAGCCGTCGAATTATTGTCCCATAGTGTTGCAACTGCAGTCAGGAGAACGAACTCTGCCAGTGAAACTGCTGATTTTTTGGATTTAACTAACCAATGGTTTGATTGTATGAACAGTTATGTTCGCATCGATAAAACGGTCCCAAAATGTGGCTTCGGTGTCCATTTACATGATCAAGTCAAAATATTAAAAGATATGACTAGATTTATGGAATCTATGACTGTGGTTGGCAAAAAATCTATTCAGCAATTTCAAAAAGGCGTGATTATAACATCTGAATCAATGTTAGGGTTACATTTTTTCTTGAAGGATAACTTCAATATAAAATATATTCTAACTCACAGAGTCAACCAAGATTGCTTGGAGAATTTTTTCTCCCAAATTAGAACTCGTGGGGGCTTGGATGATCATCCAACCCCTATCAATGCTATCTATAGAATTAGAATGATTATACTTGGGAAAAACCCTGGGGTTGTGAAGTCGAATACTAACTCAGTATGCCAAGCAGATGATGAGTACTTCATCACAAATGTTTTAAAACAGGGTGAAATATCCATCGACGCCACTGAAATTGAAGACCCAAGTCATGAGTTTAGACAAATTAGTGTTACCAAATGATGAAATTGACAATATCTCAACGAGGTTTAGTTTCAGATGTCCTACAAATTCCCCATTGAAAAAATTTCAAAAGTAGCTCATAATAGGCCACCTCTAGTAATATATATATCAAATATATTTATGTAGTGATAATATTTAATTACATGTTGAAAATAATAATAATAAAAATTTGCAATAACGCGAGAAAGTACTCGAGACCTTTTACATGTGATTTTATAGTGCCGCTTGTAATAACCTTGGCTACCAGCTGATTTTTTAGAACACGTGACAATGAAAGACTGACAACGATCAAGACCAACGTAGCTACCCCGTAAATCGTTCGCTTGAAAATCGGACCAGTCATTGGCCCGAAAGAGAGCTAAGTTTTTCTCTCCGTTTCGACTTTCTCTCCGAAATGCTGTTCCAGAGATGCGCCCCCGTTGGGTGATATACATCATCAGATAAATTTTACCCCCTTTACCGATACAAATCCGGAACAAGTTTTCTTGACACGTAGCCATCTCGCGGCGGCTTTTGGCGAATTTAATATTTTTCCAACGGTTTGTTTTAACATATTTGATTCCCTTTTTTTCATATTGTTTTTAAGCCATTTATGTATATCACCTAATTTTTCGTTAAATTGTTTATAGGCTTTCAAATTGTAAACAAGTTTTCAATAGATATGCCTTGGCCTACAAAAATAATAATATCATCAATCGCGATTGCACCCCTCTGTAATTTTTCCGCCGTGTATCGGTAAAATCGAGACTTCCGGTCGTTGACCATTCTGGCCACCAGGGTACGTCTGGAGCAAATATTGTACCCCAGAGAACTATCCCTGTAAGGTTATTTAATCCATGGTGGCACTAATTTCATCTTTGAATTTTGTTAGCGAAAATGCTTGAGCATTGTGTTTGGTATCGAACCATAGACCACATAATTTCTTAAACACTCCGAGATGAACAGTATGCATAATATCGATAGCAGTAGTGTTAATAATATCTGGGCACTTTAATGCCAAAAATTGTTTTATTGTCATTCATAGCTTTACGTCCATCTAAAATAGTCTCATTATGGTTCCGTCGTGGTCCCTTAAGACCTCCAGCTGTGGTGCGATATGTTTCACCACGTTGCTTACACTTTGTACCGCCATGGGAACCATAAAATTCGTGCATTTTTTAAATGCAACACTTTGCAGGCAAATCACGTGTACCGGCCAACCACATACCTCTAACAAATAATGGGTTAGGCTCATTAGGAATATTGAAATTAATCCCTTCATTCAAATCCATAAAAGATTTGTGAAAATGTTTAATGTTATAATTCATATTTGGATTTCCTCTTCCAAACCAAATGCCCGCAATTACCATGTTTTGAGGCACAAAACGCTTATTGTGAGGTAGCTCGTTTATTCGCAAGTATAATGGCCAAATCGAAAAGTTAGATGAATTAAAAAGGGATACCCCATCTGCATTCCCATAAAGGAAATATTTGGTTTTTTAGAAAGAAACCCCTTACTACTCATAAAATTTGCATATATGGCTCCATCGTATATGTCTTCTATGTTTTGATCATTTTTTATCTATTAAATCGATATTTGTACCTTAGAAATTTAGAATTCGAAAAAAATTTCCTAAACATATATAAAGTTTGTTTAAGTGAGTTTGGTTTGAGGCAGTGGAGATTAATTAAAACAAGTAAATCATTTAAAGCCGCACCAGTTAATGAGTGTCGCATGGAAAATAATCTATCTATCTATCTATATATATATAAAATCTGATGTTATATATATATATATATATAATAATATATAATATAATCGGACAATTATCTTGGGCGTGCATAGAAGGTAACAAACCAATTATATATATATATATATATATATATATATATATATATATATATATATATATATATATATATAATTGGTTTGTTACCTTCTATGCACGCCCAAGATAATTGTCCGATTCGCACGAAATTTGGCCTGTGGCATTGTGGCCCCTGCCGTCAGGTTTTAGGGTCGTCTTGAGATTTCTAACATTCGTAGTTTTTGACCACGGGGCCAATAACCGGTGACCGCAAGACCCAAACCCCTGACCTCGCGCTGTAATCATTTATGGTTGCCCCTGGAAAGGTGCCGTGAATCCTGCAACCTACATACACCTATACAACCAATATTTTTCTGCCTCAGTCAATTTAGCGGATGCGCTGGAGGGGGGGGGGGGTGTTATGACTCAATCTTCGCGGGGTTTTATTTCTAGCAGGGGCCCGGCCGAAGGACGGAAATGTGATGTTTGTATATATATGCCGGGGCCGTATTTATTCCACGCATACCCATAATACCAACCGATATGCCATTTGATTTTAAGCGCCTGCAATTTCCAATCAATCTTAGCTTCGCAATGACCATTAATAAAGCGCAAGGACAGTCACTTAAAACTGCGGGAACCCCATGCTTTATGTGGTGTGGTCAAGAGTTGGAGCTGCAAATAACCTGTACATACTTACTCCAAACGTTGAAACTAAAAATATTGTGTACAAAAACGCTTTATCATAATTACATCTTACGCTAATCAAAGAAATCAAATATAAGTTAATATTACAAGATATGATATTCTGCACTATTAAACGTTTGCAATTTAAAAAATTCCTATTTACTATTTAAAAATAATTTAATTTGCATATTTAAAGTAAAGGGCATTTTGTTCCCGTTTTCTAAACCCGAATTTACTCATTTAATTTGCATATTTAAAGTAAAGTGCATTTTGTTCCCGTTTTCTAAACCCGAATTTACTCAACTAGCTGAAAGCACGGCCGGAGGCCGGGCTTCTCAGCTAGTAGAATATAAAACATACATTCACTTAATGTGTTAAACGGTAGCTCTTCTTGGTTTAAATTATCATCATCATCAACCTTCCGGATCACTTATGGAATTACCTTCAATGTTAAACAAATTCAACAAAGTGTAATGAAATAAAAAAATACAAGTACTAGCTTACCACTTTCATAACTAAAATCATCAGATGATTACTAAGTACCATGCTCAACGTGGACATTGAGATTCAACTCATTATTTAGATTGAGGTTTTCATCATTGCGGCTCTCCTCAATTTGGTTTAGAGCATTTTGGTTTTTTTTTATTTGTTTTTCATTGTTGGTTTTCTCATCATTATACATTCTTTCACCATTAGAGGAACTATCACTTGAAGTAGCTGTTTCCTCGTTCTCGGATGAGCACTCTGACTCGGTTGACAAATCGTTATTTTGAGTTTCATTTAGCCGCAAGCGCTTTCTTAATCTATGTTTAGTTGCATGTGGCTTATGTCGAAGTACATTTTACTTTCTGAGATTTAACATTTCCAATGTGTTCCATAACTATAAAACCTAACCCGTCAACCTTATATACTTATATCAATGTAAAAATCTCAACTCTGAAAACGTTTAAAAACTAAAATGCAATTACTTCTTGAAAATGTTATTATTATGTAACATTCAGTAGAACATTTAGCAGAATGCCAAATATGTATGCTTGCAGTCAGTCTTGGAAATAAAGACCTTTTTAAAACTAGTCCCCAGAATAAGTGATCGGGCAGTAGCATCTGATTAGGAAAGAACGGAACGATATTCTAACGTGTCAAGTTTTGCCGAGTTGCCATAATTACGATAATGAATAGAAAAATCATACCAAATCAGCGATCGTTAGTTTATTAAGTTTTTTCATAATTCTCCTGAAAGAAGGTATGAGTATTTTTGTCATAACCAATAATTTACAAAAGATATAAATATACTTTTCGAAATGCGTTCCTATAAAACTATTAATTTTTAAGTGTATTTTTTTCTGAATTTCCACACAATGATTAACTTAAAAATAATTTTAAATTTTTATTTTCAAAAAAAAGTATATTTTATGTCCTATTAATTTTAGGTTTCTGTTCTAACGAATTATACTCCGCGCCCGTGGAGTATATTTACAGCTCATCATTTTCCCCCATTTCCACCTCTGCTGCCCGTATATTGGCAATTTACCGGTTTAGTCGTGGAAGACGTAAGCTCAGCTTGAGAGACTTTTAGGGCATTTTTGGGTCGCGCTGAAACCTCAACCACTGGTCGTATTTTAATTCTGTAAACGGATTTAAAATCAGCGTGTTTCACTTCATAGGCCCGTCTTTTCACGATTTATAATTTAATCAATAACGCCGAGAAAATATAAGTTTTTGAAGTTACGAAATTACGGTTTCGAGGCATCCCTTTTCTCACCTAAGTTTCAGATTGGTGCGCATGCGCAACGGGAACGGGTGGAAATCGGAAAAAAGTTGCCAACTTGCCGACACGGCTTCGTTTTAATGGCGGTTTTAATGCCGCGTGCCCGCGTCAATTTTAATTTTCATATTCTAAAATGTTTAAACATGATTTAAAACGAACAAATCTTCGAAGATAAAAGATAAATAATATAGTTGGCTTTCATTTCAACCTAAGTTTTGTCACTTTGCGGTATTAGGTAATTCTAAATCGAATTAAATAAAAGTTAGGTTAAAATTTTGGGCCTTTTGTATTATCACTGCCATAATTTAGGACCCCGACTTTTCCGAATTTCGCCTGGAATTCGGTAACAGCTTCATGGCGTATAGTCAATGTAAAAGCACCGTGATATCGAATATACGGTACGCATTATCTTTGGTTGAACTAATCTATCAGTATTTTTTTAATGTTTAATTTTTTGACAGCTGTTAAGTTTGACAACTAATAATTTCCGAGCTTTAAAATTTGAAATGCTAAGGAACCAAAAGAAAAAGGCAAAACGACGGGCTGAGTATTTTCTCAGCAAATGTAACAATTTTTAAGTGGTTGAACTAATATAATTATTTTTCTATGAAGGCCTTAGTTTGGCACATTTATTAGAGACACTACAAACATTTAATTTTTAATTTTAGAAAGCTCTTAAGTTTTAAAAATATTTTAAAATTGAGATGTAATTCTGGTAAAGCACCACTTCTCATAAATGGGCATATATTATAACAAAAACAGTTCTTCGAACTGAAAAAAACAGTTTAGCGCTCGTTAAATGTGCAGCCTTAAAGGTACATATATTATTTTCATTGTTGATTAATATGTCAAATTCATTTAAAGTATTAAAAAATATTCATATGAACAACAGAATGACGTCAATCCGCCTTTCAAATCACAGTCCACTGCTCTTCCAATTTTTAACACAAAATCTTTGATCCAATTTTGCCCACAAATTTATCCATATTTATATTTATTTTCTTCCCTACACATTTAACATTACCATTTTAAAATTTATAATTATTATTATTTTATTTTTTGTTGCAGATTACGGCAATAAATAAATAATACATAATAATAATAATAAATCCATCCAGGCTTTAAAATAATGAAAATATTTTTGATAAATTTATCTTTTACTGGTATAAAGTGAATTTATTGATTTTTTGACCTAACCCAATTAGATAAACATTTCTAGGTAAAAATTTAATTTAGTGTCAAATGATGTTCTAGCCTGCATGCTTACTAACATAATAGTATTTCTTTTACTGGTATAAAGTGAATTTCTCGCTGATTTTTCTACAAAATCAATTTAGGTAAATTTTAAATTAGTGCCAGTTGAACCAGGTCTTTCTAATAGTACAATGATATTTTACGATAGCAAATTTCAATCTGTTTCTTAAGTTTTAAAAATCGGTTTCAAATTGTAAAACATTTTGATAAAAAGTAACGGTAATATAATACTTTCAGGTGATAAAATGTATTTGGATAAAGAAGAGCAAAAAAAGGATATTGAAATTTGCAAAAATCTTCAAAGTGATGAAAATCAGTCTAATAAAAAAGGGCCCCAAAAACTGAAAATAAAAAGCCTTCCAAAGTAAATTCTGCAAATAATAAAACCGTGAAAAAAACAAAGAAAGGTGCGATTGAAAAAGCTTGGCACCCGAAGCACAGATTGAACTGGACAGATACATTCAAAATTTTCCATCAGTTCATTTCCAGTGGAACCCACAAAGCTGTCAGGACAAGTTACATTCTGAAGTAATCTTTTTCCTCTAAACTGAATTGGCTGATTAAAAGATGCTATTGAAAGTGGAAATTTTATTAATATTTCCCATTCTTTTTTTTTAATTTAATCAGTGAATTCGCTTACTGATATATCTAATTCAACTCCGAATCTTGAGACATTAAATAATGGGATAACATGCTAACTCATTCCAGTAACTGGCCTAAAAATCTCAACCATTGCATCAACAATTTTGTCTAGTACAGTAAATAATATCTTAACAGATTCATGGACTCCAGTAGTATCTAAACCTCCAGTAAGTAAATCACGTAGAAGCTTGCGTAAATTTTTCAAGAATCTTTGTGGTTTTTTCGTTTTATAGCCACCTGATCTACGAGACTAAAACGCCTACAATGTTCAAAGTACATCGAACTTGTCTAATCTTAGCATTGCACATATTCAGCCTCTCGAACCAATAAATAATGATTTAACAAGTTCTAGCAGTCAACACTGTTATCAAAAAGGGTTTAAAAAAACCTTTACGGGTTAAAACTGTTGAAACTCAGAGCGTACCCATTATGGTTCGGTTTTGTACCCTTTTTGTGGGTCGGAAATTTAGCCCACAATGTGGGTTCTACATTAAACCCTAAAAGGTCTTAATGGAAACCCTCCAAAATTATATCCCACACCCTCTAGGGTACAACTTTCTACCATCTTGGATTAATTCTTCAACCATTTAGGGTTAAATGTTCAACCATTTAGGGTTAAATTTTTAACCATTTAGGATTAAATGTTCAACCATTTAGGGTTAAATATTCAACCATTTAGGGTTAAATGTTCAACCATTTAGGGTTAAATGTTCAACCATTTAGGGTTTCATTGTTTACCACCTTGGGTTGCAATTGCTACTAATATGGGTTTAATTTTTTACCATCAATTTTAATCATTTAGGGCTTCAATTTTGTACCTGAATCATCATCTACGGTTCGTTAACAAAATAATGATTTTACCCTTCATTTATTTTTAAGAAAAACAAAGGTACCTTAATTTTTGATTTATTTATTTTTCAACGTTACAATTTGAAAACAGGTCGTTTAAAACACGTTGTAAGGATGGTGAAACATTTTTTGGCATGTCTACTTTTACAAAAGAAAATTGAATAAATTCAAGAGTTTTTTTAAAATGTTTTGGGTACATTAATTGAAATACGTAATAAGCGGAAAATGCAATGGCACAGGCGTTCAAAACACTAGTACATTATTATTTCATTCTCCACTGTCACAGTCACAGGGTTAAAAAAAATGGTATCCTCAATCCTTATTATTGGAGTTGGGCAAGGTTCGTCCTGTAATTATTGATAAATATATATTAATGGAGGATTAAATAAATCTAATGTAGTAAAATATTATAAATTTTCCGTGAACCAGAGTGATGTACTTTCATTAAAGATTAAAGGCAAGCCCATAGCTGCCGCATTAATCCTGCATTCTATGGGTAAAAGGTTCTTTAAAATATATGAGGTGAAAATTCTTACCTCTTTTTCGCTCGTCATTTAATATTTCACATTGTTCATTCAGTTTTTCAAAAAATCCTTTAGATTTCGGTTTCTTTTTCATGACACGAAGGATTTTTCGTGATTCTCAGTTGCAAAGTTGGAAAATACTTTATCAACTTGGATACCTACTCGTCTTTCCATTTCGTTAATAAACTTATAAATAAAGAATAATTCGTTTGCCCTACGTAACACAAACCTTAACAAGTGTAACCAAATTTACTTCATCTTCATTTTCCAGAACAGGAAACTGCTCAATTACTTCTTTAATTGTAGTTTTTTCCTCGAAGCACAATTTCTTAGGAAAATTTAAAGTTGAATTCATCTTATCATCGATAAACTCCTTGTTAGATTTGCTTTTGGACCATTCTTTTTTAAGTTTGGTTCAGATAACTCTGAATGCTTTTTTCATCTTCTCCGTCTTCGTCTTCAATGGCTGTCCAGCCCTATATTGAAAATATGACATTATAAAATCTTGCAATGGACAAGAACTTTGTATAACATACCCCATGTCGATGTTTCTTTGTACTACCTTGTGAGACATCTACGGACTTGGCTCTTTTACCTTTTTGGACCACCTTTCCAAATTTTTCTTTGGCTTTAGCAACTTCTGGATCGTCACTCAAAGGCAGTCTGTTAGACTTAAATCTGCGTTTCAAGGCTTCATGCCAAGAGCCCTAGAAAATCGAGCATTTGATTTATTTCTTAAAACAAAAATACTATTCATTTTCAAACCAATGCATTCTTACGTAACCATCGCTGATAATTTTTCCTTTCTCATCCCTATCCGCTAAAAATGAATTTTTTTTTACCAAACGAAAAACCACTTCAACATACTGCAAATGTTTAGGATATCTATATAATAAAATAAGATTATATTTGAGGACTAATAAAAATAATTGAAATTTATAAAGCACTAAAACAGGTTACTTGGTGAGGCTGTATAAACTTTCATACAATACTCCTATTATAGCCCCTCTATTTCCGGATACAGTGAGAACTTTAGAGTTTCTTGCTTTAATGAGTTCTTCAATTCTTGCCGGAATTTTGGGCAGTGTGTAAACTGCATTAAAAGGTGTAGTCAAAGATGACCTATTCAAATTATGTCATGCTTCAGATGAAACCATGTATGTTAAGAAATATTCTATAGAATTTTTTTTACCATGTGGCATTTTGATTTGGTTCAGATAAAGAACACGATGAAGATGAAGCACCATCTATGTTTATAGTTGGGTTTGAAACGTCTGGCACAATTTCAACAATTTCTGTTTTCACCGATATTTTTAACAACGACTCATTTGGTGCTAGCTCTCCCTCAGCAAGGTCTACCCCATCATTATATTATTGCTAAATGGTTTTATTTCCAAACTATCTTTAATGAGGGTATTACAAAAACATTTGAAATTTTGCTCAGAAGATCAGAGAAGTTGAAATTTTCTGTTGCCATTTTCACAATTTTTTTGAAGAGACATAAGTTACATGAAATTCTGCCATTAAACTAGAAAAAAGAACTACGGTATAGCTGAATTTAAAACTTTAAAATATCAAAACAATTCATTCCCATTCAGATCAGTTATTTTTATTTGTATTCTAATCAAATTCATTTCTGCACACAAAATAACTGCTTTAAAAACTGTAACATACATCTATGATTAACAGTAATTATAATTCAATTTTTAATTCAAAATGTTACTATTTGTAAGGGCATGTCGTAGTGGTACATAATATTTTCCTCTCTTTTCATACATTTCTAAAGCAAAACTGTCTGCTTCGTCTCCAGGTGATATTATGTGCCAACCACCTTGATCAATAACCTCATACGAGTTGAAATGAGTATTAAATTAATTTGCAACATCAATTCTACCACATAAAAACCACAAGCTACTGCAATGTAAAATCTCCATAATCTTGAAAAATATTGGAATATTTTCAGCGTGTATCAGATCCAAAACCAAAATTGTTCCTTTATGGTAGTTAATTCCATTTATGTGAAGAATAGAAGAGCTATGTAGGTTCACTGTATTTTTCAAAGGGGAATTGATTTTCATATAAGATTCAAGCTGTTCCTTTAAAGCTTTTGGCAGAAAACCTTCCTTTACGGCCACAGACTTTCCGTGGTCAAAACAGTCTTGTGGAAGACCATTAGTTCCACTTAACTCCTAGCACTGTAAGAACTGATGGCGTTGTGAGACTGTTTTACTGATGTTAATGAAGTTACATGATCGGCGTGCAATTTCCTTGAAGTATTGGTGTTTACCCTCATACCACATGCACCAAAAATGAATTTAAGGTCCAAATTCACTAATTAGTCTTGGGTAATGTATCAAATAATGAAGTTTGGGTATAAAAATGCCAAGTTCCTCCTTTGATGCTAGTTCCATAAAATCTTGAATCATATATTTAACATAGTGAAGCCAAGATCTCTCTATAATAGGTGCGCAAATAATTTCTACTATTTCACTTAAAATCAATAGACACTTCCACGATTTATTACCATTATCTACTAAATCCCCTAGCAAAAAAGGGAAAATTTGGAACATACATTGTTTTTGAGAAGCTGAGCCACTTATATTGGATTTTCCTAATATAACTTGCTTAGAAATAGTACTTGGGATTTTAGATTTCGTAATTGGTCCATATTTAAACCCTAAAATTCTTTCATTTAAAATTTCTAAGATAACATCGCTGTTCTTTATCAGTTTAATTACAAGGGCTTGCAAAAATTTTGGCACAACTCGTTCAAATATATCATGCATAATATCTGGTGGGAAAGAATGCGTAAATTTAAAATTGGGAATCGCTTTGAAACTACATTTTCTTTTAACACCATAAATTGAGCAATTAATTTCATTTCCTTCAACCTTGCCAACATGCTCATCATGTATATCTTCTGTACGTTTTACGAACTCCTCATGTGATGCCATACACAAGCGATAAATCCGACCCCTCGAAAAACACTGCGTAAATCCAGCTATGGCATGGCTTGACAAATTATCTCCAGACATAGAAAAAATTGTCCCCACTAATTTCTTGGAATCAGATCCATTGGACACATTTATACCGTTAGTTTGGAGCTTAAAGATATCATCTATTAGTGGCTTAAATATTTTTTCATATCCATATTCATTAACCAAACTATTCTTCACAGCAACAAACAAATAAATACTTGATAGTTTACTTCTATTCTTTGAATTTATGTTTCCCAGTGACATATATGTCATACTTAATTTATGCTTCCCTTTCTTTGCTCCAAGAGGATTAGCAACTTCAATCTCATCAGTATAAAGTAATATTTGTAATGCATCTGGATTCTTCGAAAACAGCCAATGTTCTTCAAAGACTGATCCGTCGCTAGCATCACACATTTTTCCTGGAGATTTATTATCATCCTTTAAGTTATAGCCATTCACTGAATTCCAAATATCTTCTTTGGCAAGCAAATTTTGTAAAACTTTTAAAATTGGAATATAATGAAAAGTGTCAGCTTTCCTTAGTACATTTTTTCTATACTTTTTTGAATAACCAAGTTTATATCCAACCGGTTCTACCATATTTAAATTGCTTACACAAAATGATTGAAGTGTATCATTAGTTTAAAAAGTCGATGCTACTAAATTAGAAACTTCACATTTCTGGTCCTGATTTAAAGTTGGGATTTCCAAAGCTTGTGATATCCGGTTATTTAAACCAGAAGAAATGTCTTGCGCAACAGAAATGGGAATCTTGTGAACTTCCCTGATTTTTAAAATAAATTGAATGACATTATGGCTCAGAGCTCCCATTAGGTCTTTCGGCAATTCTTCTTGAATTTGAGCTACTCTTGTAAAATCTTCAACTTCGTCATTGTTGTCTTGCAACTCACCATCTTCTAACTGAAGCACTGTTTCCAGCCCATTTTTTTATTTAAATTCTGATTTGTGACATCTATAGCTATGAGTTTTAAGTCCAGAATAGGTCGTAAAAGTTTTTGGGCAGCCCAATTCAAACATGCAACATTTAACAATGAAATTAGCTTCATGAATATGTACATTTCTAATATGAGACAAAAACCTTTGAGGCGAAAATCGCACTGTGTTACAAATTGAGCACTTAAAAAATTCCATTCTACAAAATTAAAAGTAAACCATTTATAATTGGTTGAGAAATAAGTCTTTGTAAAAGGGAGTGAAATATTCTCCAAGTTTCCCTTTCACAAAATTTGAAATTCTACAAATTGAAAATATACAATTTTTACTATGAGAATTAAAATTAAAGGTCATTAAAGATTAATAATGGTTGTCTAATGACAAGAGGTAAATTTCAGACTAGATTTTTATAATTTTGACCTATAGTTGCAAATATGGCTTGAGAAACTTCAAGACTGTGAAAAAAATTATTTCCTTCAAAGTTTGAAATTCTACAAATTGAAAATATACAACTTTTACTATAATAATAATAATTAAAATTAAAGGCCATCACAGATTATTAGGCGTTGTCTAATGACAAGAGATAAATTTCAGGCTAGATTTTTATCATTTGGACCTCTAGTTGCAAATAGGGCTTGAGAAACTTCAAGACTCTGAAGGAAATAATATTATTTATTTCACAGAGTTGGATATTTTGAGAAATTATAAATTTGAAGTCTTAATAATTATTAATTAGGTAGAATTTTTTCTAGATATCAGAAAAATATTTTATCTAGTCCTTTTAATTAAACTGAGATTTAGAAAAATAATACAAAATACATATTACGCCTATTGCTTAGGCCTTTTAACCATGTGCCATCTATGAATCAGCATTGTTTAGAAGCATTTTCAATCTCCTTTATGGAAAATCTAACGTCGAAGGCGTACATTACGGTAACACATATTTTGGTTACCAACTTATTACTAAAACTAAGTTCCATTAGTTTTAATTTAAATTTCTATAACATATACACTTATTGATAAGCCATTTTTATCAACATGTGGCAAAAGTTTAAGACTAAGTAAGAAAGTTAGCTTAGAGGTTAGAACATTGTCCCGATGTTTAATCACAATGTTTCATAGGCTTACGTACAAAAATGAATTTAATTATCTTACCAAAACTGCTTGAAACCTTTCAAGAATATTTTTCGCTTCTATCATAATATTGTATTACCCCTTCGCTACGCGTATCGTTTGTATTACGACGTTGCAGTGGCGTTGATGATAATAAGTAAAAGAAAGATGATAATATCGGACAGTGATTAGGATACTCAACGAAATTCTTGATTAAAATGCTTTTATTGACACATAAAATAACACACAAATTAATAATATAAACAAAAAGGTAAACGTGAGATTTCTTACGTAAATCAGGCGTATCCTCGGGATACTTGGCAGCCATGAAATGGGGGCGGTAAAGAAAAATAATAAAGAAAGATAGAAAAAACTTGCGTTAAGCGCTAAAATTTACTTGGAGATTTATATAATTTTATAGGGAGAGTAGCTCTTAACTTATGACTGACGTGGAAAAGGAAAATATCGTTTAAGATAGTTCTGGGTTAGGGGCTAGGTTTTTATACCGGTCGGAATAAAGGGTTATCGTTTGGGGCTCTCGACACTGGGCTTTTCTCGTTCTCGGGACAGGAAATTGACAATACACTTCAACTTGGTATTAGAGGAATTATTGGGGAGTATCGATTTAACAGGGTTTTAGGGGCTCTAGACTCAATCTTTTAACTTGTCGGGGATTAGCGTATATTCTTAAACGTAGTTTTTTCGTCTCAGGGAATTGTAAGGGTGGTTTTTCAAGGAAATTTTCAACGTTACGGTTTTGCTGTCAGGGGATGTTGTCCTGTTTTCGCGGGCTCTGTTTCTTGGTGTCTCGAATATCTGGTTACTGCAGAAGCGACGTGGACGACTTATTTCTCGATAAGAAGGGGACGGAACCCAGGAATGTCCTTTGCCAGTGGGATGATACTTCGACGACAGGTGGATTTGGAGGGGTGCCTTTAGTTGACTCGATCTGCTGATAGTGTTTCCATCACGGGAAAAACGTTCTTGGATTTAGGGATTCATTCTTTTGGGTTAACCGTTAATTTTGTGCATTATGCATCTTTTATTTGACTACGTTCTTGGTATATCGCGGCCTAAGCCCGGACTGGGTTGGGGATCTCTCCTAGTTCCGATTCTCTTCGAACTCTTCCTGTTAATTCTTCTGTTTCCTTTGCGTTCTCGGGTTTTGTTGTTCTTCCGTCTACGGGTGGTGAGAAAGTCGGGTGTCGGAAGTGTTATGCTTGGTAGTGGTTTTTACTTGCAGTTGCGCTATTTTCTATTGGAGGGGTCTCTGTTTCTACCCCTTTGTATTACTTTCTATTTTTCGTCCTTGGCAATTAAGTTTGAGGGATTTTTCCAGAGCGGAATATGAACTTTCACACTGTAAGGCAGGGGTTAGGTCAGCCGCTACATAGTTTGCGTGAAAAAAAAGGGGGGGGGAATTCGGACGCTCCTTCTTGTTGGAACTGTCGCCTCATGGTGAAATCTGACCCTCTGGGTGGATTTTCCATTTCATTCTGGTGCCGCATTGTCTATCAAGGGGAAGAGAACACTAAGGTGGGACAATGAATATAATAGATTCGCTAAATTGTGGTTTTAAATAAACTTTTAATATTTTTAGGGGTTTTTTAATTTAATTTTAATATTCAGAATTTTAAATTATATCTATTTTCTGGGATTTTTCTGGGGCTTTTCAACCATACCACGCATGACATACCAAGTATAGTAGGAGTTAATTAAGTGTATTAAAGGCTTTTTATTAATTGGGCATTTTTGATTAAACTTAATGTATACTATGGGAAATTTTCGTAAATAGGATAATGGGATACACAAATGAGAAACAATCTTAATTCTATTAACATTCATAAATGGGATACACAAAACGAAAAATTTTAAAAATACAAAAAAATATGGACCAAAAATTTTTTTTCTCTCTCTCGCCATATGGCGCTACAGGGGTAACAATTGCTGCTTTCTCAATGTTTCATATATTGGCTGCAAAATAGAAATCAGAAAGTAACTAGAACGATTTTTGCAATGGTTGTCACGCGCCGATTTGAAACTGGCGGATTAGTCAGTAACGCTGTCTTTTAACAATATCCTTTCTTCGTAACGAAGGTAGACTTTTTTAGTTACAAAATTAGCGCTACCGGCGGATTCCGCCAAATTTTAGTAAAGCCAAAGCTACGGTTTTAATCGGCGGGAATTCCGCCTTTGGAAAAATCGTTGTAGTTACCTTCTGATTTCTATGTTCGCAACCGAAAACTATTTATACGAAATCTTTTAGCATTAGATGGAACTATAATGGAGGAATACAAGGAGAGCCGAGAGAGGCGATTACCGGAAAGGTGCCTGGTGACACTGCTGTCTGGAGCGCCGGTTGCGCCTCTAGCGTGTCAGTTGGTAATCAAATATGGCGGCGCGCATATATTTTCTCACTTTTTCCTTAAACTAAGTCTAAATAAGGTTTCAGATTTAAATACACTATGTAGTATTTCCTAAATGAATACACCAAAAAACCTGAAGAAATCTTTAAAGCTTTTATGAAAATTTAAATTTCCCGCTGTCCACTAATGATTTTACCAACTGACACGACAGATGGCGTTAAAATCAAAATTTGAAATCCGCGTTACACTCTTTAAAGGCGTACTCGGCTCTTATTGTATTCCTCCATGGAACTACTAATGGGTCGCACAGAAGTAGACGATACTGATATTCAAAGTCTTAAAGCGATGCGAAAATTTATAAAAATATATTTACAACCTTTGGCTTCATAAATAATGACTTAATATACAGCATTCACTTACGTTACAGATGCTGTTATATTTGTTGGGCTCGAATTTAAATTAGACGTATTCCGTGTTATGATTCTTCAAATTTAGGCTATAGCAGAGCCGATCATAAAATTATTAAATCTTAATTAATTAATAAAAATATTAAATATTTTATCGACGAAATTTTGGTTTCATAAGGTACACCGTGAAGACAGTTTCATGGTATTTTAATTAATGATAAGATAATCAGAACCCTCAATTTTTCTTTGAAGGTAGCTATTTTTTCTTAAAGTACCTTTTATGGTACCAACTTAAACCATATTCTTCTTCAAAATTTAGAAGGTGGAAAATATAACCCTCCATTTTTTGATTAGACCCTTTCCTAGGATTAAACCCGATATGGGTCCAATTAACACCCCAGGGTTTATTTTGGAACCTTAGGTAAACCCTTTTTGATAACAGTGAAGTTTTGCCTAATTCTTCAGTACGTCCCCGTGCAATCTTTCATTTTATTTATTATTAATGGGAAAATATTCACTTTTTATATTTATATAGTTAGTCTCACAATCATCACAAATCAGGAAAATTATTATTCAACTAATCATCAACTTCCCAACGGCCATGTGAGTCAAACAGTGTAAATCAAGAGCGGATTGACAATTAAAAAATATATATATTTACAGCAAACTGAATTACAACAACCTATAACTCTAATAATTCCATCGCTCAACATCAACTCTCACAACATATTCAAGTTGGATATGACAACAGTTTCTTAAGCCAGTTTCGCGATACCAGCTATAATGGCTATGGCCGTGAGAATCGATTGGCACAAAGGTATAGCTATTCTGGTAAATATTATTTAGCTACTTTACTTTTATAGTAGAATATTTAAAAGTGAATTATATGTTGGAACTAACGAAGTTGTAGATAAGTTAAAATATGATTTAAATGAAAAAAAACCAAACAGATAATGGAATTGCATTTAGAAATTGATGTTTGATTAATTAATTTAATATATGTATAGTATTAAAATTAAATAGTGAGTGATGGTTTTAATATACAGAAAAAAAGGATGAACGCATTAAGCAATTAGAACAACTTAAAAGTCAAGGTTGTGCCAAATGTGATAGTGTAAATGATGGTAAGAATTTTTACTTCATATAAACAACGATATAAGCTTATAGCGTATTAAATTTATAATTTCTTACGGCCGTTCCTTGTACAAGTCACAGGGAATCTGAAAAAATAGTAAGCACCTGTTTTAGTAACAAACTCCTTGGTATAGGGTTAACTTGTTTTTAATAATAATAATTAGCTAGGCTAATATCCTAGGCACCACCGCAGGTCTAAGTCAGCTGGGTTACAATGCGTAGGAGGGTGGTGACAAGCCCTTCATGGCACGCGAGCTAGCTGACAGCTCTCTACACTTACTTTTACTGTTAAGCTCGGCAAGTTTTTATGGAAAGGAGAAACTAAAAATTTCGGAGGAAAACCCCTTTAACCAGTGGGGAGATAACTTGCAAACTCTACGCAGGAGTGTTGCCAGATTTTCACCCAGTGCCACAAGCTGGTATCAAACCTGGCTCATCTTCCTGCTAGCCGTAAGTGCTAGCCAGGGCCGGACTGGCTAGTAGTTGGCCCCACCGGCTACGCAGTCGTGTTGGCCCCATTTCCCATTAATTCCAAGTTTTTCCTATTTGGCCCCAATTTGAGTTGGTCCCGATCTGACCGGCGATCGCCGGTTAGCCGCCCGGGCCTGGTGCTAGCAACTCCTCCCCCCTCCCCCCCTCACATCCGAAAGAATACCCCCTTCTCTGGGCTACCTGGGGCTCTAAGGAATTTTCATCCTGTTTAACTTTACCTCTGGTTCACATTATGTAATCCTCCTATGTGTTAGAGACATATTATAATTCTTGTTTTAAATTGTAGGTTCCATTATTTGATGGGTGCCGCTTGACGGTTACAAAGTCTCAAAAATACAATTTGTTCTTCTGCACGTCACCAAAGAAAGCAGCAATTACCATTGTTAATTATTTACACACTGATGATGGATATGACATTTTCTATGTAAATGGGTCTAATTCATTCCCAAAAGGCGAATTTAGTGCTATTACAGGTGCATGATTGATCATAAACACCTTTTGGATAAATTATATTTATGACATTTTATATTTTTAGCATGTATAGGTCGTACGTATAAAGATGCTACAAAAAACGGAGAAATAACAGCGAAAAAGTTAAGGAAATGAATATCACAGTGTTACTTCAGTAAAACCTAGTTCAAATATTAAAAATAATACAGTTTATGTTGAAAATGAAAAATATATGCAAAACTCCGAAAAAAGCAGGGACGAAGAAATGGAAGCAAGTGATTAATTATCATAATAAATAAATGGTTTTGGTTTTAAAAACATGTATTATTTCATTTGATTATTGTGTCCTTATTAACACACTTTGAATTTTTGATGAGGTCCGCTGAACGCAGGCAAGGAGTAGTAGGCAGTAGCTTAACCCTAAATCTTTAAATGTATTCATGTATTCAAAAAATAATTAGGTGGTGGTAATACTATAGTTTAAAGGCACATTTATTGGGCAGGGATTCAACTGAAGAAAAAATGTAACAGGGCTACAATTAACTGTAATGGAACTACAAATTGATTGTATTCAAGAGCTGCAATTCTACTACATTTTAACTGTAGTGGTGCAGAATTGCGACTGCAATTTGTCTACAGAATAACTGTAATTGGACTGCCCAGAAATGTCACTAATACAAGTCTGTTTCTTCAATTCATTTTTTCTGTAAAGGGGCTGTTATTTATCTGTAACTGGGCTGCAATAAGTCTGTAATGAACCTTTATTTTCGCTGCTTTAGCGCTGCCAGTTTACTACATGAAAATTGCAAAATATCTGTAATATGACTGCAATTGTTCCGTAGTACAGGTGTGTTTTCACTGTAATTCTGCTGTAAAGCAGCTGCTATTTAGCTGTATTTAGGCTACAACCAAACTGTAATGAAGTTCCTTTTTTGCTGCTGTAGTCTATTGTGTGTTTAGCGTAATTGTTCATTTATGAAGAAAATATCGAGTTGTATACATCGTGCGCTTACACTTATGTTGGTCTGGTTTTTAACTGGGTCGTCATTACTTAGTAATTTAATTTAAATGTTTTCTCGACTGATTAAGATGTTTAATGCAATTTATCAATTGGGTTCGTTTGTTTTTATTTATAAAGAGCTCTAACTATTCCGTCTACGGTCATTTATTGATAAACGAGCTGTCGTTTAGTCAAGTGGCTTTCTGTGCTTTGTGAGTGGTAAGTTTTTCGCTTCTTGTTAATACATGTTTTATTGGTGTGCATATTTGGACATCTACGATTGCAGTCATTGATTTCCTGGGTGTGCGAGTCATTATATGATATTGGAAATTGTATGGTATTGGTCCTTTTCATGCGGTATATGTCACAACTTCAACTGGAAGTTTACGAGTCGTCCATTACGAGTGTTGAAATAAAATGAGCGTTAAAGATGCGGCAAGTATTTCGTAAGCGAGAAAAATACAAATACCCTCTGTAGATATTTATTTCATTAAAATTTGCTTCGTATTATATTTAACTGATAAACTTGTTCTGTAAATAGGGTTAAATTCAATTGTGCATTGTTTTAGTACGTCTAACTCACTGTTGTAACTACTTAATTTATGTTATCCTGAATAAATTAAACTCGGTTGTTTCGTCTCAATTATTATAATTAAAATAAAATTTTTATACCGAGCGGGATTGAACCGGGATTAAGTTTGTAGTTAATAACTCTCAATTGCGGAAATATCTTTAGGGGGAGTCTCGAGAAATTAACACCACTATGGACAATTCTTCCGAGGAGAGGTATATTTTGGCTTGCCAACTTGTTTGTTTAAAGTTTGTTTTAAATATGGTTTTTTTTGTTAAATTTCCTTACAAAGGTTAGGTACGTAAACAAAATATAACCACTCATTTATTGACAAATAGTTACATCAAAACATAAATTTAGTTCAAATGGAAGAGGTAGTCTTCCAAAGAAGCACCCGGCCGAAAGATGCTCAAAACAGAGGCGGCGTTTCCTCGTTGAACCGCAATCGCGATGCGTTGCACCACGGAGCGTGGCTCGGAAGAGATATCTTGAATCTTACGGCCTATGGCATAAATTAACGACAAAGCGTCGCGACCGAAAGCGCCAAGGGTTTCAATGGCCACTGGACGTAAAATTTATTTGCTGTCGAGATCCGAATACTTGGATCTCTTCTTTGTTTCATTCTGGGAAGCGGCCCAGAGAGGGGCTGAAGATGAAGAGACCAAATAGGAAGGTGCTAGGGGGTCCGTGCAGGTAAAATCCCAAGCGATGGCTTTACCACCCGACCACGGGACCATTGACATGCCATCGGGGCGTTTACCGTCATGTCCAGCAGAAACCAGGGCACGTTTTAGAAGGTCATTTACGGCACCGTGGCGCGACAAGCGACCCGAACTTCGCTTACAACTCAAGCCGTGGGTGCCGAAAGAGTCCACCTGGCCACCGCAAATACACGTATGAGGAGCGCAAATTTGGGCTCCCAAACGTAGACCGACCGCTATCCTAAAAGATTCATCGTCTAGAAGAGTGCCCAAGGATGGCGGCGGAAGGGCGTTGAGCCAAGCATCCGATTCTTTGGAGCTCACTGACAGTAAGCGAGGCTTGTCGCGGTCGCTAACAGCGCAATCCGACAAATGCTGCACGGACTTGACGATGATCGGAGCCTCCCAACGCGTTGGTAACCCCGCTGATCCGGAGATGGAAGAGCTTCGCTTGTGGATAGGCCCCACTCGCTAAGGGCATCGCGAACTACCGAAACTGGCGGGTCGACAACAAGATTAGGGAGAATATCTTTCACCAAATCGGTCACACTGTGGATTGAAGAAAGAAACGCCGAAGAGCGAGTTTTGAAGAGTCGAGAATGCTGAGGCCCCCTTTAGCGACAGGGAGAGATACCTGTTCCCACGAAAGATCGTCCATCAAGGTATTGGTGACGTTTTGTAGTGTCAGCCTGAGGGTGTTACCAAACGAGGCAAGGCCTTCCTTGTGGAGCCAAACAGGAGCACTTCTTAGGAGAAATAGCAGCTTAGGGATGGCCAAAGAATTTTTCAATAAGAAAAAGCCGTGATGTGCCGAAACACGCTGGAGGTTCGTAGACATGACCTTCAAAGATTCAGTTTTAATGGCGAGGCATTGCGAGATCGCCACGAGTGAGAGGGGCGCGCCCAAAAGGGTGTAATTGACCCGTTCGACAACTTTTATGCCTGGGGCAGCTAACTCTAACATAGATTTCAACTGATGATCTTCAAACTCTCCAGCATTGAGGATAAGGAGCTCACATTTGGAGGGTTAAGCTCGAGGCCAAGAGCAATGGAAAGCTCGTGGAGGAGGCCCAGGTCCTTCAAAACCACCTCAGGGCTGTCATCCAGAGAGGAATCGTCCAGGTACCATTCATTAAACTGAGAATCCATTTTTAAAGCCACTTGATGGACAATTAGACAAAATAGGGTGGGGCCTAAGGGATCGCCCTGTTGAACACCCGTCGCCGAAGATATGAGAGCGTCGCCGAAGGTAAGATGGGACGAAAACCGATAACATTGGCGGAGAAAAAGATATAATTCCGGGAGTGACTTGAAGACAGCTTCGAGTAAGCGATCTCTACGCACCATATTGAAAGCGTTGCGAAAGTCGACCTTAAGTAATACTTTGGCATCGAGGTGGGAGTGGTTGACAAAACTCCAAGCGGCTTGGGCCGCGGCTTCGGCGCCCCCGCGAGTACCGAAACCCAGCTGCACTGGGCGAAGGATGGGCCCGAGCGATGGTATGATATGCGAGCACCCTAACTTAGCGACAAGGCGACGGAACGTGCTACCCACAGCGATCGGCCGTATGCCCCCGTCTTTTTTCTTCAGGGCGCATAAGGAGGCGCCGTCGAGAATCGGGTAGATGGAAGGAGGAACGCGGCCTGCGAGCATCAGGTTGCATAGGCTGGTTAAAGATTTGAGTAAGGACTCGCCAGCCGTTCCCGTACCGTTGGCGATTAAGTTCTTCAGGTGCTGAGGTTTAATGTTGTCGAGGCCGCCCGCTGAACCAGATGGAAAGGAGAGAATAGCGGATCGGACGACAGACTCTGACACGTTAATATGCGGCAACGAAGTTAAATCGGACGGTTCAAACTCAAAATCCTGGTGCGTTGCGGCGGTCGGGTGTTTACTTCGCAGGACAGCGAGAGACGCCGCGTCATTGGGGGCAAAAGAATCGTCCGAAGAAATGACGCGCACCGCCCCTGTAACATCCCCGTCGGCGAGTTTAGATTCGACAATCTTGCCGATTTCATTGGGCTTTGAAGGTTTCTTCTTCGATTTTGTGGCCCGTCGTGAGATAGCGGGAAAGACCGAACCTTCTTCGAATGATTTGACGTTAGCTTTAACGGCACTGGCAAGAGAGACTGGTGTTCCCTAACACCTGCCCGGGACCTGAAGACACATGGCAGAGAAACAAAAAAGACCCTTCCAGGCTTCCGCCGAATTATCACGAACTACCCTCCCCAGGGCATTGGAAAGGGCCCAAGCCACCGTTGACCTGGCCGCCTTCGGGATTCGACGTATAATGCGCCGGGTCGATTTGAGATTTGAAAGCAGACCAATTAAATCATCACACCCCTCAGACGGGGACGATGGGTCAGAAGGACCGTCCTCTTTCCCGAGAGAGGGCTTGACACAGGTTCGCGGATGAGTAAAATGACTGTTTAGACTAGTAAAAGACTGACCACGCTGGGGGCAAAGGACTTTATCGTGAAGACACGCACGAAAAAAAAATATTTAATTAGGTTAGGTTTTCTTCGTTCTGATTAAGTAAGGTGTTGTCAGTTCAAGTTCAGAGTAAATTTGGTTGCGTTTGTTTTGGTTGGGTTGGGTTAATTTGAATCAAACCTAAATTTTCTGAAATTTTACGATAGCATTGCTTTAGTTAGGGCTGATAATCTGTACAGATCCAGGTGTAAATAAGGTGCATGATATTATAAACTTTAAAGACACTTTTCTGATTATATATATGTTTTTAAAGATCGACACCAAATCCACTTTAAAATAAATATAAAATAGTAAAACCCTTTTTGTTATTTTTTATAATTCTAAAACTGTTTATTTTTAACAAGTATTAATTATTTTAAAGATAACAATTGTAAGAAGTAAACAACATGGCTTTCCTCAATTAATTTTTTTTAAACAATCAATCTTCCCCAAGATGAATAAGTGAGAAATTGGCCATTTCTGACTGAATAATTATTATAAGGTTAAGGTTTTCGAGTATGCTATACAAGTTTATCATTGAACTTTTCAACTACCACCAATCGTTTAAAAAAAACAGTTAAATATTTTCTAATTTTTCTGAAAAAAAAATAACGCCTTGCATAGGTAAAAAGTTAATTCTGAAAATTTCAATTTTCTATAGTAAATCGTTTTTGAGAAAAATTTACGGATCGCTTAATTTGAAAAACCCTGTATGATTAGGACTGCTTTCATAAAATAATAAATCAAGTGTTGGTCTTCGGACATGATATTTTAACTCGGTCTTAAATATTTAATGAGACCACAACCTTCTTATTTTTGAATTCACCCTGCCTATGGTTTTTCAGTGGTTGAATAATGAATTATATCACATTTTGAAGATGAATGGGTGGTGCAGCTGGTCAAACATTCATTTTCTGTCAAGGAACTTGAACCAAAATATTCTACCAGTTGAAGTCGAGGATTTTTTAAAAAGTCCTTCTTCCCTATCAAAGGTTAACCTGGCCATAACTTTTTGAGATAATGATTCCTCATTATTTCAATTTCACGCGCTTCTTAGGCATTGGTTCTCGAACAAGCTCGAACCCATCCAACTCAATCGCCGAGGCTAGGAATTTTCGTTCAGGCGCGATAACAGACGACGCGTAAAAGAAGGGGCGGAGCGACGAATGGCGCGAAGTTTATAGACCAACGAGACTAACCTCGTTTTGACGAGGATGCCTACAGCACTATAGCTGATCCATGGTTAAATGAATAAATTCATGGTCAAACTAGGTTATGTCTAAAGTAAGACCCTAAAGGTGTATTAAGCAATGATAAATGGGAATTTTGAAGGATCATCTCTTAAAATATCTATTGGCGATGGATCAAAATTACCCTAACACAGTTTTGACGGCATCTCCTTGTATCATTAAACCGAAATGAAGTCAAAAAAGTGAAATAGATAAAACCAATAGTTGAAATACTTTTAAATAATAAGAATATAAAGTGCGTATGATAAGGATATGAACTTTTTATTAATATTATATAGAATGAGTAAAAACTAATCGTGTGTGTGTGTGGGAAGAATTTTATCAGAATTGTTACGAGAAGATAATTGCAACTCCAACTCGTTAGCATATAAATATATCAAAGAGGTCAGTGTGCTGTCAGACTTGGTAAGAACGACAGTCGCATTTTTTACAGAGCGAAAACACTCAGAATTGAAAATGAAGATTAAGTGAATATTTAAATTCGGTTTGATATGCCCAGACTTAGACTACAGAACAATTTATTGAATATTTCCTTAATTTTACCTTTCAAATTAATTTTTCTCAAGTGGATTTATTGGCCGAAAAAGTTAACAAATTTCCCTTTTTTTGATAACTTCTTTAGCCAAAGCTATTATAAGATCGCTGAATTTAACAAGGAGGTGCTGCCCCTAATGCTTTACATATGTTTGATTTCCCATCTCTTCAGAGAATTAATTTGAAAAATGAAAATGAATATTAACGATAAAGATTTAAAGTGTGATTATAACCTTTTTTATACCTGCGTAATTGAAAGTTTTATACATATAAAACCTTAAGAAATTTAGTTTCAACATTGGCAAAGAAAATTAATGTACCTATCATTCTTAAGCAAGGGTTAATATTAAAAACAGTTACAGAAGTTATTACCCATAATAAAATTTTACTCGGAACTTGGTGGAATATACATTAGCATGTTATCAAATCACATATTTATATATATGAAGACGTTTTATCAAAAAAAATGTTTCTAAGAAAACGCTATTAACCATTAACGAGGTATTTTGAAAATTAAAAGGTGAGCTAAGTTAACGGCACCCCCTTAATTTCGTTAATCAACCTGAGTATATTAACCTAGCAAAAACACGTCAATGCGAAGAAATGCGACACATTTAATTTTCAATGTGAAAAAAAAAGATTTTTAGAGAATTAAGGGAGAAAGGGGGGGCTAACTTAACAGTAGCTCCTCATATTAATTCATAACTTTAATTAACTTTAATATAAAGAGACGTCATTGCGAATTATTGAATTTCCAAATGCGACATCAATAGAAATAGCTCTTCGTAAACGGATAGGGATATGTGACCAGTAATAGATAAAATAAGGAAGGGTGATCATTTGTTGGCAGCCCCCGAAATATTAAAAAAATAAGTTATCAAAAAAAAACTACGTTATTAATGCGGACCAATGCGACATTAATTTTTCGAAATACGACATCAATACAAATAGTTCTTCATATCCAAATTGCAATATGCCCAGTAATAGATAAAAAACGGGCTAATTTAATGGCAGCCCCCAAAATATAAAAAAATTTAAAAAAAATAAAATTACGTCGTTAACGTAGACCGACGCGACACTAATTTTTCCAAATGCGACATCAATAGTAATAAGTCTTCTCAACCAGTTTGAAATGTGACCAGTAATAGATAAAGGGGGGCTAATTTAAGGGCAGCCCCCAAAATATAAAAAATAAGTTATAAAATAAATAAATGACGTCGTTAACACGGATCAATACGCCAACATATAATGCATGCGAAACTAATTAATGCACATCGGTTTTATTTTACATTAAAGATGATGTCGCTTTAATTTAAGATGATGTCGCATTCAATTAAGATGATGTCGCATTCATTTAAAATGGTGTGGCATTCTTTAAAAATAACGTCGCATACAATTGAAATAATGTCGCTTTCTTTTCAAATGGTGTCACAAGCAGTTTCTCAGATGTCGCATTCGTATCGAGATAATTAAAAACCCTAAATGTAATCTGTGCCATCAGCTTTCTAGAATAAATGTATCACTTCTAAAATAAAACCGGGGTGCATTTATAAGTTTCGCATGCATTATCTGTTGGCGTATTGAGTTATTTAATTTTTTTATAACTTATTTTTTATATTTTGTTGGCTTTCATTAAATTAGCCTCCTTTATCTATAACTGGTCACATTTCAAACTGATTATGAAGATCTAATTCTATTGATGTCGCAGTTAGAAAAATTAGTGTCGCATTGGTCCACGTTAACACCGTAATTTAATTTTTTTTTACTTATTTTTTTATATTTTGGGGGCTGCCCTTTAATTAGCCTACTTTTTTGTCTATTACTGGTCACATTGCAATTTGGTTATGAAGACCTATTTCTTTTGATGTCGCATTTTGAAATATGATTGTCGCATTGGCCTGCGTTCACGGCCTAATATAATTTTTGAGATTACTTAATTTTTGATGTTCCGGGGGATACCATTAAAATAGCCCCCTTTTTTCTTTTGTCTATTATCTCTTGTTGTCGCATTTTTTCGCATTGTGATTGCATAAACTTGATCGATCATTTTTCCGGGAATAAAAAAGTGGGGGCAACTTAAACGACACATCGCGAACACCTTTAATATCAAACAAACCGTTTAATATGCGCAAAGAAAATACGAACAAAAGTAAGCAATGAGAATAGCCAAAGAACTGGTAGAACTGCGCAACTGAAATCTGCAACCAAGTTAGGGTCATATATTAGCGATAATTATGAATAAAGAAAGAACTTGTTAAAGTGCGCGGTGAAAATTTGGTCCAGATTAAAGAACGAAGCATTACCAACACCGTAAAGAAACTAATAACCGTTAAAATTTCGTAGATAAAATACAAACCAAAGATAGGAACCTAGTTTAACAAAAACGCCGGGACTAATAGTCGAAAAACTGGACCCTGGAAGTACAGAGAATGCACGAACAGCATCCCGCTAAAATTAATGAGCGGCGTAAATAATGCGATGAAAAAGTATAGTTAAGCTAGATGTCATCGTTGAAAATTTGGAGGACAGAGATGAAATTTTTGAGATAAATGGCGTGTCTCAATACTGAATTGGAATTAATTTCCAGGTCCTGTGAATTTATTTTTATTTTTATGTTATTACAAAAGCTGCTCAGTATTGAGGAGGGCTAACTAACCAGTAATATATATGTAATGTATGGATATATTAATAAAAAAATCTCAAAAAAGAACTTAAATGGGAAAATGAACTACATGTCAACCCATGATTGCCTAAATTTATGGGAAACCGAAGGCATGGTTTTCTCTATCGATTGACTTATCATTTACTGTTCTAAACCTTAATGTTAAAGGTAGATTTTGACACTAGCACCAGCCGCTACACTGTAAGTAAAACTAATATATACAATCTTTATGTATTTATGTAAAGACCTATTTTCAATGAGGTTAAACAAACTTAAGGCCGAATAACATAAATTAAACAAATATAAGTTTGGAAGATTAATAAAACTAAATTTTTACGTTTTAAAGCATTTTTCCATAAAAAAGCCAGTTTGCTCAGCCCATTCCAAATAGTTTTTATCAGAATTCCAATGAACCTGTAGAGGGTAAGTTTGTAAATAAATATTATTTTTAATTATATGCAAAATATGTCGTGTGTAATTCACAGAAATTTAACAGCTCTTTAATAAAATCAGAATAACTATTTCTTCTGAACATTGTGCCGTGAATTTTAAATGCATTATGTACTTTTTTAAGAGCAATAATTTACACGATGAGTGATCATCGGCATAAACTTAGTCTCAATGTGGGATTCCTTTATATTCTTAAAAGGCTCAAGGGATGTACAAAAATTTTAGCCACCCTAAAGACAAACCTTTGACAGGGATAGTGACGACTAGTGACGTAAAATCACGTATCTGGACTGTAATAGGTTTACACCCCAATTCCAAAACCCATGTGTAGTTTTTACGAAATCAGGACCTCCTGAACTTTTATGAAAAGTAAGCTGCAGCAATGTTTAATACAGTTTGTGGTTTTCCAAAGTCTCAAGAAATTTCAAACATGTAATAAGGCTCATTACATATTTGTAGATTTTTTATCAGAACAAAACCGATTTTATTTTGAGAATTTTTATTTTTATTTTTTTATTTGATTGATTTATAAAATTATGACTGATTAAAAATTTAAGTCAATTACATTATTTGCTTAAACCTTGGTAGAAATCATGCATAAACTAAAGATAAACAATTTATATCGGCAATTCAAATTCTTACTTAGACATATAGAATTTGCTGTTATAACATGCCACCTTCGTTAAGAGATTAAACAATTTTAATTTTTGATAAAAATATTGAATCCCATAAAATAATAATAACTTGCAACTTCACTCATAATTTAACAATTTAATCTACCCGCGAGTTTATTCTCAAAATTTTCATTACCGCCATTAGATCATACTTAAATTTAAATATACTCTTTCTTAAGAACCAAATATCGAAACTTATGGAAAGCAGGGACTTCAAAGTAAGAATAACAATCGGCCATTTCTGCTCCTTTACTAGTTGACAAGGAGTATTAACTTAGCCAATATTAACTCGCACCATCGGTATGTTTTGGCGAAATTATTAACTTCCATGCTTAGGTCATAGCCTTAACTGAAGAAGGTTTTTAAAGTGCGTAGCAAAATGACGTGTTTCTATAATTATAGATTATTGTAAATTACGGCACGTACTACCCCTGCAGCAAAAATGAATTGTTTCAGAGTCGGGCCGACGTCGACGCATCATTAAAAATCTGTGGTCGGCCGACCGTACTATTTTGAGTCGAAATGTCCTACCCGCAAAAGGGTCGGCCGACGGTCAGCCTACCTTTAACGTTTGACTGTATGCCAACTTTAAAAAGTAAAGGGTACCTACTCTAATAAATCGTCGGGCCGTCTCAAAAATGACCACATTTTTAATATAAATATTTACGTACCCCTGTAGCAAATCAGAGTCGGTCCGACGTTGGCTTTTTTACGTAAATAACGAAGTCGGCCGACCGTTGGCCAGATTGGCTTTTTAAGGTCCAAATGTCCTAGGGGTAAACGAGTCGGCTGGCTGTCGGCCGACCCTAAACGCTCTAAACTGTAACAAGATACGTAACCGATTCTGAAACAACGTTGGCCCGACTTTACATACCCCCCAATTGCCAACCCTTTAACAAGCAAACCGACTCTAAATAGATGAATGACCGACTCTGAAACAACGTTGGCCTGACTTTACATTTGCCCGAATTACCGACCCATCAACAAGCACATCGACTCTAAATAGATGAATTACCCGACTAGGAAAAGACTTTGGTCCGTTTTCACAAAAGCCTGAGTTGCCGATCCAATTACAAGCAAACCGACTATAAAAACATGTTGGTCCGTTTTGCCACGAACTCTAATTCTGATCTCTACCAATTTAAACAATGATATTTTGCTTAAGGTAAACGATTTTCAGAAGAAAAAAATTGATATTCTATCAACGTAAAATAGAAAAAAAAACACCGTTATACCTGCTAGTCCATGCAGTGCTATTTATATAAAAAAAATGATAAAGATCACATTAAAGTTGAAATGAAATGAAGTAGTAAACAAAACGCAATGCATATCTTTCGACTTAGATTTTTTATTCAAATAGAAAATATAAGATTTATTAAATAATTCGTGTATTTAATGTGTATATGAGGCACAAAAATCTATAATGTATATCCAAATATTTATAATTTTAATAAAGGGACTTTAAAGTCATAGTGTTAAGTGACAGTTAAAAAAATGCAATGTGATAATAAAATATGTAGTTCCCATTATTCAAATCAGAGCTATCGTCGAAAAACTCAGTTATCTTAAAAGTTTTACCAAGAATTTATTCATTTACCCATGAATATAGAACCGCTATAGATATGTTTCTATCTATGTCGGAAAGAGGCGGAACTATAAGCTCCGCCCCTCTTACACCTGACGGATATACCATTCAGCGGACGAATTTTCGTGAAAATTGGTTTTTCTCCCATTTCTCCCCAATGCTTTTCCTACGGGACTTAGTTCTTCTAACTGTGTTGCGGTTCTGAAACTTTTTAATAATTTTAGTGTTTGTACTCAACTATGAATTTTTCATATGATTGTTAGTAAGTTTACAGGTTTGATTAAAGACTACTTTCATAATTTTCCCTTAATTATTTATAATTGTTTTTCAAATCGACGAAAATTTTAAGGCGAGGAAATGAATTATCCGCCTTTGGGACCTGTTTTGTACTAGGCCTCGGTTTTAATGTTTGGAATTTAAAAACCATTGTGCAATAATTGAAAACGGCTTGTTCGTTACTCGTTTGCTCCTATAGTGGGGTTTTAACTTTGAAATGGAAGACAAAATGAGCTGATAATCAAAGTTTAATCTAATTTTCAACCTTTTCTTTGCTCTGCTTTAAAAAAAGCAGCTTCTTCATTCAAGCAATGAACAGCCCGGTTAATTCTGAATATAGTAAATATTTCTTTTATTGCCAATTGGGTTACAAAGAAAAAATAGGAAATAAGATAAAGTTTTTCATCTGTGAAAGACAAATCATAAACAACATTTAATGCCCTAATATCCAATCCATTTCACAGTTCAACGAGTAACGAACCAGCCTTTTTCAATGGTAGCGCAATGATTTTTAAATTCCAAACATAAAAACCGAGGCCTAGCACAAATACAGGTCCCAAAGGCGGGGAATTCATTTCCTCGCCTTAAAATTTTCGTCGATTTGAAAAGTAGATTACGAGTGAAATAATTAAGGGAAAATTATGAAAGTAGTCTTAAATCAAACCTGGAAACTTACTTACAATCATATGACAAATTCATCGTTGAGTACAAACACTAAAATTATTAAAAAGTCTCCGAATTGCAACACAGTTCGGAAAACAAATTCCCGTAGGAAAAGCATTGGGGGAGACTCAGTTCGTGTCTCCGCTGTTCGGCAAAGCCACTTGATTTTTGAACCCCTACTCATCTATGGAGATATCCGTCATTTCCTCTAGCTTTTAATTGGCTAAACAATTTGACGTAGTAGCGGCATAGCTTCGTAAGCCCTGCCTTCTACCGGATCGGGATAGCACCATACAGATAAGGTACAGTTCTATATTCATGGGTAAAATGAATAAATTCATGGTTTTACATGTAGTTCAAATCAGAGTTATCACCCCTCATCTTCGTCGTTTGGTTTTTTATCACAATTCTTGTCCAAACTCTTAACTTCCTGAAACCGTTCCTGTCAAATGTGTGTTTTACCTAAGATTCCATAACTTTTTCATTTTCAAATAGCTTTACGATATTACGGCAATGGGCGAACAGCTTCTGCATTTAATAGAAATTTAAAAATTAATTTAACCGAATTCACACTTATCAATTTAATTTAGCTAGTCACCACATTGTAAACAAAAGCTAGGACCTTATTGGTATATTTTATTGCTTTAAACTGGCTTTACTGCTAGTCAATATGACGTTGTAAACAAAAGAAAAACCAAGGCCTAATTTATATTCTATTCCGATCCTCCAGTTATAAGAAGATTATCTTAAATCAAAATGAAATGTCAATGAAAAAGCTTACCTTAAAAGATTATCTTGATACTGTATGCAGATAATTTAAATGTTTTACATAAAATTGTTCAATATTTCATATAAAATATTTAGAAACCGCCATTGAACCAGAACATACAAAAATGAAGGTGGTGTAACTATAATAACGACAAACCAAACTGCTCTTACCAAATACTTCTGCGTCACATCAGTACTTACATGTAGCTCCTTAGTTCAGATTTTAAAGAACACTCAGGGGTGAAGCTAAATAACTACATCATGGGAGTTATTGTAGCTAAGGTTCCAAAATGGCAAAGCATGCATCACCAATCTCTTCGTTCCTAAGCAAAGAAGAAAACCCATTTTCGAAACCAGACCTTTATAATTTAATGAGTTTTGCGGTGGCTGCGTCAGGAATAAGTCAAAACCCGCTAAAGAGAGACAGTCTTTGAGAGGAAGCCTTTCAGAAATTTGTCAATGAAAGGTTAATCGTCCTCAACGTTAGTTTTTGGGACGTGTTGAAACGTAACCAGTACAAAGATTTTAAAGAAGCTGGATCGCAAGTAAGAGCTAACGTGAAAAGAAAACTCGTTAACCTGAAACGAGAAAGAAATTTAATATCGAGGTTATTGGTAATTGCAAAATCAAGGCCAGATCTTGCAGCGAAGGATGCGATAGGAGAATATGAATTCCAGGTGTCTCATCCCTCTAGTTCCCATTGTGATAGAATGATGCTGATGTTGAGTGGTAAACACAATAGTTTGTTGAAGAATTGTTGAAGCTTCCACTTTCAAATAAACAATCACTTGATTGCATTAATAGCAATTACTCAGTTATAATCCTTGACGCAATGTGCGTAGTTCAGTCACTACAGTCTTCGAAAGATAAGCTCAGCGCTACTCTTTTCAGAAAATTGAAAAATGACTGAAAAATACGAATCAAATTATTTTGACTAATACTTGGAAACGTAAAATCATTTCTTCTTCATTCCAAAACCAAGTCGGAACTTGCCAGCTAAATTGCGCAGAAATTGCTGTACTACTACAGTTAAAATTCCCAATAATTGTTTCTCATCAAGATACAATTTTCTCTTATCGCCCAGTCAATGTCAGAAAAATTGATTTAACCATTGCTTAGAGAAGGCGGATAAACAAATAATACTTTACTCCATAGACGTTGCAGAAGAAAGCAAAGACGCAAAGCTAGATAAGTGCATGTATTCACTGGACACGGATATTTCAGTGTATCTAATAGGTTGCTTCAAACATATTCCATCGAAAACCAATATGATTAGGAACAAGGAAGTTTTCAAAATACGTGAAATGTACGACAGGCTTGGTTTCTGGAGAGCAGACGCTCTCATTGGATGGTATATTTTTAAATGTTGTGATAACAATGGATGCTTTGCCACTAAAAAATTGACATCCAATTTTAAAGCCTTCATTGCTAGTGGCAACGACATTCTAAACGCTTTTAGTCCTTTGGAACGTCTTCTACCATTTTGGAAAATATACTAAAACAAATGTAGCGATACTTGTGTCTGCTTTACAAAACTATGGACAAAAATAACATTCAATTAAACAACTTCGATGAGACCTGTTTGCGTGGTCACGATAAGAAGGCCGGCAGTTACCACCAACAAAGGCTACTTTGGTGCCTCACACTGAAAGGGTCTATTTTCAAACAATGCTAATCATAATGTCAATTCAAAGTAAGCCAATTTTTCTGCTACCAAATAAGTTTGTATGGGAGGAAATAGCTCAACGTATTAACCCCAGAAAATACAATTTGCCTCATGCACCTGAGGCCAACTTAGCTCTAAGAAAATGTGCCATCATGCACCTGAGGCCAACTTAGCTCTAAGAAAATGTGCCATCATGCACCTGAGGCCAACTTAGCTCTAAGAAAATGTGCCATCATGCACCTGAGGCCATATTAGCTCTAAGAAAATGTGCCATCACGCACCTGAGGCCAACTTAGCTCTAAGAAAATGTGCCATCATGCACCTGAGGCCAACTTAGCTCTAAGAAAATGTGCCATCATGCACCTGAGGCCTTATTAGCTCTAAGAAAATGTGGCTGTTCAAAACAATGCAAAACAAGAGCTTGTGGCTGTTTTAAGAATATTTTAAAATTTACGGATCTTTGTGGGTGCCGTGAGATACATTGTAATACAAAGGATTTTGAATACGTTGAAGACGATTTTTTATGCTTATTTTTTTAAACTTGATAAATTTTTAAATAATTATTCAGTTTGATAGTGGATTAAATGCTGGGGAAGTTATCCTTTTTAACAATTATGTTTAGTTAACTGCAAATTAAGATTGTCGGACTTGAACTAAAATTTTCTCAAGGTAACATCGCATCAGTGGTTGGTCGTATGAAATTAAACTGTTGGCAATCCAAAGATAAGGGTTTCATTGGCGTATCACCCATTTTTATACAGGTTATCCCAAATTGTTCGAACATTGCATTTTTCTCAAAAACTATATAACTTATAATTTTGAAATTTATGGGAAGGTGTAATGGACAGTAAATGCCTTAATTATGAAATTTCAGAAAAATCAAATCATTTTTCACGGTTTTGAAAAAAAAATTCTCACCGGTAGGTGCTAGCGGAAAAGTTTCAACAAACTTGTAGTGCATACTCTAAAACATTAAATAAAATTTGATCTGTGAAAATTGCCCTTTTTTCCATGAGATATAAACCAAAAGGTATGGCCTCCTTCTTCCAACTTGTTTTTATTCATTTCCTCGTATCTCAGTGAAAAAAGAGCCAATTTTCACAGATGTTTTTGAGTTTATCATTGAATTTTTTCCGCTACCACCTACCGGTGAAAACATTTTTTTTTAAAATCGTGAAAAATGCAGTGTTCGAGCAATTTGGGACACCCTGTATAGTTGTCCAAATTGATATTTGGCGTTTCTTCTGAAAGTGGCACTTTTCCCCGAGCAAATAATATGCACATGAAAAAAATAATTAAATAAGCAATTGTTTTCACATCATCGATATTTGAACATAAACTAGCAGGAACATTAAACCAAAATTTAAAATCCAGCACACTTTTAGTGTTTGCAAAAATTACCTTTTAATGCACATGATTTCCATTGAACTCATGAAATCTTTCGAACGACGTTTTTCCAATGAAATACTTACTTTTGCCTATAGGAAGTCGTACTGACAATAAAACATGCTTTTTCAATATTTTATAATAATTAACATTAAATTAAATAAATCGAAATATATTTATGAAGACTGCCGAGTTAACATTTTGGATATTTTAATAAAAAAAATTATATTTAATTGATTGCCAGAAAAATGGCGCAAATTTGTTATCCACTATTGGTACAACCAAGAACAAGGGCCGAGTATATAATTTCTACGTTAAAGGTTTAAATTTGGAATCTCCTAGAATTAACCTTAAAAATAATTGGTATTTTATCAATTACGTATGTATTACTAACGTGTTATGAATTCTTATTTTCTAAAACCAATTACAGTTATTATGTCGGATTAAATGGTCCTATATTCTCAATGGTATAATGCGCTCAGCATAAATCAAAATAAATCCGAGGTATAATTCCATATCGCTATGTTATAATTATATCCCGTGCTAATCACCCAGTCCAGAGAGGCTATTCTCTAAAAAAAAATTTGGGCAGTTCCAAATCCAAATGCTTTCGATCGAGATCATTTGGGTTGGGACCGAAAAACGGTATTTACCAACCGAAATCGACTTCCAAATCGAAATTTGCGTCATTTCCGTTTCAAGTAAATAATTTTTTTCATGACATGTCACACGGTACGTGATAGCCACTTCTTCTCCATTGGTCGTTACCACGCGCGAGTTTATAAAGGTGGGTTTTTCGGTAAAATAGTTTTACTTCACCTCATCTAGAGTAGTAGGAAGAAAAACAGGCTTAGTTTGTGATATTGTAGTAATTTATTTTGTAGCAGTATTATTATAAGTACAATGGGTTTGAAGGTTCATGCCAAACAACAACTAATTTACAAAGAATTTTTGGAAGCACATATTGAGTTTGTTCATATGAAATTTGGTATGAACTTTACAAAGGCAAAGTATGATCAATTATGGGTAGAACTCGCTGGACTCCTTAACAGCTGTGGATAAGGTCCATCGAAAACTATTGATAAATTTGAAAAGGTAAGTTGTGATTGTATATCAAATAATTGAAACAAATAAATAAATCTATTTGCTTCCTTAGTCTTTCTCTTTATGGAAATCGAAAGCTCGTGCTAAATCCTCTAAATCACTGAAGGCAAAGACTGGGTATTCCGTTGAAGAGGCTGGGTTTGGGGGAAAAAACTGATCCAGCCAATGTCGCTGGGCCCGAGGCTGTACAAGTCAACATGATGGACACGCAATCATATTTATACAGGGCCGCATCTTGCTCTAATGCACAGCCTTTAAGCTTTTTGCCCTTAGACGAAACCTTTCAACTTACAATTGAAGAAAGGGCGGAGATTCCTTGCGAAGGAGTTTTTCAAAAGAAATCAGCGCCACAACCAAGAAAGTCAAAAGACGAAGGAATATCAAGTGGATATGAAGTTAATGGCAATATCTCAGATTCTGTCGTTGACGCTGCAAAAAGTATTGATTTTATTTGCTCTTACAAAAACATTTTTTACATAATTTAACTACTTAAAATCCAAAATAATTTAAGCCCTATTGCACAATTATAAAGGTTATTTATAAATGACCGTTTTAATTGTACAATAGTGGTAAAACATTTGATTTTAATTTAACTGCTTTATAGAAATTAATGACCAAAGGAGATCTATCACCATGGTGCCCTACGCAAGCGTCCACAGCACGGACAGATGAAAAACAGCATGGGTAGTAGTACCCTACTAGTGATCGTCGCACCGTCGACGCAAGCCACTCAACACAGCAGAAGGTGCAGCAAATGGTGGACCATTTCCCACTTCGCACACAGCAGTGTGATTAAGAGTGGATGTTATGGCAACTCCAGCTGACACCCTACCTAAGAGGGAGAGAGCTCCTAAAGGGGAACAATGGGTACACGGTAGCCCGCATAACCCAGCACAGCTGGCAACGGATATCCCGGTGGACTCCAAAAGGCCGGGAGATGGGTCCACCGTGCCCTCATATGGAGGGGCACGGCCCCACAGCAGGCCACGCAATCTACAGAGGTGGCCAGTTTCCCTGGACCCTCTCCGTTAGCCTGAGCCGAAATACAGTTACCAGCCCAAACCTGACCGAAGTCGGAGGTGGAGATCGGACCGTTTGAACGGAGCTAACATCTCCCATTGCACCACCGCCCGTATGGGTTACAAGAGCCGGACCCCGACTCCCCGGTAAATCCATCAGTTATTGCTAACTCCGTAGTAGGGAACTTTATGTGCAAAGGTACCAACGTTTGACATATGACCTTTGTTAGATCTCTAAGGCAACGACTCACACTTGGTTGGTTTACGCCAAGAAATGTATTTGGACCAACATCTAACTGGTATGGCCGTCTTGCATAAAATCTCAAGGCAATGAGCACCGAAAAATTGAAGCTTTCCATACAATACAATTCTTATATCATAAGTCAACCAAAATTATCGACCTTTAATGCTACAGGCGAAGAAGTATAGCTCTCACACCTTCCAGGGAATCACTCAATTTCTCGCAAAGGGCTAGTGCTATTTCGCATGTTATTCGAAAAATTTTACGAAATTGTTGATCATCAGGCTCCCACGCTTGATTATTATCCCTAAAAACCCTTTGAATTCGCAAATCTTTACGTGCAGCTCGATTACGATCTTCAAACATCATTCTTATAATTTCTAACTGGCAGCCATCCTCAAGGAATAAAACCGAATAAAACAAAAACAAAAACGCGAACTTTAGCAAGAGAGGGCAAGAAAGAGAGAAAGACCGCGCGAATTTTTAGGAGGAAAATTGATTTAGCCAGCGCTTTCCTCTGCGAAATCAGTTGGACAGTTTCCAACTAAAAGATTTGGATTTGGACACTACAGAATTCGGTTTTTGTAATTTGGGTCTGCTTAACTCAAATTACAAACGATTCAGGCTGACCTTGAACCAAATAAGACTCAGAGAATAGCCTCCCAGGAAGATTGATTTTCTATGCCGTAAAAATATGCAAGTTATACAGTGTTTATTTGGATATCTAAAGATTATAGTGCATTTAAAATTTAAATCCAGTAAAATTATTCAGTACTTATTATTAATTTGTTATTCTTTGCGCAAGGCGGTTGAGTATAAATAACTTGAAATTGATTTATTTAAACATGATATTCTAATGCAACTACAGAATGAGTAAACAGTTTATACGCGACGGGTTTAAGTTGAAACAATTAAATTATGCGCTAAGAACGATTTTCTAAATAAAACCAAGCAAATATTTTTATTTTAAGACTCTTTGGTATATTAGTTCCATTAAATGTTTAGATTTGCAATGCTAATAATGTCGTAGCAGACTTCTAGTAATGCAGCCCAGTATTTAACCCATGTACCATAAAAAGTCGATAGACGTTTTATAGCAGTCACGAACCTTTAGCCTAGTGTAAGAGTAGTTTCCCGAAAACATGTAATTTAACCTTTACTTTAGTTCTTAAAATACGAAATTATAATCTATTAAATGAAACCCCTACGCGTTAGGCTCCAACGACGAAGCCCTTGAAAACTCTTTAAAGCTTCGCCACACACTTTGTGTCGCATATCGCGTCGTTTCCCGCAGGAAGCTTTAGTGGTTAGCAGAGCTCATTTACATATAAATCACTCCTTAACAGTGATATATAATAACACAATTCCTATTGCATTTAAGGTTTACTTTTCAAAGTAATTCAAACAGTAACACGTTTTTTCAGCCTTAAAAGCTACAACTTAAATTTTGTAGTTATTTTGTGAAAATCTTTTAAAAAACTGAAATTGATCGTTAATATCTCAGTGCTGGCTGAACTACTTAAATACGGAAAACATCGTAAGAATAACACGATTGTGATTTTTTAACAGTGAAGAACGGTATAATTAACGTATAAGGGCGAAGACCGTTAAACACAAAATGGAACAACACCGAAATCAAAGTCACTTCAAAGTTCTTATACGCCAGGTAATATCTTATTTAATTTTATTTGAGAATGAATTTTCACTACGGAAATTGTATTTGGAAATAAAAAGTTTTAAGAAATAATTATTACACAATATTTTTGTTGGTTATCAACGAAGAGACAATCGATGGCTTTCCTTAGGTCGCTTTCATAATATAACGAAATAACCGTTTGGACTTTCAATTTCTGATTTTTTTTTGTCATTGGCATGCTGATAAAATACTGAATTGTTTAGCTTGTTGTGATTTTAAAAGAACTAAAATTTTAAACTCAGTTATGGTTGATATAATATTTTTGTCAATATTTGGCTATCTTAAGTTGTTTCCACTACTTTGCGCAGAAAGTCTTTAAACTTTTAAGTTATCTATAAATATTTCCGTGTTTTAATTTCCTTAGCTTCATCAGTGAAGTTTCGTCTTATTTTGTAAGCTTTCATTTTGTATATGTATATTTGTATTTTGATAATAATAATTTGTCTTCTTTAAGTTCTAATTATTCTCAAATAAAAATAATTTACGCCTCTATTTTAAATCTGTCACAAAAATTGTCTTTTTGAATCGGTTGATAAATGGCACTGTAAAATCGTTACGATTAATCTAGTATTTTGCAGGCCGTTTTATTCACTATTTTTTTAATTATCAATTATATATCCAAGACGTTTTTGATACCTAACATTATCCGTATAAATAACTTCTTATCATTAGATCACGCGTTTATAGTTAGTGATCCGTTATTCTCCAACACACTCTTAACAAAAATAATTCGTCTTCTCATAAATAGTTATCTATAGAAATAGTAATGATTTATACAGAAACCGAAACTTATTCAAAGTGAGCTTTGCCGATGAAGGCGGCAATCATTGATGGTTCTAAACCAAACGCTACCGTAAAGGTGATAATTTTTTCTCAAACGTGGAAGTTGGTTTTCTACAATAGCCGTGGCGGCGTTTTCCATGCAGAAATTTCTGCTATTTGCTTCTATGTTTAGACAAATTATCGGTTAAAAGTTTAACCAAATTGCCTTGGCTATCCAAACTGCCCTAAGGCTCTGATTCCGATTATCCAATGATGATTCGAAGGCTGGTTCTTTGATGCTAAACCTAATGGATGGGCTCGTTTAATCCTTTACGGCATTATGACAAATATTCAAATCAAGCTTTAACCTATAATGGAGGGTCACAACTAAACCGAGGAATTTATCCATCATCCTTCTAGCTAATGAGTTTCTATCACTCTATGATCACAATAAGGTTGGCAACAGACCTTCTTTAAGTGCATTTTCGACTAAGCAAGCAACTTCATATGATCGGCATCAGTTTCTATGTTTGCCTTTGTGCTGTGGAGACGTCCTCCTATGGTTTTTGTATCTCTGATTATATTTGTGTGTATTGCAAAGGCAAACGCAAAAGTTACTTTAGACTTTTAAATGATTATTTACTTTGTTAGTTAGCACAATGGCTATATTCTCAGTCAGACCGGAATGGTCATCACACGCTCTGTTATATAATAACATATAACTCTTGATATGAGTTTGATTCCAGGATAAGCATTCAGTATTCTTACAACAAGTAAATATGTCCAAAATTAGTCTAGTAAACAAACTCAAATAGTCTAATAATTGGAAAGGGAAAAGTATCTGGATACGACTTCAAGTGTGACAAGAATTATATATCGACAGAACTCCCTTCCTTAAAGGGAATATGAAAAGCCTAAAGAAGCAATATTTCATAGATTTTTAATCCAAAAATAAATACGAAAATTATACCCACAATTTTTAGTTGATTAATTTCAATTTTTAATAAATTAAAAACTACGGGGATATGGGCCTTGGCCATTTCTGTCTCTTTCAACTGTATCTTCCGCTCTTTCCCCATTTGTTAAGCAATCAGAACAAAATTATATCATCTTTGCCGCATCCAATGATAAATCGAGTATTTCTATTTCCGGAAGAGAGAGTAAGTCCTCGAAACCATTTTACCTCGCTTAAGCCTAAATCGCTCGTTTGTAAATTTCCATCACCGAATTTTCGAAAATATTATTAATTTTTACCGCTCGGAGCATTTCTCAAACAATAATCCCCCACAATTTTATCTACGTTAAATATTTTTCCCTAAACGGATTTCCTCCCTCACCACAAGTCAGCATTGTAACAAGGTTGTGGATGCCTAGGCCTTAGCTCCCCCCAAAAGAATTTTTCAATCTTGAAGTTTAAAACAATCAATTGGATTTTGATAGTTTTGTTAATTTTCGGAAAAATAAAATGCGGAAAAATTTCCAGAAAATTTTAAGCAAATCGGAAAAATAAAAAAAATTAAACACAAATTACTTTTTTAGGGTTATAATGTTTTTACCTTTTTATCGATATAAAATGTGTAATATCAGTAAACATACAACAAAACATTAATAGTGTTACATTTATAATCAGTTAAAATTAATCGAGAAGTTTAGTTTTACTTTCAGATTCGAAAAAATTAGGTGAAATTGCCGCGTTATTTAAATTTGCAAACAATGTATTAGACTTATCCTGGAATGAAAACTTTTTTTGGAAAAATACTGAAAATTTTCCGGGGAAAAAAAACGGTTATTTTCCGCGGACAATTTTCCGACTTACAACACTTGATTTTCACGGTGAGATAATTGGTCGTACAATGTTATATTCGGATATTTTTGTTTTGAAATGGTTTCTTTAATATCGACTACCTTTAATGGAGCGTGTGAATGAAAATGGAACGTGTTTGGCCAAATCTTAAATGAAAACTTCGCTTACCAAAACAGTTGGGGGAAAATGTTGACTCGTGTGAATAGGCCTTAAGAGTTACAAGAAAATGGTTTAAGAACTAATATATATAATATTTACAAATAAGAAAATAGAAAAAAATTATTATTTACAAAAACACACGAATTGAGAATCTAGAAATCTTTGATATTTGAATCACCAGATTTCTCTGGAAATTCTTCCCTCGGGTTTCCGACAGCACAATTTGAAATAGGCATCCTCCTATTTATCCCATTTTCCCATGCAAAACATAAATATTGTTTCGGTTAGCTAGATAACTATACTTCCTACAGAAAATTTATTCTTTGTTATTACACAGTGCCAGAAAAAATATACTAGACTAAAGGGGGATTTGTAGGAGTTAATACTTTTATATGTAAAAAGCAATGTCTACACTCCTACACATTTTGTCTCCTTACATTCTCTTAATCTATCTATAAAATAAGTATTTTTTTATTATTATTTGTTAAAAAATTTAATTTTCCTGAATAACTTACTCATGAATGTTGAAATCATTTGCCATGGATTTGCTGGGAATATTGTCTGTAGCTGACTTCTAACACATCCATGTCAGTACAATTTTTTACAAACTTTTGAAATGTTTGTATACACGAATGCTCAATGACTTTTTCCCTTATCTGCCGAACCTCCGGGCAACAAAAAGTTTCTGCTGCTGTAGGCATTGGTATGCAATTGTTAGATCTGCACCTATTTGGTAAATGAAGAAGATAAAAATAAAGAAAACCATTTAATTTGAACTAAAAGAAAACCTTACTTAATGCACCATCAAAAGTGATAAATACTTATTTAAAGATATTAAAAACCTAAAAATGTTCGTAAAGAACCTGAATAAAAGCTCAGAGTTTCTGGGAACCTATTTAGCTTAAACGACCATAGAAATACTTATACAAGGTGTTCACTTAAAAAGATCCAGTCTAATAATTAAAAATCGATTCTTCCTAGGAACTAGATATATTTAGATCGTTAAGCACGCGTAAAGGGTCATAAGATGATAAATAACTCAGTGATCTTGAATCATGTCCTCAAGGTCATATAAACCGTCTCCAGAACAGTTTATATTAAAGACACGGCTCCAATTAGAAAGGTGTACGCTATAGCGGTTTATGTCTAAGTGACTCTGAGCCAATGTAAATTTAACATTGAGCAGCCAGTAAAATAAACACCAGAAACTTGATCAATGACCTTGTGGAAACGGTTCAAGGTCTTTGCATCTTGCTTCTTCGGAGATGGGAGCAACTGCTAATAAAATTTGCGAGCTGTTTCGTTAAACGTTTTAAGTTTCATATGCGCACACAATAACAACAATGTTCATTGTCAGCTCTTCCTGTTGGTTGTTATTCTATTGTTAATCTTTCGGATCTGTGTTGGTGCCAAATAAATATTTCATCGAGGTTTGTAAATTGGACAGTCAAAAAGTTCTTCTCTAAGTCATCAGTGTTTTAGTTATCCGTTATAGGACAGGAGCAAACACACACAATTAATCCATTTTAATTGGAAAAAATGGAGACCGTCATTCACCAAGTGTACAAGCCTCTCTAAAATAAGTCAAACCCGTAAAGAGGAAAGAGGTTTACTATAGTTTTAAGCTCTCTAGAGGAATTTGGCAACCACCAGCGTCCACACGTGGCCATGGATGCTTTTCAAAAGAGAAAAAAGATGCAATTATAAAGAATGCATTTGAACCCACTGAAATGAGAACAACCTCCCAAGTAGCCAAGAGATATATTCCTGATAATATAATTGCAACAATTTTCATAACCTTTCTTATTATTTTTATAAATTCGCTCATTATAGTATCCTTGGAAAACTGACCAAATCTATCAAGAATGGACAAAACGTGTTTGCATTTTAATGGGAAAATGTAATAAGACGTAAGCATAATTTAAAATTGACTTCTGTAGTTAGACATACTAAAATCTCAAGCTAATCTAGATTGTGATATAGCTCGCGTCAAACTCAGCGTATCTACAAAACAATTTTACAAAATTTTAAAAATATTTTAGATGAGACATCCGCCAAGGACAATGTCAGACTTGAGGAACTTTTCAAAGAGCGCCATTATCCCCACCAAACATTTTTTTAAAAATTAGGACCACATAACTGTAGCGCTTCTCTGGCAACTGCACAAGACACCCAAATGACTTTCTAAAACCTAATTTTTAAAGACATATCGTTAAAGGAATTCACAGAAGCTAAGACTACAGCTTTATCAAAATTTTGGTACAAACATTACTGAAATGTGAAAATAAAATTTTTTTTTTGGTACCAACAAAAACCTTAAATCAAATTAAAATTTGTCTTTGAGCACCTGTGTCATGCTTCATCGCAACAGGCTGACCGTGATTGCCCATGGATTTATACAGACATATTATTAGGTTAACATGTTCTATAGTTTGGTGAAAGGTCTCTACTGCAATCACCTCGAATCAAATAAAATATTAATATTATTTGGGCTGGAAGCCGTAAAATGACCTTTATTCTTATAAACGCTTTTATGATTAACATAAATTACAATACAAGTTGGCTCTTCTTTTCTTCCAACGTTTAATTTAAATGATAGTTCGTGTTTCCAATGACCATATTTTTAATATCGTTGCTAAGGACTGGTAATCCTCCGCAAGTCGTTTCTATTTTTTAAAGAATAAGTAAATGACGGATGTAAAATTGCTTCGGAAAACCGTTTCCTGATTAAGCAATGCCCATAAAAGATTGAAATGTTTGAAAAGTTTAAATGATAACCGTTTTTTAAATATAATAATCATTTTTTAAATTCAAAAATGAATTGGCATATTATAAACACTCACTTCGTTTCTATAAGTATTTGTTTCAAAATTTTATGTGCAATAATACATTTTCTCCTTTTTTCATCATACCAAAAACGTGACTTACAAACAAAAATAAGATAATTTTGCAATCGCTCTATGAGAGACTAACATTAACGAAAATCTTTCAGTGCTAAAATTAATTACTACTAAATAATACTTTAATATTTATGTTAAGTTTCTGAACTTTGGATTGTTTAAAATCTTCCAAATCTTCTTTAGAGTTATTATGGATTTCGAGTGGGTCTCCGAATTTGATTGGACAACTTGGATGAATTTCTTAGAAAAACAAGTAAATCAAACTTATTATTTTAAAGGGAAAAAGGGCAATGATAATAATTTAGTATTTTGTTTAAGAAAAACGTCAAAAATTAAAATTTCACATTCAATGACCTTCAAACATACTATGTAGGTTCAACTACTAGCAAACTAGCTAATATCGAGGCTTTCATTAGGGGTTTTCTTAAAAAAATATTTGAAGCAGTGGTTTATTCAATTTTGGCGTTTCTGGTTAAATTTAATTGATTTAAGTCACTTAAAAGTCTTCTGTGCAATTTGTCAGATTGTTTTATTTTGTGAAATGTACAAACAGTTGTTATTTTGTTATGATATTCTATCTTAAGTTTTATTATCTTTTAGGGATACGACGCTTTCTTTTGGGACACAGATGTAACTTACGAGAAACACCAGACTGCTCATTTCTCTTCTCTCTTAACCAGCGAGAGTTGGCGGTTGCTCTCCGTCAACCCGAGAGAAATCACACATAGTCTTGCTTTAAAGCTTTTTCAAATGGAACCTCAGGTAAAATACTAGGAATGTAACCATAAAAAATATTTTTGCTTGCCGCAAATGATTTGAAAACATTGTTATCAACAACTAACGTGTAGAGAACATATCAATGAACTTCAGCTTGGTTTCGACGCTCAGATCGTCATACAGAATAATGCCCTTTTTACAGTAAATCTCTTTTCCCTGCAAACGCGCTGCCAAAACATTGAAAACAAAGATAATATATTTTAATCAACTTTATCAATTTTATTAAGTATTTTGGTTTAAATACCGGTTCCGTTCAGTTTTATTAAATGTAGTTTGCTAAAATAATTTTCGATATAAAGTTATCCATTAATGTTTGCTAAAATGGTAAGTTAATTTCATTTGAAGTTGTAGCAGGATTTTCTATGCGTTTAAATAAGAGGAGGATAATTAATATGAATTTGCACAGATCCCATTAACAATTTTTTTTTCCGGACACTCATAACTGTCACTATTGGGGTTAGCGAGATATATACTGATAATTGGTTCATTAATGTTTAGTGATGTGTTTCGACTTTAGTTCTAAGTTATTGAACTATTTACTCTTTGAGAATTGCCACATGTGGATAAGTTTAATATTGACTTCAAGAATTTAACTGTAATTGTATACAACACTAGAAATGGCGCAAAAGCCTTAGTAAAATTATCACACTACTAAATTAAAAGGGAGACCGGAGGTCTATTTCAAATATAAACCAGAGGTTTAATGCCAGAGGCTTATTGAAAAAAGGAATTAATCCTTTTCTTAGAAAGTTGACCAGAAGGGGTCAATTACTTTATTTACATTAACAATGTTCTACGCCCGAAGGCCATTGAAAGTTGACCAGAAGGGTCAATTACTTTTAATTTGCATTAACAATGAAAGCTTCTGGTACCTTAGTGTCCGTTGAATAAAATTATTTACACACAATTCACCATAATTGGTGGTTAGTGTAGAAGTAGCGATGAATCGCCTTTAAATGTTAAGATATTAAAAAGATAACTAAATGCTTAAGCAAAGGCCAACGAAGTTGTCGTCCTGGGCTGTTGTTCGTGGGATAACGTCATCGCGAACCGCATATACGGAGTATTGGTAAAGAGGAACCGTTAACGAAAAGAGCCGGATTCTTCTTCTTTGCTTTGACCACCCGAGGTGCAAGCTCAGTCTCACTAGGGCTAAGACCTCTGAGAGAAGATGTTTTACAAAAACCACTGTCTTCTGGTTTTAACCACAGGGACACGTGACCTATTTCATCCGGGTCAGATAATAGCGTCACTTGGAACCAATAACCTATTGGCATCCATATTTGAATTGCCCAATAGACCGAGGTGGGATGTACCAGGTTTTAATGACCAAGGGGGCACTGAGTCTTGATGACCCCCCGGGTCAGAGGTCAGGAAACTTTCACTGGAAGTCCCGCACCCCACGCGCAAGATCCAGGGTCAGAGACCATAAATAACATCTTTAACTTTGACACAATCAATTTTTAAAGCAATATAACAAAAATACTTACTAACATGAAATCCTCGATACCGATGCTTTATTTTACACATTACTGGTTTTATGGCAATTCTCAATTCTTGGAATTTGATTTTAAAATGAATAAAAAATATAAGGAACTTTATGGGACTAACATTTGGGAACGGGCGTTTTATAACAAAGCGCCAAAAGTAAAAGGGTGAGAGAGAGGGTTGAGCCTATCGGACCAAGGACAAAGACGGGGTCAGGGAATAGAGACTATGCGCACTAGCCTTCTAAACCAATTTGGGGACGACTCTTCTACAGTGCCTGGGGGCACCTTCGCGGACGCCAATTGAGAATATAAAAATCGTCAGAAACAACGGCCAGCATTCAAACGCAACGAAAGGTATTTTAAAAGAAACTTAAAGTATGGGAGCATGAGAGAGATGTTTATGGTTGAGATAACTTAACGAAAGCGCAATATCTTCCTGTGTTTAATATTTGGACATTACAAAGTGTGATAAAATTGAAACGCCAACTATAGTGTTGTCGGAAAATTACATTTTAAATTATTTGTCAGGTTTTCGTGTTATACGTGGTTGCTCTGTTAATGGTCTCCATCGTGCTCACTTTGCAATATTCAATGCAGAAGAAAAAAATTAACAACAGACCTACAAGTGAAATCGAAAAATTTATTAAGACAACTAAAGAAACAGCAAACACCATGATAAATTTTGCTTGGAAATTATTCCCCATTCAATTACTTAAAGGTATGTTTAAAATATGAAATGATTAAACATTTTTCAAATGTTACTTGTATAATTCATTATGCATTTAAAAAATCCAACTAGATAAACTTTACTATTTAAAGTTAGCTTTGTAATTTCGAATTTAATTAATTTGACGAGACAACAAGCTCCAATTACAAAAAATGTATTTAAAAAGATACTATTAATCATATTTGTTAATCTGCCTTAAATTTAAAAGTGATAATTAGTCAATAAAACCATTAAAACATTTAGCTCATCAGTATTGAAACGTAAAAAATTTAAATAATTTATTATTTCAAAGTAATTTCAAACATGTGGAAGGTGCAAACCGGGAAAATGCCCCGTTTGAGAAGCTACGCACAGACTTTTCAAAAAATGGTTTAAAGGCAGCCATTATCTTTACAGAACTAGTATAAAAGGGTGTTTCAAATTGCTGGATAAGGCCATTCTTTATTGACTTAAAGGTATTGAAACTTCTATTCAATAAGTTTCCTCAGCGATACATTGGAATTGTCCGCTCAAAGATCTCTTAAATTCCAAGACCTGACATCTATTTATCAGGCTTCATCGGGGTACACGTTTATTAGACATCTTTTACTTCACGAGAAGTCTTAATATGACAGAAAATAAACAAAACTTGCAGATTTGTAATGATTGTCATGATTCAGAGTTTAGTTTGTAAAAACCCGATTCTACTTATAGACCTGTAATGCGGACGCGAAAGGAAATATCTAAACATAGTTATAACAATTCCATAATTATTTGAAACCTTACATTAATAAAAAAAATGTGTCGTTAAATGCCAATACACGAGAACAAACCTTAATTACATACAAATTGGCAGTTCTTCTTTTAGGTTTTTACATTTGCTCAAAGAAAGATAATTCGACATTTTCGACCGCCACAATTTAATATGTACTTATTGTTGAAGTATCTACAGCTTTCTCATCGACACATTTTTCTACAACATGTCAGTAAAATCAACTTCAAACAACCTTTTAAATTAAATGGTTTAACTGCGAATTGTTTAACAGCTTCGACTCACGAAATTGATATTAATGGCATTTCATATTTATTCCACAAGGGAAATAAATATTTATTCGCTAGGAATATCTAAATTTAGAATAATTACCACCGTGCTGCAAACGATACTCGAAAATCGGACGGGGTTAAAGCAACGTCAAATGTAAGAATTAGCACGTTGGAGAATTCATTGTCTGCCTGCCTTTGCTAAGAAGCCGCGCCTCGTAAAGATTAAACAAAGTCACTCAGAAAAAATTACTTATCGGAAAACTAATTTAAATCCCCGATCTGTTATCACTCTGAACATCTCGGAGAATTTGTCACGTTCTTTGGCTATATTCACGAAATTAGAAGGTTAACCAAAAACAGTTAAGTAGGCAAGGGAACACAGAGCTTAAGCCTTTTTGGTCGCCAAGGCCACGAGATACGTTAATCATCTTTCGACATTTTGAGTGTACAGATAAATAAAATCCTAATTACCTCTCCGAGGGGACATAGTCTCCTAGGAGGGGTTTTACAATCGCCGTGTCTGTCTGTCTATGTGTGTGCTGCGAACGCGTTACAGGAGTAAAGTCCAAAACGCGTTACCAGAGCAAAGTTGAAAAACTGTGTTTGCAATATAAAGGTTGGCTAAACTACCATGTGACGGTGAGCGTTAACGGATAAATTTGCGGTTGAGTTGCGTATGGTTGTCTTTTCGTTAACGCTAGTTTATTTATTTTACGTGTTTTCTTATAGGCTTTAAATGTGTGATTCATTTTCATTACGTTGGTTTTATATTTTGAGATATGCGCTGTTGTTTAGCGTTCACTATTCAGTTAAGGTTTTTGTGTGCGTTATATGCCGGGAATTGATAACGTTAAGGTGTTTTTGTTTTTCTATTACAATTTTCATTACCGTGGGTATATGGATTGACATTTTCTGACTTCGAAGTATTTGAATTACATTGTTGTTTGATTGGGTTATAATTATATATTTTTATTGCATAATTCTGTTAATACAATGTTTATTACTGTGAGTATTTAGATTGACTTTTTCTTGATTCTTAAGTATTTTAATTAACTTGTTATACTTAGTTGGGTTAATATTATATATTTTCTATTGGTTATTTTCCTTTTTTGTTGATAATGACTTTTATTTGCATTCATTTTTATCGGCTTCGTTGGGTTGTCGTCATGAGCCCACGTAGTTTTTAATTTTGCCTTAACTTACAGTTTTGGTTTTCGCTTTAACTTTGGTTTTTCCATATAAATTTGATTGTTTAAGACCTATATTACCATGGGTTGGTTTTTCTCTGTGAAAAAGTTTCTTGCACGTATATTTTACGTTCCGTGAGCGATCTAATAATTTTAAATTGGAATTTTCTATTTTTCATTTTATTGCTTTGGTAATTTAATAACGTTTTGGGTCTAAAGTGGGTTTTTTGTTCTAGTGATAAATTTGTTTAATTTAATAACATTTGTAATGTTTATAATTAAAATAAAAAATAATCTGCTGGTTAGAATAGCACCGTGATAATTTTTTGGAGGCCGCTTCTGATGGCGGAATATCATTGTGTATCGTGTTCAGTAGTTGAGGAGAGGTATATTTTGGCAAGCTTGCTAACTTGTTTTACTAATTGATGTACTTTACAACTGTTAAGTATATAATTAATTTCAATGCAGCTTCTTCTTCGAGGATTATGTCAATAACAGCAAGAATCATTTTCGGCTCCTGGTTGGTTTGCTGTTTCTTTACCACAAATTCATTGCTGAGCTTTCAAAAATCAAGCGAGCCGAAGGTGTATGATAAAATTAACAATCTTGAAGACATTATCAAAAAACCCAATCTTTTTCCTATTATATATCACTCACATTACATCTACCGTTTTATACAGGTAAAATTTTCAGTTACAAATTAATATACCTTTAAGAGTATTAAGTCTATTTATAATAGATTCGAAGTTTAAAAACCAATCAGGTGCTGTAATATAAAAAAACAATTCGACATAATTCAAATTAATTATTTTAAAAAAATAACTCAAAAGGCATCTAAATGTACCTATGGTGCGATTGACAAAACGATACCTAAAAATTACCACCTTTTTGGGTTTTCACCAAATTTTTTATTAAGATCTGAATAAATTCGGAAACAAGTAAATCATTAAGACGAAAGATTTATTTCAGCAATCACAACCATTTTGTTCTTCTCTAGTCATTTGATCGAAATCAGAATTAACATGGCATTATATTTTTATTTGAATTGTAACTTTCAACGCATGCTATCCTATAACATATCCCAAACAACATGGCAGATCTCAAAAGCCCATAATTCCGATAGGATCGGGCTTTTTCACAATAAGGAAATTAATTTAACAATTGAAGCAGATATCTTACCCTCTAAATTTATATCAGCAGAGAATTGGAAAAATATTTACCTATTTCATCATGTTAAGCTTACGATACAGTCATATCATATTAAACATATTGGTTCACATTTAATAATTCAGGTTCAGACCAAATTGTTTAATGATGAAGTCAGAATTTTTCTTAATGACGACTGCTATGTAAGGGAAGGAATACAATATTTTCCATTTTTGACAAAAAGTATTATAATTATGTTACTTCAAATAGGAAAATAATTCTATTAGGGCTTAGGCGTGTTAAGCTACAGGAAATTTTAAATGAATAAGCAAGGTGGTTTTTAACATTGATGATAACATTTATTAACATAAAAAGGAGCAACTGATGACAAGCTCCTTAGCGTTTATTTATTTTTACGTATTTTAAGAAGTTTGACATTAAGGGGGAAGACTACAGTGGCCATTGTCTAGTTTCGCGCTATTTCAAGCTGAACTGTTTTATTTTTGTGTTTTAACTTATAAAATTAATATTGATGTGTAGAACAGCCTCGTGTTTAGTGCTTAAAATAATTTTGACAATTTTAAATATCAAAGTAATTTAATTATTACGTTTTAATTCGGACCCCCGGAGCTAAACGAGTTGGGCAAGCGCCCAAACTACCCTTTAGTTATAGCCTTATATCTCGTTAACTATTAATATTATAATTATCAAAATTATTTTAAGCACTAGAGGAAGGTTCAGCCTATTAATAAAAATATAATTCGATTGTGTAATTGTTAAAACTAAAACGTTCAGCTTAAACGAAAAAGAGGTTTTTACTATAGTCTTCCCCCTTAAATGATAAAACACATAAGAGTTTATCCTACTAATTTACGTTAAATCCGAAAAAAGGCTGAGGGTGGTGGAGTGGTTCGCATTTTCACCACGTTGCAAGAGGAGCAGGGTTTGATACCAGAAAGTGCCACCGGTTAAAAAATCGAATGGTTTCACTCTGGATTGAGTTTGCAAGTTATCTCCCCGCTAGTTTGAAGAGTTTGCGCTCAAGTTCTTTAGTTTCCTTTCAACAAAAACTTGCAGAGGTTAACAGTACTCTTGCACGTCGCGATAGCCTGGCGTGTTGGGAATGGCTTGCCACCACCCTCCTACGCAGTATAACACGGCCACAGAAATAATGGCAATTCGCTAGATTCCTTGGGTATTCGCTTAGCCGATTATCATATTGGAGTAATTTTGGCCTAAATATATCAATTATGTGCAGTCATTTTTGTTAAAAAATTATAATCTTTCAGAATATGTAGCTCTTCGGAAAATTCGTTTGACGAAGCTTAAAATATAAGTACCAGCTGTCTGTAACTTCCCATAATGTGTCCTTTTTATCTCCTTTTGTGCTTGATTTAATTCAAAATGTTCAGTCAGTAGCCATTCTTTAAATGAAAGCAATTAAATTTTTTATCTGGGTCACTGATCTTTATCTTAAGACGAATTAACAATTAAATTTGGTATTTCTCACTTATTATTTACAGTGAAAGGGAAAGTGTAGCTTATAAATATAATAAATCAGCTAGACTAATCACTCTTGGCACCACCTTAGGCCTAAGTCATCAAGCGACTTTTGAAGCCATTAATTCAGATTGCCGGGTTACAATGCGTAGGAGGGTGGTGGCAAGCCCTGCACGCCACGCGAGCCAACAGCTCCCTACACTAACTATTACCGTTAACCTTAGCAAGTTTTCATGGAAGGAGAAACCGAAGAGCTCTGGGAAAAACCCCTTAAACCAGTGGGGAGAGAACTTGCAAACTCAACTCAGAAGGAGTTGTTCCGAGTTTTCACACAGTGACACAAGCTGGGATTGAACCTGGCTCCTCTTGCTGCGAGGCGTAAGTGCTAATCACTCCGCCACCCCACCTTTAGGAGTTGGTTTTCTCTCACTTTCTCCACGTGGTGGCGTGCCGATACCGGAACAATCCAGCAGTCGCGTCGTGTCGCTACTCTTTCCTTATTTAGCGCACATGTCAGAGATAGGGTTGCCAATTGTGGATGGTTATTTCCACGAAATTGAACACTGAATAACGCGAAAATAAATGAGAACCTACGAATATAAAAAGCTAGGTTTGGATAGATATTTCGTTCTAATTAAACTAACTGATTGTACATATAAACCGTGAATAGATTTAGCATTTTCAGCGTGCAGGTAGATCGAAAAAAAGGATTATCTTAGTAGCCTATTAATTATTTTTCGAAGATGAGTTTGGGGAGCTACAGCCTGGTTTTTTGGGGCGCCTTTGAAAACATTTTGGAGAAGCCAATTTGGAATTTAGGGGGTCATGGCCCCCTTAAAGGGTCTGGCGACGCCACTGACTACACTAAAGAGGAAAAATAATTGTTTAATAATAATTTTTAAATAATAAAACCCAAGAAAAACTACTAAAAAATATGTCGGAGCCAAATCATTTATAACTGCAGCCGGATCTGGAACCGATTTATTACAACGGAGCCGATCTTAAATGATTGAACTAACAATAATTCGTTAAGGAGTCCTTGGAGCCATATCACAGCCTCCTTTAAAAGCAATAAGCCCTAAATACCCTAGTTTCATCAAAATATTTCCCTTTCAACCTACTGTAATTTCTTGTCAAAGCAGCTACCTTTTGGTAATAACTTTACCGCCATCTTCAGTTTCATTTACAAAACACAATTAAGCAGAAGAAGGTTTTTAGAATACATCGAGTGTCGTTAATAAGTAGTCCATCTAAAGGTCTAGAGAGAGTGCCACGGTTTTAATTTCCATCGTTACAATCGACAATTTATTATATTTAATCCAACTATTCGCATTTTCACTATATAAAAATCGAAATAAAAAGCTAAGGACAGGACGCTCCCTTAACTATAAACACTGACCGTCAAATTATTAATCGTGAATAAATCTGATCTTTATTTAATTTTTAATTTTCAACATTATAGTTTTAAAATGATAAAATCATAATTAACTATTTTATGAACCTTGAGGATTTAATTTATACACGTGGACTACATTGAACTTTATTTGGCTTAAAAGCTAAAACGAACAAAGCTGTTCTTTCCCAAAATAGTGCACTGTCTTCAAATTAATTTTCTAAATTTTAAACAAATGAAATTTCAAAATATTATTTTTATAGACTAAAAAAGGCGAATTGGGGAGAAAAGTAATCGAACAAGCGGAGAGAAATGTCGGAATTTTGCGCAACTTCAACGACCTTTGTGAATATGCCCTTAATTTGGAGATGAATGTTCCTTTTGCTTGCGTCAATGCGGATCCATTTTTTTATCAACATGAAATCGATGTAATGTTCCCAAATTTCCAACTGGGAAGAGACAAAGTATACATTGGAAAGGAAATAATTGAAGAAAAGCTACATTTTGTTCCGTTTTCTAAGAATCTTTCACCATTTTGCATGGAAATCATTAACGTGGGGTATGTGTTTCTTCCTAAACGTTTTTTACTGAATGTCTTATCTCAGTTTTTCCTTTGCCTTACATAGGCAGTGTCAATCAGCGTCAATGACTTCATTATTATTATAACAAATATCGATATTGTTTTCAATTTTGATCATGTGTTACATATTGACTTGCCCCAAAGAAGTTCAATTGTAAGAGGTGTGAAATGATACGCCCGATTCCACTTTATTTATAACCGGAATTATTATTATAATTATTAAATGGTTGCGTATTAAGTTAAACAAACAAATTAAAACATATAAAAATTATTAAGGTTTATACATCCAAGGAATACTTCTACGAAAGTTTCCATACCACAGTGACTGACAAAAATCACATCACCTCGGGCCGGAAGCGAGCCTACATATAAAGGGTTACCGTCCAAACGCAACTACCATTATAATAAAAAATGTTATAAGTATTAATACAAATTACATTATTGTATGGTTTTTACTAAACGCGCTCAAGGACCTGTATTATTGGTAGTTGAATTAATTCGTAAAAGGACATGGCTAAAAATATACTTAGAGCTTCAAAATAAAATCTGCCTTCTTAGTTTGGCTTTAAGGGCCGATGACCACTTTCGGGGACTCGCTAATTTCCTTAGGCTATTTATACCTTTCAGTGATTTTAATTCCCTGCGATGAAGAAGGCATGTGGCACTTCGTAGTGAAAGTTTATGGGAATCGGCACTCGTTCACTTTAATTCCAATCGAGCCCCTCTAGAGCTCTGCGTAACAGATAAATTAACTGACAAAATTTCGATTTATCGTAAATATTTTGGTTAACTGTTTATTTATGGATATTATCCATGGATAAACAAAGATTAAAAATGCAAAAAATAATTAATATTTTCGAATAATTGAAGGTTATGGATAAAAATAAAATAAGTGGTTGATTTTTATCCAAACGCCGAGCTCTAAACCCCACTAAAGGTCTATTCACACGAGCCAACTTTTTGATCCAACTAGATGAGTCAACTTTGAGTTTAGTCAACTAGTTGGTTCGTGTGAATAAAAGTTCGATGAGTTGATCCACCAAAAAAGTACGCGAGAAAAAAATGGATCACTGATCCATTTTTGCTGACTCAGCATTTTGATTTGAAAAGTTGGCTCGTGTGAAAAGGTCTTAACTCTCCTCAATCGTTTCTAAACTATTGACAGGATTGCTCTTTCTTATAACAAATAAATAAAATTAATATACAAAACAGTTAAAATGTCATCCCAGCGAAAAGTTAAGAATGGAAGAATACTTAGAGCAAAAACACGAGAACAACCAATGGTCTAGAGAGTGAGTAGTAAAAACGCGAACAAGTAAAGAGGCCAAAAAGTGGGGGAGAAAACTAAGCTTTATTGGGGGAAAATATGCGGTACTTCAGCCGATAGGCCTTCAAGGCGAAAAACTTAATTAAGACTGACCGACAATTTGAAAATGTTTAAAAAAATATATAAGTGTACTTATAAATACAAGTAGTACACTGTTACACAATCTTTTCTATAAATGTTAAAATATATTTCCCATATGTTTCAAAACTTTTATTATTTATAATCATCATAATTCGAAATTTAAAATATAAATGACATTGATGTATTTTTGCCAGATTTGAGTTATTAATATAAATTTATAGGTTAAATCTATTTAACTACCGCAAGTTGGTCTGTATGTCAGTCTTTTGACGTCCATACTATTTTTCTTAGAGCGCTTCAACTTTGTAGAATTATCTGTATTGCAAAAAGGAATCTTGAAAGTAAATGAAAGGGGGTTGTTGCCGAAAAAGGTTTTCGTTGTTTCGGTTTCGCCAACTCAACTCCCACCCTTTGACCTCACGTAGATTTTCCCCTGCCCGGCTACAAATCACGCTATTTTTATTTTCACTATCTGAACTTAAGAAAGTGCACCATAATGATTTTATTATGTGGACCCTAAAAGTTTCATGTTTTATTATAAAAAAGAGCTTGTATTTCACTCTTCAGAACCCTTTCATTAGCCTCCACTAGCAACATTATGTTTTTCCTACATGAATTAGTTAAAATTATCCATCATAGAAATCGTATCAACGGTGGTCTTAATTCAAAAGCCATATAGATCAACCTGTACCAGACCCCGCTTCTTGAATATTCCGTATATCTCGATTTACTTGGTCAGCGTTGGTATATCGAATCTCCGTATTTTATATTTCCGAAGAATTTCGCAATTTTTTACGTTTTTTTCATATTTCTTAAAAAGTATTTTGATAAAAATATTGAAAACCTACAACAAAATTGGTTCGTTCACAATTGACCTGTCTCTCGCTGAGTAATGAGGTCATGAAAAAAACCAAGTTGAAACCACTCACGAAACTTAAATTATAATATGTTTGATAATAAGTTTTACTCTTCAGCAGGCCATTTCAAAGATTTTATTGATTGAGTAAATTATTCTTTTTCAAGATTATCACGGTAAATTATACCTGGAACGCAATTCAGGTCTGCGCGAAGTCAAACATTACGATATGAGTTCGGTATCATTTATGGACTTAATGTGGGCAATCCTTGTAGCATGTGTATGGTACACTTGATTCTTGATGGTACGGAAATACCAATCATTCGCTGAGGGAAATTATTGGTTGAAAGACTTACAACATCACCAGTTTGATGTGCGTGAATCAAACCGTCAGTTTTCGGTCAAATGCATCAATCCAACTCGTTCGTGATTTCTTTCTTAAAGATGAATTTATTATTTTTCCCCATCCAGACGATTTTGACGATAAATTGGCTCATAAGACGATCCTAACGGACAGTTGGGGAAAAATATGAAAATGTGAGAAACAGTCTCAAACAATTTTTGTCAATGCTTTCTTATTATCTGAGGTCTGTTACAGAGAAAATGTTTACCAGCTATTTCTGCATTGTGGCAGAGAGGGAAAATATAATTTTAAAAATTGTTATTCAATAAAATCTCTGAATTGCTGAATTCCTACCTAAATTTGAGGATGTTTCTGGAAACGGAAAAAGAGAAATAATATTTTAAAAGACTATTTTTGGGTGGTATTATCTTTTTTTCTAGGACTTCATAGGTCAATGCAAATGAAATATTTTATTTGAGGTGCTGGAGTATATCTTTAAATAATTTATTGTAACATATTATCTGACACCTAGTGGTTAAAAAGAGTAAAAAATATGATAGTTTTTCTATAATTAACAGACCTAAAATGATTTTTATTGGATATATAATTTAAATAAAATAAAATTTGACATTCTAGACCTTTAGTGCAAAATGGTATAATCGAGAATATTTGAGACACCTTGTATTTTAAGTTTTTTACAATTAACTATAACATACGGTCGGAAAAGGAAAGAGTCAGTTACTCTGCGAATCAGTCCTTCCACTCTGGCAATACACCCGCGTGTTGCTGGAAAGCAGTATCTGGTCCAAGGGGCCACGGAACACCCTTTTAGTCAGTGCGTGGATCCGTCAATCAGACCTTACAAATTAAATTTAAACATTGTATTGATCTAAGTATAGTTAAAAGGAACCACCTATGGACTGCATTGTAAAGGATGATAAAAAGAGCGAATAGGTATATTAGTCTATTATAAAAAGGGATAATAAAGCTAAACCCTAAACAAATTTGTAGAAATTTAAAAACATACTAATAGGTCTTCGAGCAAACAAAAAGAAGCGAAACTTGGACCAAATAGATCTTCGAGTGAAAAATTAAATTAAAAAGTCAGAAATTCCAACGGTAGACCGCTTTCGTCCTATTTGGGACTCCTCAGTACGATGCGGGAAATGAGGTTGCGACTATAACACCGAATAGAGAAACTAAGCCTTGGGTTTCACTTTATAATCCATTTTCACAATGGACTAATCTACTTATTCGCTAATTTTGATCTAAGTATAACCTTATTAACGTGATTCGTTTGTATCTTAAGTATGCGCTACGAGCGACTTTAGACTGAAGCAATGCACTTGGGTAATTTTTAACATTTTATTCGCATGAGACGTCACGATTAATAAAAAAATTACTTGATAATCGGTGCAATGCGCATTATAAAGTAAATGTAAGTTTTCATTTAAATCCTACAGGGAGCACAGCATTAGATGAAAACTGTTCTTTTCCAAGTACAAATTTTAAGAATTGTAAACAACTGTACCGTTCATTGAAAGCCCAAAAATGCGTGTATATCCATTCACTTTTCTTTATAAACGTTTTCATATTAATTTCTATTCTGCTCGATAAATTCACTTCATTTAAGAATTCAGCGTGATTCACGCACATGAGTTTGTACCTTATTTTTGGTAAAAATAAGCATACACTTTTAGTATACATAACTAATTGGTTCATTATTTTCTATAGGATATTGCGGATCTACGAATCAAATTTTTTCGAATATCATATCAAAAAAAGGAAAAATATTTGGAGAAAATTTACATTTGAGGAAATTATCGAAACGTACAGACCCATAAATATGGAGGACCAAAAGTTCATTATGTTGTTATTTCTTGCTGCGTTGTTTTTTTCAGTTTTAATTGCCCTCGTAGAAACTTTTTTATAATTATTTAATGGTTTATACATAAATAAGAAAAATAATAATATGTTCGATTAATGTTTAGTATTACTATTTCCCACAAAGCAAGTGAGACTTTTGAGATAAACACAGCATATTAATATTTAAGAAAATAGTATGAATTACATAAAAGATACAGACGTACACTGTGTATAGTTAAAACGACTTCACTGTTTTTCGTTTTTACCTTAAAACACTAAAAGATTGGTACATTTCAATACTGTAAAAATATCTGTAAAACGTACAGATATTTAACTCAGATTATTTCTACTTGATCAACCAAATCGGTTTGTATGACCAGTTTTTGTATGCGAAATAAACTTTCCCTTTGGAAATCTGAAGATTGATTCAAATTTAACCGCGGCATTATGGCTCTTGCTTTAAGCTGGCAGAGATTCTAGAAAACGTCACCCCAATCAAATACGAAAAAATTATTTTTGGTTATACGACAAAGACTAGTTCGCTCAGTTTTATACTTATTTGTTACTTCTGATCACACTTATTTGTTACGTTGAGTGTCAGACTTATTACTTCTGGTCATACGCCGAAGACTAGATCGATCAGTGTCATACTTAATTGTTACTTCTGGTCATACGTTGAAAGCGCGGCGCACTCTGAACGGCCTTGAAAAAAGCTAGAGGGAAACGGGCGCGTAGGCCTCTATAGACACGCGTATTTACAATGTTGGAAATGGCGGGGGTCCGTATACGCGGCCCAAAAAACCTTACTTAGAATTAAAATTAAGGAACGTTTTTGCAACTCTAAGTTATATGTAAACCACAGCTATTCAAAAATATAACTTTCATGAAAATCAGACTTAAATTAAGGAACTGTATGTAGATTTTTAGGCGAAAATATCAAACCACAAAAATTGGGGTTCCGTAAATTACCCTGAAAACTATACTTAAATTTAATATTTACTGATATAACCGAAGTTGTAGGTCCGCTGAATCCTAACCTATCCAATAATATTTTTTTAACGTTGTCGGACTTAATTTTAAATAAAATATCTACCACATAAAGAGAAACCACCGAAAATAGTAAATTGGGCAAATGCCCAACTTCTAGGGCTCCGATTTGAAAACTTAATGAAAGGCTATCAATGGCGATGTATGTACATTCGAACGAGATATCATTGACTCTTCTAGCCCTAACCGTTGAAGAGATATGCGCGACACGGCGGCATCGGCATTGGCGACAACGGCTACACTGTACCTGAGACTAATACACACAAATCCTTAGGATTGTGTGTAAAAACCGAAGAACTTGGGCAGAAAATTAGCGCACAAGGAGCTGTTTCGAGATTTTACCAAGTTCCACAAGCTGTAATCGATGCCGGCCACTCTTGCTGTAAGGCGAACGTACCGACTACCAAATTGATATAACAGATCTAAAATAATATAATATGATTTGGTGAAAAAAAAACTAAAAATAAAAGAAATAAAAAATCCAATAAAACATTGAAATATACACGTATCCTTCACCGGCTGAATTTTAGAAAAATTCGGTGTGTCCAAATTACCCCAGATTAACCAGAACCTAAGCTTTTTATATCAGTCTTTTTTATCTTGTACCTCGATATGAAACGAAGCAAGCTATTGGTTCTCATTGACGGCATCGGGTTTTTTGGTAGGTTGCCTAAGTTAATACATGGGCCCTTTAATATTATGCTTTACCTTTAACCATCAAGCGAGTTTACCATATTATATTTCGATTTAAAAATATTTAATTATTTACTATAGAAAGCCTTATTTCACTTTTGAATGCCATTTAATATTCATATCAATAGGCCTGGACCGAAAGCTCTCTTTTTGAGTTTTCTGGCCATTGTTACCTAGAAGTTACACAAACCCCAGATATTTTGCGGCATACGCCAAAAATACGTAAACAGACCTATAATGTGTTAACGTGTTTACAAGTTGTATAGCCCCTTTAATACAAATCAAGATTGAAACCCTTGGTTAATAAATATTGAAAGAAAGTTGAACAGAAGTTTTTGTTACCTGTATTATTTCTTATATAATAAAATGAAGTTTACTACTCCAAACATAAATTTGTACTCGTTTCTAGTACTCTTTATTTCATAGAACTAAGAGCTGAAACTTGTAAAAATAATAAATATTTGTAGCAACTCGTAAAACAGGCGGGAACGCATACGTCTACGACATTTTGCGCAGTTGGAACCAATGTTAGGGAAAGTCAAAGACGTTTTTGTTAATGACAGTTTTATGAGTTGCTTAAACTGTCTAGTATAATTTATTTGAATGAGCATGGGGATTAGTGGAAAAAAAATAGGTGAAGGGTCGGTGGTCCTAAGGACTACTTAATAATTCTAAACACGAAAGGTCAGTGGTTCTATGTACTTCTTCTAAAAAAATCCTTATATCCGAGCCTTCTGCACAGAAAGGGGTTCCACAAACTTAGACTTATCCAACATATATAAATTCTAAAAAAAAAATTCTTACATTGGCAACTCTTTGTAAAAAATATTGAAGGCATTGTAGTGGACGACGTCTAATATGCGTTTTAAATTGCGATCTAAATTTCTATGGAATATCGATCGGCTGTATTTACGGATTGTTCAATATGTGCTTAGTTTCTTTTGTGATAAAGCACGATACACAATGCCAAAATTTACATATAAATAACTTATAAATTGAACTAAAAAGTCGAAATTGGAAGCGTGAGGTTCAGTTTTGTTTCTTCTTTAGTTGTTGTTGCGAAATGTAGAGAAATTCACCCTACAATATTTTTCGGGACTACAACTTTGGTGAAATGGTTGTAACGGGGGAAAAACCTCAAGGGCTGTTATTCGGGCAGCGTGGCATTCTTTGAGTGCAACTGTACTTGTAACAAGCCTAAAAGGGTACTTTTTCCGAGAAACCCGTGGTAGGTGGCAAACGGGCACTCCTAATTTGAAATTGGAGAAATTCCGAGGCCGAGCAAGAACGGTCAGTTCTCACGGAAGACCCACAGAGGTCAAACGGTTTTCAAATATTTTCTCCGTAAATTTATGAATAATTTATTCAGTTTTCACTTTAAAATAACTAGTGTCGTGGTTTTCTACATTAGGGTAGATAAGTCGCATACTTAAAACCTACTCGCGGTTCTCAATAGTAGTTCATTCAATCACGAATTTCGGCGTCGTGAACGAAAAAAAAAAGAACTAGCTGGCAAAGCAATGAATTTTGTTTGCCCGAAAATGTGATCATTGTTAACAACATTTTTGGGGGCCCTCCAAATTTAGGTTCTTTATCAAAAGCAGAATTACAAACATCTGATCTCCAGGCTGCTCGCGACGAAAATGATTTAACAAGGCATACTTTAGGGATTCTTTAAATGGATCTAGTGTTAACTTTCATTTGGGTTAAGCATTGTTTAGGCCTTGTCTGTACATTTTTAAACAAAGATCTTTGCAATTGAGCCATAATAAAAAGACTAGTTTTAGAATTCCTAGGCTCCAAATAATGGAAATATTGAAATAAGCAAGAACCAAAATGAAGTTAGTTACAGTTGTGTATCGGCTATCGCCCATGGAACGATACCCCATGGGGTTACGATGGGATATTCATACTCTATGCGGTATTGACGGGGTATCAATCACCCTATGAAAAAAAAGAGCTGGGTATTATTAACATATAAGAAATAATAGAGTGTGGAGTATTGGTATTATGTAACAAAAATAAAACAGGGTATTGTTACTCTATGAGAGAAAAAGAACAACGTATTGATACCATATGAGGAAAGAATAAAGCATCAGCATTGATATTCTTTCGCTAATGAAGTGAAAATAATTGTGTCTTTACGAATATGAATATGTAATTAGACCTATGAAATCGACGGGTTGGAATTCTTAATAAAAATTAGGTTGTGAGTTTGAACGGGACAATAGTGAATGAAGTGAAAATATTGCACCATTACGAAAATGAACGTGCAAAGTGCCAAAATACAGTATAAAAGGACGTAGATCGGTCTTAAAGTCATTAGATCGCTTTGGAAATCCCACAAGTACGAAAAATTTCCTCGGAAATATAAGGGAAACTTCCATCACCTTATTGGTTTTACGAAATATTCTAACTTCCCCTTAAATTAAATCAACACCAGAAGCATATTCCCAAATTCATGTGTGAAAGGCATTACAGTAACTGATTTCTACATCCAAATAGGTAGATGAGATGAAAGTACCACAATTATAGTGAAGTAAGATTAATTCAAGGAATTTTCAAGAAAAAGCCATTAAATATATTCGTTCATAGACAGCCATTCTACCCAAACCTACGATTGGCTTTTTGACGGATCAGACACAAAACGTGTTAAGCTCTGTATTTTAAAACAAGTTGGCAAGCCAAAATATACCTCTCCTCGGAAGAATTGTCCCTAGTGGTATTAATTTCTCGAGATAACCCTTAAAGATATATCTCCGCAATTTAGAGTTATTTGTTAAAAATATTAACCCATTTCTATCCCGCCCGGTATAAAATTTTAATTATAATTAAAATAATTGAGACGAAACGACCAATTTTAATTTATTCAGAATATCATAAGTTAAGTAGTTACAACAGTAAGTTAGACGTACTATAACAATGCACAATTGAATTAAACCCTTTTACAGAACAAGTTTATCAGTTAAATATAATACGAAGCAAATTTTAATGAAATATCTACAGAGGCTTTTTGGAACTACTCGCTTACGAAATACTTGCCGCATCTTTAACGCTCATTTTATTTCAACACTCGCCCTTGATGAAGATACCGTAGATATCTGGTAGTGGACGACTCGTTCACTTCCTGTTGACGTTGTGACGCATACCACATGAAAAAGACCAATGCCGTCCAATTTCCAATATCATATAATGACTCGCACACCCAAGAAATCATTGACTGCGTTAGAAATCGTAGATATCCAAATATCCACACCAAATGTATTTACAAGAAGCAAAAACCTTACCATCAACAAAGCACAGAGAGCCACTTGACTAACCGCCAGCTTTTAAAGCAATTAACGTTAAATTATCTCCTTTGAATTAACAGAACTATATATAGGTCGTTAAGAAAGTGGACCACCCACAGGGTCTACCCTTTAACCCTCTAATCTCGGCTGACTGCGCTAAAACAAGATTTAACCTTTAAAAAATACCAGATTAGGCCTTCATAAATTCATTAATAAAAAAAGACTTTATTACCTATTATGCTTACGATGCCTGTCTTAATTTCAGTGAATCTAAGCAGCTATCGGTGGTTCTGTGGTAGAGCGCTCGACTGCCAAGCCGAATGGTCTGGGTTCGAAACCTGGGTGGCGCATTTGTTTTTAATCAATAGAGAAACGCTAAATTAGAATTTCTTCGATGCAATAATTTCAATTTCAATTCTATTTCAATTAAACCAAAATTTCGTACTCTATTAAATACGCTTCCGATAAAGCTGAAGGTCTAATTTTCAATAAGGCGTAACAAGTGTCGGTGGTTCTGTGGTAGAACGTCCGCCTGTCAATCAGGAGGTCTCGGGTTCAAATCCCGCCCGATGCGATCGCAAATTGATACTAAGACGAATACCGTGTACAACTGGTGGAAACCCTGCCATTGGACGTTGAGAGGTAGCATTACACTCAGCACTCGGTCCGTCCCAAAGTCATTAAGAAGAAGTTGGAGAGAAAACGCCCATATAAACACAACAGACTCAACATGCACATCCATCAGAACACAAACACAACAAATTCAACACTCACAACCTACGCATAAACATTACAAAAACCGTAATACACCAAACCGTCACGACGGTGAGCGAAAAAACACCATCCAAACCAAACCGCAAATGCATCCGTTAACGCTCACCGTCACACGGTGGTTTTGCCAACCCTTTGAGAAACTGCGTACGCAGTGATTACACTTTGCACCGAAAATGCGAACGCGTTCGCAGTCCTGACAGACAGACACACCCACCCACAGACAGACACGGTCGTTGTATAACCCCTCCTAGGGGACTTTGTCCCCTCGGAGAGGTAAAAACAGGAAAGTAATTGATGCGAGAGCAATTGTACTAGGCTGTGGCGCGAACTACGGAAAGCATAACGTAACGAAAAACGGGTTCACTATTACCAATCAACCTTGGAAATTTTTGTTAAATAAATATGTCGCGATGGTTTACCACAATGAAGTGAAACAAATTTATAATAAAATTAGGGAAAAGGTTATCGTAGGACTTTCTAATGAGATTAAAAATAGGTTATGGATGTAAAATTGAACACCCGTCTGAAACGCAACATGAGTATATAATGGAAGATTGGAATTCCAGAGTAGAATTGAATTTTGTTGGGGCTTTGAATAAATTAAGTTACTCAGAAATAACGTCCCAAGTTGACACGTTTTTAAGTGAAGACTTTCTTGATAATAATATGTTTGATATTGTATGGAACGCGAAATACAAATTGTATAAGGACGATTGTCACGATTCAATAAAAACAATTCAAAAAATTTCATAGTTCTTTATTTCACTATCCATTTTCAGTAATGGATTCAACTATAAAACCTCCTTTCACTGGACTCGTATCAGGGCCAACACAAAGTAGAAATCAAGCTTTATGGCCAACGTTATAAAGCACAACGAGTTTATTATTTCCCCTCCACCAAAGCGAATAATTTGGTGCTATACCGAATATTAACCTGAGTAGTTAGGCACCCTATTCCTACAGTGGTGGGCGTGGCAATCCGCACGCGTTACGAGGGGGGGGGGGTACGAAGCGGGGAAACGCGTTCCTACTCCCCGCGGGCGCAGGTGCATGACGAGCAAATGTGTTTTGAAAAAAGGTTTATCATTAATGAGGGTTAATTAATGGCCTGTCAATTATTTACGACTTAACATGTGGTTTGAAAAGGGTGCATTTTAAAGAGGAAAACAAAGTATACCTTCCCTAGATCTTTGGAAATACCAACGCACTTGGGAAGGCCCTGTGATCGAAAAAACTTTATCACTTTTAGCCGCTCGGGCTTCAACTGACCGTAATAAAGCCCGGCTCCTATCGGTGAATTCGAAAGAGTCCGGGGCGTGGTTGAAAGCTCTTCCGTCGCCGCCTCTAGGTACTCATTTGGATGATGATTCCTTCCGTATCGCCGTCGGTCTCCGGTTGGGGTTCCAAATCTTACTGTTGGAATTACAATTTAACTATATAAAATATCAAAGTATGAAATAAAGCTTTAGGCGAACCGTTCAGTGAGAGTAATGAATAATAAACTTAAAAAGTTAAATTGAAACATGTACAGGTCCAAAATGAACTTTAAGAACAGCGAACCTTCCCTAACTTTCGGAGAATACACTGCAAATTTTACTAATCTATTCACGGAACACATTTAAGCTATAAGTCCACCATTCAGTGAGAGTGAAGATGAATACTCCATAAAGGTAACGAGTCAAAATAGACTTTGATCAAACATATTTTCTTCCTACCTCTGTAAAAGACACATAAAAAAAATCGAATTAAAATCATTAAAAAAACCAAACAGTTTTTTAATAAAATACTTACTATTATGATATATGATCAGCGATACTAGAGATTACTATGTTATAATCTTTAACGTTTGTGTAGAACGCATTATGGACTTTATGGTGACCGATTCCAAACTATCGAGTAATGGCGTCGTACAAAAGAAACTACAAACTGGGCTACCAGATATTTTAAAAGGACTTTAGCGCGGCCAACTTAGATCAGCTTTTTCGCAGTAATTGGCTGTGATTGTAGAAATAATTCATCAAATGAAAATAATGGAAATAAAAATTAAGAAAATAATAATATAAAAAAATATAAAATTAAGAACAGATGAAATTAATTAAATAATTAAGTGGTTTTGATTTTACACGTAATTTCATTAATTCACGTTAAATTTTGGACGGGACCAAGCTGGGCTCAATGGACCATGCTGGGACGTCCCAGGGACGATTTGTGTTTGCTGGGTTAGGTAATTGAGTAAAACAAATGAAGAACAGGTTGTACGCTTGAAGGGAAGATGGTAGGTTACGTCTTTCAATCAGATTGGTATAATTGCTAATTATATTGAAAGGATTTGAATAACACACACATTTACGCATGACGTTTTCAAATATATCCGAATCTCTCTGTCCGAAATTGATATCTTCAAACTTTTCGCTTTCAGGATATCCGGCTACTCGCTGGACGTGAAGTTTGAGTACTTCAAACATCGCCTCGATGTAGGGGCGCTCTTTTTCAATCTCGGTCAAATGTTTATCCACGGCGTGAATACATAAATTCAACGCTAATATGCCGGCCTCACCTAGTTGAAATTCCTCCTTTTTACCGAAACTTTTATATACTAAAATCGTAACGTTCCCTTTACTAGCCAGAATTTCATACGTACGCCCTTCAATTTTAGCCAATTCCAAAGTGAATTTATTTTTTTCAACTTCCCGCCTATGCGATTCTATCAAATACCAATTCTGATACATCTTGTTAAAAGCCATAGGGGGAGACATATCGACGATTGGAAAGTTATATCATTCAAAAAGAGCACTTCCTGATCTTCTCCCCTTAAACCTATAGACCGACAGGAATTTTTCCCGAAACGACACCTGAAGTTCATTTTCCTCTGGTAGGCGGAGGTATTATTTCTTTTCCCAAAATCGTGAGACATCTTAACAGTTTAAAACTCGAATTCGAAATGACACAAGCCCGAGAGCTCCCCCCGATCTCAATTACGCCCGGACAAGTTTTTATTATCCTTATAAACGAATATGGTTCTAAAATATGGAACCGAAATTTCAAAAAAAAACAATGAAAGAAGTATAACTTCTAACGTTTTTAAGGGGTTTCTAACTATATTAGAGAGCTACTTTTTATTGACCTTTCCACCCCCGGATTGTATCAAAAAATGTAGGCGAAATAAGAATGAGTATTTGAATGTAAAAAATTTGTATTTAAAAAAAAAATAGGTTTTAAAAAAAATTACTTCCGAGAGTCACGATTTGAAGTAAGACATACTTTTGATTTAGGACATAATAATAATAATAACGAATATTATTATAATAGGGCCCTCAGCCACCGGGGCTAGCATGGCGGGGGTCTCGTCCGCCACTATAATTGGTAAAGGGGGGGTAAACTAAAGAAATATTATTATTATTATTTTTTTTCGAATAGTTAAATTTCTTCTTACACATCGACGACGGCGAAAGACTCCCCGTCCGTTGTAGGGTTGACAGTCGCTAACGGTAAAATATATTTAAAAAAAATATCCGCGAAATTGTTTAGGAAACACAGCTTACGGGTCCGGAAACGACCTCCCGTCGTCGGGCATAGGCCGCCCGCGTCCTACCCCCGGTACCCGCCGCCGCGGTGGACCTTCCTTGGGGCTAATGATTATCATAATTTTTAAGAAATGTAAATAAAAATAGACAAAATTCGACTTACATTCGACCCTAAATCCGCCGCGAAAGCGGTGGCCGCTAAATCACCCGATATAACTTCGGTGATATGGCTGGCAGCGGCGTGTTGGGCATCATTTGCGTGGCCGACTACCACCTGATAATTGGTAACGGGGGGTAGTCTAAAGAAATATTATTATTATTTTTATTATTTTTTTGCGAATAGTTAAATTTATTCTTACACATCGACAACGGCGAAAGACTCCCCGTCCGTTGAAGGGTTGACAGCCGCTAACGTTAAAAGATATTTTTAAAAAAAATAATCGCCAAATTGTTTAGGAAACGACCTCCCGCCGTCGGGCATAGGCCGCCCGCGTCGTACCCGCCGCCACGGTGGACCTTCCTCGGGGCTAATGATTATCATATTTTTTTTTGAAATGTAAATAAAAATAGACCAAATTGGACTTACATGCTCTCCAACATCGGAACCGAATTTTTTCTCACGGACCCTCGAGCTCGCATTTTATTATGAAGCCCGGGAATTCTAACAGGGTCAAAAAAGAGCAAGAAGGTGACAATGGGTCAGTCGAGAGAAAGAACGGGGTTCATAGCCCGAAGAAGCGAATCACGTAGGCAACACCTGCAAATAGAAACTGCTGCGAGTCAAACAGCGGGGGTAATATGGAGCTTTTCACGCCGGGTACGAGTAAAATCTAGAAAATATAGGTGAAAATAGACGAAATATAAGCTTACTGAAATTATTTAAAAGCACCTTTAAAAAATATACAAAAATATACAAAATTTACAAGTAAAAAATATATATTTAGAAAAAGAATTGGTGAGGTGAGAAGGGAGGATGACATCAAGGTTATAAAGGAATCCCGATTATAATTTTCTACAATAAATTCGCGGGTGAAAATAGTTTCGAGGAGGTGAGATTGGCGGGGAAGTCGTTAGGAAAGAACTGTAAAAAGAAACATTTAATTTCAAAAAAAATAAACGAACTTACGAGGGGGCGATAGGGGGAGTAGAGATAGCCACATCGATGTCATTTAGGAATTCGGGAAGAGGAGGCGGCACGAAGAATCGGGTTTGAAAACAAAATGTTAGAGCTCTAGTTTACATCTGAAGTTACCCGATATAACTTCGGTGATATGGCATTAAAACTATAAACCTTCAAAGTTTACATTAATCAAAATTAAGTTTTAATAAGCTATATCTTAAAATTTGCAATTTTAAATTTTTTTTAAACTATAAAACCATAGTAAAAGGAGTAACCCATCAATAAATTTACAATTTACCTCCTATTTTCAGACATTTTACCGCGATGATTATGCTCAACTAACCATAAGGATATTGGAACACTATATATAATTTTTGGGGTTTGAGCCGCTATAGTAGGCTCTGCCCTAAGTATCCTAATTCGAATTGAGTTAGGGCAACCAGGCTCAATAATAGAAAATGAACAAATTTACAACGTAATTGTAACCTCTCACGCTTTTGTTATAATTTTCTTTATAGTTTTACCTATTATGATAGGAAGTTTCGGAAACTGGTTAGTCCCCCTAATGCTAGGAGCCCCAGATATAGCATTCCCCCGTTTAAACAATATAAGATTTTGGTTACTCCCGCCTTCTTTTCTCTTACTCTTAAGATCTACTATAGTAGAAAGTGGAGCCGGAACAGGATGGACAGTCTACCCCCCCCCTATCAAGAAACTTAGCCCATAGAGGGCCTTCTGTTGATCTCACTATTTTTTCTTTGCATTTAGCAGGTGTCTCCTCAATTTTGGGGGCTGTAAATTTTATTACAACTGTTATTAACATACGAACCCCAGGAATAATTTTTGAACGAGTTCCTTTATTCGTCTGATCAATTAAAATTACAGCAATTCTTCTCCTACTTTCGCTACCAGTTCTCGCAGGGGCTATCACAATACTTTTAACAGATCGTAACTTTAATACTTCTTTTTTTGACCCCGCAGGAGGAGGGGACCCAATTTTGTACCAACACCTCTTCTGATTTTTTGGACATCCAGAAGTATATATCTTAATCCTTCCTGGGTTTGGGATAGTTTCCCACATCATTAGACACCAAACAGGAAAAAAAGAACCGTTTGGGACACTGGGGATAATATACGCAATGTTAGCTATTGGAATCTTAGGCTTTGTCGTGTGAGCCCACCACATATTCACTGTCGGGATAGATGTGGACACACGGGCATATTTCACTGCTGCCACAATGATCATTGCAGTACCCACATGAATTAAAATTTTCAGCTGGTTAGCAACAATACATGGATCAAAGCTAAACTTAGACCCCTCTCTGTATTGAAGTCTAGGCTTTGTCTTTTTATTTACTATAGGGGGGCTCACAGGTGTAATCTTAGCAAATTCTTCACTAGATATCATCCTCCACGACACCTACTATGTGGTCGCACATTTTCATTATGTTCTATCAATAGGAGCGGTTTTTGCCATTATAGGGGGTATTGTTCACTGAATGCCTCTGTTCACAGGACTAGTTATAAATCCTAAATGATTAAAGACACATTTCATCCTAATATTTCTGGGAGTTAATTTAACCTTCTTTCCCCAACACTTCCTGGGTTTGGGGGGATACCCCGACGCTATTCTGACTACCCAGATGCCTACACCTCATGAAATATTATATCTTCACTTGGTTCCACCCTGTCCATGATTGCTATAATTTATTTAATTTTTATCATTTGAGAAAGTATAGTAGCCCAACGAATTATAATCTTCTCTTCCCATATACCAACTTCTGTAGAATGGGCCCATCAACACCCACCAATAAGTCATACTAACACCCAATTAAATTTAGTATTCAATTATGGCAACTTGAAATAAAATTCTCTTCCCAGACGCAGCTTCACCTATTATGGAACAAATAATCTTCTTCCATGACCATACTTTAATTATTTTAATCTTAATCACTATCTTAGTTTCATATATAATAATTAATTCATTAATTAATAAATTCTCAAATCGACTCTTACTAGAGGGTCAAGAAATTGAAACTTTCCGGACAATCATCCCCGCCTTCATACTTATTTTTATTGCTTTCCCATCGCTACAACTACTTTATATAATGGATGAAACAAACCACCCAAACATAACTATTAAGACTATGGGGCACCAATGATATTGGTCATACGAATATACAGATTTTAAAGACATTATTTTTGACTCTTATATAATCCAAACAAATGACCTTTTAAAAGATAATTTCCGACTCCTAGAAGTAGATAATCGAATAGTGGTCCCAACTAACATTAATGTTCGCCTTTTAATCTCAGCCACAGACGTAATCCATTCATGAGCAATGCCCTCAATAGGAATTAAAGCAGATGCTATCCCAGGGCGAATCAACCAACTCCCTCTTTTATCCCTACGAAATGGAGTATTCTACGGCCAATGCTCAGAAATTTGTGGAGCAGAACACAGTTTCATGCCCATCATTCTAGAAAGTATCCCTACACAAAATTATATCAACTGAATTAATATAGGGGGATGGGCAGATACATAAATAATATCATTAAGTGACTGAAAGTATAAGCATTGGTCTCTTAAACCATCCTATGGGTCCCCCCTTAATGCAAAGGGTAGTTAACAAATAACAGTATTTTGTCAAAATACAATCGCAGTCGCCCCTTTTATTGCCACAAATAGCCCCCATAATATGAACTAGTCTTTTCTTTTACCCTCTTATTTTAATAAGATTAACTTTAATTATGCTAAGTTTTTACAAAAAATTCAATCCAAGAGCTATAAACAAACACCCAATCCAACAGAACAAAAACTTAAACTGACAGTGATAACTAATTTATTCTCCACTTTTGACCCATCTACTTCACAAAATTTCTCAATAAACTGAATTAGAGCCTTTAGCCCTATTTTCATTATACCCTTCTGATTTTGGCTACTACCAACGCGGGGTAATATTTTAATAAGTAAGGCTATAAGCTCCTTAACTAAGGAGCTTACAGCCCTACTAGGGAGAACTGCGACACAAGGGATACCCCTAATTATTATCGCACTAATATGGATAATTCTAATTAATAATTTAATAGGGCTATTTCCATTTATTTTCACCGCCACTAGTCACATAGTAATTACACTAAGCTTAGCCCTTCCAATCTGAGTCACATTTATACTATTCGGATGACTAAATAACACAAATAGGATATTTGCACATTTACTCCCCAACAACACCCCAATTGCTTTAATAACTTTCATAATTCTAATTGAAACAATTAGAAATACAATTCGACCTATTACTCTTGCTATCCGACTATCTGCTAATATAATTGCAGGGCACCTGCTTCTAACACTCCTTGGTAACCAGGGAGCAATTAGTTCTTTAACTAAAAGAAGACTTATTATTTCGACACAATTCTTACTCTTAACCCTAGAATGGGCAGTGGCTATAATCCAAGCTTACGTTTTTATCGTTTTAATCTCTTTATACTCAACAGAAATCCATTATGAAAAACTTTCACCCCTACCATATTGTGGATCAAAGCCCATGACCCTTAATAACGTCACTTAGTATCCTATTTATAACTTCAGGTATTATCAGATGAATCTACCTAAAAGTTAACTTTTTGCTATTAATTAGACTAATGATGTTATATTACTCGAGAAGCAACATTCCAAGGCATACACTCCAATAAAGTTATAAGAGGACTCCAATGGGGTATAATCCTCTTTATTATTTCAGAAGTATTTTTCTTTATCTCATTCTTTTGAGCTTTTTTACATAGAAGATTAGCCCCTAATATCGAAGTAGGAATAATCTGGCCACCTCAAAGAATTCAACCTTTTAACCCACTCCAAATCCCATTACTTAACACAACAATCCTACTATCTTCGGGCATCTCAATTACATGAGCACACCATAGACTCCTACATAATAATTTTTCACAAGCTAAATCAGCCTTAGCAATTACTCTAGCCTTAGGAGTGTACTTCACACTTTTACAAGCGTGAGAGTACCTCGAAGCCCCTTTTACCATCGCAGATTCAATTTATGGCAACACATTTTTTGTCTCAACAGGATTTCATGGCTTACATGTAATTGTAGGGTCTACCCTTTTAATAGTCTCCTTTCTACGCCATAACAACTTTCATTTTTCAAGTCTTCATCATTTTGGGTTTGAAGCCTCAGCTTGATATTGACATTTCGTAGACGTTGTCTGGTTACTTCTATACTCAATAATCTACTGATGAGGTAGCTATCTACTTAGTATAATCAAAGTACAATTAGCTTCCAACTAAAAAGTTTAAATAAATTAGATAATCATTATTACACTAGTTTTAATCACCCTAATAATTAGAATCTCATTTATATTACTCACCTCTAATTTAGCTTTTACCCCCCACACCGTCTTAGAGAAAATCTCTCCATTTGAGTGTGGATTCAACCCCTTATATAAAAACTGAATCCCGTTTTCCCTCCAATTCTTTTTGATTGCACTAATCTTCATCGTATTCGACATCGAAATTGTAATTATAATCCCCATCCCTATTAGAGACTTTATCTCAATAACAATAGTAACATCCGTTATTATTCTAATACTTCTTTTGATATTAGGGCTATTACACGAATGACACCAAGGGGCACTTAATTGAGCTTAAGGTTAGTATTTAAAAAATAAAGTTTAATTTGCAATTAAAAATTGTGACCTTACCTAGCCTTACTCCCTTAATAGTAGTATAATATTACATTCAGTTTCGGCCTGAAAGAAGGAAAACCCTATTAATCTTAATAGAAACCAAATAGAGGTATCTTATTGTTAATAAGAAAATTGGGGATACTCCTATTAAAGAGACTAAATAAATAAAGCCGCTAACTTTAAAGATGTTAATTGATAACATAGTCTTTATTTTTATGGTGTAAAAAACACGTGGGATTTTCAGACCCAAACTACCTTTGGTTAAAAATACTTATAAAATTCTTACCCTAGTTGCTTCAAAACTATATTCTAATTAAACTATACAAGTAGTAAAAAAAGACAACAAACTGTAATTAGTAAAATAAACCCTAACTGTGAGCCTAAAAAATTATACTGATAACTTTGCATTTTTACTCTTATCTCACCTAAAACTTTATAAACACCTACACCTCCTATTAGTTCATTTCAACCTAAGTCCCCTAGGACTATCATCCTGCCAATTTTATCCCCTAAAAGTATCCCAGGGTAAGAACTAACCCAACTTAAAAATCATATTCCCAATAAAAAATTTATTATCACTTTAACAAATTTTGCTAAAAAACTTCTATAAAACACATTTAAGGCTACTAAAAATAACACCAAAAGAACACAAGTAAAAGTAAAAACTTTCCCCCAAAAAGATAAATAAACACCAGAGACATAATCCAAAGTAAGCCATTGAACTACCCCGCCAAAAATTACACCTAAAAGTCTTATACCCCCAATAGAAAAATTTATAGTACTATCCTCCTTGTAAGCTAGTAAATATCTCCCCTGGTAAGCTCTTATACATAAATAGTAAACTAAACGAAATCTATAAATTACCGTCATAAAAATACCAAAAAAAAAGCCAAAAACAATAAAGAAATTTTTAGACCCTATAAGATATAACTCAATAATTAAATCTTTGGAGTAAAACCCACAGGAAAAAGGAACCCCACACAATCTTAAAAAACTTACTAGGAGCCCCAAGCCTACAAGAGGGGAACTCTGTATTAATCCTCCCAAACCCCGAATATCCTGGTAACCAAATATACTATGAATAACAAAACCAGCGCATAAAAATAATAAGGCCTTAAAAATAGCGTGAATCAAAAGATGAAAATAGGCTATTTCTCAGAGGCCTAAAGAAAATGTAAACACTATCAACCCTAATTGACTCAAAGTAGATAAAGCAATAACTTTCCTAAAATCTATTTCCACACAAGCACCTATACCACCCATAATGAGAGTTAATAAAGAAATAACCATTAAAACCCCCCTTAACTCTAAACCTAAAAGACCCTCAGAACGAAGAAGTAAAAATACACCTGCAGTCACTAGAGTAGAAGAATGCACTAAAGCAGAAACAGGAGTAGGAGCTGCTATAGCAGCGGGCAACTAACAAGAGAAAGGTAACTGTGCTCTCCTAGTTATAGCCCCTAAAATAATTAAAGCTCCAACTATACTTAAATTTCTACCCAAATCCTCTAGAGAAAACCAAATAAAATTTCATCTCCCTCTCGAGGCCAAAAAAGAAATACCTAATAAAATACCTACATCCCCAATACGATTCATTAAAACCGTGATTATACCAGAATTATAAGCCTTAATATTAGGATAAAAAATTACTAAACAATAAGAAATTAAACCAAGACCATCCCACCCTAGTAACAAAGATACTAAATTAGGACTTAAAACAAATAAACCCATACTCAAAACGAATAAAACGACCAAATAAGAAAATCGCCTAAAATTTAAGTCAGTTCCTATATAGCTTCTTCTATAAAAAAGTACAAATCTTCTAATAATCAACACCACAGAAAAAAAAATAAGCCTAGTCAATCAAACAAAAGTATAAAACTCATTCTAACACCCCCTTCATAAAGAGAATACTCTAAAACAAAACTTTGGCCTTTTATTAATAAATTCAGCCCAAAAAACAATACCCCTACGAAACATACTCTTAATAGTATAAATCAAAATTTAAAAATATTCACTACCTAAAAATTGTATATTATCTCCAACACCACAAATTGATATTTTTCTTAAACTATTTAAGGCTAAAAAAAAATCTAACTTCAAAACAAAGAATAAAAGGGGGATAATATGTGCTAGAATGATAAAACTTTCTCGCAAATTAAAACAACTATAAAATCTATAACTACACAATAAAGGCCCATGTTGAACTAAAGAAAAAAAATATAAGGAGTATGCAGCACCTAAAAAAAATATTAGCCCTAAAGGAACTGCGTATAATCTTTCAACACCCAAAATCCCAAAAGATAAAATTAATTCCCCTACCAGATTCAAAAAGGGGGGAGCAGCCATATTTCTTGCACTTAAAAGGAACCAAAATAACCCCATAAAAGGGTTTACTAACAATATCCCACGAATTAGTATAAGACTACGAGAATGGAGACGCTCATAAACCATATTAATTAAACTAAATAACCCAGAAGATGTAAACCCATGGGCAATCATCATAATAACCCCCCCATTATAGCCATATACTCTTATACTAAAAACACCACCTAAAAATATTATTATATGCCCGACAGAAGAATATGCTACAAGGGACTTTAAGTCCCCCTGTGATAAACAAATAACTCTACACAAAACACCACCCACAACAGAAAAACTTACTACTAAATCTAGTCAACTTTTAAGAGTATTCACAAAAAAGGTAAAAATCGAATAAGTCCATAACCCCCTAATTTCAATATTACACCAGCTAATACTATAGAACCAAAAACAGGTGCTTCCACATGAGCTTTAGGAAGCCACAAATGCACCATATATACAGGCAACTTAACCAAAAAAGCAAAGAAAATTAGAGGGAACATAATTAAGTCAAAGTCACAATTAATGTAGTACAAATAGCTATAGTCTAAACTCCCCACATCTAACCCAATTAATAAAATCCCAACTAACAACGGTAGAGAGCCAAAAATAGTATAAAATAGCATATAAAGACCAGCACCGACCCTCTCAGGTTGTGCACCATACCCAACAACAATAACTAAAAGAGGGACCAAAGACACTTCAAAAAAAATATAAAAGAGCATTAAATTATTCACACTAAATCTTAAAAATAAAAAATTTATAAGAACAAAACTTAGGGAAAGAAACACACCGCTTCCACCCCTTAACAATAAAGAATAAGAGCTCAATAAACTTACTACTATAACCGAAACCGTTAAAAACAAAAGAGCATACCCTAAACTATCTAAACCAAAAAATCTTCTAAAAGAACCCCATTCCCCCGAAGGATACACAGAAACTATACACACCATTAAAAATAAAAGATAAGCTACAATGAGAGGAAACTCTAACAAACCCAGAAAGAAGGTCAAAAACAGGCTACATAAAAAAATCCTTAACACTGTAACAAATTCATTATACTAAATATCTCCCCCCCAAACCCTTTTACAAGGCTAATCAAAATACCCAAACCCAAACAGCCTTCACAAACAACAACAAAAAGATACAAAAAAAGGACTAAACTATCTAACAGTATGTAACCAACTCTATTAACGACTAGAAGATAACCACTTAATATTAGAAACTCTAATCTTAAAATTATGGATAACAGGTGGGAGCGGCTTAAAACTAAACTTATAAAACCCCCCAAAAAAACTAAGTAAACAAAAAAATTGAGATTTTCCATAATTCTGCTTTAGTAGTTTATTAAAAACACTGGTATTGTAAACCAAAATAGGAAATTAACCCTTTAGCTAAACTCAGAAAAATCTAAAATTACTTCAATCCCCAAAACTGATATTATAAATTAACTATTTTCTGGTTTTAATTACCCTCCTTATCACCTTTACCCTACTATTAATTACGTTTTCAAACCACCCTATTACACTAATTGTGGCATTAATTCTTATTACCGTAAGTTTAGCAATTAAGGCATTTTTTTTAACTAAAATAAGTCTTATCAGTTACATTATTATCTTAGTACTATTGGGGGGCTTAATTATTTTATTTTTATACATAGCTTCTCTTTCACCAAACGAACCTATCTCAACTACTCAAAACAAAAATCTATTGGTAGGAACACTTCTACTAACCCCCTCTATTTCACTATTCCATAATTCTCTCCCTTTAAATACAATCACAATAATTAAAATCAACTCCCTAATATTACAACTTGCATGAATAACAATTATCATAACATGTCTTCTTATCACTCTAATTACAATCGTAAAAATCACAAGACAAACAAGTGGCCCACTTCGCTCAATTTTCTAGAGAATCATTAACCATAAACAGAATATTAAAGAGAAGTACCTTAAACTTAAAGGGCTGCTTTGATAAAGCAGACATAATCTAGATTCTTCACTAATTTGAAAGACAGCACCTATACGTAAGACACATCCCATTCTAAAAATTTTAAATTCAGCATTAATCGATTTACCAGCCCCTTCTAACATTTCTTATTGATGAAATTTTGGGTCACTCCTTATCCTTTGTTTAACTATTCAAGTAATCACAGGTATCTTCCTTGCCATACACTACACCCCTGATACTAATATAGCTTTCAACTCCATCTCCCATATCATACGAGATGTTAACTATGGCTGACTTTTCCGTTTTTCTCACGCCAACGGCGCGAGAATATTTTTTGTATGTATTTATATCCATATTGCACGAGGGATTTACTATGCATCTTACAAAAACTTAACTACATGAGTAACAGGAGTTATAATTCTTCTTCTACTAATAGCAACAGCATTTCTTGGTTATGTCCTACCATGAGGACAAATATCTTTTTGAGGAGCAACAGTTATCACAAACCTATTCTCAGCAATTCCTTATATTGGCCCCAATCTAGTAATCTGAATTTGAGGAGGATTTTCAATTGATAACGCCACACTAACACGATTTTTCACCTTACATTTTTTACTACCTTTTATCCTAACCGCACTAATTTTTATCCATATTGTTTTTCTCCACCAAAAAGGATCCAATAACCCATTAGGGTTAAATAGAAATTTAGATAAAATTCCTTTCCACCCTTATTTTTCAATTAAAGATATTTTAGGCTATACAATCACACTTTCAATTTTTATTATAATTATCCTTATTGACCCAAATTTCTTCAATGACCCTGAGAACTTTAACCAAGCTAATCCTCTTGTAACACCACCTCATATCCAACCTGAATGATATTTCTTATTTGCATATGCTATTTTACGTTCAATCCCAAATAAGTTAGGAGGTGTCCTTGCTTTAATCTCTTCAATCTTAATTTTATTAACGCTACCCCTAAGCAAAAGAAACTTTCAGGGGCTTCAATTCTACCCATTTAACCAATTTATATTCTGAAGCTTTATTACCTTAATTATGTTATTAACATGAATTGGTGCCTCCCCTATCGAGGAACCTTACCTCAATTTAGGACAAGTTTTTACAATTAGATACTTCACCTACTTCTTATTAAGACCACTAGCTATAATGATTCAAGATAATAGACTAAACTAGTCATTTAGCTAAATAAAGCAATTTGCTTTGAAAGCAAAATATAGGTAACCTAATGATTTATTTAATTCAAAACTAGATTTTAGGGCACCTATAAGCAAAAGAGATAAAGGGAGAATTAACATTCTTATTAATACTATTATATTAAGAGTATATTGCTATACTAAATATTAATATAGATATTAAATTTAACGAATTAACAGATCTATCCTTCCAGTAAAGACTATATAATTATTCTCCATTTGACTTTTTACTATTTTATTTTTAAAGCTCATAAAATAGTAAAAGGTCAAATGGGGGCATTTTAATAATTTTGATAAATAATTATATCATTGATAAGTAAAGGGTCCATTTAAATTGCGCTGCCGCATGACAACACTGCTTAAGGTAGCCCCAAGTTAATTTCTAAAGTGGGTACTATCAAACTGAAGTATACACTCTAGATTTCCCGTTGTCTGAATTTATCATAACGTTATATCGTTACTTATTATAATAATTTACTTTTAATTTTTTGAGATAGTATGCTTATGTTAAAATAATTCACAGTTTAATACAAAGAGAGAGGGGGGGATACACAGTCAATTTTTCATCATATTCAATTTATATTCTGAAGCTTTATTACCTTAATTATGCTATTAACATGAATTGGTGCCTCCCCTATCGAGGAACCTTACCTCAATTTAGGACAAGTTTTTACAATTAGATACTTCACCTACTTCTTATTAAGACCACTAGCTATAATGATTCAAGATAATAGACTAAACTAGTCATTTAGCTAAATAAAGCAATTTGCTTTGAAAGCAAAATATAGGTAACCTAATAATTTATTTAATTCAAAACTAGATTTTAGGGCACCTATAAGCAAAAGAGATAATGGGAGAATTAACATTCTTATTAATACTATTACCTGACCTAAGCCCTATTTAAATTCTAAATTTAACTCAATCTATCTGACAAAGTAATTAAAAACTTATACTAAGACTCCGTATAAAAACCCAAAATATCCCAAAACCAAAGGCAAAATACCCCTTCAAGCTAATATTATTAACTTGTCATAACGGTAACGAGGAAAAGAACCTCGCACTCACAAAAAGAAAAATATAACCACAAACAAGACTAAAAAAAAGTCTATATTAAAAAACAAGTAACAACTTAACAAACTTATGAAAATAATATTGCCATATTCTGCAATAAAAATTAAAGCAAAACCCCCAGAGCCATATTCCACATTAAACCCTGAAACTAGTTCAGACTCACCCTCAGCAAAATCAAAGGGACTACGGTTAGTCTCAGCAAGACAAGATAAAAACCATTCCCCTAATAAAACTAATAAAAGACCCGACTTTACTAAAGAAAAGCTCCAACTCTCCCCCAAATTAAAACTTCCCACCAACTGCACAATACCCAATAAAATTAGAGCCAAACTTACTTCATAAGAGATAGTTTGGGCCACAGCCCGATAACACCCTAACATTCTATAAATAGAATTGGAACTCCAACCAGCCCCCAAAAGGGAATAAACCCCTAAACTTGATAAAACTAAAAAATAAATTAAACCATACTGGTAAAAAAAAACAGTACCCCCTAAATTACATAAAGCTCAATAAGCTAAGGCTAAAAATAAACCTAACACCGGTCTTAAGTAAAAAATCATTTTATTACTATATAAGGGCCAAATCTGCTCTTTAGTCATTAACTTTAGACCATCCGAAAAAGGTTGTAAAAGACCCATATAACCCACCTTATTAGGCCCCTTACGAATCTGAATATACCCTAGTACCTTACGCTCTAATAAAGTAAAAAAAGCAACACTTACGAGAAGACACACTAATATCAAAGTATAACTTAAAATTAACAAAATTGTTAAAAAAGACACTGTCTTATAAATGAAGCTTAAATTCAACGCACTAATCTGCCATATTAACCAAATAAATTTTCACTAATTAACATTATATAAATAATTCATAGATTCTGGTCCTTTCGTACTAAGAAACTTTTTAAAAACTATAAATAGAAACCAACCTGGCTTAAACCGGTTTGAACTCAAATCATGTAATTTTTTAATAGTCGAACAGACTAACTAGTAAAGCTTCTTCACCTTACAGTTTAATTAATTCAACATCGAGGTAACAAACATACTCTTCGATTAGAACTCCAAAAGTATATTATCCTGTTATCCCTAAAGTAACTTAGTCTTATTTCACCAAAAATGGATCTTCATTAATTTTAACTAAACTAGGATTATTAGCTACCGCCCCAGTATAATTATCTTAGCTGTAAAACTAGAAAAAATTTTTAAAACTAAAAAAATTAAGCTTTATAGGGTCTTATCGTCCCATAGAATAATTCTAGCATTTTTACTAAAAATTTAAATTCAAAATATTTAAAAAGATAGACATACCCTATTTATCCCTTCATACCAGATCTCAATTAAAAACCAAATGATTATGCTACCTTAGCACAGTCAGGCTTCTGCGGCCCTTTAGTACAACCAGGGGGCAGAATTTACTTTAAATAACCATTCTTAAAGAAATGTTTTTGATAAACAGTTAAGGTAAATGATTGCCGAGTTCCTCTATTAAACTTAAATCCAAACTAATTCAACTAAAACTTAACCAAAAAATAACCAGCTCTTATCTCTACTAATTAAATCATTATGAACAATTTTTTAAAGCTACAATCTTCTCTTTATAACCCTTCAATTCTTTTCAAAAAAAATGTTATTAAACAACAAGCCACTATTAAACATTACTAACTACCCCTAACAAAAAATATAAAAATCATATGCTAAGCTTAACCCTAACAAACTTTTTGCTATTCTTTGTAGCTGAATAACACCTACCTTTTTAATTTCTAAAGAAACCAGATAACCTAAAATTCGTATAGCATCTCACTACTAAATACTTATTCTATTAATTTTGTCACAATTAACACTTAAGTACCTAACTCATTCTAATTCGGGAAACTAAAATATATCTAAAATTTTAACCTACCCTGAGACAAAAGGTACAAAAAATTTTACTTTTAACTAAATCTTTCAACACCTTCACAGTTCACACTTATCTAACTTTTTCAAAAAAATTTAATATAGCAAAAAAAAAATAATTAGCTTATTCAACCAAATTTACTCTAATATCCAAACTAAAAAATATTCATAAGATCACTCCGTTATACAAAGAACTATTTAATGTAAATAAATCGCTTTAAAGCTCTACTCTAACCTCTAGATACAAGTTCCCTTACATCTACTTTGTTACGACTTATCTAATATTAAAATTAGAGTGACGGGCGATATGTGCATGTTCTAGAGCCTGATTCAACTCATCTTATTAATAAAAATTTACTAATAAATCCTTTTTCACATAAAAATTCAATTCACGATCCAAACCTTAAATAAAGTAACACATCTCTACCCTAGCATAAACTACACCTTGATTTGAAGTGACAAAACCAAACTATCTATAACGAAAACTAACAATTTATTTAGCTAAGTAATCTAACAAGAACGGTATATAAACTCAATTACTTAATAAAAACCAAGGTAAGATTTATCGAGGTACATCGATTACAGGACAAGTTCATCTAGGAGGATAAAACACCGCCAAATTCTTTAATTTTAAAATTATTCCTTAAAACAATATAAGTTAGCATAAAAGGGTATCTAATCCTAGTCTTTACCCTAACTTTTCATCCAACAAACCATAAAATTTATTAAAAGATACTATTTCACTAGTTAACTCAAATTTTTTTTTTTAAATTATAGCCAAAATGTGCATAAACAAACTTTATATAAACCTTACGTATAACCGCAGCGGCTGGCACGCTTTTAGCTGGCTAATTCACTTTAATCTATATATAAAGAAATTAGATAAACATAAATAATATTTCTACCTTCAAAATCTATCAAAAGACGTATAAAACTTTAAAGCGACTATAAAAGATTTTAGCTTAAATTAATCTATCCAATAACTTGAACAAAACAATAGCCTCCCAAAAGAATACCTAACTGAACCGCCTAACAATAATAATAAAGTATAATAAAACCTAATTTTCCTTTTTCTTTGGGTTTGGGGGTAAAAAGAAAAAGAAAAAATTAAGTTTAATAAAGACAACTTATCTCCTGTACCTTCAAAGAGCACCGTGCAGCAACACCAAAACTTAAAAGTAAGCTAACTAAGCTTTTAGGCCCATAACCTAACGATGAGAATAACTCCTTTTATAATCATAAAACCTGCCAACCTAATTTTCTTAATGATAGTTTTATTAGGGCCAATAATCTCCCTAAGAGCTTCCTCCTGATTCTTAGTCTGATTTGGCCTCGAAATAAACTTGATAGGCCTTATCCCCTTAATCATTAATAAAATAAATATTAGTAGCTCAGAAGCTGCTATAAAATATTTCTTTGTGCAAGGGGTGGCCTCCTCGATACTTATTATCAGATCCGTTCAAATGGAAATAAGTTTTTCATCCTCTTCCCTTACACTCTTAGCATTAATAACAAAAATAGGGGCAGCCCCTATACATTTCTGGGTCCCAACGCTATTAGAGAGCGTCAGCTGACTAAGCACATTTATCATCCTAACATGACAAAAATTAACCCATTTACTTCTAGTAACTTTAACAATAACTAAAATAAATCTCTTATTTTATATTGTATTATCATTAATTTTTGGGGCCATGGGAGGATTCAACCAAACTTCCCCAAAAAAAATTGTGGGATTTTCGTCTATCTCCCATCTAGCGTGGCTTCTAGTGGCACTAGAGCTTAACTTAAAAGTTTTTATAATTTATTTTCTTGTCTACTCAAGCACCTTAGCTATTTTATCGAATATTTTAAATAAACATAATATTAATTCACTCAACAAAACCATATTTATATCCAAGGGGTCAAAACTACCCCTTTACTTACTGATATTAAGTTAGGGGGGATACCCCCAATAATTGGATTTTTCCCTAAGATCCTAGTCCTAATACTACTATTGGCAAATGCTAGATATCCCCTAATTCTCTTAATGTTATTAAGTTCTATAATCAACTTATATTTTTATCTACGAATTACTTATACTGCCTTAGCTATATTTAATCAAAGACCCCCAAATATGCAAAAGAAACAAAACTGATTATCAACTTTATTCCTTTTATTAGGCCCTCTAATCATCCTAAGCTTTTAAAGCTTTAAGTTAAAAAAACTATAAACCTTCAAAGTTTACATTAATCAAAATTATTTTCTGGTTTTAATTACCCTCCTTATCACCTTTACCCTACTATTAATTACGTTTTCAAACCACCCTATTACACTAATTGTGGCATTAATTCTTATTACCGTAAGTTTAGCAATTAAGGCATTTTTTTTAACTAAAATAAGTCTTATCAGTTACATTATTATCTTAGTACTATTGGGGGGCTTAATTATTTTATTTTTATACATAGCTTCTCTTTCACCAAACGAACCTATCTCAACTACTCAAAACAAAAATCTATTGGTAGGAACACTTCTACTAACCCCCTCTATTTCACTATTCCATAATTCTCTCCCTTTAAATACAATCACAATAATTAAAATCAACTCCCTAATATTACAACTTGCATGAATAACAATTATCATAACATATCTTCTTATCACTCTAATTACAATCGTAAAAATCACAACACAAACAAGTGGCCCACTTCGCTCAATTTTCTAGAGAATCATTAACCATAAACAGAATATTAAAGAGAAGTACCTTAAACTTAAAGGGCTGCTTTGATAAAGCAGACATAATCTAGATTCTTCACTAATTTGAAAGACAGCACCTATACGTAAGACACATCCCATTCTAAAAATTTTAAATTCAGCATTAATCGATTTACCAGCCCCTTCTAACATTTCTTATTGATGAAATTTTGGGTCACTCCATATCCTTTGTTTAACTATTCAAGTAATCACAGGTATCTTCCTTGCCATACACTACACCCCTGATACTAATATAGCTTTCAACTCCATCTCCCATATCATACGAGATGTTAACTATGGCTGACTTTTCCGTTTTTCTCACGCCAACGGCGCGAGAATATTTTTTGTATGTATTAATATCCATATTGCACGAGGGATTTACTATGCATCTTACAAAAACTTAACTACATGAGTAACAGGAGTTATAATTCTTCTTCTACTAATAGCAACAGCATTTCTTGGTTATGTCCTACCATGAGGACAAATATCTTTTTGAGGAGCAACAGTTATCACAAACCTATTCTCAGCAATTCCTTATATTGGCCCCAATCTAGTAATCTGAATTTGAGGAGGATTTTCAATTGATAACGCCACACTAACACGATTTTTCACCTTACATTTTTTACTACCTTTTATCCTAACCGCACTAATTTTTATCCATATTGTTTTTCTCCACCAAAAAGGATCCAATAACCCATTAGGGTTAAATAGAAATTTAGATAAAATTCCTTTCCACCCTTATTTTTCAATTAAAGATATTTTAGGCTATACAATCACACTTTCAATTTTTATTATAATTATCCTTATTGACCCAAATTTCTTCAATGACCCTGAGAACTTTAACCAAGCTAATCCTCTTGTAACACCACCTCATATCCAACCTGAATGATATTTCTTATTTGCATATGCTATTTTACGTTCAATCCCAAATAAGTTAGGAGGTGTCCTTGCTTTAATCTCTTCAATCTTAATTTTATTAACGCTACCCCTAAGCAAAAGAAACTTTCAGGGGCTTCAATTCTACCCATTTAACCAATTTATATTCTGAAGCTTTATTACCTTAATTATGCTATTAACATGAATTGGTGCCTCCCCTATCGATGAACCTTACCTCAATTTAGGACAAGTTTTTACAATTAGATACTTCACCTACTTCTTATTAAGACCACTAGCTATTATGATTCAAGATAATAGACTAAACTAGTCATTTAGCTAAATAAAGCAATTTGCTTTGAAAGCAAAATATAGGTAACCTAATGATTTATTTAATTCAAAACTAGATTTTAGGGCACCTATAAGCAAAAGAGATAAAGGGAGAATTAACATTCTTATTAATACTATTATATTAAGAGTATATTGCTATACTTAATATTAATATAGATATTAAATTTAACGAATTAACAGATCTATCCTTCCAGTAAAGACTATATAATTATTCTCCATTTGACCTTTTACTATTTTATGAGCTTTAAAAATAAAATAGTAAAAAGTCAAATGGAGAATAATTATATAGTCTTTACTGGAAGGATAGATCTGTTAATTCGTTAAATTTAATATCTATATTAATATTAAGTATAGCAATATACTCTTAATATAATAGTATTAATAAGAATGTTAATTCTCCCTTTATCTCTTTTGCTTATAGGTGCCCTAAAATCTAGTTTTGAATTAAATAAATCATTAGGTTACCTATATTTTGCTTTCAAAGCAAATTGCTTTATTTAGCTAAATGACTAGTTTAGTCTATTATCTTGAATCATTATAGCTAGTGGTCTTAATAAGAAGAAGGTGAAGTATCTAATTGTAAAAACTTGTCCTAAATTGAGGTAAGGTTCCTCGATAGGGGAGGCACCAATTCATGTTAATAGCATAATTAAGGTAATAAAGCTTCAGAATATAAATTGGTTAAATGGGTAGAATTGAAGCCCCTGAAAGTTTCTTTTGCTTAGGGGTAGCGTTAATAAAATTAAGATTGAAGAGATTAAAGCAAGGACACCTCCTAACTTATTTGGGATTGAACGTAAAATAGCATATGCAAATAAGAAATATCATTCAGGTTGGATATGAGGTGGTGTTACAAGAGGATTAGCTTGGTTAAAGTTCTCAGGGTCATTGAAGAAATTTGGGTCAATAAGGATAATTATAATAAAAATTGAAAGTGTGATTGTATAGCCTAAAATATCTTTAATTGAAAAATAAGGGTGGAAAGGAATTTTATCTAAATTTCTATTTAACCCTAATGGGTTATTGGATCCTTTTTGGTGGAGAAAAACAATATGGATAAAAATTAGTGCGGTTAGGATAAAAGGTAGTAAAAAATGTAAGGTGAAAAATCGTGTTAGTGTGGCGTTATCAATTGAAAATCCTCCTCAAATTCAGATTACTAGATTGGGGCCAATATAAGGAATTGCTGAGAATAGGTTTGTGATAACTGTTGCTCCTCAAAAAGATATTTGTCCTCATGGTAGGACATAACCAAGAAATGCTGTTGCTATTAGTAGAAGAAGAATTATAACTCCTGTTACTCATGTAGTTAAGTTTTTGTAAGATGCATAGTAAATCCCTCGTGCAATATGGATATAAATACATACAAAAAATATTCTCGCGCCGTTGGCGTGAGAAAAACGGAAAAGTCAGCCATAGTTAACATCTCGTATGATATGGGAGATGGAGTTGAAAGCTATATTAGTATCAGGGGTGTAGTGTATGGCAAGGAAGATACCTGTGATTACTTGAATAGTTAAACAAAGGATAAGGAGTGACCCAAAATTTCATCAATAAGAAATGTTAGAAGGGGCTGGTAAATCGATTAATGCTGAATTTAAAATTTTTAGAATGGGATGTGTCTTACGTATAGGTGCTGTCTTTCAAATTAGTGAAGAATCTAGATTATGTCTGCTTTATCAAAGCAGCCCTTTAAGTTTAAGGTACTTCTCTTTAATATTCTGTTTATGGTTAATGATTCTCTAGAAAATTGAGCGAAGTGGGCCACTTGTTTGTGTTGTGATTTTTACGATTGTAATTAGTGATAAGAAGATATGTTATGATAATTGTTATTCATGCAAGTTGTAATATTAGGGAGTTGATTTTAATTATTTTGATTGTATTTAAAGGGAGATAATTATGGAATAGTGAAATAGAGGGGGTTAGTAGAAGTGTTCCTACCAATAGATTTTTGTTTTGAGTAGTTGAGATAGGGTCGTTTGGTGAAAGAGAAGCTATGTATAAAAATAAAATAATTAAGCCCCCCAATAGTACTAAGATAATAATGTAACTGATAAGACTTATTTTAGTTAAAAAAAATGCCTTAATTGCTAAACTTACGGTAATAAGAATTAATGCCACAATTAGTGTAATAGGGTGGTTTGAAAACGTAATTAATAGTAGGGTAAAGGTGATAAGGAGGGTAATTAAAACCAGAAAATAGTTAATTTATAATATCAGTTTTGGGGATTGAAGTAATTTTAGATTTTTCTGAGTTTAGCTAAAGGGTTAATTTCCTATTTTGGTTTACAATACCAGTGTTTTTAATAAACTACTAAAGCAGAATTATGGAAAATCTCAATTTTTTTGTTTACTTAGTTTTTTTGGGGGGTTTTATAAGTTTAGTTTTAAGCCGCTCCCACCTGTTATCCATAATTTTAAGATTAGAGTTTCTAATATTAAGTGGTTATCTTCTAGTCGTTAATAGAGTTGGTTACATACTGTTAGATAGTTTAGTCCTTTTTTTGTATCTTTTTGTTGTTGTTTGTGAAGGCTGTTTGGGTTTGGGTATTTTGATTAGCCTTGTAAAAGGGTTTGGGGGGGAGATATTTAGTATAATGAATTTGTTACAGTGTTAAGGATTTTTTTATGTAGCCTGTTTTTGACCTTCTTTCTGGGTTTGTTAGAGTTTCCTCTCATTGTAGCTTATCTTTTATTTTTAATGGTGTGTATAGTTTCTGTGTATCCTTCGGGGGAATGGGGTTCTTTTAGAAGATTTTTTGGTTTAGATAGTTTAGGGTATGCTCTTTTGTTTTTAACGGTTTCGGTTATAGTAGTAAGTTTATTGAGCTCTTATTCTTTATTGTTAAGGGGTGGAAGCGGTGTGTTTCTTTCCCTAAGTTTTGTTCTTATAAATTTTTTATTTTTAAGATTTAGTGTGAATAATTTAATGCTCTTTTATATTTTTTTTGAAGTGTCTTTGGTCCCTCTTTTAGTTATTGTTGTTGGGTATGGTGCACAACCTGAGAGGGTCGGTGCTGGTCTTTATATGCTATTTTATACTATTTTTGGCTCTCTACCGTTGTTAGTTGGGATTTTATTAATTGGGTTAGATGTGGGGAGTTTAGACTATAGCTATTTGTACTACATTAATTGTGACTTTGACTTAATTATGTTCCCTCTAATTTTCTTTGCTTTTTTGGTTAAGTTGCCTGTATATATGGTGCATTTGTGGCTTCCTAAAGCTCATGTGGAAGCACCTGTTTTTGGTTCTATAGTATTAGCTGGTGTAATATTGAAATTAGGGGGTTATGGACTTATTCGATTTTTACCTTTTTTGTGAATACTCTTAAAAGTTGACTAGATTTAGTAGTAAGTTTTTCTGTTGTGGGTGGTGTTTTGTGTAGAGTTATTTGTTTATCACAGGGGGACTTAAAGTCCCTTGTAGCATATTCTTCTGTCGGGCATATAATAATATTTTTAGGTGGTGTTTTTAGTATAAGAGTATATGGCTATAATGGGGGGGTTATTATGATGATTGCCCATGGGTTTACATCTTCTGGGTTATTTAGTTTAATTAATATGGTTTATGAGCGTCTCCATTCTCGTAGTCTTATACTAATTCGTGGGATATTGTTAGTAAACCCTTTTATGGGGTTATTTTGGTTCCTTTTAAGTGCAAGAAATATGGCTGCTCCCCCCTTTTTGAATCTGGTAGGGGAATTAATTTTATCTTTTGGGATTTTGGGTGTTGAAAGATTATACGCAGTTCCTTTAGGGCTAATATTTTTTTTAGGTGCTGCATACTCCTTATATTTTTTTTCTTTAGTTCAACATGGGCCTTTATTGTGTAGTTATAGATTTTATAGTTGTTTTAATTTGCGAGAAAGTTTTATCATTCTAGCACATATTATCCCCCTTTTATTCTTTGTTTTGAAGTTAGATTTTTTTTAGCCTTAAATAGTTTAAGAAAAATATCAATTTGTGGTGTTGGAGATAATATAGCTTTCAACTCCATCTCCCATATCATACGAGATGTTAACTATGGCTGACTTTTCCGTTTTTCTCACGCCAACGGCGCGAGAATATTTTTTGTATGTATTTATATCCATATTGCACGAGGGATTTACTATGCATCTTACAAAAACTTAACTACATGAGTAACAGGAGTTATAATTCTTCTTCTACTAATAGCAACAGCATTTCTTGGTTATGTCCTACCATGAGGACAAATATCTTTTTGAGGAGCAACAGTTATCACAAACCTATTCTCAGCAATTCCTTATATTGGCCCCAATCTAGTAATCTGAATTTGAGGAGGATTTTCAATTGATAACGCCACACTAACACGATTTTTCACCTTACATTTTTTACTACCTTTTATCCTAACCGCACTAATTTTTATCCATATTGTTTTTCTCCACCAAAAAGGATCCAATAACCCATTAGGGTTAAATAGAAATTTAGATAAAATTCCTTTCCACCCTTATTTTTCAATTAAAGATATTTTAGGCTATACAATCACACTTTCAATTTTTATTATAATTATCCTTATTGACCCAAATTTCTTCAATGACCCTGAGAACTTTAACCAAGCTAATCCTCTTGTAACACCACCTCATATCCAACCTGAATGATATTTCTTATTTGCATATGCTATTTTACGTTCAATCCCAAATAAGTTAGGAGGTGTCCTTGCTTTAATCTCTTCAATCTTAATTTTATAAACGCTACCCCTAAGCAAAATAAACTTTCAGGGGCTTCAATTCTACCCATTTAACCAATTTATATTCTGAAGCTTTATTACCTTAATTATGCTATTAACATGAATTGGTGCCTCCCCTATCGAGGAACCTTACCTCAATTTAGGACAAGTTTTTACAATTAGATACTTCACCTACTTCTTATTAAGACCACTAGCTATAATGATTCAAGATAATAGACTAAACTAGTCATTTAGCTAAATAAAGCAATTTGCTTTTAAAGCAAAATATAGGTAACCTAATGATTTATTTAATTCAAAACTAGATTTTAGGGCACCTATAAGCAAAAGAGATAAAGGGAGAATTAACATTCTTATTAATACTATTATATTAAGAGTATATTGCTATACTTAATATTAATATAGATATTAAATTTAACGAATTAACAGATCTATCCTTCCAGTAAAGACTATATAATTATTCTCCATTTGACTTTTTACTATTTTATTTTTAAAGCTCATAAAATAGTAAAAGGTCAAATGGGGGCATTTTAATAATTTTGATAAATAATTATATCATTGATAAGTAAAGGGTCCATTTAAATTGCGCTGCCGCATGACAACACTGCTTAAGGTAGCCCCAAGTTAATTTCTAAAGTGGGTACTATCAAACTGAAGTATACACTCTAGATTTCCCGTGGTCTGAATTTATCATAACGTTATATCGTTACTTATTATAATAATTTACTTTTAATTTTTTGAGATAGTATGCTTATGTTAAAATAATTCACAGTTTAATACAAAGAGAGAGGGGGGGATACACAGTCAATTTTTCATCATATTCAATTTATATTCTGAAGCTTTATTACCTTAATTATGCTATTAACATGAATTGGTGCCTCCCCTATCGAGGAACCTTACCTCAATTTAGGACAAGTTTTTACAATTAGATACTTCACCTACTTCTTATTAAGACCACTAGCTATAATGATTCAAGATAATAGACTAAACTAGTCATTTAGCTAAATAAAGCAATTTGCTTTGAAAGCAAAATATAGGTAACCTAATGATTTATTTAATTCAAAACTAGATTTTAGGGCACCTATAAGCAAAAGAGATAAAGGGAGAATTAACATTCTTATTAATACTATTACCTGACCTAAGCCCTATTTAAATTCTAAATTTAACTCAATCTATCTGACAAAGTAATTAAAAACTTATACTAAGACTCCGTATAAAAACCCAAAATATCCCAAAACCAAAGGCAAAATACCCCTTCAAGCTAATATTATTAACTTGTCATAACGGTAACGAGGAAAAGAACCTCGCACTCACAAAAAGAAAAATATAACCACAAACAAGACTAAAAAAAAGTCTATATTAAAAAACAAGTAACAACTTAACAAACTTATGAAAATAATATTGCCATATTCTGCAATAAAAATTAAAGCAAAACCCCTAGAGCCATATTCCACATTAAACCCTGAAACTAGTTCAGACTCACCCTCAGCAAAATCAAAGGGACTACGGTTAGTCTCAGCAAGACAAGATAAAAACCATACCCCTAATAAAACTAATAAAAGACCCGACTTTACTAAAGAAAAGCTCCAACTCTCCCCCAAATTAAAACTTCCCACCAACTGGACAATACCCAATAAAATTAGAGCCAAACTTACCTCATAAGAGATAGTTTGGGCCACAGCTCGATAACACCCTAACATTCTATAAATAGAATTGGAACTCCAACCAGCCCCCAAAAGGGAATAAACCCCTAAACTTGATAAAACTAAAAAATAAATTAAACCATACTGGTAAAAAAAAAACAGTACCCCCTAAATTACATAAAGCTCAATAAGCTAAGGCTAAAAATAAACCTAACACCGGTCTTAAGTAAAAAATCATTTTATTACTATATAAGGGCCAAATCTGCTCTTTAGTCATTAACTTTAGACCATCCGAAAAAGGTTGTAAAAGACCCATATAACCCACCTTATTAGGCCCCTTACGAATCTGAATATACCCTAGTACCTTACGCTCTAATAAAGTAAAAAAAGCAACACTTACGAGAAGACACACTAATATCAAAGTATAACTTAAAATTAACAAAATTGTTAAAAAAGACACTGTCTTATAAATGAAGCTTAAATTCAACGCACTAATCTGCCATATTAACCAAATAAATTTTCACTAATTAACATTATATAAATAATTCATAGATTCTGGTCCTTTCGTACTAAGAAACTTTTTAAAAACTATAGATAGAAACCAACCTGGCTTAAACCGGTTTGAACTCAAATCATGTAATTTTTTAATAGTCGAACAGACTAACTAGTAAAGCTTCTTCACCTTACAGTTTAATTAATTCAACATCGAGGTAACAAACATACTCTTCGATTAGAACTCCAAAAGTATATTATCCTGTTATCCCTAAAGTAACTTAGTCTTATTTCACCAAAAATGGATCTTCATTAATTTTAACTAAACTAAGTTTATTAGCTACCGCCCCAGTATAATTATCTTAGCTGTAAAACTAGAAAAAAATTTTAAAACTAAAAAAATTAAGCTTTATAGGGTCTTATCGTCCCATAGAATAATTCTAGCATTTTTACTAAAAATTTAAATTCAAAATATTTAAAAAGATAGACATACCCTATTTATCCCTTCATACCAGATCTCAATTAAAAACCAAATGAGTATGCTACCTTAGCACAGTCAGGCTACTGCGGCCCTTTAGTACAACCAGGGGGCAGAATTTACTTTAAATAACCATTCTTAAAGAAATGTTTTTGATAAACAGTTAAGGTAAATGATTGCCGAGTTCCTCTATTAAACTTAAATCCAAACTAATTCAACTAAAACTTAACCAAAAAATAACCAGCTCTTATCTCTACTAATTAAATCATTATGAACAATTTTTTAAAGCTACAATCTTCTCTTTATAACCCTTCAATTCTTTTCAAAAAAAATGTTATTAAACAACAAGCCACTATTAAACCTTACTAACTACCCCTAACAAAAAATATAAAAATCATATGCTAAGCTTAACCCTAACAAACTTTTTGCTATTCTTTGTAGCTGAATAACACCTACCTTTTTAATTTCTAAAGAAACCAGATAACCTAAAATTCGTATAGCATCTCACTACTAAATACTTATTCTATTAATTTTGTCACAATTAACACTTAAGTACCTAACTCATTCTAATTCGGGAAACTAAAATATATCTAAAATTTTAACCTACCCTGAGACAAAAGGTACAAAAAATTTTACTTTTAACTAAATCTTTCAACACCTTCACAGTTCACACTTATCTAACTTTTTCAAAAAAATTTAATATAGCAAAAAAAAAATAATTAGCTTATTCAACCAAATTTACTCTAATATCCAAACTAAAAAATATTCATAAGATCACTCCGTTATACAAAGAACTATTTAATGTAAATAAATCGCTTTAAAGCTCTACTCTAACCTCTAGATACAAGTTCCCTTACATCTACTTTGTTACGACTTATCTAATATTAAAATTAGAGTGACGGGCGATATGTGCATGTTCTAGAGCCTGATTCAACTCATCTTATTAATAAAAATTTACTAATAAATCCTTTTTCACATAAAAATTCAATTCACGATCCAAACCTTAAATAAAGTAACACATCTCTACCCTAGCATAAACTACACCTTGATTTGAAGTGACAAAACCAAACTATCTATAACGAAAACTAACAATTTATTTAGCTAAGTAATCTAACAACAACGGTATATAAACTCAATTACTTAATAAAAACCAAGGTAAGATTTATCGAGGTACATCGATTACAGGACAAGTTCCTCTAGGAGGATAAAACACCGCCAAATTCTTTAATTTTAAAATTATTCCTTAAAACAATATAAGTTAGCATAAAAGGGTATCTAATCCTAGTCTTTACCCTAACTTTTCATCCAACAAACCATAAAATTTATTAAAAGATACTATTTCACTAGTTAACTTAAAATTTTTTTTTAAAATTATAGCCAAAATGTGCATAAACAAACTTTATATAAACCTTACGTATAACCGCAGCGGCTGGCACGCTTTTAGCTGGCTAATTCACTTTAATCTATATATAAAGAAATTAGATAAACATAAATAATATTTCTACCTTCAAAATCTATCAAAAGGCGTATAAAACTTTAAAGCGACTATAAAAGATTTTAGCTTAAATTAATCTATCCAATAACTTGAACAAAACAATAGCCTCCCAAAAGAATACCTAACTGAACCGCCTAACAATAATAATAAAGTATAATAAAACCTAATTTTCCTTTTTCTTTGGGTTTGGGGGTAAAAAGAAAAAGAAAAAATTAAGTTTAATAAAGACAACTTATCTCCTGTACCTTCAAAGAGCACCGTGCAGCAACACCAAAACTTAAAAGTAAGCTAACTAAGCTTTTTGGCCCATAACCTAACGATGAGAATAACTCCTTTTATAATCATAAAACCTGCCAACCTAATTTTCTTAATGATAGTTTTATTAGGGCCAATAATCTCCCTAAGAGCTTTCTCCTGATTCTTAGTCTGATTTGGCCTCGAAATAAACTTGATAGGCCTTATCCCCTTAATCATTAATAAAATAAATATTAGTAGCTCAGAAGCTGCTATAAAATATTTCTTTGTGCAAGGGGTGGCTTCCTCGATACTTATTATCAGATCCGTTCAAATGGAAATAAGTTTTTCATCCTCTTCCCTTACACTCTTAGCATTAATAACAAAAATAGGGGCAGCCCCTATACATTTCTGGGTCCCAACGCTATTAGAGAGCGTCAGCTGACTAAGCACATTTATCATCCTAACATGACAAAAATTAACCCCTTTACTTCTAGTAACTTTAACAATAACTAAAATAAATCTCTTATTTTATATTGTATTATCATTAATTTTTGGGGCCATGGGAGGATTCAACCAAACTTCCCCAAAAAAATTGTGGGATTTTCGTCTATCTCCCATCTAGCGTGGCTTCTAGTGGCACTAGAGCTTAACTTAAAAGTTTTTATAATTTATTTTCTTGTCTACTCAAGCACCTTAGCTATTTTATAGAATATTTTAAATAAACATAATATTAATTCACTCAACAAAACCATATTTATATCCAAGGTGTCAAAACTACCCCTTTACTTACTGATATTAAGTTTGGGGGGGATACCCCCAATAATTGGATTTTTCCCTAAGATCCTAGTCCTAATACTACTATTGGCAAATGCTAGATATCCCCTAATTCTCTTAATGTTATTAAGTTCTATAATCAACTTATATTTTTATCTACGAATTACTTATAGTGCCTTAGCTATATTTAATCAAAGACCCCCAAATATGCAAAAGAAACAAAACTGATTATCAACTTTATTCCTTTTATTAGGCCCTCTAATCATCCTAAGCTTTTAAAGCTTTAAGTTAAAAAAACTATAAACCTTCAAAGTTTACATTAATCAAAATTAAGTTTTAATAAGCTATATCTTAAAATTTGCAATTTTAAATTTTTTTTAAACTATAAAACCATAGTAAAAGGAGTAACCCATCAATAAATTTACAATTTACCTCCTATTTTCAGACATTTTACCGCGATGATTATGCTCAACTAACCATAAGGATATTGGAACACTATATATAATTTTTGGGGTTTGAGCCGCTATAGTAGGCTCTGCCCTAAGTATCCTAATTCGAATTGAGTTAGGGCAACCAGGCTCAATAATAGAAAATGAACAAATTTACAACGTAATTGTAACCTCTCACGCTTTTGTTATAATTTTCTTTATAGTTATACCTATTATGATAGGAAGTTTCGGAAACTGGTTAGTCCCCCTAATGCTAGGAGCCCCAGATATAGCATTCCCCCGTTTAAACAATATAAGATTTTGGTTACTCCCGCCTTCTTTTCTCTTACTCTTAAGATCTACTATAGTAGAAAGTGGAGCCGGAACAGGATGGACAGTCTACCCCCCCCCCCCCTATCAAGAAACTTTGCCCATAGAGGGCCTTCTGTTGATCTCACTATTTTTTCTTTGCATTTAGCAGGTGTCTCCTCAATTTTGGGGGCTGTAAATTTTATTACAACTGTTATTAACATACGAACCCCAGGAATAATTTTTGAACGAGTTCCTTTATTCGTCTGATCAATTAAAATTACAGCAATTCTTCTCCTACTTTCGCTACCAGTTCTCGCAGGGGCTATCACAATACTTTTAACAGATCGTAACTTTAATACTTCTTTTTTTGACCCCGCAGGAGGAGGGGACCCAATTTTGTACCAACACCTCTTCTGATTTTTTGGACATCCAGAAGTATATATCTTAATCCTTCCTGGATTTGGGATAGTTTCCCACATCATTAGACACCAAACAGGAAAAAAAGAACCGTTTGGGACACTGGGGATAATATACGCAATGTTAGCTATTGGAATCTTAGGCTTTGTCGTGTGAGCCCACCACATATTCACTGTCGGGATAGATGTGGACACACGGGCATATTTCACTGCTGCCACAATGATCATTGCAGTACCCACAGGAATTAAAATTTTCAGCTGGTTAGCAACAATACATGGATCAAAGCTAAACTTAGACCCCTCTCTGTATTGAAGTCTAGGCTTTGTCTTTTTATTTACTATAGGGGGGCTCACAGGTGTAATCTTAGCAAATTCTTCACTAGATATCATCCTCCACGACACCTACTATGTGGTCGCACATTTTCATTATGTTCTATCAATAGGAGCGGTTTTTGCCATTATAGGGGGTATTGTTCACTGAATGCCTCTGTTCACAGGACTAGTTATAAATCCTAAATGATTAAAGACACATTTCATCCTAATATTTCTGGGAGTTAATTTAACCTTCTTTCCCCAACACTTCCTGGGTTTGGGGGGGGATACCCCGACGCTATTCTGACTACCCAGATGCCTACACCTCATGAAATATTATATCTTCACTTGGTTCCACCCTGTCCATGATTGCTATAATTTATTTAATTTTTATCATTTGAGAAAGTATAGTAGCCCAACGAATTATAATCTTCTCTTCCCATATACCAACTTCTGTAGAATGGGCCCATCAACACCCACCAATAAGTCATACTAACACCCAATTAAATTTAGTATTCAATTATGGCAACTTGAAATAAAATTCTCTTCCCAGACGCAGCTTCACCTATTATGGAACAAATAATCTTCTTCCATGACCATACTTTAATTATTTTAATCTTAATCACTATCTTAGTTTCATATATAATAATTAATTCATTAATTAATAAATTCTCAAATCGACTCTTACTAGAGGGCCAAGAAATTGAAACTTTCTGGACAATCATCCCCGCCTTCATACTTATTTTTATTGCTTTCCCAAATAGCCAGAAACTATTGGGGAGAGTGTCCTCAATAGTCTCGTAGCGGATAGCCAAGACGCCTTGACATTGCAGGTAACTGTAGTAGCCATTTTTGGTCGCCACCATTAATTAAAACCCTTACCAGTAGATGATCCTGCCTTGGAAATGGGAGTAGATGTCTGGCCCACTTTTTGACCGACGGCAAACTGCGCTTCAGAGCTACTTCCAGCCACACTCGTTTCATAACGATACCCTTTGATAAAATAAACGTGAATGAAAGCAATGACTGTGAAGGCTTAGAATCCCACCAGTGATCTGCTCAGTAAAAGAAGTGATAAATAACTCAAAGATGTTGTCTCTGAAAATATTAATGCTATTTGACGAATTGGATACGAGTTAAAAATCAATGGACTTTCTTACTGTGCACTATCATTTTCACTTTGCAAGATGTTAGCCGTGTCCCTTCAAATATCAAATGTATTATTACATTGTGCAATGTTTAACTGAGTTATTTAGAATTCAAGTATATGTAAATTTAGATTAATTTGATCAACAATCTTCTTCAGTAGGTGTAAGTCTCAATCTACCTCCTAATTTCTTACTCTTATTTATATTTGTATTCAATTTGAAGGTCTATGTTATGTTAAATGCAAGGGGATATAACATTTAAAATCACTGGAAATGGCATCAACTATCACCGGAAATGACATCATATATAGCTTGTAATGGAATTGAATATCGCATAGAAATTAGCTGGAATTGACATCGACAATCGCTGGAATTGACATTGACCATTGCTGGAAATCAGTAATAAGATAAATATGTCCTAGTGACTTCCAATCAGCAAATTACTTTTGAAGTGACGTAGATTTCCCTTAAATGTCGTACAACTTATCAATATAAATTATCAACATCATTTGTTCATTAGGGGTGTGCAAAATATTTGGTACTATCAAATTATTTGGACCAAATACCAAATCAAATAACCGGTTTGCCAAATCAAATAGTGCTTAAAACGTTTTGTCAAATATTTGATTTCTTGATCAAATAATTTGATATTTGAAAGTAGCTATAAAATGTATTTGATAATATCAAATAGTTTGGTATTTGGTCAAATAGTTCCAAAATCAAATACTTTGGGGTCTTCAAATAGTATTTGTTGATTTCAAATATTTGATTAATTGCTCAAATAATCAATTGACAGCTAGAAGTTGTCTAGGTTTCCCCGCTAAACAATATTAAAGCTGGCGCACATTTGCCATTGGCTGAAAAGTGGAAAATTTAAAATGGAAAAATGAAAGCAAAAATAAAAGTATAAGCTGGACCAGTGTAAAAGAAACTTGGTCTGAGGTCTCTTTACTACTATAATACTATTTAGTTACTAGTTAGATTTATTAATTATTTAAATTTATGTTAAACTGCCAAACCTGCATTAATAATGCTGGATTAAAAGCTTTCATTGTCTCATTGAGTAATTGACTTATTGTTAAATATAAATGAAATGGAGGTTAAGTTACTTTACTAATTTGAATTTAAACTTGTATTTTAACCTTTAAAACGTTTCGGGCGTTTCCCTTAAATTTTGGCATAATTTCAATAATTTATTAATTTGCAAACCAAATATGCATATTATTTGACACTATTTGAAAACCAAATAGTCAAATTATTTGACACTATTTGAAAACCAAACTATTTGATATTTGATCTAGTATTTGATATTTGAATACTATGAAATATTTGATCATATATTTTTGACCAAATTATTTGACTTTTAAAATTTTTGATTTTATATTTGATTTGGTCTCCGAAAAAAGGTATTTGCACACCCCTATTGATTATTATTAATCAACGAAGGCTCGTAAAGATAAATACATATACTTACTTTGACCTTTCAGGCACTCCAGACTTTTCACCCAAGTACATGGGATCGTCAATATTACTATCATCACAGCTATATAGCGAGCGTAATATATCAAACCACATTTTTAAAGTAATATGTATAACTAATATTTACATTTTAGTTGCAGTATCCTCTGGATCAACTCCCCAAGAATCTTCCATGAACTCGGAAAACGTAAAACTATCACCAAGGGATAGAATTGGTCCTTCAAACGATTCACTGAAACCAGGACATTTTGTATAGGATGGCTAATTTATTTTCATATCAAATCTTACCATGTACCACTAGTCAATTCAGAACCCTCTGCAAGGAAACCACTACTATTACTAGAATTTCCAGCATCAGGCACCGTTGATTGTCCACTGTTTTATAATAAAATTCTATAAACTTTGTGTTGATGTCAGCGGTGTAGCCACGATTTTAGTTCAGGGGGAGGGAGCACATTTATTATTGTGAAATAAAACAATTTCATACGCAAACATGTTTTAGGGACCACATAACCCCTCTATGGGCACCCGCTGGTTGGAGCAAATGGTGCAACTGCCCCGCTTCGACTGTCTGTGCCCCATTGATCTCCCTTAAATTAACGTTTTCCCTATGCAATTACGAGGTTTTATATTACAATTTTTGCACTACCCTGGACATTGGCCCCCTTTGAACGATGTCTGTGGTTACACATGCCCTCTATTTGAACTACGTTACTGGCTTTATTCTTGAAAAGTTATTAAATTTACCTTGAACTAGGTAGGGAGGTATCTATACCACCAGTTATTCCTGCGTAGGTAACTGATGGTAATAGTGCTTTTACCCTCTCCTCAGTGGGCGTCATTTGTGGAGCGTCTGTGGCGGATCCACCCCCGGTTTTCTTTATGAAAACTAAAACCTTAACTGCGGCTTTCCGGGCTTCACTGTTTAGGACGCTCCACTTCTTACGAACATCAGCGGAGCTTCTGTTGTTATCCCCAGCAGAATTTACCATTGCGGTTATAGTTTCCCAATTTTTATGTTGGGCTTGAGTAAGAGACCCTCCTTTATGAAATCTAATCTCTTCATAAACCTGGGTCTCCATGGCTGACATCAATGCCTCCTTTTCATCTTCAGTCCACCTGGAACTTTTACTACTTGCCATTGTATTTCAAAATAAATGGCCTATTTTAAGTGTTAAATATATGCTATTTTACATAAATAAAGAAACTTTTATGGAAATAAAATTTATTTGTTAACTCGTGAAAAGCAAATTAACAAGTGACTTGTTTCTCAGACATTGTGCATGAACACTATCCCTACAAATATTATTTGTTCCTATTTTAATTACAACAATGCAAATTTATTTTAATTTTATTTATAAAATAATTAATAAATACATATTAATTCTAAGTAATAGTTATTTTCAAAGTAAATCAAAAAGAACAGTCAGCGCCACATGATTAATGTACAATTCAAAATTGGCGCATTTATTACACCAAAACAGTATTAGATGGCAACAACATAAATAGAGTTAAATATAAGCTCATGACAAAAATTCAACTAAACCGAACAGAGCTGAACTAGCTCCTTCAGCGTAGCCTAGATGGCGATAGAATTCATAGGGCTAAAAATAAGTCGAACCTAGGTAGCAAAACACGTGCTGTACTGAACAGAACTGATCTAGCTCCATTGGGCTCGCACAGATGGCAGAATAAACATCACTCTCGTGTGGCGTCATTGCATGACGTAATAAGAACCAATCAGAACAAAGGGGTCGCAAATGTACGGTCCCTCTTCACTGGTGACGTCGCGCCCAATGAAAACCGCAGAAGAAAGTTGAAAGAAAGAAGGCGTATCCCAACTTTCCTAGGAAAGTCTGCAGAATACGGCCGAATACGAGTGAACCTTTCTTCAAATTGTGATTAATTGACGTGTTTTCAAAAAAAACCCGTTAGAAATGTGTTTTTTCACGCCCCTACCTGTCTGGTATAACACCCCAAGAGGATGAGGGACTCCTAAAACCGAGACCATAAATAGGCCCGGGATCGAATTAAAAGATCCATTCGATATTTTTTCTCAAAAATATGGAACGAAAATTGCTTGACGCGCTGCGGGAATTTAAATCGGATAAGAGACCAGTAAGTCTAAATTTCCTTTACGGTTTCTTTTTCAATTGGGCTACGCTAACCCGTTGCCTAGATGAATTACCTCGTTTTATCCCTAATTGGCTCAAAGATTTGGAATTGATTCGCGTCTTGTTCCGGGAAGGAGTCCCGAATCTCGATGATTATCCCGGGGAAGCAGGCGAACACATTCTCTTGGTTGCCGATGATTTAATGAATGAGAACAACGGTCAAATCGGGGGTTTCTTCACGAAAGGCGTTCACCATCGCAATATTAGCTTCGTGTTTATCACCCAGAATATTTTCCCGAAGACAAAGGATGCACGTGATTGCTCCTTGAACGCGAATTACATCATCTTGTTTAAGAACCCTCGCGATCAACTCCAACCAGGTATATTATTCTGTCAACTTCGAGGCTGCAATTACCGATTCGCTATCGAGGCCTATTTCGACGCGACCAAACGCCCCCACGGGTATATCCTTATTGATAAAAGACAGCAGTGCCCTGATGACTACATATTAAGAACGGATATTTTTCCCTGCGAAACCGAAATGGTATATCTCCTTTTGAAAAAAATTAGGGGAGGCAGTATAAAACCTCGGAAGAGAAAGAACACCCTAACCAGTTCGAAAATGCCAGCCCTGGTTGTCGCACATAAAGATTTTCTCTCGGCCCTCTCTAAATCAAATTTTAAACAACGACGCGCCATCCTTTATCACGCTAAACAGACTCTAATTGACGCTATATCAGAGTGCTGTCATAATACCTTGAAAGGTAAATTAAAGTTAAACCCTTGTCAGAAACGTAAACTCGCTAAACAAAAGAAATTCCTTAGACATATAGCCTCCAAGAAAGTAGCCTGGCGTAAGAAAAAATCTGAACCTCCCCCACGAGATACCCCTCAATATTCTTTTCCCCATCCGCTAGGGTCCTCCATGGGTTAATTAAATAATGGCTTGACAGGCGTACTCAATTCCAATCTTGACATTAGGGATAAAGTTAACTTATTCGAGCAGATGTTTCACCGATATCAGAACATTGGGGATATAACTACGAAGTCGAAACCTAGAAAAGAATCCGGACAAGACACGGCCTTCTTAAACCTCGTACCGATTCAGTTTAGGGCAAGTGCTAATGAGTTAGTTAACCGATTGATTAGTTTAGGCGATAGAGTTTCTATATCGACGGAAGGTGAATTGTTTATAGATAAGACGCGCGTTCCCGGGTCAGACATCGCCACACTCGTAAGCTACGGCATCGAGGCTATAAATAGAAAACGAACCCCCCCCCCCCCCCCCCCCCCCCCATCGGCTGGAACAAGTTCGACGCGTTGTTTACGCCTACGGGATCCTCCAAGAAAACCATCTCCCGAGTTAGGAAAAAATTGACCTTTTCAACGAAGCCTAGAAAAGCCTCAGTCGTTCGGACACCGCTCGAATTAAAACCCCGGACCTTATCGAAAGGGATTATCAAGAGAAGCGCCAGATTCGGTGCGAAAAAAAGAAAACGGAACAACCGCTATGGGAAGAGTTACGAACCCCGACACAGTCTTGAAAAAAAATATATTACGACCCCAAGTTGCCATTGTGCTTGGCGCCCGCGCTTTAGAATTACTCCAGTTACTTTTGTAACCGTGTGCGCTATGCCTATTGCAAACCAGACATAATGACATCACAGCGACATAGTTGCAGTTTGTAGTGATAATATGACCTGGTTTTAATCCTACAAATTCACATTTAGGGCAAATTGTGGTTTTATTTTTAACCACATTTCTGTTAGAAACGCCACATTATATTTATTTATTTTATATTTTTAAATATGTCTAAATGATTAAATTTCTAGTTATAATTAACTGTATTCCACGGCTATCATCTCCTACGCCTGGTATACACAAATGAGAGAATGGGGACAAAATGTTAAGCGCGCCATTATAAAGTTTTGTAAAACTTTCGTTTTCAAATATTTGCCCGGCAACCGTGATATCCGGTCAAATTGAAGATGGCGGCCGATGGGAGCGGTAGCTCGATCGCGAGTTTAAGCAAAGGTTTAACAGTTTTAAATGACCAAGTGCTTGGTTCGAAAGATAATTGATTAATTTTTCCAATTATAGGATTCCCAAATTGTTAATTAGCGTTGAGGAGATTTTATCATATTACGAAAAGAAATCAATAACCAAATGGCCTTTTGAAAGAAGTTATAAATTTGCCATTGAAAGTTATTTGAATAATGAATCGGTTCAAATGTCATACAATAGGGGTGTATTACTATTTAATAACCTTACTATTAAGTATTAGACCTTTAATTTTAAATGAAACCATTTCGATGTAACTAAAGTTGTATATGTCAAGGGAAAGTGTTTTTGGAGTTTTCGCCAGAGGCTGGAGCCATAATACCCCAATTATGGCGATAAAAACAACACAGCCTGTTACAATTGTTGATTGTGACTGAGTGTTAAGCTGGGAATCATGTTGTAGCTTTGTTAAGATTTTAAAAGACAATGGGTACAAATATGAACCAACAACTCAGAAGTACGTGGAACCGCCCAAGAGGGAAGAGTGTCCGGATAGAACCTACCTTATATAGTTAAAAATATAATGTTAACTACCATGTATTTTATGGTTTCACATTTTGCCATTAGGTTCTTTTCTTTGGATAAACAATGAAATGTTACCTAAACCATAAAAGGCTTACGTTAAAAAGTTCATTTTCGTAAAGAAAATTTAAATTATTTGGACTAAACGACTTACTTTTTTGCCATTTTCAGTAAAACCTGACCTCTGTTTTCAACGCGCCATAAAACTAACCTTTTACATTTTGTTTAACATAGCATTATTTAAAAAATTAAACCGGAGACGAAAGAAACTAGAAAAGCTACCGAGTACCGACAATACGATCCAAAGACTACAACATACACTTCGGACTAGTCACATTTCTATTCCAGAAATACCTAGCGGAAGCAACCACAAACTTTAAAATGTCCAACACACTGCATGCCCCCCATTCTCTCATGCATGTATTGTACGAAAATTTAACATGAGAGCAAATAAATAAATTTTGATATCCAGTTAAACCCGTAAAATCATACAATGTTAAGCATTTATAATTTAAGTACTCTATGAACTGTGAGGAGTAGAAGCTTGAAAATTAAATAATAATTGTTCTTAACAAATATTTGAAATATAGAGTTGTAGTTAAGTAAATTTAGAATTGTCGTAAACAGCAGACATAATGACATCACAGCGAGACATAAAGTAGAGTAAAATTAATTATTTTTAGTTTCAAATATCTTGAGCAGTTTGTAGTGATATTATGACATTGTTTTAGAGTAAGCTACTTTTAACACTATATAAACATTAAAGGTAATTATAACGATTTAAACCATTTTGGGTTCAAAAATCATAATAATTCCGTACTTTTCGCTTTAATTAATATTAACAGTTAACAAAGTATAAGTTCAACCAGTTAATTAGTTAAAATTTCTCGGGTTAATCTCGAAAACTCAAACCTAGCGCCCTCTATATTACAAAATAGAGGTCAACGTAAAATAAGATAAAATTATTTTTTTAGTTAAATAAACCTTTTTCCTAATTTTTATGTTATCATAAAAACCTCAGGACGAGTATATATTAACTGTTTTTTTACTGTATTATTATTATCATCATTTTTAAGTTTAGAAGAAAAGCTCAAGAGAGTGAACGGACGCCAACACTGGGTTCCGAGTGAAAGAATCAGGCGTTACGGGGTTAACTTAAAAGTTGGTCTTGATAAAATGTGTGACATTGATAAAAGAGTTAAAAATTGTGAAAGAGATCCTGGATATCAGTTGAAACCGTAAGACTATTTTTGAATTAACTTTTGGAATTAGAGACTTATCCTAGAGATCAGTTGAAGATTATAAATATTGATACCAGGGGCGTACCGAAGAGAGTACGTTTGGGGGGAGGGTAAGTGAAATTTGTCAAGATTGTTACGGTAATTTCAATTTAAATGTTTTATTAAAATGATTATGTATTATATTTCGCGAAACCATGACTACCCGCCTATGTCATTCTAGCGGTACTATTCCCAATTCAATGGCGAAAACGGTTCGGCGTCTAGTTATAGTGAGAGAAGCATTTGCGTACTCTCTTTATAAATAAAGCGAGATACCCGAAGAAGAAAAAAAGAGATTGAACGATGTTACAGCAATTTAAAAATCTCATCAAACCCGCTTACTATTTCCTCGAAGTGTATCCCGCTGTAGTAATAAATAGATACATTTCATCCTGACGAATACTAGTTGTTGTTTAACTGAACTGCTTTGAATAACTGGAATTATTTATACCCAAATATAACATGAAAAATTTAAACATTTATTACTGAAATATTAAAGTAAGAACAACCGATACTGTATCACAGGTTATCTTTACCCAACGCAACTTTGGGAATATTGGCTAGTAAAATTTTCACTTTCCTAAAGAATATCACAATACACTCTTTTTAGAAACATTTACTGGGCGCCGCTTTTATCGTACAGACAACCAACGAGCCAGCCCTCTACCGCAGAAATTTTATTCCCCCAAAACCAATTTTTTCATCAGCCTCCCCGTAGACTGTAAGGTAATGCGCGTTTAAGAGTCTATAATATTCACGACTTACCTAATTTACCCTAAGTAAATAAAAACTCCTGTAGAAATTAAAACTAGGTATTTTTATAAATGTTACATAGATTGCCAATTTAACGTAGAAAATTAACACTGAAATAATAATGAACAACCGATATTCTCTACCACGCGTCTATCTACCTTTGAATTTTATAAGGTGCTGTAGGAAAATTTACTATTTAAAAAGCTTTTACCACAAGGCTGAACTTAAGTTCCGACACACTATCTGCCTAGCATAGAAATCAGGTCTTGTAAGTTATACATAAGGAGTAGCAACTACATAGAAATCTCAAACATTGTTAATGGCTTAAGGGAAGTAAATTGCTGGGAAATTCTAAATGATTTGTTGCAACATCGTTTACAATCGATTAATAGTAGTTTTTTAAATTAACAAATACGTTTCATAATTTTCATTTTGCCAAATCCACCTCGATTTTCCAACTCTACAAACCTTTGTTTTCACTAGTGCCCCGCTCGGCTCAATAAGGCTTCAGCTTTGGCTCCGAGGTATTGAAGAACTTGTAGTGGAGACGCGGCTTGATATCCACTCTGATAAGACCAGTTCCGGTTCCAAGCCTCCAATGCCATTTTAATAACATAACTAAAATTCAAACGCTGTTAAATCGTTTAAAAATTATTTCCCGCTTAATAATATACACTCGTCATTGTCCGCTTTTTCTTATCAACCTGTATAAATCACTTCTCGGTAAACATATGAAATCCTGAGAAATTGTATACTATCATTATATGCTGTCATTACATTTAACCGTGGAAAATTTCGAACTCTGAGAGTGATTTTAAACTATAATATTACGCTGTATAACAGTTAACCCTGAACGAATTAGAAATCTAACAGTGACATAGTCCCCCTATCCTGGTTTTTAATTTTCACGCTCACTCTAATTCCGTTTCACTCGGGAATAGACGCTTAAAGACATTATTTGCCTGAAAATAAAACCGTAAATATTTTTAAATTCAAAGCCCGTGACTCTCGATAATATTGTCGCACGTGTAATTATTCATTTTGGTAATATACTCTAATCACGCGGGCTTAGCAATATTTACTTGCATTTGTCTTAGCTAATAAGATTATCCCTCCCGAACCAGCGTGCGCTCATTTATACAATGTAACCGTTAAAATGTTTCAAATAAATTCCTTTAAAGACCTATGGGTGTTTCTATAAAATACAGGAGGTCACTTGTAAATGTTCTTTCAACGTTGCTAGCTTAAGTTACAGAAGACAGAAAGCACTCGCTGCAATTGATAAAGATTTTAGAATTTTAAGTCCACGTTTGAAACACGCGTGCCAACTAAGTACTAAAAAGCTTAAGCTCGATCGTGACATTTTAAACTTTCAACTTTTTATGGTTTTATTTCATGGAAACACTTTTTTTTTTCATTTACAGATAGTTAAGCTTCTATTTTCAGTTCTAATTTTGGTTGTCTTACAGGCGGCTTACTCAGGCGTTTTGAGTTTTAAATTTTAATATATATTTCTTATTATTAAATTATATTTTAAATGGTCTTTAAAGGAGCAAAGCTTTTCTGTACATTACGGTATTCACATATTATGACAAATAAATTGTTGTCATAATAACCCCCTGGAATATTTTTGAGTGTTATAGTTATATCATCACAATTTGTTTTATAAAAAGATTACCCAAATATCTATAATTGTGATAATTGTTCAAAATCATCTATAAAAATATCTCTAACATTTATCATGTAGGTAAATGAAAAAATTCTAAAATTTTTAAAAAGCAACCAATCAAAATTAAATATTTTAGAATTCCAATCAACTGAAAAAGCTAAAACCTTTAATTTTTACACTCTTAACCATTTATCTAATGGCAAAAGGCTTTAATTGCGTAATGTTGTTCCCATCCAAGTCGAAAAGATAAAAGTACGCCATGCACTAATTTACTCCATGAATGAAAGTATTCTTTTCGTACAACAACATAATATATTGCCGATACTACACATTTAATAACATAACATAAAAATTACCGTATATAAGGTTTTCAAATGTAACAAAACCACTATCGTACAATTTTATTATATTACTTGAAAAAAATAAAACATTTTATTTCTAACTAACACCAAAATCAAAATGTTTAAAAAAAAAACAAATTTTAAATTCACAATATTTTCTGGATCAGAGAACATTCTGGTTGATGTTTATCCAAAATCTCTCCATTTAAATTGAGAATTTTAATTCGCTTTGACAAAACCAAAACTAATAACAACAATTAATACCTATTAGGTTCCTTCTGTATTAATGCAATTTTCTAATAAAATTTTTATATTTTCTCACGTAAATTTTAAATCTGCAATGGTTTACCGTTATTGAATAATTAAGTAATCATCTTTAAAGTTCTATATAAATTATGTTAAACTAAAAAATATAGCTGAAATTTTGGGTTTTGATATCCATTAATTGCCAATCGGCAATTTAAAAAATAGGCCGTGTGACGGTTTAAGATTTTAAATGGGGCCAATTCTTTAACTACACATGAAGAGTTATATTATCTAGACGCACGTTAATTCATTTTTCATATAGAGAATGGACACAATAAAAGATCGCCTAATTATTTGATCATAAAGTGTTAAAATTTAAGTATGATAAAACATTTGATGATGAGGTTTCCCGATACATGGCAACTTAACCCAAATCTAAAATCAATGGAGGTAAATTTGATTGGATATAAAATATTAATTATAATTAGAGCCGGTACATAGAAATAAGGACAACCAAACACTTATTTCAGATTGTCCTTTCAATGTAAATAAATTTTGATCTTTAAGAATTAACTTATAGTATTGCAAAATTTCAATAATGTTCTGAAAAACCATATTCTTATTAACAAATTGGATTAATTACCCACCAAAAACTAAAAAGTCAGATTTGAAAATTTAAATTTAAGAGACTTACAGCTATTTCGAAGTTAGAAATGTAATTTTTAACATGGTTGAATTACAACAACCATTCCCAATGCTATAATTATTTAATAACAAAAGTAGATGAGAAGAACAAAAAAATAATTGAAAAGATAAGGTTTATTTAATAATTTTCGCTTTGTTTAGCCAAAAAAACAAGGATTAGAAATCTTCGTAATATCAATTGGCCTCTTATACTTATTCAACGTCATTCCTGGGCGCCCGGAAGCCAAACTTCTCCAAAATGCACTCCTACAAAAAATAAATATAAGGTACTATATTTTGTACTATCAAATTTAAACAAAAACGTAAACGTTCTACAATTTCAAACCCAGTACTTACGAATATTCCTTAAATGCATATTTATATTAAGGGAGCTAAAAATAATCTCAACCAGTTCTAAAATGTTTTTAAATTTCAGTAAATGTTTTTACACATTAAATTGAACATCGCATATTTGTTTGAAGTATACAAATCAAAATACGAGTGAAAGCGAGTAAATTCTCAACAGTTTAAAATTTATTTTTCGATGAACCTCGTTTAGATAGTTTTCCTGCCAGATATAAGAACCCGCTAGTTAGCAGAATGCATTAAGGATGTGCGCCTTCTTAAGTTATGTCGTCAACAAAGTATTTGGTAAGATATTAAAGCGCACGAACTCCATTAATATCATAAATTTAGAATTAAATACGTGACTAAATTCAAACAGAAAACACTAATATAACGTTAAAGCCTGAAATTATATCTTGCTGTCACTAGAGGGTGACGTAGTCTTTGCAACTAGTATCTCAACTGTTTATCAATCCCCAAATCAATTCCATACATTTCCGTTCACGAAACTCTTCCTTTACGAAAATACTTTAACCTAATGTCTAATTTTGGATTCAACTGTGGTTATGACACGTCCAATTTGTAAAAAATTCTGTTTAGTTCATATAATTTGACAGAAATTGTAAAACAGTTGAATTTAATTCATTGTAATTGGATCCAATGTAATACCTTTTGGTTGTAATTATCGTTAATGTACTGACAATGATTTCGATATTATATATATTTAAAGTATTCGTAATGTGGACAAAATATTAAGATTAAATAGTTATACAAACGAGATGTGGGTTAATATAAAAATATAATATTTTTAGTAATAAGATAAAGTGCCATAAAAGTAAATAACTCACCTCAGTAGCTATTGCTTGTTGTTGCACATGAGTTGACTGCGAAATGATAAAATCGTCTTTTATTAATTAGTTAATATCTTTTTTACAATTATAAGATTTAGAATAATTGATAATTTAATAAATGTTTCCACCCCAAAAGGTACTTTACGGAAAATTCACTTGTTATTTAAAAAAAACCCATTTTGCCACGATTATGAATCACGGTAAACATTTTCTTTCCTACTATATAAAGCGAAATCTAAATTTTGCTCTTGGTACATATTTAAATCTTGGTAAAATTAATCGTTAGTAATTGATTCCCGGGTCTAAATAAATTGGACTTGAGTCCTTAAAAATAGTTTCAAGTCCTAAATATATTTCTACATGGTTTTCAATATAAAAATCAGGGTCAGTAATTTTAACTAAGTACTAATTATAAAAATAACAAACAATCGAATAATTTCTTTGCCTGGGCGAAGGATTCGGGTATTCGGTAGAATCCCCAACATGAGACACTCTTAATTTATTTGGCGTTTGTAGACTCAGTCAATAACTCAAAAAGTCGATGTGAAATTTTATATAAAAACTTCGTCATCTAATTTTAAAGGATAATCCAAATCTGAAGTAACAAAACTTTCAATGACGCGAGCTAGTAAAGAAAGTCCATCAAAGATTATTTTTTGATTTCCAAAATGAAGCTTAATTTTTGCTCTCATTTTGATGATCATTCTTTATATAATCGTATGACTAAATGAATTCTTTGATTTGTAATCTGCCTTCTTCAACATATGAATCATTAGGTGTGAGCAGCCACCATTCCGCGTCCGATATTTTCAGATACCATTTGCCGATACATTTTACAAGAATCCTTACGTCATCGAGTTCTTTTTCGCGTACCACCTGTCCATCTTTCACCAAGATAAAATTAATTTTAAGTGACACCCTTTTAGTCTGAGATGAATGTCGCGTCTTGAACATGCCCTAATTCAATCGAAACGCACTCTAAATTAAACGTGTGAACAAAGTGTTTTCGACGGTACGATACAAAACGTTTACAAGAATACGTGTGGACGCGGCTATTGTTTTAAATTCCGCAAATCAATTCTCGCTATGAATTTAAAGTTGTCAATAAAGATTCCACGCATAAGTTGGGAGAAATAACGGACCTACACAAACGTAAGAGATAGTAGCCTATGCCGTTGAGCTGTTCGGCTAAGTCAGAGTGGCAAGTTTATTTCAGACCCTGCTTCCATCCCCTCCCAACTTAATACTTCAAAACTTATTATTTTTATTGTTTCCTTTTCCAGTTGTCCCTTTGATTTTAAACTTAAACGTAGGTCTCAAGTTTATTTCGTTTTGAAATATTAAACTTACGTCAAGGTGACCACCGTGCTGGTTCATACAAACACGCACCTACAATAATGAACGAAAAATTATATTTTAGATATTAAAACCTGTCTTTTCATCCATTTTAAAGTATGCCAAAAGATAGCAACACTAACAAACCCACTGACTTAATCAAGCGAATATGAAAAGTAAACGATCATACCGCTCTCATATCTGCATCAGGTCCTTCGTTTCTACACGAACGACGCAACATTTCAACAAAATCGATTCCGGCAGCGTCTCGGAGACAACTGTCGATGACATTCGCTAGCTAACAGTTTCATTTATAAATTTAAAACAAATTAATACAAACTTTAGATAAAAATGGACAATGAAATTGCCAAGCACTCACATCCGCTGATATGTGAGTGTTCTTACATTCAATAACCTCCGCATCACCTTTAGATGATAGTAATTGTTCTGAAAATCAAACTAGTATTACAATTTATATTGCAGTCTATGAAATATACTTGAAAATTATTTAAACGTGTTCCATCGAAATTCATATTATTAGCATCGACAAGATAAGACCTCACATCAAGAGACGATTTTCGTTAATTTGACAACGACTAAGAAAATGTTCTGAAGATGTAAAGAGCCTTTTAAATCATTATTCTACGAAATAATTCTTTTAAAACCAGTTTACTCATCCGAAAATTAAATTTAATACGAAATAATTGAAAAATAATTAGTTTGTGATATAGCTCTCATAAGCGTTTTAAAAAGACAATCTATGCTTGGTGCTTTTCTCTTCTCCGTATGGCAGCCAGAGAGTTAGGAAGTTCAATAATATATCCTCAATTTATCAACAATTACATTATGTGTCGTTTCGATCCCAGCAAACACAAAAGACCCCAAAGACGTACCAAATAGACCCAAACCTCCCTCGCTGGCCCCATCCAAAATAGGATTTATATATATATACCTGGAATATCCAAAACAACGGATGAATTCCCTTGTATCACGGGATATCCATATGATATTCAGATTTCTCGGTCAAATCTCGAATACCCTGAAAACCTCTCTGGGATATCAAAAAAAAAACATTTTCCCCTCAGCGCCCCGACTCGTTTGTGGCGTTATTTATAACTAATTAAGGTTAATGAAAAAAATAAAAATAAAATTTAGTCAAAAATATTTATTTTTATTCTAATTTAATTTTTATCATTTTAAGTAAATTAATTGTAACGGTTTTTTATTTTTCTCTCAACTTATGTTTTTATTAATTATTAAATGCGCTAGATGGCACGGTTGGTATATTATCTATTGTGAAGAAAGGGTGGATTCTCAAGAAGAAAACCCACTTCACAAAAGAATATATTTTTCTTATAACGCCATTTTTATGTGTGTTCGACTGTTCGGCGGCTCCAAGATTTCTTCGATCTTTATTATCTCCGAAAACACTAAACTTCACCAGGTAAGATTATTTCCAATATTTTATAGCCTAAATTACTTTTAGTAGCTATTATTAAGCCAATTTGAATATATTTGACTGGTGATTTACTTTAAATATTATCCCAAAAACCACCTTTTTTCGTTTGAGCACGCGGTTTTGTCCAAGGCCCGCATCGCGGTGCAAAAGAAAGCAGGGGCTGCCTCGTTGGTCCGCGCTGCTGTTACCTGCTACTACAGTATCCTAGATAACCGATAATTTCTTTAGTCAGGTTATAAAAATTAATGTGATTGCTCGATTGTAACTGGATGTAGGTGGAATTAATGCCGCGTATTAGCGGTCAGTTAAGTTAATTAAATTTTTCAAAATTTATTCATTTTAGTTTGAAGTTGATTATTGCTTATAATCTCAACCAAATTAAGGTGGTTCATTATTTAGTTTTATGTGAGTGTTCGAGTTAATTAATTTGTTAAAAATAAACATGTACATAGCAAAACATTTTCTATATTTGTATTGTGTTGATATTAGAATGCCAAAAGGAAGATACAAACCATTAGCTGCATTATCAATAAGACAACGAGCTAGGCTAATTAATGCCGTTACAAGCGAAACCCAAGATCATTTTTTGGAATACAATGATGTTTTAAATGAGGAATTGAGGTCTAATGAAGATTCTAACAACTCTTTAGAAATAGTTAGTGATGTTGAGGAAATAAATGGGTCAATTGCTGAGGAAGACAATATTATTAACGAAACTGGACCAGAGACCAATGAAATTCAAATAGAAAATGGCGCAACAAGTGATATAGATTTGCCAACTAACAATAGCGAAGAATTTCTCGATCGCAATTGTGATTCGGATCATATAAGAGCAAGCCTAGCAGGATGGGTGACTAGCTTTGGAATCAGCAAAAATTCAGCAAATGCATTGCTTAAAATCTTGAAAAAGCATGAATGTCTCAAAGATCTTCCCGTCGATTCGCGAACATTATTGAAAACACCTAGATCTTCTGTAGTAGAGCAAATGCCTCCTGGTCATTACTTTCATTTCGGACTTGAAGCCGGCATTCGTTACGCTGTCAGTGGTGAACGTGATCAAGCCTTAACAGTACCAATCTACAAAATTTTAATTAACGTAGATGGCCTGCCATTAGGGAAGAGTACCACTAGCAATTTTTGGCCCATTTTAGGTTCAATTTCGTCAATAGCCAAATCAAAGCCATTTCTCATAGGAATATATCATGGTTTTAGTAAACCTAAATGTTCTGATCAGTATCTTTCTTCATTTGTAACTGAAGCCTCATTATTAGTAGAAGATGGTCTTATACTGAATGGTGTACACAAATCTGTTAAAATGTTTGGGTTCATTTGCGACACTCCGGCAAGGGCTTTTATACGTAAAGTTAAAGCCCATAATGGTTATGAAGGTTGTGATAAGTGCACCCAGCCAGGGATAAGGTGTAGAAATAGGCACTGTTTCCCCCAAGTTGAAGTGGAGTTACGAACAGACGTTAATTTTAGAAATAAATCTTATCCTGGGCACCATCATGGAACCAGTATATTGGAGAAGCTAACTAACATAGATATAGTAGATGACTTTCCGTTAGATTATATGCATCTCGTCTGTTTAGGAGTAGTTAAGAAAACGCTTAAGTTATGGATGGGGGCAGAGGGTAAAAATGCTCTTTTTAAATTTAGGCCGGATGAGGTATTGGAAGTGTCTACCCGCTTAGAAAATTTAGCACCGATAACGTGTTCGGAATTTGTTAGGAAACCTCGTACTTTGAAAGACCTTGATAGATATAAGGCCACGGAGTTTCGCCAATTTCTGTTATATTCTGGCCTTGTTGTGTTGAAAAATATTCTCCCTAAAGATCATTATGAATTGTTTAGAAATTTAAATGTGGCAATCCGCCTTCTAGCTACACCAGAACAAACGGTTGATAAAATTGAGTTTGCCCAAAAATTACTGAAGTATTTTGTGCAAATGTATGGTATTCTTTATGGCAAACATTTAATTTCTTACAACGTACATGGCTTATTACATTTATCTAGAGATTGCTTAAAGTATGGGCATTTGGATTCGTTCAGCGCGTTTCAGTTTGAAAATTATCTTTACAAGTTAAAAAATAAAATTGCCAACACTGGCCATCCGTTACAACAGGCTATTAATCGAATAAGTGAAGAGAGACAATCCGAGCGTGTGATAGAAAATAAAACTGAAATGTCACTTCACATGGAACATGAAGATGGACCACTTCTCCAAGGGTGTACTGGCCCTCAATACCGCAAAGTTATTTTGCCAGATTTCCGGTTATCAACGAAGGCACGAGATCACTGTTGTATCCTTAATGATTCATCGATTGTGGTCATTGAAAACATTGTTACCTCTGAAAACAACCCGTCAAAAGTATTTATAGTGGGAAGGAAGCTCATGAACGTTTCTGACCATTTCATTTCTCCGTGCCAATCGTCAGAAGTTGGTATTTACCGTGCTACGAAATTATCTACCTTAATGAAATGGCCTCTCCATCAAGTTAAAGCAAAAGCCATTAAATATCCTATAAATACAACAAATGCGTACGTTGTTATGCGACTTCTTCACTAACCGAACTGAAAAAGAGGTAGGGCGTACTTTTGAATAATATAGCTTTTAAATCCTGTACGTACGTCTAATCTGAATTTATTTTGAAATAATTTGTTGTAAAAAAATTTATCGTAGATGCATACGTTGAAAAATTGCATTCAGCTTTCTTAAACTAATTTCTTAGTTTTTATATTCTAATTTCTTTTAAGCACAAGTGTGCTTTTGTACTTTTAACACATGCTTGTCCCTATAACCGCACATGCTTTTGTTAATTCCGATGCACTATATTGAAATGTGTTATAATTAGTTTGCAGATTAAATGGGTGAAGATTATAAAATTGTAGAGTTTTCACATGGAGGAGTGGCTGTAATACCTGATACATGGGTTTATAAAGAAGAAACTAGAACAAAATGTTATTGGCCTGGCGACAAAGTTGGGACTCGCTTTGCAAAAAGACGAACTCCACCCGGAATTGAAGATTGGGAAAACTACGAAATCACCATAATTTTTAGTTGTGGTAAAAATGTTTAAAAAATTGAAATCAAAATATTACGATACGAATATCAGGACTGACATTAATATTAACAACATTATCTAATTTCAGAATCTTTTGAAGAAGCATGGAGGAAGATGGTAAGATATGTTAGAGACACGGATGTTTCAACAAGTGAACGGGAGACTGGACCTGGTAAAAGAAGGAAAAAGTCCAAAACGATCCACAGTCCAAAACGAATTGAATCAGACAGCGAATCATCAGAGAATAATATGGAAAATGACTCGCCTAACAAAGTTCCCGAACTTCCAGTGTTAAAAACAGTTCATCCTTCCCTCGAAAAAACTAGTTAAGATCTGTTATTTAAAAAATATATATATATATTCTTTAACTTAATTAGTAACACATTTTTTAGATGTTACACAAGTCAACTACTTGACAAATGGATCGAAACACAAATCAAAGAGATTTTTGTCTTCCGAGTTTTCAAATGGTAATTACGTTAATAAAAAGGTTTATCATATTTACATTGAACTTTAAAATTATAATTTATAATTTGTAAAGATCCTGTGGAAACTCAAAGACCAAGAAAAGGGTTGAAAAATCCCGAAGAGTCATCTCCATTATATCGGAAAGAGTCCTATGCACCTAAAGAAAATAGCACCAACACAGCCTTTACAATGAATTTTTATAACTTGGACGAAGGTAATTTTTGTATAAAAAAATTAAAGGTAATATTTTAAAGATTGAAAATGGTGATATTTTAGACTCTGTCGAGTCGACTAATGTAGTTGTTGGACCTCGAGAAAAAATTACACCTGGAAGACAAAGAGAAAAACCTCAAGTGCTATCAAGAACATCTAGCAATGAATTCGGAAAAGATAAATCTGCTTCAAGTTTCAGAGGTATAATTTATTTAAAATAAAATTTCATAATCACTCTGAAAATCTATTACAACCTATTTACTATTACAGATGAAGTTAATGGATCAAACCGAATGGTTTCTGTTAGTGAATGTACGTAACGGTTGCTGCTCTAATAGGCATTTCAATAAAATCCCCATTAAAGTCAAATGTCAACCATGCGCTACGACGACTGGACGTAGAACGTGTTTGTCTATGGCTTTTCTTTTATCGCCTCTCAGAAAGAGGAGTCAGGTTCGATTCCAGCTTGTGGCACTGGGTGAAAATCCCGAACCACTCCTGCGTAATTTGCAAGTTACCTCCCCACTGGTTAACGGGCTTTTCCATGCGAGATCTTGGGTTTTCTTTCCCATAAAAACTTGCTGAGGTTATAGTAATAGAAAGTGTAGGGAGCTGATGGTTAGCTCGCATGGCATGTAGAGCCTGCCTTCACCCTCCTACACAATATAAACCGGTCACTAGATGACTTAGGCCTGTAGTGGTGACTTGGGTATTAGCGTAGCTGTTTATTATTAGAAACACATTGTTCTAATTTCATAATTACTACTAATTTTGTAACAATTAATTTTATGTTTTTAAATAGCATGGCTTCGGAATTTATCTAGGAATCAAGAGTTGCTGAAATCCAACCAAAGACTGATTTTGGAAATATTAGACACAGTTCTGAGCAATACAAGCAACTCCAGCCAACATGTTGTTTCGGGAGTCGAAACTGAACAACTTAAAGAAATTTTTGGTTTTCCACTGAAGGAAGACAGTGCACTAGATTTATTAGAAGATTATCTGACTACTTATGAAAATGCCAACAAATTAGTAAGTAAATATTTAATTTCGATTTTCTCCTTAGAGTCGAGGTACAATTTTGTTTAAATTTCAGAGAAGCTATCTAAAACAATTTGGAGGAGTAACTCTTTATGATTCAGTGAAAAGACTTCTGAAAGACGTTTTTCTCGATGAGTTCGCAAAGAATTTCAGCTGGGAAGGCAGAAAAGGAAAAAAAAAACTAAACAATTTAAAGCTAATGAAAATTATAACTGGTGAGATAAATGTTTAGCAAATCTTTTATAGCGTAAATGATTTATAAACTGCTTAGTTGTATATGTATTTAAATGGAGTTATTTTTTGTTTTAATCTTTCTTCATTAGATACTGTACGAAGTTCTAAAAACTTTAAAGATGCAACGATAGTGGAGGTTGAGAAGCAGATTAAGTCATGGTTCAACCATGCTTCAGACAGAACCAAATCAAAGGCTGAAACAATTCTAAAAAAAAATTTGTAACATACATTTTTAGACTTCTACTATGAAATAAAAATTTTAATTCAAATTATTCTGATTGGTTTCTTTGTTTATGGACGAATAATATATGATGGAAAAAAGGGGGGAGGTGAGTGGGCACGTATCCCCCTGGCTACGCCACTGCCTTTGTCATATGCTATGAATGTCCCAGTTTTCCCTTTTAAATATCCATCGAATATCTGGTGAATATTTTTAAGAACCCTAAGATGTTCTCTGGACATACTACGTCTAAAACAGTTGGCTTCAAATATTCGGCTGGATGTTCCCAGAATATTTCTAGCATTCAAATAGAACGTAATGAAAGTCCCGTGAAAGTCCATGGAATATCTGTAGAATTTCTTGACCGGCGTTTTATAGATATATTAGGGATCAAGAAACTGATGACATTTGGTCACCCGAGGAACATCCCATATTGTTCAATTGAGTTTTTTTGGATATCCTACGGATATAATGAATCCCCCGAACTGAACTCCGGGGAATGTCTTGGGGGCCTTTTGTGTTTGCTGGGATGGGATCCGATGTAAGAACATAACTAAATCTTGGTATTTACATGGAATTTTGATATGCTGATATGGCAGATCAACCAAAATCAATGGAAAAACGTTACAATAAATGCATTCAAACTGAGATAAATAAATAAAAATGAAGAGATAGCAAATTAGAATATTCGTTAATTATTTGAATTTTAGAAAATGCACCTAATCCAGGTTTATTTCAGCACCAAGCTCCCTACTGTATAAATATGCCTGGGGCCAAATAAACTACTAGCAAGGACGATAATATGCTACTAAGAGAAGTTTTCATTTTAAGTTGGAGCTGAGCGAAAATGTCATTATCGGAAAAAGGTATTCAAATTAATCCAATATCTTACCACAATATGACTCGGCCTCAATTTCTTCAGTCTCGCCAGTTGACGATGATTTTATAAACAAAAACGAACAAAATAAGATAAACGAAATTTGCCACTGCATCGCTTCTAATTTAAGAAATATTTATTTTTAAAAAGGCAACTATAAATGTGTAATGAACTATTTGATCATTACGTTTTATATTTATATGATTGATATGGATTTTATCAGTGTTAATTTTTCTTAACATCCTCTCTTAATTATATCCTTTATTAAGAAAATCGGAAATAAACTAAAAATATTCTTTTAACGGAAGTATAACTAAGGCTGTAAATATTGTAATTTGACATCTTAAATATAGATTTTAACGGAAGTAAAACATTTTTCAATATACGATAATTAAAGAAAACTAATTGTGATATAAACAGGGTGTTTCAAAAAGGTCTGGCACAAATTTACTTGCGTGTTCCTCTGGTAACAAGGAGTGAATAAGGTTCTAAGAAACATTTTCCTAAATTGAACCATATCCGAGTAATTGGCCGTCAAAAATCGGCCTCCAAAACGACGAAAAACGCGCAAATGTGCCGTTTCTATTATTCCTTGGACCCAATTGTTTTCTCTCACTAATAAAAAACAAAAATTAGTATCAAAAGTGCGTTATTAAATTAAAAGAAGAAAGCAACGTGTAGAAAAACCAAAACAAAAACAAGGTATTTCTAAGTGACTACGCCTATTAAAAAAGGGAATTATTAAATTTCGTTTTTTTATTCTCCTAATGCCATAAGTAAGTAAAAATTAAATACATTGTGAGGCGTTTTGGAACGTATCTCGCTCATCTCCCTGTTTTTTCCCCGAATGCTAGATCACTGCTTGAAGCTGGCTTGTTTAGTTAATTAAAAAAATAATTTAAATAGTCACTAGCAAACAAAGGTTTTTAGTCTATAGATTTAGTCTATAACACATGTTCTTATAATTTTTTGGACGGGTACGAGGCTCGAATTTGCAAAAAACTGAGGTACTTCAATAATTAAATTAACATTTCGTATCTTAAAGCTGTTATGCTATGGCGTACTACACGAATGCGGAACATGCAGATATGCATCTTATGTATCTTATGTATGAACTCGCTTAGGGAAATGCGGTGAAAGCGTGGCGCTTATATCAGGAGCACTTTCCTCAAAGACTGCTTCCAAATCGGCAAACGTTGACGGCGGTTGACAGACGTTTAAGATAAACTGAAAAAAAAAACAAACCACGGGGCCTACTACTGCAGAAAGAAACGTTCCAGAAGACGTGGAGGACTAAGTACTAACTATCTTCGAGGATGATCCTACGACCAGTACAAGGCCAATTGAACGTCGAATTTGGTCAGTGGTTTCCGGAGCAGACTAACGAAGTCAATTGGTTTAGAACACTCCTAGTTCCTGACGAGGCTAATTTTTCCCGTGACGGAATCTTCAATTTACATTATCGCCATGAGTGGCAGCAAGAAAATCCGCATACGACTACCTTTAGGTCACATCAAGTACAGTTACGTCTCAACGTCTAATGCGGATTTGTTAGCGACCTTATAATTGGACCTTATTTTCTACCACCAAGACTAACTGGTGAGTCGTACTTAAGCTTTCTACAATACACTTTACCAGATCTTACTAGCAGTAAGACAACAAATGCGGTTTATGCACGACGGAACACGCCCTCATTTTAGCCTTCGGGTTAGAACTCATCTTGATGAGTTTCCTAAGAGGTGTGTACTAGGTCGGGGCCGGAACTGTTTCATTGCAAAACAGATCTCCTGATTTGAATTCATAAGATTTCTATCTCTGGGGACATATCAAGGACTTGGTATACAAGACTGAAGTTCGAGACGTTGAAGACTTACGTCAACATATAATTGACGTCGGCAACACAATCCGAAACACGCCAGAAATGTTTCGTCGTGTTCGAAAATCTTTCCGAAAACGAGTCCATGTTTGCCTTCACGCCAGTTGCGACCATTTTGAATATTTGCTGTAATAACAATGATCAATGAAATGTTTCTAGGTAACCGTACGTGTATCCTCTGAGAAACCATAAAACAAAGAAAATATTTTTTTACGGTGTTTCTTGGTATTTTAAATCATAACCACTGGATGTGATCGCTAAATAAGCTTTTGCTAGTAAAAATATTTATTCACTTATCTCATAAGACGTTTTTACTCCTTGTAACTCAAAGAACACGGAAATTTTGATTCATTAAAAATTATTGAAGCCACGGTGCAATTTGACTGTTAAGACTTATATGGGCAAGATGCATGGAGAGATCGGAATAACAGATGTCATTAAATATAGGTTAACTCATGAACCGGAAAAATATCAGATCATAATTATTGGAGGCAAAGTCAAGTGAAGAACAACCAGATGACATTTCCTTGTCATATTAAAGAACTGTTTAAACTGCATTAAAATGCGAGCTTCAAATCATTAAAAAATTAAAGTATCTCTTTCCCTCAAATTTATAAAAAAAAATATAAGGTTTTCATATCAAAGTACAGCTTTAGATCTTTTTAAGGAAGCCGATATTCTCATCGACAAGCTATCAAATTCCAAAACAGTCAGCCCACCATTAAATATTTAAGAACAATGAAAAAGTAGTTGGTTATGTATAATGTCAGAAATCGTTGTCATAACATCGAAAGCCAAAATAGTGAGCAAATGTTTTTCAATAACTGACGAAAGATTTAGATTTGCTTCAAAACACTTTTATTGACTATGTGCTCTAGCAAAAAAAAGGTATAATCCCCAGTAGCACATAGGTGCCGAAATACAGTTGGTTAAGAGTCCAAAGTTTGTAGACGGTAAAAATTACAATTGGCCGGCTGTTCAAATAACTGTCGGCGGTATACTTGTTTCCGGCCTGATTACCGACAGTTGGCGCCGACCGTTGCATTAAAGGTCTCTTTGTAGAAGGTAAAATTACAATTGGCCGACTGTTCAAATAACTTTCGGTGGTTTACTCGTTGCATTAAAGGTCTCTAATAGCCTCAATTAAGTATATACAGCCGACAGTCGGCCGGGGGATTTACAAAGTGCCTTTCTCTATTCTTAAATGTCTACATGGTTTTTTTCCTGCTTCCCCGTGCGTAGAGTAAATTCTACGAATTGTAGCCGTCTACTGACCGAAATATAAAATAATTATTTCGTAACAATCACTATAGTAATGCTTAAAGGCCGACTACATAAATCTTCGGTTTACTCTGTCTTTCACTGGAAGTAGGTTGACTGCATGGCACACGTGTATTGCAGTAAGCCTACTTCCAGTGAAAGACAGAGTAAACCGAAGATTTATGTAGTCGACCTTTAAGCACAGGCTTAACAGACGACTGATACGAAGTATACCCCCATAGCAGACGCTATAGCTACAGCGTCGCTGCGCCACCTAGCAGCGTGGGAAAGAAGGCGGTGGCAGTGGGCAAATGACCAGTTTACAAATTGCTCGGACCAGTTTTTTAATTAAATCGGAGAGGGGTTAGTTAATTCGAGGTGTTTTATTTTTTTTGTTAGTAATTTGTAAAATACTAATTAGTTATAAGTTTGTACAGGTTAAAACACGATATTCTAATATAGCAGACGGCGTTCAATGGTCCAAGGTTAGTAAATTTTAGTAGTAAAAGGTTGCCTCGATACGCTGTGGTTTCTAAGGGCTAAGGCTGGCTACTTCGTTGCTAACGAAAATCGTGACGTCACTGAGATGAGATCCTATTGAAAATCAATGGGATCTCATCTGGGTGACGTCAGCAAAAGACGAATTTTTGAGGCAATGTAATAATTCTTTCAAACCGTTTCTCGATCGAGACCCCGTTGGTCAAGGTCCAGTTTATTTATTCTAAGCAATGGTCACATGTCCACTTTAAAAAAATTCCTTATTTCCCACCCTGCCACCTAGTCTAGTTTCGGTTAACAAGGATAGGAAGGGAGGCGAAGTAGGTGGAATGAACGCGCCAGCATCCTTGTAAGACGTGTAAAGGGCGGTAAGATGACGGCCGCTACGCCAAGGGGGTCTCATGTACGAAAAAATGCATATTGGCCGAACCAGGTGACGTCACCTGTAACTTTGAGAAGGCTAGCATTTTCCAAACCAGTGACGACATGTACTACAGTAGAAGGCTGAGTAACAGACCTAGAATCAGACGATGCGTAAACCAAAACCCCCTTCTCTAGGCAATATTTTCTTGTTTAAATTTTACCAACCTTGCGCTACGTGCTGCCATTTTTCCGAATTGTTCCCGCCAAGCGCGCTAAACTTTTTACAAGGATACTGGCGCGTTCATGCCTCCTACTTCGTCTCCCTTTCTAAGTTTCTGTCCTCCTTGGTTTCGGTATCGAAAGGATTAGGCGATTGTTTAAAGACTATTTCAGCGACGTAGTGACCAACCGAATATTCAGCGTTCAGGTGAGGGATAAATATTAACATCGCAAGTATACTATTTTTACTTGTTGTGGATATATTCCAAACTGTCCGTTTTATTGAGTTATTAAAGAGATAATATTAGTAGAAGGAAAGTGAGGGTCTGGCGCCAAACAAGGGTTCGGGTTTGGGTTCGGGATCGAAATCCGGGATTTAAAGGGTGAAATGGGGGTAAAATCGTCGAAAAGTCAATGTATTTATGGTATTTCTCGCGACGATTTGTTTTCCCGTATATCAACATATTGTGTTCAGGCCAACTTGTTCATTTATCTCCGCTTATCTCGAAAGATACTTGAACGTATATCTTATGACGTTTTATCGTACGGAATAAGTTGAAATGATGTAAAAAGTGATAACCTAGGCGGCGCGCGCGCAGATTTTCTGGGGGACGCAGTTAATTTGAATTTAAGAGTGTTTTGTCGTCATGGAATATTCGTTGTTAAAGTAGAATGAAATTATTTTTAAACAACATTCAATGTCATTAAGTGTCTATTTTAATCAATAAGATAGAATCGTTAAGTACTTTGCGGGAGTGTTTTGACGTCATGGAATATTCGTTGTTAAAGTAACGTAGAATGGAATTTGTTTTTTGACACTTGAACGTATATCTTATCACGTTTTATCGTACGGAATAAGTTGAAATGATGTAAAAAGTGATAACCTAGGCGGGAAGATAGTGTTCGCGCGCGCGAGCGTGGATTACCTGGGAGGCGCGGATTGCCCAGGGGTACCGTTAATTTGAATTTAAAACATGGATTCCCTCTTCAAAATAATTCATGTACCCAAAATTGGACCGCAAGTTTTTTTCTTTTTAGGGGAATCTCTATGGGAGTTTAACATTACAATAAAGCTAATAGGTCCAGATTGGGGTACTTTTGGTCCGAAATGGGGTACATAGGGCCGAAAATGGTGACTTTGGTCGTTTTTAGGGTACTTTTGGTCTATTTTGGTCCATTTTTGGGTACATCAGAAAAGTAGTTGGAAAAACGAAGAGCCTTATTTTTTTTCCATCCATCTCAAGTTTAGCTCGTGTCTCGCGATCACGAGATTTTGTTTCCTTGGTAACCTTTTCAATAGCGCAAGGATTATAAGCATTTTGGCATTTTTAGGTCCGCTTAATGTATGTTCCGCGTGAAACAAGGTCTTATTGAATTTTTTCAATGGAAATGTTATACATAGGCATACTTATGAGCAATTATGTTACATATGATATTAGGTATAAAATTACGATAAAAACCGCTTACCTATATTTTAAATACGGTAAATTAAAAATACTTAATTTATGTACCAAGTTACGTTTAAAAGAACCTTTTGTAACAATTCCAATATGTAAATATAGGTATAAGGATTGAAAAAATACTTAAAAGTAAGTGGTTTACTGATAAACTCTAAAGGAATTTGGACACAATATGTCTATATACGGGAAAACAAATCGTCGCGAGAAATACCATAAATACATTGACTTTTCGACGATTTTACCCCCATTTCACCCCTTAAATCCCGAAAGTAAGGGCGAGGCTCCGAACCCGGGTTCGGGTTTGGGTTCGGGATCGGGATCCGGGATTTAAGGGGTGAAATGGGGGTAAAATCGTCGAAGAGTCAATGTATTTAGTGTATTTCTCGCGACGATTTTTTTTTTCGTATATCAACATATTGTGTTCAGACCAACTTGTTTATTTATCTCCGCTTATCTCGAAGAGTACACTTGAACGTATATCTTATCACGTTTTATCGTACGGAATAAGTTGAAATTATGTAAAAAGTCATAACCTAGGCGGCGCGCGTGCGCAGATTCCCCGGGAAGCGCGGTTAATTTAAAACACGGAGTGTTTTGACGTCATGGAATATTCGTTGTTAAAGTGGCGTTGAATGGAAATATTTTAAACTTCATTTTAATATCATTGTAGTACTTAAATACGCTTGGCACTTGAACCTATGTCACGAGTATTTCTTAAAACGAATATTTTAAGTATGAGAAACGTATCGTTCTCAAATGATACTTGAATATACTATAAAAGGGGTTGTATAGGGTTGTGGGAGATCATTCCATGGTTAACTGCGGAAGCTATATTCAAGATGCCGAAAGCTCAACATATTTGCCCTACGTGCGCGAAGAGTTTCGCTACCAAGTCCTACTTAAATCGGCATGTTAGAGAAGTACACGGTGATAGACATACGTTTGTCTGTGAAGTATGTGGTAAGAAAGTTGCTAGATTGGAACATTTCAAGAGTCATCAACGAACGCATGACTTGAATGTACCCGGTCCTTCTGAACCCATGGACCTGTCTCGCACACCGTCACCAATACAACTTTCATCAGCATCTTCCCGTACACCATCGCCATACCGTCCACCTTCACGATATTCAACTGGTGACCCTCCGTACACAACCATCTACATCAGCTTTACCCAACAACCTAACACCACCTATTCCTGCCTCACCAATACTTGATGAAACACCACCAGCATCCCCAAGTACGGTCCTGGCCTTGAATGATACGCTAGCGTCTATTCGTTATAATGCCGAAGACTATGATATTGATGCAGGGATGTTTATTGGACGTTACCGAGCTGCTTTCCGTAAATTTCTAATGGAAAGACTTGCCAGTAAACGCGGAATAAAATGGTTCTTACTCGTAAGATCTGTTTATATGAGACCTTTAGGAGGTGTGGAACAAAGAGCGGAAGTACGACCCTATTTCCGGAGCACTATGCAAACAACATTTACGCTCGACGTCATTGAAAACCAGCTGAATGACTGCATTGAAACAATACAGTCAGCAGGGGAAAACTTTGAAGCGACAGGTATGTACTAAAATTTATAAGTTATATTTTGAACTAAAACATTATATTTTTGATAGGATCGGGTTGGGTAATTGATCGTACTCTGTATGTAGAATTAAATGTAGCATCTTACCAACCGTTGCGGGGGTCATCGTATATGGAACTACCTGAAAAACTATCTCGATGTCACGCGATTCTTAATATTAGTGTTTCCAAATATAGACCTTATGAAAATGAACTTGATACCAGTGATATATCTTTTCCTTTCAAATTAAATGCTACAGAACTTAAAAAATTTTAATTAATGGATAATTTATCAATATCTTTGTTTGGCTTCTCGGGAGATATATTCCCTCTTTACGTAAGCGCTAACAAGTGTGGTAGGGAAAGGGAGGTTGATTTGCTATACATCCCCGATGAAACTAAAGATATTGATGATAGGAATAGACATTACTGTCTTATACGAGACCTAGGAAAACTTTTACAGCATCTAAAAAAACAGAAGCACAAGTTATTACTGCAGGTAATTTAGTTTCCAATATATTAGTTTGCAATCTACTAATTATTTTCTGTTAAATAATGTGTCTTCACCGATTCAGTGGAAACAACGCGGAACAGCGGCGTGATGCACATATCGAAGAATGCGCCACCCACGGCATCCAAAAAACAGTTTTCCCTACCAAGAAGAACACGGTTTATTTTGATAAATATGAGAGGACGGAAAAAGTTAAAATAAAAATTATTTAATTTAACTCTTAATAAAATGAAATTATTAGGTGTAGTATGTATTTTACGCCGATTTTGAAGCAATCCTACCGAGAGTTCAAGGATGTGATCTAGATCCTGATATAAATACAAGCAAAGTACACATGCATATCAGTTGCGCGTATTCGTGGGTGCTTGTTGGACCTAACGGTAAGTTATTCGGCAAAATTTCTTTTTAGATATATTACAATAGGATACTTATAGGTGTACCTGTTCGAACCGACTGCTATCGAGGACAAGATGCAACTCGAAGATTTCTAGAGTCTATTCTGGAATTAGAGACGGAGTTGATGGAACTCATTGAGACCAATGTACCAATGATTATTACCCCGGAGGAGGAAGGACAGTTTCAAGCTGCTACGCATTGCTACATTTGTCAGAAACAGCTAAATCAGGGAAATATGCCCGCTGTTCGAGATCATTGTCATTTCACGATAAATATAGGGGGCCAGCGCATAACCTCTGTAATCTTCAAAAGAAAGTTCCAGAATTTATCCCTATTTACGTTCATAACCTTAGCAGGTGAATTTATTAAGTTAATTAACCAGGAAATAAACCTAATAATAATAAATCTTCATAGATACGATTTACATCTTATATGTCAGGAGATTGGTCATTTTAAGGAACAGACACTTGACTGTATTCCTTCCACTAGTGAAAATTATATTTCGCTGAAACTAGGTAAAATATATTTAATTATGAATTTAACCTTAACTTTAATTTTATTGATTTTTAGGGAGATTTCGGTTTTTAGACTCTTATCGATTTCTAAGTGATAGCCTCGATGCTCTAGTATCTAATCTCGTTTTGGAAGGAGCCAGTAAATTTCAGATTGTGAAGAACTATTTTGAAAAAGATGAAGTTCAACTGCTTCTGCGGAAGAGGGTCTACCCGTACGAGTATATGGATGATGAAAAGAAATTTGACGAGACGATGCTGCCACCTAGAGAAGCGTTTTTCAGTTCATTGAAAAATCAAAATATTTTAGAATCTGATTATTTACACGCCCAAAATGTTTGAACAGCGTTTAATATTCAAACATTAAGTAAAATTACTATAGTATAAATATTTCAATTCTCTTAACCTCGGTTTTCGTATGGGGAATACACCGACCTCTATGTGAAAAGCGATGCGTTGCTCTTAGCCGACGTTTTTGAAAATTTTAGAACATTATCTATAACTCATTATAAATTAGATCCCGCTCACGCTTACACCGCACCAGGTTTAGCCTGGCAAGCAGCTTTGAAGATGACCGATGTTCGCCTCGATCACGTACTTGATATAGATCAACACTTATTTATTGAAAAGGGTAACGCTTTTTTGATATTTTAAATATTATTGTATTTACATTGAATTTTTTAGGTATTCGAGGCGGTGTTTCAATGATCTCAACTCGTTATTCTGAAGCGAATAACAAATATATGCCCGACACATATGATTCGTCTAAAGAGAGCATATGCTATTTAGGTAATTTTTTTTAATTTTAATTATTTTAATTTTAATTATTTTAATTAACTTAATTTAACTTAATTGAAGATGCGAATAATTTGTACGGTGCTGTTATGTGTGAACCACTACCACTAGGCGACTTCCAGTGGGTTCATGATAATGATTTGCAAGCACTCTGTGAAAATATTCTGAGTATTCCCAATAACGTTGAAAACGGATACTCAAGGAAAATGGTTGGAAAAATATGTTAGATTCAACACTGAACAGAGGAAATTATCCAAGAGCTCATTTGAAAAGAATTTCTGGAAACTTATGGTTAACTCTGTTTTCGGGTAAATCAATTTAAATTATTTATTGCTGTTTTTTCCCTTACTTCATTTAATTCTTTAGAAAAAAATCTACGGACGCATATAAATTTCGAGTTGATTCATAAACCAGAAAGAATGTTAAAAGTTACAAGTTCCCCGCAGTTTGAACACTTTACCATCTTTAATGAAGAGTTAGCCGGCGCTCATAAGAAGAGAGCTAAAATTGTTCTTAACCAGCCTATATTTACCGGATTCACCATTCTAGATTTATCCAAGGAGCTCATGTATCGGTTCCATTATGGATTCCTTAAAAATACGTACGGGAACAAAGCATCACTATTATTTACAGACACTGGTAATTTAATTTAATATGAATTTTTTATTTAAATAGTACTAATATATAAAATATTTACAGACACTTTAACGTACAACATTAAGACGGATGATGTTTATAAAGACTTTGAAGGTCATAAAAACCGCTTTGACTTCTCTGATTATCCACCTTCGCATTTCCTTCATTCTAATCAGAATAAAAAAGCTCTCGGCTATTTTAAAGAAGAGACAAATTCACAGTTAATTCAAAGCTTTGTAGGACTTCATCTAAGACCGCTGAAGAGATAGAAAAGGAGTTGCGATTGGGGAATCTTTAGAGTCAATTTTAAACCATAAAAAGGTTTGCAAGGGCGTTGCCATGAACGTTATTAGAAACGTCATCGGCGACGAAGACTATGAACGTTGTCTTTTTAATCAAGAAACCAGGTCAGCGGAGATGATGCGTATAGCTAGTTTCAAGCATGAGGTATTTACTTTAAATACTAGAAAACTTGGTTTATCACCAAATGATGATAAGAGATATATTCTACCCTGCGGGGTTCGTACCTTAGCGCACGGTCATAAAGATATTGAATGCTTGTATTTATGTATATATAAAAAACTGCTATTGCTATAAATTGTTAAAATTATTTTATTGAATACATTTTGCACATAAACTCTTTAATCATTTTATCGTTTACATTTTTATCTTTCTTAAACCTAGACACAATGTTATACATTTCTATTCCTTTACACCTGTTAATAGCAAAATATATATTAGTAGTAACAGTTTTACTGTTTCGTTCAATAAAGTCATTAAATTTAAAATAATCTGGCGGGTTTCCAAAGGAATCCATGAATTCACTATTTTTATGTTTAGAAAAATATATTAGAACCCAGTGTTCTCCAGGTTCAGCACTCGTATCGGTATTTACAATAAATAGAGAAGGGAATATTTTTACATATTTAGGTAGCTTGTCAGCCGCGAACACGCCTCGAAATATACTTTTAGTACTAAAATCTTTTTCAAGAATTTTAGTTATCTGTAGCGAATCCATTAATTACTGTAATCGAAAATCACGGTTCGGTTTTATCAATTTGAATCAAATTTTGAAACTCAGCGTAAACTAGAATGGAAATCGTCTCCGGTAACGGTTTTGCAAATTTTAATTCTAATCTCAGGTTGCTGTTTTTTACAAGATGCAAGTGATTAGCGTTGTTATTAAGATCCGAGGTTAAATTGTACGTGAATAAACAATTTCTGTTAGGGTAATCTTCCCGACTTATCTGATTCCCTTCATCTACGTTCCACTGATTAGTTTGAATGAAAAGATTGCAATACGCTTGAATATATTGATTTACCTCAAAGTTTAGAGATAACGCCTTATGAGGGACGCTGCTACCGTCAATGTACAATCCAATGCTTGATAAATCGAAATGTTGAAAGTTGTAAGGTGATTTTTTAAATCTCCTAGAAACGCTTTTTGTTCCACAAACCCGATAACAACTTTCTTGGGTGCTTGTCCGGTAAATAAATGATCTTGCACACTAGTCATAAGACCAGCGGGTATAGAAAATGAGGTGCACTCCGAACGAGTTACAGGATATTTAGCGGTTCCATATTGTAACGCCTTGGCTTGAGCGAGCGATAGTTCCGGTATCACTTTAACTTTCCTCAGATAAAGGGAAGCTGATAAAATCTCCACTTTACATTTTACGTCGGAGTGAACGCAAAAATCTGCTCTATTTTTATCGAATTTAAATTTCAAATCAACCATATTTAATAAAAAACGTGGTTGTTGACATAATCAGTATGGACTACGCCTAACAAGTCAATCGCCCCTTTTTGCGCTAAACTCGCTCGTTTAGAGAAACCATCGTTATCGAAAAATGAATCGAACTTTCCAGGTGTATCCCGATAGAAAAGTGAACTCGTTAACTTTTTTTCGCAGATTCTCCGAACGTTAATAGAGTTTGTATCATACTTTTATAAGCGTAATTTTGACTGGAAGGTGTTACTGATCTTTCATTCAGAAATACGTGAACGTCGCTAAAAAGCGAATGAAGAAACAAATTCTCGGGGGCGATATTGTCGGCTGGAGTTCCGGCTGCCCCACCCGCAACACCTGGAACCGCAGGTTGCGGTAGTTGACCATTATCTTTAGTTACCTTAATTCGAACGTGCAACAAAGTTTGTGAAAGGTCTATATACGTTTCAGAGTTACCGTTGATAGAAAATGTAATTGATGCGTTATCAACTATATTTGATATTGGATTATACTCAACCCATTCACCACCAATAATCGAAGATTGTGTCATTGGTACTTGAAACAAATCTAGCTCGGAATTTATACATTCAACCGAGTGCGGGTGTAAAAGGGCCATTATAAGAATATATCGGAACGTTTAGGGAACCGACCTTTCGCTATCCTGCTTGTTGTTGAAATGCCGCTTTTCGACTGAGTTCATTTCCTTTTATTTCCGGAACCTGTCATTCTTTTAATATGATCCGTAGCTGAAGATGTTAGTCTCATAGCTTCATCAGCTGCTGAAGCTACAGTTTGCCTTCCAGCGTTAATAGAATGCGATTTAAGCGCTGTTTTAATTGGGACTCCGCTAACAACATCGGCCGCTACTTTCGCTCCGGTACTTAAAAGTTTTTTCCCCAAGTAAGAAGCGCCTTTCTTCAGTAAAGGTACCGCGAATCTCAACGCTGACGATAATATATTTCCTAGACCATGTCCTCTTTGCACAGCTAAACCCCTATATACGGGTATTCCACCGAAACCAACCTGGTTTAAATAGTAACTTTCATAATCAGTTCTTGAAGGTGAATATTCAGACCTCATGATGTTAACTGTTCGCTCTCTTAAGCTAGAATGAGGGTGTGTCCTGAATGGTTAAAGGTTTAAAGTGAAGTCCACATTTTCGGGGTTTAAAATGTAATACAACGTGAGCTTTCCCACTATGGAACTGTATTGGCTCACCTAAATCATCTGTAATATTAATCTCTAAAGTCTTAATATTATTACACACGACTGGTAGGTAATGAGGTTGTGAAAATATTTTCGTAGCTGTTTTCCCATTAGACTCAGCTTTATCTTCGACGCTTATAATTCTTAATAGAGGTGCTAAACTATCCCCAACAACGCTATTTTCAACCAGATCAGAATAAACGAATAAGGAATGTAACCCAGCGTTCATATCAACTGGGTAGGGGGTTATCATTGAATTTAAAATGGTTAAATCATTATCTCTTCTATCCTTAAAACCTAGTAAAATTGATAGATCGATTAATTCGATTAGAATAATTTAAATAAGTGAATGTAACTTGTTATTCTTGGTTGTGAACGTTCATAAGATGTAATAGTTCTTCCGGAGTTTTATAAAAACCCGCGGGAACTTCAATTATTTTATCATATTCGAGAGGGTCTTTAACTAGAGGGTTATCAGTCATTTTATCATATTCGAGAGGGTCTTTAATAACCAATAGATTAGGTTTTCGAACGTTATGCCATGTCCGAGGATAGCTTATTTCCGCTAACCCAACTTCGTTCTGTTCCTCAAATCTTAACGGTTCAGCTAAATACGTTCGAAATTTACCAACGCTATTATCTTGGTAATATAATGACAAGGAATCTGAAGGTAGCGTTACGTAAAAACTCATTTTAAATCCACTTCTTGTATCCAAGAATTAAATGTAGGGTCGTAATCTTGCCACTTTGCATACAGTTCTACGCGGCCGTCCGATTTTTTCCTCTTTTTTATTACTTTTTCGATTATGAAGTAACGGTCTTTTAAATCTCGAACAACAATCTGAACCTCCTCTCGATAGAATACTCCTAAAAGGGGGTTAGAATTTAAATCCATCAGCTTATATTCAGGTGGGTCACGTGGTAGTCTCTCAGCTATTTTAAACAATTCTGAAGTAAAATTCGGGTTATGTTTCTTATCGAAAATTGATAAATTTCTACTTATTCTACAAATATCTCCAATTTCAAACGCGTATGTTAACGGAGGAGAAAAATTTACCGAACCGTAAAGATTTTTCCATATTTTAGCAGAGTTATCTAGAGTAACTTCCGCGGGTTTACATTTAATTGATCTGTGATAACTATTGTTATAAGCGTTTATAATATCATCTAAAACGTCGACATATTTAAGGGTGTTATTCTGCGTGAAATAGCGATATACACGAGATTTAAAACTTCTAATGAATCTTTCAATAATGGACGCTTTCATTTCTGATCGAGTAGCGAAAAAGTTAATACCTCTTCGCTGTAATTAACTCTGCACTTCTTGACAGACAAATTCGTTTCCATGATCACTTTGAATTCTTTTCGGTTGACGACCTTTTTCAAAAAACGTTACGTAACGCTTCTAAAATTGTTACACCTTTCTTATTTTTAACCGCTACAGCCATAGCGTATTTGCTAAATATGTCAATAATACATAAAACGTAGCGAGATCCTAAATTATATTTAGGCAGCTTCTGAAAATCTGCCAAGTCCGCTTGCCATTGTTCGTCAATTCCATAAACAATAGTTCGATTTCGTTTGAATCGTCTTCTAGCAGGTTTATGCAGCGTATATGTATCCTGCTTTATTAGAAATTGTTTTACTTTTTCCAATGAAACCTTTAAACCTTTATGTCGAGCTGAATTACAGAGAGTTCGAACTCCAGCGAATGACCCTGGGTCTGCGGGATTACTATAGATTTTCTCAAGTTCTTTCTCCATATCGGGTAATATTTTTATGTAATGGCATGTAACGCCAAAAAAGGAAATTAGATACTTCTAATATTATATTAACTATGATAATTATTACAGCTGTGATAATTTTCGGTGATTTTGAAAATGATTGTGATAAATAGGCTAAAAGTCCTAAAGAGACCGTTTCTGTACAACCTTCCATTGTAGGCTTATACTATGAAATGATAATAAAATTATCAGGTTAATATATTTTATTTAGTATGCAACCAAGGTCTTAGAGGACTAGGTGAAGATGATAACACTGAACTACTTGGTGGTGTATGAAATACAGCAAATGTTTTTAACAGTGTCAATCTTACAGGATTTTTAATTAAACGTTTTGAAATATTTGACTTAGGAATACCCTCGTAAAACTCTAATTCCTATAGGATCAATCGCTGTTCCAGGCGTTTTTCTCACAGCATCATACAAGAGATCGATTATATTAGATCCTCCAATCACCTGCCCTCGAATAGAAAGCTCTCCTGAGTTAGCCCATCTAATATATCTCGGATCTTCTGTAGTCCCTCGGTATAATGAAATTGCATCACTAACATAAGTTGCAGGTAGAGAATAAGATATTTGCGCGAACCAGGTTTTAGGCCGTCCAGAGTTTTCAATATTGGGAGTGATTTGCTCTTTACGTACGTAAGTTAACCGTCGTTGGAGAGTTTGATTGTATAATGCTAATTTCTCTGATTCGTATAATCTGGATTATCTAGAATAGATTTCATTTCATCATCGAGTGTCTTCTCTTTTTGAAGTACAGGTGTTTCTTCATCTCTCCATTACATCTTCAGGTACTATAGAAGCATTTTTCGAGCCATCATCGGTTTATAGCTCACTTATTGCACTTCCGGCGACTGAGCTAACGAAAGATAGCAGTGGCGCTAATAAAAATGGCAGAAAACCACCCTTTTGGACCAGTATCTTTCGTCGTTTTGATATAGGGTTCTTCTTCGACACGTTTCGTATAACCGCGCTATGTTTCTTTAACCGCTTACGATGACTTTCTGACAGTTCAATTGTTCCGTGTAATACATTTATACAACATTCAAGGAGAGCCAATATAGCTTCCTTGCTAGCGTATTTAATAGCTGTCTTTCTTTGATTTAGATTACAGGATGTCAGGAAACGTAGAAAGTCTAGGTTTTCCTTTACTCGTTTTGAGACATCCATTTAGAGATTTTCTTAGCCTTTCTTAAAGCGCAATGAACAGTTTCGGAATGAAAAGGGCAGTTTAATTCAACGTCTTCTAGTTCTGATAATTTAGCACAACCGGTATCTTCGATGTTAATTACTGGAACACCGAGGAGTGTCGATAATACTGCAGCTTTTTCTAAACCTTTGGTGAAAAACGAAGTCGCTTTTTCCGCTATCTGATTGCAAATGTCACGTCTCGTTTTGTAAGGACGTTCGCCGTCATCCCATCGAAGATGACAAATGTTATGAGATATCCATCTGCATTTTCTTTTATCTTCGTTTGAAAGCTCTTTGAAAGGGCATGGAGATTTTAAAGTAAACACTTCCGATTCTTCAGTTTCTAATACTACGTAAGCTAATTCTTTAACAATCCACTCTCGATTAACCCTAGAGAAATTCCCTTCTATAATACACTTCATTTTGGAATAAAGACCGCTGATTCTTCACCCGGTATTAAACCTGTTCGAAGTAAATACTGATCTCGAGTGTGAGGTTTCAAGTCAACTAATAAATACCCAAACTTCCGTGACGTAGCTTGTTGAAACGCATCAATAACGTAGTTGCTATTGGTTGGAGATATCTGCCTCGCGAGATAATGAGCATTTAAATTTAAAGTTCTTATTTCTTTTCCGGGGAAATAAAGGTTTTGCATTAAAATTAGTACGGAGGTGTTTCTGTGAAGAGATCCACGAATAAATAAATTAGTTACATCTTTATTATTAGATATCTCGCATAATAAATCGTCTAATATAACTAAATTCCTATTTTGCGGGTTTAATATATTAACATCGAGTAACCCTTCGTGAAACTCGACTGAAGGTGTGTGTTCTAATATTGATTGAAATAGTTTCGGCTGATACTCGGTATAATACCATATTATCCTCTCCGGAGGAGGGGATATGCAGGTCTTCTTATGTTGAATCAACCGTCCCACCAGGAATGACTTTCCGCATTGGGTTGACCCGGCTACAAGCCCATTCATTGGATGTTGTAAGCTTAAATCCATAATGGTTAATGAGAATCGGAACATTAGTGCAATCAATTTTATTAGTTGTTTAACAAGTTTTTAGCATTGCATATTATTAGTTACATTATATTATTTAAAATTTCTTTCGACAATTTACAGCGAATAGTAAACATTTCAATAATATTTTCACAATATACCAACATAATTATTTCATAAAAATGCAAATCTACACGCTTAGAATAATCGGTCATGATACAATCATGCTGGAGTTGAGATGGATGATCAATTTGACAGCCATTGCACGCTTTCTTAAGAGCTTCGTGTAATTGTATAATTACAACGTTAGTCATCACCTCCTTTATTTCCTTGATTTGCTTAAACACTTCTGAATAGACTCGTACTGGTCGAGGAAATTCAACCAAGAAGATTAAGCGAAAGCTACCCCCTCTTTAGTCGGTAACAGTTTTCCATAGTTTACCCCATAACCATGGTACATTTGTCTAACATCTAAAACCTTTTGTTCGGCAAATCTATGAACCGAAAACCGTTTGGTTTCAGAACTTGTGAAAACCCATGAAGTTTCAGCTTCGTTATTGAAATAAGCTCCAATAGCATCTTTCTTTGTCCATAGCTCTTGCAGTTCCACTTCTGTTAGTTTGATGCCCTTTGTTAAATCTAATAGACCGCAGTAGATGGTTTCATCTGCATAAAAGATTAACCCTTTATCACCAGACACAGGAAATGAACAATTCCTATAAAATAAATACATTAAGACAAGTTAAGAATTATCACTGAGTATTCCTACTTACATTTTAAGGTTCCTCGGAGTCACTTCCAATACAATTCAGATGGTGAACTTTCTAAATATGGTCTTACTATTATACGGTTTTCCCTTTTTATACTCTGAAATTATTTATCTTCGATATCTTATTTATTAAAATGGGGTTTAAAATTAATTCCATTCCACGTATACGCATTTTGAAGTGTATCGCGTTACGTATATAGGAATTTACCCGGTCCTCATACGGAATCACGTGTACAATTACAATACTTGAGAACGATACGTTTCTCATATTTAAAATATTCGTTTTAAGAAATATTCGTGCCAAGCGTATTTAAGTACTACAATGATATTAAATTGAAGTGTAAAAAATATTTCCATTCAAGGTCATTTTAACAACGAATATTCCATGACGTCAAAACACTCCGTGTTTTAAATTAACGCGTGCCGTCCAGGTTATGACTTTTTACATAATTTCCACTTATTCCGTACGATAAAACGTGATAAGATATACGTTCAAGTGTACTTTTCGAGATAAGCGGAGATAAATAAACAAGTTGGTCTGAACACAATATGTTGACATACGAAAAAACAAATCGTCGCGAGAAATACCCTAAATACATTGACTTTTCGACGATTTTACCCCTATTTCACCCCTTAAATCCCGGATCCCGATCCCGAACCCGGGTTCGGAGCCTCGCCCTTACTTTCCTTCTACAAATATTTTTATGGTTTTTGGACCTATTGCTAAAATAGCCACTTTTAAGAATTTTGAGAAGGGATTATATTAGTTAGGTGAGTTTTTATACATTTGCTGCTTTAAATTTTTAGTTAATAAATGAAACTTTACTAAGTTTAATTTGTTGGGAAATATAATTCAAGCAAAATTGAAATTGTAAGTTCCTATTGATTTGAAAACTGGGAGAAATGTTGGAAATCTTAACAGTATTAAAAAAAATTCTAAACCGAACTTGATGATCAATATATAGTTTTATAACTTTTATAAACTATTTCTCAATAAATATATTTTTAAGAAATATTGCACTATTTAAATTCGGGATGTATTAATATAATACGTTTTATAGGTTAATTCCAGAATTATACGTCTAGAGACATCTTAATATTCCAAAGATTAACGGGGTCGGGCAAGAATCTGAAACGTAGTCGGGTAAGGATCCTAATCGGAGTCGGGTATGAATCCCTTATTTGGTCGGGAAAGAATCTTTATCGGGGTCGGATATTAATCCGTTATGGTGTCGGGTGTGTATCCAAAACCGGGTCGGGTATGATTCCGAAATGGAGTCGGGTATCATTGCAATATTAAGGCGTAATACCTACCCATTGTTAGTCGGAAAGTAATTTCTTTGCGGTAAAAATAGTTTCTCTGGCTGTAATTCAGGCGGACATAGTACTAGTCAAAAGTGTAGTTTCCCAACTGTATTTTGGCCACGAAATAGTCGCCGTCAGACAGTCGGCCCAACCGAAAATCAGCGCGGTCGGGCAGGCGACAATAGCTACTGGGGATAGTTTAAAAAAATACTCTAGCTTTAATGTAAGCCAATCTTCGATGTGTTTAATCTAAGGTACCGAAAATGTCCTGTTTTAGTTTGCGATTAAGGAAATCAATAACCCACCGAAATACTGGCCATAAATGTCGTGAATCGGTTCGTTCCCCTCCTTTGGGCAATTTTATGCACAAGATACCTAAAAAATGTTAAAGGCAACTAGAAAACAAACCAATAGACGCTGTAATAAAACATCTTCAAGGAAATCGCCAAGAAGTAATATTTCCGAGAGACAGGACCTTGAAGCATGGTATATTAAAAATAAGGAATTTTTTAAAACTAGTATCCAGAATTAATGACCCCTATTGTCTATAAAAATAAACTGGTCTTTCCTTAGGAACCAGCACCAGTGACCCTTTCCTTAATTTTTTTTTTGTTCCCGTATTGTATTGTTTTGCGGAATGTGGATTGGTCTAGAAACAATATTTATGTTCAAATTTCAAAATTGGCTATCACTTTTATTTCTTACATCACTATTTTTTTATCATAAAATTATTATTGAAATACACAAAGGTTAGCTTCGCATTGTATCACGTAAAGATTTTAAATAGTTGAACTTAAATATATTAATGTAAAAATTAAGATAATTTATGCCTAGTAACATATTCTAACTCCAAATTTTCATCTTCCAAATTGATTTTTTATATAAATGGGGTGTACGATTTTCAAATGGTTTTTTTCTTTTTATAATCTAGCAACAAGTTCAGAGCTACGTTTTTAGGTACTTTTTTTAGGTACAAGATACAATTGTGGGTAAAAGATACTACTTATTTTCAGGTGAACACAGATAAATAAAAAAACTCTTACACATACCTCTTTTTCCGTATCTGTTTGCAAAGAATGTATCTTATGTATCTTAATTATTGCCCTTTGGTATCTATCTTTTTTTGAGGGGCTATATCTGCGACGTTCCTTATCTGTATGTTTCTTCTTTTGGTAGTTATATTTTAATACATCGATAAAAATATATTCCAGGTACAAAGATTGAAAACGAACTTAATTATGTATTGAGTTTGAATAAGCATTATATGGGTTTCTTTCAGGCATCTCTCCGGGGTTAATGTCTACCTCCCGAGCGTTCAGAGCTTGCCAATGGACATCACACACACGTTTGTCGGGTTAAAACCACCCTGAGCCTAGTAACTTTCCCCCGAGGAAATGTTTCTGAGATAATCAGTTAAACACTGAGCATTATTAACCCGTATTCTGCGCTTAAGGTAAGTTGAACGTCATCTTGTTTAAGAGCTTTCATTGGGCGGCACGCTGACGACCCCCGCGTTTCACCCCTCTGGACTAAGAGACCTGATTAGCGGGATCAGAGTGAGTCAAAGTCACATGTTACGCGGTTGCCGGAAGAAATATTTCATTGCCATCTATTTGAGCATAACTCAAAGCTCATAATAAAGTGCCATCTATTTGGAGAAAAAAACCCAAAAACAAATACTGCCATCTACAGCGTGACCTCCAAACGTAATTTGACCTTGATATGACTGCCATCTACAGGGTGACCTCCAAACGTTATTTGACCTTGATTTGACTGCCATCTACAGCGTGACCTCCAAATGTAATTTGACTGCCATCTATGCACATCATCTGTTATTTTCTGAATTTTCAAATTGCGCGCCAGGTGTGAGCCCCCCCTCCCCCGCTATACACCAAAAACTTGTAAAAATTTATTTCGACCCCCCTGTTACGTAAATATGGAAACTAGAAATTTCACGTGTTGCAGCAGGATTTAGAATTTACATTCAATAATGGTGCTAATATTCATCCAATTGCCATTAATTAAATCCAATGACATCATAGAAATACAACTAAAACAGCATGAAATACACAATTTTTAAAATGAAACCATGGTTCTTCTTTCTATTTATGGTATTATATTTTGTAAACGTATAAAGCAGGTATGACATACAAATTTCTTCTTTTAATAGTTTTTCTGATTTAGTTCGAGCTGTGATATTAAAAATTTATTTTTTATTTCTATTTGCTATGCCGCCTAAGACAAGAAATAAAACATACAGTAATGAAGAAATTGAAGTACTTTTATCGAAGATGGAGGGTGATAGGTTTGCTGCATTAGGAAACCATAAAGGAGGGGCTCTGTCATCCGCTCAATCTGAATTATGGGATACCATCACCAACTGTGTTAATGAAGTTGGTCATAACAGCAGACAGCCCGAAGAAATTAGGAGGAAATGGAGCACCCTTAAAAAAGAATTCATAACCAAAGCTGCTAAAGTGGCCGTGACGTTGCAGAAAACTTGTGGAGGATCTTCATCCGATGTGCCTAAATTGACTCCAACGGAGGAGCGCATTAGCCCTTTTGTAGCTAAGGCCACGTACAAAGGGATACCAGGGAGTATCGATTCCGCTCTTCCCCAAGCGACACCAGTTCCTTCAGGAAGTAACGAGTACGACCAGTGCCGTAACTAGCCTTTCATGGGCCCTGTGCAAGGACGTGATTCCCCCCATTATATATAAATCACAGGAAGTCAATTTATAGGCCCCCATCTCGGTCGTGGGCCCTGTGCGGCCGCACCTGTCGCACCTGCCTAGTTACGGCACTGAGTACGACAATAAAAATACCAAATATACTAATTAACAATAGGTTACCAACATGCAATTCGTGCTTAGCAATACATAGTTCCAATGAAAAAGCTAACTACTTAGGTAGCCCAAAATGTAACAATGAGTGCCAAAATTAAACGATATGTTAAAAACAATACGTTAAGTCATTGAAAAAACCAACCAAAAACATAACAGATGTCAAAAAAGCAGAGTACATGCACAATATTCCAGAATCAAAATACAAGCAAAAATTAAAGCGAATAAATGAAAGAAAATAATAAACATGCGATAAATTAATATAGAAACATTATTTAACACATACCCCCCAAAACCCATTATTTCAATGAATAACGCACAGCAATGACTAGTAATATCTTTCTCCAAAAGATCGAAACACCTTGTAATATTTGAATGTCTTCCACAGGAGTACCATCGTCTCTGCACAGTTTGGGGATTTCGCAACTCAGTACGTATTCAAGTTGAAGTTTTTCTCTGCACTTCGAATGTACAGTACTTAATTGACAAAACATCTTTATCCAGGGACAGTACTGGTTATGCAGTCACCAACTTCCTGGATTTGTTTAATGCGGTGGCCAATGACATAAGTTGCCAATCCGGGTCCAGTGAGGTAGTTCATTCTGCTGACACGACTTTGAATGAACAAGGGGAAGGAAGTGATCTGAGCTCCTGTGCATCTGCTGTCCTTGAGCACGATGGAGAAATGATTTCAACCAACAAAGTAGCAGCATCCACTGGTAAGTTAAAATCCATTAGTAACAAATATCTATTGCCATTTGTTCAAGAGAATTACCTGCTGAGATGAAACGATATTGATATCCACTAGAAGACTGATTTGAGAACACTTTCCTCAAATCGGTTTCTGGCTGCTTGGCCTTCATCAGTTGTAGGTAGGGAAACTTCCGCTTGAAGCTTAACCCTTTCCTACTTCCAGAGTCAAAGAAACGTACCCTAAAACAAATGCTGGGTAGTGCGATGGACGATTTCGTGGAAGCTGAGAAGCAGATTTGTAGAGATGTTGGCGATATCAAGGATTCGCCTGCTACGCTGGCCCCCAACTCGAGCCAGGATTCACCTCAACTTGCTCGCATTTCACAGCAGTTGGAGGAAACTAATGCGCACCTCAAAACACTGGCTGACTGCTCCACGGAAAGAGGTGAAGATTTCAAGATTTTTCTTGAAAATGACTCTAGAAAGACAGATGCCTTCTGTCAAGTAGTTGCCTCAATTACTGGTGTTCCGGTGCAGCCTCCTCAGCAACCTACTCCATAAACATTTTTCTGGTTATAAACGCCCGGGGACTTAGGCCTGAACCCAATTGTGTCACTTCACGCAATTGGTGGGATGGGATACCCCGTTATCAAAAAGGCGTCATTATTTCTACCTCCGGGGTGGTGTGGGAATGAAATAACTCAAATGGATTGGACTTTGAAAGGCGGTAAGTTACCCTTGGTCTTGTAATGCACAATTCCACCAGTTGCTGTCTAAGTAGTCTCCCCTGATTCAGGTAGTGATTGCCTTCTTCTGCTCTTTCAACCAATTCTCGTGGCATTACATGTGCAGTTGCAATCCTTCGAACATCAGCATTGACATCGGCTACAGGCGGATAAATTTATTTAACTTAATTGTCTTTGATATCGATTGTGTTTTTTTTACCAGGTACGACTGGATGTTGAACGTTGTTGCTTATGTAAATAGCAGCAGGCTGTAATGATACGGCAGGCTTTTTCAGGCTCATAGCACAGATAACCTCCGCTCTCATCTGGGCACCTAAATCTGGATTTCAGGACACCATTCAACCGTTCAATGACGTTCCTCCCTTTGAAAAACTGACATAAATGTTTGGGAACTATTTGGGTGAATGTTATGTAATACCTCGCTTGTGGCGTTTGTAAATTCAACCTCTTTTGGAGTGTTAGGGTTTAGAAATGGAGTCATAACACAGGGTTGCAAGCCATACCCATTATCACCAAGCAGATATCCCACAGGCATTCTATTATGCACGAAATCACTGAACGCCAAATAAATGAGTCATGGATGCAGCCTGGCCAGCCAGCAACAAGGTTGGTAATTTTCAGATGATTATCGCAGACAATTTGTATATTGATGGAATAATTGTTCTTGCGGTCAAGGTACTCAACAGCATTTTCCTTTGGTGCTTTTATATTGACATGTGTACAGTCCAAGGCTCCAAGACCGTGTGGTAACACGCACCTACTCAAGAATTACCTCTGAAAAGGAAACCTTGAAATTTGTGTATTATATGTTCAATAAAATCATTTGCACGTACCTTGGCTTCTTCAGCGTACTCTGGTTGTGTGGGAAATGCACAAAATGTTCGGCATTTTAGCTATAATGACTTCAGATACTCTTCCTATTGCCCTACTGACAAATGGTTGGCTCATCCCATTTTCGTAGCTACTTGCTACTACTCGTTGAAACGAACCAGAGCCATAAAACATCAGAGCAGCTAGGACTTCCTGTTCTACAGTTATCACGAACGCGCCTACATACTGCTTGTCCAATTCTAAATGAAGCCTTAATATATCGCACAAGTTATGTACATCGTCTTTCGACATCCGATATTGCGCTAAAAACTCTCTACTCGGCAGTTCGAAAGTATTTCGTCGCTGCCACCTTAAATTTCATTATAAGCTAAGCCTAATTCCGCAACAGCAGCTACAACAGCAACAGCTCCCGCACTAGGCATTTTGGGAAATAATGGGGAAAATAGCAAAGACTAAATAAATTTCAAACTTTTGAGTACTGTTGAGAGTCTATGGAAAACATGACGGAAGTTGCGATTTACGTCACTCGAACGCTATCTGATCTCGCTAATCAGGTCTCTTAGTCAAGAGGGGTGAAACGCGGGGGTCGTCAGCGTTCCGCCCAATGAAAGCTCTTAGTCAAGATGACGTTCAACTTACCTTAAGCGCAGAATACCGGTGTTTATTTAAATTTTTCGTGGTAAGTTAGGGTGCGGCTGGGTGCCGGATGGACGAATAATAGTTCTTTCTATAAAATCGGGCAGTGTGTCAGAATTTATAGCCCGGTGTACCTAGTAACAAAGACCATACCACCGTAGGCCTATCATCGTAGTGCCCTTCGCCAGCGTCCCCAAGCCTGGACAGGTGACAAATCCAGCATGGGTAGCAGAACCCTACTACTGATGGTCGCACCTTAGACGCAAGCCATTCAACCTAGCAGAAGGTGCAGCAATGGGTGGACCAATCCCCACTTCGCACACAGCAGTGGGATTAGAAAATGGGGTGAGCGAAAACAAGTACCCGCCGCGTCACGAACGACGTCATTGGGGCTTTTACTACAAAATTTAGAAAGCGCCGTGAATTTTGACGAAATTTTTAAGAATTTTCTAAGCGGTTTAGCGGGGTATTTTATTTTTATTTCGTTGTAGACGTTCTTTGTATGGTGTATGACATTTTTTATGTAAATAATCAAGTTAAATCTTTAAGATTAACACATTATTATAAGTGGTAAAATTCTAATTAAATAACCGACTGACTTATTTTTAATTAATATTATGGCAATCAGATACGACATGTAGCTCTCTTACTCGAGCCACTAGAGGCTGCTAACACGTGTTTCCCTAGGCCAAAAAAATCTGCCCCCACTCCCCTAGAAAATTACGTTTTCGTGACATAGCGGGACCCATCTCAAACAAGTTGGGCAAGCGTAAATATTTTATAGAAAGAACTATTAGATGAAACATACTAAAAGATAGACAAATAGCATATATAGACTGCAGTCTATCTACGTCGCGTACCCGGTTTTATTAATAAATATTACTATCGTGACAAATGATAGTTGAGATCGCGTGGGTATTGTATCGATGTCTCTAGTGATGTAAGTTCTTAATTCTGATTATTCTGATATAATTAAACTTCTGGATGATTAAAATAACAATAACACCCCACAAATCTATGTAACAAATTAGTGATAAGATATAAATAAATACATTATCCGGTTTTTGAAAAATACAGCGACGTAATATACTTGCGGTATTGATGTAATTGTAGCTTGAGAGGAGAAATATTTGGGCGTGCGTTTACAAAGGCTAGAAATTCCCGTGGCCTGGGGGCGCTAGCAGCGTAAGTTATAAGATTATAATGTGCCACTGTACCAGATTTGATGTTAGGAAATTTTAACAGTGACGTAGACTTTAGGATTGGTGGTGAGAGCCTGCCGTCTACGGTCTTTTATCGAATACTCTAGAATTCAAATAAAAAAAAATTAAGGGCTAGACGGCGCCCCTGCCGGGCGCGGCGCCCTAGCGCTTAGCCCTAACTAGCCCAATGGTAGAGAGGGGCCTGCCTGTATATATTTCGCTTTGAGCTGGTTAAGCCATAAAATCCTTGATGGATTACATTTATAACACCTGTCTAGTTTGTGAACTGATCCATACTGTTATCACCTTAGTCCTAGCACCATATTGGGTAAGACCAATTTTATCTATAACATCTTGTTCTAAGCCCTTTATCGTGATAAGTATATTCAAATCCACCCTAAAACCATTCGGTTAAAAATCGCAAAGTCCTTTTAAACAAAAACGTCACGTCCTATATTACTTTAGGCCATAAAAGTAGTGAAATCAAATAACGGGCAAGATCTGTAATCATATTCCCATAAACGTCATAAACTGGACTTATTTATCGACAAGTGATGTGCTCTGAAGTAATATGCTATACCTTGCGCGTCCTAAGTATTTTACTAAGTTAAAATCCTTTGTACAGCCATTTCCTAGCTTAGCTGTAACGATTCTACTGATACAATATCACTTAAATAATTTACCAAGTTAATTAAAGAAATAGGTCAATATAAGATAAAACGTTTTCTTAAGAATGTATAAAGAGTGAACAAATCATAAAATTTACAACATAGCGGACGAAAGGCAAGCATAAATATCAAAATTTAGTTCCTAAAAACGATGTAGATGGCAGCATTACCTAATCACGGGACCATTTCAACCTCTTGACTTTAAAGTTTTCTTTCGTTCTCGCAAAATAAAAACACTCGATAAAATTACTGAAACTGTCCGTACTAGTGGTATTCGAACATTTCTGTAATTTATCGATAGGTGGCGGTGCGACTACTGAAACTGGCAAATTACTGAAAGCAGACAAGTTGTTGACTGCAGTGACGTAATTACTGCAGTCAACAAATTTTTATTTAATTATGGTTTTAAGGTAAAAGAGTAAATTTAAACAAAGTAGATAATGTATTTCGATCTAAACAATATATTTGATACACTGCGATTCTAATATTAGCCATTCTCTTTCTTTTATGGTTGTACAAAGGATTTTAACTCAGTAAAACACTTAGGACGCACAAGGTCTAGCATATTACTTCAGAGCACATCACTTGTCGATAAATAAGTCCAGTTTATGACGTTTATGGGAATATAATTACAGATCTTTCCCGTTATTTGATTTCACTACTTTTATGGCCTAGAGTAATATAGGACGTGACGTTTTTGTTTAAAGGACCTTGCAATTTTTAACCGAATGGTTTTTGGGTGGATTTTTCGTCTTTTTGTTTATAACAATAGAAGTAAAGTAACAAAGCGGAAATAATATTTATAAACAAAATTGGAAAGTGAAATTTCACCTATTTGGAATATTGAGAACTGCCTAGCTCTTTCGCCAACATTGTGTACGTTTAGATATTGTTTACGTTAATTTTTTTTAAACGTGACGTCATTTTGCTCTTTAATTCATTTTTAATGTTAATAAATAAGCTTGTACGATTGTTATTAAACTTTACACGTTTTGAACTGTGTTTATTACTCATTGGCATCGTTTACCGCCCTCTGGAGGCACACTGCCCACCCTGACACTGGCGAGACACTTCGAACTCACTGCACCTCTTTCACTTAGAAACAACCTATAAATCAGTAGCATTCGAATGTTTATTCTATTTCCCTAGGACAAGATCTGTAATTATATTCCCATAAACGTCATAAACTGGACTTATTTATCGACAAGCACTTTGGCGGACAACTTTAATAATAATAATCAGCTAGGCTAATACCCAAGGCACCACCTTAGGCCTAAGTCATCAAGCGACTTTTGAAGCCTTTAATTCAGGTGCCCGGGTTACAATGCGTAGGAGGGTGGTGGCACCCTGACACTCGCAAGACTATTGTTATCGAACTCAGCGCCCCTTTTTACCTACAATCCACCTATAAATATGTTGCATACAAGTATATCCGTCATAGCGGGCATTTTAACCTTTAAGACTATTTTTTCGAACACAGCGACACTTTTTTACCTAGAATCAACCATCAAACCTTTTGCATTATTTTTTTAAATCGCTGGTCGCTCCGGTTTAGTACTTCTTATGTGTTTATTACTCCATGGTTTCGTTACCGACTCGCTGAACTGTACATTTGTCACCATAGCTCAAGAACTATACTAGATACGAACTTCTCCTTTGGCAGGACATAATGGGAGTTTAATTTGAAACTGTAAACCATTTAAATTTCATTTAAATAGGTTCAGTAGTTTTTGCTGTAGAGCGGTCTGCGAGGAGAAGATGGAAGAAGAAGAAGAAAAATTAAGCCTTACTTTGCCCCATTACTACGAAACGTCGCCTCAACCCTGTTCGATGGAATTCGTATATGTTTGTCGCGTGCCTGTAACCTTTCAAATGATACATCACTTGTTTGATACGACCTATAGTTTTTGAGATACGAGGGGGTAAAATCGGCTTAATTCTGACTCGAGATAATATAGCAAGTGCCCGGGTAGGTGCTCTACTCTACCGGACCTTGCATAGGGACTACCTCCCTTTTGATTTAGAACGGTTTACCACAGATATGCAGTTTGATATTAGGATTTCAATTTATAACGTTTTCGGTTAAATTTAAAAATAACTTCAAATTGTTTTTGATTAAACGTGTAGGTTTGATAAATCAAAATGTAAGTAAGGATTTTGAAAATAGACTGGCCATTTTTTATTTCAAGAGTACATTGTAGAAATATTAGCTATCCTTTAAAATCAGCCGATATCAGTAAACTATGAAATATTCATTGTAATTTACATGGACTATTGCAACCCAGTTCAATTTTATTCAAAGAAATTTTATTTAAATCAAAATTTTGTTTTTTGCCCCAAATACTCGGTACTCTTCGTGCCCAGGTAAGAAAATTAACCAAGAGTCAGCATCTGTAATATTTGCTACCTAGGACATATGCCAGGCGAATATTTAACTATGAACGAACATTTTCGACTGTAACTAATACAATTCCGAGAGGAAGAAAATTGCAAGAAAAACAAATAAAACCTACATTCATACAAGCAAGAATTCATTAATAGTGCTTGTAAGCTTATCTGCTAGGCTTAAACCTAAGGCACCGCATTTTGGGCAAGTCAGTTAGCAAGTTTTAATGTTAAATCAGATGGCTGGGTAACAAACCCTTAATGCCACGCGATCCAACGGCTCCCGACCATTAACCCTAACATGTTCATCCGCTTCTTCAACGGTATCAGAACAGAAAAGCTATCTATATAGTCATCCGTCTATGTAATGTTGTTTATATTTTAGCAATTCTCACAGAAAAAAAAGAGTCAGTCAAAATTAAAAATAACAATTTCGCAAAAATATTTCTTCATAAATACCATTTTTAATATTTAGCATCAATATCAACCTCAGCTGGAATAAAAAGAATAAAACCATAGATGCAATTCTGTGAAGTACAAAATAAATAAACTGTGCGTTCTTTATTTCCTTAATCTAATTTAACTTTAAAGTGTTCCCCTGGTATTAAAACGTTCTTCGATTATTAGTTAAATTACGTATAAAATATAGACTTTTGGGAAACAATCAATCAAACTCAACTGCTGTTAATAAATTAAAAACGTTATCAGAAAATTTAAAAACATGATATAAAAATCACCATGGCTAGAAAAACGGATATAAATTAATAAAAATAACATTAAATGTAAAACTTTTATTTCAGGAAAAGGAAAGTTTTTTTAAACGTCGTAAATTTGAACAACGATATGTCTCACTGTTAGAAAATTCAACTGGCGCAATGACAATATCAGCAACGCTGTTTAAGCGTAAGCTTCTTAGTTTAAACTTTACCAAATAGGTTTAAACAACCAAAATTTTCGGAAAACTATATTTCCAAAAACAGTTTCATTTTTTAAATAACAGCGCTCGACGTTAAAAACCTAGTAGACGCCATTTAAAAAAAATTGAAATAATTAAATTTTATAATTTCTTTTTAAATAACTTCTGGGGGAAATGAAAGTGGTACTTACAGATATATTTCTTCAATGAAATAAATTTATTTTAAATACGCATGTATTTTAAATTTATAATTAATTCTAAATTATCAAAATTTGCCTTTACTATATGTTTTGCCAAAAAACAACGAACTGATCAGATTATTTATCTCATTATGCTTAGCTTATTTTTTTACATTGTCTTTACATATCAATCTTATCTGAACTGATACAGTTAGATGAAGAATTATCTCATTAACACTTTTCTAGTATGATATCTTGTGAAGCTTGCCTGTTAATGACTTATAGCTGCCATATAGCATTAACTGTGTAGAATGTTGGGGTGTAATTCAACTCAATTTTAATATTAACTAAAAATTTTAAATGAATTAAAATTAATTTGGTGATCATATTGTGATCTTTAATTAATAATCTCTCAATTTAGTATAATAATGGTGGTATTAAAGTTCTGGAAAATAAGTGTGAGACGTTGAATATGAACGACTTCTCATTGGTTCGATTCGATTACACGCGTTAGAGTAATGCCTACCATTCTGAAAGATGGCAGTCAATACCACAGACCTTTCACATAGCCTAATGCTCCTAAAACAGAAAATGAGAGGACATAAAAGTAAGGGCGGAAATATTATAGCTCGGCGAAACAGATAAATTAACCGCTAAAGTTTTGATTAACCATAAAAATTACGATTAACTGTTTATACATGACTATATAGCAATTTAACATGTAAAATAATCGTTTTTTCCCGGATAATTTTTGTTTGTGGATAAAAATAAATAAAGTGATTATTTATTATCTATTAAACTATATTTCACTATTTTTCTCTAGTTAGCATTAAATTTGCTTTTCAAAGATTTTTGAAGTAAAGATTATTAAAAATGTGTAGTTAGGGCTTATAGCTGCATAAAGTCACTTTAGTTGTAAGATGTTTATTCCACTATTTTACTTCAGTGTACCTGCTAATACACGTTTAAAATGTCTTCCTTCATAAAATAAATCACGACCACCTGTCCCTTTATAATAAAAATTATTATTTAGTTGGAAAAACATCTCGCATAGAATTAATGATCAATTGTAAAAGTTTGATTTGAATGTCCTTTGCGCTGTCAATAAATTCACAACAATATGTCAAAATATGGAAGAAAAATAACTCCTTGTCTTCGTGGTCTATATAAAGTTCCGTGCGCTGGCAGATTCCGAATATTGTAAACAACTTAATATAAAGAAAATGATACGCATCTTTATCGCAGTCGTTTCTCTGGTAGCTGGAGGATTTGGTATGTACTTAAGAAACTGTTAAGCTCGCACAGTTAGAGATGGCACGACGGTGTATCCGATGCCGCTGCACCTGGCCTCGGGCTGATATTGGCTTTTTTGTCATATTATTATTTCTAAGGCGGTTGCCACTAGGGACATGTTTGTACATATGATTACTGATTTTTCGAGGATTTAACTGATATATAACCATTTTTTTGTGATTTTCTTAAGTTAATTTCCGGGTTACGTACAACTAATTTCAATTTTCAAACTTTTGTATTGATAACTTTCTCAGAAAAAAGTCTTTCTGTTATTGATACCGAAAATGCAGGTGTCCATTTTGTCTAGTAACTTAAGGATCAATTGGTTATTAATACGTTATAAATCAAGGCCCATGCATTCTTAGATAATTACATTTTTTAGTATTTTGAATTCGCCGCAGTTTCCCGCTAGGTGCGCATGTACGTTAAATCTACTGCGTTGGCCCTGTCAATATCATAGGCCCAGGTGATATATTACTACCGGCCGTAGCCTAAGTGATTTATATCACCATGGCTTATGCTATACACAAGGCTTGAGCACCTAGCGGGAATATGCAGCGAACTTGAAAGACCATAATTTCTTTTCCAAGCATGCACGGGCTTTGATTAATTACATAGGTAGTGGCTGTACGCGCAATTTTTTATGGCAGTAAATAAAACACCCAATACCTAAGATCGTATTTATTTAGGAGCTATACCATATATGACGATTCATACGGTTAGGCAATTGGCTATACAAATGACCCAAAGAAACATTACTTTATGAGCAATAGTTTTGTGCAATCTCCATTTGATTATTATCCCTGAAAAGCCAAATATAATCTAATTCCAAGTTTTTTGGATCAATTCTGAAATATTTTAATGTTATTATCGATGTTTTTAAATATATTTATATATTTATTTAAATATTTTGTATTGTTTTCAATTTATATACAATTTTAACGTAATAAGATATTTAAAATTATTCGGGAAAATTACGAAATTTATATTAAAGTTTATGTAAAAACAGCTTTATTTTTTCAAAATTATGTCGTTAAAATAAAATATGTAGCTTTTTAAATCTTAAAGGAATTATGTTTTACTTTTCAGATTATAAAGGGTCATGATTTTTTGATGAATGAACTGATTAGATATATAAATGTAAAAAACCTCAGTCAGGACCTCAAAATTATCCCTAGTTAAATAAATATCGAGTATTCAGGTCTGGCCTTTAGTTAAAAACTATTAAACCTTTTACGGCTCAGGTAAACGTCTAATTCCCTACCCATTTGAAATTTCAATTGAAACTGAATTGTTAAAATAAGGTCTTATATCAATTATATATGGCCTTGCTACTGAAATAGTTCATAGGAGTGAGGTTAGAATACGCCCGGTGAAAGCACTTATCTTCGCGTTATAATGCTATTTTCTTAATTTTGTTTCCTGCAGGACAAACTTCTACTGATGACACCGCATGCTCAAATTTGGATCAAAATGCAGTGGCCATTCCTGTAAGTATGACCCATTTTGTAACTGAGGTGTCCTAGACATGCACGTACAATGTTTTGTACAATGCTCACAAACGGAATAATTCATTTAAAATTTCGAGTTGGTTCTTACTTTTAAAATTTTAACATAATCAAAATGAACATGGTCTATCCTAATTATAACAGCTGTTTGAGTTTGGTCGCATTTCGGCAGCATAACTCGAAAAAAGTCAAACGTCTAACACTTTACCAGAAATACCAACTGTCATCAGTAATCAGTTTATCCTTGATATTTCAATAACATTTCTTTTGTTAAAAAGGTTTACGAAGGCTCCTGTCAGTATATGTGCATGAATGGAACTTCGAAAATCGCCGACAACCAAAATGCAGCAGATATGACTTCGTGCACCGTCCAGAACGCGGCAGACCCTCGTCAAAATAAGGGTGTAAGTAATTAACAGCTGTACATGGAATTATCAGACGAAGAACGTTTCTGCTAAATAACACTTTACCAAAAGAGCCTCGTCTTACGTTTTCTATGAAATTGATATTATTTAAACACTATTAAACTTTTTTGTTCGTCAAAGGGCGGTTCACAAATTACGTAACGCAAACTTCCCCTTTCCCTTTGTAACAAAAAGGTACAACTGGGAAAATCACCACCCCCTCAATTACGCCACAAATATAATGAACCACTCAATTTTAATAGCACCATAAATCTTCAAAATATTTATATATCATTCAATATAAATACATTGTTTAGTGTTCTTGATCTTGAAAAACTAATATTAACTTCGAAACAAGTACTAAAGTGTTAGCGTACATTTAATTAATTATTAATTAAGAACAATAGAATAGATGTCTCCATAGAGGTTACGTGTTCATGTTTTTCTAAGTCATTATCTTTTGTTATTGAAGATAGAAAGTACGAGCTCCATTAGCTAAATATTTTGGAAATTAAATCCACATGCGAAACGCGCATGAAAATAAAGAACAATAAATCTTAAGCTAGTGACGTGGATAAAAACTTGTTATACTTTTTATTATAATTATTTTGTGGAAACATCTTTTATATTGTGTGGCGTAAAAGGTTTCAGTGAGCCATCCCCTCTACTCTGTGATACGCAATTTGTTAATATAACCTAACTTGTTGACGCACTTTCTCCACTTCTCAATGTTTTCAAACATTCCCATACTAAGCATAAATCTTCGTTCATTAGGGTAGGAATTGAAAATGATACGGAAAAAATTAGGGATATTACACACTCTAAATAGCCTATTACTACTTCCGGCGACCGGGGCCGGGAAATTTCGCCGTGCCCATGTTTCCAATTTCACCCTAATCTACATAAACTTTTCAAATAATGGAGTAATAAGAGTTAATGATACAAAACTGGAACTGGTGTCCCTTTATCCATTTTCGCGTTTGGAACCCCAAAATGTGACCAGTGCCGATTTTTGTTTTGCAGTAGGGCCTGTGTCTTTATTGTACAAATCTGTCCAACCGATAGGGTTAGGAGGCGTTATGACGCATTAATCTTTAGGGGAATAGATGACCTCGATAAACCATTATTGATTTCGGTGATCAAGGATTTGGGCAGTGGCAGTATTCATTATTCTACTGTATTCTAACTCTTCAACCGATATGGTGAGAAGGGTGAATGAAACATCAATTGTTAGAAATGATCAAACCCTCGCAGCTCAAACGTCGTAGGAAATCTCAAAAATGTATCGGCAGCGGCGGTACGGTGATGGATGAAATATCGGCGAGCGTGGCGTTGGATTTCGTGGTGCCTGGCTGATGCTCTAATTTGGCGGTTTCTTAGTATTATAATTCGAACTCTTATTGAAATTTATTCACATATTTTGCTTATTTGATATTGTGACTCTGATGTCAAAGTTCTTAATGGGATAGCTCTAGTTTTGAGATTTGTCAATATTATAAGTCTAACAATTGGGGACTTTTATTCGCATCTTTTTCTTATTTGAATTTTAAAGACATTGTTACTCTGAGGTCGTAGTTTACTGAAGTATTTCTTTTTGTGCGTGGTTTTTGCTTATAGACAGGGTGATTAAATATGATTATTCGTATTGAAGTGCTTATGAAAAAGCTACTTTGGCTTTAGGTAAATCTTACGTTCTGATAGTTAGTTGACTAAGTTCATTTACAGGGTGATTCAAATATTGTTCGTATTTAATGGACAAAGTGATTGTTATTAGCGTTGTAATGGATTTTTTTTATGTCTTTTTTGTTATTTCACGGTTTAACGCACCATTTATGTTAACGGTGATTGTGATTTGGTTCATATTGTAGAGAGTGGTTTGTTAATATTCCTCTTTGGTAGTTATAGTGCGCTTATTAAGTAAATAAACAGTATGATGGGAAATTAGTTTCAAATTTAACTTTAATATGATGGATCTGCATAGCGGGGTGATTGCGTGTACCAGTAGCGGGAAAATATGTGGGTGCCCTTCCCCCTTGACGCGGGTGGTCCAGCACCAAGCGCGGTGACTTGATGATTTGTTATTTCACCCATAGCTCAAGATGTCTTTTAGCACCCGCCCCTTGAGCTTGTTCTGTATCCGCCACTGATGGGTAATCATATCCCGGGTGATTTGTCTTTTTAACCAAAAAAATAAGCAAGAAAAATATTCATATATTATTTTTCATTACACTCTAAGTCAACCTTCTTTGTGAGTCGATGTGAAATAAATGTTTCTAAAAATAAATTGAACCAAAAATAGCCATATAAATTTTTTCTTTTACGTCATGAGACAGAGCTTGTAACAGTATAATCGTTGCACGCGCAATAGGAAAAATGTTTCCCAATTTTTTAATTTTATTTTCCATTTAGTCGAGTAACTTCGGATAACATATTTGCCATATTTGTTTGAGCTGCTATTTCAGATATACCGAACCAATGTAATATTAATAATCTTCATTTGATTTCAGAGATGTATAAACGGCGACTGCATAGATTCAAGATCTCTATCAGCCTGCCTTATTTTGACAAAGACCGGACAAACATTACAAAGTGTTTCGGAGGTCAGAATCTAATTCGGTTATGAATTTTGTTTCGTTAGTATTTTCAGTGAAAAAATATATGATTCAATAGAGCTTAGGCGTCAGCATAGCTTTAAAAGTCAAATGATTTGCGTTATTTCAGCAAATGTATGGTAATCATCGTTATTTTCTTATTTAAATTAGAGTAAATTATAACTAAAATTATATAGACCGAATTCAATAAGTTTAACATTTTAATTAATTTTGCAAATATGATTATTTAACACTTATTACTATAGAACTATTATTTTACTCATGTCATCGCAGGAGACAGGAGGCTGTTCAGTCTTGTGTCAAATCAGCAACTCAGAAACATCGGCTACAAAACAAGAAGGCAGCCCTTGCGTTACCGATCGCAGAAGAATCAGAGTAAATACCACTTTTGTCTTAAATTGTAACACTAGCTGCGTTACGTTTTCTATTAGTTAATTATGAACACGTATCATGAATCTGTACAATGTTACATTTTTAATTAAATATAAACTTCGGAAGTGGAATCTGCCGTCAAAAAAGCTCTTGGAATAGATGTGCCCAATAAAAGTGATTTCGACCAAATGCGTAGCGCTGTCGTATGGGGAGTAGAAACGTTTGAAGGACCAACGCCACTGAAACTCTTGGGCTTGGGTGAGGAATGTCCTCGAAAAGAGTTTTTAATAAATGTGGGTAACGGCCGTGATTGAATTATTTTATGTCTTTAGATATTTTGGGATGATTTTAAGGTGATAATTAACAAAGTAACAGTAATAATATTATTTAATTAAATTAAAATTTAAAGCATTATTTGATACCACAGTTATAACTTCTCCATACCGGTAGTTAATGTTGGATTAATTTAGCCTTAAATACCCTAAAATGTATGATTTTGCTTTAAAAACTTCTATTCGTAAGCGGTATGAGTTGTGTTTTGTTTCTCATCGGTGTATTTCTACCATTTTAACCTTAAGAGTGATAAAACATGCGAATTGGTAGAATAGTCCATACTCAAAAGTGACAATAAAGCAAAACCCTAAACCAATTTAAAGTAATTTAGGAACTTCCTTAAAACTCGTACCAATCAAAAGCACTATCCAAAAACTACGTAAACACGACAGTGAAAGAGGACCCTTGGTTAAAATATGTTACAGAGAGGTGATTTTTAAAAAAACTTTTTTAATACAAATTTTAAAAATTTTCAATAATTTAACGAAAATATGGGTCATTTAGATAGATGGTGATTAACTTATCACCCGCAAACCCACTTTTTCTACAGCGCTTGTGAGGCATTAGTGGTATGAAATTTGTTTTGTAACTCCTCGGTGTTACCTTAACTTTTAAAACGTGATATCTAAAATAATACATAGTTATTATAAGGATCTTTTGAATTTCAGGGTACTTGCAAAAAAGGTCAATGCAAGGCTGGAGGTCCCGGCCCTAAACCTCGCCCACCCCCTCGATCAGATGAGAGCAAATCGTCCGAAGAGAGGGACAGTAGCGAGAAACGCGGCGGAGGCGGACGTCGCCGTCAGGGTGATTAATGAAACCGCGACCCGCGAAGCAAATAAGCCTCAATTTAAATAATAAAACAATTGAGAATTAAATTAGTTTTTACGTTTTTCTTTCTATATTTACACACATCATTGTGCGCCAGTGGTGGCGCGAGAAATTTCACAGGTTTTCCTAAAAGTGGGTCATTTTAAGGCGCTAACAAAACCTACAGAATCTGGCTTGGGACCCCACCATTTAATTTTTGGGTCCTTTAAATCGGTTATTAGACACCTTAATAAAATCAAAAGTAAGCTTTACAAGCATAACCTACACCCGCCGCCGCTACTGATGGTTTCTTTATTTATAAAAACTTGTTGGGATTAAACTTAAAAGTTAGCTAGGCATGAAGGGCTTACCAATACCCTCCCTCCTACGTCGTATAACCCGCCACCTGAATTAATAGCTTAAAATGTTGACTTGAGCCTAGTACGGTAAAATTAAATTCAAAATGGGGTGTTCGGGAAATAATTTGGGACAACCGTTTTGCAACGGAAATGTGTTCAGATGGATGTCCTGAGTAAGGACAAAAAAGTTCTAAAAAATTCGCGGAGCGGAACATGTCTAAAAACGCCCGCCATTTTGGCTATTTTTCGTTTTTTTTACGTTTTTAAGCTAAATGCGAAGAGATATCGCGTTAAGTCACTGGACAACAGATGTAGCCCTTGCAACTATCTATCGAATGAGATATTCTCTAGCGGGCATAGATGGGACGTTTATAAATTTCGATATTCCAATCACGATACGAATTTTTTCTTTGTAATTTAAAAAAAAACATACAAAATATTGAATTTAAAAAAATTACTTCGGAAAGGGGCAATAGAGTCCTGACTTTGACCGCTCAGGTTACAACGCTCATAAATACAGAAATTTGACACTAAAAGTTCTTAAGGTGATAAAAATTTAACGCGTTGCTTTATAGGAAACCTTTTGACATGTATTCGCCAATTTTTGGAAAATAAAGGTCATTATTTTTAGAGAATGAACCTTAGGAACGCTATTAGTGGAAGTGTCCAGGAATGGAAGTTAACTAGTCGCTCTTGCAAAAGCCTTTGTAGTATATCAGATAGCTAATAAATATTGTTTTAAGTCACGTGTTTCTTCTTCAATAACAGGCTGATCTCGCCAACGAAATTTTCTATAATTTCGAGACCTTTTTCAAAATGTAGTTCCTCTCGGTCTTTTCGAGTTGAAACTTGCGCGCTATGGCTAAAAGTAAATGAGCTAGTGTTGAATGATCGGAATTGTACTTGTATAAACTAATATAACTTGTGTTAAATAAATGATAATGAATTTTAGCCAATACGAATTTTCGCTATGGAAGTGTGTTTGATTTGTGACGAGCCGTTAGAAAATAGATCTGTTACGAAGGTGAAGAAAAGAGGAATCTAGGGGCTTATAAAAGCCAGTAAGGAACGTTTGGATAATAAGCACGAACACTTTGAGAAACTCGACAGTATAACGTTCCATAAAGATTGTCGATTGAACTATATTAGAAGAGCCAGTATTCAAAAATACTTAGAAACGAAGAATGCAGTTGCTTCTAGTAGTTCAACACCATCAGAAACCCTAAGCACACCCACTTTCAATTTTATGAGCGATTGTATTTTTTGTGACATCGAACAAGGTTAAAGAGAATAAGGTTCGCGATTTTCGTAAAGTAGAATAAACGCTCGAAATAAAGCATTCTATTGAAGCAAGATGTAAAGTTCGTGGTAACAAATGGGGAAACGAAGTACTTCGACGAATAGGTTCAGAAATAGACCTCGTAGCTCTGGAAACCAGCTACCACAAAAGTTGCCATACATCCTTCTCGAGAATTTAAAGCAAAGATAAAGCTAGACCTCAAAATGACCAACTAGAAGACGCTCTGAAAAAGGTCTGAAGAAATTTAATATGTTCTGAGCGTTGCCAGTTTTCTATTTCGGAAATTAATGCCGAATTAAAGATGTTTATGGAAGACGAAGAGGACTTTATTACGGAAAAACATTTGAAAACCAAGCTTTTAGATCAATTTGGAGATAGCATAGTTATAACTGGGCTAAGACATCGAGGAGGAAGCGGTATACTTTGTTTCAAGGGCTCACTAGAACTGATTGTCCATAATAAATAAAAGGCACGAAGAAAGAATGTTCAACGAAAAAGAAGAGAGGTTGAGGATAGTCAAAACTGCGCTTAAATATCAAGAGAGGATATTAGACTAATGACATGTGATTTCGATTGTCACCCTTCGACTGAGAATATACTAAGTAAAGGTGAACAAGATTTACCTGTAACATTAAAATCATTTATAAATAATTTGCTGGGAACTGGTAAGATCGATTTAAATGGAGAAATTAAAGCCCTTTCCTTAGAGAATTCCATAATGTCATTGGTACGACCAAGGTAATTTATTTCACCAATATTTTGCGCACTAGCCCTACACTTTCATCAAAAATACGGGTCTAAACATTTGTTGGACATTCTCTCTAAACTGGGATTGTGTTGTTCTTACAACGAATCCGTTAGATTCGTGTCGACCGCGGTTTTGTTATATTGCTTTTAAAAATTGAATGTGTCAAAATTAAAGTGGTTATTTATTTTTATTTTTGGTCTCTGACCTTGGATCTTGTGCGAGGTGTGCGGGCCTTACCGACTTCCAGCGAAAGTGTCCCGACCTCTGACCCTGGGGGTAATCAAGACTTAAGACCCCCTTGGTCATTAGACTTGGCACATCCCACCTCGTCCTATTGGGCAATTCAAATATGGATGCCAAGAGGTTATTTGGTCCAAGTGACACTATATCCGATCCAAAATAAAGTTAAAATAAAGACATCGAAGTGTTCACCGGTGCCTCTCGGTAGCGGTTCCTCGACGCCAACTCTATGTGCGGTCCGAGATAACCGGAGCCAGCAATCCTCCATCTCGACGGACTACCTCGTTGGACGCTGCTTTTAATTTCACATGAGTATAATTTTAACTCATAATAGCGATTCGTCGCTACTTCCGCGTTAACCACAAACTATGGTTAGCGGTGCGTAATCGGGGTATAAGCCGATAATACGGCTCCCAAAAAAATTTCAATGGCTTTCGGGCGTAGAACATTGTTAGTGTAGTTTTAATAATTATTCTATTTTAGTATTTTGGTCAAGTTACCATTTTTATGTGCCTCTGACATTAACCCTACGGGTTAATTTGTTATATATTTCAGTGTATTACCTTTTCACGGCCTTTGCGCCATTTCTTGTTTTGTTTAATGAAATTAATTTCTAAAGTCAACTATTAAATTTCACCTATGGCAATTCTCAATGAATAGTTTTATTTCCTTCGTAGTTAAGCCGAAACACGTCCCTAAGATTTTTTAGCCAAGTAAAAGTTAATAACTCGCTAACCCAATAGTGTCAGTTATGCGAGCATCAATAAATTGTTAATGGGATAAAATATTCCCGTTACAGTTGCTTGAGCCCAGAAATTTGGATAAAGATAGCTTCCAATTTTCCAAGACCTAAAACCAACATTAAATCGAGTGATATCGGAGAATTTGGAAGTATTCCTGCGCTTCAATACACTACACCTCCCACTAATGGTTTATCTAAACTGAAGGTCAAAACGTTCACCACCGAAACTTACGAAATGTCGTTAACAACCTTAACACACTTTGGCTTGTTGGAGATTTCATAGAGAACAATTCGAATCCTTCGTGGAGTGGGTATATGGCAGAAGCAAATATATCGTCACAATACTATAAAACGTCAGTTATACCTGTACCCATCATAAATTTAGACCCATGAAATTTGAGTACTATTTTCACTGCTCTCATGTACGCCAAAAAAAGTTACGAAAAACTTAATCAAGATCATTGTCTCGTGACTTTCGACCAGACACTGTTTCATAAAGCAGCGGCAATTTTAGAATCCGCGAGTCCCGAAAGCCACTTATCTAAGATTATAGTTCGACTTGCAGGTTTTCACACATTAATGTCGTATTTGGGTTTTATTGGATACGTAATGACCTCGAGTGGAATTGAAGAGGCTCTACAAACCGTTTACGCCAAAAATACGGTTTTGCATTTATTGGATGGGCACGCGTATTCAAAATCTTTGAGAGGAAAAGTGTTAGAAAACTAGGACCTAGAGACATTGAAAATAATATACAATAATCCAGCAGAAGATCAAGTTCTTAACAACGAAAATCGAAACAAAATCGATAATGATTTTAGAAATGAAATGCTTAGAATTAAGAATGCCGGGAAAACTGGAAATTGTAAAGATCTTTATTTATGTAGAGAGAACTGGAAATTGAGACCTTCATGTCTTCGCTACTAAACAGATACTACCATATGTTTTTGCTACTGGACATCTTGGCCCGCTAATGTCATTTTTGGTACAACTTAAAAATAATTAAATTCTGAAATTCTAAAATTCTTCATTATGCAAAATCAACACTTTTATATTCACAACAGATAGAAAAGATAAAATCAACATTCTTTGTGGAAGACTACGAGCACTTTTCAGACAAAGGAATGTTTACGATTCGGCACGCAGAAAAATTTTGGAATGGAACGTGAAACGATGGTCATTGAATTAAATTTGATGCGACCAATGAAAATTATGGGAGGTTTAATCCATGGAAGAGGCTTTGGCGATGGTGCTGTAGCGTAATTGATCGCAGCTGTGCACTTCTATAAGTAACGTGATCTAAGAGTTCGCTGGATGTATTTCCGTAACCAGTGAGCAGTACGGGGAACATAGAGATTCCCGAAAAGTTCGAGATAAACAAGATCTTTCAAAAATCATTGCTTGGCTCCATTTTCACCAACAGTTGGCTTTGATATTGTATCATTAGCCAACGGATTGGTAGCGGACGCCACTATCAATTGTGCAAAAGCTAAGGAAATAGGCGACTCCTTGTTGAAAAATTGTGAAGAAAAACATTCGAAGCACTGATTCTTAGACGTAACCACCGGGTTAGAACACTAGCTCTAACCAATTGCAAAACGGTGAAGATTAAGGACAATATTGTAACGATAAATCCCGTTCAACTTTTCAAGCGGATAGTTTCCATGAATACCTCTCCTCAAGAATTAGAAGAATGTTTCGCTTTCCGAGTTAGTTACGGAAGTGTAAGTGTTCAACGGCGCAGATGCCGATGATGAAAAACTACACGAAATTGGTGAGAAAATCATTTTACGGTTGTACGGAGTGCAAAAACGTACGAAATCCTTAAACCAACAGCGTTACTTCATTTACAACCGTTTTGTTTCAAAGCAACGGCTCAAGAACGCGTTTGATCTAGCGACGCTACCGCCAACCTCTGAAGCAGCGAAACACCATATAAATCGTGTTTATTACCAAACACAAAGATTGGATTGGAAATAAACTCAATCCAGATAATTTGGGTTGGAATAAAGTTAGTCAGATTTTAGAAAAAAAATCGTGTGAAAAACCACCAGCCCCGCAAAGAATTCTAAATTTGTTATTTTGTGGATGTAAATCCAGTAATTGCGGAAATGCGTGCTCCTGTAGAGTAACGTACCGTCGTGGCGCGATATGATAGTGCCATTTGTACAGTTGCCTACGTTATTGTAAAGGCCCGAGCACGCTCCCTAAGAAGTGGGGTATTTTCAATATCGCGACTACTTGTTTCTATGATTTGATTTACGAGAGATGGCGTTGCAAATTGTACCTAGTAAGGGGTTTTCCATAAAATTCACTATTATTTTATGCACGGGGGTCATTTAAGCAGGCTAGGAATCCAAGTAACCGCAATAAAGGTTTAAAACTATAAATATAATATTATTATTAAAATGAAGGAAGAAATAGAACTAAAATGCAATAAAATTAAGAAAGTTTTTTATTTTAAGAGATATTTTGTGTTAACATGGCTAACAGTGAAAAGACAGATTGAGTCATATAGTAACAACCTTATAAACATACTATTTTATTTATTTCGGTTAGATTAATTTTAAAACAACTGACTTTGTTAACTAGCTTAGTTAAATGAAAAACTTAGACGATCCCTAAACTTTATGAACCTTTCTTGATAAAGGTACATAGTTGAATTTTTTTTTAATTTGTAATGTATTGGTTACGTCTCTTGCGTGATTATAGAGTAAGGGTCTTAAATACCTCTCAAGTAATAATTTGGGTAAATTGACATTACCACAGTCACAAATGAGTGCTTTGGAAAAATGGGGAAGAATTATTTGAACTGCCGTAGCTAGTACGCATTCCTCAGGCAGATTGTGCAAGAATGATTGCACAAATTATGTAACAGAAACTAATATTAAGATCAATAATCTACTGGGGTATTTTAAACCACCACTATCTTGGTTCTTTATTAATTTGTATAATGGCGCGTTTGAAACTGGTTGAATCAACTTGTCGATACAGTCATAACATGAACTATGTTCTTCTGCGACTCTGACAATAGTCTCCAATTAGTGCAAAAGTTACATTTTGGACGGTTGGTGGACAGTTTTCTGAAAGAGAAAAAAAGGGTCAGATATCATTTGTTATAGATGGAAAACTAAGTATAGTTTACCATTTCCTTTGAAAATTTCAATGGAATCTAAAATCCTCAACAAATAAGGTGATAATGGTTTTTCAAATCTTGGGATTCAAGCCAAACTGATAATTGTATATCTTCTTTGGAATTGGAAAGAAGGTTTTTTCCAAAGCCTTTATCCGATGATGTTGCAACTTTAATATCATTTCCTCGGTTCGCTCCAGCCCTAAAGTACAGGATAGTACGCCCATTACACCATTCAAACCTCCAGAATTCCGAAGCTGACTATTACCTTCTTCAACGGCATCACTAGACAATTTTCTAGTAAGAACGTATTTAAAGCCATATTTCAATAGATATTTTACAAGGCCAATTGTTGAATTTGTGGTAACTTTTATAGCCTCAAAGGTTTCATCTGTGAGCCTTTCATGTTTTAAATGTGCGTTGCTCTGGCTCATTTCGATAAAAGGTAGAAATTCTTCCTTAAGCCATACCAATCTTTCATCATCAACGCTTTCAAAAGGAATCTTGTTTTCGTTTCTCGTATAATAGCCCTGTGTTCGGTTACAAATTTCATGAATCTCAAACCATTTGCGAATGGTTTCCATAAATAATATGGTCGCTTTGAGATGTTCTTTTTCTGCATCACTTAAAACATGCTCTCCTGTGATTTCAAACAGTATTTTTAAGGCAGCAGTGACTTGCTGGGAAAAAAATTGCACCGCTCTAAGGACATTCATCTTCTCAAAACTTGTTGGAAAAAGGATTTTGCGGGTGAGACACCTTGCTAGCTTCACTATTTTTCCTTTTTGCATATTGTAAATACGAATAAAAAATTTAGATGTAATTAGAAGCCCAATAATTATCATTTATCGAGAAAGAAACTGTGATCGTATGTTCTTAATGACGTAACTTTGGTCAAAAGCTATAAACATTTTTCTTTCTGGGTCAAGCGGATGCTATAAAATTCCTTTTGCAAAAATTTTAAATGTTGCCGTGTTTGTTTTAGCATTATCAGAGACAAAATCACCAAATCCTAAAGCCACTTTCTTCTACTGCATTTATTACATCTAAAACCAGTTTGTGTAGCTTCTCTCCAGGTAAATTTTCAGTAAAGAAGTAAGTAACTGGTAGTTTAAAATAAGTTGCAAGTCCTTGGAAGACTAAACAGAGTAAATGTGTTGCCAGTTTTCGTTCTTCATCCTTTTCCATCGGTATACTGGTACTCGTTTTACTAAAAAACTTATCCAAATTTCGATCATATATTAATTTAGCTCTTATAGACATTTCATCAAACAATAAACTGCCCATAATTTCTTGTCATTTTTAACTTTCGAGAATTCTGCCGCTAATCTTTCTTTGACTAGTTTTGTTTTTCCATCTTCTCCACTGAAATGGCCGATAAATCGTTTTAATGTTGTACGGTGTGGTAAATGCAGAACTTCAAGATCTCTCATGTAACTATAGGCTGCTGGCTAAACAACAAATTCTTAGGGTTGACTCTTGATAGCGGACAGTCTTTTTTCCATATGATAGAACTTGTTCAATTAAAAATTTAGCTTTGATCTCCTCGGTTGCGTTTGCAGTCTCCATAATTTTAGATACTTGTTTTACTTCTTCCCGGTTGCTTAGTTCTTTGAGCTTTTTGGTAGTGGTAATCAAGTTAGATATGGTTTTTCTCATCTTCTCAATTTTCGTCAGTAATTTATAAACAATTCTACCAAGTTTCCTAGTTGAATTTTTAGTGGTCCTTTTTCTAACATAAACTGAAGCCTGGGTTGATACATCTCTAGTTTGAGCAACTTCACTTTGAGTACATTCTTCATGTTGATTCATTCTCTTTTTATCAGTTCGTTGATCTTCATTAGGAACACGCTTGGAAGTCACTACATTAGGAATATGTTGCGAAGGGACTTCATTTGAAACAGATGACATTTGAGTGTTTTGTATCAATTTGTTTAGAGGAGTACTTTTGGTAGGAACTGTGATCTTTGTGTTGGTCAGTGTAAATAAACGTTTCTTTATCGCAAACTTCCTGTCATTATTACGAAGTGCTATTTTTAATCCCTTCAATTGTTCTATTGCAACTTTTGATTTGACTATTGGAAATAATGATATTCCTATTCCCTTGGGTTTACATTGGAGATGAACTTCTCTAGCAGGATAATTAAACCTATCACAGATTTCACTTATCACAGTTTGCTTTTCATGGTTAATAACGTTATATGGAATAAGTGATAAATGTTGTCTTGGGGTTGACTCAAGCTGAGAACCTTTACTTTGTTTACGGATAACGCTGGGGGAATGATAATAATCAATATCTAAATTTTTAACTTGTTGAGGTATTGCCACACTTTCAGATCTAGATGTATCACAATTTATCACAATTGGGGTAACATTATTTCTAACATGCAGTAGTGGCGCCAGGATCTTTGGGGAGGTAGGCCAATCATTTGGAGGCCCCACCAAAATTATGGAGGCCCCCCACCACAATTTTTTCAAATCCGTCCACGTGGATTATTTAATTGTTTGAAGCAAGTGGTGAAATCTTGCGTAAAATGGGTACGCGACGAAAAAATTAATTATGAATTAAATAATACTAAAAACTGAGTGTGTGTTGATCCTTTTTGTGTACTGATAACACTTAACAAATGCGTGGTTATTTACTTATTTCTACCACTGAATTTCAGTCTATCAATTTACATTCATTCCTTCGGTACTTCGCAGGTACATCCGTTACATCAGAAAAGTGACTCGTACCTTTGAAAGGAATAAAAACAGCAGTGTCGTTAAGCCAATCACTCGCATTGCATATTGGAAAATTAATATATAAATAAAGTATTTCGAAAACGAATTACAGAATTTTTTTATATTAAATAATTTCAAGTAGGCCCAGGCCTACCCCGGCCTATTGCTGACGCCGCTACTGCTAACATGGGGTACAATGTTGAGATTCGAGCGTCGTCTTGTACATGATACGCTAAAATAACTTTCCTTTAAGTGTTTACTGCATACTTTGGCTTCTCCTTGCGAATCAATTAACGCAATTGATTGATTAATGTCTTCCTGACCACATACGGCTTCTATCCATTTCCTTCTCATGTTTTCTTCCGTGGGAAACAAATGAAAAGTGACATGTACCCCATTTTTTCTTGATGAATATTTCGTTTTCTTCTCTTTTTTTCACTTTCATTACAAGTGGGCACTGAACAGACGACCATTTAAATGCTTTAATTAGTTATTACCAAAATTTAACACACAAGATCAAGAACTGCTCTTGAACTGTAAATTGTTAGTCCTAATGTTTTTTAATGCGAATATCAACATTAATTTAAAATGACTAATATTAATGAAACACGTGCTAACCTTTCTTTTCCGTTAAATCTGGGAATTTATATTCTTGAAATAAGATAAATAATTGTTAAATTACATCGTTAAAAAACTTCACGTTCGACGTTATAACGCAATGCCATATTTGTTTTGAACAGCAGAACGTTTGAAAACGTTGCCTAGCAACGAGGTCCAAGTAAGAGATAACCTAGCGGCCTTAATTGGCAACATAAAATGCCAGAAAAAAATCAAGAAATATCGCGTGCACGGGCCTTTATAATACTTGTAGTAAAGTATTTTTATAGTTAATACTTAAATATAGTTCATACAATTTAATTATTGTTTGTGGGCCTTTTTAATGATTTCGCTCCAGTGGTGGATACAAAAAACTCAAAGGGGCGCTAAATGACGTTTTGATATATGAGTGTAATAACAAAAATCAAATCACATGAAAATCTTATACGCTATAGCAAAACCGTCGAAATCGACGAAACAAAAATAGAAGAAAGAAAGTATCATCAAGGACGCAAAGTGGATGGAATGTTGCTGTTAGGTTTGCTAGAACGCAACTTATTCAAAAAAATCCTTTTCGAGAGATTGTCAATTCCGATACCGGTGCCCACACGCAAACCTTTGAATCTTTCTGGCGTGCGTTAAAGAGGAAATGTAAGGAATACGCCATAACCTAATGACTTTGCACATATTTGTGGAGAAGATGGGTGACTTGGATCCTTTTTGGCTTTTGTAAATATTATTTAATATGTATATCCTCCGGAAAAATAAAATCTATAAATATATTTTGAAGAAAATTTTGAAATTTATCATTGACTAACAGGTGGTTCCTTTTAAAGTGTTGGTTGCACGAAATTTTAGCTATGGCTAATTAATGGTTCATTAGAAAGAGCAAACATTTTTTAGCAAGTACAGAAAATTTCATCAAAATCGGTTAAGTGGTCTTTGAATTATTATAAAAAGAATTCGAAATGGTGGAAATAGAGTTTTTGGGCGAATTTCCAGACTTCTCGGCACCCATGACGTCAGAAAATGCGAAGCGTATAATTGGCTAATTATCTGTAATACATTTCTTTACATCTGGGATTAAAAGCAGGTTGATTTAACACCCAGGAAAAAGTACTACGCGGTAGTAATTGAAATAGGCATACACAAGCCTACGTAGTAGAAAAACGATATGAAACCGAAGGCTCCTTGTAAATTCTTCTTAAAACGTCGGGTCGCGCGCGCGTAAAAAAAATATTTTTTTATTTCGATAATAAGCCTAATATTATGATTAAAAACGTCTGGTTTGAAAACTTCCACAAGTAAACAGAATCCCTCCACTTCAGTTCCTTCTATTTTAGGAATAAAACTACAGCTTTGATTTGGCCCAAATTGCTCGTGCTACGGAGGAGAAAATTCGCCGAAAATTTCTCGATTTTGGGAAGCGAAAAAGGTCAGCTTCGGACTTAAAGTTTTTATTCATTCATTTTTATTACTATCGATTTTTCGTGCAAACAACACTTTAACTTAACATTACGTATATACTAATCTCCACCACTCTCCCCCTATTCGGCTTTCCGTTGCTATGCAACTCGTTTTGAAATTTTTAATATTTAGGCTTAGTTTCTCTATTCGGTGTTATAGTCGCAAGCCAGATTTCCCGCACGGTACTGACAAGTCCCAAATAGGACGAAACTGGTCTACCGTTGGATTTTCTGGCTATTTTATTTTATTTTATTTTATTTAATTATTCACTTGAAGATCTATTTGGTCCGAGTTTCGCGTTTTTTGTTTGCTCGACGACCTATCGGTACGAGCTATTAGTAAGTTTTTAAATTTCTTCAAATTTATTTAGGGTTTAGCTTTATTATCGCTTTTCATTATGGACTTATCTACTTATTCGCCAATTTTATCATCCTTTACAATGCAGTCCATAGGTGGTTCCTTTTAACTTAAGGTTAGGGTAAGGGTGAGGTTTGGTTATATTCAGGGTTTGGGCCGTCTAGAATCGAACCTACCGACATTGCTCCTATTGACATCGTACCTAGTGATATCGTATCTAATTTGCTAAAATTTTGGAAAATGCGTTGAAATTGGAAACAAAATCCCTTGTTTAAAGGTTTTTTTTTTGGGTCGCAAAAATTAGAAAACGCGTTTTTAACTCCTATGTTTAGTACTTTCAAATAATTTGCCCTGGTCCCGAAAGAATGTTGATTAGACTTCCAAAAATTAGTTAAACTTGCCGAAATATGTTGAAAATTGAGAAATGCGTTGGAAAGAGGTGTTTTGAAATAAGCCAAACACGGTAAATACGTTTATGACCTTTGAAGGTTAACAATACATATTTGTTGGGGGTAAAGTTGATATGAGTCCGTGCTTCATATAGTTTGCATATAAATTATTTGTCCAGTGTAACGGACATTTCAATACACCCCGAATCTAAAATCGGAATGTGTTTAGATCAATGGGTTCAAGGTAACAAGTTGGCCCTATATGGTTCGTTAATTTCTGATTAAAAGATTAAAGCCGCGTCACGTGACACGTGCAATCTGATTTTACATAGTTTTTTTTAACGTTCACGGTTATTCTCTTAAGGTTTCAAACAAGATGAAGGGGTCTTCCATAAAGGTTGCTTTGCAAGTGATATTCCCTCTAACTTGACATTATTTCATATTGCGTACAGATAATTTTAAATGTTAGGATAACGAATTTGTAATTTTGTATTTGTTATATTTTAGTGTAATACATTCGCAATTACACCTTTTGTTACGCCAGTGATAGAGTTAACAAATATCTTTTTACAAATATAACATAGGTCACCCACCCTTACATGATTCGAATGTATACATCCTATATAAATATTATTATTATTATTTTACATTTTAGCGTATACGATAATGATGTTTTATAAAGACTACTAAAACCTTTCAACAATCGATATAACTAATTTATACTTGAATGGTTAAACTTTTTCAATGTGTATCATTTTCAACCAGTTTTAAAGGTTTTTAATGAAGCTGTCATTAAAACACCCTTTTGAAACAGGGCGACTCTACATAAGTGAGCTCAGCTAACATAGCATACTTTAACATTGCAAAAGTTATTTTAAAATAATTTAAAGTTTACTAACATTTTATTAACAATTTTGGATTTTAGTTTAGATACATTAAAACAAACAAACATAATTAACAAAACAAAAAACATATATAGAACAGGAGGTAATTTCGGGTTGTATCCCTCAGGGTTTCAGTGTTTACCTTCCGCTTTTTTACTTGCCAACGGCCGAGGATAGAGGCTACCATCTGCGATCAGATTCTTTGTGTTCATTTATTCGAGGGTGCCAAGATGGAAATGTAAACATATTTTGATTTTAGTATTTTTATTTCAGTGTAAACGGGAAAATTGAAAATATGTATCCGAGTTTTGTAATTGCAGGGATATCGTTTTACTACACGAACTTTACAACAGCATGTCCCTACGAATGTTGGTATAAATTATTGTTATATTTAATATTTTTGCCCTTGCATTTGTAGTAAATTTGAAATAATTTACAATTAGTTCTTCTAGTACACATCTAGGAAAATCATTTGAGTTATCACTAGACGACTTGCGTGACAGGTTTAAAGTCAAGTGGCGCAGTTTATATCACTTGACCTGTTGGAAAAAGCAAAACCGCATCGCGTTTAAAACAAGGTTGTTTATTAATAATATAAGTTTGGTTGACGAATAATGAGTTATAAAGAAAATAAGTAACCGTGTAAGGACTATGAACGACTGAAACATGTTAATAAAGAATTGAAAAAACTGAAACGAAAACTCGAAATGGATTTGATAGCACAAAGAATAAGATATTTTCAAAAGGAGCTCCAAAAACTGGGTTCTTAAAGGTGATAGACGATTTAGTTGCTTTTATTGATAGCGTGTTAAATGCGCAGGTAGTTCCTGTCTCAACAAAAAAGTAGTAAAATTTTATTAAACTAGGCCTATCAATTTTTATATCCGAGTTTTATTTCAAAGTGTGATAGCATATGTATCCCGAATTTGGTAGGCGCATGGACATTTTTATTAATTGCCCATTTTTCGGGTTTATAGTATAAACAAAAGGTCGAATATCTTGGCAACTAAAAAGGTCAGAGTCGTCCAAATACTTAAAATATTTTTGTTTAAGTTAACTTTTTGGTTACACTTTCGTTTGTATCACGTTATATATATTTAGTGTTAACAAATATCTTATAGTATAGTTAACAGCCAGTACATTATTTGAATTAATTTATTAATTATTCTTATCATTACTTTTAAAAAACCGATACGAAGCTCGTTAAGAATAACACCTGTTTAAGTGGCCTTAATGGGTCAGTGTGCAATAACTGGTGATTTTACCGGGGAGTCGGGATCCGGCTCTTGTAGAGATGTTAGCTGTTCCGGGTTACGTGGACCGCTGTGTGCCCGTCGTTCCCCTTAAGGAGCTCTTTCTGAAGGGTGTGGTAATTAGGGTGTCGGCTGGAGTTGCTATAGCATCCACTTTTTATCTCACAGCTGTGTGCGAAGTGGGACCTGATCGCCCCATTGCTGCGCCTTTTGTGAGTGGCTACCCATGCCTAATTGATTATTTAAAATTTTGATAGGTTCACGTACATTAAATTAAGTTTTATGTAATTTCGGCTGAGCTAGTACGCCTTTTGAGTCCCACCTAGCATTAAGGCCAAACACACGAAGGTGTTCGCTAAGGGGATAATTATGGTACGGGTTGTTTATGTGTTTGTGCTCTTTAAGTCTTTGGGCAACGCCGTCGCCCATTTCATCAATGTAAAAATCACCATATTCACAGGTGATTTTATAAATTATGGCCTTGTCAATTAGGGCAGTTGGTTCTTTGTTATTAAACAATAAAGCTCACAATTTGGGTGGTGGGAGATAAATAGGATCGAGGCCTACTGATTTAAGATTTTTTTATATTTTTGGGAGAAGCCAAGATAAAAAGGGGTACATGCTGGGATGAAATATTTTTTACGTTCTGGAACTTCAGGAGCTAGAATTGGAAACTGACGGTATTAGAGATTTTTTTTAATTATTATGTGATCTATCTGGGATTCCTAAAATTAATGATTTAAAGCTGTGGATTTAACTAATTGTAATTCGGAGGAGAGGAAGGAAGAATTGGAGGAAATGGGGAAAGCGTGGTGAATTAATGTTGATAGAGCACTTATTTTTGTAAAGGATGGTGGCATGAATTCGCATTTAATTAAGATAAGGCATTGCAAGGCTTACGATAAACTGATGTTTCAAATTGGAGGGTGGCCTGGTTGTTATGTATAAGAATGTCTAGGAAGGGCAGTTTGCTGTCTTGTTTGGTTTCTATGGTAAATTGAATAGCTGGATTAATTGAGTTTAGATGTTTGTGGAATTCATAAAGAGAAGCTAAGCTACGGGGCCAAATACAAAAGGTGTCGTCATAAAATCGGAAAAACCATTTACGTTTTTTGGGGGAGAACTGAGGACAAGAAATTCAAATTTTACCATAAATGAAATACATAGTAATGAGCTTAAAGGTATACCCATGGTCATGCCATCGATTTAATGTGGTGAGGATAATTGCCGATAAGATGCTTTTTTCTGGTGCTCACCCTCTGCCACACAACAAACCAATTCCTTCTCTCGGAAAATCTCCCACACCGACAATAGTAGCCTCGCGCGCGACCGAAGATAACGAGCCCGTTGCTCATAAAACCCTTCGACGGTTGACTCACCTTCAGGGAAAAACGCTCGCTTTTTCACAATGCGCTTCTCTTCACTTTTACTAAAATACCGTTATTGACTAAAATACCTAAAAACCATTATTTACCAATGTTTACTAGTGATATGTACACTGTAAGAAAGTAAATATTTTCTTGGTAGAGTATTTAAAATGATCATTAAAGTAAAACCACAAAAAATTAAGTAAATTTAAGTTAGCTGTGGTTAGCATAGGTGCCAAAAGAATGCTGTAAATTTTTTCTAGCAATGGCCGCTATCTTCACAAGAATTTGTTGCATTTTTTATTGTAGCATTTCCAATTATGAAAATACAGAAAGGAACAGTATAAAATTGGGACTGTCATCGGTTTTATTTACATAGTATTAAGGCGGGTTTATAAAGGAGTGAGAAAATCCAAAGAATCTTGTGCATGAAGCTGAAAGCTGATCGACGCTATCGGAAAAAGCTTTCGGAATCTGCCTCTGCGCAGTAAGCTACTGTTAAAAATAGCGCTTGTTGTACTGAGCCCGTTCCTGAACTTTACGTGATCACGTGGTTTGTTTAGAATAAATGGCAGCTTAGAAAGAAAGTTGAAATATTGCTGTGCTGTATTATTTTTTTTTATTATTGCTTCAAAAACGAAAATTGCTAATTTTTAAAAAAAATTATTAATTAAATTAAAAAATTCAAGAAATCCACGAAGGTCATAAAAATGCTTGCATTATTATTGGTTAAATACGACCACGTGATTTCAAGCGAGAGCCGAGGCCCCAGAAAAACACGCGAGAATATCAAACGGAGTTTGATGCCGCCAGCGACGGAATTCAGCGTAAGCTGTCTGCTATAAGATAAAAAAGAGTAAAAAAGAGTAAAACTACTTTAGTTACACAGTAAAAACTTTTAATAAAATTTTAAAATTTTTTAACGCGCTACAAAGAGCGAACGACTAGTTTCGCCATCGCATACGGAGGCATCATCAGGTCTGATTTTTACAAATTCGCAGCAAGGTGAAGGAAGTGCGGCTAGTCACGTGTCAAAGTGGAGGCGCTACCATCGTCGGACCTGCTATAGCAAGTAGGAAATCGGCTCTCGCTTCTTTCTAAACGCTTACGCGAGAGCCGACGCCGACAGCTTCGGCTTTTCGCTCGCTTATAAACCCGCCTTTATGGTTTTTGACTTATATCAGACGTATTAAAATAGTAAAGACCATCATTTGTCTTGCTGTTTTTTAAATAACTCGTTCACGAGAAAATCAAGTCTGTTGAAATTATTTTATTATACCTGTATACCATAAAAGAATGGGTAATGCAGTCCATAAACATTTACTGGTAAAAAATTATCAGCAACGGTTTTAACATAAGTTAAGTAGGTTCATGTGTTTTCTAAGTAGATTTATGTTTCTAGGTGATTAAAAGCACTTGAACGATTCTACGTAAGAAATTACATCGATCGTTTTTATTAGTTGGGATACCTTGTCAACTGATATCATTGGGCAGGTATTATTTCTTGGATAGCCCTAGCAATGCCGTTTTTTGCAGCGAAACTTTTGAAAAAGTCGATTTCAAATAATAACGTTATAGAAATTTACCGTTACACCTAGAAAACGAAGCTTTGTTCTTATATGTTATATAATATCAAAATACTTTTACACTTCTTTTCCAATATTCAGCGAATTAAATCTCAAAGGAATCGTTTAAATGATTTTGTTGGTAAATTATTTATCGGGTGTTCGTGAATTGAATTTTAGAAAATGAAGGTCGATATATTTCAATTTGACAGCGGGATATCGAAAAGTCGTAAATTAAAATTGAATGCTAGTTTGAAATAGAAACAACTCCCGAAAGATATGATTTTGACAGTTACAGCGAAAGTTAGACAGCAAACTTCCTAAATGTGCCAAGTTAGATAAAAAGCGCTATTCATATCACAATAATAAAGTACAATGTTTTTTTAGATTTTTAATATATTGAAAATAGAATATCTGCAAAAAAAAAGATAATAAGATTTCAAAAATAACAAATAATTGGGAAATGTACCAGCTTCATTGAAAGATATAACATACTTCGGATATCTTAATGTTTGCTCTAACTACAATAGCTAAAATCTCACCTTCACTTCTTAGATTTTTATAATGGCCTATTGTACAATGACGTCATAAAAATCGAAGCTTAAACTTCTGTAGGTATATAAAAAAAGAAATGATCTAGAGATTGAGAACCAAATATAACAAAGTTTTGTAAAAACCGGAAAATTTATTTTTTTGGGGAATAAAATACACAAACCACTTTCGAAAATATCCTCCCAACTAAAAGCTCAATCCCAACTTCAAGAACCCTCACAAATAAAATGAACCTTATAACAAAAATAACCCTCACAATTAAAATAGCACACAAATCAATCAAATATGTTAAAGCTGTAAATTTTAGTAGCATGCAGCCAAATCTGCACCTGAACGAATTCCCCCCAACTTTGGGGCAATTTATTGAACTATCTAGCATCAAAACCGTCGAATATAAACCAAATTTTACTGAATTTAGAGATCTATTAATTACGAAGGTAAAATAATAAAATTGTTACAGTAATTTGAAGCATTTATTTTGGAAAATTAATTTACAACACAATTAAATTTATTCAAATTAAATGATTGAATACGAGATTTATAACATTGACAACCGAACTCCATCTTTTATCACTAGCCTGTGTTAATATACGCCATTTTTATAAACTCGATTTTAGCTTTTAATTATAATAGTAATGAAATTTAAAATGTACCGTTCGATTTCGTCTTTGAAGTTATTGTTTTTTAAATGTTTAGTTTTGTTGTGAACGAAAGAAACAGAGTCCAATAGACGCACGTGAACACCATCATCGCTGTTACGAATAGATATCTCGAGATCCGATCAATGTCAAGACTGGTGTAATTCCATTTGCTACTTTTCAATTTCTCGAACTTCAAACGGTTGTTTTTATGTTTGAGTTCTGTGACTAATGTGACGATGGGCTGAACTTGGTTCTGAAATAATTAATGGAAACACATTATTTTATGGCAATAATGGTTTATGAACGTTGGCACGGAAATGGTGGAAGAAAAACCTGTTAAAATGCAAATAATAACAAGGCTATGCGTAATGAATTGCTGCGTGTGTATTCGAAAGGCATCTTATTATAAAAAGCACATGACCTAAGTCATTTTAACATTAATTATCATATTGCTCGATCAGACCTTATTCCTGAAAACGTTTTTACAAGAGCATTTCCAAGGGCACTTTCATAAGATTAGGGTCATTATACGGTACGCTACAACCCGTAGTATTGACAACTATGCACCCCCAAATGAAAGGTTACCTTGTAAATTGCGTATGTACACTAGAATAACGAAATTAATGGGGTACATTGTCGAAAGGAAATAATTTAATTTGTAAATTGCAGAAAAATTGTAAATGATTTCACGGTTTGGGAATTTTTATTTCACAGGTAGTTTGTTTACAAAATGTTTCACTGAGAGCGTTGAAGGTCATACTCAAAACGTACAAATTAAATTGGTTCGATCTTATTAGAAACTGTTCGGAATGTTTTTTTAATCATACCACCACACATTTTATATGTATAGATTTTATTGAATACAAATTTTTCAAGCGCGTTCTATAACAATTCATAATTTAGGAGATATTTAATTTAAAACCCCGAGAATAAGTGGTTCAAATCATGAATTAAAGATCTGCCTTTGGTATACTTATTGAAACACATGTTCAATATCAACTCCGTCACCATAACGATAGCTAGGGTTAGATAATAGTTTCAAGTGATATCATCCATTTACTGCTGAAATTTCTGGCGGTTGACGCTTTATTAAAATGTTTCAATCTTGAAAAGAAATATATAGCATTATTATTAGAAAAATGATTGGCTGTTTCAAAATTGATAAGAAAAACTGTATCAAAAACAAATATTAAACATGAGATGTTGGTAATATGACAGCTCTTTACTCTAAGGAAAAAGCTAAACTCAGGTAGAACGAATGTTCTCTGTAAACGACTTGTTTTAACCAACGGCACCAACAGTACTGACCGCGAGTGACAGGTAGGAGAGGTAGTTTTCATGCCTTTGTTACTCGAAAGAGCTGCTCAAGTAATTCTGAAGGCGGTCTATGACGTAAAAGAGGTTGAGCCAACGGACCTCTGTGTGCACGCTTTCCTGTGAGGCGACGCGCTGTGGGGCAAAACCCGAAATGCACGATCAGTATCGGCATGGTTGCGAGGCCCTAGGGAGATGTGGAAAGTTCCAAAAACTCTAGGCCGTATTTTAACAGATCATAATAAAGGCCTTTACTATAATGACTTAATACAATTTGGACATATGATTAATATTGGATCCAATCATTTCAAGAAAGGATAGAATATTTGTGGATCAAACATTGATCCATAATGGTTTAAATCCAGAAAGTAAATGAAATTTGGATTTAAAATTTTTTCATTCAAGTTTTGTGCATGATTATATACACTCTTGCGCAAGATTTGATACAGTGCCCGATTTGATCGAATTTGTATTTAATCGTTACTTATTTTAGTTCGTGAGCAAGCCAAGTTACCGGTACCAAATGAGCTCACATTTTCAAATAGACCCACCCCAAAGTTCATGGGAAAATTGGTGGGCATTCGTTGGGGGTAGCTTGCCCCTCTCCCCCCAAAAGGGAGGATTATATTCAAAAATTGGGTTTAATAACGCGTTTTTAAGCCTTGTTGTCTCAAAAACTAGTAGCGATGAAAAACTAAAGGTAAAATGGGTTTTCCCCCGAGTTCTTCAGTTTGCCCTTCCAAAAAAACTTGTTTAGGTAAACTTTTATAGTTAGTGGAGGAAGCTGTTGGCTTGCGTGGCATGAATGGATTGCCACCACCCTCCTACGCAGTATAACACGGCCACCTGAATTCATGGCTTTAAACGTAGCATGATGACTTAGGCCTAAGGTGGTGCCTTGGGTATTAGCCTAGCCTTGCTGATTAATAATAACTGAAATTCATTGCAAAAGATACCCAAACACCTGTAGGAAAAGGGATGTTAAGTGTTGACCCAAGGCGTAGACGTATTCGAAAATTGTCAAGAGCGTTCGGTTCGATTTGAGCGATTCAAAAAACGTTCTTTTTTTACCACTTCGAAACCCAATAGCACCCGATCCTCTTGTTATATTGAAATTTTACACTGAGCATGACTTTTTGTACGTAAGATGACCTATCGAAAGATACTCTGAAGTATTTAAATAAGGACATAGGAGCTTTTGGGGGGAAATGCCCCCCTTAAATTTTTAACATTTTTTCTGTGACCTTTAAGTGTAGCCTTTTTCGAAAAAGCGATAAAACATATCAGAATGCATGCTTCGATTTGAGTGACGTCATTAACTATTTTCAATGCTTTAGGATGGTGCCTTTTATGGCACTGCATTACTGAACATGCCTTACGCTACGGGTGATTGCGTATCCAATGCAATGATTTTGAGTTCTACATCGCCACTAGTTTTGTAGATAAAAAGGTTTAAAAACGCGATATTTAACCCAATTTTTTAGTTTCATCACCTCATTTGGGGGAAGAGGATGCATACCCCACGAATGTGCAACAATTTTTAATATGACCTTTGGAGTAGGCCTATTTGAATATGTGATCAACCCATGGTGCGCCCATTTGGTATCGACAAGCTCATTTTCAGCCCTTGGCTCACGTACTTTTTAGATGATATCTGGATTAAATATGTTTTCATTGTTTCCGTTACGTATAATGCACTACAAACTTAGACATCTATAAATGTTAAGTTCAACTTGACATGTTGATTGGCCCTGCGAGGCTTCTATGAGTGCGAGGCCTAGGCATATGCCGATACTGCCTTTCGCGAAAACGTATAAAGAGAGCAACTTAATTAATGGATTACTTTTAATATTTTGATTAGTATTAAATATTGAAAATTCTCATCGTAAAGCATTAATTTATCTTTAGTTTAGCCTACCGGCCCTAGACTGCAGCTAAATATAAATCAACCGGTATGCGTTATTAATTACTAATAAAAAAAGGTACAAAAGAGATGGTTTCCGACCAAACAGATTATAGGGGGAGATAAATCTTTACCGCATGCCTTATGAATTATGCTCGAATTATATTTTACAATCGTTTTCTTTAAATATAATCTTAACGCTACTTGAGTAAGTCAGCTCAACATTTGATCGAGTCCCCGTCCCGTTGCTCGACGTCTTGTTGACTTAAGCAATTATTGTAGTGTAAATTCAATGACATCATAACATCGAGACGAAGAACACTGTCTATTTTGTTACATACACTTCACCCAGAATTTGAGCTTCGGTTTGAAAGTGGCCTATGTCTAAAAATTAATACAACGAGCATTTCATCAGTTACTTAATGACGGTTCTTTATCAACCCTCTAAACGGACAGAACTACTTAGAAATTCTTAAAAAATTAATAACCGATGACGAATAACATTTGACTTTGGTTCCAGTATGATGGTGCACCAACACATCAAAATCGAAATTTTTTGGATATGATGCAGAGGACATTTCTCAACATTCTTTATCCGGTTGGGACCTGTGTTTCCCCCGAAGGAATAGTTATCGAAATAAACGTTTAAAACTGGATTAAAAAAAACTCTCCAAACCATTAAATTTATAAAAAATTATGTTGTTGATTAACGAAACTTGAGCTTAATAATTGAAACATATTTTTTTCAAGACTGCAAAAAGTTATTGTTACCGACAATTTTCTTATTGTAACCGTTTTAGCACCTTCCACAGAAAAATAAATTAATTTTAACCATGATAAATTATTTAAATAAAATTTACAATTTAAAGAGGGTCTAAAAAGTTAGTAATACTTTTTAAGAAAAATGTCTGTCAGAACAATTTACACTTCACCATTTCTCCGTCAACGCGTTTTTTGACTTAAATAATATAGACATCTAAAGGGTAGTTTACACTGATGGTATTTTTAAGGACCTATGGTCATGTGTACCAATTTCAATGGTTACCTTTATAAAAACTTGAAGTTCGGTGGATTAAGATAAGCTCTATTTCTGGCAGAAGTGATTACAAACAGGGCCTCTGTTAATATGATTACCTGAGGCGCTTTCATCCTATCAATGGAATTAGCAAGAGTGAATTCCACCAGAGACATAAACACCAGAAGAAGGCAACCAAAAAGCCAAATGTCCAGAGCCGTCATGTAATTGACTGTTGGCAAGGCGCTGCGGGCGGATACGATTTGCGTCGAAAGAGTCAACAATGACGTCACGCCTAGCGTCACTCGACCGGGAACTGAATTGACATCCAACCAAAATGAGACAAACGACAAGCACACCACGAGAAAACTAGGGATATACGTGTTGAGAAGGCTCGAGGTGATGAATCTTACGAATATAAGTTTGCATTTCAGTTCAGTTGAATTTCCTGCAATTTTATTTAATTATTAATAACCCTTTTTGAACATGGTTATTTTTGCTTGTAGTAGCTTGGCTTCCTTAGAACCAATATAATACGATTGCATATGATATTGCGACAGCGTTAAGCCTCACAATAATTCTTAAGAAAATCCAAAAAATAGTGCCAATTGAACCTAGCACCCTTTCAAAACGTGGTCTTTGATACAGTTGAGATACTTGAAATGATTTTTATCTTAAAATATATAGGCTCGATCAGATATTGTGTCTCTGGAGCTGATTCTGTCATTGGATACGATATCTTAGCTTAACAAATACGAATGATCTCCATTTTGTTTGGATGTTTTTGAAAAATTCGAAGGTGGCAGCATGTCTATTCAAGCTGTGCACTAATTTTATATGTTGCATTTAGTAAAAGCGTGATAATTTGTATAATTCATATTTATTAAGTACAACAAAATTCATATTATATAGTTTTTATTAATCTCATAACTACCAAAACTATAAATGTTTAATTTAATTTGATAGTAATAAGAATAAGAACAGGAATGGTTTTTAAAAGACCATAATATTGCGGGCCAGAAAGGAAATAACGCCAACTTGTTATATGAATCCCATTATTAGTCCTATCTTTAAACGTTATACAAACGTAAACGCAAATAAAGTAAATTAATTTATATATATGTGTACATCTAACCTGATTGCCAGACGATGACTTCCTTGTCGGCCATTGGTTTTTCGACGTGAAATTGTTGGTTTTTCACCCTCGCTCGAACGACTATGCTCGGGAATTTCTTGTCCAATGTTTCTTCCATCCACCTCAATTCAGCATCGTTACTGCGACTGTACACTGCAATGTTTTAGACATACAAAAATGAAGAGTACCACCGGAAAAGATACTATAATTTTTTTTAAGTTGTTTGCTTAACAAGCTTCGTTTAGTAAATATTCCTCTTTGGTTTTTCAAGTGTGCGTATTATTTTATTGTAAAAGTTATTAAATATTTGTTCATAATAAATGGACAGGGTGATTAATGAAGCGTTGAAGAAATATTAACTTGTGGCAAAATTCATCATAGGTTGTTAATGCTTAGTGTGTTAATTATTTTCAACAAGAGGGTGATTGGGGTATGGTTCTTCATTTTCCACCAAATTCATCTTATTATATTCTAGTCCAATTATTTAGTTATTGTACCAAATAACTGAATTTTCAAATTTAAATTTAATATGCAAGGTTTACTGAATAAATCGGAAAGATTTTGGGTACTCGAATGTCCGTGAAATATTTTTAAGAGTAAATTCGAGTTTTTGCAACAAATCATTTGTAAGTGGATAATACGTTTGAAATATCGGTTCTGGTTAGAACCCTAAACTTTCAAATTAAGAAATCGATAATAAATAATGAGAACACCGATCCCTTGTCCTAGCTAACCCACTCAAATTACAGCTTTGAACTTCAATTTCCTGATTTTTTACGTTTTTGGGGATCCATAGCTAACTATGCAACGAATCCCATTAGCTGCATGCTGTATACGTGTTTATCTGAAATGTTCTGTACTTTTAATGTATAACGATAAAAACCAAGTACTTTTAAACGTTTCCTTACGAAACGCTGGCTACAGTGGCTCCATCAGGGGTAGGCAACGATTACTTATGCCCACTTTTCATTTTACTTGGGGCCCACCAATTAATTTTAAGTGTCCCTGAAAGACCCAATTCAAGTTAAAAGGTAATTTACTTTATTCAAAATTTGTAAAAGTCTAAAAAGGACCTGCTGAATAGACTTACAGAATCCGATTTGAAAAATGCACATTTGTATATCCATGGGATAAAGTTTGAAGTCCATTTGGCAATTTATTACTAGCTGGTACCTGTTTTCAAAAAAAATGTTGGTTCAGTAAATTGATTGTTTTTACCTTCTACGCAATGGCGTAAATAGGGTCTTCAAGGGGGGGGGGGGGGGCGCTCCGGAAGTATTAGCTATGTTACCCGCTTCTACTCTTAAGGAATTAAGATTTATTAACAACATGAATTAAGTGGTGCTATTATCAAGTCGGTGCTTCTCATCTGTCACTGATAAATTAATGATTCAATACATAAATTTTTCTACGTCACAGCAGAGGTTCATAATAAACCCCTTCGGGGGAAGTATTCCACTACTCATTGAACCCATGTTATTTTGATGATAGATCATTCTGCGACAATTCAAATACCGCGAGCGCTTTCCATTGGTTCTTAGCATTATGATGTATTTGAAAAAAAAGTGCGGAGGTTGTCACCGGGTGGCTTTAGGGCTTTAAAAATAAAATGGCGTGTTTTGACCGAACTGGCGGCCACAATTACAAATGTATTTACTGTTTTTCGTTATAAATTAAATTTACAAGTTAATGTAATGTAATTTTTATGTTAAAGGTTGATCAACTTATTAAGGTAAATAATAAATATGAAACAATTCAATTCAATTTCAATTCAATTGTTTTTATTAATACAGAGAACAAAATAGAGGTAAGAGGGCCCAAATCTTTAAGCAAATTATAGTCCTCTTTGACAATTATATTATTACAAAAATATTGAAGTTATGAAATTTAAGTATTTTTAACATTGACAGGGATCTTGGTCAGAAATGAAATTTGAGCCTGCAGTCTACTCTTGAGGATAAACAATGTAATTTTTTAGCTTTGGCTGCATGTATAATATTACTAATTTTAACTGGTTTTCATTAAAAAAATGCGATAAATTTATTGTCTAGAAAATAAATGTTATTGTTATTGTATTAAAAACATTACCATCAACTGACGGAAAATAAATTAACAATATTGTACAACCTGAGACAAAGTCTTGTTTAGAAACAAGCAAACCGGTTTCGGTTTTGTATCCAGAATAATGACAATAATAATCTTATAGTGGATATATATTTTAAAATATTAATTAAAATAGTAAAAATATTATACATTACATGAAGTCAATAACTAAACATTTTAGTATTCCTCAAATATTTTCCAAAAGTCACGTACCTTCCTATCAGCTAGCGATTAGTTAGTGTTATTTAGTTGGGAAAATGTTGCACACATAAATGGTAAGCTAATTTTATAAAATTGTGAAAGCTTAAAATAATGTTTTTCAGTATGATATTCTATTAAGATAGTGTATATGATTTAAGTTTATTTTACTTTCAATACAATTATATATATTTGAAAATAAATTTTAGTTTTAATTAAAATACAATTTATAAGAAAACAAACTAATGTAATTACCTAATAACATAAACACAATTATAAATAGTAAGGTATGAAATCCAATGTTTCAAGTCATCTGGGCATTTTTTTATTTTTTTATTTGACATAAATTTAATATTTATATTAAATAAATTGATAAAATAATAACATTAAAGTTTATCTCTTTTTCACGGTTGTTCTAGTAGGATAAGACACATTTGTACAAACTGAGTTTTAAATATATAATTAACCTCATAATTAATATAATTTTTCTAGATGCATTTTCAACCATGGATGTTACGTATTCACATTTAAAATCTTGTCTATTCTTTCACTTCTGATTCTTTGTAGAATTCCTATAAATTGTATTTTAAACATCTTTACCTATGCCGACTGCAGACGACGGGCGGCGAACACGCGTATGGTGTAGGATATCACGATCCGCGAGTAGGACGCGTTTGTACTCCGCCTCGTTAAAGTAGAGCCCGTGAGTGCCGCCGAATGTTCCATCACGAATAAACCGAAGGGGAATACTTCCCCCGAAGGGGTTTGTTATGAACTTCTGGTCACAGTAACAAGTCACTGTTAATAAAACATTCTGATGCCATAAAAGTATTATGTTCAGTTATTAGTAAATTATTCAATTGTTAGGAAAAGCCTTCAATTGATGTTCTAGATAAAAAAATAGATGGGCATTCAGTTGAGAAACTTAATAGATTTTTAATCTGTTTCAATACAGTGAATGAGTTAAATGGTATCTGCATATGGTCAGAAATGGGGTTAATTTGATTTTGATATTGATTAATCAATTAAGGTGATATGAGACAAAATAACAGTTAACCTATTAATTTTTAATATCACCAATTACTGATAGATAATACCACTTTTGCATGCAATACTGGTGATTGCATTAAAGACCACTTGTTTGATATAATTGAAGATTACTTGTAATGTAAGTGCTAAATTTCAATTGATCCAAAAGCGATTATCTAAAAGTGATCACTCAATTATAGTGATCTACTATCGTTACACTTGTGATCTAGATAACTTAAGATGTACAATTTGAACACCCATGTGAACCCATGGAGCAAATTGGCACGCAGCAAGTAAATTTACTTTGTGTGGTGTTAATGTGTAAAGTTAATTTAGATCGTTATAGTTGTTAGTAATCTTAAGCCCCGTTTTCAATGACGATTTTTCCGAACAAAAATTACGCTTTTGCGTCAAAACCAACCGGAGAAGCTTCTCTATCGGCTTTTTAGTCACGAGAAGCAGATATCTAAATGGATTTGATATAGGCTTATTTTGAAATAAAAGCGCGTCAAAAAAGCAAAAGCGAAAAGACTGAAATCGTAATTGAAAACGGGGCTTAAGAATGTTCTATGTGTGATCTTCCAAAGTACTTTGAATCTGCAGTGTACGTGTTGAATGAAGCATTTTTGAAGTCACTGGCAAGAAAGAGCCTCTTGTGAAAAAGGCGCTTCTTTTGTCTCGAATGCAGTTTAAATTTAGCATAAATCGTCCATTCTTTTGTAAGTGAAGAATCGTATATTTCCTCAATGTAAAATGTTTTACTGATTAATTCCAATAATGCTCATTTCATATACATGATACTGTGAAGCCCTTTGAAACAATATGTGAACAATGTTTTGGGTCACTACTGCACCAACATGTTACATAAGTTACAGACAAACAAGGAATCATGCAAACTGTTCCAAATTTTATAATGGACATATTTTTATGATTGAGTAGTCCCAAGTTAAAACGAGGATTTCCTCAAACCATTAAAACCTGATCGATCTATGCAGTTCATACTCACTCGGCCTAACTACATTATACTTTTAAATTATGTTTAATAAAACGGTTACCGTGCGTAGTGATATATGTTTCCATCTGGCAATAATTTAAAAACCGAATTGGGCAGAGTAGATTGCAGAAGAAATGTTTCTTTGCAGTTATAGAATATTATGTCTGGCATCCAAAGGCACTTCGTGATGAACTCGGGGATGGTGTGAGGTCTATCAATGTTCAAATTGCTGGCATTCATCAGTGAATCTCTCCACAGAAGCACGAAATATATTTGCATCCCGAATTGCTGTTCACAAAAAATTCCATTGTAATATTTTATTGTTAATCGAGATCTTAGGATTTAACTATTTAATTGGAACAATAATTTATAAAAATGCAATATTACACTTTTAACGTTGTACGAAAATTAAATTACCCATTTAACATTATTTTGGCACTTACCATTCTCTCTTCACTGATATCGTACAAGTCAAGTATCATAACTTCAACAAATACATCCAAAGGGTTTCCTACAATTTAGGAAATCATAATAAAAAACTTACCTGGATTAAAAATGAATAAAAACCTCAATATTATTAATTCAATAAAAGAGTTAACTATTAATTTAATTAACCGCGACGATATTTTAAAGAATCTTTTCAATTAACACCCAATAGAATCTTTTAATCCATCTGTTTAGGTGTGCTAATTATGGAAATAACATATATGTTTATAAAAAAAACATTTTATTTTTTAAACAAAGGTTTTTAGACAGCATAATGGGTTCAGTTATCTTTAATATTCTTTTAATTGCGCAATTGTAAAATTTGATTTGTAGTAAAAATTAGTTTTACCTTCATTCGTCGGACGAGTATAAGTTTCGTCAGTTGCGCAAATCTTTGGCCTTCTTTCAGCCCAATCAATTTTACCAGAACAGAAACAAATGCTTCAGAAATGTAAAAATTATTATCCAGCTTTTATTTTTTAATTAAATATTTGTCTATTTCTAAAAAAATGCGGTGGGGAAAATGACTCTTCGAAACTAAAATTTCATCATTAATGTATATACAAAGGTTATCCATCTAGTTAAGAGTATTCAACTGCTGATTAGTAATAGAAGAGCATGTGTCAGCACGCCACGCCATAAAATTTGTAAAGTCCGGAGGGTACTTGGTTGAAAGCTTAAATTATAAAAACACCGTGCGCCATCTATCGCATAATGTAAAAACTAAGTAAGCGTGGCGTAAAACCCTAGCAGCCAATAAAATATAAAAAGTACAAAAATCCAAAAAAAACTTATTATGCTCAAAATATTTGACCTTTAAATTTTACCCACGAGCCAACGATACCTATACCCCATAAAATACGTTAATGTCCATCTTCCTTTACTATCGTATTTTATCCATGACGTCTCACTTTTGATTATTCGTGTTAGATAGATTATTCAACTTACCTGATGCCAATGGAGACGATCCTCAAAGCGTTAAACGTATTCATTACAAGGCAGCCCTAATGATTATATAATTGAACAATGTATAAAATTTAAAGAGCTTTAGACTTAATTACGAGTTTCAAATAGCTTGTCCAGTGGTCTCAAAATGAATTTTTATCAATTCAAATTGTTCAAGTTAAAGGAGTTTTTCCCGAGTGCTTCGATTTCTCCTTTCCGTAAAAACATGCTAAGGTCAACTGTTATAGTGAGTGAGGTGAGCTGTTAGCTAGCATGGCATGAAGTGCTTGTCAACACCCTCCTTCGCAATTTAGCCCACCCATCTGGACTTAAGCCATTAAAAGTCGCGCGATTATTACTATAAAATCTTTAGAGAAATTTTTAACTCCTTATAAATTAATGTAACTCTAAAAAACCATTGAACAATATTGGCCGATATAGATTATATAGTAAGGAACCTAATAAATAGCTCTGGTTACTGTTCTCCTTGGTCCAAATATTATTTGGTTCAATTAAATTTTCTTAAAATTAAGCCAAATTTTAAATTTTTTTAAATAATATTGTACTCCGAATCGCGTTCTTATCTAGCGTTCATTAAGCAGCATCAACCAGATCTATCTCAGCCCAAAGAACAAGCACATTACATCGATTTATGATTTTATACAGCCACTTAGAGGGCTTTAAAGAGGTAAGTCATTTCATACGACTTGACCCAAAATTTGTCTGTAAGCTTAAAAAATATCAAGAAGCTGATTTAGGAACTTATTCTTGCCCCAAATATTTAAAAAATCATTTCCATACAGACTCAGACCTTAAGCTGGATTCTTGGAAATTAAGTAAAATATATAAATTCAATTTCCAGCTGAATTCTGACATTAAAATTACTTAAAACATTCGTGGAGAATTAATTTAAATTTGTATAATATGATAGAAACTTATTTAGTACTTAATTTCCTAACTTGGCCAAATCACCTCAATAAGAAATTATTTTAACTTCTCAAAATATTTAATTCCCAATCCAGTGCTCGGAGATGTTGTTGAGTGTGTTGAAAATTCTGGAACAAGGGGTTAGGTTAAGGGGTGAAGGGGTTAAAATTATTATTTTCTGTATTATTTTGTAAAAGCACGTTGGTCCCGATGCTCGTTTTCAAGAAATAATCCCTGTATATAAGAAGCAGCGGAATCAATATAAAAGCCCAATGTGGCTGGGGAAAGTTTTGCCGGGGATTGTATCAATGAAGAGACCATCGGGCCTATGTGCGTTATTTTGCTAACGAAAACTCCGGAACGGACACAAGCGCAGGTAGGGGGTCTGTCCCCCCCCCCTTAAAACCGAGGTTTCTTAAATAAATGTTTTTGTAACAGAGGATAGAGAACCAAGCAACTTCGTCCAAGCTAGGACACGAATAAAGTATTCTCATTTAAGAAAAAAGTGTCTTTCTTAAACAAAACTAAAATACTTAAGAAGGATTTTTTAGTCGGTCCCGTCTTAGGCTAAAAATTAAAAGCTCTCCCAGATAGATAAAATGTGAATTTATCAGAGTGAAAGTGGTCGACATCCTCTTAGTCTGCTTCCAACAAATTTTTCCCTCATTGAATTATATATTTCAAATTATTTATGATCTGCATTCCTATAGGCTTCAAAATACAAGCAAACGCCAAGAAAACAGTGAAATGTGTTAACGGCTTCCATCAATCTAGTTATTGACCATTAAAGAAACGCCAAAATAAAAAATGTACATAATAATTGAATACTATTCCCAAAAGCTGCGAATCATTGCAACAACTTCAATTTTGTCCGTATCTCTTAAACAAAATTATGTAAAAAAATCATCAGATCAAAATTTATTATCTGGAGTATAAATCTTCAAATTCCTTGTCATCATATTTCACCATATTAAATTTTTTATGGGGCCAATCTAGATACAAAATTTGAAAAGCATTTTATGTTAGAGGCCTCGTACTAATAACTAAAAATATGCACTTTCCTTCCTAGTATCTTAGAAACATTTGAGTTAAAAGAAGTACAAAATTCTATAGTATCACACCTGAATTAATGTCTTTAAAAGTCGCTTGATGACTTAGGCCTACGGTGGTGTCTTGGGTATTAGCCTAGCGGTTTATTGTTATTATTATTAAATTCTACATCACTGAGAGAACTTGAAAACTCAACTTTGAAGGATTTGTTTCGAGTTTAAGATTGAGAAGTTACTCAAAAATTTAATAGACAACGGGGATGCTATTTCTTAAAATTTAAAATACTTAAAAAAATTTAAAACGGTATATTTACTTTGGCACCTCTCATTCTCCAAGCTAGCTCGAGGTAATATAACGAAAAAGTAAAATCGAATCTGATGGTTGAGTGCTAAAATATGTTGAAAATACTGTAGTTGAACCAACTACAACTCGAGCGGTCTAATGTTCTAAGTCATTTTTCCTTACTTAGTATTTTGTACATTGTTTGCACTTTAAAAATGGAAATAAGAATAGAAAGAACATTTAACGGCTTCATATCTCCGCTTTAGGTCATTATATTGTACGAATGAAATGGCCTTTATAGAGGCACTACAGTGATTCTTTCCCTTTCCACGTTTATGAGAGCGTTACGGTATCGATTCTCCTTGAAATACAGAAATAGCCATGCCTGGGTATTGACTTGAATATTCAAACAATACACTTAGTTCATTATAAACAAGATGTTATGGACATTTGAGTACAGGCAATCCACAAATTCAATGAGAAGATCTATTTAATAGTTAACCCTGCAAATACTCAAAAGCTGGGCTTCCGAGTTCACAATTTGATAGCAAGCACTTGTTATTACTTTCATTCAAATCTTTAAATGCGTGAGGGACAGCCAATGCCTAATTTCTGGGCCCTTAATGTCTAAAATTGAAACATAGAAAGCTAGGACTCGACGTTCCTTTTCTATTGATTAATTTTCTTCCTTTATTATCTTATACTTAAGAAGGACATCCAATGGGAATGTCTGAGACCAAGGGCCCAAAAATGGAAGACAGTGAGAGTACCATACATCGATCAATTAATCACTTTTTTTTAAAATCTCTTATGGTCAGCAGGAACAACCAATGCCCAAATTTGAGACAATGACAGTGAGAGTACCATACATCGATCAATTAATCACTTTCTTTTAAATCTCTTATGGTCAGCAGGAACAACCAATGCCCAAATTTGAGACAATGACAGTGAGAGTACCATACATCGATCAATTAATCACTTTCTTTTAAATCTCTTATGGTCAGCAGGAACAACCAATGCCCAAATTTGAGACTATGCTATGAGGGCACGGTATCACCTTTCGGTCGCTGCCAGACAACCACGGCGTTGATTGTCCGATCTCTTAGGCGGCGATTTTAAGATATTTGGAGATACATGACGAGTATTTCTTAATCTTCAAACGGTACTAAATTCGAATAATAGTTGAAGGGTTACGTAAATTTCCCAAAACCTAACTTTAATTTAAAATGTCTTAATGTAAACGTAATGTGAAATTGACCATGGCTCACTAAAATATATATTTCAACTAAGTTTGAACTTATTTTAATAGCGAAAAATCACGCAAAACAGCCAAAAAGCACTAAAATGTGCCAAATACCAACTTCTTGGGCTCCTAATTCAAATATTTCAATTGGGCCACCAAGGGTTTGCTACTTACTGTGGATTGGTTTATTATTATTCTTATTAAATGGTTCGATAGTAATCATAAGAACGGCGACGGCATCGCCTACACAATACGTGAAATTATTACACACCTTACTAATCCTTTGCAAATATGTAGTCCTTCCCATTCGAATAAACAACAGTAACTAGAATAACGGTCTTAGAATCTATTTAAATTTTCAAAGAAAGCACTTTAAATGGGCGTTCATCCAGTATACTTGCTCAAAGCTCTGTTTATGATCCGAGAAAGCTGTTTAATGCTTGAGCACTCGGTCAGAGAACCATTATCGTTAACCAAAGAATATTATTGTCTTGAGAGGGTTTTCCTGAAAAAACTTCGTTAAATCAGATTAAGAAAAATACAGTCTTTGACCATTCTCAACGGAACTCTGATCAAATAAATTGAAGCACTAATTAATGTGAACTAACATTAAAGTTATTTAAAAATTCCAAAACCCTTTCTTCGGTGGTAATAAAGAGGACCGTAAATCTGCTAAAGTCACCATAAAATAAACCGAGAAACATTTCCTTTGGATAGAAAGACAGAGACGTTGTTCAGAAAGTCTATTTTATTAGTTGCAGGGGTTGGGAATGCAAGTAACTAGTTCCAAAGAACCAACTTTAACCCCCTGGAAATGTTAAGTTTATAAGAGCCACATATGGACTTCATTACAAAAAGTGATAAAATTCACAAAACGGTGGAATAGTCCATTATTATAAGGGACAGATTAGCTTAACCTTCAAAAAATTGAAGAAATTAAAATACTTACAAAAACCTAGTACCAGTAGGACTTCGAGCAGACATAAAGACGTGAATCTTGGACGAAATTTATCTTCGAGTAGAAACTAAATAACACGAATTAAAATAGCTAGATATTCCAAAGATATAGCGTTTTCGTCCTATTTGACCCTCATCAGTACCATACGGGAGATCTGGCTTGCGACTGTTACACCGAAAAGAGAAACTAAGCCGAAACATTAAAAATGGGTTGCCTAGCAAAGAACTCCGAAAAGGGGGATATTGATAGAGAATAGTATTCTTTTTAATGTTCCAATCTACTAAATTACTATCTCAACCTACAAGCAGTTATAAATCGGTTTAATTTTCGTTATAAAATGTGCACATCCGACCGGATTGCCAGACAATGACATCTTCGCCGGCAATTGGTTTTTCGACGTGAAATTGTTGGTTTTACACCCTCGCTCGAACGACTATGCTCGGGGATTTTTATATTCAATGTTTCTTCCATCCATCTCAATTCAGTATTTTTACTGCGACTGTACACTGCAACATTTAAAGGGACCTTCAAAGGAGGTATGAAGGGTCAGAAGTTGCTTCAAAAGAGTCACTGTAACGTCATCAGAGTGTAACTTTGTAAAGGCGACGACCGGCAACCGAATGGCGTATTTTAAATCGACTTCAACCCCACCTCACAGCTCTCCCTTGAAAGCCCCTTTAACACATTTTATAAATATTTAAATTAACAATTTATTATTGGTTCTGTTTTTTTCTTAACACAAAAAGTCATGAGCGCATGTAATACAAATAACTTATACAAGAACTAAAATTACTAAATTTTCCTAGTTTCATAAATTCAGGAATATGATATTCAACGTTTGGGTCATTCCATGTCCAATCGTCCAACAGTATCCACCCTACCTTTTTAGATTTGGATAAAAATTAGTCAAAATTCAAATTCAGAAAGTTTTTTATTTTTTGCAATTTTTAGTGGGTAGAGGGCCAAGTCGACTTGCGACTTATAGCCCTCTTAGCTTTTACATTAATAATTTAATAACTTTACCGTTTCAACAATCATTTAGATACATATAAACATAAAATTAACAAAATTGATAATTAAAAAGAAAAACTAAACATATAAAAAAAGGATATTAATACAAAATAAAAACCAAAAAAAAGCGCTATGGGACTGGAAAACTACAACTGCAAATTTACTTAGTTTTACAAACTTTCATTTTTATATATTTTTTACTGATTGAAATGTTTTTATTTGAACTAGGTCGTTGTGAATTTGATTATAGAGCTTAACTCCAGAGTAAAATAGAGATGATATTTTTTTGGAAGTTTTACTATTTGGAAGACTTCTGAGATCATTAGCCCTTGTTATTGTTTTTAAATTAGTTAATAAAAATAATTTTTTTAGATTTTGGTTAACGTATTTATATATAAACGTTATACAAGAATAATCATATAATTGCTCAATATTTAACAATTTGCTTTTTACATATAAGGGTTTCGTTGGTGTATTCCAGTTAACATTAAAAATTGATCGAAGCGTACGTTTTTGTAACTTTTGTATTCTTTCAAGGTTGTTTTTTGTAGTGTTTCCCCAGATGAAAAAACCATATATTAAATGCGAATAGAAAAATGCATAATATAAATCGAACAGAGTTTTTCTTGAGAAAAGTTCTTTACATTTTTTTATTAAATATGCAGAGTGAGCTAGCGTTTGACATAGCGAATTAACGTGTTCATTCCAATTCAGCCTGTGATCAATCCATATACCCAAATACTTGTATTTCAGTACCCTTTTAATTTCTACACCTTTTATATAAATTTTACGCAATGAGTCACATATTTCTTTATTGATATTTGCGAACAATATAAATTCGGTTTTCTGTTTATTTAATTTGAGACCATTCTCTTCTAGCCAATTATTTATTATATCTAGATATTTGTTTGCAGATTTAATGAGAGGTTCAAGAGCGACATCTTTTAATAACATAATAGTGTCATCGGCATAAAGAGTTAAAAGACCACAAGGGAAAACATGTGCATCATCATTGATGTATAAATTGAATAGTATAGGTGACAGAATTGACCCCTGGGGAACACCGATTGAGATTTACCTAGGATTGGATTTATTAATTTTGGTTACACATTATCTCCCTGTTATGGGGGACGCTATCAAAAGCCTTTTCCAAATCTAGGAAAATTCCTAGGCAGTAATTAGCAATGTCCAGAGCATTTAGGATTGTCTTATAAACCGTGGCTATTACTTGGTCTGTTCCCCTACCGGTCACGAACCCAAATTGTCCTTCTGATAACAAGTTATGTTTAGTACAAAACGAATCAAGTCTCATGAGAAAACATTTATCGAAGATCTTTGAAAAAAAAGACAAGACCGAGATTGGCCTGTAGTTGGAGAGAATAAGTGGATCACCTTTCTTAAAAATTGGTGTAAGTGAAGTTATTTTTAGTTTGTCAGGATATACTCCTTTTGTAAACGACAGGTTTATCAGGAACAGTAAAGGTGTAATAATATGGTTGAGTAAAAATTTTATTGGCTTTGGGTGTAACTCATCCAGGCCTGGCGCACTAGACTGCGAGAGGCTATTAGCTACTTCCCTAAGCTCACTTTCGGTGACTTGAAATAGGGCACAGGTTGATTGATTTGCATTAAACTTTAATGAAGCGTCAAAATCGGTGTCAGGGTTAATAACAGTTGTGAAGTGAGTATTCATATCGTTTGCTGTAATTGATTCGGGAATGGGCTTACACATTTTTGTCTTACCGGTAACAGAATTTATAATATTCCATTTTTCTTTGCTAGATTTTGCATTATCTAATTTACTTTTGATATACCTACACCTGGCGTTCCTTTTTTGATTATAGCAAAAATTGCGGGAAATTAAATAGTTATTTCGATTTTCAGTCGTTGGATGGCGCTTATAGAGCTTATGTCTTTAACGTTTTCCGTTATCCACGAATCTCGTGATATCTTTAAATTGAAAGCAATTTTGGTAAGCCCCTGAGATATGATCGCTAAAGACATCATATGCCATATTGACGTCGTCAAGAGCGTATAAATTTCCCCAGTCGAAACCTGTTAAAATGTTGGCAAATTTTTCCAAATTTCTCTTTTAAAAATATCTTACACGTACTGTGGATATGGCTGGTAGTGCCGTTTCATAGGTAAATAATATTGGGTCATGATCAGAAATGTCGGCCTAGTTAATAACTTCTATTTTCTCATTAATATTAGTGAATATATTATCTATGCATTTACCTGAAGCTGCTCTCTAGGGTTGGCGTACCATTATATTTAAACCATAGCTAGCGAATAAATCAATTATGGCTAAGGGGCAGGGGTTGTTTGTACAAAAATCACAATTGAAATCTCCCGAAATTGTAATTTTAGTTTTTAAAGCACCTATATTATTTAACATTAATTCACAATATTCAATGAATCTATCAAAATTTGACGAGTGAGGCCTATAGATTAAAACAAAAATTTCCCCTGACATTTGTAGCTTAATACCAAAACACTCGATATTTTCGTTAAAAATTGAGTTAGAAAGAATATTAAACTTAGTACCATTTTTCATATAAAATCCAACACCTCCACCAATTCTGTTCCCGATTCCTTCAAACTCGTAATTTGGTATAAAAGTAATGAAATTATTTGTTAACCGAGTCTCGGTAAGGGCAAAAATATCTATATTTAAATTAGAGGAGTGCGCTACAAGTTTCGGGAAATTACAATTGGCACTTCGAACATTAGCGTATAGAATTTTCATAAAAATTGTTTAATAATAAATGTAGTAATAAATAAAAATCGAATAATTTTTTTAAATGAACAATTTTCCTCATTTCGTTATTTGGATGGCAAATTGGGATGGAAATTTGGTGTTGGTATTTGTTTTAATGAATTGTCTTAGATGAAAACGGGCGGTTTCTTGTCTTATTTTGTAATCATGAGTAACAAAATTTTTCGAACCTTTAAGTTTATAGGCATTCTTCATAATTTCTAATTTAGCCTTGGCGTCGTCTAGTTTTAAGATAATTCGTCTATTTTCACCCCTTCGATAGATTTGCAAAGGTAAAATTCTTATTTCGACACTCAATAATTATTGAAATATTACATGCACTTCGTTTGCTAATTTAGCCCTATCCTCTCCTGGTTTTTCTGGTATACCTGTTATTGTAATATTATTTATCTTCTTTTCTATTTCTAAAGAATCTACTTGGGCCTTAAGTTCGATAATTTCCTAATCTTTCTGTGTAAATTTAAAGGGTTATTCTGGTCGATAAAGCCAATTTCCAAACATTTTTTTTTTATGTGTGATAAGCAGGTTTTGAGATATTCGCTATAGAACTTGTTACAAAAATGGCCAAAAAGGCCTTGACCCCGAAAAACTGGAAATTGATATCTTCGTCGTTAAAAGCATTTATGTTATGAAAACCAAAGGAAAATTTGAAACAAATTATATATTGAATTTCTCAATCTTAAAAATTAGTTTAAATTATTAAACCTTTGACCTGCTACCCCAAATTTTGTGAAATATTAATATTTTTTTCGAATTCCCAGTCTATGATTTAGTCCAAAAGATCAAAATTCCAAAGTAGTATTTTTAGTTCTTTAGAAATAAATTCTTTTGTACAACCCCTTTTGTTGTACACTCTGTTTGAAAAGTCTTCGACAGCTGAAATTTTTGCCTTCTTTTTAATTCTGCTAGAAAACTATAATAGATAGCTCGATGAAACCAATTGCAACTTTTATTTATTTTCCAATATCTTTCGTTATTTATCGGTTTCGTCCGCCAAAAATTAATAGTTTGGCGGGAACCGTCAAAACTCATTTTTGACAACTTTTTAAATATTGGTTCTACGGCACTGACTCGCGCATTTTTGAATTCACAATGGTCGATTCATATTTAGAAAGTGCCAAAATTATCCTTCTACGACCAACGGTTGAGAAGTTATCGCGTTTACACACTTTCGTCGAAATATGGAAACACCTAAAATGAATCAAGCGATTATAAATAACGCAACTTCAACGAAAATTTGGAAACGCGATAACTTCTCAACCGTTGGTTGTAGAGGGATAATTTATCCACTTTCTAAATACGAACCGACCACTGTGAATTCAAAAACCCGCGAGTCAGTGCCGTAGAACCAATATTTAAAAAGTTGTCAAAAATGAGTTTTGACGGTTCCCGCCAAACTATTAATTTTTGGCGGACGAAACCAATAAATAACGAAAGATATTAGAAAATAAATAAAAGTTGCAGTTGGTTTCATCGAGCTATCTATTATAGTTTTCTAGCAGAATTAAAAAGAGGGCAAAAATTTCAGCTGTCGAAGACTTTTCAAACAGAGTGTACTTCCGAACATTGTGACCCAAAGTGTTGGTGGGCTCAACGACCGAAACGTTACATTTCTGCCGCTAGACACCCGCAAAGATAGAGAAATATATAAAAATTCGATATTGTTTTTCTATGATTTAGAACGTGAATTTCGAATCAAAGTTGGTGATGAAAGGTTTTCTAGCGTATCCCATTCCCCTTTGTGTGTTCACTGTGCTTTTCCTTGTTCTAATAGTTGTAATTATGTAAAGGCCCGGCGTTACGAGGTGCGGGAACCTAGGCAGCAAGATATGAAATAGGGGCCTAAAAATTGTTTTACACTGTAAGCGGGTTTCCGAAAAACACTGTGAAGCGCGGGGCCCTAGGCAGTCGCCTAGCTTGCTTTGCCCTAACGCCGACCCTTATTGTGTAACATAAGATTCGATTTCTGTTCGCCATTGTTTTAGTTTAACATAGATAAGGTTTGTAAACCAATCCGTTATTAATAATAAATAAGTAAATCCGTTAATAAAGCCGGTTTGTTAATCATGTGTCCTAAGCAGGTATATTAATAGGTATTGGAAATAATATAAAACCAACAGTTATTTAATTTACTTTTTATTATTATATTGTTTGTTAAAATTATCTTTCACACATACTGATTAATTAGATAATTTTTACCAAAGTTAATGTGTATAAATAGCCAGAGAATCATACACTTTAATCATTTCAGTTGTTCGTTCCTGTTTAGTATGGTTTATCAATAAATTACTATTTAACTATGAAATCTTCTCGAGTCGTTCCTATCCCTATGTAACAACAATAGGTCATTTATACAAGTCGAGAAGGCCCGTCGTACATGCAAATCAGGTTTGTTAATCAGGTCAGGTAGTAAAGTTAGGTTATCAGAAAAGTACCAAGAAAACAATTAGAACAAGGAAAAGCACAGTGAAAACACGTATTGGAACGATATACGCTATAAAATCTTTCATTACCAACTTTGACTTGAAATTAGCGTTCAAACTCATAAATATCTTTATCTTTGTGGCACTCTAGCAGCCAAAATGTGGAGTTTTGGTCGTTGAGCCCAGCAACAATTTGGTTCATGATGTTCGTAAGTACAACATATCCAAATTTCAGGAAAAGTGGCCGAAGGAAATTAGGTTTTACTTAAGAAAAAATAAACAAGGTTCCATATCTCTAAAACTGCACTATCTCCTACATTTTTGTCACAAGGGGTTGAATGAATTTATTTCTAAAGAACTAAAAATACTACTTTGGAATTTTGATCTTTTCGACTAAATCACAGACGGGGAATTCGAGAAAAATATATTAATATTTCACTAAAATTGGGGAAACAGGTAAAGTGCAAAGATCAAATAATTTAAACTGTTTTTTTAAAATTCAATGAAGAATTTTTAAAAAAATTTTGCTTTGGTTTTCATAGCAAAAATGCTTTAAAATAAGCTTTGTCCCGTTAGAATTGGACATTTAATGACGAAGATATCAATTTCCAGTTTTTCGGGGTAAAGGCATTTTTGGCCATTTTTGGTACAAGTTCTATATCGAATATCTCAAAACCCACTTATCGCACATTAATAATAATTTGAAAATTGGCTTTATCGACCAGTATAACTTTTAAAACTAATTTTTCCAAATCTGAAAAGGAAGGGTGGAAATTGCCAAAATAAATAGTCGGTTTGTCGTGGAATGACCCGTTTGCCCTATTTAGGCCCTTTAGTACAGACAAAACGGTAAAGTCGAAATAAATATAATGGAAAGGTTTCGCAAATTAAGCCTTCATATTACAAGATGGTATAGTCAAATTTGAAATATTAGTGTTTAAAAGTTATATAAACGGCTAATTTGGTAAATTATTTTAGTGCGATCTGCAACAAATTACCATAGAAGATGTAAATGCGGAATATTGTATCGTATATTTTAACCCATTATACTTGTCATTCAAATAAGTATTACGAGAGTCAAGCCATTTTCAAAAATGCCGGAAATTGAACGAAGGTTGGCCAAAGCTGTAATAGATATTGTAACGTTTCTTAAAGTTTGAATATAAAACGTTTAATTTATTTATTTATAATATTAATTAATATTATTTATTATGATAAAACTAATAAACTTCATTTTATGGTATTTTATTGCATTATATTGTATTATTTTATATTATATTGCATTATACAGCGTGTCCACTAAAAAATGAACCAGGGCGAATATCTCAAAATCTGTTTTAGGTACGAATTTGAAATTTTCATTTCGCATAGAGTGTGCAGGGGGAACCCTACTGCGAAAATTTCGATGACCTTGAACCATGTCTTTAAGGTCATCCAAAAACTAACGCGAGAACAGTAAGTGTTAGAAAGTGGGTTCCAATTATAAAAGTGTTCCACGTCACATTGTAGGTCTAATTAGCTTTGATTCGATCGAATTTGACCAAAAGGGAGTCGAGGAACTCGTTTTCAAAATCACAAAGGTCGTTAAAATGAAAATTTAAAGAAAACGCACATAAATCGAAACAATTCGTGTTACATCGAAATTTGCTAGACAAACTCAATATGATGATTTTCAAGTTTGTAAAATTGGATGACCTTGAAGACGTGGTTTAAGGTGTGAAAACCTTATCTCGCGATTCATTGGGTTTAGAAACTAGGTTTCAATAGGAAATTTGCGAATCACCACTTTCTCGTCAAAGTAGTTTTGAAACATGTCTTCAAAGACATTCAAAAATGACCTTGACTTCCTTTTGGTCAAATTCAATCGAATTAAAGCTAATTAGACCTAAAATGTGACGTGGAACACTTTTCTAATTGGAACCAACTTTCTAACACTTACGGTTCTCGCGTTAGTTTTTGGATGACCTTGAAGACAAGATTCAAGGTCATTGAAATTTTTTAACTAAAGATCCTCATTCCTGATGAGGATGTGTAGCAAATTTCAGTACTCTAACACGAGTATCTTTAGAGTTATCAGCTCCCGAACCTCGCTTTCGACACGTTATCATCTTAACGGACTTCTTGTTTTTCATCTAGCATTTCTCGGCTTCCTATTGGTCAAATCCGATCAGGTCAAAGCTATTGGTACTTAGAAATTCAAGTGGAACACTTTTCTAATTGGAACCAACTTTGTAACACTTACGGTTCTTAAGTTAGTTTTTGATGACCTTGAAGACATGGTTCAAGGTCATCGACATTTTCGCAGTAGGTTTCCCCCTACATCTTGTATACGACTTGAAAATTTCAAAATCGTACCTAAAACTGATTTTGAGATATTCGCTCTGGTTCATTTTTTAGTGGACACTCTGTATTGCATTATATGGTTTGATATTAATATTTATTAATTTGAATTGGAACATGAAATGGATACGCATGCTTCGTTTTGGATATTTATGGGCCACAACCGGTTAACTAGTATTTAGAGCTAAAATAAATAATTAATAAAAGTAATATACAGGACGTTTCGAATACGTATGTTATATATTCTGTTCGTGAAAATATCCAAACGGACTCCCGAAACAACAAAATTACCATAACCGTGAGTTTCCTTGAACCAAGGACGTTTTTCTCTTCTTGTTTGGTTGGTTTTTCCTCGATAAATATTAAAATATTGTCTAGACAGTCTAGTGCCAAATTACTTCTAATCCGATAATGTAAAATATGCTTTATCAATGGCAAATTTCCTTTAATCCACAATCAGTGGCGGACTTACCAATAGGCTGAGTAATTTTTAATATTTAGGCTTAGCTTCTCTATTCGGTGTTATATATAGTCGCAAGCCAGATTTCCCGCATGGTACTGACGAGTCCCAAATAGGACGGAACCGGTCTACCGTTGGAATTTCTGGCTATTTTATTTTATTTTATTTTATTTTATTTTATTTATTTTTTAACTCGATCTATTTGGTCCGAGTTTCGCGTCTTTTTGTTAGCTCGAAGACCTATCGGTACGAGCTATTAGTAAATTTTAAAATTTGTTCAAATTTGTTTAGCTTTATTATCCCTTTTTCATGATGGACTAATCTACTTATTCGCTAATTTTATCATCCTTAAGCCTAAGGACCCGAGGAGCATTCGTCTAAAGGTAGGGGCCCCAAGACAAAGCTAAACGAAGCTCAGAAGAGCCCACCAATGGCCACAAGCTAGTGGTCACAAAATAAAGCCAAGACCATCTTATAAGTATACCAAATGCGAAACAAGGTGATACGGATTATGTTCGGACCATTAATTTATTAAGCATACATTTTTTTTTTCAAATTATGGACCGCTACCAGGTCTTAAATTTCAAACTTACGTCCTACCATAAAAATAAATTATATCTCCTTAAACTGAAAATAATAATCGCTTGAAACATCTATCTTCGCAGGGCCTGTTAATTTTTTTAAAACACCTTTCGAAAATAAAAATAGTGCGATCGATACATATCTTGTAAAAGATATATTTTATACTTTGGTCCTACTTAAAAATTATTAGATCGTAAAAAAATCACCCCTTTAATCTTGAAAACTAAAACCAAAATCGCTTGTCATTGCTAGTTTATATGAATATGATTCGGGAAAACTGGATATCACATCGGCTTAAACGGGGTTTTAAGTTCTAAGATCGCCCCAAAGAAAATATTACGTCTAATGCAACGTTTTGTACTCTACCATTGAGTTATTGCCAATTATATTTGTCATTATTCCTCTTTCAAATATAATCAATGAACTCCGAGGAGATAACGCAAAACGTTTCACCAAGCGTCAAGATTAAGACATTTTTAACTTTAGATTATGATCCCGGAACAACCACCAACGAGGGTAAAGGATGTAATCTTGTTTTTCTCTGACGAACTCGTCATGTCCATGAATTTGACCCTTACCATTTGCAAAAGCTGCGAGAGTAATTGACTCTTGTGAGTAGTTTTAAGGCAAAAAAAAATATTCAGAGATTTTTACGAATATGTGTTCCACACCTATCTCCCTGGCTTTTGGGTCCTCTTTAATGTTTCATTAACTTCAACTTTTCCATTATACTTTTAAAGAAATTAACTTTATTAACACCACGGATTTTAAAATCATAATTATTCAAGAGATAACTAGTTGTCGCTCCCTCTCTTTTCTCGGAAAGCCTGGCAGAACCACACGGGCATCCTCTTCTTACTCCTTAACCCATTATCTCTCCTAAACTCAGCTTGTGACGTCAAAAGCGCGTTTAGACCGATCCTTAACATTTTCCCAAAAACCGGAGACAAACGCGTCATATGCGATGAATGTTCAAAATATTTGACGGTTACTACGTGGTTAAAAGATGAAGTTTATTTTTTTAAATAATTTAAAGAAAAAGTCCAGGTTGGGTAAAACTTGGGTCTATTTGAAAGATAACGACAAAAGGGTAAAGAAGACCGTATAAATGTAATTAAAAAAAATCGCTGTACTTCGGCAAATATGCCTTCTTGGCGGATGGCGGTACGAGATTTAAAACAGAAATAATTAAGCCTTACATTTGGAAATATTCAAAACAAAAAAACAGCACGCGCGAAGGGTTGATAAAAAAACGCGAGGAAAGGAAAAGAGCTAGAAAAGAGGAATCCAAATGTGTGAACGGGGAGAAAGACAGCACAAAGTTAAACGGGGGAGAAAGAATACAAATTTAGACGGGGCAGAAAGAATACAAATTTAGAAGGGGGAGAAAGATTACACAAATTTAAACAAGGGAAAAGCTAAGGAAGCTAAGAACAAACAGAGGGAAATAATTAACGAAAAGAGAGTTTATCGTTTAAACCAGCGCGAGATAAAGTTCCAAAATTGTAAATCAGTCGGTTTTCTTCAGCCACGCGGTGAACTCGGTCGCCATTCAGGACCTTCAAGACGCGAATAGAAACATCTTGCAGCGTGTGGACGTAATTGAAATGTCTCGTTACATGGTTTTTGTCGCGATCGCTACGGACGTCAAGTAGATGTTCGCGGAAACGGTCAGCCAGGCGGCGGCCCGTTTCACCAATGTAGACACATACTTTACAAGATAAGGCGTAAATAAGATTGGATGTTACGCAGGAATAGGAGCCACGGATGTCAAACTTCGACTTAGGGGTGGTAACAGTCAAATCGGAACTAACAAACGCACAAGTCTTGCAACGAGGACGGTTGCATTTCGAGGTACCAGTAGGGTTACTGCGCAAAGCGTCGTCGGGTAGTGAGCTTGAGACAAGAATCGATTGCAAGTTTCGGTCGCGACGGTAGCAGAACCTCGGCGGATCTTTAAAAATATCCTTGGTCTCTTCGTCAATCTGAAGTAAGCTGAAGTTTTTTCGAATAATACTTTCAACTTTCCGGAGTTGATGGTGGTAAGTTAGAACTAAAGAGGGGTTGCTGGTCGAGTCGTTTCGAGATTTAATGGCGAGAGCGTCATTTCTATTAATCTTGACGACGCGATCGAAAACTGAAGTTAAAACTCCATCGTCGTAACCTCTAGCCTTAAAACAACGACGCATTTCCACAACTTTGATTCTAAAATCATTGTCAGAGGAGCAGATACGTCGCAATCGTAAAAACTGTGAATAAGGTATGGACTTACGAGGAGTGTACCCGAGGTGTAAATCACCGATTTTGATGAAACTCGGGGGTTATGTAGACCTTGAGGTAACATGAATTTTCACCAAGGGAAAAGTTACGCTGGGCTTCCGTTTTGCTATGGCAACCGAAAATGTTTTTGACAACATAAAATGAAAAAATCTACATTTAAAAAAGCATGGGATTTTATCGGTTTCACAGGGGGGTACCGTGTGAAAATTTTTGAAAACCCAAAAAAAAATAAACAAATTAAATTTCAACTAAAATGCTAAATTTTAACAATTTTGGGTGAAATGCATCAAGTAACCTCGCTGTGAAACCGAGAAAATCCCATCCTTTTTTAAATGTAGGCACTTGGTATAACTATTGAAAGTTTGATAAGATTTCATTGCATAATATAGACCCCAGTTTTCAGCTCAATGGCTAATTATCAGAGCACCTCAAGTTTTTTGAGTGCGTATGGCTGTTTTCTCCGAAATAACATTGGTATGCCTTTGTTTGCGGTATAGTGCTTAGTTTAATACTCTAAAATATAATTTTTTTTAACTTTGGCAATAAGCTATTCCTCGTCGTGTGTCTAAGATCAAAGTGTAGATTTTTTCGTAACAGTTGTTTAAAATATCTCAGCACGTCCACCATTAAAATTAAATCGATTTATGTAATACATACTCGCTCGTCAAAAGATGTCTCACAGCTTTAACTTAAACCTACTTTTAAATTTGTTTAAAAAAAAAGTCTACCGTGCGTATTGGAATCAGTTTCTATCTGGTAATAATTTAAATATATAATTGTTAATAGGGGATCGTAGAAGAAATGTTTCTTTGCAGCTATAGAATATTATGTCTAGCATTCAGAGGCATTTCGTGATGATCTTTAAAAAATTAAAATGCAGTTAACTTTCAATTCTATTCTTGACTTGAATAAAATGTTATTTAGCCCTCATTCGTCAGACGAGTGAACGTTTCATCAGTTGCGCAAACTTTCAGCCTCCTTTCAGCCCAATAAATTTCACCAGAACAAAACCGATGCTTGGATAAATGCACAAATGTTATTTAGATTTTTCAGTTATTAGAATATTCTTTTTCATGCCACAATAGATGGGATAACTTGTAGGGTCTAAGCAAAGCAACGGTTCCCAATGTTATCTGATTTCTTTTTCTAGGTCTATTAAATTCTAGAATCGATTTACTAGGTCAAATATTTTCTCAAGATTTTGGTTAGTTAAGGTTAAGTTTATGTTAATTTCAAGCTAGGTTAAGTTAAGCTCAGGCTTCGGCTTGAAAAATGTGTGCATGTGAGCCAAAGAAAATTGGGAATCATGGATACCAAATAATGTCCAAGCCTCTTGGGACAACTGTGTTTCTTAATATAATTATATTTTTATGCACCCTATCTTTGCTACGAACAGATACCCAGTTCGACCCTGCGTCAGTCAGCCGAAAAAAAAACTATTATTTTGATCATTTTTATTCAAATGCTGAACCCTTCGCCGTCGAGGACTGTTCAGCTTACTTGATGAAAATGGTAAATATCTTCAATGTGCGGAACGTATTCATGACAAGCTGGCTAATGATTAAGCAATAAAAATATACAATATTTAAAGAGGCCTTAACGGAAAACCCGTCTCCGCTTGTACGGTGGCCTTTATAAGTATATTTCTATCTGTTTAGATTTATGAAATCCTTAGCACCATAGACCATATCACTACTTTTAAACAACAAACAATCAGCCTTAAGCCTAAGTCATCAAGCGACTTTTAAAGCCATGAATTCAGGTGGCCGGGTTACAATGCGTAGGAGGGTGGTGGCAATCCCTTCATGCCACGCGAGCCAACAGCTCCTTACACTAACTAATTTCGAATTATTAGGTACGGTTTTTCACCAGTGAGTTTTGAATCTCTCTCTCTCTGCCATTTCTGAACTAATCGCCTTTTTGTATTTGAATATCGAAATAAATCAGAAACCTGGATAACTAAAAAGTAAAGTAGAAGTTTATGGTTTGACAAAATTTGGCGTGAAAATAAATTGTAAATAATACAGTAGAATCAACTACTATATGTAAAAAAAGATAGTGCGCCTTAGGCCATTCACTGTATTTCGAAAGTTTTAAATATAGTTTACACTTAACAAAATTGAATATTGTTTGAAGTCGCTCATTAACGCCACCTTTTAACTATTTTATATTGATAACATGTGTGTAAGTGCACAATAAATAACGAAAATTAATTTAAGGCTTTGTTAGCTTCACTTTAAACCATTATTAGGTCCATTTATTAGCATGGTCCTTTTCACACCTCCCCGAAACACCACCAAATTGGCTCCAGCCGAAGAGATATTTTGTCGAAGAAAACCACTTTGAAGGACGATTGCACTACGAAACTCCACAAAAAGCAACTTGGAAACCGTATAAAAGGAGCCCCCAGTTCGCTATGCTTTTTGTGAAGTTATTAGAAATGAAATTAACATGTAAATAAAAGGTTAAATTTTTTTATCAACAACCAGATAGTTTTACTGCGCTGAAGCTGTGACAGCGTTTAGAGAACAATATCCCGCCATAGTGGAAGCTTTTAAAGAGATTATTTCTTCCACTCAATACCAAGAAATATAAGTCAAAGGCGATATTATATTTTACGTCTCATTTAAAGCGTTTTGACTTAATGCGTGGTTCAATTAATAGTAAGAGTAAAAGTGAGCAGAATTTTGCGATATCCCGAAATCAACATTCAGTATGTTTGAAGTTGGCGTTTAAAAATTGGGAAATGGTCACCAAATGCTCCGTGTGAGTTTTAAAGAAGTTGCTCTTATATTTAAAGCTAACATCAAAGACATTCACGCAGCCTAGGAAAAAAGTTTATCAACGATTGGATGCTAGTCCCCAAAAAAAAAACAGTACCATAAGCTTAATCAGCCGACTGCACGGTATTGTCTAGACGGGACATGAATTGACAACACTTCAATAAGCCTTTTTTATTACAAACCTGTTGGCAACGTTTGCTTCCCAAAAACGTATTTTAATTAATTTTTCTGAAGCCAGCACGTGGTGTTTCCTTGCAAGGAAGATATTCTTTTAGTCGCAAGATTAATGGAACGGTTGCATCAAGTGCTAAGCTACTTTTGAAGAAGCTGGTTTTAAACTGCGAAAATAAAAGTGTGACCTTTTTAAACATCGAATGTTTTTTTGGGCTATCGCCTCGACAAGTTTAGTCTCCATCCAATTACTTTTAAATGGAACTTATGGAAGTGATGATGAACACTTAAGTTAACTCAAAGCCAAGATAAACTATTCATTTAACTAGAATTTCTTTCCTGACTATGCGATACACAGAAATCCACTTTATGAGGTGGTACAGCAAATCGTTAATTGGCATAGGGTAGAAAATCCGTAGAGCCAGTACCAACTGGCCAACGACTTGAATCAGAGCTCCTAATTGTATTAAATAACGACCTCACGAAGAACAACGATTTGCGTGGGATGCTACTTAACACGTGACCGATGAAAACTGTCTGTCACTTTTGCTTCTAACAAAATTATAATTTGGTTGTAATATTGTCGTTTTTCAAACTAAAACTTATTTCAGTCATTTGAAGCAACGCAGAGCCGTAGCTAAGGCCTGGCAACCAAATACTTGTCCAGGGCACATATACATGTATATAGAAAATAATTAGCTGTTAGTTGCTGTTCACCAAATGAAGAACCATAAGAAGTGGATAATATTTCTACGAGATAAGTGTTCATCTCCCAATACGGCTGCTTTTTCAAACGACGTTTCGGACGGATATATAGTGCGGGACGCAATGATATATCAAAAAATACTTTTTAAACTAATAGATAGGAAAATTACGGCGTCGGCCAGGTGTAGTAATAAACGCGTAAATTTTGTGCTGTGATGTGGTGTACACATCCGCGGTTTTGGCGGGGAAACTCGCGTCCATTGAGCACTATCTCAAGCCTCTGAAGGAACATTTTTCAATTCTAAGTCATAGATTAATACTAGTCTCGTAGAGGTATGTTATAAACTTTTGGTAACAGCGATTTCCATTTTACTTCTTTTTAGCTATCTTGAGCGTTCTGATCGACATTTAAGGTTCCATTTGCATGCTCCGATGCTGCGCTCTGATCCATTTCCGAGATCATTCGAAACCAATCTGCTGGTTTCGATAGATCAGCGGTCTTTCCGTTCAGAGCCAATTATTTAGTGTATTTCATTTCAATTACGGAAAAAGCTCTCAAATCTTCGAAACATTTTTACTTTTTCTAGCGTTTTAAGCCGAAGTCAGAAGTTTGATTTGTGATCCAACGATAAAAGATTTTTTAAGTCAGTTCAGACTTGGATTAATAAAAGAAGTTCCTACCTGGATTTATCACTTGAAATAAAACCTGACCAGAAAATGACTTTTGGCATAGTACGTAACAAACAATTAGAAAATGCACGCGGGACTATATAGTGAAATATCCAGGTAGGAACTACTATTATTTACCCAAGGTTCAGATATCGGATTCAGATTTGGACGACATTATCTGCACAGATCAGATTTCCTTTTTATTTTGAAAGTTGGATCAATATCTTTTCGTGATTAACGTTTTTTAAATTTATCAGATCGGCTATCTTTGGCACTATCAAATATGCGTAATAAAAAAAATTATCAATGGTTGTAATTATTATTATATTAATATTATTTTATCAACACTTGCCGTAGTTAAAAAAACACTGACACAAAAAATGTATAAAATCAGTTGTCTGATCAGATCTCTTTTAAATGCACAGCTAAGAATGTCTATCAGATACGACTCACGGATATTTAAAAGATACCGGATCAGATCAGATCTTATTTATTATCAGAAATTGAAGTTCACCCAAACTGCTTACGAGTATTAAAAGAAAACATCGAAATTAAATGCAGAATTCACTTAAAAGATCAAAATATTAAGCTAAACTTTTTCTCTTGATCGAAGTGAGATGGGGGAATCCAAAGGACCAGAGACTAATCGGGTAAACATTAGTTCTGCGGAACACAAATTGGAAAACCCAGACCAATTAGACCGTCTCTTTTAAAAGATTAAAGTTTATCTATTTTATTTTCATATTCGCGTAACCTTGAACCAAGATTGACCGCCTCATCATCCGTGATGCGCTTTGTTTAATTTTTAGGGTAACTTTTGGTAGCCCTCCATTACAGACGGGGCTGTTCCTGGTAAAATTTATTTCCAGGTAAAATTAAGTTTTTTATTTTTTGGATCAGGCCAGTGAACCGTGCCTTAGAGATGATGACAAATGATGTTATTACGAAGGCTTCACTCACTGACTTTCGAAATACAGCTATGAAATGTCAAGTTACAAAACATTCCAATTTTTATATAGCAATTTTGCCCCGATTAAAAATAAATTTGAAAAATAAAAACCCTTAAGGTATTTTTAATTAAATTTGGTGTCTTGCCTAGGGCGCCCTGAAGAATAGCTACGGCTCGGAGCAATGGGAACTAGTACTTTCGGCCTAAGACTGTAAAAATAATGCGAACCAAAAAGATCTATATAATGGAAACGCTCACACTTAAAGAGCCAACCATTATCCTCACAGGGGGAACGAACCCTCAGAAATGGTACCCCTTTTATCGTAAAAAAATAATTTTCATCTTTTATTTTATTAATTTTACTTAATGATCTTCTAAGTATGGGACAGAGTTGTTATCAAAAGTTACCGCACCGGATAACATCGACCCTATAGACACCACTGGAGCCCTAAGTTCCCAACGAATATGTTTTCACTTGGATCTACAAATGATGAACGCCACAAATATTGATGACACCTATAATTTTTTTTGACGGATTCGAACCTTGCTAAAAGATAACTTGGGGACAACCAAACCAGAGTTGCGTTGTGTAAATATTTAAATACTGGAAATATAATAATAATTAGTCAACTAACGTATGATTTTACAATTTATTAGGATTTACTGGTACGGCATTACTATATAGCTTAATTTTAAATATAAATATAACTTTGTCTTTCAAGATATAAAGCATTTGACATGAAATTTGCCAGACGTAGGCCTTTACACTTTCTAGTAACAATTTAATTCGTTTCAATAAACTGGGCTCAGCGATCCTAGCACGCGATTCGCTAAGATAAATTTTCCATTTATAAAAGTTAACTTGTAATAAATAGATAACAATAGGAAAAGAAACGAAATCTTGTAATCGGTTAGTATATGCTATAGAAAAATTATAATAAAATATTTGGCAGCTAACTAAATACAATGTTATATTACACTGAGCCGTTTAGAGATTTAATACAGATAAGTCAGTTTTATTAACAAGACATGTTTTCTCTTTCTTTAATTATTTTTTACTAGTTAATGTTGTTAATTTATATGCACCAAAGAATCTAAAAAATTATAAAATATTATATTTAAACAATTTAAGAATTTCATTTCTGTGTTAATATGCGTACACATAAAGTTGATAAACAATAATATTCAACAATAAAAGTTCTTTATTTTTTTAAATGTATAGTGCTTCTTAATTAAAAGGTTGTTTATTATAATGTCAATTTTCCACCTATGATGTTTTTAATTTTTGATAGTCTTACAAGTGTATAAATATTAAATAAAACACAGGTTTTGCCATTTTGGCTTTCATGAAATGCAATTAAATTTTGAACAAGAAAAAACTGAAAAATTAATAACACATCAAAGAAAATAATAGTTTTTATTGATTATTGGAAACTAAGCTATTTGTTTGGAAAATCTAAGAGTTCACTTTCTGATTTTACTTTCGAGACTACGCTTATTCTACCATTTATTGCAATTCAATAACTTGTTTTTAAAAGCCATAAATTGAAATTTTATCATAAGTTGCAAATCTTTTAAGCACTTTTCCGAAAACGAAATTATGAGGAATTTTAAAAAATTGGGTTTACGTTTTTTGGAAGATAAATTCGATGTTAAAAGTCGCAATTGGATCTACATCGAGAAGTTTACGTTGACACTGGGAATCCTGTCAAGTATTTTAATCGTCTATAAAAGTGTCTGTGCAGTCTTTTGGATAATTCAAACGAGTGACCATAAAATCGTGACTCTCTTAGGACAGACGTTGACGTCCTACTGGCCATTCGCTTCCACCTTTTTCGAACTTTTTAGGAAAAGGGCCGCAGTCCGAAGATTTATCGGCGATGTTATTCGCACATCAGAAACCACCCATGAACGAATTATTAAACGTCTGCTGCTAAGAACCACCGTATTAACTCTCATCCTGTTTATCATTATATTTTACTATTTGATGTCTGCTTTAATAGCTACGTCCAATCAAATCCAAGAAGCTCGCAAATCGAATACTTATAGCTACTTGTGTTTTGGATGCGACAGTAGTTCGTGGAATTATCATATCTTCGGAGTGTTTTTCGGCTCGATTTCTGTAATTGCCGTACCTGCCAGTATTCTTATAAGAGCTTTTCACGTAATTCTCTACTACTTTTTAACGCGAACCATTGCTGAAATTTCGAAATGCATCGTGTCCGATTTCAGGAAAACAATCGTATTGAGTGCCGCTCGTCAAAGAATCTTCAAAGTTCGACAACTGTTGGACGCAATGAATGATATTTTCAAGAACATGACGTTGCTCTGGTTTGTTTCCACCTTTTTCATTACTTGCAACAACGTCACTGTCGTAGTAAAGTATATTTTTTGCCCAGAAACGCTGGGAAAAATTGACTGTTCGTTCTCTTTCTGGTTTGGACAGTTCATGGACTTATTTGTGTTGGCATCTTTGATTTTTGAAGCTTCGGCAATACCGGAAGAAACGAAGAAACTGTACAAATACTTGCCATTGATTGCCGACAGATCGCTTGTTGAAGGTGGCACAATTTTTTAAAAATCACTTGATATCTTATGTATTCGTACTCTATAAAAAAGGAGTGTAATAAAAAATATATCTATTCCACAACCGTTTTCAAATTCATAGTGCAAAGCGTTCTACATTTATTTTTATCTCTTTATACAATTGTTTATTTTAAAAATTCAACAAGTTGCAAATTATTCTTTTGAGAATCAGATAAGTAGTTCATTCCAAAATTGTAAATCGTGCGCTTTTTCATTTAAAATTCCATAGATGATTATTTAAAACTCGTTAAAATATTGATTGATTTATAGAAGAAAATATAAATTGTGTTCTTATTCGTAGCATCATCTCTACCATAGGGCTCAGTGACGTACCTTGGGATGGAGAAGGGGCGAGCCTCCCCCAATGTTTTGGCGAACTGGCAAGCCGAATTCCAGTTGGAAAAATGGAGACCTCCCCTCTTGAAACTTTCATCGCGAAGGCTCCGTTAAGCCTGAAAGTTTTTAGAGTTGACAAAATCATCTTCTCCTCCCTCCCAATGCGATCCCCTTCGGTTGGCATTGATAGGGCTACAAGGGGTAAGGGACTAAGCTCTAAGGCGCCACGTTCTATTTAGATTTATTTTATTATCAAAAAGGGAACCTTATATTATTATTCCAGGGGTGCCTAAATGTATAGAGACAGGCCTGAGTACTCTTTGAAAATCACACACTTTGGCGCACTTAGTTAAGTAATAAAAATTTATTATTAAAGTATCTTTTAATAAATACAGATGTCTTTGCAATCATTAAGATTTAAATTTGATATAACCGGAAAATATTAGTGCTTTTATGAAAAAATAATTAAATTTAATAAGTAATCTTTTATATATAGATATATAATTTCAAATTTCTGAAATCACACGTTTGAGCATTGAAAAATTCGTATTGAAAGCGGTGGCGTAGCCAGAAATTAGTCAAATGAAGGTCAAAATATTTAAATTGTTAAAAGAAGGTTCAAAAGACGGTAATAAAGAAGTACAGTCAAAGCCACGCCCAAGCGGGGGTGTGGACACAGAATCTCCTTTATCTACGCTACCGAAGTCAGGAAAGTGTTGGTGAATGAATATAAAAACTTCAGTTATTAGGTAAAAAATTCATTCGCGATTCATACCAACACACACGCACGCGCGCGCAAACGAAAGATGATTTCCGGTCTACTTGTACAACTTTCTCACTTCGTTCGCTCGTGCACACAGGTAGGGGCGAGTGGGCACCGTCCGGCCTGACCTGATATTTTCCGAGGGACGAATTAAAGAAAATAGAAAATCTAAAAGAAGGCTAAAAATAGCGTAAAAAGACTTAACAAATGCCTGGCAGTCTTCGCACGTTTCTCAGTCTACATTTACTCTAGTCACTTTGGACATGAAGACAGCTTCAGGGTAAGAACAACCTAAACTTATTATTCTTATTTTAATTATTATAAAAGTATTGATTTCAGCAAAAAGTAATATGTCTCGTTAATCTGACCAAGCTTATGTTGTCTAATAAACTACTATAACTTGCGAATATCATGACGCATCATAAAGCGGACAAAGTTGTTGCTAGAGCATTGCGCCGTTGATTCTACCTTAGACCAATAAAAAAGGGACTGTAAACCTAAATAGAAGCTAGGTATGTTAGCTTACAGCAACACCACACGCCAGAGATCTGGTGACTACTTTTGGCAAACTTGTCTGCTCAAACAAATTTACACAATTTTAGCTGAATAATAAATTACATCACGATAGAGACTTAAATTATTAGTTTAAAATAATTTAAAGTCAAGGTGCTAACTACTTTTGAAAATTCTTTACACCAAGTACAAGGAGTAGAACCTCTGTCGGTACATAGTACGCCTACTATTTTTAGTACAGTCAAAACGCGTTTACAAGATCTATTTATCTTCATTTAGGTATCACGTGACACTTGGGTAGATATATTTCAAACCACTTTCACGTGAGTGTGTCAGAATTTATAGCCCGGTGTACATATAGTAACAGAGACCATACCACCGGAGGCCTATCATCATAGTGCCCTACGCCAGCGTCCCGAAGCCCGGACAGGAGACAAATCCAGCATGGGTAGCAGAACCCTACTAATGATGGTCGCACCTTCAACGCAAGCCACTCAACCCAGCAGAAGGTGCAGCAATGGGTGGACCAATCCCCACTTCGCACACAGCAGTGGGATTTAGAATGGGTGCTATAGCAACTCCAGCCGACAACCTACCTACGAAGGTAAGGAGCCAAACCCTTTGGAGAGAGCTCCTAAAGGGGAACGACGAGCACACAGCAGCCCAAGTAACCCGGCACAGCTGGCACCGGAGATCCCGGTGGGCCCCAAAAGGCCGGGACACAGGACCGCCGTGCCCGCAAATGGAGGCCCGCCGCCCCACAGCAGGCTACCCAATCCGCCGAGGCGGCCAGTTTGCCTGGACCCTCTCCGTTAGCCTGAACCGAAGTTCAGTATCCAGCCCAAACCTGACCGAAGTCGGAGGTGGAGATAGGACCATTTGATCAGAGCTAACATCTCACAGTGCGCCACCGCCCTTATGGGTTACAAGAGCCGGACCCCGACTGCCCGGTAAAGCCACCGGTTATTGTACACTCTAACCCATTTAGGGCCACTTTCACGTGAGTGCGCGTCTTGATGCTTTGCCATTAAGAAACACGGATTTACCATTAAGTGTGCCGTTTCATTATTATTGATCTCAAGTTTAACGGCGCCGGCACCAATACTTTTTTAGAGGCCGGTTTTCACTAGGGTATAAAACCGTCGTGGTGGCGTGCGTGGACCCAAAAATATTATATTTGTAACAAAGATTATAAAAGTTGCCACTCAACGTCCTGATGGTTTTGCCCAAGCTAAAACCAGCCCTAACGCACAATCACCGCGCCGAAAAAAATCATTTTTTTAAAAAGAATGCTTTGTCTTAGGATTCCTGATTAATAATTTTTACCAAATGCCGCCACAGACCAAAAATTAAACCTGCGCTGTGAAAAAAAAAATTGTTCCTGCGCAAACATTTTCGTGGAAGTGATTTTCAGAGTGTTTGAGCAATCAAGGTGTAGTTCAGCACAAAATCGCCTAGTGTCTTAAAAATGCCTAATTCTAAATATACTACTAACCGGGTGCCCTTGGCTTGAGATTTGTTAGAGCCCCCTTATCTCGGGCTCTACACTCCTCTCAGGCCTTCTTCTATTTGGAAAATTCTCGGGCTCGTAGGCTTAAGCATACTCAGCCTTATGGTTAATGCGCCACTGCTACTAAGCAAGGACGATAATTTACTACTCAGTTCGGTTGCAAGTTGAGGCTGAAGCTTTGAGCGAGTGTCAGTATCGAAAAAGGTTTTATATTAAAATATAACATACCGTTCGATTCGATTACTCTGTATCCGTTTCCGATACCAAATCGAGCGATATATATCAAACCCTAACTATTATTGCTAAGCATTTTGGAATCGAAGATCAAGACGCTGGTCCTTTGTCCATTTTTGTTGGACCCCCCATCAACAATTGGGTTTTTGCCGTTGATTTGTTTCAAAGGAGGTATTCCCCAATCGGAGCTGTCAAGAAAGATAGCCGCTATTGCAAATTGGACCTTGAAACTAAGTAGGTGTGGACTAATCTTTGTAAATGAAAAACATATCTACACTCTTTGAGAAAATTAATTTGCTTGTTGAATCATTATATTCTAAAGAATTAAATGTCAATAGCAGTAATTTTGATAGGAAATAATTAGTGCAAGGAATTGTAGAATCTAACAATGATGTTAAAAAACTATGGGCTGATCTATTGTCACCACTTAAATATTCAGAGAAATATAAATTATTAACAAAATTAATTGAATCATTTTTGAAGATCAGAGGCAAGGGATTAGCAATTTGCTATAGAACTAACCATCAAACTTCTAAAAATTTCCATATAAAATCTAAAAAGAGCTTGAGAAAAGAGCTAAAACAAAAATGTGAATTACAATCTAATTAACATGGAATTTGTGATATTTTGTACAAAAATATTTAATCTCTAAAACTTATTTTAAAACTTACTAGTTATGAACTATTTTTCTTATCCAAATATTGGATATTTGTAATATAATACAAGTTCCTACCAACTAGGTGATATAATAAATTCGTGATAAGAGTACAAAAAGGTTTTTCATTGCAGAATTAAACAATTTGCATTTTATATTTTAGGTTCCTAGCTTGTTATAAAAGTTACGCTGTGATATGAAATGAGTACAAACAAATGTAAATTTTCCATACAAGCTTTATTAAACCAATAAATTGACTTGCAAAAATTTGTTATAGAATTTAAGTTACGCTGTTATTGTAAGTAGAGGTATTTCCCCGTTTAGGTTCTTGGAAGACATTATCATGTCGCCTTAAACCATCAACATTCAACCCATACTGTAAAACATTAGGACATGTATTTCCTCCACCAGCTGCTCGTTGTTTGCCAAACTCTTTTTCTAGGTTATCTTGGTTTAAACGGTTAGTTAACACAAATTTAGCTCCTTTCTGCAAAAAAATTTTACCACACTGCTCACAGACTTTGCTATAATTAAAAATAAATAAAAAATCCCAATGTTATATTTAATACCAGAAAGGTAAAACCGTAAAACACATTTTTTTATATTTAAGATAATATTATTTAAAATTACCTGTAATTTGCAATCCCTCCATGGTTTCATTGCTAAATAGCATTGCGTTCCGTTGCTCAGTTGTGAAGTTACCAGGCCTATTTCGGATTTCTTCTTCCCAATCTTGGAAATATTTAAGAAAATCCCGTTCCAACCACTTGAAATATATAAAATCAATCTTTTATAATTTAACTCGTACAGGTCGAAATCGAACCAATTTCCCTCATTTATAAACATAACCTTAAGAAAAAAACCAAATATGGTTTGAATATTAGGTATTTTTATCAGAATCGCTAAAATATGTGGTCATTTTTCTTAAAAATCTGTTATATATTAATTCAATTCGTTAAGGTCAAAACTCCTTTCAAACTGTTACTAACCATAAGTTGGTGGAAAAAAATTGCATGGTTTACCAATGGTTGAATAATGGCGAAAAAACGTTGACCTAAATGGCAAATCGGGGGAGGTGGCCGCGAGCCCGCCACCAAGTTGTAGTTTACGGATATTCCACAAGACGGAGTGAGAGCGTTCGCCCCAAGCTTGCTCAGTTGAAGATAGATAAAATAAGATCGCTGGTCGTGAACACTCGCTCACTTGAACAATCAAGGTCAAAAATTCTGAGCGTTCATGTTGGACAGCTGCTCACAATTTTTGACCAATGACCATCTCTGTTATAGAGACAGTATTCTAAACTAGCTAATTCTGATTATAAATTCATAATTTTTAATTTACTGAAAAATTGTGACACAACCAAAATTTTATTGGAATTTATCTAATTTACCATATTGTATAAAGGTGTACTTAATTTAATCCATATATTTAACATCTCTAAACTTACATACAGTTACCAAATAATTATATTTTATCCAATTAATTTTGATTTTACTTACATTTATTAAAAATAGCTTAATAAATTATTGTTAACCCAAATGTTCGTTTTGGTATTATTCTATCTCTTATTTATTTTAAATAAATTTGTTCCTTTTTTGAAATGTATATATTAAATCGAAGTGAGCGACTGCAAAATTTTCTGATCCCGTAAATTATTTTTACCTCGCCATGTCAAAGTGTAAAAAATGTAATACGATTTTTAACAGCGCCAATTCCAAAGAAATTATTGAATGTACGACGTGTAAAGCTTTTTATCATGTAATTTGTACTAATATTAAATCGGAGGAGAATCTAAGAAAATTAGGTGCATGAAAAGCGATATGGAAATGCGACGATGTCGGTAGTGACGCTTCTGAGGAAATAATGACGGTAAATCTGCAACAACTTCTGCAAAACGTGAGCCACATTCTATCTCAAATGAAAACTCTTGATGAAATACAGATGAAGGTAAATAAAATAGATGTTGAGGTGTCAATGTATTTTTGTTCATGAAAAAAGTAGATTTCGGGAAAACCCTACAAACAGTTTGTGATGACATTAAATCGGTTAAAAAAGATAATGAATTCCTCAAAATTAAAATTACACAGCTTGAAGCGAAGCTTATTGAACATGATTAAAAAATTAATGAACTTCAACAAGAAAATTTATCACACAGCTTACTAATAACCGGAATCGATGAAACAAAATATGAACAAATTTATGATGTCTTAAAAGACGTGGCTAAAGAAATAGGTCTGGAATTAGTCCCTAACGAGATAATATACGTATATAGACTACCGACGGGCAATAGAAACATATCAGTAATTAGAGTAAAGAGCATATCTAAAGATACGCGATAACTGGATTAAGCCAATTAAAATTAAAAAACAATTAAAGGCTAATGACATAAATACGTCTCTAAATAACAACAGGGTTTATCTAAGTGAGCAACTAACACCAATAAATAAAAAGATATTATACGAGACAAAACAAATGGCTAAAGCCAAAAATTACAAATATATATGGATTAATGAAGGTAAAATGTTATTACGTTATTTTGATGTTATTTTGATGTTATTGTGTTTACAGAAACATTCAACATTATTGATAAAGAACTTTTCGCCATAGATGGATATAACTCAATTTGTTCTCCTAATTACCGAAATAAAAATGATGGAATTTTAATATACATAAAACAGGGACTTATATTCACCGAAAATAATGTTGATAAAGTTGGTGCAACTCTAAAAGTTCAATTACCCAATAATGCTTTTTATAAAAGTATTGCTTGTTATAAATCTCTAAGCAACAATGTAACTGATTTTATTAATAGTTTAAATATTAACCTATCGGAGATAACCCGAGTTGGGAAAATTATAGTGATACAAGCCATGCTCCTTTTCTCTCGGTATTTTATGCTCTTGGCACTTTACGCAAGTTTTGACATACCTAGTCATGTCCTTGGTCATTCCCTCCCATGTGTAATATTTGCGAGTTCGATCTAATGTCTAAGTCTTAGCGGTTCCCTGGTGTCCGGACGCGGGAAGGTCATGGCACGCGTATAAAATACTTCTAATTAGCTTTCGGGGTTCTATTATTCGATCGCCACCAATTTTTCCTTTTGCTTCACGGTCTATTATGACGTGTCTATACACGATACCCTCTACAATTGAGCAAGAGGGTCCTAATCGCGTAACCCATTTACCTACACTGTCTTCAGGACCCACGTCGCCAGATCCTACAAACATTTTGAACCTACTAATTTTGCCATCCGATTTTTGGGCTTCGACAATCGACTTTTTATCTAACACCCAAAGTTCATCTTTGGTATCTACTATATTTGTATCCAAAGATGCTAATTCTACTATAGTAGATTCTACCTCATTATTATTAGGACCACTTTTAATATCTACATAATTTACAGGGTCTATGGGGGCGAGGATCGACAAATTCAAGTAGGGGGTTGTTTTCAAAAAAAATTCCCGCCTCAGTTTCTGAGATACGTGACAGGGCGTCCGCAAGGACATTGTCTTTTCCCGGCCGATAAACTATTTCAAAGTCGAATGGCTGGAGTTTGATACTCCAGCGAGTGAATTTCCCCGTTGGGCCTTTGTCGTTTTTCAGCCATTCTAAGCTTCTGTTGTCGGTATAGATCACAAAGGGTTTCCCTTCCAAATAAACGTGGAACTTTTCGACCGACCAAACAATCGCTAAGCACTCGCGTTCCGTGACCGAATAGTTCTTTTCGGCCTGGTTAAGAGTTCGACTAGCGTATTGCACCACCCGGGTTTTCCCATCAAAATTCTGGGTTAGAACGGCTTCGAGTCCGCAATTTGACGCGTCCCCATGTCCAAGTCGCGTCTTCGTGGGTTAAAAGAGGTACCGGGGCCGCCCCCTGTGCGAACTTTGGAATAAACCACCGGTAAAAACCCGTCATCCCGAAAAAGCGTCGGGGCTGCCGGACGCTACGTGGTGCGGGGTACTCCTTTATTGAATGAACTTTCGCGGGGTCAACCTCTATACTGTCTTTGGAAACAACGTGTCCCAAGATAAGCGCCTTGCGCCGACAGAATTGGGTCTTCGAATATTTCGCCGTTATGCCCTCCTGACGGAGCATTTCTAAACCTTTTTCAATACTGACTAAATGTTCATCGAAGGTATCGGACATAATGTATATATCATCGAAATAATCGAACACCCCTTCGCTAGCTATATCCGAGAAGAGGCTGCTTACTAATCTTCGAAAGGTTGCTGGTGCCGAACTGAGCCCAAACATTAGCACTCTAGGTCTATAAATCCCTCTATGTGAGACGAATGAACAAGCATCCGGACTCCCCTCGTGCAATGGCACTTGTCAGTATCCCGAATGCATGTCGGAAACCGTTATGAAGTCGGGGGACTTGACAGACTCCAAGACGTCCTCCATACGAATCAAGGGCTGCGCGTCCTTTCTAGTAACATTGTAAATTTTCTATAGTCGATACATAGGGTGGACTAGAAATGGGTTTACTATCGCCCGTATTCACATAGTGTTCCACGGATCTCTTTAAACCAGGTTCGGTTGAGACAACGCTTTTGAACTTATAGACCATGCAGTGATCTTAGGCGCTCACGTTTCCAATCGTCTATCGGCACCTCCGCTAAAGCCATATCAATGGCTTCCCTGTCCAAGTCTTCATCTTCAAAAACATGACACTCGTTTAACTCAAAGTTATATATTACCGGTGTTAACAAAATCATAACAGTTATCTGGGTTTCCTTTTCAATTATAACTTAAGTTACTTAAATTAATTACCATACCGAATTTGACCATAAAATCCATACCAATTATTCACGAATAAGCTATACTATTTACAACGATTTCTTCATGAAGACCATTTTTACCCGGAAGGTGGAAGGGAACTGAAATACTTTTATTAGCTCTTATAAAATTTTATTAACGGCCCGAAGGTTTATATTAACTTTTTTGTGGGAAATTTTAACAATTTAAAATTTTTAAATAAGTCTTTATCTACTAATGTTATGGAGCTACCTGAATCTACAAACGCGGTTACTGGTATTCCGCTTATTGTAATTTCAACTAACGCTTTCATATTCTACCGGTAATCGTCTACATGCAGACAATCGAATATAAAAGAATTATTAATTATTTTGCCTTGGGGAGGGTGCCCTTTTCTGGAGCGCATCCCCCTTTTCCGTTTCCCTGTGTATTTCTCGGACAATTTCGATGAATATGGCCCACAGATAGAACAAACTACATCTGGACAATTTGGCATCTTATGGCCACTCTTTCCGCAATTGAAGCAAGTTGGGACAAATGGGGTGCCCTTTGTAACGCCCTCCTGGTTAATTGGCGGTTGAATTGGTTTTCCACTATTTTGAAAACCATCTTTCTTTGGTTTATTTCCATTCCCCGAATTATTTGACCTATTTTGGGTATTTTGGGTCCACTTATTTGTTCTATTCGGGTCGCGTGCGAAACTAAGTCCCATATATTAGTATAATCATGATTGGCCAGATGCTTTTCAAAATCTGTCCTAAGATTTCGGTATATGGACCGAAACTGGGCCTCTTGGGTGAGTGCGACTTCCAATTGAAACATTAATTCGCGCATTCCATCTACGTAATCTTCTACGCTTTCGTTAAAACCCTGTTTTCGGTCCAAGATTTGGTCGAGAAAAAACGAGTCGTTTCTTTTATATGAAAATTCCTTTTTTACTAGCGCCTCCAATTCTACAATGGTGGTGGGCTTGTATGATTTCGAGAGCCACCAGTCAATTGCGGGTCTGGCGAACATTAAGGGAACTCACTGTTGGATAAAAAGCAGCCCGGGCATTCTTAAACTTTCCAAAAGCTGTTTCAACTTTACCATAAATTCTTAAGTACTCCTCTCCGACGGTTTCCCCGAAAGAGTGGGACACGTTAGATTCGGCATTGGGAAGTTACTTACAGAGGGTTGATGACCCCCTGCAGTTGCTATCGCTGAGGGACTCCCGCCGAAAGCCATCTGACCACTAGGGAGGGTTGGAAATTGCGAAGGGGTACTGTGTACAACACCGCTAGCGCCAAGCGGAAAAGGTATTTTGCGTGGATTGACCTATTGGTTGAGGTGACCCACTACCAGTGTTACAAGGGAATTGATTTTGCGCAATATTATTACTAGCAACTAGGCTTTGATTCCTGTGATTTGTAAAATGTATTATATTTTGCGAACTATTATTTTGTAATCCAAAACCAGTGTTAGGGACATAAGGCAGTGTTTGGATACTGGAATTATTAATATTTGGGATACTCAAACTAGTATTAGAAAAATTAGGCACCTGACTATTTGACTGACCCATATTTTGAAAACTAGGTATACTATTTTGGAAACTAGGAGCTGTGGTTGCTGGACCTAATTTGCGGAGTTTTGAATGCCATAAAAAGGGTTTTTCACTGCATTCTAAATGGGGTTAATCATGTGATTAACGCTAGCGATGTTACTTGGTACCCGAAGCCCTGTACTAAAAATCGGTTTAGAGCTACTACTATTAGGCATTTTACTATTAATTGGAATGGGGTATTGACTGCTACTAGAAGTTACTGATAGGACATTTTTCGAACGGTGCTCAAGTGAATACCACCGCTTGTTGTTACGCCGCAGCTACCACCACTATAATTAACAGACGATGAACTAGTAACTTGCGAGCTTACAGGGTCACTTAGCATATTAACGTGATTTTTGAGATCAGCGAGTTCTTTTTGTAAGTTGGCGAGAAAGTCCTTACTAACCCTTACGGTCCAAATCGCTAGTGAAGTCTCTAAAATGTTAGTGAAGCCTCTAAAATGTTAGTAAAGTCTCTAAAATGTTGGTGAAGTCTCTAAAGGTTTAGTGAAATATCTCGAAACTAAGTGAAGACTGAAATCCGGTGTATGTTAGTGACGTCTCTAAATTGTTAGTGAAGTCTGTAAAATATCGGAGAAGTCTCTAAAATGTTAGTGAAGTCTCTGAAGGTTTAGTGAAATATCTCGAAACTAAGTGAAGACTGAAATCTGGTGTACACATTTTAAGTCAGCGGTTAGCCCCTCGCATATAAGCAAAAATCGGAGTTATAATATTTTAAATCAATTCATTAGGGAAATTAGCGGAATTTTGTTTCTTCAATTTTGATAAATACTAGCATTTGTGAAGACAAAATTTTATTTTAACTTTATTAGGAATAGTATGAATACTTCATAATAGCTTGTATCCCTTTTCAGACTTATCTTACTTCTAAAAGCACAATAATTAAAGTGTTGGTTGCACAATATTTTAGCTATGGCTAATTAATGGTTCATTAGAAAGAGCAAACATTTTTTAGCAAGTACAGAAAATTTCATCAAAATCGGTTAAGTGGTCTTTGAATTATTATAAAAAGAAGTCGAAATGGTGAAAGTCGAGTTTTTCGGCGAATTTCCAGACTTCTCGGCACCCATGACGTCAGAAAATGCGAAGCGTATCATTGGCTAATTGTCTGTAATACATTTCTTTACATCTGGGATTAAAAGCAGGTTGATTTAACACCCAGGAAAAAGTCCTACGCAGTAGTAATTGAAATAGGCATACACAAGCCTACGTAGTAGAAAAAGGACATGAAACCGAAGGCTCCTTGTAAATTCTTCTTAAAATGTCGGCCCGTGTAGCGCGCGCGTAAAAAAAAATTATTTCGATAATAAGCCTAATATTATGATTAAAAACCTCTGGTTTGAAAACTTCTACAAGTAAACAGAATCCCTCCACTTCAGTTCCTTCTATTTTAGGAATAAAACTACAGCTTTGATTTGCCCCAAATTGCTCGTGCTACGGAGGAGAAAATTCGCCGAAAATTTCAGGATTTTGGGGAGCGAAAAAGGTCAGTTTCGGACTCAAAGTTAATACACTTAGGCTTGGAAATTTGTTTCGACAATGACATTTTTGGAAAGAGAACGTCCTGGGCTTCAAAACAAGCTTCATTCGTTTTTATTACTATCGATTTTTCGTGCAACCAACACTTTAACCTTTTCCACTTGTCGTAAATATTATCGCTTACTTGATAATAAAAATAAACGAAATCAGTTTGGCCCAGGGAAGAACAAATTTTAGTCAGTTTTAAGGCTATGTACGGGATAATATGGTAGTTTTTTGAGCACTTTAACACATACGTATATATTTACACATATTTTACTCTTTGGGATCCTAAGAACAGGCATCTGAATATTTGACATGTTTATGAGATAAAAAGTAATTTTATAAATAAAAACACATTTGATGTAGTTTTAAAAATGTTAATACGGATGTACATCGCCTGATTAACAAACGAGAGTTTTTGGTTCCAGACCTTTTTTTACCTCTCCGGGGGGACAAAGCCCCTAGGAGGGGTTATACAATCACAGTGTCTGTCTGTCTGTCTGTGATTCTGTCTGTGGGTCTGTCTGTCAGGCCTGCGACCGCGTTCGCATTTTCGGGGCCAAGGGTAATCACTGCATTCGCAGTTTCTCGAAGGGTTGGCAAAACAACCGTGTGACGGTGAGCGTTAACGGTCGCGACAGTTTTAATTGGGTATTTCGTTATTGTAATGTTTATGTGTAGGTTATGAATGTTGAGTTCGTGTTATGACGGTTGTGGTTGTTGAATTCGTTGTGTGTGTGTTATGATGGTTGTAGATGTTGAGTCTGTTGTGTTTGAATGTGCGTTTTATCTCCAATTTCTTCTTAATGACTTTGGGAGGGACCGACTGCTGAGTGTTATGCAACCTCTCAACGTCCAATGGCAGGGTTTCCACCACTTGTACACGGTATTCGTTTTAGTATCAATTTGCGATCTTTTTGGAGCCGGCCGGTAATCGAACCCGGGTCTGCCTCGTGCAAGAGATGTATTCTAACCACTCAGCCTCCAACGCTTGTTGATTTACGGTGTTTTTCTAAAAAACAGCTTTGGCGAATGTCCTTTACAAAGTTATAACGTTAGGTACTATAATTTATTCTACATCATTTTAAATATTTATAAATTAAATTAATCTTATATTTAATTAAATATTTATAAATTATATTAATCTTATATTTAATTAAATATTTATAAATTATATTAATATTATATTTATTTAAATATTTATAAATTATATTAATCTTATATTTAATTAAATATTTATAAATTATGTTAATCTTATATTTAATTAAATATTTATAGATTATATTAATCTTATATTTAATTAAATATTTATAAATTATATTAATCTTATATTTAATTAAATATTTATAGATTATATTAATCTTATATTTAAATAAATATTTATAAATTATATTAATCTTATATTTAATTAAATATTTATAGATTATATTAATCTTATATTTAATTAAATATCTTAGTATTTTAATGTAAAATTTGATCAGGATCAGGAATTGAAATCGGGTCGCATTGTAACAATGCGGATAGTTCACCGCCGAGCCATTGACTTCCTTAGGGAAATATTAAAGTAAAGGAACAATTATGATAAGGCGGATTTTTTTACTAAACGGATTAATACAATATATGTATATATTGTTTATTGAACTTTGTTTGTTTATTCTTTGGTACGGTTTTTGGTTTTGTTTTAAATTTTTGTTAAATTCTTAACAAAATTTCGTTAAAACACAAAAAGTACTTCATTGTTACCTTTTAATAACGCTTAGAAAAAGGATAATTATTCAAAACTCCCGCGGAAACTATAACAAAGTAATAATATAGCACCACCGTCTGGAGAACTATCAATCAAACCGGGTAAAAAATATAATCGCTTCAATTTTTCGAACTTTAGTCAAATCTCGACGGCTAAAAAAAACACAAAATAAACGTATATAAGGCCGTTGCCGTCAATATAGAAGATTTAGTCTTTCTTAGTTCTTGGCTGTCAGACGAACTACTACAGGACGGGGTCCTGGTGTCGGTTAAAAATTATGAGGTAACTTTCCGGATTTAATGGGCAACGCAAGTGGTCATGCACGGGGGAACTATGAAAGCCTTATTCTCCTTGGTGTAGCCACGTGGCGCAATTTCGCTCTCATTCGCGAATTTTTCAATTTTCTTCGCTGAGTTAGCTCGCAATCAACGAACCCAGGAATTTAGGCCTAGCTTAATTTATTTATTATCGAGAAAAGAACTGGGTTTGTTTCCGAGTTTGTGAATTGAATATTTTTAATAATGGAAGTTGAAACATTAGGCCTTGGACGCGGTAAATCTCTGCCGCTAGCCTCACATTGGATTAAGAAAATTCAACAATACACACACTCCTATATCCCGTCTCCCTTAACAATTTCCCTATCATTATACCCCGACAGAATATTTATCTTTTTTTATTACATTTATTTTGTAGAAGTTTAGGATCCGATTTGTCGGTAAGCACGGAGACTTCACTTTCCTCGGCCATTTTCGCGACTAAATAATGCATGGATTTTGCGTAAAAACCGCGAGAGACGCATTTATACAAAATAAATTCGGCAAATATGGTTCTGCTTTTTTACAGAGGGAAAGGCTATGGCAGATAGCGCATGCGCAGTCGTTCTTTTTATCTATAACATAATTTACCCCCTGCATGGTCACTTGCGTTGCCCTTTAATTAGTATGTTCGGTCTCCGGTCAAGAAAAAGAGTTAAATTGTGTTCCGCGTTTGGAACGTGAGTGAATGGACTTAAGTGTATGAACAGTGCGTGTTTAAGACTAAAAGTGTCAAAGCAATTGTGAACTAACTCAAGTCAGCTGTAAGATAAAATTGATTGTTATTATTTTTGAATTGGAATAACCTAATTATACCATTGAAATTATCAACTCAACCTGTGAGGGTAATTTAGTAGATTGGAAGTAATTAGTAGAGAACAGCTCTCAGCTGTTAATTTAGACAAAGTTTATAGTTAGGTAGTTTGATTTTAGTTAAAATTACTCAGTATAATTTATGATATTTACATAAGTGTAAGTGTGTTTTGGTTTATGTTTCAATCACGATGAACTAAGATAAATCTAGTCTTAGACCCTTGAGTACCAGTTCTGTACAATTAAGTAGAAGGGATATATATTGTTGGTTTATTGATGAAAGTTAAATCTAGAACGTTCCATAGACTGTTCTGAATAAAAATAAACATTTATAATTTTGCATAATTCCGGTTGCAATGTTATTTTCTAATCACTCGCCCACAACATTGCAGTTCTGGCAATCCCGAATCAAATAAATTTTCGATGTAACGGCGACGGGAAATTATTCTCGTAAATTTCTCGCGCGGCCTTGGGGAAAGTTCTTTTAACAAAATTTCGATAAACTATCGTTTAATTAAAATCGGCCCTATTCCGTTAAAATTATAAACCAAAAAGCGAAAGGTCGTTAGAATACCCTCTGTACATATTTATTTAATTAAAATTTGCTTTATATTATATTCAACTGATAAACTTGTATTGTAAAAAGGATTTAATTCAATTGTGCATTGTTATAGTACACTTTGTTTAAAAAGTCTTCGACAGGTGAAAATTTTGGCCTCTTTTTAATTCTGCTAGAAAACTATAATAGATAGATCGATGAAACCAATTGCAACTATTATTTATTTCCAATATCTTTCGTTATTTATCAGTTTCGTCCGCCAAAAATTAATAGTTTTGGCGGTTACCGTCAAAACTCATTTTTGAGAACTTTTTAAATATTGGTTCTACGGCACTGACTCGCGCGTTTTGGAATTCACAATGGTGGATACATATTTAGAAAGTGGACAAATTTTCCCTCTACACCCAACGGTTGAGAAGTTATCGCGTTTACAAACTTTCGCCGAAATTGGGAAACACCTAAAATGCATCAAGCGATTATTAATAACGCAACTTCGACAGCGGTTCAATAACATTGAAAATATATTTAATTAAAGGCTGGTTTAAAGAAAACAAATCCCAAGAACAACTTGGCAAGTGGTTTTAGGAATATCCTTTTTTATACGCTAAAGCTATTTTTAGCTTTTAAAAAGCTATTTGCGTTAGAAATTGTTTATAATAATGGTTACCACAATTTTAAACCAGCCTTTTATTAAATATGTTGTTGGATCGCTGTCGAAGACTTTTTAAACAGAGTGTACGTCTAACTCACTGTTGTAGCTACTTAACTTATGATATTATGAATAAATTAAAATTGGTCGTTTCATCTCAATTATTTTAATTATAATTAAAATTTTATACCGGGCGGGATAACATTTTTAACAAATAACTCTAAATTGCGGAGATATATCTTTAAGGGTTATCTCGAGAAATTAATACCACTAGGGACAATTCTTCCTAGGAGAGGTATATTTTGGCTTGCCAACTTGTTTCAATTTGATTCAACTGGTCAGATTAAAAAAGGCGCTCGAGCTGAAAGCTAGCTCATCGTTTTGATAATGTAAAAAACAAACTCAAAATTAACCCGAGAAAACCACTTAATTTTCAGTCATTTGCACGAATACTTGTATGTCGTTGTGTACACAAAATGAACTTTGTTCAATAAAAAGTGTAGACGAAATCGCTTGAAATTTGGTATCAATCGGTGCATTTCGGTGATGTTTTGTAGGAGACGCTAACAACAAGTTATTGTTACAACACCTGTTACATTGACCATAAAGCTATACCCGGATTTTAAAATCAAATTTAATTCTGTTCGTTAATTGCGATTCGTATTCAAACCCCATCTCTCAAATATTCCTTTGAATTTCTAGTTAATAATTTGTTTTTGATATAAATGTTTGAAAAAACCATAACAACAGCTTACAACGGTCATTGCAAAAAGGTTTGAAATATTTTTTCCGTCATATATTTATTAGTTGTTTTTGCCTTTATAATTGATTATCATAAAAAGTCGAAAACGGAAAATACTTCATACAAGGATATTGGCTGGTTCTAAAATAAGACTATTTAATAGATTCGAAAACAGCAGTTTAATTTTAACAGAAGCGTATTGTCAACTTTATGGAAGTCATATCCTATTTTGCGAAATCATGACATTTGAGTTGGATTGAATATCAAGTAAGGAACAGACTGCAACACTAAATTGAATCAAGTATCATGTAGAAATTTATTGACCAGATATTTAAGTAATAAATATAATCAATCCATTTCCAATGTGGCGTAAGTAACTATATAATATTACATTATATTTTTCGGAGGTAACCCTTTCTGGTGTTAATTTTTTTTAATTTGCGCCTTCATGACCTAACTATTTATTTCATCTTGATTGCTCGTTAGCCTAAGATATTGGTTAAGCTCGTTTTCGTGTTACTGGTTCCACTAATAAGATCCGGAAATACAACACGAAATTCCCGGAATATAACTTGGCGGAGGAGCTATTCGTTTTTCTTCCATATTTTTCAAAAGAAAGCGTGACCACTTATTTAAGAGGGCTCCACTGAGTGGTAATGTCCGCGAACTTCCACCTTAAATACCTCCACCCACTGATAGAATTTTAGTACCGCGATAAGCCCACGATCAAAATTTATGTTGGGCCGTGAATCTATGGAAAGGCAGTGATTTTCACAAGAATATACGTCGGTATTGACTTAAATAAAAGTACAATGGTCTATGGTCGATCAACATGGTTTCTTCCACAGCTAATGCTGACTTGGCGTTGTGTGCTTTAAATAACTCTCAATTTTTTAAACAATATATACTTCGTTGCTCCCACCATCTTGCTTTGTGTGACGAACAGTTTTCTATTAGATTCTATGTTAACTGAAGCTAGGATACGTACGCTGCATTGAGCTATTCTCAGTAGAAAGTCCCAAACTTACAAACTGATGATGGATTTATACGAAAAAGATAACTGATTCCTGAGGCATTATTTCGGGGGGCCGTGTTACAACGCGGAGAAGGATGGTGGCAAGCCCTTCAAGTCACGCGAGCCAACATTTACTATTACCTTTAACCTCAACAAGTGTTTATATTATTTTTCACCAGATATGTTTTACAAGAAAATGCAAAAATCGCAAAGAATTATCTACATTACTTAAATTTTATTTTACTTGAATTTCGTATAAACTGCGCTTGTTTTCGTTTTCTTCAAATTTTCAAAGCCTTATATCTCCAAATAGAAATAATCAAGAAATCGGCTTTTTGGCATAAAATAGCCAGAAGCGAATTCACAATAAAATCTAAGGAAGAAGTTTGACACGATGTGCCCATCCGCCAAAGAGTGAACCGTGCATTTTTCAAGCCACATGTCTTTCTAAGGCTACTGGCACACACGACAAGTTTTGTTAAAAATAAATTAAATTTGGTTATGTAAATAATTTTTTTTACTAAAAGCGGGTTCTATTTTATTATAAGGTATTAAAATATTATCTTTTAATAAAATTAAAATTGTCCATCAATTGAGGTAAAATTGGCGATTCTGAGGTAGCAATATTTTACATTTTCCCACATTTTTCCAGACTGTGTCTTAAGAGCCAAATAATCCGTCAAAGTAAAAAAGTGTACGTGATATTTCGATAGCCGCCCCTTCACCGCATGCGCATTTGATTGTTATTCTTTACGGATCGAGTTTTTTTTTTGCTATTTATGATTTTCACAGAATAGTTTTCTTGACTTGTTAGGGTTTTCCTGGATCATTTTCGAAGATCTTCTCCTGACTTATTTTGTGACTTTATTTACGTAAAGGTTTTTTATTATCAACCGAAATTAAACTCCCTGACTCATCAAACCAAACTATTATCATCCACCAATCAGGTTATCTTTAACCGTTATTTCTTCCGTGTCAATTTGCACATAACGCTTAGCTAACTTTCAAAAAACTTAAACATATATTTACAACGAATGTATAAAAAAGCCAAAGTAGTTAAAAAATTATCGTCCTTCGTTTCTTCGCAGTTACCATTCCAAATAAAAAACTACTTTGTTTAGTAGTAATAATTATTTACAAGAAATAAATCTTACCACTAAAAACATCCCTTGCTTTACGTTTGTGTTTTCATGGTGTCTAGTCAAGTTAAATGTGATAACATCCCTGAAGTATTGTCTTTGCAATTTCAACCTGACTACCACGAATAAACCAGAAAAATAATTATTTTATACTTGTGATCAAATTTTTCAAATTTCTTTCAGCCCAGGTCACGAAAGTGAGAAACATGTTAAAATATCAATAAAACTTAAAATTAAAAATTAAACTCAAATCAAATATTTATAAAAAAAGACCTAGACTTTTTTATCCCCTTGCTTTAGCGGCTTGTACATTTTAAACGGGTTTTTTTAAATAAAAACGTTTACTTTTTAACACTGTATATACAGGATGTTTCAGAGAAGTCTGGAACAAATTAACAGGCGTGTTCTTTGGGTAACAAGGAGTGAAAAAGTTTCGAAGAAACGTTACCGTAAATTGTATCGTATCCGAATATTTGGCCAACAAGAATCGGCCTCCAAAACGTCGAAAAATGCGCAAATGTGCAGTTTCTATTATCCATTGGACCCAATTGTTTCCTTATACTAAGCATTTGTTTGTTTATCGAAACAGATAAGAAAACGATAACAATTATCAAAAGATCATTATTAGTATTCTACGTGTAGAAATTAACAATAACAAGGTGTTTCATAGTGACCACGTCAATTGATATAAAGTTATTTATTGAAATTCGTTTTTTTCTTCAAATGACATAAATTCAAATTAAATACCCAAATCATTCTGAAACCCGTTCAAAGATTCATGGCCTGTCACGAACTCACCACCGAAATCTATGGTTGCTCTTCTTAACGGCGGCGGGCAGAACTACTCGTCGGAGGTCAAATTTAATGCACTGTGGAATCTAGCAAGTTAGAAACATAAGCAGACGCTTGAAGTTATTATACCCCTTTTACGGTTCGGCACCATTAGTTTCACAACGATCAATAATGTGTTCTCGTACGTCGTCAATGTTGCGGAATTCAGTACATGGTTGACTCACAATTGACGTCCAACTTCCCTCGTACTTGTCGTAGGGTCATCCTCGAAGTTAGTTAGTACTTGTTCCTCCATGTCTTCTGGAACGTCTCCTTCTGCAGAAGCAGGACCCGTGTGTTGTATTTATCCCGTTTATCTTAAGCTTCTGTCAACCCCCTTGATAATTTGTCGACTCGGAAGCTGTCTTTGAGGAAAGTACTCCTGATACAAGTGCCACGCTTTCACCGCATTTCCCTAAGCGAGTTCATTCATAAGATGCATATCGGCATATTCTGCATTCGTGAAGTACGCCATAGAATAGCAGGTTTAAGATACTAAATGTAAATTAATTTTTTGAGGCCCCTCAATTTATTTCAAATTCGAGCCTCGTCCCCATCCAAAAAATGTATTAGAATATTTGTTGTAGACTAAACCTGTAGACTAAAAACATTTGTTTATGGGTGACTATTTAATGAGACCAATAATTACACAAGCCAACTACATTCAGTGTACTAGCACTCGGAAAAAAACGAAGATGCGCTAGATACGTTCCAAAACGCCTAACAAGGTGTTTAATTTGTTCCTATTTATGGCATTAGAACAATATAAAAAAGAAATTCAATAATTACTTAGAAACACCTTGTTATTGTTAAAACGTATTTCTGCACGTGGCTTACTTATTTCGTCTAGTAACGCACCTTTGATACTAGTTTTGTTTTTAATCGAAAAAGATGAGTAACCTATGCTTAGTGAAAGGAAAAATTTAGGTCCAAGGAATAATAGAAACTGCACATTTGTGCGTTTTTCGACGTTTTGTTGTCCGATTTTTGACTGCCAATTACTCGGATACGGTTCAATTGAGGAGATAGTTTCTTAGGACCTTTTTCACTCGATTTTGCCCAAAGAACACGCCAGAAAATATATGCCTGACTTTTCTGAAACACCCTGTTTATTTCCAGTACAAATAATAAACTTTGTTTAAATAAGTACTATAATTTTATTTTTTGTCAATTGCAAGTCACATAAGATTTGTATCGGAATCAAAAAAGGCCGAATCTGCAAATACATGTTAATGAAATTTTAAAAATTGTCTTTTTCAAATTCAATTAGTTGTTATCTTCACTTCTCTGTGGGTTCAAAAATTCCAAAACTGAAAAGAATTGTTCATTATTGGAAGCCCAAATTTACAGCTAGTACGCGTAATATTTAGCAATCATAATTGTTTGCAATTTTATTTAGACTTTTAAGGAAACTACATCTATTTTGTAATTTGTAGAAACGCTTTTACATTATATTTACTCAAAATATAACACTATTTCTATTACCTTAACAAGTGAATACATATTAAATTAATACTATTTGTGATTAAAACAGTCAGCAAAAGACTTAATAAAATGTAAGCAGTAAAATTTCGCAATTAAGTATTTTAAGCTAAGCTACTTTTCTACTGTCCATATTATCTCATATATCTCCTACTAAATATATCGATAAAACAAACCTTTATTACTTAAATTGCGTTGTTGCTCTAATTATTATGAATATAAGTGTCAATTTAACAATTACTATCCATTTCATTTTTCAATGGTAAAATGGACCACACAAACGTGACATACGTTACGGTTACACCCATAATACTTGCTAGAAATCCCTTATCAATTACGCAGCACTTCAAAAAGGAAAAACTAAATTGTCCCACTCTAAGTTTTTGCCTTAAGTATAGCAGAAAATATTGTTTCCGAAAAGATCGTGTTTTGGTTGCAGTGTATCGTCGATCGAATTTTGAAAGCAACAGCCGATGGCTGTCATCCAGTTTGCAAAAAGTTACTAGCAATAAGGTAGTAGTGAACAGCGGTAAGCCATTGGTTAAGAGCAGGAATAAAACAGATATTACTGTTGATGATAACGAGATATGGCTCGTAAAGAAAGGCATGCCAAGGCAAAACATGCAAATCCATTCAACCGTCCAGAAGAAAATGAAACATTGCGTTGAAGTGTCTAGTTCTTCCGCAATAACTAGTAAATTCGTGTGCCGCTTTGCAAATTCTTCTTCGTCGTTCTTTCCTAACAGAAAATCTTCAGCTAATCCCCTCACGCAAAAACGCAAATCTTCCACGGTTAAGATCAATAAAAATTGAACTAGATATTTTATGGAATAGAGGTAAACGTAACCCAAATGATCCAGCACTATTATTGCCCTCACTATTTTAAGGTTTTTCGCCATATATGGAGAGTTGTTGAACAGGCCTTGTACAAAGTATCGCTCCACATTTTGATCACCAGATCCGTAAAGATATGCTAAAACTATCGCGAAGGATATAAACAAAAAAATTATTGAAAATATAACACTATCAAAAACCTTGGTTCGGTTAGATTTTAATCGGTAATCTCTTCGCAAACTTAAAATATGCTGAAGTAGTTTTGTAACAACATTTTTTCTAACCAGACAATAGTTAACAACAAATGCCATACTACTCGACTGTGCCAAGAGAGCGATTGAAATACTTAGAGTAATCGTATCGAGCGGTTTGAAGAATTCTTGAAGCGTCCATATCAAATAGTAGATAACGAAAAAATTGCACACCGACAAAGAGAGTATCTTTCCAAATTTTGAAATGTTAAATCGATTGGCAGAGAAAATGTTATTCGCTACACCCAAGTAAAATAGGCATTTCAAAATAATTTTCAGTGTCTTGTCTCTAGACGCATTTATTGTTGACATCATTTTAGACATTTTTATCAAAAGAGAAAATCCCTAGAAAGAGAATGAGCAATATTTTACGAAATCAAATCAAAACAAGCAATTACAAATAAATTTTTTCTCGAATGTATGGAATGCAAAATTGTTAGAATAAATGAATTAACAAACTAGCAAACAACCGACAAAGAAATGGGTCGATCGATTATAATAGATAAATTAAATAATAATTTATCAATTTTTTTCATACAAACATTTTTTTAGAAATTGTTTCCCGCGGATTCAGATATCTGTAAACTTGTCCAACCCTTAGTGCCACTATTACTACATTTTATGATTTGAAAATCAGAAGCTAAATTTAAGTAAACATTCTAGAAATCAGTACTAGAGAAGATTATTTCTTCTGATGTTTATTTTGCAATTATTGAAATAGAGTGAACCACCAGGAATGAAACATTCAAAACCAATTCTGACTTGCTTCTTTTGTTGTGAATTTTACTAACCACACTCCTATGTTCTGATTCTTCTGCACAGTCAAAAGCAAAAGATGTGGTTTTAGAACAGCAGAATAACCTCTAATATGTGACTCTATTCTAATGATTCTTTTGAAATTAATTGTTTGCATTATTGAAGTAAAATTGTTTGTATAGAAAAATATTGACAAAAAAGCAATATAATTGTAGTTTGGTGACAAAACACGAAATAGACTTTGTTGTGACACATGCCAAATGTGAAGTAGACAAATACCAAACACAAATACGCAAATCTTTCATTAAATCACTCGTGATAGAAGTCAATGTTTAAAAAAAATTTTTAAGAAGATAATTTAAATAAACTAAAAAATTAGGAAAATTTAACCAAAAACTAGCAAAAGTGAGTCTTCGTATTATATTTACTTCAATTAGTCTATTCGCGAGAAATATATTTGACCATTAAATTTTAACTTGTAATTAGGGGTGATACTAAAAAGAATCTTAGAAACTCTAGAATCCCTTTACCCTAAAACTAAAAAAAAATTAGAATCTTAGAATCCTTAGAATGCAGTATGTTTGCTACTAACATAGTTAATAGAGTACTAATTAAATAAATGAAACGATGCAAATATTACTCCTAAAGCAACGGATCCCTTATCTTTGAATGTAGATCTTTCGCTTATTGAACTTTCGTTATAAAATCTAAATCATATTTTGGAATTCTTAATGTAAATTGTATTTATACATTTTGCGAATTGTGCTCGTGAATCAATTATGGTTCCTCCCTGTTGTAAAAGGGATTTTAGGGCGAATACATATTATTATTATTAATTGACAAAATATACAATTTAACATATCAAAGTTAATAACTTTACACGCGTTTCTCGAAACGCTTAAAATAAGACTAATTATCTAAAATTGTATATATTTTACTTTTTTTACTGGATATAGAATCCTAAACAATAAATAAGATATTTTAATTAAACAAAAAATCCTCGAAAATGCAGTACAAAAAACTTATTACCTGCACACTAATCTTGATATTTTATTTTATTCTAAATGTTTTTCTTCTTGAATTCTCTATAAAACCCAATTGCCTGTAGAGTAAACTTTATATTTTATTTAATTATAAATCTTTTTCCAATATAATCCCATATTATAACGTATTACCTGTACAGGAAGCTTGATAATTTAATTAATTATAATTATTTTTCTACTAGAATCCACTATAATAATGTATTCCCTGTACAGTTAACTTGATATTTTATTTAATACTAAATATTTTCCTTCTAGAATCCACTATAACAACCTATTCCCTGTACAGTAAACTTGATATTTTATTTAATTCTTAATAATTTTCTTCTAGAATCCACTATAGTAATTTATTCCATGAACAGTTAACTTGATATTTAATTTTAAATCGTTTTTCTTCTAGAATCAACTATATTAATTTATTATCTGCTAAGTAACATTAATATTTTGTTTAATTCTAGATCTTTTTCTTCTAGAATCCACTTAATTAAAAAAGTGTGTACTTCCGCCATTTTTTCGGGCCTTTTTAAGGTTGGTCGGACTGCCGGTACACTTTATATATTGAACCCTTGTGAAATATCTTCACTGATGCCCTTTTGGTTTTCGCTACGTTGAGACTCGTCAATTTGTCGCGATCAAGAAGCCAGCTATATTCCACCTACACTTAATTGGCAGCTTAGCGCAGCACTGGGATCTAAGGTTAATTCCTCGAATTCTGATATATGGCAAGATTATACGGTGACCTGAACTTTATTTCGTGAACAAACCAAACCAATTAATACTTAGTACCAGATCTACTCCAATGGTTCGAAAACCAATCAGGTGTTACTATGCGATGCTTTCGTATTCTTTTGGAATTGAACGGAGCAGTTTTAAATTGAGTCATATTATTGACATCAATACATGAATTTAGCAAGCGAAAATTTTGTTTTTCACAGATTCATGTAAGCATATATTATTGACAGGAAAAATATAATTAAAAATTTAAATTACACCTTAAATCTGTATAGATATTTATTATTTTATAATATTTTTCATTTCTTAAATTTATCTTGAATTTTCTAATCTAGTTGATTTAAAATATAATTTATTGTATATGAAACCTTAAACTTAAATTCCGTCTTCTCATAAAAAGTACCCTTTTCAATTTGTGTTTTATCTAGTAAAATGCAAACAAAAGTTTAGTATATTTTTGTTTGATATTCGTCTACCAGGCATTTGACATCTGTCAAAATAGTTTATTTTTCGTTGTTTTATTTGGAAACAGCAGTAATACCGTTTGATATTATAGAGGTTAAACAAGTGCCGGTTACGTGTAGGGGGGACTTGTAGGAGTGTAGACGTAATTTTGTGCGTACAGACTGCACCTCTTAAAGTTCCCCCAACAAGTAGTTTGGCCGTTTTCTGCAGCTGGCTTAACCTCTCTACTCTCAATATGTATCATGCCTTTTTACCAAGGTTTTAAAAAACATTTATGCAAACAGTAGAATGTTTCGATTTAAATAAAAAGGGAACACAAGAAGAGGGCCACTTAACTCTAGTGCCTCATTTGACGTTACTCCTGCTGGATGAATCAATTGTTTTTTAATTTTCTGTCATAAAATTGAGGTTATATTCACTTTAAAGCACCAGGATAATTTTATATTTAAACTTAAACAAACTCAAACTGAAGAGATAAATTGCACTTGAAGTTATTTTTCAAATTGTGTAGCATATTCAACTTAGTTCGGTGTCAGATTCGAAGGGGTTTGTATAAAAAATACGATGTTTTCATTAAACCTGTTTTTAACCTATTAATTTATATCAATATTGTTGTAATTGACGGACGATATTCTCCGTCTACTGATAAAGAGTATAAAAACGGCTTTATTTAGCCGGATCAAAATTAGATTTACAATATGAAAGATAAAATATTTTAAATAAGTAAAATTTTGTTACCAAATTCAAAATACGTTTAGCGAATTAACAAAAAATAAGGCTAGAACAGTATAACAAGTTTTGTTGATGCAAATAAATATTAGCGTTGGGAGTAGTATCAAAGATGACTTGATTCCATGTTCTGGTGAGGTGAGTTCGCGTTGGAGTAGGTTGAAAAGGTGTGTCTTTCTCGTTCAGCTGGGGAAAGGAAAGATTAGTGATTTTTCTTTGGTAAATCACGAAGTGAACAAAGCTCTACTTTAATATTCTCAGTTAACGTTAATTCATTCTTATTTATATTTATTTTTAAATATTTTGGTTTTTTTTTTGATTGTTTATAATTTTAAAATTGTAAATTTAAATTTATTTATATTGAACTTCATATTTATATACATAAATCGTTCCGTTGATTGAAAGGTTTGTTGTTTCGTTCATTCGATTATTCTATTTTTAAATTAATTTACGTTTTTTCTGTAATTCATTTATTTTTTAAATAGATTATTTCATTTATATATTTAAAAAGACGCATTTATAAAATCCAAAACATATTTAAAACATAACGTAAAATAATTTTTTAAAATACAAGGGCGTATGTTTTATAATTGGTAAATGAGATTTCATATTATGTCTTCTAATATTTTTGATTGTTCTCTTTCCAGTTATTTACAAACTACAAAAATGGTTCCAACATTAAATGCAGCTATTGTGAAAGATAAAACATTAAAGATAATTTTAAAATGCTTATTTTACTTTGGATTAGCGAATGGAATTTTTGCAGATAGTCGTTTAAGAATTTCAAATTTTGGAAAGATAGGTTCTTTCTTGATTAGCAATTCATTCGTTATCTACTATTTGGTATGGACGATCCAAGATTTCTTGAAGCTTCAAGATACGATTCGATTAAGTAATTCGCTCGCTCTCTTGACGCAATCGAGCAGTATAGCAATTGTTGTTAACCAATGTTTGTTTGGAAAAAACATAGTGATTCAACTAGTTCAACATATTTCAAATTTGCAAGAAGATTATCACATTAAATCTAAACGTAACAATTTTTTTAGTCGTGCTATATTTACAACAAGTTTTTTGTTTATATCCTTGGCAATAATTCTAACACATTGTTATGTATCTGGTGATCGTGTAATGGAAGAATATTTCGTGCAAGGCCTTTTCAACGATTCACCATTTATGTGGAAAAACATCAAAATTGTGAGGGTAGTAATAGTTTTGGACCATTTGTGCTACATTTACCTCCATTTTATAAAATATTTATTTCAATTTTTATTGATTTTAACCGTGGAAAAGCTACGCTTGAGAGTTTCCCAATTAGCCGAATATTATCTTTTGGGGAAATACGACGAAGAAGAATTCACCAAGGGGCACACGAATTTATTAATTATTGCGGAAGATTTAGATACTGTTAGTCAGATTTTCGTCATTCAATGGGCGTTGGAATGGATTTTAATGTTTTGCCTTGGCTTGCTTTTCCTCACGAGCGACAACGTGCTATCGTCAACATTATCTTGTCTTTTTTTCCTACTCTTAACCAATGGCTTGCCTCTGTTCACCACTGGGGTCTTGCTCGTAACGTTTTGCAAACTGAACGACAGCCAGCGACTTCTGATTTCAAAATTCGATCTACGATATATTGCAGCAGAGGCACGATCTCTTCGGAAACAATGTACCCTTCTGTACGTAAGACAAAAGCTTAGTCTGGGACAATTTGGTTTTTCCTTTTTAAAATGCTGCATAATTGATAAACGATTTCTGGCAAGTATTTTGGGCGTAGCTGTAACTTATGTCACGTTTGTGTGGTCTTTGTTACCATTGCGAAATGATTTGAGATGAATTTGTAAGAAAAGATTTGTGATAAAACTTAATATCTACAAAGATATTTCGGAGAATGACTGTTACTTTATGATTAAAATTACTTCAGAGTAAAGTTTCTTCGTTTCAATTGTATTTTATCTTTGGTATACCAGTTTATCCACAAATAAAGTTTAAGAAAAACAGCGCAAATGCAAAAAAAAATGGATACTTAGATATTTTTTACGAAAATAACTTTTAATATTGTCTGCAACTAAATAAATATTCATCAATCCTTGGTTAATTGTCAAATTTATGAAGAGTTAAAAGAAATTACAGATTTCTAATTTTTTTAAGTCAAATAAACTCGAGGAAGGTGCAATATACAAACGGTTTCTAAAGCAGACAATATAAAATATTTATCCCGCATGAAAGCTACACAGGCAAAGACATAGAGAAATGAGTGTTCTAATTTAAAGAATTAAACGTCCGTGTATTTTGAAAGATTGAAAAAAGGATAGTTGTTTTTATAAACTAGGACGTTGCACCGTCATTTTAATCCATCAATAAAAGCTTTGTTTCAGTCACCGTCATTCTAATCCCTAGAACCCACGTCTACTACAGCGGCATATTTCGCGAATATTGTGGTCCTACTGGCGCCATTACCACTCCCAGCAAATAAAGAAAGGCCGATTTCCGAAAGGGCAAAAACGGCGCGACGGCGAGCTCTCTTCGCCGCGGAGTGAATTCTACGCCCCGAACCGTTCGGTTCGTACATCTTTAAAATTAGTATATCTTCAAATTAATTATTTGCGACTAATAATTTTTGCACCATTAGGTTCCTCTTAATAAGTACGTTGGTAAGGTACAACTAAAAAGTGGACAACATGTGGTGGGGCTATAGTTCCAAATAGCCGGCCCTAAATGGGTCGGAGTGTGCAATAACTGGTGGCTTTACCAGGGAGCCGGGCTACGGCTCTTGTAACCCATATAGATAAGCAGTAAATATAGCCCTAATGAAAATAATCCCATATTGTAAGGTAAAAAAATGTAGTTGTTTCAAAATTTCAACTCTCAACATTGAATTAAAAAGCATTATTTCTATTTTTTTCCCCTAAAATCACTTAATGCAAACGTTGTGAACTAATGTAGAGATATCAATTTGGGAATGGAATTATATTTTATCTCAGAATTTAAAATTTTCTCATTAAATATACTGGTATTTTGCACATCCACTGTATCACATACCAAGAAACATGTAATCAGAGCTAAATATTGGAATTTTTTTGTCACAACTGTCTATTGCTAAACTTTTTAATTAATAATATGAATTTGTGATGGCCTATATTTTTCAAGATTAGCAGTAAATATAGCCCATGGTAATAATAATTCCTTTTTAAGATTTAGAAAAATGTAGTTTTTCTCAATTTCAATACTCAACATTCAAATTAAAAGCATCATTTCTAAAGTTTAAACTTATTGGAAACAAATTGAACCTAAGTTAATTTATTGCACACAATTTGAACCGATTTATAGCTTGAATAAATTCATAAAATCATAGTTTTTAAACAAAGTTTGTTAATGCAAAAATGACTTTGGAAAGTGATACAAAGGCTTAACTGCTGAGTCACGAACTCACTATAATCCATTATAAAATACCAAGCGATAATGTCAAGTGACACTTAGTAAATATCTATTAATGTTTTATAAGCTTATCATTAACTTGATAATATATTTAATACTTACCATATTCATTCAAATTATTGATTGTTTAAAATCGACCGTGCTAATGGCGTGATACCTTTACCACTCACTGACTATAGTACAAATGCGTTGGTACGGCTTTTACTTTCACTTTAGATAATCTCTACCTGGGCAGAGCAACAGCCGACTTCGATTGGTCGCATGTATAGGGAGTTGTTGGTCCACGTGCGCGTGGCCTGAAGGGCTTGCCACCACACACCTACGCGCATTACAATTGTAACATCTAGAATCACGTTTCGGGGTACAAAAAGTGTTCGATCACTTTCTATACCCGACAATAAAATTAATTATTATAACACATCACTTGAGTTATGCTTGAGCTAGGGGATAAAATGATTTTTTTTTCTATAGATGGATACAAATACGAATAGGCAAATTTATTCGGGTGAAAATATGGGTAAATGAAAAATTGTAAGACCAAAAATAAGTTTTAGAAGTTTTGCTGTAGTATTTTTAACAACGATCTACTAAAGTATTAAGTTAAAATTTGAAACTTTCTCGTTGAATTAGATTCTATAAGAACGTTTATTTGGTTATTTATCCTTAATGAAAAAAAAAATTTTTAACACAACCAAAAAGAAACGTTATATTTTCATCTAAAAATAAACTTGGACGAAATTTATTAAAAACAACGTTATTTTAACGTTAAGAAGTTTATTGGAAAATTTGGTTCGAAACAGTTGAATTTAAAAACTACAATTCAACGTTAGTAGAACGTTGAAAAAATAACTCATAACGACATTTCAACCAGATAACCAAAATTTAACCAAATTGCAACGTTGCTTTGCTACCTGGGAAGCGTATTCTAATGACATTAAACGCCGGAAATAATGAGAGTAAAGTAACACTAAGAAATGGTTTAATAAGCTCGAGTTTACATGATAAAATACGCGAAAAAGTAGATAAGTCCATAATTAAAAGGGATAATATAGCTAAATCCTAAACAAATTTGAAGAAATTTAAAAACTTACTAATAACTCGTACCGATAGGTCTTCGAGCAACGCGAAACTCGGATCAAATAGATCTTCGAGTAATAAACTAAATTACATGTATTGCGCTTCACGCTAAAAACAACGAACTGCGGGTTTTCTCTCCCGCCAACAAAAACAGTAACACACACAAAAGAGAGGGTACAAAGTTCGCTGGTCTCACAAGTCCGGCATAAATAGGATGGTTGATGCGGTCAGTCTATCTGTCCGTACACACACTAACACTTCCCCTTGTCGGCAGTGGCGGATTATCCAATAGGCTGAGTAGGCTTAAGCCTACGGGCCCGGAGGATAAATGGGCCCGGTTGGATTTTGCTAGAAGGGTCCCCGAGAATAAATAATCCACAGTTTACGCAAAATAGAAAAATATTTAAGCTTTTAATTGGAAAAAAATTGTTGGAAAATTGTCCAAACAAAAATTTTTGTAATCGCGTTTCCTCCTGATTGTCGGATTTAATTTCACAACCACCGCTAAGATCGTCTGTATTATCTTCAATTTGTAGTAAAGCCGGATACATTAAAACGTTATTATTTTATTCATTTTATCTATATAGTATAATCCAAGCATTTATTTAGCGTGTATCCTGTTTCCTCAAAAATGAGTAAAATTCAATAAAATAATAGTTTGCGAGTAGCCACGAAATAATAACGGACCTGGACAGTCAGAGTCCATTTTGATCAGTGGCGGAGAAGCCCGAAGGGCGGTGCAAATCATTGCTTTTAAACTTTAAGAAGGACTTTGGGCTCGAGGGGGGTGCAGTGTGTCAGAATTTATGGCCCGGTGTACCTAGTAACAGAGACCATACCACCGGAGGCCTATCATAATAGTGCCCTACGCCAGCGTCCACCTAGCCCGGACAGGTGACAAATCCAGCATGGGTAGCAGAACCCTACTACTGATGGTCGGACCTTTGACGCAAGCCACTCAACCCAGCAGAAGGTGCAGCAATGGGTGGGACAATCCCCACTTCGCACACAGCAGTGGGATTTAGAATGGGCGCTATAGCAACTCCAGCCGACACCCCACCTATGAAGGCAGGGAGTCAAGCCCTTTGGAGTGAGCTCCTAAAGGGGAACGACGAGCACACAGCAGTCCAAGTGACCCGGCACAGCTGGCACCGGAGATCCCGGTTGGCTCCAAAAGACCAGGAAACAGGACCGCCGTGCCCGCATATGGAGGCTCGCCGCCCCACAGCAGGCTACCCAATCCGCCGAGGCGGCCAGTTTGCCTGGACCCTCTCCGTTAGCCTGAACCGAAGTTCAGTATCCAGCCCAAACCTGACCGAAGTCGGAGGTGGAGATAGGACCATTTGATCAGAGCTAACATCTCCCAGTGCGCCACCGCCCTTATGGGTTACAAGAGCCGCACCCCGACTCCCCGGTAAAGCCACCAGTTATTGCACACCCTAACCCATTTAGGGCCTCGAGGGGGGTGCAATACGAAGGACCCGTGAAATCTTGTGCACGGTCCTGGGGGGTGTCACAAAACATTGCCGCCACGGGGACCCAGCCTTTTTAAGCCGCCACTGATTTTGATATATTATAATATTTGATTAATTGAATGACTGATTGACTGTGCGCTGTTCGTAAAACTTAAGGCAAGTGCCAATCAAGGCTGGATTAGAAATTCTAATTTCTGACTCGAGTTATCTGTGCGACCCAAATAGCACGAAAAAAATTTCTCTGCTTCTGAGACGAATACAGTTAAGGTGTGCTTTGTCAATGGTCAGATCTTCATCTTGTTTTTACTGTGTTTTATAACATAAATATTTGCTTTCGAATTTATTTGTGCTTAATGATAACCAATTGTTCAGGTGAGCGTTCATTTTCGGCTCTAAAGAGGTTAAAGTCATATTTACGTTCAACGATGTGTGATGAAAAACTTGGAAATTTAGCACTTATACATATTGAATCGGATATTCTTCAGACAATTGATTCAAAATCTATCATTAACATATTTTTAAACCGAAAAACTAGAAAGTTTTTTAAAAAATAATAATTTAAAAATAAAATTAAAAATGTATCATCAGATTTTTTTTAGTTCTTTATATTTCATAAAAATGTTTAGTGTCGTACTAACAAGGAGACGACCCGAGGTGTTACACACCGATATTATTCAAACTCGAAGGATTGGTAGACCTTCATGTAACTTGAAAAATCCAAAAGGGAATTTATTCAATGGTCAACGGTTTTGCCATGGCAACGAAAAATGTTTTTGACAACATAAAATGGAAATTTTCAAATTGAAAATAACATGGGTTTTGGACCGATTCCAAGGGTCCCCCCTGTGAAAGATTTTAAAAAATTAAAAAAAAATTTGATCAATTTGAACCAAATGGGTGAAAATGAACCGATATGGCTTAAATAGGAAAAATTTCAATTTTATGTTGTCAAAAACATTTTTCGTTGCCATGGCAAAACCGTTACCCATTGAATAAATTCCCTTTAGGATTTTTCAAGTTACATGAAGGTCTACCAATCCCTCGAGTTTGAACTAAATCGGTGTGTAACACCTCGGGTCGTCTCCTTGTAAGTACAACCATAAATGCTTAAAGGAATAATATCAAAACCGCCGCGGCAAGTTTCCCCAGGTCAAGGGGGCCCTAAACAAAGCTAAGCCTAGGGGCCCGAGTGGTAGTTAATCCGCCACTGCTTATATGTCAGATGATTTTTCAAACATATCTGTGGCGTCTAATTCGGTCAAAAAACTGTTTAACCAAATTGCTTCTTTGGTAGCTTCGCACATGGCTAGGTACTCTGTTTCTACAGTTGATAGTGCGGGGGTCTTTTGCTTTCGATTGCACCAATAAATAGCAGTACTGCCTAACATGAAAAGGTATCCGCTGTATGACTTTCTGTCGGTTCTGTCTCTTGCCCAATCGGCATCGCAAAATGCGATAAGACCTTCTGAATTCTTCTGAAATATCAATTTGTAGTTCTTCGTTTGTTGAATATAGCGTAACACGTGTTTCACACTTATCCAGTGCTCTTCTTTGTGTCGTTCATTGAACTGACTGTGGTACACTGAGATAAAAAAGTTTAGTTTTTACAGGAAAATAATACACAAAAGTCCTGTAAACTATGTCAACTGGAAAGTACTGTAAAACTTCTGGGTTTCCTGTAGATTCTGTATGGACAAGATACAGGTGTTCCTGTATTTTGAAAAAAAAACTGGTTATTTCTGTACAAATGACAGATCAATTCGGTATAATTGCTCAACAGGATGTAAAACTGTAGTTAATACAGAAATTGTTACATTAGTTACAACAAGTAAAAACCCAGGCTTTCCTTTAAGTTAAAAACCGATGCTAGTTTATGTACTCAATATATATTTGAATGTAGTAAATGGTTTTAATCTGGTGTAAATCTGTAGTTAATACAATTATGGTGATTGTAGTTTTAACATAGACAAACTCAGGTTTTCCTGTAAATTAAAAAAAACTGAGTTAATGTAAATAATATAGTTGGATCCAGTAAAATTATTTTAATTGGTTATACTATATAGCCTGTCTTATACTGTCTTAAGTGTTAGGTTGACTTATAGAACGGGCAATGTATTCGAGCACTGGGTGCCGTTCTTTATAACCAAGCTCTGTCTTCTATAACGCGACCTAGCAAAACGAGCAGTCGTTCGAACGAACAGTCGGCCGAACCAGCTGTCGGTCGAACCAGCAGTTGGCCGAACCAGCTGTCGGCCGAACCAGTAGTCTTTGGAACCAGCAGTCGTTCGAACCAGCAGTCGGCCGAACCAGCTGTCGGTCGAACCAGCAGTCGGCCGAACCAGCTGTCGGTCGAACCAGCAGTTGGCCGAACCAGTAGTCGTTCGAACCAGCAGTCGGCCGAACCAGGTAAATTTAGGCGATTGACGGGGCCGTTAAAGCGCGGTACGCGCGATTGAAGTTGGCCGTGGTCGGACCAATGAAACTGTCCCAACCCAACTGGCAACCATGAATCCATGAAAATTAAACCGTTGCTCCGATTAAACAAAGGTTTGAAGTACTTTCCAGGATCGGTTAGAACCTTAACAATCCTGTACTTAGAACTCAAAAGTTGAAGCTGAGGTTTTTCTACACTGATGAAGCAAAGAATATAAAGCCCCAGGAATGGAAGGATTGATATTATTGGCCGCGTGTTTTGGCCGAGCTTGAAACTTCCGGCAAAGCAAATCAGAGTAACCGGAAACGGTTAAGGCAACCCAGTCTCTCTTTATAAACGAGAGGCGCAAAAGTTCCAATAGACGGAGCTACACCTTCCATTCCTGGGGCTTTATATTCTTTGGATGAAGTAAAAACAATTTAAAACATTTCAGGTAAGCTATTTTACATAATAAATGTAGGCCTGTATACTAAAGACTAGAAGATGTTAATTTTTTTTAGTTTTGGGCAGTGTTTTATCCTTAGACCTAAGCCTTTGCTATTAACTTTAGCCACGAGATATCGCCTATTATTAGTAATCTCATATATCTAGTAAGTTTTCAGAATTAAATTCCTCCTACAAAACAGAATTCTAACATGTATAACGATAAATGCGAGCGTCTAAATGCACCTTGGTTTTGATTAAATAGTTTTTATTGTCAAATTCCAAAAGACATAAGTTATCAAAATTGACAATGGACGTGAAAAAAATTAGCCTTTCTTGAAGGTAAAACTACTTTTACTCAAGCCATTGGCTCTATAATAGGAGCAGACTAAATTTTTCTGGCCTGAAATGTCAATTTGTTACGTATAAAGCTAAATGCACCATGGTTTTGATTAATTAGTTTTTATTTTCAAATTCCAAAAGACATTAGTTATCAAAATTGACAATGGACGTGAAAAAAGTACTTTTACTCAAGCCATTGGCTATGTAATAGGAGCAGACTAAATTTTTCTGGCCTGAAATATCAATTTGTTACGGATAAAGCTAAATTCACCATGGTTTGGATTAAATAGTTTTTATTTTAAAATTCCAAAAGACATTAGTTATCAAAATTAACGTCCATTGTGAATTTTGATAACTAATGTCTGTGGAATTTTACAATAAAAACTAATTAATCAAAACCATGGTACATTTAGCTTTATCCGTAATCCAGGGAATTTAAGAATGGACCTAAAAAGTCAGGGAAATGAAAGGAAATTTTTCGAATTTGTAAAAAGTCAGGGAAAAGTCAGGGAGTTAAACTTTATCTTGGCACTTAAAGGTTATTTTTCATACCAGATCTATGACAAATTCTATGATTATCATTTATTCCTTGAAAGTGTGGCAAATTTTTTCAACATTGCAATAACCTTTTTACATTAAAATTTATTAACTTCTGATAAAAGTCAAATATAAAATAAAAATATGGCCTCGAAAAGTCAGGGAAAATATCTTAAAATGGTCAGGTAAAACAGGGAATTTGAATATCCAAATTTTGTGGCAACCCTGAATTGCCAATGAACTTAAAAAAATAGTCTTTCTTAGATATAAAAGTGAAATTTAAGTATATAATCTTGATTTCAACTGTTCCTTAAAAGAATGTGGATTTTCTACTAGAATTTTTAAAAAATATTTCTATCACTGTTTTTCTCATAAAAATTTATCACACATACATTTCAACTGCTGTGGAAAGCATTTTATCAATTTTGTATCATTTAGGAGTCATGCATATCGAAATCATAAAACTGAAATGAAAGAAAGCTTACATAATCGTAGAACACCATCTAATTTAGTCCTTAGCGAAGTTTTAAAATGTGAAAATTTAAATTGCAATTATCAGTGTAAAGTTTTTAAAACCTTTTGTGATCATTTGAAAGAGCACCTTAAAGAAGGTGACACTGTGTCCTGTCCAATGGAACAGTGCAAATCAACTAAATTTACGAAAAAGTCATCATTAACAAGCCATATAAGTCGAAAACACAAAATTATCATGGAATCTCAATTGGAGCCTTTGGAAATGCTAACGTTTGGTAGTGAGCTTCCTACAATTCAAGAAATGGATTTTGAATATGAAGTGACTGAAGGTAAAGAACATAATGATGAACTTCTTGAAACAAAAGCCTTTGAAGATAATTTGGGAATGTTTTATTTAAAACTTCAAGCTGAGAAATATTTACCTAGCAGTACAATACAATATATTGCAGAAGAAATATCTAATTTAAAATATGTTGAAAAATCATTTATTCAAAATAAGTTGCTCTCAGACCTCAAGACTGCCGGTATTGCTGAAGATGTCATATCTCTTGTTTTCGATGTATTTTCCCAATCAGATGTAATGGAAATAGCAAATGAAAAATTTAAAACAATTCATCTTAGAGAAAGATTTGTCAAACAAACTTTACAGTATGTAGAACCGGTGCCTGTTTTTCTCGGGTTTGAAAAAGGGAAGAAGATTTTTTATCACTATGTTCCAGTGGAGGAATCTCTTAAAGTATTAATATCTAATCCAGAAGTTGCAAACATTTTAAATTTCCCAAAACCCACTTATGTACCGGAGCTTAATCAAGTATTAGAAGATGTTTGTGATGGAGCAGTTTTTAGTCAGGATTATATGCGCATGGAAGATTATCGGAATTGCATACACCTCCTAATCTTCCAAGACGCTTTAGAAACAGTAAATCTCTTGGGTTCTGCCAGATGCATACATAAAATTGTTGGTGTATATTACACCTTAATTAATATACCACCTGAATACCGATCTACGATTGATCATATGCAGTTAATTTTACTTTGTAGAGATTCCTACTTCAAAGACCCTAATAATTGTCTTAAGAAACTAGTCTCGGACCTGAAAATTTTAGAAAATCAAGGGATTATTATAGGATGCAAACGGTACAGAGTATTTGTTACTTCCCTTGTAGGAGATAATCTTGGTCAACATGATGTAGGGGGATACCAAAAACATTTTAGAAATGGACAAATGTGTCGTTACTGCCAAGCTACAGGTGAAGAGATTCATGGCAGTGGCCCATTTATACTCAGAACGCCAAATAACTACAATGCAAGTATTGAAAGTTTAGCTTCCCAACCAAACATTAGCTCAATTAATGGAATAGTTAGAAACTCTATTTTAAACGAACTAAAGTATTTTCATGTATGCAACCCTGGATTAGCTCCATGCGTAGCTCACGACTTATTCGAGGGCATTGTGGCTTATTACTTATACCAGTTCTTGAAACAGTTTATAACTGTCAACAAATGGTTCTCTTGGAACTATTATAATTGGCAGCTAAAGCAGTTCAGATTTGAAGGCAATGATGTTAGCAATAAGCCGTGCTCTAGTAGACCGGGTAGTAAGAAATTAACTGGAGATGCATCTCAAATATGGTGCCTTTTGAGGCTCTTATCACTAATTCTAAAAGACAAAATAAAAAGTTTTTCAGACCCTGTTTGGGATCTATATCTTCAGTTGAAAAAAATAGTTGAGATAATTATGTCCCCCAAAATTTCTAAACTTGAAATTGCGTTATTAGTGATTTTATTAAGGGAATATAAACAAAGCCTTTTAACATGTTTTCCTGATTTCAATTTAAAAGCTTAGCATCACTACGTACTAGAACACTACCCTGAGCTCATTCTCCATTATGGGCCACTTATACGTCTCTGGACGCTTCGATTTGAAAGTAAACATTTTGTCTACAAGAAGTTTGCCCAAAATACTAAGAACTTCATCAACATAACAAAGACGTTATCTGAAAAATACCAAATTCAACAAGCCTACTTTTTGGCCGGAACTCCATTTCCACCTTTAGTTACATATTTCAGTACAAATTTAATTGAAAAGGCGATTTCAGAAGAGTTACTGCAAGAAATTGAAATTTGCCACCTAAAGAAAGAAAACATACTTTATTTGAAGAAAGTACAATACAAAGGAACTCTTTACGAAATGGGACTGTTTGTTGTTACTGAAGCTTCATATGACCATTTAAAATTTGGATGCATAAACACAATGCTAGTATACAAATCTCCAAATAATCAAGTTTTATGTTGGGTGAATTTGTTTGAAGGAAAACGTTGTGAAAAACTACACGTATTTGATCTGACCGAGACGAATAAGTATTTGTTAATCAATGTGGATGATCTGGCAGACTTTTATCCATTGCCCAGCTCCAACAACTTTGGGAAAAAGATAATAACACTAAAGCACAGTGTTCACCATTCCTAATTGTCTTACAGAAAACCACTTTAGGTAAAATGGGTTATGTTTCCCACGATATAGCTGTAATTTTTTCTATAATTTCTATGCTATTTTTCACTAGAAATTTGTTGTTAATTTTTATTTCCCTGATATTTTTAAACCAAATTAATACAAGAGTTGATCGAATATTTAACTGAAATAATTATTTTAGATGGAAGACGAATATCACTATGAGGAACCAATTGGGAGCCAGGCAGAAAAAAATCTTAAATAGAGCCTCAAGTGTATGGTATCTAAGGCATTGCCATTATTATCACCAATGTCTGCAGATGAAGTGGCAAATATACTAATCCTTACTGGTGTTGAAACTGACTCTGATGTACAATATGTGACAGAAAATGATCTGACACGGTTTTAAAACCAATACATATAAGAAAATTGATAAATTATGCAAAGTCATTGGAAAAGTTGAAGAAAAAGGAGAATGGACTTAGTAAGTTAAATAAATTTTATTATTATATTTAATGGGAATTATGGTAATATGTCACTGCATTTAGGGTGTGAAAATACCCTGACAATGTTCATAGGTGCACAACTTGCCTGAAATAATAAAGATTTATGACCAATTAAGGTCAACAGAAAATAATATATTTAAATAAGTATTTTAATGCATACTGAATTCTTAGTTGCCAGATTATTGGCAAGTTTGGTGATAAAAATATTTTCTGATAGTCGCTGGGCATTTGTTTTAAACTATTAGCATTTTTTATTGATTAAAATGTTAATTTAGTCTTTTATAAACCACCATTATCCATTATTTTCCAATTTTCGACTATTGATCCTGGCTTGGATAAAAGGCGCCATTTTAGGAACAATAAAAATGTTGATAACGTATAGAATAACTCTGCTATATGGTATCATAGTGTATTCGGGATTGGCTATGCAATTTAATAACTTTATAACAATGCCAGGTTTATGATATACGAAATGGGCTTTATTAATTCAAATTTCATTCATCTCTTATTTCAGACACTAGTGACTTGTTCAATAATGAAGTTTAAACAAATAATTATGCCGAGCCGTTGCTGGTTGATGACAGTGAAGGTGGAACAAGTGCGCTCTCCAGTGGCCAGGTATTTATTCAGTATTTTCAAAAGAAGAGTAATGAGTAAATTAGTGTTTTATTGGTTTGCTATGGGTGAGTATATAATTTTAATTTTTGGTCCAACTTTAAATTACCTAAAGGGGTGATAAACACTCAAGTAATTTGAAGATGCATAATAAATATGCTACTATTAAAATTATTTTACAACAACCGTTTTCCACATTTGTATAAGGTCTTAATTAGTACAGTCGATATACAGTTGCAGATCAAACAAATTGCAATAATTATTTACTTTTAATTCAAGATTTAAAAAATGTGCTGACATGTTTTCTGAAGTTTCCTTGTGCCCACTCCCTTTCTCGAAAAATTTTTATTATTGTTGTAAAATATTTATAATTTTATATTTATAGGATTCTTAAAATGTTTGAGGAAATTTTTATACATATATCAAATCATTAACAAGTTGCCTGAGCCTTAATTAAGTACACCCCACACACTGAAGTATTCCATAGATTTTCATAGATGTATTGTTGAAATTGTACATGGTGTAAACTGCGTATCTTTAACTCATAAAATGTTCTTAATTGTTTTTCCATATTTTAACGGAAGACGTTTATTTATTCAGTTCCGTTACTGACAAAAAGGATAATGTATTTGTGAAAGATATGGAGCTGGCATATCTGTAATTTGTTATTCGGATAGTGTTTTAAAATATGAGAACCTTCAAAGCAAATTTTGTGTTGTTCCTATCTGCTGGAACCTTAATTAAAGCCTATCAAATTAAAAAGTATTACAAAAAAATTGTATAAAGATACGTAGCTCATATGTATAATTTCCACAATCTCTATTAAAACAGTGGGGAGTGCTTAAGGAACTTGTTCTTAGTTGATTCTATCAAATTTGTATTTGGAACATGTTTTATTGGAATTCGTATGTTAAGTCGTTAGAGATCACTACAATTTATGTGGGAATTTCTAAATTAAAAAAAAATTACAACAATGAAAATATTTCGGGAAGTCTGAGGGAAAAGTATAGGAAAGTAGTGATGTAGAGCAGTAATGATATTGTTTATCTAGAAACTCCGAAATTATCTTGTAGTTGGTTTGATGTACCAATGTATTTTTATTGTAGGTCGACTGTAACTATCTTCAGATCTTGTACCTATATAAATTATAAAATTTTATTTTTAAATTTAACTCGCACTACAGTTGTAAAACTTTATTTAATTTTTTTATTTGGTTGCAAGATCTGATAGAAATCTGTCCAAACAAAAATAAATTTATAATATTGTTTTAGTTAATGCATTAATTATATAAAGTACTGATATTTTAGGTTGAATATGGCAATTATATTTGGGTTGAAAACTACAAAATTAAGATCGATATTTTCTCAAAGCCTGTTCAAAAAGCATTACTCAGCAATAAAAGTTTAGAAGCGTCATACCGTAGTATCGTTGTAAGAACTTTAGTTGATGATGCTGCAAAAAAATGTGTCAGGCCCTCATATGGCAGTATGAGGAAGATTTCAAAGCATTTTATGAAGAGGTTCCCGAATTCAATAGTGGACAAAGTTGGTGACAAGAAAATTGGTCTAGGTGATGCACTTTTCGTGAGGCAATTACAAAACCGACTTGATCATCTCTCACGAAGTGGAAAGGGTGCATTTGCTCGAGTGAAGGATATGAAAAAAAAACAAAAAACTAACGCTGAAATTTAACACGGATTCAATTAATTTAAATCCGAAAGCCAGTGAGGGTGATTTAAACACTTGCGAGTGTACACTTTTTGTCCCCGGACAAGCGAAAAAAACCACCTACTGAAACTACTTTCAAACCGGGTATAAGAGCAAATGTCGGCTCTATCATTGCCACCTGTATTATGAAAGGCCCCAGTTTATAGAGATGGCCATGAATCTATCCGATTTCTTTTTACTTCCTTTTTCGAGAGCATGGTGCCATCTTTTAATGGAAAAGGTAGCTCAAATTCAATATAGCCAATTAACAACGTCGTCAAAGAGCCCTTGTAGAGTATTATAATTAGACAAATTATATTTTATTTAGTGGTCTTTAACCAAAATTATATCCCCTGTTAAAACGAATTTTTAAAATAACTGTTAAGTGATGGACCAGTTTACAAACGATCCAATGAACGCAAGGGGTACCTTTAATTAAGTACCGTTTTTAATTTAGTTGTTAGCGACATCCATTGAAAAAAGGTATTGACCAGTTTACAAACGATCCAATGAACGCGACGGGTACCTATAATTAAGTACCGTTTTTAATTTAGTTGTTAGCGACATCCATTGAAAAAAGGTATTGACCAGTTTACAAACGATCCAATGAACGCGACGGGTACCTATAATTAAGTACCGTTTTTTATTTCGTTGTTAACGACATCCATTGAAAATAAGTTATTGACCAGTTTACAAACGATCCAATGAACGCGAGGGGTACCTATAATTAAGTACCGTTTTTTACTTCGTTGTTAGCGACATCCATTGAAAAAAAGAGTTACTTCACAATGAACCGACACTTGCTTTAAATCCTTTCGAACAAAAACCATTATTTATTTATGATTATAAAATTAAATTATATTATATTATTTTATATCCGCTCTTTTAAAAGTCTTTCATTAAAAAGATAAAATACTTTTAAAAATATTGAAACCTTTTTCCGAAGAAAGTTACTTTTTTCTTTCAGATAACTTATTTTACATTTAATTAAATTAGTTTAACTCAATTTATTAAACATTCCTTTCATTGCCGGCTAATACAATTTATAGCCAAATATGACGGTTTTGGCCTAGCTTTTCGAAAATATTCTCCAAATTTTAAACCCAACTTTCTCCAAAGGTTGCGAAGGGAATCTTAGAAAAATTATGAAATGGACTAACTGTAACGTTTTCTAATAAACGTCGGAAAAATTATAGTTAACCACATGCGTCTCTCGGAATAAATGGCGTGTTAACATCCTCCGAAATGGCTTTTTCCAACACTTTAACTAGTTGTACCTATTGTTTGAAATAACTTACGACTCGGAATTTTTGTCCACCTTCTAAATTCGCTAAGATCTATCGAATGACACCAACGAAAACCCGGTGCTCCTTCAGCGAAAGTAACTTGGCCACTACGCCACTTTCCATTATTTCATTATTACAAAAATGTATATATGATTAGTAAATTAGCACTGTGTAAATCGTCATTCTTAGGTAATGCAATTATAGTATGTTTCACGATGGAGTTGACAGTAAGAATAAGGCTTTGTAGCTATCTCTTTAGTATGATCATAAGTCTATAATATGTTTCCAACGTTTCTAACATAAAATAAATTACGATTAACCTGCTTTCTTTCAGGAAAAACCTTTTAGTTTAGGCATTTTAATTTTATTCTGCATGTGTCCAGATTTAACTTATGACGTAAGACATCGAAGACCATAAAACAGTAATGGAATCACAACATAATCAAACTCCGTTCAAAGTTCTAATAAATGAGGTAAGATTTATAATTTATATCAAGGGGTTAACCACTTCCTCATATTATGTACACCAATTACAGCGAGTACAGCTAAACATGTAATCGATTACGTAATCACTTTAGTACAGTCAAAGCTACGGGCTTGTACACCGATTACGGATAGCGGTCCGACCCTCGGTTTCTTTTGGTCAGTAAATACAGTATGGAAGCTTCAGCCGTGGTCCAGCCTTGATACTTCTCCTAGTACATCAGAGTGCTGCGCGTGGAACACTTCTACAGGCGCTGTAATACCAAGAAAAGACCAATGGGAGAATTAGAAGCGCATTTTCCAAATGCTTTTTCGGGCGATTGGTTAAAGGTGTTACTGTGTTTGTTCCTGCAACTGAAGCTCCAGTTTCCGTTGTCGGAGTGGCGATTCGGAAAAGTTAGATTCTCGCTTGTTGGTTTACTTATTTTGAATTTAAAAAGTTCGGAAAATAAGGATATCTTGAAATTTTTACCATTACTACGTAGTGAGCGATAATGTGTTCTTAGGAATTAGTAAATCATTTACAAACTACGCTAAAAAAATCACATCTGCTGCTTTGTCAATAAACCAATCGCCCGAAAAAGCATTTGGAAAATGCGCTTTCTAATTCTCCCATTAGTCTATTTTTGGCCTACCAGCGCCGGTAGAAGTGTTCCACCCGCCGCACTCTAGTGTACTAGGAGAAGTACCAAGGCTGGACCACGGCTGAGGCTTCCACCCTGTATGTTTGCAATTAAAAAGAACCAAAGTAATTTTTTTATTTACTGTGTAAAGAGTGTGAAACTAACAGTAGTTTAAAAGTTTATTTAACATTGACATGACAGTATCATGGAATTTGCAGTAAAAATAACGTGAATGGTGGAACTTGAAAGAGGGTCCGTGGAAGATAATAGAGTTAGTTTCTCTTACAGACGTACAAGTTTTCCCTACACCTTTTACAAGTGTTGTTTATTGTCTTAACAACGTTTATGACAACCAGAAAATAAACGATGACAATTATTTATTTCGTTTTAAAAGTAGTTGAGAAATATTAACGAAACCAATTATAAATTATTATTTCAATAAGATTATCATTCTTAGTACAATTAAAAATTTATAATTAAAATGTCTAATAAATATTAACTATTTAAACAATGCGCAACTATTGCAAAGAATGTAAAAGAAAATCAAGAATCGGCGCTTTTTATCGCAAATTTATGCTGTATCTTGGAATAAATTATGCAGTAAACGTTGCGAGAATGATAATTTTAATTGCAATAAGTGATATTATTTTGAATACAGATAAACAGGTTAAACATTAATTGGTTTGGTTGAACATTTTATGAGTCAATTTCTTCGCGAGTAATGAACCCATCTTTGTTGGCGTCCACGTCATCGAAGTAGTCAGTGACGTCATGGACCGACCGAGACAAAGTGGACTGGACGTTCCTCTGGACCCAAGCGTGGCTCTCTTCGCGGTTCAGTCGGCCATCGCCATCGACGTCGGCCACTGCGAAGATGGAGTCAGGGATGCTTTCTTCGGAGACGGAACGCCAAGCCCGGCAATGTGTGCAGGTCCCCGTTCGGCAACCCCTGTCGCAGTTGCAGCCGAAAATATTGCAATGTCCGTGAGCGCAATATGGTGTGCGACTAGTGCAATCACCGCAAGCATTGCCAATCACTGGGAAAAACCAGGGCAGGGGTGACAACATTCTGCAGCTGCAACATCGATAAACAATACAACTGCAGCCAAACCAAAAGCGCAGCTAACTCAATCTTGGGTAAGCCCATTTCTAAAAGATATAAAACCAATTTTTGTTTAATTTCCACAGAAATTATATACTCAAAGTCAGTGTGACCTCCGATTTTAAAACTATAGTCATTTAAAATGGACGATGGGTAAATTATTTGAATCGGTTTTTGAGCCTTTTAGTTATTCTGAATATTTAAACTAAACATACGTTTTTAGAGTTTGTTTTTGAATTAGATCATTAGTTTTGGAGTTAATTTTTAAGCTGATATCCAGATTTTTTAGTTAATTTTTACAGTTTATTTCAAGATTTCTGAAATATATTGTTTCTGTAAGCTGGTCGATTTTTTTAAAAATAATTATTATTAAACATCAGAGGATCATTATAAATAGTTAATTGGAGGCGGCAGGCGTTCAGTGGCGCTACTATAAATGAATGCCAACCACACAGCAACTACATTGGCTACAACAACCTTAAACTTACGATATTGGCAGAAAAGCTCACATAGAAAAATCAGCAGGTTGTGTGCATCGAAAAATGACTAGTTTCCTGTGCAGTGTCTTTGCGTGGACCTTAGTTCATTGAAGCGGGTATGATTACGATTACCAACGGGTCAATGATTTTTTAAGTGTGAATTTTAGATTTTAAATAATTTTAAAATTAAAAGAATAATTTATTCATTAACCTTATTTTGTTCATTAATCGTGTCAGCAATCCAAATCTTACATTAATAACAATCGATATTTTTGCCAGCGAGCAAAATCTAAATAATTTTAAACAACACGTGTATTTTGAGATGCGCTAAAATGTATCGATTCTTGTTAAATAATCTTATATTTGACTTTGAAAGGAAAATCTAAAACGAACAATTTGAAACGACGGGACAGAGTTCATATTACAAAGAAACGAAGTAAAAATGCTTTGCATTCTTACCGTACTTGAAATGAAATTCCTTTCTTGGGAACTGTAACGAGTCAATGCTAAACCGTTGTTTCCACACTTCCTTTTATACGCTGAACTCTTTCGTAATTTGCAATATCTTTTATCTTAGTATTTGAGCTTTGTGTCGTTCAAAAGAAATGAAGTTCTTAAATTTTAACTTTTAAAATGAGAAAATCGAAGATACGATAAAGAAAATAAATAAGACCATTTTATTTTAAGAAAAATATTGGTGAGTTTCAATAATGCATCTTGGAAGAAGTTACATTATTTTAACACGTCAAAGCGTGGTAAATTAATTGTGAACGACTCTAGTTTCTCAACATGGCTGGGAAACCATCGCTAGAATACTGTCTATATTCAATACATAATCCTAAATTTATATATTAAACATATTATTTACCATGGTGAATATTAGTAGAAATTATGTGTAATTCAGAGAAAACTGCATGGTATTAGAAGATAAAACTTTATTTTAAACAAGACGTTTCGAGCCGAGGCTCTTCTTCAGTCGTTCGTTAGTTTTAATTTGATTTAAAATTTTACCACGCGCCATATACAAGTTCCAATATCACGTGAGCAGAAGGTCAACGTGTTAAAAAATAAACAAACGTTTTTCTGATTATAACAATTTACGTGTGTAATAAAATCAATGAAACCGATAAATCCAAAGTATATGTAAGTCAGTGTGAATTATTAAAATAGAAATATAAATTAAAAATTTTGAATAACAATATTACCCCAATTAGTTACTTCCTGACATCCTTTATTTAAATTGAAATTACCTAGTTTACGAATATACAATCCTTCATAGAATTTTCTTTTGTACCAATTGGTTTCACGTTTTAAAATTTTGTAATCATCCCATTTAATAGAGTGATTTAACGTAGACCAAATATGTTTTTAAATTCCGTTATTCATATCACCCTTAGCCACACAGGATTTAAGTTCACGAATCCTGTCCAAAATGGAACGTTTTGTTTCACCAATATACGTTTTTCCACATGAGCAAGGGATTTCATCAATAACGCCTCGAATGCCGGAATCCTCTATTTTAGGTTTTAATTGAGAAATTTGATTTTTTTAATATTAGTGGTTTTTGATACTAAGTTTATTTTATAATTTTTCAAATTTCGTTTAAGTTTCTCTGTGGTTTTAAGTATATAGGGTAAAACTAAAACCTCCTTAGTTTTACTTTTCATATCAGGAGGCATACTGATTAAGTTTCTGTTAAATATGGTTTCTATAAGTGTTTTTGGATAATCCGATTCAATTAACAGATTTTTAATTTTTAATTTATCCGCAATTGGGTTATCAGATATGGAATCAATATGGTGTTTTAAACATTTTACGACTGATGTTTTCACATGGTTGGGGTGGTTCGAATTAAAGTTTAAAAAGGTTTTTGAATGAGTAGGCTTTTGGAATAATGAAAAGTTTAGTTTACCATTAACATTTTTAATAAATAGGTCTAAAAAAAAGGAATTTCGTGGTTAACTTCTAGTTCAATAGTGAATTGCATAGAGTTATGCAATTTATTTAAATCATTGTGAAAAGTGGTTAAAGAATCCAAGTCTTCCTTCCATACAAAAAATATATCATCCATAAAACGAAGCCAGCAAGCCAAATGATTTTTGTCCATGTCCGACCCAAAAATGGTATCCTCTAGATTTTCCACGAAGAGATTTGCTATAACCGGTGATAATGGATTACCCATTGCTAGGCCGTCTTTTTGTTTATAAATTTGGGAATTAAAGTTAAAATAAGTACTATTTAAACATAGTTCCGAAAGCTTCAGAATTATATTAATTTTAAGAGATCTTTGTGATAAATTAGGGTCAATTCTCAATTTAGATTCCAATAATTTAAGGGCCTCAGTTATAGGGATACTACCATTCATATCAGTTATATCAAAACTCCCTAAGACGTCATTCTGGGATAAGACAGAGCAATGGGATTTTAGTTTTTGAATACAATCTTCAGAGTTTTTTAATTTTATGTAATATAATTTCCCCTTTAATTGGAAACAATATTTCTTGTTTAAAAAACTCTGAAGATTGTATTAAAAAACTAAAATCCCATTGCTCTGTCTTATCCCAGAATGACGTCTTAGGGAGTTTTGATAAAACTGATATGTATGGTAGTATCCCAATAACTGAGGCCCTTAAATTATTGGAATCTAAATTGAGAATTGACCCTAATTTATCACAAAGATATCCTCTTAAAATTAATACAATTCTGAAGCTTTCGGAACTATGTTTAACTAGTAATTATTTTAACTTTAATTCCCAAATTTATAAACAAAAAGACGGCCTAGCAATGGGGAATCCATTATCACCGGTTAAAGCAAATGTTTTCGTGGAAAATCTGGAGGATACCATTTTTGGGTCGGACATGGACAAAAATCATTTTGCTTGCTGGCTTCGTTTTATGGATGGCAAATTAAAACTAACGAACGACTGAAGAAGAGCCTCGGCTCGAAACGTCTTGTTTAAAATAAAGATTTATCTTCTAATACCATGCCGTTTTCTCTGAATTAAACATAATTTCATCCTAAATTTAGTTTATCATTATGAAGATACTACTAACAAGGAAACTGCGCGAGGTGAAAAACGCTTTTTTTTTAAACTCGGGAGTTTGGTTAACTTTGTGTATTTCGAAATTTACAATGGGCTATCATTTTTCCATGGCAACCGAAATCGTTTTTGACAACTAAAACGCTATTCTGTTAATTAAGTTTGTGTTAACTAAAAATTTCAAACAACGAAACAATTTATTAAAAATATGAGATAGAAAAATACGAAAACGAAGATTTAGGTAAACCGGATTTTATTCAGCTATTTTTAATAAATCTTGGTAAAATCAAAAGTTAATTGAATATATTATCATTATTTTGTAACTGTTTATAAATTTATGGGTGTTAAGTATTTGGATTAAACAAGTACCGCGGTAAAAGAATGGGTTATTGAGAAAAATTCAATCAAATATTTGGTAATTTAAATATATTTCTGTAAATTCAAGATTGTGGATTTATAATCAAAATTAGCTAGTTTCGAATACCGTTGATTTGACTCCATGAATTTTGGGGTTAAATTAAATAAATTGTGTAGTTTAAAATAATTTTAATAATTTATAAGATTGGAAAAATTAATTGAACATTCAAATTTCTGGTTTTACAAACAATCCAATGTACAATTCACGTACAGGGTAGCCGGTGCCGCTGGGTCGTACATACATTTTAACTCGTTACACTTAAAATTCGACGCTAAATTTACCGGCCTCGTTATCCCAATATAATTTTCTTAAATCTAAGCCCAAAAAGTTGGGAATTTGCCCAATTAACTATTTTTCCTCTTTAGGCTTTGTGCATTAGATATTTTATTCAAAATTAAGTCCGATAACGTTAAAAAATATTTTATTTTGGGTTAGGTCAAGACCTTGCTACTTATATCTTGGGTTATATCGGCAAATAATAAATTAACGTAAGGTTTTGGAGGTATCTTGAGGGACACCCATTTTTGTGATTTTCCATTTTTGCGTAAAACTCTACATAACCAGGAAGTACAGAACGGGAGTCGTTTTGCCAGAGGTATGAGCGTTCTCAACCAAGAAGCCAGAGAATAGATGTGGGGTTAGTTGAAAAGGGGTGGTGAGGTTGTAAAAATACACCTTTTTGCGCTATCTACCTAATTTTTGTGGCTTTGTTGATTACTGAGGAATGTGGCTGCCTTTTTGAATCGTTTTTCATTAGATAATGTGGACATTATATTACGATTTACTCTGAAGTAACAATGGTCCGTGCTAGTTTTTACCACGAGAGTGTAAAATTTGATATCCACTACTTTAACCGGATAGTCGCTGTCAATAGATGGCGTTAAATAGTAAAAATTTTGCAGATGTGCTTGCTGAAGTGTAGGTTATTACAGTAGAAACAAAATAAAATTCCTATTTTCATCTCAAGTTCTGTACTTCCTTACATTAAGTTAAATTTTCATTTAAGTTATATTTTTGAAAAGCTATGGCTAATTATAATCTAGATTTGAAATTTCGTAACTTAATTTTTATTTGAAGTAAGGTTTTTTGCACAGCGCATACGCAAGATATATTTTAACGTTGACAGGGTTCCAATAGGCGAAACTATAAAGTCCAGGGGGGTGGAAAGATGGTAGTCACGTGACTTTGTGGAGAACTGCAGTGCCATCTGTCATTCATTTTATTTTGCTAATGGTGGTTTAAATTTTGAACGATTATTTATTTACTATTTATATTTAAAACACTTTGTAATAGAAGAGTGGAAGTTAATTAGCTGTCTGCAGTATCTGGAAGGTTTTTTGTTTTTTCTTTAACGTCGCACGGCCGCCGACTATGAACACAAGTCATCGAATCGAAGTTGGCTGTGAAAAGGAAGTCACGTGATTTTGTTTTCCCATTTTAACAAGTTGATTAAGACCAAATTTACATTATAGTTTCGCCAATTGGAGTTTCCCTCTGGCGCAATCCATCCAAGCCGCCAAAGGCGAAACATCGCATCGCGCGTCCTTATCATAAATAACAATACAGGGTTTGAATAAAATGTCAAACTTAGTGTTACCATAAGTAACGTAATGAAATAAGTATGATCATTGGCGAAGTTGGGTTTCGTTAAAAATAGTCCAATTAAGTAACGTAGTAAAATCCACCAAAAAATAATCAAATTAAGTGTTATCATATTTAGCATTATAAAAATTATAGCTATAAGTATGGTCATTGGTGAAACAGGGTAGCGTTTTAAAAGTTAAATTGAGTGTTACCATAAGAAACGTATTAAAATAAGTTTGATCATTGTCGAAATAGGGTTTCGTTAAAAATAGTCCAATTAAGTGTTATCATAAGTTACGTAATAAAAATAAGGCTGATCATTGGCGAAATAAAAATAGTCAAATTAAGTTTTATCATAAGTAACGTTACAGAAATAAAAAGTAACGTTACAGAAATAAATATGACCATTGGCAAAAAAAGGTTTCGTTAAAAATTGACAAATTAAGTGTTATCATAAGTAACGTAAGATATTAAGTGTGATCATTGGCCTACGCAGAGAATGGAAGGCGAAATAAACGTTTGCTCCGGTATCATTTGCGGTTACTTTAAAATTAGTTTTAATTTACTAAGTTAGGATTCTTGGGCCTATAGTGGTGTAAACACACCCTCAGCTGTAAGGGCTATACGATTTAACGATCGATACAACTAGCTGAGGCTAGCCACCAGTTAGTCTTCTATATTATCAGGAGCGCTTGGTACGTTGGTCGTTCGTTCATTCGAGCTTTTCCGTAGTCAGTTAGCAAACCAAAGGCTTCGTTACTGGGGTGAGTGAGGAGGAAAAGGGTCAAATGGGTGAGTTTCGACGAAAGGGCAAGGGTCGCTATGAGAGAGGAGAGACCCATCCCATTAAAGGAATTTTAGGGGTCACGTACTCCCATGTTATCGTGGGCCGCTGTTAATTTTTCCCCTTTTACCTTTCGTTTTAGTTTTGGTTTCGTATTAACCCCCTCCCCCCGCTGAACGGTTTTGATATTCTACTCTTCGCTTCGAAGAACCAAGGTTTTTCACTTTTCTTTCATATAAGAATTGGTGTTTAAGAGAAGGGGTGGGATGCACATGTGACCGAAAAGAGGGCATACACACCAGCGATTCAATAGGAGAACGCAACTTTAGATGGAGAAATTCAAGACGGGTTAGATACCGTGAAAAAGTGGAGACAAAGCACTTCCTTTCTGTGGTCTTACGCTAGACTGACTAGTCGCCGGTCATCTCTTTGGATTGTTTCGTTTCGAGGTTGATATTTCCCCTAAATAAACTTGACTTCGAGGGATTCAGAAATAGGAGATATTTTCGAGGGTGCAAAAAGGCGCACTATTATTATTACTGAGGGAGGAGGAGGGCGAGAGATATCCCCATTCGTGCACTTCGACCAGTGGTCCATTGCGCTACCCCAAAGCTTAAGACTTAAAAAATACAATATTCGACACAAAACGGAAAATCCGCCTGGCTGGCATGTTATAGAAATCAGAGGTTTGCCACTGATGCATACCAAGATGCTCGATTCTTTGGGCAAAGTAATAATGGTACCTACAAAGCACATGAGAGGAAGTTTCCTCCTCAACGTGACAAGCCCTACAGATTGGATCAACATTCATTCCAATCAAGTAAAGATGTTAAGTAGACAGTGGCCTGTTAGTAGGCCAACCACCAACCTCATAATGGACTTAGAAAGCGAGAGCAGCTCTTTTGCTCTCTGCCTAGAGGGGCCCAATATAAACTCTTTAGCTAAATATTGAGTTGACGGTCAGTCATATAATAAGAGATAAGTCAGCGCACTAAGCTAGAAGGGAGACAAACGGCAGGTTCAGGACTAAAGAACCCAGCCCGTGCCCACTTCTTGGCCAACCCCCGATCTAATCACAAAACCCTCTGATCCAGAAGATAAATAACCTGGATTGCAGATGGTTCTAAGACTAATTCTAACAAGTTTGGAATGCATTGCCTTACTAGGAACCTCGGCTTCTACAGCGTTTTACAAGCGGAAATTGCCGCTATTTGCTACGGTGTTGACTTTTGTAATCAAAGGGAGATTCATGGCAAGGTTATCCAAATTTATTTGTAAAGTCAAGCGGCTGTTTAAATCTCCTCTCGGAGCTATGCACCTACAATAAATTTCAGCTCTATTCAATTCGTGGCTATCGGGGGCTGGCCAAGAAGTGGGCACGGGCTGGGTTCTTTAGTCCTGAACCTGCCGTTTGTCTCCCTTCTAGCTTAGTGCGCGGCCTTATCTCTTATTCTATGACAGAATAACGAGTTAATCTCGGGCCCCTATAGGCAGAGAGCAAAAGAGCTGCTCTCGCTTTCTAAGTTCAATATCAGGCTGGTTGTTGGCCTGCTAACAGGCAAGGCTCCTAAAGGGTCATATGAGCCAATAACTGGTGGCAGAGCTGCCAGATTAATAATAGAAATTATGGTATCGACGATAAAAAAGTATGAAATTCTCGGAAAAATTAATGCCCCTCCCAATTATGAAGTGTTCAGCTTGTTAGGCGGGAATTACAAACTTAAATGTAAGGCTTTAATCGTTTTAAGTGTTTTTCGTAAGGATTACATGTTCTTGAAAAACTTGTATCTATAATTAGCCATAGTAACTAACTTTTAAAAATTTTAAGTCATCGAACTTTATACAATTTTTTTATTATACATGTATATACATGTTTTTCATGTATGCCTATTAATCCACTTCTGTGTAAATTTATAACAAAACGTTGTAAAAAGGTAAAATAAATACATAACAAAACTTAACTTTTATATAGTAGGAATATATAAAATATTACCTTCTCATTCAAGGTCAAGTACAAATATATATATATATATATATATTGAAGGAATTCAGTATAAAACTTAACTTTTATTTAGTACGAATACATAAGATATCGCGTTTTTGTTTCAATTTGAAGTCAGGTACATTTAGTTATGGAACTTTTGAATAAAGGTAGATAAGAAATTTTACAATCCTATATGTGTCATATTACAGTTATCTAAAATGATTATTGATCACTTAAAAATGGTAATTAGTGGATGGGCTCTGTTATAGTTTAACTCAAATTGTACATTTTCATTACTACAAATTATTAAAAGATAACTCAATAGAAAATTAAATTTTCTTCATATAGAAAATTAAATTGATGATTTTGTTGGGCAATACATCACATTGAGATTGTTGATAAACAATTATAATTTTAAACCATAACAGATTATTATAATTTTTACCTCCCCCTAGGAGGGGTTTTACAATCGCCGTGTCTGTCTGTCTGTGGGTCTATCAGTCTGGACAGCGAACTTGTACCTATTTTCGGGGCAAAGTGTAATCCCTGCGTTCGCAGTTTCTTGGAATTAGGGAAAAGCTATTCCAAAAGAGGCCTCTTTTTGTCATTGCGTGTAGTATATATATTTTTTTTCAATTTGCGTTAGTATCGGGCTGGTTTGGACCCGAGTCCTCCTGCACGACAGGTGAGCGTTCTACCACAGAACAACGAATACATGTTAAGCTTCACCGAAAATTAAAAAACCAAACCCATTAATCCAAAAAATTAAATGAACATTGTTAAATAACTTGACTAATTGTTTTATTACCAGATTTTTTAACGGATAACGAAAACAAAATATTTATTTTAACCTTTGTCTACAACTTTCAGGGGAAAATGGTGAAAGTCACGTTTTTAAGAATTTTGTAGTTAGTTGTCCGGGTGCTTTAAAAGAAAAAACACATTTTTATGTTGTTTATTTTCAACCGAAACCACTTTTCGATTAACCCTTTACCTTTTTTTTATTCAAAGAAGGAAGAAAGAAGGGCTGATTGAGTCTGAGAAGACCGCGAGCCCGGTGAAGTCGGCCACCTGATTTATCAGGGCGAGAAATGTGTAACGGCCACGCCAACGGGGAGATACGTGGGGATAGGGGTGGGGACACCTGTGGCGAAAGTATTCCAACCACCCGTTGGGGGATTGGTGGTCGTCCTCACACGGCCATCCACAAACTCTGCCTCCCAGAAGCTTCGGATTACAGGAGTACGCCACTACTCCCGACAACCCTTTAGCTACTTTTAAAAACAATCCCTAACCTGACTGAATGCTCGCGAGATCGAACTGGTTAAACAAAAACGAAGCGGGCTAAGTAAATTAGGCACAATAGAACGCTGTATATTTAGGGCGCCTTTAGCCCTGAATTAGGGACTAAAAATAGGGCACAAAACTACTTGAAGGCTAAAATATCTATTTTTGTCCATTTTCCGAAATGTTTGTGAGAGAGTAGTTGAGGATAAATGGATGTGCTTATAACCGCTGAAAAGGATTACGGTTTATTGCTCCCCGTTTAGGCGATACTAGATTTGCACCTTTAGAAAATGTCCTTTCCGATAGTACGATTGAACCTTGGATACTAAATTTTGATACTTATTTTCATTTATCTAGAATTTCAGATAAATATTAAAATCATTTTGATCCGTAATTATTATTTATAAAGAAAGGCTTTAGTGTATCAAATCTCTACAGGGAACGTATTCAACTCGGACGTAAAAATTATACTCGTGCCTTCCAAGGCTCGAGACAGTATTCAATATCCATCGGACGCGAAATTTATCGACGAAACTGTGGATGAATATACCGCATCACAGCTCAAAATTGACGCTTTGCTTAGGAATATTTTCTGATATTAAACCATATTTTCCTAAATTAAAAGAGACTTAAAACGGTTTTAAAATCACACTTTATTTATTTATAAAATCCAACGTTTCGGAGGAACTCTTTCTCCTTCTTCAGGGATTTTATTTAAAGTTTCACCTCCAAGTCTGGCACAAAAGATTTTGCCATCAAGATAATTGACATGTAGCGGCTGCTCTGAAGAAACCCGGTAACGAGGTTATCAATCAGAAGACTGATAAGCTATGCTAAGGATGTATCTTTGGAAACATTACTCGTCACAGCTTTGGCACTCGGGGAACGAATTCATTCGGATCTCTGGGTGCTATCACCGACTCCATCTTCTATCTTCACTTCAAGGACGAGTACTCCGGCATTCGTATCACATATTTCTGAAGTCGTGGATCGTTTCAAGGATTTTCTCGCATTCTGCCAGAACCATGAGCAAACCGTACGAGACATTATCAAGTATAACGTGACCGAGTACGTCAATGATAAATTTCGCCGAATAACAACGCAAGAATTTGGTCTGAGGCATCAAACATCAAGGCCATACAATCCTGAACAAAATGGAGTAGCTGAACGTGAGAATCGAACAATCATGGAGTCTGTTGGAGCGATGCTGTATTTGAAACCCAATCTGCCTTCAAAGCTGTGGGCTTAAGCTGCCAATACGACGACGTATATTCTAAATCGCACATCCCCAACTCGCTTCAAAGGGAAGACACCATACGAACTATGAACTAAAAAGCCGAATCCTTCAGTCAAGCATTTGTGAATTTTTGTAACCGATTGTTACGTTAATGTGCCAAAGGAGAATCGAAATAAGCTGTCTAAGAAAGATTTCAAACATTGGTTATGAAGATTACATGGATGGATATCGAGTCATCCGATCTCGAGATGTCCAGTTCGATCCTGAGATGTGTATACTCGAAACTAAACCGGGAGAACGAACGGCTGTCTCTAATCAGGGAGAGCAGAGTTCCGATGATCCGTCGATATTCCCGAAGACATGACATCCAGATCCGTCGATATTCCTAAAGACGTTATAGCCAGATCCGTCGATATTCCCGAAGACGTGACATCCAATTCCGTCGATGTTCCCGAAGACGTGACATCAAGATCAGTCGATGTTCAAGAAGACGTAACACCCATATCCGTCGATATTCCCGAAGACGTGAATCCAGATCCGTCGATGTTCCCGAAGACGTAACACCCAGATCCGTCGATATTCCCGAAGAAGTAACACCCAGATCCGTCGATATTCCCGAAGACGTGACATCCAGATTCGTCGATGTTCCCGAAGACGTAACATCCAGATCCGTCGATATTGTAACAAATTACTTTTATTTAAAAACCCTTCTCACAATTTTACCCATATATATCCAAACTTTTATTTTGACATTTTTAATCCTTTGAAAAAAATGTGGGCATTTCCTTTTTCTAAAGAATGTTGTTTCCCCTTTTAAAAAAGGCTGGTACCCCGGGCTGGTTAAACCCCTTGTAGGCAAAAACTTTCCACGCTCAATAGAGCATTACGTTTCACGAAGGAACACTTAGGCCTTCGAGAACTTACACTGCACGCAGGTGCATTTCAAGACCAATTTCCAGGAAATGAAAGTTGGATGAATATCCGGGCCTAAAAACACAAATGAATTTAGCGTAAAATGAGCGCGAGATAGAGAAAGTTCCACCTGAATCCAAATCGTCTCTGACCGAGAAGTTAAGAGTGACCTTCTCCGACCTCTGTGGCCGCCAACGATTTATTTTATTTTATCTTCAATGTGCCGGTCCGGTGCCCGACTAGGCCCATGCCGAGGTAAAATAGGTTTCGCTTAGTATTTTTTTTTGTTTTAAAGTTTTCGGTTTGACCATGCCAAAATAAGTCCCCCGAGACAAAATACTGTTCGAGATGTGTTGTGATAACCACCAGGACTATTTCCGTTAATCTGGAGCTTCAAGGGCAACTTAAACCTTCACCATGCTGCCACCGCTTATCAAGTCGCCGAAGGAATTTCGCCTTTGTACCGGTACCGTAAGTCGACACGCTACCTACTACAAACTAAAAGGGGTTAACCAGCCTTCGCATTTATAATATTGATCATTGTTTATTGAATTATTGTGTCCGATTTAATTAATGATTCCCCCCTAATTTTACTTTTTATTTCATTAAATGATTTGGATCCTAGAGACCAACCTGTTTAATATTATTTACTTAAGCCTTATGACGACACATTTAATTTTAATTATCCCTAGACAAAGTATGAAACTTAATTTAACTTTCCTCTTGTACAAGTGTTTATTTTTAATATTTAGATATATGGGTAAAACGTTTGTGTCTCGATGTTCCCGAAGACGTGACATTCCGATCCGTCGATGTTCCCGAAGACATGACACCCAGATCCGTCGATGTTCCCGAAGACATGACACCCAGATCCGTTGATGTTCCCGAAGACGTGACACCCAGATCTGTTTATGTTCCCGAAGACGTGACATCCTGATCCATCGATGTTCCCGAAGACGTGACATTCAGATCCGTCGATGTTCCCGAAGACGTGACATTCAGATCCGTCGATGTTCCCGAAGACGTGACATTCAGATCCGTCTATGTTCCCAAAGACATGACACCCAGATCCATCGATGTTCCCGAAGACATGACACCCAGATCCATCGATGTTCCCGAAGATGTCACATCCAGATCCATCGATGTTCCCGAAGATGTCACATCCAGATCCGTCGATGTTCCCGAAGACGTGACGTCCAGAACCGTCGAATTACCGACAGCAGTTACCGGGCCCGTCCACCAAAATCGTTTAAAATTCAGGAAAAGGGCAAACAATTGGAAATAAATCGATCTTTCTAGACAAAGACGAACGAAGATGGTATGATTTCCAAGTACAAGGCCAGACTCGTAGCCATGGGCTATGCACAGCGAGAAGTGATCGATTATGAAGAGACTTTTGCTCCAGTTGCCCGATTTGAAATTTTTAGAATATCCCTCAGTATCGTTGCTCACAAGAAATTACATTTAAAGCAATTTGATGTAAGGACAGCCTTCTTCAATGAAATATATCCAAGGAGATCTACATTCGCCAACCAAAAGGTTTTGATGACTGTAGCGGCTATGTCTGGAGTCTTAAAAAGAGTCTGTACGGTCTAAATCAATCGCCACGCTGCTCGAACGAGCGTATTGATCGAGATCTACAAAATTACGGCTTCATTCGTGCTGATGTTGATCATTGCCTGTACGTTTTTTTCGTCAGGAGGGACATTGCTTACCCTAATCCTGGACGTCAACGATGGTATCATTGCCGGAACTACAGATACTGATGTTGATTCTTTCCTCCGTCACTTCTGTGATGAATTCGAGATTACCACAAGAGCTGCCTCAAAATATCTTGGTGTCAAGAATCTATCAGTGTTTTCGTCATTCAATATTTAATTGCGATTCATGAAAACCATAATGTCAAAACCTGTGTTCTATTTAATATTTATACACTAGTAAAACTATAACAAGTTGGCAAACCAAAATATACCTCTCCTCGGAAGAATTGTCCCTAGTGGTATTAATTTCTCGAGATAACCCTTAAAAATATATATCCGCAATTTAGAGTTATTTGTTAAAAATGTTATCTCAGTTCTATCCCGCCCGGTATAAAATTTTAATTATAATTAAAATAATTGAGACGAAACGACCAATTTTAATTTATTCAGAATATCATAAGTTAAATAGTTACAACAGTGAGTTAGACGTAGTATCCCTTACGAAAATGGAGGATCATAATTTGATCAAAATTTGATTTAATTTATTGGATCCAAATGTGATCGAAAATTGGACAGATCAAACGGGGATCCAATTACAGTTGGATCCAATTTTGTTTTTACTTTAAGACCTCTCGATAACATTTAGGATCCAATTTATATCAAATTGGGATCCAAATTGGATCAAGTAAGGATAGATTTTATGAAATTTGAATGCCAATTGGATCCAATTTCGTAAATTGGGATCCAATATATATCACAATTTTACACATATTGAAATCCAATGAGATTGGATCAAATTGGGATCCAATGAGATTTGGAACCCGACTGGATCTAATGATATTGGATACGGTCTTGATCCAATTAGATTTGGATCAGCTCTTAATTCAATGAGAATTGGATCCAGTTGGGATCCAATGAGATTTGGATCCAGTTGGCATTCAAAGAGATTCTTTGAATAAAAGGTAATTTCGGTGGCAGATACTACCCTTTTCACTTAGTCGTGAGAGTCACTCACAGTGTAGCACATGTGACAATTAACCATAGCCAAAAGGACTCAGTGGAAAAATTTCTTACATACATAATAAAACATGCCAAGAAACGATAAGAAACTATAAAGAAAAGCTAATATTTAGGCCAAAAAGCTAGGAAACCTACAAACACTTGCCAAAAGACGTCTACTTTGGCCTAAAATGAAGAAACTGACCAAACAATGGCACGTGCATCACGTGCTCTAAGTGCTCAAAACGCTGTAATCGAAAATAATTCAAGTAAATATAACAATTATTAACAAAATCAATGAATTATATCCCCACCCAAATCCCTTGTTTTTACACCTGGTTGCGCTTAGATGGTAGATTAAATAAAACAAACAAATGTAATTGGCCAGAACCGAGTGACGTCACTGTAACTTTTGGAAGGCTAACTATTAGAGAACCGACTAGAGTGTAGAAGCCAGGGAACAGACTTAAAATAAGACGACGCGTAAACCAAAACCACCCAAACGAGGCTACCTTTTATAGCATTTTTTACTAACCTTGGGCGTTACTGACTAATCCGCCAGTTTCAAATCGGCGCGTGGTCCATTGCAAAATTCGTTCTAGTTACATTCTGATTTCTATGCTGCAGGGTTTTATCGAAATGTTGCCAGTTGTTCGATAAATTTAAATATATATATATTTACTGAGATCGATATTGTTCTGGCGGTCTCGCCAAACATAAAAAGTAGTCATCTAATCTCCTATCGCCTTCTATAATTATGTTTATACCATTGAGTTAGGAATATTTACTCTAGATTCTTGAACACTCAATTGATATCCGCTATAGTGTCTCGGTTGGGACCAATTTCTAGAAACACTTACGGCGGCTGTCATCTATTTTAGAAATAATATATTTAAGCCACCGGCTTAAGTTATTCTCAGTGTTTCTAACCGCTGGCGGTACATGACGACACCGTACAAGATTCCATACACGATTCCAAGAAAGTGTTCCGGCGAATTATCAATTGGATACAAATTTGATACAATTTTATTTGATCAAATTAATTTGGATCAAACTTGGATTCAATTCTTAGTTAAAAGATTTTTTGGATCCAAATTTGATACAATTTTATTTGATCAAATTAATTTGGATCCAAATTTTATCCAATGCTATTTGATCAAAACAATATAGATCAAACTTGGATCCAATTCTTAGTTAAAAGATTTTTGGATCCAAATTTGATATAGGTTTATTTGATCAAATATATTTGATGAAACTTGGATCCAATTCTTACTTAAAAGATTTTTTGGATCCCAATTTGATACAATTTTATTTGATCAAATTAATTTGGATCAAACTTGGATCCAATGCTATTGGATCAACCCAATTTTGATCAAATTTGGATACAGTTCTTAGTTAAAAGATTTTTTGGATCCAAATTTGATAAAGATTATTTGATCAAGAAATAGTTGATCCTTATTTGATCCCTTCAGGATATAGCTTGATACAAATTGGATCCAATGTCCAAAATTGGATCAAGTCATTTTCGAAAGGGATAACAATGTACAATTGAATTAAACCCTTTTCACTGTACAAGTTTGTCAGTTGAATATAATACAAAGCAAATTTTGGTTTATAATTTTAACGGAATCGCGCCGATTTTAATTAAAGGATAGTTTATCGAAATTTTGTTAAAAGAATATTCCCTAATTTCCTGCCGCCGTTATATCGAAAATTTAGTTGATTCGGGATTGCCAGAACTTTAATGTTGTGGGCGAGTGATTAGATAATAAAATGGCAACCAGAATTATGCAAAATTTTAAATGTTTATTTTTATTCAGAACAGTCTATGGAACGTTCTAGATTTAACTTTCATCAATAACCCAACAATATATATCCCTCCTACGTAATTGTACAGAACTGGTACTCTAGTGTCTAAGACTAGATGTGTCTTAGTTCATCGTTATTGAAAAATAAACCAAAACACACTTACACTTAAGTAAATATTATAAATTATACTGAGTAATTTTAACTAAATCCAAACTACCTTACTATAAACTCTTGTCTTAATTAACAGCTGAGAGCTGTTCGCTACTAATTACTTCCAATCTACCTAATTAGCCTCACAGTTTGAGTTGATAATTTCAAAGGTTTAATTAGGTTATTCCAATTCAGAAAATAAAATCAATCAATTTTATCTTACAGCTGACTTGAGTTAGTTCACAATTACTTTAACACTTTCAGTCTTAAACACGCACTGTTCATACACTTAAGTCCATTCATTCACGTTCCAAACTCGAAACACAATTTAACTCTTTTCTTGGCCGAAGACCGAACATACCAATTAAAACCGCAAAGTTACCTTATAACTTTTGACCAACACCAGGACCCCATCCTGTAGTAGTTCGTCTGACAGCCAAGAACTAAGAAAGACTAAAACAACTTAATATACTTCTATTTGGTGTTTTTTAGACCCGTCAAGATTTGACTAAAGTTCGAAAAATTGAAAAGATTATATTTTTTACCCGGTTTGATTGATAGTTCTCCTCACGGTGGCGCTATATTATTACTTTGATATAGTTTCCGCGAGAGTTTTGAATAATTATAATTTTTCTAAGCTTTATTAAAAGTTAAAAAACCCGCCTTATCATAATCGTTTGTTTACTTTTTATTTACCTAAAGGAAGTCAATGGCTCGGCGGTAAGCTATCTGCATTGTAACGATGCGACCCGAGTTCAATTCCTGAACACGATCAAATACATTAAAATACTCAGATTTTTAATTAAATATAATATTAATATAATTTAATTATAAATATTTAATTAAATATAAGATTAATATAATTTATAAATATTTCATTAAATATAAGATTAATATAATTTATAAATATTTCATTAAATATAAGATTAATATAATTTATAAATATTTCATTAAATATAAGATTAATATAATTTATAAATATTTCATTAAATATAAGATTAATATAATTTATAAATATTTCATTAAATATAAGATTAATATAATTTATAAATATTTCATTAAATATAAGATTAATATAATTTATAAATATTTCATTAAATATAAGATTAATATAATTTATAAATATTTCATTAAATATAAGATTAATATAATTTATAAATATTTCATTAAATATAAGATTAATATAATTTATAAATATTTCATTAAATATAAGATTAATATAATTTATAAATATTTAAAATGATGTCGAATAAATTATAGTACCTAACGTTATAACTTTGTAAATGACTTTCGCCAAAGCTGTTTTTTAGAAAAACACCGTAACTTAACAAGCGTTGGTGGCTGAGTGGTTAGAGTAAATCTCTTGCACGAGGCAGACCCGGGTTCGATTCCCGGCCGGCGCCAATAAATCGCAAATTGATACTAAGACGAATACCGTGAACAATTGGTGGAAACCCTGCCATTGGACGTTGAGAGGTTGCATAACACTCAGCATTCGGTCCGTCCCAAAGTGATTAAGTAGAAGCTGGAGAGAAAACGCCCGTACAAACACAACATGCTCAACATCTACAACCATCATAACACAGACAAACCACAATCTTTACACCCACTACCGACATAACACGAACTCAACATGCACAGCCATCAAAACACAAACACAACAAACTTAACACTCACAACCGTCATAACACGAACTCAATATTCACAACCTACGCATAAACATTACAAAAACGTAATACACCAAACCGTCACGACGGTGAGTGAAAAAACACCATCCAAACCAAACCGCAAATGAATCCATTAACGCTCACCGTCACACGTTGGTTTTGCCAACCCTTCGAGAAACTGCGCAATGATTAACCTTTGCACGGATAATGCGAACAGACAGACAGACAAGGTGATTGTAATACCCCTCCAGGGTACAAAGTCCCCTCGGAGAGGTAAAAACGTTGTAAGCGGAAAATTGAAATCGGAAATTTTTATAATAAAGAACCTTATAAGAAGCACTAAACATTTTTGATTAAAAAATAAAGAACTAAAGACTTAACTTTTATTGTAGAAAATTATTGTGTATCAATTTTATAGGTGTACGCATATTAACACAGAAAATAGATTCTGAAATTGTTTAAAAAGAACATTTTGAGCATTTTTTAGATTATCTTTGTGCGTGTAAATTAACGACATAAACGACGAAAAATAATTAAAAAAAGAGAAAACATATTGTTAATAAAATCATTAAAAGTGCCGGTGTTAAAAGTATGATTAACAAAACGAGCACTTTTACCTCAAGGGTCTTTTTCGATCTGACAAAGAATCTACATGTATGTTTACGCGACGAATAGTATGATTGGCCTTGAATAAACTTCAATTTTTATTTACATGCATTTTTAACTGAAAATTATTAAACCCTCATAGTTCGAGCTCTACACATCTTTCGTCTAAATTTAAATAACCCTGTTTTTTTTATAAACCACCGTTCAACAAATTTCTTTGGAAAATATAACCCTGTTCTTTTTCAAGTTTTTTTTTTTAAATGTCACGTTTAATCAACATTTCTAAAAAGCTAGCTTGTTCAAACTCTTCTAAAAATTTTATAGTATTATCTAATTTGTTAAGGATTTCTAATAATTATTCCAAATTATCTCTTAAGCCTGGATCACAAGATACCATTTTGTCGCAGACGACCACTCGCGCGACAATTATTCGAAAATCGCGTCGTTTGAAGGGTTTTAAAATTCGCATGCGACAACGACCTAAAATAGGTAAGAACCTATTTTATTGCGCACGACTGGCAGCTTCAGTAGTATTAAATGAAGGAAAAGCTTCTGTGAGGCCAAAATTTATTTTAACGCTCGGGACGGGGTTTTTGCCATTGTTTTTGGTGGTTTATCGCGCACTTGTCCAGGGGAGTCCGCTGGGCAGAACAGAAATGGCGTTTATTCTTCACTTCGCACGCAGTATTATAAAGGTTTATTGGTTTAATATCTACGTATTTAAAATGTGAAGCAAGTTTGCAGCACTGAACAAGAGGAATAATTAATTATTTTTACGCGGAAAGCTAATTTCTATGGAAAGACCACCATCCGAGTAATTTTAACAAAAATAAACGAGAATTTGTCTTTCGATAAGGATATTTAATGCTACTTCTTGTTTCTTTAAAGGGTGTGGGCACCTTTTTGTTATTGGCTTTAGCAAACGCATGGTGTGAATGAAATTTAGACACAACCGGGCTTAGAGTCGCAAGCGGAAACGAATCGCACGCAACAAAAGGATATCGTGTGAACCAGGCTTTAGAATATTAGAATTTCACCCAGCCAAATGAATTTCAGGCAATAAAAGCCGCCAGATGGGGCTTTGAGTATTAACCTAACATATTATTTTTTTTTAATTTTTTAATACCCAAAAATATATCATAAACGTAGCGAACCCAGAACTTGATACGTGTTTTCAGAGTCTACATTGTTGAGAATAAACAATAATTTTCCAGAATCCAACTAATTGTAAAGAATATATGAACTCACCACCATCACGATAAATCTGAAATGGGTACAGCAAAAAGGATTTATAAAATTAAAAGATTGTTGAAGGGTTGTTTATATGAAAAAAAAAAACAAAACAGAATGTATAGAGTACGAATTTTGGGGGATTTAGAAAGTTATGTTTGTATGCATTTAAGGTCAAACATACTTTTCGTCGCTTAAAGCAAGATTCTTTGAGATATCGAAAAATGCTCTCGAGTCGAAAGCCCTCGTTTTGTTAATCGGACTATATACACCCACCCGCATTAAAAGATTTTAATTACAAGCCATGTGTTTTCGTTTTTTTTTCAATTATAGTGTACACCTCCATGTACCTTAAAAAAACTGCAAGGGAAAAATTGCGACGGGCTTTCGTTTGGCCATGGCAACCGATAACGTTTTTGACAACATGATTTGGAATTATTTCTATTGAAAATAAAATGGGAATCTGAAGGATTTTAAGGGTTTTAACAAAGTGTACAACACCCATGTACAAATATCATCTTTTGTGTTCCTTTTCAGCCTATATATAGCGGCCATTTTTATTATCTTTCATTACTTATATTCGAAAACGATGCGCAGTATTAGTTACATGTATATAGTACACAAAAGAGGACTATTTTATAATAATAGTTTTACTAATTAGAAGGATAAACTTTCAACGATTGTCAGTACACTATAAACACTTAAATTTTTTGAATATAATAAAGTTCGCGTTCGGTCTTGGGCGAGTACGCCGCCGTTCTCAAACACTTATACAAGTGTGATTATTTTACACGTAATTATTGTAAGACTTAGTCTAATTTTGAAATATGTACTAGACAGTAGACAGTGTACTTTTCCACTTAGTAACCATAAAACAAGTTTTAATAAAAATTAATATTCAATCATAACATTAAAATATTGTAAAATCACCCCCAAAAGTTAAGAATATTATCCTATATCTAATCAAATTTAAATTCAATGCCCTATATGTTCCTCAAGAGCTGATAACACACTAAAGACAAGTGGTATTATGGCTCTAGTTTAAAAAATATCAGTTCATAATAAAGGTGATATAATTCAAATACCTGAAAAATTTAAATTTTACAGTTTAAATCCAATAGTGTCCTTAATTTTAAATATTCCATTACCTTTAAATTTCCATATAGCTTATTTTACTCTTAACAGAATAAGAAAGAGCATCTAGAAATACAATGAAAACTGCCATGAGCATGAGATTTATTTTAAGACCAAGGGTTAAACAAATGTAATTATATTCTTATGAAATTGTAATACCAACTGCAGTATAATCGATTTTTGATAATGTCGGATCTGAGATAAATTTTGTAAAGTACGACTTGTATACTGCAAATGGTAAACATTATGTAACAATGCGTTCTGCGGTTTGGGAAGTTTGAATTAAATTCTACTTCAATAATTTTATATTATTAAGAAAATAAAGTGAACAATTGGTTACAAATTTATCGTCCTTTAAATATTGAGCCTTGTCTATTAAGGGAAATTTATCGGCGTTGTCAACCTGGCGCGCCAATCAAACGAAAATCAAAATTAATTATTTCAAAATAACGCGCCAATTACGCGCTTTTACGCGCCATAAGTTTCAAATTTCGCGCCAGATTGGAATTTCAAGAAACAGGATTTGAAACTTGGCGGGCTAAGTTGACGCCAGCTCGCCAATAATTACAAATTGCAAAAAAGATAGTACATAATTAGGCGCCCATTTCGCGCTATTGTGCGCCACTAGTTTCAAATTTTGCGCCATAAGGGTTCATGACTTATAACACATTTAAAAATTTTTAATTCAGTGGCAAAACTCATGAAAAAAAGGAAAGATATTTCATAATATCGCTCGAATTATGCGCTATTGGGCTCCAGCAATTTAAAATTCAAAACATTAAATTAGGCTAAAATACATAAGTTTAATCATTTTTGAAACCAGACTAGACAATTTAACAAAAATTACAAATGTCACAAATTTCTATGTAACAAACTTCTTTATATGAAAAAATTACGCGCTATTACGCGCCAACGATATTTTATTTCGAAACTTCCAAAATTTGTCTCAAAACCAATTTGAAACCTGGCGAGCTAACTTAACGCAGAATGACAATATCAATAATTAGTTTCCCAAAATAGCCTATAATAACGCGCCAATTACGCGCTATTAGGCGCCACCACTATTAAATTTTGCGCCAACATGGTATTAAGGTAATAATTAAAAATAGTATCTTAACTTGTAATACAGAAGCTTAGTAAAAATAGTAAAATATTATTTTATTATTTAGTTTCCCAAAATAGCCTATAATTACGCGCCAATTACGCGCTATTAGGCACCACCACTATTAAATTTGGCGCCAACATGGAAATTAGGTATAATTAAAAATAGTATCTTAACTTGTAATACAGAAGCTTAGTAAAAATAATAAAATATTATTTTATTATTTAGTTTCCCAAAATAGCCTAAAATAACGCGCCAATTACGCGCTATTAGGCGCCATCACTATTAAATTTTGCGCCAACATGGAATTAAGGTAATAATTAAAAAAAAATCTTAACTTGTAATACAGAAGCTTAGTAAAAAAAAAATATTATTTTATTATTTAGTTTCCCAAAATAGCCTATAATTACGCGCCAATTACGCGCCATCACTATTAAATTTTGCGCCAACATGGAATTAAGGTAATAATTAAAAATAGTATCTTAACTTGTAATACAGAATTAAGGTACGTAAAAATGGTAAAATATTTTTTTATTATTTAGTTTCCCAAACAAATCTATAATTACGTGCCAATAACGCGCTATTAGGCGCCACCACTATTAAATTTTGCGACAACATGGAAATTAGGAAATAATTAAAAATAGTATCTTAACTTGTAATACAGAAGCTTAGTAAAAATAGTAAAATATTATTTTATTATTTAGTTTCCCAAACAAATCTATAATTACGCGCCAATTACGCGCTATTAGGCGCCACCACTATTAAATTTGGCGCCAACATGGAATTAAGGTAATAATTAAAAATAGTATCTTAACTTGTAATACAGAATTAAGGTACGTAAAAATGGTAAAATATTTTTTAAATATTTAGTTTCCCAAAATAGTCTATAATTTCGCGCCAATTACGCGCTATTAGGCGCCACCACTATTAAATTTTGCGCCAACATGGAAATTAGGAAATAATTAAAAATAGTATCTTAACTTGTAATACAGAAGCTTAGTAAAAATAGTAAAATATTATTTTATTATTTCGTTTCCCAAAATAGCCTATAATAACGCGCCAATTACGCACTATTAGGCGCCACCACTATTAAATTTGGCGCCAACATGGAATTAAGGTAATAATTAAAAATAGTGTCTTAACTTGTAATACAGAATTAAGGTACGTAAAAATAGTAAAATATTTTTTTATTATTTAGTTTCCCAAACAAATCTATAATTACGCGCCAATTACGCGCTATTAGGCGCCACCACTATTAAATTTGGCGCCAACATGGAATTAAGGTAATAATTAAAAATATAATCTTAACTTGTAATACAGAATTAAGGTACGTAAAAATGGTAAAATATTTTTTAAATATTTAGTTTCCCAAACAAATCTATAATACGCGCCAATTACGCGCTATTTGGCGCCACCACTATTAAATTTTGCGACAACATGGAAATTAGGAAATAATTAAAAATAGTATCTTAACTTGTAATACAGAAGCTTAGTAAAAATAGTAACATATTATTTTATTATTTAGTTTCCCAAACAAATCTATAATTACGCGCCAATTACGCTCTATTAGGCGCCACCACTATTAAATTTGGCGCCAACATCGAATTAAGGTAATAATTAAAAATAGTATCTTAACTTGTAATACAGAAGCTTAGTAAAAATAGTAACATATTATTTTATTATTTAGTTTCCCAAACAAATCTATAATTACGCGCCAATTACGCGCTAATTACGCGCAACCACTATTAAATTTTGCGCCAACATGGAAATTAGGAAATAATTAAAAATAGTATCTTAACTTGTAATACAGAAGCTTAGTAAAAATAGTAAAATATTATTTTATTATTTAGTTTCCCAAACAAATCTATAATTACGCGCCAATTACGCGCTATTAGGCGCAACCACTATTAAATTTTGCGCCTACATGGAAATTAGGAAATAATTAAAAATATTATCTTAATTTGTAATACAGAAGCTTAGTAAAAATAGTAAAATATTATTTTATTATTTAGTTTCCAAAATAGCCTATAATAACGCGCCAATTACGCGCTATTAGGCGCCACCACTATTAAATTGTGCGCCAACATGGAATTAAGGTAATAATTAAAAATAGTATCCTAACTTGTAATACAGAATTAAGGTACGTAAAAATGGTAAAATATTATTTTATTATTTAGTTTCCCAAACAAATCTATAATTACACGCCAATTACGCGCTATTAGGCGCCACCACTTATAAATTTTGCGCCAACATGGAATGAAGGAAATAATTAAAAATAGTATCTTAACTTGTAATACAGAAGCTTAGTAAAAATAGTAAAATATTATTTTATTATTTAGTTTCCCAAACAAATCTATAATTACGCGCCAATTACGCGCTATTAGGCGCAACCACTATTAAATTTGGCGCCAACATGGAATTAAGGTAATAATTAAAAATAGTATCTTAACTTGTAATACAGTATTAAGGTACGTAAAAATGGTAAAATATTTTTTTATTATTTATTTTCCCAAACAAATCTATAATTACGCGCCAATTACGCGCTATTAGGCGCCACCACTATTAAATTTTGCGCCAACATGGAAATAAGGAAATAATTAAAAATAGTATCTTAACTTGTAATACAGAATTAAGGTACGTAAAAATGGTAAAATATTTTTTTATTATTTAGTTTCCCAAACAAATCTATAATTACGCGCTAATTACGCGCTATTAGGCGCCACCACTATTAAATTTGGCGCCAACATGGAATTAAGGTAATAATTAAAAATAGTATCTTAACTTGTAATACAGAATTAAGGTACGTAAAAATGGTAAAATATTTTTTTATTATTTAGTTTCCCAAACAAATCTATAATTACGCGCCAATTACGCGCTATTAGGCGCCACCACTATTAAATTTTGCGCCAACATGGAAATAAGGAAATAATTAAAAATAGTATCTTAACTTGTAATACAGAAGCTTAGAAAAAATAGTAAAATATTATTTTATTATTTAGTTTCCAAAATAGCCTATAATAACGCGCCAATTATGCGCTATTAGGCGCCACCACTATTAAATTTTGCGCCAACATGGAATTAAGGTAATAATTAAAAATAGTATCTTAACTTGTAATACAGAATTATGGTACGTAAAAATGGTAAAATATTATTTTATTATTTAGTTTCCCAAACAAATCTATAATTACGCGCCAATTACGCGCTATTAGGCGCCAGCACTATTAAATTTTGCGCCAACATGGAAATTAGGAAATAATTAAAAATAGTATCTTAACTTGTAATACAGAAGCTTAGTAAAAATAGTAAAATATTATTTTATTATTTAATTTCCCAAACAAATCTTAAATTACGCACCAATTACGCGCTATTAGGCGCCACCACTATTAAATTTGGCGCCAACATGGAATTAAGGTCATAATTAAAAATAGTATCTTGACTTGTAATACAGAAGCTTGGTAAAAATAGTAAAATGTTATTTTATTATTTAGTTTCCCAAACAAATCTATAATTACGCGCAAATTACGCGCTATTAGGCGCCACCACTATTAAATTTTGCGCCAACATGGAAATTAGGAAATAATTAAAAATAGTATCTTAACTTGTAATACAGAAGCTTAGTAAAAATAGTAAAATATTATTTTATTATTTAGTTTCCCAAAATAGCCTATAATAACGCGCCAATTACGCGCTATTAGGCGCCACCACTATTATATTTTGCGCCAACATGGAAATAAGGTAATAATTAAAAATAGTATTTTAACTTGTAATACAGAATTAAGGTACGTAAAAATGGTAAAATATTTTTTTATTATTTAGTTTCCCAAACAAATCTATAATTACGCGCCAATTACGCGCTATTAGGCGCCACCACTATTAAATTTTGCGGCAACATGGAAATTATTAAATTATTAAAAAAAAATCTTAACTTGTAATACAGAAGCTTAGTAAAAATAGTAAAATATTATTTTATTATTTAGTTTCCCAAACAAATCTATAATTACGCGCCAATTACGCGCTATTAGGCGCCACCACTATTAAATTTGGCGCCAACATGGAATTAAGGTAATAATTAAAAATAGTATCTTAACTTGTAATACAGAATTAAGGTACGTAAAAATAATAAAATATTTTTTTATTATTTAGTTTCCCAAACAAATCTATAATAACGCGCCAATTACGCGCTATTAGGCGCCACCACTATTAAATTTGGCGCCAACATGGAATTAAGGTAATAATTAAAAATAGTATCTTAACTTGTAATACAGAATTAAGGTACGTAAAAATAGTAAAATATTATTTTATTATTTAGTTTCCCAAACAAATCTATAATTACGCGCCAATAACGCGCTATTAGGCGCCACCACTATTAAATTTTGCGCCAACATGGAAATTAGGAAATAATTAAAAATAGTATCTTAACTTGTAATACAGAAGCTTAGTAAAAATAGTAAAATATTATTTTATTATTTAGTTTCCCAAAATAGCCTATAATAACGCGCCAATTACGCGCTATTAGGCGCCACCACTATTATATTTTGCGCCAACATGGAAATAAGGTAATAATTAAAAATAGTATCTTAACTTGTAACACAGAATTAAGGTACGTAAAAATGGTAAATTATTTTTTTATTATTTTGTTTCCCAAACAAATCTATAATTACGCGCCAATTACGCGCTATTAGGCGCCACCACTATTAAATTTTGCGGCAACATGGAAATTATTAAATTATTAAAAAAAATCTTAACTTGTAATACAGAAGCTTAGTAAAAATAGTAAAATATTATTTTATTATTTAGTTTCCCAAACAAATCTATAATTACGCGCCAATTACGCGCTATTAGGCGCCACCACTATTAAATTTGGCGCCAACATGGAATTAAGGTAATAATTAAAAATAGTATCTTAACTTGTAATACAGAATTAAGGTACGTAAAAATAATAAAATATTTTTTTATTATTTAGTTTCCCAAACAAATCTATAATAACGCGCCAATTACGCGCTATTAGGCGCCACCACTATTAAATTTGGCGCCAACATGGAATTAAGGTAATAATTAAAAATAGTATCTTAACTTGTAATACAGAATTAAGGTACGTAAAAATAGTAAAATATTATTTTATTATTTAGTTTCCCAAACAAATCTATAATTACGCGCCAATAACGCGCTATTAGGCGCCACCACTATTAAATTTTGCGCCAACATGGAAATTAGGAAATAATTAAAAATAGTATCTTAACTTGTAATACAGAAGCTTAGTAAAAATAGTAAAATATTATTTTATTATTTAGTTTCCAAAATAGCCTTTAATAACGCGCCAATTACGAGCTATTAGGCGCCACCACTATTAAATTTTGCGCCAACATGGAATTAAGGTAATAATTAAAAATAGTATCTTAACTTGTAATACAGAATTAAGGTACGTAAAAATGGTAAAATATTATTTTATTATTTAGTTTCCCAAACAAATCTATAATTACGCGCTATTAGGCGCCACCACTATTAAATTTTGCGCCAACATGGAAATTAGGAAATAATTGAAAATAGTATCTTAACTTGTAATACAGAAGCTTAGTAAAAATAGTAAAATATTATTTTACTATTTAGTTTCCCAAACAAATCTATAATTACGCGCCAATTACTTGCTATTAGGCGCAACCACTATTAAATTTTGCGCCAACATGGAATGAAGGAAATAATTAAAAATAGTATCTTAACTTGTAATACAGAAGCTTAGTAAAAATAGTAACATATTATTTTATTATTTAGTTTCCCAAACAAATCTATAATTACGCGCCAATTACGCGCTATTAGGCGCCACCACTATTAAATTTGGCGCCAACATGGAATTAAGGTAATAATTAAAAATAGTATCTTAACTTGTAATACAGAATTAAGGTACGTAAAAATGGTAAAATATTTTTTAAATATTTAGTTTCCCAAACAAATCTATAATACGCGCCAATTACGCGCTATTTGGCGCCACCACTATTAAATTTTGCGACAACATGGAAATTAGGAAATAATTAAAAATAGTATCTTAACTTGTAATACAGAAGCTTAGTAAAAATAGTAACATATTATTTTATTATTTAGTTTCCCAAACAAATCTATAATTACGCGCCAATTACGCGCCAATTACGCGCAACCACTATTAAATTTTGCGCCAACATGGAAATTAGGAAATAATTAAAAATATTATCTTAACTTGTAATACAGAAGCTTAGTAAAAATAGTAAAATATTATTTTATTATTTAGTTTCCCAAACAAATCTATAATTACGCGCCAATTACGCGCTATTAGGCGCAACCACTATAAAATTTTGCGCCTACATGGAAATTAGGAAATAATTAAAAATATTATCTTAATTTGTAATACAGAAGCTTAGTAAAAATAGGAAAATATTATTTTTTATTTAGTTTCCAAAATAGCCTATAATAACGCGCCAATTACGCGCTATTAGGCGCCACCACTATTAAATTGTGCGCCAACATGGAATTAAGGTAATAATTAAAAATAGTATCCTAACTTGTAATACAGAATTAAGGTACGTAAAAATGGTAAAATATTATTTTATTATTTAGTTTCCCAAACAAATCTATAAATACACGCCAATTACGCGCTATTAGGCGCCACCACTTATAAATTTTGCGCCAACATGGAATGAAGGAAATAATTAAAAATAGTATCTTAACTTGTAATACAGAAGCTTAGTAAAAATAGTAAAATATTATTTTATTATTTAGTTTCCCAAACAAATCTATAATTACGCGCCAATTACGCGCTATTAGGCGCAACCACTATTAAATTTTGCACCAACATGGAAATTAGGAAATAATTAAAAATATTATCTTAACTTGTAATACAGAAGCTTAGTAAAAATAGTAACATATTATTTTATTATTTAGTTTCCCAAACAAATCTATAATTACGCGCCAATAACGCGCTATTAGGCGCCACCACTATTAAATTTTGCGCCAACATGGAAATTAGGAAATAATTGAAAATAGTATCTTAACTTGTAATACAGAAGCTTAGTAAAAATAGTAAAATATTATTTTATTATTTAGTTTCCCAAAATAGCCTATATTAACGCGCCAATTACGCGCTGTTCGCCGCCACCACTATTAAATTTGGCGCCAACATGGAATTAAGGTAATTATTAAAAATAGTATCTTAACTTGTAATACAGAATTAAGGTACGTAAAAATGGTAAAATATTTTTTTATTATTTAGTTTCCCAAACAAATCTATAATTACGCGCCAATTACGTGCTATTAGGCGCCACCACTATTAAATTTTGCGCCAACATGGAAATTAGGAAATAATTAAAAATAGTATCTTAACTTATAATACAGAAGCTTAGTAAAAATAGTAAAATATTATTTTATTATTTAGTTTCCCAAACAAATCTATAATTACGCGCCAATAACGCGCTATTAGGCGCCACCACTATTAAATTTGGCGCCAACATGGAATTAAGGTAATAATTAAAAATAGTATCTTAACTTGTAATACAGAATTAGGTACATAAAAATGGTAAAATATTTTTTAAATATTTAGTTTCCCAAACAAATCTATAATTACGCGCCAATTACGCGCTATAAGGCGCCACCACTATTTAATTTTGCGCCAACATGGAAATTAGGAAATAATTAAAAATAGTATCTTAACTTGTAATACAGAAGCTTAGTAAAAATAGTAAAATATTATTTTATTATTTAGTTTCCCAAACAAATCTATAATTACGCGCCAATTACGCGCTATTAGGCGCAACCACTATTAAATTTTGCGCCAACATGGAAATTAGGAAATAATTAAAAATAGTATCTTAACTTGTAATACAGAAGCTTAGTAAAAATAGTAAAATATTATTTTATTATTTAGTTTCCCAAACAAATCTATAATTACTCGCCAATTACGCGCTATTAGGCGCAACCACTATTAAATTTTGCGCCAACATGGAAATTAGGAAATAATTAAAAATATTATCTTAATTTAAAATACAGAAGCTTAGTAAAAATAGTAAAATATTATTTTATTATTTAGTTTCCAAAATAGCCTATAATAACGCGCCAATTACGCGCTATTAGGCGCCACCACTATTAAATTGTGCGCCAACATGGAATTAAGGTAATAATTAAAAATAGTATCTTAACTTGTAATACAGAATTAAGGTACGTAAAAATGGTAAAATATTATTTTTTTATTAAGTTTCCCAAACAAATCTATAATTACACGCCAATTACGCGCTATTAGGCGCCACCACTATTAAATTTTGCGCCAACATGGAATTAAGGAAATAATTAAAAATAGTATCTTAACTTGTAATACAGAAGCTTAGTAAAAATAGTAAAATATTATTTTATTATTTAGTTTCCCAAACAAATCTATAATTACGCGCCAATTACGCGCTATTAGGCGCAACCACTATTAAATTTTGCACCAACATGGAAATTAGGAAATAATTAAAAATATTATCTTAACTTGTAATACAGAAGCTTAGTAAAAATAGTAAAATATTATTTTATTATTTAGTTTTCCAAACAAATCTATAATTACGCGCCAATTACGCGCTATTAGGCGCCACCACTATTAAATTTGGCGCCAACATGGAAATTAGGAAATAATTAAAAATAGTATCTTAACTTGTAATACAGAAGCTTAGTAAAAATAGTAAAATATTATTTTATTATTTAGTTTCCCAAACAAATCTATAATTACGCGCCAATAACGCGCTATTAGGCGCAGCCACTATTAAATTTTGCGCCAACATGGAAATTAGGAAATAATTGAAAATAGTATCTTAACTTGTAATACAGAAGCTTAGTAAAAAAAAAAATATTATTTTATTATTTAGTTTCCCAAAATAGCCTATATTAACGCGCCAATAACGCGGTATTTGCCGCCACCACTATTAAATTTGGCGCCAACATGGAATTAAGGTAATAATTAAAAATAGTATCTTAACTTGTAATACAGAATTAAGGTACGTAAAAATGGTAAAATATTTTTTTATTATTTAGTTTCCCAAACAAATCTATAATTACACGCCAATTACGCGCTATTAGGCGCCACCACTATTAAATTTTGCGCCAACATGGAATTAAGGAAATAATTAAAAATAGTATCTTAACTTGTAATACAGAAGCTTAGTAAAAATAGTAAAATATTATTTTATTATTAAGTTTCCCAAACAAATCTATAATTACGCGCCAATTACGCGCTATTAGGCGCAACCACTATTAAATTTTGCACCAACATGGAAATTAGGAAATAATTAAAAATATTATCTTAACTTGTAATACAGAAGCTTAGTAAAAATAGTAAAATGTTATTTTATTATTTAGTTTCCCAAACAAATCTATAATTACGCGCAAATTACGCGCTATTAGGCGCCACCACTATTAAATTTTGCGCCAACATGGAAATTAGGAAATAATTAAAAATAGTATCTTAACTTGTAATACAGAAGCTTAGTAAAAATAGTAAAATATTATTTTATTATTTAGTTTCCCAAAATAGCCTATAATAACGCGCCAATTACGCGCTATTAGGCGCCACCACTATTATATTTTGCGCCAACATGGAAATAAGGTAATAATTAAAAATAGTATCTTAACTTGTAATACAGAATTAAGGTACGTAAAAATGGTAAAATATTTTTTTATTATTTAGTTTCCCAAACAAATCTATAATTACGCGCCAATTACGCGCTATTAGGCGCCACCACTATTAAATTTTGCGGCAACATGGAAATTATTAAATTATTAAAAAAAAATCTTAACTTGTAATACAGAAGCTTAGTAAAAATAGTAAAATATTATTTTATTATTAAGTTTCCCAAACAAATCTATAATTACGCGCCAATTACGCGCTATTAGGCGCCACCACTATTAAATTTGGCGCCAACATGGAATTAAGGTAATAATTAAAAATAGTATCTTAACTTGTAATACAGAATTAAGGTACGTAAAAATAATAAAATATTTTTTTATTATTTAGTTTCCCAAACAAATCTATAATAACGCGCCAATTACGCGCTATTAGGCGCCACCACTATTAAATTTGGCGCCAACATGGAATTAAGGTAATAATTAAAAATAGTATCTTAACTTGTAATACAGAATTAAGGTACGTAAAAATAATAAAATATTTTTTTATTATTTAGTTTCCCAAACAAATCTATAATAACGCGCCAATTACGCGCTATTAGGCGCCACCACTATTAAATTTGGCGCCAACATGGAATTAAGGTAATAATTAAAAATAGTATCTTAACTTGTAATACAGAATTAAGGTACGTAAAAATAGTAAAATATTATTTTATTATTTAGTTTCCCAAACAAATCTATAATTACGCGCCAATAACGCGCTATTAGGCGCCACCACTATTAAATTTTGCGCCAACATGGAAATTAGGAAATAATTAAAAATAGTATCTTAACTTGTAATACAGAAGCTTGGTAAAAATAGTAAAATATTATTTTATTATTTAGTTTCCAAAATAGCCTTTAATAACGCGCCAATTACGAGCTATTAGGCGCCACCACTATTAAATTTTGCGCCAACATGGAATTAAGGTAATAATTAAAAATAGTATCTTAACTTGTAATACAGAATTAAGGTACGTAAAAATGGTAAAATATTATTTTATTATTTAGTTTCCCAAACAAATCTATAATTACGCGCTATTAGGCGCCACCACTATTAAATTTTGCGCCAACATGGAAATTAGGAAATAATTGAAAATAGTATCTTAACTTGTAATACAGAAGCTTAGTAAAAATAGTAAAATATTATTTTACTATTTAGTTTCCCAAACAAATCTATAATTACGCGCCAATTACTTGCTATTAGGCGCAACCACTATTAAATTTTGCGCCAACATGGAAATTAGGAAATAATTAAAAATAGTATCTTAATTTGTAATACAGAAGCTTAGTAAAAATAGTAACATATTATTTTATTATTTAGTTTCCCAAACAAATCTATAATTACGCGCCAATTACGCGCTATTAGGCGCCACCACTATTAAATTTGGCGCCAACATGGAATTAAGGTAATAATTAAAAATAGTATCTTAACTTGTAATACAGAATTAAGGTACGTAAAAATGGTAAAATATTTTTTAAATATTTAGTTTCCCAAACAAATCTATAATACGCGCCAATTACGCGCTATTTGGCGCCACCACTATTAAATTTTGCGACAACATGGAAATTAGGAAATAATTAAAAATAGTATCTTAACTTGTAATACAGAAGCTTAGTAAAAATAGTAACATATTATTTTATTATTTAGTTTCCCAAACAAATCTATAATTACGCGCCAATTACGCGCCAATTACGCGCAACCACTATTAAATTTTGCGCCAACATGGAAATTAGGAAATAATTAAAAATATTATCTTAACTTGTAATACAGAAGCTTAGTAAAAATAGTAAAATATTATTTTATTATTTAGTTTCCCAAACAAATCTATAATTACGCGCCAATTACGCGCTATTAGGCGCAACCACTATAAAATTTTGCGCCTACATGGAAATTAGGAAATAATTAAAAATATTATCTTAATTTGTAATACAGAAGCTTAGTAAAAATAGGAAAATATTATTTTTTATTTAGTTTCCAAAATAGCCTATAATAACGCGCCAATTACGCGCTATTAGGCGCCACCACTATTAAATTGTGCGCCAACATGGAATTAAGGTAATAATTAAAAATAGTATCCTAACTTGTAATACAGAATTAAGGTACGTAAAAATGGTAAAATATTATTTTATTATTTAGTTTCCCAAACAAATCTATAAATACACGCCAATTACGCGCTATTAGGCGCCACCACTTATAAATTTTGCGCCAACATGGAATGAAGGAAATAATTAAAAATAGTATCTTAACTTGTAATACAGAAGCTTAGTAAAAATAGTAAAATATTATTTTATTATTTAGTTTCCCAAACAAATCTATAATTACGCGCCAATTACGCGCTATTAGGCGCAACCACTATTAAATTTTGCACCAACATGGAAATTAGGAAATAATTAAAAATATTATCTTAACTTGTAATACAGAAGCTTAGTAAAAATAGTAACATATTATTTTATTATTTAGTTTCCCAAACAAATCTATAATTACGCGCCAATAACGCGCTATTAGGCGCCACCACTATTAAATTTTGCGCCAACATGGAAATTAGGAAATAATTGAAAATAGTATCTTAACTTGTAATACAGAAGCTTAGTAAAAATAGTAAAATATTATTTTATTATTTAGTTTCCCAAAATAGCCTATATTAACGCGCCAATTACGCGCTGTTCGCCGCCACCACTATTAAATTTGGCGCCAACATGGAATTAAGGTAATTATTAAAAATAGTATCTTAACTTGTAATACAGAATTAAGGTACGTAAAAATGGTAAAATATTTTTTTATTATTTAGTTTCCCAAACAAATCTATAATTACGCGCCAATTACGTGCTATTAGGCGCCACCACTATTAAATTTTGCGCCAACATGGAAATTAGGAAATAATTAAAAATAGTATCTTAACTTATAATACAGAAGCTTAGTAAAAATAGTAAAATATTATTTTATTATTTAGTTTCCCAAACAAATCTATAATTACGCGCCAATAACGCGCTATTCGGCGCCACCACTATTAAATTTGGCGCCAACATGGAATTAAGGTAATAATTAAAAATAGTATCTTAACTTGTAATACAGAATTAGGTACATAAAAATGGTAAAATATTTTTTAAATATTTAGTTTCCCAAACAAATCTATAATTACGCGCCAATTACGCGCTATAAGGCGCCACCACTATTTAATTTTGCGCCAACATGGAAATTAGGAAATAATTAAAAATAGTATCTTAACTTGTAATACAGAAGCTTAGTAAAAATAGTAAAATATTATTTTATTATTTAGTTTCCCAAACAAATCTATAATTACGCGCCAATTACGCGCTATTAGGCGCAACCACTATTAAATTTTGCGCCAACATGGAAATTAGGAAATAATTAAAAATAGTATCTTAACTTGTAATACAGAAGCTTAGTAAAAATAGTAAAATATTATTTTATTATTTAGTTTCCCAAACAAATCTATAATTACTCGCCAATTACGCGCTATTAGGCGCAACCACTATTAAATTTTGCGCCAACATGGAAATTAGGAAATAATTAAAAATATTATCTTAATTTAAAATACAGAAGCTTAGTAAAAATAGTAAAATATTATTTTATTATTTAGTTTCCAAAATAGCCTATAATAACGCGCCAATTACGCGCTATTAGGCGCCACCACTATTAAATTGTGCGCCAACATGGAATTAAGGTAATAATTAAAAATAGTATCTTAACTTGTAATACAGAATTAAGGTACGTAAAAATGGTAAAATATTATTTTTTTATTAAGTTTCCCAAACAAATCTATAATTACACGCCAATTACGCGCTATTAGGCGCCACCACTATTAAATTTTGCGCCAACATGGAATTAAGGAAATAATTAAAAATAGTATCTTAACTTGTAATACAGAAGCTTAGTAAAAATAGTAAAATATTATTTTATTATTTAGTTTCCCAAACAAATCTATAATTACGCGCCAATTACGCGCTATTAGGCGCAACCACTATTAAATTTTGCACCAACATGGAAATTAGGAAATAATTAAAAATATTATCTTAACTTGTAATACAGAAGCTTAGTAAAAATAGTAAAATATTATTTTATTATTTAGTTTTCCAAACAAATCTATAATAACGCGCCAATTACGCGCTATTAGGCGCAACCACTATTAAATTTTGCGCCAACATGGAAATTAGGAAATAATTAAAAATAGTATCTTAACTTGTAATACAGAAGCTTAGTAAAAATAGTAATATATTATTTTATTATTTAGTTTCCCAAACAAATCTATAATGACGCGCCAATTACGCGCTATTAGGCGCCATCACTATTAAATTTTGCGCCAACATGGAATTAAGGTAATAATTAAAAATAGTATCTTAACTTGTAATACAGAATTAAGGTACGTAAAAATGGTAAAATATTATTTTATTATTTAGTTTCCCAAACAAATCTATAATTACGCGCTATTAGGCGCCACCACTATTAAATTTTGCGCCAACATGGAAATTAGGAAATAATTGAAAATAGTATCTTAACTTGTAATACAGAAGCTTAGTAAAAATAGTAAAATATTATTTTATTATTTAGTTTCCCAAACAAATCTATAATTACGCGCCAATAACGCGCTATTAGGCGCAGCCACTATTAAATTTTGCGCCAACATGGAAATTAGGAAATAATTGAAAATAGTATCTTAACTTGTAATACAGAAGCTTAGTAAAAAAAAAAATATTATTTTATTATTTAGTTTCCCAAAATAGCCTATATTAACGCGCCAATAACGCGGTATTTGCCGCCACCACTATTAAATTTGGCGCCAACATGGAATTAAGGTAATAATTAAAAATAGTATCTTAACTTGTAATACAGAATTAAGGTACGTAAAAATGGTAAAATATTTTTTTATTATTTAGTTTCCCAAACAAATCTATAATTACACGCCAATTACGCGCTATTAGGCGCCACCACTATTAAATTTTGCGCCAACATGGAATTAAGGAAATAATTAAAAATAGTATCTTAACTTGTAATACAGAAGCTTAGTAAAAATAGTAAAATATTATTTTATTATTAAGTTTCCCAAACAAATCTATAATTACGCGCCAATTACGCGCTATTAGGCGCAACCACTATTAAATTTTGCACCAACATGGAAATTAGGAAATAATTAAAAATATTATCTTAACTTGTAATACAGAAGCTTAGTAAAAATAGTAAAATGTTATTTTATTATTTAGTTTCCCAAACAAATCTATAATTACGCGCAAATTACGCGCTATTAGGCGCCACCACTATTAAATTTTGCGCCAACATGGAAATTAGGAAATAATTAAAAATAGTATCTTAACTTGTAATACAGAAGCTTAGTAAAAATAGTAAAATATTATTTTATTATTTAGTTTCCCAAAATAGCCTATAATAACGCGCCAATTACGCGCTATTAGGCGCCACCACTATTATATTTTGCGCCAACATGGAAATAAGGTAATAATTAAAAATAGTATCTTAACTTGTAATACAGAATTAAGGTACGTAAAAATGGTAAAATATTTTTTTATTATTTAGTTTCCCAAACAAATCTATAATTACGCGCCAATTACGCGCTATTAGGCGCCACCACTATTAAATTTTGCGGCAACATGGAAATTATTAAATTATTAAAAAAAAATCTTAACTTGTAATACAGAAGCTTAGTAAAAATAGTAAAATATTATTTTATTATTAAGTTTCCCAAACAAATCTATAATTACGCGCCAATTACGCGCTATTAGGCGCCACCACTATTAAATTTGGCGCCAACATGGAATTAAGGTAATAATTAAAAATAGTATCTTAACTTGTAATACAGAATTAAGGTACGTAAAAATAATAAAATATTTTTTTATTATTTAGTTTCCCAAACAAATCTATAATAACGCGCCAATTACGCGCTATTAGGCGCCACCACTATTAAATTTGGCGCCAACATGGAATTAAGGTAATAATTAAAAATAGTATCTTAACTTGTAATACAGAATTAAGGTACGTAAAAATAGTAAAATATTATTTTATTATTTAGTTTCCCAAACAAATCTATAATTACGCGCCAATAACGCGCTATTAGGCGCCACCACTATTAAATTTTGCGCCAACATGGAAATTAGGAAATAATTAAAAATAGTATCTTAACTTGTAATACAGAAGCTTAGTAAAAATAGTAAAATATTATTTTATTATTTAGTTTCCCAAAATAGCCTATAATAACGCGCCAATTACGCGCTATTAGGCGCCACCACTATTATATTTTGCGCCAACATGGAAAAATGTAATAATTAAAAATAGTATCTTAACTTGTAATACAGAATTAAGGTACGTAAAAATGGTAAATTATTTTTTTATTATTTTGTTTCCCAAACAAATCTATAATTACGCGCCAATTACGCGCTATTAGGCGCCACCACTATTAAATTTTGCGGCAACATGGAAATTATTAAATTATTAAAAAAAATCTTAACTTGTAATACAGAAGCTTAGTAAAAATAGTAAAATATTATTTTATTATTTAGTTTCCCAAACAAATCTATAATTACGCGCCAATTACGCGCTATTAGGCGCCACCACTATTAAATTTGGCGCCAACATGGAATTAAGGTAATAATTAAAAATAGTATCTTAACTTGTAATACAGAATTAAGGTACGTAAAAATAATAAAATATTTTTTTATTATTTAGTTTCCCAAACAAATCTATAATAACGCGCCAATTACGCGCTATTAGGCGCCACCACTATTAAATTTGGCGCCAACATGGAATTAAGGTAATAATTAAAAATAGTATCTTAACTTGTAATACAGAATTAAGGTACGTAAAAATAGTAAAATATTATTTTATTATTTAGTTTCCCAAACAAATCTATAATTACGCGCCAATAACGCGCTATTAGGCGCCACCACTATTAAATTTTGCGCCAACATGGAAATTAGGAAATAATTAAAAATAGTATCTTAACTTGTAATACAGAAGCTTGGTAAAAATAGTAAAATATTATTTTATTATTTAGTTTCCAAAATAGCCTTTAATAACGCGCCAATTACGAGCTATTAGGCGCCACCACTATTAAATTTTGCGCCAACATGGAATTAAGGTAATAATTAAAAATAGTATCTTAACTTGTAATACAGAATTAAGGTACGTAAAAATGGTAAAATATTATTTTATTATTTAGTTTCCCAAACAAATCTATAATTACGCGCTATTAGGCGCCACCACTATTAAATTTTGCGCCAACATGGAAATTAGGAAATAATTGAAAATAGTATCTTAACTTGTAATACAGAAGCTTAGTAAAAATAGTAAAATATTATTTTACTATTTAGTTTCCCAAACAAATCTATAATTACGCGCCAATTACTTGCTATTAGGCGCAACCACTATTAAATTTTGCGCCAACATGGAAATTAGGAAATAATTAAAAATAGTATCTTAATTTGTAATACAGAAGCTTAGTAAAAATAGTAACATATTATTTTATTATTTAGTTTCCCAAACAAATCTATAATTACGCGCCAATTACGCGCTATTAGGCGCCACCACTATTAAATTTGGCGCCAACATGGAATTAAGGTAATAATTAAAAATAGTATCTTAACTTGTAATACAGAATTAAGGTACGTAAAAATGGTAAAATATTTTTTAAATATTTAGTTTCCCAAACAAATCTATAATACGCGCCAATTACGCGCTATTTGGCGCCACCACTATTAAATTTTGCGACAACATGGAAATTAGGAAATAATTAAAAATAGTATCTTAACTTGTAATACAGAAGCTTAGTAAAAATAGTAACATATTATTTTATTATTTAGTTTCCCAAACAAATCTATAATTACGCGCCAATTACGCGCCAATTACGCGCAACCACTATTAAATTTTGCGCCAACATGGAAATTAGGAAATAATTAAAAATAGTATCTAAACTTGTAATACAGAAGCTTAGTAAAAATAGTAAAATATTATTTTATTATTTAGTTTCCCAAACAAATCTATAATTACGCGCCAATTACGCGCTATTAGGCGCAACCACTATAAAATTTTGCGCCTACATGGAAATTAGGAAATAATTAAAAATATTATCTTAATTTGTAATACAGAAGCTTAGTAAAAATAGGAAAATATTATTTTTTATTTAGTTTCCAAAATAGCCTATAATAACGCGCCAATTACGCGCTATTAGGCGCCACCACTATTAAATTGTGCGCCAACATGGAATTAAGGTAATAATTAAAAATAGTATCCTAACTTGTAATACAGAATTAAGGTACGTAAAAATGGTAAAATATTATTTTATTATTTAGTTTCCCAAACAAATCTATAAATACACGCCAATTACGCGCTATTAGGCGCCACCACTTATAAATTTTGCGCCAACATGGAATGAAGGAAATAATTAAAAATAGTATCTTAACTTGTAATACAGAAGCTTAGTAAAAATAGTAAAATATTATTTTATTATTTAGTTTCCCAAACAAATCTATAATTACGCGCCAATTACGCGCTATTAGGCGCAACCACTATTAAATTTTGCACCAACATGGAAATTAGGAAATAATTAAAAATATTATCTTAACTTGTAATACAGAAGCTTAGTAAAAATAGTAAAATATTATTTTATTAGTTAGTTTTCCAAACAAATCTATAATTACGCGCCAATTACGCGCTATTAGGCGCAACCACTATTAAATTTTGCGCCAACATGGAAATTAGGAAATAATTAAAAATAGTATCTTAACTTGTAATACAGAAGCTTAGTAAAAATAGTAACATATTATTTTATTATTTAGTTTCCCAAACAAATCTATAATTACGCGCCAATTACGCGCTATTAGGCGCCATCACTATTAAATTTTGCACAACATGGAATTAAGGTAATAATTAAAAATAGTATCTTAACTTGTAATACAGAAGCTTAGTAAAAATAGTAAAATATTATTTTATTATTTAGTTTCCCAAACAAATCTATAATTACGCGCCAATAACGCGCTATTAGGCGCCACCACTATTAAATTTTGCGCCAACATGGAAATTAGGAAATAATTGAAAATAGTATCTTAACTTGTAATACAGAAGCTTAGTAAAAATAGTAAAATATTATTTTATTATTTAGTTTCCCAAAATAGCCTATATTAACGCGCCAATTACGCGCTGTTCGCCGCCACCACTATTAAATTTGGCGCCAACATGGAATTAAGGTAATTATTAAAAATAGTATCTTAACTTGTAATACAGAATTAAGGTACGTAAAAATGGTAAAATATTTTTTTATTATTTAGTTTCCCAAACAAATCTATAATTACGCGCCAATTACGTGCTATTAGGCGCCACCACTATTAAATTTTGCGCCAACATGGAAATTAGGAAAAAATTAAAAATAGTATCTTAACTTATAATACAGAAGCTTAGTAAAAATAGTAAAATATTATTTTATTATTTAGTTTCCCAAACAAATCTATAATTACGCGCCAATAACGCGCTATTAGGCGCCACCACTATTAAATTTGGCGCCAACATGGAATTAAGGTAATAATTAAAAATAGTATCTTAACTTGTAATACAGAATTAGGTACATAAAAATGGTCAAATAATTTTTAAATATTTAGTTTCCCAAACAAATCTATAATTACGCGCCAATTACGCGCTATAAGGCGCCACCACTATTAAATTTTGCGCCAACATGGAAATTAGGAAATAATTAAAAATAGTATCTTAACTTGTAATACAGAAGCTTAGTAAAAATAGTAAAATATTATTTTATTATTTAGTTTCCCAAACAAATCTATAATTACGCGCCAATTACGCGCTATTAGGCGCAACCACTATTAAATTTTGCGCCAACATGGAAATTAGGAAATAATTAAAAATAGTATCTTAACTTGTAATACAGAAGCTTAGTAAAAATAGTAAAATATTATTTTATTATTTAGTTTCCCAAACAAATCTATAATTACTCGCCAATTACGCGCTATTAGGCGCAACCACTATTAAATTTTGCGCCAACATGGAAATTAGGAAATAATTAAAAATATTATCTTAATTTAAAATACAGAAGCTTAGTAAAAATAGTAAAATATTATTTTATTATTTAGTTTCCCAAAATAGCCTATAATAACGCGCCAATTACGCGCTATTAGGCGCCACCACTATTATATTTTGCGCCAACATGGAAATAATGTAATAATTAAAAATAGTATCTTAACTTGTAATACAGAATTAAGGTACGTAAAAATGGTAAATTATTTTTTTATTATTTTGTTTCCCAAACAAATCTATAATTACGCGCCAATTACGCGCTATTAGGCGCCACCACTATTAAATTTTGCGGCAACATGGAAATTATTAAATTATTAAAAAAAATCTTAACTTGTAATACAGAAGCTTAGTAAAAATAGTAAAATATTATTTTATTATTTAGTTTCCCAAACAAATCTATAATTACGCGCCAATTACGCGCTATTAGGCGCCACCACTATTAAATTTGGCGCCAACATGGAATTAAGGTAATAATTAAAAATAGTATCTTAACTTGTAATACAGAATTAAGGTACGTAAAAATAATAAAATATTTTTTTATTATTTAGTTTCCCAAACAAATCTATAATAACGCGCCAATTACGCGCTATTAGGCGCCACCACTATTAAATTTGGCGCCAACATGGAATTAAGGTAATAATTAAAAATAGTATCTTAACTTGTAATACAGAATTAAGGTACGTAAAAATAGTAAAATATTATTTTATTATTTAGTTTCCCAAACAAATCTATAATTACGCGCCAATAACGCGCTATTAGGCGCCACCACTATTAAATTTTGCGCCAACATGGAAATTAGGAAATAATTAAAAATAGTATCTTAACTTGTAATACAGAAGCTTGGTAAAAATAGTAAAATATTATTTTATTATTTAGTTTCCAAAATAGCCTTTAATAACGCGCCAATTACGAGCTATTAGGCGCCACCACTATTAAATTTTGCGCCAACATGGAATTAAGGTAATAATTAAAAATAGTATCTTAACTTGTAATACAGAATTAAGGTACGTAAAAATGGTAAAATATTATTTTATTATTTAGTTTCCCAAACAAATCTATAATTACGCGCTATTAGGCGCCACCACTATTAAATTTTGCGCCAACATGGAAATTAGGAAATAATTGAAAATAGTATCTTAACTTGTAATACAGAAGCTTAGTAAAAATAGTAAAATATTATTTTACTATTTAGTTTCCCAAACAAATCTATAATTACGCGCCAATTACTTGCTATTAGGCGCAACCACTATTAAATTTTGCGCCAACATGGAAATTAGGAAATAATTAAAAATAGTATCTTAACTTGTAATACAGAAGCTTAGTAAAAATAGTAACATATTATTTTATTATTTAGTTTCCCAAACAAATCTATAATTACGCGCCAATTACGCGCTATTAGGCGCCACCACTATTAAATTTGGCGCCAACATGGAATTAAGGTAATAATTAAAAATAGTATCTTAACTTGTAATACAGAATTAAGGTACGTAAAAATGGTAAAATATTTTTTAAATATTTAGTTTCCCAAACAAATCTATAATACGCGCCAATTACGCGCTATTTGGCGCCACCACTATTAAATTTTGCGACAACATGGAAATTAGGAAATAATTAAAAATAGTATCTTAACTTGTAATACAGAAGCTTAGTAAAAATAGTAACATATTATTTTATTATTTAGTTTCCCAAACAAATCTATAATTACGCGCCAATTACGCGCCAATTACGCGCAACCACTATTAAATTTTGCGCCAACATGGAAATTAGGAAATAATTAAAAATAGTATCTTAACTTGTAATACAGAAGCTTAGTAAAAATAGTAAAATATTATTTTATTATTTAGTTTCCCAAACAAATCTATAATTACGCGCCAATTACGCGCTATTAGGCGCAACCACTATAAAATTTTGCGCCTACATGGAAATTAGGAAATAATTAAAAATATTATCTTAATTTGTAATACAGAAGCTTAGTAAAAATAGGAAAATATTATTTTTTATTTAGTTTCCAAAATAGCCTATAATAACGCGCCAATTACGCGCTATTAGGCGCCACCACTATTAAATTGTGCGCCAACATGGAATTAAGGTAATAATTAAAAATAGTATCCTAACTTGTAATACAGAATTAAGGTACGTAAAAATGGTAAAATATTATTTTATTATTTAGTTTCCCAAACAAATCTATAAATACACGCCAATTACGCGCTATTAGGCGCCACCACTTATAAATTTTGCGCCAACATGGAATGAAGGAAATAATTAAAAATAGTATCTTAACTTGTAATACAGAAGCTTAGTAAAAATAGTAAAATATTATTTTATTATTTAGTTTCCCAAACAAATCTATAATTACGCGCCAATTACGCGCTATTAGGCGCAACCACTATTAAATTTTGCACCAACATGGAAATTAGGAAATAATTAAAAATATTATCTTAACTTGTAATACAGAAGCTTAGTAAAAATAGTAAAATATTATTTTATTAGTTAGTTTTCCAAACAAATCTATAATTACGCGCCAATTACGCGCTATTAGGCGCAACCACTATTAAATTTTGCGCCAACATGGAAATTAGGAAATAATTAAAAATAGTATCTTAACTTGTAATACAGAAGCTTAGTAAAAATAGTAACATATTATTTTATTATTTAGTTTCCCAAACAAATCTATAATTACGCGCCAATTACGCGCTATTAGGCGCCATCACTATTAAATTTTGCACAACATGGAATTAAGGTAATAATTAAAAATAGTATCTTAACTTGTAATACAGAAGCTTAGTAAAAATAGTAAAATATTATTTTATTATTTAGTTTCCCAAACAAATCTATAATTACGCGCCAATAACGCGCTATTAGGCGCCACCACTATTAAATTTTGCGCCAACATGGAAATTAGGAAATAATTGAAAATAGTATCTTAACTTGTAATACAGAAGCTTAGTAAAAATAGTAAAATATTATTTTATTATTTAGTTTCCCAAAATAGCCTATATTAACGCGCCAATTACGCGCTGTTCGCCGCCACCACTATTAAATTTGGCGCCAACATGGAATTAAGGTAATTATTAAAAATAGTATCTTAACTTGTAATACAGAATTAAGGTACGTAAAAATGGTAAAATATTTTTTTATTATTTAGTTTCCCAAACAAATCTATAATTACGCGCCAATTACGTGCTATTAGGCGCCACCACTATTAAATTTTGCGCCAACATGGAAATTAGGAAATAATTAAAAATAGTATCTTAACTTATAATACAGAAGCTTAGTAAAAATAGTAAAATATTATTTTATTATTTAGTTTCCCAAACAAATCTATAATTACGCGCCAATAACGCGCTATTAGGCGCCACCACTATTAAATTTGGCGCCAACATGGAATTAAGGTAATAATTAAAAATAGTATCTTAACTTGTAATACAGAATTAGGTACATAAAAATGGTAAAATAATTTTTAAATATTTAGTTTCCCAAACAAATCTATAATTACGCGCCAATTACGCGCTATAAGGCGCCACCACTATTAAATTTTGCGCCAACATGGAAATTAGGAAATAATTAAAAATAGTATCTTAACTTGTAATACAGAAGCTTAGTAAAAATAGTAAAATATTATTTTATTATTTAGTTTCCCAAACAAATCTATAATTACGCGCCAATTACGCGCTATTAGGCGCAACCACTATTAAATTTTGCGCCAACATGGAAATTAGGAAATAATTAAAAATAGTATCTTAACTTGTAATACAGAAGCTTAGTAAAAATAGTAAAATATTATTTTATTATTTAGTTTCCCAAACAAATCTATAATTACTCGCCAATTACGCGCTATTAGGCGCAACCACTATTAAATTTTGCGCCAACATGGAAATTAGGAAATAATTAAAAATATTATCTTAATTTAAAATACAGAAGCTTAGTAAAAATAGTAAAATATTATTTTATTATTTAGTTTCCAAAATAGCCTATAATAACGCGCCAATTACGCGCTATTAGGCGCCACCACTATTAAATTGTGCGCCAACATGGAATTAAGGTAATAATTAAAAATAGTATCTTAACTTGTAATACAGAATTAAGGTACGTAAAAATGGTAAAATATTATTTTTTTATTTAGTTTCCCAAACAAATCTATAATTACACGCCAATTACGCGCTATTAGGCGCCACCACTATTAAATTTTGCGCCAACATGGAATTAAGGAAATAATTAAAAATAGTATCTTAACTTGTAATACAGAAGCTTAGTAAAAATAGTAAAATATTATTTTATTATTTAGTTTCCCAAACAAATCTATAATTACGCGCCAATTACGCGCTATTAGGCGCAACCACTATTAAATTTTGCACCAACATGGAAATTAGGAAATAATTAAAAATATTATCTTAACTTGTAATACAGAAGCTTAGTAAAAATAGTAAAATATTATTTTATTATTTAGTTTTCCAAACAAATCTATAATAACGCGCCAATTACGCGCTATTAGGCGCAACCACTATTAAATTTTGCGCCAACATGGAAATTAGGAAATAATTAAAAATAGTATCTTAACTTGTAATACAGAAGCTTAGTAAAAATAGTAATATATTATTTTATTATTTAGTTTCCCAAACAAATCTATAATGACGCGCCAATTACGCGCTATTAGGCGCCATCACTATTAAATTTTGCGCCAACATGGAATTAAGGTAATAATTAAAAATAGTATCTTAACTTGTAATACAGAATTAAGGTACGTAAAAATGGTAAAATATTATTTTATTATTTAGTTTCCCAAACAAATCTATAATTACGCGCTATTAGGCGCCACCACTATTAAATTTTGCGCCAACATGGAAATTAGGAAATAATTGAAAATAGTATCTTAACTTGTAATACAGAAGCTTAGTAAAAATAGTAAAATATTATTTTATTATTTAGTTTCCCAAACAAATCTATAATTACGCGCCAATAACGCGCTATTAGGCGCCACCACTATTAAATTTTGCGCCAACATGGAAATTAGGAAATAATTGAAAATAGTATCTTAACTTGTAATACAGAAGCTTAGTAAAAATAGTAAAATATTATTTTATTATTTAGTTTCCCAAAATAGCCTATATTAACGCGCCAATAACGCGGTATTCGCCGCCACCACTATTAAATTTGGCGCCAACATGGAATTAAGGTAATAATTAAAAATAGTATCTTAACTTGTAATACAGAATTAAGGTACGTAAAAATGGTAAAATATTTTTTTATTATTTAGTTTCCCAAACAAATCTATAATTACACGCCAATTACGCGCTATTAGGCGCCACCACTATTAAATTTTGCGCCAACATGGAATTAAGGAAATAATTAAAAATAGTATCTTAACTTGTAATACAGAAGCTTAGTAAAAATAGTAAAATATTATTTTATTATTAAGTTTCCCAAACAAATCTATAATTACGCGCCAATTACGCGCTATTAGGCGCAACCACTATTAAATTTGGCACCAACATGGAAATTAGGAAATAATTAAAAATATTATCTTAACTTGTAATACAGAAGCTTAGTAAAAATAGTAAAATATTATTTTATTATTTAGTTTTCCAAACAAATCTATAATTACGCGCCAATTACGCGCTATTAGGCGCAACCACTATTTAATTTTGCGCCAACATGGAAATTAAGAAATAATTAAAAATAGTATCTTAACTTGTAATACAGAAGCTTAGTAAAAATAGTAACATATTATTTTATTATTTAGTTTCCCAAACAAATCTATTATTACGCGCCAATTACGCGCTATTAGGCGCCATCACTATTAAATTTTGCACAACATGGAATTAAGGTAATAATTAAAAATAGTATCTTAACTTGTAATACAGAATTAAGGTACGTAAAAATGGTAAAATATTATTTTATTATTTAGTTTCCCAAACAAATCTATAATTACGCGCTATTAGGCGCCACCACTATTAAATTTTGCGCCAACATGGAAATTAGGAAATAATTGAAAATAGTATCTTAACTTGTAATACAGAAGCTTAGTAAAAATAGTAAAATATTATTTTATTATTTAGTTTTCCAAACAAATCTATAATTACGCGCCAATAACGCTCTATTATGCGCCACCACTATTAAATTTTGCGCCAACATGGAAATTAGGAAATAATTGAAAATAGTATTTTAACTTGTAATACAGAAGCTTAGTAAAAATAGTAAAATATTATTTTATTATTTAGTTTCCCAAAATAGCCTATATTAACGCGCCAATTACGCGCTGTTCGCCGCCACCACTATTAAATTTGGCGCCAACATGGAATTCAGGTAATAATTAAAAATAGTATCTTAACTTGTAATACAGAATTAAGGTACGTAAAAATGGTAAAATATTTTTTTATTATTTAGTTTCCCAAACAAATCTATAATTACGCGCCAATTACGTGCTATTAGGCGCCACCACTATTAAATTTTGCGCCAACATGGAAATTAGGAAATAATTAAAAATAGTATCTTAACTTGAAATACAGAAGCTTAGTAAAAATAGTAAAATATTATTTTATTATTAAGTTTCCAAAATAGCCTTTAATAACGCGCCAATTACGCGCTATTAGGCGCCACCACTATTAAATTTTGCGCCAACATGGAATTAAGGTAATAATTAAAAATAGTATCTTAACTTGTAATACAGAATTAAGGTACGTAAAAATGGTAAAATATTATTTTATTATTTAGTTTCCCAAACAAATCTATAATTACGCGCTATTAGGCGCCACCACTATTAAATTTTGCGCCAACATGGAAATTAGGAAATAATTGAAAATAGTATCTTAACTTGTAATACAGAAGCTTAGTAAAAATAGTAACATATTATTTTACTATTTAGTTTCCCAAACAAATCTATAATTACGCGCCAATTACTTGCTAATAGGCGCAACCACTATTAAATTTTGCGCCAACATGGAAATTAGGAAATAATTAAAAATAGTATCTTAACTTGTAATACAGAAGCTTAGTAAAAATAGTAAAATATTATTTTATTATTTAGTTTTCCAAACAAATCTATAATTACGCGCCAATAACGCTCTATTATGCGCCACCACTATTAAATTTTGCGACAACATGGATATTAGGAAATAATTAAAAATAGTATCTTAACTTGTAATACAGAAGCTTAGTAAAAATAGTAAAATATTATTTTATTATTTAGTTTCCCAAACAAATCTATAATTACGCGCCAATTACGCGCTATTAGGCGCCACCACTATTAAATTTGGCGCCAACATGGAATTAAGGTAATAATTAAAAATAGTATCTTAACTTGTAATACAGAAGCTTAGTAAAAATAGTAAAATATTATTTTATTATTTAGTTTCCAAAATAGCCTATAATAACGCGCCAATTATGCGCTATTAGGCGCCACCACTATTAAATTTTGCGCCAACATGGAATTAAGGTAATAATTAAAAATAGTATCTTAACTTGTAATACAGAATTATGGTACGTAAAAATGGTAAAATATTATTTTATTATTTAGTTTCCCAAACAAATCTATAATTACGCGCCAATTACGCGCTATTAGGCGCCAGCACTATTAAATTTTGCGCCAACATGGAAATTAGGAAATAATTAAAAATAGTATCTTAACTTGTAATACAGAAGCTTAGTAAAAATAGTAAAATATTATTTTATTATTTAATTTCCCAAACAAATCTATAATTACGCACCAATTACGCGTTATTAGGCGCCACCACTATTAAATTTTGCGCCAACATTGAAATTAGGAAATAATTAAAAATAGTATCTTAACTTGTAATACAGTAGCTTAGTAAAAATAGTAAAATATTATTTTATTATTTAGTTTCCCAAACAAATCTATAATTACGCGCCAATTACGCGCTATTAGGCGCCACCACTATTAAATTTGGCGCCAACATGGAATTAAGGTAATAATTAAAAATAGTATCTTGACTTGTAATACAGAAGCTTGGTAAAAATAGTAAAATGTTATTTTATTATTTAGTTTCCCAAACAAATCTATAATTACGCGCAAATTACGCGCTTTTAGGCGCCACCACTATTAAATTTTGCGCCAACATGGAAATTAGGAAATAATTAAAAATAGTATCTTAACTTGTAATACAGAAGCTTAGTAAAAATAGTAAAATATTATTTTATTATTTAGTTTCCCAAAATAGCCTATAATAACGCGCCAATTACGCGCTATTAGGCGCCACCACTATTATATTTTGCGCCAACATGGAAATAATGTAATAATTAAAAATAGTATCTTAACTTGTAATACAGAATTAAGGTACGTAAAAATGGTAAAATATTTTTTTATTATTTAGTTTCCCAAACAAATCTATAATTACGCGCCAATTACGCGCTATTAGGCGCCACCACTATTAAATTTGGCGCCAACATGGAATTAAGGTAATAATTAAAAATAGTATCTTAACTTGTAATACATAATTAAGGTACGTAAAAATGGTAAAATATTTTTTTATTATTTAGTTTCCCAAACAAATCTATAATTCGCGCCAATTACGCGCTATTAGGCGCCACCACTATTAAATTTTGCGCCAACATGGAAATTAGGAAATAATTAAAAATAGTATCTTAACTTGTAATACAGAAGCTTAGTAAAAATAGTAAAATATTATTTTATTATTTAGTTTCCAAAATAGCCTATAATAACGCGCCAATTATGCGCTATTAGGCGCCACCACTATTAAATTTTGCGCCAACATGGAATTAAGGTAATAATTAAAAATAGTATCTTAACTTGTAATACAGAATTATGGTACGTAAAAATGGTAAAATATTATTTTATTATTTAGTTTCCCAAACAAATCTATAATTACGCGCCAATTACGTGCTATTAGGCGCCAGCACTATTAAATTTTGCGCCAACATGGAAATTAGGAAATAATTAAAAATAGTATCTTAACTTGTAATACAGAAGCTTAGTAAAAATAGTAAAATATTATTTTATTATTTAATTTCCCAAACAAATCTATAATTACGCACCAATTACGCGTTATTAGGCGCCACCACTATTAAATTTTGCGCCAACATTGAAATTAGGAAATAATTAAAAATAGTATCTTAACTTGTAATACAGTAGCTTAGTAAAAATAGTAAAATATTATTTTATTATTTAGTTTCCCAAACAAATCTATAATTACGCGCCAATTACGCGCTATTAGGCGCCACCACTATTAAATTTGGCGCCAACATGGAATTAAGGTAATAATTAAAAATAGTATCTTGACTTGTAATACAGAAGCTTGGTAAAAATAGTAAAATGTTATTTTATTATTTAGTTTCCCAAACAAATCTATAATTACGCGCAAATTACGCGCTTTTAGGCGCCACCACTATTAAATTTTGCGCCAACATGGAAATTAGGAAATAATTAAAAATATTATCTTAACTTGTAATACAGAAGCTTAGTAAAAATAGTAAAATATTATTTTATTATTTAGTTTCCCAAAATAGCCTATAATAACGCGCCAATTACGTGCTATTAGGCGCCACCACTATTATATTTTGCGCCAACATGGAAATAATGTAATAATTAAAAATAGTATCTTAACTTGTAATACAGAATTAAGGTACGTAAAAATGGTAAAATATTTTTTTATTATTTAGTTTCCCAAACAAATCTATAATTACGCGCCAATTACGCGCTATTAGGCGCCACCACTATTAAATTTTGCGGCAACATGGAAATTATTAAATAATTAAAAAAAATCTTAACTTGTAATACAGAAGCTTAGTAAAAATAGTAAAATATTATTTTATTATTTAGTTTCCCAAACAAATCTATAATTACGCGCCAATTACGCGCTTTTAGGCGCCACCACTATTAAATTTTGCGCCAACATGGAAATTAGGAAATAATTAAAAATAGTATCTTAACTTGTAATACAGAAGCTTAGTAAAAATAGTAAAATATTATTTTATTATTTAGTTTCCCAAAATAGCCTATAATAACGCGCCAATTACGCGCTATTAGGCGCCACCACTATTATATTTTGCGCCAACATGGAAATAATGTAATAATTAAAAATAGTATCTTAACTTGTAATACAGAATTAAGGTACGTAAAAATGGTAAAATATTTTTTTATTATTTAGTTTCCCAAACAAATCTATAATTACGCGCCAATTACGCGCTATTAGGCGCCACCACTATTAAATTTGGCGCCAACATGGAATTAAGGTAATAATTAAAAATAGTATCTTAACTTGTAATACATAATTAAGGTACGTAAAAATGGTAAAATATTTTTTTATTATTTAGTTTCCCAAACAAATCTATAATTCGCGCCAATTACGCGCTATTAGGCGCCACCACTATTAAATTTTGCGCCAACATGGAAATTAGGAAATAATTAAAAATAGTATCTTAACTTGTAATACAGAAGCTTAGTAAAAATAGTAAAATATTATTTTATTATTTAGTTTCCAAAATAGCCTATAATAACGCGCCAATTATGCGCTATTAGGCGCCACCACTATTAAATTTTGCGCCAACATGGAATTAAGGTAATAATTAAAAATAGTATCTTAACTTGTAATACAGAATTATGGTACGTAAAAATGGTAAAATATTATTTTATTATTTAGTTTCCCAAACAAATCTATAATTACGCGCCAATTACGTGCTATTAGGCGCCAGCACTATTAAATTTTGCGCCAACATGGAAATTAGGAAATAATTAAAAATAGTATCTTAACTTGTAATACAGAAGCTTAGTAAAAATAGTAAAATATTATTTTATTATTTAATTTCCCAAACAAATCTATAATTACGCACCAATTACGCGTTATTAGGCGCCACCACTATTAAATTTTGCGCCAACATTGAAATTAGGAAATAATTAAAAATAGTATCTTAACTTGTAATACAGTAGCTTAGTAAAAATAGTAAAATATTATTTTATTATTTAGTTTCCCAAACAAATCTATAATTACGCGCCAATTACGCGCTATTAGGCGCCACCACTATTAAATTTGGCGCCAACATGGAATTAAGGTAATAATTAAAAATAGTATCTTGACTTGTAATACAGAAGCTTGGTAAAAATAGTAAAATGTTATTTTATTATTTAGTTTCCCAAACAAATCTATAATTACGCGCAAATTACGCGCTTTTAGGCGCCACCACTATTAAATTTTGCGCCAACATGGAAATTAGGAAATAATTAAAAATATTATCTTAACTTGTAATACAGAAGCTTAGTAAAAATAGTAAAATATTATTTTATTATTTAGTTTCCCAAAATAGCCTATAATAACGCGCCAATTACGTGCTATTAGGCGCCACCACTATTATATTTTGCGCCAACATGGAAATAATGTAATAATTAAAAATAGTATCTTAACTTGTAATACAGAATTAAGGTACGTAAAAATGGTAAAATATTTTTTTATTATTTAGTTTCCCAAACAAATCTATAATTACGCGCCAATTACGCGCTATTAGGCGCCACCACTATTAAATTTTGCGGCAACATGGAAATTATTAAATAATTAAAAAAAATCTTAACTTGTAATACAGAAGCTTAGTAAAAATAGTAAAATATTATTTTATTATTTAGTTTCCCAAACAAATCTATAATTACGCGCCAATTACGCGCTATTAGGCGCCACCACTATTAAATTTGGCGCCAACATGGAAATTAGGAAATAATTAAAAATAGTATCTTAACTTGTAATACAGAAGCTTAGTAAAAATAGTAAAATATTATTTTATTATTTAGTTTCCAAAATAGCCTATAATAACGCGCCAATTACGCGCTATTAGGCGCCACCACTATTAAATTTTGCGCCAACATGGAATTAAGGTAATAATTAAAAATAGTATCTTAACTTGTAATACAGAATTAAGGTACGTAAAAATGGTAAAATATTATTTTATTATTTAGTTTCCCAAACAAATCTATAATTACGCGCCAATTACGCGCTTTTAGGCGCCACCACTATTAAATTTTGCGCCAACATGGAAATTAGGAAATAATTAAAAATAGTATCTTAACTTGTAATACAGAAGCTTAATAAAAATAGTAAAATATTATTTTATTATTTAGTTTCCCAAACAAATCTATAATTACGCGCCAATTACGCGCTATTAGGCGCCACCACTATTAAATTTTGCGCCAACATGGAAATTAGGAAATAATTAAAAATAGTATCTTAACTTGTAATACAGAAGCTTAGTAAAAATAGTAAAATATTATTTTATTATTTAGTTTCCCAAAATAGCCTATAATAACGCGCCAATTACGCGCTATTAGGCGCCACCACTATTAAATTTGGCGCCAACATGGAATTAAGGTAATAATTAAAAATAGTATCTTGACTTGTAATACAGAATTAAGGTACGTAAAAATGGTAAAATATTTTTTTATTATTTAGTTTCCCAAACAAATCTATAATTACGCGCCAATTACGCGCTATTAGGCGCCACCACTATTAAATTTTGCGCCAACATGGAAATTAGGAAATAATTGAAAATAGTATCTTAACTTGTAATACAGAAGCTTAGTAAAAATAGTAAAATATTATTTTATTATTTAGTTTCCCAAACAAATCTATAATTACGCGCCAATTACGCGCTATTAGGCGCAACCACTATTAAATTTTGCGCCAACATGGAAATTAGGAAATAATTAAAAATAGTATCTTAACTTGTAATACAGAAGCTTAGTAAAAATAGTAACATATTATTTTATTATTTAGTTTCCCAAACAAATCTATAATTACGCGCTATTAGGCGCCACCACTATTAAATTTGACGCCAACATGGAATTAAGGTAATAATTAAAAATGGTATCTTAACTTGTAATACAGAATTAAGGTACGTAAAAATGGTAAAATATTTTTTAAATATTTAGTTTCCCAAACAAATCTATAATACGCGGCAATTACCCGCTATTTGGCGCCACCACTATTAAATTTTGCGACAACATGGAAATTAGGAAATAATTAAAAATAGTATCTTAACTTGTAATACAGAAGCTTAGTAAAAATAGTAAAATATTATTTTATTATTTAGTTTCCCAAACAAATCTATAATTACGCGCCAATTACGCGCTATTAGGCGCAACCACTATTAAATTTTGCGCCAACATGGAAATTAGGAAATAATTAAAAATAGTACCTTAACTTGTAATACAGAAGCTTAGTAAAAATAGTAAAATATTATTTTATAATTTAGTTTCCAAAATAGCCTATAATAACGCGCCAATTACGCGCTTTTAGGCGCCATCACTATTAAATTTTGCGCCAACATGGAATTAAGGTAATAATAAAAAAAAGTATCTTAACTTGTAATACAGAATTAAGGTACGTAAAAATGGTAAAATATTATTTTATTATTTACTTTCCCAAACAAATCTATAATTACGCGCCAATTACGCGCTATTAGGCGCCACCACTATTAAATTTTGCGCTAACATGGAAATTAGGAAATAATTGAAAATAGTATCTTAACTTGTAATACAGAAGCTTAGTAAAAATAGTAAAATATTATTTTATTATTTAGTTTCCCAAACAAATCTATAATTACGCGCCAATTACGCGCTATTAGGCGCCACCACTATTAAATTTGGCGCCAACATGGAATTAAGGTAATAATTAAAAATAGTATCTTAACTTGTAATACAGAATTAGGTACGTAAAAATGGTAAAATATTTTTTAAATATTTAGTTTCCCAAACAAATCTATAATTACGCGCCAATTACGCGCTATTAGGCGCCACCACTATTAAATTTTGCGCCAACATGGAAATTAGGAAATAATTAAAAATAGTATCTTAACTTGTAATACAGAAGCTTAGTAAAAATAGTAAAATATTATTTTATTATTTAGTTTCTCAAACAAACCTATAATTACGCGCCAATTACGCGCTATTAGGCGCAACCACTATTAAATTTTGCGCCAACATGGAAATTAGGAAATAATTAAAAATAGTATCTTAACTTGTAATACAGAAGCTAAGTAAAAATAATAAAATATTATTTTATTATTTAGTTTCCCAAACAAATCTATAATTACGCGCCAATTACGCGCTATTAGGCGCAACCACTATTAAATTTTCCGCCAACATGGAATTAAGGTAATAATTAAAAATAGTATCTTAACTTGTAATACAGAATTAAGGTACGTAAAAATGGTAAAATATTTTTTAAATATTTAGTTTCCCAAACAAATCTATAATACGCGCCAATTACCCGCTATTTTGCGCCACCACTATTAAATTTTGCGACAACATGGAAATTAGGAAATAATTAAAAATAGTATCTTAACTTGTAATACAGAAGCTTAGTAAAAATAGTAAAATATTATTTTACTATTTAGTTTCCCAAACAAATCTATAATTACGCGCCAATTACTTGCTATTAGGCGCAACCACTATTAAATTTTGCGCCAACATGGAAATTAGGAAATAATTAAAAATAGTATCTTAATTTGTAATACAGAAGCTTAGTAAAAATAGTAACATATTATTTTATTATTTAGTTTCCCAAACAAATCTATAATTACGCGCCAATTACGCGCTATTAGGCGCCACCACTATTAAATTTGGCGCCAACATGGAATTAAGGTAATAATTAAAAATAGTATCTTAACTTGTAATACAGAATTAAGGTACGTAAAAATGGTAAAATATTTTTTAAATATTTAGTTTCCCAAACAAATCTATAATACGCGCCAATTACGCGCTATTTGGCGCCACCACTATTAAATTTTGCGACAACATGGAAATTAGGAAATAATTAAAAATAGTATCTTAACTTGTAATACAGAAGCTTAGTAAAAATAGTAACATATTATTTTATTATTTAGTTTCCCAAACAAATCTATAATTACGCGCCAATTACGCGCCAATTACGCGCAACCACTATTAAATTTTGCGCCAACATGGAAATTAGGAAATAATTAAAAATAGTATCTAAACTTGTAATACAGAAGCTTAGTAAAAATAGTAAAATATTATTTTATTATTTAGTTTCCCAAACAAATCTATAATTACGCGCCAATTACGCGCTATTAGGCGCAACCACTATAAAATTTTGCGCCTACATGGAAATTAGGAAATAATTAAAAATATTATCTTAATTTGTAATACAGAAGCTTAGTAAAAATAGGAAAATATTATTTTTTATTTAGTTTCCAAAATAGCCTATAATAACGCGCCAATTACGCGCTATTAGGCGCCACCACTATTAAATTGTGCGCCAACATGGAATTAAGGTAATAATTAAAAATAGTATCCTAACTTGTAATACAGAATTAAGGTACGTAAAAATGGTAAAATATTATTTTATTATTTAGTTTCCCAAACAAATCTATAAATACACGCCAATTACGCGCTATTAGGCGCCACCACTTATAAATTTTGCGCCAACATGGAATGAAGGAAATAATTAAAAATAGTATCTTAACTTGTAATACAGAAGCTTAGTAAAAATAGTAAAATATTATTTTATTATTTAGTTTCCCAAACAAATCTATAATTACGCGCCAATTACGCGCTATTAGGCGCAACCACTATTAAATTTTGCACCAACATGGAAATTAGGAAATAATTAAAAATATTATCTTAACTTGTAATACAGAAGCTTAGTAAAAATAGTAAAATATTATTTTATTAGTTAGTTTTCCAAACAAAACTATAATTACGCGCCAATTACGCGCTATTAGGCGCAACCACTATTAAATTTTGCGCCAACATGGAAATTAGGAAATAATTAAAAATAGTATCTTAACTTGTAATACAGAAGCTTAGTAAAAATAGTAACATATTATTTTATTATTTAGTTTCCCAAACAAATCTATAATTACGCGCCAATTACGCGCTATTAGGCGCCATCACTATTAAATTTTGCACAACATGGAATTAAGGTAATAATTAAAAATAGTATCTTAACTTGTAATACAGAAGCTTAGTAAAAATAGTAAAATATTATTTTATTATTTAGTTTCCCAAACAAATCTATAATTACGCGCCAATAACGCGCTATTAGGCGCCACCACTATTAAATTTTGCGCCAACATGGAAATTAGGAAATAATTGAAAATAGTATCTTAACTTGTAATACAGAAGCTTAGTAAAAATAGTAAAATATTATTTTATTATTTAGTTTCCCAAAATAGCCTATATTAACGCGCCAATTACGCGCTGTTCGCCGCCACCACTATTAAATTTGGCGCCAACATGGAATTAAGGTAATTATTAAAAATAGTATCTTAACTTGTAATACAGAATTAAGGTACGTAAAAATGGTAAAATATTTTTTTATTATTTAGTTTCCCAAACAAATCTATAATTACGCGCCAATTACGTGCTATTAGGCGCCACCACTATTAAATTTTGCGCCAACATGGAAATTAGGAAAAAATTAAAAATAGTATCTTAACTTATAATACAGAAGCTTAGTAAAAATAGTAAAATATTATTTTATTATTTAGTTTCCCAAACAAATCTATAATTACGCGCCAATAACGCGCTATTAGGCGCCACCACTATTAAATTTGGCGCCAACATGGAATTAAGGTAATAATTAAAAATAGTATCTTAACTTGTAATACAGAATTAGGTACATAAAAATGGTAAAATAATTTTTAAATATTTAGTTTCCCAAACAAATCTATAATTACGCGCCAATTACGCGCTATAAGGCGCCACCACTATTAAATTTTGCGCCAACATGGAAATTAGGAAATAATTAAAAATAGTATCTTAACTTGTAATACAGAAGCTTAGTAAAAATAGTAAAATATTATTTTATTATTTAGTTTCCCAAAATAGCCTATAATAACGCGCCAATTACGTGCTATTAGGCGCCACCACTATTATATTTTGCGCCAACATGGAAATAATGTAATAATTAAAAATAGTATCTTAACTTGTAATACAGAATTAAGGTACGTAAAAATGGTAAAATATTTTTTTATTATTTAGTTTCCCAAACAAATCTATAATTACGCGCCAATTACGCGCTATTAGGCGCCACCACTATTAAATTTTGCGGCAACATGGAAATTATTAAATAATTAAAAAAAATCTTAACTTGTAATACAGAAGCTTAGTAAAAATAGTAAAATATTATTTTATTATTTAGTTTCCCAAACAAATCTATAATTACGCGCCAATTACGCGCTATTAGGCGCCACCACTATTAAATTTGGCGCCAACATGGAAATTAGGAAATAATTAAAAATAGTATCTTAACTTGTAATACAGAAGCTTAGTAAAAATAGTAAAATATTATTTTATTATTTAGTTTCCAAAATAGCCTATAATAACGCGCCAATTACGCGCTATTAGGCGCCACCACTATTAAATTTTGCGCCAACATGGAATTAAGGTAATAATTAAAAATAGTATCTTAACTTGTAATACAGAATTAAGGTACGTAAAAATGGTAAAATATTATTTTATTATTTAGTTTCCCAAACAAATCTATAATTACGCGCCAATTACGCGCTTTTAGGCGCCACCACTATTAAATTTTGCGCCAACATGGAAATTAGGAAATAATTAAAAATAGTATCTTAACTTGTAATACAGAAGCTTAGTAAAAATAGTAAAATATTATTTTATTATTTAGTTTCCCAAAATAGCCTATATTAACGCGCCAATTACGCGCTGTTCGCCGCCACCACTATTAAATTTGGCGCCAACATGGAATTAAGGTAATTATTAAAAATAGTATCTTAACTTGTAATACAGAATTAAGGTACGTAAAAATGGTAAAATATTTTTTTATTATTTAGTTTCCCAAACAAATCTATAATTACGCGCCAATTACGTGCTATTAGGCGCCACCACTATTAAATTTTGCGCCAACATGGAAATTAGGAAAAAATTAAAAATAGTATCTTAACTTATAATACAGAAGCTTAGTAAAAATAGTAAAATATTATTTTATTATTTAGTTTCCCAAACAAATCTATAATTACGCGCCAATAACGCGCTATTAGGCGCCACCACTATTAAATTTGGCGCCAACATGGAATTAAGGTAATAATTAAAAATAGTATCTTAACTTGTAATACAGAATTAGGTACATAAAAATGGTAAAATAATTTTTAAATATTTAGTTTCCCAAACAAATCTATAATTACGCGCCAATTACGCGCTATAAGGCGCCACCACTATTAAATTTTGCGCCAACATGGAAATTAGGAAATAATTAAAAATAGTATCTTAACTTGTAATACAGAAGCTTAGTAAAAATAGTAAAATATTATTTTATTATTTAGTTTCCCAAAATAGCCTATAATAACGCGCCAATTACGTGCTATTAGGCGCCACCACTATTATATTTTGCGCCAACATGGAAATAATGTAATAATTAAAAATAGTATCTTAACTTGTAATACAGAATTAAGGTACGTAAAAATGGTAAAATATTTTTTTATTATTTAGTTTCCCAAACAAATCTATAATTACGCGCCAATTACGCGCTATTAGGCGCCACCACTATTAAATTTTGCGGCAACATGGAAATTATTAAATAATTAAAAAAAATCTTAACTTGTAATACAGAAGCTTAGTAAAAATAGTAAAATATTATTTTATTATTTAGTTTCCCAAACAAATCTATAATTACGCGCCAATTACGCGCTATTAGGCGCCACCACTATTAAATTTGGCGCCAACATGGAAATTAGGAAATAATTAAAAATAGTATCTTAACTTGTAATACAGAAGCTTAGTAAAAATAGTAAAATATTATTTTATTATTTAGTTTCCAAAATAGCCTATAATAACGCGCCAATTACGCGCTATTAGGCGCCACCACTATTAAATTTTGCGCCAACATGGAATTAAGGTAATAATTAAAAATAGTATCTTAACTTGTAATACAGAATTAAGGTACGTAAAAATGGTAAAATATTATTTTATTATTTAGTTTCCCAAACAAATCTATAATTACGCGCCAATTACGCGCTTTTAGGCGCCACCACTATTAAATTTTGCGCCAACATGGAAATTAGGAAATAATTAAAAATAGTATCTTAACTTGTAATACAGAAGCTTAATAAAAATAGTAAAATATTATTTTATTATTTAGTTTCCCAAACAAATCTATAATTACGCGCCAATTACGCGCTATTAGGCGCCACCACTATTAAATTTTGCGCCAACATGGAAATTAGGAAATAATTAAAAATAGTATCTTAACTTGTAATACAGAAGCTTAGTAAAAATAGTAAAATATTATTTTATTATTTAGTTTCCCAAAATAGCCTATAATAACGCGCCAATTACGCGCTATTAGGCGCCACCACTATTAAATTTGGCGCCAACATGGAATTAAGGTAATAATTAAAAATAGTATCTTGACTTGTAATACAGAATTAAGGTACGTAAAAATGGTAAAATATTTTTTTATTATTTAGTTTCCCAAACAAATCTATAATTACGCGCCAATTACGCGCTATTAGGCGCCACCACTATTAAATTTTGCGCCAACATGGAAATTAGGAAATAATTGAAAATAGTATCTTAACTTGTAATACAGAAGCTTAGTAAAAATAGTAAAATATTATTTTATTATTTAGTTTCCCAAACAAATCTATAATTACGCGCCAATTACGCGCTATTAGGCGCAACCACTATTAAATTTTGCGCCAACATGGAAATTAGGAAATAATTAAAAATAGTATCTTAACTTGTAATACAGAAGCTTAGTAAAAATAGTAACATATTATTTTATTATTTAGTTTCCCAAACAAATCTATAATTACGCGCTATTAGGCGCCACCACTATTAAATTTGACGCCAACATGGAATTAAGGTAATAATTAAAAATGGTATCTTAACTTGTAATACAGAATTAAGGTACGTAAAAATGGTAAAATATTTTTTAAATATTTAGTTTCCCAAACAAATCTATAATACGCGGCAATTACCCGCTATTTGGCGCCACCACTATTAAATTTTGCGACAACATGGAAATTAGGAAATAATTAAAAATAGTATCTTAACTTGTAATACAGAAGCTTAGTAAAAATAGTAAAATATTATTTTATTATTTAGTTTCCCAAACAAATCTATAATTACGCGCCAATTACGCGCTATTAGGCGCAACCACTATTAAATTTTGCGCCAACATGGAAATTAGGAAATAATTAAAAATAGTACCTTAACTTGTAATACAGAAGCTTAGTAAAAATAGTAAAATATTATTTTATAATTTAGTTTCCAAAATAGCCTATAATAACGCGCCAATTACGCGCTTTTAGGCGCCATCACTATTAAATTTTGCGCCAACATGGAATTAAGGTAATAATAAAAAAAAGTATCTTAACTTGTAATACAGAATTAAGGTACGTAAAAATGGTAAAATATTATTTTATTATTTACTTTCCCAAACAAATCTATAATTACGCGCCAATTACGCGCTATTAGGCGCCACCACTATTAAATTTTGCGCTAACATGGAAATTAGGAAATAATTGAAAATAGTATCTTAACTTGTAATACAGAAGCTTAGTAAAAATAGTAAAATATTATTTTATTATTTAGTTTCCCAAACAAATCTATAATTACGCGCCAATTACGCGCTATTAGGCGCCACCACTATTAAATTTGGCGCCAACATGGAATTAAGGTAATAATTAAAAATAGTATCTTAACTTGTAATACAGAATTAGGTACGTAAAAATGGTAAAATATTTTTTAAATATTTAGTTTCCCAAACAAATCTATAATTACGCGCCAATTACGCGCTATTAGGCGCCACCACTATTAAATTTTGCGCCAACATGGAAATTAGGAAATAATTAAAAATAGTATCTTAACTTGTAATACAGAAGCTTAGTAAAAATAGTAAAATATTATTTTATTATTTAGTTTCTCAAACAAACCTATAATTACGCGCCAATTACGCGCTATTAGGCGCAACCACTATTAAATTTTGCGCCAACATGGAAATTAGGAAATAATTAAAAATAGTATCTTAACTTGTAATACAGAAGCTAAGTAAAAATAATAAAATATTATTTTATTATTTAGTTTCCCAAACAAATCTATAATTACGCGCCAATTACGCGCTATTAGGCGCAACCACTATTAAATTTTGCGCCAACATGGAATTAAGGTAATAATTAAAAATAGTATCTTAACTTGTAATACAGAATTAAGGTACGTAAAAATGGTAAAATATTTTTTAAATATTTAGTTTCCCAAACAAATCTATAATACGCGCCAATTACCCGCTATTTTGCGCCACCACTATTAAATTTTGCGACAACATGGAAATTAGGAAATAATTAAAAATAGTATCTTAACTTGTAATACAGAAGCTTAGTAAAAATAGTAAAATATTATTTTATTATTTAGTTTCCCAAACAAATCTATAATTACGCGCCAATTACGCGCTATAAGGCGCCACCTTTATTAAATTTTGCGCCAACATGGAAATTAGGAAATAATTAAAAATAGTACCTTAACTTGTAATACAGAAGCTTAGTAAAAATAGTAAAATATTATTTTATAATTTAGTTTCCAAAATAGCCTATAATAACGCGCCAATTACGCGCTATTAGGCGCCACCACTATTAAATTTTGCGCCAACATGGAATTAAGGTAATAATTAAAAATAGTATCTTAACTTGTAATACAGAATTAAGGTACGTAAAAATGGTAAAATATTATTTTATTATTTAGTTTCCCAAACAAATCTATAATTACGCGCCAATTACGCGCTATTAGTTGCCACCACTATTAAATTTTGCGCCAACATGGAATTAAAGAAATAATTAAAAATAGTATCTTAACTTGTAATACAGAAGCTTAGTAAAAATAGTAAAATATTATTTTATTATTTAGTTTCCCAAACAAATCTATAATTACGCGCCAATTACGCGCTATTAGGCGCCACCACTATTAAATTTTGCGGCAACATGGAAATTATTAAATAATTAAAAAAAATCTTAACTTGTAATACAGAAGCTTAGTAAAAATAGTAAAATATTATTTTATTATTTAGTTTCCCAAACAAATCTATAATTACGCGCCAATTACGCGCTATTAGGCGCCACCACTATTAAATTTGGCGCCAACATGGAATTAAGTTAATAATTAAAAATAGTATCTTAACTTGTAATACAGAATTAAGGTACGTAAAAATAATAAAATATTTTTTTATTATTTAGTTTCCCAAACAAATCTATAATAACGCGCCAATTACGCGCTATTAGGCGCCACCACTATTAAATTTTGCGCCAACATGGAAATTAGGAAATAATTAAAAATAGTATCTTAACTTGTAATACAGAAGCTTAGTAAAAATAGTAAAATATTATTTTATTATTTAGTTTCCAAAATAGCCTATAATAACGCGCCAATTACGCGCTATTAGGCGCCACCACTATTAAATTTTGCGCCAACATGGAATTAAGGTAATAATTAAAAATAGTATCTTAACTTGTAATACAGAATTAAGGTACGTAAAAATGGTAAAATATTATTTTATTATTTAGTTTCCCAAACAAATCTATAATTACGCGCCAATTACGCGCTTTTAGGCGCCACCACTATTAAATTTTGCGCCAACATGGAAATTAGGAAATAATTGAAAATAGTATCTTAACTTGTAATACAGAAGCTTAGTAAAAATAGTAAAATATTATTTTATTATTTAGTTTCCCAAACAAATCTATAATTACGCGCCAATTACGCGCTATTAGGCGCAACCACTATTAAATTTTGCGCCAACATGGAAATTAGGAAATAATTAAAAATAGTATCTTAACTTGTAATACAGAAGCTTAGTAAAAATAGTAACATATTATTTTATTATTTAGTTTCCCAAACAAATCTATAATTACGCGCTATTAGGCGCCACCACTATTAAATTTGACGCCAACATGGAATTAAGGTAATAATTAAAAATGGTATCTTAACTTGTAATACAGAATTAAGGTACGTAAAAATGGTAAAATATTTTTTAAATATTTAGTTTCCCAAACAAATCTATAATACGCGGCAATTACCCGCTATTTGGCGCCACCACTATTAAATTTTGCGACAACATGGAAATTAGGAAATAATTAAAAATAGTATCTTAACTTGTAATACAGAAGCTTAGTAAAAATAGTAAAATATTATTTTATTATTTAGTTTCCCAAACAAATCTATAATTACGCGCCAATTACGCGCTATTAGGCGCAACCACTATTAAATTTTGCGCCAACATGGAAATTAGGAAATAATTAAAAATAGTACCTTAACTTGTAATACAGAAGCTTAGTAAAAATAGTAAAATATTATTTTATAATTTAGTTTCCAAAATAGCCTATAATAACGCGCCAATTACGCGCTTTTAGGCGCCATCACTATTAAATTTTGCGCCAACATGGAATTAAGGTAATAATAAAAAAAAGTATCTTAACTTGTAATACAGAATTAAGGTACGTAAAAATGGTAAAATATTATTTTATTATTTACTTTCCCAAACAAATCTATAATTACGCGCCAATTACGCGCTATTAGGCGCCACCACTATTAAATTTTGCGCTAACATGGAAATTAGGAAATAATTGAAAATAGTATCTTAACTTGTAATACAGAAGCTTAGTAAAAATAGTAAAATATTATTTTATTATTTAGTTTCCCAAACAAATCTATAATTACGCGCCAATTACGCGCTATTAGGCGCCACCACTATTAAATTTGGCGCCAACATGGAATTAAGGTAATAATTAAAAATAGTATCTTAACTTGTAATACAGAATTAGGTACGTAAAAATGGTAAAATATTTTTTAAATATTTAGTTTCCCAAACAAATCTATAATTACGCGCCAATTACGCGCTATTAGGCGCCACCACTATTAAATTTTGCGCCAACATGGAAATTAGGAAATAATTAAAAATAGTATCTTAACTTGTAATACAGAAGCTTAGTAAAAATAGTAAAATATTATTTTATTATTTAGTTTCTCAAACAAACCTATAATTACGCGCCAATTACGCGCTATTAGGCGCAACCACTATTAAATTTTGCGCCAACATGGAAATTAGGAAATAATTAAAAATAGTATCTTAACTTGTAATACAGAAGCTAAGTAAAAATAATAAAATATTATTTTATTATTTAGTTTCCCAAACAAATCTATAATTACGCGCCAATTACGCGCTATTAGGCGCAACCACTATTAAATTTTGCGCCAACATGGAATTAAGGTAATAATTAAAAATAGTATCTTAACTTGTAATACAGAATTAAGGTACGTAAAAATGGTAAAATATTTTTTAAATATTTAGTTTCCCAAACAAATCTATAATACGCGCCAATTACCCGCTATTTTGCGCCACCACTATTAAATTTTGCGACAACATGGAAATTAGGAAATAATTAAAAATAGTATCTTAACTTGTAATACAGAAGCTTAGTAAAAATAGTAAAATATTATTTTATTATTTAGTTTCCCAAACAAATCTATAATTACGCGCCAATTACGCGCTATAAGGCGCCACCTTTATTAAATTTTGCGCCAACATGGAAATTAGGAAATAATTAAAAATAGTACCTTAACTTGTAATACAGAAGCTTAGTAAAAATAGTAAAATATTATTTTATAATTTAGTTTCCAAAATAGCCTATAATAACGCGCCAATTACGCGCTATTAGGCGCCACCACTATTAAATTTTGCGCCAACATGGAATTAAGGTAATAATTAAAAATAGTATCTTAACTTGTAATACAGAATTAAGGTACGTAAAAATGGTAAAATATTATTTTATTATTTAGTTTCCCAAACAAATCTATAATTACGCGCCAATTACGCGCTATTAGTTGCCACCACTATTAAATTTTGCGCCAACATGGAATTAAAGAAATAATTAAAAATAGTATCTTAACTTGTAATACAGAAGCTTGGTAAAAATAGTAAAATATTATTTTATTATTTAGTTTCCCAAACAAATCTATAATTACGCGCCAATTACGCGCTTTTAGGCGCCACCACTATTAAATTTTGCGCCAACATGGAAATTAGGAAATAATTAAAAATATTATCTTAACTTGTAATACAGAAGCTTAGTAAAAATAGTAAAATATTATTTTATTATTTAGTTTCCCAAAATAGCCTATATTAACGCGCCAATTACGCGCTATTAGGCGCCACCACTATTAAATTTTGCGCCAACATGGAAATTAGGAAATAATTGAAAATAGTATCTTAACTTGTAATACAGAAGCTTAGTAAAAATAGTAAAATATTATTTTACTATTTAGTTTCCCAAACAAATCTATAATTACGCGCCAATTACTTGCTAATAGGCGCAACCACTATTAAATTTTGCGCCAACATGGAAATTAGGAAATAATTAAAAATAGTATCTTAACTTGTAATACAGAAGCTTAGTAAAAATAGTAACATATTATTTTATTATTTAGTTTCCCAAACTAATCTATAATTACGCGCCAATTACGCGATATTAGGCGCCACCACTATTAAATTTGGCGCCAACATGGAATTAAGGTAATAATTAAAAATAGTATCTTAACTTGTAATACAGAATTAAGGTACGTAAAAATGGTAAAATATTTTTTAAATATTTAGTTTCCCAAACAAATCTATAATACGCGCCAATTACGCGCTATTTGGCGCCACCACTATTAAATTTTGCGACAACATGGATATTAGGAAATAATTAAAAATAGTATCTTAACTTGTAATACAGAAGCTTAGTAAAAATAGTAAAATATTATTTTATTATTTAGTTTCCCAAACAAATCTATAATTACGCGCCAATTACGCGCTATTAGGCGCCACCACTATTAAATTTGGCGCCAACATGGAATTAAGGTAATAATTAAAAATAGTATCTTAACTTGTAATACAGAATTAAGGTACGTAAAAATGGTAAAATATTTTTTTATTATTTAGTTTCCCAAACAAATCTATAATTACGCGCCAATTACGCGCTATTAGGCGCCACCACTATTAAATTTTGCGCCAACATGGAAATTAGGAAATAATTAAAAATAGTATCTTAACTTGTAATACAGAAGCTTAGTAAAAATAGTAAAATATTATTTTATTATTTAGTTTCCAAAATAGCCTATAATAACGCGCCAATTATGCGCTATTAGGCGCCACCACTATTAAATTTTGCGCCAACATGGAATTAAGGTAATAATTAAAAATAGTATCTTAACTTGTAATACAGAATTATGGTACGTAAAAATGGTAAAATATTATTTTATTATTTAGTTTCTCAAACAAATCTATAATTACGCGCCAATTACGCGCTATTAGGCGCCAGCACTATTAAATTTTGCGCCAACATGGAAATTAGGAAATAATTAAAAATAGTATCTTAACTTGTAATACAGAAGCTTAGTAAAAATAGTAAAATATTATTTTATTATTTAATTTCCCAAACAAATCTATAATTACGCACCAATTACGCGTTATTAGGCGCCACCACTATTAAATTTTGCGCCAACATTGAAATTAGGAAATAATTAAAAATAGTATCTTAACTTGTAATACAGTAGCTTAGTAAAAATAGTAAAATATTATTTTATTATTTAGTTTCCCAAACAAATCTATAATTACGCGCCAATTACGCGCTATTAGGCGCCACCACTATTAAATTTGGCGCCAACATGGAATTAAGGTAATAATTAAAAATAGTATCTTGACTTGTAATACAGAAGCTTGGTAAAAATAGTAAAATGTTATTTTATTATTTAGTTTCCCAAACAAATCTATAATTACGCGCAAATTACGCGCTATTAGGCGCCACCACTATTATATTTTGCGCCAACATGGAAATAATGTAATAATTAAAAATAGTATCTTAACTTGTAATACAGAATTAAGGTACGTAAAAATGGTAAAATATTTTTTTATTATTTAGTTTCCCAAACAAATCTATAATTACGCGCCAATTACGCGCTATTAGGCGCCACCACTATTAAATTTTGCGGCAACATGGAAATTATTAAATAATTAAAAAAAAAATCTTAACTTGTAATACAGAAGCTTGGTAAAAATAGTAAAATATTATTTTATTATTTAGTTTCCCAAACAAATCTATAATTACGCGCCAATTACGCGCTATTAGGCGCCACCACTATTAAATTTGGCGCCAACATGGAATTAAGGTAATAATTAAAAATAGTATCTTAACTTGTAATACAGAATTAAGGTACGTAAAAATAATAAAATATTTTTTTATTATTTAGTTTCCCAAACAAATCTATAATAACGCGCCAACTACGCGCTATTAGGCGCCACCACTATTAAATTTTGCGCCAACATGGAAATTAGGAAATAATTAAAAATAGTATCTTAACTTGTAATACAGAAGCTTAGTAAAAATAGTAAAATATTATTTTATTATTTAGTTTCCAAAATAGCCTATAATAACGCGCCAATTACGCGCTATTAGGCGCCACCACTATTAAATTTTGCGCCAACATGGAATTAAGGTAATAATTAAAAATAGTATCTTAACTTGTAATACAGAATTAAGGTACGTAAAAATGGTAAAATATTATTTTATTATTTAGTTTCCCAAACAAATCTATAATTACGCGCCAATTACGCGCTTTTAGGCGCCACCACTATTAAACTTTGCGCCAACATGGAAATTAGGAAATAATTAAAAATAGTATCTTTACTTGTAATACAGAAGCTTAGTAAAAATAGTAAAATATTATTTTATTATTTAGTTTCCCAAACAAATCTATAATTACGCGCCAATTACGCGCTATTAGGCGCCTACACTATTAAATTTTGCGCCAACATGGAAATTAGGAAATAATTAAAAATAGTATCTTAACTTGTAATACAGAAGCTTAGTAAAAATAGTAAAATATTATTTTATTATTTAGTTTCCCAAAATAGCCTATAATAACGCGCCAATCACGCGCTATTAGGCGCCACCACTATTAAATTTGGCGCCAACATGGAATTAAGGTAATAATTAAAAATAGTATCTTGACTTGTAATACAGAATTAAGGTACGTAAAAATGGTAAAATATTTTTTTATTATTTAGTTTCCCAAACAAATCTATAATTACGCGCCAATTACGCGCTATTAGGCGCCACCACTATTAAATTTTGCGCCAACATGGAAATTAGGAAATAATTGAAAATAGTATCTTAACTTGTAATACAGAAGCTTAGTAAAAATAGTAAAATATTATTTTATTATTTAGTTTCCCAAACAAATCTATAATTACGCGCCAATTACGCGCTATTAGGCGCAACCACTATTAAATTTTGCGCCAACATGGAAATTAGGAAATAATTAAAAATAGTATCTTAACTTGTAATACAGAAGCTTAGTAAAAATAGTAACATATTATTTTATTATTTAGTTTCCCAAACAAATCTATAATTACGCGCTATTAGGCGCCACCACTATTAAATTTGGCGCCAACATGGAATTAAGGTAATAATTAAAAATGGTATCTTAACTTGTAATACAGAATTAAGGTACGTAAAAATGGTAAAATATTTTTTAAATATTTAGTTTCCCAAACAAATCTATAATACGCGCCAATTACCCGCTATTTTGCGCCACCACTATTAAATTTTGCGACAACATGGAAATTAGGAAATAATTAAAAATAGTATCTTAACTTGTAATACAGAAGCTTAGTAAAAATAGTAAAATATTATTTTATTATTTAGTTTCCCAAACAAATCTATAATTACGCGCCAATTACGCGCTATAAGGCGCCACCTTTATTAAATTTTGCGCCAACATGGAAATTAGGAAATAATTAAAAATAGTACCTTAACTTGTAATACAGAAGCTTAGTAAAAATAGTAAAATATTATTTTATAATTTAGTTTCCAAAATAGCCTATAATAACGCGCCAATTACGCGCTTTTAGGCGCCATCACTATTAAATTTTGCGCCAACATGGAATTAAGGTAATAATTAAAAATAGTATCTTAACTTGTAATACAGAATTAAGGTACGTAAAAATGGTAAAATATTATTTTATTATTTAGTTTCCCAAACAAATCTATAATTACGCGCCAATTACGCGCTATTAGGCGCCACCACTATTAAATTTTGCGCCAACATGGAAATTAGGAAATAATTAAAAATAGTATCTTAACTTGTAATACAGAAGCTTAGTAAAAATAGTAAAATATTATTTTATTATTTAGTTTCCAAAATAGCCTATAATAACGCGCCAATTACGCGCTATTAGGCGCCACCACTATTAAATTTTGCGCCAACATGGAAATTAGGAAATAATTAAAAATAGTATCTTAACTTGTAATACAGAAGCTTAGTAAAAATAGTAAAATATTATTTTATTATTTAGTTTCCCAAACAAATCTATAATTACGCGCCAATTACGCGCTATTAGGCGCCACCACTATTAAATTTGGCGCCAACATGGAATTAAGGTAATAATTAAAAATAGTATCTTAACTTGTAATACAGAATTAAGGTACGTAAAAATAATAAAATATTTTTTTATTATTTAGTTTCCCAAACAAATCTATAATAACGCGCCAATTACGCGCTATTAGGCGCCACCACTATTAAATTTTGCGCCAACATGGAAATTAGGAAATAATTGAAAATAGTATCTTAACTTGTAATACAGAAGCTTAGTAAAAATAGTAAAATATTATTTTATTATTTAGTTTCCCAAACAAATCTATAATTACGCGCCAATTACGCGCTATTAGGCGCCACCACTATTAAATTTTGCGCCAACATGGAAATTAGGAAATAATTGAAAATAGTATCTTGACTTGTAATACAGAAGCTTAGTAAAAATAGTAAAATATTATTTTATTATTTAGTTTCCCAAACAAATCTATAATTACGCGCCAATTACGCGCTATTAGGCGCCACCACTATTAAATTTTGCGCCAACATGGAAATTAGGAAATAATTAAAAATAGTATCTTAACTTATAATACATAAGCTTAGTAAAAATAGTAAAATATTATTTTATTATTTAGTTTCCCAAACAAATCTATAATTACGCGCCAATTACGCGCTATTAGGCGCCACCACTATTAAATTTGGCGCCAACATGGAATTAAGGTAATAATTAAAAATAGTATCTTAACTTGTAATACAGAATTCCCAGCAAACACAAAAGTCCCGGGGATATCCATATATGATCCGAATCTCCCTGGTAGGTCATATCCAAAAATCCCAAAAGATGATATTGTATGGATATCCATGTTTGATCCAAATATCTTACAGTTCATACATCCAAGTTTCAAAATCTAATGCATATCCCTGGGACGTCCGAATATCGGAGACTGCTTATGTCCAAAATAAAAAAATGGGTAAGTCTCTTTAATATCCCAGGGATATTAATGTCAATTTCCGTTTCCTTATTATTAACATTCGCGTCGGAGCTTCCTAATTAATTGAAACTACTATAAAACTTCTCAAAATATGTAATAACGAGAAATACATATTTTACATACGCAGGAATACCGATATTATCTGCATAGATTAATTAAATATACAGCAATTTATTAATATTAGTCTTAAATCTATAAAAAAACGAAGTAAAAAAATTTTGTAAATATTTAGAAGAATTATTATCAAAATTCCAATTAATCAAATATGATTATTTTCAAAATTAAAGTAAAAAAGTATAAAAAGTTTCAAACTTGGCGCTCAATTCTTAAGAATATTCTCCCTTTTACGTTTTATCCAATTTATAATAATATTATAAATTTATTTTATATTTATACTAAAATAAATATTATTCTTTAAATAATTTTAGTAATTTTAATAATTTTAAAAATTAATATTTTTATTTTATCACGGCCAACTTCAATAGCACGTGCTATAGCGGCAGCGCGTGATCGAAGTTGGCCGTGCCTCTATTTATCATCCATGCGTACTAAATTGTTTTGTTTGGTATTTGGTAACGCCAGCATGGTAACGCTTTTACTAGCCGCCAAGGCCCATTTTCAACACGTAGAACACTAATAATTCTGTCGGCAGTAATACGATAAAAACTTAAATGAACTATTAATAAGTGGTAAGCAATTTTTTCATGTTCAAGTCAGTAATACAAAAGTCAATATGACTTGGAAATCTTACAGTTTTCCAACCGTTCACCTAAGCCTAGGTAATTTGTCTTAATTTTTAACCAGCTTGACTTGTACTTTGCATTAAATTTGAGTTTGACGTTGCTGCTGGAGGAAAAATGGTTTAAACAAGTAAAATGTATTGTTTAGAAATAAAGTTCATTTTTTACTTGATTGCGCTGATCATAGGTATGCTATTTCAATGTTTTCATTTGATATTTAATTACTTTTAAAGAAAATATATTATGTTTTATTATATACAAATCGTATTACCCCATCTAATATAATAAATGAAAACTTAATTTTAGTTGCTAGGTGCGACTATTTTTCAAATTGCATTAATTCGAAAATGTCAAGTTTCGTAACCACCTGATATACTTAGCATGGATTTCATTTTAATATAATATTTCAATTGAAAACCATCCTGAATTTTAACAAAGAAATATTTTCTGTCAAGACGAAGCCCAATAAATTGTCTTTAGAGAGCTAACTTTCGAGACATCTTTGAGATATATTAAACCGTTTATTAATATTTTATGATTTCACGCCGAGTTATGGCAATTTATAATTATTGAAAAATTCTTTAGGATTTTGTATTTTCCTCCTTTAAATTCCAATGAGAAAAACATAAAATATAATTCTAAAATGTTTATTTCATACATCAAAAACAATTTCGTGACTTAATTTTATTTTGTTTATTTCAAAATAAAAGAAATTTTCTTTTTTTTTTGCTGTTTGAATTGTTTTTACCAAGGTTAATTCCAAAAACCAAAGTTTTAAATTTCTCAGGTTAACTTTATTAGAATCAATAAAATTAACTACATTGTAAATATTATAAATTTAATATAACTACAACATAACAGACCCAATGTAATATTCGGCATTTGTGTATAATAATATACAAAGAGTAAAGCAATATCATAAGTAAAGCTAATAGATCATTAGTGCTACAGTGCATGTCTTTGCAGTTAACTGTAGTCTGAAGTACCTACGTTGAAAGCTCTGTCTTTCTTAATAATATTTTGCACACGTGAATTTAAATAAATTTAAGCAAAAATATTAAAATTTTTCTGGTTTCAACAAATTATATTTTATATAAGTTACACCCTTGTCTCAAAACCAAGTGTAATTATGTTAAATGCTGACCACATACTGTATGTTTGAAATATTTTTGTTTTTCTTTGGTTAACTAAAAGTGTACACACTTTAACTTTGTAATTCAAAGTGTTTTTAAAATAAAATATCTTTAAAGTGTATTTAAAATGAAATAACTGACTGTTATATTACGGTTAAGCCAATTTTTTTGACAATATCAGGGTGAAATTGAATGAAGATAACCGTATAGGTTATACCCATACCCAAAAAGGACAGTAGCAAATTCTTGGTGATGACGAAACAGGGCCCAGCCTGGAGACCCAATTTGTGAGAACCTAGTTCATTGTAAAATATCAAAAGTTCTCTACTGCCACCTTCAACAAGCGATCTGTCGGCAATTAATGGCAAGTATTTGTACAGTTTTTCCGTTTCTTCCGGTATCGCCGAAGCTTCAAAAATCAAAGATGCCAACACAAATAAGTCCATGAACTGTCCAAACCAGAAAGAGAAAGAACAGTCAATTTTTCCCAGCGTTTCTGGGCAAAAAATATACTTTACTACGACAGTGACGTTGTTGCAAGTAATGAAAAAAGTGGAAACAAACCAGAGCAACATCATGTTCTTGAAAATATCATTCATTGCGTCCAACAGTTGTCGAACTTTGAAGATTCTTTGACGAGCGGCACTCAATGCGATTGTTTTCCTGAAATCGGACACGATGCATTTCGAAATTTCAGCAATGGTTCGCGTTAAAAAGTAGTAGAGAATTACGTGAAAAGCTCTTATAAGAATACTGGCAGGTACGGCAATTACAGAAATCGAGCCGAAAAACACTCCAAAGATATGATAATTCCACGAACTACTGTCGCATCCAAAACACAAGTAGCTATAAGTATTCGATTTGCGAGCTTCTTGGATTTGATTGGACGTAGCTATTAAAGTAGACATCAAATAGTAAAATATAATGATAAACAGGATGAGAGTTAATACGGTGGTTCTTAGCAGCAGACGTTTAATAATTCGTTCATGGGTGGTTTCTGATGTGCGAATAACATCGCCGATAAATCTTCGGACTGCGGCCCTTTTCCTAAAAAGTTCGAAAAAGGTGGAAGCGAATGGCCAGTAGGACGTCAACGTCTGTCCTAAGAGAGTCACGATTTTATGGTCACTCGTTTGAATTATCCAAAAGACTTCGCAGACACTTTTATAGACGATTAAAATACTTGACAGGATTCCCAATGTCAACGTAAACTTCTCGATGTAGATCCAATTGCGACTTTTAACATCGAATTTATCCTCTAAAAAACGTAAACCCAATTTTTTTAAATTCATCATAATTTCGTTTTCAGAAAAGTGCTTAAAAGATTTGCAACTTATGATAAAATTTCAATTTATGGCTTTTAAAAACAAGTTATTGAATTGCAATAAATGGTAGAATAAGCGTAGTCTAGAAAGTAAAATCAGAAAGTGAACTCTTAGATTTTCCAAACAAATAGCTGATATTCCAATAATCAATAAAACACTATTATTTTCTTTGATGTGTTTTTAATCTTTCAGTTTTTTCTTGTCCAATATTTAATTGCATTTCATGAAAGCCAAAATGTCAAAACCTGTGTTTTATTTAATATTTATACACTTGTAAAACTATCAAAAACCTCGTAGGCGGGAAATTGACATTGAACTCGGGAATTTTTATAATAAACAACCTTTTAATTAAGAAGCACTATACATTTAAAAAAATAAAGAATTAACGGCTAAACCTTTATTGTTGAATATTATAATTTATCAACTTTATAAGAAGAATACCGTAAAAGCCTCTTTTTCGTTGAAGCTGAACGTTTCTGTTTTAACAATTACATAATTGAATTATATTTTTCTTATTAGGCTGAACCTTCCTCAAGTGCTTAAAATAATTTTGATAATTATAATATTATTAGTTGACGAGATATAAGGTCCTAACTAAAGGGTAGTTTGGGCCGAATAAAAACGTAATAACTTAATTACTTTTAAATTTAAAATTGACAAAATTATTTTAAGCACTAAACAAGAGGCTGTTCTACACTTAAATATTAATTTTATAAGTTAAAATACAAAATTAAAAGAGTTCAGCTTGAAATAGTGCGAAAGTAGACAATGGCCACTGTAGTCTTCCCCCTTAACACTGAAATGAAATTCTTAAATTGTTTAAAAATAATATTTTATAATTTTTTAGATTCTTTGGTGCATCTAAATTAACAACATTAACGAGTAAAAAATAATTAAAGAAAGATAAAACATGTCTTGTTAATAAAACCGACGTATCTGTATTAAATCTCTAAACGGCTCAGTGTAATATAACATAGTATTTAGTTAGCTGCTAAATATTTTATTATTTTTTCTTTAGCGTACACTATTCGATCGCAAGATTCTTTCTTTTCCTATTGTCATCTATTTAATAAACGTTGAAGTTTATTCAAATATTTTCCATGGTTTAATGTAAGAATGGTTGTATTTATTGGAAATTAGTACAAGTGGAAGTTTGATTTACTTGCTACAAAAAGATACAAGAACATTCTCCAGGGAACTTAGGATTGAATATCGTAGATTTCAAATACAAGAATGTCCTTGGAGATTATTTGTGCCATGGAGTTGGATAATTAAACAAATATATAAAAAGATAAACCAGACTTCAGTCCGTAATTAGTTTTCCATTCAAATTAGGCTAGTAAACGGAACTTTTATAAATGGAAAATGTAGGCCAGCGAAACGCGTGCTATGATCGCTGAGCCCAGGTTACGGAACGTATTAAAACGTTAATAAAAAGTGTAAAGGCCTTTGTGTTGCAAATTTAATGCAAATGCTTTATATATTTAAAGAAAAAGTTATATTTATATTCCAAAGTAAATTCTATAGTAATAATTGCAGTACCAATTTATCGCAAAAAAATGAAAAAGCATACGTAAGTTGACGAATTTGTTTTTAAAAAGGCCGCTATATTAAGTCTGGAAATAAGTTTGTTCAATGGTGTTGTTAAAATAATGAAACTTTAATTTATGCGGTGAAACATTTTATCAATTCTATAAAAACCCTTTAATTCATTCAAAAATATTTCGCGAGCAGTGATATGGAATGCTTTTTACTTCAGCTGCTCCAGTATTGAAATACTTACGCAACGCAACTTTGGTTTGGTTGTCTCTAAGTAGATCCAAGTGAAAACATAATCGTTGGGAACTTGTGGCTCCAGTGGTGTCATTAGGGTCGATGTCAGCCGGTGCGATAACTCTTGATGTCATCCCCCGTACCATACTTTAAAGACCATAAAGTAAAATTAATAAAATAAAAAGTATTTTTGTACTATGAAAGAGGTACCCTTTCTGAGGGTTAATTACCCCTGTGAGGAAAATGTTTGGTTCTTTCAGTGTCAGCGTTTCCATTAAATAGATCTTTTTGGCTCACGTTATTTTTACAGACTTAGGCCGAAAGTACTAGTGCCCATTGCCCCGAGCCGTAGCTAACCTTCAGGGCGCCCTGGGCAAGATACCAAATTTAATTAAATATACTTTAATGGTTTTTATTTTTCAAATTTATTTTTAATCGGGGCAAACTTGCTCACAGAAATTGGTATCTTTTGTAACTTGACATTTAATAGCTGTAATTCGAAAGTCAGTATGAGAGTTCCGTGTTCTTATGAAGCGAAGAGAAACCCAGTCATAACGTCATTTTTTCGCCATCTCTAAAAATTAAACTAACCGCATCACGGATGACGAGGCAGTCAATCTTGGTTTAGTATGATCAGAGTGGAGCATCGGAGCACGCAAATGGAACCTTAAATGTCGATGAGAACGATCAAAAGAGCTCAAAAGAAGTAAAATCTAAAACGCTGTTACCAGAAGTTAATAATATATCTCTATTGGAGAGGTAGTCATCTGTGAAGTAGGAATGAAAAACGAACCTTCGCAGGCTCGAGATAGTAGTCACTGGATGCGAGTTCCCCCGCCAAAACCAACGAATGTGTACACTGCATCACAGTACAAAATTTACGCGTTTATTACTCCGCCTGGCCGTAATTTCCCTATCTAATAGTTTTAAGAGTAATTTTTATGTAGCATTGGGTCCCGCACTATTTTTTCGCCCGAAACGTGGTTTGAAAAGCAGCCGTAGAGGGAGATGAACACTTATCTCGTAGAAATATTATACACTTCTGCTTTTACTAAGGCAGTGTAGGCAAAGTTGAATTTCTGATGATTAGTCACTTGGTGAACAACAAGTAACATCTATTTAATAATCTTCAAGATTGTGTATCGTGTACTCTCAAGCTTTTATTTGAAGAAGCTATGATTTCGTCTGCTACAATTACCCTTTTCCGGTTACTTAGAGCCACGTAGTACCCAACGCAAGAAGCTCACCCACTTGATGGATATTCGTCTGCAAAGCGGGCATTAAATCACAAAGCGTCTGCTTAGCAGATGAAAAACCAGCAGTTTATGAGGTCCTACCGTTGACCGCTACCTGGAAATCCCAATTGACAAAAGAAACCGTTGTCACAATCACTTACTCGTATTTTACGAATTTTTCTGGCCTTGACTAAGTTTTTCATATTGTTATTTAATTATAGCTCTCATCCAAATTTTAAAATTTATTAGGTAAAAACAGGGACTTTTCATGATAAAAAGGGTGAAAATAGGAAAGAAATAGCAACCTATGTAAAACCAAATGTTTATTTAAAGTGATAAATGGCTAAAATTGATTAGTTTTAAACTATTGGATCCCAAAAAGGACAATTAGTCGTGACCTTGTGTAATAACATATAATTATACTTTAGATTTGACCATAATGTAAGGTATTTTGGAACAGCAATATAAAAATGTTTTAAGTCGACAGCTTTTACGCTGATATCCAAATTTTACGGTACCGTATGCACCGTAAAAACCAAGATTTTTAGTAATCGCATGAACATGATGGAATCATGCTTCAGGGGAAATATTTTTCTGTTACTTTTGAAGGTGCGTTAAGTAGAGCGCAAACACAAAGAAAGATTTTGAATATGTTCTGACGATTAACTTAATTTAATAATCTCTTAGCATTTGCCAACTGAAGAGAAGCAGTAGACATATTTATAGAGCAGACTATATTTACGACTGTACAGAAGCTTCTGTTACACTTTTAGACCAATGTCCCCTTCTCCCAACAAGTGAAGAAAAATGGAAAGGGTACGAAACGTCCCAACTTTACAGATAATTTACAAATAGATTACCGTATAATATAGTTGGTAAAAAATTAAGATGCAAATAATCCAGAAATGCGTTAAAACCTTGCACTTTTCATCCCAGCGTAAAAGAAAAATGTCCGCCTTTATAATTTCCTAGGAAGCTCCAGCAACGTTTCGGCTTATAATTTTTTTAAACCTCCGATATTGAACCCCTCAAAAATCTGTGCACTGGGCTAGACCATAGCTACGGCTCGGCAATTGCTTCATAAAACTAGAATTAGTCTCAGTTTAAAAAACAGCATTGGCCGTATTGGTGGTTTGGTATGACGGCGAAGTTGTGTCACAAAAAAATAAACGCAAATTAGTGGCACAGCAAACCAAATACAAAGGCCTTTGCTTCCATTTTCAAATTAAAATTTAATCAAAAATATTACAACCAAATGATAATTTAGTTAGAAAAAACAATGTTTAAATTCTAGACGTTTTTCTAAACGGGAAAATGCAACGCTCTCACAGACATATACTATACCGACACGCGTTGAGTAGAAGAAACGTTTAGTATTTTAGCGCGTCGAATTACAAAACGTGTACGTTTAAAGCATGTAAAGTTCTAGAAACGATTGTTTTATACGTGTTGAGATCTTGAAGTGCTTAAAATGTAAACTCGTCTATTTGACGAAACGTTTAATTTTGCAACTCGTAGATTTCTCGAAAAGTTCAAGGTTTAAACGCATTGAGTTTTGGAAACGTATAAGTGTCAAACGCGTCGAAATTTGGAAACGTTTATGTATAAAACGCGTAGCGTTGTCGAAACGTTTTACGATTAATCGCGTCGTGTGGACGAAAAGTTTAAGTTTCAAAGGCGTCGAGTTCTCGAATCGTTTAAGTTTCAAACGCGTCGAGTTCTTGAAACGTGTAAGATTCAAACGCGTCGAGTTCTCGAAACGTGTAAGATTCAAACGCGTCGAGTTCTTGAAACGTGTAAGATTCAAACGCGTCGAGTTCTTAAAATGTGTAAGATTCAAACGCGTCGAGTTCTTAAAACGTGTAAGATTCAAACGCGTCGAGTTCTCGAATCGTTTAAGTGTCAAACGCGTCGAGTTCTCGAATCGTTTAAGTTTCAAACGCGTCGAGTTCTCGAAACGTGTAAGTTTCAAACGCGTCGAGTTCTCGAATCGTGTAAGATTCAAACGCGTCGAGTTCTTGAAACGTGTAAGATTCAAACGCGTCGAGTTCTCGAAACGTGTAAGATTCAAACGCGTCAGTTCTCGAAACGTGTAAGATTCAAACGCGTCGAGTTCTTAAAACGTGTAAGATTCAAACGCGTCGAGTTCTCGAATCGTTTAAGTGTCAAACGCGTCGAGTTCTCGAATCGTTTAAGTTTCAAACGCGTCGAGTTCTTGAAACGTGTAAGATTCAAACGCGTCGAGTTCTCGAAACGTGTAAGATTCAAACGCGTCGAGTTCTCGAAACGTGTAAGATTCAAACGCGTCGAGTTCTTGAAACGTGTAAGATTCAAACGCATCGAGTCCTCGAAACGTGTAAGATTCAAACGCGTCGAGTTCTCGAAACGTTTAATTTTCATACGCGTCAAGTTCTTGAAACGTTTAGGATTCAAACACGTGGAGTTCTTGAAACGTTTAGGATTCAAACACGTGGAGTTCCCGCAACATTACAATTCCAAACGTATCGAGTTCTTGAGACGTGTCGGATTATTCAAAAAAATAACTGATTCTCAAGAAAATCTTTATTTGCAAAAAATATTTTATTGCTAATCTAACATTTTTGTATCAATATGGTGTTCTTCCACAAATTTCAAATATCTGGTGGTTTTCACAAATGACGATTTCGGGGACCGATCATTAAGTACGTACTCTTGCAAAAAACCCAAAACCTGGGAAAATGCCACAGGGTACGATAAATCAAATACGTAATAAACGGCTAAAAGGTGAAACAAACAGTCAACAATGGGAAATTCCCACTTCATTTGATTATCTCCGTATACAAGGAAAACTTCTTTTTCTTTGTTTTTATTGTTTATAACCAGTTGAGGCGCATTTTTCAAGGTAGCTTCTCCAAACGTTCCCTGAAAAAAAACCAATAATTAAAGATATGGAATTATCAATTTAATACCTAAAATTAATTAAATGTTGAACAAATAAGTTACACTTATTTTTCCTTCTTTGGCATTGGCCATTTTGTTTAGGGATGGACTGATTTTCTTAATAAAATTCCCTAAGGAAATTCTAAACTTTACTAACTGACCTTTAAAAGTAATTTTAAAATCCGCTTTCTTTCCTGGAAAATTTTAGAGTTGGCCAAACTCAAAATTCAACTACTTGAGTTGAGGTTCGAAAAGTTAGTTTGCACCCATTTGAGATTTGAAAAGTTACCGTTTCCAATCTCCATTGATATTTGAGGTTCAGAAAGGTTTTCGACAGCAGCATCGACCTTTGGTTAAAGTTGACGAAATGGTATTCCCCCTAAACAGGCACTTCGCTATGCATCCCCCCTCTTCGATCTTCTTTGATGTCATGGGCCCTACAGCTACAGGCCCCCTTTCAGTCCCTCGTGGGCCCTTTTCAGTGGGGCTCCGTGGATTTTGCACCCCTCACCCCGGCGCGGCCCTGCTTCGCTACGCAACTTATAATTATACCTATAACTACAACTATATGAAGCTACGCTTCAGGTCATTGATATAGGCAGTTTGGCTACTTACGATAGAGAATGGTCCAGATTTTTTTTCTATCTCTTATCTGCATTCTTCTTCGAGCCTTTGGTTCGTAGGTGAGTGCTTAGTTTAATTTCCAAGTAAAATATTACCGCCAATTCGTAGTCGGCATCATCCTGAAAAGTTGAAATATATAATATATACAGGGTCTTTTTTTTTTGCTCGGAAAAGTGTTTTTTTTCAAAAACTATTTATAGTACCGATTTCAAATTTGGAAGGTCAATTCTCTATACCGGGGGACATCAGTTTGAGAAATTTGAGCGTTTTCGGTAATGTTTTTCACCAATTTTGAAAAATTATTTTTCGACCACTAGGTGCGAGATAAAAAATTTCTATTATAAAGTTGTAGGCCGTCATCGAAAACCCTTAAAAATTGTTCACTCGACGAAAAACAATTTATTTATCAGTGAAAATTCGAGCTTGAAAAATTTACAAGTTGGTGAAGCCAAATTACGATTGTTTGAAACGATAATTGAAAAGGGAACAAGTCTAATACAAAAGTAGTAGAGTTTTCACACTTGAAAAAATGTACACGTTTGGTTTTTAAATGCAGATATTTTATTCACGCTTTCTCTACCATTTCTGGTGTGACGTCTCGGCAAGCACTGATTATTCGTCTAATGAGTTCCTCCCTAGTTTCAATGGGCGTGGCGTATACCTTTGCTTTAACGAATCCCCAGAGAAAATAATCCAGCGGTGTTAGGTCAGGTGACCTTGCTGGCCAATGCACTGGACCATTTCTCCCTATCCACCTTTCAGGAAACTCGTTGTTGAGGTGCTCAGTTACTTGCCGGGAAAAATGCGGAGGGGCGCCATCTTGCTGAAACCACAACTGACGTCTTTCAGCCAATGGAAGGTCGTCGATTGCGTCACTCAGTTCGTTCTGTAGAAAATGTAAATACCTTTGGCCGTTGAGGTTCGTCGGCATGAAAAAGGGACCAATCAAACGGTTTCCAACAAGTCCAACCCAAACATTGACCCGTTCAAATTGAACCTGGTGATGATATTCAAAACCCCAATGTGGGTTGATGTCAGACCAAAGATGGCTGTTTTGATGATTAAAGGGCCCATCTCTAGAAAATGACGCTTCGTCGGAGAACAAAACATGGCGCAAAAATTGTCTATCTTCTTGGACAGCATTTAGTAACCAGTTGCTAAATTCATAACGTCTTTGATGGTCTCCGTCAATTAGTCCTTGGTGGAGCGTAGCTCTGTATGGGTGATAGCGATTCTTACGAAGAATTTTCCACACACGATTTGCAGAACAACCCAAATCAGCAGCGGCGTTAGCGCAACTGTGACGAGGATATGCCACAAAGTACGCGAGTACATTGTTCTCGAAGTCTAAATCCGGTTGACCCAATCCGCGAAACCTAGGTTGCAAGTTACCAAATTGATTGAAATCGTGAATTGCTCGTCTTACTGTATTTACAGATGGTGCTCCATTTGGATGTCTTTCTGCGAAGATTTCAGTCACTCTTCTAAGGTTTTGCGCTGCTTCTCCATAGTAAATGGCAACTATCTCGGTACGCTCAGCTACTGAATAACGAGGCATTGTTCGAAATATTATCAAACACTAATAATAATCTCCCAAAGTTTTCCTTTAAATACCCAATGCATGTTTAGGATTGACCTATAGCCTCGTGTTTTTTAAATCCGGTCGTTTTTTTAACCAAAGTTTCAACTGGATTAGGTAATTCGGTTTCAATTATCGTTTCAAACAATCGTAATTTGGCTTCACCAACTTGTAAATTTTTCAAGCTCGAATTTTCACTGATAAATAAATTGTTTTTCGTCGAGTGAACAATTTTTAAGGGTTTTCGATGACGGCCTACAACTTTATAATAGAAATTTTTTATCTCGCACCTAGTGGTCGAAAAATAATTTTTCAAAATTGGTGAAAAACATTACCGAAAACGCTCAAATTTCTCAAACTGATGTCCCCCGGTATAGAGAATTGACCTTCCAAATTTGAAATCGGTACTATAAATAGTTTTTGAAAAAAAAACACTTTTCCGAGCAAAAAAAAAGACCCTGTATAATGAAACCAAAATGCCCCGTTACAGAGCAAACTAATTTACTGTTTCATTTATACTTAGATGATTTGGAAATAGCAAATCCCATTGGAGCACGCGCAAAAAAGCAGCTCTTAAACATCCCTCCACATTTAAGGTCTAAATTAACTTCAATTCAATTACTTGCAGTCGCGAAACAGAAAGACATAAAGGAGTTTGGCTTAGACATTTTACTGAAAGAATTTAAAAAGGACCTAAGTTTGTTGAATTCTGGAGTTAATATTAATATCAATGGCATCGAAAAAGTAATTAAAGGGAAATTGACATACATTCTTGAAGACACTTTAGCAGCTCAGGAAATTGGTGGGTTTAAAGAGGGTGTAGGTAGCGCATACAGTTTTTGTAGAACGTGTGAAGCTACAAAACCCTAAATAAGAGAGTGCATCGAACCTGATACTTTTAAATTGCGAGACGAGGTAGAACATAGCGATCGTGTGCGTGCTTTAAATGAGTGTTCAAGAAAAACCAAAGTATATTGGTCCAAACAGTGGGGTGTGAATAAAAAAAGTCCCTTTGCTGGAACCCCGGATTTTAGAGTTACTAAAGATATTTTGCATGACCCAATGCATGTTCTACTTGAAGGTGTGGTTAAGTATGAAACAAAAATTATGCTTCATCATTTCATTTTCGAATTAAGCTATTTTCAATTAGCGAACTCAATTTTGCCACACAGACATTTGCATATCAGAAAATGGAATTATAAGTGAAACCAGCGGTAATTGAAGCTAAGCATTTGAAAACAAACGGTGAACTTAAGCAAACTGCTTCAGCCATGAAAACTCTTCTTTTTTTATGCCAATGTATATAGGTCATCGTATACCGCAATCAAATCCACATTGGGAAAATTATTTGCGCCTAAGTCAAATAACGCAGATTAGCTTTTCGTCTTTAGCAAATAGTACGGCATCCACAACGCTTCAATGCCTCATTGCTGATCATAATGAAAATTTCAAAATTCTTTATCCAAATTGCTCCATAACGCCGAAAATGCATTATTTATTGCACTTTCCGCAACAGCTGAAAGATTATGGCCCTTTAAGGTTCCATTCGTGTATGAGACTGGAAAGCAAACATTCTTACTTCAAAAACAAGAAATGGAGGTGTTTTAAGTCGGTGCCAAAAACCATGGCTTTAATGCACCAACGCTGGTTCTGCTTAGAACAAAGTAATAATCAGCTAGGCTAATACCCAAGGCACCACCCTAGGCCTAAGTCATCAAGCGACTTTTGAAGCCTTTTAATTCAGGTGGCCGGGTTACACTGCGTAGGAGGGTGGTGGCAAGCCCTGCATGCCACGTGATCGAGCCAACAGCTCCCTACACTAACTATTACCGTTAACCTCAACAAGTTTTTATGGAAGGGGAATCCGAAGAGCTCGGGGGAAAACCCCTTAAACCAGCAAACTCAACGCAGAAGGAGTTGTTCCGAGTTTTCACCCAGTGCCACAAGCTGGGATCGAACCCGGCTCCTCTTGCTGGTAGTGGAGGCAAAAATCAAAACTTCCTTAGTGATTTAGAACACGTTAAAGAGGGATTTTATTGTGATATTGATGAGGATATTAAGGCATTGTTACATTTGTTTGATGAAAATTCCATGCTCGTCAGCCCAGCTATTACAGTTAACGGACATTGTTACAAAAAAGATATAATTCAAGTGAATAAATACTCTAAAGATGGGGGTCCGACCTTTATGATTGTAATAAGTGTAGTTTGTATCAACCTGACAAGTTACGTCGTTGGTCTTTTGGCTGAAATCGAGTATTTTGATAGTCATTTGAATCGGTATATCTTAAAAAGACCTTTAACTGGTAGACTTATCCCAATTAATAAGCTGCCATTTAAATGGCCTCAAATTTATCACTTACGAGAAGGAAAATTTTATGTAATGCTTTATAATACTCCAATTTAGAATACGTTTAATTATAAGCAATTTTTGCAAGACTTTATTTGATTCTTCTAACATTTTGATAACTTGGATTACCTCATAATCAGGATTACCTCATTGTCATTAGGTATTTTCAATTTGTCCGGAAATACTGGGTGCTACATGGCCCTTTGGATCAGCCCTTCTTAATTCCCCACAGCGCGTCTGCCGTGGCTACCGCCAGGTGTACTGTTGTTGGAACATTTCAAAAATTGACCTGATCATTTGCAGATTTTACCTATCTAAAATGAAACTATTTTCAACCGTTATTATAGGTCGTGAACCAAGAGTCGAATATGGGCTTTAAGGTACCAAACGGGTATCAACGTTTGATCACATTTTCATATAGCTAGTCAATGGAAAAATTGGTGGACATTGGTGAGGGGTAGCTTTACTCCAAAAGGGGGAGATGAAATTAACTAACCAATGTTTTAATTGCGCTTATATGAACGCTGTTACATCTTTAATTAAGTACACTATAGAACTTGTAACAACAACATTGGATAGATGGTAAGTAGTATCGAAAACCAACATGTATTGGAATATAATGATTTTCAATACGAAAATGTGGTCAAACCTTGGTGCCGACCACTTAGCTGGCTCACCGACTATTATTAAGGTATTTCCTTTCAACTCAATTTTACTATGAAACGCACACCAAACCTTCTAGTTATCTAGATTAAATGTGAAAAAAAGCGTGTGGCTCTTTTTAGACAATCAATACGACGGTCTAATCCAACGGGCCTCTCATCCATTTGTATAGGAGATTTCGATATAACACTGTTAATAACGAAATATTTAATTAAAATCTAGCTAGTACGGTTAGATCTATTACTCGATTTGTTATTATTTTACTTTTCATTTAATCGATTTTTGAACAACATTACTTTTTTAATTTTGCTATCGGGTTATTAAAAATATTAAAGGGAACTGAAATATTTTAGTACTATCCTCAGTATATTGCCGACTCCTGGTTAGTCTATAAAATAACCATGACGTTATAAAATATTCATAATATGTCAAATGTTTGGAGATAAATGGGGCTTTAATTATTTCTTAAACATGTTAATGTAAAAAAAACAAAATTTGATAAAAATTTAATAAATTCTCCATTGGACCATTAAACATTCCGATGTAAAACATTTAACCTATCGCACTATTTTGTTAAAGGCAATAAATGTATTCATTACAGCGGTAGAAAGCATGCTTTTTAAGGTAACCTCATCTCACCGGAAGCTTAAAAAAGCGGTGATTGCGGAAACGTTTGATGATTTCCTTAGAGTTGGTAAGTACATTAATTTTATATTTCTTTGGTAATCTCGGCTTAGACACGGGGGGTTATGTCCAATTTGTTTCTTTTTGTTCATTTTGAGAATGGTGTGCCCGCTTCCCCCGGAAACAAAATCCTAGTTACGCTACTGCTTAGACGCAAATGCCTGGAAATTTTCGTTTGCTACTCGGATTAAATTTACTCCATTCACTTCGGTGACATTGGCTTAAACGAAAATGAAGGTGATATGAGACGAATATTTATTCTGACTATTGAAATGTTAACTTGGAAATCTACGGCAAGCCGAAATACGATATCCTGTCACCCCACGCGTCTTTTTTTTCCTCGCCAGGTGATAGACTAAGAAAGCCCTTATAATTTTATCCACGTATTTTTTAACCGTGCTATAGGCGAGTGTATTCTAATTGTCAATTGATATTTTTAGCATGTTTTAAGCTATGCTTTCCATCAATTGTAGGTGTTAAAGTGGTTTTAGAGAGCGATGGTACGGAGCTGGATGATTGGGATGTTCTTTGCTGTAAAGATATTTACAATGCGCAAGAAATTCATCTTCCGCTGAGCAAATCAAATTCTTCAAAATGTGAGGTATAAAAAACTTGTTTTAAATTATCCCGCAAGCTCAATGTATATTATTTCCCTTAAAAAGTAAATTATTTCCGACACTTGTTGAAGACTGCCCAAAATCGGATATAGAAATTCCAATAGACGTTTCCACCTCGGCTCCAGCGTCGTTTGCTAATATTAACGAAGATGAAATATTAGGAACCATGGTAAGTTTGAAAATAGATTAATTACAATTTGTTTACGTCCCAAATATTTAAGGAATAGTTGCGTGTTGAAAACTATAAGTGATTGGAAAAACCAAGGCTGGGCGGCGCTCTGCCTTTTAAAAAAGCACCGGGGTGACGCCCTGCCCCGACTACACCACTGCAGGCTAAGATACACCGCCACCGCGTTAAAGGCCTAGGTTTTCTTCTGCCTTTAAATTTACTGTCCGGCCAAACAAATACCCTAGTGGTAGGCCAACGTGTTCTGTGGTTGGCTACAACCTGGGTATTTGTTCGGCGGGAAGTTAACTTAAAGGGTGACAGGCAGAAGAAACTCTAGGACTTTAAGTCGTAGAGCTACTTTTATTGACATTATAAGAGTTGGCTGTATAATTCCATCAACAAAATTCAGCATTACAACCGAATTTGGCGAACCTGGCGAATATGTTGAAATAAATTCGAGAATCGAAATTATCTAAATATTGTATTTTAATTTTCATTTTTACTTAGATCGTAGGAAGTAGATAAAGATTCGTCAGTTATGCAGGAAGAAACTGAAGATATATCTCTTCATCTACCGGAATTTTCCCAATTTACGGAAAATCGATTAAGAGAGGGTAAGCCCATGGGCGTTTTTAAAGATGTGATCAAGGAATTGGCATACGGGCTTCTTGAAAAATTTGATATTAGGACGAAACAGCAATATGACATTATAGGCAAACTTATGCTCAGAAAATATCCTTGCATTAACGTAGATAACAGTAACGAGCCTGCAGTAAGTAGAAAAAAATTCTTTTATTTTAAAATTCAAAGTAATTTATTTTCTTGGGTATTGTATTATTTTTTTCTAGAGATTCTTAATCAATAAGCTCTCAGCCAAGATAAGACATATTAGAATGTTGGAGAAGCAGAGGGAAAAGAGCTTCGAGCAAAAACGTTCAGTAGTGGAAAAGCATGGGTCAAGTAAACGCCGTAAAATAGCTGACGAAGGACATTATTCGTGCACTGTTGAATACAATGAAAATGACATGTCCTACGAAAATTATATTTGTGAAATTGGAATCGAATTTAACGAGGTGGTTATGGACATCCCAAAACTGCTAAAGCTCACTCGCCTAACGTTCTCGAAAAGGCGTAAATGGATTGAAAAAGAATCTGTGAAATATGAGGATATCTTTAAAAAAATTCCACATTTTAAGGGCGTGCAGTTTGTAAGTTGGTTTAATTTAATTTATTCTAATATAAAATATTAAAATTTCTAAATATTTACCATATCTGTTTATTTAGCTTGAAGCTGAATTAAACTTGCTGCTAAATGTTGAAAATTCTAAGACCAAGTTTTCTGAGAACTTCATAAAACTTTCAACAATATTAAAGGAAAGAAATGAATTGGTACAGTTTACTTACTTATATATATATATATACAGGGTCTTTTTTTTTGCTCGGAAAAGTGTTTTTTTTTCAAAAACTATTTATAGTACCGATTTCAAATTTGGAAGGTCAATTCTCTATACCGGGGGACATCAGTTTGAGAAATTTGAGCGTTTTCGGTAATGTTTTTCACCAATTTTGAAAAATTATTTTTCGACCACTAGGTGCGAGATAAAAAATTTCTATTATAAAATTGTAGGCCGTCATCGAAAACCCTTAAAAATTGTTCACTCGACGAAAAACAATTTATTTATCAGTGAAAATTCGAGCTTGAAAAATTTACAAGTTGGTGAAGCCAAATTACGATTGTTTGAAACGATAATTGAAACCGAATTACCTAATCCAGTTGAAACTTTGGTTAAAAAAACGACCGGATTTAAAAAACACGAGGCTATAGGTCAATCCTAAACATGCATTGGGTATTTAAAGGAAAACTTTGGGAGATTATTATCAGTGTTTGATAATATTTCGAACAATGCCTCGTTATTCAGTAGCTGAGCGTACCGAGATAGTTGCCATTTACTATGGAGAAGCAGCGCAAAACCTTAAAAGAGTGACTGAAATCTTCGCAGAAAGACATCCAAATGGAGCACCATCTGTAAATACAGTAAGACGAGCAATTCACGATTTCAATCAATTTGGTAACTTGCAACCTAGGTTTCGCGGATTGGGTCAACCGGATTTAGACTTCGAGAACAATGTACTCGCGTACTTTGTGGCATATCCTCGTCGCAGTTGCGCTAACGCCGCTGCTGATTTGGGTTGTTCTGCAAATCGTGTGTGGAAAATTCTTCGTAAGAATCGCTATCACCCATACAGAGCTACGCTCCACCAAGGACTAATTGATGGAGACCATCAAAGACGTTATGAATTTAGCAACTGGTTACTAAATGCTGTCCAAGAAGATAGACAATTTTTCGCCATGTTTTGTTCTCCGACGAAGCGTCATTTTCCAGAGATGGGCCCTTTAATCATCAAAACAGCCATCTTTGGTCTGACATCAACCCACATTGGGGTTTTGAATATCATCACCAGGTTCAATTTGAACGGGTCAATGTTTGGGTTGGACTTGTTGGAAACCGTTTGATTGGTCCCTTTCTCCTGCCGACGAACCTCAACAGCCAAAGGTATTTACATTTTCTACAGAACGAACTGAGTGACGCAATCGACGACCTTCCATTGGCTGAAAGACGTCAGTTGTGGTTTCAGCAAGATGGCGCCCCTCCGCATTTTTCAAGGCAAGTAACTGAGCACCTCAACAACGAGTTTCCTGAAAGGTGGATAGGGAGAAATGGTCCAGTGCATTGGCCAGCAAGGTCACCTGACCTAACACCGCTGGATTATTTTCTCTGGGGATTCGTTAAAGCAAAGGTATACGCCGCGCCCATTGAAACTAGGGAGGAACTCATTAGACGAATAATCAGTGCTTGCCGAGACGTCACACCAGAAATGGTAGAGAAAGCGTTTGAGAACTTAATTGTCCGCGCACAAACCTGTGTTGCAGCCAATGGTGATATTATTGAAAATGTTTTGTAAAAATTTATGTGAATAAAATATCTGCATTTAAAAACCAAACGTGTACATTTTTTCAAGTGTGAAAACTCTACTACGTTTGTATTAGACTTGTTCCCTTTTCAATTATCGTTTCAAACAATCGTAATTTGGCTTCACCAACTTGTAAATTTTTCAAGCTCGAATTTTCAATGATAAATAAGTTGTTTTTCGTCGAGTGAACAATTTTTAAGGGTTTTCGATGACGGCCTACAACTTTATAATAGAAATTGTTTATCTCGCACCTAGTGGTAGAAAAATAATTTTTCAAAATTGGTGAAAAACATTACCGAAAACGCTCAAATTTCTCAAACTGATGTCCCCCGGTATAGAGAATTGACCTTCCAAATTTGAAATCGGTACTATAAATAGTTTTTGAAAAAAAACACTTTTCCGAGCAAAAAAAAAAGACCCTGTATATCCACCAAATACATCTGACATCAAATCATTCGCTGTTTCATCAACGAGTTGTGCAACTTGATTTGACATAATTTTCTCCATTTCGGGCATTGTTAGAAGATTTTTCAACGATTCAAGAAATGAGATATAGTAGGCAATGGCTGGCTTAACGTTATTAACATTAGCAGAGGGTTGAGTAACGCTTGGCTTGCTATAAGAACCAATTGTTACCGAAACAGGGGGCACATAATTCATTTCTGATTTATAAAACAAATTTCATTTGTATGCACTTTCTAGGCCATAAAATAACGGTATCTCATTAATGTTTAAATTCTCCGAAGAGTACGTTTTGAAGAGATCAGACGTAGTTTCCATGACATCATTAATAACTTCGTCAGATAAACCATGTTTTTCTTTTAGTTTCAAAACATAGTTTGCTTCAATAAACTGTTGCACAGATGGTATATTATTTATTCTACGAGGAAAAACTTCAATTAAAGGTTCATTCGTATTTTGATATTCTTCAGGCTCTTCTAAATTTGGGTGTTTTCTTAATTTATGGCTTCGTAATGAGTTTCGATTTTTAAAAACTGCACCACAAATATTGCACCGAAAAGAGAGCTTAGCTGAATGTTTGTGATTACGAGTAATGTGTAGTGAAAGTAACTTTTCGTCCTTCGTATAATAACTACAAAATTGGCACACAATGAAGTCTCGAGGGTTCATTATAGACAATTCAAAATTTAATTGTCAAATCTGGAATAGCTGCTTGTGGTTTCTAAAAGGAATAAAAAATAAAGCCTGGAACCCATTAATGAAGTTAAAGCTGCTGATTCAAAATTTCTGTGTGACCGAAACCGGTCGCTAGGCTATTCTAAATAAGCGAGTTTAAATTAATTCTTATTCCGATGGAACTTTTCACAATAAAGGGATGCCTAAGCGGGCGTCATAGGTCACCGAGGTCATGCTGAAGTATGACGTCAAAGTACCATCCTCGTCTGCTTTTTCGCATCACTGCCCATACGGCAATAATACTGAAACTCGCTTATTGGATAAGTCTAATATTCTTCAATAAGTATTTATCTTCTTAGGGAAATATTTTACTACGACAAATTAACAGAGTTACGTCATCACCAAAAAGAAATCACTCCCTGGCGCGTTTAAGTCAGGCTGAAGTTATTATAGTACCATGATAGCCCGTCTCAGAGTTCTTAGAAATATATATTTACTATAGAGTAAACGTTTTTTATCCTACTTAAATCAATATATTTCGCTTTTCTGAAATACAATAGTCAGAAAATTAAACCATGAGGATTGTATAGATTTCTAGATCCTACAATACTGCTCAGCGCCGCGAGTGGTAGAAACAAAAAACCGCTTGGTATTCCAGATTTAATGTTCCCTTTAATGGTTTCTTTTAAGTGCAAGAAACACAAGTATCATAATTTCCATAAGTATGTCACTTGGGAAATATGCTGAATGCTTCATAAATTAAATGTATGGGGTGTTAGTGGCCCTGGTGACCACTTAATTAATTCAAAGTTTTTCCCTTCAAGATTTTAGTTAATTAAATTATGAAAGCCTGATTTTGAAGGTTGAAAATGGTAAGTGGCCAGTGGCCAGTTTTTTAATTAAATTATCTAGGCACTACTGGCCACAGGTCCAGTTTAAAAAAAATCTTAGCTCGTGGAAAATCCTTTGTGTTGAATCCATAGCTCACTGCTCTTCGTAACGTCTTCGTCCTAGCTTTCACAAGCCTTTGTGGAAGGCAGGACGGATATAAAACGGAGAGCCAGTGGGCGACTAGCCTAAAGCGCCACCTAACTTAAGTGGCGCTTCACACATAGTACACCAGGAATACGGAACAACTGCCGGTTGTCTGCTAGTTATCGCCCCCGTATATTTTTGGAAAATCAAACACCACGTAAGGTGTCTATTTCTTTATTATGTCCATCGTTTTAACCGATTTCTGGAGAGTGAAGCTTTTGCCCTCTGGGTTTCCCAAAGATAATAATCCCGTAAAACATTTCTAGTGATTGTTAATAAAAAATTGCAGCTAAAAGCAAATTTTGTCTAAATTGGAAGTGAAGACGAAAAATCTGCGGATTGTTTTTCGTTAATATACGACCCAACCAGTAAAGTAGAGCTCATAAAGAAGCTTATGAACTGCGTGGACAATACTTAGTAAGTTGTGTGTCTACAACGAAGAATCATTTAGACGATAAATTTACATATAACAATAAGTTCTTAGTGCCAAGTATACGATTTAATTCAGTGGCTTAAATAGAGGTTTTGGTGCCCTGGGCTAACATTTAATTTTGCTGGCATTTTTAATACCAAATATACGGTGAAAATGAAAGTGCCTGACGTTAAAAATGCAGCCCAGATCGAACCACCCCCTCCGCTACGGTACTGACTTTATTTATTCCCACCAGGTTTTTCGACAATAGGAGTCAGGGGTCTCCTCACCGGAAAGTTAGACGAGGTCAAGTTAATAAGAATTTTATCGAACTGGAGATCGTCTTTTGTCTAAACCACATTGCAGGGTATTCATGAGTTCTACTGCACTTCAATATCAACTTGCCGATAATTATATTCCAAGCTTAATTTCTAGACTAACCCCTTCCTACTTTTAATCTCTTCGCTAGTTTAACTTTACCTCCGGCGTTTATAATTAATGCCTTCCCTAAATTGTAATAACATTGTTGAATTTAATATTAATGTTTTGATCGAATTAATAATTAGCTTTGAACTAAAATGTTTAAGTTTTTATTTAATAATCGTTTGGCTATAGATTTAATTAGGCCGACTAGCACTGGTATTCATGAATATAGTACAATACAACATCCAAGTTTAACTTAGGCCTAAATTTTCGTTACGCAGATATTTGGAATTACATTAATATATAAGAAGAAGCAATTCTTCTTTTTTGCAAGTAATTGTAAACGAAGATATAAAATAATCAGAAATAAAATCAACACGTAGACTTACTTTTAAAGAAAAACGTGAGCAACTCGGAAGCGTCTTGAAAAGTTGAAATGGAAGTCAAGTATAAATAAAGCGAATATTTCCAAGGCACAGCGTTGCCAGATGTTCAAAACATATTAAACGTAACTAACAAGTGCAAAACTTTTCACCACCTTATTTCCAAAACAACGTAACTTTGTACACAAATCTTAAAACGATACGTGGTTTTGGAAATCCAGTAGCGGTTTGGTTTTAGTGGATGTCAGTGTTTGGAACCACCGCGAGTCCTCTCACCCATATTATGTAAATCAGCGTTGAGATATGTGTGTATTAAAAATACGATAATAAAAATTGGTTAAGTCACTTACGTAAGCATTTATTGACTTGAAAACGTTTGCTTTTTACATTCTATAGCTCAGTTCACACTATGCAGTTAATTGGGCCACTTAATTGTATCCAACTAATTGTAAGCAAGAAAATTGTATAGGATCATGAGCAGAATAATTGTAAGAATTGTCCCCACTTTTTCTGTTAATACTATATGTCCCCATTTTTTCTGTTCACGCTATACAATTTTCTTGCTTACGATTAGTTGGATACAATTAAGTGGCCCAATTAACGGTATAGTGTGAACTGTGCTTAGCCTGCAGTGGCGCCGATCGCTTTTTTTCCCAATGGGGGCTGAAGCTCACTAATAAACTTGCAAAAAGGCTGCTGGCAACACTTTCTTGTTACGGATGCTTGAAAGTAAATGGACTTTAACTTCGGCGGTTTTACCAATGGGTGCAGAGCCCCCATTGATTTTTCCCAATGAGGGCTTCGGCCCCGCCGCCTCATGGGATTGGTGCCACTGTGCTGAGGTAGTAAAATTAGTAAAACATCAGACTATCAGTAACGCCATATGTAACAAAATTACTCATAAGTATGCTACTAGCTCTATTTCTTCACAAACGGTTTGTTTCACAGATATTGCGTCGTCAGTACCCTACGTAATATTTGACGTCATATTTGATGTCATATTTGACGTCATCGAATCTCAAATGCCGTCGCCCAATTAGCTCTACGTCTGATAAACCGACGGCCATTATTTTAGTAAACAAACCGGTTTGAACAACCAAGGCTTAGGAGCTAAAATGAACTACAATATAGCGTCCAGTTCTGCGAATGTAATTAATTTGAAAATTAACGAAGTTCTCGGAGACTCACTTTCTAAAATGACTTTGCATTGTCAAATAAAAGAAGAAGGTTTATTGGAAAAATAGTTGAAATTCAGGTTGAGCTTTTCTGGCGCACCTACAAGGTTGGAGTCTTTGCAGATTCTTTTGAGCCTAGGCCTAACTCTTCTAGGCTTGATATGGGTTTTAATAACGCTGGTGGAATATCCCACTTCGACGAATTGTTCCATTTTCGGAAAACGATCACTTATTGGTCATTTTCCCAACCTTTTATTTTTCTAAATTACTCATTATTTAACTTCATCCACACAAACCGTGCGAGTTTATAAATTTCTATAAAGCTACATTGGGCTGACTAAAATTCCGACGCAAAAAATTCCTTCTCAATTTAAAGGTTTTCCATTGGCTTAAATAAATATGTTCGATTGATTTATTTTTAGGGCCCCTGATTTTTTTAAGGGACATTGGCCCCAGGACTACCGCTGTTTCCAAGTCTGCTAGCAATTGTAATAATCTGGAGCCATGCAGACATCAGAGTCACACCCATTAATTTGATTTTGTAAATGTAGATTGTCTAAAGCTACCTCATTTTAAAAAAGCCGCAACTTTTATCTTTATCGTAACTCAGTTTCAGTGATGTCATAGTTGCCGTAATTCATCATATATTTTGTGATACTTACAAGAATTAAATATGGCATCTTGTTTTTAGAATGTTTTGATTGCTATGATAGTATTTTTCTTATAAAAATCAGTAATATTATAGTAACTCCTTAGATATTTGTTTGAATAAGGTTTATTCATTTTTAGTATCGTCATTGGAAATTGATTTCGTTTAACGATTTCAAATGGCAGGGTCGTGCGGGGGATGGGAGGGGGCAAAGAAGGCAGAAACGTTTTGAAGGCTCAAAAGGGGGGTGCAAATCATGATAACTTGTAACTTGGGAAAGGTTTTCAGGGCTCGAGGGGGGGGGGTGCAAATCGAAGACTCCGCGAGCACTTTTGCCCTGTCCCCCCAGGATACCTCTGCACCTCGTTTATTTTATAAATTTGGGTAACTTTTCAAGTAACGCCTTTTTCAATCTGACGTATGATACGCGCGGGGCCTTTGTTAAAGCAATGCAGGACATAATGAGTCGTAAGCAATAGGTGCGTACCACGTGTTAGGGACTCGGTAGTCCGCTAGCTAAAGTTATCGTTTTGAAATACTATTACACTAGATTATAGTTTAAGTACGGCTAAAAGAAAGTAGTCCCAACTTGCAATGTGGCCTAAAAATTCCATTTGTGTCTACTTTAAGGATCCGGTGGGCAACATAGTTTTTGGGGGGCGGGGTAAAGGAGGCAATAGGAGGGCAGCTGCCCCCGAAATTTGCGTTTAACGAATTGGACCGTATTTGGTGTTATGCCCGATGACAATTTTCACTCGGAGTCGAATGAGACCAACCCCAGGTCTGTACGATGAACTGTTTCCGAGTAATTTGTACTGAATTAAAAAAAAACTTTTAAATTTAGAACTTGGGTCAAGTTGGTGATCGTTCTGTAATATGTGTTACCACGTGTCGCTAGTACTAATAATTTCCGAATTATTACCAAAAGTACACTCAAAAACGTGGTTTTCTTGAAATTTCACTAAATATTGGACAGGATCAACCATACTTTCGTAGGATGACTCGTTTCCGAATTATAAGTAAATATGTGAGGAATATAATTGGTGCTTTTTTCAACAAGTTCAAAAATTGCCATTTAAACCTCCAACGTTGTCTAAACATTGATCTCCGGACCACAAAAATGAACTCGTTATACGTACCACCATATGTAACATAATCACCCATAAGTATGCCATAAAACCATTTTCCTTAATGAAACCTTGTTCACGGGATATGACGTAAATTACGTCACTTACAACTCCGTGACGAAATACGCGTCATCAACTTTACTGATGGGGAACGGAAGTTAGTGAGAATTCCTCGCGCGTTTCTGGCTTTGCCCATGTCAAGTTTAGTTCGTGCATCGCGATCACGTGATTTCTTTTCCATGGTAACATTTTCAATAGCGCGAGGATTATAAGCATTTTTGCATTTTTGGGTCCGCTTAATGTATGTTCCACGTGAAACAAGGTCTCATTGATTTTTTTTCAATGGAAATGTTATACAAAGGCATACTTATGAGTAATTTTGTTACATATGGTAATACTTACATTGTTAGTGGCGCGGCCAGGGTTAAGCGAGGTAAGCGGCCGCTCTAAAATTTTGTAAAAGGCAACGAGGTAAATAACGGGGCCACGAATTTTCCGTGGTTTCATGATAGGGCCAAAATGACCATATTACGGCACTGGTCAAAGGGCCATTTTAAAAATGAAAAAAAATCTGAAAATAATAAATATAAATGTTAAAGAAAATATAACATTAACGCGTTCTTTGAGGAAGACTCTAACAATTTGAGCAAGAATTCACTACATGCATGTTCTTTTCCTTTATAAAGGAATAGAACCGCACGCCATTAGTGTGAAAAACCTACAGATTTCGGGTATCATCGGCCATTGTATTAGAAAAGACGAAAAATAAACGGTTACAACGGCGCAGTCGGATCTAACGCGTTATTAGCGAAACTTTGGCTTTTATAACAGAAGCCGTTTCAAATCTATATCCCAGAGGAACCATTTTGAACACTTTAAAACACAGGTGTTTAGGTTTATGCTGATTTGTTAATCGTCTAGGTTTCAAACGTGTTTCTATAGATTTTCGATTCCTTCTCGTGTTTAGTTGTTTACCAATTTGTCCGTTTACATCTATAACGCGTTACATTGCAATTCAAGGGTTTAAAAGCTAAACGTTGTTTTTTCTGAGTGGATCCGTTTTGAACACTTTAAAACACAGATGTTTAGGTTTATGTTGATTTTTTTAAACGGCTAGGTTTCTAACGCGTTTTAATAGATTTTCGCTTGCTCTTCGTGTTTAGTTGTTTAGCCATATTGGATTTAAACACTTTGGTGTTTAGTGAATCAACGGCAAAAGTAGCCGTTTACATTTATAACACGTTAAATTGCAATTCAAATGTTTAAAAGCTAAACGTTGTTTTTTTCTGTGTACTGGCTCTACTGATTTTCTTCCCAATGCCAATTTACAATTCATTGTACCACCTTGTAAGTGGATTTATGTGTATGGCATAGTCAGAAATGAATATCGAGTCCAATAAATTGTTTCTACTTGCTGTTAGTTAATTGAAATGTTAATCATCGCTTCCATTCAAAGATTTTTTTATGCAAACTAACTTTCTCGAGTCGACAGAAAATAAAATCGTCTGATGTTGGAAATGGGCACACTTTATTTTCGCAATTTTAAACCAGCTTCTTCGTAAGTAACTAACACTTGATGCAACCGTTCCATTCGTCTCGCGACTAGAAGAATATTTTATTTGCAAGGAAACACCACATGCTGGCTTCAAAAAAAAATAATTAAAATATGTTTTTGGGAAAAAACATTGCCTACGCGGTTGTAATAAAAGAGGCTTCTTGAAATGTTGTCCATTCATTTCCAGTCTAGAAAATACCGCGCAGTCAGCTGATTAAGCCAAAAAATACCTGAGCAGTGACCTTAATTACAACTATAATTATTACAGAGAAGTATTAGTCCAAATTATCACGAGATCTGCTATAATTTGGCAGTTGAATAAAATTGGCACGCGAAATTGGAGCCATTGCCAAAGGTTAGAAGTGAAACTACTCTAATCTATTGGACCATTTATTATGTACGAGGTTTAAAAGCATAAGCCCAATTATATACCTTGCAAAATATTTGGAAAATATTTACCCAACCTAATAAAAATGATGTAGACGTCTAACCTAATCTAAAATATTGATTTCCATGAATGATGTTCTTCCCACGATAACGAGAAATTAAGTATACCTCCATATCCGTTTTAGGTCATATACGTAGCTGGCGCATTATTAATAGCACGATTAGCTGTTGAGATTGTTTTTGGGAAAATAAACGCAACCCATTACAGGCCACATGTTTCTTTCCCATAGTCTGTCTGGTTTGGGTCCGTGGATTTCCAGATTTCTTTTTCATCGTGAAATGTTCTGAACTTCGAGCTATTTGGTAAATATGCTATATTGCTCATTCCATGTGAATATAAATTATATTATGTTGTAAATTCGCTGAAAGATGTTTGTATTTTACTCTGAACATGTGATCAATACTTTGGTGTTGTGATTTACAATGTGTACAATTGACAAATTTTCGGCATATTTTGTATTATATATATATATATATATATATATATATATATATATATATATATATATATATATATATATATTTATAAGCTGAAAAGGCGGAAAATTTTATATAATGGATCAGTGACGAATATCCGATAACACTAAATACTTGTTGGTTTGCTAGTAGACAGTATGTTTTATTTGCCCCTAACTACGACAAAATAGAAATATTTCGAATGATCGTGATAATCATAATAAAATTTTTAATTTTGCACTGATTTAATTTTTATGAGGTTTGTTTTTAAATAAACCGAAGTAGAACAATTAAGAACAGAAACAGGTCCGTGTAATACTCCACTTTAAACATCGTTTGATTTTGGTTACCAAAAATATGTAATAGGAATCAACCTAATCGCTCAACAACTAGGAACTACCAAACAAATATAGGATTGCCATGGCAAAGTGGGATAAGTTTATTTTCAGTTGTAGGCGGAATTCTTGACTTCGTTTGCCTGACACAATTGAATGCTTTATATTGTAACAAATGACGCATCGGTCTACAAAACACTGTAAAATCCCTCAGCTTTTGTCTCGTTGAATGGTTATGAAAACCTAAAAAATATATTAAAATATTTATCTAGTGAAAAGTTAAAAGGAATATAAATTTTAGTCATCGATGTATAACATTTGAAATACACGTTATTATTTGAAAATGTGTGGGTACTGCCATAGTTGTTTTTCCTTCATTTATCGAAAATTAATATTTTTTTATCCAGCGTTATCTCAAGTTTATCATTGGTGCGCATGCGCTACGGGATGTTCGTTTTGGGGGTCGTTCATAAAGAACGTAAGTAAGTGATAGTTTGTTGTTGGGTGATCCATAAATAATCTTTTGTATTAAAGTCACATGTTAAGATTGACAACTATGTTTGAATGAAGAGAAAATTAATTTTCGAGTTTTAATGAATGGTCATATAATATAACAAAAACAGTTCTCCAAACTGAAAAAATGTACGCCTCAATGAACAATAAGAGAGTAAAATTTTAAATGTTAGGAGAGGTACAGGAAAAAAATAATGATTTATAGACCCTTTTCGGTTAAAAATATGGCCATAGACATCGGTCACAGAAATATGGTATTTGTCATTTGTAAGACTGAATGTGTGGATGACTACATTACTAAATAAATAAAGATATAAAATTAGATTAAAAGTAATATTTGTAAAGTAAAATGTCCTAAAGTGCTTCGTTTCAGAGATATGGGCTCCCAAAAAAATACCCCAAAAAACCAGACACAGCATTAAATCTGGCAAACAATATTCTTCCTTGAACCAAATTGTTTTCATTAAACTATCAATTGTTTTTTATCCGTGAGGCGAGAAACTTTAATAACAAGTGGCAAAAGTTTATTAAGGTCCTTTTTGAAGTAAAATGAGTTTGAAGTCAAAGCCATTTTAATTTAGTGATACGATTTTAATTTTTAAATTTAAAGATACAAATGTCATAAAAATTTTAAAGGAATGGATTAAAATTGTCTAATTCTTTCTGTAGCTAATATTGCACATTGGTCTAGGAACGCTTATTGCACGGACGTTCTCCAGAAAAATGGGTTAGAAGCTCAAAGATTCAACCAGCAGTAGATTCCTAAAAGACTGGTGTCAGATCGACTGGCGTTTGAGTCTGTAGATAGACGGCTAAGAGAAATTAGACAAACTTAGAAATCTTATGACATTTGTATCTTAAATTTTGATAATTAAAATCGTTCGTAACGACAAAATGTTTTTAAAATTTGAAAGGTTTTACCAGCCATGGCTTTAGAATTTAAAATAAAATAAAATTACGTGTTTGTTTTCAAAAAAACTCTAACATATACAGCTATTAACAAGTATCACTGAAAATAATTATGCTTTGTTGTGAAAATTCGCATTAGACCCCTATTCAAACTATTTTTAAATAGACAGCCTAGCCGTTCATAACAACCTATTTTCTCAACTTAGTTTAAAAGGTGCAGACCCGAGCTTGGAATTTAGTAGATTATTTTCTGCGTCAAGCTGATCCGATGAAACCGGAAATAGACTAACTTTTATCTATTTTTAATTAAAAGAAATTTGTGGTGCCATTAATTATTTGACAGCTTTCTTGGTCAAACCTTTCTGCGATACCCAAAATCAAAATAAGCACCATTGGATCAAATAAATAAATTGCGCGTGTCACTGGTTTTTACCTCTCCGAGGGGACTGAGTCCCCTAGGAGTGGTTATACAATCGTCGGGTCTGTCTGTCTGTGGGTCTGTCTGTCTGTCTGTCTGTCTGTCCTGCGAACGCGTTCGCATTTTCCGTGCAAAGCTTAATCATTGCGTACGCAGTTTCTCGAAGGATTGGCAAAACCACAGTGTGACAGTTAGCGTTAACGGATTAATTTGCGATTGGGCTTGGTTTGGATGGTTTTTTTTCGTTAACGCTCACTGTCACGACGGTTTTAACTCAGTTTGATTGGATATTTCGTAGGGTATGAATGTTGAGTTTGTGTTATGACGGTTGTGGATGATGAGTTGGTTCTGTTATGACGGTTGTGGGTGTTGAGTCTGTTGTGTTTGTGTTTGTTGTGTTTTTACGGGCGTTTTCTCTCCAACTTCTTCTTACTGAGGTTTGGGACGGACCGAGTGCTGAGTGTTATGTCCAATAGCAGGGTTTCCACCAAATGTTCACGGTTTTCGTCAATTATCGATTTATTGGCGCCGGCCGGGAATCGAACCCGGATCTGCTGTGTGCAGGAGATTTACTCCAACCACTCAACCACCGACGCTTACTAAGTTACGGTGTTTTACTAAAAAACAGCTTTGGCGAATGTCCTTTACGAAGTTATAACGTTTGGTACTATAACTTATTCTACATCATTTTAAATATTTATAAATTATATTAATCTTATATTTAATTAAATATTTATAAATTATATTAATCTTATATTTTATTAAATATTTATAAATTATATTAAACTTATATTTATTTAAATATTTATAAATTAAATTAATCTTATATTTAATTAAATATTTATAAATAATATTAATCTTATATTTAATTAAATATTTATAAATAATATTAATCTTATATTTAATTAAATATTTATAAATTATATTAATCTTATATTTAATTAAATATTTATAAATTATATTAAACTTATATTTATTTAAATATTTATAAATTAAATTAATCTTATATTTAATTAAATATTTATAAATAATATTAATCTTATATTTAATTAAATATTTATAAATAATATTAATCTTATATTTAATTAAATATTTATAAATTATATTAGTCTTATATTTAATTAAATATTTATAAATTATTTTAATCTTATATTTATTTAAATATTTTAGTATTTTAATGTTAAATTTGATCGTGATCAGGAGTTGAACACGGGTCGCATTGTTACCATGCGGATAGTTCACCGCCGAGCCATTGACTTCCTTAAGGAAACTATTAAAGTAAAGGAACCATTATGATAAGGCGGGTTTTTTTACTAAACGGATGAATACAATATATGTGGATATTTTTTATTGAACTTTGTTTTTTAATTTTTCGTGAATTTCGTCGGGAATTGAACCGGGAGCGCGGTTTTAGGACTTTGATTCATTGCCGCTGTGTTATTGATTCCTTTTACGTTGTGTAATAAATCTGTATTATATTATTCAATGACGTTGTTTAATTCTTTAATTGTCAGTAGGATTATTTTTTCGGATACGCTTTTTTTAAATATAATATGTATCTGGGTTTTAGACAAAGGAAGGGTCGTATGTTATTTTTACTGATCGAGATAATGTTGTTTGTTGTCTATTCTTTGATCTTATATTTTTATCTAAATTTTTTTAGCTTATTTTTTTCCACGAAAACGTCCAGTTTTGGAGGAAACTTTATAGTGTGTACGTCGTGTTCTTTAGCTTTCATTATAATAACGTCGAAAATTACTGTTTAAAGGAATTTGTTGCTTGATTGTGTTATATTTTTTACCTCTCCGAGGGGACAAAGTCCCCTCGGAGGGGTTATACAACCACCGTGTCTGTCTGTGGGTCTGTGGGTCTGTCAGGCCTGCGAACGCGTTCGCATTTTCGGTGCAAAGTGTAATCACTGCGTACGCAGTTTCTCGAGGGGTTGGCAAAACCACCGTGTGACGGTGGAGCGTTAGCGGATTCGTTTGCGTTTTGGTTTGGATGGTGTTTTTTCGCTCACCGTCGTGACGGTTTTTTGTTTTACGTTTTTGTAGTGTTTATACATAGGTTGTGAGTGTTGAATTTGTTGTATTTGTGTTCTGATGGTTGTGCATGTTGAGTCTGTTGTGTTTATATGGGCGTTTTCTCTCCAACTTCTTCTTAATGACTTTGGGACGGACCGAGTGCTGAGTGTAATGCTACCTCTCAACGTCCAATGGCAGGGTTTCCACCAGTTGTACACGGTATTCGTCTTAGTATCAATTTGCGATCTCATCGGGCGGGATTTGAACCCGAGACCTCCTGCTTGACAGGTGGACGTTCTATCACAGAACCACCGACACTTGTTACGCCTTATTGAAAATTAGACCTTCAGCTTTATCGGAAGCGTATTTAATAGAGTACGAAATTTTGGTTTAATTGAAATAGAATTGAAATTGAAATTAATTAAGCATAATAGGTAATAAAGTCTTTTTTATTAATGAATTTATGAAGGCCTAAGTTGGTTTTTTTAAAGGTTAAATCTTGTTTTAGCGCAGTCAGCCGAGATAAGAGGGTTAAATGGTAGACCCTGTGGGTGGTCCACTTTGTTAGTTTTTTGTTATTTATTTACGGGTATTTTTAACGACCTATATATAGTTGTGTTAATTCAAAGGAGATAATTTAACGTTAATTGCTTTAAGAGCTGGCGGTTAGTCAAGTGGCTCTCTGTGCTTTGTTGATGGTAAGGTTTTTGCTTCTTGTAAATATATTTATTGTGGATATTTGGATATCTACGATTTCTAACGCAGTCAATGATTTCCTGGGTGTGCGAGTCATTATATGATATTGGAAATTGGACGGCATTGGTCTTTTTCATGCGGAATGTGTCACAACGTCAACTGGAAGTGTACGAGCGTTGAAATAAAATGAGCGTTAAAAATGCGGCAAGTATTTCGTAAGCGAGAAAAATACAAATACCATCTGTAGATATTTCTTTCATTAAAATTTGCTTAGTATTATATTCATCTGATAAACATGTACTGTAAAAAGGGTTAAATTCAATTGTGCATTGTTTTAGTAAGTCTAACTCGCTGTTGTAACTACTTAATTTATAATATTCTGAATAAATTAAACTCGATTGTTTCGTCTCAATTATTTCAATTAAAATTAAAATTTTATACCGGGCAGGGTTTGAACCGAGAATACGTTTTTCGTAAATAACTCTGAATTGCGGAAATATCTTTGGGGGTCGTGTCGAGAAATTAATACCACTAGGGACCATTCTTCCGAGGAGAGGTATATTTTGGCTTGCCAACTTGTTGTAATTTATTTCGTTTTGTCAGTCGTATATTTTTATCTATTGTGTCTTTAGCGTAATGGTTCATTTATGAAGAAAATATCGTCATTACTTCGTAATTTATTTTAAACGTTTTCTCGACTGATTAAGATGTTTAATGCAGTTCATCAATTAAGTTCGTTTGTTTTTATTTATAAAGAGCCCTAACTATTCCGTCTACGGTCGTTTATTGATATACGAGCTGCCGTTTAGTCAAGTGGCTTTCTGTGCTTTGTGAATGGTAAGTTTTTCGCTTCTAGTTAATATATTTTTTATTGGTGTGGATATTTGGACATCTACGATTCCTAATGCAGTCATTGATTTCCTGGGTGTGCGAGATATTGGAAGTTTTACGGTATGTGTCACAACGTCAACAGGAAGTCTACGAGTCGTCCACTACCAGATGTCGAATATAGATATTCTACGGTATCTTCATCAAGGGCGAGTGTTGAAATAAAATGAGCGTTAAAGATGCGGCAAGTATTTCGTAAGCGATAAAAATACAAATAGCCTCTGTAGATATTTCTTTCATTAAAATTTGCTTTGTATTATATTTAACTAATATACTTGTTCTGTAAATAGGGTTAAATTCAATTGTGCATTGTTTTAGTACGTCTAACTCGCTGCTGTAACTACTTAATTTATATTATTCGGAATTAATTAAACTCGGTTGTTTCGTCTCAATTATTTTAATTAAAATTAAAATTTTATACCGGGCGGAATTGAACCGGGTTCACGTTTTTAGTAAATAACTCTGAATTGCGGAGATATCTTTAAGGGTCGTCTCGAGAAATTAATACCACTAGGGACAATTCTTCGGAGGAGAGGTATATTTTGGCTTGCCAACTTGTTTGGATTAGCATCCAATCGTTGCGAAACCTGTCTTATCCTAGACTGTGGAATGTCTATGATTCACATTTTAGAGCAACTTTTTCAAAACTCTTACGGAACATTTTACTGCTCATTTTTCAAGCGTCAACTTCCGAGTATTTACTTCATTCGTACGGAATATTGATTTCGGGGTATTGTTAAAGTCGGCTCAAATTTACTATTAACCTAAGAAAGGGAAATACGACTTCTAAACAACGCATAAAGTCAAAGTTCACGCTTTAAATGATACATTATACTCTTCCTTTTGACTTTTACTTCGTGATAATTAGTGGAAGAAATTATTTCTTCGACAGATTTAACGATTACGGGATACTGCTCTCTAACTGCTCAGACAGCTTCATCGCAATAAAACCATCTGGTTGTTGATTAAGATTTCCCACCTTTTAATTACATTTAATTTATAGTCGCTTCAAAAACGGAATAGCGAACAGGAATAATGATAATGACAAAAGTTTTGAATCATTTGAAATGCACTAAAAAAATCGAAAATGACACAATTATCAGTCCGAGGTAGGCTCACTAGCTAGTCATCTCTGGCATACGCCCATTGTTGTTGATATCGGTCTGTGACTTGGGTCCAAAAATTGATAATCTCTCGAATTTTACCACAGGTTCGTAGATACTGTTTTACACATGCAAATGACCTTTCGACGTTTTTTCGTAACTGTGCTCGAAATCAAGCTACGTTGAGTTTTTTTCCACGAAATCTTTGGGTTTAAATTTTTGGTCTTCAGATTGTGACTTACCTTGTTGTGCTAAAAAAATTGATCCCGGGCAGTCTTCTATATAAGTTCCGTTTTGTAGAAAACGATGGAAGAAAAAAAGAAGGAAAAACATAATAATAATAACTTATAAATAAACGATAACATAAATATGGCACCCTCTTCTGATCGTTGTGTATTCAGCAATGACCCCTTTTTTGGAAAGCTGCATTTCTTACCAGGCAGAAAATGTAATAAACGCACACACTGTGGCCCTTAGTTATTTTGCGTCCATATTCCAGACACAGATCGTGATGTGTATGTATGTAAAAATTGCCAGAGCAACGGCATATCTAAGATAGTCACTAAAATGAAAAAAGTGTAGTTTAAAATGAAGACCGGTAGAGAACACCGTCCAGAATATTCACCCTTCGAAATCATGTAGGGGGAAAAGGTAATAATTGATAATTCAGATAATCAAACAAAGTTATCAAGCGGTCCGCTGTTCTAAAGAAGTCAGCTGAATTTGCAACATGTTACAAACCAACCACAACAGTAAACGACATCAAAGATCTTCTACTTGACAAGTTTCAGTTCCCTTCATTAAATATCATTAAATTGAAAGCTAAGTACAATACATATGCCTCATTCTGTGTCAACCAAAGCCACTGACTACTACTGTGCCCTCAGATAATCCTTGTGAAGGAATTCAAAGGATGTTTATACTAATCACAAACTATGGATAAGTGTAGTATCGAGGAAAATGACCACCAGGCCTGAAACATGAGCGTGCCTAAGACGATTAGCGATAACGATCACATCTTTTCTTTAAACAAAGACAAAGCGTCCAATAACGCGTGCACCGATGAGACCTAAAAATTAATGTTCTGCTAACCAATCACTCTCAAACATTATTTAAAATTAACTAAATGGAGTACAAAAAAATCAAAGTGAAATACCATACTGTAAGAGGTTTCAGGACTAAATTAAATGATCTATACTCCAATTTGTTAAACGAAGATATTGACATAGCTTGCCTTACAGAATCTAATTTAAACAGCTGTTATGCGAACGTGTGGATAGATACCAATATGCTACGGATATGCGTAAAGGGGGTGGAAGTATGGTAAACTTATAGATGTCGATAAAAGCTGTACGACGCACGGAAATTCAGACTACGAATGAATTAGTAAGGCTGGAAATAGAGCTAGCCAACTCAGAGAAAGTTCTATTGGGAAATCATTATTTGGTCCAAATGATACATAAGGATGAACTTGTAAATTATTTCGATACTCTGCAAATGAAATTGGTAGCATGCATACATGACGTAGTTATACTAGGAGACTTTAATCTACCAGTGTTGGATTGGGACTTTATTAGCGTCGAGTATTGCACATCTTTAGTGAAGCCGAAAGCTGAAAAAATGATAAAATTCATTCACAATCTGACCTACCTACGGAACTACAATAAAACTTATATTTATGGAAACATCCGAGATATAGTCATCACAAATAACAAGAACGTAATCTCTAAATTGGACGAAACGAATTTACTACATAAAGAGAAACCACATCCACCTTTGGAAATAATATATGTTACCCAAAATAACGTCAAACTGCCTCGGATATCGCCGGTATCTCCTAATACGAATATACACTTTAACTATAAAAAAAGGATTCTCTTAAAGGGGCTCCAAAGTTCGGTGGCAAAATGTGTGTAAATTCAGTAAAGTGTGAAATTTACGGTTAACTCTGCCCGCCTCTGATAAGGCCGAAAGAGGTGTTGGGGGAAGGAAAAGCATGTTCAATTTTCTTTTTTTTTTGCCACCGAACTTTGGAGCCCCTTTAACATATACAACTACCTTTAAAACTATATTTGGTCACCCCTCAATTACAAAACAGATGTAAACCTGGCAGTAAGATATTTAGAAGAGGCAACCATACAAGCAATTGAAGCGAATATACCTAAATTTAATAATATAAATACTGTACAAATTAAAACCAAATTTCTGATTTGGATTTCGTCGGAGTTGAGGACAGTATTAATCCGAAAAAATTATTATTTTTAGAAATTAAATAAATGGAAAAATTCTGGCGACCTAGAGAAGTTAAGGTAAAAGAATCGCAAGGGCTGATGAAACGTGGCCATATAAAGCATGCGGCGCAAATAGCAACCGAGATCGCTAGTAATTCAAATAAATTCTGAGATTACAGCAATAGCCGCCTCAAACCCCAAAATCCAACATTGTACTAAAAGAAAAAGGTACTATGATTTCGCACACAAATTCAGTAGCCAATATTTTTAAGTCACTTTTTTACAAGTTCTGATTATGAGAATACTGCCTTCTCTATTCCAAATTTTAAATTTAAACATAATATCGCCAACCTTTTTTGTAATCTCGAAATAGCTGATGAAGAAGTTGCACAAGCCATAAAGAAACTTAACCCAAAAAATTCCGTTGGGCTAGACTATATTCCTACCACAATTATTAAAGATTATGCTGAAACCTTCACTCCTATTTTGGCGTATATTTATAACTTGTCAATTCTTAATGTGACGTTTCCTGACCATTGGAATTAGGCGATAGTAAAACTAGTATTCAAAAAAGGTTGTAAATCGGAAAAAGCTAATTATCACCCGATATCTCTCGATAAATGAGATTGTAATGGAAAAGTACTTTTCTAAGTGGTTCAAACCTCTACTTTCATATGATCAAAACGGTTTCAGCATCAAAAGATCCACACTAAGAAACTCAATGTCGTTTATGAACGACGAAGCTCCTCAAATCAAAAATAAAAAACAAAAAGATATCCTATTCTTGGATTTTACTAAAGCATTTGATCGTATGAAACAGGATATTCTATTATGTTAATTGGAAGCCTATGGGCTAGGCGGTAATATTCTATCGTGGGTAAAAAAATTATCTTAGCAATAGATCCAACTATTTAAAAGTAAATGGAGCCCTTACGAAAGTAAGTAAGTCTCAAATGATATCTTTTGATATCTGAAACCAATTGTATAGGAGTATAGATAACGTAAACGACTGTATAATGTTGTATACCGATCTTTTAAAGGTAAAAGAGTGGAACGTTACAAATAGCACCCCACTTAATAGCTCGAAAACTGTTATAGAAAGTTTGACACGTAAACACAAAATAATTAAATATGCATACAAAATTGACAATATAATCATACAACGCGAAGTGATTGTGAAAAATTTGGGAATTATCTTTGATCATAAACTGTATTTTAATAGGCATATTAACAATTTAAAAGTCCAATGCATCGCCAAATTATATGCAATCGTAAAATTAACTAAAGTTTTTAATTCTCATACATTACTAATTAGATTAATCGAAGCCCTAAAACGATCAAAAAATGAATATTGTTCCCTTATCTGGTGGCGCTGTAGTCATTATTTAAAAGTACAAACAAAGCGCGTTCAAAGAAAATTCATTATCTTTATAAAATAAATTTCCGTAAATCGAGCTAAATGCGAGGCTAAATGTCTTATAAAGAAACACTGAAAACTTTTATAATTGACTTAATTTTTAATAGACTTGATTAACAAGATATATTGTTTTGTACAAACTTTTAAGAAATGATATCTGCTGCGCAGAACTTCTTTCGTCTATAAATTTTTAAATTCCAATTGTTAATACTAGCAGCAAAGAAATGTTCTATGTAGTAAAGGAAAAACCCACAAACCCAATAAACCATATTCAAACAAAATTCAATTCTATTGACAATACTGAACTATTTCCATTAGAAATGTAAATATTATTCCGCACTAGGCCTTCCCACTTCACTAACAAATGCAATTTAGACTAAACGTTTGGGCAGGTCTACTTGGAGATCGTCTTGTTGGTCCCATTTATCTCCAAAACTGACTTAATGGACAAAACGACTTGGACTTCCTCCAAAACGAAGCAGCTGACGTGTTGGATGTTATTCCTTTGAAAAATTTCAGCTGTCTTTGGTTCCAACATGACGGTGCGACAGCGCATCAATATCGGAACCTTGTGACATGCCTGAATACTGAGTTTCCGCAGCGATGGATTGGAAGAAAGAGCCGGGTTCAGTGGCCTACAAAATCTCCAGACCTCACACCGCTTGGTTTTTTATCCTTTGAGGCATCATTAAGGACATTTTTACCAGACGCCGGTCAGAGACCTTGAAGGCTTGCGCCAAAGAATCATTGCCATCTTATAACTCCCTATATGATCCTATCATACATTTTTGTTCATCGCTCCAAAAAAAGTTGTTCTAGGTAGTACCGCCTTTTTTTTCATGACCTCATGTCTTTTCGAAATATAGGCCTATTTCGAACGAACCAACATTATTTTTAAGTTTGGCGTTTGCTGAACAACTTTCCAATTGTAACTTTTTGTCTTTCGCCTACCCGTGAAAAAATATTTTTTTTGGAATCCTGAAATCTCATCCGTTTGTTCTAATATTTAAAATTGCAAGCTTACAAACTTACCCTACAAATTACAAATTTGTAGATGAAAATGTTTTCCAGAAAAAGACCTGGGTCATATTATTCGAATTAATGTTTTTAAATATATCCACTAGTAGATTATTATTGTCATTATTCTGGATACAAAACAGAAACAGGTCTGGTTGTTTACTCATATTACTTACGATTCAGTTTTATTTTTAGTTTCTTCCATGGACACCCTATAATGTTTAATCACGATAATCTCATCAGAAAGTTAATTATTTAATAAATATTTTTTTCATAATTTAAAATCTATTTATGATTTAAGTGGTTTATTTATTTTCCTAGAGAATGGAAAACCGTGAAACAGAGACGCTAGGATTGATGTAACGTTGAAATCTGTGTACATGTATATATAATTGCGTGATTCGATACTTATTTGGTTTTAGTTTGAATATGTACAAAGTCTTTTTGACCTTTGCACAGTGTTTGATGTTACGCTATGAAAAATTAAGGTTTATTACAAAGAGCTATGGATTTTCACGAACACTTTCCGGTTTTAATCATATATTATTTCACAATCAATTCCATCGCGTGAAAGGCTTTAATACTTAATGGTCTAATGCGATTGTAACAAACGCTTTAATTTATTTTCGGAATATAACACACAGAAAATATTTAAAAGATGACGTTGTTTCAAACAATATTTTTTTTCAAATGCAAATTATATATAAAACTTTCTAAATAAAGTTAATAGCTGAAGGTGCACTATAATTTCATAGTATTTGATTCTACTATTATTGACAACTTACTGTCACGTCAAATTTAATTAAACCCGCAAATTCGATTTTACTTTTCCTTTATCCAGGTGTCTGTTAGTTTTCTAATAGGTAAAGAGGGGAATGGCCCATAGCACCTTTCTATTTTTTAATATAATTTGCGATTTCAAAGCTTATAAGTTTAATTTAATCCAAAATAGTATTTTTAATTTATTTGTATCCAACTTTGTCTAATATATCATCAATTCCCTTTGGTTTTCAAACTAAACCAAAGGGCAGAACGGTTAGCGCTTTCACCTCGCAGAAAAAAGAGCCATGTTCGGTCACAGCTTGTGGTGAAATCTTGGTACAGATCCATCTGTATAGAGCCAAACTGCGAATGTGTAAACCGCATCGCGGCTTAAAATTGATCTGTAACATCAATACTATAACTCGAGTTATTTTTTATCACCCATGTCTTTTCTCCAGCTACTGCACTTTGACAGGGGCTGTCTGGCTCTCACTCTATTGCTGGTCTTCGTCTAAACTAAAACTATGTTCACACGTTAACGCAAGAACACGGTTTGAATCAATTTAGCCCGGTTCACACAACTCCTTCGAAAATTCTTGAATGGATTTTAATCGATATCAAGGCAAAGTGTGAGCGCGGCTAAAGACTGAGGGATTTTGATAAGTTCGTAATGCTTTTAGGAATTAATTCACCAAATAAACCTCAGTATGATTACCTTATTTATTTTTTTTATTAAACCTTTCTTCTACAGTAAAAAAAATGAACTTCTTCTCAATATTTATTTATTTTCCAACCATATAGTTTTCGAAAACAAGTATATGATCAGCGCGAAACTACGATTCAATCGTAGAGAATTAGCAGAATAGAAATATGAATATATATCATGAAATTTCTGATATCAGCAATGATTTATCTGATATATCACCATAATAACGTATATTTCCCCACTCTTTCTTAATTCCGAAACGTATTTTAAAAAATCAGCTCTGAAGGTGGATAGATATTTCTATAACAATTCGAAAAATCTTTTTGAAGTATAGGAATGTGCGTATCATTAATTATTCTTGAAGTAAATGCACCGCCTCTTACGATAAAGTGTTATCAAAATTGGATGCCAAAAACGGGCACACCACTTCTTAATAATTGGTACTCCGATGACAGCACATGAGACTGCATATGAGTACATCCTTTATTAATACTATGTTATTAATCAGTTAATAATAGTCAGTTCAGTTTCAGTTCAGTTTATTATTATTATATAATTACAATAGTAAGTTTAGCATAGTGGTAAGAGGCTAAGTCAGTTAGTGACTTGTGCCCCTCAGCAACAAACAAATCGATTTAAACATTCGGTTAGAAATTTACAATATCATTAACCATAAATATTTAAACAACAAAAGATAAGATTAAAATATATAAATATAATAGAGTTAATTTTAATTTTCCGCAATAGAAGATTCTTTTTTAATTCCCGATTTGAAATAAATAAAATTATTAGAGTTTTGTAAATGACGATCCAGATAATTAGAAAGTTGGGCCCCATAATAAAAAATAGAAGTGAGTTTTTGGGACGTTTTGCAAATAGGTGTCTTAGGGTAACTAGTAATAATTTCGGGTAACAGAGATATAAAAAAAATTATGAAGAGAAAACAAGGACCAGGGATGTTGTTAAGCTCTTTAAAGACGACAATAAGACAGTTAAATTCAAACATTTGGTAGATCGACATAATTTTATTGAGATGAAAGATTTCTTTGGTGTGAGCGAGGTCAGGTAAGTTAAAGTATAGGATTTGGCTGAGGACGGACCACGGTCTGAAAGCTCCCACTATTAAAAGAATAAAATACGCCATGAAGTAGCAGTGTTTTCTCATTAATATTCTAAAGACCGATCTAATAGCCCTTTTTTGGAGCTTATGAATTCGGGTGTATTCTCGTGACGTCATCATCGCTGTAGTGGAAGGCTAGTGTCATCATACTGTCCCCCATGACTATCTACCTCAGTGCAATGGCCGCTATCTTCTCGTGAATACCACCTATACGTTTTGTCTGAAGGTCAGATTAATCTAGTCAAAACTGCTGAATTTTACATCCATTAGAAGTTTTCAACTCCTAACAATTCATGCTAATAATTCTACAGGACTTCTTATCATTTTAATTCAACTCACAATAGTGCTATTTTAACAATCAAAAATTATATTGACATTGAGCTGCCATTAAATAATTTTAATATTTTTTTTTAGTTTATAGCCGATGGAAATGTTTTGTCCTAATTTAACTGAATGGACAATTGGTTGGAAACTATCTGAGACGATATCAACCACTTTCCCAACTCAACAACATTGGTGAGCACTGGATTGAGAATTGAATATTGTAAGAAGAAATTTAAAGCTTATGTTCTGGGTTGAGCTGATTTGTCCCTCAGTTTAACGGTAATAGTAAGTGTAGGTAGTTGTTGGCTGGCGTGACATAAAGGTCTTCCTACGCAACGTAACCTGGCCACCTGGTATAATCGATTAAAAAGTAATTATGAAATCTTTGTCGCAAAAGCATCTGGTACGACCCTCGAATGATGATTGTTGACAGTTAGTGGGCCTTTGAGAAAAAAACCGTAACATAGCCGGTGATCGCCTGAAAAAGAGTGTTACGAAAAATGTAACGAAAGCGAACTTTCACTACAAAGTATAACAAAGTAGGGTTTAGAATATTTGCATACCCATAAACATAGGTACCTGAATTTAGCAAGTTATCATTATTATTTTAAGCACGCTATTAGGTACTAATTCAATGTTATATTATCGATCTGTTTATATTTTTGATTCGATGTGCAATAAACAAATGGGCTTAGTTGTAATAAGAGATAATAATATTTAATAACAGCTAGGCTACTTCCCAAGGCACCAACTTAAGCCTAAGTCATCTAGCGACTTTTATGGCTATTAATTCAGGATGCAGGGTAACAATGCGTAGGAGGGTGGGGGCAGGTCCTTCATGTCACGCGAGCCAACAGCTCCTTACACTAACTGTTACAGTTAACCTCCACAAATGCTTATGGAAGGGAAAACCGAAGAGCACGGGGAAACAACCTTTAAACAGTAGGTAAAGAACTTGCACCGCAGAAGGAATTGTTCCGAGTTTTCACCCAGTGCCTCTTGCGCGAGGTGAAAGTGCTCACCACCTGATGTTTATGTATATTTATTAAGGTTACGTTTTATCGACAAACTATGTAGCGTGTTTCTAAAAGAAATGTCGCGTGTAACGACAATGAAAACATTAGCGAGGAAATCAGTAGCGCGAGCAAAAATACAAAAACATTTCCAGTTATTTAGTACACAGTTCGGACTTCATTCAAAATTCGTTTCGATGTTCAAATAAAGAAAAACGTTTAAATTAGAACTGGCCTAAAGAGAGGTTCACAATTCGCCGGTCCAAAACCACACATTAAACACTTTAATTTTTTTAAAACCCAAGGCACATTTATTTGAAATTTACAAAGTAGGACAACGGTCCTAGGTGATAAGGATTTCAGAAATTTATACAGATAAAAATTTACTTTTAAAAGCTGCCGTACAACTGGAGACGTTTCTTTAATGTTTCTTTAAATTATAGATATATTTATTGCTTAATCATTAGCCAACTTGTCATGAATACGTTCGACACTTTGAGGAGCTTTACCATTTTCATCAGGTAAGCTGAACTGCCTTGGCTGCGAGGTGTACAGCATTTGAAATAAAAACAATAAAAACAGCCGTTTTTGATTCAGTTGGACCGGGTACCTGTTTGTAGCAAAAACAGGATGCATTAAAAATATAATTATATTAGGGAGACAGTTGTCCCAACACGGTTTCAAAGAGGCAAGGAAATTATTTAGTATCTATGTTTCTCAGTTTTCTTTGGCTCCTGAACATGACCACATTTTTCAAGCTGAAGACCTAACTTAACTAGTATAGCTTGAAAATAACATAAAATTACCCTAATCTAACCAAAATCAGTGAAATATATTTGATTCTTAAATTTAACTGACATAAAAAAAGAAAACAGAAAACATTGGAAATTGTTGCTATGCTAAGACCCTACAAGTTATCCCATCTATAGTGGCATGAAATATAATATTCTAATAACTGCAAAAACTGAATAACATTTGTGCATTTATTCAAGCATTTGTTTTTGTTCTGGAGACATTGATTGGGGCGAAAGGAAGCCGAAAGTTTGCGCATGTGATGAAACGTTCACTCGTCCGACGAATGAAGGTTAAATAACATTTTATTATTTAATTCGTGATTAAAATTGGTAGTTAACTGCATTCTAATTTATTTAAGTTAACTTTAGGAGTATCGTATTACTTCGTAGTTAAACACTCTTTTCCATTTAATTGAGTTATTTTAAATAGGTTTAACTTTAACAAACCAAATCAAATTGAACGTGTTGAGGCGGAGCTTAGTCACTCTACTAGAAAAAGGGTTGCACCTTAGACCAAGAAACACAGGGACGTCTCGCTCATAGCTTACCCAACGCTGTATTTTTCGGCGGGGCTTTGTTGCGGCTGCGGTAGGGAGAGGGGGGGTTAGGTGATACAGATAGTCAATAGGCGCCATCCATGAGAGATAAAAATAACGTTTTTTAAAGAACTTGAAAAAAAATAATCAGCTAAGAGTTACATATTTTTAAATTATTTTATATTTTTTTAATAATTTAGGGACACAAATATTAAAAAAACATACCAGAAATTTCGTTTTTTGGAGCCACGCTGTTGCAGGCCCCGTGCTGACAGATTGTAGGGCTGTACTCGCGACTCAAATAGCCAATAAAAATTGACTCACCTTGGCTACTAGCGACACAGCGCGAGATAAATAGGAAATAGGCAGCCGCAACGAAGCTTCGGCGCGAAATATCTATCGTGCGACGTCCCTGTGTTTCTTGGTCTAAGGTTGCACACGTAAAACGAACCGGCTTACTTGGATTCTGTTAGGTTTTTTAACGAAGTGTACAATATTTCTATATAAATTATTGTTCGGTTAAATAGAAAACTAACAAGTTGTTAAAGGTATAGAATTAATTATATTGATTTCATAAATTAAAATTTTAAATAAATCAATTTAAACTACTGATAATGATTTTCCAAAATTGTAGGAAACCCTCTGGATGTTTTTGTAGAAGTGATGATAGTTGACTTGTACGATATCAGCGAAGAAAGAATGGTGAGTGCCACCAATAAATGTAATTTGGGTGCTATAATTTACGTTAAAAAATGTAAAACAAAGTGCTGAGATTGTAGTTTTTTTATTTACTTTTGTCATGAAATATTTAAGGTTATATTTAAAGGTTATTATTAATTTCTGTGACCAGCAATTCGGGATGCAAATATATTTCGTGCTTCTGTGGAGGGATTCCATGATGAATGTCAGCAATTTGAACATTGATAGACCTCACACCATCCCCGAGTTCATCACGAAATGCCTCTGGATGCCAGACATAATATTCTATAACTGCAAAGAAACATTTCTTCTACAATCCACTATTCCCAATTCGGTTTTTAAATTATTACCAGATGGAAGCTTATACCACTACGCACGGTAACCATTTTATTGCACTAAACTTAAAAGTAGCATTTAGTTAAATCTATGATACATCTACTTGACCGAGCGATTATGTGTTACATAGCTCGATTTCATTTTCATGGTGGACGTGGTGAGATATTTTAAACAACTGGTACGAAAAATACTAAACTTTGATCTTAGACACACCACAAGGAAAAGCTTATTGCCTAAGTAAAATAAAATATTTGTTTAAGAATTAACCTAAACACTGCACAGCAATTAAAGGAATATCAATGCTATTTCGGAGAAAACCCCATATGTATAAAGTAAAATTTGAGGTGCTCTGTTAATTTGCCATTGATTGTAGTTGAACTGCAAATTATATTATACAAAGAAATCTTATCCAACTATCAATAGTTTTGCCTACAGTGCCTTGTTTTTTTTATTTGTTTATTTATTGAGTTATATGGTGGTTGCAGTAGCTACCCAAAATAATCCACACAAATTGGTTCAAAGCAAGGTTCTTAAAAATAGTTACCATAATTGTTACCACGGTAAAATAGTGCGATGAAAGTTTAATATATATGACGGATATTACGTAGTTATAATTCATGTAAGAATCCTGATGATTGATTTAAAAAAAATCTTAATCTTTTAACCACGTAGTATCCATTATGTATAATTAACTTTAATCGCATATGACGTGTCTGTCTCCGGTTTATGGGAACACGTAAATGGTCAGCCTAAACGCGCTTTTGACGTCACAAGCTGAGTTAAAGAGTGATAGGGGGAAGAGGAGTAAGAAGAGGATGCCCGTGTGGTTCTTCCAGGAATTCCGAGTAAAGAGGGGGAGCGACAACTAGTTATCTTGTGAGGTAGAGAGCACATGCGCAGATCGTATTTTTTCATTCTTCATCGAAATAAGCTACACTAGAGGCGTATTACGGAGAATAAATCTCCCCTGGGTTCAAAGAGATTCGCAATTATCCTGTACACGAATGATACATTTCTGAACTTAATTATAATAAAAAGCATAAATCTATGAGTAAATTTTAAGTACTTGCAGTTCAATAAGCGTTTTTCTGCTCCCCCACGAGAAAATGGAGACTACTTTTCCTACAGAAAATACTACCATAGAAATCGTATTTATTTCATAATGTGCAACCAAATACTTCCTTCGTATAAATTAAATTTTATGACCATGGTCTCGATGTATAAACTAAAATTAAAATCAACGACGGATACTTCATGGTTAAAACATTTTTATTTTTAAAAATTTAAAGACTCACGCTTGACAAGGCGTGTCATACCCGAAAGCTAGTCAAATTTTTAAAAATTAAAATGTTTTAACCATGAAGTATCCGTCGTTGATTTTAATTTTAGTAAATACTTCCTTATTTAAACAATTGCTAGAGCGGTTTTTACACCCTGTTAAATCTGATTATTAAATGTTACTAATATAATACATCTGATTGAATCATATGGTATTGTTATTATTATTATTATTAAATCCGTGGTGTTAATTAAGCTGATTTTGGTCGAAAGAAGAATGGAAAACTTGAAGTTAATGAAACGTTAATGGTTAAAGAGGACCCATAAGCCATAGAAATAAGCGTGGATCACACATTATGTAAAAATCTCACCGAAACGGAAACCGAAAACGTAAAAATAATTATTTTTACTTAGAATACAACGCAAAAGCGAACTGAAAAGTTTTGAACTTTTTTCGCCGTCAAATATTTTTCGTTCTTAATCAGCCTGTGGAACATTCGATATTATACTTCGGAAGGATGGGGTGGGATTTAAATTTATATAGAAGAGCTAATCTTCGATACACTCGAACCCATTGAAAAACTCGACGATCTTAATCGCATTTAATGTTCACGGAAATGAAAACGGCTGACTTAAAATGAAACCAACTAACTTTTATTTACATCAAATTGCCCATAATTTAAAACGGGGCGAAGGCATTGCAGTGTTAATGCCTCGTCATCGTGGAAAAACCCCAGAAGGGGGACGGGATGTCTCAATATGAAGCAAGGTGACAGAGAAAAACAACTTTAAACCACGAAAGAACATATTAAGTTTACGAGTACAAATAGAAAAAATGAACAATTAAAATACTTGCAATATATATTTAATGCAATTATTTTAATTGTTATATTTATATATAGCCATTAGGTGTTCGCGTTTTTTTAAGTCTCGTGTCGCGTGCTTCTTAAAAAATTAATTTATGTTTCAATGTGTGTGTCAAAACATGAAACAAACGGATTCGTAACAAAATTTTATTTCACGTTTAAGTTTTCAGTTTACGTTTGGTCCACGTTTTTATCTGTTAATGTTTTCGCTCTTTTAGCGGCTCATCAGTTGTGGTAATTAAAACCATTGTTTTTAAACAGGTACCAGCTAGTAATAAATTGCCAAATGGACTTTAGGCTGTATCCTATGGACCGACAAACGTGTATTTTCCAAATCGGATTCTGTAAGTATAGTCAGTAGGTCATACGGATCGAGCTGTCAACGGCTCTCTCGTTTTAGATGAGCGCTTTCAGTATAAATAAATATTTTTTTTTTGGAAAAGTGACATTTTCCGCCTTCAAAGTTCCTTTGGGTCAATTTGAGTGTTAAATGTTTATTGGACATGGCTGCTACAGTGCTCAATTGGGCCCCCCTAATTTTCAAGGTAGTTCAAACCTACCTCACCATAATCAATTGAATTCCCGGTTTTATCAAAATACTAGGAAACATAAGATAATATTTTATTCTGCCTTAAAACTACTCACAAGAGTAAATTACCCTGGCAGCATTTGCAAATGGTAAAGGTCAAATTCATGTACATTACGAATTAGTCAGAGAAAAACCAGTTTACATCCTATTTGCCGCGTTGGTGGTTGTTCCGGAATCATAATCGATGAGATTAATGTGAAGAAAAAACGAAATTCTGAAAAAATAATATCTTTTCCCTAGGAATGTTTAGTATAAATTATTTGTATTTTATGCGCTTTTTAGTGTTAAGAAAAAACAAAACTTACAGTAAATTGTTTATTTTCGTATATTTAAAATGTGTTAAATGTGTCAGTGTACAGTCGTAGTAAAGATGCTGAATTGAGATGGATGGAAGAAACATTGGATAAGAAATTCCCGAGCATAGTCGTTCGATCGAGAGTGAAAAACCAACAATTTCACGTCGAAAAACCAATTGCTGACAAAGAAGTCATCGTCTGGCAATCAGGTGGGATATGAATGCACATTTTAGTGAACTTCTATTCACAAATAATTAACGAATATAAAGCAGATTTATAATTGCCTGAAGGTCGAGATAGTAATTTAGTAGACAGGAATAAAATTAAATAACAGTTGTTCGATTACAGTGAGAGTGTAATTTGAAACGACTCAAAGGTTAATTGTGCTCTATTTATTAGATAACTGTAACGTATTATATTCATTGCTAGCCCCAAGAATATAACCACGGTAGTATTCTGATTTCAGAATTAAAAACATGCCTCGAATTTATTTTGATATATTAAGTAATGATACATTTAATTTTATTAAAATTATAACAAATTATTAGTACTTGTACTGCATTAAAAAAAAACATCTGTGTTCTAAGAGGTCACAAGATATCGAAAACACTTCATCTCTAAAGTTGCAAGATATGAAATCGTATCCAAAGGCGAAACCGTCTCTGGAGATTAAATTCTCTAGAGACATAGTAATCCCAAAAAATGGTCTCTAGAAACGAATTCGTTTTAAGAGACTAAATCAAGTTCTACAGATGAATTCGTAACCTTCATCTGAATTTAACGGGCTAAATGGGTATCCTTTACATATCATACTTTTTATGCAACATTTTACTTTGGGCCTAAGCACTATTTGGTCTATTATAACACTAATCAAAAAAATATTATTAATATTATAAATAAAATTGCAGGGAATTCAACTGAACTGATATGCAAACTTATCTTCGTAAGATTCATCACCTCGAGCCTCCTCAACACGTATATCCCTAGTTTTCTCGTGGTGTGCTTGTCGTTTGTCTCATTTTGGTTGGACGTCAATTCGGTTCCCGGTCGAGTGACGCTAGGCGTTACTTCATTGTTGACTCTTTCGACGCAAATCGTATCCGCCCGCAGCGCCTTGCCAACAGTCAATTACATGACGGCTCTGGATATTTGGCTTTTTGGTTGCCTTCTTCTGGTGTTTCTGTCTCTGGTGGAATTCACGCTTGCTAATTCCCTTGATAGGATGAGAGTTCTTCAGGTAATCATATTAACAGAGGCTTGTATTATAATCACTCCTCCCATGCAGAATTAGAGCTTATCTTTATTCTTAGAACTTTAAGTACGGAGACCTTTGAGAGGTTATTCCGTAGCACACGATTGTAACGTGCGTAAGTGTCACCTCACAAACAAAATCATGCAAAAAAATAGTCGCCGTTCACCACTGGTGATATAGTAAATGGTAAACGATTTAAAAATTCTGTGCTAATTATGATAACTTCAAGGGTTCTTTTAAAACGATTTTCAAATTTTTCTATAAAATAGTAAGATATAAAACGAAAGTAGTAAAATTTTCGTTTGAAATGAAAATGTTTAAAATTTTACCCACGATGGATTCTTAATTTTGGATCAGATCTTGTTTCCGATGAAAATGTCTATATGTGTCATCTTTTTAATTTCAGAACCAAGTGCAGCCCACCGTCACATTAGTAAAAGAACTCAAAGATGGGAACAACCGTTTGAAGTTCGAGAATTTGAAAAGTAGCAAATGGAATTACACCAGTCTTGACATTGATCGGATCTCGAGATACTTTTTCTTGTCAGCCATGATGATATTCACGTGCGTCTATTGGACATTGTTTCTTTCGTTCACAAAAAAAACAGGATTTAAATAAAGATACAATAATTGGCGGTACATGCAACTTTTCATTTTTTGGTTATTGAAATTAAATACCAAAAATTGTATAATTGTTAGTGGTGTAAAATGAATATTCAAATGTTAAAAACTTTCCTATGTTGTAAATTTTCTTAAATTATTTATCCAAATTATTTGAAAAATTTAACTCATTTTGTATGGTTATGTAATCTTCTGTAATTTTTATGACGACAAAAAAATATTTCAGATGAAACATTCGTTAAACCTAGACCAATTTTTGAACCCGTTGATGTTGGCTAGTTCAAAAAATTACTTCAACTTTGGGGGAAATACTTTTGCTGCACGAAAGAAAAAGTTAAACCTCAAATGCAATTCGTTAGGAATTATTAATAAGCGCAAGTAACAGTTAATATGGTCTTTTCCGCAAGAACTGGAATAAAAAAATAAACTACAGTTTTGAAATCGGAAAATAAGGCCTCTACAACGAGAAACAAATAAAAACCGAAGTCAGTGGCGTAGCAAGAGGCGGAGGAGGCGGGTCGCTCCGGGCGGTAGTTCTTTTGAAATTGGTGACAAACATAGAAGCCATTCTGGACTTAAAAACTCTAGCTACGCCACTGAACAAAGTGAACTGTGTAATCTGAAGGTACCGTTAAACTTCGAGCTTAAGTTAGGTTTAACTTAATTTGAATGTTTCATGGTTAGACGTAAACTCTTATCTAGTATGTTCTAGAAAAAATGTCCTAGTAAAATTCCGTGGTTATTATTATTAATTATTTATAATTTTTATATGAACTGAGCTATTTGATTAAATACATTTATGCTGTCAGTGATTATTTCGACTATCTGACACTCTTTTGAAGCATAATAATAAAACATTTGGTCGGATGAATATAGACATAAGTAACGTAGTAACATAATTATCTCTGTAAGCAAAATTTATCACTGATTTGATTTCCATAGCTATTGCGCAATCAAAGTTTCTCTCTGTCTAAATATGCCGAAAGCGAAATAATCGCAAAGAAGATAATTTGCTTCTGAGTTCGATTGCAGGTGTAAATCGGAATATGCAGTGGTTAAAGTAGCTACATTTCGTTATTCATAAAATTGTAAATGGTTGTGCTACGGCATCACATTTTGAGAGTGATTACTGCTTATGTATGTGCAACAATTGTTTACTAATAATATTAATATAGCAGCTTTTATTTAAGGACTTAGTCACATTACAGTTAAATGACCGCAATTGTATCCAAATTATGGACAAAATATAACTGCAGTTGAAAATATGGAATTGTAGCTTTATTTAAGTCGTTTATAAAAGCTGCAAAAAAACCAGTACTGATATTGCATAAGATCTTGAGCCACATTGCCACTCATAATAAAGCCACTACTGTAAACAAAAAGCGGTAAAATTGCAGCTTTTATAAAAAAAAAGGTTTTTCAGTTACTTTATGTAGCTACATGTAAAGTAAATAATAAGCTATATTCCAAAAATCAACAAACGACCTACAACTGACATATTGTGGTAATTAGAGTCAACTTCAAACACTTTGGAGTCTCAAACGTTAATGCAGTTAAATTGGTCTTCGTATTTTTAAATGAAGTTAGTGAATGCATTTCAGTTCAATGTAGAGTAATTACCGCTATAATTTTGAGCAGCAGCCAAATTACAGCTTAATATTTTTGTAAGGGAAGTTTCTTCAAGGCTGTTTTTAAATCTTGAGCACAATTTACGAAAATAGCGGTTCCCTAATAGCACACACATATTTGATTCATTCCCAAACAAAGTTGCAACAAAAAGAATCTTTACGAAAAGAAATCTAATTCCAATCAATTTGCGTTAACATAAATTTACAAAAATTGTAAATAATGATTTTTGGGGAAAAAACATAAGAATTAGTTAATTTCTTTACCTATGTCGGTTAAATTGACAGAAAAGTTACTTGAAGAAGTAATTTTTGAGTAGAGAAAGACCAAATTGCGCATAATTTTTTAATGACTTCAAAGTTATTCAAGGGAGATAAACAATAATAATAATAATAATAATAATAATCAGCAGGGCTAATCAACCAAGGTACCACCTTAGGCCTAAGTCATCAAGTTAATAATAGCTGACTCAAAACCTCGGTATGTGTTGACAAAGTTACTTTAAAGTTCTGCCATGATCTTTTCCAAACTGTCTGGAAGCCACGATCTATTTGACGGAAATATGCTCGAAAAGTAATTGTAGATTGAAGAAAATCCCCCTATTCTGAAATTGATCATCTAGTATGCTAGAACAATAGTTGATAAATCTTTCGTTATATTGCACACTTATAATTAAAGTAAATTATGCTTCGACCGGTTTCAAGAGGGGTGCGACTAACTACACCGAACAGATAAGCTAAGCCTAATCATTTAAAATTTCAAAACTCATTGCGTAACAACGGAGTGCCTGCACAATGTTGGTGCCCCAAATAGAGAAAAACTGGTCTACCTTTGAAAATTCTAGCCTTTTTAATTCCTTTTTAATTCGTTTTCGAGTCGAAGATCTAATTGGTCCGAGTTTCCCGTCTTTATTTTATGCTCGAAGACGTATTGGTCCGACTATTTCGTAATATTTGTACTTACTTTAAATTTGTTGAGGGTTTAGCTTTTTCCCCTTTTCATTTTGTACTTTTCTATACCTTTTCGCCAGTTTAAGCAATTTCTTTATTACAGTTCGTAGATGGTTCTTATTACCTTCAGTAATTCATAATATGGGTTCAATATACATCACTTTGATTGGGCGGCAATGCGACTAAGGAGGAACTTCATCGTTTTTATTAAGGGAACAACACCTCGAAATCGTACAGCTTTCAGAGCGTTAAAAATGAAATGTTTTAATGATTTATATTTAATGTTCTTTATGAAACCAAAATCAATACATGTTTATAAAAAAAACAGAGTTATGGACTAGAAGAGAATCGAATGTTGATAAAAAATTTAGTGGTTTCATTGAGAGCCCTTTTAATAATTTTTCGGCTAATTTTGAACCAATCTTAAGCCTTTGTCTAGCATGTCGCAAATGATGATTTAATCCTCTATGGAGCCCAAGGTTATTCTAAAATTCAGTATTTCTGATTATAATTTCCAATACTTATAAAGTTGATTAATCAGAAAATCCGATACAGCATTGCTATCAAAATATAGGATATTAATAAACTTGGTCTGAACTTAATTATTTTGTTCATGTTCGTAATATTATATTGAGTTGAAATTAACTTAATTAATTAATTTAGCGATCAACGCCTAAGCACTACGTAGTCAACTAGATGACACCGTACTGTCAACTCCTCTTTGGACATTGGGATTGTCTAATTTGCTGAATTTCTGGATGTCTGGACCGCTGAATTTTTAAGGACTCCTCCTACATAGAAGCTACTATCTTATAAACCGTCTGGACCAAATTGACTAATTTGCTGAAGTGCTGAATTTCTGGACCCGAAAATTTTACTTTATTTTCAAACCGTCTGGACAAAATTGACTAATTTGCTGAAGTGCTGAATTTCTGGACCCGAAAATTTTAGTAAAATTTTTCGGTCCAGAAATTCAGCACTTCAGCAAATTAGTCAATTTTGTCCAGATGGTTTGAAAATTAAAGAAACTATTCGAAAATAAAGTACAATTTTTCGGTCCAGAAATTCAGCATTTCAGCAAATTAGTCAATTTGGTCCAGACGGTTTCAAAATTAAAGAAACTATTCGAAAATAAAGTAAAAAATTTCGGTTCAGAAATTCAGCACTCTAGCAAATTATTCAATTTTCTCCAGACGGTTTCAAAATAAAGTAAAATTTTCGGGTCCAGAAATTCAGCACTTCAGCAAATTAGTCAATTTTGTCCAGACGGTTTATAAGATAGTAGCTTCTATGTAGGAGGAATCCTTCAAAATTCAGCGGTCCAGACGTCCAGAAATTCAGAAAATTAGACAATCCCCGATTTTTTTCAATTGGGTGAAATAAATTCAAAATCAACCAATAGAAATTTGTAGCATACATTTTACATCTATTATTTTCAGTGGACGGGTTTTGCAAGCTCGTGATCGTCATGGCTTATTTTAATCAGAAATTTACACAATATAATTGGTATTTAAGTGACATTCCCGAGAAAAAAGTATAAATACTCAAACTGTCAAGGTAGTTGAGAAGGGAAACCATGTATATACTAAAACCAGAAAAGAAAGAACTTCAAAGTAAGATATAGCCAATTTAGACTTTAAACCTAGGCTTCCCTTACGAAAATGACTTGATCCAATTTTGGACATTGGATCCAATTTGTATCAAGCTATATCCGGAAGGGATCAAATAAGGATCAACTATTTCTTGATCAAATCATCTTTATCAAATTTGGATCCAAAAAATCTTTTAACTAAGAACTGGATCCAAATTTGATCAAAATTGGTTTGATCCAATAGCATTGGATCTAAATTTGGATCCAAATTAATTTGATCAAATAAAATTGAATCAAATTTAGATTCAAAAAATCTTAACTAAGAATTGAATCCAAGTTTCATCTAAATTAATTCGATCAAATAAAATTGTATCAAATTTAGATCCAAAAAATCTTTTAAATAAAAATTGAATCTAAGTTTGATCCAAATTAATTTTATCAAATAGCATTGGATAAAATTGGGATCCAAATAAATTTGATCAAATTAATTTGTTCAAATAAAATTGTATCAAATTTGGATCCAAAAAATCTATTAACTAAGAATTGAATCCAAGTTCGATCCAAATTAATTTGATCAAATAAAATTCTATCAAATTTGCATCCAAAAAATCTTTCAACTAAGATTTGGATCCAAGTTTTATCCAAATTAAATCGATCAAATAAAATTGTATCAAATTTAGATCCAAAAAATCTTTTAAATAAAAATTGAATCTAAGTTTGATCCAAATTAATTTTATCAAATAGCATTGGATAAAATTGGGATCAAAATAAATTTTATCAAATAGCATTGGATAAAATTGGGATCAAAATAAATTTGATCAAATTAATTTGTTCAAATAAAATTGTATCAAATTTGGATCCAAAATCTTTTAACTAAGAATTGAATCCAAGTTTGATCCAATTTAATTTGATCAAATAAAATTGTATCAAATTTGGATCCAATTGATATTTAGCCGGGACACTTTCTTGGAATCGTGTATGGAATCTTGTACGGTGTCGTCATCTACCGCCAGCGGTTAGAAACACTGAGAATAACTTAAGCCGGTGGCTTAAATAGATTATTTCTAAAATATATGACGGCACCGTATAATGATAAATGGCAGCCACCGTAAGTGTTTCTAGAAAGTGGTCCCAACCGTGACACCATAGCGGATATCAATTGGGGGTTCAAGAATCTAGAGTAAATATTCCTAACTCAATGGTATAAACATAATTATAGAAGGATATAGGAGATTAGATAACTACTTTTTAAAGTTTTTATGTCTGGCGAGACCGCCAGAACAATATCGATCTCAGTAAATATATTTTTATTTCAATGGTTAAATTTATCGAACAACTGGCAACATTTCGATAAAACTCTACAGCATAGAAATCAGAATGTTACTTGAACGATTTTTGCAATGGACCACGCGCCGATTTGAAACTGGCGGATTAGTCAGTAACGCCCAAGGTTAGTAAAAAATGATATAAAAGGTAGCCTCGTTTGGGTGGTTTTGGTTTACGCGTCCTCTTATTTTAAGTCTGTTCCCTGCCTTCTACACTCTAGTCGCTTCTCTAATAGTTAGCCTTCTAAAAGTTGCAGTGACGTCAATCGGTTCCGGCCAATTACATTTGTTTGTTTTATTTAATCTACCATCTAAGCGGAACCAGGGGTAAAAACAAGGGATATGGGTGGGTATATAATTCATTGTTTTTGTTAATTTTTATGTTGTATTTACCTCAATTATATTCGTTTAACAAGTTTTGAGCACTTGGAGCATGTGATGCACGTGCAGTTTTTTTATCAGTTTCTTTATTTTAGGCCAAAGTAGACGACGTTTGGCAGATATCGTAGGTTTCCTAGGTTTTTGGCCTAAAAATTAGCTTTTCATTATAGTACCTTATCGTTTCTTGGCTCGAATTGTTATGAAGTTTGGTGTTGTTCTCGTCCTTTCGGCTATGAATAATTGTCAAAAGTGCTTCGCTGTGGGTTACTCTCACAGCTAAATGAAAAGTGTTGTATCTGCTGTTAATGCTATTTAATTATAATTCATGCCACTAAAATTACCTATTTTTAGAAGTAATGATTACCGCCCAGATTCCGCACTTAAAATGCTGGTCCCAGTCAGTATCGAAATCTCATTGGATCAAAAGTTGGTCCAAACTAATTGGATCCCGACCGGATCAAATCTCTTTGGATCCCAGCTGGATCCAAATCTCTTAGTATGCCATCTGGATCCAAATCTAATTGGATTCCGACCGGATAAAAGTATCTTTGGATCAAAAGCTGTTCCAAAACTAATTGGATCCAGACCAAATCCAAATCTCTTTGAATGCCAACTGGATCCAAATCTCATTGGATCCCAACTGGATCCAATTCTCATTGGACTAAGAGCTGTTCCAAATCTAATTGGATCAAGAGCGGATCCAAATCACATTGGATGGCGACTGGTTCCGAATCTCATGGGATCAAGAACGGATCCAATTCTCATTGGATCAAGCCCCTTGGATCCCAAATAGATAACAGTTGGATCCAAAATTTAATCATGATAAGTCTGTTATTGGATCACCGTTTGATCTGTCCAATTTTTTATGAAATTAGGATCAAATTTTGAGCAATGAGAATTTAAACTCTCGTTAGCATTGAATGGATGGATTACGACACCTGCATGGTGTTGAGCAAAAACGTATAAGCTTCTACAATGTGTTTCTACGCATAGCCCAGCAATGTAGGCTGTGTAAAAATGCATTGCGAATTAACCTACTAAATGTCAATCAAATTCTTTATCTTCCAAAATATTTAGTTTAATGAATTTTACTATAATAATATTCTTGTGGTATTTAAAAAATTACTTTTAAAAATTTTAAACAGGAACTTTTACAGGAACTTGGTTTTTATTTTTTTTCATCTGTTCATTCGGAAAGGAAATCTTTAAGATGTTGAGGAACATTGCGTTGGCGTTTCTTCGGATAATTTTCTTTCAATATATCACAATTTGCTGCTTTGACATCACATAATTCTGACTTAGTATTTATATCTTCTTTAAAAAATCTTTTCGCAATTATTTTTTCCTTTTCTTTGGAGTAGTTTGATTCTTCATGATGTTAGTTAGTGAATCCTGAAGAGTCCCTTTTTATTTTTAGGGAATGATGAACTCTTTTTGGCAGTTTTTCCCTGGGACGTTTAAAATAACAAACAGTTCATCCCGCAAACCACTAGATCCCTTCGAGTTGATATTTTTATCTTCTTTTTCAAACTCCTCTCTGGCTGTTATAAATTCATTACTTGTAGCGTGAACAAATTTCCGTTGAACTTTATTAAAAAACAGCACTGCAAGTTCTTTTGAAATCGAAAAATATTTCTTGCAACTCATCTTTGTGCGTATGCACTTCAACAATCACAACGTTATAAACAAAATTGATGAAGTTTAATAAAAAACCACTTTAATAAGTATAGTGCTTCACAAGGATGATTAAATTAGTCCATTATGAAAAGGGATAATAAAGCTAAACAATAAACAAATTTGAAGAAATTTAAAAACTTACTAATAGCTCGTACCGATAGGTCTTCGAGCAAACCAAAAGACGCGAAACTCGGACCAAATAGGTCTTCGAGTGAAAAACTAAATTAATTTAAATAAAATAGCCAGAAATTCCAACGGTAGACCAGTTTCGTCAGTACCGTGCGGGAAATCTGGCTTGCGACTATAACACCGAATAGAGAAACTAAGCCTAAATATTAAATAGCAACGGAAAGCCGAATAGGGGGAGAGTGGTGGAGATAAGTATATACGCAATGTTAAGTTTAAAGGAACCACCTATGGGCTGCATTGCAAAGGATGATAAAATTAGCGAATAAGTAGATTAATCCATTATGGAAAAGGATAATAAAGCTAAACCCTAAACAAGTTTGAAGATATTTATTGAAACGCTTCACAAACCTGTAGTATTTTAAAGTTTGTTTTACTTATTTGGTAAGGTTTGAGCATTTTGATGTATGTGAATAATTTGTTTTAATTAAATTCCTAATATCTTGTTTTAGATACTACTCAAAACTCCTCGTATATTTGTAACAAACATAGAAAGTCATCTTCATTGGTTTAAATGTTAACCTTCTCCTCCTCCAAAGCATTTTCAAAACAAGTCAAAAAAGGAACTGAATCATTCAACTTAATATATTTCAACCACTCTTTTTTGTTTTCTTACTTTGTTGAATGGTGTCTTCTGCACTTTTCTTTTTAACGTTATTTAGCTCATAAATGAAAGTAGAGACTTTTTTAAAGCTTTCCATAATTTTGGAATAAATGGACTGATGGCAAAGTACATAATGTAGTTTTTCATAAACATTATTTTCTCCAAATAGTTTAACGAAAGCTTTAGGGAACTCTGTTTCCATGTCAAAGTCATCCATAACTATATTAGAAGAAAATATATTATGTTATTAGATTCCAAGGGCGTATTTAAGGGGGGGTTTGGGGGTTCAACCCCCCCCCCCCCGAAATGCTGATGACCCGGGGGCGGGGGCGCCTAATAAAAATCAGTGAAACTTCCGTCAGCACCCCCCCCCTGAAATTATCCCTCAAAACCCCCCCTGAAATAAAATCCTGGATACGCCCTTGTTAGTTTCAGCTATCTGTCTGGGAAGTTAACGGGAAAGAAACATATTAAAAACTAAGCAAAAAAAACGCGGACCCGGGAAGGTGTGTGCCTAGGATTCTCAGCCAAAATGCCAAAAGACGTTCAAGAGTTTCACTGTAAGGTAAAGTGTAACTATGCAAGGGAAAATGAAATAATTTATTTATTTATTTTGATCTAAAATGCATAAATATAAAAGCAGCCCAGGCAGCCAGATTCTATTGCTGTAAAGACTGTAGAGAGAAATTTCATAGGCAAAGGCCTAATAGCTCATAAATACAAAACCAACATATTTAGGGAAAATATTTTGTCAAACTGAAGAATGACATAAAACAATTGAAAACGGAAATAAGAGAGATAGGAATCTTGGTAGCGGATAATGCAAAGAACATTAATGAACTAGCCGAGACGACTAAATATAAGGAGATGAATAGAACAGATGGAACTTTAAAAATAATAATTGATAATATGGAAGGCATGGGAGAACACATAAACCAAATAAAAGAAACTTCAGGAAAAAATGATCCAAAAATAAAGAAATTAGAAACACAACGGAAAGAACTAAGTGAAACGTACGCAGAAATATGAATGACAGTGGAAGGTAATGAAGAAGAAAACATAAGAATACCAAGAGAAGAAGTAAGGCAAGATCAAAGAGTAGGATTACAAAAACAAAAAGGAAGACGTAGAACTAATAGTGGAAGGTAATGAAGAAGAAAACATAAGAATACCAAGAGAAGAAGCAAGGCAAGATAAAAGAGTAAGAGAACGCAGACACGGAAAATCCAAGCTATCTAAAGGTATCGAAGAAGAATTTAAAACCAGCCACAACAAGAAAGGACCAAAGCCAATTAAGGCATGGTAGCGGATACGACGAAACGTTTAAAATAAAACCAGTAAATAATTTCTATACATATTATATTGATGGATGCAAACCTGACACGACAGAAAATCTGATAAATTAATATCTGAAAGATGTAGAGCGGGAGAGTTTGGAGACCAAAAAATCCCAGAAACGAAGTGGAGGTGTGATGCCCTTTATAGTTAAAAGGTATAGCAACGTCGAAGAAATTATGAAGCCGGAGTTGTGGCCGTGTGGAATATCTTGTGACTTACTAGCGAAGCAGAGAAACAAAATGACAAAAGTATGGGGTGTACGAAAGGATCTCACGAAATTAATAAGTGCAAGGCCTAATGCAAGGTATATACTCGCAAACCTAGACGGTGAAACGACCAGAGAATTCATAAAAGAACACTTTTGGCAATTCAAGTAGAAGCGCTGACAATAGTAGAAATGGAGACGACTAATAAATGGAGAATAGCCTATACAATAGAAGCAAAAGTTACGGATGATGATAAAATAATGAACAAAACCAATACAACTGGCCAAGGGAAGTATCAGTCAAGCATTATAGCTATAAAGAGAAGGAGAAGACTAGTTGTAACGCTATATTTAGTTCCCAAATATTTATTTGCTTTTGGTAATACATTTTCAGTAAAATTCAACTTAGTTTTAGTTGGGAAGGTGGTCCTACGTGTGTGGCCGATTTCTGAGCTCGCACAGGTCGCTGGGTGCAGTAATTGGTCTTAGATTTACGATCACTTTCTTCAACGCCTTTGTCAAAAGGGCAGTTTCTAGGAAGAGGTGACTCTGTAGGCCTAGGGGTCGCTCTACCTATTATACCCTGTCCTTATCTTTTACGTCGGTATTGGCGGTAGCTGCTTTCATTTATCCCCTTCTTAAAATATATATTGATGAATTATCAATCCCTTCTAAAAGCCCTCGTTCTATTTTAAGCCCTCGTTCTTTCTTAATTTATCGTAGTCATTCTTTCCCGTTTTTACATCGCCCCAAGAAAATAAGGATTGCCAAGGTACTGTTAAAATAATTTCCAGTGTCCATTGTTGTTTAGTGTATTTTTATTGTCGGGTTTTAAATAGAAACTCCGCTTAATTGCTTCATTAGGGCCATAAATGGTGTGTGGCCCATATTCCCGGGTTTTCCCAGAAAACTCGTCGTCACGAGCATTCCGCGGGAGGGGTCACCCTTGTTCGCCAATTGGGCAAGGGGAAGATCATCCCCTTGGTTCCCATTCGATCGCGGCGATGGTCCAGTGTTTTGATTGACATTGGCCCTGAACAAAACTCAGGTGTTGGGACCCAAACGAGAGAAAAGTCCGAGAAAAGAGATCCGGACGGATAATTTCACTGAAAAAGTGCTCCCCATCGATCTTGAAAAACTTAGGGTCGTTATCTCGGTCGCTATCCGAAAAACGGAAAACCAAGTCCGGGTCCCTTGCTCTTCGAGACAAGGTGGTTCGAGGCTAAACGCAACGGGAGAGTCGGCGCGGCGAAGTTGCGAAAAGTGTCGGCTCTCGTATTGAAGCGCTGTGCGTGGCGTCCGTCTGGTGCCCATGGTGACGGCATAGGAGACTTAAGCACGGACGTTGGGCCTTCGCTGACTATAAGTATCGATGTTTATTTGTTTATTTGTCAATGTTGAAGGTGGGCTAGGTGTGCGGGAGTTGTGTAAATATAGTTTTCTGTCTGTTATATATTGTAAATAGTTTGTTTTAGATGTTTAAAGTGTATTTGTTTTTCTGTAGTTGTTATTGTGATGTTTAATGGTTAGTCAGGTGTTTTATTTAGTTTAGTTGTTTTGTATATGTTTGATCTGTCGTATTCCGGGTTCGTAAATATTTGTTTTTCTAGGTAATGTTATATTTGATTTCAATTAAAGTTTGGCAATCCTTATTACCATCGTTAATAATTTTAAAAGTAAGTTTAACCCCTAGACAGCAGCTATCGCTACGCCGAGTAACGAAGGTTATGCATATCTCCCGGGATTTAAGGTACAATTGTAGCAACTCAGGGTAAGTTGGCTATGGTTTCCCTGTAGGCTAAGAAAAAACGTTACATATAGTGAAGATGCAAACCTAATAGTTAGTGATAAAACTCAATGTCAGCAAAATAATAAGAATAAACAAGCAAAGGGACTGAGAATTGTAAAAATAAATATACCGGGAATGGGACAAAAAATTGAAGAAATCACAAATTTACTTGAAACTTACAATATACAGATCCTTGGAGTTTACTGAAACATGGATAGCACCTGGTACACCGAATATACTTTTTAATATCCATCATACATGCTTTACAGGAAAGATCGGGATCATAAGAAAAGAGTGGGGTATCTATATATGTGCAAGAACACTTAAAGAAACAACCTCTCTGGAAAGTGTTTGGATAAAGATTAAGGAAACTAATGCCCCAAATTTCATAATTGGAAATCTATACATATATACCACCTATATCAAATTGTGAAAATGAATTTATGAAGCTCAGGAATCAAATCAATGAGTGTCAGAAGAATAAACAAATAAAAATAATTTTAATGGGGGACCTAAATTATGATCTTCTAAAAGGGAAGTTAGAAACTAAACCAAAAAAACCTGAAAAACACCCTAATTGAATTTGAACAAATGATTACTGAAGCAACAAGAACCACAAATGAAACCAAGACATTAATAGACCACGTATATACAAACACCCCGGAAAGGATAATTTAAGCTAAAGTAATTGAACTGAGCTTTTCAGATAATGATATGACACTCATTACAGGAAAAGAAAAGTGATAAAACCAGTAAAGGAATTTAGACAAGTCAGACAATATACAAAAATGGACCCAATTGCTTTCATCAACGAAATGGCAAGTGATTTGACGCAAGTACAGGAAGAAAAGGATCCTGACGAAATGGTAGAAAACCTACAATTAATCATAAAGATGGTAATGGAGAAATATGCTCCGATAAAACCAAATTTCACTACAAATTAAAGTGTACTATGGATAGACAGTGAAATCAAAAGAATGATACACACCAGAAATATTTATAAAAGAAAATCTAAAGACCATATTAGTGGACATATGTACAAAGAACATTATATTAAACAAAGGAACGTAATCAACAAGGCCATTCGAGAAAAGAAAAAGAAGTATTTTAACCCAAAATCAAATAAAAAACAACATAAGAACAAAACCGAAGCAATTTGGAAAACAATAAAGCCACATTTAAAAGAAAAGAAAAAGAATAAGATTGATACCATAATATGTAAAGGGACTGAGTACACAGAACCTGATGAGATTGCTGAAACAATGAATAACCATTATATTAATATAGTAGAATATTTAATATATGATACACAACAAATAGTAAACAGTAACAGTAGGGGACAAGAAAAAATGGAAAGAACGATATCCACACCACTTCACAACCAGGTCCAGATATAGGAATCACATTCAGTAATTTTGTGGAAGTGACGGAAGAAAAAGTATTCAACATTCTTAAAAAAATTAAAACTAGAGCTGAAGGAAATGACGAAATACCATCAGTCATAATAAGAAATACAGCGGCCATTACAGCGGAATATATCAAGAAAATAATAAATCAAAGTTTCAGAAGAGGAAACTTGCCAAAACAATGGAAGGTAGCAAAAGTGGTCCCTGCTTATAAATCCGGAGACCCCCAGAATCCAAAGAATCACGGTCAATCACCGCCCTTTGTCAGTACTCCCTGCAGTGAGCACAGTGTGCGAAAAAACTGCGAATAAACAAACGTATGCATTCTTGAGTGCAAATAACTGTCTTTATAAATTTCAATCAGAATTTCGCCCTGGTTATTCGACTATAACAGCATTTATAAATCTGTATGAGGATATAATCAAACGAACACAGAAAGGAGAAACCGTAATCGTGGTATCCATTGACCTGTCAAAGGCATTTGATACAGTAAGACAAGATGTGGTAATAAGAGAACTGGAAAGCTGTGGCATACAAGATACCGCATTGGACTGGTTTAAGTCGTATCTAGGAAACCGCCAACAATTTGTAAAATATAAAGAAACAAAATCAACAACAAAGAAGATAAATTACGGAGTACCCCAAGGAAGTGTACTAGACCCTCTACTGTTTAAAGTCTATACGAGAAATATACATGAAGGTTGTGAAAAATCAAAAGCAAACGATTACGAGGATGATGGAGCCATCACAATCTCAAACAAAGAGATATTACCATTAATAGAAGACGCAAAAGAAGGAATAAGAATGCTAGGGAAAAATCTCCAAAAAAAGGGTTCCTGTTAAATAAAGACAAAACAAAATTTATGATCTTCACACCGACTAAAAAAATGAACGCCAAATGTAACAATATACAAACTATGAGTAATGGGGAAATAGGTAGAGTCGAGGGTTTTAAATACTTAGGAATTTGGATCGAGGAAGACTTGAAATGGAAAACACATATTGATTACATACATGGCAAAGTAAAACAAAGAATATGGATAATGAAACCAATTCAAAACGCGATAAATACTGAAGAATTAAAAATGATATATAACGGACTAATTAAACCACTGTTTGACTTTGGAAACATTTTCTATAACCAGGCAAATATTAAAGAAAAAAAGAAGCTACAAGTACTACAGAACTATGCGGCAAAACAAATTATAAAAGCCCAAAAAAAAAGATCATCAGCAACAGAGGCTAGAGAAAAAGCAAACATCAGAACACTTGATGAAAGCTACAAACTTGATATATGCCTTCTCATGCATAAAAATAAAAACAATAAAACCCCACAGTATGTCAAAGAATGGTTCATACAAGAAACAGTGCAACCTCAATACATCACAAGAGGCAGTATTATAGATTTTCAAAAGCGCAAGATGGAAGGAATACATGCCAAAAGGAGTGTAGCGATAAACGTAATACAAATATGGAATAGCCTACCAACTCGAATTAAAAACGAAGAAAACTATAACTCTTTTAACTAGTTTAAATAAATACTTTATTTTAAACAATAACAGATAAAAACAAGAATCTCTTAAATCATATAGATTACACTTATTTTATTATTTACTTAAAGGGTAGGATCCAACTGTAAATCCGTGGGAAACTGAGGTGGTGATCCTAATAAAGCTATTATTTATTTATTTATTTATAATAATTAGAGTTTAGCAAACACGAATAAGTTATATTTACCAATAATAAGTTGAACTGCAAGGAAACAAAATGCCCAACCCCAACCCTTGGGAAACAACGTGTGAACTGAACCATACGGAATTTATTTGTCTGCTCTAACCATATGGATGAAAACAAAACTATCTAAATTTAAATAATATTCTTACACTTTTAAATATTTCTTATCGAATCGTAATGTAGATAAAATTTAAAGTTTGAAGTATTAACTGTTAAATTTTAATTAAAACCGTAAGTCGTTAGGAGCATTATACAGGCGCGCTTCATACATTAAAACTTAAAATCTAATGTCTATTATGCTGCCATTTGCCCGAGCTCTAGCCAGGTGTTCTAAAACGCTACCCCTCGCAAAGGTTTTTTGCCCTTTTCTCCCTACACCAAAAACACGGTCGTATTGGAAAACCAACCGAATTGACACACTCTATTAAATTTCTAAGGCTGGTTGTTAATAGTCCGATAAAAATATTATCCTACGAGGAGACTTCCCATCAGTACTTCCCCCGCGTAAACCTGCGGAAAAGAGGATTTCTCTAATTGGTCGGAATTTACGGCCAGCTTTGTCGATTTTTTTTGCAGTCTAACCAATTCGCAAAGGTTTTGGGTAAATGTAAATTAAATAACATTTAAATAAAACAGCAAACAGATCCTCCAATTCCAATTAGACAATTCATTTTATATTTTTAACTTATAATTTACGTGTGAATCATAAGAAACGTTCGCGTAAGGCGGCTTAAGCCACGATTCTTGCTAAGGCTTATTTTTCCCACAAAAGAAGACGAAATTTGTTTTTAACGTTTTTTATAGTTTTGATATCTGTACATAGATGGCGCTGCTGTTGAACATACGTCACAGACCCCCTACCCCCTTTCCGAAATCCTCTAGTAGTGAGGGAAAGATAACAACTTCGGCGAAATATTTTTATCGGCCTATATAATAACAAGATGTCACGGACATTTGAGTACACACAATCCCACTGATGTATTAACTTAATAAACCCAAGAGGAATGTTATCGGAAAAGAATTATTCGAGTTACCTGGTTTTGGAAATAAGGTGGCGAAACGCGAACACGTTCATTTAAATTAATTTGTATAAAAACCAAGCGTTTCGAGTTAACTGGTTTTGGAAATAAGGTGGCGAAACGCGAACACGTTCATTTAAATTAATTTTTATAAAAACCAAGTTTTTCGAGTTACCTGGTTTTGGAAATAAGGTGGCGAAACGCGAACACGTTCATTTAAATTAATTTGTATAAAAACCAAGCGTTTCGAGTTAACTGGTTTTGGAAATAAGGTGGCGAAACGCGAACACGTTCATTTAAATTAATTTTTATAAAAACCAAGTTTTCCGAGTTACCTGGTTGGTTTTGGAAATAAGGTGGCGAAACGCGAACACGTTCATTTAAATTAATTTGTATAAAAACCAAGCGTTTCGAGTTAACTGGTTTTGGAAATAAGGTGGCGAAACGCGAACACGTTCATTTAAATTAATTTGTATAAAAACCAAGTTTTCCGAGTTACCTGGTTGGTTTTGGAAATAAGGTGGCGAAACGTGAACACGTTCATTTAAATTAATTTGTATAAAAACCAAGTTTTCCGAGTTACCTGGTTTTGGAAATAAGGTGGCGAAACGCGAACACGTTCATTTAAATTAATTTGTATAAAAACCAAGCGTTTCGAGTTAACTGGTTTTGGAAATAAGGTGGCGAAACACGAACACGTTAATTTAAATTAATTTTTAAAAAAACCAAGTTTTCCGAGTTACCTGGTCTTGGAAATAAGGTGGCGAAACGCAAACACGTTCATTTAAATTAATTTGTATAAAAACCAAGCGTTTCGAGTTAACTGGTTTTGGAAATAAGGTGGCGAAACGCGAACACTTTAATTTAAATTAATTTTTATAAAAACCAAGTTTTCCGAGTTAACTGGTTTTGGAAATAAGGTGGCGAAATGCGAACACGTTCATTTAAATTAATTTTTATAAAAACCAAGTTTTTCGAGTTACCTGGTTTTGGAAATAAGGTGGCGAAACGCGAACACGTTCATTTAAATTAATTTTTATAAAAACCAAGTTTTTCGAGTTACCTGGTTTTGGAAATAAGGTGGCGAAACGCGAACATGTTCATTTAAATTAATTTGTATAAAAACCAAGCGTTTCGAGTTAACTTACCTACTTCCTGTCGTACGACGCGTTAAACGTGCGTAAAACGTTGGGGGTCACACTTATTGTTACTCTTGGGAACACGTTGAAAGCTCGGCGCGAACGGCCTTGAAAAATGCGAGAGGGAAACTGGCGTTGCGGGGGTCCGCATACGCTGTCGAAAAAACCTCACTTAGAATTAAAATTAAGCAACGTAATTGCAAATCTAGGGTTAAGGGAAACCACAGCTATTCAAAAATATAACTCTCATGAAAATCGGACTTAAATTAAAGAACGTTATGTAGACTTTTAGGCGAAAATATAAAACCGCGAAAATTGGGGTCCCGTAAATTAACCAGGAAACTATACTTAAATTTAATATTTACTGATATAACTGAAGTTGTATATCCGCTGAATCCTAACCTTACCAAAAATATTTTTTTTTAACGTTATCGGACTTAATTTTAAATAAAATATCAACCACACAAAGCGAAACCACAAAAAATAGTAAATTGGGCATTTGCCCAACTTCTCGGGCTCCGATCCCAAAATTACGAAAATCCCGTCGAGGCTATAATAGTGCCTATCGATTGAGATATCAATCGCCTTTGTACCACTAACGTACCGCGAGCAATCGTGTGTACGGCAGCGGCGGCGGCGGATACACAGTAGGTGATCGTAATACACACAAATCCCTAAGGATTGTGTGTAAAAACCAACTTGACAAGGGACCGAAAATTAATTATATGGGGGTACAACCAACGTTTAGGTTAACAGAAAGCCAATTTCACTGTCTAAAACATTTTTTTAGGTTTCCTTTGGCAAAAGTTGGTTCTTGGAACTGGTAACTTGCTTTCCGAACCCCTGCAACCGGCATGTAGACATATGACTAATTTAAAAGACTTTCTGAACAACGTCACTGGAAATTACTTTTTTACCCATGAACTCCCTTCAGTCGTAGCCGACGAAAATAACTCTGGTAGTGGCAACCTACATGGTCCTCTACCCCATTACAAGTGAAGAAGTTACTTCTATAACAGCGACCATCTCTAATAACTTCGGCGCAGGTTTTGATGAACTAAGCCTATGAAATTTATAATGCCTTATTTGTTAATTCCTATCGTATTTTTAATTAATCTCTCCTTTAGTACCGGTAAGTACCCTGGTGATCTGAAAAAAAACCATAATAGTTCCAGTTCACAAAAAAAGGGATTTATCGGACTGTAAAAATTATCGGCCTATATCTATTCTACCATTTTTAGCTTAGCTCTTCGATAAGGGGTTCAACAACCGCCTGCTCTCTTTTTTACTAAATATAAATTAATATCAGACTATCAATTTTGTTTCCGAGCCAATACTTAAACTATTAACGCAATAATGGGAGTCTTACTTTAGTCGCCAATTAGTCTCAATGTAGGATCAAGGATTTTTTAGTATTATGTAAGCATTAAAAACTGAGACCAGAATTGTGGGTCCTAAATAAAATCTATTTTAGTCTCAATAAAAGAGTTTTATTATTATATATTTAAATGAAACTCATTTTAGTCTCAGTTAGGAAGACTCATTTCTGGAGACTTGAAAGAAGTTTATTTGAGAGTTGATTATGAGTTACAATATTATATTAAAATAAGAGTTATTTAAGACTTCACTTTAGTATCATATGGGGATACTAATTTTTGGGGACTTGAAAGAGGCTTATTTGAGAGTTGATTATGAGTTACAATATTATATTAAAATAAGAGTTATTTAAGACTTCACTTTAGTATCATATGGGGATACTAATTTTTGGGGACTTGAAAGAGGCTTATTTGAGAGTTGATTATGAGTTACAATATTATATTAAAATAAGAGTTATTTAAGACTTCACTTTAGTATCATATGGGGAGACTAATTTTAGGGGACTCGAAAGAGGCTTAATTGAGAGTTGATTATTAGTTACAATATTATATTAAAATAAGAGTTATTTAAGACTTCACTTTAGTATCATATGGGGAGACTAATTGTTTTGGACTTGAAAGAGGCTTAATTGAGAGTTGATTATGAGTTACAATATTAGATAAAAATAAGAGTCATTTAAGACTTCACTTTAGTCTTATATTTGAAGACTCATATTTGGGGACTTGAAAGAGACTTAATTGAGAGTTTACTATGGGTTAGAATTTTAGATTAAAATAAGAGTCATTTAAGACTTCACTTAAGTCTCATATGGGGAGACTAATTTTGGGGGACTTGAAAAAGGCTTAATTGAGAGTTGATTATGGGTTACAATATTAGATAAAAATAAGAGTCATTTAAGACTTCACTTTAGTCTCATATTTGAAAACTAATTTTTTGGGACTTGAAAGAGACTTAATTGAGAGTTTACTATGGGTTAGAATTTTAGATTAAAATAAGAGTCATTTAAGACTTCACTTAAGTCTCATATGGGGAGATTCATTTCTGGGGACTTGAGCGTTGCTTAGAGGTAACAATTTGAAGTGAAACTAAAAGTAATCGTAAATTTCATGTTAAACTTACGACTGGATCCTCTTATCTAGCTATTTTTGTAGTGTCATCTAAAATGAGTTTCGCTCACGTGCCGCCCAATTTACTTAAATAAATGTACATTTGCCTAAACAATACACCAAATATTTCATATGATCTACTGTACTATACTTTTAAATTATCCTTTTAAAATTATATTGTAGTAAAGTCCAAACAACTGATCTGATTATGAGTTCAACTATAATGATCACTTAAGATTAATATTAAACAGGTAATGGATTTGCAACTTGAATCTGGAAGCTTGGTTACAAAATGGTCATACGGGATTGTCTGGCTTTATTTGGTTAAGCTAAACTTACTTGAAACCCTCACATACTTAAAATTAAAAATTTTTTATAAAATAACAGTTTAAAATTTTTAAGTCTATTTACTAAATAATATACTTGAAATTCTTAAAATAGGACATTTCATTTCAAGTAAAATTATTTCTAAGTACGAGTGTGTAAAACAAATGAACTGGGTGAAAAATAGCCTAGCTTCTAGCGCCATCCTTCAAGCCTGGAGATTTTAAAACTTGCAATCCAGCATGGCAGCTGAACAAAGTAGTTCATTATAAAATTAGATATTTAGAATGTAATTTTGTTTTTTCAAAGGACGCCCGAGCGTAAAAACTACCTGCTATATAGCGATCGCCATGCAATAATTGGTGAAGAATTTCACTATAGATTGCAGTGAACTGCTCACATACAAGGCACCCTGGATTTATATTAGTTTTACTGATATCGGCAGATTTCCAATTAGTGCTAGAGTTAACCCTTACCAAAATCGTGACTGTCACATTTAGGCTTAAAAAGGTTTTATTTAAAGCTGCTACAGTTCCTAATAAAACCTTCAAATAAGATTTAATTCATACTTATTCTGAGACTAATAAGAGTCTTAATTACGGTTGCAAAAATCTTGTAAAATCAAGTTTTAAATAAGTATGCAAGAATCAACACATTTAAGACTTTATTAAAGCTGCTACAGTTCCAAATACATCCTTATTGGTTACTTATTTCATACTTGTTTTGAGCTTAAATCAAGTCAAAGACTTGATTTAAACTCAAAACAAGTATGAAATAAGTAATAAATAAGGATTGATGTATTTGGAACTGTGTCTTTAAGACTTGATTTAGACTCGAAACAAGTATGAAATAAGTAATAAATAAGGATGTATTTGGAACTGTCTCAGCTTAAATTAAACCTTAAATGTGTTTATTCTTGTATGCTTATTTAAAACTTGATTTTACAAGAATTTTTCACCGTAATTAAGACTCAGAATAAGTATGAATTAAATCTGATTTAAGGCTGTATTTGGAACTGTGGCAGCTTTAAATAAAACTTTTTTAAGTTTAAAAGTGACAGTCACGATTTTGGTAAGGGATACTACGATTTTAAACTACCACGATAAAAGTCACGCCTGCGTAGGAGTATTTCGATTCTATCCCACATAAAAAACTAATCCATAAATAAAATAACTTAGGTATTAGAGTTGTCGCTGGGAACTGGCTCGAAAGCTATTTAACCAATAGAATTTGTCACACCCGAGTGAAAGGTATTTTATCTCATGCTAAACCTCTTCGTAACGGTTCAATTATTTCGCCCTTACTATTACTGAAATAATAAAGAATGGTCTGTTTTTGTACGCGGACGATACACTATTGCGGTTTGGTGGAAATTGCATCAACTATGTTGTGCAGGAAGTAAACAATCTGCTGACAAAATTAATTTTTGGCTTAAAAAATAACCTTAGTCTTAATTTGTCTAAAACGGAATACATTATTTTAAGCAACGTGGGGAAAAAACCGATTTAGTTGGAAACATAATGATAGAAAATCATATCTTAAATAGAGTAACTACATATAAGTATTTAGATGTTTGGTTTGAACAAAACCTAAACTGGAATACGCATGTTAACAACTTATGTAAATCTCTAAGATCCATTTGTGGTGTAATGCACAAATGTAAATCAATAATGTCTCATAAAATACTAAAAGAAGTTTATTATTATCTATTCTGTTCAAAATTAACTTATGGATATTGTATTTGGGGTAATACCACAAAAAATAATATTAATAGATTAAGCGTACTTCAAAAAGGAGCAATCCGCACAATAAATGATGTCTCTTATTTATGCCACACAAAGGAATTGTTCTTGAAAAATGAAATTCTGAATGTTTTTCAACTGTTTGATTATAAAAGTATTAACTTCTTATACAGGGTGTCTGCATTTGATCGGCCCAGGCATTTTCTAAAAAACTATACCTGCTAGAAATTTTCAGTGTTTACTCTCTCGGTGGAGATCGTTGTTATTTGTGAATTTCAGAAAAATCGTTAAATTTTACGGTTTTAGAATTTGTAGTTTTTGAACGCTAGGTGGTAGACGAAAAGTACATTTTGTCACTGAAATAATAGGTCATGAAAAATAACAAGTTGGTACTACCCAAATGTTTTTACGGCTCATGTTATTGTTATGATTGTCTGTGAAAAATGAACATGTTTTGAGCCAAATCATTGTTTTACTTTTACAAATTAAGTGTAAGAACAAGTGCAATTTTATAAGGAATTACAGTAGGACCCCGGACACGTTTTCTAGGGACAAAAAGTTGGTGTTTTTTATTAAACAAGAAAAAGTAGGTTTTAGGGTCTACAAAATGTCTTATTTATGCCAACTGAATTTCCGAAAGATTTTTTTTGCACTTCTGATTCGTTTAAAATGTGGGTCCGTTTTAGTATTTAAAGTGCCACCGCTTTGTTTGAAAAACATAATCTCTACGTAATCTTTAAAAAAAAACAAATCACCACACTATTCTCCGAGCTGTTGCTGACTTCGAAGGAGACGGCAATGTGAATCCCAGATTCCGCGGACCTGGACGTCATAACACTAATATGGAAGACACAGTCATCGCCTTCTTTGTCCTTTACCCTCGAGCAAGTATAAGAATGGCATGCTCCGATTTGGACTTGTCAAAATGTCTGGATTGTCCTTAACCACCATAATTTCACCCATTTCGTGCCAGCTCCACCAAGCACTTCACGATGGTGCTCAGCGCCTTAGGTTGGATTTTGGTAACTGGTTCAGTACTATGGTGGATGCTAACAAAGATTTCCTCCGTTTAATCCTGGCGTTCGACGAGTGTTTCTTTGGAAGGGACGGCCCATTTAACCGCCAGAATATCCATATGTGGAGCGATGTAAATCCGCACTGGGGATTTCAACATCACAATCAAGTACAATTCCGCTTAAACGTCTGGGCAGGTCTACTAAGAGATTGCGTCATTGGGCCATTTTTTCTTCTAAATCAGCTTAATGGGGTGGCGTTTCTACGAAATGAAGTAGCAGAAGCTTTGGAATATGTCCCTTTAGGTGACCTGCCACACCTTTGGTTCTTGTATGACGGTGCACCTCCTCCCCAGGAACGACATGTGGTGCAATACCTCAACACCGAGTTCCCTGAGCTTTGGATTGGGAAGAATGGTCCATTGCGATGGCCTCCTAGGTCCCCAGATTTGACACCGCTGGACTTTTACCTGTGGGGATTCGTCAAGGAGGAAGTATACAAGACGCCAGTCACTAGGAAGACGACTTGCGCCAGAGAATCATTGCAGCGTTCCAACTCGTTACTCCAGATATGGTCCGGGGTTCGTTCTAGAATATGCTTCATCGCATACGGATTTGTATAGCAGCGGACGGTGCCATTATTGAACCGTATTTGTAAAACAAATTCTTTAATTCCTTATTATAATAATTGCACTTGTTCTAACACTTAATTTGTAAAAGTAAAACAATGATTTGGCTCAAAACATGTTCATTTTTCACACACAATCATTACAATAACATGAGCCGTAAAAACATTTGGGTAGTACCAACTTGTTATTTTTCATGACCTATTATTTCAGTGACAAAATGTACGATTTTGACCATTCTAACACCATTAATGGTTTTCGAGTATGCTCTACAACTTACTCATTGAAACTTTTCGTCTACCACCTAGCGTTCAAAAACTACAAATTCTAAAACCGTGAAAATTAGAAGAAGGTATAGTTTTTGAGAAAAATGCCTGGGCCCATCAAATGAAGACACCCTGTATAAAGACTATCATGGTAAAAAGCAAATTCTTAAAATTAATCAGAAAAATATATCCTTTAGATATGTTAATTTATTTATTCTTCCTTTGTGTAAAACGTCTAATAATGTATAACGGGGTGAAACGTTTTAAAAGTGTAAAACATTTTATAGATTTAAACACTAAAATTAACCTCTTCAAAAAAGGCTTAAAACGTTATTGATTAACGAAGAGGTAATTTTATAAGTCACTTACACCACTGTATTGTTTTTTTTTGTAATTTTTTAACTTTTCTGATAGTGTTATTCTTGTGTATTTTTTATTGTTTATACGTCTATAAATTTTATATAATGTTAACTTACATTTGAGAAAGAAGGGCTTACAAGTCATAAATAACTAAGCCCGGATCAACCTGTAAAAAAAAAATATTTTAAAATTGCCAATAAATTTGAATTTGAAATGGTTCTCGGTTTACTTTATGGTCACTTTAGCAAATTTACGGTTATCTTTATCACCACCGAAGAAAGAGTTTTGGAATCTTAAATTAACTTGAGTGTTACTCCACATTAATAGTGCTTCTATTTATTTGATCGGAGATCCGTTAAGAATGGTCCAAGACTGTATTTTTCTTTAGTTGATTTAACGAATTTTTTCCAGGAAACTCTATCTAGAGATTAATATTATATGGTTAACGATAATGGTTCTCTGGCAGAGTGCTCAAGCATTAAACAGCTTTCTCGGATCATAAACAGAGGTTTGAGCAAGTGTACTGGATGCACGCCCATTTAAAGTGCTTTCTTTGAAAATGTAAATAGATTTTAAGACCGCTATTCTAGTTACTATTGTTTTTTCGAATGGGAAGGACTACATATTTGCAAAGAATTAGTAAGGTGTGTAATAATTTCACGTATTGTGTAGGCGATGCCGTCGCCGTTCTCATGATTACTATCGAACCGTTTAGGGTAAAGTGGTAAATGATAAACCAATCCACAGTCAGTATAGCAAACCCTTGGTGGCCCGATGGAAATATTTGAATTAGAAGCCCAAGAAGTTGGGCTTTTTGGCTATTTTGATTTGATTGGAGATCTGAATACACTTTTTAAATTAAGTTCAAACTTAAATGAATTCCACACTTCGTTTGTATTCAGACATTTTAAATTGAAGCTAGATTTATGGGCAATTCACGTTACCCCACCCATAATTTTCGAAATTAGTACCATTTGAAACATCTTAAATCGCCACCGAAGAGATCGGTTAATCAACGCCGTGTTGTCTGACACCGGCCGAAAGGTGGTATCGTGACCTAATTGTCAATGTCTCAAATTTGGGCATTTTTTATTTCTTGAGCCAGAAGAGATAAAAAAGAAATTGATTCATTGATCAATGAATGGTACTCTCACTGTTTTTAATTGTAATTTTGGGCTCTTTGATCCCAGACATTGCCCATTGGATGCCTTTCTTAAGTTTCAGTAAAAAAGGAAGATAATTCATCAATAAAAAAGTAACTTCTAGTCCTAGCTTTCTCTTTTATAATATTAGACCATAAGCGCCCAGCAATTAGGCATTGGCTGTCCCTCACATATTTGGGGATTGTATGTTTCCAAATGTCCAAAACATCTTGTTTATATTAAACTAAGTGTGTTCTTTTAATATTCACGTCAATACTCAGGCATAGCTATTTCTGTATTTCAAGGAGAATCGATACCATAACGCTCTCATAAACGTGGAAAGAATCACTGTAGTACCTGTTTAAAGGGCATTCCATTCGATTAATATAATGACCTAAAGCGGAGATACAAAGCCGAAAAGTTTTCTTTCTATTATTATTTCCAATTTTAAAGTGCAAACAATATACAAAATACCTTAAGTAACGAAAAATGACTAAGAACATTATCTGGCCTTATCATTATAGACAGCTCGAGTTGTAGTTGGTTCCACTACTGTAATTTCAACATATTTTCGCACTAAAGGAGGTTTTTTAGAGTTCTTCGATTTTCCTTTTTCTTAACAATATGTTGAGGTAAACGATAAAGGTGAGCGTAGGGAGCTGTTGGCTCGTGCGGGTATGAAGGGATTACCTCCCCCCTCCTACGTATTGTAACCCAGCACAGTTTTAAAGGCATTAAACTTAGCTAGCTGACTTGGGACGCAGGAAATTCATTGGGTATTAGCCTAGCTTATTATTAATATTTAATTATTTTTATTGGTGAATCTCGGATCTAGGTCACAAAAGTGAATTACGTAGCTTCTAATGGAAGCTTTCCCAAAAAACCATGAAAGTCTACAACGAATCCCTGTCAGTGACGTCGACAAGGCGAAGGTTTCCGTGTTCAAACCCTCTCTCCCGCCCCCTTGGGTGTAACTTTGACTGTACTAAAATTGCACCCCTTTTCGACCACTCTCGGGTATTTTACATAGTATGAATCCCTCCCTTGAAGAATTTCTGACTACGCCACTGATCCCTGCTCAAATATATTGCACGTATTTTTCAACTGGTGATCTAAAATGGAAAAATGAATGAAAAATCCATACTTATCTCAATTATATAGCATTTACTTAAGATACTATAGAGTTTCTTATTTCTTTTAACTCAATGTTTTTAGATTCTACCATTTGAAGGAAAGTGCATATTAATAGTTTTTAGAAACATTAGTACGAGGCCTCTAACATGGAATGCTTTTCAAATTTGGTATCTAGATGGCCCCATCAAAAATGTTTATCCTGTGATATATGATATGATCATTAATAATTTGAAACATACATTTCAATGAAGGAAAAATTTGTTGGAAGCAGACTAAAGGCTCATTCACACTATCCAACTTTAGTCAGCTGACAAGCTGCCCGATTTTTGTCTGACCGACAAGTCCGGTAATGTGAATGCTTCAACTGATAAGATTTTTGTCGGGGAAGCTTCCAATTTTGAATTGGAAAGAGCAGTGCCGGATTAAGACCATTGGGGGCCTCTAGGCACTAGGCTATCGGGGGCCCCTTTAATACAAGTAGAGGACTCAAGGATGGAGTAAGAGGGTAGCTAAGCAAACCAACTTTTTCTTGAGTTGACACAATGACCATTTTGAAAATGGGAAATGGTTTTTTTCCATGGGCGCTCGTTCATTTATCGGATCGTTGTGTGTGTAAATGTTGTATATTTCATCGGGCGAGTTCGCTATATGACTTGAAATTATTTCTGCTGGCGTCCATGCTCTCAGTAGCGTAGGGGGTGGACTTGCCCCTTGGTCCACCCATCTGGCTATGCCACTGCATGCTCCTCTCTATTTGAACTCTGTTTGAACCCAAAAACCAACTTTTTTCTATTTGACTAGGCAAAAACCTAACTTTTCGCCCTACCACTCTAAGACCAAGCACTTAATTACATACGTTCCTGAATCCCATATGTGACAATTCACAACGTAACTTAAACCAAAAAATAAATAAAAATGCCATAGCACCCACTTAAAGGAAGTAATAACTGGACCATGATTATCCAAATTATAGTTCGACTATTCAAATTTGTTTAATGCTGGGAAAATGTTGTCAATTCAAATACTAACGATGTTTTATATGAAAGACTATGTTGGGGCCAAACAAAATGAACAGGGGTGGGGCAACCCCCTCTCTGCTGAGCGGCCTGACACGGAGTCACAGAGTGGACAAGAGATTGGTTATGCAAGGTTACAAGGTAGTCGTTTTGGTACGGTTCTACCTCTATAGATCACCGTAAAACGAAATAGAGGCTACGCGGCAGTGGCGGACTGGGTCTAAAAATGTGGACTACCAGGGGTCAAAGGGGGCCCACCCAAAACCAGAGGCGTAGACATGGGGGAGACACCCTCCAAAAAAGGAACATTCCCCCCTGAAATATTGTTTTATGTTAATAATTTTTTCGCTTTAATTATTTTTACTCAATTGTGTGCGAACTACGCTACTGCCGAAAACTAGAAGGATAAATGCTGAAATACTTTTAATTAAATCAAGGAATACCACTGGGCATGCCTCAGGCTGGAATCAAACCAGCGACCTGTGGGTTGCGGTCCCAACGCTTCTTCCATTTGGACTACCTAAGCCCACAATAAAGGTGTTCCCTTGTTTCGCGTAAAATATATCCCGATTTTTTATTAAGCCATAGCATTTTATAAATCACCTAGTAGTAACAGTTCCTTTCAATTGGAATACTCTTTGAAACGGCAACTCATAGGTCGCTGGTTCGTCGCCATTTATAGCGATATAATGTTTTTAATAATTACAGATAACATATTAAAGGCAATATACAGTCGATACTAAATGTAAACATAATTATACAGATTGTTATTATTAGTTTATATTTTAGACAAATGCTAGCTTTTTAAATAGGTATACGGTGCCGAAATTTTACTTATTAACCGGTTGTTTAAAAGCATGTTTCATGTTCCACTATATTTTGAGTAATCGTTGGAATACACTAGATGACTGTGCGAATCTGTCAATAATTGCTTTTACATCCAATTCATCTAACAATTACAAATACTCGGGCTTAGCCAAACTTCTAAAAATGTGTTAAAAATGGTTAAAATTGTTTTGAAACTGAATCCACGCTGAACCACCAGCGCTTCGGCACCCCGACGATGTCATTGGAACTTTTTTTTAAATAAAATATTAAGTTTTAGTTTTATTCAGTAAAAATAGAATTTAATATTGAAAGTTTCGGAACTTCTATTATACTTTGTAGCTACTATAATGTTGACATATTGTTGAAGGTTTAAGGTGTCCCACTGACCAAATTTATCATGGGGCCCACCTGCCATCGGGCAGGCCCAGTCTATGGCCAGTCCGTCACTGCTACGCGGTACCTTAACTCGACTTACTCGAATTCGTTTTTTAGTGTTTTTGAGTATTTCATATTTCATTTATATTATAAATATTAAAAAAAGAATCAATATAGTTTCAAAGTTATTGATTGTTTTCATTTTGAAAAAATATGCCGTAAAACTGTTATTTTTTTCAAATAATTTATTCTTTGAACTAGCGTATTGACGTGGGATCTTTCGGGGCCCCCTGACCCTCGGGGCCCCCTAGGCAAGTGCCTAGTGTGCCTAATTCTTAATCCGGCACTGGGAAAGAGAGGCGATTAAAATCAGGCAGACTAGCTAGTCAGGTGGCAGCAGCCGATAGAAACCGACAAAAAGTGACGTCAATCGCAGTGAGCTGACGACGTTAAATTTAGGCTTTTTTTTATAAACTTTTCGATGTATTGATCCTTGTGTGGAGAATGTTTGATAGTAAAAGAAACCGTAAGTTTTAAAACTATTTCTTTCCCTTTTTAATTATAGCATAATTAATCTAATTGTGAAATGTTTTATTGCCAAGGAATACTGAAAAGCATATTGAAGCATGTTTGTGTTTAGCTATGCGAGACAATAATTCCTCCTAAACAAAAAGAGCCTGTATCAAAACAATACCTAATAAAGCAATTTTCTTTTTTTAATCAGACTCCATATTTACTATCAATGAAAGCAATAAATTTAACCAGCCCCAATATTAAGCCAAAGCCAACATTCCCAAATCAGAAAAACAAGCAGACAGCTTCTACCTAAATTTCCTTTCTCTGATTGGTTAATGATATATAAACGACCTCATGCGGCTAACGTTCAAACTATACTACCCGACAAAACGCATCCAACACCAAGCTGACGAGTTGGATAGTATGAACGCGAAAGCTGACCTGACTAGTCGGGCTGACTAGTCAGACAGACATAGTCAGGTGACTTAAGTTGGATAGTGTGAATGCGGTTTAAGAGGATGTCGACCACTTTCACTCAACAACATTTCCGAGCACTGGATTTAGAATTAAATAATTTGAGAAGTTAAAATAATTTTTTATAGAGGTGATTTGGCCTAAATATCTAACAAAAAATTATGTTTATACTAACAGCAATAAAATTTGATTTGATTTTGATTTGAAGTAAGGAAATATATAACTAAATATTTTATTAATTACCCGCGAATGTTTTAAATTTATTTCATACAATTTTAGTAACGTCTCCCTGGTGCTGTTACCCGTCAATTATAAAAGATTTTATTCAGTATTTTTAACAGAATTCAGATGAAAACTGAAACACACAATGATTGGTGTTTTGATATATTTTTCATTTCTAATGAACGCAAGATTAGAACGCGATTCGGATTACAATGTTCCTTACAAATATTTAAAATATGCTTTACATGTAATTTTCCGAAAATATCTATCCTGAATCTTTCTCAAACTTTGACCATATTTTGGTATAAAAAAGAGAATAAATAGAGTCTCCATATTTCTGATACGTTTTTCCAAAGTTCCATTGTATTCTATTTCGAATTGAATGTCTTAAGCAAAATTCCATTAAAATATAAAGATATTAATACCAACGATGCTGCGACTTTAATTTAAACCCAAAAGTTCTCAGTGAGTTGCACTTATTACTGAAGCAATCAGAATTAAAGGAATTACGCGGTCTTTTTCTTAGCACGTTTTTGTGGAAGTGCTATTTGTAATAAACTTTTTATGTATACTTATAAAAATGTTTCGTACGCATTTGTATTGGAAATGATTCAATGAATATTATCGTCAAGCAGCCTAGTTGGCGTGTACCTAAATGCGTTTTCGAGAGTAACGACAATAAAACACACTTAGTACAAGTGAAAACATTAGCGCTAAGAAAATTGCAAAAAAAAAAACATTTCGTAAAGTCATCTACACTTGCTAAAGAAAAACACCTATGTCAAATAGTCTGAATTTATGAGAATATTCTGTGGATCACACTTGGAGGGTATTTAAGTTATAGTGCGTACTTAATTCAACGTTCGTTTCAAATATTTATAAAACATTATTTAAGTCATAGCCAGCTTTAAAAAGGAGGCAACTTAACGTATTTCCATGTGATGTTCCAAAAAGCGTCGATTTTTTCGTATCAAAAATATTGCTTGGTTCCGGCTAGACAAAAGACTTGATCCAAAAGTAACTCCGTTAATTTTTTTTTAATATTTTAAACAAGATCATCTTGACCTAGAAAATGGCCATCATGACCTTCAAAATAGCAATCTTTTAAATTGGAAATTTGGCAATAATTTTTATAACTACTTTATATAGTTCGTATAAATAAAAATTTTCCACCATGGTTAAAGATAGCTATAGAAATAAACTAATGCGTGACTGATACTTCATGGTAAAGCGTCATTTTATTTTTAAAAATGAGTAAAAACTTTTCTTGCGAGCTTTCGGGCCGCAGCCCCTTCTCAAGCAAGTCTCAATATAAAACTCTGCAGTTACAAATTAAGTTCAATTTTATATTTCGAAGGTACATCTGGAACCACTGATCCCAATCACCATTTTGATGATGGTAGTGTTACCATGGTGGGGGGGGGGGGGGCATTATCCGTAACGTTGTCTCCATTTCGCCTTTCCACGAGACCATATAATGCTTGATATATAATTGTACAAAATAATATTTTGACCAAGGAGAACAGTAACCAGAGTTATTAATAATGGTTCTTTACTATTTAATCTATCTCGACCAATATCGGTTAATGGTTCTTTAGAGTAATTCCAGGTGGGCGGGCTATATTGCGAAGGAGTGTGGTGCCAAGCCCTTCATGCCACGCTAGCCAACAGCTCACTTCACTCACTATAACAGTTGATCTAAGTAGGTTTAAATGGAAAGAAAAAACCGAAGACCACGCGGAAAACTCCTTTAACTTGTACAATTTGAATTTATAAAAATGTCGTTTTTGAGGCCACTGTACAAGCTAGAGGAAACTCGTATTTGGTCTTATAGCTCTTTAAATTTTATGTATTGTTCAATTCTATAATCATTAGGGCTGCCTTGTAATGAATACGTTTAACGCTTTGAGGATCGTCTCCATTGGCCTCAGGTAAGTTGAGTAATCTTTCTAACACGAATATTCAAAAGTGAGACGTCATGGATAAAATAAAGGAAAATGAACTTAAACGTGGTTTATGTTGTTAAGGTCTCGTTTTGCTTGTGGTTAAATTTTAAAGGTCATTGCAGAAATAATAAACATTCAGAGTGCCCTATATGTGAGCAGTCCATTGTAATTTATAGTGAAATTCTTCACCAATGATTGCATGGTAGTCGCTATTCAGCAGACATCTTTTACGTTCGGGCTTCCGTTGAATTCCAACGTTGAGATAATTATATCAAAAGTCAAAATTGTAGCCAGAGATTCCAACAGTAGACCAGTTTCGCCCTTTTGGGGCTCATCAGTAACTGTGTAGGAACTCTGGCTTTACTCGGAGATCTGCCGATATCAGTTAAACTAATAAACATTCAGAGTGCCCTATATGTGAGCAGTCCATTGCAACTTATAGTGAAATTCTTCACCAATTATTCACCATAAAAGATGTCTGCTGAATAGTGACTGCCATGCAATAATTGGTGAAGAATTTCACTATAAGTTGCAATGGACTGCTCACATATAGGGCACTCTGAATGTTTATTAGTTGAACTGATATCGGCAGATCTCCGAGTAAAGCCAGAGTTCCTACACAGTACTGAAGAGCCCCAAAAGGGCGAAACCGGTCTACTGTTGGAATCTCTGGCTAAAATTGAGACTTTTGATATTGCAGAAATATTTGTAGCAGAATAATAGCTCTTTTGGATTTTTGTACTTTTTAAATTTTATTGGCTGCCAGGGTTTTACGCCACGCGCACTTAGTTTTTACATTATGCGATAGATGGCGCACGGCTTTTTTATAATTTAAGCTTTCAATCAAGGACCCTCTGGACTTTTCAAATTTTATGGTGTGGCGTGCTGACACATGCTCTTCTATTAATAATCACCAGTTTAATACTCTTAACTGGATGGACAACTTTTGTATTTATATTAATGATGAAATTATAGTTTTGAAGGGTCATTTGCGCCAACGCAATGTATCAGAAATAGGCCTATTTTAAATAAAAAAATAAACCTGGAAAATAATTTCTACATTTCTGAAGCATTTGTTTCTGTACCGGAGAAATGGATTGGGCTGAAAGAAGGCCAAAGATTTGCGCAACTGACGAGACATATACTCGTCCGACGAATGAAGGTAAAACTAATTTTTACTAATTGTCTTATAATAAAATTTAACAATTTCGGAATTAAAAGGATATTTAAGATAACTAAATCCTTTTTGCCGTCTAATTACGTTTGTTTAAAAAATTAAATATTATTTTTAAAAACATGAGTTATTTCCATGCTGGATTTGACCGTTCTGAGCCCTCTGATTTTGTTTTCAGTCCCCTAGACTTTGGTCTATCGTATTCCACAGTCCGACGATATTTAAAGCGACTGCCCACTTTAAAATCCCCAGGGCCTGATGACCTTCATCCGCGATTACTTTCAGAGGGTTCAGCCATCTTAGCTTACCCTCTTTAGCCCATTTCAATTACTCAATTTCGTCTGGTCGTCTTCCACTTTATGGAAACGGGATAAAGTTACCGCGATCAAAAAACTTCCTAACTCCAACGCGGTTGACACTTTTAATGGTATAAGTCTAACCGGTGCCTACGTTATTATAAAGGCCTGTGCACGCTCATCATCTAGGTGGTGACAGCAGCTTTCGGCTTACGCGGGAAAGACCGATAGGTGGCGTTCTTCCTTGTCTTTACCTTTTCAAATATTTGGTGATTCGCGCCAAAATTTGAATTGTTTGGCTCGAGTTTAGTTTCTTAACTATTTTACATTCTAGTTTTAGGTTTTTACAACATAAAAATTTTATACATTTAAGATAACTATTCATTTAGTTATATTTTTATATGTTATATAATAATAATAATTATTATTATAATATTTTAATATTTATTTTAATACTATTATGATAAAAATGAAACAAAACCACTTCTAAAATAATAACTTTTATTAATATTGAGATCATATGGATGAATTAATCCATGATATATCACTAGATCTGTCTTTTCCTCTATTGTATCACTTTGTAAATTAGTTAACTTTTAATACTTTTCTCGACAAAGGTTTGACATTCAATTTCTTTCTCAATTCATTCCTATCTGTCGCATCAATAGCATGATTGCCTAATATTGGCCTTAGGAACTTTTCTAACAAAACCTTTGGGAGATTGTTTTGAGCACACTCACATGAAAGTGGTTTTGAAAAATACGGCAAAATTGCCTTTACATAAGATTGGAGAACCTGGTTTCTAGGAAACAAATGTAACGATGCCTTTACAAAGTCATGTACTAAACTAAGTAAACATATAAGAAATCTGCTTGGGTATCTCAACCCTCCATTGTCTTGTGCTGCTATTAGGATATGTAAAGGTGACTGCGATTGCGGCACGGACAATTTCTCCAGGCAACTTTCGCATTTTGTTCGCTCCTCTGCAACTCTAACTATGTATCCGCCAACCTGCGCTATGCTGCAATTTTTAATAGACGCGTGGCAGTTGTCTAAATATCGAAACGACACATTACAGTATGACCTATGATATTTTAGTGACCAATTTTAAGCAGTACCATTTTGAGTGAGTTTTTCCATTTCGCAAAGCAAGTTCTGTAGATATGGGGTTAATTTCACCGTCTTTGGCTGACTTTTCTCAGGCTTTGTAACAGGTGTAATTTTCTTTCGTTGTTGGTTGTCATCGTCTACAATACCTATAAAATTAGAGCATAATTAGACCACTAAAACAAACGGAAAATGTACCTACACCTTACCCAGAACTTCAGATTTCTTTCCTCTATTGGCATTGGAATCTCCAGAGGCTTTCATAATTCCTAATTTTAGAGTATGTTCCAAGCTAAGGATACAAGACCGTGCGTCTAAAGTATCGTTATATCCAGATGAGCCTCTCAAATGAGAAAATGCCTCCTCAACTGCATCACTAGATAATTTTCTTGTTAAAACATAGTGGTAACCATTACCCAATAAGTATTTTACGAGGCCAACGGTCGACTTAGTTGTGAGGTTTATGGCTTCGAAAGTTTCTGCCGTGAATTGTTCATCCTTAAGTGTGGCATTACTTTGAATGACTTCTAGGAAAGGTAGAAATTCTTGTAAGAGCCAGTCAAGTCTAGCATCATTAATCTCATAAAATGGTAGCTTGTTTTCGTTTCTTGAGTAATATCCATGGGTAGTATTGCATATATCGTGAATCTCCCACCATGTGCGTACCATTTCCATAAAATATATAATGCATTCCAAATTTTCTCTGTCATTGTGATCACACATATGCAAGGTAAGGATTGTTCTGAGAGCCGCAGTAACAGCACTCGAAAACAATGACACTGCACGTAATACATTCATCTTCTCGAAATTTGAGGGAAAGATAACTTTTCTTGTTAAATTTCGGACAGGCTTGATAAGACAGTGTTTTTGCAGATCATATAGTTTTATGATGAAATTGGAGTCTATACAAAGGTCAATGTATATAAGCCATCTTGATAGAAAAATATTTCTTACATTTTTAATTAAGTGGCTTTGGTCGAATGCGAGAAAAATAATTCTGTTGGAATCAAGAGGATGTGGAATTTCATGAGACAAAGATCCACCCGCTATTTTCTTAAAAGCCCCAGTGTTGGTTTTGGCGTTGTCTGCAACTATTCTAACTACTTTGAATCCACACTCCTCAACCGCTTTCATTACTTCCAAAATAATTTTATAAAGTTGGTCCGCATCCAGTTTTGCCGTGAAAAAATAGGCTACTGGCAGCCGAATATTAGTCGACAGTCCTTGAAACACGAAGCAAAGCAGATGAGTTGCTAATTTATCTCCTAGTACATGCTCATCTTCTCTAGCAGACAGTGTTGTATCGCCGAAGAACCTATCCATGTTCCGGTCATATTGATACTTGGCTTTGATAGCCATCTCATCTGGTATTAATGAACCAAGTCTCTCGTGGTCATTCTTTAGATTGGAGGCTTCAGCGATTAGTCTTTGTCTGATTAATTGGGTTACGCCGTCTTCACCACATGCCCCTCCTAAGTACCTTTTTAACGTTGTCCTATGTGGCAAGTGGAGAATTTCCATTTCTTGCATAAAACAATATGCACTTGGCAATTTTTTGAAAATCATGCAGCACCATTTAATAGTTGCTTCTTGATAGGGACGGCTTTTTTTACCAAATGCCATTACTTGTTCTATCAGGAAATTTGGTTTGCTATCAGTAGTTGCGCAGGCATCAAGTATCTTATTTAGTTGTACTATTTCTTTCCTCTTCAATTGGTTTTGGTAACCTTTCATTAAAGTTTGTTGGCATGCAACTTTCGTTTGAAGTCTTTCAATTTTCTTCTTAAGCTGATACATGTCCTTTCTTAATTTTCGATTAGTGGCGTAGCTGTATTTGGTAGTTCTTTTCCTAACGCAAGGACTGGCTTGTGTTGATGCATCTTTCATGGCTGTTGATTCGGAGGATTTGTCGCTTGAAGGAAAAGCTAGAGGTTTAGGAGTTGATGTAACAATTGGCACTTCAATTTGACTAGAATTTGTTTTATTGAATTCTAATGACATAGTATCACTTAGCAAGTCAGTAGAGTTCAGATCAGTAATTTCACTAGTAGAGGTGTGGGCTGCAAATAGAGTTCTATTTACTCCATTTGAGAAAATGAATGATCTTGTTTTCAAGGGTTCATCTTCATCAATAACAGACAGTTTCATAGGTGTTTCATTGCAAATAGTCTCAACTGAAGGTAGAAAAATTCCAGTTGAATTCAGGTCACGATCAGTACCTTGATAATTTGAACTTGCATCGCAAGCCTTTTTTTCCCCAGGCGATACTTCAAACAAAGATTTTTTAACAAGGGCTAATGAGTTAGTAAAGTGGCGTCTAGCATTATTTAAGACGGTGTTGGTAATTGGAGAGAGTGATAACCTTGACTCTACGGTATCTTTTATTTTGATTTTCTTACTAGGATTAGATTGTAAATTATCACATTTATCTTCAGGTACAAATGGTACAGCTCCGGGCAACAAACGTTTCACATTCGTGCATGAAATACTGTAATCATTAGTGTTAAAATGTTTACTGCACACTTTGGGTTCGTTTTTACTATTAACCAAAGATTCTAAATCACTAATATCATCTTTTATATTTCTATTAAATATTGCACATATCCATTTTCGTCGTATATCACTTTGTTTTGGTACAGCATGAAAAGTGAAGGATTGTTGGTTTTCAGCTGTGGCCCTTATCTGTCCTTTGCGAGCTCTATTACTTCCATTACACGATGGAACCAGGCAGATTACCATGTTATTATCTACGTTAAAAAAAGTTAAACTAAATAAACCTAGGCTTAATTGTCACGTAAATAATTATTTAAATCTCTTTAGTTGTATCAGTATATACTTTTATATTTTTGATTAAATAGGAAAAGGTTTTCTAATTTCAAAGATGTATTTAATAAATTAAAATCTTACCTTTTTAATAAGCTTTTTCTTTATAAAATACCAGCAGGGTCAAATCGCACCACAACCTCCTCACTGATCCGTAGGACTGCTAAATACCGCCAGAGAGAATTTATAATCTCTCTGATACCGCGCGAAAATTTCCGAAATTTAAAATCACCGACAAGGAAGAGCGACCCTAGCGGAAAATAACAGCGAACTAAAAAAATCGAAAATAAATTAAAATATCGTCGCGTGCACAGGCCTTTATAATAACGTAGGCACCGGTCTAACCTGTCTGCCGTGTAAGGAACTGGAGACCAGCGTACGAGATTCCTTGGTGGCGTTCCTTACTAGCCTATCTTTCTTCTCGAGAGACCAACATGGGTTTCTCTTAAGACGTTCTTGTTTTACGAACCTCCTCTCAACCCTTGAGGAAGTCACTACGTGCCTAGATTTAGGGCATTCCGTTGACCTGGTCTATCCGGACCTACGTGAGGCTTTCGATACGGTCCCGCATTCGCTGCTTATTCGGAAACTTGAGTATTTAGAGGTTCGAACTTTGATTGTCAATTGGTTCGAGGATTCTTTGAGTGGACGAACGCAGCAAGTGGTCCTGCGTGGGGTCTGTTCGGAATGGTGTGAGGTGACCAGTGGAGTGCCTCAGGGATCTGTGTTAGGCCCAACTCTTTTTGTTATATTTATTAATGACCTTCCTCTGGTAATCAAAGAGTCTTTTCTCAAATTGTTTGCCGAAGATCATAAGATTGGTCATAAAATAGCTTCACCGACTGATTCGCTTTTACTCCAACGGGACATTGATGCTTTGGCCCATTGGGTCTCCTCGAACGGTATGAGCTTCAATACTACTGTTGTTATCCATTGCGGGGCTAATAACCCTTGCTATCGGTATAGTTTGGTTGGTAAAGCGATAGAGGCGCATGCTGTGGTTCGGGACCTTGGGGTCATGCTTTCCGGCCATATGTTCGGGGATACCCATAGCAAAGCCGCTTCTGAGCGCGGTACAAGGGCATTATATATGCTGCGGAGATCATTCTCTAATTTTAGGGTAAAATCTTTCAAAATTCTGTACAGTGTCTACATTCGCAATTGGTCCCCCCACCTGGTCAAAGACATTGAGAAGCTGGAAAGGGTGCGAAGAAAGGCCACGAAGCTAGTTTCAGGGTTCAGAACCTTACCATATAATGAAAGGTTAAAAAGGTTGCATCTTCTGTCCCTTAAGGACAGACGTCTTCGCGCTGACTTAGTTGACACCTTCAAAATCATTTATGGCCTGTATGATATTACTGCAGTTGACATCAAGTGGGAGGGCCGAAAGGCTCCCACAATCCGTAAAAAGTGGTGCAACGGGTAGCTAGGCAGGTTTTCTTCACTCAACGGGTTGTTAAATTTTGGAATGATCGACCGGCTGCCGTTGAGATCAAATCCTCCGCATCGGCATTCAAGTGTCGATTAGATGCATTTCAGCATTACTTACTATTACTCCATTTTTACCTCTCCGAGGGGACAAAGTCCCCTAGGAGGGGTTATACAACGACCGTGTCTGTCTGTGGGTGGGTCTGTGGGTGGGTCTGTGGGTGTGTCTGTGGGTGTGTCTGTCTGTCAGGACTGCGAACGCGTTCGCATTTTCGGTGCAAAGTGTAATCACTGCGTACGCAGTTTCTCAAAGGGTTGGCAAAACCACCGTGTGACGGTGAGCGTTAACGGATGCATTTGCAGTTTGGTTTGGATGGTGTTTTTTCGCTCACCGTCGTGACGGTTTGGTGTATTACGGTTTTTGTAATGTTTATGCGTAGGTTGTGAGTGTTGAATTTGTTGTGTTTGTGTTCTGATGGATGTGCATGTTGAGTCTGTTGTGTTTATATGGGCGTTTTCTCTCCAACTTCTTCTTAATGACTTTGGGACGGACCGAGTGCTGAGTGTAATGCTACCTCTCAACGTCCAATGGCAGGGTTTCCACCAGTTGTACACGGTATTCGTCTTAGTATCAATTTGCGATCACATCGGGCGGGATTTGAACCCGAGACCTCCTGATTGACAGGCGGACGTTCTACCACAGAACCACCGACACTTGTTACGCCTTATTGAAAATTAGACCTTCAGCTTTATCGGAAGCGTATTTAATAGAGTACGAAATTTTGGTTTAATTGAAATAGAATTGAAATTGAAATTATTGCATCGAAGAAATTCTAATTTAGCGTTTCTCTATTGATTAAAAACAAATGCGCCACCCAAGTTTCGAACCCAGACCATTCGGCTTGGCAGTCGAGCGCTCTACCACAGAACCACCGATAGCTGCTTAGATTCACTGAAATTAAGACAGGCATCGTAAGCATAATAGGTAATAAAGTCTTTTTTTATTAATGAATTTATGAAGGCCTAATCTGGTATTTTTTAAAGGTTAAATCTTGTTTTAGCGCAGTCAGCCGAGATTAGAGGGTTAAAGGGTAGACCCTGTGGGTGGTCCACTTTCTTAACGACCTATATATAGTTCTGTTAATTCAAAGGAGATAATTTAACGTTAATTGCTTTAAAAGCTGGCGGTTAGTCAAGTGGCTCTCTGTGCTTTGTTGATGGTAAGGTTTTTGCTTCTTGTAAATACATTTGGTGTGGATATTTGGATATCTACGATTTCTAGGGTGTGCGAGTCATTATATGATATTGGAAATTGGACGGCATTGGTCTTTTTCATGTGGTATGCGTCACAACGTCAACAGGAAGTGAACGAGTCGTCCACTACCAGATATCTACGGTATCTTCATCAAGGGCGAGTGTTGAAATAAAATGAGCGTTAAAGATGCGGCAAGTATTTCGTAAGCGAGTAATTCCAAAAAGCCTCTGTAGATATTTCTTTCATTAAAATTTGCTTCGTATTATATTTAACTGATAAACTTGTTCTGTAAAAGGGTTTAATTCAATTGTGCATTGTTATAGTACGTCTAACTTACTGTTGTAACTACTTAACTTATGATATTCTGAATAAATTAAAATTGGTCGTTTCGTCTCAATTATTTTAATTATAATTAAAATTTTATACCGGGCGGGATAGAAATGGGTTAATATTTTTAACAAATAACTCTAAATTGCGGAGATATATCTTTGAGGGTTATCTCGAGAAATTAATACCACTAGGGACAATTCTTCCGAGAAGAGGTATATTTTGGCTTGCCAACTTGTTTTAATTTTATTACTGTGGCTTCATATGTATCTTTTTTTGTGAAATTAAGTTTTTTTATTTTCGTTTTTCGGGCATTATCATTGTTTAAATATAAATGTAAATAGTTTCTTTGGTTTCGAGCGGTACAGTATCTTTTGTAACACGTATCAGGGCCCAATAAGTGTACAGCTTTTTATCCTGAATTAAAACATTATTATTAACTAATAAAAATTATTAGTAGATTCTATTGAGTGTTACTTGAAAAGTTCCATTAAATACTCTTCACCACGTTTAATTTAAAAATTCATAGGGGTCTAATAATTAACCTTTTTATTGTATTAAAAATATTGGAGTATTTATACATTTTTAATCCAGGAAAGTTTTATGTTATGATTTTCTAAATTGTAGGAAACCCTTTGGATGTATTTGTTGAAGTGATGATACTTGACTTGTACGATATCAGTGAAGAGAGAATGGTAAGTGCCAAAACCATGTTAAATGGGTAATTTCATTTTCCTACAACGTTAAAAGTGTAATATTGCACTTTTATAAATTATTGTTCCAATTAAATAGTTAAATCTTAAGATCGCGATTAACAATAAAATATAACAATGGCATTTTTTCTGTGAACAGCAATTCGGGATGCAAATATATTTCATTCTTCTGTGGAGGGATTCCATGATGAATGTCAGCAACTTGAATATTGATGGACCTCACACCATCCCCGAGTTCATCACGAAGTGCCTCTGGATGCCAGACATAATATTCTATAACTGCAAAGAAACCTTTCTCCAGCAATTCACTCTGCCCAATTCGGTTTTTAAATTATTGCCAGATGGAAGCTTATACCACTACGCACGGTAACCATTTTATTAAACTAATTTTAAAAGTAGGATAAGGTTAAATCTATAGTACATCTGATTGGCCGAGCGAGTATGTGTACACTCTGTTAAATAAGTCTTAGCCTGTTGGGATTTTTTTTTGAAATTCAATTTTTCAATGAAACCAATTGCTGTAATATTTTTTGCTTGGAAAAAGCGCCACCTTCGCTGGAAACGCCAAATTTTAAATTTGACAAAGTTTAAAAATGGGTTTTTGATCTTTGTCTTAGATAGAACGTGAAATTTCTCTTTTGTTACTAAATAATATAGGATCTTCCAAGATGGGGCCGATTCAAGAAAACAACGCGTGTTCAAGATATAAACTTATTTAGAGACGCCTTGCTTCTCGGTCGATACATTTTTTAACTATCCCGCACATACAGCCAGGATGGTAACATGCTTCCCGGCCGATGAAGGTATTAACTATTCTACCCTTACAGCCAGGGTGGTAACACGCTTATCGGCCGATGAAGGTATTAGCTATCCCGCCCTTACAGCCAGGGTGCTAACACACTTATAGGCCGATGAAGATATATGATATCCTGCCCTTACAGCCAGGGTGCTAACACACTTATCGGCCGATGAAGGTATTAGCTATCCCGTCCTTACAGTCAGGGTGCTAACACACTTATCGGCCGATGAAGGTATTAGCTATCTGGCCCTTACAGCCCGGGTAGAAACACACTTCTCGGCCTAAGGAGATTTTAATTATCCCGCCCTTACAGCCAGGGTGCTAACACACTTATCGGCCGATGAAGGTATTAGCTATCTAGCCCTTACATCCAGGGTAGTAACACACTTCTCGGCCGATGAAGATTTTAATTATCCCGCCCTTACAGCCAGGGTGCTAACACACTTATCGGCCGATCAAGGTATTAGCTATTTAGCCCTTACAGCCAGGGTGCTAACACACTTATCGGCCGATGAAGGTATTAGCTATCTAGCCCTTACATCCAGGGTAGTAACACACTTCTCGGCCGATGAAGATTTTAATTATCCCGCCCTTACAGCCAGGGTGCTAACACACTTATCGGCCGATCAAGGTATTAGCTATTTAGCCCTTACAGCCAGGGTGCTAACACACTTATCGGCCGATGAAGGTATTAGCTATCCCGTCCTTACAGCCAGGGTGCTAACACACTTATCGGCCGATGAAGGTATTAGCTATCTAGCCCTTACAGCCAGGATAGTAACACACTTCTCGGCCGATGAAGATTTTAATTATCCCGCCCTTACAGCCAGGGTGCTAACACACTTATCGGCCGATGAAGGTATTAGCTATCTAGCCCTTACAGCCAGGGTAGTAACACACTTCTCGGCCGATGAAGATTTTAATTATCCCGCTCTTACAGCCAGGGTGCTAACACACTTGTCGGCCGATGAAGGTATTAGCTATCTAGCCCTTACAGCCAGGGTAGTAACACACTTCTCGGCCGATGAAGATTTTAATTATCCCGCCCTTACAGCCAGTGTGCTAACACACGTATCGGCCGATGAAGGTATTAGCTATCTAGCCCTTACAGCCAGGGTAGTAACACACTTCTAAGCCGATGAAGATTTTAATTATCCCGCCCTTACAGCCAGGGTGCTAACACACTTATCGGCCGATGAAGGTATTAGCTATCTAGCCCTTACAGCCAGGGTAGTAACACACTTCTCGGCCGATGAAGATTTTAATTATCCCGCCCTTACAGCCAGGGTGCTAACACACTTATCGGCCGATGAAGGTATTAGCTATCTAGCGCTTACAGCCAGGGTAGTAACACACTTCTCGGCCGATGAAGGTATTAGCTATCCCGTCCTTACAGCCAGGGTGCTAACACACTTATCGGCTGATGAAGGTATTAGCTATCTAGCCCTTACAGCCAGGGTAGTAACACACTTCTCGGCCGATGAAGATTTTAATTATCCCGCCCTTACAGCCAGGGTGCTAACACACTTATCGGCCCATGAAGGTATTAGCTATCCCGTCCTTACAGCCAGGGTACTAACACACTTATCGGCCGATGAAGGTATTAGCTATCTAGCCCTTACAGCCAGGGTAGTAACACACTTCTCGGCCGATGAAGATTTTACTTATCCCGCCCTTACAGCCAGGGTGCTAACACACTTATCGGCCGATGAAGGTTTTAGCTATCCCGTCCTTACAGCCAGGGTGCTAACACACTTATCGGCCGATGAAGGTATTAGCTATCTAGCCCTTACAGCCAGGATAGTAACACACTTCTCGGCCGATGAAGATTTTAATTATCCCGCCCTTACAGCCAGGTTGCTAACACACTTATCGGCCGATGAAGGTATTAGCTATCCCGCCCTTACAGCCAGGGTGCTAACACACTTATCGGCCGATGAAGGTATTAGCTATCTAGCCCTTACAGCCAGGGTAGTAACACACTTCTCGGCCGATGAAGATTTTAATTATCCCGCCCTTACAGCCAGGGTGCTATTACACTTCTCGGCCGATGAAGATTTTAATTATCCCGCCCTTACAGCCAGGGTGCTATTACACTTCTCGGCCGATGAAGATTTTAATTATCCCGCCCTTACAGCCAGGGTGCTAACACACTTATCGGCTGATGAAGGTATTAGCTATCTAGCCCTCACAGCCAGGGTAGTAACACACTTCTCGGCCGATGAAGATTTTAATTATCCCGCCCTTACAGCCAGGGTGCTAACACACTTATCGGCCCATGAAGGTATTAGCTATCTAGCCCTTACAGCCAGGGTAGTAACACACTTCTCGGCCCATGAAGGTATTAGCTATCTAGCCCTTACAGCCAGGGTAGTAACACACTTCTCGGCCGATGAAGATTTTAATTATCCCGCCCTTACAGCCAGGGTGCTAACACTTTTATCGGCCCATGAAGGTATTAGCTATCCCGTCCTTACAGCCAGGGTACTAACACACTTATCGGCCGATGAAGGTATTAGCTATCTAGCCCTTACAGCCAGGGTAGTAACACACTTCTCGGCCGATGAAGATTTTAATTATCCCGCCCTTACAGCCAGGGTGCTAACACACTTATCGGCCCATGAAGGTATTAGCTATCCCGTCCTTACAGCCAGGGTACTAACACACTTATCGGCCGATGAAGGTATTAGCTATCTAGCCCTTACAGCCAGGGTAGTAACACACTTCTCGGCCGATGAAGATTTTACTTATCCCGCCCTTACAGCCAGGGTGCTAACACACTTATCGGCCGATGAAGGTATTAGCTATCTAGCCCTTACAGCCAGGGTAGTAACACACTTCTCGGCCGATGAAGATTTTAATTATCCCGCCCTTACAGCCAGGTTGCTAACACACTTATCGGCCGATGAAGGTATTAGCTATCTAGCCCTTACAGCCAGGGTAGTAACACACTTCTCGGCCGATGAAGATTTTAATTATCCCCCCTTACAGCCAGGGTGCTAACACATTTGTCGGCCGATGAAGGTATTAGCTATCTAGCCCTTACAGCCAGGGTAGTAACACACTTCTCGGCCGATGAAGATTTTAATTATCCCGCCCTTACAGCCAGGGTGCTAACACACTTATCGGCTGATGAAGGTAAGAGCTATCTAGCCCTTACAGCCAGGGTAGTAACACACTTCTCGGCCGATGAAGATTTTAATTATCCCGCCCTTACTGCCAGGGTGCTAACACACTAATCGGCCGATGAAGGTATTAGCTATCTAGCCCTTACAGCCAGGGTAGTAACACACTACTCGGCCGATGAAGATTTTAATTATCCCGCCCTTACAGCCAGGGTGCTAACACACTTATCAACCGATGAAGGTATTAGCTATCTAGCCCTTACAGCCAGGGTAGTAACACTTTTCTCGGCCGATGAAGATTTTAATTATCCCGCCCTTACAGCCAGGAAGCTAACACACTTATCGGCTGATGAAGGTATTAGCCATCTAGCCCTTACAGCCAGGGTAGTAACACACTTCTCGGCCGATGAAGATTTTAATTATCCCGCCCTTACAGCCAGGGTGCTAACACACTTATCGGTCGATGAAGGTTTTAGCTATCCCGTCCTTACAGCCAGGGTGCTAACACACTTATCGGCCGATGAAGGTATTAGCTATCTAGCCCTTACAGCCAGGATAGTAACACACTTCTCGGCCGATGAAGATTTTAATTATCCCGCCCTTACAGCCAGGGTGCTAACACACTTATCGGCCGATGAAGGTATTAGCTATCCCGCCCTTACAGCCAGGGTGCTAACACACTTATCGGCCGATGAAGGTATTAGCTATCTAGCCCTTACAGCCAGGGTAGTAACACACTTCTCGGCCGATGAAGATTTTAATTATCCCGCCCTTACAGCCAGGGTGCTATTACACTTCTCGGCCGATGAAGATTTTAATTAACCCGCCCTTACAGCCAGGGTGCTAACACACTTATCGGCTGATGAAGGTATTAGCTATCTAGCCCTTACAGCCAGGGTAGTAACACACTTCTCGGCCGATGAAGATTTTAATTATCCCGCCCTTACAGCCAGGGTGCTAACACACTTATCGGCCCATGAAGGTATTAGCTATCTAGCCCTTACAGCCAGGGTAGTAACACACTTCTCGGCCCATGAAGGTATTAGCTATCTAGCCCTTACAGCCAGGGTAGTAACACACTTCTCGGCCGATGAAGATTTTAATTATCCCGCCCTTACAGCCAGGGTGCTAACACTTTTATCGGCCCATGAAGGTATTAGCTATCCCGTCCTTAAAGCCAGGGTACTAACACACTTATTGGCCGATGAAGGTATTAGCTATCTAGCCCTTACAGCCACGGTAGTAACACACTTCTCGGCCGATGAAGATTTTAATTATCCCGCCCTTACAGCCAGGGTGCTAACACACTTATCGGCCCATGAAGGTATTAGCTATCTAGCCCTTACAGCCAGGGTAGTAACACACTTCTCGGCCGATGAAGATTTTAATTATCCCGCCCTTACAGCCAGGGTGCTAACACACTTATCGGCCCATGAAGGTATTAGCTATCCCGTCCTTACAGCCAGGGTACTAACACACTTATCGGCCGATGAAGGTATTAGCTATCTAGCCCTTACAGCCAGGGTAGTAACACACTTCTCGGCCGATGAAGATTTTACTTATCCCGCCCTTACAGCCAGGGTGCTAACACACTTATCGGCCGATGAAGGTATTAGCTATCTAGCCCTTACAGCCAGGGTAGTAACACACTTCTCGGCCGATGAAGATTTTAATTATCCCGCCCTTACAGCCAGGTTGCTAACACACTTATCGGCCGATGAAGGTATTAGCTATCTAGCCCTTACAGCCAGGGTAGTAACACACTTCTCGGCCGATGAAGATTTTAATTATCCCCCCTTACAGCCAGGGTGCTAACACATTTGTCGGCCGATGAAGGTATTAGCTATCTAGCCCTTACAGCCAGGGTAGTAACACACTTCTCGGCCGATGAAGATTTTAATTATCCCGCCCTTACAGCCAGGGTGCTAACACACTTATCGGCTGATGAAGGTAAGAGCTATCTAGCCCTTACAGCCAGGGTAGTAACACACTTCTCGGCCGATGAAGATTTTAATTATCCCGCCCTTACTGCCAGGGTGCTAACACACTAATCGGCTGATGAAGGTATTAGCTATCTAGCCCTTACAGCCAGGGTAGTAACACACTACTCGGCCGATGAAGATTTTAATTATCCCGCCCTTACAGCCAGGGTGCTAACACACTTATCAACCGATGAAGGTATTAGCTATCTAGCCCTTACAGCCAGGGTAGTAACACACTTCTCGGCCGATGAAGATTTTAATTATCCCGCCCTTACAGCCAGGAAGCTAACACACTTATCGGCTGATGAAGGTATTAGCCATCTAGCCCTTACAGCCAGGGTAGTAACACACTTCTCGGCCGATGAAGATTTTAATTATCCCGCCCTTACAGCCAGGGTGCTAACACACTTATCGGCCGATGAAGGTTTTAGCTATCCCGTCCTTACAGCCAGGGTGCTAACACACTTATCGGCCGATGAAGGTATTAGCTATCTAGCCCTTACAGCCAGGGTAGTAACACACTTCTCGGCCGATGAAGGTTTTAATTATCCCGCCCTTACAGCCAGGGTGCTAACACACTTATCGGCTGATGAAGGTATTAGCTATCTAGCCCTTACAGCCAGGGTAGTAACACACTTCTCGGCCGATGAAGATTTTAATTATCCCGCCCTTACAGCCAGGGTGCTAACACACTTATCGGCCCATGAAGGTATTAGCTATCTAGCCCTTACAGCCAGGGTAGTAACACACTTCTCGGCCCATGAAGGTATTAGCTATCTAGCCCTTACAACCAGGGTAGTAACACACTTCTCGGCCGATGAAGATTTTAATTATCCCGCCCTTACAGCCAGGGTGCTAACACTTTTATCGGCCCATGAAGATATTAGCTATCCCGTCCTTACAGCCAGGGTACTAACACACTTATCGGCCGATGAAGGTATTAGCTATCTAGCCCTTACAGCCAGGGTAGTAACACACTTCTCGGCCGATGAAGATTTTAATTATCCCGCCCTTACAGCCAGGGTGCTAACACACTTATCGGCCCATGAAGGTATAAGCTATCCCGTCCTTACAGCCAGGGTACTAACACACTTATCGGCCGATGAAGGTATTAGCTATCTAGCCCTTACAGCCAGGGTAGTAACACACTTCTCGGCCGATGAAGATTTTAATTATCCCGCCCTTACAGCCAGGGTGCTAACACTTTTATCGGCCCATGAAGGTATTAGCTATCCCGTCCTTACAGCCAGGGTACTAACACACTTATCGGCCGATGAAGGTATTAGCTATCTAGCCCTTACAGCCAGGGTAGTAACACACTTCTCGGCCGATGAAGATTTTAATTATCCCGCCCTTACAGCCAGGGTGCTAACACACTTATCGGCCCATGAAGGTATTAGCTATCCCGTCCTTACAGCCAGGGTACTAACACACTTATCGGCCGATGAAGGTATTAGCTATCTAGCCCTTACAGCCAGGGTAGTAACACACTTCTCGGCCGATGAAGATTTTACTTATCCCGCCCTTACAGCCAGGGTGCTAACACACTTATCGGCCGATGAAGGTATTAGCTATCTAGCCCTTACAGCCAGGGTAGTAACACACTTCTCGGCCGATGAAGATTTTAATTATCCCGCCCTTACAGCCAGGTTGCTAACACACTTATCGGCCGATGAAGGTATTAGCTATCTAGCCCTTACAGCCAGGGTAGTAACACACTTCTCGGCCGATGAAGATTTTAATTATCCCCCCTTACAGCCAGGGTGCTAACACATTTGTCGGCCGATGAAGGTATTAGCTATCTAGCCCTTACAGCCAGGGTAGTAACACACTTCTCGGCCGATGAAGATTTTAATTATCCCGCCCTTACAGCCAGGGTGCTAACACACTTATCGGCTGATGAAGGTAAGAGCTATCTAGCCCTTACAGCCAGGGTAGTAACACACTTCTCGGCCGATGAAGATTTTAATTATCCCGCCCTTACTGCCAGGGTGCTAACACACTAATCGGCCGATGAAGGTATTAGCTATCTAGCCCTTACAGCCAGGGTAGTAACACACTACTCGGCCGATGAAGATTTTAATTATCCCGCCCTTACAGCCAGGGTGCTAACACACTTATCAACCGATGAAGGTATTAGCTATCTAGCCCTTACAGCCAGGGTAGTAACACACTTCTCGGCCGATGAAGATTTTAATTATCCCGCCCTTACAGCCAGGAAGCTAACACACTTATCGGCTGATGAAGGTATTAGCCATCTAGCCCTTACAGCCAGGGTAGTAACACACTTCTCGGCCGATGAAGATTTTAATTATCCCGCCCTTACAGCCAGGGTGCTAACACACTTATCAACCGATGAAGGTATTAGCTATCTAGCCCTTACAGCCAGGGTAGTAACACTTTTCTCGGCCGATGAAGATTTTAATTATCCCGCCCTTACAGCCAGGAAGCTAACACACTTATCGGCTGATGAAGGTATTAGCCATCTAGCCCTTACAGCCAGGGTAGTAACACACTTCTCGGCCGATGAAGATTTTAATTATCCCGCCCTTACAGCCAGGGTGCTAACACACTTATCGGTCGATGAAGGTTTTAGCTATCCCGTCCTTACAGCCAGGGTGCTAACACACTTATCGGCCGATGAAGGTATTAGCTATCTAGCCCTTACAGCCAGGATAGTAACACACTTCTCGGCCGATGAAGATTTTAATTATCCCGCCCTTACAGCCAGGGTGCTAACACACTTATCGGCCGATGAAGGTATTAGCTATCCCGCCCTTACAGCCAGGGTGCTAACACACTTATCGGCCGATGAAGGTATTAGCTATCTAGCCCTTACAGCCAGGGTAGTAACACACTTCTCGGCCGATGAAGATTTTAATTATCCCGCCCTTACAGCCAGGGTGCTATTACACTTCTCGGCCGATGAAGATTTTAATTAACCCGCCCTTACAGCCAGGGTGCTAACACACTTATCGGCTGATGAAGGTATTAGCTATCTAGCCCTTACAGCCAGGGTAGTAACACACTTCTCGGCCGATGAAGATTTTAATTATCCCGCCCTTACAGCCAGGGTGCTAACACACTTATCGGCCCATGAAGGTATTAGCTATCTAGCCCTTACAGCCAGGGTAGTAACACACTTCTCGGCCCATGAAGGTATTAGCTATCTAGCCCTTACAGCCAGGGTAGTAACACACTTCTCGGCCGATGAAGATTTTAATTATCCCGCCCTTACAGCAAGGGTGCTAACACTTTTATCGGCCCATGAAGGTATTAGCTATCCCGTCCTTAAAGCCAGGGTACTAACACACTTATTGGCCGATGAAGGTATTAGCTATCTAGCCCTTACAGCCACGGTAGTAACACACTTCTCGGCCGATGAAGATTTTAATTATCCCGCCCTTACAGCCAGGGTGCTAACACACTTATCGGCCCATGAAGGTATTAGCTATCTAGCCCTTACAGCCAGGGTAGTAACACACTTCTCGGCCGATGAAGATTTTAATTATCCCGCCCTTACAGCCAGGGTGCTAACACACTTATCGGCCCATGAAGGTATTAGCTATCCCGTCCTTACAGCCAGGGTACTAACACACTTATCGGCCGATGAAGGTATTAGCTATCTAGCCCTTACAGCCAGGGTAGTAACACACTTCTCGGCCGATGAAGATTTTACTTATCCCGCCCTTACAGCCAGGGTGCTAACACACTTATCGGCCGATGAAGGTATTAGCTATCTAGCCCTTACAGCCAGGGTAGTAACACACTTCTCGGCCGATGAAGATTTTAATTATCCCGCCCTTACAGCCAGGTTGCTAACACACTTATCGGCCGATGAAGGTATTAGCTATCTAGCCCTTACAGCCAGGGTAGTAACACACTTCTCGGCCGATGAAGATTTTAATTATCCCCCCTTACAGCCAGGGTGCTAACACATTTGTCGGCCGATGAAGGTATTAGCTATCTAGCCCTTACAGCCAGGGTAGTAACACACTTCTCGGCCGATGAAGATTTTAATTATCCCGCCCTTACAGCCAGGGTGCTAACACACTTATCGGCTGATGAAGGTAAGAGCTATCTAGCCCTTACAGCCAGGGTAGTAACACACTTCTCGGCCGATGAAGATTTTAATTATCCCGCCCTTACTGCCAGGGTGCTAACACACTAATCGGCTGATGAAGGTATTAGCTATCTAGCCCTTACAGCCAGGGTAGTAACACACTACTCGGCCGATGAAGATTTTAATTATCCCGCCCTTACAGCCAGGGTGCTAACACACTTATCAACCGATGAAGGTATTAGCTATCTAGCCCTTACAGCCAGGGTAGTAACACACTTCTCGGCCGATGAAGATTTTAATTATCCCGCCCTTACAGCCAGGAAGCTAACACACTTATCGGCTGATGAAGGTATTAGCCATCTAGCCCTTACAGCCAGGGTAGTAACACACTTCTCGGCCGATGAAGATTTTAATTATCCCGCCCTTACAGCCAGGGTGCTAACACACTTATCGGCCGATGAAGGTTTTAGCTATCCCGTCCTTACAGCCAGGGTGCTAACACACTTATCGGCCGATGAAGGTATTAGCTATCTAGCCCTTACAGCCAGGGTAGTAACACACTTCTCGGCCGATGAAGGTTTTAATTATCCCGCCCTTACAGCCAGGGTGCTAACACACTTATCGGCTGATGAAGGTATTAGCTATCTAGCCCTTACAGCCAGGGTAGTAACACACTTCTCGGCCGATGAAGATTTTAATTATCCCGCCCTTACAGCCAGGGTGCTAACACACTTATCGGCCCATGAAGGTATTAGCTATCTAGCCCTTACAGCCAGGGTAGTAACACACTTCTCGGCCCATGAAGGTATTAGCTATCTAGCCCTTACAACCAGGGTAGTAACACACTTCTCGGCCGATGAAGATTTTAATTATCCCGCCCTTACAGCCAGGGTGCTAACACTTTTATCGGCCCATGAAGGTATTAGCTATCCCGTCCTTACAGCCAGGGTACTAACACACTTATCGGCCGATGAAGGTATTAGCTATCTAGCCCTTACAGCCAGGGTAGTAACACACTTCTCGGCCGATGAAGATTTTAATTATCCCGCCCTTACAGCCAGGGTGCTAACACACTTATCGGCCCATGAAGGTATAAGCTATCCCGTCCTTACAGCCAGGGTACTAACACACTTATCGGCCGATGAAGGTATTAGCTATCTAGCCCTTACAGCCAGGGTAGTAACACACTTCTCGGCCGATGAAGATTTTAATTATCCCGCCCTTACAGCCAGGGTGCTAACACTTTTATCGGCCCATGAAGGTATTAGCTATCCCGTCCTTACAGCCAGGGTACTAACACACTTATCGGCCGATGAAGGTATTAGCTATCTAGCCCTTACAGCCAGGGTAGTAACACACTTCTCGGCCGATGAAGATTTTAATTATCCCGCCCTTACAGCCAGGGTGCTAACACACTTATCGGCCCATGAAGGTATTAGCTATCCCGTCCTTACAGCCAGGGTACTAACACACTTATCGGCCGATGAAGGTATTAGCTATCTAGCCCTTACAGCCAGGGTAGTAACACACTTCTCGGCCGATGAAGATTTTACTTATCCCGCCCTTACAGCCAGGGTGCTAACACACTTATCGGCCGATGAAGGTATTAGCTATCTAGCCCTTACAGCCAGGGTAGTAACACACTTCTCGGCCGATGAAGATTTTAATTATCCCGCCCTTACAGCCAGGTTGCTAACACACTTATCGGCCGATGAAGGTATTAGCTATCTAGCCCTTACAGCCAGGGTAGTAACACACTTCTCGGCCGATGAAGATTTTAATTATCCCCCCTTACAGCCAGGGTGCTAACACATTTGTCGGCCGATGAAGGTATTAGCTATCTAGCCCTTACAGCCAGGGTAGTAACACACTTCTCGGCCGATGAAGATTTTAATTATCCCGCCCTTACAGCCAGGGTGCTAACACACTTATCGGCTGATGAAGGTAAGAGCTATCTAGCCCTTACAGCCAGGGTAGTAACACACTTCTCGGCCGATGAAGATTTTAATTATCCCGCCCTTACTGCCAGGGTGCTAACACACTAATCGGCCGATGAAGGTATTAGCTATCTAGCCCTTACAGCCAGGGTAGTAACACACTACTCGGCCGATGAAGATTTTAATTATCCCGCCCTTACAGCCAGGGTGCTAACACACTTATCAACCGATGAAGGTATTAGCTATCTAGCCCTTACAGCCAGGGTAGTAACACACTTCTCGGCCGATGAAGATTTTAATTATCCCGCCCTTACAGCCAGGAAGCTAACACACTTATCGGCTGATGAAGGTATTAGCCATCTAGCCCTTACAGCCAGGGTAGTAACACACTTCTCGGCCGATGAAGATTTTAATTATCCCGCCCTTACAGCCAGGGTGCTAACACACTTATCGGTCGATGAAGGTTTTAGCTATCCCGTCCTTACAGCCAGGGTGCTAACACACTTATCGGCCGATGAAGGTATTAGCTATCTAGCCCTTACAGCCAGGGTAGTAACACACTTCTCGGCCGATGAAGATTTTAATTATCCCGCCCTTACAGCCAGGGTGCTATTACACTTCTCGGCCGATGAAGATTTTAATTAACCCGCCCTTACAGCCAGGGTGCTAACACACTTATCGGCTGATGAAGGTATTAGCTATCTAGCCCTTACAGCCAGGGTAGTAACACACTTCTCGGCCGATGAAGATTTTAATTATCCCGCCCTTACAGCCAGGGTGCTAACACACTTATCGGCCCATGAAGGTATTAGCTATCTAGCCCTTACAGCCAGGGTAGTAACACACTTCTCGGCCCATGAAGGTATTAGCTATCTAGCCCTTACAGCCAGGGTAGTAACACACTTCTCGGCCGATGAAGATTTTAATTATCCCGCCCTTACAGCCAGGGTGCTAACACACTTATCGGCCCATGAAGGTATTAGCTATCTAGCCCTTACAGCCAGGGTAGTAACACACTTCTCGGCCGATGAAGATTTTAATTATCCCGCCCTTACAGCCAGGGTGCTAACACACTTATCGGCCCATGAAGGTATTAGCTATCCCGTCCTTACAGCCAGGGTACTAACACACTTATCGGCCGATGAAGGTATTAGCTATCTAGCCCTTACAGCCAGGGTAGTAACACACTTCTCGGCCGATGAAGATTTTACTTATCCCGCCCTTACAGCCAGGGTGCTAACACACTTATCGGCCGATGAAGGTATTAGCTATCTAGCCCTTACAGCCAGGGTAGTAACACACTTCTCGGCCGATGAAGATTTTAATTATCCCGCCCTTACAGCCAGGTTGCTAACACACTTATCGGCCGATGAAGGTATTAGCTATCTAGCCCTTACAGCCAGGGTAGTAACACACTTCTCGGCCGATGAAGATTTTAATTATCCCCCCTTACAGCCAGGGTGCTAACACATTTGTCGGCCGATGAAGGTATTAGCTATCTAGCCCTTACAGCCAGGGTAGTAACACACTTCTCGGCCGATGAAGATTTTAATTATCCCGCCCTTACAGCCAGGGTGCTAACACACTTATCGGCTGATGAAGGTAAGAGCTATCTAGCCCTTACAGCCAGGGTAGTAACACACTTCTCGGCCGATGAAGATTTTAATTATCCCGCCCTAACTGCCAGGGTGCTAACACACTAATCGGCCGATGAAGGTATTAGCTATCTAGCCCTTACAGCCAGGGTAGTAACACACTACTCGGCCGATGAAGATTTTAATTATCCCGCCCTTACAGCCAGGGTGCTAACACACTTATCAACCGATGAAGGTATTAGCTATCTAGCCCTTACAGCCAGGGTAGTAACACACTTCTCGGCCGATGAAGATTTTAATTATCCCGCCCTTACAGCCAGGAAGCTAACACACTTATCGGCTGATGAAGGTATTAGCCATCTAGCCCTTACAGCCAGGGTAGTAACACACTTCTCGGCCGATGAAGATTTTAATTATCCCGCCCTTACAGCCAGGGTGCTAACACACTTATCGGCCGATGAAGGTTTTAGCTATCCCGTCCTTACAGCCAGGGTGCTAACACACTTATCGGCCGATGAAGGTATTAGCTATCTAGCCCTTACAGCCAGGGTAGTAACACACTTCTCGGCCGATGAAGGTTTTAATTATCCCGCCCTTACAGCCAGGGTGCTAACACACTTATCGGCTGATGAAGGTATTAGCTATCTAGCCCTTACAGCCAGGGTAGTAACACACTTCTCGGCCGATGAAGATTTTAATTATCCCGCCCTTACAGCCAGGGTGCTAACACACTTATCGGCCCATGAAGGTATTAGCTATCTAGCCCTTACAGCCAGGGTAGTAACACACTTCTCGGCCCATGAAGGTATTAGCTATCTAGCCCTTACAGCCAGGGTAGTAACACACTTCTCGGCCGATGAAGATTTTAATTATCCCGCCCTTACAGCCAGGGTGCTAACACTTTTATCGGCCCATGAAGGTATTAGCTATCCCGTCCTTACAGCCAGGGTACTAACACACTTATCGGCCGATGAAGGTATTAGCTATCTAGCCCTTACAGCCAGGGTAGTAACACACTTCTCGGCCGATGAAGATTTTAATTATCCCGCCCTTACAGCCAGGGTGCTAACACACTTATCGGCCCATGAAGGTATTAGCTATCCCGTCCTTACAGCCAGGGTACTAACACACTTATCGGCCGATGAAGGTATTAGCTATCTAGCCCTTACAGCCAGGGTAGTAACACACTTCTCGGCCGATGAAGATTTTACTTATCCCGCCCTTACAGCCAGGGTGCTAACACACTTATCGGCTGATGAAGGTATTAGCCATCTAGCCCTTACAGCCAGGGTAGTAACACACTTCTCGGCCGATGAAGATTTTAATTATCCCGCCCTTACAGCCAGGGTGCTAACACACTTATCGGCCGATGAAGGTTTTAGCTATCCCGTCCTTACAGCCAGGGTGCTAACACACTTATCGGCTGATGAAGGTATTAGCTATCTAGCCCTTACAGCCAGGGTAGTAACACACTTCTCGGCCGATGAAGATTTTAATTATCCCGCCCTTACAGCCAGGGTGCTAACACACTTATCGGCCCATGAAGGTATTAGCTATCTAGCCCTTACAGCCAGGGTAGTAACACACTTCTCGGCCCATGAAGGTATTAGCTATCTAGCCCTTACAGCCAGGGTAGTAACACACTTCTCGGCCGATGAAGATTTTAATTATCCCGCCCTTACAGCCAGGGTGCTAACACTTTTATCGGCCCATGAAGGTATTAGCTATCCCGTCCTTACAGCCAGGGTACTAACACACTTATCGGCCGATGAAGGTATTAGCTATCTAGCCCTTACAGCCAGGGTAGTAACACACTACTCGGCCGATGAAGATTTTAATTATCCCGCCCTTACAGCCAGGGTGCTAACACACTTATCAACCGATGAAGGTATTAGCTATCTAGCCCTTACAGCCAGGGTAGTAACACACTTCTCGGCCGATGAAGATTTTAATTATCCCGCCCTTACAGCCAGGAAGCTAACACACTTATCGGCTGATGAAGGTATTAGCCATCTAGCCCTTACAGCCAGGGTAGTAACACACTTCTCGGCCGATGAAGATTTTAATTATCCCGCCCTTACAGCCAGGGTGCTAACACACTTATCGGCCGATGAAGGTTTTAGCTATCCCGTCCTTACAGCCAGGGTGCTAACACACTTATCGGCTGATGAAGGTATTAGCTATCTAGCCCTTACAGCCAGGGTAGTAACACACTTCTCGGCCGATGAAGATTTTAATTATCCCGCCCTTACAGCCAGGGTGCTAACACACTTATCGGCCCATGAAGGTATTAGCTATCTAGCCCTTACAGCCAGGGTAGTAACACACTTCTCGGCCCATGAAGGTATTAGCTATCTAGCCCTTACAGCCAGGGTAGTAACACACTTCTCGGCCGATGAAGATTTTAATTATCCCGCCCTTACAGCCAGGGTGCTATCACTTTTATCGGCCCATGAAGGTATTAGCTATCCCGTCCTTACAGCCAGGGTACTAACACACTTATCGGCCGATGAAGGTATTAGCTATCTAGCCCTTACAGCCAGGGTAGTAACACACTTCTCGGCCGATGAAGATTTTAATTATCCCGCCCTTACAGCCAGGGTGCTAACACACTTATCGGCCCATGAAGGTATTAGCTATCCCGTCCTTACAGCCAGGGTACTAACACACTTATCGGCCGATGAAGGTATTAGCTATCTAGCCCTTACAGCCAGGGTAGTAACACACTTCTCGGCCGATGAAGATTTTACTTATCCCGCCCTTACAGCCAGGGTGCTAACACACTTATCGGCCGATGAAGGTTTTAGCTATTCCGTCCTTACAGCCAGGGTGCTAACACAGTTATCGGCCGATGAAGGTATTAGCTATCTAGCCCTTACAGCCAGGATAGTAACACACTTCTCGGCCGATGAAGATTTTAATTATCCCGCCCTTACAGCCAGGGTGCTAACACACTTATCGGCCGATGAAGGTATTAGCTATCCCGCCCTTACAGCCAGGGTGCTAACACACTTATCGGCCGATGAAGGTATTAGCTATCTAGCCCTTACAGCCAGGGTAGTAACACACTTCTCGGCCGATGAAGATTTGAATTATCCCGCCCTTACAGCCAGGGTGCTAACACACTTATCGGCCGATGAAGGTATTAGCTATCTAGCCCTTACAGCCAGGGTAGTAACACACTTCTCAGCCGATGAAGATTTTAATTATCCCGCCCTTACAGCCAGGGTGCTAACACACTTATCGGCCGATGAAGGTATTAGCTATCTAGCCCTTACAGCCAGGGTGCTAACACACTTATCGGCTGATGAAGGTATTAGCTATCTAGCCCTTACAGCCAGGGTAGTAACACACTTCTCGGCCGAAGGAGATTTTAATTATCCCGCCCTTACAGCCAGGGTGCTAACACACTTATCGGCCCATGAAGGTATTAGCTATCCCGTCCTTACAGCCAGGGTACTAACACACTTATCGGCCGATGAAGGTATTAGCTATCTAGCCCTTACAGCCAGGGTAGTAACACACTTCTCGGCCGATGAAGATTTTAATTATCCCGCCCTTACAGCCAGGGTGCTAACACACTTATCGGCTGATGAAGGTATTAGCTATCTAGCCCTTACAGCCAGGGTAGTAACACACTTCTCGGCCGAAGGAGATTTTAATTATCCCGCCCTTACAGCCAGGGTGCTAACACACTTATCGGCCCATGAAGGTAGTAGCTATCCCGTCCTTACAGCCAGGGTACTAACACACTTATCGGCCGATGAAGGTATTAGATATCTAGCCCTTACAGCCAGGGTAGTAACACACTTCTCGGCCGATGAAGATTTTACTTATCCCGCCCTTACAGCCAGGGTGCTAACACACTTATCAACCGATGAAGGTATTAGCTATCTAGCCCTTACAGCCAGGGTAGTAACACACTTCTCGGCCGATGAAGATTTTAATTATCCCGTCCTTACAGCCAGGGTGCTATTACACTTCTCGGCCGATGAAGATTTTAATTATCCCGCCCTTACAGCCAGGGTGCTAACACACTTATCGGCTGATGAAGGTATTAGCTATCTAGCCCTTACAGCCAGGGTAGTAACACACTTCTCGGCCGATGAAGATTTTAATTATCCCGCCCTTACAGCCAGGGTGCTAACACACTTATCGGCCCATGAAGGTATTAGCTATCTAGCCCTTACAGCCAGGGTAGTAACACACTTCTCGGCCCATGAAGGTATTAGCTATCTAGCCCTTACAGCCAGGGTAGTAACACACTTCTCGGCCGATGAAGATTTTAATTATCCCGCCCTTACAGCCAGGGTGCTAACACTTTTATCGGCCCATGAAGGTATTAGCTATCCCGTCCTTACAGCCAGGGTACTAACACACTTATCGGCCGATGAAGGTATTAGCTATCTAGCCCTTACAGCCAGGGTAGTAACACACTTCTCGGCCGATGAAGATTTTAATTATCCCGCCCTTACAGCCAGGGTGCTAACACACTTATCGGCCGATGAAGGTATTAGCTATCTAGCCCTTACAGCCAGGGTAGTAACACACCTCTCAGCTGATGAAGATTTTAATTATCCCGCCCTTACAGCCAGGGTGCTAACACACTTATCGGCCGATGAAGGTATTAGCTATCTAGCCCTTACAGCCAGGGTAGTAACACACTTCTCAGCCGATGAAGATTTTATTTATCCCGCCCTTACAGCCAGGGTGCTAACACACTTATCGGCCGATGAAGGTATTAGCTATCTAGCCCTTACAGCCAGGGTGCTAACACACTTATCGGCTGATGAAGGTATTAGCTATCTAGCCCTTACAGCCAGGGTAGTAACACACTTCTCGGCCGATGAAGATTTTAATTATCCCGCCCTTACAGCCAGGTTGCTAACACACTTATCGGCCGATGAAGGTATTAGCTATCTAGCCCTTACAGCCAGGGTAGTAACACACTTCTCGGCCGATGAAGATTTTAATTATCCCCCCTTACAGCCAGGGTGCTAACACATTTGTCGGCCGATGAAGGTATTAGCTATCTAGCCCTTACAGCCAGGGTAGTAACACACTTCTCGGCCGATGAAGATTTTAATTATCCCGACCTTACAGCCAGGGTGCTAACACACTTATCGGCTGATGAAGGTAAGAGCTATCTAGCCCTTACAGCCAGGGTAGTAACACACTTCTCGGCCGATGAAGATTTTAATTATCCCGCCCTTACTGCCAGGGTGCTAACACACTAATCGGCCGATGAAGGTATTAGCTATCTAGCCCTTACAGCCAGGGTAGTAACACACTACTCGGCCGATGAAGATTTTAATTATCCCGCCCTTACAGCCAGGGTGCTAACACACTTATCAACCGATGAAGGTATTAGCTATCTAGCCCTTACAGCCAGGGTAGTAACACACTTCTCGGCCGATGAAGATTTTAATTATCCCGCCCTTACAGCCAGGAAGCTAACACACTTATCGGCTGATGAAGGTATTAGCCATCTAGCTCTTACAGCCAGGGTAGTAACACACTTCTCGGCCGATGAAGATTTTAATTATCCCGCCCTTACAGCCAGGGTGCTAACACACTTATCGGCCGATGAAGGTTTTAGCTATCCCGTCCTTACAGCCAGGGTGCTAACACACTTATCGGCCGATGAAGGTATTAGCTATCTAGCCCTTACAGCCAGGATAGTAACACACTTCTCGGCCGATGAAGATTTTAATTATCCCGCCCTTACAGCCAGGGTGCTAACACACTTATCGGCCGATGAAGGTATTAGCTATCCCGCCCTTACAGCCAGGGTAGTAACACACTTCTCGACCGATGAAGATTTTACTTATCCCGCCCTTACAGCCAGGGTGCTAACACACTTATCGGCCGATGAAGGTTTTAGCTATTCCGTCCTTACAGCCAGGGTGCTAACACAGTTATCGGCCGATGAAGGTATTAGCTATCTAGCCCTTCCAGCCAGGATAGTAACACACTTCTCGGCCGATGAAGATTTTAATTATCCCGCCCTTACAGCCAGGGTGCTAACACACTTATCGGCCGATGAAGGTATTAGCTATCCCGCCCTTACAGCCAGGGTGCTAACACACTTATCGGCCGATGAAGGTATTAGCTATCTAGCCCTTACAGCCAGGGTAGTAACACACTTCTCGGCCGATGAAGATTTGAATTATCCCGCCCTTACAGCCAGGGTGCTAACACACTTATCGGCCGATGAAGGTATTAGCTATCTAGCCCTTACAGCCAGGGTAGTAACACACTTCTCAGCCGATGAAGATTTTAATTATCCCGCCCTTACAGCCAGGGTGCTAACACACTTATCGGCCGATGAAGGTATTAGCTATCTAGCCCTTACAGCCAGGGTGCTAACACACTTATCGGCTGATGAAGGTATTAGCTATCTAGCCCTTACAGCCAGGGTAGTAACACACTTCTCGGCCGAAGGAGATTTTAATTATCCCGCCCTTACAGCCAGGGTGCTAACACACTTATCGGCCCATGAAGGTATTAGCTATCCCGTCCTTACAGCCAGGGTACTAACACACTTATCGGCCGATGAAGGTATTAGCTATCTAGCCCTTACAGCCAGGGTAGTAACACACTTCTCGGCCGATGAAGATTTTAATTATCCCGCCCTTACAGCCAGGGTGCTAACACACTTATCGGCTGATGAAGGTATTAGCTATCTAGCCCTTACAGCCAGGGTAGTAACACACTTCTCGGCCGAAGGAGATTTTAATTATCCCGCCCTTACAGCCAGGGTGCTAACACACTTATCGGCCCATGAAGGTAGTAGCTATCCCGTCCTTACAGCCAGGGTACTAACACACTTATCGGCCGATGAAGGTATTAGCTATCTAGTCCTTACAGCCAGGGTAGTAACACACTTCTCGGCCGATGAAGATTTTACTTATCCCGCCCTTACAGCCAGGGTGCTAACACACTTATCAACCGATGAAGGTATTAGCTATCTAGCCCTTACAGCCAGGGTAGTAACACACTTCTCGGCCGATGAAGATTTTAATTATCCCGTCCTTACAGCCAGGGTGCTATTACACTTCTCGGCCGATGAAGATTTTAATTATCCCGCCCTTACAGCCAGGGTGCTAACACACTTATCGGCTGATGAAGGTATTAGCTTTCTAGCCCTTACAGCCAGGGTAGTAACACACTTCTCGGCCGATGAAGATTTTAATTATCCCGCCCTTACAGCCAGGGTGCTAACACACTTATCGGCCCATGAAGGTATTAGGTATCTAGCCCTTACAGCCAGGGTAGTAACACACTTCTCGGCCCATGAAGGTATTAGCTATCTAGCCCTTACAGCCAGGGTAGTAACACACTTCTCGGCCGATGAAGATTTTAATTATCCCGCCCTTACAGCCAGGGTGCTTACACTTTTATCGGCCCATGAAGGTATTAGCTATCCCGTCCTTACAGCCAGGGTACTAACACACTTATCGGCCGATGAAGGTATTAGCTATCTAGCCCTTACAGCCAGGGTAGTAACACACTTCTCGGCCGATGAAGATTTTAATTATCCCGCCCTTACAGCCAGGGTGCTAACACACTTATCGGCCGATGAAGGTATTAGCTATCTAGCCCTTACAGCCAGGGTAGTAACACACCTCTCAGCTGATGAAGATTTTAATTATCCCGCCCTTACAGCCAGGGTGCTAACACACTTATCGGCCGATGAAGGTATTAGCTATCTAGCCCTTACAGCCAGGGTAGTAACACACTTCTCAGCCGATGAAGATTTTAATTATCCCGCCCTTACAGCCAGGGTGCTAACACACTTATCGGCCGATGAAGGTATTAGCTATCTAGCCCTTACAGCCAGGGTGCTAACACACTTATCGGCTGATTAAGGTATTAGCTATCTAGCCCTTACAGCCAGGGTAGTAACACACTTCTCGGCCGAAGGAGATTTTAATTATCCCGCCCTTACAGCCAGGGTGCTAACACACTTATCGGCCCATGAAGGTATTAGCTATCCCGTCCTTACAGCCAGGGTACTAACACACTTATCGGCCGATGAAGGTATTAGCTATCTAGCCCTTACAGCCAGGGTAGTAACACACTTCTCGGCCGATGAAGATTTTACTTATCCCGCCCTTACAGCCAGGGTGCTAACACACTTATCGGCCGATGAAGGTATTAGCTATCTAGCCCTTACAGCCAGGGTAGTAACACACTTCTCGGCCGATGAAGATTTTAATTATCCCGCCCTTACTGCCAGGGTGCTAACACACTAATCGGCCGATGAAGGTATTAGCTATCTAGCCCTTACAGCCAGGGTAGTAACACACTTCTCGGCCGATGAAGATTTTAATTATCCCGCCCTTACTGCCAGGGTGCTAACACACTAATCGGCCGATGAAGGTATTAGCTATCTAGCCCTTACAGCCAGGGTAGTAACACACTACTCGGCCGATGAAGATTTTAATTATCCCGCCCTTACAGCCAGGGTGCTAACACACTTATCAACCGATGAAGGTATTAGCTATCTAGCCCTTACAGCCAGGGTAGTAACACACTTCTCGGCCGATGAAGATTTTAATTATCCCGCCCTTACAGCCAGGGTGCTAACACACTTATCGGCCGATGAAGGTTTTAGCTATCCCGTCCTTACAGCCAGGGTGCTAACACACTTATCGGCCGATGAAGGTATTAGCTATCTAGCCCTTACAGCCAGGATAGTAACACACTTCTCGGCCGATGAAGATTTTAATTATCCCGCCCTTACAGCCAGGGTGCTAACACACTTATCGGCCGATGAAGGTTTTAGCTATCCCGTCCTTACAGCCAGGGTGCTAACACACTTATCGGCCGATGAAGGTATTAGCTATCTAGCCCTTACAGCCAGGATAGTAACACACTTCTCGGCCGATGAAGATTTTAATTATCCCGCCCTTACAGCCAGGGTGCTAACACACTTATCGGCCGATGAAGGTATTAGCTATCCCGCCCTTACAGCCAGGGTGCTAACACACTTATCGGCCGATGAAGGTATTAGCTATCTAGCCCTTACAGCCAGGGTAGTAACACACTTCTCGGCCGATGAAGATTTTAATTATCCCGTCCTTACAGCCAGGGTGCTATTACACTTCTCGGCCGATGAAGATTTTAATTATCCCGCCCTTACAGCCAGGGTGCTAACACACTTATCGGCTGATGAAGGTATTAGCTATCTAGCCCTTACAGCCAGGGTAGTAACACACTTCTCGGCCGATGAAGATTTTAATTATCCCGCCCTTACAGCCAGGGTGCTAACACACTTATCGGCCCATGAAGGTATTAGCTATCTAGCCCTTACAGCCAGGGTAGTAACACACTTCTCGGCCGATGAAGATTTTAATTATCCCGCCCTTACAGCCAGGGTGCTAACACTCTTATCGGCCTATGAAGGTATTAGCTATCCCGTCCTTAAAGCCAGGGTACTAACACACGTATCGGCCGATGAAGGTATTAGCTATCTAGCCCTTACAGCCAGGGTAATAACACACTTCTCGGCCGATGAAGATTTTAATTATCCCGCCCTTACAGCCAGGGTGCTAACACACTTATCGGCCGATGAAGGTATTAGCTATCCCGTCCTTACAGCCAGGGTGCTAACACACTTATCGGCCGATGAAGGTATTAGCTATCTAGCCCTTACAGCCAGGGTAGTAACACACTTCTCGGCCGATGAAGATTTTACTTATCCCGCCCTTACAGCCAGGGTGCTAACACACTTATCGGCCGATGAAGGTTTTAGCTATCCCGTCCTTACAGCCAGGGTGCTAACACACTTATCGGCCGATGAAGGTATTAGCTATCTAGCCCTTACAGCCAGGATAGTAACACACTTCTCGGCCGATGAAGATTTTAATTATCCCGCCCTTACAGCCAGGGTGCTAACACACTTATCGGCCGATGAAGGTATTAGCTATCCCGTCCTTACAGCCAGGGTGCTAACACACTTATCGGCCGATGAAGGTATTAGCTATCTAGCCCTTACAGCCAGGGTAGTAACACACTTCTCGGCCGATGAAGATTTTACTTATCCCGCCCTTACAACCAGGGTGCTAACACACTTATCGGCCGATGAAGGTTTTAGCTATCCCGTCCTTACTGCCAGGGTGCTAACACACTTATCGGCCGATGAAGGTATTAGCTATCTAGCCCTTACAGCCAGGATAGTAACACACTTCTCGGCCGATGAAGATTTTAATTATCCCGCCCTTACAGCCAGGGTGCTAACACACTTATCGGCCGATGAAGGTATTAGCTATCCCGCCCTTACAGCCAGGGTGCTAACACACTTATCGGCCGATGAAGGTATTAGCTATCTAGCCCTTACAGCCAGGGTAGTAACACACTTCTCGGCCGATGAAGATTTTAATTATCCCGCCCTTACAGCCAGGGTGCTAACACACTTATCGGCCGATGAAGGTATTAGCTATCTAGCCCTTACAGCCAGGGTAGTAACACACCTCTCGGCCGATGAAGATTTTAATTATCCCGCCCTTACAGCCAGGGTGCTAACACACTTATCGGCCGATGAAGGTATTAGCTATCTAGCCCTTACAGCCAGGGTAGTAACACACTTCTCAGCCGATGAAGATTTTAATTATCCCGCCCTTACAGCCAGGGTGCTAACACACTTATCGGCCGATGAAGGTATTAGCTATCTAGCCCTTACAGCCAGGGTAGTAACACACTTCTCAGCCGATGAAGATTTTAATTATCCCGCCCTTACAGCCAGGGTGCTAACACACTTATCGGCCGATGAAGGTATTAGCTATCTAGCCCTTACAGCCAGGGTGCTAACACACTTATCGGCTGATTAAGGTATTAGCTATCTAGCCCTTACAGCCAGGGTAGTAACACACTTCTCGGCCGAAGGAGATTTTAATTATCCCGCCCTTACAGCCAGGGTGCTAACACACTTATCGGCCCATGAAGGTATTAGCTATCCCGTCCTTACAGCCAGGGTACTAACACACTTATCGGCCGATGAAGGTATTAGCTATCTAGCCCTTACAGCCAGGGTAGTAACACACTTCTCGGCCGATGAAGATTTTACTTATCCCGCCCTTACAGCCAGGGTGCTAACACACTTATCGGCCGATGAAGGTATTAGCTATCTAGCCCTTACAGCCAGGGTAGTAACACACTTCTCGGCCGATGAAGATTTTAATTATCCCGCCCTTACAGCCAGGTTGCTAACACACTTATCGGCCGATGAAGGTATTAGCTATCTAGCCCTTACAGCCAGGGTAGTAACACACTTCTCGGCCGATGAAGATTTTAATTATCCCCCCTTACAGCCAGGGTGCTAACACATTTGTCGGCCGATGAAGGTATTAGCTATCTAGCCCTTACAGCCAGGGTAGTAACACACTTCTCGGCCGATGAAGATTTTAATTATCCCGACCTTACAGCCAGGGTGCTAACACACTTATCGGCTGATGAAGGTAAGAGCTATCTAGCCCTTACAGCCAGGGTAGTAACACACTTCTCGGCCGATGAAGATTTTAATTATCCCGCCCTTACTGCCAGGGTGCTAACACACTAATCGGCCGATGAAGGTATTAGCTATCTAGCCCTTACAGCCAGGGTAGTAACACACTACTCGGCCGATGAAGATTTTAATTATCCCGCCCTTACAGCCAGGGTGCTAACACACTTATCAACCGATGAAGGTATTAGCTATCTAGCCCTTACAGCCAGGGTAGTAACACACTTCTCGGCCGATGAAGATTTTAATTATCCCGCCCTTACAGCCAGGGTGCTAACACACTTATCGGCCGATGAAGGTTTTAGCTATCCCGTCCTTACAGCCAGGGTGCTAACACACTTATCGGCCGATGAAGGTATTAGCTATCTAGCCCTTACAGCCAGGATAGTAACACACTTCTCGGCCGATGAAGATTTTAATTATCCCGCCCTTACAGCCAGGGTGCTAACACACTTATCGGCCGATGAAGGTTTTAGCTATCCCGTCCTTACAGCCAGGGTGCTAACACACTTATCGGCCGATGAAGGTATTAGCTATCTAGCCCTTACAGCCAGGATAGTAACACACTTCTCGGCCGATGAAGATTTTAATTATCCCGCCCTTACAGCCAGGGTGCTAACACACTTATCGGCCGATGAAGGTATTAGCTATCCCGCCCTTACAGCCAGGGTGCTAACACACTTATCGGCCGATGAAGGTATTAGCTATCTAGCCCTTACAGCCAGGGTAGTAACACACTTCTCGGCCGATGAAGATTTTAATTATCCCGTCCTTACAGCCAGGGTGCTATTACACTTCTCGGCCGATGAAGATTTTAATTATCCCGCCCTTACAGCCAGGGTGCTAACACACTTATCGGCTGATGAAGGTATTAGCTATCTAGCCCTTACAGCCAGGGTAGTAACACACTTCTCGGCCGATGAAGATTTTAATTATCCCGCCCTTACAGCCAGGGTGCTAACACACTTATCGGCCCATGAAGGTATTAGCTATCTAGCCCTTACAGCCAGGGTAGTAACACACTTCTCGGCCGATGAAGATTTTAATTATCCCGCCCTTACAGCCAGGGTGCTAACACTCTTATCGGCCTATGAAGGTATTAGCTATCCCGTCCTTAAAGCCAGGGTACTAACACACGTATCGGCCGATGAAGGTATTAGCTATCTAGCCCTTACAGCCAGGGTAATAACACACTTCTCGGCCGATGAAGATTTTAATTATCCCGCCCTTACAGCCAGGGTGCTAACACACTTATCGGCCGATGAAGGTATTAGCTATCCCGTCCTTACAGCCAGGGTGCTAACACACTTATCGGCCGATGAAGGTATTAGCTATCTAGCCCTTACAGCCAGGGTAGTAACACACTTCTCGGCCGATGAAGATTTTACTTATCCCGCCCTTACAGCCAGGGTGCTAACACACTTATCGGCCGATGAAGGTTTTAGCTATCCCGTCCTTACAGCCAGGGTGCTAACACACTTATCGGCCGATGAAGGTATTAGCTATCTAGCCCTTACAGCCAGGATAGTAACACACTTCTCGGCCGATGAAGATTTTAATTATCCCGCCCTTACAGCCAGGGTGCTAACACACTTATCGGCCGATGAAGGTATTAGCTATCCCGTCCTTACAGCCAGGGTGCTAACACACTTATCGGCCGATGAAGGTATTAGCTATCTAGCCCTTACAGCCAGGGTAGTAACACACTTCTCGGCCGATGAAGATTTTACTTATCCCGCCCTTACAACCAGGGTGCTAACACACTTATCGGCCGATGAAGGTTTTAGCTATCCCGTCCTTACAGCCAGGGTGCTAACACACTTATCGGCCGATGAAGGTATTAGCTATCTAGCCCTTACAGCCAGGATAGTAACACACTTCTCGGCCGATGAAGATTTTAATTATCCCGCCCTTACAGCCAGGGTGCTAACACACTTATCGGCCGATGAAGGTATTAGCTATCCCGCCCTTACAGCCAGGGTGCTAACACACTTATCGGCCGATGAAGGTATTAGCTATCTAGCCCTTACAGCCAGGGTAGTAACACACTTCTCGGCCGATGAAGATTTTAATTATCCCGCCCTTACAGCCAGGGTGCTAACACACTTATCGGCCGATGAAGGTATTAGCTATCTAGCCCTTACAGCCAGGGTAGTAACACACCTCTCGGCCGATGAAGATTTTAATTATCCCGCCCTTACAGCCAGGGTGCTAACACACTTATCGGCCGATGAAGGTATTAGCTATCTAGCCCTTACAGCCAGGGTAGTAACACACTTCTCAGCCGATGAAGATTTTAATTATCCCGCCCTTACAGCCAGGGTGCTAACACACTTATCGGCCGATGAAGGTATTAGCTATCTAGCCCTTACAGCCAGGGTAGTAACACACTTCTCGGCCTATGAAGATTTTAATTATCCCGCCCTTACAGCCAGGGTGCTAACACACTTATCGGCTGATGAAGGTATTAGCTATCTAGCCCTTACAGCCAGGGTAGTAACACACTTCTCGGCCGATGAAGATTTTAATTATCTCGCCCTTACAGCCAGGGTGCTAACACACTTATCGGCCAATGAAGGTATTACCTATCCCGTCCTTACAGCCAGGGTACTAACACACTTATCGGCCGATGAAGGTATTAGCTATCTAGCCCTTACAGCCAGGGTAGTAACACACTTCTCGGCCGATGAAGATTTTAATTATCCCGCCCTTACAGCCAGGGTGCTAACACACTTATCGGCCGATGAAGGTTTTAGCTATCTAGCCCTTACAGCCAGGGTAGTAACACACTTCTCGGCCGATGAAGATTTTAATTATCCCGCCATTACAGCCAGGGTGCTAACACACTTATCGGCCGATGAAGGTATTAGCTATCTAGCCCTTACAGCCAGGGTAGTAACACACTTCTCGGCCGATGAAGATTTTTATTATCCCGCCCTTACAGCCAGGGTGCTAACACACTTATCGGCCGATGAAGGTATTAGCTATCTAGCCCTTACAACCAGGGTAGTAACACACTTCTCGGCCGATGAAGATTTTAATTATCCCGCCCTTACAGCCAGGGTGCTAATACACTTATCGGCCGATGAAGGTATTAGCTATCTAGCCCTTACAGCCAGGGTAGTAACACACTTCTCGGCCGATGAAGATTTTAATTATCTCGCCCTTACAGCCAGGGTGCTAACACACTTATCGGCCGATGAAGGTATTAGCTATCCCGTCCTTACAGCCAGGGTGCTAACACACTTATCGGCCGATGAAGGTATTAGCTATCTAGCCCTTACAGCCAGGGTAGTAACACACTTCTCGGCAGATGAAGATTTTAATTATCTCGCCCTTACAGCCAGGGTAGTAACACACTTCTCGGCCGATGAAGATTTTAATTATCCCGCCCTTACAGCCAGGGTGCTAACACACTTATCAGCCGATGAAGGTATTAGCTATCTAGCCCTTACAGCCAGGGTAGTAACACACTTCTCGGCCGATGAAGATTTTAATTATCCCGCCCTTACAGCCAGGGTGCTAACACACTTATCGGCCGATGAAGGTATTATCTATCCCGTCCTTACAGCCAGGGTGCTAACACACTTATCGGCCGATGAAGGTATTAGCTATCTAGCCCTTACAGCCAGGGTAGTAACACACTTCTCGGCCGATGAAGATTTTAATTATCCCGCCCTTACAGCCAGGGTGCTAACACACTTATCGGCCGATGAAGGTATTAGCTATCCCGTCCTTACAGCCAGGGTACTAACACACTTATCGGCCGATGAAGGTATTAGCTATCTAGCCCTTACAGCGAGGGTAGTAACACACTTCTCAGCCGATGAAGATTTTACTTATCCCGCCCTTACAGCCAGGGTGCTAACACACTTATCGGCCGATGAAGGTATTAGCTATCCCGTCCTTACAGCCAGGGTAGTAACACACTTCTCGGCCGACGAAGATTTTAATTATCCCGCCCTTACAGCCAGGGTGCTAACACACTTATCGGCCGATGAAGGTATTAGCTATCTAGCCCTTACAACCAGGGTAGTAACACACTACTCGGCCGATGAAGATTTTAATTATCCCGCCCTTACAGCCAGGGTGCTAACACACTTATCGGCCGTTTAAGGTATTAGCTATCTAGCCCTTACAGCCAGGCTAGTAACACACTTCTCGGCCGATGAAGATTTTAATTATCCCGCCCTTACAGCCAGGGTGCTAACACACTTATCGGCCGATGAAGGTATTAGCTATCCCGTCCTTACAGCCAGGGTAGTAACACACTTCTCGGCCGATGAAGATTTTAATTATCCCGCCCTTACAGCCAGGGTGCTAACACACTTATCGGCCGATGAAGGTATTAGCTATCTAGCCCTTACAGCCAGGGTAGTAACACACTTCTCAGCCGATGAAGATTTGAATTATCCCGCCATTACAGCCAGGGTGCTAACACACTTATCGGCTGATGAAGGTATTAGTTATCTAGCCCTTACAGCCAGGGTAGTAACACACTTCTCGGCCGATTAAGATTTTAATTATCCCGCCCTTACAGCCAGGGTGCTAACACACTTATCGGCCGATGAAGGTATTAGCTATCTAGCCCTTACAACCAGGGTAGTAACACACTTCTCGGCCGATAAAGATTTTAATTATCCCGCCCTTACATCCAGGGTAGTAACACACTTCTCGGCCGATGAAGATTTTAATTATCCCGCCCTTACAGCCAGGGTGCTAACACACTTATCGGCCGATGAAGGTATTAGCTATCTAGCCCTTACAGCCAGGGTAGTAACACACTTCTCGGCCGATGAAGATTTTAATTATCTCGCCCTTACAGCCAGGGTGCTAACACACTTATCGGCCGATGAAGGTATTAGCTATCTAGCCCTTACAGCCAGGGTAGTAACACACTTCTCGGCCGATGAAGATTTTAATTATCCCGCCCTTACAGCCAGGGTGCTAACACACTTATCGGCCGATGAAGGTATAAGCTATCTAGCCCTTACAGCCAGGGTAGTAACACACTTCTCGGCCGATGAAGATTTTAATTATCCCGCCCTTACAGCCAGGGTGCTAACACACTTATCGGCCGATGAAGGTATTATCTATCCCGTCCTTACAACCAGGGTAGTAACACACTTCTCGGCCGATGAAGATTTTAATTATCCCGCCCTTACAGCCAGGGTGCTAACACACTTATCGGCCGATGAAGGTATTAGCTATCCCGTCCTTACAGCCAGGGTAGTAACACACTTCTCGGCCGATGAAGATTTTAATTATCCCGCCCTTTTAGCCAGGGTGCTAACACACTTATCGGCCGATGAAGGTATTAGCTATCTAGCCCTTACAGAAGATTTTAATTATCCCGCCCTTACAGCCAGGGTAGTAACACACTTCTCGGCCGATGAAGATTTTAATTATCCCGCCCTTACAGCCAGGGTGCTAACACACTTATCGCCGATGAAGGTATTAGCTATCTAGCCCTTAACGCCAGGGTAGTAACACACTTATCGGCCGATGAAGGTATTAGCTATCTAGCCCTTACAGCCAGGGTAGTAACACACTTCTCGGCCGATGAAGATTTTAATTATCCCGCCCTTACAGCCAGGGTGCTAACACACTTATCGGCTGATGAAGGTATTAGCTATCTAGCCCTTACAGCCAGGGTGCTAATACACTTATCGGCCGATGAAGGTATTAGCTATCTAGCCCTTACAGCCAGGGTAGTAACACACTTCTCGGCCGATGAAGATTTTAATTATCTCGCCCTTACAGCCAGGGTGCTAACACACTTATCGGCCGATGAAGGTATTAGCTATCCCGTCCTTACAGCCAGGGTGCTAACACACTTATCGGCCGATGAAGGTATTAGCTATCTAGCCCTTACAGCCAGGGTAGTAACACACTTCTCGGCAGATGAAGATTTTAATTATCTCGCCCTTACAGCCAGGGTAGTAACACACTTCTCGGCCGATGAAGATTTTAATTATCCCGCCCTTACAGCCAGGGTGCTAACACACTTACCAGCCGATGAAGGTATTAGCTATCTAGCCCTTACAGCCAGGGTAGTAACACACTTCTCGGCCGATGAAGATTTTAATTATCCCGCCCTTACAGCCAGGGTGCTAACACACTTATCGGCCGATGAAGGTATTATCTATCCCGTCCTTACAGCCAGGGTGCTAACACACTTATCGGCCGATGAAGGTATTAGCTATCTAGCCCTTACAGCCAGGGTAGTAACACACTTCTCGGCCGATGAAGATTTTAATTATCCCGCCCTTACAGCCAGGGTGCTAACACACTTATCGGCCGATGAAGGTATTAGCTATCCCGTCCTTACAGCCAGGGTAGTAACACACTTCTCGGCCGATGAAGATTTTAATTATCCCGCCCTTACAGCCAGGGTGCTAACACACTTATCGGCCGATGAAGGTATTAGCTATCTAGCCCTTACAGCCAGGGTAGTAACACACTTCTCGGCCGATTAAGATTTTAATTATCCCGCCCTTACAGCCAGGGTGCTAACACACTTATCGGCCGATGAAGGTATTAGCTATCTAGCCCTTACAACCAGGGTAGTAACACACTTCTCGGCCGATAAAGATTTTAATTATCCCGCCCTTACATCCAGGGTAGTAACACACTTCTCGGCCGATGAAGATTTTAATTATCCCGCCCTTACAGCCAGGGTGCTAACACACTTATCGGTCGATGAAGGTATTAGCTATCTAGCCCTTACAGCCAGGGTAGTAACACACTTCTCGGCCGATGAAGATTTTAATTATCTCGCCCTTACAGCCAGGGTGCTAACACACTTATCGGCCGATGAAGGTATTAGCTATCTAGCCCTTACAGCCAGGGTAGTAACACACTTCTCGGCCGATGAAGATTTTAATTATCCCGCCCTTACAGCCAGGGTGCTAACACACTTATCGGCCGATGAAGGTATAAGCTATCTAGCCCTTACAGCCAGGGTAGTAACACACTTCTCGGCCGATGAAGATTTTAATTATCCCGCCCTTACAGCCAGGGTGCTAACACACTTATCGGCCGATGAAGGTATTATCTATCCCGTCCTTACAACCAGGGTAGTAACACACTTCTCGGCCGATGAAGATTTTAATTATCCCGCCCTTACAGCCAGGGTGCTAACACACTTATCGGCCGATGAAGGTATTAGCTATCCCGTCCTTACAGCCAGGGTAGTAACACACTTCTCGGCCGATGAAGATTTTAATTATCCCGCCCTTTTAGCCAGGGTGCTAACACACTTATCGGCCGATGAAGGTATTAGCTATCTAGCCCTTACAGAAGATTTTAATTATCCCGCCCTTACAGCCAGGGTAGTAACACACTTCTCGGCCGATGAAGATTTTAATTATCCCGCCCTTACAGCCAGGGTGCTAACACACTTATCGCCGATGAAGGTATTAGCTATCTAGCCCTTAACGCCAGGGTAGTAACACACTTATCGGCCGATGAAGGTATTAGCTATCACGCCCTTACAGCCAGGGTAGTAACACACTTCTCGGCCGATGAAGATTTTAATTATCCCGCCCTTACAGCCAGGGTGCTAACACACTTATCGGCTGATGAAGGTATTAGCTATCTAGCCCTTACAGCCAGGGTGCTAATACACTTATCGGCCGATGAAGGTATTAGCTATCTAGCCCTTACAGCCAGGGTAGTAACACACTTATCGGCCGATGAAGGTATTAGCTATCTAGCCCTTACAGCCAGGGTAGTAACACACTTCTCGGACGATGAAGATTTTAATTATCCCGCCCTTACAGCCAGGGTGCTAACACACTTATCGGCCGGTGAAGGTATTAGCTATCTAGCCCTTACAGCCAGGGTAGTAACACACTTCTCGGCCGATGAAGATTTTAATTATCCCGCCCTTACAGCCAGGGTGCTAACACACTTATCGGCCGATGAAGGTATTAGCTATCTAGCCCTTACAGCCAGGGTAGTAACACACTTCTTGGCCGATGAAGATTTTAATTATCCCGCCCTTACAGCCAGGGTGCTAACACACTTATCGGCCGATGAAGGTATTAGCTATCTAGCCCTTACAGCCAGGGTAGTAACACACTTATCGGCCGATGAAGGTATTAGCTATCTAGCCCTTACAGCCAGGGTAGTAACACACTTCTCGGCAGATGAAGATTTTAATTATCTCGATCTTACAGCCAGGGTAGTAACACACTTCTCGGCCGATGAAGATTTTAATTATCCCGCCCTTACAGCCAGGGTGCTAACACACTTATCGGCCGATGAAGGTATTAGCTATCTAGCCCTTACAGCCAGGGTAGTAACACACTTCTCGGCCGATGAAGATTTTAATTATCACGCCCTTATAGCCCGGGTGCTAACACACTTATCGGCCGATGAAGGTATTAGCTATCCCGTCCTTACAGCCAGGGTGCTATGACACTTATCGGCCGATGAAGGTATTAGCTATCTAGCCCTTACAGCCAGGGTAGTAACACACTTCTCGGCCGATGAAGATTTTAATTATCCCGCCATTACAGCCAAGGTGCTAACACACTTATCGGACGATGAAGGTATTAGCTATCTAGCCCTTACAACCAGGGTAGTAACACACTTCTCGGCAGATGAAGATTTTAATTATCTCGCCCTTACAGCCAGGGTAGTAACACACTTCTCGGCCGATGAAGATTTTAATTACCCCGCCCTTACAGCCAGGGTGCTAACACACTTATCAGCCGATGAAAGTATTAGCTATCTAGCCCTTACAGCCAGGGTAGTAACACACTTCTCGGCCGATGAAGATTTTAATTATCCCGCCCTTACAGCCAGGGTGCTAACACACTTATCGGCCGATGAAGGTATTAGCTATCCCGTCCTTACAGCCAGGGTGCTAACACACTTATCGGCCGATGAAGGTATTAGCTATCTAGCCCTTACAGCCAGGGTAGTAACACACTTCTCGGTCGATGAAGATTTTAATTATCCCGCCCTTACAGCCAGGGTGCTAACACACTTATCGGCCGATGAAGGTATTAGCCATTACAGCCAGGGTAGTAACAAACTTTTCGGCCGATGAAGGTATTAGCTATCTAGCCCTTACAGCCAGGGTAGTAACACACTTCTCGGCCGATGAAGATTTTAATTATCCCGCCCTTACAGCCAGGGTGCTAACACACTTATCGGCCGATAAAGGTTTTAGCTATCTAGCCCTTACAGCCAGGGTAGTAACACACTTCTCGGCCGATGAAGATTTTAATTGTCCCGCCCTTACAGCCAGGGTGCTAACACACTTATCGGCCGATGAAGGTATTAGCTATCTAGCCCTTACAGCCAGGATAGTAACACACTTCTTGGCCGATGAAGATTTTAATTATCCCGCCCTTACAGCCAGGGTGCTAACACACTTATCGGCCGATGAAGGTATTAGCTATCTAGCCCTTACATCCAGGGTAGTAACACACTTATCGGCCGATGAAGGTATTAGCTATCTAGCCCTTACAGCCAGGGTAGTAACACACTTCTCGGCAGATGAAGATTTTAATTATCTCGATCTTACAGCCAGGGTAGTAACACACTTCTCGGCCAATGAAGATTTTAATTATCCCGCCCTTACAGCCAGGGTGCAAACACACTTATCGGCCGATGAAGGTATTAGCTATCTAGCCCTTACAGCCAGGGTAGTAACACACTTCTCGGCCGATGAAGATTTTAATTATCCCGCCCTTACAGCCAGGGTGCTAACACACTTATCGGCCGATGAAGGTATTAGCTATCCCGTCCTTACAGCCAGGGTGCTATGACACTTATCGGCCGATGAAGGTATTAGCTATCTAGCCCTTACAGCCAGGGTAGTAACACACTTCTCGGCCGATGAAGATTTTAATTATCCCGCCCTTACAGCCAGGGTGCTAACACACTTATCAGCCGATGAAGGTATTAGCTATCTAGCCCTTACAGCCAGGGTAATAACACACTTCTCGGCCGATGAAAATTTTAATTATCCCGCCATTACAGCCAGGGTGCTAACACACTTATCGGCCGATGAAGGTATTAGCTATCTAGCCCTTACAACCAGGGTAGTAACACACTTCTCGGCCGATGAAGATTTTAATTATCCCGCCCTTACAGCCAGGGTAGTAACACACTTCTCGGCCGATGAAGATTTTAATTATCCCGCCCTTACAGCCAGGGTGCTAACACACTTATCGGCCGATGAAGGTATTAGCTATCTAGCCCTTACAGCCAGGGTAGTAACACACTTCTCGGCCGATGAAGATTTTAATTATCTCGCCCTTACAGCCAGGGTGCTAACACACTTATCGGCCGATGAAGGTATTAGCTATCCCGTCCTTACAGCCAGGGTGCTAACACACTTATCGGCCGATGAAGGTATTAACTATCTAGCCCTTACAGCCAGGGTAGTAACACACTTCTCGGCCGATGAAGATTTTAATTATCCCGTCCTTACAGCCAGGGTGCTAACACACTTATCGGCCGATGAAGGTATTAGCTATCTAGCCCTTACAGCCAGGGTAGTAACACACTTCTCGGCCGATGAAGATTTTACTTATCCCGCCCTTACAGCCAGGGTGCTAACACACTTATCGGCCGATGAAGGTATTAGCTATCCCGTCCTTACAGCCAGGGTAGTAACACACTTCTCGGCCGATGAAGATTTTAATTATCCCGCCCTTACAGCCAGGGTGCTAACACAATTATCGGCCGATGAAGGTATTAGCTATCTAGCCCTTACATACAGGGTAGTAACACACTACTCGGCCGATGAAGATTTTAATTATCCCACCCTTACAGCCAGGGTGCTAACACACTTATCGGCCGATGAAGGTATTAGCTATCTAGCCCTTACAGCCAGGGTAGTAACACACTTCTCGGCCGATGAAGATTTTAATTATCCCGCCCTTACAGCCAGGGTGCTAACACACTTATCGGCCGATGAAGGTATTAGTTATCCCGTCCTTACAGCCAGGGTACTAACACACTTATCGGCCGATGAAGGTATTAGCTATCTAGCCCTTACAGCCAGGGTAGTAACACACTTCTCAGCCGATGAAGATTTTACTTATCCCGCCCTTACAGCCAGGGTGCTAACACACTTATCGGCCGATGAAGGTATTAGCTATCCCGTCCTTACAGCCAGGGTAGTAACACACTTCTCGGCCGATGAAGATTTTAATTATCCCGCCCTTACAGCCAGGGTGCTAACACACTTATCGGCCGATGAAGGTATTAGCTATCTAGCCCTTACAACCAGGGTAGTAACACACTACTCGGCCGATGAAGATTTTAATTATCCCGCCCTTACAGCCAGGGTGGTAACACACTTATCGGCCGATGAAGGTATTAGCTATCTAGCCCTTACAGCCAGGGTAGTAACACACTTCTCGGCCGATGAAGATTTTAATTATCCCGCCCTTACAGCCAGGGTGCTAACACACTTATCGGCCGATGAAGGTATTAGCTATTCCGTCCTTACAGCCAGGGTAGTAACACACTTCTCGGCCGATGAAGATTTTAATTATCCCGCCCTTACAGCCAGGGTGCTAACACACTTATCGGCCGATGAAGGTATTAGCTATCTAGCCCTTACAGCCAGGGTAGTAACACACTTCTCGGCCGATGAAGATTTTAATTATCCCGCCATTACAGCCAGGGTGCTAACACACTTATCGGCTGATGAAGGTATTAGCTATCTAGCCCTTACAGCCAGGGTAGTAACACACTTCTCGGCCGATGAAGATTTTAATTATCCCGCCCTTACAGCCAGGGTGCTAACACACTTATCGGCCGATGAAGGTATTAGCTATCTAGCCCTTACAACCAGGGTAGTAACACACTTCTCGGCCGATAAAGATTTTAATTATCCCGCCCTTACATCCAGGGTAGTAACACACTTCTCGGCCGATGAAGATTTTAATTATCCCGCCCTTACAGCCAGGGTGCTAACACACTTATCGGCCGATGAAGGTATTAGCTATCTAGCCCTTACAGCCAGGGTAGTAACACACTTCTCGGCCGATGAAGATTTTAATTATCTCGCCCTTACAGCCAGGGTGCTAACACACTTATCGGCCGATGAAGGTATTAGCTATCTAGCCCTTACAGCCAGGGTAGTAACACACTTCTCGGCCGATGAAGATTTTAATTATCCCGCCCTTACAGCCAGGGTGCTAACACACTTATCGGCCGATGAAGGTATAAGCTATCTAGCCCTTACAGCCAGGGTAGTAACACACTTCTCGGCCGATGAAGATTTTAATTATACCGCCCTTACAGCCAGGGTGCTAACACATTTATCGGCCGATGAAGGTATTAGCTATCTAGCCCTTACAACCAGGGTAGTAACACACTTCTCGGCCGATGAAGATTTTAATTATCCCGCCCTTACAGCCAGGGTGCTAACACACTTATCGGCCGATGAAGGTATTAGCTATCCCGTCCTTACAGCCAGGGTAGTAACACACTTCTCGGCCGATGAAGACTTTAATTATCCCGCCCTTTTAGCCAGGGTGCTAACACACTTATCGGCCGATGAAGGTATTAGCTATCTAGCCCTTACAGAAGATTTTAATTATCCCGCCCTTACAGCCAGGGTAGTAACACACTTCTCGGCCGATGAAGATTTTAATTATCCCGCCCTTACAGCCAGGGTGCTAACACACTTATCGCCGATGAAGGTATTAGCTATCTAGCCCTTAACGCCAGGGTAGTAACACACTTATCGGCCGATGAAGGTATTAGCTATCTAGCCCTTACAGCCAGGGTAGTAACACACTTCTCGGCCGATGAAGATTTTAATTATCCCGCCCTTACAGCCAGGGTGCTAACACACTTATCGGCTGATGAAGGTATTAGCTATCTAGCCCTTACAGCCAGGGTGGTAACACACTTCTCGGCCGATGAAGATTTTAATTATCCCGCCCTTACAGCCAGGGTGCTAACACACTTATCGGCCGATGAAGGTATTAGCTATCTAGCCCTTACAGCCAGGGTAGTAACACACTTCTCGGCCGATGAAGATTTTAATTATCCCGCCCTTACAGCCAGGGTGCTAACACACTTATCGGCCGATGAAGGTATTAGCTATCTAGCCCTTACAGCCAGGGTAGTAACACACTTCTCGGCCGATGAAGATTTTAATTATCCCGCCCTTACAGCCAGGGTGCTAACACACTTATCGGCCGATGAAGGTATTAGCTATCCCGTCCTTACAGCCAGGGTACTAACACACTTATCGGCCGATGAAGGTATTAGCTATCTAGCCCTTACAACCAGGGTAGTAACACACTTCTCGGCCGATGAAGATTTTAATTATCCCGCCCTTACAGCCAGGGTGCTAACACACTTATCGGCCGATGAAGGTATAAGCTGTCTAGCCCTTACAGCCAGGGTAGTAACACACTTCTCGGCCGATGAAGATTTTAATTATACCGCCCTTACAGCCAGGGTGCTAACACATTTATCGGCCGATGAAGGTATTAGCTATCTAGCCCTTACAACCAGGGTAGTAACACACTTCTCGGCCGATGAAGATTTTAATTATCCCGCCCTTACAGCCAGGGTGCTAACACACTTATCGGCCGATGAAGGTATTAGCTATCCCGTCCTTACAGCCAGGGTAGTAACACACTTCTCGGCCGATGAAGACTTTAATTATCCCGCCCTTTTAGCCAGGGTGCTAACACACTTATCGGCCGATGAAGGTATTAGCTATCTAGCCCTTACAGAAGATTTTAATTATCCCGCCCTTACAGCCAGGGTAGTAACACACTTCTCGGCCGATGAAGATTTTAATTATCCCGCCCTTACAGCCAGGGTGCTAACACACTTATCGCCGATGAAGGTATTAGCTATCTAGCCCTTAACGCCAGGGTAGTAACACACTTATCGGCCGATGAAGGTATTAGCTATCTAGCCCTTACAGCCAGGGTAGTAACACACTTCTCGGCCGATGAAGATTTTAATTATCCCGCCCTTACAGCCAGGGTGCTAACACACTTATCGGCTGATGAAGGTATAAGCTATCTAGCCCTTACAGCCAGGGTGGTAACACACTTCTCGGCCGATGAAGATTTTAATTATCCCGCCCTTACAGCCAGGGTGCTAACACACTTATCGGCCGATGAAGGTATTAGCTATCTAGCCCTTACAGCCAGGGTAGTAACACACTTCTCGGCCGATGAAGATTTTAATTATCCCGCCCTTACAGCCAGGGTGCTAACACACTTATCGGCCGATGAAGGTATTAGCTATCTAGCCCTTACAGCCAGGGTAGTAACACACTTCTCGGCCGATGAAGATTTTAATTATCCCGCCCTTACAGCCAGGGTGCTAACACACTTATCGGCCGATGAAGGTATTAGCTATCCCGTCCTTACAGCCAGGGTACTAACACACTTATCGGCCGATGAAGGTATTAGCTATCTAGCCCTTACAGCCAGGGTAGTAACACACTTCTCAGCCGATGAAGATTTTACTTATCCCGCCCTTACAGCCAGGGTGCTAACACACTTATCGGCCGATGAAGGTATTAGCTATCCCGTCCTTACAGCCAGGGTAGTAACACACTTCTCGGCCGATGAAGATTTTAATTATCCCGCCCTTACAGCCAGGGTGCTAACACACTTATCGGCCGATGAAGGTATTAGCTATCTAGCCCTTACAACCAGGGTAGTAACACACTACTCGGCCGATGAAGATTTTAATTATCCCGCCCTTACAGCCAGGGTGGTAACACACTTATCGGCCGATGAAGGTATTAGCTATCTAGCCCTTACAGCCAGGGTAGTAACACACTTCCCGGCCGATGAAGATTTTAATTATCCCGCCCTTACAGCCAGGGTGCTAACACACTTATCGGCCGATGAAGGTATTAGCTATTCCGTCCTTACAGCCAGGGTAGTAACACACTTCTCGGCCGATGAAGATTTTAATTATCCCGCCTTTACAGCCAGGGTGCTAACACACTTATCGGCCGATGAAGGTATTAGCTATCTAGCCCTTACAGCCAGGGTAGTAACACACTTCTCGGCCGATGAAGATTTTAATTATCCCGCCATTACAGCCAGGGTGCTAACACACTTATCGGCTGATGAAGGTATTAGCTATCTAGCCCTTACAGCCAGGGTAGTAACACACTTCTCGGCCGATGAAGATTTTAATTATCCCGCCCTTACAGCCAGGGTGCTAACACACTTATCGGCCGATGAAGGTATTAGCTATCTAGCCCTTACAACCAGGGTAGTAACACACTTCTCGGCCGATAAAGATTTTAATTATCCCGCCCTTACATCCAGGGTAGTAACACACTTCTCGGCCGATGAAGATTTTAATTATCCCGCCCTTACAGCCAGGGTGCTAACACACTTATCAGCCGATGAAGGTATTAGCTATCTAGCCCTTACAGCCAGGGTAGTAACACACTTCTCAGCCGATGAAGATTTTAATTATCTCGCCCTTACAGCCAGGGTGCTAACACACTTATCGGCCGATGAAGGTATTAGCTATCTAGCCCTTACAGCCAGGGTAGTAACACACTTCTCGGCCGATGAAGATTTTAATTATCCCGCCCTTACAGCCAGGGTGCTAACACACTTATCGGCCGATGAAGGTATAAGCTATCTAGCCCTTACAGCCAGGGTAGTAACACACTTCTCGGCCGATGAAGATTTTAATTATCCCGCCCTTACAGCCAGGGTGCTAACACACTTATCGGCCGATGAAGGTATTAGCTATCTAGCCCTTACAACCAGGGTAGTAACACACTTCTCGGCCGATGAAGATTTTAATTATCCAGCCCTTACAGCCAGGGTGCTAACACACTTATCGGCCGATGAAGGTATTAGCTATCCCGTCCTTACAGCCAGGGTAGTAACACACTTCTCGGCCGATGAAGATTTTAATTATCCCGCCCTTACAGCCAGGGTGCTAACACACTTATCGGCTGATGAAGGTATTAGCTATCTAGCCCTTACAGCCAGGGTGGTAACACACTTCTCGGCCGATGAAGATTTTAATTATCCCGCCCTTACAGCCAGGGTGCTAACACACTTATCGGCCGATGAAGGTATTAGCTATCTAGCCCTTACAGCCAGGGTAGTAACACACTTCTCGGCCGATGAAGGTATTAGCTATACCGTCCTTACAGCCAGGGTGCTAACACACTTATCGGGCGATGAAGGTTTTAGCTATCTAGCCCTTACAGCCAGGGTAGTAACACACTTCTCGGCCGATGAAGATTTTAATTATCCCGCCCTTACAGCCAGGGTGCTAACACACTTATCGGCCGATGAAGGTATTAGCTATCTAGCCCTTACAGCCAGGGTAGTAACACACTTCTCGGCCGATGAAGATTTTAATTATCCCGCCCTTACAGCCAGGGTGCTAACACACTTATCGGCCGATGAAGGTTTTAGCTATCTAGCCCTTACAGCCAGGGTAGTAACACACTTCTCGGCCGATGAAGATTTTAATTATCCCGCCATTACAGCCAGGGTGCTAACACACTTATCGGCCGATGAAGGTATTAGCTATCTAGCCCTTACAGCCAGGGTAGTAACACACTTCTCGGCCGATGAAGATTTTAATTATCCCGCCCTTACAGCCAGGGTGCTAACACAATAATCGGCCGATGAAGGTATTAGCTATCTAGCCCTTACAACCAGGGTAGTAACACACTTCTCGGCCGATGAAGATTTTAATTATCCCGCCCTTACAGCCAGGGTGCTAATACACTTATCGGCCGATGAAGGTATTAGCTATCTAGCCCTTACAGCCAGGGTAGTAACACACTTCTCGGCCGATTAAGATTTTAATTATCTCGCCCTTACAGCCAGGGTGCTAACACACTTATCGGCCGATGAAGGTATTAGCTATCCCGTCCTTACAGCCAGGGTGCTAACACACTTATCGGCCGATGAAGGTATTAGCTATCTAGCCCTTACAGCCAGGGTAGTAACACACTTCTCGGCCGATGAAGATTTTAATTATCCCGCCCTTACAGCCAGGGTGCTAACACACTTATCGGCCGATGAAGGTATTAGCTATCCCGTCCTTACAGCCAGGGTACTAACACACTTATCGGCCGATGAAGGTATTAGCTATCTAGCCCTTACAGCGAGGGTAGTAACACACTTCTCAGCCGATGAAGATTTTACTTATCCCGCCCTTACAGCCAGGGTGCTAACACACTTATCGGCCGATGAAGGTATTAGCTATCCCGTCCTTACAGCCAGGGTAGTAACACACTTCTCGGCCGACGAAGATTTTAATTATCCCGCCCTTACAGCCAGGGTGCTAACACACTTATCGGCCGATGAAGGTATTAGCTATCTAGCCCTTACAACCAGGGTAGTAACACACTACTCGGCCGATGAAGATTTTAATTATCCCGCCCTTACAGCCAGGGTGCTAACACACTTATCGGCCGATGAAGGTATTAGCTATCTAGCCCTTACAGCCAGGGTAGTAACACACTTCTCAGCCGATGAAGATTTTAATTATCCCGCCCTTACAGCCAGGGTGCTAACACACTTATCGGCCGATGAAGGTATTAGCTATCCCGTCCTTACAGCCAGGGTAGTAACACACTTCTCGGCCGATGAAGATTTTAATTATCCCGCCCTTACAGCCAGGGTGCTAACACACTTATCGGCCGATGAAGGTATTAGCTATCTAGCCCTTACAGCCAGGGTAGTAACACACTTCTCAGCCGATGAAGATTTGAATTATCCCGCCATTACAGCCAGGGTGCTAACACACTTATCGGCTGATGAAGGTATTAGCTATCTAGCCCTTACAGCCAGGGTAGTAACACACTTCTCGGCCGATTAAGATTTTAATTATCCCGCCCTTACAGCCAGGGTGCTAACACACTTATCGGCCGATGAAGGTATTAGCTATCTAGCCCTTACAACCAGGGTAGTAACACACTTCTCGGCCGATAAAGATTTTAATTATCCCGCCCTTACATCCAGGGTAGTAACACACTTCTCGGCCGATGAAGATTTTAATTATCCCGCCCTTACAGCAAGGTGCTAACACACTTATCGGCCGATGAAGGTATTAGCTATCTAGCCCTTACAGCCAGGGTAGTAACACACTTCTCGGCCGATGAAGATTTTAATTATCTCGCCCTTACAGCCAGGGTGCTAACACACTTATCGGCCGATGAAGGTATTAGCTATCTAGCCCTTACAGCCAGGGTAGTAACACACTTCTCGGCCGATGAAGATTTTAATTATCCCGCCCTTACAGCCAGGGTGCTAACACACTTATCGGCTGATGAAGGTATAAGCTATCTAGCCCTTACAGCCAGGGTAGTAACACACTTCTCGGCCGATGAAGATTTTAATTATCCCGCCCTTACAGCCAGGGTGCTAACACACTTATCGGCCGATGAAGGTATTATCTATCCCGTCCTTACAACCAGGGTAGTAACACACTTCTCGGCCGATGAAGATTTTAATTATCCCGCCCTTACAGCCAGGGTGCTAACACACTTATCGGCCGATGAAGGTATTAGCTATCCCGTCCTTACAGCCAGGGTAGTAACACACTTCTCGGCCGATGAAGATTTTAATTATCCCGCCCTTTTAGCCAGGGTGCTAACACACTTATCGGCCGATGAAGGTATTAGCTATCTAGCCCTTACAGAAGATTTTAATTATCCCGCCCTTACAGCCAGGGTAGTAACACACTTCTCGGCCGATGAAGATTTTAATTATCCCGCCCTTACAGCCAGGGTGCTAACACACTTATCGCCGATGAAGGTATTAGCTATCTAGCCCTTAACGCCAGGGTAGTAACACACTTATCGGCCGATGAAGGTATTAGCTATCTAGCCCTTACAGCCAGGGTAGTAACACACTTCTCGGCCGATGAAGATTTTAATTATCCCGCCCTTACAGCCAGGGTGCTAACACACTTATCGGCTGATGAAGGTATTAGCTATCTAGCCCTTACAGCCAGGGTGGTAACACACTTCTCGGCCGATGAAGATTTTAATTATCCCGCCCTTACAGCCAGGGTGCTAACACACTTATCGGCCGATGAAGTTATTAGCTATCTAGCCCTTACAGCCAGGGTGCTAACACACTTATCGGCTGATGAAGGTATTAGCTATCTAGCCCTTACAGCCAGGGTGGTAACACACTTCTCGGCCGATGAAGATTTTAATTATCCCGCCCTTACAGCCAGGGTGCTAACACACTTATCGGGCGATGAAGGTTTTAGCTATCTAGCCCTTACAGCCAGGGTAGTAACACACTTCTCGGCCGATGAAGATTTTAATTATCCCGCCCTTACAGCCAGGGTAGTAACACACTTCTCGGCCGATGAAGATTTTAATTATCCCGCCCTTACAGCCAGGGTGCTAACACACTTATCGGCCGATGAAGGTTTTAGCTATCTAGCCCTTACAGCCAGGGTAGTAACACACTTCTCGGCCGATGAAGATTTTAATTATCCCGCCATTACAGCCAGGGTGCTAACACACTTATCGGCCGATGAAGGTATTAGCTATCTAGCCCTTACAGCCAGGGTAGTAACACACTTCTCGGCCGATGAAGATTTTAATTATCCCGCCCTTACAGCCAGGGTGCTAACACACTTATCGGCCGATGAAGGTATTAGCTATCCCGTCCTTACAGCCAGGGTGCTAACACACTTATCGGCCGATGAAGGTATTAGCTATCCCGTCCTTACAGCCAGGGTGCTAACACACTTATCGGCCGATGAAGGTATTAGCTATCTAGCCCTTACAGCCAGGGTAGTAACACACTTCTCGGCAGATGAAGATTTTAATTATCTCGCCCTTACAGCCAGGGTAGTAACACACTTCTCGGCCGATGAAGATTTTAATTATCCCGCCCTTACAGCCAGGGTGCTAACACACTTATCAGCCGATGAAGGTATTAGCTATCTAGCCCTTACAGCCAGGGTAGTAACACACTTCTCAGCCGATGAAGATTTTAATTATCCCGCCCTTACAGCTAGGGTGCTAACACACTTATCGGCCGATGAAGGTATTATCTATCCCGTCCTTACAGCCAGGGTGCTAACACACTTGTCGGCCGATGAAGGTATTAGCTATCTAGCCCTTACAGCCAGGGTAGTAACACACTTCTCGGCCGATGAAGATTTTAATTATCCCGCCCTTACAGCCAGGGTGCTAACACACTTATCGGCCGATGAAGGTATTAGCTATCTAGCCATTACAGCCAGGGAAGAAACACACTTATCGGCCGATGAAGGTATTAGCTATCTAGCCCTTACAGCCAGGGTAGTAACACACTTCTCGGCCGATGAAGATTTTAATTATCCCGCCCTAACAGCCAGGGTGCTAACACACTTATCGGCCGATAAAGGTATTAGCTATCTAGCCCTTACAGCCAGGGTAGTAACACACTTCTCGGACGATGAAGATTTTAATTATCCCGCCCTTACAGCCAGGGTGCTAACACACTTATCGGCCGGTGAAGGTATTAGCTATCTAGCCCTTACAGCCAGGGTAGTAACACACTTCTCGGCCGATGAAGATTTTAATTATCCCGCCCTTACAGCCAGGGTGCTAACACACTTATCGGCCGATGAAGGTATTAGCTATCTAGCCCTTACAGCCAGGGTAGTAACACACTTCTTGGCCGATGAAGATTTTAATTATCCCGCCCTTACAGCCAGGGTGCTAACACACTTATCGGCCGATGAAGGTATTAGCTATCTAGCCCTTACAGCCAGGGTAGTAACACACTTATCGGCCGATGAAGGTATTAGCTATCTAGCCCTTACAGCCAGGGTAGTAACACACTTCTCGGCAGATGAAGATTTTAATTATCTCGATCTTACAGCCAGGGTAGTAACACACTTCTCGGCCGATGAAGATTTTAATTATCCCGCCCTTACAGCCAGGGTGCTAACACACTTATCGGCCGATGAAGGTATTAGCTATCTAGCCCTTACAGCCAGGGTAGTAACACACTTCTCGGCCGATGAAGATTTTAATTATCACGCCCTAAAAGCCAGGGTGCTAACACACTTATCGGCCGATGAAGGTATTAGCTATCCCGTCCTTACAGCCAGGGTGCTATGACACTTATCGGCCGATGAAGGTATTAGCTATCTAGCCCTTACAGCCAGGGTAGTAACACACTTCTCGGCCGATGAAGATTTTAATTATCCCGCCATTACAGCCAAGGTGCTAACACACTTATCGGACGATGAAGGTATTAGCTATCTAGCCCTTACAGCCAGGGTAGTAACACACTTCTCGGCAGATGAAGATTTTAATTATCTCGATCTTACAGCCAGGGTAGTAACACACTTCTCGGCCGATGAAGATTTTAATTATCCCGCCCTTACAGCCAGGGTGCTAACACACTTATCGGCCGATGAAGGTATTAGCTATCTAGCCCTTACAGCCAGGGTAGTAACACACTTCTCGGCCGATGAAGATTTTAATTATCACGCCCTTACAGCCAGGGTGCTAACACACTTATCGGCCGATGAAGGTATTAGCTATCCCGTCCTTACAGCCAGGGTGCTATGACACTTATCGGCTGATGAAGGTATTAGCTATCTAGCCCTTACAGCCAGGGTAGTAACACACTTCTCGGCCGATGAAGATTTTAATTATCCCGCCATTACAGCCAAGGTGCTAACACACTTATCGGACGATGAAGGTATTAGCTATCTAGCCCTTACAACCAGGGTAGTAACACACTTCTCGGCAGATGAAGATTTTAATTATCTCGCCCTTACAGCCAGGGTAGTAACACACTTCTCGGCCGATGAAGATTTTAATTACCCCGCCCTTACAGCCAGGGTGCTAACACACTTATCAGCCGATGAAGGTATTAGCTATCTAGCCCTTACAGCCAGGGTAGTAACACACTTCTCGGCCGATGAAGATTTTAATTATCCCGCCCTTACAGCCAGGGTGCTAACACACTTATCGGCCGATGAAGGTATTAGCTATCCCGTCCTTACAGCCAGGGTGCTAACACACTTATCGGCCGATGAAGGTATTAGCTATCTAGCCCTTACAGCCAGGGTAGTAACACACTTCTCGGTCGATGAAGATTTTAATTATCCCGCCCTTACAGCCAGGGTGCTAACACACTTATCGGCCAATGAAGGTATTAGCTATCTAGCCATTACAGCCAGGGTAGTAACACACTTATCGGCCGATGAAGGTATTAGCTATCTAGCCCTTACAGCCAGGGTAGTAACACACTTCTCGGCCGATGAAGATTTTAATTGTCCCGCACTTACAGCCAGGGTGCTAACACACTTATCGGCTGATGAAGGTATTAGCTATCTAGCCCTTACAGCCAGGGTAGTAACACACTTCTTGGCCGATGAAGATTTTAATTATCCCGCCCTTACAGCCAGGGTGCTAACACACTTATCGGCCGATGAAGGTATTAGCTATCTAGCCCTTACAGCCAGGGTAGTAACACACTTATCGGCCGATGAAGGTATTAGCTATCTAGCCCTTACAGCCAGGGTAGTAACACACTTCTCGGCAGATGAAGATTTTAATTATCTCGATCTTACAGCCAGGGTAGTAACACACTTCTCGGCCGATGAAGATTTTAATTATCCCGCCCTTACAGCCAGGGTGCTAACACACTTATCGGCCGATGAAGGTATTAGCTATCTAGCCCTTACAGCCAGGGTAGTAACACACTTCTCGGCCGATGAAGATTTTAATTATCCCGTCCTTACAGCCAGGGTGCTAACACACTTATCGGCCGATGAAGGTATTAGCTATCCCGTCCTTACAGCCAGGGTGCTATGACACTTATCGGCCGATGAAGGTATTAGCTATCTAGCCCTTACAGCCAGGGTAGTAACACACTTCTCGGCCGATGAAGATTTTAATTATCCCGCCATTACAGCCAAGGTGCTAACACACTTATCGGCCGATGAAGGTATTAGCTATCTAGCCCTTACAGCCAGGGTAGTAACACACTTCTCGGCCGATGAAGATTTTAATTATCTCGCCCTTACAGCCAGGGTGCTAACACACTTATCGGCCGATGAATGTATTAGCTATCCCGTCCTTACAGCCAGGGTGCTAACACACTTATCGGCCGATGAAGGTATTAGCTATCTAGCCATTACAGCCAGGGTAGTAACACACTTCTCGGCAGATGAAGATTTTAATTATCTCGCCCTTACAGCTAGGGTAGTAACACACTTCTCGGCCGATGAAGATTTTAATTATCCCGCCCTTACAGCCAGGGTGCTAACACACTTATCGGCCGATGAAGGTATTAGCTATCTAGCCCTTACAACCAGGGTAGTAACACACTTCTCGGCCGATGAAGATTTTAATTATCCCGCACTTACAGCCAGGGTGCTAACACACTTATCGGCCGATGAAGGTATTAGCTATCTAGCCCTTACAACCAGGGTAGTAACACACTTCTCGGCCGATGAAGATTTTAATTATCCCGCCCTTACAGCCAGGGTGCTAACACACTTATCGGCCGATGAAGGTATTAGCTATCTAGCCCTTACAGCCAGGGTAGTAACACACTTCTCGGCCGATGAAGATTTTAATTATCTCGCCCTTACAGCCAGGGTGCTAACACACTTATCGGACGATGAAGGTATTAGCTATCCCGTCCTTACAGCCAGGGTGCTAACACACTTATCGGCCGATGAAGGTATTAGCAATCTAGCCCTTACAGCCAGGGTAGTAACACACTTCTCGGCAGATGAAGATTTTAATTATCTCGCCCTTACAGCCAGGGTAGTAACACACTTCTCGGCCGATGAAGATTTTAATTATCCCGACCTTACAGCCAGGGTGCTAACACACTTATCGGCCGATGAAGGTATTAGCTATCTAGCCCTTACAGCCAGGGTAGTAACACACTTCTCGGCCGATGAAGATTTTAATTATCCCGCCCTTACAGCCAGGGTGCTAACACACTTATCGGCCGATGAAGGTATTAGCTATCCCGTCCTTACAGCCAGCGTGCTATGACACTTATCGGCCGATGAAGGTATTAGCTATCTAGCCCTTACAGCCAGGGTAGTAACACACTTCTCGGCCGATGAAGATTTTAATTATCCCGCCCTTACAGCCAGGGTGCTAACACACTTATCGGCCGATGAAGGTATTAGCTATCTAGCCATTACAGCCAGGGTAGTAACACACTTATCGGCCGATGAAGGTATTAGCTATCTAGCCCTTACAGCCAGGGTAGTAACACACTTCTCGGCCGATGAAGATTTTAATTATCCCGCCCTCACAGCCAGGGTGCTAACACACTTATCGGCCGATGGAGGTATTAGCTATCTAGCCCTTACAGCCAGGGTAGTAACACACTTCTCGGCCGATGAAGATTTTAATTATCCCGCCCTTACAGCCAGGGTGCTAACACACTTATCGGCCGATGAAGGTATTAGCTATCTAGCCCTTACAGCCAGAGTAGTAACACACTTCTCGGCCGATGAAGATTTTAATTATCCCGCCCTTACAGCCAGGGTGCTAACACACTTATCGGCCGATGAAGGTATTAGCTATCTAGCCCTTACAGCCAGGGTAGTAACACACTTCTTGGCCGATGAAGATTTTAATTATCCCGCCCTTACAGCCAGGGTGCTAACACACTTATCGGCCGATGAAGGTATTAGATATCTAGCCCTTACAGCCAGGGTAGTAACACACTTCTCGGCCGAAGAAGATTTTAGTTATCCCGCCCTTACAGCCAGGGTGCTAACACACTTATCGGCCGATGAAGGTATTAGCTATCTAGCCCTTACAGCCAGGGTAGTAACACACTTCTCGGCCGATGAAGATTTTAATTATCCCGCCATTACAGCCAGGGTGCTAACACACTTATCGGCCGATGAAGGTATTAGCTATCTAGCCCTTACAGCCAGGGTAGTAACACACTTCTCGGCCGATGAAGATTTTAATTATCCCGCCCTTACAGCCAGGGTGCTAACACACTTATCGGCCGATGAAGGTATTAGCTATCTAGCCCTTACAACCAGGGTAGTAACACACTTCTCGGCCGATGAAGATTTTAATTATCCCGCCCTTACAGCCAGGGTAGTAACACACTTCTCGGCCGATGAAGATTTTAATTATCCCGCCCTTACAGCCAGGGTGCTAACACACTTATCGGCCGATGAAGGTATTAGCTATCTAGCCCTTACAGCCAGGGTAGTAACACACTTCTCGGCCGATGAAGATTTTAATTATCTCGCCCTTACAGCCAGGGTAGTAACACACTTATCGGCCGATGAAGGTATTAGCTATCTAGCCATTACAGCCAGGGTAGTAACACACTTATCGGCCGATGAAGGTATTAGCTATCTAGCCCTTACAGCCAGGGTAGTAACACACTTCTCGGCCGATGAAGATTTTAATTATCCCGCCCTCACAGCCAGGGTGCTAACACACTTATCGGCCGATGAAGGTATTAGCTATCTAGCCCTTACAGCCAGGGTAGTAACACACTTCTCGGCCGATGAAGATTTTAATTATCCCGCCCTTACAGCCAGGGTGCTAACACACTTATCGGCCGATGAAGGTATTAGCTATCTAGCCCTTACAGCCAGAGTAGTAACACACTTCTCGGCCGATGAAGATTTTAATTATCCCGCCCTTACAGCCAGGGTGCTAACACACTTATCGGCCGATGAAGGTATTAGCTATCTAGCCCTTACAGCCAGGGTAGTAACACACTTCTTGGCCGATGAAGATTTTAATTATCCCGCCCTTACAGCCAGGGTGCTAACACACTTATCGGCCGATGAAGGTATTAGATATCTAGCCCTTACAGCCAGGGTAGTAACACACTTCTCGGCCGAAGAAGATTTTAATTATCCCGCCCTTACAGCCAGGGTGCTAACACACTTATCGGCCGATGAAGGTATTAGCTATCTAGCCCTTACAGCCAGGGTAGTAACACACTTCTCGGCCGATGAAGATTTTAATTATCCCGCCATTACAGCCAGGGTGCTAACACACTTATCGGCCGATGAAGGTATTAGCTATCTAGCCCTTACAGCCAGGGTAGTAACACACTTCTCAGCCGATGAAGATTTTAATTATCCCGCCCTTACAGCCAGGGTGCTAACACACTTATCGGCCGATGAAGGTATTAGCTATCTAGCCCTTACAACCAGGGTAGTAACACACTTCTCGGCCGATGAAGATTTTAATTATCCCGCCCTTACAGCCAGGGTAGTAACACACTTCTCGGCCGATGAAGATTTTAATTATCCCGCCCTTACAGCCAGGGTGCTAACACACTTATCGGCCGATGAAGGTATTAGCTATCTAGCCCTTACAGCCAGGGTAGTAACACACTTCTCGGCCGATGAAGATTTTAATTATCTCGCCCTTACAGCCAGGGTAGTAACACACTTCTCGGCCGATGAAGATTTTAATTATCCCGCCCTTACAGCCAGGGTGCTAACACACTTATCAGCCGATGAAGGTATTAGCTATCTAGCCCTTACAGCCAGGGTAGTAACACACTTCTCGGCCGATGAAGATTTTAATTATCCCGCCCTTACAGCCAGGGTGCTAACACACTTATCGGCCGATGAAGGTATTATCTATCCCGTCCTTACAGCCAGGGTGCTAACACACTTATCGGCCGATGAAGGTATTAGCTATCTAGCCCTTACAGCCAGGGTAGTAACACACTTCTCGGCCGATGAAGATTTTAATTATCCCGCCCTTACAGCCAGGGTGCTAACACACTTATCGGCCGATGAAGGTATTAGCTATCTAGCCATTACAGCCAGGGAAGAAACACACTTATCGGCCGATGAAGGTATTAGCTATCTAGCCCTTACAGCCAGGGTAGTAACACACTTCTCGGCCGATGAAGATTTTAATTATCCCGCCCTAACAGCCAGGGTGCTAACACACTTATCGGCCGATAAAGGTATTAGCTATCTAGCCCTTACAGCCAGGGTAGTAACACACTTCTCGGACGATGAAGATTTTAATTATCCCGCCATTACAGCCAGGGTGCTAACACACTTATCGGCCGATGAAGGTATTAGCTATCTAGCCCTTACAGCCAGGGTAGTAACACACTTCTCAGCCGATGAAGATTTTAATTATCCCGCCCTTACAGCCAGGGTGCTAACACACTTATCGGCCGATGAAGGTATTAGCTATCTAGCCCTTACAACCAGGGTAGTAACACACTTCTCGGCCGATGAAGATTTTAATTATCCCGCCCTTACAGCCAGGGTAGTAACACACTTCTCGGCCGATGAAGATTTTAATTATCCCGCCCTTACAGCCAGGGTGCTAACACACTTATCGGCCGATGAAGGTATTAGCTATCTAGCCCTTACAGCCAGGGTAGTAACACACTTCTCGGCCGATGAAGATTTTAATTATCTCGCCCTTACAGCCAGGGTAGTAACACACTTCTCGGCCGATGAAGATTTTAATTATCCCGCCCTTACAGCCAGGGTGCTAACACACTTATCAGCCGATGAAGGTATTAGCTATCTAGCCCTTACAGCCAGGGTAGTAACACACTTCTCGGCCGATGAAGATTTTAATTATCCCGCCCTTACAGCCAGGGTGCTAACACACTTATCGGCCGATGAAGGTATTATCTATCCCGTCCTTACAGCCAGGGTGCTAACACACTTATCGGCCGATGAAGGTATTAGCTATCTAGCCCTTACAGCCAGGGTAGTAACACACTTCTCGGCCGATGAAGATTTTAATTATCCCGCCCTTACAGCCAGGGTGCTAACACACTTATCGGCCGATGAAGGTATTAGCTATCTAGCCATTACAGCCAGGGAAGAAACACACTTATCGGCCGATGAAGGTATTAGCTATCTAGCCCTTACAGCCAGGGTAGTAACACACTTCTCGGCCGATGAAGATTTTAATTATCCCGCCCTAACAGCCAGGGTGCTAACACACTTATCGGCCGATAAAGGTATTAGCTATCTAGCCCTTACAGCCAGGGTAGTAACACACTTCTCGGACGATGAAGATTTTTATTATCCCGCCCTTACAGCCAGGGTGCTAACACACTTATCGGCCGGTGAAGGTATTAGCTATCTAGCCCTTACAGCCAGGGTAGTAACACACTTCTCGGCCGATGAAGATTTTAATTATCCCGCCCTTACAGCCAGGGTGCTAACACACTTATCGGCCGATGAAGGTATTAGCTATCTAGCCCTTACAGCCAGGGTAGTAACACACTTCTTGGCCGATGAAGATTTTAATTATCCCGCCCTTACAGCCAGGGTGCTAACACACTTATCGGCCGATGATGGTATTAGCTATCTAGCCCTTACAGCCAGGGTAGTAACACACTTATCGGCCGATGAAGGTATTAGCTATCTAGCCCTTACAGCCAGGGTAGTAACACACTTCTCGGCAGATGAAGATTTTAATTATCTCGATCTTACAGCCAGGGTAGTAACACACTTCTCGGCCGATGAAGATTTTAATTATCCCGCCCTTACAGCCAGGGTGCTAACACACTTATCGGCCGATGAAGGTATTAGCTATCTAGCCCTTACAGCCAGGGTAGTAACACACTTCTCGGCCGATGAAGATTTTAATTATCACGCCCTTACAGCCAGGGTGCTAACACACTTATCGGCCGATGAAGGTATTAGCTATCCCGTCTTTACAGCCATGGTGCTATGACACTTATCGGCCGATGAAGGTATTAGCTATCTAGCCCTTACAGCCAGGGTAGTAACACACTTCTCGGCCGATGAAGATTTTAATTATCCCGCCATTACAGCCAAGGTGCTAACACACTTATCGGACGATGAAGGTATTAGCTATCTAGCCCTTACAACCAGGGTAGTAACACACTTCTCGGCAGATGAAGATTTTAATTATCTCGCCCTTACAGCCAGGGTAGTAACACACTTCTCGGCCGATGAAGATTTTAATTACCCCGCTCTTACAGCCAGGGTGCTAACACACTTATCAGCCGATGAAGGTATTAGCTATCTAGCCCTTACAGCCAGGGTAGTAACACACTTCTCGGCCGATGAAGATTTTAATTATCCCGCCCTTACAGCCAGGGTGCTAACACACTTATCGGCCGATGAAGGTATTAGCTATCCCGTCCTTACAGCCAGGGTGCTAACACACTTATCGGCCGATGAAGGTATTAGCTATCTAGCCCTTACAGCCAGGGTAGTAACACACTTCTCGGTCGATGAAGATTTTAATTATCCCGCCCTTACAGCCAGGGTGCTAACACACTTATCGGCCAATGAAGGTATTAGCTATCTAGCCATTACAGCCAGGGTAGTAACACACTTATCGGCCGATGAAGGTATTAGCTATCTAGCCCTTACAGCCAGGGTAGTAACACACTTCTCGGCCGATGAAGATTTTAATTGTCCCGCCCTTACAGCCAGGGTGCTAACACACTTATCGGCCGATGAAGGTATTAGCTATCTAGCCCTTACAGCCAGGGTAGTAACACACTTCTTGGCCGATGAAGATTTTAATTATCCCGCCCTTACAGCCAGGGTGCTAACACACTTATCGGCCGATGAAGGTATTAGCTATCTAGCCCTTACAGCCAGGGTAGTAACACACTTATCGGCCGATGAAGGTATTAGCTATCTAGCCCTTACAGCCAGGGTAGTAACACACTTCTCGGCAGATGAAGATTTTAATTTTCTCGATCTTACAGCCAGGGTAGTAACACACTTCTCGGCCGATGAAGATTTTAATTATCCCGCCCTTACAGCCAGGGTGCTAACACACTTATCGGCCGATGAAGGTATTAGCTATCTAGCCCTTACAGCCAGGGTAGTAACACACTTCTCGGCCGATGAAGATTTTAATTATCCCGCCCTTACAGCCAGGGTGCTAACACACTTATCGGCCGATGAAGGTATTAGCTATCCCGTCCTTACAGCCAGGGTGCTATGACACTTATCGGCCGATGAAGGTATTAGCTATCTAGCCCTTACAGCCAGGGTAGTAACACACTTCTCGGCAGATGAAGATTTTAATTATCCCGCCATTACAGCCAAGGTGCTAACACACTTATCGGCCGATGAAGGTATTAGCTATCTAGCCCTTACAGCCAGGGTAGTAACACACTTCTCGGCCGATGAAGATTTTAATTATCTCGCCCTTACAGCCAGGGTGCTAACACACTTATCGGCCGATGAATGTATTAGCTATCCCGTCCTTACAGCCAGGGTGCTAACACACTTATCGGCCGATGAAGGTATTAGCTATCTAGCCCTTACAGCCAGGGTAGTAACACACTTCTCGGCAGATGAAGATTTTAATTATCTCGCCCTTACAGCCAGGGTAGTAACACACTTCTCGGCCGATGAAGATTTTAATTATCCCGCCCTTACAGCCAGGGTGCTAACACACTTATCGGCCGATGAAGGTATTAGCTATCTAGCCCTTACAACCAGGGTAGTAACACACTTCTCGGCCGATGAAGATTTTAATTATCCCGCACTTACAGCCAGGGTGCTAACACACTTATCGGCCGATGAAGGTATTAGCTATCTAGCCCTTACAACCAGGGTAGTAACACACTTCTCGGCCGATGAAGATTTTAATTATCCCGCCCTTACAGCCAGGGTGCTAACACACTTATCGGCCGATGAAGGTATTAGCTATCTAGCCCTTACAGCCGGGGTAGTAACACACTTCTCGGCCGATGAAGATTTTAATTATCTCGCCCTTACAGCCAGGGTGCTAACACACTTATCGGACGATGAAGGTATTAGCTATCCCGTCCTTACAGCCAGGGTGCTAACACACTTATCGGCCGATGAAGGTATTAGCAATCTAGCCCTTACAGCCAGGGTAGTAACACACTTCTCGGCAGATGAAGATTTTAATTATCTCGCCCTTACAGCCAGGGTAGTAACACACTTCTCGGCCGATGAAGATTTTAATTATCCCGACCTTACAGCCAGGGTGCTAACACACTTATCGGCCGATGAAGGTATTAGCTATCTAGCCCTTACAGCCAGGGTAGTAACACACTTCTCGGCCGATGAAGATTTTAATTATCCCGCCCTTACAGCCAGGGTGCTAACACACTTATCGGCCGATGAAGGTATTAGCTATCCCGTCCTTACAGCCAGCGTGCTATGACACTTATCGGCCGATAAAGGTATTAGCTATCTAGCCCTTACAGCCAGGGTAGTAACACACTTCTCGGCCGATGAAGATTTTAATTATCCCGCGCTTACAGCCAGGGTGCTAACACACTTATCGGCCGATGAAGGTATTAGCTATCTAGCCATTACAGCCAGGGTAGTAACACACTTATCGGCCGATGAAGGTATTAGCTATCTAGCCCTTACAGCCAGGGTAGTAACACACTTCTCGGCCGATGAAGATTTTAATTATCCCGCCCTCACAGCCAGGGTGCTAACACACTTATCGGCCGATGAAGGTATTAGCTATCTAGCCCTTACAGCCAGGGTAGTAACACACTTCTCGGCCGATGAAGATTTTAATTATCCCGCCCTTACAGCCAGGGTGCTAACACACTTATCGGCCGATGAAGGTATTAGCTATCTAGCCCTTACAGCCAGAGTAGTAACACACTTCTCGGCCGATGAAGATTTTAATTATCCCGCCCTTACAGCCAGGGTGCTAACACACTTATCGGCCGATGAAGGTATTAGCTATCTAGCCCTTACAGCCAGGGTAGTAACACACTTCTTGGCCGATGAAGATTTTAATTATCCCGCCCTTACAGCCAGGGTGCTAACACACTTATCGGCCGATGAAGGTATTAGCTATCTAGCCCTTACAGCCAGGGTAGTAACACACTTCTCGGCCGAAGAAGATTTTAATTATCCCGCCCTTACAGCCAGGGTGCTAACACACTTATCGGCCGATGAAGGTATTAGCTATCCAGCCCTTACAGCCAGGGTAGTAACACACTTCTCGGCCGATGAAGATTTTAATTATCCCGCCATTACAGCCAGGGTGCTAACACACTTATCGGCCGATGAAGGTATTAGCTATCTAGCCCTTACAGCCAGGGTAGTAACACACTTCTCGGCCGATGAAGATTTTAATTATCCCGCCCTTACAGCCAGGGTGCTAACACACTTATCGGCCGATGAAGGTATTAGCTATCTAGCCCTTACAACCAGGGTAGTAACACACTTCTCGGCCGATGAAGATTTTAATTATCCCGCCCTTACAGCCAGGGTAGTAACACACTTCTCGGCCGATGAAGATTTTAATTATCCCGCCCTTACAGCCAGGGTGCTAACACACTTATCGGCCGATGAAGGTATTAGCTATCTAGCCCTTACAGCCAGGGTAGTAACACACTTCTCGGCCGATGAAGATTTTAATTATCTCGCCCTTACAGCCATGGAAGTAACACACTTCTCAGCCGTTGAAGATTTTAATTATCCCGCCCTTACAGCCAGGGTGCTAACACACTTATCGGCCAATGAAGGTATTAGCTATCTAGCCCTTAAAGCCAGGGTAGTAACACACTTCTCGGCCGATGAAGATTTTAATTATCCCGCCCTTACAGCCAGGGTGCTAACACACTTATCGGCCGATGAAGGTATTAGCTATCCCGTCCTTACAGCCAGGGTGCTAACACACTTATCGGCCGATGAAGGTATTAGCTATCTAGCCCTTACAGCCAGGGTAGTAACACACTTATCGGCCGATGAAGGTATTAGCTATCCCGTCCTTACAGCCAGGGTGCTAACACACTTATCGGCCGATGAAGGTATTAGCTATCTAGCCCTTACAGCCAGGGTAGTAACACACTTCTCGGCCGATGAAGATTTTAATTATCCCGCCCTTACAGCCAGGGTGCTAACACACTTATCGGCCGATGAAGGTATTAGCTATCTAGCCCTTACAGCCAGGGTAGTAACACACTTATCGGCCGATGAAGGTATTAGCTATCTAGCCCTTACAGCCAGGGTAGTAACACACTTCTCGGCCGATGAAGATTTTAATTATCCCGCCCTTACAGCCAGGGTGCTAACACACTTATCGGCCGATGAAGGTATTAGCTATCTAGCCCTTACAGCCAGGGTAGTAACACACTTCTCGGCCGATGAAGATTTTAATTATCCCGCCCTTACAGCCAGGGTGCTAACACACTTATCGGCCGATGAAGGTAGTAGCTATCTAGCCCTTACAGCCAGGGTAGTAACACACTTCTCGGCCGATGAAGATTTTAATTATCCCGCCCTTACAGCCAGGGTGCTAACACACTTATCGGCCGATGAAGGTATTAGCTATCTAGCCCTTACAGCCAGGGTAGTAACACACTTCTTGGCCGATGAAGATTTTAATTATCCCGCCCTTACAGCCAGGGTGCTAACACACTTATCGGCCGATGAAGGTATTAGCTATCTAGCCCTTACAGCCAGGGTAGTAACACACTTCTCGGCCGAAGAAGATTTTAATTATCCCGCCCTTACAGCCGGGTGCTAACACACTTATCGGCCGATGAAGGTATTAGCTATCTAGCCCTTACAGCCAGGGTAGTAACACACTTCTCGGCCGATGAAGATTTTAATTATCCCGCCCTTACAGCCAGGGTGCTAACACACTTATCGGCCGATGAATGTTTTCATTATCCCGCACAATCAGCTAGGGTGGTAACACGCTTCTCGGTTGATAAAGGTATTAACTACTCCACTTGCTGCGAGGCGAAAGTGCTAACCACTCCGCCACCCCACTCATCATGAGTCGTAGAGAGATAAAAATGACACGAATTAATGTAAGTAATGTAATACTTTTGTATTAAGTATTAATTAATGAGTGATTGATTAGAAGTACTGACTTGATAATAGCACCACTTAACCCGTGTTGTTAATAGAGTTTAATTCCTTTATAGTAGAAGTGGGTAACGAAGCTAAGGCTTCCAGACCCCCCCCCCCCCCTTTTTTGGAGACCATATTTACGCCACTATGTAGAAGCTAAAAACAATCAATATAATTTAAAAAAATGTTTTTTTTTGGAAACAGGTACCAGCTAGTAATAAATTGCCAAATGGACTTCAAACTTTATCCCATGGACAGACAAATGTGTATTTTTCAAATAGGATTCTGTAAGTAAAGCCAACAGGTCAGCTTCTAGACTAACAAATTTTGTTGAAAGTCAATTCTTCGGCTTGGTGTAATACATTTTAACTTGAAGTGGGTCTTTCGTGGACCCTCAAAATCGCTTGGCGGGACCCAAAATCAAATAAAAAGTAGGTATTAGAAATCGTAGCCTACCCCTGGTGGCACCACTGTAGCCAGCGTTCCGTAAGAACACTTTTAAGAGTAATAATAATAAGAATAATAATATTAATTATAATCAAGAATGTATTTATTTATACCTAGGGAGAATGTCTATGTCGAGACGGTTTTTAGCCTTTCTCCAATCAATCCACCCGTTGGTCCCCCCAGTACGTTCATCCGCTTAATATAAAACGAATAGTCCCGGTATTTCATTGGCGATGGTAATCAAACGCCGGTGACGTTTTGTCTTTCACCCGCGCGAGACGGGGGAAAGGCGTTCAACGTGCCCGGCGATTGTCGCAACATAATCATTCTTCCTAAATATAATTAAATACATTCTTGTTATAATAAAGTCTTTATTATTTACAATAAATAAAAATTAAGTTGCATTAAAAATATGAAATACATGCTTAAGGAAAGTGTTCAATCACTAAGAAAAACATATATTGAAGGTTTAAAAGTTCTAGTATAAGGTTCATCTTGAATTTCTGAAGGGATATTTTTCTTAAAAGTCACTCTTCTGGGCCTGAGGGAGATATTTCGAAGATTAGTATCTAAAGTTTCAACTTTCCCCCCGCCTTAAAAATCCGCTGAATTGTATAGGATGCTTTTTAAGGCAGCCCAAAACGGGGGAATCCGCGTCACGTCAACTTAACATGTACACGATCGGGACGGATCCGCAAATCGAAACTTTAAAGTCACCCATTATTTTTTGCGCATGATTATAAAATCAACCACTCGCCCGATTTTAATTTGGAGACCCGATTTGGATTCCTTGTATTTCGTAGCAGTGCCTTTGATTTGCACATTTTCCTATGTAAATGGTTAACACCGTCAAACAATTTAAAACATCGAAACACTGTTAAAAATTTAAAGTCACCCGTTACTTTTTGCTGGTGATTATAAAATCAACCACTCGCGGGGATTATAAAATCAACCACTCGCGGGGATTATAAAATCAACCACTCGCCCGATTTTAATTCTGAGACCAGATGTGGATTCCTTGCATTTCGGAGCTCTAGATTCGATATCCACATTTTACTATTTAATTAGTTAACACCGTCCAAAAATTAAGTATTTAAAACATAGAAAATTACGAGGAAAGCGGGAGCTGCGTTTTCCTTCTTTTACTTTTTAAACAAGTTACACTTCGGAGAGGCCGGTGTAATGTTTAAGAACGGGCACTTTGGATCGAACGGGTAAAGATCGAATCTCGCTTCCGATAATATTTTTTTCATTTTAATTTTACTTTCAGTTTGATCATCTTAACTTCTTTTTATGTCAAATAAATTATATTACTTAAACTCCTCGAATAATATTACTTATATTCCTAGAATTCATTCTCTTGTCATTTTCATTCATTTTAGGCTCCCAACGCCATCTCGTATAAAAAAATAACTAAGAATTTTGGAATTGTTGTATTTTTCACTTAATATAACTAAGAATTTCGGAATTGTTGTATTTTTCACTTAATATAACTAAGAATTTCGGGTTTGTTGTATTTTTCACTTAATATAACTAAGAATTTCAAAATTGTTGTATTTTTCACTTAATATAACTAAGAATTTCGGAATTGTTGTATTTTTCACTTAATATAAATTGATTATTCATAATGCTGTTTAAAATTTTAGTTTGAACATTTAATCGAATTTTTATACCGCCATCTAGTATCAAAAAATTAACTAAGAATTTTGTAATTGCTATATTTTTCACTTATAATTATTTATAATATTATTTAATTTCAGTAGTATTTCCAAAAATATTTTTAAAAATATTAAATTACACTCTTTAAATCTGAGCAAACCAGCACCTACACACGGGTACACGATTCATATTACAAAAATTTATTGATACAAACATTTCATTTTTAATATTTTTAAAAAAATTACAAAAGTGACTCATGGAGGAAGAAGGTGAAGCGGGGAAATGGTTTTGATGCCATACTCCCACAACTGGATGGATTGGGGGATGAAAAGAATAGGGGACAGCTACCTCAGCTCGAATTTTACACGTGATAATTTCTCCATGAGTGACTCAACCAAATTTTCTAAACCACCACTTCTCATAAATGGGCATATATTATAACAAAAACAGTTCTTCGAACTGAAAAAAAAAAAAAAAACCAGTTAAGAGCTCGTTAGAGGTGCGGCCTTAAAGGGACATATATTATTTTTTATTGTTGATTAATTTGTCAAATTATTTGAAATAGTATTAAACATACTCCTGTGAACAACAGAATGACGTCATTCTGTTTTCAAATCACAGTCTACTGCTCCTCCAATTTTTAACACAACATCTTTGGTCAAATTTTGCCCACAATATTTATATTTATTTTCTTCACTATTCATTTAAAATTTTAATGTTAAATGAGTAGTGAAGAAAATAAATATAAATATGGATACCTTTGTGGGCAAAATTTGACCAAAGATTTTGTGTTAAAAATTGGAGGAGCAGTGGACTGTGATTTGAAAGCAGAATGACGTCATTCTGTTGTTCACAGGAGTATTTTTAATACTATTTCAACAAATTAATCAACAATAAAAAAATTAAATATGTCCCTTTAAGGCCGCACCTCTAACGAGCTCTAAACTGTTTTTTTTTTCAGTTCGAAGAACTGTTTTTGTTATAATTATTATTATTATTATTAAAATTACGAAACATTTCGTATAAATACTTATTTAATTTTGTGGCGAAAGGGCTTTAGTTCATAGTTATCGAACCCCAAAATTAAATAAAATCCTAAAATTAAAGTTCAATGGTGTAATTTGAGAAGGTAAGCTAGGACAAGTGTACGCTTTTCAAATTAATTATTATCGATTTCTTAATTTAGGGTTCTAACTAGAACCGAGATTTCAAACGTACTCTCCACTTACAAATGATAATCAGCTAGGCCCAAATCATCGGTCAACTTTAAATGCCTTTAAAAACGTGGACGGGTTACAATGAGTAGTAGGGTGAAGGCAAGCCCTTCATGCCACGCGAGCCAACGGTAGAGTTGCACGGGTTCGTCTCATTTTTAGCCAATTTGTGTTTTTGAGACCGAGTCCTTAAATATTCGAATGAATGTTTGAGCCCGAGACGAGTCCCTTCTAAATTTCATTAAAACACGAGCCTCGAAAAAACGAAGACCATTTTAAGCACAAGCCGAGACCAAGAAATATTTTGTCTAATTTACGAGCTGAGACGAAACCTTTAATGGTTTTGAGACGAGACTGAGTCTGAGTCCCAAAATTAGTTGAAATATGAGCCCGAGTTCTTAATGATAAGATCCCGAAACGAGCTCAAGTGAATAAGCACGAGCTTGAGACCGGTCTTGTATTATTTCGCGTCTCAAAAAAAAATTCTAAACTCTTATTTGTTCAGAGGAAGAAATCATAAATAATCATCCACCCTTAAAATAATTGACTGAACCAAATTCTATTGGATGTTAAATTGAATTATGCGTAAACCACATTTGTTTTTGGAAAAGGTCGTTTTGAACCGCCCATTTCATCATTTTATTTTTTAAACTACGAAAATATTTACGAGATAACGTAGGGTACACTAAGGAGAAACAAGAAGCGAATGGATGAAACTACAGCAATCATGGTTAAAATGCAATAGGACACAAGTTAATGGCTTAAAGCTTGCAATTTCATCGTCGCTCTTCTGCCTTTTCTAAAAATCGTGTGAACTGATTTAAATAAAGCAGGATTCATACCGTTTTCAATTTTTATTTTTGAATGAGGTATTCGGGGTTAAGCAAATAATACTTAGTGTTTAAGGCATTATAAGTCGCTAGAGGACTTGGGCCTAAGGTGGTGCCTTTTATATTAGCCTAGCTGATTATGATTGTTATTTTAATTATAGAAAATCATAATTTGCGGCTCCTGAAAATCCCGTTTAATCAAAAACAACTACAAAAACATGCAGCCATTTATTTAGTACTGAGTCGTAATATGTTTTGTACTGTGCCATAGAATATGTGTTGCGCCCTAGTCTGAGCCCAAATTTTTTAACTTAAGAAAACAGATCTCGAGACGAGACTAGGAAAAAAATTAAAAACAAATGAGTTATGAAAACACACGAGTCCGAGACGAGCCGGGCCCCAAACCCCGGTCGTTTTAATACAATACAACATTGAGCCAGAGACGAGAACTTAAACGTTAGGGTAAAATTTTGAGATGAGCCTAAGTCCAACTTGGGCCGTGCAGCTATGGCCAACAGCTCTCCACGCTTACTATTACAGTTAACCTCTACAAGTTTTTAAGGTAAATGGAAACCGAAGATCTCGGAGGAAAACCCTTCAACCAGTGGGGAGAGAACTTGCAAACTCAACGCAGAAGGAGTGGTTCCAAGTTTTCATCCAGTGCCACAATTATCGAACCCGGCACCTCTTGCTGCGGGGCGAAAATGCTAACTTGTCCACCACCCCACTTTGGTTGCAATAACACGAATTCAATCTAAACAAGATGTCACGGCCATTTGAATAACCACATGCCCCCCGATGTATTAAGAATACCGTGCATATTAAATTTTAATTTGAAAATTCAGTTATTTGGTACATGTACTTAGTGGATTAGAATAAAATAAGAGGAGTTTTGTCGAAAATGAACTTTTTATTAACTCTCTTATATATTAAGAACCAGGGCCGTGCTTAGAGGTCTCGCGGCCCCGGGCGAAACTGAGTGTAGCGGCCCTCCGGTATATACATCCCTATGGTAAAACTTTAGCGGCCCTGGGCGAACGCCCTACTTGCCGCCCCCTAAGCACGGCCCTGTTAAGAACGATACCTCGGTTAACATAATTAACACACTAAGCATTTACAATCTAAGAGTAATTTAACCACAAATAAATATTTATTTCAACTCTTTATTAATTATAAATAACCTTAAACCTGGTAAATTAATAAACATACTTTAAAAACCAAAATAATTATTTACTAAAAGTAGCTTGTTAAGCAAGCAACTTAAATAAACAATAGTATGTTTTCCTGCGGTATTGTTAATTTTTGTACGTCTAAAACATTGCAGTGTACAGTCGCAGTAACGATGCTGAATTGAGGTGGATGGAAGAAACATTGGATAAGAAATTCCCGAGCATAGTCGTTCGATCGAGGGTGAAAAACCAACAATTTCACGTCGAAAAACCAATTGCCGACAAGGAAGTCATCGTCTGGCAATCAGGTTAGATGTACTTTAATTACTGTAGTTGCGTTTACATTTGTATAACGTAAATTGATAGGACTTAATTGGATTCATAGAACAAGTTAGCGTTATTTCCTTTAGTTTGGCCCGCAATAAGATTCTTTTAATATAAATTAGCGTTCTAATTCTTAACCCTATCAAATTAAATTAAACATTAATATTTTGGTTGTTATGAGATAAAGAAAAATATAATACGAATTTAGTTTTACGTTATAAAAATGATTTATATAAATTATCACGCTTTTACAAAAGGCAACATAAATGGACATAGTGCGCTGCCAATGTTTACAAAAAATCGAAACAAAATAGAGATATTTTGTGTTGTAGTACTAAACAAGTTGGCAAGCCAAAATATACCTCTCCTCGGAAGAATTGTCCCTAGTGGTATTAATCTCTCGAGATAACCCTTAAAGATATATCTCCGCAAATCAGAGTTATTTACTAAAAACATAATCCCGGTTCAATCCCGCACGGTATACATTTTAATTATAATTAAAATAATTGAGACGAAACAACCGAGTATAATTTATTCAGAATATTAAAAATTAAGTAGTTACAACAGTGAGTTAGACGTACTAAAACGATGCACTTTTTTTAGAAAAACAACGTAAAAAACAAGCGTTGGTGGCTGAGTGGTTAGAGTAAATCTCTTGCACGAGGCAGACACGGGTTCGATTCCCGGCCGGCGCCAATAAATCACAAATTGATACTAAGACGAATACCGTGTACTTTTGGTGGAAACCCTGCCATTGGACGTTGAGAGGTTGCATAACACTCAGCACTCGGTCCGTCCCAAAGTCATTAAGAAGAAGTTGGAGATAAAACGCCCGTACAAACACAACAGACTCAACATCCACAACCATCATAACACAAACACCACAAACTCAACACCCACAACCGTCATAACACGAACTCAACATCCACAACCATCATAACACAAACACAACAAACTCAACACCCACAACCGTCATAACACGAACTCAACATTCACAACCTACGCATAAACATTACAATAACTAAATACCCAATCAAACTGAGTTAAAACCGTCACGACGTCGGTGAGCGTTAACGAAAAAACACCATCGAAACCAAACCCATCCGCAAAATAATCCGTTAACGCTCACCGTCACACGGTGGTTTTGCCAACACTACGAAAAACTGTGAACGCAGAGATTTCGAGACATTGCGTACATTGATTAACCTTTGCACAGAAAATGCGAACGCGTTCGCAGGGCAGACACACAGACAGACAGACAGACCACTACCTAGGTACGGCCAACTTCGATTTCGCGCGTGATCGAATTAGGCCGTACCTAATTAAAGATTAATTCATAATAACATTTATAATAAATTCACACACCCTTTATTCGAGGCTACGAGGCTAGGCTATAAGTAATACTCAGAATTCCTATGTTACCGTATTCTACGTATAATTTTTGAAGTAAATTTTTGTATATTTTCTAAAAATCATTAAACGTAAATTGTGGACTAGACTATGATAACCAAAAGCACTAATCGTGTTTCCTAAATATGACATCATACGCTAATATTCTTTACAAAAAATTAAATTGAAAAAAAAACTAACAGAGTGTTTACTAAAGTCAGTCTAGAAACAGCTGTTACTGTTACACTGAACGCTTAAACAAGCTAGAGTGACGGGGTTTTTATTAAGGCTGGCAGTAAAGTAGGAAACGTGAAGAAAAATTTGTAAATGGATAAAAGGTACTAAAAACCAATATTGTTAATAAACAAAAATTTTATACAATGATTTACGAAATAGAAGCAAAGCGCGCCCTAGCAAGTTCGAAATACGGAAAAACCAAGGCGCCCTGCCTTTAAAAAAAGAACCGGGGCGGGGCCCTGGCCCGACTACACCAATGTTTCTAGATCATTTCCAATGACGGAATCAGCTCCAGAGACACAATGGCTTGACGAGACTTTATATTTTTATATATAATTAATTCAACTGTTTCGAAGACCACGTTTTAAATTGTAATACTGTCGCTGAGTTCAGTTGGCACTACATTTCTGGTTATTCTTCAGAATTAATATGAGGCTTTACTCTGTCGCAATCTCAAATACAATCGTATTCTATTGGTTACTACAAGCCAAATTTACAATGTTCAAGAAAGGATTATTAATAATTAAATAAAATTTCAGGAAATTCAACTGAACTGAAATGCAAACTTATTTTCGTAAGATTCATCACCTCGAGTCTTCTCAACACGTATATCCCTAGTTTTCTCGTGGTGTGCTTGTCGTTTGTCTCATTTTGGTTGGACGTGAATTCAGTTCCCGGTCGAGTGACGCTAGGCGTGACGTCATTGTTGACTCTTTCGACGCAAATCGTATCCGCCCGCAGCGCCTTGCCAACAGTCAATTACATGACGGCTCTGGACATTTGGCTTTTTGGCTGCCTTCTTCTGGTGTTTCTGTCTCTGGTGGAATTCACGCTTGCTAATTCCCTTGATAGGATGAGAATTCTTCAGGTAATCATATTAACAGAGGCTTGTATTATAATCACTCCTCCCAGAAATAGAGCTTATCTTAATCCACCGAACTTTAAGCATGGTAAGCTTTGATAAGTTTTTATAAAGGTAACGATTGAAATTGGTAACATGACCATAGGTAAAAAATATAATCAGTGTCAACCAACCTTCCGATGTCAATACAAACGCTTTAAAGGTTAAAAGTGTTTTTGATATTGTTCTGACAGACATTTTTCTCAAAATCAGGGTTAATAGTAATTTGTTTTTTTTTAGCAGAAGGTGCTAAAACGGTTCCAATGAGAAAATTGTAGGTCATACGTAGCAATAAAATTTTGCAGTCTTGTCAAAAAATGTTTCAGTTGTTGATCTCAAGTTTCGTTAATCCCCACACAATTGCTTATGATTTCAATGGTTGGAATATTTTTTTGGAACCAGTTTTAATATATATTTCAATAATTCTTCCTTCGGGGACAATACAGGTCCCAACCGGATAAAGAATGTTGAAAAATGTCCTCTGCATCATATCCAGAAAGTTTCGATTTCGATGTGTTGGTACACCATCATACTGGAAACAAAGTCAAATGTTATTGGTCATTCGCTACTAAGTTTTTTTAAGAATTTCTTAGTAGTTCGGTCAATTTCGAAGGTGGATAAAGAACAGTCATGAAGTACCTGATGAAGATGCTCGGTGTAGAACTTTTTAGACATAGGCCATTGACAAACCGAAGCTCAAATGCTGGGTATAATGTATGTAACAAAAAAGACCAGGATAGTGTTCTCCATGTCGATGTTATGATGCCCTTGAATTTACACTAACAGAATTGTTTCAGTCAAGAACAAGTCCAACAACGGTGCAGGGACTCGTTCTAATGTTAAGACAGCAACTGAGCAACTCAAGTAGCGGTAAAATTACATTCAAGGGTAATAATCTATATAATAAAGAGCGCTGGGTACGAGGGGTCAGACATTTACCAAAATCCCGTACACGTTGTTGGAAAACGCAAAATCTTGTAACTCTCTCTATGGTAAATTAACATTGAAATCTCAAAATCACAAAAAGTAATAATAAAATCGGCAAAATCTCTACGAAATCCCGTACAAAATAATGGCAAGTGTCGATTACTTGCCTCAAAACTCTGAAAAGCCGCGGACGTTGCAGACTGCGGCCGCTATTCCTTATCACCCCTTTCTCTCGCTATAGGTCTTTGGGACGAGAAAGATACGAGTTTTTGACCACGGGGGGAAAGGGTACGACATGGGGAAAAGTGGGAAGGATTAATGGGGTGGTTCAACCACGGTTTATATATTTACACAGATTAGACTACTTGTACCTTCATACGTGTTATCGTTTGAGCCTCTTAAGTTCTTCTGACTGGCAACCCTGTTTTCTACTATGTTACTGGTACGCCCTCTAATGTATATAAATTAATTTATTATAAATTAAGTTTTTATACATTTTAATTATAAATACACTAATGAACTATCGTATTTATAATTTGATAATATGTATCTTGAAATTTTTTAATTATCTACGATACATTTAAATTTAAAATATAGGTGTCGCTCTTTTTACATCATAGACAATCTTTAGAACGAGGGGTAAAACAGTCTCAGATAATCTGTACACCGAGTTCGTGCATTTAGCACTGTTAAAGGGACGGCAGTGGACACCGAGTTCGCAGAGTGTCTTACCCCTCTCTTTAGAATAACTTGAGCAGCACTTTCAATTGATGCCGCTTGTAAAAACTAGTCGTTTAAAGATAACATTCTTTCTACATGAGTTGGACTTTTTGCTTAGGGTAAAGAGCTGTCATATTACCAACATCTTAGGAGTTGCTATGATGTGACTTATTTTGGGTCAAATACTAGAGACCCCGTGTTAATACAATAATTTAAACAAGTTCGTTGCCGAATTGGAATCAAGGGGCCGTAATGAACTTTAGCCAATTGAAGAATGTGGTTACCCCTTGCACCATGTGAGTCGTAAAACACGCGAACGAGAAAGCAAAAATGGGTAATACATTCCAAAAAGTTCGGAATCACTATAAAATAAAAAAAGAAAGGGGTGACTAGAAATGTGGAAAACCAGAAATCTAACCCATATGGCGCAAACATCGAGAACAAAATGTACAACTCAAAAACATTGAACAATTGGCAATCAACACTGGTTTAAGGGGTTTTCCCTCGAGCTCTTCGGTTTCTCTTGCATAAAAAAACTTGTTGAGATTAACGTTAATAATTAGTGTAGAGAGCAGCTGTTGGGTCGTGTGACATGAAGGGCTTGCCACCACCCTCCTACGCATTGTAACCCGGCCACCTGAATTAATGGCTTTAAAAGTCGCATGATGACTTAGGCCTATGGTGTTGCCTAGCTGATTATTATTATTTTCATTTCAGAGTAACGCGGATATCCTTATTTTGTAACATACACTAATGAACACTTGGTAAAATTTCAAGCAGAGGGCATTGGTGTTGGGTTCGAATTATTGTACGCGTGGTTGATCACTACGCGTAATCGGTGTACCTGTAGCTTTGGCTATGCTACCAAAGGCTTTACTCTCTGTACTCGGTGTAAAGAATTTACAGACGTGTTTAGCCCCTCGGGATGGTATTGAATGAATAATTTAAATGAGAGGGATAAATGAAAGCATCTACCGTGCATACAATCGTGGGCCAGAACAGACTAATCTTTGAGCCCAACAGACATATAAAAAACACCAATATACGTGAGCTGCGTATCTAAAACAACTTTTGTAAATTAATATTAGTTGTCCCTGGTTTATTACAACGGAAAATGATTAGTCAACTTTTTTGCATCGCAGGAGAAGATTTATCGAACCATACATTGCTGTGGCGTAGGAACGGGGGTTCGCGATTACAATATATTCCAGTTTAGTTTCACAAGCCGCCCTAAAAGATTGAAATAAAACTTTGAACTATAATTAAAATGGTGGTTTCAAAATAAATATATATATTTTTTTTTACAAAATTGATAATTTTAAATTTATGATCATCCAAATTTTATTTTTTAGACTCTTTTAAGTTCGAATCTTGTTTTTTAATAATCTATTGTCTTGTGTCAAGCAGTTCGTAATTTAGGGAATCAACCATTGAACAGTATTGTTCAAATGGAACCGAGTCATGGTTAATATTTGTTTATTAGGAAGTTATTTTTTATAAATTTCTAGACGAAAATGGAAATGTTTAAATTTTGAAACAGCCAACCATTTTCATAGTGTTTTTACTGTATATTTATTTTCCAGATTGCAACACTGTAATAATATGTCAATTGATTGAAATGTTTTCAGAAAATGGATGACATCACTTTTAACTATCATCCAAGCCTAGCAATCGTTCTCGTGACCAAGTTGATATTAAACACGTTTTTCAAAAAGTACACCAAAGACAGATCTTTAATTCATGATTTGTAGCACTTTAGCTCGGGGTTTCTAATTAAATATATTTTAAGTATTTCTTCAAATTATGATTTGTAATATAATGGTTATTTAAATACGTAAAAAATAGTAGGTGGTTTATTTTGTTAGAGAGAAGACCAACATTTATTTTTCAGCTGTCCCCAGTAAGCGCTTGAATCATATGTATTGAATAAAATCTATGTACAGTCGAATACAAAAAATGTGTAGTTGAATAATGATAAAAACAAACATTCCGAACAGTTTCTAACAAGATAGAACTAACTTAATTTGTACGTTTTGGGTATGACCAACAACGCTCTCATTGAAATATCTTGTACACCTGTGAAACGAAAATTCCTAAACCGTGAAAACATTTACAATTTATCTGCAATTTACAAATTAAAATCTTGCGTATAAAAAATGTAACCTTTAATTTCGTAATTTAAGTGTATATAGGCGATTTACAAGGTAACCTTTCATTTAGGTGTGCATAATTGTCAATAGCATACCGTCTAATGAACCTCATCTAATGAAAGCACCCTAGGAAATGCTCTTGTAAATACGATTTCAGGAGTATGGTCTGACCGAGCAATATCAAACACCCTGTATATAGAGCAGGCAGCCTTTGATAATTTGTGTTTACATGACTTACGTCATGTACTTGTTAAAATTCAAAAAAAACTAATACAGTACTAAAACTAATATGAGAGGACGCCATTCGAATACACGCAGCAATTCATTACGCATAGTCTTGTTATTATTTGCATTTTAACAGGTTTTTCTTCCACCATTTCCGTGCCAACGTTGATAAACAAATATTGCCATAAAAATAATCTGTCTCCATATATTTTGTCAGAACCAAGTGCAGCCCACCGTTACATTAGTCAAAGAACTCAAACATGAAAAAAACCGTTTGAAGTTCGAGAAATTGAAAAGTAGCAAATGGAGTTACACCAGTCTTGACATTGATCGGATCTCGAGATATCTATTCGTAACAGCGATGATGGTGTTCACGTGCGTCTATTGGACTCTTTTTCTCTCGTTCACAACAAAACCAAACATTTAAAAAAACAATAACTTGAAAGACGATATCGAACGGTATATTTTTAATTTCATTATTATTATTATAACTAAACGCTAAAATCAACTTTATAAAAACGACGTATATTAACACAGGCTAGTGAGAAAAGATGGATTTCCGTTGTCTATGTTATAAATCTAATATTCAATCATAGCATTTGAATAAATTTAATTGTGTTGTAAATTTATTTTCCAAAATAAATGCTTCAAATTACTAGAACAATTTTATTCGTTGACCTTCATTATAAAAGCGTAAATTGCAAATAGATTTTCGGAATAAAAATTAAACTACTTTATATTTTTCTTGTTCATTTGATCATGGGATTTCCAAAAATGTATCTTAAATGAAGAAATACCGTTGTTAAGTTTATTTAATATTAAACATAAATTTACTTGCAGCACCCCACTGCGGCTTTTATTTCGAACGATAATTTTATCGCGCCTAGTTTGTGACGTAATAGACTACGGTTTTGACTGAATTTTTCCCACTGCATCTGGTAGATTATATAGTTCCCACTATTCTACCCAGATGGCTCTCTATGATCGTCTGTATGTAACTAAAATTTACCGTCATAACATATTTGATTAATCTTTGTGTTATTTTAGTTGTGAGGGTTATTTTAGAAGGTGGTTTATGTATTTTAATCACAAAAAATAAAGAAATTCTGGTTTTAACAAAACTTTGTTTTATTTGGTTCGCAATCTCAAAACTTTGTTTTATTTGGTTCGCAATCTCATCATGTATTATATACCTACAATAGTTTTACCTTCGATTTTTATGATAGGACAATACAAAAATCTAAGATGTTAAGGTGAGATAAGAACTTTTATAGTTAGAGCAAAAATTAAGATATCCGAAGTATCATGTTATTTCTTTCAATGAAGCTGGTAAATTTCCCAAATTATTGGGTATTTTTAAATTCTTACTATCGTTTCATTGTAGATATTCTATTTTCAATAGATTAAAAAGATATAGATACATTGTAATTTATAATTGAGATATGAATAGCGCTTTTTATTAAAAATTAGCCGGACAACAGTAACATAAGGTAGAAATCATAAATAACTCAGTTGTCAAACATTCGCTGTAACTGTCAAAAGCATATCTTTTAGAAGTTATGTTTCCATTTCAAACAACCATTCATTTTTAATTTTCGAACATTCGATATCCCGTTGTCAAAATGCAGATATAAATATCGACCTTCATTTTTTAAGACGCGCATCACGAACGCCGAACGCCCGATGAATAATCTACATTACTAGCCATATCATTTAAAAGGCTTTCTTTGAGATTTTATTCGCTATATATCGGAAAATAAAGTGTAAAAGTATTTTTAAATGATATAAAATTTATGAACAAAGCTTTCTTTTTCTAGATGTAACGGTAAATATCCATTACGTTATTATTTGAAATCGATTTTTTTTCAAAAACGAATTCGTTTTTATTTTGTTAGTACAAGTAATCGGTCTGATTACCAGCACTTTATGGCGATCCATTTCGCTTGATTCGATTGTTAAGTCATTTAATAGTAGCATGATCTCAAGCAAACTGATAAATAAGAGTATACCTTCAAGCGAGGCGTATACAACTCTTTTTATTGTTAACGTTATTTGTTTGAATTATGTACTTTCGAAAGCTCCTGTTGAATTTTCAATATACGCTTCGAAAGAAAAAATATATAGAGCGAGGTGAAGTACATCACAAATTGATTTTGTAAAACCATTTCATCGGGGGAAAAATTATTCCTTTATCAATAAAAACTCTAGACAGTGTGATGCGGTGTATGCTTCCGCGATTAGGCAGGGAAATCTCGCTCATGTAATACCGCCTCGAAACTGCGAAAGTTTCGAACTTAAGGCCTAGAGGGATGTTGCTCTCTAAGGATATCACTATTGCGTTTATATCAAATTATGCCGGTTTCACCATTGCATCTACGAAGAGAGACTTCTAGGTGGTTCCCTTTAATGAAGTAAGATATTCTTAACATTATGAAGATCTTCGGACGTCATTTGTTTCAAATTTAGTCGATCTGCGAATCAGAAAAATGCTCATAAAGAAAAGCTTTTACCTTTTTGATGTTAACCAATCTTGTTTAAACAAACGACACTACTTCGAATACGTGTTAGTCCTGGGTTTTCAAAAAATATTTTGAAAAGAGTGAGATTTCATTTATAGATGACTACAATTACTTTCTTCAAAATAGTATAATAATTACACAGTCGCAATAGCAGTAGTTCTGACAACTACACCAAGGTGCGGTTTAACTGGTTTAATATCAATGTTAATAAAGTTTTCTGCTTTTTTTGTAGAATGGTAAAACTGTAAGAAACAGTATTGGCTGGCAGTGGCTGCTTCACAGCTTCAGAACCTTTGGCTATTTTTTGTTGAAAACAGTATTTCTGTGTCATTAACAGCCAAGTGCGTAAGTTTAAAAGTAGTTCATGCTATTGACAAAATATCTAAATGGATTTTATAAGTTAAAAAACATACACAAAAGTTATCCTTTTAAAAATTAAAACATATCATCTAACGTTTTCATATGTGAGACGAGTTAGCGGTAAAGGGTCTCTTTACAACACTGCAACAAACGGCATTGCCAGGGCTATTCAAGAAATAAAACATGCCCAATGATAGCAGTTGACAAGGTAACCCAAAAACTAAAAATATCAAGAGATACCTACCTCCATGTACCTTCTTACGTAGAATCGTTAAAGTGTACTTTACCACCGATTTGTATTTACAAACATAAACATACATTATCTAGAAACCACACAAACCTACTTATTTTCAAACCGTTGCTGAAAATTTTGGCCAGTAAATGTTTATGGACTGCATAACATATTGTTGAGACCACAGACTTGATTTTTTCGTGAACGTGTTAACCAAAAAACGATATTGGGCCAATAACTCAAAATGTGTTTTAGCTAGGAATTTGAAACTTTCAGGACACATAGAACGTGCAGGGGGTCACTTGACCACGGAAATGTCCATGACCTTGAACCATGTCTTCAAGGTCATTTAAAATTTATCTCGAGTACCATTAGAGATACAAAGTTGGTTTCAATTAGAAAAGTGTTCCCCTTCAAAATGTAGGTGTAGATAATTTGGATCCTTCCATATTTGAACAATGAGAAGTTAAAATTTTAGACAAAAACAGGAAGGTCGTGATGAAAATAATGTACCCAAGACCAGGTTGAAGGACTAATAACTAGAAACATACTCATGCTAGAGTATCAAAATTTGCGAAACATACTCATCTGGGAGACCGTCTTCAGAAATTGCCAACTAGGATGACCTTTAACTCATGGTTCAAGGTCATTCAAAGTTCATCTCGAGAACCAATGGATTTAAAGAAATGGCCCCATTTGAAAAGTGTGTAAATTGAAATTTTAAGTGTAAATATCTTAAACTCGATGCAAACCACCACGATGAAAACCTTTCAAATTGGAACCATTTCTCTAAATCCATTTGTTCAGCTAGGCTAATACCCTTGGCACCACCTTAGGCCTAAGTCATCAAGCGACTTTTAATGCCATTAATTCAGGTGGCCGGGTTTCAATGCGTATAGAGGGTGGTGGCAAGCCCTTCATGCCACGCGAGCCAATAGCTCCCTACACTAACTATTGCCGTTAACCTCAACTAGTTTTTATGGAAGGCGAAACCGAAGGACTCGGGGGAAAACCCCTTAAACCAGGGTTTCTCAAGATAAACTTTGAATGACCTTAATAATACGGTAACAATGAGATTTATATTACTATACTTCACATTTAAAACGCATTCAATTTCCAATCAAGCAGTAGATTTCACATTCATAATGCATTCAATTTGAAAACAAACCTTAAATATCACATTTATAATGCCTTCAATTTCCAATTAAACCGAAGATTTCACATTCATAATGCATTCAATTTCCAATCAAACCATAGATTTCACATTCATAATGCATTCAATTTCCAATCAAACCGTAATTTTCACATTCATAATGCATTCAATTTCCAATCAAACCGTAGATTTCACATTCATAATGCATTCAATTTCCAATCAAACCGTAATTTTCACATTCATAATGCATTCAATTTACAATCAAACCGTAGATTTCACATTCATAATGCATTAAATTTCGAATCAAACCGTAATTTTCACATTCATAATGCATTCAATTTACAAACAAACCGCTTAGATAAAAACTATGAATCCGTGAATTTGGTTTTTACGAAACAATTTTTAATCAAACAGCAGTTAAGGATTAGTTTCCACCTTGGCCCATAAGTTTGGAGTAATTACCTTCCTTACCTTGAAATGTCAGCGTTTCGAGTCAGTAAGCTCTGGACAAGATCTGGACCCCTGCTAAGCCTCTTGGTAAATACTTCACTGATTGAACCGTTTATTAAGTATATACGGTAAAGTTGATTTTAAACTCTCTTTCATAGAAAATGGGATTTACTGTAGTTTCAATTGCATTACATGATTAAATCAACTGTAATAATACTTCGCTGTTACATATTTCAAATATTAAGCTTATTCTCTAAGCCAAGACTGTTGGCAGAAGCAAATAGTCACAGTTGCAGAAGAAGTTTAGTCTAAAAATAAAATAATTGTTTATTTTTCATAGAGGGTCTTGTAATAATTTCCAGATCTCTACTTTTAACAATCTTCCCGTTTCATCTCCAATCTTTCACTTAATAGACTAACCTCTTATTAAAAAAATATCTACCTTAGTTCCTAGTACCTCAAAAAATCAAATTATAGAAAAAAGTAAAAAGGACAGACTTTAAATATACAAATTAATAAGTGAGAAAACTATACTATTTTAGTGAACTATAGGAGAGATATTAAAGAGTGACAAATGTAGAGAATGGGGTCGGGCGGCGCCAATTATATAGGTACTTGTACCTATATTTTATCTGTGTAGCCCGTTTTTAACGGCAAGATAACGGTTTTGTTTTAGTCGCGTGTCCGGCTGCATCCAAAATTTTCGATTTGTGCCGCATCTGGTTCAGAGTTAGTCGGTTACATTAAGATCGATTGAGATAGAAACTTGAAAAAAATTATAAAGAAATAAAACCTCCGAGGGTGGGGGGATTCTTTATCAAATGGGGCAACGGAAAATGAAGTAACTGCTCATGGTGTTTTGTTTTTTAACATTTGCGCCAAATTATGTAAAATAAAATATTGAACGTGATGCAATTTTGTTTGGCGGAAATGTATATTTAATTTATAACAATTAAAAAGTAATTACGGTTTAGCACTACAAAATGGGAATCCCAGCCACATTATTATATTACATCGCTGGACCATCTAAAATAATTCCTAGTGACATAGTAACCCCTGTAGCATTTTGAAGTCGGGCCGACGTCGGCTAGTGTCTTAAAACAGAAAGGTCGGTCTACTGTCGGGCCACCCCACTCTGAAAGGACGAAATGTCCTAGTAGAAAAGTAGTCGGCCGACCGTCGATCGAAAAAAAATTCGACGCACTTCCGATGTATGTCCTACTCAGAAATGACTATGGGCCGACTCAGAAATGACTATGGGCCGACTCAGAAATGACTATGGGCCGACTCAGAAATGACTACGGGCCGACTCAGAAATGACTACGGGCCGACTCAGAAATGACTACGGGCCGACTCAGAAATGACTACGGGCCGACTCAGAAATGACTATGGGCCGACTCAGAAATGACTATGGGCCGACTCAGAAATGACTACGGGCCGACTCAGAAATGACTACGGGCCGACTCAGAAATGACTACGGGCCGACTCAGAAATGACTATGGGCCGACTCAGAAATGACTATGGGCCGACTCAGAAATGACTACGGGCCGACTCAGAAATGACTACGGGCCGACTCAGAAATGACTACGGGCCGACTCAGAAATGACTATGGGCCGACTCAGAAATGACTATGGGCCGACTTCACAAAGGCATATTTCCGACTCGGAAACGACGTTGGGCTAACTTCATATACATACAATTCCGACTGTGAAACGACGTTGTGCCGACGTCAAATTAAATCGCACTTCGGAACTCCCACTTAATACCAATTTGATGCCTTAACAGTAATTTAGCTGAGATTGAATCGATAATAATTTTCAATTATTTTGTAAACAAAAATGAGCTATTTATATTAATAGAACTAATCCAAACAATATACAAGACTGAAAATCTTTTGGCGAAGTACATATAATTAATATAGTAGTGATAAAGAAAAGAAACATTTTAATTAAGCTTCTAGATTTTAATACGTAAAAACAATTACAATTCAAATACTTTTAACAAATATCATTATCTTTCAATGCTGTTGCCCATTTTATATGTTATTTATAAAGCACATGACCTTGTAATTGCCATGGCCTAACAGCTCATGCAAAACATTGTTCACAAAGCTATAATTAATTGATATAGATATTATTTAAATTGATATATTATTGAAAAACTTACTTTGTTAGTTTCGATTTAATGTATTTCAAGATTTCAATGATTTTTTATTAATTTTCAATAGAAAATTAAGCGCACAAGTCAACAATTACACCTCTCATCTCAAGCGAGTTCGCCAATAAACTTCTAACATGCTGCTAGTCCGGAGATGGCGCTGCGAAAGTATCAACTGGCGCGTGCTTTTGAATTTTTTAAACTATGAAGCGTTTGAAAAACGTTTGTGCTCGTATCAATAGGCCTATTTATTAATACATTTCCAAATTTTTTAATCTATTTAGAGTATAATTAATCAATATCAATAAAAATCAGGAATTAATATTTTTAAATAATATCGTAAATCGCAAACCCCTGTAACACATGAAGTCGGTTTAGAGCAAAGACTATATACGCTTTACTTACTAGACAGGCGTCTCCATACAAAAAACCTGTTAACACTTTCGAAACACGGGAGAAGCCTTTGAACAGCCGTTAGAGGCGCCACTAGTAGCACTCTGAAGCGCGGGGAAAATTTTGACCAGCGTCTGCTATCGTATGCAAGTTGAGCCATTGAACACGCCAGTCTATTTATATATAGTCTTTGGTTTAGAGTCGGGGCACCGAGGGTACGGTCGAAAAGTCGGTTTATAGCACTGAGTTGGGAATAAATAGAGGTACAACTAAATCTGGCTGGCGCGGGACCAATTTCGTTCCATAAGGAGACTTTATAAACTTTATCGTTCTACCGTGGGGGCATCTGTCTCTATTGGTGGCAACTATTGCAATTGAATTTTTTCGCGAATCTGATGCGAAATTGAAATGTATGATTTCTCGTAACAAACAAACCTTTGAAGTTGTTTAAAAATAATTGTATTCTGTCAACACGATTCTTTTTAACTCAAGTTACGGTGAGTTAGCTAATAATTATTTATTTTTAGCCATATAACTTTACAAAATATAGATGGCGCTACCGCCTAATTATAAATATGAATTTCGTACAGTCTTATCAGATTAGGTCGAGCGTAACCATGGCAACTGAAATCGTAATTTTAATTCTAGCAGTATTATTCACAATTCAATGGTTTATAGTCGACGACCAAATGCCGACCTAAAAATGTCGAAACGTTTTTCGACACCAAAACCGTAAATCCTTTTTTGGGACTATTTATGGTCGGTATGCCGACCATTATCCAAATTAAAATAGACCTTTCATTTAATTATTGGATTCGACATTAACTTTATGCAAAAGACCATATTTATTTAGGAAAAGTGGATATTTTAATTATTTTCTGACTATTTGATGATGATGAATTTTTTATTCACGTTTATTTTCTCTTCAAACTTATTTGTATTCGAAAATCTAATAATGAGATCAGTTTTGGTCGGAAATAAGCATTAATATAAAGTCGGCCCGACGTCGTTTCGGAGTCGGTTCTTAGGTCTATTAATTGGCGGTAAAGAGTTGACGTTTTGTAGTCGGCCGACCATTTTACCCCTACGACATTTCGACCCTCAATCCAAAGGTCGGCCGACTTTAGTGTTTAGTACCTTTTGCCGACGTCGGCCCGACTCTAATTTGCTACAGGGGAAGTAACTTCTTATGCAAATTAATTTCTAAAAATTAATTAATCATAATTAGTAAAAATTAACTTCAAATATAATTATACAATAAAATACAATTATTTTAAAAATATGAAAAAAATACATGTGTGGTCCTTATCAAGTCGGAATATCGACTGTACATTAAAGTCGACTTGCCGACTTTATAAAGTCTCAAAATGGAAATATGTAATTTTTGGGGTTTGAAAAAATTTAACAATTTTTAGTCGGCATACGGTCGTCGGCCTGAAAACGACTTTTAGACCCATACCCGACTCTTGAGCGACACCCTAATGCTACAGGGGAATTAACTAATGAAATAGTACCTATCCCGCCAACATTTTTACCTATACTTCCATCGGATATTCAACGCTGCCATTTACAATACTAAAATTCATTCAATTTTTAATAATATTATTTTTCATTTCTAATATAGGCACTAAAATGAATATCCCGTCTTTCTAATAATGGACTTAAATTAATATTACTTACCACCACTTTCCTTCCACTTCTGTTCAAAAGTTCACCTTGTTTAGATCTATAGCCGTCCTAAATTTAAGTTCAATTAGTATGAAAAATTTCTTTTAAAATAAAGAATACAATAATTACCAAAATTTTCAATATCCACGCTGCGAAGACTGTACAGTAAAGTACTCCAATTCTCCAAGGAGGATAGGAAGGGAGGGGAAGTTGGAGGGATGAACGCGCCAGCATCCTTGTAAGAAGCTTAGCGCGCGCTCGGCGGGAAAATTTCGGGAAAATGGCGGCAAGATTGCGGCCGCTACGTTACGTGTTGCCGCCATTTTTCTCAGCTACGCCACTGGCGAAAAGATTATTCTTAGATACCCATTCTACCACTATCATAGTACGTTTGAAAACGTTGATTATGAGGTCACCACGAGACGGTACATAAACCCTCGAATTTGAATTCAATTTAAAAGAGTTGTCTCATATGGTTCGTTCTTAGAGCATTTTGGCACTAGTAAGCCAAATGTTTTCTATTAAATACGGAGGGTCAAGTTTAAAGGTTTTTCTACGTGACTAGCTATAGTTATTGAAGATAGATGGCGTGTGCTCGACTCGATAAAGAGTTTGGTGTTTGAAGTCCACGTGGGAAACGGGCGTGCCAATAAAGTATTAACAAGCTTAAGCCCTTGAAGTAGAGAAAAATATTTTAAACTTTAATCTTTTTATGGTTTTATTTTATGGAAATACCTATTGAAACATAAATTTTTATTTAAATAGATATTTATATAAAATAAAATGAATAAAAATAAAAATTTAATATGTAGCTCTTTCGTCACAAGACACAGCCTTATAAGTATGTTCTTCGCACGTGCAATTTGCACGCGCGCTAGAAAAACCTATATTCCTGGGGTCTGAAGCGCGCACTCTAAGACTTGACATGTAAAAGTTAAAGGCTGTCACGTAAGAGCCACATTTAAACAAGAAGGCCAGGATACTTTATAAAAAAACTATTTAATGTTCTTTGAAAACATAAATTATAGTTTCCTTTAAACCATTTTGCTCGACGTTTGAGTGTTTTATTTAATGTGGCGTTACCGTAGAAAACCATTTTCCCACCAGCTCTAGGGATAAAAACTTATTTCAACGGTCAACACTTTTATTTAATGTTGAGTTATTGTAAAGTTAAAAAAATATATCATCACGGTTTATTTAACGGTGGAAATTTTCAAGACTCCATTTCCCCGGAATTTTAAATATCAGATTACCGTTAACTAACATAACACTAATTTGTAGGGATGCAACGGATAACCTGAACCGGAACCGGAACCGAGAAGAACCGAGTAAATTCTAGGAACCGGAACCGATAATATAAAAATTTGATAACCGAAACCGGAACCGGAACCGAGTTTTTCATTGTTTTAAACGGTTTTTAAACGGTTCTATAACTTTATTTACCAACATTTAGCGCATGTTGAAATTAAGTATATGAACTTCCTAATTTACTATTAGTTTTTCATATAAGCTCATCTTTATCCTATATCAGATAACTCTATGTGGGTTTCTACGTAACTGTCAACTGACACACTCTTACGTATTCTCAATTGAAAATGGGCTCGTCCTCCAAATGTTTGCTTTAAAAACTAGCATAATCCGGAAATCCGTGATAGTTTTAGTTTTATTTTCTCGACAAAATTTCACAAATGTAGCAAAGGCCACAAAATATATTTGTCGTCTACTGCTACTAGTGTGCCTTCCGGGAAATTATTTAGTGGGGCAATGGGAAAGCATAATTTTTGATCCCCTTCGCAACCGACTTAGAGGAGAAACAGCGGAAAAGCCAGTGGCGTAAATAACGCCCCGGCAGACTCCGCAATGCGGGGGGGGGGGACTTCCATCGATGGGCCCCCAATTTGCCCATGGGACTGTGTACCGCGCGAGGCCTCGTCTAGTTTTTTCTCTTGTCAGCTCAAGTTAATGTTTTACTTGCTTAAAATATTTCTTTATGTTTTAACAGGCGCGCCCAAAACTTTATAAACACAACCACAATAACCGTCTCATAAATATCCAAACAACGTACATAATGAAAGTAACATACTGAAGTTTGAAAAGTAACGAGACACGTGTTTTATAGGAGATCGTTAAACCTTGTAAATTAATAACTAAGTTGTGTTTCTGAATTTATAGTTTTTAAGGCAAGGCTAATTCGTTTGCATAATATAATCTGAAATTTCAACTTATGCATTTGCTTATATTTCACAAAAGAAAATGCTTATTGAACGAAATAATAATAACGATATACTCAACTGGAATCAGAACGAGTCATAGAAATCCCGTCTTTATATTTTTCAATGAAATGATGCAGGGGCGTAGGAGGGGCAACTAATGTTATTTCCCCTTCATATTTTTGGTCAGTTGAAATCTTCAAAACTCAAATTCTCAATTAAAAGCATATAAAGCTTAAAGAAGCACAACTGTGTCTTTTCCCGCCAATTTGCATAGTGGTCAAACACTAACTCATGCATTCGGTGAAGCTACACTCCTTTAAAAATTCAAAACCATTCTCATTTTATTATTGTGAATTTGTGTATCTTAAATTCATAAACAACTCTAAAGACTAAAATACACTTCGCATGATAACTGCTGTTACTGTTAATGCCTTAATGACATTCGCGACCGATTACTCACTCTACATCGGGGGCTAAGCTCCTAGACCCCCGTTTCGTTTATCTTTGCCCCTACCAACTTCTAAAACGTTCCTACGCCCCTGAAATGAGGAGCTGAAGGGAAGGCAATGTCTTCCCAAAACTTGAAAATACATCATTCCCCCCCCCCCCTTTCCAACTTGAAACGATGAAACCGTGGGAATTTTCAAACAGAAGATTTCATTTTTACTATACTTTATTGAATAAACAAATAACGCGCTTACATGAGTTCCCTACGAGAGAATAGTAGCAATAATTTTTTTTTAATATTTTACATTAAGTCATCTAGATCGTGATTCTGGTCTGAACTCCAGACTTGCAAGTACTACCAGAACCTTTGTTTTTAATGCTCCAGATGCTGATTGACGTGATTTATCTTAATCGTTTCACTTAGGGCTTAAAGCCATTTTTAAGCGTTTTATATATTTAACATGAAGTACGTGTTAAATCTAATTGTAGAAGGCGATACATGTTAGCCCTAACTCTAGATGGCGATAATCGTGACTCGGCCTTAATCATTATAAGGGACCCCAAAAACAGTTTCGCGGGAGGACCCCGAACCCATAGCTACGTCACTGAGAAAGCTACTATTTTTAAAATATAATTTATCAAAAACAAATTTTATATTCTAAATAAATATGTGGTGGATTTTATTTATCTTTAACTTCATTTGAATTGCTTGTGTATTTAACTTTAATTAATACTAAACACACTGGAACCGTATAGGAACCGTTTAGGAACCGGAACCGATCGGTTCTAAATTTTGAGAATCGGAACCGAAACCGGAACCGATGAATTAAAATTTTAAGAACCGGAACCGGAACCGGAACCGATGAAGCAAAAATTTAGGAACCGGAACCGGATCCGGAACCGAGATAGTCCAAAAAAGTGGAACCGTTGCATCCCTACTAATTTGACTGTTAATTTTACGGCAAAATTTGATTCGTTCATTTGAATGTAAATTTTAGGGTTAAATTACCCTTCGGTTACGGTAATTTCTTAGAGTGTGGTAAACAATGGTAAATAATGGTTTTTGGATAAATAATGGTTTTTGGGTAAATAACGGTATTTTAGTAAATAATGGTATTATAGTAAATAACGGCATTTTAGAAAATAACGGTATTTTATTAAAAGACGGTATTTTAGTAAATGTAAAAATATTTTGGTATCTAATGGTAGTAAATAGTATATAACCAGGTTTAAGAACTTTAATAAACTGAAAACTATCGATTTAAAGATTTCAAACATTTACACTTAAGGCCCGTTTTCGTGAGAGCGATTTTTGTATATAAATTCTAAATACATGTTGGTTATTCGTTATTTTACATTACCAACCATTATTTACCATTTTTCGCATTTTATTCCATAACGTTATCTACCATTATACGCCTTACAATTTACCCCGTGTTAAATACTATTTCGAAATAATGTGTTCAAACTATATTTACTCTCAATAAATGAATTGCCAGATTTTTTTTAGGAGTATTGCTTAAAAACTTTTGTTGAAAAACCAGGACGCTGCACTTTGTTTGGTCTTTTAACGCTACTATTAGCATAAACATTGCAAATTGTCGATACAACTAATCCAATATAAAAGGCAAACAAAAACACGCGTGTCCCATTCAAATTTCGATCAATTGTCTGAAAGGGAAAATTTAAAGCGAGGAACAGGTGCTCTTCCAGCGAGTAACTGATAAAACAAATGTGCCGCATTTTCAAGTTCCCTTTCCATAATCTTATTCTCCATTAATGTAACCTTCTAATAAATTTTTCAAACCATAATGATAGATAACAGCATTATGAAGCCTATTTCTGCTGCTCACGCGCGATACACGAGGCACGCTGAATCGCTTTTGAATTTTATATTTGGTTTGTATAATGAATGTAGGCATAAATAGAACTCGCTTTTTAAAAAGGGTTATTTGAAACGCGTCGTCAATGGCTTACGTCAAATCATCGCGCGCAAAGATATCCAACGAAAAAAATCGTGAGGGAGATCAAGTGCAGGTCGAACAGGTATTTTTCCTTATATTTAAGCAAGTTTCTGCTGAAAAATCATTATATGTATTACAGTATCACACTTAAAATACCACGAAAAGTATCGTACGCTATCGTGACAAAAGTGAATTATATCATCTATGTTGATTAACATTATCAAAGTGCGTATTATCTATGTTGATTAACATTATCAAAGTGCGTATCATCTATGTTGATTAACATTATCAAAGTGCGTATCATCTATGTTGATAAGAATAATCACAGTGCGTATCAGGTTTGTTGATAGACATATTATTTTTGTGCATCGTCTTTGTTGATATAAATAGTACATGTGTATCATCTTCATTTATAAACATAATAGAAACAGGGTGTTACGGTTAAGTTTGTAATAAATTTAAGGGTATGGTCTTTGAGTCTTAATGAGTCATAATTGTCTGATGAACAAGGGTCCTAAAATTTTTTGTTTCAGAATTTTAGAGCAACAAAAACCGGGCCCCAAAACAACGAAATAGCCAGTAATGTGAAGCTCGGTATTCTGCCTTGAACAAATTTTTGTAATTATTTTTCATTTGGTTTTAAAGGTAAAGCGACAAACAAAATAGAAAATGCCAAAAGTTCATTATTGACAAGCAAAAGTGTACCAAGGTCCATTATTTCAAAGAAACAAGTTTAATCGACACTATTAAACATGGTCAGAAATTTTGTAAATAAGCAACTTATACGAGGCGAATGCAAATTCCAAGTATTTTCCGAGTGTGATGTTGGGATGTGCTTCATGTTTTGGAAAGCGCACAAGAGAGAAATACGAGTGTTAAGGAAACTGTTGGAGACACTAGTTGTGTAGGCGTTATCTAACTTTATTTCCTCTGAGCGCATTAGGTCAGGGTGATAAGTTTTAATTTTGTTGACTCTTTTTGAAAGTCAGCGAGACCCTTTAAACTTTGATCTCTACTATTACAGGTAGGATGCTTTTTTTAAGAACCAAATAAAGCGCTCTATCGACAATTCATTATTTTGTATCTAAATTTAAGATAAGGATGGTGTATTTTACTAATTCTAAGTACGCGGCGGGCTCAGAGGAATAGAGTAGAAGCCCAAAGATGGTTCCGAGTACAGTACCCCCAAAGACCGTTACCAGATTGACGTTACCAGATTTGCCGCTGTTGACAGACGCTTTGGAGAACACGGACAAATTCAACCAAGACAAACTCGTAAGAGAGTGAAAACGTACCAGAAGACCTTGAGGAACAGGTACTTACACCAATTTGATTCAACTAGTTTTTGTTTAAAACAAGTAAATTACTTAACCAATTTAGATTTAAACAATAATTACTTTAGGTTATTATCATTGTCGATAACGATCCTGGAACAAGTACCCGGCGAGTTAGAAGACAATTACGTGTATGTCACGTTCTGTTTTGACGAATTATGTATGGTCCTCAATTTCATCCTTATCCTCTTCAAAAGGTTCAAGCTCTGACTATCATAGGCGAGTTGAATTTTCTCAGTAGTTTGTTGACCAAGTAGATCGTGAGAATCCTCTTAAAAGCTGATGAAGCCAATTTTTCCCATAGTGAGAGCGCATGGTTAAAATAAACACCCAAATTGTTCGGAATCAGTATACAGCTTTGAAAATAAATAAACACGTGCCATGAGCTATAGTCTCGACTAACTAATTTTTGTTTTCCAAAAAAACCTAAATAAAAAATTTATAAGCAAAAAGCCCACTTGTGGTCGAGGACGCGCGCATCTTTGTTTAAAGGCCCAGTTTTTCTTCTGCCTGTCCGCCTTGAATTTTTCTTACCTGCAACACTCCCCTTGCATTTATACTTTCCGCAAAACACGATTTTGGCGAAGATTGAGCGTCGTGCCTGCTTCTGCGACCTGTTGGCAGCCCGCTGAGTTTGGGACGGGGTTGCTCGGGGATGCTCGCTGGTCAATTCTTTTCGACCTCTCGCTCTTCGCCGGACAGCCGCCGATTATAATACCTTACCTTACTGCCAAGTGTAAACACCGAATTCGTAGAATTTGAGTTATTGAACTCGTACCTCCTGTCACAATGGGATAAAGCTTCACTACCATCGCCTTCACTATATATATATATGTATATATGTGTGTATATGCAGAAGCGGCGCTAAGGTTTTTTTCACAGGTGGGCTAGTTATTTGGTGGCCCCTTACAACTTTAGTACTTTAGTGACCCCTTATACATTTTCCAGGAAGCGAGAAGAGCGTGGTCGTTTTATTGTTTGGAAATAAAACTTCGAAAAACTACAGCTGAAACAATTCGATATATTTATAACATTAGCTTTTTAATATGGCGTTGTGTGGTATTTCAAATGCTGGTACAAATTGTGCGGAAAAGGCTCTCGGGTGGAAGTGTTAAAACCTACAAGTATCAAACTAAAGCCAGAAAAACTATATCGATATATTTTGCTAACCAATTTAGAAAGAAATGTTTTGAAGAAAACTGGAACAAAGCAAAAATTAAATAAAAAATCCTCGGCTGAAATCATTGACAAATCGACAGATTTGATTATAGAAAAGGAAAATTGCGATTCTGAAAATCAACACCTTCCAAAAGTATAGGAAACAGCAGAATTCGAAACAATGGAACCTCAATTGAAAAAAGATAACCCTTACGTTCCAATCCAAATACGCTAAAAAACAGTTTGTCCCTGCTGACTATTGACGCGAGTTAGGCAATGAAATATCTATAAATTAGTCAATGACCCTTTTCAATAACTGCGGGAAGGGGGGGGGGGCTAGGCTTCGCCAAAACGGCGGCGCCCAGCGAAATTCCTCAGAAAAGAGTGAGCAAGCGAAGCGATCTCCTTGAAAGCCAGCGGGATGCCAACAGTCCGGCAGAAAATGTCCGAGTGACGTTACTCGACCCTCTCCAAAAAAACTGTTTTGAGGAAAGCGTAAATGCAAGGGGGACAGGCTGAAGAAAAAATCTTTAACTGCCCAGTTGATGACGGCGCTACCAAGTTGTCGTGTGGTTTTTACACGTTTGCTTATGTTCTGCGACAGTTTAAAACTGTAGCGTGATTGACGCGGAGAAGATCAGGAGAGATAATCCGATTAGTGGCGAGAGCGGGACGGTCAGCGCGAGCCCAACATGAATAGAGGGGTCAGAAGGGGTAGGCACATACCCGCCTGAACCCTTTTTTTTCGGGATTCCTGAACCCTTTTTTTCGGGATTCGAAGTGAAACTAGGCCTGTAATAAATAAACTGGATTTCAAAGACGAAAATTATTGTAAATCATTTTCATCAGGCATATCAGAAAGTCATTTTATAAGAACAAAACCGTACAAATTTATTTTGTAAGTAGTATCCTCCGGTAGAACAAAAACCGTACTTATAATTTTATAATTAAAAAACACGTTTCACACGAGGGGCTAGCCACTCTCTGAAAATCTGAACACCGATTACATAAATATGAAAATGAGTACAGCCTTTGGTAGTGCTAATTCTGTACTCACTTACGTAATCATTTTAGTGCAGTCAAAGCTACAGGCTTGTACACCGATTACGGGGATTGATCAGCTCCTCGGCTTCAAACGAAGAAACCTTAGCCGGTTTATTTCCAGGGGTACAATCAGAATAAAACTTGGGCCTTTAAAAATATTACCCACGATATCACCATCTATACTTTAAAATATAGTGTAAAAACAAAGGTATTAGCGCGTCTAAAACTCTTCGTCCGACATTTGAATTCTATCATATTTGTTTCCTGTAAGGGTTTCCCTGTCGAAATAGTAGGTTAATTATAAGCCAAATACGGGCGCATGTTACCTAGTAGCGAAGGCGAGGGTAGTGAAGCTTTATCAAATTGTGACAGGAGGTACGAGTTCATTACCTCAAATTCTACGAATTCGGTGTTTTACACTTGGCAGTAAGAAGAAGGTAGTAGTATTATAATCGCCGGCTGTCCGGCGAAGAGCGAGAGGTCGAAAATAATTGACCAGCCAGCATCCCCGAGCAACCCCGTCCCAAACTCAGCGGGGTGCCAACAGGCTGGCAGAAAATGTCCCGGTCGCAGAAGCAGGCACGACGCTCAATCTTCGCCAAAATCAAGTTTTGCGGAAAGTATAAATGCAAGGGGAGTGTTGCAGGTAAGAAAAATTCAAGGCGGACAGGCAGAAGAAAAACTGGGCCTTTAAAGGTTTTTTGAAAATAGAGTATTCTAAGGTGCACCGCATCTTCGCAACTTTACAAATGAAAACGGTAAATTGCGTGTAGCTCGGGTGGTAAGGGTGATAAAGTTAAAACCTGATATGGAACCACATCGAGATATTTTTTACTTTACTTTTTTCTTAAATTTCTAGGTTTTTAAAATATTTTAGTATTACGTATACCCAATAAATAACAAAATCTTGAAATGCAACCGAAATTATCTACGTTTCTTACATACTTATTGCAATATGTTTTTTAATAGAAAAATTACAATGTTTATAAATTTATAATTATAAACATAAATATGAAAATATTGATATAATACTTTTACATTAAGGGAACATATTCTACGGTTAAGACAGAATGTGAAATGTTCTTAATTATCAATTTCCTTCACACGCACACATACAAATGTAAATATCTAGATGTGGTTCCATATCAGGTTTTAAGTAGTACTGTGAAACGTATCACCATAAAAAATTCATAACTTTACCACCTTTACCACCCGAGCTACACGCGATTTACCATTATTTATTCGTAAAGTTGCGAAGATGTGATGCAACTTAGAATACAATGTTTTAAAAACACATTCAAACGAGGATGCGCGCGTCCTAGGCAACAAGCGGGTTTTTTGGCTTATAACCTTTTTTCCAGTAGTTTTTTAGAAAAATTATAATTAGTTATTCGAGAGTATTGTATAAGGCACGTGTATATCAATTTTGAGAGCTGTATACCAATTCTGAACAATTTATCACCATGCGCTCTCAATACAAAGCGGTATACTTAACTTGCACAACCCTCACCAGTGGAGTCAAGATAACCCTCACGGGACTAGTGTTAGATCTCATGCAGTGCAGTTTAGTCTAAATTTTTGGTGTGGTATTGTTGGAGCAGAACCGTCCCTTGAGTAGGGCAAGCGGGGCAGTGGCCCAGGGCGCCAAAGTTTTAGGGGCGCAAAATCCAAGATTTTCATTTAAATTGGATATTGAAAAACTAAAAATTTCTACCTATGGTTCTGGGGGTGCCATTTTGTTTCTTTGCCCAGGGCGCCATTTGGGCTAGGTACGGCTCTGTGTTGGAGACCATTTTGTTAGTCCTTTTTCCTTCCACCTAGGTTAAATGGTCAGGCATACTTACAATTTCTGCAAGATAATTTACCCAAGAAGGCGCTTGTGGTTTCTGCACGATGGAGCTCCACCGCCTTTAAGCCGCGACGTAAGAGCTCATCTTGAAGTGACTTTTCGTTTAAGGTGGAAAGGTCGTGGACGACCATTTGTGTGGCAGCACCATCTCCCGATTTAAACCCATATGATTTTTTCCTCTGAGGATATCTTAAAGACTAACAAGGAGACGACACGAGGTGATTTTCACCGAATTTGTATAAATTCGGGGGATAAGTAGACCTTTATGTAACTTGAAATTTCCTAAAAGGAAAAGTTTCTACGGGCTTTAGTTTTTCCATGGTAACCAAAAATGTTTTGGATAACTTAAAACCCTCTTTTTCCCTATGAAAATTAACATGGATAAATCGCAAATTTTAGGGGTCACTCCTTTTAAAAATTTAAAAATATATAAAAAATAAATTACATTAAATACATTAAACATTGGGTAAGTGCTTGTAAATTTGGAAAAAATAAGCAAATCGGGTAAATACAAGTAAATTTGGTTATATTATTTAAAAAAATTGGTGAATGCATGTACATTTCTGTAAATATTTATAAATGTGTAAAATTGACTAAATTTTGGTTATGGAAGTAAAATTTTTAAATGCCAAAAATTTTTAAAAGGGGGGACCCTCAAAAAAACCATTTTTGGTTGCCATGGAAAAACTAAAGCCCGTCGAAACTTTTTATTTTAGGAAATATTAAGAAACATAATAGGTTTTCTTATCCCCCGAATTTAATTAAAATCGGTGAAAATCACATCGAGTCGTCTCCTTGTAAGTTCACAAGACTGAAGTTTAGAAGCATAATTGATGGCGGTGAAATTATCCACAACCCATTTGTCATCTTTGAAAGAGTTCGAGAATCGATTGTACGACGAGCTCGTACAGTCTGTTACAAAGGTCTTCGACAAAGAGAGTTTTTGCATTTATCTTAAATTTTCTCGAAACGTGTAAACGATAGAAAAACGAAACCACAAGCAATTTTTAATACTTTTATATTTCCTTTCACGTGGAGTTGTCGTATTTTGCAATGCGATAATAGTGACGGCGGAAACGCCAGATGTAGTTTTTGACAATTTTTTAAAATAATGGAGTTACACCCCTGAAACCAGCATTTTCGGATTCAGGGTAGTCGATTCGTATTTAGAAAGTGTCACTGTCATTGCTCTTGCACCAACGGTTGAGGGGCTATAGCCGGTTGCAATTTTCGATTTGGGAAAAACTAAAAGTTGTCAAATATCACTTGTGACTTTCCCCCGATAATGCGGAGCATTTCAACAACAATTAATATTGTATAGGAAAAGAGACGATAATGGAGGCAATGAAAGTAGCAAATAGGTGAAGAAAACTGTAATCATATGAATCGACCACCCTGAATACGAAAATGCCGGTTTCAGGGGCGTAACTCCATTATTTGAAAAGTTGTCAGAAACGACATCTGGCTTTTTCGCCGTAACTATTATCGCTTTGCAAAGTACGACAACTCCACGTGAAGGGAAATAAAAAAGTATTAAAAATTGCTTCGGGTTTCATTTTTCTATCGTTTACACGTTTCGAGAAAATTTAAGATAAAGGGAATAGAACCTCCAACGCGTTCTTTATGGAAGACCCCATCAATTTCCTTTATTCCCTTCACAATCAGTGATTATCAGCGCCGCAGGTGTGAAAAGCCATGGGAGGCAGCGGACATTATTGGAACCCTCGGAGGGCGACAGAAATACGAGAGGTTATATTCCCTTTAAAGAAACGGTTAATCAAATATATTCTGATTTCTTAAGTATTTCTTTTATGGTATGTTTTATTTTATTATAGCTCATAAAATATTGAATAATTAATAATTCCACGTACGAAAATTAATCGAATAATTATTTGCTAGAAAAGAAATAATGAATAATGAAGCAATAAAACTCTATTGATAGTAAGCCCGGACTAGCGACGCGTGAACGTAGAACGCTAACCGATGGGCCGTGAATCCTTTTAACAAATAAACTATACTAAGTTTTGTCCACTTTTGACCAGTGATACTGGCTAGAGAAATATGGAAATGGACAATTTCACTCATTTGATCAAGCTTAACAACATGTTTCAATTTGAAAAAAATCTGTCGAAAGCCAAATCCCATAGAAGAAGTGCGATGTCCTTTATATTTGTAACTTCAATTATAAGTAATTAACATTTATGTCAATTCTTTAAAAAAAACTTTAAGAGTTATTAAATCCTTATGACACTTAATACTTGATAGTTAATGACATCAGCTATGGTCACTATTGTTTCACCATTAAAAATCTAATGACTACTAAATTGAAGCAATTGTAAGTATTCGCAAATATCATTTCGCGTATTTTACGTTAACAAGAATCATTCCGTGTCTTCAACAGTAAAAGTAGCATTTCGATTCCTAATTAACACTCGTATTTCTAGCGCGCTTTTCAAAACATGAAGCATTATCCCGGCATCCCACGTGAAAAATACTTGGAATTGGCATTCGCCTCGTACAAGTTGCTTATTTATAAAATTTCTGACCATGTTTAATAGTGTCGATTAATCTTGATTCTTTTAAATAATGGAAATTGGCATTAATAAAATCATTGTAGGATTTAACATACTTCTGCTAGTTCAATTATGAACCTTTGGCATTTTCTATTTTTGTTTGTCGCTTTACCCTTAAAGGGAATATAACCTCTCGTATTTCTGTCGCCCTCCGAGGGTTCCAATATTGTCCGCTGCCTCCCATGGCTTTTCACACCTGCGGCGCTGATAATCGCTGATTGTGAAGGGAATAAAGGAAATTGATGGGGTCTTCCATAAAGAACGTGTTGGAGGTTCTATTCCCTTTAAAAACCAATTAATAATAAATAGAAACAATTGGGTTCAAGGCAAAATACCGAGCTTCACATTACTGGCTATTTCGTTGTTTTGGCGCCCGGTTTTTGTTGGCCTAAAACTTTGAAACTAAGCATTTTAGGACCCTTGTTTGCATTCAACAAAATAGTCTGGCGGCTATAAATGCGTTGTTGAAATTTTAAGTTCAGAAATTCCGCATTCAGCAAAATAGTCAAAAAGTTCAGGTAATAGGATTTATAGAAGGTTTCCTTCTAAATTCAGCAGTTCAGACAGTTCAGAAATTTAGCAAAATAGTCAATCCCCCTATTCAGCTTTGCGTTGCTGGGCAACGCGTTTTGAAATGTTTGGTACTGATAAGCTCCAACTAGGGCGAAACCGGTGTACCGCTAGAAATTCTGGCTATTTTAATTCCTGTATTATTTGTTTTTGTCTCGAATATCATGTTTTAATTTTAGTCTCGAAGACCTATTCGTCCCAGCAAAAGTGACATAAGACCCAAAAGTGTGTCAGGACGGTGTAATGTTTAATGAGAGCTTGTCGCGAAGTAAAAAGAGGGAGTGGGAGAGAGGGTTGAAAATACGTCATCAAATTTTAAATTTCCTCCACTTCAATGCCGCCGAGTGAGGCGTTTTAGAACGTATGTCTACGGGAGGATAAATCGAAGAGATAAAATCGCGCCAGACCATAGACTAAATATAAAGTTGCTAGTACTATTCCAACTAGTAGGTTAAGTAGTCTATTGTGAGACTAGCTCTCAGTAAATCTTGTAACGGGCGAAAAGGTAGAGTTGACACACTTTTGGGTCTTGTCTCAGTATTTCGTAAGTTTTATCATAACTTTTAATTTGTTAGGGTTAAGCTTTTTGGACTCCTTTGCCCATAATATTTTGTCAGACACAGGCAGACAGTCCTAGGGATTGAACTTCTTCTCACGTTCATTCTTACTTGGCTCTTCTATTGATCATCTTAAATAAATAGTCATCAGCTCATCAATCTAACTTCTCGAAAAATGTTTACAATACTGCCTCTCTATAAAATAATATTCAGCCGATGTACCATGATTTACAAAATAGAAGTACTTTGATCATGAATCCCGAGTTGTATTCAAACGTCAACGTTTTCTCGATATTATGGTGGACGAAATCTGATTCCAAAATTATATCAAATATTGGGTAGATCCATATGGATTCTTATTGAAAATAACAATACAAAATGTGCTTTATTTGTTGCAATACGTATTTGATAGAAATTGTTTAATACAAACTGAATTATATTCAAACTGGATACATTGTCTTGATTCCATGGACCGATTTATTATTTCAAATATATCTTTGAAAAGGATTGACAGCCTTTTTTGATGGCGCAAATGAAGCGACTATTTCAAACAAATCACTCTGCTTTTAAATGAAAGTAAAAAACAAAGCTGCAGCACGAAAATGAACAGTAGTCTACGTTCAATCAAGTATCAGGCGGAAAGTTATTGGCTAAATATAGAAGTGAGAATTGTAAACTTTCAATGTTCGAATAGTTATCAAATAAAATTAAACGTTCTACTCTCAAAAGGGAAAACCCAAAGAATTGCAAATAGATCCCGTCCGCGTAAAAGGAGTGGACATGCAAATGCCGCCTCGAGCGAGCATCTTGCAATACGTCATTCAGAACTTTCAAAACGTCACGTAAGTAAATTAACCACTTTGACAAAGCACTTCAAACTGTATTCATATCAATTGGAAATAACAACCTCTACAATTGAATTTTAGAAAAAGCGCTTTTTCAACGACTAGCATAGTAGCAATTAAATTAATCGATATATCTATTAACCGTTCTTTAATGTGACTGATGGTTATCAGAGGCGTGCGCACGACCAAAAATGTATCTAAGGTACGAACAAATCGATAAAATTAAAGCGCCTAAAAAAGAAAGGGGGGCACAGAAATCACTGAATAAAAATACAGGGGTCATTAAATAATATGTTTGCTCGACCTGACTTAAAAGGCTGCACAGGCCTAAGATGCTTAAAAGGAATATTCAATATTGCCTAGACTGACCGAATATTATAGCTTCCGCCGTGGTTGACATGGTTTTAAATGAATTCGATATGCACATGGCTTAAATCCAATAGAATTGCTAACGATCTTCTATGGTAGATCAAAGAAGTTATGGTTTTTCCCACTAATGTACTACTGATTTTTTCATTTCTACCAGCTTCTGGAAAATTGGAACTGATGCCTTTTTTGATAGCTTAGTGGAAGATGATTGATTCAAGAAAATTAAATAAATAAATAATAATCAGCTAAGCTAATAGCGAAGGTACCACCATAGGCCTAAGTCAACTGGCGAGTGGCGACTTGTAAGGCCAATTACCGGTGGGTGGGTTACAATGAGTAGGACAAAATAAGTCTCATTACAAAACTGTGTAATTTGGATCAGTGTTTGGGGTTTTAAATTAAATTACTAACCACTGTTTTCGAAACACTTTCTAGTCCCAAAAAGAAAAACTTTTAAGTTTATTTGAATAGCAGGTTAACAAATATTTGGAGGAATAGCTCATCTGTTATACCTTCTTCCGTTGGTTTTGTTTTCAGAGTTTTAAGATGGAAAAACCGCAACCCACTCAATTTATTTAAAGGCGTAAGTTGACTAATTCCTCTTTTTAATAGAAAAGAGATAATAGTTAAATTAGCTAAATATTGTCGGTGCAAATACACGAATGCAGGATATGGATATCTTCGCCGGCCTTAGTTCAAGCGATTTCTTGAAAACAGTGAACGCTTCGGTTCGAGTGACGCTTCCTTTTTCATCAAACGGATACCGGATATACTCCTGCTTGGACGGACAGGGTGAAATTTTGACGGTGCTCTTACCAGACAAGGCCCTGGGAGTGCGCATTTGCCTTACTCTGCTGCTCTTCTTCGTACTTCTCTCCCTTTTCACCGCTGTAATTCTCAGCGGAAGACCAGCCAATGGAAAATACGAAACACGCAGCAGTTTGAGTCATTTTGTCAACAGCTTGTTTTTCTACTTCTCGCATATTCTACTTAACCGTAAGTTAAGTCACAATGTTGTCCGGTCCATGTTGTCCATGTTACTGAACAATATCGTATCGAGAGCAGACTTTCTGTTAATTTCTTGATCATAATTTGGAGGCTTAAAATGTTCCATTTAAACCAAGGAATACCTCTGGTTTAAGTGAAACTTCTAATTGTATTAATTCCTGCGTAATAACCAAAATAAATAATCATTGTTAAGATGTTATCTCACCTAAAGTGGGACGTTTCTTAATTTCTACACTTCCATCAATATTGTTTGTAGTCTTGATGTTGAAAATAATAACAACTTACTTTAAACTTTAACGAGTTTATTTAAACATTGTAACAACAAGAGAGCAGGAACAACAACTAGCGGACCTTGCTACAGACGCTGGATTTTATCACAGATAATAAAGAATGACGTACCTCAGATTGACTTCCGACACGTTACCACCAAAAAATCGCCCTCTATCGTTTGCTGTAGGAAGCTATCTATAGTTGGTTACCATAAAAACTATGAAGCTGATTTCTTCCGGCAGGAAGTGGGTAAATGCTTTTGACTACGCGCCAGGCAGTGATTTTAAGTCTAGGCTACGAGGTCTATATTATCTTTGATTTTCTACAAATGATAATGCACTATGGCGACACCAGTTGGCGTTGTTAGAACTAATTCATATCAACAGGTCCGGATACAAGCGCTATCAGTACACCATCCAACGATAAAATGTGTTTCTAACGAAAAAATATTCTACATATACGATTAAAACACTCTCTATCTCTGGAAAATATTAACACTATGAAACAAAAAACATCTAAATTCAGAACCAAAATTGTCTCCATTCGGATATAAAAATAGCTTCCACTGAAAAAATGGTATTCATTCTGGAATATCTGGGGAACAAATATATGTATTCAGAGACAAAATTGCTAACATTCAAGTTTTCATCCAGTTATAAACTTAAGTCTATTTAATGAAACCGATATATTTAGAAAGAAACACAATTACCTCCATTCAGTGATAAAAAGTATTTCTAGGGAAAAAATTAGCTTTCATCCAGAAATAAAATTTACTTTATTTTGGGTGGTATTAAGTCTATTGAACAAAAAATTATCTCTATTTAGAAAAGACAAACTTATTTTCCAGTAATGAAAGTGTTTTCAGAGTTAAAATTATATTCATTGAAAAGTTTGTCTCAAGATAGAAACTTGAGATACATTTGTCTTCAGAGAAAATAATTAGTTTCGTAGATGGACCAAATTGTCTCTATACCTAAACGAAATTGTCTCTAAAGATGAATTTGTAGTGTAAGATCTTTAACTAGTTCGAAATTTACTAACTAATTAGATGAATAAGGGGAATTGAAATATTTTTTATTTATCGTGGGGTTTTTTGTTCTTCTTTACAAACGAATTTTATTGATGAAGCTGGGAACGAATTGGACTGTCGCTCGTCATCGAGGCTAATATTGGCGGGTTGGATTTTTGGAACAGTGCTGATTTTGAACAAGCACTTTCAGGCCAACATGAAGGGCGAGTTGGCTTTGGCCAAAGTGGTTTACATTGACAGCATGGCGGACGTACTCACCATGACCAATTTGCAAATATACAAGGACTTTAGAGGATACTTTGACTACTTGGTAAGATCAAACTTTTTTCAATTGACATTCGCGTTCAATGAAATAAATCGTGAAATCTGCCTAAAAGCTTAACTGGAAATGCAAAGTTCAAAATTCAACCTATAACAAAAACCAATAGAAAGTCTTAAACTGTTCGCATAATATAGATTCCATTGTGGATAACAAATAAACTCATGTTACCCCCTGTTGACGATATCCCAGATTCCACGGAGAAACATTTTAACTTTTCATATTTGAGCGGTGTCCCAATGATAACCCATAAAAAATATTCCTCAAAAAACGTTTTCAATGTGACCCAGAAATGGGATAAAATATATAACTCAATTTTCTATCACCACTTTAATGGACGGTTTGAGTCTATTTGATCGATTCCCAAATGATCGAACGGGTCCCATTTGATCGAATTTCCATTTGATCGAATGACATTTGATCGAACGAAATTTGATCGAAAGCTACTGTAGGGTAAAACTACTAGTTTTTGGGAGTAAATCGAAAAGGCAACATCTAGTCAGAATGAGATACAGTAGACTCTATGAATAATAATTACATACAACGGTGCATACGCGCCTACGGCGCGCGTACATCAACCTAACCTAACCTAACCTAACCTAACCTGACCCTATTTATATAAATCAAAAACAAAGGGCCGTTATCGTCGATGTCATAAAAAATTCCATCATATAGTGTATAAAGTAAAAATCTCTTCATCTTTGTGGCTTAATACAGTTAAAGCAATGAATTATTCCATCATTATTCCTTCTGCACTTAAGCAATGAATTATTCCATCATTATTCCTTCTGCACTTAAGCAATGAATTATTCCATCATTATTCCTTCTGCACTTAAGCAATGAGTTATTCCATCATTATTCCTTCTGCACTTAAGCAATGAGTTATTCCATCATTATTCCTTCTGCACTTCATATTGACATTCGGTAAAATAAAAACATACCAACTGGTACTATAAATACTTTTGAATTCGATCAAATAGTATTCGATCATTTGAAGGTTCGTTCTTATGAAACAAATGACAAATGAGATTCGATCAAATTTAATTTCGATCAATTGCAACGTATAATGATCGACTGTCGATCACATATTTTTCGATCAAATGGACCAACACCAAATGGACAGTGTTTTACTTATTTTCATTATATTCACAGCGCATATATTTTTCATTACAAAAGATTAAGAACCTCTTCATCTCAATTATTCTCATTGATGTGGTATCCAAGTGTATTTGTATGTTGAAAGTGTTTATTCGTTTTCTGTCAGTGCTTTTACCGATGGGTTTATATTTATTGTGTTACGTATGATTAATCTTTACAGATTGGAAATGTCAAAAGCTTAATTAAAAGTGATATAATTAATAGTACCGGTTTTATTAACTAAACCCCTTCTGTTAATCTGACCCTATGGATATTTGAAATCCCTAAAATCCCCTTCAAATCAATAATAAAGTTAAAGCTATTAAATATACCGGGTATTTACATTCAATATCAAAGTTAAGTATTTATCCAGCTATAAGGCTTAGTTAAAGATACCCTTCCTTTTCACACCTCCCCCGAATCCTGCTATTGGCGGCAGCGAAAGAAAGAGAAACGTCGAGAAAAACCATTTTGATGGTCGATTTCACCACGAAACTCTACCCCAGCGCACCTAGAAACCTGGTCACCGAAGGAAGAATTCCCCAAAATCACCCTTTTGATGGAAACTATACTGTCTCTGCAGCTTTTCTCATACGAGCCAAAACTCATACGATTAATGAATTTTCCGATGGTGATCCACGCACCCGAGATAAAAGAGAAACTGCGAAGCGCAAGAGTCTTTGTCACTTGAACGGATTGAAATCACCTCCAGCCAATCAAAAACTTGGTTGCATTTTCGCGGCATCCCAAAGCCCAAGCTTCAGGCACCCTCCATTTGAGCCCTTCCCAAATAGAAGGAGAACAAAACCAAGAGAGCGAGGAGAAATGTAACAATTCTGGCTGAACAAAGCCGACATGAAAGGAAAGAACCTTCTCCGGGAATTTTAAAGTCGGACACAAATGCCAATCCCTATAAGATGAAATATTGCACATCGAAACGTTTTCCGATCTAGTGAAAGCCGAGTTATGGAACTTTTCGTGTAAGACTGCCCGAGAGAGATAATGTGAATTAAAGTGAAGAGATTCCCCCTTGAATCAACCAAATCGTCAGCGTTTAGATAACACTTTATATGGCACCGTCCTGTAGGAAGTCGTTTGAGATACCCAGATCTTTAAGACACCGAAGTGACGGAATTCCCCGAAGAAAACAATCCCTCGAAGTCATTCGGAACGAAGAAATTTTCCTTAAAATCCTTATTCTCCTGGGTTGAAGAATTTCTCTGATAGCCTTTTAAAGATTGAGTCTCTATCCCTAGAAATCATGTAAAGAGAAAGAAAAACCCTAACTCTCTCTTTTTTAGGTTGAAGTGTCGCGTAAATATCCTTACCCCTACCTAGTAAATAAAAGTGTATGTTTAACCTCCTCAAATGATAGCCAATCCTTATTGGTTTAAGTGTTAATATTATTGATAATTATTTTGTGGATGTCAATAAAGAGTTGTTTGGAATCCTAATCATTGAAGTTTTTAATAGCAACACTGAGCAGAGCGCAGATAACGAAATTAATCCAGTGACTTCAGTTAAAAGTAATGAACGATTTATTTACAACTTGGTTAAAAGATATATACATTACAATTAATGAATAGATGGTAGTACAACATAAAACTGACTAGTAAGAACGGACTATACTCGAAATCACTGTTACCTGGGGCAGTAAATTGGTCGGCATTTAACAATAATACTCATACGCGGAACTTCATTAACTGATCAGTAGATGGCGTTAATCGTCCACCGTGGTTTTAGCGGTGCTACTTATAAATAATCGCACCGACGCAACAACGAGCTTATGGACTTTGCACTCAAGCTCGTACAGGAAAATCAACGTGTTAATTTACATAGAAAAGTCCAATGTTTTCTGTCCAATCGCTAGTCTTTGGTTATGTATTATTTTAAAACAGTGTTGCCAGGTCCTTTTTAGCGAAGAAACCGTTGTTACGACCAATGACAATGGTCGAGATAGTGAGGTCATCGTGTTACTTTAAATTTGAATTTTAGGTAAAAAAATGTATTTATTTAAATAGTAAATATTTTACAAGCTCTTTTACGTTTGCAGTTTATTTTGGTGTCAATCAATATTTCAAACTTTCCTCTCAGCAAAAATTTCTAAAGAGTAATCGCTATCTTTGGGGGATTATATTTCCGGAGGACGTAGAAAAATCCCTGCCTTTAGTAGTGTACCCAGGTAACAGTGATTTCGAGTATAGTATTATTGAGTGGCGGTAACAGCTATACGCATGTTAGTTTTATATAGGGGAAGTCTTATCTCTTAAAAGATAACGGAAAGATAAGACTTGTTACAAAAAATATCTTCATTGTTTTTTATTTCTTCAACACTCGCCCTCAATGAAGATATCGCAGGAGTGGTAAAGACTCAGGTTCTGGCGGTGTTGTTTGAAGGTTTGATCAGGTAGTGGCTTGGTTGTAGTATCGGACCATCTTCGTTGAAGCTTCAACGGTTCCCAATGACCTTTCTTCCCGTGAGGTAAGTTGACCTTTACGAGACTAGATCGTGCCTCTACTGTCGTCTTCGGAAGTACATCGCAGATAAGGAAGACCTTGTCGACTGGATTGCATATGCAGCAAGTGTCTTTTCTTGACCTTAGTGTCGATCGATCTCGAAGGACAGGACCTGTGACTTCGGTCGGCGTTCCGATGAGTGTGTGTGCGCACGTCTCGGGATGCATCGACGGATCTGGATGTCTCGTCTCTCGGGATGTCAACGGCTCTGGATGGCTCGTCTTGGAATACCTCATCCGATCTGACTTTCCCATCTTGGCTGCTGGACACCGTAATCTGCTCCCCCTGTCTGGTGACATCATCATGAGCAGGGATAGGAGTTTCAAAGGAACATCGCTCAGGATCAGATTTTACATCTCGGGACCGAGGAACTTTGTATCGCTTGTTCTTTGAAACGGCGGCAAGATGGACAGGGTTTGAAGGTTGGACCACCTGCATATCCACACGGTATAAAGACTCACTTTTCCTGGAAGACGTAGTCGACGCTTGCCGTTATACTTCTCGTACAGTCCGCAGGCCGTTGCTAGAAACTCCAACTTAGGGTTCCGCTTCATGGCGCTCCTGAGGGAGATAACATTGTAGGCGAAGTCTCTGATGTACCACACATTGTGGATAACTATGTGTTCAACTGCCTTGAAGATTTTGACGCGGACTTTAACATCCCCTTCCCCATTTGCAGTCATTCGAGCTTTATTTCCAACTTGTAACGTGGCCGGACTGTCGAAAGTGCGAAAACTGGTGAAATTCGAGGCTTCGTTCGTCAAGTGCTGACTTGCGCCGGAGTCAAAATACCAGAGCCCCTTTGCAGATGAATCAACCACGAAGCCGTTCGCAGCGAGGAGATCTGTCGGGATTTCATCGTCGGGGCCTTTGCTTCTAGGCGTTCTTTTAGCGTTTCTGCAGTCTTGGGTCAGATGCCCATATCGTTTGCAGTAGGAACACCTAGGGTGTTGCTTTCGGGAACTCTGTGTTGACGAGGATTGAATGCTACTGTTGCCTTCTCGTCTAGCTACCAGCCCGGTTGATTCCGTGAAAGCATCTCCGTCTCGGAACGCACGGCCGATCAGTAGTCGTTGCAGTTCATCGACAGTTTGCTTTTCTTGGGGAAGCGTGTCCCACAGCATACTGAACTCTCGATATTCATCATTCGGCAAGGACTTGAAGATACAAGCAACCTGGATGCAGTCATCAAAAGAGATATTTTTCTCTCTTTTAGCGGTAGTCAGTACGTCAGCCCATAAGGAACGTAATTGGGCGAGATGGGTTGCCATGTCCACGTCAGAGGACTTTGTGGCTGGCATTAACTGAGCGAAAAGCTTCCTGAGCCGGTTCGATGACTTCTGTTCAAAAATCTCGAGGAGCTTATCCCACATCTCTTTGGGCGTCTCGCAGTCGGCAATCATGTTCTGGACTTTGACGGAAAGTGCTGACCAAATGATGGTGCGGGCGGTACTGAACGCTACTTGATACTTCTTGAAAGCAGCTGGGAATGCCGTTTCTGATGTCGTGGTTCTCATAGGTTCTGTCCAGTCTCCCGTGATAATCTCATGAATGTCCCGAATGACCAGTACATCGTTGATCTGCCTCTTCCAGCTCCGCCAATTCTCAGGACCAGACAGTTTGTCTATGTCATGGCGAAGGAGTCCATCCATTTTTCAGGATACAGTGGGTCAGAATCAGATTGTTGAGTATATCCGGAACTAGAATACTGGAACCAGTTAAGAAAAGACCATCAGTGGATCATCGGCATCAGAGTGGCGCAGTGGAAGCGTGCCCGGCCAATAACCTGTTGAAGTTTATACCGAAATGAATCCAGTGACTTCAGTTAAAAGTAATGAACGGTTTATTTACAACTTGGTTAAAATATATATACATCACAAATTAATGAATAGATGGTAGTACAACATCAAACTGACTAGTAAGAACGGACTAGTATTGTTGAGTGGCGGTAACAGCTATACGCATATTAGTTTTATATAGGGGAAGTCTTATCTCTTAAAAGATAACGGAAAGATAAGACTTGTTACAAAAAATATCTTCATTGCTTTTATTTTAATTATTTTGTGGATGTCAATAAAGAGTTGTTTGGAATCCTAATCACTGTCAATCAACGCTCGTCCGTTCTCCTTTATTGCGGAGATCCCCGAGCAGTAATACTCGACAACACTTCCACTCAAAGACGCAATAGAATTGCCGCAAAAGAGTGCCCTTTCCTAAACACTAAGCTCTTTTGGAGGTTTCTGAGTTAATATTTGAGGCTTTTTAACGATACGGGATAAGCAAATAACGTACTTTAGTTATTTTCCATTAAACCCGGATAAATATTTGAGAAAATTATAGATTGAAATTTTGTAACAACTTTTAAGTTAAGGTTTTCCTTAATTAAAGCAAAAAAAACCCGAATATTTTGTTACCGAAGCTGAGTGCAGGTCAAAAGATAAAAGAAAAATTCTAGATTAATAATATAATTATTGTTCCTTAAACCACTTACAGAATGAACCCAATCCGGAGATTGCAAGGTTCATGAAAAAGGCGCAAACGGCTAAATTTTCCAATAAAATGAGTTGGATTAGCAAAACGACTGTTTGCATCACGTACGAGGAGGAATTTTCTCGCCTGCTCAAAATCAGCAATTCCTGCAAAAACATCCACGAGGGTAGAGAGGAATACTTCCGGAGGACGTGGCACTTGTTTCTTTCAACCAACCTACAACCGAAGATTTTAGAGCGAGCTGGTTTTCTGTGAGTATAGTTCAAGCACCTTTCATATGAAATAGGAACTCAATTTGAAATACGGCGATCGAATAGTGCCAGAGAAAAATACTTAATTTGAAGCTCCTCGTCGAATGACCTTCCCCAAAAATATCATTGGAAGGCCATCCGGAGAAACTAATCTTTAAAGTGCATAAACTACAGTTTGTAATTTAAAGATACCAAATCGGTAGTTTAAATAGCTTAAAAATATCCAACATCCATAGTTGAAATTGCTTAAAAATTTAAAAACTTGATAGTTAAAATAGCTTAAAGAATTTCTAAAACTTATAGATGTAACACAGAATAGAATCTGAAAGGTAAAAATTAAATAATTTTAACAATCTAAAATTTATAGTAGCTTAAAGAAAAATTAAATAATTTTGACAGGATGTTTTTATAAGTATTTCATAAACTCTATGACGTGTTCTGTGGGTCCAAATGAGTAGCAAATGCCTAATGAACATGGGTCTTAATGTGCTTCGTTTCAGAGATATGGGCCTCCAATTAACTACCCCAAAAATCGGTACGCAGCCTTAAAACTGTCGAATGATATTTAACCATGAAAAAAATTGTTTGTATAAAATCATCAATAGTTTTTTTCAGTGAAGCGAGAAAATGAAAAACAAGTGACTTAAGTTAATTAATGAGCTTTTAGCAATAGGATATATTTCACAAAGAATACAAGCTATTTCCAATTAATACTGATACAAATAAAGTTAAAATGAAATTTTTGTCAGATATTCGTCAAAAATGTTTCTAATTATTAAAATAAAAGACAATGACATTTCTTAGTTCACACTTCAACAATAATGGTTCAAAATGACCCCTACTGGCTCTACAACAGTATCAATAACTTGAAATAGCTTGTATTTATTTTCGGACTTATCTTACTTCTAAAAGCTTATTAATGAACTTTTGTCGCTTTACTCGCTTGACCGATAAAAAACAACTGATGGTTTCAAACAAATAATTTGATTCAAGGAAGAATATCTTTCATCAGTTTTAAGGCTGTTGAGGTAGATATTTTGGGAGCCCATATCTCTGAAACGATGTGCTTAACCGTTTTTTACTCATTAGGACCAATAGAACATGCCCTAGATTTTTGGACATACTTATAGGAAACAAGATGTATATCTAATAGAAATAGTTCTTTAAATGAATGGAATTTATTTGATTTTTCCGGTTATATTTTTCGAGATCAAAAATAATTTAAGGCTACTCACTAAGCATTAGTTATTATCCCTCTAAGCGAAATCCTAAATTTAGAAACATTATATTTAATGAAATCAATCTGAAAGTTTCCTTATTTATTTTTTCCTAAAGAAAAAAGAACAATGTTATAATTGTTAGCACTTGCTTTGTACATAATTTAAAACGTAAATAAGTGTAAAATTATACGTAGTGCATTCTGAAGCGAAGATAGCAAGACACTTAGAATTAAACCCTTCTCACTTTCGAACAAATAATTTTAGTTTTTTTTTAAGAAAGTTATTTATTTTTAAAAATCTTAACCGGAAATTTTAGAAAAATAAATAAATATGGAATAATGTATATTTTGTTCTATTGTTTCAGCGTATCTCGGTACGTTGAGACCAGCCAGGTTCGTCCATATTTAATTTACAGAAGATTCCTTCTTCGGCGTGAGCCTTTGGACCCCAGGATTACACCGGAAAAAACCAATTTGTCTTTTTTATGTCCGATTTTCAAAGTATGGTTGTATGGAATTACAATTGCACCTATCGTCATTTTTAGCGAAATTGCATTCTAAAAATTACTGTGCAACAAAAAAAGGACCAAAACAAGACGGTTTAAACCGAACAGTCAATACTCGTTGAACTCTATTTTTTACGACAGGAAATAAATTGAAGGGACTAATTATTTCATTAATGTTATCGAAATTCATTCGTTTGTCTTTCACGTTTCATTTATCGCCGAAGTACCGATATGTTTATAAATAAAAACCTTAGTTTGCCAAAAACTTAAAAGGCCTGATAAATTTTGCGACTACGATTTATTTATGATTGGAGGAAAGCAGCTGTATTCTTGAGGCGAAAAGTGCCCCCGAAGAGTGGCTGCGATTGGTTAAGTATTGTACCCATGATTATCACTTTAACGTGGGCCTAGGATCGAAGCGTTCTCCCAAAATATTTTTTTGAGGTGCACGTGCTTATTAAGGCTGAGAAGTGATTTGATTTTGTAGAGCATAATTTTGTCAATTTAATTAATTATTTATCATGGAAAAAATCGGATTTTTTAGTATTAAATCAAGATTATACTTATTCCAAAGCTTTCATAGTGATCCAGAAATCCAAAGGTAAATAATCTATACATTTTTTTATCCAAAGGCTAAATCCTACATTTCTGCGGTTTTAGAATAGCATGTTCATTATTTATTATTTTGTGATGTGAAGGTTCAAACAGGTACAAAATGAACAGCTGTAAATCCTAGTCAAGTTTTACAAACATCGCACTTTCACGAAAATATCCATGGTTTTATTATTGAAAAATACCGTAAAAAAATGGCAACCGTTGTCACAGAGTGTGTTAGTGAAGAATTCAAAGTAAGTTTTAAAATATTTAAGGCACATTGATTTGTTATTAACCAACTGTTTGATATTTATAGAGTAGCGCAAATGAAATCATAGTTTCCTGAAAAAGTGGTATTCATGTAAGAAATTTAGTTTTCTTAATACGTCCACGTACATTAATCACATTCACAGATTAATGAGCAACGACGATTTTACTATAGCAATGGAGGTAGTGTTTAAAGATTTAAATGTAAGTTACAAACTAAATGTAGCAATAATAGGATTAATACTAAGTAATATAATAAATAATAATAATAAATAGCTTTATTAAGATATCCAACTCAGTTTTTTTAACTGCTTTCCTGTTGGGTCCTCATGAACAACAATACATTTAAAATATATACAGAGATAATTTTAAATAAACAAGAACAAAAAATAATTAAACTATTGGAGTGTCGTGTCCAGAGTAAATTTAGTATAGAAGTACGAAACTGATATAAAGTAGCTGATTTTGTAGCAGCAATATTTTGTCTTTTAAACAGTGAACGAAGCAAAGTGATACCAATTGATCCAATGTTACAATAGAAGATTTTACAATGAAGCTTTAGTTAATAAAGTAGAATTAGAAAGCTCACTAGTAGAAAAGAAGGCTAAATTAGTCCGGCCTTGCCCACTTATGTCAATTAAAGAAGCCCTTCAAAAGGAGGAAAATGTAGTACACCATATAGGAGGCTACATAGTTAATACTCGAATAGGGAAAAGAGGCTCGTACATTAATTAAAAGTTTAATTAAAAAATTTTCTGATGTTATTGAAGATTATGCGAAATGGACGGAGGAGTTAAGCAATGGTCGTTTAATAAAATTTAAACAAAAGGCCTTTGAATATTTGATGAAGATGAATGATATCTCAAAAGTTCATTTTTCAGACTGTAAATATTAAGATGAAAGATAGATTAATTAAAGCTCTCAATGATTTGAAAAATGACAATTAAAAAAAGACTTAGATAGAGCTGTGGGGAGATGAGTAGTTTTTGAAGCAGCAAAGAAAAAGGCATGTTAATTTTTTTCGAGAAGGGATAAGTAGGTAAAATTAAAACAAACGTACAAATTCCAAAAAGGGCTTCTTTGCAGTCTATTGGCTTGAGAAAAGAGATGAAAAGTCCAAAGCCATGCACTAAATGGAAGGACGTGCCGAAAGAAAGCAAATTAAAGTTCCTAGAGTTAAAACAATACTGAAAGGGTTGTTATGAGAAGTGTTTAAGTTCCGGGAGTTTTATTTAAGCTTTCTAAAATTTGTGATAAATTAAATGGTTGATCTACTGGTTGGTTCAAATTTTAAAATAATTAAATGTGAAATCTTTACAGAGAAAGATACTTTTCTCGTTACTAACATTTGGAAAACCTTTTCTCATGCATTTTATATTTGGGATATTTTGTTGATAAGACGGTTCATTGGGATTACCATTGCATCCCGATGCCGCTCTTTGTTTATCCTTGGTTAAATCTTTCGGTAAAAACCAAATCGGCTCCCTGTTTTAGTACGCTTTGCGTTAATTCAATAGCTCTTTATATAAAATACGAGAGGTCACGTGATTACGTTAGATTCATTGTGCAGTTAAAGTTGGAGAGCGCGCGCTTTTTTTGGTTTTTGTTGAGCTGGCGCGAATACGCTCGGGCCTCGGGACCCTCTACACGGAAATATTAGGAAGCGCGCGCTCCAAAAAATCACACTTTTTACACATGTATGCGTATATAGGCAGAGCTTTTATTGAATTAACTAACCAGAAAAAAGTGTAGTTATCGATTTAGCCTTTAATATATAAAATTTTAGGTAAAATTATATTACCTGTAAAGGTTATATCATCTTTAGTGGTCACGGCTTAAAAACATTTTCGATTTATAAAAGCCTTTGGGCACAATTAGATTATCCACCTCCGCTTGCCATTCTTCAAAGTATCCCAAAAATGTTTTTTTAAGCCAGTAGATAAAATATTAAATAAAAATTTAGCCTACATGTATTGGTGATTGTTTGTTCTAGGTGAAATATTTACTTTAAAAGGGTCTTGGAAGCTGTTTCCGTGATGTTTTCCATCAGTTAGATTCACGGCATCGAAGAAGTTGTTAACTATTTCAATATACATAATCGTCTCAGATGCACTATCTCCTAAGCATTTTCATAGCACTTGCCTTTGTCTTACTTTAAACCTGTGCTGCGTAGTTTACTTTCATTCTTGAAAACGAGATCAAGTATATATGGTCATATTTAATCTTTGACGCTTTTTAATCCAGATTCCAGTTCACAGTCTTATTTGAAGACGTCTTCAACATGCGACCACAGTAAATGTTTACCATTTTTCATGAGCAACCGAGTATTTTTGCAATTTACACTGGATTTTAATCAATTCCAAATAGTTTTAACCAGATGAGGCAAAGAGATTCTTGGTTTTATACCCAAATTTTGGTAAGATTTTCTCGTCGCTACAACACATTTTTATAAGTTTCTGGTTAACTCCAGCCTTGTCACAAACGACAGTAAGTAATTTGAAGCCCCGAGTTGGAAATTTTCTACCACCTCCCACAAAATTCTATAAAGTTCATTAGCTTTCATTTTGTCGCACTGAAAATAAGCGTATGGATACTTAAAACTAGTAGTTAGACACCTGATCATGATTTGTATCAGATGAGTCGCCAGTTCGGGATTTTCTTCCGCGTTATCTTCAACTTTCTTCATTAAGTTATTAATCTTATTCTGGCTATTATTAAAATTAGTAAGACCAACCATTTCTAAGGTGCTAACATGGTAGTTTAAACCTTTCAGCTAGTAAATCCTTAGAATAGTTACATAGTGTTCTTCGGGTTGGCAATATGAAAACTTGTCGTAGAGCTTCATAAGTTGTTGAAGATTTGCTTTTCAAACATAAACACCAGTCGATGATGGCTGGTTGCCATTTTTGTGGTCGGCTGGCTTTTGAAATTATTAGTTTCAATTGCGGTTGTAGAAAAAATATTTGATATTTGCTTAGTGATTCAAAGTGATTTTACCTTTTTAACTTTTTTCTAATATCTTCACTTTCTTCCGATGTTAACTCAATACCATTTATTTGTATTTGGTTATCTAGCCTTTGTTTAAAGTCTTATCTGCTCGAAGAAGGGCCTTTCTTTTCTGTTTTGTGGCTGATAGTCTTCGTCTAATTTCTTGAGATTGGTGATTTTAGGATTAACAACTTTTATTTATTTCCCTTCTTATTCGTTTAAAGGGAATATAACCTCAAGTCTTTTTTAAGGTTTTTTATGTTAACAATTTAGGCGGGGAATCACTAAACAGCGGCAAAAATATCTGAAGCCATAGGAGGGAGCGGGAAATGGTCGAAGTGTTGGTGTTCCACACCAAAAAACCTGAGGTTATATTCCCTTTAAGAAGGCTTTGTCGAACTTAAAAGCATTTTGAACACCAATCGAGAGATTTCTTATTCAGGTATTGATAACTATTAGGGCGTAAGCTATTTGATTCTGGGAAATAAGACGCAGATTTATGTTTCTCGTGAAAATAGGGTTCAATGTTTCTTCCAGAAACACCACCACACGCGATTCTTTCTTTCTTCTAAACTTGTTAATAAACCATCAAATGTTTTGACGCAAGTGCTTTGGTTAAAGGGAATATAACCTGCAAAGCAATCTCTATGGAAGACCCCTTCAATTTTCCAAATTTCCCTGTACAGTGGCGCCAAATACCTGAGGTTATATTCCCTTTACTAAAAACCACATGAGTTAAACCAATTTCCTTCTTAAACACGAAGAGACTTAGAGCCATTGTATTATCAATTTCCACTCTAGCTGATAGTGTGAGTTTGTTGCGCTTTGATAAAATAACTTTATCCACTTCTACAAAAATTGACCGTTCAAAAGCGTTATTTCTTTCTAGGTGGGTTTAATTTTTTTTCTTTAGTTCTTCAAGAGTTATAATAATAAAAATAATAATAATAATAATAATAATAATAATAATAATAATCAGCTAGACTAATAACCAAGGCACCACCTTAGGTCTAAGTCATCAAGCGACTTTTTTTAAAGCGATTAATTCAGGTGGCCGGGTTACGATACGTAGGAGGATAGTGGCAAGCCCTTCAAGCCACGCGAGCCAACAGCATAGTCCATATCGGGAGATAAAGAGGATTCCTGTACTTCATTAGTTAACATTTTCTCCACTGTTATTGTGGTTGGGGATACTGGCTGGTTTGGTTTGAAATTCGTTACACCTGATGGGGTTTGGCGTTCCATCTCAACAAATTAGCCGTTGTTTCAGTTTCGAAAACTTGCATATTCAGGCTTGTACGCTCTATTATTTTCTCCTAGAAGATTAAACAATTAAATAATTATTCTTGATTGAATAAGTTAAAATTAGAAAGATTACCTCACATTGTTTTTCACCATTTGATCTGTTTTTCTTGAGTAGATATTGTTTTCGGTTTTATTTAATTTTAATTCATTTAAGGGCTCGCGAGCATTTACAATAAAAGTTGACGAAGTAGATGGATAGGCATTTTCCAATGATGTACCGTGACCGTCAGCCAAATGCAGATTACACACACGACGATGTGCTTTAAAAATAAATATCTACAGTTATGTCTTTACGATTAATTGATATTAACCATTTACTACAGTTTTCAAAATAACGAGATTCCTACCAGGTTTTGTTACTGGATAACAACACTATATTTGTGATATCTAGAATCACTGTTACCGTTTATAAACAACAATACTTCATAATTAAAAAAAACCGTCTCGTTCTTAATTAAAATAAAATATTAACTCATCCGTTAGCAGACGGTTCAAATTTTAAACTACGTTACACTTGGTTTTTTCGAAGGATGATAAAACTAGCGAATAAGTAGTTTAGTCCATTATGAAAAGGGATAATAATGCTAAACCCTAAACAAATTTGAAAAAAATTAAAAACTTACAAATAGCTCGTACCGATAGGTCTTCGACCAAGCAAAAAGACGCGAAACTCGGGCCAAATAGATCTTCGAGTGTTAAACTATATTAAATAAAATAGCCAGAAATTTCAACGGTAGACCGGTTTCGTCCTATTTGGGACTCGTCAGTACCGTGCACGAAATCTGGCTTGAGACTATAAACACCGAAAAGAAAAACTAAGCCTAAATATTAAAAATTTCAAAACGCGTTGCATAGCAACGGAAAGCCGAATAGTGGGAGTTTTTTTGGTTTTAAATATACTAGCTATATTACCGTAAATGCTTAAGTTACAAGTTTACAAGTTTTAGAGATTAAAGCTATATTTACAAGTGTTTTATATATAGCTATAAAGAAAAATAAATAAATAAATAGAGAAATGAAAAATATAATAATAATAATAATAATCAGCTAGGCTAATACCCAAGGCACCACCTTAGGCCTAAGTCATCAAGCGACTTTTGAAGCCATTAATTCAGGTGGCCGGGTTACAATGCGTAGGAGGGTGGTGGCAAGCCCTGCATGCCACGAGATCGAGCCAACAGCTCCCTACACTAACTATTACCGTTAACCTCGACAAGTTTTTATGGAAGGGGAACTTAAAACCACTGGGGTTCACGATTAATGCCCCATAGGGCGTTAAAGGCATCCAAAGTTTCACCTGTTACAGCGGTGTACTCGATCTACGTAATCGCCAAAAGCGTTAGTTGAGAGAGAGATTTTGGAGAGCTCGCCGTACATTTCAGCCAAAGCGGCTTTGAATAACGCGAAAGCGAAATTATAGATGTTATGGTGGTCGCCACTCGCTAACGTCCAAACGTTTGTCAACGAGTGCTGATGGCCGGTTGAAAGAAAAACGCTCTCCAAAACCCTCTCACCAACGCTCCTGGTGAAGGGGCAGTCGAAGTAACAATGGCTAACCGTGCCCTTCGCTGGACAGAAAGGGCAAAAATGAGAATCCAAACTTTCCACAATATGGAAGAGTCGGGCCGGAGAGGGAAGCGCGAGATGCAGAGCTCTCTATTGAAAATAGAGCTGATCGACGAAAGTTTTTTTCCAAGCCAGGAAACACGTTAAACTAGAGTGGGGTCACACGCTGGAACAGCGGGCGGCCTACCAAGAAAGGAGCAGCTGACGCGACATAGATAGATTTCGCGGGTAGAAGGGTTATCGGTAAGCAAAAAACGGCTGATCTTGGGACCGGTACGATATTCCGTTGAGATTGATAAAATGTCATCATTGCGAAACTCCGCGCTGTCCTTAATGCCGGTAGCGTCGAAAGTTTTGGGGAAATTACGAATCAAAGTTTTAATTATTTTGCCACGCTGCTGAACGAAAAGGCGAGATGGCGAGCGAATTGGAGAGAGAGAGTGTTGGGGAAGCCAACGTCCTCTGGTATCGAGAAAGGCGGATAATCGTTTAAGGCCAACGTTCGCGAGGCATCACACCGTCGAGAGTTTTGAGAAAAGGTGAATTTACGAATGGAACATTTAAGAATTTGGAACGGGAAGAGAGGGTGGGTTGAATACGAAGCGGCATTCGAAACCCAGACGAAAGGGTTCGATGACTAAGGCCTAAAGTGGTGCTTTGGGTATTAGCCTAGCTGATTATTATTTATTTTGGTCCAGTATCTGTGACCAAAATTGTATAAAATTTAGCGTAGTATTTTTGTTAAAAAAAAAGTATATTGGTTCAGGTTGACTGTCGTATTATTAACTTTTCCATATTTAAAATCCAAACTACATTACTTAATTTTCAGTCATTTAATCGAAAAATGTGGCATTTATTTGTCAATATCTATAAATATAAGTCTTAAAGTTTGTCCTTTTATTTATTTATTTTATGTCATGTTCCTTAAAACTCGAGAACGGTTAGCTCAGTCTTGGGCCCGGTGCTATTTGTTATTTTCATCAACGATCTGCCCAAGGCTGTGAAACATTCATCTCTTCAGCTGTTTGCAGACGACAACAAAGTAGGAAGCCGCATTCGTACTCAAGTGGATTGCCGCACACTTCAGAAGGATCTCTCTGCCGTGGAGGCCTGGGCCAGCAACAATTCCATGAGCTTCAACGCTACTAAGTCTACGGTCTTGCACCTCTGTAAAACTAATCCACGCTTTACCTACCACTCGTCCGGTCAGCCTTTGGTCCGTGATTTGGGTATTCAAGTCTCGAGTCTTATAGGCCCCACCGTCCACGTTCGTGCGGCAGTGGCAAGGGCGTCCCGTCTTCTCTACCTACTAAGGCGCTCTTTTTCTCGTCTCGATGAGAAATCTGTCAAGATTCTATACAACACGTATGTGCGCCCGGACCTAGAATACTGTTCCAGTATATGGAGTCCGAATTTGATTAAGGACATGGAGTGTCTGGAACGTGTGCAACGTAAAGCTACCAAGATGGTTCCTCACCTTCGCCAGTGCTCGTACGAAGAACGCTTGAAAAGGCTCGGAATGCAATCGCTAGCAACCAGACGTTTGCGGATTGATTTAGTTAAGACTTTTAAACTCTTGCGTGGGCTATATGATCTGCCCACAGATAAATTCTTTAAAGTGGTTTGGAGTGGTAGAAATGCTACAAAAATTCTTGGAACTCTCTCCCGTCTGCTGTGAAATCGCGTTCTTCAGTCGGTGCTTTTAAAAATAGATTGGACAAATGTATGGGATGGACCTAATCCATTCCTATTTTTCGTTTTTTTTTGTCTCTCTTTTGATGGTTTTTGTAAACGATGCTGACCTAATAAACGCTTGCGCTTTTTATGTAACTCAGTTTAATTTCTAACTAAACGCGCCCGTCCCGACCTTTAAACTTTTTTAACAAGCTAGTGTGAAATTCGTAAGAAGGGGAGTTAGTGGAAAGAAAGGGACTTCGTAGAAGCAAGGATCATAGACAATAAACAGAAGGACCAGAAGGCGTAGCTTTCGTAGTGCATTTCTCTACGCCACGCTTTTGCGTGGGGGGAGGGGGAGGGGCGCACTCCAAACTTCTGCAGCTCACTTCCGTTTTCGCCGAGAACGGCCTCTGAAGCTCATCGTCTGCTCGTTTATCGCACCATGGTCTCTCCGAGGCCTAAAAATGTTATTATGATTTTGATGAAATGAAGTCGAAGAAAATACGAATTTAACTGTTTCTATAAGTAAGAATAACCAATATTTGTGAATATTAATAATTCTTTGAATGATACGCAGGGCCGGATTAAGGGGGGGCAGAGGGGGCAATTGCCCCCGGGCGCCATCCAAATAAGGGCGCTGAAGAAATCTTGTTATACCCATAGCGAATTCGGAAAACACTAAAACATCTAAAAACTAAATTTACCCGTTTGAAATTTGAATAATGGCATTGTTACACACTTTATTTTCGCGCGATAAAGTCTTTTTTTTAATTTAGTTTTTGTGACTGAGAGGGAAGAACGTAGTCCCGTTTTGATTATAAGATTAATCTCGCGTTGAGGCGATAATGTTCCGACACCCAGCACCATCCACGGCAATCGTGTCTCTCATCGGGTTATACTTCCTTACTGTTAGCATATGTAACATAATTACTCATAAGTATGCCACTATACCTTTATTCCATTCAAAATCTTCACTAACGGTTTGTTTCACCACGAACCAGTAAAAAGATGGACTACGTTCGATTTTAACCTTTTTATTCATCCTAGTAATTTTGGGAGTCACATTATTGACCTTTAAATTGAGAAAGATTTTTTTGCGTCGGAATTTTAGTCAGCCCAATGTAGCTTTATTGAAATTTATAAACTCGGCACTCGCTCGGTTTGTGCGGATAAAGTTAAATAATGAGTAGTTTAGAAAAATAAAAGGTTGGGAAAAATGACAAGTAAGTGATCGCTTTCCGAAAATGGAACAAGTCGTCGAAGTGGGATATTCTACCAGCGTTATTAAAACCCATATCAAGCTTAGAAGAGTTAGGCCTAGGCTCAAAAGAATCTGCTAAGACTCCAACCTTGTAAATGCGCCAGAAAAGCTCAACCTGAATTTCAACTATTTTTTCCAATAAACCTGCTTCTTTTATTTGACAATGCAAATTTATTTTAGAACGTGAGTCTCCGAGAACTTCATTAATTTGCAAATTAATTACATTAACAGAACTTGACAGTATATTGTAGTTCATTTTAGCTCCTAAGCCTTGGTTGTTCAAACCAGTTTGCTTACTAAAATAATGGCCAGACGTAGAGCTAATTGGGCCACGGCATTATCGGCATTTGAGATTCGATGACGTCAAATATGACATCAAATATGACGTCAAATATTACGTAGGGTACGGATGATGAAATATCTGTGAAACAAACCGTTAGTGAAGAAATTGAGCTAGTAGCATACTTATGAGCAATTATGTTACATATGCTGTTAGTGACGTAATCTGGGAATCGCCTACTCGTCGCTGTAAATGTTAGCCCTTGTTGTATTTTGATTGTTTTTATTAAACTTTTTATAACAGTTAATGCTATAATATAGACGGTAATTGTTGGTTATTTGGATTTGGATTTGCAAATGTTAGTAAACTTTAAATCATAATTTAAAAAGGTTTATTTTATTCCGAGCTCAACCTAAACTTTTTAATGTAATTTAAAATATATCGCGTGTTAAATAGGCATTCAATATTTATTAGGTAATTGTTAAGTTAATTACGCTTATTGGACATTAAAATCGGTAAAAAGTAATACAGTTTCAGTGAGTCAACAGACAACAGTCAGATTAGGGGCTCCTAAGTGTTATACACAAAATAAATATCAATGTATTTTTATTGTCAAAAATATATTATCTTTATTATACAAAGAAATATTTTTAGGAAATAATGAGAGACATTCTACGGTTTTCTACTTTTGCCTTTTTACCGAATTCTTCGACTACTAGAATTGGATTTTCTCTGAGCTTATTGCAATATTTTCCGTGATAGAAATAATATTTATGTTAACGTAAAGCGCATCGAAAAATCATTTCCTGACATTTTGAAATCAACCTTGTAGGGTTTGGATTAAGATATAAGTGTTTGGTATTTTGAAACCCGAACTCCAAAAAGCACCTTAGGTTTCCAATTGTGCCCAATTCAACTCAAGGTACCCAACCTAATCCTTTGCGCGGGAAATTATTATAAATAATTATTGGGGGGGTCCCCCCTGGTCGCCCCAATGGTACGCGTCAAACACGCTACTTTAATTGGTATCCAAGCGGTTTCACTCAGAACATAAACGAAATGCTAAGTTTGGCACCCCCCCCCCCTTCGCTCCTCGGGTTCCAGTGGGCGAAAGTCGGCTTAATCCGGCCCTGATGATACGTTCCAATGAATTTATGTTTAAATCTTCAGCTACCAATTACCATATGATAGTTTGGTAAACCTGACGTTAGTTGTGAACTTGTGATACTCTTCTTTGGTTTCTTCAAGTAGTAAGTAAAAATGTATTTCTTTATTTATCCTATTGGTTAGCTTATAATTATCATCTTAGGCAATGGGTTATTCGCCAAAAATTTGTTGTTACGGATCTTGCTCATCAAGACAAAATGCTCGAACTACAACTGTACCAGGAGCCCCAGGAATATTCTTCATTAAATTTCCGTCACCAACTGAAACTGAGAAGTACTCACGCTGGGTGAATGCTTGCCAACTGTGACGGGCTGACGGCGTTATAAAAATTAAAAAAAAAGATGTAACCACTGCACTAAGTACCGCTCTAGTTTAAGAAAACTTAGGTATAAGAACAATTCAAAAGTGACTGCTAAAGCGAAGACCTACCCAGAGAATTGGGAAAGTCAAGTTTATAACAGGCCTGGAAAATTCTCAAAAACTGAAAGAGATTCCATGCTGCTTAGCAGAAAGACAATTGATGGTCTCAAGATAATGGGTAATTTTGTGAAATTATCTTACTGTAAATTAAATAGTGTAAATTATTTGGTTTTTTTAAGCCTTTTCAACAGTGGAAGTAGTCGAGTTTATACTGAATAAAGGGGCAAAGTACTAACGGAACACCTTATTTGGAAGGCAACGGGTAGCGAATGGCAGAAACAGTAACCCTAAATTTCGATAAAGAATTGTCAAATTCGAATCATAAAACACATTTGTAATGAAAATAAAAATTGCATTTAATTGTTAATTGTCAATTAGGAACATTTCAAGTATACTAGTTTGTTAATTTGGAATATTTTGGTTGAGATGTGTAAATCATTTCAGGTACGTAACTAAAAAATATCACATTAGAAAATATCACGTTAGTATTAAAGATATTGCAAAAAAATTTCAGGATCGTCCTCCAAAAAACTCTGATATAAATTTTCCTTTACGATTTAAGTTATTAGTGTTGTTCAGAAATATTTTTTGAGTTTGAAAAGGCACGGCAAGTGACGCTGGAAAAAATATGGGCATAGAACCTCCTAGGTGATTTGTTTTTAGTTCTCTTGACTTTAATTTGGGTTGCTTTATGATTGAATTTCGTTACATTAGGGGCTTTCGTTCTAATTATGTTTATGTTCTAATTTACTAAATTGGCTTACAAAGTCTCGGCCCACTCCGCCCCCGCTCGAGCAAAGGCTCTAAATATTCAACAAGTCATGCTTTGACATAAACTCAACAATCAATTTATGCTTACTTCACAAATTTTTTCATAAGAATCTGGTTCTGGGCTTTTCGGACTTTTTTCCCTTGACTCCGGTTCTCGAACCAGGGGTCACTCTCTCAAACTAGTCAAACCCCGGGCGAGAACCACTCGCTGGTTACATTTTTTTTCCCACTCAGTTGTTAGTGACTGGAATGCTCTCCCACAATCTATTGTTTCGATTACCGACTATTCGCTTTAAGTGACCATTTACAAACCTCTTCGTGAACCCCCCCCCCTTTACGTTAACCTCTATTACGTACAAATCAGATCTATTTAATTAATACTAAGACCCCGGGCGAAGCCGGGTATAAAAGCTAGTTTTCCATAAGAAATGGTAGAGAAAAGGGATGTCCTTCTGGTGAATGAGAATTTCATTCTCAATCACCGGAAGGACACAAAGAGCTTGGCTCCCGCCGTTCACCCGCGCCTATCCCGTTCCTCCCCCACCCGCGCCTCTCCTCCCTTGATCACCAGAATTTCCAATCACCAGAATTTCTAATCACCAGAATTTCTATTCACCAGATTCTCCCGTTCACGGGTTGCTTTCCCCCCAACCCCCATTCACTGGATACTTTATCTCTCGTTCACCAGCTCCTTTCCCCCATTGCTTTCACCCCTTCTAATCACCAGTTGCTTTCCCCCATCCCCATTCTCCAGAATTTGTTTTCCTCGCGCAGATATCTGGAGATTAGATTTTTACCCCGTTTGCTTATCGCTTCAGACCTCCTTAATTTCTAATCTCTAGGCAATAATAACAAGTTATTTTCAATTTAATTAATTTCCAATTTTATTTTACTTTTAATTACATGATTGCGTAAAACAGGTTCTAATATTAGACCGACATTATAAATAACGCGTTTAAATCGCATTTTATCAATATAAAAAAAATTAACTCGATCTTCGTAAGGAATATGTACAATTTCATTTAATGGGCTGAAACGAACTACCTTCTGCAAGTGCGGATTGTATAAATAATTTTAATAAAAGTTCTACCTCACCACGTCTGACCGGAATAGATATGAAATCGTCATCCTCCAGTGCCGCTGCCCTTGGTGGTGCCGGGATCTCCCATTCTTGCGAAAGGTACTTTTTTTCCGATGGTGAATTATCCCTCGACGGACAGTGTGGAAAGAATCTAGCATGTTCCCATTCTGGTACGTCTCCTGATTCCCATCCTTCTAATACGCCATGGCACTTGTAACATCGTACTTCATCGCCCCGCTGAATATAGTAGAATCCAGCCTTCGCTAGTTGTTCCTTAGTAACGTGGGGGTTTCTCCAGTGACGAAAAGTTTCAAGTCGATACGCTTCGATGTCCATACTGTAAACTGATAGTTTCTATAAGCTATTGTCAACATTCTTAAGCCTAATTGGTTAAGCCTAAATTTCAATAAATGTTTTTTCTATTTATTTTGGTTAGACTCTAAGACTATTTGACTAGAATCTAAGTCTATTTACTTCAATTTAAACAAGGCCTAATTTCCCTCTACAGTAAAATAATAAAGTCACTTACTTTTACGGAAATCCTTAAGCCTTTGCCAGTAAATAGAGTCGAGAAGGCGGGAACGGAGCGCGAAAATCTACGTGTCTCTTCTCGATGAGGTCCAGGAACTAAAAGAACGCTGAGTCGTATATCTAGAGATCAAATAACACTCGAAACTTCAAGTAAATCCTGATTTCTCATTGGTTGAAACCAATTGATGTCACGGGAGAATGTAAAATGTAACCAAAAATAGAGGTTACTGCTCATCGGTTAGCGATAAAAAATTCGTCACGTGTTAAATTAGGCAGATTAGAATAGCTGAAAATACATTGCGCTTAGAGACTATTAACTCGGTAGAATACACTATTTTAGCAATTGCAATTGCATATAATCCTTGTTATTGTAATGTTTGATATATACTGAAATGATTATTGTTGGATAGGAAAATAAAAGAATCGTGATAAAAGTTAATTTTTTTATTCCATATTAATAGGTATGGATAGTAGAACCATACTACTATGTATGGAGCTCCTATCATCCCAGTATAGCTGATGTTCTACAAATTGTAGGAACATCCGATTTCCTGCTACATCTTCTCTCTCCTCAATCCTAACAGAACAATACATAAAATTTTAACTTTAGTACAGCATATATAATTCGTGAAATTTAATTTATTACCTTAATCTAAGCTCATATTTTATACTATCGTCATTTCGGCTCGTCCATAAAATTCTATTTATAATCTCTTCAATTCTACATGAAGAAAATTAAAATCTTTAATTTTTTTGTCCATCGGCTCTCTCTCTCTGAGATAACAGTTCTAGACCCTCGAAATTAAACCGTCCCGTGCTCGAAACTGCCTCTAATTATTCCCATTGACGTCACATATTAATCCACTTGGAAGAAGAAAAAAACCCATTGTAGTTTCCTCTCGAGAGCTTGTGATGCAATCATATCCTAGAAAACAATACAATTAATAGAAATTAACATAAAATTAGTATACTTTTAATACCATTTTGTGAACTACAGTGAAAAAAGTTACAATTTTACGGTAGAAACGTTTTCAAAATACCACAAAATGAACTCAAATAAGAAAATTGTAATTAAAATAATCACTACGGCTATAATTTTAGAAGGTTGATTCAGGACGGTGATTATGGCTGATGTTTGTACTTCAGTGTCCATATCGGAAATGAAGTTAAATGGAATATTTTGCGTAAATAAGTATAAATTTTAGCATAACCCTAATATATTCTCGAGAACTGAACAAGTTCTTTGGGAATAAGAGATAAGCTTACTATCTTCCCCTAGGCCCTATATAAGGGGGTGCCTGAACCGGGGGAACGTCACTCTATTGTTGTTCTTTGTGCGTCTAGTACCAGGATTTTTTTTTGAAGCGCGCCCTCTCTCTCTACGTAAGTTTATTTTGATTTTTTTTATAGTAATTTTTTGAATAAGGTTTAAGTAAATTGGCATAAAAATGAAAGGTGTACAATACCCAGAAATTAATTTAGTTGATACCCCGGAAATGATTATAATCGACTCCCCAGAATTGATTGATATAACTGATAACGAGCTCCCGGAAGTACCCATAGTAACTTTACCCGATTCTCCAGAAATGGAAATAATAGATTTAACTGATACCCAAGATCCTACCCTTTCCTTAACTACAGTAACTGATTCGCAATTGGAACGTTTAAAAGAAATGACAATGGTACGAGATTATCTTAGAGAATATCAACTAACCCATCAAATTTGTTCACCCCCTATCGTTAATTTACCTTCACCCCTTTTAAGACCTAGTTCTATCACACCTGACGAAGTACGTTATTCGCCCTCGTATACGCCTATGGATACTCCCTCACCCTTTCTAGAATCAGATGACACGTGCCACTCTTTATCTTTGGAAGATAATTTTATTACGTCGCCCCCCAGTACGGACAAGAGATAAAGAGTGGCACGTGTCATCTGATTCTAGAAAGGGTGAGGGAGTATCCATAGGCGTATACGAGGGCGAATAACGTACTTCGTCAGGTGTGATAGAACTAGGTCTTAAAAGGGGTGAAGGTAAATTAACGATAGGGGGCGAACAAATTTGATGGGTTAGTTGATATTCTCTAAGATAATCTCGTACCATTGTCATTTCTTTTAAACGTTCCAATTGCGAATCAGTTACTGTAGTTAAGGAAAGGGTAGGATCTTGGGTATCAGTTAAATCTATTATTTCCATTTCTGGAGAATCGGGTAAAGTTACTATGGGTACTTCCGGGAGCTCGTTATCAGTTATATCAATCAATTCTGGGGAGTCGATTATAATCATTTCCGGGGTATCAACTAAATTAATTTCTGGGTATTGTACACCTTTCATTTTTATGCCAATTTACTTAAACCTTATTCAAAAAATTACTATAAAAAAAATCAAAATAAACTTACGTAGAGAGAGAGGGCGCGCTTCAAAAAAAAATCCTGGTACTAGACGCACAAAGAACAACAATAGAGTGACGTTCCCCCGGTTCAGGCACCCCCTTATATAGGGCCTAGGGGAAGATAGTAAGCTTATCTCTTATTCCCAAAGAACTTGTTCAGTTCTCGAGAATATATTAGGGTTATGCTAAAATTTATACTTATTTACGCAAAATATTCCATTTAACTTCATTTCCGATATGGACACTGAAGTACAAACATCAGCCATAATCACCGTCCTGAATCAACCTTCTAAAATTATAGCCGTAGTGATTATTTTAATTACAATTTTCTTATTTGAGTTCATTTTGTGGTATTTTGAAAACGTTTCTACCGTAAAATTGTAACTTTTTTCACTGTAGTTCACAAAATGGTATTAAAAGTATACTAATTTTATGTTAATTTCTATTAATTGTATTGTTTTCTAGGATATGATTGCATCACAAGCTCTCGAGAGGAAACTACAATGGGTTTTTTTCTTCTTCCAAGTGGATTAATATGTGACGTCAATGGGAATAATTAGAGGCAGTTTCGAGCACGGGACGGTTTAATTTCGAGGGTCTAGAACTGTTATCTCAGAGAGAGAGAGCCGATAGAATTTGAGGGTTATTTGAAGTTTAGATCACGTGATGAATTAATCTCAACAAGATAGGAACTGATTAATCTCCCATGCGTCATTTCTCTCTGAGACGCTGAACTGAAAAGAAGTGCATCCGCTTTGCTCTCGTCATCTACCGTAAACATGGAAAAACGATCTATTGGTAAGCATTATTTTATTAATACTATTACTATTTCAATAGACAAAGGCTTAACATTTTCATTTACTATAGCCGAGACGCATACCGTATCCAAACGCAGGGGCAAAGAAAGACGTATCAACATAAAAATCACGTTAGGAGGATCAGTCTACATTTCTTTTGGTTTCGACGGATCAAAATTACAAGTTCTCTTCTTCAAAAAATCGAACGAAAATATTCTGTTCCTGACCTCCGAAGCTTTCACCAATCTACTCTCTCTTTGGGGAGATCTTTTCACCGCTACGCAAACCGGAGCATCCTCTCTAACCCACAACATCATCGACTATCACGACAACAACGTATCCGTCGTCGCCACGAGCAACAACATCAAATTGAACTCTGCCTACGGTCATGTTCTGGATCTGGGAGCTCGCGAAATCGGTGAGTTCCAAAAAAAAATTGATTTTATTCGGTTTCAAATAAATCTTTTAAACGAACATAAAAATGTTATCGAATGCATGTACTTAGCTATTGTTAAAAACCTTAAAAAAATTCACGAATTATTATATGGAAAACCTTTCGAGGGTTTATTTTTGTACCCAGATCAATTTAATTCGTACCATCAAGTAAAATCTTATTTTGGCTGTTTTAAAGCACCCTCGGAAGTACTACAAGATTTTACTAATTTACTCGTAGATAATCAATTAACCTGTAAACTTAGCTACTTTAATTTGTTTTCATTGTGTAATGCACAAGATAACCATCTAATGGAATATCTGATAGTACCTACTAACATGTAAACAAAGTTCTAAAATAAAAAATTAAATGTAAATAACTTGTTTTTATTGCCTAGAGATTAGAAATTAAGGGGTTCGAAAGCGATAAGCAAACGGGTAAAAATCTAATGCGATTTAAACGCGTTATTTATATTGTCGGTCTAATATTAGAACCTGTTTTACGCAATCATGTAATTAAAAGTAAAATAAAATTGGAAATGTATATTTCTTGTTTTTATTACCTAGAGATTAGAAATTAAGGGGTTCAGAAGTGATAAGCAAACGGGTAAAAATCTAATCTCCAGATATCTGCACGAGGAAAACTAATTCTGGAGAATGGGGATGGGGGAAAGCAACTGGTGATTAGAAGGGGTGAAAGCAATAGGGGAAAGGAGCTGGTGAACGAGAGATAAAGTATCCAGTGAATGGGGGTTGGGGGAAAGCAACTGGTGATTAGAAGGGGTGAAAGCAATGGGGGAAAGGAGCTGGTGAACGAGAGATAAAGTATCCAGTGAATGGGGGTTGGGGGGATGATTGCGTAAAACAGGTTCTAATATTAGACCGACAATATAAATAACGCGTTTAAATCGCATTAGATTTTTACCCGTTTGCTTATCGCTTTCGAACCCCTTAATTTCTAATCTCTAGGCAATAAAAACAAGTTATTTACATTTAATTTTTTATTTTAGAACTTTGTTTACATGTTAGTAGGTACTATCAGATATTCCATTAGATGGTTATCTTGTGCATTACACAATGAAAACAAATTAAAGTAGCTAAGTTTACAGGTTAATTGATTATCTACGAGTAAATTAGTAAAATCTTGTAGTACTTCCGAGGGTGCTTTAAAACAGCCAAAATAAGATTTTACTTGATGGTACGAATTAAATTGATCTGGGTACAAAAATAAACCCTCGAAAGGTTTTCCATATAATAATTCGTGAATTTTTTTAAGGTTTTTAACAATAGCTAAGTACATGCATTCGATAACATTTTTATGTTCGTTTAAAAGATTTATTTGAAACCGAATAAAATCAATTTTTTTTTGGAACTCACCGATTTCGCGAGCTCCCAGATCCAGAACATGACCGTAGGCAGAGTTCAATTTGATGTTGTTGCTCGTGGCGACGACGGATACGTTGTTGTCGTGATAGTCGATGATGTTGTGGGTTAGAGAGGATGCTCCGGTTTGCGTAGCGGTGAAAAGATCTCCCCAAAGAGAGAGTAGATTGGTGAAAGCTTCGGAGGTCAGGAACAGAATATTTTCGTTCGATTTTTTGAAGAAGAGAACTTGTAATTTTGATCCGTCGAAACCAAAAGAAATGTAGACTGATCCTCCTAACGTGATTTTTATGTTGATACGTCTTTCTTTGCCCCTGCGTTTGGATACGGTATGCGTCTCGGCTATAGTAAATGAAAATGTTAAGCCTTTGTCTATTGAAATAGTAATAGTATTAATAAAATAATGCTTACCAATAGATCGTTTTTCCATGTTTACGGTAGATGACGAGAGCAAAGCGGATGCACTTCTTTTCAGTTCAGCGTCTCAGAGAGAAATGACGCATGGGAGATTAATCAGTTCCTATCTTGTTGAGATTAATTCATCACGTGATCTAAACTTCAAATAACCCTCAAATTCTATCGGCTCTCTCTCTCTGAGATAACAGTTCTAGACCCTCGAAATTAAACCGTCCCGTGCTCGAAACTGCCTCTAATTATTCCCATTGACGTCACATATTAATCCACTTGGAAGAAGAAAAAAACCCATTGTAGTTTCCTCTCGAGAGCTTGTGATGCAATCATATCCTAGAAAACAATACAATTAATAGAAATTAACATAAAATTAGTATACTTTTAATACCATTTTGTGAACTACAGTGAAAAAAGTTACAATTTTACGGTAGAAACGTTTTCAAAATACCACAAAATGAACTCAAATAAGAAAATTGTAATTAAAATAATCACTACGGCTATAATTTTAGAAGGTTGATTCAGGACGGTGATTATGGCTGATGTTTGTACTTCAGTGTCCATATCGGAAATGAAGTTAAATGGAATATTTTGCGTAAATAAGTATAAATTTTAGCATAACCCTAATATATTCTCGAGAACTGAACAAGTTCTTTGGGAATAAGAGATAAGCTTACTATCTTCCCCTAGGCCCTATATAAGGGGGTGCCTGAACCGGGGGAACGTCACTCTATTGTTGTTCTTTGTGCGTCTAGTACCAGGATTTTTTTTTGAAGCGCGCCCTCTCTCTCTACGTAAGTTTATTTTGATTTTTTTTATAGTAATTTTTTGAATAAGGTTTAAGTAAATTGGCATAAAAATGAAAGGTGTACAATACCCAGAAATTAATTTAGTTGATACCCCGGAAATGATTATAATCGACTCCCCAGAATTGATTGATATAACTGATAACGAGCTCCCGGAAGTACCCATAGTAACTTTACCCGATTCTCCAGAAATGGAAATAATAGATTTAACTGATACCCAAGATCCTACCCTTTCCTTAACTACAGTAACTGATTCGCAATTGGAACGTTTAAAAGAAATGACAATGGTACGAGATTATCTTAGAGAATATCAACTAACCCATCAAATTTGTTCGCCCCCTATCGTTAATTTACCTTCACCCCTTTTAAGACCTAGTTCTATCACACCTGACGAAGTACGTTATTCGCCCTCGTATACGCCTATGGATACTCCCTCACCCTTTCTAGAATCAGATGACACGTGCCACTCTTTATCTTTGGAAGATAATTTTATTACGTCGCCCCCCAGTACGGACAGCATTCAGCGTTTAGCTGAGAACGTACAAGTCGCCCGACGGGACGCGGAGGAACTTGCAGCCGCAGCAGCAAGAGCAGCCGAAATGTTCGAGGAAGCTAAAGCGTTGTTAGCTGCTCGTACGGCTAGTAGTAGCAGGCCACATCATAATATTTCCCCTCAGCGAAATAATGACCCTATAGTGGTCGCTGGCCCCTCACGAGCTCCGCAGTATTCACCTCCACCGTCTCAGACTGCTGAGAAAAACGCGAACTCCGAGAACGCAAATTTGGCTGCCCCCACTTCGTCTCCTCCTCAAGTTGGAGGTGGGCTGGTTAACGTTCCAATAACGCCTCCATCCTTTCCTAATTTACCAGGTTCTATTAAAATATTAAATAATAATATCCAAAATTTCCCAAATTTCGGACTAACGGGACGAACTTTAAATGTCAGACTAGAAGATAATATAGAAAACGGTATTTATATATTGATGGAAACCCTATTGGAGGACTGTTTGCCTTCAGATATGGTTTCGGTTTCATTCGTGAACGTCACTAACCACGGCTTTCAAATTCACGTCAGTTTCAGGCGTCGGGACCAATTAGACTTGCAATGGTTGATGATGTATATCGAAGAAAAAAGCTATAGATCCGAGAACGATGGTAGTTTTTTTGAAGGAATAGTTACGGTTACGTTTAATCGAGTCAGATTACCGCAAGGAGGAACTAGATCAGTTGGGTTAGGAATTTCCCTTGAAAAAGAGTTTTCTTTTTATAAAAAATGCACCATAACGATAAATAACCCTGATAAAATTTGTTTAGCACGCGCTCTTGTAGTAGCCATAGCTCATAGAGAATACATGGATAATAAAAATGATGTAGAACTTAAAAGAAAATATACTACTATAAGACAGTGTAGAGGAAAAAATATTGAAACGCAATTACAGACCCGCGAAGCTAGGAACCTTTTGGTATATTCTGCATTAACAGACGAAGAATGCGCTGGTCCGGACGCTTTAACTCGCTTCCAAGAAATCTTGCCTGAATACAGTATTATCGTTTTTCGATTACACGATCCCGTACCCTTAGTTATTTTCGGCGACATCGAAGAAGAGAGGGAACTAGAAGGGCCTCTCCGCAAACGTCTTTATCTTCTAAATATTGACAGACATTTCAACGTAATTACTAACCCCAAACCCCTTTTCGCGTTTAATTACTTTTGTGAAAAATGTTTAGTAGGTTTTAATAATCTCAGTGAGCATAAATGCATTCTTTTCTGTCACGCTTGTTGTAGAAAACAAGATTGCAGGAAGGATGTAGATAAAATAACTTGCCAAACATGTTTAAGAGTTTTCCCTAATAAAAATTGTTACGATTACCATTTATCAGGACCTGAGCCCTTATGTAATAAAATTTACGTTTGTAATCTTTGCGGAAAATTTATCAGTATGTTTAAGCGTAAGGCAGTACACGTTTGTGGAGAGACCTATTGTCTTTCGTGTAGTGAGTTTAACCCCGCAGGTCATCTATGTTACATGCAACCTTTAAAGACCGTCCGTAAAGATTCTGCCGATAAAACTACTCGTTCTCGAATAAATAGCAATAATAAACGGGTCCACGACTCCGACAATGAACAATCACCACTGACCAAGAGAAGTACTCCAAAAACGGAAGTCTTTGTTTTTTATGACTTGGAATGTAAACAAACAAATCGTACTGACGCCAATGCTTTGATTCACGAACCAATTTTATGCGTTTCGCAAAAAGCGTGTAAATTCTGTTTCGAAGAAAAAGATAGTCAGTACGCATGCGCTAAATGCGGTAGTGGTCCTCGGGAGAAAATATTTCTCTCAAAAGACCCCGTCGGCGACTTTCTAGAGTATCTTCGTACGCTTAACAGAGTGGCTGATAAGATAATATGTATTGCCCATAATGCTAAAGGTTACGACGCGCAATTTATAGTACGTAAAATGATCGATTTAAAGTGGACCCCTAAAGTCTTGACAGACGGGACCAAATTCATGTATGTACAGTATAAAAAATTAAAATTCTTAGATTCCTTAAATTTTATGCCCTTTGCCCTTTCTCAATTCGTTTCCACATTTGGTTTAGATAATAATTTAAATAAGGGACATTTTCCGCATTTACTGTTTAATACCGTAGACCATGAATTTGATCCAGCCCGTTCGACCGAAACCAATTACGTACTACATAATGACATGCCTCCGATGGACGCGTACGACCCTAATCGTTTAAGCGGTAAGGCCTACGATGAATTTATCCAGTGGTATAACGATTCCCGGTCCGAAGCTTGCGGTAATTCGGACCCCAACTTTAATTATTTTGATTATAAAAGAGATTTAATCCGGTACTGTCGCCAGGACGTAAACATTCTTTTGCAAGGCTGTTTATCATATCGTTCTATTTTCATGGAAAAATTCGAAATAGACCCGTTCTTAACTGCGATAACGATTGCTGGAGTATGCAGTTTTATCTTTAGGAAACACTTTTTACAGTCCGATACGATTGGTGTAGTGCCCCCTTTCGGCTATCGTATGAACTGCAACCAGAGTTTTGTAGCGATCGAATGGCTTGAATGGATGTCTCACTTACGAGGGAAGGAAATTCAGTCTACTTTTAATGGATTTGAACCTAGAATTCTTAACATTAACGTGGACGGACTTCTCGATAACGAAGTGTTTCAATATCACGGATGTTATTTTCACGGGTGTAAAAAGTGTTTTCCTATCAATAGAAACTTAGCGTTATACGGCGACCACACTCAGACCCATAATTCGCGATACGCGTCAACCATTGCTACCACTAACCGCTTGAAACAATTGGGATACACTGTCCATGAAAAATGGGGATGTACCTTCAAAGCTGAAAGGAGTACTAACCCCGCCATCAACGCATATCTTTCTACCGAAAATTTAAAATTAAAAATTAAAGAACCAATCCGCCCCCGCGAAGCCTTTTTCGGAGGACGTACGTCAGCCTTGAAATTACATCACAAGTGTAAAGAGGGGGAGGAAATTAAATACATTGATATTTGTTCACTCTATCCGTGGTGTAACAAGTATTGCAAGTTACCCGTGGGACACCCTAAAATACATGTAAAAGCTCCTTTCCCTGACATTTCTACCGTAAACGGATTAATAAAAGCCACAATGTTACCGCCTCAAGCTCTCTACCATCCCGTTTTACCCCAAAGAATAGGATCGAAACTAGTGTTTGCCAACTGCCAAAAATGTAGTGAGTCTCGAAACCAGCAGGATTGTCCCCACGAAGACTCAGAGCGACAAATAACAGGTACTTGGGTTGCAGACGAGGTACAGTTGGCAATCGAAATGGGTTACAAGGTCATTTCTATTCACGAAATTTGGGAATACGAGGTAGTAAAATACGACCCGATATCGAAAGAGGGCGGTCTTTTCTCCGAGTACGTCAACGCGTTTCTTAAACTCAAACAGGAATCCAGCGGCTTACCCGTGGGAATAGAGACCGATGACGAGATTAAGAAATACGTTGACGAATATTACGAAAAGGAAGGAGTAAAACTTGATCCTACCAATATTAAAAAGAACCCTGGTCTTCGTACCATCGCGAAGCTTTGTCTTAACTCTTTTTGGGGTCGTTTTGGTTTAAACCCTCGCAAAGACCAATCGGCTATTATTAGCGATCCCAAAAAGTTTTTCGATTTATTCTTAGACCCTGACATAGAAGTTAAATCGGTTATTCCCTTAAGTCAAACGCATTGCGTGATCAAGTGGGCGTTTTTGAAAGATATTGATCTTGTTTACCCAAACACGAACGTAGTAATTGCAGCCTATACGACCGCAATGGCTAGGATCAAGTTATACTCTTATTTAAGGAGATTAGGCCAGCTTACGTATTATTATGATACGGATAGTTGCATTTATCTAAAAGAACGAGATGGAATAGAGATTGATACGGGCAACTATCTCGGAGACATGACCAATGAGTTGGCAAAGTACGGAAAAGGCTCGTACATCCAAGAATTGGCAACAGGTGGCGCAAAAAATTACGCCTTTAAAGTACTGAACCCTACGACCGGTAAAGTCTCCTACGAAATGAAAGTCAAAGGGTTCCGTATAAATCAAGGCATTAAAGATTTGGTTAATATGGACACGCTTAAAAGATTAATAGGTGTCGACGGAGAAACGAACGAGCCAGTAACCGTACCCCAGCCGAGGCAGATTTTGCGTCTACCTGATCATACGGTCGTTTCCGTCGACCGTACTAAAATCTATAGACCCGTCGTAGACAAGGTACGGTTACTGGACGACTTCACTACGGTACCCTACGGCTATAAAGCGAATCTAATTGCTCCTGAGGACGGGGACGTAGAGCCCTCCAATCGCTAATTCTCGTTTAAAATGCGAATCAGTTACTGTAGTTAAGGAAAGGGTAGGATCTTGGGTATCAGTTAAATCTATTATTTCCATTTCTGGAGAATCGGGTAAAGTTACTATGGGTACTTCCGGGAGCTCGTTATCAGTTATATCAATCAATTCTGGGGAGTCGATTATAATCATTTCCGGGGTATCAACTAAATTAATTTCTGGGTATTGTACACCTTTCATTTTTATGCCAATTTACTTAAACCTTATTCAAAAAATTACTATAAAAAAAATCAAAATAAACTTACGTAGAGAGAGAGGGCGCGCTTCAAAAAAAAATCCTGGTACTAGACGCACAAAGAACAACAATAGAGTGACGTTCCCCCGGTTCAGGCACCCCCTTATATAGGGCCTAGGGGAAGATAGTAAGCTTATCTCTTATTCCCAAAGAACTTGTTCAGTTCTCGAGAATATATTAGGGTTATGCTAAAATTTATACTTATTTACGCAAAATATTCCATTTAACTTCATTTCCGATATGGACACTGAAGTACAAACATCAGCCATAATCACCGTCCTGAATCAACCTTCTAAAATTATAGCCGTAGTGATTATTTTAATTACAATTTTCTTATTTGAGTTCATTTTGTGGTATTTTGAAAACGTTTCTACCGTAAAATTGTAACTTTTTTCACTGTAGTTCACAAAATGGTATTAAAAGTATACTAATTTTATGTTAATTTCTATTAATTGTATTGTTTTCTAGGATATGATTGCATCACAAGCTCTCGAGAGGAAACTACAATGGGTTTTTTTCTTCTTCCAAGTGGATTAATATGTGACGTCAATGGGAATAATTAGAGGCAGTTTCGAGCACGGGACGGTTTAATTTCGAGGGTCTAGAACTGTTATCTCAGAGAGAGAGAGCCGATAGAATTTGAGGGTTATTTGAAGTTTAGATCACGTGATGAATTAATCTCAACAAGATAGGAACTGATTAATCTCCCATGCGTCATTTCTCTCTGAGACGCTGAACTGAAAAGAAGTGCATCCGCTTTGCTCTCGTCATCTACCGTAAACATGGAAAAACGATCTATTGGTAAGCATTATTTTATTAATACTATTACTATTTCAATAGACAAAGGCTTAACATTTTCATTTACTATAGCCGAGACGCATACCGTATCCAAACGCAGGGGCAAAGAAAGACGTATCAACATAAAAATCACGTTAGGAGGATCAGTCTACATTTCTTTTGGTTTCGACGGATCAAAATTACAAGTTCTCTTCTTCAAAAAATCGAACGAAAATATTCTGTTCCTGACCTCCGAAGCTTTCACCAATCTACTCTCTCTTTGGGGAGATCTTTTCACCGCTACGCAAACCGGAGCATCCTCTCTAACCCACAACATCATCGACTATCACGACAACAACGTATCCGTCGTCGCCACGAGCAACAACATCAAATTGAACTCTGCCTACGGTCATGTTCTGGATCTGGGAGCTCGCGAAATCGGTGAGTTCCAAAAAAAAATTGATTTTATTCGGTTTCAAATAAATCTTTTAAACGAACATAAAAATGTTATCGAATGCATGTACTTAGCTATTGTTAAAAACCTTAAAAAAATTCACGAATTATTATATGGAAAACCTTTCGAGGGTTTATTTTTGTACCCAGATCAATTTAATTCGTACCATCAAGTAAAATCTTATTTTGGCTGTTTTAAAGCACCCTCGGAAGTACTACAAGATTTTACTAATTTACTCGTAGATAATCAATTAACCTGTAAACTTAGCTACTTTAATTTGTTTTCATTGTGTAATGCACAAGATAACCATCTAATGGAATATCTGATAGTACCTACTAACATGTAAACAAAGTTCTAAAATAAAAAATTAAATGTAAATAACTTGTTTTTATTGCCTAGAGATTAGAAATTAAGGGGTTCGAAAGCGATAAGCAAACGGGTAAAAATCTAATGCGATTTAAACGCGTTATTTATATTGTCGGTCTAATATTAGAACCTGTTTTACGCAATCATGTAATTAAAAGTAAAATAAAATTGGAAATGTATATTTCTTGTTTTTATTACCTAGAGATTAGAAATTAAGGGGTTCAGAAGTGATAAGCAAACGGGTAAAAATCTAATCTCCAGATATCTGCACGAGGAAAACTAATTCTGGAGAATGGGGATGGGGGAAAGCAACTGGTGATTAGAAGGGGTGAAAGCAATAGGGGAAAGGAGCTGGTGAACGAGAGATAAAGTATCCAGTGAATGGGGGTTGGGGGAAAGCAACTGGTGATTAGAAGGGGTGAAAGCAATGGGGGAAAGGAGCTGGTGAACGAGAGATAAAGTATCCAGTGAATGGGGGTTGGGGGGAAAGCAACCCGTGAACGGGAGAATCTGGTGAATAGAAATTCTGGTGATTAGAAATTCTGGTGATTAGAAATTCTGGTGATCAAGGGAGGAGAGGCGCGGGTGGGGGAGGAACGGGATAGGCGCGGGTGAACGGCGGGAGCCAAGCTCTTTGTGTCCTTCCGGTGATTGAGAATGAAATTCTCATTCACCAGAAGGACATCCCTTCTCTCTAATGGTTTATTAAAGAAGTAATAAATAATTAATAAATCAGAACATGTGTGATAAATGGACACCGTTTCGGAAACACACTGATTTACATTGATCACCCATATTCCTATTTCTTTATTTATTATTTCTTACTTATTATATTTTCTTTACTAAACCATTTCTTATTGAAAATATTGACAAATAATTCCACGTATGAAAATTCATCGAATAATAAGATAATGAAAAATAAGTATCGTAGTTTGGATTTTAAATACGGAAAAGTTAATAATAATAATACGACAGTCAACTTGAACCCGCGACGCTTTCCAAATTTAGTTTATACTAACTTTATGTATGCATAGCAAGAGGGTTTTTTCTACTTACTTTATTATTTCAACATTGTGAATAGTCATTTTTAATAAGTAATTCTGTGATAAACATTGTTTTTGTAAACAAGCATTCCCTTTTCATTATTAATTTGAAATAATAAGCTAATTGTTTCATTGTTATTTAATATTAACTTAATCGGCCAGTTGAACTACAGTCATCTTTAATAATATTTATAATCTATTTAGGCATGTTGTGATAAATGTAATTGTCATTTAAAAGTAAAATTAACTTATTTATTGTAAAGCCTAGTCAAATTTAACGAATATAAAATTTTATTAAAACATATTTGATATTGTTATTTATTTAGAAAAGAAAATGGTTTAATTATTTTTTCTAATTCTCGAGACATGTTTTGCTAGTAATTCTGATTTCCCAGGATGATGATAGGTACTAGACATTGTGGGTGGTGCCATTTTGGGTTCAAATTCAAGTAGCTCTTCGGCAGCTTTGTATGATGGGGCTAGTCTCCTCCTTTCCAAAACCATTTGGAGTAATTCATTTACATACTCTGTTCAAACCAACTAATATACACTGAGAGAAAAAATCCCTGTTCAAATTAAGCAGGGGATGCCAAGACGTTTCTGTAAATATAACAGCTTATTCCGTTTTTAAATATTACAAGTATTTCTATGTGAATTTAACATGATGAAATAGCTGTAAATAACACAGTAATAAAGTCTGTCAAATCAACATGAATAACAGTCTGGAGTACGTGAACCTTATACGTAATTTTATTGGCATATTAAAGTTGGGTTTACACATCCGTCGGTAGAAAATACTTTTTACATCTCCGTAAATTCGATAAGTAGCAAATAATTAATTCAACAAACAATATTGTAGAAAATACACTAACACGTTGGGTCAAATTTACAAATATTAAACTGAATTTTTGACTTGGTAGCTAGAGAAAAAACAGCTAATATGCAAGGCCGATCTCACATTTTTCAATAAAATATAATTACAAGGTTATCCGAAAACACAATTCGATAAAATCCAGGGCTAAAAGGGTAAAATACCTCAGAGAGACCCAATAATGCACAGCTAGTTCGTTGGTTTTTAAGAATTAGGTTATGTTTAATCCGTTTTGGTTAGTAGATTTAAAAGTTTCACGCGTAAGGTTGATTTCTGGTACATAGCTAAGGTAGCCTACGTAAAGAGACTATATTCCAAAATATAGCACGTTAATAAATTACATGTTTAAGAAATTACTGATACACAGCTATTTCACTAGTAAAAATGATTTTGTTTAAAAAATTACAATAAAATCAGAAGATTTTTTAACAAAAATTTACATGTTTTACGAGGCAACTGGTTTTTCAGGTTTGCCAGATAGATACAAATATAATTGTGAGCCTCTCTGGTTCAAGAGAAATCGGGCCAAGCCTTTTGCCTCTCTATAATCCAAAGTAAATAATCACGTAAGTAGTATTTTACCGAATTGTTTATTGCTGTAAATCAATTCGGCAAACGACTAAATATTAAAACGTTCGCTCTTTTCTGAAAGAAACACTCGCTTAAGTTGTATCAAATATCTCACGGTTTTTATAGTTATTCATTTTTCTTATTTATTTCGTTCAATTTGTATAACGTTTTAATTAATATTTAATTAAAACCATTTGAGGTCGATAATGGCTATAACCACAAAACATATCATGACTCTATCATTAATAGATTTCAAAATATGAAGTCAAAATTTAGTGAATCCCTGCAGAGATAAGTGAGTGTGTATACCTATAAGGGGGCACCTGCGGGCGGGGGAAACGGGGGTGAAACAGGCCCCTGTAGGGCCCCATTTTGCCTACATTTTCGGCAGGTCAAAAGGTTAGCTGATTTACGAGGTTAGATGATTTACGATGTTAGGTCAATAGGTTATCTGCCCCTAAGGCGGTGTGGACAACGATGTTATGCAAACAGCCGTTAAATAGGGGAAACGTGGGTGAAACAGGCCCCTGTAGGGGCCCCCATTTTGCGTACATTTTCGGCAGGTCAAAAGGTTAGGCCAAAAGGTTAGCTGATTTACGAGGTTATACCACCTCATAAAACCTGGGTCAATAGGTTATCTGCCCCTATGGCGGTGTGGACTGACACGATGTTATGTAAACAGCCGTTAAATAGTTTCCGGGCAAAACCGGTGAATGTCGGGCCTAGGGCACAATTCGAGTTGGTTGGTTTTCGCCGACAAACACTTTTCCACCCATTATTTTCCATCTTATATAGGGCCCCCCTAAGGGTACCGTAAAATAGCGGGGCGGTCATCGGTAAAAGTGTTTTGGAAAAAAAAGAGAAGAGTGTATACAAATTATAAGGTTTTATTTATACATTCAAAGTTACAGTTAAGCGGATGAAAACGCTTAAAGATAAAACAATTTATTTTTAATAAATTTATGGTTTGTAGATACCATAGTAAACAAATTGTAAAAGTTAAATACACAAAACAAATTTTGGTTGGCCACTGTTTCTTTAAAATCGTCAATAATTTTAAATGCTGTTACGTAATTGGACGCATAGCGGACAACGGTATCATACCTTTCATGTTCATCCGATAGAAATAAATTGTTGGGTGCACATGGTTCTTTATACAATATTTCGTAAATTTTACGATAATTATCGGTTATAACGTAACCCATTAATTCAAAGAGTTTTTGGTTCACTTTAAGGAGTTGAATGTGCGAATTAATGAAATATTTGAGTCTGTCCAATTCTCGAGTTTCCGGCGCTTTGATTACGACCGACGCTTCGGATATCGTACTTTGCAAGGTTAATTCTTTTTGGTCAGACATGGCGGCGGTCACTAGCGCATCAGATAGTGGGAACGGTGATCGAAAGGGCAACCGTTGGGGGTCATTTATTTGTTCCCAGTGGCCGTATAAATCATCCCAGGCGCTCGAAGACATTTCAAAGACCTGGTGTATGATTTTATTGCATAGAGCTACAGATATATCGAGTTCAGACGTGAACCCCATAGTAACGAAAAGCTCGGATGAAAGTGAATACCGAGGGTTAACTTTCCGCTGAGTCGGGTCAAATTTAGACATTTTAGTAGGCGCTGGAACGTTATCTACACAGCTTCGTTTAGACATGATGCTCGAGAAACGGGTTGTAGTGTACTGCCGATGGATGACGGGGATGAATCCCTTATATAGCGATAATAATTTGATGACGTAATCAGGATGACGTTATGGGTTGACTCAATGACTCACGCGATTAGTCAAATTTTGCGGTGTTATGTGTATAGCGACGGCCATATTGGTAAACCAAAGAGATAGAAATTCTACAAGTCCCATTAAAAGTAAAATCAACGCGATTAGTAATGCGTTTTTAGTATTGTTCGCGATGAGGCGGGATCGTCCCTATTCTGTAGGGCTGGTGGAATCATCTGACATGATGTTATGCAAACAGCCAGTAGCTATAAACCCGAGTAATTGGCCCCCTACGGCATCTGTCAAACACTTTTCTCCACGTGCGAGTGGTGTTATGAAATAAATCCAAATAGTTCAATGGGTCGAGCCTTTTGTGTATCTATTCATAACTATTTTCACCGACAAACACTTTCCCCGTGTAACATTATTTTCAAACACTTTTACGATGCGCAAAGCTATCCGTCTTACGGAATATCGGCCCTAAGGGGTAAAGGGTAGATAGAGGATGGCCCTTTCCCCCAGCGCGTAAAATAGACACAGCGGGTGTCCCCTCTCGCTAGCTAAAAGTGTCGTTTTTACATCAGGTGTGGATTCTTCGCGCTAAAATGGTTATAACAAACGATTGTTCCCACCAAAAATGTAAAATCCATCTCCGCTGTTCTCGGATGAGGACGTAGCCATTTAAGTTTTTATCAATTTTTATATTTTTAGCTTGGTGATGTATTCCAAAATTAAATGGTAACCACGTATGCGTAACAATTTCAAGATGCAAGATACTCGAGAAGGGTAAAATAGTCTATATTTAAAGTTAAAATGCGAAAACTATATTTGTATAGTCGAAATTTATTTTAACGTATTAAAATAAAAATTCATCTTTCTGACAAGAGTCTTACCCATAATACATACACCATCTAATCTGGAATCTATGTTTAACAATTGGAGGAATTCGTGTTTACGATATGCTCTTTTTTAACGTAACTTAGTACATTAATTGAGTATTTTGAAATATTTTAATATCGGAATTTTTTTTGATGTATTAAAAGTAGAGTTAAGATGCCTTTATAGTATTTTCTATGTATTAGCATATCTGAACTTGCGGTTCAATTTTGGGTACATGGACCACTTACACGCTAATGATATTAAAATGAAGTTTAAAAATATTTCCATTTGAACGAGTCCCTCTTTTTATATCCGCAAAGTACTGAACGATTCTATCTTATGGATTTAAATAGTTCTAACAATAGTACAACTACAACATTTGAGAAAGACACATTTCCCATTGTGAAAGTGGAATACAAAATAAGAATCACTTCAATTTAAAACGCAGTTTAAATTTAAGTATAGACTATTTTACCATTCTCGAGTAACTCTTTTTTTTCTTTAAAAGCTGAAGAAATATTAGAAACGACATCAGTGATCAATTAATTGTTTCCGAGTATGACAGACGATTTTTGATATTAAAGAGTCATTTTTCAAAAGTAAGATTGTTTTCGGTTATTTTTTTTAAAGCTAGCTTAGAAATCACATTATTTTTATATATAATTATTTAGTTGTAATGTTAATTCTTAATTACTGGTAGCCTTCACTAGAAACTATTATAAGAATTATATATGAATTTATAACCAAGCGTGTATTTACCACTAGTGAATGCAATATCAGTCGAAGAATTGAAGAAAGACGGAATCACGTCATTATTAAGAACTGGTGACTACTTCTGTATATATTGTGACGGTTCAGTTTTTCATGTTCCAACTGTCGGAGGGCTAGCATGGTACTGTGACGGATACTCAATCTGTTTGAAGTACCGTAAAGCTGTTTATTTCCAATCAAAAAGAATTCTAAGTATAAAAATTCCTCCAGGTGTATTAAAAGCGTTACCACGCATATATTTGTGTTTAAATTGTGATATGTTAGGGACAAAGAGAGCAGCCAGTTCGTCATATTGCGAAGTAACTGGTGGATGTTGTGTATTTCCAAAAATTAAAAAATAATAATAGTATGTGTGTGTTTTTCTATTATTTTTCCACCTATATTTGGCGTATTGAAAGCTATTTTAACGTATTGAACGTAGAGTCAGGGGTTTTTATAGTATTTTACTACCTATATTTACATTTTGGAAAGCTATTTAAACGTATTGAGCGTACAGAGTATTTTGCATTATTTATGGTAATAAAAGGTAATTATTGTAGAAAATAAAAGATATTTTAATTAAAACATTTCGGTGATCTATTTCAAAATTAAATGGTAACCCCGTATGCGTAACAATTTCAATATGCAAGATACTCGAGAATGGTAAAATAGTCTATATTTAAAGTTAAAATGCGAAAACTATATTTGTAGTGTTCAATTTTAAAAAAAAATACTTCAGCTTTTAAATAAGATTTTTTTCTGTATCTACCCTATATCATTTACATATTATTTTTATTCTAATTTAACCATAACTTTAAAAACGTTGCACGTCTGAATAGCTGTGTAGAGTACTATTAACAGAGATAAATATTTCTGGGTTCAGTTAATGTGATGATTCGAGTGAAAAATTTGCATATGTTAAAGTTATTGAATTGAAGGAAACTTCAGTGTTTTCAGAGTGATAATTAAGGGAAGTTGCCGTACAATATAGTTGAAAATTATCTTTTTAAGTCTGTGTCCACCCATTGATTATGTTAGGAAGTGAAAAAATTTCATTTAGCAAGCTTTTCTTAAATTTCGGTATCCACCCTGTATCATTTAAAAGCTCAAGCATTGTTTTTATCAAGTTAATTTAAAAAATATCTTAAAACAAGCTTCCCTAAGTCTGACTAGCTCTGTAGGGTAATAATAAAATAGCTAAATATTTTTAGGGTTTAATAATTGTGATGCTTAGTGAAAATTTTCCATATATTACAGTATTAGGTTGGCTAATTATTTTTTTCACCTGCTACCATTCTCAACGGGTGAACATAGAATAACAAAGATAATTGTCCAATATATTTAAAGCCAACTTTCCTTACATTTCACTATGAAAACACTGAACCTTCTTTCAATGCGATAACTTTATTACAAGCATTTTTTTCCTCCAGAATTACAATTATTGAATCGAAAAAAAATATGGAACCACCCTAGAATTAACCAACACAGGTATTCAGAAGAGATGGTGTTCAATTTAAAAAAAATTACTTTTTTTGGATCCACCCTATATCAGTTATATAAAACCTGAAATTATTTATTTTTTTGAATTCTAATTTAACCATCACTTTAATAACGGTAACTTCCCTTAAATTTCAAACTGAAAGCACTAAAGTTTCATGCAATCCAATAACTTTGACTTTTGAAAATTTTTCACTCAGAATCATCACATTAAATGGGAGCCACTCTGTATCGTAAAATTAAAAGCTCAAGCAATTTTTTTTTCCAAATTAATTTTTAACTTATCTTACAACACGCTTCCCTAAGTCTGACTAGCTCTGTAGGTTAATAATAAAATAGCTAAATATTTTTTTGATTCAATAATTTTGATTCTGAGTGAAATATTTGCATATATTACAGTATTAGTTTGACTAATTAATTTTTTTTCATCTGCTACCATACTCAATGGGTGAACATAGAATAATAAAGGTAATTTTCCACTATATTTAAAGCCAACTTCCCTTACATTTCACTATGAAAACATTAAGCTTCTTTCAATGCGATAACTTTATTACATGCATTTTTTTCCAAGAATTACGATTATTGAATCGAAAAAAAATATGTGACCACCTTAGAATTACCCAACACAGGTATTCAGAAGATATGGTGTTTAATTTAAAAAAATTACTTTTTTTTGGATCCACCCTATATCAGTTATATAAAACCTGAAATTATTTATTTTTTTCAATTCTAATTTAACCATCACTTTAATAACGGTAACTTCCCTTAAATTTCAAACTGAAAACACTAAAGTTTCATGCAATCCAATAACTTTGACTTTTGAAAATTTTTCACTCAGAATCATCACATTAAATGGGAGCCACTCTGTATCGTAAAATTAAAAACTCAAGCATTGTTTTTATCAAGTTAATTTTAAACATATCTTAAAAAACGCTTCCCTAAGTCTGACTAGCTCTGTAGGTTAATAATAAAATAGCTAAATATTTTTTGGGAGTCAATAATTTTGATTCTGAGTGAAATATTTGCATATATTACAGTATTAGTTTGGCTAATTAATTTTTTTTCATCTGCTACCATACTCAATGGGTGAACATAGAATAACAAGGGTAATTTTCCATTATATTTAAAACCAATTTCCCTTACATTTCACTATGAAAACACTGAAGCTTCTTTCAATGCGATAACTTAATGACATGCAATTTTTTTGCCCAGAATTACAATAATTGAATCGAAAAATTATCCAACTCGGCTTATTACGCGGATAATACAGAAATATAAATTATGTGATCAAAACGTTTTACGAATAATTTTGAGAGATTTATCTATTGAATAAAAGTTAACCATCCCCAACCTCAAAGGTGGTATCGCGCTTAGATAGAAGACCCGATATGTTCGCGAATTCCGACAACGAACATAATTTCAAACTATGTTTTTTATATTTTTTATTTATTTCTTTTGTTTTGTTTAATTATATATATTTAAAATTGAAGCTGAAACAAATTTTAAAATGACTTTGGTTTCCCATAAGATATGCTACCCTCCCCACCTCGCAGTCTTGCGCGCGTGCGCTGATTTCCCCTGGGGGGGACGCGGTCTGGGGCGCGGATTTCTCGGGGGGGGCGCGATCTGGGGGCGCGTCGCGGTTAATTTAAAAATCAAATGAAAACATAGATTTAAGTGTTTTGCGCGGTTAATTTGAATTTGAAACATGGATTTGAGTGTTTTGACTTCATAGAATATTCGTTGTTAAAGTAACGTAGAATGGAAATATTTTTAAACTTTATTTTAATATCATTGTAGTACTTAAATATGCTTGGCACTTGACCCTATATCACGAGTATTTCTTAAAACGACTATACATCTAAACTCTACTTTTAACGCGGCAAAATACAATTCCGATATTCAAATATTTAAAAATACTTAATGAAAAGAGACTTTAACCGTTTTTAAAATTCACAATATATTTATTTAAAAAATCGCGGAGACCCCCCCGAAATTGTCGTGAAGGAACTAGCTATATCAACAGTATCGACCCCTCCAGCCGTTCAAGCTTGGACTTTCGAACAACCCTATCCAGTACAACAACTTCCGAACGCCATTAAAAGACAAAACGGCTGGGTGTCTAGGAACCTTCACGGTATTTGCTGGACCGCGGGGTATCTCCCCTATTATAAACTACCCGCCTGCCTTATATCAGCTGTATCGAGTGCTGATATGATTTTTACAAAAGGAGACGTAAAGTGTAAATTTTTAGCCGATTATATTGATACCACCATATACGATTTGGAAACTTTTGACTGTCCCCGAGCTGCGACTTTTGATACGCCCCCGCCAGTGAAATGTCTATTCAGACATCAAACTCTAAACACCCGACAACCGTGTTCTTTGGAACGAAGTCTACTTTTCGCCGACTGGATTACCCAGAACCGCGCTGAAATAGACAACCAAATACGATGTCCATTTTAATTTTTTTTGTATCACACTATAATATTTTTTTTGACTCGTAAAAGAAAAATAATTTTTGTAATATATCATCTTATAAAATTTTTTTGTAAAAATAAATATTTTTTATTATCTAATAAATCCGACTCGTTATTTCTCATTGCTCGCGTCATTTTTTAGATTACGTAATTAATAGTTCATTGTGTCCATTCATTCGCCCACGTTGGAAAAATATTATAAACGTATTTTAGAATAAACAAATATTGTGGAACTGTCCTGTACATTTAAAATTTTAAAGAAATGAATAAAAACCACTATTGCACAGTAAAATAGTTTTGTTTATTAAAACGTTTTAATAAACAAAACTATTTTACTGTGCAATAGTGGTTTTTATTCATTTCTTTAAAAAAAAAAAAAGTATTTTAGAATTTTAAAAATATTAAGTGTCAATTTACCCAAATGTAAAATTTACTTTATACGGTCACCTTTAAATATAACAATGTATTCAATATAAAAACGTTTATTCACATTTTCTTTACAGCGGTTTTAATATTATGAATTTTATTAGTTTTACAATATTCTTGAAAATAAATCAGAGCAGCCATTTCCTTTTCAGTCGGCATTTTTAATTCGGCTGGCAGGTTAGATGTAGTTGACTCGGTTGATTCCATTGTGGCACCGCGCTTTTTACATTCCCCAATAAGTTCGTTAAGATAATCGATAATTTTATCATCTGACATTTCCTCGGCCTCCGTGTAATGGAGAGATTCACTCGCATCACAATCACACGCCAGATCCGAATCTTCTTTCATTGTATTACACGATAAATGAGTCATTAAATGTTGTTTGAAACCTCTCACGGACCGGTATATTTCCGCGCATATCCAGCATTTCTTGGGTACCCTAAGCGGAGACATCTTCCTCTTTCCCATAGCGGCTGGCTTATGAAAACCACAACGCATCTACGTAATCGTTACGTTTCATGGTGTAGATTACGTCATCTTTAGTGAGTCATTTTTAAATTACTTCATTTTTATAGATAACGTCATTTTTATAGATTACGTCATTTTGGGGGGTTTAAACCCAGAAATATTATTCCGTAGCTCAAAGAGAATCGGGATGGCATAAATATATTGTAAATTTTAAAAACGGTTAAGTATTTTTAAATATTTGAATATCGGAATTGTATTTTGCCGCGTTAAAAGTAGAGTTTAGATGTATAGTCGTTTTAAGAAATACTCGTGATATAGGGTCAAGTGCCAAGCATATTTAAGTACTACAATGATATTAAAATAAAGTTTAAAAATATTTCCATTCTACGTTACTTTAACAACGAATATTCTATGACGTCAAAACACTCAAATCCATGTTTCAAATTCAAATTAACCGCGCAAAACACTTAAATCTATGTTTTCATTTGATTTTTAAATTAACCGCGACGCGCCCCCAGACCGCCCCCCCCCCCCCCCCAAGAAATCCGCGCCCCAGACCGCGTCCCCTCAGGGGAAATCAGCGCACGCGCGCAAGACTGCGAGGTGGGGAGGGTAGCATGTCTTATGGGAAACCAAAGTTATTTTAAAATTTGTTTCAGCTTCAATTTTAAATATATATAATTAAACAAAACAAAAGAAATAAATAAAAAATATAAAAAACATAGTTTGAAATTATGTTCGTTGTCGGAATTCGAGAACATATCGGGTCTTCTATCTAAGCGCGATACCACCTTTGAGGTTGGGGATGGTTAACTTTTATTCAATAGATAAATCTCTCAAAATTATTCGTAAAACGTTTTGATCAAGTAATTTATATTTCTGTATTATCCGCGTAATAAGCCGAGTTGGAAAATTTTTCGATTCAATTATTGTAATTCTGGGCAAAAAAAATTGCATGTCATTAAGTTATCGCATTGAAAGAAGCTTCAGTGTTTTCATAGTGAAATGTAAGGGAAATTGGTTTTAAATATAATGGAAAATTACCCTTGTTATTCTATGTTCACCCATTGAGTATGGTAGCAGATGAAAAAAAATTAATTAGCCAAACTAATACTGTACTATATGCAAATATTTCACTTAGAATCAAAATTATTGACTCCCAAAAAATATTTAGCTATTTTATTATTAACCTACAGAGCTAGTCAGACTTAGGGAAGCGTGTTTTAAGATATGTTTAAAATTAACTTGATAAAAACAATGCTTGAGTTTTTAATTTTACGATACAGAGTGGCTCCCATTTAATGTGATGATTCTGAGTGAAAAAATTTCAAAAGTCAAAGTTATTGGATTGCATGAAACTTTAATGTTTTCAGTTTGAAATTTAAGGGAAGTTACCGTTATTAAAGTGATGGTTAAATTAGAATTGAAAAAAATAAATAATTTCAGTTTTTATATAACTGATATAGGGTGGATCAAAAAAAAAGTAATTTTTTTAAATTGAACACCATCTCTTCTGAATACCTGTGTTGGGTAATTCTAAGGTGGTCACATATTTTTTTTCGATTCAATAATCGTAATTCTGGAGAAAAAAATGCATGTAATAAAGTTATCGCATTGAAAGAAGCTTCAGTGTTTTCATAGTGAAATGTAAGGAAAGTTGGCTTTAAATATATTGGACAATTATCTTTGTTATTCTATGTTCACCCGTTGAGAATGGTAGCAGGTGAAAAAAATAATTAGCCAACCTAATACTGTAATATATGGAAAATTTTCACTAAGCATCACAATTATTAAACCCAAAAAATATTTAGCTATTTTATTATTACCCTACAGAGCTAGTCAGACTTAGGGAAGCTTGTTTTAAGATATTTTTTAAATTAACTTGATAAAAACAATGCTTGAGCTTTTAAATGATACAGGGTGGATACCGAAATTTAAGAAAAGCTTGCTAAATGAAATTTTTTCACTTCCTAACATAATCAATGGGTGGACACAGACTTAAAAAGATAATTTTTAACTATATTGTACGGCAACTTCCCTTAATTATCACTCTGAAAACACTGAAGGTTCCTTCAATTCAATAACTTTAACATATGCAAATTTTTCACTCGAATCATCACATTAACTGAACCCAGAAATATTTATCTCTGTTAATAGTACTCTACACAGCTATTCAGACGTGCAACGTTTTTAAAGTTATGGTTAAATTAGAATAAAAATAATATGTAAATGATATAGGGTAGATACAGAAAAAAATCTTATTTAAAAGCTGAAGTAATTTTTTTTTAAATTGAACACTACAAATATAGTTTTCGCATTTTAACTTTAAATATAGACTATTTTACCATTCTCGAGTATCTTGCATATTGAAATTGTTACGCATACGGGGTTACCATTTAATTTTGAAATAGATCACCGAAATGTTTTAATTAAAATATCTTTTATTTTCTACAATAATTACCTTTTATTACCATAAATAATGCAAAATACTCTGTACGCTCAATACGTTTAAATAGCTTTCCAAAATGTAAATATAGGTAGTAAAATACTATAAAAACCCCTGACTCTACGTTCAATACGTTAAAATAGCTTTCAATACGCCAAATATAGGTGGAAAAATAATAGAAAAACACACACATACTATTATTATTTTTTAATTTTTGGAAATACACAACATCCACCAGTTACTTCGCAAATATGACGAACTGGCTGCTCTCTTTGTCCCTAACATATCACAATTTAAACACAAATATATGCGTGGTAACGCTTTTAATACACCTGGAGGAATTTTTATACTTAGAATTCTTTTTGATTGGAAATAAACAGCTTTACGGTACTTCAAACAGATTGAGTATCCGTCACAGTACCATGCTAGCCCTCCGACAGTTGGAACATGAAAAACTGAACCGTCACAATATATACAGAAGTAGTCACCAGTTCTTAATAATGACGTGATTCCGTCTTTCTTCAATTCTTCGACTGATATTGCATTCACTAGTGGTAAATACACGCTTGGTTATAAATTCATATATAATTCTTATAATAGTTTCTAGTGAAGGCTACCAGTAATTAAGAATTAACATTACAACTAAATAATTATATATAAAAATAATGTGATTTCTAAGCTAGCTTTAAAAAAAATAACCGAAAACAATCTTACTTTTGAAAAATGACTCTTTAATATCAAAAATCGTCTGTCATACTCGGAAACAATTAATTGATCACTGATGTCGTTTCTAATATTTCTTCAGCTTTTAAAGAAAAAAAAGAGTTACTCGAGAATGGTAAAATAGTCTATACTTAAATTTAAAGTGCGTTTTAAATTGAAGTGATTCTTATTTTGTATTCCACTTTCACAATGGGAAAAGTGTCTTTCTCAAATGTTGTAGTTGTACTATTGTTAGAACTATTTAAATCCATAAGATAGAATCGTTCAGTACTTTGCGGATATAAAAAGAGGGACTCGTTCAAATGGAAATATTTTTAAACTTCATTTTAATATCATTAGCGTGTAAGTGGTCCATGTACCCAAAATTGAACCGCAAGTTCAGATATGCTAATACATAGAAAATACTATAAAAGCATCTTAACTCTACTTTTAATACATCAAAAAAAATTCCGATATTAAAATATTTCAAAATACTCAATTAATGTACTAAGTTACGTTAAAAAAGAGCCTATCGTAAACACGAATTCCTCCAATTGTTAAACATAGATTCCAGATTAGATGGTGTATGTATGATGGGTAAGACTCTTGTCAGAAAGATGAATTTTTATTTTAATACGTTAAAATAAATTTCGACTATACAAATATAGTTTTCGCATTTTAACTTTAAATATAGACTATTTTACCCTTCTCGAGTATCTTGCATCTTGAAATTGTTACGCATACGTGGTTACCATTTAATTTTGGAATACATCACCAAGCTAAAAATATAAAAATTGATAAAAACTTAAATGGCTACGTCCTCATCCGAGAACAGCGGAGATGGATTTTACATTTTTGGTGGGAACAATCGTTTGTTATAACCATTTTAGCGCGAAGAATCCACACCTGATGTAAAAACGACACTTTTAGCTAGCGAGAGGGGACACCCGCTGTGTCTATTTTACGCGCTGGGGGAAAGGGCCATCCTCTATCTACCCTTTACCCCTTAGGGCCGATATTCCGTAAGACGGATAGCTTTGCGCATCGTAAAAGTGTTTGAAAATAATGTTACACGGGGAAAGTGTTTGTCGGTGAAAATAGTTATGAATAGATACACAAAAGGCTCGACCCATTGAACTATTTGGATTTCACCCACGTTTCCCCTATTTAACGGCTGTTTGCATAACATCGTTGTCCACACCGCCTTAGGGGCAGATAACCTATTGACCTAACATCGTAAATCATCTAACCTCGTAAATCAGCTAACCTTTTGACCTGCCGAAAATGTACGCAAAATGGGGCCCCTACAGGGGCCTGTTTCACCCCCGTTTCCCCCGCCCGCAGGTGCCCCCTTATCGGTATACACACTCACTTATCTCTCCCTGCCTTGGGCAGTGCACCCGAAAATATAATTTTGGACAATGTCGGTTTCGAAAACATTTCCATATCACTTCTTGGTCTGTAGGGTGAAGGATTATCAAAGAAATTACCATGCATTATGCATAATGCAATTTACGTGGTTCAGGTGCCATAAATTAAGTAGATTAAGGGTGGTCATACGGGGGGCGCCCCCAAAGCATTAAAACAATAAATAAAACTGTTTAAAACATTTTAATAAAACTGTTTAAAACATTTGTGTACTGAAATAACCAGTTTTTCAAAAAATATTGGCTCTCCGAGGAATTATACGTTTGAAGTTTGTAAATTGGAATTAATGGATTCCAGTATATCTACAGTGTCAGATATGCTAAATGTTTTTAAAGAACTTCTATGTTAATCTTACTGAAGCTAGCCATTTAAGTAAATATCTGTTACTCAAGTAAACTTTACATAATGAACTGTTAATTTTACACTCTCGATGTGTGTAATAAATTCAGCTGCAAATATTCCTGAACATTTTTACAATGTCCTTCTGTACATTTTTCAAGACCAACCCATTTTTATAGAATACAGGCCATTTATGTTCTTATGTTCCTGTATAAAATAAAGGATACGTGTAATTTGTACAGGATCATTCTGTTCAAGTTGTACACACACGTTTCATGTAAATATCTTCTGTTAAATTAAAGGATAACAGTAATAATCACAGGAATATTCTGTGCAAGTCATATACAGACGGTTCCTGTAAAATTATCCTGTTAAAACTTGGGTTTTTTCTCTCAGTGTAATTAGTAAAGTAAATCAGTGTATCATAAATTAATAGACAGTTTCAGAAAACTCATTAACACTAATTAACTTCCCTGTTGCGTTTTTTGGCATTCTTTCCAAACTCGTGAAAGTCATAGACGTACGCTTTCAAAAGATTTTGCTGGAACTGCAGAAAAATGCCATATGTAGCATAATGGACTAACAAAACGTAAGGACGGTTCGCAGGCGGCTATCTCCTTTAGAAAGGCTCGTCAGAGTTTCGTTAAAAGTCAACCCCCTTTTTACCCCTCCGCGACTGAAGGTAGCCGAGTCAAAACGGAAAAAGGTACTGCCATCTTTCCGCGGCAAAAATACTTTTTTTAAGTAGAGACAAATAGACGAGTTCTAACTTCTAACGGTTTTTCCTTTTACAAACTTTACAAAGCGAACTAAGCATTGGTTTAAACATTCACTTACAATTATCAGAGTCAGTTACTTCATCGTTTTTACTCTTCTTTTTTTCCGGGGATATCGATAATAAAGCTTCAAATGTATTCGACGAAAAATTCATTATTTCAAAAAAATATTTGAATAACGGCAGCTTAATTAAGGTATGGGCCATCATGGACAGACAAAACGTTTAAACACGTTGTGACGTTTCTCAACTTTTTTTCCTCCCCTTCCAACGATTTCATCCCCTTGGCTCAGTTTGTCAGTTATGCCAAGAAACGCCGCCAGAGCGCACATTTAACGATCGTAAGCCGCAAAATTTGCTCTGCGAACCGTCCTTACTTTTTGTTAGTCCATGGTAGCATCCTCCTTTATTATTGATACCACACATTCCTCTTTCTTGGCCTTCGGAAAGCGCACTCTAAACTGTGGGTTGCCATCTGTGGTTTCTTTTTCTACCCGTTTACAGTTTTCGTTAGTGTGAAGGGCCGCGAGACTTAATCTAGAATAAAAAAGGGTTAAATTAGTAAGTCTTCCTACTTTGGTGTAGAAGTATTTCAATATTACCTGCATTACATTCCTTCATAAAAAAATTGTCATTTTTTGGGGCCTTTTTCAATAGTTGCGAGTGATATTCTTCCAGGCTACTACTCTGGCCTTCACTGGATACCATTTTTATGTCATTGCACAGTCGTGTGTTTCGGACTATCTTGGAGAGCCAATGAACCTAGTTGTATTGAGTTGTATTTTAAGTAATTGAGCTAGATTATTATGAATTGGATTTATTTCAAATTACCTTTTTCCTTTTATTTTCATCAATTGGTTGATGCGGGAAATTTTTAAAATAAGGCAAAGAATGGTTTTCATGCTTATTTGAAACATGATTGAGCAAACTTAACTACTTGTCCCTCTTTTCAAGTGGTCTTCCGGGACTAGAACAGGCTGACGAGTGTAGATGATTCTGGATGCTTTGATTACACTTTTCAATAAGGTAACAGTCAGTGTATTTTCACGCTTGTATCAACTTTTTGTCAATAGCTTTCGTTATATGCTTTAGTCAAATTGATGCTCTATCTCAGGGTAATTATCTCTCAAATATTTTCGAACTTGTACGTGTCTATCTGTAACAAGTGTTTCTAGGTAAACCTCTTGTTCTTCCAAGACCTTCATACACCTTTTGAGTCCTTCAAATTCCATTGCATTCGATGATTTTACTTCATTACACTGCACTCGTTGAAATGTTACTATCTCTCCAGTTTTTAGGTCCATTAACGTGTATGATTCATATTGACCTAGACAAAGGACAATAATTATTGTTACTATCATGTCAGACAACCAGAAATTCAAATTAACTTACCGGGACTGTCCATTCTCGCGTCGCCTCCAAATTAATGCATGTCCCCACTCAATTTACATTTTGATTCAATTTTGATTTCCTCTTCTTTCCAAAGCAAAATAATGTTCGAAGTGAAATGACTGGTATTTGGATAAATTTAAACATGTTTATCACAGTAGTTGAGAGACTTCCAGAAAATAATATGGAAGCCGCAGGAAATAAATCTCCGAAAGGCATTAGTCCACTCATATGTTGGCTGTTCCAATTTCTTATATGACGTTCAAAGCAAAAAGACTCCACGATAACCATAGTTCCTACTGTACGTTTAACTTTAGCCATGCAAGTGAGGTTGGAAATTAAACAAGCTGAAAAAAGAGCCAACAAGCAGCTTTTAAACACAATATATTTGCGCTCAATGGGTTGTGGCAGCACTTCGTTGTCCGATTCTGATTAAGACCTATAAAAAACATGGTTATTAAAATGAAAAGGTTTTTAGACATTCTAAAAAATTTCTTACTCAGAAAATGTATCAGGTACAAAGTCTAGGTCATGATCAGTTTTAGGTTCTGGTATAGTTTCATCATTACTCTCAGTTTCAGAAAATGTATCTCTTTTTCGAAGTCTAAATTATCATCAAGTGAGGTTGGAAATTAAACAAGCTGAAAAAAGAGCCAACAAGCAGCTTTTAAACACAATATATTTGCGCTCAATGGGTTGTGGCAGCACTTCGTTGTCCGATTCTGATTAAGACCTATAAAAAACATGGTTATTAAAATGAAAAGGTTTTTAGACATTCTAAAAAATTTCTTACTCAGAAAATGTATCAGGTACAAAGTCTAGGTCATGATCAGTTTTAGGTTCTGGTATAGTTTCATCATTACTCTCAGTTTCAGAAAATGTATCTCTCTTTCGAAGTCTAAATTATCATCAGAAATTACAATATGGCATTGGGTTGCTATGGCTGCGGCAACTTCATAATCAGTTAGAATACCTGCATAATCATTAAAAGCCAATTGTAATTCAGAGTTACAAAACTGATAGATTTTAATATTTTTTTTGACTCTTCTTTGTTTGTTAATAAGTAGATTTAAATGTTTTCTTTCCTGGAATTTTAAGCGTGGTTTTAAGTTCGATATTCAATGGGTCAGTTTGACTTGCAGTATGTGCTCTTGAGTTTTGTATTACTGTGCCAGGATAATTAATTCCAAAGTAGTAGTATAGAAGTAGTTCCGGATAAGTTTTCATCGTGGCAACTAACATCTGTCTCATTGGTCACTACTTGTTCAATCAGTAACTGATTAACAACCTCTTTTCTTATACTTTTTTCCGCCGCAGGTCTTTTGAATGTCTCTCGCTCAGGTTGATTATATACAAAAATTGTGGGCACAGCATCTGGTTTTAGCTTCAGAAGAATGTTACCTGTAAATCCAATGATTGACAAAATTTAGCGCTACTAATTGGTTCAAAACATTCCTTTTCAAAATGTAATTGGCATGCTCGTGAAGACGCGGTAGGCACGAAGTTCTTTCGTTTAATTTTAGCCATCCATTTCTTGAATAACACTGAAGGGGAAAGCGAAAAAAACTATTTCCCGGCGTCGAGCTTGAAGATGTACAGGCATAGGAAGAACAATAACCCATTTCATATAATAAAGCGAAGCTTATGCTTAAGTTTAGATTTAAAAATCACCGTTTAGACGAAAATGTAGACAGATGTAGTGGTAAAATCAAGGTTAATAACTAGTAATGTAAATAACTTTAAAATAAAAATATATAAATATAGAATTATAAGTTTATAACACAAATAAAACCAACATCGTATAGCGATAGCATTTTTTAAGCGGGAAATACCGAGAGACTTCGCAACGGTGACGTCACACGAATAACATGTGCGCGTAGCCTAACCGGATATAATCAAGGACGCCTCTGCTTTGCAGGGAAGCATCGTCGGTATAGCGGGCTATGTCGTGAACTTTAATGCTTCACGAACGCATCCATACCGCCGAAAAGCCTTACATTTGCAACCATTGCCAACTTGAATTTCCTCGAGTCCCTAATTTGGCACGGCACTGCAAAGTGCATTCGCAAGAAAAACCTTATCGGTGCGATCAAAGCAAAAAAGCTTTTCGCGTACAGACACCTTAATAAGACACAAATTTACTAATTCCAGTGAAAAGGCCTTCGCCTATAACCTCGGAAATATAGTTTAGAAATTAACCTATACGTTATGTTTATCGCGGTATACCCCATTTGTTAAACCAGAATCTGTTGAAGTGTAGTACTTGTAGTTTCAGTACCACGTTCAAATGTAACTTTAAATGTCATTTAAGAATTCATAGCGGTGATATTCTGGATTAAAGTTCCGGCATTGAAGTGGAAATTCCAGAAACTTATGGATATTTAAAGTGGATTTCTGCCATTTAAATATATTGCAATTTTTTGCTAAATTTCAGGAAAATTGTATTTCATTGAATTGACAAATTTAAGGGTTTGTAAATGAAGTACAGTTATTGCACCTTTAACTTACATAAGAAAATCGATCGTTTTTTTGTCCAATTGTAGAAAAGGTACCAGGAATCCACACCTTGACCTAGGAAGGCTTACCATATCCCCTGAGGTAAGATCTCGCGGACCGTTTTCGTCCCTCTTCTCAGCCATGCCTTACTGCTACCTCGTGTACTGCTGTTGTCATCTCGGGTAGCCCGACCCATTAGTAGTAGGTGGGGTTTATTATTTGCAACTCGCAGCAAGAGGAGCCGGATTTGATCCCAGCTTGTGGTATTGGTTGAAAACTCGGACCGACTCTTTCTGCGTTGAGTTTGCTAGTTCTTTACCCACTGGTTTAAAGGGTTTTCCCTTGAGCTCTTCGGTTGCCCCTTCAATAAAAACTTGTTGAGTAATAGTTAGTGTAGGGAGATTTTGGCTCGCATGACATGAAGTTCTTGCCACCACCCTCCTACTCATTGTAACCCAGTCACCGGAATTGATGACTTTAAAAGTTGCTTGATGACTTAGACCTAAGGTGGTGCCTTGATTGTTAGCCTAGATGATTATTATTATAATTATTCCTCAGGTAAGGTGCCCTAGAGCATTCCGAATTCTCTAAAATCGTCTTAAGGCAATGACTGAAAAATACAGGTCACTACGATGCATTCGGCAAATGACACACCCTGTTCCTTTCGTGCTGTCATGAGCATGTCAGCACACAGTGGCTGCATCCACGATAGGTGCGTGGCCACTTCTGGTTCATTAGTCGTTCGCATCAGCTGGGCCAGGAGTTTTCGCAGTCTCTGGGAATATCTCTTGCAGTTTGTCCCACATCTCCTTCAGTTCGTCGCCATTGATGATCATGTTTTGTACCTTCTACAGGTCGGGGATGGTTAACTTTTATTCAATAGATAAAGCTCTCAAAATTATTCGTAAAACGTTTTGATCAAATAATTGATATTTCTGTATTATTCGATTAATTTTTTGATAAATTTGTAAAATTAATCGGAAAAACGCCAAAAGCTCAAATTTTACGAATAATACATGTTTTTTAATCATTTTCCGAAATATTAACCGGTAAATTTCCTTGTTTACAATCTTTTCGCGAAAAAATCCATTTAATCATGGATAATGATTAACCGTCCCCGACCTCTAGTACCTTCCTTGACAGTGATGACTAGCTGAGGCTTCAAGTAGTACAAGAGGCCACTTATTGCTAGCGGCGTAGGTGAGTATTGTTGCATCTTTCCATAGAGACGGAACTGACGGTTCCACATGGTCCCCCCAGTGACGACGTCGAAGACATCGAAGATCGTGAGAATGTCAATGACCGGCAGTTTCCAGTTCTCGGGTTCAGTCAGTTTCTCAATGTCGTGCGGATGAAGACATCCATCGTGAACAGGAATGGTCAGACACTTATTGCTTTCCGGATACTCACTCAGTCGTTTCCATGGTTTGGACGGTAATATCAGTTGCGCAGTGGAAGCTTGCTAGGCCCATAACCTATTCCAGTTTTAAACTTATAGCAAATTGAATGAAGTAAACCAAGCAATAAATTAAACCAAAGTATTATTTATTTTAAACGACATAAGTTAGGAGTAAAAAAGTATTTGGGAACCAAACTGCCTACTGTACTCAATTCTACGGAACGTAACAGAACTCGAACAGATATGGGTTAAAACCGGTTCGATACATAAACAATATATTAAAAAAGAAACAAGGTTATTATCATTAAAACGTTATCTAGGTTACAAACACCTTACTTACATAAACAAACAGTAACGCCAAATTAAACACAGTATTGTATATTTTAAATAGCAGTTTTTGTTTGTTTAAATAAAAACAATTTTGACAGGCTAAAACTAATATCGAAATTTCATACCAGAAATAGTATACCAGAAGATCACAAGAAAGAAATAATTCCATTTAAGAACTCCAAAACTTAAGCCGTCGTGTAAACAATTGTTAAACTATTGCGACCCACAAAAATTGAATGTAAATGTATTTTTTGATGGACAGTATAGGGTGAGCTTCTAATCGGACACGAACAACTATATTTATTCCGAACGTTACTTTCGTCTGATGTCTAACAAAATGAATGGTCGTTCAAATAATGTCTCTCAGCGAATATGAAGCCAGACAAATATATTGAACTGATACACGTACCAAATTATGTTTACGTTCTCAAATTTGGACACAATTTAAATTTCATTTGAACGTTGTAATTATTTTCGTATTCGTATATGCAGTTGTTATATCTTGTTGGTGTGCAACAAGAAAATCAGCCAATAGAGCGACACGAAGAACGTCATAATAATCGGGAACATGATACGAGAAAGGCGATCAATGTCAAAAGGAGTCTGAATTTTCGGCCATAATTTCTTCGCGATGCTCTGCAGTATGGTCTTTCCCTTGCTCGTCGAATTGGCTATTTTTATTTCCTTTGGGAATTCTTTCAGATGGTCGTTCTTTGTGTCCACACCTTTTGGAAAGGGAGTTATTTTACTCTGGAAAGATAAAGGTCTTATAAATAACAGTCCTAATGATGTTTGAAGAAGAAACTTTGTTGTATTATAAGTTTTTAATTTCGGAGGCTATACACGAGGAAACCTTCTCGTAAACTAAGTATTTTACCGATAAGAGTTTTTTTGTGATATAGGCATGGGTGGAGAATCCGTTAATAATTATAAACGCTCTACAAATATAGCTAATTTGATATAACGTCCAACTTAAAAAATGGAAAACGGTTGGCTAGACTAACAATTAGAGTCACATTACTCTCCTCCCAGGTCTCTACCTCAATTCCTTCAATGGAGTGAAAGTCCAATAACATAAAAAAAACCCTTTTCTCTATTTCAAAAACAACTTTCTAGAGCTTTCTAAAAATCAGTTTCTATGATCTCTTGAAATCCAATTAAATAGGGTTCGGTGGACACGGTCGACAATCTGTCCAGGAAATACCAATTAGCAGCTCCAATTCAAGCGAAAATATCAATATCTTCTTTATTTGGCCACCATAAAAATATGACCGTACCGAATCTCATAGTTTATCCCCTTCATGAGCGCCGGGGGGGGGCAATTTTCATACATTTATTAGAGCTTTCATAGCCCATCAAATGGAGAGTTTGGATACAGCCGCACCCTTGCGGGTGCCTATGAACGTCTTCAAACGTTCTTTTTGTTAAATAACAGAAGTAGTATTTTTAAAATACTATACTATATGCAAATATTTAATAGCTACCATGTTAAATCTGGCTCGAGTGTGGGCTGTGGTAAACTCAACAAGGGATGCGAAAACCAGAACTAAGCATCCGAAGAGCCAGATGTCAAGTGCAGTCATGTAATTGACCGAAGGCAACATGTTTCTGGCGGAGACGATCTGGGTCGAAAGGGTGAGTAGAGCGGTGACTCCCAGCGTAATGCGCCCCGGAATGGCATTGACGTCCAACCAAAATGACACGAACGACAGGCAAACGGTGAGAAAACTAGGAATGTAAGTATTGAGCAAAGTTGATGTCAGGTAGCGAACAAAAACCAATTTGCATCTCAGGTCAGTGGTGTTGCCTGCAAACAATCAAGTTCTACATTAATCAACCATATGCTTGCTAAGGCATGTGAAATGTGGCATGGGGGGGCGGGTAAAACAAGAGAACCCAGGAAGACAGTGCACTCCAATCCAAAAGCTGCGAAAGATTGGTATGTAGAATTTTTAAATAACCAATTTATTCAATTGTTTAACGATATTTTGTTGATTTGTGTAATATTCCATTTATAATATTACTGTAAATTGAAATATACTTTCTTCGTGAACGTTACGTTTGCCATGTAATAAAAATTAAGTGGGGAAATACAGAAAGAAACAGTTGATGTAGCAACAAAACACTTGTACCATGCCTTATTTAAAAAGCCTGATTTATACGGGAACATCTTTCAATATTTTCGTTTTCTCGCATTTTCCGTGTTGCATTTCGACAATGCTTTCAACTTTTGCGATGCTATCATAAAGGTTAAAACGAGATTTCAAATGTTAAAAATGTATTTAAAACAATGCATTTTAAACATTTTAAGATAATTTTTCGAAAATTGTTTTATTGAAACGGTTTTTACGCAAAATAAAATAACACGAAGAGCTTAAAACACTTCGAATTTAGTTTTATTATTATTCGTATTAAGTTTGATTTCAAAACAGTTTGAACCAATTTGCAGTTAATTAACTAACAAAAAACCTGATTTTCAAATAAAATAAAAAAAGCGGTTAAAAACCATTTAAAAACCACTGTTGTCAACCTGAAGAGTGGAAACACCATAAAAACAGATAAAATGATAACCGTGTAAAGTGGGTTTCGGTTAAAAGTAGCAACTGACCTGATGGGTAAATGATGTGTTCCACTTCAGGAATGGGGGTTTCCATAAAGAACTGAGAATTCTGGACGAACGATCTGACTATGATACTTGGGATCTTTTTCCCACCTTTCGCTTCTCCCATCCAACGCAATTTTGCATCGTTGTCTCTGCTGTACACTAAAAACACAATCAAATCGATTTATCATCATTTCGGATATTTAAAACCCAGTTCGATCACTCTATTACAAGGTGTCCTAATAATTGAATTTAAAAATTGATTCATAATTTTCATTTTAACCATATGTATTTTTTTTTTCGTCTACAAAGAAAGTAGACTATTTTATCGCTTCAGTATCCCACTAAATAATGCCAAAGTCACGAAAATATAAAAAAACAACGAACATAATAAATAATTATACTTACAGAATTCCATACTCACTGGGCAAGTTTGGGTGTCCATAGGGTAAGCTCGGAAATCCATGTGACAGTTGACAGTTATTTGATACCTTTAGTAATATGGGGATAATTAAAACAGGTGTATTGTATTTAACCCAATAGTGAACGTTGAAAAAACTCAACAGCATAGGTGATACTAGGCATTACATTTCCTAAATGGGTCATCCAACGTTTAATCATGGAGTGACTAGGGGTCGGCTGATTTTAATGAAAATTTCCACAGGTGTTTAGAACGTCATTTTAACAAGTGTTTGTGGAAAGCTTACGTCGAGGGTTTTTAGAAAATATACATTTAAATATTTATATTGGAATTTATACGGACGTTGTTGTTAAAAGTAATGAATCTAACTAATACCAAGAAAAAACATTTTTGTGTATTTGTCATAGACTGCCGCAACATATGGTCCGATGTCGAGGTCTTCTAGAGTGAGTGTTTCTTCCGAAAATTTGGTTACCTTTACTGTGGTGCTGAAATTAACAGCAGAAATACGATACATTTTAAGTTGGTTTTTTGAAATGGGAACAAAACGGTGGGGGCTACGGGACCCGAGAACAGTACTTGCATTTGACATTATGACGCTTTGATTTACTTTAGCATTTTTAATGTCGTCTTTGGAAACATATATCGTAAATTGGCGTTTTGAATTGTTAATTCACCATATTATGGTTAAATAAAACACCTTTGACTTAAATATAGTTGAAAATCCAATCATACCAAAAACATAAATAAACACGGGTAACTACAAATATTTCATTTCACGTATTTTATTTTCACGCCTGAACATATTGAAACAAGTCGTTTGGTTCCAAAGCCAAAGGTTTTTATTCAAGTCTATTTACAGGTTAAATGTCGCGATAATTTGGGCGCACGGTTCGGGGCCGAAGACTGTAGCGGGCAGGTCGAACGGGTTGATCGGCTGGCAGCTGTACGTCTGGATCGGTGGTCGGCTGTACGTCTGGGTCGGTGGTCGGCTGTACGTCTGGGTCGGCGGGCGGCTGTCCGTCTGGGTCGGCGGGCGGCTGTCCGTCTGGGTCGGCAGGCGGCTGTACGTCTGGGTCGGCGGGCTGCTGTACGTCTGGGTCGGCGGGCGGCTGTACGTCTTGATCGGTGGGCGGCTGCGTAGAGCAGTCAAGTAGTTCTGGTCGTTGACTTAGAGCGGCTCCGTGAGCGACGCGACTAGGTCTGAGACTGGAGTGCGTCTGCCCACTCTCGGCTGCAGCCCCTCTACTTATATTCGGAGCGCGGACCTCAGAGAGAGGAGTGTCGCACAATCCTCTCTCTGTTTGAGGTAATCTGTGCATACTAGAATATACGTGTTCCCCTGGCGTGACCGACTCTGTCAAACGGTCTCTCTGGGCATGCGAGTGACTGAAATTTCCCCAGAGGTCCAGTAGTGGGGGTCTTCCTGCTTTGGCATAAGGAGCACGTCCGGATATATTTCTCGACGGATTTCTGCCAGTTCGGCCAAAAATACCGTTCGGATAGGCGGCGAAACGTTTTGAAGAATCCCATGTGGCCTGCGGCAGGGTGGTCGTGAGCAGCTCGTAGCACGTTGGAGCGTAGGGAGATAGGAATGGCGAGTAGGGGTCGTTTTTGGGTTTTGCGATAGAGAATACCGTCGGTCATGAGATACTTCGAAGCTCGGCGTTGGGTCGTTATCGTGGCTGGTAGAGTCGGGTTGTCCAAATAAGTGACGATGGGACCGTATGCTGGATCGGCTTTCTGCAAGGTTGCCACATCGGGGAGGTCGACCAGAGCGGTAATCGGACCAGCGTCAGTAACGCTGTCGCTGTCAGCATCGGGAATAAGGCGGCTAAGGCAGTCGGCGTTTGAATGTTTTCTGCCGCTTCTGTGAATAATCTCCATGTCGTGATCTTGCACTTGGAGGGACCATCGAGCTAAACGGCCATGCGGATCTTTGAGCGTTTGTAGCCAACAGAGAGCGTGATGATCGGTAATAACGAGGACATGACGACAATAGATGTAGGGGCGGAATTGTTTTAAAGCCCAGACTAGTGCTAAACACTCTTTCTCGGTGGTACAATAGTTGATTTCGGGTTTCGACAAAGAGCGGCTGGCGTACGCTATAACTTGTTCGACGCCATATCTTCTCTGCGACAAGACTGCTCCGATGCCCTTGTTAGAAGCGTCGGGGTGAATTTCTGTGGGTAGCTGAGGATCGAAATGGCGAAGTATTGGTGGTCGGGTTAGGAGCGATTTCAGCGTGGTCAAAGCCTTGGCTTGAGCGGGTCCCCATTGATAAGTGGCCTGCGGACTTGTCAATTCGGTTAACGGCCGAGCTATTTTCGAAAAACCCTTGACGAATCGTCGGTAATATGAACATAGGCCCAAGAAAGACAGTAGATCCTTGCGATTGGACGGGGATGGAAAATCTTCGACTGCTTTGGTCTTCGCAGGATCCGGAGAAACGCCGTCTTTAGAGATTATGTGACCCAGGTACTTCATGGAGCGGCCAGCAAATCGGCATTTTTCGGCGTTGAGGGAAAGGACGGCGTCGCTGATACGACCCAGGACTTGTCGGAGGCGGACAATGTGCGTCTCAAGCGTCTCGGAGAAGATTACGATGTCATCGAGATACACAAGGCATGTGTTCCACTTCAATCCCGCAAGGACGACATCCATCGTGTGTTGAAAAGTGGCCGCAGAATTGTTCAAACCCATGGGCAGGACGTTGAATTCGATTAATCCGTCTGGAGTGCAAAAAGCGGTCTTCTCTCTGTCGGTTTCGGCGAGTGGAATCTGCCAATAACCTTTCGCAAGGTCCATCGTGCTAAAATATTGAGCTCCGTGCAGGCGATCGAGGGCGTCATCAATCCTCGGTAAGGGGTAAACATCGCGTTTCGTTAGATCATTGAGTCAGCGAAAGTCGATGCAAAAACGGGGAGATCCATCCTTTTTGGCGACGAGTCGGACATGGGAGGACCACGGACTGGAGGATGGGCGAATAATGTCATCACGCATCATTTTGCGAACTTCATCACAAATAAGTTCTCGTTCTGCAAAAGATGTACGTCGCGGTGGTAGATGTACTGGTAGATGCCCTTGCGTGTCGATCGTATGTGGCGGTAGTTGTGAGCTGCGTAGTGGATCTTCTGCTTTTTTGAAACAGTGACCGAACTCCTTCAAGACTGACTGGATGGTACTGTGTTCTGCCTCGGATAACTCGGCACTAATGTTCGAACGTTGCCAAGCTTCGGAATCGTGAATCGTCAAATGATTTATTGCGGCGGTTGCCGCGACGGAAGTTGCGAAGTTCTCTATGATGCCTATTTGCATGCCAGGTTGTATGATTTGGTCGTCGAATGAGAGGTTGCCGATGGCAGCGGCGAGATCAGACCGCATTGATAAGATCGCGTACGGGGCGGAGAGTCCCGTTTTGCGGCGGAGTTCGATACTGGGCGTAAGGAGAGCTTCAGCGTAGGCAACTGGTCGTGATAACCTGATTGGCAGGAGCGTTTCGGACCAAAGTTTAAGAGTCATCGGAGCATGAATATCGTAGAATGCGACTATCGGAGAAAGGTCCGGGTACGGCTGATATCCAGGTAAGTCGGCTAACGGGGTAGCGGCAGGGTATGTTGACTCAGGTGGTGAAGTCGGAAAATTGAGAACGTCGTCGGCACCGAAATTGAGGACTAATTTGGTGGGACGGCACCAGTCGATACCCAGTAGTACATCGGCGGGCAAATTGGGAAGAACGAGTGCCGAGAACTTGGTTCTGGTCCCTTTCAGGCGGAGATTGATGTCGACCCGACCGGATGAGAATGTAATGTGGCCGCTGGCGGATTTGATCGGCACTTGCCCAGGCTGGACAGGTAATCCATGAGACTCGACGTAAGCCAGACTAATTGCCGAAACTGCCGCGCCGGGGTCAACGAGGGTTTCAGCGGGAGATCCGTTGATGTGGCAGCGAATTAAAGTAGCGTTGGGCGAGGTAGGTAGTAAACATGTAGCGGTCGTAACATCGGTGTGCACGACCGCACCTAGTAGTTTTCCGGAACCGCAGAGTTGACTGGTTGGACCGGGAACGAGTTACAATATCGAGAGACGTGGCCGATACGTTGACAATTGAAACAAATGGGCCGGCCGTCGGGACTCCGCATCTGGTCGGCTCGACGGGGTGACGGCTGATGCTGGTATTGCGGCGTTGCTGGTAGAGCTAGTTGTGCCGGATTCAGTGATGGGAACGTCGGGCGGTGTGTCGGTGGCAGAAGAGCTGGCTGGTGACGAAACGTCGGACGGGAAGGTAGGTGTGGTTGAAATTGTACCATCCTGACTGGGTCGGGGCGGTTTTGCGTTGCTGGGGTTAGTCTAGCTGCGGCACGGCTACGGGCGGCGGCCTCTCTCGCAGAAGTAAGTAGCTTGACGGTAGCATCGAGGGCGGTGACGGTGACCGGAGCGGACTGTACGACGCTTTCGACGAGATCGGGCCGAAGGCCCCGGATGATGCAACGAATTTTTTCTTGATCGTTGACGGCACGGTCCAGTTGACTGCATAGGTGAAGAACATCGGCGCAATATATTTCGTAGCGTTCGGATGGGCCCTGCCGGCGTGTGAAGAGACGTTGCTCGATGGCACCGACATCGACTGGTATCCCGAAGGTTGATAAGAGCAGGGTTTTGGCGGCATCCCAATCAGCCGGAGGAGTGGTGACTAGGATGTTTTCCCAGTACGTTGACGCCACGCCTTCCAAATTCAAGGCGAGATACGTCGGCCAATCAGCGGCGGGCCAGCGGGATAGTGTAGCGATTCTGGTAAAACGTTGGAGCCATGTGTTGATATCGTCTGAGACTGGAGTGCGTCTGCCCACTCCCGGCTGCAGCCCCTCTACTTATATTCGGAGCGCGGACCTCAGAGAGAGGAGTGTCGCACAATCCTCTCTCTGTTTGAGGATTTGAATGGTCGGGCTGTGTTTCTTTGGGGGACGTTACAATATTCCTCATGGATTTTGGAAACCCGAAATTTTTTTCAACTTCCTAAACAATGCATCGCAGTTAGATTGGAAAAATATCATTATTAAATTACATTAATTCCGAAACTGAACCAGATAGGTGGTATATTCATAGTTTTTACCTCTCCGAGGGGACAAAGTCCCTTAGGAGGGGTTATACAATCACCTTGTCTGTGTGTCTGTCTGTCTGTCTGTGTGTCTGTCTGTCCTGTGAACGCGTTCGCATTTTCCGTGCAAAGCTTAATCATTGCGTACGCTGTTTCTAGAAATCTCTGCGTTCGCAGTTGCTAGGAATTAGGGAACGAAGTCGAAGGGTTGGCAAAACCATCGTGCGACGGTGAGCGTTAACGTATTAATTTGCGGTTGGGTTTTTTTTCTTTAAAGCTCGCCGTCGCGACAGTTTTAACTCAGTTTGATTGGATATTTCGTTATTGTAATGTTTATGAGTAGGGTGTGAATGTTTAGTTTGTGCTATGACGGTTGTGGGATTTGAGTTTGTTGTGTTTGTGTTATGACGGTTGTGGGTGTTGAGTCTGTTGTGTTTGTACGGGCGTTCAACTTCTTCTTATTGACTTTTGGGACGGACCGAATGCTGAGTGTTATGGCAACCTCTTAACGTCCAATGGCAGGATTCCCACCAACTGTTCACGGTATTCGTCTTAGTGTCAATTTGCGATTTATTGGCGCCGGCCGGGAATCGAACCCGGGTCTGCTGCGTGCAAGAGATTTACTCTAACCACGATCGTTAAATACCAGTAAAACCGGGATAAAAATAAATGTAATATTTGTTTGGGTGGGAAGATTATAAACACCTTACGTAGATGTTTATTTTGTTTTTGTATCTGTTACTTTAATGTTTGATATTGCATTGGGTGTAGTACAACGTTACTTCTGCGTATTTTGAATGTGTGTGACGTTGAGACAAGGCTAACTTTGTTATAAATAAAATGTTTCAATGTATTTAGCATCACATTGTTTTGTAACTTGGCCATTAGCTTGAAACTCTTTAAGCCGCAACCTGATACATTTTAGATGCACAGAGAATTGGCGCCATTTTACTAGCGCACAGCTCACGTAGGAATATCACTCTTAGCGGAAGAGTATATTAATGGTTTTTAAAGTCTACATTTTTTACGAATGAAATTTTAAAGGTCAAATCTTGTTTTAGCGCAGTCAGCAGATAAGAGGGTTAAAGGGTAGAACCTGTGGTTGATCGACTTTGTTAGTTTTTTGTTATTTATTTACGGGTTTTCTTATCGTCTTAAACATAGTTGTAATAATGCAAAGGCGTTTATTTAACGTTTATTGAAATACGAGTTGTCATTTAGCCAAGTGGCTCTATGTGCTTTGTTGATGGTAAGGGTTTTGCTTCTTGTTAATACATTTGGTGTGGATATTTGGATATCTACGATTCCTAATGTAGTCATTGATTTCCTGGGTGTGCGAGTCATTATATGATATTGGAAATTTAACGGCATTGGTATTTTTCATGCGATTTGTGTCACAACGTCATCTGGAAGTCTACGAGTCGTCCACTACCAGATGTAGAATATAGCTATTCTACGGTATCTTCATCAAGGGCGAGTGTTGAAATAAAATGAGCGATAAAGATGCGGCAACTATTTCGTAAGCGAGAAAAATACAAATACCCTCTGTAGATATTTCTTTCATTAAAATTTGCTTCGTATTATATTCAACTGATAAGCTTGTACTGTAAAAAGGGTTAAATTCAATTGTGCATTGTTTTAGTACGTCTAACGCACTGTTGTAACTACTTAATTTATAATATTCTGAATAAATTATAATCGGTTGTTTCGTCTCAATTATTTTAATTATAATTAAAATTTTATACCGGGCTGAATAGAACTGGGATTACGGTTTAAGTAAATAACTCTGAATTGTGGAGATCTAACTTTAAGGGTCATCTCGATAAATTAATACCACTAGGGACAATTCTTCCGAGGAGAGGTATATTTTGGCTTGCCAACTGGTTTAATTTGTAAAATCCTTTTAACTACATTCACGGGGTGAGACCACTCTGTTCTAAAATGAAAAAAAAGGGATTGTAAACGGCAAACATTTTACGAAAAAGTCAACGGAACCAATATCCACATGGAAAATTTTCGTTACATTATCGTAAACATTATCCAATTTCAATTATATTTTTCTGTGATTTTATTCATAATGACCGTGAATTAACCCAAAATATATGTGACACTTGTTATAACATAACGTTTATCGTGTTCAAATTGAAGAACATCGCGTGCGCTCCTGTATTTTAATATGTTCAGACGAAGTAGATTCTTCTATCCACCCTAGCGAAAATGACCTAAATTTGGCCGCGCTATTTAGTACAATATGACGGCCAGGTGACTTTAGCATATTCTTTCAAAATAAACTTACCTAGCCCGAAGACTGAGTCGGCCCTCCTGTTAATTCTCCATGGGCAAACTCTTCCGAGGAGAGGTATATTTTGGCTTAAAGGCCGACTACATAGTTATTCGGTTTACTCTGTCTTTCACTGGAAGCTGGCTCGCTGCGAGACACATGTGCTATGCAAGCAGCCGACTACCAGTGAGAAACAGCGTAAACCGAATAAATATGTAGTCGGCCTTTAAGGAGTAAATTGAAAATTATTCGTTACCGCCTCAATTTTGTTATTAAACGAAGCGCGTTCGTTTAAAATACCCAAATATAAAGTTTCATTAATTTCCGTTTCGTAGTTAATTAGAAGTAATTAATAGAACCGCCAAACAATTTGAATTTTAGCGTGGTGATTGACGTCTTTGACTGCACGTTATTTATCACCGGGTGCTATCCCCAACATAGAGTTTAGACTTGGATACAAAATGTAGGTGCTACTGATTCCTTGGCTGAAACCGAAAAATCTCCCATAGAACCATGAGATTCGACTATTGAATTTTGTACGTGGGTGTTTACATGGTTTTAAAATACTTTCAAGCGCGCTAAATTGATATCGCCATATCTAATAAAGATATTACAAGAATGAACTTGGTAGGATAGTTGGAACTATGTAATCTACCCGGTGCAGTGGGAAAAATTTCGAAAAAAACCGTAGTCAATGAAGTCACAAACTAGGCGCGGTCAAATTATCGTTAAAAATAAAAGCGGCAGAGGGGCGCTACACGTAAATTTCATTTTGTTATTAAATAAACTTAACTACGGTGAGTGACATTTTCGGAAATCGCATGACCAAATGAACAAGAAAAATATAAAGTAGTTGAGTTTCTATTCTGAAAATCTTTATACAACTTACCCTTTAATATTTAAATATTTTTGACTCAAATTAAATCCGTTGAGACACCGGGTTTTGGTATTAATGTAGCAATATGTCGGACGTTGGAGCGAGAGAATGCACGCGACCCATAAAAAATATTTAAAAAACTAAGGCTGATTTGGTCTCCTAGTGTTTTGAAGAACCTCGTTGAAATTGCTGGAAATATCCCGATGGAGCGCTTACATGTACGCAAAAAATAGCATCCTCGTCAACGCAGGGAACAAACATATTTCAGGTTACTTAAAAGGGATAACTTATATCATCTTCTATCGATGTGAAACTAATATAACCGCTGGTTCGACTTGTTTGGTTTTATACTATTAGAAAATGTTCGGGAGTAATGCGCCGTCAGTAAGGTAAGATTGACTAATTTTAAATTTCACCAACAGATTTATCAGAAGCTAGGGGCACCTGTCGCTAGTAACGTTAAAAGCATGCCGTAGAGCACGTTAACAGACCATATTTAAATTTAGAACATTCCTTTAATTAAAAAAATAAAATAGTTGATTTTATTAAATAAAGACTTGTCTTGTTAAAATGTTGCTCTTACGTCACAAGACACAAGTTTTATTGGTATATTCTCTGCGCGAGCGATTTGCTCGTAGACTTGTCAAAGTAAGAAACTGACGTAAGCGCCACATTTAAACAAGAAGGCCACTTTACTTCATAAAAAGAACTTTTTAATGTAAATCATACCTGCTATAATGATAGAGATTTCCACTTCGCAATACCTTGTACACTTTATTTGGAATGGTCTGTTGGATCAACACGGTATCTTTGCAATTCAAGAAAATAATATCGGGCTTCCAGACACATTCTAAAATTTCGCTCGGAATAGTTTCGGGCTGCGCCAAATGGATATCGGTCACATTCAACGCCTTGTCTTTCCACTTCAGAATAAGAAAAAATTGGAGGCCAAATTGCTGCAAAGAGAGAACACCGATATTTATCTTAGCTACTTCGATATAATTAATTTAACTAACGTTATCATCAAGGATAATCTGAGTTTATCCCTGGGTGTCAAAACTTAAATTCCCTAGAGGTTGGATCGAACCAGCAACCTTTGGCTGGTCGTCCCAACGCCGTTACAATTGGACTTCCGAGGCCACAATTAACTGGCCTTGGACATCCAATGTTCTGAGAAGCGTTTGGGACTGCAATGGGTCTCTCAGTACGAGGTTCCAGTGGTTATCTGCCTTAAAGCGATTTTTCTTGCGAAGTTCCGTCTCGGAAATTGGAACCAGTTATTGAAAAAACTATATTCGAATAAATTACCATTCGTTCTTGACTTATGTCGTAAATGTCCATAATCATCAGAGATACGTAAACTATGGTTGGTGAACCTATAAATATCAATAAAATATTATTGATAATTTGATATACAGGGCGTTTCAAAAGGTTATGCAAAAATTTAAGGAGTTGTAGGGGGTGGGTTGAGAAGTATGCCTGTTTTTCTTTTCATTTTCCTACGATGAGTTGAAAGAGCGCCAGAGAGCTTCAAAGTGTGGCCTATTAGACTCTGGAAGTAGGCTGCAACAAGCGCAAAACCAAGCAGCAGGGAAATGCAAACATTAAGGTTTGGGTTCGTGTGATAGGTAAAAAAGTACTTAGTAAACAAATCAAGGTAACCAGCGTAAAAAAGTAAACTTAAACAGTATTTAAAGTCCAATGCACTACCTTAGGCCCAAATCATCTAGCGACTTATATTGCCTTTAACATGTGGCCGGGTTACAATACATAGGAAGGTGGTGGCAAGCCCTTAATGTGACGCGAGCCATCAGCTCCCTACACTTACTATTACCGTAAACCTTTAGAAGTTTTTGTGTAAGGGGAAACCGAAGAACTCGAGGGAAATCCCCTTTAACTTGCAAAGTCTACGCAGAAGGAGTGATTCCGAGTTTTTTTAAGTAATTTAAAACATTTTTGGTTGCCATGGAAATACTAAAGCCCGTCAAACTTTTACTTTGGGAAATTTCAAGTTACATTAAGTTCTACTAATCCCCAAAATTTAAACAAAAGCACCTCGGGTCGTCTCCTTGCAAGTGCTAACTGCAACGGATATCACTCACGTGGGGGAAACTCTGTCATCATACTTACATAATTCCTTTTTTAAACGGTTGAGTTTCTTTTCCTTGCTATTTATATTTGTTCATACGATTTTGTTGTATTATATAATTTTAAGCAAAAAAATGTTGGGTATATTACTACGGCTTAAAATGAATACTAAAAGTGGTAGTTTTATGCTTAATACTAAACTGATGCTATATAAGTCAGTGAAATATCCTGACTATGCCCCAAAAGATATTATTTACAAATAGCAAGCAACACTTGCAGCAACCGACACCGTGTGTTACAGCATCGGGTGAGCAATTTATGTCGCCACTGACATAATTAGATCTAAATGATATCGGCAATTCAAAATATCTAAATCAAAGCGAATCCAATGTCTCAATAGATAAATAGCGTCGTAATGTTTTTCAGTAAGCCCCTCGAGAAACAAAGCTGAGTTGCAAAATTTATATTGTTATTTCCGAATTGAAGATGTTGTAAAATCTCGATTGAATACTTAACATGGTTCCATGGTTTCTTGTAGTGCTCATGTTTGATGCAAATGTTTGGCCAGCGGTTGGCCCAATCGAAATCTTCGCAAGTACATCGTCGAATGATTACGCTATTGAAATGAAACGAAATGTAAACAGAACTTGGAATTTAAACCTCGTAAAAATGAATTGTTGAGAAGGGAATAATGATATAATTATGTTCCATTTAAAAAATTAATACCATAGATATATGAAAAACTACAGATATTTAAATTCTTAATTTTATACTGATAGCAGCCTTATTTTCAAAATAAGAATATTTCCGCAGATTCGGCTCCACAGGCGTCGTGTCGCAACTCTGCCCTTGTATTGCACGCGTGTGAAATAGTGTTACCAACTGTGGATGGTTATTTCCGCGAAATTGAAAACGGAATCCGCAAAAATAAATGTGAACCTACGACTCTAAAAAGCGAGGTTTTGATAGCTATTTCGTTTTTATTCAACTTACTGATTATACATATAAGCCGTGATTATTTTTAGCATTTTTCAGCGTGCAGGTAGATCGGAAAAAAATTATTATCTTAGTAGCCTATACATTATTTTGCGAGCTTTTGAAGATGAGTTGGGGGGTTACGGCCATACGTTTTGGGGGGCCTTTGAAAACATTTTGGAGGGGCCAATTTGGGCGACTACACTAAAGAGATAAAGTAATTGTTCAATAATATTTTTTGAATAATAAAACCTAAGATAAAACTATTAAAAAAAGAAATCGGAGCCAGCTCCGTGATAACTGGAGCTGGAGCTGGAGCCGACGGGAGCCGGAGCCTAAATGGTCGGAGCCAGAGTCGTGTGGTGCACTAATATCCGTTTCATCGTTTTGTAATTGCGTTTTTTGAAGAATTCATACCATCTACATTGCCCAAAATTTGTAATTTTCGTTTCAACGACTTTTGGAGTTGTTCCGCACTATGATGTTTTTTAAGTTTTGATATATGCGTGTTTTTTCATTATATTAGCTTTTATCGCCTAGTATTTTTCCCTAAAAAAAATCAAAAATCCTAGGTTTTATTTGCTATAGAATCTTTATGGAAAAATCCTTAATTTTTATATACCGAAAGCAAATGTCGTCGATTATTCCTCAAACAATTTCGAATATAACACTGATGATAGTTGTGGGTGATGGAAATTAACATTTGAAAATCGCGAGTCTGTAAAACGCTGTATTAGATTCCATTTTTATAACCTTCATTTAGTACAAAATTTCAATATCCCAAGAGTTGAGGGATCCCGCGAATTGGTTAAAAATCTCACTTAAAAATAAAATTTCTAAATCGCAGTGCCAAACTGACGAAAGCTAACTAAAAAATATAGCTAAATCGAACTTAATTTACGACATCTATGTCGATTTCAATTAAACAATTTCGAAAAAGAAGTTCTTCGGCATCGATTTCAAGTGGAGCACCGAGGGTTTCATATTCCCTGTCGATTAAAGGGAATATAACCTGTAAAGCCCGCGTTTGCATCGGCAAATGTAGGCTTTGTCCCTAACAGTCTTTCCCTTTCCTTCAGCAAGTTATCTCGTTGTTTTTGGGCCATCGCTGCTGGGGAAGGTAGGGATGACTCATCCTCACTCGCGTCGTCCACCTTTGGAATTCTCCGAAAGTGGCGACCTCTGACCCGAAGGGTTAAGAGCGGGGTAAAGTTACCGGTGACGCTTACTATTGCACCACAGTGAGTCCGCAAAGATTTCTTGGCGGACTTTCTTCTCCAGCCAATTAGGTTGGAGACCGGTAGCGTCATCTGAGGGGCCCGCTATATAAGGGACGTCGGGACAATGGGCTCTCTCTCTTGGTTACGGACTCCGACCTAACCAGTCAAATCTTTTCTATTCTCTCTTCTAGAGAAAGTTTAGTTGCCATACCTTGTAACATTTGGTAACTATTTATATATTATTATTTATAAAGAGTATTTTACTGTTAGACTCTCGTACATGGTTTAAACATAAGCCGACAATTTCCAGGCTTCACAAATGGCGCCTGAGTTGTTGAATGTACGAGAGTTCAGGTTATTTTAATTTTTAAGTGTAATTTTTGGGTATGGGTTAGTTAAATTTTTAGTGTTAGTGTATTTTAGTGTATTGGGGGTACCTTTGTTTCCCAGTGGGTTTTCCGGAGGGGTTTTTGGGTTAGGCGGCTCTAGGGATTTTAGAGTCGCGGTTTAGGTCTTAAACATTAAAACCAGGTCCGGAATGGTTTTGGGAAATGAAGGTGGTACTGGTGCTGGAAACCCAGCCCAGGAGGATATGGCGCAAGTCATGGCTCGTGCTTTGCGCGAGGCCTTGGACGGTTTTGCGACTAGCCGGAATGCGGGAGCACGCGCTGCCCAAATCCCGAGGGTTAAGCTAAATGTAAAAGCGCCGATCCACATGGGTCCGGCCGACGAGAAGTCTCCGTCGGAGTTCCTGGAGGCTCTCGACCGGTATCAGGCGATTACGGGGTACAGCGAAGGGGATATCCTCTTGCAGGTACTACCGTCTTGCATGCGAGGACCCGATGCACTTTGGTGGTCGTTCCAACGAGTGTTTCCCTCCTTGAACGTTTTTCGTCAGGCATTTCGCCACGAATATTTAGCCACCGATTACGGCAGGCGTATCCAAATTGAGTTGGATACCCGAACTCAAGGTGCGGATGAACCCCTGGCGCAGTATATTAACTGTATAGCTGAATACTACCGTCGTATTGGGGGAAACGCCACCGAGGCTGATAAGGTAGCTCGAGTGTTACGGCAATGTCACCCTACATACCGTCATCACTTAAGGTGAAAGGTATTCGCCACCCTGAAAGAGTTGTCGTAGGAGGCCAAGATTTTTCAATCTAACCTTCTCGCGCAATCCATTTATCGCCCCCCGCACACCGCTTTAGAATCCCTAGAGCCAACTCTGGCTTACGGGGGAACTTTAGGACCGGTTGGGCGAGCGTCCCCTGTTACTGGTGGCGCGGTGAGTTTAGCAGCCACCGGAGTGCCGGCTAATTCGAGCCAGTTATCTCTGGGTGTTATGGGAGTAGGCCTAGCTGCTTTGGATCATTATTGGCATTATAGGATTCAGAGGCAGTCTGCTAATTGGTCGAGCGCGGCAGTCGCCCCTCAACCAATGCAGCAAACTTTCCAGCAGAATCCTGTGGAAAGTTTTAGGCCGGTATGCCAGAATTTAGTTTGTTATGGTTGTCGGAAAACCGGCCATATTAAACGTAACTGTCCCGAGTGGGGAAACGGGGCAGCGAGGCCTTCCAATTAAATGGATGTACATCCAGGAAAGGGAGTGAGCCTCGGCAAAAGTCTGACGTTTGGAAAGCTAATAACGAGGGAGAGCTTCCGAATACTCAGAATTGCACTCCCTTGGTCAACCGGTGTGCTGACGGAACATTTGGCGGGAAAAATCCCCCATTGTTACGATTCCAAGCCCTGGAACATTCGTTTCTAGGCTTGTTAGACTCAAGTTCCTCCGTCTCTCTCTTGGGTGATAATTTTATCCCCATTTTGGTGGGGAAAAAAGGGAGGAAAATGAGCGAAAATAGCCTTACAGTTAGATTTGGCCGTGGCACGTGTCGTGTAGCGGGCAGTATCAGGCTTTCCATAAAGTGGGCCGGCGGCAAGCGCTTTCTTGTAGTTCACGGTCTGACCCCCCCTGTTATCTTGAGTAGAGATTTTATTGGGATGGAAAAAATAGACCTAAGAATGAGCGAGGGAGGGTGGTCAATCGGCCCCCTACCCCAGCGCGTCATCCCCTTCGATTCCGAAGAGGAACCCGAAAGGGTAAATTATTGTCAGGTAGACAATGAGAGTCCCGGTGCCGTGGGAACCCCCGCAGCGTTGGCGACGTTGGTTTCAAAGTCCAAGTGCACGGATCGGGAGAGGGAACTTTTGTTAAAAACCATCTCGGATTTCCGAGAAGTGTTTACAAAACGACCCGGCGAAACTTCTATCATTGAACACGCGATAGAAACGGGCGATGCGAAGCCTATTTTCGTTCACCCCTATTAAGCTAGTAAAAGAAAGCGAGAGGAGATTGACAAGGCGTTTGATGAGTTGTGGGATCTAGATTTGATAGAACCCAGTGTCTCACCTTGGGCTGCGCCTATTTTTACTAGCGAGCAAGCCGGATGGTACCAAAAGGCTTTGCATTATTTTTAAGGGAATAAACGGGGCTTCGATCCCAAATATTTTGGCGTATTTGGGAAGCGCGAAGTATTTCACCACGTTTGACCTTTCGAAAGGCTTTTATCAAGTCAACGTTAGGAAGTGTGACAGGCCGAAGACCGCCTTCGTCTGTCATCGGGGCTTTTTCAATTCAAAAAGATGCCTTTTGGAATGAAAAACGCACCGAGCACGTTCATGCGTCCCGTGGATACCGTTTTAGCTCCTTACAATTGGAAATTTGTTTTGGGATTTTACGACGATTTCGTCGTATATTCCGAATCGTTTGAGGATCATTTGATTCACATTCGAAAGGTCCTAAAGCGCATAGGCGAAGCGGGATTAACAGTTAACCCGGACAAGGTGCAACTTTGCGCTGACGAGGTGTCGCTTCTGGGCGAGGGGCTAACCACTCTTAGAAAGTCTGTACACCAGATTACGCTTAGATTAGCACTGCCAAAGGCAGGGACTTCAAAGATTACGCGTAATCCCATTACTACAATCAAAGGTACGGCTCTGTACACCGATTACGCGGAGTGCTCAGCCCCTCGCTTCTGGGCTATAAGGTCGGACCGGGGTACCGAAAGCCAAATCTGGATAAATTTAGGGCTATAGAGGATTTCCCTCAGCCCAAGAATGTAACGGAGTAGCAGCGATTCCTCGGAATGATCGGGTATTATCGGCAGTTCATCCCGAATATGGCGGGAACTGCATGGCCGTTGTATGACTTGCTGAAAAACGATGCAAAATGGCATTGGGATGATACCCATACAAATGCTATGCGGGAACTAAGTAGGCAGATTAAATGGGAGCTTTCTCATTGAATGCGATGCGAGTTTAAAGAGCTTAGGCGCTGTGTTAGAGCAGAAAGGCGGGAAAGGGAGCCTTTGTAAGCCGGGGACTCGTATCGGCGGAGCGCAACTACTCGACGACGGAATTGGAATGTCTTGCTGTGGTATTCGCCCTCAAGAAATTTCGAATGTACGTCGAGGGTACAGACTTTGTGATCGAAACCGATCACCAAGCGTTGAAGTGGTTACGACACCTTAAGGAGCCGGTGGGCAGACTTTCCCGCTGGGCCTTGGAGCTACAGCCGTATAATTTCGAGGTGCGATACCGACCTGAGAAATTAAATGTTGTAGCAGATGCTTTGTCTAGAGCCCCTCTCGATTCCGAGAATGGTCAGGGAGAAGCGGTGGTGACGTTGGCGGTTTCAGAGGAAAACGCTTCTGACTCCGAGGAGGGAGAAAACTCTTCCAAGGAGTGGGGGCTGCCTTTCGACAGGAAAGCCATCATAAGTTCGCAAGTTACTGATCTAGGGTTAGCGAGGGTTATCGCTGAGTTAGAGCGGGTTAGAAGCTCTGGGAGTCCGATTACGGCATTGGAAGCCGGGACAGTACTAGATCAGTATATAATGGACTAAGATGGCCTATTGTTTAGGTACTTCGCTCCTTGGGATGAGGAGGATGAAGACGGGCTTGAAAATGCTTGGAAAGTGGTGGTACCTACCCTTACGAAAATGGAGGATCATAATTTGATCTAAATTTGATTTAATTTATTGGATCCCAATGTGATCAAAAATTGGACAGATCAAACGGGGATCCAATTACAGTTGGATCCAATTTTGTTTTTACTTTGAGACCTCTCGATAAAATTTAGGATCCAATTTATATCAAATTGGGATCCAAATTGGATCAAGTAAGGATAGATTTTATGAAATTTGAATGCCAATTGGATCCAATTTCGTAAATTGGGATCCAATATATATCACAATTTGATCCAATTTCCTAAGTTGGGATCCAAAATATATCACAATTTGATCCAATTTCCTAAGTTGGGATCCAAAATATATCACAATTTTATACATATTGGAATCCAATGAGATTGGATCAAAGTGGGATCCTATGAGATTCGATCAGAGTGGGTTCCCATGAGATTGGATCAAAGTGGGTTCCCATGAGATTGGATCAAATTGGGATCCCATGAGATTGGATCAAAGTGGGTTCCCATGAGATTAAATCAAATTGGGATCCAATGAGATTGGATCAAATTGGGATCCAATGAGATTGGATCAAATTGGGATCCAATGAGATTGGATCAAATTGGGATCCAATGAGATTTGGAACGAGACTGGATCAAATGATATTTGGATCCGGTCGGTATCCAAACAGATTTGGATCCAGTTGGCATTGAAAGAAATTTGGATTCAGTTGGGATCCAAAGAGATTTGGAAATAAGGTAATTTTGGTGCCTTGAATTATAATTAAATAACCTTGACAGCAGATACTACACTTTTCACTTCGCCGTGAGAGTCACTCACAGTGTACCACATGTGTCAATTAACCATAGCGAAAAGGACGAGAACTGTCAAACATTGTGGAAAAATGTGTTACATACATAACAAATTATGCCAATAAACGGTAAGAAACTATAAAGAAAAGCTAATATTTAAGCCAAAAAGCTAGGAAACCTACAAAACCTGCCAAAAGACGTCTACTTTGGCCTAAAATGAAGAAACTGACCAAAAAATAGCACTTGAATCACGTGCTTTCAGTGCTCAAAACGCGGTAAACGAAAATAATTGAGGTAAATATAACAAAAATTAACAAAATCAATGAATTATATCCCCCACCCAAATCCCTGGTTTTTACCCCTGGTTCCGCTTAGATGGTAGATTAAATAAAACAAACAAATGTAATTGGCCAGAACCGAGTGACGTCACTGCCACTTTGAGAAGGCTAACTATTAGAGAACCGACTAGAGTGTAGAAGCCAGGGAACAGACTTAAAATAAGACGACGCGTAAACCAAAACCACCCAAACGAGGCTACCTTTTATAGCATTTTTTACTAACCTTGGGCGTTACTGACAAATCCGCCAGTTTCAAATCGGCGCGTGGTCCATTGCAAAATTCGTTCTAGTTACATTCTGATTTCTATGCTGTAGGGTTTTATCGAAATGTTGCCAGTTGTTCGATAAATTTAACTATTGAACAAAATATATATTTACTGAGATCGATATTGTTCTGGCGGTCTCGCCAGACATAAAAAGTAGTCATCTACTCTCCTATCGCCTTCTATAATTATGTTTATACCATTGAGTTAGGAATATTTACTCTAGATTCTTGAACACTCAATTGATATCCGCTATGGTGTCACGGTTGGGACCAATTTCTAGAAACACTTACGACAGCTGTCATTTATCATTATACGGTGCCGTCATCTATTTTAGAAATAATATATTTAAGCCACCGGCTTAAGTTATTCTCAGTGTTTCTAACCGCTGGTGGTAGATGACTATATCGTACAAGATTCCATACACGATTCGAAGAAAGTGTCCCGGCGAAATATCAATTGGATCCAAATTTGATACAATTTTATTTGATCAAATTAATTTGGATCAAACTTGGATTCAATTCTTAGTTAAAAGATTTTGGATCCAAATTTGATACAATTTTATTTGATCAAATTAATTTGGATCCTACTTGGATCCAATTCTTAGTTCAGATTTTTAGGATCTAAAATTGGTACAATTTTATTTGAATAAATTAATTTGATCAAATTAATTTGGATCCAAATTTTATCCAATGCTATTTGATCAAAACAATATAGATCAAACTTGGATCCAATTCTTAGTTTAAAGTTTTTTGGATCTAAATTTGATACAATTTTATTTTATCAAACCGATTTGGATAAAACTTGTATCCAATTCTTACTTAAAAGATTTTTTGGATCCAAATTTGATACAATTTTATTTGATCAAATTAATTTGGATCCAAATTTGGATCAAACCAATTTTGATCAAATTTGGATCCAGTTCTTAGTTAAAAGATTTTTTTGGATCCAAATTTGATAAAGATTATTTGATCAAGAAATAGTTGATCCTTATTTGATCGCTTCAGGATATAGCTTGATACAAATTGGATCCAATGTCCAAAATTGGATCAAGTCATTTTCGTAAGGGCCGAGTGACATCACTGCAACTTTGAGAAGGATAACTATTAGAGAACCGACTAGAGTGTAAAAGACAGGGAACAGACTTAAAATAAGACGACGCGTAAACCTAAACCACCCCAACGAGGCTACCTTTTATAGCATTTTTTCCTAACCTTGGGCGAAATATCAATTGGATCCAAATTTGATACAATTTTATTTGATCAAATTAATTTGGATGAAACTTGGATCCAATTCTTAGTAAAAGATTTTTTTGGATCCAAATTTGATACAATTTTATTTGATCAAATTAATTTTGATCAAACTTGGATTCAATTCTTAGTGAAAAGATTTTTTGGATCCAAATTTGATACAATTTTATTTGATCCAATTAATTTGGATCTTATTTGGATCCTACTTGGATCCAATTCTTAGTTAAGATTTTTTGGATATAAAATTGATACAATTTTATTTGAACAATTTTATTTGATCAAACTAATTTGGATCCAATTCTATTGGATCAAACCAATTTTGATCAAACTTGGATCCAGTTCTTAGTTAAAAGAAATTTTTGGAACCAAATTTGATAAAGATTATTTGATCAAGAAATAGTTGATCCTTATTTGATCCCTTCAGGATATAGCTTGATACAAATTGGACCCAATGTCCAAAATTGGATCAAGTCATTTTCGTAAGGGTAAGAGACTTAGAGTACCATTCATTAAGTATTTTCATGACGATGCACTTGTCGGCCACCAGGGGGTTTACAAGATGTGTAAACGTTTGAAAATCAGTGTCACGTGGTCGGGGATGAATCGGGACGTTATCAAGTATGTGAGGGGTTGCGGGGTGTGCCAGAAAAGTAAGCCATCCCAGCAGTTAACCCCCGGGTTACTTTCTAGCGTCCCTAGTGAAAGGCCTTTTGAATTGGTAACCGCTGATTTAATGGGTCCCTACACTCGAAGTGCCAAAGGAAATCAGTACCTACTCGTCATAGTAGATCATTTTACAAAGTGGGCAGACCTCTACCCGCTTAGGAAAATGACTACTGAGAAAATATGGGAGAAAATGTATGAAGTTTTCTGTCGATATGGATTCCCACGACAGGTGATAACTGATAATGCATTCGTATTTTCTAGTAAAAAGTTCAAAAGGGCCTGTTCGGATTTCGGCATATGCCCTAAGACGACGGCCCCTTATCACGCTCAGGCAAATCTGACTGAGCGGATGAATAGAACTATAAAGCCAATGATAATTTATTATGTCGAACGACATAAGGACTGGGACGCCCGTCTCTCAGAATTGGGCTCTGCTTTGCGTTCAGGCGAGAGCAAAGCGACCGGGTATTCGCCCGCCGCTTTGAACTTAGGCCGAGAGCTTCGCGCACCCCTGGATTGGGAGTTGATACCAGGAAATACTTCCGGTAATCGAAGCGCAGGCACGTACGCCGAGAAACTGAAAATTAGGCTGCATGATGCAATCGACCATGCACGCTTGAATTTACAGGATTCGAAGCTCACGCAAAAACTGCACTACGACAAGCGTCATCAAGCTGTTTTCTACAAACGTGGACACCTCGTATTGCGCAAAACTCATCTTCTTTCCGACGCTAGTCGTGGTATCACGGCTTCGTTGGGAGATAAGTTTGAGGGGCCGTTTGTAGTGCAGGAAAGGACGACTCCTTTGACATATCGGCTGGGCGACCCGAACTCCGTGATTTCATCGGAGTAAAGCACGTGTCCCAGCTGAAGACTTTCACCCTACCGTGGCAAGGAGATGACCCTCCGTGTAACGAAACTGGTAGGGGGGCGGAAACGCCGGACGAGAAGAAGGAAACCCTCTCTCGTCCCAAGAGGAAGAGACGGCGTACACTGAGAGAAATTCCTGTAGTTTTTACAGTGGTTTTTTTACAGTTTTGAATTGTAAATAACTTTTACAGTGTTTTTCTGTAAGAAAGAAAAACAGGAAAGTCGTTTTTACCGTAATACAATGAACGTCTGTAAATCTTACCAATGGGACTGTTATTTTCACTAAATTGTGTAAGAATTACAGAACTTTTTCTGAAATCTTTAATCCACAGTTTTATACTGTTAATATCACATAAATATTTTACAGACGGACTGTATTGTTTACTAGATAAGTACTGTAAAAAATACAGCTCCACTTTTTTCTTCGTCAAAGCGTTTTTTTTTCTGTAGATTTTACGGAAACATTGCAGGCACTAATTACTTATGTATATTTCTTAGTTATGGCTATTTATTATAAGAGGGGCACCACTTCCTTTTAAAATTCTTTTGGTTGCCTTAAAGAAGTACTTTTTAAAATAAATTTATTAGCACAAAAATTCTATATTTACCGCAAATAATTTAAAATATATATGTAATTTAAGTTTAATAAGTACATCAGGGGGAACAAAAATGGGGGAAAGGACATAGCGGGCGAGGGGCCGATCCTTGATTATTAGGAAACCCTAGTATGATTAAAACTGATTAACATCAAATCTGTACCTTTGGCAGTATAAAACTTAAAATGGTTAAATAATAATCATTGATTTTGTGGGATTTTTTACCTTAAAAATTTTGCTTTAAATTATTTGAGAAAAAGCACTATTTCCGAAAAAATATATAAATTTTACCTATTTGTGTATTTTATATCGCCTTAAGATTTTTGTATTTTATAATATTTTTTTAATATAATTTTTTATTCCGCGCTAGCCTACGAAAGAAGAAAATATTTAATGTTTTCCGCTGAGATTTGGGAGGGGGCGTGGCTTAAAACGTTTTGGGGGTTTGGCTGAAAATTTGGTAACCGGACTGTGGGATTTTCACTCTTCAAACAATGGCAACACTGGTATAAGCATCTCCTTCGGTCGGTTGAACACGCATTGAGAAGTTCCATTCGGACGATAAAAAGTTCTAATTTAATCGTGGCTGATAAAACGGTAAATAATTTATTTTTCTATTAGTCCCTTTAGTTCATATGAATACGAATATAAATTATATAATCTACTATAATAAATGAACTTTGGTTTTTCTTTGTATTTCTAAATAAATTTTAAAAACATCGCGTGCCGGTATCGAAGATTTTTATACATCAAAAGCAATTATCTAAATTTACGGCTGGCTTGGATATACTACGTTAGTACATGATATAGATAACAAAAATTTAAATTTTATTATGTAAGAATAAGACCTATAGTGCCGATTAGATCAGATATTGTTTTTACATTCACCGCCAAGTAAAACCTGATATTATTTCACAAAAATATACCAAATGGTCTTTAGAATTCTATACGGTTTCATAGAAAAATAATAAATGATCATATTCAACCATCTCAATTTCTACGTGGGAATATTTATGTTCCTTGCTATGTATTATGTGATGAACATAGAATATCCAAATGAAGCTGATATCACTCTAGAAATTATACAAAGGTAAAAAAAGCTTGCGTTTTTACAGTTTAATCATTTATGGAAATTTTGCAATTAAGTGTGCCCACGCTTTTAAATTTTTTTTAAGGGGTGCCAATACCTTTTAAAGTAATAAGTGGGTGCAAATACCTTTTTAAATAGGGTGGGTACATGTACATTTGTTATATCTTGGCAAACCTCGAATGCTACTTCTAATAATAAGCCCATGAGAAAAGGGGGACCGCCCATTTTACCAACCTTGGGGACCGCCATTGAAATACACAGGCGGAAGTGAGGAAACAGATGTTCCGTCCAAATGGTGAGCTGCCAGTTAAAAATGTTAATTTGCGACCCCTCACTATTCTCATGGGTCTATTGCAATTTTCGTATCACCAGAAGTATATTATACAGGGTTGCCACACTACCTGAATAAATCAGGGAAATAGTTCTAAAAATCAGGGAATTTTAAGACCCAGGAAGAAAGGGGGTGGGGAGAAAGTCTGGAAATTTAGTTAGTTTTAGGTTTTTTATATCTGGTAATAATATTTATATACTTTATATTTTGATCTTGAGTTAATATATTACGTAAAATTGTTTACATGGGAAGTTTAATAATATTGATTTTTTTGTAGATGCATCGCAAGGATCGTCCCAGAAAATTGCACATATGTTAATACAAAAATCACAGTGGATGTGATTATAGAAATAAAAAAAAATGGATTTTGTAACAAAAATTTAAAAACCAAATAAAACTTTCAGTATAGTATACTCGTTGTATTTATATATAAGAAAACAATTATTAACAGAATATAAATCAGTAAAATTAAAACAGCTCAAAGCTGTGAAATGTACTATAGTTCTGAAAAAATGTAAGAAAAAACACAAACATGTAAGAAATGCAAATATAAACAATAAAATTTATAACTGTATCAGTAAAAACCACAGAATAACAACACAAATAAAAAAAGTCAAATTTACAGTTGTTTCTGTCATAATCACAGAATACCAATACGATAAAGACAGTCAAATGTGCATTTGTTTCTGTAAAAATACAGAACACCTACACAGATATAAATGGTAAAATGTACAGTTGATACTGTAAAAAATACAGAATACCTACACAAATAAAAATAGTTAAATTTACAGTTGATACTGTAAGAAATACAGGTTTGAAAAACAGAAGCCCACAGTAAAATCTGCAGTTGATACTGTATGAAATACAGGTTTGAAAAACAGAAACCCACAGTTAAATCTGCAGTTGATACTGTAAGAAATACAGGTTTGAAAAACAGAAACCCACAGTTAAATCTGCAGTTGATACTGTAAGAAATACAGGTTTGAAAAACAGAAACCCACAGTTAAATCTGCAGTTGATACTGTATGAAATACAGGTTTGAAAAACAGAAACCCACAGTTAAATCTGCAGTTGATACTGTAAGAAATACAGGTTTGAAAAACAGAAGCCCACAGTAAAATCTACAGAACATTTTCTGTAATTGGGAAAAACGGCACATCGGCTTATTTTACAGTACTTTTCTGAAAACTCTACTAGCAGTCTTAATAGTAAAATTTACAGAAGTTTTCTGGCATCACGTGCTGCCAGAAATTTTCTGTAATTTTAGCAGAATTTTTTCTCTCAGTGTAGAAGGGGTGAGAGCGCTGTAGACCCCCCTAAGCATCGCTACAATCTGCGTTCAAAGGCAAACGCCTAGTAATACTTTTTGGGTGGGGGTCTAACTTATTGCGGTGAATTTGAGATACCTTGAATTGTACGTATAGCCCAGGACAGATAGACTAAAAAAGGGCTTGACCCAGAACATTTTCCCATAAAGATGAAAATTGGTACATAGGTAGTTTTGGACCCCAAAAAAAATATACTAAAAGTCCCCACCTCTAGAACGTGGGCTTCCGACGCCATCTTGGAAAATGGCCGCCAAGCACGCCTGACGTCATAAATTAAATGAAAGTGTCCAAAAATGTTAAAAATTGGTACATTATACATTTAAGGCTTTCTGAATAGTATTGTAATTTTTTTTTGGTGTACAACCGTTATTTCGGCCGCCATCTTGGAAAATGGCAGCCAAAAAGGTTTTCCACGTAACTTTCCACTATATGTTTCAATATGTTTGAAAATTGGTAAATAGTTTTATTACGGCCTTTGGAACATGGTTACAAAATCTTATGTATCTGCGACTGTTATTTCGTCCGCCATCTTAGAAAATGGCGGACTGCAATGCCGAATTTCGCATTCAAAATTGAATAATATAGTCCGATTGTTTTCAAATTTGGTAAATTTTTTTATTATGACGCTGAGAACACTATTACAAAATCTTAAAGGTATCTGACGGTTACTTCGTTCGCCATCTTGGAAAATGGCCGTCTGGAAAATATTCACCTTGTCGATAGCATTCTTATAACTATTTCGAATCACTTTAGGGTTAGATTATTAGCTTTTAAAATCTGGAAAATGAAAACCGGTGATACAAATGTATATGTATATATAAATAATATAACACATTTAATAATAATAATATAACACATTTAATTAGGAAATGCCCAAAACTATTTATATATTCTTAAAGGGAATATAACCCGCAAAGCAATCTTTATGGAAGACCCCTTCAATTTTTCAAATTTACCGTATAGTGGCGCCAAACATTTCTAAAGCCAAAGGCAAGAGCGGCCAGAGCTGTAAACGTTGGTGTTCCACACCAAATACCTGAGGTTATATTCCCTTTAAAATATTCAATGAAATATTTATCAGTTGCTGCAGCTCGTACCAAGAAACATCCATCTTTCTTTGTCCAAATAATAATAAATGTCGTTGCCCATCTCTCTAGCAAGACATTTCGAAATTAAAACACACCGGTTTATATATGTAGATATTAAAATTTAAAATCTATTAGTCGTTACATGAATAATACTTTGCTAACTAACCATTCTGGAGCAAGTAACCGTTTTCTGATTTCAGTAGTTCATAGAGAGTAAGGAAAGCGTTGCGAGTTACTTCTTTACGGTTACAGAATGGAAACAAATGATATGGTTTCAAATATCTCTAACGAGTAATATCAATTTTTGTGAGCTTAAATTACTTTTAAATTACCCCTTTACGAATGAGCGTTTGCCTGTAAAACACGTACACACATATTCACACTCATTTCGTGTAACTATAGAACGATTTGCCCTAAAAACTGCGATTGCAAAAGATCTGGTCTCGTTTGCTCTGCAATGTGTGGTATGATCTGAAGTAACCCTTGGAAATATTTGATTGAAGAAGACAACGAGATTATAATTTGCGATTTGTAAATATTAGGAAGTAGCTGGGGAGCCCGACCTTCGACCGCGTCCCACATAGTTGCATTGATCGTATAATTCGTAAAGCCATCAATTTAATCACTGATATATTTAAGTATTGTATCTCCATATATTTTCTCATGTATAAAACGACGATACTTATCGTACACCGAGGTAAAGGATTGCACCCAAATTGCTACACAATATCGCGCAGTTTCCTAACAACGATCCAGTGGCGCACCCAGGATTGTTTTCTGGAGGGGGCCCGTGAAGATCAAAACTCTTTCGACTGCTTTAGTTGTAATAATTAGAAAAAAACCGAGTTTTCTTTTTGTTCTTGGAGGGGGCCCGGGCCTTCTGCCCCCACCCGCGTGCGCCACTGCAACGATTTGAAGGATCAAAATGGCAGGAATGAATAAATATGATTTTTTTCTGGTTTAAATTTAATCACTGATATATTAAAGATTTTGTACCTCCAAAAATAACCGCGCACCACTATAAGAAACACATTTGATCGTTTAGAAACGGTTTATTAGATTTATAACGCCTTTACTCTAAAATTTCGAAGTACTCCTATAGACTCCTCTAAGAAACCTTTTAGACTGCTTTAGAACTCGTACTCATATCAGTAACCTAGCTGACCCCTTTAACGTCGTGTACCGTGTACCTCTATAAATATCAGTGTACTCCTATAAGGAGCCCCATGAACCTCTTTACACTAGCGCCAGAGCCGTGCTATTTTTTTTTGGGCCCGGGGCAAATGTTTTAGACCCCGGGCTCCACTAACGTTTTCAAAATGTTATTGACTTTCTCCCCCTCCTTGACCTAGGGGCCCCAATCAGTACCTCATGGGCCATATACTGCCAGGACCCGGGGATATAGACCGTTCTCTATTAAATTAAAACACGTGGCCTGTAGAGAGAAAGGAAAGCTCATCGACCGTTCGAATATAAATGATGAAAAACGATACATCGCCAAAGAAAACATCATGTGCTTATTATATAGTTAATTAAACAGTTTTGGGCATTTCCCAATAAAGTGTTTTCTACAAATAAATGTGTTATATGTTCATTTTCCAAATTTTAACCCTAAAGTAATTCGAAATAGTTATAAGAATGCTATCGACAAGGTGAATATTTTCCAGACGGCCATTTTCCAAGATGGCGAACGAAGTAACCGTCAGATACCTTTAAGATTTTGTAATAGTGTTCTCAGCGTCATAATCAAAAAATTTACCAAATTTCAAAAAAATCGGACTATATCATTCAATTTTGAATGCGAAATTCGGCATTGCAGTCCGCCATTTTCTAATATGGCGGACGAAATAACAGTCGCAGATACATAAGATTTTGTAACCATGTTCCAAAGGCCGTAATAAAACTATATACCAATTTTCAAACATATTGAAACATATAGTGGAGAGTTACGTGGAAAACCTTTTTGGCTGCCATTTTCCAAGATGGCGGCCAAAATAACGGGTTGTACACCAAATAAAAATTACAATACTATTCAGAAAGCCTTAAATGTATAATGTACCAATTTTTAACATTTTTGGACACTTTCATTTAATTTATGACGTCCGGCGTGATTGGCGGCCATTTTCCAAGATGGCGTCGGAAGCTCACGTTCTAGAGGTGGGGACTTTTAGTATATTTTTTTTGGGGTCCAAAACTACCTATGTACCAATTTTCATCTTTATGGGAAAATGTTCCGGGTCAAACCGTATTTGTCCTGGGCTAGTAATTTTGGCTGAAGATTGTTGTGCATTCGCGCCATCTTTTAGCAATTGTAACCAGGATCGGGGAGGTTTGCAGCTCTGGCCGCTCTAGCCTTTGGCTTTAAAAAATTTTGGCGCCACTGTACAAGGTAACTTGAAAAAATTGAAGGTGTCTTCCATAAAGATTGCTTTGCAGGTTATATTCCCTTTAATGTATCATTTATCAATTTGCCACAAACGATTCAAGTGTAATCACTAGAATCCAATTTCAGAGTTTCAAAGCAGGTTTTAAAACATTTACACGTGTTTTCCAAAACCAATTTTAGAAAAATTAGGTCTTTACCCCTTGACCTTACATACAGTTTAAAATATATGACCTGGACGTGTAACAGCATTTATAAATAAAAATTTGTATTCTTATTTGATTTTTTACAAGAAAATGCTGAAATCTTAAAGTACCATTTTCAGTTCTCGAAAAAAACATCTTTTGTAAAACCTCTTACCAAATAAAATCACAGTTTTTAAAATACATAAAGTCCGGATAAAATGTTCTTGTGAATAAGGCTAAACAAATTGTTTTTTTCTAGATAAATAATAATATTACATTACGATTTTGGTTTAGGGGCTAAGTGCATTTTCACTGTTTTCTTTAATTTTTCAACGTCTAATATCTCAAAAACGGTTCATGGGCGTATTTAAAATAGAGTTGATACGGTGTGTTATGGAATGTGACCCAACGATATATCAATGTTTGTTATAATAATCTACTTTTAATATTCATTTATTTAAAAATATATTCATAGTTACAAACAAAGAAGGAAATTATACTTTTCGTGATGAAATTAATGGAAAAATACACTGCCTACTCCTAACAATCATGAAATCCATTTCATCCATTTCATCAGTCATTTAAAATCATTTTGGTGGGAAACCAAAATTGCTAAGGATGTTTTTGTTAAGTTTTAAAAGTTTTACTTACCAAATGACGAATAATATCAAAATAGAATTTACACTTTGCAGCAACTGTACGAGCACGCACATGGTTTTTGTTTCCAAGAATTTGTCGAAATAAAGCGCTCTCGATATTGAGCCTCACATATTAACTACGATTTTAAAATTAATAAGAATTGAACAGAAATTGGATTTGTCGAATACAAAAAGCAGAGGCGGTCTTCTGAGCCGGTGCATTCCTTATTCCCCTGAGAAAACCAATAGCTGTTGCTCTCTTTTCGAATGCGCTTCTTTGTGGCTTTTATTGATTTTTAATATTTTGGCGTGTAGCTGTTATGATCTTTAAACACGTTTCTCATAATCACTGTTTGTGATAATAACTATTTTTGACAATCAACTGAAGGCGAACATAAGTTTTCAAAGTGAAAAGAAATTAATTTTATAGTTGATTTTTAGGCTCTTATTTACTGCTATTTATGCAATCGGTAATTTAATGCAAAAGAGGGGCTGATGACTTTGGGTAATCAGTAACACCGGCGTAGGAACCAGAGGGGGATCTGGAGGCAATGTCTCTCCATAAATTTAACTTGACGTGGCAATTAGTGTAATTACTTCCCCAGTCTAGATTGGTTTAATTTCAAACTGTTGGATTCAGAATTTAAAAGAAAATAGTGGAAAGTTAATTTCGGAATTTATTCAAAAGATCGTATTTAGAGTTTAAATTTTTGTTACGAACAAGCCTCCTGGCTCAGATGGTATTCATCCAGTTCTTTTACGTCATTGTGCACAATTTTCTCATTTTTCCCATATATTTTTTGATTTCCTCCTCGTTCTCTAATTGTTTTTTGCCCCAATCCTGGAAAGTAGGCAATATCACCCCAATTCATAAAAAAAGGCTCCCGTGCTCGTGTGGAAAATTTCCGACCCATTACTGTCCCTAATCAAGTTCCCAAGCTATCCGAGTATCTCGTTTTTGATCAACTGAGTGCTTTTCTCCACTCTACCCACTTCTTCACTACAGCTCAACTCGGTTTTCTTCCAAAGCTATCATGTCTTTCGAATCTCATATCTGCTACAAACCACTGGTCTAAATGGCTGGATCAAGGCTTTAGCGTTGACGTAATTTTTCTCGACTTAACTAAAGCTTTTGACTCCTTACCCCATGACGCTATTATCGATGCCCTTCGGGATGCGGGTGTTGGTGGTGATGCCTTAGCTTGGTTATCTCACTATCTCGGTGGTCGTAAGCAACGCGTTGTAATTCATGGCGAGTCCTCTGATTGGTCCGACGTTAAATCTGGTGTCCCCCAGGGCTCAATCCTTGGCCCATTATTGTTTAATGTTTTAATTAATTCATTACCCAACGCTGTTTGCGCTGCATTCCTTGCTCTATTTGCTGATGATACTAAATTGTTCAAATGTGTTAAAACCCTTTCCGACTGTGTATTATTACAGTCTGACCTCGATGCTGTTGTAGCGTGGGCTAACTCCAAAGGGCTATCCTTTAACCCGGACAAGTGTGCGGTCCTACACTTAGGCAAGCGAAACCCAAATCATGTGTACACCTTAGATAACATCCCACTCAAATCCACACTGTCTGAACGTGATTTGGGTGTTGTGGTTGATCCTGAATTAAAGTTTTCCACTCGTGTTAACAAAGTAAGAAAAAAAATTCGCTCCACCACGGGAATTATTCGCCGTAACCTCTTTTTCCGCTCCCCAAAACTCATTCAAACATTATACATGTATAACTCCCTTATACTCCCCCACATTGACTTTTGCTCTCCCGTTTGGAAACCCTATCTCCAAACTGACGTCCTCGCTCCTTAGTAAACCTGCCAGCCCCCTCCCGCCTACGTATATTACACATTGACCCTGTTCAGCTCCGTCATCGTCTTAATAATCTGTGTTTACTCCATGATTTCTTTTACAATAACTTGACACTAAACCTCAATGATTTCTTTACCATTAACCCCTCGCGCACCCGCGGCCATTCTCTCAAAGTTCACAAACCCCGTGTTCTCTCTTCCACCCGTCATAATCATTTTACTTCTAATGTTATAGATGATTGGAACTTTTGCCTCGGGATATTATTTCTATCTCGAGTCGTTCCACTTTCAGACGTCATACCGCGACATTTCTGCGCTCCCAAACGCATGATCCGTAACAGTACCTATTCCACTTAGTCTCATCCCCTTCGTTTATTATTGTATTCCATTTGTTCTTTATGGTCTGCTATTTGTTATTACTATTGTAAACAGTCTATATATCTCATTTCTACGAAGCTCTTAAAGAAGCCCACCTCTGGAGGCTTGTTGAGCATTTTTCTTTGAAATAAATAAACTAGAATAGTGAAATGGGGATTGCTGTATTTCTACTTTAACATTCAGTAACTAGCAGGATGTGGTAAATAATAGTAGTTAGTATTACGGAAGCAGGTCAAAAATATAAATCCACCTTGGCATTTTTTGGGTTTTTAGGTTAATTTTTAGTTCTTATCCGTTTAAAAAAGATGTTTCCCAATGTTATTCATACATGGTAGACCTCTACAAAGCTTGTTTTTAATATTTAAATTATTGTTTGAAAAAATATTGTTATTATTCCCTCCATAATAAAACTTGGACGTTTTTAAACATTCAAAAATATCCTTTTCTTGGGGACTGCCTTCACAAGCTTGCATTAAATCAAACTGGCCCACCCAGCCACCCACATCTTGGTGTATTCTGCATTCACCGCATACTACGGGCCAACTCTAATTGATCGGGCCCTTGAGTAAAAAAATTGATAATTTACATATGGTTTTGTATACCTTTCGATCATCTTATGCATAACTATTTTTCTGTACCAAACAAATGTTTATACTGAAATTTGCAATATTTTTTTGTAAATTTGTGTAGTAGTAATAATAATAGTCAGCTAGGCTAATACCCCAGGCACCACCCTAGGCCTAAGTCATCAAGCGATTTTTTTAAAGCCATTAATTCCGTTGGCATTCCTACCATGCATAGGACTCGGAGGGTGGTGGCAAGTCCTTCGTGCCACGCGAGCCAACAGCTCCCTACACTAACTATTACCGTTAACGTCAATCCAGAATTTCCGAAATTTTAAAATGGAGAATAAACTAAAATTTTTGAATAGCCAGGGACCATCTGGAAAAGTGGAAAAAAAATTCATTCAAATAGTGGTTATTTCAATAAAATATTTATATAAGTGTAATATTTTCATTGTCCCTACGCAGCGAAATTATCTGCAAAAAATATAGTCGCGAAATACATGTATAGTTCTAAGATTTGGTGACTAATAATTATAATAATAATAAAAATCAGCTAGACTAATGCCCGAGGCACCAACATTGGTCCTAATCAGCTAAACGACTTTTAAAGCCATTAATTCAGGTGGCCGACTTAAACTGCGCAGGAGGGTAGTGGCAAAGCTCTTTCTTGTCCCGCGAGCCAATCAGCGTCCCACATTTACGCTGCTACCCTTCGCAAGTTTCAATATACTTTCACCTCTAACGAAAATAACTTTAATATCGTATGATAAAGTGTATTATGTACCACCCCTTTTAAATAAATCCATTATTTAATAAAATTTAAAAAAAAATATTTTTCTGGATTTCTTTTAATATTTTATACCTAAGACATGTAAAATAAAATATTTATGGGCTTTAAAATGTCAAATATGCATTGAAACGCCGAATTCAGCGCCTTCGAGTATTCTGACCTTGTATTATATCATTTCGTATTTAGTACTATTTTTTTTTGGTTGATTATTCTTTAGATTGGTCTTTCCTCATTTTTTTAAAAATATTTCGGTGCTCCTACCATATCCTTTCTACAAGATTATACACTAATACGGAAGTCTCTATAGAGGATTAACGTTGAACTCGCGACTATAAAATTTTAAGGATATTTTTAATTTTGAACGTTTTTTCACTGTCCAAGAACTTAAGTAATAAGTTTTATCCATAGAAATCTCATACGGCCGAGCTTGACGCCAGTTCGCCTTGAACCTTCAGCCAATGAGAGGCCGTAGAGTGGTTCCGCCAAGGAGGATAATAATCCTCCTTGGATCCGCTACTATAGCGGGAGATAGGTGACGTCATTCTCTCTGGTGACATTAAATTATTGGCAGAACCACTCTTTAAGCTCTGATTGTCTGAGATCTGGCTATCGTCTGCCACGGCATTTGGCCCATTTGCCAGTTACACGGCAGCATTCTAGTTACCTATGAGATTTCTATGGTTTTATCTTTAAAAATTTTGAGATCAATGTTGGTTCTTTAAATAAAACCTTTTTTTACTCTTAAGCCAAATGTACAAAATCGGGTAAATTATATATATATATATATATATATATATATATATATATATATACAGGGTCTTTTTTTTTGCTCGGAAAAGTGTTTTTTTTCAAAAACTATTTATAGTACCGATTTCAAATTTGGAAGGTCAATTATCTATACCGGGGGACATCAGTTTGAGAAATTTGAGCGTTTTCGGTAATGTTTTTCACCAATTTTGAAAAATTATTTTTCGACCACTAGGTGCGAGATAAAAAATTTCTATTATAAAGTTGTAGGCCGTCATCGAAAACCCTTAAAAATTGTTCACTCGACGAAAAACAATTTATTTATCAGTGAAAATTCGAGCTTGAAAAATTTACAAGTTGGTGAAGCCAAATTACGATTGTTTGAAACGATAATTGAAACCGAATTACCTAATCCAGTTGAAACTTTGGTTAAAAAAACGACCGGATTTAAAAAACACGAGGCTATAGGTCAATCCTAAACATGCATTGGGTATTTAAAGGAAAACTTTGGGAGATTATTATCTGTGTTTGATAATATTTCGAACAATGCCTCGTTATTCAGTAGCTGAGCGTACCGAGATAGTTGCCATTTACTATGGAGAAGCAGCGCAAAACCTTAGAAGAGTGACTGAAATCTTCGCAGAAAGACATCCAAATGGAGCACCATCTGTAAATACAGTAAGACGAGCAATTCACGATTTCAATCAATTTGGTAACTTGCAACCTAGGTTTCGCGGATTGGGTCAACCGGATTTAGACTTCGAGAACAATGTACTCGCGTACTTCGTGGCATATCCTCGTCACAGTTGCGCTAACGCCGCTGCTGATTTGGGTTGTTCTGCAAATCGTGTGTGGAAAATTCTTCGTAAGAATCGCTATCACCCATACAGAGCTACGCTCCACCAAGGACTAATTGACGGAGACCATCAAAGACGTTATGAATTTAGCAACTGGTTACTAAATGCTGTCCAAGAAGATAGACAATTTTTGCGCCATGTTTTGTTCTCCGACGAAGCGTCATTTTCTAGAGATGGGCCCTTTAATTATCAAAACAGCCATCTTTGGTCTGACATCAACCCACATTGGGGTTTTGAATATCATCACCAGGTTCAATTTGAACGGGTCAATGTTTGGGTTGGACTTGTTGGAAACCGTTTGATTGGTCCCTTTTTCCTGCCGACGAACCTCAACGGCCAAAGGTATTTACATTTTCTACAGAACGAACTGAGTGACGCAATCGACGACCTTCCATTGGCTGAAAGACGTCAGTTGTGGTTTCAGCAAGATGGCGCCCCTCCGCATTTTCCCCGGCAAGTAACTGAGCACCTCAACAACGAGTTTCCTGAAAGGTGGATAGGGAGAAATGGTCCAGTGCATTGGCCAGCAAGGTCACCTGACCTAACACCGCTGGATTATTTTCTCTGGGGATTCGTTAAAGCAAAGATATACGCCACGCCCATTGAAACTAGGGAGGAACTCATTAGACGAATAATCAGTGCTTGCCGAGATGTCACACCAGAAATGGTAGAGAAAGCGTTTGAGAACTTAATTGTCCGCGCACAAACCTGTGTTGCAGCCAATGGTGATATTATTGAAAATGTTTTGTGAAAATTTATGTGAATAAAATATCTGCATTTAAAAACCAAACGTGTACATTTTTTCAAGTGTGAAAACTCTACTACGTTTGTATTAGACTTGTTCCCTTTTCAATTATCGTTTCAAACAATCGTAATTTGGCTTCACCAACTTGTAAATTTTTCAAGCTCGAATTTTCACTGATAAATAAGTTGTTTTTCGTCGAGTGAACAATTTTTAAGGGTTTTCGATGACGGCCTACAACTTTATAATAGAAATTTTTTATCTCGCACCTAGTGGTCGAAAAATAATTTTTCAAAATTGGTGAAAAACATTACCGAAAACGCTCAAATTTCTCAAACTGATGTCCCCCGGTATAGACAATTGACCTTCCAAATTTGAAATCAGTACGCTTTTGATTACAGAAGTACGCTTCTGCTGCCGGCTTGAATTATAATTTATAATTTACATTCAAGTAATAATGTGAAAGCGGACGTAGTAGCAGCCGATTGTAACTAGCGTATAGTCTACAAGTCCGAAAAATAAGACTAGTATAAAATTTTACACATTTTTAAGAGATAAAAGAAGAAGAATTTAGGGGAAAGCTCAAAAATATCTTCTTGTTTAACTCTTCTAATATTATTCACTTACTCGTGAGTTAAAACACCCTTTGTTATTTTTCATTTTACAATACACTGTTAACTATTAATGGAAAACGATACACAGTCCTAGCCTATATTTTTCTAGATTGAAATTAAGATCAAACGGTGTAAATAGCTAAGAAACGCGCCACATTATTATTATTCGTAGTATGCTATATATATATTCTCCTGCTTTTCAAAATTGTTGTTCTGAAGCAGGAACTTCCTCTCTCGGTGGGTATATTACCACTTACATGTATTCGCGTGTGATACAAATCCGTTTAACGGCAAAAGAAATAATGAACAAAATACCTTCACGGGGATCTTTGTTGACCTAGAAATTTAGATTATGCCTTAAATGGGTTTTTTAAACTTCTAATTGTTTAAATGGCGCAAGCGCTGAGAAAATGGTAAATGCCATTTTCGAGTCACAGCTCTTCAAAAAGATTTTGCAAAGGAAACGTGTAGTGAGATTAGTGTTAGTTATATTTTTATTACTAATTAAGTTAAATTTTAAACAATGAAAAAATGGCCAGCTGCATAAATTATGAAATATATATGTACAATTAAATGCGGGTGCATAAAACCCGACAGGTCTATGACCGGGCATTGTCAGTCACAACCGCCTATAATCTTCTCACTCAACGGATATGGCTAGAATTTCCCTGGAATAAAATGAGATTAAGGTACGTTTGTGGCTAAGGTTGAATATAATTCTTTTTATTCCAACATAGCAACGAAGAGGGCGGCAGTGTTTGCGTTTTGCAGAGTTGGGCAACACTCGGAGTGAAATTGTGCGAGTAATTTTCCCTCCACATTTTTTTGTCACTAGCCGAGTGAGCTCGCGAGAAAAGAGTGAAGGTAGTCAAGGTCCACTCTTTCACTCTTATCAACTTTCAAGACTATTCAAAGAAAGCGCGAAATTTTAATTCAAATTTAAATTTAATGACTTTACTGGAGAGCGTGGTGCCTTATATTAGCGGCAAAGTAACTTAAAATTTAAAAAAGCCAAATGATAACGTCGTCAGAGTAGAGTATTCGGCAACTGAAATCCTAATGGTTAAGATATTTTTAAGCGAGAGAGAAAAGTGTTTCTTGTACGCTATAATTAGTTGGACAAGGGCAAATAGAATAATCATTTCGGGTGGGGGAGGTAAAAACGTGCTAAACCCCGCATCATTGATAACTAAGGAAAGTAAAGACCAGAGTAATCTTCCCTTTTAAAGTACATGTATAAAGGTATTTTTTTGGACCGAAATGAAATTTAACACTAAAAATAACAGTGAAAGAAGTGACCTTGACTAATGTCACTCTTTGGCCAAGAGTGAACTCGGCGAGTGTCAAAAAGCGAGAGTGGAAAGGAGTGAAGATTTTTATTTAGTTAAACTTTCACTTTTGAGTGAGCGGGAACCTATAGGACTCACTAGCGATTTAGCCCATGTCTGCCGTTTTTTTTTGTGTATTTCAATAATAATCGGCTAGGCTAATACCCAAGAAACCACCTTAGGCCTAAGTCCTCAATTAGTGACTTTTAAAGCCATTAATTCAGGTGGCCTGGTTACAATGCGTAGAACAGGAAAATAAATCTATGGATAAAAGTTGAAATAGATTGGTGTAATTTAAAATATAAAATATTTTTAACGTGTTTTTAATATGATTGAAGCCACTTTCCCCAAGATTCTCTTACACCTGGGCGGATAAAGATTAAATAAGGTGATAATTGTTCCTTTAAAATAAAATTACAACGGGAGAAAAGGTAAATCTGTCTACTTAAATGATTAAAGAGCTTTTTAGAGAAAGAGACCTAATTCCATTTCCAACTATGGTTAATTTTGAACCACCTTTACTAACGTTACGTTTTCTCACGGTGTAATTGGCCTTTAGCCTAGCCGAAAATAAATATTTTTTTCACTTATATTTCATTTTGTTTTATAAAATATTGCAGATACCTATGTGTGAATGATGTAATGTATCCCTTTTCATTATGGACTAATCTACTTATTCGCTAACTGTATCATTCTTTGATGTAATGTTACGACGAGGACATAATACAGATTATCAAACGTCGGAAAAAACCTGTTTATTAACTTAACATTAAAATAAAGTTAGCAGAATATCGATTCACTTTATTAAATAAATATATTTAGTTTCCCTAAACATTGTTGGTCTTTTTAACCTCTTCGACGTTGTTCAATGTTATCTTTAGACCAATGGTAGTTCTCGTTTTCTAGCAGAATATTAGTGCGAGGACGATGTTGAGAACTAAAACATGAGCATGAACAAGAGCATGAACATGAGCCTGAACATGAGCATGAGCATGGGCATTAGCATGATCATGGTCATGAGCATGGACATGAGCATGGGCATGAGCATTAGCATTAGCATGAGCATGATCACTAACTGGGAAGTAGTGAATTTCACTGAGTAAACAAAACATCGCCTCGGCTATATAAACAAATAAACACCGGACAACAGTGTTGCCGGAATAGACCAATTAGTTTTTAACTTCTTATCACTAGCGCGATAACACATCTTTCCCCGAACCTTTTTAAAGTAACCATTAAACAATATTATTTCAAACGTTTCGGTTGTATTACTACACGACCATATCTGGTAGTTATTGTAGATGACGCTGATGTCGTAGGTTGGGACTCGTCGATTCCGGACTGCATCGGAATTAACCTGTGCCTTCGTGTGACAACGGTGTTGGACCATAGGAATCTGAATTCGGCTCTGGCAACGAAATGAGATGATACCGATTCCGATAAATTTATACGTTTGACGTGGTTACAACGATCTGCTCACTTGATGACGTGACCTTCTACTCTTTTATCGATGATTCACATTCGGTCACCTTCTTTGAGATCAGACGTCTCTGTCGAAATTGTACTTCTGTGTCGCTTTCGATGGCTGCTCGCTTTGGACCAAAACCTATCGAGGTGGAATTACTGGTAGCAGAAGGGGTGGACTTGTTGGGACCGTCGCTCATCAATAGTTCTGCCGGACTGTAACCATTTGTTAGAGGTGTTGATCGGTACGCAAAAAGTCCTAAGTAGAGATCCTCTGCCTTCTTCAATCGGCCTTTAATAATCTTGACTGCTGACTCAATAAACTCATTGCTCTGGGATAACTACAGGCTACAAGTGATTGACTTTAAATCATAGTCGTTCGAAAATTTTCGGAACTTCACGGATCGTGTTGCTTCTAGCTGGGAACCATTGTCAGTACGAACAACATCCGGAATGCCATACCTTGCGAAAACGGACTTCTTTTCTTTGACAATCGTTTTCGTCGTTTGGTCCCGCAGCTGAATAAGTTAAAAAAAAACGATATTATTATTCCCTTATTAAAAGATACCACTTAATAATCAAATAATAATAATAATCATAATAATCAGTTAGGTTAATACCCAAGACACCACCTAAGGCCCCAAGTCATCCAGCGACTTTTAATGCCTTAAACAGGTGGCCGGGTTACAATGCGTAAGAGGGTGATGGCAAACCTTTCATGCCACGCGAGGGCCAATTTTCTATTATCACCATCTGCCAGGGTCGGTCAGGAAACTACGTTGACGGTTGGAAGCTTTTTTGGCGCACTTCTCGAAACTCCGCACCAAAACTTCTATTTCTTTAGAAATCCCCGGCCACCAAACTGACTGCTTGGCTCGTGCGGCCGTGCCCGACATTTGACAATTCCTAAAAGTCCTTCATGTAGCAGCTGAATGATCTGTTTGTGCATTGACGTCGGGATCACCAATCAGCTGTTGTACATTGGGACCATCAGTTCATGACGAGACGGATAGAAAACCTGGAAGTCTGATTGCCATTAACTCAGGATATATCTGGTCAGCCTCACTAACGATATATCTGGTCAGCCTCACTAATGATATATCTGGTCAGCCTCACGAAGGTTTCGTCTTCCAGCTAACACTTGTGGACCGCATCCAATTTGTGATCGGTAGCTGGTAAGGATGCTGTCACCAACTGCACGTAAGCTACAACTTCATTCTGGAGCTCAATATCGGTCTCCTTCGGTGGCTTCATCTCCTGGATTGAGAATTGGCATTTGTTTTCGTTAAGCGTTGTCGGTTCATTGGCTGGGCGGATTACCCCTTGCTTCACCATTCCGTCAAGCTGTTCCTCTACCTGGCCCATATGTGGTATGGCAACTCATCTGGGTGCCGACAAAGTGTACGGAACTGTTCTAGGGCTCAGCTGAATCCGATTCTCCTGCGGAACTTTTCCAAGACCATCGAACAGCTTCGGAAACTCTGGCCTCGGTTCAACCATGGTAAATTGACTGATCTCACGACTGGGAAGAACCTAAATAACTCGCATGTGCAACATACTAAACAACATATATTTATAAAAATCATTTTTCTTAAGAACTACTGAAACATTTTGGGTTTACTATTTAAAACAAAGAAAAATATGATAAAAATTCAATTAATTAAATCTCCTATGAAGTAAAAAAGGGTTATCAATTACTTATTCTGTATTGACTTTCGTAGTGGAAATCGAAGAGAGACCATCCATATTTAATTTACTAACGGTTATGTCACCTGACCAAATAATCGTTTCCATATTGAAACGTGTATCTATTCAAATATCAATAATGGGAAGATTTCATAAGGCTTTTAAACAAGTTCTCTACTTTACATTGGCGCACGTGAATAATACAGCTCTAGGGTTCCCCATTAGAAATATCGATTTAAACTTTTAAAGCAAAACAAGGTGATATGGAAATCCGTAAAACGTTTTTTTAATGATTTTCAGACGAAATCCCATTAATAATTTTTATTCACAGGCCTATGTAATATGTATTCATTCTTGATGTCCTTTGTGATCGATTTAACATATTTAGTAATTTTATTCATATATATATATATATCGAGTGGCACTATTGCTATGACCGAAATGTTGTAGTATTTGTAATCTTGGGACGCGACACTGACAAAATACGTTTTGAAAAAGTTACAAGTTGGGCAAGCTAAAATAACTTTTTTTGAATTCCATTGGGAGAGTAGTGTAACTTTATGAAAGTCAGAAATTTGTTAATCAGGTTTTTAATGCAATTTCAATTTGGCCACTTGAATGTTTGAATTGCTCTTGTTGGAAACCGGTTAATTGGTCCAGTATTCTTACCGCAACGAGCAAGACTGTGGTTTCAGCAAGACGGTGCCCCGCCTCATTACCACAGAGCCGTGAGAGATTACCTAAACAACGAATTTCCACAACGATGGATAGGGAGAAACGGTCCCGTACACTGGCCAGCAAGGTCGCCCGATCCGACTCCGTTGGATTTCATTCTTTGGGGCTTCGTCAAGGACAAGGTGTACGCCACTCCTGTTGAGACCCTTGAAGAGCTGCGTCAACGAATTGTAAGCGCTTGCCGGGAAGTAACCCCGGAAATGATTGCCTTCGACAATATGATTGTTTGCGCCCAAGCCTGCATCGCAGCCATAGGTGGTATTTTCGAAACGAACTTATAAATTTTGTTTGTAAGTAGATAAATAAAATTTATCTTTGTTTTTTCAAAAAATTCGCATTTTTCACCCTACGAAATTAAATCGTGTAATACCTTCTTCGCCATTGCCTCCTCGATTTTTCAGCGGTGTTTATTGCATTAAACACCAGATTAACAAATTTCTGACTTTCATAAAGTTACACTACTCTCCCAATGGAATTAAAAAAAAAGTTATTTTAGCTTGCCCAACTTGTCACTTCAGAGGTTGGTGGGAGTGACGCCATCTCAAATGTGTTGCTGATAGCCTGCTTTGACGCAAATTTATTGTGCATGAGATACCTCTGCTGGTTTAGGGACTTTACGCGTTTTAAAGCTCCATACAGTTTTAAAATTAGCCTTTCTCCAACTTCGTTTAGATTATTTTTGTCAGGGTTAACGGAATTGAAAATAAGAGTGTCTTGTGCCAAAACTTCATTGTCTTTAAAGAGTTTCAAAACCGATTTTTTACCCTTTCTGTAAAATGCTGAGGTGGTATCACACCCAGAAAATCAGTGAAGAAATGGCAAAATATCAGCTAAGATCCCTAATTTAACTTTCAGATTATGTACATTAGTAATCTTGTCAGTCTTTGAGCCTTTACCTGGTCGCACCATAAAAGTATCGCTATCTTTACAGTGGTAAATTATTAGAACCATTAGATCGGTGTCCTCTGAGATGACAAATGTAGGATAACTTTGCGCTCTAATTTCTATAGCCTTGAAACGATGAGCGTATCAGCATCGCTTTTCGCGTGACAAACAGTGAGCCCCGTTTTCACTAGTTCCAAAGATAGGTTCCTTATAAATTGTTTTTTGTTTTCAACATTCGATAGAAAATCACTGTGCGACATACTGCACACAAGATCATTGTGAATTAAGACTATAGGGCTGATGGTCTTTGTTAGGCGCCTCTGTTCTTCACTCTTTGTATACTGGTTTTCTCAGAGTCGCATCCACCAAAAACAATTGTGGTGTGCAGACCGTAGTTATACGTTAGATAACTAACATATTGTTGAAAAATATTAGAGTATATCGAAATGCGTTGCCATATTACTTTGTGCAAGAGATAACCTCCGTCAATAACGTATCTGTTATTTAGATTCTTAGTTAATACGTTTGACGGAGGGTCAAGTTAATCCAACTCTTTTAGTAAATCGGATTTAATATTTTTCCTTATAATTCCTTCGTTGAATATAGATGTAGGATATGAAGACAATTCGTACTCAAAACATTGTTCTAATTCCTCGGGCGACTTACACGTAAAAACAATTCTATTAAACAGTTGCGTTCGATTTATGACCACTTCTTTGCCCTTAATTTTAATTGATTTGTTATTAGTAATAGCCAAAGTTTTCACTCTATCTACCCTTTTTAGTTTTAGTTCTCCAGCAAAAGTCCTCCAATTTCGTTTGCGTCACGACAGTTTATCGATGGGTCTGCCACGATATCACTAGACAATGGTACTAGATTTGAGCCGGTCGTTTCCAAAAAGGGCCGAGGAGTTTATTTAGGTCTTGTTCGTCTCTTGCTCGTCTAGATTCACTAAGTTCAAGATGCTGCTCACTCGAAGCTTCGGTAACCCCAGCGAACTCTTCTATAGCCATACTAATGTCAAGACATACAGGCATTGCAGCAATCCACTTGGCTAGAGCTGCGTTAGTAAAACCTCTTCCATGTATTAAACCTCCTATAGTTTTCATGGAACGCATGAGATTCTGCTCAATAACCATATCGGTCCACGTGCCGCACCAAAACGTATTTGTACGGTGAATTGTAAACCGTCCTTTTTCTTTAAATTTATCGTAGTCTTTGGCATTCATTTTCTGTCGCAGCTTCTCTAACTGATTTAAATACAGAAGACTTGACTTCGCATAGTTTAGGTGACCACTAGATAAAAAATGTAATCATCTGGTTAATGCAATGGACATGAAGGTCCCAATTTCCACTTCGTTCTGCGAATATAAAAAGCTGAACTATTTCAACTATTTCCTAATACATTAACCACAACTTTTTCGTTTTCCCAGAAACTCGAAGACGTTCGAAGGTTTCTCGAAAATATTTATGAAATTTACATACGAGTTCGTTTTCAACAATGTTCTTTGTTGGATCATTGCAAATATTTTCGAAATCTAATTGTATTGTCGAGTCCCAATTTATATTTGCGCTTTTGAAAATTAACCGAGAGAGCGCTAGTTGTGTCAAAAAATGGGCTCGTAATGCTCGTGAAATCATATGACCTACGGTTTTTTTTCGCATAAACCATTTGCCAAGCTTCTTCCAGTCCACTAGAGGTCATAAAGTTGCCTATGGAGCCAAGGAAAGACATAAAGGTGTGAAAACCTCCAAGTCGAACGGTAACATTTGATATTGGATCGTTAGTATCGGCGGATTCCACCATTGTCACTGCTTTTATGAAAAACTTTTGGTCAAACGTTACCAAGCAATGTTCCTGATTTTTATTTGTAGCTAGATTCTTAGCATGTAGAAGCGCTGAATAGATCGTATTTAAGTTACCTGGATCTAAATTTATGAAAGGTAGGGGTACCACTCTCAATTTTGAAAAACCAGTATCTACAACGACGGCCATCTTAGACATGTACCCGTTCCAAGATGCAAATTTTGTAACCTCACTATACGAGCAACATAATCCTAGTTTAGATAAAATATCGATGAGGTGTTTAGAGTCATATTTTCTCTGAATGTGTATGCCGAGTGCGCAAAGAGCTGGTAAAATGTAGGACCTTGATCGCACTAAACTCATAATACCAGTGGCTAAAGCTAAGGATTTCATTTTGATTTGCTCACTGGTTAGTTCATCGAAAAACGCAGTGGCCGTTTCAGGTAAGTCCTTTAAACCTCCAGATTTTATGTCTTCAATGGTAGGATACAAATCAGTATCGCAACCCATTAAACGAAAATCTTCTTTAAGAATATAGGCTCCCGTTCTCACTATTCGAAGTCTTTCTTGTTTGGCATCGACTTCTCTTTCCTCATACCATTAATTAGTAATCAAGTTTTCCACTGTGCCTTTGAAACAAAGTATGCTATTTTTTCCGCTCCTTGACGTTATTATAATACTACTTCCGAAATGTTTCTTTAGACTTTCTTTCAAATGCTTTTCAGTCCAGCAAGTTTTAGATTCTTCCAAATACGATTTAAAAAGATTTATTAACTCATAAATTGAAAATTGACATCGATCTTTAGTATTAACTAAAATGGAACAACGACTTTTAAATGCTTCTTCTGTGCCTGCAGCCTACTTTTGTCGGCCTGCCAGGGTATTTTGAACTAGCAATTCTCCCAAAATCCCTGTGACAATTCGAATGATACCGAACTTCAACTGCAACTAAATCTGCTCCTAAACATATCCTTCGATGGACGTCCAATCCCCATTTATCATTGCGGTCTAAGCACTTTTGGAATAGGATCTCTTCGATTTCAGTGGTTTCCACGATACGCGATCGCTTCCTATGCCGCTTAGTTTCAACTTTGTACACTTTTCGACAAAACAAGAAATTTTCTTTAAAATTGAATGAAGTTATAGCGTTTTTGGTGGTTGTTGAAACCTCTGCACTTACCGTTGAAATATTCTCAGCTAGTACCGACTTGATAACCCTTTTGTGAATGTATTTTATTCGACAGTAATTGTGAACTGTAGCACTTTCAGGTGTTGTAATTTCTCGCATTTAGAATCTTGGCGTTCTTTACTAACTTTCACAAACGTTTGAATACCCTTCTTTTTAACATTTGTTGACGGTTTATTTTCAAATGACTTCTCACAAATAAAACACGCGTCGATCCTGAAGCTTTTATGGAAACTAATAACAAGGACTACTGACGGCTGTTCAACCCTCGACCTATTCGGAATTTGAACCCATATACACGACAAAAAACCAAGCCGAACAATCGTCGCGGCTGCCCATTGAAATATAACACCTCAATTTTCTCACTGATGAATAATAGTCTCGAACTTTTAAAAACGACTTTTATCACCCATACTTGCAAAAACAGAGTAAATATTAAAAGAGAACCAACTACGTTTTAAAACGTACCAATGTAAATTTAACAGTGAAAATATTTTTGAAGTAAAATATGCGGTAATTCAAGGGCGGCTTACAAGTACGGTAATTCAAGTTATTTCTAGAATTTCGATGTTCAGACTTCGATCTAGTCTATGCAGGTATGTATCGATTCGGTTTACATCGCCACATGTTATGCCAAAATATGTACAATGGAAAGCTATACAACATTGTAATTGACTAAAAGTTTCTATCTATAAAATGGTAAGTGAAATATGTGGAATTGCCAAAATAGACAAAATGGGGGCCATTTTTAGACCACTTTGGCACGTGTACAAAGTGGTACATTTTATTACGTCTTACAGGACCACAATACAAGCACAATTCCGTTGAGTTTTGCTGGTCGCTAATTTTTTCCATTTAAAGCCCAGTTTTCGGGCAATTTGACTAGACTAATAGACAAAATTCCACCCATTATTCTGTGTGAAACCACTGACCATGTCAACAAGACTCACTGTTGGGCTAATTCTTACAATACCCAAGAAAATAATCTTCTGTACCGCTTCACATTTGGTAAAATACTAACCCCTAACGCAGCCAGTCATTTCATTGAAAATTTTAACCAAGTTTGTCCATTTTGTCAAGCCACAAACCTCCAACCTTAACCACATGTACTTCAGTTGTTTAACCACCGTAAATTTTCTAAACTTTATCGAATGTTTGTAAACCAAAAACCTAATATTAACTACAGTAAAATTAACTATTTATTCATTATCCCTTTGTAAAAAACAGCTAGACAATCCACTTAAAAAACTTAAGAATTCGATTTAAACAAAAAAATCCTCAACTTCGTACATATTGAGGAACATAAACAAAAACTAAATTTGAAATTTTTTTATAACCAAGTAAAAAATATAAACTTCTCGGAAATGGATCCTGGTTAAAAATTGTTTTCAGTGAAAAAGTTAAATATACAATGAAAAAAACCCAACTTTAATCCAAACTAAACAAAAAAAGGTTTTTAAATTTACAAAGAGAGAATTATATGTAATTATTTTAGGTTTAAATAAAAGGAAATATTTTGTGTTATAATAAGAAAGATCATAAACTCCTTTAACACTCGTATTGTAAATGATTGTACAAATTATTTAAAAACGAAAAATATTGCTTTCTAATTGCTATGTTATTACAATTGTATCGCCTCAACTCGTAAATAAAAGAAGTCATAAAAAAATAACGATATAAATAAATATAACAATAACGATATAAATAAATATAATAATAATGATATAAATAAATAAATATAATAAGCTTTTTAAAAAAAACCATTTTCCTTTTAAAATATAAATTTTATTTACATTTTCTTTTTAACACTTTTTACAATTTGTTTTTTGCTCAAATTAATCCGTTTTCCTTCTGTTTTATTAATGGTTTTATTTGTATCTCATAAAACGAGAGGGCTAAATTCGCCCCTCGAAATGATAAAAGAAATCAATTTATTAAACGATAGTAATGCCATCTTTTGTTTTTGGCAGGAATCTCTTCTTACCAAAACACTCCTAATAACAAACGTAAACAATCCATACATTATCCATTTTAGTAAGAGTGTATCCAGCCACCAAGGTGGTGTTGCTATGGGTTTTAAGTTACCGTACCTTTGGAATAATAATTTAAAATTTAAAGTTACTACACTAATCGAGTCTTTTTTGCAACGCACTGAAATAATTTTCAACAATACTAAACTCCGTATTGGGGTGTATAATTGTTATGTATCCCAATCTAATATAGAGGCAATTGAATTGCTCGAAACGGTTAAATTAGATATACAAAAGTCCAATTTTATAAATATTATAGTGTTAGGTGACTTTAATTGCACCCTTGACCCTAAGCTGGATAGATATAATACGATTGAAACTCGCTTCTCTGTCGGAAAAAAATTAAACGAATTGATTAGCCTCTATAATTTACGTGACGTTCACTTTACCCATATAAACGCGATTACACTTGGACTCAGAGTGCTGATCCTGGCAAGAGGGCGTGCCTCGATAGAATATACGTTTCGTCTGCTATTTTTCCACTGGTCAAGCGAAGCTATTGCCACTATGGTGGCGCAAGGTCGGATCACTTTCCCATTTTTCTGGATCTTGATATTAAGACTGATAGCTGGAACACTTATCGAACAACTCATTATTGTTTGCAAAAAACTTTGAAGATCTTTTTTTATATCTCTGGAATACCAGAGTTAATAACTTACCTGAAAATACTGAAGAGCTGCTACCCTGGTGGCAAAAAAACAAAATCTATGATTAAAGACCTGTGCAAAGAGTATACTTATCGCTCGACATCAAAAATGCGAAATGAGATCTCTCGAATCCAGTTAATGTTGACCGCGTTACCGTCCATTTCTGGAATTGAAAAGGAAAAATTAGAAGAGAAATTAAAGGAGTTGGAAGATAAGATGGCTGAAGGTATTCTTACCAGGGCAAAAGTTGATTTTGCGTTAGCATCAAAATATCCATCGGAACGTCTAGTCCTAGAGGAGAGTTTCAAGGCCATAAACAAAATAAATAGCGTCACCAAGCGTGATGGTTCCGAAACAAAAACAAATAGTGAGGTCATAAGGGAAGTGAGATATTATTATCAAAATTTATTCCAGCACGAACCTATCGATCTAAATGATACGTATCACGAAATCTTACCGAAATTAACAAAAGAAGACCAGGGCATGTGTGAATCCAACCCTTAAAAGAGCGAATTTGATGAGGTTATAAAACACCTATCAAAGCGGAAATCGCCTGGTCGTGACGGACTGACCAATGAGTTCTACCTATTATTGGCACAATTCTTTTCCGTGTCCTCGTTTCCGTCATCAACTTAAAAATAATTCCAGGCTCATTTTCAATAGCTACAATAATTTTACTTTTCAAAAAAGGCGACCCTAAATTACTTGAAAATTGGAGACCGATATCGTTACTAAACACGGATTATAAAATTTTGGCTAAGGTACTGAGCAATAGAATCCGAAATGTAATTGGTACCGTCGTTAACGAAGATCAAACATCTAGCATTCCTGGCCGTACTATAGGATCTAATATTTCAATAATTCGTGATTTAATTCAACTTTTTAATAGTACGGACGAATCACTTGGGATAATTTCTATAGACCAAAGAAAAGCCTTTGATCGGGTAAACCATAGTTACCTGATAAAAATATTAGAGCACGTAGGCTTCGGAGCTCATATTACACGCTTTATAAAGGCAACTTATGCGTCAGCAGAAGCTATGATAAAGTTTAACAATGTGGTAACCGCTAAATTTAGGATTTTTAAAGGCATAAGACAAGGTGATCCGCTCTCTTCGTACTTATTCAATCTATCGCTCGAGCCCTTTCTATGCCACATCAGAGAAAAAATAGGCAATTTTTCAATTAGTCTACCATTTCTTCCGAAACCCATGACGCTTATGTCGTTCACGGACGATATTAGCAATTTTGTGACGTCAGATCAAGCTTTTCCGATTATTAAAAGGGAATGTATAAAATACGGAAATGCCAGCAACGCAAGCTTTAATTTAGAGAAAAGCAGCGGGCAAAAATCGTAAAGATGCGCCTATGGGTCTGAGTTGGAGCAGTAAATCAATAAAAATCTTGGGTGTATCATTTACTAACGAAAAAGATTGCTGCCAAAAATACATGGAAGACATTACAAAAACGGTTTATCTTGCACTCGAAAATCTAAAATGAATAGCAGCCAGGCTATCATACAAGAATCGCGCTCAAGTGTGCAATGCAATCTTATCCAAGTTTAATTATATTTTACCGTACACCGAGGAACCAACAAGACTGTCTCAGCAAGTACTCCAAAAATGTTTGGAGGTCATATGGTACGGGGAAAATAAACATTGGTGCAACGCTCAAAACACTACGCTAACAGTCAGCGAGGGGGGTTTGGGATTGCAAACGCTCCATAGTCAGTGGAAAAAATTTTCGATAAAAAGATTAAAAAAATAACGCAGTATCAAGGTCATAGTGTCGAATTGAGTCTTGCAAACCAGTATCTAAATTCAACAAATAACATGAAAATAGGAACTGTCCTATTAGCGTATGAAAATATAGATTTAGTAGTCGATCACTTACCAAAATCTTATCAACTTTTGATTAAATTTTGGAAATCTTTAAATTTAACATTATCTAAACCAACCAATCTTAAAAGTTTATTACTTTTTCCAATCTGGAAGTGTCCCTTTTAAAAAATTACACTCTATCATCCTAAATGGAAAGCTGAAGGATTCCGTTTCTTCGGAGACATATTCGACCAAAATAGTCACGAGTTTATAATTGATTTAAATGAAAAAACATTAAGTGCAGCCACAGAAAGAGCTATGGCTCGCCAAACCCAAATAATTAAAGAAGAATTGTTTCGAAATTTTCCGAAGGAATTTTTCAGTAAAGAAACTATAGGAGTCGCTGTAAATGTAGAAATTGTTTTGAAATTAACTCTTAAAAATAATTCAGTATTACTGGCAAATATTGAGAATTCGATGCTACAATCGTTTTTCAACTCGGCACCTTTAGTTTTTAAAAATAAACCTTTAAAAATAATTGAGGATGAAATTGATGATACTACAAACTATAAAATTGATGCGAAGATAATTTGGAATATCTCTTTTACCCCCCACAAAAGCAATATCTTATGGCGACTATTATATAGTACGGTTATTACCCCAAATTTGGCATCCAAAATTTTTGGTTTAAACGCTGATTACCCCTTTTGTAGCGATATCAGCAGTGACATGAAGCACATGTTTTTTAATTGTCCTATATCTTTACAGTTTTTAAACAAAATTAATGAGTATATTCGAAATTACAATAAATATTTTAACCTACAAAAAGTTAATTATTGGCTGTATGATGTAAAACCAGACCCATTTGCAAATGTAACAAAAATAATTTTGGCCATTAGTAAAATGTCAATATATTTTACCTACAATAAAAAATGAATAACTGTAATGAAAGTAGTTTGAAGATGTTAGAAGATTATTTTGTAATGCGTTTCTTGAAATTTGTCAATACGGAAAAAGAGTGTCACAAAAGATATAAAATCTCCTTATTTCCATGCTTCGTAGCGACTATTTTGTTTCAGGAAAAAAATGAAAAGGTGTGTTTCAACAAAGTATTATAAATGAAAAAAAATGTACAATAGTTAAAGTTAGTGTTTTGCTAGTTATTCGTCTTAAAAAATATATAATAATAATGATATAAATAAATAAATATAATAATAATGATATAAATAAATAAATATAATAATAATGAAATAAATAAATATATATAATAATGAAATAAATAAATATAATAATAAAAATGAAATAAATAAATATAATAATAAAAATGAAATAAATATAATAATAATTAAATAAATAAATAAAATCATAATGAAATAAATAAATATAATAATAATGAAATAAATAAATAAATAAAATAATAATGAAATAAATAAATAAATAAAATAATAATGAAATAAATAAATATAATAATAATGAAATAAATAAATAAAATAATAATGAAATAAATAAATATAATAATAATGAAATAAATAAATAAAATAATAATGAAATAAATAAATATAATAATAATGAAATAAATAAATAAAATAATAATGAAATAAATAAATATAATAATAATTAAATAAAAATAATGAAATAAATATAATAATAACGAAATAAATAAATATAATAATAATAATGAAATAAATAAATAAATATAATAATAACGAAATAAATATAATAATAATAATAATGAAATAAATAAATATAATAATAATGATATAAATAAATAATAATGATATTAATAAATCAAATAATAATGATATACATAAATCAAATAATAATGATAAAAATGTGTAACAAGATAACATATGATAAAAATAAATCAAATAATAATGATATAAATAATCAAATAATAATGATATAAATATAATAATAATTTATTATTCAGCGTTTCAAAACTATCTAAATATTTTTATCCTTATGTGAAAATTCGTTAACCAACCCATTCTCCTCTCTAAAGAACATATTTCATGAAAAACTATAATAAATATATAAACGTAGAAAAAAATAAACCAAAGCTCAATGTAAAAAAAATTATACCCAAATTAAAAAATTAAATATAACAGAAATAGACCCAGGTTGAAGTAAATTATTTTTAGTTCTTAGGTTTTCAGATATTTAAATGTTTAAAAAATTATTTGTCAATATCGAACTACACAAACCCATTTCAGCTGTAATATTTCTTAGTTTAAATCTACAAAGTAAAACTGTGATAAACCAAACAAATTTGACATCTCTTAAATATGTAAACAATTGTTTGATCTTATTTGAAATTGTAAAATCATTATTGTACAGTGGTTTTTTACCCTTTGTATAATGATATAAATTAATATAATAATAATGATGAAATGAAATGAAATGGAAAATTGTTTATTGTGCACCAAAACAATACCTGTTACAGAATTAGCTAGTTGATACACATGAAATATATAATACTTACATAGTAAAATTTTTATGTAGTATAAAAAAATTAAGGAGTACAGAAAGTGTGTTCTTCAAACTTATGCGTCAGGTGCATGTTTATATTTTATACCTATTGTTTTACAGCAATGTACATGTATTTCTAACAATCGGTGCCTGACTCTCGTCGGAGTAAGCCGCCCGATTATTAGCTCCGTGTTTCGCTGTGTTTTTTGGGCGCAAGGCTTAGTGTTTCACGATCTTGTAATGTCGGATCTTGAAACCAATGCACCGGGAGCTTTCCGCTCTAGCAGCCAACCGGACAAACCTCAAAGAAAACAACGCCCACCACCACCAGCGGTGACACGGGAATAAGCCATCATCTTCGAGGCTATACCCCATGTCCCTTCCAAAATCTACGCTAAAGCTATCAACCAAATAATTGGAAAAGGTAATACTTACTACATTTCTAGAATACCCAAATCCCGAATCTATGCTTATCTTGCAACTCCTGATATGGCTGAAACGTTGCGCATACAAGGCTTTGACTTTGACCGTGAACACATGTTAATTGTGAGAGGTGGAAACGCCCATCTGAAAAAATTACCATATCAAATTGTCCCCCTGAAATTCCTAATACCGAAATTACAAACAAATTATACCAATATGGGAAAATAACGTCTAAAATTATATATATTGATGTAAATCCAGAAGAAGATCCCGATCTAGGAATGCGTGTACATTTCTGGTATAGGTTCATGGGCGATGTCCTTACCTTAAAAATTTAAACATTTACAGACATTGCAAATTCCATTAATAAAAATATACAATTCACGAACGAAATTGAAGTAGAAAAAACAATCCCCTTTCTAGATCAAACCGACCCATTCCCTAAATTATTTAAATTATTACTCTGCACACCCGAGCAATATAAAATTAGCAATTGTAATAAGTTTAAAACACAAAATAGAGACGATTTCAGACGAACCATTAAAAGATAAAGAAATATTTTCTAACCAATTACAAAAATGTAATTACCCTAAAAATTTAATTGAAGACATCTTTAACTCACATATAGTAAAACGCGAAATACCTGAACGAAAACTTGAAAATTTGGATAATATATTAGTTTTGCCATATAAAAAAGGCATAACAGAAAAAACAAATAGACAATTAAAGAACATTAACATAAAATCTGAAACGTTGGCATCCACCTTATTTAAAAATAGATCTAAAATTGATAAAAACACCCCAAATTGTTCGGAATTTTAACTATACTCTATACTTCCCCCTCTTCGTGAGAAGGGGAAGGAAACACGTCATACACAAGTGTTTCAATCGCATCGGAAGACGTATGTTTTAGGGAACGGCCTTATTCAATTTCGAGTGTAAGCAACAGAAATGAGTGAACAAACTCTAATAAAAACTCCATCTTTTAATTGTAAAAACCAGTTGAATATTTCACAACTATAATAATATTTTATTCTCATGATAGACAATATTAAATCGAACAAAAATTAACTCTGTTCGGTCGGTGAAACTTCGCAAAAATCTGCCTTTATCACCTTCTCGTTGAAAATGTCGCCGCCACCGTAGCAGATGCAAAATCTAGGTCGCGTAAAGAAATACTTGGTGACCGCTTTCGCCAACATATCGATGTGGCCACCGATGTGCATGTAAAATCCAATCAAAACGATTATTAATTTTAACTTTCCGAAACTCTTCTTGTATTCTTTGTACTCTTTCTTGTCTAGAATAATCGTTCCGTTTAATTGAACGCAATGTCCCAAAAAATGTTCAAAACTCCAATTGTGCTCTGGTTCGTGGACGGCCTGAATCGGAATACTTAGGTCCGCGTTGAGAAACATCTTGTCCTTGAAAGCCATCGCTTGTTCTTCAAAATGTCGCACGCCGTCCATTAAGCGTAACTCGTAACATAACTTAGTAACCAAGTAAGCTGTCTGCAGACGCAAAGAAGCTCGATACCAGAATGAAGTTAAAATGTCTTTCCAAATGTAATCGAAAGAGTTACCGCGAACGATCATCAACATTTTATCGGCCAACTCGCAAAATTTCTCAAAGGGCAACGATTTCCAAAGTTGATCAACGACTGGCAGAAACGCGTCCTGATGAGGCCAATTCAACAATCGTTTTAGATGATTATATTTGTATTTGTCCAAGAATAAATCAAGCCTCTCTTCGCGGGAAAGTTGCTTGAAGATACTATGTGGCATATAGACGTCGTACATACTTTTGTCCCTTTCTTCACTACTTAGTTTGTCCCAGAAGTACTTAGTAGCTGTTTCGTTCCCGTGACAGGAAGCTTTATAGACTGCCCCGCAGTAGTTGTCGTCGGGGGCTTCCCAATGACCACCGCCAAATGGCTCCCCACAATTTCCTTCTTTAAAGAAAGACCAAAAGGCCGAAAACACTTTATCCGGTCTACTTTCCCACAGTGGATCTATGTAGTGACTGCTTTTATCCACTTTGGCAAATAAACTTTCAACTTGCCCTTCGATGCAATAGAAACCAGCCACTCTGAATCGACATACGACATCTATACTCTCATCTCGAACCACGATCTCGGCCGTTTTCAGCATATCAATTGTACCCATGGGCGTCCACGCTATTTTAGAAAAGTACCAAAGTACCCGGTTCTTTCCGATTATGGGCATCGTACCCGGTTCCCAGATCCAAGTCTTGAACCATTTTTGCAATTGAAGACCTATTACCGGTATCAATCCTTGAAGTCTTTTAATATTCGTGGAGTTCGACACTTTCGGTAGACTGGATGCGTTAGCGTGAATTTTGTCCACCACTTTGCTCCATTTTAGTTCGTTGTATTTCACTATCACTTTAAAGGCTTGCTTGCTGTTCCATAAAGAAATTGCTGCTTTAACTAGGCAAAAGTGCTCCAAAGACGCGAAAGTTTCTGTTATTTCCATGCTGTAACGCTTCAGTTTAAATTCGTCAGTCGAATCAATGAAAATACTTATAAAACGTTTGAACGGAAAGGCTGTTATTCCTGATATGGTTTACGAAGAGTTTCTAAAACTGATAAGACAATCACGTCAAACATTTGCACAACAGATAATGTAAGCTCGGCATAGATTAAAATGTGGTACTAAAAGTCTTTTATAATTTCCCGTAAGTGTGTCGGTTTATCGAAGCTAAATATGTCAAGTGAATGTATCTGATGTCATACCTGAAAAGATAAGCGCCTCTAGCGATAAAATTGCGTAACTCAAAGTAATTCTAATAAGACCATACAAAACTAATTTCGGGAAGTTCATGGGAATACACGTAATTTTAAAATTGTTTATCATACTTGTAGAGTTCATGTTTTGTTTTAGGCTAAGTTTTTATGTTGTCTTCCAATAGTTACAAAGAGCATATATTCGACCATGTCAAACCGATATTTCAAGTCCACCCAAATTGTGTTGTAATTTCTCAGTAAACAAATTATATTGGGATGACAGAAAACGGACACACTTATGGCGCATTATTATCGACTTTTGGTAGTTTGCGTTCTCTGTACACGGTTACTAGCGTGGGCAAATCTCTCTTTTACGAATTCACCGTTAGTATAGTTGGATAAGGACAATTAAGTCTGTTTTTCACATAAAGAGGACTCAGTTCAAGATAAGATTTCCAATACTACCATTATCGACGTCAATTAGAAATTTTTAGGCGGCTGATTGTCTATCTTCGGAAAGGTTCTAAAAATGGATGGAAATGCGTTGATTTCCCGAAATACATCCGAGTCATTCAAATTTTCCATTTGGGGTAGAAACATCTACTCCTAATACAATAACTAATTAATAAATAAGTTTTGTACGATCAAGATGAGATAAGTTATAAATACCCCAGCAGCACAAAAACGTTGGTCCTACGTCGATGGCATCACAGGGGCCTGACTAGTGGGCAAAAAGCCGGCCCGCAGGGGTGGAATGTCACCTGAGCCCGACTAATCAGAAATACGTTGATCCGACTTAACTTACTGTGTCGTGGACCGATGTTCCGGCGACGGTTGCATTGGATATTGGGCCAACGTTACGGTTTACTTTCATATAATGGTCGGCCCGACAACAGCCAACGTCAGTACGTAATGAATCCCATCTATCAGCGAAACAACATATATAGATATAAATGTCGGCCCGACAACAGCCAACGTTGGTACGTAACGAATCCCATCTATCAGCGAAATAACATATATAGATATAAATGTCGGCCCGACAACAGCCAACGTTGGTACGTTACGAATTCCATCTATCAGCGAAATAACATATATACATGTAAATGTCGGCCCGACAACTGCCAACGTCGGTACGTCACGAACCCCACCTATCAGCCCAATAAAATTTATAGATATAAATGTGTCGGCCCGACATCAGCCAACGTCGGTACGTCACGAACCCCACCTATCAGCCCAATAAAATTTATAGATATAAATGTGTCGGCCCGACATCAGCCAACGTCGGTACGTCTCGAACCCCAACTGTCAGCCACCCAACACATAAATATAAAATGAGTCGGCCCGACGAATGCCCACGTTGGTACGTAACAAACCCCAACTGTCAGACCAATAACATATATAGATTTAAATGTCGGTCCAACGGTGTTAAAAGTCGAACCAACGCTACATTTCCTCCTGAAATATTAGTAGGTGTGTATGTTTTAAAGAAATGTTTAATTCACTTTAATATCATTTTCAAAAAGTGTTCACAAAAAAGCTTTATTTGTTTTTGCACAAAACTATATAGGAACTCAATCATCACATTAAAAGAGTGTTTCTAACAATTAATTAAGATATAGAATACTGACTAATCGTTTTTAGTGAAATTTTTCCGCCAATAACCAAATACGCTATATATGTACATTTTGTATTCATCGCTATTATTTAATTAAAAAAGAACGGAAAACAAATCAATGCCGTTTAAATTCGTTACATTTTATGGTTCACAAACAATTTAGTTATACCAAATATTTTAATTATGAATCCCCGTCTTGTTTTTAAGGTACAAAATAATTTTAGTTAAGAACAAATATAAACGAATGTTAATTATCATACAAGTTTGAAACTATACGTAATTGACATGAATCAAATGAAAGTCACTAACACACGACTTACACAATGAGTTCAGGTACTTAAAATTTTATATATATGCCTATGTGTGCAATATAGAAGTAACCAAAAGGCAGCGCTGCTAGCACTACAATTGAGAAAAAAACATAATTATCAAACATCGCACGTGTTCCTTTACACTTGTAGATCTATGCTATGTAGACATTAACATTGAATTATTAAGTTTAGTTTTCTTCATTGTCTGGGATTCCATGAGTTTTAAGATGCGAATTTAGGTACCTTCCAATGCGACCACCATCACGATCTTTCGCGTATTTAAAATTTTAAACCACGACTTCATTACAGTTTCTACTTCAGCTTCTTTTACCAGCTGAAGATTGGTTGAGAGCCTAACAGCTTCTGGAAATAAATCATTATTTAAGCGATTAGTTTAACCACAACCGAAACTTAATGGTTTCTGTATTTAATATTTTCTGATCGTTTTCGTACCATCATTATTTCTAAATCATACGTTTTTGGCAGTAATATTAAACTTAAACTCCCTTTTCTTTCTATGGTGAATTAGCCATTTAGATTACCATAGAGCCTCTAGTGGCCAATGCGAGAAGCTCGCGTAGCTACTGGATTTACGTCATCTAACACACTAAGCCTCTGCTAGACTGGGAGTAGACGACCTTAGCAGACGGAAATCCAGTAGCTAAGCAAACTTCTCGCAGTGGCCGCTAGAAGGCTCTATCGTAACCTAGGTTTTCACTAGTTCTAGGTAAAGCGAAAGTGGGACTAACTTTATTATTTAAAAAAAGCTGCTACTTTAGGGCCTTGAAGTAGCAGTTTTTTAAATAATAATTTATAATTAACAATGGCTCCAAGTTTTAATATTTATGGGACTAACTTTCTTGTTTTAGAAAAAGCGCCGAGAAAATGACTCCTCTCCAAACGCAACTAAAGGGCCACTTCCCCTATTTACTTCTGATAATACCCTATATTTAAAGTCCAAAGTCTGAAGAAATTAAAAAAATGATATTTTATTTTACCCTTGGAAACGTAACAGTTTTTAAATATGCTTATTTCCAACACTGTTTGGCGATAGTTTTCGACTATTTCTTTTGATACGCTTTTTTCATATTAACTACCCTATTCAATTACTTCCTGTGAGCATTGAGCGTCAGCTTTGTCGTCTGCTTATAGATATAGGGCTTTAAATTAATTGTGTCCTATTGGTTTTATCCCCAAATTGACTTCTTATATTTTCCTATATTTCACTGAGATATGTTATATAATTCCTATTAAGGATTTTAAAACATTCTGTAGTCACCATCCTAATTTTGAAGTTAACAATTTCCTCAATTTCTATAAATACAGGTTTTATTAGGTGCAGGTGCTAGAATTTGTCTAAGAATTGCTTGATTATGGATAGTGGATATCATAAATATTTGTTATATTCAATATGGCAACGCTGCACTAATTTGAAGATTACGCCACCCAAAGTCATTGAAGATACCGAGGCCCAAAACCTAAATTTTTAGCTAAGTCATATAAGCTCGCAAATCAAACGATCTTACCTTTTATGTAGCTATTACATACATGTAGTAATTCTAAATATTAACAACTTAACATTTAATAATATTTTATCTCATTAGAGTATTCAATTCAACGTTATTACCTGCTCATAAAGTTTACACATGCATCCAATTTGTCGTACCGACGTAGTCAAGATTATCTTTAGTTCATTTGCAGTGCTGCCGACTTATAAAGAGTTTATCCGCCAACTATTGTATAAGAATAGCCCAAAAAGACTGAAAATTTTTCATAAAAATAAATCGTGACATTTAAAAACATTTAAAAATTTGCATGATTATTATTTTTGATCAAATATGTGCGTAAAATCCTTAGATATAGTACATTTTCGCACATTTATTGCTAATAAAATCGAAATGATTATTTCTTCAGCCCAGTTTAAAAAAAAATCCCGACGCTGCCGCGACGACTTCCCAACGCAACTATTTTCCCTGGTTAAGCCCCTCGTCATATCTTTCAGGTTTAAATATTTTAATCTGACTTCTAAGGCAATTCAATGTATTTTACGTGTAATTTAAATGCATATTTGAGAAATATATGATTTATCAATGTGCGAGTTGGCCCAAAGTAGGTGTGACTCATTTTTGTTTTTAAAAATGACCACGTACCAACTACAGTATCACAGATTCACAAATAAATGACCAAAAGCTAACTAAAAATTTACCATTTGCAAGGGTCGCATTTAGGTCGGCTGTCGACCGAGACCATTAACCGACTTTCCAACCATTTCCCTACCAAACACCGACTAGACTGTGCTGCTGGGGTAGTAGCTAATTTCATAGTAATTAATTGTATCCTTAACGATGAAAAATGTCGTTAGTTGGGAACTACTAGAAATCTGAACGGACCATAAGAGACTTTCCCTCGAAAATGTCTATAGCGAACTTGGAAATTAATTAGGTTTTACTCAAAATGAAAATTGACACTTAATACTTTAAAAACGTGCCGTATTTAACATGAAATTGTAAGTCTTGTGTAACCTCTTTGAATTAGATTGGACGAAATGGAGCATAAAAACCAATTTTTGTAAATAGCCTCAATTTATCTATCATTTGACATCTCTCTCAAATTGAAAAACGTTATTTTTATTATTTAATTAGCTGGGAAAAGCTATTAATAATTTTGAATGTCTCAGATGTTTCCCTAAAATTAGCCTATTTAGCAGCTAAATAACAGAACTAACGCCGATCATCCATAACTACTGTTAAAACTGGTGGTAGTAATACGAAACTGGCTATTTATCACCAAAAATGAAATCCTGAAACTCTCCAGTTGATATCCTATGAGCAGAGAAACCAGTGATCTTGAAAATAGAAGATGCTTAAGACAAAACTAAAACTGCGATCACTTTTTTAAAGTTGAAATAAAATTATATTTTAGTGCCCGTGAAATAATGTATTAAGAGAACAACTCATTTAAAAATAATCTTACTTAATTATAATTAACTAATTTGTTATTAACACGGTTCACGGTAAAAATATCTCAATAAATAACTGGCTTTTCATTTATATGAAACGTTCTGGAGAAGGTACGAGGCCTAAAGCGTTTACGCTCGCCCCGACTTCCCCAAGGACGTTTAACGGTAGAGGCATAGCATAGCCGGCTGAATAAAACTAGGCCATGAAATCGTGAGCGCAGACTGGTGGCACTTCGGTTTTGCGGTTGTCGCTAGATGGCAATTATTGGTACTTGAAGAGAGCTTTATCAGAAGTAAATAAACACGTAATCGGTGTAGGATAAAATTATTTATTCAAAAAGGAACATATTTATGACATTTTTATGATATTAAACTCTTGGAACTATACATATTGCAAATGTTTCCTTTCTAAAGGCTTTTTGTTTTAAATCTGTTATTACATCACTAGCTAGGTTTTGCATCTAAGGCCCTAGGAACTTCCTTAGTAATATATCACAGAGGTTTTCATAGGTATCACAATCACATTTTAAAGCTTTAACAAAATGGGGCATCACAGCTTTGACTAGAATTTCCAAAGTCAGTCTCCTAGGTACGTGTTTTATTGCGGCTTTAACAAAACCAGCAACTATACATAAAATGTTGATTAAGATAACGCAATTAACCCCTGCCCTGGTACTTAATTAAGGATAATACTAAAGCATCTGTATTTGGTTGGTAAAGGCGTTCCAAGCACTCTGGGCAGTCTGTGTTTTCATCAGATACTCGTGCTATGTAGCCAACAATGTAACCAACTGCAGCAGTTACTTGGCCGTTAAAACAGGAATCTACGAAAGGAAAAATAAATGAATTAAATATACCTTTAAAAGATAGACTGGTATATTTTAGATCTGAATATACCATTAGGGTGAATTGTCTGTATTCGGCGAACAATTTCGATTACCATACATGAGGAATACGACTCAATGACTGCTTCCTCTTCCTCCTTTTACAAGTTATTGGACTAATATTGATATCGCTACAATCCAACAATGACTCCAAAAAAGCCTTTTACGTGAGAATTCCCTGTGCTGATGTTTCCCTTCATTTTCTGAACAAGGTGCATTACTCTCTAGGGCTAATGGGCTCAAAAAGGTGTTACTGTTCAAAGTGTTCTTTCTTTGAGGAGACTAACTTCAGCCAGTTGTGATACTGTAGTATTTTCCATGTTATTCCTTCTTCTTTCAAATCTCGACTTCTTAGATTTCCGTGTTCTTTTAAAGACGGATGGCACAGCATTAGGTAACAAAATTTTACGACTAGCAGAAGAAACAGAGTAGTCTGAAGCAACAAAATGTTCACTACAAACTCTCCCATTAATAGGGAGTGAATTAGCAAATACATATCCCCATATCTTCCTTAAATGTTCTTGTTGTGGCACACGATGGAAACTCACTCCTTTAGTTTTATCCTGTTTTGATGTGCAGTTTGCTACACAGCAAGTAACCATTTTTTTAAAGTTTGATGACTAGCTTTCAGAAGGAAGAATATTTATTTTCTGTTTCAAATTCAAAGGCTTAACTTTAAACTTCCTCCAAATGAATAAAATCAACATTGCAAGATTTTAACTGAAACATTATATAAATAAGTATCTATTTTCATAATTTTCTAATACAAATTTAAAGAAACTCACCATAAATTAAGGTCCATACAACATGAAAAACTGATACAAATAAGTGACGGCTTATTATAAAAATTACAACGCGATGTGGGAAAATTATTGGAAAATTTTGAAAAACGTCATTCATTAACGTCACTCGAAGTACCATTAAGCGTCATTTGGGAATTTGAGGGCAGAGGCGAAGGACCTACATGTAAAAATAATTTCATGGCCTAGTTTTATTCAACCGGCTATGGTAGAGGCTCATGAGTGAGCGTTGAGAAAAATTAAGCTTTAAGCTGACGTTCTTGGTCTCTCCCTTTCACTGTCGTGTCAAGATAAACATTTGTAAGACTTTCAAAATACCTATCTACGTTAATTTCCTGCTCTAGTCGTTACGGTTTCTGAGGAGGCCTATTCTATAACGACCTCGCCCGGCGAAAACCGTATTCTTGTCTCCAAAATTCATTTCGACATCGCCATACCGCTAGCGAGTTTTACCGACAGGGTTATGGGTGTCGGAATCGTGTTTCTTTGTCGTTATGACGTCATTTTTCGCTTCCAATCGCGGTATTTTCAAAATAGCTGCTTTACAGCTCGCATGTTTTGAGTTTTTGCGTCTGTCCGAAATGGGAGGGAGATAGTTCTAAGAGATAGATCAAAAGCTTTTGAACTTTCGGAAAATCAGTTCAGAAGTTTATTTCGCCTAGATAAGTTATTAGTAATAGAGATTTGTGAGAATTTAAAAGCGCCGTTAAAGTCAAACGCGTCCAACGTAAGAGGTACGGATCTCCCTGTAGATTCAAAGGTGAGCCATGAATTTAAGAAATAAATTTCGTAATTATTAGCGTTTCATTAAGTGTTAGTGGCTGTTCGATTTTATGCTGTTGGGTGTTACCAGAAAGCTATTTGTTTCTTGATGTCAGTCAGGCAACGGTCAGTCGCTGTCTGCATCAAGTAACCGATGCAATAAACAACATTTTAATGCCAAAATGGATAAAATTTCCACTGAGTAAAGTGGAAAGGGAAGCCACAAAGTTGAGGTAATTATCAAATCTTCTCACAGCAGAGAAATAGGAATTTAACAATGCGTACAGATTTATGGAGAAGACTATATTTCCGGGGGCAATTGCTGCAATAGATTGCAATTGTTGCTCCAAATTCACGAGATCCAAATTATCGTGAACATTTTTACATTAACAGGAAAGGATACCATTCCTTAAATGTGCAATATATATATATGTACATTCAAAATTTACATTGCTTTTAGGTTTGGTAATTTTGAATGTCAACGCCAAGTTTCCTGGGGGTACTCTAGATGCCAACATATACAAGGCATCAATGGTTTCAAGATATTGAGAAAAGTTACATTAGGAATGATCTTTAGAGTTCTTGGTTGCTGGGTAAGTTCGGGGTATCAATTTCTAAATATAATGGTAAGTATGATTGTATATGGTTAACAGAAAAACAACTATTTTCTTTTTCAAAACTTTATTAATGAAATTGTAAAAGATTCTACAAAATAAAAACTTCGAATTTTTCACTTACCTTGTTTTAAAACTAAGCATATGAATCTCCAAAATAGTTTTTACAATCCAATATTGTAGGAGACAGTGGGTATCCTTAACTACCGTGGTTAATGACCCCTGTATTAAGACCGGAACGTGGTACACCAGAAGAAAGATATAACAAGAAGCAGAAGGCAATGTCATTGAGCGGTGTAATTAAGACATTTAGATGTCTATTAAAAGACGGGACACTCCATTATGATTCTGCCTTTACTGGCTGTATCGTAAATGCCTGCTGTGTGCTCCATAACATCCGGCGCTTGAAAGGGTATACTGATGATGATGAGTTGGCCAATTTACCCTTGCTCTCAGATGATCAAGTGCCATTTCCACCAAGAGAACCACCAGCACCAGAAAATTGGAGTCGACGTCGCTTTCAATTGTAGGCAAGAAAAAAAGGCCCTTTCTAGGGCCACTTGGCAGAGGTGTATGAAAACTATGAATAATAAGATGAAAGTGTTTCTTCTAAAGTTGAGTATGGTATGGGTGTATGACAGTGCCATTTGGCACTTGATATTTTTACTCTTCAATTCTTTGCCTTAGAATACAATTTAGATCTATTTATAGTAGGCCAAAAGGAATTTTCCAAATTTCATTAGTTCTGTGGCTAAGTTCCCAGCGCTAACCAATCGTGGAGGTAGGAACTCCGTAAATGTTCGCGATGTCTGCGTTTCTTTTAGAAACCCGAACAAACCGAACTTCTAGCGCCACAAGGCAGAATTATAGGAATAACAAAATGAGAGGTAAAACTTCTAAGGCAAAGAATGGAAGGGTAAAGATATCAAGTGCCAAATGGCACTGTCATACATCCTTACCATACTCCACTTTAGAAGAAACACTTTCATCTTATTATACAGACACTTCTGCCAAGTGGCCCTTAAAAAGGCCTTTTTGTACAAAAAACAATTAATCTTCTTCCTCCTCCTCGACATCACCTGAGTTGTCCCCGTGAAAACTATGATAGATTTGCGCAATATATTTTAAGGCTTTAGCCTGAATCATGGCTGCCTTAGCCTTCTCAGTCTCCGATTTAGAAATTATCCTTTGAGGACTAGCTATATGGCACCAAGTTTCCAACTGATCCCCCATTATCTTAGTTTGCTTATCCAGATTTTTATTACTTTTTCAAACAATTCTTGAGCCCTCGCATATGGCCCTGTTGCGCGCATACCTGGCTGCCTTTGTTGATTGCGTCCTTTAAACGGTTTCAGCCAAATTTCCTTTTTCAAATTTTAAATATTTTTAAAGTAAATGATTTTTTACTTAACTCGTGCAGCTGCAGAAATATTTTCACCTTGGGAGTGATGAGAACTCGCCGACGCTACTGGCGAATTCTGATTCAATCTTGGAGATATGCGGGGTTGGGTGGAATTCTTCGGGAACGGGAGCCAGTGAAAGAAGAATGGGCAGAAGGAACTGAATATGGAGGAGCTATCGTTGAAGAAGCTGCGAGACTTTGATCTAAAACAGCTAATGCTGCATCAATTTCTTCAATTATCTGTTGTTAAAACAAAGAAATGTATTCATTAATGGGTACCTACCCCAAAACCAGCTTCTCGTACTTCATAGTGGCCAAATGTACCCCTTAGGCCAATCACCTTTAACAAACGCTGCTCAATCAACGAGAGCTGCCCAGCGTTTGCTCCACCTTCTTCAGTTGCCTTAGCTCTAGTTTGAGACTTCCAGTCCGCCAAACTCTGGAATATTTATGTATAAGTAACAGTATTTCTATTAAAAAAAAACTACTTTCTTCCATTGCTTGACATCTTTTGAAGCACCTCCACCACAAGCATTAAGCCTTTGGACAAGACTTATCCACATCGCGGTGTAAAGTTTGCATCAAACTTACGGCTAACGAAACGTTCATTAGCCTCCATGAATTCTAAAATTAAAACCTTTTGATCTCCGGAGAATTTTGCGGCGTGACTCATTGTTATTTTAAAAAAAACTACAATGTAATGCAAGTCAAATTCGCTATTAATCTAGAAAGAACGCAAAAATGAAAGATAAAAAATCAAAATCTCGAATCTTATTGGCCCGTTAGAGGAGCCAGTCACCGGATGTAGACGCCAAAAATCACTTGACCGTATTTATCATTTTACGACATCTCCGATAACGACAGCGGGACAAGAATAGGGTTTTTCTTCGATGTCGTTAATCGGTATTTCGGTATGGCGAAGTGATAAGGCGTAGGCGATATTTCGTAATCGAGACAAGAATAGGCCCCAACTTACATTCATTTATCAAGCGCTTTATCCCAAGAAAAAATAAAGCGAGCGGTATAAAAAGTAATCGCCATTTCTATGCTTTCGTATTAATACATACTTAAATACCAGAAGTATATAATAAATCGCATACGAGAGAAGTATTCATGTTCCAATACTGCTATTGCTATTCGCCTTAGGATTTTTTTCATAACAAATTCCGGGAGAAATACTAGCATATACATACTAATATATATACATATATACATGTTGTTACGAATTAGTAATTCAATAATTTCAGGGTGTGTTCTTTGGGTCCTAAATAGTCAACCATGACCTATGAACGTTGTCCTTAAAATGCTTGGTTTCAGTGAGAATCATGTTTGTTGGTAGACATAATATTTGTATTCATTGATAAACATAATACAAAGGATACATACGGATAACTATGTCAGAAACTTTAGGGCGTGTTCTTTGGATCCTAATGAGTCATCAATGTCTGATGAGCATGGGTCCTAAAATTCTTTGTTTCAGAGTTTTATGCCCACAAAAACTGGCCCCCAAAACAATGAAATGTCAAGTTCGATATTCTGCCTTGAACACAATTGTTTCCATTTATTATTCAATTTGTTTTTTTTAACGGTGAAGCGATAAACACAATAGCAAATGCCAAAAGTTCATAATTGAGTAGCAGAAGTGTGCTAAATCCTACAAGGATTTTATCAATGCCAAGCTCTATTATTTCAAAGAATCGCGTTTAATCAACAGTGTTAAACCAAGTTAGAAATTTTTTAAATAAGCAACTTAATTTTACGAGGTGAATGGCAATTCAAAGTATTCTCCCTGATGGATGCTGGGATATTGCTTCTTATTTTGGAAGTGCATAAGATCGAAATACGAGTGTTCAGGCAAAGGAAAGGTACTTTTACTATTGAAGACACGGAATGGTACTAGTTAGTGATGAATACGCGAGATGGTACTTGCGAATGCTTACCATTACTTCCATTTAGTAATCCTTTGTTTTTAATGGTGATATGATAAAGACCATAGCTAATGTCATTAATAGACTTGAGTATTAAGTGTCATAAGTCGTACAAGTGATTTAATTACACTTTGATGAACCTTTTTAAAGAATCAAGATAAATGTAGATTTGAAACAAAGCATTTTACGACCCATTTTCATAGGAAATGTTATACTCATTAGGACCCAAAGAACACGCCCCAAAATTTATTACATGATTATCAGCATATATATATAAAGGTTTTCCATCTGTCATATTTAAGAAACTAATTATTAAAATTAATCATTGTAGACGTAAATAATTATTTATAAATTTTAATTATTTAGATTTTAAACGAAGTAATTAAATTAAATGCTATGTGAAATCGCGCCTAATATCGTTAAAGTGGTAACGGTTTTATGTTACTCTAACGCTTTAAATTAATGACTTGCTCGAAAATAAATTTAAAAATATACGATTTATATTAGATAATATATAGCATTAATAAATAGGATGTTTTTAAGTGAAATTTCCTCAATTTGTGAACTTTGATTAACAATTTCCCGAAAGGTATTTCACTACTAGGTGCTACATCAGAGAGTTTGAGCATGTAAAAAGTTCCCTTTCCTGAAAAGTATTTTTATGTAATTTTTTTTAAATACTTTTAAGTAATACCAGAAGTAAATGAACCGAGGTTATCAGACTGCTATACTCCCCATGTTAGAGGCGTTTTCCTTATGAAGTTACATTTTTACCTCGAATTTGAATTTTTGTGCTCTTATACGTCGAAAAAAAGTTTTGTTTTTATGAAACCATTTTTTATACATAGAAATAGCTATACCCACAATTCCCAAGTGCAATTTATCACGTCAAAAGACGGGGATGGAAATAAGATTTTATTGGACTCGATTTTCTCATCATCTTCAAAAGGAAAACGCCCTCCGATTCTGAGCGCTATTTCAATAACTTCGGTTCATTTTCTACTGGTAATACACCATCAAATAATAAATAAGTTTTTGTAATATTTTTATCTCTCTTTTGGAAGACATAAAAAATTAACCTAAAATAAAGGGAAAACCTAAAAAAATAATGATAAAAATAGAAAATAGGAGACACCTGTGTATATTTTAATAAGAATAAAAATAGCTACTTTATTTACACAGTCAAAATTTAAACGTACAAAATTTAGTTTTACTTACGCTAGGAAACCTTTCATTACCAGCTAATAATAATAATAATAATAATAATCAGCTAGGCTAATACCCAAGGCACCACCCTAGGCCTAATCATCGAGTGACTTTTAAAGCCTTTAATTCAAGTGGCCGGGTTACAAAGCGTAGGAGGGTGGTGGCAAGCCCTGCAAGCCACGCGAGCAAACAGCTCCCTACACTCACTATTACCGTTAACCTCAACAAGTTTTTATGGAAGGGGAAACCGAAGATCTCGGGGGAAAACCCCTTAAACCAATGCAAACTCAACGCAGAAGGAGTTGTTCCGAGTTTTCACCCAGTGCCACAAGCTGGGATCGAACCCGGCTCCTCTTGCTGCGAGGCGAAAGTGCTAACCACTCCGCCACCCCACAGCTTTGATTTAAAATTCGCGTTCTAAATCATAGAAAAACAATATCGAATTTTTAAATATCTCTCTCTATCTTTGTGGGTCTCTAGCGGCCGAAATGCTCAGTTTTGGTCGTTGAGCCCAGCAACACTTTCGTTCATGATGTCCGGAAGTACAACGTATCAGAATTTCAGAAAAATTTGTCGAAAGCCATTTTCCATAGAGCCGTGTGCGTGGTCCTTTGTTTTTTTTTTTTCATAAAGACACCACCAAATAACGAAAATTATTTTTCTCACATTTTGCGTCTTTTTTTAAAAGCCACTACCGAAAATAACCGTGTGTTTAAACTAAAAAAAATGAAATATTTTATAATTTTTACAATTAAAGTTAATTTTTTGCTGCTACGTTATTTTTGATATCTTGAACTAACAAAGGAGACGACCCGAGGTGTTACACACCGAATTTGTTCAAACTCAAGGGATTGGAAGACCTTCATGTAACTTGAACAAGTTGGCAAGCCAAAATATACCTCTCCTCGGAAGAATTGTCCCTAGTGGTATTAATTTCTCGAGATAACCCTTAAAGATATATCTCCGCAATTTAGAGTTATTTGTTAAAAATATTAACCCATTTCTATCCCGCCCGGTATAAAATTTTAATTATAATTAAAATAATTGAGACGAAACGACCAATTTTAATTTATTCAGAATATCATAAGTTAAGTAGTTACAACAGTAAGTTAGACGTACTATAACAATGCACAATTGAATTAAACCCTTTTACAGAACAAGTTTATCAGTTAAATATAATACGAAGCAAATTTTAATGAAAGAAATATCTACAGAGGCTTTTTGGAATTACTCGCTTACGAAATACTTGCCGCATCTTTAACGCTCATTTTATTTCAACACTCGCCCTTGATGAAGATACCGTAGATATCTGGTAGTGGACGACTCGTTCACTTCCTGTTGACGTTGTGACACATACCACATGAAAAAGACCAATGCCGTCCAATTTCCAATATCATATAATGACTCGCACACCCAAGAAATCATTGACTGCGTTAGAAATCGTAGATATCCAAATATCCACACCAAATGTATTTACAAGAAGCAAAAACCTTACCATCAACAAAGCACAGAGAGCCACTTGACTAACCGCCAGCTCTTAAAGCAATTAACGTTAAATTATCTCCTTTGAATTAACAGAACTATATATAGGTCGTTAAGAAAGTGGACCACCCACAGGGTCTACCCTTTAACCCTCTAATCTCGGCTGACTGCGCTAAAACAAGATTTAACCTTTTAAAAATACCAGATTAGGCCTTCATAAATTCATTAATAAAAAAAGACTTTATTACCTATTATGCTTACGATGCCTGTCTTAATTTCAGTGAATCTAAGCAGCTATCGGTGGTTCTGTGGTAGAGCGCTCGACTGCCAAGCCGAATGGTCTGGGTTCGAAACCTGGGTGGCGCATTTGTTTTTAATCAATAGAGAAACGCTAAATTAGAATTTCTTCGATGCAATAATTTCAATTTCAATTCTATTTCAATTAAACCAAAATTTCGTACTCTATTAAATACGCTTTCGATAAAGCTGAAGGTCTAATTTTCATTAAGGCGTAACAAGTGTCGGTGGTTCTGTGGTAGAACGTCCGCCTGTCAATCAGGAGGTCTCGGGTTTAAATCCCGCCCGATGCGATCGCAAATTGATACTAATACGAATACCGTGTACAACTGGTGGAAACCCTGCCATTGGACGTTGAGAGGTAGCATTAAACTCAACACTCGGTCCGTCCCAAAGTCATTAAGAAGAAGTTGGAGAGAAAACGCCCATATAAACACAACAGACTCAACATGCACAACCATCAGAACACAAACACAACAAATTCAACACTCACAACCTACGCATAAACATTACAAAAACGTAATACACCAAACCGTCACGACGGTGAGCGAAAAAACACCATCCAAACCAAACCGCAAATGCATCCGTTAACGCTCACCGTCACACGGTGGTTTTGCCAACCCTTTGAGAAACTGCGTACGCAGTGATTACACTTTGCACCGAAAATGCGAACGCGTTCGCAGGCCTGACAGACCCACAGACCCACAGACAGACCCACCCACAGACCCACAGACAGACACGGTCGTTGTATAACCCCTCCTAGGGGACTTTGTCCCCTCGGAGAGGTAAAAATCCTAAAGGGAATTTATTCAATGGGCAACGGTTTTGCCATGGCAACGAAAAAGGTTTTTGACAACATAAAATGAAAATTTTGCCATTGAAAATAACATGGGATTTTGACCGATTACAAAATTATAAAAAAATTATAAAAATTTACGAAAAATATCAAAATTTATCACATTTCATCAAATGGGTGAAAATGAACCGATATGGCTAAAATTGGAAAAAATATTTGAAAAAAATAAAAAAATACAAACATTGATAGAAATATTACAAAATGTATTAAATTTTTTTTCAAAATTGAAAAAATATATAAAATTAAAATTATATTGACCAAAAACAGTAGTTTCGATCTAAATTCATAGGAATTGACGGAAATTTATAAGTTGTGTAAAATTGGATTAATGTGTAGATAAATTGCGATTTTTTGAAAAACAAAGTATTTATTTTGGTCAATTTGATCAAACTTGAGCAAAATTGGAAAATAATAGATCTAAATTAGCACATTTTAAAGTTTTGTAAAAATAACCTAAATTCGACCAACTTATCTCAAAATTGATTGAAATATTTTTTTAATAACACTCCAAAACGATCAAAATTGATAGGAATTTATGGAAATTTATTTATATAGATAAATTGCTTTTTTTAAATTATTTTCCAAATTTGGAAAATAATAACAAAATCTCAAAAATTTGTAAATTTTTAAAAGAAATCAGTAGTTTCGATCAAAAACCGCATTAATTTCCAATCTATATCCGTAGTTGTTTTGGTTCTAAAACTTCTAAAATATTATTTACTTGATAAATAATAGATAAAAAATAAATTAAATTCATTAAAAATTGTTTATATCAAATAAAATTGGGTAAACCTTTGAAAATATATATAGGTAATTTTGCATGCATACAATTAAATAGGGATGAAAGCGAACAAATAAATATTAGTTACTTCAAGTAAAATTGGGAAAAATTATTAATTATTTCAAATAAAATTGGGTAAACGAGTAAATATTTCAATTATACTTGAGTAAACCATCGAATAAGTGACTTTTAATGAAATTCACAATTGTTAGTAAAAAAGCATGTTGGAACGGAAATGACGAACTAATTTCTTTCCTATATAGTATTATAGTACTGTATATAAATATGTTTGTGTAAATAAAACGTCCTTAAAAAGGTAAAATATGAGAAAACAAATGATTAGAAAAACCGAGAAACGTTTAATAACAACGAATAAAACAATTTTGTATTAAACTGTTTCTTAAAATAATTATGGAACGCCAAACCGGCAGAAAAAGAATATAATCGCAAATAAATAATAGGGATCGTAAAAAATAATAGGAATCGTAAAAAAAAAATAAGACCGTGAAAAAATGATAAGATCGCGAAAAAATGATAAGACCGCGAAAAAATGATAGGATCGCGAAAAAATGATAAGATCGCGAAAAAATGATAGGATCGCGAAAAAATGATAAGATCGCGAAAAAATGATAAGATCGCGAAAAAATGATAGGATCGCGAAAAAATGATAAGATCGCGAAAACATTATTAGACGATATTTTATTTTTTAGAACCTGTATTAGCAGATGGCGTCAGTGTAGCTAACTGACATATTAGCAGGGTCAAGGAGCAAAGGAAGGGACTGAACGCGCCAGCATCCTCGGGAGGTTATTAACAGCTTCCACCATGCTTCGACCAAACATTTAGAAAAAATGGCAGCCATTACGAAAGATGCAGCGGTGCCATTTTTCCTCACCGAGCGTGCGCTAATCTTGTCGCGAGGATACTGGAGTGTTCAGCTCTCTTGCTTCGTCTCCCTTCCTATCCTCCTTGCCAGGCCGTGGTATCGGCTCAAGGTTGGTAAAATTTATACTAGAAAAGGCTGCATCGAAAAGGGGGTTTGGGTTTATGCGTCGTCTTATTTTAGGTCGGTTACTCATCCTTATATTGTAGTACATGACGTCACTGGTTCGGAAAATGCTAACTTTCTCAAAGTTACAGGTGAAGTCACCTGGTTCGGTCAATAGCATTTTTTATTCGAACATGAGACCCCGTTGGTATCGGCTCAACGAAAACTTAGCCCTTGCGACCGAGTACGTAGTTAAACGGATTGAAGTGCACAGAAAAGGATGGTCATTTGTATATTCATAACTGTTAAAAGTGTGCTCAATAATTTCAAATTCTTAATTTGTCCCGCCTTCGAAACTAATTGCACACCACAGTGTCAAAGTATTTCAATTCTAGCGAAACAGACGGCATATTAATATTTTTCGGAATTAAAAAGGGAAATGGACTTTGGGATATACTGTATTTCAACCTTATGTCCCACGTTTCTTGTTTTAATATAAAAATGCTTTTGTTTTATGGGTTAGCTATATTATAAGGTGGGCTCTATGATAAATTTGGTCAGTGGGACCCCTTGAACCTTTAACAATATGTCAACATTATACACTTTGTAAAGCCCGCATTTGTAACCGCAAATGTAGGCTTTGTCCCTAGCCGCCTTTCCCTTTACTTCGGAGAAAACTCTCGTTGTTTTGGGTGAACGCTGCCAGGGAGGGCCAAGACGACTTATCCTCGCTCGCGTCGTCTCTCTCTCGGAATTCTCCGAAAGCGGCGACCTCTGACCCAAAAGGATAAGAGCTGCCCGAGTTCCGAGGGTTAAATTAAATGTAGATGCGCCGCTCTACATAGGGCCGGCCGACGAGAAGTCTCCGTTGGAATACCTCGAGGCTCTCGACCGGTATCAGGCGGTAACGGGGTACAGCGAAGGGGATATCCTCTTGCAAGTACTACCGTCGTGCATGCGGGGACCTGCTGCGCTTTGGTGGTTGTTTCAGGGAGTATTCACTTCCTTAAACTCTTTTCGTCAGTCATTTCGTGACGAATTTCTGGCCACCGATTATGCCAGGCGTATCCAAATTGAGTTGGATACCCGAACTCAAGGTGCGGATGAACCCCTGACGCAGGATATTCACTGTATTGCTGAATATTACCATCGTATTGGGGGAAGCGCCAATGAAGCCGATAAAGTGGCTCGAGTGTTACGGCAAGGTCATCCGACGTACCGTCAACATTTACGGGGGAAGGTATTCGCCACCCTAAAAGAGTTGTCGCAGGAGGCTAAGATTATTCAATCTGATTTTCTTGCGCAAGCTATCTACCATCCCCCTCCCGCCCCTTTAGAATCCCTAGATCCAACGTTGGCTCATGGACGAATCAACTACGGGGACAGCCTGGTCCACGAAAAACTTAAAAAAAAACCTATATCGTCGCCCCCTAACGGCTTTTCCGAACATAAGCGGAAATGCCGATTCAAGCAGATCGATTGGGGGGGGGGGGGAGGAAATACTTTCCTATATGCTCACGTGGGATGAACGCGTGCTGAATTTTAATTCTTTTACGTAGTTTTTAAATAATTTAAAGATGTCAAGATTAATAGATCACACGTATGCTAGAAGTTTTAGGAAACCATGTGGTAGTAAAGAGAGTATGTATAATAAGATAAATGTTATTTACTTTTTGGTTCAAGGCTTAACTGCTTTGTTTGTTATCCATAATGGAATTTTTTTAGGTGGTAATTCTCCCATCAAAAAGAAATTTAAAGTGCATCAAAAAAAGGCATTAACAGCAATCACAAATTCTAGTCAATTGTTTGAAGACAACACCAAGAATGTTGAAGCACCGATTTGTTATGGTAAATTCCATTTTAAAAGCAAAATAATGTTTAAATACTAATAATACTTTTTTGTGGTTTAGATAATTTAAGTTCTGATTCAGAATCAGAGAATGTTGGTACTCCGCCAAGAAATATAACAAAACTGAAAAAGAAAAGTTCAACTGGTCATTTCAATAACGTAAGCCGTTCCCTATTGGTCGACAACTACGATAAGCATTTTGCCGCAATGTTTGAAGAGGGTAAAGATTCATTAAAGAAACTTATAGAAATTGCTGGAAGTGAGGAAAAACAGAAGATAGTAAAGTGGGCATCGGAAATTGAATCTAGCAGCTTGTGTTATCTGGAAGTGCGCGAATTATTCCGCCAAATTGTTAACCCTGGCCAAAGTGATGAAACATACAGAAAGTACAAATCTCTTTTTCACAGTGAATTAAAAACGCTACTTGATGCTTGTAACAACTACAATAATCATGGATTAAGTGAAAAGGAAAAAAAAGTGGGATTGAAAATGTTTCTTCAAGAAATTTTTAATAGTGGAATGTGTGCAGTAAAAACCATTGAAGAAGATGTCGTCCCAACCGTAGAAGAAGAATGTACATTGTATTATGTGGCAGGATTCATCATCAATAAATTGAAGAGAAAAAATAAAACAGAAGCAAGCCATAGAGTAGCTGAAGTATTGAAAGCAAAAGATGTTGAATCGATACCTCAAGAGTATAAAAAATGGGTGGAGCTACAAAGTCGTGGTGGGTTACAATACCCAACAGTTGAAACTCTTACGCTCTTTAAAAAAATGGACTGTCATATTGTGAAATATTTGAATGACCCCACCTGTGATCAGAGTGTTCAAAAAGCGAGCATAGCAATAAAGAATGATACGGAAATTGTTGAGATATGGAACAGAATATTAAGTAACGCTAATGTCAGTATTAAAGCAGGCTGCGATATTTTTAAGGATGTGATTCGCACTTTTATTAACACCAAAGGAAGCGGTTTAACTAAGAAAATACGAAATGAGAAAAAAAATGAAACTAGAAGTAAAAGATTAAAAACCAAATTTGAAAGTAAAGACAAACTAAAGAAAAAAATTGAGGAGGATTTAAAGAAAGAAATATTAGTGAAACATAACATTGTTGTTTAATAATTAGCGCTCTTAATGGTATGAAATGAATTGACCATTTGTTCCTAACAAAAAGTGAGATTTTAATAAAACATTGCAGTATTACTCGGTGTTTGCACCTTTCACTTTTTTCAATTCTACTCTTCCTTCCCGAAGATTTTGTAATACCTTTCCCGTCCTCGAATATTGATACAGCCTGGGCTGTGACCCTGCTTTACACGCCTGCCTTTGCTTACTAAAGTATTGTTCAAGCGGGTCCTGATTGAAGTGAGTGGTGAGAACAAAATTTGCACCTTTTTCTAGTAAATAAGGAATCATTTCCAAAATTGCATTTGCTATAATGATAAATTATAATGAAATTTGAACTTGTGTATCGAAAGTAATTTTAAAGCTTACTTGTTTGTCTCAGTCCAGACAGAGTTTCTCTGGACAGCAACATATCCCTAGAATATTATTATGAAAGATAGTTAGTTTTAAATTAGAAAACCTATCATGCGAGATTCGACTTACAGACTGCTCATGAATAGGATCCGGAAAGTGTTCCGTTGGGCCATTTCCTCCTACGAAGTGCTTTGAGCATACATATGTATTTACATTTACGCGTTCAATGGGATAATCCGTTCTTCCCAACAATTCAATCCATTTCTTACACTTTTCGAAGTTGGTTTTTGGTTTTGGGAAGGGTAAAAAGAATACTCCCAGCATATGGTTTTTATCTAGATACCGAGAATCACTATTGCATTTTTTAAACACGCAAATTTTGGTTCTCATTTTAAGCAGATTTTGTTTTACAACCAGTTAAATCTATCAATAACTAAATTAATCAAAAACTTTCATAATTCCGCATACTTAACTCATAATACATTTAATGCTTCGTGACTAACAAAAAGAGATTTCAGATCTGTTGGATTCTACCCGCCAAAAGAATTCCGTTTCCTGTTGGTGACGTTTGAATCGGTAGCATAGCACGCATTTGCCTGGCAGACCTGCTAAAAGCGTTACCTCTTTTTTATGAATCGTTTTTAGGGAAATCTGTAGGACCAGGCTGTCCCCGTAGTTGATTCGTCCATGGTTGGCTTATGGTGGAAGAACGGGACAGGTTGGGCAAGCGCCCCCTGTTACGGGAAGCGCGGTGAGCCTAGCAGCCACTGGGGTGCCGATGACTTCTAGTCCGGTATCTTTGGGTGCGATGGGTACTATGGGTGTAGGTCTGGCGGCACTGGATCCCTATTGGCATTATAGGATTCAAAGGCAGTCAGCTAATTTGATGAGCGCGGCGAACGCCCCTCAACAAATTCAGCGAAATTTCCAGCAGAACCCTGTAGGAGATTCTAGGCAGATAAGATCGAATTAGTTTGCTATGGTTGTCGGAAAACCGGCCATATTAAACGTAACTGTCCCGAGTGGGGAAACGGGGCAGCGAGGCCTTCCAATTAAGTGGATATTCATTCACGAAAGGGAGTGAGCCTCGGCACAATTCTGACGTTCGGAAATCCGGTAACGTGGGAGAAATTCCGAATATTCAGAATTGCACTCCCTTGGTTAACCGGTGTGCTGACGGAACTTTTGGCGGGGAAAATCCCCCATTGTTACGATTCCAAGCCCTGGAACATTCGTTTCTAGGCTTGTTAGACTCGGGTTCCTCCGTCTCTCTTTCGGGTGATAAATTTATTCCTATGTTTGAGAAAAGGAGGAAAATTGAGCGAAAACAGCACTATCGTTCGTTTTGGCCGTGGCACGTGTCGTGCAGCGGGCAGTATAAGGCTTTCCATAAGATGGGTCGGCGGCATTCGCCGCCAGCGCTTTCTTGTAGTTCAAGGTCTGACCCCCCCCCCTGTTATCTTGGGTAGAGATTTTATTGGGGCGGAGAGAATAGACCTTAGAATTAGCGAGGGAGGGTGGTCAATCGGCCCCCTACCCCAGCGCGTCGTCCCTTTCGATACCAGAGAGGAGACAGCGTGGGAGTATAATTGTCAGGTGTACAATGAAAGTCTCGGCGCCGTGGGAATCCCCGCAGCGCTAGAAACGTTAGTCTCGAAGTCGATATGTACGGGGCAGGAAAGGGGTGTTTTGTTAAGAACTATCGCGGATTTCCGAGACGTTTTTACGAAACGTCCCGGCGAAACCTCTATCGTGGAGCACGCGATAGAAACGGGCGAGGCTAAGCCGATTTTCGTCTATCCCCATCCCGCTAGTATAAGGAAGCGGCAGGCCATTGACGAGGCGTTTGATGAGTTGTTGGATCTAAATTTGAAAGAGCCAAGCAACTCGCCTTGGGCAGCGCCTATTGTACTAGTGGGGAAGCCGGATGGTTCCAAACGGCTGTGCATTGACTATAAAGAGATGAATAAAGTAATGGTGGATGATATTTTGGCATATCTCGGAAAGGCGAAGTATTTCACCACGTTTGACTTTTGGAAAGGCTTTTGTCAGAAAAGTAGCAGTTAACCCCGGGGCTACTTTCTAGCGTTCCTAGTGAAAGGCCTTTTGAATTAGTAACCGCTGATTTAATGGGTCCCTACACTCGGAGTGCAAAGGGAAATCAGTACCTACTCGTCATAGTAGATCATTTTACTAAGTGGGCAGAACTCTTTCTGCTTAGAAAAATGACTACGGAGAAAGTATGGGAGAAAATGTATGAAGTCTTTTGTCGGAATGGCTTCCCACGGCAAGTGCTAACTGATAATGCATCCATATTTTCTAGTAATAAGTTCAAAGGGGCTTGTTTGGATTTGGGTATTCGCCCGAAAACGATATCCCCGTATCACGCTCAGGCAAATCTGACTGAGCGGATGAATCGAACTATTAAGCCAATGATAATTTCTTATGTCGAACGACATAAGGATTGGGACGCCCGTCTCCCAGAATTAGGCTTCGCTTTGCGCTCAGGCGAAAGTGTCGCGACAGGGTATTAGCCCGCAGCACTGAACTTGGGCCGAGAGCTTCGCGCACCCCTGGATTGAGAGTTGATACCAGGAAATACTTCCGGTAATCGAAGCGCAGGCACGTACGCCGAGAAACTGAAAATTTGGCTGCATGATGCAATCGACCATGCACGCTTGAATTTACAGGATTCGAAGCTTACGCAAAAGCTGCACTACGACAAGCGCCATCGAGCTGTTTTCTACAATCGTGGAGACCTCGTGTTGCGCAAGACTCATCTTCTTTCCGATGCGAGTCGTGGTATCACGGCTTCGCTAGGGGATAAGTATGAGGGGCCGTTTGTAGTGCAGGAAAGGACTACTCCTTTAACGTATCGGCAGAATTTGGGTGGGGGTCTACTCCATCGCTATAAAAAAATTGAGATACCTCGAATTTGAAACCTGAAGCTAATCGTTGTTGCGCAACTGCACCTACTTTCCAGCCAACATTGCTTAACGCATCGATCCGGACGAGGAGGTGGGCAGACCGCCCAGTCACGTGGAAGAGGTGGGCAGACCACCCAATCACAAGGAGGTAGTGGGCAGACCACCCAAACACCGAGAACAGGGGGGCAGACCGTCCAGCCCCAACGCACGCCGGAGCAGACTGCCATCATGCAAGCTGGTCTTCCGCAGACAAATGGATCGGGGAGACATCCGACCCCTCCAGCTAAGCCCAGTGTTCGGTCGGTGGCCACGTTTGTAGCCGCGACGGAGGATGGGCTCCTCACCTACTTCAGCGCTGCCCGCTGGCCTCGGTGCCAAATGACCAGTCGGGTGGGAAACCCCATCCCGTCTGTATTCAGCGGCCACCAGGGCAGTTGTCAGGGTGGGAAAGGAAATGCCACAGGAACGCCGGTCGAGCCGATTTCGGCCGCTGAAGTTCTTGCGGGTCCCTCGGGGGTCGTCGCCCTGTCAGCGGTGGACGTCGAAGCCCTGCTGGGGAGCGACGACACCTCGCCCCTCGACAGCGGCGATGAAGATTTCCCTCTCTTAAAGGGGCTTTAGTTCATTTCATTTTTCTCTTTCCAAATTCCAACTATGCCTAACTGGTAAATATATCTTGTATATAAATAAAGAGTTTTATATTTTATATTGGTCTCTCGTACATGGGGTAAATATAAGCCGACAATTCTGGGCTTCACAACTTTGAAAAAGGTTGGGTCGTTTTCAACCCAAACCTGGGTCCGTATTTATCCAGCCCGAAATTTGGGTTGTTTAGAATTAACCCAATTTTTGTTGGGTATTTATCCGGACCTTTCCGGAGGCCTTTGGAGCTTTTAAGGTATAGGACGGCACGTGACTAATGTAGTAATGTTTAGACTATACTGAAAAGTTCATTTTTACTAATACTTTTTTACAGAAATTTGGTTTATTGTTTTGTTTTTAATAATGGGTCCAATTTTTCTTCCCTGATTGAACCGCGTAAATCGAGTCTGAAATACGTGTCTCTTGAAACACTGGTCCTGATTGGCTTAAGGCAGAAAGGCACCGCCCATCCAAGAGACAGATGGCAGAAAGAGTAATGAAAAAGTTCGATATTCATGGTTGAAACGAATACATTCATGATTTAGCTTATTTATCTGCTACTAGTGGTCCAGTTGATTTCACAATAACTGATTTTTAAATTTCTTAAAATTTAATTGACATAGTTAGAATGGAAAAACTAATTGAAATTTAGACGTTGGCACACCATATTAAGTTTAAGAATAATAAAAATAAGGGCTCTAATTATTACGGCAGTGCGTTAAAGCATTTTTATTCGACAATTTTGCAACAAATTAAAACAGCTACAAAATGAGAAAAGCGCAACAAACTTTTTAAAATCCGCGAAAATTAAACTTCAAACAGAATGCCAACGAAACAAATTTTTTCTCGCGCAGTTATCAACGATGGTAGAAAGGGCAATACATCGAGCCTAATCCCCTTTTTCCAAAAATGAGCTTAATCCATTATCGTACGAGCGATGACTCAGTTTTAACTCTAGACCGTCTGAAAAAATGTAATTGATACCCCCCCCCCCCCCCCTGCAAAGCGTTTGGTAAAAAACTTGCGTTTTTCATAGTTCACTAAATTCACGTGCTTTAATTTATTTTACATTAGTTTTGGGGGAACATGACGGAATTTCATTGACTTTACTTTTTTTCATAACACCAGAAATTTATGATACATATTATCGTAAGATATAATATAATACTAATGCTGTATGAGAAAATAGGTGAGGTATAACTGACATGTTTGAAACAGTGGAAAAGTATCCAGGGCCGGATTAAGGTGGGGGCCAAGGGGGCACTGACGCAAAACTGTCAGGGGTGCACTGGTCTAGACTCTTTATAAAATTTTGCAAGCGATATCGCCATTCGTTTAGTAAATTAAGTAGTTGACAGAAGTGTTGGGTAGTATTTAAAAATAATAATTTTAAATACCATTTTAAATACTTTATTAGTACTTTATTTTAATATTGAGTGTGACCTTGCATTTTGCTATTTCAGAGTAAACCGATATTTTGAGTGACATTTTTTCTTTAAGGGGAAAGCTTGCGAAAACAGTTTATTTTGTCTTTAGCTAATCCATTTATATGCGTTGGAATTAAGGTAGTCGTTTACTCGTTTTGTATTTAGAAACAGTTAGGGGAGCATATTACCTTGGGCCCTCGGGTGAAAAATGGCTTAATCCGACCCAGTGGCGGACTGGGTCTAAAAATGTGGACTGCCAGGAGTCTGTTTTTTAACCTTTACAAAAAGGTATCATTCGACTTTCTACTATAAGCAGTCTTAAAAATATTTGAAAAACAAAGTGTCCAGAAACGTTTGTCCGGGACTGTACACACTTAAAAATGAAGAGTTAAAAAAATTGGGTTAATTCTAAACAACCCAAATTTCGGGCTGGATAAATACGGACCCAGGTTTGGGTTGAAAACGACCCAACCTTTTTAAAAGTGTATAATGTTGACAAATTGTTAAAGGTTTAAGGGGGCCCACTGACCAAATTTATCATGGAGCCCACCTGCCATCGGGCAGGTCCAGTCTATGGCCAGTCCGCCATTGATCCGGCCCTGAAAGTATCAAGGAATGAATGAATTCGTTTATTAATTGGTTTGCGTACAGAAAAACGCGTCCTTTTAAAACGGTGGAAACTGTTAATAACCTCCCGAGGATGCTGGCGCGTTCAGTCCTTTTGTTTCGTCTCCCTTCCTTTGCTCCTTGACCCTGCTAATATGTCAGTTAGCGACACTGACGCCATCTGCTAATACAGGTTCAAAAAAATAAAATAACAACTTATAAATTTCCGTCAATTCCTATGAATTTAGATCGAAACTACTGTTTTTGATCAATATATTTTTAATTTTATATTTTTTTTTTCAATTTTGAGAAAAAATTTAATCAATTTTGAAATATTTTTATCAATGTTTGTATTATTTTTAATTTTTTTCTCACTTTTTTTCCAATTTTAGACATATCGGTTCATTTTCACCCATTTGATCAAAATGTGATTAATTTTGATATTATTCGTCAATTTTTATAATTTTTTTCCATGGCAAAATTTCAATTTTATGTTGTCAAAAACATTTTTCGTTGCCATGGCAAAACCGTTGCCCATTGAATAAATTCCCTTTAGGATTTTTCAAGTTAAATGAAGGTCTACAAATCCCCCGAGTTTGAACAAAATCGGTGTGTAACTTCTCGGGTCGTCTCCTTGCAAGTTTCTAAATAAGAAAAGCGACGAGAAAACCGATTCTTAAATCTCAAAACCAAAAAACCTTTACATATTTTAAAATTTGAATGGTGGTGACTCAAAATCTTGAGCTCATAACTGAATTGGTATAGCATTAAATTTCATTAATATATTTTCCCATCTTACAAATTCTTCTAAAACTTATAAAAAACGAAACCAAAATTAAAACTTTATTTGTTCTAATCACGTGAGGCTAGTAATAATATTATTTTAATTTTAGTTGATTGGTAATTAGTATGCACGGTTAAACAAAAGATAAAAGTAAAATAAAGCATTGTTTAAAAAAAACTGATTAAAACCATAAAACCTGGTTTAAAACCAAAAAAAAAACTATTTTAAACGGTTTTTTGGATTTTTATTTTAAAAACCGGGTTGTTTGCAACCATGCTAAGAAATACCTTCGCCAGTCGTCGGGAACTTGGTGTAAGCAAAACATGAAAAATATTAAATAGTAGGCCTTAGTAAAAAAATTGAAAACACTAGCACTTCGTCGTCGGGTGTCCGGTTATATATTAGAGAAAAAATGTGGAACAGAGCTGCGAGGCTTGCATTTTTAATAGATCTTATTGTTGCTTACGGGGTGTATTGGTGTGTATTCTATTACATAATTAAATAAACTTTTATATGTAACTTTATTAAAACATAATATAAAAAAAACTTACCTGCTAACTCTTAAATTCATATGGAAACGTTTTTCCGATATAAATTACAAAACCAGTATCGGCTGTTAAAACAAGCCAGAATTCTTAAAGTTGGAAAAGATAAAATTAACGGTGCAGTGGATTACCCGACGAAACACAATGAAGTTATGGGCGAAATTACGGCGTAAAACATTACGAATTGCTTTTAAACTTTAATGAAATTACGGGAATAATTACTTTTTATAAAATTAACAAATTTTTAATGTTAACATCTAATTGATTAAATACCATCGGTCCGTAGTGCATGGATTGCCTTTGGCTCTTGGATTTATTTATTTTTGGAATTTTAAAATTATACGCGTCAATTAAATGATCTTGTTATACATTTGGGCTGGTTTAGCTCTAGATTTAAAACAGTTTGGGTATATATTTTCGAATATTAAAGACTAGAAATTCAGAATATAACTGAGCTGTTGGATAGTAGAAAGGTTTAATCTGTTTAGCGGGTTTAACTCTTGAAATATGTAAGAAACTTTAATTGGAGCCAGATAATACCATACGAAACATATGTTTTTAGAATTTATCATAACGAAAACCTTTTTAAATGTAATTAATTTTTAATTTGTAAATATGATAACATATTTATATTATCAGAAGCAATATATTGGTTATACAGCTACGATGGAAATTTAGCAGCTCTGACTAAAATTATTTTAGCTATTGCCAAATTAAGCATTTATTTTATATATACAAAAGAAATGAATGGTAGTAATGATGATGTTTTAATAATGTTAAAGAAATTTTTTAAGACCAAATTAATACAATTTGTCGAGATAGAGAAAGAATGTGAATAAAGATACAATATTTCATAATTTATCAAGTTTTTTGGCCAGTGGAATTGCAAAAGATCAAGAAGGATTAATTATAGTAATTCATTTTTAAAAACAAAAAAGGAAAGCCCAAAAAAAAGACCCTGATTTTATTCAATATTTATTGTTTTGCTTGGATTGTTTTCAAGGGAAGGCTGTAAATATGTTTTTTAATATAAATGAAGGATTAAATTTAAAAAAAATATATAATAATAATGATATAATGATATAATTTTATATAATAAATAAATATAATAATGATGATATAAATATAATTATATAATTTTATATTAAAAATAAATATAATAATAATGATATAATTTTATATTATAAATAAATATAATAATAATGATATAATTTTATATTATAAATAAATATAATAATAATGATATAATTTTATATTATAAATAAATATAATAATAATGATATAATTTTATATTATAAATAAATATAATAATAATGATATAATTTTATATTATAAATAAATATAATAATAATGATATAATTTTATATTATAAATAAATATAATAATAATGATATAATTTTATATTATAAATAAATATAATAATAATGATATAATTTTATATTATAAATAAATATAATAATAATGATATAATTTTATATTATAAATAAATATAATAATAATTATATAATTTTATATTATAAATAAATATAATAATAATGATATAATTTTATATTATAAATAAATATAATAATAATGATATAATTTTATATTATAAATAAATATAATAATAATGATATAATTTTATATTATAAATAAATATAATGATATAAATTTATATTATAAATAAATATAATGATACAATTTTATATTATAAATAAATATAATGATATCATTTTACATTATGAATAAATAAAATGATTTAATTTTATATTATGAATAAATATAATGATATAACTTTATATTATAAAGAAATATATTAATAACTATCACAATACCCGTTAGGGCCCTCAGGGTCGCGTAACTTTGGCCCTGGATTTTCACTGAGGCGACAAATATGAACGATACGTCCATGAATGGGGTATGAAAAACTCCTTTAAGCGCGATACCCGTTTTGGGCCTCGGGGCAAACATGGGCAAAAGATGCGATTGCTTAGATGTAAATAATCACGTTCAAAAAGTAATCAAAAAAAAGTTCGAGTCCGTTTGCTTAATAAAAAAGCAAGCAAAGAAACAATATTTTTGTTGTTTTCTTGCTGAGCGTATTACACATCGATTTCTTAAAATATCACAAAATCAACTAAAGAGGATTTATCAGCGAGCGAGCTACACAAATCCCGCTCTCTCTTAAGCGAGCGAGCTTTCTCTAAACGTGGAGATGCCGCGATCACCGGTAGCCGCACGGCGCGACGAAGAGGATTTTCGCTCGCTGTAATCGCTCTCGGCGCAGAGAGAGAACGCGCCCGAAAACCTGACCGTCGCGTTCGCATTGAGCTGATTTTTAATTGAACGATGGGGCCTTCTCTTTCGCTTCCATCTTTCCAATGAAATTTAGTTTTCAAAATCAAGCGTTTTATTTGACCTCGGCCTTGACACGGTGCATGAAAACAATTTCGAGGTTTGACGGTTAATGGGCCATCTACTTGGGGTTTTCGGAATTCAATGTTTTTCCTTTTTCGATAGTATCAACCTTTAAAATTTCTTAGAAAAACATTTCATATAGTTTTGAAATCGACCTTGAAAAGGTGCAAGAATAAAAATTAGGTTTGGCGGTTAAAGCGGCTTCTACTGGGATTTTTAGAGAAAATGGCATTTGGGATGCTGTTATGTCAACCCTCAGAGAGGAGAACGGTACCGCAAATTCTACTTCCAATATCGGACCTTCTTGCGAGTTCTTTTATTTAATTAGGAAACCGAATGTTCAATTAAGTTGTGGTTAAAAAGTCTTAACCTATCTCAATTGGTCAGGCAGTTTTAAAAAATAGGGTAGGATAATTTTTAACACCCTATATTTAAATAAATTGTTGACTAAGATTATTGGAAATATGATGAAGTTACTTATTTGTTGCCTAACATTAAATACACATTTAGCTTTAACATTTATAAATAAAAAAAAAATATATTCAATTGATTGTTTCACCGGAAGTAAAAATTCAAAAATACAGATCATTAAGTAAGAAACATAGTGTGATTATACTGCACTATTTTAACAATAATATATGAATGGAGTTAAAATAACATGAACTTTGTTAGATTAAATTATTTTCAATAGGAAACGTAGAATATTAATAGGCTTGGTGATAAAAATATTTTGAGTAAGGTTAATTTGATTAAACAAACGCTTTGTTTTAAAATCTGAGTTTCATTGGAAAGATGGAAGTGAAAGAGGAGACCCCATCGTTCAATATAAAATAAGCTGCATGCGAACGCGACGGTGAGGTTTCCGGGCAAGTTCTCTCTGCGCCGAGAGCGATTACAGCATCGAGAAATAACCCTGGGGGTTATTTGCCATGATTACAGCGAGCGAAAGCCCTCTTCGTTCGCCGTAAGCGCCTACCCGTCATCGCCGCCTACCCGTCATCGCGGCCTCTCCACGTTTTGAGAAAGCTCGCTCACTGAAGAGAGAGCGAACGAGGAGAGAGCGGGATTCGTTTAGCTTAGATTGAGATTGCTCCGTCGATTCAACTCACCGTCTTTAATAACTCTATAGTAAAAAAACGTTTCGACACTTGAATTCTCACTGTTTATTTCGTACTCACAATTTTGCACACGTCTGCCTCGGGGTCCCGTAATTTTGGGCCGTTGATTCCTCAGCAACCACTGAGGCGACCAATATGATACGTCCATTTGTGGGTGATTACATTTTATCTCCATTGCGATACCCATTGGGGCCTTCGGTGGCCCTTAAATTTGGGAAATTGATTTCTTGGAAACCGCTGAGACCACATGTTTAAATAATATGTCAATTAGCCTTTTAGGTTTACATAGAGCCGTGTAGCGGCCAAAGGGAGAAGCTCATAAAGTACTGGATTTTCGTCTGTTAAGCAGACTATTTTCCTTGATAAGAGACCAAAGCGTCTGCTTAGCAGACGAAAATCCAGTAGTTTTTAAGCTTCTCGCTTTGGCCGCTACGTGGCTCTATGTAAACCTAAAAGGCTAATTCGTGAGGAATAAAAATTTATCGATAGCGATGCCCATTTGAGCCCATACATTTGGCTAATGTGGAACTAATATTACGGGCGAATTGATATCAACTGCAAGACATTTCCGTCTTGTGTTGGAAATAAATATAAATAATTTAAATTGGACTTAGAATTGCGATTGCAAGCTTTGGCAACTAAGCTATATTTTGATAATAGGCTGCTTTGTTATTAGTGTTGGGTATTGAACCGCCAAGAACAGTTGACGCAAAATCAATACGCCAGATAAGAGCATTTAAAACATTGTTGTCGTAATTTGTAAACCCCTGAAATTAGTAAAAATTGTGTAAACCTAATTAACGATTTTTGTTGAGTCTGGTTAAACAAATACGGGAACATTAATAAATCTATGTTGTACAAACGTAGCAAATATACAAATATTCCTCAGTATATTCAAGAAATAATTTGGGTTAACTGAGAATATAGCACCCTGTTCCCTTGGTGCTATAATAGTCTTTCCCCGAAAAGGTGTTGAATATCTTTATGAAAACAGAGTTTATTGTTGCGGTTTCATATTCTTCGTTAACTTGAAGATATCTTTCTTATTAGTATGTCATTTAAGTCAAATACGGAGAGCTCGCTAAAACCTTTGCAAAATTCATTTAATCAGTGATGAATTTAAAACTACCTACTATCATATGTAACATAATTACTCATAAGTATGCCTCTGTATAACATTTCCATTGAAAAAATTTCAATGAGACCTTGTTTCACGCGGAACATACATTAAGCGGACCCAAAAATGCAAAAATACTTATAATCCTTGCGCCATTGAAAAGGTTACCATGGAAATAAAATCATGTGATCGCGAGGCACAAACTAAACTTGACATGGGCAAAGTCAGAAACGCGCGAGGAATTCTCACTAACTTCCGTTTCCCATCAGTAAAGTTGATGACGCGTATTTCGTCACGGAGTTGAAAGTGACGTAATTTACGTCATATCCCGTGAACAAGGTTTCATTAACGAAAATGCTTTTATGGCATACTAATGAGTGATTATGTTACATATGCTAATATAGATAAAATATCAAATTCTATACATTATCTCGGTCAATAATTTTAAGATAGAAGCAATCTTATAATTTCTTAGATTACGTAAAATTAAATATTTACCTCCATAAATAATGCATTCTATTTCTTTAATCAATACCATGATTGGTAATCATTACGATAAGAAACTCTTAAAGAAATGAAAAATGTAAGTTACAATATTGAAATATTACTATTTACCTAAAATTTAATTTTTTGTAACATTTATTAGTACGAATAATGAGGTCGACTATATTGATATAATACGAGTGCACCGTGGTGTAGCCCCCCTCTACGTGAGAAGGGGAAGGAAATACGTCATACACCAGTGTTTCAATCGCGTCGGAAGACGTATGTTTTAGGGAACGGCCTTATTTAATGGCGAGTGTAAGCAAAAGAAATGAGTGAGCAAACTCTAATAAAAACTCCATCTTTTAATTGTAAAAACCAGTTGAATATTTCACAACTATAATAACATTATATTCTCATTTTATTCAATAATCCATTATCATGATAGACAATATTAAATCGAACAAAAATTAACCCTGTTCGGTCGGTGAAACTTCGCAAAAATCTGCCTTTATCACCTTCTCGTTGAAAATGTCGTCGCCGCCGTAGCAGACGCAAAAGTTAGGTCGCGTAAAGAAATACTTGGTGACCGCTTTCGCCAACATATCGATGTGGCCACCGATGTGCATGTAAAATCCTATCAAAACAATTATTAATTTTAACTTTCCGAAACTCTTCTTGTATTCTTTGTACTCTTTCTTGTCTAGAGTAATCGTCCCGTTTAATTGAACGCAATGTCCCAAAAAAATTTCAAAACTCCAATTGTGCTCTGGTTCGTGGACGGCCTGAATCGGAATACTTAGGTCCGCGTTGAGAAACATCTGGTCCTTGAAAGCCATCGCTTGTTCTTCAAAATGTCGAACGCCGTCCATTAAGCCTAACTCGTAACATAACTTAGTAACCAAGTAAGCTGTCTGCAGACGCAAAGAAGCTCGATACCAGAATGAAGTTAAAATGTCTTTCCAAATGTAATCGAAAGAGTTACCGCGAACGATCATCAACATTTTATCGGCCAACTCGCAAAATTTCTCAAAGGGCAACGATTTCCAAAGTTGATCAACGACTGGCAGAAACGCGTCCTGATGAGGCCAATTCAATAAACGTTCTAGATGATTATATTTGTATTTGTCCAAGAATAAATCAAGCCTCTCTTCGCGGGAAAGTTGCTTGAAGATACTATGTGGCATATAGACGTCGTACATACTTTTGTCCCTTTCTTCGCTACTTAGTTTGTCCCAGAAGTACTTAGTCGCTGTTTCGTTTCCGTGACAGGAAGCTTGATAGACTGCCACGCAGTAGTTGTCGTCGGGGGTTTTCCAATGACCACCGCCAAATGGCTCACCACAATTTCCTTCTTTAAAGAAAGACCAAAAGGCCGAAAACACTTTATCTGGTCTACTTTCCCACAGTGGATCTATGTAGTGACTGCTTTTATCCACTTTGGCAAATAAACTTTCAACTTGCCCTTCGATGCAATAGAAACCAGCCACTCTGAATCGACATACGACATCTATACTCTCATCTCGAACCACGATCTCGGCCGTTTTCAGCATATCAATTGTACCCATGGGCGTCCACGCTATTTTAGAAAAGTACCAAAGTACCCGGTTCTTTCCGATTATGGGCATCGTACCCGGTTCCCAGATCCAAGTCTTGAACCATTTTTGCATTTGAAGACCAATTACCGGTATCAATCCTTGAAGTCTTTTAATATTCGTGGAGTTCGACACTTTCGGTAGACTGGATGCGTTAGCGTGAATTTTGTCCACCACTTTGCTCCATTTTAGTTCGTTGCATTTCACTATCAATTTAAAGGTTTGCTTGCTGTGCCATAAAGAAACTGCTGCTTTAACTAGGCAAAAGTGCTCCAAAGACGCGAAAGTTTCTGTTATTTCCATGCTGTAACGCTTAAGTTTAAATTCGTCAGTCGAATCAATGAAAATACTTATAAAACGTTTGAACGGAAAGGCTGCTATTCCTGATATGGTTTACGAAGAGTTTCTAAAACTGATAAGACAAACACGTCAAACATTTGAACAACAGATAATGGAAGCTCGGCATAGATTACAATGTGGTACTAGAATTTTTTTTTAATAATTTCCCGTAAGTGTATCGGTTAATCGAAGCTAAATATGTCATACCTGAAAAGATAAGCGCCTCTAGCGATAAAATTGCGTAACTCAAAATAATTCTAATAAGACCATACGAAACTAATTTCGGGAAGTTCATGGGAATACACGTAATTTTAAAATTGTTTATCATAGTTGTAGAGATCACGTTTTGGGCTAAGTTTTTATGTTGTCTTCCAATAGTTACAAAGAGTATATATTCGAAAATGCCAAACCGATATTTCAAGTCCACCCAAATTGTGTTGTAATTTTTCAGTAAACAAATAATATTGGGATGACAGAAAACTGAGACACTTATGGCGCATTATTATCGACTTTTGGTAGTTTGCTTTCTCTGTACACGGTTACTAGCGTGGACAAATCTCTCTATTACGAATTCACCGTTGGTATAGTTGGATAAGGACAATTAAGACTGTTTTTCACGTAAAGAGGACTCAATTCAAGATAAGATTTCCAATACTACCATTATCGACGTCAATTAGAAATTTTTAGGCGGCTGATGTTCTAACTTAGGAAAGGTTTTAAAAATTGATGGAAATGCGTTGATTTCCCGAAATACATCCGAGTCATTCAAATTGGTAATTTTCCATTTGGGGTAGAAACATATTCTCCTAATACAATAACTAACACTTTTCCGCCGGGCTCCTTACTCGAGGAATGTTTGTTTTCTCTACCATAATTGGTTACATGTTGATTTTAAATAATGTTTATTTTTCACATTTCAAATAGTTCTGTCATAAAAGTATATTCAGTATTAAATAAATATACTTGAAAAAAAAAATAATAATAAATAAGTTTTGTACGATCAAGTTGAGAGAAGTTAGAAATGGTAGCTAATTTCATAGTAATTATATCCTTAGCGATGAAAAATGTCGTTAGTTGGGAACTACTAGAAATCAGAACGGACGATAAGAAAATGTTTATAGCAAAGTTGGAAATTAATTAATTTTACTCAAAATGAAAAATGACACTTAATACTTTTAAAAAAGGCCGTATTAAACATGAAATTGTATATCTTTTGTAACCTCTTTGAATTCGAATGGACTAAAATATTTTATTTAAAAAGGTGGTAAAACTAAAGGTTTTCTTCAAAAAGGAGCATGAAAACCAACTTTTGTAAATAGCCTCAATTTATCTATCATTTGACATCTCCCTCAACCTGAAAAACGTTATTTTTATTATTTAATTAGCTGGGAAAAGTGATTTTGAATGTCTCAGATGTTTTCCCTAAAATTAGACTACTTAGCAGCTAAAAAACAGAACTAACGCCGATAATCCATAACTTCTGTTAAAACTGGTTTTAATAATACGAAACTGGCTACTTATACTCCCTTTATCACCAAAAATGAAATCCCGAAAATAGAAGATACTTACGACAGCACTAAAACTGCGATCACTTTTACAGTTTAAATGAAATTATATTTATTTAATGCCCGTGAAATAATTTATTAAGAGAACAACTCATTTAAAAATAATCTTACTTAATTATAATCAACTAATTTGTTATTAACACGGTTCACGGGGGAAATATCTCAATAAATAACTGGCTTTTCATTTATCTGAATTGTTCTGGAGAAGCCTAAAGCTTTTACGATCGCCCCGACTTCCCCAAGGACGTTTAACGGTAGAGGCTGATGAGTGGGCGTCGAGAAAAATAAAGCTTTAAGCTGACGTTCTTGGTCTCTCCCTTTCACTGTCGTGTCAAGATAAACATTTGTAAGCCTTTCAAAATACCTATCTACGTGAATTTCCTGCTCTAGTCGTTACGGTTTCTACTACGTTCATTTATCCAGAGAATTATCCAAAGAAAAAATAAAGCGAGCGGTATAAAAAGTAATCGCCATTTCTATGCTTTCGTATTAATATATACTTCGCTTACAAGAGAAGTATTCATGTTCCAATACTGCTATTGTTATTTGCCTGAAACATGTACCTTGCGATATTTTTTATCAAAACAAAATCCGGAAGAAATATTAGTAAATACATACTAATATATACATAAATACATGATGCTACCGATAAGTATGTCATTAGTTTCAAGGCGTGTTCTTTGGGTCCTTAATAGTCCAAAATGACATATGAACGTGGTCTTAAAATGCTTGGTTTCAGTGAGAATTATGTTTGTTGGTAGACATAATATTTATGTGCATCGTCTTTGTTGATAGAAATAATACATATGTATCATCTTCATTGATAAACATAATACAAAGGATACATAAGGATAACTATGTCATAAATTTTAGGGCGTGTTCTTTGGATCCTAATGAGTCATCAATGTCTGATGAGCATGGTTCCTAAAATGCTTTGCTTCAGAGTTTTAGGTCCCCCAAAACCGGCCCCCAAAACAACGAAATGTGAAGTTCTATATTCTGCCTTGAACACAATTTTTTCCATTTATTATTCATTTGTTTTTTTTTTTAACGATGAAGCAATAAACACAATAGCAAATGCCAAAAGTTCATTATTGAGTAGCAGAAGTGTGCTAAATCCTACAAGGATTTTATCAATGCCAAGCTCTATTATTTCAAAGAATCGCGTTTAATCAACAGTGTTAAACAAAGAAATTTTTGAAATAAGCCACTTAATTGTACGAGGTGAATGGCAATTCAAAGGGCCATTCCACGTCAATTCACCCAATGATGTTACCATGGGTCAAGCGATTTTTTGTAAAATTTTGCACACAGTTTGGTCATTATTAGAAACGACTAAGTCTGAGTTTTTAGCTAAATATTCTTAGTAGTTATTGAAATACGCCCTAACAACCATTAGCCCCGGTTTTTCATGTGGCACGTTTACGTAATTCGCCCCCCTTGAATAACAGTTGAATATCTTTCTATCTAACCATTAGAAATCAATGCGAATTTTGTTTCTAGGGTAAAATGGGGTACAGAACGCAGTAGTCGTGTTAATATTTTTGTAGATTGAAAAATGTTTGAGTTAAAGGCGAAAAAGTAGAAAATTTTGTAGTTTTCAGGGGTAACGTTCAAAACACTATAAGGTGATGTGGAAATGTGATAAGTTAACATTTTAAGAAATACCTAGAGAGATTACGTGCGGAGCTTTCCAGTGATACCAAAAAACATAAACTTATTGGATTTTGACGTAATTTTCCAAAAGAAATACCGTTTTTTGATATTTGGGGCATTCCATGTGAAATCAACACACTCAAACACCTCACCATCTCGGATTTTAATGAAATTTTGGATATAGATAGTGCCTAGGGATATCAAGGAAAATGTCAAGTTTTATTGAATTATATCAAACGGTTTTCAAATTACGGCTGTTTAAAATGTTCATAAAATGGCAAAAATGACATGACTGGTATATTCTCTAATCCCCATAGCAGCTGTTCTAATTAAGCTACAGAGTTGCTAATGGTGTCATTTTATTCAGCTATGTATGCCCTTTCCAATGATATACACCATATAATTTTTTTTAATTATTTTTTTAATTTGATTTTTTTTAAAATGTGTCATCAAAATTAAAAAAATACAGTGAATAGTTTGTATCAACGTTAAATGATTTGCCGAAGTGGGAGGGGAGGTTCATGGGTTCATAGTGAAACATTATTTAAAAAACAATAGGTTTTTAAAAATATACATATTCATATATAATAAATACATATATTCATATATAATAAATACATATATTCATATATAATAAATACATATATTCATATATAATAAATACATATATTCATATATAATAAATACATATATTCATATATAATAAATACATATATTCATATATAATAAATACATATATTCATATATAATAAATACATATATTCATATATAATAAATACATATATTCATATATAATAAATACATATATTCATATATAATAAATACATATATTCATATATAATAAATACATATTCATATATAATAAATACATATATTCATATATAATAAATACATATATTCATATATAATAAATACATATATTCATATATAATAAATACATATATTCATATATAATAAATACATATATTCATATATAATAAATACATATATTCATATATAATAAACACATATATTCATATATATAAATATTATGTATACATATACGCATGTGTACATATATCATGTTTACATATATGCATTTATTTACTTACATTATAATATATACATATATGTATATAATTTATACAGAATTTCCACTAAAATGACCCAGAGTAAATAATTGAAAAGCTATTTTTCCGGGGTATTTGATATTTTTAGATCGCATAGTACGCGCAGGGGGTCATGTAAATTTGTTAATAGGAAGCTAAGAAAACTAACACCAAAAACTAGAAGATCACGAATACAAATGTTCAATGACTAATTGGAAACATTAAAATTTATTTAAATTAAGCTTATATAGATTAGGTCGGTTAAAATAAATTTCGATCTAAAAAGTGATGGCGAACACTTTTCGAATCGGAACCAACCTTCCAAACCTAATGGTTTTCGAGATACATTTTGAATGACCTTGAAGACATAGTTCAAGGTAAACTGAATTTTAATTACATTTTATTTTACTAGAGTGAATTTGTCCTCAAAATGTTGATAACGTAGCACAAGTATTTTCTAAATGATTAACACCTAATTGTGATCTCTTGTAGATTTTTATTTAGGGCCTGCTTGTTTTTTATGTTTATTTCCTTGGGTTCCTATTGGGCAATTTACATCGGTTCAGAGTCACTCGGGCATAAAATGCGAGGGCGCACACCTTTCTATTTGGAACTGAGTCTCTTAACCCAATGGTTCTCAAGACAAATTTGGTTTCATCTAATGGTCCCTGCGCGTGCTATGCGATCTAAAAATATCAAATACCCCGGAAAAATAGCTTTTCAATTATTTACTCTGGGTCATTTTAGTGGACATTCTGTATAAATTATATACATATATGTATAGATTATAATGTAAGTAAATATATGCATATATGTAAACATGATATATGTACACATGCGTATATGTATACATAATATTTATATATATGAAAATATGGATTTATTATTATACCACTTATGATTGTATCTAATAGGAGGTCTTCATTACTGGGAAATCAGGTAAACCTAATAGATAATTTTGTTTTATTGACGCCATAGTTTTGGGACCAGAATACACTGGTTTTTTTTGTGCAATTTTCTAACGCGGTTATTCGGTCATTGTGTTCGTCTTCATTGCGCAGCTGAAAGCTTTCTGAAAACATCGAGGATTAAATTCGTTTTTTTTTCTTCAATTTAACAAGTTCTGCAAGATTTAAAAGCTTTTCCTTAAATCCACCTATTTCTTGAGCGGCTATAGTATCACCGTTAATAAATGCTAACTTTCCCGTACTCCATATTCACCCCGTTGAAGCCAATTCTGGAATTTTGCGTTTCAAAGCTACGGGTACTTCATTTGTTGGGAATGTTTTTTTATTTCGCAATAGAAAAAAGTTGTGTGGAAGTTAACTTCGAACGAAAGTATGGAGGTATATTTAAAAGTTGCCAGTAAAATACAGTTACATTGAGCCCCAATTGGATTATCAATTTCCAAATAATCAAAATAAAATTATAACATTAAATTCAATACTCCATTTCCTTTCTAAACCACTAGGTATTTACGTTCCATTTCTAAACCACAAAAAATATCTGATAAACCATGAATATGGCATAAAAAGTCGCTAGATGACTTAGGCTTAGGGTGGTGCCTTGGGTATTAGCCTAGCTGATTATTATTATTATTATTATTATTAAATACGTTTTTCAACTTCAGGCATAGCAAGCAAATTTGTAACTGAAAATGGGATAGATTGTGCCAAAACTGTTTGAACAACATTTAATTGTTACCCACACCTGGTTTTAATGGATGTCTGAAGCACGTTAAAGAGAATAGTCAAATGTTGGTGGTTGGAATTCAAATAAAGGCAATTGATAATCCACAGTCAATGTTATAAAGGCAGGAAGCAGGATGTAATAGGCATTACGGTATGTTCGATACTACACTTCGATCTTAGCCTATAGGCCGTGAAGTTGTTTTACAATGTAACACATAAATAACCCTTAAACCTTAGCCAAATGTGAGAAAATAAAATAATGCGTTGAGATTGATGGTTCAATTAGTAAACAATTGTAAGTATCATGTAATAGCAGCACTGCCAGTCAGTTTACTAATTAATGATTACTCAAAAATCTAAAATTTATCGTTAACAGAGCATGCCTTTTTTTGCTGAAATATTGGTGTAATATGAAGCTGCTTATTGAGTTCTACTTAGTCTCATTACAGAACTTTGGTTACTATTCTTTTATACCACAGTGTTTAAGAGTAAACCAATGAATTTTCAATAAATATACTCTTAAATTAGGTCTATATTTCTGCCAAACAATTTTACAAAGTTAAAAAAGTCCTAATTCCAAAGTCAATCAGTAATCGAGGCGTATTGTTGTTGTTTGACCAGTGGCGGATACCAAAAAAACCTGGTTTAAACCCAAAAAAACCGTTTTTGGATTTTTATTATAAAAACCGGGTTTTTTCAACTATGCTTAGAGATACCTCCGCTACACTAGCACTTCGTCGTCGGATGTGCGGTTATATATAAGAGAAGAAGTGTGGAACAGAGCTGCAAAATGCGAGCCTTGCTGTAGATCTTATTGTTGCTTACGTTGTGTATTGGTGTGTATTCTTTTACATTAAAAAATTAAGTTTTATATGTAACTTTATTAAAATATATTATAAAAAAATAACTTACCTGCTAACTCTTAAATTCACATGGAAACGTTTTTCCGCTATAAATTACAAAAGAAGTATCGGCTGTTAAAGCGGTGATAATACCGCCGTCAATTCGCCGAAAAATGTTTCACGAAAGATATTTTTGAATACAGTAGAACTTACGAAACTCAAAACAAAATTATTCGAATATTAGACACTAATAAATCTCTTATAACTTTCATAGATGGCGCCAGTTTCACTATTCCAAAGCAATTAGAACTAAACTAGCTTCATATAAAAACAAATTGATTAAATAAAAGCCTGAATAACGCAAAAAACTATGAAATTAACAAAATAATGATAAACAAACTTTACAAATATTTAAATATCACGAAACCTGACAGAAATTGATCAAATTAAAAACTGAATAATACCAAAAAAGTGAAATGAACAATATAATGAAAAGATAATATTAACGAATTAACATTAATTACACCCAAGTTCTCGAGAAATATCGTCTTGGAAATCGGGGAGAAAAACGACAAATTGGTTACGTAATTTCGCGTCATATCTCGCTAACGGCCAAGTAGATCTCTTCCATATTAATATATGCTACTCTACGCTATAAAACCTTTCGATTAAAAGAAAAACTAGACTAGTAACTCTTATATTTCTAGATAAATATCGTCTTGAAAATCGGGGAGAAAAACGACAAATCTTTGTTCTTCATTAGTGCGAAATTCAGTTTCTTAAATTTTAATACACATCTTTTTGATTGAACGAAAATAGATAAGAATATGAATAATAAATTCCTATATTATTTACATTATCAAGTAATTTTGTAAAAGTACAGTTCTTTTTTCTATATATCACGAGCCATTTCCTTCGCCGGCTAAATCGCGCAATCGAGTCATCCACAAACACCTCTCTTCTGATTGGCACAAGTGATGAAGTAAAACGCTAAAAGGCACCGCCCATCTTACTCCCAGATGGTAGAAAGGGTAATGATATAGTTCGATATTAACGGTTGAAATGAACATATTCATGGTTATATTAATTAAAATGCAATGTTTATTATGATTGTTTCACATTATATTTTATTTATTTTCATTTTCATTTTTGGGTCATTCCACGTCAAGTCGACAACGCATGCAACCATGGGTCGGCCGAATCAAAGAAATTTAAACCACCTAAACTAGGGACAAACCCATGGAAAAATTGAAATTTTGGATGAAATTGATGCAGCGGTTGCGTTACTAGAGCCTTTCGGATAGAAGTCACTTTTTCAAACTCTTGAAAAGTTCATTTTCGCACCCTCAAACATTTTAAATAATAAATTGAAGAATATTTCGATGATTACTATGAAACTCTCGATTTAAAGGTAACATATAGCGCTGATTTCGAAAACTTCGTGATTTTTATTCACCGGGGGGTCATTTTCGACGGCCAATTTCGTGATGAGGGCAAACTTCGATTTTGGATTTTAGACATTCATAAAAATGCTCTTAAAAGAAGCTTTAATTTGATGTACAACACTTTATGTCTAAACCATTTCTAATAGGCGAAATATTAAGTCAAAATCAGTAATAAATTCTCGAAATTTTCAAAAAGATTTTATTTTAAAAAATTAAAAAAAAACACTCGATTAGACTAGTGCTTCCAACCGACTCCCAGATATCAGTTGCGATATCTGATCTGGGGGAAAAGAACAGATCAGATCGGTATCTATTTATTCGTTCTTTAGAATTAAAAATATGAAAACTTGGTAGAAATGTTAAGGTTGGATAATTAAAAAAGTACTTTATCAAAATAACGATATGTGATATTGATTTAATGTCTAATTAATACTGATTCCATTCATAATTTTAACATATTAATTTAATGTTTAATTAATACTAATTAAATTCCTAATTTTAAAATATTAATTTAATGTTTAATTAATACTAATTCCATTCCTAATGTTTATTTAATATTAGTTTAATTCTTAATTTTTATTTAATATTAGTTTATTTCTTAATTTTTATTTAATAATAATTGAATTCTCAATTTTTATTTCATATTAATTTAATTCTTGTAGCAATGTAGTAGAATCATGTAGGATGATTGTAGTAACCATTTAGGTATTTTCTAAAATCACCACATACAATCAATGCATTACCTTCGCACATGCACAGTGGCTATTATGCCAAATGTTTCAGTGTTTGCGTGCTTGCTATATAAATTCAGTCTTTGTATTAATTGGTTCAAAAACTATTGATGAATTTTTGCGTTAACGTAAGATGTGTATATAAAAACGAACTAAAAAACCAACTGGACTATAGTTATCACTAGATAACCCGTAGTGGCTATTCTTATCGCATCACTAGATCACGCGTAGTATAAATACGGCTGCACGATCTGGAACGGGGCAGTCGACCGAACGATCTTTAAATGTTTACCTCGCCATTCATCATGTAAATAACTATTTCATGTATCATCAATCAACTACCTTTACTCTCGTAAATATCATGCTGTAATTAGTTGGAACACAACAGATGTAATGCGATGTAATGCTATGCAATGTAATGAGATGTAATTCGATGCGATGCTATAAGATGTAATGTAATGAGATGTAATATGATGTAATGCGATGCGATGCGATGTGATGAAATGCGACTTAATGCTATGTAATACGATTCGATGTAATTCAATGTGGTGCGATGCGATGTAACGCGATGCGGCGTAATGCTATGTGATGTAATGCGATGCGATGTAACGCAATGCGACGTAATGCTATGTGATGTAATGCGATGCGATGTAATTCAATGTGATGCGATGCGATGCGATGCAATGTAACGCGATGTAATGCGATGCGATGCGATGTAATGCAATGTAACGCGATGTAATACGATGTGATGTAATGCGATGCAATGCTATGGGATGTAATGTGATGTGAGGTAATGCGATGAGATGTAATGCGATGCGATATGATGCGATGTGATGTGATCCGATGCGATGAAATGCTAAGTAATGCTACGCGATGCGATGTGATGTAATACTATCAAATGCAATGCGATGCGATGTGATGTAATGCAATGTAATGCTATCAAATGCGATGTGATGTAATGCGATGCAATGCTATACGATGTAATGCGATGCGATGCAATGCGATGCGATGCAATGCCATGTGATGTAATGCGATGCGATGTAATGCCAGGCGATGTATTGCGATGCAATGTAATGCCATGCGATGCAATGCGTTGCAATGTAATGCCATGCGATGTAATGCGATGCGATGTAATGCGATGTTATGTAATGTAATGTAATGCGATGTTATGTAATGTAATGTAATGCGATACGATCAGATCAGATATCGCAACTGATATCTGGGAGTCGGTTGGAAGCACTAGTCTAATCGAGTGTTTTTTTTTAATTTTTTAAAATAAAATCTTTTTGAAAATTTCGAGAATTTATTACTGATTTTGACTTAATATTTCGGCTATTAGAAATAGTTTAGACATAAAGTATTTTACGTCAAATTAAAGCTTCTTTTAAGAGCATTTTTATGAATGTCTAAAATCCAAAATCGAAGTTTGCCCTCATCACGAAATTGGCCGTCGAAAATGACCCCCCGTTGAATAAAAATCACAAAGTTTTAACTTGGTTTAATAAAACGGTAATATTTAGAAAATAATAATCCATGTTTTCAAAATCAGCGCTATATGTTCCCCTAAAATCGAGAGTTTCATTGTAATCATCGAAATATTCTTCAATTTATTATTTAAAATGTTTGAGGGTGCGAAAATGAACTTTTCAAGAGTTTGAAAAAGTGACTTCTTTTCGAAAGGATCTAGTTATGCAATCGCTGCATCGATTTCACCCAAAATTTCAATTTCCCCATGGTTTTGTCCCTAGTTTAGGTGGTTTAAATTTCATATGATTTGGCCGACCCATGGTTGCATGAGTTGTCGACTTGACGTGGAATGACCCTTTTAGCTTTTATAGTTAGGGGTTAACGATAAACAATTAATTTGATGTTTCAGTTTTCTCTTTGGTTTGTTCATTTTCCTTGTATTTTGAACCATCATTGCATTCTATGATTATTTAATTTTAATTAAGTTAATTTAACACCAGATTAACAAATTTCTGGCTTCATAAAGTTACACTACTATCCCAATGGAATTCAAAAAAAAAGTTATTTTAGCTTACCCAGCCTGTCACTTTTTCAAGTCGTATTTTGTCAGTGAAAAAGACGTCTATTTTTTTCGCGCCAACGCTATTTGTACGTTTTCGGTGACGATCAACAATTTTCTCATTGACAATTTTCTTATAGCACCTAGCGGTTAAAATTTAAATTTTCAAAAAACTTGAAAATATTTTTCGATTTAGTTGCAATTTTGGTAGAAAGTGTCCCCCGGCACGTATAATGTACAGAAGAAATTTCAATTTTCTAGAAAACATAGTTTTTGAAAAACGTCACTTTTTCGAGCCAAAAAAACCACCATCTATATTTGTCGAATATTAATGACTAGAAATTCAGAATATAACTGAGCAGTTGGTTAGTAGAAAGGTTTAAAAAGACATATTTTTAAAATTCTATTTTGCAATCTGTTTAGCGGGTGTAACTCTTGAAATAATATTTAAGAAACTTTAACTTTGTTTTTTTTCTGTGTAAGCTTTATATGGTAGTATACTGTTTTCCTGACACGAATTTTTGTATGAACTTGCTTCGCCAGTCTAAATTCCTTGAAATGTAAGTGGGTGAAAACCACAGTAAATTTATACAATCCGAAAGATATAAAATTTATGAATTTTAAATACGGATATCCAAACGTAAAACATTACAGCAACAACATTTTAGAATTTCACTGTATCCTCATCTTGAAAAAAATTGGAGCGTTTCTAGTTTAATGTTCGTTGAAGTACTTCGAAGCTGAGGGTGCATATGGAAAACGCCATTCCACAAATCCAAAAATTGAAGATTGGAGCCAGATAATTCCATTTCATCGCTAAGGGCAGAATCCGTTTAGCAAAGGGCTCTATGCGTTCGATTTGTTCCGTTGCTAGGAACCCAGGCCTTCCTTGGCGGGTGTCCATGAATCTCAAAACCCTAAAACAATTAAAATGATAATTATATATTTCACTAGTGATTCGATAGCGAATAATTTCGGACTAAGCCTACTATAGTTTTATACTAATGTTCAGTTTGTACCTATATGTAAATATACACAGTACCGTCACAATTGAGAGTGCACAAAATATAAGCCTTTCTTTTAGTAATATCAGAAGTATTTGTTTACCTATCTTGCCAATGTTATTCACTTGAAACATTTTCTTTTGCCGACTCTATTTGGGTTTTCAAAAACCTTAGAGAATAAAATAGAAGACCGCCAAATGTTGATATTCTAATACTATTTCATCGGGAAAATATGACTAATCAAAAGGTATTTTTATTGAGCCCAAAACCTTAAAGGGAATTTTCCTTATGAATAGGTTCTTAAATCCAAACTCACACCTACGTTCCTTAGTTTGCAGTATAAAAACAAAACACTAGTTGTAACTGTGGTTTTAACGAAATTTGCAGCGAGATATAGTTTTGAGTGATGAGATAACGAAAATGCTTACATTTCTTGACTTAAGCAAAATAATTAAAACGTTACTGACAGGTAATTCGCCCTTTCTTGGACGACTGATGACAAATTTACAGAGAAGAACAAACGAAATGTAGAGGGAAAATATTCCTTGCGACCCTCGTAGACGTTTTTGCACAAAGAGCTGCTGCCGAGTAACATAAGATACTCCACACTTAGACCAAAGAGAACCGACTTTATGGAAACTGCAGAATATGTATTTTGATTTGGAGTCGATCTTCCACTGAATTCTATCATTATTGAACGTTTGTATTTCTATACAAAACATAGGTTAAGCCATTATGAACCGATCAAGTGTAACAAATTTGTTGGATCTAGGCTATAAAATAACGTAACAAAGTGAAAAACCGAAGACTCAAGCCCATTGGATTTCGTATTCGAGTATTTATTATTGTACACGTAATTGTCTTTCAAACAGTGTGCATAAGGGCATGATGTTTGTTAAAAATCTTGAAATAAACCGGTCCTAAAAAAGGGATATCATTTTCAAGGATTTTGGAATCTTTTTTCCTTTTCTAATTCTACCAAAACGTGGCGTTTCATCCTCATAACCTAAATTTCTATCTTCACTGTAATAATTTCAGAAATATTTTACTGAATTTAAAAGTCATCCCCAAAAACCTTTTGCAAATTTTCATTAGCCATGGCTCATTTCTTAGGATTTGTAGGCCCTTTTAAAATTCCAAATATCTAGAACTTTTGTGAGCCAACTTAATGCTAGACCGTCGAAATAAAAATTTCCCAATTTTTCCCTTTAAACTTAATTTTTGCCTTATATATTAAAAAAACAAAACTTATGTAGTAAGTTGTAGTACAGCTGAAAAAATTCCCTGTGTTACTGTTTTGTGTAGATTTTAGTAATGGTAACCCGTTTCGATCAAAACAGTTTACCTGACTGTCATTATTACATTCCGATGCTATAAGTATGTTCAAATGGGGTTTATCTAGTACGTCTTCAATTGTTTCAATGTGTTCAATCTTGTGACTGGACAACTCTCCCTTCAGATTGGTCGTGTACGCTTTGTTAAAAATGAGCCACGCACCGAAAATCCATCCGGACAACATCAGCCTCCATGACACACGACGATTCGAATCACCCAGAGCTGTTGGAATGTTTTCCAATAGGTTCAGTATATAACCCATATATCTAAACCCAAATTTATTCAAACCTAGAACAAATACTAAAACCCCTTAATAATAAACAGCGACATATTGGAGTCAGGTAAAATGCACCTAAAAACCATTCTCTCGTAGATTTTGGAAGCTATTTTTCAAGGTAAAGGCATAACACAAAGATACAGTGAGGAACACTTCTCCAGGTAAATACAAGAAAAAAAGGGAAAAATTAAATTTCAATTGGCTCTAGATTAAACTGTAAAATGATTGAGATGATATTTATTTAATTGCGTAATTTGGACGGTAAACGAAATTTTGCAACGGATTTCATTTGGCTTCTCTTTGAGCTCAAACCGGTTAATGTTTCCTTTACGAGGTTATGGCTATGAGAACAAATAACAAAGAAATTATAAAAATAGTAACTTCAAATTAACATTTTTTTCAATATTTATAGCACCTAGTAAGTTTATTTCTATATTTATGGAACCTACTATGTAGTAGGTTTATTTCTATATTTATGGAACCTACAATGTAGTAGGTTTATTTCTATATTTATGGAATCTACAATGTAGTAGGTTTATTTCTATATTTATGGAACCTACAATGTAGTAGGTTTATTTCTATATTTATGGAACCTACAATGCTCAGTGTTTTAAAATCGACTTTTGCGGCCAAAATTAAATACCGATAAAATGTAACATAACATTATATATTCTTATGTGATTTTGTGCGTAGAATCTGAAAACATTGATCATTTTTTTCTAAGTGACACCAGGAGGCCAAACGTTTTCTTAACGGAATTTTTCAGGATTTGTTAGCGCAATTTATGTTAAGGGTGGTCCTAGACGTTAGTTGAAAGTTTGGTAAGTCTATAATAAATACAACCGCTGAAAATTGAATATAAAGCTTCAAATTTCATCAAAATGTGACATTTTCAAATGGCTTTTTTGTAAAAGAGTGCAAGTGAACGCAAGTAATTTTAGAATTATCTCGTGGATAAATTTGTGTAGAATACAATGCAAAAACTATGCGAGGTAAACGTCGTCAAGGTGTGTAGATACAGCAACTTTTATAACATGCAAAAAATCATATTTTCATCGGGAATTTTATCGTGTCTTTGGTCATCTTGTTTTCTTTTAAACTTCTACAAAACTTACCATAGGAGGATAACATATAACTTTTCCCACCATCTGTTGTTATCTGTCGGTTTATCTAAAACATTATATACGAACATAGGTAAAAAATGGCTTCAAAGGGCTCTAATCTTCAATATTTTTTTAATTGTCACCAATTGTTTTTTAAATATACGTAATTTACTCGAATTAAGATGAGGCATAAAAATGTAAACGTAAGAGGTCCAAGTTCGAAATCCCGCTAACTATTTACAGGTATAATTTTCACTATGTTCGTATTTATGGAACCTAGTAGGTTTATTTAAATATTTTTGGAACCTCGTTAATTTTTTTTCTCAATATTTATGGAACCTAGTTAGTTTTTTTTTCCAATATTTATGGAACCTAGTTAATTTTTATTTTCAATATTTATGGAACCTAGTTAGTTTTTTTTCCAATATTTATGGAACCTAGTTAGTTTTTTTTTTCAATATTTATGGAACCTAGTTAGTTTTTTTTTCAATATTTATGGAACCTAGCTATAAGTTTATTTCAATATTTATGGAGCCTAGAAGTTTAACATGTTTAGCTCTGCACTTTTAAACTATAAATTCCCATGCATTATTTTATCGTGTTTAACAACAGCCAAACGAGGCCTGTTGAGTACCGCCGCGTGTAACTTTTGATCTCTTTGTCATTTATGATAGTCCGCTAAGCATAACGAAACATGTTAGACGAATATTTTCTACATGGTTAATTAATATTTAAATGTATGCAAATATAATGAAGTTAGTTTTTATGATTAAACCTAGCGTTTAGAACTGCAACAACATAACCACTAATTAACTATAAAGGAAAATGTTACTTAAACGGTTCTCGAGAAGCTGAGAGAAGAAAAAGAACAGGATGTCAAGAAATATTTGCAATGCATGGCGTCGTTTCAACTGGTCAATTCTTCTGAAAACGAAGGCAGTCGTCAAAGTCATGAGGACCAATGAGAGAAAAAGAGAGCCCGAACAGGCGAGGCTCAGAGCTTCGTGATGGAAGCGAATTACGTTTTCTGATTGGTTCAAAACGGCGTCCAGGCAACTGTAAACGTGACAACCTTGTGAATGTAACGCCTGTGTCACGTGATACATATTTGCTTCGTCGAGTAACTCATCATTTTGGTAATATTCTTGTTTAAAATCTGGTACCTGAAATTAAAATTTTATTACAACATTGCCGATACGTGAAGTTTATTAATTTCTGTAATTATGTTATATTAGACAGATCTTAAATTATTTATATACGTGCAGTTTTATTATTAGTTTAATATATTATCAGTTCTTAAAACATGTATTGTAGTTGACTTTCGAGAATAGATGGAAAAATAAACGGGGGTTAAATTTTTAACTGTCACTGTTACTTTATAACTGAACGCTATAGCTAGGGAGGGAACATCAGATTCCATGGTTGGTAATAGAGCATGCGCAGAGATCGATTTTTGCCTAGCGGTGAGAAACAAATAACTAAATCATGTTTACTCATGGAGCACTAGGCGCTATATCTAAGTTAACTGACTGATACATTTTGAAAATAAAAAAATTATCGTTTAACCGTAAATTTAGGTATAGCTTGGAATTCGTTAAATTAAACGTGAATTATTAAATGAAATGAATCGTCATATACGTGAAAAACGGCAAAAATTACCTAAGTAACAAATGAAGTCACGAGACGTTGAGACTGGCTGCCATGCTGTCACGAAATCTTCCCCCTTTTTCCTACCCGCAACTTCAAAAAACCTTCTGAGGCTGGTAACTTAAGCCGCTGGAATTTATTTTACCGTCTATTGCTGTTGGGGATTTTAAATTGAAATATCTAGTGTTCTAAGTCGGAAAATTTTCCGTATTTTTCCGAAAAATGTTAAAAAAGTTTTCATTCCATGATCAATCTAGTATATTGTATAGCAAATTTAAATAAAGCGGCATTTTCGTCTAATTTTACCGAATCTGAAAGTAAAACTAAATCTCTCGACTAGTTTAAACTGATTAACAATGTAACTCTATCAATGTTTTGTAGTATGTTTACTGATATTAGACATTTTATATCGATAAAAAGTTCAAAATAATAAAAACCCTTAAAAAGTAATTTTAGTTTGAATTTTTTTTATTTTCTGGAAATTTTTCCGGAAAATTAACAACAGTAGAAATATCTCTATAGGAAAAAAGAAAGATTATTTGTACAAAAACTTACTAGTTGTTATATCTCTAGACTATGAAGTGATAATTTAAGTATTTAAATATACAATTGAAGTTTTTGAACTTAACCTTACACCCCAGCTAAACCTTTAAAAAAGACGAAACCAACAAAGATTTTTAAACAATAAATGAGAATGCCTTTCGTCTTCGACAAAAAACAGTAACCGCAAATGACAAAATTTCTATCCAATCACGGACTCTTTTCCCAAGTTAGTGCTCGGGTAAGACGAAGCAGCCTCCGTTAAACAATTATCGTATTCCTACACTTCTGATCCTAAATATCTTCACCCCAAAAATTTTATTTAACAGAACTATTGCATGAGTTCAAGGTATTGTCGTGGATGCAATCTACGAGAGGCGATATTTTTAAAAGCAAAATATTTAAATTAAGGTATTATTTTATTAATTAAATTTTAAACAAACAGTAACTTACTTCCAGTTCATTTCCACTTGTAACCGGAACTAGTCTAGAATTAGAGTAAAAAAAATTGGGAAATGTTAGATAATGTTACAAAGACCCAATCAATGTTATATGTATACGTTTATTTTAATTTTTCTGTACCACAGAATTATCGAAACGCTCATCACATTTTTAAAATAATGAAGCATAATTTCTCTTTTAATCAGTTAACCTTTTCTAACGATTAACACCCATTTAACTAATTGGAATTTGAGAATAATTAAGAAAAGAAAAGTTTAGGGCTCCATAGGAAAGAGTGCTCGTTAATGGATCAAATTATCTTTTCCTGCTAGGATCACGGTTTTTAGGGTTGAAAGACTGTAGGAGCCTTTATTCGTACTAGTGTTCGGCAGTCGATTAATTTTTATCCATGAATAAAATAAGCTCGGCTCTATTTAAATAATATTTATTTAAATAACCAATAGTTGAAAAAAATTGTAAAATGTTTAAATAATCGAAGGTGAATAAACCTATTATTTAAATAAAACAAACAATTATTTAGATAAATACCACTTTTATTCAAAGTAAAGCTTAGTTGCGTAAAAAACATATTTAAATAAGTTAAAATGATATTCGTTTTACCAACTTTTTTTAAATAAATCGGAAAATTTGTGGATAATGAATAAACAATTCCGAACACTAATTCGTCTTATGCAAAACTGAAACACGTGCGCTTTCCTCTTCGCTTACGTTTGTGAAAAATTATTCATTCCAAGATTCTATCATATTGTAGCATAATATGAAATGAGGATTTTAAATTAAATTACTACGTCTAATTTTCCAAAAATATTATACTTCCTTTAACTAATTCATTACTCTTGGATCGTTCTTCACAAACTGTGACGATTTATTCAACTGTTCAGTTATTGTAATAATAATTAGGTGTTAATGTCCCTCGAACATTGGGGAGAGCTATTTTCGGCAAATTCCAGGCGGACCGAAACACTTGAAATTATAACGGTTTACTTTCAGCGTGGGTAAGATTATGGATGACTGGATTAAATCGTTGAAAGAATCAACGATTAGACAATGGCATAAAAATTAGAGAGTTGATTATAAATTTTAAAATTGCGTTCCATGGTTATTTTGTAATAATTAAAAGTTTTATAAAAGACTGATACTTCATGGAATTAAAAACATTTTGTTTACAATTAGAAGCTTTCGGACCGTGGTCCTTCCTCAGCTAGTATATTTTTTAAGCTCAATCGCGCGCTTAAATTTGAATATTTTATAAACATGACACGTGACAAAATAAAGGGATACACTTCGAATAACATATAGCGATATTCTCGAGAAAAGTCGAAATTACCGTTCAAAAGAATGTACTTACGTCACATTGTGTAAATTTTGAAGAACATACTGCATTATTCCGGCACCAATCCACATTCTTACGTGAAAACCGTTGAATGCAACAGGATCCATCTGCTCCAAATTAGGATCGATTCCCTTCGAATCAGAGAAATATTATAAGAAATAACAAAAACTAATAGAAGCTTTATATTTTTTTTTCAGTTAGTCGAACCATGGAATGCTTAAACGCTCTTCATACTTTATAAAGTAGGCCAAGCAAAAATTATGTGTTCATTAATTTTACAAAACGTATTAGCTTTTATAGCTTTTTCCAAAATTTGTATGTCAAATTAGATCATTTAGCAGTTGGTAATTTTCTATTCGGTTATACACACACTAGTCATCTTGAACTAAACAAAAATGAATTAAATCAAAAATTATGCTTGTAATTACCAGGATGTTTTGGTCAAGTAGGTCTAGTAAGATGGGTCCCCAATTTATATTTTTGACCTCTTACACTGTCAGAAAGATTTTGCGCCAATTTTGTATTTCATAGAGCTTATATATTGTCATTTTCTGTTCTTTGAATATTAAATTTCAGTCGAACTTAAAGGAATTTAAATGTTTCACGAAAACACCCGGATTTAGTCTTTGGTGCTGCTAATGGTAGAATTCGGAATAAGGATTTAATTAAAATTAAATATGCTGGGAAACAACTCATAGAACTTGCAGTCCCAGTTTATGCCACAACTATTGAATTCAATCATTTTAAATTCAATTTGTTTCAGTGTGTTGGTCCCTTGACCTGGGAACGACTTTCTACAGATTTCCGGTGTTACTACAGTTCTGGAAATTAGTCCCTTTTATAAATGAACTACTGAACTTCCAGTAGGTCAATAACGGATAGGTCTATAAAAGAATATCAAACATTAACGATAGAGATGTTTAAATATTCCGTAAATGTCCAAATTTGTTTGATAAAAATTTAGGGAGACGAACCACACATAATCTCACTTAAACGCTTAAAACTTATCTGATTTCCAAAAATATCATTTTTTTTTAAGGTTTAAGAAACAGGAGAACGCGTAAGCGTACACAGGTAGACGGACATTTGTCAAAATACCAAACAATCTATATAAAAATATTTTTTTAAATCGAAAAATCACCACACAAATCCAGAAATCAGCAAGAAACTTCGAAACCTGAAAATCACTTTCGGATTTCCAAAATAACATACGAAATTGTTTTTAGATATTAGCCAGTCTTTTAAGTTAAAATGTTTACTGAGGCTCTGTGAATCAAATGGTATTCTTATGGCATATGTAAAAACTTTGTGTACTTACTGACCAATATGGAACCAGATACTTGATTTTGCTTCGAGCACTTAACTTTTCTTCCATCCCGCTGGTAATATCAACCGAAAATGATCATTTCTATCTGGTATTTAACTCGTGGACATTCTATGTATTAAAAACCTCATAAACGTTAAGTGTAAACCAGTAACCTACAGCTTTTGAAGTTGAGCATTCTCTTTGGAGCGTAGTAACACAAAAATGCAGGGTTTCCAAAATCTTAGGTTTTAATTCCAAAATAATCATTTGTGTGTTCTAAAACACCATTCATTGTTTTAAACTGATTTCAAATCATACTAAGAGTATCCAAAACACAAGAAGTAGACTTTGTTTAAAATAAATTTAAAACTCTGCTTCATACTTCTCCATAAGGAAACTCTATAGAGAAAGTAAATCTATATGGAGCTACAATCACGACATTGTGTTGATTTCAAGAAGCATCACTAGATGATGCACATTAAATGTAGACTTTTTAGTTAAAAGTTATATCATAAGTAACGTAATAACATCAAGTCTGACTTTTTCTATTATCCTGACATTTTTTTAATGATTGTCGGTTTCGGCAATGGCAATTTAAATTAATACGTGGCTTTGTACTGAATAATTCCCAGCTTTAGAAGCATTAATTAGCTGTTGGAATGATCAACCAAGGCTTATTGAAAATAATGATTAGTTGGGCAAAATACTGATCATCTTTAAAATAATATCGAACTTTATAAACATCCCATACGTGTCTGATAGAAGATTTTTTCATCATATTAACCTGGCAGTAATATCAGAAACGAAAGAAAGTAGGCCGTGACGAGTCTCCTCTTCCGAAACTTCTAATTACTCAATCACTCCACGTCAGACTATCAGTAACGTAAGTAATAATGGTAGTAATATCAAGAATTGTTCAAAATTAATTTTCTGTTCCTGAGTGAATTCTGTATCTGAAGCCACTGTAAGCCCCAATCATTAGTAACATTTTACCTGAGACGAACACAAAGAAAATAGCTACCAGTAAAGCTGCTTCTTCTCCCACTTCACTTTGAAAATACCTACATGTTATCAAGAAAAGTATCTACTCAAACTTACATTCTACCTGATCTTTCAACACTGTTATTTCTGTCATTTTGTGTGAACTAAAAGACAAATACTGGGAAATGGGCGGTGGTCATTTAGATTCCAGACTTCCAGTAATAGCGTTTGCTTTGAGGTCACTATGCGTGTCACGAATCATTCCTCACTGTTGACACAATCGGACGATGTTTGAGAGCGTATTGATTTTTAATATCTTTGTTTTCTATGGTGAACTCAAGGTATTCTTTGGAAAGTAAATTCAGTTTAAAGTTACTCTGAAGCTATACATCGAGAGATTGGACATTGGTTATGAAGAAGTTGTTTGTCCCTCGCCCTCACCTAGTGGTGTGGACAAGGGGGAAGTTTCTATGTCAACCCCCCCACCCTTCTTACACTGTAAGAAATTACCGTAATTTGACCGTTAAAAAAAAATTATAATTTCCATTATAATTCAATGCTACGTTACCGTAAAATTTACAACAAAGAAAAAGTTTAAATAATAGAATAATTACTGTTAAAAATCGGTTTATAAAATGTTAATTTAACGGTGAAAATCAATTGAATTTTACAGTGATCATGTGGTTAAATTTCATTCTCCCACCAGAACAATGCAATTGAACCGTAAATTTCGAGAGTTTAGATTCCATGGGCTTATTTTATTCTGCTGGGGAATTTCACGCTTTAGAATCAAATGTGACAAACTTAGACAAGGTATTATACACATTTAATTAAAACCATGTGTATCCCGCTGTACTTCGCACATATAAGCTATGTACTTTTAGCTCATATCTGCAAACACAAGTCTGCTTAGAATCTGTACGTTGGAAAATAACCTTAGATAGGCATGTTCTCAAGATTAAAACGATTATAATACAAACTGCTTCATTCAATTGTAAGGAAATATCATGTTTGGAACCGAAAATCTATTGTTACAGAATTAAACTAAAACCATCACTATTATGATGTTGCGTTTTAATTCTTTAGTAGAAATGGCTCTTTGGGTGCTCTCTATTTTATATATATACCATGACTGGCAATAATACAACAGACCACTGGAACAAAGTTTAAAGAATTTGTTTATATTTCCGTCATTACGCAATTTTATTAACAGTAACCATTTTACTTCATGCCCAGTTTGCTTTAAAGCAAACTGGGCATGAAGTAAAATGGTTACTGTTTTTAAAACAGTGAAAATGCCGTAGAGTTTACAATTTTAAAACGGTTATTTAGTGACACACAGAACGGTGTGGTTTCCATGTTCAAACTCCTTGGGTGCTCAGTGGCGTAACTAAGCCAGTGCAGTGCATTGCGGCCCAAATTATAGAAGAGGCCCATTAATCCATTTTGCTGTGTGGCCCACCTCATATAAGAGGGCTCATTTTTCCACATTGCTTTAAGACGAACCTTATATGTGATGGCCCATTAAGCAATTTTGCTTTAGAGCACACCTCATAGAAAAGGGCCAATTTTTTTCATTTTGCTTTTTGTCCACCTTACGGAATGGCCTAATTTTTGCATTTTGCTTTGAGGTCCATGAACAAGGGCTCCATTTTTACATTTTGCTTTTGGGCCCACGTTATAGAAGTGGACCCATTCTTACATTTTTTGGGGGCCCGCGTTATAAAAAGGGGCTAATTTTTACATTTAGGGCCCAGATAATAGAGGGGGCCCATTTATAAATTTTTCATTGAGACACAATTTTTCTAGCAGCTGCGCCATTGACTGTACTAAATTGTAAGCCCCTTCCTGAGCCTCTTTGAACATCTATAAGATTTTACCCATCCCTAGACAATATTTAAATTTTCCCCTAAAAAGAGAGTTTCCGCTACGCCCCTGGATTCACGACGAGTTCACGTTTGAATTAAACTTTGTCATCTATTTGACGTTAAAGCCAATTTTTTAAATAAACTTATTATTCTACGTTTCACATTTTTATTTAGTCTTTTGTTACTGTAAAAAATATTGCATTCTTACCTTTAGTTTTACGGTAATAACTATTTAACCGTTAATTTAAATATGAAATAACGGTAAAAAAATTACAACAATTTAACCGTTAATTTTAATGTGAACTTACCGATGGATTAATAACGGTATTTTCACTGTTAATTTCCATGTAAACTTACCGTTAAATAAATAACAGTAATTAAACCGTTGATTTTACGGCAAAAATTGATACGGTCATTTTACTATAAATTTTACGGTGAAATTACTGTTCAGTTACGGTAATTTCTTAGAGTGTAGGCGTAGCTTTGACTATACTAATTATTCTCCTACTTAGAAATCCTAAAACTTGATGATGGTTGGTAAAGCTATCCGAAACTATATCGGCGTTTTTAAATAAAGTTTTAAACACGTGTGAATATAACAAGTTGTGAAAGTCTGAATTTATATAAAAGCACATGGAAAGTTTACATTCTAATTAATGCCTCTAATAAGTAATAATTAAAAACATAGTTTATGTTATGATTTATGTATTTTGTACTGGTTTAGATTTGATCTGTAACTACAAAATACATGTGCAATGGCTATCGATTAAAAGTAAATTATTTTCTCAGAAACATACGTTATATGTATAAATTGACCTTTCTATCAATATCGGCACGTTGTATAAAAACTATGCAAATGGAGTTATTCCCAATAGAAATCCTTCTAGTTAACCTGCGACTATGAAGTAGAAACATTTTATTATACTTAATGGATTTCTGGTTAGCTATTAAAATTGCTAAACGTGGATTTAAAAATAAATGCTAGGACCAAAGTTTTAATCTTTAAAAGAAACGTCATCTGGAGATTGAAAAACTAAATTATTTCTGTTATTTAATGGTCATATTCAAATCCTGTATCCACAAAGAAAATAATAATTTTTTTAAAACGTTTTATATTACTGTAAAATATTTATAAATTTATACCTTTATCGACTGCTAAGCAGTCTATGAACTTATCATGTTGGTCGTTACGTGACTCTTTTAAAACTAAAACGGCTACTTTCCATTGAACGGACTAAAAAACCAATATTTCTCATTTGACAAAATCAATGCTAATTCACATTATGCCATTTATCGAAAAGCCAATAATCCGCCCAAAAACCATTCGGTTAAAAATGGCAAGTTCCTTTAAACAAAAACGTCACGTCCTATATTACAATAGCCCATAAAAGTCGTGAAACCAAACTATGAGCAAGGTCTTTACAGCCCATAAAAGTCGTGAAATCAAATAACGAGCAGGATCTCTAATTATATTTCCATAAACGTTAATAAACTAGAGTAGGTTTTAAACAAAATTACATTGAAACTAGATTTATTTCTTCAGAGCACATCCCTTTTGATATTTTTGCTAAGCCTACAAATAATGAGACTGAAATTGAACCACCACCTAATTATTATTCGAAAATATGTACCAAAAGGGGAAAGGAAAGCCAGTTCACCGTTGATCCAGACCACCAGTCGAAAGTTTATGAATCAACTCCAAATGTAAGTTCCGAAAATAAAATTTCAGTTGTTTCAATTTAATGATCGTTGGTTAGGTACGGCTTAGGTGCGCTAAATTAGGAGTCAAAATCTTTAGGTGTTGGGTTCTTTAGCTAAGAGAGTAATTGGCCCATCGGGGTTTATGAAATGGGGTACCCGGTGAAGAATTTCGGTTTATTTCTTCCCGTAACAATTTTAATTTTTAGGAGAGCGTTTGATTTTAGCGAATCGGACTGAAACAATCCACTAAACTATCGTTTGATCGAATTGGTGAAATAACTAGTGAAACAGAGTCTATTTAAAACCGAGAAATATCTCTTTATTTTTGAGGACCTTTATTTTTACAAGGTGAACGCTTTGGCGTCCGAAAAATCAATGCCTTAGTTTTCTTCGTTTTACAGTGGTTCTTTTCCATTGAATGCCAGAAGATACCGTTTAAACCCCACTCGTTCGCTTTCCACTCCCCCCCAAGAGATAACACTTAACCAGATTGGGACCAGAGCGTTGTTTTGAGGCGGCTGCGGTAACCCATTGTTTATTGGGATATCATTATTTTTGGACGTCTGGACTCCGTTATTTTGCGGAAGCCAGACATTAGCCACTGCTGCTCTTTTGTTTCGGAGCACCCTGTTGAGTTTCAGCTTCAATGCATGGATGTTTTCCATGTAAATGATCGCGTCGTCGGTTTCCTTTTCGAGTTCATCTTCATCGTCGATGAGCGGCTCCAACGTTTCGTCGCAGGTTTTCAATTCCTTTTCCTTCTCCAATAAAAGGATTAATTCATCCTCATACACTTCTATTGGTGTCGCGTCTTCGTTATTTAAGAGGTCATCTAGCTTCGTAATTTTTCTCACCACAGCTGATCGTGCACTTCTTCGTAAAGCCTTGGCTATCTTTACTGGATCTTTCAATATTTTCCTTGAAACTTCACCTTGGTTGTCGGCGTTTTTGATAACATTGTCGGCGTTATCGGAAGTCTCTTGCCTGGCATATTTGATCGCTGGTGCGTCCTCGTCGATTCCCGTTTCGGCAGGTTCATCTTCGGAACTCGAAGAAGACATCTGCTGTCACTAACGTATTTCACAAACATATTTAAACACAATTACCGTTTCGTATTCCCGGGTTTCGGCACCATGAAGAATTTCGGTTTATTTCTTCCCGTAACAATTTTAATTTTTAGGAGAGCGTTTGATTTTAGCGAATCGGACTGAAACAATCCACTAAACTATCGTTTGATCGAATTGGTGAAATAACTAGTGAAACAGAGTCTATTTAAAACCGAGAAATATCGCTTTATTTTTGAGGACCTTTATTTTTACAAGGTGAACGCTTTGGCGTCCGAAAAATCAATGCCTTAGTTTTCTTCGTTTTACAGTGGTTCTTTTCCATTGAATGCCAGAAGATACCGTTTAAACCCCACTCGTTCGCTTTCCGCTCCCCCCCAAGAGATAACACTTAACACGTGTCTTGGGCCTTCTAGAAAAGGAGCGTCCGCGAACAAAGTGGGGGTCCCCGGTCTCATCTGGCAGCCATTACAAAGGCTTGTCGAAACTCGACAACGTATACGAAATATCATTAACGACAGAAAAAACATGTTTAAATTACAAAATACATTTTAAGAAATCTTTTATTTTTATCCTTTTAACATTTAGTTTTAAAAACATTTAATTCTTATTTTTAACCTTCCACATAGTTTTAAGTTTCTTAACACCCGGAAAAGAATGCGGGAGGCGCATGCTATTCTGGCTTCCAAATGTCTGGTGTCATAATTTCCGACGCCCAAAATACGATGTGCAAATGTCACGTTTCAAGATTAGTTTTAAGCGTAGTTAATATATACATAATATAGCGCTTACTTTTCTTAATTTTTTTAATATACAGCTTAAGCCACAACTTGAAAACGGGAAAACCTATACATGTATGAGTGTAGACATACATAGCTTATTCAGTACAATCTAACCTCCTTCGAGCTTGAAGATCTCGGCGTACTTTTTATTTATTACATATTTATATAATATAGGCGCAAGATTCGTTTGGCAATAATGAAGAAAGGAAGATGGTTGACTGACAAAGAATATAATTCACAACGGAAATTTGATTGACATACACAAACTAATAAACAAATGCGGGCTTTACAGTCTATAATATTGTTCCATAAGTTTGTCACTTTGGGGAATATTTTACTGAGAGCTAGTAACCGAGTGACGTCACCACAAGAATATAATCTCCACCTAGCGAGGCGCTATCAAAGGCTACGTGTGACGCGGGAGCAAGCGGATGCAAAACACCGACGTTTGTACTAAATTATACTAATAGTGCGTGGCGTTATGTTTCTCGTGTGCACGTAAATGAAAGAGTATGGTGGGTGGTACCCAAATTTGTCATAAAAATGAGGAGAAACCGAATATCGATGGTACAACTTAAGGAGGCGCGTCTGGGGGGCGTTAGCCCACCCAATAGCTTTTTAGGGATTAATATTAGTAATTAATTAACTAATTAATTAATTATTATTGAAATGCTTTAGAACTTACATATATAGACTAATTACCACCCTGGTTAAGCAAAACCTAATATGTTAGGGATATTAGATAGGGGGGCTATATACCCCGCCCCCTTCGCACATTTGAAGTTAACTCGGTTTTTGAACTAAACCACGTGATGTAGGGTATCAAATTAAAGCTTATAACCTCAAGACTAACACTATGTAAACTATAATAACCCTGGGTGTATTTATGCAAAGTATTAAAGATCGGGGGCGCGTCAAAACATAACCCCAAATACCTTGATGTCGCCGTTTGGAATATAACCGCATGGTGTAGGGTATCAAATGAAAGCTTATTACGTTCAAAATTAAAATATATAGAGAGCAGGCTAAGAGCGCGTTAGTTAAGGCAATTTTTCAGGTTATAAAAGGGTTTTCTATTACTGAAAGATAAATATTTATTACGCTATTTTAATACAACAATAATGGTTAAATATATTTGATATCACATTTTTAAAGAAATGCACTTTTTTAAAAGGGAATACACCTTTTAAAAAGAAAGTTCCGTTTCACTGTCATCATCTTCACTAGAACCTTCATTTTCTATGTACGAATTGTCACAGTTTTCTGGGTCAGCCCCACAAGCGCACATTTCAGTACATTTAATTCGAGGAACATGGGAAGCACATTTACAGGGGGGTTTGCAACGGCCACGTCCCCAATTGCACTTAATAAAATACAAAACGTCCTCTGGAGCGTAAGGAAGGTCTCACAGATCTGGTTGATAGGTACCAACTTGAACAAACCACCCGTAATTCTCTGGTGGTTAATTCCAATACCAACTTTTACCGTAAGAGTAACTAGCTATTTACTGTACACAACAGCTTTCGTCCTGTTAGTCGATTTACCGTAATATTTTCAGTAAATAACAATCGTTCTGCGGTGAGGCTGCGCGATTTGGAATTTTCTCGAAGTACAAAGGTCGACTGTTGCGTTTAGGTCTAGTTGTAGAAAGAAGTCAATACGCCTAAATTAAGTAAGCCTTAATATTAATTAATTCTTCAATCACGACCGGTTTCGCCCTTTTGGGGCTCATCAGTACTGTGTAGGAACTCTGTCTATCCTCGGAAATCTGCCTAAATTTTGACTTTAACGGTGGAATTCAACTATAAGTTGCAATGGACTGCTCACATATAGGGCACTAAGAATGTTTATTAGTTTTACTAATATCGGCAGATTTTCGAGGATAATCAGACAGTGGCGTAGCCAGGATTTTGTTTGGGGGGGGGAGGGGCACACCATTGAAAAAAAGTAAAAAAATAAAAATATTTGTACGTACAACCCCAGACGCGCCCCCAAAGTTGTACCATCGATATTCGGATTATCCTCATTTTTCTGAAAATTTGGGTACTACCCACCATACTCTTTCATTTACGTACACACGAGATAGTTTTTTTTTAACATAGCGCCACGCACTATAAGATATAAAAGGTACTTACGGCACACGCCCCGCAAAGGCTTGGTTTGTTGTGGCCTGTAGAAATTTTGAGAAAAATATATAAACTACATATTAGCGTTAAAAGTAAAATAAACTTGAATAATGGTCATTTTCTTTTAATCAAAATTTCTAGAGATATGATATATTTCCTTTGAGAAAGATAATATATCATACCCCCACGAACCCCACTAATACCCGTCTGTTGTGACTATATCTTCAGAGAAGCATGTCGCTTCTATATCTTCAGAGAAGCATCTGCATGTCGCTTCTATAAGTTCTATATCTTCAGAGAAGCATCTGCATGTCGCTTCTATAAGTTCTATATCTTCAGAGAAGCATGTCAGTCCTGTATCTTCAGAGAAAATGCTTCAGTTTATAACAAGCATTGTAAAAGGGAAAAAAACCAACAATTTTGATAGGCGTTTTGTATACCTCACCGCGTGACGTTTATAACGCAATTTGGACACTTAAAACTTTTATCACCTTCAACGCGAGAGACAGTATTTGGACTTTCACTAAGACCTTAACATCTAAAATGAAACCACAAATTACAATGACTACATTGCAAATATCGCGTTCCATCATTTGGTTGTATGCAAATGCAATACAACTGCTTTATTTTGGCCAAGGGAGAGTAATAGAAATTATGATCAGTTTTAGGTTTTCTGTTGCGATCAGATTTTCTTGTCTCTAATTTGGTGTTAACTATGCGTTTCTGAATTAAACTAATTCTTAAAGATATTTCTACCTTACCTGTCCATCTCTCCTGGGTAAAGGCTCATGCTGGCACTCCTGGGAATGAGCGCGCCGATGTCTTGGCTAAGGCTGCCGCGGAGGGTCGGGGTATCAGGATTGCTTTACCCCTTACTAAAACATTTCACAAGCAGGTGCTCAGGGATTTATCCTTGACCACCTGGCAAGAACAGTGGGTGGCCTCTACCAAGGGTCGTTTGACTTATTCCTTAATTCCTGACCTTCACACTTTTAAGAATAACGTCGACTTCTACTCGACTCAGGCTTTAAGCGGCCACGGCAAATTCCCACAGTATCTCCATAATTTAGGTCACTGTTTGGCTCCGTCGTGTGTGTGTGGTGGCGACACAGCGGATGTCCGACATTTAATTACGACTTGCCCACTTACTTACCGTTTCCATGGCATTCTAACAAATGCCACTGGTGAGCCCGTTTTAACCTCTGGTAATTTCAAATTTACATTTCACTTTGATGAAATTGTATCCATGCATCTCGCAAACTCTTCGGATACTAGCGTTAGCTCTCTTGGTTCGGACGAGACCTCGGACTAACGGCTTTTAGTGTTCCTACTTAGGATTATTTTTATACCTTTGTTATTTATGCGACACTTTACATCGCCGTTTACTTTGTGATTATTTATTTTAGCCCATTTCTTTACACCATGTATTTCTTTACCTGTTCTCTCTTCCCCACTTTGCTTTCCCCCTCCGGATCTTTATACCATTCTCTCCCCCTTTCATATTTTACCCCTGTAGTATGGAATTTTATTTCCGTGGAGCAGGGGGATATAAATCTTACTTACCGTTTCTGAATAGCTACATTCCCTAGACTTTCTACTTTATCGCTTCCCTGAACAGAGGTATTCTGAACCGAGGGCTCGCTAATTGAACTATCAACTGCACTGATAATGTCATCAAGTAACTCGTTAGTTACCTTTTTCTCAACGTACTGGTCTGGAATTATGCTACGTTCTGATCTTGGATGGAATAGCAGTATCCCTGAGATCGTGAAATAATGCATTAAACAAGGGTGCAAGACTACTTGGCTCTGTAGAAGAAAGTGAATATGAATTCACTTTCTTCTACAGAACCCGATATTTTAGCGTTGGTTTGAACCTTTATAATCCTTCTGCGATAGGAGGTGCATTTCTAAATTTTATAACAATCGATGGAACACATATTGTTTTATCATTGACGATAATTTGAATCAGATTGACCTCGTCATAATATAATTAATAATTAATCGTTATTAAAATGTCAGACGCGGTCCGCCTTAAACGTCTTCAATATTTCGTTTATATAGGAGTTGCATTTTTACATTTTTAAAATTAGGCTGACTATCATAATAATTTCCAGCCAATAGATTAAATATGTTTAGTATCTATCTACCTATCTTTAATTTTGGTAAACGGTAATATTCGGTTTTCTATAATCACCTCCACCCAAATTAATTGATCATTACCCTTATAATATTAAAATAATATTTATTTCAATCACTTTTCCTATTTATATTTGATTAAACACCTATTGTAGTTTCATTGACGTTAATTTTAATAAAATAATATTTATTTCAATCATGTTTCCTATTTAAAATTTTAGTAAATTAATGAAACTTAAAACGCGGTCGAAAAATATAAGACATGTGGTAGCGCCATCTGTTTAAGTTTCCTTGTAATTTATGTTTTTCTCCGTATTTATAGATATTTTTAGCTTTTTTGGTTATTAATAATAGTAATCAAAGTTTTTAGTGGGTTAGATAATTTTTCCGTAAGGTTATTAAAGTTTAAAAGCAGTTTCTAATGTTTTATGCCGTAGCTACGACCATAGCTTAATTCTATGTAGTCGGGTACTCCACCGCATCGTAAATATTATATTACTTGTACGCTTAACAAAATCGTAGATTCCACCTCGTGGTAGGGATGAGGTGATTCATACTGCGGTATTCTGAAACTTTCATGGCATAATTCTATTTTATATTATAGTTTTACATAATTGAGTAAGTACTACTTATTTCAACAAGTTTGTTTTTACAATAGAAAGAAGTATCTAATATAACATATATGATTATTGTATTTGGAAAATAAATTCTATAATATGTCACTCGTTTGATGAAGTAAAACTGCTGACGGGCAGAAAATATAGTAATAGAACGATGGTTTCTACTCTTGAGGACTCGTCGATGGTGAGTTAGAACATGCATGTCTGCTGTTGGAAATTAAAAGTTTAGTCCTATCGTTTGCTCACGACCAACCTTGATCAAGCTATATAGCTGCAGCGCCTGATTAAGGTTGGCGGTGTTTTGCTTAAAAGACTTAATACCGTAAGTATCGTAAGACAATTTGTATGACTGGAAGTAAAAGCTTAGTTTGAAACTGTCACTCCCTACTCTCGTTGTTACTTGTTAGCAAAATTACTGCAAGGCTAGTTTGTTGGAGATAAATGCGAGCCAAAGAGTTAAGGTCTCAAATTCAAAAGTAACTACCTTCAGAAACGAAGCGTGTAGATTTTCAAGTATTGCTTTCTTTGTAAATAAAGCCATTGGTGATGATTTTTCGTGATTTATATGCTCATTAGTCAGGGTTGGTAAAAAACCGGCTTTTTTAAGAATTAACAAATCTAGTATGGTTAAAAGCGATTGTAACCGGTGGTTGAAACCAGTTAAAACCATTAATACAAAAATGCTCAAATTGCTGATATCTAGCCCTCATTACATCGAAAGTGCTCAAATTGCCATATTTCAAAATTACGTTTTTGCTCGTGACAGTACCTTTACATTGTGAGGTATAGCAGACTTATTTACCTGCTTTTATACCCTAACATAGCGGCGTATTTTCACGCGCAAAATGAATTTTAAGTTCCCCTAATTGCTTACGACAAAAAGTGAAGGTTAAGTTTTAGTTTTTTCCATATTTCTAATTCATTTCTCAATATGTTTTTAATAAAAAAAATGGATTTAATCATGGAATATTTTTCGGTGGTTGAACTCGGTTTAAACCAGTCTGGCTGGTTCTTGCCAACCCTGTCATTTGTGAAAGGGACTATCAGTATATAGAAAAATGAAGTGTTGCAAGAATAGGACGTGTCATACTTTCGTATATGTTACTTATGCTATTCAATAATTTGTTCGAATGTAAGTTGAAAGGCCAGTGGTTGGGTGACGGCCGTAAATGACTAATAGCATATGTAACATAATTACTCATAAGTATGCCACTGTACCTTTATTCCATTCAAAAATCTTCACTAACGGTTTGTTTCACCACGAACCAGTAAAAAGGTGGACTACGTTACATTTTAACCTTTTTATTCATCCTAGTAATTTTGGGAGTCACACTGTTGGCTACTTATATGTATTTAAGCCAATGGAAAACCTCTAAATTGAGAAGGAATTTTTTGCGTCGGAATTTTAGTCAGCCTAATGTTGCTTTATTCAAATTTATAAACTCGCTCGGTTTGTGCGGATGAAGTTAAATAATGAGTAATTTAGAAAAATAAAAGGTTGGGGAAAATGATCAAAAAGTGATCGCTTTCCGAAAATGGAAAAAGTCGTCGAAATGGAATATTCCACCAGCGTTATTAAAACCCATATCAAGCCTAGAAGAGTTAGGCCTTGGCTCAAAAGAATCTGCAAAGACTCCAACTTTGTAGATGCGCCAGAAAAGCTAAACCTGAATTTCAACTATTTTTTCCAATAAAGCTGCTTCTTTTATTTGACAATGCAAATTTATTTTAGAACGTGAGTCTCCGAGAACTTCAATAATTTGCAAACTAATTATATTAACAGAACTTGACACTATATTGTAGTTCATTTTAGCTGCTAAGCCTTGGTTGTTTACTAAAATAATGGCCGTCGGTTTATCAGACGTAGAGCTAATTATACGACGGCATTATCGGAATTTGAGATTCGATGACGTCAAATATTACGTAGGGTACGGATGACGCAATATCTGTGAAACAAACCGTTAGTGAAGAAATAGAGCTAGTGGCATACTTATGAGTAATTATGTTACATATGCGAATAGGTATTAACGACAATGTATTTATCATATTTATGGAGAATGACTATGTTGACACGATCATGGTCTAATTTACTCTGGCACCGACAGGGGGGGGGGGGGTGACGGAAAACTTTGTCGTTTTATGGAACCAAAGACATACCGGGCTGATTTGATATTTTTTGGAGGAAGGACCTCACTGGGAACATGAAGCAGATTGGCAGCAACGCTAAAATTCGTCTCACCATATTTATCTCACTAATAAATACATTGTTCACTTTCTAACACTAACTTAGAAACTCTGACTTTATAACACTAACCAAATGATATTTAAGCTTCGTAATATACCCAATTACGTCATTTGTGTAGAATTTCATAAATTGTTGTATTATATTTAAAAATATTTTTTTAGGAAAACCGAAGAAACGTTCGAAAATGGGGCAATAGTTTTCGAGTTATACTTTTTTAAATTTTTAATCAAAAAACACTTTGAACCAATAGCGAATAAGACAAAATGTATCGTTATTTTGAAAGATTTCGTTTTGGTGACAACCACGTAGAAATTAGCTCAGATCAATCTGACACGTTACAGCTCAAAGGTCAAGTGCCGGATGCAGCATCAGAACAAGATGTTACCTCAACAGAGGAACCAAAATTTCGTAACGAAGTACTTTCGACGAGGACCAATAAGAATTTTAAAAGACCCACCAGTGATATTACAATAGAAAATCATGAATTAAATCATATTGGAAAAGATTGTGAAAAAAATACCGGCGTGAATATAAATATATTAAACTGTAAAAACAAAATACAAACACCCAAAATTGATAGCCTTCAGAATAATGAAATTGTCGAATGTACTGTAACAGAAATTAAGCCGATTGTAAAGGACTCAACTGCTGAAACGAACGACATCTACTCCTCAAATGATGATTCTTTTACCAGTGAGGAAACGTCATTCAAGGAACTACTTAACGATAACATCGCCAGCACAATCGCCTCTGATAAATTTCGGAAGAAAACGCACCGTCTCACATCCGAAGCCCAAATAGATGTTCCTTTAACTGTGCTTAAAGATGAAATTTTTCCAAACAACCCTGATGATAACATCGACAATCCTTCGCTGAATACGATTGCAAAACCGCGCCGTTTTACAACTCCTAAAAGGTTAAATGGTAGCAAGAATATTAATGGGAAACGTTTAAAAGTAAACTTCAATAACAAAAGTAAAGGTATATTAAATGAAAGAGGATCAAAAGGCAAGAAACTGGATACCTCACACCATAAATGTAAGCACTGCCAGTACACCCGTCGGAACAAACATCAAGTTCTTCGTCACGAATTAGGTCACAGTTTCGCCAGACCGTTTAAATGCGACCGTTGCCATTTATCATTTTCGCTATATTGGAGACTAAAACAGCATAAAGAGATTCATTCGGGGCACAAACGTTTCAAGTGCCGTTATTGCGATTATTCTTCGACACGCTCCAGTAATTTGAAATGTCACGAACGAACACACAGCGGCGAAAAAGCATTTAAATGTGATCAATGCGATTTCGCCTCGAACCAACCTTACGATTTGGTACAGCACAGAAGGCGCCACACAGGCGAAAAACCGTACACGTGCGACCAGTGCGAACGGAGCTTTACGCGGAGTTACGCCTTGACTCGACACAAGAGGACTCACGCTATCGAGAAACCTTTCAAATGCAACGAATGCTCCTACTCGTGTTCGCGAAAGAGCAGCTTGAAACTTCACATAATAAACTGCCACGACGATGGAAAACTGGAAGATACAGGAAAAGTCCACACGTGCAAAACGTGCGGTTTCGTGACAAACCAGAAATGGAATTTGTTCAGTCATCAGAAGACTCATAGAAATGAAAATCCAATGAAACGTGCGCAACCTTCTTCCGTAAACGTTTCAGCTTCTAAATCGACTTCAACGCAAAACCAGGATGTTCGCGATACTCGAAGTAGTTCCGGTTTTACACTACACAGTCGTCGGTCACGCGTTATTAAACCCAACCGAAATTTTATCAACGAAGACTACGAAACTAGTGAAACATCAAAAGAAGTATTCAAAGGACTGAATATTTCAAGTATTTTTAAATTTCTTATCGATGATAAAATGAGGCACGGTTGTGTCGTGAAAGTTAAGAAGTTACCCCAGTTAGTCAATTCTATAGATATCAAATTGGAATTCGACGAAGAGATGTGCGATATCGTGGATTCCATTACCATGAAAGAAGTCACCGTTAAAACTAGTCCTTATACGGTTAAAACGGAAATGTCTTCCATAGAAGAATACGTTCTTCCCAGTGCCTTACCCAGCTAAGATGACACTAAGAATGTTCAAATTGAAAAAAAAATACCTATGTAAAGTTCTTCAGTTGTTCAGTGAAATAAAATATATTCCGTTTTTCAAACAAGTTACAAACTCTTGTGTAAGAGCCCCAAAAGGTGCTATTAGGGAGAATGACTATATTGAGACGATTCTGGGCGTATCCCAATCCAACTCATTCTCGAAGAGTAAGCTTTTCCCCTTCAAAAATTAAAGCATCCCGATCTATCGGTGGTACCTTAACAATTTACGTCAAATGACGTCATTGATGACGTTTTTCCTTCCTCAAACTCATGCCGCGGGAAAATTCGACCATGTTGCCCGCGGATCGTCTTAAAAGAGTCATTTTCCCTAAGGTATAAAACAGGATTGCCACGGTACCTGGAAAAGTCAGGGAATTTGAATATGGGTATAAAAATCAGGGAAAAGTCAGGGAATTTTAAAAATTAGTCTAAAAATCAGGGAAATGTCAGGGAATTTAATTTCGGTTGCAAATAGGAAACTTTTACTAAAATATAGGTTAAAAAATACAAAATCTTGGCACAAAATAAGTCAGGGAAAACCTGGAAAAGTCAGGGAATTTGATTGTGAAAAAACTGTGGCAACCCTGTAAAAAATACATTTTTGATTGTTCTTAAATTTATATCATCTTTTTTGAAAATATTTAGAGTACACATCTTAATCATAAACGCAAAATTTAACCATGGTTAAATTAAACTAGTAAATAGTAAGTAATATACTATATAGACAGATACTTCATGGTTTAAAATAAACTTTTATTAAAAAAGAATATTGGGGAAGCTTTTCGAGCTCACTCGCTCCTGTTCTATCTAAAGGGTTGAAAAGGAGCGAGTGAGCTAGAAAAGCTTCCCCAATATTCTTTTTTAATAAAAGATTATTTTAAACCATGAAGTATCTGTCTCTATAGTATATTACTTACTATTTACTAGTACCTATCTTAAATTAGCCTCTTCCAGTTATCATAGAACCTCTTCGCTAGCAATTCACTTCTCGCTTTGGTTGCGACAGGGATGAACTACGTGATGTACAAAAAATTGCACCTTTTCAAAAATATTGTTATTTATATTTAGTTCCTTCTTTTTATTTCGTTCAGTAAATGCATTTATTATACTTTAGTATATTTAGTACAGTCTAACCATTTAGTTCCCACCACCAGTCCTGTCGTATCCATTATATTTATGGAGGTTGTCGTTTCGGCGAAGTGACGATGTCAGTTGTAGACGCTTCGCACCAGGGTCAATTTGCCAGAATGAATCATTCGAAAAAATATATGTTGGGGTGAGGTAGGGAACGCGAAGACGTGTAATATTTTAGACGAGACTAATTTAAAACGAACTGAACATTTAAAACCAATTTCTACAAAATAAAATGACACAATTAAACAAAAACTCAATAAAACACATAATTTAAATCAAAATAACCAATAAAAGCTCGATCTTAAAAATAAAATTAAAAATTACACTGACAAGTTCCGTGCTCGAGTTTGACCACCTCAGTGCTCAGGTTCATGTTTTTCGAAATTAAAGTGGTACAGGTTAGTCACAATAACGTTGATTATACATACGTAAGTGCTTTATCGATCAAAATTAAAATTATTCTGGGCGCGACATTAATAGTCGAAATATAAAGGGCGTAAACTCACTAAAAAACGGGTCAAATTTTAATTTCCGCAATCATGCCCGCCATGTTCTATTTGAATTTCCCAAAAAATTACGCGGGACAGGTCAATCAAACTAACTTTAATTTTACACCCTTAAATGCTTTATCGATCAAAATTAAAATTATTCTGGGAGCGACACTATTAGTCGAAATATCAAGGGTGTAAACTCACTAAAAACGGGTCAAATCGTAATTTCCGCAATCATGCCCGCCATGTTCCCAAAATAATTTTAATTTTGATCGAAAAAGCATTTAAGGGTGTAAAATTAACGTTAGTTTGATTGACCTGTGCCGCGTCATTTGTTGGGAAATTCAAATAGAACATGGCGGGCATGGTTTCGGAATTTAAGATTTGACCCGTTTTTTAGTGATTTTACGCCCTTTATATTTCGACTATTAATGTCGCTCCCAGAATAATTTTAATTTTGATCGATAAAGCATTTAAAGGTGTAAAATTAACGTTAGTTTGATTGACCTGTCCCGCGTCATTTTTTGGGAAATTCAAATAGAACATGGCGGGCATGGTTTCGGAATTTAAGATTTGACCCGTTTTTTAGTGAGTTTACGCCCTTTATATTTCGACTATTAATGTCGCTCCCAGAATAATTTTAATTTTGATCGATAAAGCATTTAAAGGTGTAAAATTAACGTTAGTTTGATTGACCTGTCCCGCGTCATTTTTTGGGAAATTCAAATAGAACATGGCGGGCATGGTTTCGGAATTTAAGATTTGACCCGTTTTTTAGTGAGTTTACGCCCTTTATATTTCGACTATTAATGTCGCTCCCAGAATTATTTTAATTTTGATCGATAAAGCATTTAAGGGTGTAAAATTAACGTTAGTTTGATTGACCTGTCCCGCGTCATTTTTTGGAAAATTCAAATAGAACATGGCGGGCATGGTTTCGGAATTTAAGATTTGACCCGTTTTTTAGTGAGTTTACGCCCTTGATATTTCGACTAATAATGTCGCTCCCAGAATAATTTTAATTTTGATCGATAAAGCATTTAAGGATGTATAATCAACGTTATTTTGACTAACCTGTACCGCTTTAATTTCGAAAAACATGAACCTGAGCACTGAGGTGGTCAAACTCGAGCACGGAACTTGTCAGTGTAATTTTTAATTTTATTTTTAAGATCGAGCTTTTATTGGTTATTTTGATTTAAATTATGTGTTTTATTGAGTTTTTGTTTAATTGTGTCATTTTATTTTGTGAAATTGGTTTTAAATGTTCAGTTCGTTTTAAATTAGTCTCGTCTAAAATATTGCCCGGCTTCGCGTTCCCTACCTCACCCCAACATATATTTTTTCGAATGATTCATTCTGGCAAATTGACGCTGGTCTAAGAATGAGTTCTTTAACTTTTTAGTGGGAGAGAAAACGGATCCACAACTGAACCGGGGAGGCAACATTTCAACAAGATGGCCAAGGTTATTTTATAAAAAGAACTATTAGTCGGTATCAAGTGTTTTTTTGGGGGGGGTGGGGGGGGGGTAAAGTGAAATCCTACCCCAGTGAGGGCTATCGCCCTCGTCAAATTCCAAATTCTTGGTAAATCCGGCAAACTTACAAGCCACTGTACTCTACACTTTTTACACTATTACATATTTCTGGCTGTATTTGCGTATTAATGTACATTTATTTTACTTTGAAGTCAATTCTAGGGCGTATTTCTTTGGGCTTCTCCGAAATTCCCACTCAGATCAAGTAAATTTTAGAGCAGTACTGTGGGGGAAATTTCGCTAATACTTGAAATAAAAGCATAAGCAATGTTTTTAATTTATCCCAAACAAGGAAACAATGGGACACATATCGACTTTATGAAAGTACCCAAATAAAAATGCCATAAAATATTTTGGCATTTAGTTTAGTCCAAACATTTTGTTTCGTCGCGTAACATCCACTAGTAAAATTTTATTATTTCGTGCAATTAGCATTCTCAGTTTATATAGAGCCACGTAGCGGCCAATGTGAGAAACTCTGCTGGGTTTTCGTCGACTAAGCAGACGCTTGGTTACTTACAGCCTATTTAGCAGACGAAAATCCAGCAGTTTATGAACTTGGCTGCGTTCAACAACTATCAACGTAGAAAAACCGTTGAGTTATCGTTGAGTTCTTTTAGTCAACGCTACGTCACAAAAATCTAAAAGTTGTTGTACGATTTATAGTTCGCTGACTTAACGAACAAAATATCGTCTGCTACCCCTCCTTTAACTTTCTCGAATGACGTCACGATACCGATGAGCAACGGAAAAACCATCTCGCTCAGCCGATGTTTCCGCTGAGTCTCCGATGATCAACGTGACGTCAAAACCGGAAGTCAAAAAACCCGTTCAGCAAAAAACCGCTGACCGTTGAGCTCAGCGCTGAGCAGGACTATCCTCCTCCGACCGCTGACTTCGTTGAGCAACATGACGTAGAAACCGGAAGTTCAAAAAAGCGTACAGTAAGCTCAACGCTCAGCGCTGACCTCAGCGCTGAGTCCGCTGAGTCCCGCTGAACGTAGCCCTTGGTGAGCGATTTGCGAACTATCCTAACTTTTAAAATCGCGCAAATTGGGCTTAGGTCTCGTATAACTGGAACGCGCCGCACATGCAAAACAAATCTTTCACGTCTTCAGCAACGTGCTAAGTTGTTTTTCTGTCTCACCGATTTCTCACCAGGTGTCACAGCGGACGCGCGCTTTTCAATTTCCCGAAATTTCTTTATTTTATTAAAAATTAACCCCTTAATACTTTTTACCTACCTGTGTTATTATAGAAAGTGTTAAATACCAACATTCCACTTGTGTTAAAATGGAGATTCCCAGAGAGCAAGAATATTTGTAATACAATTGCCATTTTATTTTAAATATACATTTTCTAAGTGCAGTTAGCAATATCAATACTTTCCCTTACCAAAAAATAAGTTGGTTTTTAGTTAGTATTCACATTTAAGTTGATATTAAATGGTCAGCATATTTCAGTAAACTAGTTAAGTTGGTAATAAGTTGGTTTTAAGTTGGTGGGAAAATGCCCTTTTCTTTAAGTTGGTATTTAGTTGGTTTTTAGTGGTCAGAAAATTACATATTTTTTAAGTTTGTTTTAAGTTGGCTTTAAGTGGTCTTTATTAAGTAACATTTTAAGTTGGCTTTAAGTGGTCTTTATTAAGTAACATTTTAAGTAAGTTTTTAGTTGGTTTTTAGTTGGTGTTAAGTTGTTTTTAAGTAGGTTTTTAGTTGGTATTTGTCTCAAATACCAACTTAAATAGTTCTTAGACCACTTATTTTTTGGTAAGGGTTTTGTAAACATCTTCCTGATACTAATTATGAATATTATTATTATTGAACCCATTCAGATACAGTGATAAATTTTCACTAAGGAATTAAAAACAAAAGTCCTTAGACAAATGAATTTTTTTTATTTTTATTTTCGTAAACCTCTTTCCCTTTTGAAATCCCACAAACTTGACGGTTTTATAAACTAAAGGTAAAAACAATTGTCTTCAAAGTTCAATATTTGTGAGATTGTTTTGAGCCTAGAGATGCAGTTCACCCTAAAGTTGGTGAAATTAGGATCATTTGGTACCAGTGAACTTTTAATAGGTTTTAATTAATTTCTTGGAGTTGTCAATGAATCTGGCACCCATGGAAGAAAGAGTAGATAGATGCAATAATGTTACTAGTTTTCAGTTCATATAGGGAATCTGAAGCTAACCAAAACCAGAATATTCAAGACCGGTGGCAATTAACTTGATTCTCTATAGTTACATGAAACCAGATCTATTAACAAAAATACGCCGATAAAAATTATTTTTACAGAATATCAGATTAATTAATTGTGATAAAACCCACCTCCTTTACCAAAGTAATCAATCAATAAGTTATAATGAAACATTCTAAAGAAGAACTATAAAAGGATTTCAAAACCTACCACTGCACTGGTTTATAATCACATAGCAAAAATTCAAGGTACATAGTAAATGAACCTGCATATCTGGTACAAGTTATATTCTCAATGGCCTGATAATAATTTACTATACTTAGTTTCTATTCCTAAACTCTCAATTATCATTTAAAATTTTGGAAAATTTTAGTTTTTAATTTAAAACAGTTTTGCGGACCTGAACAATTATCATTTATACATCAGTGTAATTATTATCAAATATAAAACTACTTCTTGTCCTTGAAAACGCTGAATTCTTTGAACAAACCTGAAAAATAAAATTAAAGCACTTTAGTATTATTTAGTTTATTTTAAAGTTTGTCTTGGAGGCAGATAGTTATAAAGCCAGGCTTAGAGGTCTCGCGGCCCCGGGCGAAACTGAGTGTAGCGGCCCTCCGGTATATACATCCCTATGGTAAAATTTTAGAGGCCCTTCTCTTAAGTAGATTAGTCCATTATGAAAAAGGATAATAAAGCTAAACCCTAAACAAATTTGAAAAAATTTAAAAACTTACTAGTAGCTCGTACTGATAGATTTTAGAGCGAACAAAAAGACCAAATAGATCTTTGAGTGAAAAACTAAATTAAATTAAATAGCCAGAAATCTGGCTTGCGACTATAACACCGAATAGAGAAACTAAGCCTAAATATTAAAATTTCAAAACGAATTGCATAGCAACGGAAAGCCGAATAGGGGGAGAGTGGTGGAGATTAGTATATACGCAATGTTAAGTTAAAAGGAACCACCTATGGACTGCATTGACGAGTCCCAAATAGGATGAAACTGGTCTACCATTTAATTTAGTTTTTCACTCGAAGATCTATTTGGTTGAAACTTAGCCAGTAAGGTTTAATGAATGAGAACATTGTGCTTGCACACTTCTCATTTGAAAACCAGAAATTTAAGTCCACCTCATTTGCTGATTTTTAATCGTATTAATGATAATTATTTCTTCAGCAGCCAACAAAAAGCGAAAACTCCAACATTATAGTTCGTTTACAAAATAATTTTGGGATACAGCCAGACAATCATTTCAAGTAGCATTATGGAATCTTCTATTTTCTTGATTTAAAACTAAAACATTTTATTTCAGAAAACTACCCCATATCCTAGAACAATAATAAATCATGCTAGGTTAATCATACCCCAAACCAAAATACTGCATAGAAAGATTAAATCTAAAACCATATATTTATGACAACAAGTAATAATTAAAGGTTGGAAGTGTCATTAGAGATAATAATTTATCTTCGGCCACTCCTCGCAAATTTAAGTATAGTTAACATGGCATGGTGGTGTCCAAGTCCACTAGTTTCTTATGGTCCCACTCTCTGCTCCCCCATAACTAATATTGAGATTGCTAATAGTAGAATTCCCATACCAAAAAATAAGTTGGCTTTTAGTTTGTATTTAGTTGGTATTAAGTTGGTTTTAAGTTGTCAGCATTTTTCAATAAACTAGTTAAAGGGGTAATAAGTGGATATTAAGTTGGCAGTATGGTTTTAGTTGGTAATAAGTTGTTTTTATGTATGGTTTTAGTTGGTATTTGTCCCTAGACCACTTAATTTTTGGTAAGGGTTGTATAGAATGGTCAACTTGTAGGAGTTCATATATTTTTTGTGTGTTATTTGGCAAAAAACTTCATAGGATATTGAGTAGAGTAGGTTAGAAACTAATTTTTAGCAGCATAAAAGATGTAACCCTTCAGGTTCATTTTCCCCCGTATACTTATTTTTTTTTACTTTTTCTGTGTTTTATTTACTTTTGTTATTACGTTTTCCCCGCACTCTTGATCCTCTAAAATTTACAGTTTTTGTTAAGTATTCGTAAAGCCCCATACATCAAATTTCTTAGAATTCCGAGCTCTATTTAATGAAACTAATCCCCGTGTTAAATATAAATTTAATTTAATGATAAACTAAAAACTTAAATAACTTTTGAACCATACATACAAATTAATTAGTGTTTATAAGCCTTATAGAACTCGATCAAACCCCACGATAAAATATAAAATTAAGATAATTAATTAAACCATTCTCTCAATATAAATTATAAACTAAATCCCTGCCTTCGGCAACGCTAAAATTAATCCCTCGCTAATTAAAGTGTTTTTATCTCGGTCACAAGACCATGGTGCAATACATTCAGCAAACCAGATTTCCCTAAAACTTTCCGAACTAAACCAGTGAAGCTCCCTCAGCTTACAGCGATCCCATGAAGTCATTTCAAGTCCACAAGCTTCATATTAACTATCAGGTAGCAAGATCCCAAGAAAAGCGGACGTTTTCCAAGGTTGCCGCCATAGGGTCAAGAGGGCGCCCGGACGTTTCCGCTTGGAGACAGAAAATCGGGAACCTCGAGACTCTCTGGCATTTCCCCCCCGCAATCCCAAGCGACCTTTCGTAAATCGGACAACGTCACCACCGCATGACTAGACACGAGTCTTAAATACACCAATGACCTAGGTAAAATGGGAGGTCACCAGTTGCTTTTTGTTTCAACCCCGCCCCCCAATAATCCGAACAAAACCAAGAGACAGAGCCCCAAAAAGAAAGAAATAAAGAGAAGTGAAGAAGTCTGCTTTTGCAAGAACGGACAGGACTCTGCTTTGGCAGACCTGGACAGAACTTGACAGAACTCTGCTTCTCGGGCAAGAGAAGAACCATGTCGAAATAAATATAAAATAATGTGCGATGAAGTCGCGCTTAAATATTAATTAACCCTCAATGCAAACCACATGATCGGAACAACGCTCCATGATTGCCTAGATGACCCACAGCCAGGACATTCCGGCCGGAAGAACATAAGCCAAGCAGTAATGAGTCTGAGAAGCGTAATGCCCTCAACACCCTCGAATCACCTGTTGATCACCCAATATCTAGCCATTCCGAGAGAAGACAGCCAGATGACCGAGACCGATTCCCTAGCCTAGCTGGACATTTCAGACTGAAACCCGAAGTACCTACGCCCCCGTCAGCTTGTGAAGTAAAAGAATATAGGAAGAAACCCCGCAATTCGGCCGCCAAACCGTAGACGAGTAAATAAAGAGAATTAAAGAAAAGTGTGAATAAAGAAACGCGTAAACAAGCAGCCCCCAAAGACGTCCCGTTCTGTGAAGTGCGTGTGTCGGGCATCTTACGTAAACCGAGGAACGAGAAAACCCGTAAACGGAGAGACGACAACGTAGCGGAGGACACCGAAACCAAGTGATGAGTAGAATTTCCATCATAACCCCCCCCCCCTTGTAGAGTACCCAGGGTCGAAATACGAAGTAGCCAGTGAAAAGTAGAGAAAAAGTTTTAGAAAAGAAAGCTTAATCCCTCGCTATTGTCCGAGAAAAGGATTTAAGACAGGTCCCCTCGAGGTTGAGAGTTCATTCTGCTTCTTGTATTTATACAGTTCAGATTACTTTTTCCGTTCGCGTTGTGCCCTCGCCGTTGTTATTATTTTGAGTTAATTATTGTCATTGTTTAATTGTAGAATCTTTAATTGTAGTATTTAATTGTAGTGTTTATTATTATTTAGTGTAAGTGTATATTTGTTTCTGCCCCCTCCATCCTTTGAAACCAAGATGCCTGAGAGTAGGGATACCGGAACTGATCCCATAGAAAATAGTAAGAGATAGTTTCATTAACAAATTTAAGGTCAAAGAGTGTATTTTTAGTGTTTAAATTATCCTCTTATATTGGAAAAAGCTAAAAGAACCATAGTAGAGATGGCCTAACCATCACTAGAAGCGAAGTAAGATTATCCCCTCAGTTCCCCCCGCAATTTTGTTCATTTGTTTTTTGTATTTTAGTGTTATTTATAAATTTGAGTGTTAAATAAAGATTTTGTGATTGATTAACGACAAAGGGTTTCCATTCTGAATTCGAATCTCCCCCTCTTTTTTATTTTTTTCTTTTCCCTGTATGTAACCCCAGTCTCTCAGATTTAATTCACTCCACGATAAGGCCACGACTCGCATTTTGTCGCCATCTTCCCCCCGCCTTGGTGAATTAAAATCTATGAGCAAGGGTTAGGAATATTTCCGTCCATCAATTGTATGACGAATTCCTTAAAAACCTTACAAAGATCAAACTTACAATAGATCGGCAACAAATTATGGCACTTGTTGAAATTAAGGCACTGATGATGAGAAATGTTAGATTCTTTAGAATTTCTTTATGATGCTGCCACTTTTTAAGCTCATCTACATAGAGAAATCTATTTCTATACTCAGGTGGCAACTCAAATGGCGAAGGAATTGGAAAGAATGACTCATAAAAATCTCTCAAAACTGCTTGAATCTGAAAAAAAAGTGGAAGGTAGTAAAGAGAATAAGCTTGTGTAATATATCGACTTTATGAAAGTACCCAAATAAAAATGCCATAAAATATTTTGGCATTTAGTTTAGTCCAAACATTTTGTTTCGTCGCGTAACATCCACTAGTAAAATTTTATTATTTCGTGCAATTAGCATTCTCAGTTTATATAGAGCCACGTAGCGGCCAATGTGAGAAACTCTGCTGGGTTTTCGTCGACTAAGCAGACGCTTGGTTACTTACAGCCTATTTAGCAGACGAAAATCCAGCAGTTTATGAACTTGGCTGCGTTCAACAACTATCAACGTAGAAAAACCGTTGAGTTATCGTTGAGTTCTTTTAGTCAACGCTACGTCACAAAAATCTAAAAGTTGTTGTACGATTTATAGTTCGCTGACTTAACGAACAAAATATCGTCTGCTACCCCTCCTTTAACTTTCTCGAATGACGTCACGATACCGATGAGCAACGGAAAAACCATCTCGCTCAGCCGATGTTTCCGCTGAGTCTCCGATGATCAACGTGACGTCAAAACCGGAAGTCAAAAAACCCGTTCAGCAAAAAACCGCTGACCGTTGAGCTCAGCGCTGAGCAGGACTATCCTCCTCCGACCGCTGACTTCGTTGAGCAACATGACGTAGAAACCGGAAGTTCAAAAAAGCGTACAGTAAGCTCAACGCTCAGCGCTGACCTCAGCGCTGAGTCCGCTGAGTCCCGCTGAACGTAGCCCTTGGTGAGCGATTTGCGAACTATCCTAACTTTTAAAATCGCGCAAATTGGGCTTAGGTCTCGTATAACTGGAACGCGCCGCACATGCAAAACAAATCTTTCACGTCTTCAGCAACGTGCTAAGTTGTTTTTCTGTCTCACCGATTTCTCACCAGGTGTCACAGCGGACGCGCGCTTTTCAATTTCCCGAAATTTCTTTATTTTATTAAAAATTAACCCCTTAATACTTTTTACCTACCTGTGTTATTATAGAAAGTGTTAAATACCAACATTCCACTTGTGTTAAAATGGAGATTCCCAGAGAGCAAGAATATTTGTAATACAATTGCCATTTTATTTTAAATATACATTTTCTAAGTGCAGTTAGCAATATCAATACTTTCCCTTACCAAAAAATAAGTTGGTTTTTAGTTAGTATTCACATTTAAGTTGATATTAAATGGTCAGCATATTTCAGTAAACTAGTTAAGTTGGTAATAAGTTGGTTTTAAGTTGGTGGGAAAATGCCCTTTTCTTTAAGTTGGTATTTAGTTGGTTTTTAGTGGTCAGAAAATTACATATTTTTTAAGTTTGTTTTAAGTTGGCTTTAAGTGGTCTTTATTAAGTAACATTTTAAGTTGGCTTTAAGTGGTCTTTATTAAGTAACATTTTAAGTAAGTTTTTAGTTGGTTTTTAGTTGGTGTTAAGTTGTTTTTAAGTAGGTTTTTAGTTGGTATTTGTCTCAAATACCAACTTAAATAGTTCTTAGACCACTTATTTTTTGGTAAGGGTTTTGTAAACATCTTCCTGATACTAATTATGAATATTATTATTATTGAACCCATTCAGATACAGTGATAAATTTTCACTAAGGAATTAAAAACAAAAGTCCTTAGACAAATGAATTTTTTTTATTTTTATTTTCGTAAACCTCTTTCCCTTTTGAAATCCCACAAACTTGACGGTTTTATAAACTGAAGGTAAAAACAATTGTCTTCAAAGTTCAATATTTGTGAGATTGTTTTGAGCCTAGAGATGCAGTTCACCCTAAAGTTGGTGAAATTAGGATCATTTGGTACCAGTGAACTTTTAATAGGTTTTAATTAATTTCTTGGAGTTGTCAATGAATCTGGCACCCATGGAAGAAAGAGTAGATAGATGCAATAATGTTACTAGTTTTCAGTTCATATAGGGAATCTGAAGCTAACCAAAACCAGAATATTCAAGACCGGTGGCAATTAACTTGATTCTCTATAGTTACATGAAACCAGATCTATTAACAAAAATACGCCGATAAAAATTATTTTTACAGAATATCAGATTAATTAATTGTGATAAAACCCACCTCCTTTACCAAAGTAATCAATCAATAAGTTATAATGAAACATTCTAAAGAAGAACTATAAAAGGATTTCAAAACCTACCACTGCACTGGTTTATAATCACATAGCAAAAATTCAAGGTACATAGTAAATGAACCTGCATATCTGGTACAAGTTATATTCTCAATGGCCTGATAATAATTTACTATACTTAGTTTCTATTCCTAAACTCTCAATTATCATTTAAAATTTTGGAAAATTTTAGTTTTTAATTTAAAACAGTTTTGCGGACCTGAACAATTATCATTTATACATCAGTGTAATTATTATCAAATATAAAACTACTTCTTGTCCTTGAAAACGCTGAATTCTTTGAACAAACCTGAAAAATAAAATTAAAGCACTTTAATATTATTTAGTTTATTTTAAAGTTTGTCTTGGAGGCAGATAGTTATAAAGCCAGGCTTAGAGGTCTCGCGGCCCCGGGCGAAACTGAGTGTAGCGGCCCTCCGGTATATACATCCCTATGGTAAAATTTTAGAGGCCCTTCTCTTAAGTAGATTAGTCCATTATGAAAAAGGATAATAAAGCTAAACCCTAAACAAATTTGAAAAAATTTAAAAACTTACTAGTAGCTCGTACTGATAGATTTTAGAGCGAACAAAAAGACCAAATAGATCTTTGAGTGAAAAACTAAATTAAATTAAATAGCCAGAAATCTGGCTTGCGACTATAACACCGAATAGAGAAACTAAGCCTAAATATTAAAATTTCAAAACGAATTGCATAGCAACGGAAAGCCGAATAGGGGGAGAGTGGTGGAGATTAGTATATACGCAATGTTAAGTTAAAAGGAACCACCTATGGACTGCATTGACGAGTCCCAAATAGGATGAAACTGGTCTACCATTTAATTTAGTTTTTCACTCGAAGATCTATTTGGTTGAAACTTAGCCAGTAAGGTTTAATGAATGAGAACATTGTGCTTGCACACTTCTCATTTGAAAACCAGAAATTTAAGTCCACCTCATTTGCTGATTTTTAATCGTATTAATGATAATTATTTCTTCAGCAGCCAACAAAAAGCGAAAACTCCAACATTATAGTTCGTTTACAAAATAATTTTGGGATACAGCCAGACAATCATTTCAAGTAGCATTATGGAATCTTCTATTTTCTTGATTTAAAACTAAAACATTTTATTTCAGAAAACTACCCCATATCCTAGAACAATAATAAATCATGCTAGGTTAATCATACCCCAAACCAAAATACTGCATAGAAAGATTAAATCTAAAACCATATATTTATGACAACAAGTAATAATTAAAGGTTGGAAGTGTCATTAGAGATAATAATTTATCTTCGGCCACTCCTCGCAAATTTAAGTATAGTTAACATGGCATGGTGGTGTCCAAGTCCACTAGTTTCTTATGGTCCCACTCTCTGCTCCCCCATAACTAATATTGAGATTGCTAATAGTAGAATTCCCATACCAAAAAATAAGTTGGCTTTTAGTTTGTATTTAGTTGGTATTAAGTTGGTTTTAAGTTGTCAGCATTTTTCAATAAACTAGTTAAAGGGGTAATAAGTGGATATTAAGTTGGCAGTATGGTTTTAGTTGGTAATAAGTTGTTTTTATGTATGGTTTTAGTTGGTATTTGTCCCAAATACAAACTTAAAACCAAGTTCCTAGACCACTTAATTTTTGGTAAGGGTTGTATGGAATGGTCAACTTGTAGGAGTTCATATATTTTTTGTGTGTTATTTGGCAAAAAACTTCATAGGATATTGAGTAGAGTAGGTTAGAAACTAATTTTTAGCAGCATAAAAGATCAAACTTACAATAGATCGGCAACAAATTATGGCACTTGTTGAAATTAAGGCACTGATGATGAGAAATGTTAGATTCTTTAGAATTTCTTTATGATGCTGCCACTTTTTAAGCTCATCTACATAGAGAAATCTATTTCTATACTCAGGTGGCAACTCAAATGGCGAAGGAATTGGAAAGAATGACTCATAAAAATCTCTCAAAACTGCTTGAATCTGAAAAAAAAGTGGAAGGTAGTAAAGAGAATAAGCTTGTGTAATATTTTGATCCCCAAAGCCCAATATATTAAATCTGGTGGTTCAGCTCCCCTTTAAGATCTTCGTTTTGTATATTTGATTAAAAAATACAATTGAATTTTCATATTGGTGGGAACTACCCTTTAAAAAAATTGAAGGTATTAATTGTCATTGTCAAGTGCTATTACAGATGTTCTTCAAATTCCCTGATCTTTCCAGGATTTACAGAGTTGAATTAATAATAATAAATTTGGAAGTTATGTTCCTGGGTAAAATTTAAAAACATTAGTAAAAAGTACTGCTATTTCATGGATAAAAATTGAAATTAAGTGGGATCTTTCAGACCATGGTCCTTGTCAACCAATGCTCATATACTTCTAGTTATTTCAAATTTACAATAAGTAAAAAATATATAAATTAAGATATTTTTTGGTACAACATTACCCCTGGCGTCAACATTTTTACTTTTTTAATTTCCCACAACCAAATAGGCTTACCATTCCTTCTTTAAAACATCTTTTGTACCAAACTGCTTCTTGACAACACCTTTGTAGAAATCCAATTTATTTGTAATTTTTTTCTGATTTTATATGCATTGCCAAACAATTCAGTTCATCCCCCCTTTTAACACTATTTTTTATGTTTGCTTGGTTGTTTGCCCTACCATACTTATCACAATTCGTTTTCTTCCACTTTCAGTCTATTTTTAATTCATACAGATTTTAATGTATTTGATGCCATGATTAATAATGTCATACTATTTTTTAGTTTTAGCTTGCTTTAAAATGCTCCCTTCCACGACCTTACCAAAAAATAAGTTGGTTTTTAGTTGGTATTCACATTTAAGTTGATATTTAGTTGGATTTTAGTGGTCAGAAAATTACATATTATTTTTTAAGTGGTCTTTATTAAGTAACATTTTAAGTAAGTTTTAAGTTGGCTTTAAGTGGTTTTTATTCAGTAACATTTTAAGTAAGTTTTTAGTTGGTTTTAAGTTGGTATTTGTCTCAAATACAAACTTAAAACCAACTTAAATAGTTCTTAGACCACTTATTTTTTGGTAAGGGAGTGTTCCATTACCAAGTTTGCAATTGGTGCTGACCGAGAATTCCTCATTTATTAGCCCTCCCTTACCAAAAAATAAGTTGGATTTCAGTTTGTATTTAGTTTGTATACACATTATTAGTTGATATTGAGTAGGCTCAAGTTGTCAGCATATTCCAAGTTACTATTAAAGGAGTAATAAGTTGTTATTCAGTTGGTAGGAAAATACTGCTTTTGCTAAGTTTATAATTAGTTGGTTTTTAGTAGTCAGGTAATTACATAATATTTTTAAGTTGGTTTTTAGATGTTTCCCTAGTAGGATTTAAGTTGCTTTTAAGTAGTTAAATGTAAATGTTGATTCTGGTTTAGTTGGAAATAAGTTGATTAATAAAGAGGATTTAAGTTATTTTTAAGTAGGCATTTATCCCAAATACAAACTGAAAACCAAGTTGAAATACAAGTTGTCCAAAGTGGTTTTTAGCCAACTTATTTTTTGGTAAGGGCTTGCTGATGAGCGTAGTAATTACCCTCAAATATAAAATGTCTCTGTAAGAAAGACTACCGCTAATTTCTAAATAGTATCTTTGCTTAATATCTGATTTTAACTTCATTTTTAATATGTCCAAAGTTTTTAAGCCATAAAGTAGCACGACTTTTTACTAGTGTTTTTAAATTTATTACTAATAATTTCCATTTGTTGATCTGTTTTTAATTTTGTGTTTTCAAATATTTTTATAGTTTTACATTTTCCAGAAACATTTCCTCCAATAGGAATAATAAATTGAAACATTACTTTTTAAGGGGTTTTTATTCTTGACTAGTCTAGAGGGTTAGTTTTACCTTTGGGTTCTACAAAATGACGCAAAATTTAAATTTGCCAACAATATTAGGCTAATCATGGAATGAAAATCAGAAATTTTCTGTAATTTTACAACTAACAACTCTACATAAAATATTACAATTTGCAGAAATTAAAAAAATCTCTTACCATCTTGGAATTTTCTCCTCCATGTCCAATGTTGTCATTCAAGCACACAAATTTCCTACGAAATAAAAGTAGAAAAAAGATCAAATTAAAAATGATACAAATACATTTAATTTCAATCCTAACAGGTGGCAATAGTGACCTAGATAATGGCGTTTAAAAACCATAAGAAAATTATATATGAAAGATGATAAATGTGCCCTTTCCATTGTAAATCACTCCACATGTAGTCTCCATTGAGTTACGTAATATCGATTAATTTGTGTTGGCATTATTTCTATACTGCAGTAATTCTATACTCTGGCTGACCCAGATATCCCGTGTCCCTAGGCATTACACCTTTAGGGTTTATATGCCAAACTGCAGTTATCTAAAATGCTGTCACCCCTATGGCTATGTGAACGCTTTAATGGTTGCCCACAAGCAAGAAAAAATTTCAAAATGCTTTCCTTGGATGAATAGTCTCAAATTGTTACTACAACTCCATACTGACTTGTGGGGCAGTTTAAAAGTATTCCAGTCAATTTTCTTTTTCAATGGCTTACTTTGGTTTTTTACGTAAAGCATCCAGATGTGGAAGTACTAATGATAAATTTGACTGAAGCATCTTGAATGCTACTTCATCTTCTCCAAGAATTTCAAATTTATTTCTCTTCTCAACTCCAAAATGTTTCAATAAGTTAGATGCAATTGGTTCACAATTATTTATTAAATGTCTCGTTACTGTGGGCTGTAGATAGAAAAAATGCAATATCAGATGTTTAAAAAATTCCTATTAGAATTAAAATCTTGCATAATTACTTTAAAAAAACTATTTAATTTTCATATTCAAGTCATGCAAATTTAAAATCAAAATAGCAATATCTTTTTAGAAATATTAAAAAATATGAGTTTGGATATTTTAAGAAACATGAGAAAACATTTACTATATTGTATCAGGAATATATTTATAATTCAATGAATTTCAGATATACTGCGATGATGATTTTTTTTTGGAACGTGGTTGAAGCATTTACAGTATGAAAATTAGACCATAATGCTAGGGGATAATCTCAACATAGTCATTCTTCCTAAATATAAATAGACAGATCTTTGATTATATTTTGGACTATAATTAGACAAAAACAAGAAAATGCTATCCATGGAAACTGGAAAGCTCCTACACGGCCTGGTTAAGCAGTACACAATATTCTGGTAGCACTGTAGCCACAGTAAGTTAAAGGTATTATAAAGATCCATATTTATGTTGTAATAGAACTGTTTCCCACTAACGGCATTTTAAATTGGCATCATGAATAAAATTTGCAAATGAGAAATTCAAATACTATGAATTTATAAAGCTTAACATAAAATACTCACTAGACTTGAGTCTATGTATCTGTCTTGGTTATTTGTTTTAAAAAAGACATCAGAATCATATTTTGAACAATTAATTATCAAAGACTCAAAATCTGTAACAGTTGAGAAAATCAAAGGCAAATCATTAATTCTAGTAAGAAGAGTTCGAATTTCACGGTCAGACCAAGTGCTGTAAAAACGATTTCGAATAAAAGTTGTATAAAAATAGACAAAAATATTAAAATATCAAAACCTACTCTGAAGAATCAGTGTCAAATTCATCAAAAATCTCATTGACTGTAATATTTCTTTTTTCACTCATTAGGAAATAATAGTACGAAAATGCAAATTGCATATCTGCAGGACTTCGTATTTTATTAGATGAAGTTCTTTTGAATTCTTCGTCAAACCTTCAAAAGCCAAATAATAATTAAATAATTGGTCAAGATTGCCAAGAACAGTTGTCCTATATAGAACCTACAGTTAAAGGACAACTCAATTGTGATTCCAGGTAGTAATCATACCTTATTGATAAAAACTGCATCTTTTGTGTATGCATCTATACCCTTTACAAAAAGTTGCAAGGGAAAAAGAGTATCCTTTATTAAAAGGATAAATATTGTTAATTTGGGCAATTACCAAAAAATAAGTTGGTTTTTAGTTGGTATTCACATTTAAGTTGATATTAAGTTGGTTTTAAGTGGTCAGCATATTTCAGTAAACTAGTTAAGTTGGTAATAAGTTGGTTTTAAGTTGGTGGGAAAATGCCTTTTTCTTTAAGTTGGTATTTAGTGGTCTGAAAATTGCGTATTATTTTTTAAGTTGGCATGAACAGATGCAGTTTTTATTTATAAGATATGATCCATTATGGCTTTCTTTTCCATTTAATTAACCTAAAAAATGTTTTGGAATTTCAAATATTTGAACAAGTAGTACTATGTGCACATTTAAAAGATTTTAAAAACCAGTAGAAGACATTAAGAACAAAACTTGGTGATATTTGTGAAAATTATTTTTAAAATTTATTTTATTGTTAGAAACTGACAAGACTAATCATAAGCAAAGGTTCTCTAAATCAACTATGCCATACTGAAGTTGTTGTCTGCCCAACATAACCCTCCATTTTGGGGTGGAAAAGCGAATAACCAGAATTGGATACAATAAACTGCTTGCTTTTTCTTTCGGTATTTATACATATAAGTCTAACCATTCCTTAAAAAAATCTGTGACGTACATGTAAGTTGCACCTGAAACGCTGTAATTCTACATTTGCAATATTTTTCAAAAGATGGCACTGATAGTTGGAAAGGATAGCTACCCTGGAGAAAATTTCATTTGTTCACAATCGCATGATACATCACATTCAATCATACCACAAAACCCAGTATAAGGACTAAAGAATAAACTTTTAGTATAACATCGAACTGAAATTCCATAATGTTTGGTTCTTAATTGGATTTTTACTTTTTTACTCTTTGATATATAAGATTCCACTTCTGTTCAAAATGTCTGATAGCCACTAATATATAATTGGTCAACACCTATTTACCAGTTTTTTGTTTTTTAACCAAAATCAAATCAATTTTTTTCTTTTACATAAACAAATATTCTGTAATTTATTGATTTTTATGAAATTAATTTTTTTTCCCTGTCTAATTGATGGATATACTTTGCTTCTATAACTATAATTCTAATGAAATTTAATATCTATTTAATACTATAGTTTATTCGGGCTTTTTTTGAAATGGTATTGCTACAGAAACTATTTTTGGGCACTTTTTAATAATAAAACAAAATAAACACTGAACTTCGAATTAAGAATTAAGAATTAAGCCATTTATGGTGTCATTTAATGCAAAACAACAAATGAACTCCAAAATTTTTTAACGTAATCTAGCTAAGAGCTCCAAACTGGTGTTCGAATTTGTTTCCTGAAAAATATCATAACATCACGTGGAAGAAAACCCTCCCAAAAGTTTTTCCTAATCTTTCCTTTAACCCATGAAATAACTGGGGGAATTCCTTACCAAAAAATAAGTTGGTTTTTAGTTGGTATTCACATTTAAGTTGATATTTAGTTGGTTTTAAGTGGTGCAGCATATTTCAGTAAACTAGTTAAGTTGGTTTTAAGTGGGTGGGAAAATGCCTTTTTCTTTAAGTTGGTATTTAGTTGGATTTTAGTGGTCAGAAAATTACATATTATTTTTTAAGTGGTCTTTATTAAGTAACATTTTAAGTAAGTTTTAAGTTGGCTTTAAGTGGTTTTTATTAAGTAACATTTTAAGTAAGTTTTTAGTTGGTTTTAAGTTGGTTTTTAGTTGGTATTTAGCGAGGGGCTAACCACTCTTAGAAAATCTGTACACCGGATTACGCTTAGATTAGCACTGCCAAAGGCAGGGACTTCAAAGATTACGCGTAATCCCATTAGTACAGTCAAAGGTACAGCTCTGTACACCGATTACGCGAAGTGATCAGCCCCTCGGTATTTAGTTGGTATTTGTCTCAAATACAAACTTAAAACCAACTTAAATAGTTCTTAGACCACTTATTTTTTGGTAAGGGAAATGCTAAAACCTTACTCAAAAATAGGGTCAATTTATATATTTTTCTGTCCCATATGGGTCAGAATTAACCCAAATAAGCCTTTCTTTAATTTATGGTTAAATTCCCTAATTATTGAACAATATTTTGGGTATCTGAGAAAAAAATAATAAATGAAAACAAGTAAATAAACCAAAGTTATCAGATCGCTAAATCTTAATTACTACGTGCATTTTCCTTACGGGATCGCCCTTTAATCGCAGTTTTACAAATTTCACACCTTCATAGCTTACTATCGCCATCTAGTGACTAATATAGGTTGTGATGTGAATATCGAATGTGGATACCCATACCTCCCTGGTGCATTTTTTGGCGGCAACTGAAGGGGGTGGAATTTTGATGGATTTCTATTTCCCCACGTTTAGGAAAAAGCCTTTTAAAATTTTGGCGATCTCCAATAACTTGGGTTCATTTACTTCTGATGAAAATCTTAAGATAATAAAATTAGAAACAATTTACAAAACTTACATTTTATGTAATCTTTTCATAATATCAACATCAATAAAATGGGCAATATGAGCTGGAACTTTTCGAGGTTCATAACCAAAGAATGCATTATAAAGCTTATTAACATGGCGTAAGGAGTCACCAAAAGTGTCTTTCAAACGTCGAGTTGAGTATTTATTTAGTTTGTATTTTTCCTCCCTTAATCTTGCATTGAGTTCCTGGAATTATACATAAATTACAGGATTTATGTATTTTTAAATTTAGTTTCAAACTTTAACGGCTATATAAAGTCAACTTACATTCTCAATATTCAAGAATGTCTTAAATTTCTCCCAAGGTAAAAAACCTCTCTCCACAAATAAGTCGGATTTTTGTAAACTTTCCAAAGAATGCAACTTCTTCATGGTAAAATTATTTTTACTAGCAGTTTGTGATTGTAGATGAGATTTCAGCAATTCAGATTTTCTAGTTTTGAATCCAAGCTCAGTCAAGAACCCTATTAAAAATTATCCAGATAATTAGTAAAAAAGGTGATTTTTTGTTAAAAAATACAATATGAAAAGAAATATCTCAAGTTCCTAAAATTTCAAATCAGAATGTGATTCTTGTTAAATGTATTTTTAAATTATTTAGCGATTAATTATTGTTTCCACCCTGGGTTTTTATCTCAAGCTTATTTGGTTTTTCTGAAACACTCTTTACTTTGTTAAATTACTATACATAAAGAAAAATTATTTAAGTTGGTCGCTAGAATTAGAATACAAGTTATGTAAAACCAGTCATGCCCTACCATCAATTCGTTATTTATTCTACTTTTGAAGTTTGTTTTCTCTGTTCAAATAATTCAAAATCTTATCTTCATCTGGACTCCGTTAGAAAAAAAATCACCAATAAACGAGAGCAGCAATTTACAAGGTGTTAGAAAAATGTTTCTGGAATGTGTTTTACTAATAGGAATTTCAGTTTAATTCATCTTCATTAGTTAATTTACAATTCTCATAATTTTTCTAGACTTAAAAACATCTATGGAATGGGCCTTAAGACTAATGCTTCAAGACAAGCATAAAACGGATATTTGAAATCCACGTAGCTTTATTTTAAAATCTGGCAGACAGACAAGCAAGCTTTCAAAAAATATATGCCTATACAAAATTTTGTAAACCTAGTAAATAAACGTCTTCCCCAACTAAACCTGAGTTTTCTGGGTTTTTCTCTTCCTATCACCTTCCCATTTTATTCGAAATTTGAAGGAGAGCAACTTTTACAATCAAACTTGAGAGCATAAGTCATAGTACAAAGGAATTAAATTACCAGATTTCCTATAGAATTCCAATAGAGATAAATTCTGATTCAATAAATTAATACCAGCCCTGGATGTGATGTTTATGTTTGAAATATTCCAATCATGCATGCTCAAGTCAAGGGAAACTGGTATTAGTTTAGGATGTCTAAACAAAAATTACAGATATTAACACCAGCATTAAATTTAAAGGACATATTCATTAAACTTACCTTTTATCTGGAGAAACTGAAATTATTTCCAAACTTTGGGATGTTGTTACATTTTTATCAAAATCAGAACTAGTATTTTCTGTTAATTTGGTTTCAACTATTACTGAGAATTTAAACTGCCAAAAAAATTGTAAAATTTAATAAGAAATAAAAAAAGGTCTATTGCAGTCATTTCAAGATAAATAAACCAGTTGTTACCCATGGTAAAAAATATAACACTTTTTAGGGCCTGTTTACATGGCTAGGAAATGGATCATGAAGGAATAGTAGGGAGGGAATTTCGAGGCAGCGTTAAACACCGTAGTGACAACTCACCGCTGCTGGGAGGGGGCCATTGAAGAAAAGGGGGATGGTCATGGTAGGCATTTTTACACTTGATCGGTAGATCGCGTCCTCTATTAAAAAGAATTAATATACATTTAAAACTGTTGGAAATTATTATTATTATAATTATTAAAAGCATATTTATTGTGGATATCAACAATTAGCCAGACGCTAGTTTACATATTGGTCCTCTAAATTTTAAGTTAAAACAGAAGAAAGAGAAAAGTTTAAAAATTTGTCTAAAAATTTTCAACAGTCTTTAGGTAATCTAAACACTTCAATTTAAACAATTTTAAGTCTTTGATATTTCTACTTTTTGGTTCCGGAGGTATCGCATTCCAAAGTACTGCACCACGATAAGATATTTTGCCTTTACTATGATTGTAGTTTTTTGGGTTTTAATAAATAAATTTTGTATGAGATCCTCTGGTGTTATGCGAATGGATAAGGTTAACATTTGTAAACAAACTTCTAACGTAATTAAGACGGGTGTAAGTTATGAATAGTTTTGAAGACAAAAGTCACCATATGAATTTTTCTTCATGTATCGAGTAAAGTCCATGATAGCTGTGTATGAACATATTTTGTTGAAGTTCTTCGGTCTACTCCTAGGATAATCTTTCCCATAGTTTTGAAATACTTGCAGTCATGATAAGTTGTTATAAGATGCATTGCAGTATAATATATATCCATAATCAAAGATTGGTAAGATATAATTTTTATACCAAAGCAACAGAATGTGAGATGGGAGGAATTGTCTTACAATCCTAAGCATGGAAATTCTTGATTTGATTTTACTAATTATACTTTCAATTTGAGAAGTCCATGTTTGGTTTTTGTCAAGGTGGAAACCTAAATATCTGACGTTTTTACTCTTTTAATCCCAGTAATTGGTAAAGAGTTTACTTCGGCCATTAAGTGGTAAGTTTGAATCTTTCATGATAGGATCACACTTATTGTAAAATAAAAGTTAAGAAAATAACTAAAGCCCAACAGAAAAAGAAAGATAAAGGTACCTTTCCCATTTCAGATTCTTGTTATTAAAAAACCACTTGTTAAGACGCTAAAACAATTTACATATTTCTAGAAATAAATTATTTATACTTTGTTAACTTTTCACGTTTTCTATTATTTAATATTTACACATAAGCCTTGTCTTAATTATCTCCTGGCTCTCCCACATTATTCTTGTTTTCATAATCAGAATAAACCCTGTCTGATAGATGGCTACACTGTGTTCAGTTTTCCATGTCATGTGTTAAAAGTCTATCACGAGATCCCCCTTTATTTTAATGGCCCCCACAGGGAAGAGGAATTACACTGCTTGCTAGTTCAGACAAATAATTTCCCCTCCTTACTATTCCTTCATGGTTAAATGAATTTAAATTTAAATGAAGAAGTCATCTGCCTACAAGTGGTATGACTTTTTTAATGTAACTAGCTCCAATTATAGATTTACTAATTGTTGGCTATTTCTGCCACCCATCATTATGAATAAATGTTTGCAAAACCCAGTTGCGTGTTAAAAGCAATGAAAGTCATTTCACAGAAACATTTATTAGGAAACACTTAGTAACTAACCTCTTTTTGAGGCGATTTAATAAGTAATGTAATTGTGAAGGAAGGAAAATTTGATTGAAGAACAAAAGTTAGAACTCTATACTTCAGTGATATTGCAATTGCTCTAACTCCGGGAACATCTTCAAAGACTCCAGAATTAATGGATCCAAAATCCTCCATAAACAGTGATATGTTACAAAAGGCAACAGATACTCCTGAAATTTTAGAAATCAGTATTTACTGAACAAATGACCTTAAGGCGTGAATTTATTTCACTCATGAATATTCAACTGGACTACAATTTGTAGCTTCTCGGAAAGTGCTATTAAAAAGGCAACACACTGGCTGGCTGCTATGGGTTGTGAAAACCCTATTTTATAGATTTCTTAACTAAAACATTATACTCAATACAGGGCCCCCACTCAAATCTTCAATTTTTTATAGGAAAAATAGGACTATATTTCTAAAAATATAGGACTTTATAGGACTATTTTTACAAAATTAAAGGATTTTATAGGACTATATATGCTATTTAATTTACTAACTTTAAGCATTTAAAAACAAAATCTCCCCAGTAGCACATAGGCTCCGAAATACAGTTGGTTAATATTACCATTGGCCGACTGTTCAAATAACTGTCGGTGGTATACTTGTTTCGGGCCTGATTACCAACAGTCGGCCGACTGTTCAAATAACTGTCGGTGGTATACTTGTTTCGGGCCTGATTACCGACAGTCGGCCGACTGTTCAAATAACTGTCGGTGGTATACTTGTTTCGGGCCTGATTACGGACAGTGGGCCGACTGTTCAAATAACTGTCGGTGGTATACTTGTTTCAGGCCTGATTACCGACAGTCGGCCGACTGTTCAAATAACTGTCGGTGGTATACTTGTTTCGGGCCTGATTACAGACAGTCGGCCGACTGTTCAAATAACTGTCGGTGGTATACTTGTTTCGGGTCTGATTACCGACAGTCGGCCGACCGTTGCATTAAAGGTCTCTTTGTAGACGGTAAAAATAACCATTGGCCGACTGTTCAAATAACTGTCGGTGGTATACTTGTTTCGGGCCTGATTACCGACAGTCGGCCGACTGTTCAAATAACTGTCGGTGGTATACTTGTTTCGGGCCTGATTACCAACAGTCGTCCGACTGTTCAAATAACTGTCGGTGGTATACTTTTTCAGGCCTGATTACCGAAATGTTGGAAATCTGAACATAATTAAAAAAATTTTAAAAATTTAATTTTGATACAATTATCTTAATGTTGGAATTCAACGGAAGCCTGAGCGTAAGAGATGTCAGCTGAATAGCGACCGCCATGCAATAATTGGTGAAAAATTTCACTATAAATTGCAATGGACTGCTCACATATAGGGCACTCTGAATGTATATTAGTTTTACTGATATCGGCAGATTTCTGAGTTAAGCCAGAGTTCCTGCACAGTACTGCTGAGCCCCAAAAAGGCCGAAAGCGGTCTACTGTTGGAATCTCTTACTAAAATTTTGAATTTTGATTATACTGCACTGTTTAAATTCTGGATGTATTAATATAATATAGGTTTATACCAGAATTATACGTCTAGAGACATCTTAATAATCCAAAGAGTTCGTGTTGGGTATGACTCCGTAATGGGGTCGGGTGGGTATCCAAAACTGGGTTGGGTGGATATCCGAAACAGGGTCGGGTATTAATCCCAAACGGGGTCGGTTATGAATCCGAAATGGAGTTGGGTATCATTGCAATATTGAGTCGTAATACCTACCCATTGTTAGTCGGAAAGTAATTTCTTTGTTGTAAAAATAGTTTGCCCGACTGTAATTCGGGCGGACATAGTACCAGTCAAAAGAGTAGTTTCCCGACTGTATTTTGGCTACGAAAATCGCCGACGTCGGGCAGGAGACATTTGCTACTGGGGCTATATTTAGAGAAATAAATCTTTGATTTTCACTTGAAAAATAGAAACTATTTAACCATTTTATCAGAAAAATATCCTAGTAGCTTACCATGTTAACAATAACAAAAGTATAGACTAGAATGACTGGGTATAGGAATTTGTCCTTTAGCTAAATCTAGTAATTTAACTGACAATTGTGAGTGGTGGGATTTGAAATGGGCAAAATATCAAAATTATAGGATTTTATAGGACTTTTGCTAAAAAATATAGGCTGTTATAGGACATTTTTGAAAATATAGAATTTTATAGGAATTATAGGACCTCTGGGGGCCCTGTCAATTTTTTTTCAATTAAAAGTCTAATGAATAAAAAACGGTAGTGACAGAGTTGAATATTCATGGGTAAAGGGAAACTTCAATTTTACAATAATTTTAAGGAAGATATATGATAATGACCAATGATGTCACAAACGTCTACACTTCAACATTTTGTCACTCATTAATTAATTAATCTTTACAAAAAAATTAAATTCATAGTATTCCCACAATGCTTTAAATAATTTTTCACATACCTGGAGGCAGTTTATAAGATGACAATTCAGGAGACAGATGTAATTGATGTATATTATTAAAGTTACTAACGCCACAATCTCCTGCATCATACGCACAGCTTAAGACATTGCAGGCCTACAAGTATTAATATAACTGAAATAAATGTCTTGAAAATTATTTATACTCAAATGTAAACATACATGATTTAAATTAAGCAAATTAATTTGTTAATTAGCTTTCAATATGCTATCACATAACTGATATAATTATTTACCTATACCATTTTCATAATTTGACTTTTCTTTTATCAGCATTAATAGCTACTCATAAAAACGTATATCTACCATATTAGGAAAATAATTTTTAACCACAAATCTTACATAGATAAAATTATCTTATCATAGGAGTGTATGTAAGTAGATTCAAGTGTATGGCTTTACCCATGGACCCCCAACCCTTTAGAGACAGCAGTTTCTGACTGAACCCCTTGGTGACAAACAATGATCATCATGCCCATTTAACAAAGTTTCTGTTGAGGGCGATATCTCAGTACCCAATAAAGTAAGAAAACTGCATTAACTGCTAAATAACCTTTGATGCCGTTTCACCTATACAGGGTGTTTCATAAGGTTAAGCAAAAAAATTTTAAGGAGTTGTAGGGGGTGAGTTGAGAAGTACGCCTGTTTTTTCCCCATTTTCCTACGATGAGTTAAAAGAGCACCAGAGAGCTTCAAAGTGTGGCCTACTAGCCCCTGGAATTCTCATCACTTTTAAACTACAACAATGGAGTTCACTTCGGAAGAACTGGCGGATATACATTTAGTGTATGGACTAGCGGATGGAAATGCTTTGGCTGCTCAACGTCTGTACCAGGAAAGGTACCCCAACCGGCGTCTCCACGTCGCACGGACTTTTACTAATAAACATCAGCGATTACGTGAGACAGGCACATTCTGGGTACGTTACTTAATTTTTTACTTTAACTTCTCTGCGACTGGTTCGTTACAAACGTATTGTTCGTTTTAAAGAACAAGAATGAAGTAGGTCAACCACAGGTTGCCCGCAATGTTTAATTTGAAGAAGAGGTGCTAGAGGCTTTCAACGACAACCCATTAACAAGCAAACATGCTGTAAGACACGAAATGGGAGCCAGTCATTCGTCCGTTTGACGCGTCATGCACGAGAATCTTCGGTACCCTTGTTGAAGCCTACTTCCAGGCAGGGGCGTAGCTGATGGTCCGCAGGGTCCACAGGGCCCGCGTTGCGTGGGGCCTCGAGCTCCGGGGGGGCGCTAACTATATGAGGCCCCCCTTTTTAATTTTTTAGAGATTTTTGCGGTGAAGCTCTGAGTTCTCAGCTACGCCACTGCTTCCAGGGGCTAGTAGGCCACACTTTGAAGCTCTCTGGCGCTCTTTTAACTCATCGTTGGAAAATGGGGAAAAAACAGGCATACTTCTCAACTCACCCCCTATAACTCCTTAAAATTTTTGTATTTAACCTTTTGCAAACACCCTGTATAAATGGCAAAACCTTTAAGTTTATCTTCAAATGGGAAGTTGAATATGGGTTAAAAAATATCTTACATAGTCACAATAGCGATCTCCTAGCCAGCTGTTTGTACAAGAGGGGCTACAATACACTATAAACCAAAAAGAAAAGAATTGGTAAAGAAAAAAATCATATTTAATTTATATACACAGAACCTGTGAACAGAGTTTGCTGCATAGACTTTTAGTCACATTTTTTCTTTTGGGAGCAAAGGTTAACAACAAGAGGGTTAAATAACATCGATATTAAAAAAAATAATTATGGTATTACACTCCCACTTTGTCAACATCTTTTGGCACCACGAGGAGACATTTAAGTGGGGGAAAGTTAAATCAGCAATTACGAATTGGATGGAGGGTGTGAAGGATATTTTTTTAAATAATTTTAAGTACCACCACAATAGGCTAAAGCTATGATTACAGATTCTTTGTAAATTTTAGTATTTTTAATGGTTCATTACTTTTATTTATATTTTCCATGACGAGTTGCGAGTCTTGCTGTTTATTTAAAGCCAACTGAGGATAAGAAAATTTTACTTTATCACCAGTACAGTCACCCCCATCCCATTCACAATTGGAATTGTTGCAAGTATGATCACAGTAACCATCTTTAATCCAAGATGTAGGGCAGCCTTCAGCACAATCTGGTATTGGCCATGACAAGTACACCTACAGTAGAAAGACAAAGAAATTTATGACTGTCGACATGATAGGGTGGGGAAAAACATCAGTACAACCCATTGTGAAAAAAATATATTTTAGTTATTTTAATTAATTTGTTGAAACAACCTTTGTATCTGCAACAAAAACAATGAAGCCTACATGTACATCTCCTTCCATATTTTATTAGCATTAAATTTCATTTTCAGTAAAAAAGCAATCTAAGATGAACGATCTGAAACTTAAAGTTAATTAATTAATTCCCTATCACTGCTTCAAGACTTGAAGGCTCCAAGAGAAATTTTCACCATTATTTGCATATTTTATGATTGTTTTCAATTAATAATGTGTTTTTAATAATATCTACAAGTTCATAGTTATCCCAAAAATTATAGTGAAAACTATACATTTTTGACTTCTAGCCCTTACCAAAAAATAAGTTGGTTTTTAGTTGGTATTTAGTAGGTTTTCACATTTAAGTTGGTTTTAAGTAGGTTCAAGTTGCCAGCATATTTTAATAAACTATTTAAAGAGGTAATAAGTTGTTTTTAAGTTGGCTGGAAAATACTCATTTTTTGAAGTTGGTTTTAAGTTGGTTTTTAGTGGTCAGATAATTACTTATAATTTTTAAGTAGGTTATAAGGTGGCTTTATTAAGAGGTCTTTTTAAGTAAGTTTTAAGTTGGTTTTAAGTGGTCTTTATTAAGAAAGCTTTTAGTTGGTTTTAAGTTGGTGTAAAGTGGTTTTTAAGTAGGTTTTTAGTTGGTATTTAGTTGGCATTTGTTCCAAATACCAACTTAAAACCAACTTAAAAAGTTACAAGACCACTTATTTTTTGGTAAGGGAGATTTTACAGCATATATAAATTGGAGGAGTTAATGTGAAAATAATGATTGCAATTAAATTAAACTATGGATACACCAACATTTTCTAAATAAGAATCTAATTCTATAAGTTGCAATATCCCTTTACTGCTTTATCAATTTTGTGAGACTAAAGATTATTGATTTAATTTAAAATGTTTTCAGAGTATGTATGCAAACCTTCAAACCTTGTGACCCTTGACCTCTGTATAAAAATCTTCAGGCCAAACATTTTTCCCAAAGAAAACATCATCATTGAGGTATATGAATTTATTTGATACTCCATGAATCCTGTGAATATGGCTCTCTATTGCTGGGGAACTGAAACTTGGCAGGTCACTCTTATTTGGAAATATTTCCTAAAATAAAATTAACTTATACAATACATAACTACTTTTTATCACACATAACAGGTATTTATAATATATTTAATTTGTGACTAGAATAAATCGAAACTCACAAAAGCTAACTGTTAAAGGCCGACTACTCTGTCTTTCACTGGAAGTAGGCTGACTGCATGGCACACGTGTATTGCAGTAAGCCTACTTCCAGTGAAAGACAGAGTAAACCGAAGATTTAAGTAGTCGGCCTTAAAGCATGGCTATTGAGTAATTCGAAATGAAAGCTATATGCAGTTCTCTTGCATAGAATGTCTTTAAGTTAGCCAGCTAAAAGGCAAAAAATCAAGTGATCTATTCCTACCTCATGAGTTATGATAGATATTCTTGGATTATCCAAATTTAACCAGTAAGGAATTTGTCCATTTGTCACAATAAAAACTTTTCTAACCCAAGGAGCATATTTTGATAGAGAACGTAAAGAATACCTTAACTCCTGAAATTAAAAAATATTATAAATAAATTTAATTGTACAGAAAAACACAAGTTATTACAATTGTCAATTAGGCCACAGAAAATATGTTGGGTAAATTTAACTATCAGCAAAAGTGGATATAAAACAGAAAGTCTGGGAGGAAAAGCGTTCATTAGCTTTCTCAGTGGTTTCCTTCAAAAATGAAAAGCTGTTTCCCCTATACAATGAATAAGCCAATCAGGATACGACTCGGTTACGTTTAGCATATGTCATCTGACATCACGATCAGAGGAAATAGTTCAGATTGGCGAGCTAAACCCATCTAGCGGGAAAACCGTGAACTCTCGAAAATGTTGGATAATTTATTCATATTTCAAAAATTCAGCCTCTGTTAAGTTCAAGCGTGTTTCAAGTTCTTTTTCCCAAACTAATTAAATAATGCCTCGTAAGAAATATGCTCCAGAAGAATTAGCCCTCCCTTACCAAAAAATAAGTTGGTTTTTAGTTGGTATTTAGTTGTTATTCACATTTAAGTTGATATTAAGTTGGTTTTAAGTGGTCAGCATATTTCAGTAAACTAGTTAAGTTGGTAATAAGTTGGTTTTAAGTTGGTGGGAAAATGCCTTTTTCTTTAAGTTGGTATTAGTGGTCTGAAAATTGCGTATTATTTTTTAAGTTGGCTTTAAGTAGTCTTTATTAAGTAACATTTTAAGTAAGTTTTTAGTTGGTTTTAAGTTGGTGTTAAGTTGTTTTTAAGTAGGTTTTTAGTTGGTATTTGTCTCAAATACAAACTTAAAACCAACTTAAATAGTTCTTAGACCACTTATTTTTTGGTAAGGGAAGGGTATATGGCACCCGATTAAAGTTTCAAAATGGCGCCCCCCTTTATAGAATTATTAAAATTCTATTGAACGAAGAATCAGAACTATCACTAGTTGAAGGAACAATTCAACATTAAATATAGGAGTGTTTTGGCACCCCCTACATGATAGCCAACTTGGCGCCCAGTTAAATATTAACCCCTTATAACCCAGGTCAGTAGCCTCTGACTAAAACTGTTCAGTCTGCAACAAAATTTGTTGCGATGTAGTTAATTCTCATTAATAAATAAATCAGTATTTTAATGACATAATATTTTAACATTGAATAAAATGGTTATCAATATACAAGACTAACCTCATTATCCGCAAACCTGTTTACAGAAGCATCTTCACTTTCCTAAATTAAAATGAACAGATAATTATTTTCATTAACATACAACCACTCTTTTTAAAGAAGTCGGCACATGAGCCTATCTACTATACTTTCATTACAAGCAGTGGCAGAATGTTTCTGGGAGGCAGGGTAATTTTCTAAAAGGCGCCTTCAACCCTTACCAAAAAATAAGTTGGTTTTTAGTTGGTATTTAGTTGGTATTCACATTTAAGTTGATATTAAGTTGGTTTTAAGTGGTCAGCATATTTCAGTAAACTAGTTAAGTTGGTAATAAGTTGGTTTTAAGTTGGTGGGAAAATGCCTTTTTCTTTAAGTTGGTATTTAGTTGGTTTTTAGTGGTCAGAAAATGACATATTATTTGTAAGTTGGTTTTAAGTAGGTTTTAAGTTGGTATTTAGTTGGTTTTAAGTTGGTATTTGTCTCAAATACCAACTTAAAGTATTTCCTAGACCACTTATTTTTTGGTAAGGGAAGTAAAAGTGGTTTTATATTTTTTACAGATATGTAATTTTTGAGACCTTACCCTTACCAAAAAATAAGTTGGCTAAAAACCACTTAGGAAAACTTGTATTTCAACTTGGTTTTCAGTTTGTATTTGGGACAATTGCCTACTTAAAAATAACTTAAATCCTCTTTACTAATCAACTTATTTCCAACTAAACCAGAATCAACATTTACATTTAACTACTTAAAAGCAACTTAAATCCTACTAGGGAAACATCTAAAAACCAACTTAAAAATATTATGTAATTTCCTGACTACTAAAAACCAACTAATTATAAACTTAGCAAAAGCAGTATTTTCCTACCAACTGAATAACAACTTATTACCCCTTTAATAGTAACTTGAAATATGCTGACAACTTGAGCCCACTTAATACCAACTCAATATCAACTAATAATGTGTATACAAACTAAATACAAACTGAAATCCAACTTATTTTTTGGTAAGGGTACCGAGATGACGAGGCCATTTTCTTTGTCTACTCTGCCATGGCACATAGAGTGGAAATTTTAGAGGTGTAGTTATGGGGTAGTGTATTCTGAGGATGAGTATGGCAAGAAGCCAAAAAACTGCTTATATTATAGCTATTGCTATCTAACAACTTTGGTTCATTATGTCGTGCTATATAAGCAAATTAAAGTGGATAAGACTTTATACAAAAAGTTCTCAATAGATAATGGAGCTTTTCTATTTTCTAACGCAGGCAGTGCAAAAACTCACCTGACTTCTTTCACCACTTTAACCTGTTTTGAGACTTGGTATGCAAGTAATGTAAATTTATTAATACCTTCTATATTAAGCTGCTACACAACAAATGCCATGCTATTATACCCTAAGTTTAAATTTAATGCTATATAGTTAAAGACTTTTTATATAAAGTCTTATTCACTTTTGATAAAATGGATTAAGGCAAAACAAAAAATATAGTACCTTAGAATATCTCTTATAAATAATTTAGTGTACATGTTTTGGAGAACCCAGAAATGAGTATTTTTACAATTTTCATTGTCTGACAATGTGTACGTGGAAAAAATAGCTTTGACCTCTTTAAAAAGACTCCAATATAACAAAAACTATAACATACCATAGAAGACCTCGTCAATAGAAAAGCGGGAGAAACTACTGAAGATTTATCATTGAACTTAATTCTGAGTGTTGTCCAATTAACATCCTTTTCAGAGTTTAGTACTGTGATTACTGCAACATCGCTACTTTCATACATAAAAACCTGAAATACCATAAAATAAAATTTCTTCAGTAAAGGGTACAAAGCCAAACTCAAAGATCTGCCAATTAATGTTGATTTCTAGTTTACATAAATGAATATCACTTGCTTTTAGTGGTCTTTACTTTTAATCCCTATAGTAAGTGCATGAATAATTGGCAATATTTTGTGGACTGCTTAAATCCTTAATGCAAATCTACACTAAAAACGCAGTCATACAGAAGTGCGGTAAGAAACTGTCCAGGCTATATAAAATTTCAGAATTAGGGAACAAACTACCAAACTTGGTTGACAGGGAAATTGCTCCTAGTCTATACCACAACTCTCATATTAATTCTTAACATATGACACCAAATAGCCCACAGTTTCTATGAAAAGAACTAAATGTCTAGCTGATGTTTATTGCACAATAAAAAACCATTCTATTATATTATTAGCTTATTTCTTATAAGAGCTATACAAAATAGGGGTATTCAACAAATACATACTTTATCTACAGGATACGGAAGTTTAGCTCTAATGTTTGTCTCATTTATGCCATTAACTCCAGAAATGATATACGTATCCTTTAGAAGTAAGCTGTCTTCTGAAGTCTCCTTGTTTGAAAGTATGGCTTCCGAAATTGTGAAAATACTAGACTTAAAATGAAACGTTCTTTTCAATGTTGCTTGCTGGGCTACAAGAGATTAAAAAGGATTTTAAGTTAATCACACATTAACCAAGTAGAAAAATTCTGTAATAAAAGAAAGAGCTAAGATTTTGGTTATCAAAATATAAATTTTATGTTTTAATTTGTTGGTGAAGTTGTTGAGTTTAGTGGTAATAGTTAGTGTAGGGAGCTTTTGGCTAGAAGGGCTTGTTATTAAACCTCCTATGCATTGTAACCCATCCACCTAGCTGATTAAAAGGCATGGGTGGTGCCTAGAACATTAGCCTAACTGATTATTTGGCAGTTTCAAATTAATTATGGCTAAAATAATATTCAAGGGCACTTTGGAGGGTCATTTTGAGCTATATTTCAAAATACATTGCAAAAGAAATTTTAATTTTTTTACAATTGGTTCGAAGAAGTGCTTTAGCTAATTAGCTACAGGCATAATTTCGCCAATTAAAAACGTTCACTCTTATATTAATTGTAATTACAAGGAACATTTTTTTTTCTAACCAAAATAACCTAAAATTAATGTTACCAATATTATCAGAAATTCATGAACCGAAATTATCGGAACCCTATTCCTGTAATGCTAGACGCAAGTTCCTTGTTAACCCCCTTTCAAACGAGGCATATCGTCCCTCCTCCCCAAAACGCTAAGCTCCGTCTCTCTACGGTGAGAATTTGAGTACGCCACCTGGTGTTCTCGTGGTAAACTAATAGTTAACACGGACTAAACAAACACAGTTGTTTCGGTCCACTTACAAGCTCTTACTAAAAAAATATACCGCGAGAACTTTAGTTTTATAAGTGGTTTTTAAATTTAACCGTTTAAACTTTCGAAATGTCGAGAATAGATATTTCTACTCAGTGCAATATTTTCCTTTTAAATAAGCCCAAAGTAAAACATAAATCGGTGATTTGTAATATAGTCAAACCTCAAGAAAAGCCAAAAACAGAAACTAAGCCTTTGATCAAAACTAAGAATGTGACTACTCACGTCGTCAGTGTTACTTAATGCCTTTAAATTTGAATACAAAGGCCAAAACTTTGGATAAATATACAATCACGGATAGCCCAGCTAAGAAATTAACCATTTGCACAAAAACCGCTGAAACGCAAACCTTAATTTTAGACATTCCACCTCTATTTGAGCAAATTGTTAAAACAATACAGGTCCAGTTTTCTCAACAATTGACTTATCAGGTATTATTTTTAAAACTTTGATAGGATAAATTTTCCATATTGATTTCATGATGTATATTTTTAGATTAAGAAAGACTGCAGTAACACCCAGGTAATGCAAATAACATCAAAAGATAGTATTGGTAACTTCAACATTATTTTGATTATCATCTTCAATATTATTAACATTATCTCCTAATTTTTGGGGGTATTTTTCCAAAATTTTACAGTACGTTAAAGTTTCAGATGTTAAAATGTTAACCAGCATTGATTGGTCATGGCCCGATATATCTGGACGCAGCTTTCTGGCTTGAGAGTAATATTTTACAGTTACCTCATCTGCCATGGCTTTGTTTGTTCTGATTTTGGCTTGATCAATAAAACCAATACTTTCAATTTCCACATCTTCTGGTGGTTTCTTCTTTGGCCTTCCCCCTTTTTTTTGGCACTGCAGGCTTAAATGCTTCTTTCAAATTTTGAAAAAGTTTCAGAAGCTCCAGTAAATAGTTACATATATTTTTTGAATTAACAATTCTAAAAACAACGTTGTTCTTTCCAGAACAAATGGGCGGTAAACTTGTTTCAAGTAATTAACTAGTTTTTCTAAATTTTCCATTACTAACTATTAAAAAGTTTACCACATCTTGCGTTTTCATTTACGTTAAGCCTTGGGTTGCAGACGACTTTTCAGTTGTCTTTTATTAGAAAGTATCTTTTCTCCCCACTAGATGGCGTACTAGCTACCCATCATGCAATAGATATTTTCCTCGCTAATGGGGAGGGACGAACGGTTTCAACCGAATTATTTCCCTTTTCCTCTCTGCTCAAAGAACACGTGTCCCAAAAAAAAAGCGGCTTCCGATAATTTCGGTTCATGAATTTCTGTTATTATGTTTAGCAACAGCGATTTTATTTAAATCATTAGCCTACAGCAATAATAGAGGGTTGTTTCAGTGCAATATACAAAATCATTTCAGGGATTTTCTTTAATGCCTCCATTTTCTTAAAAAATATAAGAGGGGCTTATCACTTTGTCTTAATCAGTGAACAAGGTTTTAGGTTTGACAGTACTTATATTATTAAGTAACTGATTAGCAATTTAGAATAACTAAAGGATGTACTCAAATTCATATGACTTAAGTGATTGGCCCCTTAGTATAGTATAGTCATAAAATAACTGTATTATTGGTTGAATATATAACAGCTATTCTAAATGAAAAACTGAATACCATACCAAGTTGAGGACTTGCAAATCTCAAAAGAAAAAATTTGTCGTTTGGCTTAGGATGGCGTATTTCAAGAAAGTCTAATACATTTAAGGGCTCTAAATCCATGAGCTTAATTTTGTAAGATTCCACTTCCGGAAGAACAGGATGCATGACAGCAAATTGACTTGTTATGCAGAGATGTTTTGTACAATACGGGAACACAGTTCTTAAAATAAATAACTTTTTTAGTAACAACAATAAATTACACGTAAGTTGTGCATGATAGTCTTTCAAATATTGTTTAAACGGATGTGGAAAGATTCAGAAAAATTCAAATGGTCTCGTTATATCCCTTACCAAAATATAAGTTGGCTAAAAACCACTTACAACAACTTGTATTTCAACTTGGTTTTCAGTTTGTATTTGGGACAAATGCCTACTAAAAAATAACTTAAATCGTCTTTATTAATCAACTTATTTCCAACTAAACCAGAATCAACATTTACATTTAACTACTTAAATGCAACTTAAAAATTATATGTAACTTCCTGACTAATTAAAACCAACTTAAAAATAATATGAAACTTCCTGACTACTAAAAACCAACTAATTACAAACTTAGAAAAAGAAGTATTTTCCTACCAACTGAATAACAACTTATTAACCCTTCAACTAGAAACTTGAAATATGCTGACAACTTGAGCCTACTTAATACCAAGTTAATATCAACTAATAATGTGTATACAAACTAAATATAAACTGAAATCCAACTTATTTTTTGGTAAGGGATTTGAAAAGAATTTTTATAATGTGCTTCAAGCAGAAACACCGTGAATGTTTATTGACTGTGAATGGTAATGACGCTGTCAGCATTGCCCTGTATTGTGTAGAGCAACAAATATGGTTTCTAGACAGAAACAATTAAGAGCCTGCACACTTTGAATAACCGTCTTTAATTAATTCATATTTTGACTGCAAATTAAGCTAACTACAAAATGACAGTTCTGAATTAAGTGTTTTGAGATGTAGAAACTGTAATAAATAATATTAAAAGATAACCTAACAGACTCTATAAGTATCTAAATTGAATATGTGCTCTCAAGAGATATTAAACTATTAACTACCTACAAATCCAGTCCATTTATTTTACGCCATTTTCAAGATAATGGAATTAAAAATTGTAGAAATTACTGGATTTTTGTTGATTTATCAAGTTTAAGAAATACAAAAATTAACTACAGGGTAAATAAAAAAAATGTTCTGATCGAACAAATTTAAGAATGCATTTATCATCCCCTTACCAAAAAATAAGTTGGTTTTTAGTTGGTATTTAGTTGGTATTCACATTTAAGTTGATATTAAGTGGTCAGCATATTTCAGTAAACTAGTTAAGTTGGTAATAAGTTGGTGGGAAAATGCCTTTTTCTTTAAGTTGGTATTTAGTGGTCAGAAAATTGCATATTATTTTTTAAGTTGGCTTTAAGTGGTCTTTATTAAGTAACATTTTAAGTAAGTTTAAAGTTGGCTTTAAGTGGTCTTTATTAAGTAACATTTTAAGTAAGTTTTTAGTTGGTTTTAAGTTGGTGTTCAGTTGTTTTTAAGTAGGTTTTTAGTTCGTATTTAGTTGGTATATGTCTCAAATACAAACTTAAAACCAACTTAAATAATTCTTAGACCACTTATTTTTTGGTAAGGGTCAAAACAAGAACTTTTCCAATAAAGACCAAATGACGATAAAACTGATCCAAAAATAACTCTAAACATATTCAGAGGGTGTACATTGGTATTCCTGTAATTACTGATTTATTAGAATAAACACTATTAAACATAGTTATTTATATTTAAGTTTCTTTGAGTCATGGCTTTACAATGTTAAAATTTATATTTAATAAAAAAGACTCAATACTTCATGACCGAATTTGGTTAATTAAACATTGTAAGAAATCTTTCAAATTGGCTAGCTTTCAAACTGAAGTTCACTCCAAAAGCAGAAATATCAAATTAAATAATCCCCAAGGCACCATTTTAGGCCTAAATCATCAAGCGACTTTTGAAGCCATTAATTCAGGTGGCCTCGACAAGTTTTTATGGAAGGGGAAACCGAAGAACTTGGGGGAAAACCCCTTAAACCAGTGGGGAGAGAACTTGCAAACTCAACGCAGAAGGAGTTGTTCAGAGTTCTCACCCAGTGCCCCAAGCTGGGATCGAACCCGGTTCCTCTTGCTGCGAGGCGAAAGTGCTAACCACTCCGCCACCCCAAGTACCATGAAACATACTACTTTATACTCTCTTTAATATGTACTAACTTAAATTTAAACTTTTGATGACACAACCCAGTCTCCAAATCGCATAATGAATATTTTAAAATATAAAAAAGCTATCTACCTATTTAACTGATTTTCTTCAATAAAATGATGTTTTGCAACATACAGCTCTGATAAAAGACGAGGATCACTGCCATTCACCCAAGTGTAAACCACATCAATTGGTAAATACTGGCACAACCTGAAAAAATATGACAATTTAAAGCACTTATAATAATTATTGCAAATTTGGCCATGGTCAGTGTTGGGCATTTTCATCAAAGAGCCGTTCATGCTCACGTCTTATTTTCGCTCCTCTCTTTCCGCTCATTTTTGAGCGGTAAAATTTTCGCTCCTCTCTTTCCACTCATTTTTGAGGGGTAAAATTTTCGCTCCTCTCTTTCCGCTCATTTTTGAGCGGTAAAATTTTCGCTCCTCTCTTTCCGCTCATTTTTGAGGGGTAAAATTTTCGCTCCTCTCTTTTCGCTCTTTTTTGAGCGGTAAAATTTTTGCTCCTCTCTTTTCGCTCTTTTTTGAGCGGTAAAATTTTCGCTCCTCTCTTTTCGCTCTTTTTTGAGCGGTAAAATTTTCGCTCCTCTCTTTTCGCTCTTTTTTGAGCGGTAAAATTTTCGCTCCTCTCATTTTTGTTTTGCGCTCTTTTAAAAAGATATTTTACCGCTCATTTTCGCTCATAATAACAAATCCGCTCACAATGAGATGAGCGGTGCCCAACACCGGCCATGGTTAATTGAAATAATGAAGATAAATTCTGATTGATCAATTCTATTTTCCAAAAAATTCACAGATAAAAATTGAAAAATACAAATTCCACCACAAGGATGCAACTGAGCTAAGGCTTGGCCATTTAGAAAACCCCTTAGCCCGAGGGAGTTTTAGGTCCCTTGTTCGATACTTGATAAATACTCTGCTCCTGAAAATTAATTTAAGATTTCTCTTGATGAAGTTTTTAACATAGCTTTGAACTTTTAACAACAACAAAAAATTCTAGGGAATTGAATAGTGTATAAAAGAAATCAATTATACAAATGTTTAAATAAATTTAAAACTAAACCACTGACTGATTGTGCAAATTCATGTCTATACACCAACTCCATAGGGAAGTGCAGTTAGTTTCACATTAACTATAGCCACAAACCAGGAAAACCAGAAGATATTTCAGTTCTAGCATAACACACACAATCTCCTCTCTAAATTCGGGGTGGAGAAGGCGATTGAAACGGAAATTGTAACCAGTTGCGATGTAGATAACAGTTGTACAAATAATAATACAATAATTAAGGTAAGGTGCTAGCTTCAATGCTGGTGGTTTAAAAATGTCAAAAATTAATACTGACGTTCAAATGAATGAATTTCCAAAACCTCAAAAAGAGACAATATTCTCGAAATAAATGGGAGGATCCATAGGAAAGTCTAAATAATCCAAAAAGTGGTAGGGAGGTTGATGTCGGAAACAGACAGTAAAGATGACCAATCAATCCTTCACTAATGAACAGTGAAAAAAAAGTTGCTTAGTCAGGAAACACTTAATAGATTGAAATAAACCAACCTTTTAATTTGAATGTAAAAAAATTGGTTGAAATCTTAGCATTTTTACTTTCAAAAGGAGCTTCATTTATACTGACTGCTAATTTCAATCAAGATGCATTAGAAAATGAATTTAAGTCGCCATAGGTAAGCTCTTGGATCTGGTCAAAACTCTACATACCAGCAATTTTGCAAAGTCAGAGAAAACAATATAAGCAATAAAAGTCGGAAATGATTGCCTTGGAAAAAAACTGCCAATGAAAAGTGAAAAATAAGTAGGAAAAAAATAATAAATGAAGGCATTTAAAAAAAACAAAAACATTCAATTGATGTCATTTATTAACATTAATATCACAAAACAAATATGGCTTCAACTTATAATTTTAGGAACTTTGTTATCACTATTGGGCTGAAATGTAATTGCTGTCATCAGTTTGAAGGTAAACTCTTCTTTGCTCTTGCTTTAATGTTTTTTACTCTGTTTCTCTTTAAACCATTTCTTTTACGATTTAGGTGTCCATTTGCATCTGCATTGACTAATTTGTTAAGTCTTACCTAAAATATTTTATACATCTTAATAAATATTTTATGGCAGCTTTCTTTTGATGACTTGTTAATTCTGGCTACTTCAAATGATGCATAGTTTTAACCACCAATTTGTTTGTAAGAAGCACTTGTAGATAATTTTTTAGTAATGGCTCGCTCACTTCATTTTTCAACTTTAAAGTAATTAAAATCCATTAATGTTTTTTTGTCCTAGTTCCATGCTTTCTATTGCCAGCTCTACTAGTCCTCTAGAGATCCCAAAGCAAAATTAAAAACGTTATGAAACATTTATTGGTAATCTTATAAATGGCATTCTTTCAGACTAGTTTTGCCTCATTGAGATAAGTCTTTACTGGTCCAACTGTTTTATTTTTCGTAATTTTAGCATTTTTTGTTTCTTGCAGATCATCCCTCTCAACAGTCTTGTCATTATTTTGTCTTTAAGACTGGTATTTGGGTGGAGGGTTTTCACTGAAATAATAAAACAATATTTAAGAATATGTACACCTTTTGAAATTGAAATTGCACTTGACAAATCTTTTAATTACAAATAAAATAAAGAGGTTGATGGCTCATTACGAACATATAATCTCCAGGTAAAATAATTTGAGTTGAATCCTTTTTGAATACTTTTCCAACTGGGAATTATTGTCACTTCTTAATCCAGATTGAGACGTAATAAAATACTGTGTAAATGTAAACAAATAATTTAAAAAGATTTGTAATACTATATAATAGAAATGATATAGTAATAATATACTAACATTGTACCATTTTAGAAGTTTCCATATTTTAAACCTCTAAACGTGGTTCGATTTGTTTGGGGATTTAAAAATGGCCGGTGACCTTTTTCCTTATCCTCATACGTTTCTGTTAAAATTGATAAAAACTACAGCTATGGGGTGCCATGAGTTGGCCGTTTCTAATAATAATAATCAGCTAGGCTAATACCCAAGGCACCACCTTAGGCCTAAGTCATCAAGCAATTTTTTTAAAGCCATTAATTCAGGCGGCCGGGTTATCATGCATAGGAAGGTGATGCCACGCAAGCCAACAGCTCCCTACACTAACTATAGAGTAATATCGCTCTGTAGCTTTGGGCTATGGCCGCCATTTTGAGGGCAGTTTTTTATCTATAAGAAAAAGCATGGGTGACGTCGACATAGTCACGCCGATATTACTCTATTACTGTTAACCTCATCAAGTTTATATGGTTGGGGAAACCGAAGAAATCGGGTGAAAACCCTTTAAACCAGTGGGGATAGAACTTGCAAACTCAACGCCAGAGTTGTTCCGAGTTTTCACCCAGTGCCACAAGTTGGGATCAAACCCGGCTCCTCTTGCTGCAAGGCGAAAATGCTAACCACTCCACCTCTGACAACGCACTTAGAGCTAGAACTGAAATGTTCTGTTGTTTCCCTGGTCTGTGCTTAAGCTTCCCAACTTAGTATCTATTTTTGCGCTTATTACTTACTTTCCTTGCAAATTTTTTTCCACAATGTTGTCTCTATACGAATTGAAAACAGATTGGTATTGTGCATGGCTCCATTCGATTAAAGCCTAAAATTAATAATATTGGATTGATTAATTTTTACTTTCTAAAGGAATACGTTTGTGTGTGGTGTGTGTGGAAGAGATAAATCCAATTGACATGTGTATTTTTAGATTAGAGTGCAAAAAATACCACATATTACCACAGGTGATATATACAGGGCTCTACGAAATATTTTAAGCCGATGGTACTTTTCACCAAATGTACTAGAAATAGGGTGATTTAGTGACCAAATCCCGATTTTATGGTGGTTTAGGGACCTCGAAAAAAAGTAGGGGCTTTTAGGCATTTTAGGGACCTGGTGGGAGCCCTGTATATATTGTCAATCTTATATACACGAGATCAAATTCTAATTAGGAAATTTTTTGTAGTTCTTTATACATACTTCTCCAAAATGAAATGCAGAAATAGACATCAGAATTAAGCCGAAAAAGCAAAAGAACAAAGATTGTTTACTAGACAAAATGTCATACAATCTTTTTTGCACCACTTTGAAAAGTCGCATTTCGTTGCCCAGTTTTTTAATTAGTTCAGTTCGAAAGGTAAAGAAATATTTAACCTAGCCAGTTACCCTCCACCATATTATTTGGCTTTTAGCATTGGCCAAGACTGAAGATATAACCACTTCAGATAATGATTTAATCATTGCCATCATTGATACACAATGAAGCTTTCCATGAAAAAAAAACTTCACCCATTTATAAATACTGATAAGAAAACGTCTACATTTAATCTTACATAAAAGCTAAGGAAATTTATACTAAGGGCAGTACGGCCTCTCTCTTTAGAGCGTGCATTACAAATTACACTAAAGTTCGAGCAGACAGCTCGGGATTTTGGCGCGAGATTCGTTTGACATTTTAAGGAAGACGGTTGGTTCATTGAGTTCGGAATATTTATCTAGAGATCCAATCAAATCTGCTCCCCGCGAAACAAGTTTTTGAAAATTACGAATGTGCTGTCTCCTCTAAAATGACGAGAAAACGTTTTCATATGACCCGTGGCGCCATCCATTATTTAAAAACAAATATATATATATTTGCCGGACAACGCCTCATATTTTAACGAACCATTGAGAGATAGACGGCGCCACGGGTAGAATGATAAAGTTTTCTCGTCATTTGGAAGCAGACGGCAGTATTCTTATTTTTTAAAAACTTGTTTCGCGAAATACTGAAATCCGACATTTTGATACCTGCATAGTTTAGGACATGTGCTCAGTCCTGCCTGTGTTTGTGGGTCAGATACAGGCAATTCTGAGCACTACTTATTTAATTGTCCTCTTACACTCCATCTGGTCCCTAGAGGCAACCTCGGAGATATGAATCCTGCAGACAAGATGGTTGTATTTAATAAAATCATGCGCTTCGTTAACAGCAACTTCGAGGACTTGTATGTCCAGGTGCTTTTCTTTTACGAACCTTGGTGCAGGTTGACTACTGGTATTTTAAAGTTTTTATTTTTACACCGCCGTTTTAGTGTTTTTGCCCCTTTTTACAGGATTTTTATTAATGTTCCATGTGCTGTGGTTTTATCTTTTTAATATATACATTTTACATTATACATTATGCATTATGCATTATGCATTATACATTATGCATTATGCAATATGCATTATACATTATGCATTATACATTATGCATTATACATTATACATTATGCATTATAGAATATACATTATATCATATGTAACATAATTACACATAAGTATGCCACTAGCCTAACTTAATGAAGTTCTCGGAGACTCACGTTCTAAAATAAATTTGCATTGTCAAATAAAAGAAGCAGGTTTATTGGAAAAAATAGTTGAATTCAGGTTGAGCTTTTCCGGGACATCTACAAGGTTGGAGTCTTTGCAGATTCTTTTGAGCCTAGGCCTAACTCTTTTAGTTTTGATATGGGTTTTAATAACGCTGGTGGAATATTCCACTTCGACGACTTTTTCCATTTTCCGAAAGCGATTGATCATTTTATTTTTCTAAATTACTCATTATTTAACTTCATCCGCATAAACCGAGCGAGTTTATATATTTCATTAAAACTACATTGGGCTGACTATAATTCTGACGCAAAAAATTCCTTCTCAATTTAGAGGTTTTCAATTGGCTTAAATAAATTTGTTAGTAGCCAATAGTGTGACTCCCTAAATTACTAGGATGAATAGAAAGGTTAAAATATAACGTAGTCCACCTTTTTACTAGTTCGTGGTGAAACAAACCGTTAGTGAAGATTTTTGAATGGAATAAAGGTACAGTGGCATACTTATGAGTAATTATGTTACATATGCTACCTAGAATGCTCCGGTCTACGGGAGAACCTGACGCCAGGACATTTTGTAGCAACGACTAATGATTATATAGTCTTTGCTTAAGCTTCAGCCAATCAGCGGCCATTCTTTGACTACGGCAAGCCGCTAGCGACATAACATCAGAGATACTGGCAATATAGAAATATGAAACTACCCATGGACTAATGAACTACCTATACATCGCTGCGACCCTGGTTTTTTTCGTTGACGCCGGCGCCACCCAACGGCCGGAAGAAAGCTTTTTCTTCACGTTTTTATTTATCGACTAGTTTACGTTTTGATTGAAATCAGATGTGCAGAAATGCGATTGCTTAGGGGATTTTAAATATAAATTATTGAGATGAGACAAAAAGTAAGTTTTTATTTTATTATATTTAACGATTTATTTTAGTAAAGTTCATATATTAACTATATTTTTGTTATTTTAGGCCTTTGTTACTTGAATTAGGGCGATAGGTTAAATTAATAATAATTAACCCAAGGATATTTCTTGGATAAATAATTGGTATAGTATTAATCCAAGTATATGTTAACCAATGGTTAACGACTAAAATTTTTGGTAAGTATTTGTTAATGGTAAACCTTAATAAGTAATTGTCGATCTAGACGATTCTGGGCTTTGTCATACTTGTGGTTTTAATTATGTTTTTCAAATCCGCTACTTGAACCATTTTGTTCGACTTTGTCTCAATATTAGCTTTAGTTAGCCTGCCTGCTGAATTTCAATTATAGGAATTTACACTGATAAAGAAAATCATGTTAAAATTTAATAGAGTTGTTTCAAATTAAACTGTTTACAAACAAGTTCTGTAGATAAATTTTTGCTGGAACTTGCTCCTTTTTGTAGGTCTATTGTCGCGCTCTTCCACCATTTCTACAGACCGTTCACTAAATTCTATTTGAAATTTGAGTTTTAACTTATGACCCCTTTACCAGCTCCTGCCGTTACTAATATTTAAATTTCATCGTACCAGTTGTTTTATGACAGTCCTTGATATCATTTTGTAGTAAGTTCTACGGAACCTTTACGTTTGAGCAACTAGCTAAATTATCATTCCCTTTGGAAATATGTTTCATTTAAATTAACTTATAAATAAACAATACTTGAAACTCAATTTTTACTTGTTGGCCTAAATTCATTTGAAAATATTGTTGGAATAGCGTTTGGCGTCAATCTGTTTTGGTTTTACTATTCATAAAACATGAATCCTCAAAATTTAGGGTGCATATTTTATTATGATGTAATTGTATAGCATCTTTCAAATAAAGATCGCTTCATCCGACATTTATCAGCCATTTCTCAAAGGTAAGTTTATTGAAAAACCACATATTAAAGATAGGCCTAACAAAAGCTATTAAATAAATTTTCCCACCGTTCTTTCTCTTTTGGAAACTTAAACAAGGAGATACTTGGCCTTTCTTTAGAACTATTACATAATTTTGCAGAACAATTACTTCCCGGCTTATTTCTTTATTACAAACACTCAAGATAATAATTTCTGAGACGAAACGCGTAGGTATATTTTTGCGTCTGAAATCCGCTGTTTGGGATTTCGAAAAATGCGCTTTCTTCCGGCCGTTAGGCGCCGCTCCGCTCAGGATTTGTTTTAAATTCCGGGGGTCGCTTTTCAGGCGGAGTTTCATATCTCTATATGGCGGTTAAAAATAGTAGAAGCTCAGACGATTCTTACAGGATCCATCCGATCCAAGCTCGCAGAATACCCATAGGTTTTTGCTGGAATTTTTTCACATGAACCACTTATTTAATAATAGCATGAATCTATTTAACCCATGAATATTCAACTGGAATAGCCTAGGTAACCTCTGGCGACGCGTGGGGCGGAGCCAATTTATAGCGACGGAGTCGAAGTAGAACTCAGCTGTGTCAGCTGTTATTTATAAGCAGTCGAAGCGTTAGTTCCTAAAATGACGCGCTATGGTTATGTTTCCTTTTTGCAGTACTTATCCACGTTCCCTCAGAGTATACCGTGGCTAATGATAGAGTTGGATATTCATGGGTTAAATAGATTCATGATAATAGTAGTAAGATTTTTGGAACTTTTAGTTTTGTTTTCATATTTACTTATTATAAGGAATATTTAAATGCCATGGTGAGGAAGATAAATAAGATTTCGTTTAGGTTCGCTTTGAAAATATTTAAGCCTAGGCCTAACGTAGGCCCAACTTTTAAAATAGCAGGCAATGTCAATGGCAGTTTTGGGAGAAGCAGTGACTGAAGGTCCTTAGTATTATTAAAGATTATTTCACATTTAAAGTAAGTAATATTATATTTGTTATTATGTTTGTAGAAACGTAGAGAAACAAAAACCTTGTGAAAGAGTAATTATATCCCAGAAAAAATACATTACACTAAAGAGTGACACTTATGACAAATTAATTGTCGACACTCATTTATACCGATATTTACAATGCGAAATAAATGGTTTAAAAAAACGGATATTGCAATAATTATATTCCTGTGTTGCTGTTCCCCTACGCTTACTGAACTTCCTGGAGTAACTTTACCAAATCACCAATTTGAAAGCCCGCCATTTGTTAACATTTCAAATTTCTCCGAGACTTAAGAAAACCCAAACTTTTACCTGTACAACGACACATTATCGAGGGGTAAGACACTCTGCGTACCTTTGACAGTGCTAAATGGAACTCACGAACTCTTGAAAATATGTACCTTTAACAGTGCTAAAAGCTCTAACTCGGTGTACAGATTATCTGAGACTGTCTTACCCCTCGCACATTATCGTCCACCACAAATAGTTTTGTACATGTGAAAATGAAACATCGAGGAGCCATAACAACAAACAACGCAAAAGTTATCCAAAACGTTTGCATATAAGAGAAAAATCTTTACAAGCAAAGAAACGGTCTACCATGTTTAAAAACTACATTAAATTCGATTGACGTGGGCCAATCAAATACTGGTTCTTAAGGGGACGTAATCTAAAATCGAATTATTATTTTCAGTAACTCAAACTAGATGGCAACGAGTCGTTGCCGTTGTCACTCTTTGAATCGTGATTGGCTGATAATGACGAAACCTCCGAAAATGTAATTGGCCCATTTTGTATTTATACGGAATCATTCTATGTTATACGATTTCTAGGCAAAGTTGAACTACAGCGGCATCATGTAATTTTGCTATTTTTTGGCGGATAATGTAGCGCTTGACGCGTAGATTACGAAGTAATTTTTTGGGCCGCAAATGATAATTTTTTTAATTAACTTAATTTTTAAAAAATAGTCATTTTAGGGGATTAGTAACGTTTTTCTAAAAAATAGTTCCGTCGTGTATCCGTCGACACAACTTTTCTGACGCGGCCCAGCCCCATTCCGAGCATTGACGGTGGGCCTTCTGTAATCGTACCTAGTGGCATCGTAATTAGTGAAATCGTATCAACTTAAATAGTAACTCCCCGTATTGGTGCCTGACGCACTTTGAGATTAATCCCCGTATTGGTGCCTGACGGCGCCGCGCACTCACTTCGCTCAAGCGCTGATGGCGCGCGGCGCCCCCCAACCCCATACTAAACAAAGCGATGGGCCATCTATAACGCGACCTAGAGGACAGTTACGACAGTACCAAGCCTTACGCATCAAGTATATACTTTTAATATCAACCTGAAATAAGCGTTTGTGGCCCAAAAATACAAAACGCCTAGAAAATGAACAAAAACTGTAATTGATTTTATAAAGTACGGGAATATCGGATATCACATGGAAATTATTAGGACACCGAAACTGTGGTGTCGGCGAACACACGACGGAAATAAGTACAACGAAACACGTGAAAATGCCCAAAAATGTGAAATTTTTAAAATTACATTAAAAAATTAAATAATCATTTGCGGCCAAAATAAAAAATACCATCGTCATCTACGTGACCAGTTCTATCAGTCACAAGCAAAATTAATATAAAATTCAATGAAAATGGGAAATTTTTAAAATTAAAAAAATTAAATCAAAACATTAAATAATCATTTGCGGCCAAAATAAAAAATACCCTCGGCATCTACGTGACAAGGTCTATCAGGCGCAACCAAAATTAATATAAAATTCATTGAGGCCGCCGTAGTTCACTTCACCCGATTTCTATTGTCTTGGACGTCATAGATCTCAACCCGATTGACTAGAGTAACCGCCAATGGAACATTCAATGAATATAATTTATTCCCACGCTATGTTGTTTTTCGTCTGCTAGTAAATGGAATTTTCGCGTCCTGGGGCGCGTCAAAATCCTAAGAAGGAATTCTTCTCTTGAGAAGAGTTCTTCGTGATAATTTTTATCCCCGTGAGAATTCGCTAAAAAGCGTCCAATGTAAAAAGATTCTTCTAAAGATGGCGGCTTACGAGAATGCCACGATCGTTGTAAACTAAGCCTTTGACAAAAAGTATTATTTTTACACGATTTCATGACAATATATGAAGGAAGAAAACATTTTATTTATAATTTAAACGGAAATATTTCATCGGATATTAATTTAACATTCGGTTTTCTCTGAAACTCATTTTCAACCACCAAAATAACCTACTGTTTATTGTCTTCAGCATCAAGTAAACTGAGTATACTGACTAGAATATTAGCTTTCCATTATCATTTAATAATCATTCTCACTCTTCGTTCCATAGAAATCGGATAACAAACTAGAACGATTTTGGAAATTTTGCCGCGTGGTCCGATCAGAACTTTTAAAGAACCCTGCCCTTGGCCCATGCTTTTCGTTGGGCTAGCAACGAAAGTTACGCCATCTGTCCCGCACTGGTGAACTAACACTCTATTTCACCTAAGATTAAATGGCCGATTTTAGCTCGCCGCTAACGTGGTTTTCTCGACATCTTTAATTTGAGTTGAAGAATGGCTCAAAACTGCGTAATTAAATCGTGTAAGAGTAAATACACAAAATAAAATGTTCATCTTTTCACAGGTTAGTGTTAGAAATAGTTTTCTTTTTACCAAAATTTCCAATCGCTAAGAACGCACTAGAAAGTTTACGCGTTTCTTTCAAATCATAGAAAGCTAGTTTTTTTTAAATAAAAATGAAGAATGGTTCAAAATTGCGTAATTAAATATTTTAGGAGTAATTACTCAAACAAAAACATATATATTTTCACAGGTTACTGTTAGAAATAGTTGTTTTACGCGCAATGGTTATGGGGGAAACTGCACAGTAATGGTTTATCGCGAATATCTACGTTAGTATTGTATGTATGGCTATAAACCTAATTACGAACATAAGGGCCCGGCTATTTCCTTAATGTCGTTGCCCGTTGGCCTGGCTGCATACATGATTCTTTCATTTGGCGTAACTGTGGGTTATTCCAAAGTTTTGTTAATGGTAGAATGCCTGTAGGTTATTTACTTGGTGATAATGGTTACGGATTGCAGCCTTGGCTGATAACTCCCATCTTGGATGATGTGACACCAAATGAGCTAGAATTTAATAACAGACAAAAACGAGGTAAAGTGTAACTATATTATTGTATTTAGGGACATTTGTTCGGCACTTATACATAAAGATATAAAAATTAAAACTACCACTATTGTATAATAAAAATAAGTTTTATTGGATAAAACGACGACTAGTTTCGCAATCCCGTTCGGGTGCATCATCAGGTCTGAATTTTGGCGTTGTCTTTACATGCTTATATAACCTTGCTGTCAGTTTTCTAGGTGAATACAAAAAAAGAGGGGGGGGGGGGTTATATTAACAATTTATAGTATGCAATTTTTAATCCAGAATTTGTAACCCTTCAGGTTAATTTTCCCCTGCATACTTACATATTTTAATTTTTTCTGTGTGTTATATACTTTTGTTATTACATTTTTCCCCGCACCCTGACTACTGATTCTCAAAACCCCCGAGTCAGACCACTCTGGTCTTGAACATATTGTTTAGTATTAATTTATACAATTTTAATGAATATTCTTGACCCCTCGTAACGTACCATATACCAAACGTCGTATAATTTAAAGATCTAATACATAAAAATTACCCCCGCGAGTTAGAAATAATTAAAATTAACTTAAACTTAAGAACTTAAATAATTTATGACTGGTACATAGGAATCCAGTATAATTTACATAGCTCATAGGAACTGGTCTAACCTACCCTCAAATATAAAAATTAAGTTAATCAATTAAACCGTTCTCTTAAAATAAAATTAAAAACTAAATTCCTGCTTTCAGCAATACTAAAATTAGAGCCCTCACATTATAGAGCTAATTGGCGTATTTCCCCTCGTCGTATTACCGTGGTGCAATACCTTCCGAGCCATCTCGAACCAGATTTTTCCCAACAACTTTCCAAACTAGACCAATAATATCCCCCCAGCTAACAGCGATCCCATGTAAAACTTATCATGTTCGCGAGCCTCTGGCCCACTACCAGGTAGTGATAACCCAAGAAAAAGCGCTCGTTTTCCAAGGTCGTCGCCACAGGGTCGAGAGGGCGCCCGGACGTTTCCGCTTGGAGACAGAAAATCGGGAACCTCGAGGCTCTCTGGTATTTCCACCCCGCAATCCCAACCGACCTTTCGTAAATCGGACAACGTCACCACCGCATGACTAGACACGAGTCTTAAATACACCAATGACCTAAGTAAAATGGGAGGTCACCAGTTGCTTTTTGTTTCAACCCCGCCCCCCAAATAATCCGAACAAAACCAAGAGACATAGCCCCAAAAGGACGGTAGAGAACTTGACAGAACTGGAGAGAAGTCTGCCATTGCCACGAGGAGAGAACCCTACCTGGACCCGAGATGAATTTCCGGAGCCCAAGTTCGGAATGACCGTCCGCTAAATCTATGCGCGGTCTCGACCGTCAGACCCCTCAATACCACCAAAGTTAATTCCGATGAAACTAAATCTTCGGACAGTCAACCAGAGCCGTTTCATGAGTCCCCTCGAACGAGTTAATTCGCCGATGATCAACGATTGGCAAAAGTGAAGAACAGCCCCCCCCCCCCCCTCCTTTTTTTGGTTTTTTATTTTCTTAGATGAAAGCCCACTGTATAAGGAGTACGAAGGTATTTTTTTTGGTTACCGCAAATGATAATTAGTTAAGTTAACGCGTTTTGAAAACCGTCAATTTCAATGCATTTTCGACAATAGTTTAATGTAAAGGATGATAAAATACGCGAAAAAGTAGATAAGTCCATAATTAAAAGGGATAATATAGCTAAATCCTAAACAAATTTGAAGAAAATTAAAAACTTACTAATAACTCGTACCGATAGGTCTTCGAGCAACGCGAAACTCGGATCAAATAGATCTTCGAGTAATAAACTAAATTAAAAATAAATAAAATAGCCAGAAATTCCAACGGTAGACCGGTTTCGTTCTATTTGGAACTCATCAGTACCGTGCGGGAAATCTGGCTGGCGACTATCAAATCGAAAAGAGAAACTAAGCCTAAACATTAAAAATTTCAAAACGCGTTGCGTATAGCAACGGAAAGCCGAAAAGGGGGGAGTGTGGTGGAGAATAGTATATACGATAAGTTAAGTTAGAAGAAACCACCTATGGACTATGAGAAGGATGATAAAATACGCGAAAAAGTAGATAAGTCCATAATTAAAAGGGATAATATAGCTAAATCCTAAACAAATTTGAAGAAAATTAAAACTTACTAATAACTCGTACCGATAGGTCTTCGAGCAACGCGAAACTCGGATCAAATAGATCTTCGAGTAATAAACTAAATTAAAAATAAATAAAATAGCCAGAAATTCCAACGGTGTGATTTCTATACTTTTTCGCTCGAGATAGAGCAGGACACGTGAAATCAAAAGTTATGTTTGGTGTGTACTAAGGAGTAATACTGAAAATGAAATTTGTAGTGGTAGTGTAGACTATACTTAACTCTTACAAATAAGGGATTTGGGAGGGAACTGAATATGTTAATGATATGTACCTCAAAGAACGGGATTTTTTAACAATGCAAAAAGTTTTAACCGCAATTTATTGTTTAAAAAGATATGATCAATGTAAAATTGTTACCTGCCAGCTATTTTTACAACGAGAAATACGACATATTTCGAGATTTGTTTGTTTATTTGATGACGTAGGACTGATGAGGAGGACGATTCTTTAAATTTCTAGATTTTAATACGTTTTGGAGAACGTAGGACTGATGACGAAAAAGGAAAAGGCTGAAATGCAGAACAGTACCAACTTTTAAGGGTTGGGAATTTTTCTCGTATTTCAACGCATTTTAGGTTTTTTTTAATTATACCTGACTTCTGTGTGATGTTGACTTATACAACGTCGAATGTACTCTAAGTATTGGCTCACTCACTTCGCTCGAGCGCTGGGGGCGCGCAGCGCCCCCCAACCCCATACTAAAAAAGCTATGGGCCAACTATAACGCAACCTAGAGGACAGCACCAAGCCTGACGCATCAAGTATCGTAAACCCGAAAACAATAAACAAAACCAAAAAAAACAAAAGTACCTATTGTTAAAAAAAAGCCCTAAGGACTTTGTTAACACGTGTGAAAAATCTACAATTTCAAAGCATTTGCGAGGGTAAGAAAAGTTCTTATCGACTGAATTTCAACTTGTGCAATCGAAAACAGAATATTGGTGCCTGACGGCGCCACCCCAAAACCATTCTTGCTGTCACGATGGGCCGTCTTTAACGCGACCTAGAGGACATTACCTAGCCATAACGCATCAAGTATTGTCCAAATACGCGGAAAACTAAAATAGTTAATTGGTGTTCAATGCTTCACATTGGCCGAAATAATTAATTGATATTCAACGCATCAAGTATTGTCCAAATACGCGGAAAAGTAAAATAGTTAATTGATGTTCAATTCTTCACATTGGCCGAAATAATTAATTGATATTCAATTAGTATAGACCAAAATGAAAGTTTGTTTTCATGTGTCCTACTCTATCTCGGGGTAGAACAGCCAGTGAAATCTCAGGATAATACCAGTGAAACTTGAAAAATCACATTCCCGATAACTTTTTATTTACATGTTTGCGGATAATAATTAATACACCATTAAATTCAGCGTAAAAAATGCTACCAATAAGTCGAATAAAAAACGAAAAATAATAGGGGGGGGGGGGCTATTCTTCACATTGGAGAGTCAGCATCCGACGATATGAGATCCGATCCCTCGCCTAGCCAGATGTTCTAGATCAAAACCCGAAGTACCTACGCCGCTTGTAAGAAGTTCGTCGTCGTCATCCGGACATCCCAACCGTAATCCGGCTCGTTAGTCACCGTAATCCGGGCAACCGTGCCGTAAGCGAGACGAACGGACAGTTTGGAACTGTCATCGCGAAACAAGTAGTCCCCCGTCGAGCCCCTCCAAGAAAACGCGTGTGTGTGTGTCTTGCGTAATCCGGAACCCCGTAACCCGGAAGCTCCCGTAACCCGGAATCCCGTAAATCGAAGAGCATTCACGAAGAAAATTTTGTTTCCCACCCCCCCTTGTAGAATACCCAGGGTCAAGTCTGAAATAACTGTTTAAACGTAAAGAGAAAATTTCTAAGAAAGGTGCTACCCCTCGCTTTTGTCCGAAGAAAGGTTAAAATAGACCCCCGAGTTCGAGAGCTCATATCCACTTTGTATCGTTGTACTGTTAAGAATAGATTTTGCCGTTCGTGTTTTTTCCCTCGCCTTGGTATATTTTGTAAAGTTTTTTGGAGTTTTTAGAATTAATTGTAGTCAGCCATAATTGTAGTGTTTCATTTTAATTGTAGTTATCAGAGTTCAGTGTATATTGTTTATTTTATTTCCCCCCGCTGATCCTATTGAGAACGAGTGTTTTAATTTTTTGTCTCTAATGTGCATGTTATCCCCCGCTTAAAAGTAAAAATAATAAATAGTAATAGTGATGGCCTAACTATTCTACTAATCAAAAGAACCATAATATCTGTTTTCCCCCCAAATTTTATTACTTTGTGTAGTGTTTATCTATAAGCGTTAAATAAAGATTTTGTGATTGGCTAAAGCGGTGCCTACGTTATTATAAAGGCCTGTGCATGCGACGATATTTTAATTTATTTTCGATTTTTTTAGTTCGCTGTTATTTTCCGCTAGGGTCGCTCTTCCTTGTCGGTGATTTTAAATTTCGGAAATTTTCGCGCGGTATCAGAGAGATTATAAATTCTCTCTGGCGGTATTTAGCAGTCCTACGGATCAGTGAGGAGGTTGTGGTGCGATTTGACCCTGCTGGTATTTTATAAAGAAAAAGCTTATTAAAAAGGTAAGATTTTAATTTATTAAATACATCTTTGAAATTAGAAAACCTTTTCCTATTTAATCAAAAATATAAAAGTATATACTGATACAACTAAAGAGATTTAAATAATTATTTACGTGACAATTAAGCCTAGGTTTATTTAGTTTAACTTTTTTTAACGTAGATAATAACATGGTAATCTGCCTGGTTCCATCGTGTAATGGAAGTAATAGAGCTCGCAAAGGACAGATAAGGGCCACAGCTGAAAACCAACAATCCTTCACTTTTCATGCTGTACCAAAACAAAGTGATATACGACGAAAATGGATATGTGCAATATTTAATAGAAATATAAAAGATGGTATTAGTGATTTAGAATCTTTGGTTAATAGTAAAAACGAACCCAAAGTGTGCAGTAAACATTTTAACACTAAGGATTACAGTATTTCATGCTCGAATGTGAAACGTTTGTTGCCCGGAGCTGTACCATTTGTACCTGAAGATAAATGTGATAATTTACAATCTAATCCTAGTAAGAAAATCAAAATAAAAGATACCATAGAGTCAAGGTTATCACTCTCTCCAATTACCAACACCGTCTTAAATAATGCTAGACGCCACTTTACTAACTCATTAGCCCTTGTTAACAAATCTTTGTTTGAAGTATCGTCAGGCGAAAAAAAGGCTTGCGATGCAAGTTCAAATTATCAAGGTACTGATCGTGACCTGAATTCAACTGGAATTTTTCTACCTTCAGTTGAGACTATTTGCAATGAAACACCTATGAAACTGTCTGTTATTGATGAAGATGAACCCTTGAAAACAAGATCATTCATTTTCTCAAATGGAGTAAATAGAACTCTATTTGCAGCCCACACCTCTACTAGTGAAATTACTGATCTGAACTCTACTGACTTGCTAAGTGATACTATGTCATTAGAATTCAATAAAACAAATTCTAGTCAATTGTTACATCAACTCCTAAACCTCTAGCTTTTCCTTCAAGCGACAAATCCTCCGAATCAACAGCCATGAAAGATGCATCAACACAAGCCAGTCCTTGCGTTAGGAAAAGAACTACCAAATACAGCTACGCCACTAATCGAAAATTAGGAAAGGACATGTATCAGCTTAAGAAGAAAATTGAAAGACTTCAAACGAAAGTTGCATGCCAACAAACTTTAATGAAAGGTTACCAAAACCAATTGAAGAGGAAAGAAATAGTACAACTAAATAAGATACTTGATGCCTGCGCAACTACTGATAGCAAACCAAATTTCCTGATAGAACAAGTAATGGCATTTGGTAAAAAAAGCCGTCCCTATCAAGAAGCAACTATTAAATGGTGCTGCATGATTTTCAAAAAATCGCCAAGTGCATATTGTTTTATGCAAGAAATGGAAATTCTCCACTTGCCACATAGGACAACGTTAAAAAGGTACTTAGGAGGGGCATGTGGTGAAGACGGCGTAACCCAATTAATCAGACAAAGACTAATCGCTGAAGCCTCCAATCTAAAGAATGACCACGAGAGACTTGGTTCATTAATACCAGATGAGATGGCTATCATAGCCAAGTATCAATATGACCGGAACATGGATACGTTCTTCGGCGATACAACACTGTCTGCTAGAGAAGATGAGCATGTACTAGGAGATAAATTAGCAACTCATCTGCTTTGCTTCGTGTTTCAAGGACTGTCGACTAATATTCGGCTGCCAGTAGCCTATTTTTTCACGGCAAAACTGGATGCGGACCAACTTTATAAAATTATTTTGGAAGTAATGAAAGCGGTTGAGGAGTGTGGATTCAAAGTAGTTAGAATAGTTGCAGACAACGCCAAAACCAACACTGGGGATTTTAAGAAAATAGCGGGTGGATCTTTGTCTCATGAAATTCCACATCCTCTTGATTCCAACAGAATTCTTTTTCTCGCATTCGACCAAAGCCACTTAATTAAAAATGTAAGAAATATTTTTCTATCAAGATGGCTTATATACATTGGCCTTTGTATAGACTCCAATTTCATCATAAAACTATATGATCTGCAAAAACACTGTCTTATCAAGCCTGTCCGAAATTTAACAAGAAAAGTTCTCTTTCCCTCAAATTTCGAGAAGATGAATGTATTACGTGCAGTGTCATTGTTTTCGAGTGCTGTTACTGCGGCTCTCAGAACAATCCTTACCTTGCATATGTGTGATCACAATGACAGAGAAAATTTGGAATGCATTATATATTTTATGGAAATGGTACGCACATGGTGGGAGATTCACGATATATGCAATACTACCCATGGATATTACTCAAGAAACGAAAACAAGCTACCATTTTATGAGATTAATGATGCTAGACTTGACTGGCTCTTACAAGAATTTCTACCTTTCCTAGAAGTCATTCAAAGTAATGCCACACTTAAGGATGAACAATTCACGGCAGAAACTTTCGAAGCCATAAACCTCACAACTAAGTCGACCGTTGGCCTCGTAAAATACTTATTGGGTAATGGTTACCACTATGTTCTAACAAGAAAATTATCTAGTGATGCAGTTGAGGAGGCATTCTCTCATTTGAGAGGCTCATCTGGATATAACGATACTTTAGACGCACGGTCTTGTATCCTTAGCTTGGAACATACTCTAAAATTAGGAATTATGAAAGCCTCTGGAGATTCCAATGCCAATAGAGGAAAGAAATCTGAAGTTCTGGGTAAGGTGTAGGTACATTTTCCGTTTGTTTTAGTGGTCTAATTATGCTCTAATTTTATAGGTATTGTAGACGATGACAACCAACAACGAAAGAAAATTACACCTGTTACAAAGCCTGAGAAAAGTCAGCCAAAGACGGTGAAATTAACCCCATATCTACAGAACTTGCTTTGCGAAATGGAAAAACTCACTCAAAATGGTACTGCTTAAAATTGGTCACTAAAATATCATAGGTCATACTGTAATGTGTCGTTTCGATATTTAGACAACTGCCACGCGTCTATTAAAAATTGCAGCATAGCGCAGGTTGGCGGATACATAGTTAGAGTTGCAGAGGAGCGAACAAAATGCGAAAGTTGCCTGGAGAAATTGTCCGTGCCGCAATCGCAGTCACCTTTACATATCCTAATAGCAGCACAAGACAATGGAGGGTTGAGATACCCAAGCAGATTTCTTATATGTTTACTTAGTTTAGTACATGACTTTGTAAAGGCATCGTTACATTTGTTTCCTAGAAACCAGGTTCTCCAATCTTATGTAAAGGCAATTTTGCCGTATTTTTCAAAACCACTTTCATGTGAATGTGCTCAAAACAATCTCCCAAAGGTTTTGTTAGAAAAGTTCCTAAGGCCAATATTAGGCAATCATGCTATTGATGCGACAGATAGGAATGAATTGAGAAAGAAATTGAATGTCAAACCTTTGTCGAGAAAAGTATTAAAAGTTAACTAATTTACAAAGTGATAAAATAGAGGAAAAGACAGATCTAGTGATATATCATGGATTAATTCATCCATATGATCTCAATATTAATAAAAGTTATTATTTTAGAAGTGGTTTTGTTTCATTTTTATCATAATAGTATTAAAATAAATATTAAAATATTATAATAATAATAATTATTATTATATAACATATAAAAATAAAACTAAATGAATAGTTATCTTAAATTTATAAAATTTTTATGTTGTAAAAACCTAAAACTAGAATGTAAAATAGTTAAGAAACTAAACTCGAGCCAAACAATTCAAATTTTGGCGCGAATCACCAAATATTTGAAAAGGTAAAGACAAGGAAGAACGCCACCTATCGGTCTTTCCCGCGTAAGCCGAAAGCTGCTGTCACCACCTAGATGATGAGCGTGCACAGGCCTTTATAATAACGTAGGCACCGGCTAAAGACAAAGGGTTTTCATTCTGAATTCGAATCTCCCCCATTTTTTATATTTTTTTCTTTCCCCCGTATGTAACACCCCTCTCTCAGATTTAATTCACGCCACGAAAGGCCACGACTCACATTTTGTCGCCATCTTCCCCCCGCCTTGGTGAATTAATATCTTTGAGCAAGGGCTAGGAATATTTCCGTCCATCACGGACTGTAAATTTTAGAGGACCGGTATTCCCGAGGTATTTTACGCCCCGTTCACCGATCACGCTGACGGGAGTCGCTCAAGGTCATAAAAAAAAATAAAGCGCGTGTCATTCAGTCGGCCAGATTTCCAGATAACATGCGGGGGGGTGGGGGTCTATCTCTATGCGTGGTACAAATGACCTTGACGGACTCTCTCTCTCTAGTTCGAAGTGATTGATGCTCGGGGAAACCAAAATTCTACAGGGGAAGGCTACGCTTTACTCGTCCTCTAAAATTTACAGTCCATGCGTCCATCAATTGTATGACGATTCCTTAAAAACCTTACAAATTGCACATTTAAATTTTTTGGACCATCGTCTCTATTTAAAATAATAGTGGGGTTATTTTTTCTTTTCTTCATTATTTCTAGTGATTCTCTAATATCTATCTTAAAAGGATTGTCTAGTTTAAAAATTATTTTGGTGTTTTCAAACAGAGGGTAGTGTTCGGTTTCGGTCGTGTGTTCAGCTAGGCCTGATTTATAAGATCTTTTGTTTCTGACGTCACCAATATGTTCAGTCTTTTTTTTTTAGGTTTCTTTTTGTTTGTCCGATATAAATTTTCTCACAGCTACATGTAATCTCCTAACTTCATGGAATATCTCTAGATTTCCCAATCACGAGCAATATAGTCGTATTCGTTCTGGCCCTTTTGGTTCCCTGGCGACCTACGGCACTCAGGACAAACAATTACCCCGAGCCCAGCATAAAAATACCTCGGCCAAAATTCACAATTCGAATATATTGCCACGAGTAAGACGTTCGGTTTCTGGTTGTGGTTTCTTCGTTCAATAGCTACACTTTCAGGATCTTAGTTCACGAAATCTGCAAATTTTTGCGTATTGAAACAATTAGGAAATGGCTCCTGGGTCTCACAAATATTATAAGAAAAAAACTAACAAAAGAGGAATAAATTTACGTGAACGTAATCGCGAAGGGAAAAATTCCATGCTTACAGAAAGGACTACGTCTACGGAAATGCTTTCTTCGACGATTTCGGATTTGTCACATCAAGTAGCTGGTTTTTCGGAAGAATTCCGTACTTCTGTAATAATGACTTCGTCGCCGGTATCGCGTGCTCCAGTACCAATTTCACATTCCTCGCCAGTTGTGATTCAAGTTTCGGAAATTTCAGTGGAATTTACAAATATGGCTTCCACAACCAATCATAGTTGTGGATCTGATAGTTTTGAGAAGTACGTAACATTCAGGTTTCAAAGAGATGTTTAGCCACTGCAAAAAAATAATACTTTTTTTGGGCCATTTTTTGGCGGTTTCTAAACCTCTAATTGTTTTTAAATTTATTAATTTATATTAATATTTATTCTTTGGTATAAAGGATTGCTAAAGCTTTTCCTGAGCCACCGGATCTTTCTTCATTCAGTCTTACAACTGAACCAATGAAATAGATCGATTTACAATTTTTAACCAGCAAAGACGACTTTAAAGGGGTAAAATTAATCAGAGGTAACGTGGTGATGGCGTTATTTGTTAGTAGATGGCGCTCTGATAGCAGCATGACGTCATAATTTGGATTTTCATCGATTGGTTGAAAGTTTTTAATTTTTAGTGGAGAACGGTTTTGTCGAGATTTAAAATACAAAATTATATTTCCTGATTGGATAGTTTAAAATCGTATTATAGTGCCATCTATGGCGGAGAGTGTTAACAATTGTTCAAATTAATTCTTAATTTAAATTACAAAAATTATATATTTTTAATAATAATTTAAAGTACTATAATTTAGTAATTAATTAAAAACTTTTTTAAAAAGTGTATTTTTCATAAACTTTATAGTGTCGCCATCTACCTCAAACACTATTAAATTGGAAGGTACCTCGGGTGGATTTCGCCCCTTTTAGCATATTTCCCTGTAGGCAATATGTGAATGCGTCTATATGGATTCTCAACGGCAAACATCGGAGATTAGTAAACTAGAGAAGCAAAAATACGAATGCCGAAAACAAGGTTATTTTCAATTTGAAAAAGAATTAATTCTGGGACTGCAAAGTCATCTCTTTTTCCTGTGTCATTCCTGTTCTGCAACTGTGAAAATCACCACAAACAAAGAAACGAAAGACGAAAAAACTAGGAATTACATCGGAACATGGGCACTTACGTCAATTGGAGCGGGCTGGGTATAGGCACTAAACCTTTTAAGTAATTTCGAAGTTTTTTTTTATTATAACCGATAACAATAGTACTATTTAGTTTTGATATTGGGAGATATTGCAAAATATATCGTTCAAATATATTCATACTGATATCAATCACTTTTCGTGTTACGATTGGGCTGAACAAATACACCGAAATTTTGGCTACCGGAGTTTCCGAGTATGAAATCGCTATAAGCAAGGGCCACGTCGATGCTGATGGAGTGGCGTGGATAAAAGTGAAAGCTGATGGAAGTTGGGTGCAACGGTCGTATAATGGAAGGCTTATGGCAAACTCCGGGGTAGGCGCTATAATTGGATCTGAAACCAGTAAACTACTTTTCCTTGGTGTAAGAAACAAATATTGTAGCATTTGTTTCATGGCCGAAAAAAGGGCACTGAGGTACCACATGAATGCTTCCGAAATTGGAACGGTTCGTCATGCGCGATGGAAGCGGACATTATAGTGGAAGGCTTTGTAAAAGTGAAATGCTTCACAACCTCAGATACACTGTGCTGGTAGGTGATGGCGACTCAAGTACTCTTTTCAAAATAAGATAAAAAGTTCCTTATAGCATAGGGTCAAGAAAATTTAATGCGCCAACCACGGTATTAGAAGATACGGGGTTACATTATACGCCATAAATAAAGAAGGGGCATCCATGGCAAAGCATCTGAGTAAAGCGCGGATAAAGCGCCTTTCTATATGCGCCAGAGCGGCTATAAGATACATCTGCATCAACAAAAAATCTGAACAAGATTTGATCTACGACCTTAGAAACGGCCCCCATCACGTTTATGGAGACCACGCAAAATATAAAGAGTACTTCTGCAACCCATTAAAAGATGGAAAAAAGTGCAAATTCAAAGATTTACCTACTAGTCTAATTTGGAAAATACAAACCGCTGTGGGAAATTTAGTGAAAAAGGCTGGTAAGCTTTTGACAGATGACTGAGAAGAGACCAGCAATGCCGCTGAGACCTATATGAATATTATTTCAAAATTCATTGGTCATAAGCAGTTCTGCAGATCTCGACGAGGTTCTTATAACGTTCGCGTCAACGGTGCTGGTCTCAGCTACCAGTATGGTGCGAAATGGCAAGAATCTACGTGGAGGAAAGTGTTACAAAGGAGCCCATCAATGGTTTTGAAACGGTACGCCTAGAGGATTGATAGAAGCCGGGCGAAGGCTCGAAGACTTCTATCAAACCCTGATGTGAAAAAGCAAAGGAAACACGCTAAGATGTCATCGACTCCCAAGGAATCTGTGGATTATGATCCAAACACTCAGCAGCCGGACATGGACGAAGAAGCGTTTGAAAAAGAGAAAACCAATTTTATCGAAAGAATTACGGTGGATCTCCCAAAGCGCGACCGAATAGAAAAATCCACAAGGAACCAGGCTAAGAGTGAAACTTGGTTTGCCGAAAGGTGACTAAGAATTACCGCCTCAAATTTCGATAAAATTTGTAAAATGAAGGAAACAACTTCGGTACTTCCTTTGGTAAAACAACTGCTTTACGGCGGTAGAATATCCTCCACAGCCATGGAGTAAGGGCGATTGAACGAAAGTAACGCCTTGGCCGATTACCAAAGGAAAACTGGTGAAGTCGTAACTTCAAACGGATTGTTTGTTCATACGGAATTCGGGTATCTGGCAGCCACTCCACACGGAATTATAGAAAACAATTCCGGTGTCATAGAAATAAAATGCCCTGAACGTGCAAAGAACAAACCATTTAAAAAGTTAATCGAAGAAGGTGCGGACTTTTGTTGCAAAATTGATAAAAATTGCGAAATCAAACTAAAACGAACCCATAACTATTACTTCCAAATTCAGGGGCAAATGAAAATAACTGGCAAACGTTTTTGTAATTTTGTTTTATGGAGTCCCGGTGAAATCAACATTGAACGAATTAAATTTGAACAAAAGTTTTGGGAAACTAAAATGGAAATAAACTATCAAGGTTTATTATGAAGGGCTTTTGCGTAGTCATTGAACCTTGGAAATTCGAGAAGCCAATTATGTAGTTCAAGCTTTGAAAAATAAAAATAAAACTCCAAAACGGTCAGCGAAATCAGATTCTACTAAAAATAAGTAAAGTAAATAACTTCGTTAGAAGAAAAACGATTTATGATTTACTAGTGTAATAAATCATTTTAATTTTAAACATCTTTTCAATCTTGTATACATGTATATACGTATGCAGCATACCGTTTAGCAGGAGGAGCCTTTTGTTAGATAATAAACGTAAATAAGTCTAGAAAGAAAAATTCAAATCTTTCCGAGGGTCAGATCGAGAAAGCTTCCCTTTTTTGGAAATTGCACTCGCCCTTTGCGACAATATAAAAACTGCTGAATTTATACCAAAGGCCATACACAATCGGGATAGTGAAGAGATGTATTTTATTCACGAATCTCTCGTGCCATATTTAAAGGAAGTTGGGGAAATTGTGTAGGGGTTCGTAGATAGGGGTCAAGGTTTGACCACTGAGTTCAGTGAGTTTAAGCCGAATGAAGGAATAGTATTCACCAAACGATCAATTTCCAAAACTCTTCATTTTACCAACCGAATTATTCAATACGTGACAATGATAATCACCAGCAATAATAACCCTCCGTCTCTCCAGCACGTTCCTTATAAAGCATCAGAAAGCCCGCTGTTGTCGACCCTTGAACTCCAGATAAGGCTGACCGCCGCCGGACTGGTGGCGCCATCTCTCCACTCCCGAGGGTACTATAAACGTAAACAAACCCACCGAGGCTTCCCGATACGGCTCCCCGTTACATCTTCCCCCTCCCCAAAAAAGGGAAGCCTCGGGAAAAACACACCAGAGGAAAAAAAAACCCCAGACCAAGAAAACAAACCAACCGAATCACCACAAGGCATCCCGAACAGTCTCAAACGGAGGACCCCCAACCGGCCGAGATGACAAAAGTGAAGTAATCCAAACTCAACACCCGACCCTGGCTAGGATGATCCCGCAGATACGTCGCAACCTGAGGACTCGACCGCAACTTTTCCCGAACCGGCTCCAGGGTAATATAATAAACGTCCTACCGAGGACTCTCCTTCCGAGCAACCAACAACCGATTCCACCCATAACGACCCGGCAAGGTCAACATCTCCCCAGAACCCCGTTCACACTCATCCCCATCAACTCGAGCCAAAGATTCCGGAACTAGGGATACCACCCCCGAACCAACACCCGGAGCCGTTAACACCGGAGAACAGTCCAACAATACGCCACAAAAACCCCAAGAAGGACCTCCCTCGGCAGCCACCCCCTCTGAAACCAATTCCGTCTGCGAGCGGTCCGGTGATAGTATACCATCCGACCCCACCGATGTCCCACTCAAATCAACCACCTCCTCCACATCAGCCACCGCATCCAAGTCCGAGCCCGATAAATACTATTTCAATTGACTAATATGCCAAGTACCTGCCGATTCACCAGTGAGCACGTCCGTCAAAACGGAAGAGAGGGGAGTCAACCGCTTCTCCACTCGGAACGGCCCCAACCAACGAGGAGAAAACTTCCGACATATCCGATCGGCAGCCCTCGAGATCCGGTGATTGACCCTCCAAACCAGCATCCCCACCTTATATCCTTTATCATAATACTACTTCTGTTTTTCACTAGCAACCAATTAATATCGATGGCCCGATCCAGAGCGCACTGCAAGTCCCGTAAAGGCCCCCGCTCATAAGCAACAATGTCCTCCTCCGTCACCTCAGGAAGATCCCCACCCTCACGATCGTCCCAAGGCAAAGTTGGTTCGTGACCGTGGTGCAGATAAAATGGAGAAAACCCCGTCGAGTGATGGAGAGCACTATTGATGGCCAACTGATCCAAAGGCAGATTCTCATCCCATTTAGTATGGCAATTCCCCACATAAATACTAATCATCTCCCCCAAAACCCTGTTGACCCGCTCCGTAAGATTTGACTGAGGATGATACGGCGTAGTCAACTTAGGATTAATCCTCAGGAGTCGGCAAACATTCTTCCATAGCCCCGAAATAAACTGAGGACCATTATCCGACAGCAATGCCCTCATCGTACCATGTCGAGATACATATTGGACCAAAGCTTTACCCACCGATATCGCCGTAATGTTACGCACAGGAAAAATCTCAACATATTTAGTGAAGTAATCGACGATTACCACCAAAAACCTATTCTGATTCTTGGTTACAGGACCAAATCCCCCGGACAAAGCTTAGTAGAGGGCAGCATTAAGCCCGACTTCTTAACATTCAGGGGTTTATACTGCTGACAAATATCGCAAGAACGCACATACTCCCGGACTATAGTATATAGCTTAGCGTGAAAGTATCTAGCAGCCAACTTCTCGTAGGTAGCCATAAGCCCCCGATGACCAGATAAAGGATGATCGTGAAAAGCACGCAGCAAGGATGCATGAACAGCCGAAGGAATCACTATTTTTGCCGGTTTACACCCCTCAGCCCACCGAAATAAAGAATCTCCCCTCACCTCGTAGGCCTTTCATCAGGTTCCAGCCCACGTTCCAGCCGATCGCGAACTTCCACCCAAAAAGGATCCCGCTTCTGAGCCTCCCTTATCTCATCCAAGGAAACCTGACTCACCATCCCCCCAGTGTGTAACTCATTACAAATCATGGAATTAATACAGCCCACCTCAGGACCCCCGTGCCGATCCACACCATCGACAATATTGATCCCCTCACCGGAACCTAGAGGACAACGAGACAAAGTATCCGCCACCACATTCTCCTTCCCCTTGCGATGGCATATGTCAAACGGTAAAAATTCCTGTAGCCGAAGGGCCCATCGCATCAACCGACTCTTCTTGTCTTTCAACCGAAGGAGCCAACACAGTCCCTGATGATCAGAGATCACCGTAAATTCCCGCCCCTCCAGATCATGCCGAAATTTTTCCTCCGTATAGACCACAGCCAAACTCTCCTGCTCGGGCGTACTATAATTTAACTCAGCCCCCCGTAATAACCGACTGACATAACCCAAAGGCATCTCTACCCCATTTTGAATCTGCGACAACATTCCCCCAATGCCCTGGCCACTAGCGTCCGTCGTCACAAAAAATTTACCTTCAGGATCGGGGGTTCGCAAAATGGCAGCTTCCGCAATCTGCGTTTTCAACCCAAGGAAAGCTTCCTCGTGCTCCCTCTCCCATTTCCAACGCCGTTTCTTTCCCTTTAACCCATTCAAAGGACCCGTCAGCGCCGCAAACTGAGGGATAAAACGAGAATGCCACCCACACATACCGAGAAACCGCTGAAACTGGCTCAACTTAGTAGGCCGGGGAAACTCCTTAATAGCCTCAATCTTCGCAGGATCCAACCGTACCCCCTCAGAATTAACTTTATACCCAAGTAAGACAGTTTCAGACTGGGCTAAACTACATTTGTCCAACCGCAATGTCAAACCCGCAAGACGAAGTTGCGATAAAACATAACGCAACGCCCGCAGATGCTCCTCCCAAGTCTGTGAAGCTATGACGATATCGTCCAAATATACCGCAACCCCATACATACGGGCATACCTCAGGACCTTATTCATTAACCTCTGAAACGTCCCCGGAGCCCCCGTGAGACCAAAAGGCATTGCTAAAAATTCAAACTTCCCTTCTCTAGTCACAAAGGCCGTCTTCTCAAAATCCTCAGGAGCCATCCCAACCTGCCAAAACCCCGAACGTAGATCAAGACTAGATATATATTTAGGTTTCCGTATCTGATCAATAATCTCATCAATTCTAGGCATCGGCTGAGGATCCGCCACCGTTAATCTATTCAAGGCGATATAATTGACACAGAATCGCTTATCCCCATTCTTCTTATTCTGTAACACCACAGGAGAGGCCCAAGGACTACTGGAAGGCCTAATCAACCCCTGCCTCAACAAGTCCGCCACATGAGTATCTATGATTTCATTATCCCTCTGACTCCGCGGATAAGGCTGACCAGAAACCGGAACCGCCCCCGGCCTCAACCTAATATGATGGCAAATCTCCACCCTCTGCTCCACGACTCGAGACTTCCACAGGGTTCCGTCTCCCCCTTCCGCAACCCCGGGGCAGACCCCGAGCCCACCTTCCGATAAAGCCCCAGCAATGGAACCGAACCATTGGCACAGCTCAGCGTATTATCCGCATAGTCGATTTTCACCCGCAAGTCGTCGATAGTGCTGAGTATCACCGCCTGTTTTACGGAAGACCTGAGTTAAATTCCCCGCCGGGGAGGCATGACCGGCTTCAGTTTTTAAAGATTGCAGAAAATATTTTGGTGGCAATGAAACGGTTTCTTCTTAATACCAAAAATATCCGTTTTAAAGAAATCCACTGGTTCAGGCCTTGGTCAAAATGCAACCCTATCTCCAAGACGATTTTCGTCAGTTCATGTTGCAGTCGCTAGCGTATCTATGGTGTAGTGGTTATCACGTCCGCTTTACACGCGGAAGGTCTCAGGTTCGAGCCCTGATAGATACAAAGAAGGTTGATATTTTAGCGATATGTGGACGAGTGAATTGGAGGCTCTCGGTCTCGAAAATTTGCCCATTTTTAAAACAGTTTCATCGTATTTACGACGGCTATGACGGGTATCTATGGTGTAGTGGTTATCACGTCCGCCTAACACGCGGAAGGTCCCAGGTTCGAGCCCTGGTAGATACATAATGTTCTTTTTTGACTTGTTGTTAGAACGAAACTTTCGGAGATTTTGGCAATTTTTTTAAATTGAAAAGTGACATCTTTTGGGTATCTATGTTGTAGTGGTTATCACGTCCGCCTAACACGCGGAAGGTCTCAGGTTCGAGCCCTGATATATACCAAGAAGGTTGATATTTTAGCGAGATGTGGACGAGTGAATTGGAGGCTCTCGGTCTCGAAAATTTGCCCATTTTTAAAACGGTTTCATCGTATTTACGATGGCTATGACGGGCATCTATGGTGTAGTGGTTATCACGTCCGCCTAACACGCGGAAGGTCCCAGGTTCGAGCCCTGGTAGATACATAATGTTCTTTTTTGACTTGTTGTTAGAACGAAACTTTCGGAGGTTTTTGGCAATTTTTTTAAATTGAAAAGTGACATATTTTGGGTCCTTGGTAGTATAGTGCTGAGTATCACCGCCTGTTTTACGGAAGACCTGAGTTAAATTCCCCGCCGGGGAGGCATGACCGGCTTCAGTTTTTAAAGATTGCAGAAAATATTTTGGTGGCAATGAAACGGTTTCTTCTTAATACCAAAAATATCCGTTTTAAAGAAATCCACTGGTTCAGGCCTTGGTAAAAATGCAACCCTATCTCCAAGACGATTTTCGTCAGTTCATGTTGCAGTCGCTAGCGTATCTATGGTGTAGTGGTTATCACGTCCGCTTTACACGCGGAAGGTCTCAGGTTCGAGCCCTGATAGATACAAAGAAGGTGGATATTTTAGCGATATGTGGACGAGTGAATTGGCGGCTCTCGGTCTCGAAAATTTGCCCATTTTTAAAACGGTTTCATCGTATTTACGATGGCTGCGACGGGTATCTATGGAGTAGTGGTTATTGCGTCCGCCTAACACGCGGAAGGTCCCAGGTTCGAGCCCTGGTAGATACATAATGTTCTTTTTTGACTTGTTGTTAGAACGAAACTTTCGGAGATTTTGGCAATTTTTTTAAATTGAAAAGTGACATCTTTTGGGTATCTATGTTGTAGTGGTTATCACGTCCGCCTAACACGCGGAAGGTCTCAGGTTCGAGCCCTGATATATACAAAGAAGGTTGATATTTTAGCGAGATGTGGACGAGTGAATTGGAGGCTCTCGGTCTCGAAAATTTGCCCATTTTTAAAACGGTTTCATCGTATTTACGATGGCTATGATGGGTATCTATGGTGTAGTGGTTATCACATCCGCCTAACACGCGGAAGGTCCCAGGTTCGAGCCCTGGTAGATACATAATGTTCTTTTTGACTTGTTGTTAGAACGAAACTTTCGGAGGTTTTTGGCAATTTTTTTAAATTGAAAAGTGACATATTTTGGGTCCTTGGTAGTATAGTGCTGAGTATCACCGCCTGTTTTACGGAAGACCTGAGTTAAATTCCCCGCCGGGGAGGCATGACCGGCTTCAGTTTTTAAAGATTGCAGAAAATATTTTGGTGGCAATGAAACGGTTTCTTCTTAATACCAAAAATATCCGTTTTAAAGAAATCCACTGGTTCAGGCCTTGGTAAAAATGCAACCCTATCTCCAAGACGATTTTCGTCAGTTCATGTTGCAATCGCTAGCGTATCTATGGTGTAGTGGTTATCACGTCCGCTTAACACGCGGAAGGTCTCAGGTTCGAGCCCTGATAGATACAAAGAAGGTTGATATTTTAGCGATATGTGGACGAGTGAATTGGAGGCTCTCGGTCTCGAAAATTTGCCCATTTTTAAAACAGTTTCATCGTATTTACGACGGCTATGACGGGTATCTATGGTGTAGTGGTCATCACGTCCGCCTAACACGCGGAAGGTCCCAGGATCGAGCCCTGGTAGATACATAATGTTCTTTTTTGCCTTGTTGTTAGAACGAAACTTTCGGAGGTTTTTGGCAATTTTTTTAAATTGAAAAGTGACATATTTTGGGTCCTTGGTAGTATAGTGCTGAGTATCACCGCCGGTTTTACGGAAGACCTGAGTTAAATTCCCCGCCGGGGAGGCATGACCGGCTTCAGTTTTTAAAGATTGCAGAAAATATTTTGGTGGCAATGAAACGGTTTCTTCTTAATACCAAAAATATCCGTTTTAAAGAAATCCACTGGTTCAGGCCTTGGTAAAAATGCAACCCTATCTCCAAGACGATTTTCGTCAGTTCATGTTGCAATCGCTAGCGTATCTAGGGTGTAGTGGTTATCACGTCCGCTTTACACGCGGAAGGTCTCAGGTTCGAGCCCTGATAGATACAAAGAAGGTTGATATTTTAGCGATATGTGGACGAGTGAATTGGAGGCTCTCGGTCTCGAAAATTTGCCCATTTTTAAAACAGTTTCATCGTATTTACGACGGCTATGACGGGTATCTATGGTGTAGTGGTTATCACGTCCGCCTAACACGCGGAAGGTCCCAGGTTCGAGCCCTGGTAGATACATAATGTTCTTTTTTGACTTGTTGTTAGAACGAAACTTTCGGAGGTTTTTGGCAATTTTTTTAAATTGAAAAGTGACATTTTTTGGGTCCTTGGTAGTATAGTGCTGAGTATCACCGCCTGTTTTACGGAAGACCTGAGTTAAATTCCCCGCCGGGGAGGCATGACCGGCTTCAGTTTTTAAAGATTGCAGAAAATATTTTGGTGGCAATGAAACGGTTTCTTCTTAATACCAAAAATATCCGTTTTAAAGAAATCCACTGGTTCAGGCCTTGGTAAAAATGCAACCCTATCTCCAAGACGATTTTCGTCAGTTCATGTTGCAATCGCTAGCGTATCTAGGGTGTAGTGGTTATCACGTCCGCTTTACACGCGGAAGGTCCCAGGTTCGAGCCCTGATAGATACAAAGAAGGTTGATATTTTAGCGATATGTGGACGAGTGAATTGGAGGCTCTCGGTCTCGAAAATTTGCCCATTTTTAAAACAGTTTCATCGTATTTACGACGGCTATGACGGGTATCTATGGTGTAGTGGTTATCACGTCCGCCTAACACGCGGAAGGTCCCAGGTTCGAGCCCTGGTAGATACATAATGTTCTTTTTTGACTTGTTGTTAGAACGAAACTTTCGGAGGTTTTTGGCAATTTTTTTAAATTGAAAAGTGACATTTTTTGGGTCCTTGGTAGTATAGTGCTGAGTATCACCGCCTGTTTTACGGAAGACCTGAGTTAAATTCCCCGCCGGGGAGGCATGACCGGCTTCATTTTTTAAAGATTGCAGAAAATATTTTGGTGGCAATGAAACGGTTTCTTCTTAATACCAAAAATATCCGTTTTAAAGAAATCCACTGGTTCAGGCCTTGGTCAAAATGCAACCCTATCTCCAAGACGATTTTCGTCAGTTCATGTTGCAGCCGCTAGCGTATCTATGGTGTAGTGGTTATCACGTTCGCTTTACACGCGGAAGGTCTCAGGTTCGAGCCCTGATAGGTACAAAGAAGGTTGATATTTTAGCGAGATGTGGACGAGTGAATTGGAGGCTCTCGGTCTCGAAAATTTGCCCATTTTTAAAACGGTTTCATCGTATTTACGATGGCTGTGACGGGTATCTATGGAGTAGTGGTTATTGCGTCCGCCTAACACGCAGAAGGTCCCAGGTTCGAGCCCTGGTAGATACATAATGTTCTTTTTTGACTTGTTGTTAGAACGAAACTTTCGGAGATTTTGGCAATTTTTTTAAATTGAAAAGTGGCATATTTTGGGTCCTTGGTAGTATAGTGCTGAGTATCACCGCCTGTTTTACGGAAGACCTGAGTTAAATTCCCCGCCGGGGAGGCATGACCGGCTTCAGTTTTTAAAGATTGCAGAAAATATTTTGGTGGCAATGAAACGGTTTCTTCTTAATACCAAAAATATCCGTTTTAAAGAAATCCACTGGTTCAGGCCTTGGTAAAAATGCAACCCTATCACCCAGACGATTTTCGTCAGTTCATGTTACAGTCGCTAGCGTATCTATGGTGTAGTGGTTATCACGTCCGCCTAACACGCGGAAGGTCCCAGGTTCGAGCCCTGGTAGATACATAATGTTCTTTTTTGACTTGTTGTTAGAACGAAACTTTCGGAGGTTTTTGGCAATTTTTTTAAATTGAAAAGTGACATTTTTTGGGTCCTTGGTAGTATAGTGCTGAGTATCACCGCCTGTTTTACGGAAGACCTGAGTTAAATTCCCCGCCGGGGAGGCATGACCGGCTTCAGTTTTTAAAGATTGCAGAAAATATTTTGGTGGCAATGAAACGGTTTCTTCTTAATACCAAAAATATCCGTTTTAAAGAAATCCACTGGTTCAGGCCTTGGTCAAAATGCAACCCTATCTCCAAGACGATTTTCGTCAGTTCATGTTGCAGCCGCTAGCGTATCTATGGTGTAGTGGTTATCACGTTCGCTTTACACGCGGAAGGTCTCAGGTTCGAGCCCTGATAGGTACAAAGAAGGTTGATATTTTAGCGAGATGTGGACGAGTGAATTGGAGGCTCTCGGTCTCGAAAATTTGCCCATTTTTAAAACGGTTTCATCGTATTTACGATGGCTGTGCGGGTATCTATGGAGTAGTGGTTATTGCGTCCGCCTAACACGCAGAAGGTCCCAGGTTCGAGCCCTGGTAGATACATAATGTTCTTTTTTGACTTGTTGTTAGAACGAAACTTTCGGAGATTTTGGCAATTTTTTTAAATTGAAAAGTGGCATATTTTGGGTCCTTGGTAGTATAGTGCTGAGTATCACCGCCTGTTTTACGGAAGACCTGAGTTAAATTCCCCGCCGGGGAGGCATGACCGGCTTCAGTTTTTAAAGATTGCAGAAAATATTTTGGTGGCAATGAAACGGTTTCTTCTTAATACCAAAAATATCCGTTTTAAAGAAATCCACTGGTTCAGGCCTTGGTAAAAATGCAACCCTATCACCCAGACGATTTTCGTCAGTTCATGTTACAGTCGCTAGCGTATCTATGGTGTAGTGGTTATCACGTCCGCCTAACACGCGGAAGGTCCCAGGTTCGAGCCCTGGTAGATACATAATGTTCTTTTTTGACTTGTTGTTAGAACGAAACTTTCGGAGGTTTTTGGCAATTTTTTTAAATTGAAAAGTGACATTTTTTGGGTCCTTGGTAGTATAGTGCTGAGTATCACCGCCTGTTTTACGGAAGACCTGAGTTAAATTCCCCGCCGGGGAGGCATGACCGGCTTCAGTTTTTAAAGATTGCAGAAAATATTTTGGTGGCAATGAAACGGTTTCTTCTTAATACCAAAAATATCCGTTTTAAAGAAATCCACTGGTTCAGGCCTTGGTCAAAATGCAACCCTATCACCCAGACGATTTTCGTCAGTTCATGTTACAGTCGCTAGCGTATCTATGGTGTAGTGGTTATCACGTCCGCTTTACACGCGGAAGGTCTCAGGTTCAAGCCCTGATAGATACAAAGAAGGTTGATATTTTAGCGATATGTGGACGAGTGAATTGGAGGCTCTCGGTCTCGATAATTTGCCCATTTTTAAAACAGTTTCATCGTATTTACGATGGCCATGACGGGTATCTATGGTGTAGTGGTTATCACGTCCGCCTAACACGCGGAAGGTCCCAGGTTCGAGCCCTGGTAGATACATAATGCTCTTTTTTGACTTGTTGTTAGAACGAAACTTTCGGAGGTTTTTGGCAATTTTTTTAAATTGAAAAGTGACATGTTTTGGGTATCTATGGTGTAGTGGTTATCACGTCCGCCTAACACGCGGAAGGTCCCTGGTTCGAGCCCTGGTAGATACATAATGTTCTTTTTTGACTTGTTGTTAGAACGAAACTTTCGGAGGTTTTTGGCAATTTTTTTAAATTGAAAAGTGACATATTTTGGGTCCTTGGTAGTATAGTGCTGAGTATCACCGCCTGTTTTACGGAAGACCTGAGTTAAATTCCCCGCCGGGGAGGCATGACCGGCTTCAGTTTTTAAAGATAACAGAAAATATTTTGGTGGCAATGAAACGGTTTCTTCTTAATACCAAAAATATCCGTTTTAAAGAAATCCACTGGTTCAGGCCTTGGTCAAAATGCAACCCTATCACCCAGACGATTTTCGTCAGTTCATGTTACAGTCGCTAGCGTATCTATGGTGTAGTGGTTATCACGTCCGCCTAACACGCGGAAGGTCCCAGGTTCGAGCCCTGGTAGATACATAATGTTCTTTTTTGACTTGTTGTTAGAACGAAACTTTCGGAGGTTTTTGGCAATTTTTTTAAATTGAAAAGTGACATTTTTTGGGTCCTTGGTAGTATAGTGCTGAGTATCACCGCCTGTTTTACGGAAGACCTGAGTTAAATTCCCCGCCGGGGAGGCATGACCGGCTTCAGTTTTTAAAGATTGCAGAAAATATTTTGGTGGCAATGAAACGGTTTCTTCTTAATACCAAAAATATCCGTTTTAAAGAAATCCACTGGTTCAGGCCTTGGTAAAAATGCAACCCTATCACCCAGACGATTTTCGTCAGTTCTTGTTACAGTCGCTAGCGTATCTATGGTGTAGTGGTTATCACGTCCGCCTAACACGCGGAAGGTCCCAGGTTCGAGCCCTGGTAGATACATAATGTTCTTTTTTGACTTGTTGTTAGAACGAAACTTTCGGAGGTTTTTGGCAATTTTTTTAAATTGAAAAGTGACATTTTTTGGGTCCTTGGTAGTATAGTGCTGAGTATCACCGCCTGTTTTACGGAAGACCTGAGTTAAATTCCCCGCCGGGGAGGCATGACCGGCTTCAGTTTTTAAAGATTGCAGAAAATATTTTGGTGGCAATGAAACGGTTTCTTCTTAATACCAAAAATATCCGTTTTAAAGAAATCCACTGGTTCAGGCCTTGGTCAAAATGCAACCCTATCACCCAGACGATTTTCGTCAGTTCATGTTACAGTCGCTAGCGTATCTATGGTGTAGTGGTTATCACGTCCGCTTTACACGCGGAAGGTCTCAGGTTCAAGCCCTGATAGATACAAAGAAGGTTGATATTTTAGCGATATGTGGACGAGTGAATTGGAGGCTCTCGGTCTCGATAATTTGCCCATTTTTAAAACAGTTTCATCGTATTTACGATGGCCATGACGGGTATCTATGGTGTAGTGGTTATCACGTCCGCCTAACACGCGGAAGGTCCCAGGTTCGAGCCCTGGTAGATACATAATGCTCTTTTTTGACTTGTTGTTAGAACGAAACTTTCGGAGGTTTTTGGCAATTTTTTTAAATTGAAAAGTGACATGTTTTGGGTATCTATGGTGTAGTGGTTATCACGTCCGCCTAACACGCGGAAGGTCCCTGGTTCGAGCCCTGGTAGATACATAATGTTCTTTTTTGACTTGTTGTTAGAACGAAACTTTCGGAGGTTTTTGGCAATTTTTTTAAATTGAAAAGTGACATATTTTGGGTCCTTGGTAGTATAGTGCTGAGTATCACCGCCTGTTTTACGGAAGACCTGAGTTAAATTCCCCGCCGGGGAGGCATGACCGGCTTCAGTTTTTAAAGATAACAGAAAATATTTTGGTGGCAATGAAACGGTTTCTTCTTAATACCAAAAATATCCGTTTTAAAGAAATCCACTGGTTCAGGCCTTGGTCAAAATGCAACCCTATCACCCAGACGATTTTCGTCAGTTCATGTTACAGTCGCTAGCGTATCTATGGTGTAGTGGTTATCACGTCCGCCTAACACGCGGAAGGTCCCAGGTTCGAGCCCTGGTAGATACATAATGTTCTTTTTTGACTTGTTGTTAGAACGAAACTTTCGGAGGTTTTTGGCAATTTTTTTAAATTGAAAAGTGACATTTTTTGGGTCCTTGGTAGTATAGTGCTGAGTATCACCGCCTGTTTTACGGAAGACCTGAGTTAAATTCCCCGCCGGGGAGGCATGACCGGCTTCAGTTTTTAAAGATTGCAGAAAATATTTTGGTGGCAATGAAACGGTTTCTTCTTAATACCAAAAATATCCGTTTTAAAGAAATCCACTGGTTCAGGCCTTGGTCAAAATGCAACCCTATCTCCAAGACGATTTTCGTCAGTTCATGTTGCAGTCGCTAGCGTATCTATGGTGTAGTGGTTATCACGTCCGCTTTACACGCGGAAGGTCTCAGGTTCGAGCCCTGATAGATACAAAGAAGGTTGATATTTTAGCGATATGTGGACGAGTGAATTGGAGGCTCTCGGTCTCGAAAATTTGCCCATTTTTAAAACAGTTTCATCGTATTTACGACGGCTATGACGGGTATCTATGGTGTAGTGGTTATCACGTCCGCCTAACACGCGGAAGGTCCCAGGATCGAGCCCTGGTAGATACATAATGTTCTTTTTTGCCTTGTTGTTAGAACGAAACTTTCGGAGGTTTTTGGCAATTTTTTTAAATTGAAAAGTGACATGTTTTGGGTATCTATGGTGTAGTGGTTATCACGTCCGCCTAACACGCGGAAGGTCTCAGGTTCGAGCCCTGATAGATACAAAGAAGGTTGATATTTTAGCGATATGTGGACGAGTGAATTGGAGGCTCTCGGTCTCGAAAATTTGCCCATTTTTAAAACAGTTTCATCGTATTTACGACGGCTATGACGGGTATCTATGGTGTAGTGGTTATCACGTCCGCCTAACACGCGGAAGGTCCCAGGTTCGAGCCCTGGTAGATACATAATGTTCTTTTTTGACTTGTTGTTAGAACGAAACTTTCGGAGGTTTTTGGCAATTTTTTTAAATTGAAAAGTGACATTTTTTGGGTCCTTGGTAGTATAGTGCTGAGTATCACCGCCTGTTTTACGGAAGACCTGAGTTAAATTCCCCGCCGGGGAGGCATGACCGGCTTCATTTTTTAAAGATTGCAGAAAATATTTTGGTGGCAATGAAACGGTTTCTTCTAAATACCAAAAATATCCGTTTTAAAGAAATCCACTGGTTCAGGCCTTGGTCAAAATGCAACCCTATCTCCAAGACGATTTTCGTCAGTTCATGTTGCAGTCGCTATCGTATCTATGGTGTAGTGGTTATCACGTCCGCTTAACACGCGGAAGGTCTCAGGTTCGAGCCCTGATAGATACAAAGAAGGTTGATATTTTAGCGATATGTGGACGAGTGAATTGGAGGCTCTCGGTCTCGAAAATTTGCCCATTTTTAAAACAGTTTCATCGTATTTACGACGGCTATGACGGGTATCTATGGTGTAGTGGTCATCACGTCCGCCTAACACGCGGAAGGTCCCAGGATCGAGCCCTGGTAGATACATAATGTTCTTTTTTGCCTTGTTGTTAGAACGAAACTTTCGGAGGTTTTTGGCAATTTTTTTAAATTGAAAAGTGACATATTTTGGGTCCTTGGTAGTATAGTGCTGAGTATCACCGCCTGTTTTACGGAAGACCTGAGTTAAATTCCCCGCCGGGGAGGCATGACCGGCTTCAGTTTTTAAAGATTGCAGAAAATATTTTGGTGGCAATGAAACGGTTTCTTCTTAATACCAAAAATATCCGTTTTAAAGAAATCCACTGGTTCAGGCCTTGGTAAAAATGCAACCCTATCTCCAAGACGATTTTCGTCAGTTCATGTTGCAATCGCTAGCGTATCTAGGGTGTAGTGGTTATCACGTCCGCTTTACACGCGGAAGGTCTCAGGTTCGAGCCCTGATAGATACAAAGAAGGTTGATATTTTAGCGATATGTGGACGAGTGAATTGGAGGCTCTCGGTCTCGAAAATTTGCCCATTTTTAAAACAGTTTCATCGTATTTACGACGGCTATGACGGGTATCTATGGTGTAGTGGTTATCACGTCCGCCTAACACGCGGAAGGTCCCAGGTTCGAGCCCTGGTAGATACATAATGTTCTTTTTTGACTTGTTGTTAGAACGAAACTTTCGGAGGTTTTTGGCAATTTTTTTAAATTGAAAAGTGACATTTTTTGGGTCCTTGGTAGTATAGTGCTGAGTATCACCGCCTGTTTTACGGAAGACCTGAGTTAAATTCCCCGCCGGGGAGGCATGACCGGCTTCATTTTTTAAAGATTGCAGAAAATATTTTGGTGGCAATGAAACGGTTTCTTCTTAATACCAAAAATATCCGTTTTAAAGAAATCCACTGGTTCAGGCCTTGGTCAAAATGCAACCCTATCTCCAAGACGATTTTCGTCAGTTCATGTTGCAGCCGCTAGCGTATCTATGGTGTAGTGGTTATCACGTTCGCTTTACACGCGGAAGGTCTCAGGTTCGAGCCCTGATAGGTACAAAGAAGGTTGATATTTTAGCGAGATGTGGACGAGTGAATTGGAGGCTCTCGGTCTCGAAAATTTGCCCATTTTTAAAACGGTTTCATCGTATTTACGATGGCTGTGACGGGTATCTATGGAGTAGTGGTTATTGCGTCCGCCTAACACGCGGAAGGTCCCAGGTTCGAGCCCTGGTAGATACATAATGTTCTTTTTTGACTTGTTGTTAGAACGAAACTTTCGGAGATTTTGGCAATTTTTTTAAATTGAAAAGTGGCATATTTTGGGTCCTTGGTAGTATAGTGCTGAGTATCACCGCCTGTTTTACGGAAGACCTGAGTTAAATTCCCCGCCGGGGAGGCATGACCGGCTTCAGTTTTTAAAGATTGCAGAAAATATTTTGGTGGCAATGAAACGGTTTCTTCTTAATACCAAAAATATCCGTTTTAAAGAAATCCACTGGTTCAGGCCTTGGTAAAAATGCAACCCTATCACCCAGACGATTTTCGTCAGTTCATGTTACAGTCGCTAGCGTATCTATGGTGTAGTGGTTATCACGTCCGCCTAACACGCGGAAGGTCCCAGGTTCGAGCCCTGGTAGATACATAATGTTCTTTTTTGACTTGTTGTTAGAACGAAACTTTCGGAGGTTTTTGGCAATTTTTTTAAATTGAAAAGTGACATTTTTTGGGTCCTTGGTAGTATAGTGCTGAGTATCACCGCCTGTTTTACGGAAGACCTGAGTTAAATTCCCCGCCGGGGAGGCATGACCGGCTTCAGTTTTTAAAGATTGCAGAAAATATTTTGGTGGCAATGAAACGGTTTCTTCTTAATACCAAAAATATCCGTTTTAAAGAAATCCACTGGTTCAGGCCTTGGTCAAAATGCAACCCTATCACCCAGACGATTTTCGTCAGTTCATGTTACAGTCGCTAGCGTATCTATGGTGTAGTGGTTATCACGTCCGCTTTACACGCGGAAGGTCTCAGGTTCAAGCCCTGATAGATACAAAGAAGGTTGATATTTTAGCGATATGTGGACGAGTGAATTGGAGGCTCTCGGTCTCGATAATTTGCCCATTTTTAAAACAGTTTTATCGTATTTACGATGGCCATGACGGGTATCTATGGTGTAGTGGTTATCACGTCCGCCTAACACGCGGAAGGTCCCAGGTTCGAGCCCTGGTAGATACATAATGCTCTTTTTTGACTTGTTGTTAGAACGAAACTTTCGGAGGTTTTTGGCAATTTTTTTAAATTGAAAAGTGACATGTTTTGGGTATCTATGGTGTAGTGGTTATCACGTCCGCCTAACACGCGGAAGGTCCCTGGTTCGAGCCCTGGTAGATACATAATGTTCTTTTTTGACTTGTTGTTAGAACGAAACTTTCGGAGGTTTTTGGCAATTTTTTTAAATTGAAAAGTGACATATTTTGGGTCCTTGGTAGTATAGTGCTGAGTATCACCGCCTGTTTTACGGAAGACCTGAGTTAAATTCCCCGCCGGGGAGGCATGACCGGCTTCAGTTTTTAAAGATAACAGAAAATATTTTGGTGGCAATGAAACGGTTTCTTCTTAATACCAAAAATATCCGTTTTAAAGAAATCCACTGGTTCAGGCCTTGGTCAAAATGCAACCCTATCACCCAGACGATTTTCGTCAGTTCATGTTACAGTCGCTAGCGTATCTATGGTGTAGTGGTTATCACGTCCGCCTAACACGCGGAAGGTCCCAGGTTCGAGCCCTGGTAGATACATAATGTTCTTTTTTGACTTGTTGTTAGAACGAAACTTTCGGAGGTTTTTGGCAATTTTTTTAAATTGAAAAGTGACATTTTTTGGGTCCTTGGTAGTATAGTGCTGAGTATCACCGCCTGTTTTACGGAAGACCTGAGTTAAATTCCCCGCCGGGGAGGCATGACCGGCTTCAGTTTTTAAAGATTGCAGAAAATATTTTGGTGGCAATGAAACGGTTTCTTCTTAATACCAAAAATATCCGTTTTAAAGAAATCCACTGGTTCAGGCCTTGGTAAAAATGCAACCCTATCACCCAGACGATTTTCGTCAGTTCTTGTTACAGTCGCTAGCGTATCTATGGTGTAGTGGTTATCACGTCCGCCTAACACGCGGAAGGTCCCAGGTTCGAGCCCTGGTAGATACATAATGTTCTTTTTTGACTTGTTGTTAGAACGAAACTTTCGGAGGTTTTTGGCAATTTTTTTAAATTGAAAAGTGACATTTTTTGGGTCCTTGGTAGTATAGTGCTGAGTATCACCGCCTGTTTTACGGAAGACCTGAGTTAAATTCCCCGCCGGGGAGGCATGACCGGCTTCAGTTTTTAAAGATTGCAGAAAATATTTTGGTGGCAATGAAACGGTTTCTTCTTAATACCAAAAATATCCGTTTTAAAGAAATCCACTGGTTCAGGCCTTGGTCAAAATGCAACCCTATCACCCAGACGATTTTCGTCAGTTCATGTTACAGTCGCTAGCGTATCTATGGTGTAGTGGTTATCACGTCCGCTTTACACGCGGAAGGTCTCAGGTTCAAGCCCTGATAGATACAAAGAAGGTTGATATTTTAGCGATATGTGGACGAGTGAATTGGAGGCTCTCGGTCTCGATAATTTGCCCATTTTTAAAACAGTTTCATCGTATTTACGATGGCCATGACGGGTATCTATGGTGTAGTGGTTATCACGTCCGCCTAACACGCGGAAGGTCCCAGGTTCGAGCCCTGGTAGATACATAATGCTCTTTTTTGACTTGTTGTTAGAACGAAACTTTCGGAGGTTTTTGGCAATTTTTTTAAATTGAAAAGTGACATGTTTTGGGTATCTATGGTGTAGTGGTTATCACGTCCGCCTAACACGCGGAAGGTCCCTGGTTCGAGCCCTGGTAGATACATAATGTTCTTTTTTGACTTGTTGTTAGAACGAAACTTTCGGAGGTTTTTGGCAATTTTTTTAAATTGAAAAGTGACATATTTTGGGTCCTTGGTAGTATAGTGCTGAGTATCACCGCCTGTTTTACGGAAGACCTGAGTTAAATTCCCCGCCGGGGAGGCATGACCGGCTTCAGTTTTTAAAGATAACAGAAAATATTTTGGTGGCAATGAAACGGTTTCTTCTTAATACCAAAAATATCCGTTTTAAAGAAATCCACTGGTTCAGGCCTTGGTCAAAATGCAACCCTATCACCCAGACGATTTTCGTCAGTTCATGTTACAGTCGCTAGCGTATCTATGGTGTAGTGGTTATCACGTCCGCCTAACACGCGGAAGGTCCCAGGTTCGAGCCCTGGTAGATACATAATGTTCTTTTTTGACTTGTTGTTAGAACGAAACTTTCGGAGGTTTTTGGCAATTTTTTTAAATTGAAAAGTGACATTTTTTGGGTCCTTGGTAGTATAGTGCTGAGTATCACCGCCTGTTTTACGGAAGACCTGAGTTAAATTCCCCGCCGGGGAGGCATGACCGGCTTCAGTTTTTAAAGATTGCAGAAAATATTTTGGTGGCAATGAAACGGTTTCTTCTTAATACCAAAAATATCCGTTTTAAAGAAATCCACTGGTTCAGGCCTTGGTCAAAATGCAACCCTATCTCCAAGACGATTTTCGTCAGTTCATGTTGCAGTCGCTAGCGTATCTATGGTGTAGTGGTTATCACGTCCGCTTTACACGCGGAAGGTCTCAGGTTCGAGCCCTGATAGATACAAAGAAGGTTGATATTTTAGCGATATGTGGACGAGTGAATTGGAGGCTCTCGGTCTCGAAAATTTGCCCATTTTTAAAACAGTTTCATCGTATTTACGACGGCTATGACGGGTATCTATGGTGTAGTGGTTATCACGTCCGCCTAACACGCGGAAGGTCCCAGGATCGAGCCCTGGTAGATACATAATGTTCTTTTTTGCCTTGTTGTTAGAACGAAACTTTCGGAGGTTTTTGGCAATTTTTTTAAATTGAAAAGTGACATGTTTTGGGTATCTATGGTGTAGTGGTTATCACGTCCGCCTAACACGCGGAAGGTCTCAGGTTCGAGCCCTGATAGATACAAAGAAGGTTGATATTTTAGCGATATGTGGACGAGTGAATTGGAGGCTCTCGGTCTCGAAAATTTGCCCATTTTTAAAACAGTTTCATCGTATTTACGACGGCTATGACGGGTATCTATGGTGTAGTGGTTATCACGTCCGCCTAACACGCGGAAGGTCCCAGGTTCGAGCCCTGGTAGATACATAATGTTCTTTTTTGACTTGTTGTTAGAACGAAACTTTCGGAGGTTTTTGGCAATTTTTTTAAATTGAAAAGTGACATTTTTTGGGTCCTTGGTAGTATAGTGCTGAGTATCACCGCCTGTTTTACGGAAGACCTGAGTTAAATTCCCCGCCGGGGAGGCATGACCGGCTTCATTTTTTAAAGATTGCAGAAAATATTTTGGTGGCAATGAAACGGTTTCTTCTAAATACCAAAAATATCCGTTTTAAAGAAATCCACTGGTTCAGGCCTTGGTCAAAATGCAACCCTATCTCCAAGACGATTTTCGTCAGTTCATGTTGCAGTCGCTATCGTATCTATGGTGTAGTGGTTATCACGTCCGCTTAACACGCGGAAGGTCTCAGGTTCGAGCCCTGATAGATACAAAGAAGGTTGATATTTTAGCGATATGTGGACGAGTGAATTGGAGGCTCTCGGTCTCGAAAATTTGCCCATTTTTAAAACAGTTTCATCGTATTTACGACGGCTATGACGGGTATCTATGGTGTAGTGGTCATCACGTCCGCCTAACACGCGGAAGGTCCCAGGATCGAGCCCTGGTAGATACATAATGTTCTTTTTTGCCTTGTTGTTAGAACGAAACTTTCGGAGGTTTTTGGCAATTTTTTTAAATTGAAAAGTGACATATTTTGGGTCCTTGGTAGTATAGTGCTGAGTATCACCGCCTGTTTTACGGAAGACCTGAGTTAAATTCCCCGCCGGGGAGGCATGACCGGCTTCAGTTTTTAAAGATTGCAGAAAATATTTTGGTGGCAATGAAACGGTTTCTTCTTAATACCAAAAATATCCGTTTTAAAGAAATCCACTGGTTCAGGCCTTGGTAAAAATGCAACCCTATCTCCAAGACGATTTTCGTCAGTTCATGTTGCAATCGCTAGCGTATCTAGGGTGTAGTGGTTATCACGTCCGCTTTACACGCGGAAGGTCTCAGGTTCGAGCCCTGATAGATACAAAGAAGGTTGATATTTTAGCGATATGTGGACGAGTGAATTGGAGGCTCTCGGTCTCGAAAATTTGCCCATTTTTAAAACAGTTTCATCGTATTTACGACGGCTATGACGGGTATCTATGGTGTAGTGGTTATCACGTCCGCCTAACACGCGGAAGGTCCCAGGTTCGAGCCCTGGTAGATACATAATGTTCTTTTTTGACTTGTTGTTAGAACGAAACTTTCGGAGGTTTTTGGCAATTTTTTTAAATTGAAAAGTGACATTTTTTGGGTCCTTGGTAGTATAGTGCTGAGTATCACCGCCTGTTTTACGGAAGACCTGAGTTAAATTCCCCGCCGGGGAGGCATGACCGGCTTCATTTTTTAAAGATTGCAGAAAATATTTTGGTGGCAATGAAACGGTTTCTTCTTAATACCAAAAATATCCGTTTTAAAGAAATCCACTGGTTCAGGCCTTGGTCAAAATGCAACCCTATCTCCAAGACGATTTTCGTCAGTTCATGTTGCAGCCGCTAGCGTATCTATGGTGTAGTGGTTATCACGTTCGCTTTACACGCGGAAGGTCTCAGGTTCGAGCCCTGATAGGTACAAAGAAGGTTGATATTTTAGCGAGATGTGGACGAGTGAATTGGAGGCTCTCGGTCTCGAAAATTTGCCCATTTTTAAAAGGGTTTCATCGTATTTACGATGGCTGTGACGGGTATCTATGGAGTAGTGGTTATTGCGTCCGCCTAACACGCGGAAGGTCCCAGGTTCGAGCCCTGGTAGATACATAATGTTCTTTTTTGACTTGTTGTTAGAACGAAACTTTCGGAGATTTTGGCAATTTTTTTAAATTGAAAAGTGGCATATTTTGGGTCCTTGGTAGTATAGTGCTGAGTATCACCGCCTGTTTTACGGAAGACCTGAGTTAAATTCCCCGCCGGGGAGGCATGACCGGCTTCAGTTTTTAAAGATTGCAGAAAATATTTTGGTGGCAATGAAACGGTTTCTTCTTAATACCAAAAATATCCGTTTTAAAGAAATCCACTGGTTCAGGCCTTGGTAAAAATGCAACCCTATCACCCAGACGATTTTCGTCAGTTCATGTTACAGTCGCTAGCGTATCTATGGTGTAGTGGTTATCACGTCCGCCTAACACGCGGAAGGTCCCAGGTTCGAGCCCTGGTAGATACATAATGTTCTTTTTTGACTTGTTGTTAGAACGAAACTTTCGGAGGTTTTTGGCAATTTTTTTAAATTGAAAAGTGACATTTTTTGGGTCCTTGGTAGTATAGTGCTGAGTATCACCGCCTGTTTTACGGAAGACCTGAGTTAAATTCCCCGCCGGGGAGGCATGACCGGCTTCAGTTTTTAAAGATTGCAGAAAATATTTTGGTGGCAATGAAACGGTTTCTTCTTAATACCAAAAATATCCGTTTTAAAGAAATCCACTGGTTCAGGCCTTGGTCAAAATGCAACCCTATCACCCAGACGATTTTCGTCAGTTCATGTTACAGTCGCTAGCGTATCTATGGTGTAGTGGTTATCACGTCCGCTTTACACGCGGAAGGTCTCAGGTTCAAGCCCTGATAGATACAAAGAAGGTTGATATTTTAGCGATATGTGGACGAGTGAATTGGAGGCTCTCGGTCTCGATAATTTGCCCATTTTTAAAACAGTTTTATCGTATTTACGATGGCCATGACGGGTATCTATGGTGTAGTGGTTATCACGTCCGCCTAACACGCGGAAGGTCCCAGGTTCGAGCCCTGGTAGATACATAATGCTCTTTTTTGACTTGTTGTTAGAACGAAACTTTCGGAGGTTTTTGGCAATTTTTTTAAATTGAAAAGTGACATGTTTTGGGTATCTATGGTGTAGTGGTTATCACGTCCGCCTAACACGCGGAAGGTCCCTGGTTCGAGCCCTGGTAGATACATAATGTTCTTTTTTGACTTGTTGTTAGAACGAAACTTTCGGAGGTTTTTGGCAATTTTTTTAAATTGAAAAGTGACATATTTTGGGTCCTTGGTAGTATAGTGCTGAGTATCACCGCCTGTTTTACGGAAGACCTGAGTTAAATTCCCCGCCGGGGAGGCATGACCGGCTTCAGTTTTTAAAGATAACAGAAAATATTTTGGTGGCAATGAAACGGTTTCTTCTTAATACCAAAAATATCCGTTTTAAAGAAATCCACTGGTTCAGGCCTTGGTCAAAATGCAACCCTATCACCCAGACGATTTTCGTCAGTTCATGTTACAGTCGCTAGCGTATCTATGGTGTAGTGGTTATCACGTCCGCCTAACACGCGGAAGGTCCCAGGTTCGAGCCCTGGTAGATACATAATGTTCTTTTTTGACTTGTTGTTAGAACGAAACTTTCGGAGGTTTTTGGCAATTTTTTTAAATTGAAAAGTGACATTTTTTGGGTCCTTGGTAGTATAGTGCTGAGTATCACCGCCTGTTTTACGGAAGACCTGAGTTAAATTCCCCGCCGGGGAGGCATGACCGGCTTCAGTTTTTAAAGATTGCAGAAAATATTTTGGTGGCAATGAAACGGTTTCTTCTTAATACCAAAAATATCCGTTTTAAAGAAATCCACTGGTTCAGGCCTTGGTAAAAATGCAACCCTATCACCCAGACGATTTTCGTCAGTTCTTGTTACAGTCGCTAGCGTATCTATGGTGTAGTGGTTATCACGTCCGCCTAACACGCGGAAGGTCCCAGGTTCGAGCCCTGGTAGATACATAATGTTCTTTTTTGACTTGTTGTTAGAACGAAACTTTCGGAGGTTTTTGGCAATTTTTTTAAATTGAAAAGTGACATTTTTTGGGTCCTTGGTAGTATAGTGCTGAGTATCACCGCCTGTTTTACGGAAGACCTGAGTTAAATTCCCCGCCGGGGAGGCATGACCGGCTTCAGTTTTTAAAGATTGCAGAAAATATTTTGGTGGCAATGAAACGGTTTCTTCTTAATACCAAAAATATCCGTTTTAAAGAAATCCACTGGTTCAGGCCTTGGTCAAAATGCAACCCTATCACCCAGACGATTTTCGTCAGTTCATGTTACAGTCGCTAGCGTATCTATGGTGTAGTGGTTATCACGTCCGCTTTACACGCGGAAGGTCTCAGGTTCAAGCCCTGATAGATACAAAGAAGGTTGATATTTTAGCGATATGTGGACGAGTGAATTGGAGGCTCTCGGTCTCGATAATTTGCCCATTTTTAAAACAGTTTCATCGTATTTACGATGGCCATGACGGGTATCTATGGTGTAGTGGTTATCACGTCCGCCTAACACGCGGAAGGTCCCAGGTTCGAGCCCTGGTAGATACATAATGCTCTTTTTTGACTTGTTGTTAGAACGAAACTTTCGGAGGTTTTTGGCAATTTTTTTAAATTGAAAAGTGACATGTTTTGGGTATCTATGGTGTAGTGGTTATCACGTCCGCCTAACACGCGAAAGGTCCCTGGTTCGAGCCCTGGTAGATACATAATGTTCTTTTTTGACTTGTTGTTAGAACGAAACTTTCGGAGGTTTTTGGCAATTTTTTTAAATTGAAAAGTGACATATTTTGGGTCCTTGGTAGTATAGTGCTGAGTATCACCGCCTGTTTTACGGAAGACCTGAGTTAAATTCCCCGCCGGGGAGGCATGACCGGCTTCAGTTTTTAAAGATAACAGAAAATATTTTGGTGGCAATGAAACGGTTTCTTCTTAATACCAAAAATATCCGTTTTAAAGAAATCCACTGGTTCAGGCCTTGGTCAAAATGCAACCCTATCACCCAGACGATTTTCGTCAGTTCATGTTACAGTCGCTAGCGTATCTATGGTGTAGTGGTTATCACGTCCGCCTAACACGCGGAAGGTCCCAGGTTCGAGCCCTGGTAGATACATAATGTTCTTTTTTGACTTGTTGTTAGAACGAAACTTTCGGAGGTTTTTGGCAATTTTTTTAAATTGAAAAGTGACATTTTTTGGGTCCTTGGTAGTATAGTGCTGAGTATCACCGCCTGTTTTACGGAAGACCTGAGTTAAATTCCCCGCCGGGGAGGCATGACCGGCTTCAGTTTTTAAAGATTGCAGAAAATATTTTGGTGGCAATGAAACGGTTTCTTCTTAATACCAAAAATATCCGTTTTAAAGAAATCCACTGGTTCAGGCCTTGGTCAAAATGCAACCCTATCTCCAAGACGATTTTCGTCAGTTCATGTTGCAGTCGCTAGCGTATCTATGGTGTAGTGGTTATCACGTCCGCTTTACACGCGGAAGGTCTCAGGTTCGAGCCCTGATAGATACAAAGAAGGTTGATATTTTAGCGATATGTGGACGAGTGAATTGGAGGCTCTCGGTCTCGAAAATTTGCCCATTTTTAAAACAGTTTCATCGTATTTACGACGGCTATGACGGGTATCTATGGTGTAGTGGTTATCACGTCCGCCTAACACGCGGAAGGTCCCAGGATCGAGCCCTGGTAGATACATAATGTTCTTTTTTGCCTTGTTGTTAGAACGAAACTTTCGGAGGTTTTTGGCAATTTTTTTAAATTGAAAAGTGACATGTTTTGGGTATCTATGGTGTAGTGGTTATCACGTCCGCCTAACAAGCGGAAGGTCCCTGGTTCGAGCCCTGGTAGATACATAATGTTCTTTTTTGACTTGTTGTTAGAACGAAACTTTCGGAGGTTTTTGGCAATTTTTTTAAATTGAAAAGTGACATATTTTGGGTCCTTGGTAGTATAGTGCTGAGTATCACCGCCTGTTTTACGGAAGACCTGAGTTAAATTCCCCGCCGGGGAGGCATGACCGGCTTCAGTTTTTAAAGATAACAGAAAATATTTTGGTGGCAATGAAACGGTTTCTTCTTAATACCAAAAATATCCGTTTTAAAGAAATCCACTGGTTCAGGCCTTGGTCAAAATGCAACCCTATCACCCAGACGATTTTCGTCAGTTCATGTTACAGTCGCTAGCGTATCTATGGTGTAGTGGTTATCACGTCCGCCTAACACGCGGAAGGTCCCAGGTTCGAGCCCTGGTAGATACATAATGTTCTTTTTTGACTTGTTGTTAGAACGAAACTTTCGGAGGTTTTTGGCAATTTTTTTAAATTGAAAAGTGACATTTTTTGGGTCCTTGGTAGTATAGTGCTGAGTATCACCGCCTGTTTTACGGAAGACCTGAGTTAAATTCCCCGCCGGGGAGGCATGACCGGCTTCAGTTTTTAAAGATTGCAGAAAATATTTTGGTGGCAATGAAACGGTTTCTTCTTAATACCAAAAATATCCGTTTTAAAGAAATCCACTGGTTCAGGCCTTGGTCAAAATGCAACCCTATCTCCAAGACGATTTTCGTCAGTTCATGTTGCAGTCGCTAGCGTATCTATGGTGTAGTGGTTATCACGTCCGCTTTACACGCGGAAGGTCTCAGGTTCGAGCCCTGATAGATACAAAGAAGGTTGATATTTTAGCGATATGTGGACGAGTGAATTGGAGGCTCTCGGTCTCGAAAATTTGCCCATTTTTAAAACAGTTTCATCGTATTTACGACGGCTATGACGGGTATCTATGGTGTAGTGGTTATCACGTCCGCCTAACACGCGGAAGGTCCCAGGATCGAGCCCTGGTAGATACATAATGTTCTTTTTTGCCTTGTTGTTAGAACGAAACTTTCGGAGGTTTTTGGCAATTTTTTTAAATTGAAAAGTGACATATTTTGGGTCCTTGGTAGTATAGTGCTGAGTATCACCGCCTGTTTTACGGAAGACCTGAGTTAAATTCCCCGCCGGGGAGGCATGACCGGCTTCAGTTTTTAAAGATTGCAGAAAATATTTTGGTGGCAATGAAACGGTTTCTTCTTAATACCAAAAATATCCGTTTTAAAGAAATCCACTGGTTCAGGCCTTGGTCAAAATGCAACCCTATCACCCAGACGATTTTCGTCAGTTCATGTTACAGTCGCTAGCGTATCTATGGTGTAGTGGTTATCACGTCCGCCTAACACGCGGAAGGTCCCAGGTTCGAGCCCTGGTAGATACATAATGTTCTTTTTTGACTTGTTGTTAGAACGAAACTTTCGGAGGTTTTTGGCAATTTTTTTAAATTGAAAAGTGACATTTTTTGGGTCCTTGGTAGTATAGTGCTGAGTATCACCGCCTGTTTTACGGAAGACCTGAGTTAAATTCCCCGCCGGGGAGGCATGACCGGCTTCAGTTTTTAAAGATTGCAGAAAATATTTTGGTGGCAATGAAACGGTTTCTTCTTAATACCAAAAATATCCGTTTTAAAGAAATCCACTGGTTCAGGCCTTGGTCAAAATGCAACCCTATCACCCAGACGATTTTCGTCAGTTCATGTTACAGTCGCTAGCGTATCTATGGTGTAGTGGTTATCACGTCCGCTATACACGCGGAAGGTCTCAGGTTCGAGCCCTGATAGATACAAAGAAGGTTGATATTTTAGCGATATGTGGACGAGTGAATTGGAGGCTCTCGGTCTCGATAATTTGCCCATTTTTAAAACAGTTTCATCGTATTTACGATGGCCATGACGGGTATCTATGGTGTAGTGGTTATCACGTCCGCCTAACACGCGGAAGGTCCCAGGTTCGAGCCCTGGTAGATACATAATGCTCTTTTTTGACTTGTTGTTAGAACGAAACTTTCGGAGGTTTTTGGCAATTTTTTTAAATTGAAAAGTGAAATGTTTTGGGTATCTATGGTGTAGTGGTTATCACGTCCGCCTAACACGCGGAAGGTCCCAGGTTCGAGCCCTGGTAGATACATAATGTTCTTTTTTGACTTGTTGTTAGAACGAAACTTTCGGAGGTTTTTGGCAATTTTTTTAAATTGAAAAGTGACATTTTTTGGGTCCTTGGTATTATAGTGCTGAGTATCACCGCCTGTTTTACGGAAGACCTGAGTTAAATTCCCCGCCGGGGAGGCATGACCGGCTTCAGTTTTTAAAGATTGCAGAAAATATTTTGGTGGCAATGAAACGGTTTCTTCTTAATACCAAAAATATCCGTTTTAAAGAAATCCACTGGTTCAGGCCTTGGTCAAAATGCAACCCTATCTCCAAGACGATTTTCGTCAGTTCATGTTGCAGTCGCTAGCGTATCTATGGTGTAGTGGTTATCACGTCCGCTTTACACGCGGAAGGTCTCAGGTTCGAGCCCTGATAGATACAAAGAAGGTTGATATTTTAGCGATATGTGGACGAGTGAATTGGAGGCTCTCGGTCTCGAAAATTTGCCCATTTTTAAAACAGTTTCATCGTATTTACGACGGCTATGACGGGTATCTATGGTGTAGTGGTTATCACGTCCGCCTAACACGCGGAAGGTCCCAGGATCGAGCCCTGGTAGATACATAATGTTCTTTTTTGCCTTGTTGTTAGAACGAAACTTTCGGAGGTTTTTGGCAATTTTTTTAAATTGAAAAGTGACATGTTTTGGGTATCTATGGTGTAGTGGTTATCACGTCCGCCTAACACGCGGAAGGTCCCTGGTTCGAGCCCTGGTAGATACATAATGTTCTTTTTTGACTTGTTGTTAGAACGAAACTTTCGGAGGTTTTTGGCAATTTTTTTAAATTGAAAAGTGACATATTTTGGGTCCTTGGTAGTATAGTGCTGAGTATCACCGCCTGTTTTACGGAAGACCTGAGTTAAATTCCCCGCCGGGGAGGCATGACCGGCTTCAGTTTTTAAAGATAACAGAAAATATTTTGGTGGCAATGAAACGGTTTCTTCTTAATACCAAAAATATCCGTTTTAAAGAAATCCACTGGTTCAGGCCTTGGTCAAAATGCAACCCTATCACCCAGACGATTTTCGTCAGTTCATGTTACAGTCGCTAGCGTATCTATGGTGTAGTGGTTATCACGTCCGCCTAACACGCGGAAGGTCCCAGGTTCGAGCCCTGGTAGATACATAATGTTCTTTTTTGACTTGTTGTTAGAACGAAACTTTCGGAGGTTTTTGGCAATTTTTTTAAATTGAAAAGTGACATTTTTTGGGTCCTTGGTAGTATAGTGCTGAGTATCACCGCCTGTTTTACGGAAGACCTGAGTTAAATTCCCCGCCGGGGAGGCATGACCGGCTTCAGTTTTTAAAGATTGCAGAAAATATTTTGGTGGCAATGAAACGGTTTCTTCTTAATACCAAAAATATCCGTTTTAAAGAAATCCACTGGTTCAGGCCTTGGTCAAAATGCAACCCTATCACCCAGACGATTTTCGTCAGTTCATGTTACAGTCGCTAGCGTATCTATGGTGTAGTGGTTATCACGTCCGCTATACACGCGGAAGGTCTCAGGTTCGAGCCCTGATAGATACAAAGAAGGTTGATATTTTAGCGATATGTGGACGAGTGAATTGGAGGCTCTCGGTCTCGATAATTTGCCCATTTTTAAAACAGTTTCATCGTATTTACGATGGCCATGACGGGTATCTATGGTGTAGTGGTTATCACGTCCGCCTAACACGCGGAAGGTCCCAGGTTCGAGCCCTGGTAGATACATAATGCTCTTTTTTGACTTGTTGTTAGAACGAAACTTTCGGAGGTTTTTGGCAATTTTTTTAAATTGAAAAGTGAAATGTTTTGGGTATCTATGGTGTAGTGGTTATCACGTCCGCCTAACACGCGGAAGGTCCCAGGTTCGAGCCCTGGTAGATACATAATGTTCTTTTTTGACTTGTTGTTAGAACGAAACTTTCGGAGGTTTTTGGCAATTTTTTTAAATTGAAAAGTGACATTTTTTGGGTCCTTGGTATTATAGTGCTGAGTATCACCGCCTGTTTTACGGAAGACCTGAGTTAAATTCCCCGCCGGGGAGGCATGACCGGCTTCAGTTTTTAAAGATTGCAGAAAATATTTTGGTGGCAATGAAACGGTTTCTTCTTAATACCAAAAATATCCGTTTTAAAGAAATCCACTGGTTCAGGCCTTGGTCAAAATGCAACCCTATCTCCAAGACGATTTTCGTCAGTTCATGTTGCAGTCGCTAGCGTATCTATGGTGTAGTGGTTATCACGTCCGCTTTACACGCGGAAGGTCTCAGGTTCGAGCCCTGATAGATACAAAGAAGGTTGATATTTTAGCGATATGTGGACGAGTGAATTGGAGGCTCTCGGTCTCGAAAATTTGCCCATTTTTAAAACAGTTTCATCGTATTTACGACGGCTATGACGGGTATCTATGGTGTAGTGGTTATCACGTCCGCCTAACACGCGGAAGGTCCCAGGATCGAGCCCTGGTAGATACATAATGTTCTTTTTTGCCTTGTTGTTAGAACGAAACTTTCGGAGGTTTTTGGCAATTTTTTTAAATTGAAAAGTGACATGTTTTGGGTATCTATGGTGTAGTGGTTATCACGTCCGCCTAACACGCGGAAGGTCCCTGGTTCGAGCCCTGGTAGATACATAATGTTCTTTTTTGACTTGTTGTTAGAACGAAACTTTCGGAGGTTTTTGGCAATTTTTTTAAATTGAAAAGTGACATATTTTGGGTCCTTGGTAGTATAGTGCTGAGTATCACCGCCTGTTTTACGGAAGACCTGAGTTAAATTCCCCGCCGGGGAGGCATGACCGGCTTCAGTTTTTAAAGATAACAGAAAATATTTTGGTGGCAATGAAACGGTTTCTTCTTAATACCAAAAATATCCGTTTTAAAGAAATCCACTGGTTCAGGCCTTGGTCAAAATGCAACCCTATCACCCAGACGATTTTCGTCAGTTCATGTTACAGTCGCTAGCGTATCTATGGTGTAGTGGTTATCACGTCCGCCTAACACGCGGAAGGTCCCAGGTTCGAGCCCTGGTAGATACATAATGTTCTTTTTTGACTTGTTGTTAGAACGAAACTTTCGGAGGTTTTTGGCAATTTTTTTAAATTGAAAAGTGACATTTTTTGGGTCCTTGGTAGTATAGTGCTGAGTATCACCGCCTGTTTTACGGAAGACCTGAGTTAAATTCCCCGCCGGGGAGGCATGACCGGCTTCAGTTTTTAAAGATTGCAGAAAATATTTTGGTGGCAATGAAACGGTTTCTTCTTAATACCAAAAATATCCGTTTTAAAGAAATCCACTGGTTCAGGCCTTGGTCAAAATGCAACCCTATCTCCAAGACGATTTTCGTCAGTTCATGTTGCAGTCGCTAGCGTATCTATGGTGTAGTGGTTATCACGTCCGCTTTACACGCGGAAGGTCTCAGGTTCGAGCCCTGATAGATACAAAGAAGGTTGATATTTTAGCGATATGTGGACGAGTGAATTGGAGGCTCTCGGTCTCGAAAATTTGCCCATTTTTAAAACAGTTTCATCGTATTTACGACGGCTATGACGGGTATCTATGGTGTAGTGGTTATCACGTCCGCCTAACACGCGGAAGGTCCCAGGATCGAGCCCTGGTAGATACATAATGTTCTTTTTTGCCTTGTTGTTAGAACGAAACTTTCGGAGGTTTTTGGCAATTTTTTTAAATTGAAAAGTGACATATTTTGGGTCCTTGGTAGTATAGTGCTGAGTATCACCGCCTGTTTTACGGAAGACCTGAGTTAAATTCCCCGCCGGGGAGGCATGACCGGCTTCAGTTTTTAAAGATTGCAGAAAATATTTTGGTGGCAATGAAACGGTTTCTTCTTAATACCAAAAATATCCGTTTTAAAGAAATCCACTGGTTCAGGCCTTGGTCAAAATGCAACCCTATCACCCAGACGATTTTCGTCAGTTCATGTTACAGTCGCTAGCGTATCTATGGTGTAGTGGTTATCACGTCCGCCTAACACGCGGAAGGTCCCAGGTTCGAGCCCTGGTAGATACATAATGTTCTTTTTTGACTTGTTGTTAGAACGAAACTTTCGGAGGTTTTTGGCAATTTTTTTAAATTGAAAAGTGACATTTTTTGGGTCCTTGGTAGTATAGTGCTGAGTATCACCGCCTGTTTTACGGAAGACCTGAGTTAAATTCCCCGCCGGGGAGGCATGACCGGCTTCAGTTTTTAAAGATTGCAGAAAATATTTTGGTGGCAATGAAACGGTTTCTTCTTAATACCAAAAATATCCGTTTTAAAGAAATCCACTGGTTCAGGCCTTGGTCAAAATGCAACCCTATCACCCAGACGATTTTCGTCAGTTCATGTTACAGTCGCTAGCGTATCTATGGTGTAGTGGTTATCACGTCCGCTATACACGCGGAAGGTCTCAGGTTCGAGCCCTGATAGATACAAAGAAGGTTGATATTTTAGCGATATGTGGACGAGTGAATTGGAGGCTCTCGGTCTCGATAATTTGCCCATTTTTAAAACAGTTTCATCGTATTTACGATGGCCATGACGGGTATCTATGGTGTAGTGGTTATCACGTCCGCCTAACACGCGGAAGGTCCCAGGTTCGAGCCCTGGTAGATACATAATGCTCTTTTTTGACTTGTTGTTAGAACGAAACTTTCGGAGGTTTTTGGCAATTTTTTTAAATTGAAAAGTGAAATGTTTTGGGTATCTATGGTGTAGTGGTTATCACGTCCGCCTAACACGCGGAAGGTCCCAGGTTCGAGCCCTGGTAGATACATAATGTTCTTTTTTGACTTGTTGTTAGAACGAAACTTTCGGAGGTTTTTGGCAATTTTTTTAAATTGAAAAGTGACATTTTTTGGGTCCTTGGTATTATAGTGCTGAGTATCACCGCCTGTTTTACGGAAGACCTGAGTTAAATTCCCCGCCGGGGAGGCATGACCGGCTTCAGTTTTTAAAGATTGCAGAAAATATTTTGGTGGCAATGAAACGGTTTCTTCTTAATACCAAAAATATCCGTTTTAAAGAAATCCACTGGTTCAGGCCTTGGTCAAAATGCAACCCTATCTCCAAGACGATTTTCGTCAGTTCATGTTGCAGTCGCTAGCGTATCTATGGTGTAGTGGTTATCACGTCCGCTTTACACGCGGAAGGTCTCAGGTTCGAGCCCTGATAGATACAAAGAAGGTTGATATTTTAGCGATATGTGGACGAGTGAATTGGAGGCTCTCGGTCTCGAAAATTTGCCCATTTTTAAAACAGTTTCATCGTATTTACGACGGCCATGACGGGTATCTATGGTGTAGTGGTTATCACGTCTGCCTAACACGCGGAAGGTCCCAGGTTCGAGCCCTGGTAGATACATAATGTTCTTTTTTGACTTGTTGTTAGAACGAAACTTTCGGAGATTTTGGCAATTTTTTTAAATTGAAAAGTGACATCTTTTGGGTATCTATGTTGTAGTGGTTATCACGTCCGCCTAACACGCGGAAGGTCTCAGGTTCGAGCCCTGATATATACAAAGAAGGTTGATATTTTAGCGAGATGTGGACGAGTGAATTGGAGGCTCTCGGTCTCGAAAATTTGCCCATTTTTAAAACGGTTTCATCGTATTTACGATGGCTGTGACGGGCATCTATGGTGTAGTGGTTATCACGTCCGCCTAACACGCGGAAGGTCCCAGGTTCGAGCCCTGGTAGATACATAATGTTCTTTTTTGACTTGTTGTTAGAACGAAACTTTCGGAGGTTTTTGGCAATTTTTTTAAATTGAAAAGTGACATATTTTGGGTCCTTGGTAGTATAGTGCTGAGTATCACCGCCTGTTTTACGGAAGACCTGAGTTAAATTCCCCGCCGGGGAGGCATGACCGGCTTCAGTTTTTAAAGATTGCAGAAAATATTTTGGTGGCAATGAAACGGTTTCTTCTTAATACCAAAAATATCCGTTTTAAAGAAATCCACTGGTTCAGGCCTTGGTCAAAATGCAACCCTATCACCCAGACGATTTTCGTCAGTTCATGTTACAGTCGCTAGCGTATCTATGTTGTAGTGGTTATCACGTCCGCTTTACACGCGGAAGGTCTCAGGTTCGAGCCCTGATAGATACAAAGAAGGTTGATATTTTAGCGATATGTGGACGAGTGAATTGGAGGCTCTCGGTCTCGATAATTTGCCCATTTTTAAAACAGTTTCATCGTATTTACGATGGCCATGACGGGTATCTATGGTGTAGTGGTTATCACGTCCGCCTAACACGCGGAAGGTCCCAGGTTCGAGCCCTGGTAGATACATAATGCTCTTTTTTGACTTGTTGTTAGAACGAAACTTTCGGAGGTTTTTGGCAATTTTTTTAAATTGAAAAGTGAAATGTTTTGGGTATCTATGGTGTAGTGGTTATCACGTCCGCCTAACACGCGGAAGGTCCCTGGTTCGAGCCCTGGTAGATACATAATGTTCTTTTTTGACTTGTTGTTAGAACGAAACTTTCGGAGGTTTTTGGCAATTTTTTTAAATTGAAAAGTGACATATTTTGGGTCCTTGGTAGTATAGTGCTGAGTATCACCGCCTGTTTTACGGAAGACCTGAGTTAAATTCCCCGCCGGGGAGGCATGACCGGCTTCAGTTTTTAAAGATAACAGAAAATATTTTGGTGGCAATGAAACGGTTTCTTCTTAATACCAAAAATATCCGTTTTAAAGAAATCCACTGGTTCAGGCCTTGGTCAAAATGCAACCCTATCACCCAGACGATTTTCGTCAGTTCATGTTACAGTCGCTAGCGTATCTATGGTGTAGTGGTTATCACGTCCGCCTAACACGCGGAAGGTCCCAGGTTCGAGCCCTGGTAGATACATAATGTCCTTTTTTGACTTGTTGTTAGAACGAAACTTTCGGAGGTTTTTGGCAATTTTTTTAAATTGAAAAGTGACATTTTTTGGGTCCTTGGTAGTATAGTGCTGAGTATCACCGCCTGTTTTACGGAAGACCTGAGTTAAATTCCCCGCCGGGGAGGCATGACCGGCTTCAGTTTTTAAAGATTGCAGAAAATATTTTGGTGGCAATGAAACGGTTTCTTCTTAATACCAAAAATATCCGTTTTAAAGAAATCCACTGGTTCAGGCCTTGGTCAAAATGCAACCCTATCACCCAGACGATTTTCGTCAGTTCATGTTACAGTCGCTAGCGTATCTATGTTGTAGTGGTTATCACGTCCGCTTTACACGCGGAAGGTCTCAGGTTCGAGCCCTGATAGATACAAAGAAGGTTGATATTTTAGCGATATGTGGACGAGTGAATTGGAGGCTCTCGGTCTCGATAATTTGCCCATTTTTAAAACAGTTTCATCGTATTTACGATGGCCATGACGGGTATCTATGGTGTAGTGGTTATCACGTCCGCCTAACACGCGGAAGGTCCCAGGTTCGAGCCCTGGTAGATACATAATGCTCTTTTTTGACTTGTTGTTAGAACGAAACTTTCGGAGGTTTTTGGCAATTTTTTTAAATTGAAAAGTGAAATGTTTTGGGTATCTATGGTGTAGTGGTTATCACGTCCGCCTAACACGCGGAAGGTCCCTGGTTCGAGCCCTGGTAGATACATAATGTTCTTTTTTGACTTGTTGTTAGAACGAAACTTTCGGAGGTTTTTGGCAATTTTTTTAAATTGAAAAGTGACATATTTTGGGTCCTTGGTAGTATAGTGCTGAGTATCACCGCCTGTTTTACGGAAGACCTGAGTTAAATTCCCCGCCGGGGAGGCATGACCGGCTTCAGTTTTTAAAGATAACAGAAAATATTTTGGTGGCAATGAAACGGTTTCTTCTTAATACCAAAAATATCCGTTTTAAAGAAATCCACTGGTTCAGGCCTTGGTCAAAATGCAACCCTATCTCCAAGACGATTTTCGTCAGTTCATGTTGCAGTCGCTAGCGTATCTATGGTGTAGTGGTTATCACGTCCGCTTTACACGCGGAAGGTCTCAGGTTCGAGCCCTGATAGATACAAAGAAGGTTGATATTTTAGCGATATGTGGACGAGTGAATTGGAGGCTCTCGGTCTCGAAAATTTGCCCATTTTTAAAACAGTTTCATCGTATTTACGACGGCTATGACGGGTATCTATGGTGTAGTGGTTATCACGTCCGCCTAACACGCGGAAGGTCCCAGGATCGAGCCCTGGTAGATACATAATGTTCTTTTTTGCCTTGTTGTTAGAACGAAACTTTCGGAGGTTTTTGGCAATTTTTTTAAATTGAAAAGTGACATATTTTGGGTCCTTGGTAGTATAGTGCTGAGTATCACCGCCTGTTTTACGGAAGACCTGAGTTAAATTCCCCGCCGGGGAGGCATGACCGGCTTCAGTTTTTAAAGATTGCAGAAAATATTTTGGTGGCAATGAAACGGTTTCTTCTTAATACCAAAAATATCCGTTTTAAAGAAATCCACTGGTTCAGGCCTTGGTCAAAATGCAACCCTATCACCCAGACGATTTTCGTCAGTTCATGTTACAGTCGCTAGCGTATCTATGGTGTAGTGGTTATCACGTCCGCCTAACACGCGGAAGGTCCCAGGTTCGAGCCCTGGTAGATACATAATGTTCTTTTTTGACTTGTTGTTAGAACGAAACTTTCGGAGGTTTTTGGCAATTTTTTTAAATTGAAAAGTGACATTTTTTGGGTCCTTGGTAGTATAGTGCTGAGTATCACCGCCTGTTTTACGGAAGACCTGAGTTAAATTCCCCGCCGGGGAGGCATGACCGGCTTCAGTTTTTAAAGATTGCAGAAAATATTTTGGTTTTCAATGAAACGGTTTCTTCTTAATACCAAAAATATCCGTTTTAAAGAAATCCACTGGTTCAGGCCTTGGTCAAAATGCAACCCTATCACCCAGACGATTTTCGTCAGTTCATGTTACAGTCGCTAGCGTATCTATGGTGTAGTGGTTATCACGTCCGCTTTACACGCGGAAGGTCTCAGGTTCGAGCCCTGATAGATACAAAGAAGGTTGATATTTTAGCGATATGTGGACGAGTGAATTGGAGGCTCTCGGTCTCGATAATTTGCCCATTTTTAAAACAGTTTCATCGTATTTACGATGGCCATGACGGGTATCTATGGTGTAGTGGTTATCACGTCCGCCTAACACGCGGAAGGTCCCAGGTTCGAGCCCTGGTAGATACATAATGCTCTTTTTTGACTTGTTGTTAGAACGAAACTTTCGGAGGTTTTTGGCAATTTTTTTAAATTGAAAAGTGAAATGTTTTGGGTATCTATGGTGTAGTGGTTATCACGTCCGCCTAACACGCGGAAGGTCCCAGGTTCGAGCCCTGGTAGATACATAATGTTCTTTTTTGACTTGTTGTTAGAACGAAACTTTCGGAGGTTTTTGGCAATTTTTTTAAATTGAAAAGTGACATTTTTTGGGTCCTTGGTATTATAGTGCTGAGTATCACCGCCTGTTTTACGGAAGACCTGAGTTAAATTCCCCGCCGGGGAGGCATGACCGGCTTCAGTTTTTAAAGATTGCAGAAAATATTTTGGTGGCAATGAAACGGTTTCTTCTTAATACCAAAAATATCCGTTTTAAAGAAATCCACTGGTTCAGGCCTTGGTCAAAATGCAACCCTATCTCCAAGACGATTTTCGTCAGTTCATGTTGCAGTCGCTAGCGTATCTATGGTGTAGTGGTTATCACGTCCGCTTTACACGCGGAAGGTCTCAGGTTCGAGCCCTGATAGATACAAAGAAGGTTGATATTTTAGCGATATGTGGACGAGTGAATTGGAGGCTCTCGGTCTCGAAAATTTGCCCATTTTTAAAACAGTTTCATCGTATTTACGACGGCCATGACGGGTATCTATGGTGTAGTGGTTATCACGTCCGCCTAACACGCGGAAGGTCCCAGGTTCGAGCCCTGGTAGATACATAATGTTCTTTTTTGACTTGTTGTTAGAACGAAACTTTCGGAGATTTTGGCAATTTTTTTAAATTGAAAAGTGACATCTTTTGGGTATCTATGTTGTAGTGGTTATCACGTCCGCCTAACACGCGGAAGGTCTCAGGTTCGAGCCCTGATATATACAAAGAAGGTTGATATTTTAGCGAGATGTGGACGAGTGAATTGGAGGCTCTCGGTCTCGAAAATTTGCCCATTTTTAAAACGGTTTCATCGTATTTACGATGGCTGTGACGGGCATCTATGGTGTAGTGGTTATCACGTCCGCCTAACACGCGGAAGGTCCCAGGTTCGAGCCCTGGTAGATACATAATGTTCTTTTTTGACTTGTTGTTAGAACGAAACTTTCGGAGGTTTTTGGCAATTTTTTTAAATTGAAAAGTGACATATTTTGGGTCCTTGGTAGTATAGTGCTGAGTATCACCGCCTGTTTTACGGAAGACCTGAGTTAAATTCCCCGCCGGGGAGGCATGACCGGCTTCAGTTTTTAAAGATTGCAGAAAATATTTTGGTGGCAATGAAACGGTTTCTTCTTAATACCAAAAATATCCGTTTTAAAGAAATCCACTGGTTCAGGCCTTGGTCAAAATGCAACCCTATCACCCAGACGATTTTCGTCAGTTCATGTTACAGTCGCTAGCGTATCTATGTTGTAGTGGTTATCACGTCCGCTTTACACGCGGAAGGTCTCAGGTTCGAGCCCTGATAGATACAAAGAAGGTTGATATTTTAGCGATATGTGGACGAGTGAATTGGAGGCTCTCGGTCTCGATAATTTGCCCATTTTTAAAACAGTTTCATCGTATTTACGATGGCCATGACGGGTATCTATGGTGTAGTGGTTATCACGTCCGCCTAACACGCGGAAGGTCCCAGGTTCGAGCCCTGGTAGATACATAATGCTCTTTTTTGACTTGTTGTTAGAACGAAACTTTCGGAGGTTTTTGGCAATTTTTTTAAATTGAAAAGTGAAATGTTTTGGGTATCTATGGTGTAGTGGTTATCACGTCCGCCTAACACGCGGAAGGTCTCAGGTTCGAGCTCTGATATATACAAAGAAGGTTGATATTTTAGCGAGATGTGGACGAGTGAATTGGAGGCTCTCGGTCTCGAAAATTTGCCCATTTTTAAAACGGTTTCATCGTATTTACGATGGCTGTGACGGGCATCTATGGTGTAGTGGTTATAACGTCCGCCTAACACGCGGAAGGTCCCAGGTTCGAGCCCTGGTAGATACATAATGTTCTTTTTTGACTTGTTGTTAGAACGAAACTTTCGGAGGTTTTTGGCAATTTTTTTAAATTGAAAAGTGACATATTTTGGGTCCTTGGTAGTATAGTGCTGAGTATCACCGCCTGTTTTACGGAAGACCTGAGTTAAATTCCCCGCCGGGGAGGCATGACCGGCTTCAGTTTTTAAAGATAACAGAAAATATTTTGGTGGCAATGAAACGGTTTCTTCTTAATACCAAAAATATCCGTTTTAAAGAAATCCACTGGTTCACGCCTTGGTCAAAATGCAACCCTATCTCCAAGACGATTTTCGTCAGTTCATGTTGCAGTCGCTAGCGTATCTATGGTGTAGTGGTTATCACGTCCGCTTTACACGCGGAAGGTCTCAGGTTCTAGCCCTGATAGGTACAAAGAAGGTTGATATTTTAGCGATATGTGGACGAGTGAATTGGCGGCTCTCGGTCTCGAAAATTTGCCCATTTTTAAAACGGTTTCATCGTATTTACGATGGCTATGACGGGTATCTATGGTGTAGTGGTTATCACGTCCGCCTAACACGCGGAAGGTCCCAGGTTCGAGCCCTGGTAGATACATAATGTTCTTTTTTGACTTGTTGTTAGAACGAAACTTTCGGAGGTTTTTGGCAATTTTTTTAAATTGAAAAGTGACATTTTTTGGGTCCTTGGTAGTATAGTGCTGAGTATCACCGCCTGTTTTACGGAAGACCTGAGTTAAATTCCCCGCCGGGGAGGCATGACCGGCTTCAGTTTTTAAAGATTGCAGAAAATATTTTGGTGGCAATGAAACGGTTTCTTCTTAATACCAAAAATATCCGTTTTAAAGAAATCCACTGGTTCAGGCCTTGGTCAAAATGCAACCCTATCTCCAAGACGATTTTCGTCAGTTCATGTTGCAGTCGCTAGCGTATCTATGGTGTAGTGGTTATCACGTCCGCTTTACACGCGGAAGGTCCCAGGTTCGAGCCCTGGTAGATACATAATGTTCTTTTTTGACTTGTTGTTAGAACGAAACTTTCGGAGATTTTGGCAATTTTTTTAAATTGAAAAGTGACATCTTTTGGGTATCTATGTTGTAGTGGTTATCACGTCCGCCTAACACGCGGAAGGTCTCAGGTTCGAGCCCTGATATATACAAAGAAGGTTGATATTTTAGCGAGATGTGGACGAGTGAATTGGAGGCTCTCGGTCTCGAAAATTTGCCCATTTTTAAAACGGTTTCATCGTATTTACGATGGCTGTGACGGGCATCTATGGTGTAGTGGTTATCACGTCCGCCTAACACGCGGAAGGTCCCAGGTTCGAGCCCTGGTAGATACATAATGTTCTTTTTTGACTTGTTGTTAGAACGAAACTTTCGGAGGTTTTTGGCAATTTTTTTAAATTGAAAAGTGACATATTTTGGGTCCTTGGTAGTATAGTGCTGAGTATCACCGCCTGTTTTACGGAAGACCTGAGTTAAATTCCCCGCCGGGGAGGCATGACCGGCTTCAGTTTTTAAAGATTGCAGAAAATATTTTGGTGGCAATGAAACGGTTTCTTCTTAATACCAAAAATATCCGTTTTAAAGAAATCCACTGGTTCAGGCCTTGGTCAAAATGCAACCCTATCACCCAGACGATTTTCGTCAGTTCATGTTACAGTCGCTAGCGTATCTATGTTGTAGTGGTTATCACGTCCGCTTTACACGCGGAAGGTCTCAGGTTCGAGCCCTGATAGATACAAAGAAGGTTGATATTTTAGCGATATGTGGACGAGTGAATTGGAGGCTCTCGGTCTCGATAATTTGCCCATTTTTAAAACAGTTTCATCGTATTTACGATGGCCATGACGGGTATCTATGGTGTAGTGGTTATCACGTCCGCCTAACACGCGGAAGGTCCCAGGTTCGAGCCCTGGTAGATACATAATGCTCTTTTTTGACTTGTTGTTAGAACGAAACTTTCGGAGGTTTTTGGCAATTTTTTTAAATTGAAAAGTGAAATGTTTTGGGTATCTATGGTGTAGTGGTTATCACGTCCGCCTAACACGCGGAAGGTCCCTGGTTCGAGCCCTGGTAGATACATAATGTTCTTTTTTGACTTGTTGTTAGAACGAAACTTTCGGAGGTTTTTGGCAATTTTTTTAAATTGAAAAGTGACATATTTTGGGTCCTTGGTAGTATAGTGCTGAGTATCACCGCCTGTTTTACGGAAGACCTGAGTTAAATTCCCCGCCGGGGAGGCATGACCGGCTTCAGTTTTTAAAGATAACAGAAAATATTTTGGTGGCAATGAAACGGTTTCTTCTTAATACCAAAAATATCCGTTTTAAAGAAATCCACTGGTTCAGGCCTTGGTCAAAATGCAACCCTATCTCCAAGACGATTTTCGTCAGTTCATGTTGCAGTCGCTAGCGTATCTATGGTGTAGTGGTTATCACGTCCGCTTTACACGCGGAAGGTCTCAGGTTCGAGCCCTGATAGATACAAAGAAGGTTGATATTTTAGCGATATGTGGACGAGTGAATTGGAGGCTCTCGGTCTCGAAAATTTGCCCATTTTTAAAACAGTTTCATCGTATTTACGACGGCTATGACGGGTATCTATGGTGTAGTGGTTATCACGTCCGCCTAACACGCGGAAGGTCCCAGGATCGAGCCCTGGTAGATACATAATGTTCTTTTTTGCCTTGTTGTTAGAACGAAACTTTCGGAGGTTTTTGGCAATTTTTTTAAATTGAAAAGTGACATGTTTTGGGTATCTATGGTGTAGTGGTTATCACGTCCGCCTAACACGCGGAAGGTCCCTGGTTCGAGCCCTGGTAGATACATAATGTTCTTTTTTGACTTGTTGTTAGAACGAAACTTTCGGAGGTTTTTGGCAATTTTTTTAAATTGAAAAGTAACATATTTTGGGTCCTTGGTAGTATAGTGCTGAGTATCACCGCCTGTTTTACGGAAGACCTGAGTTAAATTCCCCGCCGGGGAGGCATGACCGGCTTCAGTTTTTAAAGATAACAGAAAATATTTTGGTGGCAATGAAACGGTTTCTTCTTAATACCAAAAATATCCGTTTTAAAGAAATCCACTGGTTCAGGCCTTGGTCAAAATGCAACCCTATCACCCAGACGATTTTCGTCAGTTCATGTTACAGTCGCTAGCGTATCTATGGTGTAGTGGTTATCACGTCCGCCTAACACGCGGAAGGTCCCAGGTTCGAGCCCTGGTAGATACATAATGTTCTTTTTTGACTTGTTGTTAGAACGAAACTTTCGGAGGTTTTTGGCAATTTTTTTAAATTGAAAAGTGACATTTTTTGGGTCCTTGGTAGTATAGTGCTGAGTATCACCGCCTGTTTTACGGAAGACCTGAGTTAAATTCCCCGCCGGGGAGGCATGACCGGCTTCAGTTTTTAAAGATTGCAGAAAATATTTTGGTGGCAATGAAACGGTTTCTTCTTAATACCAAAAATATCCGTTTTAAAGAAATCCACTGGTTCAGGCCTTGGTCAAAATGCAACCCTATCTCCAAGACGATTTTCGTCAGTTCATGTTGCAGTCGCTAGTGTATCTATGGTGTAGTGGTTATCACGTCCGCTTTACACGCGGAAGGTCTCAGGTTCGAGCCCTGATAGATACAAAGAAGGTTGATATTTTAGCGATATGTGGACGAGTGAATTGGAGGCTCTCGGTCTCGAAAATTTGCCCATTTTTAAAACAGTTTCATCGTATTTACGACGGCTATGACGGGTATCTATGGTGTAGTGGTTATCACGTCCGCCTAACACGCGGAAGGTCCCAGGATCGAGCCCTGGTAGATACATAATGTTCTTTTTTGCCTTGTTGTTAGAACGAAACTTTCGGAGGTTTTTGGCAATTTTTTTAAATTGAAAAGTGACATATTTTGGGTCCTTGGTAGTATAGTGCTGAGTATCACCGCCTGTTTTACGGAAGACCTGAGTTAAATTCCCCGCCGGGGAGGCATGACCGGCTTCAGTTTTTAAAGATTGCAGAAAATATTTTGGTGGCAATGAAACGGTTTCTTCTTAATACCAAAAATATCCGTTTTAAAGAAATCCACTGGTTCAGGCCTTGGTCAAAATGCAACCCTATCACCCAGACGATTTTCGTCAGTTCATGTTACAGTCGCTAGCGTATCTATGGTGTAGTGGTTATCACGTCCGCCTAACACGCGGAAGGTCCCAGGTTCGAGCCCTGGTAGATACATAATGTTCTTTTTTGACTTGTTGTTAGAACGAAACTTTCGGAGGTTTTTGGCAATTTTTTTAAATTGAAAAGTGACATTTTTTGGGTCCTTGGTAGTATAGTGCTGAGTATCACCGCCTGTTTTACGGAAGACCTGAGTTAAATTCCCCGCCGGGGAGGCATGACCGGCTTCATTTTTTAAAGATTGCAGAAAATATTTTGGTGGCAATGAAACGGTTTCTTCTTAATACCAAAAATATCCGTTTTAAAGAAATCCACTGGTTCAGGCCTTGGTCAAAATGCAACCCTATCTCCAAGACGATTTTCGTCAGTTCATTTTGCAGTCGCTAGCGTATCTATGGTGTAGTGGTTATCACGTCCGCTTTACACGCGGAAGGTCTCAGGTTCGAGCCCTGATAGGTACAAAGAAGGTTGATATTTTAGCGATATGTGGACGAGTGAATTGGCGGCTCTCGGTCTCGAAAATTTGCCCATTTTTAAAACGGTTTCATCGTATTTACGATGGCTATGACGGGTATCTATGGTGTAGTGGTTATCACGTCCGCCTAACACGCGGAAGGTCCCAGGTTCGAGCCCTGGTAGATACATAATGTTCTTTTTTGACTTGTTGTTAGAACGAAACTTTCGGAGGTTTTTGGCAATTTTTTTAAATTGAAAAGTGACATTTTTTGGGTCCTTGGTAGTATAGTGCTGAGTATCACCGCCTGTTTTACGGAAGACCTGAGTTAAATTCCCCGCCGGGGAGGCATGACCGGCTTCATTTTTTAAAGATTGCAGAAAATATTTTGGTGGCAATGAAACGGTTTCTTCTTAATACCAAAAATATCCGTTTTAAAGAAATCCACTGGTTCAGGCCTTGGTCAAAATGCAACCCTATCACCCAGACGATTTTCGTCAGTTCATGTTACAGTCGCTAGCGTATCTATGGTGTAGTGGTTATCACGTTCGCTTTACACGCGGAAGGTCTCAGGTTCGAGCCCTGATAGGTACAAAGAAGGTTGATATTTTAGCGAGATGTGGACGAGTGAATTGGAGGCTCTCGGTCTCGAAAATTTGCCCATTTTTAAAACGGTTTCATCGTATTTACGATGGCTGCGACGGGTATCTATGGAGTAGTGGTTATTGCGTCCGCCTAACACGCGGAAGGTCCCAGGTTCGAGCCCTGGTAGATACATAATGTTCTTTTTTGACTTGTTGTTAGAACGAAACTTTCGGAGATTTTGGCAATTTTTTTAAATTGAAAAGTGACATCTTTTGGGTATCTATGTTGTAGTGGTTATCACGTCCGCCTAACACGCGGAAGGTCTCAGGTTCGAGCCCTGATATATACAAAGAAGGTTGATATTTTAGCGAGATGTGGACGAGTGAATTGGAGGCTCTCGGTCTCGAAAATTTGCCCATTTTTAAAACGGTTTCATCGTATTTACGATGGCTGTGACGGGCATCTATGGTGTAGTGGTTATCACGTCCGCCTAACACGCGGAAGGTCCCAGGTTCGAGCCCTGGTAGATACATAATGTTCTTTTTTGACTTGTTGTTAGAACGAAACTTTCGGAGGTTTTTGGCAATTTTTTTAAATTGAAAAGTGACATTTTTTGGGTCCTTGGTAGTATAGTGCTGAGTATCACCGCCTGTTTTACGGAAGACCTGAGTTAAATTCCCCGCCGGGGAGGCATGACCGGCTTCAGTTTTTAAAGATTGCAGAAAATATTTTGGTGGCAATGAAACGGTTTCTTCTTAATACCAAAAATATCCGTTTTAAAGAAATCCACTGGTTCAGGCCTTGGTCAAAATGCAACCCTATCACCCAGACGATTTTCGTCAGTTCATGTTACAGTCGCTAGCGTATCTATGGTGTAGTGGTTATCACGTCCGCTTTACACGCGGAAGGTCTCAGGTTCGAGCCCTGATAGATACAAAGAAGGTTGATATTTTAGCGATATGTGGACGAGTGAATTGGAGGCTCTCGGTCTCGATAATTTGCCCATTTTTAAAACAGTTTCATCGTATTTACGATGGCCATGACGGGTATCTATGGTGTAGTGGTTATCACGTCCGCCTAACACGCGGAAGGTCCCAGGTTCGAGCCCTGGTAGATACATAATGCTCTTTTTTGACTTGTTGTTAGAACGAAACTTTCGGAGGTTTTTGGCAATTTTTTTAAATTGAAAAGTGACATCTTTTGGGTATCTATGTTGTAGTGGTTATCACGTCCGCCTAACACGCGGAAGGTCTCAGGTTCGAGCCCTGATATATACAAAGAAGGTTGATATTTTAGCGAGATGTGGACGAGTGAATTGGAGGCTCTCGGTCTCGAAAATTTGCCCATTTTTAAAACGGTTTCATCGTATTTACGATGGCTGTGACGGGCATCTATGGTGTAGTGGTTATCACGTCCGCCTAACACGCGGAAGGTCCCAGGTTCGAGCCCTGGTAGATACATAATGTTCTTTTTTGACTTGTTGTTAGAACGAAACTTTCGGAGGTTTTTGGCAATTTTTTTAAATTGAAAAGTGACATATTTTGGGTCCTTGGTAGTATAGTGCTGAGTATCACCGCCTGTTTTACGGAAGACCTGAGTTAAATTCCCCGCCGGGGAGGCATGACCGGCTTCAGTTTTTAAAGATTGCAGAAAATATTTTGGTGGCAATGAAACGGTTTCTTCTTAATACCAAAAATATCCGTTTTAAAGAAATCCACTGGTTCAGGCCTTGGTAAAAATGCAACCCTATCACCCAGACGATTTTCGTCAGTTCATGTTACAGTCGCTAGCGTATCTATGGTGTAGTGGTTATCACGTCCGCCTAACACGCGGAAGGTCCCAGGTTCGAGCCCTGGTAGATACATAATGTTCTTTTTTGACTTGTTGTTAGAACGAAACTTTCGGAGGTTTTTGGCAATTTTTTTAAATTGAAAAGTGACATTTTTTGGGTCCTTGGTAGTATAGTGCTGAGTATCACCGCCTGTTTTACGGAAGACCTGAGTTAAATTCCCCGCCGGGGAGGCATGACCGGCTTCAGTTTTTAAAGATTGCAGAAAATATTTTGGTGGCAATGAAACGGTTTCTTCTTAATACCAAAAATATCCGTTTTAAAGAAATCCACTGGTTCAGGCCTTGGTCAAAATGCAACCCTATCACCCAGACGATTTTCGTCAGTTCATGTTACAGTCGCTAGCGTATCTATGGTGTAGTGGTTATCACGTCCGCTTTACACGCGGAAGGTCTCAGGTTCGAGCCCTGATAGATACAAAGAAGGTTGATATTTTAGCGATATGTGGACGAGTGAATTGGAGGCTCTCGGTCTCGATAATTTGCCCATTTTTAAAACAGTTTCATCGTATTTACGATGGCCATGACGGGTATCTATGGTGTAGTGGTTATCACGTCCGCCTAACACGCGGAAGGTCCCAGGTTCGAGCCCTGGTAGATACATAATGCTCTTTTTTGACTTGTTGTTAGAAAGAAACTTTCGGAGGTTTTTGGCAATTTTTTTAAATTGAAAAGTGAAATGTTTTGGGTATCTATGGTGTAGTGGTTATCACGTCCGCCTAACACGCGGAAGGTCCCAGGTTCGAGCCCTGGTAGATACATAATGTTCTTTTTTGACTTGTTGTTAGAACGAAACTTTCGGAGGTTTTTGGCAATTTTTTTAAATTGAAAAGTGACATTTTTTGGGTCCTTGGTATTATAGTGCTGAGTATCACCGCCTGTTTTACGGAAGACCTGAGTTAAATTCCCCGCCGGGGAGGCATGACCGGCTTCAGTTTTTAAAGATTGCAGAAAATATTTTGGTGGCAATGAAACGGTTTCTTCTTAATACCAAAAATATCCGTTTTAAAGAAATCCACTGGTTCAGGCCTTGGTCAAAATGCAACCCTATCTCCAAGACGATTTTCGTCAGTTCATGTTGCAGTCGCTAGCGTATCTATGGTGTAGTGGTTATCACGTCCGCTTTACACGCGGAAGGTCTCAGGTTCGAGCCCTGATAGATACAAAGAAGGTTGATATTTTAGCGATATGTGGACGAGTGAATTGGAGGCTCTCGGTCTCGAAAATTTGCCCATTTTTAAAACAGTTTCATCGTATTTACGACGGCCATGACGGGTATCTATGGTGTAGTGGTTATCACGTCCGCCTAACACGCGGAAGGTCCCAGGTTCGAGCCCTGGTAGATACATAATGTTCTTTTTTGACTTGTTGTTAGAACGAAACTTTCGGAGATTTTGGCAATTTTTTTAAATTGAAAAGTGACATCTTTTGGGTATCTATGTTGTAGTGGTTATCACGTCCGCCTAACACGCGGAAGGTCTCAGGTTCGAGCCCTGATATATACAAAGAAGGTTGATATTTTAGCGAGATGTGGACGAGTGAATTGGAGGCTCTCGGTCTCGAAAATTTGCCCATTTTTAAAACGGTTTCATCGTATTTACGATGGCTGTGACGGGCATCTATGGTGTAGTGGTTATCACGTCCGCCTAACACGCGGAAGGTCCCAGGTTCGAGCCCTGGTAGATACATAATGTTCTTTTTTGACTTGTTGTTAGAACGAAACTTTCGGAGGTTTTTGGCAATTTTTTTAAATTGAAAAGTGACATATTTTGGGTCCTTGGTAGTATAGTGCTGAGTATCACCGCCTGTTTTACGGAAGACCTGAGTTAAATTCCCCGCCGGGGAGGCATGACCGGCTTCAGTTTTTAAAGATAACAGAAAATATTTTGGTGGCAATGAAACGGTTTCTTCTTAATACCAAAAATATCCGTTTTAAAGAAATCCACTGGTTCAGGCCTTGGTAAAAATGCAACCCTATCACCCAGACGATTTTCGTCAGTTCATGTTACAGTCGCTAGCGTATCTATGGTGTAGTGGTTATCACGTCCGCCTAACACGCGGAAGGTCCCAGGTTCGAGCCCTGGTAGATACATAATGTTCTTTTTTGACTTGTTGTTAGAACGAAACTTTCGGAGGTTTTTGGCAATTTTTTTAAATTGAAAAGTGACATTTTTTGGGTCCTTGGTAGTATAGTGCTGAGTATCACCGCCTGTTTTACGGAAGACCTGAGTTAAATTCCCCGCCGGGGAGGCATGACCGGCTTCAGTTTTTAAAGATTGCAGAAAATATTTTGGTGGCAATGAAACGGTTTCTTCTTAATACCAAAAATATCCGTTTTAAAGAAATCCACTGGTTCAGGCCTTGGTCAAAATGCAACCCTATCACCCAGACGATTTTCGTCAGTTCATGTTACAGTCGCTAGCGTATCTATGGTGTAGTGGTTATCACGTCCGCTTTACACGCGGAAGGTCTCAGGTTCGAGCCCTGATAGATACAAAGAAGGTTGATATTTTAGCGATATGTGGACGAGTGAATTGGAGGCTCTCGGTCTCGATAATTTGCCCATTTTTAAAACAGTTTCATCGTATTTACGATGGCCATGACGGGTATCTATGGTGTAGTGGTTATCACGTCCGCCTAACACGCGGAAGGTCCCAGGTTCGAGCCCTGGTAGATACATAATGCTCTTTTTTGACTTGTTGTTAGAAAGAAACTTTCGGAGGTTTTTGGCAATTTTTTTAAATTGAAAAGTGAAATGTTTTGGGTATCTATGGTGTAGTGGTTATCACGTCCGCCTAACACGCGGAAGGTCCCAGGTTCGAGCCCTGGTAGATACATAATGTTCTTTTTTGACTTGTTGTTAGAACGAAACTTTCGGAGGTTTTTGGCAATTTTTTTAAATTGAAAAGTGACATTTTTTGGGTCCTTGGTATTATAGTGCTGAGTATCACCGCCTGTTTTACGGAAGACCTGAGTTAAATTCCCCGCCGGGGAGGCATGACCGGCTTCAGTTTTTAAAGATTGCAGAAAATATTTTGGTGGCAATGAAACGGTTTCTTCTTAATACCAAAAATATCCGTTTTAAAGAAATCCACTGGTTCAGGCCTTGGTCAAAATGCAACCCTATCTCCAAGACGATTTTCGTCAGTTCATGTTGCAGTCGCTAGCGTATCTATGGTGTAGTGGTTATCACGTCCGCTTTACACGCGGAAGGTCTCAGGTTCGAGCCCTGATAGATACAAAGAAGGTTGATATTTTAGCGATATGTGGACGAGTGAATTGGAGGCTCTCGGTCTCGAAAATTTGCCCATTTTTAAAACAGTTTCATCGTATTTACGACGGCCATGACGGGTATCTATGGTGTAGTGGTTATCACGTCCGCCTAACACGCGGAAGGTCCCAGGTTCGAGCCCTGGTAGATACATAATGTTCTTTTTTGACTTGTTGTTAGAACGAAACTTTCGGAGATTTTGGCAATTTTTTTAAATTGAAAAGTGACATCTTTTGGGTATCTATGTTGTAGTGGTTATCACGTCCGCCTAACACGCGGAAGGTCTCAGGTTCGAGCCCTGATATATACAAAGAAGGTTGATATTTTAGCGAGATGTGGACGAGTGAATTGGAGGCTCTCGGTCTCGAAAATTTGCCCATTTTTAAAACGGTTTCATCGTATTTACGATGGCTGTGACGGGCATCTATGGTGTAGTGGTTATCACGTCCGCCTAACACGCGGAAGGTCCCAGGTTCGAGCCCTGGTAGATACATAATGTTCTTTTTTGACTTGTTGTTAGAACGAAACTTTCGGAGGTTTTTGGCAATTTTTTTAAATTGAAAAGTGACATATTTTGGGTCCTTGGTAGTATAGTGCTGAGTATCACCGCCTGTTTTACGGAAGACCTGAGTTAAATTCCCCGCCGGGGAGGCATGACCGGCTTCAGTTTTTAAAGATAACAGAAAATATTTTGGTGGCAATGAAACGGTTTCTTCTTAATACCAAAAATATCCGTTTTAAAGAAATCCACTGGTTCAGGCCTTGGTCAAAATGCAACCCTATCTCCAAGACGATTTTCGTCAGTTCATGTTGCAGTCGCTAGCGTATCTATGGTGTAGTGGTTATCACGTCCGCTTTACACGCGGAAGGTCTCAGGTTCGAGCCCTGATAGATACAAAGAAGGTTGATATTTTAGCGATATGTGGACGAGTGAATTGGAGGCTCTCGGTCTCGAAAATTTGCCCATTTTTAAAACAGTTTCATCGTATTTACGACGGCCATGACGGGTATCTATGGTGTAGTGGTTATCACGTCCGCCTAACACGCGGAAGGTCCCAGGTTCGAGCCCTGGTAGATACATAATGTTCTTTTTTGACTTGTTGTTAGAACGAAACTTTCGGAGATTTTGGCAATTTTTTTAAATTGAAAAGTGACATCTTTTGGGTATCTATGTTGTAGTGGTTATCACGTCCGCCTAACACGCGGAAGGTCTCAGGTTCGAGCCCTGATATATACAAAGAAGGTTGATATTTTAGCGAGATGTGGACGAGTGAATTGGAGGCTCTCGGTCTCGAAAATTTGCCCATTTTTAAAACGGTTTCATCGTATTTACGATGGCTGTGACGGGCATCTATGGTGTAGTGGTTATCACGTCCGCCTAACACGCGGAAGGTCCCAGGTTCGAGCCCTGGTAGATACATAATGTTCTTTTTTGACTTGTTGTTAGAACGAAACTTTCGGAGGTTTTTGGCAATTTTTTTAATTTGAAAAGTGACATATTTTGGGTCCTTGGTAGTATAGTGCTGAGTATCACCGCCTGTTTTACGGAAGACCTGAGTTAAATTCCCCGCCGGGGAGGCATGACCGGCTTCAGTTTTTAAAGATAACAGAAAATATTTTGGTGGCAATGAAACGGTTTCTTCTTAATACCAAAAATATCCGTTTTAAAGAAATCCACTGGTTCAGGCCTTGGTCAAAATGCAACCCTATCTCCAAGACGATTTTCGTCAGTTCATGTTGCAGTCGCTAGCGTATCTATGGTGTAGTGGTTATCACGTCCGCTTTACATGCGGAAGGTCTCAGGTTCGAGCCCTGATAGATACAAAGAAGGTTGATATTTTAGCGATATGTGGACGAGTGAATTGAAGGCTCTCGGTCTCGAAAATTTGCCCATTTTTAAAACGGTTTCATCGTATTTACGATGGCTATGACGGGTATCTATGGTGTAGTGGTTATCACGTCCGCCTAACACGCGGAAGGTCCCAGGTTCGAGCCCTGGTAGATACATAATGTTCTTTTTTGACTTGTTGTTAGAACGAAACTTTCGGAGGTTTTTGGCAATTTTTTTAAATTGAAAAGTGACATTTTTTGGGTCCTTGGTAGTATAGTGCTGAGTATCACCGCCTGTTTTACGGAAGACCTGAGTTAAATTCCCCGCCGGGGAGGCATGACCGGCTTCAGTTTTTAAAGATAACAGAAAATATTTTGGTGGCAATGAAACGGTTTCTTCTTAATACCAAAAATATCCGTTTTAAAGAAATCCACTGGTTCAGGCCTTGGTCAAAATGCAACCCTATCTCCAAGACGATTTTCGTCAGTTCATGTTGCAGTCGCTAGCGTATCTATGGTGTAGTGGTTATCACGTCCGCTTTACACGCGGAAGGTCTCAGGTTCGAGCCCTGATAGATACAAAGAAGGTTGATATTTTAGCAATATGTGGACGAGTGAATTGGAGGCTCTCGGTCTCGAAAATTTGCCCATTTTTAAAACAGTTTCATCGTATTTACGACGGCTATGACGGGTATCTATGGTGTAGTGGTTATCACGTCCGCCTAACACGCGGAAGGTCCCAGGATCGAGCCCTGGTAGACACATAATGTTCTTTTTTGCCTTGTTGTTAGAACGAAACTTTCGGAGGTTTTTGGCAATTTTTTTAAATTGAAAAGTGACATATTTTGGGTCCTTGGTAGTATAGTGCTGAGTATCACCGCCTGTTTTACGGAAGACCTGAGTTAAATTCCCCGCCGGGGAGGCATGACCGGCTTCAGTTTTTAAAGATTGCAGAAAATATTTTGGTGGCAATGAAACGGTTTCTTCTTAATACCAAAAATATCCGTTTTAAAGAAATCCACTGGTTCACGCCTTGGTCAAAATGCAACCCTATCTCCAAGACGATTTTCGTCAGTTCATGTTGCAGTCGCTAGCGTATCTATGGTGTAGTGGTTATCACGTCCGCTTTACACGCGGAAGGTCTCAGGTTCTAGCCCTGATAGGTACAAAGAAGGTTGATATTTTAGCGATATGTGGACGAGTGAATTGGCGGCTCTCGGTCTCGAAAATTTGCCCATTTTTAAAACGGTTTCATCGTATTTACGATGGCTATGACGGGTATCTATGGTGTAGTGGTTATCACGTCCGCCTAACACGCGGAAGGTCCCAGGTTCGAGCCCTGGTAGATACATAATGTTCTTTTTTGACTTGTTGTTAGAACGAAACTTTCGGAGGTTTTTGGCAATTTTTTTAAATTGAAAAGTGACATTTTTTGGGTCCTTGGTAGTATAGTGCTGAGTATCACCGCCTGTTTTACGGAAGACCTGAGTTAAATTCCCCGCCGGGGAGGCATGACCGGCTTCAGTTTTTAAAGATTGCAGAAAATATTTTGGTGGCAATGAAACGGTTTCTTCTTAATACCAAAAATATCCGTTTTAAAGAAATCCACTGGTTCAGGCCTTGGTCAAAATGCAACCCTATCTCCAAGACGATTTTCGTCAGTTCATGTTGCAGTCGCTAGCGTATCTATGGTGTAGTGGTTATCACGTCCGCTTTACACGCGGAAGGTCTCAGGTTCGAGCCCTGATAGATACAAAGAAGGTTGATATTTTAGCGATATGTGGACGAGTGAATTGGAGGCTCTCGGTCTCGAAAATTTGCCCATTTTTAAAACAGTTTCATCGTATTTACGACGGCCATGACGGGTATCTATGGTGTAGTGGTTATCACGTCCGCCTAACACGCGGAAGGTCCCAGGTTCGAGCCCTGGTAGATACATAATGTTCTTTTTTGACTTGTTGTTAGAACGAAACTTTCGGAGATTTTGGCAATTTTTTTAAATTGAAAAGTGACATCTTTTGGGTCCTTGGTAGTATAGTGCTGAGTATCACCGCCTGTTTTACGGAAGACCTGAGTTAAATTCCCCGCCGGGGAGGCATGACCGGCTTCAGTTTTTAAAGATAACAGAAAATATTTTGGTGGCAATGAAACGGTTTCTTCTTAATACCAAAAATATCCGTTTTAAAGAAATCCACTGGTTCAGGCCTTGGTCAAAATGCAACCCTATCTCCAAGACGATTTTCGTCAGTTCATGTTGCAGTCGCTAGCGTATCTATGGTGTAGTGGTTATCACGTCCGCTTTACACGCGGAAGGTCTCAGGTTCGAGCCCTGATAGATACAAAGAAGGTTGATATTTTAGCAATATGTGGACGAGTGAATTGGAGGCTCTCGGTCTCGAAAATTTGCCCATTTTTAAAACAGTTTCATCGTATTTACGACGGCAATGACGGGTATCTATGGTGTAGTGGTTATCACGTCCGCCTAACACGCGGAAGGTCCCAGGATCGAGCCCTGGTAGACACATAATGTTCTTTTTTGCCTTGTTGTTAGAACGAAACTTTCGGAGGTTTTTGGCAATTTTTTTAAATTGAAAAGTGACATATTTTGGGTCCTTGGTAGTATAGTGCTGAGTATCACCGCCTGTTTTACGGAAGACCTGAGTTAAATTCCCCGCCGGGGAGGCATGACCGGCTTCAGTTTTTAAAGATTGCAGAAAATATTTTGGTGGCAATGAAACGGTTTCTTCTTAATACCAAAAATATCCGTTTTAAAGAAATCCACTGGTTCACGCCTTGGTCAAAATGCAACCCTATCTCCAAGACGATTTTCGTCAGTTCATGTTGCAGTCGCTAGCGTATCTATGGTGTAGTTGTTATCACGTCCGCTTTACACGCGGAAGGTCTCAGGTTCTAGCCCTGATAGGTACAAAGAAGGTTGATATTTTAGCGATATGTGGACGAGTGAATTGGCGGCTCTCGGTCTCGAAAATTTGCCCATTTTTAAAACGGTTTCATCGTATTTACGATGGCTATGACGGGTATCTATGGTGTAGTGGTTATCACGTCCGCCTAACACGCGGAAGGTCCCAGGTTCGAGCCCTGGTAGATACATAATGTTCTTTTTTGACTTGTTGTTAGAACGAAACTTTCGGAGGTTTTTGGCAATTTTTTTAAATTGAAAAGTGACATTTTTTGGGTCCTTGGTAGTATAGTGCTGAGTATCACCGCCTGTTTTACGGAAGACCTGAGTTAAATTCCCCGCCGGGGAGGCATGACCGGCTTCAGTTTTTAAAGATTGCAGAAAATATTTTGGTGGCAATGAAACGGTTTCTTCTTAATACCAAAAATATCCGTTTTAAAGAAATCCACTGGTTCAGGCCTTGGTCAAAATGCAACCCTATCTCCAAGACGATTTTCGTCAGTTCATGTTGCAGTCGCTAGCGTATCTATGGTGTAGTGGTTATCACGTCCGCTTTACACGCGGAAGGTCTCAGGTTCGAGCCCTGATAGATACAAAGAAGGTTGATATTTTAGCAATATGTGGACGAGTGAATTGGAGGCTCTCGGTCTCGAAAATTTGCCCATTTTTAAAACAGTTTCATCGTATTTACGACGGCTATGACGGGTATCTATGGTGTAGTGGTTATCACGTCCGCCTAACACGCGGAAGGTCCCAGGATCGAGCCCTGGTAGATACATAATGTTCTTTTTTGCCTTGTTGTTAGAACGAAACTTTCGGAGGTTTTTGGCAATTTTTTTAAATTGAAAAGTGACATATTTTGGGTCCTTGGTAGTATAGTGCTGAGTATCACCGCCTGTTTTACGGAAGACCTGAGTTAAATTCCCCGCCGGGGAGGCATGACCGGCTTCAGTTTTTAAAGATTGCAGAAAATATTTTGGTGGCAATGAAACGGTTTCTTCTTAATACCAAAAATATCCGTTTTAAAGAAATCCACTGGTTCAGGCCTTGGTCAAAATGCAACCCTATCACCCAGACGATTTTCGTCAGTTCATGTTACAGTCGCTAGCGTATCTATGGTGTAGTGGTTATCACGTCCGCTTTACACGCGGAAGGTCTCAGGTTCGAGCCCTGATAGATACAAAGAAGGTTGATATTTTAGCGATATGTGGACGAGTGAATTGGAGGCTCTCGGTCTCGATAATTTGCCCATTTTTAAAACAGTTTCATCGTATTTACGATGGCCATGACGGGTATCTATGGTGTAGTGGTTATCACGTCCGCCTAACACGCGGAAGGTCCCAGGTTCGAGCCATGGTAGATACATAATGCTCTTTTTTGACTTGTTGTTAGAACGAAACTTTCGGAGGTTTTTGGCAATTTTTTTAAATTGAAAAGTGAAATGTTTTGGGTATCTATGGTGTAGTGGTTATCACGTCCGCCTAACACGCGGAAGGTCCCTGGTTCGAGCCCTGGTAGATACATAATGTTCTTTTTTGACTTGTTGTTAGAACGAAACTTTCGGAGGTTTTTGGCAATTTTTTTAAATTGAAAAGTGACATATTTTGGGTCCTTGGTAGTATAGTGCTGAGTATCACCGCCTGTTTTACGGAAGACCTGAGTTAAATTCCCCGCCGGGGAGGCATGACCGGCTTCAGTTTTTAAAGATTGCAGAAAATATTTTGGTGGCAATGAAACGGTTTCTTCTTAATACCAAAAATATCCGTTTTAAAGAAATCCACTGGTTCAGGCCTTGGTCAAAATGCAACCCTATCTCCAAGACGATTTTCGTCAGTTCATGTTGCAGTCGCTAGCGTATCTATGGTGTAGTGGTTATCACGTCCGCTTTACACGCGGAAGGTCTCAGGTTCGAGCCCTGATAGATACATAGAAGGTTGATATTTTAGCGATATGTGGACGAGTGAATTGGAGGCTCTCGGTCTCGAAAATTTGCCCATTTTAAAACGGTTTCATCATATTTACGATGGCTATGACGGGTATCTATGGTGCAGTGGTTATCACGTCCGCCTAACACGCGGAAGGTCCCAGGTTCGAGCCCTGGTAGATACATAATGTTCTTTTTTGACTTGTTGTTAGAACGAAACTTTCGGAGGTTTTTGGCAGCTTTTTCAAATTGAAAAGTGACATATTTTGGGTCATTGGTAGTATAGTGCTGAGTATCACCGCCTGTTTTACGGAAGACCTGAGTTAAATTCCCCGCCGGGGAGGCATGACCGGCTTCAGTTTTTAAAGATTGCAGAAAATATTTTGGTGGCAATGAAACTGTTTCTTCTTAATACCAAAAATATCCGTTTTAAAGAAATCCACTGGTTCAGGCCTTGGTCAAAATGCAACCCTATCACCCAGACGATTTTCGTCAGTTCATGTTACAGTCGCTAGCGTATCTATGGTGTAGTGGTTATCACGTCCGCCTAACACGCGGAAGGTCCCTGGTTCGAGCCCTGGTAGATACATAATGTTCTTTTTTGACTTGTTGTTAGAACGAAACTTTCGGAGGTTTTTGGCAATTTTTTTAAATTGAAAAGTGACATATTTTGGGTCCTTGGTAGTATAGTGCTGAGTATCACCGCCTGTTTTACGGAAGACCTGAGTTAAATTCCCCGCCGGGGAGGCATGACCGGCTTCAGTTTTTAAAGATTGCAGAAAATATTTTGGTGGCAATGAAACGGTTTCTTCTTAATACCAAAAATATCCGTTTTAAAGAAATCCACTGGTTCACGCCTTGGTCAAAATGCAACCCTATCTCCAAGACGATTTTCGTCAGTTCATGTTGCAGTCGCTAGCGTATCTATGGTGTAGTTGTTATCACGTCCGCTTTACACGCGGAAGGTCTCAGGTTCTAGCCCTGATAGGTACAAAGAAGGTTGATATTTTAGCGATATGTGGACGAGTGAATTGGCGGCTCTCGGTCTCGAAAATTTGCCCATTTTTAAAACGGTTTCATCGTATTTACGATGGCTATGACGGGTATCTATGGTGTAGTGGTTATCACGTCCGCCTAACACGCGGAAGGTCCCAGGTTCGAGCCCTGGTAGATACATAATGTTCTTTTTTGACTTGTTGTTAGAACGAAACTTTCGGAGGTTTTTGGCAATTTTTTTAAATTGAAAAGTGACATTTTTTGGGTCCTTGGTAGTATAGTGCTGAGTATCACCGCCTGTTTTACGGAAGACCTGAGTTAAATTCCCCGCCGGGGAGGCATGACCGGCTTCAGTTTTTAAAGATTGCAGAAAATATTTTGGTGGCAATGAAACGGTTTCTTCTTAATACCAAAAATATCCGTTTTAAAGAAATCCACTGGTTCAGGCCTTGGTCAAAATGCAACCCTATCTCCAAGACGATTTTCGTCAGTTCATGTTGCAGTCGCTAGCGTATCTATGGTGTAGTGGTTATCACGTCCGCTTTACACGCGGAAGGTCTCAGGTTCGAGCCCTGATAGATACAAAGAAGGTTGATATTTTAGCAATATGTGGACGAGTGAATTGGAGGCTCTCGGTCTCGAAAATTTGCCCATTTTTAAAACAGTTTCATCGTATTTACGACGGCTATGACGGGTATCTATGGTGTAGTGGTTATCACGTCCGCCTAACACGCGGAAGGTCCCAGGATCGAGCCCTGGTAGATACATAATGTTCTTTTTTGCCTTGTTGTTAGAACGAAACTTTCGGAGGTTTTTGGCAATTTTTTTAAATTGAAAAGTGACATATTTTGGGTCCTTGGTAGTATAGTGCTGAGTATCACCGCCTGTTTTACGGAAGACCTGAGTTAAATTCCCCGCCGGGGAGGCATGACCGGCTTCAGTTTTTAAAGATTGCAGAAAATATTTTGGTGGCAATGAAACGGTTTCTTCTTAATACCAAAAATATCCGTTTTAAAGAAATCCACTGGTTCAGGCCTTGGTCAAAATGCAACCCTATCACCCAGACGATTTTCGTCAGTTCATGTTACAGTCGCTAGCGTATCTATGGTGTAGTGGTTATCACGTCCGCTTTACACGCGGAAGGTCTCAGGTTCGAGCCCTGATAGATACAAAGAAGGTTGATATTTTAGCGATATGTGGACGAGTGAATTGGAGGCTCTCGGTCTCGATAATTTGCCCATTTTTAAAACAGTTTCATCGTATTTACGATGGCCATGACGGGTATCTATGGTGTAGTGGTTATCACGTCCGCCTAACACGCGGAAGGTCCCAGGTTCGAGCCATGGTAGATACATAATGCTCTTTTTTGACTTGTTGTTAGAACGAAACTTTCGGAGGTTTTTGGCAATTTTTTTAAATTGAAAAGTGAAATGTTTTGGGTATCTATGGTGTAGTGGTTATCACGTCCGCCTAACACGCGGAAGGTCCCTGGTTCGAGCCCTGGTAGATACATAATGTTCTTTTTTGACTTGTTGTTAGAACGAAACTTTCGGAGGTTTTTGGCAATTTTTTTAAATTGAAAAGTGACATATTTTGGGTCCTTGGTAGTATAGTGCTGAGTATCACCGCCTGTTTTACGGAAGACCTGAGTTAAATTCCCCGCCGGGGAGGCATGACCGGCTTCAGTTTTTAAAGATTGCAGAAAATATTTTGGTGGCAATGAAACGGTTTCTTCTTAATACCAAAAATATCCGTTTTAAAGAAATCCACTGGTTCAGGCCTTGGTCAAAATGCAACCCTATCTCCAAGACGATTTTCGTCAGTTCATGTTGCAGTCGCTAGCGTATCTATGGTGTAGTGGTTATCACGTCCGCTTTACACGCGGAAGGTCTCAGGTTCGAGCCCTGATAGATACATAGAAGGTTGATATTTTAGCGATATGTGGACGAGTGAATTGGAGGCTCTCGGTCTCGAAAATTTGCCCATTTTAAAACGGTTTCATCATATTTACGATGGCTATGACGGGTATCTATGGTGCAGTGGTTATCACGTCCGCCTAACACGCGGAAGGTCCCAGGTTCGAGCCCTGGTAGATACATAATGTTCTTTTTTGACTTGTTGTTAGAACGAAACTTTCGGAGGTTTTTGGCAGCTTTTTCAAATTGAAAAGTGACATATTTTGGGTCATTGGTAGTATAGTGCTGAGTATCACCGCCTGTTTTACGGAAGACCTGAGTTAAATTCCCCGCCGGGGAGGCATGACCGGCTTCAGTTTTTAAAGATTGCAGAAAATATTTTGGTGGCAATGAAACTGTTTCTTCTTAATACCAAAAATATCCGTTTTAAAGAAATCCACTGGTTCAGGCCTTGGTCAAAATGCAACCCTATCACCCAGACGATTTTCGTCAGTTCATGTTACAGTCGCTAGCGTATCTATGGTGTAGTGGTTATCACGTCCGCCTAACACGCGGAAGGTCCCTGGTTCGAGCCCTGGTAGATACATAATGTTCTTTTTTGACTTGTTGTTAGAACGAAACTTTCGGAGGTTTTTGGCAATTTTTTTAAATTGAAAAGTGACATATTTTGGGTCCTTGGTAGTATAGTGCTGAGTATCACCGCCTGTTTTACGGAAGACCTGAGTTAAATTCCCCGCCGGGGAGGCATGACCGGCTTCAGTTTTTAAAGATTGCAGAAAATATTTTGGTGGCAATGAAACGGTTTCTTCTTAATACCAAAAATATCCGTTTTAAAGAAATCCACTGGTTCAGGCCTTGGTCAAAATGCAACCCTATCTCCAAGACGATTTTCGTCAGTTCATGTTGCAGTCGCTAGCGTATCTATGGTGTAGTGGTTATCACGTCCGCTTTACACGCGGAAGGTCTCAGGTTCGAGCCCTGATAGATACAAAGAAGGTTGATATTTTAGCAATATGTGGACGAGTGAATTGGAGGCTCTCGGTCTCGAAAATTTGCCCATTTTTAAAACAGTTTCATCGTATTTACGACGGCTATGACGGGTATCTATGGTGTAGTGGTTATCACGTCCGCCTAACACGCGGAAGGTCCCAGGATCGAGCCCTGGTAGATACATAATGTTCTTTTTTGCCTTGTTGTTAGAACGAAACTTTCGGAGGTTTTTGGCAATTTTTTTAAATTGAAAAGTGACATATTTTGGGTCCTTGGTAGTATAGTGCTGAGTATCACCGCCTGTTTTACGGAAGACCTGAGTTAAATTCCCCGCCGGGGAGGCATGACCGGCTTCAGTTTTTAAAGATTGCAGAAAATATTTTGGTGGCAATGAAACGGTTTCTTCTTAATACCAAAAATATCCGTTTTAAAGAAATCCACTGGTTCAGGCCTTGGTCAAAATGCAACCCTATCTCCAAGACGATTTTCGTCAGTTCATGTTGCAGTCGCTAGCGTATCTATGGTGTAGTGGTTATCACGTCCGCTTTACACGCGGAAGGTCTCAGGTTCTAGCCCTGATAGGTACAAAGAAGGTTGATATTTTAGCGATATGTGGACGAGTGAATTGGCGGCTCTCGGTCTCGAAAATTTGCCCATTTTTAAAACGGTTTCATCGTATTTACGATGGCTATGACGGGTATCTATGGTGTAGTGGTTATCACGTCCGCCTAACACGCGGAAGGTCCCAGGTTCGAGCCCTGGTAGATACATAATGTTCTTTTTTGACTTGTTGTTAGAACGAAACTTTCGGAGGTTTTTGGCAATTTTTTTAAATTGAAAAGTGAAATGTTTTGGGTATCTATGGTGTAGTGGTTATCACGTCCGCCTAACACGCGGAAGGTCCCTGGTTCAAGCCCTGGTAGATACATAATGTTCTTTTTTGACTTGTTGTTAGAACGAAACTTTCGGAGGTTTTTGGCAATTTTTTTAAATTGAAAAGTGACATTTTTTGGGTCCTTGGTAGTATAGTGCTGAGTATCACCGCCTGTTTTACGGAAGACCTGAGTTAAATTCCCCGCCGGGGAGGCATGACCGGCTTCAGTTTTTAAAGATTGCAGAAAATATTTTGGTGGCAATGAAACGGTTTCTTCTTAATACCAAAAATATCCGTTTTAAAGAAATCCACTGGTTCAGGCCTTGGTCAAAATGCAACCCTATCACCCAGACGATTTTCGTCAGTTCATGTTACAGTCGCTAGCGTATCTATGGTGTAGTGGTTATCACGTCCGCTTTACACGCGGAAGGTCTCAGGTTCGAGCCCTGATAGATACAAAGAAGGTTGATATTTTAGCGATATGTGGACGAGTGAATTGGAGGCTCTCGGTCTCGATAATTTGCCCATTTTTAAAACAGTTTCATCGTATTTACGATGGCCATGACGGGTATCTATGGTGTAGTGGTTATCACGTCCGCCTAACACGCGGAAGGTCCCAGGTTCGAGCCCTGGTAGATGCATAATGTTCTTTTTTGACTTGTTGTTAGAACGAAACTTTCGGAGGTTTTTGGCAATTTTTTTAAATTGAAAAGTGAAATGTTTTGGGTATCTATGGTGTAGTGGTTATCACGTCCGCCTAACACGCGGAAGGTCCCAGGTTCGAGCCCTGGTAGATACATAATGTTCTTTTTTGACTTGTTGTTAGAACGAAACTTTCGGAGGTTTTTGGCAGCTTTTTCAAATTGAAAAGTGACATATTTTGGGTCATTGGTAGTATAGTGCTGAGTATCACCGCCTGTTTTACGGAAGACCTGAGTTAAATTCCCCGCCGGGGAGGCATGACCGGCTTCAGTTTTTAAAGATTGCAGAAAATATTTTGGTGGCAATGAAACTGTTTCTTCTTAATACCAAAAATATCCGTTTTAAAGAAATCCACTGGTTCAGGCCTTGGTCAAAATGCAACCCTATCACCCAGACGATTTTCGTCAGTTCATGTTACAGTCGCTAGCGTATCTATGGTGTAGTGGTTATCACGTCCGCCTAACACGCGGAAGGTCCCTGGTTCGAGCCCTGGTAGATACATAATGTTCTTTTTTGACTTGTTGTTAGAACGAAACTTTCGGAGGTTTTTGGCAATTTTTTTAAATTGAAAAGTGACATATTTTGGGTCCTTGGTAGTATAGTGCTGAGTATCACCGCCTGTTTTACGGAAGACCTGAGTTAAATTCCCCGCCGGGGAGGCATGACCGGCTTCAGTTTTTAAAGATTGCAGAAAATATTTTGGTGGCAATGAAACGGTTTCTTCTTAATACCAAAAATATCCGTTTTAAAGAAATCCACTGGTTCAGGCCTTGGTCAAAATGCAACCCTATCTCCAAGACGATTTTCGTCAGTTCATGTTGCAGTCGCTAGCGTATCTATGGTGTAGTGGTTATCACGTCCGCTTTACACGCGGAAGGTCTCAGGTTCGAGCCCTGATAGATACAAAGAAGGTTGATATTTTAGCAATATGTGGACGAGTGAATTGGAGGCTCTCGGTCTCGAAAATTTGCCCATTTTTAAAACAGTTTCATCGTATTTACGACGGCTATGACGGGTATCTATGGTGTAGTGGTTATCACGTCCGCCTAACACGCGGAAGGTCCCAGGATCGAGCCCTGGTAGATACATAATGTTCTTTTTTGCCTTGTTGTTAGAACGAAACTTTCGGAGGTTTTTGGCAATTTTTTTAAATTGAAAAGTGACATATTTTGGGTCCTTGGTAGTATAGTGCTGAGTATCACCGCCTGTTTTACGGAAGACCTGAGTTAAATTCCCCGCCGGGGAGGCATGACCGGCTTCAGTTTTTAAAGATTGCAGAAAATATTTTGGTGGCAATGAAACGGTTTCTTCTTAATACCAAAAATATCCGTTTTAAAGAAATCCACTGGTTCAGGCCTTGGTCAAAATGCAACCCTATCTCCAAGACGATTTTCGTCAGTTCATGTTGCAGTCGCTAGCGTATCTATGGTGTAGTGGTTATCACGTCCGCTTTACACGCGGAAGGTCTCAGGTTCTAGCCCTGATAGGTACAAAGAAGGTTGATATTTTAGCGATATGTGGACGAGTGAATTGGCGGCTCTCGGTCTCGAAAATTTGCCCATTTTTAAAACGGTTTCATCGTATTTACGATGGCTATGACGGGTATCTATGGTGTAGTGGTTATCACGTCCGCCTAACACGCGGAAGGTCCCAGGTTCGAGCCCTGGTAGATACATAATGTTCTTTTTTGACTTGTTGTTAGAACGAAACTTTCGGAGGTTTTTGGCAATTTTTTTAAATTGAAAAGTGACATTTTTTGGGTCCTTGGTAGTATAGTGCTGAGTATCACCGCCTGTTTTACGGAAGACCTGAGTTAAATTCCCCGCCGGGGAGGCATGACCGGCTTCAGTTTTTAAAGATTGCAGAAAATATTTTGGTGGCAATGAAACGGTTTCTTCTTAATACCAAAAATATCCGTTTTAAAGAAATCCACTGGTTCAGGCCTTGGTCAAAATGCAACCCTATCTCCAAGACGATTTTCGTCAGTTCATGTTGCAGTCGCAAGCGTATCTATGGTGTAGTGGTTATCACGTTCGCTTTACACGCGGAAGGTCTCAGGTTCGAGCCCTGATAGATACATAGAAGGTTGATATTTTAGCGATATGTGGACGAGTGAATTGGAGGCTCTCGGTCTCGAAAATTTGCCCATTTTTAAAACAGTTTCATCGTATTTACGATGGCTATGACGGGTATCTATGGTGTAGTGGTTATCACGTCCGCCTAACACGCGGAAGGTCCCAGGTTCGAGCCCTGGTAGATACATAATGCTCTTTTTTGACTTGTTGTTAGAACGAAACTTTCGGAGGTTTTTGGCAATTTTTTTAAATTGAAAAGTGAAATGTTTTGGGTATCTATGGTGTAGTGGTTATCACGTCCGCCTAACACGCGGAAGGTCCCTGGTTCAAGCCCTGGTAGATACATAATGTTCTTTTTTGACTTGTTGTTAGAACGAAACTTTCGGAGGTTTTTGGCAATTTTTTTAAATTGAAAAGTGACATTTTTTGGGTCCTTGGTAGTATAGTGCTGAGTATCACCGCCTGTTTTACGGAAGACCTGAGTTAAATTCCCCGCCGGGGAGGCATGACCGGCTTCAGTTTTTAAAGATTGCAGAAAATATTTTGGTGGCAATGAAACGGTTTCTTCTTAATACCAAAAATATCCGTTTTAAAGAAATCCACTGGTTCAGGCCTTGGTCAAAATGCAACCCTATCACCCAGACGATTTTCGTCAGTTCATGTTACAGTCGCTAGCGTATCTATGGTGTAGTGGTTATCACGTCCGCTTTACACGCGGAAGGTCTCAGGTTCGAGCCCTGATAGATACAAAGAAGGTTGATATTTTAGCGATATGTGGACGAGTGAATTGGAGGCTCTCGGTCTCGATAATTTGCCCATTTTTAAAACAGTTTCATCGTATTTACGATGGCCATGACGGGTATCTATGGTGTAGTGGTTATCACGTCCGCCTAACACGCGGAAGGTCCCAGGTTCGAGCCCTGGTAGATACATAATGCTCTTTTTTGACTTGTTGTTAGAACGAAACTTTCGGAGGTTTTTGGCAATTTTTTTAAATTGAAAAGTGAAATGTTTTGGGTATCTATGGTGTAGTGGTTATCACGTCCGCCTAACACGCGGAAGGTCCCTGGTTCGAGCCCTGGTAGATACATAATGTTCTTTTTTGACTTGTTGTTAGAACGAAACTTTCGGAGGTTTTTGGCAATTTTTTTAAATTGAAAAGTGACATATTTTGGGTCCTTGGTAGTATAGTGCTGAGTATCACCGCCTGTTTTACGGAAGACCTGAGTTAAATTCCCCGCCGGGGAGGCATGACCGGCTTCAGTTTTTAAAGATTGCAGAAAATATTTTGGTGGCAATGAAACGGTTTCTTCTTAATACCAAAAATATCCGTTTTAAAGAAATCCACTGGTTCAGGCCTTGGTCAAAATGCAACCCTATCTCCAAGACGATTTTCGTCAGTTCATGTTGCAGTCGCTAGCGTATCTATGGTGTAGTGGTTATCACGTCCGCTTTACACGCGGAAGGTCTCAGGTTCTAGCCCTGATAGGTACAAAGAAGGTTGATATTTTAGCGATATGTGGACGAGTGAATTGGCGGCTCTCGGTCTCGAAAATTTGCCCATTTTTAAAACGGTTTCATCGTATTTACGATGGCTATGACGGGTATCTATGGTGTAGTGGTTATCACGTCCGCCTAACACGCGGAAGGTCCCAGGTTCGAGCCCTGGTAGATACATAATGTTCTTTTTTGACTTGTTGTTAGAACGAAACTTTCGGAGGTTTTTGGCAATTTTTTTAAATTGAAAAGTGACATTTTTTGGGTCCTTGGTAGTATAGTGCTGAGTATCACCGCCTGTTTTACGGAAGACCTGAGTTAAATTCCCCGCCGGGGAGGCATGACCGGCTTCAGTTTTTAAAGATTGCAGAAAATATTTTGGTGGCAATGAAACGGTTTCTTCTTAATACCAAAAATATCCGTTTTAAAGAAATCCACTGGTTCAGGCCTTGGTCAAAATGCAACCCTATCTCCAAGACGATTTTCGTCAGTTCATGTTGCAGTCGCAAGCGTATCTATGGTGTAGTGGTTATCACGTTCGCTTTACACGCGGAAGGTCTCAGGTTCGAGCCCTGATAGATACATAGAAGGTTGATATTTTAGCGATATGTGGACGAGTGAATTGGAGGCTCTCGGTCTCGAAAATTTGCCCATTTTTAAAACAGTTTCATCGTATTTACGATGGCTATGACGGGTATCTATGGTGTAGTGGTTATCACGTCCGCCTAACACGCGGAAGGTCCCAGGTTCGAGCCCTGGTAGATACATAATGCTCTTTTTTGACTTGTTGTTAGAACGAAACTTTCGGAGGTTTTTGGCAATTTTTTTAAATTGAAAAGTGAAATGTTTTGGGTATCTATGGTGTAGTGGTTATCACGTCCGCCTAACACGCGGAAGGTCCCTGGTTCAAGCCCTGGTAGATACATAATGTTCTTTTTTGACTTGTTGTTAGAACGAAACTTTCGGAGGTTTTTGGCAATTTTTTTAAATTGAAAAGTGACATTTTTTGGGTCCTTGGTAGTATAGTGCTGAGTATCACCGCCTGTTTTACGGAAGACCTGAGTTAAATTCCCCGCCGGGGAGGCATGACCGGCTTCAGTTTTTAAAGATTGCAGAAAATATTTTGGTGGCAATGAAACGGTTTCTTCTTAATACCAAAAATATCCGTTTTAAAGAAATCCACTGGTTCAGGCCTTGGTCAAAATGCAACCCTATCACCCAGACGATTTTCGTCAGTTCATGTTACAGTCGCTAGCGTATCTATGGTGTAGTGGTTATCACGTCCGCTTTACACGCGGAAGGTCTCAGGTTCGAGCCCTGATAGATACAAAGAAGGTTGATATTTTAGCGATATGTGGACGAGTGAATTGGAGGCTCTCGGTCTCGATAATTTGCCCATTTTTAAAACAGTTTCATCGTATTTACGATGGCCATGACGGGTATCTATGGTGTAGTGGTTATCACGTCCGCCTAACACGCGGAAGGTCCCAGGTTCGAGCCCTGGTAGATACATAATGCTCTTTTTTGACTTGTTGTTAGAACGAAACTTTCGGAGGTTTTTGGCAATTTTTTTAAATTGAAAAGTGAAATGTTTTGGGTATCTATGGTGTAGTGGTTATCACGTCCGCCTAACACGCGGAAGGTCCCTGGTTCGAGCCCTGGTAGATACATAATGTTCTTTTTTGACTTGTTGTTAGAACGAAACTTTCGGAGGTTTTTGGCAATTTTTTTAAATTGAAAAGTGACATATTTTGGGTCCTTGGTAGTATAGTGCTGAGTATCACCGCCTGTTTTACGGAAGACCTGAGTTAAATTCCCCGCCGGGGAGGCATGACCGGCTTCAGTTTTTAAAGATTGCAGAAAATATTTTGGTGGCAATGAAACGGTTTCTTCTTAATACCAAAAATATCCGTTTTAAAGAAATCCACTGGTTCAGGCCTTGGTCAAAATGCAACCCTATCTCCAAGACGATTTTCGTCAGTTCATGTTGCAGCCGCTAGCGTATCTATGGTGTAGTGGTTATCACGTCCGCTTTACACGCGGAAGGTCTCAGGTTCGAGCCCTGATAGATACATAGAAGGTTGATATTTTAGCGATATGTGGACGAGTGAATTGGAGGCTCTCGGTCTCGAAAATTTGCCCATTTTAAAACGGTTTCATCATATTTACGATGGCTATGACGGGTATCTATGGTGCAGTGGTTATCACGTCCGCCTAACACGCGGAAGGTCCCAGGTTCGAGCCCTGGTAGATGCATAATGTTCTTTTTTGACTTGTTGTTAGAACGAAACTTTCGGAGGTTTTTGGCAATTTTTTTAAATTGAAAAGTGAAATGTTTTGGGTATCTATGGTGTAGTGGTTATCACGTCCGCCTAACACGCGGAAGGTCCCTGGTTCGAGCCCTGGTAGATACATAATGTTCTTTTTTGACTTGTTGTTAGAACGAAACTTTCGGAGGTTTTTGGCAATTTTTTTAAATTGAAAAGTGACATATTTTGGGTCCTTGGTAGTATAGTGCTGAGTATCACCGCCTGTTTTACGGAAGACCTGAGTTAAATTCTCCGCCGGGGAGGCATGACCGGCTTCAGTTTTTAAAGATTGCAGAAAATATTTTGGTGGCAATGAAACGGTTTCTTCTTAATACCAAAAATATCCGTTTTAAAGAAATCCACTGGTTCAGGCCTTGGTCAAAATGCAACCCTATCTCCAAGACGATTTTCGTCAGTTCATGTTGCAGTCGCTAGCGTATCTATGGTGTAGTGGTTATCACGTCCGCTTTACACGCGGAAGGTCTCAGGTTCGAGCCCTGATAGATACATAGAAGGTTGATATTTTAGCGATATGTGGACGAGTGAATTGGAGGCTCTCGGTCTCGAAAATTTGCCCATTTTAAAACGGTTTCATCATATTTACGATGGCTATGACGGGTATCTATGGTGCAGTGGTTATCACGTCCGCCTAACACGCGGAAGGTCCCAGGTTCGAGTCCTGGTAGATGCATAATGTTCTTTTTTGACTTGTTGTTAGAACGAAACTTTCGGAGGTTTTTGGCAATTTTTTTAAATTGAAAAGTGAAATGTTTTGGGTATCTATGGTGTAGTGGTTATCACGTCCGCCTAACACGCGGAAGGTCCCTGGTTCGAGCCCTGGTAGATACATAATGTTCTTTTTTGACTTGTTGTTAGAACGAAACTTTCGGAGGTTTTTGGCAATTTTTTTAAATTGAAAAGTGACATATTTTGGGTCCTTGGTAGTATAGTGCTGAGTATCACCGCCTGTTTTACGGAAGACCTGAGTTAAATTCCCCGCCGGGGAGGCATGACCGGCTTCAGTTTTTAAAGATTGCAGAAAATATTTTGGTGGCAATGAAACGGTTTCTTCTTAATACCAAAAATATCCGTTTTAAAGAAATCCACTGGTTCAGGCCTTGGTCAAAATGCAACCCTATCTCCAAGACGATTTTCGTCAGTTCATGTTGCAGTCGCTAGCGTATCTATGGTGTAGTGGTTATCACGTCCGCTTTACACGCGGAAGGTCTCAGGTTCGAGCCCTGATAGATACATAGAAGGTTGATATTTTAGCGATATGTGGACGAGTGAATTGGAGGCTCTCGGTCTCGAAAATTTGCCCATTTTAAAACGGTTTCATCATATTTACGATGGCTATGACGGGTATCTATGGTGCAGTGGTTATCACGTCCGCCTAACACGCGGAAGGTCCCAGGTTCGAGCCCTGGTAGATACATAATGTTCTTTTTTGACTTGTTGTTAGAACGAAACTTTCGGAGGTTTTTGGCAATTTTTTTAAATTGAAAAGTGATATGTTTTGGGTATCTATGGTGTAGTGGTTATCACGTCCGCCTAACACGCGGAAGGTCCCAGGTTCGAGCCCTGGTAGATACATAATGTTCTTTTTTGACTTGTTGTTAGAACGAAACTTTCGGAGGTTTTTGGCAGCTTTTTCAAATTGAAAAGTGACATATTTTGGGTCATTGGTAGTATAGTGCTGAGTATCACCGCCTGTTTTACGGAAGACCTGAGTTAAATTCCCCGCCGGGGAGGCATGACCGGCTTCAGTTTTTAAAGATTGCAGAAAATATTTTGGTGGCAATGAAACTGTTTCTTCTTAATACCAAAAATATCCGTTTTAAAGAAATCCACTGGTTCAGGCCTTGGTCAAAATGCAACCCTATCACCCAGACGATTTTCGTCAGTTCATGTTACAGTCGCTAGCGTATCTATGGTGTAGTGGTTATCACGTCCGCCTAACACGCGGAAGGTCCCAGGTTCGAGCCCTGGTAGATACATAATGTTCTTTTTTGACTTGTTGTTAGAACGAAACTTTCGGAGGTTTTTGGCAATTTTTTTAAATTGAAAAGTGACATTTTTTGGGTCCTTGGTAGTATAGTGCTGAGTATCACCGCCTGTTTTACGGAAGACCTGAGTTAAATTCCCCGCCGGGGAGGCATGACCGGCTTCAGTTTTTAAAGATTGCAGAAAATATTTTGGTGGCAATGAAACGGTTTCTTCTTAATACCAAAAATATCCGTTTTAAAGAAATCCACTGGTTCAGGCCTTGGTCAAAATGCAACCCTATCACCCAGACGATTTTCGTCAGTTCATGTTACAGTCGCTAGCGTATCTATGGTGTAGTGGTTATCACGTCCGCTTTACACGCGGAAGGTCTCAGGTTCGAGCCCTGATAGATACAAAGAAGGTTGATATTTTAGCGATATGTGGACGAGTGAATTGGAGGCTCTCGGTCTCGATAATTTGCCCATTTTTAAAACAGTTTCATCGTATTTACGATGGCCATGACGGGTATCTATGGTGTAGTGGTTATCACGTCCGCCTAACACGCGGAAGGTCCCAGGTTCGAGCCCTGGTAGATACATAATGCTCTTTTTTGACTTGTTGTTAGAACGAAACTTTCGGAGGTTTTTGGCAATTTTTTTAAATTGAAAAGTGAAATGTTTTGGGTATCTATGGTGTAGTGGTTATCACGTCCGCCTAACACGCGGAAGGTCCCTGGTTCGAGCCCTGGTAGATACATAATGTTCTTTTTTGACTTGTTGTTAGAACGAAACTTTCGGAGGTTTTTGGCAATTTTTTTAAATTGAAAAGTGACATATTTTGGGTCCTTGGTAGTATAGTGCTGAGTATCACCGCCTGTTTTACGGAAGACCTGAGTTAAATTCCCCGCCGGGGAGGCATGACCGGCTTCAGTTTTTAAAGATTGCAGAAAATATTTTGGTGGCAATGAAACGGTTTCTTCTTAATACCAAAAATATCCGTTTTAAAGAAATCCACTGGTTCAGGCCTTGGTCAAAATGCAACCCTATCTCCAAGACGATTTTCGTCAGTTCATGTTGCAGTCGCTAGCGTATCTATGGTGTAGTGGTTATCACGTCCGCTTTACACGCGGAAGGTCTCAGGTTCGAGCCCTGATAGATACATAGAAGGTTGATATTTTAGCGATATGTGGACGAGTGAATTGGAGGCTCTCGGTCTCGAAAATTTGCCCATTTTAAAACGGTTTCATCATATTTACGATGGCTATGACGGGTATCTATGGTGCAGTGGTTATCACGTCCGCCTAACACGCGGAAGGTCCCAGGTTCGAGCCCTGGTAGATGCATAATGTTCTTTTTTGACTTGTTGTTAGAACGAAACTTTCGGAGGTTTTTGGCAATTTTTTTAAATTGAAAAGTGAAATGTTTTGGGTATCTATGGTGTAGTGGTTATCACGTCCGCCTAACACGCGGAAGGTCCCAGGTCCGAGCCCTGGTAGATACATAATGTTCTTTTTTGACTTGTTGTTAGAACGAAACTTTCGGAGGTTTTTGGCAGCTTTTTCAAATTGAAAAGTGACATATTTTGGGTCATTGGTAGTATAGTGCTGAGTATCACCGCCTGTTTTACGGAAGACCTGAGTTAAATTCCCCGCCGGGGAGGCATGACCGGCTTCAGTTTTTAAAGATTGCAGAAAATATTTTGGTGGCAATGAAACTGTTTCTTCTTAATACCAAAAATATCCGTTTTAAAGAAATCCACTGGTTCAGGCCTTGGTCAAAATGCAACCCTATCACCCAGACGATTTTCGTCAGTTCATGTTACAGTCGCTAGCGTATCTATGGTGTAGTGGTTATCACGTCCGCCTAACACGCGGAAGGTCCCAGGTTCGAGCCCTGGTAGATACATAATGTTCTTTTTTGACTTGTTGTTAGAACGAAACTTTCGGAGGTTTTTGGCAATTTTTTTAAATTGAAAAGTGACATTTTTTGGGTCCTTGGTAGTATAGTGCTGAGTATCACCGCCTGTTTTACGGAAGACCTGAGTTAAATTCCCCGCCGGGGAGGCATGACCGGCTTCAGTTTTTAAAGATTGCAGAAAATATTTTGGTGGCAATGAAACGGTTTCTTCTTAATACCAAAAATATCCGTTTTAAAGAAATCCACTGGTTCAGGCCTTGGTCAAAATGCAACCCTATCACCCAGACGATTTTCGTCAGTTCATGTTACAGTCGCTAGCGTATCTATGGTGTAGTGGTTATCACGTTCGCTTTACACGCGGAAGGTCTCAGGTTCGAGCCCTGATAGGTACAAAGAAGGTTGATATTTTAGCGAGATGTGGACGAGTGAATTGGAGGCTCTCGGTCTCGAAAATTTGCCCATTTTTAAAACGGTTTCATCGTATTTACGATGGCTGCGACGGGTATCTATGGAGTAGTGGTTATTGCGTCCGCCTAACACGCGGAAGGTCCCAGGTTCGAGCCCTGGTAGATACATAATGTTCTTTTTTGACTTGTTGTTAGAACGAAACTTTCGGAGATTTTGGCAATTTTTTTAAATTGAAAAGTGACATCTTTTGGGTATCTATGTTGTAGTGGTTATCACGTCCGCCTAACACGCGGAAGGTCTCAGGTTCGAGCCCTGATATATACAAAGAAGGTTGATATTTTAGCGAGATGTGGACGAGTGAATTGGAGGCTCTCGGTCTCGAAAATTTGCCCATTTTTAAAACGGTTTCATCGTATTTACGATGGCTGTGACGGGCATCTATGGTGTAGTGGTTATCACGTCCGCCTAACACGCGGAAGGTCCCAGGTTCGAGCCCGGGTAGATACATAATGTTCTTTTTTGACTTGTTGTTAGAACGAAACTTTCGGAGGTTTTTGGCAATTTTTTTAAATTGAAAAGTGACATATTTTGGGTCCTTGGTAGTATAGTGCTGAGTATCACCGCCTGTTTTACGGAAGACCTGAGTTAAATTCCCCGCCGGGGAGGCATGACCGGCTTCAGTTTTTAAAGATTGCAGAAAATATTTTGGTGGCAATGAAACGGTTTCTTCTTAATACCAAAAATATCCGTTTTAAAGAAATCCACTGGTTCAGGCCTTGGTCAAAATGCAACCCTATCACCCAGACGATTTTCGTCAGTTCATGTTACAGTCGCTAGCGTATCTATGGTGTAGTGGTTATCACGTCCGCTTTACACGCGGAAGGTCTCAGGTTCGAGCCCTGATAGATACAAAGAAGGTTGATATTTTAGCGATATGTGGACGAGTGAATTGGAGGCTCTCGGTCTCGACAATTTGCCCATTTTTAAAACAGTTTCATCGTATTTACGATGGCCATGACGGGTATCTATGGTGTAGTGGTTATCACGTCCGCCTAACACGCGGAAGGTCCCAGGTTCGAGCCCTGGTAGATACATAATGCTCTTTTTTGACTTGTTGTTAGAACGAAACTTTCGGAGGTTTTTGGCAATTTTTTTAAATTGAAAAGTGAAATGTTTTGGGTATCTATGGTGTAGTGGTTATCACGTCCGCCTAACACGCGGAAGGTCCCTGGTTCGAGCCCTGGTAGATACATAATGTTCTTTTTTGACTTGTTGTTAGAACGAAACTTTCGGAGGTTTTTGGCAATTTTTTTAAATTGAAAAGTGACATATTTTGGGTCCTTGGTAGTATAGTGCTGAGTATCACCGCCTGTTTTACGGAAGACCTGAGTTAAATTCCCCGCCGGGGAGGCATGACCGGCTTCAGTTTTTAAAGATAACAGAAAATATTTTGGTGGCAATGAAACGGTTTCTTCTTAATACCAAAAATATCCGTTTTAAAGAAATCCACTGGTTCAGGCCTTGGTCAAAATGCAACCCTATCACCCAGACGATTTTCGTCAGTTCATGTTACAGTCGCTAGCGTATCTATGGTGTAGTGGTTATCACGTCCGCCTAACACGCGGAAGGTCCCAGGTTCGAGCCCTGGTAGATACATAATGTTCTTTTTTGACTTGTTGTTAGAACGAAACTTTCGGAGGTTTTTGGCAATTTTTTTAAATTGAAAAGTGACATTTTTTGGGTCCTTGGTAGTATAGTGCTGAGTATCACCGCCTGTTTTACGGAAGACCTGAGTTAAATTCCCCGCCGGGGAGGCATGACCGGCTTCAGTTTTTAAAGATTGCAGAAAATATTTTGGTGGCAATGAAACGGTTTCTTCTTAATACCAAAAATATCCGTTTTAAAGAAATCCACTGGTTCAGGCCTTGGTCAAAATGCAACCCTATCACCCAGACGATTTTCGTCAGTTCATGTTACAGTCGCTAGCGTATCTATGGTGTAGTGGTTATCACGTCCGCTTTACACGCGGAAGGTCTCAGGTTCGAGCCCTGATAGATACAAAGAAGGTTGATATTTTAGCGATATGTGGACGAGTGAATTGGAGGCTCTCGGTCTCGATAATTTGCCCATTTTTAAAACAGTTTCATCGTATTTACGATGGCCATGACGGGTATCTATGGTGTAGTGGTTATCACGTCCGCCTAACACGCGGAAGGTCCCAGGTTCGAGCCCTGGTAGATACATAATGCTCTTTTTTGACTTGTTGTTAGAACGAAACTTTCGGAGGTTTTTGGCAATTTTTTTAAATTGAAAAGTGAAATGTTTTGGGTATCTATGGTGTAGTGGTTATCACGTCCGCCTAACACGCGGAAGGTCCCTGGTTCGAGCCCTGGTAGATACATAATGTTCTTTTTTGACTTGTTGTTAGAACGAAACTTTCGGACGTTTTTGGCAATTTTTTTAAATTGAAAAGTGACATATTTTGGGTCCTTGGTAGTATAGTGCTGAGTATCACCGCCTGTTTTACGGAAGACCTGAGTTAAATTCCCCGCCGGGGAGGCATGACCGGCTTCAGTTTTTAAAGATTGCAGAAAATATTTTGGTGGCAATGAAACGGTTTCTTCTTAATACCAAAAATTTCCGTTTTAAAGAAATCCACTGGTTCACGCCTTGGTCAAAATGCAACCCTATCTCCAAGACGATTTTCGTCAGTTCATGTTGCAGTCGCTAGCGTATCTATGGTGTAGTGGTTTTCACGTCCGCTTTACACGCGGAAGGTCTCAGGTTCTAGCCCTGATAGGTACAAAGAAGGTTGATATTTTAGCGATATGTGGACGAGTGAATTGGCGGCTCTCGGTCTCGAAAATTTGCCCATTTTTAAAACGGTTTCATCGTATTTACGATGGCTATGACGGGTATCTATGGTGTAGTGGTTATCACGTCCGCCTAACACGCGGAAGGTCCCTGGTTCGAGCCCTGGTAGATACATAATGTTCTTTTTTGACTTGTTGTTAGAACGAAACTTTCGGACGTTTTTGGCAATTTTTTTAAATTGAAAAGTGACATATTTTGGGTCCTTGGTAGTATAGTGCTGAGTATCACCGCCTGTTTTACGGAAGACCTGAGTTAAATTCCCCGCCGGGGAGGCATGACCGGCTTCAGTTTTTAAAGATTGCAGAAAATATTTTGGTGGCAATGAAACGGTTTCTTCTTAATACCAAAAATATCCGTTTTAAAGAAATCCACTGGTTCAGGCCTTGGTCAAAATGCAACCCTATCACCCAGACGATTTTCGTCAGTTCATGTTACAGTCGCTAGCGTATCTATGGTGTAGTGGTTATCACGTCCGCTTTACACGCGGAAGGTCTCAGGTTCGAGCCCTGATAGATACAAAGAAGGTTGATATTTTAGCGATATGTGGACGAGTGAATTGGAGGCTCTCGGTCTCGATAATTTGCCCATTTTTAAAACAGTTTCATCGTATTTACGATGGCCATGACGGGTATCTATGGTGTAGTGGTTATCACGTCCGCCTAACACGCGGAAGGTCCCAGGTTCGAGCCCTGGTAGATACATAATGTTCTTTTTTGACTTGTTGTTAGAACGAAACTTTCGGAGGTTTTTGGCAATTTTTTTAAATTGAAAAGTGACATTTTTTGGGTCCTTGGTAGTATAGTGCTGAGTATCACCGCCTGTTTTACGGAAGACCTGAGTTAAATTCCCCGCCGGGGAGGCATGACCGGCTTCAGTTTTTAAAGATTGCAGAAAATATTTTGGTGGCAATGAAACGGTTTCTTCTTAATACCAAAAATATCCGTTTTAAAGAAATCCACTGGTTCAGGCCTTGGTCAAAATGCAACCCTATCACCCAGACGATTTTCGTCAGTTCATGTTACAGTCGCTAGCGTATCTATGGTGTAGTGGTTATCACGTCCGCTTTACACGCGGAAGGTCTCAGGTTCGAGCCCTGATAGATACAAAGAAGGTTGATATTTTAGCGATATGTGGACGAGTGAATTGGAGGCTCTCGGTCTCGATAATTTGCCCATTTTTAAAACAGTTTCATCGTATTTACGATGGCCATGACGGGTATCTATGGTGTAGTGGTTATCACGTCCGCCTAACACGCGGAAGGTCCCAGGTTCGAGCCCTGGTAGATACATAATGCTCTTTTTTGACTTGTTGTTAGAACGAAACTTTCGGAGGTTTTTGGCAATTTTTTTAAATTGAAAAGTGAAATGTTTTGGGTATCTATGGTGTAGTGGTTATCACGTCCGCCTAACACGCGGAAGGTCCCTGGTTCGAGCCCTGTTAGATACATAATGTTCTTTTTTGACTTGTTGTTAGAACGAAACTTTCGGACGTTTTTGGCAATTTTTTTAAATTGAAAAGTGACATATTTTGGGTCCTTGGTAGTATAGTGCTGAGTATCACCGCCTGTTTTACGGAAGACCTGAGTTAAATTCCCCGCCGGGGAGGCATGACCGGCTTCAGTTTTTAAAGATTGCAGAAAATATTTTGGTGGCAATGAAACGGTTTCTTCTTAATACCAAAAATATCCGTTTTAAAGAAATCCACTGGTTCAGGCCTTGGTCAAAATGCAACCCTATCACCCAGACGATTTTCGTCAGTTCATGTTACAGTCGCTAGCGTATCTATGGTGTAGTGGTTATCACGTCCGCTTTACACGCGGAAGGTCTCAGGTTCGAGCCCTGATAGATACAAAGAAGGTTGATATTTTAGCGATATGTGGACGAGTGAATTGGAGGCTCTCGGTCTCGATAATTTGCCCATTTTTAAAACAGTTTCATCGTATTTACGATGGCCATGACGGGTATCTATGGTGTAGTGGTTATCACGTCCGCCTAACACGCGGAAGGTCCCAGGTTCGAGCCCTGGTAGATACATAATGCTCTTTTTTGACTTGTTGTTAGAACGAAACTTTCGGAGGTTTTTGGCAATTTTTTTAAATTGAAAAGTGATATGTTTTGGGTATCTATGGTGTAGTGGTTATCACGTCCGCCTAACACGCGGAAGGTCCCTGGTTCGAGCCCTGGTAGATACATAATGTTCTTTTTTGACTTGTTGTTAGAACGAAACTTTCGGACGTTTTTGGCAATTTTTTTAAATTGAAAAGTGACATATTTTGGGTCCTTGGTAGTATAGTGCTGAGTATCACCGCCTGTTTTACGGAAGACCTGAGTTAAATTCCCCGCCGGGGAGGCATGACCGGCTTCAGTTTTTAAAGATTGCAGAAAATATTTTGGTGGCAATGAAACGGTTTCTTCTTAATACCAAAAATATCCGTTTTAAAGAAATCCACTGGTTCACGCCTTGGTCAAAATGCAACCCTATCTCCAAGACGATTTTCGTCAGTTCATGTTGCAGTCGCTAGCGTATCTATGGTGTAGTGGTTATCACGTCCGCTTTACACGCGGAAGGTCTCAGGTTCTAGCCCTGATAGGTACAAAGAAGGTTGATATTTTAGCGATATGTGGACGAGTGAATTGGCGGCTCTCGGTCTCGAAAATTTGCCCATTTTTAAAACGGTTTCATCGTATTTACGATGGCTATGACGGGTATCTATGGTGTAGTGGTTATCACGTCCGCCTAACACGCGGAAGGTCCCAGGTTCGAGCCCTGGTAGATACATAATGTTCTTTTTTGACTTGTTGTTAGAACGAAACTTTCGGAGGTTTTTGGCAATTTTTTTAAATTGAAAAGTGACATTTTTTGGGTCCTTGGTAGTATAGTGCTGAGTATCACCGCCTGTTTTACGGAAGACCTGAGTTAAATTCCCCGCCGGGGAGGCATGACCGGCTTCAGTTTTTAAAGATTGCAGAAAATATTTTGGTGGCAATGAAACGGTTTCTTCTTAATACCAAAAATATCCGTTTTAAAGAAATCCACTGGTTCAGGCCTTGGTCAAAATGCAACCCTATCTCCAAGACGATTTTCGTCAGTTCATGTTGCAGTCGCTAGCGTATCTATGGTGTAGTGGTTATCACGTCCGCTTTACACGCGGAAGGTCTCAGGTTCGAGCCCTGATAGATACATAGAAGGTTGATATTTTAGCGATATGTGGACGAGTGAATTGGAGGCTCTCGGTCTCGAAAATTTGCCCATTTTAAAACGGTTTCATCATATTTACGATGGCTATGACGGGTATCTATGGTGCAGTGGTTATCACGTCCGCCTAACACGCGGAAGGTCCCAGGTTCGAGCCCTGGTAGATGCATAATGTTCTTTTTTGACTTGTTGTTAGAACGAAACTTTCGGAGGTTTTTGGCAATTTTTTTAAATTGAAAAGTGAAATGTTTTGGGTATCTATGGTGTAGTGGTTATCACGTCCGCCTAACACGCGGAAGGTCCCAGGTCCGAGCCCTGGTAGATACATAATGTTCTTTTTTGACTTGTTGTTAGAACGAAACTTTCGGAGGTTTTTGGCAGCTTTTTCAAATTGAAAAGTGACATATTTTGGGTCATTGGTAGTATAGTGCTGAGTATCACCGCCTGTTTTACGGAAGACCTGAGTTAAATTCCCCGCCGGGGAGGCATGACCGGCTTCAGTTTTTAAAGATTGCAGAAAATATTTTGGTGGCAATGAAACTGTTTCTTCTTAATACCAAAAATATCCGTTTTAAAGAAATCCACTGGTTCAGGCCTTGGTCAAAATGCAACCCTATCACCCAGACGATTTTCGTCAGTTCATGTTACAGTCGCTAGCGTATCTATGGTGTAGTGGTTATCACGTCCGCCTAACACGCGGAAGGTCCCAGGTTCGAGCCCTGGTAGATACATAATGTTCTTTTTTGACTTGTTGTTAGAACGAAACTTTCGGAGGTTTTTGGCAATTTTTTTAAATTGAAAAGTGACATTTTTTGGGTCCTTGGTAGTATAGTGCTGAGTATCACCGCCTGTTTTACGGAAGACCTGAGTTAAATTCCCCGCCGGGGAGGCATGACCGGCTTCAGTTTTTAAAGATTGCAGAAAATATTTTGGTGGCAATGAAACGGTTTCTTCTTAATACCAAAAATATCCGTTTTAAAGAAATCCACTGGTTCAGGCCTTGGTCAAAATGCAACCCTATCACCCAGACGATTTTCGTCAGTTCATGTTACAGTCGCTAGCGTATCTATGGTGTAGTGGTTATCACGTTCGCTTTACACGCGGAAGGTCTCAGGTTCGAGCCCTGATAGGTACAAAGAAGGTTGATATTTTAGCGAGATGTGGACGAGTGAATTGGAGGCTCTCGGTCTCGAAAATTTGCCCATTTTTAAAACGGTTTCATCGTATTTACGATGGCTGCGACGGGTATCTATGGAGTAGTGGTTATTGCGTCCGCCTAACACGCGGAAGGTCCCAGGTTCGAGCCCTGGTAGATACATAATGTTCTTTTTTGACTTGTTGTTAGAACGAAACTTTCGGAGATTTTGGCAATTTTTTTAAATTGAAAAGTGACATCTTTTGGGTATCTATGTTGTAGTGGTTATCACGTCCGCCTAACACGCGGAAGGTCTCAGGTTCGAGCCCTGATATATACAAAGAAGGTTGATATTTTAGCGAGATGTGGACGAGTGAATTGGAGGCTCTCGGTCTCGAAAATTTGCCCATTTTTAAAACGGTTTCATCGTATTTACGATGGCTGTGACGGGCATCTATGGTGTAGTGGTTATCACGTCCGCCTAACACGCGGAAGGTCCCAGGTTCGAGCCCTGGTAGATACATAATGTTCTTTTTTGACTTGTTGTTAGAACGAAACTTTCGGAGGTTTTTGGCAATTTTTTTAAATTGAAAAGTGACATATTTTGGGTCCTTGGTAGTATAGTGCTGAGTATCACCGCCTGTTTTACGGAAGACCTGAGTTAAATTCCCCGCCGGGGAGGCATGACCGGCTTCAGTTTTTAAAGATTGCAGAAAATATTTTGGTGGCAATGAAACGGTTTCTTCTTAATACCAAAAATATCCGTTTTAAAGAAATCCACTGGTTCAGGCCTTGGTCAAAATGCAACCCTATCACCCAGACGATTTTCGTCAGTTCATGTTACAGTCGCTAGCGTATCTATGGTGTAGTGGTTATCACGTCCGCTTTACACGCGGAAGGTCTCAGGTTCGAGCCCTGATAGATACAAAGAAGGTTGATATTTTAGCGATATGTGGACGAGTGAATTGGAGGCTCTCGGTCTCGACAATTTGCCCATTTTTAAAACAGTTTCATCGTATTTACGATGGCCATGACGGGTATCTATGGTGTAGTGGTTATCACGTCCGCCTAACACGCGGAAGGTCCCAGGTTCGAGCCCTGGTAGATACATAATGCTCTTTTTTGACTTGTTGTTAGAACGAAACTTTCGGAGGTTTTTGGCAATTTTTTTAAATTGAAAAGTGAAATGTTTTGGGTATCTATGGTGTAGTGGTTATCACGTCCGCCTAACACGCGGAAGGTCCCTGGTTCGAGCCCTGGTAGATACATAATGTTCTTTTTTGACTTGTTGTTAGAACGAAACTTTCGGAGGTTTTTGGCAATTTTTTTAAATTGAAAAGTGACATATTTTGGGTCCTTGGTAGTATAGTGCTGAGTATCACCGCCTGTTTTACGGAAGACCTGAGTTAAATTCCCCGCCGGGGAGGCATGACCGGCTTCAGTTTTTAAAGATAACAGAAAATATTTTGGTGGCAATGAAACGGTTTCTTCTTAATACCAAAAATATCCGTTTTAAAGAAATCCACTGGTTCAGGCCTTGGTCAAAATGCAACCCTATCACCCAGACGATTTTCGTCAGTTCATGTTACAGTCGCTAGCGTATCTATGGTGTAGTGGTTATCACGTCCGCCTAACACGCGGAAGGTCCCAGGTTCGAGCCCTGGTAGATACATAATGTTCTTTTTTGACTTGTTGTTAGAACGAAACTTTCGGAGGTTTTTGGCAATTTTTTTAAATTGAAAAGTGACATTTTTTGGGTCCTTGGTAGTATAGTGCTGAGTATCACCGCCTGTTTTACGGAAGACCTGAGTTAAATTCCCCGCCGGGGAGGCATGACCGGCTTCAGTTTTTAAAGATTGCAGAAAATATTTTGGTGGCAATGAAACGGTTTCTTCTTAATACCAAAAATATCCGTTTTAAAGAAATCCACTGGTTCAGGCCTTGGTCAAAATGCAACCCTATCACCCAGACGATTTTCGTCAGTTCATGTTACAGTCGCTAGCGTATCTATGGTGTAGTGGTTATCACGTCCGCTTTACACGCGGAAGGTCTCAGGTTCGAGCCCTGATAGATACAAAGAAGGTTGATATTTTAGCGATATGTGGACGAGTGAATTGGAGGCTCTCGGTCTCGATAATTTGCCCATTTTTAAAACAGTTTCATCGTATTTACGATGGCCATGACGGGTATCTATGGTGTAGTGGTTATCACGTCCGCCTAACACGCGGAAGGTCCCAGGTTCGAGCCCTGGTAGATACATAATGCTCTTTTTTGACTTGTTGTTAGAACGAAACTTTCGGAGGTTTTTGGCAATTTTTTTAAATTGAAAAGTGAATTGTTTTGGGTATCTATGGTGTAGTGGTTATCACGTCCGCCTAACACGCGGAAGGTCCCTGGTTCGAGCCCTGGTAGATACATAATGTTCTTTTTTGACTTGTTGTTAGAACGAAACTTTCGGACGTTTTTGGCAATTTTTTTAAATTGAAAAGTGACATATTTTGGGTCCTTGGTAGTATAGTGCTGAGTATCACCGCCTGTTTTACGGAAGACCTGAGTTAAATTCCCCGCCGGGGAGGCATGACCGGCTTCAGTTTTTAAAGATTGCAGAAAATATTTTGGTGGCAATGAAACGGTTTCTTCTTAATACCAAAAATATCCGTTTTAAAGAAATCCACTGGTTCACGCCTTGGTCAAAATGCAACCCTATCTCCAAGACGATTTTCGTCAGTTCATGTTGCAGTCGCTAGCGTATCTATGGTGTAGTGGTTTTCACGTCCGCTTTACACGCGGAAGGTCTCAGGTTCTAGCCCTGATAGGTACAAAGAAGGTTGATATTTTAGCGATATGTGGACGAGTGAATTGGCGGCTCTCGGTCTCGAAAATTTGCCCATTTTTAAAACGGTTTCATCGTATTTACGATGGCTATGACGGGTATCTATGGTGTAGTGGTTATCACGTCCGCCTAACACGCGGAAGGTCCCTGGTTCGAGCCCTGGTAGATACATAATGTTCTTTTTTGACTTGTTGTTAGAACGAAACTTTCGGACGTTTTTGGCAATTTTTTTAAATTGAAAAGTGACATATTTTGGGTCCTTGGTAGTATAGTGCTGAGTATCACCGCCTGTTTTACGGAAGACCTGAGTTAAATTCCCCGCCGGGGAGGCATGACCGGCTTCAGTTTTTAAAGATTGCAGAAAATATTTTGGTGGCAATGAAACGGTTTCTTCTTAATACCAAAAATATCCGTTTTAAAGAAATCCACTGGTTCAGGCCTTGGTCAAAATGCAACCCTATCACCCAGACGATTTTCGTCAGTTCATGTTACAGTCGCTAGCGTATCTATGGTGTAGTGGTTATCACGTCCGCTTTACACGCGGAAGGTCTCAGGTTCGAGCCCTGATAGATACAAAGAAGGTTGATATTTTAGCGATATGTGGACGAGTGAATTGGAGGCTCTCGGTCTCGATAATTTGCCCATTTTTAAAACAGTTTCATCGTATTTACGATGGCCATGACGGGTATCTATGGTGTAGTGGTTATCACGTCCGCCTAACACGCGGAAGGTCCCAGGTTCGAGCCCTGGTAGATACATAATGCTCTTTTTTGACTTGTTGTTAGAACGAAACTTTCGGAGGTTTTTGGCAATTTTTTTAAATTGAAAAGTGAAATGTTTTGGGTATCTATGGTGTAGTGGTTATCACGTCCGCCTAACACGCGGAAGGTCCCTGGTTCGAGCCCTGGTAGATACATAATGTTCTTTTTTGACTTGTTGTTAGAACGAAACTTTCGGAGGTTTTTGGCAATTTTTTTAAATTGAAAAGTGACATATTTTGGGTCCTTGGTAGTATAGTGCTGAGTATCACCGCCTGTTTTACGGAAGACCTGAGTTAAATTCCCCGCCGGGGAGGCATGACCGGCTTCAGTTTTTAAAGATAACAGAAAATATTTTGGTGGCAATGAAACGGTTTCTTCTTAATACCAAAAATATCCGTTTTAAAGAAATCCACTGGTTCAGGCCTTGGTCAAAATGCAACCCTATCACCCAGACGATTTTCGTCAGTTCATGTTACAGTCGCTAGCGTATCTATGGTGTAGTGGTTATCACGTCCGCCTAACACGCGGAAGGTCCCAGGTTCGAGCCCTGGTAGATACATAATGTTCTTTTTTGACTTGTTGTTAGAACGAAACTTTCGGAGGTTTTTGGCAATTTTTTTAAATTGAAAAGTGACATTTTTTGGGTCCTTGGTAGTATAGTGCTGAGTATCACCGCCTGTTTTACGGAAGACCTGAGTTAAATTCCCCGCCGGGGAGGCATGACCGGCTTCAGTTTTTAAAGATTGCAGAAAATATTTTGGTGGCAATGAAACGGTTTCTTCTTAATACCAAAAATATCCGTTTTAAAGAAATCCACTGGTTCAGGCCTTGGTCAAAATGCAACCCTATCACCCAGACGATTTTCGTCAGTTCATGTTACAGTCGCTAGCGTATCTATGGTGTAGTGGTTATCACGTCCGCTTTACACGCGGAAGGTCTCAGGTTCGAGCCCTGATAGATACAAAGAAGGTTGATATTTTAGCGATATGTGGACGAGTGAATTGGAGGCTCTCGGTCTCGATAATTTGCCCATTTTTAAAACAGTTTCATCGTATTTACGATGGCCATGACGGGTATCTATGGTGTAGTGGTTATCACGTCCGCCTAACACGCGGAAGGTCCCAGGTTCGAGCCCTGGTAGATACATAATGCTCTTTTTTGACTTGTTGTTAGAACGAAACTTTCGGAGGTTTTTGGCAATTTTTTTAAATTGAAAAGTGAAATGTTTTGGGTATCTATGGTGTAGTGGTTATCACGTCCGCCTAACACGCGGAAGGTCCCTGGTTCGAGCCCTGTTAGATACATAATGTTCTTTTTTGACTTGTTGTTAGAACGAAACTTTCGGACGTTTTTGGCAATTTTTTTAAATTGAAAAGTGACATATTTTGGGTCCTTGGTAGTATAGTGCTGAGTATCACCGCCTGTTTTACGGAAGACCTGAGTTAAATTCCCCGCCGGGGAGGCATGACCGGCTTCAGTTTTTAAAGATTGCAGAAAATATTTTGGTGGCAATGAAACGGTTTCTTCTTAATACCAAAAATATCCGTTTTAAAGAAATCCACTGGTTCAGGCCTTGGTCAAAATGCAACCCTATCACCCAGACGATTTTCGTCAGTTCATGTTACAGTCGCTAGCGTATCTATGGTGTAGTGGTTATCACGTCCGCTTTACACGCGGAAGGTCTCAGGTTCGAGCCCTGATAGATACAAAGAAGGTTGATATTTTAGCGATATGTGGACGAGTGAATTGGAGGCTCTCGGTCTCGATAATTTGCCCATTTTTAAAACAGTTTCATCGTATTTACGATGGCCATGACGGGTATCTATGGTGTAGTGGTTATCACGTCCGCCTAACACGCGGAAGGTCCCAGGTTCGAGCCCTGGTAGATACATAATGCTCTTTTTTGACTTGTTGTTAGAACGAAACTTTCGGAGGTTTTTGGCAATTTTTTTAAATTGAAAAGTGATATGTTTTGGGTATCTATGGTGTAGTGGTTATCACGTCCGCCTAACACGCGGAAGGTCCCTGGTTCGAGCCCTGGTAGATACATAATGTTCTTTTTTGACTTGTTGTTAGAACGAAACTTTCGGACGTTTTTGGCAATTTTTTTAAATTGAAAAGTGACATATTTTGGGTCCTTGGTAGTATAGTGCTGAGTATCACCGCCTGTTTTACGGAAGACCTGAGTTAAATTCCCCGCCGGGGAGGCATGACCGGCTTCAGTTTTTAAAGATTGCAGAAAATATTTTGGTGGCAATGAAACGGTTTCTTCTTAATACCAAAAATATCCGTTTTAAAGAAATCCACTGGTTCACGCCTTGGTCAAAATGCAACCCTATCTCCAAGACGATTTTCGTCAGTTCATGTTGCAGTCGCTAGCGTATCTATGGTGTAGTGGTTATCACGTCCGCTTTACACGCGGAAGGTCTCAGGTTCTAGCCCTGATAGGTACAAAGAAGGTTGATATTTTAGCGATATGTGGACGAGTGAATTGGCGGCTCTCGGTCTCGAAAATTTGCCCATTTTTAAAACGGTTTCATCGTATTTACGATGGCTATGACGGGTATCTATGGTGTAGTGGTTATCACGTCCGCCTAACACGCGGAAGGTCCCAGGTTCGAGCCCTGGTAGATACATAATGTTCTTTTTTGACTTGTTGTTAGAACGAAACTTTCGGAGGTTTTTGGCAATTTTTTTAAATTGAAAAGTGACATTTTTTGGGTCCTTGGTAGTATAGTGCTGAGTATCACCGCCTGTTTTACGGAAGACCTGAGTTAAATTCCCCGCCGGGGAGGCATGACCGGCTTCAGTTTTTAAAGATTGCAGAAAATATTTTGGTGGCAATGAAACGGTTTCTTCTTAATACCAAAAATATCCGTTTTAAAGAAATCCACTGGTTCACGCCTTGGTCAAAATGCAACCCTATCTCCAAGACGATTTTCGTCAGTTCATGTTGCAGTCGCAAGCGTATCTATGGTGTAGTGGTTATCACGTTCGCTTTACACGCGGAAGGTCTCAGGTTCGAGCCCTGATAGATACATAGAAGGTTGATATTTTAGCGATATGTGGACGAGTGAATTGGAGGCTCTCGGTCTCGAAAATTTGCCCATTTTTAAAACAGTTTCATCGTATTTACGATGGCTATGACGGGTATCTATGGTGTAGTGGTTATCACGTCCGCCTAACACGCGGAAGGTCCCAGGTTCGAGCCCTGGTAGATACATATTGCTCTTTTTTGACTTGTTGTTAGAACGAAACTTTCGGAGGTTTTTGGCAATTTTTTTAAATTGAAAAGTGAAATGTTTTGGGTATCTATGGTGTAGTGGTTATCACGTCCGCCTAACACGCGGAAGGTCCCTGGTTCGAGCCCTGGTAGATACATAATGTTCTTTTTTGACTTGTTGTTAGAACGAAACTTTCGGAGGTTTTTGGCAATTTTTTTAAATTGAAAAGTGACATATTTTGGGTCCTTGGTAGTATAGTGCTGAGTATCACCGCCTGTTTTACGGAAGACCTGAGTTAAATTCCCCGCCGGGGAGGCATGACCGGCTTCAGTTTTTAAAGATTGCAGAAAATATTTTGGTGGCAATGAAACGGTTTCTTCTTAATACCAAAAATATCCGTTTTAAAGAAATCCACTGGTTCAGGCCTTGGTCAAAATGCAACCCTATCTCCAAGACGATTTTCGTCAGTTCATGTTGCAGTCGCTAGCGTATCTATGGTGTAGTGGTTATCACGTCCGCTTTACATGCGGAAGGTCTCAGGTTCGAGCCCTGATAGATACAAAGAAGGTTGATATTTTAGCGATATGTGGACGAGTGAATTGAAGGCTCTCGGTCTCGAAAATTTGCCCATTTTTAAAACGGTTTCATCGTATTTACGATGGCTATGACGGGTATCTATGGTGTAGTGGTTATCACGTCCGCCTAACACGCGGAAGGTCCCAGGTTCGAGCCCTGGTAAATACATAATGTTCTTTTTTGACTTGTTGTTAGAACGAAACTTTCGGAGGTTTTTGGCAATTTTTTTAAATTGAAAAGTGACATTTTTTGGGTCCTTGGTAGTATAGTGCTGAGTATCACCGCCTGTTTTACGGAAGACCTGAGTTAAATTCCCCGCCGGGGAGGCATGACCGGCTTCAGTTTTTAAAGATTGCAGAAAATATTTTGGTGGCAATGAAACGGTTTCTTCTTAATACCAAAAATATACGTTTTAAAGAAATCCACTGGTTTAGGCATTGGTCAAAATGCAACCCTATCTCCAAGACGATTTTCGTTGTTCATGTTGCAGTCGCAAGCGTATCTATGGTGTAGTGGTTATCACGTCCGCTTTACACGCGGAAGGTCTCAGGTTCGAGCCCTGATAGATACATAGAAGGTTGATATTTTAGCGATATGTGGACGAGTGAATTGGAGGCTCACGTTCTCGAAAATTTGCCCATTTTTAAAACGGTTTCATCGTATTTACGATGGCTATGGCGGGTATCTATGGTGTAGTGGTTATCACGTCCGCCTAACACGCGGAAGGTCCCAGGTTCGAGCCCTGGTAGATACATAATGTTCTTTTTTGACTTGTTGTTAGAACGAAACTTTCGGAGGTTTTTGGCAATTTTTTCAAATTGAAAAGTGACATATTTTGGGTCCTTGGTAGTATAGTGCTGAGTATCACCGCCTGTTTTACGGAAGACCTGAGTTAAATTCCCCGCCGGGGAGGCATGACCGGCTTCAGTTTTTAAAGATTGCAGAAAATATTTTGGTGGCAATGAAACGGTTTCTTCTTAATACCAAAAATATCCGTTTTAAAGAAATCCACTGGTTCACGCCTTGGTCAAAATGCAACCCTATCTCCAAGACGATTTTCGTCAGTTCATGTTGCAGTCGCTAGCGTATCTATGGTGTAGTGGTTATCACGTCCGCTTTACACGCGGAAGGTCTCAGGTTCGAGCCCTGATAGATACATAGAAGGTTGATATTTTAGCGATATGTGGACGAGTGAATTGGAGGCTCTCGGTCTCGAAAATTTGCCCATTTTAAAACAGTTTCATCGTATTTACGATGGCTATGACGGGTATCTATGGTGTAGTGGTTATCACGTCCGCCTAACACGCGGAAGGTCCCAGGTTCGAGCCCTGGTAGATACATAATGTTCTTTTTTGACTTGTTGTTAGAACGAAACTTTCGGAGGTTTTTGGCAATTTTTTTAAATTGAAAAGTGATATGTTTTGGGTATCTATGGTGTAGTGGTTATCACGTCCGCCTAACACGCGGAAGGTCCCAGGTTCGAGCCCTGGTAGATACATAATGTTCTTTTTTGACTTGTTGTTAGAACGAAACTTTCGGAGGTTTTTGGCAGCTTTTTCAAATTGAAAAGTGACATATTTTGGGTCATTGGTAGTATAGTGCTGAGTATCACCGCCTGTTTTACGGAAGACCTGAGTTAAATTCCCCGCCGGGGAGGCATGACCGGCTTCAGTTTTTAAAGATTGCAGAAAATATTTTGGTGGCAATGAAACTGTTTCTTCTTAATACCAAAAATATCCGTTTTAAAGAAATCCACTGGTTCAGGCCTTGGTCAAAATGCAACCCTATCACCCAGACGATTTTCGTCAGTTCATGTTACAGTCGCTAGCGTATCTATGGTGTAGTGGTTATCACGTCAGCCTAACACGCGGAAGGTCCCAGGTTCGAGCCCTGGTAGATACATAATGTTCTTTTTTGACTTGTTGTTAGAACGAAACTTTCGGAGGTTTTTGGCAATTTTTTTAAATTGAAAAGTGACATTTTTTGGGTCCTTGGTAGTATAGTGCTGAGTATCACCGCCTGTTTTACGGAAGACCTGAGTTAAATTCCCCGCCGGGGAGGCATGACCGGCTTCAGTTTTTAAAGATTGCAGAAAATATTTTGGTGGCAATGAAACTGTTTCTTCTTAATACCAAAAATATCCGTTTTAAAGAAATCCACTGGTTCAGGCCTTGGTCAAAATGCAACCCTATCACCCAGACGATTTTCGTCAGTTCATGTTACAGTCGCTAGCGTATCTATGGTGTAGTGGTTATCACGTCCGCCTAACACGCGGAAGGTCCCAGGTTCGAGCCCTGGTAGATACATAATGTTCTTTTTTGACTTGTTGTTAGAACGAAACTTTCGGAGGTTTTTGGCAATTTTTTTAAATTGAAAAGTGACATTTTTTGGGTCCTTGGTAGTATAGTGCTGAGTATCACCGCCTGTTTTACGGAAGACCTGAGTTAAATTCCCCGCCGGGGAGGCATGACCGGCTTCAGTTTTTAAAGATTGCAGAAAATATTTTGGTGGCAATGAAACTGTTTCTTCTTAATACCAAAAATATCCGTTTTAAAGAAATCCACTGGTTCAGGCCTTGGTCAAAATGCAACCCTATCACCCAGACGATTTTCGTCAGTTCATGTTACAGTCGCTAGCGTATCTATGGTGTAGTGGTTATCACGTCCGCCTAACACTCGGAAGGTCCCAGGTTCGAGCCCTGGTAGATACATAATGTTCTTTTTTGACTTGTTGTTAGAACGAAACTTTCGGAGGTTTTTGGCAGCTTTTTCAGATTGAAAAGTGACATATTTTGGGTATCTATGGTGTAGTGGTTATCACGTCCGCCTAACACGCGGAAGGTCCCTGGTTCGAGCCCTGGTAGATACATAATGTTCTTTTTTGACTTGTTGTTAGAACGAAACTTTCGGAGGTTTTTGGCAATTTTTTTAAATTGAAAAGTGACATATTTTGGGTCCTTGGTAGTATAGTGCTGAGTATCACCGCCTGTTTTACGGAAGACCTGAGTTAAATTCCCCGCCGGGGAGGCATGACCGGCTTCAGTTTTTAAAGATTGCAGAAAATATTTTGGTGGCAATGAAACGGTTTCTTCTTAATACCAAAAATATCCGTTTTAAAGAAATCCACTGGTTCACGCCTTGGTCAAAATGCAACCCTATCTCCAAGACGATTTTCGTCAGTTCATGTTGCAGTCGCTAGCGTATCTATGGTGTAGTGGTTATCACGTCCGCTTTACACGCGGAAGGTCTCAGGTTCGAGCCCTGATAGGTACAAAGAAGGTTGATATTTTAGTGATATGTGGACGAGTGAATTGGCGGCTCTCGGTCTCGAAAATTTGCCCATTTTTAAAACGGTTTCATCGTATTTACGATGGCTATGACGGGTATCTATGGTGTAGTGGTTATCACGTCCGCCTAACACGCGGAAGGTCCCAGGTTCGAGCCCTGGTAGATACATAATGTTCTTTTTTGACTTGTTGTTAGAACGAAACTTTCGGAGATTTTTGGCAATTTTTTTAAATTGAAAAGTGACATTTTTTGGGTCCTTGGTAGTATAGTGCTGAGTATCACCGCCTGTTTTACGGAAGACCTGAGTTAAATTCCCCGCCGGGGAGGCATGACCGGCTTCAGTTTTTAAAGATTGCAGAAAATATTTTGGTGGCAATGAAACGGTTTCTTCTTAATACCAAAAATATCCGTTTTAAAGAAATCCACTGGTTCAGGCCTTGGTCAAAATGCAACCCTATCTCCAAGACGATTTTCGTCAGTTCATGTTGCAGTCGCAAGCGTATCTATGGTGTAGTGGTTATCACGTCCGCTTTACACGCGGAAGGTCTCAGGTTCGAGCCCTGATAGATACATAGAAGGTTGATATTTTAGCGATATGTGGACGAGTGAATTGGAGGCTCTCGGTCTCGAAAATTTGCCCATTTTTAAAACAGTTTCATCGTATTTACGATGGCTATGACGGGTATCTATGGTGTAGTGGTTATCACGTCCGCCTAACACGCGGAAGGTCCCAGGTTCGAGCCCTGGTAGATACATAATGCTCTTTTTTGACTTGTTGTTAGAACGAAACTTTCGGAGGTTTTTGGCAATTTTTTTAAATTGAAAAGTGAAATGTTTTGGGTATCTATGGTGTAGTGGTTATCACGTCCGCCTAACACGCGGAAGGTCCCTGGTTCGAGCCCTGGTAGATACATAATGTTCTTTTTTGACTTGTTGTTAGAACGAAACTTTCGGAGGTTTTTGGCAATTTTTACCTCTCCGAGGGGACAAAGTCCCCTAGGAGGGGTTATACAACGACCGTGTCTGTCTGTGGGTCTGTGGGTGGGTCTGTGGGTGGGTCTGTGGGTGGGTCTGTGGGTGGGTCTGTGGGTGGGTCTGTCTGTCTGTCAGGACTGCGAACGCGTTCGCATTTTCGGTGCAAAGTGTAATCACTGCGTACGCAGTTTCTCAAAGGGTTGGCAAAACCACCGTGTGACGGTGAGCGTTAACGGATGCATTTGCGGTTTGGTTTGGATGGTGTTTTTTCGCTCACCGTCGTGACGGTTTGGTGTATTACGTTTTTGTAATGTTTATGCGTACGTTGTGAGTGTTGAATTTGTTGTGTTTGTGTTCTGATGGTTGTGCATGCTGAGTCTGTTGTGTTTATATGGGCGTTTTCTCTCCAACTTCTTCTTAATGACTTTGGGACGGACCGAGTGCTGAGTGTAATGCTACCGCTCAACGTCCAATGGCAGGGTTTCCACCAGTTGTACACGGTATTCGTCTTAGTATCAATTTGCGATCGCATCGGGCGGGATTTGAACCCGAGACCTCCTGATTGACAGGCGGACGTTCTACCACAGAACCACCGACACTTGTTACGCCTTATTGAAAATTAGACCTTCAGCTTTATCGGAAGCGTATTTAATAGAGTAGGAAATTTTGGTTTAATTGAAATAGAATTGAAATTGAAATTATTGCATCGAAGAAATTCTAATTTAGCGTTTCTCTATTGATTAAAAACAAATGCGCCACCCAGGTTTCGAACCCAGACCATTCGGCTTGGCAGTCGAGCGCTCTACCACAGAACCACCGATAGCTGCTTAGATTCACTGAAATTAAGACAGGCATCGTAAGCATAATAGGTAATAAAGTCTTTTTTTATTAATGAATTTATGAAGGCCTAATCTGGTATTTTTTAAAGGTTAAATCTTGTTTTAGCGCAGTCAGCCGAGATTAGAGGGTTAAAGGGTAGACCCTGTGGGTGGTCCACTTTCTTAACGACCTATATATAGTTCTGTTAATTCAAAGGAGATAATTTAACGTTAATTGCTTTAAGAGCTGGCGGTTAGTCAAGTGGCTCTCTGTGCTTTGTTGATGGTAAGGTTTTTGCTTCTTGTAAATACATTTGGTGTGGATATTTGGATATCTACGATTTCTAACGCAGTCAATGATTTCTTGGGTGTGCGAGTCATTATATGATATTGGAAATTGGACGGCATTGGTCTTTTTCATGTGGTATGCGTCACAACGTCAACAGGAAGTGAACGAGTCGTCCACTACCAGATATCTACGGTATCTTCATCAAGGGCGAGTGTTGAAATAAAATGAGCGTTAAAGATGCGGCAAGTATTTCGTAAGCGAGTAATTCCAAAAAGCCTCTGTAGATATTTCTTTCATTAAAATTTGCTTCGTATTATATTTAACTGATAAACTTGTTCTGTAAAAGGGTTTAATTCAATTGTGCATTGTTATAGTACGTCTAACTTACTGTTGTAACTACTTAACTTATGATATTCTGAATAAATTAAAATTGGTCGTTTCGTCTCAATTATTTTAATTATAATTAAAATTTTATACCGGGCGGGATAGAAATGGGTTAATATTTTTAACAAATAACTCTAAATTGCGGAGATATATCTTTAAGGGTTATCTCGATAAATTAATACCACTAGGGACAATTCTTCCGAGGAGAGGTATATTTTGGCTTGCCAACTTGTTTTAAATTGAAAAGTGACATATTTTGGGTCCTTGGTAGTATAGTGCTGAGTATCACCGCCTGTTTTACGGAAGACCTGAGTTAAATTCCCCGCCGGGCAGGCATGACCGGCTTCAGTTTTTAAAGATTGCAGAAAATATTTTGGTGGCAATGAAACGGTTTCTTCTTAATACCAAAAATATCCGTTTTAAAGAAATCCACTGGTTCAGGCCTTGGTAAAAATGCAACCCTATCTCCAAGACGATTTTCGTCAGTTCATGTTGCAGTCGCTAGCGTATCTATGGTGTAGTGGTTATCACGTCCGCTTTACACGCGGAAGGTCTCAGGTTCGAGCCCTGATAGATACAAAGAAGGTTGATATTTTAGCGATATGTGGACGAGTGAATTGAAGGCTCTCGGTCTCGAAAATTTGCCCATTTTTAAAACGGTTTCATCGTATTTACGATGGCTATGACGGGTATCTATGGTGTAGTGGTTATCACGTCCGCCTAACACGCGGAAGGTCCCAGGTTCGAGCCCTGGTAGATATATAATGTTCTTTTTTGACTTGTTGTTAGAACGAAACTTTCGGAGGTTTTTGGCAATTTTTTTAAATTGAAAAGTGACATTTTTTGGGTCCTTGGTAGTATAGTGCTGAGTATCACCGCCTGTTTTACGGAAGACCTGAGTTAAATTCCCCGCCGGGGAGGCATGACCGGCTTCAGTTTTTAAAGATTGCAGAAAATATTTTGGTGGCAATGAAACGGTTTCTTCTTAATACCAAAAATATCCGTTTTAAAGAAATCCACTGGTTCAGGCCTTGGTCAAAATGCAACCCTATCTCCAAGACGATTTTCGTCAGTTCATGTTGCAGTCGCTAGCGTATCTATGGTGTAGTGGTTATCACGTCCGCTTTACATGCGGAAGGTCTCAGGTTCGAGCCCTGATAGATACAAAGAAGGTTGATATTTTAGCGATATGTGGACGAGTGAATTGAAGGCTCTCGGTCTCGAAAATTTGCCCATTTTTAAAACGGTTTCATCGTATTTACGATGGCTATGACGGGTATCTATGGTGTAGTGGTTATCACGTCCGCCTAACACGCGGAAGGTCCCAGGTTCGAGCCCTGGTAAATACATAATGTTCTTTTTTGACTTGTTGTTAGAACGAAACTTTCGGAGGTTTTTGGCAATTTTTTTAAATTGAAAAGTGACATTTTTTGGGTCCTTGGTAGTATAGTGCTGAGTATCACCGCCTGTTTTACGGAAGACCTGAGTTAAATTCCCCGCCGGGGAGGCATGACCGGCTTCAGTTTTTAAAGATTGCAGAAAATATTTTGGTGGCAATGAAACGGTTTCTTCTTAATACCAAAAATATACGTTTTAAAGAAATCCACTGGTTTAGGCATTGGTCAAAATGCAACCCTATCTCCAAGACGATTTTCGTTGTTCATGTTGCAGTCGCAAGCGTATCTATGGTGTAGTGGTTATCACGTCCGCTTTACACGCGGAAGGTCTCAGGTTCGAGCCCTGATAGATACATAGAAGGTTGATATTTTAGCGATATGTGGACGAGTGAATTGGAGGCTCACGTTCTCGAAAATTTGCCCATTTTTAAAACGGTTTCATCGTATTTACGATGGCTATGGCGGGTATCTATGGTGTAGTGGTTATCACGTCCGCCTAACACGCGGAAGGTCCCAGGTTCGAGCCCTGGTAGATACATAATGTTCTTTTTTGACTTGTTGTTAGAACGAAACTTTCGGAGGTTTTTGGCAATTTTTTCAAATTGAAAAGTGACATATTTTGGGTCCTTGGTAGTATAGTGCTGAGTATCACCGCCTGTTTTACGGAAGACCTGAGTTAAATTCCCCGCCGGGGAGGCATGACCGGCTTCAGTTTTTAAAGATTGCAGAAAATATTTTGGTGGCAATGAAACTGTTTCTTCTTAATACCAAAAATATCCGTTTTAAAGAAATCCACTGGTTCAGGCCTTGGTCAAAATGCAACCCTATCACCCAGACGATTTTCGTCAGTTCATGTTGCAGTCGCTAGCGTATCTATGGTGTAGTGGTTATCACGTCCGCTTTACATGCGGAAGGTCTCAGGTTCGAGCCCTGATAGATACAAAGAAGGTTGATATTTTAGCGATATGTGGACGAGTGAATTGAAGGCTCTCGGTCTCGAAAATTTGCCCATTTTTAAAACGGTTTCATCGTATTTACGATGGCTATGACGGGTATCTATGGTGTAGTGGTTATCACGTCCGCCTAACACGCGGAAGGTCCCAGGTTCGAGCCCTGGTAGATATATAATGTTCTTTTTTGACTTGTTGTTAGAACGAAACTTTCGGAGGTTTTTGGCAATTTTTTTAAATTGAAAAGTGAAATGTTTTGGGTATCTATGGTGTAGTGGTTATCACGTCCGCCTAACACGCGGAAGGTCCCAGGTTCGAGCCCTGGTAGATACATAATGTTCTTTTTTGACTTGTTGTTAGAACGAAACTTTCGGAGGTTTTTGGCAATTTTTTCAAATTGAAAAGTGACATATTTTGGGTCATTGGTAGTATAGTGCTGAGTATCACCGCCTGTTTTACGGAAGACCTGAGTTAAATTCCCCGCCGGGGAGGCATGACCGGCTTCAGTTTTTAAAGATTGCAGAAAATATTTTGGTGGCAATGAAACTGTTTCTTCTTAATACCAAAAATATCCGTTTTAAAGAAATCCACTGGTTCAGGCCTTGGTCAAAATGCAACCCTATCACCCAGACGATTTTCGTCAGTTCATGTTACAGTCGCTAGCGTATCTATGGTGTAGTGGTTATCACGTCCGCCTAACACGCGGAAGGTCCCAGGTTCGAGCCCTGGTAGATACATAATGTTCTTTTTTGACTTGTTGTTAGAACGAAACTTTCGGAGGTTTTTGGCAATTTTTTTAAATTGAAAAGTGACATTTTTTGGGTCCTTGGTAGTATAGTGCTGAGTATCACCGCCTGTTTTACGGAAGACCTGAGTTAAATTCCCCGCCGGGGAGGCATGACCGGCTTCAGTTTTTAAAGATTGCAGAAAATATTTTGGTGGCAATGAAACGGTTTCTTCTTAATACCAAAAATATCCGTTTTAAAGAAATCCACTGGTTCAGGCCTTGGTCAAAATGCAACCCTATCAACCAGACGATTTTCGTCAGTTCATGTTACAGTCGCTAGCGTATCTATGGTGTAGTGGTTATCACGTCCGCTTTACACGCGGAAGGTCTCAGGTTCGAGCCCTGATAGATACAAAGAAGGTTGATATTTTAGCGATATGTGGACGAGTGAATTGGAGGCTCTCGGTCTCGATAATTTGCCCATTTTTAAAACAGTTTCATCGTATTTACGATGGCCATGACGGGTATCTATGGTGTAGTGGTTATCACGTCCGCCTAACACGCGGAAGGTCCCAGGTTCGAGCCCTGGTAGATACATAATGCTCTTTTTTGACTTGTTGTTAGAACGAAACTTTCGGAGGTTTTTGGCAATTTTTTTAAATTGAAAAGTGAAATGTTTTGGGTATCTATGGTGTAGTGGTTATCACGTCCGCCTAACACGCGGAAGGTCCCTGGTTCGAGCCCTGGTAGATACATAATGTTCTTTTTTGACTTGTTGTTAGAACGAAACTTTCGGAGGTTTTTGGCAATTTTTTTAAATTGAAAAGTGACATATTTTGGGTCCTTGGTAGTATAGTGCTGAGTATCACCGCCTGTTTTACGGAAGACCTGAGTTAAATTCCCCGCCGGGGAGGCATGACCGGCTTCAGTTTTTAAAGATAACAGAAAATATTTTGGTGGCAATGAAACGGTTTCTTCTTAATACCAAAAATATCCGTTTTAAAGAAATCCACTGGTTCAGGCCTTGGTAAAAATGCAACCCTATCTCCAAGACGATTTTCGTCAGTTCATGTTGCAGTCGCTAGCGTATCTATGGTGTAGTGGTTATCCCGTCCGCTTTACACGCGGAAGGTCTCAGGTTCGAGCCCTGATAGGTACAAAGAAGGTTGATATTTTAGCGAGATGTGGACGAGTGAATTGGAGGCTCTCGGTCTCGAAAATTTGCCCATTTTTCAAACGGTTTCATCGTATTTACGATGGCTGTGACGGGCATCTATGGTGTAGTGGTTATCACGTCCGCCTAACACGCGGAAGGTCCCAGGTTCGAGCCCTGGTAGACACATAATGTTCTTTTTTGACTTGTTGTTAGAACGAAACTTTCGGAGGTTTTTGGAAATTTTTTTAAATTGAAAAGTGACATATTTTGGGTCCTTGGTAGTATAGTGCTGAGTATCACCTCCTGTTTTACGGAAGACCTGAGTTAAATTCCCCGCCGGGGAGGCATGACCGGCTTCAGTTTTTAAAGATTGCAGAAAATATTTTGGTGGCAATGAAACGGTTTCTTCTTAATACCAAAAATATCCGTTTTAAAGAAATCCACTGGTTCAGGCCTTGGTAAAAATGCAACCCTATCTCCAAGACGATTTTCGTCAGTTCATGTTGCAGTCGCTAGCGTATCTATGGTGTAGTGGTTATCACGTCCGCTTTACATGCGGAAGGTCTCAGGTTCGAGCCCTGATAGATACAAAGAAGGTTGATATTTTAACGATATGTGGACGAGTGAATTGGAGGCTCTCGGTCTCGAAAATTTGCCCATTTTTAAAACAGTTTCATCGTATTTACGACGGCTATGACGGGTATCTATGGTGTAGTGGTTATCACGTCCGCCTAACACGCGGAAGGTCCCAGGATCGAGCCCTGGTAGATACATAATGTTCTTTTTTGCCTTGTTGTTAGAACGAAACTTTCGGAGGTTTTTGGCAATTTTTTTAAATTGAAAAGTGACATATTTTGGGTCCTTGGTAGTATAGTGCTGAGTATCACCGCCTGTTTTACGGAAGACCTGAGTTAAATTCCCCGCCGGGGAGGCATGACCGGCTTCAGTTTTTAAAGATTGCAGAAAATATTTTGGTGGCAATGAAACGGTTTCTTCTTAATACCAAAAATATCCGTTTTAAAGAAATCCACTGGTTCAGGCCTTGGTAAAAATGCAACCCTATCTCCAAGACGGTTTTCGTCAGTTCATGTTGCAGTCGCTAGCGTATCTATGGTGTAGTGGTTATCACGTCCGCTTTACACGCGGAAGGTCTCAGGTTCGAGCCCTGATAGGTACAAAGAAGGTTGATATTTTAGCGATATGTGGACGAGTGAATTGGCGGCTCTCGGTCTCGAAAATTTGCCCATTTTTAAAACGGTTTCATCGTATTTACGATGGCTATGACGGGTATCTATGGTGTAGTGGTTATCACGTCCGCCTAACACGCGGAAGGTCCCAGGTTCGAGCCCTGGTAGATACATAATGTTCTTTTTTGCCTTGTTGTTAGAACGAAACTTTCGGAGGTTTTTGGCAATTTTTTTAAATTGAAAAGTGACATATTTTGGGTCCTTGGTAGTATAGTGCTGAGTATCACCGCCTGTTTTACGGAAGACCTGAGTTAAATTCCCCGCCGGGGAGGCATGACCGGCTTCAGTTTTTAAAGATTGCAGAAAATATTTTGGTGGCAATGAAACGGTTTCTTCTTAATACCAAAAATATCCGTTTTAAAGAAATCCACTGGTTCAGGCCTTGGTAAAAATGCAACCCTATCTCCAAGACGATTTTCGTCAGTTCATGTTGCAGTCGCTAGCGTATCTATGGTGTAGTGGTTATCACGTCCGCTTTACACGCGGAAGGTCTCAGGTTCGAGCCCTGATAGGTACAAAGAAGGTTGATATTTTAGCGATATGTGGACGAGTGAATTGGCGGCTCTCGGTCTCGAAAATTTGCCCATTTTTAAAACGGTTTCATCGTATTTACGATGGCTATGACGGGTATCTATGGTGTAGTGGTTATCACGTCCGCCTAACACGCGGAAGGTCCCAGGTTCGAGCCCTGGTAGATACATAATGTTCTTTTTTGACTTGTTGTTAGAACGAAACTTTCGGAGGTTTTTGGCAATTTTTTTAAATTGAAAAGTGACATTTTTTGGGTCCTTGGTAGTATAGTGCTGAGTATCACCGCCTGTTTTACGGAAGACCTGAGTTAAATTCCCCGCCGGGGAGGCATGACCGGCTTCAGTTTTTAAAGATTGCAGAAAATATTTTGGTGGCAATGAAACGGTTTCTTCTTGTTACCAAAAATATCCGTTTTAAAGAAATCCACTGGTTCAGGCCTTGGTAAAAATGCAACCCTATCTCCAAGACGATTTTCGTCAGTTCATGTTGCAGTCGCAAGCGTATCTATGGTGTAGTGGTTATCACGTCCGCTTTACACGCGGAAGGTCTCAGGTTCGAGCCCTGATAGATACATAGAAGGTTGATATTTTAGCGATATGTGGACGAGTGAATTGGAGGCTCTCGGTCTCGAAAATTTGCCCATTTTTAAAACAGTTTCATCGTATTTACGATGGCTATGACGGGTATCTATGGTGTAGTGGTTATCACGTCCGCCTAACACGCGGAAGGTCCCAGGTTCGAGCCCTGGTAGATACATAATGCTCTTTTTTGACTTGTTGTTAGAACGAAACTTTCGGAGGTGTTTGGCAATTTTTTTAAATTGAAAAGTGAAATGTTTTGGGTATCTATGGTGTAGTGGTTATCACGTCCGCCTAACACGCGAAAGGTCCCTGGTTCGAGCCCTGGTAGATACATAATGTTCTTTTTTGACTTGTTGTTAGAACGAAACTTTCGGAGGTTTTTGGCAATTTTTTTAAATTGAAAAGTGACATATTTTGGGTCCTTGGTAGTATAGTGCTGAGTATCACCGCCTGTTTTACGGAAGACCTGAGTTAAATTCCCCGCCGGGGAGGCATGACCGGCTTCAGTTTTTAAAGATTGCAGAAAATATTTTGGTGGCAATGAAACGGTTTCTTCTTAATACCAAAAATATCCGTTTTAAAGAAATCCACTGGTTCAGGCCTTGGTAAAAATGCAACCCTATCTCCAAGACGGTTTTCGTCAGTTCATGTTGCAGTCGCTAGCGTATCTATGGTGTAGTGGTTATCACGTCCGCTTTACACGCGGAAGGTCTCAGGTTCGAGCCCTGATAGGTACAAAGAAGGTTGATATTTTAGCGATATGTGGACGAGTGAATTGGCGGCTCTCGGTCTCGAAAATTTGCCCATTTTTAAAACGGTTTCATCGTATTTACGATGGCTATGACGGGTATCTATGGTGTAGTGGTTATCACGTCCGCCTAACACGCGGAAGGTCCCAGGTTCGAGCCCTGGTAGATACATAATGTTCTTTTTTGACTTGTTGTTAGAACGAAACTTTCGGAGGTTTTTGGCAATTTTTTTAAATTGAAAAGTGACATTTTTTGGGTCCTTGGTAGTATAGTGCTGAGTATCACCGCCTGTTTTACGGAAGACCTGAGTTAAATTCCCCGCCGGGGAGGCATGACCGGCTTCAGTTTTTAAAGATTGCAGAAAATATTTTGGTGGCAATGAAACGGTTTCTTCTTGTTACCAAAAATATCCGTTTTAAAGAAATCCACTGGTTCAGGCCTTGGTAAAAATGCAACCCTATCTCCAAGACGATTTTCGTCAGTTCATGTTGCAGTCGCAAGCGTATCTATGGTGTAGTGGTTATCACGTCCGCTTTACACGCGGAAGGTCTCAGGTTCGAGCCCTGATAGATACATAGAAGGTTGATATTTTAGCGATATGTGGACGAGTGAATTGGAGGCTCTCGGTCTCGAAAATTTGCCCATATTTAAAACAGTTTCATCGTATTTACGATGGCTATGACGGGTATCTATGGTGTAGTGGTTATCACGTCCGCCTAACACGCGGAAGGTCCCAGGTTCGAGCCCTGGTAGATACATAATGCTCTTTTTTGACTGGTTGTTAGAACGAAACTTTCGGAGGTTTTTGGCAATTTTTTTAAATTGAAAAGTGAAATGTTTTGGGTATCTATGGTGTAGTGGTTATCACGTCCGCCTCACACGCGGAAGGTCCCTGGTTCGAGCCCTGGTAGATACATAATGTTCTTTTTTGACTTGTTGTTAGAACGAAACTTTCGGAGGTTTTTGGCAATTTTTTTAAATTGAAAAGTGACATATTTTGGGTCCTTGGTAGTATAGTGCTGAGTATCACCGCCTGTTTTACGGAAGACCTGAGTTAAATTCCCCGCCGGGGAGGCATGACCGGCTTCAGTTTTTAAAGATTGCAGAAAATATTTTGGTGGCAATGAAACGGTTTCTTCTTAATACCAAAAATATCCGTTTTAAAGAAATCCACTGGTTCAGGCCTTGGTCAAAATGCAACCCTATCTCCAAGACGATTTTCGTCAGTTCATGTTGCAGTCGCTAGCGTATCTATGGTGTAGTGGTTATCACGTCCGCTTTACACGCGGAAGGTCTCAGGTTCGAGCCCTGATAGATACAAAGAAGGTTGATATTTTAGCGATATGTGGACGAGTGAATTGAAGGCTCTCGGTCTCGAAAATTTGCCCATTTTTAAAACGGTTTCATCGTATTTACGATGGCTATGACGGGTATCTATGGTGTAGTGGTTATCACGTTCGCCTAACACGCGGAAGGTCCCAGGTTCGAGCCCTGGTAGATACATAATGTTCTTTTTTGACTTGTTGTTAGAACGAAACTTTCGGAGGTTTTTGGCAATTTTTTTAAATTGAAAAGTGACATTTTTTGGGTCCTTGGTAGTATAGTGCTGAGTATCACCGCCTGTTTTACGGAAGACCTGAGTTAAATTCCCCGCCGGGGAGGCATGACCGGCTTCAGTTTTTAAAGATTGCAGAAAATATTTTGGTGGCAATGAAACGGTTTCTTCTTAATACCAAAAATATCCGTTTTAAAGAAATCCACTGGTTCAGGCCTTGGTAAAAATGCAACCCTATCTCCAAGACGATTTTCGTCAGTTCATGTTGCAGTCGCAAGCGTATCTATGGTGTAGTGGTTATCACGTCCGCTTTACACGCGGAAGGTCTCAGGTTCGAGCCCTGATAGATACATAGAAGGTTGATATTTTAGCGATATGTGGACGAGTGAATTGGAGGCTCTCGGTCTCGAAAATTTGCCCATTTTTAAAACAGTTTCATCGTATTTACGATGGCTATGACGGGTATCTATGGTGTAGTGGTTATCACGTCCGCCTAACACGCGGAAGGTCCCAGGTTCGAGCCCTGGTAGATACATAATGCTCTTTTTTGACTTGTTGTTAGAACGAAACTTTCGGAGGTTTTTGGCAATTTTTTTAAATTGAAAAGTGAAATGTTTTGGGTATCTATGGTGTAGTGGTTATCACGTCCGCCTAACACGCGGAAGGTCCCTGGTTCGAGCCCTGGTAGATACATAATGTTCTTTTTTGACTTGTTGTTAGAACGAAACTTTCGGAGGTTTTTGGCAATTTTTTTAAATTGAAAAGTGACATATTTTGGGTCCTTGGTAGTATAGTGCTGAGTATCACCGCCTGTTTTACGGAAGACCTGAGTTAAATTCCCCGCCGGGGAGGCATGACCGGCTTCAGTTTTTAAAGATTGCAGAAAATATTTTGGTGGCAATGAAACGGTTTCTTCTTAATACCAAAAATATCCGTTTTAAAGAAATCCACTGGTTCAGGCCTTGGTAAAAATGCAACCCTATCTCCAAGACGATTTTCGTCAGTTCATGTTGCAGTCGCTAGCGTATCTATGGTGTAGTGGTTATCACGTCCGCTTTACACGCGGAAGGTCTCAGGTTCGAGCCCTGATAGATACAAAGAAGGTTGATATTTTAGCGATATGTGGACGAGTGAATTGGAGGCTCTCGGTCTCGAAAATTTGCCCATTTTTAAAACAGTTTCATCGTATTTACGACGGCTATGACGGGTATCTATGGTGTAGTGGTTATCACGTCCGCCTAACACGCGGAAGGTCCCTGGTTCGAGCCCTGGTAGATACATAATGTTCTTTTCTGACTTGTTGTTAGAACGAAACTTTCGGAGGTTTTTGGCAATTTTTTTAAATTGAAAAGTGACATATTTTGGGTCCTTGGTAGTATAGTGCTGAGTATCACCGCCTGTTTTACGGAAGACCTGAGTTTAATTCCCCGCCGGGGAGGCATGACCGGCTTCAGTTTTTAAAGATTGCAGAAAATATTTTGGTGGCAATGAAACGGTTTCTTCTTAATACCAAAAATATCCGTTTTAAAGAAATCCACTGGTTCAGGCCTTGGTAAAAATGCAACCCTATCTCCAAGACGATTTTCGTCAGTTCATGTTGCAGTCGCTAGCGTATCTATGGTGTAGTGGTTATCACGTCCGCTTTACACGCGGAAGGTCTCAGGTTCGAGCCCTGATAGTTACAAAGAAGGTTGATATTTTAGCGATATGTGGACGAGTGAATTGGCGGCTCTCGGTCTCGAAAATTTGCCCATTTTTAAAACGGTTTCATCGTATTTACGATGGCTATGACGGGTATCTATGGTGTAGTGGTTATCACGTCCGCCTAACACGCGGAAGGTCCCAGGTTCGAGCCCTGGTAGATACATAATGTTCTTTTTTGACTTGTTGTTAGAACGAAACTTTCGGAGGTTTTTGGCAATTTTTTTAAATTGAAAAGTGACATTTTTTGGGTCCTTGGTAGTATAGTGCTGAGTATCACCGCCTGTTTTACGGAAGACCTGAGTTAAATTCCCCGCCGGGGAGGCATGACCGGCTTCAGTTTTTAAAGATTGCAGAAAATATTTTGGTGGCAATGAAACGGTTTCTTCTTAATACCAAAAATATCCGTTTTAAAGAAATCCACTGGTTCAGGCCTTGGTAAAAATGCAACCCTATCTCCAAGACGATTTTCGTCAGTTCATGTTGCAGTCGCTAGCGTATCTATGGTGTAGTGGTTATCACGTCCGCTTTACACGCGAAAGGTCTCAGGTTCGAGCCCTGATAGATACAAAGAAGGTTGATATTTTAGCGATATGTGGACGAGTGAATTGGAGGCTCTCGGTCTCGAAAATTTGCCCATTTTTAAAACAGTTTCATCGTATTTACGACGGCTATGACGGGTATCTATGGTGTAGTGGTTATCACGTCCGCCTAACACGCGGAAGGTCCCAGGATCGAGCCCTGGTAGATACATAATGTTCTTTTTTGCCTTGTTGTTAGAACGAAACTTTCGGAGGTTTTTGGCAATTTTTTTAAATTGAAAAGTGACATATTTTGGGTCCTTGGTAGTATAGTGCTGATTATCACCGCCTGTTTTACGGAAGACCTGAGTTAAATTCCCCGCCGGGGAGGCATTACCGGCTTCAGTTTTTAAAGATTGCAGAAAATATTTTGGTGGCAATGAAACGGTTTCTTCTTAATACCAAAAATATCCGTTTTAAAGAAATCCACTGGTTCAGGCCTTGGTAAAAATGCAACCCTATCTCCAAGACGATTTTCGTCAGTTCATGTTGCAGTCGCTAGCGTATCTATGGTGTAGTGGTTATCACGTCCGCTTTACACGCGGAAGGTCTCAGGTTCGAGCCCTGATAGGTACAAAGAAGGTTGATATTTTAGCGATATGTGGACGAGTGAATTGGCGGCTCTCGGTCTCGAAAATTTGCCCATTTTTAAAACGGTTTCATCGTATTTACGATGGCTATGACGGGTATCTATGGTGTAGTGGTTATCACGTCCGCCTAACACGCGTAAGGTCCCAGGTTCGAGCCCTGGTAGATACATAATGTTCTTTTTTGACTTGTTGTTAGAACGAAACTTTCGGAGGTTTTTGGCAATTTTTTTAAATTGAAAAGTGACATTTTTTGGGTCCTTGGTAGTATAGTGCTGAGTATCACCGCCTGTTTTACGGAAGACCTGAGTTAAATTCCCCGCCGGGGAGGCATGACCGGCTTCAGTTTTTAAAGATTGCAGAAAATATTTTGGTGGCAATGAAACGGTTTCTTCTTAATACCAAAAATATCCGTTTTAAAGAAATCCACTGGTTCAGGCCTTGGTAAAAATGCAACCCTATCTCCAAGACGATTTTCGTCAGTTCATGTTGCAGTCGCTAGCGTATCTATGGTGTAGTGGTTATCACGTCCGCTTTACACGCGAAAGGTCTCAGGTTCGAGCCCTGATAGATACAAAGAAGGTTGATATTTTAGCGATATGTGGACGAGTGAATTGGAGGCTCTCGGTCTCGAAAATTTGCCCATTTTTAAAACAGTTTCATCGTATTTACGACGGCTATGACGGGTATCTATGGTGTAGTGGTTATCACGTCCGCCTAACACGCGGAAGGTCCCAGGATCGAGCCCTGGTAGATACATAATGTTCTTTTTTGCCTTGTTGTTAGAACGAAACTTTCGGAGGTTTTTGGCAATTTTTTTAAATTGAAAAGTGACATATTTTGGGTCCTTGGTAGTATAGTGCTGATTATCACCGCCTGTTTTACGGAAGACCTGAGTTAAATTCCCCGCCGGGGAGGCATTACCGGCTTCAGTTTTTAAAGATTGCAGAAAATATTTTGGTGGCAATGAAACGGTTTCTTCTTAATACCAAAAATATCCGTTTTAAAGAAATCCACTGGTTCAGGCCTTGGTAAAAATGCAACCCTATCTCCAAGACGATTTTCGTCAGTTCATGTTGCAGTCGCTAGCGTATCTATGGTGTAGTGGTTATCACGTCCGCTTTACACGCGGAAGGTCTCAGGTTCGAGCCCTGATAGGTACAAAGAAGGTTGATATTTTAGCGATATGTGGACGAGTGAATTGGCGGCTCTCGGTCTCGAAAATTTGCCCATTTTTAAAACGGTTTCATCGTATTTACGATGGCTATGACGGGTATCTATGGTGTAGTGGTTATCACGTCCGCCTAACACGCGTAAGGTCCCAGGTTCGAGCCCTGGTAGATACATAATGTTCTTTTTTGACTTGTTGTTAGAACGAAACTTTCGGAGGTTTTTGGCAATTTTTTTAAATTGAAAAGTGACATTTTTTGGGTCCTTGGTAGTATAGTGCTGAGTATCACCGCCTGTTTTACGGAAGACCTGAGTTATATTCCCCGCCGGGGAGGCATGACCGGCTTCAGTTTTTAAAGATTGCAGAAAATATTTTGGTGGCAATGAAACGGTTTCTTCTTGTTACCAAAAATATCCGTTTTAAAGAAATCCACTGGTTCAGGCCTTGGTCAAAATGCAACCCTATCTCCAAGACGATTTTCGTCAGTTCATGTTGCAGTCGCAAGCGTATCTATGGTGTAGTGGTTATCACGTCCGCTTTACACGCGGAAGGTCTCAGGTTCGAGCCCTTATAGATACATAGAAGGTTGATATTTTAGCGATATGTGGACGAGTGAATTGGAGGCTCTCGGTCTCGAAAATTTGCCCATTTTTAAAACAGTTTCATCGTATTTACGACGGCTATGACGGGTATCTATGGTGTAGTGGTTATCACGTCCGCCTAACACGCGGAAGGTCCCAGGATCGAGCCCTGGTAGATACATAATGTTCTTTTTTGCCTTGTTGTTAGAACGAAACTTTCGGAGGTTTTTGGCAATTTTTTTAAATTGAAAAGTGACATATTATGGGTCCTTGGTAGTATAGTGCTGAGTATCACCGCCTGTTTTACGGAAGACCTGAGTTAAATTCCCCGCCGGGGAGGCATTACCGGCTTCAGTTTTTAAAGATTGCAGAAAATATTTTGGTGGCAATGAAACGGTTTCTTCTTAATACCAAAAATATCCGTTTTAAAGAAATCCACTGGTTCAGGCCTTGGTAAAAATGCAACCCTATCTCCAAGACGATTTTCGTCAGTTCATGTTGCAGTCGCAAGCGTATCTATGGTGTAGTGGTTATCACGTCCGCTTTACACGCGGAAGGTCTCAGGTTCGAGCCCTGATAGATACATAGAAGGTTGATATTTTAGCGATATGTGGACGAGTGAATTGGAGGCTCTCGGTCTCGAAAATTTGCCCATTTTTAAAACAGTTTCATCGTATTTACGATGGCTATGACGGGTATCTATGGTGTAGTGGTTATCACGTCCGCCTAACACGCGGAAGGTCCCAGGTTCGAGCCCTGGTAGATACATAATGCTCTTTTTTGACTTGTTGTTAGAACGAAACTTTCGGAGGTTTTTGGCAATTTTTTTAAATTGAAAAGTGAAATGTTTTGGGTATCTATGGTGTAGTGGTTATCACGTCCGCCTAACACGCGGAAGGTCCCTGGTTCGAGCCCTGGTAGATACATAATGTTCTTTTTTGACTTGTTGTTAGAACGAAACTTTCGGAGGTTTTTGGCAATTTTTTTAAATTGAAAAGTGACATATTTTGGGTCCTTGGTAGTATAGTGCTGAGTATCACCGCCTGTTTTACGGAAGACCTGAGTTTAATTCCCCGCCGGGGAGGCATGACCGGCTTCAGTTTTTAAAGTTTGCAGAAAATATTTTGGTGGCAATGAAACTGTTTCTTCTTAATACCAAAAATATCCGTTTTAAAGAAATCCACTGGTTCAGGCCTTGGTCAAAATGCAACCCTATCACCCAGACGATTTTCGTCAGTTCATGTTACAGTCGCTAGCGTATCTATGGTGTAGTGGTTATCACGTCCGCTTTACACGCGGAAGGTCTCAGGTTCGAGCCCTGATAGATACAAAGAAGGTTGATATTTTAGCGATACGTGGACGAGTGAATTGGAGGCTCTCGGTCTCGAAAATTTGCCCATTTTTAAAACAGTTTCATCGTATTTACGATGGCTATGACGGGTATCTATGGTGTAGTGGTTATCACGTCCGCCTAACACGCGGAAGGTCCCAGGTTCGAGCCCTGGTAGATACATAATGCTCTTTTTTGACTTGTTGTTAGAACGAAACTTTCGGAGGTTTTTGGCAATTTTTTTAAATTGAAAAGTGAAATGTTTTGGGTATCTATGGTGTAGTGGTTATCACGTCCGCCTAACACGCGGAAGGTCCCTGGTTCGAGCCCTGGTAGATACATAATGTTCTTTTCTGACTTGTTGTTAGAACGAAACTTTCGGAGGTTTTTGGCAATTTTTTTAAATTGAAAAGTGACATATTTTGGGTCCTTGGTAGTATAGTGCTGAGTATCACCGCCTGTTTTACGGAAGACCTGAGTTTAATTCCCCGCCGGGGAGGCATGACCGGCTTCAGTTTTTAAAGATTGCAGAAAATATTTTGGTGGCAATGAAACGGTTTCTTCTTAATACCAAAAATATCCGTTTTAAAGAAATCCACTGGTTCAGGCCTTGGTAAAAATGCAACCCTATCTCCAAGACGATTTTCGTCAGTTCATGTTGCAGTCGCTAGCGTTTCTATGGTGTAGTGGTTATCACGTCCGCTTTACACGCGGAAGGTCTCAGGTTCGAGCCCTGATAGGTACAAAGAAGGTTGATATTTTAGCGATATGTGGACGAGTGAATTGGCGGCTCTCGGTCTCGAAAATTTGCCCATTTTTAGAACGGTTTCATCGTATTTACGATGGCTATGACGGGTATCTATGGTGTAGTGGTTATCACGTCCGCCTAACACGCGTAAGGTCCCAGGTTCGAGCCCTGGTAGATACATAATGTTCTTTTTTGACTTGTTGTTAGAACGAAACTTTCGGAGGTTTTTGGCAATTTTTTTAAATTGAAAAGTGACATTTTTTGGGTCCTTGGTAGTATAGTGCTGAGTATCACCGCCTGTTTTACGGAAGACCTGAGTTAAATTCCCCGCCGGGGAGGCATGACCGGCTTCAGTTTTTAAAGATTGCAGAAAATATTTTGGTGGCAATGAAACGGTTTCTTCTTGTTACCAAAAATATCCGTTTTAAAGAAATCCACTGGTTCAGGCCTTGGTCAAAATGCAACCCTATCTCCAAGACGATTTTCGTCAGTTCATGTTGCAGTCGCAAGCGTATCTATGGTGTAGTGGTTATCACGTCCGCTTTACACGCGGAAGGTCTCAGGTTCGAGCCCTTATAGATACATAGAAGGTTGATATTTTAGCGATATGTGGACGAGTGAATTGGAGGCTCTCGGTCTCGAAAATTTGCCCATTTTTAAAACAGTTTCATCGTATTTACGACGGCTATGACGGGTATCTATGGTGTAGTGGTTATCACGTCCGCCTAACACGCGGAAGGTCCCAGGATCGAGCCCTGGTAGATACATAATGTTCTTTTTTGCCTTGTTGTTAGAACGAAACTTTCGGAGGTTTTTGGCAATTTTTTTAAATTGAAAAGTGACATATTATGGGTCCTTGGTAGTATAGTGCTGAGTATCACCGCCTGTTTTACGGAAGACCTGAGTTAAATTCCCCGCCGGGGAGGCATTACCGGCTTCAGTTTTTAAAGATTGCAGAAAATATTTTGGTGGCAATGAAACGGTTTCTTCTTAATACCAAAAATATCCGTTTTAAAGAAATCCACTGGTTCAGGCCTTGGTAAAAATGCAACCCTATCTCCAAGACGATTTTCGTCAGTTCATGTTGCAGTCGCAAGCGTATCTATGGTGTAGTGGTTATCACGTCCGCTTTACACGCGGAAGGTCTCAGGTTCGAGCCCTGATAGATACATAGAAGGTTGATATTTTAGCGATATGTGGACGAGTGAATTGGAGGCTCTCGGTCTCGAAAATTTGCCCATTTTTAAAACAGTTTCATCGTATTTACGATGGCTTTGACGGGTATCTATGGTGTAGTGGTTATCACGTCCGCCTAACACGCGGAAGGTCCCAGGTTCGAGCCCTGGTAGATACATAATGCTCTTTTTTGACTTGTTGTTAGAACGAAACTTTCGGAGGTTTTTGGCAATTTTTTTAAATTGAAAAGTGAAATGTTTTGGGTATCTATGGTGTAGTGGTTATCACGTCCGCCTAACACGCGGAAGGTCCCTGGTTCGAGCCCTGGTAGATACATAATGTTCTTTTTTGACTTGTTGTTAGAACGAAACTTTCGGAGGTTTTTGGCAATTTTTTCAAATTGAAAAGTGACATATTTTGGGTCCTTGGTAGTATAGTGCTGAGTATCACCGCCTGTTTTACGGAAGACCTGAGTTAAATTCCCCGCCGGGGAGGCATGACCGGCTTCAGTTTTTAAAGATTGCAGAAAATATTTTGGTGGCAATGAAACTGTTTCTTCTTAATACCAAAAATATCCGTTTTAAAGAAATCCACTGGTTCAGGCCTTGGTCAAAATGCAACCCTATCACCCAGACGATTTTCGTCAGTTCATGTTACAGTCGCTAGCGTATCTATGGTGTAGTGGTTATCACGTCCGCTTTACACGCGGAAGGTCTCAGGTTCGAGCCCTGATAGATACAAAGAAGGTTGATATTTTAGCGATACGTGGACGAGTGAATTGGAGGCTCTCGGTCTCGAAAATTTGCCCATATTTAAAACAGTTTCATCGTATTTACGATGGCTATGACGGGTATCTATGGTGTAGTGGTTATCACGTCCGCCTAACACGCGGAAGGTCCCAGGTTCGAGCCCTGGTAGATACATAATGCTCTTTTTTGACTGGTTGTTAGAACGAAACTTTCGGAGGTTTTTGGCAATTTTTTTAAATTGAAAAGTGAAATGTTTTGGGTATCTATGGTGTAGTGGTTATCACGTCCGCCTCACACGCGGAAGGTCCCTGGTTCGAGCCCTGGTAGATACATAATGTTCTTTTTTGACTTGTTGTTAGAACGAAACTTTCGGAGGTTTTTGGCAATTTTTTTAAATTGAAAAGTGACATATTTTGGGTCCTTGGTAGTATAGTGCTGAGTATCACCGCCTGTTTTACGGAAGACCTGAGTTAAATTCCCCGCCGGGGAGGCATGACCGGCTTCAGTTTTTAAAGATTGCAGAAAATATTTTGGTGGCAATGAAACGGTTTCTTCTTAATACCAAAAATATCCGTTTTAAAGAAATCCACTGGTTCAGGCCTTGGTCAAAATGCAACCCTATCTCCAAGACGATTTTCGTCAGTTCATGTTGCAGTCGCTAGCGTATCTATGGTGTAGTGGTTATCACGTCCGCTTTACACGCGGAAGGTCTCAGGTTCGAGCCCTGATAGATACAAAGAAGGTTGATATTTTAGCGATATGTGGACGAGTGAATTGAAGGCTCTCGGTCTCGAAAATTTGCCCATTTTTAAAACGGTTTCATCGTATTTACGATGGCTATGACGGGTATCTATGGTGTAGTGGTTATCACGTTCGCCTAACACGCGGAAGGTCCCAGGTTCGAGCCCTGGTAGATACATATAGTTCTTTTTTGACTTGTTGTTAGAACGAAACTTTCGGAGGTTTTTGGCAATTTTTTTAAATTGAAAAGTGACATTTTTTGGGTCCTTGGTAGTATAGTGCTGAGTATCACCGCCTGTTTTACGGAAGACCTGAGTTAAATTCCCCGCCGGGGAGGCATGACCGGCTTCAGTTTTTAAAGATTGCAGAAAATATTTTGGTGGCAATGAAACGGTTTCTTCTTAATACCAAAAATATCCGTTTTAAAGAAATCCACTGGTTCAGGCCTTGGTAAAAATGCAACCCTATCTCCAAGACGATTTTCGTCAGTTCATGTTGCAGTCGCAAGCGTATCTATGGTGTAGTGGTTATCACGTCCGCTTTACACGCGGAAGGTCTCAGGTTCGAGCCCTGATAGATACATAGAAGGTTGATATTTTAGCGATATGTGGACGAGTGAATTGGAGGCTCTCGGTCTCGAAAATTTGCCCATTTTTAAAACAGTTTCATCGTATTTACGATGGCTATGACGGGTATCTATGGTGTAGTGGTTATCACGTCCGCCTAACACGCGGAAGGTCCCAGGTTCGAGCCCTGGTAGATACATAATGCTCTTTTTTGACTTGTTGTTAGAACGAAACTTTCGGAGGTTTTTGGCAATTTTTTTAAATTGAAAAGTGAAATGTTTTGGGTATCTATGGTGTAGTGGTTATCACGTCCGCCTAACACGCGGAAGGTCCCTGGTTCGAGCCCTGGTAGATACATAATGTTCTTTTTTGACTTGTTGTTAGAACGAAACTTTCGGAGGTTTTTGGCAATTTTTTTAAATTGAAAAGTGACATATTTTGGGTCCTTGGTAGTATAGTGCTGAGTATCACCGCCTGTTTTACGGAAGACCTGAGTTAAATTCCCCGCCGGGGAGGCATGACCGGCTTCAGTTTTTAAAGATTGCAGAAAATATTTTGGTGGCAATGAAACGGTTTCTTCTTAATACCAAAAATATCCGTTTTAAAGAAATCCACTGGTTCAGGCCTTGGTAAAAATGCAACCCTATCTCCAAGACGATTTTCGTCAGTTCATGTTGCAGTCGCAAGCGTATCTATGGTGTAGTGGTTATCACGTCCGCTTTACACGCGGAAGGTCTCAGGTTCGAGCCCTGATAGATACATAGAAGGTTGATATTTTAGCGATATGTGGACGAGTGAATTGGAGGCTCTCGGTCTCGAAAATTTGCCCATTTTTAAAACAGTTTCATCGTATTTACGATGGCTATGACGGGTATCTATGGTGTAGTGGTTATCACGTCCGCCTAACACGCGGAAGGTCCCAGGTTCGAGCCCTGGTAGATACATAATGCTCTTTTTTGACTTGTTGTTAGAACGAAACTTTCGGAGGTTTTTGGCAATTTTTTTAAATTGAAAAGTGACATATTTTGGGTCCTTGGTAGTATAGTGCTGAGTATCACCGCCTGTTTTACGGAAGACCTGAGTTAAATTCCCCGCCGGGGAGGCATGACCGGCTTCAGTTTTTAAAGATTGCAGAAAATATTTTGGTGGCAATGAAACGGTTTCTTCTTAATACCAAAAATATCCGTTTTAAAGAAATCCACTGGTTCAGGCCTTGGTAAAAATGCAACCCTATCTCCAAGACGATTTTCGTCAGTTCATGTTGCAGTCGCTAGCGTATCTATGGTGTAGTGGTTATCACGTCCGCTTTACACGCGGAAGGTCTCAGGTTCGAGCCCTGATAGATACAAAGAAGGTTGATATTTTAGCGATATGTGGACGAGTGAATTGGAGGCTCTCGGTCTCGAAAATTTGCCCATTTTTAAAACAGTTTCATCGTATTTACGACGGCTATGACGGGTATCTATGGTGTAGTGGTTATCACGTCCGCCTAACACGCGGAAGGTCCCTGGTTCGAGCCCTGGTAGATACATAATGTTCTTTTCTGACTTGTTGTTAGAACGAAACTTTCGGAGGTTTTTGGCAATTTTTTTAAATTGAAAAGTGACATATTTTGGGTCCTTGGTAGTATAGTGCTGAGTATCACCGCCTGTTTTACGGAAGACCTGAGTTTAATTCCCCGCCGGGGAGGCATGACCGGCTTCAGTTTTTAAAGATTGCAGAAAATATTTTGGTGGCAATGAAACGGTTTCTTCTTAATACCAAAAATATCCGTTTTAAAGAAATCCACTGGTTCAGGCCTTGGTAAAAATGCAACCCTATCTCCAAGACGATTTTCGTCAGTTCATGTTGCAGTCGCTAGCGTATCTATGGTGTAGTGGTTATCACGTCCGCTTTACACGCGGAAGGTCTCAGGTTCGAGCCCTGATAGTTACAAAGAAGGTTGATATTTTAGCGATATGTGGACGAGTGAATTGGCGGCTCTCGGTCTCGAAAATTTGCCCATTTTTAAAACGGTTTCATCGTATTTACGATGGCTATGACGGGTATCTATGGTGTAGTGGTTATCACGTCCGCCTAACACGCGGAAGGTCCCAGGTTCGAGCCCTGGTAGATACATAATGTTCTTTTTTGACTTGTTGTTAGAACGAAACTTTCGGAGGTTTTTGGCAATTTTTTTAAATTGAAAAGTGACATTTTTTGGGTCCTTGGTAGTATAGTGCTGAGTATCACCGCCTGTTTTACGGAAGACCTGAGTTAAATTCCCCGCCGGGGAGGCATGACCGGCTTCAGTTTTTAAAGATTGCAGAAAATATTTTGGTGGCAATGAAACGGTTTCTTCTTAATACCAAAAATATCCGTTTTAAAGAAATCCACTGGTTCAGGCCTTGGTAAAAATGCAACCCTATCTCCAAGACGATTTTCGTCAGTTCATGTTGCAGTCGCTAGCGTATCTATGGTGTAGTGGTTATCACGTCCGCTTTACACGCGAAAGGTCTCAGGTTCGAGCCCTGATAGATACAAAGAAGGTTGATATTTTAGCGATATGTGGACGAGTGAATTGGAGGCTCTCGGTCTCGAAAATTTGCCCATTTTTAAAACAGTTTCATCGTATTTACGACGGCTATGACGGGTATCTATGGTGTAGTGGTTATCACGTCCGCCTAACACGCGGAAGGTCCCAGGATCGAGCCCTGGTAGATACATAATGTTCTTTTTTGCCTTGTTGTTAGAACGAAACTTTCGGAGGTTTTTGGCAATTTTTTTAAATTGAAAAGTGACATATTTTGGGTCCTTGGTAGTATAGTGCTGATTATCACCGCCTGTTTTACGGAAGACCTGAGTTAAATTCCCCGCCGGGGAGGCATTACCGGCTTCAGTTTTTAAAGATTGCAGAAAATATTTTGGTGGCAATGAAACGGTTTCTTCTTAATACCAAAAATATCCGTTTTAAAGAAATCCACTGGTTCAGGCCTTGGTAAAAATGCAACCCTATCTCCAAGACGATTTTCGTCAGTTCATGTTGCAGTCGCTAGCGTATCTATGGTGTAGTGGTTATCACGTCCGCTTTACACGCGGAAGGTCTCAGGTTCGAGCCCTGATAGGTACAAAGAAGGTTGATATTTTAGCGATATGTGGACGAGTGAATTGGCGGCTCTCGGTCTCGAAAATTTGCCCATTTTTAAAACGGTTTCATCGTATTTACGATGGCTATGACGGGTATCTATGGTGTAGTGGTTATCACGTCCGCCTAACACGCGTAAGGTCCCAGGTTCGAGCCCTGGTAGATACATAATGTTCTTTTTTGACTTGTTGTTAGAACGAAACTTTCGGAGGTTTTTGGCAATTTTTTTAAATTGAAAAGTGACATTTTTTGGGTCCTTGGTAGTATAGTGCTGAGTATCACCGCCTGTTTTACGGAAGACCTGAGTTAAATTCCCCGCCGGGGAGGCATGACCGGCTTCAGTTTTTAAAGATTGCAGAAAATATTTTGGTGGCAATGAAACGGTTTCTTCTTAATACCAAAAATATCCGTTTTAAAGAAATCCACTGGTTCAGGCCTTGGTAAAAATGCAACCCTATCTCCAAGACGATTTTCGTCAGTTCATGTTGCAGTCGCTAGCGTATCTATGGTGTAGTGGTTATCACGTCCGCTTTACACGCGAAAGGTCTCAGGTTCGAGCCCTGATAGATACAAAGAAGGTTGATATTTTAGCGATATGTGGACGAGTGAATTGGAGGCTCTCGGTCTCGAAAATTTGCCCATTTTTAAAACAGTTTCATCGTATTTACGACGGCTATGACGGGTATCTATGGTGTAGTGGTTATCACGTCCGCCTAACACGCGGAAGGTCCCAGGATCGAGCCCTGGTAGATACATAATGTTCTTTTTTGCCTTGTTGTTAGAACGAAACTTTCGGAGGTTTTTGGCAATTTTTTTAAATTGAAAAGTGACATTTTTTGGGTCCTTGGTAGTATAGTGCTGAGTATCACCGCCTGTTTTACGGAAGACCTGAGTTAAATTCCCCGCCGGGGAGGCATTACCGGCTTCAGTTTTTAAAGATTGCAGAAAATATTTTGGTGGCAATGAAACGGTTTCTTCTTAATACCAAAAATATCCGTTTTAAAGAAATCCACTGGTTCAGGCCTTGGTAAAAATGCAACCCTATCTCCAAGACGATTTTCGTCAGTTCATGTTGCAGTCGCTAGCGTATCTATGGTGTAGTGGTTATCACGTCCGCTTTACACGCGGAAGGTCTCAGGTTCGAGCCCTGATAGGTACAAAGAAGGTTGATATTTTAGCGATATGTGGACGAGTGAATTGGCGGCTCTCGGTCTCGAAAATTTGCCTATTTTTAAAACGGTTTCATCGTATTTACGATGGCTATGACGGGTATCTATGGTGTAGTGGTTATCACGTCCGCCTAACACGCGTAAGGTCCCAGGTTCGAGCCCTGGTAGATACATAATGTTCTTTTTTGACTTGTTGTTAGAACGAAACTTTCGGAGGTTTTTGGCAATTTTTTTAAATTGAAAAGTGACATTTTTTGGGTCCTTGGTAGTATAGTGCTGAGTATCACCGCCTGTTTTACGGAAGACCTGAGTTATATTCCCCGCCGGGGAGGCATGACCGGCTTCAGTTTTTAAAGATTGCAGAAAATATTTTGGTGGCAATGAAACGGTTTCTTCTTAATACCAAAAATATCCGTTTTAAAGAAATCCACTGGTTCAGGCCTTGGTAAAAATGCAACCCTATCTCCAAGACGATTTTCGTCAGTTCATGTTGCAGTCGCAAGCGTATCTATGGTGTAGTGGTTATCACGTCCGCTTTACACGCGGAAGGTCTCAGGTTCGAGCCCTGATAGATACATAGAAGGTTGATATTTTAGCGATATGTGGACGAGTGAATTGGAGGCTCTCGGTCTCGAAAATTTGCCCATTTTTAAAACAGTTTCATCGTATTTACGATGGCTATGACGGGTATCTATGGTGTAGTGGTTATCACGTCCGCCTAACACGCGGAAGGTCCCAGGTTCGAGCCCTGGTAGATACATAATGCTCTTTTTTGACTTGTTGTTAGAACGAAACTTTCGGAGGTTTTTGGCAATTTTTTTAAATTGAAAAGTGAAATGTTTTGGGTATCTATGGTGTAGTGGTTATCACGTCCGCCTAACACGCGGAAGGTCCCTGGTTCGAGCCCTGGTAGATACATAATGTTCTTTTTTGACTTGTTGTTAGAACGAAACTTTCGGAGGTTTTTGGCAATTTTTTCAAATTGAAAAGTGACATATTTTGGGTCCTTGGTAGTATAGTGCTGAGTATCACCGCCTGTTTTACGGAAGACCTGAGTTAAATTCCCCGCCGGGGAGGCATGACCGGCTTCAGTTTTTAAAGATTGCAGAAAATATTTTGGTGGCAATGAAACTGTTTCTTCTTAATACCAAAAATATCCGTTTTAAAGAAATCCACTGGTTCAGGCCTTGGTCAAAATGCAACCCTATCACCCAGACGATTTTCGTCAGTTCATGTTACAGTCGCTAGCGTATCTATGGTGTAGTGGTTATCACGTCCGCTTTACACGCGGAAGGTCTCAGGTTCGAGCCCTGATAGATACAAAGAAGGTTGATATTTTAGCGATACGTGGACGAGTGAATTGGAGGCTCTCGGTCTCGAAAATTTGCCCATTTTTAAAACAGTTTCATCGTATTTACGATGGCTATGACGGGTATCTATGGTGTAGTGGTTATCACGTCCGCCTAACACGCGGAAGGTCCCAGGTTCGAGCCCTGGTAGATACATAATGCTCTTTTTTGACTTGTTGTTAGAACGAAACTTTCGGAGGTTTTTGGCAATTTTTTTAAATTGAAAAGTGAAATGTTTTGGGTATCTATGGTGTAGTGGTTATCACGTCCGCCTAACACGCGGAAGGTCCCTGGTTCGAGCCCTGGTAGATACATAATGTTCTTTTTTGACTTGTTGTTAGAACGAAACTTTCGGAGGTTTTTGGCAATTTTTTTAAATTGAAAAGTGACATATTTTGGGTCCTTGGTAGTATAGTGCTGAGTATCACCGCCTGTTTTACGGAAGACCTGAGTTTAATTCCCCGCCGGGGAGGCATGACCGGCTTCAGTTTTTAAAGTTTGCAGAAAATATTTTGGTGGCAATGAAACTGTTTCTTCTTAATACCAAAAATATCCGTTTTAAAGAAATCCACTGGTTCAGGCCTTGGTCAAAATGCAACCCTATCACCCAGACGATTTTCGTCAGTTCATGTTACAGTCGCTAGCGTATCTATGGTGTAGTGGTTATCACGTCCGCTTTACACGCGGAAGGTCTCAGGTTCGAGCCCTGATAGATACAAAGAAGGTTGATATTTTAGCGATACGTGGACGAGTGAATTGGAGGCTCTCGGTCTCGAAAATTTGCCCATTTTTAAAACAGTTTCATCGTATTTACGATGGCTATGACGGGTATCTATGGTGTAGTGGTTATCACGTCCGCCTAACACGCGGAAGGTCCCAGGTTCGAGCCCTGGTAGATACATAATGCTCTTTTTTGACTTGTTGTTAGAACGAAACTTTCGGAGGTTTTTGGCAATTTTTTTAAATTGAAAAGTGAAATGTTTTGGGTATCTATGGTGTAGTGGTTATCACGTCCGCCTAACACGCGGAAGGTCCCTGGTTCGAGCCCTGGTAGATACATAATGTTCTTTTCTGACTTGTTGTTAGAACGAAACTTTCGGAGGTTTTTGGCAATTTTTTTAAATTGAAAAGTGACATATTTTGGGTCCTTGGTAGTATAGTGCTGAGTATCACCGCCTGTTTTACGGAAGACCTGAGTTTAATTCCCCGCCGGGGAGGCATGACCGGCTTCAGTTTTTAAAGATTGCAGAAAATATTTTGGTGGCAATGAAACGGTTTCTTCTTAATACCAAAAATATCCGTTTTAAAGAAATCCACTGCTTCAGGCCTTGGTAAAAATGCAACCCTATCTCCAAGACGATTTTCGTCAGTTCATGTTGCAGTCGCTAGCGTTTCTATGGTGTAGTGGTTATCACGTCCGCTTTACACGCGGAAGGTCTCAGGTTCGAGCCCTGATAGGTACAAAGAAGGTTGATATTTTAGCGATATGTGGACGAGTGAATTGGCGGCTCTCGGTCTCGAAAATTTGCCCATTTTTAGAACGGTTTCATCGTATTTACGATGGCTATGACGGGTATCTATGGTGTAGTGGTTATCACGTCCGCCTAACACGCGGAAGGTCCCAGGTTCGAGCCCTGGTAGATACATAATGTTCTTTTTTGACTTGTTGTTAGAACGAAACTTTCGGAGGTTTTTGGCAATTTTTTTAAATTGAAAAGTGACATTTTTTGGGTCCTTGGTAGTATAGTGCTGAGTATCACCGCCTGTTTTACGGAAGACCTGAGTTAAATTCCCCGCCGGGGAGGCATGACCGGCTTCAGTTTTTAAAGATTGCAGAAAATATTTTGGTGGCAATGAAACGGTTTCTTCTTGTTACCAAAAATATCCGTTTTAAAGAAATCCACTGGTTCAGGCCTTGGTCAAAATGCAACCCTATCTCCAAGACGATTTTCGTCAGTTCATGTTGCAGTCGCAAGCGTATCTATGGTGTAGTGGTTATCACGTCCGCTTTACACGCGGAAGGTCTCAGGTTCGAGCCCTTATAGATACATAGAAGGTTGATATTTTAGCGATATGTGGACGAGTGAATTGGAGGCTCTCGGTCTCGAAAATTTGCCCATTTTTAAAACAGTTTCATCGTATTTACGACGGCTATGACGGGTATCTATGGTGTAGTGGTTATCACGTCCGCCTAACACGCGGAAGGTCCCAGGATCGAGCCCTGGTAGATACATAATGTTCTTTTTTGCCTTGTTGTTAGAACGAAACTTTCGGAGGTTTTTGGCAATTTTTTTAAATTGAAAAGTGACATATTATGGGTCCTTGGTAGTATAGTGCTGAGTATCACCGCCTGTTTTACGGAAGACCTGAGTTAAATTCCCCGCCGGGGAGGCATTACCGGCTTCAGTTTTTAAAGATTGCAGAAAATATTTTGGTGGCAATGAAACGGTTTCTTCTTAATACCAAAAATATCCGTTTTAAAGAAATCCACTGGTTCAGGCCTTGGTAAAAATGCAACCCTATCTCCAAGACGATTTTCGTCAGTTCATGTTGCAGTCGCAAGCGTATCTATGGTGTAGTGGTTATCACGTCCGCTTTACACGCGGAAGGTCTCAGGTTCGAGCCCTGATAGATACATAGAAGGTTGATATTTTAGCGATATGTGGACGAGTGAATTGGAGGCTCTCGGTCTCGAAAATTTGCCCATTTTTAAAACAGTTTCATCGTATTTACGATGGCTATGACGGGTATCTATGGTGTAGTGGTTATCACGTCCGCCTAACACGCGGAAGGTCCCAGGTTCGAGCCCTGGTAGATACATAATGCTCTTTTTTGACTTGTTGTTAGAACGAAACTTTCGGAGGTTTTTGGCAATTTTTTTAAATTGAAAAGTGAAATGTTTTGGGTATCTATGGTGTAGTGGTTATCACGTCCGCCTAACACGCGGAAGGTCCCTGGTTCGAGCCCTGGTAGATACATAATGTTCTTTTTTGACTTGTTGTTAGAACGAAACTTTCGGAGGTTTTTGGCAATTTTTTCAAATTGAAAAGTGACATATTTTGGGTCCTTGGTAGTATAGTGCTGAGTATCACCGCCTGTTTTACGGAAGACCTGAGTTAAATTCCCCGCCGGGGAGGCATGACCGGCTTCAGTTTTTAAAGATTGCAGAAAATATTTTGGTGGCAATGAAACTGTTTCTTCTTAATACCAAAAATATCCGTTTTAAAGAAATCCACTGGTTCAGGCCTTGGTCAAAATGCAACCCTATCACCCAGACGATTTTCGTCAGTTCATGTTACAGTCGCTAGCGTATCTATGGTGTAGTGGTTATCACGTCCGCTTTACACGCGGAAGGTCTCAGGTTCGAGCCCTGATAGATACAAAGAAGGTTGATATTTTAGCGATACGTGGACGAGTGAATTGGAGGCTCTCGGTCTCGAAAATTTGCCCATTTTTAAAACAGTTTCATCGTATTTACGATGGCTATGACGGGTATCTATGGTGTAGTGGTTATCACGTCCGCCTAACACGCGGAAGGTCCCAGGTTCGAGCCCTGGTAGATACATAATGCTCTTTTTTGACTTGTTGTTAGAACGAAACTTTCGGAGGTTTTTGGCAATTTTTTTAAATTGAAAAGTGAAATGTTTTGGGTATCTATGGTGTAGTGGTTATCACGTCCGCCTAACACGCGGAAGGTCCCTGGTTTGAGCCCTGGTAGATACATAATGTTCTTTTTTGACTTGTTGTTAGAACGAAACTTTCGGAGGTTTTTGGCAATTTTTTTAAATTGAAAAGTGACATATTTTGGGTCCTTGGTAGTATAGTGCTGAGTATCACCGCCTGTTTTACGGAAGACCTGAGTTTAATTCCCCGCCGGGGAGGCATGACCGGCTTCAGTTTTTAAAGTTTGCAGAAAATATTTTGGTGGCAATGAAACTGTTTCTTCTTAATACCAAAAATATCCGTTTTAAAGAAATCCACTGGTTCAGGCCTTGGTCAAAATGCAACCCTATCACCCAGACGATTTTCGTCAGTTCATGTTACAGTCGCTAGCGTATCTATGGTGTAGTGGTTATCACGTCCGCTTTACACGCGGAAGGTCTCAGGTTCGAGCCCTGATAGATACAAAGAAGGTTGATATTTTAGCGATACGTGGACGAGTGAATTGGAGGCTCTCGGTCTCGAAAATTTGCCCATTTTTAAAACAGTTTCATCGTATTTACGATGGCTATGACGGGTATCTATGGTGTAGTGGTTATCACGTCCGCCTAACACGCGGAAGGTCCCAGGTTCGAGCCCTGGTAGATACATAATGCTCTTTTTTGACTTGTTGTTAGAACGAAACTTTCGGAGGTTTTTGGCAATTTTTTTAAATTGAAAAGTGAAATGTTTTGGGTATCTATGGTGTAGTGGTTATCACGTCCGCCTAACACGCGGAAGGTCCCTGGTTTGAGCCCTGGTAGATACATAATGTTCTTTTTTGACTTGTTGTTAGAACGAAACTTTCGGAGGTTTTTGGCAATTTTTTTAAATTGAAAAGTGACATATTTTGGGTCCTTGGTAGTATAGTGCTGAGTATCACCGCCTGTTTTACGGAAGACCTGAGTTTAATTCCCCGCCGGGGAGGCATGACCGGCTTCAGTTTTTAAAGTTTGCAGAAAATATTTTGGTGGCAATGAAACTGTTTCTTCTTAATACCAAAAATATCCGTTTTAAAGAAATCCACTGGTTCAGGCCTTGGTCAAAATGCAACCCTATCACCCAGACGATTTTCGTCAGTTCATGTTACAGTCGCTAGCGTATCTATGGTGTAGTGGTTATCACGTCCGCTTTACACGCGGAAGGTCTCAGGTTCGAGCCCTGATAGATACAAAGAAGGTTGATATTTTAGCGATACGTGGACGAGTGAATTGGAGGCTCTCGGTCTCGAAAATTTGCCCATTTTTAAAACAGTTTCATCGTATTTACGATGGCTATGACGGGTATCTATGGTGTAGTGGTTATCACGTCCGCCTAACACGCGGAAGGTCCCAGGTTCGAGCCCTGGTAGATACATAATGCTCTTTTTTGACTTGTTGTTAGAACGAAACTTTCGGAGGTTTTTGGCAATTTTTTTAAATTGAAAAGTGAAATGTTTTGGGTATCTATGGTGTAGTGGTTATCACGTCCGCCTAACACGCGGAAGGTCCCTGGTTCGAGCCCTGGTAGATACATAATGTTCTTTTCTGACTTGTTGTTAGAACGAAACTTTCGGAGGTTTTTGGCAATTTTTTTAAATTGAAAAGTGACATATTTTGGGTCCTTGGTAGTATAGTGCTGAGTATCACCGCCTGTTTTACGGAAGACCTGAGTTTAATTCCCCGCCGGGGAGGCATGACCGGCTTCAGTTTTTAAAGATTGCAGAAAATATTTTGGTGGCAATGAAACGGTTTCTTCTTAATACCAAAAATATCCGTTTTAAAGAAATCCACTGGTTCAGGCCTTGGTAAAAATGCAACCCTATCTCCAAGACGATTTTCGTCAGTTCATGTTGCAGTCGCTAGCGTTTCTATGGTGTAGTGGTTATCACGTCCGCTTTACACGCGGAAGGTCTCAGGTTCGAGCCCTGATAGGTACAAAGAAGGTTGATATTTTAGCGATATGTGGACGAGTGAATTGGCGGCTCTCGGTCTCGAAAATTTGCCCATTTTTAAAACGGTTTCATCGTATTTACGATGGCTATGACGGGTATCTATGGTGTAGTGGTTATCACGTCCGCCTAACACGCGTAAGGTCCCAGGTTCGAGCCCTGGTAGATACATAATGTTCTTTTTTGACTTGTTGTTAGAACGAAACTTTCGGAGGTTTTTGGCAATTTTTTTAAATTGAAAAGTGACATTTTTTGGGTCCTTGGTAGTATAGTGCTGAGTATCACCGCCTGTTTTACGGAAGACCTGAGTTAAATTCCCCGCCGGGGAGGCATGACCGGCTTCAGTTTTTAAAGATTGCAGAAAATATTTTGGTGGCAATGAAACGGTTTCTTCTTGTTACCAAAAATATCCGTTTTAAAGAAATCCACTGGTTCAGGCCTTGGTCAAAATGCAACCCTATCTCCAAGACGATTTTCGTCAGTTCATGTTGCAGTCGCAAGCGTATCTATGGTGTAGTGGTTATCACGTCCGCTTTACACGCGGAAGGTCTCAGGTTCGAGCCCTTATAGATACATAGAAGGTTGATATTTTAGCGATATGTGGACGAGTGAATTGGAGGCTCTCGGTCTCGAAAATTTGCCCATTTTTAAAACAGTTTCATCGTATTTACGATGGCTATGACGGGTATCTATGGTGTAGTGGTTATCACGTCCGCCTAACACGCGGAAGGTCCCAGGTTCGAGCCCTGGTAGATACATAATGCTCTTTTTTGACTTGTTGTTAGAACGAAACTTTCGGAGGTTTTTGGCAATTTTTTTAAATTAAAAGTGAAATGTTTTGGGTATCTATGGTGTAGTGGTTATCACGTCCGCCTAACACGCGGAAGGTCCCTGGTTCGAGCCCTAGTAGATACATAATGTTCTTTTTTGACTTGTTGTTAGAACGAAACTTTCGGAGGTTTTTGGCAATTTTTTTAAATTGAAAAGTGACATATTTTGGGTATCTATGGTGAAGTGGTTATCACGTCCGCCTAACACGCGGAAGGTCCCAGGTTCGAGCCCTGGTAGATACATAATGTTCTTTTTTGACTTGTTGTTAGAACGAAACTTTCGGAGGTTTTTGGCAATTTTTTCAAATTGAAAAGTGACATATTTTGGGTCCTTGGTAGTATAGTGCTGAGTATCACCGCCTGTTTTACGGAAGACCTGAGTTAAATTCCCCGCCGGGGAGGCATGACCGGCTTCAGTTTTTAAAGATTGCAGAAAATATTTTGGTGGCAATGAAACTGTTTCTTCTTAATACCAAAAATATCCGTTTTAAAGAAATCCACTGGTTCAGGCCTTGGTCAAAATGCAACCCTATCACCCAGACGATTTTCGTCAGTTCATGTTACAGTCGCTAGCGTATCTATGGTGTAGTGGTTATCACGTCCGCTTTACACGCGGAAGGTCTCAGGTTCGAGCCCTGATAGATACAAAGAAGGTTGATATTTTAGCGATATGTGGACGAGTGAATTGGAGGCTCTCGGTCTCGAAAATTTGCCCATTTTTAAAACAGTTTCATCGTATTTACGATGGCTATGATGGGTATCTATGGTGTAGTGGTTATCACGTCCGCCTAACACGCGGAAGGTACCAGGTTCGAGCCCTGGTAGATACATAATGCTCTTTTTTGACTTGTTGTTAGACCGAAACTTTCGGAGGTTTTTGGCAATTTTTTTAAATTGAAAAGTGAAATGTTTTGGGTATCTATGGTGTAGTGGTTATCACGTCCGCCTAACACGCGGAAGGTCCCAGGTTCGAGCCCTGGTAGATACATAATGTTCTTTTTTGACTTGTTGTTAGAACGAAACTTTCGGAGATTTTTGGCAATTTTTTTAAATTGAAAAGTGACATTTTTTGGGTCCTTGGTAGTATAGTGCTGAGTATCACCGCCTGTTTTACGGAAGACCTGAGTTAAATTCCCCGCCGGGGAGGCATGACCGGCTTTAGTTTTTAAAGATTGCAGAAAATATTTTGGTGGCAATGAAACGGTTTCTTCTTAATACCAAAAATATCCGTTTTAAAGAAATCCACTGGTTCAGGCCTTGGTCAAAATGCAACCCTATCACCCAGACGATTTTCGTCAGTTCATGTTACAGTCGCTAGCGTATCTATGGTGTAGTGGTTATCACATCCGCCTAACACGCGGAAGGTCCCAGGTTCGAGCCCTGGTAGATACATAATGTTCTTTTTTGACTTGTTGTTAGAACGAAACTTTCGGAGGTTTTTGGCAATTTTTTTAAATTGAAAAGTGACATATTTTGGGTCCTTGGTAGTATAGTGCTGAGTATCACCGCCTGATTTACGGAAGACCTGAGTTAAATTCCCCGCCGGGGAGGCATGACCGGCTTCAGTTTTTAAAGATTGCAGAAAATATTTTGGTGGCAATGAAACGGTTTCTTCTTAATACCAAAAATATCCGTTTTAAAGAAATCCTCTGGTTCAGGCCTTGGTCAAAATGCAACCCTATCACCCAGACGATTTTCGTCAGTTCATGTTACAGTCGCTAGCGTATCTATGGTGTAGTGGTTATCACGTCCGCTTTACACGCGGAAGGTTCCAGGTTCGAGCCCTGGTAGATACATAATGTTCTTTTTTGACTTGTTGTTAGAACGAAACTTTCGGAGGTTTTTGGCAATTTTTTCAAATTGAAAAGTGACATATTTTGGGTCCTTGGTAGTATAGTGCTGAGTATCACCGCCTGTTTTACGGAAGACCTGAGTTAAATTCCCCGCCGGGGAGGCATGACCGGCTTCAGTTTTTAAAGATTGCAGAAAATATTTTGGTGGCAATGAAACTGTTTCTTCTTAATACCAAAAATATCCGTTTTAAAGAAATCCACTGGTTCAGGCCTTGGTCAAAATGCAACCCTATCACCCAGACGATTTTCGTCAGTTCATGTTACAGTCGCTAGCGTATCTATGGTGTAGTGGTTATCACGTCCGCCTAACACGCGGAAGGTCCCAGGTTCGAGCCCTGGTAGATACATAATGTTCTTTTTTGACTTGTTGTTAGAACGAAACTTTCGGAGGTTTTTGGCAATTTTTTTAAATTGAAAAGTGACATTTTTTGGGTCCTTGGTAGTATAGTGCTGAGTATCACCGCCTGTTTTACGGAAGACCTGAGTTAAATTCCCCGCCGGGGAGGCATGACCGGCTTCAGTTTTTAAAGATTGCAGAAAATATTTTGGTGGCAATGAAACGGTTTCTTCTTAATACCAAAAATATCCGTTTTAAAGAAATCCACTGGTTCAGGCCTTGGTCAAAATGCAACCCTATCTCCAAGACGATTTTCGTCAGTTCATGTTGCAGTCGCAAGCGTATCTATGGTGTAGTGGTTATCACGTCCGCTTTACACGCGGAAGGTCTCAGGTTCGAGCCCTGATAGATACATAGAAGGTTGATATTTTAGCGATATGTGGACGAGTGAATTGGAGGCTCTCGGTCTCGAAAATTTGCCCATTTTTAAAACAGTTTCATCGTATTTACGATGGTTATGACGGGTATCTATGGTGTAGTGGTTATCACGTCCGCCTAACACGCGGAAGGTCCCAGGTTCGAGCCCTGGTAGATACATAATGCTCTTTTTTGACTTGTTGTTAGAACGAAACTTTCGGAGGTTTTTGGCAATTTTTTTAAATTGAAAAGTGAAATGTTTTGGGTATCTATGGTGTAGTGGTTATCACGTCCGCCTAACACGCGGAAGGTCCCTGGTTCGAGCCCTGGTAGATACATAATGTTCTTTTTTGACTTGTTGTTAGAACGAAACTTTCGGAGATTTTTGGCAATTTTTTTAAATTGAAAAGTGACATTTTTTGGGTCCTTGGTAGTATAGTGCTGAGTATCACCGCCTGTTTTACGGAAGACCTGAGTTAAATTCCCCGCCGGGGAGGCATGACCGGCTTTAGTTTTTAAAGATTGCAGAAAATATTTTGGTGGCAATGAAACGGTTTCTTCTTAATACCAAAAATATCCGTTTTAAAGAAATCCACTGGTTCAGGCCTTGGTCAAAATGCAACCCTATCTCCAAGACGATTTTCGTCAGTTCATGTTGCAGTCGCAAGCGTATCTATGGTGTAGTGGTTATCACGTCCGCTTTACACGCGGAAGGTCTCAGGTTCGAGCCCTGATAGATACATAGAAGGTTGATATTTTAGCGATATGTGGACGAGTGAATTGGAGGCTCTCGGTCTCGAAAATTTGCCCATTTTTAAAACAGTTTCATCGTATTTACGATGGCTATGACGGGTATCTATGGTGTAGTGGTTATCACGTCCGCCTAACACGCGGAAGGTCCCAGGTTCGAGCCCTGGTAGATACATAATGCTCTTTTTTGACTTGTTGTTAGAACGAAACTTTCGGAGGTTTTTGGCAATTTTTTTAAATTGAAAAGTGAAATGTTTTGGGTATCTATGGTGTAGTGGTTATCACGTCCGCCTAACACGCGGAAGGTCCCTGGTTCGAGCCCTGGTAGATACATAATGTTCTTTTTTGACTTGTTGTTAGAACGAAACTTTCGGAGGTTTTTGGCAATTTTTACCTCTCCGAGGGGACAAAGTCCCCTAGGAGGGGTTATACAACGACCGTGTCTGTCTGTGGGTCTGTGGGTGGGTCTGTGGGTGGGTCTGTCTGTCTGTCAGGACTGCGAACGCGTTCGCATTTTCGGTGCAAAGTGTAATCACTGCGTACGCAGTTTCTCAAAGGGTTGGCAAAACCACCGTGTGACGGTGAGCGTTAACGGATGCATTTGCGGTTTGGTTTGGATGGTGTTTTTTCGCTCACCGTCGTGACGGTTTGGTGTATTACGTTTTTGTAATGTTTATACGTACGTTGTGAGTGTTGAATTTGTTGTGTTTGTGTTCTGATGGTTGTGCATGCTGAGTCTGTTGTGTTTATATGGGCGTTTTCTCTCCAACTTCTTCTTAATGACTTTGGGACGGACCGAGTGCTGAGTGTAATGCTACCGCTCAACGTCCAATGGCAGGGTTTCCACCAGTTGTACACGGTATTCGTCTTAGTATCAATTTGCGATCGCATCGGGCGGGATTTGAACCCGAGACCTCCTGATTGACAGGCGGACGTTCTACCACAGAACCACCGACACTTGTTACGCCTTATTGAAAATTAGACCTTCAGCTTTATCGGAAGCGTATTTAATAGAGTAGGAAATTTTGGTTTAATTGAAATAGAATTGAAATTGAAATTATTGCATCGAAGAAATTCTAATTTAGCGTTTCTCTATTGATTAAAAACAAATGCGCCACCCAGGTTTCGAACCCAGACCATTCGGCTTGGCAGTCGAGCGCTCTACCACAGAACCACCGATAGCTGCTTAGATTCACTGAAATTAAGACAGGCATCGTAAGCATAATAGGTAATAAAGTCTTTTTTTATTAATGAATTTATGAAGGCCTAATCTGGTATTTTTTAAAGGTTAAATCTTGTTTTAGCGCAGTCAGCCGAGATTAGAGGGTTAAAGGGTAGACCCTGTGGGTGGTCCACTTTCTTAACGACCTATATATAGTTCTGTTAATTCAAAGGAGATAATTTAACGTTAATTGCTTTAAGAGCTGGCGGTTAGTCAAGTGGCTCTCTGTGCTTTGTTGATGGTAAGGTTTTTGCTTCTTGTAAATACATTTGGTGTGGATATTTGGATATCTACGATTTCTAACGCAGTCAATGATTTCTTGGGTGTGCGAGTCATTATATGATATTGGAAATTGGACGGCTTTGGTCTTTTTCATGTGGTATGCGTCACAACGTCAACAGGAAGTGAACGAGTCGTCCACTACCAGATATCTACGGTATCTTCATCAAGGGCGAGTGTTGAAATAAAATGAGCGTTAAAGATGCGGCAAGTATTTCGTAAGCGAGTAATTCCAAAAAGCCTCTGTAGATATTTCTTTCATTAAAATTTGCTTCGTATTATATTTAACTGATAAACTTGTTCTGTAAAAGGGTTTAATTCAATTGTGCATTGTTATAGTACGTCTAACTTACTGTTGTAACTACTTAACTTATGATATTCTGAATAAATTAAAATTGGTCGTTTCGTCTCAATTATTTTAATTATAATTAAAATTTTATACCGGGCGGGATAGAAATGGGTTAATATTTTTAACAAATAACTCTAAATTGCGGAGATATATCTTTAAGGGTTATCTCGATAAATTAATACCACTAGGGACAATTCTTCCGAGGAGAGGTATATTTTGGCTTGCCAACTTGTTTTAAATTGAAAAGTGACATATTTTGGGTCCTTGGTAGTATAGTGCTGAGTATCACCGCCTGTTTTACGGAAGACCTGAGTTAAATTCCCCGCCGGGGAGGCATGACCGGCTTCAGTTTTTAAAGATTGCAGAAAATATTTTGGTGGCAATGAAACGGTTTCTTCTTAATACCAAAAATATCCGTTTTAAAGAAATCCACTGGTTCAGGCCTTGGTCAAAATGCAACCCTATCTCCAAGACGATTTTCGTCAGTTCATGTTGCAGTCGCTAGCGTATCTATGGTGTAGTGGTTATCACGTCCGCTTTACATGCGGAAGGTCTCAGGTTCGAGCCCTGATAGATACAAAGAAGGTTGATATTTTAGCGATATGTGGACGAGTGAATTGAAGGCTCTCGGTCTCGAAAATTTGCCCATTTTTAAAACGGTTTCATCGTATTTACGATGGCTATGACGGGTATCTATGGTGTAGTGGTTATCACGTCCGCCTAACACGCGGAAGGTCCCAGGTTCGAGCCCTGGTAGATACATAATGTTCTTTTTTGACTTGTTGTTAGAACGAAACTTTCGGAGGTTTTTGGCAATTTTTTTAAATTGAAAAGTGACATTTTTTGGGTCCTTGGTAGTATAGTGCTGAGTATCACCGCCTGTTTTACGGAAGACCTGAGTTAAATTCCCCGCCGGGGAGGCATGACCGGCTTCAGTTTTTAAAGATTGCAGAAAATATTTTGGTGGCAATGAAACGGTTTCTTCTTAATACCAAAAATATCCGTTTTAAAGAAATCCACTGGTTCAGGCCTTGGTCAAAATGCAACCCTATCACCCAGACGATTTTCGTCAGTTCATGTTACAGTCGCTAGCGTATCTATGGTGTAGTGGTTATCACGTCCGCTTTACACGCGGAAGGTCTCAGGTTCGAGCCCTGATAGATACAAAGAAGGTTGATATTTTAGCGATATGTGGACGAGTGAATTGGAAGCTCTCGGTCTCGATAATTTGCCCATTTTTAAAACAGTTTCATCGTATTTACGATGGCCATGACGGGTATCTATGGTGTAGTGGTTATCACGTCCGCCTAACACGCGGAAGGTCCCAGGTTCGAGCCCTGGTAGATACATAATGCTCTTTTTTGACTTGTTGTTAGAACGAAACTTTCGGAGGTTTTTGGCAATTTTTTTAAATTGAAAAGTGAAATGTTTTGGGTATCTATGGTGTAGTGGTTATCACGTCCGCCTAACACGCGGAAGGTCCCTGGTTCGAGCCCTGGTAGATACATAATGTTCTTTTTTGACTTGTTGTTAGAACGAAACTTTCGGAGGTTTTTGGCAATTTTTTTAAATTGAAAAGTGACATATTTTGGGTCCTTGGTAGTATAGTGCTGAGTATCACCGCCTGTTTTACGGAAGACCTGAGTTAAATTCCCCGCCGGGGAGGCATGACCGGCTTCAGTTTTTAAAGATAACAGAAAATATTTTGGTGGCAATGAAACGGTTTCTTCTTAATACCAAAAATATCCGTTTTAAAGAAATCCACTGGTTCAGGCCTTGGTCAAAATGCAACCCTATCTCCAAGACGATTTTCGTCAGTTCATGTTGCAGTCGCTAGCGTATCTATGGTGTAGTGGTTATCCCGTCCGCTTTACACGCGGAAGGTCTCAGGTTCGAGCCCTGATAGGTACAAAGAAGGTTGATATTTTAGCGAGATGTGGACGAGTGAATTGGAGGCTCTCGGTCTCGAAAATTTGCCCATTTTTCAAACGGTTTCATCGTATTTACGATGGCTGTGACGGGCATCTATGGTGTAGTGGTTATCACGTCCGCCTAACACGCGGAAGGTCCCAGGTTCGAGCCCTGGTAGACACATAATGTTCTTTTTTGACTTGTTGTTAGAACGAAACTTTCGGAGGTTTTTGGCAATTTTTTTAAATTGAAAAGTGACATATTTTGGGTCCTTGGTAGTATAGTGCTGAGTATCACCGCCTGTTTTACGGAAGACCTGAGTTAAATTCCCCGCCGGGGAGGCATGACCGGCTTCAGTTTTTAAAGATTGCAGAAAATATTTTGGTGGCAATGAAACGGTTTCTTCTTAATACCAAAAATATCCGTTTTAAAGAAATCCACTGGTTCAGGCCTTGGTAAAAATGCAACCCTATCTCCAAGACGATTTTCGTCAGTTCATGTTGCAGTCGCTAGCGTATCTATGGTGTAGTGGTTATCACGTCCGCTTTACATGCGGAAGGTCTCAGGTTCGAGCCCTGATAGATACAAAGAAGGTTGATATTTTAACGATATGTGGACGAGTGAATTGGAGGCTCTCGGTCTCGAAAATTTGCCCATTTTTAAAACAGTTTCATCGTATTTACGACGGCTATGACGGGTATCTATGGTGTAGTGGTTATCACGTCCGCCTAACACGCGGAAGGTCCCAGGATCGAGCCCTGGTAGATACATAATGTTCTTTTTTGCCTTGTTGTTAGAACGAAACTTTCGGAGGTTTTTGGCAATTTTTTTAAATTGAAAAGTGACATATTTTGGGTCCTTGGTAGTATAGTGCTGAGTATCACCGCCTGTTTTACGGAAGACCTGAGTTAAATTCCCCGCCGGGGAGGCATGACCGGCTTCAGTTTTTAAAGATTGCAGAAAATATTTTGGTGGCAATGAAACGGTTTCTTCTTAATACCAAAAATATCCGTTTTAAAGAAATCCACTGGTTCAGGCCTTGGTAAAAATGCAACCCTATCTCCAAGACGGTTTTCGTCAGTTCATGTTGCAGTCGCTAGCGTATCTATGGTGTAGTGGTTATCACGTCCGCTTTACACGCGGAAGGTCTCAGGTTCGAGCCCTGATAGGTACAAAGAAGGTTGATATTTTAGCGATATGTGGACGAGTGAATTGGCGGCTCTCGGTCTCGAAAATTTGCCCATTTTTAAAACGGTTTCATCGTATTTACGATGGCTATGACGGGTATCTATGGTGTAGTGGTTATCACGTCCGCCTAACACGCGGAAGGTCCCAGGTTCGAGCCCTGGTAGATACATAATGTTCTTTTTTGCCTTGTTGTTAGAACGAAACTTTCGGAGGTTTTTGGCAATTTTTTTAAATTGAAAAGTGACATATTTTGGGTCCTTGGTAGTATAGTGCTGAGTATCACCGCCTGTTTTACGGAAGACCTGAGTTAAATTCCCCGCCGGGGAGGCATGACCGGCTTCAGTTTTTAAAGATTGCAGAAAATATTTTGGTGGCAATGAAACGGTTTCTTCTTAATACCAAAAATATCCGTTTTAAAGAAATCCACTGGTTCAGGCCTTGGTAAAAATGCAACCCTATCTCCAAGACGATTTTCGTCAGTTCATGTTGCAGTCGCTAGCGTATCTATGGTGTAGTGGTTATCACGTCCGCTTTACACGCGGAAGGTCTCAGGTTCGAGCCCTGATAGGTACAAAGAAGGTTGATATTTTAGCGATATGTGGACGAGTGAATTGGCGGCTCTCGGTCTCGAAAATTTGCCCATTTTTAAAACGGTTTCATCGTATTTACGATGGCTATGACGGGTATCTATGGTGTAGTGGTTATCACGTCCGCCTAACACGCGGAAGGTCCCAGGTTCGAGCCCTGGTAGATACATAATGTTCTTTTTTGACTTGTTGTTAGAACGAAACTTTCGGAGGTTTTTGGCAATTTTTTTAAATTGAAAAGTGACATTTTTTGGGTCCTTGGTAGTATAGTGCTGAGTATCACCGCCTGTTTTACGGAAGACCTGAGTTAAATTCCCCGCCGGGGAGGCATGACCGGCTTCAGTTTTTAAAGATTGCAGAAAATATTTTGGTGGCAATGAAACGGTTTCTTCTTGTTACCAAAAATATCCGTTTTAAAGAAATCCACTGGTTCAGGCCTTGGTAAAAATGCAACCCTATCTCCAAGACGATTTTCGTCAGTTCATGTTGCAGTCGCTAGCGTATCTATGGTGTAGTGGTTATCACGTCCGCTTTACACGCGGAAGGTCTCAGGTTCGAGCCCTGATAGATACATAGAAGGTTGATATTTTAGCGATATGTGGACGAGTGAATTGGAGGCTCTCGGTCTCGAAAATTTGCCCATTTTTAAAACAGTTTCATCGTATTTACGATGGCTATGACGGGTAACTATGGTGTAGTGGTTATCACGTCCGCCTAACACGCGGAAGGTCCCAGGTTCGAGCCCTGGTAGATACATAATGCTCTTTTTTGACTTGTTGTTAGAACGAAACTTTCGGAGGTTTTTGGCAATTTTTTTAAATTGAAAAGTGAAATGTTTTGGGTATCTATGGTGTAGTGGTTATCACGTCCGCCTAACACGCGGAAGGTCCCTGGTTCGAGCCCTGGTAGATACATAATGTTCTTTTTTGACTTGTTGTTAGAACGAAACTTTCGGAGGTTTTTGGCAATTTTTTTAAATTGAAAAGTGACATATTTTGGGTCCTTGGTAGTATAGTGCTGAGTATCACCGCCTGTTTTACGGAAGACCTGAGTTAAATTCCCCGCCGGGGAGGCATGACCGGCTTCAGTTTTTAAAGATTGCAGAAAATATTTTGGTGGCAATGAAACGGTTTCTTCTTAATACCAAAAATATCCGTTTTAAAGAAATCCACTGGTTCAGGCCTTGGTCAAAATGCAACCCTATCTCCAAGACGATTTTCGTCAGTTCATGTTGCAGTCGCTAGCGTATCTATGGTGTAGTGGTTATCACGTCCGCTTTACACGCGGAAGGTCTCAGGTTCGAGCCCTGATAGATACAAAGAAGGTTGATATTTTAGCGATATGTGGACGAGTGAATTGAAGGCTCTCGGTCTCGAAAATTTGCCCATTTTTAAAACGGTTTCATCGTATTTACGATGGCTATGACGGGTATCTATGGTGTAGTGGTTATCACGTCCGCCTAACACGCTGAAGGTCCCAGGTTCGAGCCCTGGTAGATACATAATGCTCTTTTTTGACTTGTTGTTAGAACGAAACTTTCGGAGGTTTTTGGCAATTTTTTTAAATTGAAAAGTGACATTTTTTGGGTCCTTGGTAGTATAGTGCTGAGTATCACCGCCTGTTTTACGGAAGACCTGAGTTAAATTCCCCGCCGGGGAGCAATTACCGGCTTCAGTTTTTAAAGATTGCAGAAAATATTTTGGTGGCAATGAAACGGTTTCTTCTTAATACCAAAAATATCCGTTTTAAAGAAATCCACTGGTTCAGGCCTTGGTCAAAATGCAACCCTATCTCCAAGACGATTTTCGTCAGTTCATGTTGCAGTCGCTAGCGTATCTATGGTGTAGTGGTTATCCCGTCCGCTTTACACGCGGAAGGTCTCAGGTTCGAGCCCTGATAGGTACAAAGAAGGTTGATATTTTAGCGAGATGTGGACGAGTGAATTGGAGGCTCTCGGTCTCGAAAATTTGCCCATTTTTCAAACGGTTTCATCGTATTTACGATGGCTGTGACGGGCATCTATGGTGTAGTGGTTATCACGTCCGCCTAACACGCGGAAGGTCCCAGGTTCGAGCCCTGGTAGACACATAATGTTCTTTTTTGACTTGTTGTTAGAACGAAACTTTCGGAGGTTTTTGGCAATTTTTTTAAATTGAAAAGTGACATATTTTGGGTCCTTGGTAGTATAGTGCTGAGTATCACCGCCTGTTTTACGGAAGACCTGAGTTAAATTCCCCGCCGGGGAGGCATGACCGGCTTCAGTTTTTAAAGATTGCAGAAAATATTTTGGTGGCAATGAAACGGTTTCTTCTTAATACCAAAAATATCCGTTTTAAAGAAATCCACTGGTTCAGGCCTTTTTAAAAATGCAACCCTATCTCCAAGACGGTTTTCGTCAGTTCATGTTGCAGTCGCTAGCGTATCTATGGTGTAGTGGTTATCACGTCCGCTTTACACGCGGAAGGTCTCAGGTTCGAGCCCTGATAGGTACAAAGAAGGTTGATATTTTAGCGATATGTGGACGAGTGAATTGGCGGCTCTCGGTCTCGAAAATTTGCCCATTTTTAAAACGGTTTCATCGTATTTACGATGGCTATGACGGGTATCTATGGTGTAGTGGTTATCACGTCCGCCTAACACGCGGAAGGTCCCAGGTTCGAGCCCTGGTAGATACATAATGTTCTTTTTTGCCTTGTTGTTAGAACGAAACTTTCGGAGGTTTTTGGCAATTTTTTTAAATTGAAAAGTGACATATTTTGGGTCCTTGGTAGTATAGTGCTGAGTATCACCGCCTGTTTTACGGAAGACCTGAGTTAAATTCCCCGCCGGGGAGGCATGACCGGCTTCAGTTTTTAAAGATTGCAGAAAATATTTTGGTGGCAATGAAACGGTTTCTTCTTAATACCAAAAATATCCGTTTTAAAGAAATCCACTGGTTCAGGCCTTGGTAAAAATGCAACCCTATCTCCAAGACGATTTTCGTCAGTTCATGTTGCAGTCGCTAGCGTATCTATGGTGTAGTGGTTATCACGTCCGCTTTACACGCGGAAGGTCTCAGGTTCGAGCCCTGATAGGTACAAAGAAGGTTGATATTTTAGCGATATGTGGACGAGTGAATTGGCGGCTCTCGGTCTCGAAAATTTGCCCATTTTTAAAACGGTTTCATCGTATTTACGATGGCTATGACGGGTATCTATGGTGTAGTGGTTATCACGTCCGCCTAACACGCGGAAGGTCCCAGGTTCGAGCCCTGGTAGATACATAATGTTCTTTTTTGACTTGTTGTTAGAACGAAACTTTCGGAGGTTTTTGGCAATTTTTTTAAATTGAAAAGTGACATTTTTTGGGTCCTTGGTAGTATAGTGCTGAGTATCACCGCCTGTTTTACGGAAGACCTGAGTTAAATTCCCCGCCGGGGAGGCATGACCGGCTTCAGTTTTTAAAGATTGCAGAAAATATTTTGGTGGCAATGAAACGGTTTCTTCTTGTTACCAAAAATATCCGTTTTAAAGAAATCCACTGGTTCAGGCCTTGGTAAAAATGCAACCCTATCTCCAAGACGATTTTCGTCAGTTCATGTTGCAGTCGCAAGCGTATCTATGGTGTAGTGGTTATCACGTCCGCTTTACACGCGGAAGGTCTCAGGTTCGAGCCCTGATAGATACATAGAAGGTTGATATTTTAGCGATATGTGGACGAGTGAATTGGAGGCTCTCGGTCTCGAAAATTTGCCCATTTTTAAAACAGTTTCATCGTATTTACGATGGCTATGACGGGTATCTATGGTGTAGTGGTTATCACGTCCGCCTAACACGCGGAAGGTCCCAGGTTCGAGCCCTGGTAGATACATAATGCTCTTTTTTGACTTGTTGTTAGAACGAAACTTTCGGAGGTTTTTGGCAATTTTTTTAAATTGAAAAGTGAAATGTTTTGGGTATCTATGGTGTAGTGGTTATCACGTCCGCCTAACACGCGGATTGTCCCTGGTTCGAGCCCTGGTAGATACATAATGTTCTTTTTTGACTTGTTGTTAGAACGAAACTTTCGGAGGTTTTTGGCAATTTTTTTAAATTGAAAAGTGACATATTTTGGGTCCTTGGTAGTATAGTGCTGAGTATCACCGCCTGTTTTACGGAAGACCTGAGTTAAATTCCCCGCCGGGGAGGCATGACCGGCTTCAGTTTTTAAAGATTGCAGAAAATATTTTGGTGGCAATGAAACGGTTTCTTCTTATTACCAAAAATATCCGTTTTAAAGAAATCCACTGGTTCAGGCCTTGGTCAAAATGCAACCCTGTCTCCAAGACGATTTTCGTCAGTTCATGTTGCAGTCGCTAGCGTATCTATGGTGTAGTGGTTATCACATCCGCTTTACACGCGGAAGGTCTCAGGTTCGAGCCCTGATAGATACAAAGAAGGTTGATATTTTAGCGATATGTGGACGAGTGAATTGAAGGCTCTCGGTCTCGAAAATTTGCCCATTTTTAAAACGGTTTCATCGTATTTACGATGGCTATGACGGGTATCTATGGTGTAGTGGTTATCACGTCCGCCTAACACGCGGAAGGTCCCAGGTTCGAGCCCTGGTAGATACATAATGTTCTTTTTTGACTTGTTGTTAGAACGAAACTTTCGGAGGTTTTTGGCAATTTTTTTAAATTGAAAAGTGACATTTTTTGGGTCCTTGGTAGTATAGTGCTGAGTATCACCGCCTGTTTTACGGAAGACCTGAGTTAAATTCCCCGCCGGGGAGGCATGACCGGCTTCAGTTTTTAAAGATTGCAGAAAATATTTTGGTGGCAATGAAACGGTTTCTTCTTAATACCAAAAATATCCGTTTTAAAGAAATCCACTGGTTCAGGCCTTGGTCAAAATGCAACCCTATCTCCAAGACGATTTTCGTCAGTTCATGTTGCAGTCGCTAGCGTATCTATGGTGTAGTGGTTATCACGTCCGCTTTACACGCGGAAGGTCTCAGGTTCGAGCCCTGATAGATACAAAGAAGGTTGATATTTTAGCGATATGTGGACGAGTGAATTGAAGGCTCTCGGTCTCGAAAATTTGCCCATTTTTAAAACGGTGTCATCGTATTTACGATGGCTATGACGGGTATCTATGGTGTAGTGGTTATCACGTTCGCCTAACACGCGGAAGGTCCCAGGTTCGAGCCCTGGTAGATACATAATGTTCTTTTTTGACTTGTTGTTAGAACGAAACTTTCGGAGGTTTTTGGCAATTTTTTTAAATTGAAAAGTGACATTTTTTGGGTCCTTGGTAGTATAGTGCTGAGTATCACCGCCTGTTTTACGGAAGACCTGAGTTAAATTCCCCGCCGGGGAGGCATGACCGGCTTCAGTTTTTAAAGATTGCAGAAAATATTTTGGTGGCAATGAAACGGTTTCTTCTTAATACCAAAAATATCCGTTTTAAAGAAATCCACTGGTTCAGGCCTTGGTAAAAATGCAACCCTATCTCCAAGACGATTTTCGTCAGTTCATGTTGCAGTCGCAAGCGTATCTATGGTGTAGTGGTTATCACGTCCGCTTTACACGCGGAAGGTCTCAGGTTCGAGCCCTGATAGATACATAGAAGGTTGATATTTTAGCGATATGTGGACGAGTGAATTGGAGGCTCTCGGTCTCGAAAATTTGCCCATTTTTAAAACAGTTTCATCGTATTTACGATGGCTATGACGGGTATCTATGGTGTAGTGGTTATCACGTCCGCCTAACACGCGGAAGGTCCCAGGTTCGAGCCCTGGTAGATACATAATGCTCTTTTTTGACTTGTTGTTAGAACGAAACTTTCGGAGGTTTTTGGCAATTTTTTTAAATTGAAAAGTGAAATGTTTTGGGTATCTATGGTGTAGTGGTTATCACGTCCGCCTAACACGCGGAAGGTCCCTGGTTCGAGCCCTGTTAGATACATAATGTTCTTTTTTGACTTGTTGTTAGAACGAAACTTTCGGAGGTTTTTGGCAATTTTTTTAAATTGAAAAGTGACATATTTTGGGTCCTTGGTAGTATAGTGCTGAGTATCACCGCCTGTTTTACGGAAGACCTGAGTTAAATTCCCCGCCGGGGAGGCATGACCGGCTTCAGTTTTTAAAGATTGCAGAAAATATTTTGGTGGCAATGAAACGGTTTCTTCTTGTTACCAAAAATATCCGTTTTAAAGAAATCCACTGGTTCAGGCCTTGGTAAAAATGCAACCCTATCTCCAAGACGATTTTCGTCAGTTCATGTTGCAGTCGCAAGCGTATCTATGGTGTAGTGGTTATCACGTCCGCTTTACACGCGGAAGGTCTCAGGTTCGAGCCCTGATAGATACATAGAAGGTTGATATTTTAGCGATATGTGGACGAGTGAATTGGAGGCTCTCGGTCTCGATAATTTGCCCATTTTTAAAACAGTTTCATCGTATTTACGATGGCTATGACGGGTATCTATGGTGTAGTGGTTATCACGTCCGCCTAACACGCGGAAGGTCCCAGGTTCGAGCCCTGGTAGATACATAATGCTCTTTTTTGACTTGTTGTTAGAACGAAACTTTCGGAGGTTTTTGGCAATTTTTTTAAATTGAAAAGTGAAATGTTTTGGGTATCTATGGTGTAGTGGTTATCACGTCCGCCTAACACGCGGAAGGTCCCTGGTTCGAGCCCTGGTAGATACATAATGTTCTTTTTTGACTTGTTGTTAGAACGAAACTTTCGGAGGTTTTTGGCAATTTTTTTAAATTGAAAAGTGACATATTTTGGGTCCTTGGTAGTATAGTGCTGAGTATCACCGCCTGTTTTACGGAAGACCTGAGTTAAATTCCCCGCCGGGGAGGCATGACCGGCTTCAGTTTTTAAAGATTGCAGAAAATATTTTGGTGGCAATGAAACGGTTTCTTCTTAATACCAAAAATATCCGTTTTAAAGAAATCCACTGGTTCAGGCCTTGGTAAAAATGCAACCCTATCTCCAAGACGATTTTCGTCAGTTCATGTTGCAGTCGCTAGCGTATCTATGGTGTAGTGGTTATCACGTCCGCTTTACACGCGGAAGGTCTCAGGTTCGAGCCCTGATAGATACAAAGAAGGTTGATATTTTAGCGATATGTGGACGAGTGAATTGAAGGCTCTCGGTCTCGAAAATTTGCCCATTTTTAAAACGGTTTCATCGTATTTACGATGGCTATGACGGGTATCTATGGTGTAGTGGTTATCACGTTCGCCTAACACGCGGAAGGTCCCAGGTTCGAGCCCTGGTAGATACATAATGTTCTTTTTTGACTTGTTGTTAGAACGAAACTTTCGGAGGTTTTTGGCAATTTTTTTAAATTGAAAAGTGACATTTTTTGGGTCCTTGGTAGTATAGTGCTGAGTATCACCGCCTGTTTTACGGAAGACCTGAGTTAAATTCCCCGCCGGGGAGGCATGACCGGCTTCAGTTTTTAAAGATTGCAGAAAATATTTTGGTGGCAATGAAACGGTTTCTTCTTAATACCAAAAATATCCGTTTTAAAGAAATCCACTGGTTCAGGCCTTGGTAAAAATGCAACCCTATCTCCAAGACGATTTTCGTCAGTTCATGTTGCAGTCGCAAGCGTATCTATGGTGTAGTGGTTATCACGTCCGCTTTACACGCGGAAGGTCTCAGGTTCGAGCCCTGATAGATACAAAGAAGATTGATATTTTAGCGATATGTGGACGAGTGAATTGAAGGCTCTCGGTCTCGAAAATTTGCCCATTTTTAAAACGGTTTCATCGTATTTACGATGGCTATGACGGGTATCTATGGTGTAGTGGTTATCACGTTCGCCTAACACGCGGAAGGTCCCAGGTTCGAGCCCTGGTAGATACATAATGTTCTTTTTTGACTTGTTGTTAGAACGAAACTTTCGGAGGTTTTTGGCAATTTTTTTAAATTGAAAAGTGACATTTTTTGGGTCCTTGGTAGTATAGTGCTGAGTATCACCGCCTGTTTTACGGAAGACCTGAGTTAAATTCCCCGCCGGGGAGGCATGACCGGCTTCAGTTTTTAAAGATTGCAGAAAATATTTTGGTGGCAATGAAACGGTTTCTTCTTAATACCAAAAATATCCGTTTTAAAGAAATCCACTGGTTCAGGCCTTGGTAAAAATGCAACCCTATCTCCAAGACGATTTTCGTCAGTTCATGTTGCAGTCGCAAGCGTATCTATGGTGTAGTGGTTATCACGTCCGCTTTACACGCGGAAGGTCTCAGGTTCGAGCCCTGATAGATACATAGAAGGTTGATATTTTAGCGATATGTGGACGAGTGAATTGGAGGCTCTCGGTCTCGAAAATTTGCCCATTTTTAAAACAGTTTCATCGTATTTACGATGGCTATGACGGGTATCTATGGTGTAGTGGTTATCACGTCCGCCTAACACGCGGAAGGTCCCAGGTTCGAGCCCTGGTAGATACATAATGCTCTTTTTTGACTTGTTGTTAGAACGAAACTTTCGGAGGTTTTTGGCAATTTTTTTAAATTGAAAAGTGAAATGTTTTGGGTATCTATGGTGTAGTGGTTATCACGTCCGCCTAACACGCGGAAGGTCCCTGGTTCGAGCCCTGGTAGATACATAATGTTCTTTTTTGACTTGTTGTTAGAACGAAACTTTCGGAGGTTTTTGGCAATTTTTTTAAATTGAAAAGTGACATATTTTGGGTCCTTGGTAGTATAGTGCTGAGTATCACCGCCTGTTTTACGGAAGACCTGAGTTAAATTCCCCGCCGGGGAGGCATGACCGGCTTCAGTTTTTAAAGATTGCAGAAAATATTTTGGTGGCAATGAAACGGTTTCTTCTTAATACCAAAAATATCCGTTTTAAAGAAATCCACTGGTTCAGGCCTTGGTCAAAATGCAACCCTATCTCCAAGACGATTTTCGTCAGTTCATGTTGCAGTCGCTAGCGTATCTATGGTGTAGTGGTTATCACGTCCGCTTTACATGCGGAAGGTCTCAGGTTCGAGCCCTGATAGATACAAAGAAGGTTGATATTTTAGCGATATGTGGACGAGTATTGAAGGCTCTCGGTCTCGAAAATTTGCCCATTTTTAAAACGGTTTCATCGTATTTACGATGGCTATGACGGGTATCTATGGTGTAGTGGTTATCACGTCCGCCTAACACGCGGAAGGTCCCAGGTTCGAGCCCTGGTAGATACATAATGTTCTTTTTTGACTTGTTGTTAGAACGAAACTTTCGGAGGTTTTTGGCAATTTTTTTAAAGTGAAAAGTGACATTTTTTGGGTCCTTGGTAGTATAGTGCTGAGTATCACCGCCTGTTTTACGGAAGACCTGAGTTAAATTCCCCGCCGGGGAGGCATGACCGGCTTCAGTTTTTAAAGATTGCAGAAAATATTTTGGTGGCAATGAAACGGTTTCTTCTTAATACCAAAAATATCCGTTTTAAAGAAATCCACTGGTTCAGGCCTTGGTAAAAATGCAACCCTATCTCCAAGACGATTTTCGTCAGTTCATGTTGCAGTCGCAAGCGTATCTATGGTGTAGTGGTTATCACGTCCGCTTTACACGCGGAAGGTCTCAGGTTCGAGCCCTGATAGATACATAGAAGGTTGATATTTTAGCGATATGTGGACGAGTGAATTGGAGGCTCTCGGTCTCGAAAATTTGCCCATTTTTAAAACAGTTTCATCGTATTTACGATGGCTATGACGGGTATCTATGGTGTAGTGGTTATCACGTCCGCCTAACACGCGGAAGGTCCCAGGTTCGAGCCCTGGTAGATACATAATGCTCTTTTTTGACTTGTTGTTAGAACGAAACTTTCGGAGGTTTTTGGCAATTTTTTTAAATTGAAAAGTGAAATGTTTTGGGTATCTATGGTGTAGTGGTTATCACGTCCGCCTAACACGCGGAAGGTCCCTGGTTCGAGCCCTGGTAGATACATAATGTTCTTTTTTGACTTGTTGTTAGAACGAAACTTTCGGAGGTTTTTGGCAATTTTTTTAAATTGAAAAGTGACATATTTTGGGTCCTTGGTAGTATAGTGCTGAGTATCACCGCCTGTTTTACGGAAGACCTGAGTTAAATTCCCCGCCGGGGAGGCATGACCGGCTTCAGTTTTTAAAGATTGCAGAAAATATTTTGGTGGCAATGAAACGGTTTCTTCTTAATACCAAAAATATCCGTTTTAAAGAAATCCACTGGTTCAGGCCTTGGTCAAAATGCAACCCTATCTCCAAGACGATTTTCGTCAGTTCATGTTGCAGTCGCTAGCGTATCTATGGTGTAGTGGTTATCACGTCCGCTTTACATGCGGAAGGTCTCAGGTTCGAGCCCTGATAGATACAAAGAAGGTTGATATTTTAGCGATATGTGGACGAGTATTGAAGGCTCTCGGTCTCGAAAATTTGCCCATTTTTAAAACGGTTTCATCGTATTTACGATGGCTATGACGGGTATCTATGGTGTAGTGGTTATCACGTCCGCCTAACACGCGGAAGGTCCCAGGTTCGAGCCCTGGTAGATACATAATGTTCTTTTTTGACTTGTTGTTAGAACGAAACTTTCGGAGGTTTTTGGCAATTTTTTTAAAGTGAAAAGTGACATTTTTTGGGTCCTTGGTAGTATAGTGCTGAGTATCACCGCCTGTTTTACGGAAGACCTGAGTTAAATTCCCCGCCGGGGAGGCATGACCGGCTTCAGTTTTTAAAGATTGCAGAAAATATTTTGGTGGCAATGAAACGGTTTCTTCTTAATACCAAAAATATCCGTTTTAAAGAAATCCACTGGTTCAGGCCTTGGTCAAAATGCAACCCTATCTCCAAGACGATTTTCGTCAGTTCATGTTGCAGTCGCTAGCGTATCTATGGTGTAGTGGTTATCACGTCCGCTTTACACGCGGAAGGTCTCAGGTTCGAGCCCTGATAGATACAAAGAAGGTTGATATTTTAGCGATATGTGGACGAGTGAATTGGAGGCTCTCGGTCTCGAAAATTTGCCCATTTTTAAAACAGTTTCATCGTATTTACGATGGCTATGACGGGTATCTATGGTGTAGTGGTAATCACGTCCGCCTAACACGCGGAAGGTCCCAGGTTCGAGCCCTGGTAGATACATAATGCTCTTTTTTGACTTGTTGTTAGAACGAAACTTTCGGAGGTTTTTGGCAATTTTTTTAAATTGAAAAGTGAAATGTTTTGGGTATCTATGGTGTAGTGGTTATCACGTCCGCCTAACACGCGGAAGGTCCCTGGTTCGAGCCCTGGTAGATACATAATGTTCTTTTTTGACTTGTTGTTAGAACGAAACTTTCGGAGGTTTTTGGCAATTTTTTTAAATTGAAAAGTGACATATTTTGGGTCCTTGGTAGTATAGTGCTGAGTATCACCGCCTGTTTTACGGAAGACCTGAGTTAAATTCCCCGCCGGGGAGGCATGACCGGCTTCAGTTTTTAAAGATTGCAGAAAATATTTTGGTGGCAATGAAACGGTTTCTTCTTAATACCAAAAATATCCGTTTTAAAGAAATCCACTGGTTCAGGCCTTGGTAAAAATGCAACCCTATCTCCAAGACGATTTTCGTCAGTTCATGTTGCAGTCGCTAGCGTATCTATGGTGTAGTGGTTATCACGTCCGCTTTACATGCGGAAGGTCTCAGGTTAGAGCCCTGATAGATACAAAGAAGGTTGATATTTTAGCGATATGTGGACGAGTGAATTGAAGGCTCTCGGTCTCGAAAATTTGCCCATTTTTAAAACGGTTTCATCGTATTTACGATGGCTATGACGGGTATCTATGGTGTAGTGGTTATCACGTCCGCCTAACACGCGGAAGGTCCCAGGTTCGAGCCCTGGTAGATACATAATGTTCTTTTTTGACTTGTTGTTAGAACGAAACTTTCGGAGGTTTTTGGCAATTTTTTTAAATTGAAAAGTGAAATGTTTTGGGTATCTATGGTGTAGTGGTTATCACGTCCGCCTAACACGCGGAAGGTCCCTGGTTCGAGCCCTGGTAGATACATAATGTTATTTTTTTAAATGTTGTTAGAACGAAACTTTCGGAGGTTTTTGGCAATTTTTTTAAATTGAAAAGTGAAATGTTTTGGGTATCTATGGTGTAGTGGTTATCACGTCCGCCTAACACGCGGAAGGTCCCAGGTTCGAGCCCTGGTAGATACATAATGTTCTTTTTTGACTTGTTGTTAGAACGAAACTTTCGGAGGTTTTTGGCAATTTTTTTAAATTGAAAAGTGAAATGTTTTGGGTATCTATGGTGTAGTGGTTATCACGTCCGCCTAACACGCGGAAGGTCCCTGGTTCGAGCCCTGGTAGATACATAATGTTATTTTTTTAAATGTTGTTAGAACGAAACTTTCGGAGGTTTTTGGCAATTTTTTTAAATTGAAAAGTGACATATTTTGGGTCCTTGGTAGTATAGTGCTGAGTATCACCGCCTGTTTTACGGAAGACCTGAGTTAAATTCCCCGCCGGGGAGGCATGACCGGCTTCAGTTTTTAAAGATTGCAGAAAATATTTTGGTGGCAATGAAACGGTTTCTTCTTAATACCAAAAATATCCGTTTTAAAGAAATCCACTGGTTCAGGCCTTGGTCAAAATGCAACCCTATCTCCAAGACGATTTTCGTCAGTTCATGTTGCAGTCGCTAACGTATCTATGGTGTAGTGGTTATCACGTCCGCTTTACACGCGGAAGGTCTCAGGTTCGAGCCCTGATAGATACAAAGAAGGTTGATATTTTAGCGATATGTGGACGAGTGAATTGAAGGCTCTCGGTCTCGAAAATTTGCCCATTTTTAAAACGGTTTCATCGTATTTACGATGGCTATGACGGGTATCTATGGTGTAGTGGTTATCACGTTCGCCTAACACGCGGAAGGTCCCAGGTTCGAGCCCTGGTAGATACATAATGTTCTTTTTTGACTTGTTGTTAGAACGAAACTTTCGGAGGTTTTTGGCAATTTTTTTAAATTGAAAAGTGACATTTTTTGGGTCCTTGGTAGTATAGTGCTGAGTATCACCGCCTGTTTTACGGAAGACCTGAGTTAAATTCCCCGCCGGGGAGGCATGACCGGCTTCAGTTTTTAAAGATTGCAGAAAATATTTTGGTGGCAATGAAACGGTTTCTTCTTAATACCAAAAATATCCGTTTTAAAGAAATCCACTGGTTCAGGCCTTGGTAAAAATGCAACCCTATCTCCAAGACGATTTTCGTCAGTTCATGTTGCAGTCGCAAGCGTATCTATGGTGTAGTGGTTATCACGTCCGCTTTACACGCGGAAGGTCTCAGGTTCGAGCCCTGATAGATACATAGAAGGTTGATATTTTAGCGATATGTGGACGAGTGAATTGGAGGCTCTCGGTCTCGAAAATTTGCCCATTTTTAAAACAGTTTCATCGTATTTACGATGGCTATGACGGGTATCTATGGTGTAGTGGTTATCACGTCCGCCTAACACGCGGAAGGTCCTAGGTTCGAGCCCTGGTAGATACATAATGCTCTTTTTTGACTTGTTGTTAGAACGAAACTTTCGGAGGTTTTTGGCAATTTTTTTAAATTGAAAAGTGAAATGTTTTGGGTATCTATGGTGTAGTGGTTATCACGTCCGCCTAACACGCGGAAGGTCCCTGGTTCGAGCCCTGGTAGATACATAATGTTCTTTTTTGACTTGTTGTTAGAACGAAACTTTCGGAGGTTTTTGGCAATTTTTTTAAATTGAAAAGTGACATATTTTGGGTCCTTGGTAGTATAGTGCTGAGTATCACCGCCTGTTTTACGGAAGACCTGAGTTAAATTCCCCGCCGGGGAGGCATGACCGGCTTCAGTTTTTAAAGATTGCAGAAAATATTTTGGTGGCAATGAAACGGTTTCTTCTTAATACCAAAAATATCCGTTTTAAAGAAATCCACTGGTTCAGGCCTTGGTCAAAATGCAACCCTATCTCCAAGACGATTTTCGTCAGTTCATGTTGCAGTCGCTAGCGTATCTATGGTGTAGTGGTTATCACGTCCGCTTTACACGCGGAAGGTCTCAGGTTCGAGCCCTGATAGATACAAAGAAGGTTGATATTTTAGCGATATGTGGACGAGTGAATTGAAGGCTCTCGGTCTCGAAAATTTGCCCATTTTTAAAACGGTTTCATCGTATTTACGATGGCTATGACGGGTATCTATGGTGTAGTGGTTATCACGTTCGCCTAACACGCGGAAGGTCCCAGGTTCGAGCCCTGGTAGATACATAATGTTCTTTTTTGACTTGTTGTTAGAACGAAACTTTCGGAGGTTTTTGGCAATTTTTTTAAATTGAAAAGTGACATTTTTTGGGTCCTTGGTAGTATAGTGCTGAGTATCACCGCCTGTTTTACGGAAGACCTGAGTTAAATTCCCCGCCGGGGAGGCATGACCGGCTTCAGTTTTTAAAGATTGCAGAAAATATTTTGGTGGCAATGAAACGGTTTCTTCTTAATACCAAAAATATCCGTTTTAAAGAAATCCACTGGTTCAGGCCTTGGTAAAAATGCAACCCTATCTCCAAGACGATTTTCGTCAGTTCATGTTGCAGTCGCAAGCGTATCTATGTTGTAGTGGTTATCACGTCCGCTTTACACGCGGAAGGTCTCAGGTTCGAGCCCTGATAGATACATAGAAGGTTGATATTTTAGCGATATGTGGACGAGTGAATTGGAGGCTCTCGGTCTCGAAAATTTGCCCATTTTTAAAACAGTTTCATCGTATTTACGATGGCTATGACGGGTATCTATGGTGTAGTGGTTATCACGTCCGCCTAACACGCGGAAGGTCCCAGGTTCGAGCCCTGGTAGATACATAATGCTCTTTTTTGACTTGTTGTTAGAACGAAACTTTCGGAGGTTTTTGGCAATTTTTTTAAATTGAAAAGTGAAATGTTTTGGGTATCTATGGTGTAGTGGTTATCACGTCCGCCTAACACGCGGAAGGTCCCTGGTTCGAGCCCTGGTAGATACATAATGTTCTTTTTTGACTTGTTGTTAGAACGAAACTTTCGGAGGTTTTTGGCAATTTTTTTAAATTGAAAAGTGACATATTTTGGGTCCTTGGTAGTATAGTGCTGAGTATCACCGCCTGTTTTACGGAAGACCTGAGTTAAATTCCCCGCCGGGGAGGCATGACCGGCTTCAGTTTTTAAAGATTGCAGAAAATATTTTGGTGGCAATGAAACGGTTTCTTCTTAATACCAAAAATATCCGTTTTAAAGAAATCCACTGGTTCAGGCCTTGGTCAAAATGCAACCCTATCTCCAAGACGATTTTCGTCAGTTCATGTTGCAGTCGCTAGCGTATCTATGGTGTAGTGGTTATCACGTCCGCTTTACACGCGGAAGGTCTCAGGTTCGAGCCCTGATAGATACAAAGAAGGTTGATATTTTAGCGATATGTGGACGAGTGAATTGAAGGCTCTCGGTCTCGAAAATTTGCCCATTTTTAAAACGGTTTCATCGTATTTACGATGGCTATGACGGGTATCTATGGTGTAGTGGTTATCACGTTCGCCTAACACGCGGAAGGTCCCAGGTTCGAGCCCTGGTAGATACATAATGTTCTTTTTTGACTTGTTGTTAGAACGAAACTTTCGGAGGTTTTTGGCAATTTTTTTAAATTGAAAAGTGACATTTTTTGGGTCCTTGGTAGTATAGTGCTGAGTATCACCGCCTGTTTTACGGAAGACCTGAGTTAAATTCCCCGCCGGGGAGGCATGACCGGCTTCAGTTTTTAAAGATTGCAGAAAATATTTTGGTGGCAATGAAACGGTTTCTTCTTAATACCAAAAATATCCGTTTTAAAGAAATCCACTGGTTCAGGCCTTGGTAAAAATGCAACCCTATCTCCAAGACGATTTTCGTCAGTTCATGTTGCAGTCGCAAGCGTATCTATGTTGTAGTGGTTATCACGTCCGCTTTACACGCGGAAGGTCTCAGGTTCGAGCCCTGATAGATACATAGAAGGTTGATATTTTAGCGATATGTGGACGAGTGAATTGGAGGCTCTCGGTCTCGAAAATTTGCCCATTTTTAAAACAGTTTCATCGTATTTACGATGGCTATGACGGGTATCTATGGTGTAGTGGTTATCACGTCCGCCTAACACGCGGAAGGTCCCAGGTTCGAGCCCTGGTAGATACATAATGCTCTTTTTTGACTTGTTGTTAGAACGAAACTTTCGGAGGTTTTTGGCAATTTTTTTAAATTGAAAAGTGAAATGTTTTGGGTATCTATGGTGTAGTGGTTATCACGTCCGCCTAACACGCGGAAGGTCCCTGGTTCGAGCCCTGGTAGATACATAATTTTCTTTTTTGACTTGTTGTTAGAACGAAACTTTCGGAGGTTTTTGGCAATTTTTTTAAATTGAAAAGTGACATATTTTGGGTCCTTGGTAGTATAGTGCTGAGTATCACCGCCTGTTTTACGGAAGACCTGAGTTAAATTCCCCGCCGGGGAGGCATGACCGGCTTCAGTTTTTAAAGATTGCAGAAAATATTTTGGTGGCAATGAAACGGTTTCTTCTTAATACCAAAAATATCCGTTTTAAAGAAATCCACTGGTTCAGGCCTTGGTCAAAATGCAACCCTATCTCCAAGACGATTTTCGTCAGTTCATGTTGCAGTCGCTAGCGTTTCTATGGTGTAGTGGTTATCACGTCCGCTTTACACGCGGAAGGTCTCAGGTTCGAGCCCTGATAGATACAAAGAAGGTTGATATTTTAGCGATATGTGGACGAGTGAATTGGAGGCTCTCGGTCTCGAAAATTTGCCCATTTTTAAAACAGTTTCATCGTATTTACGATGGCTATTTCGGGTATCTATGGTGTAGTGGTTATCACGTCCGCCTAACACGCGGAAGGTCCCAGGTTCGAGCCCTGGTAGATACATAATGCTCTTTTTTGACTTGTTGTTAGAACGAAACTTTCGGAGGTTTTTGGCAATTTTTTTAAATTGAAAAGTGAAATGTTTTGGGTATCTATGGTGTAGTGGTTATCACGTCCGCCTAACACGCGGAAGGTCCCTGGTTCGAGCCCTGGTAGATACATAATGTTCTTTTTTGACTTGTTGTTAGAACGAAACTTTCGGAGGTTTTTGGCAATTTTTTTAAATTGAAAAGTGACATATTTTGGGTCCTTGGTAGTATAGTGCTGAGTATCACCGCCTGTTTTACGGAAGACCTGAGTTAAATTCCCCGCCGGGGAGGCATGACCGGCTTCAGTTTTTAAAGATTGCAGAAAATATTTTGGTGGCAATGAAACGGTTTCTTCTTAATACCAAAAATATCCGTTTTAAAGAAATCCACTGGTTCAGGCCTTGGTAAAAATGCAACCCTATTTCCAAGACGATTTTCGTCAGTTCATGTTGCAGTCGCTAGCGTATCTATGGTGTAGTGGTTATCACGTCCGCTTTACATGCGGAAGGTCTCAGGTTAGAGCCCTGATAGATACAAAGAAGGTTGATATTTTAGCGATATGTGGACGAGTGAATTGAAGGCTCTCGGTCTCGAAAATTTGCCCATTTTTAAAACGGTTTCATCGTATTTACGATGGCTATGACGGGTATCTATGGTGTAGTGGTTATCACGTCCGCCTAACACGCGGAAGGTCCCAGGTTCGAGCCCTGGTAGATACATAATGTTCTTTTTTGACTTGTTGTTAGAACGAAACTTTCGGAGGTTTTTGGCAATTTTTTTAAATTGAAAAGTGACATATTTTGGGTCCTTGGTAGTATAGTGCTGAGTATCACCGCCTGTTTTACGGAAGACCTGAGTTAAATTCCCCGCCGGGGAGGCATGACCGGCTTCAGTTTTTAAAGATTGCAGAAAATATTTTGGTGGCAATGAAACGGTTTCTTCTTAATACCAAAAATATCCGTTTTAAAGAAATCCACTGGTTCAGGCCTTGGTCAAAATGCAACCCTATCTCCAAGACGATTTTCGTCAGTTCATGTTGCAGTCGCTAGCGTATCTATGGTGTAGTGGTTATCACGTCCGCTTTACACGCGGAAGGTCTCAGGTTCGAGCCCTGATAGATACAAAGAAGGTTGATATTTTAGCGATATGTGGACGAGTGAATTGGAGGCTCTCGGTCTCGAAAATTTGCCCATTTTTAAAACAGTTTCATCGTATTTACGATGGCTATGACGGGTATCTATGGTGTAGTGGTTATCACGTCCGCCTAACACGCGGAAGGTCCCAGGTTCGAGCCCTGGTAGATACATAATGCTCTTTTTTGACTTGTTGTTAGAACGAAACTTTCGGAGGTTTTTGGCAATTTTTTTAAATTGAAAAGTGAAATGTTTTGGGTATCTATGGTGTAGTGGTTATCACGTCCGCCTAACACGCGGAAGGTCCCTGGTTCGAGCCCTGGTAGATACATAATGTTCTTTTTTGACTTGTTGTTAGAACGAAACTTTCGGAGGTTTTTGGCAATTTTTTTAAATTGAAAAGTGACATATTTTGGGTCCTTGGTAGTATAGTGCTGAGTATCACCGCCTGTTTTACGGAAGACCTGAGTTAAATTCCCCGCCGGGGAGGCATGACCGGCTTCAGTTTTTAAAGATTGCAGAAAATATTTTGGTGGCAATGAAACGGTTTCTTCTTAATACCAAAAATATCCGTTTTAAAGAAATCCACTGGTTCAGGCCTTGGTAAAAATGCAACCCTATCTCCAAGACGATTTTCGTCAGTTCATGTTGCAGTCGCTAGCGTATCTATGGTGTAGTGGTTATCACGTCCGCTTTACACGCGGAAGGTCTCAGGTTCGAGCCCTGATAGATACAAAGAAGGTTGATATTTTAGCGATATGTGGACGAGTGAATTGGAGGCTCTCGGTCTCGAAAATTTGCCCATTTTTAAAACAGTTTCATCGTATTTACGATGGCTATGACGGGTATCTATGGTGTAGTGGTTATCACGTCCGCCTAACACGCGGAAGGTCCCAGGTTCGAGCCCTGGTAGATACATAATGCTCTTTTTTGACTTGTTGTTAGAACGAAACTTTCGGAGGTTTTTGGCAATTTTTTTAAATTGAAAAGTGAAATGTTTTGGGTATCTATGGTGTAGTGGTTATCACGTCCGCCTAACACGCGGAAGGTCCCTGGTTCGAGCCCTGGTAGATACATAATGTTCTTTTTTGACTTGTTGTTAGAACGAAACTTTCGGAGGTTTTTGGCAATTTTTTTAAATTGAAAAGTGACATATTTTGGGTCCTTGGTAGTATAGTGCTGAGTATCACCGCCTGTTTTACGGAAGACCTGAGTTAAATTCCCCGCCGGGGAGGCATGACCGGCTTCAGTTTTTAAAGATTGCAGAAAATATTTTGGTGGCAATGAAACGGTTTCTTCTTAATACCAAAAATATCCGTTTTAAAGAAATCCACTGGTTCAGGCCTTGGTAAAAATGCAACCCTATCTCCAAGACGATTTTCGTCAGTTCATGTTGCAGTCGCTAGCGTATCTATGGTGTAGTGGTTATCACGTCCGCTTTACATGCGGAAGGTCTCAGGTTAGAGCCCTGATAGATACAAAGAAGGTTGATATTTTAGCGATATGTGGACGAGTGAATTGAAGGCTCTCGGTCTCGAAAATTTGCCCATTTTTAAAACGGTTTCATCGTATTTACGATGGCTATGACGGGTATCTATGGTGTAGTGGTTATCACGTCCGCCTAACACGCGGAAGGTCCCAGGTTCGAGCCCTGGTAGATACATAATGTTCTTTTTTGACTTGTTGTTAGAACGAAACTTTCGGAGGTTTTTGGCAATTTTTTTAAAGTGAAAAGTGACATTTTTTGGGTCCTTGGTAGTATAGTGCTGAGTATCACCGCCTGTTTTACGGAAGACCTGAGTTAAATTCCCCGCCGGGGAGGCATGACCGGCTTCAGTTTTTAAAGATTGCAGAAAATATTTTGGTGGCAATGAAACGGTTTCTTCTTAATACCAAAAATATCCGTTTTAAAGAAATCCACTGGTTCAGGCCTTGGTCAAAATGCAACCCTATCTCCAAGACGATTTTCGTCAGTTCATGTTGCAGTCGCTAGCGTATCTATGGTGTAGTGGTTATCACGTCCGCTTTACACGCGGAAGGTCTCAGGTTCGAGCCCTGATAGATACAAAGAAGGTTGATATTTTAGCGATATGTGGACGAGTGAATTGGAGGCTCTCGGTCTCGAAAATTTGCCCATTTTTAAAACAGTTTCATCGTATTTACGATGGCTATGACGGGTATCTATGGTGTAGTGGTTATCACGTCCACCTAACACGCGGAAGGTCCCAGGTTCGAGCCCTGGTAGATACATAATGCTCTTTTTTGACTTGTTGTTAGAACGAAACTTTCGGAGGTTTTTGGCAATTTTTTTAAATTGAAAAGTGAAATGTTTTGGGTATCTATGGTGTAGTGGTTATCACGTCCGCCTAACACGCGGAAGGTCCCTGGTTCGAGCCCTGGTAGATACATAATGTTCTTTTTTGACTTGTTGTTAGAACGAAACTTTCGGAGGTTTTTGGCAATTTTTTTAAATTGAAAAGTGACATATTTTGGGTCCTTGGTAGTATAGTGCTGAGTATCACCGCCTGTTTTACGGAAGACCTGAGTTAAATTCCCCGCCGGGGAGGCATGACCGGCTTCAGTTTTTAAAGATTGCAGAAAATATTTTGGTGGCAATGAAACGGTTTCTTCTTAATACCAAAAATATCCGTTTTAAAGAAATCCACTGGTTCAGGCCTTGGTCAAAATGCAACCCTATCTCCAAGACGATTTTCGTCAGTTCATGTTGCAGTCGCTAGCGTATCTATGGTGTAGTGGTTATCACGTCCGCTTTACACGCGGAAGGTCTCAGGTTCGAGCCCTGATAGATACATAGAAGGTTGATATTTTAGCGATATGTGGACGAGTGAATTGGAGGCTCTCGGTCTCGAAAATTTGCCCATTTTAAAACGGTTTCAACGTATTAACGATGGCTATGACGGGTATCTATGGTGCAGTGGTTATCACGTCCGCCTAACACGCGGAAGGTCCCAGGTTCGAGCCCTGGTAGATACATAATGTTCTTTTTTGACTTGTTGTTAGAACGAAACTTTCGGAGGTTTTTGGCAATTTTTTTAAATTGAAAAGTGACATTTTTTGGGTCCTTGGTAGTATAGTGCTGAGTATCACCGCCTGTTTTACGGAAGACCTGAGTTAAATTCCCCGCCGGGGAGGCATGACCGGCTTCAGTTTTTAAAGATTGCAGAAAATATTTTGGTGGCAATGAAACGGTTTCTTCTTAATACCAAAAATATCCGTTTTAAAGAAATCCACTGGTTCAGGCCTTGGTCAAAATGCAACCCTATCTCCAAGACGATTTTCGTCAGTTCATGTTGCAGTCGCTAGCGTATCTATGGTGTAGTGGTTATCACGTCCGCTTTACACGCGGAAGGTCTCAGGTTCGAGCCCTGATAGATACAAAGAAGGTTGATATTTTAGCGATATGTGGACGAGTGAATTGGAGGCTCTCGGTCTCGAAAATTTGCCCATTTTTAAAACAGTTTCATCGTATTTACGATGGCTATGACGGGTATCTATGGTGTAGTGGTTATCACGTCCGCCTAACACGCGGAAGGTCCCAGGTTCGAGCCCTGGTAGATACATAATGCTCTTTTTTGACTTGTTGTTAGAACGAAACTTTCGGAGGTTTTTGGCAATTTTTTTAAATTGAAAAGTGAAATGTTTTGGGTATCTATGGTGTAGTGGTTATCACGTCCGCCTAACACGCGGAAGGTCCCTGGTTCGAGCCCTGGTAGATACATAATGTTCTTTTTTGACTTGTTGTTAGAACGAAACTTTCGGAGGTTTTTGGCAATTTTTTTAAATTGAAAAGTGACATATTTTGGGTCCTTGGTAGTATAGTGCTGAGTATCACCGCCTGTTTTACGGAAGACCTGAGTTAAATTCCCCGCCGGGGAGGCATGACCGGCTTCAGTTTTTAAAGATTGCAGAAAATATTTTGGTGGCAATGAAACGGTTTCTTCTTAATACCAAAAATATCCGTTTTAAAGAAATCCACTGGTTCAGGCCTTGGTAAAAATGCAACCCTATCTCCAAGACGATTTTCGTCAGTTCATGTTGCAGTCGCTAGCGTATCTATGGTGTAGTGGTTATCACGTCCGCTTTACACGCGGAAGGTCTCAGGTTCGAGCCCTGATAGATACATAGAAGGTTGATATTTTATCGATATGTGGACGAGTGAATTGGAGGCTCTCGGTCTCGAAAATTTGCCCATTTTAAAACGGTTTCATCGTATTTACGATGGCTATGATGGGTATCTATGGTGCAGTGGTTATCACGTCCGCCTAACACGCGGAAGGTCCCAGGTTCGAGCCCTGGTAGATACATAATGTTCTTTTTTGACTTGTTGTTAGAACGAAACTTTCGGAGGTTTTTGGCAATTTTTTTAAATTGAAAAGTGAAATGTTTTGGGTATCTATGGTGTAGTGGTTATCACGTCCGCCTAACACGCGGAAGGTCCCAGGTTTGAGCCCTGGTAGATACATAATGTTCTTTTTTGACTTGTTGTTAGAACGAAACTTTCGGAGGTTTTTGGCAATTTTTTCAAATTGAAAAGTGACATATTTTGGGTCATTGGTAGTATAGTGCTGAGTATCACCGCCTGTTTTACGGAAGACCTGAGTTAAATTCCCCGCCGGGGAGGCATGACCGGCTTCAGTTTTTAAAGATTGCAGAAAATATTTTGGTGGCAATGAAACTGTTTCTTCTTAATACCAAAAATATCCGTTTTAAAGAAATCCACTGGTTCAGGCCTTGGTCAAAATGCAACCCTATCACCCAGACGATTTTCGTCAGTTCATGTTACAGTCGCTAGCGTATCTATGGTGTAGTGGTTATCACGTCCGCCTAACACGCGGAAGGTCCCAGGTTCGAGCCCTGGTAGATACATAATGTTCTTTTTTGACTTGTTGTTAGAACGAAACTTTCGGAGGTTTTTGGCAATTTTTTTAAATTGAAAAGTGACATTTTTTGGGTCCTTGGTAGTATAGTGCTGAGTATCACCGCCTGTTTTACGGAAGACCTGAGTTAAATTCCCCGCCGGGGAGGCATGACCGGCTTCAGTTTTTAAAGATTGCAGAAAATATTTTGGTGGCAATGAAACGGTTTCTTCTTAATACCAAAAATATCCGTTTTAAAGAAATCCACTGGTTCAGGCCTTGGTCAAAATGCAACCCTATCTCCAAGACGATTTTCGTCAGTTCATGTTGCAGTCGCTAGCGTATCTATGGTGTAGTGGTTATCACGTCCGCTTTACACGCGGAAGGTCTCAGGTTCGAGCCCTGATAGATACATAGAAGGTTGATATTTTAGCGATATGTGGACGAGTGAATTGGAGGCTCTCGGTCTCGAAAATTTGCCCATTTTAAAACGGTTTCATCGTATTTACGATGGCTATGACGGGTATCTATGGTGCAGTGGTTATCACGTCCGCCTAACACGCGGAAGGTCCCAGGTTCGAGCCCTGGTAGATACATAATGTTCTTTTTTGACTTGTTGTTAGAACGAAACTTTCGGAGGTTTTTGGCAATTTTTTTAAATTGAAAAGTGAAATGTTTTGGGTATCTATGGTGTAGTGGTTATCACGTCCGCCTAACACGCGGAAGGTCCCAGGTTCGAGCCCTGGTAGATACATAATGTTCTTTTTTGACTTGTTGTTAGAACGAAACTTTCGGAGGTTTTTGGCAATTTTTTCAAATTGAAAAGTGACATATTTTGGGTCATTGGTAGTATAGTGCTGAGTATCACCGCCTGTTTTACGGAAGACCTGAGTTAAATTCCCCGCCGGGGAGGCATGACCGGCTTCAGTTTTTAAAGATTGCAGAAAATATTTTGGTGGCAATGAAACTGTTTCTTCTTAATACCAAAAATATCCGTTTTAAAGAAATCCACTGGTTCAGGCCTTGGTCAAAATGCAACCCTATCACCCAGACGATTTTCGTCAGTTCATGTTACAGTCGCTAGCGTATCTATGGTGTAGTGGTTATCACGTCCGCTTTACACGCGGAAGGTCTCAGGTTCGAGCCCTGATAGATACAAAGAAGGTTGATTTTTTAGCGATATGTGGACGAGTGAATTGGAGGCTCTCGGTCTCGAAAATTTGCCCATTTTTAAAACAGTTTCATCGTATTTACGATGGCTATGACGGGTATCTATGGTGTAGTGGTTATCACGTCCGCCTAACACGCGGAAGGTACCAGGTTCGAGCCCTGGTAGATACATAATGCTCTTTTTTGACTTGTTGTTAGAACGAAGTTTCGGAGGTTTTTGGCAATTTTTTTAAATTGAAAAGTGAAATGTTTTGGGTATCTATGGTGTAGTGGTTATCACGTCTGCCTAACACGCGGAAGGTCTCAGGTTCGAGCCCTGATAGATACAAAGAAGGTTGATATTTTAGCGATATGTGGACGAGTGAATTGGAGGCTCTCGGTCTCGAAAATTTGCCCATTTTTAAAACAGTTTCATCGTATTTACGATGGCTATGACGGGTATCTATGGTGTAGTGGTTATCACGTCCGCCTAACACGCGGAAGGTACCAGGTTCGAGCCCTGGTAGATACATAATGCTCTTTTTTGACTTGTTGTTAGAACGAAACTTTCGGAGGTTTTTGGCAATTTTTTTAAATTGAAAAGTGAAATGTTTTGGGTATCTATGGTGTAGTGGTTATCACGTCTGCCTAACACGCGGAAGGTCTCAGGTTCGAGCCCTGATAGATACAAAGAAGGTTGATATTTTAGCGATATGTGGACGAGTGAATTGGAGGCTCTCGGTCTCGAAAATTTGCCCATTTTTAAAACAGTTTCATCGTATTTACGATGGCTATGACGGGTATCTATGGTGTAGTGGTTATCACGTCCGCCTAACACGCGGAAGGTACCAGGTTCGAGCCCTGGTAGATACATAATGCTCTTTTTTGACTTGTTGTTAGAACGAAACTTTCGGAGGTTTTTGGCAATTTTTTTAAATTGAAAAGTGACATATTTTGGGTCCTTGGTAGTATAGTGCTGAGTATCACCGCCTGTTTTACGGAAGACCTGAGTTAAATTCCCCGCCGGGGAGGCATGACCGGCTTCAGTTTTTAAAGATTGCAGAAAATATTTTGGTGGCAATGAAACGGTTTCTTCTTAATACCAAAAATATCCGTTTTAAAGAAATCCACTGGTTCAGGCCTTGGTCAAAATGCAACCCTATCTCCAAGACGATTTTCGTCAGTTCATGTTGCAGTCGCTAGCGTATCTATGGTGTAGTGGTTATCACGTCCGCTTTACACGCGGAAGGTCTCAGGTTCGAGCCCTGATAGATACATAGAAGGTTGATATTTTAGCGATATGTGGACGAGTGAATTGGAGGCTCTCGGTCTCGAAAATTTGCCCATTTTAAAACGGTTTCATCGTATTTACGATGGCTATGACGGGTATCTATGGTGCAGTGGTTATCACGTCCGCCTAACACGCGGAAGGTCCCAGGTTCGAGCCCTGGTAGATACATAATGTTCTTTTTTGACTTGTTGTTAGAACGAAACTTTCGGAGGTTTTTGGCAATTTTTTTAAATTGAAAAGTGAAATGTTTTGGGTATCTATGGTGTAGTGGTTATCACGTCCGCCTAACACGCGGAAGGTCCCAGGTTCGAGCCCTGGTAGATACATAATGTTCTTTTTTGACTTGTTGTTAGAACGAAACTTTCGGAGGTTTTTGGCAATTTTTTCAAATTGAAAAGTGACATATTTTGGGTCATTGGTAGTATAGTGCTGAGTATCACCGCCTGTTTTACGGAAGACCTGAGTTAAATTCCCCGCCGGGGAGGCATGACCGGCTTCAGTTTTTAAAGATTGCAGAAAATATTTTGGTGGCAATGAAACTGTTTCTTCTTAATACCAAAAATATCCGTTTTAAAGAAATCCACTGGTTCAGGCCTTGGTCAAAATGCAACCCTATCACCCAGACGATTTTCGTCAGTTCATGTTACAGTCGCTAGCGTATCTATGGTGTAGTGGTTATCACGTCCGCTTTACACGCGGAAGGTCTCAGGTTCGAGCCCTGATAGATACAAAGAAGGTTGATTTTTTAGCGATATGTGGACGAGTGAATTGGAGGCTCTCGGTCTCGAAAATTTGCCCATTTTTAAAACAGTTTCATCGTATTTACGATGGCTATGACGGGTATCTATGGTGTAGTGGTTATCACGTCCGCCTAACACGCGGAAGGTACCAGGTTCGAGCCCTGGTAGATACATAATGCTCTTTTTTGACTTGTTGTTAGAACGAAGTTTCGGAGGTTTTTGGCAATTTTTTTAAATTGAAAAGTGAAATGTTTTGGGTATCTATGGTGTAGTGGTTATCACGTCTGCCTAACACGCGGAAGGTCTCAGGTTCGAGCCCTGATAGATACAAAGAAGGTTGATATTTTAGCGATATGTGGACGAGTGAATTGGAGGCTCTCGGTCTCGAAAATTTGCCCATTTTTAAAACAGTTTCATCGTATTTACGATGGCTATGACGGGTATCTATGGTGTAGTGGTTATCACGTCCGCCTAACACGCGGAAGGTACCAGGTTCGAGCCCTGGTAGATACATAATGCTCTTTTTTGACTTGTTGTTAGAACGAAACTTTCGGAGGTTTTTGGCAATTTTTTTAAATTGAAAAGTGAAATGTTTTGGGTATCTATGGTGTAGTGGTTATCACGTCTGCCTAACACGCGGAAGGTCTCAGGTTCGAGCCCTGATAGATACAAAGAAGGTTGATATTTTAGCGATATGTGGACGAGTGAATTGGAGGCTCTCGGTCTCGAAAATTTGCCCATTTTTAAAACAGTTTCATCGTATTTACGATGGCTATGACGGGTATCTATGGTGTAGTGGTTATCACGTCCGCCTAACACGCGGAAGGTACCAGGTTCGAGCCCTGGTAGATACATAATGCTCTTTTTTGACTTGTTGTTAGAACGAAACTTTCGGAGGTTTTTGGCAATTTTTTTAAATTGAAAAGTGACATATTTTGGGTCCTTGGTAGTATAGTGCTGAGTATCACCGCCTGTTTTACGGAAGACCTGAGTTAAATTCCCCGCCGGGGAGGCATGACCGGCTTCAGTTTTTAAAGATTGCAGAAAATATTTTGGTGGCAATGAAACGGTTTCTTCTTAATACCAAAAATATCCGTTTTAAAGAAATCCACTGGTTCAGGCCTTGGTCAAAATGCAACCCTATCTCCAAGACGATTTTCGTCAGTTCATGTTGCAGTCGCTAGCGTATCTATGGTGTAGTGGTTATCCCGTCCGCTTTACACGCGGAAGGTCTCAGGTTCGAGCCCTGATAGATACAAAGAAGGTTGATATTTTAGCGATATGTGGACGAGTGAATTGAAGGCTCTCGGTCTCGAAAATTTGCCCATTTTTAAAACGGTTTCATCGTATTTACGATGGCTATGACGGGTATCTATGGTGTAGTGGTTATCACGTCCGCCTAACACGCGGAAGGTCCCAGGTTCGAGCCCTGGTAGATACATAATGTTCTTTTTTGACTTGTTGTTAGAACGAAACTTTCGGAGGTTTTTGGCAATTTTTTCAAATTGAAAAGTGACATATTTTGGGTCCTTGGTAGTATAGTGCTGAGTATCACCGCCTGTTTTACGGAAGACCTGAGTTAAATTCCCCGCCGGGGAGGCGTGACCGGCTTCAGTTTTTAAAGATTGCAGAAAATATTTTTGTGGCAATGAAACTGTTTCTTCTTAATACCAAAAATATCCGTTTTAAAGAAATCCACTGGTTCAGGCCTTGGTCAAAATGCAACCCTATCACCCAGACGATTTTCGTCAGTTCATGTTACAGTCGCTAGCGTATCTATGGTGTAGTGGTTATCACGTCCGCTTTACACGCGGAAGGTCTCAGGTTCGAGCCCTGATAGATACAAAGAAGGTTGATATTTTAGCGATATGTGGACGAGTGAATTGGAGGCTCTCGGTCTCGATAATTTGCCCATTTTTAAAACAGTTTCATCGTATTTACGATGGCCATGACGGGTATCTATGGTGTAGTGGTTATCACGTCCGCCTAACACGCGGAAGGTCCCAGGTTCGAGCCCTGGTAGATACATAATGCTCTTTTTTGACTTGTTGTTAGAACGAAACTTTCGGAGGTTTTTGGCAATTTTTTTAAATTGAAAAGTGAAATGTTTTGGGTATCTATGGTGTAGTGGTTATCACGTCCGCCTAACACGCGGAAGGTCCCAGGTTCGAGCCCTGGTAGATACATAATGTTCTTTTTTGACTTGTTGTTAGAACGAAACTTTCGGAGGTTTTTGGCAATTTTTTCAAATTGAAAAGTGACATATTTTGGGTCATTGGTAGTATAGTGCTGAGTATCACCGCCTGTTTTACGGAAGACCTGAGTTAAATTCCCCGCCGGGGAGGCATGACCGGCTTCAGTTTTTAAAGATTGCAGAAAATATTTTGGTGGCAATGAAACTGTTTCTTCTTAATACCAAAAATATCCGTTTTAAAGAAATCCACTGGTTCAGGCCTTGGTCAAAATGCAACCCTATCACCCAGACGATTTTCGTCAGTTCATGTTACAGTCGCTAGCGTATCTATGGTGTAGTGGTTATCACGTCCGCTTTACACGCGGAAGGTCTCAGGTTCGAGCCCTGATAGATACAAAGAAGGTTGATTTTTTAGCGATATGTGGACGAGTGAATTGGAGGCTCTCGGTCTCGAAAATTTGCCCATTTTTAAAACAGTTTCATCGTATTTACGATGGCTATGACGGGTATCTATGGTGTAGTGGTTATCACGTCCGCCTAACACGCGGAAGGTACCAGGTTCGAGCCCTGGTAGATACATAATGTTCTTTTTTGACTTGTTGTTAGAACGAAACTTTCGGAGGTTTTTGGCAATTTTTTTAAATTGAAAAGTGAAATGTTTTGGGTATCTATGGTTTAGTGGTTATCACGTCCGCCTAACACGCGGAAGGTCCCTGGTTCGAGCCCTGATAGATACAAAGAAGGTTGATATTTTAGCGATATGTGGACGAGTGAATTGGAGGCTCTCGGTCTCGAAAATTTGCCCATTTTTAAAACAGTTTCATCGTATTTACGATGGCTATGACGGGTATCTATGGTGTAGTGGTTATCACGTCCGCCTAACACGCGGAAGGTACCAGGTTCGAGCCCTGGTAGATACATAATGCTCTTTTTTGACTTGTTGTTAGAACGAAACTTTCGGAGGTTTTTGGCAATTTTTTTAAATTGAAAAGTGAAATGTTTTGGGTATCTATGGTGTAGTGGTTATCACGTCTGCCTAACACGCGGAAGGTCTCAGGTTCGAGCCCTGATAGATACAAAGAAGGTTGATATTTTAGCGATATGTGGACGAGTGAATTGGAGGCTCTCGGTCTCGAAAATTTGCCCATTTTTAAAACAGTTTCATCGTATTTACGATGGCTATGACGGGTATCTATGGTGTAGTGGTTATCACGTCCGCCTAACACGCGGAAGGTACCAGGTTCGAGCCCTGGTAGATACATAATGCTCTTTTTTGACTTGTTGTTAGAACGAAACTTTCGGAGGTTTTTGGCAATTTTTTTAAATTGAAAAGTGACATATTTTGGGTCCTTGGTAGTATAGTGCTGAGTATCACCGCCTGTTTTACGGAAGACCTGAGTTAAATTCCCCGCCGGGGAGGCATGACCGGCTTCAGTTTTTAAAGATTGCAGAAAATATTTTGGTGGCAATGAAACGGTTTCTTCTTAATACCAAAAATATCCGTTTTAAAGAAATCCACTGGTTCAGGCCTTGGTCAAAATGCAACCCTATCTCCAAGACGATTTTCGTCAGTTCATGTTGCAGTCGCTAGCGTATCTATGGTGTAGTGGTTATCCCGTCCGCTTTACACGCGGAAGGTCTCAGGTTCGAGCCCTGATAGATACAAAGAAGGTTGATATTTTAGCGATATGTGGACGAGTGAATTGAAGGCTCTCGGTCTCGAAAATTTGCCCATTTTTAAAACGGTTTCATCGTATTTACGATGGCTATGACGGGTATCTATGGTGTAGTGGTTATCACGTCCGCCTAACACGCGGAAGGTCCCAGGTTCGAGCCCTGGTAGATACATAATGTTCTTTTTTGACTTGTTGTTAGAACGAAACTTTCGGAGGTTTTTGGCAATTTTTTCAAATTGAAAAGTGACATATTTTGGGTCCTTGGTAGTATAGTGCTGAGTATCACCGCCTGTTTTACGGAAGACCTGAGTTAAATTCCCCGCCGGGGAGGCGTGACCGGCTTCAGTTTTTAAAGATTGCAGAAAATATTTTTGTGGCAATGAAACTGTTTCTTCTTAATACCAAAAATATCCGTTTTAAAGAAATCCACTGGTTCAGGCCTTGGTCAAAATGCAACCCTATCACCCAGACGATTTTCGTCAGTTCATGTTACAGTCGCTAGCGTATCTATGGTGTAGTGGTTATCACGTCCGCTTTACACGCGGAAGGTCTCAGGTTCGAGCCCTGATAGATACAAAGAAGGTTGATATTTTAGCGATATGTGGACGAGTGAATTGGAGGCTCTCGGTCTCGATAATTTGCCCATTTTTAAAACAGTTTCATCGTATTTACGATGGCCATGACGGGTATCTATGGTGTAGTGGTTATCACGTCCGCCTAACACGCGGAAGGTCCCAGGTTCGAGCCCTGGTAGATACATAATGCTCTTTTTTGACTTGTTGTTAGAACGAAACTTTTGGAGGTTTTTGGCAATTTTTTTAAATTGAAAAGTGAAATGTTTTGGGTATCTATGGTGTAGTGGTTATCACGTCCGCCTAACACGCGGAAGGTCCCAGGTTCGAGCCCTGGTAGATACATAATGTTCTTTTTTGACTTGTTGTTAGAACGAAACTTTCGGAGGTTTTTGGCAATTTTTTCAAATTGAAAAGTGACATATTTTGGGTCATTGGTAGTATAGTGCTGAGTATCACCGCCTGTTTTACGGAAGACCTGAGTTAAATTCCCCGCCGGGGAGGCATGACCGGCTTCAGTTTTTAAAGATTGCAGAAAATATTTTGGTGGCAATGAAACTGTTTCTTCTTAATACCAAAAATATCCGTTTTAAAGAAATCCACTGGTTCAGGCCTTGGTCAAAATGCAACCCTATCACCCAGACGATTTTCGTCAGTTCATGTTACAGTCGCTAGCGTATCTATGGTGTAGTGGTTATCACGTCCGCTTTACACGCGGAAGGTCTCAGGTTCGAGCCCTGATAGATACAAAGAAGGTTGATTTTTTAGCGATATGTGGACGAGTGAATTGGAGGCTCTCGGTCTCGAAAATTTGCCCATTTTTAAAACAGTTTCATCGTATTTACGATGGCTATGACGGGTATCTATGGTGTAGTGGTTATCACGTCCGCCTAACACGCGGAAGGTACCAGGTTCGAGCCCTGGTAGATACATAATGCTCTTTTTTGACTTGTTGTTAGAACGAAACTTTCGGAGGTTTTTGGCAATTTTTTTAAATTGAAAAGTGAAATGTTTTGGGTATCTATGGTGTAGTGGTTATCACGTCCGCTTTACACGCGAAAGGTCTCAGGTTCGAGCCCTGATAGATACAAAGAAGGTTGATATTTTAGCGATATGTGGACGAGTGAATTGGAGGCTCTCGGTCTCGAAAATTTGCCCATTTTTAAAACAGTTTCATCGTATTTACGATGGCAATGACGGGTATCTATGGTGTAGTGGTTATCACGTCCGCCTAACACGCGGAAGGTACCAGGTTCGAGCCCTGGTAGATACATAATGCTCTTTTTTGACTTGTTGTTAGAACGAAACTTTCGGAGGTTTTTGGCAATTTTTTTAAATTGAAAAGTGAAATGTTTTGGGTATCTATGGTGTAGTGGTTATCACGTCCGCCTAACACGCGGAAGGTCCCTGGTTCGAGCCCTGGTAGATACATAATGTTCTTTTTTGACTTGTTGTTAGAACGAAACTTTCGGAGGTTTTTGGCAATTTTTTTAAATTGAAAAGTGACATATTTTGGGTCCTTGGTAGTATAGTGCTGAGTATCACCGCCTGTTTTACGGAAGACCTGAGTTAAATTCCCCGCCGGGGAGGCATGACCGGCTTCAGTTTTTAAAGATTGCAGAAAATATTTTGGTGGCAATGAAACGGTTTCTTCTTAATACCAAAAATATCCGTTTTAAAGAAATCCACTGGTTCAGGCCTTGGTCAAAATGCAACCCTATCTCCAAGACGATTTTCGTCAGTTCATGTTGCAGTCGCTAGCGTATCTATGGTGTAGTGGTTATCCCGTCCGCTTTACACGCGGAAGGTCTCAGGTTCGAGCCCTGATAGATACAAAGAAGGTTGATATTTTAGCGATATGTGGACGAGTGAATTGAAGGCTCTCGGTCTCGAAAATTTGCCCATTTTTAAAACGGTTTCATCGTATTTACGATGGCTATGACGGGTATCTATGGTGTAGTGGTTATCACGTCCGCCTAACACGCGGAAGGTCCCAGGTTCGAGCCCTGGTAGATACATAATGTTCTTTTTTGACTTGTTGTTAGAACGAAACTTTCGGAGGTTTTTGGCAATTTTTTCAAATTGAAAAGTGACATATTTTGGGTCCTTGGTAGTATAGTGCTGAGTATCACCGCCTGTTTTACGGAAGATCTGAGTTAAATTCCCCGCCGGGGAGGCGTGACCGGCTTCAGTTTTTAAAGATTGCAGAAAATATTTTTTGGCAATGAAACTGTTTCTTCTTAATACCAAAAATATCCGTTTTAAAGAAATCCACTGGTTCAGGCCTTGGTCAAAATGCAACCCTATCACCCAGACGATTTTCGTCAGTTCATGTTACAGTCGCTAGCGTATCTATGGTGTAGTGGTTATCACGTCCGCTTTACACGCGGAAGGTCTCAGGTTCGAGCCCTGATAGATACAAAGAAGGTTGATATTTTAGCGATATGTGGACGAGTGAATTGGAGGCTCTCGGTCTCGATAATTTGCCCATTTTTAAAACAGTTTCATCGTATTTACGATGGCCATGACGGGTATCTATGGTGTAGTGGTTATCACGTCCGCCTAACACGCGGAAGGTCCCAGGTCCGAGCCCTGGTAGATACATAATGCTCTTTTTTGACTTGTTGTTAGAACGAAACTTTCGGAGGTTTTTGGCAATTTTTTTAAATTGAAAAGTGAAATGTTTTGGGTATCTATGGTGTAGTGGTTATCACGTCCGCCTAACACGCGGAAGGTCCCAGGTTCGAGCCCTGGTAGATACATAATGTTCTTTTTTGACTTGTTGTTAGAACGAAACTTTCGGAGGTTTTTGGCAATTTTTTCAAATTGAAAAGTGACATATTTTGGGTCATTGGTAGTATAGTGCTGAGTATCACCGCCTGTTTTACGGAAGACCTGAGTTAAATTCCCCGCCGGGGAGGCATGACCGGCTTCAGTTTTTAAAGATTGCAGAAAATATTTTGGTGGCAATGAAACTGTTTCTTCTTAATACCAAAAATATCCGTTTTAAAGAAATCCACTGGTTCAGGCCTTGGTCAAAATGCAACCCTATCACCCAGACGATTTTCGTCAGTTCATGTTACAGTCGCTAGCGTATCTATGGTGTAGTGGTTATCACGTCCGCTTTACACGCGGAAGGTCTCAGGTTCGAGCCCTGATAGATACAAAGAAGATTGATTTTTTAGCGATATGTGGACGAGTGAATTGGAGGCTCTCGGTCTCGAAAATTTGCCCATTTTTAAAACAGTTTCATCGTATTTACGATGGCTATGACGGGTATCTATGGTGTAGTGGTTATCACGTCCGCCTAACACGCGGAAGGTACCAGGTTCGAGCCCTGGTAGATACATAATGCTCTTTTTTGACTTGTTGTTAGAACGAAACTTTCGGAGGTTTTTGGCAATTTTTTTAAATTGAAAAGTGAAATGTTTTGGGTATCTATGGTGTAGTGGTTATCACGTCCGCTTTACACGCGGAAGGTCTCAGGTTCGAGCCCTGATAGATACAAAGAAGGTTGATATTTTAGCGATATGTGGACGAGTGAATTGGAGGCTCTCGGTCTCGAAAATTTGCCCATTTTTAAAACAGTTTCATCGTATTTACGATGGCAATGACGGGTATCTATGGTGTAGTGGTTATCACGTCCGCCTAACACGCGGAAGGTACCAGGTTCGAGCCCTGGTAGATACATAATGCTCTTTTTTGACTTGTTGTTAGAACGAAACTTTCGGAGGTTTTTGGCAATTTTTTTAAATTGAAAAGTGAAATGTTTTGGGTATCTATGGTGTAGTGGTTATCACGTCCGCCTAACACGCGGAAGGTCCCTGGTTCGAGCCCTGGTAGATACATAATGTTCTTTTTTGACTTGTTGTTAGAACGAAACTTTCGGAGGTTTTTGGCAATTTTTTTAAATTGAAAAGTGACATATTTTGGGTCCTTGGTAGTATAGTGCTGAGTATCACCGCCTGTTTTACGGAAGACCTGAGTTAAATTCCCCGCCGGGGAGGCATGACCGGCTTCAGTTTTTAAAGATTGCAGAAAATATTTTGGTGGCAATGAAACGGTTTCTTCTTAATACCAAAAATATCCGTTTTAAAGAAATCCACTGGTTCAGGCCTTGGTCAAAATGCAACCCTATCTCCAAGACGATTTTCGTCAGTTCATGTTGCAGTCGCTAGCGTATCTATGGTGTAGTGGTTATCCCGTCCGCTTTACACGCGGAAGGTCTCAGGTTCGAGCCCTGATAGATACAAAGAAGGTTGATATTTTAGCGATATGTGGACGAGTGAATTGAAGGCTCTCGGTCTCGAAAATTTGCCCATTTTTAAAACGGTTTCATAGTATTTACGATGGCTATGACGGGTATCTATGGTGTAGTGGTTATCACGTCCGCCTAACACGCGGAAGGTCCCAGGTTCGAGCCCTGGTAGATACATAATGTTCTTTTTTGACTTGTTGTTAGAACGAAACTTTCGGAGGTTTTTGGCAATTTTTTCAAATTGAAAAGTGACATATTTTGGGTCCTTGGTAGTATAGTGCTGAGTATCACCGCCTGTTTTACGGAAGATCTGAGTTAAATTCCCCGCCGGGGAGGCGTGACCGGCTTCAGTTTTTAAAGATTGCAGAAAATATTTTTGTGGCAATGAAACTGTTTCTTCTTAATACCAAAAATATCCGTTTTAAAGAAATCCACTGGTTCAGGCCTTGGTCAAAATGCAACCCTATCACCCAGACGATTTTCGTCAGTTCATGTTACAGTCGCTAGCGTATCTATGGTGTAGTGGTTATCACGTCCGCCTAACACGCGGAAGGTCCCAGGTTCGAGCCCTGGTAGATACATAATGTTCTTTTTTGACTTGTTGTTAGAACGAAACTTTCGGAGGTTTTTGGCAATTTTTTTAAATTGAAAAGTGAAATGTTTTGGGTATCTATGGTGTAGTGGTTATCACGTCCGCCTAACACGCGGAAGGTCCCAGGTTCGAGCCCTGAAAGATACATAGAAGGTTGATATTTTAGCAATATGTGGACGAGTGAATTGGAGGCTCTCGGTCTCGAAAATTTGCCCATTTTTAAAACGTTTTCATCGTATTTACGATGGCTATGACGGGTATCTATGGTGCAGTGGTTATCACGTCCGCCTAACACGCGGAAGGTCCCAGGTTCGAGCCCTGGTAGATACATAATGTTCTTTTTTGACTTGTTGTTAGAACGAAACTTTCGGAGGTTTTTGGCAATTTTTTCAAATTGAAAAGTGACATATTTAAGGTCCTTGGTAGTATAGTGCTGAGTATCACCGCCTGTTTTACGGAAGACCTGAGTTAAATTCCCCGCCGGGGAGGCATGACCGGCTTCAGTTTTTAAAGATTGCAGAAAATATTTTGGTGGCAATGAAACTGTTTCTTCTTAATACCAAAAATATCCGTTTTAAAGAAATCCACTGGTTCAGGCCTTGGTCAAAATGCAACCCTATCACCCAGACGATTTTCGTCAGTTCATGTTACAGTCGCTAGCGTATCTATGGTGTAGTGGTTATCACGTCCGCTTTACACGCGGAAGGTCTCAGGTTCGAGCCATGATAGATACAAAGAAGGTTGATATTTTAGCGATATGTGGACGAGTGAATTGGAGGCTCTCGGTCTCGATAATTTGCCCATTTTTAAAACAGTTTCATCGTATTTACGATGGCCATGACGGGTATCTATGGTGTAGTGGTTATCACGTCCGCCTAACACGCGGAAGGTCCCAGGTTCGAGCCCTGGTAGATACATAATGCTCTTTTTTGACTTGTTGTTAGAACGAAACTTTCGGAGGTTTTTGGCAATTTTTTTAAATTGAAAAGTGAAATGTTTTGGGTATCTATGGTTTAGTGGTTATCACGTCCGCCTAACACGCGGAAGGTCCCTGGTTCGAGCCCTGGTAGATACATAATGTTCTTTTTTGACTTGTTGTTAGAACGAAACTTTCGGAGGTTTTTGGCAATTTTTTTAAATTGAAAAGTGACATATTTTGGGTCCTTGGTAGTATAGTGCTGAGTATCACCGCCTGTTTTACGGAAGACCTGAGTTAAATTCCCCGCCGGGGAGGCATGACCGGCTTCAGTTTTTAAAGATTGCAGAAAATATTTTGGTGGCAATGAAACGGTTTCTTCTTAATACCAAAAATATCCGTTTTAAAGAAATCCACTGGTTCAGGCCTTGGTCAAAATGCAACCCTATCTCCAAGACGATTTTCGTCAGTTCATGTTGCAGTCGCTAGCGTATCTATGGTGTAGTGGTTATCACGTCCGCTTTACACGCGGAAGGTCTCAGGTTTCTTGCCCTGATAGGTACAAAGAAGGTTGATATTTTAGTGATATGTGGACGAGTGAATTGGCGGCTCTCGGTCTCGAAAATTTGCCCATTTTTAAAACGGTTTCATCGTATTTACGATGGCTATGACGGGTATCTATGGTGCAGTGGTTATCACGTCCGCCTAACACGCGGAAGGTCCCAGGTTCGAGCCCTGGTAGATACATAATGTTCTTTTTTGACTTGTTGTTAGAACGAAACTTTCGGAGGTTTTTGGCAATTTTTTTAAATTGAAAAGTGAAATGTTTTGGGTATCTATGGTTTAGTGGTTATCACGTCCGCCTAACACGCGGAAGGTCCCTGGTTCGAGCCCTGGTAGATACATAATGTTCTTTTTTGACTTGTTGTTAGAACGAAACTTTCGGAGGTTTTTGGCAATTTTTTTAAATTGAAAAGTGACATATTTTGGGTCCTTGGTAGTATAGTGCTGAGTATCACCGCCTGTTTTACGGAAGACCTGAGTTAAATTCCCCGCCGGGGAGGCATGACCGGCTTCAGTTTTTAAAGATTGCAGAAAATATTTTGGTGGCAATGAAACGGTTTCTTCTTAATACCAAAAATATCCGTTTTAAAGAAATCCACTGGTTCAGGCCTTGGTCAAAATGCAACCCTATCTCCAAGACGATTTTCGTCAGTTCATGTTGCAGTCGCTAGCGTATCTATGGTGTAGTGGTTATCACGTCCGCTTTACACGCGGAAGGTCTCAGGTTTCTTGCCCTGATAGGTACAAAGAAGGTTGATATTTTAGTGATATGTGGACGAGTGAATTGGCGGCTCTCGGTCTCGAAAATTTGCCCATTTTTAAAACGGTTTCATCGTATTTACGATGGCTATGACGGGTATCTATGGTGCAGTGGTTATCACGTCCGCCTAACACGCGGAAGGTCCCAGGTTCGAGCCCTGGTAGATACATAATGTTCTTTTTTGACTTGTTGTTAGAACGAAACTTTCGGAGGTTTTTGGCAATTTTTTTAAATTGAAAAGTGAAATGTTTTGGGTATCTATGGTTTAGTGGTTATCACGTCCGCCTAACACGCGGAAGGTCCCTGGTTCGAGCCCTGGTAGATACATAATGTTCTTTTTTGACTTGTTGTTAGAACGAAACTTTCGGAGGTTTTTGGCAATTTTTTTAAATTGAAAAGTGACATATTTTGGGTCCTTGGTAGTATAGTGCTGAGTATCACCGCCTGTTTTACGGAAGACCTGAGTTAAATTCCCCGCCGGGGAGGCATGACCGGCTTCAGTTTTTAAAGATTGCAGAAAATATTTTGGTGGCAATGAAACGGTTTCTTCTTAATACCAAAAATATCCGTTTTAAAGAAATCCACTGGTTCAGGCCTTGGTCAAAATGCAACCCTATCTCCAAGACGATTTTCGTCAGTTCATGTTGCAGTCGCTAGCGTATCTATGGTGTAGTGGTTATCACGTCCGCTTTACACGCGGAAGGTCTCAGGTTCTAGCCCTGATAGGTACAAAGAAGGTTGATATTTTAGTGATATGTGGACGAGTGAATTGGCGGCTCTCGGTCTCGAAAATTTGCCCATTTTTAAAACGGTTTCATCGTATTTACGATGGCCATGACGGGTATCTATGGTGCAGTGGTTATCACGTCCGCCTAACACGCGGAAGGTCCCAGGTTCGAGCCCTGGTAGATACATAATGTTCTTTTTTGACTTGTTGTTAGAACGAAACTTTCGGAGGTTTTTGGCAATTTTTTTAAATTGAAAAGTGAAATGTTTTGGGTATCTATGGTTTAGTGGTTATCACGTCCGCCTAACACGCGGAAGGTCCCTGGTTCGAGCCCTGGTAGATACATAATGTTCTTTTTTGACTTGTTGTTAGAACGAAACTTTCGGAGGTTTTTGGCAATTTTTTTAAATTGAAAAGTGACATATTTTGGGTCCTTGGTAGTATAGTGCTGAGTATCACCGCCTGTTTTACGGAAGACCTGAGTTAAATTCCCCGCCGGGGAGGCATGACCGGCTTCAGTTTTTAAAGATTGCAGAAAATATTTTGGTGGCAATGAAACGGTTTCTTCTTAATACCAAAAATATCCGTTTTAAAGAAATCCACTGGTTCAGGCCTTGGTCAAAATGCAACCCTATCTCCAAGACGATTTTCGTCAGTTCATGTTGCAGTCGCTAGCGTATCTATGGTGTAGTGGTTATCACGTCCGCTTTACACGCGGAAGGTCTCAGGTTCGAGCCCTGATAGATACAAAGAAGGTTGATATTTTAGCGATATGTGGACGAGTGAATTGAAGGCTCTCGGTCTCGAAAATTTGCCCATTTTTAAAACGGTTTCATCGTATTTACGATGGCTATGACGGGTATCTATGGTGCAGTGGTTATCACGTCCGCCTAACACGCGGAAGGTCCCAGGTTCGAGCCCTGGTAGATACATAATGTTCTTTTTTGACTTGTTGTTAGAACGAAACTTTCGGAGGTTTTTGGCAATTTTTTTAAATTGAAAAGTGACATATTTTGGGTCCTTGGTAGTATAGTGCTGAGTATCACCGCCTGTTTTACGGAAGACCTGAGTTAAATTCCCCGCCGGGGAGGCATGACCGGCTTCAGTTTTTAAAGATTGCAGAAAATATTTTGGTGGCAATGAAACGGTTTCTTCTTAATACCAAAAATATCCGTTTTAAAGAAATCCACTGGTTCAGGCCTTGGTCAAAATGCAACCCTATCTCCAAGACGATTTTCGTCAGTTCATGTTGCAGTCGCTAGCGTATCTATGGTGTAGTGGTTATCACGTCCGCTTTACACGCGGAAGGTCTCAGGTTTCTTGCCCTGATAGGTACAAAGAAGGTTGATATTTTAGTGATATGTGGACGAGTGAATTGGCGGCTCTCGGTCTCGAAAATTTGCCCATTTTTAAAACGGTTTCATCGTATTTACGATGGCTATGACGGGTATCTATGGTGCAGTGGTTATCACGTCCGCCTAACACGCGGAAGGTCCCAGGTTCGAGCCCTGGTAGATACATAATGTTCTTTTTTGACTTGTTGTTAGAACGAAACTTTCGGAGGTTTTTGGCAATTTTTTTAAATTGAAAAGTGAAATGTTTTGGGTATCTATGGTTTAGTGGTTATCACGTCCGCCTAACACGCGGAAGGTCCCTGGTTCGAGCCCTGGTAGATACATAATGTTCTTTTTTGACTTGTTGTTAGAACGAAACTTTCGGAGGTTTTTGGCAATTTTTTTAAATTGAAAAGTGACATATTTTGGGTCCTTGGTAGTATAGTGCTGAGTATCACCGCCTGTTTTACGGAAGACCTGAGTTAAATTCCCCGCCGGGGAGGCATGACCGGCTTCAGTTTTTAAAGATTGCAGAAAATATTTTGGTGGCAATGAAACGGTTTCTTCTTAATACCAAAAATATCCGTTTTAAAGAAATCCACTGGTTCAGGCCTTGGTCAAAATGCAACCCTATCTCCAAGACGATTTTCGTCAGTTCATGTTGCAGTCGCTAGCGTATCTATGGTGTAGTGGTTATCACGTCCGCTTTACACGCGGAAGGTCTCAGGTTCTAGCCCTGATAGGTACAAAGAAGGTTGATATTTTAGTGATATGTGGACGAGTGAATTGGCGGCTCTCGGTCTCGAAAATTTGCCCATTTTTAAAACGGTTTCATCGTATTTACGATGGCCATGACGGGTATCTATGGTGCAGTGGTTATCACGTCCGCCTAACACGCGGAAGGTCCCAGGTTCGAGCCCTGGTAGATACATAATGTTCTTTTTTGACTTGTTGTTAGAACGAAACTTTCGGAGGTTTTTGGCAATTTTTTTAAATTGAAAAGTGAAATGTTTTGGGTATCTATGGTTTAGTGGTTATCACGTCCGCCTAACACGCGGAAGGTCCCTGGTTCGAGCCCTGGTAGATACATAATGTTCTTTTTTGACTTGTTGTTAGAACGAAACTTTCGGAGGTTTTTGGCAATTTTTTTAAATTGAAAAGTGACATATTTTGGGTCCTTGGTAGTATAGTGCTGAGTATCACCGCCTGTTTTACGGAAGACCTGAGTTAAATTCCCCGCCGGGGAGGCATGACCGGCTTCAGTTTTTAAAGATTGCAGAAAATATTTTGGTGGCAATGAAACGGTTTCTTCTTAATACCAAAAATATCCGTTTTAAAGAAATCCACTGGTTCAGGCCTTGGTCAAAATGCAACCCTATCTCCAAGACGATTTTCGTCAGTTCATGTTGCAGTCGCTAGCGTATCTATGGTGTAGTGGTTATCACGTCCGCTTTACACGCGGAAGGTCTCAGGTTCGAGCCCTGATAGATACAAAGAAGGTTGATATTTTAGCGATATGTGGACGAGTGAATTGAAGGCTCTCGGTCTCGAAAATTTGCCCATTTTTAAAACGGTTTCATCGTATTTACGATGGCTATGACGGGTATCTATGGTGTAGTGGTTATCACGTCCGCCTAACACGCGGAAGGTCCCAGGTTCGAGCCCTGGTAGATACATAATGTTCTTTTTTGACTTGTTGTTAGAACGAAACTTTCGGAGGTTTTTGGCAATTTTTTTAAATTGAAAAGTGACATATTTTGGGTCCTTGGTAGTATAGTGCTGAGTATCACCGCCTGTTTTACGGAAGACCTGAGTTAAATTCCCCGCCGGGGAGGCATGACCGGCTTCAGTTTTTAAAGATTGCAGAAAATATTTTGGTGGCAATGAAACTGTTTCTTCTTAATACCAAAAATATCCGTTTTAAAGAAATCCACTGGTTCAGGCCTTGGTCAAAATGCAACCCTATCACCCAGACGATTTTCGTCAGTTCATGTTACAGTCGCTAGCGTATCTATGGTGTAGTGGTTATCACGTCCGCTTTACACGCGAAAGGTCTCAGGTTCGAGCCCTGATAGATACAAAGAAGGTTGATATTTTAGCGATATGTGGACGAGTGAATTGGAGGCTCTCGGTCTCGAAAATTTGCCCATTTTTAAAACAGTTTCATCGTATTTACGACGGCTATGACGGGTATCTATGGTGTAGTGGTTATCACGTCCGCCTAACACGCGGAAGGTCCCAGGATCGAGCCCTGGTAGATACATAATGTTCTTTTTTGCCTTGTTGTTAGAACGAAACTTTCGGAGGTTTTTGGCAATTTTTTTAAATTGAAAAGTGACATATTTTGGGTCCTTGGTAGTATAGTGCTGAGTATCACCGCCTGTTTTACGGAAGACCTGAGTTAAATTCCCCGCCGGGGAGGCATGACCGGCTTCAGTTTTTAAAGATTGCAGAAAATATTTTGGTGGCAATGAAACGGTTTCTTCTTAATACCAAAAATATCCGTTTTAAAGAAATCCACTGGTTCAGGCCTTGGTAAAAATGCAACCCTATCTCCAAGACGATTTTCGTCAGTTCATGTTGCAGTCGCTAGCGTATCTATGGTGTAGTGGTTATCACGTCCGCTTTACACGCGGAAGGTCTCAGGTTCGAGCCCTGATAGGTACAAAGAAGGTTGATATTTTAGCGATATGTGGACGAGTGAATTGGCGGCTCTCGGTCTCGAAAATTTGCCCATTTTTAAAACGGTTTCATCGTATTTACGATGGCTATGACGGGTATCTATGGTGTAGTGGTTATCACGTCCGCCTAACACGCGGAAGGTCCCAGGTTCGAGCCCTGGTAGATACATAATGTTCTTTTTTGACTTGTTGTTAGAACGAAACTTTCGGAGGTTTTTGGCAATTTTTTTAAATTGAAAAGTGACATTTTTTGGGTCCTTGGTAGTATAGTGCTGAGTATCACCGCCTGTTTTACGGAAGACCTGAGTTAAATTCCCCGCCGGGGAGGCATGACCGGCTTCAGTTTTTAAAGATTGCAGAAAATATTTTGGTGGCAATGAAACGGTTTCTTCTTAATACCAAAAATATCCGTTTTAAAGAAATCCACTGGTTCAGGCCTTGGTAAAAATGCAACCCTATCTCCAAGACGATTTTCGTCAGTTCATGTTGCAGGCGCTAGCGTATCTATGGTGTAGTGGTTATCACGTCCGCTTTACACGCGAAAGGTCTCAGGTTCGAGCCCTGATAGATACAAAGAAGGTTGATATTTTAGCGATATGTGGACGAGTGAATTGGAGGCTCTCGGTCTCGAAAATTTGCCCATTTTTAAAACAGTTTCATCGTATTTACGACGGCTATGAAGGGTATCTATGGTGTAGTGGTTATCACGTCCGCCTAACACGCGGAAGGTCCCAGGATCGAGCCCTGGTAAATACATAATGTTCTTTTTTGCCTTGTTGTTAGAACGAAACTTTCGGAGGTTTTTGGCAATTTTTTTAAATTGAAAAGTGACATATTTTGGGTCCTTGGTAGTATAGTGCTGATTATCACCGCCTGTTTTACGGAAGACCTGAGTTAAATTCCCCGCCGGGGAGGCATTACCGGCTTCAGTTTTTAAAGATTGCAGAAAATATTTTGGTGGCAATGAAACGGTTTCTTCTTAATACCAAAAATATCCGTTTTAAAGAAATCCACTGGTTCAGGCCTTGGTAAAAATGCAACCCTATCTCCAAGACGATTTTCGTCAGTTCATGTTGCAGTCGCTAGCGTATCTATGGTGTAGTGGTTATCACGTCCGCTTTACACGCGGAAGGTCTCAGGTTCGAGCCCTGATAGGTACAAAGAAGGTTGATATTTTAGCGATATGTGGACGAGTGAATTGGCGGCTCTCGGTCTCGAAAATTTGCCCATTTTTAAAACGGTTTCATCGTATTTACGATGGCTATGACGGGTATCTATGGTGTAGTGGTTATCACGTCCGCCTAACACGCGGAAGGTCCCAGGTTCGAGCCCTGGTAGATACATAATGTTCTTTTTTGACTTGTTGTTAGAACGAAACTTTCGGAGGTTTTTGGCAATTTTTTTAAATTGAAAAGTGACATTTTTTGGGTCCTTGGTAGTATAGTGCTGAGTATCACCGCCTGTTTTACGGAAGACCTGAGTTAAATTCCCCGCCGGGGAGGCATGACCGGCTTCAGTTTTTAAAGATTGCAGAAAATATTTTGGTGGCAATGAAACGGTTTCTTCTTAATACCAAAAATATCCGTTTTAAAGAAATCCACTGGTTCAGGCCTTGGTAAAAATGCAACCCTATCTCCAAGACGATTTTCGTCAGTTCATGTTGCAGTCGCTAGCGTATCTATGGTGTAGTGGTTATCACGTCCGCTTTACACGCGAAAGGTCTCAGGTTCGAGCCCTGATAGATACAAAGAAGGTTGATATTTTAGCGATATGTGGACGAGTGAATTGGAGGCTCTCGGTCTCGAAAATTTGCCCATTTTTAAAACAGTTTCATCGTATTTACGACGGCTATGACGGGTATCTATGGTGTAGTGGTTATCACGTCCGCCTAACACGCGGAAGGTCCCAGGATCGAGCCCTGGTAGATACATAATGTTCTTTTTTGCCTTGTTGTTAGAACGAAACTTTCGGAGGTTTTTGGCAATTTTTTTAAATTGAAAAGTGACATATTTTGGGTCCTTGGTAGTATAGTGCTGAGTATCACCGCCTGTTTTACGGAAGACCTGAGTTAAATTCCCCGCCGGGGAGGCATTACCGGCTTCAGTTTTTAAAGATTGCAGAAAATATTTTGGTGGCAATGAAACGGTTTCTTCTTAATACCAAAAATATCCGTTTTAAAGAAATCCACTGGTTCAGGCCTTGGTAAAAATGCAACCCTATCTCCAAGACGATTTTCGTCAGTTCATGTTGCAGTCGCTAGCGTATCTATGGTGTAGTGGTTATCACGTCCGCTTTACACGCGGAAGGTCTCAGGTTCGAGCCCTGATAGGTACAAAGAAGGTTGATATTTTAGCGATATGTGGACGAGTGAATTGGCGGCTCTCGGTCTCGAAAATTTGCCCATTTTTAAAACGGTTTCATCGTATTTACGATGGCTATGACGGGTATCTATGGTGTAGTGGTTATCACGTCCGCCTAACACGCGTAAGGTCCCAGGTTCGAGCCCTGGTAGATACATAATGTTCTTTTTTGACTTGTTGTTAGAACGAAACTTTCGGAGGTTTTTGGCAATTTTTTTAAATTGAAAAGTGACATTTTTTGGGTCCTTGGTAGTATAGTGCTGAGTATCACCGCCTGTTTTACGGAAGACCTGAGTTAAATTCCCCGCCGGGGAGGCATGACCGGCTTCAGTTTTTAAAGATTGCAGAAAATATTTTGGTGGCAATGAAACGGTTTCTTCTTGTTACCAAAAATATCCGTTTTAAAGAAATCCACTGGTTCAGGCCTTGGTCAAAATGCAACCCTATCTCCAAGACGATTTTCGTCAGTTCATGTTGCAGTCGCAAGCGTATCTATGGTGTAGTGGTTATCACGTCCGCTTTACACGCGGAAGGTCTCAGGTTCGAGCCCTTATAGATACATAGAAGGTTGATATTTTAGCGATATGTGGACGAGTGAATTGGAGGCTCTCGGTCTCGAAAATTTGCCCATTTTTAAAACGGTTTCATCGTATTTACGATGGCTATGACGGGTATCTATGGTGTAGTGGTTATCACGTCCGCCTAACACGCGGAAAGTCCCAGGTTTGAGCCCTGGTAGATACATAATGTTCTTTTTTGACTTGTTGTTAGAACGAAACTTTCGGAGGTTTTTGGCAATTTTTTTAAATTGAAAAGTGACATTTTTTGGGTCCTTGGTAGTATAGTGCTGAGTATCACCGCCTGTTTTACGGAAGACCTGAGTTAAATTCCCCGCCGGGGAGGCATGACCGGCTTCAGTTTTTAAAGATTGCAGAAAATATTTTGGTGGCAATGAAACGGTTTCTTCTTAATACCAAAAATATCCGTTTTAAAGAAATCCACTGGTTCAGGCCTTGGTAAAAATGCAACCCTATCTCCAAGACGATTTTCGTCAGTTCATGTTGCAGTCGCTAGCGTATCTATGGTGTAGTGGTTATCACGTCCGCTTTACACGCGGAAGGTCTCAGGTTCGAGCCCTGATAGGTACAAAGAAGGTTGATATTTTAGCGATATGTGGACGAGTGAATTGGCGGCTCTCGGTCTCGAAAATTTGCCCATTTTTAAAACGGTTTCATCGTATTTACGATGGCTATGACGGGTATCTATGGTGTAGTGGTTATCACGTCCGCCTAACACGCGTAAGGTCCCAGGTTCGAGCCCTGGTAGATACATAATGTTCTTTTTTGACTTGTTGTTAGAACGAAACTTTCGGAGGTTTTTGGCAATTTTTTTAAATTGAAAAGTGATATTTTTTGGGTCCTTGGTAGTATAGTGCTGAGTATCACCGCCTGTTTTACGGAAGACCTGAGTTAAATTCCCCGCCGGGGAGGCATGACCGGCTTCAGTTTTTAAAGATTGCAGAAAATATTTTGGTGGCAATGAAACGGTTTCTTCTTGTTACCAAAAATATCCGTTTTAAAGAAATCCACTGGTTCAGGCCTTGGTCAAAATGCAACCCTATCTCCAAGACGATTTTCGTCAGTTCATGTTGCAGTCGCTAGCGTATCTATGGTGTAGTGGTTATCACGTCCGCTTTACACGCGGAAGGTCTCAGGTTCGAGCCCTGATAGATACAAAGAAGGTTGATATTTTAGCGATATGTGGACGAGTGAATTGAAGGCTCTCGGTCTCGAAAATTTGCCCATTTTTAAAACGGTTTCATCGTATTTACGATGGCTATGACGGGTATCTATGGTGTAGTGGTTATCACGTCCGCCTAACACGCGGAAGGTCCCAGGTTCGAGCCCTGGTAGATACATAATGTTCTTTTTTGACTTGTTGTTAGAACGAAACTTTCGGAGGTTTTTGGCAATTTTTTTAAATTGAAAAGTGACATATTTTGGGTCCTTGGTAGTATAGTGCTGAGTATCACCGCCTGTTTTACGGAAGACCTGAGTTAAATTCCCCGCCGGGGAGGCATGACCGGCTTCAGTTTTTAAAGATTGCAGAAAATATTTTGGTGGCAATGAAACTGTTTCTTCTTAATACCAAAAATATCCGTTTTAAAGAAATCCACTGGTTCAGGCCTTGGTCAAAATGCAACCCTATCACCCAGACGATTTTCGTCAGTTCATGTTACAGTCGCTAGCGTATCTATGGTGTAGTGGTTATCACGTCCGCTTTACACGCGAAAGGTCTCAGGTTCGAGCCCTGATAGATACAAAGAAGGTTGATATTTTAGCGATATGTGGACGAGTGAATTGGAGGCTCTCGGTCTCGAAAATTTGCCCATTTTTAAAACAGTTTCATCGTATTTACGACGGCTATGACGGGTATCTATGGTGTAGTGGTTATCACGTCCGCCTAACACGCGGAAGGTCCCAGGATCGAGCCCTGGTAGATACATAATGTTCTTTTTTGCCTTGTTGTTAGAACGAAACTTTCGGAGGTTTTTGGCAATTTTTTTAAATTGAAAAGTGACATATTTTGGGTCCTTGGTAGTATAGTGCTGAGTATCACCGCCTGTTTTACGGAAGACCTGAGTTAAATTCCCCGCCGGGGAGGCATGACCGGCTTCAGTTTTTAAAGATTGCAGAAAATATTTTGGTGGCAATGAAACGGTTTCTTCTTAATACCAAAAATATCCGTTTTAAAGAAATCCACTGGTTCAGGCCTTGGTAAAAATGCAACCCTATCTCCAAGACGATTTTCGTCAGTTCATGTTGCAGTCGCTAGCGTATCTATGGTGTAGTGGTTATCACGTCCGCTTTACACGCGGAAGGTCTCAGGTTCGAGCCCTGATAGGTACAAAGAAGGTTGATATTTTAGCGATATGTGGACGAGTGAATTGGCGGCTCTCGGTCTCGAAAATTTGCCCATTTTTAAAACGGTTTTATCGTATTTACGATGGCTATGACGGGTATCTATGGTGTAGTGGTTATCACGTCCGCCTAACACGCGGAAGGTCCCAGGTTCGAGCCCTGGTAGATACATAATGTTCTTTTTTGACTTGTTGTTAGAACGAAACTTTCGGAGGTTTTTGGCAATTTTTTTAAATTGAAAAGTGACATTTTTTGGGTCCTTGGTAGTATAGTGCTGAGTATCACCGCCTGTTTTACGGAAGACCTGAGTTAAATTCCCCGCCGGGGAGGCATGACCGGCTTCAGTTTTTAAAGATTGCAGAAAATATTTTGGTGGCAATGAAACGGTTTCTTCTTAATACCAAAAATATCCGTTTTAAAGAAATCCACTGGTTCAGGCCTTGGTAAAAATGCAACCCTATCTCCAAGACGATTTTCGTCAGTTCATGTTGCAGGCGCTAGCGTATCTATGGTGTAGTGGTTATCACGTCCGCTTTACACGCGAAAGGTCTCAGGTTCGAGCCCTGATAGATACAAAGAAGGTTGATATTTTAGCGATATGTGGACGAGTGAATTGGAGGCTCTCGGTCTCGAAAATTTGCCCATTTTTAAAACAGTTTCATCGTATTTACGACGGCTATGAAGGGTATCTATGGTGTAGTGGTTATCACGTCCGCCTAACACGCGGAAGGTCCCAGGATCGAGCCCTGGTAAATACATAATGTTCTTTTTTGCCTTGTTGTTAGAACGAAACTTTCGGAGGTTTTTGGCAATTTTTTTAAATTGAAAAGTGACATATTTTGGGTCCTTGGTAGTATAGTGCTGATTATCACCGCCTGTTTTACGGAAGACCTGAGTTAAATTCCCCGCCGGGGAGGCATTACCGGCTTCAGTTTTTAAAGATTGCAGAAAATATTTTGGTGGCAATGAAACGGTTTCTTCTTAATACCAAAAATATCCGTTTTAAAGAAATCCACTGGTTCAGGCCTTGGTAAAAATGCAACCCTATCTCCAAGACGATTTTCGTCAGTTCATGTTGCAGTCGCTAGCGTATCTATGGTGTAGTGGTTATCACGTCCGCTTTACACGCGGAAGGTCTCAGGTTCGAGCCCTGATAGGTACAAAGAAGGTTGATATTTTAGCGATATGTGGACGAGTGAATTGGCGGCTCTCGGTCTCGAAAATTTGCCCATTTTTAAAACGGTTTCATCGTATTTACGATGGCTATGACGGGTATCTATGGTGTAGTGGTTATCACGTCCGCCTAACACGCGGAAGGTCCCAGGTTCGAGCCCTGGTAGATACATAATGTTCTTTTTTGACTTGTTGTTAGAACGAAACTTTCGGAGGTTTTTGGCAATTTTTTTAAATTGAAAAGTGACATTTTTTGGGTCCTTGGTAGTATAGTGCTGAGTATCACCGCCTGTTTTACGGAAGACCTGAGTTAAATTCCCCGCCGGGGAGGCATGACCGGCTTCAGTTTTTAAAGATTGCAGAAAATATTTTGGTGGCAATGAAACGGTTTCTTCTTAATACCAAAAATATCCGTTTTAAAGAAATCCACTGGTTCAGGCCTTGGTAAAAATGCAACCCTATCTCCAAGACGATTTTCGTCAGTTCATGTTGCAGGCGCTAGCGTATCTATGGTGTAGTGGTTATCACGTCCGCTTTACACGCGAAAGGTCTCAGGTTCGAGCCCTGATAGATACAAAGAAGGTTGATATTTTAGCGATATGTGGACGAGTGAATTGGAGGCTCTCGGTCTCGAAAATTTGCCCATTTTTAAAACAGTTTCATCGTATTTACGACGGCTATGAAGGGTATCTATGGTGTAGTGGTTATCACGTCCGCCTAACACGCGGAAGGTCCCAGGATCGAGCCCTGGTAAATACATAATGTTCTTTTTTGCCTTGTTGTTAGAACGAAACTTTCGGAGGTTTTTGGCAATTTTTTTAAATTGAAAAGTGACATATTTTGGGTCCTTGGTAGTATAGTGCTGATTATCACCGCCTGTTTTACGGAAGACCTGAGTTAAATTCCCCGCCGGGGAGGCATTACCGGCTTCAGTTTTTAAAGATTGCAGAAAATATTTTGGTGGCAATGAAACGGTTTCTTCTTAATACCAAAAATATCCGTTTTAAAGAAATCCACTGGTTCAGGCCTTGGTAAAAATGCAACCCTATCTCCAAGACGATTTTCGTCAGTTCATGTTGCAGTCGCTAGCGTATCTATGGTGTAGTGGTTATCACGTCCGCTTTACACGCGGAAGGTCTCAGGTTCGAGCCCTGATAGGTACAAAGAAGGTTGATATTTTAGCGATATGTGGACGAGTGAATTGGCGGCTCTCGGTCTCGAAAATTTGCCCATTTTTAAAACGGTTTCATCGTATTTACGATGGCTATGACGGGTATCTATGGTGTAGTGGTTATCACGTCCGCCTAACACGCGGAAGGTCCCAGGTTCGAGCCCTGGTAGATACATAATGTTCTTTTTTGACTTGTTGTTAGAACGAAACTTTCGGAGGTTTTTGGCAATTTTTTTAAATTGAAAAGTGACATTTTTTGGGTCCTTGGTAGTATAGTGCTGAGTATCACCGCCTGTTTTACGGAAGACCTGAGTTAAATTCCCCGCCGGGGAGGCATGACCGGCTTCAGTTTTTAAAGATTGCAGAAAATATTTTGGTGGCAATGAAACGGTTTCTTCTTAATACCAAAAATATCCGTTTTAAAGAAATCCACTGGTTCAGGCCTTGGTAAAAATGCAACCCTATCTCCAAGACGATTTTCGTCAGTTCATGTTGCAGTCGCTAGCGTATCTATGGTGTAGTGGTTATCACGTCCGCTTTACACGCGGAAGGTCTCAGGTTCGAGCCCTGATAGGTACAAAGAAGGTTGATATTTTAGCGATATGTGGACGAGTGAATTGGCGGCTCTCGGTCTCGAAAATTTGCCCATTTTTAAAACGGTTTCATCGTATTTACGATGGCTATGACGGGTATCTATGGTGTAGTGGTTATCACGTCCGCCTAACACGCGGAAGGTCCCAGGTTCGAGCCCTGGTAGATACATAATGTTCTTTTTTGACTTGTTGTTAGAACGAAACTTTCGGAGGTTTTTGGCAATTTTTTTAAATTGAAAAGTGACATTTTTTGGGTCCTTGGTAGTATAGTGCTGAGTATCACCGCCTGTTTTACGGAAGACCTGAGTTAAATTCCCCGCCGGGGAGGCATGACCGGCTTCAGTTTTTAAAGATTGCAGAAAATATTTTGGTGGCAATGAAACGGTTTCTTCTTAATACCAAAAATATCCGTTTTAAAGAAATCCACTGGTTCAGGCCTTGGTAAAAATGCAACCCTATCTCCAAGACGATTTTCGTCAGTTCATGTTGCAGTCGCTAGCGTATCTATGGTGTAGTGGTTATCACGTCCGCTTTACACGCGAAAGGTCTCAGGTTCGAGCCCTGATAGATACAAAGAAGGTTGATATTTTAGCGATATGTGGACGAGTGAATTGGAGGCTCTCGGTCTCGAAAATTTGCCCATTTTTAAAACAGTTTCATCGTATTTACGACGGCTATGACGGGTATCTATGGTGTAGTGGTTATCACGTCCGCCTAACACGCGGAAGGTCCCAGGATCGAGCCCTGGTAGATACATAATGTTCTTTTTTGCCTTGTTGTTAGAACGAAACTTTCGGAGGTTTTTGGCAATTTTTTCAAATTGAAAAGTGACATATTTTGGGTCCTTGGTAGTATAGTGCTGAGTATCACCGCCTGTTTTACGGAAGACCTGAGTTAAATTCCCCGCCGGGGAGGCATTACCGGCTTCAGTTTTTAAAGATTGCAGAAAATATTTTGGTGGCAATGAAACGGTTTCTTCTTAATACCAAAAATATCCGTTTTAAAGAAATCCACTGGTTCAGGCCTTGGTAAAAATGCAACCCTATCTCCAAGACGATTTTCGTCAGTTCATGTTGCAGTCGCTAGCGTATCTATGGTGTAGTGGTTATCACGTCCGCTTTACACGCGGAAGGTCTCAGGTTCGAGCCCTGATAGGTACAAAGAAGGTTGATATTTTAGCGATATGTGGACGAGTGAATTGGCGGCTCTCGGTCTCGAAAATTTGCCCATTTTTAAAACGGTTTCATCGTATTTACGATGGCTATGACGGGTATCTATGGTGTAGTGGTTATCACGTCCGCCTAACACGCGGAAGGTCCCAGGTTCGAGCCCTGGTAGATACATAATGTTCTTTTTTGACTTGTTGTTAGAACGAAACTTTCGGAGGTTTTTGGCAATTTTTTTAAATTGAAAAGTGACATTTTTTGGGTCCTTGGCAGTATAGTGCTGAGTATCACCGCCTGTTTTACGGAAGACCTGAGTTAAATTCCCCGCCGGGGAGGCATGACCGGCTTCAGTTTTTAAAGATTGCAGAAAATATTTTGGTGGCAATGAAACGGTTTCTTCTTAATACCAAAAATATCCGTTTTAAAGAAATCCACTGGTTCAGGCCTTGGTAAAAATGCAACCCTATCTCCAAGACGATTTTCGTCAGTTCATGTTGCAGTCGCTAGCGTATCTATGGTGTAGTGGTTATCACGTCCGCTTTACACGCGGAAGGTCTCAGGTTCGAGCCCTGATAGGTACAAAGAAGGTTGATATTTTAGCGATATGTGGACGAGTGAATTGGCGGCTCTCGGTCTCGAAAATTTGCCCATTTTTAAAACGGTTTCATCGTATTTACGATGGCTATGACGGGTATCTATGGTGTAGTGGTTATCACGTCCGCCTAACACGCTTAAGGTCCCAGGTTCGAGCCCTGGTAGATACATAATGTTCTTTTTTGACTTGTTGTTAGAACGAAACTTTCGGAGGTTTTTGGCAATTTTTTTAAATTGAAAAGTGACATTTTTTGGGTCCTTGGTAGTATAGTGCTGAGTATCACCGCCTGTTTTACGGAAGACCTGAGTTAAATTCCCCGCCGGGGAGGCATGACCGGCTTCAGTTTTTAAAGATTGCAGAAAATATTTTGGTGGCAATGAAACGGTTTCTTCTTGTTACCAAAAATATCCGTTTTAAAGAAATCCACTGGTTCAGGCCTTGGTCAAAATGCAACCCTATCTCCAAGACGATTTTCGTCAGTTCATGTTGCAGTCGCAAGCGTATCTATGGTGTAGTGGTTATCACGTCCGCTTTACACGCGGAAGGTCTCAGGTTCGAGCCCTTATAGATACATAGAAGGTTGATATTTTAGCGATATGTGGACGAGTGAATTGGAGGCTCTCGGTCTCGAAAATTTGCCCATTTTTAAAACAGTTTCATCGTATTTACGACGGCTACGACGGGTATCTATGGTGTAGTGGTTATCACGTCCGCCTAACACGCGGAAGGTCCCAGGATCGAGCCCTGGTAGATACATAATGTTCTTTTTTGCCTTGTTGTTAGAACGAAACTTTCGGAGGTTTTTGGCAATTTTTTTAAATTGAAAAGTGACATATTTTGGGTCCTTGGTAGTATAGTGCTGAGTATCACCGCCTGTTTTACGGAAGACCTGAGTTAAATTCCCGGCCGGGGAGGCATTACCGGCTTCAGTTTTTAAAGATTGCAGAAAATATTTTGGTGGCAATGAAACGGTTTCTTCTTAATACCAAAAATATCCGTTTTAAAGAAATCCACTGGTTCAGGCCTTGGTAAAAATGCAACCCTATCTCCAAGACGATTTTCGTCAGTTCATGTTGCAGTCGCAAGCGTATCTATGGTGTAGTGGTTATCACGTCCGCTTTACACGCGGAAGGTCTCAGGTTCGAGCCCTGATAGATACATAGAAGGTTGATATTTTAGCGATATGTGGACGAGTGAATTGGAGGCTCTCGTTCTCGAAAATATGCCCATTTTTAAAACGGTTTCATCGTATTTACGATGGCTATGGCGGGTATCTATGGTGTAGTGGTTATCACGTCCGCCTAACACGCGGAAGGTCCCAGGTTCGAGCCCTGGTAGATACATAATGCTCTTTTTTGACTTGTTGTTAGAACGAAACTTTCGGAGGTTTTTGGCAATTTTTTTAAATTGAAAAGTGAAATGTTTTGGGTATCTATGGTGTAGTGGTTATCACGTCCGCCTAACACGCGGAAGGTCCCTGGTTCGAGCCCTGGTAGATACATAATGTTCTTTTTTGACTTGTTGTTAGAACGAAACTTTCGGAGGTTTTTGGCAATTTTTTTAAATTGAAAAGTGACATATTTTGGGTCCTTGGTAGTATAGTGCTGAGTATCACCGCCTGTTTTACGGAAGACCTGAGTTAAATTCCCCGCCGGGGAGGCATGACCGGCTTCAGTTTTTAAAGATTGCAGAAAATATTTTGGTGGCAATGAAACGGTTTCTTCTTAATACCAAAAATATACGTTTTAAAGAAATCCACTGGTTTAGGCATTGGTCAAAATGCAACCCTATCTCCAAGACGATTTTCGTCAGTTCATGTTGCAGTCGCTAGCGTATCTATGGTGTAGTGGTTATCACGTCCGCTTTACACGCGGAAGGTCTCAGGTTCGAGCCCTGATAGGTACAAAGAAGGTTGATATTTTAGCGATATGTGGACGAGTGAATTGGCGGCTCTCGGTCTCGAAAATTTGCCCATTTTTAAAACGGTTTCATCGTATTTACGATGGCTATGACGGGTATCTATGGTGTAGTGGTTATCACGTCCGCCTAACACGCGGAAGGTCCCAGGTTCGAGCCCTGGTAGATACATAATGTTCTTTTTTGACTTGTTGTTAGAACGAAACTTTCGGAGGTTTTTGGCAATTTTTTTAAATTGAAAAGTGACATTTTTTGGGTCCTTGGTAGTATAGTGCTGAGTATCACCGCCTGTTTTACGGAAGACCTGAGTTAAATTCCCCGCCGGGGAGGCATGACCGGCTTCAGTTTTTAAAGATTGCAGAAAATATTTTGGTGGCAATGAAACGGTTTCTTCTTAATACCAAAAATATCCGTTTTAAAGAAATCCACTGGTTCAGGCCTTGGTAAAAATGCAACCCTATCTCCAAGACGATTTTCGTCAGTTCATGTTGCAGTCGCTAGCGTATCTATGGTGTAGTGGTTATCACGTCCGCTTTACACGCGAAAGGTCTCAGGTTCGAGCCCTGATAGATACAAAGAAGGTTGATATTTTAGCGATATGTGGACGAGTGAATTGGAGGCTCTCGGTCTCGAAAATTTGCCCATTTTTAAAACAGTTTCATCGTATTTACGACGGCTATGACGGGTATCTATGGTGTAGTGGTTATCACGTCCGCCTAACACGCGGAAGGTCCCAGGATCGAGCCCTGGTAGATACATAATGTTCTTTTTTGCCTTGTTGTTAGAACGAAACTTTCGGAGGTTTTTGGCAATTTTTTTAAATTGAAAAGTGACATTTTTTGGGTCCTTGGTAGTATAGTGCTGAGTATCACCGCCTGTTTTACGGAAGACCTGAGTTAAATTCCCCGCCGGGGAGGCATGACCGGCTTCAGTTTTTAAAGATTGCAGAAAATATTTTGGTGGCAATGAAACGGTTTCTTCTTAATACCAAAAATATCCGTTTTAAAGAAATCCACTGGTTCAGGCCTTGGTAAAAATGCAACCCTATCTCCAAGACGATTTTCGTCAGTTCATGTTGCAGTCGCTAGCGTATCTATGGTGTAGTGGTTATCACGTCCGCTTTACACGCGGAAGGTCTCAGGTTCGAGCCCTGATAGGTACAAAGAAGGTTGATATTTTAGCGATATGTGGACGAGTGAATTGGCGGCTCTCGGTCTCGAAAATTTGCCCATTTTTAAAACGGTTTCATCGTATTTACGATGGCTATGACGGGTATCTATGGTGTAGTGGTTATCACGTCCGCCTAACACGCGTAAGGTCCCAGGTTCGAGCCCTGGTAGATACATAATGTTCTTTTTTGACTTGTTGTTAGAACGAAACTTTCGGAGGTTTTTGGCAATTTTTTTAAATTGAAAAGTGACATTTTTTGGGTCCTTGGTAGTATAGTGCTGAGTATCACCGCCTGTTTTACGGAAGACCTGAGTTAAATTCCCCGCCGGGGAGGCATGACCGGCTTCAGTTTTTAAAGATTGCAGAAAATATTTTGGTGGCAATGAAACGGTTTCTTCTTGTTACCAAAAATATCCGTTTTAAAGAAATCCACTGGTTCAGGCCTTGGTCAAAATGCAACCCTATCTCCAAGACGATTTTCGTCAGTTCATGTTGCAGTCGCTAGCGTATCTATGGTGTAGTGGTTATCACGTCCGCTTTACACGCGGAAGGTCTCAGGTTCGAGCCCTGATAGGTACAAAGAAGGTTGATATTTTAGCGATATGTGGACGAGTGAATTGGCGGCTCTCGGTCTCGAAAATTTGCCCATTTTTAAAACGGTTTCATCGTATTTACGATGGCTATGACGGGTATCTATGGTGTAGTGGTTATCACGTCCGCCTAACACGCGTAAGGTCCCAGGTTCGAGCCCTGGTAGATACATAATGTTCTTTTTTGACTTGTTGTTAGAACGAAACTTTCGGAGGTTTTTGGCAATTTTTTTAAATTGAAAAGTGACATTTTTTGGGTCCTTGGTAGTATAGTGCTGAGTATCACCGCCTGTTTTACGGAAGACCTGAGTTAAATTCCCCGCCGGGGAGGCATGACCGGCTTCAGTTTTTAAAGATTGCAGAAAATATTTTGGTGGCAATGAAACGGTTTCTTCTTGTTACCAAAAATATCCGTTTTAAAGAAATCCACTGGTTCAGGCCTTGGTCAAAATGCAACCCTATCTCCAAGACGATTTTCGTCAGTTCATGTTGCAGTCGCAAGCGTATCTATGGTGTAGTGGTTATCACGTCCGCTTTACACGCGGAAGGTCTCAGGTTCGAGCCCTTATAGATACATAGAAGGTTGATATTTTAGCGATATGTGGACGAGTGAATTGGAGGCTCTCGGTCTCGAAAATTTGCCCATTTTTAAAACGGTTTCATCGTATTTACGATGGCTATGACGGGTATCTATGGTGTAGTGGTTATCACGTCCGCCTAACACGCGGAAGGTCCCAGGTTTGAGCCCTGGTAGATACATAATGTTCTTTTTTGACTTGTTGTTAGAACGAAACTTTCGGAGGTTTTTGGCAATTTTTTTAAATTGAAAAGTGACATTTTTTGGGTCCTTGGTAGTATAGTGCTGAGTATCACCGCCTGTTTTACGGAAGACCTGAGTTAAATTCCCCGCCGGGGAGGCATGACCGGCTTCAGTTTTTAAAGATTGCAGAAAATATTTTGGTGGCAATGAAACGGTTTCTTCTTAATACCAAAAATATCCGTTTTAAAGAAATCCACTGGTTCAGGCCTTGGTAAAAATGCAACCCTATCTCCAAGACGATTTTCGTCAGTTCATGTTGCAGTCGCTAGCGTATCTATGGTGTAGTGGTTATCACGTCCGCTTTACACGCGGAAGGTCTCAGGTTCGAGCCCTTATAGATACATAGAAGGTTGATATTTTAGCGATATGTGGACGAGTGAATTGGAGGCTCTCGGTCTCGAAAATTTGCCCATTTTTAAAACAGTTTCATCGTATTTACGACGGCTACGACGGGTATCTATGGTGTAGTGGTTATCACGTCCGCCTAACACGCGGAAGGTCCCAGGATCGAGCCCTGGTAGATACATAATGTTCTTTTTTGCCTTGTTGTTAGAACGAAACTTTCGGAGGTTTTTGGCAATTTTTTTAAATTGAAAAGTGACATATTTTGGGTCCTTGGTAGTATAGTGCTGAGTATCACCGCCTGTTTTACGGAAGACCTGAGTTAAATTCCCCGCCGGGGAGGCATTACCGGCTTCAGTTTTTAAAGATTGCAGAAAATATTTTGGTGGCAATGAAACGGTTTCTTCTTAATACCAAAAATATCCGTTTTAAAGAAATCCACTGGTTCAGGCCTTGGTAAAAATGCAACCCTATCTCCAAGACGATTTTCGTCAGTTCATGTTGCAGTCGCAAGCGTATCTATGGTGTAGTGGTTATCACGTCCGCTTTACACGCGGAAGGTCTCAGGTTCGAGCCCTGATAGATACATAGAAGGTTGATATTTTAGCGATATGTGGACGAGTGAATTGGAGGCTCTCGTTCTCGAAAATATGCCCATTTTTAAAACGGTTTCATCGTATTTACGATGGCTATGGCGGGTATCTATGGTGTAGTGGTTATCACGTCCGCCTAACACGCGGAAGGTCCCAGGTTCGAGCCCTGGTAGATACATAATGCTCTTTTTTGACTTGTTGTTAGAACGAAACTTTCGGAGGTTTTTGGCAATTTTTTTAAATTGAAAAGTGAAATGTTTTGGGTATCTATGGTGTAGTGGTTATCACGTCCGCCTAACACGCGGAAGGTCCCTGGTTCGAGCCCTGGTAGATACATAATGTTCTTTTTTGACTTGTTGTTAGAACGAAACTTTCGGAGGTTTTTGGCAATTTTTTTAAATTGAAAAGTGACATATTTTGGGTCCTTGGTAGTATAGTGCTGAGTATCTCCGCCTGTTTTACGGAAGACCTGAGTTAAATTCCCCGCCGGGGAGGCATGACCGGCTTCAGTTTTTAAAGATTGCAGAAAATATTTTGGTGGCAATGAAACGGTTTCTTCTTAATACCAAAAATATACGTTTTAAAGAAATCCACTGGTTTAGGCATTGGTCAAAATGCAACCCTATCTCCAAGACGATTTTCGTCAGTTCATGTTCCAGTCGCAAGCGTATCTATGGTGTAGTGGTTATCACGTCCGCTTTACACGCGGAAGGTCTCAGGTTCGAGCCCTGATAGATACATAGAAGGTTGATATTTTAGCGATATGTGGACGAGTGAATTGGAGGCTCTCGTTCTCGAAAATATGCCCATTTTTAAAACGGTTTCATCGTATTTACGATGGCTATGGCGGGTATCTATGGTGTAGTGGTTATCACGTCCGCCTAACACGCGGAAGGTCCCAGGTTCGAGCCCTGGTAGATACATAATGTTCTTTTTTGACTTGTTGTTAGAACGAAACTTTCGGAGGTTTTTGGCAATTTTTTCAAATTGAAAAGTGACATATTTTGGGTCATTGGTAGTATAGTGCTGAGTATCACCGCCTGTTTTACGGAAGACCTGAGTTAAATTCCCCGCCGGGGAGGCATGACCGGCTTCAGTTTTTAAAGTTTGCAGAAAATATTTTGGTGGCAATGAAACTGTTTCTTCTTAATACCAAAAATATCCGTTTTAAAGAAATCCACTGGTTCAGGCCTTGGTCAAAATGCAACCCTATCACCCAGACGATTTTCGTCAGTTCATGTTACAGTCGCTAGCGTATCTATGGTGTAGTGGTTATCACGTCCGCTTTACACGCGGAAGGTCTCAGGTTCGAGCCCTGATAGATACAAAGAAGGTTGATATTTTAGCGATACGTGGACGAGTGAATTGGAGGCTCTCGGTCTCGAAAATTTGCCCATTTTTAAAACAGTTTCATCGTATTTACGATGGCTATGACGGGTATCTATGGTGTAGTGGTTATCACGTCCGCCTAACACGCGGAAGGTCCCAGGTTCGAGCCCTGGTAAATACATAATGCTCTTTTTTGACTTGTTGTTAGAACGAAACTTTCGGAGGTTTTTGGCAATTTTTTTAAATTGAAAAGTGAAATGTTTTGGGTATCTATGGTGTAGTGGTTATCACGTCCGCCTAACACGCGGAAGGTCCCAGGTTCGAGCCCTGGTAGATACATAATGTTCTTTTTTGACTTGTTGTTAGAACGAAACTTTCGGAGGTTTTTGGCAATTTTTTCAAATTGAAAAGTGACATATTTTGGGTCATTGGTAGTATAGTGCTGAGTATCACCGCCTGTTTTACGGAAGACCTGAGTTAAATTCCCCGCCGGGGAGGCATGACCGGCTTCAGTTTTTAAAGTTTGCAGAAAATATTTTGGTGGCAATGAAACTGTTTCTTCTTAATACCAAAAATATCCGTTTTAAAGAAATCCACTGGTTCAGGCCTTGGTCAAAATGCAACCCTATCACCCAGACGATTTTCGTCAGTTCATGTTACAGTCGCTAGCGTATCTATGGTGTAGTGGTTATCACGTCCGCTTTACACGCGGAAGGTCTCAGGTTCGAGCCCTGATAGATACAAAGAAGGTTGATATTTTAGCGATACGTGGACGAGTGAATTGGAGGCTCTCGGTCTCGAAAATTTGCCCATTTTTAAAACAGTTTCATCGTATTTACGATGGCTATGACGGGTATCTATGGTGTAGTGGTTATCACGTCCGCCTAACACGCGGAAGGTCCCAGGTTCGAGCCCTGGTAAATACATAATGCTCTTTTTTGACTTGTTGTTAGAACGAAACTTTCGGAGGTTTTTGGCAATTTTTTTAAATTGAAAAATGAAATGTTTTGGGTATCTATGGTGTAGTGGTTATCACGTCCGCCTAACACGCGGAAGGTCCCTGGTTCGAGCCCTGGTAGATACATAATGTTCTTTTTTGACTTGTTGTTAGAACGAAACTTTCGGAGGTTTTTGGCAATTTTTTTAAATTGAAAAGTGACATATTTTGGGTCCTTGGTAGTAAAGTGCTGAGTATCACCGCCTGTTTTACGGAAGACCTGAGTTTAATTCCCCGCCGGGGAGGCATGACCGGCTTCAGTTTTTAAAGATTGCAGAAAATATTTTGGTGGCAATGAAACGGTTTCTTCTTAATACCAAAAATATCCGTTTTAAAGAAATCCACTGGTTCAGGCCTTGGTCAAAATGCAACCCTATCTCCAAGACGATTTTCGTCAGTTCATGTTGCAGTTGCTAGCGTAGCTATGGTGTAGTGGTTATCACGTCCGCTTTACACGCGGAAGGTCTCAGGTTCGAGCCCTGATAGATACATAGAAGGTTGATATTTTAGCGATATGTGGACGAGTGAATTGGAGGCTCTCGGTCTCGAAAATTTGCCCATTTTAAAACGGTTTCATCGTATTTACGATGGCTATGACGGGTATCTATGGTGCAGTGGTTATCACGTCCGCCTAACACGCGGAAGGTCCCAGGTTCGAGCCCTGGTAGATACATAATGTTCTTTTTTGACTTGTTGTTAGAACGAAACTTTCGGAGGTTTTTGGCAATTTTTTTAAATTGAAAAGTGAAATGTTATGGGTATCTATGGTGTAGTGGTTATCACGTCCGCCTAACACGCGGAAGGTCCCAGGTTCGAGCCCTGGTAGATACATAATGTTCTTTTTTGACTTGTTGTTAGAACGAAACTTTCGGAGGTTTTTGGCAATTTTTTCAAATTGAAAAGTGACATATTTTGGGTCATTGGTAGTATAGTGCTGAGTATCACCGCCTGTTTTACGGAAGACCTGAGTTAAATTCCCCGCCGGGGAGGCATGACCGGCTTCAGTTTTTAAAGTTTGCAGAAAATATTTTGGTGGCAATGAAACTGTTTCTTCTTAATACCAAAAATATCCGTTTTAAAGAAATCCACTGGTTCAGGCCTTGGTCAAAATGCAACCCTATCACCCAGACGATTTTCGTCAGTTCATGTTACAGTCGCTAGCGTATCTATGGTGTAGTGGTTATCACATCCGCCTAACACGCGGAAGGTCCCAGGTTCGAGCCCTGGTAGATACATAATGTTCTTTTTTGACTTGTTGTTAGAACGAAACTTTCGGAGGTTTTTGGCAATTTTTTTAAATTGAAAAGTGACATATTTTGGGTCCTTGGTAGTATAGTGCTGAGTATCACCGCCTGATTTACGGAAGACCTGAGTTAAATTCCCCGCCGGGGAGGCATGACCGGCTTCAGTTTTTAAAGATTGCAGAAAATATTTTGGTGGCAATGAAACGGTTTCTTCTTAATACCAAAAATATCCGTTTTAAAGAAATCCTCTGGTTCAGGCCTTGGTCAAAATGCAACCCTATCACCCAGACGATTTTCGTCAGTTCATGTTACAGTCGCTAGCGTATCTATGGTGTAGTGGTTATCACGTCCGCTTTACACGCGGAAGGTCTCAGGTTCGAGCCCTGATAGATACAAAGAAGGTTGATATTTTAGCGATATGTGGACGAGTGAATTGGAGGCTCTAGGTCTCGAAAATTTGCCCATTTTTAAAACAGTTTCATCTTATTTACGATGGCTATGACGGGTATCTATGGTGTAGTGGTTATCACGTCCGCCTAACACGCGGAAGGTACCAGGTTCGAGCCCTGGTAGATACATAATGCTCTTTTTTGACTTGTTGTTAGAACGAAACTTTCGGAGGTTTTTGGCAATTTTTTTAAATTGAAAAGTGAAATGTTTTGGGTATCTATGGTGTAGTGGTTATCACGTCCGCCTAACACGCGGAAGGTCCCTGGTTCGAGCCCTGGTAGATACATAATGTTCTTTTTTGACTTGTTGTTAGAACGAAACTTTCGGAGGTTTTTGGCAATTTTTTTAAATTGAAAAGTGACATATTTTGGGTCCTTGGTAGTATAGTGCTGAGTATCACCGCCTGTTTTACGGAAGACCTGAGTTAAATTCCCCGCCGGGGAGGCATGACCGGCTTCAGTTTTTAAAGTTTGCAGAAAATATTTTGGTGGCAATGAAACTGTTTCTTCTTAATACCAAAAATATCCGTTTTAAAGAAATCCACTGGTTCAGGCCTTGGTCAAAATGCAACCCTATCACCCAGACGATTTTCGTCAGTTCATGTTACAGTCGCTAGCGTATTTATGGTGTAGTGGTTATCACATCCGCCTAACACGCGGAAGGTCCCAGGTTCGAGCCCTGGTAGATACATAATGTTCTTTTTTGACTTGTTGTTAGAACGAAACTTTCGGAGGTTTTTGGCAATTTTTTTTAATTGAAAAGTGACATATTTTGGGTCCTTGGTAGTATAGTGCTGAGTATCACCGCCTGATTTACGGAAGACCTGAGTTAAATTCCCCGCCGGGGAGGCATGACCGGCTTCAGTTTTTAAAGATTGCAGAAAATATTTTGGTGGCAATGAAACGGTTTCTTCTTAATACCAAAAATATCCGTTTTAAAGAAATCCTCTGGTTCAGGCCTTGGTCAAAATGCAACCCTATCACCCAGACGATTTTCGTCAGTTCATGTTACAGTCGCTAGCGTATCTATGGTGTAGTGGTTATCACGTCCGCTTTACACGCGGAAGGTCTCAGGTTCGAGCCCTGATAGATACAAAGAAGGTTGATATTTTAGCGATATGTGGACGAGTGAATTGGAGGCTCTAGGTCTCGAAAATTTGCCCATTTTTAAAACAGTTTCATCTTATTTACGATGGCTATGACGGGTATCTATGGTGTAGTGGTTATCACGTCCGCCTAACACGCGGAAGGTTCCAGGTTCGAGCCCTGGTAGATACATAATGTTCTTTTTTGACTTGTTGTTAGAACGAAACTTTCGGAGGTTTTTGGCAATTTTTTCAAATTGAAAAGTGACATATTTTGGGTCCTTGGTAGTATAGTGCTGAGTATCACCGCCTGTTTTACGGAAGACCTGAGTTAAATTCCCCGCCGGGGAGGCATGACCGGCTTCAGTTTTTAAAGATTGCAGAAAATATTTTGGTGGCAATGAAACTGTTTCTTCTTAATACCAAAAATATCCGTTTTAAAGAAATCCACTGGTTCAGGCCTTGGTCAAAATGCAACCCTATCACCCAGACGATTTTCGTCAGTTCATGTTACAGTCGCTAGCGTATCTATGGTGTAGTGGTTATCACGTCCGCTTTACACGCGGAAGGTCTCAGGTTCGAGCCCTGATAGATACAAAGAAGGTTGATATTTTAGCGATATGTGGACGAGTGAATTGGAGGCTCTCGGTCTCGAAAATTTGCCCATTTTTAAAACAGTTTCATCGTATTTACGATGGCTATGACGGGTATCTATGGTGTAGTGGTTATCACGTCCGCCTAACACGCGGAAGGTCCCAGGTTCGAGCCCTGGTAGATACATAATGCTCTTTTTTGACTTGTTGTTAGAACGAAACTTTCGGAGGTTTTTGGCAATTTTTTTAAATTAAAAGTGAAATGTTTTGGGTATCTATGGTGTAGTGGTTATCACGTCCGCCTAACACGCGGAAGGTCCCTGGTTCGAGCCCTAGTAGATACATAATGTTCTTTTTTGACTTGTTGTTAGAACGAAACTTTCGGAGGTTTTTGGCAATTTTTTTAAATTGAAAAGTGACATATTTTGGGTATCTATGGTGTAGTGGTTATCACGTCCGCCTAACACGCGGAAGGTCCCAGGTTCGAGCCCTGGTAGATACATAATGTTCTTTTTTGACTTGTTGTTAGAACGAAACTTTCGGAGGTTTTGGGCAATTTTTTCAAATTGAAAAGTGACATATTTTGGGTCCTTGGTAGTATAGTGCTGAGTATCACCGCCTGTTTTACGGAAGACCTGAGTTAAATTCCCCGCCGGGGAGGCATGACCGGCTTCAGTTTTTAAAGATTGCAGAAAATATTTTGGTGGCAATGAAACTGTTTCTTCTTAATACCAAAAATATCCGTTTTAAAGAAATCCACTGGTTCAGGCCTTGGTCAAAATGCAACCCTATCACCCAGACGATTTTCGTCAGTTCATGTTACAGTCGCTAGCGTATCTATGGTGTAGTGGTTATCACGTCCGCTTTACACGCGGAAGGTCTCAGGTTCGAGCCCTGATAGATACAAAGAAGGTTGATATTTTAGCGATATGTGGACGAGTGAATTGGAGGCTCTCGGTCTCGAAAATTTGCCCATTTTTAAAACAGTTTCATCGTATTTACGATGGCTATGATGGGTATCTATGGTGTAGTGGTTATCACGTCCGCCTAACACGCGGAAGGTACCAGGTTCGAGCCCTGGTAGATACATAATGCTCTTTTTTGACTTGTTGTTAGAACGAAACTTTCGGAGGTTTTTGGCAATTTTTTTAAATTGAAAAGTGAAATGTTTTGGGTATCTATGGTGTAGTGGTTATCACGTCCGCCTAACACGCGGAAGGTCCCTGGTTCGAGCCCTGGTAGATACATAATGTTCTTTTTTGACTTGTTGTTAGAACGAAACTTTCGGAGGTTTTTGGCAATTTTTTTAAATTGAAAAGTGACATATTTTGGGTCCTTGGTAGTATAGTGCTGAGTATCACCGCCTGTTTTACGGAAGACCTGAGTTAAATTCCCCGCCGGGGAGGCATGACCGGCTTCAGTTTTTAAAGTTTGCAGAAAATATTTTGGTGGCAATGAAACTGTTTCTTCTTAATACCAAAAATATCCGTTTTAAAGAAATCCACTGGTTCAGGCCTTGGTCAAAATGCAACCCTATCACCCAGACGATTTTCGTCAGTTCATGTTACAGTCGCTAGCGTATCTATGGTGTAGTGGTTATCACATCCGCCTAACACGCGGAAGGTCCCAGGTTCGAGCCCTGGTAGATACATAATGTTCTTTTTTGACTTGTTGTTAGAACGAAACTTTCGGAGGTTTTTGGCAATTTTTTTAAATTGAAAAGTGACATATTTTGGGTCCTTGGTAGTATAGTGCTGAGTATCACCGCCTGATTTACGGAAGACCTGAGTTAAATTCCCCGCCGGGGAGGCATGACCGGCTTCAGTTTTTAAAGATTGCAGAAAATATTTTGGTGGCAATGAAACGGTTTCTTCTTAATACCAAAAATATCCGTTTTAAAGAAATCCTCTGGTTCAGGCCTTGGTCAAAATGCAACCCTATCACCCAGACGATTTTCGTCAGTTCATGTTACAGTCGCTAGCGTTTCTATGGTGTAGTGGTTATCACGTCCGCTTTACACGCGGAAGGTCTCAGGTTCGAGCCCTGATAGATACAAAGAAGGTTGATATTTTAGCGATATGTGGACGAGTGAATTGGAGGCTCTAGGTCTCGAAAATTTGCCCATTTTTAAAACAGTTTCATCTTATTTACGATGGCTATGACGGGTATCTATGGTGTAGTGGTTATCACGTCCGCCTAACACGCGGAAGGTTCCAGGTTCGAGCCCTGGTAGATACATAATGTTCTTTTTTGACTTGTTGTTAGAACGAAACTCTCGGAGGTTTTTGGCAATTTTTTCAAATTGAAAAGTGACATATTTTGGGTCCTTGGTAGTATAGTGCTGAGTATCACCGCCTGTTTTACGGAAGACCTGAGTTAAATTCCCCGCCGGGGAGGCATGACCGGCTTCAGTTTTTAAAGATTGCAGAAAATATTTTGGTGGCAATGAAACTGTTTCTTCTTAATACCAAAAATATCCGTTTTAAAGAAATCCACTGGTTCAGGCCTTGGTCAAAATGCAACCCTATCACCCAGACGATTTTCGTCAGTTCATGTTACAGTCGCTAGCGTATCTATGGTGTAGTGGTTATCACGTCCGCTTTACACGCGGAAGGTCTCAGGTTCGAGCCCTGATAGATACAAAGAAGGTTGATATTTTAGCGATATGTGGACGAGTGAATTGGAGGCTCTCGGTCTCGAAAATTTGCCCATTTTTAAAACAGTTTCATCGTATTTACGATGGCTATGACGGGTATCTATGGTGTAGTGGTTATCACGTCCGCCTAACATGCGGAAGGTCCCAGGTTCGAGCCCTGGTAGATACATAATGCTCTTTTTTGACTTGTTGTTAGAACGAAACTTTCGGAGGTTTTTGGCAATTTTTTTAAATTAAAAGTGAAATGTTTTGGGTATCTATGGTGTAGTGGTTATCACGTCCGCCTAACACGCGGAAGGTCCCAGGTTCGAGCCCTGGTAGATACATAATGTTCTTTTTTGACTTGTTGTTAGAACGAAACTTTCGGAGGTTTTTGGCAATTTTTTTAAATTGAAAAGTGAAATGGTTTGGGTATCTATGGTGTAGTGGTTATCACGTCCGCCTAACACGCGGAAGGTCCCTGGTTCGAGCCCTGGTAGATACATAATGTTCTTTTTTGACTTGTTGTTAGAACGAAACTTTCGGAGGTTTTTGGCAATTTTTTCAAATTGAAAAGTGACATATTTTGGGTCCTTGGTAGTATAGTGCTGAGTATCACCGCCTGTTTTACGGAAGACCTGAGTTAAATTCCCCGCCGGGGAGGCATGACCGGCTTCAGTTTTTAAAAATTGCAGAAAATATTTTGGTGGCAATGAAACTGTTTCTTCTTAATACCAAAAATATCCGTTTTAAAGAAATCCACTGGTTCAGGCCTTGGTCAAAATGCAACCCTATCACCCAGACGATTTTCGTCAGTTCATGTTACAGTCGCTAGCGTATCTATGGTGTAGTGGTTATCACGTCCGCTTTACACGCGGAAGGTCTCAGGTTCGAGCCCTGATAGATACAAAGAAGGTTGATATTTTAGCGATATGTGGACGAGTGAATTGGAGGCTCTCGGTCTCGATAATTTGCCCATTTTTAAAACAGTTTCATCGTATTTACGATGGCCATGACGGGTATCTATGGTGTAGTGGTTATCACGTCCGCCTAACACGCGGAAGGTCCCAGGTTCGAGCCCTGGTAGATACATAATGCTCTTTTTTGACTTGTTGTTAGAACGAAACTTTCGGAGGTTTTTGGCAATTTTTTTAAATTGAAAAGTGAAATGTTTTGGGTATCTATGGTGTAGTGGTTATCACGTCCGCCTAACACGCGGAAGGTCCCTGGTTCGAGCCCTGGTAGATACATAATGTTCTTTTTTGACTTGTTGTTAGAACGAAACTTTCGGAGGTTTTTGGCAATTTTTTTAAATTGAAAAGTGACATATTTTGGGTCCTTGGTAGTATAGTGCTGAGTATCACCGCCTGTTTTACGGAAGACCTGAGTTAAATTCCCCGCCGGGGAGGCATGACCGGCTTCAGTTTTTAAAGATTGCAGAAAATATTTTGGTGGCAATGAAACGGTTTCTTCTTAATACCAAAAATATCCGTTTTAAAGAAATCCACTGGTTCAGGCCTTGGTCAAAATGCAACCCTATCACCCAGACGATTTTCGTCAGTTCATGTTGCAGTCGCTAGCGTATCTATGGTGTAGTGGTTATCACGTCCGCTTTACACGCGGAAGGTCTCAGGTTCGAGCCCTGATAGATACAAAGAAGGTTGATATTTTAGCGATATGTGGACGAGTGAATTGAAGGCTCTCGGTCTCGAAAATTTGCCCATTTTTAAAACGGTTTCATCGTATTTACGATGGCTATGACGGGTATCTATGGTGTAGTGGTTATCACGTCCGCCTAACACGCGGAAGGTCCCAGGTTCGAGCCCTGGTAGATACATAATGTTCTTTTTTGACTTGTTGTTAGAACGAACCTTTCGGAGGTTTTTGGCAATTTTTTTAAATTGAAAAGTGACATTTTTTGGGTCCTTGGTAGTATAGTGCTGAGTATCACCGCCTGTTTTACGGAAGACCTGAGTTAAATTCCCCGCCGGGGAGGCATGACCGGCTTCAGTTTTTAAAGATTGCAGAAAATATTTTGGTGGCAATGAAACGGTTTCTTCTTAATACCAAAAATATCCGTTTTAAAGAAATCCACTGGTTCAGGCCTTGGTCAAAATGCAACCCTATCTCCAAGACGATTTCCGTCAGTTCATGTTGCAGTCGCTAGCGTATCTATGGTGTAGTGGTTTTCACGTCCGCTTTACACGCGGAAGGTCTCAGGTTCGAGCCCTGATAGATACAAAGATGGTTGATATTTTAGCGATATGTGGACGAGTGAATTGGAGGCTCTCGGTCTCGAAAATTTGCCCATTTTTAAAACAGTTTCATCGTATTTACGATGGCTATGACGGGTATCTATGGTGTAGTGGTTATCACGTCCGCCTAACACGCGGAAGGTCCCAGGTTCGAGCCCTGGTAGATACATAATGTTATTTTTTGACTTGTTGTTAGAACGAAACTTTCGGAGGTTTTTGGCAATTTTTTTAAATTGAAAAGCGAAATGTTTTGGGTATCTATGGTGTAGTGGTTATCACGTCCGCCTAACACGCGGAAGGTCCCTGGTTCGAGCCCCGGTAGATATATAATGTTCTTTTTTGACTTGTTGTTAGAACGAAACTTTCGGAGGTTTTTGGCAATTTTTTTAAATTGAAAAGTGACATTTTTTGGGTCCTTGGTAGTATAGTGCTGAGTATCACCGCCTGTTTTACGGAAGACCTGAGTTAAATTCCCCGCCGGGGAGGCATGACCGGCTTCAGTTTTTAAAGATTGCAGAAAATATTTTGGTGGCAATGAAACGGTTTCTTCTTAATACCAAAAATATCCGTTTTAAAGAAATCCACTGGTTCAGGCCTTGGTCAAAATGCAACCCTATCTCCAAGACGATTTTCGTCAGTTCATGTTGCAGTCGCTAGCGTATCTATGGTGTAGTGGTTATCACGTCCGCTTTACACGCGGAAGGTCTCAGGTTCGAGCCCTGATAGATACATAGAAGGTTGATATTTTAGCGATATGTGGACGAGTGAATTGGAGGCTCTCGGTCTCGAAAATTTGCCCATTTTTAAAACGGTTTCATCGTATTTACGATGGCTATGACGGGTATCTATGGTGCAGTGGTTATCACGTCCGCCTAACACGCGGAAGGTCCCAGGTTCGAGCCCTGGTAGATACATAATGGTCTTTTTTGACTTGTTGTTAGAACGAAACTTTCGGAGGTTTTTGGCAATTTTTTTAAATTGAAAAGTGAAATGTTTTGGGTATCTATGGTGTAGTGGTTATCACGTCCGCCTAACACGCGGAAGGTCCCAGGTTCGAGCCCTGGTAGATACATAATGTTCTTTTTTGACTTGTTGTTAGAACGAAACTTTCGGAGGTTTTTGGCAATTTTTTCAAATTGAAAAGTGACATATTTTGGGTCCTTGGTAGTATAGTGCTGAGTATCACCGCCTGTTTTACGGAAGACCTGAGTTAAATTCCCCGCCGGGGAGGCATGACCGGCTTCAGTTTTTAAAGTTTGCAGAAAATATTTTGGTGGCAATGAAACTGTTTCTTCTTAATACCAAAAATATCCGTTTTAAAGAAATCCACTGGTTCAGGCCTTGGTCAAAATGCAACCCTAACACCCAGACGATTTTCGTCAGTTCATGTTACAGTCGCTAGCGTATCTATGGTGTAGTGGTTATAACGTCCGCTTTACACGCGGAAGGTCTCAGGTTCGAGCCCTGATAGATACAAAGAAGGTTGATATTTTAGCGATATGTGGACGAGTGAATTGGAGGCTCTCGGTCTCGAAAATTTGCCCATTTTTAAAACAGTTTCATCGTATTTACGATGGCCATGACGGGTATCTATGGTGTAGTGGTTATCACGTCTGCCTAACACGCGGAAGGTCCCAGGTTCGAGCCCTGGTAGATACATAATGCTCTTTTTTGACTTGTTGTTAGAACGAAACTTTCGGAGGTTTTTGGCAATTTTTTTAAATTGAAACGTGAAATGTTTTGGGTATCTATGGTGTAGTGGTTATCACGTCCGCCTAACACGCGGAAGGTCCCAGGTTCGAGCCCTGGTAGTTACATAATGTTCTTTTTTGACTTGTTGTTAGAACGAAACTTTCGGAGGTTTTTGGCAATTTTTTCAAATTGAAAAGTGACATATTTTGGGTCCTTGGTAGTATAGTGCTGAGTATCACCGCCTGTTTTACGGAAGACCTGAGTTAAATTCCCCGCCGGGGAGGCATGACCGGCTTCAGTTTTTAAAGATTGCAGAAAATATTTTGGTGGCAATGAAACTGTTTCTTCTTAATACCAAAAATATCCGTTTTAAAGAAATCCACTGGTTCAGGCCTTGGTCAAAATGCAACCCTATCACCCAGACGATTTTCGTCAGTTCATGTTACAGTCGCTAGCGTATCTATGGTGTAGTGGTTATCACGTCCGCTTAACACGCGGAAGGTCTCAGGTTCGAGCCCTGATAGATACAAAGAAGGTTGATATTTTAGCGATATGTGGACGAGTGAATTGGAGGCTCTCGGTCTCGATAATTTGCCCATTTTTAAAACAGTTTCATCGTATTTACGATGGCCATGACGGGTATCTATGGTGTAGTGGTTATCACGTCCGCCTAACACGCGGAAGGTCCCAGGTTCGAGCCCTGGTAGATACATAATGTTCTTTTTTGACTTGTTGTTAGAACGAAACTTTCGGAGGTTTTTGGCAATTTTTTTAAATTGAAAAGCGAAATGTTTTGGGTATCTATGGTGTAGTGGTTATCACGTCCGCCTAACACGCGGAAGGTCCCTGGTTCGAGCCCCGGTAGATATATAATGTTCTTTTTTGACTTGTTGTTAGAACGAAACTTTCGGAGGTTTTTGGCAATTTTTTTAAATTGAAAAGTGACATTTTTTGGGTCCTTGGTAGTATAGTGCTGAGTATCACCGCCTGTTTTACGGAAGACCTGAGTTAAATTCCCCGCCGGGGAGGCATGACCGGCTTCAGTTTTTAAAGATTGCAGAAAATATTTTGGTGGCAATGAAACGGTTTCTTCTTAATACCAAAAATATCCGTTTTAAAGAAATCCACTGGTTCAGGCCTTGGTCAAAATGCAACCCTATCTCCAAGACGATTTTCGTCAGTTCATGTTGCAGTCGCTAGCGTATCTATGGTGTAGTGGTTATCACGTCCGCTTTACACGCGGAAGGTCTCAGGTTCGAGCCCTGATAGATACATAGAAGGTTGATATTTTAGCGATATGTGGACGAGTGAATTGGAGGCTCTCGGTCTCGAAAATTTGCCCATTTTTAAAACGGTTTCATCGTATTTACGATGGCTATGACGGGTATCTATGGTGCAGTGGTTATCACGTCCGCCTAACACGCGGAAGGTCCCAGGTTCGAGCCCTGGTAGATACATAATGGTCTTTTTTGACTTGTTGTTAGAACGAAACTTTCGGAGGTTTTTGGCAATTTTTTTAAATTGAAAAGTGAAATGTTTTGGGTATCTATGGTGTAGTGGTTATCACGTCCGCCTAACACGCGGAAGGTCCCTGGTTCGAGCCCTGGTAGATAAATAATGTTCTTTTTTGACTTGTTGTTAGAACGAAACTTTCGGAGGTTATTTGGCAATTTTTTTAAATTGAAAAGTGACATATTTTGGGTCCTTGGTTGTATAGTGCTGAGTATCACCGCCTGTTTTACGGAAGACCTGAGTTAAATTCCCCGCCGGGGAGGCATGACCGGCTTCAGTTTTTAAAGATTGCAAAAAATATTTTGGTGGCAATGAAACGGTTTCTTCTTAATACCAAAAATATCCGTTTTAAAGAAATCCACTGGTTCAGGCCTTGGTCAAAATGCAACCCTATCTCCAAGACGATTTTCGTCAGTTCATGTTGCAGTCGCTAGCGTATCTATGGTGTAGTGGTTATCACGTCCTCTTTACACGCGGAAGGTCTCAGGTTCGAGCCCTGATAGATACAAAGAAGGTTGATATTTTAGCGATATGTGGACGAGTGAATTGGAGGCTCTCGGTCTCGATAATTTGCCCATTTTTAAAACAGTTTCATCGTATTTACGATGGCCATGACGGGTATCTATGGTGTAGTGGTTATCACGTCCGCCTAACACGCGGAAGGTCCCAGGTTCGAGCCCTGGTAGATACATAATGCTCTTTTTTGACTTGTTGTTAGAACGAAACTTTCGGAGGTTTTTGGCAATTTTTTTAAATTGAAACGTGAAATGTTTTGGGTATCTATGGTGTAGTGGTTATCACGTCCGCCTAACACGCGGAAGGTCCCTGGTTCGAGCCCTGGTAGATAAATAATGTTCTTTTTTGACTTGTTGTTAGAACGAAACTTTCGGAGGTTATTTGGCAATTTTTTTAAATTGAAAAGTGACATATTTTGGGTCCTTGGTTGTATAGTGCTGAGTATCACCGCCTGTTTTACGGAAGACCTGAGTTAAATTCCCCGCCGGGGAGGCATGACCGGCTTCAGTTTTTAAAGATTGCAAAAAATATTTTGGTGGCAATGAAACGGTTTCTTCTTAATACCAAAAATATCCGTTTTAAAGAAATCCACTGGTTCAGGCCTTGGTCAAAATGCAACCCTATCTCCAAGACGATTTTCGTCAGTTCATGTTGCAGTCGCTAGCGTATCTATGGTGTAGTGGTTATCACGTCCGCTTTACACGCGGAAGGTCTCAGTGTCGAGCCCTGATAGATACAAAGAAGGTTGATATTTTAGCGATATGTGGACGAGTGAATTGAAGGCTCTCGGTCTCGAAAATTTGCCCATTTTTAAAACAGTTTCATCGTATTTACGATGGCTATGACGGGTATCTATGGTGTAGTGGTTATCACGTCCGCCTAACACGCGAAAGGTCCCAGGTTCGAGCCCTGGTAGATACATAATGTTCTTTTTTGGTTTGTTGTTAGAACGAAACTTTCGGAGGTTTTTGGCAATTTTTTTAAATTGAAAAGTGACATTTTTTGGGTCCTTGGTAGTATAGTGCTGAGTATCACCGCCTGTTTTACGGAAGACCTGAGTTAAATTCCCCGCCGGGGAGGCATGACCGGCTTCAGTTTTTAAAGATTGCAGAAAATATTTTGGTGGCAATGAAACGGTTTCTTCTTAATACCAAAAATATCCGTTTTAAAGAAATCCACTGGTTCAGGCCTTGGTCAAAATGCAACCCTATCTCCAAGACGATTTTCGTCAGTTCATGTTGCAGTCGCTAGCGTATCTATGGTGTAGTGGTTATCACGTCCGCTTTACACGCGGAAGGTCTCAGGTTCGAGCCCTGATAGATACAAAGAAGGTTGATATTTTAGCGATATGTGGACGAGTGAATTGAAGGCTCTCGGTCTCGATAATTTGCCCATTTTTAAAACGGTTTCATCGTATTTACGATGGCTATGACGGGTATCTATGGTGTAGTGGTTATCACGTCCGCCTAACACGCGGAAGGTCCCTGGTTCGAGCCCTGGCAGATACATAATGTTCTTTTTTGACTTGTTGTTAGAACGAAACTTTCGGAGGTTTTTGGCAATTTTTTTAAATTGAAAAGTGACATTTTTTGGGTCCTTGGTAGTATAGTGCTGAGTATCACCGCCTGTTTTACGGAAGACCTGAGTTAAATTCCCCGCCGGGGAGGCATGACCGGCTTCAGTTTTTAAAGTTTGCAGAAAATATTTTGGTGGCAATGAAACTGTTTCTTCTTAATACCAAAAATATCCGTTTTAAAGAAATCCACTGGTTCAGGCCTTGGTCAAAATGCAACCCTATCACCCAGACGATTTTCGTCAGTTCATGTTACAGTCGCTAGCGTATCTATGGTGTAGTGGTTATCACGTCCGCTTTACACGCGGAAGGTCTCAGGTTCGAGCCCTGATAGATACAAAGAAGGTTGATATTTTAGCGATATGTGGACGAGTGAATTGGAGGCTCTCGGTCTCGAAAATTTGCCCATTTTTAAAACAGTTTCATCGTATTTACGATGGCCATGACGGGTATCTATGGTGTAGTGGTTATCACGTCTGCCTAACACGCGGAAGGTCCCAGGTTCGAGCCCTGGTAGATACATAATGCTCTTTTTTGACTTGTTGTTAGAACGAAACTTTCGGAGGTTTTTGGCAATTTTTTTAAATTGAAACGTGAAATGTTTTGGGTATCTATGGTGTAGTGGTTATCACGTCCGCCTAACACGAGGAAGGTCCCTGGTTCGAGCCCTGGTAGATAAATAATGTTCTTTTTTGACTTGTTGTTAGAACGAAACTTTCGGAGGTTATTTGGCAATTTTTTTAAATTGAAAAGTGACATATTTTGGGTCCTTGGTTGTATAGTGCTGAGTATCACCGCCCGTTTTACGGAAGACCTGAGTTAAATTCCCCGCCGGGGAGGCATGACCGGCTTCAGTTTTTAAAGATTGCAAAAAATATTTTGGTGGCAATGAAACGGTTTCTTCTTAATACCAAAAATATCCGTTTTAAAGAAATCCACTGGTTCAGGCCTTGGTCAAAATGCAACCCTATCTCCAAGACGATTTTCGTCAGTTCATGTTGCAGTCGCTAGCGTATCTATGGTGTAGTGGTTATCACGTCCGCTTTACACGCGGAAGGTCTCAGGTTCGAGCCCTGATAGATACAAAGAAGGTTGATATTTTAGCGATATGTGGACGAGTGAATTGGAGGCTCTCGGTCTCGAAAATTTGCCCATTTTTAAAACAGTTTCATCGTATTTACGATGGCTATGACGGGTATCTATGGTGTAGTGGTTATCACGTCCGCCTAACACGCGGAAGGTCCCAGGTTCGAGCCCTGGTAGATACATAATGCTCTTTTTTGACTTGTTGTTAGAACGAAACTTTCGGAGGTTTTTGGCAATTTTTTTAAATTGAAAAGTGAAATGTTTTGGGTATCTATGGTGTAGTGGTTATCACGTCCACCTAACACGCGGAAGGTCCCTGGTTCGAGCCCTGGTAGATACATAATGTTCTTTTTTGACTTGTTGTTAGAACGAAACTTTCGGAGGTTTTTGGCAATTTTTTTAAATTGAAAAGTGAAATGTTTTGGGTATCTATGGTGTAGTGGTTATCACGTCCGCCTAACACGCGGAAGGTCCCAGGTTCGAGTCCTGGTAGATACATAATGTTCTTTTTTGACTTGTTGTTAGAACGAAACTTTCGGAGGTTTTTGGCAATTTTTTCAAATTGAAAAGTGACATATTTTGGGTCCTTGGTAGTATAGTGCTGAGTATCACCGCCTGTTTTACGGAAGACCTGAGTTAAATTCCCCGCCGGGGAGGCATGACCGGCTTCAGTTTTTAAAGATTGCAGAAAATATTTTGGTGGCAATGAAACTGTTTCTTCTTAATACCAAAAATATCCGTTTTAAAGAAATCCACTGGTTCAGGCCTTGGTCAAAATGCAACCCTATCACCCAGACGATTTTCGTCAGTTCATGTTACAGTCGCTAGCGTATCTATGGTGTAGTGGTTATCACGTCCGCTTTACACGCGGAAGGTCTCAGGTTCGAGCCCTGATAGATACAAAGAAGGTTGATATTTTAGCGATATGTGGACGAGTGAATTGGAGGCTCTCGGTCTCGATAATTTGCCCATTTTTAAAACAGTTTCATCGTATTTACGATGGCCATGACGGGTATCTATGGTGTAGTGGTTATCACGTCCGCCTAACACGCGGAAGGTCCCAGGTTCGAGCCCTGGTAGATACATAATGCTCTTTTTTGACTTGTTGTTAGAACGAAACTTTCGGAGGTTTTTGGCAATTTTTTTAAATTGAAAAGTGAAATGTTTTGGGTATCTATGGTGTAGTGGTTATCACGTCCGCCTAACACGCGGAAGGTCCCTGGTTCGAGCCCTGGTAGATACATAATGTTCTTTTTTGACTTGTTGTTAGAACGAAACTTTCGGAGGTTTTTGGCAATTTTTTTAAATTGAAAAGTGACATATTTTGGGTCCTTGGTAGTATAGTGCTGTGTATCACCGCCTGTTTTACGGAAGACCTGAGTTAAATTCCCCGCCGGGGAGGCATGACCGGCTTCAGTTTTTAAAGATTGCAGAAAATATTTTGGTGGCAATGAAACTGTTTCTTCTTAATACCAAAAATATCCGTTTTAAAGAAATCCACTGGTTCAGGCCTTGGTCAAAATGCAACCCTATCACCCAGACGATTTTCGTCAGTTCATGTTACAGTCGCTAGCGTATCTATGGTGTAGTGGTTATCACGTCCGCTTTACACGCGGAAGGTCTCAGGTTCGAGCCCTGATAGATACAAAGAAGATTGATATTTTAGCGATATGTGGACGAGTGAATTGGAGGCTCTCGGTCTCGAAAATTTGCCCATTTTTAAAACAGTTTCATCGTATTTACGATGGCTATGACGGGTATCTATGGTGTAGTGGTTATCACGTCCGCCTAACAAGCGGAAGGTCCCAGGTTCGAGCCCTGGTAGATACATAATGCTCTTTTTTGACTTGTTGTTAGAACGAAACTTTCGGAGGTTTTTGGCAATTTTTTTAAATTGAAAAGTGAAATGTTTTGGGTATCTATGGTGTAGTGGTTATCACGTCCGCCTAACACGCGGAAGGTCCCAGGTTCGAGCCCTGGTAGATACATAATGTTCTTTTTTGACTTGTTGTTAGAACGAAACTTTCGGAGGTTTTTGGCAATTTTTTTAAATTGAAAAGTGACATTTTTTGGGTCCTTGGTAGTATAGTGCTGAGTATCACCGCCTGTTTTACGGAAGACCTGAGTTAAATTCCCCGCCGGGGTGGCATGACCGGCTTCAGTTTTTAAAGATTGCAGAAAATATTTTGGTGGCAATGAAACTGTTTCTTCTTAATACCAAAAATATCCGTTTTAAAGAAATCCACTGGTTCAGGCCTTGGTTAAAATGCAACCCTATCTCCAAGACGATTTTCGTCAGTTCATGTTGCAGTCGCTAGCGTATCTATGGTGTAGTGGTTATCACGTCCGCTTTACACGCGGAAGGTCTCAGGTTTGAGCCCTGATAGATACAAAGAAGGTTGATATTTTAGCGATATGTGGACGAGTGAATTGGAGGCTCTCGGTCTCGAAAATTTGCCCATTTTTAAAACAGTTTCATCGTATTTACGATGGCTATGACGGGTATCTATGGTGTAGTGGTTATCACGTCCGCCTAACACGCGGAAGGTCCCAGGTTCGAGCCCTGGTAGATACATAATGCTCTTTTTTGACTTGTTGTTAGAACGAAACTTTCGGAGGTTTTTGGCAATTTTTTTAAATTGAAAAGTGAAATGTTTTGGGTATCTATGGTGTAGTGGTTATCACGTCCACCTAACACGCGGAAGGTCCCTGGTTCGAGCCCTGGTAGATACATAATGTTCTTTTTTGACTTGTTGTTAGAACGAAACTTTCGGAGGTTTTTGGCAATTTTTTTAAATTGAAAAGTGACATTTTTTGGGTCCTTGGTAGTATAGTGCTGAGTATCACCGCCTGTTTTACGGAAGACCTGAGTTAAATTCCCCGCCGGGGAGGCATGACCGGCTTCAGTTTTTAAAGATTGCAGAAAATATTTTGGTGGCAATGAAACGGTTTCTTCTTAATACCAAAAATATCCGTTTTAAAGAAATCCACTGGTTCAGGCCTTGGTCAAAATGCAACCCTATCTCCAAGACGATTTTCGTCAGTTCATGTTGCAGTCGCTAGCGTATCTATGGTGTAGTGGTTATCACGTCCGCTTTACACGCGGAAGGTCTCAGGTTCGAGCCCTGATAGATACAAAGAAGGTTGATATTTTAGCGATATGTGGACGAGTGAATTGAAGGCTCTCGGTCTCGATAATTTGCCCATTTTTAAAACGGTTTCATCGTATTTACGATGGCTATGACGGGTATCTATGGTGTAGTGGTTATCACGTCCGCCTAACACGCGGAAGGTCCCTGGTTCGAGCCCTGGCAGATACATAATGTTCTTTTTTGACTTGTTGTTAGAACGAAACTTTCGGAGGTTTTTGGCAATTTTTTTAAATTGAAAAGTGACATTTTTTGGGTCCTTGGTAGTATAGTGCTGAGTATCACCGCCTGTTTTACGGAAGACCTGAGTTAAATTCCCCGCCGGGGAGGCATGACCGGCTTCAGTTTTTAAAGTTTGCAGAAAATATTTTGGTGGCAATGAAACTGTTTCTTCTTAATACCAAAAATATCCGTTTTAAAGAAATCCACTGGTTCAGGCCTTGGTCAAAATGCAACCCTATCACCCAGACGATTTTCGTCAGTTCATGTTACAGTCGCTAGCGTATCTATGGTGTAGTGGTTATCACGTCCGCTTTACACGCGGAAGGTCTCAGGTTCGAGCCCTGATAGATACAAAGAAGGTTGATATTTTAGCGATATGTGGACGAGTGAATTGGAGGCTCTCGGTCTCGAAAATTTGCCCATTTTTAAAACAGTTTCATCGTATTTACGATGGCCATGACGGGTATCTATGGTGTAGTGGTTATCACGTCTGCCTAACACGCGGAAGGTCCCAGGTTCGAGCCCTGGTAGATACATAATGCTCTTTTTTGACTTGTTGTTAGAACGAAACTTTCGGAGGTTTTTGGCAATTTTTTTAAATTGAAACGTGAAATGTTTTGGGTATCTATGGTGTAGTGGTTATCACGTCCGCCTAACACGAGGAAGGTCCCTGGTTCGAGCCCTGGTAGATAAATAATGTTCTTTTTTGACTTGTTGTTAGAACGAAACTTCGGAGGTTATTTGGCAATTTTTTTAAATTGAAAAGTGACATATTTTGGGTCCTTGGTTGTATAGTGCTGAGTATCACCGCCCGTTTTACGGAAGACCTGAGTTAAATTCCCCGCCGGGGAGGCATGACCGGCTTCAGTTTTTAAAGATTGCAAAAAATATTTTGGTGGCAATGAAACGGTTTCTTCTTAATACCAAAAATATCCGTTTTAAAGAAATCCACTGGTTCAGGCCTTGGTCAAAATGCAACCCTATCTCCAAGACGATTTTCGTCAGTTCATGTTGCAGTCGCTAGCGTATCTATGGTGTAGTGGTTATCACGTCCGCTTTACACGCGGAAGGTCTCAGGTTCGAGCCCTGATAGATACAAAGAAGGTTGATATTTTAGCGATATGTGGACGAGTGAATTGGAGGCTCTCGGTCTCGAAAATTTGCCCATTTTTAAAACAGTTTCATCGTATTTACGATGGCTATGACGGGTATCTATGGTGTAGTGGTTATCACGTCCGCCTAACACGCGGAAGGTCCCAGGTTCGAGCCCTGGTAGATACATAATGCTCTTTTTTGACTTGTTGTTAGAACGAAACTTTCGGAGGTTTTTGGCAATTTTTTTAAATTGAAAAGTGAAATGTTTTGGGTATCTATGGTGTAGTGGTTATCACGTCCACCTAACACGCGGAAGGTCCCTGGTTCGAGCCCTGGTAGATACATAATGTTCTTTTTTGACTTGTTGTTAGAACGAAACTTTCGGAGGTTTTTGGCAATTTTTTTAAATTGAAAAGTGAAATGTTTTGGGTATCTATGGTGTAGTGGTTATCACGTCCGCCTAACACGCGGAAGGTCCCAGGTTCGAGTCCTGGTAGATACATAATGTTCTTTTTTGACTTGTTGTTAGAACGAAACTTTCGGAGGTTTTTGGCAATTTTTTCAAATTGAAAAGTGACATATTTTGGGTCCTTGGTAGTATAGTGCTGAGTATCACCGCCTGTTTTACGGAAGACCTGAGTTAAATTCCCCGCCGGGGAGGCATGACCGGCTTCAGTTTTTAAAGATTGCAGAAAATATTTTGGTGGCAATGAAACTGTTTCTTCTTAATACCAAAAATATCCGTTTTAAAGAAATCCACTGGTTCAGGCCTTGGTCAAAATGCAACCCTATCACCCAGACGATTTTCGTCAGTTCATGTTACAGTCGCTAGCGTATCTATGGTGTAGTGGTTATCACGTCCGCTTTACACGCGGAAGGTCTCAGGTTCGAGCCCTGATAGATACAAAGAAGGTTGATATTTTAGCGATATGTGGACGAGTGAATTGGAGGCTCTCGGTCTCGATAATTTGCCCATTTTTAAAACAGTTTCATCGTATTTACGATGGCCATGACGGGTATCTATGGTGTAGTGGTTATCACGTCCGCCTAACACGCGGAAGGTCCCAGGTTCGAGCCCTGGTAGATACATAATGCTCTTTTTTGACTTGTTGTTAGAACGAAACTTTCGGAGGTTTTTGGCAATTTTTTTAAATTGAAAAGTGAAATGTTTTGGGTATCTATGGTGTAGTGGTTATCACGTCCGCCTAACACGCGGAAGGTCCCTGGTTCGAGCCCTGGTAGATACATAATGTTCTTTTTTGACTTGTTGTTAGAACGAAACTTTCGGAGGTTTTTGGCAATTTTTTTAAATTGAAAAGTGACATATTTTGGGTCCTTGGTAGTATAGTGCTGTGTATCACCGCCTGTTTTACGGAAGACCTGAGTTAAATTCCCCGCCGGGGAGGCATGACCGGCTTCAGTTTTTAAAGATTGCAGAAAATATTTTGGTGGCAATGAAACTGTTTCTTCTTAATACCAAAAATATCCGTTTTAAAGAAATCCACTGGTTCAGGCCTTGGTCAAAATGCAACCCTATCACCCAGACGATTTTCGTCAGTTCATGTTACAGTCGCTAGCGTATCTATGGTGTAGTGGTTATCACGTCCGCTTTACACGCGGAAGGTCTCAGGTTCGAGCCCTGATAGATACAAAGAAGATTGATATTTTAGCGATATGTGGACGAGTGAATTGGAGGCTCTCGGTCTCGAAAATTTGCCCATTTTTAAAACAGTTTCATCGTATTTACGATGGCTATGACGGGTATCTATGGTGTAGTGGTTATCACGTCCGCCTAACACGCGGAAGGTCCCAGGTTCGAGCCCTGGTAGATACATAATGCTCTTTTTTGACTTGTTGTTAGAACGAAACTTTCGGAGGTTTTTGGCAATTTTTTTAAATTGAAAAGTGAAATGTTTTGGGTATCTATGGTGTAGTGGTTATCACGTCCGCCTAACACGCGGAAGGTCCCAGGTTCGAGCCCTGGTAGATACATAATGTTCTTTTTTGACTTGTTGTTAGAACGAAACTTTCGGAGGTTTTTGGCAATTTTTTTAAATTGAAAAGTGACATTTTTTGGGTCCTTGGTAGTATAGTGCTGAGTATCACCGCCTGTTTTACGGAAGACCTGAGTTAAATTCCCCGCCGGGGTGGCATGACCGGCTTCAGTTTTTAAAGATTGCAGAAAATATTTTGGTGGCAATGAAACGGTTTCTTCTTAATACCAAAAATATCCGTTTTAAAGAAATCCACTGGTTCAGGCCTTGGTCAAAATGCAACCCTATCTCCAAGACGATTTTCGTCAGTTCATGTTGCAGTCGCTAGCGTATCTATGGTGTAGTGGTTATCACGTCCGCTTTACACGCGGAAGGTCTCAGGTTCGAGCCCTGATAGGTACAAAGAAGGTTGATATTTTAGCGATATGTGGACGAGTGAATTGGCGGCTCTCGGTCTCGAAAATTTGCCCATTTTTAAAACGGTTTCATCGTATTTACGATGGCTATGACGGGTATCTATGGTGTAGTGGTTATCACGTCCGCCTAACACGCGGAAGGTCCCAGGTTCGAGCCCTGGTAGATACATAATGTTCTTTTTTGACTTGTTGTTAGAACGAAACTTTCGGAGGTTTTTGGCAATTTTTTTAAATTGAAAAGCGAAATGTTTTGGGTATCTATGGTGTAGTGGTTATCACGTCCGCCTAACACGCGGAAGGTCCCTGGTTCGAGCCCTGGCAGATACATAATGTTCTTTTTTGACTTGTTGTTAGAACGAAACTTTCGGAGGTTTTTGGCAATTTTTTTAAATTGAAAAGTGACATTTTTTGGGTCCTTGGTAGTATAGTGCTGAGTATCACCGCCTGTTTTACGGAAGACCTGAGTTAAATTCCCCGCCGGGGAGGCATGACCGGCTTCAGTTTTTAAAGTTTGCAGAAAATATTTTGGTGGCAATGAAACTGTTTCTTCTTAATACCAAAAATATCCGTTTTAAAGAAATCCACTGGTTCAGGCCTTGGTCAAAATGCAACCCTATCACCCAGACGATTTTCGTCAGTTCATGTTACAGTCGCTAGCGTATCTATGGTGTAGTGGTTATCACGTCCGCTTTACACGCGGAAGGTCTCAGGTTCGAGCCCTGATAGATACAAAGAAGGTTGATATTTTAGCGATATGTGGACGAGTGAATTGGAGGCTCTCGGTCTCGAAAATTTGCCCATTTTTAAAACAGTTTCATCGTATTTACGATGGCCATGACGGGTATCTATGGTGTAGTGGTTATCACGTCTGCCTAACACGCGGAAGGTCCCAGGTTCGAGCCCTGGTAGATACATAATGCTCTTTTTTGACTTGTTGTTAGAACGAAACTTTCGGAGGTTTTTGGCAATTTTTTTAAATTGAAACGTGAAATGTTTTGGGTATCTATGGTGTAGTGGTTATCACGTCCGCCTAACACGCGGAAGGTCCCTGGTTCGAGCCCTGGTAGATAAATAATGTTCTTTTTTGACTTGTTGTTAGAACGAAACTTTCGGAGGTTATTTGGCAATTTTTTTAAATTGAAAAGTGACATATTTTGGGTCCTTGGTTGTATAGTGCTGAGTATCACCGCCTGTTTTACGGAAGACCTGAGTTAAATTCCCCGCCGGGGAGGCATGACCGGCTTCAGTTTTTAAAGATTGCAAAAAATATTTTGGTGGCAATGAAACGGTTTCTTCTTAATACCAAAAATATCCGTTTTAAAGAAATCCACTGGTTCAGGCCTTGGTCAAAATGCAACCCTATCACCCAGACGATTTTCGTCAGTTCATGTTACAGTCGCTAGCGTATCTATGGTGTAGTGGTTATCACGTCCGCTTTACACGCGGAAGGTCTCAGGTTCTAGCCCTGATAGATACAAAGAAGGTTGATATTTTAGCGATATGTGGACGAGTGAATTGGAGGCTCTCGGTCTCGAAAATTTGCCCATTTTTAAAACAGTTTCATCGTATTTACGATGGCCATGACGGGTATCTATGGTGTAGTGGTTATCACGTCTGCCTAACACGCGGAAGGTCCCAGGTTCGAGCCCTGGTAGATACATAATGCTCTTTTTTGACTTGTTGTTAGAACGAAACTTTCGGAGGTTTTTGGCAATTTTTTTAAATTGAAACGTGAAATGTTTTGGGTATCTATGGTGTAGTGGTTATCACGTCCGCCTAACACGCGGAAGGTCCCTGGTTCGAGCCCTGGTAGATAAATAATGTTCTTTTTTGACTTGTTGTTAGAACGAAACTTTCGGAGGTTATTTGGCAATTTTTTTAAATTGAAAAGTGACATATTTTGGGTCCTTGGTTGTATAGTGCTGAGTATCACCGCCTGTTTTACGGAAGACCTGAGTTAAATTCCCCGCCGGGGAGGCTTGACCGGCTTCAGTTTTTAAAGATTGCAAAAAATATTTTGGTGGCAATGAAACGGTTTCTTCTTAATACCAAAAATATCCGTTTTAAAGAAATCCACTGGTTCAGGCCTTGGTCAAAATGCAACCCTATCTCCAAGACGATTTTCGTCAGTTCATGTTGCAGTCGCTAGCGTATCTATGGTGTAGTGGTTATCACGTCCGCTTTACACGCGGAAGGTCTCAGGTTCGAGCCCTGATAGATACAAAGAAGGTTGATATTTTAGCGATATGTGGACGAGTGAATTGAAGGCTCTCGGTCTCGATAATTTGCCCATTTTTAAAACGGTTTCATCGTATTTACGATGGCTATGACGGGTATCTATGGTGTAGTGGTTATCACGTCCGCCTAACACGCGGAAGGTCCCAGGTTCGAGCCCTGGTAGATACATAATGTTCTTTTTTGACTTGTTGTTAGAACGAAACTTTCGGAGGTTTTTGGCAATTTTTTTAAATTGAAAAGTGACATTTTTTGGGTCCTTGGTAGTATAGTGCTGAGTATCACCGCCTGTTTTACGGAAGACCTGAGTTAAATTCCCCGCCGGGGAGGCATGACCGGCTTCAGTTTTTAAAGATTGCAAAAAATATTTTGGTGGCAATGAAACTGTTTCTTCTTAATACCAAAAATATCCGTTTTAAAGAAATCCACTGGTTCAGGCCTTGGTCAAAATGCAACCCTATCACCCAGACGATTTTCGTCAGTTCATGTTACAGTCGCTAGCGTATCTATGGTGTAGTGGTTATCACGTCCGCTTTACACGCGGAAGGTCTCAGGTTCGAGCCCTGATAGATACAAAGAAGGTTGATATTTTAGCGATATGTGGACGAGTGAATTGGAGGCTCTCGGTCTCGAAAATTTGCCCATTTTTAAAACAGTTTCATCGTATTTACGATGGCCATGACGGGTATCTATGGTGTAGTGGTTATCACGTCTGCCTAACACGCGGAAGGTCCCAGGTTCGAGCCCTGGTAGATACATAATGCTCTTTTTTGACTTGTTGTTAGAACGAAACTTTCGGAGGTTTTTGGCAATTTTTTTAAATTGAAACGTGAAATGTTTTGGGTATCTATGGTGTAGTGGTTATCACGTCCGCCTAACACGCGGAAGGTCCCTGGTTCGAGCCCTGGTAGATAAATAATGTTCTTTTTTGACTTGTTGTTAGAACGAAACTTTCGGAGGTTATTTGGCAATTTTTTTAAATTGAAAAGTGACATATTTTGGGTCCTTGGTTGTATAGTGCTGAGTATCACCGCCTGTTTTACGGAAGACCTGAGTTAAATTCCCCGCCGGGGAGGCATGACCGGCTTCAGTTTTTAAAGATTGCAAAAAATATTTTGGTGGCAATGAAACGGTTTCTTCTTAATACCAAAAATATCCGTTTTAAAGAAATCCACTGGTTCAGGCCTTGGTCAAAATGCAACCCTATCTCCAAGACGATTTTCGTCAGTTCATGTTGCAGTCGCTAGCGTATCTATGGTGTAGTGGTTATCACGTCCGCTTTACACGCGGAAGGTCTCAGGTTCGAGCCCTGATAGATACAAAGAAGGTTGATATTTTAGCGATATGTGGACGAGTGAATTGAAGGCTCTCGGTCTCGATAATTTGCCCATTTTTAAAACGGTTTCATCGTATTTACGATGGCTATGACGGGTATCTATGGTGTAGTGGTTATCACGTCCGCCTAACACGCGGAAGGTCCCAGGTTCGAGCCCTGGTAGATACATAATGTTCTTTTTTGACTTGTTGTTAGAACGAAACTTTCGGAGGTTTTTGGCAATTTTTTTAAATTGAAAAGTGACATTTTTTGGGTCCTTGGTAGTATAGTGCTGAGTATCACCGCCTGTTTTACGGAAGACCTGAGTTAAATTCCCCGCCGGGGAGGCATGACCGGCTTCAGTTTTTAAAGATTGCAGAAAATATTTTGGTGGCAATGAAACGGTTTCTTCTTAATACCAAAAATATCCGTTTTAAAGAAATCCACTGGTTCAGGCCTTGGTCAAAATGCAACCCTATCTCCAAGACGATTTTCGTCAGTTCATGTTGCAGTCGCTAGCGTATCTATGGTGTAGTGGTTATCACGTCCGCTTTACACGCGGAAGGTCTCAGGTTCGAGCCCTGATAGGTACAAAGAAGGTTGATATTTTAGCGATATGTGGACGAGTGAATTGGCGGCTCTCGGTCTCGAAAATTTGCCCATTTTTAAAACGGTTTCATCGTATTTACGATGGCTATGACGGGTATCTATGGTGTAGTGGTTATCACGTCCGCCTAACACGCGGAAGGTCCCAGGTTCGAGCCCTGGTAGATACATAATGTTCTTTTTTGACTTGTTGTTAGAACGAAACTTTCGGAGGTTTTTGGCAATTTTTTTAAATTGAAAAGCGAAATGTTTTGGGTATCTATGGTGTAGTGGTTATCACGTCCGCCTAACACGCGGAAGGTCCCTGGTTCGAGCCCTGGCAGATACATAATGTTCTTTTTTGACTTGTTGTTAGAACGAAACTTTCGGAGGTTTTTGGCAATTTTTTTAAATTGAAAAGTGACATTTTTTGGGTCCTTGGTAGTATAGTGCTGAGTATCACCGCCTGTTTTACGGAAGACCTGAGTTAAATTCCCCGCCGGGGAGGCATGACCGGCTTCAGTTTTTAAAGATTGCAGAAAATATTTTGGTGGCAATGAAACGGTTTCTTCTTAATACCAAAAATATCCGTTTTAAAGAAATCCACTGGTTCAGGCCTTGGTCAAAATGCAACCCTATCTCCAAGACGATTTTCGTCAGTTCATGTTGCAGTCGCTAGCGTATCTATGGTGTAGTGGTTATCACGTCCGCTTTACACGCGGAAGGTCTCAGGTTCGAGCCCTGATAGGTACAAAGAAGGTTGATATTTTAGCGATATGTGGACGAGTGAATTGGCGGCTCTCGGTCTCGAAAATTTGCCCATTTTTAAAACGGTTTCATCGTATTTACGATGGCTATGACGGGTATCTATGGTGTAGTGGTTATCACGTCCGCCTAACACGCGGAAGGTCCCAGGTTCGAGCCCTGGTAGATACATAATGTTCTTTTTTGACTTGTTGTTAGAACGAAACTTTCGGAGGTTTTTGGCAATTTTTTTAAATTGAAAAGCGAAATGTTTTGGGTATCTATGGTGTAGTGGTTATCACGTCCGCCTAACACGCGGAAGGTCCCTGGTTCGAGCCCTGGCAGATACATAATGTTCTTTTTTGACTTGTTGTTAGAACGAAACTTTCGGAGGTTTTTGGCAATTTTTTTAAATTGAAAAGTGACATTTTTTGGGTCCTTGGTAGTATAGTGCTGAGTATCACCGCCTGTTTTACGGAAGACCTGAGTTAAATTCCCCGCCGGGGAGGCATGACCGGCTTCAGTTTTTAAAGATTGCAGAAAATATTTTGGTGGCAATGAAACGGTTTCTTCTTAATACCAAAAATATCCGTTTTAAAGAAATCCACTGGTTCAGGCCTTGGTCAAAATGCAACCCTATCTCCAAGACGATTTTCGTCAGTTCATGTTACAGTCGCTAGCGTATCTATGGTGTAGTGGTTATCACGTCCGCTTTACACGCGGAAGGTCTCAGGTTCGAGCCCTGATAGATACAAAGAAGGTTGATATTTTAGCGATATGTGGACGAGTGAATTGAAGGCTCTCGGTCTCGATAATTTGCCCATTTTTAAAACGGTTTCATCGTATTTACGATGGCTATGACGGGTATCTATGGTGTAGTGGTTATCACGTCCGCCTAACACGCGGAAGGTCCCAGGTTCGAGCCCTGGTAGATACATAATGTTCTTTTTTGACTTGTTGTTAGAACGAAACTTTCGGAGGTTTTTGGCAATTTTTTTAAATTGAAAAGTGACATTTTTTGGGTCCTTGGTAGTATAGTGCTGAGTATCACCGCCTGTTTTACGGAAGACCTGAGTTAAATTCCCCGCCGGGGAGGCATGACCGGCTTCAGTTTTTAAAGATTGCAGAAAATATTTTGGTGGCAATGAAACGGTTTCTTCTTAATACCAAAAATATCCGTTTTAAAGAAATCCACTGGTTCAGGCCTTGGTCAAAATGCAACCCTATCACCCAGACGATTTTCGTCAGTTCATGTTACAGTCGCTAGCGTATCTATGGTGTAGTGGTTATCACGTCCGCTTTACACGCGGAAGGTCTTAGGTTTGATCGCTGATAGATACATAGAAGGTTGATATTTTAGCGATATGTGGACGAGTGAATTGGAGGCTCTCGGTCTCGAAAATTTGCCCATTTTTAAAACGGTTTCATCGTATTTACGATGGCTATGACGGGTATCTATGGTGCAGTGGTTATCACGTCCGCCTAACACGCGGAAGGTCTCAGGTTCGAGCCCTGGTAGATACATAATGTTCTTTTTTGACTTGTTGTTAGAACGAAACTTTCGGAGGTTTTTGGCAATTTTTTTAAATTGAAAAGCGAAATGGTTTGGGTATCTATGGTGTAGTGGTTATCACGTCCGCCTAACACGCGGAAGGTCCCAGGTTCGAGCCCTGGTAGATACATAATGTTCTTTTTTGACTTGTTGTTATAACGAAACTTTCGGAGGTTTTTGGCAATTTTTTTAAATTGAAAAGTGATATATTTTGGGTCCTTGGTAGTATAGTGCTGAGTATCACCGCCTGTTTTACGGAAGACCTGAGTTAAATTCCCCGCCGGGGAGGCATGACCGGCTTCAGTTTTTAAAGATTGCAGAAAATATTTTGGTGGCAATGAAACGGTTTCTTCTTAATACCAAAAATATCCGTTTTAAAGAAATCCACTGGTTCAGGCCTTGGTCAAAATGCAACCCTATCTCCAAGACGATTTCCGTCAGTTCATGTTGCAGTCGCTAGCGTATCTATGGTGTAGTGGTTATCACGTCCGCTTTACACGCGGAAGGTCTCAGGTTCGAGCCCTGATAGATACAAAGAAGGTTGATATTTTAGCGATATGTGGACGAGTGAATTGGAAGCTCTCGGTCTCGAAAATTTGCCCATTTTTAAAACAGTTTCAATGTATTTACGATGGCTATGACGGGTATCTATGGTGTAGTGGTTATCACGTCCGCCTAACACGCGGAAGGTTCCAGGTTCGAGCCCTGGTAGATACATAATGCTCTTTTTTGACTTGTTGTTAGAACGAAACTTTCGGAGGTTTTTGGCAATTTTTTTAAATTGAAAAATGGAATGTTTTGGGTATCTATGGTGTAGTGGTTATCACGTCCGCCTAACACGCGGGAGGTCCCAGGTTCGAGCCCTGGTAGATACATAATGTTCTTTTTTGACATGTTGTTAGAACGAAACTTTCGGAGGTTTTTGGCAATTTTTTTAAATTGAAAAGTGACATATTTTGGGTCCTTGGAAGTATAGTGCTGAGTATCACCGCCTGATTTACGAAAGACCTGAGTTAAATTCCCCGCCGGGGAGGCATGACCGGCTTCAGTTTTTAAAGATTGCAGAAAATATTTTGGTGGCAATGAAACGGTTTCTTCTTAATACCAAAAATATCCGTTTTAAAGAAATCCACTGGTTCAGGCCTTGGTCAAAATGCAACCCTATCTCCAAGACGATTTTCGTCAGTTCATGTTGCAGTCGCTAGCGTATCTATGGTGTAGTGGTTATCACGTCCGCTTTACACGCGGAAGGTCTCAGGTTCGAGCCCTGATAGATACAAAGAAGGTTGATATTTTAGCGATATGTGGACGAGTGAATTGAAGGCTCTCGGTCTCGATAATTTGCCCATTTTTAAAACGGTTTCATCGTATTTACGATGGCTATGACGGGTATCTATGGTGTAGTGGTTATCACGTCCGCCTAACACGCGGAAGGTCCCAGGTTCGAGCCCTGGTAGATACATAATGTTCTTTTTTGACTTGTTGTTAGAACGAAACTTTCGGAGGTTTTTGGCAATTTTTTTAAATTGAAAAGTGACATTTTTTGGGTCCTTGGTAGTTTAGTGCTGAGTATCACCGCCTGTTTTACGGAAGACCTGAGTTAAATTCCCCGCCGGGGAGGCATGACCGGCTTCAGTTTTTAAAGATTGCAGAAAATATTTTGGTGGCAATGAAACGGTTTCTTCTTAATACCAAAAATATCCGTTTTAAAGAAATCCACTGGTTCAGGCCTTGGTCAAAATGCAACCCTATCTCCAAGACGATTTCCGTCAGTTCATGTTGCAGTCGCTAGCGTATCTATGGTGTAGTGGTTATCACGTCCGCTTTACACGCGGAAGGTCTCAGGTTCGAGCCCTGATAGATACAAAGAAGGTTGATATTTTAGCGATATGTGGACGAGTGAATTGGAAGCTCTCGGTCTCGAAAATTTGCCCATTTTTAAAACAGTTTCAATGTATTTACGATGGCTATGACGGGTATCTATGGTGTAGTGGTTATCACGTCCGCCTAACACGCGGAAGGTTCCAGGTTCGAGCCCTGGTAGATACATAATGCTCTTTTTTGACTTGTTGTTAGAACGAAACTTTCGGAGGTTTTTGGCAATTTTTTTAAATTGAAAAATGGAATGTTTTGGGTATCTATGGTGTAGTGGTTATCACGTCCGCCTAACACGCGGGAGGTCCCAGGTTCGAGCCCTGGTAGATACATAATGTTCTTTTTTGACATGTTGTTAGAACGAAACTTTCGGAGGTTTTTGGCAATTTTTTTAAATTGAAAAGTGACATATTTTGGGTCCTTGGAAGTATAGTGCTGAGTATCACCGCCTGATTTACGGAAGACCTGAGTTAAATTCCCCGCCGGGGAGGCATGACCGGCTTCAGTTTTTAAAGATTGCAGAAAATATTTTGGTGGCAATGAAACGGTTTCTTCTTAATACCAAAAATATCCGTTTTAAAGAAATCCACTGGTTCAGGCCTTGGTCAAAATGCAACCCTATCTCCAAGACGATTTTCGTCAGTTCATGTTGCAGTCGCTAGCGTATCTATGGTGTAGTGGTTATCACGTCCGCTTTACACGCGGAAGGTCTCAGGTTCGAGCCCTGATAGATACAAAGAAGGTTGATATTTTAGCGATATGTGGACGAGTGAATTGAAGGCTCTCGGTCTCGATAATTTGCCCATTTTTAAAACGGTTTCATCGTATTTACGATGGCTATGACGGGTATCTATGGTGTAGTGGTTATCACGTCCGCCTAACACGCGGAAGGTCCCAGGTTCGAGCCCTGGTAGATACATAATGTTCTTTTTTGACTTGTTGTTAGAACGAAACTTTCGGAGGTTTTTGGCAATTTTTTTAAATTGAAAAGTGACATTTTTTGGGTCCTTGGTAGTTTAGTGCTGAGTATCACCGCCTGTTTTACGGAAGACCTGAGTTAAATTCCCCGCCGGGGAGGCATGACCGGCTTCAGTTTTTAAAGATTGCAGAAAATATTTTGGTGGCAATGAAACGGTTTCTTCTTAATACCAAAAATATCCGTTTTAAAGAAATCCACTGGTTCAGGCCTTGGTCAAAATGCAACCCTATCTCCAAGACGATTTTCGTCAGTTCATGTTGCAGTCGCTAGCGTATCTATGGTGTAGTGGTTATCAAGTCCGCTTTACACGCGGAAGGTCTTAGGTTCGAGCCCTGATAGATACATAGAAGGTTGATATTTTAGCGATATGTGGACGAGTGAATTGGAGGCTCTCGGTCTCGAAAATTTGCCCATTTTTAAAACGGTTTCATCGTATTTACGATGGCTATGACGGGTATCTATGGTGCAGTGGTTATCACGTCCGCCTAACACGCGGAAGGTCCCAGGTTCGAGCCCTGGTAGATACATAATGTTCTTTTTTGACTTGTTGTTAGAACGAAACTTTCGGAGGTTTTTGGCAATTTTTTTAAATTGAAAAGCGAAATGGTTTGGGTATCTATGGTGTAGTGGTTATCACGTCCGCCTAACACGCGGAAGGTCCCAGGTTCGAGCCCTGGTAGATACATAATGTTCTTTTTTGACTTGTTGTTAGAACGAAACTTTCGGAGGTTTTTGGCAATTTTTTTAAATTGAAAAGTGAAATGTTTTGGGTCCTTGGAAGTATAGTGCTGAGTATCACCGCCTGATTTACGGAAGACCTGAGTTAAATTCCCCGCCGGGGAGGCATGACCGGCTTCAGTTTTTAAAGATTGCAGAAAATATTTTGGTGGCAATGAAACGGTTTCTTCTTAATACCAAAAATATCCGTTTTAAAGAAATCCACTGGTTCAGGCCTTGGTCAAAATGCAACCCTATCACCCAGACGATTTTCGTCAGTTCATGTTACAGTCGCTAGCGTATCTATGGTGTAGTGGTTATCACGTCCGCTTTACACGCGGAAGGTCTCAGGTTCGAGCCCTGATAGATACAAAGAAGGTTGATATTTTAGCGATATGTGGACGAGTTAATTGGAGGCTCTCGGTCTCGAAAATTTGCCCATTTTTAAAACAGTTTCATCGTAGTTACGACGGCTATGACGGGTATCTATGGTGTAGTGGTTATCACGTCCGCCTAACACGCGGAAGGTTCCAGGTTCGAGCCCTGGTAGATACATAATGCTCTTTTTTGACTTGTTGTTAGAACGAAACTTTCGGAGGTTTTTGGCAATTTTTTTAAATTGAAAACTGAAATGTTTTGGGTATCTATGGTGTAGTGGTTATCACGTCCGCCTAACACGCGGAAGGTCCCAGGTTCGAGCCCTGGTAGATACATAATGTTCTTTTTTGACTTGTTGTTAGAACGAAACTTTCGGAGGTTTTTGGCAATTTTTTCAAATTGAAAAGTGACATATTTTGGGTCCTTGGTAGTATAGTGCTGAGTATCAACGCCTGTTTTACGGAAGACCTGAGTTAAATTCCCCGCCGGGGAGGCATGACCGGCTTCAGTTTTTAAAGATTGCAGAAAATATTTTGGTGGCAATGAAACTGTTTCTTCTTAATACCAAAAATATCCGTTTTAAAGAAATCCACTGGTTCAGGCCTTGGTCAAAATGCAACCCTATCACCCAGACGATTTTCGTCAGTTCATGTTACAGTCGCTAGCGTATCTATGGTGTAGTGGTTATCACGTCCGCTTTAAACGCGGAAGGTCTCAGGTTCGAGCCCTGATAGATACAAAGAAGGTTGATATTTTAGCGATATGTGGACGAGTGAATTGAAGGCTCTCGGTCTCGAAAATCTGCCCATTTTTAAAACGGTTTCATCGTATTTACGATGGCTATGACGGGTATCTATGGTGTAGTGGTTATCACGTCCGCCTAACACGCGGAAGGTCCCAGGTTCGAGCCCTGGTAGATACATAATGTTCTTTTTTGACTTGTTGTTAGAACGAAACTTTCGGAGGTTTTTGGCAATTTTTTCAAATTGAAAAGTGACATATTTTGGGTCCTTGGTAGTATAGTGCTGAGTATCACCGCCTGTTTTACGGAAGACCTGAGTTAAATTCCCCGCCGGGGAGGCATGACCGGCTTCAGTTTTTAAAGATTGCAGAAAATATTTTGGTGGCAATGAAACTGTTTCTTCTTAATACCAAAAATATCCGTTTTAAAGAAATCCACTGGTTCAGGCCTTGGTCAAAATGCAACCCTATCACCCAGACGATTTTCGTCAGTTCATGTTACAGTCGCTAGCGTATCTATGGTGTAGTGGTTATCACGTCCGCTTTACACGCGGAAGGTCTCAGGTTCGAGCCCTGATAGATACAAAGAAGGTTGATATTTTAGCGATATGTGGACGAGTGAATTGAAGGCTCTCGGTCTCGAAAATCTGCCCATTTTTAAAACGGTTTCATCGTATTTACGATGGCTATGACGGGTATCTATGGTGTAGTGGTTATCACGTCCGCCTAACACGCGGAAGGTCCCAGGTTCGAGCCCTGGTAGATACATAATGTTCTTTTTTGACTTGTTGTTAGAACGAAACTTTCGGAGGTTTTTGGCAATTTTTTCAAATTGAAAAGTGACATATTTTGGGTCCTTGGTAGTATAGTGCTGAGTATCACCGCCTGTTTTACGGAAGACCTGAGTTAAATTCCCCGCCGGGGAGGCATGACCGGCTTCAGTTTTTAAAGATTGCAGAAAATATTTTGGTGGCAATGAAACTGTTTCTTCTTAATACCAAAAATATCCGTTTTAAAGATATCCACTGGTTCAGGCCTTGGTCAAAATGCAACCCTATCACCCAGACGATTTTCGTCAGTTCATGTTACAGTCGCTAGCGTATCTATGGTGTAGTGGTTATCACGTCCGCTTTACACGCGGAAGGTCTCAGGTTCGAGCCCTGATAGATACAAAGAAGGTTGATATTTTAGCGATATGTGGACGAGTGAATTGGAGGCTCTCGGTCTCGAAAATTTGCCCATTTTTAAAACAGTTTCATCGTATTTACGATGGCTATGACGGGTATCTATGGTGTAGTGGTTATCACGTCCGCCTAACACGCGGAAGGTTCCAGGTTCGAGCCCTGGTAGATACATAATGCTCTTTTTTGACTTGTTGTTAGAACGAAACTTTCGGAGGTTTTTGGCAATTTTTTTAAATTGAAAAGTGAAATGTTTTGGGTATCTATGGTGTAGTGGTTATCACGTCCGCCTAACACGCGGAAGGTCCCAGGTTCGAGCCCTGGTAGATACATAATGTTCTTTTTTGACTTGTTGTTAGAACGAAACTTTCGGAGGTTTTTGGCAATTTTTTCAAATTGAAAAGTGACATATTTTGGGTCCTTGGTAGTATAGTGCTGAGTATCACCGCCTGTTTTACGGAAGACCTGAGTTAAATTCCCCGCCGGGGAGGCATGACCGGCTTCAGTTTTTAAAGATTGCAGAAAATATTTTGGTGGCAATGAAACTGTTTCTTCTTAATACCAAAAATATCCGTTTTAAAGAAATCCACTGGTTCAGGCCTTGGTCAAAATGCAACCCTATCACCCAGACGATTTTCGTCAGTTCATGTTACAGTCGCTAGCGTATCTATGGTGTAGTGGTTATCACGTCCGCTTTACACGCGGAAAGTCTCAGGTTCGAGCCCTGATAGATACAAAGAAGGTTGATATTTTAGCGATATGTGGACGAGTGAATTGGAGGCTCTCGGTCTCGAAAATTTGCCCATTTTTAAAACAGTTTCATCGTATTTACGATGGCTATGACGGGTATCTATGGTGTAGTGGTTATCACGTCCGCCTAACACGCGGAAGATCCAGGTTCGAGCCCTGGTAGATACATAATGCTCTTTTTTGACTTGTTGTTAGAACGAAACTTTCGGAGGTTTTTGGCAATTTTTTTAAATTGAAAAGTGAAATGTTTTGGGTATCTATGGTGTAGTGGTTATCACGTCCGCCTAACACGCGGAAGGTCCCAGGTTCGAGCCCTGGTAGATACATAATGTTCTTTTTTGACTTGTTGTTAGAACGAAACTTTCGGAGGTTTTTGGCAATTTTTTCAAATTGAAAAGTGACATATTTTGGGTCCTTGGTAGTATAGTGCTGAGTATCACCGCCTGTTTTACGGAAGACCTGAGTTAAATTCCCCGCCGGGGAGGCATGACCGGCTTCAGTTTTTAAAGATTGCAGAAAATATTTTGGTGGCAATGAAACTGTTTCTTCTTAATACCAAAAATATCCGTTTTAAAGAAATCCACTGGTTCAGGCCTTGGTCAAAATGCAACCCTATCACCCAGACGATTTTCGTCAGTTCATGTTACAGTCGCTAGCGTATCTATGGTGTAGTGGTTATCACGTCCGCCTAACACGCGGAAGGTTCCAGGTTCGAGCCCTGGTAGATACATAATGCTCTTTTTTGACTTGTTGTTAGAACGAAACTTTCGGAGGTTTTTGGCAATTTTTTTAAATTGAAAAGTGAAATGTTTTGGGTATCTATGGTGTAGTGGTTATCACGTCCGCCTAACACGCGGAAGGTCCCAGGTTCGAGCCCTGGTAGATACATAATGTTCTTTTTTGACTTGTTGTTAGAACGAAACTTTCGGAGGTTTTTGGCAATTTTTTTAAATTGAAAAGTGACATTTTTTGGGTCCTTGGTAGTATAGTGCTGAGTATCACCGCCTGTTTTACGGAAGACCTGAGTTAAATTCCCCGCCGGGGAGGCATGACCGGCTTCAGTTTTTAAAGATTGCAGAAAATATTTTGGTGGCAATGAAACGGTTTCTTCTTAATACCAAAAATATCCGTTTTAAAGAAATCCACTGGTTCAGGCCTTGGTCAAAATGCAACCCTATCACCCAGACGATTTTCGTCAGTTCATGTTACAGTCGCTAGCGTATCTATGGTGTAGTGGTTATCACGTCCGCTTTACACGCGGAAGGTCTTAGGTTCGAGCGCTGATAGATACATAGAAGGTTGATATTTTAGCGATATGTGGACGAGTGAATTGGAGGCTCTCGGTCTCGAAAATTTGCCCATTTTTAAAACGGTTTCATCGTATTTACGATGGCTATGACGGGTATCTATGGTGCAGTGGTTATCACGTCCGCCTAACACGCGGAAGGTCCCAGGTTCGAGCCCTGGTAGATACATAATGTTCTTTTTTGACTTGTTGTTAGAACGAAACTTTCGGAGGTTTTTGGCAATTTTTTAAAATGAAAAGTGACATATTTTGGGTCCTTGGTAGTATAGTGCTGAGTATCAACGCCTGTTTTACGGAAGACCTGAGTTAAATTCCCCGCCGGGGAGGCATGACCGGCTTCAGTTTTTAAAGATTGCAGAAAATATTTTGGTGGCAATGAAACTGTTTCTTCTTAATACCAAAAATATCCGTTTTAAAGAAATCCACTGGTTCAGGCCTTGGTCAAAATGCAACCCTATCACCCAGACGATTTTCGTCAGTTCATGTTACAGTCGCTAGCGTATCTATGGTGTAGTGGTTATCACGTCCGCTTTACACGCGGAAGGTCTCAGGTTCGAGCCCTGATAGATACAAAGAAGGTTGATATTTTAGCGATATGTGGACGAGTGAATTGAAGGCTCTCGGTCTCGAAAATCTGCCCATTTTTAAAACGGTTTCATCGTATTTACGATGGCTATGACGGGTATCTATGGTGTAGTGGTTATCACGTCCGCCTAACACGCGGAAGGTCCCAGGTTCGAGCCCTGGTAGATACATAATGTTCTTTTTTGACTTGTTGTTAGAACGAAACTTTCGGAGGTTTTTGGCAATTTTTTCAAATTGAAAAGTGACATATTTTGGGTCCTTGGTAGTATAGTGCTGAGTATCACCGCCTGTTTTACGGAAGACCTGAGTTAAATTCCCCGCCGGGGAGGCATGACCGGCTTCAGTTTTTAAAGATTGCAGAAAATATTTTGGTGGCAATGAAACTGTTTCTTCTTAATACCAAAAATATCCGTTTTAAAGAAATCCACTGGTTCAGGCCTTGGTCAAAATGCAACCCTATCACCCAGACGATTTTCGTCAGTTCATGTTACAGTCGCTAGCGTATCTATGGTGTAGTGGTTATCACGTCCGCTTTACACGCGGAAGGTCTCAGGTTCGAGCCCTGATAGATACAAAGAAGGTTGATATTTTAGCGATATGTGGACGAGTGAATTGGAGGCTCTCGGTCTCGAAAATTTGCCCATTTTTAAAACAGTTTCATCGTATTTACGATGGCTATGACGGGTATCTATGGTGTAGTGGTTATCACGTCCGCCTAACACGCGGAAGGTTCCAGGTTCGAGCCCTGGTAGATACATAATGCTCTTTTTTGACTTGTTGTTAGAACGAAACTTTCGGAGGTTTTTGGCAATTTTTTTAAATTGAAACGTGAAATGTTTTGGGTATCTATGGTGTAGTGGTTATCACGTCCGCCTAACACGCGGAAGGTCCCAGGTTCGAGCCCTGGTAGATACATAATGTTCTTTTTTGACTTGTTGTTAGAACGAAACTTTCGGAGGTTTTTGGCAATTTTTTTAAATTGAAAAGTGACATTTTTTGGGTCCTTGGTAGTATAGTGCTGAGTATCACCGCCTGTTTTACGGAAGACCTGAGTTAAATTCCCCGCCGGGGAGGCATGACCGGCTTCAGTTTTTAAAGATTGCAGAAAATATTTTGGTGGCAATGAAACGGTTTCTTCTTAATACCAAAAATATCCGTTTTAAAGAAATCCACTGGTTCAGGCCTTGGTCAAAATGCAACCCTATCACCCAGACGATTTTCGTCAGTTCATGTTACAGTCGCTAGCGTATCTATGGTGTAGTGGTTATCACGTCCGCTTTACACGCGGAAGGTCTTAGGTTCGAGCGCTGATAGATACATAGAAGGTTGATATTTTAGCGATATGTGGACGAGTGAATTGGAGGCTCTCGGTCTCGAAAATTTGCCCATTTTTAAAACGGTTTCATCGTATTTACGATGGCTATGACGGGTATCTATGGTGCAGTGGTTATCACGTCCGCCTAACACGCGGAAGGTCCCAGGTTCGAGCCCTGGTAGATACATAATGTTCTTTTTTGACTTGTTGTTAGAACGAAACTTTCGGAGGTTTTTGGCAATTTTTTAAAATGAAAAGTGACATATTTTGGGTCCTTGGTAGTATAGTGCTGAGTATCAACGCCTGTTTTACGGAAGACCTGAGTTAAATTCCCCGCCGGGGAGGCATGACCGGCTTCAGTTTTTAAAGATTGCAGAAAATATTTTGGTGGCAATGAAACTGTTTCTTCTTAATACCAAAAATATCCGTTTTAAAGAAATCCACTGGTTCAGGCCTTGGTCAAAATGCAACCCTATCACCCAGACGATTTTCGTCAGTTCATGTTACAGTCGCTAGCGTATCTATGGTGTAGTGGTTATCACGTCCGCTTTACACGCGGAAGGTCTCAGGTTCGAGCCCTGATAGATACAAAGAAGGTTGATATTTTAGCGATATGTGGACGAGTGAATTGAAGGCTCTCGGTCTCGAAAATCTGCCCATTTTTAAAACGGTTTCATCGTATTTACGATGGCTATGACGGGTATCTATGGTGTAGTGGTTATCACGTCCGCCTAACACGCGGAAGGTCCCAGGTTCGAGCCCTGGTAGATACATAATGTTCTTTTTTGACTTGTTGTTAGAACGAAACTTTCGGAGGTTTTTGGCAATTTTTTCAAATTGAAAAGTGACATATTTTGGGTCCTTGGTAGTATAGTGCTGAGTATCACCGCCTGTTTTACGGAAGACCTGAGTTAAATTCCCCGCCGGGGAGGCATGACCGGCTTCAGTTTTTAAAGATTGCAGAAAATATTTTGGTGGCAATGAAACTGTTTCTTCTTAATACCAAAAATATCCGTTTTAAAGAAATCCACTGGTTCAGGCCTTGGTCAAAATGCAACCCTATCACCCAGACGATTTTCGTCAGTTCATGTTACAGTCGCTAGCGTATCTATGGTGTAGTGGTTATCACGTCCGCTTTACACGCGGAAGGTCTCAGGTTCGAGCCCTGATAGATACAAAGAAGGTTGATATTTTAGCGATATGTGGACGAGTGAATTGGAGGCTCTCGGTCTCGAAAATTTGCCCATTTTTAAAACAGTTTCATCGTATTTACGATGGCTATGACGGGTATCTATGGTGTAGTGGTTATCACGTCCGCCTAACACGCGGAAGGTTCCAGGTTCGAGCCCTGGTAGATACATAATGCTCTTTTTTGACTTGTTGTTAGAACGAAACTTTCGGAGGTTTTTGGCAATTTTTTTAAATTGAAACGTGAAATGTTTTGGGTATCTATGGTGTAGTGGTTATCACGTCCGCCTAACACGCGGAAGGTCCCAGGTTCGAGCCCTGGTAGATACATAATGTTCTTTTTTGACTTGTTGTTAGAACGAAACTTTCGGAGGTTTTTGGCAATTTTTTCAAATTGAAAAGTGACATATTTTGGGTCCTTGGTAGTATAGTGCTGAGTATCACCGCCTGTTTTACGGAAGACCTGAGTTAAATTCCCCGCCGGGGAGGCATGACCGGCTTCAGTTTTTAAAGATTGCAGAAAATATTTTGGTGGCAATGAAACTGTTTCTTCTTAATACCAAAAATATCCGTTTTAAAGAAATCCACTGGTTCAGGCCTTGGTCAAAATGCAACCCTATCACCCAGACGATTTTCGTCAGTTCATGTTACAGTCGCTAGCGTAGCTATGGTGTAGTGGTTATCACGTCCGCTTTACACGCGGAAAGTCTCAGGTTCGAGCCCTGATAGATACAAAGAAGGTTGATATTTTAGCGATATGTGGACGAGTGAATTGGAGGCTCTCGGTCTCGAAAATTTGCCCATTTTTAAAACAGTTTCATCGTATTTACGATGGCTATGACGGGTATCTATGGTGTAGTGGTTATCACGTCCGCCTAACACGCGGAAGGTTCCAGGTTCGAGCCCTGGTAGATACATAATGCTCTTTTTTGACTTGTTGTTAGAACGAAACTTTCGGAGGTTTTTGGCAATTTTTTTAAATTGAAAAGTGAAATGTTTTGGGTATCTATGGTGTAGTGGTTATCACGTCCGCCTAACACGCGGAAGGTCCCAGGTTCGAGCCCTGGTAGATACATAATGTTCTTTTTTGACTTGTTGTTAGAACGAAACTTTCGGAGGTTTTTGGCAATTTTTTCAAATTGAAAAGTGACATATTTTGGGTCCTTGGTAGTATAGTGCTGAGTATCACCGCCTGTTTTACGGAAGACCTGAGTTAAATTCCCCGCCGGGGAGGCATGACCGGCTTCAGTTTTTAAAGATTGCAGAAAATATTTTGGTGGCAATGAAACTGTTTCTTCTTAATACCAAAAATATCCGTTTTAAAGAAATCCACTGGTTCAGGCCTTGGTCAAAATGCAACCCTATCACCCAGACGATTTTCGTCAGTTCATGTTACAGTCGCTAGCGTATCTATGGTGTAGTGGTTATCACGTCCGCCTAACACGCGGAAGGTTCCAGGTTCGAGCCCTGGTAGATACATAATGCTCTTTTTTGACTTGTTGTTAGAACGAAACTTTCGGAGGTTTTTGGCAATTTTTTTAAATTGAAAAGTGAAATGTTTTGGGTATCTATGGTGTAGTGGTTATCACGTCCGCCTAACACGCGGAAGGTCCCAGGTTCGAGCCCTGGTAGATACATAATGTTCTTTTTTGACTTGTTGTTAGAACGAAACTTTCGGAGGTTTTTGGCAATTTTTTCAAATTGAAAAGTGACATATTTTGGGTCCTTGGTAGTATAGTGCTGAGTATCACCGCCTGTTTTACGGAAGACCTGAGTTAAATTCCCCGCCGGGGAGGCATGACCGGCTTCAGTTTTTAAAGATTGCAGAAAATATTTTGGTGGCAATGAAACTGTTTCTTCTTAATACCAAAAATATCCGTTTTAAAGAAATCCACTGGTTCAGGCCTTGGTCAAAATGCAACCCTATCACCCAGACGATTTTCGTCAGTTCATGTTACAGTCGCTAGCGTATCTATGGTGTAGTGGTTATCACGTCCGCTTTACACGCGGAAAGTCTCAGGTTCGAGCCCTGATAGATACAAAGAAGGTTGATATTTTAGCGATATGTGCACGAGTGAATTGGAGGCTCTCGGTCTCGAAAATTTGCCCATTTTTAAAACAGTTTCATCGTATTTACGATGGCTATGACGGGTATCTATGGTGTAGTGGTTATCACGTCCGCCTAACACGCGGAAGGTTCCAGGTTCGAGCCCTGGTAGATACATAATGCTCTTTTTTGACTTGTTGTTAGAACGAAACTTTCGGAGGTTTTTGGCAATTTTTTTAAATTGAAAAGTGAAATGTTTTGGGCATCTATGGTGTAGTGGTTATCACGTCCGCCTAACACGCGGAAGGTCCCAGGTTCGAGCCCTGGTAGATACATAATGTTCTTTTTTGACTTGTTGTTAGAACGAAACTTTCGGAGGTTTTTGGCAATTTTTTCAAATTGAAAAGTGACATATTTTGGGTCCTTGGTAGTATAGTGCTGAGTATCACCGCCTGTTTTACGGAAGACCTGAGTTAAATTCCCCGCCGGGGAGGCATGACCGGCTTCAGTTTTTAAAGATTGCAGAAAATATTTTGGTGGCAATGAAACTGTTTCTTCTTAATACCAAAAATATCCGTTTTAAAGAAATCCACTGGTTCAGGCCTTGGTCAAAATGCAACCCTATCACCCAGACGATTTTCGTCAGTTCATGTTACAGTCGCTAGCGTATCTATGGTGTAGTGGTTATCACGTCCGCCTAACACGCGGAAGGTTCCAGGTTCGAGCCCTGGTAGATACATAATGCTCTTTTTTGACTTGTTGTTAGAACGAAACTTTCGGAGGTTTTTGGCAATTTTTTTAAATTGAAAAGTGAAATGTTTTGGGTATCTATGGTGTAGTGGTTATCACGTCCGCCTAACACGCGGAAGGTCCCAGGTTCGAGCCCTGGTAGATACCTAATGTTCTTTTTTGACTTGTTGTTAGAACGAAACTTTCGGAGGTTTTTGGCAATTTTTTTAAATTGAAAAGTGACATTTTTTGGGTCCTTGGTAGTATAGTGCTGAGTATCACCGCCTGTTTTACGGAAGACCTGAGTTAAATTCCCCGCCGGGGAGGCATGACCGGCTTCAGTTTTTAAAGATTGCAGAAAATATTTTGGTGGCAATGAAACGGTTTCTTCTTAATACCAAAAATATCCGTTTTAAAGAAATCCACTGGTTCAGGCCTTGGTCAAAATGCAACCCTATCACCCAGACGATTTTCGTCAGTTCATGTTACAGTCGCTAGCGTATCTATGGTGTAGTGGTTATCACGTCCGCTTTACACGCGGAAGGTCTCAGGTTCGAGCCCTGATAGATACAAAGAAGGTTGATATTTTAGCGATATGTGGACGAGTGAATTGGAGGCTCTCGGTCTCGAAAATTTGCCCATTTTTAAAACAGTTTCATCGTATTTACGATGGCTATGACGGGTATCTATGGTGTAGTGGTTATCACGTCAGCCTAACACGCGGAAGGTCCCAGGTTCGAGCCCTGGTAGATACATAATGCTCTTTTTTGACTTGTTGTTAGAACGAAACTTTCGGAGGTTTTTGGCAATTTTTTTAAATTGAAAAGTGAAATGTTTTGGGTATCTATGGTGTAGTGGTTATCACGTCCGCCTAACACGCGGAAGGTCCCTGGTTCGAGCCCTGGTAGATACATAATGTTCTTTTTTGACTTGTTGTTAGAACGAAACTTTCGGAGATTTTTGGCAATTTTTTTAAATTGAAAAGTGACATATTTTGGGTCCTTGGTAGTATAGTGCTGAGTATCACCGCCTGTTTTACGGAAGACCTGAGTTAAATTCCCCGCCGGGGAGGCATGACCGGCTTCAGTTTTTAAAGATAGCAGAAAATATTTTGGTGGCAATGAAACGGTTTCTTCTTAATACCAAAAATATCCGTTTTAAAGAAATCCACTGGTTCAGGCCTTGGTCAAAATGCAACCCTATCACCCAGACGATTTTCGTCAGTTCATGTTACAGTCGCTAGCGTATCTATGGTGTAGTGGTTATCACGTCCGCTTTACACGCGGAAGGTCTCAGGTTCGAGCCCTGATAGATACAAAGAAGGTTGATATTTTAGCGATATGTGGACGAGTGAATTGGAGGCTCTCGGTCTCGAAAATTTGCCCATTTTTAAAACAGTTTCATCGTATTTACAATGGCTATGACGGGTATCTATGGTGTAGTGGTTATCACGTCCGCCTAACACGCGGAAGGTTCCAGGTTCGAGCCCTGGTAGATACATAATGCTCTTTTTTGACTTGTTGTTAGAACGAAACTTTCGGAGGTTTTTGGCAATTTTTTCAAATTGAAAAGTGACATATTTTGGGTCCTTGGTAGTATAGTGCTGAGTATCACCGCCTGTTTTACGGAAGACCTGAGTTAAATTCCCCGCCGGGGAGGCATGACCGGCTTCAGTTTTTTAAGATTGCAGAAAATATTTTGGTGGCAATGAAACGGTTTCTTCTTAATACCAAAAATATCCGTTTTAAAGAAATCCACTGGTTCAGGCCTTGGTCAAAATGCAACCCTATCACCCAGACGATTTTCGTCAGTTCATGTTACAGTCGCTAGCGTATCTATGGTGTAGTGGTTATCACGTCCGCTTTACACGCGGAAGGTCTCAGGTTCGAGCCCTGATAGATACAAAGAAGGTTGATATTTTAGCGATATGTGGACGAGTGAATTGGAGGCTCTCGGTCTCGAAAATTTGCCCATTTTTAAAACAGTTTCATCGTATTTACGATGGCTATGACGGGTATCTATGGTGTAGTGGTTATCACGTCCGCCTAACACGCGGAAGGTCCCAGGTTCGAGCCCTGGTAGATACATAATGCTCTTTTTTGACTTGTTGTTAGAACGAAACTTTCGGAGGTTTTTGGCAATTTTTTTAAATTAAAAGTGAAATGTTTTGGGTATCTATGGTGTAGTGGTTATCACGTCCGCCTAACACGCGAAAGGTCCCTGGTTCGAGCCCTAGTAGATACATAATGTTCTTTTTTGACTTGTTGTTAGAACGAAACTTTCGGAGGTTTTTGGCAATTTTTTTAAATTGAAAAGTGACATATTTTGGGTATCTATGGTGTAGTGGTTATCACGTCCGCCTAACACGCGGAAGGTCCCAGGTTCGAGCCCTGGTAGATACATAATGTTCTTTTTTGACTTGTTGTTAGAACGAAACTTTCGGAGGTTTTTGGCAATTTTTTCAAATTGAAAAGTGACATATTTTGGGTCCTTGGTAGTATAGTGCTGAGTATCACCGCCTGTTTTACGGAAGACCTGAGTTAAATTCCCCGCCGGGGAGGCATGACCGGCTTCAGTTTTTAAAGATTGCAGAAAATATTTTGGTGGCAATGAAACTGTTTCTTCTTAATACCAAAAATATCCGTTTTAAAGAAATCCACTGGTTCAGGCCTTGGTCAAAATGCAACCCTATCACCCAGACGATTTTCGTCAGTTCATGTTACAGTCGCTAGCGTATCTATGGTGTAGTGGTTATCACGTCCGCTTTACACGCGGAAGGTCTCAGGTTCGAGCCCTGATAGATACAAAGAAGGTTGATATTTTAGCGATATGTGGACGAGTGAATTGGAGGCTCTCGGTCTCGAAAATTTGCCCATTTTTAAAACAGTTTCATCGTATTTACGATGGCTATGACGGGTATCTATGGTGTAGTGGTTATCACGTCCGCCTAACACGCGGAAGGTCCCAGGTTCGAGCCCTGGTAGATACATAATGCTCTTTTTTGACTTGTTGTTAGAACGAAACTTTCGGAGGTTTTTGGCAATTTTTTTAAATTAAAAGTGAAATGTTTTGGGTATCTATGGTGTAGTGGTTATCACGTCCGCCTAACACGCGGAAGGTCCCTGGTTCGAGCCCTAGTAGATACATAATGTTCTTTTTTGACTTGTTGTTAGAACGAAACTTTCGGAGGTTTTTGGCAATTTTTTTAAATTGAAAAGTGACATATTTTGGGTCCTTGGTAGTATAGTGCTGAGTATCACCGCCTGTTTTACGGAAGACCTGAGTTAAATTCCCCGCCGGGGAGGCATGACCGGCTTCAGTTTTTTAAGATTGCAGAAAATATTTTGGTGGCAATGAAACGGTTTCTTCTTAATACCAAAAATATCCGTTTTAAAGAAATCCACTGGTTCAGGCCTTGGTCAAAATGCAACCCTATCACCCAGACGATTTTCGTCAGTTCATGTTACAGTCGCTAGCGTATCTATGGTGTAGTGGTTATCACGTCCGCTTTACACGCGGAAGGTCTCAGGTTCGAGCCCTGATAGATACAAAGAAGGTTGATATTTTAGCGATATGTGGACGAGTGAATTGGAGGCTCTCGGTCTCGAAAATTTGCCCATTTTTAAAACAGTTTCATCGTATTTACGATGGCTATGACGGGTATCTATGGTGTAGTGGTTATCACGTCCGCCTAACACGCGGAAGGTCCCAGGTTCGAGCCCTGGTAGATACATAATGCTCTTTTTTGACTTGTTGTTAGAACGAAACTTTCGGAGGTTTTTGGCAATTTTTTTAAATTAAAAGTAAAATGTTTTGGGTATCTATGGTGTAGTGGTTATCACGTCCGCCTAACACGCGGAAGGTCCCTGGTTCGAGCCCTAGTAGATACATAATGTTCTTTTTTGACTTGTTGTTAGAACGAAACTTTCGGAGGTTTTTGGCAATTTTTTTAAATTGAAAAGTGACATATTTTGGGTCCTTGGTAGTATAGTGCTGAGTATCACCGCCTGTTTTACGGAAGACCTGAGTTAAATTCCCCGCCGGGGAGGCATGACCGGCTTCAGTTTTTTAAGATTGCAGAAAATATTTTGGTGGCAATGAAACGGTTTCTTCTTAATACCAAAAATATCCGTTTTAAAGAAATCCACTGGTTCAGGCCTTGGTCAAAATGCAACCCTATCACCCAGACGATTTTCGTCAGTTCATGTTACAGTCGCTAGCGTATCTATGGTGTAGTGGTTATCACGTCCGCTTTACACGCGGAAGGTCTCAGGTTCGAGCCCTGATAGATACAAAGAAGGTTGATATTTTAGCGATATGTGGACGAGTGAATTGGAGGCTCTCGGTCTCGAAAATTTGCCCATTTTTAAAACAGTTTCATCGTATTTACGATGGCTATGACGGGTATCTATGGTGTAGTGGTTATCACGTCCGCCTAACACGCGGAAGGTCCCAGGTTCGAGCCCTGGTAGATACATAATGCTCTTTTTTGACTTGTTGTTAGAACGAAACTTTCGGAGGTTTTTGGCAATTTTTTTAAATTAAAAGTAAAATGTTTTGGGTATCTATGGTGTAGTGGTTATCACGTCCGCCTAACACGCGGAAGGTCCCTGGTTCGAGCCCTAGTAGATACATAATGTTCTTTTTTGACTTGTTGTTAGAACGAAACTTTCGGAGGTTTTTGGCAATTTTTTTAAATTGAAAAGTGACATATTTTGGGTCCTTGGTAGTATAGTGCTGAGTATCACCGCCTGTTTTACGGAAGACCTGAGTTAAATTCCCCGCCGGGGAGGCATGACCGGCTTCAGTTTTTTAAGATTGCAGAAAATATTTTGGTGGCAATGAAACGGTTTCTTCTTAATACCAAAAATATCCGTTTTAAAGAAATCCACTGGTTCAGGCCTTGGTCAAAATGCAACCCTATCACCCAGACGATTTTCGTCAGTTCATGTTACAGTCGCTAGCGTATCTATGGTGTAGTGGTTATCACGTCCGCTTTACACGCGGAAGGTCTCAGGTTCGAGCCCTGATAGATACAAAGAAGGTTGATATTTTAGCGATATGTGGACGAGTGAATTGGAGGCTCTCGGTCTCGAAAATTTGCCCATTTTTAAAACAGTTTCATCGTATTTACGATGGCTATGACGGGTATCTATGGTGTAGTGGTTATCACGTCCGCCTAACACGCGGAAGGTTCCAGGTTCGAGCCCTGGTAGATACATAATGCTCTTTTTTGACTTGTTGTTAGAACGAAACTTTCGGAGGTTTTTGGCAATTTTTTTAAATTGAAAAGTGAAATGTTTTGGGTATCTATGGTGTAGTGGTTATCACGTCCGCCTTACACGCGGAAGATCCCAGGTTCGAGCCCTTGTAGATACATAATGTTCTTTTTTGACTTGTTGTTAGTACGAAACTTTCGGAGGTTTTTGGCAATTTTTTCAAATTGAAAAGTGACATATTTTGGGTCCTTGGTAGTATAGTGCTGAGTATCACCGCCTGTTTTACGGAAGACCTGAGTTAAATTCCCCGCCGGGGAGGCATGACCGGCTTCAGTTTTTAAAGATTGCAGAAAATATTTTGGTGGCAATGAAACTGTTTCTTCTTAATACCAAAAATATCCGTTTTAAAGAAATCCACTGGTTCAGGCCTTGGTCAAAATGCAACCCTATCACCCAGACGATTTTCGTCAGTTCATGTTACAGTCGCTAGCGTATCTATGGTGTAGTGGTTATCACGTCCGCTTTACACGCGGAAGGTCTCAGGTTCGAGCCCTGATAGATACAAAGAAGGTTGATATTTTAGCGATATGTGGACGAGTGAATTGGAGGCTCTCGGTCTCGAAAATTTGCCCATTTTTAAAACAGTTTCATCGTATTTACAATGGCTATGACGGGTATCTATGGTGTAGTGTTTATCACGTCCGCCTAACACGCGGAAGGTTCCAGGTGCGAGCCCTGGTAGATACATAATGCTCTTTTTTGACTTGTTGTTAGAACGAAACTTTCGGAGGTTTTTGGCAATTATTTTAAATTGAAAAGTGAAATGTTTTGGGTATCTATGGTGTAGTGGTTATCACGTCCGCCTAACACGCGGAAGGTCCCAGGTTCGAGCCCTGGTAGATACATAATGTTCTTTTTTGACTTGTTGTTAGAACGAAACTTTCGGAGGTTTTTGGCAATTTTTTCAAATTGAAAAGTGACATATTTTGGGTCCTTGGTAGTATAGTGCTGAGTATCACCGCCTGTTTTACGGAAGACCTGAGTTAAATTCCCCGCCGGGGAGGCATGACCGGCTTCAGTTTTTAAAGATTGCAGAAAATATTTTGGTGGCAATGAAACGGTTTCTTCCTAATACCAAAAATATCCGTTTTAAAGAAATCCACTGGTTCAGGCCTTGGTCAAAATGCAACCCTATCTCCAAGACGATTTTCGTCAGTTCATGTTGCAGTCGCTAGCGTATCTATGGTGTAGTGGTTATCACGTCCGCTTTACACGCGGAAGGTCTCAGGTTCGAGCCCTGATAGATACAAAGAAGGTTGATATTTTAGCGATATGTGGACGAGTGAATTGAAGGCTCTCGGTCTCGAAAATCTGCCCATTTTTAAAACGGTTTCATCGTATTTACGATGGCTATGACGGGTATCTATGGTGTAGTGGTTATCACGTCCGCCTCACACGCGGAAGGTCCCAGGTTCGAGCCCTGGTAGATACATAATTTTCTTTTTTGACTTGTTGTTAGAACGAAACTTTCGGAGGTTTTTGGCAATTTTTTTAAATTGAAAAGTGACATTTTTTGGGTCCTTGGTAGTATAGTGCTGAGTATCACCGCCTGTTTTACGGAAGACCTGAGTTAAATTCCCCGCCGGGGAGGCATGACCGGCTTCAGTTTTTAAAGATTGCAGAAAATATTTTGGTGGCAATGAAACGGTTTCTTCTTAATACCAAAAATATCCGTTTTAAAGAAATCCACTGGTTCAGGCCTTGGTCAAAATGCAACCCTATCACCCAGACGATTTTCGTCAGTTCATGTTACAGTCGCTAGCGTATCTATGGTGTAGTGGTTATCACGTCCGCTTTACACGCGGAAGGTCTCAGGTTCGAGCCCTGATAGATACAAAGAAGGTTGATATTTTAGCGATATGTGGACGAGTGAATTGGAGGCTCTCGGTCTCGAAAATTTGCCCATTTTTAAAACAGTTTCATCGTATTTACAATGGCTATGACGGGTATCTATGGTGTAGTGGTTATCACGTCCGCCTAACACGCGGAAGGTTCCAGGTTCGAGCCCTGGTAGATACATAATGCTCTTTTTTGACTTGTTGTTAGAACGAAACTTTCGGAGGTTTTTGGCAATTATTTTAAATTGAAAAGTGAAATGTTTTGGGTATCTATGGTGTAGTGGTTATCACGTCCGCCTAACACGCGGAAGGTCCCAGGTTCGAGCCCTGGTAGATACATAATGTTCTTTTTTGACTTGTTGTTAGAACGAAACTTTCGGAGGTTTTTGGCAATTTTTTCAAATTGAAAAGTGACATATTTTGGGTCCTTGGTAGTATAGTGCTGAGTATCACCGCCTGTTTTACGGAAGACCTGAGTTAAATTCCCCGCCGGGGAGGCATGACCGGCTTCAGTTTTTAAAGATTGCAGAAAATATTTTGGTGGCAATGAAACGGTTTCTTCTTAATACCAAAAATATCCGTTTTAAAGAAATCCACTGGTTCAGGCCTTGGTCAAAATGCAACCCTATCTCCAAGACGATTTTCGTCAGTTCATGTTGCAGTCGCTAGCGTATCTATGGTGTAGTGGTTATCACGTCCGCTTTACACGCGGAAGGTCTCAGGTTCGAGCCCTGATAGATACAAAGAAGGTTGATATTATAGCGATATGTGGACGAGTGAATTGAAGGCTCTCGGTCTCGAAAATCTGCCCATTTTTAAAACGGTTTCATCGTATTTACGATGGCTATGACGGGTATCTATGGTGTAGTGGTTATCACGTCCGCCTCACACGCGGAAGGTCCCAGGTTCGAGCCCTGGTAGATACATAATGTTCTTTTTTGACTTGTTGTTAGAACGAAACTTTCGGAGGTTTTTGGCAATTTTTTTAAATTGAAAAGTGACATTTTTTGGGTCCTTGGTAGTATAGTGCTGAGTATCACCGCCTGTTTTACGGAAGACCTGAGTTAAATTCCCCGCCGGGGAGGCATGACCGGCTTCAGTTTTTAAAGATTGCAGAAAATATTTTGGTGGCAATGAAACGGTTTCTTCTTAATACCAAAAATATCCGTTTTAAAGAAATCCACTGGTTCAGGCCTTGGTCAAAATGCAACCCTATCTCCAAGACGATTTTCGTCAGTTCATGTTGCAGTCGCTAGCGTATCTATGGTGTAGTGGTTATCACGTCCGCTTTACACGCGGAAGGTCTCAGGTTCGAGCCCTGATAGATACAAAGAAGGTTGATATTTTAGCGATATGTGGACGAGTGAATTGGAGGCTCTCGGTCTCGAAAATTTGCCCATTTTTAAAACAGTTTCATCGTATTTACAATGGCTATGACGGGTATCTATGGTGTAGTGTTTATCACGTCCGCCTAACACGCGGAAGGTTCCAGGTTCGAGCCCTGGTAGATACATAATGCTCTTTTTTGACTTGTTGTTAGAACGAAACTTTCGGAGGTTTTTGGCAATTATTTTAAATTGAAAAGTGAAATGTTTTGGGTATCTATGGTGTAGTGGTTATCACGTCCGCCTAACACGCGGAAGGTCCCAGGTTCGAGCCCTGGTAGATACATAATGTTCTTTTTTGACTTGTTGTTAGAACGAAACTTTCGGAGGTTTTTGGCAATTTTTTCAAATTGAAAAGTGACATATTTTGGGTCCTTGGTAGTATAGTGCTGAGTATCACCGCCTGTTTTACGGAAGACCTGAGTTAAATTCCCCGCCGGGGAGGCATGACCGGCTTCAGTTTTTAAAGATTGCAGAAAATATTTTGGTGGCAATGAAACGGTTTCTTCTTAATACCAAAAATATCCGTTTTAAAGAAATCCACTGGTTCAGGCCTTGGTCAAAATGCAACCCTATCTCCAAGACGATTTTCGTCAGTTCATGTTGCAGTCGCTAGCGTATCTATGGTGTAGTGGTTATCACGTCCGCTTTACACGCGGAAGGTCTCAGGTTCGAGCCCTGATAGATACAAAGAAGGTTGATATTTTAGCGATATGTGGACGAGTGAATTGAAGGCTCTCGGTCTCGAAAATTTGCCCATTTTTAAAACGGTTTCATCGTATTTACGATGGCTATGACGGGTATCTATGGTGTAGTGGTTATCACGTCCGCCTAACACGCGGAAGGTTCCAGGTTCGAGCCCTGGTAGATACATAATGCTCTTTTTTGACTTGTTGTTAGAACGAAACTTTCGGAGGTTTTTGGCAATTATTTTAAATTGAAAAGTGAAATGTTTTGGGTATCTATGGTGTAGTGGTTATCACGTCCGCCTAACACGCGGAAGGTCCCAGGTTCGAGCCCTGGTAGATACATAATGTTCTTTTTTGACTTGTTGTTAGAACGAAACTTTCGGAGGTTTTTGGCAATTTTTTTAAATTGAAAAGTGACATTTTTTGGGTCCTTGGTAGTATAGTGCTGAGTATCACCGCCTGTTTTACGGAAGACCTGAGTTAAATTCCCCGCCGGGGAGGCATGACCGGCTTCAGTTTTTAAAGATTGCAGAAAATATTTTGGTGGCAATGAAACGGTTTCTTCTTAATACCAAAAATATCCGTTTTAAAGAAATCCACTGGTTCAGGCCTTGGTCAAAATGCAACCCTATCTCCAAGACGATTTTCGTCAGTTCATGTTGCAGTCGCTAGCGTATCTATGGTGTAGTGGTTATCACGTCCGCTTTACACGCGGAAGGTCTCAGGTTCGAGCCCTGATAGATACAAAGAAGGTTGATATTTTAGCGATATGTGGACGAGTGAATTGGAGGCTCTCGGTCTCGAAAATTTGCCCATTTTTAAAACAGTTTCATCGTATTTACAATGGCTATGACGGGTATCTATGGTGTAGTGTTTATCACGTCCGCCTAACACGCGGAAGGTTCCAGGTTCGAGCCCTGGTAGATACATAATGCTCTTTTTTGACTTGTTGTTAGAACGAAACTTTCGGAGGTTTTTGGCAATTATTTTAAATTGAAAAGTGAAATGTGTTGGGTATCTATGGTGTAGTGGTTATCACGTCCGCCTAACACGCGGAAGGTCCCAGGTTCGAGCCCTGGTAGATACATAATGTTCTTTTTTGACTTGTTGTTAGAACGAAACTTTCGGAGGTTTTTGGCAATTTTTTCAAATTGAAAAGTGACATATTTTGGGTCCTTGGTAGTATAGTGCTGAGTATCACCGCCTGTTTTACGGAAGACCTGAGTTAAATTCCCCGCCGGGGAGGCATGACCGGCTTCAGTTTTTAAAGATTGCAGAAAATATTTTGGTGGCAATGAAACGGTTTCTTCTTAATACCAAAAATATCCGTTTTAAAGAAATCCACTGGTTCAGGCCTTGGTCAAAATGCAACCCTATCTCCAAGACGATTTTCGTCAGTTCATGTTGCAGTCGCTAGCGTATCTATGGTGTAGTGGTTATCACGTCCGCTTTACACGCGGAAGGTCTCAGGTTCGAGCCCTGATAGATACAAAGAAGGTTGATATTTTAGCGATATGTGGACGAGTGAATTGAAGGCTCTCGGTCTCGAAAATTTGCCCATTTTTAAAACGGTTTCATCGTATTTACGATGGCTATGACGGGTATCTATGGTGTAGTGGTTATCACGTCCGCCTAACACGCGGAAGGTCCCAGGTTCGAGCCCTGATAGATACATAATGTTCTTTTTTGACTTGTTGTTAGAACGAAACTTTCGGAGGTTTTTGGCAATTTTTTTAAATTGAAAAGTGAAATGTTTTGGGTATCTATGGTGTAGTGGTTATCACGTCCGCTTTACACGCGGAAGGTCTCAGGTTCGAGCCCTGATAGATACAAAGAAGGTTGATATTTTAGCGATATGTGGACGAGTGAATTGAAGGCTCTCGGTCTCGAAAATCTGCCCATTTTTAAAACGGTTTCATCGTATTTACGATGGCTATGACGGGTATCTATGGTGTAGTGGTTATCACGTCCGCCTCACACGCGGAAGGTCCCAGGTTCGAGCCCTGGTAGATACATAATGTTCTTTTTTGACTTGTTGTTAGAACGAAACTTTCGGAGGTTTTTGGCAATTTTTTTAAATTGAAAAGTGACATTTTTTGGGTCCGTGGTAGTATAGTGCTGAGTATCACCGCCTGTTTTACGGAAGACCTGAGTTAAATTCCCCGCCGGGGAGGCATGACCGGCTTCAGTTTTTAAAGATTGCAGAAAATATTTTGGTGGCAATGAAACGGTTTCTTCTTAATACCAAAAATATCCGTTTTAAAGAAATCCACTGGTTCAGGCCTTGGTCAAAATGCAACCCTATCACCCAGACGATTTTCGTCAGTTCATGTTACAGTCGCTAGCGTATCTATGGTGTAGTGGTTATCACGTCCGCTTTACACGCGGAAGGTCTCAGGTTCGAGCCCTGATAGATACAAAGAAGGTTGATATTTTAGCGATATGTGGACGAGTGAATTGGAGGCTCTCGGTCTCGAAAATTTGCCCATTTTTAAAACAGTTTCATCGTATTTACAATGGCTATGACGGGTATCTATGGTGTAGTGTTTATCACGTCCGCCTAACACGCGGAAGGTTCCAGGTTCGAGCCCCGGTAGATACATAATGCTCTTTTTTGACTTGTTGTTAGAACGAAACTTTCGGAGGTTTTTGGCAATTATTTTAAATTGAAAAGTGAAATGTTTTGGGTATCTATGGTGTAGTGGTTATCACGTCCGCCTAACACGCGGAAGGTCCCAGGTTCGAGCCCTGGTAGATACATAATGTTCTTTTTTGACTTGTTGTTAGAACGAAACTTTCGGAGGTTTTTGGCAATTTTTTCAAATTGAAAAGTGACATATTTTGGGTCCTTGGTAGTATAGTGCTGAGTATCACCGCCTGTTTTACGGAAGACCTGAGTTAAATTCCCCGCCGGGGAGGCATGACCGGCTTCAGTTTTTAAAGATTGCAGAAAATATTTTGGTGGCAATGAAACGGTTTCTTCTTAATACCAAAAATATCCGTTTTAAAGAAATCCACTGGTTCAGGCCTTGGTCAAAATGCAACCCTATCACCCAGACGATTTTCGTCAGTTCATGTTACAGTCGCTAGCGTATCTATGGTGTAGTGGTTATCACGTCCGCTTTACACGCGGAAGGTCTCAGGTTCGAGCCCTGATAGATACAAAGAAGGTTGATATTTTAGCGATATGTGGACGAGTGAATTGAAGGCTCTCGGTCTCGAAAATTTGCCCATTTTTAAAACGGTTTCATCGTATTTACGATGGCTATGACGGGTATCTATGGTGTAGTGGTTATCACGTCCGCCTAACACGCGGAAGGTCCCAGGTTCGAGCCCTGATAGATACATAATGTTCTTTTTTGACTTGTTGTTAGAACGAAACTTTCGGAGGTTTTTGGCAATTTTTTTAAATTGAAAAGTGAAATGTTTTGGGTATCTATGGTGTAGTGGTTATCACGTCCGCTTTACACGCGGAAGGTCTCAGGTTCGAGCCCTGATAGATACAAAGAAGGTTGATATTTTAGCGATATGTGGACGAGTGAATTGAAGGCTCTCGGTCTCGAAAATCTGCCCATTTTTAAAACGGTTTCATCGTATTTACGATGGCTATGACGGGTATCTATGGTGAAGTGGTTATCACGTCCGCCTCACACGCGGAAGGTCCCAGGTTCGAGCCCTGGTAGATACATAATGTTCTTTTTTGACTTGTTGTTAGAACGAAACTTTCGGAGGTTTTTGGCAATTTTTTTAAATTGAAAAGTGACATTTTTTGGGTCCGTGGTAGTATAGTGCTGAGTATCACCGCCTGTTTTACGGAAGACCTGAGTTAAATTCCCCGCCGGGGAGGCATGACCGGCTTCAGTTTTTAAAGATTGCAGAAAATATTTTGGTGGCAATGAAACGGTTTCTTCTTAATACCAAAAATATCCGTTTTAAAGAAATCCACTGGTTCAGGCCTTGGTCAAAATGCAACCCTATCACCCAGACGATTTTCGTCAGTTCATGTTACAGTCGCTAGCGTATCTATGGTGTAGTGGTTATCACGTCCGCTTTACACGCGGAAGGTCTCAGGTTCGAGCCCTGATAGATACAAAGAAGGTTGATATTTTAGCGATATGTGGACGAGTGAATTGGAGGCTCTCGGTCTCGAAAATTTGCCCATTTTTAAAACAGTTTCATCGTATTTACAATGGCTATGACGGGTATCTATGGTGTAGTGGTTATCACGTCCGCCTAACACGCGGAAGGTTCCAGGTTCGAGCCCTGGTAGATACATAATGCTCTTTTTTGACTTGTTGTTAGAACGAAACTTTCGGAGGTTTTTGGCAATTATTTTAAATTGAAAAGTGAAATGTTTTGGGTATCTATGGTGTAGTGGTTATCACGTCCGACTAACACGCGGAAGGTCCCAGGTTCGAGCCCTGGTAGATACATAATGTTCTTTTTTGACTTGTTGTTAGAACGAAACTTTCGGAGGTTTTTGGCAATTTTTTCAAATTGAAAAGTGACATATTTTGGGTCCTTGGTAGTATAGTGCTGAGTATCACCGCCTGTTTTACGGAAGACCTGAGTTAAATTCCCCGCCGGGGAGGCATGACCGGCTTCAGTTTTTAAAGATTGCAGAAAATATTTTGGTGGCAATGAAACGGTTTCTTCTTAATACCAAAAATATCCGTTTTAAAGAAATCCACTGGTTCAGGCCTTGGTCAAAATGCAACCCTATCTCCAAGACGATTTTCGTCAGTTCATGTTGCAGTCGCTAGCGTATCTATGGTGTAGTGGTTATCACGTCCGCTTTACACGCGGAAGGTCTCAGGTTCGAGCCCTGATAGATACAAAGAAGGTTGATATTTTAGCGATATGTGGACGAGTGAATTGGAGGCTCTCGGTCTCGAAAATTTGCCCATTTTTAAAACAGTTTCATCGTATTTACAATGGCTATGACGGGTATCTATGGTGTAGTGTTTATCACGTCCGCCTAACACGCGGAAGGTTCCAGGTTCGAGCCCTGGTAGATACATAATGCTCTTTTTTGACTTGTTGTTAGAACGAAACTTTCGGAGGTTTTTGGCAATTATTTTAAATTGAAAAGTGAAATGTTTTGGGTATCTATGGTGTAGTGGTTATCACGTCCGCCTAACACGCGGAAGGTCCCAGGTTCGAGCCCTGGTAGATACATAATGTTCTTTTTTGACTTGTTGTTAGAACGAAACTTTCGGAGGTTTTTGGCAATTTTTTCAAATTGAAAAGTGACATATTTTGGGTCCTTGGTAGTATAGTGCTGAGTATCACCGCCTGTTTTACGGAAGCACTGAGTTAAATTCCCCGCCGGGGAGGCATGACCGGCTTCAGTTTTTAAAGATTGCAGAAAATATTTTGGTGGCAATGAAACGGTTTCTTCTTAATACCAAAAATATCCGTTTTAAAGAAATCCACTGGTTCAGGCCTTGGTCAAAATGCAACCCTATCTCCAAGACGATTTTCGTCAGTTCATGTTGCAGTCGCTAGCGTATCTATGGTGTAGTGGTTATCACGTCCGCTTTACACGCGGAAGGTCTCAGGTTCGAGCCCTGATAGATACAAAGAAGGTTGATATTTTAGCGATATGTGGACGAGTGAATTGAAGGCTCTCGGTCTCGAAAATTTGCCCATTTTTAAAACGGTTTCATCGTATTTACGATGGCTATGACGGGTATCTATGGTGTAGTGGTTATCACGTCCGCCTAACACGCGGAAGGTCCCAGGTTCGAGCCCTGATAGATACATAATGTTATTTTTTGACTTGTTGTTAGAACGAAACTTTCGGAGGTTTTTGGCAATTTTTTTAAATTGAAAAGTGAAATGTTTTGGGTATCTATGGTGTAGTGGTTATCACGTCCGCTTTACACGCGGAAGGTCTCAGGTTCGAGCCCTGATAGATACAAAGAAGGTTGATATTTTAGCGATATGTGGACGAGTGAATTGAAGGCTCTCGGTCTCGAAAATCTGCCCATTTTTAAAACGGTTTCATCGTATTTACGATGGCTATGACGGGTATCTATGGTGTAGTGGTTATCACGTCCGCCTCACTCGCGGAAGGTCCCAGGTTCGAGCCCTGGTAGATACATAATGTTCTTTTTTGACTTGTTGTTAGAACGAAACTTTCGGAGGTTTTTGGCAATTTTTTTAAATTGAAAAGTGACATTTTTTGGGTCCGTGGTAGTATAGTGCTGAGTATCACCGCCTGTTTTACGGAAGACCTGAGTTAAATTCCCCGCCGGGGAGGCATGACCGGCTTCAGTTTTTAAAGATTGCAGAAAATATTTTGGTGGCAATGAAACGGTTTCTTCTTAATACCAAAAATATCCGTTTTAAAGAAATCCACTGGTTCAGGCCTTGGTCAAAATGCAACCCTATCACCCAGACGATTTTCGTCAGTTCATGTTACCGTCGCTAGCGTATCTATGGTGTAGTGGTTATCACGTCCGCTTTACACGCGGGAGGTCTCAGGTTCGAGCCCGGATAGATACAAAAAAGGTTGATATTTTAGCGATATGTGGACGAGTGAATTGGAGGCTCTCGGTCTCGAAAATTTGCCCATTTTTAAAACAGTTTCATCGTATTTACGATGGCTATGACGGGTATCTATGGTGTAGTGGTTATCACGTCCGCCTAACACGCGGAAGGTCCCAGGTTCGAGCCCTGGTAGATACATAATGCTCTTTTTTGACTTGTTGTTAGAACGAAACTTTCGGAGGTTTTTGGCAATTTTTTTAAATTGAAAAGTGAAATGTTTTGGGTATCTATGGTGTAGTGGTTATCACGTCCGCCTAACACGCGGAAGGTCCCAGGTTCGAGCCCTGGTAGATACATAATGTTCTTTTTTGACTTGTTGTTAGAACGAAACTTTCGGAGGTTTTTGGCAATTTTTTTAAATTGAAAAGCGAAATGTTTTGGGTATCTATGGTGTAGTGGTTATCACGTCCGCCTAACACGCAGAAGGTCCCAGGTACGAGCCCTGGTAGATACATAATGTTATTTTTTGACTTGTTGTTAGAACGAAACTTTCGGAGGTTTTTGGCAATTTTTTTAAATTGAAAAGTGACATTTTTTGGGTCCTTGGTAGTATAGTGCTGAGTATCACCGCCTGTTTTACGGAAGACCTGAGTTAAATTCCCCGCTAGGGAGGCATGACCGGCTTCAGTTTTTAAAGATTGCAGAAAATATTTTGGTGGCAATGAAACGGTTTCTTCTTAATACCAAAAATATCCGTTTTAAAGAAATCCACTGGTTCAGGCCTTGGTCAAAATGCAACCCTATCACCCAGACGATTTTCGTCAGTTCATGTTACAGTCGCTAGCGTATCTATGGTGTAGTGGTTATCACGTCCGCTTTACACGCGGAAGGTCTCAGGTTCGAGCCCTGATAGATACAAAGAAGGTTGATATTTTAGCGATATGTGGACGAGTGAATTGGAGGCTCTCGGTTTCGAAAATATGCCCATTTTTAAAACAGTCTCATCGTATTTACGATGGCTATGACGGGTATCTATGGTGTAGTGGTTATCACGTCCGCCTAACACGCGGAAGGTCCCAGGTTCGAGCCCTGGTAGATACATAATGCTCTTTTTTGACTTGTTGTTAGAACGAAACTTTCGGAGGTTTTTGGCAATTTTTTTAAATTGAAAAGTGAAATGTTTTGGGTATCTATGGTGTAGTGGTTATCACGTCCGCCTAACACGCGGAAGGTCCCAGGTTCGAGCCCTGGTAGATACATAATGTTCTTTTTTGACTTGTTGTTAGAACGAAACTTTCGGAGGTTTTTGGCAATTTTTTTAAATTGAAAAGCGAAATGTTTTGGGTATCTATGGTGTAGTGGTTATCACGTCCGCCTAACACGCGGAAGGTCCCAGGTTCGAGCCCTGGTAGATACATAATGTTCTTTTTTGACTTGTTGTTAGAACGAAACTTTCGGAGGTTTTTGGCAATTTTTTTAAATTGAAAAGCGAAATGTTTGGGGTATCTATGGTGTAGTGGTTATCACGTCCGCCTAACACGCGGAAGGTCCCAGGTTCGAGCCCTGGTAGATACATAGTGTTCTTTTTTGACTTGTTGTTAGAACGAAACTTTCGGAGGTTTTTGGCAATTTTTTTAAATTGAAAAGTGACATTTTTTGGGTCCTTGGTAGTATAGTGCTGAGTATCACCGCCTGTTTTACGGAAGACCTGAGTTAAATTCCCCGCTAGGGAGGCATGACCGGCTTCAGTTTTTAAAGATTGCAGAAAATATTTTGGTGGCAATGAAACGGTTTCTTCTTAATACCAAAAATATCCGTTTTAAAGAAATCCACTGGTTCAGGCCTTGGTCAAAATGCAACCCTATCACCCAGACGATTTTCGTCAGTTCATGTTACAGTCGCTAGCGTATCTATGGTGTAGTGGTTATCACGTCCGCTTTACACGCGGAAGGTCTCAGGTTCGAGCCCTGATAGATACAAAGAAGGTTGATATTTTAGCGATATGTGGACGAGTGAATTGGAGGCTCTCGGTCTCGAAAATATGCCCATTTTTAAAACAGTTTCATCGTATTTACGATGGCTATGACGGGTATCTATGGTGTAGTGGTTATCACGTCCGCCTAACACGCGGAAGGTCCCAGGTTCGAGCCCTGGTAGATACATAATGCTCTTTTTTGACTTGTTGTTAGAACGAAACTTTCGGAGGTTTTTGGCAATTTTTTTAAATTGAAAAGTGAAATGTTTTGGGTATCTATGGTGTAGTGGTTATCACGTCCGCCTAACACGCGGAAGGTCCCAGGTTCGAGCCCTGGTAGATACATAATGTTCTTTTTTGACTTGTTGTTAGAACGAAACTTTCGGAGGTTTTTGGCAATTTTTTTAAATTGAAAAGCGAAATGTTTTGGGTATCTATGGTGTAGTGGTTATCACGTCCGCCTAACACGCGGAAGGTCCCAGGTTCGAGCCCTGGTAGATACATAATGTTCTTTTTTTACTTGTTGTTAGAACGAAACTTTCGGAGGTTTTTGGCAATTTTTTTAAATTGAAAAGTGACATTTTTTGGGTCCTTGGTAGTATAGTGCTGAGTATCACCGCCTGTTTTACGGAAGACCTGAGTTAAATTCCCCGCCGGGGAGGCATGACCGGCTTCAGTTTTTAAAGATTGCAGAAAATATTTTGGTGGCAATGAAACGGTTTCTTCTTAATACCAAAAATATCCGTTTTAAAGAAATCCACTGGTTCAGGCCTTGGTCAAAATGCAACCCTATCACCCAGACGATTTTCGTCAGTTCATGTAACAGTCGCTAGCGTATCTATGGTGTAGTGGTTATCACGTCCGCTTTACACGCGGAAGGTCTCAGGTTCGAGCCCTGATAGATACAAAGAAGGTTGATATTTTAGCGATATGTGGACGAGTGAATTGGAGGCTCTCGGTCTCGAAAATTTGCCAATTTTTAAAACAGTTTCATCGTATTTACGATGGCTATGACGGGTATCTATGGTGTAGTGGTTATCACGTCCGCCTAACACGCGGAAGGTCCCAGGTTCGAGCCCTGGTAGATACATAATGCTCTTTTTTGACTTGTTGTTAGAACGAAACTTTCGGAGGTTTTTGGCAATTTTTTTAAATTGAAAAGTGAAATGTTTTGGGTATCTATGGTGTAGTGGTTATCACGTCCGCCTAACACGCGGAAGGTCCCAGGTTCGAGCCCTGGTAGATGCATGATGTTCTTTTTTGACTTGTTGTTAGAACGAAACTTTCGGAGGTTTTTGGCAATTTTTTTAAATTGAAAAGCGAAATGTTTTGGGTATCTATGGTGTAGTGGTTATCACGTCCGCCTAACACGCAGAAGGTCCCAGGTACGAGCCCTGGTAGATACATAATGTTATTTTTTGACTTGTTGTTAGAACGAAACTTTCGGAGGTTTTTGGCAATTTTTTTAAATTGAAAAGTGACATTTTTTGGGTCCTTGGTAGTATAGTGCTGAGTATCACCGCCTGTTTTACGGAAGACCTGAGTTAAATTCCCCGCTAGGGAGTTATGACCGGCTTCAGTTTTTAAAGATTGCAGAAAATATTTTGGTGGCAATGAAACGGTTTCTTCTTAATACCAAAAATATCCGTTTTAAAGAAATCCACTGGTTCAGGCCTTGGTCAAAATGCAACCCTATCACCCAGACGATTTTCGTCAGTTCATGTTACCGTCGCAAGCGTATCTATGGTGTAGTGGTTATCACGTCCGCTTTACACGCGAAAGGTCTCAGGTTCGAGCCAGGATAGATACAAAGAAGGTTGATATTTTAGCGATATGTGGACGAGTGAATTGGAGGCTCTCGGTCTCGAAAATTTGCCCATTTTTAAAACAGTTTCATCGTATTTACGATGGCTATGACGGGTATCTATGGTGTAGTGGTTATCACGTCCGCCTAACACGCGGAAGGTCCCAGGTTCGAGCCCTGGTAGATACATAATGCTCTTTTTTGACTTGTTGTTAGAACGAAACTTTCGGAGGTTTTTGGCAATTTTTTTAAATTGAAAAGTGAAATGTTTTGGGTATCTATGGTGTAGTGGTTATCACGTCCGCCTAACACGCGGAAGGTCCCAGTTTCGAGCCCTGGTAGATACATAATGTTCTTTTTTGACTTGTTGTTAGAACGAAACTTTCGGAGGTTTTTGGCAATTTTTTTAAATTGAAAAGTGAAATATTTTGGGTCCTTGGTAGTATAGTGCTGAGTATCACCGCCTGTTTTACGAGAGACCTGAGTTAAATTCCCCGCCGGGGAGGCATGACCGGCTTCAGTTTTTAAAGATTGCAGAAAATATTTTGGTGGCAATGAAACGGTTTCTTTTTAATACCAAAAATATCCGTTTTAAAGAAATCCACTGGTTCAGGCCTTGGTCAAAATGCAACCCTATCACCCAGACGATTTTCGTCAGTTCATGTTGCAGTCGCTAGCGTATATATGGTGTAGTGGTTATCACGTCCGCTTTACACGCGGAAGGTCTCAGGTTCGAGCCCTGATAGATACAAAGAAGGTTGATATTCTAGCGATATGTGGACGAGTGAATTGGAGGCTCTCGGTCTCGAAAATTTGCCCATTTTTAAAACGGTTTCATCGTATTTACGATGGCTATGACGGGTATCTATGGTGTAGTGGTTATCACGTCCGCCTACCACGCGGAAGGTCCCAGGTTCGAGCCCTGGTAGATACATAATGCTCTTTTTTGACTTGTTGTTAGAACGAAACTTTCGGAGGTTTTTGGCAATTTTTTTAAATTGAAAAGTGAAATGTTTTGGGTATCTATGGTGTAGTGGTTATCACGTCCGCCTGACACGCGGAAGGTCCCAGGTTCGAGCCCTGGTAGATACATAATGTTCTTTTTTGACTTGTTGTTAGAACGAAACTTTCGGAGGTTTTTGGCAATTTTTTTAAATTGAAAAGCGAAATGTTTTGGGTATCTATGGTGTAGTGATTATCACGTCCGCCTAACACGCGGAAGGTCCCAGGTTCGAGCCCTGGTAGATACATATTGTTCTTTTTTGACTTGTTGTTAGAACGAAACTTTCGGAGGTTTTTGGCAATTTTTTTAAATTGAAAAGTGACATTTTTTGGGTCCTTGGTAGTATAGTGCTGAGTATCACCGCCTGTTTTACGGAAGACCTGAGTTAAATTCCCCGCCGGGGAGGCATGACCGGCTTCAGTTTTTAAAGATTGCAGAAAATATTTTGGTGGCAATGAAAACGTTTCTTCTTAATACCAAAAATATCCGTTTTAAAGAAATCCACTGGTTCAGGCCTTGGTCAAAATGCAACCCTATCACCCAGACGATTTTCGTCAGTTCATGTTACCGTCGCTAGCGTATCTATGGTGTAGTGGTTATCACGTCCGCTTTACACGCGGAAGGTCTCAGGTTCGAGCCAGGATAGATACAAAGAAGGTTGATATTTTAGCGATATGTGGACGAGTGAATTGGAGGCTCTCGGTCTCGAAAATTTGCCCATTTTTAAAACAGTTTCATCGTATTTACGATGGCTATGACGGGTATCTATGGTGTAGTGGTTATCACGTCCGCCTAACACGCGGAAGGTTCCAGGTTCGAGCCCTGGTAGATACATAATGCTCTTTTTTGACTTGTTGTTAGAACGAAACTTTCGGAGATTTTTGGCAATTTTTTTAAATTGAAAAGTGAAATGTTTTGGGTATCTATGGTGTAGTGGTTATAACGTCCGCCTAACACGTGGAAGGTCCCAGGTTCGAGCCCTGGTAGATACATAATGTTCTTTTTTGACTTGTTGTTAGAACGAAACTTTCGGAGGTTTTTGGCAATTTTTTTAAATTGAAAAGCGAAATGTATTGGGTATCTATGGTGTAGTGGTTATCACGTCCGCCTAACACGCGGAAGGTCCCAGTTTCGAGCCCTGGTAGATACATAATGTTCTTTTTTGACTTGTTGTTAGAACGAAACTTTCGGAGGTTTTTGGCAATTTTTTTAAATTGAAAAGTGACATATTTTGGGTCCTTGGTAGTATAGTGCTGAGTATCACCGCCTGTTTTACGAGAGACCTGAGTTAAATTCCCCGCCGGGGAGGCATGACCGGCTTCAGTTTTTAAAGATTGCAGAAAATATTTTGGTGGCAATGAAACGGTTTCTTCTTAATACCAAAAATATCCGTTTTAAAGAAATCCACTGGTTCAGGCCTTGGTCAAAATGCAACCCTATCACCCAGACGATTTTCGTCAGTTCATGTTACAGTCGCTAGCGTATCTATGGTGTAGTGGTTATCACGTCCGCTTTACACGCGGAAGGTCTCAGGTTCGAGCCCTGATAGATACAAAGAAGGTTGATATTTTAGCGATATGTGGACGAGTGAATTGGAGGCTCTCGGTCTCGAAAATTTGCCCATTTTTAAAACAGTTTCATCGTATTTACCATGGCTATGACGGGTATCTATGGTGTAGTGGTTATCACGTCCGCCTAACACGCGGAAGGTCCCAGGTTCGAGTCCTGGTAGATACATAATGCTCTTTTTTGACTTGTTGTTAGAACGAAACTTTCGGAGGTTTTTGGCAATTTTTTTAAATTGAAAAGCGAAATGTTTCGGGTATCTATGGTGTAGTGGTTATCACGTCCGCCTAACACGCGGAAGGTCCCAGGTTCGAGCCCTGGTAGATACATAATGTTCTTTTTTGACTTGTTGTTAGAACGAAACTTTCGGAGGTTTTTGGCAATTTTTTTAAATTGAAAAGTGACATATTTTGGGTCCTTGGTAGTATAGTGCTGAGTATCACCGCCTGTTTTACGAGAGACCTGAGTTAAATTCCCCGCCGGGGAGGCATGACCGGCTTCAGTTTTTAAAGATTGCAGAAAATATTTTGGTGGCAATGAAACGGTTTCTTCTTAATACCAAAAATATCCGTTTTAAAGAAATCCACTGGTTCAGGCCTTGGTCAAAATGCAACCCTATCACCCAGACGATTTTCGTCAGTTCATGTTACAGTCGCTAGCGTATCTATGGTGTAGTGGTTATCACGTCCGCTTTACACGCGGAAGGTCTCAGGTTCGAGCCCTGATAGATACAAAGAAGGTTGATATTTTAGCGATATGTGGACGAGTGAATTGGAGGCTCTCGGTCTCGAAAATTTGCCCATTTTTAAAACAGTTTCATCGTATTTACGATGGCTATGACGGGTATCTATGGTGAAGTGGTTATCACGTCCGCCTAACACGCGGAAGGTCCCAGGTTCGAGCCCTGGTAGATACATAATGTTCTTTTTTGACTTGTTGTTAGAACGAAACTTTCGGAGGTTTTTGGCAATATTTTTAAATTGAAAAGTGACATATTTTGGGTCCTTGGTAGTATAGTGCTGAGTATCACCGCCTGTTTTAGGGAAGACCTGAGTTAAATTCCCCGCCGGGGAGGCATGACCGGCTTCAGTTTTTAAAGATTGCAGAAAATATTTTGGTGGCAATGAAACGGTTTCTTCTTAATACCAAAAATATCCGTTTTAAAGAAATCCACTGGTTCAGGCCTTGGTCAAAATGCAACCCTATCACCCAGACGATTTTCGTCAGTTCATGTTACAGTCGCTAGCGTATCTATGGTGTAGTGGTTATCACGTCCGCTTTACACGCGGAAGGTCTCAGGTTCGAGCCCTGATAGATACAAAGAAGGTTGATATTTCAGCGATATGTGGACGAGTGAATTGGAGGCTCTCGGTCTCGAAAATTTGCCCATTTTTAAAACAGTTTCATCGTATTTACCATGGCTATGACGGGTATCTATGGTGTAGTGGTTATCACGTCCGCCTAACACGCGGAAGGTCCCAGGTTCGAGCCCTGGTAGATACATAATGCTCTTTTTTGACTTGTTGTTAGAACGAAACTTTCGGAGGTTTTTGGCAATTTTTTTAAATTGAAAAGTGAAATGTTTTGGGTATCTATGGTGTAGTGGATATCACGTCCGCCTAACACGCGGAAGGTCCCAGGTTCGAGCCCTGGTAGATACATTATGCTCTTTTTTGACTTGTTGTTAGAACGAAACTTTCGGAGGTTTTTGGCAATTTTTTGAAATTGAAAAGCGAAATGTTTCGGGTATCTATGGTGTAGTGGTTATCACGTCCGCCTAACACGCGGAAGGTCCCAGGTTCGAGCCCTGGTAGATACATAATGTTCTTTTTTGACTTGTTGTTAGAACGAAACTTTCGGAGGTTTTTGGCAATTTTTTTAAATTGAAAAGTGACATATTTTGGGTCCTTGGTAGTATAGTGCTGAGTATCACCGCCTGTTTTAGGGAAGACCTGAGTTAAATTCCCCGCCGGGGAGGCATGACCGGCTTCAGTTTTTAAAGATTGCAGAAAATATTTTGGTGGCAATGAAACGGTTTCTTCTTAATACCAAAAATATCCGTTTTAAAGAAATCCACTGGTTCAGGCCTTGGTCAAAATGCAACCCTATCACCCAGACGATTTTCGTCAGTTCATGTTACAGTCGCTAGCGTATCTATGGTGTAGTGGTTATCACGTCCGCTTTACACGCGGAAGGTCTCAGGTTCGAGCCCTGATAGATACAAAGAAGGTTGATATTTTAGCGATATGTGGACGAGTGAATTGGAGGCTCTCGGTCTCGAAAATTTGCCCATTTTTAAAACAGTTTCATCGTATTTACCATGGCTATGACGGGTATCTATGGTGTAGTGGTTATCACGTCCGCCTAACACGCGGAAGGTCCCAGGTTCGAGCCCTGGTAGATACATGATGCTCTTTTTTGACTTGTTGTTAGAACGAAACTTTCGGAGGTTTTTGGCAATTTTTTTAAATTGAAAAGTGAAATGTTTTGGGTATCTATGGTGTAGTGGATATAACGTCCGCCTAACACGCGGAAGGTCCCAGGTTCGAGCCCTGGTAGATACATAATGCTCTTTTTTGACTTGTTGTTAGAACGAAACTTTCGGAGGTTTTTGGCAATTTTTTTAAATTGAAAAGCGAAATGTTTCGGGTATCTATGGTGTAGTGGTTATCACGTCCGCCTAACACGCGGAAGGTCCCAGGTTCGAGCCCTGGTAGATACATAATGTTCTTTTTTGACTTGTTGTTAGAACGAAACTTTCGGAGGTTTTTGGCAATTTTTTTAAATTGAAAAGTGACATATTTTGGGTCCTTGGTAGTATAGTGCTGAGTATCACCGCCTGTTTTACGGAAGACCTAAGTTAAATTCCCCGCCGGGGAGGCATGACCGGCTTCAGTTTTTAAAGATTGCAGAAAATATTTTGGTGGCAATGAAACGGTTTCTTCTTAATACCAAAAATATCCGTTTTAAAGAAATCCACTGGTTCAGGCCTTGGTCAAAATGCAACCCTATCACCCAGACGATTTTCGTCAGTTCATGTTACAGTCGCTAGCGTATCTATGGTGTAGTGGTTATCACGTCCGCTTTACACGCGGAAGGTCTCAGGTTCGAGCCCTGATAGATACAAAGAAGGTTGATATTTTAGCGATATGTGGACGAGTGAATTGGAGGCTCTCGGTCTCGAAAATTTGCCCATTTTTAAAACAGTTTCATCGTATTTACCATGGCTATGACGGGTATCTATGGTGTAGTGGTTATCACGTCCGCCTAACACGCGGAAGGTCCCAGGTTCGAGCCCTGGTAGATACATAATGCTCTTTTTTGACTTGTTGTTAGAACGAAACTTTCGGAGGTTTTTGGCAATTTTTTTAAATTGAAAAGCGAAATGTTTCGGGTATCTATGGTGTAGTGGTTATCACGTCCGCCTAACACGCGGAAGGTCCCAGGTTCGAGCCCTGGTAGATACATAATGCTCTTTTTTGACTTGTTGTTAGAACGAAACTTTCGGAGGTTTTTGGCAATTTTTTTAAATTGAAAAGTGAAATGTTTTGGGTATCTATGGTGTAGTGGATATCACGTCCGCCTAACACGCGGAAGGTCCCAGGTTCGAGCCCTGGTAGATACATTATGCTCTTTTTTGACTTGTTGTTAGAACGAAACTTTCGGAGGTTTTTGGCAATTTTTTGAAATTGAAAAGCGAAATGTTTCGGGTATCTATGGTGTAGTGGTTATCACGTCCGCCTAACACGCGGAAGGTCCCAGGTTCGAGCCCTGGTAGATACATAATGTTCTTTTTTGACTTGTTGTTAGAACGAAACTTTCGGAGGTTTTTGGCAATTTTTTTAAATTGAAAAGTGACATATTTTGGGTCCTTGGTAGTATAGTGCTGAGTATCACCGCCTGTTTTAGGGAAGACCTGATTTAAATTCCCCGCCGGGGAGGCATGACCGGCTTCAGTTTTTAAAGATTGCAGAAAATATTTTGGTGGCAATGAAACGGTTTCTTCTTAATACCAAAAATATCCGTTTTAAAGAAATCCACTGGTTCAGGCCTTGGTCAAAATGCAACCCTATCACCCAGACGATTTTCGTCAGTTCATGTTACAGTCGCTAGCGTATCTATGGTGAAGTGGTTATCACGTCCGCTTTACACGCGGAAGGTCTCAGGTTCGAGCCCTGATAGATACAAAGAAGGTTGATATTTTAGCGATATGTGGACGAGTGAATTGGAGGCTCTCGGTCTCGAAAATTTGCCCATTTTTAAAACAGTTTCATCGTATTTACCATGGCTATGACGGGTATCTATGGTGTAGTGGTTATCACGTCCGCCTAACACGCGGAAGGTCCCAGGTTCGAGCCCTGGTAGATACATAATGCTCTTTTTTGACTTGTTGTTAGAACGAAACTTTCGGAGGTTTTTGGCAATTTTTTTAAATTGAAAAGTGAAATGTTTTGGGTATCTATGGTGTAGTGGATATAACGTCCGCCTAACACGCGGAAGGTCCCAGGTTCGAGCCCTGGTAGATACATAATGCTCTTTTTTGACTTGTTGTTAGAACGAAACTTTCGGAGGTTTTTGGCAATTTTTTTAAATTGAAAAGCGAAATGTTTCGGGTATCTATGGTGTAGTGGTTATCACGTCCGCCTAACACGCGGAAGGTCCCAGGTTCGAGCCCTGGTAGATACATAATGCTCTTTTTTGACTTGTTGTTAGAACGAAACTTTCGGAGGTTTTTGGCAATTTTTTTAAATTGAAAAGTGAAATGTTTTGGGTATCTATGGTGTAGTGGATATCACGTCCGCCTAACACGCGGAAGGTCCCAGGTTCGAGCCCTGGTAGATACATTATGCTCTTTTTTGACTTGTTGTTAGAACGAAACTTTCGGAGGTTTTTGGCAATTTTTTGAAATTGAAAAGCGAAATGTTTCGGGTATCTATGGTGTAGTGGTTATCACGTCCGCCTAACACGCGGAAGGTCCCAGGTTCGAGCCCTGGTAGATACATAATGTTCTTTTTTGACTTGTTGTTAGAACGAAACTTTCGGAGGTTTTTGGCAATTTTTTTAAATTGAAAAGTGACATATTTTGGGTCCTTGGTAGTATAGTGCTGAGTATCACCGCCTGTTTTAGGGAAGACCTGAGTTAAATTCCCCGCCGGGGAGGCATGACCGGCTTCAGTTTTTAAAGATTGCAGAAAATATTTTGGTGGCAATGAAACGGTTTCTTCTTAATACCAAAAATATCCGTTTTAAAGAAATCCACTGGTTCAGGCCTTGGTCAAAATGCAACCCTATCACCCAGACGATTTTCGTCAGTTCATGTTACAGTCGCTAGCGTATCTGTGGTGTAGTGGTTATCACGTCCGCTTTACACGCGGAAGGTCTCAGGTTCGAGCCCTGATAGATACAAAGAAGGTTGATATTTTAGCGATATGTGGACGAGTGAATTGGAGGCTCTCGGTCTCGAAAATTTGCCCATTTTTAAAACAGTTTCATCGTATTTACCATGGCTATGACGGGTATCTATGGTGTAGTGGTTATCACGTCCGCCTAACACGCGGAAGGTCCCAGGTTCGAGCCCTGGTAGATACATAATGCTCTTTTTTGACTTGTTGTTAGAACGAAACTTTCGGAGGTTTTTGGCAATTTTTTTAAATTGAAAAGTGAAATGTTTTGGGTATCTATGGTGTAGTGGATATAACGTCCGCCTAACACGCGGAAGGTCCCAGGTTCGAGCCCTGGTAGATACATAATGCTCTTTTTTGACTTGTTGTTAGAACGAAACTTTCGGAGGTTTTTGGCAATTTTTTTAAATTGAAAAGCGAAATGTTTCGGGTATCTATGGTGTAGTGGTTATCACGTCCGCCTAACACGCGGAAGGTCCCAGGTTCGAGCCCTGGTAGATACATAATGTTCTTTTTTGACTTGTTGTTAGAACGAAACTTTCGGCGGTTTTTGGCAATTTTTTTAAATTGAAAAGTGACATATTTTGGGTCCTTGGTAGTATAGTGCTGAGTATCACCGCCTGTTTTACGGAAGACCTAAGTTAAATTCCCCGCCGGGGAGGCATGACCGGCTTCAGTTTTTAAAGATTGCAGAAAATATTTTGGTGGCAATGAAACGGTTTCTTCTTAATACCAAAAATATCCGTTTTAAAGAAATCCACTGGTTCAGGCCTTGGTCAAAATGCAACCCTATCACCCAGACGATTTTCGTCAGTTCATGTTGCAGTCGCTAGCGTATCTATGGTGTAGTGGTTATCACGTCCGCTTTACACGCGGAAGGTCTCAGGTTCGAGCCCTGATAGATACAAAGAAGGTTGATATTTTAGCGATATGTGGACGAGTGAATTGGAGGCTCTCGGTCTCGAAAATTTGCCCATTTTTAAAACGGTTTCATCGTATTTACGATGGCTATGACGGGTATCTATGGTGTAGTGGTTATCACGTCCGCCTAACACGCGATAGGTCCCAGGTTCGAGCCCTGGTAGATACATAATGTTCTTTTTTGACTTGTTGTTAGAACGAAACTTTCGGAGGTTTTTGGCAATTTTTTTAAATTGAAAAGTGACATATTTTGGGTCCTTGGTAGTATAGTGCTGAGTATCACCGCCTGTTTTAGGGAAGACCTGAGTTAAATTCCCCGCCGGGGAGGCATGACCGGCTTCAGTTTTTAAAGATTGCAGAAAATATTTTGGTGGCAATGAAACGGTTTCTTCTTAATACCAAAAATATCCGTTTTAAAGAAATCCACTGGTTCAGGCCTTGGTCAAAATGCAACCCTATCACCCAGACGATTTTCGTCAGTTCATGTTACAGTCGCTAGCGTATCTATGGTGAAGTGGTTATCACGTCCGCTTTACACGCGGAAGGTCTCAGGTTCGAGCCCTGATAGATACAAAGAAGGTTGATATTTTAGCGATATGTGGACGAGTGAATTGGAGGCTCTCGGTCTCGAAAATTTGCCCATTTTTAAAACAGTTTCATCGTATTTACCATGGCTATGACGGGTATCTATGGTGTAGTGGTTATCACGTCCGCCTAACACGCGGAAGGTCCCAGGTTCGAGCCCTGGTAGATACATAATGCTCTTTTTTGACTTGTTGTTAGAACGAAACTTTCGGAGGTTTTTGGCAATTTTTTTAAATTGAAAAGTGAAATGTTTTGGGTATCTATGGTGTAGTGGATATAACGTCCGCCTAACACGCGGAAGGTCCCAGGTTCGAGCCCTGGTAGATACATAATGCTCTTTTTTGACTTGTTGTTAGAACGAAACTTTCGGAGGTTTTTGGCAATTTTTTTAAATTGAAAAGCGAAATGTTTCGGGTATCTATGGTGTAGTGGTTATCACGTCCGCCTAACACGCGGAAGGTCCCAGGTTCGAGCCCTGGTAGATACATAATGTTCTTTTTTGACTTGTTGTTAGAACGAAACTTTCGGAGGTTTTTGGCAATTTTTTTAAATTGAAAAGTGACATATTTTGGGTCCTTGGTAGTATAGTGCTGAGTATCACCGCCTGTTTTACGGAAGACCTAAGTTAAATTCCCCGCCGGGGAGGCATGACCGGCTTCAGTTTTTAAAGATTGCAGAAAATATTTTGGTGGCAATGAAACGGTTTCTTCTTAATACCAAAAATATCCGTTTTAAAGAAATCCACTGGTTCAGGCCTTGGTCAAAATGCAACCCTATCACCCAGACGATTTTCGTCAGTTCATGTTGCAGTCGCTAGCGTATCTATGGTGTAGTGGTTATCACGTCCGCTTTACACGCGGAAGGTCTCAGGTTCGAGCCCTGATAGATACAAAGAAGGTTGATATTTTAGCGATATGTGGACGAGTGAATTGGAGGCTCTCGGTCTCGAAAATTTGCCCATTTTTAAAACGGTTTCATCGTATTTACGATGGCTATGACGGGTATCTATGGTGTAGTGGTTATCACGTCCGCCTAACACGCGATAGGTCCCAGGTTCGAGCCCTGGTAGATACATAATGTTCTTTTTTGACTTGTTGTTAGAACGAAACTTTCGGAGGTTTTTGGCAATTTTTTTAAATTGAAAAGTGACATATTTTGGGTCCTTGGTAGTATAGTGCTGAGTATCACCGCCTGTTTTAGGGAAGACCTGAGTTAAATTCCCCGCCGGGGAGGCATGACCGGCTTCAGTTTTTAAAGATTGCAGAAAATATTTTGGTGGCAATGAAACGGTTTCTTCTTAATACCAAAAATATCCGTTTTAAAGAAATCCACTGGTTCAGGCCTTGGTCAAAATGCAACCCTATCTCCAAGACGATTTTCGTCAGTTCATGTTGCAGTCGCTAGCGTATCTATGGTGTAGTGGTTATCATGTCCGCTTTACACGCGGAAGGTCTCAGGTTCGAGCCCTGATAGATACAAAGAAGGTTGATATTTTAGCGATATGTGGACGAGTGAATTGGAGGCTCTCGGTCTCGAAAATTTGCCCATTTTTAAAACAGTTTCATCGTATTTACGATGGCTATGACGGGTATCTATGGTGTAGTGGTTATCACGTCCGCCTAACACGCGGTAGGTCCCAGGTTCGAGCCCTGGTAGATACATAATGTTCTTTTTTGACTTGTTGTTAGAACGAAACTTTCGGAGGTTTTTGGCAATTTTTTTAAATTGAAAAGTGACATATTTTGGGTCCTTGGTAGTATAGTGCTGAGTATCACCGCCTGTTTTAGGGAAGACCTGAGTTAAATTCCCCGCCGGGGAGGCATGACCGGCTTCAGTTTTTAAAGATTGCAGAAAAGATTTTGGTGGCAATGAAACGGTTTCTTCTTAATACCAAAAATATCCGTTTTAAAGAAATCCACTGGTTCAGGCCTTGGTCAAAATGCAACCCTATCTCCAAGACGATTTTCGTCAGTTCATGTTGCAGTAGCTAGCGTATCTATGGTGTAGTGGTTATCACGTCCGCTTTACACGCGGAAGGTCTCAGGTTCGAGCCCTAATAGATACAAAGAAGGTTGATATTTTAGCGATATGTGGACGAGTGAATTGGAGGCTCTCGGTCTCGAAAATTTGCCCATTTTTAAAACAGTTTCATCGTATTTACGATGGCTATGACGGGTATCTATGGTGTAGTGGTTATCACGTCCGCCTAACACGCGGAAGGTCCCAGGTTCGAGCCCTGGTAGATACATAATGTTCTTTTTTGACTTGTTGTTAGAACGAAACTTTCGGAGGTTTTTGGCAATTTTTTTAAATTGAAAAGCGAAATGTTTTGGGTATCTATGGTGTAGTGGTTATCACGTCCGCCTAACACGCGGAAGGTCCCAGGTTCGAGCCCTGGTAGATACATAATGTTATTTTTTGACTTGTTGTTAGAACGAAACTTTCGGAGGTTTTTGGCAATTTTTTTAAATTGAAAAGTGACATATTTTGGGTCCTTGGTAGTATAGTGCTGAGTATCACCGCCTGTTTTAGGGAAGACCTGAGTTAAATTCCCCGCCGGGGAGGCATGACCGGCTTCAGTTTTTAAAGATTGCAGAAAATATTTTGGTGGCAATGAAACGGTTTCTTCTTAATACCAAAAATATCCGTTTTAAAGAAATCCACTGGTTCAGGCCTTGGTCAAAATGCAACCCTATCTCCAAGACGATTTTCGTCAGTTCATGTTGCAGTCGCTAGCGTATCTATGGTGTAGTGGTTATCACGTCCGCTTTACACGCGGAAGGTCTCAGGTTCGAGCCCTAATAGATACAAAGAAGGTTGATATTGTAGCGATATGTGGACGAGTGAATTGAAGGCTCTCGGTCTCGAAAATTTGCCCATTTTTAAAACAGTTTCATCGTATTTACCATGGCTATGACGGGTATCTATGGTGTAGTGGTTATCACGTCCGCCTAACACGCGGAAGGTCCCAGGTTCGAGCCCTGGTAGATACATAATGCTCTTTTTTGACTTGTTGTTAGAACGAAACTTTCGGAGGTTTTTGGCAATTTTTTTAAATTGAAAAGTGAAATGTTTTGGGTATCTATGGTGTAGTGGATATAACGTCCGCCTAACACGCGGAAGGTCCCAGGTTCGAGCCCTGGTAGATACATAATGCTCTTTTTTGACTTGTTGTTAGAACGAAACTTTCGGAGGTTTTTGGCAATTTTTTTAAATTGAAAAGCGAAATGTTTCGGGTATCTTTGGTGTAGTGGTTATCACGTCCGCCTAACACGCGGAAGGTCCCAGGTTCGAGCCCTGGTAGATACATAATGTTCTTTTTTGACTTGTTGTTAGAACGAAACTTTCGGAGGTTTTTGGCAATTTTTTTAAATTGAAAAGTGACATATTTTGGGTCCTTGGTAGTATAGTGCTGAGTATCACCGCCTGTTTTACGGAAGACCTAAGTTAAATTCCCCGCCGGGGAGGCATGACCGGCTTCAGTTTTTAAAGATTGCAGAAAATATTTTGGTGGCAATGAAACGGTTTCTTCTTAATACCAAAAATATCCGTTTTAAAGAAATCCACTGGTTCAGGCCTTGGTCAAAATGCAACCCTATCACCCAGACGATTTTCGTCAGTTCATGTTACAGTCGCTAGCGTATCTATGGTGTAGTGGTTATCACGTCCGCTTTACACGCGGAAGGTCTCAGGTTCGAGCCCTGATAGATACAAAGAAGGTTGATATTTTAGCGATATGTGGACGAGTGAATTGGAGGCTCTCGGTCTCGAAAATTTGCCCATTTTTAAAACAGTTTCATCGTATTTACCATGGCTATGACGGGTATCTATGGTGTAGTGGTTATCACGTCCGCCTAACACGCGGAAGGTCCCAGGTTCGAGCCCTGGTAGATACATAATGCTCTTTTTTGACTTGTTGTTAGAACGAAACTTTCGGAGGTTTTTGGCAATTTTTTTAAATTGAAAAGCGAAATGTTTCGGGTATCTATGGTGTAGTGGTTATCACGTCCGCCTAACACGCGGAAGGTCCCAGGTTCGAGCCCTGGTAGATACATAATGCTCTTTTTTGACTTGTTGTTAGAACGAAACTTTCGGAGGTTTTTGGCAATTTTTTTAAAATGAAAAGTGAAATGTTTTGGGTATCTATGGTGTAGTGGATATCACGTCCGCCTAACACGCGGAAGGTCCCAGGTTCGAGCCCTGGTAGATACATTATGCTCTTTTTTGACTTGTTGTTAGAACGAAACTTTCGGAGGTTTTTGGCAATTTTTTGAAATTGAAAAGCGAAATGTTTCGGGTATCTATGGTGTAGTGGTTATCACGTCCGCCTAACACGCGGAAGGTCCCAGGTTCGAGCCCTGGTAGATACATAATGTTCTTTTTTGACTTGTTGTTAGAACGAAACTTTCGGAGGTTTTTGGCAATTTTTTTAAATTGAAAAGTGACATATTTTGGGTCCTTGGTAGTATAGTGCTGAGTATCACCGCCTGTTTTAGGGAAGACCTGATTTAAATTCCCCGCCGGGGAGGCATGACCGGCTTCAGTTTTTAAAGATTGCAGAAAATATTTTGGTGGCAATGAAACGGTTTCTTCTTAATACCAAAAATATCCGTTTTAAAGAAATCCACTGGTTCAGGCCTTGGTCAAAATGCAACCCTATCACCCAGACGATTTTCGTCAGTTCATGTTACAGTCGCTAGCGTATCTATGGTGAAGTGGTTATCACGTCCGCTTTACACGCGGAAGGTCTCAGGTTCGAGCCCTGATAGATACAAAGAAGGTTGATATTTTAGCGATATGTGGACGAGTGAATTGGAGGCTCTCGGTCTCGAAAATTTGCCCATTTTTAAAACAGTTTCATCGTATTTACCATGGCTATGACGGGTATCTATGGTGTAGTGGTTATCACGTCCGCCTAACACGCGGAAGGTCCCAGGTTCGAGCCCTGGTAGATACATAATGCTCTTTTTTGACTTGTTGTTAGAACGAAACTTTCGGAGGTTTTTGGCAATTTTTTTAAATTGAAAAGTGAAATGTTTTGGGTATCTATGGTGTAGTGGATATAACGTCCGCCTAACACGCGGAAGGTCCCAGGTTCGAGCCCTGGTAGATACATAATGCTCTTTTTTGACTTGTTGTTAGAACGAAACTTTCGGAGGTTTTTGGCAATTTTTTTAAATTGAAAAGCGAAATGTTTCGGGTATCTATGGTGTAGTGGTTATCACGTCCGCCTAACACGCGGAAGGTCCCAGGTTCGAGCCCTGGTAGATACATAATGCTCTTTTTTGACTTGTTGTTAGAACGAAACTTTCGGAGGTTTTTGGCAATTTTTTTAAATTGAAAAGTGAAATGTTTTGGGTATCTATGGTGTAGTGGATATCACGTCCGCCTAACACGCGGAAGGTCCCAGGTTCGAGCCCTGGTAGATACATTATGCTCTTTTTTGACTTGTTGTTAGAACGAAACTTTCGGAGGTTTTTGGCAATTTTTTGAAATTGAAAAGCGAAATGTTTCGGGTATCTATGGTGTAGTGGTTATCACGTCCGCCTAACACGCGGAAGGTCCCAGGTTCGAGCCCTGGTAGATACATAATGTTCTTTTTTGACTTGTTGTTAGAACGAAACTTTCGGAGGTTTTTGGCAATTTTTTTAAATTGAAAAGTGACATATTTTGGGTCCTTGGTAGTATAGTGCTGAGTATCACCGCCTGTTTTAGGGAAGACCTGAGTTAAATTCCCCGCCGGGGAGGCATGACCGGCTTCAGTTTTTAAAGATTGCAGAAAATATTTTGGTGGCAATGAAACGGTTTCTTCTTAATACCAAAAATATCCGTTTTAAAGAAATCCACTGGTTCAGGCCTTGGTCAAAATGCAACCCTATCACCCAGACGATTTTCGTCAGTTCATGTTACAGTCGCTAGCGTATCTGTGGTGTAGTGGTTATCACGTCCGCTTTACACGCGGAAGGTCTCAGGTTCGAGCCCTGATAGATACAAAGAAGGTTGATATTTTAGCGATATGTGGACGAGTGAATTGGAGGCTCTCGGTCTCGAAAATTTGCCCATTTTTAAAACAGTTTCATCGTATTTACCATGGCTATGACGGGTATCTATGGTGTAGTGGTTATCACGTCCGCCTAACACGCGGAAGGTCCCAGGTTCGAGCCCTGGTAGATACATAATGCTCTTTTTTGACTTGTTGTTAGAACGAAACTTTCGGAGGTTTTTGGCAATTTTTTTAAATTGAAAAGTGAAATGTTTTGGGTATCTATGGTGTAGTGGATATAACGTCCGCCTAACACGCGGAAGGTCCCAGGTTCGAGCCCTGGTAGATACATAATGCTCTTTTTTGACTTGTTGTTAGAACGAAACTTTCGGAGGTTTTTGGCAATTTTTTTAAATTGAAAAGCGAAATGTTTCGGGTATCTATGGTGTAGTGGTTATCACGTCCGCCTAACACGCGGAAGGTCCCAGGTTCGAGCCCTGGTAGATACATAATGTTCTTTTTTGACTTGTTGTTAGAACGAAACTTTCGGCGGTTTTTGGCAATTTTTTTAAATTGAAAAGTGACATATTTTGGGTCCTTGGTAGTATAGTGCTGAGTATCACCGCCTGTTTTACGGAAGACCTAAGTTAAATTCCCCGCCGGGGAGGCATGACCGGCTTCAGTTTTTAAAGATTGCAGAAAATATTTTGGTGGCAATGAAACGGTTTCTTCTTAATACCAAAAATATCCGTTTTAAAGAAATCCACTGGTTCAGGCCTTGGTCAAAATGCAACCCTATCACCCAGACGATTTTCGTCAGTTCATGTTGCAGTCGCTAGCGTATCTATGGTGTAGTGGTTATCACGTCCGCTTTACACGCGGAAGGTCTCAGGTTCGAGCCCTGATAGATACAAAGAAGGTTGATATTTTAGCGATATGTGGACGAGTGAATTGGAGGCTCTCGGTCTCGAAAATTTGCCCATTTTTAAAACGGTTTCATCGTATTTACGATGGCTATGACGGGTATCTATGGTGTAGTGGTTATCACGTCCGCCTAACACGCGATAGGTCCCAGGTTCGAGCCCTGGTAGATACATAATGTTCTTTTTTGACTTGTTGTTAGAACGAAACTTTCGGAGGTTTTTGGCAATTTTTTTAAATTGAAAAGTGACATATTTTGGGTCCTTGGTAGTATAGTGCTGAGTATCACCGCCTGTTTTAGGGAAGACCTGAGTTAAATTCCCCGCCGGGGAGGCATGACCGGCTTCAGTTTTTAAAGATTGCAGAAAATATTTTGGTGGCAATGAAACGGTTTCTTCTTAATACCAAAAATATCCGTTTTAAAGAAATCCACTGGTTCAGGCCTTGGTCAAAATGCAACCCTATCACCCAGACGATTTTCGTCAGTTCATGTTACAGTCGCTAGCGTATCTATGGTGAAGTGGTTATCACGTCCGCTTTACACGCGGAAGGTCTCAGGTTCGAGCCCTGATAGATACAAAGAAGGTTGATATTTTAGCGATATGTGGACGAGTGAATTGGAGGCTCTCGGTCTCGAAAATTTGCCCATTTTTAAAACAGTTTCATCGTATTTACCATGGCTATGACGGGTATCTATGGTGTAGTGGTTATCACGTCCGCCTAACACGCGGAAGGTCCCAGGTTCGAGCCCTGGTAGATACATAATGCTCTTTTTTGACTTGTTGTTAGAACGAAACTTTCGGAGGTTTTTGGCAATTTTTTTAAATTGAAAAGTGAAATGTTTTGGGTATCTATGGTGTAGTGGATATAACGTCCGCCTAACACGCGGAAGGTCCCAGGTTCGAGCCCTGGTAGATACATAATGCTCTTTTTTGACTTGTTGTTAGAACGAAACTTTCGGAGGTTTTTGGCAATTTTTTTAAATTGAAAAGCGAAATGTTTCGGGTATCTATGGTGTAGTGGTTATCACGTCCGCCTAACACGCGGAAGGTCCCAGGTTCGAGCCCTGGTAGATACATAATGTTCTTTTTTGACTTGTTGTTAGAACGAAACTTTCGGAGGTTTTTGGCAATTTTTTTAAATTGAAAAGTGACATATTTTGGGTCCTTGGTAGTATAGTGCTGAGTATCACCGCCTGTTTTACGGAAGACCTAAGTTAAATTCCCCGCCGGGGAGGCATGACCGGCTTCAGTTTTTAAAGATTGCAGAAAATATTTTGGTGGCAATGAAACGGTTTCTTCTTAATACCAAAAATATCCGTTTTAAAGAAATCCACTGGTTCAGGCCTTGGTCAAAATGCAACCCTATCACCCAGACGATTTTCGTCAGTTCATGTTGCAGTCGCTAGCGTATCTATGGTGTAGTGGTTATCACGTCCGCTTTACACGCGGAAGGTCTCAGGTTCGAGCCCTGATAGATACAAAGAAGGTTGATATTTTAGCGATATGTGGACGAGTGAATTGGAGGCTCTCGGTCTCGAAAATTTGCCCATTTTTAAAACGGTTTCATCGTATTTACGATGGCTATGACGGGTATCTATGGTGTAGTGGTTATCACGTCCGCCTAACACGCGATAGGTCCCAGGTTCGAGCCCTGGTAGATACATAATGTTCTTTTTTGACTTGTTGTTAGAACGAAACTTTCGGAGGTTTTTGGCAATTTTTTTAAATTGAAAAGTGACATATTTTGGGTCCTTGGTAGTATAGTGCTGAGTATCACCGCCTGTTTTAGGGAAGACCTGAGTTAAATTCCCCGCCGGGGAGGCATGACCGGCTTCAGTTTTTAAAGATTGCAGAAAATATTTTGGTGGCAATGAAACGGTTTCTTCTTAATACCAAAAATATCCGTTTTAAAGAAATCCACTGGTTCAGGCCTTGGTCAAAATGCAACCCTATCACCCAGACGATTTTCGTCAGTTCATGTTACAGTCGCTAGCGTATCTATGGTGAAGTGGTTATCACGTCCGCTTTACACGCGGAAGGTCTCAGGTTCGAGCCCTGATAGATACAAAGAAGGTTGATATTTTAGCGATATGTGGACGAGTGAATTGGAGGCTCTCGGTCTCGAAAATTTGCCCATTTTTAAAACAGTTTCATCGTATTTACCATGGCTATGACGGGTATCTATGGTGTAGTGGTTATCACGTCCGCCTAACACGCGGAAGGTCCCAGGTTCGAGCCCTGGTAGATACATAATGCTCTTTTTTGACTTGTTGTTAGAACGAAACTTTCGGAGGTTTTTGGCAATTTTTTTAAATTGAAAAGTGAAATGTTTTGGGTATCTATGGTGTAGTGGATATAACGTCCGCCTAACACGCGGAAGGTCCCAGGTTCGAGCCCTGGTAGATACATAATGCTCTTTTTTGACTTGTTGTTAGAACGAAACTTTCGGAGGTTTTTGGCAATTTTTTTAAATTGAAAAGCGAAATGTTTCGGGTATCTATGGTGTAGTGGTTATCACGTCCGCCTAACACGCGGAAGGTCCCAGGTTCGAGCCCTGGTAGATACATAATGTTCTTTTTTGACTTGTTGTTAGAACGAAACTTTCGGAGGTTTTTGGCAATTTTTTTAAATTGAAAAGTGACATATTTTGGGTCCTTGGTAGTATAGTGCTGAGTATCACCGCCTGTTTTACGGAAGACCTAAGTTAAATTCCCCGCCGGGGAGGCATGACCGGCTTCAGTTTTTAAAGATTGCAGAAAATATTTTGGTGGCAATGAAACGGTTTCTTCTTAATACCAAAAATATCCGTTTTAAAGAAATCCACTGGTTCAGGCCTTGGTCAAAATGCAACCCTATCACCCAGACGATTTTCGTCAGTTCATGTTGCAGTCGCTAGCGTATCTATGGTGTAGTGGTTATCACGTCCGCTTTACACGCGGAAGGTCTCAGGTTCGAGCCCTGATAGATACAAAGAAGGTTGATATTTTAGCGATATGTGGACGAGTGAATTGGAGGCTCTCGGTCTCGAAAATTTGCCCATTTTTAAAACGGTTTCATCGTATTTACGATGGCTATGACGGGTATCTATGGTGTAGTGGTTATCACGTCCGCCTAACACGCGATAGGTCCCAGGTTCGAGCCCTGGTAGATACATAATGTTCTTTTTTGACTTGTTGTTAGAACGAAACTTTCGGAGGTTTTTGGCAATTTTTTTAAATTGAAAAGTGACATATTTTGGGTCCTTGGTAGTATAGTGCTGAGTATCACCGCCTGTTTTAGGGAAGACCTGAGTTAAATTCCCCGCCGGGGAGGCATGACCGGCTTCAGTTTTTAAAGATTGCAGAAAATATTTTGGTGGCAATGAAACGGTTTCTTCTTAATACCAAAAATATCCGTTTTAAAGAAATCCACTGGTTCAGGCCTTGGTCAAAATGCAACCCTATCTCCAAGACGATTTTCGTCAGTTCATGTTGCAGTCGCTAGCGTATCTATGGTGTAGTGGTTATCATGTCCGCTTTACACGCGGAAGGTCTCAGGTTCGAGCCCTGATAGATACAAAGAAGGTTGATATTTTAGCGATATGTGGACGAGTGAATTGGAGGCTCTCGGTCTCGAAAATTTGCCCATTTTTAAAACAGTTTCATCGTATTTACGATGGCTATGACGGGTATCTATGGTGTAGTGGTTATCACGTCCGCCTAACACGCGGTAGGTCCCAGGTTCGAGCCCTGGTAGATACATAATGTTCTTTTTTGACTTGTTGTTAGAACGAAACTTTCGGAGGTTTTTGGCAATTTTTTTAAATTGAAAAGTGACATATTTTGGGTCCTTGGTAGTATAGTGCTGAGTATCACCGCCTGTTTTAGGGAAGACCTGAGTTAAATTCCCCGCCGGGGAGGCATGACCGGCTTCAGTTTTTAAAGATTGCAGAAAAGATTTTGGTGGCAATGAAACGGTTTCTTCTTAATACCAAAAATATCCGTTTTAAAGAAATCCACTGGTTCAGGCCTTGGTCAAAATGCAACCCTATCTCCAAGACGATTTTCGTCAGTTCATGTTGCAGTAGCTAGCGTATCTATGGTGTAGTGGTTATCACGTCCGCTTTACACGCGGAAGGTCTCAGGTTCGAGCCCTAATAGATACAAAGAAGGTTGATATTTTAGCGATATGTGGACGAGTGAATTGGAGGCTCTCGGTCTCGAAAATTTGCCCATTTTTAAAACAGTTTCATCGTATTTACGATGGCTATGACGGGTATCTATGGTGTAGTGGTTATCACGTCCGCCTAACACGCGGAAGGTCCCAGGTTCGAGCCCTGGTAGATACATAATGTTCTTTTTTGACTTGTTGTTAGAACGAAACTTTCGGAGGTTTTTGGCAATTTTTTTAAATTGAAAAGCGAAATGTTTTGGGTATCTATGGTGTAGTGGTTATCACGTCCGCCTAACACGCGGAAGGTCCCAGGTTCGAGCCCTGGTAGATACATAATGTTATTTTTTGACTTGTTGTTAGAACGAAACTTTCGGAGGTTTTTGGCAATTTTTTTAAATTGAAAAGTGACATATTTTGGGTCCTTGGTAGTATAGTGCTGAGTATCACCGCCTGTTTTAGGGAAGACCTGAGTTAAATTCCCCGCCGGGGAGGCATGACCGGCTTCAGTTTTTAAAGATTGCAGAAAATATTTTGGTGGCAATGAAACGGTTTCTTCTTAATACCAAAAATATCCGTTTTAAAGAAATCCACTGGTTCAGGCCTTGGTCAAAATGCAACCCTATCTCCAAGACGATTTTCGTCAGTTCATGTTGCAGTCGCTAGCGTATCTATGGTGTAGTGGTTATCACGTCCGCTTTACACGCGGAAGGTCTCAGGTTCGAGCCCTAATAGATACAAAGAAGGTTGATATTGTAGCGATATGTGGACGAGTGAATTGAAGGCTCTCGGTCTCGAAAATTTGCCCATTTTTAAAACGGTTTCATCGTATTTACGATGGCTATGACGGGTATCTATGGTGTAGTGGTCATCACGTCCGCCTAACACGCTGTAGGTCCCAGGTTCGAGCCCTGGTAGATACATAATGTTCTTTTTTGACTTGTTGTTAGAACGAAACTTTCGGAGGTTTTTGGCAATTTTTTTAAATTGAAAAGTGACATATTTTGGGTCCTTGGTAGTATAGTGCTGAGTATCACCGCCTGTTTTAGGGAAGACCTGAGTTAAATTCCCCGCCGGGGAGGCATGACCGGCTTCAGTTTTTAAAGATTGCAGAAAATATTTTGGTGGCAATGAAACGGTTTCTTCTTAATACCAAAAATATCCGTTTTAAAGAAATCCACTGGTTCAGGCCTTGGTCAAAATGCAACCCTATCTCCAAGACGATTTTCGTCAGTTCATGTTGCAGTCGCTAGCGTATCTATGGTGTAGTGGTTATCACGTCCGCTTTACACGCGGAAGGTCTCAGGTTCGAGCCCTGATAGATACAAAGAAGGTTGATATTTTAGCGATATGTGGACGAGTGAATTGGAGGCTCTCGGTCTCGAAAATTTGCCCATTTTTAAAACAGTTTCATCGTATTTACGATGGCTATGACGGGTATCTATGGTGTAGTGGTTATCACGTCCGCCTAACACGCGGAAGGTCCCAGGTTCGAGCCCTGGTAGATACATAATGTTCTTTTTTGACTTGTTGTTAGAACGAAACTTTCGGAGGTTTTTGGCAATTTTTTTAAATTGAAAAGCGAAATGTTTCGGGTATCTATGGTGTAGTGGTTATCACGTCCGCCTAACACGCGGAAGGTCCCAGGTTCGAGCCCTGGTAGATACATAATGTTCTTTTTTGACTTGTTGTTAGAACGAAACTTTCGGAGGTTTTTGGCAATTTTTTTAAATTTAAAAGTGACATATTTTGGGTCCTTGGTAGTATAGTGCTGAGTATCACCGCCTGTTTTACGGAAGACCTGAGTTAAATTCCCCGCCGGGGAGGCATGACCGGCTTCAGTTTTTAAAGATTGCAGAAAATATTTTGGTGGCAATGAAACGGTTTCTTCTTAATACCAAAAATATCCGTTTTAAAGAAATCCACTGGTTCAGGCCTTGGTCAAAATGCAACCCTATCACCCAGACGATTTTCGTCAGTTCATGTTGCAGTCGCTAGCGTATCTATGGTGTAGTGGTTATCACGTCCGCTTTACACGCGGAAGGTCTCAGGTTCGAGCCCTGATAGATACAAAGAAGGTTGATATTTTAGCGATATGTGGACGAGTGAATTGGAGGCTCTCGGTCTCGAAAATTTGCCCATTTTTAAAACAGTTTCATCGTATTTACGATGGCTATGACGGGTATCTATGGTGTAGTGGTTATCACGTCCGCCCAACACGCGGAAGGTCCCAGGTTCGAGCCCTGGTAGATACATAATGTTCTTTTTTGACTTGTTGTTAGAACGAAACTTTCGGAGGTTTTTGGCAATTTTTTTAAATTGAAAAGCGAAATGTTTCGGGTATCTATGGTGTAGTGGTTATCACGTCCGCCTAACACGCGGAAGGTCCCAGGTTCGAGCCCTGGTAGATACATAATGTTCTTTTTTGACTTGTTGTTAGAACGAAACTTTCGGAGGTTTTTGGCAATTTTTTTAAATTTAAAAGTGAAATGTTTTGGGTATCTATGGTGTAGTGGTTATCACGTCCGCCTAACACGTGGAAGGTCCCAGGTTCGAGCCCTGATAGATACAAAGAAGGTTGATATTTTAGCGATATGTGGACGAGTGAATTGGAGGCTCTCGGTCTCGAAAATTTGCCCATTTTTAAAACAGTTTCATCGTATTTACGATGGCTATGACGGGTATCTATGGTGTAGTGGTTATCACGTCCGCCTAACACGCGGAAGGTCCCAGGTTCGAGCCCTGGTAGATACATAATGTTCTTTTTTGACTTGTTGTTAGAACGAAACTTTCGGAGGTTTTTGGCAATTTTTTTAATTTGAAAAGTGAAATGTTTTGGGTATCTATGGTGTAGTGGTTATCACGTCCGCCTAACACGTGGAAGGTCCCAGGTTCGAGCCCTGGTAGATACATAATGTCCTTTTTTGACTTGTTGTTAGAACGAAACTTTCGGAGGTTTTTGGCAATTGTTTTAAATTGAAAAGCGAAATGTTTTGGGTATCTATGGTGTAGTGGTTATCACGTCCGCCTAACACGCGGAAGGTCCCAGGTTCGAGCCCTGGTAGATACATAATGTTCTTTTTTGACTTGTTGTTAGAACGAAACTTTAGGAGGTTTTTGGCAATTTTTTTAAATTGAAAAGTGACATATTTTGGGTCCTTGGTAGTATAGTGCTGAGTATCACCGCCTGTTTTAGGGAAGACCTGAGTTAAATTCCCCGCCGGGGAGGCATGACCGGCTTCAGTTTTTAAAGATTGCAGAAAATATTTTGGTGGCAATGAAACGGTTTCTTCTTAATACCAAAAATATCCATTTTAAAGAAATCCACTGGTTCAGGCCTTGGTCAAAATGCAACCCTATCTCCAAGACGATTTTCGTCAGTTCATGTTGCAGTCGCTAGCGTATCTATGGTGTAGTGGTTATCACGTCCGCTTTACACGCGGAAGGTCTCAGGTTCGAGCCCTGATAGATACAAAGAAGGTTGATATTTTAGCGATATGTGGACGAGTGAATTGAAGGCTCTCGGTCTCGAAAATTTGCCCATTTTTAAAACGGTTTCATCGTATTTACGATGGCTATGAAGGGTATCTATGGTGTAGTGGTTATCACGTCCGCCTAACACGCGGAAGGTCCCTGGTTCGAGCCTTGGTAGATACATAATGTTCTTTTTTGACTTGTTGTTAGAACGAAACTTTCGGAGGTTTTTGGCAATTTTTTTAAATTGAAAAGTGAAATGTTTTGGGTATCTATGGTGTAGTGGTTATCACGTCCGCCTAACACGTGGAAGGTCCCAGGTTCGAGCCCTGATAGATACAAAGAAGGTTGATATTTTAGCGATATGTGGACGAGTGAATTGGAGGCTCTCGGTCTCGAAAATTTGCCCATTTTTAAAACAGTTTCATCGTATTTACGATGGCTATGACGGGTATCTATGGTGTAGTGGTTATCACGTCCGCCTAACACGCGGAAGGTCCCAGGTTCGAGCCCTGGTAGATACATAATGTTCTTTTTTGACTTGTTGTTAGAACGAAACTTTCGGAGGTTTTTGGCAATTTTTTTAATTTGAAAAGTGAAATGTTTTGGGTATCTATGGTGTAGTGGTTATCACGTCCGCCTAACACGCGGAAGGTCCCAGGTTCGAGCCCTGGTAGATACATAATGTTCTTTTTTGACTTGTTGTTAGAACGAAACTTTAGGAGGTTTTTGGCAATTTTTTTAAATTGAAAAGTGACATATTTTGGGTCCTTGGTAGTATAGTGCTGAGTATCACCGCCTGTTTTAGGGAAGACATGAGTTAAATTCCCCGCCGGGGAGGCATGACCGGCTTCAGTTTTTAAAGATTGCAGAAAATATTTTGGTGGCAATGAAACGGTTTCTTCTTAATACCAAAAATATCCATTTTAAAGAAATCCACTGGTTCAGGCCTTGGTCAAAATGCAACCCTATCTCCAAGACGATTTTCGTCAGTTCATGTTGCAGTCGCTAGCGTATCTATGGTGTAGTGGTTATCACGTCCGCTTTACACGCGGAAGGTCTCAGGTTCGAGCCCTGATAGATACAAAGAAGGTTGATATTTTAGCGATATGTGGACGAGTGAATTGAAGGCTCTCGGTCTCGAAAATTTGCCCATTTTTAAAACGGTTTCATCGTATTTACGATGGCTATGACGGGTATCTATGGTGTAGTGGTTATCACGTCCGCCTAACACGCGGAAGGTCCCAGGTTCGAGCCCTGGTAGATACATAATGTTCTTTTTTGACTTGTTGTTAGAACGAAACTTTCGGAGGTTTTTGGCAATTTTTTTAAATTGAAAAGTAAAATGTTTTGGGTATCTATGGTGTAGTGGTTATCACGTCCGCCTAACACGCGGAAGGTCCCAGGTTCGAGCCCTGGTAGATACATAATGTTCTTTTTTGACTTGTTGTTAGAACGAAACTTTCGGAGGTTTTTGGCAATTTTTTCAAATTGAAAATTGACATATTTTGGGTCCTTGGTAGTATAGTGCTGAGTATCACCGCCTGTTTTACGGAAGACCCGAGTTAAATTCCCCGCCGGGGAGGCATGACCGGCTTCAGTTTTTAAAGATTGCAGAAAATATTTTGGTGGCAATGAAACGGTTTCTTCTTAATACCAAAAATATCCGTTTTAAAGAAATCCACTGGTTCAGGCCTTGGTCAAAATGCAACCCTATCACCCAGACGATTTTCGTCAGTTCATGTTACAATCGCTAGCGTATCTATGGTGTAGTGGTTATCACGTCCGCTTTACACGCGGAAGGTCTCAGGTTCGAGCCCTGATAGATACAAAGAAGGTTGATATTTTAGCGATATGTGGACGAGTGAATTGGAGGCTCTCGGTCTCGAAAATTTATCCATTTTTAAAACAGTTTCATCGTATTTACGATGGCTATGACGGGTATCTATGGTGTAGTGGTTATCACGTCCGCCTAACACGCGGAAGGTCCCAGGTTCGAGCCCTGGTAGATACCTAATGCTCTTTTTTGACTTGTTGTTAGAACGAGACTTTCGGAGGTTTTTGGCAATTTTTTTAAATTGAAAAGTGAAATGTTTTGGGTATCTATGGTGTAGTGGTTATCACGTCCGCCTAACACGCGGAAGGTCCCTGGTTCGAGCCCTGGTAGATACATAATGTTCTTTTTTGACTTGTTGTTAGAACGAAACTTTCGGAGGTTTTTGGCAATTTTTTTAAATTGAAAAGTGAAATGTTTTGGGTATCTATGGTGTAGTGGTTATCACGTCCGCCTAACACGTGGAAGGTCCCAGGTTCGAGCCCTGGTAGATACATAATGTTCTTTTTTGACTTGTTGTTAGAACGAAACTTTCGGAGGTTTTTGGCAATTTTTTCAAATTGAAAAGTGACATATTTTGGGTCCTTGGTAGTATAGTGCTGAGTATCACCGCCTGTTTTACGGAAGACCTGAGTTAAATTCCCCGCCGGGGAGGCATGACCGGCTTCAGTTTTTAAAGATTGCAGAAAATATTTTGGTGGCAATGAAACGGTTTCTTCTTAATACCAAAAATATCCGTTTTAAAGAAATCCACTGGTTCAGGCCTTGGTCAAAATGCAACCCTATCACCCAGACGATTTTCGTCAGTTCATGTTACAGTCGCTAGCGTATCTATGGTGTAGTGGTTATCACGTCCGCTTTACACGCGGAAGGTCTCAGGTTCGAGCCCTGATAGATACAAAGAAGGTTGATATTTTAGCGATATGTGGACGAGTGAATTGGAGGCTCTCGGTCTCGAAAATTTATCCATTTTTAAAACAGTTTCATCGTATTTACGATGGCTATGACGGGTATCTATGGTGTAGTGGTTATCACGTCCGCCTAACACGCGGAAGGTCCCAGGTTCGAGCCCTGGTAGATACCTAATGCTCTTTTTTGACTTGTTGTTAGAACGAAACTTTCGGAGGTTTTTGGCAATTTTTTTAAATTGAAAAGGGAAATGTTTTGGGTATCTATGGTGTAGTGGTTATCACGTCCGCCTAACACGCGGAAGGTCCCTGGTTCGAGCCCTGGTAGATACATAATGTTCTTTTTTGACTTGTTGTTAGAACGAAACTTTCGGAGGTTTTTTGCAATTTTTTTAAATTGAAAAGTGAAATGTTTTGGGTGTCTATGGTGTAGTGGTTATCACGTCCGCCTAACACGTGGAAGGTCCCAGGTCCGAGCCCTGATAGATACAAAGAAGGTTGATATTTTAGCGATATGTGGACGAGTGAATTGGAGGCTCTCGGTCTCGAAAATTTGCCCATTTTTAAAACAGTTTCATCGTATTTACGATGGCTATGACGGGTATCTATGGTGTAGTGGTTATCACGTCCGCCTAACACGCGGAAGGTCCCAGGTTCGAGAACTGGTAGATACATAATGTTCTTTTTTGACTTGTTGTTAGAACGAATCTTTCGGAGGTTTTTGGCAATTTTTTTAATTTGAAAAGTGAAATGTTTTGGGTATCTATGGTGTAGTGGTTATCACGTCCGCCTAACACGTGGAAGGTCCCAGGTTCGAGCCCTGGTAGATACATAATGTCCTTTTTTGACTTGTTGTTAGAACGAAACTTTCGGAGGTTTTTGGCAATTTTTTTAAATTGAAAAGCGAAATGTTCTGGGTATCTATGGTGTAGTGGTTATCACGTCCGCCTAACACGCGGAAGGTCCCAGGTTCGAGAACTGGTAGATACATAATGTTCTTTTTTGACTTGTTGTTAGAACGAATCTTTCGGAGGTTTTTGGCAATTTTTTTAATTTGAAAAGTGAAATGTTTTGGGTATCTATGGTGTAGTGGTTATCACGTCCGCCTAACACGTGGAAGGTCCCAGGTTCGAGCCCTGGTAGATACATAATGTTCTTTTTTGACTTGTTGTTAGAACGAAACTTTCGGAGGTTTTTGGCAATTTTTTTAAATTGAAAAGTGACATATTTTGAGTCCTTGGTAGTATAGTGCTGAGTATCACCGCCTGTTTTACGGAAGACCTGAGTTAAATTCCCCGCCGGGGAGGCATGACTGGCTTCAGTTTTTAAAGATTGCAGAAAATATTTTGGTGGCAATGAAACGGTTTCTTCTTAATACCAAAAATATCCGTTTTAAAGATATCCACTGGTTCAGGCCTTGGTCAAAATGCAACCCTATCTCCAAGACCATTTTCGTCAGTTCAAGTTACAGTCGCTAGCGTATCTATGGTGTAGTGGTTATCACGTCCGCCTAACACGCGGAAGGTCCCTGGTTCGAGCCCTGGTAGATACATAATGTTCTTTTTTGACTTGTTGTTAGAACGAAACTTTCGGAGGTTTTTGGCAATTTTTTTAAATTGAAAAATGAAATGTTTTGGGTATCTATGGTGTAGTGGTTATCACGTCCGCCTAACACGCGGAAGGTCCCTGGTTCGAGCCCTGGTAGATACATAATGTTCTTTTTTGACTTGTTGTTAGAACGAAACTTTCGGAGGTTTTTGGCAATTTTTTCAAATTGAAAAGTGACATATTTTGGGTCCTTGGTAGTATAGTGCTGAGTATCACCGCCTTTTTTTACGGAAGACCTGAGTTAAATTCCCCGCCGGGGAGGCATGACCGGCTTCAGTTTTTAAAGATTGCAGAAAATATTTTGGTGGCAATGAAACGGTTTCTTCTTAATACCAAAAATATCCGTTTTAAAGAAATCCACTGGTTCAGGCCTTGGTCAAAATGCAACCCTATCTCCAAGACGATTTTCGTCAGTTCATGTTGCAGTCGCTAGCGTATCTATGGTGTAGTGGTTATCACGTCCGCTTTACACGCGGAAGGTCTCAGGTTCGAGCCCTGATAGATACAAAGAAGGTTGATATTTTAGCGATATGTGGACGAGTGAATTGAAGGCTCTCGGTCTCGAAAATTTGCCCATTTTTAAAACGGTTTCATCGTATTTACGATGGCTATGAAGGGTATCTATGGTGTAGTGGTTATCACGTCCGCCTAACACGCGGAAGGTCCCTGGTTCGAGCCTTGGTAGATACATAATGTTCTTTTTTGACTTGTTGTTAGAACGAAACTTTCGGAGGTTTTTGGCAATTTTTTTAAATTGAAAAGTGAAATGTTTTGGGTATCTATGGTGTAGTGGTTATCACGTCCGCCTAACACGTGGAAGGTCCCAGGTTCGAGCCCTGATAGATACAAAGAAGGTTGATATTTTAGCGATATGTGGACGAGTGAATTGGAGGCTCTCGGTCTCGAAAATTTGCCCATTTTTAAAACAGTTTCATCGTATTTACGATGGCTATGACGGGTATCTATGGTGTAGTGGTTATCACGTCCGCCTAACACGCGGAAGGTCCCAGGTTCGAGCCCTGGTAGATACATAATGTTCTTTTTTGACTTGTTGTTAGAACGAAACTTTCGGAGGTTTTTGGCAATTTTTTTAATTTGAAAAGTGAAATGTTTTGGGTATCTATGGTGTAGTGGTTATCACGTCCGCCTAACACGCGGAAGGTCCCAGGTTCGAGCCCTGGTAGATACATAATGTTCTTTTTTGACTTGTTGTTAGAACGAAACTTTAGGAGGTTTTTGGCAATTTTTTTAAATTGAAAAGTGACATATTTTGGGTCCTTGGTAGTATAGTGCTGAGTATCACCGCCTGTTTTAGGGAAGACATGAGTTAAATTCCCCGCCGGGGAGGCATGACCGGCTTCAGTTTTTAAAGATTGCAGAAAATATTTTGGTGGCAATGAAACGGTTTCTTCTTAATACCAAAAATATCCATTTTAAAGAAATCCACTGGTTCAGGCCTTGGTCAAAATGCAACCCTATCTCCAAGACGATTTTCGTCAGTTCATGTTGCAGTCGCTAGCGTATCTATGGTGTAGTGGTTATCACGTCCGCTTTACACGCGGAAGGTCTCAGGTTCGAGCCCTGATAGATACAAAGAAGGTTGATATTTTAGCGATATGTGGACGAGTGAATTGAAGGCTCTCGGTCTCGAAAATTTGCCCATTTTTAAAACGGTTTCATCGTATTTACGATGGCTATGACGGGTATCTATGGTGTAGTGGTTATCACGTCCGCCTAACACGCGGAAGGTCCCAGGTTCGAGCCCTGGTAGATACATAATGTTCTTTTTTGACTTGTTGTTAGAACGAAACTTTCGGAGGTTTTTGGCAATTTTTTTAAATTGAAAAGTAAAATTTTTGGGTATCTATGGTGTAGTGGTTATCACGTCCGCCTAACACGCGGAAGGTCCCAGGTTCGAGCCCTGGTAGATACATAATGTTCTTTTTTGACTTGTTGTTAGAACGAAACTTTCGGAGGTTTTTGGCAATTTTTTCAAATTGAAAATTGACATATTTTGGGTCCTTGGTAGTATAGTGCTGAGTATCACCGCCTGTTTTACGGAAGACCCGAGTTAAATTCCCCGCCGGGGAGGCATGACCGGCTTCAGTTTTTAAAGATTGCAGAAAATATTTTGGTGGCAATGAAACGGTTTCTTCTTAATACCAAAAATATCCGTTTTAAAGAAATCCACTGGTTCAGGCCTTGGTCAAAATGCAACCCTATCACCCAGACGATTTTCGTCAGTTCATGTTACAATCGCTAGCGTATCTATGGTGTAGTGGTTATCACGTCCGCTTTACACGCGGAAGGTCTCAGGTTCGAGCCCTGATAGATACAAAGAAGGTTGATATTTTAGCGATATGTGGACGAGTGAATTGGAGGCTCTCGGTCTCGAAAATTTATCCATTTTTAAAACAGTTTCATCGTATTTACGATGGCTATGACGGGTATCTATGGTGTAGTGGTTATCACGTCCGCCTAACACGCGGAAGGTCCCAGGTTCGAGCCCTGGTAGATACCTAATGCTCTTTTTTGACTTGTTGTTAGAACGAGACTTTCGGAGGTTTTTGGCAATTTTTTTAAATTGAAAAGTGAAATGTTTTGGGTATCTATGGTGTAGTGGTTATCACGTCCGCCTAACACGCGGAAGGTCCCTGGTTCGAGCCCTGGTAGATACATAATGTTCTTTTTTGACTTGTTGTTAGAACGAAACTTTCGGAGGTTTTTGGCAATTTTTTTAAATTGAAAAGTGAAATGTTTTGGGTATCTATGGTGTAGTGGTTATCACGTCCGCCTAACACGTGGAAGGTCCCAGGTTCGAGCCCTGGTAGATACATAATGTTCTTTTTTGACTTGTTGTTAGAACGAAACTTTCGGAGGTTTTTGGCAATTTTTTCAAATTGAAAAGTGACATATTTTGGGTCCTTGGTAGTATAGTGCTGAGTATCACCGCCTGTTTTACGGAAGACCTGAGTTAAATTCCCCGCCGGGGAGGCATGACCGGCTTCAGTTTTTAAAGATTGCAGAAAATATTTTGGTGGCAATGAAACGGTTTCTTCTTAATACCAAAAATATCCGTTTTAAAGAAATCCACTGGTTCAGGCCTTGGTCAAAATGCAACCCTATCACCCAGACGATTTTCGTCAGTTCATGTTACAGTCGCTAGCGTATCTATGGTGTAGTGGTTATCACGTCCGCTTTACACGCGGAAGGTCTCAGGTTCGAGCCCTGATAGATACAAAGAAGGTTGATATTTTAGCGATATGTGGACGAGTGAATTGGAGGCTCTCGGTCTCGAAAATTTATCCATTTTTAAAACAGTTTCATCGTATTTACGATGGCTATGACGGGTATCTATGGTGTAGTGGTTATCACGTCCGCCTAACACGCGGAAGGTCCCAGGTTCGAGCCCTGGTAGATACCTAATGCTCTTTTTTGACTTGTTGTTAGAACGAAACTTTCGGAGGTTTTTGGCAATTTTTTTAAATTGAAAAGGGAAATGTTTTGGGTATCTATGGTGTAGTGGTTATCACGTCCGCCTAACACGCGGAAGGTCCCTGGTTCGAGCCCTGGTAGATACATAATGTTCTTTTTTGACTTGTTGTTAGAACGAAACTTTCGGAGGTTTTTTGCAATTTTTTTAAATTGAAAAGTGAAATGTTTTGGGTGTCTATGGTGTAGTGGTTATCACGTCCGCCTAACACGTGGAAGGTCCCAGGTCCGAGCCCTGATAGATACAAAGAAGGTTGATATTTTAGCGATATGTGGACGAGTGAATTGGAGGCTCTCGGTCTCGAAAATTTGCCCATTTTTAAAACAGTTTCATCGTATTTACGATGGCTATGACGGGTATCTATGGTGTAGTGGTTATCACGTCCGCCTAACACGCGGAAGGTCCCAGGTTCGAGAACTGGTAGATACATAATGTTCTTTTTTGACTTGTTGTTAGAACGAATCTTTCGGAGGTTTTTGGCAATTTTTTTAATTTGAAAAGTGAAATGTTTTGGGTATCTATGGTGTAGTGGTTATCACGTCCGCCTAACACGTGGAAGGTCCCAGGTTCGAGCCCTGGTAGATACATAATGTCCTTTTTTGACTTGTTGTTAGAACGAAACTTTCGGAGGTTTTTGGCAATTTTTTTAAATTGAAAAGCGAAATGTTCTGGGTATCTATGGTGTAGTGGTTATCACGTCCGCCTAACACGCGGAAGGTCCCAGGTTCGAGAACTGGTAGATACATAATGTTCTTTTTTGACTTGTTGTTAGAACGAATCTTTCGGAGGTTTTTGGCAATTTTTTTAATTTGAAAAGTGAAATGTTTTGGGTATCTATGGTGTAGTGGTTATCACGTCCGCCTAACACGTGGAAGGTCCCAGGTTCGAGCCCTGGTAGATACATAATGTTCTTTTTTGACTTGTTGTTAGAACGAAACTTTCGGAGGTTTTTGGCAATTTTTTTAAATTGAAAAGTGACATATTTTGAGTCCTTGGTAGTATAGTGCTGAGTATCACCGCCTGTTTTACGGAAGACCTGAGTTAAATTCCCCGCCGGGGAGGCATGACTGGCTTCAGTTTTTAAAGATTGCAGAAAATATTTTGGTGGCAATGAAACGGTTTCTTCTTAATACCAAAAATATCCGTTTTAAAGATATCCACTGGTTCAGGCCTTGGTCAAAATGCAACCCTATCTCCAAGACCATTTTCGTCAGTTCAAGTTACAGTCGCTAGCGTATCTATGGTGTAGTGGTTATCACGTCCGCCTAACACGCGGAAGGTCCCTGGTTCGAGCCCTGGTAGATACATAATGTTCTTTTTTGACTTGTTGTTAGAACGAAACTTTCGGAGGTTTTTGGCAATTTTTTTAAATTGAAAAATGAAATGTTTTGGGTATCTATGGTGTAGTGGTTATCACGTCCGCCTAACACGCGGAAGGTCCCTGGTTCGAGCCCTGGTAGATACATAATGTTCTTTTTTGACTTGTTGTTAGAACGAAACTTTCGGAGGTTTTTGGCAATTTTTTCAAATTGAAAAGTGACATATTTTGGGTCCTTGGTAGTATAGTGCTGAGTATCACCGCCTTTTTTTACGGAAGACCTGAGTTAAATTCCCCGCCGGGGAGGCATGACCGGCTTCAGTTTTTAAAGATTGCAGAAAATATTTTGGTGGCAATGAAACGGTTTCTTCTTAATACCAAAAATATCCGTTTTAAAGAAATCCACTGGTTCAGGCCTTGGTCAAAATGCAACCCTATCTCCAAGACCATTTTCGTCAGTTCATGATGCAGTCGCTAGCGTATCTATGGTGTAGTGGTTATCACGTCCTCTTTACACGCGGAAGGTCTCAGGTTCGAGCCCTGATAGATACAAAGAAGGTTGATATTTTAGCGATATGTGGACGAGTGAAATGGAGGCTCTCGGTCTCGAAAATTTGCCCATTTTTAAAACGGTTTCATCGTATTTACGATGGCTATGACGGGTATCTATGGTGTAGTGGTTATCACGTCCGCCCAACACGCGGAAGGTCCCAGGTTCGAGCCCTGGTAGATACATAATGTTCTTTTTTGACTTGTTGTTAGAACGAAACTTTCGGAGGTTTTTGGCAATTTTTTTAAATTGAAAAGTGACATATTTTGGGTCCTTGGTAGTATAGTGCTGAGTATCACCGCCTGTTTTACGGAAGACCTGAGTTAAATTCCCCGCCGGGGAGGCATGACCGGCTTCAGTTTTTAAAGATTGCAGAAAATATTTTGGTGGCAATGAAACGGTTTCTTCTTAATACCAAAAATATCCGTTTTAAAGAAATCCACTGGTTCAGGCCTTGGTCAAAATGCAACCCTATCACCCAGACGATTTTCGTCAGTTCATGTAACAGTCGCTAGCGTATCTATGGTGTAGTGGTTATCACGTCCGCTTTACACGCGGAAGGTCTCAGGTTCGAGCCCTGATAGATACAAAGAAGGTTGATATTTTAGCGATATGTGGACGAGTGAATTGAAGGCTCTCGGTCTCGAAAATTTGCCCATTTTTAAAACGGTTTCATCGTATTTACGTTGGCTATGACGGGTATCTATGGTGTAGTGGTTATCACGTCCGCCTAACACGCGGAAGGTCCCAGGTTCGAGCCCTGGTAGATACATAATGTTCTTTTTTGACTTGTTGTTAGAACGAAACTTTCGGAGGTTTTTGGCAATTTTTTCAAATTGAAAAGTGACATATTTTGGGTCCTTGGTAGTATAGTGCTGAGTATCACCGCCTGTTTTACGGAAGACCTGAGTTAAATTCCCCGCCGGGGAGGCATGACCGGCTTCAGTTTTTAAAGATTGCAGAAAATATTTTGGTGGCAATGAAACGGTTTCTTCTTAATACGAAAAATATCCGTTTTAAAGAAATCCACTGGTTCAGGCCTTGGTCAAAATGCAACCCTATCACCCAGACGATTTTCGTCAGTTCATGTTACAGTCGCTAGCGTATCTATGGTGTAGTGGTTATCACGTCCGCTTTACACGCGGAAGGTCTCAGGTTCGAGCCCTGATAGATACAAAGAAGGTTGATATTTTAGCGATATGTGGACGAGTGAATTGGAGGCTCTCGGTCTCGAAAATTTATCCATTTTTAAAACAGTTTCATCGTATTTACGATGGCTATGACGGGTATCTATGGTGTAGTGGTTATCACGTCCGCCTAACACGCGGAAGGTCCCAGGTTCGAGAACTGGTAGATACATAATGTTCTTTTTTGACTTGTTGTTAGAACGAAACTTTCGGAGGTTTTTGGCAATTTTTTTAATTTGAAAAGTGAAATGTTTTGGGTATCTATGGTGTAGTGGTTATCACGTCCGCCTAACACGTGGAAGGTCCCAGGTTCGAGCCCTGGTAGATACATAATGTCCTTTTTTGACTTGTTGTTAGAACGAAACTTTCGGAGGTTTTTGGCAATTTTTTTAAATTGAAAAGCGAAATGTTTTGGGTATCTATGGTGTAGTGGTTATCACGTCCGCCTAACACGCGGAAGGTCCCAGGTTCGAGCCCTGTCAGATACATAATGTTCTTTTTTGAATTGTTGTTAGAACGAAACTTTCGGAGGTTTTTGGCAATTTTTTTAAATTGAAAAGTGACATATTTTGGGTCCTTGGTAGTATAGTGCTGAGTATCACCGCCTGTTTTACGGAAGACCTGAGTTAAATTCCCCGCCGGGGAGGCATGACCGGCTTCAGTTTTTAAAGATTGCAGAAAATATTTTGGTGGCAATGAAACGGTTTCTTCTTAATACCAAAAATATCCGTTTTAAAGAAATCCACTGGTTCAGGCCTTGGTCAAAATGCAACCCTATCTCCAAGACAATTTTCGTCAGTTCATGTTGCAGTCGCTAGCGTATCTATGGTGTAGTGGTTATCACGTCCTCTTTACACGCGGAAGGTCTCAGGTTCGAGCATTGATAGATACAAAGAAGGTTGATATTTTAGCGATATGTGGACGAGTGAATTGGAGGCTCTCGGTCTCGAAAATTTGCCCATTTTTAAAACGGTTTCATCGTATTTACGATGGCTATGACGGGTATCTATGGTGTAGTGGTTATCACGTCCGACTAACACGCGGAAGGTCCCAGGTTCGAGCCCTGGTAGATACATAATGTTCTTTTTTGACTTGTTGTTAGAACGAAACTTTCGGAGGTTTTTGGCAATTTTTTTAAATTGAAAAGCGAAATGTTTTGGGTATCTATGGTGTAGTGGTTATCACGTCCGCCTAACACGCGGAAGGTCCCAGGTTCGAGCCCTGGTAGATACATAATGTTCTTTCTTGACTTGTTGTTAGAACGAAACTTTCGGAGGTTTTTGGCAATTTTTTTAAATTGAAAAGTGAAATGTTTTGGGTATCTATGGTGTAGTGGTTATCACGTCCGCCTAACACGTGGAAGGTCCCAGGTTCGAGCCCTGATAGATACAAAGAAGGTTGATATTTTAGCGATATGTGGACGAGTGAATTGGAGGCTCTCGGTCTCGAAAATTTGCCCATTTTTAAAACAGTTTCATCGTATTTACGATGGCTATGACGGGTATCTATGGCGTAGTGGTTATCACGTCCGCCTAACACGCGGAAGGTCCCAGGTTCGAGAACTGGTAGATACATAATGTTCTTTTTTGACTTGTTGTTAGAACGAAACTTTCGGAGGTTTTTGGCAATTTTTTTAATTTGAAAAGTGAAATGTTTTGGGTATCTATGGTGTAGTGGTTATCACGTCCGCCTAACACGTGGAAGGTCCCAGGTTCGAGCCCTGGTAGACACATAATGTCCTTTTTTGACTTGTTGTTAGAACGAAACTTTCGGAGGTTTTTGGCAATTTTTTTAAATTGAAAAGCGAAATGTTTTGGGTATCTATGGTGTAGTGGTTATTACGTCCGCCTAACACGCGGAAGGTCCCTGGTTTGAGCCCTGGTAGATACATAATGTTCTTTTTTGACTTGTTGTTAGAACGAAACTTTCGGAGGTTTTTGGCAATTTTTTTAAATTGAAAAGTGAAATGTTTTGGGTATCTATGGTGTAGTGGTTATCACGTCCGCCTAACACGTGGAAGGTCCCAGGTTCGAGCCCTGATAGATACAAAGAAGGTTGATATTTTAGCGATATGTGGACGAGTGAATTGGAGGCTCTCGGTCTCGAAAATTTGCCCATTTTTCAAACAGTTTCATCGTATTTACGATGGCTATGACGGGTATCTATGGTGTAGTGGTTATCACGTCCGCCTAACACGCGGAAGGTCCCAGGTTCGAGAACTGGTAGATACATAATGTTCTTTTTTGACTTGTTGTTAGAACGAAACTTTCGGAGGTTTTTGGCAATTTTTTTAATTTGAAAAATGAACTGTTTTGGGTATCTATGGTGTAGTGGTTATCACGTCCGCCTAACACGTGGAAGGTCCCAGGTTCGAGCCCTGGTAGATACATAATGTCCTTTTTTGACTTGTTGTTAGAACGAAACTTTCGGAGGTTTTTGGCAATTTTTTTAAATTGAAAAGCGAAATGTTTTGGGTATCTATGGTGTAGTGGTTATCACGTCCGCCTAACACGCGGAAGGTCCCAGGTTCGAGCCCTGGTAGATACATAATGTTCTTTTTTGACTTGTTGTTAGAACGAAACTTTCGGAGGTTTTTGGCAATTTTTTTAAATTGAAAAGTGACATATTTTGGGTCCTTGGTAGTATAGTGCTGAGTATCACCGCCTGTTTTACGGAAGACCTGAGTTAAATTCCCCGCCGGGGAGGCATGACCGGCTTCAGTTTTTAAAGATTGCAGAAAATATTTTGGTGGCAATGAAACGGTTTCTTCTTAATACCAAAAATATCCGTTTTAAAGAAATCCACTGGTTCAGGCCTTGGTCAAAATGCAACCCTATCTCCAAGACAATTTTCGTCAGTTCATGTTCCAGTCGCTAGCGTATCTATGGTGTAGTGGTTATCACGTCCTCTTTACACGCGGAAGGTCTCAGGTTCGAGCATTGATAGATACAAAGAAGGTTGATATTTTAGCGATATGTGGACGAGTGAATTGGAGGCTCTCGGTCTCGAAAATTTGCCCATTTTTAAAACAGTTTCATCGTATTTACGATGGCTATGACGGGTATCTATCGTGTAGTGGTTATCACGTCCGCCTAACACGCGGAAGGTCCCAGGTTCGAGCCCTGGTAGATACATAATGTTCTTTTTTGACTTGTTGTTAGAACGAAACTTTCGGAGGTTTTTGGCAATTTTTTAAATTGAAAAGTGACATATTTTGAGTCCTTGGTAGTATAGTGCTGAGTATCACCGCCTGTTTTACGGAAGACCTGAGTTAAATTCCCCGCCGGGGAGGCATGACCGGCTTCAGTTTTTAAAGATTGCAGAAAATATTTTAGTGGCAATGAAACGGTTTCTTCTAAATACCAAAAATATCCGTTTTAAAGAAATCCACTGGTTCAGGCCTTGGTCAAAATGCAACCCTATCTCCAAGACCATTTTCGTCAGTTCATGATGCAGTCGCTAGCGTATCTATGGTGTAGTGGTTATCACGTCCGCTTTACACGCGGAAGGTCTCAGGTTGAGCCCTGATAGATACATAGAAGGTTGATATTTTAGCGATATGTGGACGAGTGAATTGGAGGCTCTCGGTCTCGAAAATTTGCCCATTTTTAAAACGGTTTCATCGTATTTACGATGGCTATGACGGGTATTAATGGTGTAGTGGTTATCACGTCCGCCTAACACGCGGATGGTCCCAGGTTCGAGCCCTGGTAGATACATAGTGTTCTTTTTTGACTTGTTGTTAGAACGAAACTTTCGGAGGTTTTTGGCAATTTTTTTAATTTGAAAAGTGAAATGTTTTGGGTATCTATGGTGTAGTGGTTATCACGTCCGCTTTACACGCGGAAGGTCTCAGGTTCGAGCCCTGGTAGATACATAATGTTCTTTTTTGACTTGTTGTTAGAACGAAACTTTCGGAGGTTTTTGGCAATTTTTTTAAATTGAAAAGCGAAATGTTTTGGGTATCTATGGTGTAGTGGTTATCACGTCCGCCTAACACGCGGAAGGTCCCAGGTTCGAGCCCTGGTAGATACATAATGTTCTTTTTTGACTTGTTGTTAGAATGAAACTTTCGGAGGTTTTTGGCAATTTTTTCAAATTGAAAAGTGACATATTTTGGGTCCTTGGTAGTATAGTGCTGAGTATCACCGCCTGTTTTACGGAAGACCTGAGTTAAATTCCCCGCCGGGGAGGCATGACCGGCTTCAGTTTTTAAAGATTGCAGAAAATATTTTGGTGGCAATGAAACGGTTTCTTCTTAATACGAAAAATATCCGTTTTAAAGAAATCCACTGGTTCAGGCCTTGGTCAAAATGCAACCCTATCACCCAGACGATTTTCGTCAGTTCATGTTACAGTCGCTAGCGTATCTATGGTGTAGTGGTTATCACGTCCGCTTTACACGCGGAAGGTCTCAGGTTCGAGCCCTGATAGATACAAAGAAGGTTGATATTTTAGCGATATGTGGACGAGTGAATTGGAGGCTCTCGGTCTCGAAAATTTATCCATTTTTAAAACAGTTTCATCGTATTTACGATGGCTATGACGGGTATCTATGGTGTAGTGGTTATCACGTCCGCCTAACACGCGGAAGGTCCCAGGTTCGAGCCCTGGTAGATACCTAATGCTCTTTTTTGACTTGTTGTTAGAACGAAACTTTCGGAGGTTTTTGGCAATTTTTTTAAATTGAAAAGTGAAATGTTTTGGGTATCTATGGTGTAGTGGTTATCACGTCCGCCTAACACGCGGAAGGTCCCTGGTTTGAGCCCTGGTAGATACATAATGTTCTTTTTTGACTTGTTGTTAGAACGAAACTTTCGGAGGTTTTTGGCAATTTTTTTAAATTGAAAAGTGAAATGTTTTGGGTATCTATGGTGTAGTGGTTATCACGTCCGCCTAACACGCGGAAGGTCCCAGGTTCGAGCCCTGGTAGATACATAATGTTCTTTTTTGACTTGTTGTTAGAACGAAACTTTCGGAGGTTTTTGGCAATTTTTTTAAATTGAAAAGTGACATATTTTGGGTCCTTGGTAGTATAGTGCTGAGTATCACCGCCTGTTTTACGGAAGACCTGAGTTAAATTACCCGCCGGGGAGGCATGACCGGCTTCAGTTTTTAAAGATTGCAGAAAATATTTTGGTGGCAATGAAACGGTTTCTTCTTAATACCAAAAATATCCGTTTTAAAGAAATCCACTGGTTCAGGCCTTGGTCAAAATGCAACCCTATCTCCAAGACAATTTTCGTCAGTTCATGTTCCAGTCGCTAGCGTATCTATGGTGTAGTGGTTATCACGTCCTCTTTACACGCGGAAGGTCTCAGGTTCGAGCATTGATAGATACAAAGAAGGTTGATATTTTAGCGATATGTGGACGAGTGAATTGGAGGCTCTCGGTCTCGAAAATTTGCCCATTTTTAAAACAGTTTCATCGTATTTACGATGGCTATGACGGGTATCTATCGTGTAGTGGTTATCACGTCCGCCTAACACGCGGAAGGTCCCAGGTTCGAGCCCTGGTAGATACATAATGTTCTTTTTTGACTTGTTGTTAGAACGAAACTTTCGGAGGTTTTTGGCAATTTTTTAAATTGAAAAGTGACATATTTTGAGTCCTTGGTAGTATAGTGCTGAGTATCACCGCCTGTTTTACGGAAGACCTGAGTTAAATTCCCCGCCGGGGAGGCATGACCGGCTTCAGTTTTTAAAGATTGCAGAAAATATTTTGGTGGCAATGAAACGGTTTCTTCTAAATACCAAAAATATCCGTTTTAAAGAAATCCACTGGTTCAGGCCTTGGTCAAAATGCAACCCTATCTCCAAGACCATTTTCGTCAGTTCATGATGCAGTCGCTAGCGTATCTATGGTGTAGTGGTTATCACGTCCGCTTTACACGCGGAAGGTCTCAGGTTGAGCCCTGATAGATACATAGAAGGTTGATATTTTAGCGATATGTGGACGAGTGAATTGGAGGCTCTCGGTCTCGAAAATTTGCCCATTTTTAAAACGGTTTCATCGTATTTACGATGGCTATGACGGGTATTTATGGTGTAGTGGTTATCACGTCCGCCTAACACGCGGATGGTCCCAGGTTCGAGCCCTGGTAGATACATAATGTTCTTTTTTGACTTGTTGTTAGAACGAAACTTTCGGAGGTTTTTGGCAATTTTTTTAATTTGAAAAGTGAAATGTTTTGGGTATCTATGGTGTAGTGGTTATCACGTCCGCTTTACACGCGGAAGGTCTCAGGTTCGAGCCCTGATAGATACAAAGAAGGTTGATATTTTAGCGATATGTGGACGAGTGAATTGAAGGCTCTCGGTCTCGAAAATTTGCCCATTTTTAAAAAGGTTTCATCGTATTTACGTTGGCTATGACGGGTATCTATGGTGTAGTGGTTATCACGTCCGCCTTACACGCGGAAGGTCCCAGGTTCGAGCCCTGGTAGATACATAATGTTCTTTTTTGACTTGTTGTTAGAACGAAACTTTCGGAGGTTTTTGGCAATTTTTTTAAATTGAAAAGTGACATATTTTGGGTCCTTGGTAGTATAGTGCTGAGTATCACCGCCTGTTTTACGGAAGACCTGAGTTAAATTCCCCGCCGGGGAGGCATGACCGGCTTCAGTTTTTAAAGATTGCAGAAAATATTTTGGTGGCAATGAAACGGTTTCTTCTTAATACCAAAAATATCCGTTTTAAAGAAATCCACTGGTTCAGGCCTTGGTCAAAATGCAACCCTATCTCCAAGACCATTTTCGTCAGTTCATGTTGCAGTCGCTAGCGTATCTATGGTGTAGTGGTTATCACGTCCGCTTTACACGCGGAAGGTCTCAGGTTGAGCCCTGATAGATACATAGAAGGTTGATATTTTAGCGATATGTGGACGAGTGAATTGGAGGCTCTCGGTCTCGAAAATTTGCCCATTTTTAAAACAGTTTCATCGTATTTACGATGGCAATGACGGGTATCTATGGTGTAGTGGTTATCACGTCCGCCTAACACGCGGAAGGTCCCAGGTTCGAGCCCTGGTAGATACATAATGTTCTTTTTTGACTTGTTGTTAGAACGAAACTTTCGGAGGTTTTTGGCAATTTTTTTAAATTGAAAAGTGACATATTTTGGGTCCTTGGTAGTATAGTGCTGAGTATCACCGCCTGTTTTACGGAAGACCTGAGTTAAATTCCCCGCCGGGGAGGCATGACCGGCTTCAGTTTTTAAAGATTGCAGAAAATATTTTGGTGGCAATGAAACGGTTTCTTCTTAATACCAAAAATATCCGTTTTAAAGAAATCCACTGGTTCAGGCCTTGGTCAAAATGCAACCCTATCTCCAAGACCATTTTCGTCAGTTCATGATGCAGTCGCTAGCGTATCTATGGTGTAGTGGTTATCACGTCCGCTTTACACGCGGATGGTCCCAGGTTCGAGCCCTGGTAGATACATAATGTTCTTTTTTGACTTGTTGTTAGAACGAAACTTTCGGAGGTTTTTGGCAATTTTTTAATTTGAAAAGTGAAATGTTTTGGGTATCTATGGTGTAGTGGTTATCACGTCCGCTTTACACGCGGAAGGTCTCAGGTTCGAGCCCTGATAGATACAAAGAAGGTTGATATTTTAGCGATATGTGGACGAGTGAATTGAAGGCTCTCGGTCTCGAAAATTTGCCCATTTTTAAAAAGGTTTCATCGTATTTACGTTGGCTATGACGGGTATCTATGGTGTAGTGGTTATCACGTCCGCCTAACACGCGGAAGGTCCCAGGTTCGAGCCCTGGTAGATACATAATGTTCTTTTTTGACTTGTTGTTAGAACGAAACTTTCGGAGGTTTTTGGCAATTTTTTTAAATTGAAAAGTGACATATTTTGGGTCCTTGGTAGTATAGTGCTGAGTATCACCGCCTGTTTTACGGAAGACCTGAGTTAAATTCCCCGCCGGGGAGGCATGACCGGCTTCAGTTTTTAAAGATTGCAGAAAATATTTTGGTGGCAATGAAACGGTTTCTTCTAAATACCAAAAATATCCGTTTTAAAGAAATCCACTGGTTCAGGCCTTGGTCAAAATGCAACCCTATCACCCAGACGATTTTCGTCAGTTCATGTTACAGTCGCTAGCGTATCTATGGTGTAGTGGTTGTCACGTCCGCTTTACACGCGGAAGGTCTCAGGTTCGAGCCCTGATAGATACAAAGAAGGTTGATATTTTAGCGATATGTGGACGAGTGAATTGGAGGCTCTCGGTCTCGAAAATTTATCCATTTTTAAAACAGTTTCATCGTATTTACGATGGCTATGATGGGTATCTATGGTGTAGTGGTTATCACGTCCGCTTTACACGCGGAAGGTCTCAGGTTGAGCCCTGATAGATACATAGAAGGTTGATATTTTAGCGATATGTGGACGAGTGAATTGGAGGCTCTCGGTCTCGAAAATTTGTCCATTTTTAAAACAGTTTCATCGTATTTACGATGGCAATGACGGGTATCTATGGTGTAGTGGTTATCACGTCCGCCTAACACGCGGAAGGTCCCAGGTTCGAGCCCTGGTAGATACATAATGTTCTTTTTTGACTTGTTGTTAGAACGAAACTTTCGGAGGTTTTTGGCAATTTTTTTAAATTGAAAAGTGACATATTTTGGGTCCTTGGTAGTATAGTGCTGAGTATCACCGCCTGTTTTACGGAAGACCTGAGTTAAATTCCCCGCCGGGGAGGCATGACCGGCTTCAGTTTTTAAAGATTGCAGAAAATATTTTGGTGGCAATGAAACGGTTTCTTCTTAATACCAAAAATATCCGTTTTAAAGAAATCCACTGGTTCAGGCCTTGGTCAAAATGCAACCCTATCTCCAAGACCATTTTCGTCAGTTCATGATGCAGTCGCTAGCGTATCTATGGTGTAGTGGTTATCACGTCCGCTTTACACGCGGATGGTCCCAGGTTCGAGCCCTGGTAGATACATAATGTTCTTTTTTGACTTGTTGTTAGACCGAAACTTTCGGAGGTTTTTGGCAATTTTTTTAATTTGAAAAGTGAAATGTTTTGGGTATCTATGGTGTAGTGGTTATCACGTCCGCTTTACACGCGGAAGGTCTCAGGTTCGAGCCCTGATAGATACAAAGAAGGTTGATATTTTAGCGATATGTGGACGAGTGAATTGAAGGCTCTCGGTCTCAAAAATTTGCCCATTTTTAAAAAGGTTTCATCGTATTTACGTTGGCTATGACGGGTATCTATGGTGTAGTGGTTATCACGTCCGCCTAACACGCGGAAGGTCCCAGGTTCGAGCCCTGGTAGATACATAATGTTCTTTTTTGACTTGTTGTTAGAACGAAACTTTCGGAGGTTTTTGGCAATTTTTTTAAATTGAAAAGTGACATATTTTGGGTCCTTGGTAGTATAGTGCTGAGTATCACCGCCTGTTTTACGGAAGACCTGAGTTAAATTCCCCGCCGGGGAGGCATGACCGGCTTCAGTTTTTAAAGATTGCAGAAAATATTTTGGTGGCAATGAAACGGTTTCTTCTTAATACCAAAAATATCCGTTTTAAAGAAATCCACTGGTTCAGGCCTTGGTCAAAATGCAACCCTATCTCCAAGACCATTTTCGTCAGTTCATGTTGCAGTCGCTAGCGTATCTATGGTGTAGTGGTTATCACGTCCGCTTTACACGCGGAAGGTCTCAGATTGAGCCCTGATAGATACATAGAAGGTTGATATTTTAGCGATATGTGGACGAGTGAATTGGAGGCTCTCGGTCTCGAAAATTTGCCCATTTTTAAAACAGTTTCATCGTATTTACGATGGCAATGACGGGTATCTATGGTGTAGTGGTTATCACGTCCGCCTAACACGCGGAAGGTCCCAGGTTCGAGCCCTGGTAGATACATAATGTTCTTTTTTGACTTGTTGTTAGAACGAAACTTTCGGAGGTTTTTGGCAATTTTTTTAAATTGAAAAGTGACATATTTTGGGTCCTTGGTAGTATAGTGCTGAGTATCACCGCCTGTTTTACGGAAGACCTGAGTTAAATTCCCCGCCGGGGAGGCATGACCGGCTTCAGTTTTTAAAGATTGCAGAAAATATTTTGGTGGCAATGAAACGGTTTCTTCTTAATACCAAAAATATCCGTTTTAAAGAAATCCACTGGTTCAGGCCTTGGTCAAAATGCAACCCTATCTCCAAGACCATTTTCGTCAGTTCATGATGCAGTCGCTAGCGTATCTATGGTGTAGTGGTTATCACGTCCGCTTTACACGCGGATGGTCCCAGGTTCGAGCCCTGGTAGATACATAATGTTCTTTTTTGACTTGTTGTTAGAACGAAACTTTCGGAGGTTTTTGGCAATTTTTTTAATTTGAAAAGTGAAATGTTTTGGGTATCTATGGTGTAGTGGTTATCACGTCCGCTTTACACGCGGATGGTCCCAGGTTCGAGCCCTGGTAGATACATAATGTTCTTTTTTGACTTGTTGTTAGAACGAAACTTTCGGAGGTTTTTGGCAATTTTTTTAATTTGAAAAGTGAAATGTTTTGGGTATCTATGGTGTAGTGGTTATCACGTCCGCTTTACACGCGGAAGGTCTCAGGTTCGAGCCCTGATAGATACAAAGAAGGTTGATATTTTAGCGATATGTGGACGAGTGAATTGAAGGCTCTCGGTCTCGAAAATTTGCCCATTTTTAAAAAGGTTTCATCGTATTTACGTTAGCTATGACGGGTATCTATGGTGTAGTGGTTATCACGTCCGCTTTACACGCGGATGGTCCCAGGTTCGAGCCCTGGTAGATACATAATGTTCTTTTTTGACTTGTTGTTAGAACGAAACTTTCGGAGGTTTTTGGCAATTTTTTTAATTTGAAAAGTGAAATGTTTTGGGTATCTATGGTGTAGTGGTTATCACGTCCGCTTTACACGCGGAAGGTCTCAGGTTCGAGCCCTGATAGATACAAAGAAGGTTGATATTTTAGCGATATGTGGACGAGTGAATTGAAGGCTCTCGGTCTCGAAAATTTGCCCATTTTTAAAAAGGTTTCATCGTATTTACGTTAGCTATGACGGGTATCTATGGTGTAGTGGTTATCACGTCCGCCTAACACGCGGAAGGTCCCAGGTTCGAGCCCTGGTAGATACATAATGTTCTTTTTTGACTTGTTGTTAGAACGAAACTTTCGGCGGTTTTTGGCAATTTTTTTAATTTGAAAAGTGAAATGTTTTGGGTATCTATGGTGTAGTGGTTATCACGTCCGCTTTACACGCGGAAGGTCTCAGGTTCGAGCCCTGATAGATACAAAGAAGGTTGATATTTTAGCGATATGTGGACGAGTGAATTGAAGGCTCTCGGTCTCGAAAATTTGCCCATTTTTAAAAAGGTTTCATCGTATTTACGTTGGCTATGACGGGTATCTATGGTGTAGTGGTTATCACGTCCGCCTAACACGCGGAAGGTCCCAGGTTCGAGCCCTGGTAGATACATAATGTTCTTTTTTGACTTGTTGTTAGAACGAAACTTTCGGAGGTTTTTGGCAATTTTTTTAAATTGAAAAGTGACATATTTTGGGTCCTTGGTAGTATAGTGCTGAGTATCACCGCCTGTTTTACGGAAGACCTGAGTTAAATTCCCCGCCGGGGAGGCATGACCGGCTTCAGTTTTTAAAGATTGCAGAAAATATTTTGGTGGCAATGAAACGGTTTCTTCTTAATACCAAAAATATCCGTTTTAAAGAAATCCACTGGTTCAGGCCTTGGTCAAAATGCAACCCTATCTCCAAGACCATTTTCGTCAGTTCATGATGCAATCGCTAGCGTATCTATGGTGTAGTGGTTATCACGTCCGCTTTACACGCGGATGGTCCCAGGTTCGAGCCCTGGTAGATACATAATGTTCTTTTTTGACTTGTTGTTAGAACGAAACTTTCGGAGGTTTTTGGCAATTTTTTTAATTTGAAAAGTGAAATGTTTTGGGTATCTATGGTGTAGTGGTTATCACGTCCGCTTTACACGCGGAAGGTCTCAGGTTCGAGCCCTGATAGATACAAAGAAGGTTGATATTTTAGCGATATGTGGACGAGTGAATTGAAGGCTCTCGGTCTCGAAAATTTGCCCATTTTTAAAAAGGTTTCATCGTATTTACGTTAGCTATGACGGGTATCTATGGTGTAGTGGTTATCACGTCCGCCTAACACGCGGAAGGTCCCAGGTTCGAGCCCTGGTAGATACATAATGTTCTTTTTTGACTTGTTGTTAGAACGAAACTTTCGGAGGTTTTTGGCAATTTTTTTAAATTGAAAAGTGACATATTTTGGGTCCTTGGTAGTATAGTGCTGAGTATCACCGCCTGTTTTACGGAAGACCTGAGTTAAATTCCCCGCCGGGGAGGCATGACCGGCTTCAGTTTTTAAAGATTGCAGAAAATATTTTGGTGGCAATGAAACGGTTTCTTCTTAATACCAAAAATATCCGTTTTAAAGAAATCCACTGGTTCAGGCCTTGGTCAAAATGCAACCCTATCTCCAAGACCATTTTCGTCAGTTCATGATGCAATCGCTAGCGTATCTATGGTGTAGTGGTTATCACGTCCGCTTTACACGCGGATGGTCCCAGGTTCGAGCCCTGGTAGATACATAATGTTCTTTTTTGACTTGTTGTTAGAACGAAACTTTCGGAGGTTTTTGGCAATTTTTTTAATTTGAAAAGTGAAATGTTTTGGGTATCTATGGTGTAGTGGTTATCACGTCCGCTTTACACGCGGAAGGTCTCAGGTTCGAGCCCTGATAGATACAAAGAAGGTTGATATTTTAGCGATATGTGGACGAGTGAATTGAAGGCTCTCGGTCTCGAAAATTTGCCCATTTTTAAAAAGGTTTCATCGTATTTACGTTAGCTATGACGGGTATCTATGGTGTAGTGGTTATCACGTCCGCCTAACACGCGGAAGGTCCCAGGTTCGAGCCCTGGTAGATACATAATGTTCTTTTTTGACTTGTTGTTAGAACGAAACTTTCGGAGGTTTTTGGCAATTTTTTTAAATTGAAAAGTGACATATTTTGGGTCCTTGGTAGTATAGTGCTGAGTATCACCGCCTGTTTTACGGAAGACCTGAGTTAAATTCCCCGCCGGGGAGGCATGACCGGCTTCAGTTTTTAAAGATTGCAGAAAATATTTTGGTGGCAATGAAACGGTTTCTTCTTAATACCAAAAATATCCGTTTTAAAGAAATCCACTGGTTCAGGCCTTGGTCAAAATGCAACCCTATCTCCAAGACCATTTTCGTCAGTTCATGTTGCAGTCGCTAGCGTATCTATGGTGTAGTGGTTATCACGTCCGCTTTACACGCGGAAGGTCTCAGGTTGAGCCCTGATAGATACATAGAAGGTTGATATTTTAGCGATATGTGGACGAGTGAATTGGAGGCTCTCGGTCTCGAAAATTTGCCCATTTTTAAAACAGTTTCATCGTATTTACGATGGCAATGACGGTTATCTATGGTGTAGTGGTTATCACGTCCGCCTAACACGCGGAAGGTCCCAGGTTCGAGCCCTGGTAGATACATAATGTTCTTTTTTGACTTGTTGTTAGAACGAAACTTTCGGAGGTTTTTGGCAATTTTTTTAAATTGAAAAGTGACATATTTTGGGTCCTTGGTAGTATAGTGCTGAGTATCACCGCCTGTTTTACGGAAGACCTGAGTTAAATTCCCCGCCGGGGAGGCATGACCGGCTTCAGTTTTTAAAGATTGCAGAAAATATTTTGGTGGCAATGAAACGGTTTCTTCTTAATACCAAAAATATCCGTTTTAAAGAAATCCACTGGTTCAGGCCTTGGTCAAAATGCAACCCTATCTCCAAGACCATTTTCGTCAGTTCATGATGCAGTCGCAAGCGTATCTATGGTGTAGTGGTTATCACGTCCGCTTTACACGCGGAAGGTCTCAGGTTGAGCCCTGATAGATACATAGAAGGTTGATATTTTAGCGATATGTGGACGAGTGAATTGGAGGCTCTCAGTCTCGAAAATTTGCCCATTTTTAAAACGGTTTCATCGTATTTACGATGGCTATGACGGGTATCTATGGTGTAGTGGTTATCACGTCCGCCTAACACGCGGATGGTCCCAGGTTCGAGCCCTGGTAGATACATAATGTTCTTGTTTGACTTGTTGTTAGAACGAAACTTTCGGAGGTTTTTGGCAATTTTTTTAAATTGAAAAGTGAAATGTTTTGGGTATCTATGGTGTAGTGGTTATCACGTCCGCCTAACACGCGGAAGGTCCCAGGTTCGAGCCCTGGTAGATACATAATGTTCTTTTTTGACTTGTTGTTAGAACGAAACTTTCGGAGGTTTTTGGCAATTTTTTTAAATTGAAAAGTGACATATTTTGGGTCCTTGGTAGTATAGTGCTGAGTATCACCGCCTGTTTTACGGAAGACCTGAGTTAAATTCCCCGCCGGGGAGGCATGACCGGCTTCAGTTTTTAAAGATTGCAGAAAATATTTTGGTGGCAATGAAACGGTTTCTTCTTAATACCAAAAATATCCGTTTTAAAGAAATCCACTGGTTCAGGCCTTGGTCAAAATGCAACCCTATCTCCAAGACCATTTTCGTCAGTTCATGTTGCAGTCGCTAGCGTATCTATGGTGTAGTGGTTATCACGTCCGCTTTACACGCGGAAGGTCTCAGGTTGAGCCCTGATAGATACATAGAAGGTTGATATTTTAGCGATATGTGGACGAGTGAATTGGAGGCTCTCGGTCTCGAAAATTTGCCCATTTTTAAAACGGTTTCATCGTATTTACGATGGCTATGACGGGTATCTATGGTTATCACGTCCGCCTAACACGCGGAAGGTCCCAGGTTCGAGCCCTGGTAGATACATAATGTTCTTTTTTGACTTGTTGTTAGAACGAAACTTTCGGAGGTTTTTGGCAATTTTTTTAAATTGAAAAGTGATAGGTTTTGGGTATCTATGGTGTAGTGGTTATCACGTCCGCCTAACACGCGGAAGGTCCCAGGTTCGAGCCCTGGTAGATACATAATGTTCTTTTTTGACTTGTTGTTAGAACGAAACTTTCGGAGGTTTTTGGCAACTTTTTTAAATTGAAAAGTGACATATTTTGGGTCCTTGGTAGTATAGTGCTGAGTATCACCGCCTGTTCTACGGAAGACCTGAGTTAAATTCCCCGCCGGGGAGGCATGACCGGCTTCAGTTTTTAAAGATTGCAGAAAATATTTTGGTGGCAATGAAACGGTTTCTTCTTAATACCAAAAATATCCGTTTTAAAGAAATCCACTGGTTCCGGCCTTGGTCAAAATGCAACCCTATCTCCAAGACGATTTTCGTCAGTTCATGTTGCAGTCGCTAGCGTATCTATGGTGTAGTGGTTATCACGTCCTCTTTACACGCGGAAGGTCTCAGGTTCGAGCCCTGATAGATACAAAGAAGGTTGATATTTTAGCGATATGTGGACGAGTGAATTGGAGGCTCTCGGTCTCGAAAATTTGCCCATTTTTAAAACAGTTTCATCGTATTTACGATGGCTATGACGGGTATCTATGGTGTAGTGGTTATCACGTCCGCCTAACACGCGGAAGGTCCCAGGTTCGAGCCCTGGTAGATACATAATGTTCTTTTTTGACTTGTTGTTAGAACGAAACTTTCGGAGATTTTTGGCAATTTTTTTAAATTGAAAAGTGATATGTTTTGGGTATCTATGGTGTAGTGGTTATCACGTCCGCTTTACACGCGGAAGGTCTCAGGTTCGAGCCCTGATAGATACAAAGAAGGTTGATATTTTAGCGATATGTGGACGAGTGAATTGAAGGCTCTCGGTCTCGAAAATTTGCCCATTTTTAAAACGGTTTCATCGTATTTACGTTGGCTATGACGGGTATCTATGGTGTAGTGGTTATCACGTCCGCCTAACACGCGGAAGGTCCCAGGTTCGAGCCCTGGTAGATACATAATGTTCTTTTTTGACTTGTTGTTAGAACGAAACTTTCGGAGGTTTTTGGCAACTTTTTTAAATTGAAAAGTGACATATTTTGGGTCCTTTGTAGTATAGTGCTGAGTATCACCGCCTGTTTTACGGAAGACCTGAGTTAAATTCCCCGTAGGGGAGGCATGACCGGCTTCAGTTTTTAAAGATTGCAGAAAATATTTTGGTGGCAATGAAACGGTTTCTTCTTAATACCAAAAATATCCGTTTTAAAGAAATCCACTGGTTCCGGCCTTGGTCAAAATGCAACCCTATCTCCAAGACGATTTTCGTCAGTTCATGTTGCAGTCGCTAGCGTATCTATGGTGTAGTGGTTATCACGTCCTCTTTACACGCGAAAGGTCTCAGGTTCGAGCCCTGATAGATACAAAGAAGGTTGATATTTTAGCGATATGTGGACGAGTGAATTGGAGGCTCTCGGTCTCGAAAATTTGCCCATTTTTAAAACAGTTTCATCGTATTTACGATGGCTATGACGGGTATCTATGGTGTAGTGGTTATCACGTCCGCCTAACACGCGGAAGGTCCCAGGTTCGAGCCCTGGTAGATACATAATGTTCTTTTTTGACTTGTTGTTAGAACGAAACTTTCGGAGGTTTTTGGCAATTTTTTTAAATTGAAAAGTGATATGTTTTGGGTATCTATGGTGTAGTGTTTATCACGTCCGCCTAACACGCGGAAGGTCCCAGGTTCGAGCCCTGGTAGAAACATAATGTTCTTTTTTGACTTGTTGTTAGAACGAAACTTTCGGAGGTTTTTGGCAATTTTTTTAAATTGAAAAGTGAAATGTTTTGGGTATCTATGGTGTAGTGGTTATCACGTCCGCCTAACACGCGGAAGGTCCCAGGTTCGAGCCCTGGTAGATACATAATGTTCTTTTTTGACTTGTTGTTAGAACGAAACTTTCGGAGGTTTTTGGCAACTTTTTTAAATTGAAAAGTGACATATTTTGGGTCCTTGGTAGTATAGTGCTGAGTATCACCGCCTGTTTTACGGAAGACCTGAGTTAAATTCCCCGTAGGGGAGGCATGACCGGCTTCAGTTTTTAAAGATTGCAGAAAATATTTTGGTGGCAATGAAACGGTTTCTTCTTAATACCAAAAATATCCGTTTTAAAGAAATCCACTGGTTCAGGCCTTGGTCAAAATGCAACCCTATCTCCAAGACGATTTTCGTCAGTTCATGTTGCAGTCGCTAGCGTATCTATGGTGTAGTGGTTATCACGTCCTCTTTACACGCGGAAGGTCTCAGGTTCGAGCCCTGATAGATACAAAGAAGATTGATATTTTAGCGATATGTGGACGAGTGAATTGGAGGCTCTCGGTCTCGAAAATTTGCCCATTTTTAAAACAGTTTCATCGTATTTACGATGGCTATGACGGGTATCTATGGTGTAGTGGTTATCACGTCCGCCTAATACGCGGAAGGTCCCAGGTTCGAGCCCTGGTAGATACATAATGTTCTTTTTTGACTTGTTGTTAGAACGAAACTTTCGGAGGTTTTTGGCAATTTTTTTAAATTGAAAAGTGATATGTTTTGGGTATCTATGGTGTAGTGGTTATCACGTCCGCTTTACACGCGGAAGGTCTCAGGTTCGAGCCCTGATAGATACAAAGAAGGTTGATATTTAAGCGATATGTGGACGAGTGAATTGGAGGCTCTCGGTCTCGAAAATTTGCCCATTTTTAAAACAGTTTCATCGTATTTACGACGGCTATGACGGGTATCTATGGTGTAGTGGTTATCACGTCCGCCTAATACGCGGAAGGTCCCAGGTTCGAGCCCTGGTAGATACATAATGTTCTTTTTTGACTTGTTGTTAGAACGAAACTTTCGGAGGTTTTTGGCAATTTTTTTAAATTGAAAAGTGAGATGTTTTGGGTATCTATGGTGTAGTGGTTATCACGTCCTCTTTACACGCGGAAGGTCTCAGGTTCGAGCCCTGATAGATACAAAGAAGATTGATATTTTAGCGATATGTGGACGAGTGAATTGGAGGCTCTCGGTCTCGAAAATTTGCCCATTTTTAAAACAGTTTCATCGTATTTACGATGGCTATGACGGGTATCTATGGTGTAGTGGTTATCACGTCCGCCTAATACGCGGAAGGTCCCAGGTTCGAGCCCTGGTAGATACATAATGTCCTTTTTTGACTTGTTGTTAGAACGAAACTTTCGGAGGTTTTTGGCAATTTTTTTAAATTGAAAAGTGACATATTTTGGGTCCTTGGTAGTATAGTGCTGAGTATCACCGCCTGTTTTACGGAAGACCTGAGTTAAATTCCCCGCCGGGGAGGCATAACCGGCTTCAGTTTTTAAAGATTGCAGAAAATATTTTGGTGGCAATGAAACGGTTTCTTCTTAATACCAAAAATATCCGTTTTAAAGAAATCCACTGGTTCAGGCCTTGGTCAAAATGCAACCCTATCTCCAAGACGATTTTCGTCAGTTCATGTTGCAGTCGCTAGCGTATCTATGGTGTAGTGGTTATCACGTCCGCTTTACACGCGGAAGGTCTCAGGTTCGAGCCCTGATAGATACAAAGAAGGTTGATATTTTAGCGATATGTGGACGAGTGCATTGGAGGCTCTCGGTCTCGAAAATTTGCCCATTTTTAAAACAGTTTCATCGTATTTACGATGGCTATGACGGGTATCTATGGTGTAGTGGTTATCACGTCCGCCTAACACGCGGAAGGTCCCAGGTTCGAGTCTGGTAGATACATAATGTTCTTTTTTGACTTGTTGTTAGAACGAAACTTTCGGAGGTTTTTGGCAATTTTTTTAAATTGAAAAGTGATATGTTTTGGGTATCTATGGTGTAGTGGTTATCACGTCCGCCTAACACGCGGAAGGTCCCAGGTTCGAGCCCTGGTAGAAACATAATGTTCTTTTTTGACTTGTTGTTAGAACGAAACTTTCGGAGGTTTTTGGCAATTTTTTTAAATTGAAAACTGAAATGTTTTGGGTATCTATGGTGTAGTGGTTATCACGTCCGCCTAACACGCGGAAGGTCCCAGGTTCGAGCCCTGGTAGATACATAATGTTCTTTTTTGACTTGTTGTTAGAACGAAACTTTCGGAGGTTTTTGGCAATTTTTTTAAATTGAAAAGTGAAATGTTTTGGGTATCTATGGTGTAGTGGTTATCACGTCCGCCTAACACGCGGAAGGTCCCAGGTTCGAGCCCTGGTAGAAACATAATGTTCTTTTATGACTTGTTGTTAGAACGAAACTTTCGGAGGTTTTTGGCAATTTTTTTAAATTGGAAAGTGAAATGTTTTGGGTATCTATGGTGTAGTGGTTATCACGTCCGCCTAACACGCGGAAGGTCCCAGGTTCGAGCCCTGGTAGATACATAATGTTCTTTTTTGACTTGTTGTTAGAACGAAACTTTCGGAGGTTTTTGGCAACTTTTTTAAATTGAAAAGTGACATATTTTGGGTCCTTGGTAGTATAGTGCTGAGTATCACCGCCTGTTTTACGGAAGACCTGAGTTAAATTCCCCGTAGGGGAGGCATGACCGGCTTCAGTTTTTAAAGATTGCAGAAAATATTTTGGTGGCAATGAAACGGTTTCTTCTTAATACCAAAAATATCCGTTTTAAAGAAATCCACTGGTTCAGGCCTTGGTCAAAATGCAACCCTATCTCCAAGACGATTTTCGTCAGTTCATGTTGCAGTCGCTAGCGTATCTATGGTGTAGTGGTTATCACGTCCTCTTTACACGCGGAAGGTCTCAGGTTCGAGCCCTGATAGATACAAAGAAGGTTGATATTTTAGCGATATGTGGACGAGTGAATTGGAGGCTCTCGGTCTCGAAAATTTGCCCATTTTTAAAACAGTTTCATCGTATTTACGATGGCTATGACGGGTATCTATGGTGTAGTGGTTATCACGTCCGCCTAATACGCGGAAGGTCCCAGGTTCGAGCCCTGGTAGATACATAATGTTCTTTTTTGACTTGTTGTTAGAACGAAACTTTCGGAGGTTTTTGGCAATTTTTTTAAATTGAAAAGTGATATGTTTTGGGTATCTATGGTGTAGTGGTTATCACGTCCGCTTTACACGCGGAAGGTCTCAGGTTCGAGCCCTGATAGATACAAAGAAGGTTGATATTTAAGCGATATGTGGACGAGTGAATTGGAGGCTCTCGGTCTCGAAAATTTGCCCATTTTTAAAACAGTTTCATCGTATTTACGATGGCTATGACGGGTATCTATGGTGTAGTGGTTATCACGTCCGCCTAATACGCGGAAGGTCCCAGGTTCGAGCCCTGGTAGATACATAATGTTCTTTTTTGACTTGTTGTTAGAACGAAACTTTCGGAGGTTTTTGGCAATTTTTTTAAATTGAAAAGTGAGATGTTTTGGGTATCTATGGTGTAGTGGTTATCACGTCCTCTTTACACGCGGAAGGTCTCAGGTTCGAGCCCTGATAGATACAAAGAAGATTGATATTTTAGCGATATGTGGACGAGTGAATTGGAGGCTCTCGGTCTCGAAAATTTGCCCATTTTTAAAACAGTTTCATCGTATTTACGATGGCTATGACGGGTGTCTATGGTGTAGTGGTTATCACGTCCGCCTAATACGCGGAAGGTCCCAGGTTCGAGCCCTGGTAGATACATAATGTCCTTTTTTGACTTGTTGTTAGAACGAAACTTTCGGAGGTTTTTGGCAATTTTTTTAAATTGAAAAGTGACATATTTTGGGTCCTTGGTAGTATAGTGCTGAGTATCACCGCCTGTTTTACGGAAGACCTGAGTTAAATTCCCCGCCGGGGAGGCATAACCGGCTTCAGTTTTTAAAGATTGCAGAAAATATTTTGGTGGCAATGAAACGGTTTCTTCTTAATACCAAAAATATCCGTTTTAAAGAAATCCACTGGTTCAGGCCTTGGTCAAAATGCAACCCTATCTCCAAGACGATTTTCGTCAGTTCATGTTGCAGTCGCTAGCGTATCTATGGTGTAGTGGTTATCACGTCCGCTTTACACGCGGAAGGTCTCAGGTTCGAGCCCTGATAGATACAAAGAAGGTTGATATTTTAGCGATATGTGGACGAGTGCATTGGAGGCTCTCGGTCTCGAAAATTTGCCCATTTTTAAAACAGTTTCATCGTATTTACGATGGCTATGACGGGTATCTATGGTGTAGTGGTTATCACGTCCGCCTAACACGCGGAAGGTCCCAGGTTCGAGTCTTGTAGATACATAATGTTCTTTTTTGACTTGTTGTTAGAACGAAACTTTCGGAGGTTTTTGGCAATTTTTTTAAATTGAAAAGTGATATGTTTTGGGTATCTATGGTGTAGTGGTTATCACGTCCGCCTAACACGCGGAAGGTCCCAGGTTCGAGCCCTGGTAGAAACATAATGTTCTTTTTTGACTTGTTGTTAGAACGAAACTTTCGGAGGTTTTTGGCAATTTTTTTAAATTGAAAAGTGAAATGTTTTGGGTATCTATGGTGTAGTGGTTATCACGTCCGCCTAACACGCGGAAGGTCCCAGGTTCGAGCCCTGGTAGATACATAATGTTCTTTTTTGACTTGTTGTTAGAACGAAACTTTCGGAGGTTTTTGGCAATTTTTTTAAATTGAAAAGTGAAATGTTTTGGGTATCTATGGTGTAGTGGTTATCACGTCCGCCTAACACGCGGAAGGTCCCAGGTTCGAGCCCTGGTAGAAACATAATGTTCTTTTTTGACTTGTTGTTAGAACGAAACTTTCGGAGGTTTTTGGCAATTTTTTTAAATTGAAAAGTGAAATGTTTTGGGTATCTATGGTGTAGTGGTTATCACGTCCGCCTAACACGCGGAAGGTCCCAGGTTCGAGCCCTGGTAGATACATAATGTTCTTTTTTGACTTGTTGTTAGAACGAAACTTTCGGAGGTTTTTGGCAACTTTTTTAAATTGAAAAGTGACATATTTTGGGTCCTTGGTAGTATAGTGCTGAGTATCACCGCCTGTTTTACGGAAGACCTGAGTTAAATTCCCCGTAGGGGAGGCATGACCGGCTTCAGTTTTTAAAGATTGCAGAAAATATTTTGGTGGCAATGAAACGGTTTCTTCTTAATACCAAAAATATCCGTTTTAAAGAAATCCACTGGTTCAGGCCTTGGTCAAAATGCAACCCTATCTCCAAGACGATTTTCGTCAGTTCATGTTGCAGTCGCTAGCGTATCTATGGTGTAGTGGTTATCACGTCCTCTTTACACGCGGAAGGTCTCAGGTTCGAGCCCTGATAGATACAAAGAAGGTTGATATTTTAGCGATATGTGGACGAGTGAATTGGAGGCTCTCGGTCTCGAAAATTTGCCCATTTTTAAAACAGTTTCATCGTATTTACGATGGCTATGACGGGTATCTATGGTGTAGTGGTTATCACGTCCGCCTAATACGCGGAAGGTCCCAGGTTCGAGCACTGGTAGATACATAATGTTCTTTTTTGACTTGTTGTTAGAACGAAACTTTCGGAGGTTTTTGGCAATTTTTTTAAATTGAAAAGTGAGATGTTTTGGGTATCTATGGTGTAGTGGTTATCACGTCCGCTTTACACGCGGAAGGTCTCAGGTTCGAGCCCTGATAGATACAAAGAAGGTTGATATTTTAGCGATATGTGGACGAGTGAATTGAAGGCTCTCGGTCTCGAAAATTTGCCCATTTTTAAAACGGTTTCATCGTATTTACGTTGGCTATGACGGGTATCTACGGTGTAGTGGTTATCACGTCCGCCTAACACGCGGAAGGTCCCAGGTTCGAGCCCTGGTAGATACATAATGTCCTTTTTTGACTTGTTGTTAGAACGAAACTTTCGGAGGTTTTTGGCAATTTTTTTAAATTGAAAAGTGACATATTTTGGGTCCTTGGTAGTATAGTGCTGAGTATCACCGCCTGTTTTACGGAAGACCTGAGTTAAATTCCCCGCCGGGGAGGCATAACCGGCTTCATTTTTTTAAAGATTGCAGAAAATATTTTGGTGGCAATGAAACGGTTTCTTCTTAATACCAAAAATATCCGTTTTAAAGAAATCCACTGGTTCAGGCCTTGGTCAAAATGCAACCCTATCTCCAAGACGATTTTCGTCAGTTCATGTTGCAGTCGCTAGCGTATCTATGGTGTAGTGGTTATCACGTCCGCTTTACACGCGGAAGGTCTCAGGTTCGAGCCCTGATAGATACAAAGAAGGTTGATATTTTAGCGATATGTGGACGAGTGCATTGGAGGCTCTCGGTCTCGAAAATTTGCCCATTTTTAAAACAGTTTCATCGTATTTACGATGGCTATGACGGGTATCTATGGTGTAGTGGTTATCACGTCCGCCTAACACGCGGAAGGTCCCAGGTTCGAGTCTGGTAGATACATAATGTTCTTTTTTGACTTGTTGTTAGAACGAAACTTTCGGAGGTTTTTGGCAATTTTTTTAAATTGAAAAGTGATATGTTTTGGGTATCTATGGTGTAGTGGTTATCACGTCCGCCTAACACGCGGAAGGTCCCAGGTTCGAGCCCTGGTAGAAACATAATGTTCTTTTTTGACTTGTTGTTAGAACGAAACTTTCGGAGGTTTTTGGCAATTTTTTTAAATTGAAAAGTGAAATGTTTTGGGTATCTATGGTGTAGTGGTTATCACGTCCGCCTAACACGCGGAAGGTCCCAGGTTCGAGCCCTGGTAGATACATAATGTTCTTTTTTGGCTTGTTGTTAGAACGAAACTTTCGGAGGTTTTTGGCAATTTTTTTAAATTGAAAAGTGAAATGTTTTGGGTATCTGTGGTGTAGTGGTTATCACGTCCGCCTAACACGCGGAAGGTCCCAGGTTCGAGCCCTGGTAGAAACATAATGTTCTTTTTTGACTTGTTGTTAGAACGAAACTTTCGGAGGTTTTTGGCAATTTTTTTAAATTGAAAAGTGAAATGTTTTGGGTATCTATGGTGTAGTGGTTATCACGTCCGCCTAACACGCGGAAGGTCTCAGGTTCGAGCCCTGATAGATACAAAGAAGGTTGATATTTTAGCGATATGTGGACGAGTGAATTGGAGGCTCTCGGTCTCGAAAATTTGCCCATTTTTAAAACGGTTTCATCGTATTTACGATGGTTATGACGGGTATCTATGGTGTAGTGGTTATCACGTCCGCCTAACACGCGGAAGGTCCCAGGTTCGAGCCCTGGTAGATACATAATGTTCTTTTTTGACTTGTTGTTAGAACGAAACTTTCGGAGGTTTTTGGCAATTTTTTTAAATTGAAAAGTGACATATTTTGGGTCCTTGGTAGTATAGTGCTGAGTATCACCGCCTGTTTTACGGAAGACCTGAGTTAAATTCCCCGCCGGGGAGGCATGACCGGCTTCAGTTTTTAAAGATTGCAGAAAATATTTTGGTGGCAATGAAACGGTTTCTTCTTAATACCAAAAATATCCGTTTTAAAGAAATCCACTGGTTCAGGCCTTGGTCAAAATGCAACCCTAACACGCGGAAGGTCCCAGGTTCGAGCCCTGGTAGAAACATAATGTTCTTTTTTGACTTGTTGTTAGAACGAAACTTTCGGAGGTTTTTGGCAATTTTTTTAAATTGAAAAGTGAAATGTTTTGGGTATCTATGGTGTAGTGGTTATCACGTCCGCCTAACACGCGGAAGGTCCCAGGTTCGAGCCCTGATAGATACATAATGTTCTTTTTTGACTTGTTGTTAGAACGAAACTTTCGGAGGTTTTTGGCAATTTTTTTAAATTGAAAAGTGACATTTTTTGGGTCCTTGCTAGTATAGTGCTGAGTATCACCGCCTGTTTTACGGAAGACCTGAGTTAAATTCCCCGCCGGGGAGGCATGACCGGCTTCAGTTTTTAAAGATTGCAGAAAATATTTTGGTGGCAATGAAACGGTTTCTTCTTAATACCAAAAATATCCGTTTTAAAGAAATCCAATGATTCAGGCCTTGGTCAAAATGCAACCCTATCACCCAGACGATTTTCGTCAGTTCATGTTACAGTCGCTAGCGTATCTATGGTGTAGTGGTTATCACGTCCGCTTTACACGCGGAAGGTCTCAGGTTGAGCCCTGATAGATACATAGAAGGTTGGTATTTTAGCGATATGTGGACGAGTGAATTGGAGGCTCTCGGTCTCGAAAATTTGCCCATTTTTAAAACGGTTTCATCGTATTTACGATGGCTATGACGGGTATCTATGGTGTAGTGGTTATCACGTCCGCCTAACACGCGGAAGGTCCCAGGTTCGAGCCCTGGTAGATACATAATGTTCTTTTTTGACTTGTTGTTAGAACGAAACTTTCGGAGGTTTTTAGCAATTTTTTTAAATTGAAAAGTGACATATTTTGGGTCCTTGGTAGTATAGTGCTGAGTATCACCGCCTGTTTTACGGAAGACCTGAGTTAAATACCCCGCCGGGGAGGCATGACCGGCTTCAGTTTTTAAAGATTGCAGAAAATATTTTGGTGGCAATGAAACGGTTTCTTCTTAATACCAAAAATATCCGTTTTAAAGAAATCCACTGGTTCAGGCCTTGGTCAAAATGCAACCCTATCTCCAAGACGATTTTCGTCAGTTCATGTTGCAGTCGCTAGCGTATCTATGGTGTAGTGGTTATCACGTCCGCTTTACACGCGGAAGGTCTCAGGTTCGAGCCCTGATAGTTACAAAGAAGGTTGATATTTTAGCGATATGTGGACGAGTGAATTGGAGGCTCTCGGTCTCGAAAATTTGCCCATTTTTAAAACAGTTTCATCGTATTTACGATGGCTATGACGGGTATCTATGGTGTAGTGGTTATCACGTCCGCCTAACACGCGGAAGGTCCCAGGTTCGAGCCCTGGTAGATACATAATGTTCTTTTTTGACTTGTTGTTAGAACGAAACTTTCGGAGGTTTTTGGCAATTTTTTTAAATTGAAAAGTGATATGTTTTGGGTATCTATGGTGTAGTGGTTATCACGTCCGCCTAACACGCGGAAGGTCCCAGGTTCGAGCCCTGGTAGAAACATAATTTTCTTTTTTGACTTGTTGTTAGAACGAAACTTTCGGAGGTTTTTGGCAATTTTTTTAAATTGAAAAGTGAAATGTTTTGGGTATCTATGGTGTAGTGGTTATCACGTCCGCCTAACACGCGGAAGGTCCCAGGTTCGAGCCCTGGTAGATACATAATGTTCTGTTTTGACTTGTTGTTAAAAAGACAATTTCGGAGGTTTTTGGCAATTTTTTTAAATTGAAAAGTGACATATTTTGGGTCCTTGGTAGTATAGTGCTGAGTATCACCGCCTGTTTTACGGAAGACCTGAGTTAAATTCCCCGCCGGGGAGGCATGACCGGCTTCAGTTTTTAAAGATTAAAGAAAATATTTTGGTGGCAATGAAACGGTTTCTTCTTAATACCAAAAATATCCGTTTTAAAGAAATCCACTGGTTCAGGCCTTGGTCAAAATGCAACCCTATCTCCAAGACCATTTTCGTCAGTTCATGTTGCAGTCGCTAGCGTATCTATGGTGTAGTGGTTATCACGTCCGCTTTACACGCGGAAGGTCTCAGGTTGAGCCCTGATAGATACATAGAAGGTTGATATTTTAGCGATATGTGGACGAGTGAATTGGAGGCTCTCGGTCTCGAAAATTTGCCCATTTTTAAAACGGTTTCATCGTATTTACGATGGCTATGACGGGTATCTATGGTGTAGTGGTTATCACGTCCGCCTAACACGCGGAAGGTCCCAGATTCGAGCCCTGGTAGATACATAATGTTCTTTTTTGACTTGTTGTTAGAACGAAACTTTCGGAGGTTTTTAGCAATTTTTTTAAATTGAAAAGTGACATATTTTGGGTCCTTGGTAGTATAGTGCTGAGTATCACCGCCTGTTTTACGGAAGACCTGAGTTAAATACCCCGCCGGGGAGGCATGACCGGCTTCAGTTTTTAAAGATTGCAGAAAATATTTTGGTGGCAATGAAACGGTTTCTTCTCAATACCAAAAATATCCGTTTTAAAGAAATCCACTGGTTCAGGCCTTGGTCAAAATGCAACCCTATCTCCAAGACGATTTTCGTCAGTTCATGTTGCAGTCGCTAGCGTATCTATGGTGTAGTGGTTATCACGTCCGCTTTACAAGCGGAAGGTCTCAGGTTCGAGCCCTGATAGATACAAAGAAGGTTGATATTTTAGCGATATGTGGACGAGTGAATTGGAGGCTCTCGGTCTCGAAAATTTGCCCATTTTTAAAACAGTTTCATCGTATTTACGATGGCTATGACGGGTATCTATGGTGTAGTGGTTATCACGTCCGCCTAACACGCGGAAGGTCCCAGGTTCGAGCCCTGGTAGATACATAATGTTCTTTTTTGACTTGTTGTTAGAACGAAACTTTCGGAGGTTTTTGGCAATTTTTTTAAATTGAAAAGTGATATGTTGTGGGTACCTATGGTGTAGTGGTTATCACGTCCGCCTAACACGCGGAAGGTCCCAGGTTCGAGCCCTGGTAGAAACATAATTTTCTTTTTTGACTTGTTGTTAGAACGAAACTTTCGGAGGTTTTTGGCAATTTTTTTAAATTGAAAAGTGAAATGTTTTGGGTATCTATGGTGTAGTGGTTATCACGTCCGCCTAACACGCGGAAGGTCCCAGGTTCGAGCCCTGGTAGATACATAATGTTCTGTTTTGACTTGTTGTTAGAACGAAACTTTCGGAGGTTTTTGGCAATTTTTTTAAATTGAAAAGTGACATATTTTGGGTCCTTGGTAGTATAGTGCTGAGTATCACCGCCTGTTTTACGGAAGACCTGAGTTAAATACCCCGCCGGGGAGGCATGACCGGCTTCAGTTTTTAAAGATTGCAGAAAATATTTTGGTGGCAATGAAACGGTTTCTTCTCAATACCAAAAATATCCGTTTTAAAGAAATCCACTGGTTCAGGCCTTGGTCAAAATGCAACCCTATCTCCAAGACGATTTTCGTCAGTTCATGTTGCAGTCGCTAGCGTATCTATGGTGTAGTGGTTATCACGTCCGCTTTACAAGCGGAAGGTCTCAGGTTCGAGCCCTGATAGATACAAAGAAGGTTGATATTTTAGCGATATGTGGACGAGTGAATTGGAGGCTCTCGGTCTCGAAAATTTGCCCATTTTTAAAACAGTTTCATCGTATTTACGATGGCTATGACGGGTATCTATGGTGTAGTGGTTATCACGTCCGCCTAACACGCGGAAGGTCCCAGGTTCGAGCCCTGGTAGATACATAATGTTCTTTTTTGACTTGTTGTTAGAACGAAACTTTCGGAGGTTTTTGGCAATTTTTTTAAATTGAAAAGTGATATGTTTTGGGTATCTATGGTGTAGTGGTTATCACGTCCGCCTAACACGCGGAAGGTCCCAGGTTCGAGCCCTGGTAGAAACATAATTTTCTTTTTTGACTTGTTGTTAGAACGAAACTTTCGGAGGTTTTTGGCAATTTTTTTAAGTTGAAAAGTGAAATGTTTTGGGTATCTATGGTGTAGTGGTTATCACGTCCGCCTAACACGCGGAAGGTCCCAGGTTCGAGCCCTGGTAGATACATAATGTTCTGTTTTGACTTGTTGTTAGAACGAAACTTTCGGAGGTTTTTGGCAATTTTTTTAAATTGAAAAGTGACATATTTTGGGTCCTTGGTAGTATAGTGCTGAGTATCACCGCCTGTTTTACGGAAGACCTGAGTTAAATTCCCCGCCGGGGAGGCATGACCGGCTTCAGTTTTTAAAGATTGCAGAAAATATTTTGGTGGCAATGAAACGGTTTCTTCTTAATACCAAAAATATCCGTTTTAAAGAAATCCACTGGTTCAGGCCTTGGTCAAAATGCAACCCTATCTCCAAGACCATTTTCGTCAGTTCATGTTGCAGTCGCTAGCGTATCTATGGTGTAGTGGTTATCACGTCCGCTTTACACGCGGAATGTCTCAGGTTGAGCCCTGATAGATACATAGAAGGTTGATATTTTAGCGATATGTGGACGAGTGAATTGGAGGCTCTCGGTCTCGAAAATTTGCCCATTTTTAAAACGGTTTCATCGTATTTACGATGGCTATGACGGGTATCTATGGTGTAGTGGTTATCACGTCCGCCTAACACGCGGAAGGTCCCAGGTTCGAGCCCTGGTAGATACATAATGTTCTTTTTTGACTTGTTGTTAGAACGAAACTTTCGGAGGTTTTTAGCAATTTTTTTAAATTGAAAAGTGACATATTTTGGGTCCTTGGTAGTATAGTGCTGAGTATCACCGCCTGTTTTACGGAAGACCTGAGTTAAATACCCCGCCGGGGAGGCATGACCGGCTTCAGTTTTTAAAGATTGCAGAAAATATTTTGGTGGCAATGAAACGGTTTCTTCTCAATACCAAAAATATCCGTTTTAAAGAAATCCACTGGTTCAGGCCTTGGTCAAAATGCAACCCTATCTCCAAGACGATTTTCTTCAGTTCATGTTGCAGTCGCTAGCGTATCTATGGTGTAGTGGTTATCACGTCCGCTTTACAAGCGGAAGGTCTCAGGTTCGAGCCCTGATAGATACAAAGAAGGTTGATATTTTAGCGATATGTGGACGAGTGAATTGGAGGCTCTCGGTCTCGAAAATTTGCCCATTTTTAAAACAGTTTCATCGTATTTACGATGGCTATGACGGGTATCTATGGTGTAGTGGTTATCACGTCCGCCTAACACGCGAAAGGTCCCAGGTTCGAGCCCTGGTAGATACATAATGTTCTTTTTTGACTTGTTGTTAGAACGAAACTTTCGGAGGTTTTTGGCAATTTTTTTAAATTGAAAAGTGATATGTTTTGGGTATCTATGGTGTAGTGGTTATCACGTCCGCCTAACACGCGGAAGGTCCCAGGTTCGAGCCCTGGTAGAAACATAATTTTCTTTTTTGACTTGTTGTTAGAACGAAACTTTCGGAGGTTTTTGGCAATTTTTTTAAATTGAAAAGTGAAATGTTTTGGGTATCTATGGTGTAGTGATTATCACGTCCGCCTAACACGCGGAAGGTCCCAGGTTCGAGCCCTGGTAGATACATAATGTTCTGTTTTGACTTGTTGTTAGAACGAAACTTTCGGAGGTTTTTGGCAATTTTTTTAAATTGAAAAGTGACATATTTTGGGTCCTTGGTAGTATAGTGCTGAGTATCACCGCCTGTTTTACGGAAGACCTGAGTTAAATTCCCCGCCGGGGAGGCATGACCGGCTTCAGTTTTTAAAGATTAAAGAAAATATTTTGGTGGCAATGAAACGGTTTCTTCTTAATACCAAAAATATCCGTTTTAAAGAAATCCACTGGTTCAGGCCTTGGTCAAAATGCAACCCTATCTCCAAGACCATTTTCCTCAGTTCATGTTGCAGTCGCTAGCGTATCTATGGTGTAGTGGTTATCACGTCCGCTTTACACGCGGAAGGTCTCAGGTTGAGCCCTGATAGATACATAGAAGGTTGATATTTTAGCGATATGTGGACGAGTGAATTGGAGGCTCTCGGTCTCGAAAATTTGCCCATTTTTAAAACGGTTTCATCGTATTTACGATGGCTATGACGGGTATCTATGGTGTAGTGGTTATCACGTCCGCCTAACACGCGGAAGGTCCCAGGTTCGAGCCCTGGTAGATACATAATGTTCTTTTTTGACTTGTTGTTAGAACGAAACTTTCGGAGGTTTTTAGCAATTTTTTTAAATTGAAAAGTGACATATTTTGGGTCCTTGGTAGTATAGTGCTGAGTATCACCGCCTGTTTTACGGAAGACCTGAGTTAAATACCCCGCCGGGGAGGCATGACCGGCTTCAGTTTTTAAAGATTGCAGAAAATATTTTGGTGGCAATGAAACGGTTTCTTCTCAATACCAAAAATATCCGTTTTAAAGAAATCCACTGGTTCAGGCCTTGGTCAAAATGCAACCCTATCTCCAAGACGATTTTCGTCAGTTCATGTTGCAGTCGCTAGCGTATCTATGGTGTAGTGGTTATCACGTCCGCTTTACAAGCGGAAGGTCTCAGCTTCGAGCCCTGATAGATACAAAGAAGGTTGATATTTTAGCGATATGTGGACGAGTGAATTGGAGGCTCTCGGTCTCGAAAATTTGCCCATTTTTAAAACAGTTTCATCGTATTTACGATGGCTATGACGGGTATCTATGGTGTAGTGGTTATCACGTCCGCCTAACACGCGGAAGGTCCCAGGTTCGAGCCCTGGTAGATACATAATGTTCTTTTTTGACTTGTTGTTAGAACGAAACTTTCGGAGGTTTTTGGCAATTTTTTTAAATTGAAAAGTGATATGTTTCGGGTATCTATGGTGTAGTGGTTATCACGTCCGCCTAACACGCGGAAGGTCCCAGGTTCGAGCCCTGGTAGAAACATAATTTTCTTTTTTGACTTGTTGTTAGAACGAAACTTTCGGAGGTTTTTGGCAATTTTTTTAAATTGAAAAGTGATATGTTTCGGGTATCTATGGTGTAGTGGTTATCACGTCCGCCTAACACGCGGAAGGTCCCAGGTTCGAGCCCTGGTAGATACATAATGTTCTTTTTTGACTTGTTGTTAGAACGAAACTTTCGGAGGTTTTTGGCAATTTTTTTAAATTGAAAAGTGAAATGTTTTGGGTATCTATGGTGTAGTGGTTATCACGTCCGCCTAACACGCGGAAGGTCCCAGGTTCGAGCCCTGGTAGATACATAATGTTCTGTTTTGACTTGTTGTTAGAACGAAACTTTCGGAGGTTTTTGGCAATTTTTTTAAATTGAAAAGTGACATATTTTGGGTCCTTGGTAGTATAGTGCTGAGTATCACCGCCTGTTTTACGGAAGACCTGAGTTAAATTCCCCGCCGGGGAGGCATGACCGGCTTCAGTTTTTAAAGATTGCAGAAAATATTTTGGTGGCAATGAAACGGTTTCTTCTTAATACCAAAAATATCCGTTTTAAAGAAATCGACTGGTTCAGGCCTTGGTCAAAATGCAACCCTATCTCCAAGACCATTTTCGTCAGTTCATGTTGCAGTCGCTAGCGTATCTATGGTGTAGTGGTTATCACGTCCGCTTTACACGCGGAAGGTCTCAGGTTGAGCCCTGATAGATACATAGAAGGTTGATATTTTAGCGATATGTGGACGAGTGAATTGGAGGCTCTCGGTCTCGAAAATTTGCCCATTTTTAAAACGGTTTCATCGTATTTACGATGGCTATGACGGGTATCTATGGTGTAGTGGTTATCACGTCCGCCTAACACGCGGAAGGTCCCAGGTTCGAGCCCTGGTAGATACATAATGTTCTTTTTTGACTTGTTGTTAGAACGAAACTTTCGGAGGTTTTTAGCAATTTTTTTAAATTGAAAAGTGACATATTTTGGGTCCTTGGTAGTATAGTGCTGAGTATCACCGCCTGTTTTACGGAAGACCTGAGTTAAATACCCCGCCGGGGAGGCATGACCGGCTTCAGTTTTTAAAGATTGCAGAAAATATTTTGGTGGCAATGAAACGGTTTCTTCTTAATACCAAAAATATCCGTTTTAGAGAAATCCACTGGTTCAGGCCTTGGTCAAAATGCAACCCTATCTCCAAGACCATTTTCGTCAGTTCATGTTGCAGTCGCTAGCGTATCTATGGTGTAGTGGTTATCACGTCCGCTTTACACGCGGAAGGTCTCAGGTTGAGCCCTGATAGATACATAGAAGGTTGATATTTTAGCGATATGTGGACGAGTGAATTGGAGGCTCTCGGTCTCGAAAATTTGCCCATTTTTAAAACGGTTTCATCGTATTTACGATGGCTATGACGGGTATATATGGTGTAGTGGTTATCACGTCCGCCTAACACGCGGAAGGTCCCAGGTTCGAGCCCTGGTAGATACATAATGTTCTTTTTTGACTTGTTGTTAGAACGAAACTTTCGGAGGTTTTTGGCAATTTTTTTAAATTGAAAAGTGACATATTTTGGGTCCTTGGTAGTATAGTGCTGAGTATCACCGCCTGTTTTACGGAAGACCTGAGATAAATTCCCCGCCGGGGAGGCATGACCGGCTTCAGTTTTTAAAGATTGCAGAAAATATTTTGGTGGCAATGAAACGGTTTCTTCTTAATACCAAAAATATCCGTCTTAGAGAAATCCACTGGTTCAGGCCTTGGTCAAAATGCAACCCTATCTCCAAGACCATTTTCGTCAGTTCATGTTGCAGTCGCTAGCGTATCTATGGTGTAGTGGTTATCACGTCCGCTTTACACGCGGAAGGTCTCAGGTTGAGCCCTGATAGATACATAGAAGGTTGATATTTTAGCGATATGTGGACGAGTGAATTGGAGGCTCTCGGTCTCGAAAATTTGCGCATTTTTAAAACGGTTTCATCGTATTTACGATGGCTATGACGGGTATCTATGGTGATGTGGTTATCACGTCCGCCTAACACGCGGAAGGTCCCAGGTTCGAGCCCTGGTAGATACATAATGTTCTGTTTTGACTTGTTGTTAGAACGAAACTTTCGGAGGTTTTTGGCAATTTTTTTAAATTGAAAAGTGACATATTTTGGGTCCTTGGTAGTATAGTGCTGAGTATCACCGCCTGTTTTACGGAAGACCTGAGTTAAATTCCCCGCCGGGGAGGCATGACCGGCTTCAGTTTTTAAAGATTGCAGAAAATATTTTGGTGGCAATGAAACGGTTTCTTCTTAATACCAAAAATATCCGTTTGAAAGAAATCCACTGGTTCAGGCCTTGGTCAAAATGCAACCCTATCTCCAAGACCATTTTCGTCAGTTCATGTTGCAGTCGCTAGCGTATCTATGGTGTAGTGGTTATCACGTCCGCTTTACACGCGGAAGGTCTCAGGTTGAGCCCTGATAGATACATAGAAGGTTGATATTTTAGCGATATGTGGACGAGTGAATTGGAGGCTCTCGGTCTCGAAAATTTGCCCATTTTTAAAACGGTTTCATCGTATTTACGATGGTTATGACGGGTATCTATGGTGTAGTGGTTATCACGTCCGCCTAACACGCGGAAGGTCCCAGGTTCGAGCCCTGGTAGATACATAATGTTCTTTTTTGACTTGTTGTTAGAACGAAACTTTCGGAGGTTTTTGGCAATTTTTTTAAATTGAAAAGTGATATGTTTTGGGTATCTATGGTGTAGTGGTTATCACGTCCGCCTAACACGCGGAAGGTCCCAGGTTCGAGCCCTGGTAGAAACATAATTTTCTTTTTTGACTTGTTGTTAGAACGAAACTTTCGGAGGTTTTTGGCAATTTTTTTAAATTGAAAAGTGAAATGTTTTGGGTATCTATGGTGTAGTGGTTATCACGTCCGCCTAACACGCGGAAGGTCCCAGGTTCGAGCCCTGGTAGATACATAATGTTCTTTTTTGACTTGTTGTTAGAACGAAACTTTCGGAGGTTTTTAGCAATTTTTTTAAATTGAAAAGTGACATATTTTGGGTCCTTGGTAGTATAGTGCTGAGTATCACCGCCTGTTTTACGGAAGACCTGAGTTAAATACCCCGCCGGGGAGGCATGACCGGCTTCAGTTTTTAAAGATTGCAGAAAATATTTTGGTGGCAATGAAACGGTTTCTTCTTAATACCAAAAATATCCGTTTTAAAGAAATCCACTGGTTCAAGTCTTGGTCAAAATGCAACCCTATCTCCAAGACGATTTTCGTCAGTTCATGTTGAAGTCGCTAGCGTATCAATGGTGTAGTGGTTATCACGTCCGCTTTACACGCGGAAGGTCTCAGGTTCGAGCCCTGATAGATACAAAGAAGGTTGATATTTTAGCGATATGTGGACGAGTGAATTGGAGGCTCTCGGTCTCGAAAATTTGCCCATTTTTAAAACAGTTTCATCGTATTTACGATGGCTATGACGGGTATCTATGGTGTAGTGGTTATCACGTCCGCCTAACACGCGGAAGGTCCCAGGTTCGAGCCCTGGTAGATACATAATGTTCTTTTTTGACTTGTTGTTAGAACGAAACTTTCGGAGGTTTTTGGCAATTTTTTTAAATTGAAAAGTGATATGTTTTGGGTATCTATGGTGTAGTGGTTATCACGTCCGCCTAACACGCGGAAGGTCCCAGGTTCGAGCCCTGGTAGAAACATAATCTTCTTTTTTGACTTGTTGTTAGAACGAAACTTTCGGAGGTTTTTGGCAATTTTTTTAAATTGAAAAGTGAAATGTTTTGGGTATCTATGGTGTAGTGGTTATCACGTCCGCCTAACACGCGGAAGGTCCCAGGTTCGAGCCCTGGTAGATACATAATGTTCTTTTTTGACTTGTTGTTAGAACGAAACTTTCGGAGGTTTTTGGCAATTTTTTTAAATTGAAAAGTGACATATTTTGGGTCCTTGGTAGTATAGTGCTGAGTATCACCGCCTGTTTTACGGAAGACCTGAGTTAAATTCCCCGCCGGGGAGGCATGACCGGCTTCAGTTTTTAAAGATTGCAGAAAATATTTTGGTGGCAATGAAACGGTTTCTTCTTAATACCAAAAATATCCGTTTTAAAGAAATCCACTGGTTCAGGCCTTGGTCAAAATGCAACCCTATCTCCAAGACCATTTTCGTCAGTTCATGTTGCAGTCGCTAGCGTATCTATGGTGTAGTGGTTATCACGTCCGCTTTACACGCGGAAGGTCCCAGGTTCGAGCCCTGGTAGATACATAATGTTCTTTTTTGACTTGTTGTTAGAACGAAACTTTCGGAGGTTTTTGGCAATTTTTTTAAATTGAAAAGTGATATGTTTTGGGTATCTATGGTGTAGTGGTTATCACGTCCGCCTAACACGCGGAAGGTCCCAGGTTCGAGCCCTGGTAGAAACATAATCTTCTTTTTTGACTTGTTGTTAGAACGAAACTTTCGGAGGTTTTTGGCAATTTTTTTAAATTGAAAAGTGAAATGTTTTGGGTATCTATGGTGTAGTGGTTATCACGTCCGCCTAACACGCGGAAGGTCCCAGGTTCGAGCCCTGGTAGATACATAATGTTCTTTTTTGACTTGTTGTTAGAACGAAACTTTCGGAGGTTTTTGGCAATTTTTTTAAATTGAAAAGTGACATATTTTGGGTCCTTGGTAGTATAGTGCTGAGTATCACCGCCTGTTTTACGGAAGACCTGAGTTAAATTCCCCGCCGGGGAGGCATGACCGGCTTCAGTTTTTAAAGATTGCAGAAAATATTTTGGTGGCAATGAAACGGTTTCTTCTTAATACCAAAAATATCCGTTTTAAAGAAATCCACTGGTTCAGGCCTTGGTCAAAATGCAACCCTATCTCCAAGACCATTTTCGTCAGTTCATGTTGCAGTCGCTAGCGTATCTATGGTGTAGTGGTTATCACGTCCGCTTTACACGCGGAAGGTCTCAGGTTGAGCCCTGATAGATACATAGAAGGTTGATATTTTAGCGATATGTGGACGAGTGAATTGGAGGCTCTCGGTCTCGAAAATTTGCCCATTTTTAAAACGGTTTCATCGTATTTACGATGGCTATGACGGGTATCTATGGTGTAGTGGTTATCACGTCCGCCTAACACGCGGAAGGTCCCAGGTTCGAGCCCTGGTAGATACATAATGTTCTTTTTTGACTTGTTGTTAGAACGAAACTTTCGGAGGTTTTTGGCAATTTTTTTAAATTGAAAAGTGACATATTTTGGGTCCTTGGTAGTATAGTGCTGAGTATCACCGCCTGTTTTACGGAAGACCTGAGTTAAATTCCCCGCCGGGGAGGCATGACCGGCTTCAGTTTTTAAAGATTGCAGAAAATATTTTGGTGGCAATGAAACGGTTTCTTCTTAATACCAAAAATATCCGTTTTAAAGAAATCCACTGGTTCAGGCCTTGGTCAAAATGCAACCCTATCTCCAAGACCATTTTCGTCAGTTCATGTTGCAGTCGCTAGCGTATCTATGGTGTAGTGGTTATCACGTCCGCTTTACACGCGGAAGGTCTCAGTTTGAGCCCTGATAGATACATAGAAGGTTGATATTTTAGCGATATGTGGACGAGTGAATTGGAGGCTCTCGGTCTCGAAAATTTGCCCATTTTTAAAACGGTTTCATCGTATTTACGATGGCTATGACGGGTATCTATGGTGTAGTGGTTATCACGTCCGCCTAACACGCGGAAGGTCCCAGGTTCGAGCCGTGGTAGATACATAATGTTCTTTTTTGACTTGTTGTTAGAACGAAACTTTCGGAGGTTTTTGGCAATTTTTTTAAATTGAAAAGTGACATATTTTGGGTCCTTGGTAGTATAGTGCTGAGTATCACCGCCTGTTTTACGGAAGACCTGAGTTAAATTCCCCGCCGGGGAGGCATGACCGGCTTCAGTTTTTAAAGATTGCAGAAAATATTTTGGTGGCAATGAAACGGTTTCTTCTTAATACCAAAAATATCCGTTTTAAAGAAATCCACTGGTTCAGGCCTTGGTCAAAATGCAACCCTATCTCCAAGACCATTTTCGTCAGCTCATGTTGCAGTCGCTAGCGTATCTATGGTGTAGTGGTTATCACGTCCGCTTTACACGCGGAAGGTCTCAGGTTGAGCCCTGATAGATACATAGAAGGTTGATATTTTAGCGATATGTGGACGAGTGAATTGGAGGCTCTCGGTCTCGAAAATTTGCCCATTTTTAAAACGGTTTCATCGTATTTACGATGGCTATGACGGGTATCTATGGTGTAGTGGTTATCACGTCCGCCTAACACGCGGAAGGTCCCAGGTTCGAGCCCTGGTAGATACATAATGTTCTTTTTTGACTTGTTGTTAGAACGAAACTTTCGGAGGTTTTTGGCAATTTTTTTAAATTGAAAAGTGACATATTTTGGGTCCTTGGTAGTATAGTGCTGAGTATCACCGCCTGTTTTACGGAAGACCTGAGTTAAATTCCCCGCCGGGGAGGCATGACCGGCTTCAGTTTTTAAAGATTGCAGAAAATATTTTGGTGGCAATGAAACGGTTTCTTCTTAATACCAAAAATATCCGTTTTAAAGAAATCCACTGGTTCAGGCCTTGGTCAAAATGCAACCCTATCTCCAAGACCATTTTCGTCAGTTCATGTTGCAGTCGCTAGCGTATCTATGGTGTAGTGGTTATCACGTCCGCTTTACACGCGGAAGGTCTCAGGTTGAGCCCTGATAGATACATAGAAGGTTGATATTTTAGCGATATGTGGACGAGTGAATTGGAGGCTCTCGGTCTCGAAAATTTGCCCATTTTTAAAACGGTTTCATCGTATTTACGATGGCTATGACGGGTATCTATGGTGTAGTGGTTATCACGTCCGCCTAACACGCGGAAGGTCCCAGGTTCGAGCCCTGGGAGATACATAATGTTCTTTTTTGACTTGTTGTTAGAACGAAACTTTCGGAGGTTTTTAGCAATTTTTTTAAATTGAAAAGTGACATATTTTGGGTCCTTGGTAGTATAGTGCTGAGTATCACCGCCTGTTTTACGGAAGACCTGAGTTAAATACCCCGCCGGGGAGGCATGACCGGCTTCAGTTTTTAAAGATTGCAGAAAATATTTTGGTGGCAATGAAACGATTTCTTCTTAATACCAAAAATATCCGTTTTAGAGAAATCCACTGGTTCAGGCCTTGGTCAAAATGCAACCCTATCTCCAAGACCATTTTCGTCAGTTCATGTTGCAGTCGCTAGCGTATCTATGGTGTAGTGGTTATCACGTCCGCTTTACACGCGGAAGGTCTCAGGTTGAGCCCTGATAGATACATAGAAGGTTGATATTTTAGCGATATGTGGACGAGTGAATTGGAGGCTCTCGGTCTCGAAAATTTGCCCATTTTTAAAACGGTTTCATCGTATTTACGATGGCTATGACGGGTATCTATGGTGTAGTGGTTATCACGTCCGCCTAACACGCGGAAGGTCCCAGGTTCGAGCCCTGGTAGATACATAATGTTCTTTTTTGACTTGTTGTTAGAAGGAAACTTTCGGAGGTTTTTGGCAATTTTTTTAAATTGAAAAGTGACATATTTTGGGTCCTTGGTAGTATAGTGCTGAGTATCACCGCCTGTTTTACGGAAGACCTGAGTTAAATTCCCCGCCGGGGAGGCATGACCGGCTTCAGTTTTTAAAGATTGCAGAAAATATTTTGGTGGCAATGAAACGGTTTCTTCTTAATACCAAAAATATCCGTTTTAAAGAAATCCACTGGTTCAGGCCTTGGTCAAAATGCAACCCTATCTCCAAGACCATTTTCGTCAGTTCATGTTGCAGTCGCTAGCGTATCTATGGTGTAGTGGTTATCACGTACGCTTTACACGCGGAAGGTCTCAGGTTGAACCCTGATAGATACATAGAAGGTTGATATTTTAGCGATATGTGGACGAGTGAATTGGAGGCTCTCGGTCTCGAAAATTTGCCCATTTTTAAAACGGTTTCATCGTATTTACGATGGTTATGACGGGTATCTATGGTGTAGTGGTTATCACGTCCGCCTAACACGCGGAAGGTCCCAGGTTCGAGCCCTGGTAGATACATAATGTTCTTTTTTGACTTGTTGTTAGAAGGAAACTTTCGGAGGTTTTTGGCAATTTTTTTAAATTGAAAAGTGACATATTTTGGGTCCTTGGTAGTATAGTGCTGAGTATCACCGCCTGTTTTACGGAAGACCTGAGTTAAATTCCCCGCCGGGGAGGCATGACCGGCTTCAGTTTTTAAAGATTGCAGAAAATATTTTGGTGGCAATGAAACGGTTTCTTCTTAATACCAAAAATATCCGTTTTAAAGAAATCCACTGGTTCAGGCCTTGGTCAAAATGCAACCCTATCTCCAAGACCATTTTCGTTAGTTCATGTTGCAGTCGCTAGCGTATCTATGGTGTAGTGGTTATCACGTACGCTTTACACGCGGAAGGTCTCAGGTTGAGCCCTGATAGATACATAGAAGGTTGATATTTTAGCGATATGTGGACGAGTGAATTGGAGGCTCTCGGTCTCGAAAATTTGCCCATTTTTAAAACGGTTTCATCGTATTTACGATGGTTATGACGGGTATCTATGGTGTAGTGGTTATCACGTCCGCCTAACACGCGGAAGGTCCCAGGTTCGAGCCCTGGTAGATACATAATGTTCTTTTTTGACTTGTTGTTAGAACGAAACTTTCGGAGGTTTTTGGCAATTTTTTTAAATTGAAAAGTGACATATTTTGGGTCCTTGGTAGTATAGTGCTGAGTATCACCGCCTGTTTTACGGAAGACCTGAGTTAAATTCCCCGCCGGGGAGGCATGACCGGCTTCAGTTTTTAAAGATTGCAGAAAATATTTTGGTGGCAATGAAACGGTTTCTTCTTAATACCAAAAATATCCGTTTTAAAGAAATCCACTGGTTCAGGCCTTGGTCAAAATGCAACCCTATCTCCAAGACCATTTTCGTCAGTTCATGTTGCAGTCGCTAGCGTATCTATGGTGTAGTGGTTATCACGTACGCTTTACACGCGGAAGGTCTCAGGTTGAGCCCTGATAGATACATAGAAGGTTGATATTTTAGCGATATGTGGACGAGTGAATTGGAGGCTCTCGGTCTCGAAAATTTGCCCATTTTTAAAACGGTTTCATCGTATTTACGATGGTTATGACGGGTATCTATGGTGTAGTGGTTATCACGTCCGCCTAACACGCGGAAGGTCCCAGGTTCGAGCCCTGGTAGATACATAATGTTCTTTTTTGACTTGTTGTTAGAACGAAACTTTCGGAGGTTTTTGGCAATTTTTTTAAATTGAAAAGTGACATATTTTGGGTCCTTGGTAGTATAGTGCTGAGTATCACCGCCTGTTTTACGGAAGACCTGAGTTAAATTCCCCGCCGGGGAGGCATGACCGGCTTCAGTTTTTAAAGATTGCAGAAAATATTTTGGTGGCAATGAAACGGTTTCTTCTTAATACCAAAAATATCCGTTTTAAAGAAATCCACTGGTTCAGGCCTTGGTCAAAATGCAACCCTATCTCCAAGACCATTTTCGTCAGTTCATGTTGCAGTCGCTAGCGTATCTATGGTGTAGTGGTTATCACGTACGCTTTACACGCGGAAGGTCTCAGGTTGAGCCCTGATAGATACATAGAAGGTTGATATTTTAGCGATATGTGGACGAGTGAATTGGAGGCTCTCGGTCTCGAAAATTTGCCCATTTTTAAAACGGTTTCATCGTATTTACGATGGTTATGACGGGTATCTATGGTGTAGTGGTTATCACGTCCGCCTAACACGCGGAAGGTCCCAGGTTCGATCCCTGGTAGATACATAATGTTCTTTTTTGACTTGTTGTTAGAACGAAACTTTCGGAGGTTTTTGGCAATTTTTTTAAATTGAAAAGTGACATATTTTGGGTCCTTGGTAGTATAGTGCTGAGTATCACCGCCTGTTTTACGGAAGACCTGAGTTAAATTCCCCGCCGGGGAGGCATGACCGGCTTCAGTTTTTAAAGATTGCAGAAAATATTTTGGTGGCAATGAAACGGTTTCTTCTTAATACCAAAAATATCCGTTTTAAAGAAATCCACTGGTTCAGGCCTTGGTCAAAATGCAACCCTATCTCCAAGACCATTTTCGTCAGTTCATGTTGCAGTCGCTAGCGTATCTATGGTGTAGTGGTTATCACGTACGCTTTACACGCGGAAGGTCTCAGGTTGAGCCCTGATAGATACATAGAAGGTTGATATTTTAGCGATATGTGGACGAGTGAATTGGAGGCTCTCGGTCTCGAAAATTTGCCCATTTTTAAAACGGTTTCATCGTATTTACGATGGTTATGACGGGTATCTATGGTGTAGTGGTTATCACGTCCGCCTAACACGCGGAAGGTCCCAGGTTCGAGCCCTGGTAGATACATAATGTTCTTTTTTGACTTGTTGTTAGAACGAAACTTTCGGAGGTTTTTGGCAATTTTTTTAAATTGAAAAGTGACATATTTTGGGTCCTTGGTAGTATAGTGCTGAGTATCACCGCCTGTTTTACGGAAGACCTGAGTTAAATTCCCCGCCGGGGAGGCATGACCGGCTTCAGTTTTTAAAGATTGCAGAAAATATTTTGGTGGCAATGAAACGGTTTCTTCTTAATACCAAAAATATCCGTTTTAAAGAAATCCACTGGTTCAGGCCTTGGTCAAAATGCAACCCTATCTCCAAGACCATTTTCGTCAGTTCATGTTGCAGTCGCTAGCGTATCTATGGTGTAGTGGTTATCACGTCCGCTTTACACGCGGAAGGTCTAAGTTTGAGCCCTGATAGATACATAGAAGGTTGATATTTTAGCGATATGTGGACGAGTGAATTGGAGGCTCTCGGTCTCGAAAATTTGCCCATTTTTAAAACGGTTTCATCGTATTTACGATGGCTATGACGGGTATCTATGGTGTAGTGGTTATCACGTCCGCCTAACACGCGGAAGGTCCCAGGTTCGAGCCCTGGTAGATACATAATGTTCTGTTTTGACTTGTTGTTAGAACGAAACTTTCGGAGGTTTTTGGCAATTTTTTTAAATTGAAAAGTGACATATTTTGGGTCCTTGGTAGTATAGTGCTGAGTATCACCGCCTGTTTTACGGAAGACCTGAGTTAAATACCCCGCCGGGGAGGCATGACCGGCTTCAGTTTTTAAAGATTGCAGAAAATATTTTGGTGGCAATGAAACGGTTTCTTCTCAATACCAAAAATATCCGTTTTAAAGAAATCCACTGGTTCAGGCCTTGGTCAAAATGCAACCCTATCTCCAAGACGATTTTCGTCAGTTCATGTTGCAGTCGCTAGCGTATCTATGGTGTAGTGGTTATCACGTCCGCTTTACAAGCGGAAGGTCTCAGGTTCGAGCCCTGATAGATACAAAGAAGGTTGATATTTTAGCGATATGTGGACGAGTGAATTGGAGGCTCTCGGTCTCGAAAATTTGCCCATTTTTAAAACAGTTTCATCGTATTTACGATGGCTATGACGGGTATCTATGGTGTAGTGGTTATCACGTCCGCCTAACACGCGGAAGGTCCCAGGTTCGAGCCCTGGTAGATACATAATGTTCTTTTTTGACTTGTTGTTAGAACGAAACTTTCGGAGGTTTTTGGCAATTTTTTTAAATTGAAAAGTGATATGTTTTGGGTATCTATGGTGTAGTGGTTATCACGTCCGCCTAACACGCGGAAGGTCCCAGGTTCGAGCCCTGGTAGAAACATAATTTTCTTTTTTGACTTGTTGTTAGAACGAAACTTTCGGAGGTTTTTGGCAATTTTTTTAAGTTGAAAAGTGAAATGTTTTGGGTATCTATGGTGTAGTGGTTATCACGTCCGCCTAACACGCGGAAGGTCCCAGGTTCGAGCCCTGGTAGATACATAATGTTCTGTTTTGACTTGTTGTTAGAACGAAACTTTCGGAGGTTTTTGGCAATTTTTTTAAATTGAAAAGTGACATATTTTGGGTCCTTGGTAGTATAGTGCTGAGTATCACCGCCTGTTTTACGGAAGACCTGAGTTAAATTCCCCGCCGGGGAGGCATGACCGGCTTCAGTTTTTAAAGATTGCAGAAAATATTTTGGTGGCAATGAAACGGTTTCTTCTTAATACCAAAAATATCCGTTTTAAAGAAATCCACTGGTTCAGGCCTTGGTCAAAATGCAACCCTATCTCCAAGACCATTTTCGTCAGTTCATGTTGCAGTCGCTAGCGTATCTATGGTGTAGTGGTTATCACGTCCGCTTTACACGCGGAATGTCTCAGGTTGAGCCCTGATAGATACATAGAAGGTTGATATTTTAGCGATATGTGGACGAGTGAATTGGAGGCTCTCGGTCTCGAAAATTTGCCCATTTTTAAAACGGTTTCATCGTATTTACGATGGCTATGACGGGTATCTATGGTGTAGTGGTTATCACGTCCGCCTAACACGCGGAAGGTCCCAGGTTCGAGCCCTGGTAGATACATAATGTTCTTTTTTGACTTGTTGTTAGAACGAAACTTTCGGAGGTTTTTAGCAATTTTTTTAAATTGAAAAGTGACATATTTTGGGTCCTTGGTAGTATAGTGCTGAGTATCACCGCCTGTTTTACGGAAGACCTGAGTTAAATACCCCGCCGGGGAGGCATGACCGGCTTCAGTTTTTAAAGATTGCAGAAAATATTTTGGTGGCAATGAAACGGTTTCTTCTCAATACCAAAAATATCCGTTTTAAAGAAATCCACTGGTTCAGGCCTTGGTCAAAATGCAACCCTATCTCCAAGACGATTTTCTTCAGTTCATGTTGCAGTCGCTAGCGTATCTATGGTGTAGTGGTTATCACGTCCGCTTTACAAGCGGAAGGTCTCAGGTTCGAGCCCTGATAGATACAAAGAAGGTTGATATTTTAGCGATATGTGGACGAGTGAATTGGAGGCTCTCGGTCTCGAAAATTTGCCCATTTTTAAAACAGTTTCATCGTATTTACGATGGCTATGACGGGTATCTATGGTGTAGTGGTTATCACGTCCGCCTAACACGCGAAAGGTCCCAGGTTCGAGCCCTGGTAGATACATAATGTTCTTTTTTGACTTGTTGTTAGAACGAAACTTTCGGAGGTTTTTGGCAATTTTTTTAAATTGAAAAGTGATATGTTTTGGGTATCTATGGTGTAGTGGTTATCACGTCCGCCTAACACGCGGAAGGTCCCAGGTTCGAGCCCTGGTAGAAACATAATTTTCTTTTTTGACTTGTTGTTAGAACGAAACTTTCGGAGGTTTTTGGCAATTTTTTTAAATTGAAAAGTGAAATGTTTTGGGTATCTATGGTGTAGTGGTTATCACGTCCGCCTAACACGCGGAAGGTCCCAGGTTCGAGCCCTGGTAGATACATAATGTTCTGTTTTGACTTGTTGTTAGAACGAAACTTTCGGAGGTTTTTGGCAATTTTTTTAAATTGAAAAGTGACATATTTTGGGTCCTTGGTAGTATAGTGCTGAGTATCACCGCCTGTTTTACGGAAGACCTGAGTTAAATACCCCGCCGGGGAGGCATGACCGGCTTCAGTTTTTAAAGATTGCAGAAAATATTTTGGTGGCAATGAAACGGTTTCTTCTCAATACCAAAAATATCCGTTTTAAAGAAATCCACTGGTTCAGGCCTTGGTCAAAATGCAACCCTATCTCCAAGACGATTTTCGTCAGTTCATGTTGCAGTCGCTAGCGTATCTATGGTGTAGTGGTTATCACGTCCGCTTTACAAGCGGAAGGTCTCAGGTTCGAGCCCTGATAGATACAAAGAAGGTTGATATTTTAGCGATATGTGGACGAGTGAATTGGAGGCTCTCGGTCTCGAAAATTTGCCCATTTTTAAAACAGTTTCATCGTATTTACGATGGCTATGACGGGTATCTATGGTGTAGTGGTTATCACGTCCGCCTAACACGCGGAAGGTCCCAGGTTCGAGCCCTGGTAGATACATAATGTTCTTTTTTGACTTGTTGTTAGAACGAAACTTTCGGAGGTTTTTGGCAATTTTTTTAAATTGAAAAGTGATATGTTTTGGGTATCTATGGTGTAGTGGTTATCACGTCCGCCTAACACGCGGAAGGTCCCAGGTTCGAGCCCTGGTAGAAACATAATTTTCTTTTTTGACTTGTTGTTAGAACGAAACTTTCGGAGGTTTTTGGCAATTTTTTTAAGTTGAAAAGTGAAATGTTTTGGGTATCTATGGTGTAGTGGTTATCACGTCCGCCTAACACGCGGAAGGTCCCAGGTTCGAGCCCTGGTAGATACATAATGTTCTGTTTTGACTTGTTGTTAGAACGAAACTTTCGGAGGTTTTTGGCAATTTTTTTAAATTGAAAAGTGACATATTTTGGGTCCTTGGTAGTATAGTGCTGAGTATCACCGCCTGTTTTACGGAAGACCTGAGTTAAATTCCCCGCCGGGGAGGCATGACCGGCTTCAGTTTTTAAAGATTGCAGAAAATATTTTGGTGGCAATGAAACGGTTTCTTCTTAATACCAAAAATATCCGTTTTAAAGAAATCCACTGGTTCAGGCCTTGGTCAAAATGCAACCCTATCTCCAAGACCATTTTCGTCAGTTCATGTTGCAGTCGCTAGCGTATCTATGGTGTAGTGGTTATCACGTCCGCTTTACACGCGGAATGTCTCAGGTTGAGCCCTGATAGATACATAGAAGGTTGATATTTTAGCGATATGTGGACGAGTGAATTGGAGGCTCTCGGTCTCGAAAATTTGCCCATTTTTAAAACGGTTTCATCGTATTTACGATGGCTATGACGGGTATCTATGGTGTAGTGGTTATCACGTCCGCCTAACACGCGGAAGGTCCCAGGTTCGAGCCCTGGTAGATACATAATGTTCTTTTTTGACTTGTTGTTAGAACGAAACTTTCGGAGGTTTTTAGCAATTTTTTTAAATTGAAAAGTGACATATTTTGGGTCCTTGGTAGTATAGTGCTGAGTATCACCGCCTGTTTTACGGAAGACCTGAGTTAAATACCCCGCCGGGGAGGCATGACCGGCTTCAGTTTTTAAAGATTGCAGAAAATATTTTGGTGGCAATGAAACGGTTTCTTCTCAATACCAAAAATATCCGTTTTAAAGAAATCCACTGGTTCAGGCCTTGGTCAAAATGCAACCCTATCTCCAAGACGATTTTCTTCAGTTCATGTTGCAGTCGCTAGCGTATCTATGGTGTAGTGGTTATCACGTCCGCTTTACAAGCGGAAGGTCTCAGGTTCGAGCCCTGATAGATACAAAGAAGGTTGATATTTTAGCGATATGTGGACGAGTGAATTGGAGGCTCTCGGTCTCGAAAATTTGCCCATTTTTAAAACAGTTTCATCGTATTTACGATGGCTATGACGGGTATCTATGGTGTAGTGGTTATCACGTCCGCCTAACACGCGAAAGGTCCCAGGTTCGAGCCCTGGTAGATACATAATGTTCTTTTTTGACTTGTTGTTAGAACGAAACTTTCGGAGGTTTTTGGCAATTTTTTTAAATTGAAAAGTGATATGTTTTGGGTATCTATGGTGTAGTGGTTATCACGTCCGCCTAACACGCGGAAGGTCCCAGGTTCGAGCCCTGGTAGAAACATAATTTTCTTTTTTGACTTGTTGTTAGAACGAAACTTTCGGAGGTTTTTGGCAATTTTTTTAAATTGAAAAGTGAAATGTTTTGGGTATCTATGGTGTAGTGATTATCACGTCCGCCTAACACGCGGAAGGTCCCAGGTTCGAGCCCTGGTAGATACATAATGTTCTGTTTTGACTTGTTGTTAGAACGAAACTTTCGGAGGTTTTTGGCAATTTTTTTAAATTGAAAAGTGACATATTTTGGGTCCTTGGTAGTATAGTGCTGAGTATCACCGCCTGTTTTACGGAAGACCTGAGTTAAATTCCCCGCCGGGGAGGCATGACCGGCTTCAGTTTTTAAAGATTAAAGAAAATATTTTGGTGGCAATGAAACGGTTTCTTCTTAATACCAAAAATATCCGTTTTAAAGAAATCCACTGGTTCAGGCCTTGGTCAAAATGCAACCCTATCTCCAAGACCATTTTCGTCAGTTCATGTTGCAGTCGCTAGCGTATCTATGGTGTAGTGGTTATCACGTCCGCTTTACACGCGGAAGGTCTCAGGTTGAGCCCTGATAGATACATAGAAGGTTGATATTTTAGCGATATGTGGACGAGTGAATTGGAGGCTCTCGGTCTCGAAAATTTGCCCATTTTTAAAACGGTTTCATCGTATTTACGATGGCTATGACGGGTATCTATGGTGTAGTGGTTATCACGTCCGCCTAACACGCGGAAGGTCCCAGGTTCGAGCCCTGGTAGATACATAATGTTCTTTTTTGACTTGTTGTTAGAACGAAACTTTCGGAGGTTTTTAGCAATTTTTTTAAATTGAAAAGTGACATATTTTGGGTCCTTGGTAGTATAGTGCTGAGTATCACCGCCTGTTTTACGGAAGACCTGAGTTAAATACCCCGCCGGGGAGGCATGACCGGCTTCAGTTTTTAAAGATTGCAGAAAATATTTTGGTGGCAATGAAACGGTTTCTTCTCAATACCAAAAATATCCGTTTTAAAGAAATCCACTGGTTCAGGCCTTGGTCAAAATGCAACCCTATCTCCAAGACGATTTTCGTCAGTTCATGTTGCAGTCGCTAGCGTATCTATGGTGTAGTGGTTATCACGTCCGCTTTACAAGCGGAAGGTCTCAGCTTCGAGCCCTGATAGATACAAAGAAGGTTGATATTTTAGCGATATGTGGACGAGTGAATTGGAGGCTCTCGGTCTCGAAAATTTGCCCATTTTTAAAACAGTTTCATCGTATTTACGATGGCTATGACGGGTATCTATTGTGTAGTGGTTATCACGTCCGCCTAACACGCGGAAGGTCCCAGGTTCGAGCCCTGGTAGATACATAATGTTCTTTTTTGACTTGTTGTTAGAACGAAACTTTCGGAGGTTTTTGGCAATTTTTTTAAATTGAAAAGTGATATGTTTCGGGTATCTATGGTGTAGTGGTTATCACGTCCGCCTAACACGCGGAAGGTCCCAGGTTCGAGCCCTGGTAGAAACATAATTTTCTTTTTTGACTTGTTGTTAGAACGAAACTTTCGGAGGTTTTTGGCAATTTTTTTAAGTTGAAAAGTGAAATGTTTTGGGTATCTATGGTGTAGTGGTTATCACGTCCGCCTAACACGCGGAAGGTCCCAGGTTCGAGCCCTGGTAGATACATAATGTTCTGTTTTGACTTGTTGTTAGAACGAAACTTTCGGAGGTTTTTGGCAATTTTTTTAAATTGAAAAGTGACATATTTTGGGTCCTTGGTAGTATAGTGCTGAGTATCACCGCCTGTTTTACGGAAGACCTGAGTTAAATTCCCCGCCGGGGAGGCATGACCGGCTTCAGTTTTTAAAGATTGCAGAAAATATTTTGGTGGCAATGAAACGGTTTCTTCTTAATACCAAAAATATCCGTTTTAAAGAAATCCACTGGTTCAGGCCTTGGTCAAAATGCAACCCTATCTCCAAGACCATTTTCGTCAGTTCATGTTGCAGTCGCTAGCGTATCTATGGTGTAGTGGTTATCACGTCCGCTTTACACGCGGAAGGTCTCAGGTTGAGCCCTGATAGATACATAGAAGGTTGATATTTTAGCGATATGTGGACGAGTGAATTGGAGGCTCTCGGTCTCGAAAATTTGCCCATTTTTAAAACGGTTTCATCGTATTTACGATGGCTATGACGGGTATCTATGGTGTAGTGGTTATCACGTCCGCCTAACACGCGGAAGGTCCCAGGTTCGAGCCCTGGTAGATACATAATGTTCTTTTTTGACTTGTTGTTAGAACGAAACTTTCGGAGGTTTTTAGCAATTTTTTTAAATTGAAAAGTGACATATTTTGGGTCCTTGGTAGTATAGTGCTGAGTATCACCGCCTGTTTTACGGAAGACCTGAGTTAAATACCCCGCCGGGGAGGCATGACCGGCTTCAGTTTTTAAAGATTGCAGAAAATATTTTGGTGGCAATGAAACGGTTTCTTCTTAATACCAAAAATATCCGTTTTAGAGAAATCCACTGGTTCAGGCCTTGGTCAAAATGCAACCCTATCTCCAAGACCATTTTCGTCAGTTCATGTTGCAGTCGCTAGCGTATCTATGGTGTAGTGGTTATCACGTCCGCTTTACACGCGGAAGGTCTCAGGTTGAGCCCTGATAGATACATAGAAGGTTGATATTTTAGCGATATGTGGACGAGTGAATTGGAGGCTCTCGGTCTCGAAAATTTGCCCATTTTTAAAACGGTTTCATCGTATTTACGATGGCTATGACGGGTATATATGGTGTAGTGGTTATCACGTCCGCCTAACACGCGGAAGGTCCCAGGTTCGAGCCCTGGTAGATACATAATGTTCTTTTTTGACTTGTTGTTAGAACGAAACTTTCGGAGGTTTTTGGCAATTTTTTTAAATTGAAAAGTGACATATTTTGGGTCCTTGGTAGTATAGTGCTGAGTATCACCGCCTGTTTTACGGAAGACCTGAGATAAATTCCCCGCCGGGGAGGCATGACCGGCTTCAGTTTTTAAAGATTGCAGAAAATATTTTGGTGGCAATGAAACGGTTTCTTCTTAATACCAAAAATATCCGTCTTAGAGAAATCCACTGGTTCAGGCCTTGGTCAAAATGCAACCCTATCTCCAAGACCATTTTCGTCAGTTCATGTTGCAGTCGCTAGCGTATCTATGGTGTAGTGGTTATCACGTCCGCTTTACACGCGGAAGGTCTCAGGTTGAGCCCTGATAGATACATAGAAGGTTGATATTTTAGCGATATGTGGACGAGTGAATTGGAGGCTCTCGGTCTCGAAAATTTGCGCATTTTTAAAACGGTTTCATCGTATTTACGATGGCTATGACGGGTATCTATGGTGATGTGGTTATCACGTCCGCCTAACACGCGGAAGGTCCCAGGTTCGAGCCCTGGTAGATACATAATGTTCTGTTTTGACTTGTTGTTAGAACGAAACTTTCGGAGGTTTTTGGCAATTTTTTTAAATTGAAAAGTGACATATTTTGGGTCCTTGGTAGTATAGTGCTGAGTATCACCGCCTGTTTTACGGAAGACCTGAGTTAAATTCCCCGCCGGGGAGGCATGACCGGCTTCAGTTTTTAAAGATTGCAGAAAATATTTTGGTGGCAATGAAACGGTTTCTTCTTAATACCAAAAATATCCGTTTGAAAGAAATCCACTGGTTCAGGCCTTGGTCAAAATGCAACCCTATCTCCAAGACCATTTTCGTCAGTTCATGTTGCAGTCGCTAGCGTATCTATGGTGTAGTGGTTATCACGTCCGCTTTACACGCGGAAGGTCTCAGGTTGAGCCCTGATAGATACATAGAAGGTTGATATTTTAGCGATATGTGGACGAGTGAATTGGAGGCTCTCGGTCTCGAAAATTTGCCCATTTTTAAAACGGTTTCATCGTATTTACGATGGTTATGACGGGTATCTATGGTGTAGTGGTTATCACGTCCGCCTAACACGCGGAAGGTCCCAGGTTCGAGCCCTGGTAGATACATAATGTTCTTTTTTGACTTGTTGTTAGAACGAAACTTTCGGAGGTTTTTGGCAATTTTTTTAAATTGAAAAGTGATATGTTTTGGGTATCTATGGTGTAGTGGTTATCACGTCCGCCTAACACGCGGAAGGTCCCAGGTTCGAGCCCTGGTAGAAACATAATTTTCTTTTTTGACTTGTTGTTAGAACGAAACTTTCGGAGGTTTTTGGCAATTTTTTTAAATTGAAAAGTGAAATGTTTTGGGTATCTATGGTGTAGTGGTTATCACGTCCGCCTAACACGCGGAAGGTCCCAGGTTCGAGCCCTGGTAGATACATAATGTTCTTTTTTGACTTGTTGTTAGAACGAAACTTTCGGAGGTTTTTAGCAATTTTTTTAAATTGAAAAGTGACATATTTTGGGTCCTTGGTAGTATAGTGCTGAGTATCACCGCCTGTTTTACGGAAGACCTGAGTTAAATACCCCGCCGGGGAGGCATGACCGGCTTCAGTTTTTAAAGATTGCAGAAAATATTTTGGTGGCAATGAAACGGTTTCTTCTTAATACCAAAAATATCCGTTTTAAAGAAATCCACTGGTTCAAGTCTTGGTCAAAATGCAACCCTATCTCCAAGACGATTTTCGTCAGTTCATGTTGCAGTCGCTAGCGTATCAATGGTGTAGTGGTTATCACGTCCGCTTTACACGCGGAAGGTCTCAGGTTCGAGCCCTGATAGATACAAAGAAGGTTGATATTTTAGCGATATGTGGACGAGTGAATTGGAGGCTCTCGGTCTCGAAAATTTGCCCATTTTTAAAACAGTTTCATCGTATTTACGATGGCTATGACGGGTATCTATGGTGTAGTGGTTATCACGTCCGCCTAACACGCGGAAGGTCCCAGGTTCGAGCCCTGGTAGATACATAATGTTCTTTTTTGACTTGTTGTTAGAACGAAACTTTCGGAGGTTTTTGGCAATTTTTTTAAATTGAAAAGTGATATGTTTTGGGTATCTATGGTGTAGTGGTTATCACGTCCGCCTAACACGCGGAAGGTCCCAGGTTCGAGCCCTGGTAGAAACATAATCTTCTTTTTTGACTTGTTGTTAGAACGAAACTTTCGGAGGTTTTTGGCAATTTTTTTAAATTGAAAAGTGAAATGTTTTGGGTATCTATGGTGTAGTGGTTATCACGTCCGCCTAACACGCGGAAGGTCCCAGGTTCGAGCCCTGGTAGATACATAATGTTCTTTTTTGACTTGTTGTTAGAACGAAACTTTCGGAGGTTTTTGGCAATTTTTTTAAATTGAAAAGTGACATATTTTGGGTCCTTGGTAGTATAGTGCTGAGTATCACCGCCTGTTTTACGGAAGACCTGAGTTAAATTCCCCGCCGGGGAGGCATGACCGGCTTCAGTTTTTAAAGATTGCAGAAAATATTTTGGTGGCAATGAAACGGTTTCTTCTTAATACCAAAAATATCCGTTTTAAAGAAATCCACTGGTTCAGGCCTTGGTCAAAATGCAACCCTATCTCCAAGACCATTTTCGTCAGTTCATGTTGCAGTCGCTAGCGTATCTATGGTGTAGTGGTTATCACGTCCGCTTTACACGCGGAAGGTCTCAGGTTGAGCCCTGATAGATACATAGAAGGTTGATATTTTAGCGATATGTGGACGAGTGAATTGGAGGCTCTCGGTCTCGAAAATTTGCCCATTTTTAAAACGGTTTCATCGTATTTACGATGGCTATGACGGGTATCTATGGTGTAGTGGTTATCACGTCCGCCTAACACGCGGAAGGTCCCAGGTTCGAGCCCTGGTAGATACATAATGTTCTTTTTTGACTTGTTGTTAGAACGAAACTTTCGGAGGTTTTTGGCAATTTTTTTAAATTGAAAAGTGACATATTTTGGGTCCTTGGTAGTATAGTGCTGAGTATCACCGCCTGTTTTACGGAAGACCTGAGTTAAATTCCCCGCCGGGGAGGCATGACCGGCTTCAGTTTTTAAAGATTGCAGAAAATATTTTGGTGGCAATGAAACGGTTTCTTCTTAATACCAAAAATATCCGTTTTAAAGAAATCCACTGGTTCAGGCCTTGGTCAAAATGCAACCCTATCTCCAAGACCATTTTCGTCAGTTCATGTTGCAGTCGCTAGCGTATCTATGGTGTAGTGGTTATCACGTCCGCTTTACACGCGGAAGGTCTCAGTTTGAGCCCTGATAGATACATAGAAGGTTGATATTTTAGCGATATGTGGACGAGTGAATTGGAGGCTCTCGGTCTCGAAAATTTGCCCATTTTTAAAACGGTTTCATCGTATTTACGATGGCTATGACGGGTATCTATGGTGTAGTGGTTATCACGTCCGCCTAACACGCGGAAGGTCCCAGGTTCGAGCCGTGGTAGATACATAATGTTCTTTTTTGACTTGTTGTTAGAACGAAACTTTCGGAGGTTTTTGGCAATTTTTTTAAATTGAAAAGTGACATATTTTGGGTCCTTGGTAGTATAGTGCTGAGTATCACCGCCTGTTTTACGGAAGACCTGAGTTAAATTCCCCGCCGGGGAGGCATGACCGGCTTCAGTTTTTAAAGATTGCAGAAAATATTTTGGTGGCAATGAAACGGTTTCTTCTTAATACCAAAAATATCCGTTTTAAAGAAATCCACTGGTTCAGGCCTTGGTCAAAATGCAACCCTATCTCCAAGACCATTTTCGTCAGCTCATGTTGCAGTCGCTAGCGTATCTATGGTGTAGTGGTTATCACGTCCGCTTTACACGCGGAAGGTCTCAGGTTGAGCCCTGATAGATACATAGAAGGTTGATATTTTAGCGATATGTGGACGAGTGAATTGGAGGCTCTCGGTCTCGAAAATTTGCCCATTTTTAAAACGGTTTCATCGTATTTACGATGGCTATGACGGGTATCTATGGTGTAGTGGTTATCACGTCCGCCTAACACGCGGAAGGTCCCAGGTTCGAGCCCTGGTAGATACATAATGTTCTTTTTTGACTTGTTGTTAGAACGAAACTTTCGGAGGTTTTTGGCAATTTTTTTAAATTGAAAAGTGACATATTTTGGGTCCTTGGTAGTATAGTGCTGAGTATCACCGCCTGTTTTACGGAAGACCTGAGTTAAATTCCCCGCCGGGGAGGCATGACCGGCTTCAGTTTTTAAAGATTGCAGAAAATATTTTGGTGGCAATGAAACGGTTTCTTCTTAATACCAAAAATATCCGTTTTAAAGAAATCCACTGGTTCAGGCCTTGGTCAAAATGCAACCCTATCTCCAAGACCATTTTCGTCAGTTCATGTTGCAGTCGCTAGCGTATCTATGGTGTAGTGGTTATCACGTCCGCTTTACACGCGGAAGGTCTCAGGTTGAGCCCTGATAGATACATAGAAGGTTGATATTTTAGCGATATATGGACGAGTGAATTGGAGGCTCTCGGTCTCGAAAATTTGCCCATTTTTAAAACGGTTTCATCGTATTTACGATGGCTATGACGGGTATCTATGGTGTAGTGGTTATCACGTCCGCCTAACACGCGGAAGGTCCCAGGTTCGAGCCCTGGGAGATACATAATGTTCTTTTTTGACTTGTTGTTAGAACGAAACTTTCGGAGGTTTTTAGCAATTTTTTTAAATTGAAAAGTGACATATTTTGGGTCCTTGGTAGTATAGTGCTGAGTATCACCGCCTGTTTTACGGAAGACCTGAGTTAAATACCCCGCCGGGGAGGCATGACCGGCTTCAGTTTTTAAAGATTGCAGAAAATATTTTGGTGGCAATGAAACGATTTCTTCTTAATACCAAAAATATCCGTTTTAGAGAAATCCACTGGTTCAGGCCTTGGTCAAAATGCAACCCTATCTCCAAGACCATTTTCGTCAGTTCATGTTGCAGTCGCTAGCGTATCTATGGTGTAGTGGTTATCACGTCCGCTTTACACGCGGAAGGTCTCAGGTTGAGCCCTGATAGATACATAGAAGGTTGATATTTTAGCGATATGTGGACGAGTGAATTGGAGGCTCTCGGTCTCGAAAATTTGCCCATTTTTAAAACGGTTTCATCGTATTTACGATGGCTATGACGGGTATCTATGGTGTAGTGGTTATCACGTCCGCCTAACACGCGGAAGGTCCCAGGTTCGAGCCCTGGTAGATACATAATGTTCTTTTTTGACTTGTTGTTAGAAGGAAACTTTCGGAGGTTTTTGGCAATTTTTTTAAATTGAAAAGTGACATATTTTGGGTCCTTGGTAGTATAGTGCTGAGTATCACCGCCTGTTTTACGGAAGACCTGAGTTAAATTCCCCGCCGGGGAGGCATGACCGGCTTCAGTTTTTAAAGATTGCAGAAAATATTTTGGTGGCAATGAAACGGTTTCTTCTTAATACCAAAAATATCCGTTTTAAAGAAATCCACTGGTTCAGGCCTTGGTCAAAATGCAACCCTATCTCCAAGACCATTTTCGTCAGTTCATGTTGCAGTCGCTAGCGTATCTATGGTGTAGTGGTTATCACGTACGCTTTACACGCGGAAGGTCTCAGGTTGAACCCTGATAGATACATAGAAGGTTGATATTTTAGCGATATGTGGACGAGTGAATTGGAGGCTCTCGGTCTCGAAAATTTGCCCATTTTTAAAACGGTTTCATCGTATTTACGATGGTTATGACGGGTATCTATGGTGTAGTGGTTATCACGTCCGCCTAACACGCGGAAGGTCCCAGGTTCGAGCCCTGGTAGATACATAATGTTCTTTTTTGACTTGTTGTTAGAAGGAAACTTTCGGAGGTTTTTGGCAATTTTTTTAAATTGAAAAGTGACATATTTTGGGTCCTTGGTAGTATAGTGCTGAGTATCACCGCCTGTTTTACGGAAGACCTGAGTTAAATTCCCCGCCGGGGAGGCATGACCGGCTTCAGTTTTTAAAGATTGCAGAAAATATTTTGGTGGCAATGAAACGGTTTCTTCTTAATACCAAAAATATCCGTTTTAAAGAAATCCACTGGTTCAGGCCTTGGTCAAAATGCAACCCTATCTCCAAGACCATTTTCGTTAGTTCATGTTGCAGTCGCTAGCGTATCTATGGTGTAGTGGTTATCACGTACGCTTTACACGCGGAAGGTCTCAGGTTGAGCCCTGATAGATACATAGAAGGTTGATATTTTAGCGATATGTGGACGAGTGAATTGGAGGCTCTCGGTCTCGAAAATTTGCCCATTTTTAAAACGGTTTCATCGTATTTACGATGGTTATGACGGGTATCTATGGTGTAGTGGTTATCACGTCCGCCTAACACGCGGAAGGTCCCAGGTTCGAGCCCTGGTAGATACATAATGTTCTTTTTTGACTTGTTGTTAGAACGAAACTTTCGGAGGTTTTTGGCAATTTTTTTAAATTGAAAAGTGACATATTTTGGGTCCTTGGTAGTATAGTGCTGAGTATCACCGCCTGTTTTACGGAAGACCTGAGTTAAATTCCCCGCCGGGGAGGCATGACCGGCTTCAGTTTTTAAAGATTGCAGAAAATATTTTGGTGGCAATGAAACGGTTTCTTCTTAATACCAAAAATATCCGTTTTAAAGAAATCCACTGGTTCAGGCCTTGGTCAAAATGCAACCCTATCTCCAAGACCATTTTCGTCAGTTCATGTTGCAGTCGCTAGCGTATCTATGGTGTAGTGGTTATCACGTACGCTTTACACGCGGAAGGTCTCAGGTTGAGCCCTGATAGATACATAGAAGGTTGATATTTTAGCGATATGTGGACGAGTGAATTGGAGGCTCTCGGTCTCGAAAATTTGCCCATTTTTAAAACGGTTTCATCGTATTTACGATGGTTATGACGGGTATCTATGGTGTAGTGGTTATCACGTCCGCCTAACACGCGGAAGGTCCCAGGTTCGAGCCCTGGTAGATACATAATGTTCTTTTTTGACTTGTTGTTAGAACGAAACTTTCGGAGGTTTTTGGCAATTTTTTTAAATTGAAAAGTGACATATTTTGGGTCCTTGGTAGTATAGTGCTGAGTATCACCGCCTGTTTTACGGAAGACCTGAGTTAAATTCCCCGCCGGGGAGGCATGACCGGCTTCAGTTTTTAAAGATTGCAGAAAATATTTTGGTGGCAATAAAACGGTTTCTTCTTAATACCAAAAATATCCGTTTTAAAGAAATCCACTGGTTCAGGCCTTGGTCAAAATGCAACCCTATCTCCAAGACCATTTTCGTCAGTTCATGTTGCAGTCGCTAGCGTATCTATGGTGTAGTGGTTATCACGTACGCTTTACACGCGGAAGGTCTCAGGTTGAGCCCTGATAGATACATAGAAGGTTGATATTTTAGCGATATGTGGACGAGTGAATTGGAGGCTCTCGGTCTCGAAAATTTGCCCATTTTTAAAACGGTTTCATCGTATTTACGATGGTTATGACGGGTATCTATGGTGTAGTGGTTATCACGTCCGCCTAACACGCGGAAGGTCCCAGGTTCGATCCCTGGTAGATACATAATGTTCTTTTTTGACTTGTTGTTAGAACGAAACTTTCGGAGGTTTTTGGCAATTTTTTTAAATTGAAAAGTGACATATTTTGGGTCCTTGGTAGTATAGTGCTGAGTATCACCGCCTGTTTTACGGAAGACCTGAGTTAAATTCCCCGCCGGGGAGGCATGACCGGCTTCAGTTTTTAAAGATTGCAGAAAATATTTTGGTGGCAATGAAACGGTTTCTTCTTAATACCAAAAATATCCGTTTTAAAGAAATCCACTGGTTCAGGCCTTGGTCAAAATGCAACCCTATCTCCAAGACCATTTTCGTCAGTTCATGTTGCAGTCGCTAGCGTATCTATGGTGTAGTGGTTATCACGTACGCTTTACACGCGGAAGGTCTCAGGTTGAGCCCTGATAGATACATAGAAGGTTGATATTTTAGCGATATGTGGACGAGTGAATTGGAGGCTCTCGGTCTCGAAAATTTGCCCATTTTTAAAACGGTTTCATCGTATTTACGATGGTTATGACGGGTATCTATGGTGTAGTGGTTATCACGTCCGCCTAACACGCGGAAGGTCCCAGGTTCGAGCCCTGGTAGATACATAATGTTCTTTTTTGACTTGTTGTTAGAACGAAACTTTCGGAGGTTTTTGGCAATTTTTTTAAATTGAAAAGTGACATATTTTGGGTCCTTGGTAGTATAGTGCTGAGTATCACCGCCTGTTTTACGGAAGACCTGAGTTAAATTCCCCGCCGGGGAGGCATGACCGGCTTCAGTTTTTAAAGATTGCAGAAAATATTTTGGTGGCAATGAAACGGTTTCTTCTTAATACCAAAAATATCCGTTTTAAAGAAATCCACTGGTTCAGGCCTTGGTCAAAATGCAACCCTATCTCCAAGACCATTTTCGTCAGTTCATGTTGCAGTCGCTAGCGTATCTATGGTGTAGTGGTTATCACGTCCGCTTTACACGCGGAAGGTCTAAGTTTGAGCCCTGATAGATACATAGAAGGTTGATATTTTAGCGATATGTGGACGAGTGAATTGGAGGCTCTCGGTCTCGAAAATTTGCCCATTTTTAAAACGGTTTCATCGTATTTACGATGGCTATGACGGGTATCTATGGTGTAGTGGTTATCACGTCCGCCTAACACGCGGAAGGTCCCAGGTTCGAGCCGTGGTAGATACATAATGTTCTTTTTTGACTTGTTGTTAGAACGAAACTTTCGGAGGTTTTTGGCAATTTTTTTAAATTGAAAAGTGACATATTTTGGGTCCTTGGTAGTATAGTGCTGAGTATCACCGCCTGTTTTACGGAAGACCTGAGTTAAATTCCCCGCCGGGGAGGCATGACCGGCTTCAGTTTTTAAAGATTGCAGAAAATATTTTGGTGGCAATGAAACGGTTTCTTCTTAATACCAAAAATATCCGTTTTAAAGAAATCCACTGGTTCAGGCCTTGGTCAAAATGCAACCCTATCTCCAAGACCATTTTCGTCAGTTCATGTTGCAGTCGCTAGCGTATCTATGGTGTAGTGGTTATCACGTCCGCTTTACACGCGGAAGGTCTCAGGTTGAGCCCTGATAGATACATAGAAGGTTGATATTTTAGCGATATGTGGACGAGTGAATTGGAGGCTCTCGGTCTCGAAAATTTGCCCATTTTTAAAACGGTTTCATCGTATTTACGATGGCTATGACGGGTATCTATGGTGTAGTGGTTATCACGTCCGCCTAACACGCGGAAGGTCCCAGGTTCGAGCCCTGGTAGATACATAATGTTCTTTTTTGACTTGTTGTTAGAACGAAACTTTCGGAGGTTTTTGGCAATTTTTTTAAATTGAAAAGTGACATATTTTGGGCCCTTGGTAGTATAGTGCTGAGTATCACCGCCTGTTTTACGGAAGACCTGAGTTAAATTCCCCACCGGGGAGGCATGACCGGCTTCAGTTTTTAAAGATTGCAGAAAATATTTTGGTGGCAATGAAACGGTTTCTTCTTAATACCAAAAATATCCGTTTTAAAGAAATCCACTGGTTCAGGCCTTGGTCAAAATGCAACCCTATCTCCAAGACCATTTTCGTCAGTTCATGTTGCAGTCGCTAGCGTATCTATGGTGTAGTGGTTATCACGTCCGCTTTACACGCGGAAGGTCTCAGGTTGAGCCCTGATAGATACATAGAAGGTTGATATTTTAGCGATATGTGGACGAGTGAATTGGAGGCTCTCGGTCTCGAAAATTTGCCCATTTTTAAAACGGTTTCATCGTTTTTACGATGGCTATGACGGGTATCTATGGTGTAGTGGTTATCACGTCCGCCTAACACGCGGAAGGTCCCAGGTTCGAGCCCTGGTAGATACATAATGTTCTTTTTTGACTTGTTGTTAGAACGAAACTTTCGGAGGTTTTTGGCAATTTTTTTAAATTGAAAAGTGACATATTTTGGGTCCTTGGTAGTATAGTGCTGAGTATCACCGCCTGTTTTACGGAAGACCTGAGTTAAATTCCCCGCCGGGGAGGCATGACCGGCTTCAGTTTTTAAAGATTGCAGAAAATATTTTGGTGGCAATGAAACGGTTTCTTCTTAATACCAAAAATATCCGTTTTAAAGAAATCCACTGGTTCAGGCCTTGGTCAAAATGCAACCCTATCTCCAAGACCATTTTCGTCAGTTCATGTTGCAGTCGCTAGCGTATCTATGGTGTAGTGGTTATCACGTCCACTTTACACGCGGAAGGTCTCAGGTTGAGCCCTGATAGATACATAGAAGGTTGATATTTTAGCGATATGTGGACGAGTGAATTGGAGGCTCTCGGTCTCGAAAATTTGCCCATTTTTAAAACGGTTTCATCGTATTTACGATGGCTATGACGGGTATCTATGGTGTAGTGGTTATCACGTCCGCCTAACACGCGGAAGGTCCCAGGTTCGAGCCCTGGTAGATACATAATGTTCTTTTTTGACTTGTTGTTAGAACGAAACTTTCGGAGGTTTTTGGCAATTTTTTTAAATTGAAAAGTGACATATTTTGGGTCCTTGGTAGTATAGTGCTGAGTATCACCGCCTGTTTTACGGAAGACCTGAGTTAAATTCCCCGCCGGGGAGGCATGACCGGCTTCAGTTTTTAAAGATTGCAGAAAATATTTTGGTGGCAATGAAACGGTTTCTTCTTAATACCAAAAATATCCGTTTTAAAGAAATCCACTGGTTCAGGCCTTGGTCAAAATGCAACCCTATCTCCAAGACCATTTTCGTCAGTTCATGTTGCAGTCGCTAGCGTATCTATGGTGTAGTGGTTATCACGTCCGCTTTACACGCGGAAGGTCTCAGGTTGAGCCCTGATAGATACATAGAAGGTTGATATTTTAGCGATATGTGGACGAGTGAATTGGAGGCTCTCGGTCTCGAAAATTTGCCCATTTTTAAAACGGTTTCATCGTATTTACGATGTCTATGACGGGTATCTATGGTGTAGTGGTTATCACGTCCGCCTAACACGCGGAAGGTCCCAGGTTCGAGCCCTGGTAGATACATAATGTTCTTTTTTGACTTGTTGTTAGAACGAAACTTTCGGAGGTTTTTGGCAATTTTTTTAAATTGAAAAGTGACATATTTTGGGCCCTTGGTAGTATAGTGCTGAGTATCACCGCCTGTTTTACGGAAGACCTGAGTTAAATTCCCCACCGGGGAGGCATGACCGGCTTCAGTTTTTAAAGATTGCAGAAAATATTTTGGTGGCAATGAAACGGTTTCTTCTTAATACCAAAAATATCCGTTTTAAAGAAATCCACTGGTTCAGGCCTTGGTCAAAATGCAACCCTATCTCCAAGACCATTTTCGTCAGTTCATGTTGCAGTCGCTAGCGTATCTATGGTGTAGTGGTTATCACGTCCGCTTTACACGCGGAAGGTCTCAGGTTGAGCCCTGATAGATACATAGAAGGTTGATATTTTAGCGATATGTGGACGAGTGAATTGGAGGCTCTCGGTCTCGAAAATTTGCCCATTTTTAAAACGGTTTCATCGTATTTACGATGGCTATGACGGGTATCTATGGTGTAGTGGTTATCACGTCCGCCTAACACGCGGAAGGTCCCAGGTTCGAGCCCTGGTAGATACATAATGTTCTTTTTTGACTTGTTGTTAGAACGAAACTTTCGGAGGTTTTTGGCAATTTTTTTAAATTGAAAAGTGACATATTTTGGGTCCTTGGTAGTATAGTGCTGAGTATCACCGCCTGTTTTACGGAAGACCTGAGTTAAATTCCCCGCCGGGGAGGCATGACCGGCTTCAGTTTTTAAAGATTGCAGAAAATATTTTGGTGGCAATGAAACGGTTTCTTCTTAATACCAAAAATATCCGTTTTAAAGAAATCCACTGGTTCAGGCCTTGGTCAAAATGCAACCCTATCTCCAAGACCATTTTCGTCAGTTCATGTTGCAGTCGCTAGCGTATCTATGGTGTAGTGGTTATCACGTCCGCTTTACACGCGGAAGGTCTCAGGTTGAGCCCTGATAGATACATAGAAGGTTGATATTTTAGCGATATGTGGACGAGTGAATTGGAGGCTCTCGGTCTCGAAAATTTGCCCATTTTTAAAACGGTTTCATCGTATTTACGATGGCTATGACGGGTATCTATGGTGTAGTGGTTATCACGTCCGCCTAACACGCGGAAGGTCCCAGGTTCGAGCCCTGGTAGATACATAATGTTCTTTTTTGACTTGTTGTTAGAACGAAACTTTCGGAGGTTTTTGGCAATTTTTTTAAATTGAAAAGTGACATATTTTGGGTCCTTGGTAGTATAGTGCTGAGTATCACCGCCTGTTTTACGGAAGACCTGAGTTAAATTCCCCGCCGGGGAGGCATGACCGGCTTCAGTTTTTAAAGATTGCAGAAAATATTTTGGTGGCAATGAAACGGTTTCTTCTTAATACCAAAAATATCCGTTTTAAAGAAATCCACTGGTTCAGGCCTTGGTCAAAATGCAACCCTATCTCCAAGACCATTTTCGTCAGTTCATGTTGCAGTCGCTAGCGTATCTATGGTGTAGTGGTTATCACGTCCGCTTTACACGCGGAAGGTCTCAGGTTGAGCCCTGATAGATACATAGAAGGTTGATATTTTAGCGATATGTGGACGAGTGAATTGGAGGCTCTCGGTCTCGAAAATTTGCCCATTTTTAAAACGGTTTCATCGTATTTACGATGGCTATGACGGGTATCTATGGTGTAGTGGTTATCACGTCCGCCTAACACGCGGAAGGTCCCAGGTTCGAGCCCTGGTAGATACATAATGTTCTTTTTTGACTTGTTGTTAGAACGAAACTTTCGGAGGTTTTTGGCAATTTTTTTAAATTGAAAAGTGACATATTTTGGGTCCTTGGTAGTATAGTGCTGAGTATCACCGCCTGTTTTACGGAAGACCTGAGTTAAATTCCCCGCCGGGGAGGCATGACCGGCTTCAGTTTTTAAAGATTGCAGAAAATATTTTGGTGGCAATGAAACGGTTTCTTCTTAATACCAAAAATATCCGTTTTAAAGAAATCCACTGGTTCAGGCCTTGGTCAAAATGCAACCCTATCTCCAAGACCATTTTCGTCAGTTCATGTTGCAGTCGCTAGCGTATCTATGGTGTAGTGGTTATCACGTCCGCTTTACACGCGGAAGGTCTCAGGTTGAGCCCTGATAGATACATAGAAGGTTGATATTTTAGCGATATGTGGACGAGTGAATTGGAGGCTCTCGGTCTCGAAAATTTGCCCATTTTTAAAACGGTTTCATCGTATTTACGATGGCTATGACGGGTATCTATGGTGTAGTGGTTATCACGTCCGCCTAACACGCGGAAGGTCCCAGGTTCGAGCCCTGGTAGATACATAATGTTCTTTTTTGACTTGTTGTTAGAACGAAACTTTCGGAGGTTTTTGGCAATTTTTTTAAATTGAAAAGTGACATATTTTGGGTCCTTGGTAGTATAGTGCTGAGTATCACCGCCTGTTTTACGGAAGACCTGAGTTAAATTCCCCGCCGGGGAGGCATGACCGGCTTCAGTTTTTAAAGATTGCAGAAAATATTTTGGTGGCAATGAAACGGTTTCTTCTTAATACCAAAAATATCCGTTTTAAAGAAATCCACTGGTTCAGGCCTTGGTCAAAATGCAACCCTATCTCCAAGACCATTTTCGTCAGTTCATGTTGCAGTCGCTAGCGTATCTATGGTGTAGTGGTTATCACGTCCGCTTTACACGCGGAAGGTCTCAGGTTGAGCCCTGATAGATACATAGAAGGTTGATATTTTAGCGATATGTGGACGAGTGAATTGGAGGCTCTCGGTCTCGAAAATTTGCCCATTTTTAAAACGGTTTCATCGTATTTACGATGGCTATGACGGGTATCTATGGTGTAGTGGTTATCACGTCCGCCTAACACGCGGAAGGTCCCAGGTTCGAGCCCTGGTAGATACATAATGTTCTTTTTTGACTTGTTGTTAGAACGAAACTTTCGGAGGTTTTTGGCAATTTTTTTAAATTGAAAAGTGACATATTTTGGGTCCTTGGTAGTATAGTGCTGAGTATCACCGCCTGTTTTACGGAAGACCTGAGTTAAATTCCCCGCCGGGGAGGCATGACCGGCTTCAGTTTTTAAAGATTGCAGAAAATATTTTGGTGGCAATGAAACGGTTTCTTCTTAATACCAAAAATATCCGTTTTAAAGAAATCCACTGGTTCAGGCCTTGGTCAAAATGCAACCCTATCTCCAAGACCATTTTCGTCAGTTCATGTTGCAGTCGCTAGCGTATCTATGGTGTAGTGGTTATCACGTCCGCTTTACACGCGGAAGGTCTCAGGTTGAGCCCTGATAGATACATAGAAGGTTGATATTTTAGCGATATGTGGACGAGTGAATTGGAGGCTCTCGGTCTCGAAAATTTGCCCATTTTTAAAACGGTTTCATCGTATTTACGATGGCTATGACGGGTATCTATGGTGTAGTGGTTATCACGTCCGCCTAACACGCGGAAGGTCCCAGGTTCGAGCCCTGGTAGATACATAATGTTCTTTTTTGACTTGTTGTTAGAACGAAACTTTCGGAGGTTTTTGGCAATTTTTTTAAATTGAAAAGTGACATATTTTGGGTCCTTGGTAGTATAGTGCTGAGTATCACCGCCTGTTTTACGGAAGACCTGAGTTAAATTCCCCGCCGGGGAGGCATGACCGGCTTCAGTTTTTAAAGATTGCAGAAAATATTTTGGTGGCAATGAAACGGTTTCTTCTTAATACCAAAAATATCCGTTTTAAAGAAATCCACTGGTTCAGGCCTTGGTCAAAATGCAACCCTATCTCCAAGACCATTTTCGTCAGTTCATGTTGCAGTCGCTAGCGTATCTATGGTGTAGTGGTTATCACGTCCGCTTTACACGCGGAAGGTCTCAGGTTGAGCCCTGATAGATACATAGAAGGTTGATATTTTAGCGATATGTGGACGAGTGAATTGGAGGCTCTCGGTCTCGAAAATTTGCCCATTTTTAAAACGGTTTCATCGTATTTACGATGGCTATGACGGGTATCTATGGTGTAGTGGTTATCACGTCCGCCTAACACGCGGAAGGTCCCAGGTTCGAGCCCTGGTAGATACATAATGTTCTTTTTTGACTTGTTGTTAGAACGAAACTTTCGGAGGTTTTTGGCAATTTTTTTAAATTGAAAAGTGACATATTTTGGGTCCTTGGTAGTATAGTGCTGAGTATCACCGCCTGTTTTACGGAAGACCTGAGTTAAATTCCCCGCCGGGGAGGCATGACCGGCTTCAGTTTTTAAAGATTGCAGAAAATATTTTGGTGGCAATGAAACGGTTTCTTCTTAATACCAAAAATATCCGTTTTAAAGAAATCCACTGGTTCAGGCCTTGGTCAAAATGCAACCCTATCTCCAAGACCATTTTCGTCAGTTCATGTTGCAGTCGCTAGCGTATCTATGGTGTAGTGGTTATCACGTCCGCTTTACACGCGGAAGGTCTCAGGTTGAGCCCTGATAGATACATAGAAGGTTGATATTTTAGCGATATGTGGACGAGTGAATTGGAGGCTCTCGGTCTCGAAAATTTGCCCATTTTTAAAACGGTTTCATCGTATTTACGATGGCTATGACGGGTATCTATGGTGTAGTGGTTATCACGTCCGCCTAACACGCGGAAGGTCCCAGGTTCGAGCCCTGGTAGATACATAATGTTCTTTTTTGACTTGTTGTTAGAACGAAACTTTCGGAGGTTTTTGGCAATTTTTTTAAATTGAAAAGTGACATATTTTGGGTCCTTGGTAGTATAGTGCTGAGTATCACCGCCTGTTTTACGGAAGACCTGAGTTAAATTCCCCGCCGGGGAGGCATGACCGGCTTCAGTTTTTAAAGATTGCAGAAAATATTTTGGTGGCAATGAAACGGTTTCTTCTTAATACCAAAAATATCCGTTTTAAAGAAATCCACTGGTTCAGGCCTTGGTCAAAATGCAACCCTATCTCCAAGACCATTTTCGTCAGTTCATGTTGCAGTCGCTAGCGTATCTATGGTGTAGTGGTTATCACGTCCGCTTTACACGCGGAAGGTCTCAGGTTGAGCCCTGATAGATACATAGAAGGTTGATATTTTAGCGATATGTGGACGAGTGAATTGGAGGCTCTCGGTCTCGAAAATTTGCCCATTTTTAAAACGGTTTCATCGTATTTACGATGGCTATGACGGGTATCTATGGTGTAGTGGTTATCACGTCCGCCTAACACGCGGAAGGTCCCAGGTTCGAGCCCTGGTAGATACATAATGTTCTTTTTTGACTTGTTGTTAGAACGAAACTTTCGGAGGTTTTTGGCAATTTTTTTAAATTGAAAAGTGACATATTTTGGGTCCTTGGTAGTATAGTGCTGAGTATCACCGCCTGTTTTACGGAAGACCTGAGTTAAATTCCCCACCGGGGAGGCATGACCGGCTTCAGTTTTTAAAGATTGCAGAAAATATTTTGGTGGCAATGAAACGGTTTCTTCTTAATACCAAAAATATCCGTTTTAAAGAAATCCACTGGTTCAGGCCTTGGTCAAAATGCAACCCTATCTCCAAGACCATTTTCGTCAGTTCATGTTGCAGTCGCTAGCGTATCTATGGTGTAGTGGTTATCACGTCCGCTTTACACGCGGAAGGTCTCAGGTTGAGCCCTGATAGATACATAGAAGGTTGATATTTTAGCGATATGTGGACGAGTGAATTGGAGGCTCTCGGTCTCGAAAATTTGCCCATTTTTAAAACGGTTTCATCGTATTTACGATGGCTATGACGGGTATCTATGGTGTAGTGGTTATCACGTCCGCCTAACACGCGGAAGGTCCCAGGTTCGAGCCCTGGTAGATACATAATGTTCTTTTTTGACTTGTTGTTAGAACGAAACTTTCGGAGGTTTTTGGCAATTTTTTTAAATTGAAAAGTGACATATTTTGGGTCCTTGGTAGTATAGTGCTGAGTATCACCGCCTGTTTTACGGAAGACCTGGGTTAAATTCCCCGCCGGGGAGGCATGACCGGCTTCAGTTTTTAAAGATTGCAGAAAATATTTTGGTGGCAATGAAACGGTTTCTTCTTAATACCAAAAATATCCGTTTTAAAGAAATCCACTGGTTCAGGCCTTGGTCAAAATGCAACCCTATCTCCAAGACCATTTTCGTCAGTTCATGTTGCAGTCGCTAGCGTATCTATGGTGTAGTGGTTATCACGTCCGCTTTACACGCGGAAGGTCTCAGGTTGAGCCCTGATAGATACATAGAAGGTTGATATTTTAGCGATATGTGGACGAGTGAATTGGAGGCTCTCGGTCTCGAAAATTTGCCCATTTTTAAAACGGTTTCATCGTATTTACGATGGCTATGACGGGTATCTATGGTGTAGTGGTTATCACGTCCGCCTAACACGCGGAAGGTCCCAGGTTCGAGCCCTGGTAGATACATAATGTTCTTTTTTGACTTGTTGTTAGAACGAAACTTTCGGAGGTTTTTGGCAATTTTTTTAAATTGAAAAGTGACATATTTTGGGTCCTTGGTAGTATAGTGCTGAGTATCACCGCCTGTTTTACGGAAGACCTGAGTTAAATTCCCCGCCGGGGAGGCATGACCGGCTTCAGTTTTTAAAGATTGCAGAAAATATTTTGGTGGCAATGAAACGGTTTCTTCTTAATACCAAAAATATCCGTTTTAAAGAAATCCACTGGTTCAGGCCTTGGTCAAAATGCAACCCTATCTCCAAGACCATTTTCGTCAGTTCATGTTGCAGTCGCTAGCGTATCTATGGTGTAGTGGTTATCACGTCCGCTTTACACGCGGAAGGTCTCAGGTTGAGCCCTGATAGATACATAGAAGGTTGATATTTTAGCGATATGTGGACGAGTGAATTGGAGGCTCTCGGTCTCGAAAATTTGCCCATTTTTAAAACGGTTTCATCGTATTTACGATGGCTATGACGGGTATCTATGGTGTAGTGGTTATCACGTCCGCCTAACACGCGGAAGGTCCCAGGTTCGAGCCCTGGTAGATACATAATGTTCTTTTTTGACTTGTTGTTAGAACGAAACTTTCGGAGGTTTTTGGCAATTTTTTTAAATTGAAAAGTGACATATTTTGGGTCCTTGGTAGTATAGTGCTGAGTATCACCGCCTGTTTTACGGAAGACCTGAGTTAAATTCCCCGCCGGGGAGGCATGACCGGCTTCAGTTTTTAAAGATTGCAGAAAATATTTTGGTGGCAATGAAACGGTTTCTTCTTAATACCAAAAATATCCGTTTTAAAGAAATCCACTGGTTCAGGCCTTGGTCAAAATGCAACCCTATCTCCAAGACCATTTTCGTCAGTTCATGTTGCAGTCGCTAGCGTATCTATGGTGTAGTGGTTATCACGTCCGCTTTACACGCGGAAGGTCTCAGGTTGAGCCCTGATAGATACATAGAAGGTTGATATTTTAGCGATATGTGGACGAGTGAATTGGAGGCTCTCGGTCTCGAAAATTTGCCCATTTTTAAAACGGTTTCATCGTATTTACGATGGCTATGACGGGTATCTATGGTGTAGTGGTTATCACGTCCGCCTAACACGCGGAAGGTCCCAGGTTCGAGCCCTGGTAGATACATAATGTTCTTTTTTGACTTGTTGTTAGAACGAAACTTTCGGAGGTTTTTGGCAATTTTTTTAAATTGAAAAGTGACATATTTTGGGTCCTTGGTAGTATAGTGCTGAGTATCACCGCCTGTTTTACGGAAGACCTGAGTTAAATTCCCCACCGGGGAGGCATGACCGGCTTCAGTTTTTAAAGATTGCAGAAAATATTTTGGTGGCAATGAAACGGTTTCTTCTTAATACCAAAAATATCCGTTTTAAAGAAATCCACTGGTTCAGGCCTTGGTCAAAATGCAACCCTATCTCCAAGACCATTTTCGTCAGTTCATGTTGCAGTCGCTAGCGTATCTATGGTGTAGTGGTTATCACGTCCGCTTTACACGCGGAAGGTCTCAGGTTGAGCCCTGATAGATACATAGAAGGTTGATATTTTAGCGATATGTGGACGAGTGAATTGGAGGCTCTCGGTCTCGAAAATTTGCCCATTTTTAAAACGGTTTCATCGTATTTACGATGGCTATGACGGGTATCTATGGTGTAGTGGTTATCACGTCCGCCTAACACGCGGAAGGTCCCAGGTTCGAGCCCTGGTAGATACATAATGTTCTTTTTAGACTTGTTGTTAGAACGAAACTTTCGGAGGTTTTTGGCAATTTTTTTAAATTGAAAAGTGACATATTTTGGGTCCTTGGTAGTATAGTGCTGAGTATCACCGCCTGTTTTACGGAAGACCTGGGTTAAATTCCCCGCCGGGGAGGCATGACCGGCTTCAGTTTTTAAAGATTGCAGAAAATATTTTGGTGGCAATGAAACGGTTTCTTCTTAATACCAAAAATATCCGTTTTAAAGAAATCCACTGGTTCAGGCCTTGGTCAAAATGCAACCCTATCTCCAAGACCATTTTCGTCAGTTCATGTTGCAGTCGCTAGCGTATCTATGGTGTAGTGGTTATCACGTCCGCTTTACACGCGGAAGGTCTCAGGTTGAGCCCTGATAGATACATAGAAGGTTGATATTTTAGCGATATGTGGACGAGTGAATTGGAGGCTCTCGGTCTCGAAAATTTGCCCATTTTTAAAACGGTTTCATCGTATTTACGATGGCTATGACGGGTATCTATGGTGTAGTGGTTATCACGTCCGCCTAACACGCGGAAGGTCCCAGGTTCGAGCCCTGGTAGATACATAATGTTCTTTTTTGACTTGTTGTTAGAACGAAACTTTCGGAGGTTTTTGGCAATTTTTTTAAATTGAAAAGTGACATATTTTGGGTCCTTGGTAGTATAGTGCTGAGTATCACCGCCTGTTTTACGGAAGACCTGAGTTAAATTCCCCGCCGGGGAGGCATGACCGGCTTCAGTTTTTAAAGATTGCAGAAAATATTTTGGTGGCAATGAAACGGTTTCTTCTTAATACCAAAAATATCCGTTTTAAAGAAATCCACTGCTTCAGGCCTTGGTCAAAATGCAACCCTATCTCCAAGACCATTTTCGTCAGTTCATGTTGCAGTCGCTAGCGTATCTATGGTGTAGTGGTTATCACGTACGCTTTACACGCGGAAGGTCTCAGGTTGAGCCCTGATAGATACATAGAAGGTTGATATTTTAGCGATATGTGGACGAGTGAATTGGAGGCTCTCGGTCTCGAAAATTTGCCCATTTTTAAAACGGTTTCATCGTATTTACGATGGTTATGACGGGTATCTATGGTGTAGTGGTTATCACGTCCGCCTAACACGCGGAAGGTCCCAGGTTCGAGCCCTGGTAGATACATAATGTTCTTTTTTGACTTGTTGTTAGAACGAAACTTTCGGAGGTTTTTGGCAATTTTTTTAAATTGAAAAGTGACATATTTTGGGTCCTTGGTAGTATAGTGCTGAGTATCACCGCCTGTTTTACGGAAGACCTGAGTTAAATTCCCCGCCGGCGAGGCATGACCGGCTTCAGTTTTTAAAGATTGCAGAAAATATTTTTGTGGCAATGAAACGGTTTCTTCTTAATACCAAAAATATCCGTTTTAAAGAAATCCACTGGTTCAGGCCTTGGTCAAAATGCAACCCTATCTCCAAGACCATTTTCGTCAGTTCATGTTGCAGTCGCTAGCGTATCTATGGTGTAGTGGTTATCACGTCCGCTTTACACGCGGAAGGTCTCAGGTTGAGCCCTGATAGATACATAGAAGGTTGATATTTTAGCGATATGTGGACGAGTGAATTGGAGGCTCTCGGTCTCGAAAATTTGCCCATTTTTAAAACGGTTTCATCGTATTTACGATGGCTATGACGGGTATCTATGGTGTAGTGGTTATCACGTCCGCCTAACACGCGGAAGGTCCCAGGTTCGAGCCCTGGTAGATACATAATGTTCTTTTTTGACTTGTTGTTAGAACGAAACTTTCGGAGGTTTTTGGCAATTTTTTTAAATTGAAAAGTGACATATTTTGGGTCCTTGGTAGTATAGTGCTGAGTATCACCGCCTGTTTTACGGAAGACCTGAGTTAAATTCCCCGCCGGGGAGGCATGACCGGCTTCAGTTTTTAAAGATTGCAGAAAATATTTTGGTGGCAATGAAACGGTTTCTTCTTAATACCAAAAATATCCGTTTTAAAGAAATCCACTGGTTCAGGCCTTGGTCAAAATGCAACCCTATCTCCAAGACCATTTTCGTCAGTTCATGTTGCAGTCGCTAGCGTATCTATGGTGTAGTGGTTATCACGTCCGCTTTACACGCGGAAGGTCTCAGGTTGAGCCCTGATAGATACATAGAAGGTTGATATTTTAGCGATATGTGGACGAGTGAATTGGAGGCTCTCGGTCTCGAAAATTTGCCCATTTTTAAAACGGTTTCATCGTATTTACGATGGCTATGACGGGTATCTATGGTGTAGTGGTTATCACGTCCGCCTAACACGCGAAAGGTCCCAGGTTCGAGCCCTGGTAGATACATAATGTTCTTTTTTGACTTGTTGTTAGAACGAAACTTTCGGAGGTTTTTGGCAATTTTTTTAAATTGAAAAGTGACATATTTTGGGTCCTTGGTAGTATAGTGCTGAGTATCACCGCCTGTTTTACGGAAGACCTGAGTTAAATTCCCCGCCGGGGAGGCATGACCGGCTTCAGTTTTTAAAGATTGCAGAAAATATTTTGGTGGCAATGAAACGGTTTCTTCTTAATACCAAAAATATCCGTTTTAAAGAAATCCACTGGTTCAGGCCTTGGTCAAAATGCAACCCTATCTCCAAGACCATTTTCGTCAGTTCATGTTGCAGTCGCTAGCGTATCTATGGTGTAGTGGTTATCACGTCCGCTTTACACGCGGAAGGTCTCAGGTTGAGCCCTGATAGATACATAGAAGGTTGATATTTTAGCGATATGTGGACGAGTGAATTGGAGGCTCTCGGTCTCGAAAATTTGCCCATTTTTAAAACGGTTTCATCGTATTTACGATGGCTATGACGGGTATCTATGGTGTAGTGGTTATCACGTCCGCCTAACACGCGAAAGGTCCCAGGTTCGAGCCCTGGTAGATACATAATGTTCTTTTTTGACTTGTTGTTAGAACGAAACTTTCGGAGGTTTTTGGCAATTTTTTTAAATTGAAAAGTGACATATTTTGGGTCCTTGGTAGTATAGTGCTGAGTATCACCGCCTGTTTTACGGAAGACCTGAGTTAAATTCCCCGCCGGGGAGGCATGACCGGCTTCAGTTTTTAAAGATTGCAGAAAATATTTTGGTGGCAATGAAACGGTTTCTTCTTAATACCAAAAATATCCGTTTTAAAGAAATCCACTGGTTCAGGCCTTGGTCAAAATGCAACCCTATCTCCAAGACCATTTTCGTCAGTTCATGTTGCAGTCGCTAGCGTATCTATGGTGTAGTGGTTATCACGTCCGCTTTACACGCGGAAGGTCTCAGGTTGAGCCCTGATAGATACATAGAAGGTTGATATTTTAGCGATATGTGGACGAGTGAATTGGAGGCTCTCGGTCTCGAAAATTTGCCCATTTTTAAAACGGTTTCATCGTTTTTACGATGGTTACGACGGGTATCTATGGTGTAGTGGTTATCACGTCCGCCTAACACGCGGAAGGTCCCAGGTTCGAGCCCTGGTAGATACATAATGTTCTTTTTTGACTTGTTGTTAGAACGAAACTTTCGGAGGTTTTTGGCAATTTTTTTAAATTGAAAAGTGACATATTTTGGGTCCTTGGTAGTATAGTGCTGAGTATCACCGCCTGTTTTACGGAAGACCTGAGTTAAATTCCCCGCCGGGGAGGCATGACCGGCTTCAGTTTTTAAAGATTGCAGAAAATATTTTGGTGGCAATGAAACGGTTTCTTCTTAATACCAAAAATATCCGTTTTAAAGAAATCCACTGGTTCAGGCCTTGGTCAAAATGCAACCCTATCTCCAAGACCATTTTCGTCAGTTCATGTTGCAGTCGCTAGCGTATCTATGGTGTAGTGGTTATCACGTCCGCTTTACACGCGGAAGGTCTCAGGTTGAGCCCTGATAGATACATAGAAGGTTGATATTTTAGCGATATGTGGACGAGTGAATTGGAGGCTCTCGGTCTCGAAAATTTGCCCATTTTTAAAACGGTTTCATCGTATTTACGATGGCTATGACGGGTATCTATGGTGTAGTGGTTATCACGTCCGCCTAACACGCGGAAGGTCCCAGGTTCGAGCCCTGGTAGATACATAATGTTCTTTTTTGACTTGTTGTTAGAACGAAACTTTCGGAGGTTTTTGGCAATTTTTTTAAATTGAAAAGTGACATATTTTGGGTCCTTGGTAGTATAGTGCTGAGTATCACCGCCTGTTTTACGGAAGACCTGAGTTAAATTCCCCGCCGGGGAGGCATGACCGGCTTCAGTTTTTAAAGATTGCAGAAAATATTTTGGTGGCAATGAAACGGTTTCTTCTTAATACCAAAAATATCCGTTTTAAAGAAATCCACTGGTTCAGGCCTTGGTCAAAATGCAACCCTATCTCCAAGACCATTTTCGTCAGTTCATGATGCAGTCGCTAGCGTATCTATGGTGTAGTGGTTATCACGTCCGCTTTACACGCGGAAGGTCTCAGGTTGAGCCCTGATAGATACATAGAAGGTTGATATTTTAGCGATATGTGGACGAGTGAATTGGAGGCTCTCGGTCTCGAAAATTTGCCCATTTTTAAAACGGTTTCATCGTTTTTACGATGGTTATGACGGGTATCTATGGTGTAGTGGTTATCACGTCCGCCTAACACGCGGAAGGTCCCAGGTTCGAGCCCTGGTAGATACATAATGTTCTTTTTTGACTTGTTGTTAGAACGAAACTTTCGGAGGTTTTTGGCAATTTTTTTAAATTGAAAAGTGACATATTTTGGGTCCTTGGTAGTATAGTGCTGAGTATCACCGCCTGTTTTACGGAAGACCTGAGTTAAATTCCCCGCCGGGGAGGCATGACCGGCTTCAGTTTTTAAAGATTGCAGAAAATATTTTGGTGGCAATGAAACGGTTTCTTCTTAATACCAAAAATATCCGTTTTAAAGAAATCCACTGGTTCAGGCCTTGGTCAAAATGCAACCCTATCTCCAAGACCATTTTCGTCAGTTCATGTTGCAGTCGCTAGCGTATCTATGGTGTAGTGGTTATCACGTCCGCCTAATACGCGGAAGGTCCCAGGTTCGAGCCCTGGTAGATACATAATGTTCTTTTTTGACTTGTTGTTAGAACGAAACTTTTGGAGGTTTTTGGCAATTTTTTTAAATTGAAAAGTGATATGTTTTGGGTATCTATGGTGTAGTGGTTATCACGTCCGCCTAACACGCGGAAGGTCCCAGGTTCGAGCCCAGGTAGAAACATAATTTTCTTTTTTGACTTGTTGTTAGAACGAAACTTTCGGAGGTTTTTGGCAATTTTTTTAAATTGAAAAGTGAAAAGTTTTGGGTATCTATGGTGTAGTGGTTATCACGTCCGCCTAACACGCGGAATATCCCAGGTTCGAGCCCTGGTAGATACATAATGTTCTTTTTTGACTTGTTGTTAGAACGAAACTTTCGGAGGTTTTTGGCAATTTTTTTAAATTGAAAAGTGACATATTTTGGGTCCTTGGTAGTATAGTGCTGAGTATCACCGCCTGTTTTACGGAAGACCTGAGTTAAATTCCCCGCCGGGGAGGCATGACCGGCTTCAGTTTTTAAAGATTGCAGAAAATATTTTGGTGGCAATGAAACGGTTTCTTCTTAATACCAAAAATATCCGTTTTAAAGAAATCCACTGGTTCAGGCCTTGGTCAAAATGCAACCCTATCTCCAAGACCATTTTCGTCAGTTCATGTTGCAGTCGCTAGCGTATCTATGGTGTAGTGGTTATCACGTCCGCTTTACACGCGGAAGGTCTCAGGTTGAGCCCTGATAGATACATAGAAGGTTGATATTTTGGCGATATGTGGACGAGTGAATTGGAGGCTCTCGGTCTCGAAAATTTGCCCATTTTTAAAACGGTTTCATCGTTTTTACGATGGTTATGACGGGTATCTATGGTGTAGTGGTTATCACGTCCGCCTAACACGCGGAAGGTCCCAGGTTCGAGCCCTGGTAGATACATAATGTTCTTTTTTGACTTGTTGTTAGAACGAAACTTTCGGAGGTTTTTGGCAATTTTTTTAAATTGAAAAGTGACATATTTTGGGTCCTTGGTAGTATAGTGCTGAGTATCACCGCCTGTTTTACGGAAGACCTGAGTTAAATTCCCCGCCGGGGAGGCATGACCGGCTTCAGTTTTTAAAGATTGCAGAAAATATTTTGGTGGCAATGAAACGGTTTCTTCTTAATACCAAAAATATCCGTTTTAAAGAAATCCACTGGTTCAGGCCTTGGACAAAATGCAACCCTATCTCCAAGACCATTTTCGTCAGTTCATGTTGCAGTCGCTAGCGTATCTATGGTGTAGTGGTTATCACGTCCGCCTAATACGCGGAAGGTCCCAGGTTCGAGCCCTGGTAGATACATAATGTTCTTTTTTGACTTGTTGTTAGAACGAAACTTTTGGAGGTTTTTGGCAATTTTTTTAAATTGAAAAGTGATATGTTTTGGGTATCTATGGTGTAGTGGTTATCACGTCCGCCTAACACGCGGAAGGTCCCAGGTTCGAGCCCAGGTAGAAACATAATTTTCTTTTTTGACTTGTTGTTAGAACGAAACTTTCGGAGGTTTTTGGCAATTTTTTTAAATTGAAAAGTGAAAAGTTTTGGGTATCTATGGTGTAGTGGTTATCACGTCCGCCTAACACGCGGAATATCCCAGGTTCGAGCCCTGGTAGATACATAATGTTCTGTTTTGACTTGTTGTTAGAACGAAACTTTCGGAGGTTTTTGGCAATTTTTTTAAATTGAAAAGTGACATATTTTGGGTCCTTGGTAGTATAGTGCTGAGTATCACCGCCTGTTTTACGGAAGACCTGAGTTAAATTCCCCGCCGGGGAGGCATGACCGGCTTCAGTTTTTAAAGATTGCAGAAAATATTTTGGTGGCAATGAAACGGTTTCTTCTTAATACCAAAAATATCCGTTTTAAAGAAATCCACTGGTTCAGGCCTTGGTCAAAATGCAACCCTATCTCCAAGACCATTTTCGTCAGTTCATGTTGCAGTCGCTAGCGTATCTATGGTGTAGTGGTTATCACGTCCGCTTTACACGCGGAAGGTCTCAGGTTGAGCCCTGATAGATACATAGAAGGTTGATATTTTAGCGATATGTGGACGAGTGAATTGGAGGCTCTCGGTCTCGAAAATTTGCCCATTTTTAAAACGGTTTCATCGTTTTTACGATGGTTATGACGGGTATCTATGGTGTAGTGGTTATCACGTCCGCCTAACACGCGGAAGGTCCCAGGTTCGAGCCCTGGTAGATACATAATGTTCTTTTTTGACTTGTTGTTAGAACGAAACTTTCGGAGGTTTTTGGCAATTTTTTTAAATTGAAAAGTGACATATTTTGGGTCCTTGGTAGTATAGTGCTGAGTATCACCGCCTGTTTTACGGAAGACCTGAGTTAAATTCCCCGCCGGGGAGGCATGACCGGCTTCAGTTTTTAAAGATTGCAGAAAATATTTTGGTGGCAATGAAACGGTTTCTTCTTAATACCAAAAATATCCGTTTTAAAGAAATCCACTGGTTCAGGCCTTGGTCAAAATGCAACCCTATCTCCAAGACCATTTTCGTCAGTTCATGTTGCAGTCGCTAGCGTATCTATGGTGTAGTGGTTATCACGTCCGCCTAACACGCGGAAGGTCCCAGGTTCGAGCCCTGGTAGATACATAATGTTCTTTTTTGACTTGTTGTTAGAACGAAACTTTCGGAGGTTTTTGGCAATTTTTTTAAATTGAAAAGTGACATATTTTGGGTCCTTGGTAGTATAGTGCTGAGTATCACCGCCTGTTTTACGGAAGACCTGAGTTAAATTCCCCGCCGGGGAGGCATGACCGGCTTCAGTTTTTAAAGATTGCAGAAAATATTTTGGTGGCAATGAAACGGTTTCTTCTTAATACCAAAAATATCCGTTTTAAAGAAATCCACTGGTTCAGGCCTTGGTCAAAATGCAACCCTATCTCCAAGACCATTTTCGTCAGTTCATGTTGCAGTCGCTAGCGTATCTATGGTGTAGTGGTTATCACGTCCGCTTTACACGCGGAAGGTCTCAGGTTGAGCCCTGATAGATACATAGAAGGTTGATATTTTAGCGATATGTGGACGAGTGAATTGGAGGCTCTCGGTCTCGAAAATTTGCCCATTTTTAAAACGGTTTCATCGTTTTTACGATGGTTATGACGGGTATCTATGGTGTAGTGGTTATCACGTCCGCCTAACACGCGGAAGGTCCCAGGTTCGAGCCCTGGTAGATACATAATGTTCTTTTTTGACTTGTTGTTAGAACGAAACTTTCGGAGGTTTTTGGCAATTTTTTTAAATTGAAAAGTGACATATTTTGGGTCCTTGGTAGTATAGTGCTGAGTATCACCGCCTGTTTTACGGAAGACCTGAGTTAAATTCCCCGCCGGGGAGGCATGACCGGCTTCAGTTTTTAAAGATTGCAGAAAATATTTTGGTGGCAATGAAACGGTTTCTTCTTAATACCAAAAATATCCGTTTTAAAGAAATCCACTGGTTCAGGCCTTGGTCAAAATGCAACCCTATCTCCAAGACCATTTTCGTCAGTTCATGTTGCAGTCGCTAGCGTATCTATGGTGTAGTGGTTATCACGTCCGCCTAACACGCGGAAGGTCCCAGGTTCGAGCCCTGGTAGATACATAATGTTCTTTTTTGACTTGTTGTTAGAACGAAACTTTCGGAGGTTTTTGGCAATTTTTTTAAATTGAAAAGTGACATATTTTGGGTCCTTGGTAGTATAGTGCTGAGTATCACCGCCTGTTTTACGGAAGACCTGAGTTAAATTCCCCGCCGGGGAGGCATGACCGGCTTCAGTTTTTAAAGATTGCAGAAAATATTTTGGTGGCAATGAAACGGTTTCTTCTTAATACCAAAAATATCCGTTTTAAAGAAATCCACTGGTTCAGGCCTTGGTCAAAATGCAACCCTATCTCCAAGACGATTTTCGTCAGTTCATGTTGCAGTCGCTAGCGTATCTATGGTGTAGTGGTTATCACGTCCGCTTTACACGCGGAAGGTCTCAGGTTCGAGCCCTGATAGATACAAAGAAGGTTGATATTTTAGCGATATGTGAACGAGTGAATTGGAGGCTCTCGGTCTCGAAAATTTGCCCATTTTTAAAAGAGTTTCATCGTATTTACGATGGCTATGTCGGGTATCTATGGTGTAGTGGTTATCACGTCCGCCTAACACGCGGAAGGTCCCAGGTTCGAGCCCTGGTAGTTACATAATGTTCTTTTTTGACTTGTTGTTAGAACGAAACTTTCGGAGGTTTTTGGCAATTTTTTTAAATTGAAAAGTGATGTGTTTTGGGTATCTATGGTGTAGTGGTTATCACGTCCGCCTAACACGCGGAAGGTCCCAGGTTCGAGCCCTGGTAGATACATAATGTTCTTTTTTGACTTGTTGTTAGAACGAAACTTTCGGAGGTTTTTGGCAATTTTTTTAAATTGAAAAGTGACATATTTTGGGTCCTTGGTAGTATAGTGCTGAGTATCACCGCCTGTTTTACGGAAGACCTGAGTTAAATTCCCCGCCGGGGAGGCATGACCGGCTTCAGTTTTTAAAGATTGCAGAAAATATTTTGGTGGCAATGAAACGGTTTCTTCTTAATACCAAAAATATCCGTTTTAAAGAAATCCACTGGTTCAGGCCTTGGTCAAAATGCAACCCTATCTCCAAGACCATTTTCGTCAGTTCATGTTGCAGTCGCTAGCGTATCTATGGTGTAGTGGTTATCACGTCCGCTTTACACGCGGAAGGTCTCAGGTTGAGCCCTGATAGATACATAGAAGGTTGATATTTTAGCGATATGTGGACGAGTGAATTGGAGGCTCTCGGTCTCGAAAATTTGCCCATTTTTAAAACGGTTTCATCGTATTTACGATGGCTATGACGGGTATCTATGGTGTAGTGGTTATCACGTCCGCCTAACACGCGGAAGGTCCCAGGTTCGAGCCCTGGTAGATACATAATGTTCTTTTTTGACTTGTTGTTAGAACGAAACTTTCGGAGGTTTTTGGCAATTTTTTTAAATTGAAAAGTGACATATTTTGGGTCCTTGGTAGTATAGTGCTGAGTATCACCGCCTGTTTTACGGAAGACCTGAGTTAAATTCCCCGCCGGGGAGGCATGACCGGCTTCAGTTTTTAAAGATTGCAGAAAATATTTTGGTGGCAATGAAACGGTTTCTTCTTAATACCAAAAATATCCGTTTTAAAGAAATCCACTGGTTCAGGCCTTGGTCAAAATGCAACCCTATCTCCAAGACCATTTTCGTCAGTTCATGTTGCAGTCGCTAGCGTATCTATGGTGTAGTGGTTATCACGTCCGCTTTACACGCGGAAGGTCTCAGGTTGAGCCCTGATAGATACATAGAAGGTTGATATTTTAGCGATATGTGGACGAGTGAATTGGAGGCTCTCGGTCTCGAAAATTTGCCCATTTTTAAAACGGTTTCATCGTATTTACGATGGCTATGACGGGTATCTATGGTGTAGTGGTTATCACGTCCGCCTAACACGCGGAAGGTCCCAGGTTCGAGCCCTGGTAGATACATAATGTTCTTTTTTGACTTGTTGTTAGAACGAAACTTTCGGAGGTTTTTGGCAATTTTTTTAAATTGAAAAGTGACATATTTTGGGTCCTTGGTAGTATAGTGCTGAGTATCACCGCCTGTTTTACGGAAGACCTGAGTTAAATTCCCCGCCGGGGAGGCATGACCGGCTTCAGTTTTTAAAGATTGCAGAAAATATTTTGGTGGCAATGAAACGGTTTCTTCTTAATACCAAAAATATCCGTTTTAAAGAAATCCACTGGTTCAGGCCTTGGTCAAAATGCAACCCTATCTCCAAGACCATTTTCGTCAGTTCATGTTGCAGTCGCTAGCGTATCTATGGTGTAGTGGTTATCACGTCCGCTTTACACGCGGAAGGTCTCAGGTTGAGCCCTGATAGATACATAGAAGGTTGATATTTTAGCGATATGTGGACGAGTGAATTGGAGGCTCTCGGTCTCGAAAATTTGCCCATTTTTAAAACGGTTTCATCGTATTTACGATGGCTATGACGGGTATCTATGGTGTAGTGGTTATCACGTCCGCCTAACACGCGGAAGGTCCCAGGTTCGAGCCCTGGTAGATACATAATGTTCTTTTTTGACTTGTTGTTAGAACGAAACTTTCGGAGGTTTTTGGCAATTTTTTTAAATTGAAAAGTGACATATTTTGGGTCCTTGGTAGTATAGTGCTGAGTATCACCGCCTGTTTTACGGAAGACCTGAGTTAAATTCCCCGCCGGGGAGGCATGACCGGCTTCAGTTTTTAAAGATTGCAGAAAATATTTTGGTGGCAATGAAACGGTTTCTTCTTAATACCAAAAATATCCGTTTTAAAGAAATCCACTGGTTCAGGCCTTGGTCAAAATGCAACCCTATCTCCAAGACCATTTTCGTCAGTTCATGTTGCAGTCGCTAGCGTATCTATGGTGTAGTGGTTATCACGTCCGCTTTACACGCGGAAGGTCTCAGGTTGAGCCCTGATAGATACATAGAAGGTTGATATTTTAGCGATATGTGGACGAGTGAATTGGAGGCTCTCGGTCTCGAAAATTTGCCCATTTTTAAAACGGTTTCATCGTATTTACGATGGCTATGACGGGTATCTATGGTGTAGTGGTTATCACGTCCGCCTAACACGCGGAAGGTCCCAGGTTCGAGCCCTGGTAGATACATAATGTTCTTTTTTGACTTGTTGTTAGAACGAAACTTTCGGAGGTTTTTGGCAATTTTTTTAAATTGAAAAGTGACATATTTTGGGTCCTTGGTAGTATAGTGCTGAGTATCACCGCCTGTTTTACGGAAGACCTGAGTTAAATTCCCCGCCGGGGAGGCATGACCGGCTTCAGTTTTTAAAGATTGCAGAAAATATTTTGGTGGCAATGAAACGGTTTCTTCTTAATACCAAAAATATCCGTTTTAAAGAAATCCACTGGTTCAGGCCTTGGTCAAAATGCAACCCTATCTCCAAGACCATTTTCGTCAGTTCATGTTGCAGTCGCTAGCGCATCTATGGTGTAGTGGTTATCACGTCCGCTTTACACGCGGAAGGTCTCAGGTTGAGCCCTGATAGATACATAGAAGGTTGATATTTTAGCGATATGTGGACGAGTGAATTGGAGGCTCTCGGTCTCGAAAATTTGCCCATTTTTAAAACGGTTTCATCGTATTTACGATGGCTATGACGGGTATCTATGGTGTAGTGGTTATCACGTCCGCCTAACACGCGGAAGGTCCCAGGTTCGAGCCCTGGTAGATACATAATGTTCTTTTTTGACTTGTTGTTAGAACGAAACTTTCGGAGGTTTTTGGCAATTTTTTTAAATTGAAAAGTGACATATTTTGGGTCCTTGGTAGTATAGTGCTGAGTATCACCGCCTGTTTTACGGAAGACCTGAGTTAAATTCCCCGCCGGGGAGGCATGACCGGCTTCAGTTTTTAAAGATTGCAGAAAATATTTTGGTGGCAATGAAACGGTTTCTTCTTAATACCAAAAATATCCGTTTTAAAGAAATCCACTGGTTCAGGCCTTGGTCAAAATGCAACCCTATCTCCAAGACCATTTTCGTCAGTTCATGTTGCAGTCGCTAGCGTATCTATGGTGTAGTGGTTATCACGTCCGCTTTACACGCGGAAGGTCTCAGGTTGAGCCCTGATAGATACATAGAAGGTTGATATTTTAGCGATATGTGGACGAGTGAATTGGAGGCTCTCGGTCTCGAAAATTTGCCCATTTTTAAAACGGTTTCATCGTATTTACGATGGCTATGACGGGTATCTATGGTGTAGTGGTTATCACGTCCGCCTAACACGCGGAAGGTCCCAGGTTCGAGCCCTGGTAGATACATAATGTTCTTTTTTGACTTGTTGTTAGAACGAAACTTTCGGAGGTTTTTGGCAATTTTTTTAAATTGAAAAGTGACATATTTTGGGTCCTTGGTAGTATAGTGCTGAGTATCACCGCCTGTTTTACGGAAGACCTGAGTTAAATTCCCCGCCGGGGAGGCATGACCGGCTTCAGTTTTTAAAGATTGCAGAAAATATTTTGGTGGCAATGAAACGGTTTCTTCTTAATACCAAAAATATCCGTTTTAAAGAAATCCACTGGTTCAGGCCTTGGTCAAAATGCAACCCTATCTCCAAGACCATTTTCGTCAGTTCATGTTGCAGTCGCTAGCGCATCTATGGTGTAGTGGTTATCACGTCCGCTTTACACGCGGAAGGTCTCAGGTTGAGCCCTGATAGATACATAGAAGGTTGATATTTTAGCGATATGTGGACGAGTGAATTGGAGGCTCTCGGTCTCGAAAATTTGCCCATTTTTAAAACGGTTTCATCGTATTTACGATGGCTATGACGGGTATCTATGGTGTAGTGGTTATCACGTCCGCCTAACACGCGGAAGGTCCCAGGTTCGAGCCCTGGTAGATACATAATGTTCTTTTTTGACTTGTTGTTAGAACGAAACTTTCGGAGGTTTTTGGCAATTTTTTTAAATTGAAAAGTGACATATTTTGGGTCCTTGGTAGTATAGTGCTGAGTATCACCGCCTGTTTTACGGAAGACCTGAGTTAAATTCCCCGCCGGGGAGGCATGACCGGCTTCAGTTTTTAAAGATTGCAGAAAATATTTTGGTGGCAATGAAACGGTTTCTTCTTAATACCAAAAATATCCGTTTTAAAGAAATCCACTGGTTCAGGCCTTGGTCAAAATGCAACCCTATCTCCAAGACCATTTTCGTCAGTTCATGTTGCAGTCGCTAGCGTATCTATGGTGTAGTGGTTATCACGTCCGCTTTACACGCGGAAGGTCTCAGGTTGAGCCCTGATAGATACATAGAAGGTTGATATTTTAGCGATATGTGGACGAGTGAATTGGAGGCTCTCGGTCTCGAAAATTTGCCCATTTTTAAAACGGTTTCATCGTATTTACGATGGCTATGACGGGTATCTATGGTGTAGTGGTTATCACGTCCGCCTAACACGCGGAAGGTCCCAGGTTCGAGCCCTGGTAGATACATAATGTTCTTTTTTGACTTGTTGTTAGAACGAAACTTTCGGAGGTTTTTGGCAATTTTTTTAAATTGAAAAGTGACATATTTTGGGTCCTTGGTAGTATAGTGCTGAGTATCACCGCCTGTTTTACGGAAGACCTGAGTTAAATTCCCCGCCGGGGAGGCATGACCGGCTTCAGTTTTTAAAGATTGCAGAAAATATTTTGGTGGCAATGAAACGGTTTCTTCTTAATACCAAAAATATCCGTTTTAAAGAAATCCACTGGTTCAGGCCTTGGTCAAAATGCAACCCTATCTCCAAGACCATTTTCGTCAGTTCATGTTGCAGTCGCTAGCGTATCTATGGTGTAGTGGTTATCACGTCCGCTTTACACGCGGAAGGTCTCAGGTTGAGCCCTGATAGATACATAGAAGGTTGATATTTTAGCGATATGTGGACGAGTGAATTGGAGGCTCTCGGTCTCGAAAATTTGCCCATTTTTAAAACGGTTTCATCGTATTTACGATGGCTATGACGGGTATCTATGGTGTAGTGGTTATCACGTCCGCCTAACACGCGGAAGGTCCCAGGTTCGAGCCCTGGTAGATACATAATGTTCTTTTTTGACTTGTTGTTAGAACGAAACTTTCGGAGGTTTTTGGCAATTTTTTTAAATTGAAAAGTGACATATTTTGGGTCCTTGGTAGTATAGTGCTGAGTATCACCGCCTGTTTTACGGAAGACCTGAGTTAAATTCCCCGCCGGGGAGGCATGACCGGCTTCAGTTTTTAAAGATTGCAGAAAATATTTTGGTGGCAATGAAACGGTTTCTTCTTAATACCAAAAATATCCGTTTTAAAGAAATCCACTGGTTCAGGCCTTGGTCAAAATGCAACCCTATCTCCAAGACCATTTTCGTCAGTTCATGTTGCAGTCGCTAGCGTATCTATGGTGTAGTGGTTATCACGTCCGCTTTACACGCGGAAGGTCTCAGGTTGAGCCCTGATAGATACATAGAAGGTTGATATTTTAGCGATATGTGGACGAGTGAATTGGAGGCTCTCGGTCTCGAAAATTTGCCCATTTTTAAAACGGTTTCATCGTATTTACGATGGCTATGACGGGTATCTATGGTGTAGTGGTTATCACGTCCGCCTAACACGCGGAAGGTCCCAGGTTCGAGCCCTGGTAGATACATAATGTTCTTTTTTGACTTGTTGTTAGAACGAAACTTTCGGAGGTTTTTGGCAATTTTTTTAAATTGAAAAGTGACATATTTTGGGTCCTTGGTAGTATAGTGCTGAGTATCACCGCCTGTTTTACGGAAGACCTGAGTTAAATTCCCCGCCGGGGAGGCATGACCGGCTTCAGTTTTTAAAGATTGCAGAAAATATTTTGGTGGCAATGAAACGGTTTCTTCTTAATACCAAAAATATCCGTTTTAAAGAAATCCACTGGTTCAGGCCTTGGTCAAAATGCAACCCTATCTCCAAGACCATTTTCGTCAGTTCATGTTGCAGTCGCTAGCGCATCTATGGTGTAGTGGTTATCACGTCCGCTTTACACGCGGGAGGTCTCAGGTTGAGCCCTGATAGATACATAGAAGGTTGATATTTTAGCGATATGTGGACGAGTGAATTGCAGGCTCTCGGTCTCGAAAATTTGCCCATTTTTAAAACGGTTTCATCGTATTTACGATGGCTATGACGGGTATCTATGGTGTAGTGGTTATCACGTCCGCCTAACACGCGGAAGGTCCCAGGTTCGTGCCCTGGTAGATACATAATGTTCTTTTTTGACTTGTTGTTAGAACGAAACTTTCGGAGGTTTTTGGCAATTTTTTTAAATTGAAAAGTGACATATTTTGGGTCCTTGGTAGTATAGTGCTGAGTATCACCGCCTGTTTTACGGAAGACCTGAGTTAAATTCCCCGCCGGGGAGGCATGACCGGCTTCAGTTTTTAAAGATTGCAGAAAATATTTTGGTGGCAATGAAACGGTTTCTTCTTAATACCAAAAATATCCGTTTTAAAGAAATCCACTGGTTCAGGCCTTGGTCAAAATGCAACCCTATCTCCAAGACCATTTTCGTCAGTTCATGTTGCAGTCGCTAGCGTATCTATGGTGTAGTGGTTATCACGTCCGCTTTACACGCGGAAGGTCTCAGGTTGAGCCCTGATAGATACATAGAAGGTTGATATTTTAGCGATATGTGGACGAGTGAATTGGAGGCTCTCGGTCTCGAAAATTTGCCCATTTTTAAAACGGTTTCATCGTATTTACGATGGCTATGACGGGTATCTATGGTGTAGTGGTTATCACGTCCGCCTAACACGCGGAAGGTCCCAGGTTCGAGCCCTGGTAGATACATAATGTTCTTTTTTGACTTGTTGTTAGAACGAAACTTTCGGAGGTTTTTGGCAATTTTTTTAAATTGAAAAGTGACATATTTTGGGTCCTTGGTAGTATAGTGCTGAGTATCACCGCCTGTTTTACGGAAGACCTGAGTTAAATTCCCCGCCGGGGAGGCATGACCGGCTTCAGTTTTTAAAGATTGCAGAAAATATTTTGGTGGCAATGAAACGGTTTCTTCTTAATACCAAAAATATCCGTTTTAAAGAAATCCACTGGTTCAGGCCTTGGTCAAAATGCAACCCTATCTCCAAGACCATTTTCGTCAGTTCATGTTGCAGTCGCTAGCGTATCTATGGTGTAGTGGTTATCACGTCCGCTTTACACGCGGAAGGTCTCAGGTTGAGCCCTGATAGATACATAGAAGGTTGATATTTTAGCGATATGTGGACGAGTGAATTGGAGGCTCTCGGTCTCGAAAATTTGCCCATTTTTAAAACGGTTTCATCGTATTTACGATGGCTATGACGGGTATCTATGGTGTAGTGGTTATCACGTCCGCCTAACACGCGGAAGGTCCCAGGTTCGAGCCCTGGTAGATACATAATGTTCTTTTTTGACTTGTTGTTAGAACGAAACTTTCGGAGGTTTTTGGCAATTTTTTTAAATTGAAAAGTGACATATTTTGGGTCCTTGGTAGTATAGTGCTGAGTATCACCGCCTGTTTTACGGAAGACCTGAGTTAAATTCCCCGCCGGGGAGGCATGACCGGCTTCAGTTTTTAAAGATTGCAGAAAATATTTTGGTGGCAATGAAACGGTTTCTTCTTAATACCAAAAATATCCGTTTTAAAGAAATCCACTGGTTCAGGCCTTGGTCAAAATGCAACCCTATCTCCAAGACCATTTTCGTCAGTTCATGTTGCAGTCGCTAGCGCATCTATGGTGTAGTGGTTATCACGTCCGCTTTACACGCGGAAGGTCTCAGGTTGAGCCCTGATAGATACATAGAAGGTTGATATTTTAGCGATATGTGGACGAGTGAATTGCAGGCTCTCGGTCTCGAAAATTTGCCCATTTTTAAAACGGTTTCATCGTATTTACGATGGCTATGACGGGTATCTATGGTGTAGTGGTTATCACGTCCGCCTAACACGCGGAAGGTCCCAGGTTCGTGCCCTGGTAGATACATAATGTTCTTTTTTGACTTGTTGTTAGAACGAAACTTTCGGAGGTTTTTGGCAATTTTTTTAAATTGAAAAGTGACATATTTTGGGTCCTTGGTAGTATAGTGCTGAGTATCACCGCCTGTTTTACGGAAGACCCGAGTTAAATTCCCCGCCGGGGAGGCATGACCGGCTTCAGTTTTTAAAGATTGCAGAAAATATTTTGGTGGCAATGAAACGGTTTCTTCTTAATACCAAAAATATCCGTTTTAAAGAAATCCACTGGTTCAGGCCTTGGTCAAAATGCAACCCTATCTCCAAGACCATTTTCGTCAGTTCATGTTGCAGTCGCTAGCGCATCTATGGTGTAGTGGTTATCACGTCCGCTTTACACGCGGAAGGTCTCAGGTTGAGCCCTGATAGATACATAGAAGGTTGATATTTTAGCGATATGTGGACGAGTGAATTGCAGGCTCTCGGTCTCGAAAATTTGCCCATTTTTAAAACGGTTTCATCGTATTTACGATGGCTATGACGGGTATCTATGGTGTAGTGGTTATCACGTCCGCCTAACACGCGGAAGGTCCCAGGTTCGTGCCCTGGTAGATACATAATGTTCTTTTTTGACTTGTTGTTAGAACGAAACTTTCGGAGGTTTTTGGCAATTTTTTTAAATTGAAAAGTGACATATTTTGGGTCCTTGGTAGTATAGTGCTGAGTATCACCGCCTGTTTTACGGAAGACCCGAGTTAAATTCCCCGCCGGGGAGGCATGACCGGCTTCAGTTTTTAAAGATTGCAGAAAATATTTTGGTGGCAATGAAACGGTTTCTTCTTAATACCAAAAATATCCGTTTTAAAGAAATCCACTGGTTCAGGCCTTGGTCAAAATGCAACCCTATCTCCAAGACCATTTTCGTCAGTTCATGTTGCAGTCGCTAGCGTATCTATGGTGTAGTGGTTATCACGTCCGCTTTACACGCGGAAGGTCTCAGGTTGAGCCCTGATAGATACATAGAAGGTTGATATTTTAGCGATATGTGGACGAGTGAATTGGAGGCTCTCGGTCTCGAAAATTTGCCCATTTTTAAAACGGTTTCATCGTATTTACGATGGCTATGACGGGTATCTATGGTGTAGTGGTTATCACGTCCGCCTAACACGCGGAAGGTCCCAGGTTCGAGCCCTGGTAGATACATAATGTTCTTTTTTGACTTGTTGTTAGAACGAAACTTTCGGAGGTTTTTGGCAATTTTTTTAAATTGAAAAGTGACATATTTTGGGTCCTTGGTAGTATAGTGCTGAGTATCACCGCCTGTTTTACGGAAGACCTGAGTTAAATTCCCCGCCGGGGAGGCATGACCGGCTTCAGTTTTTAAAGATTGCAGAAAATATTTTGGTGGCAATGAAACGGTTTCTTCTTAATACCAAAAATATCCGTTTTAAAGAAATCCACTGGTTCAGGCCTTGGTCAAAATGCAACCCTATCTCCAAGACCATTTTCGTCAGTTCATGTTGCAGTCGCTAGCGTATCTATGGTGTAGTGGTTATCACGTCCGCTTTACACGCGGAAGGTCTCAGGTTGAGCCCTGATAGATACATAGAAGGTTGATATTTTAGCGATATGTGGACGAGTGAATTGGAGGCTCTCGGTCTCGAAAATTTGCCCATTTTTAAAACGGTTTCATCGTATTTACGATGGCTATGACGGGTATCTATGGTGTAGTGGTTATCACGTCCGCCTAACACGCGGAAGGTCCCAGGTTCGAGCCCTGGTAGATACATAATGTTCTTTTTTGACTTGTTGTTAGAACGAAACTTTCGGAGGTTTTTGGCAATTTTTTTAAATTGAAAAGTGACATATTTTGGGTCCTTGGTAGTATAGTGCTGAGTATCACCGCCTGTTTTACGGAAGACCTGAGTTAAATTCCCCGCCGGGGAGGCATGACCGGCTTCAGTTTTTAAAGATTGCAGAAAATATTTTGGTGGCAATGAAACGGTTTCTTCTTAATACCAAAAATATCCGTTTTAAAGAAATCCACTGGTTCAGGCCTTGGTCAAAATGCAACCCTATCTCCAAGACCATTTTCGTCAGTTCATGTTGCAGTCGCTAGCGTATCTATGGTGTAGTGGTTATCACGTCCGCTTTACACGCGGAAGGTCTCAGGTTGAGCCCTGATAGATACATAGAAGGTTGATATTTTAGCGATATGTGGACGAGTGAATTGGAGGCTCTCGGTCTCGAAAATTTGCCCATTTTTAAAACGGTTTCATCGTATTTACGATGGCTATGACGGGTATCTATGGTGTAGTGGTTATCACGTCCGCCTAACACGCGGAAGGTCCCAGGTTCGAGCCCTGGTAGATACATAATGTTCTTTTTTGACTTGTTGTTAGAACGAAACTTTCGGAGGTTTTTGGCAATTTTTTTAAATTGAAAAGTGACATATTTTGGGTCCTTGGTAGTATAGTGCTGAGTATCACCGCCTGTTTTACGGAAGACCTGAGTTAAATTCCCCGCCGGGGAGGCATGACCGGCTTCAGTTTTTAAAGATTGCAGAAAATATTTTGGTGGCAATGAAACGGTTTCTTCTTAATACCAAAAATATCCGTTTTAAAGAAATCCACTGGTTCAGGCCTTGGTCAAAATGCAACCCTATCTCCAAGACCATTTTCGTCAGTTCATGTTGCAGTCGCTAGCGTATCTATGGTGTAGTGGTTATCACGTCCGCTTTACACGCGGAAGGTCTCAGGTTGAGCCCTGATAGATACATAGAAGGTTGATATTTTAGCGATATGTGGACGAGTGAATTGGAGGCTCTCGGTCTCGAAAATTTGCCCATTTTTAAAACGGTTTCATCGTATTTACGATGGCTATGACGGGTATCTATGGTGTAGTGGTTATCACGTCCGCCTAACACGCGGAAGGTCCCAGGTTCGAGCCCTGGTAGATACATAATGTTCTTTTTTGACTTGTTGTTAGAACGAAACTTTCGGAGGTTTTTGGCAATTTTTTTAAATTGAAAAGTGACATATTTTGGGTCCTTGGTAGTATAGTGCTGAGTATCACCGCCTGTTTTACGGAAGACCTGAGTTAAATTCCCCGCCGGGGAGGCATGACCGGCTTCAGGTTTTAAAGATTGCAGAAAATATTTTGGTGGCAATGAAACGGTTTCTTCTTAATACCAAAAATATCCGTTTTAAAGAAATCCACTGGTTCAGGCCTTGGTCAAAATGCAACCCTATCTCCAAGACCATTTTCGTCAGTTCATGTTGCAGTCGCTAGCGTATCTATGGTGTAGTGGTTATCACGTCCGCTTTACACGCGGAAGGTCTCAGGTTGAGCCCTGATAGATACATAGAAGGTTGATATTTTAGCGATATGTGGACGAGTGAATTGGAGGCTCTCGGTCTCGAAAATTTGCCCATTTTTAAAACGGTTTCATCGTATTTACGATGGCTATGTCGGGTATCTATGGTGTAGTGGTTATCACGTCCGCCTAACACGCGGAAGGTCCCAGGTTCGAGCCCTGGTAGATACATAATGTTCTTTTTTGACTTGTTGTTAGAACGAAACTTTCGGAGGTTTTTGGCAATTTTTTTAAATTGAAAAGTGACATATTTTGGGTCCTTGGTAGTATAGTGCTGAGTATCACCGCCTGTTTTACGGAAGACCTGAGTTAAATTCCCCGCCGGGGAGGCATGACCGGCTTCAGTTTTTAAAGATTGCAGAAAATATTTTGGTGGCAATGAAACGGTTTCTTCTTAATACCAAAAATATCCGTTTTAAAGAAATCCACTGGTTCAGGCCTTGGTCAAAATGCAACCCTATCTCCAAGACCATTTTCGTCAGTTCATGTTGCAGTCGCTAGCGCATCTATGGTGTAGTGGTTATCACGTCCGCTTTACACGCGGAAGGTCTCAGGTTGAGCCCTGATAGATACATAGAAGGTTGATATTTTAGCGATATGTGGACGAGTGAATTGCAGGCTCTCGGTCTCGAAAATTTGCCCATTTTTAAAACGGTTTCATCGTATTTACGATGGCTATGACGGGTATCTATGGTGTAGTGGTTATCACGTCCGCCTAACACGCGGAAGGTCCCAGGTTCGTGCCCTGGTAGATACATAATGTTCTTTTTTGACTTGTTGTTAGAACGAAACTTTCGGAGGTTTTTGGCAATTTTTTTAAATTGAAAAGTGACATATTTTGGGTCCTTGGTAGTATAGTGCTGAGTATCACCGCCTGTTTTACGGAAGACCTGAGTTAAATTCCCCGCCGGGGAGGCATGACCGGCTTCAGTTTTTAAAGATTGCAGAAAATATTTTGGTGGCAATGAAACGGTTTCTTCTTAATACCAAAAATATCCGTTTTAAAGAAATCCACTGGTTCAGGCCTTGGTCAAAATGCAACCCTATCTCCAAGACCATTTTCGTCAGTTCATGTTGCAGTCGCTAGCGTATCTATGGTGTAGTGGTTATCACGTCCGCTTTACACGCGGAAGGTCTCAGGTTGAGCCCTGATAGATACATAGAAGGTTGATATTTTAGCGATATGTGGACGAGTGAATTGGAGGCTCTCGGTCTCGAAAATTTGCCCATTTTTAAAACGGTTTCATCGTATTTACGATGGCTATGACGGGTATCTATGGTGTAGTGGTTATCACGTCCGCCTAACACGCGGAAGGTCCCAGGTTCGAGCCCTGGTAGATACATAATGTTCTTTTTTGACTTGTTGTTAGAACGAAACTTTCGGAGGTTTTTGGCAATTTTTTTAAATTGAAAAGTGACATATTTTGGGTCCTTGGTAGTATAGTGCTGAGTATCACCGCCTGTTTTACGGAAGACCTGAGTTAAATTCCCCGCCGGGGAGGCATGACCGGCTTCAGTTTTTAAAGATTGCAGAAAATATTTTGGTGGCAATGAAACGGTTTCTTCTTAATACCAAAAATATCCGTTTTAAAGAAATCCACTGGTTCAGGCCTTGGTCAAAATGCAACCCTATCTCCAAGACCATTTTCGTCAGTTCATGTTGCAGTCGCTAGCGTATCTATGGTGTAGTGGTTATCACGTCCGCTTTACACGCGGAAGGTCTCAGGTTGAGCCCTGATAGATACATAGAAGGTTGATATTTTAGCGATATGTGGACGAGTGAATTGGAGGCTCTCGGTCTCGAAAATTTGCCCATTTTTAAAACGGTTTCATCGTATTTACGATGGCTATGACGGGTATCTATGGTGTAGTGGTTATCACGTCCGCCTAACACGCGGAAGGTCCCAGGTTCGAGCCCTGGTAGATACATAATGTTCTTTTTTGACTTGTTGTTAGAACGAAACTTTCGGAGGTTTTTGGCAATTTTTTTAAATTGAAAAGTGACATATTTTGGGTCCTTGGTAGTATAGTGCTGAGTATCACCGCCTGTTTTACGGAAGACCTGAGTTAAATTCCCCGCCGGGGAGGCATGACCGGCTTCAGTTTTTAAAGATTGCAGAAAATATTTTGGTGGCAATGAAACGGTTTCTTCTTAATACCAAAAATATCCGTTTTAAAGAAATCCACTGGTTCAGGCCTTGGTCAAAATGCAACCCTATCTCCAAGACCATTTTCGTCAGTTCATGTTGCAGTCGCTAGCGTATCTATGGTGTAGTGGTTATCACGTCCGCTTTACACGCGGAAGGTCTCAGGTTGAGCCCTGATAGATACATAGAAGGTTGATATTTTAGCGATATGTGGACGAGTGAATTGGAGGCTCTCGGTCTCGAAAATTTGCCCATTTTTAAAACGGTTTCATCGTATTTACGATGGCTATGACGGGTATCTATGGTGTAGTGGTTATCACGTCCGCCTAACACGCGGAAGGTCCCAGGTTCGAGCCCTGGTAGATACATAATGTTCTTTTTTGACTTGTTGTTAGAACGAAACTTTCGGAGGTTTTTGGCAATTTTTTTAAATTGAAAAGTGACATATTTTGGGTCCTTGGTAGTATAGTGCTGAGTATCACCGCCTGTTTTACGGAAGACCTGAGTTAAATTCCCCGCCGGGGAGGCATGACCGGCTTCAGTTTTTAAAGATTGCAGAAAATATTTTGGTGGCAATGAAACGGTTTCTTCTTAATACCTAAAATATCCGTTTTAAAGAAATCCACTGGTTCAGGCCTTGGTCAAAATGCAACCCTATCTCCAAGACCATTTTCGTCAGTTCATGTTGCAGTCGCTAGCGTATCTATGGTGTAGTGGTTATCACGTCCGCTTTACACGCGGAAGGTCTCAGGTTGAGCCCTGATAGATACATAGAAGGTTGATATTTTAGCGATATGTGGACGAGTGAATTGGAGGCTCTCGGTCTCGAAAATTTGCCCATTTTTAAAACGGTTTCATCGTATTTACGATGGCTATGACGGGTATCTATGGTGTAGTGGTTATCACGTCCGCCTAACACGCGGAAGGTCCCAGGTTCGAGCCCTGGTAGATACATAATGTTCTTTTTTGACTTGTTGTTAGAACGAAACTTTCGGAGGTTTTTGGCAATTTTTTTAAATTGAAAAGTGACATATTTTGGGTCCTTGGTAGTATAGTGCTGAGTATCACCGCCTGTTTTACGGAAGACCTGAGTTAAATTCCCCGCCGGGGAGGCATGACCGGCTTCAGTTTTTAAAGATTGCAGAAAATATTTTGGTGGCAATGAAACGGTTTCTTCTTAATACCAAAAATATCCGTTTTAAAGAAATCCACTGGTTCAGGCCTTGGTCAAAATGCAACCCTATCTCCAAGACCATTTTCGTCAGTTCATGTTGCAGTCGCTAGCGTATCTATGGTGTAGTGGTTATCACGTCCGCTTTACACGCGGAAGGTCTCAGGTTGAGCCCTGATAGATACATAGAAGGTTGATATTTTAGCGATATGTGGACGAGTGAATTGGAGGCTCTCGGTCTCGAAAATTTGCCCATTTTTAAAACGGTTTCATCGTATTTACGATGGCTATGACGGGTATCTATGGTGTAGTGGTTATCACGTCCGCCTAACACGCGGAAGGTCCCAGGTTCGAGCCCTGGTAGATACATAATGTTCTTTTTTGACTTGTTGTTAGAACGAAACTTTCGGAGGTTTTTGGCAATTTTTTTAAATTGAAAAGTGACATATTTTGGGTCCTTGGTAGTATAGTGCTGAGTATCACCGCCTGTTTTACGGAAGACCTGAGTTAAATTCCCCGCCGGGGAGGCATGACCGGCTTCAGTTTTTAAAGATTGCAGAAAATATTTTGGTGGCAATGAAACGGTTTCTTCTTAATACCAAAAATATCCGTTTTAAAGAAATCCACTGGTTCAGGCCTTGGTCAAAATGCAACCCTATCTCCAAGACCATTTTCGTCAGTTCATGTTGCAGTCGCTAGCGTATCTATGGTGTAGTGGTTATCACGTCCGCTTTACACGCGGAAGGTCTCAGGTTGAGCCCTGATAGATACATAGAAGGTTGATATTTTAGCGATATGTGGACGAGTGAATTGGAGGCTCTCGGTCTCGAAAATTTGCCCATTTTTAAAACGGTTTCATCGTATTTACGATGGCTATGACGGGTATCTATGGTGTAGTGGTTATCACGTCCGCCTAACACGCGGAAGGTCCCAGGTTCGAGCCCTGGTAGATACATAATGTTCTTTTTTGACTTGTTGTTAGAACGAAACTTTCGGAGGTTTTTGGCAATTTTTTTAAATTGAAAAGTGACATATTTTGGGTCCTTGGTAGTATAGTGCTGAGTATCACCGCCTGTTTTACGGAAGACCTGAGTTAAATTCCCCGCCGGGGAGGCATGACCGGCTTCAGTTTTTAAAGATTGCAGAAAATATTTTGGTGGCAATGAAACGGTTTCTTCTTAATACCAAAAATATCCGTTTTAAAGAAATCCACTGGTTCAGGCCTTGGTCAAAATGCAACCCTATCTCCAAGACCATTTTCGTCAGTTCATGTTGCAGTCGCTAGCGCATCTATGGTGTAGTGGTTATCACGTCCGCTTTACACGCGGAAGGTCTCAGGTTGAGCCCTGATAGATACATAGAAGGTTGATATTTTAGCGATATGTGGACGAGTGAATTGGAGGCTCTCGGTCTCGAAAATTTGCCCATTTTTAAAACGGTTTCATCGTATTTACGATGGCTATGACGGGTATCTATGGTGTAGTGGTTATCACGTCCGCCTAACACGCGGAAGGTCCCAGGTTCGTGCCCTGGTAGATACATAATAGAGAGGGGGGTGTCTATCTGGTGATTGAGAATTTCATTCTCAATCACCAAATAGACACAAAGCTGTAGCTTGGCTCCCGCCGTTCACCCGCGCCTATCCCGTTCCTCCCCCACCCGCGCCTCTCTCTCAATCACCAGAATTTCTAATCACCAGAATTTCTAATCACCAGAATTTCTAATCACCAGAATTTCTAATCACCAGAATTTCTATTCACCAGATTCTCCCGTTCACGGGTTGCTTTCCCCCCAACCCCCATTCACTGGATACTTTATCTCTCGTTCACCAGCTCCTTTCCCCCATTGCTTTCACCCCTTCTAATCACCAGTTGCTTTCCCCCATCCCCATTCTCCAGAATTTGTTTTCCTCGCGCAGATATCTGGAGATTAGATTTTTACCCCGTTTTGCTTATCGCTTCAGACCTCCTTAATTTCTAATCTCTAGGCAATAATAACAAGTTATTTCCAATTTAATTAATTTCCAATTTTATTTTACTTTTAATTACATGATTGCGTAAAACAGGTTCTAATATTAGACCGACATTATAAATAACGCGTTTAAATCGCATTTTATCAATATAAAAAAAATTAACTCGATCTTCGTAAGGAATATGTACAATTTCATTTAATGGGCTGAAACGAACTACCTTCTGCAAGTGCGGATTGTATAAATAATTTTAATAAAAGTTCTACCTCACCACGTCTGACCGGAATAGATATGAAATCGTCATCCTCCAGTGCCGCTGCCCTTGGTGGTGCCGGGATCTCCCATTCTTGCGAAAGGTACTTTTTTTCCGATGGTGAATTATCCCTCGACGGACAGTGTGGAAAGAATCTAGCATGTTCCCATTCTGGTACGTCTCCTGATTCCCATCCTTCTAATACGCCATGGCACTTGTAACATCGTACTTCATCGCCCCGCTGAATATAGTAGAATCCAGCCTTCGCTAGTTGTTCCTTAGTAACGTGGGGGTTTCTCCAGTGACGAAAAGTTTCAAGTCGATACGCTTCGATGTCCATACTGTAAACTGATAGTTTCTATAAGCTATTGTCAACATTCTTAAGCCTAATTGGTTAAGCCTAAATTTCAATAAATGTTTTTTCTATTTATTTTGGTTAGACTCTAAGACTATTTGACTAGAATCTAAGTCTATTTACTTCAATTTAAACAAGGCCTAATTTCCCTCTACAGTAAAATAATAAAGTCACTTACTTTTACGGAAATCCTTAAGCCTTTGCCAGTAAATAGAGTCGAGAAGGCGGGAACGGAGCGCGAAAATCTACGTGTCTCTTCTCGATGAGGTCCAGGAACTAAAAGAACGCTGAGTCGTATATCTAGAGATCAAATAACACTCGAAACTTCAAGTAAATCCTGATTTCTCATTGGTTGAAACCAATTGATGTCACGGGAGAATGTAAAATGTAACCAAAAATAGAGGTTACTGCTCATCGGTTAGCGATAAAAAATTCGTCACGTGTTAAATTAGGCAGATTAGAATAGCTGAAAATACATTGCGCTTACTTCCCCCCCCCCCTAATTTACTTCTGATACAACTTTGATAAAAATTAATCCTGTTTCGGGGGGAACCCCCAGGAGGAAATCTTAGAGACTATTAACTCGGTAGAATACACTATTTTAGCAATTGCAATTGCATATAATCCTTGTTATTGTAATGTTTGATATATACTGAAATGATTATTGTTGGATAGGAAAATAAAAGAATCGTGATAAAAGTTAATTTTTTTATTCCATATTAATAGGTATGGATAGTAGAACCATACTACTATGTATGGAGCTCCTATCATCCCAGTATAACTGATGTTCTACAAATTGTAGGAACATCCGATTTCCTGCTACATCTTCTCTCTCCTCAATCCTAACAGAACAATACATAAAATTTTAACTTTAGTACAGCATATATAATTCGTGAAATTTAATTTATTACCTTATTCTAAGCTCATATTTTATACTATCGTCATTTCGGCTCGTCCATAAAATTCTATTTATAATCTCTTCAATTCTACATGAAGAAAATTAAAATCTTTAATTTTTTTGTCCCAAAAGTTATTTAAATGTTAAAATAATATTTACCGCATTTTGATTTCTTTTTGCATCGGTCCAGATCAGAATAATTTGTTCTAATTGATTTACTCCCTTTTTATACCATTTTCCATCCCCACCATTTCCTAGCCCCTATATCCTATCTCCTTCTTTTCCGTGATGAAATCTAAGTTAGTGATTGAGTGTGGAATCTATTCAGTGTGGGTAAAGTCTGTAAATTTTTCCATTGGTTAAATAGTGTTCGTAGATAATTAATTTCGTGAGACTGGGAATTTCCACCATCTTCCTCTTAGCGTACGTCACGAGAAGATGGTTTAGGTTCGTGCAAAGTCTAACAAATTTACAGATAAGAGTCCGCATTGTAGTACGTTCTTGCATTGGACTGGTTGACTTAACGAAATTCTGGAAAAAAAAGGGTAAGCGATTTTCAATAAAGAGTCTTTTTTTTGTTACGTTTTTTAAAGTATTTATTAAGAGTGAAAAAAGTTACATAGGAAAAATTGTTTACAATGGTTTTTCTCGCGTACATGAGTTTATATTATTAAATAAAATGGCAGAGTCAAATTTCAATCTTTTTTATCATTACAAGACCCAAAGCTAACTAAATCCCTGTTAAATTATCTAAGGCAATGTTTTTTTCACCAATCTTATTTTGCGTGTACTAAAGATATTTTGTTAATGACGGGTAGAAAACATATTTCAATGGTTCAAGACGGTAACAGATTTCAATGACTTTTAGAAAGTACTTTAAATAGAACGTACAGGAATAATGCAATAATATATTTCTACCAATGTTTTGTTTTCATGCTAGATTGCGTAAACCACCCACGTTGTCCTAACTAGTTTACCAATACTTTCTGATTCTATTTTAATTTTTTTGTTTTTGGATGGTTTATTTTATTCGAAAGTAAATGGTTTGGCACTCATAGAAGTGCGCGCATGTTTTCGAGAGAGGTCGGGTCATATCTCTAAAAGATACCAGATAGCGTGGGAATATATTGTTTTATCCTCTGGAACCGGATTTTTTCCAGTCAGTCACCATACCTCTCTCTCTAGCTAATGGATTCGCTAAATTCGATGTGATGATTTTTCTAGCATGATTTGCGAAAGATAAAAATATCTTGCTGTCGTTTTTTTCCCAATTTTTGGAAAACTTTTGGTAGTACGTTTTTGTACTCTGTCCTTTAGTTCTATGCAAAATATACATTACGCAATATTCGCCGCAAACGTTACTAGTTAGTCCTTGCAATCGTCTTTTGCTAAATGTCCACGTCTTACACATTGAATTTAAATATTTTCTGATTGTGGGTAAAAATGGGGGAAGCCCCATTGAATCAAAATAGAATCCCCGTTTTCGGCCATCGACGTAGACGCAAATCCAATGAGAACCTGTTTCGCCCCTTTTATCAAAATTAATGATAAGCGATTGCGGATATTTCACCATGGGTTTTAAATTATCTGAAGAAAACACGCCTAAAAAGTTCGGTGTTTTATACAGTGCCTGAGATAAGTCCACGTTTGTCGTAGTCATTTTAATAGTCTCGAATAATGTTCCTATTTTTATCTATCTGTAAACAAGATTGAAATTCAGCGTACACGATAACGACCGTAGAATCTTTTAAAGGGGTACCAAATCCTAAATCTAAACGTAGTTGCCCTCTCTTTACGGGGTTCCAAAACGTGACGTCACTGGCCGAATTGTCGGGGGTTAAATCAAAAGCATATAGGGCAAAGCCTAGAGGAAAGTGAGCCAGCGCAATGTGATTTCCCTCGTCTTGGTAGAGTATCCCAGATCCCGAGAATAGCGAATGATAGGCCAGCGTAAATTGTTTACTATTAAAATTAGGGGTCAACGCTTTCGAAGGGATTTGTTCGTTATCAACGTATAGAGCCAGATAATTTAGGTCGAAATTTTCAAAATTATAAGGATTAGACTTAACGGAGCCCTTATACGCTTTGTTGGTGGCTAAACCAATAATGACTCTGTTGGGCATCGGACCTAAGAATATATTGTCAAAACTATCGTTCTGAATAGAACTAGCTAATGTTTTAACTTTAATTTCAGTACGAGTAAAGGGATATTTGGCATTGCTACGTAATAATCCTTGCTGATGGGCTAATAAAATTTTAGGCATAATTTTAACTTTACGTACAATTAGAGCAGCGTCTATAAATTCGACTTTATACGCGTCGACAGTGTCGCTAAAAAGGGTAAAATTATCGCTATTTCTAGTGAGTGAAACCTTAAGTTGTACGCCATTAATTAAATATTTGTTGAAATTAAAAATGTCACAAAAAATGTTCCCGTAAAGTTCAATTTCTTTTGATTCAGCAGCTAGAACCTGACGTTTTATGAATCCGGCGTTTGTTATCAGATCCATACTTCCAGCCGTGTCATCGTACCATCCAGATGTCGCAAGGTGAGTGTTTTTTGCATCGTACCCAAAGTTGAGCAAGGTTTCGATATAGGCCCTATAGGGGTAATTTGAGGCCGATGGTGAAACCGTCGTATCATTGAGTTTCACTTCGCATTGTTTGAATAGCGAATGCAGAGAATTGTTCACGAGCGAAACGTTAGACCCAGCATCCAAGTTGTCACCGTTGGTTTTGACGATTTTTACTTTACAATATATCATTGTCATTGCCAAATCTGTGTAAGAGTCTCCCGTACCCGGTACCACGAATTCGATGATAGAACTGCTGTCGATAGATGAAATTGGCTTACACCATACCGTTTGACCTTTTTCAACGCTGAGTTGAGTTGGTAGTTCGTTGAAAATATTTAATTCGCTTTTAAGTACTTCCATTTTTTTTTAGAGAGCAAAAATATCGCGAACCGTACGCGTGAACTTGCGGCGTTTAACTGAACTCTTTTTCTTTTTCTTCAATGGTTTCTTAGTAGTTTTTCTTCTCTTGCGACGACCCGAACCTTCTTGCGCTGCCATTTCGTCCACAGTTTCTGTCATTCGTTTATTGGCTGACGTTTTTAAGTCCTGACCTTGCAAGACGTCTCCGAGTACTTTCTTTCCTGTAGAAAGAGCCCTTTTTCCCACGTATTTGGCAGACTGTTTTAGGAATGGGAATACAAACCTAGCTAGCCCTGAAAAAAAGCTACCAATTCCGTGTCCTTTTTGTCCCGCAAACCCAGAGAAATAAGGTAAATCTACTCCTCCCCCCGCCTGATTTAAATAATATTGCATGTAGGGACAATTTCTATCAACGTACTGATAAGCCATTCTTTTTTTTTTTTACTGAGCTCGTCGTAAATGTACTTTACACGTGACTGAACCAAACTGAAATGGCAGGAATTCACCTAAACTAGTTCTTATATTAATGTCGATACAGTCAAAATAATTTCTACTCAGTTTAAGGTAATGCGGAGAATCGAAAGTTTTTGAAACGGTTGATCCATTGGGGGCGTTTTGGTCTACAACAATTGTTCGCAAAAGGGGGGCTAATGTATCCCCAACCATTTCATTTCCTACCAAATCGGAATACACGAACATAAGATCGGGGATGAATAAGTTTAATTGCATAGGGGAATCTGATCTGAAAGCTACCTTAGGTGAAATATCAGTAACATTATCTCTAAATCCTAAAATTTTCCTCAACTTTGGCGTTAACTCGAGTTGATAATAATGTTTACTATAGGAAGTGTATTGTACGTGTCCACTTTCTAAACTATATTCAAATTTTCCTAATGAATCATTATCGAACTCTGAATTAGCGCTTTCCTTTAAATCAAGGTTCAAACTTTTAATACTTTCATTAAGTACTGTCAAAAGTTCATGAGGATTTTTGTAGTAGCCCTGAGGTATCTCGCGGAAGTCGTAGGTATATTTGTAATCTACTATGTGGGCTGGAGGTTTCGATAGTAATTCCTTAATTTCTATTCCACATCCCATTGGCTCGCTTACGTTATAAAAAGATAAAGGATAAATAATTTCTACCAGAGCAATTTCCCAATCTCCGCGTAAACTAATGGGTTTGGCCAACGTTGTAGAATACGAGGCTAGAGTATTTTCTGAATTATTCTTATTCTTATCTCTAGTATTACTAGGAAGAGTTTTGTAAATCCCAGACGTCATCTTGATTAACCCAACTATTAAACGATGGAGGATATCCTAGCCAACTAACGTACAATTGTTTTAATCCGTTTTTAGTTCTCTGACGTAAAATCTTGTTTAACTTGAACGAACGAGGCGCACTGACCTTTTGAAGCTCTCGAAAATAGAACGTTCCTTTTATATCGGTTTCTGCCAAGTCTTTTATTTTATAAACGGGGGGATGTCTTTTAACTATAGCTACGACTTTAAATATTTCTTCGGTATAATTAGCTTCGAAACCCTTTTGAAATATCATTTTAGTTGTATTTATTCTAACCAAATCCCCTACTTGGAATTGCGGTTTCATTTTCAGTTTCTCGGCATAATATTTAGAGTAGATATTATTGTACACACGTAATACGTTATTTTCCGAAACGTCATTAGGGGCCATTTTAATTGAGCTATGATAAGAGGAATTGTACGCTTCGACCAAGTCCTGTAAGACTTCCAAATATCTATTTGTGGAGTGATGGGTAAAATATCTATACATTTTTGTTTTTAACGTTCTATTAAACCTTTCTACGATAGAGGCTTTTATTTCGTCATTTTCGGTACCAAAAAATTTAACTTTATTCTTTTTGAAATATCCTTGTACTTCTTTATTCCTAAATTCCGTGCCCTTGTCCGATTGAAATTTATATGGAATTCCGTCTTTAAAAACAATTTTTATATTTTTCAAAACCTCTTTCCCCGATTTAGTTTTAAGAGGTAACCCCCACGCTTTTCTACTAAAACAGTCTATAATTGTTAAAATGTATTTGTATCCGTCATTATCTGCCTCTAACGAGCGCATATCGTTAATATCAGCCTGGTATTGTTCCCTTATATTACTAATTACTATTTTATTTCGTTGAAACTTTTTATATTTCGGCCTATGCATCGTAAAAGCGTCGATTCCTCTTAACCATTTTTCTACAGTTTCCCTACTTAAGCCGTGAGACTTTACGGACTGGAATAACCTTTCAGCGCCTCCGAAAGAAGCCGGATGCTTCGGGTTAAAATATATTTTTTCTAAAATAGCTTCGCCCATACTTTAGACTTTTGCGCGCGACTCCTTGTTTGTTTATAAGAGTGAAGAGAAGAGTCAGACGTGGAGGAGTGATCTCGGTCGAGGCTACGAGGGGGACGGGGCTTATCTCTCCTGCGCGCACGCCCACTTTGAGGAACCGGATACTCGCGCTTAACGGGAGAACGTCGTTGTCGGGTTCTCGGAGCTAGCGGGGAGGGAAAGCCTTGGATTGCCGGTGAAGAGTTAAATTGGGTTAAATTGGAAATAAACGCGAAATATCCGATAGGTTTTGGGTGGGTTTTAGGATTTAAATACGCTTTGGTAATTTCGCTAATATTGGAACCTTTAATAGGTCGACCGTTTATTACGAGCTCCCCGTTTTCATCCCACCGTATTCTTTCGGGTACAGTTTCCAACTGATCCACCATGCTTTGCGCTTTTTGGTAATATATCAAAGGCAAATCGTCTATCCAGTCCCTACTTAGCGAGTCGAATGCGGGGGCAATTTCGATTTCTTTAGGAGCCGATGCTTGCTTACGTAGATTTCCGTGTGTCATTAAAGCTTGTTCGTATAAAATCCATTTCGAGGCGTCGTCTAAATCTTTCATATTTAAAATTTGGTCCATCTTAACGTCTAATTCAGAGACTGTCAGAGCGAGGGGGTGCGGGAACGGGTCTGGCTTTAAAACGCCGCTAGGGACGAGAATCATTTTTCTGGCGTGTTTCATTGTTTACTACCAAATATAGAACCAAGAAGGGTTGAAACGACGGGTAGAAGAAACGAGAAAAATCCACCCCCAGACTGAACTAACAATTTCTTTTTACTTTTCCAAGCTACCCGCTTACTAGCTAGTTTTCGAAGGGTATTTTTATGACGAGATAACCTGGTTTTTTGGGTATTTGATAGTTTTACGTTACCAATTAAAGTGTTATGAATACATTCACTGATAGCGTCTATGAGGGATTTGTCGGCTTTAGCTAAAATGGCTTTTCTTTGAACGGGTTTGCAACGACCGAGATATCGGAGAGCGTCTCTCTCGATACGTACTCTACGAGACATGATTCATAACTGATTGAAGTTACGAAATGTAAGTTCTATTTATTTATTTATTTAGGGAGATAACCGTAGCACGTTTCTCCCGGTAAAATATTAGTCAAGACTCTTTGATCTTCGGGACAAGTTTGAGTTAAATTGAATACTAGGTAACCGTGAGGTCTCGAAGTCGCGTCTTCGTAAGCGTCAACTACAAAACGCCACTTATCAGGGAACATTTGTCTAGCGAGATAAGCCACTTGCTGACGGTCTCGGGGACTTTTCAATAAAATTATGTAATGCGAATTCAGGGATATGGATCTGCTATCTTTTGATTGATGGAATAAGTTCTGTGTAATAAAAATAACGCTTAGAGAACGGTGATGGGTCCCTTTCACGAATAAATCACCAATTTGACCTTTACTCTCGCTCATCTGGTCGTCGATAACTAATAATATAGGATCTTTTCCGTCATAATCAGATAAAACAGGCAATCCTTCTTTAAAAACTACCCTGTGCTTCATTTTATCGTATAGAGCTTGCCATTCTCCGTAATACCAATGTATTTCTTTGAAACCCGGAACAAACATTTCCTCTTCGTGATTAATTATAGATTCAATTAAATAGCTTTTGCCACTCTGACTTGGGCCTGCCGTTACGCAATTAAACGGATGAATAAATTGCATGGTTATCTCTCTTCGAGTACTAGCGTACAAATGAAAATGTAAATTAAAATTCGGTTAAATTTATGGGACTCTTCAGCGGAGGAAAAATATAATCGAATAACCTATTTCATCCCTTACCCCGTATAGGTTTGATATTCACATTAGAGTCGCAAGACTATATTTACTTTAGAGTCGTAAGACTGAAACCTATATTCACTTTAGAGTGGAGAGACTAATTTTTAGCGAGAATTAGCAATTAGATTCGCTTTATAGCCGTAGGGTACCGTAGTGAAGTCGTCCAGTAACCGTACCTTGTCTACGACGGGTCTATAGATTTTAGTACGGTCGACGGAAACGACCGTATGATCGGGTAGACGCAAAATCTGCCTCGGCTGTGGTACGGTTACTGGCTCGTTCGTTTCTCCGTCGACACCTATCAATCTTTTAAGCGTGTCCATATTAACCAAATCTTTAATGCCTTGAATTATACGGAACCCTTTGACTTTCATTTCGTAGGAGACTTTACCGGTCGTAGGGTTCAGTACTTTAAAGGCGTAATTTTTTGCGCCACCTATTGCCAATTCTTGGATGTACGAGCCTTTTCCGTACTTTGCCAACTCATTGGTCATGTCTCCGAGATAATTTCCAGTCTCAATCTCTATTCCATCTCGTTCTTTTAGATAAATGCAACTGTCCGTATCATAATAATACGTAAGCTGGCCTAATCTCCTTAAATAAGAGTATAACTTGATCCTAGCCATTGCGGTCGTATAGGCTGCAATTACTACGTTCGTGTTTGGGTAAACAAGATCAATATCTTTCAAAAACGCCCACTTGATCGCGCAATGCGTTTGACTTAATGGAATAACCGATTTAACTTCTATGTCGGGGTCTAAGAATAAATCGAAAAACTTTTTGGGATCGCTAATAATAGCCGATTGGTCTTTGCGAGGGTTTAAACCAAAACGACCCCAAAAAGAGTTAAGACAAAGCTTCGCGATGGTACGAAGTCCAGGGTTCTTTTTAATATTGGTAGGATCAAGTTTTACTCCTTCCTTTTCGTAATATTCGTCAACGTATTTCTTAATCTCTTCATCGGTCTCTATTCCCGTGGGTAAGCCGCTGGATTCCTGTTTGAGTTTAAGAAACGCGTTGACGTACTCGGAGAAAAGACCGCCCTCTTTCGATATCGGGTCGTATTTTACTACCTCGTATTCCCAAATTTCGTGAATAGAAATGACCTTGTAACCCATTTCGATTGCCAACTGTACCTCATCTGCAACCCAAGTACCAGTTATTTGTCGTTCTGAGTCTTCGTGGGGGCAATCCTGCTGGTTTCGAGACTCACTACATTTTTGGCAGTTGGCAAACACTAGTTTCGATCCTATTCTTTGGGGTAAAACGGGATGGTAGAGAGATTGAGGCGGTAACATTGTGGCTTTTATTAATCCGTTTACGGTAGAAATGTCCGGGAAAGGAGCTTTTACATGTATTTTAGGGTGTCCCACTGGTAACTTGCAATACTTGTTACACCACGGATAGAGTGAACAAATATCAATGTATTTAATTTCCTCCCCCTCTTTACACTTGTGATGTAATTTCAAGGCTGACGTACGTCCTCCGAAAAAGGCTTCGCGGGGGCGGATTGGTTCTTTAATTTTAAATTTTAAATTTTCGGTAGAAAGATATGCGTCGATGACGGAGTTAGTACTCCGCTCAGTTTTGAAGGTACATTCCCATTTTTCATGGACAGTGTATCCCAATTGTTTCAAACGGTTAGTGGTAGCAATGGTTGACGCGTATCGCGAATTATGGGTCTGAGTGTGGTCGCCGTATAACGCTAAGTTTCTATTGATAGGAAAACACGTTTTACACCCGTGATAATAACAACCGTGATATTGAAAGACTTCGTTATCGAGAAGTCCGTCCACGTTAATGTTAAGAATTCTAGGTTCAAATCCATTAAAAGCAGACTGAATTTCCTTCCCTCGTAAGTGAGACATCCATTCAAGCCATTCGATCGCTCCAAAACTCTGGTTGCAGTTCATACGATAGCCGAAAGGGGGCACTACACCAATCGTATCGGGCTGTAAAAAGTGTTTCCTAAAGATAAAACTGCATACTCCCGCAATCGTTATCGCAGTTAAGAACGGGTCTATTTTGAATTTATCCATGAAAATAGAACGATATGATAAACAGCCTTGCAAAAGAATGTTTACGTCCTGGCGACAGTACCGGATTAAATCTCTTTTATAATCAAAATAATTAAAGTTGGGGTTCGAATTTCCGCAAGCTTCGGACCGGGAATCGTTATACCACTGGATAAATTCATCGTAGGCCTTACCGCTTAAACGATTAGGGTCGTACGCCTCCATCGGAGGCATGTCATTATGTAGTACGTAATTGGTTTCGTTCGAACGGGCTGGATCAAATTCATGGTCTACGGTATTAAACAGTAAATGCGGGAAATGTCCCTTATTTAAATTATTATCTAAACCAAATGTGGAAACGAATTGAGAAAGGGCAAAGGGCATAAAATTTAAGGAATCTAAGAATTTTAATTTTTTATACTGTACATACATGAATTTTGTCCCGTCTGTCAAGACTTTAGGGGTCCACTTTAAATCGATCATTTTACGTACTATAAATTGCGCGTCGTAACCTTTAGCGTTATGGGCAATACATATTATCTTATCAGCCACTCTGTTAAGCGTACGAAGATACTCTAGAAAGTCGCCGGCGGGGTCTTTTGAGAGAAATATTTTCTCCCTAGGACCACTACCGCATTTAGCGCATGCGTACTGACTATCTTTTTCTTCGAAACAGAATTTACACGCTTTTTGCGAAACGCATAAAATTGGTTCGTGAATCAAAGCATTGGCGTCAGTACGATTTGTTTGTTTACATTCCAAGTCATAAAAAACAAAGACTTCCGTTTTTGGAGTACTTCTCTAGGTCAGTGGTGATTCTTCATTGTCGGAGTCGTGGACCCGTTTATTATTGCTATTTATTCGAGAACGAGTAGTTTTATCGGCAGAATCTTTACGGACGGTCTTTAAAGGTTGCATGTAACATAGATGACCTGCGGGGTTAAACTCACTACACGAAAGACAATAGGTCTCTCCACAAACGTGTACTGCCTTACGCTTAAACATACTGATAAATTTTCCGCAAAGATTACAAACGTAAATTTTATTACATAAGGGCTCGGGTCCTGATAAATGGTAATCGTAACAATTTTGATTAGGGAAAACTCTTAAACATGTTTGGCAAGTTATTTTATCTACCTCCTTCCAGCAATCTTGTTTTCTACAACAAGCGTGACAGAAAAGAATGCATTTATGCTCACTGAGATGATTAAAACCTACTAAACATTTTTCGCAAAAGTAATTAAACGCGAAAAGGGGTTTAGGGTTAGTAATTACGTTGAAATGTGTGTCAATATTTAGAAGATAAAGACGTTTGCGGAGAGGCCCTTCTAGTTCCCTCTCTTCTTTGACGTCGCCGAAAATAACTAAGGGTACGGGATCGCGTAATCGAAAAACGATAATACTGTATTCGGGCAAGATTTCTTGGAACCGAGTTAAAGCGTCCGGACCCGCGCATTCTTCGTCTGTTAATGCAGAATAAGCCAAAAGGGTCCTAGCTTCGCGGGTCTGTAATAGCATTTCAATATTTTTTCCTCTACACTGTCTTATAGTAGTATATTTTCTTTTAAGTTCTCCATCATTTTTATTTTCCATGTATTCTCTATGAGCTATGGCTACTACAAGAGCGCGTGCTAAACAAATTTTATCCTGGTTATTTATCGTTATCGTGCATTTTTTATAAAAAGAAAACTCTTTTTCAAGGGAAATCCCTAACCCAACTGATCTAATTCCTCCTTGCGGTAATCTGACTCGATTAAACGTAACCGTAACTATTCCTTCAAAAAAACTACCATCGTTCTCGGATCTATAGCTTTTTTCATCGATATACGTCATCAACCATTGCAAGTCTAATTGGTCCCGACGCCGGAAACTGACGTTAATTTGAAAACCGGGGTTAGTGACGTTCACGAATGAAACCGAAACCATATCTGAAGGCAAACAGTCCTCTAATAGGGTTTCCATCAATATATAAATACCATTTTCTATATTATTTTCTAACCGGACATTTAAAGTCCGTCCCATTAGTCCAAAATTTGGGAAATTTTGGATATTATTATTCAATATTTTAACAGAACCTGGTAAATTAGGAAAGGACGGAGGCGTTATTGGAACGTCAACCAACCCACCTCCAACTTGAGGAGGAGGAGGAGGAGACGAAGTGGGGGCAGCCAAATTTGCGTTCTCGGGGTTCGCGTTTTTCTCAGCAGTCTGAGATGATGGAGGTGAATACTGCGGAGCTCGTGAGGGGCCTGCGACCGCTATAGGGTCATTATTACGCTGAGGGGAAATATTATGAGGTGGCCTACTACTACTACTACTACTAGCCGTACGAGCAGCTAACAACGCTTTAGCTTCCTCGAACATTTCGGCTGCCCTTGCGGCTGCGGCTGCAAGTTCCTCCGCGTCCCGTCGGGCAACTTGTACGTTCTCAGCTAAGCGCTGAATGCTGTCCGTACTGAGGGACGACATGATAAAATTATCTTCCAAAGATAAAGAGTGGCATGTGTCATCTGATTCTAGAAAGGGTGAGGGAGCATCCATAGGCGTATACGAGGGCGAAAAACGTACTTCGTCAGGTGGAATAGAACTAGGTTTTAAAAGGGGTGAAGGTAAATTATCGATAGGGGGCGAACAGATTTGATGGGTTAGTTGATATTCTCTAAGATAATCTCGTACCATTGTCATTTCTTTTAAACGTTCAAATTGCGAATCAGTTACTGTAGTTAAGGAAAGGGTAGGGTCTTGGGTATCAGTTAAATCTATTATTTCCATTTCTGGAGAATCGGGTAAAGTTACTATGGGTACTTCCGGGAGCTCGTTATCAGTTATATCAATCAATTCAGGGGAGTCGATTATAATCATTTCCGGGGTATCAACTAAATTAATTTCTGGGTATTGTACACCTTTCATTTTAATGCCGATTTACTTAAACCTTATTCAAAAAATTACGATAAAAAAAAAAATCAAAATAAACTTACGTAGAGAGAGAGAGAGCGCGCTTCAAAAATCCTGGTACTAGACGCACAAAGAACAACAATAGAGTGACGTTCCCCCGGTTCAGACGCCCCCCTTATATAGGGCCTAGGGGAAGATAGTAAGCTTATCTCTTATTCCCAAAGAACTTGTTCAGTTCTCGAGAATATATTAGGGTTATGCTAAAATTTATACTTATTTACGCAAAATATTCCATTTAACTTCATTTCCGATATGGACACTGAAGTACAAACATCTGCCATAATCACCGTCCTGAAACAACCTTCTAAAATTATAGCCGTAGTGATTATTTTAATTACAATTTTCTTATTTGAGTTCATTTTGTGGTATTTTGAAAACGTTTCTACCGTAAAATTGTAACTTTTTTCACTGTAGCTCACAAAATGGTATTAAAATTATACTAATTTTATGTTAATTTCTATTAATTGTATTGTTTTCTAGGATATGATTGCATCACAAGCTCTCGAAAGGAAACTACAATGGGTTTTTTTTCTTCTTCCAAGTGGATTAATATGTGACGTCAATGGGAATAATTAGAGGCAGTTTCGAGCACGGGACGGTTTAATTTCGAGTGTCTAGAACTGTTATCTCAGAGAGAGAGCCGATAGAATTTGAGGGTTATTTGAAGTTTAGATCACGTGATGAATTAATCTCAACAAGATAGGAACTGATTAATCTCCCATGCGTCATTTCTCTCTGAGACGCTGAACTGAAAAGAAGTGCATCCGCTTTGCTCTCGTCATCTACCGTAAACATGGAAAAACGATCTATTGGTAAGCATTATTTTATTAATACTATTACTATTTCAATGGACAAAGGCTTAACATTTTCTATAGCCGAGACGCATACCGTATCCAAACGCAGGGGCCAAGAAAGACGTATCAACATAAAAATCACGTTAGGAGGATCAGTCTACATTTCTTTTGGTTTCGACGGATCAAAATTACAAGTTCTCTTCTTCAAAAAATCGAACGAAAATATTCTGTTCCTGACCTCCGAAGCATCGTCTCTAACCCACAACATCATCGACTATCACGACAACAACGTATCCGTCGTCGCCACTACCAACAACATCAAATTGAACTCTGCCTACGGTCATGTTCTGGATCTGGGAGCTCGCGAAATCGGTGAGTTCCAAAAAAAAATTAATTTTATTCGGTTTCAAATAAATCTTTTAAACGAACATAAAAATGTTATCGAATGCATGTACTTAGCTATTGTTAAAAACCTTAAAAAAATTCACGAATTATTATATGGAAAACCTTTCGAGGGTTTATTTTTGTACCCAGATCAATTTAATTCGTACCATCAAGTAAAATCTTATTTTGGCTGTTTTAAATCACCCTCGGAAGTACTACAAGATTTTACTAATTTACTCGTAGATAATCAATTAACCTGTAAACTTAGCTACTTTAATTTGTTTTCATTGTGTAATGCACAAGATAACCATCTAATGGAATATCTGATAGTACCTACTAACATGTAAACAAAGTTCTAAAATAAAATAAAAAAATTAATTAAATTGAAAATAACTTGTTATTATTGCCTAGAGATTAGAAATTAAGGAGGTCTGAAGCGATAAGCAAAACGGGGTAAAAATCTAATCTCCAGATATCTGCGCGAGGAAAACAAATTCTGGAGAATGGGGATGGGGGAAAGCAACTGGTGATTAGAAGGGGTGAAAGCAATGGGGGAAAGGAGCTGGTGAACGAGAGATAAAGTATCCAGTGAATGGGGGTTGGGGGGAAAGCAACCCGTGAACGGGAGAATCTGGTGAATAGAAATTCTGGTGATTAGAAATTCTGGTGATTAGAAATTCTGGTGATTGAGAGAGAGGCGCGGGTGGGGGAGGAACGGGATAGGCGCGGGTGAACGGCGGGAGCCAAGCTACAGCTTTGTGTCTATTTGGTGATTGAGAATGAAATTCTCAATCACCAGATAGACACCCCCCTCTCTCATAATGTTCTTTTTTGACTTGTTGTTAGAACGAAACTTTCGGAGGTTTTTGGCAATTTTTTTAAATTGAAAAGTGACATATTTTGGGTCCTTGGTAGTATAGTGCTGAGTATCACCGCCTGTTTTACGGAAGACCTGAGTTAAATTCCCCGCCGGGGAGGCATGACCGGCTTCAGTTTTTAAAGATTGCAGAAAATATTTTGGTGGCAATGAAACGGTTTCTTCTTAATACCAAAAATATCCGTTTTAAAGAAATCCACTGGTTCAGGCCTTGGTCAAAATGCAACCCTATCTCCAAGACCATTTTCGTCAGTTCATGTTGCAGTCGCTAGCGTATCTATGGTGTAGTGGTTATCACGTCCGCTTTACACGCGGAAGGTCTCAGGTTGAGCCCTGATAGATACATAGAAGGTTGATATTTTAGCGATATGTGGACGAGTGAATTGGAGGCTCTCGGTCTCGAAAATTTGCCCATTTTTAAAACGGTTTCATCGTATTTACGATGGCTATGACGGGTATCTATGGTGTAGTGGTTATCACGTCCGCCTAACACGCGGAAGGTCCCAGGTTCGAGCCCTGGTAGATACATAATGTTCTTTTTTGACTTGTTGTTAGAACGAAACTTTCGGAGGTTTTTGGCAATTTTTTTAAATTGAAAAGTGACATATTTTGGGTCCTTGGTAGTATAGTGCTGAGTATCACCGCCTGTTTTACGGAAGACCTGAGTTAAATTCCCCGCCGGGGAGGCATGACCGGCTTCAGTTTTTAAAGATTGCAGAAAATATTTTGGTGGCAATGAAACGGTTTCTTCTTAATACCAAAAATATCCGTTTTAAAGAAATCCACTGGTTCAGGCCTTGGTCAAAATGCAACCCTATCTCCAAGACCATTTTCGTCAGTTCATGTTGCAGTCGCTAGCGTATCTATGGTGTAGTGGTTATCACGTCCGCTTTACACGCGGAAGGTCTCAGGTTGAGCCCTGATAGATACATAGAAGGTTGATATTTTAGCGATATGTGGACGAGTGAATTGGAGGCTCTCGGTCTCGAAAATTTGCCCATTTTTAAAACGGTTTCATCGTATTTACGATGGCTATGACGGGTATCTATGGTGTAGTGGTTATCACGTCCGCCTAACACGCGGAAGGTCCCAGGTTCGAGCCCTGGTAGATACATAATGTTCTTTTTTGACTTGTTGTTAGAACGAAACTTTCGGAGGTTTTTGGCAATTTTTTTAAATTGAAAAGTGACATATTTTGGGTCCTTGGTAGTATAGTGCTGAGTATCACCGCCTGTTTTACGGAAGACCTGAGTTAAATTCCCCGCCGGGGAGGCATGACCGGCTTCAGTTTTTAAAGATTGCAGAAAATATTTTGGTGGCAATGAAACGGTTTCTTCTTAATACCAAAAATATCCGTTTTAAAGAAATCCACTGGTTCAGGCCTTGGTCAAAATGCAACCCTATCTCCAAGACCATTTTCGTCAGTTCATGTTGCAGTCGCTAGCGTATCTATGGTGTAGTGGTTATCACGTCCGCTTTACACGCGGAAGGTCTCAGGTTGAGCCCTGATAGATACATAGAAGGTTGATATTTTAGCGATATGTGGACGAGTGAATTGGAGGCTCTCGGTCTCGAAAATTTGCCCATTTTTAAAACGGTTTCATCGTATTTACGATGGCTATGACGGGTATCTATGGTGTAGTGGTTATCACGTCCGCCTAACACGCGGAAGGTCCCAGGTTCGAGCCCTGGTAGATACATAATGTTCTTTTTTGACTTGTTGTTAGAACGAAACTTTCGGAGGTTTTTGGCAATTTTTTTAAATTGAAAAGTGACATATTTTGGGTCCTTGGTAGTATAGTGCTGAGTATCACCGCCTGTTTTACGGAAGACCTGAGTTAAATTCCCCGCCGGGGAGGCATGACCGGCTTCAGTTTTTAAAGATTGCAGAAAATATTTTGGTGGCAATGAAACGGTTTCTTCTTAATACCAAAAATATCCGTTTTAAAGAAATCCACTGGTTCAGGCCTTGGTCAAAATGCAACCCTATCTCCAAGACCATTTTCGTCAGTTCATGTTGCAGTCGCTAGCGTATCTATGGTGTAGTGGTTATCACGTCCGCTTTACACGCGGAAGGTCTCAGGTTGAGCCCTGATAGATACATAGAAGGTTGATATTTTAGCGATATGTGGACGAGTGAATTGGAGGCTCTCGGTCTCGAAAATTTGCCCATTTTTAAAACGGTTTCATCGTATTTACGATGGCTATGACGGGTATCTATGGTGTAGTGGTTATCACGTCCGCCTAACACGCGGAAGGTCCCAGGTTCGAGCCCTGGTAGATACATAATGTTCTTTTTTGACTTGTTGTTAGAACGAAACTTTCGGAGGTTTTTGGCAATTTTTTTAAATTGAAAAGTGACATATTTTGGGTCCTTGGTAGTATAGTGCTGAGTATCACCGCCTGTTTTACGGAAGACCTGAGTTAAATTCCCCGCCGGGGAGGCATGACCGGCTTCAGTTTTTAAAGATTGCAGAAAATATTTTGGTGGCAATGAAACGGTTTCTTCTTAATACCAAAAATATCCGTTTTAAAGAAATCCACTGGTTCAGGCCTTGGTCAAAATGCAACCCTATCTCCAAGACCATTTTCGTCAGTTCATGTTGCAGTCGCTAGCGTATCTATGGTGTAGTGGTTATCACGTCCGCTTTACACGCGGAAGGTCTCAGGTTGAGCCCTGATAGATACATAGAAGGTTGATATTTTAGCGATATGTGGACGAGTGAATTGGAGGCTCTCGGTCTCGAAAATTTGCCCATTTTTAAAACGGTTTCATCGTATTTACGATGGCTATGACGGGTATCTATGGTGTAGTGGTTATCACGTCCGCCTAACACGCGGAAGGTCCCAGGTTCGAGCCCTGGTAGATACATAATGTTCTTTTTTGACTTGTTGTTAGAACGAAACTTTCGGAGGTTTTTGGCAATTTTTTTAAATTGAAAAGTGACATATTTTGGGTCCTTGGTAGTATAGTGCTGAGTATCACCGCCTGTTTTACGGAAGACCTGAGTTAAATTCCCCGCCGGGGAGGCATGACCGGCTTCAGTTTTTAAAGATTGCAGAAAATATTTTGGTGGCAATGAAACGGTTTCTTCTTAATACCAAAAATATCCGTTTTAAAGAAATCCACTGGTTCAGGCCTTGGTCAAAATGCAACCCTATCTCCAAGACCATTTTCGTCAGTTCATGTTGCAGTCGCTAGCGTATCTATGGTGTAGTGGTTATCACGTCCGCTTTACACGCGGAAGGTCTCAGGTTGAGCCCTGATAGATACATAGAAGGTTGATATTTTAGCGATATGTGGACGAGTGAATTGGAGGCTCTCGGTCTCGAAAATTTGCCCATTTTTAAAACGGTTTCATCGTATTTACGATGGCTATGACGGGTATCTATGGTGTAGTGGTTATCACGTCCGCCTAACACGCGGAAGGTCCCAGGTTCGAGCCCTGGTAGATACATAATGTTCTTTTTTGACTTGTTGTTAGAACGAAACTTTCGGAGGTTTTTGGCAATTTTTTTAAATTGAAAAGTGACATATTTTGGGTCCTTGGTAGTATAGTGCTGAGTATCACCGCCTGTTTTACGGAAGACCTGAGTTAAATTCCCCGCCGGGGAGGCATGACCGGCTTCAGTTTTTAAAGATTGCAGAAAATATTTTGGTGGCAATGAAACGGTTTCTTCTTAATACCAAAAATATCCGTTTTAAAGAAATCCACTGGTTCAGGCCTTGGTCAAAATGCAACCCTATCTCCAAGACCATTTTCGTCAGTTCATGTTGCAGTCGCTAACGTATCTATGGTGTAGTGGTTATCACGTCCGCTTTACACGCGGAAGGTCTCAGGTTGAGCCCTGATAGATACATAGAAGGTTGATATTTTAGCGATATGTGGACGAGTGAATTGGAGGCTCTCGGTCTCGAAAATTTGCCCATTTTTAAAACGGTTTCATCGTATTTACGATGGCTATGACGGGTATCTATGGTGTAGTGGTTATCACGTCCGCCTAACACGCGGAAGGTCCCAGGTTCGAGCCCTGGTAGATACATAATGTTCTTTTTTGACTTGTTGTTAGAACGAAACTTTCGGAGGTTTTTGGCAATTTTTTTAAATTGAAAAGTGACATATTTTGGGTCCTTGGTAGTATAGTGCTGAGTATCACCGCCTGTTTTACGGAAGACCTGAGTTAAATTCCCCGCCGGGGAGGCATGACCGGCTTCAGTTTTTAAAGATTGCAGAAAATATTTTGGTGGCAATGAAACGGTTTCTTCTTAATACCAAAAATATCCGTTTTAAAGAAATCCACTGGTTCAGGCCTTGGTCAAAATGCAACCCTATCTCCAAGACCATTTTCGTCAGTTCATGTTGCAGTCGCTAACGTATCTATGGTGTAGTGGTTATCACGTCCGCTTTACACGCGGAAGGTCTCAGGTTGAGCCCTGATAGATACATAGAAGGTTGATATTTTAGCGATATGTGGACGAGTGAATTGGAGGCTCTCGGTCTCGAAAATTTGCCCATTTTTAAAACGGTTTCATCGTATTTACGATGGCTATGACGGGTATCTATGGTGTAGTGGTTATCACGTCCGCCTAACACGCGGAAGGTCCCAGGTTCGAGCCCTGGTAGATACATAATGTTCTTTTTTGACTTGTTGTTAGAACGAAACTTTCGGAGGTTTTTGGCAATTTTTTTAAATTGAAAAGTGACATATTTTGGGTCCTTGGTAGTATAGTGCTGAGTATCACCGCCTGTTTTACGGAAGACCTGAGTTAAATTCCCCGCCGGGGAGGCATGACCGGCTTCAGTTTTTAAAGATTGCAGAAAATATTTTGGTGGCAATGAAACGGTTTCTTCTTAATACCAAAAATATCCGTTTTAAAGAAATCCACTGGTTCAGGCCTTGGTCAAAATGCAACCCTATCTCCAAGACCATTTTCGTCAGTTCATGTTGCAGTCGCTAGCGTATCTATGGTGTAGTGGTTATCACGTCCGCTTTACACGCGGAAGGTCTCAGGTTGAGCCCTGATAGATACATAGAAGGTTGATATTTTAGCGATATGTGGACGAGTGAATTGGAGGCTCTCGGTCTCGAAAATTTGCCCATTTTTAAAACGGTTTCATCGTATTTACGATGGCTATGACGGGTATCTATGGTGTAGTGGTTATCACGTCCGCCTAACACGCGGAAGGTCCCAGGTTCGAGCCCTGGTAGATACATAATGTTCTTTTTTGACTTGTTGTTAGAACGAAACTTTCGGAGGTTTTTGGCAATTTTTTTAAATTGAAAAGTGACATATTTTGGGTCCTTGGTAGTATAGTGCTGAGTATCACCGCCTGTTTTACGGAAGACCTGAGTTAAATTCCCCGCCGGGGAGGCATGACCGGCTTCAGTTTTTAAAGATTGCAGAAAATATTTTGGTGGCAATGAAACGGTTTCTTCTTAATACCAAAAATATCCGTTTTAAAGAAATCCACTGGTTCAGGCCTTGGTCAAAATGCAACCCTATCTCCAAGACCATTTTCGTCAGTTCATGTTGCAGTCGCTAGCGTATCTATGGTGTCGTGGTTATCACGTCCGCTTTACACGCGGAAGGTCTCAGGTTGAGCCCTGATAGATACATAGAAGGTTGATATTTTAGCGATATGTGGACGAGTGAATTGGAGGCTCTCGGTCTCGAAAATTTGCCCATTTTTAAAACGGTTTCATCGTATTTACGATGGCTATGACGGGTATCTATGGTGTAGTGGTTATCACGTCCGCCTAACACGCGGAAGGTCCCAGGTTCGAGCCCTGGTAGATACATAATGTTCTTTTTTGACTTGTTGTTAGAACGAAACTTTCGGAGGTTTTTGGCAATTTTTTTAAATTGAAAAGTGACATATTTTGGGTCCTTGGTAGTATAGTGCTGAGTATCACCGCCTGTTTTACGGAAGACCTGAGTTAAATTCCCCGCCGGGGAGGCATGACCGGCTTCAGTTTTTAAAGATTGCAGAAAATATTTTGGTGGCAATGAAACGGTTTCTTCTTAATACCAAAAATATCCGTTTTAAAGAAATCCACTGGTTCAGGCCTTGGTCAAAATGCAACCCTATCTCCAAGACCATTTTCGTCAGTTCATGTTGCAGTCGCTAGCGTATCTATGGTGTAGTGGTTATCACGTCCGCTTTACACGCGGAAGGTCTCAGGTTGAGCCCTGATAGATACATAGAAGGTTGATATTTTAGCGATATGTGGACGAGTGAATTGGAGGCTCTCGGTCTCGAAAATTTGCCCATTTTTAAAACGGTTTCATCGTATTTACGATGGCTATGACGGGTATCTATGGTGTAGTGGTTATCACGTCCGCCTAACACGCGGAAGGTCCCAGGTTCGAGCCCTGGTAGATACATAATGTTCTTTTTTGACTTGTTGTTAGAACGAAACTTTCGGAGGTTTTTGGCAATTTTTTTAAATTGAAAAGTGACATATTTTGGGTCCTTGGTAGTATAGTGCTGAGTATCACCGCCTGTTTTACGGAAGACCTGAGTTAAATTCCCCGCCGGGGAGGCATGAACGGCTTCAGTTTTTAAAGATTGCAGAAAATATTTTGGTGGCAATGAAACGGTTTCTTCTTAATACCAAAAATATCCGTTTTAAAGAAATCCACTGGTTCAGGCCTTGGTCAAAATGCAACCCTATCTCCAAGACCATTTTCGTCAGTTCATGTTGCAGTCGCTAGCGTATCTATGGTGTAGTGGTTATCACGTCCGCTTTACACGCGGAAGGTCTCAGGTTGAGCCCTGATAGATACATAGAAGGTTGATATTTTAGCGATATGTGGACGAGTGAATTGGAGGCTCTCGGTCTCGAAAATTTGCCCATTTTTAAAACGGTTTCATCGTATTTACGATGGCTATGACGGGTATCTATGGTGTAGTGGTTATCACGTCCGCCTAACACGCGGAAGGTCCCAGGTTCGAGCCCTGGTAGATACATAATGTTCTTTTTTGACTTGTTGTTAGAACGAAACTTTCGGAGGTTTTTGGCAATTTTTTTAAATTGAAAAGTGACATATTTTGGGTCCTTGGTAGTATAGTGCTGAGTATCACCGCCTGTTTAACGGAAGACCTGAGTTAAATTCCCCGCCGGGGAGGCATGACCGGCTTCAGTTTTTAAAGATTGCAGAAAATTTTTTGGTGGCAATGAAACGGTTTCTTCTTAATACCAAAAATATCCGTTTTAAAGAAATCCACTGGTTCAGGCCTTGGTCAAAATGCAACCCTATCTCCAAGACCATTTTCGTCAGTTCATGTTGCAGTCGCTAGCGTATCTATGGTGTAGTGGTTATCACGTCCGCTTTACACGCGGAAGGTCTCAGGTTGAGCCCTGATAGATACATAGAAGGTTGATATTTTAGCGATATGTGGACGAGTGAATTGGAGGCTCTCGGTCTCGAAAATTTGCCCATTTTTAAAACGGTTTCATCGTATTTACGATGGCTATGACGGGTATCTATGGTGTAGTGGTTATCACGTCCGCCTAACACGCGGAAGGTCCCAGGTTCGAGCCCTGGTAGATACATAATGTTCTTTTTTGACTTGTTGTTAGAACGAAACTTTCGGAGGTTTTTGGCAATTTTTTTAAATTGAAAAGTGACATATTTTGGGTCCTTGGTAGTATAGTGCTGAGTATCACCGCCTGTTTTACGGAAGACCTGAGTTAAATTCCCCGCCGGGGAGGCATGACCGGCTTCAGTTTTTAAAGATTGCAGAAAATATTTTGGTGGCAATGAAACGGTTTCTTCTTAATACCAAAAATATCCGTTTTAAAGAAATCCACTGGTTCAGGCCTTGGTCAAAATGCAACCCTATCTCCAAGACCATTTTCGTCAGTTCATGTTGCAGTCGCTAGCTTATCTATGGTGTAGTGGTTATCACGTCCGCTTTACACGCGGAAGGTCTCAGGTTGAGCCCTGATAGATACATAGAAGGTTGATATTTTAGCGATATGTGGACGAGTGAATTGGAGGCTCTCGGTCTCGAAAATTTGCCCATTTTTAAAACGGTTTCATCGTATTTACGATGGCTATGACGGGTATCTATGGTGTAGTGGTTATCACGTCCGCCTAACACGCGGAAGGTCCCAGGTTCGAGCCCTGGTAGATACATAATGTTCTTTTTTGACTTGTTGTTAGAACGAAACTTTCGGAGGTTTTTGGCAATTTTTTTAAATTGAAAAGTGACATATTTTGGGTCCTTGGTAGTATAGTGCTGAGTATCACCGCCTGTTTTACGGAAGACCTGAGTTAAATTCCCCGCCGGGGAGGCATGACCGGCTTCAGTTTTTAAAGATTGCAGAAAATATTTTGGTGGCAATGAAACGGTTTCTTCTTAATACCAAAAATATCCGTTTTAAAGAAATCCACTGGTTCAGGCCTTGGTCAAAATGCAACCCTATCTCCAAGACCATTTTCGTCAGTTCATGTTGCAGTCGCTAGCGTATCTATGGTGTAGTGGTTATCACGTCCGCTTTACACGCGGAAGGTCTCAGGTTGAGCCCTGATAGATACATAGAAGGTTGATATTTTAGCGATATGTGGACGAGTGAATTGGAGGCTCTCGGTCTCGAAAATTTGCCCATTTTTAAAACGGTTTCATCGTATTTACGATGGCTATGACGGGTATCTATGGTGTAGTGGTTATCACGTCCGCCTAACACGCGGAAGGTCCCAGGTTCGAGCCCTGGTAGATACATAATGTTCTTTTTTGACTTGTTGTTAGAACGAAACTTTCGGAGGTTTTTGGCAATTTTTTTAAATTGAAAAGTGACATATTTTGGGTCCTTGGTAGTATAGTGCTGAGTATCACCGCCTGTTTTACGGAAGACCTGAGTTAAATTCCCCGCCGGGGAGGCATGACCGGCTTCAGTTTTTAAAGATTGCAGAAAATATTTTGGTGGCAATGAAACGGTTTCTTCTTAATACCAAAAATATCCGTTTTAAAGAAATCCACTGGTTCAGGCCTTGGTCAAAATGCAACCCTATCTCCAAGACCATTTTCGTCAGTTCATGTTGCAGTCGCTAGCGTATCTATGGTGTAGTGGTTATCACGTCCGCTTTACACGCGGAAGGTCTCAGGTTGAGCCCTGATAGATACATAGAAGGTTGATATTTTAGCGATATGTGGACGAGTGAATTGGAGGCTCTCGGTCTCGAAAATTTGCCCATTTTTAAAACGGTTTCATCGTATTTACGATGGCTATGACGGGTATCTATGGTGTAGTGGTTATCACGTCCGCCTAACACGCGGAAGGTCCCAGGTTCGAGCCCTGGTAGATACATAATGTTCTTTTTTGACTTGTTGTTAGAACGAAACTTTCGGAGGTTTTTGGCAATTTTTTTAAATTGAAAAGTGACATATTTTGGGTCCTTGGTAGTATAGTGCTGAGTATCACCGCCTGTTTTACGGAAGACCTGAGTTAAATTCCCCGCCGGGGAGGCATGACCGGCTTCAGTTTTTAAAGATTGCAGAAAATATTTTGGTGGCAATGAAACGGTTTCTTCTTAATACCAAAAATATCCGTTTTAAAGAAATCCACTGGTTCAGGCCTTGGTCAAAATGCAACCCTATCTCCAAGACCATTTTCGTCAGTTCATGTTGCAGTCGCTAGCGTATCTATGGTGTAGTGGTTATCACGTCCGCTTTACACGCGGAAGGTCTCAGGTTGAGCCCTGATAGATACATAGAAGGTTGATATTTTAGCGATATGTGGACGAGTGAATTGGAGGCTCTCGGTCTCGAAAATTTGCCCATTTTTAAAACGGTTTCATCGTATTTACGATGGCTATGACGGGTATCTATGGTGTAGTGGTTATCACGTCCGCCTAACACGCGGAAGGTCCCAGGTTCGAGCCCTGGTAGATACATAATGTTCTTTTTTGACTTGTTGTTAGAACGAAACTTTCGGAGGTTTTTGGCAATTTTTTTAAATTGAAAAGTGACATATTTTGGGTCCTTGGTAGTATAGTGCTGAGTATCACCGCCTGTTTTACGGAAGACCTGAGTTAAATTCCCCGCCGGGGAGGCATGACCGGCTTCAGTTTTTAAAGATTGCAGAAAATATTTTGGTGGCAATGAAACGGTTTCTTCTTAATACCAAAAATATCCGTTTTAAAGAAATCCACTGGTTCAGGCCTTGGTCAAAATGCAACCCTATCTCCAAGACCATTTTCGTCAGTTCATGTTGCAGTCGCTAGCGTATCTATGGTGTAGTGGTTATCACGTCCGCTTTACACGCGGAAGGTCTCAGGTTGAGCCCTGATAGATACATAGAAGGTTGATATTTTAGCGATATGTGGACGAGTGAATTGGAGGCTCTCGGTCTCGAAAATTTGCCCATTTTTAAAACGGTTTCATCGTATTTACGATGGCTATGACGGGTATCTATGGTGTAGTGGTTATCACGTCCGCCTAACACGCGGAAGGTCCCAGGTTCGAGCCCTGGTAGATACATAATGTTCTTTTTTGACTTGTTGTTAGAACGAAACTTTCGGAGGTTTTTGGCAATTTTTTTAAATTGAAAAGTGACATATTTTGGGTCCTTGGTAGTATAGTGCTGAGTATCACCGCCTGTTTTACGGAAGACCTGAGTTAAATTCCCCGCCGGGGAGGCATGACCGGCTTCAGTTTTTAAAGATTGCAGAAAATATTTTGGTGGCAATGAAACGGTTTCTTCTTAATACCAAAAATATCCGTTTTAAAGAAATCCACTGGTTCAGGCCTTGGTCAAAATGCAACCCTATCTCCAAGACCATTTTCGTCAGTTCATGTTGCAGTCGCTAGCGTATCTATGGTGTAGTGGTTATCACGTCCGCTTTACACGCGGAAGGTCTCAGGTTGAGCCCTGATAGATACATAGAAGGTTGATATTTTAGCGATATGTGGACGAGTGAATTGGAGGCTCTCGGTCTCGAAAATTTGCCCATTTTTAAAACGGTTTCATCGTATTTACGATGGCTATGACGGGTATCTATGGTGTAGTGGTTATCACGTCCGCCTAACACGCGGAAGGTCCCAGGTTCGAGCCCTGGTAGATACATAATGTTCTTTTTTGACTTGTTGTTAGAACGAAACTTTCGGAAGTTTTTGGCAATTTTTTTAAATTGAAAAGTGACATATTTTGGGTCCTTGGTAGTATAGTGCTGAGTATCACCGCCTGTTTTACGGAAGACCTGAGTTAAATTCCCCGCCGGGGAGGCATGACCGGCTTCAGTTTTTAAAGATTGCAGAAAATATTTTGGTGGCAATGAAACGGTTTCTTCTTAATACCAAAAATATCCGTTTTAAAGAAATCCACTGGTTCAGGCCTTGGTCAAAATGCAACCCTATCTCCAAGACCATTTTCGTCAGTTCATGTTGCAGTCGCTAGCGTATCTATGGTGTAGTGGTTATCACGTCCGCTTTACACGCGGAAGGTCTCAGGTTGAGCCCTGATAGATACATAGAAGGTTGATATTTTAGCGATATGTGGACGAGTGAATTGGAGGCTCTCGGTCTCGAAAATTTGCCCATTTTTAAAACGGTTTCATCGTATTTACGATGGCTATGACGGGTATCTATGGTGTAGTGGTTATCACGTCCGCCTAACACGCGGAAGGTCCCAGGTTCGAGCCCTGGTAGATACATAATGTTCTTTTTTGACTTGTTGTTAGAACGAAACTTTCGGAGGTTTTTGGCAATTTTTTTAAATTGAAAAGTGACATATTTTGGGTCCTTGGTAGTATAGTGCTGAGTATCACCGCCTGTTTTACGGAAGACCTGAGTTAAATTCCCCGCCGGGGAGGCATGACCGGCTTCAGTTTTTAAAGATTGCAGAAAATATTTTGGTGGCAATGAAACGGTTTCTTCTTAATACCAAAAATATCCGTTTTAAAGAAATCCACTGGTTCAGGCCTTGGTCAAAATGCAACCCTATCTCCAAGACCATTTTCGTCAGTTCATGTTGCAGTCGCTAGCGTATCTATGGTGTAGTGGTTATCACGTCCGCTTTACACGCGGAAGGTCTCAGGTTGAGCCCTGATAGATACATAGAAGGTTGATATTTTAGCGATATGTGGACGAGTGAATTGGAGGCTCTCGGTCTCGAAAATTTGCCCATTTTTAAAACGGTTTCATCGTATTTACGATGGCTATGACGGGTATCTATGGTGTAGTGGTTATCACGTCCGCCTAACACGCGGAAGGTCCCAGGTTCGAGCCCTGGTAGATACATAATGTTCTTTTTTGACTTGTTGTTAGAACGAAACTTTCGGAGGTTTTTGGCAATTTTTTTAAATTGAAAAGTGACATATTTTGGGTCCTTGGTAGTATAGTGCTGAGTATCACCGCCTGTTTTACGGAAGACCTGAGTTAAATTCCCCGCCGGGGAGGCATGACCGGCTTCAGTTTTTAAAGATTGCAGAAAATATTTTGGTGGCAATGAAACGGTTTCTTCTTAATACCAAAAATATCCGTTTTAAAGAAATCCACTGGTTCAGGCCTTGGTCAAAATGCAACCCTATCTCCAAGACCATTTTCGTCAGTTCATGTTGCAGTCGCTAGCGTATCTATGGTGTAGTGGTTATCACGTCCGCTTTACACGCGGAAGGTCTCAGGTTGAGCCCTGATAGATACATAGAAGGTTGATATTTTAGCGATATGTGGACGAGTGAATTGGAGGCTCTCGGTCTCGAAAATTTGCCCATTTTTAAAACGGTTTCATCGTATTTACGATGGCTATGACGGGTATCTATGGTGTAGTGGTTATCACGTCCGCCTAACACGCGGAAGGTCCCAGGTTCGAGCCCTGGTAGATACATAATGTTCTTTTTTGACTTGTTGTTAGAACGAAACTTTCGGAGGTTTTTGGCAATTTTTTTAAATTGAAAAGTGACATATTTTGGGTCCTTGGTAGTATAGTGCTGAGTATCACCGCCTGTTTTACGGAAGACCTGAGTTAAATTCCCCGCCGGGGAGGCATGACCGGCTTCAGTTTTTAAAGATTGCAGAAAATATTTTGGTGGCAATGAAACGGTTTCTTCTTAATACCAAAAATATCCGTTTTAAAGAAATCCACTGGTTCAGGCCTTGGTCAAAATGCAACCCTATCTCCAAGACCATTTTCGTCAGTTCATGTTGCAGTCACTAGCGTATCTATGGTGTAGTGGTTATCACGTCCGCTTTACACGCGGAAGGTCTCAGGTTGAGCCCTGATAGATACATAGAAGGTTGATATTTTAGCGATATGTGGACGAGTGAATTGGAGGCTCTCGGTCTCGAAAATTTGCCCATTTTTAAAACGGTTTCATCGTATTTACGATGGCTATGACGGGTATCTATGGTGTAGTGGTTATCACGTCCGCCTAACACGCGGAAGGTCCCAGGTTCGAGCCCTGGTAGATACATGATGTTCTTTTTTGACTTGTTGTTAGAACGAAACTTTCGGAGGTTTTTGGCAATTTTTTTAAATTGAAAAGTGACATATTTTGGGTCCTTGGTAGTATAGTGCTGAGTATCACCGCCTGTTTTACGGAAGACCTGAGTTAAATTCCCCGCCGGGGAGGCATGACCGGCTTCAGTTTTTAAAGATTGCAGAAAATATTTTGGTGGCAATGAAACGGTTTCTTCTTAATACCAAAAATATCCGTTTTAAAGAAATCCACTGGTTCAGGCCTTGGTCAAAATGCAACCCTATCTCCAAGACCATTTTCGTCAGTTCATGTTGCAGTCGCTAGCGTATCTATGGTGTAGTGGTTATCACGTCCGCTTTACACGCGGAAGGTCTCAGGTTGAGCCCTGATAGATACATAGAAGGTTGATATTTTAGCGATATGTGGACGAGTGAATTGGAGGCTCTCGGTCTCGAAAATTTGCCCATTTTTAAAACGGTTTCATCGTATTTACGATGGCTATGACGGGTATCTATGGTGTAGTGGTTATCACGTCCGCCTAACACGCGGAAGGTCCCAGGTTCGAGCCCTGGTAGATACATAATGTTCTTTTTTGACTTGTTGTTAGAACGAAACTTTCGGAGGTTTTTGGCAATTTTTTTAAATTGAAAAGTGACATATTTTGGGTCCTTGGTAGTATAGTGCTGAGTATCACCGCCTGTTTTACGGAAGACCTGAGTTAAATTCCCCGCCGGGGAGGCATGACCGGCTTCAGTTTTTAAAGATTGCAGAAAATATTTTGGTGGCAATGAAACGGTTTCTTCTTAATACCAAAAATATCCGTTTTAAAGAAATCCACTGGTTCAGGCCTTGGTCAAAATGCAACCCTATCTCCAAGACCATTTTCGTCAGTTCATGTTGCAGTCACTAGCGTATCTATGGTGTAGTGGTTATCACGTCCGCTTTACACGCGGAAGGTCTCAGGTTGAGCCCTGATAGATACATAGAAGGTTGATATTTTAGCGATATGTGGACGAGTGAATTGGAGGCTCTCGGTCTCGAAAATTTGCCCATTTTTAAAACGGTTTCATCGTATTTACGATGGCTATGACGGGTATCTATGTTGTAGTGGTTATCACGTCCGCCTAACACGCCAAAGGTCCCAGGTTCGAGCCCTGGTAGATACATAATGTTCTTTTTTGACTTGTTGTTAGAACGAAACTTTCGGAGGTTTTTGGCAATTTTTTTAAATTGAAAAGTGACATATTTTGGGTCCTTGGTAGTATAGTGCTGAGTATCACCGCCTGTTTTACGGAAGACCTGAGTTAAATTCCCCGCCGGGGAGGCATGACCGGCTTCATTTTTTAAAGATTGCAGAAAATATTTTGGTGGCAATGAAACGGTTTCTTCTTAATACCAAAAATATCCGTTTTAAAGAAATCCACTGGTTCAGGCCTTTTTCAAAATGCAAACCTATCTCCAAGACCATTTTCGTCAGTTCATGTTGCAGTCGCTAGCGTTTCTATGGTGTAGTGGTTATCACGTCCGCTTTACACGCGGAAGGTCTCAGGTTGAGCCCTGATAGATACATAGAAGGTTAATATTTTAGCGATATGTGGACGAGTGAATTGGAGGCTCTCGGTCTCGAAAATTTGCCCATTTTTAAAACGGTTTCATCGTATTTACGATGGCTATGACGGGTATCTATGGTGTAGTGGTTATCACGTTCGCCTAACACGCGGAAGGTCCCAGGTTCGAGCCCTGGTAGATACATGATGTTCTTTTTTGACTTGTTGTTAGAACGAAACTTTCGGAGGTTTTTGGCAATTTTTTTAAATTGAAAAGTGATATGTTTTGGGTATCTATGGTGTAGTGGTTATCACGTCCGCCTAACACGCGGAAGGTCCCAGGTTCGAGCCCTGGTAGATACATGATGTTCTTTTTTGACTTGTTGTTAGAACGAAACTTTCGGAGGTTTTTGGCAATTTTTTTAAATTGAAAAGTGACATATTTTGGGTCCTTGGTAGTATAGTGCTGAGTATCACCGCCTGTTTTACGGAAGACCTGAGTTAAATTCCCCGCCGGGGAGGCATGACCGGCTTCAGTTTTTAAAGATTGCAGAAAATATTTTGGTGGCAATGAAACGGTTTCTTCTTAATACCAAAAATATCCGTTTTAAAGAAATCCACTGGTTCAGGCCTTGGTCAAAATGCAACCCTATCTCCAAGACGATTTTCGTCAGTTCATGTTGCAGTCGCTAGCGTATCTATGGTGTAGTGGTTATCACGTCCTCTTTACACGCGAAAAGTCTCAGGTTGAGCCCTGATAGATACATAGAAGGTTGATATTTTAGCGATATGTGGACGAGTGAATTGGAGGCTCTCGGTCTCGAAAATTTGCCCATTTTTAAAACGGTTTCATCGTATTTACGATGGTTATGACGGGTATCTATGGTGTAGTGGTTATCACGTCCGCCTAACACGCGGAAGGTCCCAGGTTCGAGCCCTGGTAGATACATAATGTTCTTTTTTGACTTGTTTTTAGAACGAAACTTTCGGAGGTTTTTGGCAATTTTTTTAAATTGAAAAGTGACATATTTTGGGTCCTTGGTAGTATAGTGCTGAGTATCACCGCCTGTTTTACGGAAGACCTGAGTTAAATTCCCCGCCGGGGAGGCATGACCGGCTTCAGTTTTTAAAGATTGCAGAAAATATTTTGGTGGCAATGAAACGGTTTCTTCTTAATACCAAAAATATCCGTTTTAAAGAAATCCACTTTTTCAGGCCTTGGTCAAAATGCAACCCTATCTCCAAGACCATTTTCGTCAGTTCATGTTGCAGTCGCTAGCGTATCTATGGTGTAGTGGTTATCACGTCCGCTTTACACGCGGAAGGTCTCAGGTTGAGCCCTGATAGATACATAGAAGGTTGTTATTTTAGCGATATGTGGACGAGTGAATTGGAGGCTCTCGGTCTCGAAAATTTGCCCATTTTTAAAACGGTTTCATCGTATTTACGATGGTTATGACGGGTATCTATGGTGTAGTGGTTATCACGTCCGCCTAACACGCGGAAGGTCCCAGGTTCGAGCCCTGGTAGATACATAATGTTCTTTTTTGACTTGTTGTTAGAACGAAACTTTCGGAGGTTTTTGGCAATTTTTTTAAATTGAAAAGTGACATATTTTGGGTCCTTGGTAGTATAGTGCTGAGTATCACCGCCTGTTTTACGGAAGACCTGAGTTAAATTCCCCGCCGGGGAGGCATGACCGGCTTCAGTTTTTAAAGATTGCAGAAAATATTTTGGTGGCAATGAAACGGTTTCTTCTTAATACCAAAAATATCCGTTTTAAAGAAATCCACTGGTTCAGGCCTTGGTCAAAATGCAACCCTATCTCCAAGACCATTTTCGTCAGTTCATGTTCCAATCGCTAGCGTATCTATGGTGTAGTGGTTATCACGTCCGCTTTACACGCGGAAGGTCTCAGGTTGAGCCCTGATAGATACATAGAAGGTTGATATTTTAGCGATATGTGGACGAGTGAATTGGAGGCTCTCGGTCTCGAAAATTTGCCCATTTTTAAAACGGTTTCATCGTATTTACGATGGTTATGACGGGTATCTATGGTGTAGTGGTTATCACGTCCGCCTAACACGCGGAAGGTCCCAGGTTCGAGCCCTGGTAGATACATAATGTTCTTTTTTGACTTGTTTTTAGAACGAAACTTTCGGAGGTTTTTGGCAATTTTTTTAAATTGAAAAGTGACATATTTTGGGTCCTTGGTAGTATAGTGCTGAGTATCACCGCCTGTTTTACGGAAGACCTGAGTTAAATTCCCCGCCGGGGAGGCATGACCGGCTTCAGTTTTTAAAGATTGCAGAAAATATTTTGGTGGCAATGAAACGGTTTCTTCTTAATACCAAAAATATCCGTTTTAAAGAAATCCACTGGTTCAGGCCTTGGTCAAAATGCAACCCTATCTCCAAGACCATTTTCGTCAGTTCATGTTCCAATCGCTAGCGTATCTATGGTGTAGTGGTTATCACGTCCGCTTTACACGCGGAAGGTCTCAGGTTGAGCCCTGATAGATACATAGAAGGTTGATATTTTAGCGATATGTGGACGAGTGAATTGGAGGCTCTCGGTCTCGAAAATTTGCCCATTTTTAAAACGGTTTCATCGTATTTACGATGGCTATGACGGGTATCTATGGTGTAGTGGTTATCACGTCCGCCTAACACGCGGAAGGTCCCAGGTTCGGGCCCTGGTAGATACATGATGTTCTTTTTTGACTTGTTGTTAGAACGAAACTTTCGGAGGTTTTTGGCAATTTTTTTAAATTGAAAAGTGATATGTTTTGGGTATCTATGGTGTAGTGGTTATCACGTCCGCCTAACACGCGGAAGGTCCCAGGTTCGAGCCCTGGTAGATACATAATGTTCTTTTTTGACTTGTTGTTAGAACGAAACTTTCGGAGGTTTTTGGCAATTTTTTTAAATTGAAAAGTGACATATTTTGGGTCCTTGGTAGTATAGTGCTGAGTATCACCGCCTGTTTTACGGAAGACCTGAGTTAAATTCCCCGCCGGGGAGGCATGATCGGCTTCAGTTTTTAAAGATTGCAGAAAATATTTTGGTGGCAATGAAACGGTTTCTTCTTAATACCAAAAATATCCGTTTTAAAGAAATCCACTTTTTCAGCCCTTGGTCAAAATGCAACCCTATCTCCAAGACCATTTTCGTCAGTTCATGTTGCAGTCGCTAGCGTATCTATGGTGTAGTGGTTATCACGTCCGCTTTACATGCGATAGGTCTCAGGTTGAGCCCTGATAGATACATAGAAGGTTGTTATTTTAGCGATATGTGGACGAGTGAATTGGAGGCTCTCGGTCTCGAAAATTTGCCCATTTTTAAAACGGTTTCATCGTATTTACGATGGTTATGACGGGTATCTATGGTGTAGTGGTTATCACGTCCGCCTAACACGCGGAAGGTCCCAGGTTCGAGCCCTGGTAGATACATAATGTTCTTTTTTGACTTGTTGTTAGAACGAAACTTTCGGAGGTTTTTGGCAATTTTTTTAAATTGAAAAGTGACATATTTTGGGTCCTTGGTAGTATAGTGCTGAGTATCACCGCCTGTTTTACGGAAGACCTGAGTTAAATTCCCCGCCGGGGAGGCATGACCGGCTTCAGTTTTTAAAGATTGCAGAAAATATTTTGGTGGCAATGAAACGGTTTCTTCTTAATACCAAAAATATCCGTTTTAAAGAAATCCACTGGTTCAGGCCTTGGTCAAAATGCAACCCTATCTCCAAGACGATTTTCGTCAGTTCATGTTGCAGTCGCTAGCGTATCTATGGTGTAGTGGTTATCACGTCCTCTTTACACGCGAAAAGTCTCAGGTTGAGCCCTGATAGATACATAGAAGGTTGATATTTTAGCGATATGTGGACGAGTGAATTGGAGGCTCTCGGTCTCGAAAATTTGCCCATTTTTAAAACGGTTTCATCGTATTTACGATGGTTATGACGGGTATCTATGGTGTAGTGGTTATCACGTCCGCCTAACACGCGGAAGGTCCCAGGTTCGAGCCCTGGTAGATACATAATGTTCTTTTTTGACTTGTTTTTAGAACGAAACTTTCGGAGGTTTTTGGCAATTTTTTTAAATTGAAAAGTGACATATTTTGGGTCCTTGGTAGTATAGTGCTGAGTATCACCGCCTGTTTTACGGAAGACCTGAGTTAAATTCCCCGCCGGGGAGGCATGACCGGCTTCAGTTTTTAAAGATTGCAGAAAATATTTTGGTGGCAATGAAACGGTTTCTTCTTAATACCAAAAATATCCGTTTTAAAGAAATCCACTGGTTCAGGCCTTGGTCAAAATGCAACCCTATCTCCAAGACCATTTTCGTCAGTTCATGTTCCAATCGCTAGCGTATCTATGGTGTAGTGGTTATCACGTCCGCTTTACACGCGGAAGGTCTCAGGTTGAGCCCTGATAGATACATAGAAGGTTGATATTTTAGCGATATGTGGACGAGTGAATTGGAGGCTCTCGGTCTCGAAAATTTGCCCATTTTTAAAACGGTTTCATCGTATTTACGATGGCTATGACGGGTATCTATGGTGTAGTGGTTATCACGTCCGCCTAACACGCGGAAGGTCCCAGGTTCGGGCCCTGGTAGATACATGATGTTCTTTTTTGACTTGTTGTTAGAACGAAACTTTCGGAGGTTTTTGGCAATTTTTTTAAATTGAAAAGTGATATGTTTTGGGTATCTATGGTGTAGTGGTTATCACGTCCGCCTAACACGCGGAAGGTCCCAGGTTCGAGCCCTGGTAGATACATAATGTTCTTTTTTGACTTGTTGTTAGAACGAAACTTTCGGAGGTTTTTGGCAATTTTTTTAAATTGAAAAGTGACATATTTTGGGTCCTTGGTAGTATAGTGCTGAGTATCACCGCCTGTTTTACGGAAGACCTGAGTTAAATTCCCCGCCGGGGAGGCATGATCGGCTTCAGTTTTTAAAGATTGCAGAAAATATTTTGGTGGCAATGAAACGGTTTCTTCTTAATACCAAAAATATCCGTTTTAAAGAAATCCACTTTTTCAGGCCTTGGTCAAAATGCAACCCTATCTCCAAGACCATTTTCGTCAGTTCATGTTGCAGTCGCTAGCGTATCTATGGTGTAGTGGTTATCACGTCCGCTTTACACGCGGAAGGTCTCAGGTTGAGCCCTGATAGATACATAGAAGGTTGTTATTTTAGCGATATGTGGACGAGTGAATTGGAGGCTCTCGGTCTCGAAAATTTGCCCATTTTTAAAACGGTTTCATCGTATTTACGATGGTTATGACGGGTATCTATGGTGTAGTGGTTATCACGTCCGCCTAACACGCGGAAGGTCCCAGGTTCGAGCCCTGGTAGATACATAATGTTCTTTTTTGACTTGTTGTTAGAACGAAACTTTCGGAGGTTTTTGGCAATTTTTTTAAATTGAAAAGTGACATATTTTGGGTCCTTGGTAGTATAGTGCTGAGTATCACCGCCTGTTTTACGGAAGACCTGAGTTAAATTCCCCGCCGGGGAGGCATGACCGGCTTCAGTTTTTAAAGATTGCAGAAAATATTTTGGTGGCAATGAAACGGTTTCTTCTTAATACCAAAAATATCCGTTTTAAAGAAATCCACTGGTTCAGGCCTTGGTCAAAATGCAACCCTATCTCCAAGACGATTTTCGTCAGTTCATGTTGCAGTCGCTAGCGTATCTATGGTGTAGTGGTTATCACGTCCTCTTAACACGCGAAAAGTCTCAGGTTGAGCCCTGATAGATACATAGAAGGTTGATATTTTAGCGATATGTGGACGAGTGAATTGGAGGCTCTCGGTCTCGAAAATTTGCCCATTTTTAAAACGGTTTCATCGTATTTACGATGGTTATGACGGGTATCTATGGTGTAGTGGTTATCACGTCCGCCTAACACGCGGAAGGTCCCAGGTTCGAGCCCTGGTAGATACATAATGTTCTTTTTTGACTTGTTTTTAGAACGAAACTTTCGGAGGTTTTTGGCAATTTTTTTAAATTGAAAAGTGACATATTTTGGGTCCTTGGTAGTATAGTGCTGAGTATCACCGCCTGTTTTACGGAAGACCTGAGTTAAATTCCCCGCCGGGGAGGCATGACCGGCTTCAGTTTTTAAAGATTGCAGAAAATATTTTGGTGGCAATGAAACGGTTTCTTCTTAATACCAAAAATATCCGTTTTAAAGAAATCCACTTTTTCAGGCCTTGGTCAAAATGCAACCCTATCTCCAAGACCATTTTCGTCAGTTCATGTTGCAGTCGCTAGCGTATCTATGGTGTAGTGGTTATCACGTCCGCTTTACACGCGGAAGGTCTCAGGTTGAGCCCTGATAGATACATAGAAGGTTGTTATTTTAGCGATATGTGGACGAGTGAAATGGAGGCTCTCGGTCTCGAAAATTTGCCCATTTTTAAAACGGTTTCATCGTATTTACGATGGTTATGACGGGTATCTATGGTGTAGTGGTTATCACGTCCGCCTAACACGCGGAAGGTTCCAGGTTCGAGCCCTGGTAGATACATAATGTTCTTTTTTGACTTGTTGTTAGAACGAAACTTTCGGAGGTTTTTGGCAATTTTTTTAAATTGAAAAGTGACATATTTTGGGTCCTTGGTAGTATAGTGCTGAGTATCACCGCCTGTTTTACGGAAGACCTGAGTTAAATTCCCCGCCGGGGAGGCATGACCGGCTTCAGTTTTTAAAGATTGCAGAAAATATTTTGGTGGCAATGAAACGGTTTCTTCTTAATACCAAAAATATCCGTTTTAAAGAAATCCACTGGTTCAGGCCTTGGTCAAAATGCAACCCTATCTCCAAGACCATTTTCGTCAGTTCATGTTCCAATCGCTAGCGTATCTATGGTGTAGTGGTTATCACGTCCGCTTTACACGCGGAAGGTCTCAGGTTGAGCCCTGATAGATACATAGAAGGTTGATATTTTAGCGATATGTGGACGAGTGAATTGGAGGCTCTCGGTCTCGAAAATTTGCCCATTTTTAAAACGGTTTCATCGTATTTACGATGGCTATGACGGGTATCTATGGTGTAGTGGTTATCACGTCCGCCTAACACGCGTAAGGTCCCAGGTTCGGGCCCTGGTAGATACATGATGTTCTTTTTTGACTTGTTGTTAGAACGAAACTTTCGGAGGTTTTTGGCAATTTTTTTAAATTGAAAAGTGATATGTTTTGGGTATCTATGGTGTAGTGGTTATCACGTCCGCCTAACACGCGGAAGGTCCCAGGTTCGAGCCCTGGTAGATACATAATGTTCTTTTTTGACTTGTTGTTAGAACGAAACTTTCGGAGGTTTTTGGCAATTTTTTTAAATTGAAAAGTGACATATTTTGGGTCCTTGGTAGTATAGTGCTGAGTATCACCGCCTGTTTTACGGAAGACCTGAGTTAAATTCCCCGCCGGGGAGGCATGACCGGCTTCAGTTTTTAAAGATTGCAGAAAATATTTTGGTGGCAATGAAACGGTTTCTTCTTAATACCAAAAATATCCGTTTTAAAGAAATCCACTTTTTCAGGCCTTGGTCAAAATGCAACCCTATCTCCAAGACCATTTTCGTCAGTTCATGTTGCAGTCGCTAGCGTATCTATGGTGTAGTGGTTATCACGTCCGCTTTACACGCGGAAGGTCTCAGGTTGAGCCCTGATAGATACATAGAAGGTTGATATTTTAGCGATATGTGGACGAGTGAATTGGAGGCTCTCGGTCTCGAAAATTTGCCCATTTTTAAAACGGTTTCATCGTATTTACGATGGTTATGACGGGTATCTATGGTGTAGTGGTTATCACGTCCGCCTAACACGCGGAAGGTCCCAGGTTCGAGCCCTGGTAGATACATAATGTTCTTTTTTGACTTGTTGTTAGAACGAAACTTTCGGAGGTTTTTGGCAATTTTTTTAAATTGAAAAGTGACATATTTTGGGTCCTTGGTAGTATAGTGCTGAGTATCACCGCCTGTTTTACGGAAGACCTGAGTTAAATTCCCCGCCGGGGAGGCATGACCGGCTTCAGTTTTTAAAGATTGCAGAAAATATTTTGGTGGCAATGAAACGGTTTCTTCTTAATACCAAAAATATCCGTTTTAAAGAAATCCACTTTTTCAGGCCTTGGTCAAAATGCAACCCTATCTCCAAGACCATTTTCGTCAGTTCATGTTGCAGTCGCTAGCGTATCTATGGTGTAGTGGTTATCACGTCCGCTTTACACGCGGAAGGTCTCAGGTTGAGCCCTGATAGATACATAGAAGGTTGATATTTTAGCGATATGTGGACGAGTGAATTGGAGGCTCTCGGTCTCGAAAATTTGCCCATTTTTAAAACGGTTTCATCGTATTTACGATGGTTATGACGGGTATCTATGGTGTAGTGGTTATCACGTCCGCCTAACACGCGGAAGGTCCCAGGTTCGAGCCCTGGTAGATACATAATGTTCTTTTTTGACTTGTTTTTAGAACGAAACTTTCGGAGGTTTTTGGCAATTTTTTTAAATTGAAAAGTGACATATTTTGGGTCCTTGGTAGTATAGTGCTGAGTATCACCGCCTGTTTTACGGAAGACCTGAGTTAAATTCCCCGCCGGGGAGGCATGACCGGCTTCAGTTTTTAAAGATTGCAGAAAATATTTTGGTGGCAATGAAACGGTTTCTTCTTAATACCAAAAATATCCGTTTTAAAGAAATCCACTGGTTCAGGCCTTGGTCAAAATGCAACCCTATCTCCAAGACCATTTTCGTCAGTTCATGTTGCAGGCGCTAGCGTATCTATGGTGTAGTGGTTATCACGTCCGCTTTACACGCGGAAGGTCTCAGGTTCGAGCCCTGATAGATACAAAGAAGGTTGATATTTTAGCGATATGTGGACGAGTGAATTGGAGGCTCTCGGTCTGGAAAATTTGCCCATTTTTAAAACAGTTTCATCGTATTTAAGATGGCTATGACGGGTATCTATGGTGTAGTGGTTATCACGTCCGCCTAATACGCGGAAGGTCCCAGGTTCGAGCCCTGGAAGATACATAATGTTCTTTTTTGACTTGTTGTTAGAACGAAACTTTCGGAGGTTTTTGGCAATTTTTTTAAATTGAAAAGTGATATGTTTTGGGTATCTATGGTGTAGTGGTTATCACGTCCGCCTAACACGCGGAAGGTCCCAGGTTTGAGCCCTGGTAGAAACATAATTTTCTTTTTTGACTTGTTGTTAGAACGAAACTTTCGGAGGTTTTTGGCAATTTTTTTAAATTGAAAAGTGAAAAGTTTTGGGTATCTATGGTGTAGTGGTTATCACGTCCGCCTAACACGCGGAATATCCCAGGTTCGAGCCCTGGTAGATACATAATGTTCTGTTTTGACTTGTTGTTAGAACGAAACTTTCGGAGGTTTTTGGCAATTTTTTTAAATTGAAAAGTGACATATTTTGGGTCCTTGGTAGTATAGTGCTGAGTATCACCGCCTGTTTTACGGAAGACCTGAGTTAAATTCCCCGCCGGGGAGGCATGACCGGCTTCAGTTTTTAAAGATTGCAGAAAATATTTTGGTGGCAATGAAACGGTTTCTTCTTAATACCAAAAATATCCGTTTTAAAGAAATCCACTGGTTCAGGCCTTGGTCAAAATGCAACCCTATCTCCAAGACCATTTTCGTCAGTTCATGTTGCAGTCGCTAGCGTATCTATGGTGTAGTGGTTATCACGTCCGCTTTACACGCGGAAGGTCTCAGGTTGAGCCCTGATAGATACATAGAAGGTTGATATTTTAGCGATATGTGGACGAGTGAATTGGAGGCTCTCGGTCTCGAAAATTTGCCCATTTTTAAAACGGTTTCATCGTATTTACGATGGTTATGACGGGTATCTATGGTGTAGTGGTTATCACGTCCGCCTAACACGCGGAATATCCCAGGTTCGAGCCCTGGTAGATACATAATGTTCTGTTTTGACTTGTTGTTAGAACGAAACTTTCGGAGGTTTTTGGCAATTTTTTTAAATTGAAAAGTGACATATTTTGGGTCCTTGGTAGTATAGTGCTGAGTATCACCGCCTGTTTTACGGAAGACCTGAGTTAAATTCCCCGCCGGGGAGGCATGACCGGCTTCAGTTTTTAAAGATTGCAGAAAATATTTTGGTGGCAATGAAACGGTTTCTTCTTAATACCAAAAATATCCGTTTTAAAGAAATCCACTTTTTCAGGCCTTGGTCAAAATGCAACCCTATCTCCAAGACCATTTTCGTCAGTTCATGTTGCAGTCGCTAGCGTATCTATGGTGTAGTGGTTATCACGTCCGCTTTACACGCGGAAGGTCTCAGGTTGAGCCCTGATAGATACATAGAAGGTTGATATTTTAGCGATATGTGGACGAGTGAATTGGAGGCTCTCGGTCTCGAAAATTTGCCAATTTTTAAAACGGTTTCATCGTATTTACGATGGTTATGACGGGTATCTATGGTGTAGTGGTTATCACGTCCGCCTAACACGCGGAAGGTCCCAGGTTCGAGCCCTGGTAGATACATAATGTTCTTTTTTGACTTGTTGTTAGAACGAAACTTTCGGAGGTTTTTGGCAATTTTTTTAAATTGAAAAGTGACATATTTTGGGTCCTTGGTAGTATAGTGCTGAGTATCACCGCCTGTTTTACGGAAGACCTGAGTTAAATTCCCCGCCGGGGAGGCATGACCGGCTTCAGTTTTTAAAGATTGCAGAAAATATTTTGGTGGCAATGAAACGGTTTCTTCTTAATACCAAAAATATCCGTTTTAAAGAAATCCACTGGTTCAGGCCTTGGTCAAAATGCAACCCTATCTCCAAGACCATTTTCGTCAGTTCATGTTGCAGTCGCTAGCGTATCTATGGTGTAGTGGTTATCACGTCCGCTTTACACGCGGAAGGTCTCAGGTTGAGCCCTGATAGATACATAGAAGGTTGATATTTTAGCGATATGTGGACGAGTGAATTGGAGGCTCTCGGTCTCGAAAATTTGCCCATTTTTAAAACGGTTTCATCGTATTTACGATGGCTATGACGGGTATCTATGGTGTAGTGGTTATCACGTCCGCCTAACACGCGGAAGGTCCCAGGTTCGAGCCCTGGTAGATACATGATGTTCTTTTTTGACTTGTTGTTAGAACGAAACTTTCGGAGGTTTTTGGCAATTTTTTTAAATTGAAAAGTGACATATTTTGGGTCCTTGGTAGTATAGTGCTGAGTATCACCGCCTGTTTTACGGAAGACCTGAGTTTAATTCCCCGCCGGGGAGGCATGACCGGCTTCAGTTTTTAAAGATTGCAGAAAATATTTTGGTGGCAATGAAACGGTTTCTTCTTAATACCAAAAATATCCGTTTTAAAGAAATCCACTGGTTCAGGCCTTGGTCAAAATGCAACCCTATCTCCAAGACCATTTTCGTCAGTTCATGTTGCAGTCGCTAGCGTATCTATGGTGTAGTGGTTATCACGTCCGCTTTACACGCGGAAGGTCTCAGGTTCGAGCCCTGATAGATACAAAGAAGGTTGATATTTTAGCGATATGTGGACGAGTGAATTGGAGGCTCTCGGTCTGGAAAATTTGCCCATTTTTAAAACAGTTTCATCGTATTTACGATGGCTATGACGGGTATCTATGGTGTAGTGGTTATCACGTCCGCCTAATACGCGGAAGGTCCCAGGTTCGAGCCCTGGTAGAAACATAATTTTCTTTTTTGACTTGTTGTTAGAACGAAACTTTCGGAGGTTTTTGGCAATTTTTTTAAATTGAAAAGTGAAAAGTTTTGGGTATCTATGGTGTAGTGGTTATCACGTCCGCCTAACACGCGGAATATCCCAGGTTCGAGCCCTGGTAGATACATAATGTTCTGTTTTGACTTGTTGTTAGAACGAAACTTTCGGAGGTTTTTGGCAATTTTTTTAAATTGAAAAGTGACATATTTTGGGTCCTTGGTAGTATAGTGCTGAGTATCACCGCCTGTTTTACGGAAGACCTGAGTTTAATTCCCCGCCGGGGAGGCATGACCGGCTTCAGTTTTTAAAGATTGCAGAAAATATTTTGGTGGCAATGAAACGGTTTCTTCTTAATACCAAAAATATCCGTTTTAAAGAAATCCACTGGTTCAGGCCTTGGTCAAAATGCAACCCTATCTCCAAGACCATTTTCGTCAGTTCATGTTGCAGTCGCTAGCGTATCTATGGTGTAGTGGTTATCACGTCCGCTTTACACGCGGAAGGTCTCAGGTTCGAGCCCTGATAGATACAAAGAAGGTTGATATTTTAGCGATATGTGGACGAGTGAATTGGAGGCTCTCGGTCTGGAAAATTTGCCCATTTTTAAAACAGTTTCATCGTATTTACGATGGCTATGACGGGTATCTATGGTGTAGTGGTTATCACGTCCGCCTAATACGCGGAAGGTCCCAGGTTCGAGCCCTGGTAGATACATAATGTTCTTTTTTGACTTGTTGTTAGAACGAAACTTTCGGAGGTTTTTGGCAATTTTTTTAAATTGAAAAGTGATATGTTTTGGGTATCTATGGTGTAGTGGTTATCACGTCCGCCTAACACGCGGAAGGTCCCAGGTTTGAGCCCTGGTAGAAACATAATTTTCTTTTTTGACTTGTTGTTAGAACGAAACTTTCGGAGGTTTTTGGCAATTTTTTTAAATTGAAAATTGAAAAGTTTTGGGTATCTATGGTGTAGTGGTTATCACGTCCGCCTAACACGCGGAATATCCCAGGTTCGAGCTCTGGTAGATACATAATGTTCTGTTTTGACTTGTTGTTAGAACGAAACTTTCGGAGGTTTTTGGCAATTTTTTTAAATTGAAAAGTGACATATTTTGGGTCCTTGGTAGTATAGTGCTGAGTATCACCGCCTGTTTTACGGAAGACCTGAGTTTAATTCCCCGCCGGGGAGGCATGACCGGCTTCAGTTTTTAAAGATTGCAGAAAATATTTTGGTGGCAATGAAACGGTTTCTTCTTAATACCAAAAATATCCGTTTTAAAGAAATCCACTGGTTCAGGCCTTGGTCAAAATGCAACCCTATCTCCAAGACGATTTTCGTCAGTTCATGTTGCAGTCGCTAGCGTATCTATGGTGTAGTGGTTATCACGTCCGCTTTACACGCGGAAGGTCTCAGGTTCGAGCCCTGATAGATACAAAGAAGGTTGATATTTTAGCGATATGTGGACGAGTGAATTGGAGGCTCTCGGTCTCGAAAATTTGCCCATTTTTAAAACAGTTTCATCGTATTTACGATGGCTATGACGGGTATCTATGGTGTAGTGGTTATCACGTCCGCCTAACACGCGGAAGGTCCCAGGTTCGAGCCCTGGTAGATACATAATGTTCTTTTTTGACTTGTTGTTAGAACGAAACTTTCGGAGGTTTTTGGCAATTTTTTTAAATTGAAAAGTGATATGTTTTGGGTATCTATGGTGTAGTGGTTATCACGTCCGCCTAACACGCGGAAGGTCCCAGGTTCGAGCCCTGGTAGAAACATAATTTTCTTTTTTGACTTGTTGTTAGAACGAAACTTTCGGAGGTTTTTGGCAATTTTTTTAAATTGAAAAGTGAAAAGTTTTGGGTATCTATGGTGTAGTGGTTATCACGTCCGCCTAACACGCGGAATATCCCAGGTTCGAGCCCTGGTAGATACATAATGTTCTGTTTTGACTTGTTGTTAGAACGAAACTTTCGGAGGTTTTTGGCAATTTTTTTAAATTGAAAAGTGACATATTTTGGGTCCTTGGTAGTATAGTGCTGAGTATCACCGCCTGTTTTACGGAAGACCTGAGTTTAATTCCCCGCCGGGGAGGCATGACCGGCTTCAGTTTTTAAAGATTGCAGAAAATATTTTGGTGGCAATGAAACGGTTTCTTCTTAATACCAAAAATATCCGTTTTAAAGAAATCCACTGGTTCAGGCCTTGGTCAAAATGCAACCCTATCTCCAAGACGATTTTCGTCAGTTCATGTTGCAGTCGCTAGCGTATCTATGGTGTAGTGGTTATCACGTCCGCTTTACACGCGGAAGGTCTCAGGTTCGAGCCCTGATAGATACAAAGAAGGTTGATATTTTAGCGATATGTGGACGAGTGAATTGGAGGCTCTCGGTCTCGAAAATTTGCCCATTTTTAAAACAGTTTCATCGTATTTACGATGGCTATGACGGGTATCTATGGTGTAGTGGTTATCACGTCCGCCTAACACGCGGAAGGTCCCAGGTTCGAGCCCTGGTAGATAGATAATGTTCTTTTTTGACTTGTTGTTAGAACGAAACTTTCGGAGGTTTTTGGCAATTTTTTTAAATTGAAAAGTGATATGTTTTGGGTATCTATGGTGTAGTGGTTATCACGTCCGCCTAACACGCGGAAGGTCCCAGGTTCGAGCCCTGGTAGAAACATAATTTTCTTTTTTGACTTGTTGTAAGAACGAAACTTTCGGAGGTTTTTGGCAATTTTTTTAAATTGAAAAGTGAAAAGTTTTGGGTATCTATGGTGTAGTGGTTATCACGTCCGCCTAACACGCGGAATATCCCAGGTTCGAGCCCTGGTAGATACATAATGTTCTGTTTTGACTTGTTGTTAGAACGAAACTTTCGGAGGTTTTTGGCAATTTTTTTAAATTGAAAAGTGACATATTTTGGGTCCTTGGTAGTATAGTGCTGAGTATCACCGCCTGTTTTACGGAAGACCTGAGTTTAATTCCCCGCCGGGGAGGCATGACCGGCTTCAGTTTTTAAAGATTGCAGAAAATATTTTGGTGGCAATGAAACGGTTTCTTCTTAATACCAAAAATATCCGTTTTAAAGAAATCCACTGGTTCAGGCCTTGGTCAAAATGCAACCCTATCTCCAAGACGATTTTCGTCAGTTCATGTTGCAGTCGCTAGCGTATCTATGGTGTAGTGGTTATCACGTCCGCTTTACACGCGGAAGGTCTCAGGTTGAGCCCTGATAGATACATAGAAGGTTGATATTTTAGCGATATGTGGACGAGTGAATTGGAGGCTCTCGGTCTCGAAAATTTGCCCATTTTTAAAACGGTTTCATCGTATTTACGATGGTTATGACGGGTATCTATGGTGTAGTGGTTATCACGTCCGCCTAACACGCGGAAGGTCCCAGGTTCGAGCCCTGGTAGATACATAATGTTCTTTTTTGACTTGTTGTTAGAACGAAACTTTCGGAGGTTTTTGGCAATTTTTTTAAATTGAAAAGTGACATATTTTGGGTCCTTGGTAGTATAGTGCTGAGTATCACCGCCTGTTTTACGGAAGACCTGAGTTAAATTCCCCGCCGGGGAGGCATGACCGGCTTCAGTTTTTAAAGATTGCAGAAAATATTTTGGTGGCAATGAAACGGTTTCTTCTTAATACCAAAAATATCCGTTTTAAAGAAATCCACTGGTTCAGGCCTTGGTCAAAATGCAACCCTATCTCCAAGACCATTTTCGTCAGTTCATGTTGCAGTCGCTAGCGTATCTATGGTGTAGTGGTTATCACGTCCGCTTTACACGCGGAAGGTCTCAGGTTCGAGCCCTGATAGATACAAAGAAGGTTGATATTTTAGCGATATGTGGACGAGTGAATTGGAGGCTCTCGGTCTGGAAAATTTGCCCATTTTTAAAACAGTTTCATCGTATTTACGATGGCTATGACGGGTATCTATGGTGTAGTGGTTATCACGTCCGCCTAATACGCGGAAGGTCCCAGGTTCGAGCCCTGGTAGATACATAATGTTCTTTTTTGACTTGTTGTTAGAACGAAACTTTCGGAGGTTTTTGGCAATTTTTTTAAATTGAAAAGTGATATGTTTTGGGTATCTATGGTGTAGTGGTTATCACGTCCGCCTAACACGCGGAAGGTCCCAGGTTTGAGCCCTGGTAGAAACATAATTTTCTTTTTTGACTTGTTGTTAGAACGAAACTTTCGGAGGTTTTTGGCAATTTTTTTAAATTGAAAAGTGAAAAGTTTTGGGTATCTATGGTGTAGTGGTTATCACGTCCGCCTAACACGCGGAATATCCCAGGTTCGAGCCCTGGTAGATACATAATGTTCTGTTTTGACTTGTTGTTAGAACGAAACTTTCGGAGGTTTTTGGCAATTTTTTTAAATTGAAAAGTGACATATTTTGGGTCCTTGGTAGTATAGTGCTGAGTATCACCGCCTGTTTTACGGAAGACCTGAGTTTAATTCCCCGCCGGGGAGGCATGACCGGCTTCAGTTTTTAAAGATTGCAGAAAATATTTTGGTGGCAATGAAACGGTTTCTTCTTAATACCAAAAATATCCGTTTTAAAGAAATCCACTGGTTCAGGCCTTGGTCAAAATGCAACCCTATCTCCAAGACGATTTTCGTCAGTTCATGTTGCAGTCGCTAGCGTATCTATGGTGTAGTGGTTATCACGTCCGCTTTACACGCGGAAGGTCTCAGGTTCGAGCCCTGATAGATACAAAGAAGGTTGATATTTTAGCGATATGTGGACGAGTGCATTGGAGGCTCTCGGTCTCGAAAATTTGCCCATTTTTAAAACAGCTTCATCGTATTTACGATGGCTATGACGGGTATCTATGGTGTAGTGGTTATCACGTCCGCCTAACACGCGGAAGGTCCCAGGTTCGAGCCCTGGTAGATACATAATGTTCTGTTTTGACTTGTTGTTAGAACGAAACTTTCGGAGGTTTTTGGCAATTTTTTTAAATTGAAAAGTGACATATTTTGGGTCCTTGGTAGTATAGTGCTGAGTATCACCGCCTGTTTTACGGAAGACCTGAGTTTAATTCCCCGCCGGGGAGGCATGACCGGCTTCAGTTTTTAAAGATTGCAGAAAATATTTTGGTGGCAATGAAACGGTTTCTTCTTAATACCAAAAATATCCGTTTTAAAGAAATCCACTGGTTCAGGCCTTGGTCAAAATGCAACCCTATCTCCAAGACGATTTTCGTCAGTTCATGTTGCAGTCGCTAGCGTATCTATGGTGTAGTGGTTATCACGTCCGCTTTACACGCGGAAGGTCTCAGGTTCGAGCCCTGATAGATACAAAGAAGGTTGATATTTTAGCGATATGTGGACGAGTGAATTGGAGGCTCTCGGTCTGGAAAATTTGCCCATTTTTAAAACAGTTTCATCGTATTTACGATGGCTATGACGGGTATCTATGGTGTAGTGGTTATCACGTCCGCCTAATACGCGGAAGGTCCCAGGTTCGAGCCCTGGTAGATACATAATGTTCTTTTTTGACTTGTTGTTAGAACGAAACTTTCGGAGGTTTTTGGCAATTTTTTTAAATTGAAAAGTGATATGTTTTTGGTATCTATGGTGTAGTGGTTATCACGTCCGCCTAACACGCGGAAGGTCCCAGGTTTGAGCCCTGGTAGAAACATAATTTTCTTTTTTGACTTGTTGTTAGAACGAAACTTTCGGAGGTTTTTGGCAATTTTTTTAAATTGAAAAGTGAAAAGTTTTGGGTATCTATGGTGTAGTGGTTATCACGTCCGCCTAACACGCGGAATATCCCAGGTTCGAGCCCTGGTAGATACATAATGTTCTGTTTTGACTTGTTGTTAGAACGAAACTTTCGGAGGTTTTTGGCAATTTTTTTAAATTGAAAAGTGACATATTTTGGGTCCTTGGTAGTATAGTGCTGAGTATCACCGCCTGTTTTACGGAAGACCTGAGTTTAATTCCCCGCCGGGGAGGCATGACCGGCTTCAGTTTTTAAAGATTGCAGAAAATATTTTGGTGGCAATGAAACGGTTTCTTCTTAATACCAAAAATATCCGTTTTAAAGAAATCCACTGGTTCAGGCCTTGGTCAAAATGCAACCCTATCTCCAAGACGATTTTCGTCAGTTCATGTTGCAGTCGCTAGCGTATCTATGGTGTAGTGGTTATCACGTCCGCTTTACACGCGGAAGGTCTCAGGTTCGAGCCCTGATAGATACAAAGAAGGTTGATATTTTAGCGATATGTGGACGAGTGCATTGGAGGCTCTCGGTCTCGAAAATTTGCCCATTTTTAAAACAGCTTCATCGTATTTACGATGGCTATGACGGGTATCTATGGTGTAGTGGTTATCACGTCCGCCTAACACGCGGAAGGTCCCAGGTTCGAGCCCTGGTAGATACATAATGTTCTTTTTTGACTTGTTGTTAGAACGAAACTTTCGGAGGTTTTTGGCAATTTTTTTAAATTGAAAAGTGACATATTTTGGGTCCTTGGTAGTATAGTGCTGAGTATCACCGCCTGTTTTACGGAAGACCTGAGTTAAATTCCCCGCCGGGGAGGCATGACCGGCTTCAGTTTTTAAAGATTGCAGAAAATATTTTGGTGGCAATGAAACGGTTTCTTCTTAATACCAAAAATATCCGTTTTAAAGAAACCCACTGGTTCAGGCCTTGGTCAAAATGCAACCCTATCTCCAAGACCATTTTCGTCAGTTCATGTTGCAGTCGCTAGCGTATCTATGGTGTAGTGGTTATCACGTCCGCTTTACACGCGGAAGGTCTCAGGTTGAGCCCTGATAGATACATAGAAGGTTGATATTTTAGCGATATGTGGACGAGTGAATTGGAGGCTCTCGGTCTCGAAAATTTGCCCATTTTTAAAACGGTTTCATCGTTTTTACGATGGCTATGACGGGTATCTATGGTGTAGTGGTTATCACGTCCGCCTAACACGCGGAAGGTCCCAGGTTCGAGCCCTGGTAGATACATAATGTTCTTTTTTGACTTGTTGTTAGAACGAAACTTTCGGAGGTTTTTGGCAATTTTTTTAAATTGAAAAGTGACATATTTTGGGTCCTTGGTAGTATAGTGCTGAGTATCACCGCCTGTTTTACGGAAGACCTGAGTTAAATTCCCCGCCGGGGAGGCATGACCGGCTTCAGTTTTTAAAGATTGCAGAAAATATTTTGGTGGCAATGAAACGGTTTCTTCTTAATACCAAAAATATCCGTTTTAAAGAAATCCACTGGTTCAGGCCTTGGTCAAAATGCAACCCTATCTCCAAGACCATTTTCGTCAGTTCATGTTGCAGTCGCTAGCGTATCTATGGTGTAGTGGTTATCACGTCCGCTTTACACGCGGAAGGTCTCAGGTTGAGCCCTGATAGATACATAGAAGGTTGATATTTTAGCGATATGTGGACGAGTGAATTGGAGGCTCTCGGTCTCGAAAATTTGCCCATTTTTAAAACGGTTTCATCGTATTTACGATGGCTATGACGGGTATCTATGGTGTAGTGGTTATCACGTCCGCCTAACACGCGGAAGGTCCCAGGTTCGAGCCCTGGTAGATACATAATGTTCTTTTTTGACTTGTTGTTAGAACGAAACTTTCGGAGGTTTTTGGCAATTTTTTTAAATTGAAAAGTGACATATTTTGGGTCCTTGGTAGTATAGTGCTGAGTATCACCGCCTGTTTTACGGAAGACCTGAGTTTAATTCCCCGCCGGGGAGGCATGACCGGCTTCAGTTTTTAAAGATTGCAGAAAATATTTTGGTGGCAATGAAACGGTTTCTTCTTAATACCAAAAATATCCGTTTTAAAGAAATCCACTGGTTCAGTCCTTGGTCAAAATGCAACCCTATCTCCAAGACCATTTTCGTCAGTTCATGTTGCAGTCGCTAGCGTATCTATGGTGTAGTGGTTATCACGTCCACTTTACACGCGGAAGGTCTCAGGTTCGAGCCCTGATAGATACAAAGAAGGTTGATATTTTAGCGATATGTGGACGAGTGAATTGGAGGCTCTCGGTCTGGAAAATTTGCCCATTTTTAAAACAGTTTCATCGTATTTACGATGGCTATGACGGGTATCTATGGTGTAGTGGTTATCACGTCCGCCTAATACGCGGAAGGTCCCAGGTTCGAGCCCTGGTAGATACATAATGTTCTTTTTTGACTTGTTGTTAGAACGAAACTTTCGGAGGTTTTTGGCAATTTTTTTAAATTGAAAAGTGATATGTTTTGGGTCCTTGGTAGTATAGTGCTGAGTATCACCGCCTGTTTTACGGAAGACCTGAGTTAAATTCCCCGCCGGGGAGGCATGACCGGCTTCAGTTTTTAAAGATTGCAGAAAATATTTTGGTGGCAATGAAACGGTTTCTTCTTAATACCAAAAATATCCGTTTTAAAGAAACCCACTGGTTCAGGCCTTGGTCAAAATGCAACCCTATATCCAAGACCATTTTCGTCAGTTCATGTTGCAGTCGCTAGCGTATCTATGGTGTAGTGGTTATCACGTCCGCTTTACACGCGGAAGGTCTCAGGTTGAGCCCTGATAGATACATAGAAGGTTGATATTTTAGCGATATGTGGACGAGTGAATTGGAGGCTCTCGGTCTCGAAAATTTGCCCATTTTTAAAACGGTTTCATCGTATTTACGATGGCTATGACGGGTATCTATGGTGTAGTGGTTATCACGTCCGCCTAACACGCGGAAGGTCCCAGGTTCGAGCCCTGGTAGATACATAATGTTCTTTTTTGACTTGTTGTTAGAACGAAACTTTCGGAGGTTTTTGGCAATTTTTTTAAATTGAAAAGTGACATATTTTGGGTCCTTGGTAGTATAGTGCTGAGTATCACCGCCTGTTTTACGGAAGACCTGAGTTTAATTCCCCGCCGGGGAGGCATGACCGGCTTCAGTTTTTAAAGATTGCAGAAAATATTTTGGTGGCAATGAAACGGTTTCTTCTTAATACCAAAAATATCCGTTTTAAAGAAATCCACTGGTTCAGGCCTTGGTCAAAATGCAACCCTATCTCCAAGACCATTTTCGTCAGTTCATGTTGCAGTCGCTAGCGTATCTATGGTGTAGTGGTTATCACGTCCGCTTTACACGCGGAAGGTCTCAGGTTCGAGCCCTGATAGATACAAAGAAGGTTGATATTTTAGCGATATGTGGACGAGTGAATTGGAGGCTCTCGGTCTGGAAAATTTGCCCATTTTTAAAACAGTTTCATCGTATTTACGATGGCTATGACGGGTATCTATGGTGTAGTGGTTATCACGTCCGCCTAATACGCGGAAGGTCCCAGGTTCGAGCCCTGGTAGATACATAATGTTCTTTTTTGACTTGTTGTTAGAACGAAACTTTCGGAGGTTTTTGGCAATTTTTTTAAATTGAAAAGTGATATGTTTTGGGTCCTTGGTAGTATAGTGCTGAGTATCACCGCCTGTTTTACGGAAGACCTGAGTTAAATTCCCCGCCGGGGAGGCATGACCGGCTTCAGTTTTTAAAGATTGCAGAAAATATTTTGGTGGCAATGAAACGGTTTCTTCTTAATACCAAAAATATCCGTTTTAAAGAAACCCACTGGTTCAGGCCTTGGTCAAAATGCAACCCTATATCCAAGACCATTTTCGTCAGTTCATGTTGCAGTCGCTAGCGTATCTATGGTGTAGTGGTTATCACGTCCGCTTTACACGCGGAAGGTCTCAGGTTGAGCCCTGATAGATACATAGAAGGTTGATATTTTAGCGATATGTGGACGAGTGAATTGGAGGCTCTCGGTCTCGAAAATTTGCCCATTTTTAAAACGGTTTCATCGTATTTACGATGGCTATGACGGGTATCTATGGTGTAGTGGTTATCACGTCCGCCTAACACGCGGAAGGTCCCAGGTTCGAGCCCTGGTAGATACATAATGTTCTTTTTTGACTTGTTGTTAGAACGAAACTTTCGGAGGTTTTTGGCAATTTTTTTAAATTGAAAAGTGACATATTTTGGGTCCTTGGTAGTATAGTGCTGAGTATCACCGCCTGTTTTACGGAAGACCTGAGTTTAATTCCCCGCCGGGGAGGCATGACCGGCTTCAGTTTTTAAAGATTGCAGAAAATATTTTGGTGGCAATGAAACGGTTTCTTCTTAATACCAAAAATATCCGTTTTAAAGAAATCCACTGGTTCAGGCCTTGGTCAAAATGCAACCCTATCTCCAAGACCATTTTCGTCAGTTCATGTTGCAGTCGCTAGCGTATCTATGGTGTAGTGGTTATCACGTCCGCTTTACACGCGGAAGGTCTCAGGTTCGAGCCCTGAAAGATACAAAGAAGGTTGATATTTTAGCGATATGTGGACGAGTGAATTGGAGGCTCTCGGTCTGGAAAATTTGCCCATTTTTAAAACAGTTTCATCGTATTTACGATGGCTATGACGGGTATCTATGGTGTAGTGGTTATCACGTCCGCCTAATACGCGGAAGGTCCCAGGTTCGAGCCCTGGTAGATACATAATGTTCTTTTTTGACTTGTTGTTAGAACGAAACTTTCGGAGGTTTTTGGCAATTTTTTTAAATTGAAAAGTGATATGTTTTGGGTCCTTGGTAGTATAGTGCTGAGTATCACCGCCTGTTTTACGGAAGACCTGAGTTAAATTCCCCGCCGGGGAGGCATGACCGGCTTCAGTTTTTAAGGATTGCAGAAAATATTTTGGTGGCAATGAAACGGTTTCTTCTTAATACCAAAAATATCCGTTTTAAAGAAATCCACTTTTTCAGGCCTTGGTCAAAATGCAACCCTATCTCCAAGACCATTTTCGTCAGTTCATGTTGCAGTCGCTAGCGTATCTATGGTGTAGTGGTTATCACGTCCGCTTTACACGCGGAAGGTCTCAGGTTGAGCCCTGATAGATACATAGAAGGTTGATATGTTAGCGATATGTGGACGAGTGAATTGGAGGCTCTCGGTCTCGAAAATTTGCCCATTTTTAAAACGGTTTCATCGTATTTACGATGGCTATGACGGGTATCTATGGTGTAGTGGTTATCACGTCCGCCTAACACGCGGAAGGTCCCAGGTTTGAGCCCTGGTAGAAACATAATTTTCTTTTTTGACTTGTTGTTAGAACGAAACTTTCGGAGGTTTTTGGCAATTTTTTTAAATTGAAAAGTGAAAAGTTTTGGGTATCTATGGTGTAGTGGTTATCACGTCCGCCTAACACGCGGAATATCCCAGGTTCGAGCCCTGGTAGATACATAATGTTCTGTTTTGACTTGTTGTTAGAACGAAACTTTCGGAGGTTTTTGGCAATTTTTTTAAATTGAAAAGTGACATATTTTGGGTCCTTGGTAGTATAGTGCTGAGTATCACCGCCTGTTTTACGGAAGACCTGAGTTAAATTCCCCGCCGGGGAGGCATGACCGGCTTCAGTTTTTAAGGATTGCAGAAAATATTTTGGTGGCAATGAAACGGTTTCTTCTTAATACCAAAAATATCCGTTTTAAAGAAACCCACTGGTTCAGGCCTTGGTCAAAATGCAACCCTATATCCAAGACCATTTTCGTCAGTTCATGTTGCAGTCACTAGCGTATCTATGGTGTAGTGGTTATCACGTCCGCTTTACACGCGGAAGGTCTCAGGTTGAGCCCTGATAGATACATAGAAGGTTGATATTTTAGCGATATGTGGACGAGTGAATTGGAGGCTCTCGGTCTCGAAAATTTGCCCATTTTTAAAACGGTTTCATCGTATTTACGATGGTTATGATGGGTATCTATGGTGTAGTGGTTATCACGTCCGCCTAACACGCGGAAGGTCCCAGGTTCGAGCCCTGGTAGATACATAATGTTCTTTTTTGACTTGTTGTTAGAACGAAACTTTCGGAGGTTTTTGGCAATTTTTTTAAATTGAAAAGTGACATATTTTGGGTCCTTGGTAGTATAGTGCTGAGTATCACCGCCTGTTTTACGGAAGACCTGAGTTAAATTCCCCGCCGGGGAGGCATGACCGGCTTCAGTTTTTAAAGATTGCAGAAAATATTTTGGTGGCAATGAAACGGTTTCTTCTTAATACCAAAAATATCCGTTTTAAAGAAATCCACTGGTTCAGGCCTTGGTCAAAATGCAACCCTATCTCCAAGACGATTTTCGTCAGTTCATGTTGCAGTCGCTAGCGTATCTATGGTGTAGTGGTTATCACGTCCGCTTTAGACGCGGAAGGTCTCAGGCTCGAGCCCTGATAGATACAAAGAAGGTTGATATTTTAGCGATATGTGGACGAGTGAATTGGAGGCTCTCGGTCTCGAAAATTTGCCCATTTTTAAAAGAGTTTCATCGTATTTACGATGGCTATGTCGGGTATCTATGGTGTAGTGGTTATCACGTCCGCCTAACACGCGGAAGGTCCCAGGTTCGAGCCCTGGTAGATACATAATGTTCTTTTTTGACTTGTTGTTAGAACGAAACTTTCGGAGGTTTTTGGCAATTTTTTTAAATTGAAAAGTGATATGTTTTGGGTATCTATGGTGTAGTTGTTATCACGTCCGCCTAACACGCGGAAGGTCCCAGGTTCGAGCCCTGGTAGAAACATAATTTTCTTTTTTGACTTGTTGTTAGAACGAAACTTTCGGAGGTTTTTGGCAATTTTTTTAAATTGAAAAGTGAAATGTTTTGGGTATCTATGGTGTAGTGGTTATCACGTCCGCCTAACCCGCGGAAGGTCCCAGGTTCGAGCCCTGGTAGATACATAATGTTCTTTTTTGACTTGTTGTTAGAACGAAACTTTCGGAGGTTTTTGGCAATTTTTTTAAATTGAAAAGTGACATATTTTGGGTCCTTGGTAGTATAGTGCTGAGTATCACCGCCTGTTTTACGGAAGACCTGAGTTAAATTCCCCGCCGGGGAGGCATGACCGGCTTCAGTTTTTAAAGATTGCAGAAAATATTTTGGTGGCAATGAAACGGTTTCTTCTTAATACCAAAAATATCCGTTTTAAAGAAATCCACTGGTTCAGGCCTTGGTCAAAATGCAACCCTATCTCCAAGACCATTTTCGTCAGTTCATGTTGCAGTCGCTAGCGTATCTATGGTGTAGTGGTTATCACGTCCGCTTTACACGCGGAAGGTCTCAGGTTGAGCCCTGATAGATACATAGAAGGTTGATATTTTAGCGATATGTGGACGAGTGAATTGGAGGCTCTCGGTCTCGAAAATTTGCCCATTTTTAAAACGGTTTCATCGTATTTACGATGGCTATGACGGGTATCTATGGTGTAGTGGTTATCACGTCCGCCTAACACGCGGAAGGTCCCAGGTTTAAGCCCTGGTAGATACATAATGTTCTTTTTTGACTTGTTGTTAGAACGAAACTTTCGGAGGTTTTTGGCAATTTTTTTAAATTGAAAAGTGACATATTTTGGGTCCTTGGTAGTATAGTGCTGAGTATCACCGCCTGTTTTACGGAAGACCTGAGTTAAATTCCCCGCCGGGGAGGCATGACCGGCTTCAGTTTTTAAAGATTGCAGAAAATATTTTGGTGGCAATGAAACGGTTTCTTCTTAATACCAAAAATATCCGTTTTAAAGAAACCCACTGGTTCAGGCCTTGGTCAAAATGCAACCCTATCTCCAAGACCATTTTCGTCAGTTCATGTTGCAGTCGCTAGCGTATCTATGGTGTAGTGGTTATCACGTCCGCTTTACACGCGGAAGGTCTCAGGTTGAGCCCTGATAGATACATAGAAGGTTGATATTTTAGCGATATGTGGACGAGTGAATTGGAGGCTCTCGGTCTCGAAAATTTGCCCATTTTTAAAACGGTTTCATCGTATTTACGATGGCTATGACGGGTATCTATGGTGTAGTGGTTATCACGTCCGCCTAACACGCGGAAGGTCCCAGGTTCGAGCCCTGGTAGATACATAATGTTCTTTTTTGACTTGTTGTTAGAACGAAACTTTCGGAGGTTTTTGGCAATTTTTTTAAATTGAAAAGTGACATATTTTGGGTCCTTGGTAGTATAGTGCTGAGTATCACCGCCTGTTTTACGGAAGACCTGAGTTTAATTCCCCGCCGGGGAGGCATGACCGGCTTCAGTTTTTAAAGATTGCAGAAAATATTTTGGTGGCAATGAAACGGTTTCTTCTTAATACCAAAAATATCCGTTTTAAAGAAACCCACTGGTTCAGGCCTTGGTCAAAATGCAACCCTATCTCCAAGACCATTTTCGTCAGTTCATGTTGCAGTCGCTAGCGTATCTATGGTGTAGTGGTTATCACGTCCGCTTTACACGCGGAAGGTCTCAGGTTGAGCCCTGATAGATACATAGAAGGTTGATATTTTAGCGATATGTGGACGAGTGAATTGGAGGCTCTCGGTCTCGAAAATTTGCCCATTTTTAAAACGGTTTCATCGTATTTACGATGGCTATGACGGGTATCTATGGTGTAGTGGTTATCACGTCCGCCTAACACGCGGAAGGTCCCAGGTTTAAGCCCTGGTAGATACATAATGTTCTTTTTTGACTTGTTGTTAGAACGAAACTTTCGGAGGTTTTTGGCAATTTTTTTAAATTGAAAAGTGACATATTTTGGGTCCTTGGTAGTATAGTGCTGAGTATCACCGCCTGTTTTACGGAAGACCTGAGTTTAATTCCCCGCCGGGGAGGCATGACCGGCTTCAGTTTTTAAAGATTGCAGAAAATATTTTGGTGGCAATGAAACGGTTTCTTCTTAATACCAAAAATATCCGTTTTAAAGAAACCCACTGGTTCAGGCCTTGGTCAAAATGCAACCCTATCTCCAAGACCATTTTCGTCAGTTCATGTTGCAGTCGCTAGCGTATCTATGGTGTAGTGGTTATCACGTCCGCTTTACACGCGGAAGGTCTCAGGTTGAGCCCTGATAGATACATAGAAGGTTGATATTTTAGCGATATGTGGACGAGTGAATTGGAGGCTCTCGGTCTCGAAAATTTGCCCATTTTTAAAACGGTTTCATCGTATTTACGATGGCTATGACGGGTATCTATGGTGTAGTGGTTATCACGTCCGCCTAACACGCGGAAGGTCCCAGGTTCGAGCCCTGGTAGATACATAATGTTCTTTTTTGACTTGTTGTTAGAACGAAACTTTCGGAGGTTTTTGGCAATTTTTTTAAATTGAAAAGTGACATATTTTGGGTCCTTGGTAGTATAGTGCTGAGTATCACCGCCTGTTTTACGGAAGACCTGAGTTTAATTCCCCGCCGGGGAGGCATGACCGGCTTCAGTTTTTAAAGATTGCAGAAAATATTTTGGTGGCAATGAAACGGTTTCTTCTTAATACCAAAAATATCCGTTTTAAAGAAATCCACTGGTTCAGGCCTTGGTCAAAATGCAACCCTATCTCCAAGACCATTTTCGTCAGTTCATGTTGCAGTCGCTAGCGTATCTATGGTGTAGTGGTTATCACGTCCGCTTTACACGCGGAAGGTCTCAGGTTCGAGCCCTGATAGATACAAAGAAGGTTGATATTTTAGCGATATGTGGAGAGTGAATTGGAGGCTCTCGGTCTGGAAAATTTGCCCATTTTTAAAACAGTTTCATCGTATTTACGATGGCTATGACGGGTATCTATGGTGTAGTGGTTATCACGTCCGCCTAATACGCGGAAGGTCCCAGGTTCGAGCCCTGGTAGATACATAATGTTCTTTTTTGACTTGTTGTTAGAACGAAACTTTCGGAGGTTTTTGGCAATTTTTTTAAATTGAAAAGTGATATGTTTTGGGTATCTATGGTGTAGTGGTTATCACGTCCGCCTAACACGCGGAATGTCCCAGGTTCGAGCCCTGGTAGATACATAATGTTCTGTTTTGACTTGTTGTTAGAACGAAACTTTCGGAGGTTTTTGGCAATTTTTTTAAATTGAAAAGTGACATATTTTGGGTCCTTGGTAGTATAGTGCTGAGTATCACCGCCTGTTTTACGGAAGACCTGAGTTTAATTCCCCGCCGGGGAGGCATGACCGGCTTCATATTTTAAAGATTGCAGAAAATATTTTGGTGGCAATGAAACGGTTTCTTCTTAATACCAAAAATATCCGTTTTAAAGAAATCCACTGGTTCAGGCCTTGGTCAAAATGCAACCCTATCTCCAAGACCATTTTCGTCAGTTCATGTTGCAGTCGCTAGCGTATCTATGGTGTAGTGGTTATCACGTCCGCTTTACACGCGGAAGGTCTCAGGTTCGAGCCCTGAAAGATACAAAGAAGGTTGATATTTTAGCGATATGTGGACGAGTGAATTGGAGGCTCTCGGTCTGGAAAATTTGCCCATTTTTAAAACAGTTTCATCGTATTTACGATGGCTATGACGGGTATCTATGGTGTAGTGGTTATCACGTCCGCCTAATACGCGGAAGGTCCCAGGTTCGAGCCCTGGTAGATACATAATGTTCTTTTTTGACTTGTTGTTAGAACGAAACTTTCGGAGGTTTTTGGCAATTTTTTTAAATTGAAAAGTGATATGTTTTGGGTCCTTGGTAGTATAGTGCTGAGTATCACCGCCTGTTTTACGGAAGACCTGAGTTAAATTCCCCGCCGGGGAGGCATGACCGGCTTCAGTTTTTAAGGATTGCAGAAAATATTTTGGTGGCAATGAAACGGTTTCTTCTTAATACCAAAAATATCCGTTTTAAAGAAACCCACTGGTTCAGGCCTTGGTCAAAATGCAACCCTATATCCAAGACCATTTTCGTCAGTTCATGTTGCAGTCACTAGCGTATCTATGGTGTAGTGGTTATCACGTCCGCTTTACACGCGGAAGGTCTCAGGTTCGAGCCCTGATAGATACAAAGAAGGTTGATATTTTAGCGATATGTGGACGAGTGAATTGGAGGCTCTCGGTCTCGAAAATTTGCCCATTTTTAAAAGAGTTTCATCGTATTTACGATGGCTATGACGGGTATCTATGGTGTAGTGGTTATCACGTCCGCCTAACACGCGGAAGGTCCCAGGTTCGAGCCCTGGTAGATACATAATATTCTTTTTTGACTTGTTGTTAGAACGAAACTTTCGGAGGTTTTTGGCAATTTTTTTAAATTGAAAAGTGATATGTTTTGGGTATCTATGTTGTAGTGGTTATCACGTCCGCCTAACACGCGGAAGGTCCCAGGTTCGAGCCCTGGTAGAAACATAATTTTCTTTTTTGACTTGTTGTTAGAACGAAACTTTCGGAGGTTTTTGGCAATTTTTTTAAATTGAAAAGTGAAATGTTTTGGGTATCTATGGTGTAGTGGTTATCACGTCCGCCTAACCCGCGGAAGGTCCCAGGTTCGAGCCCTGGTAGATACATAATGTTCTTTTTTGACTTGTTGTTAGAACGAAACTTTCGGAGGTTTTTGGCAATTTTTTTAAATTGAAAAGTGACATATTTTGGGTCCTTGGTAGTATAGTGCTGAGTATCACCGCCTGTTTTACGGAAGACCTGAGTTAAATTCCCCGCCGGGGAGGCATGACCGGCTTCAGTTTTTAAAGATTGCAGAAAATATTTTGGTGGCAATGAAACGGTTTCTTCTTAATACCAAAAATATCCGTTTTAAAGAAACCCACTGGTTCAGGCCTTGGTCAAAATGCAACCCTATCTCCAAGACCATTTTCGTCAGTTCATGTTGCAGTCGCTAGCGTATCTATGGTGTAGTGGTTATCACGTCCGCTTTACACGCGGAAGGTCTCAGGTTGAGCCCTGATAGATACATAGAAGGTTGATATTTTAGCGATATGTGGACGAGTGAATTGGAGGCTCTCGGTCTCGAAAATTTGCCCATTTTTAAAACGGTTTCATCGTATTTACGATGGCTATGACGGGTATCTATGGTGTAGTGGTTATCACGTCCGCCTAACACGCGGAAGGTCCCAGGTTTGAGCCCTGGTAGATACATAATGTTCTTTTTTGACTTGTTGTTAGAACGAAACTTTCGGAGGTTTTTGGCAATTTTTTTAAATTGAAAAGTGACATATTTTGGGTCCTTGGTAGTATAGTGCTGAGTATCACCGCCTGTTTTACGGAAGACCTGAGTTAAATTAACCGCCGGGGAGGCATGACCGGCTTCAGTTTTTAAAGATTGCAGAAAATATTTTGGTGGCAATGAAACGGTTTCTTCTTAATACCAAAAATATCCGTTTTAAAGAAACCCACTGGTTCAGGCCTTGGTCAAAATGCAACCCTATCTCCAAGACGATTTTCGTCAGTTCATGTTGCAGTCGCTAGCGTATCTATGGTGTAGTGGTTATCACGTCCGCTTTACACGCGGAAGGTCTCAGGTTCGAGCCCTGATAGATACAAAGAAGGTTGATATTTTAGCGATATGTGGACGAGTGAATTGGAGGCTCTCGGTCTCGAAAATTTGCCCATTTTTAAAAGAGTTTCATCGTATTTACGATGGCTATGTCGGGTATCTATGGTGTAGTGGTTATCACGTCCGCCTAACACGCGGAAGGTCCCAGGTTCGAGCCCTGGTAGATACATAATGTTCTTTTTTGACTTGTTGTTAGAACGAAACTTTCGGAGGTTTTTGGCAGTTTTTTTAAATTGAAAAGTGATATGTTTTGGGTATCTATGGTGTAGTGGTTATCACGTCCGCCTAACACGCGGAAGGTCCCAGGTTCGAGCCCTGGTAGAAACATAATTTTCTTTTTTGACTTGTTGTTAGAACGAAACTTTCGGAGGTTTTTGGCAATTTTTTTAAATTGAAAAGTGAAATGTTTTGGGTATCTATGGTGTAGTGGTTATCACGTCCGCCTAACACGCGGAAGGTCCCAGGTTCGAGCCCTGGTAGATACATAATGTTCTTTTTTGACTTGTTGTTAGAACGAAACTTTCGGAGGTTTTTGGCAATTTTTTTAAATTGAAAAGTGACATATTTTGGGTCCTTGGTAGTATAGTGCTGAGTATCACCGCCTGTTTTACGGAAGACCTGAGTTTAATTCCCCGCCGGGGAGGCATGACCGGCTTCAGTTTTTAAAGATTGCAGAAAATATTTTGGTGGCAATGAAACGGTTTCTTCTTAATACCAAAAATATCCGTTTTAAAGAAATCCACTGGTTCAGTCCTTGGTCAAAATGCAACCCTATCTCCAAGACCATTTTCGTCAGTTCATGTTGCAGTCGCTAGCGTATCTATGGTGTAGTGGTTATCACGTCCACTTTACACGCGGAAGGTCTCAGGTTCGAGCCCTGATAGATACAAAGAAGGTTGATATTTTAGCGATATGTGGACGAGTGAATTGGAGGCTCTCGGTCTGGAAAATTTGCCCATTTTTAAAACAGTTTCATCGTATTTACGATGGCTATGACGGGTATCTATGGTGTAGTGGTTATCACGTCCGCCTAATACGCGGAAGGTCCCAGGTTCGAGCCCTGGTAGATACATAATGTTCTTTTTTGACTTGTTGTTAGAACGAAACTTTCGGAGGTTTTTGGCAATTTTTTTAAATTGAAAAGTGATATGTTTTGGGTCCTTGGTAGTATAGTGCTGAGTATCACCGCCTGTTTTACGGAAGACCTGAGTTAAATTCCCCGCCGGGGAGGCATGACCGGCTTCAGTTTTTAAAGATTGCAGAAAATATTTTGGTGGCAATGAAACGGTTTCTTCTTAATACCAAAAATATCCGTTTTAAAGAAACCCACTGGTTCAGGCCTTGGTCAAAATGCAACCCTATATCCAAGACCATTTTCGTCAGTTCATGTTGCAGTCGCTAGCGTATCTATGGTGTAGTGGTTATCACGTCCGCTTTACACGCGGAAGGTCTCAGGTTGAGCCCTGATAGATACATAGAAGGTTGATATTTTAGCGATATGTGGACGAGTGAATTGGAGGCTCTCGGTCTCGAAAATTTGCCCATTTTTAAAACGGTTTCATCGTATTTACGATGGCTATGACGGGTATCTATGGTGTAGTGGTTATCACGTCCGCCTAACACGCGGAAGGTCCCAGGTTTGAGCCCTGGTAGATACATAATGTTCTTTTTTGACTTGTTGTTAGAACGAAACTTTCGGAGGTTTTTGGCAATTTTTTTAAATTGAAAAGTGACATATTTTGGGTCCTTGGTAGTATAGTGCTGAGTATCACCGCCTGTTTTACGGAAGACCTGAGTTAAATTAACCGCCGGGGAGGCATGACCGGCTTCAGTTTTTAAAGATTGCAGAAAATATTTTGGTGGCAATGAAACGGTTTCTTCTTAATACCAAAAATATCCGTTTTAAAGAAACCCACTGGTTCAGGCCTTGGTCAAAATGCAACCCTATCTCCAAGACGATTTTCGTCAGTTCATGTTGCAGTCGCTAGCGTATCTATGGTGTAGTGGTTATCACGTCCGCTTTACACGCGGAAGGTCTCAGGTTCGAGCCCTGATAGATACAAAGAAGGTTGATATTTTAGCGATATGTGGACGAGTGAATTGGAGGCTCTCGGTCTCGAAAATTTGCCCATTTTTAAAAGAGTTTCATCGTATTTACGATGGCTATGTCGGGTATCTATGGTGTAGTGGTTATCACGTCCGCCTAACACGCGGAAGGTCCCAGGTTCGAGCCCTGGTAGATACATAATGTTCTTTTTTGACTTGTTGTTAGAACGAAACTTTCGGAGGTTTTTGGCAGTTTTTTTAAATTGAAAAGTGATATGTTTTGGGTATCTATGGTGTAGTGGTTATCACGTCCGCCTAACACGCGGAAGGTCCCAGGTTCGAGCCCTGGTAGAAACATAATTTTCTTTTTTGACTTGTTGTTAGAACGAAACTTTCGGAGGTTTTTGGCAATTTTTTTAAATTGAAAAGTGAAATGTTTTGGGTATCTATGGTGTAGTGGTTATCACGTCCGCCTAACACGCGGAAGGTCCCAGGTTCGAGCCCTGGTAGATACATAATGTTCTTTTTTGACTTGTTGTTAGAACGAAACTTTCGGAGGTTTTTGGCAATTTTTTTAAATTGAAAAGTGACATATTTTGGGTCCTTGGTAGTATAGTGCTGAGTATCACCGCCTGTTTTACGGAAGACCTGAGTTAAATTCCCCGCCGGGGAGGCATGACCGGCTTCAGTTTTTAAAGATTGCAGAAAATATTTTGGTGGCAATGAAACGGTTTCTTCTTAATACCAAAAATATCCGTTTTAAAGAAACCCACTGGTTCAGGCCTTGGTCAAAATGCAACCCTATCTCCAAGACCATTTTCGTCAGTTCATGTTGCAGTCGCTAGCGTATCTATGGTGTAGTGGTTATCACGTCCGCTTTACACGCGGAAGGTCTCAGGTTGAGCCCTGATAGATACATAGAAGGTTGATATTTTAGCGATATGTGGACGAGTGAATTGGAGGCTCTCGGTCTCGAAAATTTGCCCATTTTTAAAACGGTTTCATCGTATTTACGATGGCTATGATGGGTATCTATGGTGTAGTGGTTATCACGTCCGCCTAACACGCGGAAGGTCCCAGGTTCGAGCCCTGGTAGATACATAATGTTCTTTTTTGACTTGTTGTTAGAACGAAACTTTCGGAGGTTTTTGGCAATTTTTTTAAATTGAAAAGTGACATATTTTGGGTCCTTGGTAGTATAGTGCTGAGTATCACCGCCTGTTTTACGGAAGACCTGAGTTTAATTCCCCGCCGGGGAGGCATGACCGGCTTCAGTTTTTAAAGATTGCAGAAAATATTTTGGTGGCAATGAAACGGTTTCTTCTTAATACCAAAAATATCCGTTTTAAAGAAATCCACTGGTTCAGGCCTTGGTCAAAATGCAACCCTATCTCCAAGACCATTTTCGTCAGTTCATGTTGCAGTCGCTAGCGTATCTATGGTGTAGTGGTTATCACGTCCGCTTTACACGCGGAATGTCTCAGGTTCGAGCCCTGATAGATACAAAGAAGGTTGATATTTTAGCGATATGTGGACGAGTGAATTGGAGGCTCTCGGTCTGGAAAATTTGCCCATTTTTAAAACAGTTTCATCGTATTTACGATGGCTATGACGGGTATCTATGGTGTAGTGGTTATCACGTCCGCCTAATACGCGGAAGGTCCCAGGTTCGAGCCCTGGTAGATACATAATGTTCTTTTTTGACTTGTTGTTAGAACGAAACTTTCGGAGGTTTTTGGCAATTTTTTTAAATTGAAAAGTGAAAAGTTTTGGGTATCTATGGTGTAGTGGTTATCACGTCCGCCTAACACGCGGAATGTCCCAGGTTCGAGCCCTGGTAGATACATAATGTTCTGTTTTGACTTGTTGTTAGAACGAAACTTTCGGAGGTTTTTGGCAATTTTTTTAAATTGAAAAGTGACATATTTTGGGTCCTTGGTAGTATAGTGCTGAGTATCACCGCCTGTTTTACGGAAGACCTGAGTTTAATTCCCCGCCGGGGAGGCATGACCGGCTTCAGTTTTTAAAGATTGCAGAAAATATTTTGGTGGCAATGAAACGGTTTCTTCTTAATACCAAAAATATCCGTTTTAAAGAAATCCACTGGTTCAGGCCTTGGTCAAAATGCAACCCTATCTCCAAGACCATTTTCGTCAGTTCATGTTGCAGTCGCTAGCGTATCTATGGTGTAGTGGTTATCACGTCCGCTTTACACGCGGAAGGTCTCAGGTTGAGCCCTGATAGATACATAGAAGGTTGATATTTTAGCGATATGTGGACGAGTGAATTGGAGGCTCTCGGTCTCGAAAATTTGCCCATTTTTAAAACGGTTTCATCGTATTTACGATGGTTATGACGGGTATCTATGGTGTAGTGGTTATCACGTCCGCCTAACACGCGGAAGGTCCCAGGTTCGAGCCCTGGTAGATACATAATGTTCTTTTTTGACTTGTTGTTAGAACGAAACTTTCGGAGGTTTTTGGCAATTTTTTTAAATTGAAAAGTGACATATTTTGGGTCCTTGGTAGTATAGTGCTGAGTATCAACGCCTGTTTTACGGAAGACCTGAGTTAAATTCCCCGCCGGGGAGGCATGACCGGCTTCAGTTTTTAAAGATTGCAGAAAATATTTTGGTGGCAATGAAACGGTTTCTTCTTAATACCAAAAATATCCGTTTTAAAGAAACCCACTGGTTCAGGCCTTGGTCAAAATGCAACCCTATCTCCAAGACCATTTTCGTCAGTTCATGTTGCAGTCGCTAGCGTATCTATGGTGTAGTGGTTATCACGTCCGCTTTACACGCGGAAGGTCTCAGGTTGAGCCCTGATAGATACATAGAAGGTTGATATTTTAGCGATATGTGGACGAGTGAATTGGAGGCTCTCGGTCTCGAAAATTTGCCCATTTTTAAAACGGTTTCATCGTATTTACGATGGCTATGACGGGTATCTATGGTGTAGTGGTTATCACGTCCGCCTAACACGCGGAAGGTCCCAGGTTCGAGCCCTGGTAGATACATAATGTTCTTTTTTGACTTGTTGTTAGAACGAAACTTTCGGAGGTTTTTGGCAATTTTTTTAAATTGAAAAGTGACATATTTTGGGTCCTTGGTAGTATAGTGCTGAGTATCACCGCCTGTTTTACGGAAGACCTGAGTTAAATTCCCCGCCGGGGAGGCATGACCGGCTTCAGTTTTTAAAGATTGCAGAAAATATTTTGGTGGCAATGAAACGGTTTCTTCTTAATACCAAAAATATCCGTTTTAAAGAAACCCACTGGTTCAGGCCTTGGTCAAAATGCAACCCTATCTCCAAGACGATTTTCGTCAGTTCATGTTGCAGTCGCTAGCGTATCTATGGTGTAGTGGTTATCACGTCCGCTTTACACGCGGAAGGTCTCAGGTTCGAGCCCTGATAGATACAAAGAAGGTTGATATTTTAGCGATATGTGGACGAGTGAATTGGAGGCTCTCGGTCTCGAAAATTTGCCCATTTTTAAAACGGTTTCATCGTATTTACGATGGCTATGACGGGTATCTATGGTGTAGTGGTTATCACGTCCGCCTAACACGCGGAAGGTCCCAGGTTCGAGCCCTGGTAGATACATAATGTTCTTTTTTGACTTGTTGTTAGAACGAAACTTTCGGAGGTTTTTGGCAATTTTTTTAAATTGAAAAGTGACATATTTTGGGTCCTTGGTAGTATAGTGCTGAGTATCACCGCCTGTTTTACGGAAGACCTGAGTTAAATTCCCCGCCGGGGAGGCATGACCGGCTTCAGTTTTTAAAGATTGCAGAAAATATTTTGGTGGCAATGAAACGGTTTCTTCTTAATACCAAAAATATCCGTTTTAAAGAAATCCACTGGTTCAGGCCTTGGTCAAAATGCAACCCTATCTCCAAGACCATTTTCGTCAGTTCATGTTGCAGTCGCTAGCGTATCTATGGTGTAGTGGTTATCACGTCCGCTTTACACGCGGAAGGTCTCAGGTTCGAGCCCTGATAGATACAAAGAAGGTTGATATTTTAGCGATATGTGGACGAGTGAATTGGAGGCTCTCGGTCTCGAAAATTTGCCCATTTTTAAAAGAGTTTCATCGTATTTACGATGGCTATGTCGGGTATCTATGGTGTAGTGGTTATCACGTCCGCCTAACACGCGGAAGGTCCCAGGTTCGAGCCCTGGTAGATACATAATGTTCTTTTTTGACTTGTTGTTAGAACGAAACTTTCGGAGGTTTTTGGCAATTTTTTTAAATTGAAAAGTGATATGTTTTGGGTATCTATGGTGTAGTGGTTATCACGTCCGCCTAACACGCGGAAGGTCCCAGGTTCGAGCCCTGGTAGAAACATAATTTTCTTTTTTGACTTGTTGTTAGAACGAAACTTTCGGAGGTTTTTGGCAATTTTTTTAAATTGAAAAGTGAAATGTTTTGGGTATCTATGGTGTAGTGGTTATCACGTCCGCCTAACCCGCGGAAGGTCCAAGGTTCGAGCCCTGGTAGATACATAATGTTCTTTTTTGACTTGTTGTTAGAACGAAACTTTCGGAGGTTTTTGGCAATTTTTTTAAATTGAAAAGTGATATGTTTTGGGTATCTATGGTGTAGTGGTTATCACGTCCGCCTAACACGCGGAAGGTCCCAGGTTCGAGCCCTGGTAGAAACATAATTTTCTTTTTTGACTTGTTGTTAGAACGAAACTTTCGGAGGTTTTTGGCAATTTTTTTAAATTGAAAAGTGAAATGTTTTGGGTATCTATGGTGTAGTGGTTATCACGTCCGCCTAACCCGCGGAAGGTCCCAGGTTCGAGCCCTGGTAGATACATAATGTTCTTTTTTGACTTGTTGTTAGAACGATACTTTCGGAGGTTTTTGGCAATTTTTTTAAATTGAAAAGTGACATATTTTGGGTCCTTGGTAGTATAGTGCTGAGTATCACCGCCTGTTTTACGGAAGACCTGAGTTAAATTCCCCGCCGGGGAGGCATGACCGGCTTCAGTTTTTAAAGATTGCAGAAAATATTTTGGTGGCAATGAAACGGTTTCTTCTTAATACCAAAAATATCCGTTTTAAAGAAATCCACTGGTTCAGGCCTTGGTCAAAATGCAACCCTATCTCCAAGACCATTTTCGTCAGTTCATGTTGCAGTCGCTAGCGTATCTATGGTGTAGTGGTTATCACGTCCGCTTTACACGCGGAAGGTCTCAGGTTGAGCCCTGATAGATACATAGAAGGTTGATATTTTAGCGATATGTGGACGAGTGAATTGGAGGCTCTCGGTCTCGAAAATTTGCCCATTTTTAAAACGGTTTCATCGTATTTACGATGGCTATGACGGGTATCTATGGTGTAGTGGTTATCACGTCCGCCTAACACGCGGAAGGTCCCAGGTTCGAGCCCTGGTAGATACATAATGTTCTTTTTTGACTTGTTGTTAGAACGAAACTTTCGGAGGTTTTTGGCAATTTTTTTAAATTGAAAAGTGACATATTTTGGGTCCTTGGTAGTATAGTGCTGAGTATCACCGCCTGTTTTACGGAAGACCTGAGTTAAATTCCCCGCCGGGGAGGCATGACCGGCTTCAGTTTTTAAAGATTGCAGAAAATATTTTGGTGGCAATGAAACGGTTTCTTCTTAATACCAAAAATATCCGTTTTAAAGAAACCCACTGGTTCAGGCCTTGGTCAAAATGCAACCCTATCTCCAAGACGATTTTCGTCAGTTCATGTTGCAGTCGCTAGCGTATCTATGGTGTAGTGGTTATCACGTCCGCTTTACACGCGGAAGGTCTCAGGTTCGAGCCCTGATAGATACAAAGAAGGTTGATATTTTAGCGATATGTGGACGAGTGAATTGGAGGCTCTCGGTCTCGAAAATTTGCCCATTTTTAAAAGAGTTTCATCGTATTTACGATGGCTATGTCGGGTATCTATGGTGTAGTGGTTATCACGTCCGCCTAACACGCGGAAGGTCCCAGGTTCGAGCCCTGGTAGATACATAATGTTCTTTTTTGACTTGTTGTTAGAACGAAACTTTCGGAGGTTTTTGGCAATTTTTTTAAATTGAAAAGTGATATGTTTTGGGTATCTATGGTGTAGTGGTTATCACGTCCGCCTAACACGCGGAAGGTCCCAGGTTCGAGCCCTGGTAGAAACATAATTTTCTTTTTTGACTTGTTGTTAGAACGAAACTTTCGGAGGTTTTTGGCAATTTTTTTAAATTGAAAAGTGAAATGTTTTGGGTATCTATGGTGTAGTGGTTATCACGTCCGCCTAACCCGCGGAAGGTCCAAGGTTCGAGCCCTGGTAGATACATAATGTTCTTTTTTGACTTGTTGTTAGAACGAAACTTTCGGAGGTTTTTGGCAATTTTTTTAAATTGAAAAGTGATATGTTTTGGGTATCTATGGTGTAGTGGTTATCACGTCCGCCTAACACGCGGAAGGTCCCAGGTTCGAGCCCTGGTAGAAACATAATTTTCTTTTTTGACTTGTTGTTAGAACGAAACTTTCGGAGGTTTTTGGCAATTTTTTTAAATTGAAAAGTGAAATGTTTTGGGTATCTATGGTGTAGTGGTTATCACGTCCGCCTAACCCGCGGAAGGTCCCAGGTTCGAGCCCTGGTAGATACATAATGTTCTTTTTTGACTTGTTGTTAGAACGAAACTTTCGGAGGTTTTTGGCAATTTTTTTAAATTGAAAAGTGACATATTTTGGGTCCTTGGTAGTATAGTGCTGAGTATCACCGCCTGTTTTACGGAAGACCTGAGTTAAATTCCCCGCCGGGGAGGCATGACCGGCTTCAGTTTTTAAAGATTGCAGAAAATATTTTGGTGGCAATGAAACGGTTTCTTCTTAATACCAAAAATATCCGTTTTAAAGAAATCCACTGGTTCAGGCCTTGGTCAAAATGCAACCCTATCTCCAAGACCATTTTCGTCAGTTCATGTTGCAGTCGCTAGCGTATCTATGGTGTAGTGGTTATCACGTCCGCTTTACACGCGGAAGGTCTCAGGTTGAGCCCTGATAGATACATAGAAGGTTGATATTTTAGCGATATGTGGACGAGTGAATTGGAGGCTCTCGGTCTCGAAAATTTGCCCATTTTTAAAACGGTTTCATCGTATTTACGATGGCTATGACGGGTATCTATGGTGTAGTGGTTATCACGTCCGCCTAACACGCGGAAGGTCCCAGGTTCGAGCCCTGGTAGATACATAATGTTCTTTTTTGACTTGTTGTTAGAACGAAACTTTCGGAGGTTTTTGGCAATTTTTTTAAATTGAAAAGTGACATATTTTGGGTCCTTGGTAGTATAGTGCTGAGTATCACCGCCTGTTTTACGGAAGACCTGAGTTAAATTCCCCGCCGGGGAGGCATGACCGGCTTCAGTTTTTAAAGATTGCAGAAAATATTTTGGTGGCAATGAAACGGTTTCTTCTTAATACCAAAAATATCCGTTTTAAAGAAACCCACTGGTTCAGGCCTTGGTCAAAATGCAACCCTATCTCCAAGACGATTTTCGTCAGTTCATGTTGCAGTCGCTAGCGTATCTATGGTGTAGTGGTTATCACGTCCGCTTTACACGCGGAAGGTCTCAGGTTCGAGCCCTGATAGATACAAAGAAGGTTGATATTTTAGCGATATGTGGACGAGTGAATTGGAGGCTCTCGGTCTCGAAAATTTGCCCATTTTTAAAAGAGTTTCATCGTATTTACGATGGCTATGTCGGGTATCTATGGTGTAGTGGTTATCACGTCCGCCTAACACGCGGAAGGTCCCAGGTTCGAGCCCTGGTAGATACATAATGTTCTTTTTTGACTTGTTGTTAGAACGAAACTTTCGGAGGTTTTTGGCAATTTTTTTAAATTGAAAAGTGATATGTTTTGGGTATCTATGGTGTAGTGGTTATCACGTCCGCCTAACACGCGGAAGGTCCCAGGTTCGAGCCCTGGTAGAAACATAATTTTCTTTTTTGACTTGTTGTTAGAACGAAACTTTCGGAGGTTTTTGGCAATTTTTTTAAATTGAAAAGTGAAATGTTTTGGGTATCTATGGTGTAGTGGTTATCACGTCCGCCTAACCCGCGGAAGGTCCCAGGTTCGAGCCCTGGTAGATACATAATGTTCTTTTTTGACTTGTTGTTAGAACGAAACTTTCGGAGGTTTTTGGCAATTTTTTTAAATTGAAAAGTGACATATTTTGGGTCCTTGGTAGTATAGTGCTGAGTATCACCGCCTGTTTTACGGAAGACCTGAGTTAAATTCCCCGCCGGGGAGGCATGACCGGCTTCAGTTTTTAAAGATTGCAGAAAATATTTTGGTGGCAATGAAACGGTTTCTTCTTAATACCAAAAATATCCGTTTTAAAGAAATCCACTGGTTCAGGCCTTGGTCAAAATGCAACCCTATCTCCAAGACCATTTTCGTCAGTTCATGTTGCAGTCGCTAGCGTATCTATGGTGTAGTGGTTATCACGTCCGCTTTACACGCGGAAGGTCTCAGGTTGAGCCCTGATAGATACATAGAAGGTTGATATTTTAGCGATATGTGGACGAGTGAATTGGAGGCTCTCGGTCTCGAAAATTTGCCCATTTTTAAAACGGTTTCATCGTATTTACGATGGTTATGACGGGTATCTATGGTGTAGTGGTTATCACGTCCGCCTAACACGCGGAAGGTCCCAGGTTCGAGCCCTGGTAGAAACATAATTTTCTTTTTTGACTTGTTGTTAGAACGAAACTTTCGGAGGTTTTTGGCAATTTTTTTAAATTGAAAAGTGACATATTTTGGGTCCTTGGTAGTATAGTGCTGAGTATCACCGCCTGTTTTACGGAAGACCTGAGTTAAATTCCCCGCCGGGGAGGCATGACCGGCTTCAGTTTTTAAAGATTGCAGAAAATATTTTGGTGGCAATGAAACGGTTTCTTCTTAATACCAAAAATATCCGTTTTAAAGAAATCCACTGGTTCAGGCCTTGGTCAAAATGCAACCCTATCTCCAAGACCATTTTCGTCAGTTCATGTTGCAGTCGCTAGCGTATCTATGGTGTAGTGGTTATCACGTCCGCTTTACACGCGGAAGGTCTCAGGTTGAGCCCTGATAGATACATAGAAGGTTGATATTTTAGCGATATGTGGACGAGTGAATTGGAGGCTCTCGGTCTCGAAAATTTGCCCATTTTTAAAACGGTTTCATCGTATTTACGATGGCAATGACGGGTATCTATGGTTTTGTGGTTATCACGTCCGCCTAACACGCGGAAGGGCCCAGGTTCGAGCCCTGGTAGATACATAATGTTCTTTTTTGACTTGTTGTTAGAACGAAACTTTCGGAGGTTTTTGGCAATTTTTTTAAATTGAAAAGTGACATATTTTGGGTCCTTGGTAGTATAGTGCTGAGTATCACCGCCTGTTTTACGGAAGACCTGAGTTAAATTCCCCGCCGGGGAGGCATGACCGGCTTCAGTTTTTAAAGATTGCAGAAAATATTTTGGTGGCAATGAAACGGTTTCTTCTTAATACCAAAAATATCCGTTTTAAAGAAATCCACTGGTTCAGGCCTTGGTCAAAATGCAACCCTATCTCCAAGACCATTTTCGTCAGTTCATGTTGCAGTCGCTAGCGTATCTATGGTGTAGTGGTTATCACGTCCGCTTTACACGCGGAAGGTCTCAGGTTGAGCCCTGATAGATACATAGAAGGTTGATATTTTAGCGATATGTGGACGAGTGAATTGGAGGCTCTCGGTCTCGAAAATTTGCCCATTTTTAAAACGGTTTCATCGTATTTACGATGGCAATGACGGGTATCTATGGTTTTGTGGTTATCACGTCCGCCTAACACGCGGAAGGGCCCAGGTTCGAGCCCTGGTAGATACATAATGTTCTTTTTTGACTTGTTGTTAGAACGAAACTTTCGGAGGTTTTTGGCAATTTTTTTAAATTGAAAAGTGACATATTTTGGGTCCTTGGTAGTATAGTGCTGAGTATCACCGCCTGTTTTACGGAAGACCTGAGTTAAATTCCCCGCCGGGGAGGCATGACCGGCTTCAGTTTTTAAAGATTGCAGAAAATATTTTGGTGGCAATGAAACGGTTTCTTCTTAATACCAAAAATATCCGTTTTAAAGAAATCCACTGGTTCAGGCCTTGGTCAAAATGCAACCCTATCTCCAAGACGATTTTCGTCAGTTCATGTTGCAGTCGCTAGCGTATCTATGGTGTAGTGGTTATCAAGTCCGCTTTACACGCGGAAGGTCTTAGGTTCGAGCCCTGATAGATACATAGAAGGTTGATATTTTAGCGATATGTGGACGAGTGAATTGGAGGCTCTCGGTCTCGAAAATTTGCCCATTTTTAAAACGGTTTCATCGTATTTACGATGGCTATGACGGGTATCTATGGTGCAGTGGTTATCACGTCCGCCTAACACGCGGAAGGTCCCAGGTTCGAGCCCTGGTAGATACATAATGTTCTTTTTTGACTTGTTGTTAGAACGAAACTTTCGGAGGTTTTTGGCAATTTTTTTAAATTGAAAAGCGAAATGGTTTGGGTATCTATGGTGTAGTGGTTATCACGTCCGCCTAACACGCGGAAGGTCCCAGGTTCGAGCCCTGGTAGATACATAATGTTCTTTTTTGACTTGTTGTTAGAACGCAACTTTCGGAGGTTTTTGGCAATTTTTTTAAATTGAAAAGTGATATATTTTGGGTCCTTGGTAGTATAGTGCTGAGTATCACCGCCTGTTTTACGGAAGACCTGAGTTAAATTCCCCGCCGGGGAGGCATGACCGGCTTCAGTTTTTAAAGATTGCAGAAAATATTTTGGTGGCAATGAAACGGTTTCTTCTTAATACCAAAAATATCCGTTTTAAAGAAACCCACTGGTTCAGGCCTTGGTCAAAATGCAACCCTATCTCCAAGACGATTTTCGTCAGTTCATGTTGCAGTCGCTAGCGTATCTATGGTGTAGTGGTTATCACGTCCGCTTTACACGCGGAAGGTCTCAGGTTCGAGCCCTGATAGATACAAAGAAGGTTGATATTTTAGCGATATGTGGACGAGTGAATTGGAGGCTCTCGGTCTCGAAAATTTGCCCATTTTTAAAAGAGTTTCATCGTATTTACGATGGCTATGTCGGGTATCTATGGTGTAGTGGTTATCACGTCCGCCTAACACGCGGAAGGTCCCAGGTTCGAGCCCTGGTAGATACATAATGTTCTTTTTTGACTTGTTGTTAGAACGAAACTTTCGGAGGTTTTTGGCAATTTTTTTAAATTGAAAAGTGAAATGTTTTGGGTATCTATGGTGTAGTGGTTATCACGTCCGCCTAACCCGCGGAAGGTCCAAGGTTCGAGCCCTGGTAGATACATAATGTTCTTTTTTGACTTGTTGTTAGAACGAAACTTTCGGAGGTTTTTGGCAATTTTTTTAAATTGAAAAGTGATATGTTTTGGGTATCTATGGTGTAGTGGTTATCACGTCCGCCTAACACGCGGAAGGTCCCAGGTTCGAGCCCTGGTAGAAACATAATTTTCTTTTTTGACTTGTTGTTAGAACGAAACTTTCGGAGGTTTTTGGCAATTTTTTTAAATTGAAAAGTGAAATGTTTTGGGTATCTATGGTGTAGTGGTTATCACGTCCGCCTAACCCGCGGAAGGTCCCAGGTTCGAGCCCTGGTAGATACATAATGTTCTTTTTTGACTTGTTGTTAGAACGAAACTTTCGGAGGTTTTTGGCAATTTTTTTAAATTGAAAAGTGACATATTTTGGGTCCTTGGTAGTATAGTGCTGAGTATCACCGCCTGTTTTACGGAAGACCTGAGTTAAATTCCCCGCCGGGGAGGCATGACCGGCTTCAGTTTTTAAAGATTGCAGAAAATATTTTGGTGGCAATGAAACGGTTTCTTCTTAATACCAAAAATATCCGTTTTAAAGAAATCCACTGGTTCAGGCCTTGGTCAAAATGCAACCCTATCTCCAAGACCATTTTCGTCAGTTCATGTTGCAGTCGCTAGCGTATCTATGGTGTAGTGGTTATCACGTCCGCTTTACACGCGGAAGGTCTCAGGTTGAGCCCTGATAGATACATAGAAGGTTGATATTTTAGCGATATGTGGACGAGTGAATTGGAGGCTCTCGGTCTCGAAAATTTGCCCATTTTTAAAACGGTTTCATCGTATTTACGATGGCTATGACGGGTATCTATGGTGTAGTGGTTATCACGTCCGCCTAACACGCGGAAGGTCCCAGGTTCGAGCCCTGGTAGATACATAATGTTCTTTTTTGACTTGTTGTTAGAACGAAACTTTCGGAGGTTTTTGGCAATTTTTTTAAATTGAAAAGTGACATATTTTGGGTCCTTGGTAGTATAGTGCTGAGTATCACCGCCTGTTTTACGGAAGACCTGAGTTAAATTCCCCGCCGGGGAGGCATGACCGGCTTCAGTTTTTAAAGATTGCAGAAAATATTTTGGTGGCAATGAAACGGTTTCTTCTTAATACCAAAAATATCCGTTTTAAAGAAACCCACTGGTTCAGGCCTTGGTCAAAATGCAACCCTATCTCCAAGACGATTTTCGTCAGTTCATGTTGCAGTCGCTAGCGTATCTATGGTGTAGTGGTTATCACGTCCGCTTTACACGCGGAAGGTCTCAGGTTCGAGCCCTGATAGATACAAAGAAGGTTGATATTTTAGCGATATGTGGACGAGTGAATTGGAGGCTCTCGGTCTCGAAAATTTGCCCATTTTTAAAAGAGTTTCATCGTATTTACGATGGCTATGTCGGGTATCTATGGTGTAGTGGTTATCACGTCCGCCTAACACGCGGAAGGTCCCAGGTTCGAGCCCTGGTAGATACATAATGTTCTTTTTTGACTTGTTGTTAGAACGAAACTTTCGGAGGTTTTTGGCAATTTTTTTAAATTGAAAAGTGATATGTTTTGGGTATCTATGGTGTAGTGGTTATCACGTCCGCCTAACACGCGGAAGGTCCCAGGTTCGAGCCCTGGTAGAAACATAATTTTCTTTTTTGACTTGTTGTTAGAACGAAACTTTCGGAGGTTTTTGGCAATTTTTTTAAATTGAAAAGTGAAATGTTTTGGGTATCTATGGTGTAGTGGTTATCACGTCCGCCTAACCCGCGGAAGGTCCCAGGTTCGAGCCCTGGTAGATACATAATGTTCTTTTTTGACTTGTTGTTAGAACGAAACTTTCGGAGGTTTTTGGCAATTTTTTTAAATTGAAAAGTGACATATTTTGGGTCCTTGGTAGTATAGTGCTGAGTATCACCGCCTGTTTTACGGAAGACCTGAGTTAAATTCCCCGCCGGGGAGGCATGACCGGCTTCAGTTTTTAAAGATTGCAGAAAATATTTTGGTGGCAATGAAACGGTTTCTTCTTAATACCAAAAATATCCGTTTTAAAGAAATCCACTGGTTCAGGCCTTGGTCAAAATGCAACCCTATCTCCAAGACCATTTTCGTCAGTTCATGTTGCAGTCGCTAGCGTATCTATGGTGTAGTGGTTATCACGTCCGCTTTACACGCGGAAGGTCTCAGGTTGAGCCCTGATAGATACATAGAAGGTTGATATTTTAGCGATATGTGGACGAGTGAATTGGAGGCTCTCGGTCTCGAAAATTTGCCCATTTTTAAAACGGTTTCATCGTATTTACGATGGTTATGACGGGTATCTATGGTGTAGTGGTTATCACGTCCGCCTAACACGCGGAAGGTCCCAGGTTCGAGCCCTGGTAGAAACATAATTTTCTTTTTTGACTTGTTGTTAGAACGAAACTTTCGGAGGTTTTTGGCAATTTTTTTAAATTGAAAAGTGAAATGTTTTGGGTATCTATGGTGTAGTGGTTATCACGTCCGCCTAACCCGCGGAAGGTCCCAGGTTCGAGCCCTGGTAGATACATAATGTTCTTTTTTGACTTGTTGTTAGAACGAAACTTTCGGAGGTTTTTGGCAATTTTTTTAAATTGAAAAGTGACATATTTTGGGTCCTTGGTAGTATAGTGCTGAGTATCACCGCCTGTTTTACGGAAGACCTGAGTTAAATTCCCCGCCGGGGAGGCATGACCGGCTTCAGTTTTTAAAGATTGCAGAAAATATTTTGGTGGCAATGAAACGGTTTCTTCTTAATACCAAAAATATCCGTTTTAAAGAAATCCACTGGTTCAGGCCTTGGTCAAAATGCAACCCTATCTCCAAGACCATTTTCGTCAGTTCATGTTGCAGTCGCTAGCGTATCTATGGTGTAGTGGTTATCACGTCCGCTTTACACGCGGAAGGTCTCAGGTTGAGCCCTGATAGATACATAGAAGGTTGATATTTTAGCGATATGTGGACGAGTGAATTGGAGGCTCTCGGTCTCGAAAATTTGCCCATTTTTAAAACGGTTTCATCGTATTTACGATGGTTATGACGGGTATCTATGGTGTAGTGGTTATCACGTCCGCCTAACACGCGGAAGGTCCCAGGTTCGAGCCCTGGTAGAAACATAATTTTCTTTTTTGACTTGTTGTTAGAACGAAACTTTCGGAGGTTTTTGGCAATTTTTTTAAATTGAAAAGTGACATATTTTGGGTCCTTGGTAGTATAGTGCTGAGTATCACCGCCTGTTTTACGGAAGACCTGAGTTAAATTCCCCGCCGGGGAGGCATGACCGGCTTCAGTTTTTAAAGATTGCAGAAAATATTTTGGTGGCAATGAAACGGTTTCTTCTTAATACCAAAAATATCCGTTTTAAAGAAATCCACTGGTTCAGGCCTTGGTCAAAATGCAACCCTATCTCCAAGACCATTTTCGTCAGTTCATGTTGCAGTCGCTAGCGTATCTATGGTGTAGTGGTTATCACGTCCGCTTTACACGCGGAAGGTCTCAGGTTGAGCCCTGATAGATACATAGAAGGTTGATATTTTAGCGATATGTGGACGAGTGAATTGGAGGCTCTCGGTCTCGAAAATTTGCCCATTTTTAAAACGGTTTCATCGTATTTACGATGGCAATGACGGGTATCTATGGTTTTGTGGTTATCACGTCCGCCTAACACGCGGAAGGGCCCAGGTTCGAGCCCTGGTAGATACATAATGTTCTTTTTTGACTTGTTGTTAGAACGAAACTTTCGGAGGTTTTTGGCAATTTTTTTAAATTGAAAAGTGACATATTTTGGGTCCTTGGTAGTATAGTGCTGAGTATCACCGCCTGTTTTACGGAAGACCTGAGTTAAATTCCCCGCCGGGGAGGCATGACCGGCTTCAGTTTTTAAAGATTGCAGAAAATATTTTGGTGGCAATGAAACGGTTTCTTCTTAATACCAAAAATATCCGTTTTAAAGAAATCCACTGGTTCAGGCCTTGGTCAAAATGCAACCCTATCTCCAAGACGATTTTCGTCAGTTCATGTTGCAGTCGCTAGCGTATCTATGGTGTAGTGGTTATCAAGTCCGCTTTACACGCGGAAGGTCTTAGGTTCGAGCCCTGATAGATACATAGAAGGTTGATATTTTAGCGATATGTGGACGAGTGAATTGGAGGCTCTCGGTCTCGAAAATTTGCCCATTTTTAAAACGGTTTCATCGTATTTACGATGGCTATGACGGGTATCTATGGTGCAGTGGTTATCACGTCCGCCTAACACGCGGAAGGTCCCAGGTTCGAGCCCTGGTAGATACATAATGTTCTTTTTTGACTTGTTGTTAGAACGAAACTTTCGGAGGTTTTTGGCAATTTTTTTAAATTGAAAAGCGAAATGGTTTGGGTATCTATGGTGTAGTGGTTATCACGTCCGCCTAACACGCGGAAGGTCCCAGGTTCGAGCCCTGGTAGATACATAATGTTCTTTTTTGACTTGTTGTTAGAACGCAACTTTCGGAGGTTTTTGGCAATTTTTTTAAATTGAAAAGTGATATATTTTGGGTCCTTGGTAGTATAGTGCTGAGTATCACCGCCTGTTTTACGGAAGACCTGAGTTAAATTCCCCGCCGGGGAGGCATGACCGGCTTCAGTTTTTAAAGATTGCAGAAAATATTTTGGTGGCAATGAAACGGTTTCTTCTTAATACCAAAAATATCCGTTTTAAAGAAATCCACTGGTTCAGGCCTTGGTCAAAATGCAACCCTATCTCCAAGACGATTTCCGTCAGTTCATGTTGCAGTCGCTAGCGTATCTATGGTGTAGTGGTTATCACGTCCGCTTTACACGCGGAAGGTCTCAGGTTCGAGCCCTGATAGATACAAAGAAGGTTGATATTTTAGCGATATGTGGACGAGTGAATTGGAAGCTCTCGGTCTCGAAAATTTGCCCATTTTTAAAACAGTTTCATCGTATTTACGATGGCTATGACGGGTATCTATGGTGTAGTGGTTATCACGTCCGCCTAACACGCGGAAGGGCCCAGGTTCGAGCCCTGGTAGATACATAATGTTCTTTTTTGACTTGTTGTTAGAACGAAACTTTCGGAGGTTTTTGGCAATTTTTTTAAATTGAAAAGCGAAATGGTTTGGGTATCTATGGTGTAGTGGTTATCACGTCCGCCTAACACGCGGAAGGTCCCAGGTTCGAGCCCTGGTAGATACATAATGTTCTTTTTTGACTTGTTGTTAGAACGCAACTTTCGGAGGTTTTTGGCAATTTTTTTAAATTGAAAAGTGATATATTTTGGGTCCTTGGTAGTATAGTGCTGAGTATCACCGCCTGTTTTACGGAAGACCTGAGTTAAATTCCCCGCCGGGGAGGCATGACCGGCTTCAGTTTTTAAAGATTGCAGAAAATATTTTGGTGGCAATGAAACGGTTTCTTCTTAATACCAAAAATATCCGTTTTAAAGAAATCCACTGGTTCAGGCCTTGGTCAAAATGCAACCCTATCTCCAAGACGATTTCCGTCAGTTCATGTTGCAGTCGCTAGCGTATCTATGGTGTAGTGGTTATCACGTCCGCTTTACACGCGGAAGGTCTCAGGTTCGAGCCCTGATAGATACAAAGAAGGTTGATATTTTAGCGATATGTGGACGAGTGAATTGGAAGCTCTCGGTCTCGAAAATTTGCCCATTTTTAAAACAGTTTCATCGTATTTACGATGGCTATGACGGGTATCTATGGTGTAGTGGTTATCACGTCCGCCTAACACGCGGAAGGGCCCAGGTTCGAGCCCTGGTAGATACATAATGTTCTTTTTTGACTTGTTGTTAGAACGAAACTTTCGGAGGTTTTTGGCAATTTTTTTAAATTGAAAAGCGAAATGGTTTGGGTATCTATGGTGTAGTGGTTATCACGTCCGCCTAACACGCGGAAGGTCCCAGGTTCGAGCCCTGGTAGATACATAATGTTCTTTTTTGACTTGTTGTTAGAACGCAACTTTCGGAGGTTTTTGGCAATTTTTTTAAATTGAAAAGTGATATATTTTGGGTCCTTGGTAGTATAGTGCTGAGTATCACCGCCTGTTTTACGGAAGACCTGAGTTAAATTCCCCGCCGGGGAGGCATGACCGGCTTCAGTTTTTAAAGATTGCAGAAAATATTTTGGTGGCAATGAAACGGTTTCTTCTTAATACCAAAAATATCCGTTTTAAAGAAATCCACTGGTTCAGGCCTTGGTCAAAATGCAACCCTATCTCCAAGACGATTTCCGTCAGTTCATGTTGCAGTCGCTAGCGTATCTATGGTGTAGTGGTTATCACGTCCGCTTTACACGCGGAAGGTCTCAGGTTCGAGCCCTGATAGATACAAAGAAGGTTGATATTTTAGCGATATGTGGACGAGTGAATTGGAAGCTCTCGGTCTCGAAAATTTGCCCATTTTTAAAACAGTTTCATCGTATTTACGATGGCTATGACGGGTATCTATGGTGTAGTGGTTATCACGTCCGCCTAACACGCGGAAGGGCCCAGGTTCGAGCCCTGGTAGATACATAATGTTCTTTTTTGACTTGTTGTTAGAACGAAACTTTCGGAGGTTTTTGGCAATTTTTTTAAATTGAAAAGTGACATATTTTGGGTCCTTGGTAGTATAGTGCTGAGTATCACCGCCTGTTTTACGGAAGACCTGAGTTAAATTCCCCGCCGGGGAGGCATGACCGGCTTCAGTTTTTAAAGATTGCAGAAAATATTTTGGTGGCAATGAAACGGTTTCTTCTTAATACCAAAAATATCCGTTTTAAAGAAATCCACTGGTTCAGGCCTTGGTCAAAATGCAACCCTATCTCCAAGACGATTTCCGTCAGTTCATGTTGCAGTCGCTAGCGTATCTATGGTGTAGTGGTTATCACGTCCGCTTTACACGCGGAAGGTCTCAGGTTCGAGCCCTGATAGATACAAAGAAGGTTGATATTTTAGCGATATGTGGACGAGTGAATTGGAAGCTCTCGGTCTCGAAAATTTGCCCATTTTTAAAACAGTTTCATCGTATTTACGATGGCTATGACGGGTATCTATGGTGTAGTGGTTATCACGTCCGCCTAACACGCGGAAGGGCCCAGGTTCGAGCCCTGGTAGATACATAATGTTCTTTTTTGACTTGTTGTTAGAACGAAACTTTCGGAGGTTTTTGGCAATTTTTTTAAATTGAAAAGCGAAATGGTTTGGGTATCTATGGTGTAGTGGTTATCACGTCCGCCTAACACGCGGAAGGTCCCAGGTTCGAGCCCTGGTAGATACATAATGTTCTTTTTTGACTTGTTGTTAGAACGCAACTTTCGGAGGTTTTTGGCAATTTTTTTAAATTGAAAAGTGATATATTTTGGGTCCTTGGTAGTATAGTGCTGAGTATCACCGCCTGTTTTACGGAAGACCTGAGTTAAATTCCCCGCCGGGGAGGCATGACCGGCTTCAGTTTTTAAAGATTGCAGAAAATATTTTGGTGGCAATGAAACGGTTTCTTCTTAATACCAAAAATATCCGTTTTAAAGAAATCCACTGGTTCAGGCCTTGGTCAAAATGCAACCCTATCTCCAAGACGATTTCCGTCAGTTCATGTTGCAGTCGCTAGCGTATCTATGGTGTAGTGGTTATCACGTCCGCTTTACACGCGGAAGGTCTCAGGTTCGAGCCCTGATAGATACAAAGAAGGTTGATATTTTAGCGATATGTGGACGAGTGAATTGGAAGCTCTCGGTCTCGAAAATTTGCCCATTTTTAAAACAGTTTCATCGTATTTACGATGGCTATGACGGGTATCTATGGTGTAGTGGTTATCACGTCCGCCTAACACGCGGAAGGGCCCAGGTTCGAGCCCTGGTAGATACATAATGTTCTTTTTTGACTTGTTGTTAGAACGAAACTTTCGGAGGTTTTTGGCAATTTTTTTAAATTGAAAAGTGACATATTTTGGGTCCTTGGTAGTATAGTGCTGAGTATCACCGCCTGTTTTACGGAAGACCTGAGTTAAATTCCCCGCCGGGGAGGCATGACCGGCTTCAGTTTTTAAAGATTGCAGAAAATATTTTGGTGGCAATGAAACGGTTTCTTCTTAATACCAAAAATATCCGTTTTAAAGAAATCCACTGGTTCAGGCCTTGGTCAAAATGCAACCCTATCTCCAAGACGATTTCCGTCAGTTCATGTTGCAGTCGCTAGCGTATCTATGGTGTAGTGGTTATCACGTCCGCTTTACACGCGGAAGGTCTCAGGTTCGAGCCCTGATAGATACAAAGAAGGTTGATATTTTAGCGATATGTGGACGAGTGAATTGGAAGCTCTCGGTCTCGAAAATTTGCCCATTTTTAAAACAGTTTCATCGTATTTACGATGGCTATGACGGGTATCTATGGTGTAGTGGTTATCACGTCCGCCTAACACGCGGAAGGGCCCAGGTTCGAGCCCTGGTAGATACATAATGTTCTTTTTTGACTTGTTGTTAGAACGAAACTTTCGGAGGTTTTTGGCAATTTTTTTAAATTGAAAAGCGAAATGGTTTGGGTATCTATGGTGTAGTGGTTATCACGTCCGCCTAACACGCGGAAGGTCCCAGGTTCGAGCCCTGGTAGATACATAATGTTCTTTTTTGACTTGTTGTTAGAACGCAACTTTCGGAGGTTTTTGGCAATTTTTTTAAATTGAAAAGTGATATATTTTGGGTCCTTGGTAGTATAGTGCTGAGTATCACCGCCTGTTTTACGGAAGACCTGAGTTAAATTCCCCGCCGGGGAGGCATGACCGGCTTCAGTTTTTAAAGATTGCAGAAAATATTTTGGTGGCAATGAAACGGTTTCTTCTTAATACCAAAAATATCCGTTTTAAAGAAATCCACTGGTTCAGGCCTTGGTCAAAATGCAACCCTATCTCCAAGACGATTTCCGTCAGTTCATGTTGCAGTCGCTAGCGTATCTATGGTGTAGTGGTTATCACGTCCGCTTTACACGCGGAAGGTCTCAGGTTCGAGCCCTGATAGATACAAAGAAGGTTGATATTTTAGCGATATGTGGACGAGTGAATTGGAAGCTCTCGGTCTCGAAAATTTGCCCATTTTTAAAACAGTTTCATCGTATTTACGATGGCTATGACGGGTATCTATGGTGTAGTGGTTATCACGTCCGCCTAACACGCGGAAGGGCCCAGGTTCGAGCCCTGGTAGATACATAATGTTCTTTTTTGACTTGTTGTTAGAACGAAACTTTCGGAGGTTTTTGGCAATTTTTTTAAATTGAAAAGTGACATATTTTGGGTCCTTGGTAGTATAGTGCTGAGTATCACCGCCTGTTTTACGGAAGACCTGAGTTAAATTCCCCGCCGGGGAGGCATGACCGGCTTCAGTTTTTAAAGATTGCAGAAAATATTTTGGTGGCAATGAAACGGTTTCTTCTTAATACCAAAAATATCCGTTTTAAAGAAATCCACTGGTTCAGGCCTTGGTCAAAATGCAACCCTATCTCCAAGACCATTTTCGTCAGTTCATGTTGCAGTCGCTAGCGTATCTTTGGTGTAGTGGTTATCACGTCCGCTTTACACGCGGAAGGTCTCAGGTTGAGCCCTGATAGATACATAGAAGGTTGATATTTTAGCGATATGTGGACGAGTGAATTGGAGGCTCTCGGTCTCGAAAATTTGCCCATTTTTAAAACGGTTTCATCGTATTTACGATGGGTATGACGGGTATCTATGGTGTAGTGGTTATCACGTCCGCCTAACACGCGGAAGGTCCCAGGTTCGAGCCCTGGTAGATTCATAATGTTCTTTTTTGACTTGTTGTTAGAACGAAACTTTCGGAGGTTTTTGGCAATTTTTTTAAATTGAAAAGTGACATATTTTGGGTCCTTGGTAGTATAGTGCTGAGTATCACCGCCTGTTTTACGGAAGACCTGAGTTAAATTCCCCGCCGGGGAGGCATGACCGGCTTCAGTTTTTAAAGATTGCAGAAAATATTTTGGTGGCAATGAAACGGTTTCTTCTTACTACCAAAAATATCCGTTTTAAAGAAATCCACTGGTTCAGGCCTTGGTCAAAATGCAACCCTATCTCCAAGACCATTTTCGTCAGTTCATGTTGCAGTCGCTAGCGTATCTATGGTGTAGTGGTTATCACGTCCGCTTTACACGCGGAAGGTCTCAGGTTGAGCCCTGATAGATACATAGAAGGTTGATATTTTAGCGATATGTGGACGAGTGAATTGGAGGCTCTCGGTCTCGAAAATTTGCCCATTTTTAAAACGGTTTCATCGTATTTACGATGGCTATGACGTGTATCTATGGTGTAGTGGTTATCACGTCCGCCTAACACGCGGAAGGTCCAAGGTTCGAGCCCTGGTAGATACATAATGTTCTTTTTTGACTTGTTGTTAGAACGATACTTTCGGAGGTTTTTGGCAATTTTTTTAAATTGAAAAGTGACATATTTTGGGTCCTTGGTAGTATAGTGCTGAGTATCACCGCCTGTTTTACGGAAGACCTGAGTTAAATTCCCCGCCGGGGAGGCATGACCGGCTTCAGTTTTTAAAGATTGCAGAAAATATTTTGGTGGCAATGAAACGGTTTCTTCTTAATACCAAAAATATCCGTTTTAAAGAAATCCACTGGTTCAGGCCTTGGTCAAAATGCAACCCTATCTCCAAGACCATTTTCGTCAGTTCATGTTGCAGTCGCTAGCGCATCTATGGTGTAGTGGTTATCACGTCCGCTTTACACGCGGAAGGTGTCAGGTTGAGCCCTGATAGATACATAGAAGGTTGATATTTTAGCGATATGTGGACGAGTGAATTGGAGGCTCTCGGTCTCGAAAATTTGCCCATTTTTAAAACGGTTTCATCGTATTTACGATGGCTATGACGGGTATCTATGGTGTAGTGGTTATCACGTCCGCCTAACACGCGGAAGGTCCCAGGTTCGAGCCCTGGTAGATACATAATGTTCTTTTTTGACTTGTTGTTAGAACGAAACTTTCGGAGGTTTTTGGCAATTTTTTTAAATTGAAAAGTGACATATTTTGGGTCCTTGGTAGTATAGTGCTGAGTATCACCGCCTGTTTTACGGAAGACCTGAGTTAAATTCCCCGCCGGGGAGGCATGACCGGCTTCAGTTTTTAAAGATTGCAGAAAATATTTTGGTGGCAATGAAACGGTTTCTTCTTAATACCAAAAATATCCGTTTTAAAGAAATCCACTGGTTCAGGCCTTGGTCAAAATGCAACCCTATCTCCAAGACCATTTTCGTCAGTTCATGTTGCAGTCGCTAGCGTATCTATGGTGTAGTGGTTATCACGTCCGCTTTACACGCGGAAGGTCTCAGGTTGAGCCCTGATAGATACATAGAAGGTTGATATTTTAGCGATATGTGGACGAGTGAATTGGAGGCTCTCGGTCTCGAAAATTTGCCCATTTTTAAAACGGTTTCATCGTATTTACGATGGCTATGACGGGTATCTATGGTGTAGTGGTTATCACGTCCGCCTAACACGCGGAAGGTCCCAGGTTCGAGCCCTGGTAGATACATAATGTTCTTTTTTGACTTGTTGTTAGAACGAAACTTTCGGAGGTTTTTGGCAATTTTTTTAAATTGAAAAGTGACATATTTTGGGTCCTTGGTAGTATAGTGCTGAGTATCACCGCCTGTTTTACGGAAGACCTGAGTTAAATTCCCCGCCGGGGAGGCATGACCGGCTTCAGTTTTTAAAGATTGCAGAAAATATTTTGGTGGCAATGAAACGGTTTCTTCTTAATACCAAAAATATCCGTTTTAAAGAAATCCACTGGTTCAGGCCTTGGTCAAAATGCAACCCTATCTCCAAGACCATTTTCGTCAGTTCATGTTGCAGTCGCTAGCGTATCTATGGTGTAGTGGTTATCACGTCCGCTTTACACGCGGAAGGTCTCAGGTTGAGCCCTGATAGATACATAGAAGGTTGATATTTTAGCGATATGTGGACGAGTGAATTGGAGGCTCTCGGTCTCGAAAATTTGCCCATTTTTAAAACGGTTTCATCGTATTTACGATGGTTATGACGGGTATCTATTGTGTAGTGGTTATCACGTCCGCCTAACACGCGGAAGGTCCCAGGTTCGAGCCCTGGTAGAAATATAATTTTCTTTTTTGACTTGTTGTTAGAACGAAACTTTCGGAGGTTTTTGGCAATTTTTTTAAATTGAAAAGTGACATATTTTGGGTCCTTGGTAGTATAGTGCTGAGTATCACCGTCTGTTATACGGAAGACCTGAGTTAAATTCCCCGCCGGGGAGGCATGACCGGCTTCAGTTTTTAAAGATTGCAGAAAATATTTTGGTGGCAATGAAACGGTTTCTTCTTAATACCAAAAATATCCGTTTTAAAGAAATCCACTGGTTCAGGCCTTGGTCAAAATGCAACCCTATCTCCAAGACCATTTTCGTCAGTTCATGTTGCAGTCGCTAGCGTATCTATGGTGTAGTGGTTATCACGTCCGCTTTACACGCGGAAGGTCTCAGGTTGAGCCCTGATAGATACATAGAAGGTTGATATTTTAGCGATATGTGGACGAGTGAATTGGAGGCTCTCGGTCTCGAAAATTTGCCCATTTTTAAAACGGTTTCATCGTATTTACGATGGCTATGACGGGTATCTATGGTGTAGTGGTTATCACGTCCGCCTAACACGCGGAAGGTCCCAGGTTCGAGCCCTGGTAGATACATAATGTTCTTTTTTGACTTGTTGTTAGAACGAAACTTTCGGAGGTTTTTGGCAATTTTTTTAAATTGAAAAGTGACATATTTTGGGTCCTTGGTAGTATAGTGCTGAGTATCACCGCCTGTTTTACGGAAGACCTGAGTTAAATTCCCCGCCGGGGAGGCATGACCGGCTTCAGTTTTTAAAGATTGCAGAAAATATTTTGGTGGCAATGAAACGGTTTCTTCTTAATACCAAAAATATCCGTTTTAAAGAAATCCACTGGTTCAGGCCTTGGTCAAAATGCAACCCTATCTCCAAGACCATTTTCGTCAGTTCATGTTGCAGTCGCTAGCGTATCTATGGTGTAGTGGTTATCACGTCCGCTTTACACGCGGAAGGTCTCAGGTTGAGCCCTGATAGATACATAGAAGGTTGATATTTTAGCGATATGTGGACGAGTGAATTGGAGGCTCTCGGTCTCGAAAATTTGCCCATTTTTAAAACGGTTTCATCGTATTTACGATGGTTATGACGGGTATCTATGGTGTAGTGGTTATCACGTCCGCCTAACACGCGGAAGGTCCCAGGTTCGAGCCCTGGTAGAAACATAATTTTCTTTTTTGACTTGTTGTTAGAACGAAACTTTCGGAGGTTTTTGGCAATTTTTTTAAATTGAAAAGTGACATATTTTGGGTCCTTGGTAGTATAGTGCTGAGTATCACCGCCTGTTTTACGGAAGACCTGAGTTAAATTCCCCGCCGGGGAGGCATGACCGGCTTCAGTTTTTAAAGATTGCAGAAAATATTTTGGTGGCAATGAAACGGTTTCTTCTTAATACCAAAAATATCCGTTTTAAAGAAATCCACTGGTTCAGGCCTTGGTCAAAATGCAACCCTATCTCCAAGACCATTTTCGTCAGTTCATGTTGCAGTCGCTAGCGTATCTTTGGTGTAGTGGTTATCACGTCCGCTTTACACGCGGAAGGTCTCAGGTTGAGCCCTGATAGATACATAGAAGGTTGATATTTTAGCGATATGTGGACGAGTGAATTGGAGGCTCTCGGTCTCGAAAATTTGCCCATTTTTAAAACGGTTTCATCGTATTTACGATGGGTATGACGGGTATCTATGGTGTAGTGGTTATCACGTCCGCCTAACACGCGGAAGGTCCCAGGTTCGAGCCCTGGTAGATTCATAATGTTCTTTTTTGACTTGTTGTTAGAACGAAACTTTCGGAGGTTTTTGGCAATTTTTTTAAATTGAAAAGTGACATATTTTGGGTCCTTGGTAGTATAGTGCTGAGTATCACCGCCTGTTTTACGGAAGACCTGAGTTAAATTCCCCGCCGGGGAGGCATGACCGGCTTCAGTTTTTAAAGATTGCAGAAAATATTTTGGTGGCAATGAAACGGTTTCTTCTTACTACCAAAAATATCCGTTTTAAAGAAATCCACTGGTTCAGGCCTTGGTCAAAATGCAACCCTATCTCCAAGACCATTTTCGTCAGTTCATGTTGCAGTCGCTAGCGTATCTATGGTGTAGTGGTTATCACGTCCGCTTTACACGCGGAAGGTCTCAGGTTGAGCCCTGATAGATACATAGAAGGTTGATATTTTAGCGATATGTGGACGAGTGAATTGGAGGCTCTCGGTCTCGAAAATTTGCCCATTTTTAAAACGGTTTCATCGTATTTACGATGGCTATGACGTGTATCTATGGTGTAGTGGTTATCACGTCCGCCTAACACGCGGAAGGTCCAAGGTTCGAGCCCTGGTAGATACATAATGTTCTTTTTTGACTTGTTGTTAGAACGATACTTTCGGAGGTTTTTGGCAATTTTTTTAAATTGAAAAGTGACATATTTTGGGTCCTTGGTAGTATAGTGCTGAGTATCACCGCCTGTTTTACGGAAGACCTGAGTTAAATTCCCCGCCGGGGAGGCATGACCGGCTTCAGTTTTTAAAGATTGCAGAAAATATTTTGGTGGCAATGAAACGGTTTCTTCTTAATACCAAAAATATCCGTTTTAAAGAAATCCACTGGTTCAGGCCTTGGTCAAAATGCAACCCTATCTCCAAGACCATTTTCGTCAGTTCATGTTGCAGTCGCTAGCGCATCTATGGTGTAGTGGTTATCACGTCCGCTTTACACGCGGAAGGTGTCAGGTTGAGCCCTGATAGATACATAGAAGGTTGATATTTTAGCGATATGTGGACGAGTGAATTGGAGGCTCTCGGTCTCGAAAATTTGCCCATTTTTAAAACGGTTTCATCGTATTTACGATGGCTATGACGGGTATCTATGGTGTAGTGGTTATCACGTCCGCCTAACACGCGGAAGGTCCCAGGTTCGAGCCCTGGTAGATACATAATGTTCTTTTTTGACTTGTTGTTAGAACGAAACTTTCGGAGGTTTTTGGCAATTTTTTTAAATTGAAAAGTGACATATTTTGGGTCCTTGGTAGTATAGTGCTGAGTATCACCGCCTGTTTTACGGAAGACCTGAGTTAAATTCCCCGCCGGGGAGGCATGACCGGCTTCAGTTTTTAAAGATTGCAGAAAATATTTTGGTGGCAATGAAACGGTTTCTTCTTAATACCAAAAATATCCGTTTTAAAGAAATCCACTGGTTCAGGCCTTGGTCAAAATGCAACCCTATCTCCAAGACCATTTTCGTCAGTTCATGTTGCAGTCGCTAGCGTATCTATGGTGTAGTGGTTATCACGTCCGCTTTACACGCGGAAGGTCTCAGGTTGAGCCCTGATAGATACATAGAAGGTTGATATTTTAGCGATATGTGGACGAGTGAATTGGAGGCTCTCGGTCTCGAAAATTTGCCCATTTTTAAAACGGTTTCATCGTATTTACGATGGCTATGACGGGTATCTATGGTGTAGTGGTTATCACGTCCGCCTAACACGCGGAAGGTCCCAGGTTCGAGCCCTGGTAGATACATAATGTTCTTTTTTGACTTGTTGTTAGAACGAAACTTTCGGAGGTTTTTGGCAATTTTTTTAAATTGAAAAGTGACATATTTTGGGTCCTTGGTAGTATAGTGCTGAGTATCACCGCCTGTTTTACGGAAGACCTGAGTTAAATTCCCCGCCGGGGAGGCATGACCGGCTTCAGTTTTTAAAGATTGCAGAAAATATTTTGGTGGCAATGAAACGGTTTCTTCTTAATACCAAAAATATCCGTTTTAAAGAAATCCACTGGTTCAGGCCTTGGTCAAAATGCAACCCTATCTCCAAGACCATTTTCGTCAGTTCATGTTGCAGTCGCTAGCGTATCTATGGTGTAGTGGTTATCACGTCCGCTTTACACGCGGAAGGTCTCAGGTTGAGCCCTGATAGATACATAGAAGGTTGATATTTTAGCGATATGTGGACGAGTGAATTGGAGGCTCTCGGTCTCGAAAATTTGCCCATTTTTAAAACGGTTTCATCGTATTTACGATGGTTATGACGGGTATCTATTGTGTAGTGGTTATCACGTCCGCCTAACACGCGGAAGGTCCCAGGTTCGAGCCCTGGTAGAAATATAATTTTCTTTTTTGACTTGTTGTTAGAACGAAACTTTCGGAGGTTTTTGGCAATTTTTTTAAATTGAAAAGTGACATATTTTGGGTCCTTGGTAGTATAGTGCTGAGTATCACCGTCTGTTATACGGAAGACCTGAGTTAAATTCCCCGCCGGGGAGGCATGACCGGCTTCAGTTTTTAAAGATTGCAGAAAATATTTTGGTGGCAATGAAACGGTTTCTTCTTAATACCAAAAATATCCGTTTTAAAGAAATCCACTGGTTCAGGCCTTGGTCAAAATGCAACCCTATCTCCAAGACCATTTTCGTCAGTTCATGTTGCAGTCGCTAGCGTATCTATGGTGTAGTGGTTATCACGTCCGCTTTACACGCGGAAGGTCTCAGGTTGAGCCCTGATAGATACATAGAAGGTTGATATTTTAGCGATATGTGGACGAGTGAATTGGAGGCTCTCGGTCTCGAAAATTTGCCCATTTTTAAAACGGTTTCATCGTATTTACGATGGCTATGACGGGTATCTATGGTGTAGTGGTTATCACGTCCGCCTAACACGCGGAAGGTCCCAGGTTCGAGCCCTGGTAGATACATAATGTTCTTTTTTGACTTGTTGTTAGAACGAAACTTTCGGAGGTTTTTGGCAATTTTTTTAAATTGAAAAGTGACATATTTTGGGTCCTTGGTAGTATAGTGCTGAGTATCACCGCCTGTTTTACGGAAGACCTGAGTTAAATTCCCCGCCGGGGAGGCATGACCGGCTTCAGTTTTTAAAGATTGCAGAAAATATTTTGGTGGCAATGAAACGGTTTCTTCTTAATACCAAAAATATCCGTTTTAAAGAAATCCACTGGTTCAGGCCTTGGTCAAAATGCAACCCTATCTCCAAGACCATTTTCGTCAGTTCATGTTGCAGTCGCTAGCGTATCTATGGTGTAGTGGTTATCACGTCCGCTTTACACGCGGAAGGTCTCAGGTTGAGCCCTGATAGATACATAGAAGGTTGATATTTTAGCGATATGTGGACGAGTGAATTGGAGGCTCTCGGTCTCGAAAATTTGCCCATTTTTAAAACGGTTTCATCGTATTTACGATGGTTATGACGGGTATCTATTGTGTAGTGGTTATCACGTCCGCCTAACACGCGGAAGGTCCCAGGTTCGAGCCCTGGTAGAAATATAATTTTCTTTTTTGACTTGTTGTTAGAACGAAACTTTCGGAGGTTTTTGGCAATTTTTTTAAATTGAAAAGTGACATATTTTGGGTCCTTGGTAGTATAGTGCTGAGTATCACCGTCTGTTATACGGAAGACCTGAGTTAAATTCCCCGCCGGGGAGGCATGACCGGCTTCAGTTTTTAAAGATTGCAGAAAATATTTTGGTGGCAATGAAACGGTTTCTTCTTAATACCAAAAATATCCGTTTTAAAGAAATCCACTGGTTCAGGCCTTGGTCAAAATGCAACCCTATCTCCAAGACCATTTTCGTCAGTTCATGTTGCAGTCGCTAGCGTATCTATGGTGTAGTGGTTATCACGTCCGCTTTACACGCGGAAGGTCTCAGGTTGAGCCCTGATAGATACATAGAAGGTTGATATTTTAGCGATATGTGGACGAGTGAATTGGAGGCTCTCGGTCTCGAAAATTTGCCCATTTTTAAAACGGTTTCATCGTATTTACGATGGCTATGACGGGTATCTATGGTGTAGTGGTTATCACGTCCGCCTAACACGCGGAAGGTCCCAGGTTCGAGCCCTGGTAGATACATAATGTTCTTTTTTGACTTGTTGTTAGAACGAAACTTTCGGAGGTTTTTGGCAATTTTTTTAAATTGAAAAGTGACATATTTTGGGTCCTTGGTAGTATAGTGCTGAGTATCACCGCCTGTTTTACGGAAGACCTGAGTTAAATTCCCCGCCGGGGAGGCATGACCGGCTTCAGTTTTTAAAGATTGCAGAAAATATTTTGGTGGCAATGAAACGGTTTCTTCTTAATACCAAAAATATCCGTTTTAAAGAAATCCACTGGTTCAGGCCTTGGTCAAAATGCAACCCTATCTCCAAGACCATTTTCGTCAGTTCATGTTGCAGTCGCTAGCGTATCTATGGTGTAGTGGTTATCACGTCCGCTTTACACGCGGAAGGTCTCAGGTTGAGCCCTGATAGATACATAGAAGGTTGATATTTTAGCGATATGTGGACGAGTGAATTGGAGGCTCTCGGTCTCGAAAATTTGCCCATTTTTAAAACGGTTTCATCGTATTTACGATGGTTATGACGGGTATCTATGGTGTAGTGGTTATCACGTCCGCCTAACACGCGGAAGGTCCCAGGTTCGAGCCCTGGTAGAAACATAATTTTCTTTTTTGACTTGTTGTTAGAACGAAACTTTCGGAGGTTTTTGGCAATTTTTTTAAATTGAAAAGTGACATATTTTGGGTCCTTGGTAGTATAGTGCTGAGTATCACCGCCTGTTTTACGGAAGACCTGAGTTAAATTCCCCGCCGGGGAGGCATGACCGGCTTCAGTTTTTAAAGATTGCAGAAAATATTTTGGTGGCAATGAAACGGTTTCTTCTTAATACCAAAAATATCCGTTTTAAAGAAATCCACTGGTTCAGGCCTTGGTCAAAATGCAACCCTATCTCCAAGACCATTTTCGTCAGTTCATGTTGCAGTCGCTAGCGTATCTATGGTGTAGTGGTTATCACGTCCGCTTTACACGCGGAAGGTCTCAGGTTGAGCCCTGATAGATACATAGAAGGTTGATATTTTAGCGATATGTGGACGAGTGAATTGGAGGCTCTCGGTCTCGAAAATTTGCCCATTTTTAAAACGGTTTCATCGTATTTACGATGGCTATGACGTGTATCTATGGTGTAGTGGTTATCACGTCCGCCTAACACGCGGAAGGTCCAAGGTTCGAGCCCTGGTAGATACATAATGTTCTTTTTTGACTTGTTGTTAGAACGATACTTTCGGAGGTTTTTGGCAATTTTTTTAAATTGAAAAGTGACATATTTTGGGTCCTTGGTAGTATAGTGCTGAGTATCACCGCCTGTTTTACGGAAGACCTGAGTTAAATTCCCCGCCGGGGAGGCATGACCGGCTTCAGTTTTTAAAGATTGCAGAAAATATTTTGGTGGCAATGAAACGGTTTCTTCTTAATACCAAAAATATCCGTTTTAAAGAAATCCACTGGTTCAGGCCTTGGTCAAAATGCAACCCTATCTCCAAGACCATTTTCGTCAGTTCATGTTGCAGTCGCTAGCGTATCTTTGGTGTAGTGGTTATCACGTCCGCTTTACACGCGGAAGGTCTCAGGTTGAGCCCTGATAGATACATAGAAGGTTGATATTTTAGCGATATGTGGACGAGTGAATTGGAGGCTCTCGTACTCGAAAATTTGCCCATTTTTAAAACGGTTTCATCGTATTTACGATGGTTATGACGGGTATCTATGGTGTAGTGGTTATCACGTCCGCCTAACACGCGGAAGGTCCCAGGTTCGAGCCCTGGTAGATACATAATGTTCTTTTTTGACTTGTTGTTAGAACGAAACTTTCGGAGGTTTTTGGCAATTTTTTTAAATTGAAAAGTGACATATTTTGGGTCCTTGGTAGTATAGTGCTGAGTATCACCGCCTGTTTTACGGAAGACCTGAGTTAAATTCCCCGCCGGGGAGGCATGACCGGCTTCAGTTTTTAAAGATTGCAGAAAATATTTTGGTGGCAATGAAACGGTTTCTTCTTAATACCAAAAATATCCGTTTTAAAGAAATCCACTGGTTCAGGCCTTGGTCAAAATGCAACCCTATCTCCAAGACCATTTTCGTCAGTTCATGTTGCAGTCGCTAGCGTATCTATGGTGTAGTGGTTATCACGTCCGCTTTACACGCGGAAGGTCTCAGGTTGAGCCCTGATAGATACATAGAAGGTTGATATTTTAGCGATATGTGGACGAGTGAATTGGAGGCTCTCGGTCTCGAAAATTTGCCCATTTTTAAAACGGTTTCATCGTATTTACGATGGCTATGACGTGTATCTATGGTGTAGTGGTTATCACGTCCGCCTAACACGCGGAAGGTCCAAGGTTCGAGCCCTGGTAGATACATAATGTTCTTTTTTGACTTGTTGTTAGAACGATACTTTCGGAGGTTTTTGGCAATTTTTTTAAATTGAAAAGTGACATATTTTGGGTCCTTGGTAGTATAGTGCTGAGTATCACCGCCTGTTTTACGGAAGACCTGAGTTAAATTCCCCGCCGGGGAGGCATGACCGGCTTCAGTTTTTAAAGATTGCAGAAAATATTTTGGTGGCAATGAAACGGTTTCTTCTTAATACCAAAAATATCCGTTTTAAAGAAATCCACTGGTTCAGGCCTTGGTCAAAATGCAACCCTATCTCCAAGACCATTTTCGTCAGTTCATGTTGCAGTCGCTAGCGTATCTTTGGTGTAGTGGTTATCACGTCCGCTTTACACGCGGAAGGTCTCAGGTTGAGCCCTGATAGATACATAGAAGGTTGATATTTTAGCGATATGTGGACGAGTGAATTGGAGGCTCTCGTACTCGAAAATTTGCCCATTTTTAAAACGGTTTCATCGTATTTACGATGGTTATGACGGGTATCTATGGTGTAGTGGTTATCACGTCCGCCTAACACGCGGAAGGTCCCAGGTTCGAGCCCTGGTAGATACATAATGTTCTTTTTTGACTTGTTGTTAGAACGAAACTTTCGGAGGTTTTTGGCAATTTTTTTAAATTGAAAAGTGACATATTTTGGGTCCTTGGTAGTATAGTGCTGAGTATCACCGCCTGTTTTACGGAAGACCTGAGTTAAATTCCCCGCCGGGGAGGCATGACCGGCTTCAGTTTTTAAAGATGGCAGAAAATATTTTGGTGGCAATGAAACGGTTTCTTCTTAATACCAAAAATATCCGTTTTAAAGAAATCCACTGGTTCAGGCCTTGGTCAAAATGCAACCCTATCTCCAAGACCATTTTCGTCAGTTCATGTTGCAGTCGCTAGCGTATCTATGGTGTAGTGGTTATCACGTCCGCTTTACACGCGGAAGGTCTCAGGTTGAGCCCTGATAGATACATAGAAGGTTGATATTTTAGCGATATGTGGACGAGTGAATTGGAGGCTCTCGGTCTCGAAAATTTGCCCATTTTGAAAACGGTTTCATCGTATTTACGATGGCTATGACGGGTATCTATGGTGTAGTGGTTATCACGTCCGCCTAACACGCGGAAGGTCCCAGGTTCGAGCCCTGGTAGATACATAATGTTCTTTTTTGACTTGTTGTTAGAACGAAACTTTCGGAGGTTTTTGGCAATTTTTTTAAATTGAAAAGTGACATATTTTGGGTCCTTGGTAGTATAGTGCTGAGTATCACCGCCTGTTTTACGGAAGACCTGAGTTAAATTCCCCGCCGGGGAGGCATGACCGGCTTCAGTTTTTAAAGATTGCAGAAAATATTTTGGTGGCAATGAAACGGTTTCTTCTTAATACCAAAAATATCCGTTTTAAAGAAATCCACTGGTTCAGGCCTTGGTCAAAATGCAACCCTATCTCCAAGACCATTTTCGTCAGTTCATGTTGCAGTCGCTAGCGTATCTATGGTGTAGTGGTTATCACGTCCGCTTTACACGCGGAAGGTCTCAGGTTGAGCCCTGATAGATACATAGAAGGTTGATATTTTAGCGATATGTGGACGAGTGAATTGGAGGCTCTCGGTCTCGAAAATTTGCCCATTTTTAAAACGGTTTCATCGTATTTACGATGGCTATGACGGGTATCTATGGTGTAGTGGTTATCACGTCCGCCTAACACGCGGAAGGTCCCAGGTTCGAGCCCTGGTAGATACATAATGTTCTTTTTTGACTTGTTGTTAGAACGAAACTTTCGGAGGTTTTTGGCAATTTTTTTAAATTGAAAAGTGACATATTTTGGGTCCTTGGTAGTATAGTGCTGAGTATCACCGCCTGTTTTACGGAAGACCTGAGTTAAATTCCCCGCCGGGGAGGCATGACCGGCTTCAGTTTTTAAAGATTGCAGAAAATATTTTGGTGGCAATGAAACGGTTTCTTCTTAATACCAAAAATATCCGTTTTAAAGAAATCCACTGGTTCAGGCCTTGGTCAATATGCAACCCTATCTCCAAGACCATTTTCGTCAGTTCATGTTGCAGTCGCTAGCGTATCTATGGTGTAGTGGTTATCACGTCCGCTTTACACGCGGAAGGTCTCAGGTTGAGCCCTGATAGATACATAGAAGGTTGATATTTTAGCGATATGTGGACGAGTGAATTGGAGGCTCTCGGTCTCGAAAATTTGCCCATTTTTAAAACGGTTTCATCGTATTTACGATGGTTATGACGGGTATCTATGGTGTAGTGGTTATCACGTCCGCCTAACACGCGGAAGGTCCCAGGTTCGAGCCCTGGTAGAAACATAATTTTCTTTTTTGACTTGTTGTTAGAACGAAACTTTCGGAGGTTTTTGGCAATTTTTTTAAATTGAAAAGTGACATATTTTGGGTCCTTGGTAGTATAGTGCTGAGTATCACCGCCTGTTTTACGGAAGACCTGAGTTAAATTCCCCGCCGGGGAGGCATGACCGGCTTCAGTTTTTAAAGATTGCAGAAAATATTTTGGTGGCAATGAAACGGTTTCTTCTTAATACCAAAAATATCCGTTTTAAAGAAATCCACTGGTTCAGGCCTTGGTCAAAATGCAACCCTATCTCCAAGACCATTTTCGTCAGTTCATGTTGCAGTCGCTAGCGTATCTATGGTGTAGTGGTTATCACGTCCGCTTTACACGCGGAAGGTCTCAGGTTGAGCCCTGATAGATACATAGAAGGTTGATATTTTAGCGATATGTGGACGAGTGAATTGGAGGCTCTCGGTCTCGAAAATTTGCCCATTTTTGAAACGGTTTCATCGTATTTACGATGGCTATGACGGGTATCTATGGTGTAGTGGTTATCACGTCCGCCTAACACGCGGAAGGTCCCAGGTTCGAGCCCTGGTAGATACATAATGTTCTTTTTTGACTTGTTGTTAGAACGAAACTTTCGGAGGTTTTTGGCAATTTTTTTAAATTGAAAAGTGACATATTTTGGGTCCTTGGTAGTATAGTGCTGAGTATCACCGCCTGTTTTACGGAAGACCTGAGTTAAATTCCCCGCCGGGGAGGCATGAGAGGCTTCAGTTTTTAAAGATTGCAGAAAATATTTTGGTGGCAATGAAACGGTTTCTTCTTAATACCAAAAATATCCGTTTTAAAGAAATCCACTGGTTCAGGCCTTGGTCAAAATGCAACCCTATCTCCAAGACCATTTTCGTCAGTTCATGTTGCAGTCGCTAGCGTATCTATGGTGTAGTGGTTATCACGTCCGCTTTACACGCGGAAGGTCTCAGGTTGAGCCCTGATAGATACATAGAAGGTTGATATTTTAGCGATATGTGGACGAGTGAATTGGAGGCTCTCGGTCTCGAAAATTTGCCCATTTTTAAAACGGTTTCATCGTATTTACGATGGCTATGACGGGTATCTATGGTGTAGTGGTTATCACGTCCGCCTAACACGCGGAAGGTCCCAGGTTCGAGCCCTGGTAGATACATAATGTTCTTTTTTGACTTGTTGTTAGAACGAAACTTTCGGAGGTTTTTGGCAATTTTTTTAAATTGAAAAGTGACATATTTTGGGTCCTTGGTAGTATAGTGCTGAGTATCACCGCCTGTTTTACGGAAGACCTGAGTTAAATTCCCCGCCGGGGAGGCATGACCGGCTTCAGTTTTTAAAGATTGCAGAAAATATTTTGGTGGCAATGAAACGGTTTCTTCTTAATACCAAAAATATCCGTTTTAAAGAAATCCACTGGTTCAGGCCTTGGTCAAAATGCAACCCTATCTCCAAGACTTTTTTCGTCAGTTCATGTTGCAGTCGCTAGCGTATCTATGGTGTAGTGGTTATCACGTCCGCTTTACACGCGGAAGGTCTCAGGTTGAGCCCTGATAGATACATAGAAGGTTGATATTTTAGCGATATGTGGACGAGTGAATTGGAGGCTCTCGGTCTCGAAAATTTGTCCATTTTTAAAACGGTTTCATCGTATTTACGATGGCTATGACGGGTATCTATGGTGTAGTGGTTATCACGTCCGCCTAACACGCGGAAGGTCCCAGGTTCGAGCCCTGGTAGATACATAATGTTCTTTTTTGACTTGTTGTTAGAACGAAACTTTCGGAGGTTTTTGGCAATTTTTTTAAATTGAAAACTGATATGTTTTGGGTATCTATGGTGTAGTGGTTATCACGTCCGCCTAACACGCGGAAGGTCCCAGGTTCGAGCCCTGGTAGAAACATAATTTTCTTTTTTGACTTGTTGTTAGAACGAAACTTTCGGAGGTTTTTGGCAATTTTTTTAAATTGAAAAGTGAAAAGTTTTGGGTATCTATGGTGTAGTGGTTATCACGTCCGCCTAACACGCGGAATGTCCCAGGTTCGAGCCCTGGTAGATACATAATGTTCTGTTTTGACTTGTTGTTAGAACGAAACTTTCGGAGGTTTTTGGCAATTTTTTTAAATTGAAAAGTGACATATTTTGGGTCCTTGGTAGTATAGTGCTGAGTATCACCGCCTGTTTTACGGAAGACCTGAGTTAAATTCCCCGCCGGGGAGGCATGACCGGCTTCAGTTTTTTAAGATTGCAGAAAATATTTTGGTGGCAATGAAACGGTTTCTTCTTAATACCAAAAATATCCGTTTTAAAGAAATCCACTGGTTCAGGCCTTGGTCAAAATGCAACCCTATCTCCAAGACCATTTTCGTCAGTTCATGTTGCAGTCGCTAGCGTATCTATGGTGTAGTGGTTATCACGTCCGCTTTACACGCGGAAGGTCTCAGGTTGAGCCCTGATAGATACATAGAAGGTTGATATTTTAGCGATATGTGGACGAGTGAATTGGAGGCTCTCGCTCTCGAAAATTTGTCCATTTTAAAAACGGTTTCATCGTATTTACGATGGCTATGACGGGTATCTATGGTGTAGTGGTTATCACGTCCGCCTAACACGCGGAAGGTCCCAGGTTCGAGCCCTGGTAGATACATAATGTTCTTTTTTGACTTGTTGTTAGAACGAAACTTTCGGAGGTTTTTGGCAATTTTTTTAAATTGAAAAGTGACATATTTTGGGTCCTTGGTAGTATAGTGCTGAGTATCACCGCCTGTTTTACGGAAGACCTGAGTTAAATTCCCCGCCGGGGAGGCATGACCGGCTTCAGTTTTTAAAGATTGCAGAAAATATTTTGGTGGCAATGAAACGGTTTCTTCTTAATACCAAAAATATCCGTTTTAGAGAAATCCACTGGTTCAGGCCTTGGTCAAAATGCAACCCTATCTCCAAGACCATTTTCGTCAGTTCATGTTGCAGTCGCTAGCGTATCTATGGTGTAGTGGTTATCACGTCCGCTTTACACGCGGAAGGTCTCAGGTTCGAGCCCTGATAGATACAAAGAAGGTTGATATTTTAGCGATATGTGGACGAGTGAATTGGAGGCTCTCGGTCTGGAAAATTTGCCCATTTTTAAAACGGTTTCATCGTATTTACGATGGCTATGACGGGTATCTATGGTGTAGTGGTTATCACGTCCGCCTAACACGCGGAAGGTCCCAGGTTCGAGCCCTGGTAGATACATAATGTTCTTTTTTGACTTGTTGTTAGAACGAAACTTTCGGAGGTTTTTGGCAATTTTTTTAAATTGAAAACTGATATGTTTTGGGTATCTATGGTGTAGTGGTTATCACGTCCGCCTAACACGCGGAAGGTCCCAGGTTCGAGCCCTGGTAGAAACATAATTTTCTTTTTTGACTTGTTGTTAGAACGAAACTTTCGGAGGTTTTTGGCAATTTTTTTAAATTGAAAAGTGAAAAGTTTTGGGTATCTATGGTGTAGTGGTTATCACGTCCGCCTAACACGCGGAATGTCCCAGGTTCGAGCCCTGGTAGATACATAGTGTTCTGTTTTGACTTGTTGTTAGAACGAAACTTTCGGAGGTTTTTGGCAATTTTTTTAAATTGAAAAGTGACATATTTTGGGTCCTTGGTAGTATAGTGCTGAGTATCACCGCCTGTTTTACGGAAGACCTGAGTTAAATTCCCCGCCGGGGAGGCATGACCGGCTTCAGTTTTTAAAGATTGCAGAAAATATTTTGGTGGCAATGAAACGGTTTCTTCTTAATACCAAAAATATCCGTTTTAAAGAAATCCACTGGTTCAGGCCTTGGTCAAAATGCAACCCTATCTCCAAGACTTTTTTCGTCAGTTCATGTTGCAGTCGCTAGCGTATCTATGGTGTAGTGGTTATCACGTCCGCTTTACACGCGGAAGGTCTCAGGTTGAGCCCTGATAGATACATAGAAGGTTGATATTTTAGCGATATGTGGACGAGTGAATTGGAGGCTCTCGGTCTCGAAAATTTGTCCATTTTTAAAACGGTTTCATCGTATTTACGATGGCTATGACGGGTATCTATGGTGTAGTGGTTATCACGTCCGCCTAACACGCGGAAGGTCCCAGGTTCGAGCCCTGGTAGATACATAATGTTCTTTTTTGACTTGTTGTTAGAACGAAACTTTCGGAGGTTTTTGGCAATTTTTTTAAATTGAAAACTGATATGTTTTGGGTATCTATGGTGTAGTGGTTATCACGTCCGCCTAACACGCGGAAGGTCCCAGGTTCGAGCCCTGGTAGAAACATAATTTTCTTTTTTGACTTGTTGTTAGAACGAAACTTTCGGAGGTTTTTGGCAATTTTTTTAAATTGAAAAGTGAAAAGTTTTGGGTATCTATGGTGTAGTGGTTATCACGTCCGCCTAACACGCGGAATGTCCCAGGTTCGAGCCCTGGTAGATACATAATGTTCTGTTTTGACTTGTTGTTAGAACGAAACTTTCGGAGGTTTTTGGCAATTTTTTTAAATTGAAAAGTGACATATTTTGGGTCCTTGGTAGTATAGTGCTGAGTATCACCGCCTGTTTTACGGAAGACCTGAGTTAAATTCCCCGCCGGGGAGGCATGACCGGCTTCAGTTTTTTAAGATTGCAGAAAATATTTTGGTGGCAATGAAACGGTTTCTTCTTAATACCAAAAATATCCGTTTTAAAGAAATCCACTGGTTCAGGCCTTGGTCAAAATGCAACCCTATCTCCAAGACCATTTTCGTCAGTTCATGTTGCAGTCGCTAGCGTATCTATGGTGTAGTGGTTATCACGTCCGCTTTACACGCGGAAGGTCTCAGGTTGAGCCCTGATAGATACATAGAAGGTTGATATTTTAGCGATATGTGGACGAGTGAATTGGAGGCTCTCGCTCTCGAAAATTTGTCCATTTTAAAAACGGTTTCATCGTATTTACGATGGCTATGACGGGTATCTATGGTGTAGTGGTTATCACGTCCGCCTAACACGCGGAAGGTCCCAGGTTCGAGCCCTGGTAGATACATAATGTTCTTTTTTGACTTGTTGTTAGAACGAAACTTTCGGAGGTTTTTGGCAATTTTTTTAAATTGAAAAGTGACATATTTTGGGTCCTTGGTAGTATAGTGCTGAGTATCACCGCCTGTTTTACGGAAGACCTGAGTTAAATTCCCCGCCGGGGAGGCATGACCGGCTTCAGTTTTTAAAGATTGCAGAAAATATTTTGGTGGCAATGAAACGGTTTCTTCTTAATACCAAAAATATCCGTTTTAGAGAAATCCACTGGTTCAGGCCTTGGTCAAAATGCAACCCTATCTCCAAGACCATTTTCGTCAGTTCATGTTGCAGTCGCTAGCGTATCTATGGTGTAGTGGTTATCACGTCCGCTTTACACGCGGAAGGTCTCAGGTTCGAGCCCTGATAGATACAAAGAAGGTTGATATTTTAGCGATATGTGGACGAGTGAATTGGAGGCTCTCGGTCTGGAAAATTTGCCCATTTTTAAAACGGTTTCATCGTATTTACGATGGCTATGACGGGTATCTATGGTGTAGTGGTTATCACGTCCGCCTAACACGCGGAAGGTCCCAGGTTCGAGCCCTGGTAGATACATAATGTTCTTTTTTGACTTGTTGTTAGAACGAAACTTTCGGAGGTTTTTGGCAATTTTTTTAAATTGAAAACTGATATGTTTTGGGTATCTATGGTGTAGTGGTTATCACGTCCGCCTAACACGCGGAAGGTCCCAGGTTCGAGCCCTGGTAGAAACATAATTTTCTTTTTTGACTTGTTGTTAGAACGAAACTTTCGGAGGTTTTTGGCAATTTTTTTAAATTGAAAAGTGAAAAGTTTTGGGTATCTATGGTGTAGTGGTTATCACGTCCGCCTAACACGCGGAATGTCCCAGGTTCGAGCCCTGGTAGATACATAGTGTTCTGTTTTGACTTGTTGTTAGAACGAAACTTTCGGAGGTTTTTGGCAATTTTTTTAAATTGAAAAGTGACATATTTTGGGTCCTTGGTAGTATAGTGCTGAGTATCACCGCCTGTTTTACGGAAGACCTGAGTTAAATTCCCCGCCGGGGAGGCATGACCGGCTTCAGTTTTTTAAGATTGCAGAAAATATTTTGGTGGCAATGAAACGGTTTCTTCTTAATACCAAAAATATCCGTTTTAAAGAAATCCACTGGTTCAGGCCTTGGTCAAAATGCAACCCTATCTCCAAGACCATTTTCGTCAGTTCATGTTGCAGTCGCTAGCGTATCTATGGTGTAGTGGTTATCACGTCCGCTTTACACGCGGAAGGTCTCAGGTTGAGCCCTGATAGATACATAGAAGGTTGATATTTTAGCGATATGTGGACGAGTGAATTGGAGGCTCTCGGTCTCGAAAATTTGTCCATTTTAAAAACGGTTTCATCGTATTTACGATGGCTATGACGGGTATCTATGGTGTAGTGGTTATCACGTCCGCCTAACACGCGGAAGGTCCCAGGTTCGAGCCCTGGTAGATACATAATGTTCTTTTTTGACTTGTTGTTAGAACGAAACTTTCGGAGGTTTTTGGCAATTTTTTTAAATTGAAAAGTGACATATTTTGGGTCCTTGGTAGTATAGTGCTGAGTATCACCGCCTGTTTTACGGAAGACCTGAGTTAAATTCCCCGCCGGGGAGGCATGACCGGCTTCAGTTTTTAAAGATTGCAGAAAATATTTTGGTGGCAATGAAACGGTTTCTTCTTAATACCAAAAATATCCGTTTTAGAGAAATCCACTGGTTCAGGCCTTGGTCAAAATGCAACCCTATCTCCAAGACCATTTTCGTCAGTTCATGTTGCAGTCGCTAGCGTATCTATGGTGTAGTGGTTATCACGTCCGCTTTACACGCGGAAGGTCTCAGGTTGAGCCCTGATAGATACATAGAAGGTTGATATTTTAGCGATATGTGGACGAGTGAATTGGAGGCTCTCGGTCTCGAAAATTTGCCCATTTTTAAAACGGTTTCATCGTATTTACGATGGCTATGACGGGTATCTATGGTGTAGTGGTTATCACGTCCGCCTAACACGCGGAAGGTCCCAGGTTCGAGCCCTGGTAGATACATAATGTTCTTTTTTGACTTGTTGTTAGAACGAAACTTTCGGAGGTTTTTGGCAATTTTTTTAAATTGAAAAGTGACATATTTTGGGTCCTTGGTAGTATAGTGCTGAGTATCACCGCCTGTTTTACGGAAGACCTGAGTTAAATTCCCCGCCGGGGAGGCATGACCGGCTTCAGTTTTTAAAGATTGCAGAAAATATTTTGGTGGCAATGAAACGGTTTCTTCTTAATACCAAAAATATCCGTTTTAAAGAAATCCACTGGTTCAGGCCTTGGTCAAAATGCAACCCTATCTCCAAGACGATTTTCGTCAGTTCATGTTGCAGTCGCTAGCGTATCTATGGTGTAGTGGTTATCACGTCCGCTTTACACGCGGAAGGTCTCAGGTTCGAGCCCTGATAGATACAAAGAAGGTTGATATTTTAGCGATATGTGGACGAGTGAATTGGAGGCTCTCGGTCTCGAAAATTTGCCCATTTTTAAAAGAGTTTCATCGTATTTACGATGGCTATGTCGGGTATCTATGGTGTAGTGGTTATCACGTCCGCCTAACACGCGGAAGGTCCCAGGTTCGAGCCCTGGTAGATACATAATGTTCTTTTTTGACTTGTTGTTAGAACGAAACTTTCGGAGGTTTTTGGCAATTTTTTTAAATTGAAAAGTGATATGTTTTGGGTATCTATGGTGTAGTGGTTATCACGTCCGCCTAACACGCGGAAGGTCCCAGTTTCGAGCCCTGGTAGAAACATAATTTTCTTTTTTGACTTGTTGTTAGAACGAAACTTTCGGAGGTTTTTGGCAATTTTTTTAAATTGAAAAGTGAAATGTTTTGGGTATCTATGGTGTAGTGGTTATCACGTCCGCCTGACCCGCGGAAGGTCCCAGGTTCGAGCCCTGGTAGATACATAATGTTCTTTTTTGACTTGTTGTTAGAACGAAACTTTCGGAGGTTTTTGGCAATTTTTTTAAATTGAAAAGTGACATATTTTGGGTCCTTGGTAGTATAGTGCTGAGTATCACCGCCTGTTTTACGGAAGACCTGAGTTAAATTCCCCGCCGGGGAGGCATGACCGGCTTCAGTTTTTAAAGATTGCAGAAAATATTTTGGTGGCAATGAAACGGTTTCTTCTTAATACCAAAAATATCCGTTTTAAAGAAATCCACTGGTTCAGGCCTTGGTCAAAATGCAACCCTATCTCCAAGACGATTTTCGTCAGTTCATGTTGCAGTCGCTAGCGTATCTATGGTGTAGTGGTTATCACGTCCGCTTTACACGCGGAAGGTCTCAGGTTCGAGCCCTGATAGTTACAAAGAAGGTTGATATTTTAGCGATATGTGGACGAGTGAATTGGAGGCTCTCGGTCTGGAAAATTTGCCCATTTTTAAAACAGTTTCATCGTATTTACGATGGCTATGACGGGTATCTATGGTGTAGTGGTTATCACGTCCGCCTAACACGCGGAAGGTCCCAGGTTCGAGCCCTGGTAGATACATAATGTTCTTTTTTGACTTGTTGTTAGAACGAAACTTTCGGAGGTTTTTGGCAATTTTTTTAAATTGAAAAGTGATATGTTTTGGGTATCTATGGTGTAGTGGTTATCACGTCCGCCTAACACGCGGAAGGTCCCAGGTTCGTGCCCTGGTAGAAACATAATTTTCTTTTTTGACTTGTTGTTAGAACGAAACTTTCGGAGGTTTTTGTCAATTTTTTTAAATTGAAAAGTGAAAAGTTTTGGGTATCTATGGTGTAGTGGTTATCACGTCCGCCTACCACGCGGAATGTCCCAGGTTCGAGCCTTGGTAGATACATAATGTTCTGTTTTGACTTGTTGTTAGAACGAAACTTTCGGAGGTTTTTGGCAATTTTTTTAAATTGAAAAGTGACATATTTTGGGTCCTTGGTAGTATAGTGCTGAGTATCACCGCCTGTTTTACGGAAGACCTGAGTTAAATTCCCCGCCGGGGAGGCATGACCGGCTTCAGTTTTTAAAGATTGCAGAAAATATTTTGGTGGCAATGAAACGGTTTCTTCTTAATACCAAAAATATCCGTTTTAAAGAAATCCACTGTTTCAGGCCTTGGTCAAAATGCAACCCTATCTCCAAGACCATTTTCGTCAGTTCATGTTGCAGTCGCTAGCGTATCTATGGTGTAGTGGTTATCACGTCCGCTTTACACGCGGAAGGTCTCAGGTTGAGCCCTGATAGATACATAGAAGGTTGATATTTTAGCGATATGTGGACGAGTGAATTGGAGGCTCTCGGTCTCGAAAATTTGCCCATTTTTAAAACGGTTTCATCGTATTTACGATGGCTGTGACGGGTATCTATGGTGTAGTGGTTATCACGTCCGCCTAACACGCGGAAGGTCCCAGGTTCGAGCCCTGGTAGATACATAATGTTCTTTTTTGACTTGTTGTTAGAACGAAACTTTCGGAGGTTTTTGGCAATTTTTTTAAATTGAAAAGTGACATATTTTGGGTCCTTGGTAGTATAGTGCTGAGTATCACCGCCTGTTTTACGGAAGACCTGAGTTAAATTCCCCGCCGGGGAGGCTTGACCGGCTTCAGTTTTTAAAGATTGCAGAAAATATTTTGGTGGCAATGAAACGGTTTCTTCTTAATACCAAAAATATCCGTTTTAAAGAAACCCACTGGTTCAGGCCTTGGTCAAAATGCAACCCTATCTCCAAGACCATTTTCGTCAGTTCATGTTGCAGTCGCTAGCGTATCTATGGTGTAGTGGTTATCACGTCCGCTTTACACGCGGAAGGTCTCAGGTTCGAGCCCTGATAGATACAAAGAAGGTTGATATTTTAGCGATATGTGGACGAGTGAATTGGAGGCTCTCGGTCTGGAAAATTTGCCCATTTTTAAAACAGTTTCATCGTATTTACGATGGCTATGACGGGTATCTATGGTGTAGTGGTTATCACGTCCGCCTAACACGCGGAAGGTCCCAGGTTCGAGCCCTGGTAGAAACATAATTTTCTTTTTTGACTTGTTGTTAGAACGAAACTTTCGGAGGTTTTTGGCAATTTTTTTAAATTGAAAAGTGACATATTTTGGGTCCTTGGTAGTATAGTGCTGAGTATCACCGCCTGTTTTACGGAAGACCTGAGTTAAATTCCCCGCCGGGGAGGCATGACCGGCTTCTGTTTTTAAAGATTGCAGAAAATATTTTGGTGGCAATGAAACGGTTTCTTCTTAATACCAAAAATATCCGTTTTAAAGAAATCCACTGGTTCAGGCCTTGGTCAAAATGCAACCCTATCACCCAGACGATTTTCGTCAGTTCATGTTACAGTCGCTAGCGTATCTATGGTGTAGTGGTTATCACGTCCGCTTTACACGCGGAAGGTCTCAGGTTGAGTCCTGATAGATACATAGAAGGTTGATATTTTAGCGATATGTGGACGAGTGAATTGGAGGCTCTCGGTCTCGAAAATTTGCCCATTTTTAAAACGGTTTCATCGTATTTACGATGGCTATGACGGGTATCTATGGTGTAGTGGTTATCACGTCCGCCTAACACGCGGAAGGTCCCAGGTTCGAGCCCTGGTAGATACATAATGTTCTTTTTTGACTTGTTGTTAGAACGAAACTTTCGGAGGTTTTTGGCAATTTTTTTAAATTGAAAAGTGACATATTTTGGGTCCTTGGTAGTATAGTGCTGAGTATCACCGCCTGTTTTACGGAAGACCTGAGTTAAATTCCCCGCCGGGGAGGCATGACCGGCTTCAGTTTTTAAAGATTGCAGAAAATATTTTGGTGGCAATGAAACGGTTTCTTCTTAATACCAAAAATATCCGTTTTAAAGAAATCCACTGGTTCAGGCCTTGGTCAAAATGCAACCCTATCTCCAAGACCATTTTCGTCAGTTCATGTTGCAGTCGCTAGCGTATCTATGGTGTAGTGGTTATCACGTCCGCTTTACACGCGGAAGGTCTCAGGTTGAGCCCTGATAGATACATAGAAGGTTGATATTTTAGCGATATGTGGACGAGTGAATTGGAGGCTCTCGGTCTCGAAAATTTGCCCATTTTTAAAACGGTTTCATCGTATTTACGATGGCTATGACGGGTATCTATGGTGTAGTGGTTATCACGTCCGCCTAACACGCGGAAGGTCCCAGGTTCGAGCCATGGTAGATACATAATGTTCTTTTTTGACTTGTTGTTAGAACGAAACTTTCGGAGGTTTTTGGCAATTTTTTTAAATTGAAAAGTGACATATTTTGGGTCCTAGGTAGTATAGTGCTGAGTATCACCGCCTGTTTTACGGAAGACCTGAGTTAAATTCCCCGCCGGGGAGGCATATCCGGCTTCAGTTTTTAAAGATTGCAGAAAATATTTTGGTGGCAATGAAACGGTTTCTTCTTAATACCAAAAATATCCGTTTTAGAGAAATCCACTGGTTCAGGCCTTGGTCAAAATGCAACCCTATCTCCAAGACCATTTTCGTCAGTTCATGTTGCAGTCGCTAGCGTATCTATGGTGTAGTGGTTATCACGTCCGCTTTACACGCGGAAGGTCTCAGGTTGAGCCCTGATAGATACATAGAAGGTTGATATTTTAGCGATATGTGGACGAGTGAATTGGAGGCTCTCGGTCTCGAAAATTTGCCCATTTTTAAAACGGTTTCATCGTATTTACGATGGCTATGACGGGTATCTATGGTGTAGTGGTTATCACGTCCGCCTAACACGCGGAAGGTCCCAGGTTCGAGCCCTGGTAGATACATAATGTTCTTTTTTGACTTGTTGTTAGAACGAAACTTTCGGAGGTTTTTGGCAATTTTTTTAAATTGAAAAGTGACATATTTTGGGTCCTTGGTAGTATAGTGCTGAGTATCACCGCCTGTTTTACGGAAGACCTGAGTTAAATTCCCCGCCGGGGAGGCATGACCGGCTTCAGTTTTTAAAGATTGCAGAAAATATTTTGGTGGCAATGAAACGGTTTCTTCTTAATACCAAAAATATCCGTTTTAAAGAAATCCACTGGTTCAGGCCTTGGTCAAAATGCAACCCTATCTCCAAGACCATTTTCGTCAGTTCATGTTGCAGTCGCTAGCGTATCTATGGTGTAGTGGTTATCACGTCCGCTTTACACGCGGAAGGTCTCAGATTGAGCCCTGATAGATACATAGAAGGTTGATATTTTAGCGATATGTGGACGAGTGAATTGGAGGCTCTCGGTCTCGAAAATTTGCCCATATTTAAAACGGTTTCATCGTATTTACGATGGCTATGACGGGTATCTATGGTGTAGTGGTTATCACGTCCGCCTAACACGCGGAAGGTCCCAGGTTCGAGCCATGGTAGATACATAATGTTCTTTTTTGACTTGTTGTTAGAACGAAACTTTCGGAGGTTTTTGGCAATTTTTTTAAATTGAAAAGTGACATATTTTGGGTCCTTGGTAGTATAGTGCTGAGTATCACCGCCTGTTTTACGGAAGACCTGAGTTAAATTCCCCGCCGGGGAGGCATGACCGGCTTCAGTTTTTAAAGATTGCAGAAAATATTTTGGTGGCAATGAAACGGTTTCTTCTTAATACCAAAAATATCCGTTTTAGAGAAATCCACTGGTTCAGGCCTTGGTCAAAATGCAACCCTATCTCCAAGACCATTTTCGTCAGTTCATGTTGCAGTCGCTAGCGTATCTATGGTGTAGTGGTTATCACGTCCGCTTTACACGCGGAAGGTCTCAGGTTGAGCCCTGATAGATACATAGAAGGTTGATATTTTAGCGATATGTGGACGAGTGAATTGGAGGCTCTCGGTCTCGAAAATTTGCCCATTTTTAAAACGGTTTCATCGTATTTACGATGGCTATGACGGGTATCTATGGTGTAGTGGTTATCAGGTCCGCCTAACACGCGGAAGGTCCCAGGTTCGAGCCCTGGTAGATACATAATGTTCTTTTTTGACTTGTTGTTAGAACGAAACTTTCGGAGGTTTTTGGCAATTTTTTTAAATTGAAAAGTGACATATTTTGGGTCCTTGGTAGTATAGTGCTGAGTATCACCGCCTGTTTTACGGAAGACCTGAGTTGAATTCCCCGCCGGGGAGGCATGACCGGCTTCAGTTTTTAAAGATTGCAGAAAATATTTTGGTGGCAATGAAACGGTTTCTTCTTAATACCAAAAATATCCGTTTTAAAGAAATCCACTGGTTCAGGCCTTGGTCAAAATGCAACCCTATCTCCAAGACCATTTTCGTCAGTTCATGTTGCAGTCGCTAGCGTATCTATGGTGTAGTGGTTATCACGTCCGCTTTACACGCGGAAGGTCTCAGGTTGAGCCCTGATAGATACATAGAAGGTTGATATTTTAGCGATATGTGGACGAGTGAATTGGAGGCTCTCGGTCTCGAAAATTTGCCCATTTTTAAAACGGTTTCATCGTATTTACGATGGCTATGACGGGTATCTATGGTGTAGTGGTTATCACGTCCGCCTAACACGCGGAAGGTCCCAAGTTCGAGCCCTGGTAGATACATAGTGTTCTTTTTTGACTTGTTGTTAGAACGAAACTTTCGGAGGTTTTTGGCAATTTTTTTTAAATTGAAAAGTGACATATTTTGGGTCCTTGGTAGTATAGTGCTGAGTATCACCGCCTGTTTTACGGAAGACCTGAGTTAAATTCCCCGCCGGGGAGGCATGACCGGCTTCAGTTTTTAAAGATTGCAGAAAATATTTTGGTGGCAATGAAACGGTTTCTTCTTAATACCAAAAATATCCGTTTTAAAGAAATCCACTGGTTCAGGCCTTGGTCAAAATGCAACCCTATCTCCAAGACCATTTTCGTCAGTTCATGTTGCAGTCGCTAGCGTATCTATGGTGTAGTGGTTATCACGTCCGCTTTACACGCGGAAGGTCTCAGGTTGAGCCCTGATAGATACATAGAAGGTTGATATTTTAGCGATATGTGGACGAGTGAATTGGAGGCTCTCGGTCTCGAAAATTTGCCCATTTTTAAAACGGTTTCATCGTATTTACGATGGCTATGACGGGTATCTATGGTGTAGTGGTTATCAGGTCCGCCTAACACGCGGAAGGTCCCAGGTTCGAGCCCTGGTAGATACATAATGTTCTTTTTTGACTTGTTGTTAGAACGAAACTTTCGGAGGTTTTTGGCAATTTTTTTAAATTGAAAAGTGACATATTTTGGGTCCTTGGTAGTATAGTGCTGAGTATCACCGCCTGTTTTACGGAAGACCTGAGTTGAATTCCCCGCCGGGGAGGCATGACCGGCTTCAGTTTTTAAAGATTGCAGAAAATATTTTGGTGGCAATGAAACGGTTTCTTCTTAATACCAAAAATATCCGTTTTAAAGAAATCCACTGGTTCAGGCCTTGGTCAAAATGCAACCCTATCTCCAAGACCATTTTCGTCAGTTCATGTTGCAGTCGCTAGCGTATCTATGGTGTAGTGCTTATCACGTCCGCTTTACACGCGGAAGGTCTCAGGTTGAGCCCTGATAGATACATAGAAGGTTGATATTTTAGCGATATGTGGACGAGTGAATTGGAGGCTCTCGGTCTCGAAAATTTGCCCATTTTTAAAACGGTTTCATCGTATTTACGATGGCTATGACGGGTATCTATGGTGTAGTGGTTATCACGTCCGCCTAACACGCGGAAGGTCCCAAGTTCGAGCCCTGGTAGATACATAGTGTTCTTTTTTGACTTGTTGTTAGAACGAAACTTTCGGAGGTTTTTGGCAATTTTTTTTAAATTGAAAAGTGACATATTTTGGGTCCTTGGTAGTATAGTGCTGAGTATCACCGCCTGTTTTACGGAAGACCTGAGTTAAATTCCCCGCCGGGGAGGCATGACCGGCTTCAGTTTTTAAAGATTGCAGAAAATATTTTGGTGGCAATGAAACGGTTTCTTCTTAATACCAAAAATATCCGTTTTAAAGAAATCCACTGGTTCAGGCCTTGGTCAAAATGCAACCCTATCTCCAAGACGATTTTCGTCAGTTCATGTTGCAGTCGCTAGCGTATCTATGGTGTAGTGGTTATCACGTCCGCTTTACACGCGGAAGGTCTCAGGTTCGAGCCCTGATAGATACAAAGAAGGTTGATATTTTAGCGATATGTGGACGAGTGAATTGGAGGCTCTCGGTCTGGAAAATTTTCCCATTTTTAAAACAGTTTCATCGTATTTACGATGGCTATGACGGGTATCTATGGTGTAGTGGTTATCACGTCCGCCTAACACGCGGAAGGTCCCAGGTTCGAGCCCTGGTAGATACATAATGTTCTTTTTCGACTTGTTGTTAGAACGAAACTTTCGGAGGTTTTTGGCAATTTTTTTAAATTGAAAAGTGATATGTTTTGGGTATCTATGGTGTAGTGGTTATCACGTCCGCCTAACACGCGGAAGGTCCTAGGTTCGAGCCCTGGTAGAAACATAATTTTCTTTTTTGACTTGTTGTTAGAACGAAACTTTCGGAGGTTTTTGGCAATTTTTTTAAATTGAAAAGTGAAATGTTTTGGGTATCTATGGTGTAGTGGTTATCACGTCCGCCTAACACGCGGAAGGTCCCAGGTTCGAGCCCTGGTAGATACATAATGTTCTGTTTTGACTTGTTGTTAGAACGAAACTTTCGGAGGTTTTTGGCAATTTTTTTAAATTGAAAAGTGACATATTTTGGGTCCTTGGTAGTATAGTGCTGAGTATCACCGCCTGTTTTACGGAAGACCTGAGTTAAATTCCCCGCCGGGGAGGCATGACCGGCTTCAGTTTTTAAAGATTGCAGAAAATATTTTGGTGGCAATGAAACGGTTTCTTCTTAATACCAAAAATATCCGTTTTAAAGAAATCCACTGGTTCAGGCCTTGGTCAAAATGCAACCCTATCACCCAGACGATTTTCGTCAGTTCATGTTACAGTCGCTAGCGTATCTATGGTGTAGTGGTTATCACGTCCGCTTTACACGCGGAAGGTCTCAGGTTGAGCCCTGATAGATACATAGAAGGTTGATATTTTAGCGATATGTGGACGAGTGAATTGGAGGCTCTCGGTCTCGAAAATTTGCCCATTTTTAAAACGGTTTCATCGTATTTACGATGGCTATGACGGGTATCTATGGTGTAGTGGTTATCAGGTCCGCCTAACACGCGGAAGGTCCCAGGTTCGAGCCCTGGTAGATACATAATGTTCTTTTTTGACTTGTTGTTAGAACGAAACTTTCGGAGGTTTTTGGCAATTTTTTTAAATTGAAAAGTGACATATTTTGGGTCCTTGGTAGTATAGTGCTGAGTATCACCGCCTGTTTTACGGAAGACCTGAGTTGAATTCCCCGCCGGGGAGGCATGACCGGCTTCAGTTTTTAAAGATTGCAGAAAATATTTTGGTGGCAATGAAACGGTTTCTTCTTAATACCAAAAATATCCGTTTTAAAGAAATCCACTGGTTCAGGCCTTGGTCAAAATGCAACCCTATCTCCAAGACGATTTTCGTCAGTTCATGTTGCAGTCGCTAGCGTATCTATGGTGTAGTGGTTATCACGTCCGCTTTACACGCGGAAGGTCTCAGGTTGAGCCCTGATAGATACATAGAAGGTTGATATTTTAGCGATATGTGGACGAGTGAATTGGAGGCTCTCGGTCTCGAAAATTTGCCCATTTTTAAAACGGTTTCATCGTATTTACGATGGCTATGACGGGTATCTATGGTGTAGTGGTTATCAGGTCCGCCTAACACGCGGAAGGTCCCAGGTTCGAGCCCTGGTAGATACATAATGTTCTTTTTTGACTTGTTGTTAGAACGAAACTTTCGGAGGTTTTTGGCAATTTTTTTAAATTGAAAAGTGACATATTTTGGGTCCTTGGTAGTATAGTGCTGAGTATCACCGCCTGTTTTACGGAAGACCTGAGTTGAATTCCCCGCCGGGGAGGCATGACCGGCTTCAGTTTTTAAAGATTGCAGAAAATATTTTGGTGGCAATGAAACGGTTTCTTCTTAATACCAAAAATATCCGTTTTAAAGAAATCCACTGGTTCAGGCCTTGGTCAAAATGCAACCCTATCTCCAAGACGATTTTCGTCAGTTCATGTTGCAGTCGCTAGCGTATCTATGGTGTAGTGGTTATCACGTCCGCTTTACACGCGGAAGGTCTCAGGTTCGAGCCCTGATAGATACAAAGAAGGTTGATATTTTAGCGATATGTGGACGAGTGAATTGGAGGCTCTCGGTCTGGAAAATTTTCCCATTTTTAAAACAGTTTCATCGTATTTACGATGGCTATGACGGGTATCTATGGTGTAGTGGTTATCACGTCCGCCTAACACGCGGAAGGTCCCAGGTTCGAGCCCTGGTAGATACATAATGTTCTTTTTCGACTTGTTGTTAGAACGAAACTTTCGGAGGTTTTTGGCAATTTTTTTAAATTGAAAAGTGATATGTTTTGGGTATCTATGGTGTAGTGGTTATCACGTCCGCCTAACACGCGGAAGGTCCTAGGTTCGAGCCCTGGTAGAAACATAATTTTCTTTTTTGACTTGTTGTTAGAACGAAACTTTCGGAGGTTTTTGGCAATTTTTTTAAATTGAAAAGTGAAATGTTTTGGGTATCTATGGTGTAGTGGTTATCACGTCCGCCTAACACGCGGAAGGTCCCAGGTTCGAGCCCTGGTAGATACATAATGTTCTGTTTTGACTTGTTGTTAGAACGAAACTTTCGGAGGTTTTTGGCAATTTTTTTAAATTGAAAAGTGACATATTTTGGGTCCTTGGTAGTATAGTGCTGAGTATCACCGCCTGTTTTACGGAAGACCTGAGTTAAATTCCCCGCCGGGGAGGCATGACCGGCTTCAGTTTTTAAAGATTGCAGAAAATATTTTGGTGGCAATGAAACGGTTTCTTCTTAATACCAAAAATATCCGTTTTAAAGAAATCCACTGGTTCAGGCCTTGGTCAAAATGCAACCCTATCACCCAGACGATTTTCGTCAGTTCATGTTACAGTCGCTAGCGTATCTATGGTGTAGTGGTTATCACGTCCGCTTTACACGCGGAAGGTCTCAGGTTGAGCCCTGATAGATACATAGAAGGTTGATATTTTAGCGATATGTGGACGAGTGAATTGGAGGCTCTCGGTCTCGAAAATTTGCCCATTTTTAAAACGGTTTCATCGTATTTACGATGGCTTTGACGGGTATCTATGGTGTAGTGGTTATCACGTCCGCCTAACACGCGGAAGGTCCCAGGTTCGAGCCCTGGTAGATACATAATGTTCTTTTTTGACTTGTTGTTAGTACGAAACTTTCGGAGGTTTTTGGCAATTTTTTTAAATTGAAAAGTGACATATTTTGGGTCCTTGGTAGTATAGTGCTGAGTATCACCGCCTGTTTTACGGAAGACCTGAGTTAAATTCCCCGCCGGGGAGGCATGACCGGCTTCAGTTTTTAAAGATTGCAGAAAATATTTTGGTGGCAATGAAACGGTTTCTTCTTAATACCAAAAATATCCGTTTTAAAGAAATCCACTGGTTCAGGCCTTGGTCAAAATGCAACCCTATCTCCAAGACGATTTTCGTCAGTTCATGTTGCAGTCGCTTGCGTATCTATGGTGTAGTGGTTATCACGTCCGCTTTACACGCGGAAGGTCTCAGGTTCGAGCCCTGATAGATACAAAGAAGGTTGATATTTTAGCGATATGTGGACGAGTGAATTGAAGGCTCTCGGTCTCGAAAATTTGCCCATTTTTAAAAAGGTTTCATCGTATTTACGTTGGCTCTGACGGGTATCTATGGTGTTGTGGTTATCACGTCCGCCTAACACGCGGAAGGTCCCAGGTTCGAGCCCTGGTAGATACATAATGTTCTTTTTTGACTTGTTGTTAGAACGAAACTTTCGGAGGTTTTTGGCAATTTTTTTAAATTGAAAAGTGACATATTTTGGGTCCTTGGTAGTATAGTGCTGAGTATCACCGCCTGTTTTACGGAAGACCTGAGTTAAATTCCCCGCCGGGGAGGCATGACCGTCTTCAGTTTTTAAAGATTGCAGAAAATATTTTGGTGCCAATGAAACGGTTTCTTCTTAATACCAAAAATATCCGTTTTAAAGAAATCCACTGGTTCAGGCCTTGGTCAAAATGCAACCCTATCTCCAAGACCATTTTCGTCAGTTCATGTTGCAGTCGCTAGCGTATCTATGGTGTAGTGGTTATCACGTCCGCTTTACACGCGGAAGGTCTCAGGTTGAGCCCTGATAGATACATAGAAGGTTGATATTTTAGCGATATGTGGACGAGTGAATTGGAGGCTCTCGGTCTCGAAAATTTGCCCATTTTTAAAACGGTTTCATCGTATTTACGATGGCTATGACGGGTATCTATGGTGTAGTGGTTATCACGTCCGCCTAACACGCGGAAGGTCCCAGGTTCGAGCCCTGGTAGATACATAATGTTCTTTTTTGACTTGTTGTTAGAACGAAACTTTCGGAGGTTTTTGGCAATTTTTTTTAATTTGAAAAGTGACATATTTTGGGTCCTTGGTAGTATAGTGCTGAGTATCACCGCCTGTTTTACGGAAGACCTGAGTTAAATTCCCCGCCGGGGAGGCATGACCGGCTTCAGTTTTTAAAGATTGCAGAAAATATTTTGGTGGCAATGAAACGGTTTCTTCTTAATACCAAAAATATCCGTTTTAAAGAAATCCACTGGTTCAGGCCTTGGTCAAAATGCAACCCTATCACCCAGACGATTTTCGTCAGTTCATGTTACAGTCGCTAGCGTATCTATGGTGTAGTGGTTATCACGTCCGCTTTACACGCGGAAGGTCTCAGGTTGAGCCCTGATAGATACATAGAAGGTTGATATTTTAGCGATATGTGGACGAGTGAATTGGAGGCTCTCGGTCTCGAAAATTTGCCCATTTTTAAAACGGTTTCATCGTATTTACGATGGCTATGACGGGTATCTATGGTATAGTGGTTATCACGTCCGCCTAACACGCGGAAGGTCCCAGGTTCGAGCCCTGGTAGATACATAATGTTCTTTTTTGACTTGTTGTTAGAACGAAACTTTCGGAGGTTTTTGGCAATTTTTTTAAATTGAAAAGTGACATATTTTGGGTCCTTGGTAGTATAGTGCTGAGTATCACCGCCTGTTTTACGGAAGACCTGAGTTAAATTCCCCGCCGGGGAGGCATGACCGGCTTCAGTTTTTAAAGATTGCAGAAAATATTTTGGTGGCAATGAAACGGTTTCTTCTTAATACCAAAAATATCCGTTTTAAAGAAATCCACTGGTTCAGGCCTTGGTCAAAATGCAACCCTATCTCCAAGACCATTTTCGTCAGTTCATGTTGCAGTCGCTAGCGTATCTATGGTGTAGTGGTTATCACGTCCGCTTTACACGCGGAAGGTCTCAGGTTGAGCCCTGATAGATACATAGAAGGTTGATATTTTAGCGATATGTGGACGAGTGAATTGGAGGCTCTCGGTCTCGAAAATTTGCCCATTTTTAAAACGGTTTCATCGTATTTACGATGGCTATGACGGGTATCTATGGTGTAGTGGTTATCACGTCCGCCTAACACGCGGAAGGTCCCAGGTTCGAGCCCTGGTAGATACATAATGTTCTTTTTTGACTTGTTGTTAGAACGAAACTTTCGGAGGTTTTTGGCAATTTTTTTAAATTGAAAAGTGATATGTGTTGGGTATCTATGGTGTAGTGGTTATCACGTCCGCCTAACACGCGGAAGGTCCCAGGTTCGAGCCCTGGTAGAAACATAATTTTCTTTTTTGACTTGTTGTTAGAACGAAACTTTCGGAGGTTTTTGGCAATTTTTTTAAATTGAAAAGTGAAATGTTTTGGGTATCTATGGTGTAGTGGTTATCACGTCCGCCTAACACGCGGAAGGTTCCAGGTTCGAGCCCTGGTAGATACATAATGTTCTTTTTTGACTTGTTGTTAGAACGAAACTTTCGGAGGTTTTTGGCAATTTTTTTAAATTGAAAAGTGACATATTTTGGGTCCTTGGTAGTATAGTGCTGAGTATCACCGCCTGTTTTACGGAAGACCTGAGTTAAATTCCCCGCCGGGGAGGCATGACCGGCTTCAGTTTTTAAAGATTGCAGAAAATATTTTGGTGGCAATGAAACGGTTTCTTCTTAATACCAAAAATATCCGTTTTAAAGAAATCCACTGGTTCAGGCCTTGGTCAAAATGCAACCCTATCACCCAGACGATTTTCGTCAGTTCATGTTACAGTCGCTAGCGTATCTATGGTGTAGTGGTTATCACGTCCGCTTTACACGCGGAAGGTCTCAGGTTGAGTCCTGATAGATACATAGAAGGTTGATATTTTAGCGATATGTGGACGAGTGAATTGGAGGCTCTCGGTCTCGAACATTTGCCCATTTTTAAAACGGTTTCATCGTATTTACGATGGCTATGACGGGTATCTATGGTGTAGTGGTTATCACGTTCGCCTAACACGCGGAAGGTCCCAGGTTCGAGCCCTGGTAGATACATAATTTTCTTTTTTGACTTGTTGTTAGAACGAAACTTTCGGAGGTTTTTGGCAATTTTTTTAAATTGAAAAGTGAAATGTTTTGGGTATCTATGGTGTAGTGGTTATCACGTCCGCCTAACACGCGGAAGGTCCCAGGTTCGAGCCCTGGTAGATACATAATGTTCTTTTTTGACTTGTTGTTAGAACGAAACTTTCGGAGGTTTTTGGCAATTTTTTTAAATTGAAAAGTGATATGTGTTGGGTATCTATGGTGTAGTGGTTATCACGTCCGCCTAACACGCGGAAGGTCCCAGGTTCGAGCCCTGGTAGAAACATAATTTTCTTTTTTGACTTGTTGTTAGAACGAAACTTTCGGAGGTTTTTGGCAATTTTTTTAAATTGAAAAGTGACATATTTTGGGTCCTTGGTAGTATAGTGCTGAGTATCACCGCCTGTTTTACGGAAGACCTGAGTTAAATTCCCCGCCGGGGAGGCATGACCGGCTTCAGTTTTTAAAGATTGCAGAAAATATTTTGGTGGCAATGAAACGGTTTCTTCTTAATACCAAAAATATCCGTTTTAAAGAAATCCACTGGTTCAGGCCTTGGTCAAAATGCAACCCTATCACCCAGACGATTTTCGTCAGTTCATGTTACAGTCGCTAGCGTATCTATGGTGTAGTGGTTATAACGTCCGCTTTACACGCGGAAGGTCTCAGGTTGAGTCCTGATAGATACATAGAAGGTTGATATTTTAGCGATATGTGGACGAGTGAATTGGAGGCTCTCGGTCTCGAAAATTTGCCCATTTTTAAAACGGTTTCATCGTATTTACGATGGCTATGACGGGTATCTATGGTGTAGTGGTTATCACGTCCGCCTAACACGCGGAAGGTCCCAGGTTCGAGCCCTGGTAGATACATAATGTTCTTTTTTGACTTGTTGTTAGAACGAAACTTTCGGAGGTTTTTGGCAATTTTTTTAAATTGAAAAGTGATATGTGTTGGGTATCTATGGTGTAGTGGTTATCACGTCCGCCTAACACGCGGAAGGTCCCAGGTTCGAGCCCTGGTAGAAACATAATTTTCTTTTTTGACTTGTTGTTAGAACGAAACTTTCGGAGGTTTTTGGCAATTTTTTTAAATTGAAAAGTGAAATGTTTTGGGTATCTATGGTGTAGTGGTTATCACGTCCGCCTAACACGCGGAAGGTCCCAGGTTCGAGCCCTGGTAGATACATAATGTTCTTTTTTGACTTGTTGTTAGAACGAAACTTTCGGAGGTTTTTGGCAATTTTTTTAAATTGAAAAGTGACATATTTTGGGTCCTTGGTAGTATAGTGCTGAGTATCACCGCCTGTTTTACGGAAGACCTGAGTTAAATTCCCCGCCGGGGAGGCATGACCGGCTTCAGTTTTTAAAGATTGCAGAAAATATTTTGGTGGCAATGAAACGGTTTCTTCTTAATACCAAAAATATCCGTTTTAAAGAAATCCACTGGTTCAGGCCTTGGTCAAAATGCAACCCTATCTCCAAGACCATTTTCGTCAGTTCATGTTGCAGTCGCTAGCGTATCTATGGTGTAGTGGTTATCACGTCCGCTTTACACGCGGAAGGTCTCAGGTTCGAGCCCTGATAGATACAAAGAAGGTTGATATTTTAGCGATATGTGGACGAGTGAATTGGAGGCTCTCGGTCTGGAAAATTTGCCCATTTTTAAAACAGTTTCATCGTATTTACGATGGCTATGACGGGTATCTATGGTGTAGTGGTTATCACGTCCGCCTAACACGCGGAAGGTCCCAGGTTCGAGCCCTGGTAGATACATAATGTTCTTTTTTGACTTGTTGTTAGAACGAAACTTTCGGAGGTTTTTGGCAATTTTTTTAAATTGAAAAGTGATATGTTTTGGGTATCTATGGTGTAGTGGTTATCACGTCCGCCTAACACGCGGAAGGTCCCAGGTTCGAGCCCTGGTAGAAACATAATTTTCTTTTTTGACTTGTTGTTAGAACGAAACTTTCGGAGGTTTTTGGCAATTTTTTTAAATTGAAAAGTGAAATGTTTTGGGTATCTATGGTGTAGTGGTTATCACGTCCGCTTTACACGCGGAAGGTCTCAGGTTGAGCCCTGATAGATACATAGAAGGTTGATATTTTAGCGATATGTGGACGAGTGAATTGGAGGCTCTCGGTCTCGAAAATTTGCCCATTTTTAAAACGGTTTCACCGTATTTACGATGGCTATGACGCGTATCTATGGTGTAGTGGTTATCACGTCCGCCTAACACGCGGAAGGTCCCAGGTTCGAGCCCTGGTAGATACATAATGTTCTTTTTTGACTTGTTGTTAGAACGAAACTTTCGGAGGTTTTTGGCAATTTTTTTAAATTGAAAAGTGACATATTTTGGGTCCTTGGTAGTATAGTGCTGAGTATCACCGCCTGTTTTACGGAAGACCTGAGTTAAATTCCCCGCCGGGGAGGCATGACCGGCTTCAGTTTTTAAAGATTGCAGAAAATATTTTGGTGGCAATGAAACGGTTTCTTCTTAATACCAAAAATATCCGTTTTAAAGAAATCCACTGGTTCAGGCCTTGGTCAAAATGCAACCCTATCTCCAAGACCATTTTCGTCAGTTCATGTTGCAGTCGCTAGCGTATCTATGGTGTAGTGGTTATCACGTCCGCCTGACCCGCGGAAGGTCCCAGGTTCGAGCCCTGGTAGATACATAATGTTCTTTTTTGACTTGTTGTTAGAACGAAACTTTCGGAGATTTTTGGCAATTTTTTTAATTTGAAAAGTGAAATGGTTTGGGTATCTATGGTGTAGTGGTTATCACGTCCGCTTTACACGCGGAAGGTCTCAGGTTCGAGCCCTGATAGATACAAAGAAGGTTGATATTTTAGCGATATGTGGACGAGTGAATTGGAGGCTCTCGGTCTCGAAAATTTGCCCATTTTTAAAACAGTTTCATCGTATTTACGATGGCTATGACGGGTATCTATGGTGTAGTGGTTATCACGTCCGCCTAACACGCGGAAGGTCCCAGGTTCGAGCCCTGGTAGATACATAATGTTCTTTTTTGACTTGTTGTTAGAACGAAACTTTCGGAGGTTTTTGGCAATTTTTTTAAATTGAAAAGTGATATGTTTTGGGTATCTATGGTGTAGTGGTTATCACGTCCGCCTAACACGCGGAAGGTCCCAGGTTCGAGCCCTGGTAGAAACATAATTTTCTTTTTTGACTTGTTGTTAGAACGAAACTTTCGGAGGTTTTTGGCAATTTTTTTAATTTGAAAAGTGAAATGTTTTGGGTATCTATGGTGTAGTGGTTATCACGTCCGCTTTACACGCGGAAGGTCTCAGGTTGAGCCCTGATAGATACATAGAAGGTTGATATTTTAGCGATATGTGGACGAGTGAATTGGAGGCTCTCGGTCTCGAAAATTTGCCCATTTTTAAAACGGTTTCATCGTATTTACGTTGGCTATGACGGGTATCTATGGTGTAGTGGTTATCACGTCCGCCTAACACGCGGAAGGTCCCAGGTTCGAGCCCTGGTACATACATAATGTTCTTTTTTGACTTGTTGTTAGAACGAAACTTTCGTAGGTTTTTGGCAATTTTTTTAAATTGAAAAGTGACATTTTTTGGGTCCTTGGTAGTATAGTGCTGAGTATCACCGCCTGTTTTACGGAAGACCTGAGTTAAATTCCCCGCCGGGGAGGCATGACCGGCTTCAGTTTTTAAAGATTGCAGAAAATATTTTGGTGGCAATGAAACGGTTTCTTCTTAATACCAAAAATATCCGTTTTAAAGAAATCCACTGGTTCAGGCCTTGGTCAAAATGCAACCCTATCTCCAAGACGATTTTCGTCAGTTCATGTTGCAGTCGCTAGCGTATCTATGGTGTAGTGGTTATCACGTCCGCTTTACACGCGGAAGGTCTCAGGTTCGAGCCCTGATAGATACAAAGAAGGTTGATATTTTAGCGATATGTGGACGAGTGAATTGGAGGCTCTCGGTCTCGAAAATTTGCCCATTTTTAAAAGAGATTCATCGTATTTACGATGGCTATGTCGGGTATCTATGGTGTAGTGGTTATCACGTCCGCCTAACACGCGGAAGGTCCCAGGTTCGAGCCCTGGTAGATACATAATGTTCTTTTTTGACTTGTTGTTAGAACGAAACTTTCGGAGGTTTTTGGCAATTTTTTTAAATTGAAAAGTGATATGTTTTGGGTATCTATGGTGTAGTGGTTATCACGTCCGCCTAACACGCGGAAGGTCCCAGGTTCGAGCCCTGGTAGAAACATAATTTTCTTTTTTGACTTGTTGTTAGAACGAAACTTTCGGAGGTTTTTGGCAATTTTTTTAAATTGAAAAGTGAAATGTTTTGGGTATCTATGGTGTAGTGGTTATCACGTCCGCCTGACCCGCGGAAGGTCCCAGGTTCGAGCCCTGGTAGATACATAATGTTCTTTTTTGACTTGTTGTTAGAACGAAACTTTCGGAGATTTTTGGCAATTTTTTTAATTTGAAAAGTGAAATGGTTTGGGTATCTATGGTGTAGTGGTTATCACGTCCGCTTTACACGCGGAAGGTCTCAGGTTCGAGCCCTGATAGATACAAAGAAGGTTGATATTTTAGCGATATGTGGACGAGTGAATTGGAGGCTCTCGGTCTCGAAAATTTGCCCATTTTTAAAACAGTTTCATCGTATTTACAATGGCTATGACAGGTATCAATGGTGTAGTGGTTATCACGTCCGCCTAACACGCGGAAGGTCCCAGGTTCGAGCCCTGGTAGATACATAATGTTCTTTTTTGACTTGTTGTTAGAACGAAACTTTCGGAGGTTTTTTGCAATTTTTTTAAATTGAAAAGTGATATGTTTTGGGTATCTATGGTGTAGTGGTTATCACGTCCGCCTAACACGCGGAAGGTCCCAGGTTCGAGCCCTGGTAGAAACATAATTTTCTTTTTTGACTTGTTGTTAGAACGAAACTTTCGGAGGTTTTTGGCAATTTTTTTAATTTGAAAAGTGAAATGTTTTGGGTATCTATGGTGTAGTGGTTATCACGTCCGCTTTACACGCGGAAGGTCTCAGGTTCGAGCCCTGATAGATACAAAGAAGGTTGATATTTTAGCGATATGTGGACGAGTGAATTGAAGGCTCTCGGTCTCGAAAATTTGCCCATTTTTAAAAAGGTTTCATCGTATTTACGTTGGCTATGACGGGTATCTATGGTGTAGTGGTTATCACGTCCGCCTAACACGCGGAAGGTCTTAGGTTCGAGCCCTGGTAGATACATAATGTTCTTTTTTGACTTGTTGTTAGAACGAAACTTTCGGAGGTTTTTGGCAATTTTTTTAAATTGAAAAGTGACATATTTTGGGTCCTTGGTAGTATAGTGCTGAGTATCACCGCCTGTTTTACGGAAGACCTGAGTTAAATTCCCCGCCGGGGAGGCATGACCGGCTTCAGTTTTTAAAGATTGCAGAAAATATTTTGGTGGCAATGAAACGGTTTCTTCTTAATACCAAAAATATCCGTTTTAAAGAAATCCACTGATTCAGGCCTTGGTCAAAATGCAACCCTATCTCCAAGACGATTTTCGTCAGTTCATGTTGCAGTCGCTAGCGTATCTATGGTGTAGTGGTTATAACGTCCTCTTTACACGCGGAAGGTCTCAGGTTCGAGACCTGATAGATACAAAGAAGGTTGATATTTTAGCGATATGTGGACGAGTGAATTGGAGGCTCTCGGTCTCGAAAATTTGCCCATTTTTAAAACAGTTTCATCGTATTTACGATGGCTATGACGGGTATCTATGGTGTAGTGGTTATCACGTCCGCCTAACACGCGGAAGGTCCCAGGTTCGAGCCCTGGTAGATACATAATGTTCTTTTTTGACTTGTTGTTAGAACGAAACTTTCGGAGGTTTTTGGCAATTTTTTTAAATTGAAAAGTGACATATTTTGGGTCCTTGGTAGTATAGTGCTGAGTATCACCGCCTGTTTTACGGAAGACCTGAGTTAAATTCCCCGCCGGGGAGGCATGACCGGCTTCAGTTTTTAAAGATTGCAGAAAATATTTTGGTGGCAATGAAACGGTTTCTTCTTAATACCAAAAATATCCGTTTTAAAGAAATCCACTGGTTCAGGCCTTGGTCAAAATGCAACCCTATCTCCAAGACGATTTTCGTCAGTTCATGTTGCAGTCGCTAGCGTATCTATGGTGTAGTGGTTATCACGTCCTCTTTACACGCGGAAGGTCTCAGGTTCGAGACCTGATAGATACAAAGAAGGTTGATATTTTAGCGATATGTGGACGAGTGAATTGGAGGCTCTCGGTCTCGAAAATTTGCCCATTTTTAAAACAGTTTCATCGTATTTACGATGGCTATGACGGGTATCTATGGTGTAGTGGTTATCACGTCCGCCTAACACGCGGAAGGTCCCAGGTTCGAGCCCTGGTAGATACATAATGTTCTTTTTTGACTTGTTGTTAGAACGAAACTTTCGGAGGTTTTTGGCAATTTTTTTAAATTGAAAAGTGACATATTTTGGGTCCTTGGTAGTATAGTGCTGAGTATCACCGCCTGTTTTACGGAAGACCTGAGTTAAATTCCCCGCCGGGGAGGCATGACCGGCTTCAGTTTTTAAAGATTGCAGAAAATATTTTGGTGGCAATGAAACGGTTTCTTCTTAATACCAAAAATATCCGTTTTAAAGAAATCCACTGGTTCAGGCCTTGGTCAAAATGCAACCCTATCTCCAAGACGATTTTCGTCAGTTCATGTTGCAGTCGCTAGCGTATCTATGGTGTAGTGGTTATCACGTCCGCTTTACACGCGGAAGGTCTCAGGTTCGAGCCCTGATAGATACAAAGAAGGTTGATATTTTAGCGATATGTGGACGAGTGAATTGGAGGCTCTCGGTCTCGAAAATTTGCCCATTTTTAAAAGAGTTTCATCGTATTTACGATGGCTATGTCGGGTATCTATGGTGTAGTGGTTATCACGTCCGCCTAACACGCGGAAGGTCCCAGGTTCGAGCCCTGGTAGATACATAATGTTCTTTTTTGACTTGTTGTTAGAACGAAACTTTCGGAGGTTTTTGGCAATTTTTTTAAATTGAAAAGTGACATATTTTGGGTCCTTGGTAGTATAGTGCTGAGTATCACCGCCTGTTTTACGGAAGACCTGAGTTAAATTCCCCGCCGGGGAGGCATGACCGGCTTCAGTTTTTAAAGATTGCAGAAAATATTTTGGTGGCAATGAAACGGTTTCTTCTTAATACCAAAAATATCCGTTTTAAAGAAATCCACTGGTTCAGGCCTTGGTCAAAATGCAACCCTATCTCCAAGACGATTTTCGTCAGTTCATGTTGCAGTCGCTAGCGTATCTATGGTGTAGTGGTTATCACGTCCGCTTTACACGCGGAAGGTCTCAGGTTCGAGCCCTGATAGATACAAAGAAGGTTGATATTTTAGCGATATGTGGACGAGTGAATTGGAGGCTCTCGGTCTCGAAAATTTGCCCATTTTTAAAAGAGTTTCATCGTATTTACGATGGCTATGTCGGGTATCTATGGTGTAGTGGTTATCACGTCCGCCTAACACGCGGAAGGTCCCAGGTTCGAGCCCTGGTAGATACATAATGTTCTTTTTTGACTTGTTGTTAGAACGAAACTTTCGGAGGTTTTTGGCAATTTTTTTAAATTGAAAAGTGATATGTTTTGGGTATCTATGGTGTAGTGGTTATCACGTCCGCCTAACACGCGGAAGGTCCCAGGTTCGAGCCCTGGTAGAAACATAATTTTCTTTTTTGACTTGTTGTTAGAACGAAACTTTCGGAGGTTTTTGGCAATTTTTTTAAATTGAAAAGTGAAATGTTTTGGGTATCTATGGTGTAGTGGTTATCACGTCAACCTGACCCGCGGAAGGTCCCAGGTTCGAGCCCTGGTAGATACTTAATGTTCTTTTTTGACTTGTTGTTAGAACGAAACTTTCGGAGATTTTTGGCAATTTTTTTAATTTGAAAAGTGAAATGTTTTGGGTATCTATGGTGTAGTGGTTATCACGTCCGCTTTACACGCGGAAGGTCTCAGGTTCGAGCCCTGATAGATACAAAGAAGGTTGATATTTTAGCGATATGTGGACGAGTGAATTGGAGGCTCTCGGTCTCGAAAATTTGCCCATTTTTAAAAGAGTTTCATCGTATTTACGATGGCTATGTCGGGTATCTATGGTGTAGTGGTTATCACGTCCGCCTAACACGCGGAAGGTCCCAGGTTCGAGCCCTGGTAGAAACATAATGTTCTTTTTTGACTTGTTGTTAGAACGAAACTTTCGGAGGTTTTTGGCAATTTTTTTAAATTGAAAAGTGAAATGTTTTGGGTATCTATGGTGTAGTGGTTATCACGTCCGCCTAACACGCGGAAGGTCCCAGGTTCGAGCCCTGGTAGAAACATAATTTTCTTTTTTGACTTGTTGTTAGAATGAAACTTTCGGAGGTTTTTGGCAATTTTTTTAAATTGAAAAGTGAAATGTTTTGGGTATCTATGGTGTAGTGGTTATCACGTCCGCCTGACCCGCGGAAGGTCCCAGGTTCGAGCCCTGGTAGATACATAATGTTCTTTTTTGACTTGTTGTTAGAACGAAACTTTCGGAGGTTTTTGGCAATTTTTTTAAATTGAAAAGTGACATATTTTGGGTCCTTGGTAGTATAGTGCTGAGTATCACCGCCTGTTTTACGGAAGACCTGAGTTATATTCCCCGCCGGGGAGGCATGACCGGCTTCAGTTTTTAAAGATTGCATAAAATATTTTGGTGGCAATGAAACGGTTTCTTCTTAATACCAAAAATATCCGTTTTAAAGAAATCCACTGGTTCAGGCCTTGGTCAAAATGCAACCCTATCTCCAAGACGATTTTCGTCAGTTCATGTTGCAGTCGCTAGCGTATCTATGGTGTAGTGGTTATCACGTCCGCTTTACACGCGGAAGGTCTCAGGTTGAGCCCTGATAGATACATAGAAGGTTGATATTTTAGCGATATGTGGACGAGTGAATTGGAGGCTCTCGGTCTCGAAAATTTGCCCATTTTTAAAACGGTTTCATCGTATTTACGATGGCTATGACGGGTATCTATGGTGTAGTGGTTATCACGTCCGCCTAACACGCGGAAGGTCCCAGGTTCGAGCCCTGGTAGATACATAATGTTCTTTTTTGACTTGTTGTTAGAACGAAACTTTCGGAGGTTTTTGGCAATTTTTTTAATTTGAAAAGTGAAATGTTTTGGGTATCTATGGTGTAGTGGTTATCACGTCCGCTTTACACGCGGAAGGTCTCAGGTTCGAGCCCTGATAGATACAAAGAAGGTTAATATTTTAGCGATATGTGGACGAGTGAATTGAAGGGCTCTCGGTCTCGAAAATTTGCCCATTTTTAAAAAGGTTTCATCGTATTTACGTTGGCTATGACGGGTATCTATGGTGTAGTGGTTATCACGTCCGCCCAACACGCGGAAGGTCCCAGGTACGAGCCCTGGTAGATACATAATGTTCTTTTTTGACTTGTTGTTAGAACGAAACTTTCGGAGGTTTTTGGCAATTTTTTTAAATTGAAAAGTGACATATTTTGGGTCCTTGGTAGTATAGTGCTGAGTATCACCGCCTGTTTTACGGAAGACCTGAGTTAAATTACCCGCCGGGGAGGCATGACCGGCTTCAGTTTTTAAAGATTGCAGAAAATATTTTGGTGGCAATGAAACGGTTTCTTCTTAATACCAAAAATATCCGTTTTAAAGAAATCCACTGATTCAGGCCTTGGTCAAAATGCAACCCTATCTCCAAGACGATTTTCGTCAGTTCATGTTGCAGTCGCTAGCGTATCTATGGTGTAGTGGTTATCACGTCCTCTTTACACGCGGAAGGTCTCAGGTTCGAGCCCTGATAGATACAAAGAAGGTTGATATTTTAGCGATATGTGGACGAGTGAATTGGAGGCTCTCGGTCTCGAAAATTTGCCCATTTTTAAAACAGTTTCATCGTATTTACGATGGCTATGACGGGTATCTATGGTGTAGTGGTTATCACGTCCGCCTAACACGCGGAAGGTCCCAGGTTCGAGCCCTGGTAGATACATAATCTTCTTTTTTGACTTGTTGTTAGAACGAAACTTTCGGAGGTTTTTGGCAATTTTTTTAATTTGAAAAGTGAAATGTTTTGGGTATCTATGGTGTAGTGGTTATCACGTCCGCTTTACACGCGGAAGGTCTCAGGTTCGAGCCCTGATAGATACAAAGAAAGTTGATATTCTAGCGATATGTGGACGAGTGAATTGGAGGCTCTCGGTCTCGAAAATTTGCCCATTTTTAAAACGGTTTCATCGTTATTACGATGGCTATGACGGGTATCTATGGTGTAGTGGTTATCACGTCCGCCTAACACGCGGAAGGTCCCAGGTTCGAGCCCTGGTAGATACATAATGTTCTTTTTTGACTTGTTGTTAGAACGAAACTTTCGGAGGTTTTTGGCAATTTTTTTAAATTGAAAAGTGATATTTTTTGGGTCCTTGGTATTATAGTGCTGAGTATCACCGCCTGTTTTACGGAAGACCTGAGTTAAATTCCCCGCCGGGGAGGCATGACCGGCTTCAGTTTTTAAAGATTGCAGAAAATATTTTGGTGGCAATGAAACGGTTTCTTCTTAATACCAAAAATATCCGTTTTAAAGAAATCCACTGGTTCAGGCCTTGGTCAAAATGAAACCCTATCTCCAAGACGGTTTTCGTCAGTTCATGTTGCAGTCGCTAGCGTATCTATGGTGTAGTGGTTATCACGTCCGCTTTACACGCGGAAGGTCTCAGGTTCGAGCCCTGATAGATACAAAGAAGGTTGATATTCTAGCGATATGTGGACGAGTGAATTGGAGGCTCTCGGTCTCGAAAATTTGCCCATTTTTAAAACAGTTTCATCGTATTTACGATGACTATGACGGGTATCTATGGTGTAGTGGTTATTACGTCCGCCTAACACGCGGAAGGTCCCAGGTTCGAGCCCTGGTAGATACATAATGTTCTTTTTTGACTTGTTGTTAGAACGAAACTTTCGGAGGTTTTTGGCAATTTTTTTAAATTGAAAAGTGATATGTTTTGGGTATCTATGGTGTAGTGGTTATCACGTCCGCCTAACACGCGGAAGGTCCCAGGTTCGAGTCCTGGTAGAAACATAATTTTCTTTTTTGACTTGTTGTTAGAACGAAACTTTCGGAGGTTTTTGGCAATTTTTTTAAATTGAAAAGTGAAATGTTTTGGGTATCTATGGTGTAGTGGTTATCACGTCAGCTTTACACGCGGAAGGTCTCAGGTTCGAGCCCTGATAGATACAAAGAAGGTTGATATTCTAGCGATATGTGGACGAGTGAATTGGAGGCTCTCGGTCTCGAAAATTTGCCCATTTTTAAAATGGTTTCATCGTATTTACGATGGTTATGACGGGTATCTATGGTGTAGTGGTTATCACGTCCGCCTAACACGCGGAAGGTCCCAGGTTCGAGCCCTGGTAGATACATAATGTTCTTTTTTGACTTGTTGTTAGAACGAAACTTTCGGAGGTTTTTGGCAATTTTTTTAAATTGAAAAGTGACATATTTTGGGTCCTTGGTAGTATAGTGCTGAGTATCACCGCCTGTTTTACGGAAGACCTGAGTTAAATTCCCCGCCGGGGAGGCATGACCGGCTTCAGTTTTTAAAGATTGCAGAAAATATTTTGGTGGCAATGAAACGGTTTCTTCTTAATACCAAAAATATCCGTTTTAAAGAAATCCACTGGTTCAGGCCTTGGTCAAAATGAAACCCTATCTCCAAGACGGTTTTCGTCAGTTCATGTTGCAGTCGCTAGCGTATCTATGGTGTAGTGGTTATCACGTCCGCTTTACACGCGGAAGGTCTCAGGTTCGAGCCCTGATAGATACAAAGAAGGTTGATATTCTAGCGATATGTGGACGAGTGAATTGGAGGCTCTCGGTCTCGAAAATTTGCCCATTTTTAAAACAGTTTCATCGTATTTACGATGACTATGACGGGTATCTATGGTGTAGTGGTTATTACGTCCGCCTAACACGCGGAAGGTCCCAGGTTCGAGCCCTGGTAGATACATAATGTTCTTTTTTGACTTGTTGTTAGAACGAAACTTTCGGAGGTTTTTGGCAATTTTTTTAAATTGAAAAGTGATATGTTTTGGGTATCTATGGTGTAGTGGTTATCACGTCCGCCTAACACGCGGAAGGTCCCAGGTTCGAGTCCTGGTAGAAACATAATTTTCTTTTTTGACTTGTTGTTAGAACGAAACTTTCGGAGGTTTTTGGCAATTTTTTTAAATTGAAAAGTGAAATGTTTTGGGTATCTATGGTGTAGTGGTTATCACGTCAGCTTTACACGCGGAAGGTCTCAGGTTCGAGCCCTGATAGATACAAAGAAGGTTGATATTCTAGCGATATGTGGACGAGTGAATTGGAGGCTCTCGGTCTCGAAAATTTGCCCATTTTTAAAATGGTTTCATCGTATTTACGATGGTTATGACGGGTATCTATGGTGTAGTGGTTATCACGTCCGCCTAACACGCGGAAGGTCCCAGGTTCGAGCCCTGGTAGATACATAATGTTCTTTTTTGACTTGTTGTTAGAACGAAACTTTCGGAGGTTTTTGGCAATTTTTTTAAATTGAAAAGTGACATATTTTGGGTCCTTGGTAGTATAGTGCTGAGTATCACCGCCTGTTTTACGGAAGACCTGAGTTAAATTCCCCGCCGGGGAGGCATGACCGGCTTCAGTTTTTAAAGATTGCAGAAAATATTTTGGTGGCAATGAAACGGTTTCTTCTTAATACCAAAAATATCCGTTTTAAAGAAATCCACTGGTTCAGGCCTTGGTCAAAATGCAACCCTATCTCCAAGACCATTTTCGTCAGTTCATGTTGCAGTCGCTAGCGTATCTATGGTGTAGTGGTTATCACGTCCGCCTAACACGCGGAAGGTCCCAGGTTCGAGCCCTGGTAGATACATAATGTTCTTTTTTGACTTGTTGTTAGAACGAAACTTTCGGAGGTTTTTGGCAATTTTTTTAAATTGAAAAGTGACATTTTTTGGGTCCTTGGTAGTATAGTGCTGAGTATCACCGCCTGTTTTACGGAAGACCTGAGTTAAATTCCCCGCCGGGGAGGCATGACCGGCTTCAGTTTTTAAAGATTGCAGAAAATATTTTGGTGGCAATGAAACGGTTTCTTCTTAATACCAAAAATATCCGTTTTAAAGAAATCCACTGGTTCAGGCCTCGGTCAAAATGCAACCCTATCTCCAAGACGATTTTCGTCAGTTCATGTTGCAGTCGCTAGCGTATCTATGGTGTCGTGGTTATCACGTCCTCTTTACACGCGGAAGGTCTCAGGTTCGAGCCCTGAAAGAAACAAAGAAGGTTGATATTTTAGCGATATGTGGACGAGTGAATTGGAGGCTCTCGGTCTCGAAAATTTGCCCATTTTTAAAACAGTTTCATCGTATTTACGATGGCTATGACGGGTATCTATGGTGTAGTGGTTATCACGTCCGCCTAACACGCGGAAGGTCCCAGGTTCGAGCCCTGGTAGATACATAATGTTCTTTTTTGACTTGTTGTTAGAACGAAACTTTCGGAGGTTTTTGGCAATTTTTTTAAATTGAAAAGTGATATGTTTTGGGTATCTATGGTGTAGTGGTTATCACGTCCGCCTAACACGCGGAAGGTCCCAGGTTCGAGCCCTGGTAGAAACATAATTTTCTTTTTTGACTTGTTGTTAGAACGAAACTTTCGGAGGTTTTTGGCAATTTTTTTAAATTGAAAAGTGAAATGTTTTGGGTATCTATGGTGTAGTGGTTATCACGTCCGCCTAACACGCGGAAGGTCCCAGCCAGGTTCGAGCCCTGGTAGATACATAATGTTCTTTTTTGACTTGTTGTTAGAACGAAACTTTCGGAGGTTTTTGGCAATTTTTTTAAATTGAAAAGTGACATATTTTGGGTCCTTGGTAGTATAGTGCTGAGTATCACCGCCTGTTTTACGGAAGACCTGAGTTAAATTCCCCGCCGGGGAGGCATGACCGGCTTCAGTTTTTAAAGATTGCAGAAAATATTTTGGTGGCAATGAAACGGTTTCTTCTTAATACCAAAAATATCCGTTTTAAAGAAATCCACTGGTTCAGGCCTTGGTCTAAATGCAACCCTATCTCCAAGACGATTTTCGTCAGTTCATGTTGCAGTTGCTAGCGTATCTATGGTGTAGTGGTTATCACGTCCGCTTTACACGCGGAAGGTCTCAGGTTCGAGCCCTGATAGATACAAAGAAGGTTGATATTTTAGCGATATGTGGACGAGTGAATTGGAGGCTCTCGGTCTCGAAAATTTGCCCATTTTTAAAACGGTTTCATCGTATTTACGATGGTTATGACGGGTATCTATGGTGTAGTGGTTATCACGTCCGCCTAACACGCGGAAGGTCCCAGGTTCGAGCCCTGGTAGATACATAATGTTCTTTTTTGACTTGTTGTTAGAACGAAACTTTCGGAGGTTTTTGGCAATTTTTTTAATTTGAAAATCGAAATGTTTTGGGTATCTATGGTGTAGTGGTTATCACGTCCGCTTTACACGCGGAAGGTCTCAGGTTCGAGCCCTGATAGATACAAAGAAGGTTGATATTTTAGCGATATGTGGACGAGTGAATTGAAGGCTCTCGGTCTCGAAAATTTGCCCATTTTTAAAAAGGTTTCATCGTATTTACGTTGGCTATGACGGGTATCTATGGTGTAGTTGTTATCACGTCCGCCTAACACGCGGAAGGTCCCAGGTTCGAGCCCTGGTAGATACATAATGTTCTTTTTTGACTTGTTGTTAGAACGAAACTTTCGGAGGTTTTTGGCAATTTTTTTAAATTGAAAAGTGACATATTTTGGGTCCTTGGTAGTATAGTGCTGAGTATCACCGCCTGTTTTACGGAAGACCTGAGTTAAATTCCCCGCCGGGGAGGCATGACCGGCTTCAGTTTTTAAAGATTGCAGAAAATATTTTGGTGGCAATGAAACGGTTTCTTCTTAATACCAAAAATATCCGTTTTAAAGAAATCCACTGGTTCAGGCCTTGGTCAAAATGCAACCCTATCTCCAAGACCATTTTCGTCAGTTCATGTTGCAGTCGCTAGCGTATCTATTGTGTAGTGGTTATCACGTCCGCTTTACACGCGGAAGTTCTCAGGTTGAGCCCTGATAGATACATAGAAGGTTGATATTTTAGCGATATGTGGACGAGTGAATTGGAGGCTCTCGGTCTCGAAAATTTGCCCATTTTTAAAACGGTTTCATCGTATTTACGATGGCTATGACGGGTATCTATGGTGTAGTGGTTATCACGTCCGCCTAACACGCGGAAGGTCCCAGGTTCGAGCCCTGGTAGATACATAATGTTCTTTTTTGACTTGTTGTTAGAACGAAACTTTCGGAGGTTTTTGGCGATTTTTTTAATTTGAAAAGTGAAATGTTTTGGGTATCTATGGTGTAGTGGTTATCACGTCCGCTTTACACGCGGAAGGTCTCAGGTTCGAGCCCTGATAGATACAAAGAAGGTTGATATTTTAGCGATATGTGGACGAGTGAATTGAAGGCTCTCGGTCTCGAAAATTTGCCCATTTTTAAAAAGGTTTCATCGTATTTACGTTGGCTATGACGGGTATCTATGGTGTAGTTGTTATCACGTCCGCCTAACACGCGGAAGGTCCCAGGTTCGAGCCCTGGTAGATACATAATGTTCTTTTTTGACTTGTTGTTAGAACGAAACTTTCGGAGGTTTTTGGCAATTTTTTTAAATTGAAAAGTGACATATTTTGGGTCCTTGGTAGTATAGTGCTGAGTATCACCGCCTGTTTTACGGAAGACCTGAGTTAAATTCCCCGCCGGGGAGGCATGACCGGCTTCAGTTTTTAAAGATTGCAGAAAATATTTTGGTGGCAATGAAACGGTTTCTTCTTAATACCAAAAATATACGTTTTAAAGAAATCCACTGGTTCAGGCCTTGGTCAAAATGCAACCCTATCTCCAAGACGATTTTCGTCAGTTCATGTTGCAGTCGCTAGCGTATCTATGGTGTAGTGGTTATCACGTCCGCTTTACACGCGGAAGGTCTCAGGTTCGAGCCCTGATAGATACAAAGAAGGTTGATATTTTAGCGATATGTGGACGAGTGAATTGGAGGCTCTCGGTCTCGAAAATTTGCCCATTTTTAAAACAGTGTATCGTATTTACGATGGCTATGACGGGTATCTATGGTGTAGTGGTTATCACGTCCGCCTAACACGCGGAAGGTCCCAGGTTCGAGCCCTGTTAGAAACATAATGTTCTTTTTTGACTTGTTGTTAGAACGACACTTTCGGAGGTTTTTGGCAATTGTTTTAAATTGAAAAGTGAGATGTTTTGGGTATCTATGGTGTAGTGGTTATCACGTCCGCCTAACACGCGGAAGGTCCCAGGTTCGAGCCCTGGTAGATACATAATGTTCTTTTTTGACTTGTTGTTAGAACGAAACTTTCGGAGGTTTTTGGCAATTTTTTTAAATTGAAAAGTGACATATTTTGGGTCCTTGGTAGTATAGTGCTGAGTATCACCGCCTGTTTTACGGAAGACCTGAGTTAAATTCCCTGCCGGGGAGGCATGACCGGCTTCAGTTTTTAAAGATTGCAGAAAATATTTTGGTGGCAATGAAACGGTTTCTTCTTAATACCAAAAATATCCGTTTTAAAGAAATCCACTGGTTCAGGCCTTGGTCAAAATGCAACCCTATCTCCAAGACGATTTTCGTCAGTTCATGTTGCAGTTGGTAGCGTATCTATGGTGTAGTGGTTATCACGTCCGCTTTACACGCGGAAGGTCTCAGGTTCGAGCCCTGATAGATACAAAGAAGGTTGATATTTTAGCGATATGTGGACGAGTGAATTGGAGGCTCTCGGTCTCGAAAATTTGCCCATTTTTAAAACAGTTTCATCGTATTTACGATGGCTATGACGGGTATCTATGGTGTAGTGGTTATCACGTCCGCCTAACACGCGGAAGGTCCCAGGTTCGAGCCCTGTTAGAAACATAATGTTCTTTTTTGACTTGTTGTTAGAACGACACTTTCGGAGGTTTTTGGCAATTGTTTTAAATTGAAAAGTGAAATGTTTTGGGTATCTATGGTGTAGTGGTTATCACGTCCGCCTAACACGCGGAAGGTCCCAGGTTCGAGCCCTGGTAGATACATAATGTTCTTTTTTGACTTGTTGTTAGAACGAAACTTTCGGAGGTTTTTGGCAATTTTTTTAAATTGAAAAGTGACATATTTTGGGTCCTTGGTAGTATAGTGCTGAGTATCACCGCCTGTTTTACGGAAGACCTGAGTTAAATTCCCTGCCGGGGAGGCATGACCGGCTTCAGTTTTTAAAGATTGCAGAAAATATTTTGGTGGCAATGAAACGGTTTCTTCTTAATACCAAAAATATCCGTTTTAAAGAAATCCACTGGTTCAGGCCTTGGTCAAAATGCAACCCTATCTCCAAGACGATTTTCGTCAGTTCATGTTGCAGTTGGTAGCGTATCTATGGTGTAGTGGTTATCACGTCCGCTTTACACGCGGAAGGTCTCAGGTTCGAGCCCTGATAGATACAAAGAAGGTTGATATTTTAGCGATATGTGGACGAGTGAATTGGAGGCTCTCGGTCTCGAAAATTTGCCCATTTTTAAAACAGTTTCATCGTATTTACGATGGCTATGACGGGTATCTATGGTGTAGTGGTTATCACGTCCGCCTAACACGCGGAAGGTCCCAGGTTCGAGCCCTGTTAGAAACATAATGTTCTTTTTTGACTTGTTGTTAGAACGACACTTTCGGAGGTTTTTGGCAATTGTTTTAAATTGAAAAGTGAAATGTTTTGGGTATCTATGGTGTAGTGGTTATCACGTCCGCCTAACACGCGGAAGGTCCCAGGTTCGAGCCCTGGTAGATACATAATGTTCTTTTTTGACTTGTTGTTAGAACGAAACTTTCGGAGGTTTTTGGCAATTTTTTTAAATTGAAAAGTGACATATTTTGGGTCCTTGGTAGTATAGTGCTGAGTATCACCGCCAGTTTAACGGAAGACCTGAGTTAAATTCCCAGCCGGGGAGGCATGACCGGCTTCAGTTTTTAAAGATTGCAGAAAATATTTTGGTGGCAATGAAACGGTTTCTTCTTAATACCAAAAATATCCGTTTTAAAGAAATCCACTGGTTCAGGCCTTGGTCAAAATGAAACCCTATCTCCAAGACGATTTTCGTCAGTTCATGTTGCAGTCGCTAGCGTATCTATGGTGTAGTGGTTATCACGTCCGCTTTACACGCGGAAGGTCTCAGGTTCGAGCCCTGATAGATACAAAGAAGGTTGATATTTTAGCGATATGTGGACGAGTGAATTGGAGGCTCTCGGTCTCGAAAATTTGCCCATTTTTAAAACAGTTTCATCGTATTTACGATGGCTATGACGGGTATCTATGGTGTAGTGGTTATCACGTCCGCCTAACACGCGGAAGGTCCCAGGTTCGAGCCCTGGTAGATACATAATGTTCTTTTTTGACTTGTTGTTAGAACGAAACTTTCGGAGGTTTTTGGCAATTTTTTTAAATTGAAAAGTGATATGTTTTGGGTATCTATGGTGTAGTGGTTATCACGTCCGCCTAACACGCGGAAGGTCCCAGGTTCGAGCCCTGGTAGAAACATAATTTTCTTTTTTGACTTGTTGTTAGAACGAAACTTTCGGAGGTTTTTGGCAATTTTTTTAAATTGAAAAGTGAAATGTTTTGGGTATCTATGGTGTAGTGGTTATCACGTCCGCCTAACCCGCGGAAGGTCCCAGGTTCGAGCCCTGGTAGATACATAATGTTCTTTTTTGACTTGTTGTTAGAACGAAACTTTCGGAGGTTTTTGGCAATTTTTTTAAATTGAAAAGTGACATATTTTGGGTCCTTGGTAGTATAGTGCTGAGTATCACCGCCTGTTTTACGGAAGACCTGAGTTAAATTCCCCGCCGGGGAGGAATGACCGGCTTCAGTTTTTAAAGATTGCAGAAAATATTTTGGTGGCAATGAAACGGTTTCTTCTTAATACCAAAAATATCCGTTTTAAAGAAATCCACTGGTTCAGGCCTTGGTCAAAATGCAACCCTATCTCCAAGACGATTTTCGTCAGTTCATGTTGCAGTCGCTAGCGTATCTATGGTGTAGTGGTTATCACGTCCGCTTTACACGCGGAAGGTCTCAGGTTCGAGCCCTGATAGATACAAAGAAGGTTGATATTTTAGCGATATGTGGACGAGTGAATTGGAGGCTCTCGGTCTCGAAAATTTGCCCATTTTTAAAACGGTTTCATCGTATTTACGATGGTTATGACGGGTATCTATGGTGTAGTGGTTATCACGTCCGCCTAACACGCGGAAGGTCCCAGGTTCGAGCCCTGGTAGATACATAATGTTCTTTTTTGACTTGTTGTTAGAACGAAACTTTCGGAGGTTTTTGGCAATTTTTTTAAATTGAAAAGTGACATATTTTGGGTCCTTGGTAGTATAGTGCTGAGTATCACCGCCTGTTTTACGGAAGACCTGAGTTAAATTCCCCGCCGGGGAGGCATGACCGGCTTCAGTTTTTAAAGATTGCAGAAAATATTTTGGTGGCAATGAAACGGTTTCTTCTTAATACCAAAAATATCCGTTTTAAAGAAATCCACTGGTTCAGGCCTTGGTCAAAATGCAACCCTATCTCCAAGACCATTTTCGTCAGTTCATGTTGCAGTCGCTAGCGTATCTATTGTGTAGTGGTTATCACGTCCGCTTTACACGCGGAAGGTCTCAGGTTGAGCCCTGATAGATACATAGAAGGTTGATATTTTAGCGATATGTGGACGAGTGAATTGGAGGCTCTCGGTCTCGAAAATTTGCCCATTTTTAAAACGGTTTCATCGTATTTACGATGGCTATGACGGGTATCTATGGTGTAGTGGTTATCACGTCCGCCTAACACGCGGAAGGTCCCAGGTTCGAGCCCTGGTAGATACATAATGTTCTTTTTTGACTTGTTGTTAGAACGAAACTTTCGGAGGTTTTTGGCGATTTTTTTAATTTGAAAAGTGAAATGTTTTGGGTATCTATGGTGTAGTGGTTATCACGTCCGCTTTACACGCGGAAGGTCTCAGGTTCGAGCCCTGATAGATACAAAGAAGGTTGATATTTTAGCGATATGTGGACGAGTGAATTGAAGGCTCTCGGTCTCGAAAATTTGCCCATTTTTAAAAAGGTTTCATCGTATTTACGTTGGCTATGACGGGTATCTATGGTGTAGTTGTTATCACGTCCGCCTAACACGCGGAAGGTCCCAGGTTCGAGCCCTGGTAGATACATAATGTTCTTTTTTGACTTGTTGTTAGAACGAAACTTTCGGAGGTTTTTGGCAATTTTTTTAAATTGAAAAGTGACATATTTTGGGTCCTTGGTAGTATAGTGCTGAGTATCACCGCCTGTTTTACGGAAGACCTGAGTTAAATTCCCCGCCGGGGAGGCATGACCGGCTTCAGTTTTTAAAGATTGCAGAAAATATTTTGGTGGCAATGAAACGGTTTCTTCTTAATACCAAAAATATACGTTTTAAAGAAATCCACTGGTTCAGGCCTTGGTCAAAATGCAACCCTATCTCCAAGACGATTTTCGTCAGTTCATGTTGCAGTCGCTAGCGTATCTATGGTGTAGTGGTTATCACGTCCGCTTTACACGCGGAAGGTCTCAGGTTCGAGCCCTGATAGATACAAAGAAGGTTGATATTTTAGCGATATGTGGACGAGTGAATTGGAGGCTCTCGGTCTCGAAAATTTGCCCATTTTTAAAACAGTGTATCGTATTTACGATGGCTATGACGGGTATCTATGGTGTAGTGGTTATCACGTCCGCCTAACACGCGGAAGGTCCCAGGTTCGAGCCCTGTTAGAAACATAATGTTCTTTTTTGACTTGTTGTTAGAACGACACTTTCGGAGGTTTTTGGCAATTGTTTTAAATTGAAAAGTGAGATGTTTTGGGTATCTATGGTGTAGTGGTTATCACGTCCGCCTAACACGCGGAAGGTCCCAGGTTCGAGCCCTGGTAGATACATAATGTTCTTTTTTGACTTGTTGTTAGAACGAAACTTTCGGAGGTTTTTGGCAATTTTTTTAAATTGAAAAGTGACATATTTTGGGTCCTTGGTAGTATAGTGCTGAGTATCACCGCCTGTTTTACGGAAGACCTGAGTTAAATTCCCTGCCGGGGAGGCATGACCGGCTTCAGTTTTTAAAGATTGCAGAAAATATTTTGGTGGCAATGAAACGGTTTCTTCTTAATACCAAAAATATCCGTTTTAAAGAAATCCACTGGTTCAGGCCTTGGTCAAAATGCAACCCTATCTCCAAGACGATTTTCGTCAGTTCATGTTGCAGTTGGTAGCGTATCTATGGTGTAGTGGTTATCACGTCCGCTTTACACGCGGAAGGTCTCAGGTTCGAGCCCTGATAGATACAAAGAAGGTTGATATTTTAGCGATATGTGGACGAGTGAATTGGAGGCTCTCGGTCTCGAAAATTTGCCCATTTTTAAAACAGTTTCATCGTATTTACGATGGCTATGACGGGTATCTATGGTGTAGTGGTTATCACGTCCGCCTAACACGCGGAAGGTCCCAGGTTCGAGCCCTGTTAGAAACATAATGTTCTTTTTTGACTTGTTGTTAGAACGACACTTTCGGAGGTTTTTGGCAATTGTTTTAAATTGAAAAGTGAAATGTTTTGGGTATCTATGGTGTAGTGGTTATCACGTCCGCCTAACACGCGGAAGGTCCCAGGTTCGAGCCCTGGTAGATACATAATGTTCTTTTTTGACTTGTTGTTAGAACGAAACTTTCGGAGGTTTTTGGCAATTTTTTTAAATTGAAAAGTGACATATTTTGGGTCCTTGGTAGTATAGTGCTGAGTATCACCGCCTGTTTTACGGAAGACCTGAGTTAAATTCCCTGCCGGGGAGGCATGACCGGCTTCAGTTTTTAAAGATTGCAGAAAATATTTTGGTGGCAATGAAACGGTTTCTTCTTAATACCAAAAATATCCGTTTTAAAGAAATCCACTGGTTCAGGCCTTGGTCAAAATGCAACCCTATCTCCAAGACGATTTTCGTCAGTTCATGTTGCAGTTGGTAGCGTATCTATGGTGTAGTGGTTATCACGTCCGCTTTACACGCGGAAGGTCTCAGGTTCGAGCCCTGATAGATACAAAGAAGGTTGATATTTTAGCGATATGTGGACGAGTGAATTGGAGGCTCTCGGTCTCGAAAATTTGCCCATTTTTAAAACAGTTTCATCGTATTTACGATGGCTATGACGGGTATCTATGGTGTAGTGGTTATCACGTCCGCCTAACACGCGGAAGGTCCCAGGTTCGAGCCCTGTTAGAAACATAATGTTCTTTTTTGACTTGTTGTTAGAACGACACTTTCGGAGGTTTTTGGCAATTGTTTTAAATTGAAAAGTGAAATGTTTTGGGTATCTATGGTGTAGTGGTTATCACGTCCGCCTAACACGCGGAAGGTCCCAGGTTCGAGCCCTGGTAGATACATAATGTTCTTTTTTGACTTGTTGTTAGAACGAAACTTTCGGAGGTTTTTGGCAATTTTTTTAAATTGAAAAGTGACATATTTTGGGTCCTTGGTAGTATAGTGCTGAGTATCACCGCCAGTTTAACGGAAGACCTGAGTTAAATTCCCAGCCGGGGAGGCATGACCGGCTTCAGTTTTTAAAGATTGCAGAAAATATTTTGGTGGCAATGAAACGGTTTCTTCTTAATACCAAAAATATCCGTTTTAAAGAAATCCACTGGTTCAGGCCTTGGTCAAAATGAAACCCTATCTCCAAGACGATTTTCGTCAGTTCATGTTGCAGTCGCTAGCGTATCTATGGTGTAGTGGTTATCACGTCCGCTTTACACGCGGAAGGTCTCAGGTTCGAGCCCTGATAGATACAAAGAAGGTTGATATTTTAGCGATATGTGGACGAGTGAATTGGAGGCTCTCGGTCTCGAAAATTTGCCCATTTTTAAAACAGTTTCATCGTATTTACGATGGCTATGACGGGTATCTATGGTGTAGTGGTTATCACGTCCGCCTAACACGCGGAAGGTCCCAGGTTCGAGCCCTGGTAGATACATAATGTTCTTTTTTGACTTGTTGTTAGAACGAAACTTTCGGAGGTTTTTGGCAATTTTTTTAAATTGAAAAGTGATATGTTTTGGGTATCTATGGTGTAGTGGTTATCACGTCCGCCTAACACGCGGAAGGTCCCAGGTTCGAGCCCTGGTAGAAACATAATTTTCTTTTTTGACTTGTTGTTAGAACGAAACTTTCGGAGGTTTTTGGCAATTTTTTTAAATTGAAAAGTGAAATGTTTTGGGTATCTATGGTGTAGTGGTTATCACGTCCGCCTAACCCGCGGAAGGTCCCAGGTTCGAGCCCTGGTAGATACATAATGTTCTTTTTTGACTTGTTGTTAGAACGAAACTTTCGGAGGTTTTTGGCAATTTTTTTAAATTGAAAAGTGACATATTTTGGGTCCTTGGTAGTATAGTGCTGAGTATCACCGCCTGTTTTACGGAAGACCTGAGTTAAATTCCCCGCCGGGGAGGAATGACCGGCTTCAGTTTTTAAAGATTGCAGAAAATATTTTGGTGGCAATGAAACGGTTTCTTCTTAATACCAAAAATATCCGTTTTAAAGAAATCCACTGGTTCAGGCCTTGGTCAAAATGCAACCCTATCTCCAAGACCATTTTCGTCAGTTCATGTTGCAGTCGCTAGCGTATCTATGGTGTAGTGGTTATCACGTCCGCTTTACACGCGGAAGGTCTCAGGTTGAGCCCTGATAGATACATAGAAGGTTGATATTTTAGCGATATGTGGACGAGTGAATTGGAGGCTCTCGGTCTCGAAAATTTGCCCATTTTTAAAACGGTTTCATCGTATTTACGATGGCTCTGACGGGTATTTATGGTGTAGTGGTTATCACGTCCGCCTAACACGCGGAAGGTCCCAGGTTCGAGCCCTGGTAGATACATAATGTTCTTTTTTGACTTGTTGTTAGAACGAAACTTTCGGAGGTTTTTGGCAATTTTTTTAATTTGAAAAGTGAAATGTTTTGGGTATCTATGGTGTAGTGGTTATCACGTCCGCTTTACACGCGGAAGGTCTCAGGTTCGAGCCCTGATAGATACAAAGAAGGTTGATATTTTAGCGATATGTGGACGAGTGAATTGAAGGCTCTCGGTCTCGAAAATTTGCCCATTTTTAAAAAGGTTTCATCGTATTTACGTTGGCTATGACGGGTATCTATGGTGTAGTTGTTATCACGTCCGCCTATCACGCGGAAGGTCCCAGGTTCGAGCCCTGGTAGATACATAATGTTCTTTTTTGACTTGTTGTTAGAACGAAACTTTCGGAGGTTTTTGGCAATTTTTTTAAATTGAAAAGTGAAATGTTTTGGGTATCTATGGTGTAGTGGTTATCACGTCCGCCTAACACGCGGAAGGTCCCAGGTTCGAGCCCTGGTAGATACATAATGTTCTTTTTTGACTTGTTGTTAGAACGAAACTTTCGGAGGTTTTTGGCAATTTTTTTAAATTGAAAAGTGACATATTTTGGGTCCTTGGTAGTATAGTGCTGAGTATCACCGCCAGTTTTACGGAAGACCTGAGTTAAATTCCCCGCCGGGGAGGCATGACCGGCTTCAGTTTTTAAAGATTGCAGAAAATATTTTGGTGGCAATGAAACGGTTTCTTCTTAATACCAAAAATATCCGTTTTAAAGAAATCCACTGGTTCAGGCCTTGGTCAAAATGCAACCCTATCTCCAAGACCATTTTCGTCAGTTCATGTTGCAGTCGCTAGCGTATCTATGGTGTAGTGGTTATCACGTCCGCTTTACACGCGGAAGGTCTCAGGTTGAGCCCTGATAGATACATAGAAGGTTGATATTTTAGCGATATGTGGACGAGTGAATTGGAGGCTCTCGGTCTCGAAAATTTGCCCATTTTTAAAACGGTTTCATCGTATTTACGATGGCTATGACGGGTATCTATGGTGTAGTGGTTATCACGTCCGCCTAACACGCGGATGGTCCCAGGTTCGAGCCCTGGTAGATACATAATGTTCTTTTTTGACTTGTTGTTAGAACGAAACTTTCGGAGGTTTTTGGCAATTTTTTCAAATTGAAAAGTGACATATTTTGGGTCCTTGGTAGTATAGTGCTGAGTATCACCGCCTGTTTTACGGAAGACCTGAGTTAAATTCCCCGCCGGGGAGGCATGACCGGCTTCAGTTTTTAAAGATTGCAGAAAATATTTTGGTGGCAATGAAACGGTTTCTTCTTAATACCAAAAATATCCGTTTTAAAGAAATCCACTGGTTCAGGCCTTGGTCAAAATGCAACCCTATCTCCAAGACCATTTTCGTCAGTTCATGTTGCAGTCGCTAGCGTATCTATGGTGTAGTGGTTATCACGTCCGCCTAACACGCGGAAGGTCCCAGGTTGAGCCCTGATAGATACATAGAAGGTTGATATTTTAGCGATATGTGGACGAGTGAATTGGAGGCTCTCGGTCTCGAAAATTTGCCCATTTTTAAAACGGTTTCATCATATTTACGATGGCTATGACGGGTATCTATGGTGTAGTGGTTATCACGTCCGCCTAACACGCGGAAGGTCCCAGGTTCGAGCCCTGGTAGTTACATAATGTTCTTTTTTGACTTGTTGTTAGAACGAAACTTTCGGAGGTTTTTGGCAATTTTTTTAATTTGAAAAGTGAAATGTTTTGGGTATCTATGGTGTAGTGGTTATCACGTCCGCTTTACACGCGGAAGGTCTCAGGTTCGAGCCCTGATAGATACAAAGAAGGTTGATATTTTAGCGATATGTGGACGAGTGAATTGAAGGCTCTCGGTCTCGAAAATTTGCCCATTTTTAAAAAGGTTTCATCGTATTTACGTTGGCTATGACGGGTATCCATGGTATAGTGGTTATCACGTCCGCCTAACACGCGGAAGGTCCCAGGTTCGAGCCCTGGTAGATACATAATGTTCTTTTTTGACTTGTTGTTAGAACGAAACTTTCGGAGGTTTTTGGCAATTTTTTTAAATTGAAAAGTGACATATTTTGGGTCCTTGGTAGTATAGTGCTGAGTATCACCGCCTGTTTTACGGAAGACCTGAGTTAAATTCCCCGCCGGGGAGGCATGACCGGCTTCAGTTTTTAAAGATTGCAGAAAATATTTTGGTGGCAATGAAACGGTTTCTTCTTAATACCAAAAATATCCGTTTTAAAGAAATCCACTGGTTCAGGCCTTGGTCAAAATGCAACCCTATCTCCAAGACCATTTTCGTCAGTTCATGTTGCAGTCGCTAGCGTATCTATGGTGTAGTGGTTATCACGTCCGCCTAACACGCGGAAGGTCCCAGGTTGAGCCCTGATAGATACATAGAAGGTTGATATTTTAGCGATATGTGGACGAGTGAATTGGAGGCTCTCGGTCTCGAAAATTTGCCCATTTTTAAAACGGTTTCATCATATTTACGATGGCTATGACGGGTATCTATGGTGTAGTGGTTATCACGTCCGCCTAACACGCGGAAGGTCCCAGGTTCGAGCCCTGGTAGTTACATAATGTTCTTTTTTGACTTGTTGTTAGAACGAAACTTTCGGAGGTTTTTGGCAATTTTTTTAATTTGAAAAGTGAAATGTTTTGGGTATCTATGGTGTAGTGGTTATCACGTCCGCTTTACACGCGGAAGGTCTCAGGTTCGAGCCCTGATAGATACAAAGAAGGTTGATATTTTAGCGATATGTGGACGAGTGAATTGAAGGCTCTCGGTCTCGAAAATTTGCCCATTTTTAAAAAGGTTTCATCGTATTTACGTTGGCTATGACGGGTATCTATGGTATAGTGGTTATCACGTCCGCCTAACACGCGGAAGGTCCCAGGTTCGAGCCCTGGTAGATACATAATGTTCTTTTTTGACTTGTTGTTAGAACGAAACTTTCGGAGGTTTTTGGCAATTTTTTTAAATTGAAAAGTGACATATTTTGGGTCCTTGGTAGTATAGTGCTGAGTATCACCGCCTGTTTTACGGAAGACCTGAGTTAAATTCCCCGCCGGGGAGGCATGACCGGCTTCAGTTTTTAAAGATTGCAGAAAATATTTTGGTGGCAATGAAACGGTTTCTTCTTAATACCAAAAATATCCGTTTTAAAGAAATCCACTGGTTCAGGCCTTGGTCAAAATGCAACCCTATCTCCAAGACGATTTTCGTCAGTTCATGTTGCAGTCGCTAGCGTATCTATGGTGTAGTGGTTATCACGTCCGCTTTACACGCGGAAGGTCTCAGGTTGAGCCCTGATAGATACAAAGAAGGTTGATATTCTAGCGATATGTGGACGAGTGAATTGGAGGCTCTCGGTCTCGAAAATTTGCCCATTTTTAAAACGGTTTCATCGTATTTACGATGGCTATGACGGGTATCTATGGTGTAGTGGTTATCACGTCCGCCTAACACGCGGAAGGTCCCAGGTTCGAGCCCTGGTAGATACATAATGTTCTTTTTTGAGTTGTTGTTAGAACGAAACTTTCGGAGGTTTTTGGCAATTTTTTTAAATTGAAAAGTGACATTTTTTGGGTCCTTGGTAGTATAGTGCTGAGCATCACCGCCTGTTTTACGGAAGACCTGAGTTAAATTCCCCGCCGGGGAGGCATGACCGGCTTCAGTTTTTAAAGATTGCAGAAAATATTTTGGTGGCAATGAAACGGTTTCTTCTTAATACCAAAAATATCCGTTTTAAAGAAATCCACTGGTTCAGGCCTCGGTCAAAATGCAACCCTATCTCCAAGACGATTTTCGTCAGTTCATGTTGCAGTCGCTAGCGTATCTATGGTGTAGTGGTTATCACGTCCTCTTTACACGCGGAAGGTCTCAGGTTCGAGCCCTGAAAGATACAAAGAAGGTTGATATTTTAGCGATATGTGGACGAGTGAATTGAAGGCTCTCGGTCTCGAAAATTTGCCCATTTTTAAAACGTTTTCATCGTATTTACGTTGGCTATGACGGGTATCTATGGTGCAGTGGTTATCACGTCCGCCTAACACGCGGAAGGTCCCAGGTTCGAGCCCTGGTAGATACATAATGTTCTTTTGTGACTTGTTGTTAGAACGAAACTTTCGGAGGTTTTTGGCAATTTTTTTAAATTGAAAAGTGATATGTTTTGGGTATCTATGGTGTAGTGGTTATCACGTCCGCCTAACACGCGGAAGGTCCCAGGTTCGAGCCCTGGTAGAAACATAATTTTCTTTTTTGACTTGTTGTTAGATCGAAACTTTCGGAGGTTTTTGGCAATTTTTTTAAATTGAAAAGTGAAATGTTTTGGGTATCTATGGTGTAGTGGTTATCACGTCCGCCTAACACGCGGAAGGTCCCAGGTTCGAGCCCTGGTAGATACATAATGTTCTTTTTTGACTTGTTGTTAGAACGAAACTTTCGGAGGTTTTTGGCAATTTTTTTAAATTGAAAAGTGACATATTTTGGGTCCTTGGTAGTATAGTGCTGAGTATCACCGCCTGTTTTACGGAAGACCTGAGTTAAATTCCCCGCCGGGGAGGCATGACCGGCTTCAGTTTTTAAAGATTGCAGAAAATATTTTGGTGGCAATGAAACGGTTTCTTCTTAATACCAAAAATATCCGTTTTAAAGAAATCCACTGGTTCAGGCCTCGGTCAAAATGCAACCCTATCTCCAAGACGATTTTCGTCAGTTCATGTTGCAGTCGCTAGCGTATCTATGGTGTAGTGGTTATCACGTCCTCTTTACACGCGGAAGGTCTCAGGTTCGAGCCCTGATAGATACAAAGAAGGTTGATATTTTAGCGATATGTGGACGAGTGAATTGGAGGCTCTCGGTTTCGAAAATTTGCCCATTTTTAAAACAGTTTCATCGTATTTACGATGGCTATGACGGGTATCTATGGTGTAGTTGTTATCACGTCCGCCTAACACGCGGAAGGTCCCAGGTTCGAGCCCTGGTAGATACATAATGTTCTTTTTTGACTTGTTGTTAGAACGAAACTTTCGGAGGTTTTTGGCAATTTTTTTAAATTGAAAAGTGATATGTTTTGGGTATCTATGGTGTAGTGGTTATCACGTCCGCTTTACACGCGGAAGGTCTCAGGTTCGAGCCCTGATAGATACAAAGAAGGTTGATATTTTAGCGATATGTGGACGAGTGAATTGAAGGCTCTCGGTCTCGAAAATTTGCCCATTTTTAAAACGGTTTCATCGTATTTACGTTGGCTATGACGGGTATCTATGGTGTAGTGGTTATCACGTCCGCCTAACACGCGGAAGGTCCCAGGTTCGAGCCCTGGTAGATACATAATGTTCTTTTTTGACTTGTTGTTAGAACGAAACTTTCGGAGGTTTTTGGCAATTTTTTTAAATTGAAAAGTGATATGTTTTGGGTATCTATGGTGTAGTGGTTATCACGTCCGCCTAACACGCGGAAGGTCCCAGGTTCGAGCCCTGGTAGAAACATAATTTTCTTTTTTGACTTGTTGTTAGAACGAAACTTTCGGAGGTTTTTGGCAATTTTTTTAAATTGAAAAGTGAAATGTTTTGGGTCCTTGGTAGTATAGTGCTGAGTATCACCGCCTGTTTTACGGAAGACCTGAGTTAAATTCCCCGCCGGGGAGGCATGACCGGCTTCAGTTTTTAAAGATTGCAGAAAATATTTTGGTGGCAATGAAACGGTTTCTTCTTAATACCAAAAATATCCGTTTTAAAGAAATCCACTGGTTCAGGCCTTGGTCAAAATGCAACCCTATCTCCAAGACCATTTTCGTCAGTTCATGTTGCAGTCGCTAGCGTATCTATGGTGTAGTGGTTATCACGTCCGCTTTACACGCGGAAGGTCTCAGGTTGAGCCCTGATAGATACATAGAAGGTTGATATTTTAGCGATATGTGGACGAGTGAATTGGAGGCTCTCGGTCTCGAAAATTTGCCCATTTTTAAAACGGTTTCATCGTATTTACGATGGCTATGACGGGTATCTATGGTGTAGTGGTTATCACGTCCGCCTAACACGCGGAAGGTCCCAGGTTCGAGCCCTGGTAGATACATAATGTTCTTTTTTGACTTGTTGTTAGAACGAAACTTTCGGAGGTTTTTGGCAATTTTTTTAATTTGAAAAGTGAAATGTTTTGGGTATCTATGGTGTAGTGGTTATCACGTCCGCTTTACACGCGGAAGGTCTCAGGTTCGAGCCCTGATAGATACAAAGAAGGTTGATATTTTAGCGATATGTGGACGAGTGAATTGGAGGCTCTCGGTCTCGAAAATTTGCCCATTTTTAAAACAGTTTCATCGTATTTACGATGGCTATGACGGGTATCTATGGTGTAGTGGTTATCACGTCCGCCTAACACGCGGAAGGTCCCAGGTTCGAGCCCTGGTAGATACATAATGTTCTTTTTTGACTTGTTGTTAGAACGAAACTTTCGGAGGTTTTTGGCAATTTTTTTAAATTGAAAAGTGATATGTTTTGGGTATCTATGGTGTAGTGGTTATCACGTCCGCCTAACACGCGGAAGGTCCCAGGTTCGAGCCCTGGTAGAAACATAATTTTCTTTTTTGACTTGTTGTTAGAACGAAACTTTCGGAGGTTTTTGGCAATTTTTTTAAATTGAAAAGTGAAATGTTTTGGGTCCTTGGTAGTATAGTGCTGAGTATCACCGCCTGTTTTACGGAAGACCTGAGTTAAATTCCCCGCCGGGGAGGCATGACCGGCTTCAGTTTTTAAAGATTGCAGAAAATATTTTGGTGGCAATGAAACGGTTTCTTCTTAATACCAAAAATATCCGTTTTAAAGAAATCCACTGGTTCAGGCCTTGGTCAAAATGCAACCCTATCTCCAAGACCATTTTCGTCAGTTCATGTTGCAGTCGCTAGCGTATCTATGGTGTAGTGGTTATCACGTCCGCTTTACACGCGGAAGGTCTCAGGTTGAGCCCTGATAGATACATAGAAGGTTGATATTTTAGCGATATGTGGACGAGTGAATTGGAGGCTCTCGGTCTCGAAAATTTGCCCATTTTTAAAACGGTTTCATCGTATTTACGATGGCTATGACGGGTATCTATGGTGTAGTGGTTATCACGTCCGCCTAACACGCGGAAGGTCCCAGGTTCGAGCCCTGGTAGATACATAATGTTCTTTTTTGACTTGTTGTTAGAACGAAACTTTCGGAGGTTTTTGGCAATTTTTTTAATTTGAAAAGTGAAATGTTTTGGGTATCTATGGTGTAGTGGTTATCACGTCCGCTTTACACGCGGAAGGTCTCAGGTTCGAGCCCTGATAGATACAAAGAAGGTTGATATTTTAGCGATATGTGGACGAGTGAATTGGAGGCTCTCGGTCTCGAAAATTTGCCCATTTTTAAAACAGTTTCATCGTATTTACGATGGCTATGACGGGTATCTATGGTGTAGTGGTTATCACGTCCGCCTAACACGCGGAAGGTCCCAGGTTCGAGCCCTGGTAGATACATAATGTTCTTTTTTGACTTGTTGTTAGAACGAAACTTTCGGAGGTTTTTGGCAATTTTTTTAAATTGAAAAGTGACATATTTTGGGTCCTTGGTAGTATAGTGCTGAGTATCACCGCCTGTTTTACGGAAGACCTGAGTTAAATTCCCCGCCGGGGAGGCATGACCGGCTTCAGTTTTTAAAGATTGCAGAAAATATTTTGGTGGCAATGAAACGGTTTCTTCTTAATACCAAAAATATCCGTTTTAAAGAAATCCACTGGTTCAGGCCTTGGTCAAAATGCAACCCTATCTCCAAGACGATTTTCGTCAGTTGATGTTACAGTCGCTAGCGTATCTATGGTGTAGTGGTTATCACGTCCTCTTTACACGCGGAAGGTCTCAGGTAAGAGCCCTGATAGATACAAAGAAGGTTGATATTTTAGCGATATGTGGACGAGTGAATTGGAGGCTCTCGGTCTCGAAAATTTGCCCATTTTTAAAACAGTTTCATCGTATTTACGATGGCTATGACGGGTATCTATGGTGTAGTGGTTATCACGTCCGCCTAACACGCGGAAGGTCCCAGGCTCGAGCCCTGGTAGAAACATAATGTTCTTTTTTGACTTGTTGTTAGATCGAAACTTTCGGAGGTTTTTGGCAATTTTTTTAAATTGAAAAGTGAAATGTTTTGGGTATCTATGGTGTAGTGGTTATCACGTCCGCCTAACACGCGGAAGGTCCCAGGTTCGAGCCCTGGTAGATACATAATGTTCTTTTTTGACTTGTTGTTAGAACGAAACTTTCGGAGGTTTTTGGCAATTTTTTTAAATTGAAAAGTGACATATTTTGGGTCCTTGGTAGTATAGTGCTGAGTATCACCGCCTGTTTTACGGAAGACCTGAGTTAAATTCCCCGCCGGGGAGGCATGACCAGCTTCAGTTTTTAAAGATTGCAGAAAATATTTTGGTGGCAATGAAACGGTTTCTTCTTAATACCAAAAATATCCGTTTTAAAGAAATCCACTGGTTCAGGCCTTGGTCAAAATGCAACCCTATCTCCAAGACCATTTTCGTCAGTTCATGTTGCAGTCGCTAGCGTATCTATGGTGTAGTGGTTATCACGTCCGCTTTACACGCGGAAGGTCTCAGGTTGAGCCCTGATAGATACATAGAAGGTTGATATTTTAGCGATATGTGGACGAGTGAATTGGAGGCTCTCGGTCTCGAAAATTTGCCCATTTTTAAAACGGTTTCATCGTATTTACGATGGCTATGACGGGTATCTATGGTGTAGTGGTTATCACGTCCGCCTAACACGCGGAAGGTCCCAGGTTCGAGCCCTGGTAGATACATAATGTTCTTTTTTGACTTGTTGTTAGAACGAAACTTTCGGAGGTTTTTGGCAATTTTTTTAATTTGAAAAGTGAAATGTTTTGGGTATCTATGGTGTAGTGGTTATCACGTCCGCTTTACACGCGGAAGGTCTCAGGTTCGAGCCCTGATAGATACAAAGAAGGTTGATATTTTAGCGATATGTGGACGAGTGAATTGAAGGCTCTCGGTCTCGAAAATTTGCCCATTTTTAAAAAGGTTTCATCGTATTTACGTTGGCTATGACGGGTATCTATGGTATAGTGGTTATCACGTCCGCCTAACACGCGGAAGGTCCCAGGTTCGAGCCCTGGTAGATACATAATGTTCTTTTTTGACTTGTTGTTAGAACGAAACTTTCGGAGGTTTTTGGCAATTTTTTTAAATTGAAAAGTGACATATTTTGGGTCCTTGGTAGTATAGTGCTGAGTATCACCGCCTGTTTTACGGAAGACCTGAGTTAAATTCCCCGCCGGGGAGGCATGACCGGCTTCAGTTTTTAAAGATTGCAGAAAATATTTTGGTGGCAATGAAACGGTTTCTTCTTAATACCAAAAATATCCGTTTTAAAGAAATCCACTGGTTCAGGCCTTGGTCATAATGCAACCCTATCTCCAAGACGATTTTAGTCAGTTCATGTTGCAGTCGCTAGCGTATCTATGGTGTAGTGGTTATCACGTCCGCTTTACACGCGGAAGGTCTCAGGTTGAGCCCTGATAGATACAAAGAAGGTTGATATTCTAGCAATATGTGGACGAGTGAATTGGAGGCTCTCGGTCTCGAAAATTTGCCCATTTTTAAAACGGTTTCATCGTATTTACGATGGCTATGACGGGTATCTATGGTGTAGTGGTTATCACGTCCGCCTGACACGCGGAAGGTCCCAGGTTCGAGCCCTGGTAGATACATAATGTTCTTTTTTGACTTGTTGTTAGAACGAAACTTTCGGAGGTTTTTGGCAATTTTTTTAATTTGAAAAGTGAAATGTTTTGGGTATCTATGGTGTAGTGGTTATCACGTCCGCTTTACACGCGGAAGGTCTCAGGTTCGAGCCCTGATAGATACAAAGAAGGTTGATATTTTAGCGATATGTGGACGAGTGAATTGAAGGCTCTCGGTCTCGAAAATTTGCCCATTTTTAAAAAGGTTTCATCGTATTTACGTTGGCTATGACGGGTATCTATGGTATAGTGGTTATCACGTCCGCCTGACACGCGGAAGGTCCCAGGTTCGAGCCCTGGTAGATACATAATGTTCTTTTTTGACTTGTTGTTAGAACGAAACTTTCGGAGGTTTTTGGCAATTTTTTTAAATTGAAAAGTGACATTTTTTGGGTCCTTGGTAGTATAGTGCTGAGTATCACCGCCTGTTTTACGGAAGACCTGAGTTAAATTCCCCGCCGGGGAGGCATGACCGGCTTCAGTTTTTAAAGATTGCAGAATATATTTTGGTGGCAATGAAACGGTTTCTTCTTAATACCAAAAATATCCGTTTTAAAGAAATCCACTGGTTCAGGCCTCGGTCAAAATGCAACCCTATCTCCAAGACGATTTTCGTCAGTTCATGTTGCAGTCGCTAGCGTATCTATGGTGTAGTGGTTATCACGTCCTCTTTACACGCGGAAGGTCTCAGGTTCGAGCCCTGAAAGATACAAAGAAGGTTGATATTTTAGCGATATATGGACGAGTGAATTGGAGGCTCTCGGTCTCGAAAATTTGCCCATTTTTAAAACAGTTTCATCGTATTTACGATGGCTATGACGGGTATCTATGGTGTAGTGGTTATCACGTCCGCCTAACACGCGGAAGGTCCCAGGTTCGAGCCCTGGTAGATACATAATGTTCTTTTTTGACTTGTTGTTAGAACGAAACTTTCGGAGGTTTTTGGCAATTTTTTTAAATTGAAAAGTGACATATTTTGGGTCCTTGGTAGTATAGTGCTGAGTATCACCGCCTGTTTTACGGAAGACCTGAGTTAAATTCCCCGCCGGGGAGGCATGACCGGCTTCAGTTTTTAAAGATTGCAGAAAATATTTTGGTGGCAATGAAACGGTTTCTTCTTAATACCAAAAATATCCGTTTTAAAGAAATCCACTGGTTCAGGCCTTGGTCAAAATGCAACCCTATCTCCAAGACGATTTTCGTCAGTTGATGTTACAGTCGCTAGCGTATCTATGGTGTAGTGGTTATCACGTCCTCTTTACACGCGGAAGGTCTCAGGTAAGAGCCCTGATAGATACAAAGAAGGTTGATATTTTAGCGATATGTGGACGAGTGAATTGGAGGCTCTCGGTCTCGAAAATTTGCCCATTTTTAAAACAGTTTCATCGTATTTACGATGGCTATGACGGGTATCTATGGTGTAGTGGTTATCACGTCCGCCTAACACGCGGAAGGTCCCAGGCTCGAGCCCTGGTAGAAACATAATGTTCTTTTTTGACTTGTTGTTAGATCGAAACTTTCGGAGGTTTTTGGCAATTTTTTTAAATTGAAAAGTGAAATGTTTTGGGTATCTATGGTGTAGTGGTTATCACGTCCGCCTAACACGCGGAAGGTCCCAGGTTCGAGCCCTGGTAGATACATAATGTTCTTTTTTGACTTGTTGTTAGAACGAAACTTTCGGAGGTTTTTGGCAATTTTTTTAAATTGAAAAGTGACATATTTTGGGTCCTTGGTAGTATAGTGCTGAGTATCACCGCCTGTTTTACGGAAGACCTGAGTTAAATTCCCCGCCGGGGAGGCAAGACCGGCTTCAGTTTTTAAAGATTGCAGAAAATATTTTGGTGGCAATGAAACGGTTTCTTCTTAATACCAAAAATATCCGTTTTAAAGAAATCCACTGGTTCAGGCCTCGGTCAAAATGCAACCCTATCTCCAAGACGATTTTCGTCAGTTCATGTTGCAGTCGCTAGCGTATCTATGGTGTAGTGGTTATCACGTCCTCTTTACACGCGGAAGGTCTCAGGTTCGAGCCCTGAAAGATACAAAGAAGGTTGATATTTTAGCGATATGTGGACGAGTGAATTGGAGGCTCTCGGTCTCGAAAATTTGCCCATTTTTAAAACAGTTTCATCGTATTTACGATGGCTATGACGGGTATCTATGGTGTAGTGGTTATCACGTCCGCCTAACACGCGGAAGGTCCCAGGTTCGAGCCCTGGTAGATACATAATGTTTTTTTTTGACTTGTTGTTAGAACGAAACTTTCGGAGGTTTTTGGCAATTTTTTTAAATTGAAAAGTGATATGTTTTGGGTATCTATGGTGTAGTGGTTATCACGTCCGCTTTACACGCGGAAGGTCTCAGGTTCGAGCCCTGATAGATACAAAGAAGGTTGATATTTTAGCGATATGTGGACGAGTGAATTGAAGGCTCTCGGTCTCGAAAATTTGCCCATTTTTAAAACGGTTTCATCGTATTTACGTTGGCTATGACGGGTATCTATGGTGTAGTGGTTATCACGTCCGCCTAACACGCGGAAGGTCCCAGGTTCGAGCCCTGGTAGATACATAATGTTCTTTTTTGACTTGTTGTTAGAACGAAACTTTCGGAGGTTTTTGGCAATTTTTTTAAATTGAAAAGTGATATGTTTTGGGTATCTATGGTGTAGTGGTTATCACGTCCGCCTAACACGCGGAAGGTCCCAGGTTCGAGCCCTGGTAGAAACATAATTTTCTTTTTTGACTTGTTGTTAGAACGAAACTTTCGGAGGTTTTTGGCAATTTTTTTAAATTGAAAAGTGAAATGTTTTGGGTATCTATGGTGTAGTGGTTATCACGTCCGCCTAACACGCGGAAGGTCCCAGGTTCGAGCCCTGGTAGATACATAATGTTCTTTTTTGACTTGTTGTTAGAACGAAACTTTCGGAGGTTTTTGGCAATTTTTTTAAATTGAAAAGTGACATATTTTGGGTCCTTGGTAGTATAGTGCTGAGTATCACCGCCTGTTTAACGGAAGACCTGAGTTAAATTCCCCGCCGGGGAGGCATGACCGGCTTCAGTTTTTAAAGATTGCAGAATATATTTTGGTGGCAATGAAACGGTTTCTTCTTAATACCAAAAATATCCGTTTTAAAGAAATCCACTGGTTCAGGCCTTGGTCAAAATGCAACCCTATCTCCAAGACCATTTTCGTCAGTTCATGTTGCAGTCGCTAGCGTATCTATGGTGTAGTGGTTATCACGTCCGCTTTACACGCGGAAGGTCTCATTTTGAGCCCTGATAGATACATAGAAGGTTGATATTTTAGCGATATGTGGACGAGTGAATTGGAGGCTCTCGGTCTCGAAAATTTGCCCATTTTTAAAACGGTTTCATCGTATTTACGATGGTTATGACGGGTATGTATGGTGTAGTGGTTATCACGTCCGCCTAACACGCGGAAGGTCCCAGGTTCGAGCCCTGGTAGATACATAATGTTCTTTTTTGACTTGTTGTTAGAACGAAACTTTCGGAGGTTTTTGGCAATTTTTTTAAATTGAAAAGTGACATATTTTGGGTCCTTGGTAGTATAGTGCTGAGTATCACCGCCTGTTTTACGGAAGACCTGAGTTAAATTCCCCGCCGGGGAGGCATGACCGGCTTCAGTTTTAAAAGATTGCAGAAAATATTTTGGTGGCAATGAAACGGTTTCTTCTTAATACCAAAAATATCCGTTTTAAAGAAATCCACTGGTTCAGGCCTTGGTCAAAATGCAACCCTATCTCCAAGACGATTTTCGTCAGTTCATGTTGCAGTCGCTAGCGTATCTATGGTGTAGTGGTTATCACGTCCTCTTTACACGCGGAAGGTCTCAGGTTCGAGCCCTGATAGATACAAAGAAGGTTGATATTTTAGCGATATGTGGACGAGTGAATTGGAGGCTCTCGGTTTCGAAAATTTGCCCATTTTTAAAACAGTTTCATCGTATTTACGATGGCTATGACGGGTATCTATGGTGTAGTTGTTATCACGTCCGCCTAACACGCGGAAGGTCCCAGGTTCGAGCCCTGGTAGATACATAATGTTCTTTTTTGACTTGTTGTTAGAACGAAACTTTCGGAGGTTTTTGGCAATTTTTTTAAATTGAAAAGTGACATATTTTGGGTCCTTGGTAGTATAGTGCTGAGTATCACGGCCTGTTTTACGGAAGACCTGAGTTAAATTCCCCGCCGGGGAGGCATGACCGGCTTCAGTTTTTAAAGATTGCAGAATATATTTTGGTGGCAATGAAACGGTTTCTTCTTAATACCAAAAATATCCGTTTTAAAGAAATCCACTGGTTCAGGCCTTGGTCAAAATGCAACCCTATCTCCAAGACCATTTTCGTCAGTTCATGTTGCAGTCGCTAGCGTATCTATGGTGTAGTGGTTATCACGTCCGCTTTACACGCGGAAGGTCTCAGGTTGAGCCCTGATAGATACATAGAAGGTTGATATTTTAGCGATATGTGGACGAGTGAATTGGAGGCTCTCGGTCTCGAAAATTTGCCCATTTTTAAAACGGTTTCATCGTATTTACGATGGTTATGACGGGTATGTATGGTGTAGTGGTTATCACGTCCGCCTAACACGCGGAAGGTCCCAGGTTCGAGCCCTGGTAGATACATAATGTTCTTTTTTGACTTGTTGTTAGAACGAAACTTTCGGAGGTTTTTGGCAATTTTTTTAAATTGAAAAGTGACATATTTTGGGTCCTTGGTAGTATAGTGCTGAGTATCACCGCCTGTTTTACGGAAGACCTGAGTTAAATTCCCCGCCGGGGAGGCATGACCGGCTTCAGTTTTAAAAGATTGCAGAAAATATTTTGGTGGCAATGAAACGGTTTCTTCTTAATACCAAAAATATCCGTTTTAAAGAAATCCACTGGTTCAGGCCTTGGTCAAAATGCAACCCTATCTCCAAGACGATTTTCGTCAGTTCATGTTGCAGTCGCTAGCGTATCTATGGTGTAGTGGTTATCACGTCCTCTTTACACGCGGAAGGTCTCAGGTTCGAGCCCTGATAGATACAAAGAAGGTTGATATTTTAGCGATATGTGGACGAGTGAATTGGAGGCTCTCGGTTTCGAAAATTTGCCCATTTTTAAAACAGTTTCATCGTATTTACGATGGCTATGACGGGTATCTATGGTGTAGTTGTTATCACGTCCGCCTAACACGCGGAAGGTCCCAGGTTCGAGCCCTGGTAGATACATAATGTTCTTTTTTGACTTGTTGTTAGAACGAAACTTTCGGAGGTTTTTGGCAATTTTTTTAAATTGAAAAGTGACATATTTTGGGTCCTTGGTAGTATAGTGCTGAGTATCACCGCCTGTTTTACGGAAGACCTGAGTTAAATTCCCCGCCGGGGAGGCATGACCGGCTTCAGTTTTTAAAGATTGCAGAAAATATTTTGGTGGCAATGAAACGGTTTCTTCTTAATACCAAAAATATCCGTTTTAAAGAAATCCACTGGTTCAGGCCTTGGTCAAAATGCAACCCTATCTCCAAGACCATTTTCGTCAGTTCATGTTGCAGTCGCTAGCGTATCTATGGTGTAGTGGTTATCACGTCCGCTTTACACGCGGAAGGTCTCAGGTTGAGCCCTGATAGATACATAGAAGGTTGATATTTTAGCGATATGTGGACGAGTGAATTGGAGGCTCTCGGTCTCGAAAATTTGCCCATTTTTAAAACGGTTTCATCGTATTTACGATAGTTGTGACGGGTATCTATGGTGTAGTGGTTATCACGTCCGCCTAACACGCGGAAGGTCCCAGGGTCGAGCCCTGGTAGATACATAATGTTCTTTTTTGACTTGTTGTTAGAACGAAACTTTCGGAGGTTTTTGGCAATTTTTTTAAATTGAAAAGTGACATATTTTGGGTCCTTGGTAGTATAGTGCTGAGTATCACCGCCTGTTTTACGGAAGACCTGAGTTAAATTCCCCGCCGGGGAGGCATGACCGGCTTCAGTTTTTAAAGATTGCAGAAAATATTTTGGTGGCAATGAAACGGTTTCTTCTTAATACCAAAAATATCCGTTTTAAAGAAATCCACTGGTTCAGGCCTTGGTCAAAATGCAACCCTATCTCCAAGACGATTTTCGTCAGTTCATGTTGCAGTCGCTAGCGTATCTATGGTGTAGTGGTTATCACGTCCTCTTTACACGCGGAAGGTCTCAGGTTCGAGCCCTGATAGATACAAAGAAGGTTGATATTTTAGCGATATGTGGACGAGTGAATTGGAGGCTCTCGGTTTCGAAAATTTGCCCATTTTTAAAACAGTTTCATCGTATTTACGATGGCTATGACGGGTATCTATGGTGTAGTTGTTATCACGTCCGCCTAACACGCGGAAGGTCCCAGGTTCGAGCCCTGGTAGATACATAATGTTCTTTTTTGACTTGTTGTTAGAACGAAACTTTCGGAGGTTTTTGGCAATTTTTTTAAATTGAAAAGTGACATATTTTGGGTCCTTGGTAGTATAGTGCTGAGTATCACCGCCTGTTTTACGGAAGACCTGAGTTAAATTCCCCGCCGGGGAGGCATGATCGGCTTCAGTTTTTAAAGATTGCAGAAAATATTTTGGTGGCAATGAAACGGTTTCTTCTTAATACCAAAAATATCCGTTTTAAAGAAATCCACTGGTTCAGGCCTTGGTCAAAATGCAACCCTATCTCCAAGACCATTTTCGTCAGTTCATGTTGCAGTCGCTAGCGTATCTATGGTGTAGTGGTTATCACGTCCGCTTTACACGCGGAAGGTCTCAGGTTGAGCCCTGATAGATACATAGAAGGTTCATATTTTAGCGATATGTGGACGAGTGAATTGGAGGCTCTCGGTCTCGAAAATTTGCCCATTTTTAAAACGGTTTCATCGTATTTACGATGGCCATGACGGGTATCTATGGTGTAGTGGTTATCACGTCCGCCTAACACGCGGAAGGTCCCAGGTTCGAGCCCTGGTAGATACATAATGTTCTTTTTTGACTTGTTGTTAGAACGAAACTTTCGGAGGTTTTTGGCAATTTTTTTAAATTGAAAAGTGACATATTTTGGGTCCTTGGTAGTATAGTGCTGAGTATCACCGCCTGTTTTACGGAAGACCTGAGTTAAATTCCCCGCCGGGGAGGCATGACCGGCTTCAGTTTTTAAAGATTGCAGAAAATATTTTGGTGGCAATGAAACGGTTTCTTCTTAATACCAAAAATATCCGTTTTAAAGAAATCCACTGGTTCAGGCCTTGGTCAAAATGCAACCCTATCTCCAAGACGATTTTCGTCAGTTCATGTTGCAGTCGCTAGCGTATCTATGGTGTAGTGGTTATCACGTCCTCTTTACACGCGGAAGGTCTCAGGTTCGAGCCCTGATAGATACAAAGAAGGTTGATATTTTAGCGATATGTGGACGAGTGAATTGGAGGCTCTCGGTTTCGAAAATTTGCCCATTTTTAAAACAGTTTCATCGTATTTACGATGGCTATGACGGGTATCTATGGTGTAGTTGTTATCACGTCCGCCTAACACGCGGAAGGTCCCAGGTTCGAGCCCTGGTAGATACATAATGTTCTTTTTTGACTTGTTGTTAGAACGAAACTTTCGGAGGTTTTTGGCAATTTTTTTAAATTGAAAAGTGACATATTTTGGGTCCTTGGTAGTATAGTGCTGAGTATCACCGCCTGTTTTACGGAAGACCTGAGTTAAATTCCCCGCCGGGGAGGCATGACCGGCTTCAGTTTTTAAAGATTGCAGAAAATATTTTGGTGGCAATGAAACGGTTTCTTCTTAATACCAAAAATATCCGTTTTAAAGAAATCCACTGGTTCAGGCCTTGGTCAAAATGCAACCCTATCTCCAAGACCATTTTCGTCAGTTCATGTTGCAGTCGCTAGCGTATCTATGGTGTAGTGGTTATCACGTCCGCTTTACACGCGGAAGGTCTCAGGTTGAGCCCTGATAGATACATAGAAGGTTGATATTTTAGCGATATGTGGACGAGTGAATTGGAGGCTCTCGGTCTCGAAAATTTGCCCATTTTTAAAACGGTTTCATCGTATTTACGATGGCTATGACGGGTATCTATGGTGTAGTGGTTATCACGTCCGCCTAACACGCGGAAGGTCCCAGGTTCGAGCCCTGGTAGATACATAATGTTCTTTTTTGACTTGTTGTTAGAACGAAACTTTCGGAGGTTTTTGGCAATTTTTTTAAATTGAAAAGTGACATATTTTGGGTCCTTGGTAGTATAGTGCTGAGTATCACCGCCTGTTTTACGGAAGACCTGAGTTAAATTCCCCGCCGGGGAGGCATGATCGGCTTCAGTTTTTAAAGATTGCAGAAAATATTTTGGTGGCAATGAAACGGTTTCTTCTTAATACCAAAAATATCCGTTTTAAAGAAATCCACTGGTTCAGGCCTTGGTCAAAATGCAACCCTATCTCCAAGACGATTTTCGTCAGTTCATGTTGCAGTCGCTAGCGTATCTATGGTGTAGTGGTTATCACGTCCTCTTTACACGCGGAAGGTCTCAGGTTCGAGCCCTGATAGATACAAAGAAGGTTGATATTTTAGCGATATGTGGACGAGTGAATTGGAGGCTCTCGGTTTCGAAAATTTGCCCATTTTTAAAACAGTTTCATCGTATTTACGATGGCTATGACGGGTATCTATGGTGTAGTTGTTATCACGTCCGCCTAACACGCGGAAGGTCCCAGGTTCGAGCCCTGGTAGATACATAATGTTCTTTTTTGACTTGTTGTTAGAACGAAACTTTCGGAGGTTTTTGGCAATTTTTTTAAATTGAAAAGTGACATATTTTGGGTCCTTGGTAGTATAGTGCTGAGTATCACCGCCTGTTTTACGGAAGACCTGAGTTAAATTCCCCGCCGGGGAGGCATGACCGGCTTCAGTTTTTAAAGATTGCAGAAAATATTTTGGTGGCAATGAAACGGTTTCTTCTTAATACCAAAAATATCCGTTTTAAAGAAATCCACTGGTTCAGGCCTTGGTCAAAATGCAACCCTATCTCCAAGACCATTTTCGTCAGTTCATGTTGCAGTCGCTAGCGTATCTATGGTGTAGTGGTTATCACGTCCGCTTTACACGCGGAAGGTCTCAGGTTGAGCCCTGATAGATACATAGAAGGTTGATATTTTAGCGATATGTGGACGAGTGAATTGGAGGCTCTCGGTCTCGAAAATTTGCCCATTTTTAAAACGGTTTCATCGTATTTACGATGGCTATGACGGGTATCTATGGTGTAGTGGTTATCACGTCCGCCTAACACGCGGAAGGTCCCAGGTTCGAGCCCTGGTAGATACATAATGTTCTTTTTTGACTTGTTGTTAGAACGAAACTTTCGGAGGTTTTTGGCAATTTTTTTAAATTGAAAAGTGACATATTTTGGGTCCTTGGTAGTATAGTGCTGAGTATCACCGCCTGTTTTACGGAAGACCTGAGTTAAATTCCCCGCCGGGGAGGCATGATCGGCTTCAGTTTTTAAAGATTGCAGAAAATATTTTGGTGGCAATGAAACGGTTTCTTCTTAATACCAAAAATATCCGTTTTAAAGAAATCCACTGGTTCAGGCCTTGGTCAAAATGCAACCCTATCTCCAAGACGATTTTCGTCAGTTCATGTTGCAGTCGCTAGCGTATCTATGGTGTAGTGGTTATCACGTCCTCTTTACACGCGGAAGGTCTCAGGTTCGAGCCCTGAAAGATACAAAGAAGGTTGATATTTTAGCGATATATGGACGAGTGAATTGGAGGCTCTCGGTCTCGAAAATTTGCCCATTTTTAAAACAGTTTCATCGTATTTACGATGGCTATGACGGGTATCTATGGTGTAGTGGTTATCACGTCCGCCTAACACGCGGAAGGTCCCAGGTTCGAGCCCTGGTAGATACATAATGTTCTTTTTTGACTTGTTGTTAGAACGAAACTTTCGGAGGTTTTTGGCAATTTTTTTAAATTGAAAAGTGACATATTTTGGGTCCTTGGTAGTATAGTGCTGAGTATCACCGCCTGTTTTACGGAAGACCTGAGTTAAATTCCCCGCCGGGGAGGCATGACCGGCTTCAGTTTTTAAAGATTGCAGAAAATATTTTGGTGGCAATGAAACGGTTTCTTCTTAATACCAAAAATATCCGTTTTAAAGAAATCCACTGGTTCTGGCCTTGGTCAAAATGCAACCCTATCTCAAAGACGATTTTCGTCAGTTCATGTTGCAGTCGCTAGCGTATCTATGGTGTAGTGGTTATCACGTCCGCTTTACACGCGGAAGGTCTCAGGTTCGAGCCCTGATAGATACAAAGAAGGTTGATATTTTAGCGATATGTGGACGAGTGAATTGGAGGCTCTCGGTCTCGAAAATTTGCCCATTTTTAAAACGGTTTCATCGTATTTACGATGGCTATGACGGGTATCTATGGTGTAGTGGTTATCACGTCCGCCTAACACGCGGAAGGTCCCAGGTTCGAGCCCTGGTAGATACATAATGTTCTTTTTTGACTTGTTGTTAGAACGAAACTTTCGGAGGTTTTTGGCAATTTTTTTAAATTGAAAAGTGACATATTTTGGGTCCTTGGTAGTATAGTGCTGAGTATCACCGCCTGTTTTACGGAAGACCTGAGTTAAATTCCCCGCCGGGGAGGCATGACCGGCTTCAGTTTTTAAAGATTGCAAAAAATATTTTGGTGGCAATGAAACGGTTTCTTCTTAATACCAAAAATATCCGTTTTAAAGAAATCCACTGGTTCAGGCCTTGGTCAAAATGCAACCCTATCTCCCAGACGATTTTCGTCAGTTCATGTTGCAGTCGCTAGCGTATCTATGGTGTAGTGGTTATCACGTCCGCTTTACACGCGGAAGGTCTCAGGTTCGAGCCCTGATAGATACATAGAAGGTTGATATTTTAGCGATATGTGGACGAGTGAATTGGAGGCTCTCGGTCTCGAAAATTTGCCCATTTTTAAAACAGTTTCATCGTATTTACGATGGCTATGACGGGTATCTATGGTGTAGTGGTTATCACGTCCGCCTAACACGCGGAAGGACCCAGGTTCAAGCCCTGGTAGATACATAATGTTCTTTTTTGACTTGTTGTTAGAACGAAACTTTCGGAGGTTTTTGGCAATTTTTTTAAATTGAAAAGTGAAATGTTTTGGGTATCTATGGTGTAGTGGTTATCACGTCCGCCTAACACGCGGAAGGTCCCAGTTTCGAGCCCTGGTAGATACATAATGTTCTTTTTTGACTTGTTGTTAGAACGAAACTTTCGGAGGTTTTTGGCAATTTTTTTAAATTGAAAAGTGACATATTTTGGGTCCTTGGTAGTATAGTGCTGAGTATCACCGCCTGTTTTACGGAAGACCTGAGTTAAATTCCCCGCCGGGGAGGCATGACCGGCTTCAGTTTTTAAAGATTGCAGAAAATATTTTGGTGGCAATGAAACGGTTTCTTCTTAATACCAAAAATATCCGTTTTAAAGAAATCCACTGGTTCTGGCCTTGGTCAAAATGCAACCCTATCTCCAAGACGATTTTCGTCAGTTCATGTTGCAGTCGCTAGCGTATCTATGGTGTAGTGGTTATCACGTCCGCTTTACACGCGGAAGGTCTCAGGTTCGAGCCCTGATAGATACAAAGAAGGTTGATATTTTAGCGATATGTGTACGAGTGAATTGGAGGCTCTCGGTCTCGAAAATTTGCCCATTTTTAAAACAGTTTCATCGTATTTACGATGGCTATGACGGGTATCTATGGTGTAGTGGTTATCACGTCCGCCTAACACGCGGAAGGTCCCAGGTTCGAGCCCTGGTAGATACATAATGTTCTTTTTTGACTTGTTGTTAGAACGAAACTTTCGGAGGTTTTTGGCAATTTTTTTAAATTGAAAAGTGACATATTTTGGGTCCTTGGTAGTATAGTGCTGAGTATCACCGCCTGTTTTACGGAAGACCTGAGTTAAATTCCCCGCCGGGGAGGCATGACCGGCTTCAGTTTTTAAAGATTGCAGAAAATATTTTGGTGGCAATGAAACGGTTTCTTCTTAATACCAAAAATATCCGTTTTAAAGAAATCCACTGGTTCAGGCCTTGGTCAAAATGCAACCCTATCTCCAAGACGATTTTCGTCAGTTCATGTTGCAGTCGCTAGCGTATCTATGGTGTAGTGGTTATCACGTCCGCTTTACACGCGGAAGGTCTCAGGTTCGAGCCCTGATAGATACATAGAAGGTTGATATTTTAGCGATATGTGGACGAGTGAATTGGAGGCTCTCGGTCTCGAAAATTTAACCATTTTTAAAACGGTTTCATCGTATTTAAGATGGCTATGACGGGTATCTATGGTGTAGTGGTTATCACGTCCGCCTAACACGCGGAAGGTCCCAGGTTTGAGCCCTGGTAGATACATAATGTTCTTTTTTGACTTGTTGTTAGAACGAAACATTCGGAGGTTTTTGGCAATTTTTTTAAATTGAAAAGTGACATATTTTGGGTCCTTGGTAGTATAGTGCTGAGTATCACCGCCTGTTTTACGGAAGACCTGAGTTAAATTCCCCGCCGGGGAGGCATGACCGGCTTCAGTTTTTAAAGATTGCAGAAAATATTTTGGTGGCAATGAAACGGTTTCTTCTTAATACCAAAAATATCCGTTTTAAAGAAATCCACTGGTTCTGGCCTTGGTCAAAATGCAACCCTATCTCCAAGACGATTTTCGTCAGTTCATGTTGCAGTCGCTAGCGTATCTATGGTGTAGTGGTTATCACGTCCGCTTTACACGCGGAAGGTCTCAGGTTCGAGCCCTGATAGATACAAAGAAGGTTGATATTTTAGCGATATGTGGACGAGTGAATTGGAGGCTCTCGGTCTCGAAAATTTGCCCATTTTTAAAACGGTTTCATCGTATTTACGATGGCTATGACGGGTATCTATGGTGTAGTGGTTATCACGTCCGCCTAACACGCGGAAGGTCCCAGGTTCGAGCCCTGGTAGATACATAATGTTCTTTTTTGACTTGTTGTTAGAACGAAACTTTCGGAGGTTTTTGGCAATTTTTTTAAATTGAAAAGTGACATATTTTGGGTCCTTGGTAGTATAGTGCTGAGTATCACCGCCTGTTTTACGGAAGACCTGAGTTAAATTCCCCGCCGGGGAGGCATGACCGGCTTCAGTTTTTAAAGATTGCAGAAAATATTTTGGTGGCAATGAAACGGTTTCTTCTTAATACCAAAAATATCCGTTTTAAAGAAATCCACTGGTTCTGGCCTTGGTCAAAATGCAACCCTATCTCCAAGACGATTTTCGTCAGTTCATGTTGCAGTCGCTAGCGTATCTATGGTGTAGTGGTTATCACGTCCGCTTTACACGCGGAAGGTCTCAGGTTCGAGCCCTGATAGATACAAAGAAGGTTGATATTTTAGCGATATGTGGACGAGTGAATTGGAGGCTCTCGGTCTCGAAAATTTGCCCATTTTTAAAACGGTTTCATCGTATTTACGATGGCTATGACGGGTATCTATGGTGTAGTGGTTATCACGTCCGCCTAACACGCGGAAGGTCCCAGGTTCGAGCCCTGGTAGATACATAATGTTCTTTTTTGACTTGTTGTTAGAACGAAACTTTCGGAGGTTTTTGGCAATTTTTTTAAATTGAAAAGTGACATATTTTGGGTCCTTGGTAGTATAGTGCTGAGTATCACCGCCTGTTTTACGGAAGACCTGAGTTAAATTCCCCGCCGGGGAGGCATGACCGGCTTCAGTTTTTAAAGATTGCAGAAAATATTTTGGTGGCAATGAAACGGTTTCTTCTTAATACCAAAAATATCCGTTTTAAAGAAATCCACTGGTTCAGGCCTTGGTCAAAATGCAACCCTATCTCCAAGACGATTATCGTCAGTTCATGTTGCAGTCGCTAGCGTATCTATGGTGTAGTGGTTATCACGTCCGCTTTACACGCGGAAGGTCTCAGGTTCGAGCCCTGATAGATACAAAGAAGGTTGATATTCTAGCGATATGTGGACGAGTGAATTGGAGGCTCTCGGTCTCGAAAATTTGCCCATTTTTAAAACGGTTTCATCGTATTTACGATGGCTATGACGGGTATCTATGGTGTAGTGGTTATCACGTCCGCCTAACACGCGGAAGGTCCCAGGTTCGAGCCCTGGTAGATACATAATGTTCTTTTTTGACTTGTTGTTAGAACGAAACTTTCGGAGGTTTTTGGCAATTTTTTTAAATTGAAAAGTGACATATTTTGGGTCCTTGGTAGTATAGTGCTGAGTATCACCGCCTGTTTTACGGAAGACCTGAGTTAAATTCCCCGCCGGGGAGGCATGACCGGCTTCAGTTTTTAAAGATTGCAGAAAATATTTTGGTGGCAATGAAACGGTTTCTTCTTAATACCAAAAATATCCGTTTTAAAGAAATCCACTGGTTCAGGCCTTGGTCAAAATGCAACCCTATCTCCAAGACGATTATCGTCAGTTCATGTTGCAGTCGCTAGCGTATCTATGGTGTAGTGGTTATCACGTCCGCTTTACACGCGGAAGGTCTCAGGTTCGAGCCCTGATAGATACATAGAAGGTTGATATTTTAGCGATATGTGGACGAGTGAATTGGAGGCTCTCGGTCTCGAAAATTTAACCATTTTTAAAACGGTTTCATCGTATTTAAGATGGCTATGACGGGTATCTATGGTGTAGTGGTTATCACGTCCGCCTAACACGCGGAAGGTCCCAGGTTTGAGCCCTGGTAGATACATAATGTTCTTTTTTGACTTGTTGTTAGAACGAAACATTCGGAGGTTTTTGGCAATTTTTTTAAATTGAAAAGTGACATATTTTGGGTCCTTGGTAGTATAGTGCTGAGTATCACCGCCTGTTTTACGGAAGACCTGAGTTAAATTCCCCGCCAGGGAGGCATGACCGGCTTCAGTTTTTAAAGATTGCAGAAAATATTTTGGTGGCAATGAAACGGTTTCTTCTTAATACCAAAAATATCCGTTTTAAAGAAATCCACTGGTTCAGGCCTTGGTCAAAATGCAACCCTATCTCCAAGACGATTATCGTCAGTTCATGTTGCAGTCGCTAGCGTATCTATGGTGTAGTGGTTATCACGTCCGCTTTACACGCGGAAGGTCTCAGGTTCGAGCCCTGATAGATACATAGAAGGTTGATATTTTAGCGATATGTGGACGAGTGAATTGGAGGCTCTCGGTCTCGAAAATTTAACCATTTTTAAAACGGTTTCATCGTATTTAAGATGGCTATGACGGGTATCTATGGTGTAGTGGTTATCACGTCCGCCTAACACGCGGAAGGTCCCAGGTTTGAGCCCTGGTAGATACATAATGTTCTTTTTTGACTTGTTGTTAGAACGAAACATTCGGAGGTTTTTGGCAATTTTTTTAAATTGAAAAGTGACATATTTTGGGTCCTTGGTAGTATAGTGCTGAGTATCACCGCCTGTTTTACGGAAGACCTGAGTTAAATTCCCCGCCGGGGAGGCATGACCGGCTTCAGTTTTTAAAGATTGCAGAAAATATTTTGGTGGCAATGAAACGGTTTCTTCTTAATACCAAAAATATCCGTTTTAAAGAAATCCACTGGTTCAGGCCTTGGTCAAAATGCAACCCTATCTCCAAGACCATTTTCGTCAGTTCATGTTGCAGTCGCTAGCGTATCTATGGTGTAGTGGTTATCACGTCCGCTTTACACGCGGAAGGTCTCAGGTTGAGCCCTGATAGATACATAGAAGGTTGATATTTTAGCGATATGTGGACGAGTGAATTGGAGGCTCTCGGTCTCGAAAATTTGCCCATTTTTAAAACGGTTTCATCGTATTTACGATGGCTCTGGCGGGTATCTATGGTGTAGTGGTTATCACGTCCGCCTAGCACGCGGAAGGTCCCAGGTTCGAGCCCTGGTAGATACATAATGTTCTTTTTTGACTTGTTGTTAGAACGAAACTTTCGGAGGTTTTTGGCAATTTTTTTAATTTGAAAAGTGAAATGTTTTGGGTATCTATGGTGTAGTGGTTATCACGTCCGCTTTACACGCGGAAGGTCTCAGGTTCGAGCCCTGATAGATACAAAGAAGGTTGATATTTTAGCGATATGTGGACGAGTGAATTGAAGGCTCTCGGTCTCGAAAATTTGCCCATTTTTAAAAAGGTTTCATCGTATTTACGTTGGCTATGACGGGTATCTATGGTGTAGTGGTTATCACGTCCGTCTAACACGCGGAAGGTCCCAGGTTCGAGCCCTGGTAGATACATAATGTTCTTTTTTGACTTGTTGTTAGAACGAAACTTTCGGAGGTTTTTGGCAATTTCCATTTTCGTCAGTTCATGTTGCAGTCACTAGCGTATCTATGAGTAGAGAGTAACTAAAACTTAGCACTTTTATTTCCAAGATGGCCGCCAAGATGGCCACCAAAACAACCCCCCCCCCCACCCCCAAAAACAAAAAGTCCTCGGAAAAATCGAAAATATTTTTGTTTTCAAATTTCACCTTGAAAATAATCTTTGACCTCGAGGCCTGACATCTGTCAACAAACACTAAGCCTCGGTCTATCAAATCAACAAGTTTGGTCACGATCGGACAAGGTCGAACCGAGATATCGGCGGTAATGTGTGACCCCACCAAATACTTATGTTAATTTACTTTTGGTGTCATTTTTTCGTTTTTTTCGTTTTTTCGCCGTTTAAAATGCTAATTAGTTATTTGCGAGATGGGGAAACGAATTCGCGACCTTCGCTTTATACCCTTGGCGGTTTTGGCCCCACCCAAAATACTTTAAATAATTAAACTAATATAAATAAGTTTTCGCAAATATTTTATTATTTTAAAAAACAATGCTATTTTAAGTAATCAAAAAAAAACACAATTAGTTATTATAATATTTAATAACTATGATATTTCAATATATTTTTTATACACTTAACAACATATGAAACACTAACAATAAAACTAAAAGCTAACAAATTAAATTATTAATAAAGAATTAAAGAAGGTTGTATAAATAATTTGAAGGCTGAAAAATATAAAAACACAAATGTTAAAAAATATTTTAAGTGTATAATTAAAAAATAATTATAATTACATCAATTCGTAAAAGGTATTTTTCCTCTTCGGTACAAAACGAGATGTCGGGTTGGAAATTCAGGCTAGAATTTATAAATATAAATAAATTAACCTATTAAAAATGAATATATCTAAAAAATATTTACCACAAGAATTCTTTTTGTTGCTCTATCATCGCACGAATAAAACACTGGTTTTGGTCTTAATCGCTTCGGAAGTATACAGTTCGAGAATGTCTGAATTAAAACAGATCGAATGTTGTTCAATGCCAACATGTTGAATTTGATCTAACATACGAAGTTCAGACTTTAAATTCTTGTGATTCCATCGCGAAATTTGACGAGTATTACAAAGAATAAACATTCTTACTACTCGAAGAAAAACAATTTTAAAGATCGCGGCAAAGAAAGTACAGGCTTTAGATGTAATTCACCACACATCTTGAGTCTAGATTTCTCCTGGTAAAATCCTTTACATTGAGATTTTATAGTTTAAGCCCGACTTTTATTTAAAAATTTAAAAATATTGTCTTTGGGAATAATTATTAATTTTTAATACAACGAAGGTTAACTAATTATCACTATCCTTCTTAAACATGTTTTTATAAATTAATAAAAACAATTATATTCAATTTTTAAAAAAACAACCTAGTACAAAATGTACTTAGACATTTTTCAGTTAATATACTAATCAATTACAAAAACAAACATAAAACATTAAAGTTTAACAGATATTAGTATAAAAAAGTACATAGAATACATGAAAAAGAACCGGAAAAAAACCAGAAAGAATAATAAATAATCAATGGGTCGTTTGATATGAGCGGTAGGATCAAGTGTATATAGCGAAAAAGATGAAGAAACAAAAAAAGATAGCGCAAGAGATGAAGAAACAAAAAAAATAATAATAATAATAGAAAAACATTAAATCTAGTACAAAATGTACTAATAAAATTTCTTGAAAATGCGTTGGATAAAAAAGATGAAAACAAAGGATTTTTTAATATAGAGAAAAAAGAACTTTACACCAATCCCAACATTAAATTAATAAAGCTAGTTAAAAAAGAAAAAGTAGATTATGAAATATTAAAAACAACCTCCACCGCCTGAATTAAATTAATAAAGCTAGTTGATTTGGAAAACATATTTAAACACTTAAACTTTCTAAAATAAAAACATTTAAAATAAAAAATATAAAACATTTTAAAAATTAAAACCTTTCACCAAAATAAACAAATTAAAAAATAAAAACACAAAAAAGTCTTTAAATAAAAAAATTAAAATTTTATAAGGTTTGAGTCCTATTTCAAAAAATAAATAGTTTTAGTTTTAAAAAATAAATAAATTTTTGTAATTACCTTGAGTCGCAGTTGGAAAAGTTGCCGACGATCGTTTAAATTTTGATTCGGTCGAGATAATTTGCAACTAAATAAAAATATTTATTTTAATTATTGTAATTATTTTTTTAAAATTAGTATTCCTTACTCTAAAGTTGTAACTATTTTAACTTCTTGTCGATCCAAATCATTAATAAAAAATAGAACGATCATGCCTAATTCCAAACGGATGTTATACCGTGTTAGGCGAAAGTCAGTGGTAATAGATAAATGTTTTTTTCGGAAAAAGGAAACTTGTTGTAATTGAAAGAGTAATAAAAGGTCACGTTGAAGGCTCCTACGATTTTTATGTTGACGGAACCATGGGATCTTATTTAAATTTTTATATAGGCGCATATGTTTTCCAATTAGGCGTAAAATTTCGTAAGAAAACCAGCCTTCAAGAGAGGATTGAGTGTGGAACAATAAGCCGTCAAACTCAAAAGCCTCGTGGGGACAGACAAAATTAACAGAATGAACGTCAAATAGACAAGAATTGTTATTGATTCTTCTAGAAAAAACCGAAGCGAAAACAGCTGGCGATAATTTGAAAGAATTTTTTATAAAGGGACAGGCAAAAACAATTTTTTTAAAGGGTTCTATTAATGCTTTACACTCAAGAAAGACAGTTCTCATACAGTAATTTTCAACTCTAATTGAAATATCGTTAATTTTAAAAAGGTTATAATTCCTAACTTTACGTAAAGCTAAATATTTTAGTGAAAAAGGGTTAATAGCGAGAGGATGAGTAATCTTACCAGAAACAGTCAAAACTTCGCGAGAGCCCATGGTTTATAAAAGGTACACGGTGAAAGACAGTCTTTTTATAAGAAAAATTTCAGAATATTTAATTTTTACATCCTGATTTTAACCTGTTTTAAAATCAAGTCAAAAGACAATTTTTTATCAAATACACCCTGCAGAAATATAATTTTATCCATTCGTTTAAATTTTATACCTCGCAGAAATATATTTCTTCCCATAGAATTTTAAAACATCTAACCCTGTAATTACCAAAATTCTTACATCCATAATCGATTTTTAAAGCAAAATAATATTAAAACTCTTAGGGCGTTGTCTTTTTTGTCACGAAAATTAAATATAAAGTCCTTCAAAAAAATAATTAATAATTTTATATTTTTATACATGTCTACATATTTAAATTGTTATTCACAAACAATTTTAAATACCATTTACATACTGATAAATTATAACTAGGTTCTATCCTTGTAGTATTAATCACTTTAATATTCAAGGTTTTTATATTTTGAAAAAAATTAATGAAAAATACATTTGGTATAAAAGGGCAAAATTTTCTATTGAATCATAACAGGCTAAAATGGCTTCCACAAGTAATAGTCAAATCTCCGAGAGTCAGGTAGTTTCAGTTTTCGATAGTCCTGAACAGGAGATGTTATTAGAGTCTGACGAATCGGATGGGGACTATATTCAAGAGGTTCGTCGCATGTCAAACATCGAACAAGTTGGAATCGAACAATCAGTGAAAGTCAAGAAAGGGGGAGTGTCTTACGAAACTAAAACTCCGAGAAAAAAAGCGAGCGACAAGGGATTATATCTAGATATCCAGATATATTCATATAAAAACATCAAACATCTTCCCCAAGATGAACTCTGGAAGGGTGATTATAAGAGGGTGAAATTCTTAGCTAACACCCTATCCATGGATGTTATTCGAATAATAAACTCAACAAACAGGCTGAAAAAATTAATTGAGCAGACGGAAGGAAAAATTGTTGTTCCACCCACGAAGGCAAGTTAAACTCATTAATTAATTATTCGTAATAGTAATTAGAATAATATTTTAGACCTGGAAACGAAATTAGAACATGGAAGACTCGAGTGATTACGATTCGGACTCTCAATTAGACTTTTCATCGTTAAACAGTTTTAATTATAAAAAGTTTTATAAAATTAAAAAATTAAGCCCTAGAAATTCAAAAAAGTGGAAATGTAAACAACTGGACATTGACCTAGAACTAATATACTTAAACGAAATCCCCACACATTTATTTTTTACAGTATTTGAAAAGATTCTGTCCAAAATTATCAAATACGTAAGACAAGAAGCACCCGGTTTCGATTTCCTCAGATTTGCAATTCAATCGGAAAATTTAGAACATCCAATTAACATTAAATTTATTAAAATTGATCAGTTAACTGTTTCGCGAATATTTAACCATATAGCTCGCGTTGCTCAATCAAAAAAAGATTTCTTACTAGATGGAGAAATTAAATTTAGTATAATTCTTTTGAAATCCCCACAGAAAATGGGAAAAAAATTTTTATCTCTAAAAAATAGAGATATTATCGATCTTGATGCTTTTTTAAAAACTAAAGCCAATTTTTACTATATCAATAATATCGATAATTTGTGCGTAGCAAGAGCCCTTACAGTAGGAATAAAACTCTGTGAAATTGCCGAGTACAAAAAGAATAAACTTCCATTAACAACCGTTCTTAAAGAATATCGAACCTTAACACTCTTTCGTAGTAAATTACAAACTAAAGCCGCTAAGAAATTACACGATGATGTAGGAATTGCTCGAGGCGCTGTAGAAATTGGTGATATAGCTAAATTTCAATCATATTTAGCCCCAAAGTATCAGATAATAATATTTAACGCCACGGAAAATTTTCAAATTTATTTCAAGGGTTTTCCCCCTGCCGAACACAAAATTCTACTTGTAAAAATTGGCACGCACGTTCATTTAGCTAAAAATCTACATTCCATTTGGGGCGGTGTAGCTTCATGTTTAAATTGCGAAAAAAATTTTTATTCCACCACACATAGAAACAAGCACCACTGTTTTGACACTAGAAATATTAAATGTAAAAGATGTTTAGGTCGAGAATTTCACGAAATTTTAGAAATTCCTTTAATTCGTTGTAAACTTTGTAATAGATATTTAAAACAAGGGGAATGTTATAGTTTTCACCTAAAAAATGAAACTTGCAAGCTTTTCCACAGATGCGAAAAATGCTGTGTTCAATTTGAAACTTCAAAAACTCACAAATGTGAAACAGCTTGCGAATCTTGTAAAATCGATCATCCTCCAAACCAACATTATGTTAAACAGTCGACATTTAAAAAAGAACCACGATCCTATGTATATTTCGATATTGAAACCATAATCGAGAATAATGTGCATAAACCCATGCTCTTAGTGGCCCAAAGTGAAATTTTAAATCAGCCTGTGGAAACCACGGTTTTTGAAGGACAATATTGTGTAAATAACTTTCTCAATTTTTTGTTTCAACATGAAACTATTTTACTTACTGATGGGAAACGAAAGCGAAAAACAATTAGGCCGAAATTTACCAACCTCATCGTAATGGCCCATAATCTAAGATCTTTCGACGGAATGTTTATTATTTCTAAATTAATTAATCATGTCATTCCCGAGGTTATTTACGATGGAGCCAAGATACTCACTATTTATATTAAAGGGGTAGACATTCGTTTTGTAGATTCTTTGAACTATGTTAGTGCTCCTTTAAGACATTTTCCTAAAATGTTTTCTTTGCCTCAATCTAAAGGATATTTTCCCTGTATTTTTTGGACGAAAGACACTTTGAACTATTCAGGTAAAATTCCGGACGAAAAATACTTTGAACCCCATAAAATGAAAGAATTTGAATACCGAGAATTTAAAAATTGGTATTCACACAAACAGCTCGAACCGGTCTATTGTATTAAATCAGAATCCAGAGCGTATTGTCTTTTAGATTGTAATTTATTACGCTTAGCTATGCAGAAATTTCGCATCTTATATAAAGAACTAATTGAAATTGATATCAGTAATTATGGGGGTATTTCTCTTTCCGGGGCACTTAATAATGTATTTATTGACAAGTTTTTAGAACCATATACACTATGTACTATTCCTGCTATCGGTTTGGCAAGTAGACAGAATCAAAGCGAGATTGCATTAAAATATTTATCTTGGTACGAGAAGGAAAATAATTTAATTTTGCAAACTGTCAGAAGTTCAGGGGGAGAACAGTCTGTAGGACCGTATTTTGTAGATGGTTACTGTGAAAATCCACCCATAGTAATTGATGTAATGGGTGATTTCTGGCACGGTTGTCCAAAACATTTTTCTGGCTCGAGCTTTAATTCAATTATCGGAAAATCATTCAAAGAAATTAGAGAAAGGGAATTAGACCGAAAAGAATTTATTGAACAAAATTTACCAAACCATACATATATTCAAATTTTTGAATGTGAGATATTAGAACTGTTGAGAAAAAATGTCGAGGCGAAAGCATTTTTTAATACACTTAAAATCATTCCTAAAATTAACCCTAGAGATTCGCTAGTAGGTGGCCGTGTAGAAACAATCAAGCTGTATCATGAAGTAGAGCCCTTACTTGGAGAACAAATCCGATATTTTGACTTTTGTAGTCTGTATGCCTATTGTTTACAAAAAATGGAATACGGTTGTAAAAATGTTAAAGTTATCACACACAATTTTGATTATGCCCCAGACGCGTATTTTGGAATAATTAGTTGTCGAATCCTCCCCCCCCAGAGACCTCTACTTACCCGTTCTTCCATACCGATTTAATAAAAAACTTTATTATCCTTTATGCGGAAGTTGTGTAATAAATAATGACAGCAAATGTACCCACAGTATTGACGAACGCGCTATAACGGTAGTCTTACCCTCGGTGGAAATCTACTATTCAATAAAAGAATGTAACTACAAACTATTAGAAATTTTCGAAGTATACCACTATAGTATTACAACAAATTTTTTCAAACCATATATAGACATTTTTTTTAGAGCAAAAGTTAAAAATTCAGGATTTCCACCCAATATTAAAACATATCAAGAGCAAAAAGAGTATTTAGACGCGATATACGAAGCTGATGGAGTAAGGTTAGAGCCTGAGGAAATTGTTGATAACCCATCCTTAAGAACTTCCGCGAAATTGGCGCAAAATTCGTTATATGGCAGAATGGCGTTAAGAATGGACAAATCATCAACTAAAATTATACATCGCTACTCCCAATTAACCGAGATTATAGCAGACACATCGAATAAATTAACAGACTTTCATTTAATCAACAACGATGTTGCCATGGTAAGCTATAAAAAAAAAAGTGAGCTTGCACCAACTTTTCGCAAAGGTAACGTTATTGTGGCTTCCTTTGTCACCAGTTACGGTCGTATTCATCTGCATAAGCTAATTAATAGGCTGGGGAAGCGTGTAATTTATTATGACACGGACGGAATAAAATTTACACATAAACCACACGAGTGGCTACCCCCCCTTGGTGGTAATTTAGGTGAACTTACGTGCGAGACTCCGAATTCATATATCACAAAATTCGTATCAACTGGACCAAAAAGCTACAGCTATAAACTTGAAAATAATCAGACAATTATAAAACTTAAAGGAATAACTCTTACCAGGGAAAACTCAGACATCATACATTTCGACGCCTTCAAACAAATGATTTTTGTGCCAAATACCGAGTTTAAGGTGAAAATTCCCTTTAACGTAATAAAAGATAAGTACAAAATGCTTTTACGTGTTGGCAACTTAAGTAAAACTTTCAAAAAGACTTTTTGTAAACGTGTGCTACAAGATAATATTTCCAGTGTTCCCTATGGCTATTTAGAATGTGAAAATGGCGAATTGTAAAATAAAGTTGTCTTTTAATTATAAATCTAAAAAACATGTAACAAAAAAACTTGCAAAACAGGTGTCATTTAACCACATAGTTATCGTAAATGAAATCTCTTCCGAAAATCGAGTAAATACTTTATTTTTAAATAACCTAAGATTTAAACTTTTAACTTCCAAAATTGAATTTTTACTAAAAAACGGGAATTAAGTATTTTTTGGTGAAGGAGATATTATGATTTTATTTTTTATTCAAAATGTTATTTTTGTATGTTGTTTTGAAACTTTATATAACTGGTGAAGGGATGGTTTGATAAGAAACATTAAACTTTAATAAAATAATTTTTTAAATTTAAAAATGTGTTTGTTTTTTCATATATTCTATAAAACAGACAATGTACTAACAAAATACGTAGTATGTTGTCTTTGTTTAAACAGTAATGTCTTATATAAAATTTCTTTCACCGTTTCGAATGATGGTGTCAGGCCCTACTATGTCGGGCAAGTCAGCATGGACGAACTCACTAATTAGATGGAGGAATGAATTAATTGATAAACCTCCTATTAAAATTATTTATTGTTATTCGGTTTGGCAATCAGGTTACCACGATTTATCTCAGTTTTTAACCGATATAGAGTTTATTCAAGGACTTCCGCCAATGGACAGCGAGTTCTGGGAATCAAATAGAAATTCTTTACTTATTATTGACGATTTAGCAGACGAACTTTACAAAAATGATCAAATTGCGAAATTAGTTACCGTAGACAGTCATCATTATGAAATTTCAGTTGTATTAATCTCACAAACCCTATTTCCTCGAGGCAAACAATCTCGTTTAATCTCTCTTAATATGTCATATCTAAATCTGTTTAAATCTCCTCGAGATCTAAGTCAAATCCAATATCTGGCCAATCAAATATCTCCAAATAATACAAAAATAATTAAATTAGCCTACGATATGGCTACTGGAGAACCTTACAATTCACTATTTATAGACACATCTGTAACCACTCCAGATAGCTTACGATTAAGATCGTACACATTTAATCAAAACGGACCACAAATGGTAGTTTTTTCCAATAATAAATAATTTACTATATTATTATCAAGTTCATTAAAGAAAATGACACCAAAAAAGACAGTACGTGAAAAAACTACTCCTATTGCAAATCCCTCTGACAGGTTTAAAACACACTATCCATATTTAAATTTATTGTATAAATCTAAAGGAGGGGTACGTAAAAATTTATTAGCTAACAGTTCTCCAAAGCAATTAAAAGCCTTACAAAGCGTTTGCAAAAACTTGAAAGGTGGTGGAATTATATTATCTAAAGCCAAAAAAAAACAACTTTCTAAATATAAAAAAACAATACGCTTCTTAGCCAGTCCGAAAATTTCGCAAAAAAAGAAGCGTGCTCTAATAATTCAGAAAGGTACGGGATTCTTCATACCGGCTTTATTAGGCTCTATTGTTCCTTTAATTGCCAATTTATTCAATAAAAGATAAAATGAAAAAAATGATTTTAGTTCCCGCCTCGAGTGTCGGACAAATATCTCAAGAAAATAAACAGCTTGTTTCTCCCCAGGAAACGTATTATAACTTATTAGATAATGAGTTGCAAAATATATTAACTTCTAATTTAAACAACCGCTCTAAATTGCGAGAATTTCTAAAAATACTGAGTGAGGCCCGGGAAATGAGAAAAGCGATACCGGTACCTAAAGTTGAAATTACAAACTTTCAAGCCCCCGGACCTGTTGCTCCATTAAATTCCCCGTTCACCTCGCAAATTTATTCACCCTTCAAAACGCCCGAGGGAGTTAACGCTGGCGACGCTGCCGAGGTTCGTTTAAATACTATGACACGCAAAATGAAAGAATATCTCAGTGAGAGAGAAAACGATCAGAGTAGAAAATTCCCGAGTCTCTTAAAAAATGTAGAATCTTGGAAGAGGAAAGCATCTAAGCCGATTGTTAAGCAACAAAAGACAATTACCGATGATAGAATGCGTAAACGATTAAGTCGAGAAAATGAAATATTTGAAGAATACTTAGAAAATACCGATATTGGAAGTCAATTAAGCCAGGAAGAGGATTGGGATCGAGAGCTGTCTTTGGAGGAGGAGGGTGCTGTCGGTGGCGTTCCAATATCGCCGCAAAAAAAATTAAAATTACCATCCCCCCCAAAAAAATCGCCGAGGCCTAAAAGACAGACCCGCCCTCCTTCTCGTTGGCAAGAATAATAAAAAATGTGTAAAAATAATTATGTGTGAAATAAATAAACATTTTTTTTTATTTTAAACAAATTGATTTATTTCGTTTCCACTCTTTCATCAAATGAATACATATATTCAACAACGCTAAACTATCGTTTCTTTTTAAATCAAAATTATACAATTCGTTAATTATTTTACTGTAAGAAATCCCCATACATCTCGAGGTTAGAAAATAAATCACATGTGGTCCGCAGTTTTGGCTTTTATTTGATTGAAATTTATGAGTATTGTGTCGAATACGCTTGCTATATCGCTCTAGCAAAAATCCATAGTCACGATGTGATCTTCCTAGAGAACAAAAAAAGTCCAGAGTGTCGCCCGATTTGTAAACAGCCGTCCAATGAGACCCTGGAAGCGTATCGGGATCGGTGTTGATTACGAAACAATATGATTTTTTTTTAATTGGAACTTTTGGTAATCTATTAGCGGGAAACACTCCGATAAATTTATCTCTCGAACGGGGGTCACACTTAAGTATAGCTTGGATTTGATTAGTATTCATCTTTCACGTCACTGTCAAAATGCATAATTTCTCATATTGATCTTTTGTTAAGTTGATTCCTCTGATAGATGGTTTTAAACTACCGTCTTTTTTTTTAAAATGTCGCACGTCAAAAGTTTCGTTACATTTTACAAGGTACGTGTCTCTTCCTAAATTGAAGGCTTTGTCGCAAATTCCAATATCTAAGCTGTATTCTGGACTTCTTTTTTTAAATTTCATCGCGGAGGAAACTATTGTTGCGCTCACTCCAAATATTACAATCGCGAGACCCAGGAGAATGTGTACTTTACCCATGCTTAACAAAATGTTGAATAAAGACTGTAGCGCTCTACACTTGAATTTTAACTATTTCTTGAGCGTAAAAAGCTCCTTTAATTATATTGCCGGTCAAATCTTTCACAATGTACATACAGGGATCTCTCGTAATTACTCTATGAATTTCAAATATTTCGGCTGTAAACGTTCCCCTGTATGATTTATCAAATGTTGTTTTTGCAACGGCTAATCGAACTTTATCCCCAATTTTTAAACTTGCCTTTCCAATCATACTAAGATTGCCATAGTTTTTTTCCCAAATTGCCGATTCATTGTTTTTATTGACATCTTTAGGGGCGATTCCCGTTGTTGAATGTTTTCGAGCGTTATAAGCTTTTGCAATTAATGGTAGTTTATTAAGATAGTGTAAATCGCCGGTCTTGGTAATTATTTTAAAAATTTTTGATTTTACCGTGCGAACGAGTCTCTCGATCATAGAAGCTTTTTTCTCGGAGTACGTGAGGTAATGGTGGATGTTATAACGTTTTAAGAGAGCGCGAAATGGGGCGTTTCGAAATTCTGTCCCTGCGTCGGTACATAAATTAAGGGGTACTCGTTTTTTGAAAATCTCTCTAAAGGCCTTCACAATTTCGCTCGAGGTTTTATTTTTAATTGGCAGAATGAAAGCGAATTTGCTTAGAATGTCCTGAACTAATAACGTATAGCGGTACTTTTTATTAAAAGTTTGTAAAATAGGGAGGTCTAATAAATCGGCCATAAATGTCTCATCAATCGTCGTTACATATAATTTGTTACGTTTAAAATTTAACCTCCTAGCTTTGTGTTGTGTGTAGGTTGGTTGTTTACTGAGAAAATTTTTAATTTCTTTTTCCGAAATTTTGGGAAATTTTTTTCTTAAAGTAACACTGTCAGAATAACTGTATGGGTTTTCAACATCGTAATAAACTTTACTTAATTGTTTGTCTGTTTTTGACAACACCATCTTTAAATGTGTGAATAGAAATAATAAAAACAGATTATAGTAAAAGTTTTTATTTTAATAAATTAAATCGCATTTTAAGTTTGAAACATTTTGTACAATATCAAAATATAATTGACTTTCTACTATTAAGGGGTCAAGACCAAATTCCTTTTGGAATCTTACAACAATATGATCGTAGTTTAATTGGGGGATAGCTATTAATATCATATTTTCCACTCGGTCTTCAAAATTTGTGCTAAATCCTAGTTTACAAGAGACATCGTGAGCAATCGAAGATTTACAATGCGGATTCTCACAATTTTCGGTAATTTCAAACATTTTATCCGTGAGCTCATGTACAATTATGTCACGCATAATATTTTTTGCCGACAAAATTAAATTAATCTCCTGATCAATTGTATGTTTACAATGTTTTAATCTTTTCCACCCTGCTTGGTTGAGATTAAAACCATAATTTGTTGAATAAAAAAGATGATACAAATGGTTTTTTCCTCTGGCACAAGCACGCACATCCACGAGTTTTTCCTTTTGTCCCTTGAAACAGTCGATTTTTATCTTTGAACCTTCAAGCGGAAGCCAGGTGTGAAAACTAGCAACTTGGTCTTCAAAAAAATCAGTTATTTCCTTTTCGAATGTGAATAGAGATTGCCAGGCTTCTAAATTCAGTTCAAATTCGGCGCAAGTGTCTAGTCGGTAAATCTTGATGGATGGATTTACATATCCTAGCACCGTTACTTCTTGTTTAGGTGAGAGACTGTGAGTTCGAGACATCTTTACCACTACGATTTCGCGAAACAACTAATCAATCTTTGCCGTCGTTGATTGATTTTATTCCGTAATATACGTAACTTGACGCTCTTGGTTAATGACAAATCGGTTTTCGTATTCTCCAATAATAATTATGTTTTGAATATTAGTTAAGGGGGAAGCAAACTTCATTACCATACGTAAACTACCATTTCGTTGAATTGAGAGGTTGTTAGAGTTTGCCGAGGAATCGTAAGTTAAATCAAACGCGAATAATGTATTACCGTTTTTATAATTTTCGTAATCAATACAATTACCAGAGTTATTTCCAATTAAATCCATTGCCGAGAATAGTGAATAATACGACCGAGTATAGAGGTTTTTATTAAAATCTGGAGTTAGAGCAGTTTCTGGTATATTCTGGTCGTCTAATGAAAGTTGTAAGAACGAGAGATTATTATGGTTAAATTGAAAGGGATTTTCTCGACTAGACCCGTTGTAAGCAGAATTGTTTACCATTCCGATTATTACACGATTTGGAATTTTACCTAAAAAAATATTTGACTTCACGAAATCGCTCGCGCCTGCTGAAATTGTCAGAGTTTTAACAACAGTTTGTGTTAGATCGTACAAAGCCCTCTGTTTGTGCAATATAGCATTATGTGCCAGCTGGAGATCTGGATTTACGAGAATATATTTAGCAGTAAGAACCGCATCTTCGATACATAATCTATATTTGTTATTAACATCTTCTTGTGATATAATTATAAATTCATCGGAATTTTTCAAGAGTCGAATTCTTAAATTCACTTTGTTTAAAAGAAATTTGTCTATTTTACAAGAATCTACATGAAGTCTTCCCATATATTCACAAAGTTTCGATCCAGCAATATCTTTACTTCTTTTTAAAATTCCATTATTTTTTTTATCTTTATGAGCATCGTTAAACGCTAGCGTTGGGTCGCAAAACCCGTCTTCGTAATAGCCCTCGGCGGTTTTGTAAGATTGTTTGGCGCCTTTATCAAAATTTAAAACTGTTGCTAAATATGCTAAATATGGGTAGCAGTTGTTGCTAGATTGTACTAAAGTCTCATTCATAAACACGTCTATTTGGCTAAAAATAGAATGCAATGGAAGATTGCATAATGATACTTTTTTTTCGGCTGCTGGTATATCTATTAAAACACCGTTTTGTTCTTTTTTAACCCGAATTCGAATTTTAAGCATCAAGTTTGACATGTCAATATAATAATCCCCCCCGGGGATAGAAAAATCAATCTGTGTAGCATTAGACAAGGGAGCTATAGGGAAATAGTCTACAAATTTATTTCCCTCAATATTACCATTAATCAGGGGTTCGTTAAAAAGCTCCAACTCCGAACACATAGATTCAAATTGATGCATAATGCTTTAGTCAAGAAAATCGGTTTTTGTTCTCTTGCGTTTTCTTTGCTTATTGCGTAATTTTGATTTGCGCTTCTTTACTCTTCGAGCTCCAGAACCTTTCTGTGTATTTAATATGGTATCAACGAGACTATTTAAAAGATTTGTTCCAGCAATTTTACTATTTTTTTTTAACGACTCCTTAAAATTTTGACCAGCAACAACATCGTCCATTATCCTTTTCCCCATAACCAACCCTTGAATACCGAGTGATTTAGCTACGGGTCGAAAAAGAGGTGTTACGAATCTTGCTAAACTTTTAAAAATTGAGCCAAATCCACGCCCAGTCTGATATTGACTTCCTCGAAAGATGTTATATCCGCGTCCTGTTTGAACATAATGATGATAATATCTTTCCATGATGAGCTTGTTTTAAGTGTACTTTAGACTAAGCATCCAGTCTTTTAAATATTAATTTAATAATAGTCTTGCCTGTTTTATATGGCAGGAGTTCACCGTAATCCGACCTTAAAGAAATTTCTATAGTCTGTATTTGATCGTAGAGAACTGGAAAATGGTCTAAAAAATGAAATCTTTCAACCTGTGCTCGATTTTTATTTTCGTTTAATTTGATAATTCTCAGCAGGGGGGTATTAGTGTGTCCTGTTATTATAGGTTGTATAATATTTGTATAGACATAAATTCCGGATATTCCGTGGTTGAGATCTGCGGGGTACATGCCTATTTCGTTAAAAAGAGGCCTTTCAATTTGATTATTTGAAAAACCTAACATTCGCCCGAGTTTGGGGTTATCTATTGGAAAGGTTAAAAAACTGTTTCCACCCAAACCTTTAACTGAAACTGTCGAATCTGAATTAAAATTAAACTCGAATTTAGCCCAACTCTGATGTGGCAATGATTGTTTCATTGCTAATAAAATATCATCAATAGTGTGGTACACCCCAGTTGGAATTCGACAATGGAATTTGTCTACAATATTTAGTTTATTATTTTTACCATGTTCGTAATTGTGGAAATCAATATCACGTTTTTGTCGTCGACTATTCTCAACTCTGTTTAAATCATTTCGAAAAATTATAAAATTAGCCGTATTATCTAATTCTATTCTAATTTGAAGAGGGTCTAATGCTTTGCTTTTATAAACTGAGGATATATAATCTACTTTGTACTCAATTTGTAAGAGGTCTGCTAGAGGACCGAATATTTTAATTTCCAACCCACTCATTAATTCAATTTGAAAATAATAATTTCCATTTTCTTTGAAAATAAAAAAACCCGCCTTAAGTGAGATATGAGAATCAAAATATTTTTGAAGTTCATTCAAAATTTTGAAATGAAGAGATAACGGTATAAAATTCCCGCCTAAATCTTTATCAGACTCGTAATAGTTTCGTTCAAACGTATAACTGTCATTTTCCCAGTTAGGGTGTTCGATTGGAATATTTTTATTGTACCTAAAATCTATAACCGATTCTTCATCTGACATAAATTTTTCCTCATACACTTTTAAAGGATTTTTACTGCTAATTACACCATTTTGAAATTCTGGCGCGTTTATATTAAAAATATTTGCTAATCTCCCAGTGAAGGCAATTTGTAGATCTCTAGGAAATGAAATTCTCAAGTAATGACCTCGATTTATTTCTTCTATTGCGTAACTAATTTCGTACCGATTTAAAGGGGGGAAGTTAGTCGCCTGTTGAATCTCGTTTTTTAATTGCCTATGCAAAGATAATGGGATAATATTTCCAAAATCATCTCTCTGACCTTCAAATAAAAAAGGTTGGATAATTGATACGGAATAGAAAGCCCAATCTTCCTGCTCAAATTGCGGTATTTTTGTAGTCTCAATACGTATGTCGATAAAATTAGTACGCGAATTAAAAGTAATATTATTTAAATTATTTAGCGGGCCAAATTTTTGAATACCCGTAAAATAAGTGTCTGGTGGAATTTTAAAAAGATCTGCTAATGGATTTTGAAATTTAATTTCCATCCCTACCGGTATTTCTAAATTAAAATATAAATTATCTTCATCATCGGAAGATATCGCTGTTTTTAATCCGTCAAACTGTCTTGGTTTACATCGTTCTAATAAATCACGTATAATTAAGTGTAATGTGAACGGTTGAATTTCATTATTATATTGTCTTTCTCCCTCATATCTGCCCGCTTCAAAAACAATCGCGTAATTATTCCATTGTATTTGTTTAATAACAGGCTGAGATGGTGGATTAATGGGTATTGGTAGAGAACTTGGTAGATTATTTTCTTCGGAAGGATTTAAAACTTTTGGTTGGTTGACGTCTTCATTAATATTTAGAATTAAAGGTTCTGTTGGTAAAATGTTGTTTATATTTTCTTCTAGTTTAAAATTTGGCTTTTCTTCTAAATTTGTTTTTGGTTCAAGTTTTGGTTTTTCCTCTTGTTTCACTTCTGGTTTTAGTTTCGGTTTCTTGTTAATTTTCTGTTTTTTTCTCCTGGGTTGTGATTGTATTTCTTCCACGGGAATTTGTCGTGGTAAATATTTTTGTTGATATTTATTCACAACTAACGCCTTTTTAATTCGTACTTCGATAAAATTTGTTGCGTAAGTTAAAGAAATAGTTTTAGCGTGATTCGAGAGAGGATAATTAGACAGATAATCACTGTCGACAAAATCATTTTCTCGAAATTCCAGAACAGATGCTAGGGGCGATGCTTGAGGTATTCTTACTTGCACATCTTTTTGTAACTGTATTTTTAATTTTGAACTGTCTTCGTTTTCGTCAACTTTTACCGTATTCATATGTATTTTTCCTTTAAGTGATTGATTGGCCTCAATAGTTTTAGCAAACTCGTTGAGTATATTATTTTGAAGAGATGTTGGAATATTATTCTTATTTCGATCTAGATCACCCTCGTAACGTTTTGGTGGAATTTCAATTTTAATATAATCCCATTGATTTTCTTCGGGTGAAATAACATCTGACACGTGCCCTACTTGGAAATGCGAATACTCATTTGTTATATTCGAATAAGTTTCAGGAAGAATTATTTCTGCTAATGCGCAAGACCATTTTTCATTATTAAAATTTAAAGGTTTTGCTAATTGAACTTTAAAACTAGAAGGTGTATTTTCCGGGTAAATATCGGGTGATGCGTTCGAAGGTAGAAATACTACGAAACTTGTCATCTTTATAATGACAGTTTCAGTTGGGCGACATCTCGTTTTATACTAATAAAAGATTTAGCGTGATAGATCGAAAGAATTGGGATTTGAACTTGAGACTGTTTGAATAACGTCCTGCAACGCTACCGATCTACCACGCTAAACCTTAACATGAAATAGTTAAAATATCTATTTTTACGTAGGAAAAATAATCACAATATATTAGAAAACATATTTATTCACATATTTTCAATCATTTGACAAGTTTGTTCAAGATTTTCCAAAACCTCAATGGGTGTTTCAACTTGATTAAGAGTTAAAATTTGATTATTTTTACAATATTCTTGAAAAAAAATAATTGCTTCCATCTGCTCATCAGATGGCATGACAAAGTCTGGTGGAAATACAACATTTGATTTTATTGTTGAATTTAAAGTTTCTTCGGACTTAATACCAGTTGTCTTTTTTTTACGTTGAATTTTCTTTGGAGTTCCAGTACCATTAACAAACTCGTTTAACCATTCTTGATGTTTTACGTTAAACTCGTTCAAATAATCAATAATTTGATCGTCTAATATTTCTTCTTTGGTTGTATATTCTGGTTTCTTTGAATGAAGACAATCGCAAACATCAATACGAATTTGATTTTTATAACTACTCGATAAGTGATCCATTAAGTGTTGTTTAAAAATTGTCTTGTCAAGACATTGTTCTTGACAAATCCAGCATTTAACACTAAAGTTTAAATTATCAAAGAAATTAAAAGCGTGTTTGCGACATGGCTCATTATAATAACAAGGATTCTCGGTAGGCGATTTGCATTTAATTTCTGGTTTCCCCATAAATAACTTCATTTTTTTAACCTTTAAAGAGCTCGATTTTTGAGACGTCTTACGCTTACACATATCCTTTGACTTTTAAATGTAAAAACAATTATTATTTATAGAAATAGTTATTATTGCAAGTTTAGACACGTTTATTAGCTGTTTAAAGTATTTTGGGTGGGTCCAAAACCGCCAAGGGTATAAAGCGAAGGTTTCCCCATCTCGCAAATAACTAATTAGCATTTTAAACTTTATTTATATTAGTTTAGTTGATTAAAGTATTTTGGGTGGGGCCAAAACCGCCAAGGGTATAAAGCGAAGGTCGCGAATTCGTTTCCCCATCTCGCAAATAACTAATTAGCATTTTAAACGGCGAAAAAACGAAAAAAACCAAAAAATGACACCAAAAGTAAATTAACGTAAGTATTTGGTGGGGTCACACATTACCGCCGATATCTCAGGTCGACCTTGTCCGATCGTGACCAAACTTGTTGATTTGATAGACCGAGGCTTAGTGGTTGTTGACAGATGTCAGGCCTCGAGGTCAAAGATTATTTTCAAGGTGAAATTTGAAAACAAAAATATTTTCGATTTTTCCAAGGACTTTTTGTTTTTGGGGGTGGGGGGGGGGTTGTTTTGGTGGCCATCTTGGCGGCCATCTTGGAAATAAAAGTGCTAAGTTTTAGTTACTCTCTACTTCTATGGTGTAGTGGTTATCACGTCCGCTTTACACGCGGAAGGTCTCAGGTTGAGCCCTGATAGATACATAGAAGGTTGATATTTTAGTGATATGTGGACGAGTGAATTGGAGGCTCTCGGTCTCGAAAATTTGCCCATTTTTAAAACGGTTTCATCGTATTTACGATGGCTATGACGGGTATCTATGGTGTAGTGGTTATCACGTCCGCCTAACACGCGGAAGGTCCCAGGTTCCAGCCCTGGTAGATACATAATGTTCTTTTTTGACTTGTTGTTAGAACGAAACTTTCGGAGGTTTTTGGCAATTTTTTTAAATTGAAAAGTGACATATTTTGGGTCCTTGGTAGTATAGTGCTGAGTATCACCGCCTGTTTTACGGAAGACCTGAGTTAAATTCCCCGCCGGGGAGGCATGACCGGCTTCAGTTTTTAAAGATTGCAGAAAATATTTTGGTGGCAATGAAACGGTTTCTTCTTAATACCAAAAATATCCGTTTTAAAGAAATCAACTGATTCAGGCCTTGGTCAAAATGCAACCCTATCTCCAAGACGATTTTCGTCAGTTCATGTTGCAGTCGATAGCGTATCTATGGTGTAGTGGTTATCACGTCCGCTTTACAAGCGGAAGGTCTCAGGTTCGAGCCCTGATAGATACAAAGAAGGTTGATATTTTAGCGATATGTGGACGAGTGAATTGGAGGCTCTCGGTCTCGAAAATTTGCCAATTTTTAAAACAGTTTCATCGTATTTACGATGGCTATGACGGGTATCTATGGTGTAGTGGTTATCACGTCCGCCTAACACGCGGAAGGTCCCAGGTTCGAGCCCTGGTAGATACATAATGTTCTTTTTTGACTTGTTTTTAGAACGAAACTTTCGGAGGTTTTTGGCAATTTTTTTAAATTGAAAAGTGACATATTTTGGGTCCTTGGTAGTATAGTGCTGAGTATCACCGCCTGTTTTACGGAAGACCTGAGTTAAATTCCCCGCCGGGGAGGCATGACCGGCTTCAGTTTTTAAAGATTGCAGAAAATATTTTGGTGGCAATGAAACGGTTTCTTCTTAATACCAAAAATATCCGTTTTAAAGAAATCCACTGGTTCTGGCCTTGGTCAAAATGCAACCCTATCTCCAAGACGATTTTCGTCAGTTCATGTTGCAGTCGCTAGCGTATCTATGGTGTAGTGGTTATCACGTCCGCTTTACACGCGGAAGGTCTCAGGTTCGAGCCCTGATAGATACAAAGAAGGTTGATATTTTAGCGATATGTGGACGAGTGAATTGGAGGCTCTCGGTCTCGAAAATTTGCCCATTTTTAAAACGGTTTCATCGTATTTACGATGGCTATGACGGGTATCTATGGTGTAGTGGTTATCACGTCCGCCTAACACGCGGAAGGTCCCAGGTTCGAGCCCTGGTAGATACATAATGTTCTTTTTTGACTTGTTTTTAGAACGAAACTTTCGGAGGTTTTTGGCAATTTTTTTAAATTGAAAAGTGACATATTTTGGGTCCTTGGTAGTATAGTGCTGAGTATCACCGCCTGTTTTACGGAAGACCTGAGTTAAATTCCCCGCCGGGGAGGCATGACCGGCTTCAGTTTTTAAAGATTGCAGAAAATATTTTGGTGGCAATGAAACGGTTTCTTCTTAATACCAAAAATATCCGTTTTAAAGAAATCCACTGGTTCAGGCCTTGGTCAAAATGCAACCCTATCTCCAAGACGATTTTCGTCAGTTCATGTTGCAGTCGCTAGCGTATCTATGGTGTAGTGGTTATCACGTCCGCTTTACACGCGGAAGGTCTCAGGTTCGAGCCCTGATAGATACATAGAAGGTTGATATTTTAGCGATATGTGGACGAGTGAATTGGAGGCTCTCGGTCTCGAAAATTTAACCATTTTTAAAACGGTTTCATCGTATTTAAGATGGCTATGACGGGTATCTATGGTGTAGTGGTTATCACGTCCGCCTAACACGCGGAAGGTCCCAGGTTTGAGCCCTGGTAGATACATAATGTTCTTTTTTGACTTGTTGTTAGAACGAAACATTCGGAGGTTTTTGGCAATTTTTTTAAATTGAAAAGTGACATATTTTGGGTCCTTGGTAGTATAGTGCTGAGTATCACCGCCTGTTTTACGGAAGACCTGAGTTAAATTCCCCGCCGGGGAGGCATGACCGGCTTCAGTTTTTAAAGATTGCAGAAAATATTTTGGTGGCAATGAAACGGTTTCTTCTTAATACCAAAAATATCCGTTTTAAAGAAATCCACTGATTCAGGCCTTGGTCAAAATGCAACCCTATCTCCAAGACGATTTTCGTCAGTTCATGTTGCAGTCGCTAGCGTATCTATGGTGTAGTGGTTATCACGTCCGCTTTACAAGCGGAAGGTCTCAGGTTCGAGCCCTGATAGATACAAAGAAGGTTGATATTTTAGCGATATGTCGACGAGTGAATTGGAGGCTCTCGGTCTCGAAAATTTGCCCATTTTTAAAACAGTTTCATCGTATTTACGATGGCTATGACGGGTATCTATGGTGTAGTGGTTATCACGTCCGCCTAACACGCGGAAGGTCCCAGGTTCGAGCCCTGGTAGATACATAATGTTCTTTTTTGACTTGTTGTTAGAACGAAACTTTCGGAGGTTTTTGGCAATTTTTTTAAATTGAAAAGTGACATATTTTGGGTCCTTGGTAGTATAGTGCTGAGTATCACCGCCTGTTTTACGGAAGACCTGAGTTAAATTCCCCGCCGGGGAGGCATGACCGGCTTCAGTTTTTAAAGATTGCAGAAAATATTTTGGTGGCAATGAAACGGTTTCTTCTTAATACCAAAAATATCCGTTTTAAAGAAATCCACTGGTTCAGGCCTTGGTCAAAATGCAACCCTATCTCCAAGACGATTTTCGTCAGTTCATGTTGCAGTCGCTAGCGTATCTATGGTGTAGTGGTTATCACGTCCGCTTTACACGCGGAAGGTCTCAGGTTCGAGCCCTGATAGATACAAAGAAGGTTGATATTTTAGCGATATGTGGACGAGTGAATTGGAGGCTCTCGGTCTCGAAAATTTAACCATTTTTAAAACGGTTTCATCGTATTTAAGATGGCTATGACGGGTATCTATGGTGTAGTGGTTATCACGTCCGCCTAACACGCGGAAGGTCCCAGGTTTGAGCCCTGGTAGATACATAATGTTCTTTTTTGACTTGTTGTTAGAACGAAACATTCGGAGGTTTTTGGCAATTTTTTTAAATTGAAAAGTGACATATTTTGGGTCCTTGGTAGTATAGTGCTGAGTATCACCGCCTGTTTTACGGAAGACCTGAGTTAAATTCCCCGCCGGGGAGGCATGACCGGCTTCAGTTTTTAAAGATTGCAGAAAATATTTTGGTGGCAATGAAACGGTTTCTTCTTAATACCAAAAATATCCGTTTTAAAGAAATCCACTGATTCAGGCCTTGGTCAAAATGCAACCCTATCTCCAAGACGATTTTCGTCAGTTCATGTTGCAGTCGCTAGCGTATCTATGGTGTAGTGGTTATCACGTCCGCTTTACAAGCGGAAGGTCTCAGGTTCGAGCCCTGATAGATACAAAGAAGGTTGATATTTTAGCGATATGTCGACGAGTGAATTGGAGGCTCTCGGTCTCGAAAATTTGCTCATTTTTAAAACAGTTTCATCGTATTTACGATGGCTATGACGGGTATCTATGGTGTAGTGGTTATCACGTCCGCCTAACACGCGGAAGGTCCCAGGTTCGAGCCCTGGTAGATACATAATGTTCTTTTTTGACTTGTTGTTAGAACGAAACTTTCGGAGGTTTTTGGCAATTTTTTTAAATTGAAAAGTGACATATTTTGGGTCCTTGGTAGTATAGTGCTGAGTATCACCGCCTGTTTTACGGAAGACCTGAGTTAAATTCCCCGCCGGGGAGGCATGACCGGCTTCAGTTTTTAAAGATTGCAGAAAATATTTTGGTGGCAATGAAACGGTTTCTTCTTAATACCAAAAATATCCGTTTTAAAGAAATCCACTGGTTCAGGCCTTGGTCAAAATGCAACCCTATCTCCAAGACCATTTTCGTCAGTTCATGTTGCAGTCACTAGCGTATCTATGGTGTAGTGGTTATCACGTCCGCTTTACACGCGGAAGGTCTCAGGTTGAGCCCTGATAGATACATAGAAGGTTGATATTTTAGTGATATGTGGACGAGTGAATTGGAGGCTCTCGGTCTCGAAAATTTGCCCATTTTTAAAACGGTTTCATCGTATTTACGATGGCTATGACGGGTATCTATGGTGTAGTGGTTATCACGTCCGCCTAACACGCGGAAGGTCCCAGGTTCCAGCCCTGGTAGATACATAATGTTCTTTTTTGACTTGTTGTTAGAACGAAACTTTCGGAGGTTTTTGGCAATTTTTTTAAATTGAAAAGTGACATATTTTGGGTCCTTGGTAGTATAGTGCTGAGTATCACCGCCTGTTTTACGGAAGACCTCAGTTAAATTCCCCGCCGGGGAGGCATGACCGGCTTCAGTTTTTAAAGATTGCAGAAAATATTTTGGTGGCAATGAAACGGTTTCTTCTTAATACCAAAAATATCCGTTTTAAAGAAATCCACTGGTTCAGGCCTTGGTCAAAATGCAACCCTATCTCCAAGACCATTTTCGTCAGTTCATGTTGCAGTCGCTAGCGTATCTATGGTGTAGTGGTTATCACGTCCGCTTTACACGCGGAAGGTCTCAGGTTGAGCCCTGATAGATACATAGAAGGTTGATATTTTAGTGATATGTGGACGAGTGAATTGGAGGCTCTCGGTCTCGAAAATTTGCCCATTTTTAAAACGGTTTCATCGTATTTACGATGGCTATGACGGGTATCTATGGTGTAGTGGTTATCACGTCCGCCTAACACGCGGAAGGTCCCAGGTTCCAGCCCTGGTAGATACATAATGTTCTTTTTTGACTTGTTGTTAGAACGAAACTTTCGGAGGTTTTTGGCAATTTTTTTAAATTGAAAAGTGACATATTTTGGGTCCTTGGTAGTATAGTGCTGAGTATCACCGCCTGTTTTACGGAAGACCTCAGTTAAATTCCCCGCCGGGGAGGCATGACCGGCTTCAGTTTTTAAAGATTGCAGAAAATATTTTGGTGGCAATGAAACGGTTTCTTCTTAATACCAAAAATATCCGTTTTAAAGAAATCCACTGGTTCAGGCCTTGGTCAAAATGCAACCCTATCTCCAAGACCATTTTCGTCAGTTCATGTTGCAGTCGCTAGCGTATCTATGGTGTAGTGGTTATCACGTCCGCTTTACACGCGGAAGGTCTCAGGTTCGAGCCCTGATAGATACAAAGAAGGTTGATATTTTAGCGATATGTGGACGAGTGAATTGGAGGCTCTCGGTCTCGAAAATTTGCCCATTTTTAAAACGGTTTCATCGTATTTACGATAGCTATGACGGGTATCTATGGTGTAGTGGTTATCACGTCCGCCTAACACGCGGAAGGTCCCAGGTTCCAGCCCTGGTAGATACATAATGTTCTTTTTTGACTTGTTGTTAGAACGAAACTTTCGGAGGTTTTTGGCAATTTTTTTAAATTGAAAAGTGACATATTTTGGGTCCTTGGTAGTATAGTGCTGAGTATCACCGCCTGTTTTACGGAAGACCTCAGTTAAATTCCCCGCCGGGGAGGCATGACCGGCTTCAGTTTTTAAAGATTGCAGAAAATATTTTGGTGGCAATGAAACGGTTTCTTCTTAATACCAAAAATATCCGTTTTAAAGAAATCCACTGGTTCAGGCCTTGGTCAAAATGCAACCCTATCTCCAAGACCATTTTCGTCAGTTCATGTTGCAGTCGCTAGCGTATCTATGGTGTAGTGGTTATCACGTCCGCTTTACACGCGGAAGGTCTCAGGTTGAGCCCTGATAGATACATAGAAGGTTGATATTTTAGCGATATGTGGACGAGTGAATTGGAGGCTCTCGGTCTCGAAAATTTGCCCATTTTTAAAACGGTTTCATCGTATTTACGATAGCTATGACGGGTATCTATGGTGTAGTGGTTATCACGTCCGCCTAACACGCGGAAGGTCCCAGGTTCGAGCCCTGGTAGATACATAATGTTCTTTTTTGACTTGTTGTTAGAACGAAACTTTCGGAGGTTTTTGGCAATTTTTTTAAATTGAAAAGTGACATATTTTGGGTCCATGGTAGTATAGTGCTGAGTATCACCGCCTGTTTTACGGAAGACCTGAGTTAAATTCCCCGCCGGGGAGGCATGACCGGCTTCAGTTTTTAAAGATTGCAGAAAATATTTTGGTGGCAATGAAACGGTTTCTTCTTAATACCAAAAATATCCGTTTTAAAGAAATCCACTGGTTCTGGCCTTGGTCAAAATGCAACCCTATCTCCAAGACGATTTTCGTCAGTTCATGTTGCAGTCGCTAGCGTATCTATGGTGTAGTGGTTATCACGTCCGCTTTACACGCGGAAGGTCTCAGGTTCGAGCCCTGATAGATACAAAGAAGGTTGATATTTTAGCGATATGTGGACGAGTGAATTGGAGGCTCTCGGTCTCGAAAATTTGCCCATTTTTAAAACGGTTTCATCGTATTTACGATAGCTATGACGGGTATCTATGGTGTAGTGGTTATCACGTCCGCCTAACACGCGGAAGGTCCCAGGTTCGAGCCCTGGTAGATACATAATGTTCTTTTTTGACTTGTTGTTAGAACGAAACTTTCGGAGGTTTTTGGCAATTTTTTTAAATTGAAAAGTGACATATTTTGGGTCCTTGGTAGTATAGTGCTGAGTATCACCGCCTGTTTTACGGAAGACCTGAGTTAAATTCCCCGCCGGGGAGGCATGACCGGCTTCAGTTTTTAAAGATTGCAGAAAATATTTTGGTGGCAATGAAACGGTTTCTTCTTAATACCAAAAATATCCGTTTTAAAGAAATTCACTGGTTCAGGCCTTGGTCAAAATGCAACCCTATCTCTAAGACCATTTTCGTCAGTTCATGTTGCAGTCGCTAGCGTATCTATGGTGTAGTGGTTATCACGTCCGCTTTACACGCGGAAGGTCTCAGGTTGAGCCCTGATAGATACATAGAAGGTTGATATTTTAGCGATATGTGGACGAGTGAATTGGAGGCTCTCGGTCTCGAAAATTTGCCCATTTTTAAAACGGTTTCATCGTATTTACGATGGCTATGACGGGTATCTATGGTGTAGTGGTTATCACGTCCGCCTAACACGCGGAAGGTTCCAGGTTCGAGCCCTGGTAGATACATAATGTTCTTTTTTGACTTGTTGTTAGAACGAAACTTTCGGAGGTTTTTGGCAATTTTTTTAAATTGAAAAGTGACATATTTTGGGTCCTTGGTAGTATAGTGCTGAGTATCACCGCCTGTTTTACGGAAGACCTGAGTTAAATTCCCCGCCGGGGAGGCATGACCGGCTTCAGTTTTTAAAGATTGCAGAAAATATTTTGGTGGCAATGAAACGGTTTCTTCTTAATACCAAAAATATCCGTTTTAAAGAAATCCACTGGTTCAGGCCTTGGTCAAAATGCAACCCTATCTCCAAGACCATTTTCGTCAGTTCATGTTGCAGTCGCTAGCGTATCTATGGTGTAGTGGTTATCACGTCCGCTTTACACGCGGAAGGTCTCAGGTTCGAGCCATGATAGATACAAAGAAGGTTGATATTTTAGCGATATGTGGACGAGTGAATTGGAGGCTCTCGGTCTCGAAAATTTGCCCATTTTTAAAACAGTTTCATCGTATTTACGATGGCTATGACGGGTATCTATGGTGTAGTGGTTATCACGTCCGCCTAACACGCGGAAGGTCCCAGGTTCGAGCCCTGGTAGAAACATAATGTTCTTTTTTGACTTGTTGTTAGAACGAAACTTTCGGAGGTTTTTGGCAATTTTTTTAAATTGAAAAATGAAATGTTTTGGGTATCTATGGTGTAGTGGTTATCACGTCCGCCTAACACGCGGAAGGTCCCAGGTTCGAGCCCTGGTAGATACATAACGTCCTTTTTTGACTTGTTGTTAGAACGAAACTTTCGGAGGTTTTTGGCAATTTTTTTAAATTGAAAAGTGACATATTTTGGGTCCTTGGTAGTATAGTGCTGAGTATCACCGCCTGTTTTACGGAAGACCTCAGTTAAATTCCCCGCCGGGGAGGCATGACCGGCTTCAGTTTTTAAAGATTGCAGAAAATATTTTGGTGGCAATGAAACGGTTTCTTCTTAATACCAAAAATATCCGTTTTAAAGAAATCCACTGGTTCAGGCCTTGGTCAAAATGCAACCCTATCTCCAAGACCATTTTCGTCAGTTCATGTTGCAGTCGCTAGCGTATCTATGGTGTAGTGGTTATCACGTCCGCTTTACACGCGGAAGGTCTCAGGTTGAGCCCTGATAGATACATAGAAGGTTGATATTTTAGCGATATGTGGACGAGTGAATTGGAGGCTCTCGGTCTCGAAAATTTGCCCATTTTTAAAACGGTTTCATCGTATTTACGATAGCTATGACGGGTATCTATGGTGTAGTGGTTATCACGTCCGCCTAACACGCGGAAGGTCCCAGGTTCGAGCCCTGGTAGATACATAATGTTCTTTTTTGACTTGTTGTTAGAACGAAACTTTCGGAGGTTTTTGGCAATTTTTTTAAATTGAAAAGTGACATATTTTGGGTCCATGGTAGTATAGTGCTGAGTATCACCGCCTGTTTTACGGAAGACCTGAGTTAAATTCCCCGCCGGGGAGGCATGACCGGCTTCAGTTTTTAAAGATTGCAGAAAATATTTTGGTGGCAATGAAACGGTTTCTTCTTAATACCAAAAATATCCGTTTTAAAGAAATCCACTGGTTCTGGCCTTGGTCAAAATGCAACCCTATCTCCAAGACGATTTTCGTCAGTTCATGTTGCAGTCGCTAGCGTATCTATGGTGTAGTGGTTATCACGTCCGCTTTACACGCGGAAGGTCTCAGGTTCGAGCCCTGATAGATACAAAGAAGGTTGATATTTTAGCGATATGTGGACGAGTGAATTGGAGGCTCTCGGTCTCGAAAATTTGCCCATTTTTAAAACGGTTTCATCGTATTTACGATAGCTATGACGGGTATCTATGGTGTAGTGGTTATCACGTCCGCCTAACACGCGGAAGGTCCCAGGTTCGAGCCCTGGTAGATACATAATGTTCTTTTTTGACTTGTTGTTAGAACGAAACTTTCGGAGGTTTTTGGCAATTTTTTTAAATTGAAAAGTGACATATTTTGGGTCCTTGGTAGTATAGTGCTGAGTATCACCGCCTGTTTTACGGAAGACCTGAGTTAAATTCCCCGCCGGGGAGGCATGACCGGCTTCAGTTTTTAAAGATTGCAGAAAATATTTTGGTGGCAATGAAACGGTTTCTTCTTAATACCAAAAATATCCGTTTTAAAGAAATTCACTGGTTCAGGCCTTGGTCAAAATGCAACCCTATCTCTAAGACCATTTTCGTCAGTTCATGTTGCAGTCGCTAGCGTATCTATGGTGTAGTGGTTATCACGTCCGCTTTACACGCGGAAGGTCTCAGGTTGAGCCCTGATAGATACATAGAAGGTTGATATTTTAGCGATATGTGGACGAGTGAATTGGAGGCTCTCGGTCTCGAAAATTTGCCCATTTTTAAAACGGTTTCATCGTATTTACGATGGCTATGACGGGTATCTATGGTGTAGTGGTTATCACGTCCGCCTAACACGCGGAAGGTTCCAGGTTCGAGCCCTGGTAGATACATAATGTTCTTTTTTGACTTGTTGTTAGAACGAAACTTTCGGAGGTTTTTGGCAATTTTTTTAAATTGAAAAGTGACATATTTTGGGTCCTTGGTAGTATAGTGCTGAGTATCACCGCCTGTTTTACGGAAGACCTGAGTTAAATTCCCCGCCGGGGAGGCATGACCGGCTTCAGTTTTTAAAGATTGCAGAAAATATTTTGGTGGCAATGAAACGGTTTCTTCTTAATACCAAAAATATCCGTTTTAAAGAAATCCACTGGTTCAGGCCTTGGTCAAAATGCAACCCTATCTCCAAGACGATTTTCTTCAGTTCATGTTGCAGTCGCTAGCGTATCTATGGTGTAGTGGTTATCACGTCCTCTTTACACGCGAAAGGTCTCAGGTTCGAGCCTTGATAGATACAAAGAAGGTTGATATTTTAGCGATATGTGGACGAGTGAATTGGAGGCTATCGGTCTCAAAAATTTGCCCATTTTTAAAACAGTTTCATCGTATTTACGATGGCTATGACGGGTATCTATGGTGTAGTGGTTATCACGTCCGCCTAACACGCGGAAGGTCCCAGGTTCGAGCCCTGGTAGATACATAATGTTCTTTTTTGACTTGTTGTTAGAACGATACTTTCGGAGGTTTTTGGCAATTTTTTTAAATTGAAAAGTGAAATGTTTTGGGTATCTATGGTGTAGTGGTTATCACGTCCGCCTAACACGCGGAAGGTCCCAGGTTCCAGCCCTGGCAGATACATAATGTTCTTTTTTGACTTGTTGTTAGAACGAAACTTTCGGAGGTTTTTGGCAATTTTTTTAAATTGAAAAGTGACATATTTTGGGTCCTTGGTAGTATAGTGCTGAGTATCACCGCCTGTTTTACGGAAGACCTGAGTTAAATTCCCCGCCGGGGAGGCATGACCGGCTTCAGTTTTTAAAGATTGCAGAAAATATTTTGGTGGCAATGAAACGGTTTCTTCTTAATACCAAAAATATCCGTTTTAAAGAAATCCACTGGTTCAGGCCTTGGTCAAAATGCAACCCTATCTCCAAGACCATTTTCGTCAGTTCATGTTGCAGTCGCTAGCGTATCTATGGTGTAGTGGTTATCACGTCCACTTTACACGCGGAAGGTCTCAGGTTCGAGCCATGATAGATACAAAGAAGGTTGATATTTTAGCGATATGTGGACGAGTGAATTGGAGGCTCTCGGTCTCGAAAATTTGCCCATTTTTAAAACAGTTTCATCGTATTTACGATGGATATGACGGGTATCTATGGTGTAGTGGTTATCACGTCCGCCTAACACGCGGAAGGTCCCAGGTTCGAGCCCTGGTAGAAACATAATGTTCTTTTTTGACTTGTTGTTAGAACGAAACTTTCGGAGGTTTTTGGCAATTTTTTTAAATTGAAAAGTGAAATGTTTTGGGTATCTATGGTGTAGTGGTTATCACGTCCGCCTAACACGCGGAAGGTCCCAGGTTCGAGCCCTGGTAGATACATAACGTTCTTTTTTGACTTGTTGTTAGAACGAAACTTTCGGAGGTTTTTGGCAATTTTTTTAAATTGAAAAGTGACATATTTTGGGTCCTTGGTAGTATAGTGCTGAGTATCACCGCCTGTTTTACGGAAGACCTGAGTTAAATTCCCCGCCGGGGAGGCATGACCGGCTTCAGTTTTTAAAGATTGCAGAAAATATTTTGGTGGCAATGAAACGGTTTCTTCTTAATACCAAAAATATCCGTTTTAAAGAAATCCACTGATTCAGGCCTTGGTCAAAATGCAACCCTATCTCCAAGACGATTTTCGTCAGTTCATGTTGCAGTCGCTAGCGTATCTATGGTGTAGTGGTTATCACGTCCGCTTTACACGCGGAAGGTCTCAGGTTCGAGCCCTGATAGATACAAAGAAGGTTGATATTTTAGCGATATGTGGACGAGTGAATTGAAGGCTCTCGGTCTCGAAAATTTGCCCATTTTTAAAACGGTTTCATCGTATTTACGATGGCTATGACGGGTATCTTTGGTGTAGTGGTTATCACGTCCGCCTAACACGCGGAAGGTCCCAGGTTCGAGCCCTGGTAGATACATAATGTTCTTTTTTGACTTGTTGTTAGAACGAAACTTTCGGAGGTTTTTGGCAATTTTTTTAAATTGAAAAGTGACATATTTTGGGTCCTTGGTAGTATAGTGCTGAGTATCACCGCCTGTTTTACGGAAGACCTGAGTTAAATTCCCCGCCGGGGAGGCATGACCGGCTTCAGTTTTTAAAGATTGCAGAAAATATTTTGGTGGCAATGAAACGGTTTCTTCTTAATACCAAAAATATCCGTTTTAAAGAAATCCACTGGTTCAGGCCTTGGTCAAAATGCAACCCTATCTCCAAGACCATTTTCGTCAGTTCATGTTGCAGTCGCTAGCGTATCTATGGTGTAGTGGTTATCACGTCCGCTTTACACGAGGAAGGTCTCAGGTTCGAGCCATGATAGATACAAAGAAGGTTGATATTTTAGCGATATGTGGACGAGTGAATTGGAGGCTCTCGGTCTCGAAAATTTGCCCATTTTTAAAACAGTTTCATCGTATTTACGATGGCTATGACGGGTATCTATGGTGTAGTGGTTATCACGTCCGCCTAACACGCGGAAGGTCCCAGGTTCGAGCCCTGGTAGAAACATAATGTTCTTTTTTGACTTGTTGTTAGAACGAAACTTTCGGAGGTTTTTGGCAATTTTTTTAAATTGAAAAATGAAATGTTTTGGGTATCTATGGTGTAGTGGTTATCACGTCCGCCTAACACGCGGAAGGTCCCAGGTTCGAGCCCTGGTAGATACATAACGTCCTTTTTTGACTTGTTGTTAGAACGAAACTTTCGGAGGTTTTTGGCAATTTTTTTAAATTGAAAAGTGACATATTTTGGGTCCTTGGTAGTATAGTGCTGAGTATCACCGCCTGTTTTACGGAAGACCTGAGTTAAATTCCCCGCCGGGGAGGCATGACCGGCTTCAGTTTTTAAAGATTGCAGAAAATATTTTGGTGGCAATGAAACGGTTTCTTCTTAATACCAAAAATATCCGTTTTAAAGAAATCCACTGGTTCAGGCCTTGGTCAAAATGCAACCCTATCTCCAAGACCATTTTCGTCAGTTCATGTTGCAGTCGCTAGCGTATCTATGGTGTAGTGGTTATCACGGCCGCTTTACACGCGGAAGGTCTCAGGTTGAGCCCTGATAGATACATAGAAGGTTGATATTTTAGCGATATGTGGACGAGTGAATTGGAGGCTCTCGGTCTCGAAAATTTGCCCATTTTTAAAACGGTTTCATCGTATTTACGATGGCTATGACGGGTATCTATGGTGTAGTGGTTATCACGTCCGCCTAACACGCGGAAGGTCACAGGTTCGAGCCCTGGTAGATACATAATGTTCTTTTTTGACTTGTTGTTAGAACGAAACTTTCGGAGGTTTTTGGCAATTTTTTTAAATTGAAAAGTGACATTTTTTGGGTCCTTGGTAGTATAGTGCTGAGTATCACCGCCTGTTTTACGGAAGACCTGAGTTAAATTCCCCGCCGGGGAGGCATGACCGGCTTCAGTTTTTAAAGATTGCAGAAAATATTTTGGTGGCAATGAAACGGTTTCTTCTTAATACCAAAAATATCCGTTTTAAAGAAATCCACTGGTTCAGGCCTTGGTCAAAATGCAACCCTATCTCCAAGACCATTTTCGTCAGTTCATGTTGCAGTCGCTAGCGTATCTATGGTGTAGTGGTTATCACGTCCGCTTTACACGCGGAAGGTCTCAGGTTCGAGCCCTGATAGATACAAAGAAGGTTGATATTTTAGCGATATGTGGACGAGTGAATTGGAGGCTCTCGGTCTCGAAAATTTGCCCATTTTTAAAACGGTTTCATCGTATTTACGATGGCCATGACGGGTATCTATGGTGTAGTGGTTATCACGTCCGCCTAACACGCGGAAGGTCCCAGGTTCGAGCCCTGGTAGATACATAACGTCCTTTTTTGACTTGTTGTTAGAACGAAACTTTCGGAGGTTTTTGGCAATTTTTTTAAATTGAAAAGTGACATATTTTGGGTCCTTGGTAGTATAGTGCTGAGTATCACCGCCTGTTTTACGGAAGACCTGAGTTAAATTCCCCGCCGGGGAGGCATGACCGGCTTCAGTTTTTAAAGATTGCAGAAAATATTTTGGTGGCAATGAAACGGTTTCTTCTTAATACCAAAAATATCCGTTTTAAAGAAATCCACTGGTTCAGGCCTTGGTCAAAATGCAACCCTATCTCCAAGACCATTTTCGTCAGTTCATGTTGCAGTCGCTAGCGTATCTATGGTGTAGTGGTTATCACGTCCGCTTTACACGCGGAAGGTCTCAGGTTGAGCCCTGATAGATACATAGAAGGTTGATATTTTAGCGATATGTGGACGAGTGAATTGGAGGCTCTCGGTCTCGAAAATTTGCCCATTTTTAAAACGGTTTCATCGTATTTACGATGGCTATGACGGGTATCTATGGTGTAGTGGTTATCACGTCCGCCTAACACGCGGAAGGTCACAGGTTCGAGCCCTGGTAGATACATAATGTTCTTTTTTGACTTGTTGTTAGAACGAAACTTTCGGAGGTTTTTGGCAATTTTTTTAAATTGAAAAGTGACATATTTTGGGTCCTTGGTAGTATAGTGCTGAGTATCACCGCCTGTTTTACGGAAGACCTGAGTTAAATTCCCCGCCGGGGAGGCATGACCGGCTTCAGTTTCTAAAGATTGCAGAAAATATTTTGGTGGCAATGAAACGGTTTCTTCTTAATACCAAAAATATCCGTTTTAAAGAAATCCACTGGTTCAGGCCTTGGTCAAAATGCAACCCTATCTCCAAGACGATTTTCGTCAGTTCATGTTGCAGTCGCTAGCGTATCTATGGTGTAGTGGTTATCACGTCCGCTTTACACGCGGAAGGTCTCAGGTTCGAGCCCTGATAGATACAAAGAAGGTTGATATTTTAGCGATATGTGGACGAGTGAATTGAAGGCTCTCGGTCTCGAAAATTTGCCCATTTTTAAAACGGTTTCATCGTATTTACGATGGCTATGACGGGTATCTTTGGTGTAGTGGTTATCACGTCCGCCTAACACGCGGAAGGTCCCAGGTTCGAGCCCTGGTAGATACATAATGTTCTTTTTTGACTTGTTGTTAGAACGAAACTTTCGGAGGTTTTTGGCAATTTTTTTAAATTGAAAAGTGACATTTTTTGGGTCCTTGGTAGTATAGTGCTGAGTATCACCGCCTGTTTTACGGAAGACCTGAGTTAAATTCCCCGCCGGGGAGGCATGACCGGCTTCAGTTTTTAAAGATTGCAGAAAATATTTTGGTGGCAATGAAACGGTTTCTTCTTAATACCAAAAATATCCGTTTTAAAGAAATCCACTGGTTCAGGCCTTGGTCAAAATGCAACCCTATCTCCAAGACGATTTTCGTCAGTTCATGTTGCAGTCGCTAGCGTATCTATGGTGTAGTGGTTATCACGTCCTCTTTACACGCGGAAGGTCTCAGGTTCGAGCCCTGATAGATACAAAGAAGGTTGATATTTTAGCGATATGTGGACGAGTGAATTGGAGGCTATCGGTCTCAAAAATTTGCCCATTTTTAAAACAGTTTCATCGTATTTACGATGGCTATGACGGGTATCTATGGTGTAGTGGTTATCACGTCCGCCTAACACGCGGAAGGTCCCAGGTTCGAGCCCTGGTAGATACATAATGTTCTTTTTTGACTTGTTGTTAGAACGAAACTTTCGGAGGTTTTTGGCAATTTTTTTAAATTGAAAAGTGACATATTTTGGGTCCTTGGTAGTATAGTGCTGAGTATCACCGCCTGTTTTACGGAAGACCTGAGTTAAATTCCCCGCCGGGGAGGCATGACCGGCTTCAGTTTTTAAAGATTGCAGAAAATATTTTGGTGGCAATGAAACGGTTTCTTCTTAATACCAAAAATATCCGTTTTAAAGAAATCCACTGGTTCAGGCCTTGGTCAAAATGCAACCCTATCTCCAAGACGATTTTCGTCAGTTCATGTTGCAGTCGCTAGCGTATCTATGGTGTAGTGGTTATCACGTCCTCTTTACACGCGGAAGGTCTCAGGTTCGAGCCCTGATAGATACAAAGAAGGTTGATATTTTAGCGATATGTGGACGAGTGAATTGGAGGCTATCGGTCTCAAAAATTTGCCCATTTTTAAAACAGTTTCATCGTATTTACGATGGCTATGACGGGTATCTATGGTGTAGTGGTTATCACGTCCGCCTAACACGCGGAAGGTCCCAGGTTCGAGCCCTGGTAGATACATAATGTTCTTTTTTGACTTGTTGTTAGAACGAAACTTTCGGAGGTTTTTGGCAATTTTTTTAAATTGAAAAGTGACATATTTTGGGTCCTTGGTAGTATAGTGCTGAGTATCACCGCCTGTTTTACGGAAGACCTGAGTTAAATTCCCCGCCGGGGAGGCATGACCGGCTTCAGTTTTTAAAGATTGCAGAAAATATTTTGGTGGCAATGAAACGGTTTCTTCTTAATACCAAAAATATCCGTTTTAAAGAAATCCACTGGTTCAGGCCTTGGTCAAAATGCAACCCTATCTCCAAGACCATTTTCGTCAGTTCATGTTGCAGTCGCTAGCGTATCTATGGTGTAGTGGTTATCACGTCCGCTTTACACGCGGAAGGTCTCAGGTTCGAGCCATGATAGATACAAAGAAGGTTGATATTTTAGCGATATGTGGACGAGTGAATTGGAGGCTCTCGGTCTCGAAAATTTGCCCATTTTTAAAACAGTTTCATCGTATTTACGATGGCTATGACGGGTATCTATGGTGTAGTGGTTATCACGTCCGCCTAACACGCGGAAGGTCCCAGGTTCGAGCCCTGGTAGAAACATAATGTTCTTTTTTGACTTGTTGTTAGAACGAAACTTTCGGAGGTTTTTGGCAATTTTTTTAAATTGAAAAATGAAATGTTTTGGGTATCTATGGTGTAGTGGTTATCACGTCCGCCTAACACGCGGAAGGTCCCAGGTTCGAGCCCTGGTAGATACATAACGTCCTTTTTTGACTTGTTGTTAGAACGAAACTTTCGGAGGTTTTTGGCAATTTTTTTAAATTGAAAAGTGACATATTTTGGGTCCTTGGTAGTATAGTGCTGAGTATCACCGCCTGTTTTACGGAAGACCTGAGTTAAATTCCCCGCCGGGGAGGCATGACCGGCTTCAGTTTTTAAAGATTGCAGAAAATATTTTGGTGGCAATGAAACGGTTTCTTCTTAATACCAAAAATATCCGTTTTAAAGAAATCCACTGGTTCAGGCCTTGGTCAAAATGCAACCCTATCTCCAAGACCATTTTCGTCAGTTCATGTTGCAGTCGCTAGCGTATCTATGGTGTAGTGGTTATCACGTCCGCTTTACACGCGGAAGGTCTCAGGTTGAGCCCTGATAGATACATAGAAGGTTGATATTTTAGCGATATGTGGACGAGTGAATTGGAGGCTCTCGGTCTCGAAAATTTGCCCATTTTTAAAACGGTTTCATCGTATTTACGATGGCCATGACGGGGATCTATGGTGTAGTGGTTATCACGTCCGCCTAACACGCGGAAGGTCACAGGTTCGAGCCCTGGTAGATACATAATGTTCTTTTTTGACTTGTTGTTAGAACGAAACTTTCGGAGGTTTTTGGCAATTTTTTTAAATTGAAAAGTGACATATTTTGGGTCCTTGGTAGTATAGTGCTGAGTATCACCGCCTGTTTTACGGAAGACCTGAGTTAAATTCCCCGCCGGGGAGGCATGACCGGCTTCAGTTTCTAAAGATTGCAGAAAATATTTTGGTGGCAATGAAACGGTTTCTTCTTAATACCAAAAATATCCGTTTTAAAGAAATCCACTGGTTCAGGCCTTGGTCAAAATGCAACCCTATCTCCAAGACGATTTTCGTCAGTTCATGTTGCAGTCGCTAGCGTATCTATGGTGTAGTGGTTATCACGTCCGCTTTACACGCGGAAGGTCTCAGGTTCGAGCCCTGATAGATACAAAGAAGGTTGATATTTTAGCGATATGTGGACGAGTGAATTGAAGGCTCTCGGTCTCGAAAATTTGCCCATTTTTAAAACGGTTTCATCGTATTTACGATGGCTATGACGGGTATCTTTGGTGTAGTGGTTATCACGTCCGCCTAACACGCGGAAGGTCCCAGGTTCGAGCCCTGGTAGATACATAATGTTCTTTTTTGACTTGTTGTTAGAACGAAACTTTCGGAGGTTTTTGGCAATTTTTTTAAATTGAAAAGTGACATTTTTTGGGTCCTTGGTAGTATAGTGCTGAGTATCACCGCCTGTTTTACGGAAGACCTGAGTTAAATTCCCCGCCGGGGAGGCATGACCGGCTTCAGTTTTTAAAGATTGCAGAAAATATTTTGGTGGCAATGAAACGGTTTCTTCTTAATACCAAAAATATCCGTTTTAAAGAAATCCACTGGTTCAGGCCTTGGTCAAAATGCAACCCTATCTCCAAGACGATTTTCGTCAGTTCATGTTGCAGTCGCTAGCGTATCTATGGTGTAGTGGTTATCACGTCCGCTTTACACGCGGAAGGTCTCAGGTTCGAGCCCTGATAGATACAAAGAAGGTTGATATTTTAGCGATATGTGGACGAGTGAATTGGAGGCTCTCGGTCTCGAAAATTTGCCCATTTTTAAAACGGTTTCATCGTATTTACGATGGCCATGACGGGTATCTATGGTGTAGTGGTTATCACGTCCGCCTAACACGCGGAAGGTCCCAGGTTCGAGCCCTGGTAGATACATAATGTTCTTTTTTGACTTGTTGTTAGAACGAAACTTTCGGAGGTTTTTGGCAATTTTTTTAAATTGAAAAGTGACATATTTTGGGTATCTATGGTGTTGTGGTTATCACGTCCGCCTAACACGCGGAAGGTCCCAGGTTTGAGCCCTGGTAGATACATAATGTTCTTTTTTGACTTGTTGTTAGAACGAAACTTTCGGAGGTTTTTGGCAATTTTTTTAAATTGAAAAGTGACATATTTTGGGTCCTTGGTAGTATAGTGCTGAGTATCACCGCCTGTTTTACGGAAGACCTGAGTTAAATTCCCCGCCGGGGAGGCATGACCGGCTTCAGTTTTTAAAGATTGCAGAAAATATTTTGGTGGCAATGAAACGGTTTCTTCTTAATACCAAAAATATCCGTTTTAAAGAAATCCACTGGTTCAGGCCTTGGTCAAAATGCAACCCTATCTCCAAGACGATTTTCGTCAGTTCATGTTGCAGTCGCTAGCGTATCTATGGTGTAGTGGTTATCACGTCCTCTTTACACGCGGAAGGTCTCAGGTTCGAGCCCTGATAGATACAAAGAAGGTTGATATTTTAGCGATATGTGGACGAGTGAATTGGAGGCTATCGGTCTCAAAAATTTGCCCATTTTTAAAACAGTTTCATCGTATTTACGATGGCTATGACGGGTATCTATGGTGTAGTGGTTATCACGTCCGCCTAACACGCGGAAGGTCCCAGGTTCGAGCCCTGGTAGATACATAATGTTCTTTTTTGACTTGTTGTTAGAACGAAACTTTCGGAGGTTTTTGGCAATTTTTTTAAATTGAAAAGTGACATATTTTGGGTCCTTGGTAGTATAGTGCTGAGTATCACCGCCTGTTTTACGGAAGACCTGAGTTAAATTCCCCGCCGGGGAGGCATGACCGGCTTCAGTTTTTAAAGATTGCAGAAAATATTTTGGTGGCAATGAAACGGTTTCTTCTTAATACCAAAAATATCCGTTTTAAAGAAATCCACTGGTTCAGGCCTTGGTCAAAATGCAACCCTATCTCCAAGACGATTTTCGTCAGTTCATGTTGCAGTCGCTAGCGTATCTATGGTGTAGTGGTTATCACGTCCGCTTTACACGCGGAAGGTCTCAGGTTCGAGCCCTGATAGATACAAAGAAGGTTGATATTTTAGCGATATGTGGACGAGTGAATTGGAGGCTCTCGGTCTCGAAAATTTGCCCATTTTTAAAACGGTTTCATCGTATTTACGATGGCCATGACGGGTATCTATGGTGTAGTGGTTATCACGTCCGCCTAACACGCGGAAGGTCCCAGGTTCGAGCCCTGGTAGATACATAATGTTCTTTTTTGACTTGTTGTTAGAACGAAACTTTCGGAGGTTTTTGGCAATTTTTTTAAATTGAAAAGTGACATATTTTGGGTATCTATGGTGTTGTGGTTATCACGTCCGCCTAACACGCGGAAGGTCCCAGGTTTGAGCCCTGGTAGATACATAATGTTCTTTTTTGACTTGTTGTTAGAACGAAACTTTCGGAGGTTTTTGGCAATTTTTTTAAATTGAAAAGTGACATATTTTGGGTCCTTGGTAGTATAGTGCTGAGTATCACCGCCTGTTTTACGGAAGACCTGAGTTAAATTCCCCGCCGGGGAGGCATGACCGGCTTCAGTTTTTAAAGATTGCAGAAAATATTTTGGTGGCAATGAAACGGTTTCTTCTTAATACCAAAAATATCCGTTTTAAAGAAATCCACTGGTTCAGGCCTTGGTCAAAATGCAACCCTATCTCCAAGACGATTTTCGTCAGTTCATGTTGCAGTCGCTAGCGTATCTATGGTGTAGTGGTTATCACGTCCTCTTTACACGCGGAAGGTCTCAGGTTCGAGCCCTGATAGATACAAAGAAGGTTGATATTTTAGCGATATGTGGACGAGTGAATTGGAGGCTATCGGTCTCAAAAATTTGCCCATTTTTAAAACAGTTTCATCGTATTTACGATGGCTATGACGGGTATCTATGGTGTAGTGGTTATCACGTCCGCCTAACACGCGGAAGGTCCCAGGTTCGAGCCCTGGTAGATACATAATGTTCTTTTTTGACTTGTTGTTAGAACGAAACTTTCGGAGGTTTTTGGCAATTTTTTTAAATTGAAAAGTGACATATTTTGGGTCCTTGGTAGTATAGTGCTGAGTATCACCGCCTGTTTTACGGAAGACCTGAGTTAAATTCCCCGCCGGGGAGGCATGACCGGCTTCAGTTTTTAAAGATTGCAGAAAATATTTTGGTGGCAATGAAACGGTTTCTTCTTAATACCAAAAATATCCGTTTTAAAGAAATCCACTGGTTCAGGCCTTGGTCAAAATGCAACCCTATCTCCAAGACCATTTTCGTCAGTTCATGTTGCAGTCGCTAGCGTATCTATGGTGTAGTGGTTATCACGTCCGCTTTACACGCGGAAGGTCTCAGGTTCGAGCCATGATAGATACAAAGAAGGTTGATATTTTAGCGATATGTGGACGAGTGAATTGGAGGCTCTCGGTGTCGAAAATTTGCCCATTTTTAAAACAGTTTCATCGTATTTACGATGGCTATGACGGGTATCTATGGTGTAGTGGTTATCACGTCCGCCTAACACGCGGAAGGTCCCAGGTTCGAGCCCTGGTAGAAACATAATGTTCTTTTTTGACTTGTTGTTAGAACGAAACTTTCGGAGGTTTTTGGCAATTTTTTTAAATTGAAAAATGAAATGTTTTGGGTATCTATGGTGTAGTGGTTATCACGTCCGCCTAACACGCGGAAGGTCCCAGGTTCGAGCCCTGGTAGATACATAACGTCCTTTTTTGACTTGTTGTTAGAACGAAACTTTCGGAGGTTTTTGGCAATTTTTTTAAATTGAAAAGTGACATATTTTGGGTCCTTGGTAGTATAGTGCTGAGTATCACCGCCTGTTTTACGGAAGACCTGAGTTAAATTCCCCGCCGGGGAGGCATGACCGGCTTCAGTTTTTAAAGATTGCAGAAAATATTTTGGTGGCAATGAAACGGTTTCTTCTTAATACCAAAAATATCCGTTTTAAAGAAATCCACTGGTTCAGGCCTTGGTCAAAATGCAACCCTATCTCCAAGACCATTTTCGTCAGTTCATGTTGCAGTCGCTAGCGTATCTATGGTGTAGTGGTTATCACGTCCGCTTTACACGCGGAAGGTCTCAGGTTGAGCCCTGATAGATACATAGAAGGTTGATATTTTAGCGATATGTGGACGAGTGAATTGGAGGCTCTCGGTCTCGAAAATTTGCCCATTTTTAAAACGGTTTCATCGTATTTACGATGGCTATGACGGGTATCTATGGTGTAGTGGTTATCACGTCCGCCTAACACGCGGAAGGTCACAGGTTCGAGCCCTGGTAGATACATAATGTTCTTTTTTGACTTGTTGTTAGAACGAAACTTTCGGAGGTTTTTGGCAATTTTTTTAAATTGAAAAGTGACATATTTTGGGTCCTTGGTAGTATAGTGCTGAGTATCACCGCCTGTTTTACGGAAGACCTGAGTTAAATTCCCCGCCGGGGAGGCATGACCGGCTTCAGTTTTTAAAGATTGCAGAAAATATTTTGGTGGCAATGAAACGGTTTCTTCTTAATACCAAAAATATCCGTTTTAAAGAAATCCACTGGTTCAGGCCTTGGTCAAAATGCAACCCTATCTCCAAGACGATTTTCGTCAGTTCATGTTGCAGTCGCTAGCGTATCTATGGTGTAGTGGTTATCACGTCCTCTTTACACGCGGAAGGTCTCAGGTTCGAGCCCTGATAGATACAAAGAAGGTTGATATTTTAGCGATATGTGGACGAGTGAATTGGAGGCTATCGGTCTCAAAAATTTGCCCATTTTTAAAACAGTTTCATCGTATTTACGATGGCTATGACGGGTATCTATGGTGTAGTGGTTATCACGTCCGCCTAACACGCGGAAGGTCCCAGGTTCGAGCCCTGGTAGATACATAATGTTCTTTTTTGACTTGTTGTTAGAACGAAACTTTCGGAGGTTTTTGGCAATTTTTTTAAATTGAAAAGTGACATATTTTGGGTATCTATGGTGTTGTGGTTATCACGTCCGCCTAACACGCGGAAGGTCCCAGGTTTGAGCCCTGGTAGATACATAATGTTCTTTTTTGACTTGTTGTTAGAACGAAACTTTCGGAGGTTTTTGGCAATTTTTTTAAATTGAAAAGTGACATATTTTGGGTCCTTGGTAGTATAGTGCTGAGTATCACCGCCTGTTTTACGGAAGACCTGAGTTAAATTCCCCGCCGGGGAGGCATGACCGGCTTCAGTTTTTAAAGATTGCAGAAAATATTTTGGTGGCAATGAAACGGTTTCTTCTTAATACCAAAAATATCCGTTTTAAAGAAATCCACTGGTTCAGGCCTTGGTCAAAATGCAACCCTATCTCCAAGAAGATTTTCGTCAGTTCATGTTGCAGTCGCTAGCGTATCTATGGTGTAGTGGTTATCACGTCCTCTTTACACGCGGAAGGTCTCAGGTTCGAGCCCTGATAGATACAAAGAAGGTTGATATTTTAGCGATATGTGGACGAGTGAATTGGAGTCTATCGGTCTCAAAAATTTGCCCATTTTTAAAACAGTTTCATCGTATTTACGATGGCTATGACGGGTATCTATGGTGTAGTGGTTATCACGTCCGCCTAACACGCGGAAGGTCCCAGGTTCGAGCCCTGGTAGATACATAATGTTCTTTTTTGACTTGTTGTTAGAACGAAACTTTCGGAGGTTTTTGGCAATTTTTTTAAATTGAAAAGTGACATATTTTGGGTCCTTGGTAGTATAGTGCTGAGTATCACCGCCTGTTTTACGGAAGACCTGAGTTAAATTCCCCGCCGGGGAGGCATGACCGGCTTCAGTTTTTAAAGATTGCAGAAAATATTTTGGTGGCAATGAAACGGTTTCTTCTTAATACCAAAAATATCCGTTTTAAAGAAATCCACTGGTTCAGGCCTTGGTCAAAATGCAACCCTATCTCCAAGACCATTTTCGTCAGTTCATGTTGCAGTCGCTAGCGTATCTATGGTGTAGTGGTTATCACGTCCGCTTTACACGCGGAAGGTCTCAGGTTCGAGCCATGATAGATACAAAGAAGGTTGATATTTTAGCGATATGTGGACGAGTGAATTGGAGGCTCTCGGTCTCGAAAATTTGCCCATTTTTAAAACAGTTTCATCGTATTTACGATGGCTATGACGGGTATCTATGGTGTAGTGGTTATCACGTCCGCCTAACACGCGGAAGGTCCCAGGTTCGAGCCCTGGTAGAAACATAATGTTCTTTTTTGACTTGTTGTTAGAACGAAACTTTCGGAGGTTTTTGGCAATTTTTTTAAATTGAAAAATGAAATGTTTTGGGTATCTATGGTGTAGTGGTTATCACGTCCGCCTAACACGCGGAAGGTCCCAGGTTCGAGCCCTGGTAGATACATAACGTCCTTTTTTGACTTGTTGTTAGAACGAAACTTTCGGAGGTTTTTGGCAATTTTTTTAAATTGAAAAGTGACATATTTTGGGTCCTTGGTAGTATAGTGCTGAGTATCACCGCCTGTTTTACGGAAGACCTGAGTTAAATTCCCCGCCGGGGAGGCATGACCGGCTTCAGTTTTTAAAGATTGCAGAAAATATTTTGGTGGCAATGAAACGGTTTCTTCTTAATACCAAAAATATCCGTTTTAAAGAAATCCACTGGTTCAGGCCTTGGTCAAAATGCAACCCTATCTCCAAGACCATTTTCGTCAGTTCATGTTGCAGTCGCTAGCGTATCTATGGTGTAGTGGTTATCACGTCCGCTTTACACGCGGAAGGTCTCAGGTTGAGCCCTGATAGATACATAGAAGGTTGATATTTTAGCGATATGTGGACGAGTGAATTGGAGGCTCTCGGTCTCGAAAATTTGCCCATTTTTAAAACGGTTTCATCGTATTTACGATGGCTATGACGGGTATCTATGGTGTAGTGGTTATCACGTCCGCCTAACACGCGGAAGGTCACAGGTTCGAGCCCTGGTAGATACATAATGTTCTTTTTTGACTTGTTGTTAGAACGAAACTTTCGGAGGTTTTTGGCAATTTTTTTAAATTGAAAAGTGACATATTTTGGGTCCTTGGTAGTATAGTGCTGAGTATCACCGCCTGTTTTACGGAAGACCTGAGTTAAATTCCCCGCCGGGGAGGCATGACCGGCTTCAGTTTTTAAAGATTGCAGAAAATATTTTGGTGGCAATGAAACGGTTTCTTCTTAATACCAAAAATATCCGTTTTAAAGAAATCCACTGGTTCAGGCCTTGGTCAAAATGCAACCCTATCTCCAAGACGATTTTCGTCAGTTCATGTTGCAGTCGCTAGCGTATCTATGGTGTAGTGGTTATCACGTCCTCTTTACACGCGGAAGGTCTCAGGTTCGAGCCCTGATAGATACAAAGAAGGTTGATATTTTAGCGATATGTGGACGAGTGAATTGGAGGCTATCGGTCTCAAAAATTTGCCCATTTTTAAAACAGTTTCATCGTATTTACGATGGCTATGACGGGTATCTATGGTGTAGTGGTTATCACGTCCGCCTAACACGCGGAAGGTCCCAGGTTCGAGCCCTGGTAGATACATAATGTTCTTTTTTGACTTGTTGTTAGAACGAAACTTTCGGAGGTTTTTGGCAATTTTTTTAAATTGAAAAGTGACATATTTTGGGTCCTTGGTAGTATAGTGCTGAGTATCACCGCCTGTTTTACGGAAGACCTGAGTTAAATTCCCCGCCGGGGAGGCATGACCGGCTTCAGTTTTTAAAGATTGCAGAAAATATTTTGGTGGCAATGAAACGGTTTCTTCTTAATACCAAAAATATCCGTTTTAAAGAAATCCACTGGTTCAGGCCTTGGTCAAAATGCAACCCTATCTCCAAGACCATTTTCGTCAGTTCATGTTGCAGTCGCTAGCGTATCTATGGTGTAGTGGTTATCACGTCCGCTTTACACGCGGAAGGTCTCAGGTTCGAGCCATGATAGATACAAAGAAGGTTGATATTTTAGCGATATGTGGACGAGTGAATTGGAGGCTCTCGGTCTCGAAAATTTGCCCATTTTTAAAACAGTTTCATCGTATTTACGATGGCTATGACGGGTATCTATGGTGTAGTGGTTATCACGTCCGCCTAACACGCGGAAGGTCCCAGGTTCGAGCCCTGGTAGAAACATAATGTTCTTTTTTGACTTGTTGTTAGAACGAAACTTTCGGAGGTTTTTGGCAATTTTTTTAAATTGAAAAATGAAATGTTTTGGGTATCTATGGTGTAGTGGTTATCACGTCCGCCTAACACGCGGAAGGTCCCAGGTTCGAGCCCTGGTAGATACATAACGTCCTTTTTTGACTTGTTGTTAGAACGAAACTTTCGGAGGTTTTTGGCAATTTTTTTAAATTGAAAAGTGACATATTTTGGGTCCTTGGTAGTATAGTGCTGAGTATCACCGCCTGTTTTACGGAAGACCTGAGTTAAATTCCCCGCCGGGGAGGCATGACCGGCTTCAGTTTTTAAAGATTGCAGAAAATATTTTGGTGGCAATGAAACGGTTTCTTCTTAATACCAAAAATATCCGTTTTAAAGAAATCCACTGGTTCAGGCCTTGGTCAAAATGCAACCCTATCTCCAAGACCATTTTCGTCAGTTCATGTTGCAGTCGCTAGCGTATCTATGGAATAGTGGTTATCACGTCCGCTTTACACGCGGAAGGTCTCAGGTTGAGCCCTGATAGATACATAGAAGGTTGATATTTTAGCGATATGTGGACGAGTGAATTGGAGGCTCTCGGTCTCGAAAATTTGCCCATTTTTAAAACGGTTTCATCGTATTTACGATGGCTATGACGGGTATCTATGGTGTAGTGGTTATCACGTCCGCCTAACACGCGGAAGGTCACAGGTTCGAGCCCTGGTAGATACATAATGTTCTTTTTTGACTTGTTGTTAGAACGAAACTTTCGGAGGTTTTTGGCAATTTTTTTAAATTGAAAAGTGACATATTTTGGGTCCTTGGTAGTATAGTGCTGAGTATCACCGCCTGTTTTACGGAAGACCTGAGTTAAATTCCCCGCCGGGGAGGCATGTGCGGCTTCAGTTTTTAAAGATTGCAGAAAATATTTTGGTGGCAATGAAACGGTTTCTTCTTAATACCAAAAATATCCGTTTTAAAGAAATCCACTGGTTCAGGCCTTGGTCAAAATGCAACCCTATCTCCAAGACGATTTTCGTCAGTTCATGTTGCAGTCGCTAGCGTTTCTATGGTGTAGTGGTTATCACGTCCGCTTTACACGCAGAAGGTCTCAGGTTCGATCCCTGATAGATACAAAGAAGGTTGATATTTTAGCGATATAAGGACGAGTGAATTGGAGGCTCTCGGTCTCGAAAATTTGCCCATTTTTAAAACAGTTTCATCGTATTTACGATGGCTATGACGGGTATCTATGGTGTAGTGGTTATCACGTCCGCCTAACACGCGGAAGGTCCCAGGTTCGAGCCCTGGTAGATACATAATGTTCTTTTTTGACTTGTTGTTAGAACGAAACTTTCGGAGGTTTTTGGCAATTTTTTTACATTGAAAAGTGACATATTTTGGGTCCTTGGTAGTATAGTGCTGAGTATCACCACCTGTTTTACGGAAGACCTGAGTTAAATTCCCCGCCGGGGAGGCATGACCGGCTTCAGTTTTTAAAGATTGCAGAAAATATTTTGGTGGCAATGAAACGGTTTCTTCTTAATACCAAAAATATCCGTTTTAAAGAAATCCACTGGTTCAGGCCTTGGTCAAAATGCAACCCTATCTCCAAGACCATTTTCGTCAGTTCATGTTGCAGTCGCTAGCGTATCTATGGAATAGTGGTTATCACGTCCGCTTTACACGCGGAAGGTCTCAGGTTGAGCCCTGATAGATACATAGAAGGTTGATATTTTAGCGATATGTGGACGAGTGAATTGGAGGCTCTCGGTCTCGAAAATTTGCCCATTTTTAAAACGGTTTCATCGTATTTACGATGGCTATGACGGGTATCTATGGTGTAGTGGTTATCACGTCCGCCTAACACGCGGAAGGTCACAGGTTCGAGCCCTGGTAGATACATAATGTTCTTTTTTGACTTGTTGTTAGAACGAAACTTTCGGAGGTTTTTGGCAATTTTTTTAAATTGAAAAGTGACATATTTTGGGTCCTTGGTAGTATAGTGCTGAGTATCACCGCCTGTTTTACGGAAGACCTGAGTTAAATTCCCCGCCGGGGAGGCATGTGCGGCTTCAGTTTTTAAAGATTGCAGAAAATATTTTGGTGGCAATGAAACGGTTTCTTCTTAATACCAAAAATATCCGTTTTAAAGAAATCCACTGGTTCAGGCCTTGGTCAAAATGCAACCCTATCTCCAAGACGATTTTCGTCAGTTCATGTTGCAGTCGCTAGCGTTTCTATGGTGTAGTGGTTATCACGTCCGCTTTACACGCAGAAGGTCTCAGGTTCGATCCCTGATAGATACAAAGAAGGTTGATATTTTAGCGATATAAGGACGAGTGAATTGGAGGCTCTCGGTCTCGAAAATTTGCCCATTTTTAAAACAGTTTCATCGTATTTACGATGGCTATGACGGGTATCTATGGTGTAGTGGTTATCACGTCCGCCTAACACGCGGAAGGTCCCAGGTTCGAGCCCTGGTAGATACATAATGTTCTTTTTTGACTTGTTGTTAGAACGAAACTTTCGGAGGTTTTTGGCAATTTTTTTACATTGAAAAGTGACATATTTTGGGTCCTTGGTAGTATAGTGCTGAGTATCACCACCTGTTTTACGGAAGACCTGAGTTAAATTCCCCGCCGGGGAGGCATGACCGGCTTCAGTTTTTAAAGATTGCAGAAAATATTTTGGTGGCAATGAAACGGTTTCTTCTTAATACCAAAAATATCCGTTTTAAAGAAATCCACTGGTTCAGGCCTTGGTCAAAATGCAACCCTATCTCCAAGACCATTTTCGTCAGTTCATGTTGCAGTCGCTAGCGTATCTATGGTGTAGTGGTTATCACGTCCGCTTTACACGCGGAAGGTCTCAGGTTGAGCCCTGATAGGTACATAGAAGGTTGATATTTTAGCGATATGTGGACGAGTGAATTGGAGGCTCTCGGTCTCGAAAATTTGCCCATTTTTAAAACGGTTTCATCGTATTTACGATGGCCTAACACGCGGAAGGTCCCAGGTTCGAGCCCTGGTAGATACATAATGTTCTTTTTTGACTTGTTGTTAGAACGAAACTTTCGGAGGTTTTTGGCAATTTTTTTAAATTGAAAAGTGAAATGTTTTGGGTATCTATGGTGTAGTGGTTATCACGTCCGCCTAACACGCGGAAGGTCCCAGGTTCGAGCCCTGGTAGATACATAATGTTCTTTTTTGACTTGTTGTTAGAACGAAACTTTCGGAGGTTTTTGGCAATTTTTTTAAATTGAAAAGTGACATATTTTGGATCCTTGGTAGTATAGTGCTGAGTATCACCGCCTGTTTTACGGAAGACCTGAGTTAAATTCCCCGCCGGGGAGGCATGACCGGCTTCAGTTTTTAAAGATTGCAGAAAATATTTTGGTGGCAATGAAACGGTTTCTTCTTAATACCAAAAATATCCGTTTTAAAGAAATCCACTGGTTCTGGCCTTGGTCAAAATGCAACCCTATCTCCAAGACGATTTTCGTCAGTTCATGTTGCAGTCGCTAGCGTATCTATGGTGTAGTGGTTATCACGTCCGCTTTACACGCGGAAGGTCTCAGTTTCGAGCCCTGATAGATACAAAGAAGGTTGATATTTTAGCGATATGTGGACGAGTGAATTGGAGGCTCTCGGTCTTGAAAATTTGCCCATTTTTAAAACGGTTTCATCGTATTTACGATGGCTATGACGGGTATCTATGGTGTAGTGGTTATCACGTCCGCCTAACACGCGGAAGGTCCCAGGTTCGAGCCCTGGTAGATACATAATGTTCTTTTTTGACTTGTTGTTAGAACGAAACTTTCGGAGGTTTTTGGCAATTTTTTTAAATTGAAAAGTGACATATTTTGGGTCCTTGGTAGTATAGTGCTGAGTATCACCGCCTGTTTTACGGAAGACCTGAGTTAAATTCCCCGCCGGGGAGGCCTGTGCGGCTTCAGTTTTTAAAGATTGCAGAAAATATTTTGGTGGCAATGAAACGGTTTCTTATTAATACCAAAAATATCCGTTTTAAAGAAATCCACTGGTTCAGGCCTTGGTCAAAATGCAACCCTATCTCCAAGACCATTTTCGTCAGTTCATGTTGCAGTCGCTAGCATATCTATGGTGTAGTGGTTATCACGTCCGCTTTACACGCGGAAGGTCTCAGGTTCGAGCCCTGATAGATACAAAGAAGGTTGATATTTTAGCGATATGTGGACGAGTGAATTGAAGGCTCTCGGTCTCGAAAATTTGCCCATTTTTAAAACGGTTTCATCGTATTTACGATGGCTATGACGGGTATCTTTGGTGTAGTGGTTATCACGTCCGCCTAACACGCGGAAGGTCCCAGGTTCGAGCCCTGGTAGATACATAATGTTCTTTTTTGACTTGTTGTTAGAACGAAACTTTCGGAGGTTTTTGGCAATTTTTTTAAATTGAAAAGTGAAATGTTTTGGGTATCTATGGTGTAGTGGTTATCACGTCCGCCTAACACGCGGAAGGTCCCAGGTTCGAGCCCTGGTAGATACATAATGTTATTTTTGACTTGTTGTTAGAACGAAACTTTCGGAGGTTTTTGGCAATTTTTTTAAATTGAAAAGTGACATAATTTGGGTCCTTGGTAGTATAGTGCTGAGTATCACCGCCTGTTTTACGGAAGACCTGAGTTAAATTCCCCGCCGGGGAGGCATGACCGGCTTCAGTTTTTAAAGATTGCAGAAAATATTTTGGTGGCAATGAAACGGTTTCTTCTTAATACCAAAAATATCCGTTTTAAAGAAATCCACTGGTTCAGGCCTTGGTCAAAATGCAACCCTATCTCCAAGACCATTTTCGTCAGTTCATGTTGCAGTCGCTAGCGTATCTATGGTGTAGTGGTTATCACGTCCGCTTTACACGCGGAAGGTCTCAGGTTCGAGCCCTGATAGATACAAAGAAGGTTGATATTTTAGCGATATATGGACGAGTGAATTGGAGGCTCTCGATCTCGAAAATTTGCCCATTTTTAAAACAGTTTCATCGTATTTACGATGGCTATGACGGGTATCTATGGTGTAGTGGTTATCACGTCCGCCTAACACGCGGAAGGTCCCAGGTTCGAGCGCTGGTAGATACATAATGTTTTTTTTTGACTTGTTGTTAGAACGAAACTTTCGGAGGTTTTTGGCAATTTTTTTAAATTGAAAAGTGACATATTTTGGGTCCTTGGTAGTATAGTGCTGAGTATCACCGCCTGTTTTACGGAAGACCTGAGTTAAATTCCCCGCCGGGGAGGCATGACCGGCTTCAGTTTTTAAAGATTGCAGAAAATATTTTGGTGGCAATGAAACGGTTTCTTCTTAATACCAAAAATATCCGTTTTAAAGAAATCCACTGGTTCTGGCCTTGGTCAAAATGCAACCCTATCTCCAAGACGATTTTCGTCAGTTCATGTTGCAGTCGCTAGCGTATCTATGGTGTAGTGGTTATCACGTCCGCTTTACACGCGGAAGGTCTCAGTTTCGAGCCCTGATAGATACAAAGAAGGTTGATATTTTAGCGATATGTGGACGAGTGAATTGGAGGCTCTCGGTCTTGAAAATTTGCCCATTTTTAAAACGGTTTCATCGTATTTACGATGGCTATGACGGGTATCTATGGTGTAGTGGTTATCACGTCCGCCTAACACGCGGAAGGTCCCAGGTTCGAGCCCTGGTAGATACATAATGTTCTTTTTTGACTTGTTGTTAGAACGAAACTTTCGGAGGTTTTTGGCAATTTTTTTAAATTGAAAAGTGACATATTTTGGGTCCTTGGTAGTATAGTGCTGAGTATCACCGCCTGTTTTACGGAAGACCTGAGTTAAATTCCCCGCCGGGGAGGCCTGTGCGGCTTCAGTTTTTAAAGATTGCAGAAAATATTTTGGTGGCAATGAAACGGTTTCTTATTAATACCAAAAATATCCGTTTTAAAGAAATCCACTGGTTCAGGCCTTGGTCAAAATGCAACCCTATCTCCAAGACGATTTTCGTCAGTTCATGTTGCAGTCGCTAGCGTATCTATGGTGTAGTGGTTATCACGTCCGCTTTATACGCGGAAGGTCTCAGGTTCGAGCCCTGATAGATACAAAGAAGGTTGATATTTTAGCGATATATGGACGAGTGAATTGGAGGCTCTCGGTCTCGAAAATTTGCCCATTTTTAAAACAGTTTCATCGTATTTACGATGGCTATGACGGGTATCTATAATGTAGTGGTTATCACGTCCGCCTAACACGCGGAAGGTCCCAGGTTCGAGCCCTGGTAGATACATAATGTTCTTTTTTGACTTGTTGTTAGAACGAAACTTTCGGAGGTTTTTGGCAATTTTTTTAAATTGAAAAGTGACATATTTTGGGTCCTTGGTAGTATAGTGCTGAGTATCACCGCCTGTTTTACGGAAGACCTGAGTTAAATTCCCCGCCGGGGAGGCATGACCGGCTTCAGTTTTTAAAGATTGCAGAAAATATTTTGGTGGCAATGAAACGGTTTCTTCTTAATACCAAAAATATCCGTTTTAAAGAAATCCACTGGTTCAGGCCTTGGTCAAAATGCAACCCTATCTCCAAGACCATTTTCGTCAGTTCATGTTGCAGTCGCTAGCGTATCTATGGTGTAGTGGTTATCACGTCCGCTTTACACGCGGAAGTCTCAGGTTCGAGCCCTGATAGATACAAAGAAGGTTGATATTTGAGCGATATGTGGACGAGTGAATTGGAGGCTCTCGGTCTCGAAAATTTGCCCATTTTTAAAACAGTTTCATCGTATTTACGATGGCTATGACGGGTATCTATGGTGTAGTGGTTATCACGTCCGCCTAACACGCGGAAGGTCCCAGGTTCGAGCCCTGGTAGATACATAATGTTCTTTTTTGACTTGTTGTTAGAACGAAACTTTCGGAGGTTTTTGGCAATTTTTTTAAATTGAAAAGTGACATATTTTGGGTCCTTGGTAGTATAGTGCTGAGTATCACCGCCTGTTTTACGGAAGACCTGAGTTAAATTCCCCGCCGGGGAGGCATGACCGGCTTCAGTTTTTAAAGATTGCAGAAAATATTTTGGTGGCAATGAAAAGGTTTCTTCTTAATACCAAAAATATCCGTTTTAAAGAAATCCACTGGTTCAGGCCTTGGTCAAAATGCAACCCTATCTCCAAGACCATTTTCGTCAGTTCATGTTGCAGTCGCTAGCGTATCTATGGTGTAGTGGTTATCACGTCCGCTTTACACGCGGAAGGTCTCAGGTTGAGCCCTGATAGGTACATAGAAGGTTGATATTTTAGCGATATGTGGACGAGTGAATTGGAGGCTCTCGGCCTCGAAAATTTGCCCATTTTTAAAACGGTTTCATCGTATTTACGATGGCCTAACACGCGGAAGGTCCCAGGTTCGAGCCCTGGTAGATACATAATGTTCTTTTTTGACTTGTTGTTAGAACGAAACTTTCGGAGGTTTTTGGCAATTTTTTTAAATTGAAAAGTGAAATGTTTTGGGTATCTATGGTGTAGTGGTTATCACGTCCGCCTTACACGCGGAAGGTCCCAGGTTCGAGCCCTGGTAGATACATAATGTTCTTTTTTGACTTGTTGTTAGAACGAAACTTTCGGAGGTTTTTGGCAATTTTTTTAAATTGAAAAGTGACATATTTTGGGTCCTTGGTAGTATAGTGCTGAGTATCACCGCCTGTTTTACGGAAGACCTGAGTTAAATTCCCCGCCGGGGAGGCATGACCGGCTTCAGTTTTTAAAGATTGCAGAAAATATTTTGGTGGCAATGAAACGGTTTCTTCTTAATACCAAAAATATCCGTTTTAAAGAAATCCACTGGTTCAGGCCTTGGTCAAAATGCAACCCTATCTCCAAGACCATTTTCGTCAGTTCATGTTGCAGTCGCTAGCGTATCTATGGTGTAGTGGTTATCACGTCCGCTTTACACGCGGAAGGTCTCAGGTTGAGCCCTGATAGGTACATAGAAGGTTGATATTTTAGCGATATGTGGACGAGTGAATTGGAGGCTCTCGGTCTCGAAAATTTGCCCATTTTTAAAACGGTTTCATCGTATTTACGATGGCCTAACACGCGGAAGGTCCCAGGTTCGAGCCCTGGTAGATACATAATGTTCTTTTTTGACTTGTTGTTAGAACGAAACTTTCGGAGGTTTTTGGCAATTTTTTTAAATTGAAAAGTGAAATGTTTTGGGTATCTATGGTGTAGTGGTTATCACGTCCGCCTTACACGCGGAAGGTCCCAGGTTCGAGCCCTGGTAGATACATAATGTTCTTTTTTGACTTGTTGTTAGAACGAAACTTTCGGAGGTTTTTGGCAATTTTTTTAAATTGAAAAGTGACATATTTTGGGTCCTTGGTAGTATAGTGCTGAGTATCACCGCCTGTTTTACGGAAGACCTGAGTTAAATTCCCCGCCGGGGAGGCATGACCGGCTTCAGTTTTTAAAGATTGCAGAAAATATTTTGGTGGCAATGAAACGGTTTCTTCTTAATACCAAAAATATCCGTTTTAAAGAAATCCACTGGTTCAGGCCTTGGTCAAAATGCAACCCTATCTCCAAGACCATTTTCGTCAGTTCATGTTGCAGTCGCTAGCGTATCTATGGTGTAGTGGTTATCACGTCCGCTTTACACGCGGAAGGTCTCAGGTTGAGCCCTGATAGGTACATAGAAGGTTGATATTTTAGCGATATGTGGACGAGTGAATTGGAGGCTCTCGGTCTCGAAAATTTGCCCATTTTTAAAACGGTTTCATCGTATTTACGATGGCCTAACACGCGGAAGGTCCCAGGTTCGAGCCCTGGTAGATACATAATGTTCTTTTTTGACTTGTTGTTAGAACGAAACTTTCGGAGGTTTTTGGCAATTTTTTTAAATTGAAAAGTGAAATGTTTTGGGTATCTATGGTGTAGTGGTTATCACGTCCGCCTAACACGCGGAAGGTCCCAGGTTCGAGCCCTGGTAGATACATAATGTTCTTTTTTGACTTGTTGTTAGAACGAAACTTTCGGAGGTTTTTGGCAATTTTTTTAAATTGAAAAGTGACATATTTTGGGTCCTTGGTAGTATAGTGCTGAGTATCACCGCCTGTTTTACGGAAGACCTGAGTTAAATTCCCCGCCGGGGAGGCATGACCGGCTTCAGTTTTTAAAGATTGCAGAAAATATTTTGGTGGCAATGAAACGGTTTCTTCTTAATACCAAAAATATCCGTTTTAAAGAAATCCACTGGTTCAGGCCTTGGTCAAAATGCAACCCTATCTCCAAGACCATTTTCGTCAGTTCATGTTGCAGTCGCTAGCGTATCTATGGTGTAGTGGTTATCACGTCCGATTTACACGCGGAAGGTCTCAGGTTGAGCCCTGATAGGTACATAGAAGGTTGATATTTTAGCGATATGTGGACGAGTGAATTGGAGGCTCTCGGTCTCGAAAATTTGCCCATTTTTAAAACGGTTTCATCGTATTTACGATGGCCTAACACGCGGAAGGTCCCAGGTTCGAGCCCTGGTAGATACATAATGTTCTTTTTTGACTTGTTGTTAGAACGAAACTTTCGGAGGTTTTTGGCAATTTTTTTAAATTGAAAAGTGAAATGTTTTGGGTATCTATGGTGTAGTGGTTATCACGTCCGCCTAACACGCGGAAGGTCCCAGGTTCGAGCCCTGGTAGATACATAATGTTCTTTTTTGACTTGTTGTTAGAACGAAACTTTCGGAGGTTTTTGGCAATTTTTTTAAATTGAAAAGTGACATATTTTGGGTCCTTGGTAGTATAGTGCTGAGTATCACCGCCTGTTTTACGGAAGACCTGAGTTAAATTCCCCGCCGGGGAGGCATGACCGGCTTCAGTTTTTAAAGATTGCAGAAAATATTTTGGTGGCAATGAAACGGTTTCTTCTTAATACCAAAAATATCCGTTTTAAAGAAATCCACTGGTTCAGGCCTTGGTCAAAATGCAACCCTATCTCCAAGACGATTTTCGTCAGTTCATGTTGCAGTCGCTAGCGTATCTATGATGTAGTGGTTATCACGTCCTCTTTACACGCGGAAGGTCTCAGGTTCGAGCCCTGATAGATACAAAGAAGGTTGATATTTTAGCGATATGTGGACGAGTGAATTGGAGGCTCTCGGTCTCGAAAATTTGCCCATTTTTAAAACAGTTTCATCGTATTTACGATGGCTATGACGGGTATCTATGGTGTAGTGGTTATCACGTCCGCCTAACACGCGGAAGGTCCCAGGTTCGAGCCCTGGTAGATACATAATGTTCTTTTTTGATTTGTTGTTAGAACGAAACTTTCGGAGGTTTTTGGCAATTTTTTTAAATTGAAAAGTGATATGTTTTGGGTATCTATGGTGTAGTGGTTATCACGTCCGCTTTACACGCGGAAGGTCTCAGGTTGAGCCCTGATAGGTACATAGAAGGTTGATATTTTAGCGATATGTGGACGAGTGAATTGGAGGCTCTCGGTCTCGAAAATTTGCCCATTTTTAAAACGGTTTCATCGTATTTACGATGGCCTAACACGCGGAAGGTCCCAGGTTCGAGCCCTGGTAGATACATAATGTTCTTTTTTGACTTGTTGTTAGAACGAAACTTTCGGAGGTTTTTGGCAATTTTTTTAAATTGAAAAGTGAAATGTTTTGGGTATCTATGGTGTAGTGGTTATCACGTCCGCCTAACACGCGGAAGGTCCCAGGTTCGAGCCCTGGTAGATACATAATGTTCTTTTTTGACTTGTTGTTAGAACGAAACTTTCGGAGGTTTTTGGCAATTTTTTTAAATTGAAAAGTGACATATTTTGGGTCCTTGGTAGTATAGTGCTGAGTATCACCGCCTGTTTTACGGAAGACCTGAGTTAAATTCCCCGCCGGGGAGGCATGACCGGCTTCAGTTTTTAAAGATTGCAGAAAATATTTTGGTGGCAATGAAACGGTTTCTTCTTAATACCAAAAATATCCGTTTTAAAGAAATCCACTGGTTCAGGCCTTGGTCAAAATGCAACCCTATCTCCAAGACGATTTTCGTCAGTTCATGTTGCAGTCGCTAGCGTATCTATGGTGTAGTGGTTATCACGTCCTCTTAACACGCGAAAAGTCTCAGGTTGAGCCCTGATAGATACATAGAAGGTTGATATTTTAGCGATATGTGGACGAGTGAATTGGAGGCTCTCGGTCTCGAAAATTTGCCCATTTTTAAAACGGTTTCATCGAATTTACGATGGCCTAACACGCGGAAGGTCCCAGGTTCGAGCCCTGGTAGATACATAATGTTCTTTTTTGACTTGTTGTTAGAACGAAACTTTCGGAGGTTTTTGGCAATTTTTTTAAATTGAAAAGTGACATATTTTGGGTCCTTGGTAGTATAGTGCTGAGTATCACCGCCTGTTTTACGGAAGACCTGAGTTAAATTCCCCGCCGGGGAGGCATGTGCGGCTTCAGTTTTTAAAGATTGCAGAAAATATTTTGGTGGCAATGAAACGGTTTCTTCTTAATACCAAAAATATCCGTTTTAAAGAAATCCACTGGTTCAGGCCTTGGTCAAAATGCAACCCTATCTCCAAGACGATTTTCGTCAGTTCATGTTGCAGTCGCTAGCGTATCTATGGTGTAGTGGTTATCACGTCCGCTTTACACGCGGAAGGTCTCAGGTTCGAGCCCTGATAGATACAAAGAAGGTTGATATTTTAGCGATATATGGACGAGTGAATTGGAGGCTCTCGGTCTCGAAAATTTGCCCATTTTTAAAACAGTTTCATCGTATTTACGATGGCTATGACGGGTATCTATGGTGTAGTGGTTATCACGTCCGCCTAACACGCGGAAGGTCCCAGGTTCGAGCGCTGGTAGATACATAATGTTTTTTTTTGACTTGTTGTTAGAACGAAACTTTCGGAGGTTTTTGGCAATTTTTTTAAATTGAAAAGTGACATATTTTGGGTCCTTGGTAGTATAGTGCTGAGTATCACCGCCTGTTTTACGGAAGACCTGAGTTAAATTCCCCGCCGGGGAGGCATGACCGGCTTCAGTTTTTAAAGATTGCAGAAAATATTTTGGTGGCAATGAAACGGTTTCTTCTTAATACCAAAAATATCCGTTTTAAAGAAATCCACTGGTTCAGGCCTTGGTCAAAATGCAACCCTATCTCCAAGACCATTTTCGTCAGTTCATGTTGCAGTCGCTAGCGTATCTATGGTGTAGTGGTTATCACGTCCGCTTTACACGCGGAAGGTCTCAGGTTGAGCCCTGATAGATACATAGAAGGTTGATATTTTAGCGATATGTGGACGAGTGAATTGGAGGCTCTCGGTCTCGAAAATTTGCCCATTTTTAAAACGGTTTCATCGTATTTACGATGGCTATGACGGGTATCTATGGTGTAGTGGTTATCACGTCCGCCTAACACGCGGAAGGTCCCAGGTTCGAGCCCTGGTAGATACATAATGTTCTTTTTTGACTTGTTGTTAGAACGAAACTTTCGGAGGTTTTTGGCAATTTTTTTAAATTGAAAAGTGACATTTTTTGGGTCCTTGGTAGTATAGTGCTGAGTATCACCGCCTGTTTTACGGAAGACCTGAGTTAAATTCCCCGCCGGGGAGGCATGACCGGCTTCAGTTTTTAAAGATTGCAGAAAATATTTTGGTGGCAATGAAACGGTTTCTTCTTAATACCAAAAATATCCGTTTTAAAGAAATCCACTGGTTCAGGCCTTGGTCAAAATGCAACCCTATCTCCAAGACCATTTTCGTCAGTTCATGTTGCAGTCGCTAGCGTATCTATGGTGTAGTGGTTATCACGTCCGCTTTACACGCGGAAGTCTCAGGTTCGAGCCCTGATAGATACAAAGAAGGTTGATATTTGAGCGATATGTGGACGAGTGAATTGGAGGCTCTCGGTCTCGAAAATTTGCCCATTTTTAAAACAGTTTCATCGTATTTACGATGGCTATGACGGGTATCTATGGTGTAGTGGTTATCACGTCCGCCTAACACGCGGAAGGTCCCAGGTTCGAGCCCTGGTAGATACATAATGTTCTTTTTTGACTTGTTGTTAGAACGAAACTTTCGGAGGTTTTTGGCAATTTTTTTAAATTGAAAAGTGACATATTTTGGGTCCTTGGTAGTATAGTGCTGAGTATCACCGCCTGTTTTACGGAAGACCTGAGTTAAATTCCCCGCCGGGGAGGCATGACCGGCTTCAGTTTTTAAAGATTGCAGAAAATATTTTGGTGGCAATGAAACGGTTTCTTCTTAATACCAAAAATATCCGTTTTAAAGAAATCCACTGGTTCAGGCCTTGGTAAAAATGCAACCCTATCTCCAAGACGATTTTCGTCAGTTCATGTTGCAGTCGCTAGCGTATCTATGGTGTAGTGGTTATCACGTCCGCTTTACATGCGGAAGGTCTCAGGTTAGAGCCCTGATAGATACAAAGAAGGTTGATATTTTAGCGATATGTGGACGAGTGAATTGAAGGCTCTCGGTCTCGAAAATTTGCCCATTTTTAAAACGGTTTCATCGTATTTACGATGGCTATGACGGGTATCTATGGTGTAGTGGTTATCACGTCCGCCTAACACGCGGAAGGTCCCAGGTTCGAGCCCTGGTAGATACATAATGTTCTTTTTTGACTTGTTGTTAGAACGAAACTTTCGGAGGTTTTTGGCAATTTTTTTAAATTGAAAAGTGACATATTTTGGGTCCTTGGTAGTATAGTGCTGAGTATCACCGCCTGTTTTACGGAAGACCTGAGTTAAATTCCCCGCCGGGGAGGCATGACCGGCTTCAGTTTTTAAAGATTGCAGAAAATATTTTGGTGGCAATGAAACGGTTTCTTCTTAATACCAAAAATATCCGTTTTAAAGAAATCCACTGGTTCAGGCCTTGGTCAAAATGCAACCCTATCTCCAAGACCATTTTCGTCAGTTCATGTTGCAGTCGCTAGCGTATCTATGGTGTAGTGGTTATCACGTCCGCTTTACACGCGGAAGGTCTCAGGTTCGAGCCCTGATAGATACAAAGAAGGTTGATATTTTAGCGATATATGGACGAGTGAATTGGAGGCTCTCGGTCTCGAAAATTTGCCCATTTTTAAAACAGTTTCATCGTATTTACGATGGCTATGACGGGTATCTATGGTGTAGTGGTTATCACGTCCGCCTAACACGCGGAAGGTCCCAGGTTCGAGCGCTGGTAGATACATAATGTTTTTTTTTGACTTGTTGTTAGAACGAAACTTTCGGAGGTTTTTGGCAATTTTTTTAAATTGAAAAGTGACATATTTTGGGTCCTTGGTAGTATAGTGCTGAGTATCACCGCCTGTTTTACGGAAGACCTGAGTTAAATTCCCCGCCGGGGAGGCATGACCGGCTTCAGTTTTTAAAGATTGCAGAAAATATTTTGGTGGCAATGAAACGGTTTCTTCTTAATACCAAAAATATCCGTTTTAAAGAAATCCACTGGTTCAGGCCTTGGTCAAAATGCAACCCTATCTCCAAGACCATTTTCGTCAGTTCATGTTGCAGTCGCTAGCGTATCTATGGTGTAGTGGTTATCACGTCCGCTTTACACGCGGAAGGTCTCAGGTTGAGCCCTGATAGATACATAGAAGGTTGATATTTTAGCGATATGTGGACGAGTGAATTGGAGGCTCTCGGTCTCGAAAATTTGCCCATTTTTAAAACGGTTTCATCGTATTTACGATGGCTATGACGGGTATCTATGGTGTAGTGGTTATCACGTCCGCCTAACACGCGGAAGGTCCCAGGTTCGAGCCCTGGTAGATACATAATGTTCTTTTTTGACTTGTTGTTAGAACGAAACTTTCGGAGGTTTTTGGCAATTTTTTTAAATTGAAAAGTGACATTTTTTGGGTCCTTGGTAGTATAGTGCTGAGTATCACCGCCTGTTTTACGGAAGACCTGAGTTAAATTCCCCGCCGGGGAGGCATGACCGGCTTCAGTTTTTAAAGATTGCAGAAAATATTTTGGTGGCAATGAAACGGTTTCTTCTTAATACCAAAAATATCCGTTTTAAAGAAATCCACTGGTTCAGGCCTTGGTCAAAATGCAACCCTATCTCCAAGACCATTTTCGTCAGTTCATGTTGCAGTCGCTAGCGTATCTATGGTGTAGTGGTTATCACGTCCGCTTTACACGCGGAAGTCTCAGGTTCGAGCCCTGATAGATACAAAGAAGGTTGATATTTGAGCGATATGTGGACGAGTGAATTGGAGGCTCTCGGTCTCGAAAATTTGCCCATTTTTAAAACAGTTTCATCGTATTTACGATGGCTATGACGGGTATCTATGGTGTAGTGGTTATCACGTCCGCCTAACACGCGGAAGGTCCCAGGTTCGAGCCCTGGTAGATACATAATGTTCTTTTTTGACTTGTTGTTAGAACGAAACTTTCGGAGGTTTTTGGCAATTTTTTTAAATTGAAAAGTGACATATTTTGGGTCCTTGGTAGTATAGTGCTGAGTATCACCGCCTGTTTTACGGAAGACCTGAGTTAAATTCCCCGCCGGGGAGGCATGACCGGCTTCAGTTTTTAAAGATTGCAGAAAATATTTTGGTGGCAATGAAACGGTTTCTTCTTAATACCAAAAATATCCGTTTTAAAGAAATCCACTGGTTCAGGCCTTGGTAAAAATGCAACCCTATCTCCAAGACGATTTTCGTCAGTTCATGTTGCAGTCGCTAGCGTATCTATGGTGTAGTGGTTATCACGTCCGCTTTACATGCGGAAGGTCTCAGGTTAGAGCCCTGATAGATACAAAGAAGGTTGATATTTTAGCGATATGTGGACGAGTGAATTGAAGGCTCTCGGTCTCGAAAATTTGCCCATTTTTAAAACGGTTTCATCGTATTTACGATGGCTATGACGGGTATCTATGGTGTAGTGGTTATCACGTCCGCCTAACACGCGGAAGGTCCCAGGTTCGAGCCCTGGTAGATACATAATGTTCTTTTTTGACTTGTTGTTAGAACGAAACTTTCGGAGGTTTTTGGCAATTTTTTTAAATTGAAAAGTGACATATTTTGGGTCCTTGGTAGTATAGTGCTGAGTATCACCGCCTGTTTTACGGAAGACCTGAGTTAAATTCCCCGCCGGGGAGGCATGACCGGCTTCAGTTTTTAAAGATTGCAGAAAATATTTTGGTGGCAATGAAACGGTTTCTTCTTAATACCAAAAATATCCGTTTTAAAGAAATCCACTGGTTCAGGCCTTGGTCAAAATGCAACCCTATCTCCAAGACCATTTTCGTCAGTTCATGTTGCAGTCGCTAGCGTATCTATGGTGTAGTGGTTATCACGTCCGCTTTACACGCGGAAGGTCTCAGGTTGAGCCCTGATAGATACATAGAAGGTTGATATTTTAGCGATATGTGGACGAGTGAATTGGAGGCTCTCGGTCTCGAAAATTTGCCCATTTTTAAAACGGTTTCATCGTATTTACGATGGCTATGACGGGTATCTATGGTGTAGTGGTTATCACGTCCGCCTAACACGCGGAAGGTCCCAGGTTCGAGCCCTGGTAGATACATAATGTTCTTTTTTGACTTGTTGTTAGAACGAAACTTTCGGAGGTTTTTGGCAATTTTTTTAAATTGAAAAGTGACATTTTTTGGGTCCTTGGTAGTATAGTGCTGAGTATCACCGCCTGTTTTACGGAAGACCTGAGTTAAATTCCCCGCCGGGGAGGCATGACCGGCTTCAGTTTTTAAAGATTGCAGAAAATATTTTGGTGGCAATGAAACGGTTTCTTCTTAATACCAAAAATATCCGTTTTAAAGAAATCCACTGGTTCAGGCCTTGGTCAAAATGCAACGCTATCTCCAAGACGACTTTCGTCAGTTCATGTAGCAGTCGCTAGCGTATCTATGGTGTAGTGGTTATCACGTCCGCTTTACACGCGGAAGGTCTCAGGTTCGAGCCCTGATAGATACAAAGAAGGTTGATATTTTAGCGATATGTGGACGAGTGAATTGGAGGCTCTCGGTCTCGAAAATTTGCCCATTTTTAAAACGGTTTCATCGTATTTACGATGGATGTGACGGGTATCTATGGTGTAGTGGTTATCACGTCCGCCCAATACGCGGAAGGTCCCAGGTTCGAGCCCTGGTAGTTACATAATGTTCTTTTTTGACTTGTTGTTAGAACGAAACTTTCAGAGGTTTTTGGCAATTTTTTTAAATTGAAAAGTGACACGTTTTGGGTATCTATGGTGCAGTGGTTATCACGTCCGCTTTACACGTGGAAGGTCTCAGGTTCGAGCCCTGATAGATACAAAGAAGGTTGATATTTTAGCGAGATATGGACGAGTGAATTGGAGGCTCTCGGTCTCGAAAATTTGCCCATTTTTAAAACGGTTTCATCGTATTTACGATGGATGTGACGGGTATCTATGGTGTAGTGGTTATCACGTCCGCCTAATACGCGGAAGGTCCCAGGTTCGAGCCCTGGTAGATACATAATGTTCTTTTTTGACTTGTTGTTAGAACGAAACTTTCAGAGGTTTTTGGCAATTTTTTTAAATTGAAAAGTGACAGCTTTTGGGTATTTATGGTGTAGTGGTTATCACGTCCGCTTTACACGCGGAAGGTCTCAGGTTCGAGCCCTGATGGATACAAAGAAGGTTGATATTTTAGCGAGATGTGGACGAGTGAATTGGAGGCTCTCGGTCTCGAAAATGTGCCCATTTTTAAAACGGTTTTATCTTATTTACGATGGATGTGACGGTTATCTATGGTGTAGTGGTTATCACGTCCGCCTGATACGCGGAAGGTTCCAGGTTCGAGCCCTGGTAGATACATAATGTTCTTTTTTGACTTGTTGTTAGAACGAAACTTTCGGAGGTTTTTGGCAATTTTTTTAAATTGAAAAGTGACACGTTTTGGGTATCTATGGTGCAGTGGTTATCACGTCCGCTTTACACGCGGAAGGTCTCAGGTTCGAGCCCTGATAGATACAAAGAAGGTTGATATTTTAGCGAGATATGGACGAGTGAATTGGAGGCTCTCGGTCTCGAAAATTTGCCCATTTTTAAAACGGTTTCATCGTATTTACGATGGCTGTGACGGGTATCTATGGTGTAGTGGTTATCACGTCCGCCTAATACGCGGAAGGTCCCAGGTTCAAGCCCTGGTAGATACATAATGTTATTTTTTGACTTGTTGTTAGAACGAAACTTTCAGAGGTTTTTGGCAATTTTTTTAAATTGAAAAGTGACAGCTTTTGGGTATTTATGGTGTAGTGGTTATCACGTCCGCTTTACACGCGGAAGGTCTCAGGTTCGAGCCCTGATGGATACAAAGAAGGTTGATATTTTAGCGAGATGTGGACGAGTGAATTGGAGGCTCTCGGTCTCGAAAATTTGCCCATTTTTAAAATGGTTTCATCGTATTTACGATCGATGTGACGGTTATCTATGGTGTAGTGGTTATCACGTCCGCCTAATACGCGGAAGGTCCCAGGTTCGAGCCCTGGTAGATACATAATGTTCTTTTTTGACTTGTTGTTAGAACGAAACTTTCGGAGGTTTTTGGCAATTTTTTTAAATTGAAAAGTGACACGTTTTGGGTATCTATGGTGCAGTGGTTATCACGTCCGCTTTACACGCGGAAGGTCTCAGGTTCGAGCCCTGATAGATACAAAGAAGGTTGATATTTTAGCGAGATATGGACGAGTGAATTGGAGGCTCTCGGTCTCGAAAATTTGCCCATTTTTAAAACGGTTTCATCGTATTTACGATGGATGTGACGGGTATCTATGGTGTAGTGGTTATCACGTCCGCCTAATACGCGGAAGGTCCCAGGTTCGAGCCCTGGTAGATACATAATGTTCTTTTTTGACTTGTTGTTAGAACGAAACTTTCAGAGGTTTTTGGCAATTTTTTTAAATTGAAAAGTGACAGCTTTTGGGTATTTATGGTGTAGTGGTTATCACGTCCGCTTTACACGCGGAAGGTCTCAGGTTCGAGCCGTGATGGATACAAAGAAGGTTGATATTTTAGCGAGATGTGGACGAGTGAATTGGAGGCTCTCGGTCTCGAAAATTTGCCCATTTTTACAACGGTTTTATCTTATTTACGATGGATGTGACGGGTATCTATGGTGTAGTGGTTATCACGTCCGCCCAATTCGCGGAAGTTTCCAGGTTCGAGCCCTGTTATATACATAATGTTCTTTTTTGACTTGTTGTTAGAACGAAACTTTCGGAGGTTTTTGGCAATTTTTTTAAATTGAAAAGTGATACCTTTTGGGTATCTATGGTGTAGTTGTTATCACGTCCGCTTTACACGCGGAAGGTCTCAGGTTCGAGCCCTGATAGATACAAAGATGGTTGATATTTTAGCGAGATGTGGACGAGTGAATTGGAGGCTCTCGATCTCGAAAATTTGCCCATTTTTAAAACGGTTTCATCGTATTTACGATGGATGTGACGGGTTTCTATGGTGTAGTGGTTATCACGTCCGCCTAACACGAGGAAGGTCCCAGGTTCGAGCCCTGGTAGATACATAATGTTCTTTTTTGACTTGTTGTTAGAACGAAACTTTCGGAGGTTTTTAGCAATTTTTTTAAATTGAAAAGTTATACGTTTTGGGTATCTATGGTGCAGTGGTTATCACGTCCGCTTTACACGCGGAAGGTCTCAGGTTCGAGCCCTGATAGATACAAAGAAGGTTGATATTTTAGCGAGATATGGACGAGTGAATTGGAGGCTCTCGGTCTCGAAAATTTGCCCATTTTTAAAACGGTTTCATCGTATTTACGATGGATGTGACGGGTATCTATGGTGTAGTGGTTATCACGTCCGCCTAATACGCGGAAGGTCCCAGGTTCGAGCCCTGGTAGATACATAATGTTCTTTTTTGACTTGTTGTTGAACGAAACTTTCGGAGGTTTTTGGCAATTTTTTTAAATTGAAAAGTGACACGTTTTGGGTATCTATGGTGCAGTGGTTATCACGTCCGCTTTACACGCGGAAGGTCTCAGGTTCGAGCCCTGATAGATACAAAGAAGGTTGATATTTTAGCGAGATGTGGACGAGTGAATTGGAGGCTCTCGGTCTCGAAAATTTGCCCATTTTTAAAACGGTTTCATCGTATTTACGATGGATGTGACGGGTATCTATGGTGTAGTGGTTATCACGTCCGTCTATCACGCGGAAGGTCCTAGGTTCAAGCCCTGGTAGTTACATAATGTTCTTTTTTGACTTGTTTTTAGAACGAAACTTTCGGAGGTTTTTGGCAATTTTTTTAAATTGAAAAGTGATACCTTTTGGGTATCTATGGTGTAGTGGTTATCACGTCCGCTATACACGTGGAAGGTCTCAGGTTCGAGCCGTGATAGAGACAAAGAAGGTTGATATTTTAGCGAGATGTGGACGAGTGAATTGGAGGCTCTCGGTCTCGAAAATTTGCCCATTTTTAAAACGGTTTCATCGTATTTACGATGGATGTGACGGGTATCTATGGTGTAGTGGTTATCACGTCCGCCTAACACGAGGAAGGTCCCAGGTTCGAGCCCTGGTAGATACATAATGTTCTTTTTTGACTTGTTGTTAGAACGAAACTTTCGGAGGTTTTTAGCAATTTTTTTAAATTGAAAAGTGACAGCTTTTGGGTCCTTGGAAGTATAGTGCTGAGTATCACCGCCTGTTTTACGGAAGACCTGAGTTAAATTCCCCGCCGGGGAGGCATGACCGGCTTCTTTTTTTAAAGATTGCAGAAAACATTTTGGTGGCAATGAAACGGTTACTTCTTAATAACAAAAATATGCGTTTTAAAGAAATCCACTGGTTCAGTCTTTGGTCAAATTGCAATCCTATCTCCAAGACGATTTTCGTCAGTTCATGCTGCAGTCGCTAGCGTATCTATGGTGTGGTGATTATCACGTCCGCTTGACACGCGGAAGGTCTCAGGTTCGAGCCCTGATAGATACAAAGAAGGTTTTCATTTTGGCGAGATGTTGACGGGTGAATTGTTGGCTCTCGGTCTCGAAATTTTGCCGTCTTTTAAAACGATTTCATCGTATTTACGACGGCTGTGACGGGTATCTATGGTGTAGTGGTGGAGTCTCGCTTGAGCTTTTGTAGTGTGCGGTTGCCGATTTTTCCGCTCCTTTTTTCTAGTCTCTTCCTGCGTTTAAGCCTAGGCTTAATGTTATGTTTAGTTTTATTTTGTATTCTATAATCCCAGTTTATTGAGTTGCTATTTAATTTTTCATCTTTGACCCTGCATTGCATGGTCTTTAACCCCTTTAACTAATTTAAATTATGGAAGTTTTAAGACGTGCGGTTTTCGTCGCTTCTGAAGCGACGGCCGTTAATTTGGTAGAAGATGATTTGAAAGCGCATTATGGTTTGGATTCATATTCGTCAGTGGTCGCTACTTTGGGTGCCTTTATGGTCACATTTATAACATTGGAAGATGCGGATACTTGCGTTGAACATGTTATGGAGATTGGAGGCGTAGAATGTGTCATTGCGAAGGTTGGGAGCCGCGAAGTTTTGATGACGTTATCTGGTCTACCGGAATTTGTCACTGATGAAGCGGTGAAAGATAAGTTTGTCAGCATGAAATGCGAGATAAAGTCTGACGTGATGTGGGCGCGGGAAAATGGAAAATATTACGGACAAAGGTCGTTAAAAAGTCATTACCGGTGGGCGTGTCAAGTTTGCCTTATACTTTTCGTATTCGTGATGTCTTGGGTCTTGAAAATAATTACCGTCTCCGCCACGACCGTCAGGCCAAGGTCTGTAACAAATGTTTTTCCACATCTCATTTATATCGCCAATGCCCCGATTTTCGTTGTCGAAAGTGTGACCTTCAAGGTCACGGAATCCGTCAATGTCCGGAATAGGAGAAGGGCGCCCAAGGGCGGGCTGCACAAATCAACGAAAAAGAGGGCCACGTTGTTGTTCATGACTTGCCGATGGATCAGGGGGAAGCGGTTAATCCTCACCTTCCACCCGACGGGGATGCGGGTACTCCTGATGAAGTGGCTGAGAAAGGACCCTCTTCAATTTTATCGTTAAACGCGGCTAAGAGACCGATTTCTACTTCCACTGGTAGTGATGATGGTGTCCGCCACACTTGTAATTTGTCTTTGTCCGCTTCGACTAGTAAATCGTTATATTCTAAAAGGCTCCGTGACAATAAAACGTTTGAGAAGGCCATCGCTATCCGGCGGTTTGGTTCGTGGGAAAAGCTTCGGATGGAGGTGTCAGAGAACGGCAATCAGTTGGTGGCGACGGAGAAAGTGGATGGCGGTGGGACCTAAGTCTCTATGATGCGTTTGGCCAGTTATAATAATCGCGGACTGCGGGATGATCAGAAGATTTTAGAGTTTTTGGAACTTAGTAAGCCGTATGACATTATTTGCCTTCGGGAGACGCATTGATTAGCGGAGCACGCGCCTCGGTTTAAGTCTCTTTGGCGTGGTCAAGTATTTTTTAACAATGATTCGACAACCGGATTTCGCGGAGTGGCAACGCTTGTTCGGCCGTTTTTGTCTGCTATTGCTTCACGCGTGATCGTCAGTAATGAGGGACGGTTCGCCATAGGACCTGGTACGTGGTCTTTCAACGCAAGCTTTCTATAATGGGATTCGTATCGTGACGCTGTGAGTCGCATTATTCGTCGTAGTCGTACTTGGCCGGAATTCTCCACGTCGGTCATTGCATGGTACGAGAGGTTGAAGACTTCGTTGCGTGATCACGCTATGTTTTTTGGAAAATTACAATTTACGCGTAGTCGCGAGCGTCGTACTGCGTTACTGTTAGCGATAGACCAAGCTCATGTTGATTTCCGTAATGGTCTCATTGACGCCTTGGAGTTGACTTCTAAGGTCGACGATCCTTATTTCTTCGAACGGAATTCCCTCCGGGGGGGCGTGATCCATTCCAATCAATTGTGGTGGACGGACGGTGAACAGCCGACAGCCTATTTTTTACGCTTAGAAAAGTATCGCCAATGTAAGAAAAATGTACGGTACATCTATTCCACGTCGCGCTTTCTACTAGTAGATCCGTCCGATGTTCGTCATAGAATTTTCGTGCATTGTAGCGATATGCACAGAAGTCAACCTGTCAATCGTTTTTCGGTGGAGGAATATTCGGCGCATCTTCCAACTCGGTTATCGGACGACGCGAGTGCTATCTGTGATAGCCCGGTGACTTGGACGGATGTTACGTTAACCCTGGGGCAGCTTCCCAGTGGTAAGAGTCCAGGGAAGGATGGCTTTACCAATGAATTTTGGAAATTAAGGTTGAGTTTCTGGCGATGATCTCTTTTTGCCAGGCGGACGGTTGATTGCCTCCAAGTATGAAAGAAGGTATAATCGTGCTGCTGCCTAAGAGCGGCGACTTACGCTACGTTTCAAACTGGCGTCCCATCACGCTCCTCAATGCTGATTATAAGATTCTCGCGAAGATCCAGGCGATGCGGCTTTCGGCGGTTTTGCCGACGATAATTTCGGATCATCAGACCGGCGCGATTAAGGGTCGTGGGGCAATAAGTACCCCTTCACTTTTACTTGACACTATCGATTACCTTCAAGGTGTAGACAATGGTGGCATCCTGTTGAAGTTGGACTTGTCCAAAGCGTTCGATTGCGTGTCTTGGCCGTATCTCTTTGCTGTCTTGCGGGCTTTGGATTCGGGCCAACTTTTTGTGGGTGGATTCAAACGTTTCTCATCGGTAGCAGGTCATGTTTAAAGATTAATGGCTATCTAACTGATTTTTTCCAACTCGGTCGCTCGGTTCGTCAGGGTTGTCCGCTTAGCCCCCTTCTTTACGTTCTAACATCCGAAGCCTTAGTTTTCGCGTTGGAGCGTCGACGGTCTATTGTCCGAGTTTCGTGGCCGGGCATCCATTCGGCTCCTCTTTTGCGCGTTCACGTTGACGACAATACGGTAGTCGTTCGCGACTGGCAGTCGGTGGAGGAGGTTGTTGCTGAATATAACCGCTTTTCCGAAGGTTCGGGCGCAGTTTTAAATTTGGCCAAGTGTCGTGGCTTATGGCTTGGCTCAGATCGTTCCAATGTCCCTGAAGTAATTTCTGGGATAACTATTTCTTCGGATCCGCTAGAGGTTCTTGGCGTGTATGTTGGTTCGTCTCACAATGATACTCTGGAACTTAATTGGTCTTCGCGTTAAGAAAAAATTAAAAAAGTTTTAAGAACTTGACAAGCGCGGCATTTAACGGTTACCGGCAAAGTTATTTTAGTTAACACTTTGGCTATGTCCATTTTGTGGCATACTCTTTGATTGGTTCCGTTTCCTGACCGTTACGCGGTGGAGTTCCCCAAAGTGGCGTTGGCATTCATTTGGGGTTCTAAGGCCCATAAGTTTTCGTATGATACTCTTACTCGCCTTAAGCGTTTGGGTGGCTATGGATTGATTGATTTGAAATGGAAAACGTGCGCGTTCCGTTTGAAAGAGTTGCAGGCGATATGGTGTAGTGGTTATCACGTCCGCTTTACACGCGGAAGGTCTCATGTTCGAGCGCTGATAGATACAAAGAAGGTTGACATTTTGGCGAGATTTTGACCAGTGAATTGGAGGCTCTCGGTCTCGAAATTTTGCCCTTTTTTAAAACGGTTTCATCGTTTTTACGACGGCTGTGACGGGTATCTAAAGTGTAGAGGTTATCACGTCCGCCTTACACGCGGAAGGTATCAGGTTCGAGCCATGATAGATACATAATGTTCTTTTTTGCCTTGTTGTTAGAACGAAACTTTCGTAGGTTTTTGGCAAATGTTTTAAATTAAAAAGTGACAGCTTTTGGGTCCTTGGTAGTATAGTGCTGAGTATCGCCGCCTGTTTTACGGAAGACCTGAGTTAAATTCCCCGCCGGGGAGGCATGACCGGCTTCAGTTTTTAAAGATTGCAGAAAATATTTTGGTGGCAATGAAACGGTTTCTTCTTAATACCAAAAATATCCGTTTTAAAGAAAGCCACTGGTTCAAGTATTGGTCAAATTGCAATCCTATATCAAAGACGATTTTACTAAGTTCATGTTGTTGTCACTAGCATATCTATGGTGTAGTGGTTATCACGTCCGCTTGACACCCGGATGGTCTCAGGTTCGAGCTCTGATAGATACAAAGAAGGTTGATATTTTGGCGAGATGTGGACGAGTGAATTGGAGGCTCTAGGTCTCGAAAATTTGCCATTTTTTAAAACGGTTTCATCGTATTTACGACGGCTGTGACGGGTTTTTTTGGTATAATATAATTATTTTGGACATTTTAAAATAACGAAAAATGTGAAACTTGCATACCTAGTATTTCCCTGTAATTTAAGTTAATTACTTAATTAATCTTTTAGGAGGTACTCTTAAAACATGTCAGTGGAGTAATCGAACCTATAATAATAAGTATCAGCCATAAAAACCTGATCGCAGTGCGATGCCTACTATGCAAGTCAAATACATTTTGGTATCAAATCTTTGTACCGACGTATTTGCGTTAGATTTATACAAAAACTTTGAAATTTTTACCATAGTTTTGCAACACGACTTGGCCAAAACCTTTAAAATTTGGTGTGAATTAATTCTGGAGACATTTATGTTTAAACGGTAATTAGAGGTTGGCAGAGCTTAAAATCAATAATACATCTTGTTTTACCTCCTACACGGGCGAATAAAACGTCACCCTAAAAAGTCCTTAAAGGGCAAATCATACGTAGCACACTCTGAAGGAGAGTTAATTCATCTGATTGAAAAGCCCGTTGTTTTTCGTCCCGTTTGTTAGGTCAAATGACATCTATGGCCTTTTTCCAACTCAATAAGAAATAAAAAGTTCATATAAATTTCAGTAAAAAACCTGCCCTTAAAATAATTAATTAATTACGGTTTCAATAAAAAATTTGTTGTCAAAAGGATATTATTGCTCTTTGAAGAGTTAAGATGCACCTTCCAAGAAATCGTCTTAGGTTTATATTGTAATACTTAAACCAATTTCATTTGAAATATCAAAATACTCTTAAAACTCCACAACTAATCAGCCTTTTTTAGAGTTACAATGTTTTGTTACTTCTTAAATTTTAAAATTTACTATACAGGGTCTTTTTTTTTGCTCGGAAAAGTGTTTTTTTTCAAAAACTATTTATAGTACCGATTTCAAATTTGGAAGGTCAATTCTCTATACCGGGGGACATCAGTTTGAGAAATTTGAGCGTTTTCGGTAATGTTTTTCACCAATTTTGAAAAATTATTTTTCGACCACTAGGTGCGAGATAAAAAATTTCTATTATAAAGTTGTAGGCCGTCATCGAAAACCCTTAAAAATTGTTCACTCGACGAAAAACAACTTATTTATCAGTGAAAATTCGAGCTTGAAAAATTTACAAGTTGGTGAAGCCAAATTACGATTGTTTGAAACGATAATTGAAAAGGGAACAAGTCTAATACAAACGTAGTAGAGTTTTCACACTTGAAAAAATGTACACGTTTGGTTTTTAAATGCAGATATTTTATTCACATAAATTTTTACAAAACATTTTCAATAATATCACCATTGGCTGCAAGACAGGTTTGTGCGCGGACAATTAAGTTCTCAAACGCTTTCTCTACCATTTCTGGTGTGACGTCTCGGCAAGCACTGATTATTCGTCTAATGAGTTCCTACCTAGTTTCAATGGGCGTGGCGTATACCTTTGCTTTAACGAATCCCCAGAGAAACTAATCCAGCGGTGTTAGGTCAGGTGACCTTGCTGGCCAATGCACTGGACCATTTCTCCCTATCCACCTTTCAGGAAACTCGTTGTTGAGGTGCTCAGTTACTTGCCGGGGAAAATGCGGAGGGGCGCCATCTTGCTGAAACCACAACTGACGTCTTTCAGCCAATGGAAGGTCGTCGATTGCGTCACTCAGTTCGTTCTGTAGAAAATGTAAATACCTTTGGCCGTTGAGGTTCGTCGGCAGGAAAAAGGGACCAATCAAACGGTTTCCAACAAGTCCAACCCAAACATTGACCCGTTCAAATTGAACCTGGTGATGATATTCAAAACCCCAATGTGGGTTGATGTCAGACCAAAGATGGCTGTTTTGATGATTAAAGGGCCCATCTCTAGAAAATGACGCTTCGTCGGAGAACAAAACATGGCGCAAAAATTGTCTATCTTCTTGGACAGCATTTAGTAACCAGTTGCTAAATTCATAACGTCTTTGATGGTCTCCGTCAATTAGTCCTTGGTGGAGCGTAGCTCTGTATGGGTGATAGCGATTCTTACGAAGAATTTTCCACACACGATTTGCAGAACAACCCAAATCAGCAGCGGCGTTAGCGCAACTGTGACGAGGATATGCCACAAAGTACGCGAGTACATTGTTCTCGAAGTCTAAATCCGGTTGACCCAATCCGCGAAACCTAGGTTGCAAGTTACCAAATTGATTGAAATCGTGAATTGCTCGTCTTACTGTATTTACAGATGGTGCTCCATTTGGATGTCTTTCTGCGAAGATTTCAGTCACTCTTCTAAGGTTTTGCGCTGCTTCTCCATAGTAAATGGCAACTATCTCGGTACGCTCAGCTACTGAATAACGAGGCATTGTTCGAAATATTATCAAACACTGATAATAATCTCCCAAAGTTTTCCTTTAAATACCCAATGCATGTTTAGGATTGACCTATAGCCTCGTGTTTTTTAAATCCGGTCGTTTTTTTAACCAAAGTTTCAACTGGATTAGGTAATTCGGTTTCAATTATCGTTTCAAACAATCGTAATTTGGCTTCACCAACTTGTAAATTTTTCAAGCTCGAATTTTCACTGATAAATAAATTGTTTTTCGTCGAGTGAACAATTTTTAAGGGTTTTCGATGACGGCCTACAACTTTATAATAGAAATTTTTTATCTCGCACCTAGTGGTCGAAAAATAATTTTTCAAAATTGGTGAAAAACATTACCGAAAACGCTCAAATTTCTCAAACTGATGTCCCCCGGTATAGAGAATTGACCTTCCAAATTTGAAATCGGTACTATAAATAGTTTTTGAAAAAAAAACACTTTTCCGAGCAAAAAAAAGACCCTGTATATTTTACCAGTAACATTAATGTAACAATTGATAAAAAATGGCAAAGATTTTAACAAAATAAATAATGGAATTTATTTGTTGAAAGTATGTGTACGCATTCTATTTAAGAACCAGCAGTAACTCCGTGTTTAGCCAATTATTACTAAGATTAATACAATTTACAAACTTAAATGACCAGGTGTTAAAAATTTAATATACTTTAACTAATCTATAAGATCACAGAACTACTGATACTCAATACTAACTATACCAAATGTCTTAATTGTAACTATGTGTACGACACCTGTTTCAAATTATTAATAATGAAATAATGTTAATAATAATATACATAAGCAGCTAGGCTATTACCCAAGGCAGCACCCGAGTCCCAAGTCATCTAGCGACATTTAATCATTTTCTATTCAGGTGGCCAGGGTAACTTCTATTAATAGTAATAATAATAATAATAATAACAATCAGCTAGGCTAATAAACAAGACACAGGGCCGGATTGAGACTTTATGGGGCCCTAGGCCCAAGTTAATTTTGGTGCCCCCTTAGAATAGCGAGCGAAGCGAGCTAAGCGCTTCCTCAATTTTTAATTGAGAAATGGAAGGAAAATTCATTTTGCTGCCAGATTTAGTATGTCGTCAGGGGCAGTCCGTCAGAGAATGTGACAATGAAACGTTTTTGGTTCATTGGGGTGGACGCATTTACTAAAATTTTGTAATTTAATTACGAATAGTTTGACTGTCATTAGTGATAGTGCCATTGGGAAGCTACAAACATGAAATCAATTTATTCCTTTGGCGATACGTTTCTAAGTGCATAAAATATTTAGTAGGCCGCTCATCATCAAGTTTATGCTTCGGTCTAGAGAGCAGAAATTCCCCCTGAAACTCGTACGTCACCCGGTCCTAAAGGCGTCGATTTCAGTCGGCAAGCTCGTCCACGTCAGCAACTGAAAGAGGACCTTTATTGCTCAGTGCATTGATCCGCACCTAAATGGCAGATTTGTCTTTACGACGCGACGCCGCAAAATGTTTGAAAAAAAAACATGGCGTTATCGCGAAGCGAAACATTAAGCGACTCATACCAACAAAAAATATCTTCACGGTACGCAAGAGTCTCTTTACATCTGGATATGATTTGAGAAAGAGCTTATAGAACGTAGCTTCGGTTAAAAGGGACGCGTTAAAAGCCCAGGTGCCAGGACCGCGGGGAATTTCTTTAGGATCGAATAGAACGGTGAAGGCTTTGTGATCGGAAAACGGTGAGATTTTGTAGGAAGTTCAGTATCGTGCCCTGGTAGGTACAGAATGTTAAATTTTGGCTTATGGTAGAACGAAATGTTTGGAGTTTTCTGCTATTTTTTTTTGAAATTCAGAAGTTATCGCTTTCAGGTCCTCGGTAGTACAGTGGTGAGTATCCCCGACTGTCACGTGAACGAACGGGATTCGATTAGTCGCCAGGGAGGCCTGACCAGCTTCAGTTTTAAAATATTGCAGAGATACATTTTGGTGGCAGCGAAACTGTTTCAGGAAACAGATTTACGAGCTTAACTAGGCGGTTCGTTTATTTTTCGCTCCGCTTTCTTCCGCTTCGTTTTCGGCTTTTTCCCTATATTTTTCTTTAAATTATAGTTTTCTTAATTATTTTTCTTCCAGGTTTTTTACTTTTGGTGTTCATCCTGGTTTCTCGGGCGAGAGCCAGGATGGATTTATTAAACCGTACTTATTTAATAACCTGCAATAATGCCGCTGTTTCTGAAGATGCCGTCCACGTCGCTTTCGAGTATGCCTTTGGTTTGGATACCGTCACGTCCGTTATTCCTTCGGACGGTGGGTTTTAAGCTAAATTTGTCTCGGCGCGCGATGCCGAAGCGTGCGTTACTGAAGGTGTGGACGTATGAGGATTTGTTTTTGCCGTATCAAATGTTGCTACTTTTTTGGAATACCTGAAATTGTTACCGATGAATGTTTGTAAATATAAAAAAATTTTACCTATCCATGGAAATTGTTTAACTAAACATTTTACTTTTATTAACAAAGAGACACGCATGGATTTTACAAAATTATTTAATCAATAATTGGGGTGTAAAGTTCCCATAATTTTACCAACAAAAACTGGGCTTTCGACCCGCGGGTCTTCATCAGAGTGAAATTGTGGGCTATTTACCGTACGACTATCTTGGCCTTCAAGTCCTTTGTTTAACCATCGTGAAAAAGCATTTCGGCGCCATGAGCCCTCGGATCGCGAGCCTTCGGACATCATGGCAAGCATTGTTATCAGCCACTGGGTGGGAAATTTCGCCACATTCCAGCCCCGCGTTCGAACCTCTCTATTTCAACCCGCACATTTCGGCGTTTGCGATTCCGGCTACCGATAGGCGACTTTTTATCCAGGCGGGTTTTCTGCTCGTAAAAGACATCGCGTACGAGTTAATTCCGGGATTTCTTCTGGTAACTGCGATTTTGAACGCTTGTGCGGAGTCGGCGACGTCATTCTCGGGTGTTACGATTTCTCGTTGGTACGAATCGCTACGTACCGCTCTTCTGATGTCGAGGTGGTCTGCCATCGAGACGAAACCTTCATGGCCTAACGTGCAGAGAAACCTTCCATAAACTGCAACCTTGAACCTCTTCGAGGTGGAAGGGAGTAACAGATGGAGAGGCAACTCTCCATGCTGGCAAATCATGGCCCTGCTTCTTCCTTAAGCTAAGGTGTAAGGTATCGTGCTGAGGGCTGAGTGGTACCGGAGAAGCGCAAATACGGTATCTCGAACGATCCCCTCGGGGAACCAGCGGATGAACAAACGTTGAATATTAGCGGTTCAATAGATTTATTTATGTAGGTAATACCGTCAAATACGTTAGTGTTGACTTTAGACAATGAAATGTTCATTTTTGGAACGCCTTAAATCCTTATTTTGTTTTCAAGTTACGCTATTAAATTACATGTTCACTAGAGGGTCTTAAATTATTGTTACAATTATGTTTCAAGGTATAATTGGAAGAACCAGTGAAATTATAATTTTATTCATAATAGTAATTGGTTTACAATGAGGTCCATTGAGTTCGATACTTTAGAGGCTTCGATTTTAAACACGATTTTTTGAAGGTACTCCATGGGCTTTTTAAGAGAGGCAGGGTACTGCGTATTAAATGCGTAATAACCAGCCAGGATTGTTGCAACAGCATCTTAAATTGATCCGACGTCGAATGTACCATTTTAGATGTGTACTTCTACTATGTCCTTAAGAACATTATTTTCGTTAAGCTACATAATTGGTGTAGCTTTTTCTGTTGCTGGGAAGAATGTTAAAAAGAGTTCTCGATAAAGACACTATATAATACTTTATTTGATACTGAAACATTTCACTTACATTTATAGTAAAAAAAAAGCCCACAGACTCTCCAAAGATGCGCGAATTTCAAGCTCTATAAAAACATATCAGTTGAACATTTCTATAGCGTTGTTATTTGAAGTGCGGTTACCTTTAAACTGCTCCTCCGTTAGTAGTTTTTTATTGTTCGAAAAGGAAATTAAAACTTCCTTAACCTCGCGAGTCTGTTAGCATTCAAAATCATATTTCTGGGATGTTATTTTCAATGAATAAATATACATACTCTCCTAATATTTTTAAAACATTTTTAATTATGAAATGTTTCAGGGAATGACTCGTTCATTCGTTGTAAGTAATTTTAATTAAAAAAATTATCTGTTGCATTGTGACAGACATGAAATATATTTTAAAGACTTGCTGTTTGGTCAATGTTATCATTTGGAACTTTTAAAATTCAAAAATTTTAAGCACTTTTCATTTCTAAGATTAAGTATAAGAATAATTGGTATTGTTAATGCCAACGATTTTGGTCAAACCGTACTGAAAATATATAACTATATTAGCTATTCATTGTCAGCTGGGTAAGCGAGTAGTATCGAAATTGGATTAAAAAGTTAGTAGATTAAAATCTATGAAAAACATTGTTATATTGCAAGAATTAAAGCCAGCTATATTTCTTGGCTACTCTTGAGCCAGAAAAATATTTTGGGCAAGTATCGCCTTAAACGCGTTTTTAATCTATTCACTGGAAAAAACACCTTTGATCATATAGACGTTTTGTGGTGTATTAAATTATCTTAATTGAAGGAAATATTATAAATGTTTAATATTAGGTCTCGTTTTTTTTAATTTTTTTGTCCGTAGCGTGTAACTCGGCCACCTGAATTAATGGCTTTAAAAGTCGCTTGCTCAGTTAGGCAAAAGGTAGTGTCTTGGGTATTAGCCTACCTGATTGTTATTATTATTATTATTACTATTATTATTATTATTAATATAAGTTACCCTGGCCACCTGAATAGAAAACGATTAAATGTCGCTAGATGACTTGGGACTCGGGTGCTGCCTTGGGTAATAGCTTACATGTAGCTGCTTATGTTTATTATTATTAACATTATTTCATTATTAATAATTTGAAACAGGTGCCGTACACATAGTTCCAATTAAGAGTATACACTGGTCAACGGCATTTGGTATAGTTAGTATTGAATATCAGTAGTTCTGTGATCTTCTAGATTAGTTAAAGTATATAAAAATTTTAACATCTGGTCATTTAAGTTTGTAATTTGTATTAATCTTAGTAAAAATTGGCTAAACACGGAGTTACTGTTGGTTCTTAAATAGAATGCACACACATACTTTCAACAATTAAATTCAATTATTTATTTTGTTAAAATCTTAGCCATTTTTTCTCAATTGTCACATTAATGTTACTGGTAAAACATATAGCAAATTTTAAAATTTAAGAAGTACCAAAACATTGTAACTCAAAAAAGGCTGATTAGTTGTGGAGTTTTAAGAGTATTTTGATATTTTAAATGTAATTGGTTTAAGTATTACAATATAAACCTCAGACGATTTCTTGGAAGGTGCATTTTAACTCTTCAAAGAGCAGTAATATCCTTTTGACAACAAATTTTTTATTGAAACCGTAATTAATTAATTATTTTAAGGGCTGGTTTTTTACTGAAATTTATATGAACTTTTTATTTCTTATTGAGTTGGAAAAAGGCCATAGATGTCATTTGACCTTACAAACGGGACCAAAAACAACGGGCTTTTCAATCAGATGAATTAACTCTCCTTCAGAGTGTGCTACGTATGATTTGCCCTTAAAGGACTTTTTAGGGTGACTTGTCATTCACCAGTGTAGGAGGTGAAAAAAAAGATCTGCCAACCTCTAATTACCGTTTAAACATAAATGTCTACAGAATCAATTTACACCAAATTTTAAAGGTTTTGGCCAAGTCGTGTTGCAAAACTATGGTAAAAATTTCAAAGTTTTTGTATAAATCTAACGCAAATACGTCGGTACAAAGATTTGATACCGAAACGTATTTGACTTGCATAGTAGGCATCGCACTGCGATCAGGTTTTTATGGCTGATACTTATTATTATAGGTTCGATTACTCCACTGACATGTTTTAAGAGTACCTCCTAAAAGATTAATTAAGTAATTAACTCAAATTACAAGGAAATACTAGGTATGAAAGTTTCACATTTTTCGTTATTTTAAAATGTCCAAAATAATTATATTCATTAGATGCACTGCAAATACATAATTTGGACCCCTTATAAACGTTTACAAAAAGAAAAAGAAATAGTACGGTATAGTAATTTTGATTTAAATTATATTAATGAACGTTAAAGTAAATAATAAAATCCGTCTTTAGTTCGTCTTTACAGTATATTTCTACCAAGACGTTGCGTCGTACGGGTGCTAATGTCGGGCAGGATGAAATTATGTTCATCAATTTAAATGAGCGATTAAATTTCCTTTATTATGAGCAGGAGCTACTCAGTCTTAGATTTTTTTAAGAATGATCTCTAACTATAAACTGCGATAAATATTTATTAATTTAAAATACGCCACGTTTTTGTGGCTAATGCTTTTCGCTTTTGTCCCGTTGGCTTGGGTCCTTATACATATTTAAAAAATAATACAAGTTCATACATTTTTATTTATATTATAACTTTACCTAAATCTGTAATAATAATACTAATGAAATTATTTTTCATCCTTGTATGCTAAGCTTTTATCAATATTAATAGAATTTTCCATTTTTTCATCTAAATGTCAATTTTAATAACATTTCAAAAGTATAATTTACACTGAAATTGTAATCCTCTTCAACAAACTATTATACTAAGCTTTTAACTGAAATGCATTATCCATTGGATATGAAAGGTCAAGGCTGAAACGTATTTTCGTCTTTTCGTCTTAAAGAATTCACGAAAAAAAAATAGAACCAAAAAGGTAAATAAAAATACAATGTTTAAAATTTTATATTTTTATCAGAATTAAACGTTTAGGATTTTTGATCATATTTTAATAATTAGGTTAATGGATGTATTACATGTATCAACCGTAAAACGTTTGTTATAGTTTTATGCCAAGAGGGAAAAATACCTCTTTTATATTTATGCTAAATTTGTAAATCATGTTTTGTTTTTCAAAAATTCGTTAGCATTATTATGTATCAGTTTTAGCATAACTAAATGTGTTCTAAGTTTCGGATTCCAAATACTTAAAGCTAAGTTTTAACACTGGTTTGCTGCTCATAATTCCTAAATAAAGAAAATGCATAAATGGTCGGGGTGATTGTCCCGATTATCTAATTTTTTTTTATTTCTTTACCACCAAAACATCGAAGATTTCATAATTATTAATCTTTCCCAAGGAGTCGCGAAATCCACTTTGAAAATTTATCCTTTAAATTATTTACAGTTAAGCAGCTTAACCATCAAAATTGTAAAATATCAAAACGTTTTGGTTCTAAGAAAAAAATTATTAACCTTGCCTGCAAATAATTGGTATAAATCAAGCTTATATAGAAAAACGTTTGTAGAAAAATTAAACAGATTTCATTTTCTTAGATAATTATAAGAGAACGCAGCCAAAATATTAAAGAACCGGCGTTGCAAACACTTGCATATTTTCAGACTTCTAAGGAAAACATTGATAAAGCAATCTTTATTAAAACATACTACAGGAAACTCAGCTCATAAAATGAGTTCCTTCACAAATGCATCTGTCCATCATTTGACTCAGATTAACTTTTTTGAATCGCAATCATAAAGCAACTTCAATTTTAATCTTCATTTCTTTTGTCGTTTTCTTGTTTTTCTGAAAATATTCTCGGCTGCGAAATGTATTTAGTGTACGAAAACAAATTTTCTACGTGGCTTGATTTTTGACCGAAGCAAATCATATCACCGTGTCGAAGTTCCAGCGTCGAATTTTCCAGCAAAGGTTGATTGTTGACAAATATCCCGAAGGTCTTCCTGTCCATTTTCGTTCTGTCGTAAGCCGAATGGTTTTCTAAAATCCACGACGAAACGGTGCTAGAGTAGAGTAAAGTGCCTTGGACGGTGTCTTCGGGATGGGTGTCATTGTTATCTTCCTTCGTCTCGGAGACCGTGCTAATAGTGGGCGCTGCCGAAGAGACACTGATGAAACAAGAGAGAGTCGACTGGGAGCGCTTCATATTTTTCGGAAATATAATTTCAGGTGGTCTGACAACCTTGAACTGCGACTCGCTATTTCGTCCTCCAAACGTATATTTTCCCTTTTCAGGGATTAAAATAATCATTTCCTCCCCTGAACTGGACTTGCGAGTGAGGCAATACATGTTTGCTTCTTTGTTTAAAAAACCTGAATTTAACAAAATCGCTAACGAACGAGTATAATCTGTAACAAATAAAATCATGAGCTTTCCACGGAGAAAAAGCCTTTCTTTATAAAGCAAACGAAGAACCTAATAGTTAGTTCCTTACTTAAAATCCGTAAGACTACTAAATTAATAAACACTAAGTATGTCAGCAGATGGTGTAGGTCGTAATACCCTTGTTAGCTGCCCTTTTTTTAAATAGGAGCGTCTAAGCACCAACAACAACCTCCCAAAATAGAAACTTCGCAATCAAGCCCACAAAAAATAAATTGTTCATAAACAAAGCAAGATTTAACCTTGTCTATACAATCTTTAGTCTTTGGATAATAATTCGTTAAAAACAGGACTGCTACATGTATGTTCTTTTTAAAGCAGAAGGGGATTGTTACGTCTCTGTGATATATCGTATTTGAATTTTAGTTTGGAAAATATGAAGAATATATTTACAGACCCTTTAGTGTTCGTAGTTCATTTAAAGAAATTTGAAATTTGGTTAAAACATTAGTCATCTACTTTTACACTGACGTAAAGATAATTTTTCATTTGGAAAATGAAAATTAGTCGTTTTTTAAGTCTGTGTTAAGTTAACTTTAAAATCAGAACTCTGCCGGCGAATCGCTTCATAAAGCCTAAAAATTTCATTAATTGTCACAAGCAAAATTGATTTTAATTATAAAATAATCAACAATTATGATTTTAATTGGATTACTTAGTTGTTTGACCGATATAAATTTATATGTCACGGTAGAAAATCTAAGAATATAGCATTTGAACATGGATGACCTAAAACAAATTAAATGCCGACTAACCATAGTCCTAGTACACGAAGGATTCATGTACGGCAAACTCTTATGGCGTTATCAATTGATCAATTATTGGGAATTGTATTTATCTCAAGATTTTATCAATTGTAAGATGAACAATAATATTAGTTTGGATTTAATGAGGTTTAAAATGCTCGGGAAAATGTAACCCTACTTGTTACAAATTCCTAATTTTGGGTCCAATTGACTCATCTTCTATTAGGTGCAGTTCCAATCCAACTTTTCAAAATCGAAAAAGGATCAAATTTGAACTTTTATCAAATTTCCACATTAACAAGTATGTTGTAACTATGGAAAACTGGCTAAGCCCTGGACATACAACTAAATTTTAAAGTAAAATCCACTATTGCACAGTTTGAAATCTTTATTTGCGCGGTACGCACGTTTCGACTCGATCATACGAGTCTTCGTCAGGCACTCGAAACGTGCGTAGTGTGCAAATAAAGATTTCAAACTGTGCAATAGTGGATTTTACTTTAAAACTTAAGTATGTTGTATTCGAAAACCAGAGAAAGAAAAATCCATAGTACATTTCCTCATTTCACTTTTAAGTGTTTAATTTATCTACATGTAAGAACCCTTTAATTCGTAGAATTTCCGCTAACATGCATGCATTGAATCATCGTAATACCAGTTCACCTTACCTCAACTCGCCTTTAGCTTTGATTGAAAGTAAACCATTCGTTAAGGTTAATTAAAATGCCCTTTTCAAACTTTTTTTTTCAATTCTAACCATTTCAAAACATTTCAAACATTCTAAGAGGCCCCTTTGTAGAGCCGCCCACGTGTAATTACAATCACTAAATTATTCATTATCTAAAGTAAAGGTTTCTTATCATTATCGTTCATTTTAATTATCCTAAACGGATACACGGAGCCGAACTTGCACTGCGGATATCGTTTTAAAAAGGATACTTACAACCATAAGTATATAATATTACTCTTACGAAAGAAGTATTTAGTTAAGTCATAAAATACATTAACCCGCGTCACTCTCGTGGGCTCGAGTTAGGTTCTATTAGGTAGAATTTTCCGCTAAATCGAGGAAGCGTACAATTCAAAATATAACGCGCCAGATGCTGTAAGACACACTTTAATTTTTCTTGGGATATTAACTTAGTTATAATACATCTTTTCCGTCTTTAAAGGTAAAAGTTAGTTATAAATTAAATCATTTTCAATGTTTTCACGTAACGTATTTCGAAAAAGGAGCTAGACCACCCACGAAGTGACATATTTCAAGCAGATTCTAGCAGAACAAGTTTCAAGGTGGAATCTTCTTTCTGATAAATATATTAATTTCTTTTGAAACCAATTATGTGAAAAAAGCCTGAAAATGGTTAACCTATATTCTTGAAGTCTAAGGTATGAGATAATTAAATATACAATAGATTTGAAAATATTTATTGTCCAAATGTGTCATTAGAAGTATAGAAGTCCAAACCAGATTTAATTTCTAGCAAACAAATGAAATGTTCCTCTTCGATATCAACATTGAAAATTTTAATAAATCCATTGGTTGTAGGGTCTCCACTGCGGGAAATAACCCCATCGAAGTTTGTAAACGGAAAGTAAATATAGTTGCAATTGAAAGTATCTTTTCTTTAATTAATTTTTCCATTTAAAATTAATCCTAAATCATATCACTAGCAATATCTACGAAATTTATAGTGATTTATACACTAAATAATTGCATCCAAATGTTTTGAATGTTATTAAATTATGTTAGTGGTTTAATTACCTTAGTTAGCGGATTTCATTGAAGTTATGGTTAATTTTACCTTTTTGAAACGCATTTTTTTTTTAGTTTTTATTGTTCAAATAATTTCAAATATATTATGTGAGCAGAAAATGGTAGAAATTAATTATGAAATGTGCATTATAATACATAGAAATAGTTTATGTTATCAAACTAATTGGTTCATTACTTACAATGTACTTCCAATGAGAAAAGCTATTTATTTTGATATCTTTTTAGGCGGTGGTAAGGCTACACAACGTGACTGCGTGGTTACTTTTATGATTATAAATGAACTTAATAGGTGTTTCTATAAAATAAATCAATAAAAAAATTAAATGTATAAAATGTTTTTCACCGCGTTACGAGTTTAAGCTTTTCAATGCTTTATTGGCACGCGCGTTTCGCACGTCTACTTCAAATACCAAAATCTTCATCGACTCCAGCGCACGCTCTCTATCTTCAATAACTTTAGCTAGTGACGTAGAAAAAACATTTACACGTGACCTAACGTATTTTATAGAAACACCTATTCTTCTCTTAAAAAAGCAAATCCCCTAAAGTTGCTATGGCCTGCTTTCAAATTTTAAACGGAAACCAAATTCGATGAAAAAGTGCCCGAAACCTTCGAAATTAGCTAACCCGTTTGAAAATTACTTATATCTATCTTAAAATTCAATTGAAATTTATAACAAAATACGTAGAAAGGGGATTTTCGAGATGAAACAGCATAATTTGCTTGCTTTAAAAAATAGCAATGCAGCCCCAAAATCGATCTAATTGGCCGCGATTAATAAAACGTACTTCCTGGTCCAAGAAATAGTGCTTAAAAGCAACTATAAAAAGCTTTTAAATGTTGGAACTATAATGTTTTAGTTCTTAAATTAAGTGTCTATACAGGTTGTTTCAAAAGGTTATGAAAAAAATTTAAGAAGTTGTAGGGCGCGAGTTGAGAAGTATGCCTGTTTTTTCCCCCATTTTCCTACGATGAGTTAAAAGAGCGCCAGAGAGCTTCAAAGTATGGCGTTCTAGCCCCTGGAAGTAGGCTGCAACAAGCTTCAGAAATTTAACGTTCTGTTATCCATACTTGCATTGTTGCTACAGTTCTGAACATACTAAATTTTTAAATGACAGTTTCGGCCTTTTTTCTCGAATTAATGTATATCGATGTGAGGTGAAAAAGTGATTATAAGGTTTTACTTATAGACCATAATTTTGGCGTCCTTCCATTATTTTTTATTGAAAAACGGAATCATTTTAAAAAACAAAGCTTCTTAGCTCTTTTTGTATAATTTAGAGCTATAGTGTCTGATATCTCGAATGCATTTGAAGTGTACAATGTGGTATTCTCTTTGCGTTTACAGTTTCCGAGAGGAATTACGAAATTTTCAAAAGAAATTTGAGTTGAAGAAAATTTTCCATAGATTTTAGATCACGTCTCAATTCAAATATCTCGGATGATGAGATTAGTGCGATTGTTTCGGCGAATTAGCGTTGATTTCAAATCTTGAGCAACTTTTAAATCAAATTCAAGAAAAACATTTGCTTTTTAGAAGCGCTTTTCAAGAAGAAAGTTATGTTTATTTGGTACAGCTTTTAAATTCCGGCTTTTGGAACCAACTCAATATCAAAAAATAATTGGTTTAATGTTTATTGTAACTTGTTAAAGTGGGTTCGGTTCAAAACCTTCCTGATCACTTTGAAACCACTTATCATTAACGATATACGACTGTCCCTCTTAACCCTCAAGTGTAAAACAGTCGTTACAGGTTGGTATGTAATAAATAAAAAAAAAATTAAACTTTACAGTAACAATTGTGGTATTTTAACTTAAAATGGGTTTAAGCAGTGTTTTTTCAATAACTGTTTCACTCGTTTGTACAGAGACTGAGGTTTTAAGTACCCCAAATAAGAAATTGATTAACTCTGAGTCAAATTGGAATATACTCCAACGCTAAAGGCAGTTATGGGATTTATAATCTGAGACTGCAATTTAGTTGTTTGATCACCCATATTTAACTGCAAAGCTATTTCACCTAGTTTATGCAATAACGGCAAACGCATCTCTACCGTGGCAGGTAACCTGGAAACATGGACCAGAAAGGTGTACTGAAAATTGTCGAGAAATTAGAAAACTCAGGCCCAAAAGCTCATGTTTAAAAATGCCAAAAATAGATGTTATTCTATTTAATGGAATGCAAGTGAATACTAGACTTTCGAGTTACAAATTCAGAATGCAAATCTGAAGACATTCATTTAATTCTTTAACAAAATCTCTTAGACGATTTATGTCAATCCACCGATATTTTGTTCAAACTGGATGCGATGAACATGAAAGCAACAAAGAACCAAATGAACTGTCCCACCAAGAAGAGTAGGTTAGTAACAGAGTCTATAAGGATAGAAAAGTCTATGACGGCAGCAGTTAATTTATTAAGGTCGCAATGCAAGGACAACTGACTAATCTATCCTTTGGTAAACCTTCTTCCTAACGCTGACGATCCGTAAAAGGACAGCGCGATGCACGTGATTAGAATATAGAAGCACCCAACACGAACCAGTCTCGATTAGGTTCATTTGAGCGCCAAATAGTGGCGAGGAAATTGCTGTTTTAGGGTAACGATAATGCCAGCAATCACTTGTTTCAATTCCTTCTCAAGTTCTCATTCAACTTGATTTTTACAAACAGGATAAGCAAATTGGTCTTTCCAAATAGGAATTATAGTTTTTATTTTACAAACGTTACTGCTATCGAAAGCCACGAATACGCTGGAAAATGGTTGTCAATATAAGGTTAATTCTTAATGCGATAGGATAAATATGAATTTAGCAGTTTTCGTATGTGTAGAGGAATTTTTAATTTTAATACTTTAACCATGAATAAACCTCTTCGGTTCGTAAAAGGTGGGCATTAGGCCCAATAAGACGGGTACGTAAAAGAGGGCACGTTTGGCTCAATAAGCTTATTCGCATATCTTAGCCTCCACATTGAAAATAATGGTTCCGGGCTTGCTCGCTTAACTTTCGGGGTTAGCGGTATTAAAATGAAAGGAAATCGTTGTCTAGGGGAATTTAAATTAACGGATTAAAAATGATAAGAAAAACCAGAGTATAGAGGGTTGCCAAAGTAGAGTACGTTTAATGAAATCATGAGAATTACAATAACACATCACATAAATAAAAGAGAAATAGGTGGCCACCACTAAATGATTAACAAAATAACTTTAACTTTGTATTAAAAATTATAGAACGAGGCATATCTCGATTCTTAACATTCCAAAATACATTACGGCATTCAATATTCGGTAATCATAATTAATTTTCGGTAATAATAATAACCTGACCTTATGGCCGTTACGCGTGAGGGTAGAATCTACCGACAGGATGAGTAAATGAAAGTTTGATACTTAAATTGTCTGGATATCCAATGAAGCATCGGTGGTCATCCCGAAGGCCATGCTTCCTGGTTGCCTCGGCTCGATGGCTCGGTTCCCTCAGCTGATGGATTGCCTCGTCGTTGACGACCGGATCACCGCCGGTCTCGTTGCCGCATACACTCGGACTTAACGTTTTTAATTGCGAAGCCGTTTCATAGAGCGTTTCATAGAGCGTTTCATAGAGCGTGACTCGCGTATCCAGATTTCTTCAACTTCTGCCTTCCTTTTTTTAAAACTCGACCGTATTATTTCTGCCAACGGTCCTGACCTACGTCATAGAACCCTTCAGAATGCGCGCACCAAAAACATCGGAAATTTACCGAGCACCATACGCGCACGTGATAAATATTTTGTAAGTTCAATCATGGCAACCCTCCTTTTTTGGATTCTTAGAAAAAGGTGAAGAGGAAACCACTATATTGGAAGTTTTCAAAACGATTAGGAAAAACCCACTAATCCCTTGCAAAACGTCAACACTGGCAATGACAATGGGAACGCCGTATCTCCAAAAGGCCTACGCGACCAGCGCGCCCACTAAGAAGGGACTTGGAATTCCCAGAATCAATGCCACCAAAAGTTAATATCACACTTATTATGAAAGGGCTAATATTTGTCGTTAAAATCCTCCCCTTTCTTAAGTCGGACGCCACTACACTAACATAACTATTTACACGAAAACTATGTACAGGAACAAATTAAACACTCAGCTGAGATATATATATATATATATATATATATATATATATATATATAATGCGCAAAACTAACAATAACAAAAAAAATCATGAGGGGTATATTGAAACTCCCGGAAAAAGAAAACAGCTAGGTACCACAATAAGCTAAATAATAAGGCCTATAAGAATAAGTGTGGACATAGTCCAAAATTTAAAATGGGGACATAAGTCCCGGGGTGTAATTTAGAAAACACTTAAAATAAGCTAAACGCTTAAACTTTAATCCCACAAAACTAGATTTGGGCCCTTCCAGTCTTTGGGTCGCGAGGTCGCAATGTTCGACCACCAAAATTTTGATTTCGGATTTCGCTATCATCCTCCAATACATCAGTCAACGGTTGACCCGCACCCTGATCTAAGTCAGAATCGCTCAATATATTAGCTGAGCGTTCTATGAATGGTTTCAACTGCCGGACATTATAAGTACCAGGCAAAACCTTAGTTTTCATCGTTTCTAACTTATACGTTAACTTCGAAAGCTTTCGAGCTATTCTGAATGGACCGTCGTATTTCTCCGCCAGTTTGGCTGAAAAATTATCAGCCGCACTAGGTCGCCTTCCTGAAATTCAAACTCCCTATGGCGCTTATCATAATCGGCCTTCTGAACGACCTGGGCTTGCTTTATATTTGCGCGAGCTTTCGCCAAGGTTTCAATTACCTTTGGTAGTACCCTTAACCCATACGCCCTCTCCACATCATTGTCTAAATAATAATCTGGGTCGTGATCTTTCTGGACGCTCAACGCGGTTCGAATGTCGCGACCAAACATTAGGGTAGCCGGACTAAAACCGGTACTATCGTTAACGGCAGACCTTACACCCATCGCAAACTGTTGAAGTGCGCTATCCCATTCTTTGTGGTCATCCTCAACGAAGGAGGCGATCATGGTACCAATCGTACGATTGTACCTTTCGGTCATATTAGATTGAGGAGTATAAAATGACGTAAAACCTCTGCTTAATTCGCAATTTTTTAAAAACTTGATCCATAATATTGGACGCAAAAGTCTTTCCGTTATCGGAAATAATGGTAGTGGGAAAACCGAAACGCGTAAACACGTCATCTACTAAATGGCGGTCAATCGGAGGCGCGGTAGCGTTTCTTAGCGGAAACACTTCTACCCATTTAGTTAATGTATCGGTAATTACCAATATATAGCGATGGCCTCTTTTAGATCTAGGGTAAGGGCCTTTTAAGTCCATGGATATAACCTCTCAGGGCTCTGGAATTTTGCTTAACTTCATTGACCCGGCGGGGAGCTGATTCGGTGCAAGAGCGACAATAATTAACTATATCCAGGGTCATACCCTCCCAAGTGTATTTACTCTGGATGCGCTTCATGGTTTCCTTTACGCCGAAGTGACCAGACGACGTACGACCCGGGACGGTAGTAAATATTGATTTATATCGGGTCACTAAGGACTCTAGAACCTCCCTTTGCTCAACATTAATTTGGGCAGCTTTCAGTGCCTCAAAATGCCTTCCTCATCTATTAAATTTTGAACGCCCCCAAGCTAAATATGCTATACATGGTGCCTGGATTAAAGTTCATGAACCCATGATTTTGTGGCGCACCCTTCCAACTAAAGCCACCTAAAATATAATCAATCACCATTCCCGCCTGACTTAGAATGTCTTTTCCTAAAATACAAGAATACGAAATATCGGGCAGATAAACCACGTTAAAATTAATTTGTTTACGGCGTAAACAGAAGGGAATGGTGACCGCGCCTTCAGTAGCTAAGAGGGTGCCATCCGGCTGACGAAGGGCAAGAGTACAATCATCGGTGGTATAGCCGTTGCTTTCAATAAGGGGTTTTAAACTATTATGAATTACTGTATGAGTTGAACCGGGGTCAACGAGTGCCAAGCACGGAATTGTACCTAAAAAGATGTTAATGAAATCCTGACCTTTGCTAAGATTAACGGGGTTCCCTGGTTTATGCAATTCCGTATCTAAGCTCGCAACACGGGCGGAATCGGAATAGCACCGCCCGTCCTCCCGTTTCCCGGAGGGGGGAATGTTTTATCGCGGTTAGGGCATTCTGGCCGTATATGACCAGCTTGGTGACAATGATGGCATACAGGGGTAAAGTTTCCTCGCCTCGCGCTGTCAGAAGGACCGTTATTGTTTTGGTTAGAGGTACGCGCACCTACGTTATTCCCTGAACTAAATCTGCCAGGCTGGCTGACCGATTTCTGTCTGGGAAGTTACTTCTAGAGGCGCCATTGTTGTTATTGCGACTTTTATTATTTTGGGAGCCGCTATCCTCTTTATCTCGGCGCTGTTTATTCGCAATGCGCTCTACCCCTGCATGGTCTAACAAATCTCGCAATGTATCATGCTCCCGATTAACTAGGAAAATCTTAATTTCGTCGCGTAAATTGCGATGTACCGCGCGAATCTTTTCACGTTCAGTAAGGGGATTATTCACTTGACCGAATAGTTTTTGTAAACGTTCCGAATACTCATAAACGGACTCTTGGGACCGCTGAATATTTTCGCTAATTTTGTCCTTAATATTCTCGTCATTATCCTTGCGTTCAAAACGCGTTTTAATAACTATTTCGAAACTATCCCACGAATAGAAGGGTTTACTTTCCTCATACCAATCTAGAGCCGTCCCATTAAGTAAGGTGGGCACCCATTGTTGCAGGAATTGGGAATTGATAAGATTAACCGTTAATTGCATCTGCTTAGCCCTGCGCAAAAATTCTTTGGGACCGGGGTCCTTTGGGTTACCCGTATACGTTGGAGTAGGCAGCGGGTTTGAGTAGAGTAACGGCGCTGGAACGGAGGCTACGTACGCCGGGGCAGAACTAGCTTGGGACCCATACGGCGGGGTAGAAATAATGCTACTAATGGGGTTTGAATGCTGTGCAGAGTAGACTACACTCGCGCTTAGACTAATATTCGAAAATGTTTGGGGAGCCGAAAGTGACGGCATGTAGGGTTGCAATGGCATCGGCGCGCTATTTGGAACAAAAGGTACCGGCAGCTGGGCGGGAATTTGATTGGGTATTACTAATTGCTGGCCTGAATATTGCGGCGCTTGATATTGGGCTTGGCGTGGATCCTGACTAACTATTGAGGTGGGTAGAGGGGCCTGCGGCTGATTAATTTGTAACTGAACGGAATTATTTACTGAGCCCTGCGCTGAGCTACTAGGGACTGGGGCGGGAGCTGAATTTTGCTGAATTAGCGTTTGGTTATTTAACTGAACCTGTTGTTGGTTAAGGGTAATCTGTAATTGATTAGTCTGCGCTGCCAGTTGATTAAAATGGGTTAAAATAGCCGTTAAGAAATCCGAAGGAACTGAAACATTAGCCGCGGGAGAAGGCGTAAACGTGCCCTGGCCCTGGCTTTGGGACGAGAACCCCGGTAAAAATAGGGGTGAAAGTGGTAGTGGTCGACGGGACGCTCATTACGGGCGTAGCGGCAGCGCTACTTACGATTGTTAGTAAAGACGGGTTAACAGGGAGCGGTAGCACGGCGGAGGTTACCGGGAGGGTAACTGGACCACTCGAGCCCGGCGCTCCGGAGAGGGGCAGAATAAGATTAGGTAGGCCGCCAAGGTCGTTAGAATTCATTTTATTGCCAAGGGAAGCTCAAGAGGAGGTAATTGTTTTACGAGTGTGAGGAACTTTAGGAGCTGCCTTTGTCACGGGCACAACGGGAATAGACCTATTTAAATTACGTGTTGCAAGACGTTCCTCCTTAGCTTTATTCAGATAAGCGGTATACTCTGAGCTATGATTGTAACTCATAAAAAATTATATAATTTATAAATTAGAAAAATATAGGTTTTCGGGTAAACTATTGATTAAAGTTAATAGTACACTTATTATCAAAGAGCTAGTATTTGTCGTTACATATGTTTTAAAACCACACCGTGACTTCCAACATTTCCGATACAGCGATATGTAATAAAGTAAAATCGAACTGCAATATTTCAGACCAGGTCGACAAAAGAAGTGAGCTGCTGTCAGTGTGAATGGAAATTGATGATGACACGGGCGTTGCAGTCAACAATACAACATTTCCTATATATTGATTTTCGTCCCTGTTAAGTACACCTTTTTTATAATTAAAGCAAACTGGTAAAAATTATAAAGAATGCGCATTTAATGGTTATCGATGTCATTCAATAATGCATGGTCGAACGAACTTCAATATGTATTGTGAATAAACGAATTAAACATTATTGCCAACAGGTCTAGCATCATAGCTGGGGATAATTGGTGTGATTTACTTTCAAAACAAGCCGTGGTTCGAGTCGCCGCGGGAATAACTGTAGGTAAAGGAAAAAACTCAATCATTAATAATTTGGATTTTATCTACTGATATTTAAAAGATTTTTTTTAATTCGACTTGTGTTATTGGTGAGGTTTGACTAACACTATGCATTAAGATATTAAAATAAAATAAATACAACCACTTTTGCATAGTAATTTTTTTTAAACATTTTATTAAAAAATGTTGGTCACGACTAGTTTTGCTGCCGTTCGGTAGCATCATCAGGTGTGAAGTGAGATAAGCGAAACTAGTCGTGACCAACATTTTTAAATACAATGTTTTAAATAAATTTTTACTATGCAAAAGTGGTTGTTTTATTATAATAAGACTTGGGTTATACTTAAAATAGAAAAAGAATTGTAACTATATAGCTAGGGGTTGGCGTTAAGACTACCTCAACATTTCAACATTTGAAAGCTAGTGATTTCATGCATTTCATTTCTGGATAATTATAATTAGGATGCTTACATTAAAATATCGCAAGTTAAAGTGTCTATTTCTTTGTTTTATTTGCATTAAAATTTAAATGTGGAGTTTTAGCTTGTGAAAATGGCATATCTGCATTATTTTTCTGTAGATGGTAATTTCATTTTATTTAATACCCCTGTAGATTTTTTAGAGGGTTCTGTTTCGTGGATTTAGTCAGGATACGGAAAGTGCTGAATTGTTTATTCTGATTCTGATATTTTCTGAGATATGGCGCTATTCTCAAACATTGCCTCTTTTTCTCAAATGCAAGTGTTAAGGTTTTTCGAAAGGGTTACCATTGATGCTTTACAAGTGCTTATCAAGAGAACGAACGTGTTGTTAAACAGCACAGGTCTTATATGCCCAAGTTTTTACAACGAAATCTATTTCAGAATAATGATTTATTTCATGTTTAAGTTTTATTCAAAATAACTACTATTGGTCTCATTTAACAAAATGAAAAAATGTTATTTCGATTATCGAAAACATTTACATTTTATTTAAAAACTTTCCAGATCACATTGATAAAACATTACATCTTTTACAAATATCAGTGAGATAACAGCGTAGATCACCAATATGCGAACCAGACAAATTTCTTATTTAGGTACAAACTACAAAGTCCGACAGGACTGGGTTAAATTCCTGATGATCAAAATATTTGGAAATCTATTCGGAAACTATAAACTCTTGTTTACATTTTCAAAAAAGGTAAATGGCCCGGTCAAGTAAAAAACTGTTTTAAAATGAACATGGCAACTTTTTTGTAAGAAAAAAATTTATACAGGGTGTTTCAAAAGATTATGCAAAATTTAAGGAGTTGTAGGGGGTGAGTTGAGAAATATGCCTGTTTTTTTTTTCATTTTCCTACGAGGAGTTAAATGACTGCCAGAGAGCTTCAACAAGCGCCAAACCAAGCAGCAGGGACTTAACATGCTGATTAAGTTTACTTTTTTACGCTGGTAACCTCGATTGGTTTACAAAGTCGTTTTTACCTATCACATGAACCCAAACCTTAATGTTCACACTTCCCTGCTGTTTGGTTTGGTGCTTGTTGCAGTCCACTTCCATGGTCTAGAAGGCCACTTTTTGAAGCTCTCTGGCGCTATTTTTACATAAACTTTTGAAACACCCTGTATACTTATCAAAGAAATGTTAAGGTTTAACGATAATGGTTACACATTTCCTAAACAAAAATAATTTATAAATTAAGCAACAAATGCCCTGATACTATTGCTTTATTATAAGTATTTTGTTGAAAATATTCACCTAGCTCACAAAAGTGATATTTGAAACTTTTCCTTTATTAGTTTGAGGAGAATGCCCCGATCCATAAAATTGAATCTGTAAATCCCTTTTATAAAATAAATAATATTTATCGTTATACAATAACATCATAATGCATCATAAAGTACGTTCGCAGGCTTTAGATACATTTCAACACTAGCACATTTCCACCAAATGGAGTACGTGTACACCGCAAGTAAACGTACATTAAGTACGGATATATTTTATATATTGCGATGTAAGAAAATTAAAAAAATGATACGTGGTGTAATTATAATCGCAAAATTTCCTCTTTCAATACGTATTTAAAAAAAAAACAAATTAGAGACTTCAAAAATACGTTTTCAATAAAAATATGTTTGTGAACTAGGTATATAAAATCTTCTCTATTAGGAGATATATTATATATTTAGTTAATTCATCTAGAAAATGCGTCTATAGACCGGTTTTGACCAATGAAATTGCGAGAGACTGGTTTCAAGTTATAGTGTGAACGTGGTTTATGTAGTGTTGATTTTGGATTAGTTTTGGTGGTATTCCAATTTATTTTAATAAATAGAGGCCGTTTTATTTTGAAAGATCATTTCCGAATTCTCACTCAACTTATGTAGTTTTGTCAATAATTCGGGACTCATTTGTATGTAAACAATGACGTAGGTAATAAGCAGGCCCAAATAGGAAATTAACAAACTCTTGGTCATATTCGAACATCCTCCAACACTTAAGGCAATCATGGGATTTGAAATCTGAGACTGCAAAAGAATAATTTGATCAGCCATATTTAATTGCAGAGCTATTTCACCTAGTTTATGCAATAACGGCAAACCCCTCTCTACCGTGGCTGGTAACCTGGAACCAACGACAGTGCCGACTAATACCAGAAAGGTGTACTGAAAATTGTCGAATAACTGTAAAACCCAGGCCCAAAAGCTCATGTTTAAAAATGCAAAAATAGATATTATTCTGTTTAATGCAATGCAAGTGAATACTAGACTTTCGAGGTACCAATTCAGAATGCAAATCTGAAGATATTCATTTATTTCTTCCACAAATTCTCTAAGGGAGTTTATTTCCGTTCTTACCACAGGCAATAGTTCTACGAAGAGTTTGGGGTCTTTATTCATAAGTTCTAGTTTTTCGTTTACCGTTTGAGCGATTTTGTTGAGACTAGAGGCGAGAAGCATGAAAGCCACGCAAAACCAAATGAACTGTCCTACTGAGAAAATAGAGTAAGTGAAGGAGTCCATAACGATAGCAAAGTTCTTAACCGCTGGAGTGAATTTGTGAACGTCGCAATGCAAACACAAGACCCTAATCGATTCGTCGATAAACGTCGTTCCAAACGTGGACAGTGCAAACCACGACGACGAGATGCACATGACCAGTATATAGCAGCATACAACCAGTACTACTATCTGGTACGTCCTTTTGAGCGACAAGTAACGTCGAGATGATTTCTTTTTCAAAGTATCGAGAATAGAAACACAAAGTCGCTTCAACTGATTTTCCTTCAGTTTGATTTTCACAATCAGGATTAGAATATTGGTTTTTCCAAAAAGAAAGTATAAAAATGCTTGAGACATAATTATTTCTCTTTGCGTTACAAATGATACAGCGTGCGAAAACCACGTATATGTAAAGTAAAAAACGGTCAGTAGAATATAAACTTTCCATATAACCTGTGAAAACAGTGGTTTGTATTTGTTTATTTGTTCCATTAGAAACACTGGAAATTTAGGTAAATTTTGGAACTTTTTCCCTTAATTCAACATCCTAACCTTTTAACCTGGATACAGTGTAAAACAAAATTGAACTGGTAACTGAACGTCTGTTCAGATATATTTGCGTGTTTTGAATGGCGAAATATTGATAATAACAAAGGGTGTGTCTGCCAAACATTCAAAGTGTATTTAGAGCTAGATTTTCACTAATAATGACTTCCTTTCAAACTATTTATTAAATCCGCAGTTGTATTTTTATTTTCCAATTGATTATATAGAAGTTTTTTGAGATACAACTTTCTGTTAACCCTACCAATTCTAAACAATGTTAGAATATTCTACTGGTTATGACTCGGAATTATTTGGTTGAATGAATGCGTTAATTGACGCTATTTTTACAAACAATAATTTTATCTACTGAAATACATAAATATGGAAGTTACTCGTTGGTCTCTTTCAACTGGTTACTTCTAATAGAAATGCTTGATCCTTTTAAATAAAGACACCGCGAACCATACATCGTCGTTCGTAAAAAAAATTTCAGGTTATTATTCAGAGAACTTTTGTGGTTTGAATTTCAGTTTGCGAATACTCCCTTTCGACAGAAAATGGGGGGGGGTGGGGGGGCAGAAAGGGTAAATCTAGCGCATGCGCAGATCTACTGTTTGGAGCTTTCGAACGGCCTTAGTCGTTTTTATACCGTGATAAGTCTATGCGCGAGTAAGTAGGGTAAATAAATTTCAAACTTATTTTAACATATTTTAAGATGGTTTCCTGCAGTTTTGTTGGGTGTAAAAGCAAGAGCGGAAATCCAAACATAAAATTACATAGAATTCCGAAAGCCAGACTTAAGCTATGGGGTAAAATTATAAATAGAGTAAATTTAGGGCCCACAGTAGATCCGTGGATTTTTAGCAGCCATTTCGTTACGGGCTATCCTGGATGGGAGAAAAGTGACTCATATTGGATACCGACTTTAAATATACCGAAAAATACCAAATCTTTAACTAAAAGTCACATTGATTTGGCTCAACAGAGAAGTACCAGAGAAATAAACAGAAGTAAATTAATGGTAAACTTTTTTTTGGAGTTGATGTTTTAGAAACTGAATTGCCTTTAAATACACAATAGCATTCGGTAGAACTGCAGGTTTCACAGGACGTTTTAAATCCAGATTTATGAACAATAAAATTAATATCTGAAGGCAGTGGAGGACTCAGCTTACACCCAGACCCAAGGCTTGATGCGTTTTCATTCCCTACCACTTGATTTGTACTGTTTTCGTTTAATTTCTATTCGATTTCTACAATATATTCAGTTTTCTTCCACTTTGATTTAAATTTAAAACCTAATTTACTGTTTAAAACTTTTAACTTGGGTATACTTAAATAAATAAGCTTATCTTCGTACTTTTCGGCTTGTATATTGTAAGTCGTCTGCTGATCAGAATCCAAAAGTGCGATAGCGCATGCGCGAGCTTTCAATCGAAAAGGAGTATAAGAACATTCCCTAGCATAGGAAATATGTTCATCTGTTCTCGATCATTTTGCGTTGATAAAGCAAGTGGAATTTCACACAATTTTATTTAAAAAAGCTTTTTTTAAATTATATTTCTATGCTCTACATTTTTTTTATCTTCGGACAAGTGATTTTTAACATTGGAAAGGACGTAATATCAAAGGTCATTGCTAACATAGGTTTTATCTTGAGTTGCGTTCCATATTGTTTTTTATGGCGCGCCAATATTGTATATAAAACTTGTTCATAGAAGTTTTAGTTTGACAGTCAATCTGAGGTATCAATTGATATAGTTCGATACTTCCTCTAATCCTGTGGTTAATAAAGTAACTTAAACATTTTATAATTCCTCGAGTCGTTTCTTAGTTAAGTGCCAATAGGTTATGGGCCCAGCACGCTTCCACTGCGCTTAGATTAGAAGTCGTTTATTATCCCTTGGTTCAAGTATATCGTCAGAGAAGGTGAGAAGTCATAGAATTGAAATGGCAGGAAGTCACTATGCACGAATCAAAACGTTGACCAAGGAGAACTACGATACCTGGAGGCTGCAAGCCAGGAAGTCCAAAGAAGAGGTTCCTGTGTTGAATGCGATGGCCGGCTGCAATCATCCTTCACGGAGAAAATCCGGAAAGGGTAAGGAAGGAGGTCGCCAACCTGAGAAAGGTCATTATGCTTTCAAGATTGGTCATGAGGTCGCAGATTGTCCTGAGCAAAAAGGATCCTTCGAGAACCAGACCTGACCACCGAGCTGAAGGCGGAAAAGGAAAAGAAAATGCCAGACCTCTTGCGGAAAGCGAGGACGTAATGGCATTTCCGATGAGAGGTACGAAGTGTTCCTGGTGTCTTGACAGTGGAGCCACATCACACATGTCCTCGAAGAAAGAAAATTTAAGAGGGTATAAAGATGGAGCTCAGGCTCGAAAAGGAGCTAAGTCCGAAGACCACAGGATAAAGAATGTAAGACACTCTAGGGGCCAGGGTATGGTCGCCCAGTTAGATTCCATGGATGACGTTGAAAAACTCAACGCACTTTTGAATTCTCAGAGAGTCTTAACAATAACTTGGCTCTGCTCAATCCATCCTTGAGCAGACCAAGAATCATAATTTTTAACCTGATGACCAAAATATTTGGAAATCTATTCGGAAACTATAAACTCATGAAAGGCCTGGTCAAATAAAAAATGTGTTTTAAAATGAGCATGACAACTTTTTTTTGTAAGTAAAATATATACAAGGTGGTTCAAAAGATTATGCAAGATTTTAAGGGGTTGTAGGGGGTGAGTTGATAAATATGCTCTTTTTTTCCTACGATGAGTTAAATGACTGCCAGCGAGCTTCAAAGCGTGGCCTACTAGCCCCTGGAAGTAGGCTGCAATAAGCGCCAAACCAAGCAGCAGGGACTTTAAATGCTGATTAAGTTTACTTTTTTACGCTGGTAACCTCGGTTGGTTTACATAGTCCTTTTTACCTATCACACGAACCCAAACCTTAATGTTCACATTTCCTCTAAGGAAGATCTCGTCAGCAGGTTAATTGAAGGCAAAAGTCTTGTATGTGAGGAGAGGGAAATCAGAGTCAAATACTTTATTCATACTAAAAAATTGTAGAAAAGGAAGCAGGAAAGAATTGGGTCCTGGATGTTCCTAATGCCATTTTAAATACTTTGAAACAGGGCAAAAAGTAACTTCGAATGGGATGGCAAAAACATGGTTGGAGGGAGTATATTTTGATCCCTTAGTGTTTCAATTGTAAGGGAATCGAACACGTCATGGCATCCTGCGACAAAACTAAAAAGCAGGTTTTTATTCTATTTGTGGGTCTGATGAACATAAGTTTACAGACTCTAATAATTCCTTTAGAGGTTGCGTCAACTGTGTCAAAAGCAACAGGGATAAAAAGACTAACTTCAACTCTGAGCACTCCTCTCTGGACAACCTCTGTCCACTCTACATGAGGGAACTGCAATACTTGCGATCGAGAACAGACTTTAGAATGAAGCCCAATGGCCAGTAAGATCAAGCTGATCCAAATTAATCTTGGCAAAGGGAAGTTCACCACGTCTACTTTAAGGCAGACTTGTCAGGAGGGCGGTGTCGACATCGCAATTATTCAGGAGCCTCATGTGGTGGGTTTCCCACTTTCATCCAGGGTGGTGTGCTCCAACGAGAACCCAAAAACAGCTTTTGCCATCTTTAATACGAAGTTTCTTGTCATTAATCTTCTCAATAATGACTAGATTACAATTGAAGGTATAAATGCGGGGGATATATCCTTTCTTGTGTTCTCCATTTATATACCTCCTTCCCCGTCGGAGGTCTTGGAAGGACACTTGAATTTTATCTCCGATAAAATAAGAAACTTTGCTGGCCGTAGAATGGTAATTGGTTTTGATTTCAATTCTCATCATACTCTCTGAGGCTCAAGGGACAATTGTCCTAGAGGTGTTACCTGTGTTGACAACCAGAGTTCAGAAGACTATGTGCCAGATCATTCAGATATAATGTAAATAACACAGGGGAAAGAGGGCAGCCTTGCTTCAGTCCAACCCGACTATCGATTTCATCAGTCAGTACTCCATTAAGGTTATACGTATATTTGCATTCCCTATACAGCTCCATAATTCCATCTCGTAACGCAGCAGGGACAGCTTTGCTTTCCAAGGATTCCCATAGCTTGATTTATAATCATGGCGCTAGAATCACCCTTAACTTGGTTAAAGCACACAGTGGTAGTCTAGGTAACGAGAGAGCGGATGCACTGGCTAAGGGCACATTAACAAATCAGGTGATTTACTCTATAAAACCCGATAAGGGTAGCATTTAAAGGATTTTGAGGGGCATTACCAAGAGGTATTGGCAGAGTTGTTGGAGCAACAGCAATAGAGGCAATGTTACGAGGAAGTTTATTCCTAACGTGAGCGACAATGCGATCAACCCTAACCACTTCTCAACGCAAGTTCTCAGTGGTCACGGCAAGTTTCCTAGCTACTTGCGTAGTTAAGGACATGTGCTCAGTCCTGCCTGTGTTTGTGGATCAGACACAGGTGATTCTGAGCACTATCTAGTTAATTGTCAACTCACTCTCCATCTGGTCCCCAGGGGCAACTTAGGAGTTATGAAACTGGCTGAAAAGATGGTTGTATTCGAAAAAATCATGAGATTTATAACCAACAACTTCGAGGACATATGTCCAGGTTGATTGCTGGCTTTTTTATCGATTTTATTTATACCTGCCGTTTTAATTTATTTTAGCTTATTACCCGACTATTAGGTTTTTATTCATGTAATTTTTTTTTATTGAAAAAGAAAAAAAAATAGTGGAACTGTACCTATACAAGTTAGTTGTATATTTTGTGGTACCCCCAGTAGTGCCTAGCTAGACTGGGGGTATATATATATTATAACAATATGTCTTGGGAGTGGAGCCACATCACACATGTCCTCGAAGAAAGAAAATTTCAGAGGGTATGAAGATGGGGCTCAGGCTCGAAAAGGAGCTAAATCAGAAGACCACAGGATAAAGAATGTAAGACACTCTAGGGGCCAGAGTATGGTCGCCCAGTTAGTATCCATGGATGACGTTGAAAAACTCAATCGCACTATTGAATTCTCAGAGAGTCTTAACAATAACCTGGTTCTGCGCAATCCATCCTTAAGCAGACCAAGAATCATAATTTTTAACCTAGATCCCGATCTCTAAGGAGGATCTCGTCAGCAGGTTAATTGAATGCAAACGTTTTGAATGTGAGGAGATTGAAATCAGAGTCAAATACTCTATTCAAACTAAAAAATTGTAGAAAAGGAAGCAGGAAAGAATTGGGTCCTGGATGTTCCTAATGCCATTTTAAATACTTTGAAACAGGGCAAAAAGTAACTTCGAATGGGATGGCAAAAACATGGTTGGAGGGAGTATATTTTGATCCCTTAGTGTTTCAATTGTAAGGGAATCGAACACGTCATGGCATCCTGCGACAAAACTAAAAAGCAGGTTTTTATTCTATTTGTGGGTCTGATGAACATAAGTTTACAGACTCTAATAATTCCTTTAGAGGTTGCGTCAACTGTGTCAAAAGCAACAGGGATAAAAAGACTAACTTCAACTCTGAGCACTCCTCTCTGGACAACCTCTGTCCACTCTACATGAGGGAACTGCAATACTTGCGATCGAGAACAGACTTTAGAATGAAGCCCAATGGCCAGTAAGATCAAGCTGATCCAAATTAATCTTGGCAAAGGGAAGTTCACCACGTCTACTTTAAGGCAGACTTGTCAGGAGGGCGGTGTCGACATCGCAATTATTCAGGAGCCTCATGTGGTGGGTTTCCCACTTTCATCCAGGGTGGTGTGCTCCAACGAGAACCCAAAAACAGCTTTTGCCATCTTTAATACGAAGTTTCTTGTCATTAATCTTCTCAATAATGACTAGATTACAATTGAAGGTATAAATGCGGGGGATATATCCTTTCTTGTGTTCTCCATTTATATACCTCCTTCCCCGTCGGAGGTCTTGGAAGGACACTTGAATTTTATCTCCGATAAAATAAGAAACTTTGCTGGCCGTAGAATGGTAATTGGTTTTGATTTCAATTCTCATCATACTCTCTGAGGCTCAAGGGACAATTGTCCTAGAGGTGTTACCTGTGTTGACTTTGTTGAGTCTCTGAATCTGGTCGTCTGAATGATCCTGATTCAGATCCCACCTTCTCTAGAACCAATGGAAATAGTTGGATTGAATTTACGGCTTTGACGCTCACAACTATGAATGTCTATTAAGGTCACTGATTGGGAAGTGTCTGATGACATCACCAACAGTGATAATAATTTTATATACTTTAATTTATCCGTAACGGACATTATCCATGGTGAAAGGTATGCTTATTTAAAGGATCTGGATCTGGATCGTTTTCGCGACCAGATTGCTTTGCCTTTGGAGGCTCTTTGTGAGGTAGCACTTGGCTATGGGGATCAGATTGATGATGTTGCATCCTCTATTCAGGAAATTTTCAAAGATGCAAGCAAGTGAGGTTAGTAGAAAGCGTAGTGCTAATGCCAAGGCATATAACTCGTCTCCTTGGTGGAAGCGAAGTTTGGTATGTAAAGCGCGAAAACGTATGCAGGTGGCTAGGGGTCCCCTGGTGAGGGTACGCTACAAACATGATTTCTTGGCTCTCGAAAGAGAGTACAAGAGCCTCATCAGTTCCTCTAAGTTGGAGTCTTGGCGGGACTTCTGCTCTTCTGTGTCGAAGGAGGATCCTTACTCTCTTCCTTATAAATTGGTCTGTCCCTTGGTTTTCGTGCGACTCTACAATGCATGTTTGAGTCTTGGGCACTTCCCAAAATTTGGAAAGTTGCGAGGATTGCATTGATTTACAAGGAAGGGAGAGATAGGGGAATGCTCGATCATACCGTCCGATCTCTCTACTGTCAGTAGTGGGTAAGGTTCTTCATAAACTCTTGTCAAGAAGACTGTACTATTCTCTTCATAAGAGAGGGCTCATGAATTCAGCCCAATATGATGCATGCTCTTTATAACATCGTCGAATGGGTCAAGCATAACAAAGAGAGTGGTCTGCACACCAGTCTAATCTCCCTAGACATAGAGGGGGCTTTTGACAATGTCTGGGTTCCGGGGGTCCTATCAAGACTCCGACAGGTTGCTTGTCCAAAGAGGCTTCCGCTATAGTTGTAGTGACGTCACTTGAAAGTTATTTCCTATATACAGGGTGTTTTAAAGAGTTATACAAAAAATTGAAGGAGTTGTAGGGGGTGAGTTAAGAAGTATACAAAAGTTTCTTAAGCAACAGAATTGCTTCAATTGGTGTAGGCGGTAGTGTTCTTAGCAAGTCACTTATCAGGGGGTGTCCGCAGGGTTCTTGTAGCGGACCTCTACTTTTCAATTTAGTCATGGATGGTGCTCTTAGTAGGGTTTACCTGGCTGCGAGTGCTATTCAGGCCTTTGTGGATGACCTACAGGCGATGGACTGGAGTTCTTCGAGGCGTGGCCTTGAGGTCCTTGGTATTGAAGTTCTGGATACTCTCAATAAGTGGAGTTCAATGTATAAATTGAAGTTCTGCGCAAGGAAGTCCGTTGCAATCACCTTTGCGAAAACAAAGTTGATGAATTGGCTTCCTATTTTTTCTCTTAGTAATGAGAGAATCCTTAATGTCAAAACCGTTAAGGTTTTAGGCGTTACCTTGGATCAAACGTTGTGTTTCTTGCCTCACTTAGAGGAGGTTAAGAATAAGTTTACTCGTCTCGTTCAGTCCATTCCTTGCTTTGCAAAGGTCGAGTGGGGTCTGCATTTTAGAGCGCTGAGAGTGGCATACAAAGGTTGCATTGAGCGTAATGTCACCTACGGTGCGGGCGCTTGGTGGCGCGAGATTGAGAACTCTCTGATGGTTCGAAAGCTCAGGTCAATCCATCGGATAGCGGCTCTTCAGGTCTGCTGTGCATATCGTACAATATCTACCGATGCGTTATTGGTAATTACCAACTTAACCCCGATAGAAAACGTTGTAAGTGAGGAAGCAACCATCTTTAGGTCTAAACACTGTGATTACAATGTAATAGGTGGAAATTTTCTTTACCCGGGCGACCCTTGGGCGAGGCACCCAGCCTCTCGTGTAGAGATTTCAAGTGGAGACGCTCTTCCCACTAATGCAGGTTTAGAGATCTTCTCCGATGGTTCGCTATCGGAGAATGCCGCTTCTGCGGCATTTGTGGTCTTCTTTAACGGATTGGAACTCGTGTCAAAGACATTTCGTCTAGACATCAGTTATAATCCTAGTATTTACTATATTGAGCTTTACTCCATATTGGAGAGCATTGAGTGGTTCGCTGGGGAGCGACCCCACGATGAAGAGGTATCTATCTTAAGTGATAGTTTATCTTCTCTACGAGCCATTGGAAATCTTTCCAACCTTAATGGAATGTGTGCTAACATTAGGGAGTTTAAAGGTTTAAAGGTTTTTTTATTTAGCCGTACAAATGTACACCCTTTTGTAACAGGGCGTCTCCAAAATTGGCGCACAGCAGGTAATAAATTTCCAGTGTTCAAACGAGTTCTTACTCAAAAAATAGAAGAAAATAAAATAAAATAAAATAAAAAACACACAAATTATAAAGTAACTTTGACAAGACAACCTAGATAAAATAATTCCTTTTTGTGTTAAAATACTAAGTTCTCCGGAATAAATTATAAGTTCTCCGGAACAAATTATAAGTTCTCCGGTACAAATTATAAGTTCTCAGGTGCGAATTATAAGTTCTCAGATACGAATTATAAGTTCTCAGGTACGAATTATAAGTTCTCAGGTACGAATTATAAGTTCTCAGGTACTAATTATAAGTTCTCAGGTACAAAATAGTTTGATCTTTTCGCAACAGCAGAGTGGTCCAGACTAGGTAATATTGCACCGCTGTTTCTTTATTTGCCAAGTTTCAAGGGTTTTCCTAACATCATCGATACTCCACTGTTCACCAGTAAGACCTAGCACCTTTTCGATTGGCTCTCCAAAATATTCTACCCGCCAGTCATTACTAGATTGACTATCGCATGTTTCGGGGCATTCTAACAGCACATGATAAATATCTTCGTCGACCTGGCCACAAAGTTTGCAAATTGGAGAATGAGAAGGAAGACCCAGCAATTCAGTCTGTCGGACTCCTGTGAGGAGGGCTCCTGTACGAGCCTGGAAAACCAAGCCACTACCCCAAGAACCATTATAGCATCCGTTTCTCTGACATATTTATAGATTTGGTGAGCCATACGTTCTTTCTCCATAAACTTGAGTCTACCCAGGAACTTAATTTTGATTCGGGCTTCTCTAGTAGTCATGCTGTTCCATCCCATCTCGCCATCGATTGCCGCATTAGCAGAAAAAGGGCCTGCATTCAAAGCTGTTTTACCAACTAGTCTTTGGTATCGTTCTAACATTTCTCTGGTAGGTTTAGAATAACATACAACTTCATTTGCATAAGTTAGCAAAGGAACTGCCACACTTTTTCAAAGCGTCCGTGCGACTGAGTATTTATTGTATGAGTTTTCTGCTAAGTTGCGGACTGTCCAACGCATTTTATTGCATTTTCCAGCTATCTTGCTTTCCACATCCTTTAAATAAAACTCAGCGTTACTAATAGAGACTCCAAGGTACGTGTAGTTAGGCACCGTTTCCATTTCTTTCCCATCAAGGGTATATGGCTTTAGAAGAGGGGTTTGAGTGTTCAAAGACATTGAATTTGATTTTTCCATACTTAAAGTCAGATTTCTGCTCCTTGCGAAATCCGAACAAAGGTCCAGGAGAATCTGAAGATCCAAAGGATTATTGGCAAATAGGGCAATGTCGTCCGCATAAAATAAACAAGGTATGGTGAGATCTAAATTTTGAGGTGAATAGCCGGGTAATGTAGCGCCACAACCAGAGTTCAGAAGACTATGTGCCAGATCATTCAGATATAATGTAAATAACACAGGGGAAAGAGGGCAGCCTTGCTTCAGTCCAACCCGACTATCGATTTCTTCAGTCAGTACTCCATTAAGGTTATACGTATATTTGCATTCCCTATACAGCTCCATAATTCCATCTCGTAACGCAGCAGGGACAGCTTTGCTTTCCAAGGATTCCCATAGCTTGATTTATAATCATGGCGCTAGAATCACCCTTAACTTGGTTAAAGCACACAGTGGTAGTCTAGGTAACGAGAGAGCGGATGCACTGGCTAAGGGCACATTAACAAATCAGGTGATTTACTCTATAAAACCCGATAAGGGTAGCATTTAAAGGATTTTGAGGGGCATTACCAAGAGGTATTGGCAGAGTTGTTGGAGCAACAGCAATAGAGGCAATGTTACGAGGAAGTTTATTCCTAACGTGAGCGACAATGCGATCAACCCTAACCACTTCTCAACGCAAGTTCTCAGTGGTCACGGCAAGTTTCCTAGCTACTTGCGTAGTTAAGGACATGTGCTCAGTCCTGCCTGTGTTTGTGGATCAGACACAGGTGATTCTGAGCACTATCTAGTTAATTGTCAACTCACTCTCCATCTGGTCCCCAGGGGCAACTTAGGAGTTATGAAACTGGCTGAAAAGATGGTTGTATTCGAAAAAATCGTGAGATTTATAACCAACAACTTCGAGGACATATGTCCAGGTTGATTGCTGGCTTTTTTATCGATTTTATTTATACCTGCCGTTTTAATTTATTTTAGCTTATTACCCGACTATTAGGTTTTTATTCATGTAATTTTTTTTTTATTGAAAAAGAAAAAAAAATAGTGGAACTGTACCTATACAAGTTAGTTGTATATTTTGTGGTACCCCCAGTAGTGCCTAGCTAGACTGGGGGTATATATATATTATAACAATATGTCTTGGGAGTGGAGCCACATCACACATGTCCTCGAAGAAAGAAAATTTCAGAGGGTATGAAGATGGGGCTCAGGCTCGAAAAGGAGCTAAATCAGAAGACCACAGGATAAAGAATGTAAGACACTCTAGGGGCCAGAGTATGGTCGCCCAGTTAGTATCCATGGATGACGTTGAAAAACTCAATCGCACTATTGAATTCTCAGAGAGTCTTAACAATAACCTGGTTCTGCGCAATCCATCCTTAAGCAGACCAAGAATCATAATTTTTAACCTAGATCCCGATCTCTAAGGAGGATCTCGTCAGCAGGTTAATTGAATGCAAACGTTTTGAATGTGAGGAGATTGAAATCAGAGTCAAATACTCTATTCAAACTAAAAAATTGAAGAAAAGGAAGCAGGAAAGAATTGGGTCCTGGAGGTTCCTAATGCCATTTTAAATACTCTGAAACAGGGCAAAAAGAAACTTCGTATGTGATGGCAAAAACATGGTTGGAGGGAGTATATTTTTCTCCCTAAGTGTTTGAATTGTATGGGAATCGGACACGTCATGGCATCCTGCGACAAAACTAAAAAGCAGGTTTTTTTCTATTTGTGGGTCTGATGAACATAAGTACACCTACTCTAATAATGCCTTTAGAGGTTGCGTCAACTGTGTCAAAAGCAACAGGGATAAAAAGACTAACTTCAACTCCTAGCACTCCTCTCTGGATAACCTCTGTCCACTCTACATGAGGGAACTACAATACTTGCGATCGAGAACTGACTTTAGAATGAAGCTTAATGGCCAGTAAAATTAAGCTTGTGCAAATCAATCTTGGGAAGGTTGCCACATCTACTCTTAGGCAGACTTGTCAGGAGAGCAGTAGGCCTATCGACCTCGCAATTATTCAGGACAAGAGGGTGTCGGGTCTCCCACTATCCTCCAGTGATGTGCTCCGACGCGAACCCAAAAACAGCTATATCCATCATTAGTGCGAAGTTTCACGTCATAAATCTTCTTAATGAAGACTACATTACTATTGTTGGTTTTAAGGCGGGGGATTTCTTCATTAAAGTGTTCTCCATTTATATACCTCCTTCCCCGTCGGAGGTCTTGGAGAAACACTTGAATTTAATTTCTGACAAAATTAGAAACTTTGCTGGCCGTAGAATAATAGTTGGCGGTGATTTCAATTATCATCATACTCTGTGGGGCTCAAGGGACAATTGTCCTATAGGGTTTTCCTGTGTTGACTTAAAAGTGTCTTTGGATCTGGTCGTGATGAATGATCCTAGTTCAGATCCTACCTTTTCTAGGATCAACGAAATAGTTGGATTGACTTAAGGCTGTCAACTATGAATATTTTTAATATGGTCACTGATTTGGAAGTGTCTGATGACATCACCAATAGTAACCATAATATTATCTTTTTTAATTTTATCTTTTTTAATATTTCCGTTTCGGATATTGTCCATGGCGAAAGGCATTTAAGTTTAAAGAATCTGGACTTCGATCGTTTTCGCGACCAGATCAATTGGCCTCTTGAGGCTCTTTAGGAGATAGCTGTGGACTTTAGGGATCAGATCGATGTTGTAGCGTCCTCTATTGAGGAATTTGTCAAAAACGCTAGTGAGTTTAGCAAGAAGCGTAGTGCCACTACTAAGACTTATAACTCGGCTCCCTGGTGGAATGAGGATCTTAGTAGGAAGCGAAATTTAGTACGCATAGCGCGAAAACGTATGCAGGTGGCTAGGGATCCCTTGGTTAGGGAACACTACAAACATGAATTCTTGACTCTCCAAAGAGAGTAAAAAAGCCTCATCAGTTCCTCTTCTGTGTCGAGGGAGGATCCTTACTCTCTTCCTTATAAATTGGCAACCGGCAAGGCCAATCACAAAAATGCTGTCTCCTGTGTGGAACGAGAGGATGGCACGCTGACAGAGCGACTCACCGAAACATATTAGACTATTCTTAGTTCTCTTTTTATAGACGACTCGCATGAAAATGACCTTGAAGTACACAAGGAAATCAGAGAGTCAGTCGAATTTCCTAACGTCGAGTCAGACGACGTGGATTTTAAAGTAGAGGAAGTACTCGATGTCATTGATTCCTTCAAAAGGGGCAAAGCCCCGGGTTTCGATGGCATCACTATCGAATTTTTTAAGATTATGTTCTTAGTCTGTCCCTTTTGCGCCTTTACAATGCATGTTTTACTCTTGGACAGTTCTCAAAAATTCGGAAAGTGGCTAGGATTGCAATGATTTATAAGGAGGGGAGAGATAGGCGGAATGCTCGATCATACCGTCCGATCTCTCTACTATCGGTAGTGAGTTAGGTTCTTGATAAACTCTTATCAATAATACAGTACTTCTCTCTTCATAAGAGAGGTCTTATGAACTCAGCCCAATATGGGTTCAAGCATGGCCACTCTACGACGCATACTTTATATAACATCGTCGAGAACGTCAAGCATAATAAAGAGAGTGGTCTGCACACTAGTCTAATCCCCTTGACATAGAAGGGGCCTTTGACAACGTCTGGGATCCTAGTATAATCCTAATATTTTTTATATTGAGCTTCACTCCATTTTGGAGAGCATTAAGTGGCTCGCTAGGGAGTGACCCCACGATGAAGAGGTAACTATCTTAAGTGATAGTTTATCTTCTCTACGAGCCATTGGAAATCCTTCCAACCTTAATGGTATGTGTGCAAACATTAGGGATTTGATTTTTAATCATGGTGCCAGAATCACCCTTAACTGGTTTAAAGTGGTATTCTGGGTAACGAGAGAGTGGATGCGCTAGCCAAGGGCGCATTAACGAATCAGGTAATCCATTCTATTAAACCCGATAAAGGTAGTGTTAAAAGTATTTTGAGGGGCATTACCAAGAGGAATTGGCAGAGTATAGTTGGAGCGACAGCAATTAAGGCATTGTTACAAAGAATTTTATTCCTAACGTGGGCGACAATGCGATCAACCCTAACCACTTCTCAACGCAAGTTCTCAGTGGTCCCAGCAAGTTCCCGAGTTACCTGCATAGTTTAGGACATGTGCTCAGTCCTGCCTGTGTTTGTGGGTCAGACACAGGTGATTCTGAGCACTATCTTGGCAATTGTCAACTCACTCTCCATCTGGTCCCTAGAGGCAACCTCGGAGATAGGAATCTTGCAGACAAGATGGTTGTATTTGATAAAATCATGCGCTTCGTTAACAGCAACTTCGAGGACTTGTTTGTCCAGGTTGACTACTGGTATTTTAAAGTTTCTATTTTTACACCGCCGTTTTAGCGTTTTTACTTCTCCGAGGGGACTATGTCCCTTTGGAGTTGTTTTACAATCATCGTGTCTGTGTGTGTGTCTGTCTGCCTGTGTAGTGTAGTTTAGTTGCGCTTCTTGATATTATATTTTCTATTGCTTGATTTCTAAGTATTTGATCTAATTTATTGTTTGACTGCGTTATAATATTTTTCTATGATTTATTTTGATTCTGAAGTCAGATTGCTTGACTGCGTTATAATATTTTTCTATGAGTTTTGTTTCTGAAGTCTGATTGATTGGGTTGTTATTGTGTATTTTTCTATTCGTTATTTTATTTTTTGATACTCTAATATTTTAAACTAGATATAGTATAACGTTACTTCTGCGTATTTCGAATGTGCGTGACGTGGAGGGTATTTTCACGTTTTATTAGGATCAGTTTTTTTAATTTTAAATAGCTTTCGTTTTATTTGTATTTTATTTCGTTTTTTCAGTCGTATATTTTATCGAGTTGTATACATCGTGCGCTTACACTTATGTTGGTCTGGTTTTTAACTGGGTCGTCATTACTTCGTAATTTATTTCAAACGTTTTCTCGACCGATTAAGCTGTTTAATTTGAAATAAAATGAGCGTTAAAGATGCGGCAAGTATTTCGTAAGCGAGAAAATTACAAATACCCTCTGTAGATATTTCTTTCATTAAAATTGGCTTCGTATTATATTTAACTGATAAACTGATACCGTAAATAGGGTTAAATTCAATTGTGCATTGCTTTAGTACGTCTAACTCGCTGTTGTAACTACTTAATTTATAATATTCTGAATAAATTATACTCGGTTGTTTCGTCTCAATTATTTTAATTATAATTAAAATTTTATACCGGGCGGGATTGAACCGGGATTACGTTTTTAGTAAATAATTCGGAATTGCGGATATATATCTTTAAACGTCATCTAGAAAAATTAATACCGCTAGGGACAATTCTTCCGAGGAGAGGTATATTTTGGCTTGCCAACTTGTTAACCTTTGCCCCTTTTTACAGGGTTTTTATTAATGTTCCATGTGCTGTGGTTTTATCTTTTTAATTTATACATTTTACATTTTTCATTATACATTATACATTATGCATTATACATTATACATTATGCATTATACGTTATACATTTTATCATATGTCACATATTTATTCATAAGTATGCCACTAGCCTAGCTCTATTTCTTCACTAATGGTTTGTTTCACAGATATTGCGTCATCCGTACCCTACCTAATATTTGACGTCATATTTGATGTCATATTTGACGTCATCGAATCTCAAATGCCGATTATGCCGTCCCACAATTAGCTCTACGTCTGATAAACCGACGGCCATTATTTTAGTTAACAAATCGGTTTCAACAATTAAGGCTTAGGAACTAAAATGAACTACAATATAATGTCAAGTGCTGATAATGCAATTAATATCAGTGTCAAAGAGCCGCTCACGCTCACGTCTTTTTGAGCGGTAAAATTGGCGCTCCTCTCATTTTTGTTTTGCGCTCTGTTAAAAAGATATTTTACCGCTCATTTCCGCTCATAATAAGAAATCCACTCACAATGAAATGAGCGGTGCCCAACACTGATTAATATGCACATTAATGAAGTTTTCGGAGACTCAGGTTCTAAAATAAATTTGCAATATCTGTGAAACAAACCGTTAGTGAAGAAATAGAGCTAGTGGCATACTTATGAGTAATTATGTTACATATGATATAATGTATAATTTATAATTTGGAATATGTAGTATATTATGTATAATGTATAATTAATTACATGGGTTTTATGTATAATGTATAATTATATAAAACAAATTTATTTTAATGATTAATTACATGGGTGTTATGTATATGTATATAGAAATACTACCATTATATTTGTATAGGGTCTTTGATGCTTTAGCGGTTAATATGAAGGCATAGAAACGGTTTCTTTATCTGAATCCGTTTTTCTTTTCAAAGAGGAAGTGCCACGAGCACGAGAGAGCGGGAATGCAGAGGTAGTTCAATTATTTTTGTTATCTGCCCGTGGTTTCATTTCCAACAAAAGCAGATGTTTTCTGAAGGCTCCTCTGACGAAACTCGTTAACCAACACAAAATTATAAAACAGTTTTATCTAGTCCACCATTAAACAAGCAATCGGGATTTATAAAAGGTTGAGGTACAAACGCTTCTCAGCTTTGAAGTGTGAAATATTTTGAGAAGACATGCATGTACTCCGATTTGTTGAAACTCTTATTTTTTTGTAATTAATGCAGAGAGTTCGACGATATGGAAAGTAAGTATATTTTATTCAGTAATTCTTAAAACCGAATATTCATATAAATTAATCGTTAAAAGATCATTTACCGGGTAGTTCTTTTTTTTAAACTCGTCAATTATGACTTTAATTACAAAATTAAAACCATTTGAAAGCCAACATTTATGAAAAACGATTAACGAAATGAAAGTACAGCCAAAAATTTCCCTTCGAAATTTACATATCAAAATTGGCATATATAGATATGATCATCGGAGCCCTCGCGAAACTTATACCTTGGACGAATAATTAATGGAGTCGAAACCTAAGCGAAATCCTTAGCTCTACTACCAAGAGAATCGCAAAATATTTCTATCCAAATACCAAACACGTGCGTAAAAATGAAAGATGACCTGCATTCCGTCGTCTGCTCTGCTGTTTTTAATAGAACTGAGGCTTTTGGAATTTTAATATTGGCTTTAGATTGTTCAGTAATAATGGTATTGGGATAAAAATGAAAAGGTGATGATTTAATTAATTTAAATAGGAAGTTCGCTTTTATATTTTGGAAAATACAGTTTGTGTGAAGGTTTAAATAGATAATAAATTTAAAAAAGCTTAGTCAAGTGGCGCTGCCGTAAAAGTACCAAGCACGCCATAAAGGATACGTTCAGCAGAGCTCATCGGACTCACCGATTAGTAATCGGTGACATCGGTTTCCTACTGTACGCTTTGTCGCGTTTCCGGTTTTGACGTCACGATAGTCATCGGTTACTCACCGAAGTCATCGGCTGGAAGAGTTGGTTTTTCCGATGACTGACGTCATTTCTGACGTAAAACTACTATAAAAGCTGCGGCATTTTAAAAAACACCGATGACTGAATAAAAGCGTTCAGCAACTTACGACGTCATTATGACGAAAAAGCTCATCGGTTTAAAATATCAAATCCATCGGGTTTTTTTTCGTTGACTGCTGCTGAACGTAGCCTAGGTTTCGGGTCCAAGCAAGCTTATACGAAGTTCTAAGCCGGTATCAACTCTAAAGAGCGTTAGGAATTTATTGCTTCCTGTAGCCCGGGGTCCTCGCATTCCGGAGTCATACTGGAGCTATATTTACGCTAATATCAGTCAAATTTTTCGGGAGCGCTAAAAGTACAATCGCCCTTGACTGCATTAAAGACGCGGACAGAATCAAAAGTAAATTGAATTTTGTTGCAGTGGTTTCTGATATCCAGATCGGAAACGATCAGTGCGGCGGCGACCAGCTGTTTCCCGAATGTAGATCTTGGGGCCCCCTTAACGAGACAAGGCGTTAATCAGGCTTAATAGTGCTCGAGAATATGAAGCTCTCATATAATAGTTTATCTTGGGGTCAACATTCTTAAGATGATTTTGAATGTCCGGTTAAGGAAAGCGTCTTTTAGTTGTATAGAAATTTGGAACTAAATTTCCGGCGGCACTTTCTATCGGTAAAGTTATTTTAAAATTTTTAAATTCTTATTATTTTACTGCCCACCTTTTCCCAATTTATTGTGAAAAATAATCTTTCTAAAACGGTTATCTGGCTCACGTTTCATAAATTTTAAATATAAATATAAAATGTTAATCTTGATGGCATTAAAGATATCTTATCGCTGTTCTGCGATATGGGTTTTTAAACAACTTGTGACCACTAGTGATTATTAGGTTAACTAATTAGGTCCAGGTGGCTCGCGTCAATTTCACTATTGGGTTGAGCTAGGAGGTGTTAGTAAACGAATGGAAATACCTTAAATGAGGCACGTTGATTGTCTAGGGGTTTGATCTTTTAAATAGGCTTAAGTTAAAGAAAGGTTCTGAAATGAGTTGCCTTCTTACCATATTTTAATGCCAATTACGATCGGGTTACAAAACCACAAATAACAATAAACAAAATTAAAAACATGCACTAACAATACACAATAAATCAAAAATAAACATGCTTAGTAGTTTCAAGCGTAGTACTTAAGATTATCCAAATAAGGATTCAATTAATCAAACGTTTGATGTTAAAGAAACTGATAAGAAAGGGGGTTTTCGGTTTTAAATGATATCCCAGGAGGGAAAACACGAAATATCCAATCAAGGATAAAATAAAACAAATTCAGTTATTAAATTACAAATTTTTAACATGTCCAAACAAGGACAGACTTCAAATTAGGAGTTTATATTATAGGGGGCATATTCCCCAATCAAATTTAATTATTGTCCGAGTATGGACTTAACATTTTGGTCATTAATTCGTGAGAATTAATAACGAATGGAAGTAAAATAATACAAAATAATTACGAAACAGTTTTACGAGTCGATGTTGACATCTCGTCGTTGGTTTCGTGATGAAACGGTGTTCCGTGCTTCGAAGATTCTGTAGGCGCCGTGCAGCGAGTTACTGAATGGGCTATTCGCCTCTTTTTATAACTGTCTCGCTGGATGCGCAAATATTTAGGAGTCCGAAACATTTACTGGACGCGCAAGTTCGAAACATTGTACGTTTTCAGAACTTAGTCGAGTCTCTATTCGGGAGCGGGACTGATTTTGTCTCTCATGATAGACTGATATTTTTCATCTCTCGTTTTGTCTTCTCGAAACGTTCTTTTTTTTATATTTTTCGTTGAAACAGTTTTTGGCGTGTTTACCAATCAGGTTCCAAGTGGAAACTAGGTGGGTATGTAGACCTTATGGTAACATGAAATTTCACCAAGGGAAAAATTGCAATGAGCATTAGGTTTGCCATGGCAACCGAAAATGTTTTTAACAACACAGTATGTTTATTTTATCATTGCAAATAGCATGGTAATCTGAGCACTTCTAAGGGTACCCCCCTGTGAAAATTTAAAAAAAAATTCAAATTTCAAAATAAAAAAATAGATCAAAATTGACAAATGAAATGAATTTTATGATATTTGATGAATTTTGGTCAATTTGATCAAAATATGTAAAAATTGATCAATTGTTATTTTCAATGAGACAATATACACACTGTGTTGTCAAGAACATTTTCGGTTGCCATGGCAAAACTAATACAAATTGCAACTTTTCCCTTGGTGAAATTTCATGTTACCATAAGGTCTACATACCCACCTAGTTTCAACAAAATCGGTGATTATCACCTCGGGTAGTCTCCTCGTTAGGATTGGTGGGTTCATGGGAAAGGCCAATAGCCAAGCCCAACCCTTTAACTTAGTACTGGTTCCCACACTCTGTGTGAAAAACGACGCGCATATTGGGAAATCCCAATTATACAGAGGACCCTCGTCAAAGTGGTCATACAACTTTCCAAGAAGAAAAAATACATTCGTGAAAGAAAAAATTTATATACCGACAATAAGCAAATAAATCTTTCGTTTTAAAAATAGCTACTGGGTAATTGGCAACTCATTTATTTTTATAAAATGAAGGGAATCTGGGGCAGAAGGGAGGAAAAACTATCTTTCCATAGATCAAAGCCTTTGACAAAAGCTAGACCCGCCGTCGCGTTTAGCGAACGGACGACGTTCTCCTAGCTGGTCATGGTCATCCCCGCCGAAGGGTTAACGAGAGAAAACCCCGACCAGCAGGTAAATTGCTCTCGCTCCCCCCAATAAGGCGACTGGGGCCAATAGAGGCACCACGCGTGGATCCAAAGCGCAGAACCCCATTCATCACCCAAAAAGAGGGTTACTTTGACAGGTTTAAAAGAACTCTTTCACAAAAACTGCCCTTCCTATATCTGTGCTCCGGAGGTAAAGTGTGCATTAAAATAATTTTAACCGTTTGAAAATTAAACATTGCTAAATTAAAATAAGCCTAGTAAATGGCGTTACAAACTTGCTTTAAATCTCTCAAACATTTCGTTTGTTAAAGCTGCTCAGAGAAGAACGGTTTACGAGACCTTCGATTCCATCAAGAAATTGGAGGACACGAATCGAAAGATATCCTGGATGGAAATATTCCGTCTCTACGAAGGAATCATTCTGGGGACATTTTCTGGCATTTCATACTCACTAGTCTCGTTAATGGTCAAGTATTTCTCTGCTCTCTCACCAGGTAAGCTTCTTTCATAGAAAATTCAAAATAATAGAAAAACAGGGTAGCCTCTGATAATATTATCCAGTTGCATTAGATTGGTGTTGGTCTAGTATATGATTACTGCCAAGCAGTAATATTGACTTGAAGATGGCTTTGACCATGTTAATAATAAATTGTTTGTGCCCATTGCATAGTAGATAAATTAAATCATCACATACGATGAACGCCCATAACGTTCAGATTATGCAAATTTGGCCTAGTCTACAAAAAGCAGATCTTTTTTAAAACGTAAAATAATTTAAATATATTTTAGACGCGGACGTTCGTTATATGAATAAACATTGAAAATTTCACAACAAATAGCTAACTAGGTACCTTAATTCCGAAAATTTTATTTTCTATAAGAAAATTTAAATATTTAAACTTATTATTTAAATTCACAAAAATGTATTACTTTTAAATTGTATTGGCACTATTTCAAATATTTGAAGATTATTCAATTAAATACTAGACCGAGGCAGAGTCGAGTTCAGTCAAGGCACTGCGTTATAAAAAGTAGTTATCTTCGTGAATGTGATTAAAACAGTGGTTTTCGCCACTGGTATCAGATTTCATAACAGAATTAAGAAATATTCTTAAAGCATAAAGAACATAATTCATGTTATGAGGGAACTGTAAAAGTAGGTGGAAATGCTCTTTCGGAAAACGCTTATTTGCGAAAGATGAATTATTTTCTTATAGAACTAAGGTATTGAAATGTTTCCAGTCAGAGATTAAATGAACGTTTTTCAATATTAAATAAAAGTAATATGTTTTCTGGACTGTTTTTGGCCACAAGCTACTACGTTATAGTGATATAGTGCGCCCTTAGATATCCCTGTGTGACGACTTCGCTTTAGTTATCACGTCAGCGTTTAGCGTGGTGTTTAAAACGTCGTGAAATTACAAAAGGTGAGAAACAATTATATGTACAATTTTCAATGTAACTTTAATTTATATATAAATATTGTTGCATGTATATACCATTTATAAACTTAAGTTCGAATAAATATAATTTTTTTAATGAACGTTAAACCTAATGAAGGTCATTTTTTCATTGTGTTATTTATTTAGCAATCGTGCGTGACTGAACTTTATATTTTATATATAATGGGCATTTTATCCGTCGAAATGCTAACTACTATAATTTTTTGTAAGATCTTACATGGATTTTGTATAACTTAGTTGGCAATTTTACGACAAAAATGTGTGGCTAAAACACCACACATATTATTTAAGCCAAAGGAATTTTAATGGAACTATGAAGAGGGTTATCGTTTTGGGGTTCTCTAATAATGTTATCCTTATTTTTCATTCTTATTTTTTTAATTTTTCATCTCTTAATTGTTTGGCCTATAACAAGTTATTTAAGTCGGTTAGACAAAGATAAAAGGCTTTAGCTGCTATTTCAACAGGGGCCTTATTATACACTTAGACGACAAGTTAAAAGATTCAAAGCTCGCGCCTAAGTGATGTCACCAATTATCTGAATTTTATTGTTTGTAATTATTCGAACATCTTAAAAAAATGTATATCTAAAATCAGGTTTCAAAAAAGTGTATCACTCACACTGATTATTTCATTATCAATTAGAGAAAATTGGTGGTCAATCTTTAAACATTGTATAGTCTGAACGCCCCTTCAGATAAAATCTCTATGTAATCTCTGACTGGGGCTGAAAAACAAATGACCGGAAATGAGTATTAACAACCGCAAATGGTATTTTGTTTTCTTGGCAGGTGATATAACATTATCGAGATCGTACATAATGTCGGCTTTCATTTTGCCAGTGGCCATCTATGGCAGAGTGGCCTTTTATCAAAAAGGAATAGCAATACCATGTTGCTGGGTTGGCGTGATCGCGTCGTTGTCCATGTATACCAAGTACGCCGCCTTCCAAATCCTCCCTCTGGGTGACGCTAATGTCATTGTCTTCTCGTGTCCTGCCCTTGTGGTCATCCTCGGAAGGATATTCCTCAAAGGTAAGACCAGTTTTCTTTTAATAAAGAAATACTTAAATATGTTTGTCAAGAAAAGTGATTTCTTTCCAACAACGGGTTTTTTTTAAATCGTTTAAACTGTATTTTAAACTTGTTTTGACTAACTAGCGCCGCCTTGAAGAGATAGTGGGAACAGCCTGGAAATTTTGAAAAACTAATTTACTAATTAATGAAAAGTTGAAATTGGTGAACAAATGATGGTACGACAAGGGGACATAAAATTTGATGAATTACAAAAATTCCATGTTGGCAAATTTGGTAGTAGCTTATTGAATAGTGTGACCTTGTGATTTTTGGTGATAAAATAGGTCTTTGTATAAAACACAACATTTAAGTAAACGACATTTTTTTGTAGTTCGTTTTTTATGATGATTTGGCAGTTAAATTTAACAAATATCTATTAAATACTATTTACTTAACAGGCTCGTATATCGCAATCATCGATACGTCATTTCTCTAATACTCCGTTAATCAAAATCTCATTACCTTAAAAACACATCCTTTAAAAAGTTGTTCGTCCAATAGATTATTTCTGACAACTTTCAGAAAAATATACATACGTTCGATAAAAAGTCTTTATCTTGTAAATAATGATCAACGCGTGGCTTCATTCGAAATAAAATTTCATTCAAAATCTATGATTTTTTTCAAATTTAAATTTTTTATTTAAAATAAGGATTATCTAGTCAGAGTGATAGGGAAGCTCGAGATTTTATTAAATTTGGCACTATTCAATAATTAACCACTGAAAATGTGAAGTACAACAAAGCTATCATTTCTTTTATTAAAGTCTTTACCGTAACATTTATGGTAGAATAATTAATTTTTTATTTATTTTGAATTATAGATAAATGCAATTTACTTCTGGTACTTTCAATCGTCTCCACGATTATCGGTGTCGTTTTTGTAGTGGACCTGCCCGCTCAGATGATCTCCCATTCATTTGGATCGTCAAGTCACACTCGCGGCATTCAGCTGGCGATTTTCTCCATGATACTCGAGAGCATAATGTGTATCATTCTGAGCACAATGAAGAATTGCCACTACGCCATCTCCGTCTTCTACATGGGTCTGCAATCGTTTTTCGTCACGTTCATTGTGTCGACTTTAACCAACGACCTTCGAGTTCCGTCCAACTGCATGGATCTCTGGGCCCTTGTAGTAATCGGAATTCTAGGATTCACGTCCACCGCTTTCATTACTAAAGCGTTGCAATTGGACAACGCGGGGTTCGTCAGTGTTGCCAGATCGGTCACTGACGTTTTATTCGCTTATGTCTTCGAAATTTTCATCTTTAAAGAGAAACCTAATTTTTCGACTCTTTTCGGTGCACTTTTAATTTTAAACGGCGGTGTACTTCTGAATGTTAATAAATGGCAACTTTCGAAGCTGAAAATGTCGGAATGACCGAATTTCCAAATTTTTATAAAAAACAATATCATGAATATCATAGAACCTTCTATACCCTTAAGCGGGGAAAATACAGTAAAAGCCTTTATTTCGTTCAAGCTGAAAGTTTCTGTTTAACAATTACACAATTGAAGTAAATTTTTCTTATTAGGCTGAACCTTCCTCTAGTGCTTAAAATAATTTCGATACTTCTAATATTAATAGTTAACGAGATATAAGGTCCTAACTAAAGGTTAGTTTGGGCGCTTGCTCAACTTGTTTAGATCCGGGGGTTCGAATTAAGACGTAATAACTAAACAACTTTTATATTTAAAATTGTCAAAATTATTTTAATCACTAAACAAGAGGTTGTTTTACACATAAATAATAATTTTATAAGTTAAAATTCAAAATTAAAAGAGTTCAGCTTGAAATAGCGCGAAAGTAGACAATGGCCACTGTAGTCTTCCCCCTTAACGGCATCAGCCATTGGTGGAGCTAACTTTACGCATGGCTTTGTACCTATTGCAGAGCTCTTTAACTTATCCAAGTGTAAGGGAAGAGCGGCTAACCAATTGGCCCTACAAAAGATAATGATAACTCGCTCTACTTATGCCGAGAGAGCATCGATGATATTGTAGCTGGACCAATTCCTCGTTGGCTATTTTTGCTCCAATTGGAGCGTGGCATTTAGATCGTCCTAAGAATCAATGACCTTCGTTTTTTCTCTACGACAGTCACGACGTAGAAAGGTGATATACATAAGTTCTTTATTCATGGTGTATATGAATAAATTCATGATTATATTTTACATATTCTAAATTTATTTCGACATCTTTGCTTCAATGACGTTTTTTATAAATCAAATCAACCGAATCAACTTCCTCAATTTATTTTGAGGAAATGAACCATAACGTATTATATCATTAAATGAAAACTTGAAAGAAAAATGTTTTAATAGTTTTATGAAGACATACATCTTAACGTATTTTTCCCATTGTTTTAATTTAACAATTAAATCGCTCAAAATATGATGCATAATATCCAATTATAGCGAATGTAGTTTTGAAAAATAAACTTTTTTTTAAATAATTGTAAGTTTTGTGGAAAGAAGCAATGACGGGTTAACCAAGAGCCTACGACGGTCTGAAAAGACGGTAAATAACATTTTTGCCTAAATCCTACTGAAGTGTTAAAACGGTTCTGGGTAGTACTAGTGCCAATGTTCAGAAGAATGAAATCTTGTATCTTTTAAAATCTGTACTATCTCTTTAAATGGCAAAACAGAGAAAACAATGCATAGGAATAAAACCTACTAAATAGTGAGTTTCTAACAAGAAATAAAAGAACTCACTGGCTTTAGTGAAGTGCTCGTACTAATATTGATTCTTTCGAATCGGATTTGGTGTTACGATAAAAACAACCCTGGTTTACGATTGTAACATTTTAATCGTAACTCGGTATGATGCAAATTTAATCCTTTTAAGTGCAATAATTCTATAGGTGGGCACCAAAACACAAATAGCAACAAATCGATGATTTTCGTAAAACAGAAAACAGGTTATCCCAACGGAGAAAACCTTATTTGGTTTTTACGAGATTACGTGGGACAAACCTACGCAAATATGTTGGGCAATTGCTACTGACTGGTTATACTTGAGGTTTTTAGAAATAACTCAATTTAAGAGTATTGGTTTCTTTGGTACTAGATGCCAATAATTATAGGCTCTTTGAGAAAAAGGTTAGACTAAATATTTCCGTTAAATTTGGATAATTGTATTTTCGTTAAATCGTGTCATTTTGTCTGAAACACATTAGCAGAAACCGGGATTTTGATAAATGTTCGGAAATAGCAACGTGAAAATAATAAATTTAGATTGTTTAAAATATTAAATATGACGTTTTACGTATCCTTCGCACTTAATGACATATTTTCAAAAATAGGGTAAGAAAATTCGTTAGTTCAAATTTCAACGAAAATTTTAGAAACTTAATGGCCAAAAATTCGAATTTTTAATCAGTGAATTCCAATATTGGATCATCCACTCTACATAAAAGCAAGAAAAATTGTTGCTTCCTGTGGACTAGATAGTGAGCTGAGCTGTATTTGCACCATAGTATTTGATGGATACCCTGAGGAGGGAGCTGAGAAAAGCATAAAATCTGCTGAACGTGCCCGAAGAGCCCGCGCTTTGTCATCCGCTTCTGTTTTATTTGATGAGACAATGTCAACAACTATGCCAAAAGAACGTTTCTTATTAAACGAACTTAATAAGAAACGTCTTATCTCAATGTTGACAGAAAAATTATGTGGTGAAGGGTATCAGGTCAAACAGGCCCTTGAAGACGCAGACCCCTTGGTTGTTGGAACAGCCATAGAAAAGTCGAGACAGGGAGGCACCGTCTTCATTGTCGGGGAAGACACTGATTTGTTGGTCCTGCTGACTGACCACATAGCTGATAGAAGTGAGCATGAAGAACCCGTCGCGAATATCTTCCTCGTGAAACCTGGAAAGGGAAACCAAGACACATCCATTTACACCCCCAACAGTTCTAAGCTTTCTGAAGAAGCCAAAAAACATGTGTTATATCTTCACGCCTTCAGCGGCTGTGACACCACCTCTACATTTTTTCGACAGGGCAAAATCAAATTTATAAAAACATTTCAAAAGAACGCGAGCCTCCAACATGTCGCCTCAGACTTCATGGATCCCAACGCCATTCCTGATAAGATCGCTGAGACAGGAGTAAAGTTCATTGTGTGTTTGTACGCGGGTGGTAGCTCCAAATCTTTGAATGAAATTCGTCTGCAACTGTTCTAGATAGCTTTATCGAAAAATAATAACTTCAATTTGGCATGTTTGCCTCCCAGTGAAGCCGCCGCTCGCCAGCACTCCCTCAGGGTCTACTTGCAGGTTCAGATCTGGAGGAACAGTCAGCTGGATCCACTAAAATGGGGATGGAAGAACTCAAAAAACGGTCTGATCCCCATTGTAACCACCCAACAGCCAGCGCCCCAGGAACTGCTCAATACAATATCCTGCACGTGCAAGAAGGGATGCCAAGCCGCTTGTTCCTGCAGGAAAGCGGGAATAAAGTGCTCGGCTTTATACAGCAATTGCAAGGGGCTTTTCTGCCTGAACTCTCTAACAGAAGAGGACATCTTCCTTGATTCGACGCAAATCGACGATGAGATTGACATCGTCGAGGAAGAAATCGATTTAGATCAAATGCCAGAAGAAGATGAAGAATTGGACAACGACGTTTCCTCCCAGGGACCATCTTCCCCGAAACGCAGAAAAACATTAAAAAATTAAATTGTAAATAAATGTAAATTCCAAACAAAAAGAATGTTCGTAAAACATGTATCTCTTTTCAATTTTATATTGCAATTGAAGTTTTTCCCATTAATAAAACCTTTCAGTTGGTATGTTTTTTTTTTCACTTTTAAACCCGTGTATTATCATTTTGAACTAGCATGCTAATTAATAATAATTAAACATAGATCTAACTGCCTAGGTAGGTAAGTACACTAACTGAATTGCCCTTAAATTAAAATAAATGGACGAAGGTGTATGATTTGTATTTAAAAATAAATTTGACTTCCCAAAACAGTCTTAGCAGGAAGTTAGAGCTACGAATACTTTCACGTTTTTATTGGTATCTCTAGATAGGAGTGAGCTAATTTTCTTTGACGATCGATTGTGGATAAACGGCTTAACCAATTTTAATTGTATTTGACATGATATTGTATGCTCTTTCGATTTAGTAAGAATAAAATTTTCAGTATTAGGCATCGTTTTCGAGTTTTAAGCGAAAAACTTAAAAATGTCCAAATATTTCGTGGTTTTTGGCTCTAAAAAATTTGGCACAAGCCAGAAACCATCGCAAATTCATAACTCTTATTTGGGATGTCTACCGTCAAATAAAATTATTTCCAGCTTGTGTATATTTATTTGGCAGCGCGGCCTTTTTTCGGGCTTATTTTCCCGGTCTATATATACGTATATACATTCAATTGGCAAAGTGAACTTTTTCGTGAAAGATATAGATTTCAATATAATTTCGTAACTTAACATTTTGTGCCTGTGAAAAATACTAAATCTCTCAGTAGAGTCTTATTAGATTATGCTATTTTTGTAGATGTGACCGTTGCTTAGGAGGTTTTTGTAATACGTCTTTATTTCTAAACTAATATTTCGAAAACCTAGAATGGGCCATGAATACCATTTTTAGATGTTAGTCTTTTTAGTGAGTACGACATTTTGATAGAATGTTGTCTGAACGACGAACGACGTTTAAGCATAATAGTTTTCAGAAATTGACGGGGAAAAAAGGTGTAAAATACGCGGTCAAACACCCCTCAACAGTATATACCTTAAAATACCGTGGTGTAAAAAAAGGTGGAGTTCTTTTTTCAATATAGTATTCAAGCGCTCATATTGCTATCACTTTGAATGATTCTCTTCCAAGGTTATTAATAGAGTCGCTGTTGAGTCAATAGATATAATCGTCCTTTGTACACATGTCCTCATTTTACCTAAAATTATCAATAGTCGTTCTTCCAAATGTTACTTTCACCAAATATCGTTTCTCAATCTAAAGAAGTATTATCCTAAAAAAATATTCTAAGATTCAAGAAATGTCAAATTGACGGATTAACTACAAGTTATTACAATAAGTTCTTGTGAATAGGTATTTTACTATTTATTTTTAAACATTTTTATATTGCTTCAGAGTGTTATATTATTTTGAATTTAAAGAGTCGTCGATGATCGTACTTTCTACGTGGACATTTTTGGCGCAAATTTGGGATACTGGAAATCTATGGCAAAGAGTAACTGGAAGATCACTTCTTAAATAAGAGCGCATCTTCGTTGTTCTTTACATGCTGAGTCGGAATTGTTTCTACTGTATGCATTAATTCGCTCCATGACATCGTCCTTTAAAGAAAGCATGGGTACGAAGAAAACGATTTTAGTGCGTTGATGGCGAAAAATGTTATCGAATAAAAATAAATTTAGTTAAATGACTACTTGCTCCCGCGTATGCTGCAACAGACACTAATTGTTTAGTTACGCTGATGGGGACTAAAACTAATTATATGGATTCATCGAAATTTCAACTATTTTTCCCCAAAACTAGCCTTGCAACGTTCATCAATAATTAAGCATTTTAAAAAGATTGTGAAGAATTTTTGTTAAATTTACACACATTAATTTTTCTTTAAACCCTATATTTTCAAAAAAAAATCGCCCAGAGCTTAACAATTTAAGTTTTTAAAACAGTACCCCTATAACAAAATTTTATTCACCTTTTTTCTAGAAATATTCATCTTTAAAGAAAAGCTTTATATTTCGACTTTTAATTTTAATTGGTGATTCATAATCCCCTAACCATGGAACGCACCACCTATAATGCTATTGGTCTTTCACACTTCACTAGTGGCGTTATCTAATATTACATACATGTAGAATTAACTAACACGTTGAATATAAACAAAAGTTATTTAACATTACTTGTCCTTGAACAACCTCAGCCAAGTCTTCGCACATTTTGAGAATTTCACTCAATGAACCCTATATAATAATGTATATCCAGTATTTATTATTAGAAACTTATTACGTCGTGTTATTATATCTAATTAAATTATTGAAAAGGCGATATATTAGCCTAGTCTACAGTAATAATAATCAGCTAATCTAATACCCAAGTAACCATACAGGCCTAAGTCAATTAGTGACTTGTGCCGGCATAGACGAGTAAAGAAAACTGTTCCATTTAAAATATTTTTACCAAAACACTGGTAATGTATTTTGTGTAAATACGTTTTATAAAAAAGCAATATTTTTGTAATATTATGGAATTTAAAGAATTAAAGTTTAATTCTTTAAATTCTTTAATATAGTTTAATATAGTTGAATTATTAAACTATGATATAAAACCTTGAACTCATTATTGTTCGGTCCTCGAATGGTCTTACAAATAAAAGTTGACAATTCTTAGAAATGGGTTCTGCATATTTGTTGGAAACGGCCCGTGACCAACGCGCGAAATGTCTAATCTTCAATATTTAAATGCAATCAAAATTGTATTAACTCTAAATTACATAAAATTAAAAATTATGTACCATAAAATTGTATTAAATTAAAAATTATGTACCATAAAATTGTATTAAATTAAAAATTATGTACCATAAAATTGTATTAAATTAAAAATTGTATAAACCAAAAAAAACTGTTTTAAATTAAAATTTAAATAAACCATAAAATTGTTTTAAATTAAAAATTATATAAACCGTAAAATTGTTTTAAATTAAAAAATTTGTAACCCATAAACTTGTATTAAATTTAAATTTATATAAATCTTAAAATTTAATTTAATTCAAATTATACAAACTGAAATATTACATTTAAATTATAATTAACCTTAAAATTCTATTAACCTTAAAATTGTATTCACCTTAAAATTGTATTCACCTTAAGAGTATTCAACTAAAATTGTATTTCCTTAAAATTAAGATATTCATTTAAATTTGAATTAACGCAAATAACTCTAGTTCAAAAATAAATTAATTCAAATAAGCCTGTGTCAGGTTTTTTACTTAGCTAATCAAAAAACACTTCTAAAAAATTAAACTAATAGATAAAAATTATTATAGAATTATAATTATTTAAGGTTTAACGCAATATTTAAAGTGCAATTTGAAATGGTTTTGAACAATGTGATATCCGAGTTTATCCTCACCTTCATTTCGTCTTTTTTACATTTGTTTGAAGCATCAGATTGTTTCTCATCCAAATCTAAACAAACGTCAAATAGCAATTAATCATTTAATTTAATTTAATTATATTTCAAAATTTGGTTAAGGAACCACAGCATTTTGCAAACACCAACGAAATAATTAAAGTTAAATATTTTGGTCGGAAAAAAGTAACGAATATTCATAAAAGCTAAAACCGGAAGCAAATAATTTCATCTATGAGCTTGCTCGAATAGAAAAACTCGACTATCTTAATTACTAAAAAAGTTAAAAAAACAAAGCTTACAATTTAATTCTTTTCGAATTTCATTGATTAGAGCCATAATATCATCATTCAAAAAATCGTATTGTACTGAAAACCACACAGAAAAATTTGTAGTTAAACATTATTTAGATCAAACCTAATGAGTTTATTAAGTTCTCACTTTTAAGGAGATTTTCGAAAAACGACGGTGTACCATTTCTATTGCCTTCAGATAGCTCAACAGTATCTTTCTCTATGAAGGAAATGTATATATATTTTGCAAATTCAATGTGTTACCAATTTTAAAAATAACTAAACTAATAACATTTTATAAAATTGAGATATCGTGTGTTCCAATCAAACATATATTTTTTTAAGATTTTTTACCCTACCCTTAAAAAACTAATTATGTATTAAAGTAATTTAGAATGCTTAAATACTTAAAAGTGTAATTCAACAACAACACGCCAATTTATTGGTTGTTTTAGGAAATAATTAAATACAAACGTTTATTCAGAATTAAAAGTTAACTTAAGCCTTGGTCCCAGAACCTAAACCCTGCCATTAGGCTGAAATTAATAGGTTATCCTTGTCATTTAGTTTACCGCAAAGGGAATACAGAAAATATCCAAACAACAGTTATTGAGCAACCCAATTTTAAGCCGCAAAACATTTTAGAAATCAGTTTTTATAAAGTACTCTATAAAATTGGGAATCAAATAATTTCGTAAAACTAGTTCTCGTCTTCTTTTCCCGATATTTGCTTAAGCTGGAACGTTTGCTTCTAAACGATAGCTGCTTTAAATAAAATCACGAATCACTTTAAGGATTTACCTTCAACAATCGCAGCACAGGGTGGTCAGAAATCGACTGCAGGGACACCTAGTTTGCTCGAAATGAACTCAGTGGCATGAATTATCGATTCTCGTATAAACGCGTTCTATCATAACACTATCAAGGCCCCCTAAGTTAGAATGGAGCAAAATGGCCCATGTTTTCAGCAGTAGACAGGCACGGGAGATATCAAAATTAGGATCTACGCTACCTAGCGGAGAAAAAGAGTAAATCCTCCCAATCCCTCTCACCCCTACCACCTTTACTACCTCTTCACGAATTAAATTTTGGTAGCATCCGTTAGGGGATTTGTGGGTAAGTGGCAGTCTGGCCACTCATTAGCTTTAGGTTAAAATCCCATTCGTTGCAAACTAAGGGGGCCTTGATAGTCTTATGGTTTTATTTATATGGAATATTCGACCGTATTCGACGAATTATCATTTATTAGATTTTGAGCCGTCCCAATTGCCTTGCGAAAGCTCCGATTATATTTTTCTCGTTTTATTGTACACGGATTTGCTGTCAACTGATCGAATTTAGAGCTAAGTTTTCAACACTGGACCAAAATTAAGAAATCAATCGGTTCATAAGATATTTCTTCAACAATTTATAAAATATCTTAAAATTATCCGAGATTAAGAATAAATCACCATTGGATTGCAAATTAAATTAGTGTCACATTTGAATAGCATGAAAACAACCTATTTGAACAATAAAATTAGAAAAACGTAATTGAAAAAATAATAACTGTTATTTAGTTAATACTTTGTTTGATATTAATGTCGGTAGCTAAAACATGAATTTATAATTTAAAGTCCTTATATAGTCAGTTGCAGGCTACGAAAGACAAAATATATAGTACAATCGGCGGAAGGATGTCTCAGATCGTTTCCGGTCATTCTACCGCGCGAAATTTGAATTTGGCCATTTTACGGTCAAATTCGAATTTTGCTCTTTTCGTCGTCTTTTAGCGTCATCTAGAAACCAAAATTGGAATCTTAATTATTTTTAAATTTCATAATTGTGGTGGCGAGCAATTTTAAAAGATAAGGCATTCCTATCATTCTTAAATTTAAAATAGTATGTATAATTATTTAATTTTGTAAATTTATTTCTACGCCTTACCAGTTAAATTGGCAGTTTCTTTAAAATAGTTACCACGCTTTCTTGGGGCTAACGTTGTCATAATGAGCTATAAAAGTTTAGAATTATGTTTTTCTCTTTACTTGTTTACAATAAACCTTTATCGTTCTTTTTATAGTAACCTCTCGGGCTATTTAAAATATTTGGAGCTTCCATTGTCGAACTTTCTTTAGCATAATAATTCGGCTGTATTCAGTAATTAAACTCATGGCAACATGAAATTAAAAAATGAATTCCAATTTCGGTTCCTAGATGGCACGAAAAGACGATGAAAATCATGAAATTTGAAATTGACCGTAAAGTGGTAAAATTCAAATTTCACGCGGTTGACTGGCCGGAAATGGTCTGAGGTATCCTTGCGCTGACTGTACTATATATTTTGTCTTTCTTAGCCTGCAACTGACTATAGGAAAGACTTCAAGACAGTTTCCTACTTTTCAATTGATCATTCAGCTTCTTATTGATTAAATTGACTTTTTTCTCAATACCCTCAACTGTCGACCTCACGTTTTCAGATTCTGCGAGATAACAATCGTCGGACCGTTTGCTGTCCACCACGTCCAGAGAACTCATATTGTTCAAAACCTTAAAGGAAAAGGGTCAATTAAGTCTAAAGCAAAGTTTTATAGCTTTAACGACTAACAAACGTCTCTTTTAAGAGTCGATTCTGTGTGGTTATTTTTATTAGTTTCTGAATTTTATTAGAAAGATTCCTTAAAGTGTGGTATCCAGGAGGACCTTGTATAAAACTTAAAAAGGTCATGATAATGAAACTAGGAACTCGGAGATATCTCTAAATACAAAGAACCACATAATAGGCGTTTGCCGCCATCAAATGTATGTTTATGTGATCTTTTTTCAATATTTTTGTCCACCCATAATCCTTTCCGCGCCTCTGAAATACACTGAGGCGGAGTCGTGACGAGAACATGTGAAGAACAGGTTTGCAGGGTCCTTGGATTTGTGTCGAAGCGGCAGCCCGACACTATAGCTTGTAGAAATAATTTTTAAAGGGTAACGTACCGTTGCGAATGTATGCATTTTTTACTCTCCATACTTGTTTCGAACCTTTAACAAATTACGTCCTAAACACTAGCTTAAAGTGACTACCTATAACACCAACTATTCAGCACCTGACGTACAAACCCAACTCTTTAAACGAATATACCCATTTACAGTTTATACATAACAACACTTACTTTATCAGAGGCTTTTAAACCATTAGAATCCAATTGACCTGAAAGCAAGTCATGTTGAATTAACAGACAAATAAAGTTTGCTATTGTTATATAAGTATTTGTGTATCTTTCGAATAGGTTCGGCCATCGTTATTTTATTCTTTAAATTTCCGGTTTGGTATTTTTAAGGATGCTAACGAATAGGAGTAGAAGATAAAATATTTCAATGTGTATGGTAAGATTGGAATATAAACAAAATAACTTTAAACCACCACACACAATTTTTCAATTAAATGTTTTACCTAAAAACATTTTGGGGCGCTTTGATGTGGAAGCCGCTGGTTTTTTTTTCGATTCAGAGGATTTACGAAAACTTATTGATTTTCGTAAACATTAAAATTATAATACCAAACATTGAAATTTCAGACTTGGTCCATTAAACATTTTTTAGCTTCTTGTCTACACTGCAAAACGACGTTTTAATAAGACGTAGTCTGTTTCTGATTCAAAAGCGGCACAAACTATGTAAACATTATAGTATTAGTCAACTCAGCTAGTGCCTAAATAAACTATCATTTCCCGTACTTTTTCTCTAAAACCTAATAACAATAAATATTATATTGTTCTTACTATTTTCAAAAGATTTTAAAAATGTAACTCATTTCGTTTGAACAGTTCACTTTAAAAAACTTTCGTAGAAATTCAACAATAATTTTTGAAAACATTTTAAATGCTTTACTACGACCAATGAAAGAAAATAAATAAACATAAGAAATAATCATTTTTTCTTCATTTAAAATCGCTTATGCTCCGCTCTTCTTTAAGCCATTAATTCAGGTGGCCGGGTTACAATGCGTAGGATGGTGATGGCAAGCCACGCGAGCCAACAGCTCTTTTCACTAACTATTACCGTTAACCTCAAGAAGTTTTTATGGAAGGGGAAACCGAAGAGCTCTAGGGAAAACCCCTTAAGCCAGTGGGGAGAGAACTTGCAAACTCAACGCAGAGGGAGTTGATCCGAGTCTTCTCCCCGTTCCTAAAGCTGGGATCGAACCCGGCTCCTCTTGCTGCGAGGTGAAAGTGCTAACCACTCCACCACCCCACACAATCCCGTCACTCTACCTCCTTATAATGGAAAGACGCCACGTATTTAATGATTTTTAAAACTATAGTTATTATAAACTTTTCATAAAATAGACCGCAAATACTTTCAATATTCTTATTGAAATAATTTCAATATTTCTAAAGATATGTAATAATAATAAATTGGCTTACTTTCACATTCCGAAGGAGCACCATCTTCTTGTTGACTGCCCCTTTTCAAGTTCATTAACTCTATTTTCTGTTTCGCACTTTGGGCTTTCGACCTCAGGTCTTCGATTTTTTTGAGGAAGACTTGGTCTACCTCGTCCAGTTTTTCATCTTCAGCGGCAGACTAAAAGCAAGTTATTATTTTAATTTAAACCATTTTTGCTGGGATCTTGTTAGAATCCTGGATTAACCAATTTATTTTTAAGATTTTAGTTGAATCGTGGAAAAAAAAACAATATCCTTTTAAGTTTTAAGTGTACCCGAATTTGAAATCCGGATTTTGTTTTCTTATAAATATAAATTTGATAAACAATGAAAAATAAATTCGAGGCAAAATAATTAAAGCTAGTAAGATACAAAATTTATGTTAGTTTATTGGAATTATGCATCGGAGAAAGAGAACCTTCCACTAGAGAGAAAAAAAAAGTTCACTATAGCGTTTTCGTTTTCAATATCTCTACGTAAAACTTTGCATGTAAAGAATAAAAAGTATAGAACTATTTTGGTTACTTCGGGTAAATCTAATTTGTTTTATTTAAAAATGATACAATCGTATTAAAGATCTTAATCGATTTCCCGAATAATCAGAAAGACAAAATACATACAAATGAAAACTTACTGCAATTATCTGTTTGGAAGTCATTTTATAGAAAAGTAAATAATTGAAATTAAATATAAGTTAATATCAATTTCACTAGCAGAAATTACCAATTAATTGAAGTTATGCCTTGTTTAAACTTTTATACCTGTTCGACTTAATCTACCTTTCAACAACGTATGTTTGTTCCGATGTTTTTATAGAACCTTATCTAGAATATTTCTGCTATCAAATTCAGATAACAAAATGAAAATATCTTGACTAAGATTATAAATATTTCTAATTATATTTGTTTATTTCAACACATGAACATTTTTTTTCAGCTATGAAGACCTATAGACTACTTTTACGCCAAAAGTGGGCGGCGCCATTTTTAATAAACCATAATGGTTAAGACTAGTGTTGGTGGACAGTTTATTGAATTTGCACAAGAAAAAAATACAATATTCCTTGTGCTCGTCGTTCCTTTTTAGGTTCTCTCTATAAAGGGTTTGACTCTTTACCTACATAGGTAGGGTGTCGGCTGGAGTTGCTAGAGCATCCACTCTTAATCCCACTGCTGTGTACGAAGTGGGAAATGGTCCACCCGTTGCTGCACCTTCTGCTGGGTGGAGTGGCGTGCGTCAAAGGTGCAACCGTCAGTAGTAGGGTACTGCTACCCATGCTGGATTTGTCAAGTGTCCGGGCTAGGTGGACGCTATCGTAGGGCACTATGATAATAGACCTCCGGTAGTATGGTCTCTGTTACTAAGTACCCCGGGCTATAAATTCTGACACACTGGCATATTCTAAAGTGCCAACCTAAAGGTCGATTTTTTGTATAACATAGAATCAGAAGAGGGCGTTGCGGTCACTCTAGAGTGTTAGTTTTAAACTAAATTTAAGTAAATTTAAGTAAAGCTTTTATGTTAGAACCAAATATTTGAGACTTATATATATAACCTAAATTAATATAATATACATATATAATATATATTCCATTTAAGCCATTAAAGTGAAGCGAGTATACACCTTAGCACATCCAATGGGCGTCAAACTGCCGCGAAAGCTCCAAATCATGGTGAGCATGCTTCCATTATTTTATAATTTTTCCTATATTTCAATGCTTTCCTTTATTTTCCTATAATTTAACCATATTTCCTATTTTGTATTTCTCGCGGTTTTCTCGAATTTCCCGCTTGACTATTTCGCTTTTCGTAATAAGGATGGCGCTCTATGCACTAAATCCCTTTGATAAAATTAAACTGCTTCTCCAAAGAGCTGCACTGAACTGAATTTAGTATATCGTCATCTGCTTATTGATCTGACTTTACTGAGGCTTTTACGTTAAAACAAATTTAAATTTTATTTATGGCCGGGAGTAGTGGCGTACTCCTGTAATCCCAAGCGTCTGGGAGGCAGAGTTTGTGGATGGCCGTGTGAGGACGACCACTAATCCCCCAACGGGTGGTTGTTATACTTCCGCCACGGGTGTCCCAACCCTATCCCCAAGTATCCCCCCGTGGCCGTAACACATATCTCGCACCTGATTTATCAAATGGACGAGCGGACTGAATTGTCCCACCCGTTACGAGCTTTAAATAAGAACTTATTTATGCAAATTTTCCTATATGGTCCTATATTATCAAGGATGAAACTCCTTTATGTTCCTATATTATCAAGGATAAAACTCCTATATTTTCAAATAAAATACTCCTATATTCTTGAGAATTTATTTTTACCTCTCCGAGGGGACAAAGTCCCCTAGGAGGGGTTATACAACGACCGTGTCTGTCTGTGGGTGGGTGGGTCTGTGGGTGGGTCTGTGGGTGTGTCTGTCTGTCAGGACTGCGAACGCGTTCGCATTTTCGGTGCAAAGTGTAATCACTGCGTACGCAGTTTCTCAAAGGGTTGGCAAAACCACCGTGCGACGGTGAGCGTTAACGGATGCATTTGCGGTTTGGTTTGGATGGTGTTTTCTCGCTCACCGTCGTGTATTACGGTTTTTGTAATGTTTATGCGTAGGTTGTGAGTGTTGAATTTGTTGTGTTTGTGTTCTGATGGATGTGCATGTTGAGTCTGTTGTGTTTATATGGGCGTTTTCTCTCCAACTTCTTCTTAATGACTTTGGGACGGACCGAGTGCTGAGTGTAATGCTACCTCTCAACGTTCAATGGCAGGGTTTCCACCAGTTGTACACGGTATTCGTCTTAGCATCAATTTGCGATCGCATCGGGCGGGATTTGAACCCGAGACCTCCTGATTGACAGGCGGACGTTCTACCACAGAACCACCGACACTTGTTACGCCTTATTGAAAATTAGACCTTCAGCTTTATCGGAAGCGTATTTAATAGAGTACGAAATTTTGGTTTAATTGAAATAGAATTGAAATTGAAATTATTGCATCGAAGAAATTCTAATTTAGCGATTTCTCATTTGATTAAAAACAAATGCGTCACCCAGGTTTCGAACCCGGGCCGTTCAGTTAGGCAGTAGAGCGCTCTACCACAGAACCAACGATAACTTCAAGCTACACAGCAAATAAGACACTCATTGTAAGCATAATAGTTAACAAAGTCTTGAATTTTTTTACGAATGAAATTGTGAAGGCCTAATGTGGTTTTTTTACGAAAAAATTATAAAGACTTAATCTTGTATAATATAATAAGTTGCTTTATTTCAATTTGGTACTTTTGTTTAGTGTTTTTTTAATGAATGGAGTTTAAGATTGTTTCTTCTATTATTTGACGTTTTATTTTTGTGGTTGTATATTTGTTTTATCTTTTATTCTTTTAAAATTATTTACTTCTTCCGCAAAATGGTTCATTTTTTGGAGGAACCTTTTTACTTATTTTTTGTGTATTAATGTTTTGAGAACCTTTACGTTTGGGAAAGGATAATTTTTGACGGAACCTTCAAAGTGTATACGTCGCATTTTCAAAAAATTTAATGGTCAAATCTTGTTTTAGCGCAGTCAGCAGATAAGATAAAGGGTAGAACCCGTTAGTTTTTTGTAATTTATTTAGTTTTTTTCAGTCGTATATTCTTATCTATTAGGTTTAGCGTATTGGTTTTCAAGCTTAATAATTCATTTATTAACAACATATCGAGTTGGTCTTGTTTTCAACTCGGTCGTAATTTATTTTAAACGTTTTCTCGGCTGATTAAGATGTTTAATGCAGTTCATCAATTGGGTTCGTTTGTGTTTATTTATAAAGAACCCTAACTATTCCCTCTACGGTCATTTATTGATATACGTTTAGTCAAGTGGCTTTCTGTGCTTTGTGAATGGTAAGTTTTTCGCTTCTTGTGAATAAGTTTTTTGTTGGTGTGGATATTTGGATATCTACGATTCCTAATGCAGTCATTGATATCCTGGGTGTGCGAGTCATTATATGATATGGGAAATTGGACGGTTTTGGTCTTTTTCATGCGGTATGTGTCACAACGTCAACAGGTTCCGACAGTCTACGAGTCGTCCACTACCAGATATCTACGGTATCTTGATCGGGCGATAGTTGAAATAAAATGAGCGTTAACTATGCGGCAAGTATTTCGTAAGCGACAAAAATACAAATACCCTCTGTAGATATTTCTTTCATTAAAATTGGCTTCGTATTATTTTTAACTGCTAAACTTGTACCGTAAATAGGGTTAAAGTCAATTGTGCATTGTTTTAGTACGTCTAACTCACTGTTGTAACTACTTAATTTATAATATTCTGAATAAATTAATCTCGGTTGTTTCGTCTCAATTATTTTAATTCAAATTAAAATTTTATACCGGGCGGGATTGAACCGGGATTACGTTATTAGTAAATAACTCTGAATTGGGGAGATATAACTTTGAGGGTCATCTCGAGAAATTATTACCACTAGGGACAATGCTTCCGAGGAGAGGTATATTTTGGCTTGCCAACTTGTTATTATTACGCAGGAATTAATAAAATTAGAAGTTTCATTTCAACCAAGGAATACCTCTGCGTCATTCTAAAATTGTATGACCGAGGCCTGATTATTCGTGGCCTTAGTAGTCCAATGGTAGTGGCGTTGGTACGGTAGCTCTAAGGTCGTAGGTTCGATTCATGCCCGAGGTGATATGATTTTTCTCAGCCACTCTGGTTTGGAACAATACGCAGAGGTATTCCTTAATTTGTTTAAATGAAACTTCTACTCCTATATTCTCTTATAAATCGACTGTTGAATTTCCTATATTCCTATAAATTTTGGGGTTTTTCAGTGACCACCCTGCCAAATAATACAGCGTACAGTAGCACTGCGAAAAATATAGCGCTTGAACTCAAAAATGATATTTATTTTATTGTTAAACCTTCTTTAGCTTTGTAAAAACAAAAGTTTCATAAAAGCCGAAGTATAACGCAAATCGAGATCAGTTAATAACAGTAAAACTGAGTTTACCGCAGTCCGATTATTTAACAGCAGCTACTTACTCTTTTTTGTTGAAAAAATGTCGGTCAGGTTTGTTGGACATCGCTAATTACGAGCGACGACGGGCTCAAGTCTCAAATTAATAATAATAAAGCGAGTGCTTATAAAGGAAATTGTTTATTCCTAATCGCTGATTTTATAAAAAAAAAAGTGGTCTTTCCCAATTTGTTAAAATATTACTCTTACGTCACAAGACCCAGCTTTATTAGTATATAGACTTGTCACTAAAACCCGGAGGCCGCGGTACTCTATACTCATTTTACCCTGACTGGATTGCGACGGTTACGGACGGCAAAACAGCTTTAATTAATATATTTAATATATGCTATATTCAAGATACTACACTTTGAACTTCGCCAAAAGACCGAAATTCTTAATTCTTTAGGCATACACACGGAAAAGGCTTAAATTATTACAATGTTTTTAAAAGACTTCTTCTATAGACGCTAAGCCGTATAATGCAATGAACGTATAATCGGTAAATATTGTCATTAATCAGTTGGTTAAATTGGGTACGGTGCCACGCGTTGAAACAGCTATTGCAGCGTTCTACTTTCGTTATGAATGTGTCGGAGTTCGGCCACTGGCTTTTTTTCCTTGGTTATACAAATAGGCATATTTCTCTGGCAAATATCGAGTACCGCAGATAGAAACTACACTTTTATCTTACTCAAAAGACCGAGTTTTCAATTCTTTAGGCATACACACGAAAATGGCTTCAATTAATGCTATTTTTTTTTAAAGTATTTTCTATAGACACTAGGCCGTTTAATAAAAAGCAAATAATTATGTAGTAAACATGTAATTAGTTAACATTGTTATTAACCAGTTAGTTAAATTGGGTACGGTTCTATGCGTGGAGACAGTTATGGCGGCGTTCTATTTCCGTGTTGAATGTGTCGGTGTTCCGTCACTGGCTCTTTTTCTTTGGTTATACAAATAGGCATGTTTTTTCGGGAAATACCGGGTACCCCAGCTATTAATTTCATAAATTGAAAAAACCAGATAATTTTCCGTGAATAAACGTGGTCTTCGAATCTTATTTTAAAAAACGAGCTAAAATGTGCAAAGGTGCTATAATCATTAATAGAATTGGGAGATGCGTACTTCTCCATAAGATATTAATTATATACTTTTGTTATTTTCAATATTGCTTGCTTAATCTATCGACATTCACAGTGAAGATATGTCTCATCCTAATACGAAATATCGCATTTCATTGTTTGGCAATATAAAACACCACTTTATCGATCCTTATCCTTAGTACAGTAGTTTTCGTATTAAATGTACGGTGAAAGAGTTGTGATTACATTTGTACACTTCATAATACCTTAAGATAACATAAAATTAATTCTTTGCACTTTTTAACGACAAATATTACCCATTTTCGATTTTATACGCAATTCGGTCGACTAGATTGCCATACTTAATTTTTAATCGTTAATATTAATCCTTAAGCTTAATTTCAATACGTAATCGTTAATCGTAATCATTAATCGTAATGGGGTTTTCCAACAAGTTCTTCGGTTTCCCCTTTCCATAGAAACTTGTAGAGGTTAACGGCAATAGTAAGTGTAGCGAGCTGTAGGCTCGCGTGGCGTGAAGGGCTTGCCACCCACCTCCTACGCCTTGTAACACGGCCACCTATTTAAAGGCATTATAAGTCGCTAGATGACTTCGGCCTATGGCGGTGCCTTGGATATTAGCCTAGCTGATAATTAGTATTATTATTATTATTAATATTATTATAATCGTTAATCTTAAATTTTAATCGCTTATCACAAACTTAAATCGTTAATAATTAAAAGATTTTCGTACGCCTTTAATCTTTCATGGATATTGAAAGATCACAAGAATTGAGAATGGATTTGCTTTCGTTTTTCCTGTTTTCAGACTTCCCTCCACTTGTAGCCAACTAACCATAGACCTCGTAAGATTAAATAATATCACTAACGTCGAAGCCGTCCTCACTTAATGGCGTTTGAAATTTGCTAAATAGCATGCATGGAAAACCAAACACATCATCATTTTTTATTTTATTTTAGCTCCGCGTGGGGAGAGGTGGGAGGGGGCTACTTAGCCTGGATTCACGTTGCCTTCCCCCGCGCGCGCGCGCTTTAGCATGTGTTGTCTACATTCTTAACATTAACAGGTGTTCTTTAGTAGGGTGCGTTTTTAATAAGCGTTAATTACCGGTCAATAATATTTGGTGGTATATACTTTATTGCAATTTAGTGGCCGCCATCTTTTTTTCTACCCGTACAGGTTTTATTCCCGACAATATTTATTTGCGGTAAATTTGAAATGCTTTATTGACATTTAAGTGGCCGCCATATTGGTTTTTACACGTACGTAGCTGATTGGAAAGGGTATTTTCTATTTAACAAGCTAGTTAGTGATAAGAAATAATGAAACTCACTAACAGCGTGGAAATCTAAATGGTTCAATGGCTATATCATGTAAGTATAGAAAAGCTTTATTATAAGTTAGACAAACAATTTATTTTGATAAAATAAACACAAATATACCTTATTCTTTTAATTATATGTAAATTATGTACACTTAAATATGTTTACTTCCTCAAATGATATGTACAATTAAATGTGTACACTTTATTCAAATGATTTGTACACTTAAATATGAATACTTTATTCAAATGATATGTACACCTAAATATGTATACTTTATTCAAATGATATGTTCACTTATATGTATACTTTATTCAAATGATATGTACACCTAAATATGTATACTTTATTCAAATGGCGTGTACACTTAAATATGTATACTTTATTCAAATGGCATGTACACTTAAATATGTATACTTTATTCAAATGGCATGTACACTTAAATATGTATACTTTATTCAAATGGCATGTACACTTAAATATGTATTCTTTATTCAAACGGCATGTACACTTAAATATGTATACTTTATTCAAATGGCATGTACACTCTGTTAAATAAGTCTTCGGCCGTTGGGATTTTGGCACTAATGAATGATAGCAAGTTGAAACCCATTTTATTTTTAATATTTTACTAATATCTTTCATACCTATGTCTTGATTCACGTGTAGCATTTCCATATCCGCCGGAAACGCCAAATATCGTTTTTGACAACTTTTTTAATAATGATAGGCATTTTAGAATTTTCCGAATGAGACCCGAATGTTCGATAGGCCATATCTTAGCAGCCGTTCGACGTAGCCAGATAACAATGACACTTTCTACATACGAATCGACCCCTGGGAATCCAAAAATGCAGGTTTCAGGGGCGTAACATCATTATTAAAAAAGTTGTCAAAAACGATATTTGGCGTTTCCGGCGGATATGGAAATGCTACACGTGAATCAATACATAGGTATGAAAGATATTAGTAAAATATTAAAAATAAAATGGGTTTCAACTTGCTATCATTCATAGTTTTTGAGATAATCGCAAATTAGTGCCAAAATCTCAACGGCCGAAGACTTATTTAACAGAGTGTACACTTAAATCAGTATACTTTAATCAAATGGCATGTACACTTAAATATGTATACTTTAATCAAATGGCATGTACACTTAAATATGTATATTTTATTCAAGTGGCATGTGAAAGATATCTTCAAAATTCGCGCTAGAAAATATCTTGGTGCTTTCATGATCGCGATATTTTGAAGCGAGTAGAGTGAAACCACCGAGCGATGGCGGTTTAAGGAAAATCGATCTCTTCTAACCAGTGTAGAGTTTTCGCTCCTCGCTGGGCGATTTTCCCGGAACGTAGTTCAGTTAATGAAAGTTCGCCATCATAAATCGAAAGGTGTTGCGTCACGTTGAACAAATAATATATAATTTGCGTTGTTTATTTTGATTCCACTGACTTGTCTCGTTTTTACCTCTCCGAAAGGACAAAGTCCCCTAGGAGGGGTTATACAATCACCGTGTCTGTATGTCTGTGTGTCTGTGTGTATGTCTGTCTGTCCTGCGAACGCGTTCGCATTTTCCGTGCAAAGGTTAATTATTGCGTACGCAGTTTCTAGGACTGTCGAAGGGTTGGCAAAACCACCGTACGATGGTGAGCGTTAACGGATAAATTTGCGGTTGGGTTTGGTTTGGATGGTGTTTTTTTGTTAACGCTCACCGTCGTGACGGTTTTAACTCAGTTTCATTATTGTAATGTTTATGTGTAAAGCCTTGTTTTCACTGGGCATAACGCGCCCAAAACATTTTGCGGTAGGATTTCAGTTTGCGGAAATTCTGTAGATGACCGCGGCAGCGCTGCGATATCCTCTCTTTACCGCAGAACGCGGCAGAAGTTTAATCACTTCTGTCGTCTGCTAGAAAGGCTTTTTTATGGGCCTTGTAGTAAAAAACTGATAATTTCTAACCTCATCGATTAATAATTCTTGATCTTTAAACGATAACCTTTCCAATACTACAAGCTTAGCCACTAGCTTTCCTAAATTCCTATTTAGGTAATTTTCTAGATTTTTCAACATGTTTTTTTGTCCATTAGTCACGTGGTATCGTAACTTCTGATTGGCCAACGCTTCAAATTTCCGGGTAGCGGCGCGGAAAAATAGAAACCATGGAAAGCGTCGAAGTGCGTTAAAAGTGCGGCGTTACCGCGAGCGTTTGCGTTAATAACGCAAAGTTAACGCAACGCGAACCAAATTTCGGCGCGTTAAGGGCCAGTGAAAACTAGGCTTAAGATGTGAATGTTATGACGGTTGTGGGTGTTGAGTTTATGTTATGATGGTTGTGGGTGTCGAATCTGTTGAGTTGGTTTTTGTTGAGTCGGTTGCGTTTGTTGTGTTGTGTTTGTTGGTTTGCACAGGCGTTTTCTCTACAACTTCTTCTTAATGACTTTGGGACCGAATGCCGAGTGTTATGCAACCTCTCAACGTCCAATGGCAGGGTTTCCACCAATTGTACACGGTATTCGTCTTAGTATCAATTTGGGATTTATTAGCGCCGACCGGGAATCGAACTTGGGTCTGCCTCGTGCAAGAGTTTTAATCTAACCACTCAACCACCAACGCTTGTTAAGTTACGGTGTTTTTCTAAAAAACAGCTTTGGCGAATGTCCTTTACAAAGTTATAACGTTACATCATTTTAAATATTTATAAATTATATTAATCTTCTATTTAATTAAATATTTATAAATTATATTAATCTTCTATTTAATTAAATATTTATAAATTATATTAATCTTATATTTAATTAAATATTTATAAATTATATTAATCTTATATTTAATTAAATATTTATAAATTGTATTAATGTTATATTTAATTAAATATTTATAAATTATATTAATCTTATATTTAATTAAATATTTATAAATTATATTAATCTTATATTTAATTAAATATTTATAAATTATATTAATCTTATATTTAATTAAATATTTATAAATTGTATTAATCTTATATTTAATTAAATATTTATAAATTATATTAATCTTATATTTAATTAAATATTTATAAATTATATTAATCTTATATTTAATTAAATATTTATAAAATACATTAATATTATATTTAATTAAATATTTATAAATTACATTAATATTATATTTAATTAAATATTTATAAATTACATTAATATTATATTTAATTAAATATTTATAAATTACATTAATATTATATTTAATTAAATATTTATAAATTACATTAATATTATATTTAATTAAATATTTATAAATTACATTAATATTATATTTAATTAAATATTTATAAATTACATTAATATTATATTTAATTAAATATTTATAAATTACATTAATATTATATTTAATTAAATATTTAAGTATTTTAATGTAAAATTTGATCGTGATCAGGAATTGAACTCGGGGCACATTATTACCATGCGGTTAGTACACCGCCGACCCATTGACTTCATTAAGGAACATATTTAATTAAAGGAACCATTATGATAAGGCGGGTTTTTTTACTAAACGGATGAATACAATATCTGTGGATATTTTTTATTGAACTTTGTCTTTTAATTTTTGGTGAACTTGTTTTTATTTCGTCGGGAATTGAACCGGGAGCGCGGTTTTAGGACTTTGATTCGTTGCCGCTGTGTTATTGATTCCTTTTACGTTGCGTTATAAATCTGTAATATGTTATTCAATGACGTTGTTAAACTCTTTAATTGTCAGTAGGTTTAGTTTTTTCGGATACTCTTTTTTTAATATAATATGTATCTGGGTTTTAAGCAAAGGAAGGGTCGTATGTTATTTTTACTGATCGAGATAATGTTGTTTTTTGTCTATTCTTTGATCTTATATTTTTATCTTTGGTTTTTTGAGATTATTTTGTTTCCACGAAAACGTACAGTTTTGGAGGAGACTTTAAGATGTGTAGGTCGTGTTGTTTAGCTTATCCGGTTTCATGATAATAACGTTGAAATTTCCTGTTTGTTAATAGTAAGGTGTCGCACTAACTATTTCGTCTACGGTCATTTGATATACGAGCTGTGGTTTAGTCAAGTGGCTTTCTGTGCTTGTGATGGTAAGTTTTTCGCTTCTTGTTAATACATTTTTTATTGGTGTGGATATTTAGACATCTACGATTCCTAATGCAGTCATTGATATTGGAAATTGGATGGTATTGGTCTTTTTCATGCGGTATGTGTCACAACGGCAACAGGAAATCTACGAGTCGTCCACTACCAGATGTCGAATATATTGCTATTCTACGGTATCTTCATCAAGGGCGAGTGTTGAAATAAAATGAGCGTTAAAGATGCGGCAAGTATTTCGTAAGCGAGAAAAATACAAATACACTCTGTAGATATTTATTTCATTAAAATTTGCTTCGTATTACATTAGACTGATAAACTGGTTCTGTAAATAGGGTTAAATTCAATTGTGCGTTGTCCTAGTTCGTCTAACTCACTGTTGTAACTACTTAATTTATAATATTCTGAGTAAATTAAACTCTGTTGTTTCGTCTCAATTATTTTAATTATAATTAAATTGTATACCGTGCGGGATTGAACCGGGATTACGTTTTTAGTAAATAACTCTGAATTGCGGAGATATCTTTAAGGTTCATCTCGAGAAAATAATACCACTAGGGACAATTCTTCCGAGGAGAGGTATATTTTGGCTTGCCAACTTGTTTTATTGTGTTTTCTTTAATTTGGGAAGTTCTGCTTATATTAAAGGAACCAAAGCTTTAACAAAAAAACTATTAAATGAAAAAAAGCTAAAGCAAAACGGGCAGAAATTGAATAAAGGGAAACATTAATTGAAATAGGACAAAAGGTATGACAATTATCGAAATAGAATATTTTGAAAATAGATAAAACCGGTAATTAAAATTAAATTATTTTATTATTATGCAGTCAATTGTATAGTGATAAGAAAAGTTATTTATTTAAACTTTATTACTTAATTAGAAAATTTTAAGGAATTGTAGGGGATGAGTTGAGAAGTATGCCTATTTTTCCCCATTTTCCTACGATGACTTAAAAGAGCGCCAGAGAGCTTCAAAGTGTGGCCTACTAGCCGCTGGAAGTAGGCGGCCACAAGCGCAAAAGCAAGCAGCAGAGAAACGCGAACATTAAGGTTTGGGTTCGTATGATAGGTGAAAAGGGACTTAGTAAACCAATCTAGGTAACCAGCGTAATAAAGTAGAACTTAAACAGAATTTAAAGTCCCTGCTGCTTGAGAGATTTTAAACGCTTTCCATATTGTCAATCGAAAATGAAGAGGCGAAATAATTAAATTTACATGAAATTATCAAGAATGTTTAGCAAAAAGAGCTAGGCGTCAATTTTAGACGGAACGAATACTTAATACGTAATCAAAATAAAATCTTTTTTCATGCTACATTTCTTTCTTGGAAGGAACTAATCAGATAAAATTATGGGAAGCGGTGTCGTATTAACTGCTACCCTGTCCGTCGGTCCAAAAGGCTCAAGCCCAAGAGCCCAAGGTCAAGTCCCTTAAAATACTCATTTTTGACAAGAGTCCGGGCCCCTAGGGTTAAGCCTACTCAGCCTTATGATTAGTGTGCACGGGGGGAGGTAACCTCAACAAAGTCATGAGCCTCACAAATTCATTTTGCACACGGCCCCTCGAAAGCCAGGCTAGCCCTATGCTTTGCTACTCTGACGAAGATGATTTTTAGCTGTTAGAAAACTATTTTTTGCCGTCTTAGGCTGCACAATTCTTTTTTGATTCGGCAATTTGTAACAACTTCTTTCATGCCGCGCAGCAAAGCAAAATTGAACAAAAGATTGGTGTAATATTTTTAAATATCACGTCAGAGTTAAGCTTAAGACTTCACTTTTCTTTCCAAATGACTACTATAGAAATAATTTTGGTTTTCACCTTAATTTGGCTACACGGTGTTTTGTTAACTGTTTAATAATTCTAGTTTAGGTAAAAATATTTACAAATAATTTTTTAACTTTATTTTGTTATTCATGCATTTGAATAGAATATTTGTCAGTCTAAGCCGTCACTCGAAAACGTGTAACCAGCCTCGTATGAGTGTAGATAGCTTTATTCTGTGCAAAATTCACTCCTTCAAGTTCGCACTAAACTATTTCGAGGGGTGGATAAATGAGTCAATTTAATTGGGTTCTTATACTAATATAATGCTGAATATATTTTAAGCCATTTAATTTGTAAAAATTTGTTTAACAAGCTGGGATGATAACCCGCTCTTCTTGCTGCAAGATGAGAAGGCTCACCAATACACCACACCACTAAGCTTCTAGTATTTGTGCAACCTAAGAGCTTTTAAAATAATCGATTGACCTTAACCGAAGTAATTTTTCTGCAATAGGAACAAGTTGAGGAAACATAGCAAACTTTTCACTTTGTCTTTTTAGTTATATGACACTCGGTTATAATATATTTTAATTTCATAAACTAATTTTTATGAAACATTTTATTCTATACATACAGTATAAACAGAACAGATATTTAACTAACAACCTTGCGAAATAAATCAGTAACATCAGTTCAAGGGCAAATGGCATTAAAATATAGCCGTTAATATTCTTTAAATAGAACACATTTTTTAAATAACGAAGCATTTTGCACAAGTGTAATAATCAATTAAAGGGCGCAATAATCACTCTAAATAAACTGACGGTAATATCTCTTACGTGTTTCTTTAAAACCTTTTGAACTTCGAAAAGCTGTGATCAGTGGCGCCGCCAGGATTTTTTCCCACGTAGGCACTACAATTTGGAGCCCCCCTTGCCCACCAATTTTTAATATATTTACTTCAACCATAAGTAACATAATAAACATAAGTATGACTCTACCTATTTACCTAATGCATTTTTTTAATAATAGTCTGTTTCGCCATTGACAACGTAAATTATTATGTGACTAAAGACTAATAACTATTAGTTGATAGTCACAAGTTTGAAAATTTTCAGCCATTTCTCTATTAATTCGGCTACAGAAAATTTAACAATATGAAAAAATAGTGCCCCCTTTTTTAATAAATTTGGGGCCCCCTCTAGTTTTCCACGTAGGCACGTGCCTACTCGTGCCTATTGCTGGCGGCGCCACTGGCTGTGATTAATTATTTCCAGACCAAATACAACGACGGAGATAGCCATACCATAAATCCATGAACGGAAAACCACTTTCAGAAAATTGACGTTTAGAGGCCGAAAGGCAATAACCCATCGCGGCTTACCCGCTCGAGTGGAACGCAATTTATTTATTATGTCGAATGGCCCTCTTTGGTAGGTCTCTACGAATGTGGCTGATCTGAAACAAATAAGGTGATCAAAATCTATTGCAGTTTGAATTTCAGATATGTGAGCTCAGCTCAGGTGTACTCATATGTGCTAGAGCTTAAGAACTTAAGTGTTACTCTAAGCCTCAATATCAATTATTAATATTAACACTATATGAGAGCAGGAAAAGGAATTTTCTAAATTGTGTTTTTAAACTTCTGTAGTTGAAACGTGTTGCTACACTGACACACTGTCTAGGCAAAAGAACTACATCAGTACCTGTTTCTTCTGTTAAGTAACATTAAAATTACTAAATATCTGGAATTAAGTCCAAAATTATCACGTGACAAGACAAAGGTGATTAAAATCATAATAACTTCTACTCACAAAAATAACGCTTTCTCAATGACTGACTGATTGAGATTGGGTGAAATAAACAACCGCCATGTTTTGGAAAAATATTTCTCTTGACCCTCGTAAAAATGCTGGCACAATTGACTGACAAACTTCATTGTTGACGAATAAAAGATAGCAGTAACCGTCACGGAATTAGAATTAATTAACTTAGTTTGATTCTTCGGCAGCGGAAAAGTTATTTTTCGAAGTAACTCTGATTCTTCAGGAGAAAGTATCTTCTAAAATATTAACAAGAAATATAAAACTTCTAACGTATATACATTTCATTAAGAGTAAATGTTATATTCGAACTATTTGGATAATAATATATTCCAAAAAGCTGGAAATCAAGCTCTCTGTTTAAAGCAATTTTGCTGTATATTTATATATATGCAAAATGGTTTTTATATGTTATATTGTAATAATTCTTGGAAGATAATGCTCAATATCTCATTCTTTAATTAAGGATTGTTGATATTTTCTGGTGACCCCTAGCGGTGGCGCTGGCCGTTGCTGCAAAGGGTCCTCGTGTCAAAGTATTTTTTCTTTAACCATATCTCTCCTTTCGTTATAACGAACCACGCTAGCCTGTCAAAGGTGAAGAAAGAATCACGGGAAAGGGGTGTCCAGGAAAGTGTTGTGGCCAGATGTTTTCTCTCTTCTGGTCATTCCCTTACTTTTCGGATTAGTCCCCATTTTCTTGGTTCAACTCCGTCGCGTGCCCTGTTACACGTTTTACCTTGCTCTTCTATTTTTATTTCAAGTCCAAATTGTTGGTTGCCAATTACCGAGTTCGGAGAAATTCTCCAAATGTTGTCAAATATTTATCGCAATGTCAAGTTTATAGTGTGATGTATGCCTGACGTCTCGGTGGGGCCAGGTTTGTCATTATTTTGATTTAAGATTTATAGGTGATGCTACGTTTGACCCTTTGTGGTTCGCGACGTTGGGAATGAAAATTATTTTAATGAGCTCCATTACGCTACGGTGGTCATTGAATGAGCCCATTCCGGACTATGGAACTATTGGGTTAAGAGTGACCAAGGTTATAGACCACGTGAGACAAAAACTAAGGAAATGACGGTTTTTTGGAGGATATGGCGGGCTCCCACTAGAATTAAGTAAAAAGGACAAAAGGTTCTAAAAGACGGACGAGGAGGTCAAATCACCAAATCAGACTGTGAGTTCACCGGTGTAGTAGGCTGTTTTATCACTTGGAGCATATATAAATTTCTGACCACATGTCAAAATGGTAGAGCGCGAAGTGGGAACTGGTCGCCCAATTGCTGCGCCTTTTTTCGGGATGAGTGGCTTGCGTCGAGGGTGACACCATCAGTAGCATGGCACTACTACCTATGCTGGATTTGTCACCTGTCCGGGCTTATGGACGCTGGCGTGGGGCATTATGATGAGACCACCGGTGTAGTAGGCTTTTGATTCGCTTGGAGCACCGGTATACAAATTTCTGACCCAATATCAAAAAGGTAGATTCCCTATACACGAACTTATGCACGCCCGTTAGAAACAATGAGCGTTTTGCTACGTGTGTTTGGCGCGCTTGTGCGCGAAAAGGCCTCGAACGTGATGTGATCAAGGGGCGGGTCAAGACACCGTTAACCATGGACCACGAACCGAACCCATCTAAATAAGTTTTCCCATCTAACGTAGTAGAACTTTAATTGTCTGTTAAATTATTTTGGGTGTTTGGTTAACATAATTAAAGTTAACTGTTTGGAGTTTAAATGCTAGTTGTTTGCGGGACTTAACGACTAAAAGTGAAAGTGTTCCGACCTCTGACCCTGGGGTTAATAAGACAAAGTGCCCCCTAGGTCATTACACTGGGTACAACCGAGCTCCGTCTATTGGGAAATTTAAATATGGGCGTCAAGTAGTTATTGGTTCCAAGTGACAATATATCCAACCCGGATGAAATAGGTCACGTACCTTTTGATTAAAGCCAGAAAACCATGGTTTTGGATTTATCTGATTGCCTCTAAGAATTCTCAGCCCTGCTGAGACCGATCTTACAGCTCGATAAGTAAAATCTAAGAAGAAATATCTGGTCTTTTTTGGTCGATTCCTCGTTACTAACGCAATAACATGAGCTTACGAACATAACCACAGGAGGACAACTTCGTTGAACTAGGTTTAATCACTTGGTTATCATTTTCATGGTTTAGAATTAAACGTCGATTCGTAGCTACTTTTTCATAACCACAAACTATGGTTAGCCGTGCGTAAAGAATTTTTAAGCTGGTACGAATGTAACAAATATTTAAGATGGCCTTTGTGCGCAGAACGTTGTTAATTATTTTCTAGTAATTGACCTTCCGGTCAACCGTTTTTCAAGCAAGACGACTAAATAACTTTTCGATATGCATCTGGTATTAAAACCTCAGGTTAAGTTTTGAAATAGACCTCCGGTCTCTTGTTAATTAACCTTATTAAGGCCTTTGCGCCATCTCTTGGTTTGTAGAGGATAACAGTGTATTTCTTAACATCAAAATTAAATTTATCGTAGGCATTTCTCAATTAATAAATAGTTCTTTAACTTAGTAGTTAAACCGAAAACTATCCTTAAACATTTATGAGCTAAGTAACCCTAAGTGCCTCGCTAACCCCAAAAGTGACAGTTATGCGAGTGTCCTGCTAATAGGATCCATGCAAATTTAAATCATTTATCCCTTTTCGCATCCTCTTTAAAAGTAGAGGAAATCCGGTAACAATATTGAAAACTATCAAAATCCTCTGAAATTTTTTCATAATACGCTTAAATTTAAAGCCAGTGTCCTATAGGTCATTCTTTTAAAGATTTACGGGAGTAGTGGCTCACTCCTGTAATCCCAGGCGTCCGGGAGGCAGAGTATATGGATGGCCGTGGGAGGATGACCACCAATCCCCCAACGGGTGGTCGGAATACTTCCGCCACGGGTGTCCTCACCCCTGTCCCCACGTATCCCCCCGTTGGCGTGGCCGTTACACATATCTCGCCCTGATTAATCAGATGGACGAGAGGACTGAACTGTCCCACACGTTACAATCGAATAAAAAAACTGGTTCAGCGAAGAATATCGTGCGGCAGTTTTAAGGCTGTGCAATTTTTTAACGTAGGCTTTTGCGTGGCCATAAAAAAATAAAAAATAATAGCGGCAATAACTAAAATAACGGGATAAATAATTCTAAAGTAGTTATTTAAATGCAGTTTCTTTGTAACTCCAACACATAAAAATATTTTTATAACTATCCCAAACAGGCTTGTGGCACTATTACAATTTAGAAATTTAATTGTATCTTTTCCATTTGCAAGTACCCAAAGAAACGCACAGGTATGAATGGACCCTATAAATATGCTTTGTTACACTAAATGTGTTGAATAAAGCTCGTAGTAGGTACTCATCTCCCATTACTGCTGGTTTCCGTTGCTTATTCAAAATTGGATATTACATTTCAGTAAAAAAATGTATCATTATAAGGAATTTTCAATATATTGAATAATGATAAATGGTTTATGTGTAAGTTGCCTTCCAACTACATAGATAAATTATTATGGTACATTACCTTATTAGGTATATGGTGTGCGTATATGTTTTCAATTTCTACCGCTGCCAATAGTTGCGGAATGGTATCAATATAGTGAAGCTCAAGCGTAGTTTGCCCAACTTTCATATTAGCTTGGTAATTTCTATTGAGGATCAATGTTGCACCGAGTAGCCAACCTAACAGCAACAGCCTCGAAGAAGCAAGTCGGTTACAATCGTCGCTAGCTGCAGAAAGGAACAGAAGACCCCATTTGCAATTTTTATAAATTTTACCGGAAAAAAGTTTAAAAAGAATTGTTTCCACAAAAATATTATTTTAAAGTGCTTACTCATAAAAAAATATAACATTTTGCCAAGAAAAGAGATATGTTACCAAATTTGTTAATTATTATATTACTGCCTCAGTCAATTGAAAATATTTTTTTTAAATTGTCGATGTTTACGAATGAAATTGAGTTTGTACACTTTAGTGCTTTGTTTTCGCCAATTCTCGAAATAAAAGTATAATATTTTTACTATAAAACGATTTATTATCCTGTTCCGGGAAATAAAATGAACTATGCCTCATAAACTATGTTCTGGAATATTAGGGCTACTCAATAAACCTTCAAAAGCAAAAGTAAATAGCGTAAACTTATGAAATCATCTCCTTAACTAGAAAAATCTGCTAAAATAGCTACAGGCAGCTATTCTGTAAATGTTTTTACCACGACACGAACTAAATGTCACCACAGTATCGGAGTTTGACTACTCTACTTACCCTCCTCCGAAATTCCAGAAGAGGTGAAAAGAGTTGAGATATATTGAGCCAAATAAATCTATTGCTCTTCCTGAAGATCCTTTTCATGTTAAAACATTCCTGTTCTCGAAATGAAACGCGTGCAAAATTTTAAACGTTTGTTTATATATATTTTTTAACCTTGAAAACAATTTACAAGATGCAACTGCTGTGGTTTTTAACCTCACTTACCGTTTCGCAATAGATCGTTTAAAGTCTCAATTTCGAGGGGCTGATCACTCCACGTAATCGGTGTACAGAGCCGTACCTTTGAGTGTACTAATGGGATTACGCGTAATCTTTGAAGTCCCTGCCTTTGGCAGTGCTAATCTAAGCGTAATCCGGTGTATAGACTTTCTAAGAGTGGTTAGCCCCTCGCTCAATTTGGACACTTAGTTTCACGAAACATAAAGATACGCCTTACACGTTTAAAATCATTCGCAAAAGACGTAGACAAAAACTTTGTTGGGGAACATTACGTACGTGATGTCAGTTAGGAAAATGTAATTTTTTTATTCATTCCATGTTTATTAATATATTATATTTAAATTTTTTTAGAAAGTATGGTTTGACAACAACGTTTTACCTAAACCTTATCCAAATTTCCTGTATGAGTATAACACTTACAGAGAAATTTAAAACATCTACACCAAACTGACTGCGAACGCCGTCTAAACATTTAATTTAAAACATTGTAAATTTAATAGCAGTACGATATTGTGGAAACAATTGCTTTTATGAATTCTAATTTATCTTTTACGATTTTGTAAGAGATGCGATAGGTAGAAAAATAAACGGTTGAAAAATCTTTCAATTTTGTTCCTTTCATATTTCATTTTTCGGGTAATTCTTCGGAAAACTAACGCCGTCACCAAAGAGACGAGAAGGAGCGATGCGATAAGTGAAGTTCTAGTTTCTACGGCCAATGCTTCCTCCATTTTCAAAGAATATCCGTTTTGGAGTTGCCCGTCCAGACAGCTGTAGATACGGCTGTCCTCCGAATCGATCGGTTGGGTAAATACAACATGATTTTCTACTAAGTCAATTGTCAGCGTATTCTTCTCGAATGGTTGTGCGCATATATCTATAACCTATAAGTTGCGAGATATAAGGATCTATAGGTTGTTATTGAGTTGTAATGTTGAAGTATACTTACGCCACTGACGAGGTTCGACGGAAATATTTCTGTTCTAGTTGAATTTATGCTCTTAAGACTGCAAAAACATTGACTATTATTAGTGTAACACCGATAGTTCATAAGAAACTTCATCTATGGAAATTCAACCTAAAATCGTGTATGACGCCAAATCTGGAAATATGTAATAAATTTTCTTCAGTTTTTCCAGATTTGTGGTCCTTCATGCAGTGCCGAATCTTGAATTTGACTATTTTGGCCAACTTTATTTTAATTTTTAAAGCAGATCCCAGAAATAATTAGATAAATTATTGGTAAATGGCGTATACATTTCAAATCGAATATACTTCTTAAGTTCAGGATTGGTCATGACTCAGGCAAGCACAGCGATCTAGATAATAATTATTCCGAAAATTTGGTAAAACGGAGGGAAAGTAGAATGAGATCGATGCGATTTTGGCATCACAAAAGTTCAATGGGTAAAGATTACGCGTGATTTAATATTAAACCGCAATTCTACCTAAAACAAATATAACACTTGTTTTAGTTTGGTTATTGTTTATGTGTAGAAATTATTTGACTTAAAGATATCGTTTTTATGTGCCACCGAAACGAGGTAGCGCCTATGATCTAGCATCTGCTACAGTCAAATTAAAAAGTCATTAGAAGGTTCTTTTTTTTAAACTTATCAAAATATAAGCAAACGATGCAAAAATTATTTTTGTATACATGTAACATTTATCTTTATTTATTAATTTTATTTATTTATTTATAAAGTCAAATTTATCATTGAGGAAAAACTAAAAGCTTCTGCTTTAGCTGTTTCAGTCGCAAAAATAAAAAAAATTCCACTGTATTCCGTGAAAATTTGGTTATTAAAATGGATATAATTTGGGCTATTTTTCGAAAAAGCATTTTTGACAGTGACCAGTTTTTGGGCTTGTTTAATTTCCGTTTGGGCTGCGGAACGTCACCTATACTTGGTAACTCTGAATCAGGCGTGTTACATGGTAACAAGATAGTCTGCCAATCTCGCGTTGGGAATCAATTATTGTTATTTAAGTATTTTAATAAATATAAAAAATATTGGCACTCATGTGGTCATTCTAGATATAACTTTCAGAAAAAAACTAAATTTGGGAGAGAAATGGGATTGATTCATTTATAGTTATTTACGAATGTAACATACTACGCTAGGTAAGCTCTTGCGAAACTCTTATTGGGGACCAGACGTGGCGCTCTTGTTTTTAACCAACTTTACTCGACCGTAGCGCTAAAGACGGATACCGGATTATCTCGAATTCCAGCACGCGCTTTGAGAGGCAATTGTTTTTCTGGCAAGTAGCGGAAGCGCATTAAAAAAATTAATATAAATTTAATAAATAATAATTAATAATTTGATATTTTCGACATATTTCAGTAGATCTACAGTTTTTACTGGGCGCCAATCCCGCGTTATTCCAGTTGCACGTTATTCCAGATTTAACATTTTCCTTATTATTTCGATACCACGTTATTTCGGTTCCACGTTGTTACAGTGGCCCAATATTTCCCACGTTTTTCAGGTTCCACGACATTACATTCCACGTTACTCAGCGTCTCCCTTCTTACAGGCTTTGGCACATTAAATACACATAACGCTGGTCAAAAGGGCATATGAAAAATTTCAAAGTATTGGCAAGGTCGATAGGACTTTTTAAAAATAAAAATTAATCGGCTCAAGTCTAGTTCTTTGCTGCTGGTAATTTTCCTGGGGCTAATATTATGATATCACAAGCCAGATGATTAAATCTTAAATAAATTTAAAATGACCTAGCTCTTATTCTTTTTTAACTAAGTTGATTTCTAGCTGACGTTTTGCCAGCCATTTGTATAACGACAGAAAAGCTATTCCTAATTTAACTTACGTAACGTTGCTTATATTCTGGAGAACATAACTCATTATTGTAATAAAAGGGTTAGTGTAGACGTTATAATTCATCAAAATGTCATCTAGGTAATTGTTTTCCTAAAAAATTGAATTTTTTGGTTAGTCCATTGCTGCGAGTTGAATATAGGTCGGTTCCGAAAAATGTGATGAAAATATTCCAGACGAAAACAAAGAAATTGCGAATTCAATCTGCTAGTTACTTAAATTTCTTTTGTCCCGAGGTTCGAATGAGAACAACGCGAGCAATACTGTTTCCTAATGTTATCAAGAATTTAAACAATTTCTTTTCGAAAACGACCTTTCGGAATTGAAGATTTTACTTTATAGTTCCATCTCCAAATCGGGTGGTATCTTATCACAATTTTGTCGCCGGATCTCATTTTCGCTATGCGGAGATGAAATCTCTCTATAAATAAAGTTTAAAAAACAAATTCCAAATAGTTGAATTTCTTACGTTGCATTGTAGTTAACACTCTTTCCTTGCAGAAACAGAAAGATCAAATAAAATATCACCTGGCCCCACAGGGTGAAAACCTATTCTTCGTAGAAATTGTAATCACAAGAAGTATTAGACATAAAAAATATTAAGACTAAAATAATAATATCAATAGCGTAAAATCGTTGTTTAAATTTTTTTCTGTATTGTTTAACGTTCAAGTATAAATGAAACAAACCTGCTGGAGATTTTCTTGGTCTAAAATTGGCGAACTAGTCGGGAAAAAATTTGGCGGTTCGCTTCAAAAACTGTGGTTTTTAATCGCTTCAAATAAGGCAGATGTATGCTGAAACTATGTATGAAATTAGCGTTTAGCCTCGACATAAATCTATCGTTATTATTTAGTTTTTCGTAAAACCTTAAGAATTTTTAGAAAAACATCAGCTCTAGCTTAGTAAACTCATATTTTTTCTCGTTTTACTCTGACTACGAAATTCAGATACACGTTTGAGCTTTATATTAGTGGATAGACGGAATTATTCGTTTCCTGTAAAATATTTCTATTCGATAATTTTAATTCAGTTACTTTAATCGATATAAAGTTGCTATATTCTTTTTAGTGTAAATATTTACAAATGAAAACATGTCCTTAGAGTGCGTTGTTAATTTTTGATTTATTTTCATAACAAAACATGTCACTAAAAGTAACAGATAAAACAAATAAGGAAACTTGGTGACTACCTATGAAAACAAATACTTTATAACCTACTGAATAAAAATTGAAGAGATAAATGTCATGCTGTCCAACAGGGGCGTCATAGCTCTCCCAAACATTTTACTTTGACGAGACAAATACTGTAAATTCTATTTCTCAATTTTTGAGAGGTTCGCACTTTAAAATTGGCGAATTAAAGATATTTTAGCCGAAATAAATACCAAAATATTTTCATACGTGAAACTTTGATAATTTCAGTAACTGCATTAGATTTTTAATTATTTTTATTTTAATATCAAATTATTATAAATTTATTCCCATTAATTACAAGCGCACAAAATCAAATACATCGATTCCACTGTTACGAACAACCTTTCTTTTTCTTTGCGTCGCATTTGATCGAAAAAAGTGGGTGATATAATCATGTGACAAGAAGTTCTTGGAAAATAGAAGTATAAAGTAGGGGAAAATATTAAAAAGGTTTAAATGTATCTTTTTCTTTAAAAAGCAGCATCGTTTCAAACATTTATGGAACAATAAATTCTTCATAAAGGGGCTCAAATCAATTTTCTTAAACTTGTGAAGCCTGGAAATTGTCGGCTTATGTCTAAACCATGTACGAGAGTCAAACTGTAAAATACCCTTTATTAATAATATATATATATTTACCAACTATAGCAAAGCATGGCAACTAAACTCTCTTTAGAAGAGAGAATAGAAAAGATTTGATTCAATAGAACCACGTCACCCAACATTTTAATCACGTTCACAACATCAATGACGTTTCCATCCGCGTCATGAAAACTACTAATCTTCCCACGAAAGGCCGCCGCACTTAAGAAAACCACATAATTTTTAATTTAGCCACAGCGTTTCCGTCGGGTTTAAACAATAAATTAGTTTTTAGCTAGGTTGGTTCGTTTTTTTAGGGGGTGTTGTTGTGTTTTTTGCGGGAATTTCTACTTCGTGTTTTTCCCGCCCGCGTTCGACATTGCTCGGTTGTGCTCTTTTTTGAATGACGACGGTTTTTTGGTTGTCGGGTACGGGTTTGTTTGCAAGCATTTGATGAACAATTTGGTTCTCTCGCCTCTCGTTTTTCTATCGTCATTTTTTCCCCTTTAATTGTTCATCAAACTTATTGCGAACATTACCCTTTTATGACAGTCCTTTCTAGCTTTTGTAGTCCTCCCCCTTTTTGTCGCGTGTTTGTATTATCTTTTTGTTGTCGTGTGTTAACGTATCGTGCCTCGCGTCTTTAATATTCTTTTTTAAACATTTTCAAATTGTCGGTTAGTTTTAATTAAGTTTTTCGCCTTGAAATCGCATATTTTTCCCCAATAAAGCTTAGTTTTCTCCCCCACTTCTTGGTCTCTTTACTTGTTTGCGTTTTTACTCCTAACTCTCTAGACCATTGGTGGTTCTCGTGTTTTTGCTCTAGAATTCAATCCAAACTACCAAACTTGACAGCTCGAGGCTTTGGTCCCGAAATCCCCACTCATTCACGTCGTTGTCTACCACAATCAGATCAAAACCTACTACTTATTGAAAAATTATATATTATTTTACAGAATTTTTTAATGTTTTTGACCAGTTGTAATTTTAATTTCCGAAAAACGTGCGGGTTAAGGGTAGAGGTCGGGGACGGTTAATCATTATCCATGTTTAAATTGATTTGGTTCGGAGAAAAATGTAAATAAAGAAATTTACCGGTTAATATTTCGGAAAATGATTAAAAAACATGTATTATTCGTAAAATTTGAGCTTTTTATCGAAAAAACGTCGTTTTTCCGATTAATTTTACTAATTTATCAAAAAAATAATCGGATAATACAGAAATATAAATTACTTGATAAAAACGTTTTACGAATAATTTTGAGAGCTTTATCTATTGAATAAAACTTAACCATCCCCGACCTCTAGTTAAGGGGGAAGAGTTCAGTAAAAGCCTCTGTTTCGTTCATGCTGAAAGTTTCTGTTTTAACAATTACATCATTGAATTATATTTTTCTTACTAGGAAGAACCTTCCTCTAGTGCTTAAAATAATTTTGATAATTCTAATATTAATAGTTAACGAGATTTAAGGTCCTAACTAAAGGGTAGTCTGGGCGCTTCCCAACTTGTTTAGCTCCGGGGGTCTGAATTAAAACGTAATAAATTAATAACTTTAAAATCTAAAATTGTCAAAATTACTTAAGTCACGAAATAAGAGGCTGTTCTACATTTACATATTAATTTTATATGATGAAATACAAAATTAAAAGAGTTCGGCTTGAAATAGCGCGAAAGTAGACAATGGCCACTGTAGTCTTCCCCCTTAAATAACGTTATTTGCACCGACATTTCATTTCCCAACAACTACTATTTTAAACACTAGAGAAGTGATTTTGTGCGTAATAACTCCGAAGCACTGCACTTTAAATTAGTCATTTATGAATGAACTTTGAACCAATTAAATGTTATTTTAAGTGTGATGTGAAAAAGGAATAGTCAAACCTCAAGGCGAACGCACTAAAGTGGCAAAATTGAATAGTTTATATTCCTTTATCGTAATTAACCTAACCTATCCTGCAACTTACGCAACCAATCGATAAGATATGTCTTAAGGTATTTTAGCCTCAACGCGTGAAGCTTTTCCCCCGAAAACTTACCATTGCCTTGTTATTTGAAAAAATAGACCAACAATTTGAAGGATAATCTAATAGTCTTATGTTTTCTAGGAATTTCCTAGAAATCTCTTGGCTCACGTCACATGAAGGTCTTTCCACCACGCTCCTACCCAATTTTACCAGGCCACCTGATTTAAGGGCATTTAAAGTCGCCAGCTGACTTGGGCTTAAGAATTATTATAGCTGATTATTCGCGTGGAATATCCTCGCTGATTATTAGTGGATACTCTTGTAGACCTTCGTCAATTGTGTCAACCAGGTTCGAAGTACCACCATTTAGTTTCTTGGTAGCAGTTTTTGATATTCTGACATCACGTTCTGCACTGCCGTTAGATTCTGGGTGATAAGACGGTTAATTAATAAGAGTCGAGGAATTCGGCGCTTGAGAAACGAGTAGCATTGTCGCTTACTAGAGTTTTTATAATGCCATATCTAGCCATGTGTTCTCGAAGACATTTAATGACGACCGATGAAGAAGTCGTTGTGGTTATAGCTATTTCAATCCACTTTGACGTGGAGTCAACGGTAATCAACAAATATCGACCTTCAATAGGTCCCGCGAAGTTGATGTGTACGCGAGCCCAAGGTATATTTGTTTCCGGCCAAGGCAAATAACTTCGTTTTGGCATTGGAGCGTTAACGTGGCATATGGTGCATTTCCTCACAATGTCTTCTATTTCACGGTCAATATGTTTAGCCAACTTACTTTTGTCCTGGCTAATTGCTTTGGCCCACAACGGGTAGGAGTGTGCAATAACTGGTGGCTTTACCGGGGAGTTGGGGTCCGGCTCTTGTAACCCATCAGGGGCGGTGGTGCACTGGGAGATGTTAGCTCCGTCCAAATGGTCCTATCTCCAACCTCCGACTTCGGTCCGGTGTGGGCTGGTAACTGGGCTTCGGCCCAGGCTAACGGAGAGGGGCCAGGCAAACTGGCCGTCTCGGCGGATTGAGTAGCCTGCTGTGGGGCTGCGGGCCTCCGTATGAGGGCACGCTGGACCCATGTCTCGGCCTTTTGGAGTTCCACCGGGATATCCGGTGCCAGCTGTGCCGGATTATGTGGGCTGCCGTGTGCCCACCGTTCCCCTTTAGGAGCTCTTTCCAAAGGGCGCGGCTCTCTACCTTCCTAGGTAGGGTGTCGGCCGGCGTTGCCAGAGCATCCACTCTTATTCCCACTGCTGTGTGCGAAGTGGGGGCTGGTCGACCCATTGCTGCACCTTCTGCTGGGTTGAGTGGCTTGCGTCGAGGGTGCGACCATCAGTAGTAGGGTTCTGCTACCCATGCTGGTTTTGTCACCTGTCCAGGCATTTGGACGCTAGCGTAGGGCATTATGATGATGGACCTCCGGTGGTGTGGTTTCAATCTTACCGGTACACCGGGCTATAAATCTGATGCATGTGGCTAGTTGCTTCATGTGACTCATCCCTTGATGGGAATTATGCGAGTCTTTTAAGATGGTACGTCTTAATTTCTCCGGAACGACTACTTTGTTACTCGAAAGCAGTACTCCTTGCATTATTGATAAATCGTGTTGCTTGGCGTAGTAAGGTCGAAGTTCTTCTGGAATTTTTTTTGGCCAAGAGTTTAATAAGCAAGAGGTAATGTTCTTCAAAACGGAGTCTTCGGACGTAGCTTGTTCCATTGCTGGAATTGTGATTGGACCTTCGTTGATACTGTCGACTTAGAGCATCCACGTTGAATTATGACACCCTTTCTTATACATTGATATGTAGCTAAAGTTAGGGCACATTTTTGTAATCTAGAAATGGCAGTTGCACGGACTGGTTGAGATTCGGAGAAAATGGCTGCTAACGGTTGGTGGTCGGTTAGCAGATAGGACGACCGACCTAGTACGTAATCACGAAATTTGGTTATACCGAAAACTAAGGCGAGAGCTTCTTTTTCTATCGGGGTTCCATTTCTCGGTGGGAGTTGAAGTGTGAGACGCGTACGCGATTGGCTTCTCATGTCCGTTTATAGAATGTGAAAAGCCCACACCAACACCTACCGGTGAAGCGTCGCACGCGAGGTATAGCGGTTTTGAAGGATCGTAATCTACCAAGACGTGATTGGAAGTTAGAATGGTCTTAGCGTCGTTAAAGGCTCTCTGTTGTCGTAAACTGGTGCGAGTCTTGTCGAGTTGCGAGGTATAAATTTTGCGTAGTACTTAACGAGACCCAAGAAAGAGCGTAGCTCATCGACATTCGTCGGTGCAGGAGCTTTCTTTACAACGTCAAGTTTCTCTTCTTGGTGGTGAATACCAGAAGCCTCCAAGCGATAGTCCAGAAAACTTAGCGATTATTTTATGAATGAACATTAAGAGTAGTTCAATTTGATACCAGCCTCTTTCAATGTCGTTAAATTCGAATCCAAATGCTTGAGGTGGTCGTCATCGTTCACTCCACCCAAGAAATTATCATCTTCGAATGGACATACTTAAGGCTGCCCACGGAAAAGCGTTTCCATACAACGTTGAAAAACTGCAGAGGCAGATGATACACCGTAAGGTAAGCGCTCAAAGCGATAAAGAGCCTTCGTGGTGTTGATGGAGACAAGATCCTTCGACTCTTCGTCGATTTCGAGCTGGCTATAAGCTTCCATCAGATTTAAACGAAAAAATACTTTCTGTGAGATTAAAGTCGCCACAAAGCGAATATAACCATTGGGCTTCATAACGGGTACAACCGGAGCTGCGGAATTAGCGTGTGCAACCGAACTGATGACCTTGGTTTTTTTCAATCGGTCCAATTATCTTTCAACCTTCTCCTTTATAGCGTAGGGAAGAGTGCGAACTTTAAAATATCGGGGTGTTAAATTCAGCTTTCGGTGTAGATGTCCTTTGATGTTTTAAAAATGACCAAGACCTGGCTCGAAGAGTGCTTAATTTTTATTAAAAACGCTGTCGAGGATGAAATGTGAAGCTCCCAAGTGATGAACGTAATTAGTTATGTTGTTCATTGACGAAAAAATCCAATTACGGCCGCAGAGATTTTTACCATGTCCTTTAGATACAACAAACGGTAATTGAATTGTTTTGTCGAGATAGCGGACCTGGACTTGTGTTTGACCCAGTTTTGCAACAGTGTGTTTAGAGTATGACTTTAGATCGACATGGAATGGTTGTAGCTCACTTACAGATAACATTTTATTAAACTGAATTTCTGAGATTATTGAGAACCCTGAGCCAGTGTGTATTTCAAATGCCATAGGTACCTTTTTAATGTATCAGATAACCATGCAAGGCTTCGCAGCTGATATTGACATTACAGAGTCAATAGCTATGTAGTTAAATGTATTTTCTTGATCATTGAATAAATTATACTCGGATACTGTAGAATCTCCACGGTGATTAGCTCGCTATCCATTATTTTTCTTACCAGGTTTGCTAAGGCATGCGCGCGCCAAATGTCCTAGTTTATCGCATTTGTTATAAGTGGTGTTTTTGTGGTAACAATCTTTCGTATGATGATCCTTACTGGCGCAGCGAGAACATCGTCGATTTGTGCGTGTTCGAAGTTCGTGTTTGTCGGTGTTATCCTTTTTCTTGTCACCTCCAGAACTTTTGATTTTGTTACTGTTCACAGTCATCTTAACTGGTTTCCTTCGCAAATTGCGATGTTTGATAGCGTTGCCAGTATAGTTAACAGTTTGACCTCGACTGGAAGAACTTGCTTTCATGTTTTCAATTGATCCCATGAGATTCGGATCCAGTCGGGATCCAATGAGAATTGGATCCAGTCGCCATCCAATGAGATTTGGATCCGCTCTTGATCCAATTAGATTTGGAACAGCTCTTAATCCAATGAGAATTGGATCCAGTTGGGATCCAATAAGATTTGGATCCGGTCTTGATCCAATGAGATTTGGATCCGGTCTGGATCCAATTAGTTTTGGAACAGCTTTTGATCCAAAGAGACTTTTATCTGGTCGGGATCCAATTAGATTTGCATCCGCTCTTGATCCAATTAGATTTGAATCCAGTTGGCATCCAAAGAGATTTGGATCCAGTTGAAATCCCAAGAAATTTGGATCTGGTCTGGATCCAATTAGTTTTGGACCAGCCTTTGATCCAATGAGACTCCAATCTCCAATGGAACTATGGAAGGTTGGGATTCCAGTATTGAACTCAAGTCTCTTGTCTGTATCGCGACTAGAGGCCTCCGGCCTTCAGGTCTCCAGTCACCGTAGAAATTGCAGGTCCCCGTTTCTCGGAAGGCAGAGCCGCCGATTCGCCTTACAAGACATAAGTCAAAATTAACCAATGTAAATAAGGAGGTCACTAATTGTTTTGGTTTCAACTACGCCCAACAATCCCTCAAACTAAAGATGTAGAATTCAGATTTTTCTGAGTGCAAGAGAAGCCACGTAGAAAAAGTGAGAAGGTTTCTGACTTCCGATTTCTGTCGAAAGCCATATCGAAAGAAGTATAAAAGTAAAAGAATGCGTGATGAAGTGGCGCTCGAATATCCAAATGTACGAAATCCTCATTGCCAACCACCCAGATGACATCCATTCCGATCAGAAAATCGTAAATTCAGAAAAAGCAACGTCATATCCATCCAAACGCTGCCCGCTGGTCACCGATTACCTAGCAGTTCCGAGAGGATAAAGCCAGACGTTTGAGAGTAAACACTACGGTACCTACGCTTCTTGCGAGCTTTATGTTTATATTGTTAGGATTATCTTTTCGTGCGTATTTACCATCGAATTATCTTTTGGAGTAAGTAATTTTGCGTTAAGAATTAATTGTCGCCAGTTTAATTATAGTGTTAATTAAATAATTAGTGTCGTGTATAACTTGTTTTCCCTCACTTTTTCGAACCCAAGTATTTTAGCTTCCACCAAAATGCCGGAATCGTTGAAGATTGGGACTGATCGCATTGAAAATCGTAAGAAATATTTTATTAATTAATCTATGGTCAAAGAGCGTTTCGTTTTGTCTTAAATCCTCCGCTCGGCCCACAATAACTGTTATCTTTTGGCCTTACCAACATGAGAATTGATGAAATAGAGCTATTCCCATCGCTTTGTTACAAAAACACAATAATAAAATTTTGTCCATTATGTTTGGTGTATGTTGTGTGCAAAAAAGAGCTTTATGTTTATACTGTTAGGATTATCTTTTCGTTCGTATTTACCATCGAATTATCTTTTGGAGTAAGTAATTTTGCGTTAAGAATTAATTGTCTCCATTTAATTATAGTGTTAATTAAATAATTAGTGTCGTGTATAACTTGTTTTTCCCTCACTTTTTCGAACCCAAGTAGGTTAGCTTCCACCAAAATGCTGGAATCGTTGAAGATTGGGACTGATCACATTGAAAATCGTAAGACACATTTTATTAATTAATCTATGGTCAAAGAGCGTTTCGTTTTATGTCTTATATCCCCCGCTCGGCCCACAATAACTGTTATCTTTTGGCCTTACCAACATGAGAATTGATGAAATAGAGCTATTCCCCTCGCTTTGTTACAAAAACACAATAATAAAATTTTGCCCATTATGTTTCGTGTATGTTGTGTGCAAAAAAGATAGTGCGATTGATCATCCATTCTGAATTCGAACATTACCTCTTCCCCTTCCCTTTTATGTAACCCCCTCTCTGATTTGTTTCACCCCACGAAAGGCCCCGACTCACACTTGTCGCCATCTTCCCACGCCTTAGTGAACTAATAACGTTTAGCAAGGGCTAGGAATATATTTTAAGTAAGATAAATTCACCTTTAAATGTTGATCAATTCCCTTGATAACTTTGTAATTATTTAGAAATTCGAATGTGTATATATTGGCATCCTTCAGAGCTATCAAGAATATGAAGGATTACCGTTGGATAAAAAATTATAAAAATTTCATACAAAGTTTAAAACTGAAAAAATTAAAGTTAGCTTGTCCGCAAAAATACTTAGAAATTATGTAGCAAAAAGCATAGAATTTTCAAAAGGCTGGTGATCCTGTGTTCCAAGGAAGAGGGCCAACATCTAAATGTATCAACATTTGATCGGTACCTACAAATAACCAATTTTTAAGCAACTTTAATCCATAATTTTTACACAATATCTTACCTCACTGTCCCTTGCAGTTTGTTTGATGTATTGAACTTTCAAAACTCATGGGGTAAAGGTTACAAGGCACCAATTCGACTTTCCAACCTTGAAATAACCAAACGTGGCATGATGAAGTCTAAAGAGCTTCTATTCAATTTAACTGACTTGGATGGCAACTTAATTTTTAAAAGCCATAGAAAGAGAGCCTTTATTTGTTTTGGTATCGCAATTGACAGTGTTTTGGACATTGTACAGAAGTATCTTGTTTCCCCTGATGGACCACTGAAGTATATTTTTAATACGCTAAAGTTATTTGGAAATTATCAGGCTTTTAAATCCTTGCATATTTTTTAAGGTACCTTTTAACCTACAAACTTTCGCAGGACCATGTAGAGTTATATTTAACAGAATCCGTCAGCGATGGGGTGGAACAACAATCGTACGTGTAGAAACTTCACAGCAGCTTACAAAAACACGTTGGTTACAAAAATTGAAATACCAAAAAGTGGTTCGTAATTGCTTTGGGAAACACTTATGTTCCAAATTTGTGCGAGTTTTCAGTTCCAACCAATGAACTTCGAGTTATTTAAGAAGAATCTCTGGAGGAAGAATTTTATGATTTTATTATGTTTTTTACTTTTTAAACATCAAAATCCGTTACATGGCTAGTTTTGTTGTAAATAAATTACGATAAGCATTAAAATACCAAATATGTTAACACACTTTGGACGAAAGGCATTCATCACTATCAAATCATAACTATGCAAAGGAGTCAAAGGAATCAACGAAACTACTACTCCTTTTAAAGGACAATGGTGGACTATGTAATCCAACCGCTAGTGTTTTCAAGATTTGTAGCTTGACTGAGAAAGCACTGAGATACTTCGGATCGATTAAAGAAGTGGCTAAAACATAAATAAAAATAGAAAGTTAGGTTCTGCGCCAGTTAGTCACGGTAGATATTTTCCCAACTCAAATTGAACCCATGTTTGATGACGAACTCCAATCGCAACACCACTTTAATGTTTTGATGAAATGTATTACAAAAATTAACCTAAACAAAAGGCTGAGGAAAATAAGCAGAGATATTAACGATTAAATGAAGAAAGAAGCGCAGAGAAAAAGACTCACCAAGCTAATAAACGGACACCTGAATTAAAGGCTTTAAAAGTCGCTTGATGACTTAGGCCTAAGGTGGTGCCTTGGGTATTAGCCTAACTGAGTATTATACTTTTTCAAAGCGAAAAAGAGTTTTTTAACCCTTTATCAGTGTGCGTAGAATCCCTTCCACACTTATATTTTCCTTTTAAATCCTTTGATTACAATGTTAATGGCCAAATACCCAGACACTGTGAATTTGTATTATTTAGGAGTTTCATTTAAACCAAGGAATACCTCTGCGTGTGTTGAATGAGAAAAACCATTTCAACCCTGGCAGGAATCGAACCTACGCCCTATGGCTTACCGACCCAACGCCACTACCATTATACGACCGAGGCCACGAATAATCAGGCCTTGGACATCCAATTTATGAATGACTCGATCTGGTTCACAATATTTACGGGATACATTTAACCGGTTGTTGACGGTGCCGTAGCATTTTACGTCAACTAATTTATATCAGGTCCTTGATAGCCTGTAGTCATAACAATGATAATTTATTTTTGGTTATTACACGTACAGGAGTTGTTTTACATAAATATAAACCGAAGATTACCTGTGCTTTGTACGAGTATATTTGGAAATACAAATTGTACGTTTCAAAATTAATATATGATTTTAATGATATATTGCAATTATTACGAATTTTAATATTTTACATGTAAATTTCCATCCGATGACTATAATGTCAGAGTTTCTTTTGAACTATTAAAATAACACAAATTCCTAAAAGACAAAAGCAATATTCGTAGCAATTCTGGATATGTAAGCTGTACCTGGTGTTTAGGATTAGTGACCACAATTCAGGGGCATTTTCTATTGGCCCTTATGAGTAGAATATGTGTAATGAACATGTCTTGACCACTACCGTGATTTCCTTCCTACATTCAACGCATATTCGCTTATTTGTTATTGGACAATTGTGTCATATAAGCTTCATCAGACTATTGTATTTCTATACCCCAGTTCCGCTAAGCACTACTGGGGTACCACAAATTATACAAATTAATTTGTATATTGTCACTTTAAGTTTATCATCACGCATCCCACTTTTTTCTTTTTAATAAATTAAAAAGTTTAAACCACAACCAAATAACATTTATAAAAACCCTGTAAAACGGACAAAAATTTAAAAAGATTAAAACGGTGGTGAATAAATAAAAGACAATAAAAAATCAGCAATCAACCTGGACATAAGTCCCCGAAGTTGCTGATTAAAAACCGCGTGATTATCTCAAATACAATCATCTTGTCTGCAAGATTCATATCTCCAAGGTTGCCTCTAGGGACCAGATGAAGTGTAAATGAACAATTAACTAAATAGTGCTCAGAATTGCCTGTATCTGACCAACAAACACAGGCAGGACTAAGCACATATCCTAAACTATGCAGATAACTCAGGAACATGCCGTGACCACTGAGAACTTGCGTTGAGAAGTGGTTAGGGGTGATCGCATTGTCGCCCACGTTAGGAATAAAATTATTGGTAACAATGCCTTTATTGCTGTCGCACCTACTACTCGGCTAATACCTCTTGGTAATGCCGCTCAAAATACTTTTAACACTACCCTTATCGGGTTTAATAGAATGGATAACCCGATTCGTTAATGCGCCCTTGGCCAGCGCCTCCGCTCTCTCATTACCCAGAATACCACTGTGTGCTTTAACCCAGTTAAGGGCGATTACAGCGCCATGATTAAAAATCAAATTCCTAATGTTTGCACACATACCATAAAGGTTGGAAGGATTTCCAATGGCTCGTAGAGAAGATAAACTATCACTTAAAATTGGTAAGGTACCGCTTCATCGTGGCGTCGCTCCCTAGCGAACCACTTAATGCTCTCCAAAATGGAGTAAAGCTCAATATAAATAAAACTAGGATTATAACTCGTGTCTAGACGAAATGTCTTTGACACTAGTTCCAATCTATTAGAGTATACAACAAACGCCGCAGCTGCGGCATTCTCCGATAGCGAACCATCGGAGAAGATCTCTAAGCCTGCATTAGTGGGAAGAGCGTCTCCACGATAAATTTCTACACGAAAGGCCGGGTGCCTTGCCCAAGGGTCTCCCGGGTAAAGAAAATTTCCACCTATAACATTGTATTCACAGTGTTTAGCTCCCATCTGTTGGTAAAAAGACCTCACAAGGTTGCTTCCTCACTTACAATGTTTTCTATCGGGTTTAAGTTGGTTATTACCAACTTGCTGGAGTCTTGACAGGACCCCTGGAACCCAGACCTTGTCAAAGGCCCGCTCTATGTCAAGGGAGATTACACTAGTGTTCAGACCACTCTCTTTATTATGCTTGACGTTCTCGACGATGTTATATAAAGCATGTGTCGTAGAGCGGCCATGTGAGCATACCCTAACAATATTTTAAATATTTTTCGTAATTTAATGTTATATTTCTTATGTAATTCAGGATGATAATTTACCAGTAACCTCATTAATGGTTTTTGAATCGAAGAACGTTTGGTCATCGAACGTTACTATGGAGTTCGAAAATTAAGAAATATTATGCACGAATTCTAAACGAACTATTATTCGTTTGTTTAGCGCATCTACAGTATCCTCTCAAATTAAAACAAAACTATGGCATATAGACAAACCAATTTCAGAAACAGGTTTTGTAACAGAATCGCTTAAATAAATTTACATAAGCTTACAATAAATGCTAGTAGATAGTAAGTCCCTTTAAACATGTAAAATCCAAGATGGCGGCCGATAGATTTGAACAGTGCTTATGTTTCCCCACCTGCGTTAACTGGTTTTTCCTTGTGGCCACACCCTTGTTTGGAATGTGGTTACACCTTGATTGTTCGAGAGACCTTGGTTAACCCCATTCACCAATGATGACGTCAAAACACATTCCAAAAAACCGGTTTTGACCTTGGGAAAAGTCGAAAACATATTTTAATTATAACCCTAAATTTGACCTTGAAGATGACCTTTGACCTCGATGCTTGACCACTGTCCACAACCCCTAAGCCTCGGTCTATCACCCCAACAAGTTTGGACACGATCGGACAAGCTCGGACCGAGATATCGGTGGTAATGTTTGATCCCCCGATTACTTCCACTTATTTACTTCTGGTTATAAATTATTCATTTTTTAGCCATTTAAAATGCTAATTAGTTAATTACGAGAAAGGGAAACAAATTCGCAACCTTCGCTTTATAGCCTTGACAACTTTTGGCCCCACCCAAAATACTTTAAACAACTAATAAACGAATCTAAACTGTCGATAAAAACTATTTCTATAAATAATAATTCTTTTTACATTTAAAAGCCGAAGGATATGTGTAAGCGTAAGACGTTTCAAAAGTCGAGCTCTTTAATCGTTAAAAAAATTAAGTTATTTATGGGGAAACGAGAAGTTAAATGCAAATCTCCTGCTGAGAATCCATGTTATCGTGAACCGGCATGTCGAAAACACGCGTTTGATTTTATAGATAGTTTTAACTTTAGTGTTAAATGCTGGGTTTGTCAAGCTTTATTTCTGGAACGAAGAACTTTTAAGATGCATTTGATGAAACATTTACATCTAGTTATTCTAATAAAACACTTCTTAATATTGACGTTTGCGATTGTTCTCATTCAAAATAACCAGAATACATAAGCGAAGAAGAAATATTAGACGATCAAATAATTGATTATTTGAACGAGTTTAACGTAAAAAATCGAGAATGGTTCGACGGGTTTGTTAATGATAATAAAACTCCAAAGAAAATTCATCGTTGTATTTCCACCGGACTTTGTCATGCCGTCTGATGAACAGATGGAAGCGATTATCTTTTTTCAAGAATATTGTAAAAATAATCAAATTTTAACGCCTAACGAGGTTGAAACGCCCATTGAAGTTTTGGAAAATCTTGAAAAAAATTGTAAAATAATTGAAAATATGTGAATAAATCTGTTTTTCTTATAAATATATTGTTCTTATTTTTCCTACGTAAAATAGATATTTTAACTCTTTTCGTGTTAAGGTTTAACGTGGTAGATCGGTAGCGTTGCAGGATGTTAATCAAATAGTTTAAAGTTCGACACCGAAGCTTTTTCGATCTAACATGCTAAATCTTTTATAAATATAAAAACGAGATGTCGCACAACTAAACTATCATTATAAACATGTCAAGTTTCGTGGTATTTCTACCTTCAAACGCGTCACCCGATATATATCCGGAAAACACGCCTTCTACCTTTTAAGTACAGTTATCAAATCCTTTAAATTTTAACAATGAAAAATGGACTTGCGCATTAGCAGAGATAATTCTACCAGAAACTTATTCGAATATAACAAAGGCATATTCGCATTTCCAAGTAGGGCACGTGTCAGATGTTATTTTACCCGAAGAAAATCAATGGGATTATATTAAAATTGAAATTCCACCCAAACGTTACGAGGGTGATGTAGACCGAAATAAGAATACTATCCCTACATCTCTTCAAAATAATATACTTAATGAGTTTGCTAAAAGTATTGAAGCCAATCAAGCACTTAAAGGAAAAATTCAAATAAATACGGTAAAAGTAGATGAAAACGAACCTAATTAAAAATTAAAAATACAGTTACAAAAAGATGTGCAAGTGAGAATACCTCAAGCATCGCCCTTAGCTTCAGTTTTGGAATTTCGAGAAAATGATTTTGTCGACAGTAATTATATTTCAAATTATCCACTCTCAAATCATGCCAAAACTATTTCTTTAACTTACGCAACAAATTTTATTGAAGTGCGAGTAAAAAAGCTTTAATTGTAAATAAATTTCAACAAAAATATTTACCACGACAAATTCCAGTAGAAGAATTGGAATCACAACCCAGGAGGAAAAAACAAAAAATTAAAAAGAAACCGCAACTAAATTTAGAAATAAACAAGAAGAAAAACCAAAACTTAAGCCAGAACTAAATTTAGAAGAAAAACCAAAACTGAAACCAAAAGAAAAATTAAATAACATTTCACCAACAGAACCTTTATTTCCAAATATTAATGGAGATGTTAACCAGCCAGAAGTTTTAAAACCTTCCAAAGAAAATAATTTACCAAGTTCTTTTCCAATAGCAATTAATCTACCGTCTCAACCTGTTATTAAACCAATACAATGGAATAATTACGCGATTGTGTTTGATGCCGGTAGGTATGAGGGAGAAAGACAATATAATAATGAAATTCAACCGTTCACATTACACTTAATTATACGTGATTTATTAGAACGATGTAAACCGAGACAATTTGATGGATTAAAAACCGCGATTTGTCCGATAACGAAGACAATTTATATTTTAATTTAGAAATACCGGTAGGGATGGAAATTAAATTTCAAAATAATTAGCAGATCTTTTTAAAATTCCACCAGACACTTATTTTACGGGTATTCAAAAATTCGGACCGTTAAAATAATTTAAATATTATCACTTTTAGTTCGCGTACCAATTTTATCGACATACGTATTGATACTACAAAAACACCGCAATTTGAGCAGGAAGATTGGGCCTTCTACTCCGTATCAATTATCCAACCTTTTCTATTTGAAGGGCAAAGCGATGATTTTGGAAATGTTATTCCATAATCTTTACATAGGCAATTAAAAACGAAATTCAACAAGCAACAAACTGCCCTCCTTTAAATCGATTTGAAATTCATTACGTAATCGAAGAAATAAATCGAGGCTATTATTTAAGAATTTCATTCCCTCCAGACCTACAGGCGGCGTTTACAGGACCCCTAGCAAATATTTTTAATATAAACGCGCCAGAATTTCAAGATGGGGTGATTAGTAGTCAAAATCCTTTAAAAGTGTATGAGGAAAAATTTATGTCCGACGAAGATTCAGTTATAGATTTTAGATATAATAAAAATATTCCAATTGAACCTCCTAATTGGGAAAATGATACTCATACGTTTGAACGAAATTATTACGAGGCTGATAACGATTCAAGCGGGAATTTTGAACCGTTATCTCTTCATTTCAAAATTTTAAATGAACTTCAAAGATATTTTGATTCGTATGTCTCTCTTAAGGCCGTATTTTTTATTTTTAAAGAAAATGAAAAATATTATTTTCAAATTGAGTTAATGAGTGGGTTGGAAATTAAAATATTCGGACCTCTAGCAGACCTCTTGCAAATTGAGTACAAAATAGATTATATCTCCTCAGTTTATAAAAGCAAAGCATTAGACCATCTTCAAATTAGATTAGAATTAGATAATACAGTTAATTTTATAATTTTTCGAAATGATTTAAACAGAGTTGAGAATAGTCGACGACAAAAACGTGATATCGATTTCCCCAATTACGAACAAGGTAAAAATAATAAGCTAAATGTTGTAGACAAATTCCATTGTCGAATTCCAAGTGGCGTTTATCACACTATTGAAGATATTTTAATTGCGATGAAACATTCATTGCCGCAGCAAAACTGGGCTAAATTCGCGTTTAATTTTAATTCAGATTCGACAGTTTCAGTTAAAGGTTTGGGTGGAAACAGTTTTTTAACCTTTCCAACAGATAACCCCAAACTCGGACAAATGTTAGGATTTTCTACCAACCAAATTGGAAGACCTCTTTTTAACGAAATCGGTATGTACCCCGCAGATCTCAACCACGGAATATCCGGAATTTATGTGTATACAAATATTATACAACCTGTAATTACCGGTCACACCAACACACCCCTGTTGAGAGTTATTAAATTAATTGAAAATAAAAATAGAGCCAAGGTTGAAAGATTTCATTTCTTAGACTATTTTCCAGTACTCTACGATCAAATACAAACCATAGAAATTTCTTTAAGGTCAGATTACGGTGAACTTTTGCCATATAAGACCGGAAAGACTATTGTTAAATTAATATTTAAAAGAGTGGATTCTTAGTCTAACGTACACTTAAAACAAGCTCACCATGCAACGATATTATAATCATTATGTCCAAACAGGACGTGGATATAACGTGTTTCGAGGAAGCCAATATCAATCGGGGCGTGGCTTCGGATCAATTTTTAAAAGTTTAGCGAGATTCGTAACGCCTCTTTTCCGCCCCGTAGCTAAATCACTCGGTATACAAGGATTAGATTTGGATAAAAGAGTCATGGGTGACGTTATTGCAGGTCAAAATTTCAGAGAATCGTTAAAAAAATAGTAAAATTGCTGGAACAAATCTTTTAAATAGTCTCGGTGATACCATATTAAACACACAAAGGATCTGGAATTCGGAGAGTAAAGAAGCGAAAAGTAAAAAGTAGTAATAACCAAAGAAAACGCAAGAGAACAAAAACCGATTTTCTTGACTAAACATTATGCCTCAATTTGAATCTATGTGTTCGGAGTTGGAGCTTTTTAATGAACCCTTGGTTAATGGGAATATTGAAGGGAATAAATTTGTAGATTATTTTCCTATAGCCCCTTTGTCTAATGCTACGCAGATTGATTTTTCTATCCCCGGGGGAGATTATTATATCGACTTGTCAAACCTGATTATTATTATTATTATTATTATTATTAATTCGAATTCGCGTTAAAAAAGACCAGAATGGGACTTTAATCGACATTCCAGCAGCCGAAAAAAAGGTTTCCCTATGTAATCTACCATTACATTCTATTTTTAGCCAAGTAGATGTATTTATGAACGAAACTTTAGTACAGTCTAGCAACAACTGCTACCCATACTTAGCATATTTAACAACACTTTTAAATTTTGATAAGGGAGCCAAACAGTCCTACAAGACCGCTGAGGGCTATTACGAAGACGGGTTTTGTGACCCCGCTCTAGCTTTTGATGATAATAATAAAACTAAACCAAACAATGGAATTTTAAAAAGAAGTAAAGATATTGCAGGATCGAAAGTTTGTGAATTTATGGGCAGGCTTCATGTTGATTCTTGTAAAATAGACAAATTTCTTTTAAACAAAGTAAATTTAAGAATTTTACTCTTGAAAAATTCCGATGAATTTATAATTATTTCCCAAGAAGATGTAAATAATAAATATAAAGTATTTTTTGAGGATGAAATTCTTACTGTTAAACATATTATTGTAAATCCCGATCTCCAGCTAGCTCATAATGCCATACTTCAAAAACAAAGAGCTTTGTACGATCTAACACAAACTGTAGTGAAAACTTTGACAATTTCCGCAGGCTCGAGCGATTTCGTGAAGTCGAATATTTTTTTAGGTAAAATTCCAAATCGCGTAATAATAGGAATGGTAAACAATTCTGCTTACAACGGCTCCAGTCAAGAGAACCTCTTTCAATTTAACCATAATGATCTTTCGTTCTTACAACTTTCTTTGGACGACCAGAATATCCCAGAAACTGCTCGATAATAGGGTATGTAAACCCATCAATCAAAATTTATCGACTAGATACTTGCGCCGAATTTGAACTGAGTTTAGAAGCCTGGCAATCTCTACTCACATTTGAAAAGGAAATAACAGCTTTTTTTGAAGACCAAGTTTCAAGTTTCCACACCTGGCTTCCTCTTGAAGGTACGATCTTGTGCAAGAGGAAAAAATCATTTATACCATCTTTTTTATTCAACAAATTATGGATTTACCCTGAACCAAGCAGCGTGGAGAAGATTAAATCATTGTAAACATACAATTGATCAGGAGATTAATTTAATTTTGTCAGCAAAAAATATTATGCGTGATATAGTTGTACACGAGCTCACGGATAAAATGTTTGAAATTACCAAAAATTGTCAGAATCCTCACTGCAAAAATTCAATTTCTCACGATCTTTCTTGCAAACTAGGCTGTGGGACAAATTTTGAAGATAGAGTTGAAAATATGATATTATTAGCCATTCCCCAATTAAATTTTGATCATATCGTTGTAAGATTACAAAAGGAATTTGGCCTTGACCCCTTAGTAGAAGAAAGTCAATTATATTTTGATATAGTTCAAAATGTTTCAAATTTAAAATGTGATTTAATTTATTAAAATAAAACTTTTGCTATAATCTGTTTTATTATTGATATACATACATTTAAAGATGGTGTTGTCAAAAACCGATAAAGAATTAGGTAAAGTTTATTACGATGTTCAAAACCCATACAGTTATTCTAATAGTGTTACTTTAAGAAAAACTTTTCCCAAAATTTCGGAAAAAGAAATTAAAGTTTTTTTCCAAAAACAACCAATTTACACTCAACACAGAGCTAGGAGGTTTAATTTTAAACGTAACAAATTATACGTAACAACTATTGACGAAACTTTTATGGCAGATTTATTAGACTTACCTCTTTTACAAGCGTTAAATAATAATTACCGCTTTACGCTCTTAGTCCAGGATATTTTAAGTAAATTCGTATTTATCTATCCATTAAAAAATAAAACCTCGAGCGAGATTGTTACGGCATTTAGAGACATTTTCAAAAAACGAGTACCTCTTAATTTATGTACCGATCAGGGTTCGGAATTTAGAAACACCCCATTTCGCGCTCTTTTAAAAAAATATAATATACACCACTATCTCGTTTATTCGAAAAAAAGGCGTCTATGATTGAAAGACTTGTTCGCACGGTAAAATCTAAAATATTCAAAATTATTACAAAGACCGGTAATATACATTATCTTAATAAATTACCATTAATTGCAAAATCTTATAACGCTCAAAAACATTCAACAACTGGAATTGCCCCTAAAGATGTCAATAAAAACAATGAATCGGCAATTTGGAAAAAAAATTATGGCAATCTTAAAATAATTGGCAAACCAACTTTACAAGTTGGGGATTTGGTGCGTTTCGCTATTGCCAAATCAACATTTGATAAAACATACAGGGGAACGTTTACAGCCGAAATATTTAAAATTCATAGAGTAATTACGAGAGATCCTTGTATGTACATTGTGAAAGATTTGGCAGGCAATATGATCAAGAAATGGTTAAAATTCAAGTGTAGAGAGCTACAATCTTTATTCAACATTTTGTTAACCATGGGTCAAGTACACGTTCTCCTGGGTCTTGCGATCGTAATATTTGGGGTAAGCTCTACAATAGTGTCATCCGCGATGAAATTAAAAAAACGAAGTCCCGAATATACCCTAGACATTGGTGTTTGTGACAAAGCATACGATCTCGGAAAAGACACGTATCTTGTAAAGTGTAACGAAACTTTTGACGTGCGATATTTTAAGAAAGAAGACGGAAGTTTGAAGCCGTCTATTAGAGGGATCAACCTAACTAAAGATCAATATGAAAAATTATGCGTTTTGACGATAACGTGAAAGATGAATACTATTCAAATTCAAGCCATATTACGATGTGACCCACGATCAAGAGATAAATTTATCGGAGTGTTTCCAGCCAATCGATTACCGAAACTTCCTAATAAAAAAAGCTATTGTATCGTAATTAATACTGACCCTGATACGCTTCCAGGGTCTCATTGGACGGCGGCTTACAAATCAGGCGACACTCGACTTTTTTTGTTATCTAGGCAGATCACATCATGACTATGGATTTTCCCTAGAACGATATGGCGAGCGTATTCGATACAATACTCATAAATTTCAATCAGATAAAAGTCAAAACTGTGGACCACATGTAATTTATTTTCTAACCTCGAGATGTATGGGGATCTCTTATAGTAAAATAATTAACGAATTGTATAATTTCAATTTAAAAAGAAAAGATAGTTTAGCTTTGTTGAATATATGTATTCATTTGATGAAAGAATGGAAACAAAATAAAAAGATTTGTTTAAAATAAAAAAATGTTTATTTATTTCATACATAATTAATGTTACACATAAGTATTTTTATTATTCTTGCCAGCGCGAAGGAGGTCTTTTTTGTCGTTTTGGTCTGGGATACTTTTTAGGTGAAGGTGATTTTCACTTTTTTGCGGTGAGATTGGAACTCCACCTACAGCACCCTCCTCCTCAGAATCTAGCTCTTGATCCCAATTTTCTTCCTTGCTTAATTGAGTTCCAATATCGGAATTTTCTAAATATTCTTAAAATATTTCATTTTCTTGCTTTAATCGGTTTTGCATTTTATCATCAGTAATTGTTTTTTGTTGCTTAACAATCAGTGTAGATGATTTTCTTTCCCAAGAATCTACAGTCTTCAAGAGACCCGGAAATTTGGCCTCTCCCCTAGACTACCCACTTTCTCTCTCGCTGAGATAGTTTTTCATTTTCCAAGTCATAGTATTTAGTCGCATCTCTGCGGCTTCCCCAGCGTTAACTCCCTCGGGCGTTTTGAAGGGTGGATAAATTTGCGAAGCGAGCTGGGAGTTTAAACCTATGTTTAATGGGGCAACAGGTACGGGTGCTTGATAGTTGGTAATTTAAACTTTAGGTACTGGGATTGTTTTTCGGATTTGTCTAGCCTCACCAAGAACTCTTAAAAATTCTCGTAATTTGGAGCGACTGTTTAAATTAGAAGATAATATATTTTGCATCTCATTATCTAGTAAGTTATAATATGTTTCCTGGGGAGAAATAAGTTGTTTATTTTCTTGAGATATTTGTCCGACACTCGATGCGGGAACTAAAATCATTTTTTTCATTTTATCTTTTATTGAATAAATTGGCAATTAATGTAACGATAGATCCTAGGAATGCCGGTATAAAAAGCCGTTCCCCTTCTGAATTAACAAAGCACGCTTTCTTTTTTGGGAAATTTTCGGACTGGCCAAGAATCGTATCGCTTTTTTATATTTAGATAATTGTTTTTTCTTGGATTTAGATAGAACAATTCCTCCCCCTTTCAAATTTTTGCAAACGGTTTGTAAGGCTTTTAATTGCGTTGGAGAACTATGAGCTAATAAATTTTTACGTATCCCCCCTTTAGATTTATACAATAAATTTAAATATGGATAATGTGTTTTAAACTTGTCAGATGGGTTTGCAATAGGACTCGTTTTATACGTACTGTCTTTTTTGGAGCCATTGTCTTTAATGAACTTGATAATAATATAGTAAATTATTTATTATTGGAAAAAACTACCATTTGTGGCCCGTTTTGGTCAAATGTGTACGACCTTAATCGTAAGCTATCTGGAGTGGTGACAGATGTGTCTATAAATAGGGAATTGTAAGGCTCGCTAGTAGGCCATTTTAATTAATTTTGTATTATTGGGAGATATTTGATTAGCTAATTATTGAATTTGACTTAAATCTCGAGGAGATTTAAACAGGTTTAAATATGACATATTAAGAGAGATTAAACGAGATTGTTTGCCTCGAGGAAATAAAGTTTGGGAGATTAATATGACTGAAATTTCATAATGGTGACTAATTTAGCAATTTGGTCATTTTTGTAAAGTTCGTCCGCTAAATCATCAATAATAATTAGGGAATTTCTATTTGTTTCCCAAAAATCAGTTTCCATCGGAGGTAGTCCTTGAATAAACTCTATATCGGTTAAAAGTTGACATAAAACCTGGTAACCTGGTTGCCAAACCGAATAGCAATAAATAATTTTAATAGGAGGTTTATCAATTAATTCATTCCTCCATTGAATTAGCGAGTTAATCCATGAAGTTTTTCCTGACATGGTAGGGCCTGAAACCATTATTCGGAAGGGTGAAAGAAGTTTTATATAAGACATTGTTGTTTAAACAAAAACAATATACTACCTACTTTGTTAGTAAATTGTTGGTTTTATAGAATATAATTAAAATCAACAAACACATTTTAATTTAAAAAAAATATTTTATTAAAGCATGATATATTTTTATTTAATTAAAATCATTCCTTCACCACTTATATAACGTTTCAAAATAAAACATACAACAATAACATTTTGAATAAAGAATAAAACATAATAATTCCTTCACCAAAAATAAACACAAATTAACATTAATTCCCGTTTTTAGTAAAAATTCGATTTTAGAAGTTAAAAGTTTAAACCTTAAATTGTTTAAAAATAAAGTATTTATTCTATTTTCGGGAGAAATTTCATATACCACAACTATATGATTGAAGGAAACTTGTTTTGTGGGTTTTTTGTTACAAACATATTTTCTTTAGACTTATAATTAATAGATGACAATTTTCTTTTACAATTCTTCGTTTTGATATTCTAAATAACCGTAGGGTACGATAAAGATATTGTCTTTTAATACACGTTTACAAAATGTCTTTTTTGAAAGTTTAATTAAGTTGCCAACGCGTAAAAGCAAATTGTACTTATCTTTTATTACGTTAAAAGGAATTTTTACTTTAAACTCTGTGTTTGGTTCAAAAATCATCTGTTTGAAATCGTCAAAGTGAATAATTTCAGAATTTTCCCTAGTGAGTGTTATGACTTTTAATTTTATAACTGTCTTGTTATCTGCAGTCGGAAGCTGTACGATTTAGCTCCGGTAGATACGAATTTTGTTATGTATGTATTCGGAGTTTCACACGTTAGCTCGCCTAAATAACCACCGAGGGGGGGTAGCCCCTCGTTTGGTAAATGTGTAAATTGAACTCCATCCGTATCAAAATAAATTACTCGCTTTCCCAACTTATTAATTAATTTATGTAAATGAATACGCCCATAACTAGTAACAAAGGCAGCTATTATTACGTTACCTTTGTGAAATGTTGGTGCCAGCTCACTTTATTTTTTATACATTACCATGGCCGTGTCGGGGTTTATTAAATGAAAGTCTGTTAATTTATTCGTTGTGTCTGCTATAATCTCGGTTAATTGGGAGTAGCGATGGATGATTTTAGTCGTTGATTTATCCATTCTTAAAGCCATCCTACCATATAACGAATTCTGAGCTAATTTGGCTGATGTACTAAGGGCAGGATTATCAACAATTTCTTCAGGTTCTAACCTAACCCCATTCGCTTCAAATATTGCGTCTAAATATTCTTTTTGCTCTTGATACGTTTTAATATTAGGTGGAAATCCCGAATTTTGAACTTTTGCTTTAAAAAAAATATCGATATATGGTTTAAAAAAATTGGTTGTATGACTGAAGTGGTACACCTCGAAAATATCTAATAATTGGTATTGACACTCTTTTATCGCGTAGTAGATTTCCACCGAGGGTAAGACCACCGTTATAGCTCGTTCATCAATACTATGGGTGCATTTTTCATCATTATCTTTTACATAACTTGCGCATAAAGGATAATAAAGTTTCTTATTTAAACGGAAAGGAAGAACGGGTAGGTAGAGATCACGAGGCGGGATGATTCGACAACTAATTATTCCAAAGTAAGCATTGGTTGTAAAATCAAAGTTGTGGGTGATAACTTTAACTTGTTTACAACCAAACTCTTTTTTTTTGTCAACAGAATGCATAAAGACTGCAAAAGTCGAAATATCGGATTTGTTCTCCAATTGAGTAGTCTATTTCGTGGTACAGTCTGATGGTTTCTACTCGACCACCCACTAGCGAATCTCTGGGATTAATAGTCGGAATTAACTTAAGTTTATTGAAAAAGGCTTCCAATATTTTACATTCATAAACTTGAAGGTATTTGAAATTTGGCAAGTTTCCTTCAATAGAGATTTTACGATCTAACTCACGCTCATATATTTCTTTAAATGTTTTCCCTAAAACACTATTCCATTTTTGTCCGGGGTAGTGGGTTGGACAAGCATGCCAGTAACAACCTAAAACATCGAGGGCTACCGGGGGATCTTGACTAAAACCGTCCAAGAAGTATTGTCCAACAGCCTTTTCTCCTCCCGGGGATCTGACTATTTGGAGTGTTAGTTTATATTTCGATTCATACCACTTTAGATATTTTAGAGCAATAGCGCTTTGATTTTGCCGACCTGCTAAACCCTTAGCTGGAATGGTACACAAAGTAAACGGTTCAAGGAATAGGTCGATAAAAACATTGTTAAGGGCTCCTGATAGAGATATCAGGATATTGGTAATGTCTATCTGAACCAAATCCTGATAAAGTTGTCTAAATTTTTTTATTGAAATTCTTAAAAGGTTGCAATCTAATAAACAATAGGCTTTTGCCTCTGATTTAATACAATAGATTGGTTCCAATTGTTTCTGCATATACCACTCCTTAAACTGTCTATATTCCGGTTCTTTCATTTTATTGGGTTCAAAGTATTTCTCATCGGGAAGAGGTCCCAAATAATTTAAAGTTTCACGCGTCCAAAATATGTATGGAAAAAAGCCTTTAGATTCGGGGAGAGAGAACATTTTAGAGAAACTTCTTAACGGCGCGTTTATATAATTCAGAGAGTCTACAAATCGAATATCTACACTCTTAATGTAAATACTTAACATTTTTGCTCCGTCGTAAATAACCTCGGGGATGACACGTTTAATTAATTTAGAAATAATAAACATACCGTCGAATGATCTTAAATTATGCGCCATAACAATGACATTCGAAAATTTTGACCTTATGGTTGCTCGTTTATTTTTTCCGTCATTAATTACAACTTTCTCATATTGAAATAAATAGTTTAAAAAACCATCTACACAATTTTCACCTTCAAAAATGTTTGATTCAACTGGTTGGTCAAAAAGCTCGGTTTGCGAAACGAGCAATACGGCCTTATGAACATTATCCTGAACAACAGTTTCAATGTCAAAATAAACGTAGGATCGCGGTTTATTTTTAAAATTTGAAGATTTCACATAGTGTTGGTTTGGGTCGTGTTCCACTTTACACATTTCACATTTAGTGTGGCAATGATGAGGTATTGTCGTATCTACTAGCTAAAACATAGAGCGCATCTGTGTAAGAGTTTACAAGTGCCGTTTTCTATATGAGTTTCGTAACATTCACCTAATTTTAAATAGCGGTTGCAATCTTTGCAACGTTTTAAAGCTATGTCTGGAATTTCATGGAAATTGGGTCCCGAACATCGTTTGCATTTAATATTATGCGGCGCGAAACAATGATGTCTATCACGGTGTTCTGATGAATAGAATATTTTTTCACAATCCACGCATGAGCTTTTACCACCCCAGATATCGTGCAGATTTTTTGCGACATGCATATGCGAACCAATTTTTACTAATAATATTTTAAATTCAGAAGTGATGTTTCCCTTATAATAGATTTGAAAATTTTCCCCAGCATCAAACACTATAATTTGGTATTTTGGGGCTAAATAATTTTGAAATTTTTCTATATCTGATACACCAACTGCCCCTTCCGGAATCCCAACGGTATTGTGTAGTTCTTTCGCCTGTTTAGTTTGTTCTCTACTTCGAAAAAAGGGTTAAAGTGCGATACTCCTTTAAAATGTTTGTTAACGGTAATTTAAGTCTTTTAGCAAGAGAAATATCAGCCAATTTTTTACCAATAACAATTGATCTGGCTACACACAAATAATCTTTGTTATCAACATAGTAAAAGTTAGTTTTGGTTTTCAGAAATGCATCTATATCGATAATGTTCCTATTTCTTAACGAGAAACAATTTCGTCCAATTTTTTGGGGCTCTTTTAGAAGAATCACGTCAAATTTTAAATCACCATCCGCTAATAGAAAATCTTTTTTTGACTGCGCAATTCTTGCGATATGGGTCATTACTCGCGAAACAGTCAATTTGTCAATTTTTATAAATTTTATATTAATGGGATGGTCTAAAAGTTCCGATTGTATAGCGAACCGCAAGTATTTGTAATCGCTAGCTTGACTTTTAATATAGTCTATAATTTCTTTTAAGACTCTTTCAAAAACTTTAAAAAACAAACGGGCTGGAATTTGTTTTAAATTAAATAAGGCTAGTTGTACGTCAATTTGAGAACATTTCCACTTTCGGGATTTTTCTGGAGTTAGTTTTTTAATATGATAAAATTGTTTGTAATTAAAATTGTTTAATGAAGTGAAATCTAATTCACTATCACTTTCGTAGCTAGATTCGACGACATTGTTTTTCCCGCAAATACACTCACACAATAGATGTTAAAACCAACAAAGTTTATTTATTTTTCTTGATTTGTAACATGGATTTTTTTCTCTAATTGCTACTCTTCCATTTCTAAAATAATAAACTAATTTTAAAATCTGAATATTATACTCAGATTTGGTTTAAAAGAAATCAACTTACTTTGGATGGTGGTAAAACAACCTTTCCCTCGGTTTCTTCGATAACTCTCTTAAATCGATTGGCCCAGTTTAAAATTCGGATGACGTCTAGAGAGAGATTGCTGTCTGATAAGTATTTAATTCTTTTATGATCTTCTCGCCACACTTCATCCTGGGTTTGATCTTTAATGGCGTTGTGAGAGTATATTTGAATATCGAGATACACAGCTCGATCTCCAACTCTTTTGCGTGGTGTTCTGGTTTCGTACGAAACTCCATCTTTCTTCACTTTTACAGATTGTTCAAGTCCAATATTGGAGATTTTTGACATTCGCTGTACCTCACCAATAAAGTTAATATCATCGTCGAGCTCTTAAATTAATACTTCTTGATTCGACTTGGAGGTAGATGGTTCGTCAGCATTGATAACTGAGGACATTTTGTCCGTTTGGTGATTTTACATCGAAATCCTCACCTTTTTATACGGATTGTCAATACATGTATAATACTATTAACCTTAATTATAATTTTTTATCTGACAATGCCCTATTTTTTATGCAAAAGGACGGACATGCAAAAATAATAAAATTTGAACTATAATTAACATGTAATAAATTCAAGGTTACGTTTATAATTTAAAAAATAAGTATAGTTCATTTTGTTTAAATTTGAAAACCCCTTTTTAATATACAAAAGGATACGTATTTACGAGAATATTGTATAATTAACATTTAATATTTTTAGATACAATGTTGATTATAATTATAAATCCGTTTTTATTTGGTAGCGTTATAAATTTTCATACCCAACTGTCTGAGCCCGCTGGCTATCTCGGCAAGAGAAAAACTGTTACGCTCACCAACAAAGTGCAGCGGTCTATCGGGAGAAAAAGTCTTGAGGAAGGACGGTTAGAAACGCCCCGCGCTTTTCTATTAAAACATTCCTGCACGTTTTATACGATTTAGCTAGAAGTAAACTTACTTTGTTTTACAGCCGTTACGTTGTATTACTTATTAAGCCGTCCAAAAATGGTGTGTTTTAATAACACAAAAAGTGTATTTTATGTATTATTTCTTTTGAAGAATTCGTTTAATATACAATGGTCTTTAAAAAAAGGTATGTTAAAACTTGTATTTTTAAAATAACTTATATTAACAGCATAAAATTAAAGAATTTTGTAGGTATATATTTTACAATGTATTTGTTTAAATATACTAATTAACTTATTTCTACAAATTTAGTTAATTTTTAATTATATTTAATTAAATATTGTTTTTGGTTTTATTTTCCACAATTTTGGAGTTACAAGTATATTATTTAGTAATTTTTAATTTCTTTAATTATATTTTCTAATTATTATTTCGTTTTATATAGTGGACGAGACTTCTTACAAAATTTTGTTGGAAAGAGGTTTTGTTAAAGTGTAAAAAGATGGTTTTATTTGTTGTCCTTATTGTTTTGAATATACTGAATCGTTAGAAACATATTGTGGACTCCTATACTATTGCTGGAATAAAGAATGGTATCAGTGATAATTTCATCGGATGTATTATCAATATTTCCTAAACATTTGATTTGTATAAACTATGTATTATAAGAGAAACAGAAGATGTTCAAGAGATATAGATTTTTTAGAAGTCGAATATAGTTTGGTATGTATTTATCCTAGATCTAAAAAATAAAACTGTGTATAAAATGTAATAAATCTTTTTTTATATATTCGATTATCTACATTAATGATTATTTAGATTAACTAAAATCTTACGAGTAGGCTTTGTACTAGATCATTGTAAAAACCAATTATAATTGCATCTTTTATTAATTAAATTTAAAACTTGTTTTCCCTATCTCGCAATTAACTAATTAGTATTTTAAATGGCAAAAAAAACGAAAAAAAAGTGATGTCAAAAGTAAATAAGTTGAAGTAATCTGGGGGTCAAATATTACAGCCGATACCTTGGTCCGAGCTTGTCCGATCGTGTCCAAACTTGTTTTTGTGATAGACCGAGGCTTAGGGGGTGTGGTCACGGGTCAAGCGTCGAGGTCAAAGGTCATCTTCATGGTCAAATTTGAGATCAAAACAAAAATATGTTTTCCCAAGGTTAAAACCGGTTTTTGAAAAAAAATTGACGCCATTTTGGTGAATGGGGTTAATCAAGGTCTCTCGAACAATCAAGGTGTAACCACATTCCAAACAAGGGTGTGGCCACAAGGAAAAAACCAGTTAACGCAAGGGGGGAAACAGAAGCACTGTTCAAAGCTATCGGCCGCCATCTTGGATTTTACATGATTAAAGGGACTTACTATCTACTAATGCTTTATTTATAATATAAAGTACAATTTAGGAGCAATATTCAATTCTAACTAGAACAAAGTAAAATTTAGTACTAGAATTCTGATAAGAACAATATCAAGTTTCGCCCGAGAACATCGTTTCCCTCCAAAGGGAACGGTATGTAGTTCCGCCTGAGAAGGCCTTTTAATTTTAAGTAAAACCTTGTATAGTTTAGTCCGCAAACAGTATTAAAATCTGAATAGAACAGTGTGAATGCCATTTTCATATATATTTTAGTATAAACAATTAACTTTGGTTTACAAAACCAGTTTATAAGGGTATAGGTGCTTTAAAAGAAGTAAAATTCGAAACTTAATTAAATTAATAAGATTTTGAAATAAAAACATTCGGCTTAAGTAAGTCTTTACGGATTTATCATTTTCGCAGTTTTCCGTTTGCGCAGTTTCTCATTTGCGCGGTTTATCATGACTTAAATATTCATTATTAATCCTTTTTTCCTCGACAAAAGGGTTATTTCTGGCAGATAATATTTTACATTACCTTGTTTACCATCCAGCTGCACTGCTGGTCTAGGTTTAATGTCCGGTCGCGCTGTAAATACCAAAAATTTTCATGTTTTGCTTAGTTGAATTATCATTTGTTGAATCAGTCGCCTGAAAATATATCGCCAGTCAAACAGCGAATCGTAGCTTCTCGGCCTTTAGGTTAAGATCGTAGTGTAATATCTGTTTACTGACTTGTTCCAGAACTATAGCCTCGGCTTTAGGTTATACTATAGCCTGTACTATGTATTTAGTATCAAGTTCACGTATACTAAGTATTGGCGCCTAACGGCGCCGCGCACTCACTTCGCTCGAGCGCTGGGGCGCGCGGCGCCACCCCAACCCCATTCTAAAAAAAGCGATGGGCCATCTTTAACGCCTCCTAGAGGACAGTACCAAGCCTTACGAATCAAGAATTGTCCAACCCGATAATAACCCAACCAAAATTATTCTAACCTAACCTAACCAAGCACTTTTACCACTTAAATAATCTTTTTGACCCCTACGAAAAGGTGTATTTTTTGTGGCAGCCCCTAAATTTAAATTGCAATATTTAGAATAAATGTCATTTTTGGTGGCAGGCACTAAGCAATATTTTGTTGCAGGCATTCGCTTAGATTGTTAAATTTTAAAACGAAAAATTCTTAATAAGCTGAACCTACGCCATAGTAAGCTAAAACTATTAAAACAAAGTCTTGCCTAAGCTTGTGTTCTTTAACAAGCAAAGAAAACGTTTTCATAGCGAGAGCCAGAAAAATTCCGGCAGAGTTGCAGGTGTTACATGTTCATCTGAGTCCCAATTCTGAGAAGCTAAAGTTTGCTTTATGACTGAAGATATATTCCCAACAGAACAATTCAACAAACGATATTTCAACTAAGAAAAACTTAAAAATTATTGGTATTTACAGCGTGACCGGTAATTAAAAATACACCAGCAGCGCAGTTGGATGATAAACAAAGTTATGCTATGCCAGAAAAAAACCTCTTTCAAGGTAAAAGGCTTAATAAAGAATATTTAAGTCGTGAGAAGCCGCGGAATTGAAAAACCGGCGCAAATGGAAAATATCTGCGCAAGTGGAAAACCGCGCGAATGAAAAACCTGCGCAAATGATAAACCGCGCGAATGAAAAACCTGCGCAAATGATAAACCGCGCAAATGAAAACTATCTGCGCAAGTGGAAAACTGCGCATATGAAAAATGCGTAAATGAAAAACGCGTTAATGGGAAACTGCGGAAATGGGATACTGCGCAAATGGAAAACCGCGAAATTGCATATGCGGTAATGGGAACTGCGCAGTTGGCCCTGTTGGGATTTTGAACAGGTTTCCCGCTATTGTAAGTCCGGGAGGGATTTTAAGGGATAGCTATTTTGGGCAGACTGAAACACCGATGTGTGAGACTTAATTTACACTAGAAACGAACACTCAAATTTTCCGTTAACTCTTTTTAATTGAATTTCACTAAGCCAATTTTTTTTTAAGAAGAAAATACAACTTCTCACAAACGATTTTTATTCGAGAGTAAGCTTTATATTTTATTTACTTCGCGCGCTGCGTGCTAGCGCTCGTAACAAATATAATATAGTTAAACAATATTTTGATATACGTTTACAAAGCAGTATACTAACGGTTATTTTTAAAATTTAGATAGTTTTATATAGTGCAACAAATAACAAGTTGGCAAGCCAAAATATACCTCTCCTCGGAAGAATGGTCCCTAGTGGTATTAATTTCTCGACACGACCCCCAAAGATATCTCCGCAATTCAGAGTTATTTACGCAAAACGTATTCTCGGTTCAAACCCTGCCCGGTATAAAATTTTAATTTTAGTTTTAAATAATTGAGACGAAACAATCGAGTTTAATTTATTCAGAATATTATAAATTAAGTAGTTACAACAGCGAGTTAGACTTACTAAAACAATGCACAATTGAAGTTAACCCTTTTTACAGTACATGTTTATCAGTTGAATATAATACTAAGCAAATTTTAATGAAAGAAATATCTACAGATGGTAATTGTATTTTTCTCGCTTACGAAATACTTGCCGCATCTTTAACGCTCATTTTATTTCAACGCCCGTAGACTTCCAATTGACGTTGTGACACATACCGCATGAAAAAGACCAATGCCGTCCAATTTCCAATATCATATAATGACTCACACACCCAGGAAATCATCATGCGTTAGAAATCGTGGATATCCAAATATCCACACCAAATATATTTACAATAAGCAAAAACCTTACCATCAACAAAGCACAGAGAGAAACTTGACTAACCGCCAGCTCTTAAAGCAATAAACGTTAAATTATCTTCTTTGAATTAACACAACTATATATAGGTCGTTAATAATACCCGTAAATAGATAACAAAAAACTAACAAAGTGGACCACCCACAGGGTCTACCCTTTAACCCTCTTATCTCGTCTGACTGCGCTAAAACAAGATTTAACCTTTAAAATTTCATTCGTAAAAAAACAGATTAGGCCTTCATAAATTCATTCATAAATAAAGACTTTATTACCTATTATGCTTAAGATGAGTGTCTTAATTTCAGTGAACCTTTGCAGCTATCGGTGGTTCTGTGGTAGAGCGCTCGACTGCCAAGCCGAAAGGCCTGGGTTCGAAACCTGGGTTGCGCATTTGTTTTTAATCAATAGAGAAACGCTAAATTAGAATTTCTTCGATGCAATAATTTCATTTTCAATTCTATTTCAATTAAACCAAAATTTCGTACTCTATTAAATACGCTTCCGATAAAGCTGAACGTCTAATTTTCAATGAAGCGTAACAAGTGTCGGTGGTTCTGTAGTAGAACGTCCGCCTGTAAAGCAGGAGGTCTCGGGTTCAAATCCTGCCCGATGCGATCGCAAATTGATACTAAGACGAATACCGTGTACAACTGGTGGAAACCCTGCCATTGGACGTTGAGAGGTAGCATTACACTCAGCACTCGGTCCGTCCCAAAGTCATTAAGGAGAAGTTGGAGAGGAAACGCCCATACAAACACAACAGACTCAAGATGCACAACCATCAGAACACAATCACAACAAACTCAACACTCACAACCTACGAATAAACATTACAAAAACGTAATACATCAAACCGGCACGACGGTGAGCGAAAAAACACCAACCAAACCCAACCGCAAATTAATCCGTTAACGTTCACCGTCACACGGTGGATTTGCCAACCCTTCGAGAAACTGCGAACGCAGAGATCTCAAGAAACTGCGTACGCAGTGATTGCACTTTGCACCGCAAATGCGAACGCGTTCGCAGGCCTGACAGACAGACAGACCCACAGACAGACACGGTCATTGTATAACCCCTCCTAGGGGACATAGTCCCCTCGGAGAGGTAGAAATATAATAAATAAAATTTTCTACGCGCGCAATTCAATCTTGACGCGAGTTTTTTATCAGGCCCATTACCGTCTAGTTATTAAATCGAAAGGTTATACTGTACCCTATGGTTTACTTACTTTAATTCTTAAGTTAAATGTAAAAATAACGTTTAACAATACTGCAACCTTAGCTTACAGGAAAGCCTTACAAATGATTAAAGTAGTATTTTTCCTTCGAAATGTTTTCCCTCAATTCAGGGCCGCTAGAGGGCAATACTCTCACACCTTTTACTGGGATGGGAGTCTAATGTTAATGATTCCTACAACGTTTCAATCGGTTCACAACTTTAATTTTACCAATAAATAAATAAGGCTTAATGAAGAAAAACTTAAGCCAATATGAGATAATGGAACACGTAACGTCTTTGGTTTAAATTGATATTGTTTTCGTATCGAATTAAACGTAATATTTTCTAAACATTTGGCCTATTTTTAGAACATTATGACGTTAATAGTAAAAAATATTTTATGAACTCCAATAACAACGCGGATTTTTTAATCAAAGTGGATCTGGAGAGACCCATGTATTTGCCACCTTCAACTTTTCAAACGCCCCTGTATACAGAGTGGTTTTATTTGCTCGGATAAGTGATTTTTTTAAAAACTATGTTACCTAGAATGTTATAAATTGTAGTGTACGGTATCCATACGATAACCAACTTTTTTGAAATTTAACGCGATAAACCCCGATACAGATTTAAATTTAAAAACGTTGGTTTTGATATTTTTTTAATTTGATTTTGTCTTACGTTAGATTCAAATTAATGGCGTGAAAGAGTTTGAAAAGTATAAAAATATTCAGTATGTATAATATTCAGTCATCTTTACGAAGAGAAAAAAATATTGCATCTGCTCAAATGAATGGGATTTATAATTATTTTTGATAGAGGAGACGGGCCTAAATAGGCCAAATCGCGCATTTCGACCAGGGGTCCATTGTACAACCTCAGGCCTCCGGAATTAAAAAGCCCAATCTTCGACACAAAACTGAGAATCCGCTTGGCCGGCATGTGAAGAAATCAGAAGTTTCCAGTTGCTGCATGCCAAGATGCATTTTCGCATCTGCAAAGTACGTAAGAGGACGTTTCCTACTCGCCCTGACAGGCCCGGCTGATTGGATCATCTTTGATACCAATCAATTATAAATTGAGTTGGCAGTGACTTGAAAGTAGTTCAAACACCAGCCTTATTCTAGACTTGGAGAGCGAGAGTAATTATTTTGCTCTATGCCTAGAAACTCTTTGGCCTGCCTTTGTCCATCCATCTAGAGCCAAAATTTGAGTTGATGGTCAGTCATGAGATTAGAGATACGGCCACGCACTATGTCTAAGTGGATAGGGTCAACGGGTTCATTACCAACGAAACCAGGCATCACCATTTTCATTCCCGTAAAACTGCATGTGGCCAGGAACCCAAGTAAGTAGGTGCCGAGCTCCGAAAGGAGGTTTAAGCAACTATAGACCAGTTAAGAGGAGATGTTACACTGGTTTAGAGCCTTAAGAGCAGCTTGATTATGCGAATAAATCTGGATAACCTTGTCACGAAGCTACTTCTTGAGACAGAATAGTCTCAAGGAGTCAGTGTTGAGTTTCCAAGTTTTCTCCACACTGGTTAAAGGGTATTTCCCCCGAGCTGTTCGGTTTCCCCTTCCATAAAACTTGTTGAGGTCAACGGTAATAATAAGTGTAGGGAGCTGTTGGCTCGCGTTGCATACTTATTTAAAACTAATATACATCCAGGGTGCCCTGTATGTGAGCAGTTAACTGCAATCTATAGCGAAATTCTTCACCAATTATTGCATGACGATCGCTATATAGTAGGTAGTTTTTACGCTCAGGCGTCCTTTAAAAAAAATCATATTCTAAATATCTAATTTTATTATGACCCTCTATCTGGCTAGTCAAATATACTGAATCAAAAATGACTACTTTGTTCAGCTGCCATGCTGGATTGCAAGTTTTAAAATCTCCAGACTTCAAGGATGGTGCTAGATGCTAGGCTATTTTTGACCCAGTTCAGTTGTTTTACACACTCATACTTAGAATTAATTTTACTTCAAATGAAATATCCTATTTGAAGAATTTCAAGTATATTATTTTAAACTGTTTAGCTTAACCAAATATACTCATGATGAGTTCCATTGTTTGGACTTTACTACAATATAATTTTAAAAGTATAACTTAAAAGTATAGTACAGTAGATCATATGAAATTTTTTGGTGTATTGTTTTTGTGTATTGTTTTGGCATATTTTTATATCAATTGCGCGGCACGCGAGAGAAACTCATTTTACATAACACTACCAAAATAGCTAGATAATAGGATCCAGTCGAAAGTTTAACATGAAATTTCCGATTACTTTTAGTTTAACTTCAAATTGTTACCTCTAAGCAACTCTCAATTATGTATCTTTCAAGTCCTCAGAAATGAATCACCCCATATGAGACTTAAGTGAAGTCTTAAAAAACCCATAGTAAACTCTCAATTAAGTCTCTTTCAAGTCGACAAGTCCCCAAATATGAGTCTTCAAATATGAGACTTAAGTGAAGTCTTAAATGACTCTTATTTTTATCTAAAATTCTAACCCATAGTAACCTCTCAATTAAGTATCTTTCAAGTCCCCAAATATGAGTCTTCAAATATGAGACTAACGTGAAGTCTTAAATGACTCTTATTTTTATCTAATATTGTAACCCATAATCAACTCTCAAATAAGCCTCTTTCAAGTCCCCAGAAATTAGTCTCCCCATGTGAGACTAAAGTGAAGCTTTAATAACTCTTATTTTAATATAATATTGTAACTCATAATCAACTCTCAATTTAGCTTCTTTCAAGTCTCCAGAAATGAGTCTTCCTAACTGAGACTAAAATGAGTTTCATTTAAATATATATACTCTTTCATTGAGACTAAAATAGATTTTATTTAGGACCCACAATTCTGGTCTCAGTTTTTTATGCTTACATAATACTTAAAAATCCTTGATCCTACACTGAGACTCCCATTTTGGTAAGGGGGGCTTGCCACCACCCTCCTACGCATTGTAACCCCGTCACCTGAGTTGATGGCTTTAAAAGTCGCATGATGCGTGGTGCCTTGGGTTTATTATATTAATGTTTTTTTTCGACGGAGCTTGCAACATACCGACATGGAATAACAATTACTGATAAAGCCTCCTCGTTCCTAATCATCATATTCGCCAACGTGGCCAAACGTAAAAAACGAAGTCACCAACGTGGATTTTACCTCCAAAATACTTTGCTCTCATGGTAATGTAAAAATTTGCCAACATAGTTTTCGCCAAACTGACCGGTTATCTTTTTATTGGCTCAGGGTGCGATTCTATTTTGTTGACAATACACGCAGGTGTAAAACCTAATCCCGTATTAAAAACTTTGGGCAAAACTGTAGTGCTCTTCTTGTTCAACAAAAACTATCTTTGTTACGTTGTATGGAAAAATTATCTTGCTCAATCAGCCATCTCTTTTAAATTTATAATTAATTGTTTTGCGTACCAATTGGAATCGCTGCAGTTGTAGATGATATTCGGTTTAATCTTTTTCTCATCTCATTACCTTCATGAATTAATAATTAGTTTTCATTTTGCCCAATAGTTAAAATATTACTCCCATGTAATCTAGGATTCATTTCGCTATGTGGGATATTGGCAATAATCTCAAAGTGTAGTTTACGGAGGATACATAGTGCAAGTGAAATATGTATGTATACATTTGCAATGTCTAAGCCTCTATTTCGACATTGCTCCGAAAGCGGGTCGGGAAACGGGTAATTTTAAAATTCCATGATTGGCTGATTATTTGTTCCGTGACTGTAATTTCTTAGAGTGTATGTAGCAGATATATCAAAAAGAGATATCTATATATTTCGGTTAAAAGTAACAGTATTAGTAAATGCAGGTTATGTAAATGGCTGCAGAAAACGTGGCTCTTATATAGTTAATTAAAGAAACATTCATCTGGAACTTCATTAAAATAATCAAGCTTAATACTTGTTGAAAGTTTTAATTTGCGACTAGCGGCGTTTGAAAATCAAATTAGTTAAAAGGAACTTATTTTGGTTATAGTTTGCTGCCAAAAAATAATCTGATTCCCGCAACTTTTTTTGTAATTAAATATATAATGCGGCAATCGCATCTTCGGGGTCTTCTCATGATTCGAATCTTACAAATCGTAATCCAAAGGACTCTCCAAAATGTCTTTAATTATACACAAATTTTGTTATACAAGATATTTTGTTATTATTTTCATTATATCGAGTGTTTCGATAACCTTTTAGGTTAAAGAAAAATTATGACTCATCCCGCCTTCAAATGAAATACTTTAGGACAGCAAAATCATTTAATTATTTGTTTTATTAACCCTTCAATTATTGTACATCGATTATTGTACATTAAAATAATCTGTGTAGGCTTTCGTGAATATTTCTATTATGGCAATCGTGAACGAGAACAGGCACCCATAAAGATAAATGAGAAAGATGCTCGTGATTTCTTCTGCCTCCAAGACTGCGTCATCTTGACTCGGTGGTCGCCATTTCAAAATATCCGCAACATAATTATGTTTAAAATTCATAAAATAAGACCATTGAGTTTCAAAGTTATCCATAAAACTAGAAAGAACGATAGCATTTTAAATCAAAATTAATTCAGCGGCTGAAAATCTTGTGATAGTTTTAAGATAAACACAACAGTCGCCTCCTCGTGTAGTGTTTTTCTAAATCAAACCCCGAAATTACGACCCAATATGATTCCGCAAATAATAAGTTCACTTTCTGAACCATTCCACTTTCATAGCTTGCAATACGTAAGAGTTTCATAACAAAAGCAAGAAACTTGAAAACAAAGCGAAATTTGAAAACAACGTGAATCTTGAAGCTTACCAAACACATTGAGAAGAAACTAGCTTTTATAAATGTTGATGCGCCATGATTAAGTTAAAACTACCTAAAATGTAACCCAGACTTTAATTTAAAACTTCTGATTCCCGGGGTGGGGGGCTTACTTTAAATAAATATAAAATTAAAAAATTATCTATAATATTTGTTGGGTAAAAATGATCTCGGGCCTAGAATTTTAACCAAATTTATCGTTTTAATCAGAGGTTTTCAAACTAAAGTATTTTAACCACGAAATAGTGGTATTTCTTAAATTTTAAAGGAAAGCTAGCTGTTATTTAAAAAAAACTTTAATGGTTCATTTCATTTAAAATCGTATTTCTAAAAGGGCAATCAATACAGGTTTTTTTTCTCCCAAATAAAGATTCTTCAACGCGAATTGCTTTTACTCTTTGTTTTTACTTTTCGCGTTGTTTAGAAGAGACCAATGTCTCATGGTATAATCTGTTGTGCTCATTTACCAACTTACAACGAATTGATCTCGTCTTTGTAGTTTCGCTCAACGACTTCCGAGAATGGCAAAACAGTGTAGCTATCAGCCAGAGGATCGGAAATGAACAAAATATTGGCGTTTTCGCTCATCAAAGTTTTAAAACTAAAAGCAAATCCAAGCGCTATTCTGAGTACATCCAGCGAAAGAAAAATGACTTCCTTGTTGCTGAGAGATTCGTAAAAGTCGCTTTCGAGGTGACGTTCCACAGACAGGTCTTTTTCGCGGAGATTTAGTCTGCTTAACACGGTACGGAACCCTTCATTTGTCTCTGCCTAGAATATATTAATCTTAATAATACTTAGCGTATTACTGTTTTAGTTTTATTGATCTGAACTGAATTGAATGGAATGCATGGAATGGATTAAGTTTTTTATTTGGATGAGAATGGGGATGGGTATTTAAATGTCGATTTTAAAATTTGCTCCAATGTATGGGATTTTTGGAGCAATTGAGCAATATTTTAAAGAAGCGCAATGAGCGCGAAAATTACCCTATATCTTAGGATTGAAAAAAAAACAGTGAATTTTCAATTTTATTCATATTTATCGAGATCTTTAAGACTTATATCTACCTTCTCCAAAAATTTTAAATTCCTTTTAATTTATCATGTCGCAAAAATTTACAAACTGGTTTGATGGCGTATCGTGTCGTACCCATAGATTTCTTTTAAATCTATTATGATAACAAGATATTTTGAAGTCAGGTATTTTGGCGACATATCAAACAACATTCAATGTGCGATTTTTAAATAAAGAAACCAAACCCATGATTAACTCGCAAAATATGTATACACATTAAAATCACCTTTTCTTCTTATGCTAAGATATAGGCACTTCCCCAAATGATACGAAATTTAACCTGAATTTTTTTGGACATTGGAACAAAATTAGAGGGTACGACATCAACATAAGAAACAATGAGAACCACCTTAACACCCACGAACACAACGTTTAAAGATCGCGTAACTCTAAAGTGGCTGTCGTAGAGGCAGGACCCGAGCCTAGCCAATGAAGAATCGGCCTCGCTGCATCATCAGGGCTTTCCGCCAAAGAGAGAGAGTCGCAATGGCAATAATGTCGGCCCTGCTGATGCTCGGAAGAGATGACCAAATATGTAGTTATGGGTGATTATCAGGAAATTCATGGTAGTGCTTATTTAAAAACCTCTTTTTGACTAAATTAAGAGACCATTCACAAATAACGTGACATCTAGTTACCCTTCTTGATCTTACCAGAATTTCTATCTGTCGTTGTTCTCCGGAATTGTTTGGAACAAATGGAAAGACATCACGATGCTTTACGAGATCTTCCACGGAGTTGATTTTATCGTGCGAAGTAAAGGCAAACTCCGATTTCATGTAGCTCGTTCCTTGAATAGTCATGAATGTCACTCCAATTATCCACGCACCGGTACCAAATCGTATGGCGAGTGATTTATGACATCTTCCGTAGGCTGAAAAATATTACGGTAATCAAGTTGATTATATGTCGCTAAGGATTGACGTTTTTGCGCATTACGTTCGCAGAAGAAGAGAACAGTTGAGTTCCAAGCGTTTTTCAAGTAAATTGTCAAGTAGCTACCATTTGTTAGTTTACGTCTTCTAGATGTCATCATCGAATGTACAGTCAACAATAAAGCGATTAAGTTAATACTAATAAGGATGAGCAGTAAAACCTGAAATGGTTTTATTATTTTTTTTAAAACGTGGAGTCAATTCCCGCACTGCGAAATGTTTCTCTGACAATGTTTAAACTTCTTATCTCGAAAATCCCGATCAATTCATCGTGTTATATGCAAATACTGCTGAAAATTTTATTTTGGCTAATATCATCTCTTTTTTTCATGACCTCATAATCTAGTAAAATATATGCCATGTTCTTTTTTTTTGAGTATGCCCTTCAACTTTCTTATTGAATCTTTTGGTCTAACACCTACATGTAGAAAAATAAAATTTTTCCAAAACCGTGCGAAGTGATATTAAAGGACCACACCAGCTCTCACTATTTTGGTGAAAATCGACTACCAGTGGCTTCGCTAGGTGATTTTTTGGGCACTTGAGCCCCCTCTTCTAAACGTTTTCAAAAGCTTCACCCGCTTTCAATTTTAAAATAAAATGGAACATTCCGAAAATTACACTATGAGATTTTCTCTAACGCAAATTGCAAACTCTCTGTTTTCCCATTTCTAGTCGCGGTCTATAAGCTCTTCCTCAGACGCTCTTAGTGAAAGGTGAGTGATTTTGAAAACCCCACCTGTGGAATTCCCACAGAATGACGAGCTACCACTTTAAATGTCGAGCTAGTCTACCCGTGATATCATAAAATGTTTGCTCTGGTTAAACCATTAGAGTGTTCAGAGTCAGAACTACTCGTTATGTAGTCAACCAGGACTGAACAGATTGAATAACTTTGGTAACCCCGCCCTCGTTTGTTAAAGTGTTTCTTTACAAATGCTATGTAACATGATTTTTTTTAAATAGGAAAAGCACCAATTTATCTCGGGTTGATTTACACCATTTAAAAATGAATGTGCATCAAGCAAATTTGACATGCGCTAACTTACGTTGGTTTTAATTTTTAGTACATCCGTGGTTTCCACTAAAAGAGTTCTCGGAGGAGCCGAAAACATGACTAAAGAGGTAACGGCGTGGATGGGAACGAACCCGCTGAAGTTACAGGCACTCATCCGCTGCTCCATTTGCCCAATAGACAAAGGGAAAACTATCAGTTCTGAATTCTGTTAAATCATACAAATATGTTAAAACATTAAACTCGCGAATGCGTTTATATAGAATGTAGGCCGAAGAAAGCAGAATTTTCGTCACTTTCTATTACTGGATCCACTGTCGCTCCGATAGTAGAAATCTATGATGTCGGTTTTTCCTATCCTTAAAAGGGCTCACATGCAGGGCGTAAGAAAAAAATCATATTTCGTCTGCTAGTATTTCTAATAGCGTAATTTTAGTAACGTGTTTCTAGTCAAAATGGAAATGTATGTGCATACACTTAAAACGTTATTTAATATTGAAAACGATGAAAAGGAAATTGAAAGATAAATTCAAAATTAAACACTCAAGCGTTCCTGTGATATAATTATCTATATTCAACAATATTGTAACATTTGAAAACTCAAAACAATTTCTAAGTACCCTGAGAACCCTGGAAGAGAAGCTATAAATCTAACTATTCGCCAGTCCGGAACCGTTCGATGAGTCCTCGCGCAAACTACTCGCCGAAAACCAATTCTCTAACCGTTCTTACGCTACCTATTCGCTTGCGGAAATCCGCTCTCAGACCTTTCGGAACTGTTCAAGCAGTACCGGCCCGAGAGCAGATACCATCAACTACCCAAGGCTGAGCTCACATAAATTCGTCTGCAAATGGTTTTTACAAAAGTCAACACGTGCTTTTAGGATGGAATATTAGACTATTCGTATAACAAGTTCTGAACTGTCCGGGACGTTTTGGTGACCTCATAGCTTAGTCCGAATATTTGTCACGTAACTTTATTCTTGAATATTTTCCCAAAAAAATTGGTAAATCTATTCAAAATGAGCATTTTTTTCATTTCATAGACAACTGGTATTTGAACAATATTTAAGCCCACTGTAGACTAGAATCGTCGCCAAATTCTAAGGACAGCCCAAGTGCGATAAATGCCAAATTAAAACAACAGCAAGCAATCAAGTTCCCTAGGAAAATTTTAAATCTTTCTTTTGAAAAACCACTTGAAATGCCACCAATAGAATGCCATAAGAAAATACTACATCCATCTTCGAAAAGATGTGAAAAGAAACAAGCAAATGCTGATTGGAATTTATTTTTACAAGAACACAGCTTCGATATTTTGTCAAAGCGCATTAACAATGAGACAAATTTTGCTAAATATGACATTATTTATATTAGATTTTCATTGGAATAGTTTTAGTTTTAATTATTTGTATTTATAGGCTGTATGCCGAAAATAAATAAAAAAAGAAAGTATTATTAAAAGAACCATCAAAAATATTGATGAGAAACATCACATTGAATTGCAGCTCAGAATTTAAGGTAAATTTTCTGTTTAATCTAAGACCATCTACACCTGGACTGCAATGAAGGTAGGCGTTTTTGTTAGGCTAGTGTCGCCGCTACCCAAACGCCACCCTCGTTATTTAGAGGCAACTATCGTCCACAAGGGAATTCGGGCTGAAAAAACGCGTTCACTTCGCGCTCCTTTCGTGACCCTCGTGACCCTCGTCTCCCGAAATTTTACTCAGTCGCCCCGCGAGTCGTGACCAATTTTCGTCCGTTATTTACGGCGTCAAGGCTTAAGTGGAAACCACATGGAAAAGTTTATTGAAATTCCACCTAAAACGTTTTGGGAACTTGTAGAAGGTATGTTTAATTATTAATTATTAATGCGATGAGCACACGTAAAATCGTTTAGGCTGGTTGTTCGAGTATCGACTCTCCAAATCTTTCATTGTAAGCTCTAACCTACCACAAGCCTTGACCCACTTATCACATTTGGCACGTTTCAGGTTTACACAGGGAAACTTAATTAACTTAATATTGTCTTGAATATACCGCTTATCGTTTTTGCATGCACCATAAGAGCACCGAATAGCCGGCATTATTGTTGCCTAGGGCCCTAGGCTTAACCACTTAACGGCCGAGAAGTTGCAGACCACCGAAAATGTATTTAGACCCCCGCTAGAAATGAAGAGGAACCCCGAGTCCGAGAAAAACAGCGGAAAAGAGCGCGAACCGTTCGCCTCCTAAAGAAGGTCGATCAAAAAAGAGGGGGTTGCTGCATGTTTGTGGATTACTTTCGCGGATTTTCTCCACTTGGTGGTGTTTTGTAGCGGACACTCTGAAATCGGAGTTATAACGTTGGCATTGTAGTCCAGGTGTAAATGGTCTTAGGTTTAATTAATGTTGCATAACAATATAAATGTGCCCTCTTTTTTCCAAAATCAAGGCTTGCATATGTGAAATTCAAAACCAACCCGAAAAAGTTAGTTTTTCAGATGATATCTATTACTTTTGAATTTTTTTGCTGAAATCAAGGACAGATCAGACTTCAGGATGTAAATCCACAAGCCACTATGTTTCAGAAATCGGTTTTTGTGGCATATTTGGATTCTCCAGAAAATGAAGATGACCCCTGCAGTAAAATTTTCAGTTACGCCCCCTAGCGGCGAAGATCGTTTCCTACTGCGTTTTATACTATTTTGGTTATGGAATCGGGTTGGCAATACGATTCTTAGCAAATACTAAAAACTTGATCGAAAAATCTTATTTATAAAACGAAATATTAACGAAAAACCGCCAAAAATCGTACCAAATCTTCGATCTTTAATCGATTTTTTAACAAAGAACGGGCAGGTACAGATCAAAAATTTCTTTTGAAATAGTTAGAGGACAAGTCTCTTTATTGTATACCGCTTAGAAACCTTTGCGACTTTTCGTAGTTTTCTAGTAATTTACAATCTAATTTGTAAAAATATTTCCGAAAAATAGCTCACAAATAGCCCAACATTTGGCTATTTTGGGCTAGAAACGAGAAATACCAAATTACTTTACAAACCTGATACATTTATTCCAAAAAATCTGATTTACGTTTTTTAAGCTAGACTTAGGTAAAATCTGAAAAGTTTTTTACCAATTTTTTACGAATTCGAAGCAAAATCCTTTTAATAAATCGCGTTCAGTTTAACAGATTTAAAATACAGATTGCGGCAAAGGAAGAGCTGCAGTCAAAAACGAATTTTTCAATCAAAAAGTCAGATTTGGTCCACATATTTAAATCGGAAAAAGATGTTGATAGTTGTGTACAAAAAGTACTTACTTTAATGGGCGATAATGTAAAAGGTAATTTTACAGATATGGAAATTAAATGTCTTAAAACTGCTTTAAAAAAAGAAAAAAACCGCTTTGAAAATTGGTGGAAAGAGTCTAACTTCATGAAGAAACACGCGTCGTGGCTGCACACAGAGTTTTCATTTCCCAAAGAGGTAATTGCATCTAGCCTCGAGGAAGAAAATCTAGTCGAATGTGGTTCTTCATCACCGTCTACTTCTACTGTTGGTAGACCAGCGCTAGAGTACTCAAATGCGAAATCAAGAGCTAAAAGATTAAAGGTCAGTGCTCTAGCGAGTGAAATGGCGGAAAAACCCACAGAGCAAATTTTGAAATCAACGAGGCTTGCTTTGAAGATTCAAGGCGAAAACCAATTATCTAATGTTTTGGAAGAATTACTTAAAAGTCCAAGTCGGGTTACGAGAGTTCAGCAGTATATTAATAATCCGACTCCGACATGTACAGCTTGTACTGCGGACGAAGCGCTGTCCCTAATTATAGATGGCAATTTATCTGTCGCCACTTATCAAATGTTACGCCAAACAGCCATGTTGCATGGATCTAATTTATTTCCGCCATATTACCAGGTTCTCGAGGCTAAGTCACATTGTAGGCCACAATCTATCGAAGTGTCAGACACTGTCGCTTCAGTACCTTTACAGGTCTTGCTAGATCACACCGTTCTCAGAATAATTAAGCTGCAAGAGGAAGTTCTTCAAAATTACACCAAAGCCTCAAACATTGAATCCGTCGACCTTGTGCTTTTTGCTTCGTGGGGTTTCGATGGAAGTCAATCGCGATACAAACAGAAATTCGACGGTGTGGACGAAATTTCGGATGCCGCCTTATTTGTTACAACAATGATCCCCTTACGTCTTAGCTCTAGTACTGGACATATAATTTGGAACAATCCAACTCCTCAGTCAATTAGGTTTTGCAGGCCACTGAGCATCCAATTTATAAAAGAAAGTACAGATTCTATTTTAAATGAAAAATACTTCATTGAAAAGCAGATTGACAACCTTCAACCTTTGACTTCACAATTATCGAATGGTTTAAGTGTAACCATCAAATATAAACTTTATTTAACGATAATCGATGGAAAGGTTTTAAGTATTATATCTGGGGCGAAGTCTCAACAAACTTGCTCAATATGTGGTTCAACACCAGCACAATTTAATCAAATCGTTCGCGAACTAAGACTCAACGCGGATAAATTTAATCACGGAATTAGCCCTCTTCACGCGTGGATAAGATTTTTTGAGTTTTGCCTGCATTTGGGATATCGTAACACCGAGGGATTAAAAACATGGCGAATTAAAGGTGGTGTTCACAATTCGATATTTATCCAAAGGAAAAAACTTATCCAAACTTTAATGTGGGAAAAACTGTCACTAAGAGTTGACTTTCCTAATCCACGTGGCGCGGGCACAAGTAACGACGGAAATACTGCAAGAAGAGCATTTTCACCAGAAAATAAGGAACTGGTTTCAGAAATACTTGGCATAGAGAAATGGCTTATACAAAAATTTCACGTCATCCTTTGCGTTATCTCGTCTGCACTTCCAATAAACCCCACTAAATTTGGCCAGTATTGTCGACAGCTGAGAGAAATGTACATTCAACATTACAAATGGTTTTATATGCCGGTAACACTTCACAAAATACTAATTCACGGGGAAGACATTGTTAAAACTTCAGCGTTACCGGTAGGAATGTTAAGTGAGCAAGCCGGTGAATCCCGAAACAAAGTGTATCGTCATGACAGGGAAAACCCTGCCCGAAAGACTAGTCGAAAGGATAATTTAGAAGATGTATTTTGTCGAGCTCTAGATTCTTCAGATCCTATTTTATCCGATTACTCTTTGAAAAAAAGACTTCTAAAAAGAACGTCACTGTCATTTCCCAAAGAAGCGATAGAACTTTTTCAAGAACCGGAGATACCCGAATTGTTGACGAATGTACATGTAGATAATCGAAGTAACGACGAAGACGTTGTAGCAGAAGATTTCTTAGGAAATTTGAACTTAACTAATTTGGACTCTGATACCAGACCCAGAAATATAAATTTGTGGATAAATAATTTAAAATCTAGCCCAAAAATAGCCAAATGTTGGGCTATTTGTGGGCTATTTTTCGGAAATATTTTTACAAATTAGATTGTAAATTACTGGAAAACTACGAAAAGTCGCAAAGGTTTCTCAGCGGTATACAATAAAGATACTTGTCCTCTAACTATTTCAAAAGAAATTTTTGATCTGTACCTGCACGTTCTTTGTTAAAAAATCGATTAAAGATCGAAGATTTGGTACGATTTTTGGCGGTTTTTCGTTAATATTTCGTTTTCTAAATAAGATTTTTCGATCAAGTTTTTAGTATTTGCTAAGAATCGTATTGCCAACCCGATTCCATAACCAAAATAGTATAAAACGCAGTAGGAAACGATCTTCGCCGCTAGGGGGCGTAACTGAAAATTTTACTGCAGGGGTCATCTTCATTTTCTGGAGAATCCAAATATGCAAAAATATTTTATGTATATATCCTCCTGAATTGTTGCCACAAAAACCGATTTCTGAAACATAGTGCAAGCGTATGACAAGCGATAAATTTGTAGATGAAATTGGAAAAGGTTTAAAGATCATTCAAGCATTTGATTTGCTGGATGAGGCAGAAAAAAGTTTAATATCTCAATTTATTTTAATAACGCTTTGATTAAAGAAGTGGAATTAGATGGGGCAAACGTGAAACTTAGAAAAAGTATTCCTAGAATTAACCCAAATCCAATTCATATTTTCACAAAGAAAAAAGAAACACCTTATTGGTGGATACATTTTCCGTCAACTCATATTGGCTTATAGTTTCGCATCAAAACCATTTATTAAAAATAGTATAAAGTTGAAGTTAAACGATTTTACAAAGTGGACTGGAGACTTGAACAAGTGAGGATTATTGATTCTTATCCAAAAGCTTTCACTTTTTTGTGTAAATTAATTACGAAGCTAAAAAATTCATCAGGAAAGCATCCTGTAAAGATCTAGAGCAGCAATTTTTTTTATCTAATTATTAAATATTGTAACCCTTTAAAAAATTGGTTTGAATTGTGGGGTTCCAGTGGTGAACGAGCGATAAATTAATTACGCAAATTTTTAAAGTGGTAATGGAAAGAGATGAAAACCAAGAAAAGTTGCAAGAAATGTCATCAACAACTGCAAGATGAAAAACAAAGTTTCTAGGGTGAAGAAACTCACGAAAAGGGTATTAAAATGTCAAAATTCCTAACCTAAAAAGTACAAATTACATAAATTTTCTAAACCTTTTTAAATTAAGTTATTATATTCCCATTTTCAGTGGGTAATATAACGTTTTGCATACATTTAATTTTTGGGATACTTGATAATTCAACACATCATTACTACCGGTAGCTGCTCTGTGGTTTCCAAATTACCGCTCGAGTGGGTCCAGATTAAAGCACTATTTTAAAACAAATTTACCTCAAGCTTGATTGCACTGTAATATTTAAATATTATTTTACCAGTAAGTCTTTAGTGTATTAATTTTAACCTCTGCCTCCCCTAAAGAATATTTATCATTATAATTTTAATCCAAAATTTCAAATTATTTTGTTTTGTATTATTTCAAAGCGCCAATTATTAATTCTGTTTTCGGCCCCTCAACATTCTTAGTAAAATCATTATTTTGATGAAATTAACAGTCTAGGATTCATCTGAACCCACCAAATGGTCAACTGATTTTTCCAATGTCGAGTTAAGAATTTGAACAGAGTAATTGACTTTCATTGTGCGTACTAATTACAAACCAAACTCATTTTCTGGGTCCATTTTAAACGTTTCTTCGATGTGATACCATATAATATATTTCCCATTTTCATTTCAAAAGCGTTGTATTTTTCCTATTTCTCAAAAACGTTCCACAGAACATTTTCCAAATATTTCCCTAAAAGTTATCTCTCAAAATTTCTATTTGATGTTCTTCAGAAATCTTCAGAAATATTTACTCAAAACTTCCCTTTAACTTTCCAAAGAGTTCGTAAGATAATATTTACAAACTTTCAAACCCCCAAGACTACTTAGAGCTCACTAGTGTTTTCTTAAGAAATCTTGATATATTTTTTGTTGGGCATTACGTGTGAGGCTAGCTGTGGAACTTCGGCATTTTCAACCAGCCTTCTTATTTTATTTTGACTGACATATGAATCAATTACTCCAATGATTTATCCCAGGCTCAGCCGATAATTTAAGTTTTGTTCTATAATCATCTCATCGAGCATTATTGATATATATTTTTGGTGGTCTTCAAGCTTGTTAAAATAATAGTTATCTCAATTTCCTAGATACTTTCTGTGAAAGAACCATTCTCAGTTCTCATAACCTTTCAATGGTTCTACAAAGTTCTAGCTGTTAGAAAAGTCATAGCGTACCTAAAGATTTCATACGGAGATAAGGATTTTCTTTTTATATAAAAGCCCGAGAGCATAATTGCTGGAAGCCATTTCTTCGGACGTGAAATATTTGAATTGGCCATTTGAGGTTTTTGGTGCAAAAGAAATCGTTATCGATTTTCCTGCAAAATATTTTATGCATCTGATCACTTTCTTAGTTACTCAATTCAACTTCCTCGGTAACAATTAGATTCTCAATACTTTTTTTGAGAGCTTCAATTTATCGGTTTAATGCTAGGTTTCTTAGTATCTATGACATTCTTATTTGAATTTGTAACGTATAAATTAAATTGGATAAGTTCTGATTATGCAATCTAATAGGTAGGTGCTCTTAATTTCATCTCTGAAGCTTATCAAGAGTTAATTCTTCAATCATAAGTCCATCAACTATCGTATGATTAACTAGTAAGTCTTTGGGATAATGTTTGTAATCACCAGGAATGTTATTACATTCCTTATTTAACTCGCATTGAAATGCTGTTTCTTTCATTTGATCCTTAATTAGAAGTATTACATCAGAGGAAAACTTAATCAAAGTGCAAAGATGACTTATTATTTTTCCCTGTTTTCTTCACGTTCTACGTTATACACCAAAGACTGTTTATTTGATAAGGAGAAAACTGCTGGGTCATCGATTGTTGTATTTAATTGAGTTGCGAGTTTCGAAGGTCACAGAGATGTTTCAAAATCTTGGTGTTTAGAGTGATTTTCATCCCAGATTTGTTAAAGTTTATCCAAAATAGTGGGTCACTAACTAACAAAGGAGATAATTTACCTTGGCTGGTCCTTTACGTACTACGAAGTGCTAATTACAAACATTATGATGTTCTTTTGGAGTTTCTACTGTAATAGTTTCAGTGTTAGTTACATCTATCTTTTTTTGACGCACAATTAAATTTTTCCATTTAGAAATAGGAAAAACAAAAAAATTTTAGTAGCAACTAGAGCCACTACGTAAATTATCAAAACAACAGCATTTAATAATAAATCATTTTGGCTAAAACTAATAAAACTGAATTCACCTTACAATAAAACATTGAAACGTAAATTCGTTGTTTCGTGCATTAACCTTTCATAAAGTTGGAAGTTTCCATTTTCGAACATTTAGCAGACGAAATTAGGAAAAAACTTAGTTGCTCCAAGCTAGGAATGTGTGGCTCTAAGATTTTATGTCTAGCTTTTTGCCTTGTACCGTATTCCCTGATAACAGCCGGAGCCCGGATGGGAGTGCCATAGTGGGGGTATTCGCTTTTCTATTCCAGGTGGTCAATCACATTCCTAGTTCCAAGAAGTTTTTCTTACGAAAGACCACATCGATTTTAGGGACGGTTACCACCTCAACAAATAAGCTGCGCCAAAAATGTCAAAAGTCACAGAAAGTAGTGAACAATAATAGAGCCACTTGTGTGCTTTATTTTGGGGTTTAAATCCCTTTACGATCAGTATTCAAAGATACAGCCTGAACTTCCCTCCGAAGTCGAGACTGGGAGAGATTAAAGTCCAGAAAATACTTACCCTTGGTAGTGTGCTTTCATTAACATCCCATTTGTAGAACTCTTCTTGGGGTACTCCAGTGATGGATATTCTTCATGTAAATAAAAATAAGAAGAATAAGCTAACCATGTACTTCAAACGAGAGAAATAGCACAATATTTAAATATTTGCTGATAACTTTATTCGGCGGCCAACGAAAATCAACTGGATCTCACCTAATTTTGGTATTTGCATTAGTTTAACCTGTCAATCGGACTTATTTCTTAATGAATGATACGAGCGAAATACAAGTTGGGAGGGGAGAAAAGAAAGTATGCTTGGGGAGGGAAGGAAATTAAAACCAACAAATAACGCCTCGTAGTGAGGAACGGAGGAACTAAGTAGCACTGGTCAATGTTAGTGTATTTTTTTATTTTTCGTCGTTCTGTGGAGATGCTATCGCCATCTACCTACGATATAATACCATAAACTTCAAAAAGATCCAGAGAGGCGACAATAAATAGTCTTTTATGTGGTCCATCTCGAGTCAAGCATACATTACACCTGTAACATACGAAAGTATAGGGGTTTGTCACACTTTTGGTAATTATGTTACTTTTGTTATTATTATTATTACTGTATCGCAAAAACCACTTCTATCAACTAACCGTTCTATTAGAGTAAGCTTCAATACAAAACGAAGAACTCCGAGAAAACTATACAGTTTCATTAACTTACTTGACATTCAAACGCAGTTCCAAAATTCTCTCCATTTCGTGGTAAAAAGTCATGAGAGACTGAATCTCCTTGACCTCCTTAATGTTAATAGAAATTTGGGAAAAATCAGATTTCGCTTTGAATTACCAAGTACTTGGCAATAAACCGAAGACCAATGAACACATCTAATTTCCGTTAAATGGGCTGTAGCAGCGTCTCAATTTTAATAGCTATATGCCAATAGTCGCGAGCAATGACGATATTAAACCAAGTTGGGCTTCATTATCACATAGAGAAATGGACCTCTTTACACCTACATAACTGACAGTTCACCCCTATCAATAAAGCGGGCACCAACACACAGCATTGGCTGTATTGGCTTACATGTAGTTACGCCAGTGGATGAAGCCCAACGGAATTCAAAGAATGGTGGATCACTTAATTTGACTTTTCTTCCACACTCTAAGAAATTACCGTAACCGAATGGTAATTTAGCCCTAAAATTAACAGTCATATGAACAGAAATACATGAACCGAAATTATCAGCGACCTATCCCGCTTATACTAAAGGCGTTTTCCCCGTCTCCCCCTCTCTTTACTCGGTTGTAGTGCCCCCTCCGCGGAATGCAATCCTCTACGGGTCCGTGGTACAGATTTGAATACTCACCCTGGTGGCCGCCGTGAGAAACTTTAAAAAAACACGGACTAAAAAATACTTAAAAAGTACCTTTTTCAGTCAGTGTAAAGAATTACAGCTACCATTATATCAGATATCAATTTAGTTCAAATTAAAACATCAAAATGTCGATTAAGGAGGCTTTCACCCAGTGCAATATGTTTCTAATGAACAAGCCTAAAGTGAAGGATAAATCGGTGGTTTGTAATTTGATTAAAAGTAATATAAATTCAAAAGAATTTACAACATCACAAACTAAGACTGTTAAGCCTTTGAACAAAAGTTCAAATGCGGCAACTCAGTGCTATCTCATGCCTTTAAATTACAATAAAAAGATCAAAACTAATGATAAATTTACAAATACGGTTGCTATTAACCCACCCAAGATTTCAACCAAAGTCGCTTGCACACAAACAATAATTTACAGCTGGCCACCTTTATTCGAAGAAGTTATTAAAACATTAGAGCTTCAGTTTTTTTCAGAATTGTCTTATCAGGTAGGCTTTGATTTCTTAGCTAGTTATCTCATTGATCTGATTTTTAAATAAAACTTTAATTTTACAATTATTAGATGAAAGAAGACCATAACAACACATCAGTAATCCAAATAACATTAAAATGTACTATTGGATTACTATCGGAAGATTTTGTGGAAGAACCTATGAATTTATTCATATGGCCAAATGGACACTGCATTTTTAATATTCTTTTCAAAGAACCAGTCAAGTTCAACATTACTAAGGATGGTGAAATAGATTTAGGTACTTTAATTCATACATTTAAAGTTATGACGGGTCAATTGGGCCATGTATTTTGTCCCGGTATTAACCCCATGAAGGTTGAAAATATTAATTGTTCATTACCAAATTGCTTATCTGCATGCATTATCCATTTAAACGGTATCAATCACACAAATGCGAAGTATTTTACGAGCATCTCAGAGACCGTAATGCAACTGTTAGAAATTGCCAAAAGATACAATGCAAACACTGCAGGTATGCGAGTCATAGTATCGCCAAATCCAAGAAAAGAAAAGCTATGGAATCGCCGAATCTAAAAAACAAACGGCAAAGGCTTTCCAGCAACTTCCCTATTAAGTTCCTAACTCCAAAGAGCAAAACAGTTCGTGCATCTCGTATACGGAATAACAGATCTTTTTTGAAGCTCAAGGTATGTAAGTTAGAAACTGAATTAAAGATTAGAACGGTGAATTTGAATAGCGAGAACTCTACTGAAATGTCAAACATTATGGAAATTATCAATGAAAAATTGCATCAACCCTCGAAGAAAGTTTTAACTCAACAAGTAGCCAAACTAAAGAGATTCTTAAGGCATCATGGGAGAAAGATTCCGCCCAAAAGCATTTATCAGACCAAAAAGATTTTTTCTCACAACAACAGAAGTCTCTTACCTCTACTCACATACGTGAGTGGAATGCTATCACATTAAGGATAGCATTAGCAGTTTGTAGCCGTAGCCCGGCAGCTTATGAGGCTTTACGAAGTTTTCAAATTTTAAACCTTCCTTCTGTTTCAACATTGAAAGAAAAAACCAGAAAACTTAACCACAAACCTGGAGTGAATGAAAATTATTTAGCCGAAGAGCAAACTAAGTATGAAAAATTTAAAACTGAAAAACAACGTAAGGGTGAGCTTGTGCCAACCGGATTTGGAATTATAATTTTTGATGAAGTTAAGGTCATTGATAAGATAATGTGGAACAGTAAAAATCATGAGTTTGTTGGATTTGCAATGGATCAAAATGACTGGCAGGAATTAACCGATATATATAAAGATGCAACACCCCAAGCGCCTTCTCCTACCAACTACATTCTACAATATTTATGGAGGGACTTAACTTCCGGAGTAGATGTGATTGGCCCATATTTTACTTCGGCTCATACATTTCAGCAAAAGAAAATAGTTACAACTCTTTACCAGACCATCGAGGCATTCGAACTTTACGATTTCAAATGCATTGGAATAGCATGTGATGGTGCCGCAGAAAACTTGGCTTTTATGAAACTAACAATGGGAGTGAATGGAGTTTTTGGGTTCAAAACTCGAAGTAATGGAGCGCATGATTTTTCAATCAACCCAAGTTTCTACAATCCATTTGTACTGACACCAAGACTTATACACTGGATAGTGTGCCCATCCCACCAACTAAAAAAATTAATAGGACAACTATATGCATCTCGGGAAGATGGACCAAAAGATTTCTTTAGAAATGGCGTCTCGTTTGGTTGGAAGGACATAGAAGACGTCTATAAAAGAGACGAGGAGCGAACGAAAAATGGACAAATGAGAGTAGCCCGAAAACTTACATAGACCGTGATGCTTGGACTCGGTTAAATGTAGCTCCAAGTAAAGTCCTCCAGCAGGAGGAGGTAATGAGTGAACTATATGGATTCGCACATGGTGAAACTAGCTCTCAACAAAAGAGGAACAGCGCAACAGAAACGTACAATTACCTAAGAGCGTGTAATCAGTTGTTCGAAAATGGAGCACTTAGAGCGCAAAGGGTAGAAGATATGAATTCTAAAGTTCTAGAATCAATGGAAAAGGGCTATCTGTTTTTCGAGAACTGGGTAAAAGAAATTCTGAAAGAAGATCCTGACATAAATTTGAATAGTTCTAAACAGACTACATTCATTTCTTGGCAAACCTGGGACTTGCTGCGCGTAATGCATTATGGATTTAAAGGTTTAGCGGAAGAGTTTTTTAACCTTTGTCCAGGTTACTTCTTTTCATGTATACGAATCACCGGAAGTGCAATTGAAAGTTTGTTCTCGCAAATAAAGTATGCAGCCGGTGGTAAAATTACAAGCGCGTCTTATGTAAGTGGACGAAAAGCTGTAACAATTAGAAGAAATGTCACGGGAAAGAACTCTTCAAATAAATATCACCGTGATCAGTTAATTTTAATTAATGAGGCTGATTTAACCATCAATAAAAAATAGAAACAACAAAATGTATATGACTTTTAGTAAATTTGTACTTTTTATTGTAAATTTTAAAAGTAAGCAGTTTATGAACTATTAATTTTGATTTAAAATAATGCTAATATTAATCCTAGTCATAAACAAAATCATTATTTTTCTTGTAAATTTTAAAAGTTAAAATTAGTTAAATGTTACGTGACTTAAAATAATACTAATGGTAATCTTAGTGATAAACAAAATCATTATTTAACTTTTTCTTCTTATTCCTAACAGATCTTTTGATTAATATATCACAAACTTCAAATTCTTTTATAGGCTTTTTTTTTAAATTTTGACTTTTAGGTTTCTGAAATTTTAATGACTGTCCTGCAATTGTGTTAGGTGACGTTTCTGATAAAACTAGTTTAGTATGAGAATGTTTATCGCAAATTTAAAAATCATTTAGAAGCTTTCTTTTCTTCAAATCTTGACTCCAAGTTGCTACCCTGAATTTTGGTGACTCTTCTGTAACTTTAATAGGTGAATTTTCCGATAAAATTGCTTGTGTATTAGAATTGTTATCGCAGTTAAATTGCATATTTGAGGAACTTGAAGGACTAGTTATTGTAGGTTCTACCATAGTTGAGGATGCCACTTGTTTTTTTTTTCTTTTTTCTTATCACAGACTTCTTAGTGGCAGATTTTTTGGCTGTTTTCATGTAGGCAGCCTTATTTTTCTTATTATTTGCCTTTTCACTTTTTTCTTTTAAGCTGAACAGCTGGTCTCTTAAGGTATGACCTCCTTTCCCTCGCTTTAAATGGCTTGATACAAACTCTTGAATCCTGGCGTGGATCATTTTTCTTGTCCATTCATAGTAGAAATTGTCTACTCCTTGTTTTTCCCACTCTATTCCGTCCGGCAACGCATTGTAGAAAAGCTTTTTATTTTTTTCCAGCATAGAAAAGCTTTCTTTGACAGATTTCTAAAATTAAATATTTTCATCAAATCTAGAAAGTCAAAAATACATGAAACTATGTAAGTGTTCCTAACCTTGATCATCTTCGATCCATACTGTATCAAAGAATTTCTATTGGCAAATTCACAAACCCTCTTGTTTACACAACGGATAAATGGTAGAAATGTTTTCTTGGGAAAAATCATTTTTCCATTACCCTTATCTTTAGATCTAAAGGCAAGTCTTGCTTATCAGAGTCAGTCATCCGAATGATTGCGGTACATTTGAGTAGGTTTCCGTCTATCATTCTCTTTTTAACCGAATGTTTTAGTTGGATACTCGTTAACCGAGTTCTATTCGATATTTCCCCCAGACAGCCACCACCAAGCTTAAGCAAAGCAGACTCAGTTTCATCGACAAGATTAATAAAACCCACATTACACTCGGCTTCATTTTCCATATCATTGACGCTTGGGTTTAATTTTTCTGGGAATTTCTCAAGAATTTTACAAAATGTTAGTGTTTCAGTCGTTACAATGATCATTAACTTCAATTCATCATCTCGATTATGACTAGATGCATTTGGTATGTTTACTCGCAACATCCTAGCTTTATTGAAATAGTTAACGGTCAACTCAGCCATGGCTTTATTAGTCCGAATTTTTGATAGGTCTTGTTTAGCTTCGGGTTCCTCTGTTCTCTTTTGTTTCTTTGGTCTTCCACGTTTTTTGGGAGTTGCTGGCCTAAATTTGTCCTTAAGGCGTTGGAATAGCTCAAGAAGATCCACCAAGTATTTTTGTAAAGTAGGAGATTCTAATAGCGTTAAAAAAACCTGCTTTCTTGACGCAACAAACGGGCGGTTAAGGTTTTTTAAATATCCTATCAATTTATCACGTATTCTTAAGTTTTCTTCCATTATTTAAAAAGTTAAACTACTTTCCGATTGCATACTAAATGATACTACAACTTCACAATCTATCAACTAGTAAGCCTAGGTTCGCAGACTATAATACGTTCGATAATTTGACCTTCGTTCAACTGGAACTATTTCATTTTTCACTCACTAGATGGCATAATACTCTACCTGGCATGCATTCAAAAATATACCTTGGCCGCGGGTGGGTTGAAATATTTGAATGCTTCCTTGTCACCCTCCCCTAGCGCTGTGGGAAAACGCCTCAGAATAAAAAAGCAGTCGCTGATAATTTCGGTTCATGTATTTCTGATATGAACAGATCAAATTTTGCCGTAAAATTAACGGTCGAATAAGTGTTACATGTTTCTTAACGGAAAATGATATTTAAGATCACGATGAATAGAACTTGAAAATTTTTACCGTTAAATAATCAGTGATAATTTATTTACATAAAATAAAAGTGTTGACCGTTGAAATAAGTTTTTAACGGTAGAGCTGGTGGGAAAATGTTTTATTAAAGGAAACTATAAGCTTATGTTTTGTAAGAACATTAAATAGTTCTTTTTATAAAGTATCGTGGCCTTCTTGTTTAAATGTGGCTCTTACGTCACATTATCTAACTACAAGTCTAAGAGAGCGGCCTTCAGACCCGAGGAATACAGATGCGAAGAACACCCTTATAAGGCTGCGTCTTGTGACGAAAGAGCAACATATTATGTTTAATTTTTATTCATTTTATTTTATAGAAATATTTATTGAAATAAAAATTTATGTTTCAATAGGTATTTTCATAAAATAAGACCAAAAGAAATCTCATAGAATGCTGCCGTCTATGTCGGGGCCTGTCGCCTGTTCGCTAGGGGTCGTTTAGCCAATGAGAGGCGATTGAGTGGCTACGCTACGCCCGACGCGTCATCTCTCGGCGGATAAATAAGAAAGCTGCGGACGATGCTTTCGATAGCCCAGCTCGGGAAATTCCCATAGGATTGTGCTGGGTTTTTTCCATTTTGAGATCTTAATCTTTTTGGAAAAATAACGCAATTATAATGGTAAATATACCAAGTTTTTATTTAATAATAAATAAGGAACATTTGAAATAATATATCTCCGTTTCAACGGTTTCTTTCGTCGGTGCCCTTCGAAAACATTAAGCCTAGGTTAATCTGCCTGGCAAAAAGTGGCGAGCTGAGGATCCTAAAAATGAGGCTGATAAGTGATTTGGTAGAAGAAAACATTTATTTTTAAATTCACGGTATAAAACCTTAGGCGTGTGTCTAGCTTGTCCCAAAACAATAATCCCTCTATTATAATAGTCATATCACTCTAGCTCTCACTATTTAACTTCAACTTTATTCATTCAGAGAACTCCTGCCTTAATATCAAATCCAACAAATGTGATAAAAATTAATTTAAAGTTCCAAATGTTTTGATAGAATAAACACAAACTTAACCACAAATTTCTTATGCCACAATCACTATTTTTAGTATGATCTGTGATACAGTCCCGTTTATGAGACAATTTGGGCCTGCGTTACTTATAACCGCACTCAGGGCCGTGACAAATTGACATATAGTGGCAAATATTAGAAAAAGTAAAAATACTAATAAATGTTTCGTATGAAATACCATAAAAGCATTTTTAGGCTATTTTTGTAATTATCCTACGCGGGGTTGCCAAGAATTGGGCTATTTTTTATATTTATTTTATTTTATTCATTGCTAAAAGTAATAGCAAATAAAGTGTTCTAAGAGTACAAAATTATTTGTTTCCCCTATTTGTCATTATATGCCATTATTTGTCAAATTTGTCATTATTTACCAGTGACATGGCCAATATTCGAAAAAAGTGACATTTTAGGAACACTGAATACAAAGAAGAAACGCTTTTATTGGGTAAACAAATCGCATTTACCGGGCTTCACCGTTTGTTGCTCAAAATATTTCTGAATAACTACGTCTACTTTCTTTCTTTTACGCATTTTTACCAAATAAAACTTTATAGAAAGAATACCATAGACATAATAAAAAATAGACCCAAGATTCTACGGTGGGTTAAATACGGGAGCGATAACGAGCAGACAACCGGTATTTGTTCCGTATTCCTGTGGTACCACGTTTAAGCAACGCCTGTCGATTAGGCGAGAAAATACAAAATCATCACGTGACACGTCACACATGTTCGTGTTTGTAATCTTTTAGGTACTCTGACGTGATTCGCGAATATTTTGGCTGTGAGAATTTAAAATAAGGTAAATTTTTTTTATAATTTTTAAATAAGTCAATTAATTCTTTCAAAACCCAAATAAAAAGCAGCAGATGATCTTATAATTAAAAACAAAAAATTATATTTGCGAAATGATATTTTGTCAAAGGCTTAAATAACTATCCGGTTTGTTGTGGAACTTGTGGTTATGGCTTGTTATGGGAATATTCTTAGATTCTAAATTGTAAACAAAAGTAAATGGAATTTCGATGAAAAGGATGATTCTACTAAAGGTATGTAGCTATTGTCCTTAAAAAAAAATAAGCTTTGACAATTTAAGTCTGATGGCTTGACCCTTCATTTCTAGATTTTTGTCCTTCGCTAATTTGTGGAGTCTGAGCTTGCAATATAAATTAATAATTTTCTGAATGATGATGTTCGATCCTGCCTATAGTTATAAAAAGATTTTTAAATAAGAATGAATATTCATTGAAATAATATGATAGTTTATTCCTACTTATAAAGCGCCCCTAAACTTAAGTGGCGCTTTGGACTAGGCGCCCACTGGCTCTCTGTTTCGTATCCGTCCTGCCTTCCACAAGGAATTTTCTCCGTTACGAAGCAAAGGCTCGTGGAAGCCATGACAGAGACGTTACGAGGAGTAGTGAGCGCTTGGCCTAGGCCATGTAGTACCTAACGCTTAGGAATATTTATCCGGTTTAAAATCAGACGCAAAAACTTTAGGGGTGAATTTGATAAACGGGTAGTACTTTTATGTTAGCTAACATATTAAAAAGTTATAGAAAAAGTGTTTTCTACTAAAAATCTGGTTTTTATTTGGTAAAAAAAAGGTTAATTTTAGTGTTTTTACGCATTGCAATAACAAGTAAAGGTTTCATTCCATAAGTAGGATTAAATTATCATATTATTTCGATGAATATACTTTCTTATTTAAAATCTTTTTATAACGAAACCTACAATACTTTCTCAATGGACAATTGCTGTAAATCGCGACACATTCAAATCATGATTTAATTTGTAATGATCACTTTTTAAAACGGGATATACAAATTGTAAATGGCAAAAGGTGGGTCACACCAAAAGCCATTCCAACTCTGGTTTGGTTTCCATAGAATTAAAACAAGTAAAAATAGTCAAAATATTTTTTTATTTAATTTAAAGAAATTACATCCAGTTGAAAGTGAAATAGAAAAAACCGGTGATGCTAACTTCTCACCTTTAAATTTTGACCAAGGATCATTTCGTGTAGGTTTAATTATGTTATTATAATTTGAGTAAGATCTCCTTGGTTTTTAGCCAATTTTCTTTAGTTGTTATAAAGAGATATTCCTCTCTCTATAAAAGAAATGTAGTCTAAGAACTAGAACTTGCTGTATTATGAAATATTGTTGGCATGGACATCTTACCAGATCACCATGAACATGTTTGATCCTGAAGTTGGAATCGAACATCATCATTAAGAAAGTTATTAATTTATATTGCAAGCTCAGACTCCACAAATTAGAGAAGGACAAAAATCTAGAAATGAAGGGTCAAGCCATCAGACTTAAATTGTCAAAGCTAAGTTTATTTCAAGAACAATAGCTACATACCTTTAGTAGAATCATTCTTAATCCAAGGTAGAATCATCCTTTTCATCAAAATTCCATTTACTTTTGTTTACAATTTAGAATCTCAGAATATTCCCATAACAAGCCATAACCACAAGTTCCACAACAAACCGGATAGTTACTTAAGCCTTTGACAAAATATCATTTCGCAAATAGAATTTTTTGTTTTTAATTATAAGATCATCTGCTGCTTTTTATTTGGGTTTTGAAAGAATTAATTGACTTATTTAAAAATTATAATAAAAATTTACCTTATTTTAAATTCTCACAGCCAAAATATTCGCGAATCACGTCAGAGTACCTAAAAGATTACAAACACGAACATGTGTGACGTATCACGTGATGATTTTGTATTTTCTCGCCTAATCGACAGGCGTCGCTTAAACGTGGTACCACAGGAATACGGAACAAATACCGGTTGTCTGCTAGTTATCGCTCCCGTATATTTTTGGCAAATCAAACTCCGCGTAAGGTGTCTATTTCTTTATTATGTCTATGAAGAATACTATATTCCTTCGCTAGACTACTTCGAAGTAACGCTAAACTAACGAAGATGTTTGGAATAACATAGTGAAAATAAAACTAACATTTTAGCAGACGACAGATGAATCATGAATGTGATTTTTCTTAAACAGGGCTAGGCATAAGTAATTAAGTATTCTTCCTATTAAACGTATCAAACTACTCTAACACGGCCTTCGACTAATTGGAAATTCGCTACCAAAACGAATCTAGGTGGCGCAGCGGTGCCTAGCTCTTCGAGTTAGTTCGTTACGCCTATGATCTAGTGTTTGCTGGAGTGAAAATACTTTATTAAGCGATGCAAAAATACACTAAAACGCGAATAACGTTAGGTTTTGAGTTTTGTAATCTTGTCCGACGTATTTTACGTACATTTTAGCCCGAAAGGTCAAATAAATTGAGAAACAGTGAATCACGAATACGATGGTAAATTACCATGGTAATTTACCACAGTAAATTACCCTGGTAATTACTAGGGTAATTACCATTTTCGTAATTTACCTGAGAAAATTGTAAATTACTGTTACCAGGGTAATTTACCGCGTAAATTACCAGGGTAAATTACCGATTCGTATCTCTAGGCATGATCCATTATTGTTTTAAAACAATATAAGGCAAAAATATCTGGTATCTTGAAAACCGCAAGTCAAAAACCACGGTGCAATTTTCACTAAAACTTTACGTTTTAACTAGATGTCGGTAACCCTGCCAGCTCCATGGAGGCAATTTTTTCCGACTTCCGCCGGGAACTCAGTAAGAGCCTGCGTTTACGTGCAAGGAGCTTGATTTCGAATCTAGGGTACGTAGTTATATTATCTTTGCTACAACGCAACAAAATCACAACGATTATAAGGATAATTTTCCTTTCAGCAATACCAGCATTGGGCAAAGGTTTATTTTGTAATTAAATTAAACAATTTTTAAATCGTTCTGCGTCACTTAAATTTTAACTCCATATAAATAGCACGCTGCTTTGATAACCCTCGAAATAAAGTTCTAAACAAACATCTCAAATCGCCCGCCGTTTCCAACGCGAGGGTCGTACCACTATATTACCTGTACTATAACAAATAAAAGTTAAAATTCTTAAATAAATAGTTTCTTTTATCTTATCGCCTCGTCGGAACGATATTATCCATAGAAATCGGATAACAAACTAGAACGATTTTTGAAATTTTGTCGCGGGTTCCGATTAGAACTTTTATAAAACCCTGCCTTTGGCCCATGCTTTTCGTTTGGCTGGCAACGAAAGTTACGCCATCGGTGCCAAACTGGTGAACTAACACTCTATTTCGCCTAAAATTAAATGGCCGACTTTAGCTCGACGCTAACGCGGTTTTTTTTTTACATCTTTAAAGTAACTTATGTTTAATTAAAGTAATCAAATCGTGTAAGAGTGCATACTCAAAAGAAAACATATCTTTTCACAGGTTAGTGTTAGAAATAGTTTTCTTTTTACCATAATGTCCAATCGCTAAGAACGCACTAGAAAACGCGTTTCTTTCAAATCATAGAAAGATAGTTTTTTAAATAAAAAATGAAGAATGGTTCAAAATTCCGTAATTAAATATTTAAGGAGTAATTACTCAAACAAAAACATATCTTTTCACAGGTTACTGTTAGAAATAGTTGTTTTACGAGCAGTGGTTATGGGGAAAACCGGTGCACAGTAATGGTTTATCGCGAAAATCTACGTTAGTATTGTATGTACGGCTATAAACCCAGTATGAACATTAGGGTCCGGCTATTTCCTACAAAAAATGTTCTATGAACATTTTACATACGAGCAATTGTTGTGTCGTAATCGCGGTTTTAACGTTGTACTTGAAACGCGTCTTACAATTTTGCGCTTTCGTTGACTTAAAACGCATCCGCCGCTCTTCATGTAACCGCGTTTAAATTTTACCACCCAGCTAACTCTTGTTATTTTTGCAATAAATCGCTTGAAAATGAAGCTATTGTGAAGGTTGTGTGAGACAAAATGATGGGAAAGTCGGAATAATGGGTCACTTCAATTTAAGTTCATATTGACTGCCGTAAGGAATAAATCCAAAAGACCAGTATCAATGCTTTGAAAAGAAAACACGACACCGATGAGACTGTTCGACATGTAGAACGCGAGCGAATCAACCTACCAAATGATATAAGAAATATTCAACATACAAATTTTTCCGTTTATATGAACTTAAATGTAATATAAAATCGTCTTGAAAAACCGTTTACTGCTTTATAACATTCAAAAATAATATTAAAATTATTAACATTAATAATATAATAAGTTTGCGTTGTCAACGCGCGTATTTTGAAACGGAAAAACCCAATTACTATTGTTAAATCTTGGATTAATAATATGATATTTTTAATACGAAACAATAACGAAATACGTGGAATTTTTGGAGTTAAATAAGCTTAGAACGTATTTCGTTATTTGTTTCTTATTAGAAGGAGCGTTCGCCATCATTTAACAAAGATTTAACGATAGTAATCGGGTTTTTCCGTTTCAAAATACGCAGTAGATTAAACCGAGGCTTAAGACTGGGCAAGATTCCGCGCCTTAAAATTTTCGTCTACTTTAAAGATACATTCTGAACGAACCAATGGATGAAAAGTTATGAAACTAGCTTTTAAATAAACCTTGAAACGTATTTCAAGTCATATTTATAATTCACCGATGACAAAATTCGTGAAAATTATTAATATCGTTCGGAATTACAACCTACTTTCTAAAATCTCATTTTTTTTCTAATACGCGCGTTGACAACACAAACTTTACCTAGACGAGCAGATGCTCGGTTATCTACATGATGCGGGAAAAATATTATTTTTGAATGTTATAAAGCGATAAACAATTTTTCAAGACGATTTTATATTACATTTAAGTTCATATAAACGGGAAAAATTGTCAGTGGAATATTTCTTATATCATTTGGTAGGTTAATTAACGTTTAATTATCGCCAACTTTACATTAATTTCAATGGGGTGGGGGAAAACTTTTAACCAAGTTACCCGCGAGCGCGCCTCTTTAGGCAGCGCAGATGGCGTTACTGTCGTTTTAGCCAAGAATCTAATCGGTACCTTGTCAGCCATTCGATTAAGCGTTCTAGTTTGTTATCCGATTTCTATGATTTTATCACCCGCCATATTTAAAAACATCGATAGTAAAATTAAAAATTAAATTGATATCGGTCAATCAATTGCTGGTTCTATAATGACATAATGTATAAAGTAAATTATTATTTTTTGGATTATTTTTTTGGAAAAAGCGAGCCACTTCAAAATACAGTTTGGCTGGTATTGTATGGAAGAAGTTGGTAGTTTGGGGTAAAAGGTGTTTTATTTTCGTACCAAAGCGAGCGAATAGTTTTGGCCTATTAAGAACTCAAGCTAGATGTTACACGTTACCGGCGATAGTCGCTCTTTGAGCTCTGATTGGTTGATATTGGTCGATCGTCTGCCACGGCTGTTTGGCAATTTCTCAGTTACGCGGCAGCACTCTAGGTACCCAGGGCCGGACTTAGATATCCTGTTCCCATAGGCAGATAAGGAGTTTGGGCCCCCATTTCACGCGCTGCACTTACTCTTATCCCTGGAACTAGGCTGTGCCTGAATTTCCCTGATTCAGCATAGAAGTCTGGTTATATTATTATATAAAAGCTCTTAACAATCGTCGACTAAATATGCGATAATTATGCAACAATGCGATTTAAGGCTGCGTCCGTAAACTGCCAGGCAGAAATTTTGGTAATTTTAAAACAAAATCTTCTACCTAGGAATTTCTCCAATATAAATTACGATTGATATTATAGATTTTGGCCTTCAAATACAGTAATAACGGTCACTGGAGGGCCCCTTCCAAGGATGGGCACTTAGGCCAGCCACGGCCTAGGTTGGCCTAGGCGGAAATACGGCACTGTACCTTTGAGATTTCTATGATAAGACCATACAAAAATTAAAGTATTAAATATTTTTCTCTACGTCAAGGGCTTAAGCTTTTTAATACTTTATTGGCACGCGCATTTCGCACGTGGACATCAAACGAGAAAATATTTATCAAGTCGAGTGCGCGCTCTCTATCTTCAATAACTATAGCTAGTGACGTAGAAAAAACATTTACAAGTGACCTGCCGTATTTTATAGAAAACATTTGGTTTACTAGTGACAAAAAAATCTCAAATATTTTTTTATCAACAAAATGCTCTAAGAACGAACCATGTGAGGCAACTCTTTTAAATTTAATTCAAATTCGCGGGTTTGTGCACCATCTCGTAGTCACGCCATCCAAAAATGGGAGGTAAGTGGTGACCTCATAATCAACGTTTTCAAACGTACTATGATAAGGGTAGAATAGGGATGCACGCCCGAGCTAGGGGTCCTCTAAGCAGACGACGTGTGTTTATTCCTCTGGTAGTCTTAACAACGCTTGCTTATTTTATTAGTAGCCTGGACGACGCGTGTTTTAAAATGATTAACCCGTAGCATGGTCACGCCATTCGTGGCGAATAGTTTGTTTTAAAACTCCATTGAATAACTCTAGCTTTAAATTTGGCTTGCAAGAATCAATCCATAGACCAAGTTTATAATGGAATTTTTTCGCTTAAATCAAAAGTTATGTTTTTCAGTTTTTACGCCCAATTAACTTTACAACTATAGCTGCATTCTTTTATATTTTAGAAATTTATTGCTATTTTAGTAACAAATCTCTAGACCTTTTTTATTTGTAGTCTTAATAGCTAGAACTGCATACTTAAAACTGGGCTTTACTATAGGTTTCGTGCGTAGTTTAAACTTTGGTCACAAGTATCGCCGCCTATTCAAATTTATCTCGATATAAAAGCTGAACGTCTCAGCTTAAGAACATTCATATTTAAAAGTCGTCTGCTATAGGTTCGTCAACAAAGAGTTGACCGGTAATAAAGTAGTTGGCGCTATCTTTTCTAAGCCCGAAGCCTATATAGAAATTTATAAGTGCACGGTCATTTTGAGTTGTTCTAATTTTAGTTTGTCCGTTTAGGATTGTTCTAAAAACTATTTAATATATTTTCTGCTACAGCTGACGCGTGCAGGGCTCTCTAAAATACAAAAAGTACTTTCCCTTCTCCTAAAATACATTTTGAATAAGACTGAAAGTTTCTAAATCGAGCTTGAACAGCGCTGCCACTCTTACATTGTAGCCTGGCAACGCTGCTCGAAAAAAAGCCCGATAATTATTTCCATTTCCCATTTCCGGAACTAAATCTATTTTAACCGAGGGGCAGGTCACTTCCATTTTGGGTGCGTCTTAATCATAGTAAAATGATTAAATCAGGGTAATCAAGATTAGAAAATCTAATCACGATTTAATCAATCTAATCACGATTTAAACGAGATTTAATCATTCTAATCATGATCTAATCTTTTTAATCAAGATTTAATCATTTAAACAGATTTAATAATTTTAAATAGATTTAATCATTTTAATTAGATTTAATCATTTTAATTAGATTTAATCATTTTAATTAGATTTGATAATTTTAATTAGATATAATAATTTTAATCACGATTTAATCAATATAATCGGTCGAATCGAGAATTTATCATTAAAATCAAAACTAAAGTACGATTTAATCATACTAACCAGGATATATTTTTTAATCAGGATTTAATCATTTTAATCAGATTTGATCATTTAAACTTTTGAACAGGAGTGGAAGAAAAGTGGTGATAACTAATTTTAATTTAAGCCAATTATTCTGAAAACGTTACTTACATTTTAGAGCCTAAATTAGATATTCCGTTTTGACAATTGCCTTTCTGATATCTTGATCCACGGCCAACTTTGACACTCGCGTAATAGCGGAAATTCCACGAACAAGGATTTTCCATAGATATAGGAAATATATAATACTCTAGATACAAAATTTTACGAGGGCTTAACGGGGACGTGACCGCTACCAGACAGGGGTTTTTTCGACAGTAGCGACATCGTTGGTGAAATCAAAAATTAAGTAATTGTCACCGTCACGTGACTCTTCAGCTGGGGCTCTTGCGGCCTTGATTTGAGAATTACTTCGTTTAGGGTTCTAAAAGTTTAAAATTAATTTAAATTGAAATGATAAGTCGAAATTAAGCTCAATCATGGGAAACTAATGTCAAAGGCAAGTAAATTATAAATATATATTGCGTATATACATGTAGCTATTTGTTAATTTCAATAATTTACCAAGGCCTAGGTGATTTATAGTGGAATTTGTCGAAGGCCGCTGGACATTGTACAAAATTTACATTGAATATATCGAAATGGAATTCTGTTAGAGTCCAAAAAATTGTCAACTAAAGAGCCTTTACAAACCAAAGGGGTGACTGAAAATGGAAAGTCTAATGTGGAAGAGATTTCCTCTGTGGGAGAGCAACCGGGGGGTTTATGGAGAGAAGCACTTAACGAAAGTAATTTAAGATTAAACAGGGTTGTGAGCGACGTCTACAATCTAGATTAAAAAACATGACAACGGTAAATTTAAACAATAACTCTGTATTTATTAGGGAATAACTACTACAATATTTCTCGTTAAAGGGCAGTAGTTGAAACTTTATTTCGCGAATACGCGCGATCAAACTTGACCATCCGGTCCGGGAAAAATACCACAACTCCTTTTTAAAATCGAGCCAGCTACCCCACTCCTTGGAGAAAACCCGCGCGTTACACGAAGGGACGAAATCGGCCAAATCCGAATACGTCATGGAAATTTCGAGTTGCTTGGAATCTTGCAACCCGTGTTCAGGATATTGGTCCGCCTTCACACGTACGTTTGGAAACTAAAGGGGCGCGGGAATCGGCGCCAGAAATCTTAACCGTCCGTTGCTGGACAAAGGGTCCCCCCTTTGGAGGGGGCACGCGCTGAAATGGTGTGAAGGGAACTACTGAAACAGGCGCTTCTCCACAAATACAATTTCTAATGATACAAAAAATGGAAAAATACTCAATACAAGATATCGGAAGTAAATGGAACTTAAGTACGCTAAAAACATTACAAAACTGAAATAACAACAAAATGAAATACAATACAATAATATGAAATGCAATAAGAACTTAACTATATACAAAATATTATTAATATTTTACACATCCTCAACCGATTGGCAACTCGAACTAGCTGTAGATTTTTGTTAATCCACCGTGATCCACGTCCTCGATAATATTTTAAATATCATTTACTAAATTATCAATTATTACCATAATATTTCTGCAATAAAGGTCGAAATATTGTGGTGAAATTGCTATTCTTCAGACCACGATGAAGAGGAATAACATTTCACTACCACTATTGGGAAACCGTTAAATACGTTAGCAGAGTATATTCCTCTTCATAATAAGAACACCATTCTAAGACATACGTGAAATGATCCATGATCAAAATTTAAATCAATTTCTTCTGGTGTTTGAACTTGCTGTTTCTTTACGTAAAATACTTTAATGCAAAATTAATTATTTAATGTTTAGTAAAAACCTCAGTAGGAATAGCGGTGTTTTTAAGGCACCGTTTGCCATTATTAACTTCCATTCTCAGAAGGATACCAATTTTCGCAGTTTATAGATTGTATCCATTTCTCAAGTAGTTCAGGTTTTGATAGAGGAAACATATGACTATGTTACCGCTTAAATCAATAATAAGGTTATACCTAATTACAAATAATTTGTCCTACTTATGAAATGAAGCGTTTTGGCAATTTAATGATGCGTTCTTGCAATAACGTACTACACAATGTTTAATTATTTCAAAAATGACGCTATACTTAGTTTTCAACTTATTAGGCTTAGTTCAAATTTGCCGAGTTCCTGCAACAGACAGATGGCGATACAGCCCAAAAATTAGTTACCGTTCTCTTGACTACAGATAGAGGGCGCCACGGTGCTAGTTCTTGCTGGGCCACTTTTCCGATTGGCTCATTCCACCGCCGGGTATCTAGAGCATTATATAATTGCTATATCTAAGGGATTTTCCCGCTGTAAACCATGCTATAAACTATCGCTCGTTTTTATATTGGCTTCAATGCAAAAACTATTCTAAAAATAATTTTCCGCTAGGGGAGCTCAGCGCCGAGAGATATTTTTGTTCATAGGTTAACATAAAAATTTCAACGAATGGGTTGGCCCATGGACTGTAAATTTTAGAGGACGAGTAAAGCGTAGCCTTCCCCTGTAGAATTTTATTTTCCCCGAGCATCAATCACTTCGAACTAGAGAGAGAGAGTCCGTCAAGGTCATTTGTACCACGCATAGAGTTATATACCCCCCCACCCCCGCATGTTATCTGGAAATCTGGCCGACCGAAAGACACGCGCTTTAGTTTTTTTTATGACCTTGAGCGACTCCGTCAGTCTGATTGGTGAACGGGGCGTAAAATACCTCGGGAATACCGGTCCTCTAAAATTTACAGTCCGTGGTTGGCCGCTATTACGCGAGTGTCAAAATTGGCCGTGCTAGTGGCCGCTATTCGTTAGTAACCGGGACAACGAAAAATGATGTAATGTAAAACTACTGAAGATGTATTTTATTTACTAGACAGTACAACGGCTGAATATATATTTATTTTGGGCTTCTCGGCTAGTATTATATATTGTACTGTAATAAATATATAAAAGAAATTTGGTGCTGGAATAACACGGTGGAAATGAATAATAATATTATTAAAAATCTAATAAATTTTAGTATTGTAAGGCTTACGGGTTGCGTTGAATCTCTGCTACCGACGGAAGTATAGGTAGAAATCAGCCGTGGAAATAACGGTGGTTCGGTGGTCAAAGACCAGTTTATTAATTGCTCAGACCAGTTTCATTATTCCAAATTTTGGGGTCACTGGTCACCGTGTCCAGTTTATTATTTATTGATCTTCAAGTGAATGTTCCGAAAGCTTATGTTAATGAAAGTATTACCAAAAACAGTAAGATTATTGAAATAACATCTGGTGACCACAAAATAGTGAAAGACGTAGCTCAAAAAAAAACTGAAAATAAAACTAAAAGGTTGGTAGTTATCATTTACTTTCTATATTAGCATATATTTAGGAATTATTATATTTTCAGAAATTTGTAACGTAACCTTCCAAAACGCAGTAAATTATGGGTTAAAATCATTTGGAAGCCTTTCAAAATATGTTCCAGAAAATTTGGGTGCTCTTTACATTGAATTTGGAAGGATTGGTGAAATGTCAGAGGGGCCAGTTTGGGAAAGTGGTTTGAAGTATCTGAAATGCCTAGAAAACTTGGAGATAAATAAAAAAAATTTGGTATCAGGCACAAAAAGTTCAAAATGACGAAGATTTTCTCGATGATTAAAGCCAGTTTACGAGCGGTGTTAAACAAGTCTCAAATTCAAACACGAGAACGAGATTAATATCAAAAGAGTATCTGCCGATAATTTTGGTACAAAATTTGTATTATTTCTTCCAGTCGTCTTTCAACTAACATCATGGGAAGATTGCATACCAGGGGTTTTCATGCTTGTACCTATGATGAAGAGTGGTACGTTACGTAGGAAACGTTATCGAACGATCAGAAGAGCAGAAAGATGTCTCGGTAAACTGCATGAAACGGAAAGGGCTTTCCACGCAGAATGGATGTATGTTGGATACCGTCACAGAACATATAAGCAATTCTTGCTCCGCAAACGACTTCAGACTGTAAAAAATACGTTCTATAAAAATTAGACTATGACAAAATAGTATGTTTGTACAAAAGCAACAAATAAATATCTGAGAAACGGTCAAAGTTGACGTTTAAATTTGGACCAGAAAAACCTTAATAGTCAACATTTTTATTTTTACATGTTGTAGATAGAAATCTTGCCTTTTTATTGGTATCAGATTTTATGTGATTTTTAGTTTCCCAACAGTCTATATAGCACTAAACGTATTACCATGTTTTCACGTTTTTGGTAAAAACGTCTATATTGAAGGAGGTTAAATTGGAAAAGTTTTACTGAGATCCTGAATATTAATGTATTTTCCGGTGAAAGGCATCCTTTAGCAAAAATATTCAAAGTTTTATAGTAACCGTAAAGAAACAATTTGAAAATCTTGACCTTTTAGTTTATCTCATTTTGCAGTTTCGGAGAAAATTACGCCGACTTTGACATTTTTTTTAAAATTATATATATGCCACAGTACAAAACTAATATTTTTAAGCGAATTTCCAACAAGTCTTTAAATGTTACAATTTTTTTCATAAATGTACTCCTTTATATTAATTAATTATAAAGGCTCAAACATCGCACTTTAAAACTGCGCAAAAAAAAGTTGCGTGCACTAACAAATTTCAAAAGACCATTTCTCCAAAAGTTATAAGAGTTTGGACCTAAAACTTTGGATTTCTTCCTATATATGTTCATTTTAATTGTGTATGGAGTTTCAATAAAATCGGAGATAGTGCCGTGGGGACGTTGGTCGATTTCACATGGAATGACCCTGATGCAATATTCTACTTAGCGGGATTTGCTCCACCCGTAAGTCTATGATTTTTCACCATAGTGAATTTTGCGATGTAGTAAAACCTGAAATTTTATTGAAACCATTTAAATTTCATTCCCTGATTCTAATTATTTTTAGATCTATTTGTCTTTCAATTTCTATGAAAAGAAATCTTGCGCCTCAGAATTTATTCGTGGGGTTTTAAATATTCTATGGAAAGAAACTGAACGTACTGTGATAAACTGTGAAGGGGTGGATAAAGCAGCGATAACGCCATTAAAGCCTACTACTTTGGTACCTGATGACAAAGCGGAAGCAATTTTTTATTTCGTGGTTGGCTCAACCATTCATTCAGTGAAAGAAAAAAAATTCTTCACAAGCAACTGTGATATTAAATACATTAGCACAAACTGGTGTAAGTTCCTCAGAAATACATCCTTATGTAGGTAATACTATTCCAAATGTAGTCAGCTGGATATTGAAACAAAACAGAGGTGGCCTAACGTTTGTAAAACTTAAACCCTTTGAACTGTTTAAAAAAATTGACCAAGAGGTGGAAGTTTTCTACAGCAAGGATAAACCGTTTAAATCGCAAAGTGAAAATCTGCAGCGTAAAGCATTAGTGTTAACAAACATTTTTGAGAAAAGTAATGAAATTATAAATTTGTGGAATGACATTAAGGAGTCTCGCGAAACATTTAGGCAGGGGCGGCTCAAGGGCCGGGCAACCCGGGCAACTGCCCGGGGCGCCGGTTTGAGAGGGGCGCCGAAATTGAGTTGTGAGCCTTTTTGGTTTACCAAGAATCGGATTTGTTTATAAAAATTTTAATGAAAGCATAACAATTTGAAAAATCTTTAGCTAATTGGAAATACAAACTGTTTTACCAGCCAAAATGTCCAACATCGTCGATGAACGTTTTTTGCTACTATTTTTTTACAATAGTAAATAAACCATAAAATTACGGTGCATAGTTCTGACGGATAAAGCATTTTCCTGGTATTTTCATTATAAACCAGGGTATATAATATGAAGAAGAAAAAGTGGTTGGGCGATAGTACAAGAATAGAAGGGTGTCAGAATTTTTAGCCCGGTGTACCTAGCAACAGGGGCCATACCACCGGAAGCCTATCATCATAGTGCCCTACGCCAGCGTCCCCAAGCCCGGACAGGTGACAAATCCAGCGAGGGGCTAGCCAGTAAGAATTTGCCTGTACACCAATTACGTAATCAATAATGAGTACAGATGAGTACACATGATTACGATGAGTACAGACCGATTACGATGAGTACAGAATGATTAGGATGAGAAAATAATGATTACGATGAGTAAACAGGCAACCCAAATCTTTAAAATTGTTACAGATGAGTAATTAAGTACGGGGTAATTCCAATGAATACGCGTGATTACAGATGAGTACGAAAATTACAAATGATTACGGGATTACAAATGAGTTCAAAAGATTACCGAAGATTACAGTTAGGGTGAACACCGATTACGGGAAGTGGTTAGCCCCTCGGGTAGTAGTACCCTACTACTGATGGTCGCACCTTTGACGCAAACCACTCAACCCAGCAGAAGGTGCAGCAATGGGTGGACCAATCCTCACTTCGCACACAGCCGTGGGATTAAGAGTGGATGCTATAGCAACTCCAGCCGACACCCTACCTACGTAGGTAAAGAGTTATACCCTTTGGAGAGAGCTCCTAAAGGGGAACGACGGGAACACAGCGGTCCACATAAAACGGGCACAGCTGGCACCGGAGATCCCGGTGCGACTCCAAAAGGCCGAGAAACAGGAACAGAATTATCAAAATTATTTTAAGCACTAGAGGAAGGTTCAGCCTAATAATAAAAATATAATTCAATTATGTAATTGTTAAACGTTGAACGAAAAAGAGGCTTTTACTGTATTCTTCCCCCTTAATCTGTCGTGTGTCCGTGTTTAGCGTTAGTCACTTCTATTTTACGCGCACGCGCAGAAAGCCATTTATTAGTTTCAGTTAAATAGTTTTAGTTAGATAGATATTAATTAGAGACACGTTGAATTGAATTAAGATTATAAAAAAAGGAAATTAAGAGAATCCGTTGAAGCAGAAAAGAAAGGGACAGCTTAAAAAAGTTGTTAAGTGTAGGCCTTAAAAAATCCCGCCAAATACTGTTTTAATTAAGTTGTTAAAGCAATAAAGCGTTCTATCAAATAGGCCCAAAACCGGCCAAACGTTTCATACAGACTATAGAGCTAGTTCATCAGGACTAACAAAGTTTGTTATTCTTTGGTTTAAGAGAATTTGGCTTATATCCTGTCTTTATATCAATATTTTAGAGACGTACCTTTAAGCATATGTAACATAATTGCTCAGTAGTATGCCACTGTACCTTTATTCCATTCAAAAATCTTCACTAACGGTTTGTTTCACCACGAACCAGTAAAAAGGTGGACTACGTGTCTACGTTAGATTTTAACCTTTTTATTCATCCTAGTAATTTTGGGAATCACACTATTGGCTACTAAAATATTTATTTAAGCCAATGGAAAACCTCTAAATTGAGAAGGAATTTTTTGCGTCGGAATTTTAGTCAGCCCAATGTAGCTTTATTGAAATTTATAAACTCGCTCGGTTTGTGCGGATGAAGTTAAATACTGAGTAGTTTAGAAAAATAAAAGGAAAATGACCAATACGGTTCGGTTCAGAGATCACTTTCCGAAAATGAAATAAGTAGTCGAAGTGGGATATTCCACCAGCGTTATTAAATCCCATACCAAGCCTAGAAGAGTTAGGCCCGGTTAGGCCTAGGCTCAAAAGAATCTGCAAAGACTCCAACCTTTTAAATGCGCCAGAAAAGATCAACCTGAATTTCAACTATTTTTTCCAATAAACCTGCTTCTTTTATTTGACAATGCAAATTTATTTTAGAACGTGAGTCTCCGAGAACTTAATTAATTGGCAAAATAATTACATTAGCAGAACTTGACACTATATTTTAGCTCCCAAGCCTTGGTTGTTCAAACCGGTTTGTTTACTAAAATAATGGCCGTCGGTTTATCAGACGTAAAGCTATTTGGGCGACGGTATTATCGGCATTTGAGATTCGATGACGTCAAATATGACATAAAATATGACATCAAATATTACGAAGGGTATGTATGACGCAATATCTGTGAAACAAACCGTTAGTGAAGAAATAATGCTAGTGGCATACTTATGAGTAATTATGTTACATATGCTTTTAGGAGTGGTAGCCTGTAGGAGGGACCCTAGGTATTGAAGTACGTTTGGGGTTAAGAATATTTTCATGATCTAAGTTTCTTTTTAAACCCATGGATTTGAGACTAGTATTTTGCTTATTTACACAAAGTATTGAGAAAGTGATTAAAGGGATTATTTATTGTTATGAAAACGGTAAATTTATAACATGGACATGGTTATGTTTTTTACCGGGGGGGGGGGGGTAGTTTAATTTAGTCTCAAAATAAAAGGGGCGCCAAAAATCCCCCTTGCCCGGGTGTATAAAATTTCTTGAGCCGGCCCTGCATTTAGGGATATTAATATTGTAGATGTTTCCAGATTGGTTGTAAAAATTACTATGTTGTCCTTTGATGTTCTGAAGCTCCATTTCTCTGGTAAAATTACTTGCGAAGAGGTAAACGCAGCTTTTAAGTTATTAAAGTCAAATAGTTCTTGAATTTCAGATTCATTAGGCGTAGTTATATTTTCTTCAGTACACGTATTGACAATTGGTATAAAACTGCATAAATCATCCCTTTCCTCCTCTATAATCATTGGTTGAGTTTGATATGATGTGATTGATGACAGTTCACTCAAGGATCCATTATTAACGTTACTCGGCTCACTAGCTTGATTTAAAGCATTAGAAGTGTGATCAGTAATTTCACTATCTTCAACAACGATTGGTTCCGAAAAACAGAAGTTTTCTTCATAGCTGGAACTAGTTTTGTAACCCTATTGAAAATAATTAAATCAGCAAAAAAGGAGTGTGAGAGATTGGCTAATATAAAACAATTACGTACCATCAGCTTTAGAGTGTCTGTAGTCTCTTTAAATTCTATTGGGTCTGGATGGTTTTTCGTTGGCCTTTTTCCTCCCACAAAATGTAAAGAGCAAATATACATCGTCCGTTTTTCTACCTTACTAAATAAATCTAAATCGATTCTTCCACAAGCGGCCACCCATTTTTTACACTTGACCAAATCTTTCTTAGGCCTTGGTAATGTAATGAAAACTACCTGGTCCTTATCACAATTTTCTTCATTGTTTAGGCACAATGAATAAACACAACGTTTACTATTACCCATATTAAGAAAAAATCAATATAATAATACGTATGATAATTAAAACTAAATCTCATCTAAAAAATACTAAGCGACTACATATTCTCCTAAGCGTAAAGCGCCATTTTGAAGAGACTAGAATTTGTCCTTGAGATTGTCGAAACAAGATGCTCACGACCTCATAATCTACCTAAATCCCCAGGCAGCTGCCCCCGCTTTCCTAATACCGGTTATACCGTAGGCGACTCATCCTGTTATAAAGAATCCTTGGTTTGACTACATTACATTTTATCTGGGGATGTCAAATTGGGTTTCCCACTAATGTAATATTAAACATGTCTTAACCATTATTTTTACTGCAAATTCCATGTTAAATAAACTATCATGTCACCGTTAAATAAACTTTTAAACTACTGTTAGTTTCACACTCTTTACACAGTAATATTAATCTCATTGTTACCGTATTATTTACTATAATATAGCATTGAATTTTAATGATTAATTTGACCGTTAAATTAAGGTAATTTCTTAGAGTGCACCAGGTTTGGTAGAAGATTATGACTATATAATTAATTTGGTCTAAAATTTGGAACGTACTAGTTAAGTGAACTAAAATATATAAATACATTGTAAATAGTCTATTACCGTATTTAATTTGATTACTTACCTCAAATATTCCCAAATGAAATATTCTTTTCACTGAGTTATTTTTCATTACAAAAGAATCTTTCATTACTTGGACTGGAAAAATTAAGTGGTCACAAGGACAAAGACGAAAAATATTAATTAATTAACTAATTTCGCTAAAGAATGTTTCACGAGATATAACGACACAATTTAAAATTCGGGTTTGCTCAGTGAGTTTTTGTAGAGCCTAATGCATTTATTTTCTGCCTGTATGTCTATTCTTTAACATTTGAAAATATAAATAATAATAATAAATTATATGGTGCTTTCAGTCAAAGATTTTCTTAACCGATTTACGTTTTGTATTAAAATATTTAATGTAAACGATTATTTCACGAACTTGTTCAAAGAAATTACGCAATTTGAAAGATGATGTAACTTAAAATTAATACTGGAAAATAGTCATATTTCTGGTAGGATATCGTGAAACAGAAATAGGTTTTTATCGTTAGTTTTCTTAAGCAATTTTAAAAGCTTCTATATCAGTTGAACGTCACTGAATATTTTTGGACAGGTTTTGGGCTGTTGAAGCAACGTTTAACCTATTTATTTTATGTGATGTTTTGCACGCAGAAAGCACTATTTCAAATTAAGATATTTATTGATTTATCAAACCTTTGAATCTACAGTTAGCGTGAAATTGACTCGCTCTCAAGGTTAAGATCATTTGTAGAGCTCATTTTCCAGTCGACGGAGCTCAAATCCATCCAATTATAGCCGCCTGTCGCCTGAAAGCAAAACCCACCTAACATAAGTTGTAATTTTTGGTTTAAAGAGTTGGAAATTACCTTATGAACTCCCATACCAGTGGTAAAAAGCACCCTTTTATTTAGAATATTAGCGTAGATATCAGTTCTATAAGGTAATTGCTTTAACTATCCTCTATTTTTCAAATGTTGAAAGGGATATTCTTCAAAATGCTTGCCACAAATTTACTAGGTTATTGCTTTGAGTTGGAGAGTCGTTAATGATAGAATCAAGGCAATGTTTTGTTGAAAACATAAAGCTTGATATGTTTGTGGTTATTATGCTTTTAGTTCAGCACCAACGAATGTAATTACTTCGAATAACAAACGGTGCCAATGTAATAAAAAGCTAAGTTATTTTAAATTCTTGTCTATTTTAGCTCGATATACACTATTAAAATAACCTCTATAATGATACATTTGCGTCAGGGCCGGACTTAGATATCCTGTTCCCATAGGCAGATAAGGAGTTTGGGCCCCCATTTCACGCGCTGCATTTACTCTTATCCCTGGAACTAGGCTGTGCCTGAATTTCCCTGATTCAGCGTAGAAGTCTGAGCTGATCTCAACGGTTATATTACTAAATAAAAGCTCTTTACAATCGTCGACTAAATATTACTAACTAATCTGGATTCATATTTGTCCATATAAAATGCCGTGCTAGAATACCATCGTAGAGCTGTATTGAACTCTCCGACTCGCTGTTTATATGCTCGATATTTATTGTTTTTTTTTTACTATTCTATTTTTGCATAATGCGTAGATCGGTGGCGCGATCTATTGTCGAATATAAATACTACAATAACAGATCTATCAAAAAAGATATCTATACAAGTATGCTTCGAGGAAAAGTAACAGTATTAGCAAATGGCTGCAGAAAACGTTGCACTTATAAAGTGAATTAAAAAAGCATTGAAATAATCTCGCTTATTACTTGAAAGTTTCAATTAGCGACTAGAAGAGTTTGAAAATAAAATGAGTAAAAATAAACTTATTGTTGTTATAGTTTGCTGTCAAAAAACAATTTGATTTCCGTAACGTTTTTGTAATTAAATTTAAAATGGGGCCATGGAATCCTCCCAACTTCGGCTCAAATCCTAATCCAAAGAACTGTTCAAAATGTCTTTCATTTATCACAAGTTTCTGTCATTTTTGTCATAAAAGGTTATCGAAACACTCGAACCTTAGAATAATATTATTCTAAGGTTCGACTGTTTCGATAACCTTTTAGTTAAAAAAAATTAATGATTCATCACACCTTCAATTTAATTAATTTAGGACAGCAAAATCGGTTTATTTATTTGTTTTATTTACCCTTCAATTATTGTACATTAAAATAATCTGTGTAGGCTTTCGTGAATATTTCTATTATGGCAATCGTAAACGAGAACAGGCACCCATAAAGATAAATGAGAAAGATGCTCGTGATTTCTTCTGCCTCCAAGACTGCGTCATTTTGACTCGGTGGTTGCCATTTCAAAATATCCGCAACATAATTATGTTTAATTCTCAGAAAATAATACCTTTGAGTTTCAAAATTATCCATAAAACTAGAAAATAACGAACTCATTTTAGTTCGGCATTATTTCAGTGCCCGAAACTCTCGCGAGAGTTAAAAAAAATACGATAGTCGCCCCATCGTGGAGTGTTATTCTAAATCAAACACCGAAATTACGACCAATGTCTCCGCTATTAATTATATTATTTTCTGAACTTTTTTACTTTCATAGCTTACGAAAAAAGGAGGAAACTTAAAAACAACGCGAAACGTGAACAAAGACTTTGGGAAGAAACTAGTTTTCATAAATGTTGAATTAATTCGCCATGATTAAGTTAAAACCACTTAAAATGTAATCCAGACTTGATGTGTTTAATTTAAAACTCCTTATTCCAAGGGGCTTACCTTGAATAAATATAAATTTAAAAAATGAAATTTAATATATCTGGGTAAAAAAAATTGTTGGGCCTAGCATTTAAAAAAAAATCATTTTTAATCAGAGGTTTTTCAAATCAAAGAATTTTAACCCCGATGAAACAGTGTTACTTTAAATTTTAAGAAAACTACATTTAATTTGGGATTTTTTTAAGGGCTATCGGTACTCGTTTTTATCTCCTAAATAAAAATGCTTTATCCCGAGTTGCTTTTAATCTTAGTTTCTACTTTTCGCGTTGTTCAGAAAAGACAAATGTCGTAGGACAAAAATCTGTGATGCTCATTTACCGACTTACAAAGAATTGATTTCGTCTTTGTAGTTTCGCTCAACGACTTCCGAGAATGGCAAGACAGTGTAACTATCAGCCAGAGGATCGGAAATGAACAAAATATTGGCGTTTTCGCTCTTCAAGGTTTTAGATCTAAAAGCAAATCCAAGTACTATTCTGAGAATATCACGCGAAAGAAAAATTTCTTCCTTGTTGCTGAGAGATTCGTAAAAGTCGCTTTCGAGGTGACGTTTCACAGACATGTCTTTTTTGCGGAGATTTAGTCTGCTTAACACGGTACGGAATCCTTCATTCGTCTCGGCCTGGAATATATATATATCAAAATAATACTTAGCGTATTCCTTATTTAGTTTTATTAAATTTATTTGAATTGAATTTAACACAGGGGCATAGGCAGGCATGGGCATGAGCATGGCGATGGGCATGGTCAGGAGCATGGGGATGGGTATTTAAATGTTGATTTTAAAAGTTGTTCCAATGTATGGGATTTTGGGAGCAAATTAAAATTTTTAAGTAGCGCAATGAGCGTGAAAATTCCCCTATATCTTAGCATAGGAAAAAAACAGTGAATTTTCAATTTTAATAATATTTTTCGAGATCGTAAAGACTTATATCTACTTTATCTAAACATAAAAAATTCCTAGTTTCAAAAGATTTGACGACATATGGTGTCGGACCCATAGGCTTGTTTTAAATCTGTTATGATAAAGGAGGAAAGGTTCAAGTTAACAAGATAGTTTGAAGCCAGGTATTTTGGTGACATATCAAACAACCATCAATGTGCGTTTTTAAAATAAAGATGCCAAACCCATAATTAACTCCCAAAATATGTATACACATTAAAATCACCTTTTCTTCTTACGCTAAGATATAGGCACTTCCCCAATTTATACGAAATTTCAGCGGAAGGTTTTTGGTCATTGGAACAAAATTAGAGGGTATGACTTCAACATAAGAAACATTGATGAACACCTTAACACCCATGAACATAGAACGTATAAAGATCGTTTTACTATAATGTGGCTGTCGTAGAGGCAGGACCCGATTATAGCCAATGAAGAATCGGCCTAGCTGCTGCATCATCAGGGCATTCCGCCAATGAGAAAGAGTCGCAATGGCGATTATGTCGGCCCTGCTGATGCTCGGAAGAGATGGCCAAATATGTAGTTATGGGTGCATATCAAAAAAATTATGGTAGTACCTCTTTTTGACTTAATTAAGAGACCGTTCACAAATAACGTAGCGCAGTAAGGGGGTGGAGGTATACTAAATACCAGTGAGAGGAATAAGGCACTATCACAGGCCAGTCGCCAGTTTAAAAATAAGCTGGGCCAGTTTAAAATTTAAATGCTTGGGGTGTTAGTGGCCCTGGTGACAACTTAATTAATTCAAAGTTTTTCCCTTCTAAAAGCTCCAGATTTTAGTTAATTCATGCTGTGTGCTTGGCCTTGTGTCAATTGTGTGACTGGGTGTCGTGAGTCTGTCTACTCTACACTCTACACACAGTATAGAAGAAGCTAATTTAGCAGTTATCAAAAAGAAATATAAACTGTCTCTCTCTCAGTTGGCTTGTTTGACTGTATTAGCGTCTGAAGATAACACGAATAAAAATGGTAAGTGGCCAGTGGCCAGTATTTAAATTAAACTACCTAGGCTATACTGGCCACAGGTTCAGTTTAAAAAATTCTTATTTATCAACCTGCTAAATACAGTCTGTTTCCTCAAATGTCCGTGACATCTAGTTACTCTCCTTGTCGAAATAGGTGTCATATGCTTCAGCAAATTAGCCCCCTCCTTGATCTTACCAGAATTTCTATCTGTCGTTGTTCTCCGGAATTGTTTAGTACCAATGGAAAGACATCACGATGATTTACGAGATCTTCCACGGAGTTAATTTTATCGTGCGAAGTAAAGGCAAACTCCGATTTCATGTAGCTCGTTCCTTGAATAGTCATGAAGGTCACTCCAATTATCCACGCACCGGTACCAAATCGTATGGCGAGTGATTTATGACATCTTCCGTAGGCTAAAAAATATTACGGTAATTAAGTTGATTATATGTTGCTAAGGATTGACTTTATTGCGCATTACGTTCGCAGAAGAAGAGAACAGTTGAGTTCCAAGCATTTTTCAAGTAAATTGTCAAGTAGCTACCATTTGTTAGTTTACGTCTTCTAGATGTCATCACCGAATGCACAGTCAACAATAAAGCGATTAAGTTAATACTAAGAAGGATGAGCAGTAAAACCTGAAATGGTTTTATTAATTTTTTAAAACGTGGGGTCAATTTCCGCGCCGTTAAATGTATCTCTGACAATGTTAAAACTTTTTATCTCGAAAATCACGAGCAATATATGGCGTTATATGAAACTTCTAAAAAGAATAAGAACTAGAATCTTTCTAATACTGCTGAAAATGCTATTTTAGCTGATATCATCTAGTAATACATATGCATATTTTCTTTTTTGAGTATGCCCTTTAAATTTCTTACTGAAATTTTGGTCTACCACCAACCGGTAGAAAAATAAACTTTACCAAAATTCCGTGACATTGAAGAGAAGTTATATTAAAAAACCACAACAGCTTTCACAATCTTGGTGAAAATCGACTAGATGGAGCGTTGCTAGGTGGTTTTTGGGCTCTTGAGCCACCTCAAACAATTCTGAAGTCTCTTCTTAACGTTTTCAAAAGCTTCTTCCGCTTTCCATTAACAGAAAATTACACTGTAAGAATTCCTCTAACGCGAAACGCAAGCTCTGTTTTCCCCTTTCTAATCGCGGTTAATAAGCTCCTCGTCAGAATGGGACGCCCTAAGTAAAAGGTGAGTGATTTTAAAAAACACCACCTGTGCGACTCCCTTAGAATAAAGAGCTCCCACATTAAATGTCGAGGTAGTCTACTCGTGATGCAATCAAATGTTTTAACGCTGTCTCTGGTTAGACCATTAGAGAGTTCAGTGTCAGAACTACTCGTTATGTAGTCAACCAGGACTGAATAGATTGAATAACTTCGCTAACTTAGCCCTCTTTTGTTAAGTGTTTCTTTACAAATGAAATTGATCGCTATGTAAGATTAATCTGTTTCTAAAATTGGGAAAAGCACCAATTAATCACGGGTTTATTTACACCTCGTAAAAACTGAATGCTGATCAAGCAAACTTTACATGCGCTAACTTACGTTGGTTTTAATTTTTAGCACATCCGTGGTTTCCACTAAAAGAGTTCTTGGAGGACCCGAAAACATGACTAAAGAGGTAACGGAGAAGATGGAAATGAACCCGCTGAAGTTACAGGCACTCATCCGTTCCTCCATTTGCCCAATAGACAAAGGGAAAGCTATGATATCTGAATTCTGTAAAATCATACGAATGGGTAAAAATATTTTACTCGCGAATGCTTTTATATAAAATGTAGGCATAAGAAAGCAGAATTTTCGTCACTTTCTATTACTGGATCCACTGTCGCTCCGATAGTAGAAATCTATGATGTCGGTTTTTCCTATACTGAAAAGGAATATGACCTCCAAGCTTGGAGGATAAAATTGTGGGAGTTGAGACCCGGGGCTTACACGCAGGGCGTAAGAAAAAATCATATTTCGTCTGCTAGTATTTCTAATAGCGTAATTTTAGTAAAGTGTTTCGAGTCAAAATGGAAATGAATGTGCATACATTTAAAACGGTTTTTAATATTGAAAACGACAAAAAAAGTAAGTTTGAAGATTTTAATTAAAAATTAAACACTGAAGCGTTCCTTTATTTGCATAGCCTGTGATATACTATTCTATATTAGACAATATTGGAAAATTTTAAAACTGAAAACCATTTCTAAGGATCCTGCGTATGCTGGAAGAGAAGCTATAAATCTAACTATCAGTGAAAACTATTCGCCAGTTCGGAACTGTTCCATGAGTCCTCACGCAAACTATTCGCCAGTCCGGAACCGTTCGATGAGTCCTCACGCAAACTATTCGCCAGTCCGGAACCGTTCGATGAGTCCTCACGCAAACTATTCGCCAGTCCGGAACCGTTCGATGAGTCCTCATGCAAACTACTCGCCAGTCCGGAACCGTTCGATGAGGCCTAGCGCAAACTATTCGCCGAAAAATTCTCGAACCGTTCTTACGCAAAGTTTTTGCTCGCAGAAACCGGTTCTCAGACCTTTCGGAACTGATCAAGTAGTACCGGCTCGAGAGCAGATACTATCAAGAACCCAAGGCTTAGCTCATTTAAATTCGTCTGCAAATGGTTTTTACAATAGTCAATACGTGCTTTTAGGATGGAATTTTAGACTATTCGTATAACAAGTTCTGAACTGTCCGGGACGTTTTGGTGACCTCATAGCTTAGTCCGAATATTTGTCACGTAACTTTATTCTTGAATATTTTCCCAAAGAAATTTATAAATTTATTCAAAATGAGCTTTCATAGACAACTGCTACCTGAACAATATTTAAGACCACTTTAGACTAAAAAAGTCGCAAAATTGAAAATAAGCCCAAGTGCGATAATTGTAAAATTAAAATAACAGCAAGCAATCAAAAGCCTGGAGAAAATCTTCATTTTTTTTGGAAAACAACTTAAAAAGCAACCAGTAGAACGCCACTAGAGAATACTACATCCTTCTTCGAAAAGATGTGAAACGAAACTATCAAATGCTGACTGGAATTTAGTTTTACAAGAACACAGCTTCGGTATTTTGTCAAAGCGGATAAACAATGAGACAAATTATAGGAAATATGACATTATTTATATTAGATTTTAATAAGAATAGTTAAAGTTTTAATTTTTTGTATTTGTATGCCTAAAAGAAAGAATAAACAGATACAACTGGCTTAAGCCCTTCATTTTATGAGACCTAAAGTTAAATTATTATTAAAAGTACCATAAAAAATATGCAAATGTTGTTGAGAAAATTGAAGTGCAGCTCAGAATTAAGGGAGTTTCCTGTTTAATTAATGTGGCTTGACAATATCAATTTGCCCTCTTTTTTGAAAATCAATGCTTCCTTAAGTGAAATTCAAAACCATCGCGAAAAAGTTAAGTTTTTCAGATGATATCTATTACCTTTTAAAATATTTACTGAAATCAAGGACAGATCAGACTTCAGGATGTTAATCCACAAGCATATGACAAACGATAAATTTGTAGATGAAATTGGAAAAAGTTTTAAAATCATTTAGGGATTTGATTTGCTAAATGAGGCAGAAGAATAATTAATATCTCAAAAACGCGTTGATTAAAGTAGTGGAATTAGAAACGGCAAACGTGGGACTTGGTAAAAGTATTTATAGAATTAACCAATATCCACTTTATATTTTGACGAAGTAAATGAAAACTATATTTGTGGATACATTTTCCGTCAACTCATATTGGTTTATACTTTCGCATCAAAAACATTTATTAAAAATAGTATTAAATTCAATTTAAACGATTTCACAAAGTGGATGAAGACCTGAATAAGATAATTATTGATTCTGAAACCAAAAGCTTTCAACTTTTTGTGTAGATTAATAACGAAGCTAAAAAATTCTTCAAGAAAGCAGCCTGTAAAATAGAGTAGAAAGTTTTAATCTAATCTCATAAATATTGTAAACCTATAAAAATTGGTTTGAATTTTGGGGTTCCAATGGTGAAACAGCGTTAAATTTATATACGCAAAACTTTTTAAGTGGTAATGGAAAGATATGAAAACCAAGAAAATTGCAAGAAATGTCATTGAATTGAACGATGAAAACAAAGTTTCTATGGTTAAGAAACCCGCGAAACGTTGTGTGAAAATTCTTAATCTTAAAAGTACAAATTACTTCAGAACATGATCACCGTAAGAAACCGAAGGAGATGTGGGACAAACTGCTAGAGATATTCGAACATAAGTAAATGAACAGAGCTAGTTAACCGAATAATAATCAACTAGGCTAATATCCAAGGCACCACCTTAGGCCCAAGTCATCATGCGACTTTTAAAGCCATTAATTCAGGTGGACCAAAGTGCTATAACTGCAACAAATACGGTCAAATCTCCAGAAACTATCCTAACCCGAAAAGACCGTGGAAAGATGAAAGCGATGGTGGAGGTAGCCATACACGAGGTAGCAGTAAAAAGTACACACGATTTCGGAAGTTCAACATCCCAGCTAATGTCCAGGTCGGAAATAAAGCCCAGTAGTATTCCGCAGTAGTTGCATCGAGAGGTCATTCACAAAGTTTGGCATATCAGAGATTTCACTGGTAATGTTTTTTCGTTGAAAAGTGCAGGTACGAGAAACAAGGGCTTGGAAGTCACGCGGGCTGTACGATAATTGTAAGGGAACCCAAAAAATGCGTCTACCTGGGAAGGTCGAGCACCTATTCCTTCTGGACATCACAGTAAAAAAGTCCAGAATGAAAGAAAGGCATATCTCAAAGTCTGGTACGAGCGCTTTGGTCATCAAGATAAGCGTTACGTTTCAGCTACGCTAAAGAGACTCTGCCATGAAGTGTTTGAGTCGAAGATTGACAAGCGCTGTAAAAGCTGTATGTACAGAAAAATGACCAGACACAGTTTTAGCACTCATCTGGACAAGGCTGAAAGACCTGGAGACCGGATTCAATATAATCTCTGGGGACCATCGCTAACACCGTTTATGAAGGATGAATACTCTGGCTTGAGGGTCACGTATTTTCTGGAAAAGAAATCTGATGTGGTCGACCGTCTTAGAGACTTTATTGTTAAACCCACGGGTACACTGTTCGAGAGTTGGTAACCGACAACGGTACTGAGAACGTACACGACGAGTTTCACCAGATGAAATTACAAGTCAATACCATACATCCCAGATCAGACACCGTATGAGATATCGACTGGGAAGGCAAATTCGTCCATTAACCACCTATGATTTATCGGAACATAATGCTTCGTTCACAGTCCAAAGGTGAAGAGAAAGAAACTGGGGTAGAAAGCCTATTAAGGTGTGATCGCCGGCTACGAAGAAAATTCCGACGGATACCGAGTCTACGATCCTGTGCTCAGATGTCTTACGGTCTCGGGACGATCGGTACAGTCCCGATAAATTCGTTGTGCAGACGAGGATTCCTGGTTCGGAAGATGCCTTTAGCCAGGGTGAGCAGTTGACAAACTCTCATGACGCTTCATCGGAATCAGATGGGAATGGGGATGACATGACTACCAGATCCGTCGAGAAACGAGAAGCCACACATGCCTTACACGTCGAACTACCCAAAACATGTCCAGACGGAGCTGACAGGCCTATCCTGAGAGATCGCTCGAGGCTGAGGAAGCCATCATGTAGTGTCTGCTCTCCTCCTGCGGATAAAATTTTTCTTATAAGCGACGCTTTGCCAAAAACAGTTACAGAAGCTCATTCCATTCTTGATTCAACTGAATGGAAAAGAGCCATGGACAAACATGGAGTCTACGAATTGATCGCTCCTTCGCGGTGAACGTAAAAACATTGGGAACAAATGGTTTTTCCGTGTGAAAACAGATGAAGGTGGAACAATCACAAAACAAAAGGCTAGCTTTCGACAGTACTACTATTCATTCGGCTTTTTTTAATCTCATCGTTGACTCTGACGACTTTATCCAACGTTGGCAAGGGCTTTGTTACACCAGGAAACTTGGTATTGTTATCGTGGTTGAAAAATAGTGCAGCCGGTGCTTTCCTTGTCGTCGGGTGTGTTGTATCTCTAAAATTTCTTATGTTTTGCCAATTAGTTTGATCTATGATGGCAGTCCGGATGACTTTGGCCAACATAGGCATTTGCCGTTCAATGAGCCCGCTCGCTTGAGGCCAGCGTGATATTATTCGGTGGTGGGTGAACCCTTGTACCTCGGAAAAGCGTTTGAAATCGTCTCCGTTAAAAGGAGGTCCATTGTCAATTTTGACCTGCTTTGGAATGCCAAACATTGAGAATATGTTTCGTTGCGATTTAGTAGTGGACGCTGAGGATTTGGTCGAAAGGCTTATTGTAACTGGATATCTAATGTATTCGTCAGCAATAACCAGAAGGTAGTCTCCGGAGGGTGTTGGCCCAAAGAAATCGATTGCCACGGGTTGATGTTTTTGATGGGTAACTGTGGTTTGACAAGCGATACAAGCGTCCAGACGTGTTTCTACTCTGTTATTCATGTTAGGAAACCACAGTTTGTCTCGAAGTGTCTGTTTCATTCGTACAATTCCTCGGTGACCTTCATTAGCAATTGTAATGGCTTGCTCGATTAAGCTACCTAGTAAGATAACACGGTCACCCCCAAATATCAGTCCGTCTTCTTCGGTTAGTTACTGGCGAATCGTTTTGTACGCGTTCCAAATTCTTAGGTTATCTCCCGTAAGTTGTTTTGTGTGCCATAACTACAGAGCTTCAATGATTTTTTGCAATACCTCATCGCGCGAGGTTTCTTCTTGTAATATATGGAGATTGATAGTACCAAGCGAATTTATCTGAGCTGACGCCATTAATGAAGAATTTTCGTCGTTCGTGGTTGAAGGTTATGGGTGGCACGATAGGTAGTCTTCTGGGTTTGCATTGCCTGTTTGGTACGAAGTTATGAATGTATAGTGTTGTAGGCGCCGAATCCATAGTTGAATACGGGACGAGGTAAGGGTTCTTGGGTTGTAAAAAATTGAAACAAGGGGGTTGTGGTCAGTAAGTACGTGGAAAACTGATCCGTTAATATAAAGGTCGAAATGCTCGCATCCGAAAACAATGGCGAGAGCTTTGAGTTCGATTTGAAGGTAACGGTTTTCCGTATCAGTGAGGGAGCGGCTTGCGAATGCTACAATGTACTCGTGACCTTTGTGGTCATGTTGGACCAAGACTGCTCCTAGGGCAACCGGGCCGCCGCATCAACAATAACAGATGTGCGTTTTGGTGCATCGAAGTATTTGAGTGTGGCACAGTTCTTAAGATTCGTCTTGATGTTGTCGAGTGCTGTTTGATGTGTGGAGGTTCATATACAATACGATTCTTTTTTAAGTAGGTTTCTCAGTGGTTCACTTAAAGTCGCGTAGTTGGGTAGACATTTGGCACAGTAGTTGACTAGGCCCAAGACTCTTCGAAGTTCGCTAGTATTTCGGGGAGCTGGAAGACACGCAAGGGCTTCAATTTTTCTTGGGTCGGGTTTGATATCGTCACTTCCAAATACGCGCCCAAAGAAAACTAAATTAGTTTTGGAGGATTCGAATTTATCCTTGTTAAGAGTTAGCCCCGCGTCTGAAAGTCGCTTTAAGACCAGTTGTAATTTGTTAACATGGTCGGCTGAGCTACTGCCTACAATTAGGATGTCATCACCGAGGGGTAAGACAGTCTCAGATAATCTGTACACAGAGTTCGTGCATTTAGCACTGTTAAAGGTACATATTTTCAAGAGTTCGCAGTGTACACCGAGTCACAGAGTGTCTTACCCATCGGTCATCACTTGTGTTGATTGTATTGCTTATACCGATAATAGTTTCTTCAATGACTTTTTGGAAGATTTCTGCCACCGAATTTGCTCCAAAAATTAGGCGTTTGTAGCGAAATGGTCCTATGTGTGTAGAAAAGGTGGTAATATCACGAGATGCGTCATCGAGCTCAATTTGGTGATAACCCTTAATAAGATCTAGGCGGGTTAAAGATTACCATACCATTCATAGCGAGTATGATGTCACGAATGATGGCGCGATTCGGCAAACGCTTTTCAACACAAATCCTAAGCTCAGCGCTGTTTTTCTTTGGCACTAGAACAATTGGAGACAGCCATGAAGTAGGGCCAATAGTGGGTTCGATAATGTCAGATTGAGGTAGGTCGTCGATCTCTTTTTTGACGAGTTCTCTCAGGTGAAACGGGAGGCGTTGGTGTCGGATAGAGGTTAGTGGTATGGTAGGGTCGATGTGAAAGTGAGCTTTGTAGTGTTTCATTTTTCCAAGTCCTGATAGCAAATGGTGATACTCCTTTACGACAGACAGGTCGTCAGGGTATTGTACCTCGGATATGGTTGGTAGTGTAGGCAAAAGGTTGAGGAGTCGAAGAGTAGAAACTACAATTATGTTGAAGGTGGTTTTTGAAAGATCCAAAACATGAAAGATAGCGTTAGCTGGTTGATTATTGTACGTGTCGATGGACTTGAAAGACCCAAATAGTGGTAAGGGTTCCATTGATGCGAAAGGGTAAACTTTTGAAGTTGGTTCTTCAAGAATTGGTGGTGGATTCAGTTTTAGGCCTGTCGTATCGTTTCTAATATTAACTGAAGCACCCGTGTCAATGAGTGCTTCCATATTATTTCCACGTATATCAAAAATTGAGATTTGGTAGTCGGACGATTAGGTACGAGGTGGTTGGTAGCTGAAATATGGAGCGTCGCGTCCTGTTTAGGCTCTTCTTTGTCACCGTAGCGTCATCATTCAAATAGGTTTGGAGTGCAATTGCTCAGAGGTCTCCAAAGAGAGCGTAGAAGCATAACGGGATGGCTGGTTGTTTGTTTCCGTTTGCTTTTGATGGCTTAAAGCTTCAAAATGGCCCAGCCTTCCACACCAGGCACAGCTCGCATTTCTAGCTCAGCAGCTGTAACGTCCTTGTGGGTGCAATTAAAACAATCGAGAGGCATTTGTGAGCGTTCAAAATGAGGAATCGGTTAACGTCGTCCAGAAGCATATGATGGAATTGGTTGATTTTGTGTCGATGGAGTGTGGCTGCTGCAGTGCTTAGTAGAAAGCTGCTGGCGCGCGTCGAGATTGAGTGGATATGAATGTATTTTTCAAAGCATTTAGATTTCTGGAAGATTGCATATCCCGATTTTCCATTTCCATAGCTTGAATGTTGGTTTGTTCGTGAGATCGTGCTAGAGCTGGTAGTTCGTCGAGTGTAATATTTGGATCACGAATCGCTTGTTGGTTTAAGAATCATCATGTGACGTAAAAGCGACTATATATTGTATTTCTTAAATACGTCATCGAGCGCTGCTAGAGGAATATGGAACAATACTAAAAAAGCTTCATCATCAGTGGCGTAGCTGATGGTGCGGGGGGGGCTGGAGCTTCAGGGGGGCTTCGAGCCTCGGAGGGGGGGGGGCCTCGAGCTTGAATGATGTGTCGCATAATTTTGGTGTCCACATCGGCGAAATCACACGTTTTGGATAAAGTGCGTAAGTTAATTTGGAATTCGTCAATGGTTTCAGACACACCTTATTTGGCTTGACGAAAGTTGAGAACTTCGTAGGTGGCGTGTCGATGGGGTAGGAAATGTGCGGTAAGTGCTTGAATAGTCAGATCGTACACGTCTGGGGCTCGTACACCGGCTTGCTCCTGTGGAGGTATAATGGTTAGAGTGAAAGAAAGTCGGAGTTAGGGTTAGCTTGAACACCGAAAATAAGTATACGTAGGGGGTTTCTGTTGTTTTGATTAAAATTCGAAAGCATGGGGTCGAAGGTATTTCCGTCGTCAATTTAAAATCTTTCGAAGCTGAGTTGAGTAACTAGTACACAAGTTAGAGATACTAAAATTTTATTGTGGTTTTTACATTCCCGGATGACTAATTTCTTCTTATTTCAAAACCTTCTTAAATTTTCATATACGCGCGTGATATAGCACGTGAAACAAAAGTCCGAGCTTTTAAAAGTAGATATAGCAGGATATTACAAGAGGGTGAAAGACGATGTATGCGAGAGAGTACAAAACGATGTATGAGAAAGAGTACAAAACAATGTATGAGAGAGAGTAAAACACGATGTATGCGAGAGGGTGAAAGACGATGTAATAACAATCTAAGACAGAGAGAGGGCTCTAATACGATGTATTCGCAGGGTAAGAGAGAGAGAGAGCAAACACCAATTTTGTCCGGTTCAGCGTGCCATAGTGGCACTGCTGATGCTTTAAATTTGTTTCGAATGAAATGTTTTAAGTAAAATGATACTCTTATATTTTATCATTGCAGATAATTGACCCTTGGAGATCATATATTAAAGGGCCGCTAAAATTTGTTCGTCTGTTCGGTACCTAAAGCTACTGCTACGCCCCCCTTTCGGCAGCCGTCAAAAACCTCGAAACGGTACAAATACGTAATGTAGTCAATACTATGAGAGCAGACGATTGATACCCGGTGTACCCTCTAAGCTGATGATGCACCACTTAGACTCGTTTTCGTAGGACTGAAGCGAATAGGAAAAGAACCGCTTCGCCCAGGTCGCATAACATCTAAACATGGCAATGACTTTACCCCCTCATTTATTATTTCTGATTATTGAAAAGTTTAATTTAGATAATAAATTAATAAATAACATCTAGTTTATTTTGCAGAAGGTTTACATTTATTTTACCCTAAGGATAAAACCATAGAAACTACAACCGGAATAGAAGGCCTGTCTTTGTACGTGCTTTACTAAGATGACACGGGCAAAAGGTTCTCCCTTCATTTCCGGTTATCTCTGGTCCAATCAAAAAAAAGCTTTTAAAATGACCGCCAATTAGATTCAAGTGGAACTGAACGGATAAACTTTTGCCCGTACCGAACCCGTAACACTTTTCATCGATTCTTTCTGTTCATCTTGTAGTTTCTATGATAAAACCAAAAAAACACACTAGAAAGAACTCTGAGAAGTCTTAGTCTAGATAAGTGCTGCAGGGAAAATTGAAATTTAAAATTTCTCAGTTTTATACAAGTTTAATAAAGATTTACGCTAATAAAGGTTGCCTCACACGAGTGTTTTTGATAACCGAAATTCGAAGGGAAGTCATACAATAGCTCTGGATGACGAAACTCTGATTATAACAATCGCAACACTCTATACAATGTATTTAAACTTTAACTATTTAAACAAAGCAGGGCGATTATAGACTGAGCAAAAATGCCAAAATTCTCAACTTTTACGACGTACGTCAGAGCCCCAAAACAAGAAACTGAAAAACGAAATATCAGAATGGAGTATTGAACCGCCTTGAGTTTTTTATTCATTCGCAGGAACTACAGTCTTAAAATTATTGAAAAGATATGGCATACAATACGGATTCGGAGGACCAACACATATTCATATAAATAAGCTAAAGGAATCATTTGTAACCTCAGAAGAGCACATACGGCAGCGCATGGATAAGAGAACGAATTTTTAGTTAAGTCCCTGTCTTCAGTAAAACTATAATACACTAATAAAAGTAAATAAAACCAACATATTTGGGGGGGGAAACTAAGTTTTAATCGTTGAAGTTAGAAACACGCGATACTTCGGCCGATAGGCCTTAGAGGCGACTTAAGACTAACGAATTATACAATTTTAAAACACAGAGCGCGAGGTAACATTAGAACGCGACATTCATAGAAACGATATCTTCATCACCCTGTTTTTAGTAAGTTATACATAGACACGCAGCTGTGTCGCGGTCCGATCAGAAACGATATCTTCATTACCCTGTCTTTCGTAAGAAATTCGTAGACACGCAACTGTACCGTATTTAAATCGAAAACGATATCTTTATCACCCGGTCTTTAGTAAAACATTCGTAGACACGCAGCTGTATCGTAGTCTAATCGGAAACGATATCTGAATCACCCTTTCTATCGTAAGAATTTCGTAGACACACGATTTTATCGTGGTCCGACCGAAAACGATATTTTAATCACCCTGTATCTCGGGAGAACTTCGATCAGACCCTCAAAGTGTGCCGAGCTATATTATGATTGACGATATCTGAAACAACCTCTGTTGGTTCGTTTTGTTCGTCCAGAGGGATAAATCGCAATCAATTAAGAATTGTTTATAATAATTAATAATTTAATTTATTTATAACTCTTTTTTATCTAACTTGGTTGTTAGAGGTGTTGTGAAGAATAACGTGCAAAATTTTAATTCCGTGGCCGATAGCTTGTTTTTGAATTTTACACTTTTCGCCTTGAAAATAACAGCCCCAACTTTCGGTAATAAATAGCATTACCGCGCGGGCATAGCTCTATACCACCGAAACTAAGAAAACGATTATTTTAGGGGGTAAAAAGACGACTTGTCTTGTGAAACTATTTGCCACCAACAATCGGTGAAATCTTAGTTTCGGTGGCAAATAGCTCTGGGCACGCGAACCAAGCTATTAACCACGGAAATTAACAAACCACCGATTTTCGGTGGTAAATAGTCTCAATCGCGCGGCTAAAACTATTTATCACCGATTTACGGTAATAAATAGCCTGAGCCAAAATGCCCGGTGGTAAATAGACGGTGACTATTTACCACCGATTTTCGGTGGTAACTAGCAACGGCCTATCATTAATACAAGTAGCTGCTCTGTGCTTTCCAAAGTACAGCTCTAACCAACTAAAGAATATCTATAGCTTTCCATAGAATGTTATACATTTCTTCCGCTTTCATTTGGTCCCAGAAACACAATTAATAAGGAACCTTGTAATTCCCGGTCTAACTACGGTCCATTAACTGCATTGCGTGTGAAGCTAACTGTGGAACTTCGGCATTTTCAACCAGCCTTCGTATTTTATTTTGACTAAATTATGAATCAATTACTCCAATGATTTATCCCATGCTCAGCCAATAATTTAAGTTTGGTTTTATACTCATCTCATCGAGCATTATTGAAATATATTTTTGGTGGTCTTCAAGCTTGTTATAGTTAATAGTTTTCTTCATTTCCTAGATACTTTCTGTGGAAAAACCATTCTTAGTTCCCATAACCTTCGAATGGTTCGTCAAAGGTTCTAGAGCTCTGGTAGAAAAGCCATAGCTTACCTAAAGGCTCCATACGTAGATAATGATTTACTTATTATATAAGGCACGAGAGCATAATTGCTGGGTGCCATTTCTTTGGACATGAGATATTTGAATTGGCCATTTGAAGTTGTTGATACAATATAAATTGTTATCGATAGTACAGCAACATTTTAAGCATATGATCACTTTCTTAATTACTAAGTTCAACTTCATCGGTAACAATTAGATTATCAATACGTTTTCTGAGAGCTTCAATTTTTCTGTTTAATGCCAGTTTTCTTAGTTTCATAGCTGACATTCTAATTTGAATTTGCAGCAAATCTAATTTGTAGAGAGTAGATGGTTTTAGAAAAACAATTGTTTTTCTTTTTTCGTTTAAGCTTTTAAAATAAATTGTTGAGTAGTATTCTACAATTTATACACCACTCAGATGATTTTGCTTTTAGGAACTGACATTTAACAGACCTAAGGCTATTAGTTTCCGGACAATACTAAGCAGACTTGTGCGAATGATTCAAATAGGTATCAAATACCGAGTTTGATACACTCCAGTTAGAATCACAATTTGATGCCATATTTAATAATTTATTGAAGATTTAATTTTACTTCCTTTAGGAAATATGTTATCCGTGTTCTCGATGTTTTTTATCAAGAGAAACACGTCCACATACAATGACTGTTTCACTTGAAGCAAAACTGATAAAACAATCCATTTACGGATAAAATAGATTGGCTGAGTTCTGATAATGCAATCCAATTGGAAGGTGCTCTTATTTTCTTCTCTGAAGCTTATCAAGAGATAATTCTTCAATCATAAGTCCATCAACTATCGTAGGATCAACTAGTAAGTCTTTGGGATAATGTTTGTAATCACCAGGAATACTTTTACATTCCTTATTTAACTCGCATTGAAATGCTGTTTCTTTCAATTGATCCTAAATTAGAAGTATTACATCAGTGGCAAAGTTAATCGAAGTCGGTAAACGATTGTTGTAATTAATTCAGTTTCGACTTTGGAAGGTGACAGAGATGTTTCAAAAACTTGGTGTTTCGAGTGGTTTTCAAAAATAGTGGATCACGAACTACTTATCAGCAGAGAGTGTAAAGTCGCTTCGCTACAGAGAGGCGCCTCTTCCTATCTCCGTAATGTTAAAATTTCGTGGTACGTTTTTTCCCCATGAGAGCGTTGAAGAAGCAGACGACGGTGTTTGCAATTCCCGGACACACGATGGCACTGTAAAATTGCTTATCAAAGAAAAATAAATTTTGCTCTCAGTAGGTTAAAGTTGAATTCAGCTCAGTCAGCTGTGATGTTGAATTATTTTAACTATTTAAGTAAAACAGTTGATTTCGTAAGAAATATAAAAAGTAAGTACAAGAAAAATCCCTCCCTATTTCATTTCAATATTAACAATTATACTTTTTTAATATATCAAAAGAAATTCCTGGAATCTAAAGTGGAATATTGTATGGGCTGGCCAAATCTTAATTAAATATAACAAAACCATGGTAAAACATTGGTGTTTTGAATAGCAGCGGTGAATTAAATATTCTGAAATATAATTAAGAACATTTTCTTTTAGAAGGTTTGGACTTTTAATGGCTTTGAAAATTTCTAAATCTTCGTCAGTGAATTGTCCTTTACCTTGCAAAACCCAATGGTTATCATAATTGGACAAATCTTCATCATGGTCCAGGAGCTGGTACTTTAAACGAGTCTGTTTAAAATAAAGTCATCCACATTGTCAATTCAATATGAATCTGATGGTTTTAAGAGGCTATTGACTGATGCAGCTCTGTATGCTGCCTGGTATTGTTGAGGATTTGGATGATCTCAATTAGCCTTTTAGGTTTACTATTTTCCTTGATAAGAGACCAAAGCGTCTGCTTAGCAGATGAAAATCCAGTAGTTTTTAAGCTTCTCGCTATGGCTGCTACGTGGCTCTATGTAAACCTAAAAGGCTAATTGTCTCCTTATTGGCGAATGGAACCAAAGTAGTTTTCTAAAAATCTTGACTAATTCTTCCAGTTACTAAGAACTTAAAACCAAAATTATCCTTTATATCATTCCATAGGAGTAGCAAAGACTGAATTGATAGTTTCCACCCTTCAATACAAGGTAAGGTTTTATACCTACAGTTCTGAAGCTACCATGGATTAAACGTTTCCAATTTTTCTTTCAGCATTGGTATGTGGATGGATTGATCAGTCATTGCTCTCTTACAGTGTGTTTCATTGTTTAATGTTCTGCTATTGCAGCAATCAAAAAGGCCGTTCATGTGTAAGAGGAACTCTGCTGTGTATGTGCTTTCAATTGTTAACTCTCCTAATCCCAGTGAACAGGCCATTTGAATTAGAAACACTTTGACTGCAAATTTGGGCAGCTAAACTGACTTTCATGTTAGAAAATGCTGGTAACTTGATATGTTTACGTTTCAGCTTGTGTGCTTTGAAACTTACCAATTTCTTGGTCTATTTTGAAAAAATGTTCTGGGACTGCCCAAGAAACTAGATTGCCTTCCACTATTATGGGATACCGTTTGAAAATGTTCCTCACACTTTTCAAGAGATGTGGAGGATCAATTTAAATGAATGGCTTTTTGGCTTTTCGACTGATATCCTCATACTTTTGAACAAATTTTGATTGCCGGTTCCTTGGTCACAGACTACAGTTTTGACAATAAGGCCAATACGTTTTAGGTGAGTTACGCAATCATGAAGCAATATCTTCAAAGTCTGTTCGGGACAAGCATCTTTTGTGAGGAAGTAACCAATTGGTGGTTTGAATTTCAGTTTTATGTCATTCACCATGAACACTAGGGCCTGATTTGCGTATTATTTTGACCTTCCATATGGACCGAAGTCTACGAAACCTTCAATGTTATCGTTTTCATTATTGTCAAAATGTTTAGTTGAATGGCTATAATTATGTTCAGTACAAATATATTTAAATGGAATAGAATTCAATAGATAGTTCTGGTTTTAAATTCATAGGAATTGACTTTATCCACTGTAAAAAAAATTTCATTTAAAGCTAGTGTTCATCATTGTGAATATTTTATATAAATAATCATTTTCTTCGTTGAATCGATTTTTGAGGGCATAATTTGGCATTTGTAGTGCTGCGTTTACCTTACACCAGATTGTAGTTGTAACATGATCTTCAGGTGCATTTTCATTTGCTACTATTTGAATTAATTATAAATGAACATTAGACAGTAAGAGACCATGGCGGGATATGTTTTTGCCTTCAGTTTACCTAGGGAAAACCGTGGTTTCATTGGAATTTTCCAAAAAAAAATAGTGTAAGCCTGTTTTTGGTTTTGATATTCATAAAACAATCGTCAGTGAAATGAAGACCGCAAAATACGTGGTTAAAGTGTAAGTAATCTGTAGTTTTATTTTGGAGCTTTTCACTGTTTACATTTAGCAGTTACAATGCAGAACTATTAAGTTTTAAGAAATGTTAATGTATTAGGATAGGCTTATTAAATTTAAACGCGTATTCACCGGTCTTTATCCCTTGGAAACTTGAAAAAAAAAAGACAGACGCGTGGTTACCTTTTTATTCGATTTACAATTTTTAGCCGAACAAGACATTTCAAAATAAATTAAACTCGCAAAAATACCAAAAACACTCTTCCTTTTTTGCGTCTTCTCAAACTCTAATCTAGCGCGCGCCGGAGATACTACTAGCGCCATCAAACGCCCGGGAATTGTGGACATTCTCGGCGAATAAAATCGTACCACGGATTTTTTAAAGAGAGGCGCCTCTCTGTAGCGAAGCGACTTTACACTCTCTGTTATCAGTCGCGAAAGGAAGGGCTAGTTACAAACATTATGAAGTTCTTTTGGAGTTTCTATTGTAATAATTTCACGGTTAACTGCATCTATCTTTTTTTGTGACACACAATAACATTTTTCACTTCATACCATGCTTAGGAATTGGAGCCACTACGAAAATTGTCAAAACTGCAGTATTTTCTCATAAAACATTTTAGCTAAACAAACAAAAATTCTTTGTTTCGTGCATTTACCATTCAGTGTGTCAGAAATTATAGCCCGGTGTACCTAGCAACAGGGGCCGTACCACAGGAGGTCGATCATCATAGTTCCCTACGCCAGCGTCCACAAGCCTGGACAGGTGACAAATCGAGCTTGGGTAGTAATACCCTACTACTGATGGTCGCACCTTAGACGCAAGCCACTCAACCCAGAAGAAGGTGCAGCAATGGGTGGACCAATCCCCACTTCGCACACAGCAGTGGAAGTAAAAGTGGATGCTGTAGCAACTCCAGCCGACACCCTACTTACGTAGGTAAAGAGTCAAACCCTTTGGAGAGAGCTCCTAAATGGGGAATGACGAGCACACAGTAGTCCAAGTAACCTGGCACAGCTGGCACGGGATATCCCGTTGTGACTCCAAAAGGAAACAGGACCGCCCCCCTCATATGGAGGCCCGCCGCCCCACAGCAGGCTACCCAATCCGCCGAAACTCATTTGCCACCCCATACCTGACCGACGTCGGAGGTGGAGATCGGACCATTTGTGCATTTACCTTTCAAAAAGTCGGAAGTTTCCATTTTCGAACATTTAGCAGTTAAAATTAGGAAATAAACGTAGTTGCTTTAAGCTAAGAATGTTTGGCGCTAAGATTGTATTTCTAACGTTTTGCCTTGTGCCGTGTTCCCTGATAACAGCTGGAGCCAGGACGTACATTCTTATAAAGGTTGGGTTGTTTTACACCCAAAAAGGGTTAATATTCAACCCAAACCTGGGTCCGTATTTACCTAGCCCAAAATTTGGGTTGTTTAAATTTAGAATTAACCAATGAAAGGTTAATGCAACTCAACTTTGGGTTGAAATTTTATTAACCCAAGCTTGTGTTAAAAAAACATGGGTTGAAAACTACCACACCTTGGGTTGAAAACTAAAACACCTTGGTTTGAAAACTATCACACCTTGGGTTGAAACCTACCACACCTTGGGTTAAAATCTACCACACCTTGGGTTAAAATCTACCACACCTTGGGTTGATAACTACCACTCAGTCACGCCGTTAACTGGAATTATTTTTTTTTTTAATTTAATCGTTATTTAATCATTTTTAATCTTTGTAAACCAAAGCTACAGATCTAATTTAAATCTAATCTAAACATGATTTAATCTCACGAGGGTGTCCTAATAATCATTGGAGTGATCTGCCCCTCGGTTATAATCCCTTTAAAACCAGTATTCAAAGATACAGCCTGAATTTCCCACCGAAGTCAAGAGTGGGAGAGATTAAAGTGCAGAAAATACTTACCCTAGGTAGGGTGCTATGGTTTACATCCCATTTGTAGAACTCTTCTTGGGGTATTCCAGTGACGGATACTCTTCATGATAAAAAAATAAGAGGGATAAGCTAACCACGTAATTAAAACGATAGAAGTAGCACAATATTTATATATTTGCTCATAACTTTATTTGGCGGCCCACGAAAATCAACTGGATCTCACCCAATTTTGGTATTTGCATTAGTTTAACAGATTAAGCAAATAACCAATATTATTATTATTATTATTGTATCGCAAAAACCACTTCTATCAACTAATCGTTTTATTAGAGCTAGCTTTTGCTAGCTTTAATACAAAACGAAGAACTCCGAGAAAACCCTACAGTTTCATTAACTTACTTGACATTCAAACGCTGTTCCAAAATTCTTCCCATTTCGTGGTAAAAAGCCATGAGAGACTGAATCCCCATGATCTCCTTAATGTTAATAGAAATTTGGGAAAAATCAGATTTCGCTTTGAATTACCAAGTACTTGGCAATAAACCGAAGACCAATGAACACATCTAATTTCCGTTAAATGGGCTGTAGCAGCGTCTCAATTTTAATAGCTATATGCCAATAGTCGCGAGCAATGACGATATTAAACCAAGTTGGGCTTCATTATCACATGGGCCTATTAACACCTACACAACTGACAGTTCACCCCCATCAATAAGGCGGGCACCAATACACAGCATTAGCTGAATTGGCCTACATGTAGTTACACCAGTAGATGTAGTCAGACGGAATTAAAAGTTCCGTAATAATGTTGGAACGCTTTCCTTTCACCAAGTTAAGTAGAAGATTAAGACTTATAAATAAATTTGCTCTAACATTTTAACTAAATGCATTGTAAATAGTCTATTACCGTATTTATTGGGAAATAAACCATGATTACTTACCTCAAGTATTCCCACATTAAAAATCTTTTTCACTGTGTTATTTTTCATTGCAATATAATCTTTCAATGCTTGGAATGGAAAACATAAGTGGTAACAAGGACAAAGATGAAAATATGAATTAATTAACTAGCTTCGCTAAAGAATGTTTCACGACACAATGCAAAATTCGGGTTTGTTCAGTGAGTTTTTGCAGAGCCTAATGCATTTATTTTCTGCATGTAACTCTAATCTTTCTCATTTGAAAATATAAATAATAAATAAAAACTATATGGTGATTTCAGTTAAAGTTTTTCATAACCAATTTACTTTTGTAATAAAATATTTACAACTTGGCGAATGTAAACGATTATTTCACGAACTTATTCAAAGAAATTACACAATTTGAAAGATGATCCAACTTAAATTAATTCTTAAGCAATTTTAAATGCATCTATATCAGTTGAACGCCACTGAATATTTTAGGCCAAGTTTTGGGCTGTTGAAGCAAAGTTTATCCTATTTATTTTATGTGATGTTTTGTACGCAGGAAGCACTATTTCATATTAAGCTATTTAATGATTTATCAAACCTTTCAATCTACAGTTAGCGTGAAATTGACTCGCTCTCAAGGTTAAGATCATTTGTAGAGCTCATTTTCCGGTCGACGGAGCTCAAATCCATCCAATTATAGCCGCCTGTCGCCTGAAAGCAAAACCCACCTAAAATAAGTTTTTGGCTTTAAAGAGTTGGAAATTACCTTATGAACTCCCATACCAGTGGTAAAAAGCACCCTTTTATTTAGAATATTAGCGTAGATATCAGTTCTATAACGTAATTGCTTTAACTATCCTCTATTTTTCAAATGTTGAAAGGGATATTCTTCAAAATGCTTGCCACAAATTTACTAGGTTATTGCTTTGAGTTGGAGAGTCGTTAATGATAGAATCAAGGCAATGTTTAGTTGATCAAATAAAGCGTGATATGTTTGTGGTTATTATGCTTTTGGTTCAGCACCAACGAATATAATTACTTCGAATTACAAACGGTGCCAATGTAATAAAAAGCTAAGTTATTTTAAATTCTGGTCTATTTTAGCTGTATATACACTATTAATATAACCTCTATAATGATACATTTGCGTCAAGTCGGGGGGACCGGGGTGTTCGTAAATATTGAGGGGAAGGCGAGATTGATTTTCAACTCAATAAAATGATTTTTCATAAAGTGAAAAATTAAGGATCTTCCATTTAAAAAGCCTACTATAATTTTAAATTTTACCCCGTATTCACATTTCGCCATATCAATATGATATAATGTATTAATGTAATGGAAATATCTCTTTTGAAGATAGCTTTATTTGAAAAAGAAACGTTGTCATATCCATCTTAAAATCGTTCTGTTAATATCCGGAGTGGTTAGCACTGTCGCCTCGCAGCAAGAGGAGCCGGGTTCGATCCCAGCTTGTGGCACTGGGTGAAAACTCGGAACAACTCCTTCTGCGTTGAGTTTGCAAGTTCATTCCCCGCTTGTTTAAGGGGTTTCCCCCGAGCTCTTCGGTTTCCCCTTCCATAAAAACTTGTTGAGGTTAACGGTAATAATTAGCGTAGGGAGCTGTTGACTCGCGTGGCATGCAGGGCTTGCCCCCACCCTCCTACGCATTGTAACCCAACCACCTGAATTAAAGGCTTCAAAAGTCGCTTGACGACTTAGGCCTAAGGTGGTGCCTTGGGTATTAGCCTAGCTGATGATTATTATTATTATTATTACCTACCCATTTCTAGTTCACCAACATTTTCCGTTTTAAAAAAAGTTCTTTGTGCTGGTAATGATACATCATCCAGTGACGTTACTTAGCGAATGCACTCAATGTTTGTGGCTCTAGTTATTTTTAGAGGTCCACGAGCTCTGCTGTCTTCAGTATTTTGCTACGCTTCTACCCAAGGGACATCTAAGCCAGAGGCGCGTGACATTTCAAATTTACGGTACACTGACTGGAGCTCACGTAATAGCATGAAATGTAAGCACTTGAAATGTGTTCAGCCTGATAAATCTCTTAGAATCGGATGGGGCTTACAGTCTAAATTTTAGCTTCGGTGTGGTATGTTAAACTCTACACCGATTCCACAACTGAACTTCGTTCGACTAGCAGTCCCCTTAACTTGAGAATGAATCATGGTTTCTTTTATTCGTTTTCTCGTAAATTTATTATTTCACAAAATTTGGAAATGCGTTAAAATGAAGAGTAAGAGTGACGCCACATTTTAATGAAATCTTTGCAGCAGATTTTGCATTAAATATGAACATTTTAATTAGTCGGTACTACAAAAAAACACCATGTATCATCATATAGTAATTATAAATATACCGACCCCTTCTCCTAAAATAGTTGCTGGTCATATATTTTGGTGATTGGAAAATCCGGTTATTTGTGGTTATTCCAGGTAAAGGAAGGTCCAGTCCTTTTACTGGGAGATCTTTGGTTCTGTGGGAAAGCAAGGAGTTCACAGCACCCCTTTTAACCCCTATTGAAATACTGACGTGCCCAAGACCACTTGTTGGATTGTGAATTATATTTCTTATATATATTATAAATAACGCGCACTCGGACGCGAGCTAAAAGATAATTGTAACGGTTCTTTAAAAAAATATTTTTAAAAAGGGTTAAGTTCGGTAGTTGATTTAAAAAGAACTCCATTTTAAGACCAGACAATTTTAATGTTGATTCCAATTTATTTTGGCCGTCAAAGTCGTCTTTTATTTAACCTTCGAGCGGTATACGTGTTATCATGAAGATAAAGGCAGCATCCATCTATATTGGGAAATTTGTTCTGTCGAAGATATTATCGATTCCATGAATTGAAGCCCATCCATCCAGCGACTACTTTCACCACATTGTATGAGATTTACCATCGTCACCAACACAAATTATGTGATCTACTGTCCCAAATACCTCAACAACGTCGCTCAGATGCTTCCACGGCTCCAACCGGACTCTGCCACTAGGATAACAGTTCCGCAGTTCAACTAAACATTTCGTGATGAACTTTTGTTAAGTAATGGTTACAACCTATTTACCTATATTTTACATTTTGTTAACGTCGCGCATTTACCTATCGCGAGCACTGGTCAGTTGCTTAATTTGTTAATCTTTAAGTTAGTTAAATAAGTATATAGATAGTTTTTAATTTATTAATTTAAATATTCGGTTAGGATATTAGGGTATACATTAAAGTATTTAACAACTGGCTTCATACATTTCATTACAAACTTCTCCTAGACACCAATTTAATACTGAGGACCCTCGCTAACCCCACCATATCACGTTGCACGAGTAGTCCTGGGCGTATTCATTTATTATTATTGTTGTATATGCCTAGATGGCGCTAAACTATGAGCGTTAATAACTGTAAGAACACGTGGCAATTTTCCGCCTAGTTTCCACTATAAATACCACCTGCCTAAATTACTAACGGCAGACCAACGATCTCCTTCATGTATGATTAAATGTAAATAAAGCCTTACCCATTCTTTTATACTACGACTGCTGCCTTATTAAATCATACAACATGGTGTCAGAAATTTCACCCATGATATCTCTACCTGTCTACTTTGCCTAGCCAAGCGGTTCTCTTTTGCTGTCCTGCCACTGCCGCAATGGCTGCCCGCTTCCGTGGACTTGACCATTTCGATCCTGGAACCTCTAATCCGGCTCTAAGACTGCTGCATCGTAATACCTTTAAGTTGTTCGCCACGGCATCGAAAATCAGTGATGAAACGGCTGAAACAGAAGTTGCAATCTTTTTATACACTCTTGGCCCGCTTGGACAGAGGGTCTATGACTCTCTTACTATAATTATCCCTGCTGGACGCACGGTGCCCTCTTTAGAAGAAGTTTATTCTGCATTCGACCTCCATTATGAGCCGTATAACAATCCTGATTCACATCGACATGCATTTTTCCACACTCAACAGAAACAACACCAACCTTTTGATGAGTTTTTGACAGATCTCCGTTCCCAGGCCCCGAACTGTGACTTTGGAAACAGAACTGACTCTCTGCTTCGCTATCAGATACTTGCTGGGGTACACAACGCTGCTCTTCATAAGACCTTGTTTTCGCATCGGAATCTCACTTTAACCCAAGCCATTGTCATGTGTCAAGCTAAGGAGACATCGGCTACGAACGCAGGACTGGTTGATACCTTGCCGTCTTCTGTAGGAACAACTGCCAATGTCAACACGCTCTCCAGACGCTCTTCCTCTCAGTTGTGTCTTTCCAAGTGTCACCGTTCATCTCCTGGTCTCCGCCCGAATCTACGACCTCATGACCACCACGTTTCCCAGCCACGAAGTCATGCGTCCCAAGGATCTTTTGGAAGATCTTGCTCTCGTTTGTCGCGAAATACTACTCCACTCTCGTCAAGCGCGTTGCCCGGCCGCTGACTCTTTGTGTCACAACTCCTCTCGTTGGAGCCACTGGGCGAATTTATGTTGAAGCAGGTCATCTCATACTCATCTCTTGGATGCTCCGACCTTACCACATTCGATACCTCATGACGACCGCCACACTACTTCTCACCACATACCGCCCACTTATTACGATCTACACTCACTGGAATACTTACCACATGTATGCCTGACTCCCGTCGAGACCGACCGTCAGGACGCCTACCCAACAAGCACCCGGCACCCGGATGGTTATTTTCTGGAACAACCTGTTTCTTCGCCCCCGAATCCCACGACTTCTCATTATATATGCTCACCACTATATGCAGCGTCACTAACGGACTTGAAAAGTCTCCAATCCACTACGAATGGTATGACCGGGTCATTATTAACAATTACCCAATTCATTTCAAACTAGATACTGGATCTCAAGTAAATATAATTCCTGGACACATCTATGATGCAATACCAAGGAAACCACCTCTGAAGCCATCATTTCGTTGTATTATTACCTATACTGGCCACACCGTGCCTATCTTGGGAAGTATTGACATCATGTGTACCTGCTTTGCTGCTACGATCTCCTGGGAGTTTTTTGTTACCCAAGAATGGGCAACGCCTATCCTGGGTGCATATGCATCGGAAGTAATGGGCTTTGTTCAGCGTATGAGAAAGACTTTCATCCCACAGCCTCTTGCAACCTCTGAATTACAAGCACACAAGAAACCCACCGACATTATCCAACAACATGACCATGTGTTTGACCGTGTTGGGTATCTTCATGTTGAGTATCATATAGATCTTAAACCAAATGCAACGCCTCATGTCTCTGTATCTCATAAAATTCCACAAGCTCTCTATCAACCAGTTTACGTTGAGCTGCAACAAATGCTTAAAGGTGGTATCATTGCTCCAGTCACCGAGCCCACTGATTGGGTTTATCCCATGGTCGTTGAGAGATAGCCCAATGGAGGAATTCGTATTTGCCTCGACCAACGCAAGCTCAACCTACCATAAAACGGAAACACTTTCCAGCGCCGACGGGTCAAAGAGATTTTTTGCGAACTTCATAGAAGCCGATTATTAACTGTTATTGACGCAAAGAGGGCCTTTTGGCAGGTGAAATTAACTGAGCAAAGCCACTCCATTTGGAACATTTCGCTACCTTCACATGCCCTACGGCATCAGTATACTTCAGACGTCGTACAAACGGTTGCTAAGATATGGCCTATCGAAAATTCGGCGACCGAGAAATAATATCTTATTGTTGAGGAAAAAACCACTTTCATCGTTTCATTAAGGGTAACACAATAAGAATATATTTATTGATTTAACGAGTTGTTGGAACGCTGTGGTTATATGCCGGATTAATAATATAGATTAATTAGGCATTTTAGAATTTTCCGAATTAGACCCGAATTTTAGATAGGCCATATCTTAGCAGCCGTTCCACGTAGCCGGATAACAATGGCACTTTTTATGTATGAATCCAAAAATGCAGGTTTCAGGGGCGTAACATCATTATTAAAAAAGTTGTCAAAAACGATATTTGGCGTTTCCGGCGGATATGGAAATGCTACACGTGAATCAAGACATAGGTATGAAAGATATTAGTAAAATTATAAAAATAAAATTGGTTTCAACTGGCTATCATTCATAGTTTTTGAGATAATCGTAAATAAGTGCCAACATCCCAACGGCCGAAGACTTATTTAACAGAGTGTACGGCGTCTGAAGTTTTTCAAGAAGTGATGCATACTCTTTTTCCTAGACATGAGTTTCCAGATACACACATCTCCACTGACGACTTTTTACTGAGGGCGAAAGATGATCTACACCACGCCCAACTTCTTACTGCTGTTCTTGAACGAGCACGAGCATCTGGTCTGACGTTCAGTAAGAAGAAGCTCCAGCTAGCACTCTCCAAGATTAAATACTTGAGACATATCATCAGCCCAGAGCAGATAGAGATTGATCCAGACCGGGTCGGGGCGATAACTGAACTACCTCCCCCTCAATGTAAGCGTGTACTTCAGCATTTCCTGGGTATGCTGAATAATATTACCCGATTCTTACCATCATATTCGGAAAAAGCTGCTCTTCTACGGGACTTACTAAAAAGGACAAGGAGTTTCTATGGATCGCCAACCTACAAGTAACATATGATACTCTATAACACTTACTCTCTTCTACTCCTGTCCTTGCAGCCTTCAACCCTGGGAAACGCTGTAGGATTACCGTGGATACTAGTTCGGATGGTATTGGTGCTGCCCTCTTACAAGACAATAGACCGGTTGAGTATGCATCAACAACCTTCACCGACACCCAGCGCCAATATGCTCAGATTGAGCGTGAACTCCTGGGACTTGTATATGCGTGCGAAAAATTCAGTACTACATCATGGGGAGACATGTGTACATTGAAACGGACAACAAGCCCCTAACAGCAATAGTCCATAAACCACTACACTTACTCTCACCACGCCTGCAAAGAATGGTAATGTGCCTATTGCATTGTAACTTCACTTTGACATATGTCCCAGGATCCAAGCTAAAGATAGCCAATACCCTTCCACGTGCGCCTTTGGCACACAAGATGCTTAACACCACGGAGATGGAGGGACCCTACGTTACAATACACACCCTTACATCTCTTTCGGAAGAGAAATACTCTGCATTCCAACAAGCCATTAAAGATGATTCGACCTACCAGACGATCTTGGCGTATATTTACAACGGTTGGTCATCATCACAAAAAAGGGTTCCAGCAGGAGGAATTGCATGAACAGAATGGTATCATCTATCGGGGCACACGCTTGGTCATACCCCCACTTATGCGACCGGACGTGATGAAGCAATTGCACTCGGTTCATCAAGGTATAACTGCTTGTCTTGCGAAGGCCAGGCTACACGTATTCTGGCCTCAGATTGCAGAGGATATTACTAGATTCATCAAGGGTTGTCAAATTTGCCGTACTCGTGATCCAACAAACTTCAAGATTCCGGTTCACCCTCATCAAGTTCGTCAGGGAGAAGCCCATGACCTACAGTATGTTCTCCGTGAATACAGGACCACTATTGTGGGTAAACTTCCCACACTGGCGCAGATGCTTATGGGACGCCAGCTCCAAACGAACAATACTACTTCAACTGCAAACGTAGTTCCTTGATAACCTAAGACCGTCGGTGACACCTCTAATACTTGCTGTAGGGTACGCAGCAAAGTAAGCTAGAACGATGTCTTCCATGTTGAAGTTTTGACGTCCTTGTTCACGGAACCTGGGATTGACGTTTCCGTAGATGTTGAAGTCTCGAACAGCCCCAGGAACGGAATTGTGGCTTGGTCTTCTGCCAGAATAGCGAATACTAAACATTTTACTTACTCTGAGCGTTACGATTGGCATATCCGTAAAATAACTCAACCATAAAAGCGCGGTGTTGACGAGAATAAAGTGGCATAGTTGTTGATAAGTCTCATAAAATGTTAGAGAATGGTTTAAAACTGAAATATTTCGCTTTCAATAGTACTAACAACCGACCTTTGCGCTAAAACAACAGAAAATGTTTTATTAGTAGGCCTCAAATTTATTACATTTGGATATATCACATGCAAAAACCTATTCCAAGACCTTTTTTAAATTTGCGGTCAAAACTGAATATTGCCCCATATGGACAACTTGTTGTTTTTTCATCACCTCTCGAGTATCTTCGTAAAAAATTTATCTTTTTCAGAGGAATCTATCTCCCCACTGGTTAAGGGGTTTTCCCTTGAGTACTTCCGTTTCCTTTTTTCATAAAAACTTGTAGACGTTTACGGTAATAGTGAGTGTAGGGAGCTGTTGGGTCGCGGGGCATGAAGGGCTTGCCACCACCCTCCTACGCATTGTAACCCAACCACCCTGTTTAAATGCATTAAAAGTCGCTTGATGACTTGGGCCTAAAGTGGAGACTGGTATTAGTCTAGCTGATTATTATTTTGCTAAAGAAATCGCTAATTAACCATTTGCAACCTGAGTTGATCAAATATCAGTTTCTGCCTTCCTTAATTCCTTACTTCACCTTAGCAAATGTGTCCTTTTCTTCAAGTAAATCCGTCTTTTTAAATTAACTAAAAACGTCGCACTGTTATCATCTCTGATTGTCATATAATTAGGGACGTTTTGAAAACAATTTCCCCATTGGTTGAGGTTTGTAAAATGGACCAGTCAATACACTCTTTTTAGAAATGTTCACTGGGCGCCGCCATTATCGTACAGGCAACCAACGAGCAATCGCTCTACCGCAGAAATTTCATCCCCCCAAAACTGGTTTTTTCATCACCCTCCCCGTAGACTGTAAGGTAATGGCGGTCGATTGGAGAGGCGCGTTTAAGAATCTATTCGTTTAGTTGTAATATTTAGGATTTTCTAATGAATAATAATTACTTCAAATATTCTCGAGTGAAGGAGTCTTTTGACAATGTCATTTCCCATTTCAAATCATATTTTACAGTCCTAAAACGAAATGTACGAGAGCTAAGTTTACTAACAAATATCGATGCGTAAAGGTCGCTGTTTGTACTCTGTTTCATGTGCACGAAACATGTCACGCCGGCTGAAGTTGCGTGAAATCGATACAAGATAATTACTCAATATAAATACTTATTATTATATAAGGGTCGGATATTTAGACCACTTAGATATGTTGGACAGGGAATAAACGCCCTTGTTAATAGATGGACCCTTCAATCCCCTCAACCACCCCCGGTTAATCCCGTGAATGAATCGGTAATCCAAGCGATTCAATCACAAAACCAAATGATGCAAGATCTAGCACGCGTCATAATGGATAGAACGCTCCCGCCCCCAGCCGACAATTTAGGCTATGATTTACTTCTGCGCGCAATGCAAGAACAGATAGATACTACGAGAGAACAGGCGGATGCATTGAGATCTTTAACGCAAAGAATGGGAAATGTAGACGATGTTATATCAGGGACCATAGCTAGAACCTTGGCGCAGCAACAAACCTCGACCCCGCTAGCGGGAATTCAAAGGCCTCCCGAAAATCGAAACCCGATAAATGAAAACGAACCCTCACTCTCACGACTTTATGAGGGTCCCTCTATACCCTTCCCACAACCCAATGCGCCGCTCTCCATTCATAGGCCACCACAATCCACTCCCCATAATCCCGATTTTATTCGATCCCAAAATGCGACATTTCGCCGAGGACCTAAAATACCCCCAATTAAAGCCCGATTCAAGGGAGATGATAAGTCTAACCCATTAAGTTTCATATTTCAATTGAAAGAATATGCCCGCGCTGCCGATTTAAAATTAGATGAGATGCTCCCTTTAATACCCTTGACTCTCGAAGAGCAAGCGAGCGATTGGTTTAGAGATAACTCCGCGCATATAACCAACTGGGATAGATTCATAGAAAGATTTAAGGCAACGTATTTGGGAGTGGATTATGAAGATAGAGTTTGGGACCAAATACAAATTTGTAAACAAGATAGTCAGGAAGACCCCGAGAGCTATATTCGCCGGTTAAAAACACTTTACTCCCGCCTGTTATGTAGGCCCAGTGAGAATACCGTCCTTCGCCAGATGAAAGCTGGCATGCTACCAGAATATGCCGCACTACTTCATCTTAAAAAATTCTCCTCGGTAGACGAACTTTTGCATGTAGTTATTCAATTGAAACCGGCAATTAGCGTTTTCCAAATGAATAGTAGCAATCTGGTACCCTCTTATCTACCCCCGCGCCCTATGAATGAGTTATGTAGATATTGCAAGCAACCTGGGCATGAAATTAGTAATTGTCCGATTAAGAAACCGTACGCCGCCCCCCGGCCCCAAAATCAAGGAACTATTCCATTTCCACCGTCCACCCCGTTCCGACCAAATCTTTGTTTTCATTGTAACCAAAGTGGCCATTTTGCCCGCGATTTCCCAAGAAATATTCCCGAGCCCCCCCAATTACATAGGTTTTTTGAAGCGGCAAATACATTGCCTAAAGAAGTCATTGAATTACAGGCAAATAACGGAAATATAACTATAATTCAACATTTAAAATAATAGTAATAATAAATCATTCAAAAACGTAGTAATTTATCTCGTGTAAATATATATTAACCAACTCGTCTTGTCCGAGACGGACAAACCCTGGGGGGGGGGGGGGGGATAATGTAACCCTTCAGGTTCACCTTCTCCTCAGGCATACTTATTTTTTTATTTACTTTTGTTACTAGTGTTATTTAAATACGCCACATGATTCTCTTATATATAAAAATCCTCGCCTTCTAGAAAATTACTGGTTTTGACCATCTTGTTACAATATTTATGTTAAAAGCCCCCTTTTTATAGTAACGATTAATTAATCAATACGCTCGATACATCAAAAGAACGGAAATCGTCACCCCCAACCGATAACAATTATCCCAAATTGACTAAATTAATTTACAATTAACATTAAAATTAAAATTAAACAACTTCGGAACGATCTGTTGGAATTAAGTGAAATTTATACGGATCATAGCAAATGATCTACCCTCGCCCTTAAACATAAAATTAAGTTGATCATTTAAATAGTATAGGTCAAATAAATTATAAACTAAATCCCCGCCTTCCACAAGTTTAATATTTAATCCGTCGCCAAGGTGGTGCTAATTAAAGGCTTTCCTCTTCGTGGCTCAGTATTTCCCAACATACGTAGACTTGCTGGCGCGGACGCATAAAAGACCTTCAACAATCACGAGGTGCGCCCGGGCAAGGTCTACTTTAACTACTTAATACCCTCAGCGGACCGCGACTCCATGGAGATATTTCCGAGTGGCTATTCTCCGTTCAGGCGTCCAGGAAACCCTAAAGAGACCAGAGAAGCGAGTTTGGGCTACTCCAAGATAGAAACCGATACCCCCGCTTATATCCGTTGTCAAGGGCCAAATTTCAACCCCGGATGTTTTCTTCAAAAACAAAAGTAATGGAAAGACCTCTGAACCCCCGCAACCACGTGAAACCCACCAGCCAATGACCACTGGAAAAAGTGAAGTCACCAATTATTTTTATTTGAACTCCGCCCCATATTCGTTAAACAAAACCGAGGAACAAGACCGAAAAAAGACATTGCGAACCGGAATGAAAAAGGAACAAGACGAATAAGCTACCCGGAAGTCCAACGGGACCCATGATGTACCGCCGCTAGAAGTCCGGAAAGAAAGGGACCCAGATCACCCTCGCCTCACCGGACCAGGCCCTCGCAATTCCATGGCGATAAACCAAATTGCCCATGAAAACCAATCAGCTGATTCCATCCAAAGCCATCTGACATCAAAGATCCTTTCCAACGCCTAGCCGGAAACTCCAGAATCAAAACCCTTGACGTATCTACATCCCCGCCAACTCCCCCGTCTTGAAGTTCGACGTAGAAATCCGGACGTCCTTGCCGTAATCCGGTCCATGTCTTGCCGTAATCCGTGTCCCGTGCCGTAATCGAATCGAACTGTCAAATCCCACGCCCGCGAAACCAAAACCACGTGTGTGAGCATCTTGCGCAATCCGGACCCCAATCGTACCGTAACGAAGTGCTACAACGTCCCAGAGAAAAGCAAACTGACGAGCCGAAAATAACCAGTGATGAGTACAATTTTCCGTTCCTTCCCTCCCCCCGTAGATACCTAGGGTCAGAATCTGTAGTAGCCAGTAAGACTGGAAGAATTCCCAAAATACAAAGAAGCAAAAAGGGTTTTTCCCTCGCCATGGTCCGAAGAGGATAAAATCAGGCCCCGAGTTTGAGAGCTCATTTTATCCGTAGATTATCCCTTAGGAGGTCCCACTATTTTCATGGTCGTTCCGAATAGTTTTCTGTCCCATATATATGTATAAATCTTTTTCGTAGTGTGGTGTATTTCTTTTTGTTATATAAGTCTTAATTGTAGTGAAGTTAATTGTAGCATTTTTAATTGTAGTTTTATTTAAGAATAGTGTATTTAGTATTTGCATTTCCCTCGCCTAAACAAACCGATGGCTTTCGCCCGAGAAATGGGGACTGATCCCATAAATGATTGTAAGTAATCTAAATATTTAATGTTAAAATTGTGGTCCGAGCATTTGAATGTCCCGCGCTAATGACAGGAAATCAGAATTAGATTTCCATTTCCCTTTCGTTTATTATTTTGTGTTCCGTAGAGTGTATAATATTAACCCACGCCCTAATTTACTGTATTGCATTTTAATTCCCGCGCTATAATATCCTTACCGTCCGATATTTGTTCATTGTATGTATATATATTTTAATACGTAAATAAAGATTTTTGGAATTTAATCGCAGGCAAAGTGTTACCAGACTGAAATCCGAACCTCCCCCTTTTTTCCTTCCCTTATTTTTATAATCATTCTCTCGCTCCGATATCTTTCACCCCACCAAAGGCCACGACTAGCAATTACCATCATCTTCCCTTAGCCTTGGAGAAAGTATCGTTGAGATCGTTAATTGGTTAAACAATAACGAAAACGGGAAGAAGAGGTTATACCCGCCGTCATTTTAATCCTTTATCAAAAGCTTTGTTTCGGGCACCGTCATTTTAATCCTTAGACCCCACGTCTACTACAGCAGCATATTTCGAAAATTTTGTGGTCCTACTGGTGCCATCAGCATATTTCGCGAATATTGCAGTCCTACTGGCTCCATTACCACTCCCAAAGAATAAAGAAAGGCTGATTTTCGACCGGGAAAAAACGGCGCGACGGCGAGCTCTCTTCGCCGCGGAGTGAATTCTACGCCCCGAACCGTTCGGTTCGTACATCTTTAAATTAGAATATCTTTAAAATTTATTATTTGCGGCTTATAATTTTTGCACCATTAGATTCCCCTTAATAAGTACGTTGGTATGGTGTAACTAAAAAGTGGAAACTAAGTGGTGGGGCTATTGTTCTAAATAGCCTCGGTATGCTCCTCCGCTTTAATAAAATCAAATAATACTGCAAAAAAAATCCTTTTTTCCTCCCCCCCCCCCTTAGCGTGACGAGGTTAGGGCCTCAACGTGTCCGTCGATAGTCTCGACATTCATTCTCCCTGAGTATAAATAAATACATTATTGGCTATATCTTTTGTTAAAATAAGCTAGTTTCAAAGTTTAGATACGGATAGCCTATGGAGAATCATCTAGTTCAGCAGGACAGCCACGATACTCGCGCCTTGATCATATTATTGTTGATCATGGCGTCCTCTGTAAATTGTATAAATAAGCCCAACTTAAATGTTATTTTTATGAATAAATATTACTTTTCTATATCAACGAGTAATTATTTAACTAACATACAACCAATACTTACTTGAGAAGATGTATCCGCTACGTCCTCATCACCAAAAAGAAACCCAACACGAACTTTCTGGGACTACTACAGACACTTGCGAGAGATGACATTTTGTAGATTACTGATGGAAGTGCTTAAATGTTGGCTCCGACCAACCAAAAAAATTAATTTATTTTTTTCACAATATTGGTATTATTGGTATTGTTATAAAATGATACGAAGTTGGTCGTTGTCGAGGGGCTAACCACTCTTAGAAAGTCTGTACACCGGATTACGCTTAGATTAGCACTGCCAAAGGCAGGGACTTCAAAGATTACGCGTAGTCCCATTAGTACTGTCAAAGGTACGGCTCTGTACACCGATTACGCGGAGTGATCAGCCCCTCGGTCGTTGTTGCAGCAACACCAAGATCCCTTATCCTAGATTGAACTAAATCAGGTTAAGTTTCTTTTTAAAATTCTCTCTTTTTAGTTACTATAAAAGCATTTTCCAAATGTTAATGTGATATTATTCATGGTCAAATTTTATTAAGAAATAAATAGATTATTTTCATTATAATAACAATATATTTGGTTTTCAAAATTATTGATTTAAATGTAATGGGTATGAATTTCAATCGTTATATTTGTATAACAACTGGAAATTCATATTCTTTCTAAAAATTACTTTGGAAAATAAAAATCCAATTTGAAGTTGATTAAGTTTTAAACAATGCACTCAGATTAATTGCTTTTAGGGTGATATTATTATCTTTCGGATATAGGTGCGGGATTTAAATTTTTGTCACACAAGTATCGCAGACTGAGGTTTAAGTTGATTGTGTGAACGGTAAAAATTTACCATCGTTCAACAACAGTTGAAAGATTAAATCGAAATGTCGTCTGTTATTTCCTCTAATGCATGTTGGAACATATGGTTTATAAAAAGATAAATATGAATACGCAAGGTAATTATCATTTACGGTTTTCATATTGCCACGTAACGGCCAACGCCAGAGGCTGCTAGATTTTCGTCTGCTAAGCAGAAATCCAGCACTTCCCCTGTAACAATTCAGGGTTGGGCCGACGTCGACAAAAAGTGTCGACCCTCCTTGTTCTGGTCGAAATGTCCTAGCCGCATCGGGAGCGGCCGACTGTCAGCCGACCAATATTGTACGACTCTCAAATATTAATATTTTAGTCGAAAATGGATAGGCCGACGGTCAGCCGACCTTGACTGATTGACCCTAAACCGACTACCAACAGGCAGGCACTGGACCAACTGCCTGACGGCGTCGGGCCGACTTCCTTTTTGATATTTATCTGACTGAAAAATTACCACGTAAAGTCATAAATATAGCTATATATACATAGTTGGTGCAGTCCCATGAACGGGAGTGAAACAATGAATAACTGATGAGGCCGATTTTTCGGAGGCCACGGAATTGGACCATTATCTTACTACATAACCGTTAATCTAGGGTGCGGAGTTCTGTATTTTCCTGGGGTATAGAAAAGGAACATACAAATCTTCATTAATAATATCTCATCTAACATATTTAATTATATGAATGTAACCTACTCGAGTTGAGAGATTTTTAAAAAAGCAATCATTTGCAGATTTAATGTATGATCTTTTTGGAAAAAATAGAGTACAGAAAAGAAGTTATTTAAAAAATATTTCCATTTGTTTTATTAAATCGCAAACTTTCACAGTTTTGCGCGATTAATTGGCCAATAAAATGTCGGATATAAGTCGGCCGTTGGTCGGGCTATAAATGTTTCATGTCTTTTTCAAGTCACGACAGCTATTTAAAGTCGCCGTTCGGACTAAAAATAGTTCCAATGATAAGACTTATTGAGTCTTCAAGTGGTCCAAAATGTTTTGTCGCCATACCGACTTTAAAAGCGACCAAAAACATACTTAGGATTTTTAGAGTCGGTATTTGGACCAGGACCCAAAAGTGACTAGTTGTGCTACAGGGCAAGTTGGTCGTTGGTCGGGCTATAAATGTGTCATGTCTTTTACAAGTCACGCCAACTACTACAATGTAAGGTTGGCGCTCGGATGCTAAATAGTTCCAATGATAAGACTTATTGACTCGATAAGTGGTCCAAAATGTTAGGTCGCCATACAGACTTTAAAAGTGACCAAAAACGTACTTACGCGGAATTATCTAAAAAATGTTTAAGACTTTTAGAGTAGGCAAGTGGTCCAAAATGTTTAGTCACCATACCGACTTTAAAAGAGACCAAAAACGTACTTATACGGGGAATTATCTAAACAATGTTTAAGACTTTTAGGGTCGGCAAGTGGTCTAAAATGTTAGGTCACCATACCGACTTTAATAGCGAACGAAACCGTACTTACGAGGAATTATCTCAAAAACATTTAGGACTTTTACAGTCGGTATTTGGACCAGGACCCAAAAGCTACTTTTCGACCAAAGCCCGACCCTAAATCGACTCTTTGTGCTACAGGGGTTTATGAGCTTCTCGCGTTGGCCGCTACGTGGCACAATGAAAAGTAATAAGGCTAATTGTAACGTTTTCCACAAGGGAGAGAAGGATATGGCCAGGGTTTCATAGGATAAATATTTTGAGAAATCTAACGCTTTTTGAGTCGATTGTTTGGCTAAAATAACCTCTCCCAACTGAGATTAATATAAATTTGAATTTTAGGTCGAGCTACATCCCACGATAGCATTTCTTCGGATGAAAATGCTAAAGCCAAGCCTTCCAAACTGTTACGTACCTTATTATGTGACGTGAGTCTTTAAATTCGGAACTTAATACTTCAAATATCGGAATTTGAGTTATTCACCTTTAAAGAAGTACGTGTTACCATCTTGGGTTCTGGTTACAGCGTCCACAGATTTCAATTTTGGTATCTTCCAAACTCGACGACCCGTGTTCTGGAACTAGCGAGCCTTTTACTAATAGCAAATATTTGCTAATAGCAACAACGCAATTCGGTTGTTAACATTTTTTTTCCGCAAGGAAACTATCACAATACGGTCATTGTCTGACTTTCTATACTTAAGGAAGGGTTGCTTGGCTTAATAAACGGACTGTCTTCTCGGAAACATTACTTCAATTGCATAAATTGAGGTTTGCCTTTGTATTGCCATTCGATTAATTTAGTATGGCATTTAAGAATATAGGTGACAATTTTATTTCTATAAGTCCCTATGTAACGCCATTTATTAGGCTTATTTTAATTTAGCAATTTTTAATTTTCAAACGGGTAAAATTATTTTAATTGAACACTTTACCTCCCGAGTAAAAATATAGAAAGGGTAGTTTTTGTGAAAGAGTTCTTTTAAACCTGTCAAAGTAACCCTCTTTTTGGGTGATGTATGAGGTTCTGCGCTTTGGATCCACGCGCGGTGCCTCTATTGACCCCCAGTCGTCCTATTGGGGGGAGCGAGAGCAATTTACCTGCTGGTCAGGGTTTTCTCTCGTTAACCCTTCGGCGGGGATGACCATGATCAACCAGGAGAACGTCGCCCGCTCGCTAAACGCGACGGCGGGTCTAGCTTTTGTCAAAGGCTTTGATCTTACAGCTCTCTCTTACTCTTTCTATGGAAAGATAGTTTTTCCCCTCTTCTGCCCCAGGTTCCCTTCATTTTATAAAAATAAATGAGTTGCCAATTACCCAGTAGCTATTTTTACCACGAAAGATTTCTTTGCTTATTGTCGGTATATATATATTTTTCTTTTCGCGAATGTATTTTCTCTTCTTGGAAACTTTTATGACCACTTTGACGAGGGTCCTCTGTATAATTGGGATTTCCCAATGTGCGCGTCGTTTTTCTCACAGAGTGTGGGAACCAGAACTTAGTTAAAGGGTTGGGCTTGGCTATTGGCCTTCCCAATGAACCCACCAATCCTAAGTGTAAGGGGTCACGTCATGTCCATCGTGACCTATTTTAATCAGTGCCCCTGGAACCTGATTGGTAACCACGTTGGCACCCGCGCCAAAAACTGATTCAACAAGAAATATAAAAACAACGAACGTTTCAAGAAAAGCAGAGAGAGATGAAAATTTCCAATCTATCGTGCAAGACATAATCAGTCCCACTCCCGAATAGAAACTCGACTATGTTCTGAAAACTTAATGTTTCGAACTTGCGCGTCCAGTAAAAGTTCGGACTCTAAAATATTTGCGCGTCCAGCAATACAGTGTGAAAAAGAGGCGAATAGCCCATTCGGTAACTCGCTGCGCGGCGCCTACGGAGTCTCCGACGCACGGAACACCGTTTCATCACGAAACCAACGACGAGATGTCAACATGGACTCGAAAAACTGTTTCGTAATTATTTTATATTATCTTGCTTCCATTCATCATTAATTCTTATGAATTAATGATTAAAATGTTAAGTCCTTACTTGGACAATATTTAAATTGATTGGGGAATATTCCCCCTATAATATAAACTCCTTATTTGGAGTCTGTCCTTATTTGGACATGTTAAAATTAGTTTCTTTAACATCAAACGTTTGATTAATTAAATCCTTACTTGGATAATTTTAAGTACTAAGCTTAAAACTACTATGCATGTTTATTTTATTTTATTGTGTATTATTATTGCATGTTCTTTTTATTTTGTTTATTGTTATTTGTGGTTTTGTTACCCGATAGTAATTAGTATTAAAATATGGTAAATTGGCAACTCATTTCAGCCCCTTTCTTTAACTTAAGCCTATTTCAAAGATCAAACCCCTAGACAATCAACGTGCCTCATTTAAGGTATTTCCATTCGTTTACTAACGCCTCCTCGCTCAACCCAATAGTGAAATTGACGCGAGCCACCCGGACCTAATTAGTTAACCTAAGAGTCTTTTAAAAAGGTCACACCTATCCTAGTTGAAGGCCATCTTAACAAATCCGCGAACATAATGCTGTAGCCTGTAGTTTTTCCAGGCTCTAGAATAGCCGCGAAGGAAAAACGTCACCGTAGGTGTTTCAATCGCGTAGGAAGACGTCGGTTTTAGGGAACTAATGAGATACTGGGATGATTTCTGTATGTCAATTAATTTGAAGCAACCGGAACTGACGGCGGCTTTTAAAGTTGAAGGCTGTTGTTGGAATTTTAGAGGTGTCCCGAGATGCAGGGTGTCCTAATAATCATGATTTAAAATTTAAAATAATGTATTAATAATTTTCAATTTTTTTACAGCTAAAGCTAAAGATTTGATTTTGACTATATTTAATCATGATTAAGTCTTGTCAGGGTGTCCTAATAAGCAAGGAAGTGATCTGCTCCTCAGGACTTACTTAATTTTTACCCGGATTTTTGTAAACTTCGGTGTGGCCCTTGAAAATCAATTATGAATATTATTTGAGCCTAAACACCTGGCTCGCTTCACTCGCTCGGCCAATATAAACTTCAAATATTTACTAAATTCAGTATATATCCAAAAAGGACAATGAATTTAGTAAATGTAAATATCACCCTCTATAATTTGAATTAATAGACACCAAATGACCTGGAGATCGGTTAAAAATGTCAATATAATTCAAAATGTGTATGTTTAGTACCGCCATTATTCTCGCAAACTTGTACCATAAAATTTCAGATCTGAATTATTTCCCCTGCACAATTCGATCTGTGTTTGTCTTAGTAATTTACCCCAAAAATAAGGAACCCAAAAATTTTACTTTGCACAGGGCCCAAGACAAGCTAGTTACGACAATGATCACTTTAATACTATCAACTTATGGAAAATAATGTATTACATCTGTACAACTTAATACATAAATTTCCAGAATAAGTTCTTCGATTCCCTCCTACACCTTTCATATCAATCCTGCCTCCACTATCGCCCTCTACTGACAGGCATGACTATTTATTAGTTAATAACAAACATGCGCCGTTTTTCTCGGTTGGGCAGATATAGTTTTCCATATTCTGGCCATTAAAGTCCCAATTACAGACGTTTTTGCATCATAGCTGAACACAGGAATATCCCTGTGCGTCATTTAAACGATGGTAGAATAGTCACGTGTTCCAATTTAGGTCCTGCTTTTTTCAACGATAAAAATCTGGTGACGTAACTATTGATATCGAAAAAAATTAAAATAATAAGTGGTATTTTATTCCCGTAGTTCAGTAAACATTGGGGAAAAGGACCAAAAAAGAAAAAAATTATGTTTTTTTTTGCGAAACTTTATCGATACACTCGCGCTTTAAGTTACAGACGACAATAACTTAAAGGGAGTATGAACTAAATAAAATCGTCTACTTTTTACCGTAATAAGTGACAATCATCCCAAGCTTCTGGTAAACCTGGTCGAATAAATATGAAATTCGTTGATAGTTCATAGTTTCTTTAAAAACGAAGTTGTCCATTTTCAACGTCTATTTTCTTTTCTTCATCGCCCATTTCTCAGACCCAAGGATGAATTTCTCGTTTTTTATAATGGTAGAAAATATGAATGCGTTTAAAAAGTCCATAATGTGACACATAATTTGGGTTTAAAAATTGAATGAAGATTGTACGGTTAAAAATGTATCATTAGTATAAAATCAGAGTGTTTACACTGTGTGATCTAAATTCAATGATAGTTCTTTTGACAGTGTAGTTCATTCATTTCAATCTAGTACATGATGGCCCCCAGAAGACAGTCCGGAAAAGGCGTGGAGATGGAACCAAGAAGGCAGTCTGGGAAAGGCCTCCACAGGAAGCTTTCTAGTGAACAGAAGCTTCACAAAATCATGAATCCCGACTCAGGGAAGGGTAACCACTCTTCGTACTTGAAGAGATGTATTCGCTACTTTCGCGGCCTCATCATTGGAAAGAAACCTATTGCGAACGTCCCGGGACTACTACAGACTCCTGCTAGAGATGACACATTGCAGATTACCGTTAATTGGATGGTAAGTTAGATTTAAGACCCTATAAACCTCGCTGATATTTTAACACTATAGACCTGCCTACGATATTCACACTACGCCATGAGCGAATTTGGTGCTGTATTTAACTTGAAGGTAGATGATTTTACTAGAGACCAAGTTCCAAACTTAATTATTGAAATCTGACGCTTAAATCGGCAGAGTAATGGAATTTTCTAATAAGAAAAGTTTTCGGTAACTTTTTTAAATGCTCACTTGGTTTATGAAAGGTACTTGAAATTTGAGATAAATCACATTTTTCACTAGTATTTATTGCCTTCAAAGGAACCTGCAGCTGGTCAGTCTGCCAACTAGATAGTCTATTAGCTCTTTTTCAGTAGTTGTAGTACAGCTTTTCGTCTATGTCGACGCGTTTTATAGCATCTTAGCTAGTTTTTCATTAATTGTTAACAGTGCTAAACCGTAAATTTCTTATGATTTTGGTAATTCTGAAAAGTTGTTTACTAATATGAAATCTACGATTACAGCCCACTGGTTTCAGTACCCCGATGAGGAAGGCAAGGCTTGCTCATCGATTGAGTCCTACTGGATCACTGGTAATATTTGTTTCTTTGGAATAGTAACTGACGTTTCAGTTATTTCTAATAAACCTCGCAGATTTTATTACGATCACTTGGGGCATAGTGTGTATTCTTGTGACGTATTAGTCTAAGTCACGCCTTATACAAATGACGTTTGATGACGATGATCGAGCGAATTTTTTTATCGCGAGTTGTGCCGGTGGCCATTTTGTCTAACACAATTTTGGAAGTTTAGCTGTGTTTCTAAGCCTTGGCAGATCTGGTGAAAATGTCTGAATGTGGTAATAGAAATGGACGCTATAAGCCATTAGATATGAGTTTTTTCAAAGTTTCAGCCGTTATAAAAAATCAGTGCCCTGAAACCCAAAAACTATTGAAACAGCGAAGGCATTTATGGCTGAAGATTATTGGTAAAAAAGTTCCAGACTTTAACAATGCCAACAAATTTCTATATTTCTGCAAATACATATTATACGCATATACCTAATTTTACCACTCCCAGAAATGCCTTCGGCATATCCAGCACAGAATTTATCCTTATCGTTATTTAAATTATTTTTAAAAATTAATAGCACCACGATTAGCTACTAGGAAATATCACAGACAATATGGCCGTTCCAATTCGAGATGGCGGTTTGGTCTTTACGCGGGAAATTCGAAATTGGGACTAAGCACCGCCTCGTGAATACACACAGTTGAAATGTTAGCTCCTACCAACCGGAATAAAACATAGGTTAACCATAGCTACCAGTACTTCTTTCGGAAAAAGCATGTCGAATAGACCAATAAATGCCACTCTTTTTCCTTCCTCTCGATACGCGCATATGTGCTACCAAAAAAACGTTTTGATGTGAGCCATTCAAAAATGCGTTACCTATTGGATTTGATAATAGATTGTTTTGGAGGGGTCCTTAATAAATTTATATAGCGTCTTACTTATATTTACTGTTGTCGGTTTTTGTAGAATGATACGAAGTTTTCAGTTGTTGCTGGAGCACCAAAATGCCTAATCCTAGATTGAGAAATCATTTTGTTTTTAAAAAATTCCTTTTTAAAGGCCATTGTGTTCTTTCCCAAATGTGTAAAATGTAATATTAGACATGGTCAAATTTTATCAATAAATAATTGCTTAATTTTAATGTTTATTTTCCTAATTTACTTGCAATGTGAGTTTCGATCATGTGCAAATACCATTTTTTGGGGATCGAATCGAATAATTTTTTCGAGGCCAGTCAAATACCAAATCGAATATTTAAAACGTCAAATAATTTGGTCGAATATTTTTAGGTCAAAAATTCAAGCCAGTTAACTGATCAAATACCAAATAGTATTTAGAATATCAAATAATTCGCCGTATTTGGTTTTTAAATACCCAAATAGTTTGCATATTTGTAAAAAAAAATTAAAAGTTATTGAAATCACAGGACATTTTACTAACAAATAGCAAAATATTAAACCAAAAGTATAATTTTTATTTTATTTATTAAGTGCTCAGTAGCGTCACTATATTGAGGACCAGGGTGGAATTTGATAAAGGTGCCTCATCCAAACATTGTAAACCTAAAATCCCGAGGGCTGAGTATTCTCCGTAGTAAGTGTACCAGTAGAGCTTCGTCTGTACTAAATTGATTACGTATACTAGGTGTACTAAAGTAATTACGTAACTGATCCCAATTTTATTCGTTTCCCGCCAATTGACGTATTATACGTAATCCAATGTAATTAGTTTTATCCACACAGGTAGATAGAAAATATGTATCTATCGTTACTTCAATTGGTGAGAAACGAGTAAATACCAAGGTTGCTGACGCCCCCGAATTTGTTGAATTATGTGACTTTTATTTAGATGAAATTTATACAGTAGATTTATTATCGTTCATAGATTTTCGGGGTCTTTACCTCGAGGGGCCCATGAAAACGTTTCCGCCTAGCCCCGTGGAAACAACGCTACTGTAAATTCTTGACTTTTCATTCAAATAAGTTCAAATGTTAAACAAAATGCTCTTTTTTAATCACAAAGTTGCTTTAACCTTTCGCCCAGTTTCGTTTTAGTTTTACTTGGTTATTCTAGAAAATTCAAAAACAAAATTACAAATAACACGTCAATATTCTAGCTAAAATAAATAGCTTCTGCCTCTCGCCAAGAAGTGTTAATACACAGACTATGAACTTGCAAGGTACTCTTTAGGTCACAGCGGCAAGGACCATATATAAAGAGGTGTCAGGAATAAGGAGTAGTTCGAAATTTTCATTGCGTTCTCCTTTGATGACCTTGAAACTCAACAAATTCGAAAAAGACCCTCGGTTGTTCGACCAGTTTGCAAAATATTTGAAATTATCAAATACTTTTCCTTCCCTTTTCGAATATTCGACTATTTGATCAGGAAAAACGAATATTCGCGAACTTTTCCAAGCGCTATTCGTTTCGTCGAATCGAATATTCGATTTGGTATTCGATCGCATTATTTGGTCTTACCAAATATTTTGCACACCCCTATAAATAACAAAATGCTATTATTAGTAGAATCAGGAAACCATATTATCAGGAATTTTTTTAAATTCTGATATAATTGGTCATTATGCTCCATATATTCAACAAAAATGGCGTATGGAGATCTTACGTGACACTGACGAAAAGGGGGAGCAAATATGGGTTACTCTAGTTAGAACTATGTTTGCCAGTGGCGCTACCATTCAACATTTAAAGCAAGGTTAATAAATATCTAAACGCTTTTGGGAGAAGGGTTTTCGAGCCGGTCCCAAAACAGTCCAGTGGAAGGCCACCGCACGAGCGGTGAACGTACAAAGGCAGGGCGATGTCGGCGGTGAAGCAGCACCGCAAGGCGGCGTCGGCGGTGAATAGCCAAAGCTACACGGTTGAGCGGTGAACGTGTAAAGGCAGCAGCCTTTTTGTGTATTAATGGTTGACGCTCATCTCTTTACCCCCTCGTCGAAAAGAAGGGTTATAATCCTGATTGACAGTCCCCGCTTTCCTTGGGCGATGAACGTGTAATACTATAGAGAGTGGTGCATAAGAAAATGTAAAGACTGTACCCCGATAAAATGAAAGCCTTATGGACGGCAACAGCCTTTCTCGCTATTAATGATAGAAGGTCCCCATCTGCAGAAAGAAGAGTTTTAATCCTGTAAACTACGAATTGAGAAATAAACAACATTTCATTATGCAACTTAGACTTAAATTTGAACCACTGATTTCCCCGGTATTATTAAAGTGGCGAATGAGTGGTGGTGAATCTTTCAGCGGTGGAGCGAAATCCATGGGTTTTTCCGCTGTGGTGATGTAAATATAATGACGCAATAACTGAGTATATAAAATTGACCGATCAGTGGATAACCATACAAACTCAAAGAAGATTCAAGTCAAGAAGAATAACCCGACAAGAACTAAGTAAGTATAATCCTTTTTTATATTTTAGTCCTCTTTCTCGGAGGGTAATGTATTTACTTTTGAATTATAGGCATAACAAATCAATAGTCATTGATTTTGAATTCTTTGACGGGCGGACCAAAGATGAGAAGCCGGAGAAAATAGTGAAAGAAGCGTCAGCTTGCTCGGCCGAAAATACATCCCGGGTCGCATCGTGGGTTTTTCTTCTACCGTACCCCCGAACCGATCTACCTTCCCGAACTCAACGCCAGAACACGTGGGTTGAGAAGAACATACACGGTCTCGCTTGGGACAATGGTTTCACCCGGTACAACAAATTGGAAGAATGCATGCGAATGGCTATGACCGCGTATTTTGTAAAGGAGAAGAAAAGTGCATATTTTTATTAGAACTAATACACCGCGAAGTGATAGACCTAAATGGTGTAGGTTGCCCGAAGGTTACTGAATTGGATGAATACAGACCCAGGTTTACGTGTCTTATTAAACACAATACTAATTTTGTAAGTAAGAAATACTCTTGCGCTTTAGAGAAAAGTACATTATATGCCGAGTGGCTCTATATAAATATCTTTATTGTAAATTGGAGAATATATGAATAAAAAGCAATTTTATTAAGATCAAGAGTTCTATTTTTATCTTAAAAGCATTTTAAAAAATATAAAAAAGCATTTTAAAAAATAATATAAAAAACATTTTAAAGAATTAAAAAACATTTTAAAGAATTAAAAAACATTTTAAAGAATTAAAAAACATTTTAAAGAATTAAAAAACATTTTAAAGAATTAAAAAACATTTTAAAGAATTAAAAAACATTTTAAAGAATTAAAAAACATTTTAAAGAATTAAAAAACATTTTAAAGAATTAAAAAACATTTTAAAGAATTAAAAAACATTTTAAAGAATTAAAAAACATTTTAAAGAATTAAAAAACATTTTAAAGAATTAAAAAACATTTTAAAGAATTAAAAAACATTTTAAAGAATTAAAAAACATTTTAAAGAATTAAAAACATTTTAAAGAATTTAAAAAAAACATTTTCAATTTTAATTGCATTTGGAAAGTTTTCCAAGATGGCCCTTGTAATACACGCACCTAGATGTTGCAATACGGATGCATCTAGAGCGTCCAGCATGTTCCTCCCCGAAGGTTACTGAAGTAGATGAAAACGGACCCATGTTTGCGTGTCTTACTCCTCACAAAACGAACTTTTAAAGTAGGAAATATTCATGCGCTCTTGGATGTATAAAAATATGGAATATATAAATACGCAATTGGTAAACGAATAAAAATATTTTGAATTACTACTGAAATTTTTATTTTATACATATTTAAATGCGAATTGAATTCGGGAAAATGACTACAATTTGATTTGTAATCCACTGGTCTAGTTTCTAACGGTACCATGTATTTTCCATGATTTACGAGTGATAGATACTAAATATAGGGAGAAACCTAAATACCCTAGAGTAAAACTACTGTTGCGGAAAAACCATCAGGTGTTCGCTAGTTTTCGATGAACAACGGGAGATGGAGAGTGAAACGTTTTCTTAATGTATTTGGGATAATCCGTAGTAGAAACCACTCTCCTCGAACATCCCCCACTTTCTCCCTTTAAGTCAATCATTGACGCGCGTGAGTTTTGGATAAGATTACAAAATGTCCTGAAGAAACCCAGTAACCTAACTAGACCTCTTAACTTTGGATACGTTACTTTCAACATATAGGGAAAAAGAGAGATGCTCCACAAAAATTGCACAATATTGTGTTTGGGGTAAACCCAGAATACACCACTCTCTCGGACACCGCTATAGGCATACGTCATTTTTAACCAATGGGAATCTTGGTGGTGAATCTGTAAAAGTGTCGAATCAACTTTTACCTATCAATCGGTATAAAAGGGACGTGTAAGGGTGAAAAAGGTCACATTCGACTTCAAGATGTATTCTTGTAGTACTTGTTCAACCGTTTTTACTGAAAACAGAAGTCTCGACCGTCATATGTTAACTGTTCACGGTAATACTTCGTTGAAATGCCCTGTGTGTGATAAATCTTTTTCGCGACGTGATACCCTTAAAAGCCATCAACGTACAAATAATCACGGTCAACCCGCGGCACCCGCCCCATCCTTGCAAACGTATTCTCCGCCGCCGCCGCTGATGCCGTTTCTCCAACCCGGACCGTCTTCGAAGTCCGAGCCGCCACCGAGGTCCGAGTCACGTATCGTCGATCGGGTGGTACCAGTATACAGAGCTTCATCCCCAGATTCAAATTCTCCTAAAAGAGTCAGAGTTGAAAATGGTAAGTTTCTTTAACTCATTTTAACATTTCTTTCATAAAAATTAAATTACTTTTTCTATTAGAAGATCACGCATCGTCTGATCCTTTAAGGGTGCATTCTCTTAATGAGTTATTTGACGCTGCGGCTGAAGGTGTAAATAATCACGAGTCGATTGTGGACTATTCGTTGCACTTATTCTCCGAAAACTTCGACAACGACCCATTAAATGAGTTATTGTGTTCCCAAGACGGTGACGATAAACTCAATGATTATGTTGTGCGCGTAGAAACCGCGCAAACGTTAACACCACAAATTACACACAGTGAGTGTGATCGCGCAATGGACGCTCTAGGAGTGATTTTTAATGATAATGACGCGTTATTGGACTCACAAGATGATGAGATGTTGAGGGATTTTATCGAAAACTGGGACGCTCAACGCGGTGATGGTGTAATCGATCAACAACCGGGTCCCTTAAACAATCTGTTAGACTCTCAAGACGAATGGCTTGGTGAGCATTGGGATAATATTCAAGCCCAACATCAACAACCAACCGCAGTTGGTTCAGCCGTTGTTGACCAGCAAGCCGTCGACGCTCCTAACCCACCCACTAACCTACCCACTAACCAACCCACTAACATACCCACTAACTCACCCATTAGCCTACTCGTTGCATTTCCAGTTGACCAACAACCACCAGTGCTACCAGCTAATCCACCAGCAGTGCTACCAGCTGACGCACCAGCAGTACTACCAGCCATTCATCCACTTCAAATAGAGGAGGTTAATGCGCTTGGCGACGCGATTTGTTCGGCTCGCATAACGGCACCAGATGGCGTTACTGATCCAGTGTGGTTCATCAACGATCACCGTGACTCGGTCGAAGGATATTTAAAAAACAAACTAAATACCAAGAAAGGTATTAAATGGTATATGGTGGTGCGGGCACGATATACCCGAGAACTCGGCAACACTGATACGGACGTTGAGGCAATGCCGTATTTCAGGGGTTTTACACACGCGACTTTATCACCCGAAGTAATCCCGCATCAAATAAACTCAAGTCGAGACAAAATTGCCGACTCTATGAACAATTATGAAGGACTAGGAAGTGGTTGGGTTTTGGATAAAATTTTGTATTTACAAATAAACATTAAACAATATTAACCTCTGGTAGGCGGTACATATTTTCAATTATCGCCCGTGATTGAAAATAAACGGGCTACAGTAAATGTTAATCCAGAAGACCCTAGTGACAATAAATGTTTCTTGTGGTCAATCTTGGCTAAACTTCACCCAGTTGCCATCAACCCAAGTCGCATTAGTAATTATAAGCGATACGAGAACGAACTCGATTTGTGCGGTATTACATTCCCCTTCGAACTCGATGCTTATAAACTTAAAAAGTTCGAAGACGCGAACAATTTGTCAATAAACATATTTGCATATGAAAAAGGATTTTTTCCTCGATATGTAAGCGAGCAAAGAGTACCGGAAACAAGGGAAATTGATCTTCTCTTAGTATCAAACGGACAAAATAAACATTACGTCTTGATCCGCCACCTAAGTCGTTTGTTCAGTGGATTCACCAAACGCGATCACAAGACTTTTTATTGTCGCCGCTGTCTAAAAAGAAGTAGTTCCGAAGACATTATCAAAGACCATATGCGTGACTGTAATGTTTACGACCCACAACGTGTGATAATGCCACACAAGGAACCAATTTTGAAGTTCAAAAACTACGATATGATCCAAATGGTAATTTTAATTACAATTTTTATTTTCAAAGTTATAATTTCATATTTGAATTCTAGGTTCCATACACAATATATGCGGATTTTGAATCATTACAATCGAAGATATCAATGTGTTTGCCAGACGCGTCTCTATCTTCGACAACGACATGCGGGTCTCATACGTGATTATCAGTCCAACAGGTGAAGTTAATCAATTGTAAATAAATAATGCATTATCTAACGATATTTTCTTATTATAGGTAATCTCGTAAAACACGAAACTTATCGGGAAAATGATATTGCGTTAAAGTTTATGAAAATGCTTATGGACGACTCTTCGATTAAAATATACCCATGCAACTTACAGACGCGGAAGAATATTCATACCAGACAGCGACACACTGTTACGTATGTGAAGAAGTATTTACAAAAACTTTAGTCGAAACCCGCGACCACGAGCACTACACAGGAGCCTACAGGGGATGCGCGTGTCAAAGCTGTAATCTGAAGTTGAAAGCTGCGAAATTTATCCCCGTTTTCCTTCACAACTTAAGCAGGTAATATAAATGCAAATTAATTATAAGATGAAAATCCCACAGATACGACGCGCATCTTATTGTGCAACAAATTTCTAAGATCAAAAATAAAAATATTGACTGTATCGCAACCAATAGTGAAACATACATTTCATTCACGCTTGGAAAATTGCGTTTTGTGGACAGTATCAGATTTTTACCAGCATACCTAGAAACGTTGGTTTCAAATCTAGCAAAGGGTGGTTCCGGAGCATTTTCCGTGTTGAACTCGGTGTTTAAACCCGAGGAGGTGAAACTACTCCTTCGTAAAGGATTTTATGCTTATTCATATATGGATTCTGAAGATCGTTTCAAAGAAACACAACTTCCACCAATCGAGTGCTTTTACAACGATCTAACAGAAGAACCCCTAGCAGATGTAGACTATTCCCATGCACAAAGCGTATGGAAAACGTTCAACATAGAAAATTTGGGTATGAATTACTTAATTATGGTTTATTTAAATAAATGAACGGTTTTATTTTTACAGGACGGTATCACGACCTTTATGTTTTATCCGACACAATTCTTCTGGCAGACGTTTTTCAAAATTTCCCCACACATTCGTACACAGGCCCGGGTTTTGCGTGGCAGTCAGCCCTATTTATGACCAAGGTGCACTTAGATCTTTTTCTGGACGAGGATATTCATCTTTTCATGGAAAAGGGAATTCGAGGTGGTGTATCAATGATAAGTCATCGTTTCGCTCATGCGAACAACAAATACCTCGAATCACATGACCCCTCCAAACCCGATAAATATATTTGCTAGCTCGGTAAGAATAATCAAAATTTTAATGAAAAATTTATTTATAAAAACAATATATAAAAATTTAATTTATTTTTAAGTTAAATTATAAAAAATTTAATTATAATAATAATTTTAATCAACAGACGCAAATAACTTATATGGAACAGTCATGTGCGACGCCTTACCCATGAAAAATTTCAAATGTATTGATACGTCTTCAGACAGTGAACGGGAAATTCTAAGATGTCCCGACAATTCTCCGGAAGGTTTTATTGTCGAAGTAGACCTAGAATATCCTGACGCTTTACACGACGATCATAATTGTTACCCACTGGCACCAGAATCAATGTCAATTAAACCCGAGGCGTTATCCGACTATTCCAAATCCCAAATGACTAAATTGAAAATTCCAATCAAAGAAAGTCTGCCGAAATTGGTTCCTAATCTTTTCAACAAATTACGATACGTTATTCATTATCGAAACCTGAAATACTACGTAGAAAAGGGACTCAAAATATCCAAAATTCATCGAATTTTGAAATTTGAGCAAGGGACCTGGTTGAAGTCTTACATCGACTTCAACACAGAGAAAAGGAAGATGGCGGCTAATGACTTTGAAAAGGACCTATTCAAATTAATGAATAATGCGGTGTTTGGTAAGTAATTAAATTAAATTAACATTAACATTTTAAATTATTTTTCCCCCCAGGTAAAACGATGGAAAACTTACGTTTACGTAAGGATTTCAAATTAGTAACCACACCGGAAAAGGCGGTAAAGAAAGCTAGTTCCCCGGCGTTTGAGAAATTTACTATTTTTCAAAATGATCTCGTGGGAATTCATTCTACCAAGAAAAAGCTTATTCTTAACCGACCTATATACACTGGGTTTGCAATTTTAGACCTATCGAAACTCCTGATGTACAGATTTCATTATGACGTCATTAAAAATCAATACGGTGAAAAGGCTAAACTACTTTTTACCGACACCGGTAAGTACATAAATCTTCTAAGGTTATTTCGTAACATAACTAATAATGTATTCTATGTTTACAGACAGTCTCACGTACCAAATCGAAACCACTGGTTTGTACGAAGATTTCGCCAAACAGAAGGAAATGTACGATTTTTCTGGATACCCCAAAAATCACCCTCTGTTTGACGAAACCAACAAAAAGAGGCTAGGCAAATTTAAGGATGAGATGGACGGCACACCGATTGAAGAGTTTTGCAGACTTAGACCCAAAATGTACTCTATATTGTCATCTAAAGGCGAGAAAAAGACTTGCAAGGGTGTGTGTAAACGCGTTGTACAGAAGCGCGTCCGTCACGCGGAGTATCGCGACTGTCTCCTAAACACTAAACTAACGGTCGCGGAAATGAAACGGATTGTTAGGAATAAACATATTGTGACAACCGTGCGGCAAAACAAATTGTGTTTGAACCCCTGTGACGATAAACGTTTTATTTTAGACGATGGTATCGCAACTTTAGCCCATGGGCATTATAAAACCAAATAAAATATTTTTATAACAAATTTATTGAGTATTTCTTATACATGAATTCAGATATCATACGAACGTTTACATTTTTGTTTTCAGAAAATCTTTCCAATATACTAAACAATTTTATTCCCCGACACAAGTTAATAGCAAAATAAACGCAATAACCACCGCAGGTCTTACTAGAATTTCCTTGTAATTGGGTATTAGCCTAGCTGATTATTATTATTTTATTATTAATTATACGTCACAGCTATGCTGTTTCGCTCTATAAAATAGTTAAATTTAAACAAATCAGGGCTGTTCCCGAAACTCTCGAATAATGTACAATTGAGTGACCTTGAGAGATATATCAAACACCAATGTTCTCCTACCCCATTGGACGTATCAGTGTTCACGATGTAAAGTGAAGGATACGTTTTCACATTCTTGGGAAGTTTGTCGGCAGGGAAGACTCCTCTGAAAAAATATTTGGTATACGGGTCATTCTTGAGTATGATTTCTAGTTGTTGCGAGTCCATTATGAACTTTGATCATATAAAACTGCTCTGTTCTTGTCGATCTCGACCAAAGATTGATATTCGGAATAGTAAATCACGGTAACTGTTGACGGCAATGATTCTCCGAATATTAATTCGAGACGAACGCTCCCGTTCTTTACCAGGTTGAAACAGTCAGTTGAACTTCCGTTGAGATCGGGAGTTAAGTCGAATACGAATAGTGCGTTTCTATTAGCGAATTCATCACGATCGATAAAATTCCTGCGTCAATATTCCATTGACCAGTTTGAAGAAAGAGATTAGCGTGTAATCGCATAAACAACTTTTCTTTGAAATTTGGGTTTCATGGTTTTGCCGGGACACTACTAGCTGATTATTATTATTATTATTATTATCAAGGTATAGGGCGATTTGAGTTAATGAAAATTTTTTAAAGATAAAAGGTGACATTTTGTAGTCTCCCAAATACGCATTCTGGTCTGCAAATCCGATCACCACCTTACTCGGTATTTGACCATTATATAAGTTGTCTTTGACGCATATTTTGTTGCCTTGGGAAATTGAAAATGAATTACATTCCGTACGGGTGATAGGATATTTCATTGTTGCCAGTTCCAAAGTTTTAGCGTGGGATAACATAATGTCTGGCGTCAATTTAACTTTTCTGACAAACATTGATGCGTGTGTGAAAATGACTTTGCATTTTTCACCGTCTGTGTGTAAACAAAACTCGTTTGAGCTTTTGATAAACTTGAAATTTAGATCTATCAGGTTAGGAATAAGTCGATTTTGTTGACAAATATCGGCTCGTACAACTCCTATCATGTCAATAACACCTTGTAAAAACAAATTTTCCGGACCAACTTTGTCCGCAGGAGTTGTGGTTTTAGATACAGCGTCGTGAATATCGGGTTTTGGTAGAGTTCCATCTGCTTTCACAATTTTCACTTGTACTTGAAGTAAAGTATTTTTCAAATCAATGTAAGTCTCCGAGTTTCCAGCGATACTAAAGATAATTGCTTGGTTTTCATTTATGTTCGATGTTGGATTATATTCAACCAGTTTGAGTATAAGGTACGTGAAATAAATCAAGTTCCGAGCTAATGCTATTCTGCGAACTGGGGTGGGCTAGAGACATTGTTCAATGATGATTACGAGAATATATCAGACTGAAGCAGAGAACGTCTTTTCTTCTTCCTGGTTCGAACTGAACTGATGATGGGAGACGTTTTACGTATCCTTTTACGTCCATTTCCACTAAGTTTACTCACTGCTTCGGCGGCTCTTCTTAAGGTTTCTTTCCCCGCCTCTTTCCCCCGAGATTTTAACGCGTCTTTAATAGACACACCACTCGAGACGTCGGAAGCAATTTTTGCTCCAGTATTTAAAAATTTTCGACCAAGGAATGTGGCACCCTTTTTGAGTAAAGGCATGGCAGACCGAAATGCTGAGCCTAATATATTTCCAAGACCATATCCTCTTTACACGGCTACTCCACGGTATACAGGAATTGATCCGTGTCCAATTTGATTTAAGTAATAGTTATTATAATCGTTTACAGAAACGTGATCCAGATTACGGGGAGACATGTTTCTCCTTTGACCCGCTAACCACAAATGAACAGAAGAAAGATTTTACACATGATTTTATAGATAAGTCCATGTTCTTCGGGGTCTAAAATGAATAGTGACGTGAACTTTTCCTCGTTCGAAATGTACAGGCTGACCCATCTCACTCATAATATTAATTTCAATGGTTTGAAAAATGTTATGCGCAATAGGCATATAATGTGGTCGTGAAAACTCTTTCTCAACAGTGTCTCCGTCTTTTCCTTGAATACTTATAATACGTAATAATGGAACATCTGAATCTCCAACCGATTGACTTTGTATTATGTCCGAGTATATGAACAGAGAATGTAACCCAGCGTCCATATCACAGCTAAAAGGCACCGTCATGGAAGTCACTACAGTTACGTATTTGCCTGGAGTTCTCGTGAATCCTAATATGATGGCGATTTCATGTGGTATGTAAACTTGGTTCATTTCATATAGTTCAACAATTACACGACGGTTTGGTTTGTTGTAATATAACTTGACTCTAGAGCTAATATTTCGCCCGTCGTCATCAGTAGTCATGATTTCCAGTAAATCTTCAACTCCGTAATATCCTGGTGGTATTACTATATTAACGAAATCCATTACGTTGTTGAAATTTTCTATGTCAGTGTGTTTTCTCAGTGTCTTAGGTGTTTTAGTATTTGATTCTTCTAAGGAATCCGGTAGAGACATAGTTTTCCAAATTCGAACTACACACTCTTCTTGAACGTTATTCCAAGTTCTTGGGTAACTGATTTCAGCAAGTCCAACTTCATACGCTCCCTCAAGTTTCATTGGTTCCGGTAAATACGTTCTAGACTTGCTTATAGTATTGTTTTTGAAATAGCGCATAGAAGAGTCGGACGGTAACGTGATATAGAAACTCATAATGTGACGATTTCTTGCACCCAAGAGTCAAAATCTGGACCGTAACCACGCCAACGTGCTAGTAGTTATTTAGTTCCGTCTGGTTTTGTTCTTTTCCTTAGAACGTTTTCGATTTTAAATAAGCAGTTTTCGAGGTCTTTCCCGATATTCTGTATTTCCTCCTTGTAGAACACACCCGAAATGAGCTCAGTTTTCAAACCCTCCAGCTTATACACCGGAGGGTCTCTTGGTATGCACTGCACTATTTTTGAATATTTCCTCGGTATAATTGGCTTTGTAACCCTTTTCGAACGTGGTTTTATTCTTACTCATGCGAACCAAGTCACCTCTTTCAAAAGGGAACAAGACTGGAAGTGAAAAATTGACTTTCCCGTATAAGTTATCCCACACTTGTTTCGAATTTTCATTCTTCACTTCAACGGGTTTGCATTTAATAGATTTGTGGTAGTTGTTATTGTAAGCTTCCAATAAATCTGGTAAAACTTCGATATATTTGTGCGTATCTTTCTCCGTAAAATATCGGTACATTCGAGACTTCAATGTTCGATTGAATCGTTCTATAATACTAGATTTTACTTCGGAGTGCGTTGCGAAAAACTTGATTCCTCTACGTTTTAATTCATCTTGAACTTCTTTGCATAGAAACTCATTACCATGATCACTCTGTACAACCTTCGGCTGTCGACCTGATTCTAAAATAGATTTGAATAACTTAACCATAGTTGATCCTTTCTTATCCTTGGTAGCCACAGCGAATGCGTATTTGCTAAATACATCGATACAACATAAGATATATCGGTATCCACTATTGTGATTTTTTATATCTTGCATGTCTGCCAGATCAAGTTGCCATTGTTCGTCTATCCCATACACTATCGTCTTGTTTCTTCGGAAATTGTGTCTCACTGGTCTGTGTAACGTGTACGTATCTTGCCGTTTTAAAAATTATCCCACGTCGTTTATGTTAACTTTAATTCCCTTTGCCCGGGCAGCACGATAAAGACCACGAATGCCTCCGTAATTACCGGCGTCCTTAACGTTGAAGTATATTTCTTCTAACTTATCCATTCATCGTACAGTTCATTTTCCGTTCGTGATACCAGTACGCGAAATCAAATAGTTCAAAAACGATAATAAAAAATAATAACAAAAACGCCGTAATAACTTTGGGTGATTTTAAGAATGATATCGATAAAGAGGTTATCAACCCAGACGGAGTAGGATCGATGCCACCTTCCATGTTGAGGTATAATTCGTGAATGGAAGAACTGAAACCTGATATATTATTATATTCTTTATTTCAAATTTATCCAACTCAATAATCCATTGCCATACATTGATTCGGGGCTTGTAATAATCTGATTCATCGTACGCCTTTTCTGGTGAATCGTTAGAAATAATAGGTACATTTTCAATAGGGGATTCAAAGGGGAATTTATTTTTTACAAGTGATTTGGGTACATTTTGCTTGGCCAACAATTCATAAAATTTATCTAATCCAACAATTTCATGTTTCGGTTTGGTTTAGTATCCTTTAACTGATTCGTGTAAAATGTCCATGATATTAGATCTAACTAGCCATTTTTGATAGCTCTACTTATAGCCGCGCCTGCCGCACTGCTCACAATTGAAAGAAGTGGTGCTAAGAGTAACGGTAAAAATCCTCCCTTCTGTATTAGAATATTTTTCCGTTTTGCGATTGTATTGGGTTTAGATATCTTCCGCAAAATATGACAATGTCGCTTCAATCGCTTCTTATGAACATCTGACAGTTTTACATTGCCACGCAGAACATTTATACAACATTCCACAATAGCTTTAATCGCGTCGTTATTAGCATATTTGATGGCGGCATTTCTTTGACACGAATTACACTTGGACAGATATTTTAAAAACTCCTTATGATTATGAATTCTCTTCATTTTGGGATAAAAACGGCAGCCTCTTCTCCTGGTATAAGTCCGGTTCGTAGTCTGTGATCATCTGACGTAGTTGGTTTCAAATCCACCCATAAATACCCAAAGTCTCTAGCAATTGCTTGATGAAAGGCGTCGATGACGTATTTACTGTTAGTTGGGGAAATCTGTCTAGCCAAATGAAATATCGCCGATTTGTCACGTGGTGTCTTGAAAATTATCAGATAGTGCGCGTTTAAATTCAACGTTCTAATTTCCTTCCCAGGATAATACAAATTTTGCATAAGTACAAAAACCGACGTGTTTTTATGATGAGAACCTCTTATAAACAAATTCGTGACATCCTTGTTATTTGATATTTCACAAAGTAAATCATCAAGAATAACAAAATTCTTGACATTTGGGTCTAAAATTTTAACGTCTAATAATCCTTCGTGAAATTCAACGGTGGGTGTATCATCTAATACCGAATTAAACAGTTTGGGTTGATATTCCGTATAGCCCAAATAATTCTCTCTGGTGGGGGTGAAATACACGTATCTTTATATTTGATAAGACTAGCCACGAAAAAGGATTTCCCAGACTGAGTCGCACCCGCGATCAGACCGTTAAAAGGATGTTGCAACCTGAAATCCATTTTAAAGAATGACACATTTTTCTCAAATCAAATAGTTTTTATTCACAAAAGTTGTTTAGCGTTACAGACTATTCTGGCGACCATGCATTTACAAAATTCTTCATTTAAAAAGGTTTTTAAAGTAAAAATTTTATAAATCTCAATGTAGTCAAGATTTCTTATCGCATTGTCGTAGTTCATTTCAACACGCATATCCCAGTCTTCAAGACAGTTGTGTTGAGTCTGTGACGGATGGTCCACGGTACAACTGTAGCAACACTGGCGGATATTAACACGCAACTGTTCCAAAATAGTGTCCTTTAAAAGGTCATATATCCTATTTGCTTCATTTAGGTATGTTACAACGTCTTTATACATATCCATTAGCACTTTGGTGAGAGCGTAACCAATGGCGAAACCCTTCTTGGTTGGGAAAAACTTGCCGTACAATTCACCGTACCCCGGAACCATCTCCCGGATATCCAAAATTTTTCGATTCTGATACGTTCTTAGTTCAACACGTTTCGTCTCAGAACCGCTGAAAAAGCACGATGATCCTGTAGCATCATCCTTCTCGAAGAAAGCTAGTATTTCATCCTTCTTTCGGTATAACTCATGAAAATCGGCTTCGTCTAAGGTGTTTCCCGTAGCACTATCTCGAAGTCCTAGACGTACATCTAGTGTAGACGTAACCTCGATGAATTTATCTGACGAGACGGCGAACAAAACTTGGGCAAACATGCTATGAAAATTTATATGTTAGGAACATACACAAAATATTTACTAAGTAAAAAAACTAATATACTTACATCGATGATTTCGTGTTGATACTTGCTTCTTAGAATGTTCTTTTACCAAGATCTCACCTATATTTATACTATAACATTACGGTGGAGATGCAACATTGCTAGTTCACCACCCTGCCTTCACCACCTACACCGCTCGGTGGTGTCACTTTATTAATTCACCGCCGACACCGCCCTGCGGTGCAGTCTGGACAGTTCACAGCCGAAACCGCCCTGCTTTTGTACGTTCACTGCTGACACCGCCCTGCGGTGCGGCCTTGACAGTTCACCGCCCGTGCGGTGGCCTTCCACTGTACTGTTTTGGGACCGGCTCGAAAACCCTAATTTTGGGTGTTCCCTACTCCTACAAGGAAAATGAATAAAATCTGCAATTTACCGATTTTGGCAGCATGCTTAATGAATTCGCCAGTTTAAATATTGTAAAGGTATTTTAAAATACCAAAAGTACAGCCAACTTTAATAGTTTTGACACGCGTTTTAATTTTACTTTTGCGAGAGACTAATTATAAAAAAAAGCGCTGCCTTGTACAGTGCCAATTTTTTGAACCGATAGATGGCGATAATGTTATTGAAACTGACAAATTGACGAAATACTTTAAAATTGATATAACGTAGTAAAACCAACGTTTGTTACGTTTTGACACGGTTCGTTCGAAAATTCATTTTTGTAATTTCAACTTATTGCCCTTTGGAAAAAGAAATAAAAATTGGTAATTACTATTTAAGAAAACCTTAATATCGCACGGTTATATATTTCATCGTTGGGAATCTCCTCACTTAATATTCTATAATTACCCTAGTTTTGCGAGGTACATCGCGCTTTTAAAACTGAATTTTTTAAATTGCTTAAAATATTTGTTGAAACCGAAAGTAAATTTCTCTCGGCGATGAATATCCCGCCAAACCGCGAATGTGTTCACCACCACCATTTTCTCCATGCAGCAACTGATGGTATAACTTGGTAAGCGAGGGGGTAACCACTATGTTTTTTAAAGGGAATATAACCTCAGGTATTTGGTGTGGAACACCAACGTTTGCAGCTCTGGCCGCTTTTGCCTTTGGCTTTAGAAATGTTTGGCGCCACTGTACGGGAAATTTGAAAAATTTAAGGGGTCTTCCATAAAGATTGCTTTGCAGGTTATATTCCCTTTAAGTTTACACCGGACTACAGATTACTTGGTACTACAGAAATATTACTTGTTCTACACGTTTTACTAAATACTGATTGTATTACCAATTATTACACCGTACTGCCATATATTACACATTGTATTACACGGTACTACGCAGTATTACAGCTACTGCACAGTATTACACTATACTACAATTTCTGAAAGGAATTTAACGGTATTACGCAGTACTACAAGTTTTTAATGGTAATACCAAGAACGTATATATGTGTAAGAACGTTGAACGATCAAATTGGCGCCTGGTGCCAGGATTCTATCGGTTACCGAATAACTCCGCTCAAAAAACCGCGTTCGGCGCTCGCTAAAGGTTAAAACCGTTTCTAGTTCAAGCGCCTACGGAGCATCTCATATCGTTAGAGTGCGGCGTACAGCAGGGCGACCCCATGAGCTTAGCTCTTTTCTGCCTGAACCAAAGGTTGGCCTCGTGGATGAGTTCGCCCCTAAATATTTGGTATCTGAAAGATTCCTCGCTACGCGATGTCCCTGATGTCGTTCTTCGGGATCTTTTCCTGCTTCAGGAGCTGTCAGCGGACATTGGACTCGAGTAAAGTTATTTTTTTTTCAATAATAAGCCTAATATTATGATTGAAAAATCTCGGGTTTGAGAACTTCTACGAGTAAACAGAATCCCTCCAATTCAGTTCCTTCTACTTCAGGAAATAACTACAGCTTCGATTTTCTCGTGCTATGGAGGATATTCGCTTAAAATTTCGGGATTTTGGGGAGCGAAAAAGGTCAGTTTCTGACCCAAAAATTAGTACACTTAGGCTTCGAAAATTTGTTTCGACAATGACATTTTTGGAAAGAGAACTTTCAGGGCTTCAAAACAAGCCCTCATTTACTCGATTTTATTACCATAGACTTTTCGTGCAACCAACACTTTAATTATTATTTTGTTATTTCAAAGGTTTTTTATTTCTCGAGTTTTTAATGGATTTTTATAAGATTAGTGAAAAGTTCTGTGCGAGACGGCAAAAATTCCGCTGTAGTAAATAAGATAATTATTTACTGATTTAAATGGACGAGGCTCTACACTAGCTACCCCTAGTATTCTTTGCAAAGTTACCATCCAATTTTCATTAGCCTACCATAGGTCTAACCAAAAAAGGAAAAACCCACAATAACTTCAGAATTCCATTTTCTTTTTTGTTAATTCGTTTGTTCCATTTCATTTCGACATTTTTTTATACGAACAGTCCGGGGAACGAAAATGTCCGAGAGCGTAAATACGTGGTCTAACGATGAAACAAATGCTTTAATATCTATTTGGCAAGAGGATAACATTTTAAGCCAACTGGACAATGTCCGCAGTAAAACGGTTTTCTAATAAATTGATAGTAAAATGAAAGCTCAAGGATATCAAAGAACGTTTTAGCAATGCCGGGATCAAGTAAAAAAACTGAAGAAAGATTACATGGACGTGGTGGATAAAAATATTATTTCTGGTCAAGGGAGAAAAGATTTGAAGTTTCTTGAGCAGCTTAATGAAATATTAGGAACGAGAACGGCGACTAAGCCAAAGAACGTAGTCTCCTCAAAACGTCCCTATCCCCAGTAAAATGAAGATTACGAAATTGGAGAGGGGTCAGTGGAAACAAAGTAAATATTAAAATTTCGGTGTACTTGCTCTTGCACAGTGGCGTAGATGGTTGGAAGTATAGAGTAATAGCACTGTGAAGCTTTGATCGTGCCAGCCATTTTGCTCAATTTTTGTATCTATAGAAAAAAGCATGGGTGACGTTCGGTGACGTCAGAATGCCATTACTCTAATCCATGTATAATCGTCCCTTAGTTAAGACTGAAGTAAATTTTACCCCTATTAAACACCCCTGTAAGTTTAATATAACGAACCTCTCTGTTGGACCAGATTCCCTCTCGTGAATTTCTGGTGAATGTTAGATATGACTTATTTTCTAAAATAAATAATTAAAGATATCGGTTCACTGACGCCATTGACGACGCCAAGAGCACCACCATTTTTACCAAGCCTAGAGGGTCAACTGACACCATTTACGTCACCTGTATTGTTACTTTAACTACCTATGGTTAACTTAACTATAGTATTTAATCTAGTAGTAAGAGACGATCATTAACAATGTGACTTGCTTTAATTCCCCCACCAAATCTACTAAACTTCAACAGTGCAATTTATTAATAGTTGATCATATAAAACTTACGATCTACTAAACTTAAACAGTGCAATTTATTATTAACTTGATCATTTAGAGTGTTGTCGTCTGAAACCCTGCGACGTCACCATTGTAATTTGCCTATTGATAAAACACGGTAACTGTCATGGCGGCCACTATTTTCACTACAGCTGTGACGTTACAAGTTTTCAAAATCGTATCAGACGACAACACTCTATAAGACTTACCTTTGGCCATATTTATTTACTCGCACACATACACTTTTTCGTTTATTATTGTTATTTTTAGCCAAAGATAGTAATATTTTTAAAATTCTGCAATTTACTCAAACATTAAAGTCTGATCAACTTTCAAACGATCGTGGAATCCCGCCATGAAGTTTTGCATGTAATATTATTTAAGAGTTAAATCTAATATTTGGCTCTCCCTCATAGCCATTTCAAATATATTTTAACCGTTTTTTGGAAAAAAATTGCTATTTATTAAAATTATTTGGGCAAAAATTTTGAATTCTTTAAAAGTCACGGTTAGTTTTTCGGCTGGAAATATTATTGAAATAGCGCAATTTATACATCGCTTGACAAATAACAAGCAAAAACAAGGAGTACAAATATTCGAATTACATTACAAAAGCCTATAGGACTTCGGTTTTTGTACACTGTGTTGTCTTTGCAATACCTATTCTGACTGGCTAAGCTGCCCCCAGCCTAAAGCTCCATAGACTTACTCATGAGTAGGTGGTCAAAATACGACCATTGAAATAGCTCCTCCTCGCGAGACGGAGCGAAATGGAATATGAACTTCATGCACTTTTGCTCGACTTTCGGAAGATAGCAAACGATTCTCCACTCTTTTATATGGCAAGTTTATCGGTTAAATTTCACCAAAATTGGGTTTAATGTTCTCCTCACTATGCTGGTCAATGTTTCAATGTAGGTCCACTCTCTATCAACTATCGTTCAACTGGTAAAGGGTATCAAAGTTGAAAAAATAACGTAAAATTCAACAGATTCTAATTGAAGAACGGTGTTTTGTATTCAGAAAACTGTGTATTTTGTATCTGATTCCTTTTCTGAAGAAATAAAAAAGATACTTGAAGCTCATAGGCAAAATATTTTATGTATAATAACAGAAAAGACTTTTATGTCAAACTACTTCAAACAGCGAAGATTTAAACTTTTTCATATCTTTGAAGTTTATCCTGAATATAAGGCGGACTTAATTTAACTTGGTTAAATTATATCTCTTAAGTATTCTATGGTCAATCATGGAAATCTAGGTTCGAAGTTTAGTGGCATTTAGACTCATCTACCTCTTCAAATATTTAAATTGTCGGCTTCCACAAGAGTGTGAACCACATAGCCGCTATAGCTTGTAAAAGTAGGGATCTTGCTTTGTCGGCAGTCGCGTCTTGCGTGTTAAGGTGGATGCACACATAGCCTTCGCGCGCGAAATTTCGTTGGCAAATCGCGTCGCGTGACTAAAATAGAATGGAAGTCATGGCGAATGGGCGCGTGCGCGAAAATTCGTAGGCGAAATCGCTTGCGAACCGTATGTGTGTTTGGGCCTTAAATCGGATCATGATACTTGATTCTTCAGTTGAAAAATGCTTTTGATTACGATTTAAAAGTGGGGGCATTTTACACGCAATACCCATTTCTTAAAGAAACGGAACGGCATCTCGATAACCCCGTCTACCACAAATATATCCTCTTCCTCCAACCACTCTCGTTTTCGCAATATATTTGCATTGTTGTTCAGGGAATCAGAAAAATAAGGCCATTCTTGAACAAGAATATATCCATTTGGTGAAACAATTAGTATTGGTTTTAGCAGGAGACATGACTAGGAGTTCACAGCCGGGCACTTTTCCCAACGCGCGCTGTTAACGCAAAACGTGTCTTTCCCTTCTCAAACTTTTACCCCCCAAACCGTGGTATCTTCAGTCTCGGAGACGGACCCGAGATGAAATATTTTAGTGACGCTCTCTAGCGAGGATTGTGGGAACTACCGCTGAAGAAAAAACCAGTTCTGACTGGGTTGTATAGCCGCCTCAGCGTGAGCCCGCGAGAAGGGTTTTTTTTCTCCCAGAGGGCGCAATGTTGATAGTATAGTATCTCACGCGACGGCCGAGAAAAAAAGAAAACGCCAGAGAAAAAATTCGAGGGGTGGGTAGAAAGCGGGAATTATTGGGTAAAACGGGTTTTTGGGTTCACGACGCCGTGGTCCATTCACCGCGGCAACCGCTGTCAACTCCTAGTCATGTCTCCTGATTTTAGTAGATGACTCCCCTAATTATGTTATGAAAACGACTGGCGTAAAACACTAAAATTGCTACTTTTTGGAATGTAAGTATTCGTGCCGCCGATATTAAGATTCCACGATAGTGGAATCTTTATAAGGGGCCAACATGCTTCTCCATATACTTTGAAAGCACTATTAATGCTATCAAAAACGTAAGCTTTTTTTCCACTTTCAAATTTTAAGCGATTTTCATGCCCAAGATTCAGTATTAGGGAGGCTAGCGATAGCTTTACGGGTTTTTTATTACTGTCAACTTAAAATATAAAACACTTCATATTCGCAAAAAAAATACATGGTTTACTCGACAGTAGGTGAAAGCCTACATATGGCTTTGCTTTATTGAAACTTTTGGACATGACGGCTTTACTTATCGGCTGAGCCTGAGAAGTTCAAATTTTAAAATAAAAGTTTTGGTCGGTGCCGCCATTGTGCCGCCTTAAAAGTTTTAAATCTTTTCAGTGTTAATAAACGTAATATTTTTAAATAAATTTGGTTGTGGTGCATTTAATTATGCATAAATAATTATTTAAAAAAATAAAATAGCAATAATATTGTTTGAAATAATTGTAATCAACATTTAAAAACTTAAGCCTTTTCACCCCTGTGCTTATACGGTAATAGCTAAATTATACAATTTTCTTAAATAATCATTAATCATTCTGGAATCTGGATCGATTAGTTTTTACATATTTAATGTAAGCTATCACAAAGTACTAACTATTATTACTAAACATTTTTACCTCTCCGAGGGGACTATGTCCCCTAGGAGGGGTTATACAATCACCGTGTCTGTCTGTGGGTCTGTCTGTCTGTCAGGCCTGCGAACGCGTTCGCATTTTCGGTGCAAAGTGTAATCACTGCGTGCGCAGTTTCTCGAGATCTCTGCGTTCGCAGTTTCTCGAAGGGTTGGCAAAACCACCGTGCGACGGTGAGCGTTAACGGAATCATTTGCGGTTTGGTTTGGATGGTGTTTTTTCGCTCACCGTCGTGATGGTTTGGTGTATTACGTTTTTGTAATGTTTATGCGTAGGTTTTGAGTGTTGAGTTTGTTGTGTTTGTGTTCTGATGGTTGTGCATGTTGAGTCTGTTGTGTTTGTATGGGCATTTTCTCTCCAACTTCTTCCTAATGACTTTGGGACGGACCGAGTGCTGAGTGTAATGCTACCTCTCAACGTCCAATGGCAGGGTTTCCACCAGTTGTACACGGTATTCCTCTTAGTATCAATTGGCGATCGCATCGGGCGGGATTAGAACCCGGGACCTCCTGCTTGACAGGAGGACGTTCTACCACAGAACCACCGACACTTGTTACGCTTCATTGAAAATTAGACCTTTAGCTTTATCGGAAGCGTATTTAATAGAGTACGAAATTTTGGTTTAATTGAAATAGAATTGAAATTGAAATTATTGCATCGAAGAAATTCTAATTTAGCGTTTCTCTATTGATTAAAAACAAATCCGCCACCCAGGTTTCGAACCCAGACCATTCGGCTTGGCAGTCGAGCGCTCTACCACAGAACCACCGATAGCTGCTCAGGTTCACTGAAATTAAGACACCCATCATAAGCATAATAGGTAATAAATTCTTTTTTTATTAATGAATTTATGAAGGCCTAATCTGTTTTTTTTTTACGAATGAAATTTTAAAGGTTAAATCTTGTTTTAGCGCAGTCAGCCGAGATTAGAGGGTTAAAGGGTAGACCCTGTGGGTGGTCCACTTTGTAAGTTTTTTTGTTATTTATTTACGGGTATTCTTAACGACCTATATATAGTTGTGTTAATTCAAAGGAGATAATTTAACGTTAATTGCTTTAAGAGCTGGCGGTTAGTCAAGTGGCTCTCTGTGCTTTGTTGATGGTAAGGTTTTTGCTTCTTGTAAATATATTTGGTGTGGATATTTGGATATCTACGATTTCTAACGCAGTCAATGATTTCCTGGGTGTGCGAGTCATTATATGATATTGGAAATTGGACGGCATTGGTCTTTTTCATGCGGTATGTGTCACAACGTCAACTGGAAGTCTACGAGCGTTGAAATAAAATGAGCTTTAAAGATGCGGCAAGTATTTCGTAAGCGAGAAAAATACAAATACCATCTGTAGATATTTCTTTCATTAAAATTTGCTTAGTATTATATTCAACTGATAAACATGTACTGTAAAAAGGGTTAAATTCAATTGTGCATTGTTTTAGTAAGTCTAACTCGCTGTTGTAACTACTTAATTTATAATATTCTGAATAAATTAAACTCGATTGTTTCGTCTCAATTATTTAAATTAAAATTAAAATTTTATACCGGGCAGGGTCTGAACCGAGAATACGTTTTTCGTAAATAACTAGGAATTGCGGAGATATCTTTGGGGGTCGTGTCGAGAAATTAATACCATTAGTGACCATTCTTCCGAGGAGAGGTATATTTTGGCTTGCCAACTTGTTATTAAAGTTAATGGTTTATTTGGTTGAGCCGATTTTAATAATGTGTACATTGTATAGTAAAATAACCATTATCTTTTTAAATTAATTTTATTTCACTTTTATAATTTATGCCTACGCACGCATGAATGTAACACGGCAAGAGCTGCAGTATCAAAAATTCCCAGTAAATTAATTATATAGTATCAATTATTATTATTATTTTAATCATTGTTAACTATTGTCAATTATTAAGAGATTTACCGTTTAATAAAATTTTGAAATTAGCGCCTCAAAGATAAAAATTAGTATGCCATCTCTCATGGTCTATGGGAAAGATAATCACTCGATCAGTAAAGATGTGGGTTTAAGAAATATTTCGCTGGTCTGCTGGTATCTTGGATAAATTATTTTTAAAAGCTTTTTGCCGTATCATTGTTATTAAATTTTACAAGCTTTCTGTCGCATCATTGTCATCGAAATAAACTATTGTAGATAAATGGTAATTATTAGATGAGCGTTCTTACAAGGGTATTCATTCTCTATTTTTCATCAATATTAAATTACGAAACTAATCAGTAACAACGTTTTCCCTTGTTCAGTTTTCATATTACATAATCACATTGGGTTCAAATACCAAAGTACTATAAATACAAAATGTAAATGGCAAAATATTGTCTATTTAATAAAAAAAACCTATCCAAGTAGCTTTGTCTTTCAATTTCAATATTAATGACCTTATGGAAAAATAACCAATTACATTCCGAGGATTCAATCTGTGAAATTCTACAATTGGCGATTCCAGATTATCTAACGCTGGGTCACTTTTAACAGGGATGTAAAATAAAAAGTTTCGCACAATAAAATCTTCCACTGGGAAATCCAGAGCAGTTTTCTCTGAGATTTGTGTCTTTTACTGGTACTCACGCTCTCGCAGCTGCTTCGAGATCATCAACGAATCAACAGATTCCAATAACTTTTTTAACTAGTTAATTGTCTGACAAAATTAGCGTATTTAACATGCTCACTAGAGCCAGTTAAACACCTATAGCTTGTTATCTAAACCCTAATGGACAATTAAAAGTCTATTTGACATAAAAAAATTATACGTTAAGTTGAGTATAATATATTTAAAACTATTTTAAATACCGTTAATTACATTCAATAAAATAGTACAATATCCTACAGCAAAGCACTGGGGCCCTATTCTGTAAGCAGTTCTCGATCGAGATCTCTCTTGATCTCGAATCGTTCTCACGAGATGTCGAGAAACGCTATTCTATAAAATATTTGTCGAAAAATGCTACTCGAATTCGATGGATTTCTCGAAGTCGATCTCGTCGTGTCCGAAGCTTACGAGATCGCTTTCGACAGAGGTTTCAACCAGTCATCGAGCTAGTTGTTCTTTTTAACTGCCTCCCCCCCTCTCCCGTGTTGCCAAAAAGCTACCACTACCCAAACCGTCTTTCTTAGGGAAAAAAGCAATGGCGCTTGCTATAGCTCGGCTTGTATTGTTAAATATAGCATTAGAAATCGATAATATTCGTAATTTTCAAAGATAAAGAGTTATAAGAGACCAAACAATAAATCCTTTGGACTTAGAGCTCGGCGTTTGGATAAGAAATAATAACTTTATTCATTTTTATCCATAAACGAAAATTATCCGAAAAAAACCCGATTATTTTACATGTTAAATTGCTATATAGCCGTGGATAATATCCATGGATAAACAGTTAATCGTAATTTTTATGGTTAATCAAAACTTTAGCGGTTAATTTAGCTGTTTCGCCGAGCTCTATTTGGACTTTAAATATATATACTGTAGTATTACAATGAAAATAAATATCCTTTCTCTAAACTATAAAACATGGGCGTTTGAAATCAGCTGTTTATGTGATGGTGTATTCTTATTGGTCGGAAAATAGAGATCACTTCGAAGTCGATTTCGATGAAGTATAGAATAGCGGTTATCGAGAAATGACTTCTCGATCGAAGTGATCGCCTTCGAGATCGATTTCGAGTCGACATCGAGAGTGAGATCGAGATAAATTAGAGAATAGCCTCCCTGGTTCGAGAAAAACGTGAAAAGAACACTTATCCCCCCCCCCCAAAACTCAAGCGGAAATACGTATTCGTACCGATTCAAGGGGTGATGGGGAGGGTGGTAGAATTCCTATGGCCTTCGTGAGATGATTCAGATGAACACATGTCAAAATTAAATTTTTTAGGTTATTTTAAATAGTTTAGAGATGTCAAGGGTATCTAATACATATGTATTTACATTTACGGGTTCAATCAGATAATCTGTTCTTCCCAACCATTAAATAGATTTCCTACACTTTTCTAATTTTGTTTTTGGTTTTGGAAAGAGTAAAAAGAATACTCCGCGCATATTTTCTTTATCTAAATACCGAGAATAACTTTTGCATTATTTAAACACGCAAATTTTGGTTCTCATTTTATACTGTTTTTAATCTACAACCAGTTAATTCTATCAATAAGTAAAACTTCCCATAATTTCACTTACTTTACTCAATATATTTAAGGCTCAGTCTAAACAACAAAAAATTTCAAATCTATCCCTTAAAACGGTCAAAAATATTTTTAGGTAAATGGCGACATTCTAGAATTCGGTTTCCTGTTGGTGACGTTTGAATCGGTAGCATAACACGTATTTGCATGGCAAACCTGCAAAAACCGTCACCTCTTTTTACCTCTCCGAGTCGACAAAGTCCCCTAGGAGGGGTTATACAACCAGCGTGTCCGTCTGTGGGTGTGTGTGTGGGTGGCAGTGCTTCCACTTCCAAAAGATCATTTTACCCAGACATATGCTGAAAAATACCCACTTTTACCCTTTCCAAATTTCAAAAATACCCTTAAAATTCCCACAAGAATCAAACAATAAAATACCCACTTTTACCCATTTTAAATTTAAAAATACTGAAAATTCCCATAAAAACACCAATTTAAAAAATGTAGTTTAATTATCACAGTTTTTTCACTAATATTAATGGTAGGTATGTAATTCGCTTACTAAGGGACGAAAACAATATTTTTATCTGCTCCAATCGGCAAAGCTGACAACAGAGAAAGAACCTAAAAGGGTCGCGACATAAGCAAAACCAGTTTTCCACTTACGGCCAACTTACAAATTGTTAGTTACACTTTGTCAAAAAGGGAAATTATATTTCGTGGTAGATTATTTTTTAAATTTTTAAAAACCCTTAAATTTCCCATAAAATGTTCAAAATACCCTCATTTTACCCATTACCCTCAATCACGAAAAAAAATCCCTCACGAGGTCAATTTTACGCGAAAAAGGGTAAAATACCCTCAAAGTGGAAGCACTGGTGGGTGGGTGTGTGTGTGTGGCCTGCGAACGCGTTCGCATTTTCGGGGCAAAGGGTAATCACTGCGTACGCAGTCGAACAACCGCTTCAGCAGTTTAAAGGTTGGCAAAACCACCGTGTGACGATAAGCGTTAACGGATAAATTTGCGATTACGTTTATTTTTTTTGTTAACGCCTACCGTCGCTACGTTTGTTATATGTGCGCATTCTCCAACTCCTTCTTATTGACTTTTGGGACAAACCGAGTGCTGAGTGTTATGGCAAACTCTCAACTTCCAATGGCAGTGTTTCCACCAATTGTTTACGGTAATCGTCTTAGTTTTAATTTGCGATAGCATCGGGCGGGATTCGAACCCGAGCCCTCCTGTATGACAGGCGAGTGTTCTACCACAGAACCACCGAAAAATGTTACAGTTCACAGAAAATTATAAGCTCAGCCTAAGCGGAAGCGTTTATTACAAATTAACAGAGTATTAAATTTCGGTTTTTATTAAAATAGAACGAAATTTCGTGTTCCATTTAAATTATTGCATCGAAAATATTCTAATGTAGCGTCTTCTCTGTTGATTAAAAAGAATGCGCCGCCCAGGTTTTGAACCCGAGCCCTTCTACAAGGCAGGCGAATGTTCTACCACAGAACCACCGATACATGTAAAATTTATTTGAAAATTATAAACTCAGCTTAGTGGAAGAGTATATTAATGGTTTTTAAAGGGAATATAACCTGCAAAGCAATCTTTACGGAAGACCCCTTCAATTTTTCAAATTTCCCTGTACAGTGGCGCCAAATATTTTTAAAGCCAAAGGCGAGAGCGGCTAGAGCTGCAAACGTTGGTGTTCCACACCAAATACCTGAGGTTATATTCCCTTTAAAGTCTACATTTTTTACGTATAAAATTTTAGAGGTCAAATCTTGTTTTAGCGCAGTCAGCAGAGATAAGAGGGTTAAAGGGTAGAACCTGTGAGTTTTTTGTTATTTATTTACGAGTTTTATTATCGTCTTTCAAATCATAGAAAGCTAGTTTTTTTAATAAAAACTGATTAATGGTTCAAAATTAAATATTTTAGGAGTAATTACTCAAACAAAAACATATCTTTTCACGGGTTACTGTTAGAAATAGTTGTTTTACGAGCAATGGGTATGGGGGAAACCGGTTTATCGCGAATATCTTCGTTAGTATTGTATGTACGGCTATAAAACCAAGTATGAACATTAGGGTCCGCCTATTTCCCACTATGAACATTTTACATGCGAGCAATCGTTGTGTCGTATTCGCGGTTTTAACGTTGTACCCAAAACGCGTCTTATAATTTTGAGCCTTCGTTGACTTAAAACGCGACCGCCGCTCTTCGTGTAACCGCGTTTTAATTTTACCACCTAGCTAACTCTTGTTATTTATGCAATAAATCTCTTGAAAATGAAGCTATTGTGAAGGTTGTGTGAGACAAAATGATGGGAAAGTCGAAATAATGGGTCACTTCATTTTACGTTCATATTTTCTGCCGTAAGGAATAAATCCAAAAGACCAGTATCAATGCTTTGAAAAGAAAACACGACACCGATGAGACTGTTCGACATGTAGAACCCGAGCGAATCAACCTACCAAATGATATAAGAAATATTCAACATACAAATTCTCCCGTTTATATGAACTTCAATGTAATATAAAATCGTCTTGAAAAACCGTTTATTGCTTTAAAACATTCAAAATTAATATTAATTAAAATTATTATAATAATATAATAAGTTTGCGTTGTCAACGCGCGTATTAGAAAGCAAAATGAGATTTTAGAAAGTAGCTTGTAATTCAGAACGATATTAATACTTTTCGGGAATTTGGTCAACAGTGAATTATAAATATAACTTGAAATAAGTCTCAAGGTTTATTTAAAAGCTAGTTTCATAACTTTCATCCATTGGTTCGTTCAGAAATATTCTTTAAAGTAGACGAAAATTTGAAGGCGGTGAATCTTTCCCAGTCTAAAGGCCCGTTTTCATGAGAGCGATTTTTCGCGCGAATATTGAAAGCGAGAGCGAAATAAAATTCGAGCGATTTCGCGAGCTATCGCTTTGTGGTCGCAATTTGCCAAACCAAAAAAATCGCGCGAGTTTTAAGTTTTGATTACAGCGATATTTTGAAGCGATTTTAACTTCGGTTAGCGATTTCTAGGTGTTTTAAAATGGCGGTCTTTAACCGATAGAAGAATTTGTTGAAACTGTTGTTGTTACAAAAAAGCTTTTATTTATGAAAATTACACTCTTCATGAACGCGAAAAATAAGAGGAAATATACTCCAAAACGCTGGGGGTAAACCCCTATTTGGGAAAATAGAGCCACGGAAGGAGATTATGAAACACTGGTAACTTCCAATTTTTCTAAAAATGAACATAGGCCTATAATAACCTATTTTATACTTTTTATGATTGTAACATTTTCGTAGTGAGTTCTGAACTGATCCACTAGATTCTTCCATATCTTTTTAACTTCATCAACTATAATAAATATTTTTTTAAATTATCACTACAATTTACTGCAAATTAATATAGAAATTTCATTTTAATTCCCTGTTTCATTCATTTTTTTTAAATATCCTCCCAAGCTAATTGTTTCAGGTCTCTATTTCTATAATTTTTACTCCTTTTGTCCCATATCTCCGTGAAGTTTTTAACTATTTCAATTAAATTTTCCTTTTTTTTTTCAATTTCTACGCGTTTTACCCCAGCTTTTATCTCTTTTAATAGTTTCTTCTTTGATAATGGTTTTGTTTGTTTAATATAAGTCGTACTTTCCATATTGAAGAAAACACGATATAAAAAAAGGAGACAAAAACTGCGGAATCTAATTAAATACAACGCAAATAATATATCGTTTGTACAACGCGGTTACGCGACGCAAAACCTTCCGATTCATATTGGTGAGCTTTCATTGGCTGAAGCCTATCACGTTATAAATCACATGAAAAACGTTTCGCCAAAATCGCCTAGCGAGACGCGAAAAAGTCTACTCTGGTTAGAAGAGAGCGATTTTCCGCAAATCGCCCTCGCTCGGAGGTTTCTCTCTACTCGCTTCAAAATATCGCGATCATGAAAACACCAAGGCATTTTCTCGCGCGACTTTTAAACATATCTCTCGCAAATCGCTGGATTTTTTCTCGCAAATCGCTCTCATGAAAACGGGCCTTAAGCCTATTTGAACTATACTCGAAATCACTGTTACCTGGGTACACTACCAAAGGCAGGGATTTTTGACGTCCTCCGGAAATATAATCCCCCAAAGATAGCGATTGCTCGTTAGAAAATTTTGCTAAGAGTAAAGTTTGATATATAGATTGACACCAAAATAAACTAGAAACGTAAAAGAGCTAGTAAAATATTTACAATTTAAGTAAATACATATTTTTACCTAAAATTCAAATTTAAAGTAACACGGTGACCTCGCTATCTCGACCATTGTCATTGGTCGTAACAACGGTTTCTTCGCTAAAAAGGACATGACAACACTGTTTTAAAATAATACATAACCAAAGACTAGCGATTGGACAGAAAACCTTTGATATTTCTATGTAAATTAACACGTTGATTTTCCTGTACGAGCTTGATTGCAAAGTCCGCAAGATCGTTGTTGCGTGGGTGCGATTATTTATAAGTAGCACCGCTAAAACCACTGTGTACGATTAACGCCATCTACTGATCAGTTAATGAAGCTCCGCGTATGAGTATTATTGTTAAATGCCGACCAATTTACTGCCCCAGGTAACAGTGATCTCGAGTATAATCTTAGTTGCATATGCTAATTTCTACGTTCGCTTGCTAGTCGACGGGGGTTATTAAAAAACACCCGCGTATAAATATTGTTAAATATAAACGGCAGTGGGTCAGCTGAGCCTTTGGTAGCATTAGAAAACTAATAAATGTTTAAAAATATTTTGAAATTAAATATCAAATTCAAATTCCCCACTGAATTTTGGAGTGGATAGAGTGATCTCAAAGAAATTCACTCTATGAAAAGAGTGCTTTACGATAATAGTGATTTTTTCTCTCTCACTCTAGAGTGAGAGTAAAAATATTTTATTTCTTTCACTCTAGAGTGAGAGTGAAAATATTTTATCTCTTTCTAGAGTGACAGTGAAAATATTTTACTTCTTTCACTTTAGAGTGAGAGTGAAAATATTTTATTTCTTTCTAGAGTGAGAGTGAAAATATTTTATTCCTTTCAATCTCACTCTCTTACGCTAGCTCTAATTCGGGGAGTGACGATAAAGCGGAAAATTCACTCTTAGGAGTGGAGTGAATTTTCAAAAACTGAAGTAAAAAAATTGGAGGACGGCAGCACTCGCGAAATATCACTCGGAGTTTTGCCCAGGTCTGCCCGTCCCTATCCCCATGTATCCACCCGTTGGCGTGGCCTTAACACATATCTCACCACTGATTAATCGCATAGCTGTTAGTGGACTGAATTGTCAAATCTACTCTAAAATCTCGTCTAAAAACTAAAAATAATAACAGTCGGATATGCGGATTCCCTAATTCCTAGCCATATTTGTCACATGAAAACTGGCAGCATTGATCACGTGTATCATCGTACTGATACGAGAAAATGGCGACAAGCTTAGAGTAGAATACAGTCATGTTTTTACTCTAATTTTATTAATGTTATTGTACATATTAGGTAGTCATAACAATTACTAAATTATGTCGACAATACAAGAAAGCCTGGATGAGGTTTGTCTCGAGTACCAATTTTTATTATTAAATAAATAGAGTATAATACTGTGTAGCATATTCGGCCGGCTTTCATCCCTCTTTTTCTCAAGTCCCTATTTTATTGCCCGTATTGACTTTTCCATTATTTCAGGCTACAGGGCCAGTAAACCCAGTCTTACCCCGGCAGATACGCTACCCTGCATTTTCCTTCTTTATGAATTAGCAAGAGGGGTTTTATGTAATGGAACTAGTGATATGTGAAATAAATAAAAGTTTTGTTGTAGTAATGTAATTATTTATCTTAATTCTTGACAGCGCCTGAATATACATGTTCCAAGTGAACCATTTGAGGACCTGTGCTTAAGCGCTGTAAAAGTTTTACAGCATGTGAAAGAAGATTGGAATGCAAAAGACATAAAATTTAAGGTTAGCTAAAGATTCTTGAATCATAAATTTTTTACATACAGTAGTAAAGATTTCGTTACCATTTTTATAATTTAAATGATCTAATATTGTCATGTTTAAATATTTTTTTGATATTTTGTCAATTTAGGGTTTGACTTAGAACATATTTTGAATAAATTTTTTGTTTGATCTTAAGTAGTTTGATTTGGTTACAATTTATGAATTTTTCTTGGAGTGGGGTAGTAATAACTTTTAATTGCAAAAATAATAAGGGAATATTTGTTAGAGAAAAGTCCATAGTAAATACAAACTTAAACATATTTTGTGAGCAGTATATGCGTGTAAAGTATTTTGGGCAAGTTTCAGCTCTCCATTTCAATATATAAATCTGGGGTACAATTTCTAAGCTGCAACCTCCTCATTTTAAACAAATTTTAATACCGTTTTACTGTTGGGAAAAGATAAAAACTATCCGTACTCTTGGACAAAGCAATGGTAAATCCCCAAAAGCAGACAAATTATGGGAATTAACTAAATCTTCAGCCTGTTTTTACCCGAACATTTTTTCCCGCCCTAAATGACATTTTTCATACCCATAGACAACATTATCTCAAGAAAAACTGTACCAGAACACTAACGCCATCTACATCAACGCGCAATATTATATCACAGCTTGTCTCCACCCACCTCCCCTTAAGTGCAGTTAAAAACCCTTTCAGTTGTTTATTTTTCAAGTATATTATTATTTTTGTTATTATAAATATCAAATTAAGGCAGTAGGATGAAACCCTTCTGTCCTGACCTGTTTCCAAAATATCGAGCAGACGAATTTCATAGTGTCATTTATTGTGGTGATAAATGGTAGTTATTAACGCCAAAGCCCAATTAAATATTTCTATTTATCTACACTCACCATTGTTTTTTTTTAACTCTTTTACCGGCCAAGCTGAACAAAATACGGCTCTAATATCCTGAACAAATAAATTCGATACTTACGACACGGGGAATAAATTTAAGATCTTTCCCTCGAATTTAATGCGTGGGCCCTTAAACGATAACCTCGGTTATTCTTTATGGTAAATCCCCATCACCTTCAGATTTCGTCGGCCACAGACCCTCGGAAAGTGCTAGTGTCATAATATCATATATATTTCTTAGTTATAGAGGAAAATTTCTTATGGAAGCTATTGAAATAGATTATTTTGGTTTTAGGTTTTATCAAGAATGTATTTATTTATATTTAGGAAGAATGATTATGTTGCGACAATCGCCGGGCACGTTGAACGCCTTTCCCCCGTCTCGCGCCGGGGGAAAGACAAAACGTCACCGGAGTTTGATTTCCATCGCATTAGGTGACGTAAATTTTAAGCAGCCAATGAAATACCGGGACTATTCGTTTTATTTTAAGCGGAGGAGCGTACTGGAGGGACCAACGGGTGGATTTGAGAGAAAGGCTAAAAACCGTCTCGACATAGACCTTCTCCCTAGGTATAAATAAATACATTCTTGGTTTTATGAACTGATGTACAGAATGGTATGGTCTGTACCATAAACAACATAATTACTATATGAAAAATTAATTATGGGACAAAATATGGTTTAAATTCAAGTTAGAAATATATGTAAAGCGACTTGTGTATAAACTCAGATTAAAAATTTTAGAAACACAACTTTATTTACACAATACAGTTTAAAGTCCAATTGTTTAAGTTTACAATTTAAAGTCCAATTGTATAAGTTTACAATTTAAAGTCCAATTGTATAAGTTTACAATTTAAAGTCCAATTGGATAAGTTTACAATTTAAAGTCCAATTGGAAAAGTTTACAATTTAAAGTCCAATTGGATAAGTTTACAATTTAAAGTCCAATTGGATAAGTTTACAATTTAAAGTCCAATTGGATAAGTTTACAATTTAAAGTCCAATTGGATAAGTTTACAATTTAAACTGTATTGTCTAAATAAAGTTGTTTCTAAAATTTCTAATCTAAATTCAAGCTATATAAACTGTTTTTTAATCTCATTATTAATATTGTATCATTCATATAGTTCCGTTCTCTTGATTTAGCAGAAGTGATTTTGCTTTTGTGTCTTTCCCGGATGTTTGTTTGATCTATTGTCACAAATGACTTATAAATATCTTAATTAGTAAACCTTGAAGTCTTACATTATAAATGGCCAACAACAAAAAGTGTGAAGATCTAATTTATTCGATATCATAGAAACTAGATAATTATATCTTAGTATAGCGAGTTTACATCAGGATTCTGTAACTCTACCTAGGAATGGCTATCACGGCAGGTTTTGTCTCAATCTTGCAAAAATATTGTTTCATCATTTTGACGTTAGATTGTACTTTTAGGGTTTTACATGTTTCATTGGTTAAAAAAAAGTTTTACAAAAACTGCTAAGCCAAAATGAGAAAGGGAGAACACTCTTTATAGAATAACTTAAAATGAATAAGAAAATGGATTAAAAACCTTGAAGTCTTATTTTTATTTGCAATATTGATTCAAACTTGAAACTTAAAATAATCTAAAAAAGCTAATGCCATCAAATAAATGTATGCATTTTGTTCTGCTGTTTTAACACCAAGTCTAAACGATGGCAGACAAAATAGTAGTTTTAATTGACAGCCGTATGTGGATTAGCTAGTATTTGGCATCATTTAAATTTCTTTGTTATCAGTGGCATAGCTAGGATTTTGTTTCGGGTTGGGGGGCACGCCATTGAAAAAAAATATATATTTGTACATACAACCATACGTTTCGGGGGGGAATGTCACCCCTGTGCCCCCCCCCCCCTGGTTGTGCCTTTTTCCTTATTATTATTGTTATATTATATTTTCATCAATTTTTAATACTCTCCAAACATCTTCAGCCATAATGGCATTTAAACCTTAAATATGAGGAAACTCGGGTTTTTGACAGCAGTATTATGAGGAGGTTGTGGTCCAGAAGGTGGATGAAATCAGTGTGCTAAATTTTACTTAAGGGGATATGGCCAAAGAAACATTCCTAGGTTGATGTATATGGATTCTCACTTACCTAGATTCAACACATATATTTAGATATTTGTGGCATCACTATGACGATTGTATGTAGTAGAAAAAGGAAGAAAAACTCAGGGTTACTAAACAACTAGATTTCAGCAAAGATATCAACCACTCTTACCTTTGTACAGCTTTGGTTTATTGTAATTTTTTAAAGATGGGCTGTTCTATCTATTTGTTTCTTGCAATTTTAATGATTAACTAGGCCTAAAATATCTTACTCCATTGGAAATTGTTGTAGCTCTTTACAGATGGACACACAAATCGACTGGTAGGCTGCTATTTGGACAATGATCCAGAAGACATTGTTCTCATAAGGGTTTATGGCAAAAGTACAGAACTCTTCATAGATCGAAATTTAGAGGTAGCTAACATGATGTTTATGGAGCGAACTGGATTAGGATCACCTGTTTATTGTGGTTTCAAGAATGGTCTCTGTTACGGTTACTCACCCGGGGATGTGCTGGATGAAAACAGTGTTCGAGACCCATTAATATCAAAGTTAGTTCACTTAAGTCTTGCATTAAAAATTTGTTATGATTGGACTTCAATTTAATGTAAAAATGCTCTTAGACTAATTGCTGTGCAAATGGCCAAAATGCACAGTGTAAAACTTGATGAAAGTTACATTAAGCATGTGGACCTAAATGCCTGCATTTTTCCACTACTCCGAAAATATGCTGCATTAGTACCAGATAAATTGCAAGTAAAAAACAGGTATTTCAGTGGTTACATTGATTTAATAGTCTGTCTATTTTGCATTAGTACAAAAACAATAAGCAGAATTTAGATACTTTTAATTTTATAGGAAGGCAATGCTTGATTAACCGTATGATTTTTGAGGTATTATCTGTGATTTATACATTTAAATAATGACATTAATTTTTATTTCAGTTTCAAGGTGGATATTCTTCAGAGAGAAGCTCTAGAAAGTGAAATAACATTTTTAGAAAAGCATTTGACCAGTTTAAATTCACCAGTTGTGTTCTGTCATAATGATTTGTTACTAAAGAACATTCTATTTGATCAAAAAACAGGTAATTAATGATATAGTAAGGTATCGACTAATGCACTGAATGAAATGTAATCTGGCAATGAGTTTTTAGGATTAAAAAACCCTAATATTCTAACTTCAGATTTTAATTTTGAAGTTTACCTCAAAAACTTGATTAATCAAACAAATTAATATCAAATAAAATTCTGACCTAACCTCTAAGGAACTTATAAATTTGTATGATTTTTTGTCGCATTGTTGTCATTTTACAACTTTTTAGTGCCAAAAATTTATTGATAAGCTTACTTATTTTGACATGAGAAGCCACCAACGGTCGAACATTTACAAAATACACATAAACTTGGTAGAAATAACCGTTTTTTAATAAGAGAAAACCGCGGTACTTGGGCAATATATGCCTTCAAGGCGGGTACAAGATTTAAATCTTGTACCCGCCTTGAAGGCATATATTGCCGAAGTACCGCGGTTTTCTCTTATTAAAAAACGGTTATTTCTACCAAGTTTATGTGTATTTTACTTATTTTGAGACGATTTTTTAGCATTTTCTCCAATAGACCTGCCTGTATGCTCGTCCTGCTAAAAGCCCATAAATTTGGCCTAAGCCATAGCCCCCACCCACAGTGCAGTTACGTGGCAAGCTGCAGAAAAATTGTAGGTTTAATTGACAGCCGTGGCTTGGCTAGTGCTTGGCTTAATTTCAATATCTTTTTAATTGTCTTTACAACCCTAAACCTAAGACTTAAAAGTCTAATCTTCGACACCATACTCAGAATCGGTTTGACCACGTGATTAAAGAAATCAAATGTTTTCAACCGATACATACGAAGTTCCTCAAACCTATAAGCTACGTAGCATCAAAGATAGTATAAACCGCTTACCCGAGTTTCGAAATTACTGTCTCCCCTAGACAGGGGTTAGAAATAAAAAACCTGTACCCAAAAAACCAGAGGGTTTGTAATACTGGGTTTTTTAATTTATTTAAGGTTTTAATTGGGTGTTTTATATGTATTTTTGGGATTAATTGGGTTGTTGTGATTTTGTAGTTTTTTTATTAAATTTCCATTTTTACTTTTTAACAATTTCAGGAAAGGTGTCTTTCATTGACTATGAATATGCCGCACCAAACTATCAAGCATTTGATATTGGAAACCACTTCTGTGAATATGCAGGTGATGTTTGAATTCATCATTGGTTTTTTAATGAACCTTTTGAACATTCAAGGGCTCTTTCAACTGAGAAAACCAATTCTATACAGTTATTTGATTTTACCAAATTAGACCTTGAACCCTATTTTGATCCCCAGTGTAAGGCTTGAAAGAATTGACATACATATTACAGCTTTTATAGCTTTTTACCAATTCTCCACCCATGACTTACAAAATTGCCTAAAATGCTGCAGGTAATATGTTTTAATTCCCACTTGTAAAAATCCACAGTAATTAATCATAATGTAGATTAAAGTTATCAATTTGTCAGTTTTTTTTAACTCTGAGAAACTGAAAATTGTATTAACAAGAAATTTTACAATGGCCATAGAATTCAAAAAAGCCATTTAAACCTTAAAATCTAGCTACCTTAGGGGTCAAGGATGAAATTTCATAAAATCACTTTATACTGTATCTGGAAAAATGGTCCTATTGATATGAAGAATGCATTTTCTACAGTGACACCTATTATTATTATTATTATTATTATTATTAGTAAGGGTTGGGTTAGACCCAACCTAGCACTAAGACCAGAGGTCCATTGTGCAGCCCCAGCCTTTTAAACATGGAAAATCCCAGTCTCTGAAACGAAGCGCAAGATTTGCTTCGCCGGGATGTTGGAAAAATCGCTTGTTTCCAGCCCATGCATACCAAGATGCCCAAACCTTTGAGCCGCATAAGAATCACAGACACAAAGGACAATTGAGGAAGTTTCATCCTCTGCAAGGCATGCCCTGCACATAGGACTCTCACTGATACCAATCAGATGCAGTTGTCTATTAAGCTGGCAGTGACCTAAAAGTAGGCCCGTAACCACCATGATACTACGCTTAGAGAGCGAGAGCAACTGAGTTGCTCTTTTCTTAGAAGGCCCAGGAATAAACTCCTTGGCCTGCCTCTGACCATCCGTCTAAAGCCAAAGCCTGACCTGTCTCTCAGGGTATCGGAATAGCAGGTTCAGCACCGAAGAACCAAGCCTCCACACCCTCCTTGGCCAGAGTGTCGGCCATCTCATTGCCATGATGCCCCTTATGACCAAGCACCCAATACAGTTGAACCCTATTATGGGTGCCTAGATCTGAAAGGAGATCCAGACAGCTAAAACGAGCTTAGAAGTAATACTAAACTGATTAAAAGCCATAAGGGCAGCCTGACTGTCCAAGAAAATCTTAACAGTTTTGCACTGATGCTTCTTCTTAATACAGAAGTCTACACAGAAGCATATGACCGAAATCTCAGCCTGAAAAACTGTAGCAAAAACGACAAGGCTCTCAGAGAAGCCAAACTTCTTGGTCTAACAATAAACTCCAGCACCCACCCCCTGAGTGAGTCTTAAAGCCATCCGAACTGTGTCGCCAGACCAGTCTAGACGACTTGGAAAGTAAACACTAAACTGCTTTTCAAAGTTTAACTTTGCAGCTATGTTGTCAGAACCCATAAATTAGATCGAAAATGACCAGAATATTGCTGAAACAATTTGGTGTGGCTGCACTCCCAATTAGCAGGCCTCCAACAACCATTATGTAGTAACCGATAGGCATTCATAATTGCAACCTCCTCTGTGTTAAGATGAAGCGGTAGAATATTCAGGAGCACCTCCAGAGAAACGCTTTGGGCTGTTCTCATAGCTCCTGTAATGCTGACACAGGCCAGCCTTTGCACAGTCCGTAGCTCAGCCTGAACTGACTTAAGCACTACCTTCGGCCACCAAACCACTGCTACGTAAGTCAGCATAGGCCTGATTATCATGGCATAGATCCAATACACAACCTTTGGGCTAAGACCCCAAGACTTGCTTATGGTACCCCTTACTCTCCAGTATAACATTTTAGCCTTCGTGATACTGAGATTAAGGTGTGGCTTCCATGTTAGTTTACTGTCGAGAGTGACACCGAGGTATTTTACCTCGAGGCCAACCTCCCTACACCAGCCTTCCACCGAGATGAGAGCTTTTCTCATCATAGCCAAAATGGTTCACCAGTAATGATCATTGCGACATCGTCAGCATAACCAAAGCCGCGTCAGATATCCCTGTTTAGCCTCACCAAGAGTTTGTCCATAACCAGGCACCACAGCAGGGGTGAAAGAATACCCCCCTGAGGGCAGCCCCGGCTGGTGGTGACCCTCAGCGATTTGCCTAGCCAGTATGCCTTCGCGACTCGATCAGTCAACATAGAATCGATCCATAGACACAATGTGTAATTGGATACCAAATGCTTAGCAGCCTTAGAAGCTTCATCAAAAGCCCCCTTGATATCCAGAAAAACAGCTAGCGCTATTTCTTTGAACTCAATTGCATGTTCAAGGCAAAACGTAAACTTATGTACAAATCCCCCAATGTATGCTACGGGAAACTGCTTTGTTGATGGCAAGCAGTAGAATAGATGGTAGCAGTGAGAATTTGCTCATTTTCTCCGTCAGGTAGTGTAGATCCTAGTTTTGATTTATCCTGCACTTGTCTAGTGCTGAATACATTGGGCCCTTATGCCCAATTCCAACTTAGGGGGGGCAACTCTTATGATAATAATTATACATCAATTTGTCAGTTTATTTAATTATTTATTTATTAATAAATAAATGAACTAATTAATTTATTAATAAATAAATGAACTAATTAATTTATTAATAAATAAATGAACTAATTAATTTATTAATAAATAAATGAACTAATTTATTGGCATTTTCTCTTGCATTTCCCAGATTTATAAAAAAATTCTTGATTTTAAATAAAGGTTTGGATACATATGTTCCTGAGCTTTACCCTGATGAAGCGTTCCAAAAAGAATGGCTCAAAACTTATTTGGAAGCGAAGAGGGAATGTGAAGGTGATAATAGGCACGTGACTCAACATGATGTTGAAATACTTTACGTCCAAGTTAATAAATTTTCATTGGTAATTTGACGTCTTTTTTAGTTTAAACAATTAAAAATGATGGTAATTATACAAAGATATTTGTGTAATTCCTTATCATAAGGCATAACCTTTTACCATAGTGTTGATGACAGTAACCTGACTTATTTTAAAACTAGCAGAGAAGCCCCCCTACAGGCGGGCCCTCAGCTAGTTGTGTGTTTCGAGTCACCCCACCCTAGTAAGGCCCCCCTGCCAGTTTTCCCCATGCGAGAATTTGCGTGGTACCCTTTCCCCATAGTCGAACCACCCCCTTTTTCCCTCGCTAAAATAACTTGAAAAGCTCTCCTTCTCTCTCGTCCCAAACCCCCCAGTGAGGCAACCCTCCCCCTTTTCCCCTGCAAAAATAAAGAAAAACTCCTCTCTCGTCGCAAACCCCCCTGTACCCAATGGAAGATTTGCTCCCCCCTCATGACGAACAGAAACAAATACGCTCATCCCTGAGCCCCGATTCCCCTCTGTCCCGCGCTGTTTATAGTTGAACCACCTCAGAAACGAAGCGAAAGGCAGTCACGGTTTCCCTCTGTTCCACGGACCGCTTTCTCTTTGCCCCGACCTCTGTTGAAAAAAGAGCTACTTGACGTCCAGCTGACAATTGCTTTAAGCATAAACTGAACTGAAGTTCTCCATATTTCGTAATGAATGAGCTACATCAAAAAAGTTATTTTATAGAAAGGCCTATTCCACTCATTAACAATTTTATTTCTGAAAAATGTTGTTGATTTGTAGTGGAACAATGCGCTTTGAAAATTTTTGACGCTTTACATGCCAACCACGTTATCTTGAGGTTATCAGGCTGAATGGAGTAGAAATTGTAATCAAGTTTGAAACTTAACTGAGACCTCGTGTTGCTAATAGCATTGAAGGCATTTAAGGAGTTTGTACTGGCAGTTGTCTTAGCGCAGGGACTATTATAGTAGCCTTGCTCTGTACTCTCATATATGTCTGTCTTTAATGAGATGAGGACTTCAAAAGCTAGAGCAGTAAGCCATATGTGGGTGAAAGTATTGTATTAGGAACATTTCAGTGAAAATAAATATGGTAGAACTGTTCTGAAACAGTTATTTAACAGAGGAATTTCCCTACGTTGTAGTGATCAACAATCTATAATGGTATAAATTAGACCTTAAACTCCCAATAGATGACATAGTGGTTCTATGTTGGTATGTAAACTAGCTTGTAGCTAATGTTGGTATCCTCAATAAAGATGCTTTTATTATTATTATTATTATTATTATTATTTGTTTCATAAAGTAGGCATGGAAAGAGCTTAAAAATGGTATGAAATGTGAATTGTAAATCACTCCATGCAGTGTTATTTGTTAGGTCACTTCAATAATTTGTGGTTTTACTATCATTATTTATTCCTCTAAAATGTTGCTTCATAAAAAAGCTGTTGAATTATGAATTAGTAATGGCATAAGTAACATAATAACAATAAGTATGACAATTAATGAGATTTACAACCAAACTGATTTTCATAGTTATTGCGTAATCAAGATGTTAATTTTCTCAGCACAGAGCCCTCTTGTGTCTAAAATATGCGAGACTTCCGCTAAGCCAAAATATCTGGTTTCCGATAGATAGGCGGAATATTAGGCTAAAATGATAAAAATTAAAAAGTTTTTCTCGGCGCCACAAGGTCATGTTTTTTTATCCCGCGTGATTCGCACGTGGGCTTAATAACAAAGCCAAAGCCCCTCACGACTCCAGGACGCTCTCTCTGATATTAGGCTTCAATTTTTATCGAAAAGTAGTCATCCAAAATGGTAAGCCGAGAGTCCAAGTCACAGCTTGAAGAGAGTATCAGTGCCGAAAAAGGTTCAGTTAGAAAATTAGCATTAAAGCAATAGGAAGTGTCATACTTATTATGTTACTTTTGGTAATGGGAAAATATGATAAGTGTTTTGAGCTGCCATCTTAAGTGAGTATGGCTATGTGAAGGAATTAGTAGTATTTATGCTAGTCTACGGTTGCTGTCATTTGGTTAAGAATTTACATAGACTGCAATAATAACCAGTTTGGATATCTCTCAACCTTAACGCTATCAAAATGATTCCTAAAATGTTTTTTTGTTTATCTCGAGTTAATTTGGTTCACACTATGGTGGCTTGTGACCTTAACTTTACCAGTATAATAATTCATTTTGACCTCTCATCTCTGGAGGATATGTGGTTATTATATTATACTAGGCTTAATTCAGTTATTTAAATGTTTCATGGACTTATACTTATCACCATTTTTATAGGCAGCACACATGATGTGGGGTATATGGGCCATCATTCAGGCAACACATTCAGCTTTAGATTTTGACTTCTTAAAGTAAGTGAAATTATTTATATAACAATGAAGACAGGTAAACATTTTCAAAATTTCTTTATCTGTTTATTAAAAATTAATTGGACATATAAATAGTCAAGTTTTATTTAAATCACTATAAGCGCACAGTAAGCATTTGAAGAACATAACTAGTTTGGACACTTTCGATGGTTGTTAAGGATTATAATTCATAGATATATTAATTTTGTTGCGGGTTTGCGACACTTAAAAATATCTGATGCAATCACCAAGCAAAAAGATAACAGTTAACTATTGAGTATGTGGAAAAGACAAGGCCAATAAGAAATCATCTAGTGGAAAATTAATGATATATTTTAATAGTTGAGCCTAAGCAAATCCCAAAGGATGTTTACCTCTATCAAGGAAAGTACCCAAGGTGTTTATTTCCAATTTTGTTCAAAGTTGCGCGTAATGTAGACCTATATAAGGTATGAAATTTCCCAAAAGGAGACGTTGCACTACCCATTGGATTTGCCATGGCAACTGAAAATGTTTTTGACCACTTATAACAAAAATAAGATTTTTTACTTATTTTACCCAAAAATTGATTAATTTTACCCCAAAAATGTTCCAATTTACCCAAAAATTGATGAAATTTATGTAAATGTGGTTCAAATAACACATTTGGTGATTTTCAAATTAAAAAAAATTAAAAACCAAGAAAATCCCATGGTTTTTTAAATGGAGATTCAAGTGATCAAAAACATTTTGGGTTGCCATGGCAAATCAAATGGGTAGTGCAACGTCTCCTTTTGGGAAATTTCATATCTCATATAGGTCTACATTAAGCCCGACTTTGAACAAAATCGGAAATAAATACCTTGGATACTCACTCTCCTTGTAATTATGAGGCCAGTTAGATTCTGGTCATACAGCTATGGTGATGGCTGTACTTCTTTTTTCAGAAAGACAAGCTTTTAAATAATTTTAAACTGTAAGGGAATTGCAATGTTATAAGCTCCGGTATAACCAAAGAAATTAATAATCCGATTTAAAACCGTAAAAATCTCCAATAGAAATTTTAAATTACACATTTTGGAGGAACTGTTCATTCAAAATGTTGGGATTTACAAATAAATTAATATTGTTAATTTGATAAAAGGTATGGAAAAAGGCTTGGTTATATGAATTCCTTTATTGGGGGTCCTACATGTTTGATAAGAAATTAGAAGCTACAGTTGCCTCTATTTAAGAAACATCAATCAAACTTAAATAACATCTTATTATGTTGGGCCATTATTTACTTACTTTAAAATTGCAGAAATTAGAATGGTTTTATTATTTAAGAGATGCCTATATTATGTAGTTAAATTCAATAGCATCATGTTTTTCTTCATTAGGTATGCTTTTGGAAGGATAAGCGAGTACCACAAGCATAAGGAAAGTCTCTTGTCTCTAAACCTTCCTGGAGAAAATGAAGCCACCTTAAATGGTACCTGTGAATCATGAAAATAACCCAATATACTTTATTTTTTTAACACAAAAACCAATGGACTATTTTTTAAAAAGCAAAATGGTACTATAGATGACTTTATAGCCAAATTTATATAAATTTAATATATGAAGTTAAATTGCTAGGATAAGAAATTGTTATATAATATTGTACTTAATTTTCAAATTCAGTTTCTGTAATATATTGCTAAATTTATATTAATTAATTTTCCAAAAATGGAAGGCTTGCAATGGTAGACTGACGGTGATAAAAGTAGTTTTTTTAAATATAAATGAAATGTTGAAGAGTGTCCTGTGATGTACTATACAGATATTTTTATGAATTTAGTGTAATCAAACCCTTTTTGTACCTGTAACGTCTTGATGTGTACTTAACATACATACCATTGTTGAACTTTCAATGACAAAATATTTAATTTTTATTCCAGTTGATTGAGATTTATTTCATTTCCAAGTTTTAATGGGCATTATAAGCTTACATTTTTTTTATATTGGTATCAGTAACATTTCTTTTTTTAGGTTTGTTGAAAACTTGTCTAAGTGTTGTATACTATTTCTTCAAAGGGGGTGTAAAGGTTTTTGTATGCTTTGATCAAAATTTAATTGTATGCTACCAGGATGGAGAATACTTTTCGTCTGAAGTTTGCGGGTTATGATCAATCCTAAGATTTTAGTAAACTACCCAATTCGTTATACTCCCTATAAACTGAAATTGTTGAATACTGCTTATCTTTGAATTGATAAATATTTACTGTTACCATAAGTAACATAATAACACTTCCTTTTCTTTTAATTCCATTTTTTTAATGATAGTCTGTTTCGTCAATATAAAAATCATAACATAGTTAATGGCTGACAATTAATTACTCGTTATTTTGTTACTAGTTAGAAATTGTCAGGTAAGGATGCTCGAATTCGCTGCCACCATTCTTTCTTAGTAGATCAGCCAAGGCAAATGAAAATGGAAATGCATTTAAAAGTAAAACTTAGGAACTATAATGATTATTTTTGAATCATAAAATTTAATATTATAAACTCATGCTTCGTTTCAAATTTGAATACACATTTTGGCACAAATATATTTTCATCAAACTAACTCGACAGTAAACTTGCCACTGTAGAGAGTTACCGATTTCCTGTTGGGATACTTTGATTAAGCAATTGTTCTGTGACTGACTATCATTAATATAAAACAATGTGTCATGCTTATAACTATTATGTTACTTATGCAACTACTATGGGTTTTTTGTGGCCCAATTTTTTCAGTTATATTAATTAATATAACAAATAAGATTATAATAATCATTATTAGCTTTATTTTTGTTTGAATTTTTATTTTTTTCTCTTATGTCTTGCCAGTAAAAAGGTAGTGCTTTTAGGAACTTTTTTCCTGCAAAGTCAATAAGTAATTTTTTTAAACATTTGTCTGTATAATTTTATTAAAAAGCTATGAAAACTAGTAAATTGTTTTGTTTGATATTTATAAAAGTAATAGTTTATCAAATTGACCAAAGTTAGCAAGTGTATGATCGTACCATTTGTTTTTTGGCATTTAGTTTTAAATTTTAATGCACTACATTGTTGTTGGTGATAGTTTTTTTTATAAGCTCAAAATATTTTTCAAATAAGTGATTTTGGCCAGGTGGAAAATGCTAATTTTACTGGTTGCTATGTTAGAGCATAGGAAACTGCTTCCACAGTTCACAGTGAAATCTATCATTTTAAACCCTGAATTTTGGGGCATTTCATGAAATATTTTTAATTTTGTCCTCAATTATGTATCCGAGTTGCAATTTGAAAGAATACATAATGTGTTCCATTATTTAAGTTATGTAAATTGTTATGATAAATTTTGTCTACCCTTAAACTAACTGAAGTACTTAATTTTCCTAAATTTCAGTGTGATTATAGCCAAAGTTGCATTTTTCTCAAAAGAAATGTGTTGTGAGCCACCTCATTTTTCAAAAACAGTGACAATAGTTATATTTTGTGGAACTCTAAATAATAATAATAAAACCATCTTTATTGAGGATGCCAATGTTAGCTTACATCAAGGTCCTCTACAAATAAAAAAAATAACATTAATTGAGCTGATAGTTTCCACTAAATATCTTTAAAAGTAACGCTCTTTTTGCAAAGAAAGAAGGACAATTATAATAATGATTACAAATTGATAAATAATAAAGTAACTTTATTTAAAGAATTAAAAATTGTTGTATATTTTTAAAAGTTGGGCGGAGTTTTGAGTGTAATTTTAATTGGGACCTAATATTGCATATCACATAGGATAAAATATCACATTTTGATTATTTGAGAAGTGTGTCACCAACGTAAGATTGGTGGTAACCCTGTACAATAGTAAGGAGATTTTTTTATTGAAAAAGGCTTAGAACCATTCTAGAATTTGCAAATGAAAGCTCAAATAATTGACTATACTTTTGGAATACAAAGCTTTGATACTAGAAATCCATATCTTTGCTGCCAACATGGTAACAGTATCTTTCACTCTATTTTCAAAACTTATATTAAAAATAGTTATATTACCTTTTATACTAACAATGAAAATGTCCTCTTTCTGACATTATAGATTATATTTCTAGTAAATTTTTTTAATAAAAAAATTTTCTTTCTTAAAGACTGCCCATTCTTACGTTTGCCATGGGATAATTTCTTTAATGTGTTATGATAAATGTTTGTTTAAAACTCGAAAATTATAAAGGGTTTTTCCTAAAATATTACTAGCAGGGATTTATAAATACTTTACGGAGCTATATGCCACCAAATTGTATTGAATTTATTTAATCTAGTTAAGAAAGTAATAATGAAAGAAATAGTAAAGCTATTATTTTTATTATTACTTGAAGATATGCATCAATTTCCTAAGCAGCACAAAAAGAACATACCTATTACCAGAGAAGTAGCCAACTTTATAAACTGCTAATGCTATTCGCTTGAAACATGATCCCGCCCCAGGGCTGTTTACAATTTTTCCAAATAAGTTTCAAAAGATCAAAATTTGGTCATGATATTTATAAATATTAGGGAAATAAAATTTGATTTTCCAAAAAGCCCATGTTATTACTAGGCAGTATTTATGTATTATGGAAATTGGCAGGAAAATTGCTCCCACTAAAAACTGCCACAAGCCTGAAGATGCGAGTCTCATTTCTATGGTTTGCATGGATACTTCTCTGTTAATTAACTTTATGGTAACTCATACCTTGTGAAAAATTAGTTCTGTGTCAGTCATATATTCTGAACAATTTTAAATATTATTGCAATATATTTTCCCAAAACTATGTATTATACCACGTTTTTTTAGATAAATATGTAACATTATACCTTCCTTGTAAATTTATAAATCATATGGACCAGTTTACAAGCATGTAATAAATATATTAAATTTTGTCCTTTTTGAATAACTTTCATTAATTATTTAGTGAATTAGATGACCAATATACATTTAGTAGTAGGAAGAGATGATACAAGAGGTAGACTTTCTGGACATATGGAGAAAATACCCCAAAAAGATGGACCGCTTGTGGATTGGGTTATTAGCCTAACTGATTACTTTTTTGGGTGGAACGGAACATGCAAAATCTCAAAGAAATTTACCCAACAAAACCAAATTTATGATGTTTAGTTCCTAATTGAGTAATGCAGCAGAAAGGAAACTCAATTCTTTAGGGTTTTATGATATTTTGTTCTGGAATACACATACTCCCATATTTAGACAGCTGACACCTTAAGAAACTAGGTATTTGTCAAACCAATATGGCAACATAAGTACTGAAGTACCAGTTCAAGGTGTAACAGCTTAAAATTTAATTAACCGTTTTAGGAAAGGACATATTCGCTTGAAAACCTGATTTTGGAGGGTTTGTAATTTAATAATACCTATAAATTTGCCTTTACTATAATTTTAGGATTTCCTGGTACTGCATTTATTACAGTAGAACTTATATTTGAATATAATGAAATGTATGAATAACTTCAAACTGTTTGAATTAAATGGGAAACTGCTAATTAGGTCGCTATATTTGCCTGAAGAAGGAAACAGTAATACCATTTTTGTAGTACACTATTTTAATTCTATTTTTAAATAACATTTCTGTTACCAATAAAATTCAAATTTCCTCTTGATAACTCTACTAACCATACTCTGAATTTTAGGTGCAGTGAAGAACGCACAGCTATAGATAGCTTTTTTCTAAAAATATTCTTACAGAATCTTTTTCTAGGGATAGTTGTTCCTTGGTGGATAAACTATCGAGGAAGCATTATGACACTTATCTGCTCATTAAATAAATCAAACTTTCTTTTATCAGAAAATAAATTAACTCAAGAGAAAATGAACTATAATTCTAAGAAAAATGAATGTGCGAGAATTTGTTGCTTGTCAGTGAATATTGAGATAAATATTCTAAATACGAAAATGAAACGTTTATTAAAATGTTTTTTATTAACAATACACAGTTAAAAAATGAGATAATGCAACTTGCAAGAACAGTAATTTTGGAACACTCAGTAAAATAGACAAAACTTTGTTAGATAAGTCATACTGAAGTTTTGTGATAGCTCTCAGAATTCTAGAAGGATGATAAATCAATTTTGATCTTTCTGAAACAATTACTCTACCTCAGAGTATGTTAATGAGCGAACAAATTTGTACTTACATTTTTCAAAATTTTAAACCCTAAATGCATTAAAATAATACTTAAATCAATAATGGCAGTGTAAGCAATACCACTGGTCCCAACTTTAGTGAAAGTCACTTGTATTTTTTGTATTTATTTATAAAGGTATCGACACTGAACTTTCTTTGACAACCTTTAAAATTCATGTAGCGAATTTTGCCAAACACAGCTCGTTCAGCCCAACCTTGATCATGTATCCCGCAAATGGACCACATGCATCCTGTGAAACAAATAATTATGAATTATCCCAGATATGAATCTAAATAGTTAGTTTTGTTAGATTTCAAATAAAATGGATTCAAAGAACTTAAATTTTATAATTAAACGACTGTTCTTATAAATTTAGATGAATTTATTTCTGTAGCAATGAGAATTTGGGGCCAACCAATAGCAAATTTCTAGTAATTGTAGTTATTAAATTAAATTCAGACTAGGTAATTTCTAGCAAACCACCACTGAAGCCGAACAAGGTATATTAATAATAAAATTTTTTATTGAGGATATCAACAATTAGCCAGAGGCTAGTTTACATATTGGCCCTCTAAATTTAAGTTAAAACAGAAGAAATAGAAAAGTTTAAAATTTGTCTAAAAATTTCCAGTCTTTAGGTAATCTAAACACTTCAATTTAAGAGTCATTCCATGTCAAAGTCACAGATTTCGATGAAATTTGGTTAACTGGTGTAGTTTAGCATAAACGATCCCACGTAAAGTAATTTTGTCTAGAAATTTTTTGAACAGACGACTACGTACAACCGTTCCATCCAGTCTACTTCCAGCTATACCACCACGAGAGCTTGTAATTAAACAAGCGCAGTCTAAATTGGCCCAGAAAACCAACTACGATAGACGCCATGGCGTTCGTGACCTGCCAGATTTGAAGAACGGTGATCGGATGTGGATTCGGGACAAAACGAGTCGATGGACGAGTAATCCGGAGAGCTGAGCGCCCGAGATTTTACGTGGTTGCTACAACGCAACCGCTATCACCTCATTCCACTACCAGAACCTGTCATTGATCCGTGCTACTACCAGTCACCGACTATGGACATACCTGGTCCAAAATCCGTTCAGACTACCATACCTGATATGGACTGGAACGATGCAGATACGCCGACACTAACAAATGAGTCATTTGGTTAGTTGAGGTCAAGTCCAGTTCAACAGAAGTCTACACCGATAACCACTAGATCCGGCGGAGTTGTTGTTTCACCGAAACGTTTGAACCTATGAACTTAACTTTGAAGATGTAATTATAAAAGTCGGGGAGGATGTGTTATCACGGTTCTGATAAAGAATGTAAAATAATATTTTGTCTATTGTGTCGGTTTAAGTGACCTTGATATTTGTTACTTTCTAAACGCGTTAATAAAGTAAATCCAAGTAAAAAAACAAGGTGTAATTTATTAGTTAAATAAATTAGCTGTTATCGCTTCCAACATTACATCATGAGTGAGATTAAAAATTAAACGAACACATTTCAATTCAGTTGTGTTATGACGTCAAAGCTGCTGACGTCATGTTACGTAAACCAGTTCAATTCATCTTATTAGTTCAGCAGTTCATTAGATTGTCAACAACCATAAATAAATAACACTCCTCCATTTTGACAAACAATAACAAAACAAATTAATTAAATGTCTTTAACCCAAATTCAATAACCGTAAAATATTATGGAAGTTATCTTTAGTTAATATTTTTGTTAATATGTCTGCGAGATTACGACGCGATTCTATATATTTTAACACAAACAGACCTTTATCTAAGTTATCTTTAACGAAGTGAAATCGCAAATCTATATGTTTAGACCTTTGGTTTTCAACACTATTTCTCGCATAAAATGGTAGATTGATTGTCACATGAAATATGTGGAAGTTGAAACATAGTAGTGAAAGATTTGAGTTCGTCGATAATAGGTAGAAACCATAAAAGTTCCTTTGTTGCCTCGGAAAGAGCGTAATACTCGGCCTCCATGGAGGATAAAGAAACCGAATGTTGACGAATTGATCTCCATGACACCAATGAGTTTCCCAGTAGTACCATATAGCCACTGTGAGAGCAACGCGTGTCTTTATCCGCGCCCCAATCACTGTCACTGTATATCGTTATTTGGGGTTTGATCTCATTACGATAAATGAGTCCCACGTTACAAGTTGTAGATACGTATGAAGCCAAATTACGTAGATGAATCCAATGACTGAACGCCGGATTTGAGCTGAATTGAGATAAAGCCACTACTGAGAAAAGTACATCAGGCCTCGTTCTCTGAGCTATAAATAACAATGCTCCAATTAGTGATCTATATGGATATTGTTCCATCCTTTGTTGTTCATCTAAGGCAGTTGGGCAATCATTCCTAGTGAGTATAACCAATGGATTCAGAGGTAATCGCACTGGTACTGATGATAATTGATATTTCTTGGCCATTTCTACAATATAATTTTCCTGATGGATCCGTAATGAACCGTCTGTGCGAAAATCGAACTCCACTCCAAGTAATTTCCTTATGGGACCAAGGTTTTTCAGTTGATATCTGGTTGCCAGGATATTGTAAACCTCATCAGTTGTGTCCTTATCTCTGGCCAAAACAACCAAATCATCGACATAGACTAATACCACTGCTCGAAATGGTAAGTAATAGATGCAATTTGTCCCGGCCAGCTTCTTGAACCCCAACTCTCCGAAACTGCAATCGAACTCCATATGCCATCGGCGACCACTCTGGGGTAGGCCGTATAATGATTTTAGGAGCTTTAGACATTTGGATGGACCAGGGATTTCAAAACCAGGGATAAATTTCATGTACACCTCCTCCTCCAGTGTGCCATATAGATACGCATTTTTCACGTCAATATGATGATGAACCCAGCCAAAAGTAATAACAAATAGTGCAATGAAAAACCTTATAAGGCTAAAGTTCACCACAGGAGAGAATGCATTATCATAGTCAATACCTTCTGTCTGATTCCAACCCTGGGCGACCAGTCTAGCCCTGTACCGAATAACCTGGCCTTTACCATCTCTCTTTACTGCAAAAACCCAACGGCAACCGACTATCTTCTTGTTAGTGGGGGTTTCCACAACAACTGCAACTTCCCTTTCCTTGAAAGTGTCCACTTCATCTTGCATGGCTGCTTGCCATTGTTCTTTCTGTTTAGAAGTGATCGCCTCTTGATATGTTTTGGGAATGACAATCTCTGCGCAATAGGCCGCATACTCTTCCTCATCAGGGTCCGTATCTATGGTTGACATCAAAGACGAAACCAACGACTTCTTTGAAAAATCGAACGCCGTAATATCGCATATTAACTGATGGTCTTCCATATATTTCACCACCTCAGGTTTAGATCTTAAACGTAGTCCCGTAGGATCGAAGTAATATATGTCAGCTTGACCTCTAGAATTTCCACCCTGTCTTACCACAACCTCTCGTCGGAAACCAGCTGGTAATTGAGGCACTACAGGTGGAATGGTAGTTGCAGGGATATCTGTTGGAATAGTGGGCAAAGGTGATTGACAGACCACTTGATCTGTTTGGTCGTCACATTCCACTACGTCTCTAATATCGGGAATATCCATAATCCAATCCATGAGAGATTTTTCCTCTCTTGGCCTCAGAGGCTGAATATGGTTGATTCCTCGTTTCTCTTCGTCAAATGTGACATGCATGGTCTCAATTACCGTGTTTTCCTCCGGGTACCAAATTCGGTGTCCCTTCGTATTCATTGCGTAACCCACTAAAACACCCAATTTAGCTCTCCTATCAAGTTTCTGACGACACTGAGCCGGGATATGCACGAACGACAAGCTGCCAATACGCCTCAGGTGTAATGCGCTTGGTTTACGTCCTCTCCACATTTCCAATGGGACCATATCATCGAGTGTGGCGTGTTTTGAGTGATTCTTCAGGTACGATGCAGTAACAACCAACTCCGCCCATAAAACAGATGGCAAATGACCGTCTTCCATAAATGAACGCACCATATTTAACAAGGTACGGTTGATGCGTTCCGCCACCCCATTCATTTTTGGTGAATAAACATTCGTTCGTTGATGCTTGATCCCCTCCAGCTTACAATACTCAGAGAACTCGGTTGAACAATATTCTAGACCATTATCAGTCCTGAGGTTCCTGATTTGCTTACGTTTAAAACAACTAATGGCTTCACTCTTCTTGGTCATCGTGTAAGTATATAAATACCGACTTTTATCATCCACAAAGGTAATGAAATAACGTGCTCCACCAACAGAATCAACTTGAGCCGGTCCCCAAACATCTGAGTGGATTAACTCCAATATGTCGGTACTACTAATTTCTGCTAATGGTTTATGGGGTTGTTTCGTACTTTTGGCCAACTCACAAGTTACGCAATGACCCAGTTCACCTTGGAGAGTCTAATCCACGTAGCATGACATGTGATGCCTTGTATCGTAGACTCGCTTCATGAAGATGACCCATGCGGTAATGCCAAAGAGTAATAGTGTTACATGATCCACTGTTAACTGGATAAGCTTCACAATCATCATCTGGGCCGTTCGGTAATACTCGAGCATCCAGGGTGTAAAAATGATCTGCTGATAGAGGCGATTCAAAAGCCAAACTTCCATTAGGGAAAAATGAGGTGTACTTTTTATCTTGGATCGACGCCTTATATCCCGCTTCATCCATTAGTCGTGATGACATCAAATTCCTCCCCATCCTCGGAGTGTAGAGAACGTCTTTAAGATAAAAATAATTATTCCCCTTTGTATTTACTTGAATCCATATATTCCCACGTCCTTAAACTGAAGACTGCCCTTCGCCAACTGTAGCTTTAGATTCAAAGTCTGTAAACGTGTGGAACCAACTTCTCTCATTACAGAAATGACGTGTAGCAGCGCTATCTATAATCCATTCCTTGGTCAAAGCTGTTGTACAATGTGCCACTACAAAATATGCTCCTCGTTGTGGACCTTGTGATCTCCTCTTCATTCCATAACTTGCTCTTCCTCGACCTCGATGGACCCTGTCTACAATCCACTGAGTTATGTCCAGTACGACCACAATTGAAGCATGTACCAGAAAAAGATTTAGTATGATTATCATGTGACTGAACCCTTGAAATATGATTTGTACTAAGCGCAGTATGCGTAGTATGGGCTACTAAAGCTCCAGATCCCTGTTCCTTGTCAAGCTCTTTTTGAAGTTGTCTACCATATTCTGCTATTAGCATTTGTTTAATTGGTTCAGGTTTAAAGTCTGCGTCGCTTAGTTGATATATTTGGGAAGCTAGAGCGTCGTACGACGGGGGTAAAGTTCCTATTAACTTGTTCGATATATGCTTTTCTTCAATAGTTGTACCCGCATTTTCCAATTTCTGTTTAATCTGGTATACCCTTCCTATAAACGCCGGCATAGATTAACCCTCTTTAAATGTTAATCCATAAAATTCATTTAACAATGCAGTGACTCGGGCACGAGATTTAGGTTCAAATGTATCACATATTATATTCCATAACCCCGCAGGGGTAATAGCTTCTGTAGTAATGCTTCTTAAACTCTCACTAATACTTAATGCAAGTAGAGAAAAAGATTGTGTTTTCCGTAAAGTATAAGCACGTAGGGCCTCGGCCTCTCTAGCGGTTAATTCACTGCCCATACCTGTGGGGGGCTTCTCCGTATCCATTACTATCTCCCAAAGGTTTTTACTTTTCAGTATGTTTTCCATAACGTACCTCCAATCGGCAAAATTATCCGACTTCAAAACAATCATGTGTCCCATAATCATAGACGACACACTGTCTGCCATTGTGTTAGGCCTAATCACTTGCGTAATGCCGTAATCCAAGGTCTTTGTAAAATATTGTAATCGCCGACTCACTCTTCACCTTGGGCCTTGGCCTGTCTCCACGTAATTCCCGGCACTTGTTACTTGGCCATAGAAAGAAACCACGCTCTGCTACCACATGTTACTTTCTTAACGCGTTAATAAAGTAAATCCAAGTAAAAAAACAAGGTGTAATTTATTAGTTAAATAAATTAGCTGTTATCGCTTCCAACATTACATCGTGAGTGAGATTAAAAATTAAACGAACACATTTCAATTCAGTTGTGTTATGACGTCAAAGCTGCTGACGTCATGTTACGTAAACCAGTTCAATTCATCTTATTAGTTCAGCAGTTCATTAGATTGTCAACAACCATAAATAAATAACAATATTATATATATATATATAGCCGTACCGAATTATTATGATCACTCTCTAGCTCACTCCGTTACTTCAGTGCAGTTATTTTTACTATACTTTTATGTTACGAAATAAATTATGAGTTTAACTGTTGAACCAATTTGTGTATCTCAATTTAGCCTACCGTAACATTACAATTATTTACAAGATAAGAGTTTAACTCATGACATTGCAATATTTGATTTTTCTAAGAAGAACCACACATCTACACATATCGCATCACTACCGCAAATGGAAGAGACACCTGAAGCTCTATGTGCTGATATTATTATTCCAAGCACTTATGATGAAGCTATCTCTTCCCCGGAGAAAGATAAATGGCCAGGAGGCCATGGAAGATGAGTATCAAACCTTAATTAATCGACAAGTCATGGAGACTGTACCACAACCTGATGATAAGAAGATTGTAGGATGCCGTAAAGAAGGACAGCGAAGAGAGAATTATACGTTACAGAGCACGTCTAGTCGCCCAAGGCTACAATCAAATTGATTATGATGACTCATTCTCGCCTGTGGTCAACTTTAGTTTGATAATACTGGTGTACGTAGATGATATACCGATCATTGCCAAGAACACTGACATTTTATATGAGATAAAAGATAAAATCGCCAAAATGTATGAAGTGAAATGCCTAGGTCCAATCAGAAAATTACTAGGAATTGAGTTTGAAACCCAAGAAGATTTTAGTTTAAAACTTAAACAAACACAGTATATCAAGCAAGTGGCAGTACGATTCAGTATAAAGGCTCAAACCAGTAAGCCTCCCGATGAGTCCAAACATCATATTAACAAAAGACAATTGTCCAAAGAATCCGGGAGAGGTTGACATATCAAGCTCTAATAGGCTGTCTTTTGTTTCTCGCCCAAAGAACAAGGCCGGATGTACTGTTTACAGTCATCGCTTTATCGCAATTTAATAATAATCCCGGTATAGTTCATTGGAATCGAGTCAGACAACTAACGCGACATGTTCTTATCACAGCGAACTACGGACTGACGTATCAACGTCAACAACAAGACCCAGCTATAATAATGTATTTCGATTCCGACTGGAGCTTAGATAGAGATACAAGACGATCTACCAGCGGGTACGTTTTATTTATCGGATCCTGTCCTGTGGCCTGGAGGTAAGTGAAACAAAAATCGGTGTCACTCTCAACTATGGAGGCCGAGTATGTTGCCCTCTCTGAAGCTGTGAAAGAACTTATATGGATCACACAGATAATGAAAGAACTTAAAGATTTTGAACCTCATCTATTGAACCGCATTGTGTATTGTGAAAATCAATCGGCAATCTATTATAGTCAAAATAGTGTAGAGAACCAGAAATCTAAACATATTGATATTAGATGTCATTTCGTTCGAGAAAAATTAATAGAAGGACTCTTTACTCTAAAGTATGTACAATCCAAAAATAATGTTGCCAACATATTTACCAAAGTATTGTGTAAAAATAATTTTACTAATTGTGTTAATTTACTAGCATTTGGGAGAGTGTTGTTAGTGAACTTTTCCATAATCAGGATGTAGTTAAAGTTATGTACATAATAGAGGAGTTGAGATTAGGTGTAATAATAGTCTCAGGTCTGGCAAACCTGCAGGTAGTGTTTTTCTAGTCAGTCTAGAGCCAGCCATCATTGGTGTAACATGTCATTAAGCTTTGTACATAGTCAGTAACCAACTAATAAATTATTTCGATTTATTTAGTAGTTTAATCATTCCATAATATCTTAAAACAAGGAGGTCCAGCGAATGAAATCTTACCCCTACCGCACATTGATTGGTAGCGTCTTATTTACTGCGCAACGAACAAGACCGTCATTCTTTATTCAGTGACAGCACTGTCACAGTACAATAGCAATCCCGGCTATGTCCACTGGTGTCGTCTGGTGCAATTGGCCCCTTTACCTGTTGACAACAGCTACGAAAGGTCCCCCCCGCACAATCTACAACTAGGAGTAAGAAAAACGACTTCATAGTTGAAACCTGTAGTTCTAGGTATAGGGAACTCAGTACCAAATTCAACGGAAATTGCCTCTGGAATAATAATAATAATAATAATAATAATAATCAGCTAGGCTAATACCCAAGGCAACACCTTAGGCCTAAGTCATCTTGCGACTTTTAAAGCCTTTAATTCAGGTGGCCGGGTTACAATGCATAGGAGGGTGGTGGCAAGCCCTGCGAGCCAACAGCTCCCTATACTAACTATTGCCGTTAACCTCAACAAGTTTTTGTGGAAGGGGAATCCGAAGAGCTCGGGGGAAAACCCCTTAAACCAGTGGGGAGAGAACTTGCAAACTCAACGCAGGAGTTGTTCCGAGTTTTCACCCAGTGCCACAAGCTGGGATCGAACCCGGCTCCTCTTGCTGCAAGGCAAAAGTGCTAACCACTCCGCCACCCCACCTTTATCTCAGAACTAATATTAATATTTAAAAAGCTTATAACTCAACACTTAACAGAACTTGGCCTATGACTTTCTACACTTAGTATTTGACATTATGTATCTTCTGTATCTTTAAGTATTTTAATGTAATTATTTAATGTGTGGATCCTCTTGTAAATAAGTCTTTTGACTTAATAGGTTATCCCTAATAAAGCATTTATTTATTGATTTATTATATAAACCAGTAGAGAAACCCCATTTAACTATATTTCGTGAGTGACTGGGCTTCGGACCGAGATACTAGGAAGTCCGTCAGTGGATACGTTGTTTGCATTGGTGCATCTCCAATAGCATGGCGGTCAGTCAGACAACAATCAGTTTCTCTATTGACTATGGAGGCAGAGTACGTTGCTCTGTCAGAAGCAACGAAAGAACTGTTATGGTATCTACCTATCCTCATGGAACTGACGGTGTTTGGGGTAACGTTCGGTCAGCCGACAATTAACAGCGACAGTCAATCAGCCATCTACTTTGCAAGGAACCACGTCGAAAACCAGCTATCGAAACACATCAACTTTCGATTTCACTTCGTTCGTGATGCCTTGAGTAACGATCTTTTTAAATTGGAATATGTACAGTCACGGAACAACCTTTCGGACATTTGTACGAAAGTTCTGAACCGCGCCACTTTCGACAATTGTTCCACGTGGGTAATTAATATATTACTCGGTATGCCCAAGAGGAAGAGTGTTGGAAAAACCTACTATATTAACTTTGTCATACTAACACACAGCTCCTTTACTTCTGAGCATAGATTGTTTACATTTTTGTTACGCGTTGCAGTCGCCGATTACGGGTATATAAACCGCTGCAGACTACTACCATCACCAACGATGTTCGCCGCGCTCTGTAATGTTTGTTACTTATAATAGTCTCTTACATTGCCCTTGTTTGTATTGTAAATATAATTTAAACATTTTTATTAAACCTAACGTTTTCATGACTATTTTGACCACCGTTATTTATCGTCAAGACAATCCACACAACAGATCGCCTGAATCGCATCTTGAACAAGAAATGTGTAATTTTCAGAGAAATCACCAATTATGAGAACCTCATTAAGGACTAGATTAGCTTTTCTCCATTGCAAATACTTTGATCGTTCCTTTGCAATATAATTGTGTGTCAATAGTTCCTCTACAAAGTCAGGAGATGGTTTTAGAACCACCTCAAGCGTGTCATCAATGCCCTAATTTTGAGGTTCTCAAAGATTTCATCGAAAATGTACTTGAAGATGAAAATATTGACACAATCACCTATCGACAGTGGGTAAATGTTGATCGGAGCACGCTTGAGGTTGTTCAAAAACCATCTACCGACTTTATAGACGAATTGAAAATTTAGAGGAACTATTGACGCACGATTTTATTGCAAAGGAACAATCAAAGTATTTGCAATGGAGAAAAGCTAATCTAGTCCTTAATAAGGTTCTCGTAATTGGTGATTTCTCTGAAAATTACACATTTCTTGTTCAAGATGCGATCCACTGGATCTTGGACCAGGCTACACTGGAAGAAGTTTACAAAATGGAAACCCATTTAAAACTCCTATATGCAACCGCATTTCGTATCAAATCAGTACGCTCTTTCCATTCGTTTATTCCTTCATCACCAACTACATTAAATGCCAGAATATTGTCTTCAAATAATTTTTCAACCATTTTTATTGCGGAAGAAACTGTCGAACTATTCGTGGATTCGCTTCTGTGAAGCGCGAGAACAAATGGTGGTTAGTGTGTGTGATAGAAAAGATTGATTTGTATGAAGAACTGAACTTGTGCTTTCTCCATCCTCATGGACCAGCCTCCTCCTTGCGCTATCCCAGCCATGAAGATTTTCACTTGCTGTTTTTCCCTCAATAGTAAATCCTACTACTACTACTGGGAGGTTATGGAAACTTCCAACTGAAGAATCGATTAATGCTACGAAAATTGTCGAAGCGAGATTAAAATTGTAGCGTAGAAACTGAAGCTAAACTTATTTTATTTCACTATGTATATAGTTCACAGATTTTTATAATTAAATATTTTTTGAAGTGCAATTCGAGTGCCAACAATTAAAATATCATAAAAACTTCGTAAGGAAAAATACTTTTAAGTTCCATAATAAAATTACCATAACACCCATAAAAAAAATTTCAAGACAAAATTACTTTACGTGGGATCGTTTTATACTAAACTACACCAATTAACCAAATTTCATCAAAATCTGTGACTTGAAACCTTGTTGATTTGACCTGGAATGACTCTTAAACAATTTTAAGTCTTTGATATTTATACTTTATAGTTCCAGTGGTAGCGCATTCTTAAGTACTGCACCACGATAAGATATTTTGGCTTTACTATGATTTGAGTTTTGGGTTTGAATAAATAAATAGGTATTTTCCGTCATACTTATAGCACTTTCCATTGTTAGATTATAATAGGAAATAAAATCATTCTCAAAAAAAACTTAAGAAAACATAAAATATACTTTAGAAAACGGCAGAGCACTAAAAACACACGTCTTAAGCAGACGACTCTAAGCAATTTATAAGGGTCATGATAAACAATGGTTTTCCCACAGTAATTAAGTTGTTTCTATAATTATGCTAATACATGTAAGCCGTAAGTTCTTAGTAAAAGTGGTATTTCCTTGTTTATAAATTTGAAATGGGTGGCTTTATTTCACGCATCAAGCTAAATTCAGATTTATTCAAAAATTCTTACCAACATATCCATTTGGATCTCGTCCATCCAATTCATACTTATCATTCAAATAAATTGCAACTGACAAAGCTTCTTCAGGAGATTTCGTCCATTCAAGTATTTTCTTTGCCCAATACATTCTCAAAAATCCATGCATCTTTCCTTCATGAACCATCTGTAACTAAATAGAAATATCTGACTTAATTTGGAAATAACAAAATCAAACATTTAATAGAGTGCTTGGTTTAATAGTGGTAGTAGAAAAAAGAATGACTTAATAATAATAATAATAATAATATGCTTTTTATTAGAACACCTTTTAAGTTTTACACTTGTTTACAAAAGGGTCCACCGTCCATTAATTTAAAACTTAATTTAGGGGTGCGAACAAAATTATCATTCAAAATTATTGCTCAATTGAGCACTTCCTGGTTTTTACATATTAAAACATTTATTTTATTTTAAAAGTCTTTGTATGAATTTATACTTTTTAGTTCATCGTTCATCTTATTCCACATAGTAGCTGAATTTCTCTTTACACTTTTTTCACCAAATTTTCCAATTTTTTCTACATGGAAATTATTTCTTTGACCCCGAGTGGCTGGTCCAGAATCATTAATATGTTTTGCTTTATACCACTTCAAAATATACGGCGGGGCTTTTTCTTGCCTAACTTTAAAGTTTAATTCGTAATTTTGTTGCAAATTTGTTACATTCGCTATTTCGATAGCTTCTGACAAGGAAGAATATTTTGGATTTTTTGCAATAAGTTTTACTATCATTTTAAATAGGCTTTGTAATCTATTTTTTGTGGATTTTTTGGTGGTTTGGTAGAATATATTTCCGTAATCTAGTATAAGTTTAATTAGTACTTTAAATAACATTTTAAGAGTGTCAGTGGATAGTGAGTTTTGTAGTGGTCTTAATAACCATAGTCTGGTCTTAATTTTCTTTACAGTGTAGTCAATATGTGGGGCTTATGTTAAATTCTCATCAATCCAGAGACCCAGATATTTGAATGAGCTTGTTCTCTTGATAGTACCCTGGCAGATGGTTTCAATTTCTGATGCAATTTTTTCATTTCTCTATTTGGACTAAAAATTATGAAATTTGTCTTAGATTTATTTAAACAAAGTCCTTTTGTAAGGAGTTTAATGCTTATATTATTTAGGTCTTTTTCCATATTCTTTATTGCAACCTAAAGATTTTTGTCCACTCCTAATATTGCGTCATCATCCGCATATTCATTTGCCAGGGAGTTTTCAAGTGATTTGTGTAGGTCAGCTGTATATGCATTAAATAATAAAGGGCCCATGACACTGCCTTGTGGTACTCCATGCTTTACATTCATTGGTTTTGATGAGAACCCATTATACATGACTATTTGTGTTCTGTCACTCAGATACGACCGAAGCCACGATAGTACTTTCCCATCAATACCGGCATTTTTCAGTGTTTCTAATAAGAGATTGTGTTGAACTGTATCAAATGCTTTTGAGAGATCTATAACAGTTATGGTTACATATCGTCCTTTTTCTAAATGATAGGCCATCCATTCCTGTAGCTTTATTCGTTTTAATGCTTTAAAAACATCGTCTTGTCTTCTGTTATTTCAGTAAAACTATTTAAGCCTGCTCTATTACATCCATCATTATAATTCATGGTAGACAGTAGTTGTTCCGCCATTCCAATAAAATAATCGTTCATGTAATTTTGTGGGGGATTAATGGCAATTAGTAAATAATCTAGACATCTTTAAACGAAATATAATTAAATTTAATGAAGACCAAAAGTTAGAATGTCAAAATATACATATCTCTCTCAAAAGAAAATGACACAACAAGTAAAGTTTTAGTTTTGGTTTGCAGACGAAATTCGTCTGCTATATTGTCTGTTATGTTTAGCAGACAACATTAGTCTGCTAAAGTGTCTGCATTGACTTTGCAGACGACATTTACAATATCCTATGCAAAGTACAGCAAAGGCCTTACAAACTCCCCCTTACTTTGACATAGGTAAAGCCAATATACAAAAATTATTTATGTAAATTCCCAATCCCTAATTTACTCTAGTTAATATGTCAATTTTAACATAGCACAAAATTCTTGAAATTTTCTTTTAGGCAGAAACTTAGTAAAAATGTCAGCAATATTGTTATTCGTATTCACTTGTCTAATTTCAAAAATACGGTTGTCGATACACTCTCTAACAAAATGATATTTAATCTGAACATGCTTTGATCTATTATTTTCTATGTTATTCAAAGAAAATTGTATTGCCGCCTGGTTATCACAGTAAATAATCGGTAATTTACATTTCTTATCTAATTTCACAAATTCAAATAGTTCTTCAACAATGTTGGTCAGCCATACAACTTCCTTCGATGTTTCAGCTAATGCAATGTATTTGGATTCCATTGATGATAGTGCAATGTTCTTCTGTTTCACTGATCTCCAGCATACAGGATTGTCACCTAAATTAATCACAAATCCAGTTGTTGATTTGCGATCATCCAAATCTGATCCCCAAGAGGCATCAGAAAACACATTTAGATTTATCCCATTCAGTCCATTATAATGTAGACCATAATCACAAGTTTGGCACACGTATTGTAGGACTTGCAGTAAATAATTCCAATGTTTCTGCCCAGGATTCGAAGAATAACTAGCTAAACTTGTTACAACAAACGCAATGTCTGGTCTTGTACGCAGCGACAGGTACAATAAACTTCCTATTAGTTGTCTATATGGAGTAAATTCTGCATCATCTAGTTGATATGTTCTTTGAATGGTGTTCTCATACTGTTCTGGTAGTCTACAAATCATCTGGTATGCTATCTCATCTGGGGCTAAAGTTCGACCAGCTAATTCTAATTGTTCAGCCGCAGCACTAACTCTCCCTAAAAATCCAGACATACTCTCAGGTGGATAATATTTCAAACTTAGAAATGCATTACGTAAGGATGCTATCCGAGCCCTTGACTTTGGCTCATGTAACTCTTGAAGTGCAGTCCAAACCTCCACAGCCGTATCATACTGTGACACTAAGTTCTTGTGTTGTTCATCAACACCCAATGACAATTTTGACAATGGTCTTTGTTTTCTAGTTTCATATCTTTCTTTAACTTTAGCATCAGCCTCTTCCCCAGGGTCTTCATCTGTTTCATCAATAATCCCCCAAAGACCAAAATCTAACAAGGCCATTTTCATGTTGAACTTCCAGTTCACATAATTTTCATCATTTAACTTATTAAATGAAAAAGATGTTCCTATAGTTATATTCTGTTTATCCATCTTTTGTAAATATTGCAAATAATTCTTTCTTCAATCTATTTCTATTGTCTGGTTCTATTATACACTCAGCTAAGCCTAGGTCCCTACACTAATTGCCAATTCAAACTAAACATTCTAATTACTTTCTCTAAATGATCTAACCACGCTCTGCTACCAATTGTGGGGGATTAATGGCAATTAGTAAATAATCTAGACATCTTTAAATGAAATATAATTAAATTTAATGAAGAGCAAAAGTTAGAATGTCAAAATATACATATCTCTCTCAAAATAACATGACACAACAAGTAAAGTTTTAGTTTTGGTTTGCAGACGAAATTCGTCTGCTATATTGTCTGTTACGTTTAGCAGACAACATTAGTCTGCTAAAGTGTCTGCATTGACTTTGCAGACGACATTTACAATATCCTATGCAAAGTACAGCAAAGGCCTTACAAATTTACTATATCTTGAGGGTCCGATGATAAATTATTGTCATGTAATATTTTATTGATTATCTTTTTATTTTCTGATTTCAAGTGTGGCTTAAGAATTCTCCAGAAATGTTTGGTGCCTTTTACCTTCCTCAAGTTATCTTTAAAGTAGTTATTTTTAGCCTTTTGGATTAAATTCGTAACCAGATTTCTCCGCTTTCTAATGACCCGTAGCTGCGTTTTTACTTTTTGTTTTTATCTTTTCTTGAATATGTATTTGTTGATTTATGTTAGTTGCCATCCACGGGGTATGTTTTTCAGGGGCGTGTCTTTTCTGAATTGGCGCGTGAATATTCAATTGTTCTGTAATTACAGTTTCCAGCTTTGCCACACTTTCATTAACGTTTGATATCTCTTCGTTATCATAAAGTTTTAACTGAATTGCATTTATGAAAGCCTTAGTTTCCATTTTTCTAAAATTTCTCACATTTTTTAAAACTTTTTTATTTTTGGGAAAATCTTTTTCCTAACCAGACATAATATATCATGATCAGATATACTATTTGGAATGACAGTAGTTGACTGATCCTATCGGGTACATTCACATAAATATGGTCAATCAGCGATGCCCCTTTAATAATAATAATAATAATAATAATAATAATAAAATGGCTTTATTGGGATTATCTTTTAAGCTTACACTTATTTACAAAAGAGTCCAGATTCAAGTTTAAATTAAAAGAGTCAAAGATTGTGAGAAGGATGATTTCTTTACAACTGATGAAACTGGATTAAGAAAACAGGAAATAAATTGCATGAGAGATAACGGATGCCTAAAAGAAATGTTAGAAAATATGAGTTCTCAGTATAACTTAAGGCACTGAACACCAATTTAACGAACATCTTTAAGCTTTGCAAAAGCATTGTACTGCGTTGACTTATTGGTCAACTTCACCCTACTTTTCTTTCCCGACATTTTAAAATTTATTTCACGTAAAAATATAATAAAAAACGATTATAACGTAATAAGCCTATGTTTGGAAACTTGTTGACTAAAGCAGACGAAGTTTCGCGAATTCGGCCGAATTACTAATAGGGTCGCTAGTGTCGCGATACTATTTTTTCCCCAAAAAAAGATTTGAATTCTAACAATATGATTGGCTCGCTAGTATAGGGCGTAAGAGGGAGGTTGGTGAAGTTGGAAGTTTTCAAGAGCTCAAGAGGCAGACTCTTTTTCTTCTATGTCTCTTGGAGATACGTATATTTTGATATGCTAACTTTTGATCTTCATTAAACTTAATTATAATTCATTTCAAGATGTCTAGATTATTTACTAATTGCCATTAATCCCCCACACTATTTGGCGAGAAGATCATGAACCTCGTCTTTTTCCTGTTGAGACATAGTTGTTTTATAGTTAGCATATTAGTCAAATTTTCGATATCCTCCATATTTTTAATATCAACGTTTAAGATTTCATTAGTAGTGGTAATAGCGTTGTCATGAGCATACTCGTTACCCATCCAATTGGGGTGAAGTAAGGTACACAGACACACGAGATTTTCGACGAAGTGTTATATTTATTTGATACCTTGGGCGATGAGGAATATTTGGGTGCAAGAATTATGCGGCGCAAATTTATATTCGCGGAGATATTTAACTTTAAAAATTTAGATTTTTCAATGGATGTTTACTAAAAATTCCTGATTTCGAATTTTTAGATAACGTAGAACACCTGACAGTTGGACGATACTAGGTGCGTTTGGCTAGGTACTGTCCTCTCGGTCGCGTTATAGACGGCCCATCGCTTTTTTAGTATGGGGTTGGGGTGGCGCCGCGCGCCCCCAGCGCTCGAGCGAAGTGAGTGCGCGGCGCCGTCAGGCGCCAATAATGGGAACGCTTGATATTCGTCGTCGTGTGTTCTGAGGCAGTGCCATTTATTCTATGTTCCATTCATTTGGTTTTAAACGGTGTTGTCGCACGTGTTCTGCTATTTTTAAGATATTTTAATTCGTCATAAAGAGCGAATTATTAGGATGTCTTCATTAGAAGAACAAGCGGGCCCTTCAGGTTTTAAGGGAACCGTTAATTTGGCTGGTAGTGGCAGTGAAATGTCAGAACATGAAGAAGAATTTCCTTCTCAAGCAAGCGAGGTAACCGTTTCATCAGATTCGAATAGTGGTATTGACGAAGGAGAACTATTCGACATGTTTGAAATCGACAGGTTATCCAAAAACAAAGAAGAAATGATTGAATGGCTTCAAACTTATAACCTCATAGGCAAGGGCTTCGATTGCAATAAATGCAAAAAGGACATGAAATTATACCCAGATACAAGTGCCTTAGATGGTTTTACATGGAGGTGTGGTAGGGTCATCGAATCGAAGAAAAGAAAGAAAAAGATGAGGTGCAACACTAAACTTTCAATTGGCAAAGATTCTTGGTTTAGCAATTCTCCTCTCTTGATAAGGGATATTTTGCTGATTGTGTACTTTTTCATTTACAATATTCTGCAAACTTTCGCAGCCCACGAGCTGCATGTCGCTAAATCTACTGTTTCAGATTGGTTTAGAAAATGTAGAGACGTTGCTTTCGATGCAGCTATTATGACTAGCGAACGAATTGGCGGTGAAGGAACTGTCGTTGAACTCGATGAGTCCAAATTCGGTAAACGAAAGTTTCATCGCGGCCAACGAGTTGAAGGGCAATGGGTTTTTGGGGGGGTTGACAGGACCAGTAAAGCTTTTTTTATGGTTCCTGTTGCCAAGAGGAATGCGGTCACATTAATCCCTATCATTCAGGCATGGGTCAAGCCTGGCACCACCATACATACTGACTTCTGGAGAAGTTATGATGCCCTTGATGCTGACCCCGATTTCACCCATTTTAAAGTTAATCATTCACTGCACTTCAAAGATCCTCAAACCGGGGTCCATACGAACCGCATTGAAGGCCTTTGGGCACATGCTAAAAGAGCAATTCCCTCAGCCGGCAGGAGGAAGCGCTTTATTCCGGGTTATTTGGCAACAGTCATGTTCATGAGTAGGGCAAAAAATCAAGGGAAAAACCTCTTTTTGGCTTTTTTAGAAGCTGCTGCAACTTTGCATTCCCCAACGCCTTAAGCACACAAAAAGACGGTTTACTTTTTTCATTGGTTCTACTGCACTGAAAACCACTTAAATATTTCGGAAATAAAATATATATAAAATAAAAAACGTGTCTGTGTACCAAATTTTTGCCACCAACTGTGAAATTGATTGATGTCCATTATAAGATACTATTTGCCATCGTTCTTCCAGGTACGAAGCAAGCCAATCCAGAGCTTTCTCTTGCATACTAACTTCTTTAATTGTCTCGAGTAAAATATCATGTTGCACGGTATCGAAAGCTTTAGATAAATCTATGAAGGTAACTATGACGTATTTTCCTTTATCCAAGTTCGATATAATTGTTTCATATAGATTGAAGATTGAAGTAGTAGTTGAATGGCCCGGCCTAAAGCCTGACTAACCGATATATAAGGCATTATTTTGTTCTAGGTGTTGGGAGATATCATTATTAGCCACCTTTTCACAGATCACAGAGAGGCTGGCCAGGACTGTAAGCGGTCTATAGTTATCCTTAGGTCCTTCTTTGTAGGCCGGGATAATTTTGCCAGTTTTCCAGGTTTGAGGGAAGACTCCCATTGTAAAAGAGATTAATTATTTTAGCAACAGTCTGAGATTATTGCTGCCAAATTATATATGATTTTTGGAGATATGTCGTCATGTCCGGAAGCCTTATTAACCTGATTTTTTTCAATAGTTTGAATATTTGATCTTCCGTTACTTGCGTAAAGCTATTTAAAACTGCTTAATCCCAATTTACTTGATTTACTTGATTGCTAGTTTCTGCTGATTTATTTTGTGGTATTTGAAGGTTTGAAATGAGTTTGTCCGCTACACTCAGAAAGTGGTCATTAATTTCATTAAAGCATTCCGCTATTTTTGTAGGCTTTCATACAGCCTACCATTGTGAGTTATACTTGTAATTGTCTGTTTTCCCTGATTTTATATAGGATTTTATTGAGTTCCATAGCTGTTTTGAGGTTTTATTATCTGTTAGTTCTGATTTGAAATATTAGTTTTTAGCTTTCTTAATTAGATCCGTTACTTTATTACGTTGACTTTTATTATGTTCTTCGTAATGTAGACGGTATTGTTGATTACTTCCAGTCCTTGCTTTAGTTTTGTATTTATCTCTAAGGTGCATTTCATGCTTCACCTGTGAGGCCAGCCATGGGGGTGCTTTTAAGAGGGACGTGTTTTCTTTGATACGGTGCGTGATAGTTCAAGTTTTTAGTAATCACCTGTTGGAGCATTGTGATTCCCTTATTCGGATGTCATACTTTTTCCTCTTTCTTTAAGCTCATTCTGTATTGTAATGACGAAGTCTTCAATTTTCATTTTACTATAATTTCGGACCATCTTTTCTTGTTTTCTTAATTTTGGGACACGATTTCCTCCTTATTAGGCTTATTACGCTATGGTCAGAGATTCCCGTATGAAATACATTGACATCTAGTATCCTATCTGGAGAATTCACATAGGCATGGTCTAAGAGGGTTTCACTGCCAGTTGTTACTATGGTAGGGTTTTTAAATACTTGTTTAAAGTCCATTAAAGTGTTCAGTAAGGGCTTTGTTTTGGTTGCAATCGGTTGTGCCATTATATTACAATTTGTGTCGCCCATTAATATAATTTCTGTATTCTGTTTATTTGTTACACTATTAAGTTGATATTTTATTTCATTCATGTAATTTTGATCAAAGTATATTGGGGGGATATATATAAATCCAATTATTAACGCACTTGAACTCTTATATTTCAACACAGTCCATATAGTTTCCATATCTAGATTTTTTGTATTTTTATTTGGGACATTCACAACATTCAGAGGAATTTCGTTTCTGTAATATATTACCAGTCCTCGTCTTAATTTATTATTCTTTTCTTCTCTAATTAGGGAGTATCATGGTATTCTTAAAATGATGTCTGGATGTTCAGGGTCTAACCAAGTTTCAGAGATTCCAAATATATCCATTTTGTACCTCTGTAGTATGACTTCCACTTCGTTGACTTTCGGTTTTAAGCTACTGATATTAAGATAAGCTATTGTAATGCAGTGGCGGCCTAAGGGGGGGGGTCCGCCCCGGGTACCAGGGCAGCAGGGGGTGCCATCGGAGAAGCTCGAGGGGGGGGGGGGTGCAAATCAGAACGATTAAACTTTAAGAAGATGGACCCGTGAAAACTTCTGCACGGTCCTGGGGGGTGTCACAAAACACTGCCGCCGCCCCGGGGGACCCAGCCTTCTTAAGCCGCCACTGTTTTAAGGCCTCTAACTTTAGTTTGATAATTTCTGTGGAGTCATTCATTTGCTTTTCCTTTATTACTCGCTGGTTGATTTCTATTTTCCATCGTTTTTTCTATGTTTATGCCAGCCAGCCAATTGAGTCTGTTTCTAAGAGATTTTTCCTGTGATCTATAGCATTCAGTTCGAAAGGATATTGTCCATTTAGTATTGTATAACCAACAAAGTGAACCAACTTAAATTTCAAATTGCTCTATGATAAGTTAGAAAGTGCAGTGGGTGGTGGGAAATTTTAAACACTTCATGCACTGCAACTGGAATATGAAAGTTATTGATTGATACATACTTGAGCAGCATTCCACAAAGGATCATGGGTCTTCGCTTTTTCAAAAGAATCCCGCGAATACAAATACTCTCTTTTGTCCTTAGTATGTTCCTTAAGAGTTGTCTGAGCCCATGACCAAGCACCTTTTATATTGTCATAATTAGGGCAGTAATAACAAAAATTGTCAGCCAGTTCCCTTCTCACAACAGCTTCTTCAATATATGCTTCAACAGATTTAGAACTTTTACTCTTATGATCTTGAACCATCAGAATGCAACGCTGAACTGCAATCTGACCTGAAATAATATAACAAAACAATTTGAGATAAAAACCCCAAATAACTCTTGGGCCCTTTTGAAAAGTAATGCTAAAAAGATCCTCAATTCAGTTTTAATTACGATTAATAAAGTTTGTGATATTAATTGAAACTATGAAAATGGGTAGACTACAAGATAGCAGCTATGGAGAACTATTAACCTAATTTAAATTTTAATAGGTGAATACTGTTTTCGGACTAAAGTTGTACTCTTTTAACCTTAAAATGACCTATTCCCTTGTTCCAGAGCTGATAATTACTCTACACCATAAACTATTCGTCTGTTCTAGGGCTACTCTTTTCACTCCTTCTGAAAAGGTGGTGTAAAGAGAGTAAACTGATAAAATCGTAAAACATTTTTACCCCAACTCAAATTATTCGCCACCACAGAATCGGAATATAATAATGTCATAGATTATTCTTCTTACACCTTACCCCAAAATCTCAGAACAAGCGAAAAGCATCAACCTAATATCAAACATCTTAGTTCTTAAGAAGATAAACATTTAATGCAAAAAGGGTCTCTTCAGTGGAAGCTAGCCTTAATTGTTGCTATATTTGTACACCACCAATTGCAAACATTCAAAAAGCTAGGTGATGACCACAGGTTTTAATAAACATTAAAACAATTTCACTGTGGTATTTTTAATTAATCACATTGCCTTTACTTTATTTAAATCTTATTTAAAAAATTCACCCAATTCGGTTTCTCCCCTTGCAAAGAATAACATGCTGATGAATTGACATCAGTAATAATTTTCAAGAATTTCTAATCAGGCTGGTAGCAAAGTGAACTTTGCTAAACAACGTTCGGCCAGTGAGACAGCCAACATGAGTGCCTCACATATAGCAAACAAACGCTCTCATCATGGCCGAACTAAAGGCTACACCATGGGCTGCCCAGAACCCACCCTCGCATAGCTGATGACTAGAGAGACTTATTCTTACACTGCAAACTACCCTCCCCGAAAGGTTATAGAATGTCGAGTATGGATCGCACCTGGGGATCCAGTACCCCATTAAGGACAGTTCAGATAGGGACAGTGAACATATACAGTGGCATAGACAATTGGAGGTTTCAGTACTAAAATTTAACACCTTCTCGGCCCCTCTCGGGTATTTTATAGTTTGAACCCCGGCCTTGAAGGATTTCTGGCTACGCCACTGGTAAAATATAAATTAAAAAAAAATTGTAATCTAACCAAAATGAATCCATGGAGAAAGATTGCTGAGATTATCCTTTGTTGGATCATTACGCAATTCGGAGAATCCTTTAAGCCTTTTACTTATAAAACTATCAAGTTGTTTCAAGCCTTCTGAAGTTCCTGGTTTAGCCCACTCCACTTCAACTACACTTTTGTCAACTTCTAATGAAGCAAATGCATTTTTCCAAATGATTTTTTCCGGCTACAAAATTTTTAACAAATTACCATTTATGGGATGGAAAATATAAATTTCATACCTTCAATTCACCGCAAGCATTGTATGGATGTTTTATAACTGGTGGAAACTCTGTTAAAAATTCTGGAAGCTTATCCATAATTTTCCTTCGGATTGTTCTGGCTCCATACTCTAACTTATCAGATGCAATCCAACATGGTACTACATTATGACTGTCAACCTGTAATACGAAAGTGGTCTTATTTGTAATTACTATAAATTCATACCTCAACCTAGGAATGCTTATCCTGCCATATCCCTTTATTGGAAGTTCTCATTTACCATTTTAATCCCCCATCCCAACCATGCCCCTTTCATAAACTCTGATTTTGTTAAACTTAAATTAATTTTAATTATGATTAAAAATGTAAATCAAACGACATTCTGTGTCACTTGGTTGGAAAGACAATTACTAATGAATTCAATATTTGTGATAAAGAGTGAAAATGTTACAAACTGTTAAAAACTTGGCGGTTAAAACAGCAGTATAAAATTTGACATTTTTTTTATCAATACAGCAAATAAAGTTTGATATCCATAAAGTTTTCTCATCCATGATAAATTATTCTATGAAGAGTGACTGTTGGTCTAAGATTTTGCATTTGTCACAGCCTCGCACTTCATTTCATTTCTGTAGTTTTTCGGACTTTTTTTTAGGCTAATACCCAAGGTACCACCTTATTATGCCTTTAAACAGGTGGCCGGGTTACAATGCGTAGGAGGGTGGTAGCAAGCCCTACATGCCACGCGAGCCAAAAGCTCCCTACACTAACTATTACCGTTAACCTCTACAAGTTTTTATGGAAGGGGAAACTGAAGAACTCTGGAGAAAACCCGTTAAACCAGTGGGGAGAGAACTTGCAAACTCAACGCAGGAGTAGTTCCAAGTTTTCACCCAGTGCCACAAGTTGGGATCGAACCCGGCTCCTCTTGCTGCGAGGCGAAAGTGCTAACCACTCTGCCACCCCACATCCCCTATCTCGTTGTGGCTTTTTAATTTTTTCAGTTGTCGGAAAATATATGAAGTTGGCATAGAAATTAAAATCCACACAGCTTACTTGACAAAACGCAACGTCATCTGGAAGATTATTCTTTACGTCTTCAACCCACTGTCGTGGAACTCGAAGTGGTGCAAAATCAGTTACCACTCCACCAATTTTGTTCTTTTGAACAAATTTAGGGAGTATATCCTTTGCATAACCAAATAATAAATGAAAATTTATGTTTAGTTTATCACATTCTGATTCAACTTCTTGCAGGCCTTTTAACATAAAAGAGTAATGTCGAATTGTGGCATCTAGAAACTTTGGTACAAGACAGAAACAAACAACCAAAGGACAGCCCACTTTTAAAGCTAATCTCTGTGCGTAAAGAAGAGCCCAGTTATCTGTAAAATATTGAAAACAATTCACAAAAAGTACTTTACCCAAAGAATAGTAACTTAGGCAAAAGTGGTGACCACTGTGTTTAAGGGGTCCGAAATTTTAAAATTATATTCTCTTTATTTAAAGCTGTTATGGGGGTGCCAAGTATTTGCTCCTCTCAAAAATTACTTTCCAAATTTAAAAAAAAATTTTGATTTAATTGAAATAATGTACTTTGATGAAGTAATTATGAAATGAATAAAATATTTTTTGGAACAAATTAAATTGAGAAGAAAACCAAATAACAAGTACTTAACAAATATAAGTCAGACCAAAATTTTAGTCGAGCTGTTTTAGAAGTATTAATTAAATGATTATTATATTCATAATAAAAATTAAGATGATTAAGTCCAAAAATGTTATTTAAAAAATTTATTATTCTAACACTTAACTTTTTTCTATGGGAAATGTACGAATCATACATAATAATAATAATAATAATAATAATAATTTGGTTGGAGCATACAATAATGTATTCAGTAAATGTATCTATCAAACAAGTTAGTTGTTATCCCACAATCTATTTACACTGCATTTATGACATTAAATACAAACCTTGTACTCTTTGATCTCTTGACATCCAATACAAAACCGCTTTACAATCAACTGCCACATCTTCATTTTTTGATATTATTCGCACCCTCTTTTTATTAAATTTGAAATCTTTGATTGAAGAACAAAATTGCACACGCCTTTTACTAATTTCAGGGATGAAATTGTCATCTTTTTCACAATCATTTAACGACACTTCTTGACTTTTGAGTTTCTTGGTATTTTGTTGCTTAAAGAAAAGGGATCGTTTGGCCATTTGCGATGCCGAGATTTGATATCTTTGAAATAAAAACTGTTGGAATGAAACAAGGAAAGAAATATAAACCAAAGTGCTAAAAGTATAATATCCTCTTAAATACTTGGGAAGTTCTCAGTTTCAGTTGCAATAGCATTCTCCTTGAAATATGATGAAACAACCTGAGAGCATTTTGTATACACTACAGGGGCAACGCCACCTAGCCCCTGGCCTTAGAAATTTGTAAGGGAGCCTCAAAATCGTACCAAAATGTTTTGGGTAAAGTTTTAATTTCTTTAAAACTGCATAGTATTTTATAAAGGTGTATAAAATAGAAATTTAGGGGGTGGACAGTGGTGGATTAAAAACTGCCTAGAGCCTTTTTAATGAACTTGATCTTGTTATATCTGCCTCATCTTGGGCCCCTCTACTTTTTGGTTCGTTCTGGGTCCTTAGGCTTAAGCCTATAAGAGTACTATCACTCTGTAGATTTGGGCAATGGTTGCCATTTTGAGGGCAGTTTTTTCTCTATAGGAAAAAGCATGGGTGAAGTCGCCATACGTCACGCCGATATTACTCTATTCAGCTTATTGGTTAATACACCACAAGGGGTAGAGCACCATTTTTTTAATACTTGAGGAAAATAAAAGAGGCCCACATACCACAAAGTAACGAATGCCCACACGCAACATGAAAAACCCAGTAAAAATACACACCCGACCTGTCTGCATACACTCCTATTGTCATTTAATGGGATTCACAAACCTGGCATGATGAGAAACAACAACTTAGTTGGGTTTGAGAGATAACTGAAAAATGTGATAATTTTGATGGGGTGTTGTGCTGGTAAGTGAAAAATATCAAATATAAAATCTGGATAGAATGATGGAGAATGCATGTTTTCTTCACTTAGCTGGTAGAAACCTTAAAATAAGAATTTGCTTTCTATGCATGAAGTCACAATTGGTGGATTTTAAAATTCATTTTGCACGTGAAAATATGCCGCCTTGTTAGGGTATAAAAGCAAGTAAATAAGCCTGCTATACCTCATTCATAATGTAAAGGTATTGTCGCGTGCAAAAACATAATTTTGAAATCGGTAAATTTTGAAGTATGAAGAAAAATAATAACAAAAAGCTTTTCCAGATATATTCAGGGTATGATTTACTATGAGCTTACTTGGTTTTTAGAATTGTTAAACTTGTTCTAAAAATTAATCAGTGTATTTATTTCATATAATTGTTTTTTTTTTAAATTTGACTCATATATTTCTTATTTCATACTCATTTTTGTACTAATTCTACAGCGAAAATTTAAATTTTCAATAAATAACCAAATGAATTAAAAAATAACCTTAAAAGTTTTCACTTTCTGTATTATCCCTTATAGTCATATCATTATGCAGCAGACTGTATCATTGTGTACTAGGAAATGTCCTCCATGCATCTCTGTCTCTGGATTTCTTGTTATTTTTATAAAGGGTTCCACATAAATGCCGAGAGCAACAATCATCCATCATTGTCAATCTAGACTTAATTTTCAATATTTGTCATTAACAGCAAATGGTGCAATGGACCAGCCAAACTTTTCACATATTCCTCCATTTGTCCTCCTCAACAAAGTTTAGGAGGGAGCAAATTTTTCTCCTGTGATTTTTTACTACTCTGATGTTTTTTCAAGCATTGGCTTTTGGCATTAAAGCCAATGCTTGATCCCTTTAAGAGCGGATGAAGGCAAAGTATACCCTACTTAAATTAGATTGTGTTTACTTCAATTCATTTACTTTAGCTTGAGTGTAACTTGGGTTTACTCTAATTTATTTACTTCTGCTTGAGTGAATTAAAATTTTAACCTTATAATGTATGATCATTAACTATAACAGTTCGAATAGATTGGCGTTAGCGTATCTAATTTAATGTATTGTAGTAAATTGTTATAACTACGAGAAAAGAGTTAGCTAGTAACTTATTTCTTTCCCTCACACCGAAGCATAGTGTATTCAAGGCTTCAAGCCTTTTCAAGGTCAGCTGCGGCCAACTTCCAATTGATTGATTTCGAAGATATTTCACAAAGAAATAACATTTCTATGGACGTGGCTAAAAACGTTTGGGCGAAAATTTTGAAAATGGACTGTGAAATTTTTGCTCCTCAAACATTGGCAGCACTGATTTCAGTTTTGAAAGTATTACCACAGCCAACTTCGATCACGCGTACCGCGCTTTCGGACCAAGGATTAAAATCATCTGACTTCGGTTTTGTTCTTTAGTCTATTTATAATTGAAATTTGAAAATTATAATCGCGCGGGCAATCTTTGTGCGCTGAGGTTATTGAGTTACGGTATTTAATTGATACTTATCAAATATGTAACGCTTATTTTCCTGACGTAGGTTTCTAGAAATTCTAGTACATAAATCGAGTTGAAGAAGAACACAGTAGCTTCATGGTAAATTTGACATTTTTCGTCTCTTTTGTAATTATGTTTACAATTATTCTGTTCTTTATTTTAAATATTAAGTACAAATATTTATTTTAGCAAGAACATCTGAATATCAGCAATAGAAATTAAATAGAGATTGCGCTTAAGATGATGATGGAGAGATTAAGCCTGTTTTAAACAGTGCTGTTAGGACATTTGACATCATGCCATTGATTATTTAACTATCCTTTTTTAATGGAAAAACAGTTAGCCTTGTGGTAAACATTATGGTAAAAGTGAAGAACAGCCCCCCCTCCTTTTATTGGTTTTTTATTTTCTTAGAAGAAAGCCCAGTGTGTAAGGAGTACGAAGGTATTTTTTTTAGTTACCGCAAATGATAATTAGTTAAGTTAACGCGTTTTGAAAACCGTCAATTTCAATGCATTTCCGACAATAGTTTAATGTGAGTACTATACTTTTTCTCCCGAGATAGAGCAGGACACGTGAAATCAAACTTTATGTTTGGTGTGTACTAAGGAGTAATACTGAAAATGAAATTTGTAGTGGTAGTGTAGACTATACTTAACTCTTACAAATAAAGGATTTGGGAGGGAACTGAATATGTTAATGATATGTACCTCAAAGAACGGGATTTTTTAACAATGCAAAAAGTTTTAATCGCAATTTATTGTTTAAAAAGATATGATCAATGTAAATTGTTACTTGCCAGCAATTTTTACAACGGGAAATACGACATATTTCGAGATTTGTTTGTTTATTTGATGACGTAGGATTGATGAGGAGGACGATTCTTTAAATCTCTAGATTTTAATACGTTTTGGAGAACGTAGTACTGATGACGAAAAAGGAAAAGGCTGAAATGCAGAACAGTACTAACTTTTAAGGGTTGGGAATTCTTCTCGTATTTCAACGCATTTTAGGTTTTTTTTAACCATACTATGACTTCTGTGTGATGTTGACTTATACAACGTCGAATGTACTCTAAGTATTGGCGCCTAACGGCGCCGCGCACTCGCTTCGCTCGAGCGCTGGGGGCGCGCAGCGCCTCCCCAACCCCATACTAAAAAAGGCTATGGGCCAACTATAACGCAACCTAGAGGACAGCACCAAGCCTGACGCATCAAGTATCGTAAACCCGAAAACAATAAAAAAAAAACCATAAAAAAACAAAAGTACCTATTGTTAAAAATAGCCCAAAGGACTTCGTTAACACGTGTGAAAAATCTACAATTTCAAAGCATTTGCGAGGGTAAGAAAAGTTCTTATCGACTGAATTTCAACTTGTGCAATCGAAAACAGAATATTGGTGCCTGACGGCGCCACCCCAACCCCATTCTTGCTATCACGATGGGCCGTCTATAACGCGACCTAGAGGACATTATTTACCTAGCCATAACGCATCAAGTATTGTCCAAATACGCGGAAAACTAAAATAGTTAATTGATGTTCAATGCTTCACATTGGCCCAAATAATTAATTTATGTTCCACGCATCAAGTATTGTCCAAATACGCGGAAAACTAAAATAGTTAATTGATGTTCAATGCTTCACATTGGCCCAAATAATTAATTTATGTTCCACGCATCAAGTATTGTCCAAATACGCTAAAAAATTAAAATAGTTGGGTGAAGTGTAGTACAGCGGCCTCATCGAATTTGATATTAATTTTAGTTGCCCCTGATAGACCTTGTCACGTAGATGTCGAGGGTATTTTTTATTTTGGCCGCAAATGATTATTTAATTGTTTAACTTAATTTTTTTAATTTTAAAAATTTATCATTTTCATTGAATTTTATATTAATTTTGGTTGCGCCTGATAGACATTGTCACGGAGATGTCGAGGGTAATTTTTATTTTGGCCGCAAATGATTATTTAATTGTTTAACTTAATTTTTTTAATTTTAAAAATTTCTCATTTTCATTGAATTTTATATTAATTTTGGTTGCGCCTGATAGACCTTGTCACGTAGATGCCGAGGGTAATTTTTATTTTGGCCGCAAATGATTATTTAATTTTTTAATGTAATTTTAAATTTCTAATTTTTGGGCATTTGCACGTGTTTTGTTGTACTTATTTCCGTCGTGTGTTCGCCGGCAACACAGTTTCGGTGTCCTAATGAATTCCACGTGATATTCCCTTTTTGTATAAAATCAGTTACAGTTTTTGTTCATTTTCTCGGTGTTTTGTATTTTTGGGCCACAAAGTGATATTCCCGTACTTTATCAAATCTTTTACAGTTTTTGTTCATTTTCTCGGTGTTTTCTATTATTGGGCCACTTTGTTTCTGGTTGAGATTAAAAGTATATACTTGATGCGTAAGGCTTGGTACTGTCCTCTAGGTCGCGTTATAGATGGCCCATCGCTTTTTTTTAGTATGGGGTTGGGGAGGCGCTGTGCGCCCCCAGCGCTTGAGCGAAGCGAGTGCGCGGCGCCGTCAGGCGCCAATACGGGGAGTTTAGTAACGTCTTTTACGTGTTTTGGAAGTAATTCTCTTCGTCGGGTTGTCGCCTACACCACGGCTTGTTACTGTTTGTTTAGGTTTCCACTCTACTAACTTTTTAACATTAAGTTAATTAATTTAATTATCATTTTCAACCCAAAAACAAAAGTTTCGTAATCAACGCGTCAAGTGCTACATTCTCCGCCACCCAAAAATACAAAAACACGGTAATTTCCTACAATTAGTACATTTTTAACATTAAGTTAATTAATTTAATTATCATTTGCGGCCCAAAAAAATTGTTTCGTAATCTGCGCGTCACGCGTCAAGTGCTACATTCTCCGCCACCCAAAAATACAAAACCACGGTAATTCCCTAAAATTAGTACATTTTTAACATTAAGTTAATTAATTTAATTATCATTTGCAGCCCAAAAAATTAGTTTCGTAATCTACGCGTCAAGTGCTACATTCTCCGCCACCCAAAAATACAAAAACACGGTAATTCCCTAAAATTAGTACATTTTAACATTAAGTTAATTAATTTAATTATCATTTGCGGCCCAAAAAAAAATTAGTTTCGTAATCTACGCGTCAAGTGCTACATTCTCCGCCACCCACAAATACAAAAACACGGTAATTCCCTAAAATTAGTACATTTTTAACATTAAGTTAATTAATTTAATTATCATTTGCGGCCCCAAAAAAAATTAGTTTCGTAATCTATGCGTCAAGTGCTACATTCTCCACCAAAAAAAAACACGAAATTACATTAGGCCGCTGTAGTGCAATTTTGCCAAATAGTTAATTGATGTTCAATTCTTCACATTGGCCCAAATCATTAATTGATATTCAATTAGTATAGACAAAAATGAAAGTTTGTTTTCATGTGTCCTACTCTATCTCGGGGTAGAATAGCCAGTGAAATCTCAGGATAATACCCGTGAAAATTGAAAAATCCCATTCCCGATAACTTTTATTTTATATGTTTGCGGATAATAATGAATACACCATTAAATTCAGCGTAAAAAATGCTACCAATAAATCGAATAAAAAACGAAAAATAATAGGGGGGGCTATTCTTCACATTGGCCAACATGATAAGTGGTTTATTGAATCCAAGAAAACAATAGTAGTTATAATCCACTTTCACCAGGTTCAGCGGATGGTAGTTACATGTGTAATCCCTGTTATTTGTAAATGATCTATTTCTTGTTCAACCTTTTGCTTTTATATCATATCAAATACATATATTGAAAAACTTATTCTAGAAATCTATTGATAGAGTTAAATCCTTTAGGAAATCTAGTAATTGCCAGTATTATTATTAATGATTTGTGACTGAAACGAGCTTAGGTGGAATAACGGCGCTAGCTTCTCCGAGGTAGCGCCTATGATCTAGTGTCTGTTACAGACTAATTAAAAAGTCATAAGAATGTTTTTGTTTATTAACTAGACTTATCAAAATTTAAGCAAATGATGTTAAAATTATATCATTTATAAAGTCAAATTTACCAATAACAATGAGGAAAAACTAATAACGTCTGCTTTATTTGCTACCTAACTAGGTTTCAATGGCGAACCAAAGGGGGCATAATGTTAGTTTTTGGTCGCGAATAGTTTATTTGTGCATATTCTCTTAAAATTCTTGGCCCTTGTTTTTCTTAATTTTTTGCTCTGCTTTTTCGAATAAGATGTGTTCTTTTAAAACAAAAGAAATAGTTTCAGTTGTTTTTTAGAGAATTAATAAAACAGAGGGTTTATTTTCTGGAATGTTTCTATTTCATAAGAAATAGGAGTATATGTAGAGATGCAAATCTAGACTGCAGATGATTTTTTCAATACGCCTATTTCATTAATAACACTGACTTTTAGGTTATGGAAGTCAATGGAAGAAATCGGTCAGCTAGCATGTCATTGAAAAACATTTTTGAGCAGTGTCAAGAGAAAAGGCAGGCGCATAATAGGTTACTGGAATATGCAAAGAAGCTCTACCAAACTGTAAGTTTATTGCAAATGTAATTTTGTAGTTTGAGTAAAATTATTTTTGGAAACTAAAACTGTATTGTTCAACAGTCTAGCTTTTCTTGTAGTAGGAAATTATTAATGTGGAATTAGTTAACTCCCAGTCAATCAGTAAGTCCTGGTTAAGTTACTACTAGCTGGTGATAATTTCCATGTCAATAACGACAGATTATTTTAGTAACTGTCATTCGTTTATATTACTTGAGGTTTAGAAATAGTGTCATCCCGCTATTGAACTCTGTCATTAATATTTTACTGAACTGATGGGAATTCCTTGCCAAATTATCTATTGGGCCTTTCTTAAATATGGGTTCAATTCGAATTGTGAATTGAGACATTAGTGCGCTGTAGCTAAGAAATTTTTATCACACAATAGTAAAGAAATGCTTTTTCCTGTAGACAATTTTTATTTACATTTTAAAAAATCAAAATATTAAACTGGTTTCTTTCTGTTATAGACTCCATTCACTAACTTCGTTGAGGAGTTTGAACAATATCTTTTATTGGCTCTAAATATGCCTGATCCAAATCCTTACGTCAATAATATTTTGGAATTCATATCAAAATTTGCATTAAGTTTATTTGTACCTGTGGAAAATAAAGAAAATGAAATGAACTGTTCCCAAAACACTGATTCGGAAGAAAGTTTAAGTCCAGAGAGTCCACCAAATCCTTTTATTTCAAAACTGATGAAATTTTTAATTCAGGTTAGTGCTTATTTGATTTAACAAATAAAATTTTCTATTTTACTACTCTATATTTGCTCCAAATCGGTCTCTGATGTAATTGATTGTGAGATAAATGGAATATTTTATGAGGATTCGAGCGATTTCATTTACAAATTGTAAAAGTGCATGTTTAAAAAACGCTCTTTTAAGTGGTACAAGCTCATAGGAAGAACCAGAAATACTCCCAAGACAAGTCTCGATGAGTTAATCAGTGGTATATCATCAGATCGTTTTCTAGAGATAAGAGCTCTTGAGAGCAATAAATGGGATATGGGAAAATTGATCAGAGCAAATCTAGAGATTCATATGGAACACGAAAAGTTGATCAGAGCAATCTCGAGCGTTTGAGAGCCATTAAAATGGAAATTACTAGTAATCAAATTATTTTAAACAAATTGACAGTTGAAACATAATTGAAAATAAGTTATTTGAATTGACAGATTTTTAATTTATCCTATTAATCTCTAGATTATTAAGTCACTATTACGTGGTTTAATTCCCAGGTTTCTTTAACGCTAGTGGCCGATACTCCTTTTCAGATTTTAAATGTAATTGTTTCTTGGTATTGTTAAATATCTCTAAATCAGTCTATAGTGTTTCAATAGATAGTGAACAATTGTCTTCAACTCAAAATTGAATTAATTTCAATTATATTTGCCGAAATGTATGCAACAAAATTTATTTTGATTTTTACAATTTAATAATGATAGTGTAGGTGCTTACATATATAAAATGTTCATTCTTAATTTTATTTCTTTAGTTTTATGATGTTACTGACAATTCATTTCGCCTCCATGTTTGCCGCCTTCTTAAACTACTATTGAATGATATGAATACTGACCATGTAATTGATGATGATTTATTTGAAAACCTTACTCAGTCTCTGCTTGTCTGTTTAAAAGATAAATTTATAAATGTTCGTATTGAGGCGGTGAAGGCTCTTTTCAGACTACAAGATCCCATGAATAAAGAATGTCCAGTGATAAAACGTAAGCTTTGTTTTGTTTATTTATTACATCGATTTGACTTCAAAATTTTGTAACGCACTTTATAAAAATCTCATTTACGCACCGTTATTTTTTTAGTATGTGAGAGACATTTTAATATTTACGCATGATATTGTCCACCTACATATGGAGAGAGATAGCATGTTATTATGAGCCAAGCATTTTGTCTTACCCTTTAACTCAGGCTGGGGATGAGTGATTTTTCCAATATCTTGGGAAGCAAATCTTGGGCTTCATTTTGGAGACTGGGCTTTTCCATGTCTAAAAGGCTGGGGCTGCACAATGGACCCAACCACCCAACCTTTATAATAATAATAATTATACCCTTTAGCTGGGGAAAGATAATCTGTGTGTTTTCTTCAATAAAACACCAGGTGAACACAGTACGACTTTCACATTTTCAGTTAGCATTTGCCATCCTTTATAATTTTCATCAGTTAAATACCGGTTTTTATCATTATTATTAAATTATTTGAAATGGAATAAATATAATTTTAATTTTGTTTGTTTTGTTTCAGAATATTTGTTTCACTTAAAAAAGGATCCCAACCCTTTAGTTAGAGAAGCGATACTGGGATGCATAGGCACTACTGTAGTAACATTAGATGCAGTTTTTGATCGTACTAGAGATGAAAAGGAGAAAGTACGAAAGAAAGCCTATGAACTTCTCGCTGAGAAAGTGCATATCAAGGCATTGTCAATCTCTAAAAGAGTACGTCTTTTGAAGGAAGGGCTTCAGGATCGTTCAGGTATTTTGCATATTTTATATTTGTGGTAATAACACATTAATGTAGAGTAAGAGTGAAGTATCCATAGTGGATCTTAATTACCAAACTTTTACTTAATTTACCTGAAATCCTTGGTAAAAAGGCACATATGTTTTTGATCAATTTATTTGGTACTAAGAGCTCTATAAAAGAAGGAAACTCGAAGAAGCTCATGAAATTGTCATGAAAAAATAATTAATCACCACCACCACCACCACCACCACGACTACTACTTGCTACATAATTAGGAAATCCCTTACCAAAAAATAAGTTGGATTTTAGTTGGTACACACATTTTAGTTGACGTTAAGTTGGTTTTAAGTAGGCTCAAGTGGTAAGAATATTTCAATAAACTAGTTAAAGGGGCGTGATAAGTTGTTATTAAGTTGATGGGAAAATACTTTTTTCTTTAAGTTGGTAATTAGTTGGTTTTTAGTGGTCAGAAAATTACATATTATTTGTAATTTGGTTTTAAGTAGGTTTTAACTTGGTATTTAGTTGGTATTTGGAAATACCAACTTAAAGCATTTCCTAGACCACTTATTTTTTGGTAAGGGATGGCATTTATGAATCAATTTCTGGTCATATGCTGCTCAAAAATTGTTTTGAAACTTGGCTAGTTTTGTTGCGGAGGTTTAACACGAAGTTAAAAGCTTACTTTCTTTTAAGATTATCAACTGATTTTGTAGTAATAGAGATTTTTATAAGATTGATAAGTAATTGAAATGAGCAATCCTGGAAACATTATGGATCAAGTCAATGATGAATGCCTGTTTCCTGATTGGCTTTAGCGTTTACCTAAAACACAACCCTTACCAAAAAATAAGTTGGCTAAAAACCACTTGCGACAACTTGTATTACAATTTGGTTTTCAGTTTGTATTTGGGACAAATGCCTACTTAAAAGTAACTTAAATGATCTTTATTAATCAACTTATTTCCAACTAAACCAGAATCAACATTTACATTTAACTACTTAAAAGCAATTTAAAAATAATATGTAACTTCCTGACTACTGAAAACCAACTAATTACAAACTTAGTAAATGAATTATTTTCCTACCAACTGAATAACAACTTATTACAACTTCAACTTGTAAGTTGAAATATGCTGACAACTTGAGCCTACTTAATACCAAGTTAATATCAACTAATAATGTGTATACAAACTAAATACAAACTGAAATCCAACTTATTTTTTGGTAAGGGAAAGGCACCTCCCATCCTAACCGCATTTAGTAGGAAGGGTAATGATAAGAGTTTGATATTAATGGTTAAAATGAGTACTTTCATTGGTGGGCAGAGGTCTCCCTTACCAAAAAATAAGGTGGATTTCAGTTTGTATTTAGTTTGTATACACATTATTAGTTGATATTGAGTTGGTATTAAGTAGGCTCAAGTTGTCAGCATATTTCAAGTTACTATTAAAGGGGTAATAAGTTGTGATTCAGTTGGTAGGAAAATACTGCTTTTGCTAAGTTTATAATTAGTTGGTTTTTAGAAGTCAGGAAATTACATAATATTTTTAAGTTGGTTTTGAGATGTTTCCCTAGTAGGATTTAAGTTGCTTTTAAGTAGTTAAATGTAAATGTTGATTCTGGTTTAGTTGGAAATAAGTTGATTAATAAAGAGGATTTAAGTTATTTTTAAGTAGGCATTTGTCCCAAATACAAACTGAAAACCAAGTTGAAATACAAGTTGTCCTAAGTGGTTTTTAGCCAACTTATTTTTTGGTAAGGGCTGTTACCTCTTTTCTTAAGTGTAAATTAGAACGATTGTAGGCCTAAAATTTAATTGAACTTCTAAATTATTTAAAAAAATTAAGTACATTTAGTAAAATGGTGATAAAAGCCAATTTTCCCATAATTCTGTTTGAATTTCAAACCCTTTTTTAAAAAATATTTAATAATAAAGAAGCTGGTTGCAATATGGTTTACAAACTTTTGATTTTTGTTGCTTTTATGTATAGAGCTTGTTAAAAACAGCGTTGTATCTCATTTGGTTCCAACATGGCTGAAAATGTGTAATGGCAGTGTACAAAACCTTTTGCGATGTCTTGATGTTGGATCACAGGAAACTGAAGAAAATCTGAATGCAATCAAATTAGTTTTGGATGCTATACTTGAAAATGAAACTATGGAAAAAGCTGTGAATGATTTTGTGAAAACGTTAAATGAAGAGTAAGCTCTCTGGCATGTTATCTTGGCATAAAATCCCTGTGCATGAAATTTTAAACTTTTATTTTTTTAAAGAAAAGTTATTCCAGAAGAGGAATTGAACTGTGAAAATGCTTTTTACTGGAAATACTTGATAATCTATTTGCAAAAACTAGATGCTGAGAGTGAAGATAATCTTTTAGATCAAATTCAACCAGAATTAATCCATTATTGCCAGTATATGAAAAAGTAAGAGATATTTCAACGGGTACAGAAATACATTTTTTTACCTTAAATCTACTCTTACTATTATAAAGATCACACTAATAACTAATAATTATTAATGAATACCTTTAATGGAAATTGTGTGATAATGAAAAAAATTAACAAAACTGGCTGGGCGAATAACCGAATAATTAGCACCCCTCTTTTTGTATAAGATCAAATATTGAATAACACATATTTGGAAAATATAGTCTCAATTCCCGCCACCCCAATCTGCCTGTGCCACTCCATAGCTGTCTACGGCAGGGCCTAAAATAGTGGGCAGTTTTAAAACTCTGATTTGCAGTTCTAAAATCAGATTTGGGCAGTGCTATTTATTGAGAATTTATCACAAAAAAGTATGAAAGATTTATATAAGCTGATTAACTCATGTGAGATGTTGCGGTCAACAGGTTTTTCCGGTACATATTGACCAACTCAACCAGTTTTGCTGAACTAAGTTACTTACTTTTTTTCCTCTCATAATTTTGTTAAAATATTGTCTGCTACAGATTTTTAATTCTGTGCTTTTATAGCTCATTGAAAGTATATTTTGCGGATTTAGTTTGTTTATAGTGGCTTGATCGACATAATTTTTTTGGGCAGTTCTAAAAAATCCTTCTTTAAGCCCCTGGTCTATGGGGAGAGCAAAGCTAAAACCTGTTTTGGGGGGGAAGAAATTTCTACAGTAGGTCTCTCACTTGGTGATTGACGACTAGGGCAGTGGCGCTCAGTAAAAGTCAAATATAATCTATATGGCAATTCTACATAAATGACCATACGTCATTGGTCAGTTAGCTCTTATCAGAAACTTTTTGTGTGAACAGTTTTTTTTATCTATGACATATTGAAATAATTCAGTTCTACCATTTGGGTATAAAAATTTTAATATTTTGACTCTTAGAAATGTTTTTCGACGAACATTTGATAAGGTAGTATTTGTCTAACTATTTGTTATTTGGTTTGAAAGCTACTATTCATCTCGGTATTCGATTAGAAAATTTTGGGTGTGCGATATTAGTCTCGATAGGCTAAAAGGAGATATTCGTCCAGCCTTAGAAACAACTTAAATCAATGAAGAACTATGAATATTATCTAGTCTTTATAGCAGCAATCTTTTTGCTATGAATCTAGTTTAAAATAACTATGCACTCATGGCACTTTGTCGTGCACCAATCTAGTTTTGTTTTTTGTTATCTCCATAGGTAGAATTCCCAGAATGTTATCAGTACAATCGTAACTCTTTCTTTTTTATAAAGCTACATTACTACAGCTGATCCTACATGGGACCTTAATAAAAAATTGGACCACCAGTTTATTTGTGAACAACTCCTGGCTATTGGGAGTAAATATGATTTAACGGACATGGCTGGAAGGTGAGTGTCTATTGGTAATTGAGAAGTTGAAACCAAAAATGTATTTATTTATACTCAGGGAGAATTAATATGTCGAGACTATCGACGGACACGTTGAGCCCCTAACCCCGTCACGCTAAGGGGAGGGGGGAGGAAAAAGGAGGCGGTCTTATTTTTTGCGTCCTCGCAGCAGCATTAATCGCGTCGAAAAACGTAATTTTTAAGAACCAATGAGATTGCAGTATTATTTGATTTTATTAAAGCGGAGCAGTATACTGGGGGGCCCAACGGGTGGAATTGGAAAAACGCTAAAAATAATCTCGACATATTCATTCTCCCTGAGTATAAATAAATACATCCTTGTTGAAACCAATTGTATATGTTGGCCAGTGCAGTTAATGTGGTGCAATGGATAGATAATTGTCAGTGTTGGGGGAAATTTGTCAACCCACTTTGGCCAATGGTTATTTGGTTACCATGAGTTTATTAATAAACAATTTACTATGGTTATTTTAGCCAGAAATTGAATGCTGTTGTGAATGACATTCTTGTCACTGCCAACTGTGGAGCAGCATTAGTGAAGTCACTTATATCATGTATAGTTAAAACTAAAACTGACCCGGAGGAACGACTTGTGATGGTAGCAGAGATGATTTCTAATATAAGAGAACCTGTACTTACAATGGAATTTGAAATTACCGAAAAGGAAAGGATTTCTACCAAAATTAAAGTAATTAACCTTAATATTATGGTTTAATGTAGCTCAATAGCAAATAGCAGCTTCAGAGTAGTCTCAATGGAGGCTGTTGCTGAAGGATTTTTGTGACCTAATATCTCTATGTAAGACATTTGTACACCGGTTATAGTGTTTTCCATTGAAACCACTCTGAGAGAGACCTGATTGTGTTTCCTACGTCATCGCTCTAGATTGTAGGTGCTTGGAGGAACCATCTAAATTGCTCCCAATGAAATACAAATTTTTAGGAGAGTGGCGTAGCGTCTGCTATCTTTCGTCCCTTACCAAAAAATAAGTTGGATTTCAGTTTGTATTTAGTTTGTTAACACATTATTAGTTGATATTGAGTTGGTATTAAGTAGGCTCAAGTTGTCAGCATATTTCAAGTTACTATTAAACGGGTAATAAGTTGTTATTCAGTTGGTAGGAAAATACTGCTTTTGCTAAGTTTATAATTAGTTGGTTTTTAGTAGTCAGGAAATTACATAATATTTTAAGTTGGTTTTTAGATGTTTCCCTAGTAGGATTTAAGTTGCTTTTAAGTAGTTAAGTGTAAATGTTGGTTCTGGTTTAGTTGGAAATAAGTTGAATAATAAAGAGGATTTAAGTTATTATTAAGTAGGCATTTGTCCCAAATACAAACTGAAAACCAAGTTGAAAAACAAGTTGTCCTAAGTGGTTTTTAGCCAACTTATTTTTTGGTAAGGGGTAAGTCAAGCAAAAGTGTATAAAGTTCGTATTCCATTGGCGATCGAGAGATGGGGCAGCTCTAATCAGTCCGCGAGGGAGCAACAGGGTCAATGGAAAATGTGAATCCGTCTTGGAGCTGTTCTTTTTCCCCCAATGGAATGTTTCATTTTTGGGGGCGATCCGAGACGGCTCGGAGCAGCCTAATGGAAAACGCTATTAGAGATTTGAGAGAAGTCCGTTATAAGCTGCAGCTCTGTGTACCAAAAGTATAACAACTCTTGGTTTGCCACTTGCCATTAAATTTTTAACTGGTAATATTTTTAAGTAGCCATCAGCTAGATGACCTTTTTTTGGATATAATCAATTGACACAAAAATTTAGTCCCCAGTGCATCTTACTCTTTGTTTGAAATACCAAAGCATTTTGAGTAAAACTGTTAGATATCGCAGAATTAAAGGCGAATGGTTCTGAGGCTTTGCTCACTGCCCAGAAGATTAAATTCATTAGTATATTAGCAACATTTGTATAATGTTAATTAATATTAGTCTCATATTAAAAGCATTGTAAATATTCTTATTGTAAGCTCTGTACTTGATTTCAGATAGCGGAAATAACTGTACAGATAAATGAATTAAGGCAGGCTCAGCAAGATTTTGCTGATAAGAGTGAATTTGACAAAGCTCATGAAGCTAAAGAACAGATAGACCAGTTGAAATTGGAAAAGGATAAATTAACAAAGGATCTCATGCCTTGTACCAAAGAAGTGCGAACTGAAAGAGTAAGTTGATTAATTTGTTTGTGCCTTTAGTACAAAGATTTAGAACTAAATCTTGGTATATTTGAAGTTATTTTCCTTGAAACTAAATTTTTAGATTTGTAAGCCAACATTGCTTATTTCTACTGTAAAATAATTGCCAAAATTGTTTATTTTTTAGACTGATTCCGACACACTTCTTAAATGTATAACTCTAGTAACTGAGCTAATGATTCAAGCGCCTTTCAAGAAAATGACTCCGACATTGCAGACTTTATTGGATTCTTTGGTATGAAAACTTTTTTTTTTTACAAATTAGTATTTTTCTCAGGGGGATTTCCATATGCAAAATATTTGAGTCCCAATAATCCTTACACTGACGTCTTGTTTGAGTTGGATTTAGGGTGACTATTATTAGAGCTTCATATTTAATAAAAGCAAGATTGCTAAGCGAAATTGATGAGAAGTCAGATGCCGCCTTTATTTCTCTAAACATTTCTCCATGAACAAAGAGAAACAGTAATAATAGCCTTCTAAGTGCTCCGTTACTGTTAAAAATTTCATTATGATCTTACTTGGTTTGGTTTGTGGTAGGGTAGTATTTTTGGGGGAAGATCCTGAGATAGGATTTTTGCGCAGATAAGATCTAAATTCCATTTCTATTCTATTTTAAAAACTTCAAATAATAATTAATTTACACTGAAATTCTATCAATATTACATGATAATTTGGTAATTACACTTTTCTAGGGATATTGCACTTTATATTATGACATATGACAGATATAAATTTTTAAATGTACATAGTTTAAGCTAAGAGCAACAAACACAGCACCCCACACAAGGAGAACGCAACCTGTCAAAAGTCGTGCATTTTCTTGTGTACAGTTTTCATTGGTTAGACGCTTGAGCGCCTGCTGCCATCTGGAGTGGGATACTGAGCTTCGGAGAGGGTCCGTGCAAACTGGTCGCCTCGGCGGATTGGGTAGCCTGCTGTGGGGCGGCGGACCCATCTCCCGGCCTTTTGGACTCCCACCGGGATCTCCGGTGCCAGCTGTGCCGGGTTACTTGGACTGCTGTGTGCTCGTCGTTCCCCTTTAGGAGCTCTCTCCAAAGGGTTTGACTCTTTACCTACGTAGGTAGGGTACTGCTACCCATGCTGGATTTGTCACCTGTCCGAGCTAGGTGGACGCTGGCGTAGGGCACTATGATGATGGTATGGTCTCTGTTACTAGGTACACCGGGCTATAAATTCTGACACACTGCCATATGAAGGGGAAAATGTTCAGTGAAAAGGCTTGTGCAATGAAATTTGTACACAGCACAGCCAGCACTGCGTTGGTGGGTTTAAAGGCTAGCTGCGTTCTTGTGTTTGTTGCTCCTAGGTTTAACACCCAAGTATTTTAAAGTGCTCAAAGCAATATAAGTCTCTAGGTTTTGTAGAAAAGTTTTTGTAGTGGGAGACGAGGCACAGGTAAAAAGTAAATGCAAGCATAGCAATTTCAGTTGATAAGTCAAAATGATCAGAGTAAAAAGATGTGTTACTGAGGATGAGCCTCCTTTGGAATTTTACCATTTTTAATTTTCTATAATTAGTTTGCTTTTTTTTCAGCTTATTAAACTTGGAAACTAACTAATAGAACCAAAACATGATACTGAAACTTGCTTTACTGTTTTTAAGTGGATTTTTTCTAATTAAGTTAAATTTAATTTAGTTGGTTCCTGGTTTGCACAGTCCAGATCCTGCAGTTCGCAAACAAGGAGTTCTTGCTGTTGGGCTTTGTTCTCTTATTAATCTTACAGTAGCCAACATGTATTTTGTGGTTTTTCTTCAGGTAAGTTGTTCAATTATTTCAGGAGCCCATATACAACTATAGCAAAATAGTTTTTAAAATTTATTCCGCTTATTTTCTTGCTAAACAGTGGGCTATCAGAATTATGACAGGGTGTATGTAGAATTATAGCAGCATACAAATTATAAATCTTAACTGATCATTGTTTAAATAAAATTACCCATTAGGCAACATTTGGTTGGAAATTGTATCCCTATTTTAAACCAAAGCCATGGAAATAAGTCACTAAATCCTCTTGAAGCTTCATCTTCCAGCGTTGAATTGTAGAATATCATATGGTATAGTTCATAGTTCGTTTTATTATTGTGTCTTTGAGAAGATAGATCTGATTCTAGTTTCACAATAGTTTATGTATAATATTTTTTGCCTACATCACTCAATCTCAATTTCTTAGATGTATCTTAACTTATATGGAATGTAACAATTTGGTTTTCTGTAGACTTGAAATGAAAATGATTCGATGACCCAATATCTTCTATTTTTTTGTTTCTTAGCTTTTTCAAACTGTAATAGCAGTATCTTAAGAGACGGTTACTAAAAGTTTGTTGGTTAGATTGATTTTGAACTGAATTTAATTCCCTATTTAAAATTTGAAAAGGGAAAACAAGCGTATGCATTTAAAAGCAGAAATAGTGCCACCCGATAAGAATTAGGAAGTACATGGGGATAATACAGGTGTATAAATTTTAAGCCACTTGACAGAATTAACCACTGTAATTTATTCACTTTTGACCTTCAATGTCTCCATCTCAATTGGAACGTTAGGGTACTCTTTAAGCATTGGAAAGTATTAAAACTGACACACTTCTTGATGGAAATTAACTGCATATTTTTCAAATTTACTATGAGTTATTATATATTCATTGAATTTTTTGTATGTATTAGATTTCTCAAATGGATCAGCCTACAATACAGCTTATGGCCTTAAAAGTTATATATGATTTACTACACATGCACGGTGTTGAGATGTTTCAAACAGAGAATGTGGAAGATGAAAACCATGAAACATCGCTGCTTCTTCAAGAAACACCACCACATGGTGAAGGAAAAACAAAAACCGTTACAAATATTGTTACAATTTTAAAATCTCATCTTGACAGCAAAGTAGGTTTTTCAAATTTGTTGATTTCATATGAACTTCAGCAGAAAATTGTACATTTCCACTACAATACGGGTACTGTTCTTGATTTCTGCTAAAATATAATAATTCAATGAAAAATCATATTCTGTTTTTCACACCTAAACCCTGAGGGTTTCAAATGTACAATGCAAGAAGCTCATAAACTGTAGAATTTTAATCTGCCAAGCTAAATTCTTGGTTTTAAAACGTGGCTTCGAGTAAACTGAAAAGGCTGACTGAGATAATTGGCACCCATTCTAAGCAACTATTAAACGCTAGACTTTTGCAGGGTTCATACAGACCTGGAAATATCAGGGAATTAGATTGTCGACAGAAAAATTGGGGAAATTCCCACTTCTTTTAGTATAAACCAGAGAAATTTATGGGGCCCAAAAGTTTTCCATAAATTTCCCTGAATAGTTAAAATCTGCATCAAAAAGTTTTCCTTAAGGTTTTACTTTATTGCTTCTTGTATGTAATATAACATCGAACGAATTTAGTTTAAATGTTAATCATTTTACCTCTTCGCTAAAAGATTGGTTCAGTTAGCAATGACATGGAGAGTAACCTTGGTTTTTATTGAGGCTATCTTGCACCATGATGTATCAGGAAAATTGCTTTGCCAATAGTTGTAGGAACATAGTTTAGCACTCTCCAAAAACCACTCATTTAGTAAGGTGTACCTCATAATGTGTGCACTGAATAAATTCTTGGCATAGTTTTCATGATGCATATATTTTCTTTTGTAGTATGATGACATTAGGGCTGTTTCAGCACAGGGTCTGGGAAAATTGCTTCTCCTTGGACACATTTACTCTTCAGAACTTTTAAGTCATTTAATCCTGCTTTGGTTCAATCCATCAACTGACACAAATTCTTTATTGTTCCACTTCCTTGGTGTGTTTATACCCACTTATGCTACACACGGAAGGTTAGTATTTTAAAATATATATAAATAGATTTAAGTTCAAAAGCTAAAGATATTTTCTATTTCATTAGGCATAGTAGGCAGAGTTTTGAAGATGCTTTTATTCCAAGCCTTTTAACTGTGCTGGAAGCACCAAATACGAGTCCACTATCCAGAGTTAATTCAGTTCACATGGCTAAAGTACTTCTGGAATTAATTCAACCCCGTGATATAGATGCTGAAATATCATTGAGAGTATGCTATTTAAATAAATCAAATGCTTTTTTAAATGGTTTATATGATAGTAGAAACATTATTTAACATGTGAGCTATAGCCCCTCTTAATTCAATATTTATGGACCTCAGGTCGAAGTGTGGTTTAAATACCCCAAACAATACAATACAAATACCACATTTATGTAGTAAAAATTTTGGCAAAATTGCACTACAGCGGCCTCATGTAATTTCGTTTGTTTTTGGTGGAGAATGTAGCACTTGACGCGTAGATTATGAAACTAATTTTTTTTGGGCCGCAAATGATAATTTAATTAATTAACTTAATTTTAAAAATTTTGTAATTTTAGGGAATTACCGTGTTTTTGTATTTTTTTGTGGCGGAGAATGTAGCACTTGACGCGTAGATTACTAAACCAATTTTTTTGCGGCCGCAAATGATAATTTTTTAATCAACTTAACTTTTAAAAAGGGCGTCATTTTAGGAGTTAGTAACATTTTTCTAAAAAATATTTTCGTTGTGTATCCGTCGACACCACTTTTTTAACGCTCCCCAGCCCCATTCCATGCATTGACAGTGAGCCTGCTGTAATCGTACCTAGTGAAATCGTATCAACTTAAATATGAACAAAAAAGAGCACAGGTTTGAAGCATTTAATTGACAGGAAAAGGCGACAACCCGACGAAGATAATTACTTCCAAAACACGTAAAAGACGTTACTAAACTCCCCGTATTGGCGCCTGATGGCGCCGCGCACTCACTTCGCTCAAGCGCTGGGGGCGCACAGCGCCTCCCCAACCCCATACTAAAAAAAAGCGATGGGCCATCTATAACGCGACCTAGAGGACAGTACCAAGCCTTACGCATCAAGTATATACTTTTAATCTCAACCAGAAAAAAAGTGGCCCAAAAATAGAAAACACCCAGAAAATGAACAAAAACTGTAATAGATTTGATAAAGTACGGGAATATCACTTTGTGGCCCAAAAATACAAAACACCGAGAAAATGAACAAAAACTGTAATTGATTTTATAAAAAAAAGGGAATATCACGTGGAATTCATTAGGACAGCAAAACTGTGGTGTCGGCGAACACACGACGGAAATAAGTACAACGAATCACGTGAAAATGCCCAAAAATTAGAAATTTAAAATTACATTAAAAAATTAAATAATCACTTGCGGCCAAAATGAAAATTACCCTCGACATCTACGTGACAAGGTCTATCAGGCGCAACCAAAATTAATATAAAATTCAATGAAAATGAGAAATTTTTAAAATTAAAAAAATTAAGTTAAACCATTAAATAATCATTTGCGGCCAAAATAAAAATTACCCTCGACATCTACGTGACAATGTCTATCAGGCGCAACCAAAATTAATATAAAATTCAATGAAAATGAGAAATTTTTAAATTAAAAAAATTAAATTAAACAATTAAATACTCATTTGCGGCTAAAATAAAAAATACCCTCGGCATCTACGTGACAATGTCTATCAGGCGCAACCAAAATTAATATAAAATTCAATGAAATGAGAAATTTTTTAAATTAAAAAAATTAAGTTAAACAATTAAATAATCATTTGCGGCCCAAAATAAAAAATACCCTCGGCATCTACGTGACAAGGTCTATCAGGCGCAACCAAAATTAATATAAAATTCGATGAGGCCGCTGTAGTGCACTTCACCCTAAATTGTATTTAACACCCAAATATAGAAGTATTATTCATAGCTCTAGTATACCTTTAGCTGATGACCTTTTTATCAAGCCCATGAAGTTATTATTATTATTATTGAAAGGGGTGGAAACCCGCACACTTCGACCCTAGGTCCATTGTGCAACTGCATGAAGTAGCTTGACCCTAATGTTTTTTGAATTTGAAGTTACAGATGTTCTTAGGTTTGTTTTGTTTAATCAATTTGAAGGTAGTATTCTGTTGCGCTTGGCTTGTCTTATTCCAAGTTGAAGTGCTACGTAATGATAAACTAAGCTTAATTTATTTATGGGAACTAATAATAATAATAATAATATACTAAAGTACTTCATGTTCAACTAGAATCTGAAGAGCACAGTAGTAATATAGTTACATTTCTTGTTTTTAGAATGAAGGAGAATTAGATGTTCAAGAATCTAAGCCACATGACAGAATTGCTGAAAAAATTTGCCTTGAAATATTGAAAGATCTGGAGAATTATTTTTCAAACCAAAAGTGGAGTCAAATATTAGCAAACCTCTACTTATCTTCTAGTTGTCTGCCAGTTCATAAAAATATAAAAACACTTATCATAAAAATTAACCGGGTAGGTTTTAGTTTTTAAAATTCAACGGTAGACTATTCCCTTACCAAAAAATAAGTTGGCTAAAAACCACTTAGGACAACTTGTATTTCAACTTAATTGGTTTTCAATTTGTATTTGGGACAAATGCCTACTTAAAAATATCTTAAATCCTCTATATTAATCAACTTATTTCCAACTAAACCAGAATTAACATTTACATTTAACTACTTAAAAGCAACTTAAATCCTACTAGGGAAACATCTCAAAACCAACTTAAAAATATTATGTAATTTCCTGACTTCTAAAAACCAACTAATTATAAACTTAGCAAAAGCAGTATTTTCCTACCAACTGAATAACAACTTATTACCCCTTTAATAGTAACTTGAAATATGCTGACATCTTGAGCCTACTTAATACCAACTCAATATCAACTAATAATGTGTATACAAACTAAATACAAACTGAAATCCAACTTATTTTTGGTAAGGGTTGGTACTTAAAGGGCAACAAAAGTGGGATTGTGAAACCTGCAAGGCAGGACCTATTGAAACTGTACCATGACACAGATCAGATTCTTAATGAATCTATTTTTAAATTTTTCTTAATAAATCCATGTTAAAATTTTTCAGAGAGTAAGAGATAAAACTACTTTACGAAACATTGGAACATTCACAAAGATAGTAGATGCGATTTTGAACTCTGAGGTGACAATTGTTGACACAAATAGTATGCTAGATTCTAAGATTGAAAGTGTATCATCTGAAACTGATCCAGCTGTTCAAGGCTCTGCAAGTGATTCTGATGGCCCTATCCTGTTATCGAAAATAAAACTAACACCTAAAGCAAAGGCTTCTCAAGCCTTAGCTATAGGTACTACTGAAAAAGATAAATTTGAAACTGTTGAAGGCTCAAGCAATAAAAATACTTCGAAACCAGTATCGCTTGGATTATCTGATAGTGAAGATAATATAGATGAATATGACAGTGTAAAACTTACAGATTCGCAGAAAAAAGCAAAGAGATCTAAAGTACAAGTATTGGTTTTCAAATTAACAACTCCAGAGATAAGGAAATATCATGTTACAAAAAGTACAACTTTGGAAACCAATGAAAAAAATCAATATAAGGCTAATCTTGTTTTGTCTCCAAATGTAAGTACACGATCTCAAAGTAGAGCAGAGCAAAACTTCAGTCAATTAACAACTCGCAGGAAAAGCTATCCACATGGTGTTGAATTGTTGAAAAAATTTAATCTTAGTAGTCAAGAATCCTCCCAGAAAACTTCCACTCCTAAGAATACTCCCTCGCAAAATGAGGTATCTAAAATAAATCATAGTACATCTCCAATACAACGATTAACAAGGTCTGGAAAATCCACAGCAACCCAGTCCTCATCTAATGACTCTGCCAAGAGTAAATCAATTTCATCAAGAACAAAGTTTTTATCACAAGAAAATAATTCTCAGAAGGAAACATTAAGTACAAGGGAAACAAGGAAAAGTCAAATTTCAACCCAATTAGCAGCAAGGGAAGTTCCAAATACTGGTAGTACTGGTTCAGAGGATATATTTTCATCCTCACCAGTATCGCAAGGAAGCACTACAAGCAAAACAATCGCCCCTTCTGAATCTTCTACTCCAAAGGTGTCACCAATTAAATCATCTCGAGCACAAAATAAAAGTAAACTTGATTCAACACAAGCTGTTAGATTAACTAGATCTATGAGGAATTCAAGTCGGTCAAATTTTACGCCTCCATCCACTGGCCAAAGGAAAACTGCAGCTTCAACCACAGCTTTAGCTCATGGCAGTTTACTTTGTGATGACTCTGATTTAACCCCTAAGACACCTGTATCTGCTGTAAGAAAATCTCATCGACTAAATACTCCAAGTACAATTAACACTATACCTGATTCGGATGTATCGGAAGCCTTCCTGTCATCACCGCAACCAGAACGCAAGAGAAAACCGAATAAGAATAGAGATTTAGCTTCTAACGATTCACCTGCTCCTCCATCTTCCAAAAGAAATCGGAGAAATAAAAACATCTCAACAGATGACTGTTCATTTTCTGAAGAACCTATTGTTTCAAAATCTAATACAAGAATTTATGCAAACTCTTCCAAAAAGGCACTAAATAAGAAAGCTGTTGTTGGTCAAAAGGTCTTAGGCCGTTTATCAACTTTAGAATACAGTTCAGATGAAAACAATGTATCTAAAAGATCTAATAAATCAAGGTCACGACTTCAGTTAAGCTCGTCAGATGACTCTTTTGAGGTAAGTTCAGCTAGCTAATATCAATTTGGAAGTAAAAAACATTTGTCCTTATCTATATGTTATCATAAGGTTCCTTTAGTAAAGCTCTGTATAAGAAGGATAGATTTACATGTTTGCTTTATTCGGTTTTATTTTAAAAACAATTTTATATTAACCATATACAATTATAACTTGTAGGATGTCTTTATATATCATTGAAAACGTTTGTTAGGATTGAGATGATAAAATAATCCTGAAGGTAGTGCCACAAAAAACTTAGGTTTTCCGTCTCTATTTAGTAATGGCATGCCCAGTGGCACATTCCGATTAATAATTAATGGATATTATTTAAAACTATTAGCTCCTGATCAAAGTAAAAACCATAGGTCTAAATACGGTATAAATGTATCTGATCTGCGTTAATTTTATTTTGCTTCATAAAATCCTTCCACTTTTAAAAGTGATTAATGTTGTCATTAGTCTAAAATATTGTTCCATAAGTGTGACACTTCCTATTCTTCACAAAAATTTTACTGAGTGCTATTCACAAGATGGACTGCATTATGGGCTTCGTCAATGTTTTGCGTCCGCTTGCTAACACGTCACATGTAGCCTTTGACAGCGCCTTGCTAGGAGGCGATTTTCTGCTTGCGATGACGTCATTCCGTTACTAGCTCTCAGTAAAATATTCCCCAAAGTGACGAATTTATGGAACAATATTATAGACTTACTCAACAGAGCATTCACAAAAATCTCTACTGTCGTTGAACTATGCTAAAAGCCCTGATGAAGCAAATAATTTTTGCATAATGTTACTAAAGATTCTAAGTGAAATGCACTCCTTTGCGACTAAGGGCCCGGTGCAGAGACGTTTTAAAAATTATCGTAACTTTACGAGGATTGTAAAGTTACGAGAGTGGATTTACGATGTCGTAAAGTTACGATTTCGTAAATCAAAATCGCGGTGCAGAGACAATTTTTCGGGCGCTCGTAAATGAAGAGTCTGGTATTTTGGAATTTGTTTTTATTGAAGCTCCGCCCACCTACTAGCCAATAGAAAAGCGGGAATTTCGACGCAAAAATTATCAGCTATTCAGTTTTCACCTCCATTTGGTCATTAGAGAGTGAATGCAGTTTTCGATTAGTAGTTCCAAGTTTAACACTTAATTACATGTAGATAATTTTTGAAAGGCTGTTATTTTGTCAAAAATTATGGGAAATATAAAAGGTTCACATGACAAAACAAAAAGATGTCACAAAAGGCAAACTCCCAGAGCGCCGGAACCTACTCCTACTGTAACATCCGCTGACACATTTGATCAGGCAGCCCAGTCAGTTGTTAATAATCAGGAACGTTTAAATCAAATTTTGTCCTTAATACACACTGAAATGGTTGCCCAACGGTCTCAAAATTCCCAACTCGCTGTTGCATTTTCAAACCATTTGAATAATACAAATAACATTCTTATTGGAATTCACAACGCTCTGGTACCTGTTGAGTGCAGAATTGTTCCTACAGATAATGTTGTCTCTAGTCCAGTTGCCACATTCATATTCTTTATAACACGAGAGATAAATTAATAGTTTTAAGCTGATTATGAACTTCCAAAAAGAGTCCTGATCTTGGTAAAAAGACTTATTTCACCACAAATAGAAACTGTGTATTGTAGTTCATATTTTGCAAGAGTAATCAGAGGGTTTCCACATGTTGGGGCTGGCATAACTTTTCTGGGGCCGAGGGCAATAGTTATAATCAGGGGGCCTTTTCCATTGGAATGTTTGTTTATTTGCCCCCAACTCAAGATCATACAACATTTTTCAAGTTTTGTTGATTGGCAATCCCACCCCCCTAAAGCCTTTACAATGTTTTAAATTGGTTATTGGCATCCTCCCTTTAGACACCTCAATGGACTCCTACAGCTGAGGGCCCCCAACCAGTCCCTCGTGGGCCCAGGGGATTTTAACCAAATGCCTAGAAAACTCTGAGAATTGAATTACAGTAATTATGGCTACCTTAGAATGTTGATTAGTGGATATAGAATTTTGAAAATATAGATAAATTTACATATAACTGCTATACCTACCAAAGGTTCACGTGACAAGTTAAAAAGGAGTTACAAAAAAAGGTTAACTCCCAGGGACCAGGAACCTTCTCCTACTCAGTGGTGTAGCCAGGGGGGCGTGGCATAGATGTTACTTGCACCCCCCCCAATGTATGGTTGCATGTACAAATGATTATTTTTGTTTTATTTGTTTCCTTCTGTGCCCTCCCCGAAACCAATCCCTGGTTTCACTAGTGACTCTAACATCCACACACTTTAAACCAGGCAGCCCAGTTGGTTGCGAATAATCATGAAGGGTATATTTAAACTTTCGGTTTAATACTTTACGAAATGGTAACAAGAGGCCAAATTTCTCTTTACATTTTTTTTAGGCACTTGGATAATGCAATTAGAATTCTTATTGGCATTCACTGTGCTCTATTACCTGTTGAAAATCTGATTGTTCCTTTATATCTTATTCCTGGTATCACAGCAGTACCCACTACACACTTTGAACTTCCCATTTCTAACTATGAAACATAAAATAAAATCATTGGTTTTGAAAAATAGCATTAATACAAATTATAAATTACCAGACAAATATTTTCCCATATTTTCATATTTGTAATCTACTTATTTTCCTCATTTGGAAACTATTTAATTCATTACCATGTACCTCTTATCAGCTATTGTGTTTTTAACTCTCAATCAGCTGTTTTTTTTTACCTAAAGAAGCCTCCATCTACCCAAGGTTTGTAACACATTAGACAAAACAAACTTAAAAAAACTTGGCGCCTTTTTTGAATTAAGAATATTTTAATATCCATTATTCTATAATTAATTGCAGTTTTTTTGGTTTTAAATTAAAAAAAATTATTAACATGTTATTGAACCAGTATTAAAATAACAAAGAATAATATCACAAGAGAACAAAATCATTGGAGAAGTATGCCCCAAGGTGAAAGTTAATTATGGGCCAGAGTAGTTTCAATTAAAAAAATTACAGGCCGAAAAATCAAATCAAATCAATTTGTAGAAAACTGATATTATTCTTGATGTAAATTTCTTTGCCTATTCAAGTTTTCTACCAATTGATTTAAAATTTGATTCGCTCGAACCTGTAATTGGGCATAAGTGGTTTCAGGGGGATCCTGGTCGCTTGGGCCATCTTGCTCTTCTACCATTGGCTCGGGCATATCAACACCCTCGTCAAGGTAGAAATTGTACAAGATGGCACAAGCGAATACAAATTTACAAACCTTATCCGGGGCATACAGCAAATTGCCTCCGTAATCACTCAACGCACGCCAAGTAGACTTAAAGAGGCCATTGCACCTTTCAATGCAGCTTCTAGTCTTACAGAGGCGATGGTTGAACCTCTCTTGAGCTTGACCTTCTGGATGTGGTATGGGTCTCATAAGCCAAGGCTCAAGGGGATAGCCACTGTCCCCTATGAGCCATGACCCTTCCAAATTTGCGGAAGAGAGGTGGGACCTGAGGCCGCAGTTAGCCCAAATGCTTGCATCATGAGTGCTCCCGGGCCACTCCGCTACAACGTCCAGAATGCGGGTGTTGGCATCGCATATAAGCTGGATAGCGTTTTTTTGCGGTTCATGTAAACGTGGGCACCGGGACCAGATGGCTTCTGGATAGGTATGTGGGTGCAGTCGATGCATCCGATGACCCCAGGAAGCTTGGTCTTCTTGAAGAATCCAAGAGATGTTTCTTTAAGTTCTTCCTGGGTAGATGGAAATTTGACATATCGGTGCATTCGCTGGTTGATGGAATTTGTAACACGACCAATGATCCTTGATACTGTGGATCTCTCCACCATGTGGCGATGATCATTGGCCGTCACCCACTGGATACTTCCAGTAGCGTAAAAATGCAAGCAAATGAGTATCTATATAAAATAACAATGATTAGAAGTGGCAACATAAATTATGAACATTATAGTGCAACACACGGAGGGAAAATGTTGGAAAGACCAAATTATTTTAGAATGTTTTTCACTCAGTTATTTGCCATATGGAAATTTTTCATTCCGACGGTACATAGAGGGTGAAACATCTCCCAAAAACTGACTATACAACAAATTTTCTCTGATTTGGTCTTTCCCCCTAGCTCAAGAAAGGGGTGAGGTTAGGTAAGTGCTTTTCCTAAGTCTTAGGATACTTTCTTCGACCAATGGCTTTTTGTGTCACTCAAAAATATGCCTAGATAAAATATCAGTTTTGAGTATGAAAGAGTACGATGTAAAAAATGTATTCCAAAAGGTTGTATAAAAAATTAACTTAAGTGTATAATAGTAGTAAAACACAATTGCATAGTGATAATAAATTATTTTCCTACCTGGGAAGCTGCAGATACTGGCCGGCCTCTCAATGTTTCATGGTCAAGGTCGGGCCTTAGCTCTTCCAAAAGTTTAATGAATACCCTTTTTGGAAGTCGATAATTTGCTAAAAACTCTGTCTGATAACTCCAAAGGGTCTGGTCTCTCGTGATAAATTCTCTCATTTTCTACTGGTTCAACAACGTTTATTCCTCGATTAATTTCTTCAGCTCTTCGCATCGCGAGCAAAGCGACAAACTCCGCCATTGTTGTTTTCAATATTTCGCGCCGTTTTCGTCTTTACGACACCTCCAGAGCCCTCGTAACTTTACGAGCGAAAGTCACTCGTAAAGTTACGAGCCTATTGTCTCTGCACACCATTTTCGAGAAAAAAATCGTAAGTTCATTGGCCACGCCCCCTTTTTCGTAAATTTACGAGGATTGTAAAGTTACGAGATTTAAAAAACGTCTCTGCACCGGGCCCTTAATGTCTAAATGTTCCTATAACCTCAACTTCACCTATTTAAGTAATTAAATCAACTAATCCAAAAAATTAATTTCTTTTAGAGCTCAGAAAATGATCAGTCAATATCCCATAATTTAAGAAGTAAAAAGAAAAGTCTCTTACGTTCAAGAAAATAAGGTAATTTTTAGGTTTGTGAGAGTACTCGGTATCGAGTCAGTCAGAGTACTCTGACTCGAAATAGGTCATTATATTACTCGCACGGGTACCCGATTCCCCGAAAAGGGAAAATATTTACTCGAAGCGGACACGAGTAAATAAATAATTTGAAAATTTTCCCCAGCGAGTCCATTTTTCCACAGCGAGTCCAAACTTTCCCTGACGAGTCCAATTTAAAAAAATAAAATTAATTTTGATACTGTCTTGGTTACTTTCATACGGCATTAAAAAAATTCCGAAATGGCGCTGCCGTAGCGATTTTGCAGTTCTCGATTTGTTCGCCATGAGTCACGGCATCAAGTGTGCCTCAGGTTGTCTGTTGTTTTAGTTTCTTTCTCAAATATTCAGCAAGGTCTTTTTGCTCTTATCTTATTTAACTTCGATGATCTCAAGTTAGTTAAAGTTCGTGAAATACCAACAAAGCCTTTTGTGGAGGAAATTTTACCTTCCGAAGGGTATATGTCTGATGAATCTTTAACTGAGAATAACGAAAACTACGATGACGATATAAGTGCTGAAGAGGAAAATGAAGGTGGTAGTGGTACGCCTGAAGCCTTGGCATCAAATGATCCTAATTCAAGAAAGAGGACCAGGAGTAAAGTCTTGAAGTCTGCAGTGTGGAATTATTTTGAGAAGAGAGTTGATCGAAGCAGTTCACAGTGCAAGTTGTGTAACTTAATCATTAACCTGAAACATAGCAATACTTGAAGTATGAGAAAACACATGCAATTTAAACATGTAGTAGAATATTCTACACTTATGGATGTTGAAAAGAGCTATAATCTGAGCAGACAAACCACTATTGAAGATTATACAAAGCCTACATTATATTCTCCCAGTCACCCTAGAGCTAAGACAATCACACAAAGAATAGCTCAAATGATTCCTCTAGACTTCCAGCCCTATTCTGTGGTGGAGGATTTTGGTTTTGTTGATGTGATTTACTAATGTGAGCCAAAATACAAGATTCCATCAAGGACCCAATTTTCCAGGAAATTCGTACCTGACCTTTACTCCAAAATGATGGCTGACATAAAACTTGAAATCAAAAATTCAATCAAAGAGTTACAATCATTTTCATTTACTTGTGATTTCTGGTCATCAAAAGCGATGGATTCTTACATGAGTATCACATGCCACTACACCGACAGCAGCTATAATCTCAAATTTATAACCTTGGCTTGTTTGCCATTTGACCAAGAGCACACAACTGAAAACATTCAGTGCGCAATTTACAAATACCTTCAAACCATAATGACCGACGACCATTTGGACACAATTCCTATTTACATAGTGACAGACAATGCAGCTAATATGAGGAAATCAATAATGGAATCAAGTTGTACACACGTCTCATGTTTTTGTCAGTCACACTTTACAATTGGTGGTGGAAGGTGTTTTACAGAAAACCTACCTGGAAGGAGCGAAGTCACCTAATACTAATAGTATTGGTGTTATTTTCACTAAATGTAGAAGTGTTGTTGGGCATTTTAATCACAGTTTAAACTCAGTCGAATGTTGGATCCGGCCAGGGTTCGAAAAAACCCGGGTTTTTTTCAAAAAGCCCAACCCAGTGGGTTTTTTAGTGGGGTGGGTTTTTTATTTTAGTATACTATTTCCATATTTGTATTACATGTTATGTCAAAAAAAAACCCAAATCAAGAGAAATTAGAAATGTCTTATGTCGAGCCCATAGAAATCTCATAGGTAACTAGAATGCTGCCGATCAGGCTGAGAAATAAGGAATTTTTTTAAACTGGATCTGTGGCCAGTAGAGCCTAGGTAGTATAATTAAAAAACTGGCCACTGGCCGCTTACCATTTTTAACCTTCAAAATCAGGCTTTCATTTCAGGGATTAATATAGTATTTTTTATTGAACTAAATTCTTGAAGGGAAAAAACTTTGAATTAATTAAGTGGTCACCAGGACCACTAACACCCCAAGCATTTAATTTTTAAACTGTAAATTGGCCTGTGATATTGCCTTATTTCTCACACTGCTGCTGATTATGGCCTAGCTTGTCGCCAGTTTGTTTTGAATAATAATCCTCCTTGGTTCCGCTACTCTCGCGGGAGCTAGGAGACGTCATTCTCTCTGGTGACATTAAATTCTTGGCAGAACCACTCTTTAGCTCTGATTGGCTGAAATCTGGCTATCATCTGCCACAGCGTTTGGTCCATTTGCCAGTTACACGGCAGCATTCTAGTTACCTATGAGATTTCTATAGTCGAGCCCTGCTAAAAAAGATTGTAGGGACTAGATATCGACTGCTAGGTAGACTGCTTCACTTTTTTGTGTCAGATAAAGCCATTGAATTGGGAATAATACTGCTAGAATTACAATTACGATTTCGGTTGTCATGGTTACGCGGGACCTGTTCTGATAAGGCTGTACGAAATTCATCTTTATAATTAGGTGGTAGCGCCATCTATATTTTGTAAAATTACATGGCTAAAAATAAAAAAATATTAGCTAACTCAGTGTAACTTGAGTTAAAAAGGATCGTGTTAACAGAATAAAATTATTTTTAAACAACTTCAAAGGTTTGTTTGTTACGAGAAATTATACAATTCAATTTCGCATCAGATTCGCGAAAATATTCAATTGCAATATAGTTTCCACCACTAGAGACAGATGCCGCGACGGTAGAAAAATAAAGTGGAATAAGTCTCCTTATTGAACGAAATTGGTCCCACGCCAGCTAGATTTAGTTGTACCTCTATTTATTCCCAACACAATGGATAAAGCTGAAAAGCTTGTAAAAGTGTACAGATACTGCAAAGGCAGCACAGCTGAACCAAAGGACTGGTAGAAATCTCAAGTTATAAGTCTCAAGTCTCAACTATTAAGTTAACAAGCCGGTTAACTTTGTAAATATATATATAAAAAATGCCTTTTCATTAAAATATGACATTTTGTAACCGATATGGATCCAGTAGACCTGGGATCGAGCTTAAATATTAACTACGTACTAAGTAATGACTAAAAGACAAAAAAAAGACTAGAAAAAAGGTGTTTACTGTTCATCATTTAACATCGATACATTACAGTGTTCTAAGGCTTAAGCCTATTTAAATAATATAAGATTAAGAAATTAAGTACGAGTTTAAAGTAATATTTGTTGCTTTAATAATTAATAATTACGAGAAACCATAAGGGCAAAAGTTCACTCACCAATGCATTTAGAGCCATGGCGACCGACCGGTGAAACAGACCCTACAATTAACCTCTGTAGGTCGAGATAACGACGGCAAAACAATACTGGTCGAACTAATCGCTAACCAAGGACTAACGAGAGGGTTGTTCAGTGGAAGAACAACTACACTGGCTGGACTGGACTCTTGCAGTGGAGACTCTTCTCTCCACAGCCCTCCTGTTTCTCTCTCCCTTCTGTATCGTTCTGACCTTCTCCTTCTGCCGCCGAGGTATTTATATCTCCCGACTGATGATAACGCCCTCTGTCCGGTGCGTGGAGAAACTCATATAAAAAATAGTGACTTTTGCCCTATGCCCCGCACTAGGAACATAACGATGTAAGTTAAACAACTTTGAGTTAATTGATAACAGCGGTCTTCACAGTTATACAAAAAGATAATATAAGTAGGAAATAGGATGTGGCAGGTTGTCAAGTGGGTAACGCTATTACCACACTTAGCTTAGGCCTAATACTGTTGTAAACTAAGGAAGCGCAAAAATCAGTCTGTTACAATTTTAAAGTGGGTTTTTCTCAGGTGGGTTTTATAGTGGGTTTTTGGGGTGGGTGGGTCCAAAAAAACCCACTGGGTTTTTTGTTTTCGAACCCTGGATCCGGCCCAAGTTAAGCTCCTGCGTGTACCAGAGGCGAAAGTGAAAAAGCTCATTCAAGACTGTAAGACCAGGTAGAACAGCCAATTCTACATGTTGGAAAGGATGTATGAGCTCAAATTGCCCATCAACCAAGCACTTGCTGCAAGTAAATCGAATCTTCATATTACTTTGTATGACTGGACAGTAATTAAAGCTCTTCTAGAGGTTTTGGAACCTTTCGAGATTTATTTATCAGCTGAACAGTACCCAACCATGAACCTTGTCTACCCAGCTTTGAACTTTTTAGATTACTTTAAAAAAACTATCTCAAATGCTCGATTTAAGTATTGCGAATGCAAACAGTTTCTTGGCCAATTTGAGAATGTGTTTTCCTGATTACAGATATGAAAAATTGTACCTCTTGTCAATGATTTTGGATCCTCGCATCAAAACAGTTCTTTTGAAAACTGATGAGAAGAAGGTAGCTTCTATGCTTTTGAAAGCTGAATGTGAACCAGGGGCTGCAAGCAATATGCAAGTCCAGGGAGACAATGAGCCTAACAAGAATGCAAAACAGCCCAAGAAGTCTGGTATTTGGAAAAATATTCAGAAGAGACTAGCAAACTGGTTAAACATAGAGGGAAGAACTTAAGCCCTAGCGATCAGGTGAATGTCTATTTAGGAGAACCAGTTGAGAATGATGATTGCAAGATACATGATTATTGGAGGGAAAGGGCAGATAAATTTCCATTTATTGCAAAGCTAGCAAAGAAATATCTGTCAATTCCAGCATCTTCAGCAGCAAGTGAAAGAATGTTCTCGCCATCTGGGAATATAGTAACTGCAAAGAGAGCTGCACTCCTTCCAGATCATGTGGAACAGTTAACGGTTTTGCATGAAAACTTAAAGCGACAGCTGAAATAATTGCTTAAAAATATGAATATTAATTCGACTAGACTACTAGTTTCAGTATTTGTTTGATTATATCAAAGAATGTGGTATAAAAATTAAATTTGTAATAGTTTAGAAACTGATAACTTGTGATAAGTTAAAAGTTAAAAAGAATCAAATAACTGATAACTTTTTAAGTTTTTCTAGTCGAGCCCTAAACAGTTTTAGGCAAAATTGCACTACAGCGGCCTCATGTAATTTCGTGTTTTTTTTTGGTGGAGAATGTAGCACTTGACGCGTAGATTAAGAAACTAATTTTTTTTGGGGCCGCAAATGATAATTAAATTAATTAACTTAATGTTAAAAATGTACTAATTTTAGGGAATTACCGTGTTTTTGTATTTTTGGGTGGCGGAGAATGTAGCACTTGACGCGTAGATTACGAAACTAATTTTTTTGGGCCGCAAATGATAATTAAATTAATTAACTTAATGTTAAAAATGTACTAATTTTAGGGAATTACCGTGTTTATGTATTTTTGGGTGGCGGAGAATGTAGCAGTTGACGCGTAGATTACGAAACTAATTTTTTTGGGCCGCAAATGATAATTAAATTAATTAACTTAATGTTAAAAATGTACTAATTTTAGGGAATTACCGTGGTTTTGTATTTTTGGGTGGCGGAGAATGTAGCACTTGACGCGTAGATTACGAAACAATTTTTTTGGGCCGCAAATGATAATTAAATTAATTAACTTAATGTTAAAAGTTAGTAGAGTGGAAACCTAAACAAACAGTAACAAGCCGTGGTGTAGGCGACAACCCGACGAAGATAATTACTTCCAAAACACGTAAAAGACGTTACTAAACTCCCCGTATTGGCGCCTGACGGCGCCGCGCACTCGCTTCGCTCAAGCGCTGGGGGCGCGCAGCGCCTCCCCAACCCCATACTAAAAAAAGCGATGGGCCATCTATAACGCGACCTAGAGGACAGTACCAAGCCTTACGCATCAAATATATACTTTTAATCTCAAGCAGAAACAAAGTGGCCCAATAATAGAAAACACCGAGAAAATGAACAAAAACTGTAAAAGATTTGATAAAGTACGGGAATATCACTTTGTGGCCCAAAAATACAAAACGCCGAGAAAATAACAAAAACTGTAACTGATTTTATACAAAAAGAGAATATCACGTGGAATTCATTAGGACACCGAAACTGTGTTCCCGGCGAACACACGACGGAAATAAGTACAACAAAACACGTGCAAATGCCCAAAAATTAGAAATTTAAAATTACATTAAAAAATTAAATGATCATTTGCGGCCAAAATAAAAATTACCCTCGGCATCTACGTGACAAGGTCTATCAGGCGCAACCAAAATTAATATAAAATTCAATGAAAATGAGAAATTTTTAAAATTAAAAAAATTAAGTTAAACCATTAAATAATCATTTGCGGCTAAAATAAAAATTACCCTCGACATCTCCGTGACAATGTCTATCAGGCGCAACCAAAATTAATATAAAATTCAATGAAAATGAGAAATTTTTAAAATTAAAAAAATTAAATTAAACAATTAAATAATCATTTGCGGCCAAAATAAAAAATACCCTCGACATCTACGTGACAAGGTCTATCAGGCGCAACCAAAATTAATATCAAATTCGATGAGGCCGCTGTACTACACTTCACCCCAGTTGGATTTCATCTGCTCTATAGTTACTTGAGTTTTTTATTTTGTTCTTGAGTATCAATTTCCACAAGCTGTGTCATTGCATTGACTCCTTGTATCCTTACTTAAGATCAAATTAAAAGTTATTTTTCAAAATTCTTATTACTGAATTACTGATTTTTTTATTATTTAGTAAAATTTAAAAGTCCTAAAAATTTAAAGATATCATATTAATTAGCAACCACTATTAATAAATTTACAAATTTAATGATTATCTAAACAGCAGTAAATAAATTTAAGACTCGAATTGGACTCATTAAAAATTATTCCGGACTCGTATTGGACTCGAAAGCTTCAAAACTAGTTCTTTAGGACTAGAGGACTCGATCAAGTCCTTAATATTTGGACTCGCTCATGTCAATATTATAATCTTTACGGCATAAGTATGATACAAAATGATGTGTGTTAATCAGTTTTGTCAAATTCCAAAATGATATTAGTCGGGAACTAAAATGTATAATCTGTTAAATCATTTTTCTAAATTTAATATTTCATTGAGACTTTTGCTTAAGGTGTAATTAGCTATTACTAATATTATTCTCTGTAAAAGAAACGGGATGACTGCAGAGATTTCTGAGGAATTATCCAAAGACAATATCAGATATCTTTAGCAGTGTTATAATTTTAATAATTAATGGTGCTAAAATAGAAGTGCCATACTTGCATTAAATTTGTTACACATTGTTTCTATAATATATAATTTACTTAAATTAACTGTTTGACACCATTACAAACATAGCTAGAGTTAAAAGTTCAAACTACTGATTACTAATGAAAGCAAAAATATTTAAAAAAAAAGATTGGAAAAGAAATACCGAAAATTGTGTGGTACTTATTAGTTATCTCGTTTTTTTTTTGTTTTAGAGTGAAAAAAGAAATCAGTCCACAAAAACCTTGCTTTCCAAGTTTAAAGATTCATTAGAAATTTTTCAATTCATTTATACATAAGATTTTAAAATGAAATGTACAACCTTAAATATTGTTAAAAATAAAACATTTGACACTTTTACTTAGAAGCCACATCTTAATCTTGGAGAGAGTAAAAAGGATTTATTTAAGCCACATCAAACCAGAATTAATTACAATATGGAAAATAAAATGTGTACAATAAGTAAGACTTTGTTATAGCAGAAAAATTCAAAATACGTTCAGGGAATGAACAATATATAAACATGGTTAAGTAATAAGTTAAAAACTTATTTACATAAGAGTCCCTATTTAAATTAAAAATTTTAAGAATTAGGTCCTTTTGACATTATTGGCAGAATGTCAAAAGGACCAAATTCTGGATAGTTGGCCAGAGTTGTTGAATAATAATAATAATAATAAAAGCTTTATTTTGGATATTCCCATCAGTATACTGTTTTATATGAGTCATCAATTAAAATTAAATTAAATTACATATTTCCAAAAAATGATTTTTCAACCGATTTTTAAAAATCTTAAACAATTCTCCATACTTAAGGTTCTGTCTAAGGAATTCCAGAGGCTAAATTCCATTTACTCTTGAAACTTTTATTACTGTATTTCTTAATCTTATTTTGGACACTAAAGTTAGTCTCTCCGGCTCTTGTATTGACAGAGTTTTGGACGTACGATGTTTTGAAAATATGTAATATATACTTTGGGTGGGATATTTTTGGAAAATAGAGTATGGTATTTGCTCTTTCGGAAAGGGTCATCCAGCCTAACTCGTTGCGGGCTTCTGTGGCTGACGAATTCACTGGTTTTTGGAGAATAGCTCTGGCAGTGTTGTTGTGTAGGACTTGTAATTTCTTGAGTTGGTTGGACCAGTATTATTGTAGAATATATCTGCATCTCAAAAATGGGCTGGACTAAAGCATTATAAGAAGCAGAGATTGTGTAAGTTGAGGTTAGTAAAAAATGGTTAAAATAGCCATAATTTCTGTTTAACTTTGTTTAACGTGTTGCTCAGTTGAGTTGCCCTTCAAAATATAATCCAAGGTATTTAAATGTAGGGACCCTCTTTATTCTCACTCTTTCAGTAAGGGTTAGGGTTTCAGTGGCTTTAGATTTTCCTGGTGATAATATCATGAACGCTGATTTATTAGTGTTAAGGGTTAATCCTTTTAAGAGTAGTATGTCATTCAATGCAATAATGTCATACTCTAAGTTCATTTTTGCTAAGGAACAGGATTTTAAGGCTGTATGGTTTTCACTAGTATAAATGTTAAGTAGTAGGGGCCCAAATACACTTCCTTGAGGTACCGCTGAGATTACTGTGAAGAATTGGGAACAGGTACCATTCACTACTACAGTTTGTCTTCTATTTGTTATATATGAATTGAACGATTCCAGCTTGACATTGTCAAAGCCGATGTTCTTAAGGATTTTTATGAGTATGACATGGTTAACACTGTCAAAGACCCACGGGTCGAAAGCTCACCTGTTAATTATTTAATTATTTTTCATTTTTGAATTAAAATAATTATGATTTTAGTTATATCCATGTGCTTCCTCCGTTAATAAAAAAAGTTTTATTTATATTTTTCGCCATGGATCCAAATAAAGTTTTTAATATTTTTGACATGTTGAGAGGAATGCAACAAGTACAAATTTGCCCGCCTCTAAGTTCTTAATAATGCGTTCATGTACATTTAAAATACATGTTGTTGCAGAGCGTCCTGGTAGAAATCTGGATTGCATTTAATTATTATTATTATTATTAATGAAGGGCTAAGGAAATGCCCGTTCGCGCACGTCGACCAGAGGTCCATTGTGCAATTGCATTTAATAGAATTTATTGTTATTCAGGCAATAGTTTATTATCTGATTATAGGCACATCTTTCCGGTGTTTTTGATAGATTGTAATACAGATTCCACGGTAATTGTCTCCTTCTTTGTGGTCTCCTGATTTATAAATTGGTGTAATTTTTGCTTCTTTCCATCTTGTTGGGAAGTATCCTTTTAAATAGGTTGTAACGGCTTATATTTATAATTAGTGCTAGGACAGGAAATATAATTATTGCTAGTCCTTTTATAATTGACAATGGTAGGCCATCGGTGCTTGTTGATTTGCTATTTAACAGGGCTTTTACGAGTATAAATACTTCGTCCAAGCTTACTTCTCAAAAGCTAAAAGTAGAATTGTTGGCTACCATGTTATTGTTCTCATTTCCATCTGAAGTATTTATTATTCTTTTATGTACTTGGTTGTTCATAAAGTAATCGTTCAGATGTGAAGCAATTTCAAAAGCATTGTTAGATAAGGTGTCTTTTACTTTTAAGGCTGTTATTGTTGTGTTTTTAGATAGGGTTTCAGTGTTTTCCATTTATTAAATTTTCGTTTCTGCTTATTCAGTTGCTTTTTGAAATAATTATTCTTCCCGTCCTTTGATTATTGACCATATTACGAAGATATTGATATTGTTCGAACTGGGTCATATTCTTATCTGACTTCTTTTTCGCTACATTGAGGAGATAAGGTGTTTGATATCATTGGTGAGCCAAGGCGATGTGATAATGGATTTTTGTTTTTGTATTAAAGGAACATATTTATCAAGATGTCTCTTGATTGTGTTTTCGAGCTTGGTGACTCCATGGTCAATGTCTTCCATATTAAAGTTGGCCAGGTTTTTTGTGATTGAATCAATAAATAAGTCGACCTCCGTATTACTATAATCTCAAACTTTAGTTACAACCTTTTTGTTCGGGCACACTGTTTGTCTTGTACAATGTATTATAACGTGGTTGGACCCACCAAATGAGATAACACCACTGGATAAAATTCTGTTTGGGTGTGATGTGTAGATGTGATTTACTAGGATAGCAGTTTCACTTGTTACTCTGGTGGGTTGTTTTATCAGTTGCTAAAATGATGCCAGACATTTTTGTAATGTTTTGGTTTTTGGCTCAGTCGCAGTTGAAGTCACCATGATAATTTCTGAGTCTGATTTAATTGAGATAAGATACAATGTTTTGAATGTCTTTTATGATAATTTTTAGCCCTGTATTTTTTTATTAAAAAATTCAATTAGATCGACTTCCTTAGATGCTCATGGTAAGATTTTCTTTATAGCATAAACAGACACCTCCACCTCCTCTATTTATTCGATCCTTTCTGAGTAAATTATATCCATTAATTCGTGGGATAACCATGTTTTGGTTACACCCAATATGTCAAATTTATGATTAGTGATGGTATACTTTGAGTCATTAAGTGTGGGATCATTTGTCCTATATTTACATGGCCAATTTTTAGACCTTTGTTTTTTGGGGTGAATATGGTTTGAAATTAATTTTGGCTTTAGATTTGGTTGTCACACTTTGTCAGTATCCAATAAGTTAGTTCTTTTGCAATTGCGATTTTTATCAGAATCCTTTGAGGTAATTTTGGACTCTTCGATTCCCAACTCTTCCAGATGTTCAATTATGTTTTGGTAGGTTGTATTTTTGGGGCAATTTGATAAGAAATACTTGTATGTCAGTGACTGGGATAACTGCAGTTCATTTTCTTGCGTTTTAATTCCCCATATTTTCTTTTTCGCATCATGATTGGCACGCAGCCTATGACATGAGATTCCAATAGGCCAAGCGTCTGAATTAAGAAGTTGTTCGTCAGTGGAGCTATTTAGGGTGAAGCACCTTTGCTTCTATTAATAATAATAATAATAAAAATAATAGATTTTTATTGGATCATCTTATAAGTTTACAACTTCTTTACATAAGAGTCCAGTTATAATTAAATTAAATGAGAAAAGTTCTACGAGTGATTTATATAAAAGTAAATGACCCCTTACCAAAAAATAAGTGGTCTAAGAACTATTTAAGTTGGTTTTAAGTTTGTATTTGAGACAAATACCAACTAAAAAGCTACTTAAAATGTTACTTAAAGCTAACTTAAAACTTCCTTAAAATGTTACTTAAAGGGAATATAACCTGCAAAGCAATCTTTATGGAAGACCCCTTCAATTTTTCCAACTACCCTGTACAGTGGCGCCAAACATTTTTAAAGCCAAAGGCAAGAGCGGCCGGAGCTGCAACCGTTGGTGTTCCACACCAAATACCTGAGGTTATATTCCCTTTAATAAAGACCACTTAAAGCCAACTTAAAACTTACTTAAAAATAATGTAATTTTCTGACCACTAAATACCAACTTAAAGAAAAAGGCATTTTCCCACCAACTTAACTAGTTTACTGAAATATGCTGACCACTTAAAACCAACTTAATATCAACTTAAATGTGAATACCAACTAAAAACCAACTTATTTTTTGGTAAGGGACATAATAGTAATCACCAGAGTGACGAGTAAATGAGTCAAATAATGGGTGGTAATTATTTTTTTAAAGAGGTTAATACTCTCAACGTCTTTTACGGATTCGGAAGTTTATTCCAGTTTTGAGAACCTGCTATTTTAACACTTTTCGGAGTCCTTGTCCCAAACGTTTTAACACATTTTCCAATGTAAAAATTATCTTTAGCACCTCTCGTATTAATATTATGGGGGGAATGCGGGAATTTATCTAAGATGTATTGAGGGGCTCGTTTATTTTTGATTTTATACATGAAAATTAAAAGGTTATACCAGTCTGTAAAATAAATGGAATTAACACGTGCAATATGTTTAGCCTCAGTCAAGGAGGAAAATTTTGGGAAGCCAGCAATTAATTTTGAAGCTGTATTTAGTACTTTCTGGATGTTTGTAAGGTCAGATTTAGTAGCCGACGCATAAAAAATTATGCCATAATCGATAATCAGTTTAATGAAGGTATTAAAAATTAATCTAAGTGAGTCGGTCGAGATATGACTTTGAAGAGGTTTCATCAGCCATAGCCATGCTCTTGACTTTGCTAATAATATACTGAATATGAGGATGCCAGTCTAAAGATTCTTCAATGTATACACCGAGGGACTTAAAGGTAGTCGTTCTAGCGATAGTACAATTATAAATAGAGTAGATGGTGTTTGCAGCTGCAGCCTTTTCCCGGTTATGGGAGAAAAGCATCATTTTAGTTTTTTCTTTGTTAAGGCATAGCCCTTACCAAAAAATAAGTTGGCTAAAAACCACTTAGGACAACTTGTATTTCAACTTGGTTTTCAGTTTGTATTTGGGACAAATGCCTACTTAAAAATAACTTAAATCCTCTTTATTAATCAACTTATTTCCAACTAAACCAGAATAAACATTTACATTTAACTACTTAAAAGCAACTTAAAAATATTATGTAATTTCCTGACTACTAAAAACCAACTAATTATAAACTTAGCAAAAGCAGTATTTTCCTACCAACTGAATAACTTTCTACCCCTTTAATAGTAACTTGAAATATGTTGACAACTTGAGCCTACTTAATACCAACTCAATATCAACTAATAATGTGTATACAAACTGAAATCCAACTTATTTTTTGGTAAGGGAGGCCTTTATTGGTCAAAGCCTGTTCAAGTGAAAATAAATCACTTTCGCCATTAGAAATTAGTGTAGTTAAGTCAGCATTGGCCGATGAGACTGCATTATCGTCAGCGTATTCATTAGCTACAGAATGAAAAAGGCTGTTATGAAGGTCCATGGAATATACATTAAACATGAGGGGGCCCAGGACGCTGCCATGAGGCACCCCATGTTTTATTTGTTGGGTTGTTGAAGTATGGTTATTATGATATACAATCTGTTGATGATCAGTGAGATATGACTGTAGCCATTTGTGGGCAGTACCATCAATTCCAATCTTACTGAGAGATTGTAATAATGGTTTATGTTGTATGGTGTCGAACGCTTTGGTAAGATCGATGAAGATAACTAGCACATACAGTACATTTTCTAGGTGTTGAATGATAGTTTCGAGAAGATTAAATATTGAAGTCTGAGTCGAGTGACCAGGTCGAAAACCAGACTGATTCCAGTATAAGGACTTATTATCTTCAAGATAGGAACTTATATTTTTGTTGGCCAGTCTTTCACAGCAGATTGTGGGTGCATCTAGGACTGAAAGAGGTCTACAGCTAGCCGGGTCGTCTTTGTCGCCTTTTTTATAGGCTGGGATAACTTTTGCAATCTTCCATGTCATTTTGTTTGCGTCTACAATAATTTTTTTGTGATTGTATATATTCAGTCAGCGAGAGTTCATCAGATTGGGGATTACAATTACTAATAAAATAATCACCATCATTTGTATTGGAATCAATTGGCAAGTGGCCATTCTTTCTTGTGGCATAAGTCCAAATTTACTAGATTCGTCTGTGTACATACTTTGTTTATACAGCGCTTGTCTCTCTTAGTTTTTGTTCTTACTCATTGTTGGTAAACTATTTCCAATCTGCTTTACTTTTGGTATCTGTTTTGTTAAATTTCCATTTCTTTTTGATTTTTGGTGATTTGTAAGATCAGGATTAATATCGATAATTTGTGCCTGAAAATCGTTTTGGTTTATTGTTATGTCAACATAACTTTGAGAGGTTGATTCAGTTTTTCAAATTCATTGTTATTATTTTGATTATCATTTAGTTTTTCAATAATTATTTGCTCCAGTGTCATAAGACTTTAAACTCAGTTATGGCAGTTTTTGGTTGTGGTTATTGAGTATTTAGGCTTTGCCTATTCCAAAGGTATTAAATGGTTCTCTGCATGCTTTACAGCAGTAGAACCTTTGTACGTCAGCCAATTTTACATTTATACAAGGTAAATGGAAGTAAACAAGACAGATATCACAGGTTACCATATTATTCCTGGCTTTGTTTTCACCTTTTCTTTGGTACTTGCAGCCTTGGATAAGACAATGTAAGTTCTCTTCTTCATCTGTAGATTGTCGTCAGTTTTCATCCCCCATAATCAATTTAATTCAATTGAATTAGGGTTTTATAGTTCAAGTAGTGTATTATTTAATAATTTTTAAAGGAAGTCAAATAACTCAAAGCACAATGTTAACTGATTTAATAAATAATAAAATATGGGTTTATATACAGATAACTAAACATTAATTGAAGTAGTAACTAATTACAAAAAAACAAATAGCAATGAGGCATAACCTATTAATTGAAGAGCTTTGACTAGACTTAAAAATTAGTACCAAGAAAGACCTGAATAATAATACAATGGATGGAGCTTAAAATTCCCGCCATCCGTTGCAATCGAAGTTAAGAAACCGCTCCTACCAGATGTCGCCGCCGCAAAAGAACATAGTTTTTTTATTAGTTTATTTTTTATATTGGATTTCCCTAATAGAAAAGGGACTTTGAGTTTTATACGCAAAAGAGAAGCGTGGAAATTGAGAGCGAAAGATTTTAACAGAGGCGCGGGGACATGGAGTATTTGGTGAGAAAAAGGACTTAATTGAAATTAATTATTATAATACTTTATTTGATTTTGTTTATTTAAGAATTTATTAAATAAGAAATAAATTGTTTAATATATTTATTGGTGAAATTGATTCTTCCACCTACACTACCAAAGGCTTAGATTTATGTTCAGTCACGCACGTTGATTAACCGAGGGTTAATCTCGAATATAGCTGGTGGAAGTTCACTGTCTCTGTATATTACGTTGTGGTATCACAGGGAAGGGGATCTCCATCCGTTATAATAATAATAATAGATTTTTATTGGATCATCTTATAAGTTTACAACTTCTTTACATAAGAGTCCAGTTATAATTAAATTAAATGAGAAAAGTTCTACGAGTGATTTATATAAAAGTAAATGACATAATAGTAATCACCAGAGTGACGAGTAAATGAGTCAAATAATGGGTGGTAATTATTTTTTTAAAGAGGTTAATACTCTCAACGTCTTTTACGGATTCGGAAGTTTATTCCAGTTTTGAGAACCTGCTATTTTAACACTTTTCGGAGTCCTTGTCCCAAACGTTTTAACACATTTTCCAATGTAAAAATTATCTTTAGCACCTCTCGTATTAATATTATGGGGGGAATGCGGGAATTTATCTAAGATGTATTGAGGGGCTCGTTTATTTTTGATTTTATACATGAAAATTAAAAGGTTATACCAGTCTGTAAAATAAATGGAATTAACACGTGCAATATGTTTAGCCTCAGTCAAGGAGGAAAATTTTGGGAAGCCAGCAATTAATTTTGAAGCTGTATTTAGTACTTTCTGGATGTTTGTAAGGTCAGATTTAGTAGCCGACGCATAGAAAATTATGCCATAATCGATAATAGGTTTAATGAAGGTATTAAAAATTAATCTAAGTGAGTCGGTCAAGATATGACTTTGAAGAGGTTTCATCAGCCATAGCCTGCTCTTCACTTTGCTAATAATATACTGTATATGAGGATGCCAGTCTAAAGATTCTTCAATGTATACACCGAGGTACTTAAAGGTAGTCGTTCTAACGATAGTACCATTATAAATAGAGGAGATTGCGTTTGCAACTGCAGCCTTTTCCCGGTTATGGGAGAAAAGCATCATTTTAGTTTTTTCTTTGTTAAGGCATAGCAAAGCCTGTTCAAGTGAAAATATATCACTTTCGCCATTAGAAATTAGTGTAGTTAGGTCAGCATTGGCCGATGAGACTGCATTATCGTCAGGGTATTCATTAGCTACAGAATGAATAAGGCTCTTATGAAGGTCCATGGAATATACATTAAACATGAGGGGCCCCAGGACGCTGCCCTGAGGCACCCCATGTTTTATTTGTTGGGTTGTTGAAGTATGGTTATTATGATATAGAAATAAAAGTTCTGTTTCTGAAGGTATTTATTTTTTAAATTTGAGATTTAGATGTGTTTTGTGTGACATTTATCAGCCCGAGAGTGGCTGCTCTACCAAATAATTAGATAATATTTTAGATGCACATTAATTTTCTTCTCGCATTGACAATGCTGTTAACAAGGCCCTTACCAAAAAATAAGTTGGATTTTAGTTTGTATACACATTATTAGTTGATATTGAGTTGGTATTAAGTAGGCTCAAGTTGTCAGCATATTTCAAGTTACTATTAAAGGGGTAATAAGTTGTTATTCAGTTGGTAGGAAAATACTGCTTTTGCTAAGTTTATAATTAGTTGGTTTTTAGTAGTCAGGAAATTACAATATTTTAATGTTGGTTTTTAGATGTTTCCCTAGTAGGATTTAAGTTGCTTTTAAGTAGTTAAATGTAAATGTTGATTCTGGTTTAGTTGGAAATAAGTTGATTAATAAAGACGATTTAAGTTATTTTTAAGTAGGCATTTGTCCCAAATACAAACTGAAAACCAAGTTGATATACAAGTTGTCCTAAGTGGTTTTTAGCCAACTTATTTTTTGGTAAGGGGGGGCCCTATGATAGACCTTTACTTAGGGGAACCTTATGAAATATCACTGCTTGGTGCTGACTTTTCAGCATTTATATATCACCATTCTATCACACTTAATTTGACTAATAATAACAAATTAGTTTTTATGAACTATGACTAGTTTTTAGTTGTAAAAAAACTATGAAAATTTGTGGGACAAAATGGCTTAAGATAAATGGCACTCTTCCCCAAGAATGAAGTCTTCCACAACATGCCATTCCTTATATTTCCAGTTAGCTTGTCCTTTGATAATCCATTCTCTAGTTAGAGATGTCTTGGAAACGTCAGGCCAACCTCTCATTGTTGACTTAGCGCGGTGACACCCCATGACGGTATGTGAAATAAATAAGCGCCTTCTTACAAACACGACAGAGGTTGCAGGGCTCACAGCTGAAAATTTTTATATGAATATCAAATGGTTTGTTAAATTTGGTTAAAATTTGTCAAAATATAAATTGAGTACTCAGAATTTTCAAATTCATTATTTGGAATTCTAGAATATTAATAAGAAAAATTTGTTTAAGACCTTGCGAATTGTAAACCTCCCTTACCAAAAAATAAGTGGTCAAAAAACTATTTAAGTTGGTTTTAAGTTTGTATTTGAGACAAATACCAACTAAAAACCTACTTCAACACAACTTAAAACCAACTAAAAACTTACTTAAAATGTTACTTTATAAAGACCACTTAAAGCCAACTTAAAACTTACTTAATAAAGACCACTAAAAACCAACTAAATACCAACTTAAAGAAAAAGGCATTTTCCCACCAACTTAAAACCAACTTAACTAGTTTACTGAAATATGCTGACCACTTAAAACCAACTTAATATCAACTTAAATGAGAATACCAACTAAAAACCATCTTATTTTTTGGTAAGGGCTGAAATTCAGCCAAATAATTTGTTCGAATAGTGACAAATACCTTGCACATGCAGCCTTACCTGACTTATTTTTGGATACACTAAGCTGTAAATAATCTGGGCCTTTAAGTTAAGAAGTGCAGGCCCTAGGCAATTGCTTAGCCAGTAACTCAGCCCAACCAAAATAAGTTATTCGTAAAAACCCTACCATACCCAACCTAGTATATTTTCTCCGATGTAGCATGGTAAGTTCACTCTACAAATGTATTTTCAGATAAATTTGGTCAGTGCTAAGCTCTACTGCTATCTTGCATTGAGCAGTAAAAATTAAAAACAGCAGTTTCTACATAATGTCTTCAGTCTTTACACCAAAACATTTGTTAAATTGACAACTTTTATCTTAAGTTTTTTGTTTGAAGTTGTGCCCCAAATTTTGGTCCACATATTTGGTAATATTCTAAGTGTAGTTTGATTTTAGTTTTTCTATATTCAGCAAGATTTTTTTTAGGATTTTCTTTGATCAGCAGCTTTGTAAATTTCAGCTTCAGCAGCCATGAATTAACAATCATTGTGCATCACAAGTAGATTATTTCAACTTTTAGTGATTGAAAATTCTTAGAAAGATGGCATACTGAAATGCTTTCTTTGTACTTAAGGAACACCATATTTTCAGGAGACGGATGGCATACCATGGCTAAGGAGGGGAACAGATAACTTGCCTTTTGTCTCAAATAGTTGCGGTTCAAATATTTCTAATCATTTTCATACGAATAGTTTGTAGTGTCACAAGTTTAATCATGCTTTGTACTTGGAGCACAACATTACTAAAACCTTGTATATTTTATGTTTAAAAAATAAAGGAATTTTCTCTAAGATATACAAACTCTCTATTTTTACAAATGTTGGTCCCAAATTGTACAAATGTTTTTTCGGGTGCACTAGTAAATAAAACATGATCTCTTACATCCCCATTACATTATTCTGGAAATTTTTTCTGGTTGTAACTGCAAATATTCTTAATAAAACTGGTTATGGAAATCTTCCAGGTTCAATCTACAATTATATGTTAATAAAATATTTAAGTGAAATAATTGGTGTTAAAATATGAACTACACTCAAATAGTTTGAGAACTTTAAATTAATGAAAAATGGATCAAGTGAGCATCCCTTACCAAAAAATAAGTTGGTTTTTAGTTGGTTTTCACATTTAAGTTGGTTTTTAGTTGGTATTTAGTAGGTTTTCACATTTAAGTTGGTTTTAAGTAGGTTCAAGTTGCCAGCATATTTTAATAAACTATTTAAAGAGGTAATAAGTTGTTTTTAAGTTGTTTTTAAGTTGGCTGGAAAATACTCATTTTTTGAAGTTGGTTTTAAGTTGGTTTTTAGTGGTCAGATAATTACTTAAAATTTTTAAGTAGGTTATAAGGTGGCTTTATTAAGAGGTCTTTTTAAGTAAGTTTTAAGTTGGTTTTAAGTGGTCTTTATTAAGAAAGCTTTTAGTTGGTTTTAAGTTGGTGTAAAGTGGTTTTTAAGTAGGTTTTTAGTTGGTATTTAGTTGGCATTTGTTCCAAATACCAACTTAAAACCAACTTAAAAAGTTACAAGACCACTTATTTTTTGGTAAGGGCAGCACATTGCGAAATAATTCTAAATTTATAATGAGGTGTAAAAAGCTGTTTAAATTGACAATAGAAGTATTTAAAAATCCAACCTTTCAGAGGAACTAGCTGTTCTCCTTCTTTGATATTAACACGTCTGCATAAGTAACATAATAACAATTCTTAGTTTGTGTTGGAGATTTAAGTCTTAAGGGTCTGGGGCTGCACAATGGACCTTAAATTTGTTCAAAGTGTGCGATTGGGCCTATTGTGGCCCATCCCCCTCTCAATAATAATAATAACAAAATAATAACAATAAGTATGTCATATATGAGAAATTATCACCGAACTAATTATTGCGATATTATCTACATTTAGTTCTCAGCTCAGAGCCCCCGTAGTGTCTAAATACACCCAAGACGAAATATATTACTACCAAGGACGATAACACGCTACTCAGTTCGAGTGCAAGTCCCAGTCAGAGCTTGGAAAGAATGTCAATGTCAAAAAAGGGTTTGGTCAGGAAATTAGTACTATAACAATAGCAAATAGATATTATGTTACTTATGACGTCTGTTGTTTTAAATTGATTTTGTTAATTTAAACCTGCTTTTTACACCTCATTAATTTTGTACTGAAATATGTATAAAAAGTAAAATTGATACAACAAATATCAATATTTTTATATCTTACAAATTTTTATATAGTACAACTGAATACTGAAATAATTTATTTTCACTTTCCAAGCTCCAATAACCTCTTGGCTACTGATACGATTCGTGCCGCATCATCATTCTGTACTGCTTCTACTAAACAAGCTTGTTCAATGTTTAAAAGAGCGTCTTCCAATTTTACTATTGAATCAACCAATATAGAAGAAATACTTGAAGATACGTCAATTTTAATTTTCTTGTTTGGTAGATCTGTTTGGTAATTATTATCAACTAGTTCTCTAATAAAAATATTTTGGTGAGGTGCCATTTGAGCGTATGGTTTGATAAGATGATCTTTTGTTTTAAAAACAAAGTTAGAAATATATTTAATTTCATCAGAGCTTAAACTTTTGAAATGAGGTATCTTTTTGAGAAAGTTAGAGAAATGTTGTTGCACATCCAGTTTCAAAATACTTTTCAGCATCTGTTCTTCAGTATTAAGATGGGCAAACACAGACAAAAGTTCAAAGCCTAAACATTGTAAAATGTAATTTTCATGATTTAAAACCAATCTAAATAATGGAGGTAATTCTTTCGCCATCTTATTTCCTAGCATTTTCATGCTTAAACCTTTCAATGATGTTAACACTAAAAGAATTTTGCAATTTTCAACAAACATATTTGGAGTACTTAAATTACTGTTTAAGAGATAACCTAACATTGATTCTAAACTTTTTATGTTGTCATTGGTTATGCTCTTGCTAAAAATATATATGCAGGATATTAATTTTGAGAAAAACCACTCTTGAAATTGCCCATCACATACATAGATACGATTTAAAATAAAGTTTAGAAATTTAAAAGCATCAGCATCAAATAAAGAAGGCAAATGTCTTAAAAATAAGCAAGTTAAGGAAATTTTAAAGCTTAAGTTGAACGTTTGTACATTGGTTTCACTAGTTTCACCTAACAATTTTGAATGTGACTGATAAAGTGAGTGGATGGTATTGCTTTCTTCTTCAATGGATAAGTAAGTCCACAAACTTAGATGTTCCAGCAAAGGGAAGTCTATAGCAAATTGGGTTTTATGTGCAGGAGATAAAAAACTATGTAATTTTGTTAGCAATGAAATTATTCTGGTTTCTTCTGGAAGTTCTATGTAGAGTTTGCCCAATAATTGACAGTGTTGTAAGCATAAATGTGATGTACAATACCTAGATACGAAGCACCAAATATCGGAAGACATAACGCTTAACCAAATGCAAGGTGATAATAAAGCCTTTAGCAAAGAATCCTCCACTAAATGGAAATAACAAGCTGGTAAGCTTACAATAAAAATACAAATATGGGTACAAACATGTTGGTAAATGCTATTATATAACTGAGCTTGGCCATCTAGCATCATAGAAGGCACATATGTCGGTGATAGATTTTCAAAACATAACAGTTCAATAGTATCAAATAAAATGAGCAACAGGTTTTTGTCATCTGTCTCTCTGCGGTAATTTAACCACATCTCTAAAACTTCTTCTTCCAGTTCAATAATTTTATCCAAGATAAATATTTGGAACAGACAGTATGCTAAAGGTGTAATGTTCTTTCTTCGAAGGAACATGCAGTGAAGAAATTCCCTATCTGATATTAAAGGTATTATCAGCGGCTCAATTCCTACCAAAATCAAAGTTTTAAGATCCTTTTCTTCCTCATTATTGGGAGCGATGTACTTTCTGCTTTGATTTTCTACACTGATTTTCTTAGATTTTGACAGTTCAAACAGAAACAGTAGAAATTCCACTATATCATTTACAGAACCAGAGAGATCATGTTGCATGCTACCAGTTAACAGTATTAATATCTTCAATTCAAAATTACAAAGTTTTAACACTCCCTTTTTTTCTGAAGCATTTAGGTTTATAGTTTTCTTATTTTTCAATGACTCAGTTAAGAATGGAGATAGTTGTTTCATCAAAGACTGACAAAGATACACAATCAAAGCGTTAATGTTTGTATTTAACTGCTCTTTAATGAAAAGGCCATCGTTAGATTTGAATAAAATGGCGAATGTTTTAAGAAACGGCACATTTTGCTTCGGATCAATGTCACTAAATGATATAATTAATTGTAATAGTATGTTACAACATGACACAAAAATTGGTAATTCGTGTTGAGCAATGCCAGTAAAATCTGACTCTCCAAGAAGATTAATGACAGACTTCTGCAACATTTTACATTCTCTTAAAAGGATTTCCGATTGGTCTTTTAAAAATTGATCATCATCAACTACTTTACAAAATGAGTTTGAGCATATACAATTAAAATAGCAGTCAAAAACTGCTTTTAAACTTTTCTCTGTTAATATTATTGTACTACCTCGCTTACAGTTGCAGGCAAAAGTAACAAAATTTGTAAAACTTCCAAGACATGTTGTCATATTTTGAAGACTGCTCGTTATATCTTGAATCCTTTCTAATTTATTTATAAAACTATAAAAAACATTGTAACCCCATGATGGCAAAACTTGAAAATAGTCCACTAAGAGGTCATCTGACAAACTTGAAAGATATTCATGTTTTGACAACTTTTCAATAGCCATTGATGTATCTTGGACGTTGTGCACATCAAATACTTTTGCGATTTCATCTTTAACTTTAATTACTAAGGGATTGTCACTTCTTAAATGTTTCAGTTTAGTGTATTCTAATATAATATCATGCAGAATTTCTTCACGCTTGAAACTTGAGGATTGCGAGGACATTTTTTTTTTTAACAATTAGGTGTCCTAAAAAGAGTTAAAACCAAAATATTTAAACCATCTCAAAAGGGGGTTTTAAATTTAAATATCAAAATACTACATATGCTGAAAAAGCCTGGCAATTAAATAATTATTTGTAGTTTAACTTCTCAAATTATCCTCTCTGACGTTTCTATGTCAAAATTAAATTATTTAATTTTTAGTTGCTATATTTGCTGGTTTTTTTAAGTTAAGAGACTACAGAAATTCTTATTTACAAAATGGTCCTAGTCATAATTACCAAAAAAGGGACCTAGACTTTAAAATAATTACATTAAATACAAGGAAATAAACCCCAAAAAATACTTCAGGATACGACTACATGCGGAAGGTAATACAGAAAGGCACCACCTACTAGGCTTTCGACTACAGGGAAACCAAGAATGGGATTAATCAGAGGTCTGCACTATATTGGGGAAGTGGCAGGGAAAGAAATGGGAGCCAGTGATGTATGTACATGAACCACTTGGAGTCCTAGTTAATTTAAACTCTAATTAGAGTTTAAATATAAATTTAATGTTAAAGTTAAAGTAACTTGATTTTAGCCTATATGATTTTCGTTTTTTCAATTATATTTTATCAAATATTTGAATGTAAGTAAATGTAGTTTATATTGCTAAGTTCACTTATGTAGAGCAGCCCAGGCCTGTTTCAAATGGGTGTCATTGATAGAGAGAAAAATAACTTAGTAATAATGCCAAAAAAGTATAATAAAACAGGTTCCCTGCTAATGAGAAAAGCAGTTTGTATAGTCATGTGTACATTTAATATATTTATTTTAATAGAACTTTAATATTAGTACTTATTTTTCTCATTTATAATAGTGAGATTGGTTTTCAAAAAAAATTATGAAATAGTTATGTAATTTCATATCTTCAATTTTAATGAGACTTAGAATTTTCTAAATTTTTACCAACCTAGGGTGGGAGTGGGGATGATGGTTGACGGACTTTGAGTTCACTGGTGATAACAGTGACATCGGTATTCAGTTAATTAATTATTTTTGCCGCCAAAATAATCAGTGTTGCCAATTGAAAATTTATAATACCCCACTATTTTGCAACATAGCTGCTCATAGAATTAAAAGCCCGCTTTTCTCCTTTTTTGGGTAAAGCGAAGTTCATGACAGATTCTAGTTCTGTAGGTGATTACATTACATTTGTCCTTTCCTCTGAGCAGTTAAGGGCTAAATATTGCTGAACCTATATATCCGAGGCCAACTGTACAGTCCTGATCAAAAGTTTCTGGCCGTTTTTGTTTGGCAGTGAATTTGATTCTATTTTAGGTAGAGAGCCGAGTGAGGGCTTCACGGAAAGAATACCCTCACGAAAATATTATCAGAGAGGGTAAAGTCGCTTCGCTACTGAGAGGCGTCTCTTCCTATTCCCGCAATGTTAAAATTTCGATACCAGTTTTTGACGCACGCGCGAATAGAAGAAATTACAAATGAAGTTCAGGATCCCACTACCAGGGTGCTACAGGGTGTCGTTAGTTAAATTTTTTTTGAAGATTTTTGTTACATCCGCAATATGGCACCGATTATTTTCTTATTTCTGATACTAAAAAATTTAAATAAAATGTGAAATGGTTGTTTCATGTGAATTTATGACGCAAGTAAGTACAACTAATTATTTTTAAATATTATATTTGAATATTGAAGTGTCAATTCTTTTTAACCGCCTAAAATAATGGGAAACATAAATAGCCAAGGCCTAACAACAATAACAATAGAAATTAATATATTGGAAATTAAATAAGATCAAATAACTTAATGAAAATAAATAAGAAATAAATATATAAGATAAAGCTTCGAAGTAGTTCAAAAAAGACGAATATGAGGTATGAGTTTAGTGCTGTATCTTCATCAATTTCCTGTCCAGTCTTTTCTGTGTCTTTTTGTAATCATGATCGAGATCTTGTTTTTTCAGGGCACTGTGCATGCAAAACTCAACGAAGAAACTTATCATGTTTTGAAATACAGTCGGACATGTTGAATCTATTGATGCTTGAAACCAAGTCTTGTCAATTCGACGTGTAATAAATTTTTCCATACGCTCTTTGACATTTGGCATGTGAGATAGTAGTTTAAAGCTATAGTATCAAATACCTCATTTGTTTCTGTAATAAACTTTAAAAAATTGTCAGTAGGTACTATAAGGCTACCAAAAGAAGAGTTCTTTGTTGTTTTGAAAAACTTGAAGAAGGAGAGCACATTTGTAGGATCAATAATTGGATTGTTCTTTTTGAGTTGGCTGAGGCAAGAGGAGCATTGGTGGTTGGAAAAACAGCGATGGATTAAATATCCTGATATATAGCTAAGGACATTTTGTTCAAGTAGATTTGGACTCTCAATTGAATTGCATATGCTCTGTTCGAATGTGTTTAGAAGATGATGACAATTGCGTGTTTAAATCTTAAGTTCTTTTACCATTGTGATTAACAACTAAAGTAATGTAATTTATTAAAATTATTTATTTTTGAGATAGACAGTTTCAAATTTCAATTACCATTTTTTGAATTTTCGCATGAAATACTGTTGGACAAAGTGTAATTATGTTCATCTAGAACATTCAATGTGTTTTCCTCTGAAATTGGTTGTGATGCGTTTGTGAACAACGCGCTTTCTTCCAACCCATGTTCATATGTCGCGTATGGATATGCTATACACTTTAGTATATTAATTGTCAGTAAATTTTTTAAACCACATTAAGAACCCTTAGATGTTTTTCTTTATACTTCACTAACTGTACTGGAAAATGAGTTGTGTTAATAAAATATTGTTGGCACAGCTGATGGTATAGGGACTTGGCAGTGCTACGTCACAGTTTTTTTTCAATAGTTTTTATCGTGGGGAGAAAAATATGACAACAATGGCGGCCATGGCCAAAGCTACGGAGTGCCAAGTCTCTATTAGACTATTTTTTAGTGGTGTGCGAGTACTCGAAAATTGCGAGTACTCGGACTCGGAATACGTAATTTTATTACTCGCACGGGTACCCGATTCCCACGAAAAGGGTACATAATTACTCGAAGCGGACTCGAGTAAATAGATAATTTGAAAATTACCCGGCGAGTCTAATATTACTCGGCGAGTCCATTATTACTCGGCGAGTCCATTATTATTGGGCAAGTCCATTATTTCTCGGCGATTATTTAAACAGCGACAAATAAATTTCAGACGAATTGGCCACGATAACTCGAATTGAACTCGATAAAAATTAGGACTCGTTAAAAACATTCCGGACTCGAATTGGACTCGTTAAAAACATTCCGTACTCGTATTGGACTCGAAAGCTTTAAACCTAATTCTTTAGGACTCGAGGACTCGATCAAGTCCTTAATATTTGGACTCGAGAGTCCAAGTTTCTAAGACTCGAGACTCGACTCGAATTTCAAAAAACAGGACTCGCACACCCTTATTTTAGTTTTAATATTCATAAAACTCGTCAGTGAAATGATTAGAGCAAAACCTATGGTTAAAGTGTAGGTATTCCGTTGTTTTATTTGTCAGTTTCTCGTTTTTTACATTATCCAACTATGATAGGGAACTGAAATTTCAATAAGAAAGTTAAAGTAAAAATAAACCTATGTAAAAAACGCGTATTCACCGTTCTTTTTCCCTTGGAAACTTGAAAAATGATAATCGAGAATTCTTATTTTTCGTATTAGAACAATTTACGGCGGAACACAATGGTCCAGGCATATTTAAAACATTTAAAAACTACTTAAAATGTAAATTAAAAACGAATCAATTTTTGGGTCGTACTAAACAATATTGAATCGCGCGCTAGGACTTCCGGATACGCTTGCAGCGCCATCAAACGTTCGGATCCTATGGGCATTTTTGCCGAAAAAAATAAATACGGATTTTTGAACGAGAGACGCCTCTCAGTAGCGAAGCGACTTTACCCTCTCTGATATTATGCCGGTTATGATAATGCGCTACCACTAGTAGGGCACAACCCATACCGGAAATAGTAAAACCCCTCCGAAATGGCGTCACGAAAAAATTAGTATAATTTGTCGTGTTTACGCTCGTTCGCCGCGTTATCCTATTTAAAAACCAAATCTGGGTTCACTTTTCTAATCGGAATTGTGGTTGAAAAGTTATTGAAGAAATAGTGACGGCGTAAAACACGAAAATTAACCCTAATTTGGTTTTCAAGTGAAACAAAAGCAAACGTGAAAGTAGTAATATTTGAAATAATATCGCACGAGACCATTTATTTAATAAATTATAATTATAAATTTTAATAAATGGTCTCGCGCGATATTATTTCAAATATTACTACTTTCACGTTTACTAGTGGTAGCGCATTATCGTAACCGGCATAATATTTTCGTGAGGGTATTCTTTCCGTGAAGCCCTCACTCGGCTCTCTACCTAAAATAGAAACAAATTGACTGCCAAACAAAAACGGCCAGAAACTTTTGATCAGGACTGTACAGGTCAGGGGCCCCTTGGTAATTCGCAACCCTCGTGAAGGAATTATGGTTTCTTATAAAATTTAGGGGGTTGATTGTTTTTCCAATAGGTGCTTAAATAAATCATCCTCCAAGGAAATCGCCAAGATGTAATATTTTCGAGAGCCAGGACCAGCAAGTTATTATTTATATAGGAGAAATCAAAACGGACGGATTCCGAACGCCGACCACGTCCCACACATAGAAATCTCATAGGTAACTAGAATGCTGCCGCCTACGGCCGCGCTTGTCGCCAGTTCGTTTTGAACCTTCAGCCAATGAGAGGCCGTAGAGTGGTTCCGCCAAGGAGGATAATAATCTTCCTTGGTTCCGCTACTATCGCGGGAGCTAGGTGACGTCATTCTCTCTGGTGAAATTAAATTATTTGCAGAACCACTCTTTGAGCTCTGATTGGCTGAGATCTGGCTATCGTCTGCCACGGCGTTTGGTCCATTTGCCAGTTACACGGCAGAATTCTAGTTACCTATGAGATTTCTACGGTACCACAACGCTAAATGGCAATCATGGTTGGCGTCCGGAATCCGTCCGTTTTGATTTCTCCTAATATTAGTTTTTACTCATCTTATTCGTAAATTTGACTATAAACATAATTATCCTTGAATTTTTATATAACGTTTGCTTATATTTTGATAGGTTGATTTCAGAAACAACGTTCTTATGACTTTTTAATTTTTCTGTAACAGACGCTAGGTCATAGGCGCTACCTCGGAGAAGCTAGCGCCGTTACGCCACCTACACTCGTTTCGGTCGTGATATGCTCTTTGGTAATTTCTACTTCACGTTTGATAAATAAATACTGTGAGTCGCTCAAAAGTGTGTTTAGTCCTCGATTTCCATGGTAAGTTAGCAGACGCTAGTCTACCTTTTGAAAATTGAAATATTGGCGGGAATCGTCTTCGAAAGGTAAACATTTTATTTATTCATTTGTTCAAATAACTATTTCTTTAAAAGAATTCATTATATTTTCATTAGCTAGTTTGCTTTTTGTTTCGTCGTTAGTGAAATACGTTTTTCCATATTAGAAAATATAATATTATAATTTCCCGAAACTACAACCTTGAAACTTCATAACCCATGTTCTTTATGGTAAGATTAGTAGACTTGCTAAAAGCATTATGGCATATTTATGAAATCTATAATCCCTGCTTCATGTTGGGTACATAAAGTGCACTGCTAGTGTTATCTACTCTCTAAAATATGCTCTAACCCTGTTCTGTACAGTATTAGTTGAAGGAGTGTTTTTAATTTCATAAAAATTTTGAAAGCTATGTTATAATTGTAACTGTCTTTGGCTTAGGATGCCTTTTTATCCAATGAGTATCATGTGTTTTTCACTTATAAGCTTGACGTTATTGGTAATTCCTGGGCAATTCAATGACCAATAAAAATTCACCTGGTTTTTATTGGTTCAGGAGAGAATTTTCCATTTTTCTTGGTTTGGAATGCAAAAAGATATTTAACCCAAGGGGTCGGACATTTGCCTGTTTTGTGTATGGGATTTTGGATTTTTTGAAAATCCAGGATTTTTTATTGTGGATTTGTCATACCAAGTCTATAGGAGCAAAATTCCAGGGTTACCAGATAAAAATTTCATGACCCGCCCAAAAAATATATACCAACCGCCCAATTTCCCGCCCAAAATAAATAATTTTTCTAAAACAAGCCCAATTTCCGTCAAAAAAATAAGGAAAGAATACTATTTTTAAAAGGACTTTTATTGAGGTTAAAGATTTACTCATCGTAAATGGCGCTATTGATGGAGTCTACATTTTCTATTCCTAAAAATATTTTTTGTAAATTGGAGATATCTAAATTTCCCAAGGTGTCATTTTCCTTGTTCACATTAAAAATTACTGGTTGCAAAATCCTACTCATAAACTGTTCGATACACAATTGTAATTGATCAAATATGGTAACATGATCTCCATTTTCCAATTGAAACAATTTCGTTAATCAGTTTAGTTCTTTTAGAATTGGATTTAAAAATTCTAAATACAGCTTAATGGTGGGGTCTTGGTACATTTCATGGAGCATCCTCGCTTCCATGCATTTTTCTTTATCAACGACAATAGAAAAATGGAGTTTAAGGGCATCATATATTTTGTACGTAGCCCACTTTCCCATAGTTTAGGTGAAATTGAACTCGTCATAAAGCAAAACGACTCCACAAAAATTAAATTAGATTATGAACCTAAGAATTATGCGCACTAAAATTTCGAAATGCGTTTTTATCCTTTATATAGCGTTTTGTTTATTTTTTAAATAAGAGAAATGTCTTTTAAAAAATATGGAACCATGACACGCTTTAAATATTATACGCTTTTTATTTTTTTTCCCGGAAAAATAAGTTTAATACATGTGGGATTTTTTAAATTATTATTATTATTATTATTATTGATGAAGGGGTGAAGGGCTTTGGAAATGCCCGTTCGCGCACGTCGACCAGAGGTCCATTGTGCAAAACCCGAACCTTAAGACTTAAAAAGTCCAATATCCGACACAAAACGGAGAATTGAATTAAATTGAAAACCGCCCAATAACCCACTTTCCGTCCAACCGAGTTTTTCCCCCAAAATGACCATCGAAAACCGCCCAAATTGGAGGGAAACCGCCCAACTGGCAACCCTGCAAAATTCTTGGATTTTGGATTTGTGGATTTTATTCCAAATTTTGTATTGGATCTTGCCAAATGACCGACCCCTCAATTTAACCTTTTATTTACTACTTAAACTTTCTATTTTTTATCCACTAGAGCTTCCATTAATTCAAGTAAAATTATACTATAAAGTCTATATTGAAATTAATTTCATAAAGTGTTCTCTAAAAGTCAACTTATTGGAAAAAAGTCTCATACCAGTGGCAAATATGCATATACTGGCAAAAAGTGGCAAGTAAAGAGAAATGGTTGTAAAAATGCTAAAGGCATAGATTTTTTTAAAGCAACGCTCACATTTACACCTCAAAAACGGTTTGAAGTGTTTGTAACTGGGTGTGTTACCCCTTTCACACTTGGGTAGAAACCACTTGTAAGTGTGCCTGAGGCATAAAATATCTACCCCTGTAGCATATTAGAGTCGGGCCGACCTTTGGATTTAGGGTCAAAATGTCCTAGGGGTAAAAGGGTCGGCCTACAAAACGTCGACTCTTTACCGCCTTTTAATAGACCTAAGAACCAACTCCGAAACGACGTCATCCCGACTTAGAATGTATTGTATAACTACGTCGAAACGACTTACTTTTTGATATTTGATGTGACTGAAAATGACCAAATAAAACCGAAAATACAGCTATATACATGTATGTAGTTGGTCAAGTTCCATGAACGGGAGTGAAACAATGAGTTTATTTCCGTCAATCGGAAAGCTCTTAAATCTAGAGTACAGAGTTCTGGAGTTTGTTGGGGCTTAGTAATAGTGATGAATAAATCTTCATTAATAATATCTTAGCCTAACATATTTAGCTATATGAATGTAACGTACTTGAGCTGAGAGATTTTTAATAAGGAAACATTCTCAGATTGAATATATAATCTTTTTCGAAAAAATATAATACAGAAAGTTATTTTAAAAATATTTCAATTTGTTTTATTAAATCGCCAAAGTTTCACAGTTTTGAATTGGCAAAGCGCGACCTTAAATCGACTCTTTGTGCTACAGGGGTAATAATTAAATGTAAGGTCTATTTTAAGTCGGATAATGGTCGGCATACCGACCATAAATAGTCCCAAAAAAGGATTTACGTTTTTAGTGTAGAAAAACGTTCGGACTTTTTTAGGTCGGCATTTGGTCGTCGACTATAAAGCGACTTTTCGACCGTACCCCGACCCTAAAACGTATTCATGTGCTACAGCCACAGGGGTATTAGTAAGAAAGCACTTATTATTTTAAAGTCTTTATTTTTAAGATTTATGATTTTAACTATTAATTTGACCAACTATGACTAGGGTAGGTTCCTCCAAATCTAATTCACTTTAAATTTACTAGATTGTGATTAATTAGATTTAGGAGGTTCAGTTCAATTTAATAACTTTCTCCTGCCAGGTTAGTCGGTTTGAACAGAAATGTTAACAACTTTTTTAATCGAAGCAGTGCTCCATGGATACTAGCAATTTATAAATTCAATAGGAATACGTTCCATCCCCAAAAAACTTATCCATCAGTTGCATGGCTGTAAGTTTTCTAAACGATTTCCTTTAAAAAACTTTTGGGAATTTAACTTAAAGGACAACACAAGTCACGATGCAGGTGGGAATCTTATCTTACAGATAAAAACTGTGTCTGCCCATGCGCCAATCCCCCTTTCACTCCCAATCTACCTCAAATCCAAGCGTTATCTTGCTCTCAGTCCACCCCCAACGTTTCCATTCCCCCAGGTGTTCTCTTGCATGCACTAATGCTGTTTTTAACATTAATCCCCCCCCCCCCGTGCATTACGATGTGTGTTGGCTCAGTGAAAAGTAACCAAGACAAATGCTAAGTCTCTACCTAAAAACATTTTGAAGCCAAAGTAGAAAAAAACAGACAACTGCGAAACATATTTGCCTAAAATAACCTCAATCTAAAAATTAAGCTCAAAATATTAATTTTAAACATTTTTAATATTATAAAAATATATTGGCCACTAAAATCATTTTTGTCCACGCTGGAATTTTCCACTATTTGTTACGCAATTTTCTACCTTCCTATTTTCTGACTATCTATAGATAAAATTCCTATTCGCTTGTATAGCTCTTAATTTAATATTTCTGGTTTACATTTCTCTTATTTGTGACGTAAAAACAAATAATATTGTTCTGCATTGAAGAAAAATAATGATAAACTTAAGCAATTAAGTTTTTTTTGTAGTTTGGACTTTCCACTGTCAGTAAAATCTAATTATTTAACCATCGTGAAGGAAGATCATAGGCTTTTGAAAAATGTAAGAACAATTTTTGTTTAATTTTTTGTGTTAATAAAGAATATCGTACTATTATGTTTGTATTGTATAATGATCAAATACAATTTGGCTAAGATGTAAATTCAAGGGGGTTTTCCAATTCCCACTAAGCATGTGCGATTATTCAATTTCAATCTTGACTCAATTCTCGAAAAACGTTTCAAAAACTCAAAAAAAAGTGTCTACCCGAAGCCAAGGCTTAACTTTACGATTACCCGGGAACCTTATTTAAAAAAAGTATCGGTAATAGTGAGTGTAGGGATCTGTTGGCTTGCGGGGCATGAAGGGCTTGCTACCACCCTCGTCCTACACATTGTAACCCGGCCACCTCAATTAATGACTTTAAAAGTCGCATGATGTTGCCTTGGGTATTAGCCTAGTTGAGTTGAGTTGAAGTCCTTACTCGCGAGTTTTCAAATTATTCAAGAGCTTTCAAGTTTATTGGTTGAGAATAAGTATAGGCTGTTCCTGATTGGATAATATTTTAAGTATTGTATAAGTGCATTGTGCAAAACGAAAATGAAACTATAATTGAAACCACATACCACTTAGGAAAGACAAGGACTCAAGGAAAGCCAACTCCCCCTATTTCTTGAAAAAAATTTGGTAGCACTGGAAAAATAGTTTTACCCGTAAGATGGAAGAGATGGCGCTAGTTCTTTTCAGTCTGCTCTTCTAATTTACAGGCGTGTCATTAAAAGTCAACAGTGATGGGAGCGTTTCTACGGGCAGAAGTAGAGAGGGCGATAGCATTATTTTGGTGGCGCTAGTTACAGTATTGTCTAGGTCATAGTAGGATCTCCTCTAAGTTTTCTTTTGTCGTTTTCTCCTGTCAATAATTAAGCCTAACTATTCGAGTACTCACAATATATTCTTAACTTCTAGAGTTCTCCGAAACCTGTTTTTGACCATTGCCTAAATACTCGATTACTCTATACTTGAAATCTGAAAATTTGGATGCTTGATACTCTAATACCAAAAATCAGTACTCGCACATCCCTAATTCCCACAGAAAAAAATATTTATGGAATCTTTAAATCTCTTCAAAATTTTAAGAATACTTAATTAGTCACAAAATAGAAGCAAGCTTGAAAACCATTAAAATATCACTGAATTTGGAAATTTTTTAAGAATACTTAATTAGTCACAAAATAGAAGCGAGCTTGAAACTGAATTTGGTAATTTTGTTTGACAAAATGTTGCTGTACATTATAGATAAAAATAAGGATTGTTTTAACTAAGATTTCTGAATTTAAAACTGCAACATAATATTAACATAGAAATATGTGATAAAAATAGAATTTAACTGATACAAAAAGATTAATTTAAAATATTGTATCTGGAAACTTTGGCAATGATTGGATGGTTTCAACCCCATCCGTTGATTGCAGCTTTGATTGTATTGAATTTTCATTAATTACATCTAGGCCAGATTCAGATCCATCAAAACGAGATAAAAAAGAGACCTATAAAAGAAGATCATCGGTAAGTTAACAGAATTGATGTATTAAGAAATGTAAAATCAAGGTGTGCAAATACCATTTTTTTAGTGATGTAAAATACCCGGGTATTTATAACGCAGGGTAAATACCTTAGGTACTTACCCGGGTAAATACCCAAAATACATAAATACCCAGGTGTTTATAAACACCTTTAATTTCTTTGTTAAATATTTTTTAATTTTTTCAATTAAGAATACGGTAATTGAAAAACCCACAAACACATCAAGTTATTCTCATATTAAATATTAATTATTGTTTTTTTACTTTTTTTGCAAATTTTACATAGTAACATTACATATGAGATAACTATTAAATATTATTTATTCATTATCTGGATGATCACTTGAAAGTTCAGTCTCTGCTGCCCCTGGCTCTCCTCAGACTCCTCATCATGACTATTTTATTACCAGGCTTAACACTAACAGTAACATGAGCAATTAAGGATTTTATTCATTTCATCTGGGCCATTAAAACATTTCCTGATATGCTTTGTCATTTTGTTGACATTAGAATGTTTGTATTAATTACAGCAATATATATGAAAGCAACACCTTAATTTTTATCTTTGAATAACTCTCAGGCTAGAAATAAAATTGACTAATATAAAACTGCTTTTAAGAATGTAGTTTGCCCAAATTACCCTACCTAATAAGCCCAAACCAAGCAAAAGATGTCGACCCGATACTAACTAACGCCCTAATCATAAAAACCCTAGTTTTGGGTATTTACCCGTGCATGGGGTAAATACCCGGGTAAATACCTATTTAAAAATAGCCTACCCACTGGGTATTTACCCGACTTACATCACTACATTTTTTGGACATTGAACTGAACATCAAATATTTGTTTTCTAGTCACATCCGATACTAAATCAAATATTTAAAACATAGAATAGTGTTATTCAGAGCCAATAATTTTAAAAAAAATAGGGAAAAATAGTACGGCATCAGAGGATGGGGACATTATTTTTTTTATCCAGATTTATTATGATAAATTCATGGGTCACCAAGGCAATGGTAGGTCTAAATTAGAAAGCGTAGTAAAGGGCAAGACCCGATAGGTCAGACATTCATAAAAATCTGCGCTGATTTTCTTAAAGTACAATTTTTTTAACAAATCCACAAAATTCTCTTAAATAGTTCATCAAGGAAAAATACACAAATCAAGGTAGATCTTCTAAAATCACGTTCAATATCCAAGAGAACACTTCATAAATCAAGGGCCATACTGTCATATGAATTTTACAAAGTTTCCCACATGAGCTTGAGAAATAGCGCCCAAAATCCCAGAATGTAATTGGCTGTATGAGCTATCAAAAGCTGTAACCATTACTAGCCTAAAGTTATTCCGAATTAAGTGCTAACAGTCATAATATCATATTTTATCCTAAAGAAAGGGGTTTATGAAACAAATTAGTGGTAATTTTTATGCCTGTAAAAGAAACCAACTTTATTTTTGGAGAAAGGGTACACAATAAAATGTGAATTATCACAATAATTTTAAATGGTTTTTGAAATAATTGGAATTTTTTCTACAATTCCAAGCAAATAAATTATATTTTGTGGCTACCTAATCAATTCAGGCAAATTATTTTACTTTACATACTAAATCTTATTAAATATTTTGTAGATCCTAAAGGGTGCCAAGACTGAAGAGGAACCAATCTTACAACCATTAGGTACACGAAGAGTTAGTTTTGCTGACACACATGAAGTACAGTAAGTGTTTTTATAATGAAAACAGTTTTATTTTTCATTTTTATTAAGATGTTCCACAGGCCAAAAGAACACCCTGTGCCCTTGCCAAATATTGGAAAATTTGAAGTATAAGAGATTAATTAGAGGGTTTCCTAGGGCTCTACTGTCTGTCTTTGTTGCAGTTTCTGAGACAGTACATGTTGAGAGAACTAGCCCCCTAACTCTCGCATTTTCTGATCAGCTCCTCTATCTCCTTGGAAATCCCAGGCCACCATACCGATTGTCTGGCCCGTTCTCTACATTTCACAATGCCTAGATGACCTTCGTGTAGGCGTTGTACGATCTGGGCATACCTCTTTTCAGCTTCAGTGAGAGATTTAGAAGCATAGGCAATGACTTTGAGAGACCCATCAGGCTGCTACTGTTGAAGTAATGCTCCAATACCATAGTTGGAGGCATCTGCCGACATTGTTGTCTCCCTGGATGGATTAAATATACCCAAAACTTTCTCGCTTGAAAATGTCCTGATTACAAATTGGAAAGCCTCCTTCTGCCGTGGACACGAAATCCATGAGTTCTTCTTGCTCAAAAGGCTGTTAAGCGGCTGTAGGTTCTCCGCCATCTTCGGAATAAATTTTGCCAAATAATTTATCATCTCACCTCGGAGACATTAGACGGCGGCTTCATCTCCGTGATCGCCTTAACCTTGTCCATATCCGGCCGTATTCCAGTAGAACTAATAGAATGACCCAAAAACTTTAAAGATTCTTTCCCGAATTGACATTTACTTTCATTTAGAGTGATTCCGCTACTTGCCAACGCTGCCAAAGTTAGTCTTAAATTCCCATCGTGCTCTTCAACATCTGTTCCCTAAACGAGGATATCGTCCTGGAGATTGACAGCTTTGTCTATCCCTTCGATGAATTTGCCAATATGTTTTTGGTAATGTTCCGCTGATGAACTGAGGCCAAAAGGTAGTCTGGTGAAATAAAATCTTCCAAACGGCGTTATAAATGTAGTTAGCTTCATTGAGTCTTCGTAGAGTGGTACTTGCCAGTACCCGGAGTTGCAGTCAAGTTTGCTGAGTACCTTTGCATCCGCCAACTGGCCCAACAAATGATCAACTTCTGGCATCTGTACTTGTTCTTTTGCAATCTGCTTGTTGAGTTCTGTGAGGTCAACGCAGACTCTGATGTCTCCCGACAGTTTTTGTACTATCACCATTCCGTTGGCTCATCGACAGACTTTGACACCTTGCTGGATCATTTTCTCGAGCTCTGCCTTGAGTTTTCCCATTTAAGGAATTGCCACTCTTCTCGGGCTTGCTTTGTGGCGTGGCTTGCAGTTTTTCTACCATTGCTGGACCTGACCCATTAGTACCCAATTCATGTTGTTGTCGTTTTACTGCTTCAACCTGTAGAGCTTTATTTTCTGCTTTTTCAAGCGTTAGATCTGTAGTTGCCGAGACAAGGCTTTGTCCCGGATGCCGACGACAAATCGATTTCTGACCAAATCATCAGTTCAGCTCGCCAAACTTACAGTGACGTGCTAAAACATGCAATTCCGTTAGAAAGGCTTCCACGCCTTCCCCTTCAGCTTGAATACGACTGTTAAACTTTGCACGCTCATATGGAATATTCCGCTTGCTGACAAAGTAGTCGTCGAATTGTTCCATAACATGGTCGAACACCAGACGTTCCTCCGCGTTGAGCTTAAAGGCTTCATAAATGTCTTCAGGTTTGTTACCCATTATATACAAAAAGTGCGTTCACCTGCTCCTCTCCTGATTGTTTCTTCAATCCCGAAGCCAAGCGAAACCTTTCAAGGCGACGTTTCCAAGTACTCCATTCAGAAGGATAGACGAAGTTGAACAGTTCTGGAGTGGACACTTGATATAGGGCTCCTGTAGTAGAAGTAGCCATCGCGCTGCTAGTAGAGGAAGAATGGACCTTGGTAGCTTGCTTATTGTATTCTGACTTTGACTTTGGCAATGACTATACGCCGACTACTGGAACTCCTGGACTGTTAAGTACTTCTGACACCATGTAATGTTACGGCAGGCTCAATTGAGATATACAAATTGGTTCAACAGTTAAACTCATAATATATTTCGCACTGAAGTAATGGAGTGAGCTGGAGAGTGATTGCCTGATAATTCGGTATGGCTATATATATATATATATATATATATATATATATATATATATATATATATATATATATATATATATATATATATATAATATCAAGGTCACTTAAACCGACGCAATAGACGAAATATTATTTTACATTCTTTATCAGAACCGTGATAACACAGTAACCTCATAATTTTTTTTATTTGCTTAAAAAATTGCAGGATTTGTGAATAATCATTCAATTAACTGAGGTTTAATTTTGGCAACAGAAGTGAAATTTTTTAAAACTACTAAGAAATTAATTGATTTTACTTTCTTTTTGTTTCCATTTTTAGGGAATTTCTACTTTATGACTCAAGTCGAACTGACAGTTTGCAAGGTAAGAATGCGGAAGAGCAAGTAGTAGAAAATAAAACTCAGTGGCCGCCGCCTACCCCCCTCTCCCCCAGCAAGAAGAATAAAATAAGCCTTCATGAAACGTTTTTTATTTACCACTCATAAAACTCATTCTTTAATGTGTTTTGCATGAATCTTTTGGTTGGTATTCAAAATTAACCAAATGATTTAATTATCATGAAAAAAACCCTGTGTGAACTTTATTAGCATAATAATATGCGGAGTGGTTAGCACTTTAGCCTCGCAGCAAGAGGAGCCCAACTTGTGGCACTGGGTGAAAACTCTTGAGCAACTCCTTCTGCGTTGAGGCTGCAAGTTCTCACGCCACTGGTTTAAGGGGTTTTCCCCCCGAGCTCTTCGGTTTCCCCTTCCATATAAACTTGTGGAGGTTAACGGTAATAGTTAGTGTAGGGAGCTGTTGGCTCGATCGCGTGGCATGAAGGGTTTGCCACCACCCTCCTACGCATGGTAACCCGGCCACCTGAACTAATGGCCTTAAAAGTCGCTCGATGACTTAGGCCTAAGGTGGGGCCTAGGGTATTAGCCCAGCTGATTATTATAAAATTGTATTTTGTTTATAGAGTTAGCATTATTTGGTATTGAACAATTAGGGCCTGATGGCTATTCCAACTACGCTAAACTCATGTAAGGTTTGTCAATAACAATATAAAAAACATTAATTTAAATGACTAAATTATTTTTTTATTGTCGCGTTCAAAGGGAAGTGGAAACATACAACTGCAAGAAACACACCCAACATCATAATGAAAACTTTTCTGTTGGTCTGAAAGATATGGATCAAAGCTTTATGATGAGGGATTTGCCAAAGAATAACCTTAGACCAGAAACTGGTAAGATAATTTTTGTGATTCATATTAAATTATTTTTATTATTGCTGTTTATTACTTATACTGGTTTGCACTATAACAAATGAATGGTTTGTTTTTTTTTTCTTCAGAAATCCATTATGAACAAAATGGGGCCTCTGGTTCTTTAGAAATGTCTCTAACTATGACCCTTGATAACAAAATTGTTTGTACTAAAGAAGCCATACCATTTCAACCACAAAATTTGCCTAACAATAAACAACTTTTAAATACCATGAAGCAATCTGATGACTACCATGTTGAGGATATGGAATTAAGTCTCTTATCAACTGTGAATAAACTAATAGCGCAAGATGGTGGTAGAGGAAATAAATTCAAAACAGATGATAGGCCAGCTATTAGGAAAGAACCCGAAGAAATGTTTGACGCTGTTAATCGAATAACAGGCAATCAGGATAGGGTAGAAGATATGCAAATTACATATGAGCCTGTATTTAATGACAATATTGAAAGATCTCATAAAGAAAATCTATCATTAAAAAGTAATTTGAATGTCAGTGAAGGTGGAAATTCTTCATTTAACCACACACAATATGCAATGGGAGATATGTCTCTAACCAATGTTGGTTTCAACAGAACTGTAGATCCATTGTGCATCAAAGACAATACCTCTTCAAGAACAATTTTTAAACAAATGAGCTTGGATAATTTAAATAAGGAGGTTCTCACTTCCGCTTTACCTTCTAGTGGCTTCAATAGAACTAGGTACACAACTGAAGATATGTCTCTAACTCTGGCAATTAATAAAACTATTAACTGTCGAGTAAAGGAGCAAGCGAGTGTAAACGTGATTTTAGAACCAACTGTGAATAATTCTATGGCAACTTCCAAAGGGAAATTCGAATTTCAAAACTTGGAGCAGAATTTAAGTCTTAATGCAGATAACTTAGGTCAAATTGATGATAATAAAGAACTTTTGGAAAATAAATCCGATGATGTGTTTACTCCACAGCTATTTGATAAAGAAAATGTACTTTTACCGTATAATTTGCCGAGTAGTATTTCAACATTTAAATTTAATGAGTTTAACATTAATGCTGAAACCAACCTTTCACCACCCCAAAAACCTTCTGCAGTTAATGTTATGAAATCTCAGCCAGTTTTGAAAGATTTACAAAAAACTACAAATATATTTTCATCACAAAGAGTTAAAAGCATGAACATTATAAAGCCTGGAAGCAGGTTCGGATTTATACAACAAGGATTGATAGTGGAAAAATCATTAGGAAAGGCTCCTTGTGACAAGAAAGCTCCTGTGGATGATATACTTTCACCACTGGAAACTGTTCAAGATGAGGTTAATATGCCAACCCAGAATACTTTAAACATAGGAAACAAATCAAATGTACAACCAAAACTACCTGAGCCCAAATTTTCCATGACCAAACACTCAAGGATTGATGTGACCAAAAAATTGGACATGCTTTTAAAAAATAGGCAAGACAGGGTTGAACCTAAAATATTTCCAAATGACGGGCTTGTCTCTCCTGTTAGAAAGATCAGAATTATCTCGGATGGTAATGAATTGGTGAACCATAATTCTTCAAAACAAAGCAGTGAAATCCCGCGCTCTGATTTACCTCAAGAAGAAAGCTTACTGGAGGTTAGTATGCCTCACTGTCCAAATATTTGCACACAACAAAAACAAGATGACAAAATGGTTTCTCATAACCAATCACATTTAGTAACTCATAATTCAACTTTGAATTTAGTACCTGATACTACTGCAAATGAAAAAGAATGTGAAGAAGTTGAAGATAGTCCTGAAAAAGCTTTTCAGTTGGAGTCCACATTGTCATTAATATCCACAGAAGAAAAATTTTGTGACATCCCGGAATGTTCACTAGCAGATAACCTAAACCAGTTAGTGGTATCTAGTGTTAAAATACAAGTAAAGGAAATGAATGAATCATTAATCATCAGATCACCCAAGAATGTTGAATCAGCTGTTAATCGTTTAAATTCTTCTAAAATGCATTCAATTCAGGAAATTGAAATTCCAGTTGAAGGACACTCCTCGCTCTCAGTATCTGTTAAGGAGGATGATGTTGAATTACCTAGTGAAATGGATTGTGCTTCTGGAACAAGTAATGAAAATCTACTGGATTTTGACGTGTCCCTTCGATCTCAAAAGGTATATTTCAAAAACTATCAAAGCATATTCAAATACTTTTAATTGCAGTAATGACATGTACAAACCAATATAATTTTATGTAAAATAGCGAATTTGCTCTATCAGTTTATGATGTATTATTGTGCTTTTGTGTATTTAAAAAATATTTTAAACTCTTTTACGTTAAATATTTAGATGGCTGATATTTCTGACATAAGCATAATTGGATTCATGCCACCATCATCGTCAACTGTAAGATTTGAATCTGTAGGTAAGTATATGATTAGATGCATATACTATATAAACATATCTACAGGATGTTTTAATTTTAGAGCCTCAGGCATTTTTCTCAAAAACTATATTACCTAGAAATGTGAAAATTTCATGATGTACACTATCAGGGAAGGTCGTTGTTATTTGTAAATTTCAGTAAAATAGTGTCATTTATCACGGCTTTGGAATTTTAATTTTTTAAACGCAAGGTGGTAGAAAAGAGCTGTCAATAAACAAGTTGTAGAGCATACCAGAAAACCATAAATGAAATTGGTTTGGTAGGAATAGGTCAATTTGTTACTGAGATATTAGGTCATGAAGAATTACAAGTTGGTAGTAGGTGGCCTAAGCCATTTCACAACTAATTGAAAAAGAAACTTCCAAATTGTAATGTTTGTATGATTACTAAAAATTAACATTTTTTAAACTAATTTTATTTATTGGTAATTAATTTAGAGAGGAAAAACAATTTCCAATTAAAACACGGGATATATTTGCTTATAATAGACGCTTCAATTAAATCACCAAGAAGTAATATTTCCGAGAACCAGGACCTGAAAGTTAACTGTTTGTATAGTACTTGTTGAAATAATGGAAACTTCTCACCTGTACAGTATGTAACAAGTGTTTCCTTTTAACCAGGTAGATTTTTTGGACATATTTAGGCTTTGCAAAAACACAACATTCTGTTACTTGTGAAAAGTTTCCGTTATTTAAAAAAGCAGTTACTTGCAGGTCTTGGTTATCGGATATATTACTTCTTGGCGATTTCCTTGAAGATGTTTTATTTAAGCGCCTATTTTACCATAAAAAGTTCGAGGCTTTTTGTTGAACAGTTTAATGTGTAAATATATTACTTTTGAAAGTATTTATTTATACTTAGGAAGAATGCCTATAAAAAATGTCTAACTTAGGGAACCAATAAGATACCGGGTGGATTTTTTTATTGAAAGATAAACTCCAAAAAGTGTCCACATAGTCTATAAGTATTAATAAATACATTCTTGGTTCAAGTTTGCAATTTAGAGTTGTAGGTGTAGCTTACAAAACTACATAATTTATCTTGAGGTAATAATACGTAATTGACTTGCTTGTTTGTGATATAAATTAGTAATGAAAATATTACTGGGATATGGTTGAAATGGGGGACCAAAGCAGTCAGTGATAGATTATTTTCAATGGTATAGAATAAGTATTATCAGGCAGATTAAGATATGGGTTAAATTGCGCAATTCACCTTCAATATCCTTTAATTGTTTTACTAGTATTTGTATTTATCATTGTATTGGTGAATTATGCTCCTCCCTGTTACAAAAGGGACCAAAGTCTTTGGCGATAGTAAATTATTGATTAATTCATTCATTGGCAAACTCCCTCCTGCACAACCCTTTAATGTCTAGAACTGGGCTTTGGCCAAATTCCTCCGGTACTACCCTTTGGTGCCTAACGCAGGGCCTCAATGGCCAACTCTACTGCACAACCCTTTGGTGTCTATCATATTTCATCCAGTTGTTTATCAAAGTTTTAAGTGTGTCAGAACTTTTAATATAACTGGCTTCATCTTGAAAAATTATTATTTTAACGGACGCTTTTATTTTAACGGACGCTTTTATTTTAATTCTTAGATTTGAAATTGTGCGCTGAAGATATGTTTAAAAAGTAAGTTCAACTTTTTTTTAGTGTAAAGTAAAGTAAAATATCATAGTATTGTTTAAACACGTGCAATTTTCTATATTATTGCTTAACTGCTCCCTAAACTCAATCATATTTCATTGTGCTATTTTTTTTATGTATAGGATGAAAACCTTTCGCAATATTTCAAGAAAATATTTCAACAATGAAATTATTGAATTGGGATTTATGGATGGCAAACTATTAGTACACTTATCTTTTGCCACGGTTAACGGGATAATAAATTATAATTCTTTAATATCTGATGTTCGTATGGCTCCCATAGGAAAAGGTACGCTTAGCAGTGTATTTTCACCATTGTATTGGTGCATTCAGTTTCATTAAGAATTGAAAGTTAAGAATTTTTAGCACTTCACGTATGTGTTCTAATTGTTAAATATATTGAAATCAGATCTTCAAGATCACGAAAAAGTCAGTTACTTCATCACTCAATGTGAAATTGACAAGTATCAAGTCAAAAAGAAAATGTATAAATTGTGTGATTTGCCAGAGGTAAGGCCATAGATTAGATATTCAACTTTGATTCCTAGACTATTTAGCACTCTTGTCGATTGTGTTTAATTCTTACCATACTTTTTTCCCTAAGTGTTATTGGGCACATGTTAGGAGGAATGTATTTATGTAAATTAGAAGAATGACTGTTGAGATGATTTTAAGCAGTGCTCCCGATTCCCCTTTTGTTTAAAAAGAAAGCTTCCCCCTAAAAATATCAAATGGGACTGGTATATATTTGGTTCCTTAAAACTGATTGTGGTGCGAGATGTTTATGTCCCCCCCCCCTCCCTCATCTTCTGTAGGAAAATTTTACCATGATGATCGCGGACCGCCTCAAACTTGATTCAATTGTTCGTACGACGTCCTCCAGCTGTCACCCACCAAGGAATGCCCTTTCATGTTCATTTTTAAATATATTTAAAATTGCGTTTAGTTTGTCGTATGCAGACATTGTAACAAGTACTAGGAATTTGGTAAAACCCAAAGTTTTCTAAGAGTGAAATTTTATAATACAGGCTTTTTATTACATTTACTAAGAGCCCTGATACAAAATTTATCAGATATTTGGTTGTATTATATTAGAAATCACTGCAAATGTTTTTCTTTATATTGAATGAGAGTCTTAGAATTTTATTCACAAAGTTATTATAGCCTCAATCACTGGCTCGGGCTCGAATCTAGTTTTCTCATTTTTTAAGGAAGGATTGTATGCCCTAAATCAAGAACCAATCGGGTATTTTACGTTTCCAAGACATACTCTTTCTCAAATTTTGGCCGCGGAGCTAATTTTACAGAGAAGTCTTAGTCGCCATCTGTGGGTCATTATCGTAACGATTTTTATTAAAGTCATAGGTCGTTTCGTCTGCTGCCTTTCTATAAGCTGGGAAAATGTCGCCTGGGGATAATACTACTAAATCACCAGTTAAAATAGAGTTAAATGTGAAATATTTGAACGGAATTAGTAAAGATGTCGTAATTAGTCGTATGACTGAAATTTTAGACGATAAAATATATTTAATGAACGGATTTAATAGTGTTTTACTGAAATCCTGGAAAGAAACGACAAGGCTTAATGACTCATCTGCTAAAACCGGTAGTTGTTCCTATTTTGAAAACCTTACATTATTCCTATGGAAAACGTGCATTGAAATATTTGAGAAATCTTTCAATATTAAAAAAGAATCTGAAGTAAATAACCTTAACCTTCGCCGTTCATATTGAGAATTTGTTATGGGCGCAATAGAATAACGTGTATTTTAAAATTATTTACCTGCAGAATCAGTTGACAACTTCATGGATGATGAGACAATTGGGAAAATAATATTCCTCTGCCCTTGTAATTATTAATGAATAACTACCAGTTTTTCTTGCGTTATACACTAACTTTACACTCAGATCTGTTAATCCTGCATTAATAATTGCGCTCCTTTTAATAATTTCTACTAAATGAAGTTAGGAAAATCTGTGCTTCCATCTACACCTGCCATTTTGATGTAAAAACCACGTGATAAATTGTCCCAATATCAGTCAATAGAGGTTGACACAAAAGTTGAAGTAGGCGAGGTTTTCAAAATAAGTAGTCAATCTTGACACTAAGGCCCAAAGCTATGTTTGGTCATTCTCAGTCGCATCGATCGGTTCTTGCCTAAATAAATAAGAATTAAATGCTATAACATTTTGTATTGGAGGTCGTTAGCTGATAGGATGATTCTACTACCGGGTTGGATCCTTCTTAATTTAGTAAATGTACAGTTTCAGGGCTGTGAGGGGGACGGGAGGAGCTGCTTAATCCCCAAGCCCTGACAGAAAAAGGCCAATAAAAACGCTTTTTAGGGGCCTTGCCCTTCACAAGCTACCTCCCCATCAGGGTTGGCTGATTTAAATCGCGATTTTAATCAATGATTTTTTTTCAAAAAAAATCATTGATTTAAATCAATTTTTATATAGCATTTTTGAAAAAGAAAAAACCTCTCCAATTGCAATAATTTAGGCTTAATTATAATCTTTGTTGTATTTCCCTGCTAATGTTGCATTGGATTCTACCTGTGGCTGGGGATTTTGCCGAATCTGTTTTGTAAAGCACCAAAATAGGTTTTAAAAAATAAAAACGTCTATATGATTATTAGCTTAAATTTAACAAATTAATTATAGATATTAGTCTTTAAAAATTAAAACATTTGATTTAGGTAAAATTATTATAATAAATTATATAAAACTTTGAAATTTTAATTAAAATCAAATAAATCAATAAAAATCAGATTTAAATCAAAAAAATCGATTTATTTGATTTTTTTTTAAAATATTTTAAAATTGCCAACCCTGCCTCCCCTTGAAAATTTAAGTTAGTAGGGCCTGCAATTACATTAGCCCCAGGGCGTGAAATGTCTGCAAGACCTTGTACATAATTAGCTCATTCATCCAAAAGTCCCAAACAAAAAAATACTGCTAAACTCATTAGCAAGCTAAAAACTGTTTAAGTCCTTGGATTTTAAACTATTCACTAAAGTACTAGTTAAATGCGCCATTGAAGTTCTTATTGACGAATTGTTATTGAATATACTTTTGATATTTGTATTGGTTTTTACCCCTTTCAACCAAGTCAGTAAATAAATAGTAAGCTTTTTGCTTAAAATCTTGTTCAGGTTAATTTAAGCATGTTTATTTCAAATAAAATATGCTTTTTCTTGAAGTGTTTGACGGACATACACAACATGACGTTCTTTGCAAAAGAGTTTATGACTGATTATGCCAATATGGATTTCCATCATAATAACATATCTATTGAGTTTAAAGACAACTATGCCTTGTAAGTATTTTATTATTTCTATTTCGATTCTATAACTATGTATGGTATTACAGATTTGGCCAATGGCATAACATTAAAATCCTATTCTACTATCTTTATCATGTGTCTAACATGTTTGGCCATCTTATATGACAAGCAACAAGTTTTATTTTAAAATGATTAAAGTAATTTAAAGTATGTTTATTAATATACCAGTAAAGTGAGAAACTATGTACGTATATACTTGAAATGTCTTAAGAAGTCAGGACTAAAAGTAAGGAATGACTTTCACTAGGATAATGGATTTACCTAAAAATAAATTTATGAAATCCCAGTTAGTTCCCACGTTGAAGATCTTTAAGAATTTGTCATGTTGTTTGGGAAACTGGTCTAGTTCCACATAAAATCATGTATTTAGTTAGTTCAAAAAGAGCACAATAGGTAATGAACTTCTATTAGAGGCAAGGCTTAGAGCTAACAAGTTGAATTTGGCATGTTGTGAGCAAAAAACTCCTCCATAAACCCAGGCCCGTTTCTATGGGAAATATCATCACCACGCTAATCTTAATGAAACACTTCCAAGTGTATATATATATACACTTGAAAGTGTTTCATTATATATATATATATATATATATATATATATATATATATATATATATATATATTCCTTGCAATATACAGTATGGTGGCTCAGAAAAAAATGTTCGAAATAAAAATCGTCTGAGAGTGTAAAAGTTCTGTATCAGTGTAAGTACCTTATTGTTATTTAGTGTTGTAAGTCGGAAAATGACCGAGGCCTTTTTTCCGTAAAATTTTCCGTATTTTTCCCAAAAAAATAAAAAAAGTTTGCATTCCATGATTAGTCTAATATATTGTTTGCAAATTTAAATAAAGCGGAATTTTCGCCTCGTTTTTTTGAATCTGAAAGTAAAACTAAACCTCTAGACTAGTTTAAAATGATTAACAATGTAACGCTAATAATGTTTGTAGTATGTTTACTGATATTAGACATTTTATATTGATAAAAAGTTAAAAACATTAAAAACCCTTAAAAGGTAATTTATATTTCAAATTTTTGGAAACTTTTCTGGATTTTTTTTTCCGGAAAATTAACAACACTATTATTATTTATTTGTTATATTTTCAAAATTGTTAATATCTTCACCTGCCCCAAGCTCCTTCGAATATAAGTCGTTTTGTTGAAAAATTGCTATTTTCTATTTTGCTTTAAATACATAAATTAAATTAAAAATTCTTTTAAATTGATTAAAACACCATATAAATGTTTCAAAAGAACGTTGTAATGACCAAAAGTAAATGAATTTCATCTTCCCAAACCTTTTTTCAGGAGTAAAAAATGGGTTTTGTTTGGTACATTTACATAAATTTGTGATATTTAATTTTCAGCTTGTATCTAATGCTTTCAATTATTAGTACTGTGCAACTGCAGCTCTTTGCTTGTTCTTTAAAAAACAACCCAGTACTCACCACATGGAGATGTCTGCAGATTGAGTTCCTCCCCCCATCCCACTAATATGTTTAAGAAAATTAGTTACAGCTTGTTCTGAGATTTAGTTTCCACACACTTCCACTGAATCTTCAGTTACTAACTTTACCCATCTCTCAACGGCTTGAGTATGGCATGGAAGACCGATAAAGTTGTAGCTGGTTTTTGTTGACTTATTTGTTACTAAGTCCGTCCTCTGAAAAACTGGTAACTAGAGGTGGCTCCAATGCCAGTTTCAATGAATTCCAGTCGCTTAAGTCGATATAATCTTCAGCATTGAAATAAATTTTTGGAACTTTACTGACATTTGAAGTATTTCCTTTCTTTCTAAAACTGATTATTCAATGTACTGCCAACTCTCTTATATGCTTTCTATCATGGATAAGCATGTTCAGAATTACGTTTATATTAATTGATCTTATTATTCAACGAAACGAGTATTACACTCACCCTAAAAACATAACCAGCGACAACCATAAAAAAATTTAAATTTTTGCGGGGGTGGGGTGTGGGGGATTAATGGCAATTAGTAAATAATCTAGACATCTCTAAATGAAATATAATTAAGTTTAATGATGATCAAAAGTTAGCACATCAAAATATACATATCTCTCTCAAAAGAACATGACACAACAAATAAAGTTTTAGTTTTTTTTTGCAGACGACATTTACAATAACCTATACAAAGTACAGCATGTTGTGTCATGTTCTTTTGAGAGAGATATGTATATTTTGACATTCTAACTTTTGGTCTTCATTAAACTTAATTATATTTCATTTAAAGATGTCTAGATTATTTACTAATTGCCATTAATCCCCCACAATTGGTAGCAGACTGTGGTTAGATCATTGAATTGGCAATTAGTGTAGGGACCTAGGCTTAGCTGAGTGTATAATAGAACCAGACAATAGAACTAGATTGAAGAAAGAATTATTTACAATATTTACAAAAGATGGATAAACAGAATATAACTAGAGGAACATCTTTTTCATTTAATAAGTTAAATGATGAAAATTATGTGAACTGGAAGTTCAACATGAAAATGGCCTTGTTAGATTTTGGCCTTTGGGGGATTATTGATGAAACAGATGAAGACCCTGGGGAAGAGGCTGATGCTAAAGTTAAAGAAAGATATGAAACTAGAAAACAATAACCTATGCAAAGTAAAGCAAAGGCCTTACATGGGGGCTCTGAGTTCTCAGCTATGCCACTGCTTTATTGGTCTTTCATGCCACACTCAAGCCGTTGAGAGATTTGTCAAGTTAGTTATTGAAGCTTTAGTGGAAGTGTGTGGTGTAGAAAGAACAGGTGGCTACATTCGGGCAGCACTAATGTCACGACAACAAAATTCCCATTTTCATAACAATCTCATTACAAGCCATAAGCAATTTTCTTAAACATATTGGTCGGATGGTGGGATGAACTCACTCTGCAAACACCTTCATGTGGTGAGTGTTAGCTAGGTTGTTTTTTAAGATAAAGCGAAGAGCTGCAGTTGTACTGCACGTTATTAATAACTAATAATTGAAAGCAACTGATATAAGCTGAAAATTAAGTATTAAATATTGATGTATGTACCAAAAATAACAATTTTTTACTACTAAAAAAAGGTTTGGGAAAATGAAATTCATTTATTTTTGGTCATTACACATGTTTTTAACGTTCCTGTTAAACATTTATATGATGTTTCAATCAATTTAAAACAGTTGTGAATTGAAATAATGTATTCATGTAAAGTAGTAAAAGACGATTTTTTAACGAAACGACCAATATTTGAAGGAGCTTGGGGCAGGTGAAGATATTAACTGATTTTGAAAATATTTCTATTACTTAAACCTTAAACCAATACACAAATTTTGCACTCTCAGGCGTTTTTGTTTTGGAACTTTGGTTTTTTCCCACCCACCCTAATACATAGCGTGTTTCACATATGGTGGAAGTAGCAAAATTATATTGGTCTAGAAGCGATTTGGAATAAAAAATGATCCACTTTTATGGGCCTTAAACATGATGTACTGAAATGAAATAAAATACTACATTTTTAGATCAATATGTCTAGTTTCTTAAGTCATATCAAAAATAGTTGCCTGGAAAGTGGAACAAGCTCTTGTAGCTGAAATATTTAATATTCAAATAGTCAACTTATTTTTTATCTGGCTTACCACAGTTCATTTATGTAGATTTTGCATCATTGATACGGAAATACTTTTTGTAAAATTGTATTTTTTCTTGTTTGCAGATTAAAAGCCGATATGCACAGTTTATTTTGGAGATTAATATTTGATGCACAATACAAAGTTCAATTCAATGATTACCTCAGAGAACCTATTTTGCCAACATTTATCGAAAAAACTGGTGTTATAAGGTATGGTAATTAAATTAATATAACGAGTATTGAATAGTTAACTATTAATTGTGAATAAGTTATTTATTTGACATTAGCCAGAAAACTCAACTACCAGGTGAAAATTATTTTGGCAATTATTTTAACTTTTGATACATGTTTTAATAATAAAATCTATATCACAAGTAAATTTAAAATTTCAAGAACCATAACATTACAGTGTTCAGGCTTTTAGTTTATCTATAAATCGCCATCAAAATACTTAAAGGTTATAAATTATACGTCAAATGAAAAAAAATTGTCTTGTCATAATGCTTCTTATCAACCATCTTCCGTTATCTGATTGTTCGAGCTTTGTACACTATTTTTTTTATTTTTTAAAATTGTGTTATCGTCAGATAGCTATCAGGAATTCCTATGTTAATTAAAAAACTGATTTCCAATTCAAATAAATAATGCTTCTAACCAACATACCAGTTATCTTGAGACAGTGAAATAGTTTTCGCAATTAAATAGGATTGGAATTTTCAAACCTTGGATACTTTTACATGGTTTAAGCGGTTTTCCCCCAAGTTCTTCGGTTTCCCCTTCCATAAAAACTTGTTGAGTTTAACGGTAATAGTTAGTGTAGGGAGCTGTTGACTCGATCGCGTGGCATGCTGGGCTTGCCACCACCCTCCTACGCATTGTAACCCGGCCACCTGTATTAAAGGCTTCAAAAGTCGCTTGACGACTTAGGCCTAAGGCGGTGCCTTGGGTATTAGCCTAGCTGATTATTAAGCTTTAAAGTTTTTTTTAATATAGGTGGTATTCACAAGAAGATGGCGGCCATTGCACTAAGGTAGATAGTCATGGGGGAAAGGGGGATGACACTAGCCTTCCACTACAGCGATGATGACGTCACAACAATACACCCTATAGATGACTACATGGTCATATAAATATGATAGAATAGAAACAATTTAGTTAAGTAAAAACCAACTTTACTAATGCAATATTTTTTTTTTTTAAACTTAGATTTTCATTAATCAAGTAATTAAAGTTGGTTTACGGAAGTAGCCTTTGATGCTCGTATCAATGACAAATTGTTTAATAATTTCATATGAAAATTGTATTTGGAATTTGAAATTAATAGCACTGGTATTCCAATTAACATACGTACATACCATTATTGGTTGGCAAATAAATATTGGTGTACATAAAAATTCATATTCAACAGTCCAGGATTGTTGATTTTTCTAAAAAAAATCGATTGATTATTATTTTGAGTGGTTAAGTGATAATGTCAAATAAAATTTAATTGTATCATAATTTAATCTAATTATTACTTAAAAACAACTCAATTTAGCTTGTTTTGAAATAAACATCGCTAGAAAACTTACTTTTGTACATTTTCATAAATACATTGAAGTATGTTTTTTTTAAATAACTTTAAATTTTGATTTAATCAAACAACCTTTCTCAACACTTGTCCATATAGTGGACAAAGTCGATTTATAAGATAAAGGAAATTGGTTACGAGTAGTGTACAAATTGTACATATAAAGGGTGTCTGATTTTGCTCTGACATCGCATTTTCTCGAACTATAAAAGGTAATAGTTTTGAAATTTTCAGTTTATACGTATGACGAAGAGAACATTTAAGAAAATTCGAAAAAGATTTTAAGGTTTTTAAAAAAAAAATTTTTTGACTGGTAGGGGAGAGACGAAAATTTTCAATGATAAAGTTGTAGAGCCTACTTGAAAACGTACAATGGCTCGGTCGAAAAAGAACGATTTTTCCTAAAGATAGGAGGCAAGGGCTTTTTCGGGTGTTGTACGAAAAAAACATTTTAAGCATAACACAAATGAATCAAAGATTGGTCTTTTTATTCAATCAAAACCCAAAGAAAACACCAACAAATCAAAGTTGGGGTTCAATTGTTACTCCGTTTGCTGCAATGCATGTTTCTGCACGATTAAATGAACGCTGTATCATATCGCGAGTAACAAATTAGAAGACATCAATGATTCTTTGGCGCAGTTCTTCGAGTGTCGTAATAGGCGGCTGGTAAACGTGCTACTTGATGAAGCCTCGGAGGAAAAAGTGAAGCGGTGAAAGGCTGGTGATCTTGGAGGCCATCGCACGGGGCCGTTCCTTCCAATTCCTTGATGTGGTGGCGCTCCGTCATGCTGAAACCACAGCCGGCCCTAGGAAAGTCATCCAACGCATCCGCTACTACGTTTTGTAAGAAATCCAAATCTTTCTGCCCGTTCAGACGATTTGGCAAAAAAAGGGGGCCGATCAGTCGATCGCCGACGATTAGTCTAAATTGGACTTTTATGATGGTGAGCGAATCCCCAGTGAGGATTAACATCTTCCCGCATGTGGTTATTTTGGTGGTTGAAAGGGCCATCTATGGAAAACGAACATCCATCGGACACAAAGAATAGAATCGTAACGACGTTCTGTATTGCCATCGTGAAATGCTTAGTGAAGAATCGCCCGAAATGGATGGAAGCCGTGGTTTCGGAGGGTTCTCCAGACGTAGTCTCTGGTGAAACCCAGTTTTGACGACCTACTTCACGGAACCTGGGATTGAAATCTCGATCAGCTCCGAGAATAATAATAATCAGCTAGGCTAATACCCAAGGCACACGCATCGCGTCTCGTGTGTATAGTAGAGTCCGACGCCGATGTAAAAATGATCAGCGGCGGCGTGTCTCATTTTTAGAGCCTTCGGCCGCGGCGCGCCGACAAATTTTCAACGGTGGCGGCGGCGTAAGGATAATTAAACCAGCGGCGGCCGCGCTTGCCGGCGTAACAGTGGCGGATGCAGGGGGCGGGGCGCCCCCCTTGGACGTATAAGATTTGCATGTGATTTCATTTTGTTATTACACTCGTATCTCAAAATGTCATTTAGCGCCCCTTTGAGTTTTTCTGTATCCACCACTGCAGCGAAATCATTAAAAAGGCCCGCAATGTAAAAAAATGTAAACGTCGGCGGCGGTGGCGTGGCGCGCCGAAAATAAGGGAAAAGGCGGCGTGAACAGCGGCAGCGTCGGACTCTAGTGTATAGCCGGCTTTATGACTTGGTTTTCTGTTCGGATCTAGTGAATAATCAAGAACTAACTTACTTAAGTAGCGTTCTGATTCACTTCGCTGTAAAATAATTGAACCGTTATCGCACGCTGATTGCGAAAATAAAGAGGCTCCCGTAACTAGGGATAAGGATCTTACATTAGGAAGTTGTCGATTTAAATTTAAAAAATCAACGTTGACCAAAATGTAACCGACCGTGCTAGAACCTAGGTCTAAAACAAAATAAAACCCCCACATGAAATGTGTTGGGTGTTTTTTGGTTTTGATTGAATTAAAATATTTATCTTTGGTACATTAGTGTTATGCTTTAAAAGTGTTTTCTTACAGTACCTGAAAAGGATATTGCCTCCTATGACGAACTTATTTTTCATAACGTCATATCTTTTTCAAACGAAAAAACTTCTTTTCTACGTTTTGAAGTATGCTCTACAACTTTATCATTGAAAGTGTTAGTCTCACACCTACCTGTCAAAATTATTATAAATTATAATTTTCTCCGCGTCTTACGTATACCCTGAAAATTTCAAAACGCTACCTATTATAGTGTTTGAAAAAAATGTGGTGTCAGAGTGAAATCAGACACCCTTTAGAGAACGAGGAGATTGTTGTGTTTTACAAACTTTTGTGATTTTTTGGGATGCAATCTGTACACAGACTTAATTTAGATAAATATAGTAAAATAAGTAATAAAGTTAATAAAATATAAACTCATAGAGGCATACGAAGAAAACATATAACGTATCAATCACGTAAAACTTAACTGAGGTTTTTTGTTTACAGTGACAAATTTCGGTCGAATCTGGTTGACCACATGATAAAGGTGCCGCTTGGATCAAATTATTTTTATCGGTTGTCTGAAGCCATAAAAAATTACATGAGGGACAATCCAGTTTACAACAAGCCACCTCCAAATAAGGAGTACCTTTCGTGGATTTATTAATAAACACATCTTTTGTTTTGTTTTGTTAATTTTTACAAATATCTTGTTTTAACTTACACATTTCTTAATAATAAATTTTATCAGAAAACTTGTCTCAATAAAACTATTTTAGATTTTATTAGTTGGAATTTCCATGGAGATAATATATAAACAACTTTTCAACGATTACCAGTACATTGAACATTTTCATGAAATTCGAGATATTTGGCAAAAATTCCAAATACATATGTCCTAGCACAACTCAGGAATGTTTTGGGGGCAAGCCTACATCCCAATAAGTTTGGTCAATTGACAAATTGAGGTTCAGGTAGCCAAAAACTAAATCTGGACTTTTTTACGAATCATTTACTTTTTTTATCAAAATTGGACGTTATCAACTGGTACACGGGGTGAAATTTTCATTGCTAAGTTTGTAGAATGGTTTGCTCAATGTTAAGCAATTGGTTTAAGGAGGGAAAATGATAATAGAACGCGTCTAACTATAGCAATGGCAAAATAAAGCACCTAGAAGTGTGTCTGGGTATGTTTGAGTGGTTTATTTAAGTTGAGAACCTTCCCTGTATCCACTTCTAGGGGCTCTGAATCCTTCAAACTCCATAGCTCTCAAATGAACGGTGGATTTTCTACAGGAATCTTATGTTTTGACCCAAAAGAAATTGAAACATGGAAATTTGGTGGTTTATAGATTCGAAGGCGCTCTTTCGCGGGGTGTGGTCTCCTGCGCTCTTGTAGGTTGTCGAAATCTACCTTTTTGTAAAATTGCATCCATAATCAACACAAATGCTTGTAATTTGGATCTGTTTACATATCGCTTACGTTGCACCTGATAATTCATCAAATGACTACCAAAATAATTTAAATTGTAAATACAAATTGATCTATTTCACATATGATAAGGAGTAATAGCTTAAAATTTAGGTACATCCACGGCGTCTCAGGCGTCGTCAAAATAGGTACAATTATACTTTTTTTCGGTACAATGACAAATACCAATGTAGGTTTTTGAAAAAAAAATTAAATCTGTTCAATAGTTTGTCATTTATGGTGGGTCAATGTTGAAAATAACAACTTTTTACGTCTCTGGGTGCTAATATATTTTTTAACATTTGTATAAATTTATTTGCCCAAACATCGTTTTAAGCAGATCTTACAGAAAGTTCGCTGTTGCTGTTTTAAATATTGTAACCAATTTAAATGCTATTTAATAATATTAATTATACTCTGAGTTATTGTCTTAGGTCCTTTTTCATGTATTTGCCATTTCTTCCACCAGGCATAGCAAGAGCTAGAAATGATTGGCGCTAGTTACGTTAAACCTAAGTCGTAGCGTGTGTTAGCAGACCATAATTTTTTATTTAGTTCATACCAGGTTGGGCAAAATCTTTTTTTTTTAAAAGAACAAAAACACTTTTTTATTGTTTAAAACACAATTCCATATTTTAACCTGTTTAATTTAAACTAAAAAAAAAACTTAAAAACCATTGTTTAAATAACGTTTTAAACTTTTTTTCATACTTATCAATAGAAGGATACATTTTTAGAGAAAGTAGTACTTTATGGAGGGCTAGCATTAGATTTATTAGCCCCCTACGTCGTCACAGCTGTCAGCTAGTTATATAAGAACAGGAATCCATACCTCTACTTGGAATGCTTATCGCGGCAGATTTTTGTCTCGATGTGGCTGACGGTTTTTTTGACGTCACTATGTGAACTTAACAAACAACTACGTGAGAGGGGAGCGCGCGCAGAGGGGATTTTCTCTCTCGTAGGCGGGGCCAAAGCCGTCAGAGTGATCTCATGCTCCCCGCCAGCAATAGGCACAAGTAGGCACGTGCCTACGTTGAAAAAGTGTAAGCCTACTTGGGGCCTCCAAATTTTAAAAAAAGGTGCCTATGATTGGGCCTCCAAAATCGAAATAAACTTTCGGTTCGTAAGATTTTTACATTTGGGCCTTCTAAAAATGCTTATTTAGAAAGCAGGTTTCTTTGCCAATTTCAAGAGGGTTAGAATGAATGACCGCGATTCCAGATTTTTCCCTTAAAAACTTGATCTTTTGAATCGACTGAAATACTTACTACATGCTAGGCAGAAAGGTGCACCTAACACCTGTTTGCCGTGGTGTCAGTGAGAAGCTACAACACACTGTGTTACACCGATAAGCAACAAACACAGCACCCCACAGAAGGATAACGCAACCCGTCAAAAGTCGCGCATTTCCTTTTTCAAGACTACTAAGCTATTACAAACAGTCTTTTTCAAGACACATTGAATTTTGAGGTGTTGAAGTATAAACCGGAATTTTTTGCCAAGATTCAACTTTAGAGAGATCCTGTTGTAACTCGGCGTTAGATGTGTTTGTACTAAGAATTTTGATAAGTTTTGTGTCATCTGCAAAGAGACTGGGGAAAGAATGGTCGACAGCTGCAGGTAAACTATTGATGTATATTGCAAATAAGAATGATTAACATTAGGAGCGCACAGCTATGAAATTAGATATAAGAAAGGTATAACGCCGATGGACTAAGTCGTTTACCTTTATTATCAAAACCAATAACACCACCAATACCATCCGAGTATGTCTTCGCAATTAGCCAATTCAATCAAGGACCTCTCGACTCGATACAAGTAGCTGAAGAAACAGCAAAAGACCATATTTTGAAGCAAATCTACAAATTTGTTCAACAAGGATGGCCAAACAAATTAGAAGAACATTTCAAGCCATACTGGAAGAGAAGATATGACTTGACTATTCATGAAGGAGTCTTATTAGCTACCGATCGGGTGGTCATACCGAAAACTTGCCAAGAAGTTATTCTGGATGAACTGCATAGTTCACACCAGGGAATGGTGCAAACAAAGCGATTAGCCAGGAGCAAAGTTTGGTGGCCAGAATTGAACACCAACATTGAGGACAGAATTAGAGCATGTTCAAGTTGTCAGCAAAATGCAACCATGCCAAAGGCTGAATACTTGAAGTGGCCCGAGGAGATCCAACCGTGGACTCGTGTCCATATAGACTTTGCCGGACCGGTAAATGGGAAATATTTATTAATATTAGTGGACTACCACGAAATGGATGGAAATCGGAGTCACTTCAACAACCAGTTCAGCCGTAGTCATCACATTCTTACGACAAAATTTGGCATGTTATGGAATTATGAAGACCCTGGTGAGTGATAATGCCACTTGTTTCACAAGTAACGAGTTCCAAATCTTCACGCAGAATAACGGCTTCAAGCATTTGACCATTGCACCGTATCACCCTGCTTCAAATGGTCAGGCTGAAAGGGTGGTGCGTACCGTGAAGACATCATTAAAAAATATAGATGGTACTTCTAACTCTGCCATTGATGTCATTGACGAAGGTTTAAAAAAATTCTCAAATGGATCTCTCGACGTAAGACTAGCAAGATTTCTCATAAACTATCGCCGCACTCCGCAAATTAGTGGTAAATCTCCAGCGGAAATCATGTTTGGAAGATAAATCCGCACCAAACTTGACATGGTCCATCCAACGAACTTTAAAGAGGAGAGAGGTAATGAGAATATCAACATCGATAAACCTATAATTGAAATGCTAGAAGTAAATAATAATAGCGATAAAACCATTAGTAAAAATTAGTGATGATACCTATAAGTTTCATCCTAATCAAAAAGTCTTTGTAAAAAACTATGGTAAGGGAGAAAATTGGATAGAGGGAACTGTAAAAAATCTATCGGAAATATGATGTATGGGATTGATATTGGGAGAGGTATTATTAGAAAACATCAGAACCAATTGAGACTAAGGAGTGAGAAGTTATTAAAACCAACCGTGTCTGAGACATCAACAACTGGAGCCCGTAAAATGAATCCAAATCCAGATGCAGGGTACAGATCAGTATTACAACCACTGATCCAGAGTCATCAACAACCACCGATCCAGAGTCATCAGCAACCACCAATCCTGAGTCCTGACAATGAATCTCCAAGCTGGAGTAGCAAATCATCACCAAGTCGATCACCGAGTCGCAATCCTATTCTATTACCACGACAAGACTCGAGACCAGAGCAACAGCCTACCACAAGCATCCCTATTCCTAGTGTAGCCACATCATCAGAAGGAGCCCGATCAAGGATACTTATTAGACAAGATTTCGACAAAGAGCCTCAGTCGAGTAGACACAGACCACACGTACGAAGATCCAGTCGAACACGTAAATCAATTAAAAGATTTAATTTATGAACTGAAATGTTTAATCGTTAATGTAGTTAAAATACACTATAATCAGTCTATTTAAAAAAAGGTGATGTTAAGAACTATAATATCTAGGGGGCGCCACTGGGTGGGGAAGCTGAGGGAGCTCTAGTTTTATGACCACCTAAACAGTGGTCTACCGGCTGCCGACATGTTCGGTACTCTTACTTAAATGTAAAAATCATCATCATCATGGAAATAAATCTTATAGCTTCAATAGAGTGTTTAATTAACAAGAACAAACACATCAGATTGATTGAATCTAGATTAGATTTTTTAATCTTGATTACCCTGATTTAATCTTGATTACCCTCATTTAATGACGATCACCCTGATTTAATCACGATTACCCTGATTTAATCATTTTACTATGATTAAGACGCAGCCAAAATGGAAGTGACCTGCCCCTCGGAAAAATCTAATCGACGAATGTCATTCCTTGATTAAAATGCCTTTAAAAAAATCCATTGCAGGGGAAACTTTTAGAAATCATGTCAAAATTTAAAAACAATCGTTAAAAGTCAGGAAATTTTTGAAATAAACATTATAGATGGGGCCCCTAAATCAGGCTGGGCCTATGTGCAGAAAATTCTTGGCGGGGCTACTGAGTGATCTTACTATGCGCGATACGCCAGGATAAGCATTCCAAGTAGAGGTATGGACATGGATGAAGGATATGACTGGAAGGTGATACAGTCATAAGGATACGCGACTCTATATGAAATTTTGCAGACTGGATTTTGAAGCGCCGCCTGTGAGCCAGCGCTGGTACTGCGGAAATAAATATAAATATTTTTTGTTCCGATCGACTAGAACTTTAAAATGACCGACGGCGGAGAAGTTTTTAGTTGGAATTCACAAAGTTGCGCGGCCTATAAATGTGAAAATTCGAGGGCAAATAGTCCACAAGTATAATTTTTTCGGTTTCCTAAGGATAGAGAAAGGTAATTATTATAAACTTCGTCAAAATATCATTATACCGTGCATTATATAAACTCATAATGTAGGTGTCAGAAATGGATTGAGAATACTGGAAGGCTTTATTTATTTCAGCGGTCAGACTGGTGTCGTTTTATGTGCAAATCATTTTGAAGAAAATGTCTTTGCAGATGTCAAAAAGAGGTTAGTGTTAAAATTACGTATTTTAAATTTGTAACCTTATTTAAAAAAATGACAGGAACAGTTTGTTAAGAAACGCTGTGGTACCAACTATATTCCAAAAACTACCAGAAATTGTCCTGTTTGAATTGGAAAATCAGCCACTTAGTGAATCTGGATCAGCAAATGAGATTTCCGAAGATTTAATGGAGATTGATGAAAGAGAATGCAAGTCCCCAAATGGAAATGCCAAGGAGATTAATGAAAATGATTCCAAGTTAGCAAATGAAAATGCCGATTATTCTATGGTGATTAATGAAAAAACAATCTGAGAATGCAAATGTTGAAGTACTGGAAATGAATGAAGTCAATTTAGAAAATAATATTTCTAATGTTAATTACCAACGAAAATTTGTAAAAGCTAGACGATTGCTTAAAACTCAATATAATGTAAACCAACATCTCACTAAGAAAGTTTGTAAACGGGAGAGAGAGCTCGAATTGGATCCAATTGACATTCATTTTTCAAATTTACCTGTAAAGGGTAATTTTTTTGAAAATGCAATTACGGCTTAATAACAAGGCTGCTAGGGGTAGGAGATTTTCAAATTATGAAAAACAAATTTGTCTTGCATTACATTTTCAAAGGCCCAAAGTATACAGATAGCTACGTAAAATGTTTCACTTACCATTGCCTCGAACCCTTAACTCTTGGCTTGAAAACTTACCTTGCAGAACTGGATTTCAAAAAGATATTATTGATTTACTGAAATTAAAAGTAGACCACTGTTTAGGTGGTCATAAAACTAGAGCTCCCTCAGCTTCCCCACCCAGTGGCGCCCCCTGGCTATTATAGTTCATAACATCACCTCTTTTTTAAATAGACTGATTATAGTGTATTTTAACTACATTAACGATTAAACATTTCAGTTCATAAATTAAGTCTTTTAATTGATTTACGTCTTCGACTGGATCTTCGTACGTGTGGTCTGTGTCTACTCGACTGAGGCTCTTTGTCAAAATCTTGTCTAATAAGTATCCTTGATCGGGCTCCTTCTGATGATGTGGCTACACTATGAATAGAGATGCTTGTGGTAGGCTGTTGCTCTGGTCTCGAGTCTTGTCGTGGTAATAAGATAAGATTGCGACTCGGTGATCGACTTGGTGATGATTTGCTACTCCAGCTTGGAGATTCATTGTCAGGACTCAGGATTGGTGGTTGCTGATGACTCTGGATCGGTGGTTGTTGATGACTCTGGATCGGTGGTTGTTGATGACTCTGGATCGGTGGTTGTTGATGACTCTGGATCAGTGGTTGTAATACTGATCTGTACCCTGCATCTGGATTTGGATTCATTTTACTGGCTCCAGTTGTTGATGTCTCAGACACGGTTGGTTTTAATAACTTCTCACTCCTTAGTCTCAATTGGTTCTGATGTTTTCTAATAATACCTCTCCCAATATCAATCCCATACATCATATTTCCGATAGATTTTTTACAGTTCCCTCTATCCAATTTTCTCCCTTACCATAGTTTTTTTACAAAGACTTTTTGATTAGGATGAAACTTATAGGTAACATCACTAATTTTTACTAATGGTTTTATCGCTATTATTATTTACTTCTAGCATTTCAATTATAGGTTTATCGATGTTGATATTCTCATTACCTCTCTCCTCTTTAAAGTTCGTTGGATGGACCATGTCAAGTTTGGTGCGGATTTATCTTCCAAACATGATTTCCGCTGGAGATTTACCACTAATTTGCGGAGTGCGGCGATAGTTTATGAGCAATCTTGCTAGTCTTACGTCGAGAGATCCATTTGAGAATTTTTTTAAACCTTCGTCAATGACATCAATGGCAGAGTTAGAAGTACCATCTATTTTTTTTAATGATGTCTTCACGGTACGCACCACCCTTTCAGCCTGACCATTTGAAGCAGGGTGATACGGTGCAATGGTCAAATGCTTGAAGCCGTTATTCTGCGTGAAGATTTGGAACTCGTTACTTGTGAAACAAGTGGCATTATCACTCACCAGGGTCTTCATAATTCCATAACATGCCAAAGTTTGTCGTAAGAATGTGATGACTACGGCTGAACTGGTTGTTGAAGTGACTCCGATTTCCATCCATTTCGTGGTAGAGTCCACTAATATTAATAAATATTTCCCATTTACCGGTCCGGCAAAGTCTATATGGACACGAGTCCACGGTTGGATCTCCTCGGGCCACTTCAAGTATTCAGCCTTTGGCATGGTTGCATTTTGCTGACAACTTGAACATGCTCTAATTCTGTCCTCAATGTTGGTGTTCAATTCTGGCCACCAAACTTTGCTCCTGGCTAATCGCTTTGTTTGCACCATTCCCTGGTGTGAACTATGCAGTTCATACAGAATAACTTCTTGGCAAGTTTTCGGTATGACCACCCGATCGGTAGCTAATAAGACTCCTTCATGAATAGTCAAGTCATATCTTCTCTTCCAGTATGGCTTGAAATGTTCTTCTAATTTGTTTGGCCATCCTTGTTGAACAAATTTGTAGATTTGCTTCAAAATATGGTCTTTTGCTGTTTCTTCAGCTACTTGTATCGAGTCGAGAGGTCCTTGATTGAGTTGGCTAATTGCGAAGACATACTCGGATGGTATTGGTGGTGTTATTGGTTTTGATAATAAAGGTAAACGACTTAGTCCATCAGCGTTAGAATGATTTATACCTTTCTTATATCTAATTTCATAGCCCTGCTCTCCTAATGTTAACCATTCTTATTTGCAATATACATCAATAGTTTACCTTCAGCTGTCGATCATTCTTTCCCCAGTCTCTTTGCAGATGACACAAAACTTATCAAAATTCTTAGTACAAACACATCTAACGCCGAGTTACAACAGGATCTCTCTAAAGTTGAATCTTGGCAAAAAATTCCGGTTTATACTTCAACACCTCAAAATCCAATGTGTCTTGAAAAATACTGTTTGTAATAGCTTAGTAGTCTTGAAAAAGGAAATGCGCGACTTTTGACGGGTTGCGTTATCCTTCTGTGGGGTGCTGTGTTTGTTGCTTATTGGTGAAACCAGTGTATTGTAGCTTCTCACTGACACCACGGCAAACAGGTGTCAGGTGCACCTTTCTGCCTAGCATGTAGTAAGTATTTCAGTCGATTCAAAAGATCAAGTTTTTAAGGGAAAAATCTGGAATCGCGGTCATTCATTCTAACTCTCTTGAAATTGGCAAAGAAACCTGCTTTCTAAATAAGCATTTTTAGAAGGCCCAAATGTAAAAATCTTACGAACCGAAAGTTTATTTCGATTTTGGAGGCCCAATCATAGGCACCTTTTTTAAAAATTTGGAGGCCCCCAAGTAGGCCTACACTTTTTCAACGTAGGCACGTGCCTACTTGTGCCTATTGCTGGCGGGGAGCCTGGGGATGAACTTCAATTTTGAGTCTCAAGATGCGAACAACTTAAATGATAGTGACAGTAATGTTCCTTTTTCTACTGAAGATGCACAGTACCATGACATGGAAATCTCCAATAATTGTGTCATTCCTTCTACGCCTAAAATCGCTCGCAAATGTTTGAATCGCTGTAGTAACAGTGGCAATGTTTTATCTCCCAATATTGACGATGGCGAATTAAGAAATTCTTGCCTTGATGTTCTTATTGATTCAACAAACCAATTCCATGAGAACTTGAATCCCAATAATGACATGAATAATGGCAACACTGTTGTGGGTGTGGAACAATGTCAACAAGAAAATGCTTCGGAACTACAAACTGACGATGTTGTTATCAATGTAGAACAGTCGCATAAAGAAATACCTTCTGAACTGCCGCCTGCAAGTTTTGGAGAAGCTTTTTAAAATTTATTTGGCTGGTCCGTAACTAAGCTAGAAGATTAGTATAAAGTTAGAAAGTTAGATGAAGAAACTGGTGGAGTTATCTTGGGGATATCAGTCAACAATATGTCAGAAGCAGCCTATATAGTTAATGGTCGTAAAGTAAAAGACGCCAGCATACCAGTAATAATGCCGAAAACTATCAGGAGGCATGTTGAGCTAGACATGGCCGTTAATGAAATATCGGCCTTAAAACCATGTATTGGAAATGGTGAAGTCGATTATTTAAATATCTTTAAAAATCGCAGTGACCCGTTAGGCTTTGAAGGTATTGACGGTGCAATTCATAGTCAAAACTGTACTCTTCTACTCTCAGACCAAAAAAAGAAACGCTGCCTTTTCTGTTTAAAACATAGGGTTAGCTTTAGCGTCATTGCACGCAGGCGGAGAAATAAGTGCCAAAATAGTATTACTGCTTTCAATAATTTATCATAGCAGGCGTTAATTTCGAAATTGAAATTTTCAAAACATTCAGAATTTAGGTTGAAAGCCAAAAGCAAAAGACTTAAAAAAAGTGCAAAAGCAAATTGAGAAGTCGGGGGAAGAGCTGGAACCTGATAAGCATGATTAGTATAAATGGATAACCATTTTTTTTTATGTTTACATCTTTGCTGAATGCCTGTAGTGGCTTTGTTTTATTTTTTTTTGGAAATTGTAAAAGACTCATTATAGTGTTTTCCTTAAACGAGGCAAAGGCCTCTAAATTAGGATATTTTAACCCCCCCCCCCCTGTCTTGAGCCTCAGTCCATTTTCGATAAGCAACAGGAACTATAGTTTTATAGTTTTTTTAGGGCACTTCCTAATTTCTTCATGCCACTGGATCTTCTTGGCCCTAAAATTTGGTCAAAATGAAGCCTATCACGTAATATAAATCACTTTCCGTTTCTTCAGTGGGCTTTCTCATTACTTCAGGTACAAAATCATGTTTGAACAAAATTCCAGTTTCGTAGATGTGCTGAATCACTAAATGACAACCCATAGTGATTTCCCGGGCCTTTAACTGAAATGAAAGATTTTCCTGCTATATTTATGAACACAGTGATAAGACTGCTTTACAATGCCTACTGTACTTCAATTGCGATGCCACTCAAATATTTCACCAAGCTTTTTGTAACTTTGGTAAAGTTTGTCTAGTTGGTGAATAGACTTTTCATTTCCATTTTTAATGAGAAGAAAACTACCCCATTTATTTCTAGACCCATCACCAATTCCTTTAACTTTTCATTCCTTCCTTCTTCTGAAAAGTTAGTAATTTCTTTAATGGTAGCTTCTTTTGCCTTTACAAATGTTTTTTTCAAACATACTATCATATTGCACTTCTAGAACAAAAAGAAATAATGTCACAAACATAAATAGACTAATGTATCTGTTGCTTTAAACAATTTTATCAGGTTGAAGGCTTCAATAAATAAGGTGGTGGCAAGCCCTTTGAGCCTACACTAACTACTACTGATACTATTGACAAGAAGAATTACTAACCGTCCACTATTCTTGTCCGTGAATTTTCTTTCACTCGTATAGATGAAGAATTGCCCTTCGGCTTCACTTTTTTCCGCTTATTGACTTTTTTAATAGGAACATTCCTAGTTAAACACATAAAAAAAAATTAAAAAATTAGCACAATGGCTTGATATATTGCAATTAATTTACTGATCTGCATTATTCAATGCTTTTATCACATTTTCGCTCTCTGATTCTGTGTCGCTCATCATAAGGGCACATTTTGTCCACAATGCATGATCGAAGTCAACTACAGAAATGTAGTAGTTTAAATAATCTGCTTGAATATTTAATATTCTTAATTACCTGAAGAATCAGATGGTAACTCCTCATATATATTGATATCTTTAGGGCTTAGTGGACAACTACTACTAGTACTAGCAGTACTAGGCATATTATTATATTCCCCATTAAATATTACATCATACGTATGACTATAGAATGTCGACATTTTCCCAATTTCATAAATATAACTCAGTTTGAAATATAAAACTTATTTACCTAAATTATTATTGAATTCGATAACACATGTCGCTAACTTGCTATGCACGTGGCCTTTGTTTGTACCACCAATTTGGAAATTTTATTTTCATTTCCGCTAGAGATTTTTCCCTCGCCAGGTGGCGTGGGAAACTGTTATTATTGCCTTTGAGGGAGAGCGAAGGGTCCCTAAGTTAGTTAGTTCCATGCTTTCACAGTAGAATTAAAAGTGGGGTATAGACTTCGCTCCCCCTCCTCGAAAAACACCGAGATAATGCTTTTGTGACAAGCGTATATTTTAAACGCTAAGAGCGCTAGAAACAAACCACCGACTTACTCAGATAAGACTAAAACATCAAAATGTCAAAAATGGTCGTTAATGCCTTTTGTGCAAATCACGGCAGTATAATTCTCGTTTAACCCGGCCCAGAATATTACTTGTAATTCTTAGAAAAATACCTGTATCACTAAAAAATCCTTTAATAATCATAAATAAAAGTAATGACTGTTAATAGTTTTACCATAAGCCTATCATAAGGTCCCCATGAGCAAAGGTCTAGGCCAAATTTTTGACGATCACCAAATCGGTATTCAAAATCTGCACCTCAACTATGCATTATATGTAGAAATTTTGAAAAAGAAGATGTCGCTACTGCCCTATCGTCGTACGATAATTTTCTTCTCGCATGGACAATGCCGTAAGCATGGGGCTTTATGCTAGACCTTTATGGGGACCTTATGATAAGTTTATGGTTTTACTTATTTTGGTTCAATCGAAAAAGTGTATATTAAAATTTTACAAATTAAATTTCGCGTAAAACCTTAGCAAAAAAAAACAGTCAAGTCGATTGACCAATGTTATAAAATCTAAGCCCCTCCCATATTAACGACTGAGGGCTGACAACCTAGTACAGTTAGATATTTATGGTTGATTATGGATACATTAATCATGAGCACAAAATAGTCTTAGTCGATAATTCAAAATAACTGTCAAAAACGCCGCCGATAAGTTTAGTAAAATATTTTCGGCGGCGTAATCGTCGGCCATTTTCGGTACGGAGATACAGGCCGGAAGGCAGGCAAGGCTGCCAGATTTCTATAGACCGAAAACGGCCAACTCTCTCAAATGTTTTCGTTTTCAAAACGAAAATTTTGCGCAGTAGCTATCGACTAAGACTATTATGATTTTTTAAAAATTAAAACGTTTCTTTAAATATAAAATGGGAAATTATGTGAAATTTTACAAGTGGCAGTATCTGAAAATGCCTTGTCCAGCCGATTTACAATTACATAAGATACAATAGCATAACTTTTTTAAACAACGGAAATAATTTTTTTTTAAATACTGTTCGTGTTCCTTCATGCAATTAAATTATTAAAGTTCCACGAAGAAAGCACGTCTCTGCTAAAAGCACTCATTCTATACTGACTTTAATGCTCTACTTAAAATATATTGGGTTTGAATATTCAGGGACTGCTTATCTTCTGAAGGGACTATGCATTGTTAGAACCCAAAATGAAAGCCTAACTTCGGGAAAAATAGCGTTAACTAATATTTATTCAATATTTGGTAGGTCTCCCTTTGAGCTTTGGGCCGCGGTCCTAATGCCAGATTGGAAGGCGGTGCAAATGAACGGGGCTCGGATCTTGTCAAAAGTAGGATTATTTTTCTCTGGTTTCTTCAAAAAAAATAGTTATATTCGGTAATAATTGCTTTCTTTGAGCCGGGGTCTGGATTTAGCAACCACGCTAATTAGGACCCACCCTTAAAAATCTCCATATATCATTTATTAAACAATTCTAAAAGCTTTCTTACTTCATTTACCCTTTTCAGCTTCCATTGAGTCATCTAGCGGCCAACGTGAGAAGCTCATAGACTGCTGGAATTTCGTCGGCTTCGTAGAAGCTTTGTAATTTATCACCTGCTTAGCAGACGAAAATGAAGAGACAAAACTGTGGAAACTGTATCAGTTCCTTTACTTCCCAAAGCGAAAGATTTTCTAAATGATTCAAAGAAGGCTAGACTTAGACTAGGATGGACGATGTACACACTTTCTGGTTTGTTATTTCGTGTTTTGTATCAAAACTGTCGATAGATGGCTGTAGCGTTTCCGTCGAGTGGCAAAAATCAATAAGCCTTCTCCAGCGCTCTCTTAAGCCGGGTTTTCATGGACGCTTATACGTCTGTCCCATGGCAAAACCTTTTAACCAACACGATCGTAATTTTGAGATATTTGACTTTTTCAAAACCTAAGTTATAAGATTTTAACGTGGTTTTTAATGCGAAAATTATTAAATCTAAAATTATTTTTTAAGTCATAAATAGTTAAATATTTATGACTTTTACCTGAAACTTTTACAGTACTTTTGTACATGCCTTAGTAAAACTTATGTGTAAAAATCTAATTTTTCAAAAATTTGGTGGTTATAAGGTTTTGCCATGGAACAGCCGTATAGCTTGAAAAAGAAAAGATTGAGATTTTTCCATTTTGCGGGAAGCTTATACTATATTTTTGATTTCGCGCTCAAACTGCAAGGAAAGCGCTTCTGTGATGCAAGATATTTCTAGCGGGCCGAGTTAGCTGTGGGCTGCCGCGTTTATTTTTTTGCCAAAATAAATATGGCGGTTCCGAATCACAGACGTCTTTTGATTAATAAAAAAATGTTATTACTTAAACTTTTAGTAATTAACAAAGCCAAAAATAATAAAATATGGTATAAAAACAATCAATGCTGAAATTATTTCAAATTCAAAATCCTCCCTTTCACTAATTGGTAATCGAAGTTCCATAGCAGCCATGTATTCTCCAAATTTTGAACAATTATCTTGATTGCCATCAATTTGTGGTTGTATTTTAGTTAATTTGGTTGTGGTTGAACTCTTTGTTATTTGTTTCGAACAGCGTACAATAGTGTATCAACACTACCACATATTACGTACCCATTGGCTGACTGAAGTCACATGGACCGACGTTAAGCGCGAAATTTTCGCTTGGGCATAAAAATATCTAGTTGAATTGATCGGCGCTAGAAGCGTGTTCCAATCTGTTTTCACAAGCGCACACTCCATGCGCAAATTACAAGCGTTCTTGAAAACAGAAGCGATTGCAGCGTGAGCGCGAACTTTAAAGTGTTGGTTACACGAAATTTTAGCTTTGGCTAATTAATAATTCATTAGAAAGAGCAAACATTTTATAGCAAGTACAGAAAATTTCATCAAAATCGGTTATGTGGTCTTTGAATTATTATAAAAAGAAGTCGAAATGGTGGAAATCGAGATTTTCGGCGAATTTCCAGATTTCTAAGATTCTTCTCGGCTCCCATGACGTCAGAAATTGCGAAGCGTATCATTGGCTAATTGTCTGTAATACATTTCTTAACATCTGGGATTAAAAGCAGGTTGATTTAACACACAGGAAAAAGTCCTACGCAGTAGTAATTGAAATAGGCATACACAAGCCTAGAAAAACGATATGAAACCGAAGGCTCCTTGTAAATTCTTCTTAAAACGTCGGGTGGCGCGCGCGTAAAAAAAAATATTTCGATAATGAGCCTAATATTATGATTAAAAAAATCTGGTTTGAAAACTTCTACAAGTAAACAGAATCCCACCACTTCAGTTCCTTCTATTTTAGGAATAACACTACAGCTTTCATTTGCCCCAAATTGCTCGTGCTACGGAAGAGAGAAATTCGCTGAAAATTTCAGGATTTTGGGGAGCGAAAGAGATCAGTTTCGGATTCAAAGTTAATACACTTAGGCTTGGAAATTTGTTTCGACCATGACATTTCGTGCAACCAACACTTTAAACTATTTCTAGTTCAAGCCAAATGTTTTCAAACTACAAGCGTCCATGAAAACCCGGCTTTAGTACTCAAAGCTCTCACAAGGCGGCATTATTTCTATTATTCGACATATTTCCCTCCCCAATACATACCCACCTTCCTCCACCCCCCACTTTAACTTCGCGAGTAGCATTCATTCCAAAAACGCTTCCATTTTACACAATTTGGCACTATGCGGTACGAGATTTCCCCCCAAATTACCGCTGTCAGCGAATTAATAATTTCCTCCCTCCTCTGTTTGTATAAAACCTACAGATATCCGTTTATAATAGGCGCTTCAATAAAACATCTTCAAAGAAATTGCCAAGAAGTAATATTTCCGAGTGCCAGGACATGCGAGTCTCTGTTTATATAGTGCTTGTTGAAATAATCGTAACTTTTCACCTGTAAATTGAACGTCGTGTTTGTACTAATATAAGTCTTAATACGTCAAATAAAAGCTCAAATTGTAACATTTTGCTATCGAAAGTATTTATCGTATGGCTATTAATACATTTGACACCGAAAATGGTGAATTTTATCTTTGGAAACCGTTTAAAAACGGTTCCGAAATGTTTAGTGTGAACACGGCTATTCTCAACCACTCTCCCCCTATTCGGCTTTCCGTTGCTACGCAACGCGTTTTGAAATTTTCAATGTTTAGGCTTAACTTATCTTTTCGGTTTAGTCGCAAGCCAGATTCCCTGCGCGGTACTGATGAGCTTCAAACAGAGGGAAACCAGTCTACCGGTGGAAATTCTGGCTATTTTAATTCCATTTTAATTTGTTTTTGACTCGAAGATCTATTTGTTCCGAGTTTCGCGTTTTAATTTTATTCTCGGATGAGAGTATTTCGTAAGTTTATCATAACTATAATTTTCTTAGTGTTTAGCTTTTTCCCCCAGTTTTATTATGAACGTTTCTACCTTTTCGCGAATTTTACTGTAAAATATGGGTAACGCGACTAACGCCATTAAATGTTGAATTTTTGAATACTTGAAGTCTAAAGAGATGGCGCCACTGAAACGTAAAATTTTAAAATCTAAAATGGATGAACTTTTTTGAATATTTTAGTGCTTCTTTTTATTCAAGGTTTTACGAAAAATTTCGCTTAAAGGGAATATAACTGCTGGTATTAGCTGTAGAACACCAACAATTCCAATATTGACCGCTCTATTATACAGATTTAGAAATTTCTGGCGCTTTTTAGTGAATTTTTGCTCAAATTGTTGAGATCTTTTTCTAAGAAATGAGATCTTATTAATTCATTTCCTGCCAAAACGTTTAAACTAGTGCCATTTAATAGTAATAGAAGCATTCAGAATAAAATATACTTAAAAGGCTTGCCTCTGTGTGCTTGTTTCTCTGTGAACAATTTGTGAGTCGATCTATTCGGTGCTTGCTCGTAGCGTCGTATGCATACGCCCCGCCTTCAATTATTTCACGTCACAGATCACGAGGGAAATTGCCACACGATCCGGCGATATAAATAATAACGTCACTACAACGGGTGATTTAATGTCCTGGCCGACCTAAGCTTGTTACCATGGCAATGAAACCGACAGGCCCGTATCCAGGATTTTGCAGTTGAGGGGGCCTAAAAATTCCTAAGGGGGCACGCTCAGTGGCGTACCGAGGGTTTCTGGCACCCGGTTCAAAATGTGTATATGGCGCCTCCAATTAAAGTAAATTAGGAACAAGTATTCTTTACACACTACTTTAAAGCAAGTGTCGGCTCTAGTTGAGTTTCGTTCTTTATCGACAGTTGTCGCCACCGTGCAAATTTAAACAAGTTGATTAGGCACATTACCCAACATAATTTACCTATATGGCGTGCCCCAAAAGCATGCTTTTAGGTCATTGGGTATTCTTACTCACGTATCAGAAAAGACTATTTGTAATCACGTGCTCAGTCGACCTCGCTTGGATTGGCTTTTCGGCAAACACGTAATTGTCGACTTGAAAATAAATGATAAATCGTTTTTGAAAGTCGATACTAGGTGGAAGCACCTTCCCGGCGATCTGAGCAACCATAGCCATCTTCGATACATAGACCCAATCCAAAATAACGTAGGTAAGTGATCGAGGGGTTGGTCACTCCGCGAACTCGGTCAGGGCTGGATGAAGACCTTGTGGGGCCCTAGGCCCAAGCTAATTTTGGTGCCCCCTTTCATTGACAAATGGATGGAAAATACAATTTCAATGTAGACTTTGCGTATATTTTCGTGACTTTAATCAATGATTGCTTTACATGGTATCAGAAAATGTGGACGCATTTACTAAAATTAATCCGTAATATTTTTTTTCTTCTGAAAGTAAATGATTGAATTTTTGTACTTATTTTTTCGAAACCTCTTGGTGCCCCTTGTAGGCTTGGTGCCTTAGGCCCAGGCCTAGTCGGCCTTTTGGGTAATCCGGCCCTGAACTCGGTGTACACTGCCGTACCTCTGACTGTCCTAATAAGGATTCGTGAACTCTTTAAAATCCGTACCTTTAACAGTACTAAGTACGCGAACTCGGTGTATAGGTCATCCGAGAGTGACTTACCCCTCGTAAATGATTTAGAAGCCTCTACATCGGCATCTCTTTTCCTTTTCCGATAATAATCGCCATTCGCTTTACGTTAAGACATTTTCTACTAAAACACTTTTATTTAAAGTTAGGAACTGTGTCAATATTAGTCCTGTTTTTAAAAATTGTAACTTTTCTTTTATAAATAGGACTATTACTGACACTGTTCCTAACTTTTACCGTTTGTTGTATTTTACCAAAACTAACGTGAAAGGCTTAGTTTTTTTTAATTACTACTATGTTAGGCATATCATAACTTTTATAATAAACGATAATCATGTAACAATAGCACAAATATAAACTTACTTTTCAATCGATTGCCCCAATATGGATTTTGTTTTGATTGTTTGTTACGAACTTTAAAAATATTAAGTAACAGAAACTGACACCTAATAGATTAGTACCTATAATTATCTGCTGAATTCTTGATAAAATTCTTTTTAAAAGTAAGAGACTTATTCTGTTAAAGTATGTTAAACAACTAGAAGCGTACTCTCTACTTTCCAGAGCCACAGCTAAGTGACGTAAACAAAACATTGTCACATGACCTCCCGTATTTTTTGTAAACACCTATTGCTCCGAGTTAAAATGGAAGAAACACAAAACAGTGTATAGTTATACTAAAAATGCAAATATGAACCTTTTATATTGCTTGTATTTCGGTCCTATTGATGTCTTATCACAAATTTCCTGGATTTGCGGTGATTGTTTATAATTTCTCGGTGATTTCTTATAGATATCCGTGTTTTTCGTGATTTCTTATAGTTTTTCGTGATTATTCATATTTGTCCGTGATTTCCCTTGATTTCTGACAATTTCCGTTATTTCGTGTGATATCTCATAAATGTTCCGTGATTTGCCAATGATTTCAAGTAAAGTTTCGGTGATTCCCAGTGATTTATCGCTATTTTTCGGTTACTTTATTAAAGTGTTGGTTGCACGAAATTTTAGCTATGGCTAGTTAATGATTCATTAGAAAGATAAACATTTTATAGCAAGTACGGAAAATTTCATCAAAATCGGTTAAGTGGTCTTTGAATTATTATAAAAAGAAGTCGAAATGGTGGAAATCGAGTTTTTCGGCGAATTTCCAGACTTCTAAAATTCTTCTCGCCACCCATGACGTCAGAAAATGCGAAGCGTATCATTGGCTAATTGTCTGTTATACATTTCTTTACATCTGGGATTAAAAGCAGGTTGATTTAACACCCAGGGAAAAGTCCTACGCAGTAGTAATTGAAATAGGCATACACAAGCCTACGTAGTAGAAAAACGATATGAAACCGAAGGCTCCTTGTAAATTCTTCTTAAAACGTCGGGTGGCGCGCGCGTAAAAAAAAATATTTCGATAATAAGCCTAATATAATGATTAAAAACCTCTGGTTTGAAAACTTCTACAAGTAAACAGAATCCCTCCACTTCAGTTCCTTCTATTTTAGGAATAAAACTATAGCTTTGATTTGCCCCAAATCGCTCGTGCTACGGAGGAGAGAAATTCGACGAAAATTTCAGGATTTTGGGGAGTGAAAAAGGTCAGTTTCAGACTCAAAGTTAATACACTTAGGCTTAGTAATTTGTTTCGTCAATGACATTTTTGGAAAGAGAACGTCCTGAGCTTCTAAACAAGCCCGCATTCATTCGTTTTTATTACTATCGATTTTTCGTGATTACATACGTTTTCTGCACCTGATTACTTATAATTGACTACCCACTCGGACGAAAGTGTTTATACACACAAGCGTTCGACCGGCATGTCCCAGAACAAATCGTTTATTGCTTTATACTTCAAACTATGTCCCGTGAACCGAGGGGCTAACCACTGTCAAATGGCCTGGACACCGATTACGCACACTAATAACGGTACAGACTCTAAAGAATAGTACGCGTCAGCTCATTATTAGTACAATAATAATAATAATAAGGCTTTATTTGGGATATTCTGCTCAGTAACGATTACTGATTTCCAGCTGAGTCCACGATACAAAACATTTACAAATTTGAATTAAGACATTTGCATATTAGTAAAATTGGATTAAAATGTTAGAACAAAATCTTTAATATTTGACTTAAAAATTGAGAGCGTAGGGTTGCGAGATAAGAATTTTGAAGGAAGAGCATTCCACAATGAAATTCCCCTGTATCTGGGACTGACTTTGCGAAGTTTACGAGGAAGGCTTTCAAGGTAAAACGTAGTCGCACTATTAGTGGTGTTATAATTGCGCAAAGATACTGGCTTGGACACCGATTACGCCGAGTGACTAGAACCTCGCCGTGAACGTACATCGAATACTTCATAATCCTTCTATTGCGTACGTAGTCCCTTGTATTGTAGTATCGATCTTTTTTCCAGTTTCATTAAGGGGGTTGGGGATCCTCATCCGTCCATCGCTCCCCCCCCCCCCCCACCTTGTTCCCTTTCCTTGAACTCTCTTGAAAATGCAAATGCGTAACGTGGGGTCAAAGTAATAGAGCGTGACTCGGCACGCTATCTTTCAATCAGTGACGCTTAATTAACGTTAAAGGATTGGTGAGAGAGGGCGCTGCTAAAAAACGGCTCTTTCCCGGCGTACCTCAGACTGAGCCCACTCACTCTTTTTTTTTGTCAACTTCATTAACGAATGTGCTAAAGCGAGGAAGCGACGGCGTAAATTGATAATCGTTATGACAAAAATCGACGCCCTGTGTCGCCATCGACCTTTTCATTATCGCGATTCCAGGAGAATTATAGCGGTCTTGCCGGATTAACGGTTTAACGGGTCTCGCTACTGACGTCGACTAATGCCGCCATCTAGAATCGATTTATCGTATTACTCCATCATATTATTGACGGATCTTTCTGTCGTCTGAAGGATGTCTTTTGGAGTCTTCGATGTTCGGAGAGACGGACGGACGCTCTTTTTTAAAAGGAGTTTACTCTAAATCGAAAAATCGTCTGCTAATGCGCGATGCAATTGGTTTTTAACCAGGCCCGGACTCAAGGGGCCCTCAAATTGCTTATAATAAATTTTTCCTAAAAGTCCTTTAGACGCGTTTGACGTTTCACATTAATGTGCACGTAGAATCTAGTACACTTTAAACGTTATTTGTTGTCCTATGAATAACCATTTAGATTTTTATTCCATACCCCCACCCCGCCCGAGGACCCTAAAGGAGTCAGTCCGGGCCTGTTTTTTAAGTAACTAGCGCCCGTTACCCTTAGATTTTGATAAACCTGGTGGTATAATTGTGAAATTAACTGTTGTCCATTATAAATATGGAATTTTATACAAAGCGAGTCTCGGCTTCGACTCATTTCGAATGTCGCTCAATAGATGTGGCCAAAAATAAAATCAAACCAGTTAGTCAAGCCCCAATGGGTCTTGAAATCGGGTTCCTCATTTAGTATTGCGCTATAGTAGCTTTTAATTCGTTTTTTAAAAAAAATCATCATCTAGAGAACATAGTTTTTGAAAAAAAAAATCACTATTCGAAGCAAAAAAAACACCCTGTATATTAAACTTTATATTTACTTTCAATCTATTAATGAATAAACTATGAACTCCGAAATCTAAGGAATATTTACCGTGCATTTGCGACAATGTTCACATTGGCCAGACTAAACGAAATTTCAAATTGAAGAACGTAAATAAGCTGTACGAAATTCAAAGCCTAAATTCGAAAAAAAATCCTATAAAATATTACCATTATTTAAAATTAAACTAGTCGTGACCAACATTTTTAAATAAAATGTTTTAAAAATTTTTACTATGCAAAAGTGGTTGTTTTTATTTTATTTTATTTTAATAACTGGAAATCATTAAAATGCGGTTATGATCTAGAGTCTATTTTTGTTAAATTATTTAAGTATAAAATTATAAATAATAATAAATAATAAGTCATCTAGCTACCTTTAAATCATGTGGCCGGGTTACAATGCGTAGGAGGGTGGGGGAAAGCTCTTCATGCCACGCGAGCCGACAGCTCCCTACACTCACTATTCACGACCGACCGAAAACTATCGCTACGCCCCTATGTTTCACCATTGAAACCTAGATAGGTAGCGGCTAATGCAGACGCTATTAGTTTTTCCTTATCGTTATTCGTAAATTTAACTTTATAAATAATGATACTTGCATTTTAATATCATTTTTGCATCGTTTGCTTATATTTTGATAAGTTTATTTAAGAAACAACATTCTTATGCCTTTTTAATTATTCTGTAGCCGACGCTACCACGGCGAAGCTAGCGCCGTTACGCCGCCTACACTCGTTTCCGTCGTGAATTACCGTTAACCTCAACAAGTTAGAACTCAGGGGACAACCCCTAAAACCAGTAGGGAAATAAATGCAAATATTAATCTTCACAGCTTCTATTTCTTTAATCATATACCTCTAATATTCTTAATTACCTAACATAAAAAGTCCTACTGGCAGCCAACCGCTAATAACAATTACGAATACGCAAGATATCTAGTTTTCGAACCCAACCAAAAGATAGCGTAGCGCTAACTTTCGGTAGCGAATAAATAGAATTTTAATTTATTTTTTCGTATTTTATGTACAAGTGCTGCTTTTACTTTAAATAATAAATAATTAAATATTAATAACACTTACATTTAACTAACAAGCAAGTACGAACGCTCTGAAATGGTTATTTCCGTTTCGAAGTCTATCTTTCCCACTAAAAATTGGCTGCCATTTTCTTTCAAAAAGGCTTCCACCCGCAGAGCATGCGCAGAGCCACACAACGGAAGACGCAAAATCAAAGTGTATAGATTAATACTGAGGCTTTAAGCCGGTTGCCATGGCACCGGAAGAAAATCGGAGGACGCTGGTTTTTGTTTGTCAAAATTTCATTCGAAACTTAGTATATCCAAACTTCCAAATTTAATTACAAAATAACCGATTAATACTCTTCAACTCGGTTTCAGCCAAATGTTCGTAAAACCATTTCATGGTTCTTTCGACATATAAACAACTTTCAGCTTCCCGATGGGCTCCATTAAGGTGGCCCCCTATTTTTTTCCCCGGGAAATTTATCTTTAGATCTTATGCACCCACAATGCGACCAAATGCGACAACGAAAAAAAGAGATGCGACTTAACCATTAACTAGATATAGTTAAAACTAAAGGGGGGGGTTAAGTTAGCAACAGCCCCCATAATTTCGTTAAACAACAAATACACAATATCCTAGCCACAACACATCAATGCTATGAAATGCGACATATTTAATTTTGAATGCGAAAAATTGTTTATGAGAAAATAAGTGGAGAAAGTGTGGGTCTAACTTAACGGTAGCCTCCACATAATAGTTAATAATTTTAATAACCTTTACTATAATGACTTATGAGACGTCAGTGCGAATTAATGCGACACTCTTTTTAACGAATGCGACAAGTTTGTTTAGGAGATAATTGATAAAAGAAAAAGGGGGCTAATTTAATGGCAGCCCCCGAATATAAAAAAAATAATTTGATAAAATTGATTGTTGAATGAATGCGACATCAATATGGAATCGCCAGTATTTTTTGTGGAAGCACGCCACCTATTTGAAAAACTTTAAAGTTTATTTTTTTAAAGATGGCGCACTCCTGCGTGGATTAGTAGCGATTCCACTCTAATGGCAGCGAACTAGCTTGGCCGTTTTCCTTGTGATTACCGGATAGCGCAGTGGTTCTAGTCTCCTTTATATTTCTATGGTTTTGACTGAAAGTTGAAAACTCGCCGTTGCCTAGGCAACGGGGACCAGATACGAGAGAACCTGGTACTTAGTCAGAATTCCCGAACTAAAATACCACAAATAAATTATAGAAATTTCCCGTGCACAGGCCTCTATAATAACGTAGGCAACGTTTTGAGGTTAAAATATTTATAGGTGGTTTCCTTTCGCCTGTTCTCGGAATAAAAGTGTTCTCTTTTTACCATAAACCGTTTTATTCGCGTGTTCCGGGGATGAGAATTACTCTGCCCCAGTGGCAGACTGGCCATAGAGTGAACCTGCCCAATGGCAGGTGGGCCCCACGGACCGTTCATGAAGTGGGCCCCTCAAACATGATAGCGTTTTAGTTGTTAAAGCTGTTAAATTAGGTCTACTCTTTTTACTCCTTCTGAAAAGGAGGTGTAAAGGAGTAAATTGGATTTGATCGTTTGCTAGTCAGAATTTATCTGCTAAGAAAGACCACGGGTAGCCATTTTGTAATAACGTTTTTACTCCGATTCAAACTATTCACCACGAGGGGTCGGACATTCCCAAAAAAAGCGTACGGGATTTCGAAATCTCTGTGATTTCGCGATTTCGTCAAACATTTCGCGATTTCGTCGGAGATTTCGCGGTTTCGTCAGAGATTTTGCGATTTCATAAGATTTCGCGACTTCGTCAGAGATTTTGCGATTTCTTCAAAGATTTCGTCTGAGATTTCGCGATTTCATAAGATTTTGCGATTTCGTCAGAAATTTTGATATTTGGTCAGAGATTTTGCGATTTCGTCAGGGATTTCGCGATTTCGTCTGAGATTTCGCGATTTCGTCTGAGATTTCGCGATTTCGTCAAATATTTCGTGACTTCGTCAGAGATTTTGCGATTTCGTCAAAGATTTCGCGATTTCGTCAGAAATTTTGAAATTTGGTCAGAGATTTTGCGATTTCGTCAGGGATTTCGCGATTTCTTCGGAGATTTCTTGAGAAGTGTACGGGATTTTGTACAAAGGTCGGACCCCTCGATTCGCCACCCTACTCCGAAATCCCGGAACAAGCGAAAAGAAACCACCTTATTGTAAATGTAGATAGTTATAAAAATATTTTCATCATAAAACGATAAATACGAATAGGAATTTATTGAAGTATATTTATGAAGTGGTCAGAAACTGCCCAAATGCCTGAAATGCCCAAAACCACCCAAAAGTTAAAAATCGCAATTAAACATTTTTCTTACGGCTTTTTAGATAAAAATAACCCGCCATGTTTTGGGCAAAAAAGCAAGCAAATAAGGCAAATAAGTGGTTCATGTCGCGCGCATGAATGTAATTTCAAATTCTGCCAGTTTGGTTGGTGAATTTAGCTTTTAGTTCTACACTAAATTCACTTTTTTCAAAGAATCGGATAGATTCATGGCCATCTCTAACAGGGGCCTTTTCGTAAAACAGGTGGCAATAATAGAGCCGAAAGGGGGAATTTGTAGGATTGTAGACGTACCTTTGTGTGTACAGCTTGCACCTTCTACAAGTTCCCTCTACACGTTTTCCGGACATTTTCTGGTGCTGGCTTAACCTGTCCATTAACTCATAATTAAGCACATTTAAATATTTGGAGCTAAGCCTCGGTCAAAAAAAACCGTCAGTTCTTCCAAATACCTAATGGTGAGAATGCGATCTTGATAACTGTTACGTTGCGGTCTGAAGCCTAGAAGTGACTTTCTTCTTAAATCTAATTAAAACTAGTTCTGATAAACTTAGCTCTGATCGGTAGTCTGCAAACTTCAGTTAATAAGAAATCGATACGTTCACTATTAACAACGAACTATTTTTACAAGAAGATTACAAATCTACGAGCTTCTAGCTCGGCGCGCGTGGCTTTCAGGTTCCGTTCTGGCGCGTCTCTGTTTCATAGGAAATTTGTTTCCACTCTGCGGTAGAGATTTTCGCCTATTTTAGGGGAAATTTTACCAGTTTTCGCCGGTTCTATAGTCGATTTTCGCCGCCTTTTTCGCCGCAATTTCCCCCCATAGATTTACCTTAATTTTTTTTATTGAGTGTCACTGCATATTTTACTTCTCTTTATTTCCAATTTTAGATTTAGGCAATCGGCCGTATTCTGCATGACCCCGCAAGTAAGAAGGGAACCGCCTACTTGCTTCGGCCCTACCATTCGACGAGAGCTCACCGATTTCCCTCTTCTTTCCCCTCTTGCTTGGCCAATTGAAGGGTTGCTTTAGTGTGACGTATTACTTGTTTTTAATTCCCAACTTCCGGTTAAAATTTTCCGACATTTTTAATATCATTTGTCAAGTGAATTATGCCGAAACTGCAATGGGAGTTATTGCTGCTGTCGTGGGAATTGAAACGATAGGCTTAGCGGAAGAAGTAAAATTTTTTAACGAAGGTAGCATGGAATTGAGAATATTTAGCTAAGCGCATCATTGAAGAAGCAGGTATTTAATATGTACTTTACAATCGTTGAACATAAGGTTATAATTAATTGGCGTTATTTTTTACAGATAAGGCTCTTTTCAACGTGTTTTGTCTAGTAACCACGAAACTGGGCTACGTTCAGTAACGCTCATCAACACAAGCGGCTTTCAGGTACAAAATGATAAAATTGAAGAGCCAATGGTACAATACTCTTTGTAAATTACGATTACATTATAAATTTGGAAATACAAATATTTTTATTTGCAGATGCATACTACCGAATGAACTTAATTAAAAATGCTGAATGTAACAATTATCTCCTCGCATATTACCACACTGCAAATTTGAGGTACATTTAGAGAACATGTCGAGAACACTTATGTGCTCCCATGTGATCTTGTAATGTGTCTATGTAAACTCACAGTGTTCTTAAAAATCATTATGTGTTCTTCTTGTAAACTATGGTGTTATTAAAGTGTTCAAGTGTTCTAAAATTGTAGAATTAAAATTTTCAGAACACTTTACATTTCAAGAACGTTTGGTTCGCATATCAAGAACACTATTCTTTCAAAGTGATCTTGAGATGTCTCTGGTTTTTCATATTACACAGGCATAACGTGTTAAGGTTTTGAACACATTTTAATGTTCAAAACTTTTTGATTCAGAATATTAGATTTTTCATTTTAAATATTTAAACCACTGGCAGCTCTATTACATTATTTGGGTGTTTTGATCTAAAATTAGTTGAGAAATAGCACCTAGTTTACAGTACTTGACCATTCGTAATGGTTGCTATTTCTTAACTACTCAGTGTGAGGCTGAGAGCGACCAAAATAATCTAATATTGCTTGCAGTTGATAACAAAAAGTATAGGAAAAACAATTTAGTTTGTAATGGTCAAGTACTGCCTCCAGGTGTTATTTCTCAACTATTCAAAGTGCAAAACACCAAAATAATCTAATACTGCTACCAGTTGATAACAAAAAGTATGAGAAAAAAAACACAAATCTGGTTTGTAATGGTCAAGTACTGCCACCAGGTACTATTTCTCAACTATTCAAAGTGCCAGTGACTAAAATGATCTAATGCAGCTGCCAGTTGATAACAAAAAGTATAGGAAAAATACAATTTGGTTTGTAATGGTCAAGTACGGCCACCAGGTGTTATTTCTCAACTATTCCAAGTGCGAAGCACGAAATTAATCTAATACTGCTACCAGTGGATAACAAAAGTATGAGAAAAAACACCAATCTGGTTTGTAATGGTCAAGTACTGCCACCAGGTACTATTTCTATTGCAGTACCAGACTTTCTAGACTTTTATGTAATCTACTGGCAGCTGTATTAGATTATTTTGGTGGGTCTTTTTGGGTTAATTTGCTGTACCTTGGGTAACTTCTGTTTGACCCGGGGGGGGGGGGGGGTATTATTTGAACCGAGTCGACTGTATCTTAGAATTATTGGTTAAGTTTTATTTCCTACTAAAATTCCTTTCTGAATCAAATTAAAATAGGTTTTTTTATTTAAACAAATATAATTAACATTTTCTTAAATTAATCTCTATTTCAATATAAAATAGGTTTTTTTATTTAAACAAATAAAATTAAAATTTCATTAAATTCATTTTCATTTTTATTGGTAAATAAATGTAAATAAAATTCCATTAAATTGATTTTTATTTTTCCAGGAACATTTTAAGTACACTTCCAAAAACAACATCTGTAGAACACTTTAGGTGCTCTTAAATTGGGAATTTAAGAGCACCACACACTTTCAGAACATATTAAGTTCACTTTAATAGCATAAGAACATTTTTAGTTCATATAATGTGAACGTTTTAAGAACGTTGAAAAGTGCTAAGAACATGATTAGAGCACTTTTAGGACACTTTGTATGTGTTCTTCAAACATTCCGGAAGTGCATGTGATCTTAAATCGATACCGTTTTAGGTGATCTTAATGTGTTTTTATTGTGTTCTTTAAATGTACCTCAAATTTGCAGTGCACTCTTTATATATTCCAGATTTTTCACAGAAAGCCCCTATTCCGTACGACACTTATTCAATAATATGTACAAGTGTTTTATTTTAAGTGGTTCATTTTTAAGTATGTCTGGATATTATCCGTTACCAGTATTGTTATTTCTTGCATCAGTTTGTAGGTTGTTCCATTATTTTCATATCAGATGAGGAAATTTTGGGAGCTAGCAAATCAGATTAACCACGAGTGCAACTGTGTCCCATCGATTATTCTGCTTATAGTTATGAGCACTGCTTTTATGCCGCTGAAGCTCTTCACATTTGGGTTCATTAAGATGGGGAATCGAGGCTTCCACTTCCTCCACAGTATATGAAGGGTCTTCATCACTCATTTTTAAACAATTGCTTAGTGCTTAACAAAATATTTCACAAAATCGAATTGAGTCAAATATTTATTTCACAAATTTCTACACATTTTCCAAACAATATACTAAAAACCTTTATTTATTTTTGCGATTTAGAGAAAAAAACCTGTAGGGATGGCGAATGTTTGAGCAGTTATTTTCATAGGTGGATTTAAGAGCCATCCCTATTTGAATACAGCCAATTATAGCAACATAAAAGGTGTAATTATCACCACCGCCTACATTTGGCTGTTGGAACAGAGCTCCAGCCGCTTAGTAGCTACTGATAATACAATCACTAATTCGCTACTCCTACAGGTTCCTATTTCGATATGACTTATAGGTGCAAAATTTTATATAGCCTACAGGTTAATATTTCTTGTTAGAATTTAATTCCATAAAGTAAACAAACTAAAGAATATTCGTCACTTGTTGGAAACTTCACGAAGCTCTTCCGTTTTTCCCGCGCAACTGAGTGGTCAAAGTTGGCTGTACTTTTATGTAAATTTTATTCAATAAATTGTACACTAAAGCTGAATATGTAATAAAAATATTGTAAAAAATAATTATTTTTATTCTGTTTTAATTTCAAACAAGATTCAGATTACTATGGAAGGCTATTTTTAATTATTGTTATTATCATAAAAGATGTTGCTCTAAAGTTAATGAAATTTAAAGTAGATGGCATTGTTTTAGGGCTATTACTTTTTTGTTTGTAAGAAGATGGCATTACAAAAGTTTTGAATAAAAAATGAAAAATAGATGGCATTGCAAATTATCTTCCCTAAAATAACACTAGATGACACTGTACGCTCAATTTTGGTGTAGGGGGCGTTTTAACGTTATTTCCGGAACATTGGTCGTCAAGAGTGACGTCACACTAGTGACGTCGCTGCAGCCCTTCAATTGGCCAAGCAAGAGGGGAAGAAGAGGGAAATCAGTGAGCTCTCGTCGAATGGTAGCGCCGAAGTAAGTAGGCGTTTCCCTTCTTACTTGCGGGGTCATGCAGAATACGGCCGAATATTTTTTTATATAAAAAAATACATTTTATTTCTTTAAATGTTACACATTTTTTATTGGTATATATAAAAATTGAATGGGCGGTCATAGGGGTCAGAGTAGAGGGACTACAGAGACGACAATTTTTTAGTTTTTCTGACTGAAAATATCGAAAAATATTTTCGCCGCAATTTGCGCCGTTTTCAATGGTTTTCGCCGGTTTTAAAATTTATTGTGCCCACCGAGACAGTTTTCGCCGAAAACGCCCTTTTTCGCCGCAAAGTGGAAACACTGATAGGAATATTTAGAATTTTAGATCATGGATTAAAAACACTAAGGATGTTCAGCATAGCTAGGAACATTAAAAATACCTGTCACGAACGCTATCTCGCGGGCGAAATCGTCAAAACGGATGTAATATTTGTTTTTGTTGCGTCACCAATGAGGTAGAATAAATAGAGATCCAAATCCGCCTTCCAGGACCTACCGTTTCGCGGGATAGTATTTGTTGAGTTGGAGAGTTAGGCCTAGTAAATTAACTTAATCAAATCGTGTTGGCGCCATTTATCGTGTTATTGGAAAACTAAACTTTAATATATGTTGCAAAAGTGTCTGCTTATAGAAACAGATGGCGCCAACACGATTGGATAAAGTTGAAACTTAAAGGGGCTCCAAAGTTCGGTGGCAAAAAAAAAAGAAAATTGAGCATGCTTTTCATCCCCCCCCCCCCAACCACTCACTCGGCCTTGGCAGAGGCGGGCAGAGTCAACCGTAAATCTCGCACTTTACTGACTTTACACACATTTTGCCCCCGAACTTTGGAGCCCCTTTAAGCATAATTCTCCTACTCTAATAAAACGTGTCCCGCGAATCCCAGATTTGTTTGGATCTCTATTTATTCTACCTCGTTGTGCGTCACACGTGACCTACATGTAGGCTAGAGCTGAGGAGCAGACGAATGTTGAACAACGGTTACCACGGAGATGATTAAAATTGATTATGTTTTCGAATTATACATATGAAACATTAGGTTTGTCTTCATCAAACTATGCCAAAGAAATTTCCTATTCAGATTTATCAATGGGTAAGCCTTTCAATTACTAAATGCATTTAATTTATAAATAACATTAAGCCTTGGCTGAGTTGGCTCGCCTGTAGTTATAAAATTAAAACCGTTATATTTCAAACAAGCTACGAGAGCCCGACGTGACATTTGGTGCCGTGAATAAATGAAAGGCGGCGCCGTATTTAAAATTATTTTTCCGTTAGCCGCAGTAAAAGGAGGGGTGGGATGGGGATGACATATACTAGTTTGGGACACCAAGCTACACTTCTTTTAGTAGAGATATTCTAGCTCAGCTGAACATCCTTAGTTTTTAATCCATGTTTAGATGAAGAAGAGAGAATGACATTAAATGTCTAAGGATGTGGCGCCACCTGGCTTAACAATTTAAAAACATGAAAATAATAGCAAATGATCTCAAAGGAAATATCGAGTACCAAAAATGTTGAGACGATTTTGGGCGTGGCTTCCAATCCATCTCATGCCCGAAAAATAAGGTCCTTCCTCCTAAACAAAATCTAACACTGACGTATTTGGAGGAGCTTGAAGCATGTGTACGTGACGTTTTTCCCAGTAGCGGCGCTAAGGGTGGGCTGAAGTGGGCTTTAGCCCCCTGCATTTCTGAGAGGGGCCACATAGCCACATATTTATATTGAAAGGGCCACATATTCATAATTAAGAGGCCACATATTTTAATTTATGAATTTTCATTATCTCTAGAAATTTGTTTTATTGCGAAGAAACGTTTTTCTGGAAAAAATCTTTCAAAATCAATTTGTTTACTCAAAAAGGTAGTAGACCATAAACGTATAGATTCGGGAGGAAGATAGCGGAAATTGAGAGAAAGTTGAAAAGAAAGGGGCTTATGGGAATTTAGGGAAATACCCCAGGCATGCACGTGTCCCCTCCAGGTCAGATACAAGGTCAGTAGGGGGTCCGGAAAACGCGACGAGAGCCGCAACAATAAAACGACCATGCTCTTCTCGCTTCCTGGAAAATTGTGGGTTTACTCGATTTCACCACTTTTGCGAAATATGGTCAATCAAAGGTTCCCGCTAAGGGCCACAAAATTCTTCGGGGCCACAAAATAATTAGCCCACCTGTGAAAAAACCTTAGCGCCGCTACTGGTTTTTCCTCCCCCGCCCCCCTTCTCGTGACGGGGTTAACCTAGATTAGAGCATAGCGCCAATTTGGTTTGGGTAGGCGGCGTCGTTTGGCGAAAATCACCCGGCGGCAAGATGGAGCGCCAATTGTTTTAAAAATCCTTGGCGGTGGCACCTAGGAGCAACAAACACAACACCCCACACAAGGAGAACGCAACCCGTCAAAAGTCGTGGATTTTCTGGTGTACATTTTTCATTGGTTAGACGCTTTAGCGCCTGCTGCCGTCGGAAGGGGAAAATTCGGAAATTGTCTTCCCCCGCCCGTAAAACGTTCAGCGTAAAGGCTCGTGACGCTCGTCCAATGAAATTCGTACACAACCCTTCGTTAGCGTGTTTAAAGGCTAGCTGCGTTCTCCTTGTGTTTGTTGCTCCTAGGTGGCGCGAAGGGGTAAAGGTTTCTCCCCTCTTTTGAAAATTTCGGAGGCGGGATCAAAATTTATCCGCGGCGGTGGTTCGGCGCCAGAGAAAATTTCGGCGTTGGATCGGCGGCGTTAGGCTCTAGCCTAGATAATGTTGACCGCGGTTCGTATCAACATTGGCATTCTCCTTAAGTATAAATAAATACAATCTTGATGGTACATTACCTTATAGTGTATTCGCGACGGAGAACTATCGCTACGCCCCCTTTGGTACGCCATTGAAAGCTAGATAGGTAGCGGCTAAAGCAGACGCTATTAGTTTTTCCTCGTCGTTATTTGAAGATTTGACTTTATAAATAAAAATACTTGCATTTTAATATAATATTGGCATCGTTTGCTTATATTTTGATAAGTTCATTAAAGAAAAAACGTACTTATGACTTTTTAAATTGTTTGTAGCAAACACTAAATCATAGGCGAAGCTAGCGCCGTTACCCCACCTAGACTCGTTTCGGTGACGAATACTACCAAATATTATCGTGGATTCTTGTACACAATCTATTTTTTGATATTATAAGCATAGTAACATAACGTTCATAAGTATGATATTTTCTATATCTAACGCTATATTTTTTGAGTGAAAGTGTTGTTTTGTTGAATTATAAGGCTGAAAACAATAAAATTTTAATTTAGATTCTTCAAAACATAGAGACGTGACACCAAAACAAAAGTAGTCTTTTCGTTTTATCTGTTCGGAATATTAAGACTTTTTAAAGGAAAATATTCGGATTTCACGTGTAGTTTGAAAGGTTGAACAAATTAGCCTTTCAGATTTTAAAATGGGGTTTAGAGATCTTTATGGTCCCTAAGGCACCGAAAGTATGTTTATCCTTTTCACGATAAAATTTCTACTAGAATTTAGTTGAACCAAGAATATATTTATTTATCTGACTATGTTAGAGGATTCCCGGCCTCAATCGCGTCAGTTTTGGCTAGGAGCAAAAAACACACCAGCCTTACACACGGATAACATTAAACACGCTAAGGCAGTATTGTGTACAACTTTCATTAGGCGAGCCTTTACGATGAACGTTTTGCGGGCGGGGGGAAGCAATTTTCCGAATTTTCCCCTTCCGACGGCAGTAGGCGCTAAAGCGTCTTACCAATGAAAACTGAACACAAGAAAATGCACGACTTTTGATGGGTTGCGTTCTCCTTGCAAAGAGTATGGAGGAAATAGAGATAAAACAACCGGGAGAGGTCCCCCGCAACGGTTGGCAATGGGGGAAAACCTCTGTAAACCGAGCTTCAAAATAGCTACAGCAGCGCCATTTCGGGACTCTTGTCCTGCTTTTCGTTTTGAAACTTTTCGTAGATTTATATTTATGATCTAAATTCATTTACAAATTGAAAAGGTACTCTAAGGTAAGACCAAGCGCTATCGAAGAATTCTCTTTGGCGCTATTGTTGCAATTAAATTTGTGCCTTTTCGACTACGAAGAATCCCGAAATGGCGCTGCGATAACTATTTTGAAGCTCGGCTTACAGATGTTTTCCCCCATTGTCAACCCCCTCGGTGGTGAACGTTTCGTTGCGGACCTCTAACGGTTGTTTTATCTCTATTTCCTCCTTACTCTTTGCTCCTTGTGTGGGGTGCTGTGTTTGGTGCTCCTAGGTTTTAGGGAGTCAATGAGACATCGGGCTTATTTATTTGGTTTAGGGGTAAGGAGCTTACTGTTTGAGCGTGATATGGATTGGAAGCAACGCTAAAAATCGTCTCAACAAAGTCATTATCCTGAATTAAAGGCAATAAAAGTCACTAGATGACCTGGGCCTAGGGTGGTGCCTTGGGTATTAGCCAAGCTGATTATTATTTTTATTATTACGTGACCTAAATTTTAGGATCGATTATATTTTTAACGGGTATATCGACTCAATATAGTTATTATTATTAAGAACAGGAATCCATACCTCTACTTGGAATGCTTATCGCGGCAGATTTTCGTCTCGATGTGGCTGCCGGTTTTTTTGACGTCACTATGTTAACTTAACAAACAACAACGTGAAAGGGGAGCGCGCGCAGAGGGGATTTTTACTCTCGTAGGCGGGGACAAAGCCGTCAGAGTTATCTTACGCGATACGGCAGGATAAGCATTCCAAGTAGAGGTATGGATTCCTTTTCGTAAAAATGGTAAATAATCCCAAGGGAATATCACGTACTATGGTGAAATATGTCAGCAAGGATGTATTTATTTATGCATTACCTATTTTAATGGGATATTCTATTGAAGTACATGTACCTCGTTTTTTCTTATTAAAATTAACGGTCCAATTACCATTGTTTTACTTTGAACATACTGGCAGACTGTGAGAAACTTTAAAAATCATCATTTATACACTTTATTCCACTTACGATCGTAATATTATTCGAAGCGATCCCTGGGGTCCATTTAAGAACCGATAATGGCCGAGAACTTCCATTTTTATCAATATTTTCGGATCATTTGTTTTGTTAATTGTAAGAGCGGCAATATTATTTGCAGAATGCGTCCGGGGTGGAGTTGCGAGGTCGTATCAAACGTTGGAATTCCGATTAGAAGCAGTTATAAGGTGAGAGGGCGTCACGGACGTAACCCCGCAGGATACGCTAATACGATTACGCCGACGAAGATTGTTCTCCGGCGCGCGTAGTAAAGGAAAAGGAGTCCACGACAAATCATTTCCTGTTTCTATGGAAACGCCAACGATTCTTGGCGGGTCTGGAATCTTGAGATCATCAAAATCAATTTACTTCACGAAGATTTTCTCCGGTTCGTACTCGGACGGTTGCCTGAGCTGGCTTCTCCTACTGCTAATGCGAAAGAAAGATAATGAAGTGTAGGAGGAAGCGAGCCGCTTATTCGCCGTACATACCGGCCCCAAAGCGCCACTAGGCCTTGGTACGACTCTTAACGCGGTATTTACGATCTAAACCACTAATATTAATAAACAAGGGTGGTTCCGCGCGCATTGGGATCGTTAATATTCAAAAGGGGACTAAATTATGATTAACTTCGACGCAGTTCGACCGACGCGGACGCTTTGAATAATTAAATCGCCTTGTAGAGTTGAGACAAAAACCAAGGTCTCACTTTTTTCTTTAAATTTGTCGTTTTTGTAACGGAGAAAATCAGAAACGGTTAGCCTTTTAGTTTTCTAAAAATTATTCGTCAGTTTTGACCCAAGCCATTAAAAATGTGAGAACATAATTTTTGGAAGCTAAAGCGAGAGATGATTCTTCAGGGACATATGTTAAATAGCTATATGAACTACAAAAATATGAGCTTCAAACTTGAAGTTCAAACCAGTCAAAAACCTAACTCGAAAACATGTCTGTCCTACAAATTTGGAAACAATATTTTTTTTCTACCCAAGTCACAACAGCGTTAGACTTTTTAAAAAATAACCAATTTACACACCCACTATCTATCAAATTAAAAACTGTCAGTCTACAAATGAGTATCTATCAGTAATGAAAAATGTTTTTTGATATGAATAATGTTAGAAATCGCTCCCATTACCTCCAAAGCCGAAATATTGACTAAATTCCATTTTATGCAAATAGCGATGAACGTCTAGATTGGATTTAAAACACTTTTATTGACTATACATGTATTTACACACTTAAAGACAAACTTTAAAGACAGCCTTTACATCAATCTCTGGAATTCCAGAAACTGAATGTGTTTCTACAGCCCAAGACATATTTTCTGAAGATGAACATGATTGTACAAAAATCATGCCTAATAACATAATGACAATTCTTGATAAACTTCCCCGTGTACCTGCAACAGGCCAGTTTATATTAACCCAGTTACGTTGGCATACATGGGTGGTGTGATTCTCCGCTACTGTGAAAAATATTATGCTTTTGAGGCTTATGATTTCAATGAATTGAGCACACCAGCCTCACACTCACCACTATTTAGGCTTATTAGCAGTGCTGATCGTAGAAATCTTCGGTACCCCTGCAAAGCACTCATTGCAACAGGGGAGACTCTCCAATATTTTGTTGAAGCTGCATTACCATACTTGCCGACTTCAAATATCCGCCAGAAACTAGTCTTTGCTACTACCCAAACTGATAAAGTGCCCAGTATTAAAATGCAATTGTAACACACAACAACACACAGTGAAAATGGCTAAACCAATTTTTAAAATCACGCGCATTTAGCCATGGATAAATTAATAGGGCTGTATGACCAAAATCTAGAAAGAAAAAGACAAAAATACGAGGTAGGCTACATTGCTTGATAGTTGATACGGCACCATATTTTTCAAATGAAAAGCTTATTTCTGGGCTTCTGGCGTTGATTTTCCATCCGATAGACGTCTGCTACGTTGTTGTAACTAGCTCGTGCAGATTTATTTTGCAAATTAGTACTCGTAATGAGTTATAACGGAATTAATTTACCTTTTTTATGTTAAATTAAAAATGTTGTATGAATATAAAAGAAATTAAACGGTTAAAGGAGTTGGCAACGTTCTATGTAAGCTAATTATCTTGAAGAACTAAATTGATGTTATATAAGTCATATACTAATTTCTATCTATCATAGTCTGCATTTTTAAACTTTTCGTTTAAAGTAGAATCATGAATAGAGTAATATCGGCGTGACGTATGTCAACGTCACCCATGCTTTTTCCTATAGATAAAAAACTGCCCTCAAAATGGCGGCCATAGCCCAAAGCTACCGAGCGATACTACTCTAATAATTAACCTCATTAATCCATCTTATAATTACGCTTTATACAGTTTTGGCATGCCTAATGAAAATCTGAAGCTCCACACAAGTCGAGTAAGCGCTGGTAGTAAAAAAAGAGACTTAAAGGGGCTCCAAAGTTCTGTGGCAAAATGTGTGTAAAGTCAGTAAAGTGCGAAATTTACGGTCGAGTGAGGGGTTGGGGGGGGGGGAGAAAAGCATGCTCAATTTTTTTTTGCCACCGAACTTTGGAGCCCCTTTAAGAGTTACATTAAAACGCCATGTTTCTTTCTAGAAAGGCCTATTAGAATTTATTGTTAGTTGAAGAAAAACAATGACTTATCTTTTCTACGACACACGGCTCTATTTGCACTTACAGGCTCTCTATAGGAAGAGAATGCCATCTGTTGATTGTAAAGATAGAAGCTTTAGTTACATCCAAATTTTCTCTGTTAACTTGAACACCGTCTTGATTAAAATTATTGCAAATCTCTTTTATTTATGACTTTTTTCTAGTTCAGTTTCTGTTATATATGTATTTATACAGTGATTTCAGTGTTACGTGATACGACGTCACCCATGCTTTTTGAGTGAAACTACTCTATATGTGTATATAGAAGATAAATGCTGTCATTTTACACGTAATCCTTTACAATTAAAAATTTTCTCAGTTTACTGTTACAGTTTCAAGGCTCAAATTTAAGGGAAGGGTTTTAAAATATATAAAAGGTGACGAAAATCGATGGAAATTATTTTAGAAATATATTTTGCTTTTGAAAATTCCAAAAACAAAACTCTTTAAACCTAAAACATTTTCAATATCTGCGCCTTCATAGATCTCAACTTCTCCCCCTTAATTCAACCTTTCAACTGCTTTGATAAAAGCATTTTTTATTTAATAGCTGTCCCTTTGCTCTGCCCCACAGGGCATATTTTGCCTAAAATTTATGTTTGTAAATGAAAGCCATAAGTTGGAAAATAAAAAGTTTTATTTTTAAAAATATTTTAAATAGAACAGATCAATACTTTGCTGTAGGATATTTTACTATATTATTGGATGTAATTAACAGTATTTAAAATAGTTTTAAATATGTTATACTAAACAATGTATAATTGTTTTATGTAAAATTGACTTCTAATTGTCCATTAGGGTTTAGATAACAAGCTATAGGTGTATAACTGGTTCTAGTGAGCAAGTTAAATATGCTAATTTTTTCAGACAACTAGTTAACTTTTGAAAAAAGTTATTGGAATCTGTTGATTCGTTGAGTACCAGTGAAAGACACAAATCTCAGAGAAAACTGATCTTGATTTCCCAGTGGAAGATTTTATTAAATCTAATGCGAAACTTTTTATTTTACATCCGCATTAAAAGTGACCCAGCATTAGATCATCTGGAATCGCCAATTGTAGAATTTCACAGATTGAATCCTCAGAATGTAGTTGGTTATTTTTGCATAAGGTCATTAATATTGAAATTGAAAGACAAAGCTACTTGGATAGGTTTTTTTTATTAAATAGACAATATTTTGACATTTACATTTTGTATTTATAGCATTTTGGTATTTGATGGATGTGATTATGTAATATGAAAACTGAACAAGGGAAAACACTGTTACAGATCAGTTTCGTAATGTAATATTGATTAAAAATAGAGAAAGAATACCCTCGCCAGAACGCTTATCTAATAATTACCATTTATCTACAATAGTTTATTTCGATGACAATGATGTGACAGAAAGCTTGTAAAATTTTATAACAATGATGAGACGTACGATAATTATCGAACAGTGCGATAATTTAATGAAAATTTTTAGGGCGTACTATAATTATCATGGCGTACGATATCGTAGCATTATTTCGATAATTCTGCCTAATCTTTAGATTTTATAAAAAACCTACGAACGATTTATATTTTATTATTAATTTATATAACTTTTCTACCTAAAAATGAATGATATACATTTTCTGTACGCGTAGTCCTGAGTGTGAGTTTATTACTCCTAGCTATTATCGCATTTTTTAATACATTTTTAAACATATTAAGTTCAGTTAATAATGATAATAGACATTTTGTTTATTTCCCTGAAATAAAACTCCTGTAGTGCTTTAAAAAAATCATCTAAATTCAATGCATTTATGTATGAATTAAAATTTAGCGCTAAAAAGAAATGTACGATATTTTCCAGGAAAATCGATAATATTTTGGCCTAGATACGATAATTTCAGATTTTCGATCTGGCAACGCTGTTTCTTAAACACGGCCACATCTCTACCCAGCAAACACAAAATCGTCCCTTGGACATCCGATTGACGTCACACTCGGATCTTTCCTTCGTCCGTAGGACACCCCAAAATCCGCGGTTGACGTCGGTCGAACTCGGACGTTAACAGACGCCCAAATGTCCGGTTTGTCTAGAGCCTATGGACATCCCTAGCCTCTAGGACGATCCTAGGGATGTCAGCTGAATTTTTTAATAGTTCATCTGGGGTTTTATTTTGGATTCATTTTGCGCCAGCAACGACGTCTTAGGGACGTTAATTACTATTTAATATTAATTAAAAATAATTTATTCACAGTAAATTTCCAATTTTCAGTGAAACTTTTATTTCATAATTTAAAATATGAAATACATACAATTGTGAATTACAAAAAAAATATTGCAAACCATACATATTTTCTCCTATTTTAATTTTGAAAGCTATATATTAATGCATTTCAATAAATTATTGCTTTATAAATTTGAGCTTTAAGTGAACCCTTGACTGAGAGTGAAAAATAATGAAATGTAATGGGCCAAAGTGAACTTTGAAAACAGTGATCGTTCCGCTATACTTTTCAAAGAGACCACCCCAAAACTTACTTTTGGAGTTACAATTTCACTAAATAAACTACTACTTTATAAATTAGGGCTATAAGTGAACCCTTGAATGAGAGTGAAAAATAATACACCCTAGAAGCAAAATAATAATAAGTTGTTGGCCAAAATGAACTTTGAAAACAGTAAACTCTCCATTACTTTCAAAGAGACCACCTCAAAACTTACTTTTGTAGTTACAATTTGACTAAATAAACTACTGCTTTATGAATTAGGGCTTTAAGTAAAGCCTTGAATGAGGTTGAACAATAATACAACCTAAAAGCAAAATAATAAAAATTTATTGGCCAAAATGTACTTTGAAAACAGCGAATCATCCGTTCCTTTCAAAGACACCACCCCAAAACTTACTTTTGAAGTTACAATTTCACTAAATAAACTACTACTTTATAAATTAGGGCTTTAAGTGAACCCTTGAATGAGATTGAACAATAATACAACCTAAAAGTAAAATAATAAAAAGTTATTGGCTAAAATGTACTTTGAAAACAGCGAATCATCCGAGGGGTCGGACACTTGCCATTATTTTGTACGGGATTTCGGGATTTCGTAGAGATTTTGGCGATTTTATCATTACATGTTGAATTGATTTTGGGATTTCAATGTTAATTTACCATAGAGAGAGTTAAAAGATTTTGCGATTTTAGACAAAGTGTACGGGATTTTGGTAAATGTCCGACCCCTCGGAATCATCCGTTCCTTTCAAGACACCACCCCAAAACTTACTTTTGGAGTTAAAATTTCACTAAATAAACTACTGCTTTATAAATTAGGGCTTTAAGTGAACCCTTGAATAAGAGTGAAAAATTATACACTCTAGAAGCAAAATAATAAAAAGTTATTGGCCCAAATAAGCTTGGAAAACAGCGAATCATCCGTTTCTTTCTAAGAGACCACCCCAAAACTTACTTTTGGAGTTACAGTGACGTATTTTGGATTGGTCGTAGCTGGGCTATATGGACCATGCAGGGACGTCCTAGGGACGATTTGTGTTTGCTGGGTACTGATCAAGTGATTATCTTTCCCATAGACCATGAGAGATGTCATACTAATTTTTATCTTTGAGGCACCAATTTCAAAATTTTATTAAACGGTAAAGCTCTTAATAATTGACAATAGTTAACAATGATTAAAATAATAATTGATACTATATAATTAGTTTACTGGGAATTTTTGATACTGCAGCTCTTATAGTGTTACATTCATGCGTGCGTAGGCATAAATTTTTAAAAGTGAAATAAAATTAATTTAAAAAGATTATGGTTATTTTAATAAACAATGTACACATTATTAAAAGCAGCTCAACCAAATAAACCATTAACTTTAATAAAAATGTTTAGTAATAATAGTTAGTACTATGTGATAGCTAAGATTAAATATGTAAAAACTAATCGATCCAGAATGATTAATTATTATATAAGAAAGTTGTATAATTTAGCTATTACCGTATACGTGAAGGGGTGCAAAGGTTTAAGTTTTTAAATGTTGATTACAATTAATTTACACAAGATTATGGTTATTTTATATTTTTAAATAATTCATTATGTATAATTAAATGCACCACAACCAAATTTATTTACGTTTATTAACACTGAGAAGATTTAAAACTTTTAGGGCGGTACCGACCAAAAATTTTATTTTCAAACTTTGGAACAGGGTTGCTCATGAACTTCCCAGCCGATAAGTAAAGCCGTCATGTCAAAAATGTTTCAATAAAGCAAAGCCTTCGGTAGCATTTTACCTACTGTCGAGTAAACCATGCAATGTATTGCGATTATGAAGTGTTTTATATTTTAAGTTGACAGTAATAACAAACTCGTTAAGCTATCGCTAGCCTCCCTAATACTGAATCTTGGGCATGAAAATCGCTTAAAATTTAAAAGTGAAAAAAAAGCTTACGTTTTTGATAGCATTAATAGTGCTTTCAAAGTATATGGAGAAGCATGTTGGCCCTTTATAAAGATTCCACTATCGTGGAATCTTAATATAATATATTAATATGAAAAAATTAAAGATTAATATTTACATACCATATTTAATATACAGCATAGTTATTGTTAACACTAAAGCTATTTATTATTTAAATCAAAAGAGATTCAATACATTTCAGTACTTTTTTTTAAATAATCAGCTAGGCTAATACCCAAGGCACCACCTTAGGTCTAAGTCATCAAGCGACTTTTAAAGCCATTAATTCAGGTGGGCGGATTATGATGCGTTGGAGGGTGGTGGCAAGCCCTTTAAGCCACGCGAGCCAACAGATCCCTACACTAACTATTAACGTTAACCTCAACAAGTTATGTTATGTAGTTAAACTTGTTTTAATTCAACAGTTCCAGCTTGGATTAATGATAAAGGTTTAGCCATAAGATGCCTTGATACTCTTCTGGATACTCTTATATATTATTGTTAATCCAATAATATTAATACTATAATGCAACCGACACTCCGACAGCTCCGGTAATTCCCCGCCTTAAAATTATCGTTGATTGTAAAGATAGATTGTGGGCTATGAAACGGACATAAAATTATGAATTTAGGCTTAAAATTTACCTTGAAATGATTTTAACGAACTTCCGCGGGAATTGTGGGTAGGAAAGGAGAAACTGATTGAAAATATATGAGATTAATAGCAAGCTGGAGTTGGAGCCGTTTCCGTCTTGGGGTATATTAGGGCTATTAACATCCGCTACGAAATCGTGACGCTACGGTGAGGAATCTCTGAAAATCTCCATTTCCCTTTTTCCCCATCAATTCAATTTTGGACGCCACTCATTATCCGTCAAGTCGTCATTATTATATAATAATAATAAATAATAATAATAATCAGCTAGGCTAATACCCAAGGCACCACCTTAGGCCTAAGTCATCAAGCGACTTTTGAAGCCATTAATTCTGGTGGCCGGGTTACAATGCGTAGGAGGGTGGTGGCAAGCCCTGCATGCCATGAGATCGAGCCAACAGCTCCCTACACTAACTATTACATGTATTGTAATATTTATATTTTTTATGCAAATTTAAGTTTATGGTATACTATATTAATTTTACTTCACAATACATTCTAACTAAATGAAATAGAGCTTAAATGGAGAATATAAATGGTAAGCGAAATGTTCCCTTGAAACTATTAAGTCTTAGCTACAATATTGTTTTTTTTTGTTTTTTTTTTTAGATTTCGACACCATTATACTCGAAACTTTGGAATGTATGATTGAGACCATGTCTAAGGGGCATTATATATACAGGGTGTTAACTAAAAAACGATACAGAGCCAATTACTCAAAATGTGTTTTATGTAAGAATTTGAAATTTGCAGGTTACATAGAAGGTACAGGGGGACCTATGAGAATGAAAATTTCAATGACCTTGAACCAAGTCTTCAAGGTCATTTAAATTTAAATTTAAATTAATTAATTAACGTTTATTTTGGAGTTTTATTGGTTTATTTACCTCGGGTAAAAGGTAATTTACTTAAAAAGCCTTGGTGGTCATTGATCCATTAGATCTGGTAGTTTTCGATTTAAAAGCACTTAAATGTCGTGTCTTGATTAGAATACCACACATGACCTTCTGGTTTTTGGTTTAAAATTTCTCGGCTTCGCATTGGTCAAATTAGATCGGGTCAAAGCTGTTTAGACTTAAACGTAAACGTAGAACACATTTCTAATTGAACCATTCTTCTAATCCTAATGGTTCTCGAGATACAATTTGAATGACCTTGAAGACCTGGTTCAAGGTCATTGAAATTTTCATTGTCATTACTAGACAAAAACTGTATCAAAAGGAAGCCTGGTTAATGTCTCGGGTGAATGTTTCAATTTATTTATAAAAATAAAAGATATTGCTGATAAGTTTTATAAATTGGAGCCATCCCAGACTAAACACGTTAATTTAAAAGAAATAACCATTAACGAGATATTAAAAATGACACTGTGATGAAAGATTGGGAAATGACAACACAAGGTATTAATTCCAATCAAAAATACTTTTCAAAACTATTAAGCATTTTTTTAAATGTCTTGTCAAAGAAATTAAAGAACATTATCAGTGTGCCGCCAAAGAAAGTTTAAGGTGTAAAAAGGCTCTCAGAAATGCTCTTAAGGAAAAAAACAAAGAACATGGAATAACAGGAAAAATATTTGCTGGAAAAAAAAGAGCTGAAATTAATATAAAAATTGCATCAAATTCACTTCAAGATCTAAAATTTCTGGCTGATGATCCCGATGCAGACTTACGTGCCATCAACAAGCCTTACTCAAGATTTACAATTCCTTGCTGACGATCCTGTACTTACAATATTTGTGATTATCATTTCAACCATATGTAACATAATCACTCATAAGTATACCATAAAAGCCTTATCGCTAATGAAACCTTGTTCATGGGATATGACGTAAATTACGTCACTTACAACTCCGTGACGAAATACGCGTGAGAATTCCTCGCGCGTTTCTGGCTTGACCTATGTCAAGTTTAGTTCGTACCTTGCGATCACATGATTTCATTTCCATGGTAACCTTTTCAATAGCGCAAGGATTATACGCATTTTTGAATTTTTGGGTCTGCTTAATGTATGTTACGCGTGAAACAAGGTCTCATTGAATTTTTTTCAATAGAAATATTATACAGAGGCATACTTATGAGTAATTATGTTACATATGTTTCAACTAACTATTTTGACTAAAGCGTATGTCGATATTACTAAATATATAGATACCAGTACATAAATACCAGTAAAATACTTATAGTTATGTATTTTGAAATTCAAATAAGGTTTTAGTCCAATCTACTGGTATATATATATACGTATGGGGTAATTAGGTTTAAATCACTTTAGTTACGTAATAAATGTTTTTAAATAAAATACGACTAGACCTTATACATAAGTTCCTATTTATCTATTACTACATATAAGTTCCAAAAATTATTTTCACGTACAGAAATAAGTTCATATTTATAAAGATGCCATTATTTTTAAATGTTAAGGTACAGAGCTGGACATTATACTTTAAAATATAATATTTTAATATTTAAATACTATTGTTTTGCTTAATAATAATTATTTTTAGTTAATTATAAAGATTTATTTATGAATTATGTTACTAATATGTACAAATAATGTCCTTTGGTAAAATACGGGATATTTTATTAAATGTAATAAATTAAAAACATTGTTTTAAAGGATTTTTGTGTTTCCATTTATTGCATCCCACACAACTCCTTTAAGTTTATCAATATTACGTTGAGAAAGCCAGGCTGAAGGATTGGTATTTCTTCCTCCTGCCGCACGATATCGCCCAAATTCTTGCTCCAGAATATCTTGGTTCAAATGCTGACTTAGTACAAATGAAGCGTTTTTCTTGAGCATGAAATTTACAATTTGTAGAAAGAGCCAAAAATTGACAAAAAAATAGAGGAAAACTATTATTAACCACTATCATCAAGGTATAGAAAAAAGTTATCATAAAGGTCCTCATTACAATATTACCCCTACGGCCTCAAAGGAACATAATCCGCTAATATAATGTGCCAATAGGAACTACCTGTCATTTTTAAACCTTCAATTATTATCGCGTAATGTGTAATTTTTTGTAAAATATTTTTTTAGTAATAATTAAGTTAATTAATAATAAAAAAGTTAAACACCTCTTGAGATTTTTTTAACGCAAAGTAAAGTTTTGAAAAACGTTATAAAAATTTGGTAATTCTGGAGCCAGAAGTCGCCGTCGACGTTTTCTGTATAAAAATGTAAACATAAACAGGTTCTCCTTACAGCTGTATTTTTGTTATGTAGTAACTTCCAGAGGCCTTTGTTTTGTATTAATGTTTAAAAATTTAATTTAATTAAAGTAGTAAAATAAATGAATTTTAATTTTTAATTAATTAACTAACTGTCACTTGGAAGATCACTATGAAAGAAAATAGTGATGGAAACTTGGAATGTATTTAAATCTGATAAATGTAATAAACCAAGGTGGATTTCCCACTGAATGATACACAACTAAACAATAGATAGGAAAAATTTAGAAAACTAGAGTTTACAACTTGAGTACTTTTCGAGAAAGAGGCTTACGCACAAGTTCTTTCACTTTCTCAAATTTTGCGGACAGAGTTTTGGTAATATTTGTGATAATTGGAGGTACGACCTTTCTACAAATTAAATCAGGGTGGTTATTATTCAAATCATATTGGATGTAAGGGCATAAAGCAATTTTTGGCTATAAAGTGGATTTCAATGTTTTTTAAAATTGCAGGTGATACCCGGAGATAGGGTACAGCTCTCTCTATGAATGTTGTTACTATAGCCATGAACATGATAAAGCTTTGCTGGGGATACCTAAGGTTTCCTCTGTCGGATAATTTTATCAATCCCACTAATGGTGAGTCAGAATTAGTCTGTGATACATTTTCAAGGCACAATTCGCAAAAATGTTTTTCTTCTAGGATTTGTACAACATAACCAGCCAAGTATGCGATACTTGCTAGCCGTAAGGTGCATCTCTGTGTATCTGGGTACTCATCCAAAGCATTTAGTATGTCAGTAACTTCAGTTGGTAACATAACTTCATTGATGTTAAAAATAGTTGAAAATTCATCGAGTCTAGTATCAATCACGGCTGATAGATCTGTGAAGCTGTCTTGGGGAACGTTAGATGTTTTAGGTTTTGTTAAGGATGGATTCCAAACTGAATATAGTGGCTCTTGCATCAAGCATGTCATTCCCTCCAGCCATTTGCTGAAAAACATTTCGTTAAATTTCTTGTTAAGACAAACTGGAAACCAGATTTAAGGAGGTATGACACGCGAGATATTGTAGACAATGAAGTTATTCTAATAGATTCATATGTTTCCTTTGTCAATATTTTCTTCTGACAGTCGGTTTGAACTTTTTCTAGATATTGAGGAAAATAATTTTCTAGCCAAGCCAGTCTCTCGTCATTAACAGAGAAGAATGGACACTTGTTCTGATTTCTGGACCTGTATCCAAGACTCATAGTGGCTACATTGTGAATGTCATACCACTTTTGAATAACTTTCATATAAGTGATAGTTGGACCCGCTGTTTTAAACTTGTGCGCTTGTGGATGACTTCCTTGGTAGTTCATTAGGCATTACAGGAGTTGAAAATATATCTATTGCTCGCCTTACACTCATCTTTTCAATATTACTTTGGTAAACAGCTTTTCTCGTGAGGCAACGAACTGGTTTGATGTTTTCGTCTTTTTGAAGCTCGTATGTCCATTTAACGTAAGTACGTTAAATGGACATACGAGCTTCAAAAAGACCCGAAACATCTTCAGAGCCTTCTTCACTATCAGTTTCTAGGAATCTAGTTTTGACATTCTTCATTACAAAACTAAGATTCAAGACTCTGCTTTTGTCCACAGGAAGTAGTACTGTTGGTAAAAGGGTGGAGCGAGGACCATTACCAAGCAATCGCATCATGGCGAAATTTGTTTTGAGGTTGTCTGTCACTAATCTAATAACAAAGAAACCACAAGCTTCTATTTCTTGGATAACTAAAATGGTTAACTTGTGGAGCTCTACACCTTTAAGTTGCTTTGAAAAATAATAAGCAGCTGGTATGCTAAATGACATTGACTTAATTTAAAGAATAATAAAGCTATTTATTAAATAATATGAATAACATTCTGGTTATTTATTTAAAATTGTGATAAAATAAATGCGAATACTGGTTTGAAAACTTGAAAAACAAAAAACATTGGTTAGGCTTAGCAATTAACTAATAAAACTCAATATAAGCATATTACTCTAATTAAATAAATGTTTTAAATGAAAAGTTATTAGATAAAGATCAAATCATAAGTTGTATTTCAAAAACTTTCCAGAAGTTTTTGAAAAACAATGCAAAAAGGATTAACTAGTTGAATTTACAGCCATAGAAAACTATTAAATATCCCGCTGATTTTAAATATTACAGGTCATAACTTCGTGCTGCCAGTTATCTAAATAGTTGATGAAATCTGTCTGTATACCCACTAGCGGAAATTAAATAAGAAGTGGAAAATATTAGTAGACTTTAAAAATATTATAAAAATAATGAGACTTTACAACGTTTTTACATAGGAAAAATAATTTTTTTATTTAAGTCCTATAGTGTACATGAAAACGTTGTAAAGCCTCTTCATTATTTTATACTACACTAGTTCGGAGTAGAGAAAACCTTATTTAAAATTACTAACTATTAATCTGTCATCATCGAAATTTACATAGGGCCTCTTGTTTGGTTTCATTTTTCTTGACCCTTCCGAGCAGTTTTTAACATTGCAGAGGTCAAATAACTTGTTAAAAGTCCTAATGAATTCCAAAGTTTCTTTGTATTTAATTTTCCCATACGGAAGCAAACATTCAATTCCTTTGGCAACAGATTCGCTCAATAGTTGAGTAGCTAAAAATACCTTAAAAACTAGATGATTGAGATTAATTTATTTAACAATTTTCTTGCCCTTCAATCTGTAATACCTTCATTTTTAGGTGAACATGAGAGTATGTCAATTTTCCTACGTGCTTAAATTGTCCTTTTGCACGAAGTTGCTTATAATATAGTTTCAAAAAAACCTTAGAAGAAATTTCTTCATTATTTTTCCAAAGTTTTCTTGTCGATGAAAACAAAGCATTCCTAACAGTTTTCATTAAGTGTTACGCCTCAGAGATAAAGAAAATTGGCCTTTCTTCATCCGGTGCAAAAACATTGTCCGTGTAGTAAGGCACATTAGTAGATAGGTCCGAAGATATTTCACAGCTCATTTTAAAGGATCGATCACCCCGAGAGGTTCTATGGGAGTCTGCGAAGGTCATTTGTACCACGTGACTTTAAATTTTCAAAATGGCGATAAAATAAGCCGGAATTTCTATTATCTGTCAGTTTTCACTCCTTAACGGTATTTAAATTAATTAAAGCTTTAGGTTTTATGTATATTTACCTTACAAGGAATGCGTAGTATGTATTAACCTTCTAAAATGCCGAAAAGCAAACCGTGCATGTATTATCTCTGTCTAAATACCACCTACTCAACTAAGCCTCGGACTATTTACACGAACAAAGGCCTAACTTATTAAAGATAATTTTATAAATATGTAATATTTTTAGATCTAGTAAACTACTCATATTAATTATAAAACATTAAAAGAATCGAAAACTAACCTTTCGGCTCTAAAATTATCGCTGTGAACTAGGAGCAACAAACACAAGGAGAACGCAGCTACCCTTTAAACACGCTAACGCAGTGTTGTGTACAAATTTCATTGGACGAACCTTTACGCTGAACTTTTTATGGTCAAGGGGAAGACAATTTCCGAATTTTCCCCTTCCGACGGCAGCAGGCGCTAAAGCGTCTAACCAATGAAAACTGTACGCAAGAAAATAGAATACATTTGACGGGTTGCGTTCTCCTTGTGTGGGGTGCTGTGTTTGGTGCTCCTACCTTAAACTAACTCGTAAGTTTACTGTAAGACGAAACGCGTTTTTTCAAGATGATTTGAAACTCTGTCGGTAGGCGGCGATAACACGGAGCGTATATATCCATGTCTTATTAATAAATGAAAGTTGGTAATATTACGTACGATCCATCGGTCTTCTATGTTAAAATACCATTTAAAACTAAAAAACATAATATTTAAAACACATCGAAAGATCGAGTTTTCATAAAAGGTGAATTCGTCTTTTAAGACTATCCTTTTTGTGTAACACTATATTTGGTGATTTTCTTTATTAAATTTGAATTGAAATAAATTGTAATAAGCTTATTAAATAATTAATGGGGAAATCAATAATTTATTTTTTCTTGGACATCATGGTCGAATTTTCTCCCGACCATGGTGTGTTTCAATCTAGAGAAGCAATGAGACACCGGTCTGATTTGATATCTTTTTAAGCCCTGATTTCACGGAAGCTTTTAGCGTGAGCTAGAAATAGTTCAAAATACACGGAAGCGCTACTAGCTTTTCAGTTTTCATACACGTTAAACTTTGTATAGCCACGTTCACACGTACCCCCTAGAACGTTTTGCCTCGTTTCGATCTCGCTGCGGTTCTTAGCGTTTGGAAATCTTTTTGTTCACACGTTTGATTTTAGTTGAAGAAGAAAATTGGGCATGCGTAGTATAGAAATATAATTAGAAGTTCGTCTGCTCACGCATTTGAGTGAAGTTTCAAAACATTCTAATTAAAAACTAATGTACCCAGAAGAAATTTGTTGGATTTTTTTAAAAAAATAGACAAAAAGTTGCGATAAATTTTCTTCTAAAAAAGGCATACAAATTTTATTAGGCGCAAAAAATTCACGATTGACGATTTTTGTAAAAAAAAAGGCTCGTGGTTCACAAAAACCAACTCGATGACCTCACGAAACTAGATCGGGACTCGCTTCTAGTTCTAGCGTCGATGAAATCCTACTAGATATCTTTAAGCACAAGCAAAAGTTTCAAGCGGGACGTCTGCCAATGTGACTACATTCAGCCAATGGGCAACTGGTTGTAAATTGTAATTTGAGGCGCATCGAACTACTAAATAAAACACAAACAATACCGCTAACAAATAAAATACTACTAGATTAATTTACATGACCCCCAAAATAACTACATGCAGCATGCACTCGACCAATGCCAGACTACTAAAAATACGCGGTCTACTATATACACTAATTGCGCCATATAAAAGTACTCATCACTATTCTTGATTATCGTTGGTCTCGAGACTTGAAAATAAATGAAATATGTAGATGCGAGGAGAGAGTTCTTAGAGTTGAAGAGACGAGTTGAAGGCTTGAGACGTTGGAGATACGATGAGGCTACTACTATCGTCTACGAGGTGTCGTGGTGGTGATCGTCAGAGGAAAACCATGGTCCCGCGATAACTGATCAATTGGCTGGAGACATTCATAGATTGCGACCAGCGCGAAAACTATGTTCCTTTTTTATTAAGGTCATCTGGAGCGGTGGTTTAAGATCATCCTTCCCTTTCGGTCCGGAGATACCGTTTTTCTTCTCTCCCTTTTCTTCTTGTCTCCCAGTTTTGTTGTATAAGCCACGTGACTTTTTGGGTCCGTCCTGGTTTTTAGTTACCCAATCGAATTACTATGACGGGCTGTCACGTGGAGGGAGACTATGATTTGACCAATCACCAAAATCGAGGCGCACTACTATAATTGTAAGCATTGGTCGAGAAAATCTGGCAAAGGTTCGAGTTCAATAATAAATACACGTGGCATGCACACTATACGCTATTCACCGTCGATTCTAAAGACGATCGTAAAACTATAAATCAGGGCCTGGGTTGACAGGAGGGCAATTTCGAGCATCTATAGAGATTCCTTTTAGCAGAGTAGTAACAATGGAAACACGTTGGATCCCTCTTTTGGCCTTTTAGTCTAGAGGATATAAACCAGTTTTAATTTAAATTGTGCACTTTATGATAGAAGCATGAATCTTTCTGTAATTAAAATTGAACACTTATTAAGCCGATTAAAGATTGGAGGCATTCTCTATCTGGTCTGTGACGCTTGTGAAAAACGAGTTAAGTCAGTCACAATCTGTAAAATCCATAAGTGAACGACCCCCCTCTAACAGAGGCGCGCGCTTCTCCGAAACGGAGCGGAAGGGAGAGATTGTTTTCGGGGACGTCGCTAAAGCAATTTTCAAACTTTGCTATACAAAAATTTCCATATGAATCCTCTCTTCAATTCCGCTTCTTTTAAGAACACATGTTTAAAAAACGTTTTACGCTAAACAAGGTACACATATCAGATTTTTTAAAAGCGTTAGTAATGTATGTTCAAACGAATGCCAGAACATTTATTTCCCTTCTTGAGAAAAAACCCAATAAGGCTTTCTACACGTGTTTGTTATCATTGTATAGTATTTGGGGAATCTGGTTCGGAATTGTTGGAAAATCCTATAGGCATACTTTCGCTTTTGGTTAGTCATTCTGTAGTCTCCACTTTCGAAATAGTTGGTAGGATTAACGTCCACTTTTTGCGGCTTCAGTTTTTCTGTAGATCGCGATTTCGCTTCCTTAAAATTATGAGTAAATTTAAATTAGTCGCGGACAAATCCTTGGTTCCTAAAGAGAAAGAACATATTTCTATTAACTGGAATTTGTGCTTTATATGTCAAAATGTAGCTACCGAAAAATTAACATGTCCCGCTGAATACCAGGAGCGATTTAAATCAGCTAGCTATAAATCGATTTCGGAAAATATCGAAACTTTGAGTAAGCTAAACTCATTACCACGTGGATTGAGCATTAACTGTTTAGATGATGGTTCTGGTCTCGAAAAAACTCTTAATACTATGAAAGCCAAGTTCCATAAAAAGTGTAGTTTACGTGTTAACAAAACGGAAGTTACGAGAGCGACCAAACGGTGTACTACTAATGAAATAGATGACTCAAATACTAGTAAAAGAAAGAAATTTACAAGAAACTTTTCTGCTCTAGAAGTGAGTAAACCTTCCACTGCAAAGTGTTTTTTCTGTGATGAAATTGGTACTAATTCGAAGACATTACACGAAGCATCGACGTTTGATTTAGATAATCGTGTAAGACTTTGCGCGTTTAATTTAAACGATCAAAAACTTAAAGCGAAGCTAAGTCAGGGAGATATGATCGCTATCGAAGCAAATTATCATAATGCTTGTTTAGTCAACCTTTACAATCGTGATAGAGACCGCCCAAAATTATCTAATATGGAAGAGTCAGGTTCATTCGAAAAAACCGCATTTGCTGAACTAATTTCTTACGTTGAAAGTACTCTTAGTGAAGAAATATCCGTGGTTTTCAAATTGAGTGAATTAAGAAAACTTTATGTTGATAGAGTTATTCAGCTTGGTGGTAGCGCAACGTTTAACGCACACTCTACGCGCTTTAAAAACCAACTTTTATGTTACTTTCCTGAACTTGAAGCTCATAAAGAAGGCAAAGACGTACTACTCGTCCCTAACGATTTAATTGGAAAATCACTGAAATCGTCATGTATCACGGATGCGGAAAGTGAAGCTGTGATACTTTCACGTGCTGCAAAAATTGTTCGAAGGGATCTACTTCAACGAAAACGCAACAAATTTAATGGATCATTCTCTCCGGGTTGTCAAGAAAATTCTGTGCCTAAAACTTTGCTTATGATAATTACCATGATAATTATTGGATCCAATATAACAACACAGGCGGATTACTTGACTCAGCCTTGCGTATCTATAGCTCAGTTACTGGCATTCCACTGTTGTTTTAGAATACGAAATATTGCATCGAATTTAAAGCATGTCGAAGAAATGGAAACACCGCTACCTCTATTTTTGGGTTCTATGATACACGCTAAAACCACATCAAAAGACGTAATAGAGTTATTATATAAACTTGGTCTCTCCGTTTCATACGACCGTGTTCTTGGTTGCTTTTCCGATCTTGCTAATACGTCTCTTAGACATTTCGAGGGTGTAGGGGCAGTGTGTCCGCCGTCATTAAATACTGGTGTATTTACTACATCTGCGGTGGACAACATAGACCATAACCCGTCAGAAACCTCTGCGCAAGGGTCATTTCACGGCACTGGAATTTCACTATTTCAGCATCCAGAGTGTGGGAAAATAGGTGAAAAACAAAATCTAGACTTTCAGAGATCTGTCCGAAAGGTTTCCTTGCTGCCCGAGAGCTACTCAAATGTCCCACCAGTTTCGTCATTGAAGAAAAAGATTCAAGTTCCTGAAATAAAAGGTCTCGTAGAATTAGAAGTGGCCGATGAGGTTTTGGTAAAGAAAGCTTTCAACAAAGAACTATTATGGTGCGATAAAGTATCAAATTACATCAGTCAGCAACAGGTTAATGACCGCTGTATGTCATGGGCAGCGTTCCATAGTTCAACGACCTCCATTTTAAACGAATTGCTTGGCGAAAAAGAACCAATATCTGTATCCGCTTTGCTGCCATTATTCCCTGATGAATCCAAATCAGTGGCAATGATTCGCCATTCGATGGACGTTATCCGAAAAGCGACAGCTATTTTAAATCCCGGCCAAACTCCGGTAATAGCTTGTGATCAACCTCTTTACAAACTCGCAAAAGAGATCCAATGGATGTGGCCAGAAACACACGGAGAAAATACAATGGTGGTCATGCTTGGTGGCCTTCACATAAAAATGACACTTCTGAAATCTTTAGGTGATCTTTTAGAAGGCAGTGGATGGATATCTGCTATTGAACAAGCAAATGTGGCTTCATCAGGTACGGCCAACTCATTTATAAAAGCCTCACACGTAAAGAAAACTGGAAGAGCACATCAAGTGACAGCGTGTGTCCTTTTTCATTTAAGAAAAGAGGCCTATAAGCTCGATAGTCACACGAATTTGGCGTTTGAACAATGGTGCGAATTTAAATCCAAAGAAAGCCCTCAATTCCAATTTTGGGATCTCATTTTAAACATCGAGTTAAGCATTATTGTGTGGGATCGAGCGATACACGAAGGCAATTTCAAATTATATGTCGAAAGCTTGAAAAGTTTGATTTGGATGTTTTACGCTCTTGACCATACAAATTACGCACGAGCAGTTGCCATCCACCTTCGTGACATGGTAACTCTTCAAGATACGCACCCAGACGTCTACAACGAATTTTGCAAAGGCAAATTTACAGTCAAGAAATCCGAACGTCCGTTTTCGAGAATGTCGTTAGACGAAAGTCACGAACAGAATAACGCATGCGTCAAAGGTGATGGTGGTGCTGTTGGTTTGACGGAAAAACCAACAGCTCTCCTAAGGTGGATGGTTGCAGGACCAGAACTAGCCCGAATAGTAAAGGAGTTCACCAATATACTTGGGAAAGGTAAAGAAGAAAATAATCATAAACATCATGAAAACACACCAAGCAAACAAGTAAAATTCTCAAAAGACGTAAAATCACTCATAGACGTCATTAAAGATATGGGAAACCCCTTTACTGAGTCCTCGAATGACCTAATTGTCTTAGACAGCCGTCAAATCGTTGATAAACAGATCGCCATTTCACTTAAAAGTTTAAAAAATGCAGGGAAAGAACAATGCAAAGATTTTTTTTTAAAACGTTTGGTGGAACGCTCAATTTTGCTAGACGAATCACTGAAGAAGAACAAATTTCCTTTATTCAAAAGACCTCCAGAAAAAAATAAATCACGGAATCAATTACAAATTATGACAATGAAAAAAGACCGGGACTTATTTTCTAAATTATACATTGCATGCCAGTTTCGCGAAGGTGACATAAAATAATTCTTTAGACATGAAAATCAACCCTTTCCCCCGTCACTGCCAGACAATGGAATCATAAGATTTGGAAATAAATCTGATCTAACGCACTGCCTGGAAGACGTTCTGGCTGAAGACGAATATCATACTTCCGTTCCAGAGGTCGACGTGATAGTTATAGACGGAGCAGTTCTTGTAAATATGATCAAACCTGGGACAGCGCGTACTTTCTTCGAATATGCACAACACTTCATACAGTATATTTCAAGTCAATTTAAAGAAAGCGTTCGTCGAATCGACATCGTATTTGATGCTTATGTAGAAAACAGCTTAAAAACTCAAACTAGAAAAAAACGAGGTAAAGGAGTCAGAAGAAGATATGAAGGAAGCAAAGCGGTTCCAAAAAATTGGTCCGAATTTTTAAGGTTAGACGACAATAAGGAATAACTCTTCGTGTTTTTAAGTCATGAAGTAGCCAGATCAAATTTCCCAGGTGATGTCTTAATTAACTTTCTAATAATACCATGTATCTTCAAGACGTTTCACCATGTACACATGAAGAGGCGGACACCAGAATATTGCTACACGTAGCTCATAGTTGCAAACAGGGATTGAAAAGGGCATTGATAAGAACAGTAGATACCGACGTCCTTGTTCTTTGTATTAGTTTTGCTCTGAAAGTAAGAAGTGAGCGTTTGATTGTTGCTTTGGAACCGGAAAGTCTTTCCGATATTTGGACGCTACGTCAATCGCTAACAAATTAGGAATTGAAAAATGTGAGGCTCTTCCATCATTTCACGCTCTGACAGGGTGCGATACCGTATCTAGTTTTAATGGGAAAGGGAAACGAACAGCTTGGGCGACCTGGAGCTCATATGGAGGAGTAACTCCGACGTTACAACAATTGACCAAAGGGGTATCAGTATCCGAAGTCAAAGAATTGCTACCAAAAATCGAGCGCTTTGTCATTTTAATGTACGACCGCTGTAGCTCAGAGGAAGATATTAATGAAGCTAGACAAAGTATGTTTACGCAAAAAAATAGAGACATAGAAAACATTCCACCGACTAGAGATGCCCTTAATCAGCATTTACTACGGGTCGCTTACCAAGCCGGCCATATATGGGGTCAGTCTTTAAATAAGTCCCCACAACTACCTATTCCGTCTGATTTTGGATGGATCAAAAACAATAGCAACAGTGAATGGCAAATAACTTGGATAACTTTACCGCCAGCTAGTGTCGCCTGCCGCGAAATAATTAAATGCGGTTGCAAACAGATTTGTAAAGGACAATGTAGCTGTGTTAAAGCCCAATTACCATGCACAGCTCTGTGTAAATGTGGCGGGTGTAATCCAAATTCTTTGAATAATTATAGTTAAAATCATAAATTTCGAAAATGAAAATTAATAACTTCTCAATTAATTAATAAATATCTTTGTAATTAATCAAACATTAAACATTGTTAATATTTTAATGCCGTTAAGTTAGACCAGAAAATAATATTGTCATAAATTGTTAAATTAGTTTTGATGCCAGTAAAAATTATAAAATTAAAATCAAAAACCTCATACTTAAAGGTTAAAGATATTTCGATCAATTAAGTAAAACCATACGTTTAGTTCACTGCATTATTTGTTAATAAAATGAGCATTTAAAGGGAATATAACCTCAGGTATTTGGTGTGGAACACCAACGCTTGCAGCTCTGGCCGCTCTTGCCTTTCGTTTGGCGCCACTGTACAGGGAAATTTGAAAAATTGAAGGGGTCTTCCGTAAAGATTGCTTTGCAGGTTATATTCCCTTTAAACTAAACTTTTCGTTTTTTATAGTTTAGAAATGAAAATTGTTTTAGCGACGTCCCCCAAAACAATCTCTCCCTTCCGCTCGGTTTCGGAGAAGCGCGCGCCTCTGTTAGAGTGGGGGTCGTTCACTTATGGATTTTACAGATTGTGACTGACTTAACTCGTTTGTCACAAGCGTCACAGACCAGATAGAGAATGGCTCCAATCTTTAATCGGCTTAATAAGTGTTTAATTTTACTTACAGAAAGTTTCATGCTTCTATCATAAAGTGCACAATTTTTCACCATTCCTCTAGACTATTTCTCTAACTACTTCCCATTCCTACAAACTATCCAACGCGACCATATGGGGATGCCGAGGGACGTAAAATAATTGTTTCCCTAACAAAATCTAAAAGAGGGGTAACGTATTGAAAAATATTCGTTACAGTAGTCAGGTTATTCCTCCTCGAACGGCAAAGATGAATATGGACATCGGCACCTAAGAATCGTGGTCTATATCTATATCTATATTTTTAAAATTTTTTGAGGGCACTTTGTACTCAAAACCCAATAAAGAAATGTATCATGTTTTCAAAGACAGTTTCAGAATTATGAAAGCAGAGTCCTTATCAATTTGCCCACTGAGGAATTGTTGCGATTCCCTTTAATGTTTGTCACGTAAGAGAGCAAATTAAAACTTGTGTCAAAAACCTCATTTATTTCTGTTATAAATTTCAAAAATTAATAGCTTGGTACAAATACATTTCCAAAAGAAGTCTTTCGCGTTTTTTTTACCTTTAAAATAATTAAGCACGTTCGTAGGGTCAATAATTGATTTATCTTATTTGATTTGACTAAGACAAAAACACCGATGGTTTAAAAAGAGCTTGTGTGTTAGCAAGAATGCATTTATTTATACCTAGTGAGAATGTCTATGTCGAGACGGTTTTTAGCCTTTCTCTCAATCCACCCGTTGGCCCCCCCAGTACGCTCCTCCGCTTAAAATAAAACGAATAGTCCCGGTATTTCATTGGCTGCTTAAAATTTACTTCACCTAACGCGATGGAAATCAAACGCCGGTGACGTTTTGTCTTTCCCCCCGCGCGAGACGAGGGAAAGGTGTTCAACGTGCCCGGCGATTGTCGCAACATAATCCTTCTTCCTAAATATAAATAAATCCATTCTTGGTGTTAGATATACTGATAACTATATTTGGTATTTATAAATTTTCAGTAAATATTAAAAAGCAATTTTAAGTGCTTCTGGAAGTGTTATTTTACCTTCATTAACGTAAAACATTGTTGACACAACTGAATATACTGTTAGCCTATTTTTAGTTTGAAGTTTCATAAGACAATAATTTGAGAAATAAATAGAGTATATTCTATGATAAACATAAACTGTAACGTATACTGTTGATTTATTTGTAAGTTTTTCGATTTTTAAATTTTCCAGCCACAAAATGTTAATAAAAATGTTTAGGAAAAAAGTTAATATAGATCTTAATAAAAACGCATACTCACTTACTTCCTTTAGAAACTTGAAAAAAGAAAAACCAGAGATTTGTTTTTTATCTGCGAAACAATCTCTGGCTGAACAAAACGATCTCTGCATATTTAAACAATTTTACAAATTAAATAAATTGGCAATATAAAATGCAAACTGGTTAGTTTTTGCGTCGTCCTCTGCTAGTGTTGAAACGCGCGCTACTAACTGGCGATACCGGTGGCGCCATCTCTTATCCGGATCCTATGGCAATTTTCGCGCCAGAAAAATTATTTAATTAAAATCACCTACGTCGGCATTATTTTTAATTTGACCAATACATCAATACATGTTGATATTTCTTCTGCCCACGCGCATTGTCATATTTGACGGATCATTATTTTTTTGTAATTTTTAATTTTTACAGAATAGTCTCCGTTGAGTTTCAAGTTCGGAAATGCATTTAACAGGTGCTTTTTGAACATTTTAAGAGGTGCTTCAGAAATATTTCTGGTGGCTCCCTATAATAATTAGCTAGGCTAATACCCAAGGCCCAAGTCATCTAGCAACTTATAATGCCTTTAAACAGGTGACCGGGTTACAATGCGAATGCGTAGAAGGGTGGTGGCAAGCCCTTCATGCCACCTCTACAAAATTTTATGAAAAGGGGAAAACCCCTTTAACCAGTGGGGAGAGAACTTGCAAACTCTACGCAGAAGGAGTGGTTTCGAGTTTCACCCAGTGCCACAAGCTGTAATCGAACCCGGCTCGTCTTGCTGCGAGGCGAAAGTGCTAACCACTCCGTGACTCCGCCAACGGAACTGATGATATTGATCAAACCTTTCTTGGTAACAGTGGTAGTTTTACTCGGTATTTATGTACAGTGCACTAATCATCATCGGCAAGCTCTTTTGCTATGCGGTTCGATACAGCTATTTTAACAACATTTCTTATGTTTGAGAAAGTCTTCAGATTTTGAATCGTTTTCGATTTTCTTTTCATAACGTGACGTTTAAGTATTGTCGAACGGTCGACGTTTTTCGCTAAACGAAGATATTGCATAGCTTATTTTACTACTTTACATTAAAATCAGTTCCGTATAAAATAGTAGCGTAAAAACTTGTTGAGGATAACGGTAATAGTTGGTGTAGGGAGCTGTGGGCTCGCGTGGCATGAAGGGCTTGCCACCACCCTCCTACGCATTGTAACCCGGCCACCAGAATTAATGGCTTTAAAAGTCGCTTGATGACTTAGGACTAAGATGGTGCTTTGGGTATTAGCCTAGCTGATTATTATTATTATTACTCCGTAGCTTTGGCCATGGCCGCCATTTTGGTCGCAAATTTTTTATCTATAGGAAAGAATATAGTTGAAGTACTAGGACGTCACAGTGCCATACTTGGATTGATTTTAGTGGAAGAAACATAATGACTGACTATGAGAAAAATACAAATCGTATCAGAATAGTAATTTCCCTGAATATAAATGCATTCTTGGAAAACTGGTAAAATAAAACCAAGAGGCAAAAATCGAGATTTGGTCGAAGGCTAGCGGAAAAGCACCCTACCAGGATGAAAGCAGGCGTCCAATTTAACAAGCTAAACGCTCTACAAAAAATGCTAGAACACCACCGATAATTAGCTTGACACATAACTTATCATTAAAACCAGCTGGACACTCTTTATCGAAATTATAAATCGCTTGATTTTCAATAGGAGTTTTCTCTTTAAACCGGCGATTTGTTGGTAAGTTAGTAGGATTGCCACTCACCTGGAAATGTTATAGATTTCGAAATAAGCTTAAAACTTAAAGTAAGTGGCGGCTCTATCTAAAAAATTTAAAAAATGCTTTTAAAAGCGCTTCTAGGTGGCAGCACCTTCGAGGCCTTAAATTGAAAGGCGAGTTGTCTGCCGTCTAATGGCTTCCCGACACCACGTGTTTAATAAGATAATAATCACGTGATTCCGAAAAGCCAATCCACGCGAGAAGCTCCCAATTCGCCACACCTTTAAGCTAGGTTTTGAAGCTTACTTAACTTGTTTTTATTATTACGCTAACGACATCTAGTGCAAGCAAACGCAACTAGACAAGAGCCGCCACTTTCTGGGAATTTTAAATAAATGTAATAAGCCGGCGAGTTTAAATTTTCTGTTGTACCTTAAGCGTTTGTTTCATTTTTAAACATTGTATTGCCAACGACGCAATAAAACTTTTTTTTAGTTAAAGCATTACCTTCCTACTAAAATACAATTTCAAGTAAATTCATTAACTTAAGATAAAATACGTAAAGGGTAAACAGGGAAAAGTGAGGTAAAATAAATCTGAAAATATGGTAGTTACCCTGGTTTGTGATCGTTGAAGTGGTCAGTAACATATTCCTTGTTTGAAGTCTCTGTTATCGTCCAAGTGTAAAGAAAGGCCAACAAAATGGTGATAAACAAAGATATATTAATATCCAACAAAAGTGGAGTGGGACCAACGAAGCGATAGAAAGGGCTCAAACTACAGCGTGTATGACAAGGGATAAAACACGCTGGTTAATCCTTTAACAAAACTCAGATTACCTTCTTGCTCTTTTTTACTTTTTCACATTGTTTGAGCTTTGTTAATAAATTAAAATCGAACAGATTCATTTATTGAAGTATTTTGTTACAGTTCTGTTAATATGCAATTAGTTAATTTACTCTTAATTAGCCTTCTCAGTTAACATAGTGTAACATAGAGCAACGCGAAAAGTTAACTTAGGTGTTGGATTTTTATCTGCTAAACCGACGCTTTTTATAATGGTGAACCGTATGCTTGGTCCAAAGTGGAAATAAACTATAGTTCAAATAATTTGTCCAAAGGATAAATGCAATATGGTTCAAATAATTGGTCCAAAATGGAAATAAACTATAGTTCAAATAATTTGTCCAAAGGATAAATGTAATATAGTTCAAATAATTTGTCCAAGGGATAAATAAACTATAGTTCAAATAAATTGTCTAAGGGAGAAATAAACTATAGTTCAAATAATTTGTCCAAGGGAGAAATAAACTATAGTTCAAATAATTTGTCCCAGGCAGAAATAGACTATAGTTCAAATAATTCGTCCAAATGGGAAATAAACTATAGTTTAAATAATTGGTCCAAAGGATAAATGTAATATAGTTCAAATAATTTGTCCAAGGGATAAATGTAATACAGTTCAAATAATTTGTCCAACGGATAAATGTATTATAGTTCAAATAATTTGTCCAAGGGATAAATAAACTATAGTTCAAATAATTTGTCCAAGGGAGAAATGAACTATAGTTCAAATAATTAGTCCAAATTGGAAATAAACTATAGTTCAAATAATTTGTCCATAGGAGAAATAAAATATAGTTCAAATAATTTATCCAAATTGGAAATAAACTATAGTTCAAACAATTGGTCCAAAGTGGAAATAAATTATAGTTCAAATAATTTGTCCAAAGGAGAAATTAACTATAGTTCAAATAATTGGTCAAAATTAGAATATGCACTGAAGTTCAAATAATTGGTCAAAATTAGAATATACACTGAAGTTCAAATAATTGGTCCAAATGGGAAATAAACGTTAGTTAAAGTAGGTAAGAGTTAGATCTTACTGCCAACAAAATGAACTACCGGACTCTTATAAAAGAAAAAATGGATAATTTTATTGTTCTTTGTTCCTCCATAAGCACGAAAAGAAACGGAAAACGAATATTACAATGATGATCATAACTATTACAACAAGAATTTGAGACCGATATTTTCTTTTTTGTTTTAAGTTTGTTTTCCTATAAAAAGCATTTAGCATTAATTCCCAAAATTAGACCTACGTATAATATAGATTATACAATTTTTTTCATATAATACCGTATAATATAAACATCAAGTATTGACATTTTGTATTTTTTGTTATATTTCAATATATTAAATAGGAAACAACGCCAAACATTTGGAGCGCAATAATAGCCGTAATATCGTATACTCAGGCATTTATAAATATATTTTGTACACACGCTTATATAAATATATTTACACGAGAATTTCTTCGTTGGGCAATGACCGAGTGTGACGTTACAAAATCAACGCTAACAAAAAAATCCAGTACTTCCATTTCGTGATTCGACTGCACTTGTTCGTCACTGCAAAATTCAAAAACAAATCTGGATTTAGTATAGATTTGCTAGGAGCAACAAACACAAGGAGAACGCAGCTAGCCTTTAAACACGCTAAGGCAGTGTTGTGTACAAATTTCATTGGACGAGCCTTTACGCTTAAAGTTTTACGGAATGGGGTAAGACAATTTCCGATTTTTCCCCTTCCGACGGCAGCACGGGGGGGGGGGGGGGGAAACACTCCGTTTTAGGTGGGGTGGCGGAGTGGTTAGCACTTTCGCCTCGCAACAAGAGGAACCGGGTTCGATTCCAACTTATGGCACTGGATTAAAACTCGGAACCACTCTTTCTGCGTAGAGTTTGCCAGTTATCTCCCCACTTTTAGAGGTTAACGGTAATAGTTAGTCTAGGGAGCTTGCCACCACCCTCCTACGCATTGTAACCCGGCGACCTGTTTAAAGGCATTAAAAGTCGCTAGATGACTTGGGCCTTGATTATTACGATTGCAGGCTCTCTCCTTGTAGGCGTAGAATATTTTCCGGGTATCACGATATATATTCACATTTGATAGGTTTATAGAATTATATTTTAATTAGGTTCGTGTAATTTATTGTCATAATTGCTGCACTACATAAAATTAGGGAAATAAATATCTGCAATAAATGAAATAAATTAGCGTGAATTACTGTAAACATGCCGCATCGGATGATAAGCCACACCCCTAAAAATAGTCCCAAGAAAAATATATATATAAATCCCAACTTCCTAAATATTACGGTATAGTAAGTAAGTTCTTACCTAGAACTAACAATCATAAGTTCATACCATAGTATGAAAACCCCCATTATTCGTTCCATTATATAACGTACTACTGGCTTGTGGCAAATTCCATGACAAATCAACCATTTTTTAAAATTTGTCCAGCCTACCCTCTTAGATTTCGCTAAAATTTGGTTTATAGGGTATTTTTGGGCCAAAAAGCCGATTTCCAATTTTTTTTAATGAACTTTAAAAAATGGAAAAAAGTGACCATGGCCTCTACAGTCAAAAATGCATATCTTTTGATATAATAGTCCGATTTTAACCAAAACAAAGTCTCATTGCTCCGAAGGGTTTCGTATCTTTTATTGACGAAAGAACTGCGGCATTTACTTGGTCAATTGGTGCTGTAGAAAATAATTTTTTTCTCGAAAACTAAAAATAATATATTGGGGTTTCAACATTATCTAGTAAATCATGGATGGGGAATTCGAAAAAAGTTATTAAAATATTTTAAAAAATTGAGTAACAAGTAAAGGTCAAAGGTCAAATGATTCAATCTTAATTTTCATAACTAACGGTTCAATGTAGAATGTTCTTGATTTTTATTTGAAAAGAACGCAAACATTTCTTTATAATAACTTTATTTTGGTTAAAATCGGACTATTATATCAAAAGGTATGAATTTTTTACTTTAGAGGCCATGGTGCCTTTTTTCCATTTTTGGCCAAATTTGGTATCAAATATCTCCAAAACCATTTAAAGTTCATTAAACAAAAATTGGAAATCGGATTTTTGGCCCAAAATTACCCTATAAACCAAATTTTAGCGAAATCTAAGAGAGTAGTGGGGATCAATCTCATCTACCGTTAAATACAAGTATTGAAATTTATAGATCGCTTACTAGAATCTACATTACTAATAGACCTGATTACTGGTCATAGTGTCACAATTTCTGTATTCAAATCACTTGTATACTTATGTTTATTTACTTTTATTATTTCTTTTTTTTTCTTCTAAACCCTAGGCCTAAAAGTCGTTTTTCGACTTGGCCACGCCAAAAAAACTGTAACCTCTATGTTATTGTTATTAAAGAATTATTATTATACCTCTGGTTGATTTGTCATGGAATGACCATTGTACCTCAGTTACTGTTTTGTAGTAGGTTTTTTTATTAGACTATGCATTTTAACTGTGTTCTTTTACACTTTTCAATTGGATTAGAGTGTCTTTGAATTTGCCTGCCCAAATTCGCTAGATAAGCGATTGTTAACTTTTAGCATATTACAAGCGGATTCGAGCCATCAGCGTTTCAATTACTTAAAAACCATTGCGGTTTTAAAATTCTGTGTGCCGGTTAAAATATATAGCAATTAAAAATAGACCAATATTTTGGGGCTAGTCGAAAATCTTTTGACAAAATTTAAAGCTGAGCTATAAAACTCTAAATCATCTTTGCTATTACTACGAAAACCATATTAATAAAAATAATGTTAATAGAATCCGAAGAAGTTGTTAAATTAAATAATGAATAAATCAATTTTAATCAGTTATATCCTATGCAAATAAGGGTTACGAAAGCGGGTTTATTAGATTAAAATTACGGTCCAATAAAAGCTCCTAAAATATGATATCCATATAAAGAGTGTTTTGTACTATGAAACTACAATAGGGGCACATTTTTCAATTGCACATATATTATTCTAGACAATCTACCGATACGCTTTGCAAATAAGAAACTAACTGTAGCATATAATGTATATATATGATATACTTAAATAAACCTAAGCAAGTTCTCGTTGCTTTTTCAAAATGCCTTATGCGGGAATACATCTGATTATATTTATTTGTATTGCATTTATTTACGACAACTTTTATGCTCTCAGAGTAAGCTCCTTCCCTTTAAAAAAATCCAATCAGTTCAGCATCTCATTAATCGTCTCAACATAGTCATAAATTATGCATGGTAATTATCTTCTCGACGTAAGACAGGTATTATAAATTATTCATTTAAAATTATTAAAAATTTGTTTTTGCTAGGAATTTGAAATTGTTATAGGTCGCTTAACTCGAGCCGGGGTCATTCCAATGCATACATCCGCTATCGCATTTCGTAAAGTTCATATTGGGTTATGGCTTGGTATTTAAATTGATTTTGAAGCTTGGTGGTGGTAGGTCGGTTCATTGTACGTAAAAGCATAAGAAACCAAATAACAAGAAGCAAGACCCTTCCATATTGTTTTAATCGGAACGTTTTTGGACCCTGACCCTCGTCCTTGGTAGTAAAAAATTTCGCTTTGGGCATATTTAGACACTAGAGGGCTCTGTGCTGAACTACACTTTCATTGAACAATAACTCCGAAAATCAGTTAAGTTATAATTTGGGGTAATGAGAAAGATTTTTACACCGACTAAGCCGAAGATGGCGCTACAAAACACTAGGGGATTTGTCCTACCATGGACCAAGAATCTAAGGGGACTCACTGTTCTGAATATTTTGTCACGGTAAGCGTGGCCTAAATCGGAAGGCTTACTGAGGCTCACCAGCCGCTTTGAAGCTCCTCAAGAATTATGTTCAACTATAACTACGAGAGACTTAGTAGGGGTTCTGGCGACAGAACGTGCGATAAAGTTAGGTTTATAAATGAAATGGATTCCAGTGAATTTTATAAAAAAAACCTCGGCCATATGCGGTTTACTGGTTATTTTTACTTAACACAATGGTTAGTTACCATACCTAATCTTTTAAAGAACCAATTTAAAAAATAAAAGGTCTAAAACTTTACTTCTTAAGCCTAATCATTTAACCGACAACAACATCCCCTGTATGTTAAATTTGAACGGGAACGCTCCAGCTTCTCTACCAAACAAAGTCGGAAATCAACTTCAGCGACGCCAAGTTTGTCCACATTGAACTAAAATTACGCGTGATTTTCTTATTCCCAGTATGGACGCGTGCTTTTTAAAGCCTGAACAGTGAGTCCCCTTAGATTCTTGGTCCAAGATCCCGCTTTTATTAAATAACGGTGCGCGATGCACTCTCCTTAGCATCTGAGAGCAACAAACACAGCACCACACACAAGAAGAACGCAGCTAGCCTTTAAACACGCTAACGCAGTGTTGTGTACAAATTTCATTGGAGGAGCCTTTACGCTGCACGTTTTACGGGCGTGGGAAGACAATTTCCGAATTTTCCCCTTCCAACGGCAGCAGGCGCTAAAGCGTCTAACCAATGAAAACTGTACACAAGAAAATAGATGACTTTTGACGGGTTGCGTTCTCCTTGTGTGGGGTGCTGTGTTTGTGGCTCCTAGTTAGCATGATCCAATTAACACGTGCCACGGATCTTGAGGAACACACAAAGGTACGACTTCACTCCTACAAGTTCCTCCTAGGTGGTTTCTGTCGCTGGCTTAACCTCTCTCTTAAATAGAAGCCACTTACAAGGAGACGACCCGAGGTGATAATCACCGATTTTGTTCAAACTCGGGTATAGTGTACACCTCCATGTACCTTAAAGAACCTCTGGTTCCTTGTTTGTGTTGTGCTCATTATCACCAATAGTCACTGAACTGATTTTCAGAGTTATATTTGGAATCAAGGGTTAGTTCAGCTTTGGTTCAGTACAGAGCCCCCTAGTGTCTAAATGAGCCCAAGGCTAAATAAACTAGTAAGGACTATATGATAATTCTCACTGGGCGAGGGTATCAGTGTCCTAAGAAAGGTTCGAACGGAAAATTAGTATGAATTTAATAAAGAAGTGTTATACTTGTAGGTGTTAAGTAAATTATGAAGAAAACGAACCCTTTTGTGAGCTTTCGGAGGCGTGTAAGCCGGACGTCCACTGGTGACTTCCCAGAACTTTCTCCTCGCTTCTCGTGTTGATAATCTTGGATACTGTTGCAGTGCATTTTAACCTTAACTCGCCGCCTTTGTCGAAATGGTGCTGCCGGACTTGGAACTGAAGCCCCACCACTGGAACCTCGGATTTCTCGTGACTATACGCTATTATGTAATTTTTGGGAGCCTAAAAGCCATTAAAACAAAGTCAAATGATGTTCCGCAAATAAACTGTTTGTTAGCTAGGTTTTATCACAATTTTATTCTATAAGCTACTACGAGAAGCCAATAAAATAAAACATGTACTATCGCAGTCTCGACGCAGATTCCGTTGGGCGCAAATTTCCCGCCAAATCGCGGATGTGTATACCATAAGTTTATAAGATTTTAATATGAGTATGACACTTTCGATTCTTAACGTACAAACGTTTTACTGAGAGCTATTCACTAGAGACGCTATAACGGGCTTCGTAACCGTTTTGTGTCCGCTCGCAACCGCGTCTCACTTACAACTTGTTAGTCCTTGACAACGCCTCGCTAGGCGGTGATTTATTTCTTGTGATGATGTCACTCCATGATTAGTTCTCAGTAAAATATTATCCAAAGATACACACCTATGGAACAATATTATAGACTTATGGTGTACCGCACCTCGGCTCCAAATTTGGCAAGTCTATTACTTCTCTTTAAGATTCAAAATGTAAACATTACACTGCGAATTGATAAATCATATTTTACCGATGAAAATAATTGAAAATTGATATATGGCGGTGTTCACCTGGCACTTTTGTTTCTTCTCAAACGTTTTTCAAACAACGGGAATCTACGTTGGTACATGTTCAAAGCGAATAACTTTAGAAAATAGGTAGATTCATACTTATCTCGTAAGAAATATATTATTTACTTCTGATTTTATGTATTTTGGCTATTCGCAGTACTCATAAGAATCTTTGAATCAAATTTCCACATAAAATATTTCAATAAGAACTTTTTTTTAAAAGTCAAAATTTCAGCCAGAGATTCCAACAGTAGACCGGTTTCGCCCTTTTGGGGCTCATCAGTACTGTGTAGGAACTCTGGCTATCCTCGGAAATCTGCCGATATCAGTAAAACTAATAAACAATCAGAGTGCCCTATATGTGAGCAGTCCAGTGCAATTTATAGAACTTGTTTCACACGGAATGTACCGTAGAGGGATAATTCTTATAATCCGTGTGATCATGGATATATACAGGTGTTTCAAAAGGTTATGTAAAAATTTTAAGGAGTTGTAGGAGGTGAGTTGAGAAGCATGCCTGATTTTTTTTCCATTTCCCTACGATGAGTTAAAAGAGTGTCAGAGAGCTTCAAAGTGTGGCCTACTAGCCCCTGGAAGTAGGCTGCATCAAGCGCCAAACCAAGCAGCAGGGAAATGCGAACATTAAGGTTTGGGTTCGTGTGATAGGTAAAAAAGGACTTTGTAAACAAATCGATGTAACCAGCGTAAAAAAAGTAAACTTAAACAGTGTTTAAAGTCGTGATGGACCGCGATTTCTCATCACATTCAAACTGCCACAATGGAGTTCACTTCGGAAGAACTGTAGGATATTCATTTCGTGTATGGACTAGCGGATGGCAATGCTTTGGCTGCTCAACGTCTCTACCCGAACCAGCGCATCTCAGTCTCACGGACTTTTACCAATGTCCATCTTCGATTACGGGAGGCAGGCACATTCTGGGTATGTTACTTAATTTTTACTAGAACTTCTCTACGATTGGTTCGTTACAAACGTATTGTTCGTTTTACAGAACAGGAGCGAAGAAGGTCGACCACGGGTTGCCTGCAAATGTGCAGTTGGTTTTGCCCTTGTTGCAGCCTACTTCCAGGGGCTAGTAGGCCACACTTTGAAGCTCTCTGGCCGCCTGGCGCTCTTTAACTCATCGTAGGAAAATGGGAATAAACAGGCATACTTCTCAACTCACCCCCTACAACTCCTTAATTTTTTTGCAAAACCTTTTGAAACACCCTGTATAATGCTTATGGATTTCCTAATCGTAGGCTTCTCAAGGCATTCAGCCACGCTCTCCGTTTGAGGAGAAAAAAAAACGCGCCCCCTACCACCCCCTTCCAGGTTAGCCGGAAATTCGAGTTTTTAAATCTTCTGCACATGATCAAATTCAAACCTTGTTTCCATTCGGCTCTTAAAAGTCTTTTCAGAATTCAGATGGTTTTTTTCTTTTAATTAATAATGAAGTTTTGAAGGTTTTTTTTAAAATTATGCTAAAGTCTAATCAACTTACCTTAAGTTTTACCAGTGATATAAAATCAGGAATAGTAAATTCAAGACATTTGTGGCCGCGGCCGCGGCTCACGTAAATCATACACGTGGATTCACGAGCAGACGACAGACTGGTTAAAAACAAAGTTTTCCACCCAATTTCCGACTCACTTTGAAGTGACGTCACTAGATGGCGCTGACTGCTGAAAGACATTTGCTGTCTGCGTTTTCCCGCAGTAGGGAATCCATAAGCATTATATATATCTATGGTGTGATATTGAAAAAGTTGAAATGGAAAAAAAAATTGGGTGTTCACGAGGCACGAGCTAAGTTATAGATTGTCAAAGTAAGAAACTCGATGAATTCTGCGTTTATTCAAAATCCGTTTAACTAACTTCCGTTTCCCTTCTATAAAGTTGATGACGCTTATTTTGGAATAGGCCTTTCTATAAAATAAGCTACGCTTGCTAAACTTGTTTTTTGTTCGAAATACGGAGAAGTTCAGTAAAAACAAGATGTCTCGTCGAATTTACTCTTATGTTCAGGGCTTTTCATCGATCCATCGCCCGTGACGCAGCAGCAACATCAAAACAAGAAGACCAATGTTACTTTATACAAAGGCCTATTCGCTTAATTTACGTCATATCCCGTGAACAAGGTTTCTTTATGTAAAATTCATTTATGGTATATTTATGAGTTATTATGTTACATATGCATCACGGAACGTTTGTAGAGTTTCGGAACGTAATACATTTAATAATGGACTCTGTCCTGAAATGTTAGTTTATCTTACAATTGTTGGTGGCGTATTGCCAAAAGGCAGGGGAGTCTGTGACTATGCAAGAGCATGGTCAGGGTGCCTTATCAAGGATTCTATATTTTTAGAAGGATAGGAAGTGACTAGGTTCGCCTGTATAAACGGCCTGGCGGGAAGAGCGTGGAGTTTTACAAAAGAGTGACGTCACTTTTACCGCTTTTACTCACCCCCAAGGCCAAATCGCTCAACGGCGAAATGGGCTTTGGCGCCTTCACGCTAGTGATATTTGACCTTGGATGGGTAATTTTTGGAAGGAGCTACTGCGCAGTAGCGAGTTTTCTTCCCGGCGCGAAAGCGCCATCACTTCCTATCCTTCTAAAAATGTAGAATCCTTGGCCTAATAGACCTCACGGTTAGGGGCCCGTGTTTTAGACAGTCCGTAACTGGTTTCTTTGTAGAAGTTCGCATGTGCAGGTTGACCACACCTGGTATATTCTAAAAAATATACCTATTTTGAAGGTCTTCCGATTTTACATTAATTTTAGACGTTTGAAACATTGCAACCCAGATTACATCAGTTATTGAGCGACATAATACAGGTGGCAATGATAAAACCGACAGTTACTTTAAATCTGATTCCCTTTAAAAACCAACTGTTTTCCCTTCTGAAATATTTGTAACCAGCAAACTATATTTGAATAGATTGGGAATATCTAGGGAAGACTATTGTGGTCCTGATGATTTTCATAAAAACGGGTGTGGCTCACAGTGAAGATTTTGCTCGCGACGTGTTAAGCTAGACTCGGCTCCTAGTCGACACTAAGCCTTGTCTCCTTTGCTCTTTTTTACCATCTAAATAATGTGCTTTAGACCAGGTTTAGGAAGAAAACTAATCAGGGTTTCTTAGATTTATATTATGGTAAGTCTGTTTTTCGAGTTAGTATCGTTGATTTCTTTTCCTTAGCATGGTTTCTTAGCGACGACAGTCAGCCAATGAATTTGAAAAAACGCATTTGGTCTTATATTCGACGTAGTTTAAGCCCCGCCCGTTTATCGAGCTGCTTTCTGAGCACAGTGGGAACGCATCCGTAGGCATTCCAAGTGTATACATTTATAGTTTCCTGTTGTAAGTTCTATACTTTTATTACAAGTTTTCCTATAGTTTCCTTTATTTACTAGGCATTGTACCTTCAATAAAATCGACTACAAACTTCCCATTTTTTCCTAAAAATCTTTTAAATAAATATTTCTTATATCAAATACCACAAGTGGAGTTGTCGCAACAAATCTTCAAAAGGTTACTGCGTTGTGCTTTGATATACATGATCTAAACACGAGAATATAGCCTTACCTGGCCGTCATTGATGAACCAATTGAGTTCGGGTGGAAACCTGGGATTGGCTGAAGTGCAATTGACATTAACTGAATCTCCGACTCGGTATTTGGTTTGGCTTCCTGTTATTAGAGGGGCATCATCTGCAACAGATAATTAAACGATTCGCTGTTTTACTAATTGCAACAAAGCTTTGATTTCGCTCGGCACCTTAAAGGGCCCTGTTAACTTCGTTGACACCTAAAAATATTTATTGACCTAGCTTACAAAGTTCACACATACTCTGCAAACTTGGTGTTAAGTGTAATTTTCAGGTAACGATGAGTGAGGAATCTCCTTCACCAACTAATTTTTCTTTGAGACCAAGGCTTATGGAAATTTAAAACGCGTCTCTATGAAAATGGAAGCTTAATTCGGCGAAATAATGACAAATTATTGGATAGAATCATCAAAATGACTCTTATAAACACTCGTTCCGTTTTTAAAAATTTAGATAAAAAACGTGTTTTTACTGGTATTTATGGCTTTCAACGTAACTTGGTAGTCATTCTACCAACAAAAAAGGTAAACTACTAACTTCTCTTCAGTAGCTGAAAACCATGGCTACGCAGGGTTTTGGTCACTTATACCAAATAAAAGGGCTCTCTACAGGGTGTTGCAGATTTGAATACTCAAAACATAGCTGAAAGCAGTAGTTCCCTACAATAAATATACACGATTGTTTGTTTTTATTTAAGATTGTGTACGTTAAAGGCTATTGGCTAGTAGTAGAACTGTTTTTTTTCCCCACAACCTCCAAGCTCTTTGAAAATTAGGGCTTTTTTGACCGAACCAGATTTATTTTTAAATTTACGACTATGCTCTACCGGTGGAAAAATACATTTTCCAAAACCGAGAACACTTGTTTGATTTTTCTGAAATTTAGAAACCAAAGCCTTCCATACCTAAAGCCCTGATCGAGCAAATTGAAACACCCTGTATTTTAATTTCGCAGACCCTGGATTTTGGCGCCCAGTTTTACTTCTTTAAAGAAAAACAATTTTGTGATTCTACTCCAAAATTTCTATATCTAAGCTTAATATGAATTTTAACGAATTTAAAAGATAGTTCCCAAATGCTTTCTACCATTTTTTTTGTTTATGTATATGACGATTTAATAGATACTTACCAGATATAACTTCTATTTCACGTCACCACGTTGCATGAAATTTGTGGCGCGCTTTTAACGAAGCTAAGAAATCCTTACTACAAGTGGCACTAATGTAAGTTATAAGTTTCTAATGTTTGGAAGCTAAAACAGGGGCTTCCGATGAAACTTTGGTGTTGAACCTCTATCTATACACAGAATGATCTAAACGCCTGAAGCTCCTGCTTATAGAATTCCTGTTTGACATCCTCCGTGTTTCAAGGACTCTTAGTCTGAGCATTAAGCGTGTTATAATCTAACAGCTTCAGGTGATGGTGAAGACTGGTAGGGATCTCGGTAGAGTTTAGAATATGATGAATAGGATTTGTCTTCTAGACTTCGGTCGTTTACATAGTGACCTATAACTACTCGAAGAATATTAAGAGTCCTCGACCTACTGCGCCACTATGACCTTCGCAATGTGAAAACACTCAGAAAAGAGCGTTAAAATATCAACCAGAAATAATTTTGAAGTTCGAGTTTAGGGAATTTTTTAATGGTACTTGTACGGTTGTTTCGCCAAGTCTCAAATAGATGTTTTGTTTAACTAATTATTTTAAATCCGAACGATTTAATATCCTTAGGTGGTGCCTTGTGTAATAGCCTAGCTGATTATTCTTGTTATTTGCCTGTTAAATATTGGTAATTAATTGGATAAATTAGATTCTAAAGATGTACTTTTTTAAGCATCAATATCAAGCGAAATTACATAGCTGCCGTGGTTGTAACGGTGACACAATAGGTCTATCTTGGTTGTCGTTGTACCTGTGATTATATAAAATCTTATTTAAACAATTCACACAAACTAAATAGTGCTACTTCGGTATACTTTGAATTTGTGACTATTCTTCAGTTCAAAATATTACACCAGCGATAAAGTAAATTTTTGTGAAGAGCTAAGGTGATCTACATGAAGAGAGCATATTTAAAAATATAACAACATTATAAGTAGAATAGTTACACAATTAAGGCGATATCGTTATTTCATTGTACATAATGGTTTGTTTAAAAGTATAAATAATAAATGAGTAAGATTTCGCTCTAATATCTCCATTACGAAACAAGTAACTTGGTTTGAAGTTTTGTTATCTCTCTTTGTGGGCCTCCCCACTTCAAAAACGTTATGAAACCAACTCTTGTGTCTTCATCGTCAAAAGGGGGAAAACACTCGCAGATAAATTAACATAATGGAATATTGAAGGGAACAAAATATGTGTGCTGTAGGACTAAATTATTCCCTTTGTAACTATAATTACGTTAAGTAAAACCAGGGGTAGAGTCAGGTAGGTAGGCCAAGTACGTTAGAGCTTCTAAATCTTTTGAGCCCCCCTTAGAATGATTACAATTGATTTTTTGTGTGCAATTTAAAAGAAATGTAAATTATTTAATTTTTAATTACTTTGCATCCTCTTAGTAATATTTTCAAGTACCAAGGTAAGTCATGCTCTATCTGGCCTGCTAAATGATGCCGCGACTGGGTACAAAATAAATTACTGTGTTTGCAGTGGAAACTAACTTTTGGCTTACATTGAGCCACCTAGGAGCAACAAACACAGCACCCCACACAAGTGGATTTTCTTGTGTACAATTTTCATTGGTTAGACAACCTAAAAAAGGTAGGGGGTGTCGATCAAGTTGCTACATTAATGAATGAAAAAAACACACGAGACATTTACGTGGACATTTTGGCAGCTAGGAGCAACACACACAAGGATAAAGCAATTTGTCAAAAGTCGTGCATTTTCTTGCGTACATTTTTCATTGGTTAGAAGCTTTAGCGCCTGCTGGCGTCGGAAAGGGAAAATTTTGGAAAATTGTCTTCCCCCGCCCGTAAAACGTTCAGCATGAAGGCTCGTCCAATGAAATTTGTACACAACACTGCCTTAGAGTGTTTAAAGGCTAGCTGCGTTATCTTTGTGTTTGTTGCTCCTAGGTGCCAACTAGATAAGTTCATAAATTACCTGATTGTTGTCGGCTTGCACACGATTTGCCATTTGAAGTACAAAAAAATCGACTTAGCAATTTATTAACTTCTCGAGTTGCCCACTACTTGGCAATTAAGCTTCCAGGTATGTAGGTTAGATATTATTAACTAGTATTAATTTTTTACATACAAATAGTTGTAAAATGTTTTTTAATTATTTTTAGAAACTTTAGCAGGGAATATTGTATAAACAAGCAGACCTCCCGACGGATTTCGTAGACCTTGACGTAGCTGGAAAATTCCAAGAGGTAAAACTTTCAATGGGCTGTAATTTTGGCATGACAACCAAGAATGTATTTGACAACACAAAAAAAATAATTTATAAATGTGAAAAAATTCGAAAAATGAAAAATCTAAAATGTATAAAAAATATTAAAAAAAAATGGTTAATGCGAGTATTTTTCGGTAAATTAGACTATTCAAATGTGGTAAATCCCAAATCATTGAGGTAAATTCGACTAAATTGGACAAAGTCAATATTAAATTGGGTAAAATTGAGTAATATTGGGTTAATACCAAAAATTTAAAATAAATGAAGTAAAACAAGCTATATATATATAAGCAAAATTTAGTAAATTTAAATGAATTTAGGTAAATTGGACCCAATTTTTGATATTTTGTATAAATTTTAATTTTGTCAATTTTTAATTTTTTTACCTTAAAATCTATGATCTTCCCGTGTTAAATCACATAAAACAAATTTTATATTGCGTTTTGAAAAACATTTTCGGTTGCCATAGCAAAACTATAGCCCATTGAAACTTTCCCTTTAGGAATTTTCAAGTTATGGTAAATAAAATCGGTGGATTTCCTTGAAAGTGCGAGTCTGTTATTTAGGCGAATCTGTGAAGCTACTTTTAAGTTTTGTTTGTTAACGTTTTTATTGTAGCCCAGGTCAAGGTACATATAAAATGTATGCCAATTTGAAAAATGTACAGTGAGCAATTTAATTTCCGAAGGTGAGAAATTTGGAAACACGCAAAGCTACGCCTCAGTTCATTAATAAGAAAGTAAGTAAAGAATTGTCCATCCTGAAAAAGGATACACAAGCTAAAGCTTAAACAAATTTGATGAAATTTAAAAACTTACAAAACTATAGCTCGTACCCTTGGAATTTCGGGCTATTTCATTTTATTTCATTTAATTTTTCACTCGAAGATCTATTTGGTTCGAGATTCGCGTCTTTATGTTTGCTCGAAGACACTATTGGCAGGAGCTATTTGTAAGTTTTTAAATATCTTAAATTTTTTTAGGGTATAGCTTTTTTATCCTTTTTCATTACGGACTATTCTACTTATTCGCGTTTTTTAACACTCTTTGCGATGCAGTCCATAGCCTTGGTACTTCTCTTTCTACGCTACTGATTCCCTTGTTCACCAATTGTGTGTATACAGAGATGGATGAAGATTTAATTGAAGCTGTATAAGCCCAAATCTAAAATTATTCATGCTTAACATACTTAAGGAATTTTAAAATAGATTTTCGTCATAAGAGTTAAGACAATTGGTCGGTTAATCATTCAAAAGAACGCGATTGCCTTTGAGGAGAATTCTGACTTCAAAGCGACTGTTCTAAAGAATCAGGAAGGACATCAAGTACAATCCGGATCCAAAATTAATGTTATAAATTTTAAAGGAAAACGCTAGTTGAACACGTGCCGAGACTCGGTAATGAAGAGGGAGGTGGGTGGAAGGGACAGGGACGTACCTGAAGCTTTGAAGGTGGAGCTGGGCAGAGGGTCGGCGATCACCTGCGGCGTTTTGTCTCCCAGAATGAGCTGCTCGCTGCTCATGGCGAAGACGTGGGACACGATGGAGGTGCAGTTGATCGTTAGAGTGCCGTCCGTGAAGAACATCGCGTCCGCTTTGAAGAATAGCCCCAGCATTGTGATGGTTAGCCCCTCCGAATCGTTAATAGCTGGATAGTTAATGAGATAATGAGGAAGAGCCTGTGGCGAAGAGAATTCTATTACAACGACTGGAGATTCCTCAAGTCACGCGACTTTGAATGAAGAGAGGCAGAGAGAGACATAGGGTTGGATGCCCCGTAGTTAAATCCACTTCCTTAAGACGAATACGTGCTAATTCCAAACGTGACATTTTGGTTTTCAAATATCACCATTGAAGATCATATTTTGAAGTTAAGCATCTAACATTTTAAGATTAATTAAGATAAAAGCGGTGTGGCAGATGGATTTTTAATATTTAGAATTAACATAATACGACTTTAAGCTACTGACCTTTTTCAGGTGGATATATGAAATTTGTTAAGTTAATCCTAAAATATTCTTAAGATGACAGATCAAAGACAAGATCCTCAGCGTGGCTTTATCTTGGTTTTAGTTAAATGCAGTTACCGATTGGTGGTAAAACAATGGTTAGCTAATCACTTTTCTTACCGGTTGGTCAATGGTTTTTAAACCAGACGCAACACTTATTCCGTTGATATAAAGCCCGCTTTATATTTTAAAGCTAGTAGAAATAGAACACTATGCCAAGGGAAAGGGTAGGTTTCAATCGGCTTTGTCTAGGAGCTACCAAGGTCTAACAACTACCGCTTAACAGATACTCAACCAGTAACAAAAGAACTTCGTGGCAGAAGCTACTCAAACTACACCGTGACTCTGAAGGTAGCACCTTCGGTGTAGTACGGCAGCGCCTCCAGTGGAACTTTTAAATAACTTCATGACATTGTATACCCTTTCCCCGTTGTCATGGTGCTCTAACAATCGAATAATCTACCTAGTATTGGTCTTTCCAAGTATTACTATTTTCTATGAGGCCAGTAGCTATTCTGGATAATAATGAGATGATTTATTAAGACCATAGTGAAACACTTTAAAAAATATGAAAGTGCTCCTCATGGGCCACCCTCTAGAACCGCGTGGGGTGTCCAAAAAGTCGATTATGCATTACGTAAGTAAGAGCTATACCCAGATTTCAAATCTAAATGATAACAATTTCGAACGTTGAGATCACCATTTCTCAGGTCGAGATTGAAGTGTTTTTACTTTTTACCAAGGACAGTAGATACAGGGACAAGAAAGCAGGAAAAAAATTACGATTTTAAACGTCTTCATATTCACGGGGAGTTAGATGTAAAAAAACCGCGGCCATTTTTAAGACGTGGTTCACTATGGGCAGTATTATTGTAGTTAGTTTTTACCATTTGGATGTTATATTAAAAATAAAACTACGAGCTTAAATAAAAAAATGCCCATTTGTTTTGAACACTTAAGCCTCGTCAAGAACCGCTAAAATTAGGTGACCGCCATTTTTTTTGTTTACAATAACTCTCCTTGCGTTTAGGTCGCTTTAGCTGATATATTCCAACAGAGGCCGCCAATAAAGTTTCTCGTCTCTGTATCTACTATCCTTGTTTTTACTAATTTCGAAGGTCAAGATCTCCATTTATCAAAAAATCGCCTATTTGGGAACCTTTGCTCTAAAACAAATTAATAATTCAATGAAAGCGAAAACCAGCGTATCTCTTGAAACGTGAGTTATCACGTATTCGAAGTAAGGCAACAGGGTTAAGTATCGAGATGGTGGGTGCAGGAAGGGGAGAATCTCGCTCACTTCATTGCTATTGATCGTCCACTTCAGCGTCGCCGGGGGCTTCGATCTTCCAGATTTGCAAGTGACGTTTATGATATCGCCCGGGTCGTACTTCGGGAGGTTGCCCGCGATCATCGGGCCCTCCGTCGGAAGAGCTGCAATTTAATAGCAACCGCCACGAGGAGAGGCACGGATTAATTATGGTTTCAGCTGTTACCCGCGCGAAGGAGATACTCATCGCGATTATTATAGCCTACACCCTCATTATAGAACCAATCTCAGATCAGTTCCAACCCCCCCCCCCTCCCGGCCGCCTTTGTATGACCCAATGATGGTCGTTACCCTACACTTTAATTACCGAATATTTTGGATGAAGTTATAAAGAGGACCCCTTCTTAATACCACATTGCTGAAATATTATTTTGAAAACTTTGACTTACTGCGGAGATAAATTAAGTTGAACTCTGTTAATTGTTTTACTTTGCTAACAATCTTATTTATTTTTTAATAATAAAAGGAGTTTATCATAAAGGTATTACTAAGTGTAAATTCTTATTGAAGCATGTGTCTTTCGCAATAATAAAATATGATTAAAACAATATTAATAAGAATGGCATGGAAATTCTTAAAAGATCGCTATTTCACAATAAAGAGAAACCATCAAATTTGAAGGAACTGCATTTAAATTTAGATAAACTATCAAAAATATTAATATCATTATTAAACAAATAGGTTTTCTTTAAAGTAACTTTTCCATTTTGTTTTTAAATACGTAATCTTACCATATGTAACGTAATTTCTTATTAGTATGCCTTTGTATAAAAGTTTCATAGCATCTTGATTAACATGTAACGTACAGTTAGGGGACCGTAAATTTAAAATTATTATTACATTTTTCATGAGCTATATGAAAAGGTTGCGTTATCTGATTAGAGGAAATTATTATGATAACTCAGACATAAAGTTATCTGTAGTTACGTTCAGATATTATCAGAAAAGTTGATACGGGTCAAAATGCAAACCAAATAGTTTAGCCCGAAACTAATCTGAATTCATTATAAAACGATAGAAGAAAGTGACCAGATTTTAGATGCCTCACAGTTAGCGATTTTACAAATCCTTTTGAAATTTTAATTACTGTTTATTTTGCTTTTGTCGAGATACAACTTAAGTCAGAATACTCTTTAGAGAACTGAGTCTGGTCAGAAGAATTATTCACTGCAAATTTTTAATTCACTCTCAGATCACATTCGAACATTAAAAGATCGTTTACGGTGTACCAAGAGTGATCTTAAAGTGATATTAATGTGATCTTAAATAGTTCATAGGCGATCTCCAAATTTTCTCGAGTGATCTATATTCAAAGTAAAGCGTTCTTATATAGTCTTAGCAGGAATGAGATCGCTAGACGTTTACAGATCACTTTTCCTTTTTCATCTAGACAGTTTTTTTACATATGGAAATCACTTAAATTTCAATTTTATTTCGGTACACTTTAAAAGATAAAATTTCAATTACTTTATAGGCTATTTCTATTTTTACTACTATTCTTGAATCCCTGCGTCCCAAACATTTCTGTGATTCTACTTTCCCATTGTAAATTTTTTTCAATAATATTTTTCAATCAAAATTTGACATTTCTAATTAAAATTAATTGTTATTGTATTTTACTATGATCGTTTTTCTATTTTGAATATAAACATTTCAATTAAAATAATGTTAAATAATGTTACTATATTTTTCACTTTGTTCTTGGGAATAATATTTTAGTATCTCACCTTCAGATTAGAACAATAACATCGTAACTTTTATTTTGTATCGATATTCAATTTCAATTTTACAGTAAGAAACTGTATACTAAATAGTAAAACCAGGAAACTATAGAGGTATACACTTGGAATTCAGCGCATCCATAGGTGTCGACACTCAACTAGGCACCACGTTAAATCGTGCAGCTGAACACGCGCCTACTTTACCTCTCCAGAACAAAGAATATACTCTTATTATATACTTTATATTCTTTGTCCAGAAGTAATTTATTTGTCCATGGTTTAGTTGGTCCGTTGAATGCGTTAACAGTTTTTTGGCTCAATTTTGTTCATTGTAGACTCGTAGTTACTATACTTTTTATTCTCACAATGGCAGTTTCAAAAAGTTGGTATTTGTTATATATGAGTCTGTAATTTACGTGGATGTTTGAAGTATTAGACAGTATTGAGTATACTTAGTTTATCTTTAATAATTCTGGGCTAGGCTTTTTATGTACCACGGCGAGCTAGCCCTAACCCGGCCAACCTAATTTCTGTTGCTATAGTTTTGACTAGTATCTGGTACGTTTTAATAAGAGTAATGTTTAATTAGTAAATAGCCTGGCTTTTTCCTTTTGTTTTAAAATGACTGAGAATAATCAAAATTATTCTTGTGAAATGTGCAATTTTACAACAAAATTCATCCATACATTAAACGAACATGTTATCAAACTTCATAAGAACGAAAGCTTGTTTAGCATTTCTTGTAGAGTGTGCCCTTATTTAGAGTGTGCCCTTATAAAACTAACAGCTACGGTGCATTTAAGGTACATTGTCGTGGCCATCACCCAGGCTGCTTACGTAATGTAGACAATCTAGAAAATGAAATGCCTGAAAATGAAGAAATGGAAGTTAATGGAAATATTTTTAGTGACGGTTCTGTAGACAGTCCCCCTAATAGCCCTAATCCAATCCCACTGATTGATGATGATTTAAATTGTGATCTCAAGAAAAAAATAAGAATGTGGAGCTCATTACGTAAGAGATCCCAAAGTTTGCAATCAAAATGTTTGCGCACAGATTGGTATGGAAATGACAGCAAAATATCCCTGTCTGCAAGCGCCAGGAAAAAAAACATGGGTAATTTTTTATTACATTTCTTCCCCCTTTTTCAATATTCGGTAAAAAGGCTCAATTTTTTTTTAGACTCAGTTTATCTCTGCCTTAAGGTTGAGGATAAGAAAGGAACGAAACAAAGCATTCGGTGAAAAGACATCTAAAGACCCTAAAGGCTTGCTAAAGGCTTTTTAAAAATAGCGAGTGTTGCTGTAAGTGACAATTTTTCACAGCCTGGTACATCTACTGGACCACATTCTCAAAAGAGGGATGTAAAAAACAGGCGAGTGAAATGGTCCTAATTGTAGAAATTGTTTAGTTTAGAAAGTTATCATTTTGAAAAATATTAGGGATGCGCAAATACCATTTTGGGGTACCAAATTGAATATCAAGATACCCTACACATTGGGTAATTACCTGACTTGCATCAAAATTTAGGTGGGAAAGCTATGCAGGGTTCGGACACGGTCTGTAAAACCTGGAAATGTCAGGGAAAATGAAAATGGGTCAAAAAGTCCAGGAATTTAAAACTAAGCCCTAAAAGTCAGGATTTCAATTTGGCAGATTCTATGAAGCTTCAATATACATTGCATATGAGTCCTAGTTTTGGCTTGGAACTAACTAATTCCGTATGCTTGTAGCAATATTCTAGATTTTGTGTATGTAACGTAAAATTCAGAGTACAAAATGCCTACACTCTTAAAACAGGTCAAAATTGACAAAAAAGGATTATTTTTGTAACCCAACGCTGGGTCATTATTTAGGGTTGTTTTAATTTCAACAAAGAAATGGGTAAAACTTACAACCCAAAGTTGGGTTAATTTTGTTGTTATTCGTAACCCAAAACTGTGTTAATACCCAAAACAACACATTTTGGGTTACAATAATAACTAAATTTGGGCTTTTTTATTTAACACAAACAACCCATTTTTGGTTACAATAATTACTCAATTTGGGAACTTTTTAAATTTTAACATGTAATATCCCAAACAATAAGTCCAATCAATTTTGGTTACCAATACTAAAGGAGTAAAGTCTGAAACTATAATAAAAGAAGTATCGGTAAGTTAGTTTTGTAATCTTTCTCACTGAACAACAATCAAATAATGCATGGTTGCTTTTTACCTATATATTCTATACGATATCTTAAAACTATTTCACAATTTGTCGCGAAGCGTTAATTGATCTTCCTATTTTAAAGAATATCTTCCTATATAATGTTTTTCACACGCATGTTGAAGTATTTTAATTAAATTAGAAAAATAATTAGGGTTCATTAAAAATAAATTCCAAAAATTATTAAGTTGTAGTATTATTATTAATTTCATTGCTAAGTTAAATTTAATCTTACTGGAAATAAATAGAACTATTATTTTTTTGACAATTAATAGTTTCATGTGTGTTTGTTTAAAAAGTGTTATGCCAAATATTAATTATTGCAATATATAATACAACCAGAATTATTCGAAGATACCTTGGAAAAATTAAAACCAGGTCATGTTAATACTAGAATATCTTTCCGTGACTGCTCACCTGAAAATGCTACCATCCTTGGGTTAGTAAGTGTTGTTCCACTTGGAGAACAAAATAAAGATTGGGTGAACATATTAATCGCCTTTTATTATTCGTTTGAAATTGATTACCCCAAGCAGTATGTACAGGCGATGGGTATTTTAGTGAAATTTGTTCTTGGACACTAATTTTATAAATAAGGCACTAAAGCTGTTAAAATGTCAGTGGAAATCAATAAAATTTGGAAATAAACTTGTTTCTTTAAATGCATGATTTTCTATACAGTTGAGGAGAATACATACGTCTAGTGTACTCTTTGCGTTCTTATGTGATCCCCACTTCCTAATGTATTGTGTACCATTTGCGTTCTTTTGTGTACTAGCGATCTAAAATTGAGACAAATATGATCTCTTAGTGCACATACAGATCACTTAACATTGATCACATAAGGATCGTAAATGTTCACATAGGGATCGTAAACGATCATTTTCTGAACACATGGGAACGTTATTGGATCACTTTGGATACATGTGATCTTAGAGTGTAGTAGTGATCTAAAATTGGGACAGATATTGGTGATCTACAAGTGATTTATTGTGATCTTGATGTGAATTTAGAATTTGCAGTGTTTGGAAAATGAATCAGATTCAATTTGTGATCAGATTACTAGGTGAGGGGAATATCTAATAAGAGCCAGATCTGGCTAACTGATCATTCTCACACATGTGAGAATTACGACGGGAATAACCTGATCAGGTGATTCCCTAATACTCCCTCCAATAAATACCACCACCTTTGTAAACCCTATTATATGGAATCGTACGCCCTAATTTACCCTAAAATTTTCGCAGGCCCGAGGAACTTAGCCTAGTCTGCCTTATGGATTAGGTGGAACTGGTTAGAAAGAGCTTGCTCTTTGAGTGTGAGGGGGATTGCGATCAACGCTCAAAATCGTCTCCCATCCTCCCGACTCCAACGCCAGTGTTTTCGTCACAATTTCGTTCTCAATAACTTAAACAGAAGTGTAAATCGAGACAATAATTAAATTTGATATTGAGTCGAAATGGTATTCTGACTATGACAAATTATTCCCATGCAGACCACCAAAACTATATTTGAATTATATATGCAACAACTCCTATATGAGCCTTAGCTACAGCAAACCACTTCCCAATGCGCAAAATTCTAAGGCTTAACATTTCATTGACAGCCACGGTAGTGTATCAGGTTACTGAGTGGCGGATACAGAAAAAACTCAAGGGGGAGGGGTGCTAAAAGACATCTTGAGCTATGGGTGTAATGACAAATCATCAAGTCACATGACGGGGGCCCACCCTCACCTTGCCGTGAACCGCGCTTGGTGCTGGGCCACCCGCGTGAAGGGGGGCACGCGCCCCCCATATGTATCCGCCACTTGGTTTCTCAGGTAAAGATTGTTGTTTGTCATAAAATACTAGCTAATAAATATCTAAGTATTAACAATACTTTCACAGAGTTGATATGAGTATTGCAATAATAATTCATTTAATTAGTATCGAAAATAAATTGAAATCATTTTGAACTCCGAAGTCATTAATCCTCCCCGAGCTCCGTGTAAAATGTTTGGGGAAATCTTACCAGAAAATGCAAAATGTACAGTCAACTTTTTGTTTAGTTTTAGCGAAATTGGTGGTGGATGACGTAGAAAAAACAGTGAAAGCAAGCAGAAATATTTTATGGATTGGCCTTTCTTACAAATGTTTATTTCAGTTTCGAATTTAAACATTGAGCAACACCAAACAGTAGGTTGATACGTTGATTAGTTAAAATTATTTGATTATCGAATTTTAATATAATAATTTAATAATAAATATTTTTAATATAATAATAAATATTGTTTATATAATAATAAATATTGTTTATATAATAATAAATATTGTTTATATAATAATAAATATAGTTGATATAATAATAAATATTGTTGATATAATAATACATATTGTTGATATAATAATAAATATTGTTGATATAATAATAAATATTGTTTATATAATAATAAATATTGTTTATATAATAATAAATATTGTTTATATAATAATAAATATTGTTGATATAATAATAAATATTGTTGATATAATAATAAATATTGTTTATATAATAATAAATATTGTTTATATAATAATAAATATTTTTAATATAACAATAACTATTTTTAACAAAATAAAGAAAATTTCTAAAATGCACTTTAAAATTAACGTAAAGGAGAATCTTAAAAAAATAAAAATATTAAATATTATACTCTAAATATAGTATTAAATATTAAACTTACAATGTATTATTAAATATTAAATTTAAATGTAGCATGAATTAATAAATATAAAATGCACAATTAAATATTAAATTGAAATGTAGTATTAAATATTAAATTGAAATGTAGTATTAAATATTAAATTGAAATGTAGTATTAAATATTAAATTGAAATGTAGTATTAAATATTAAATTGAAATGTAGTATTAAATATTAAATTGAAATGTAGTATTAAATATTAAATTGAAATGTAGTATTAAATATTAAATTGAAATGTAGTATTAAATATTAAATTGAAATGTAGTATTAAATATTAAATTGAAATGTAGTATTAAATATTAAATTGAAATGTAGTATTAAATATTAAATTGAAATGTAGTATTAAATATTAAATTGAAATGTAGTATTAAATATTAAATTGAAATGTAGTATTAAATATTAAATTGAAATGTAGTATTAAATATTAAATTGAAATGTAGTATTAAATATTAAATTGAAATGTAGTATTAAATATTAAATTGAAATGTAGTATTAAATATTTATTAAACTTAAAATGTAGTATTAAATATTTATTAAACTTAAAATGTAGTATTAAATATTAAACATACAATGTAGTATTAAATATTAAACTTAAAATGTAGTATTAAATATTAAACTTAAAATTTAGAATTACATATTAAATTTAAAATGTAGCACTAAATATTAAAATTTAAATGTAGCGTTAAATATTAAAATTTAAATGTAGCGTTAAATATTCAAAATAAAATTTATTTTTTAACTGAAAATGAATGATAGTATAATATAACACTATATTTATTTTGAAAAATCAACGGTTGTTTACGAAGGTTTTAAGGAAGTAATGTTAGGGGGCGTTCGCAAATTACGCAACGCAGTAAGCGGGGGGTTTGTATAAACGTTGCGTCACAGATGAGAGTTTTATACGAGAACAAAAATCATGAATCATTTAATCTAACAGTCGTAATTTAGTTCTGTGTTTTCTGATTTATAATGCTATATAATTAATCTAGATGGAAAGCCATAAAGAAAAAGGCTTAATTTTGAATGAAATTTCATAGTTCTAGGGTTTCTGGTGCTATTCTAAATGAGGGGTATTTGTTGAGTTAAGTAATTTATTATATTCGGCTAAATTTTACTTTATGGGAATGAGTGTAGTGGAAAACGCCACGTACCCCAAAGTTGGCTTAACTCTAGGTTAGGTTGGGTTGAGTTTGGTTGGGTTAGGTTAGGTTGCATTGGGCTAGGTTAGGTTGCGTTGGGTTAGCTTAGGTTGCGTTGGGTTAGGTTAGATTGCGTTGGGTTAGCTTAGGTTGCATTGGGTTAGGTTAGGTTGCGTTGGGTTAGGTTAGGTTGCGTTGGGTTAGCTTATTTTGCGTTGGGTTAGGTTACGTTGCGTTGGGTTCGGTTAAGTAAGGTTACGTTAGGTTAGGCTAAGTTAGGTTGGTTTTAGTTAGGTTAAGTAAGGTTGGGTTAGGTTAGGTTTGGTTGGGTTAGTTTAAGTAAGTTGGGTTAGGTTAGGTTAGGTTGGGTTAGTTTAAGTAAGGTTGGGTTAGGTTAGGTTAGGTTGGGTTAGGAGACGGAACATATTATCCATTCTCATAAAGTAAAATTAAGCCTTATACTCTTCTTGTTATCTAGAGTTATTAAAAAAAAATTTAATTTTTTAGAAAGGCTTTTCCAGTCAGATTTGAGTATAGGTAAAAAAAAACAGTTATCCTGTATCTAAAATAAAAAAAATTATAAAATAAGATTGGTCTATACTAAAGGAAAGGTATAAAGCCTGTAACATCAAAGACTATGAAAGGTTTCACAAGGACAACCCGCGTGGCCGGCTCCCTGCCTTCCACCTTGTTACGAGAAGCACAAGAGAGGAAGTCGGGGCGTACGGTCGCGCTCTCTTGTAGATTTTTACCGAACTAATATTTCGCGCACGCGCTGATAGTAAGATAGGTATTTCCGTTTCCTTTTCGTCAGATATTTCCGTTTCTTTTTCGTCTGCTTAATGCTTTTTTTTTAGATTTGAATTTATACTTTTCAACGGTGTTAATTTCGGTATTTGTAGCTTTTAAATAGGTATTATTATAAGTTATTAATAGTTCATTTTAAACTTAAAAACTATGCCAAAAAATAAAACGTGTGTGCACTTAAGATGTAGAAGCGACGGCCGGTACACTTTCAAAGAACATATGAAAGGTGTTTTCTTTATCCCATTCCCGAAATACAAAAAGGATCCCAAGAAATGTTTGAATTGGATTGAATGGTTAAATCGTCCTGATTTTGAAGCGAGTAATGTCCCCTACAACAGTTTTTTGTGTTCGAAGCATTTTCATGGTGGAAAAGGACCTACGGAGGAATTCCCGAATCCGGTAAATATTGGATTAGAAGATAAGACAAGAAGAGAGCGTTTTGGGACCATAAAATTGAATAATCATAATCGTATTAAGTACCAACATGAAAATTTTTATAAGAATGATTTGAATGTCGGCTCGAATATCACCTTTCCAAATATGGAACGCGAGGAATTTAATAAAGAAGATTTAAACTTCGAGCTTAGTAATAGAGAAATAAGTGGCGTTCACGATCATAGCTATTCTCTACACCCTTCAAACTTAAAAAAAATGCAGTTATTCAGCTTCGAGCTTCCAATTGACTGGTATTTAACATTCCTACCCGGAGAAGTTCGGTTTTTAAAAATGTATAACGATAATTGTATAATGAAAACAGCTTTAACTGTGATTGTTGACGATCTGTTTTCGTACAAAATTGAAGTATTTGGAAAGCTACAAGTTAATCACCCCCTTTTAAGAAACTTACCAACTCTAATAGCATCAACTGATGGATTGATGAGCTCCAAATTTGTAAGGGCAACCCCAACCAAAATTACATTGAGCACTATGAAAAAATGAACTCGAAAGTTATGAATTTATGCTCTTTTACGGCACTTCTCCGTCACAATGATTGCTGTTTGTTATCTGAAGAAAGCAGTTGTGAGAAATGCTTAAGCCTTAATGGTACGTTTAGGAAAATGTTGTCGAAAAGCGTGCGAGTGAGATTAATAACGAAGGGCCTGCCACAAAAAAATTAGAATTGGCAATATGAACAAGCAGGAACTTGACGATAATTTAAAGAAAACCATGGAAGAAAATGTTAGGCTAGAAAAACGGCTACTATCTCTACAACGACAAATTGAATCCAGAATCGAGACGAAAGGCAAATCTCTAGATGAGTCCGAACACGAAGCTCTAATAAATGAGTTGGAAAAGCATGTTGAAAAAGGTGAACCAACAAAGAAATTTACTGACCTTCTCTTGGAAACGCAGCTGAAAATGTCAACGTAGATGGGATCCGCTAGTAATTCAGTGGTGTTTGTATATGTATCGAAAATCCAGATCAATGTACAATGATTTAAGAAAACGTAGTACATTACTACGCCATAATGCGGAATTTAAAGTCAATCCGGGTTTTCATGACAAAACATTTGAAGATCTTGCCAATGAAATAAAACCTAAATCATTACCTTTACACAAACAATTTTTCTGTTTGTTACTGGATGAAATCAAGATAAAGCAAGATCTGGTATACAAAAAGGGCAACGGCGACATAATTGGTTATACCAAGCTGAATGATACTTACGAAAATATTGCTAAAATGGAAGATCTATCAGCGACCGATAAACCTCTGGCTACGCACGCTTTAATGGTGATGATTAGAGGCGCTACTTCCGACATTAAGTTTCCACTGGCCCATTTTGCAAAAAATTCTTTAACATCAGAAATGCTGGATAATATAGTATGGGAAGCCGTGAAAAGACTGGAAATGTCGGGTTTCAAGATTGTTTGCATTGTGGGTGATGGCGCTTCCACCAATCGAAAATTCTACAATACGAATGTATCTAAAGAATTTACTTCTAAATGTGAAAATCCGTATGCCGTAGACGAAAGGGCCATCTACTTTATTTTTGACGTGCCTCATCTCCTTAAAACCGTTCGAAACTGTGTTTTTAGCAGTACCGATAATTGCAAGTTACGGAAACTATTTGTAAATGGTCAGTATATTCTCTGGTCTACTTTTCTAAATAGAAACGTTTTTAACATTACATATAAATATATTTTGCAATTAAACTTACCATTAAAAATTTCTTCAAATTCTTGATCGTCTAAATCCATTTTTTTTATTGTTATTAGCCAGAAGCCACGCGCGTACGAGTCCGCTAGTAAAAGGATAAAAGTAGCTCTTGGCTGATTTGTCTTTGGTTTGCCCCCAACTCTTAGACGCTTAGCGCCATCTTGCGGTGAGTTTATTTTCGGTTAAGAACACAGGCGCGGGTTGTCCTTGTGAAACCTTTCATAGTCTTTGGTAACATAGTATTATATATTTGTTTTGTAATTTCGTCGACGTGTATCCGCTTTTACCAATAAACTACTTACATGGAAAGAAACATTTGAGCGAGTCCCGTAAATGTTCTATTTTTATGCTTTATTTATACTACATGGCGCCAGATTAAATGATTTGGTGGGAAGTGAATAAATATTTAAACTGATTTACTACATAAAGAACTTCTTATACTATTTTAAGCGATGTTTTATGTAAAATCAAGGAGGTATTTATTGCTTCCAATTCCACTCAGGCACCACCAGTAAACTCCTTCCTCCTTAAACAAATCAACAAAGCCCGGAATCTCATTGGTTCTTTAAAAATTACCTCTTCTAACGCGATTGAAGCGAGCGTTGTCGTCGTTTACCCTAAGCATAAAGAAATACATTGTGGGTATGAAACATAAATAGAATTTCAACTCAATGAAAATTTGGGAAAAGAATCACAAAAATATTGGTATTTTTCGCTGTTTTAGATAATTTAAAATTCATCGGCATACTAGTCCATCTAATATAGAAATATTCCTTGGAAAAAATTTGCTAAAAATTAAAAATCGTCCGGTATGAGCGATCACCGCCACCTTGGAAAATGGCTGACCAAATTATCTGCCTTATGCATGTTTCAAACCGTTCATCGTACAGGCATGGATTTTTTATTAGGTGTAGGATTAATAACCTACATAGCGGAAACACTTAAAAATTAAGTTTACGAAATTAGTTAACTCGTGTTAATGAAGGTCGTTTATGTGCTATATTATCTCCATTTTTGGTGTGAAGCAACAACGTTACCAGGTAAACGTTTCCAGCCGACTAAAAACGATAGCAGTGTTGTCAGGGTAATCTGACTCAAAACGGTTATTTCTAGAACTCAAACTAGTTTACGGAGTACTCGAACTCGACCTCAGAAAATGCCGAGTAATCGATGATGTTCGAGAACTCACACAGTCCTAGTCGGAAGACGTCCGTTTTAGGGAACCAATGAAATACCGAGCTTATTTAATTTTTTAGTTGTAAGGAGCTTGTTTTTGGAGTGTGATATGGATCGGAAGCTTGCTAAAAATCACCTCAACATAATCATTATCCCTAAGTAGAAATACAGTCTTGCTATAATCTATTAAGCAAAGTCGATCTAGGAGCTGTTATATCTGAAAGCCTCGAAACGTCGAGTTCCTAACGAACGCGAGTATATGGATAGTTTGGCCGATCAGTAAACTGAGCCAAGGTGTCTTTGAGAGGAAACGCGACATCGGCTTTGATGACGTGAAGCGAGCGAGGACTATGCTAATTAGTTTGAAGTATATGGAACATTTAGCAACATTGACTTAGAGAAAGTTCGCGAACTACAATCCTGTAACTGTTGCCTTCGCTGTAATCTGTTTGACGCGAGCCAGGCCGCCTGCGAATGAAGGCGCGAGCCGTCGACTTTACATCCATTTAGAAAGTCAAATTTGCGAGACATGACTCGCAACCAGTAATGACTGAGTTTTGCCCAAAGCGTGGACTGAATTTAAGCTCAGCCGCAAATGGCATTATGCGCGGAGCAACACCCTCGCGTCTTTCATCAACACGTGTTCATTAATTGATTGCTTTCGTAAACTTAGTTTTTAAGTGTTTCAGCTAATTGCTACTAAAACGCTCAACGAAGTTAGCCGCGTAAGGTGACGTTCGCAAATTACGCAATGCCAAAACCTACTTCTTTCACACTTCGCTTCAGTAACATAAAAAATCCTTTTCCTTGACACTAATTTTTTTAAATGTTATAGTTCGTTTCGCCAATGACCATGTAAAACAGTACTTTTCTGATAACTCTCCGAGAGCCTTTAATAGTTCTGGGGGAGTGTGTGGCCATCTAGGAGCAACAAACACAGCACCTTAGGTGACCATGGGGGAGCTGTTAGGCCTACCACCATCTTTTTCCAGAGTTGGAAAACTTTGGCTTAACCTCTCTATTTTAATTGTGTGTGGCTCCGGCTTATTTGGAAGCAATGGCGTATCTTTCAATTCAATAGACAGGGTGAATATAGCTAAAGTTCGTTAATTTCGGGGTTCAAAAAATGAAAAGTTGAAGAACGAAAATTTAGCTGTCTAAATGTGAAAATAGAATTGGTCTTTTTTTCAGAGAAAATCAGAAATAACACACTGCACACTCTTTATCAGCAAAATAGGGACTCCATATTTACAATCCAGCCGTTTTTTATTTAAAAATACTTCATTTCCGAGGTTGAAATTTATCTAACATAATTTGCCCTGTTCTAAATTAGACGAGTAGTATACAATATACATCTTAAGAGAGAAGTAATTATTTACTTCTCGTGCTAATATAATTATCATGCTCGAGTTGATTTTTCGATACCCGCGAGGGAAGAAAAATGCTTTAGGCGAACTAATAGATTTGGTAAGTTTTAAGCCTTGGCGCGGTGTGCACGGAATCTGCGTCGAGCCTACGAAGGAACACGTTTCATTTTAATGGCTTAGATGAATTCTCTCCTCGTATAAGAGATATGTTATAAGTAGGGCGGTGGAGTGGTTAGCACTTTCACCTCACAGCAAGAGGAGCCGGGTTCTACCCTAGTTCGTGCCACTGCATGAAAACCCAGAACTACTCCTTCTGCGTTAAGTTTGCAAGTGGTTATTCTGGTTTTTCCTTCCATAAAAACTTGTTGAGGTTAACGGTAATAGTGAATGTAGATAGCTGTTGGCTCACGCGGCCTGAAGGACTTGCCACCACCCTCTTACGTATTGTAACCCGGTCACCCGAATTAAAAGCATTAACATTCGCTAGATGACTTGGGCCTTGGGTATTAGCCTAGTTGATTATTTTTACCAAACTTCTGATTAACCTCATATCGGATGAGCAGAGTTAATAAAGAAGCGTGGAACAGAATAATCCAAGCGGTATTTAAGGAAAGATAATTCTCATGCCAGATGCAAACATTCTTTTATCGAATTCGATAATTATCTTTCCTTAGGTGCTGACTTAATAGTTTTTTTTAGCTCTTATTTCCCGCCGATACGAGAACGACTTTTTCCAACAGGGTAGATACAGAAGAAAAACTCCACTTGCTAATTAGGGTATGCAACGCGATATTTCCACCTTGCGCTTCGATAAAAGATCCTCTCTTATTACTGAAAGAAATATTTTCGGTTGGTTGGTTACCAGATTCGCCTGGCCTTCCAAAGAAATCTACTACCATCCACATTCATCTCAAATAGGGTCAATATTCACTTTATGAACGTATTTTTCCTTATTGTTGGTGAAATGCCAAAACAGCGCGATGGCAATCATTGATGCATTAATTCACGGTTAGGCCTAACATTTTTTTCTCGTCGACGCAAAATATTTTCGTTAGGCCTAACACAGGTTTTTCGCGTCTATTTCCTCTGGAAAACCAGACAAGGACCATATAAATAGTAGCTTGCGCATCCATGCTCTATTTTATTAAAGCGCTTATTTATTACCTGAATTTTTCTGAAATTTCGTACTTTTCACTTTCTGAACCCCGAAATAGGCGAACTTAATTTGTTTTACAATATTTCACGATTTCTAATAGCGTTTTCCATTTGACTGTTCTCGAGCGCTCTAAATTGCAGATTTCGACCGATCAACGGATCGAGATCAAGATCGGAGCAAATTTTTGCGTGACCCTTTTAGATTTTTGGGCAAAATGGCAGACTAAGGCTTAGAACGACGAGACGCTATGAGTCATGCTATTCGACGCGAAAATTCAAATTACTAGTAGACTAAAAACCAAAAAGCGCGGGAATATGTTTATGGAATGTTCCATTTGCGGTTTTACTCAAGTCTATCGGGGCGAGATCTATGACGTCAGAGACCGATTCGGAGCGATTCTCAAGCAATCAAATGGAAAACGCTATATATTTATTTATTTTTAAATTTGATACCTAAGCGCAATTTATTGCCCTCACACTAACTTGGCAGTCATTTAGGCAGCGAAGAGTTTCGTTTTTCGTAACATCCGATTACGCAATCACTCCACGATGGACTATCAATCACCATACATACGTTAATTTCGTTATTTATGCTAAACGTAACTTAAGGAAATACTCGACACCCTAGATTCCAAATAGTTCTGAAATCCACACAATTATAATGAGCAGGTTAGGCCAGCGCTAGATTACAATCTACACTTGATCATGTCCTTCAACCAGTCTATTATCACCGTTATCCTTAAAAGTATTATCAAGAACGTATATATGTATAAGAACGTTGAACAAAAGGCATCGCTTGGGCCATGATTTAATCGGTTTCAGTAAAGCTCCGCCCTAAAATCCGCGTGCAGCGCGCGCTTGAACTAGAAACGGTTTTAACCTTTAGCGCGCACCGCACGCGATGTTTAGGGCGGAATTATTCTGAAACCGATTAAATCATGGCACCAGGCGCCAATTTGATCCTTCAACGTTCTTATACATATATACGTTCTTGGTATTATATAATGAACCTACTTAATTACTGTTTACACTTAGGAAATTAATACTCCGACCAACAAAGCAGAGTAGTGGAAAAATCGCCGAAATTGACGCGTCTCCTTATCGCTTTGTTTTGACTCTTCATTATATGTTAACATTCTGTACTACGATTATAAAAAATGATAGGTCTAAGATCGCAAGTTTCTTTGTTATTAGCAGAGCAGAATGCATACAAAAATTAAAAGACGGAACGAAAGATAAAACTCAATGGTATCGATGATCTTGTAAGCGAATTGGTCATTCTTCTTATATTGTTGAGCGGAGTACAATAGAAAATACATTTGATGGAAAGTTAAAGGGAATATAGGATCTAGTATTTCTGTAAAGGTTCTAATATTGCACGCTCCCTAATATGGCTTTTAACGCTGATTAATGGTAGCAAGCCTTTCAATCTTTCATGCCACGTAAATCAACAGCTCCCTAGATTCGCTATTACCGATAACCTCAAAAAGTTTTTATGGAAGGGGAAAGCGAAGAGCTCGTAGAAAACCCTTTTAACCAGTGGAGAGAGAACTTTAAGCAAACTCTAAGCAGAATGAGTTTTTCCGAGTCTTCATCCAAGCTAGGATCGAACCTTGTTGTGAGGTGAATGGGATAGCCTTACTTTTATGAACTTCTGGTTACTTTTGCAAGAACCAATGACCTTACTAACTACGTCGCGTAATTTGTGACTAAGTTATTGATATGATAAATTATTTTTCGTTACTGTTTGCATATAGAAAAACGCTGTCGGTTACTATTAAATAAATTCAATTTTGCAATAAATTAGAACAGTAAATAAAAACTAATTAATTCAAGAATCAGATTTCATAAATATATAACGATTTGTAATACCGGAAGTATAGTGTCCATATTTATGTATAGTGCTAATATTATTAACATGTGTTTATTTCGGTTTTTGGAATTTTGGAACTGATTTTCGACCAAGATTTCAGAATTTTCAAGTTGATTTAGAGATTTCTAAAAAAACTTTTCTGTAGAGTGAACGGGAGTGTAAAGTAAAAGCTAAGAGTTACCGTAAATGGAGAGTTCTTTGGTGGCACTGACTGTCTGGAATGTGGGTGATTCGGCGGAAGCTTCGCACCGATATGTCCCTTCCGTGTTGTGGTCCGTTCGTCTCAGGAACACGTTGCCTTCCTTCGACTTCTCCACCTATCGCATGAAACCAAATATTAAAACTGACCGTGTTAACAGAGCGGAAGTCATTAGCCTCACATATTAGACAATTTGCCTTTTGATTTCTTTGGTATAGATACATATATTCACAAACACATCCCGAATTAATGTAAGCAACAGTGCGAATTAGAGTGTTTCCTCATTGGAATCTTCAGCACAAAAAGCTTTGAGTCATCGCTCACCATCGCGGCCTTTAACCATATTTTAGGCCTAATACATTGGGTCATAAATTTATATTCCGGTGCTCCAAGCGAATCAAAAAGCCTACTACACCGGTGGTCTCATCATAATGCCCTACGCTAGCGTCCACAAGCCCGGACAGGTGATAAATCCAGCATGGGTAGTAGTACCCTACTACTGATGGTCTCACCCTCGACGCAAGCCACTCATCGCGACAAAAGGCCAGTTCCCACTTCGCGCACAGCTGTAAGATAGAGAGTGGATGTTATAGCAACACCAGCCGAAACCGTACCTACGTAGGTAGAGAGCCACACCCTTCAGAAAGAGCTCCTAAAGGGGAACGACGGGCACACAGCGGTCCACGTAACCCGGCACAGCTGGCACCGGACACCCGGTGTTGCCCCAAAAGGCCGGGAAACGGGACCACTGCGCCTCATACGGAAACCCGCCACCCTACAGCAGGCTACCCAATCCTCCGAGGCGGCCAGTTTGCCTGAACCGTCTCTGTTAGCCTGAACCGAAACCCAGTTTCCAGCCCATACCTGACCGAAGTCGGAAGTGGAGATAGCACCATTTGATCAGAGCTAACATCTCCCAGTGCACCACCGCCCTTTTGGGTTACAAGAGCCGGACCCGACTCCCCGGTAAAGCCACCAATTATTGCACACTCTGACCAGTTAAGGGACTAATACAGTTTGTTTTTGCCCTATAGAAAAACAAACTTTAGGCCTAATACAGTTTGTTTTTGCCTTAGTGAAAACAAGAATTTAGGCCTAATAGAGTTTTGTTTTTGCGTCGTTTTGCCGTTTTTGTCTTAGTGAAAACTAGAATTTAGACCTAATACAGTTTGTTTTTGCCCTATTGAAACACAAACTTTAGGCCTAATACAGTTTGTTTTTGCCTTAGTGAAAACAATAATTTAGGCCTAATAGAGTTTTGTTTTTGCGTCGTCTTGCCGTTTTTGTCTTAGTGAAAACTAGAATTTAGGCCTAATACAGTTTGTTTTTGCCCTATGGAAAAACAAACTTTAGGCATAATATACAGTTTGTTTTTGCGTCGTCTCGCTGTTTTTGCCTTAGTGAAAACTAGAGTTTAGGCCTAATACAACTGGTTTTTGCGTCGTCCTGGCGATTTTACCCAAGTGAAAACTAGACTTTAGGCTAAATAAAATTTGTATTGCGCCATCACTCGCCGTCTCAGCGTTTTGCAATAGCGAAAACCAGTTCTAGCTATTTAGTAATTTATCTTGCCGGTTTTTATAGATATTGTTACGTGGATTTTAAATGGTCCATCCGTAAGTTTTCGATTCACTTAGACGCCTGTTAAAAAGAGGACTCGTTTATCAAAACACTTTACGAGAAGCATTTTCGTTTCCGTTCTCTTCCGCTGGAGGCAACTCTCAATTTGGGGCGCGGCAGAGAAGCCATTCCGGCGGGGTACAACCGTAATGGTTCTTTGAAAGCCCGCATTAAATTTCGAGCAGTAAAAATGACATCAGCATCATATAAAAATTACCCGCTGGGAAGAAAAATGTGCAGTTAAAAAACCCGACATTTCCGACAACGTAAAAGTAGTGTCACTTTTCGGTTTTCTATCTTCATACGTCGCGACACCACGCGCTTTGAGAAAATATTTCCCGAGTTTAATAATAACCCAGACGGTCCCCGAAGAACCGAGGATTAATAGTTTTTCTCCGAAACAACGCGGTCGACAACAGCGACCAAAAATGGGGATAATTTTTATTTATTGTTTCTTTCGGTCCTTCAAGAAAAATAATTCTTTGCAAAAGAATAAAGAGTCAATTTGTGGTCTAATCATGTTTTCAACGTTAGCCAGTTTTTCGTTCTCTTTGTCTAATACAGATAGTAAATTGAAAGGTTTTAGCTTGTCTTCAGAACATGCTGTATCAATTAAAAGAAGCTGATAGCATTTTTTGGTGAAGTAGGATACACGAAGCGAAAATTCGTTTCTGTTAAAGCAGAATACACGAAGAAAAAAATGTGTTTTTTTAATGGGCGACGCCCCACACTTTTATTATTCGCATTTATTGAAAATGAAATTTAAACCCTAAACAAGAAACTTTTTAACTATGCATTAAAAAGTACAAAAAATATTTTCGCATTTTTCTCTGGAAATTCAACGACGTTTTTAATTTAAAATTTCTTTGCAAACTAGGGTTTTGGCGGATATAAAATTTCCTCGAAACAATTCGCGACCGAAAGCTATCGCTACACCCTCATTCGGTGGTCGTTGAAAACTAGATAGGTTGAGCATTAGTAGAGGTTTAGCGTTGATGGATGATATAGAAGCTATAGAAGATTAATATTTGCATTTCGGCTTAGTGGTTTCTCCATGGTAAAACAGAGCAATTATGACGCCCAGATTGAGGAATTTTTCTTAAATTTGGCCAAAGCAAACGCTAGATCGTAGGCGCTACCACATAAGAACCAGCCATCGACCATAATTTATCCTGTATTTATCGCGATGAGCTCCACATTCATTCTTAGGACTCCAGGCTCCGGAAAAAAAAACTTTGAATAGAGTCTTTTAAGTGAAAATTTTTATAAAATCCGGAACCAGAACCCCAAAATCTATAGAATGAGAGGGATCATTAGCCTTTTTAGAAATTCGATTTAACCTTTGGCTTGACCCTTTTGAGCATGATCTGACGCATTTTGATTTTTGAAATACACCGGGGCAACCTAATATGAGTTCCTGATTTATACAAAAATAATCATTTCCACATGGATCATGTATGTTATAAGGATGAGAAGCGTGCCATAAATAGTAATTAAATAAAAGATGGACATTGTCCTCCTGATTAAAGGTTCACGGTATTGTTTAAATTACAGTACCATTCCGTGTTAGATGCCAGAATTTGATTGGTCGAATCTGTTATCACGAGAAAAGGCCATTTGAAATGTCTGTCGAATTTTTCAAACGCTTATGTGACCCTTTAAGAAAGCCTTTAAGAAAGGGGGGATGTCTTGTTTCGATGATCTCCGGAACAAATTCCATAACAGTGAAGCGAGGGTATTTGGTCTGGACGCAATCGAAATTCGAAAGACTGAAATCTACTAAGCGAAATTTTACCCGTCGTTTCTCCTCCTTCGTACATACACGATCCTTGTCGCTCTGAAGCAACGGCAGATGTCTGGTTTCCACTTTTAGAATAACAAGGGACGACGCGACTTTTGGCAAAGCACATATTAAACTCGAAAATAAAAGGGCGAGAATATAGAGTGATATTTCACTTAGCGAATGACTCAGTTATTTCTATTTAAGAGGGTGAAAACTTTAAAAAAACGTAAGAGTGGGTGGCCACCGCCGTTTAGATCGTCCGCGGAATATAACGAGAAACCATTTCGGGGTAGGGTGGTGAGTTTTTTTCGCTGGTCGCACTTACGTCAATGTATATCCCTGGAATCTCGTACTTCTGCAGCGCTGGCTTGTCCCGGGGCAGATAGCGATAAAATTCGTCGTCGTTTTTATACCACTTAACGGAATAGAGGTCGTCATCTTCTTTGTCTAAAGTGCAGTTAATCCAAACGGCCGATCCCATCTTCACCGTGCTGGGCACGTCCAGACTCGTTAAACGAAGAGCCTCGCTGCTCACTGAAAGACAAGATATAGAGATATAACGCCTGTGAATAAAGTACGCTATATACGCGATATACAATTTTAGGTTCGAGGCATACGTGACGCTATTTTCAATATACGTCTGCAGCCTCGTGTAATATTTAAGGGGTTTGCCGCGGCTTATCGCGCCAACGGTGTAACCGTACAAAGTATCTTTATGGTCACCGTTTCCCGCTTTTCCCAGCGAGAAGTCCCGAATGTTATCGCTTGTTTTTTTTTTCAATTAGGATGTACCATCCCGGCTAGGCTTTAATTTTTGCCATGTGAGAGAGGTACATTATATGAATAGTATAGCGTAAACGAAGCTATAGGCTTTGTAGAATGTTTCTCCTCACCCAATTGAAATTAATGTAAAGTTGGCGATAATTAAACGTTAATTAACCTACCAAACGATATAAAAAATATTTCACTCTCACGTTTTCCCGTTTATATGAACTTAAATCTAATATAAAATCGACTTGAAAAATCGTTTATCCCTTTATAACATTCAAAAATAAAATTTTTAACGCGCCATGTAAATAATCGAACAGCTGGTCTAGGTAAAGTGTGTGTTGTCAACGCGCGTATTAGAAAGCTAAATGAGATTTTAGAAAGTAGATTGTAATTCGGAACGATATTAATACTTTTCGCGAATTTTGTCATCAGTGAATTTATAGATATGACTTGAAAAAAGTTTCAAGGTTTATTTAAAAGCTAGTTTCATAACTTTTCATCCATTGGTTCGTTCACAATGTATCTCTAAAGTAGACGAAAATTTTAAGGCGGTGAATCTTGCTCATCAGTCTTAAGCATCGGTTTATTCTACCGCGTATTTTGAAACGGGAAAACCCGAGTACTATCGTGAAATGATGGCGAACGCTAATTGTAATACGAAACAAATAACGAAATACGTGGGATTTTTGGCTTTAATTAGACTTAGAACCTATTTTAAAGAATCTACGTATAGAAAAGGTCAAGCTCTTTTGGTAAGCAATCGTATATTTAACGTTACGGAAACAGTTAAAGGAAAAGTCCAGGTTGGGTAAAACTTGGATCTATTTGAAAGATCATGTTTAAATATACTCAAAAATATCAGTCGTAAAATTGTATCTTTTTTAATGACGATATATTAATTTTTAAACGAGCGAAATTTACCCGCCAAGCGAGCTGCCATTTTGTTTCGCTGTGACGTTTTAGGACTTTAATCACGCGCTGTACGCGCTATAACAGCACTCTGTTTCTGCGCGCGCTTGCTCCGCGTGCGGTCTGTCTGAGGGAAGACTAAAGAAAATGGCAGCTCACTTGGCGGGTAGATTTCAATCGTTTAAAAATTAATTTATCGTCATTAAAAAAAGATAAAATTTTAGGACTGATATTTTTGAGTTTATTTAAACATGATCTTTCAAATAGACCCAAGTTTTAACGAACCTGGACTTTTCAAAAAAGTCTACGATATAACAATTAATGTAAGTTATTTAATTTTAATTGTCATATAATTTCTATACAATATTACTCTAGGTTGTACAAAATAGAAGTATTTAAAATTCACCGGGAATCAGCGCTTTCTCCCTAGATGTATATCTAGGCATACGCATGAACTTTGAGACCGCCAATTTCGAAAATAAAACGATAAAATGTATCTTAAAAGATTTTTTTGGGTTTCTTTTAAATTCATTTATTATGGAAAAATGTTAATCAAATATTTTTTCGAAAAACAGTTTGTTAATTTACTTTATATCATCGCTACAATTACATTAGCGTCAACGGGAATTGTAGTTTATTTTTAACCAAGTTACGCGCGAGCTCGCCCCTAGAGGCGCTGCGCGTCAATCGCTCGTACTCTATTCATAGGGTCTATTTTATTGGCCAGTTCTACCTTGGATTAATTAAAAACAGGGATATCCCACAGAAGCAAAAACGATGGCTATGAAACCTCTATTGGTGAAATCGGCGCCCAAACGGAAATGACAAAAGCGCATGCGCTATAAGTGGATCAAGGGGAGATCTAGGGGGAGAGAGAAAGAGGTGAACGTTGGCATGGCGATTCTCCATCACAGCAATTGAAACTAAAAATATTTAGCGATCATGCATTTGAGTTGCTAGGTATTACACCATCAGAACCAAGCCATATAAGCAACCGAGTCAATGGTACGAACTTAATTACGGAAATTTGTAGCCTGAGAGTATATTAATTAGGATTTTACCAAATTATTTAGTTGAAAAGAAAGGGGTGTCACTAAGCCTTGGCTCAAAATGTGAAGATGATAACGTTTGACAAACATTTTGTGCATGCGCAATGGGGATTTCCTCTGATAGAGGGTTTATAAGGCTCAATCTTTTCTTCTACATAATGAAGTTTTAAGCTGGAGCGGTAAGCCCTGTGTTTAATTAATCCAAAGTTAATCGAAGATTCTACCTTATTTTGGTAGTAAAATTTGGTTTTGAAAACTTAATTTTTGCAAAAGTGACATAATTACCAATCTATTCCTAATTTGGGTTAATTTTGCCGTTTAAAAAATGTTTCAATTCTACTAGTCCTGTTATCTGTATGTGCTTAATAATTGTACTGTTCTCAGGCCCGTATTTATACAAAGTAGGTTTACTTCTTCCGGGTTTCTTTCCGAAGAAGTATAGCTTTCTCCAATAGAATTTATAGAAATGGTTCTCTTGGGGCCCGGAATTTGTAATTTAGTGGGCCACGGGTCCGCTGTCGGCAGCCTTGACCGTTCTGCTAGCTTAGAACACTATATCAAACATTTAAGTTATTTGCGGTTAATTTGAATCACGAAATTAAAGAAGTTCAGATAATTTATATATAGAACCATCCGTAAAACTCTCGCGATAGCGGGTTTAAGATAACGATAAATAGCCGGTTCAAGATAACGATAGATAGCCGGTTCAAGATAACGATAAATAGCCGGTTCAAGATAACGATAAATAGCCGGTTCAAGATAACGATAAATAGCCAGTTCAAGATAACGATAGATAGCCGGTTCAAGATAACGATAGATAGCCGGTTCAAGGTAACGATAGATAGCCGGTTCAAGATAACGATAAATAGCCGGTTCAAGATAACGATAGATAGCCGGTTCAAGATAACGATAGATAGCCGGTTCAAGATAGCGATAAATAGCCGGTTCAAGATAACGATAAATAGCCGGTTCAAGATAACGATAAATAGCCGGTTCAAGATAACGATAAATAGCCGGTTTAAGATAACGATAGATAGCCGGTTCAAGATAACGATAGATAGTCGGTTCAAGATAACGATAGATAGCCGGTTCAAGATAGCGATAAATAGCCGGTTCAAGATAACGATAGATAGCCGGTTCAAGATAGCGATAAATAGCCGGTTCAAGATAACGATAGATAGCCGGTTCAAGATAACGATAAATAGCCGGTTCAAGATAACGATAGATAGCCGGTTCAAGATAACGATAGATACCCGGTTCAAGATAACGCAGGGCCGTCTTTACATGATTGGGGGCCCCTGGGCAAAGCGGTGCGCGGGGGCCCCCAATAAGCCCAACCAAGTTTCTAACCTCCAATTCGAAAATTAACCTACTCGAAGACCTATCGGTCAGAGTTCTTCTCGACGTTTTTAATTTTTCTGAATTTGTTAGGGTTTAGCTTCCCCCCTCCTACATACTTAGATGGATTTTTCTACCATTTTTAGATATTTTTCACTTGTTCTAACCTCCAGTGCGAAGTCTATCGTCAACCAACAGTCTTTGTTATATATTTACCCTGGTTAGAGAAGGTACTTAATTTAATATCTTAATGGTACAATTTAAATAGAGTCACCTTGTACAGTAACTTTTGAAAGTACATTTTTATTTTACATCAACGTGACATCTGCGAAATTTCTTAGCAAAGAATGACTGTATAATAGGATTAAAGTCAATGGATTTTAAAAGGTCACTTTCCAAACAAATTAGAGCAAGACAGTTCAAACGCTGTTGGCCCATAGTAGTTCTTAGCGGAGTCTTCATAAGTTTTAATCTTGAAAACGAGCGTTCGCCAGAACAGTTAGTCACCACCATGCACATGAAAATTCTGAGGGCAATTTCAACATTCGGAAAAACTGATTGTAAGTCGTCAAAAATTATTTTTCGGTACAAATCATTAATAGTCTTACAATTTTCGTCAGTGTAGTGCTTCAAATGATTGCATTCACTTAAAAGGTCTTTATACTCAATGTCTTCATGATAAACATTAGCCAAATGTTTACACTTTTCCATCAGTTCATCAGAAGTTGTAGTTTTCAATTGGCTAAAGAACGAAAACAGATTTCCAATCGTTGAATAAGCTTCAGCTCGTTTTTCCAGGTCAGATTTCAGAGAATCCAGAACAGGGAGGAAACTTTCCACCTTAAACTTTTCACTTTTGTGTAGAACGGTCTCTTTTTCTGGTCCATCATACGCGGTTATACGTACACTTCGTTTTGGTTCCCTTCGGTTCACGTCACTGTAATCCAAATCTGGACACCGATTTTTGGCCTTCAGTTCATATTCAATAAATGTATCTCTAATTTCTTGGAGATATGATTTCAGAGACTCAAGAAGACTTGTAGCAGTAAGTATATTCATATCTTCCGATTGCAAGACCTTACTTGTTTTGTTTACTTTTTCGAGAATATCGTTCCAAAGAATTGTTAGAAATATCGTTTCCAATTTATCCATTTTTTTCTGTAATCCTACGGCTTCTCTCCTCGCGTTTACATATTGGTCCATGTCACCTGATAAAGAACCCAATGCGTGTCTAATTTTCTCGTAACCTTGAAGCAAGGCATGTACAGCATCAAAGTGAGCAGACCACCTCGTGTCCGACAGACGTTTGACCACAAGATTCTTTCCTAAAGATGATACTAGAATATTCCATCGATGTGTAGATGCCGAGAAAAATGAATATAAACGTTGAACAAAGTCAAAGAACTTTACAGATTGTTGACAACACTCTGCTGCTTTTAATCCTACTAAGTTTAAGCTGTGTCCAGCGCAAGGAACATAGATGGCGTACTCATTTAACTGACGTATTCGTGCTTGTAAACTAGTATATCGCCCAGCCATATTTGAGGCGTTGTCATAGGATTGACCACGGCAGTTAGATAACGGTATATCGTTCTTGTCTAAGAAATCCACAACCGTGTCTGCTAGATCCTTTGATTTATGGGAAAATATAGGTATAAACTTGAGAAAACGCTCCACAGTTGCACTTCCTCGCATGTACCGGACGATAAAACTAAGTTGATCAATATGGGTTATATCCGGAGTTGAATCAACACTTATAGAATAGTACTTCGATATTTTTAATTCATCTAGAATAGCACTAAGAACGTATTGCCCCATAATTTCTATAAATTCTTCGCAAATATTAGCTGAAAGATATGACGTGTGACCCTTTCCTGGATTTCCGTACAATTTTAAATGCTCGTTTAAAAAAGGGTCAAACTCGCTCAAAAGATCTAGAATACCTAAAAAGTTACCATTTTTGGTTGATCCAATTGTTTGGTTATCACCACGAAACGGCAAACCCCTTGAGGCTAGAAAGCGAATGACAGAAACCACACGTGTTAACACTTTATACCAGTATTCTTGTTCTGAACGATGATGTTTAGTTAATATGGAATCCACAGTTCCGATTTCTTTATGTCTTATCAAATAAGCTGTCATGCAGTTGCGATGTTCTTCTGAATTTTCATGTGCCTCTATATAAATGCAGTGTTTCCAGTCATTAAATCCAGATGTTGCAAATGGGGATTCTTTCTTGGACAAAAGACGACACACAAAGCAGTACACACGACTATGAAAAGGTGAATAAAGTAGCCATTCCCTTTTAACCATCTCGCCATTTCGTAATTCACGATTGAAAACCTTCTTAGATAAATAGCGTGACAAAGTTTTCTGTCCTCCGACTTCGACATATAGTCTGCATGAGTTAGAAAAGTCGCAATCAATGTTCTGGCATGAAGTTGGTCCTTGCCGAATCCAGTATTCCAAGGTGTCGTTTTCCTTAATACACCATAAACCAGGATCTGTGACGTAATTTTTCAAATCCGTCTTCGTAGCCGTTAAAGGATTAGGTGTCGGAAAATCTATTTCCCTTGAATCTGCAGAAACAGGTATATCTGTGACGAAACTCTCTAAGCCTTTTGTAGTAAACGACACGTCTATTTCTTGTTGTAGAACTCTCATTACTTCCCCAGTATCTGCAGGAGCGGGTATGTCTGGTTCGTTACAATTCTCTTCAACTAGAGTAAATTCTTGATAGGAAGCAGAATCGGATGTACATGGCGATGCTGCGTTTTCAGAAGTACTGGTACTGGTAACTGTCATTACATCTGATTTGAGCCAAGATGTTAGCTTTGGAATTTTACTCATTTTCTTCTCCTCCGCCGCGGCTTTTTTCCTTTTTTCATATCCACTCATATAAGTCCGCTTCATTTTACTTATCCACAAAAAGGTATCTACTATATAAAAATTAATCTTGAAACAAAACATAAATTAATTAATTTAGGTCGTGAGTACTATTTTGTTGGTTTTCAAGTAGTTTCATCTATACATAAAAGACTTTCTTCGCGACGTCTACTGTACTTAGTTTACGATTGATTAAAAGGTTTTGGACTTTCAGGCAATAACGTAAATTACGTAATGATGATTCAGATCATTCAGTAATTTAAATAAAAAATAAAAATAATGCTTAATAAGATCCAAGCTCGGCAGAATTATGGCGCCGTCTTAAAAATTCCTAAAATTTTGATTTTGTTAATTCTAAATGACATAGAAAAATCTACAGACCGGGGCGACCGTCCGTCGGTCATTGGAACATCTAGACAGAGCGTTAAACGTTCTTAAAATCACAGTAATTGCTTAATATCTCTTTTTAATTTTAATGCGTTCAACCATGCTATAGTTCATAAAGTATGTGAAAAATCATACCTCAAAATCAAAATGTGCTACTGTATATAAAAAAACTCCGTAGTACTAACCCGCAAACTTCACAGCCACACGTATTTTTGTCGCAGACAGTTTAATTTCGGTTTTCCTTAGTAAAGCAGGAAACACGACAGCTTATGATCGTCCTGGTTTCAGGCGTTTCCGAGCCTGAATATTCTACGGTCAACTCGGTCTATATCACGAGCAGACATGTTTTAGATAAATATATAATTTTTAGGATAAAGCTGGGCTCCTGATGAAACTTTGCGTTTTATGTGAATAGACAATATACTAATACAGAAAATGAGAAAAACAATATTTTTAAGATTTAATATTTTTTAATAAATAAAAATGAAATGGGGCCCTCCAGAACCTTGGGGCCCTAGGGCAGTGCCCTATTTGCCCAATGGGAAAGACGGCACTGAGATAACGATAGATAGCCGGCTCAAGATAACGATAGATAGCCGGCTCAAGATAACGATAGATAGCCGGTTCAAGATAACGATAGATAGCCGGTTCAAGATAACGATAGATAGCCGGTTCAAGATAACGATAGATAGCCGGTTCAAGATAACGATAGATAGCCGGTTCAAGATAGCGATAAATAGCCGGTTCAAGATAACGATAAATAGCCGGTTCAAGATAACGATAGATAGCCGGTTCAAGATAACGATAGATAGCCGGTTCAAGATAACGATAGATAGCCGGTTCAAGATAACGATAGATAGCCGGTTCACGATAACGATAGATAGCCGGTTCAAGATAACGATAGATAGCCGGTTCAAGATAACGATAGATAGCCGGTTCAAGATAACGATAGATAGCCGGTTCAAGATAACGATAGATAGCCGGTTCAAGATAACGATAGATAGCCGGTTCAAGATAACGATAAATAGCCGGTTCAAGATAACGATAAATAGCCGGTTCAAGATAACGATAAATAGCTGGTTCAAGATAACGATAGATAGCCGGTTCAAGATAACGACAGATAGCCGGTTCAAGATAACGATAGATAGCCGGTTCAAGATAACGATAAATAGCCGGTTCAAGATAACGATAGATAGCCGGTTCAAGATAGCGATAAATAGCCGGTTCAAGATAACGATAGATAGCCAGTTCAAGATAACGATAAATAGCCGGTTCAAGATAACGATAGATAGCCGGTTCAAGATAACGATAGATAGCCGGTTCAAGATAGCGATAAATAGCCGGTTCAAGGTAACGATAGATAGCCGGTTCAAGGTAACGATAGATAGCCGGTTCAAGGTAACGATAGATAGCCGGTTCAAGATAACGATAGATAGCCGGTTCAAGATAACGATAGATAGCCGGTTCAAGATAACGATAGATAGCCGGTTCAAGATAACGATAGATAGCCGGTTCAAGATAACGATAGATAGCCGGTTCAAGATAGCGATAAATAGCCGGTTCAAGATAACGATAGATAGCCGGTTCAAGATAGCGATAAATAGCCGGTTCAAGATAACGATAAATAGCCGGTTCAAGATAACGATAAATAGCCGGTTCAAGATAACGATAGATAGCCGGTTCAAGATAACGATAGATAGCCGGTTCAAGATAACGATAGATAGCCGGTTCAAGATAGCGATAAATAGCCGGTTCAAGATAACGATAGATAGCCGGTTCAAGATAGCGATAAATAGCCGGTTCAAGATAGCGATAAATAGCCGGTTCAAGATAACGATAGATAGCCGGTTCAAGATAGCGATAGATAGCCGGTTCAAGATAGCGATAAATAGCCGGTTCAAGATAGCGATAAATAGCCGATTCAAGATAACGATAGATAGCCGGTTCAAGATAGCGATAGATAGCCGGTTCAAGATAACGATAGATAGCCGGTTCAAGATAACGATAGATAGCCGGTTCAAGATAACGATAGATAGCCGGTTCAAGATAACGATAGATAGCCGGTTCAAGATAACGATAGATAGCCGGTTCAAGATAACGATAAAAAGCTGGTTCAAGATAACGATAAATAGCCGGTTCAAGATAGCGATAAATAGCCTGTTCAAGATAACGATAGATAGCCGGTTCAAGATTACGATAAATAGCTGGTTCAAGATAACGATAAATAGCCGGTTCAAGATAGCGATAAATAGCCGGTTCAAGATAACGATAGATAGCCGGTTCAAGATAACGATAGATAGCCGGTTCAAGATAACGATAGATAGCCGGTTCAAGATAACGATAGATAGCTGGTTTAAGATAACGATAGATAGCTGGTTCAAGATAACGATAGATAGCTGGTTCAAGATAACGATAGATAGCTGGTTCAAGATAACGATAGATAGCTGGTTCAAGATAACGATAGATAGCCAGAGAGGAAGTTAAGGGAAGAAGTACATATAAAATTTAGTTTTACTTTTAAAATAATATTTTTAACAAAACAAATTAATATACTTTACAAACTGAGCCTTTTCGGTAAACGAATGAATGAGCTAATCAGAGCACCGTTGAAATTCCCAGCCTCTAACCATTAATTTATCCGCAATACGCAGATTGATAAAAAAATATTACAAAGGGTTTTGGTCTACGGCAGTTTGCTCCGACCCGCTGTAATGAAATTGGTGACAGGTCCCCTCGGTTGACCCTAAAAACGGTATTTCTACAGGAAACTTTCAAACTCTTATGTCAACATCATCTAAACTTCCTCAGGGACACAAACGGTTTGTTTGAGTTAAACTTACAACTGGCCGTACAAGTGCCGCGTTTTCATACTTTGTAAGAAAAGCCGATCGAGTCGGTAACTAATCAGAGGTCAATAAATATTTGGGAATTTTTTTGCACACATACAAATTAGCTGTAGGTTGAGTTAACAATTTTTATTAATTCACGCAGCAGTTTATCTAACAGGATTTTGGGTTGGATAGATAAAGACATTTACTTAAAATATTTAATGAAAAACTCATAATTTAACCAAATTGTTACTAAACTTTACATGGAGCTTTTTGCTTACCTCATGACAGCATAATCTTTTAAACCACTTAAAATAATTTAAGCCTATCTGAGGTAAAAATAAATTAAGCCTATCCGAGGTAAAATTATTTAAGCCTATTTGAGGAAAAGTAATTTAAGCCTATCCGAGGTAAAAATAATTTAAGCCTTTCTGAGGTAAAAATAATTTAAACCTTTCTTTGGTAAAGTAATTTAAGGTTATCAGAGGAAAAATAATTTAAACCTTTCTTTGGAAAAGTAATTTAAGGTTATCACAGGAAAAATAATTTAAACCGATCCGAGGTAAAAATAATTTAAGCCTTTCTGAGGTAAAAATAATTTTAACCTAACTGAGGAAAAGTAATTTAAGGTTATCAGAGGAAAAATAATTTAAACCTATCTGAGGTAAAATAATTTAAGCCTATCCGAGGAAAAGCAATTTAAGCCTATCCGAGGTAAAAATAATTTAAGCCTATCCGAGGTAAATAATTTAAGCCTTTCTGAGGTAAAAATAATCTAGGCCTATCCGAGGAAAAGAAATTTAAGGCTATCCTAGGTAAAATAATTTAAGCCTATCTGAGGTAAAATAATTTAAGGCTATCGGAGGTAAAAATAACTAATTATTTATTAGTGTAACTATGAAACGTCTAAGCGAAACGTGTCCTACCCTCATTAAAAATGGGTTCTAGGGTTGAATACGAGGGGCAGTTCACTCCCATGATTAAATCTGCGCTCTTGGCCGATTAAATCCGATTAAATCATGATTAAAATGATTAAATGGATTAAATCGCGATTAAATCAGGAATAAATCGCGATTAAATCAGGATTAAATCACGATTAAATCTAGATTGTGATTAAGTTGATTAAATCGCGATTAATACGATTAAATCGTGATTTAAAAGATTAAATCTCGATTAAGCTGATTAAATTACGTTTTGAGAATGAAAGTACTCGGAAAAATTAATATCATTTCTTATAAAAAAAATCATAGTTTCGTCTAAAATAAAATATAGTTTATTACATTTCTACTTTACGTGTCCCTCTGAGTTTTAGACGGCTCGGTTTTAGAACTTTACGTTCGCTCGCTCGCGTCAACGAAATGATAAGTTAGAAAATTCCAGAAAAAAAGCGGCATTCCGTTTTTAAACCTTGAGGAGCTTAGTTTGGCATCCATCGATACATTATTATATTGTTTGGGTAAGTTTATATTGTACTTAAATTTATATTCGTTAATTTATAATGAAGCCTTTTATGCGAGATTTTATGACGATTTTTATAATTAACACCTGTTTTTATAATTGTTTAACCGCAATATTTCAATTTTCTCGCGGAATTGGGGCATATTCTTTTTAGATTTAAATACTCCAAATTATATACGTCAGTAAAGTTAATTGGTTTAATTTTATCGATGTAAGATTAGATGGCGATACAAAAAAATTATTAAAACCTGATCATGATTAACTAGATGTAATCATGATTAAGTCTATTAAATCGTGATTAAAAAGATTAGATCATGATTAAGTCTATTAAATCGTGATTAAAAAGATTAGATCATGATTAAGTCTATTAAATCGTGATTAAAAAAATTAGATCATGATTAAGCCGATTAAATCGTGATTAAAAAAATAGGTCATGATTAAGCCGATTAAATCTGGATTAAATCATGATTAAAAAGTTTAATCATGATTAAATCATGATTAAGGCTTAGGATGTTTGCAAGTTCAATATGCGTAGTTGATGATTAATGAATTAATTAAAATTTCAGTTAAAAATTAAAACCTGTACTAGATTAACAAATTATTGTAACTCTTAAATTTAAACATTATCCTCTCAATTTAATTTTGTTAGAAATAATAATTAAACCCCCCTTTATTTTAATTGTATAACTTAAAAGACCTCCAGATGGCACCTAAGGGTAACAACAAAAAAAAGGGAAAAAATAAAATAATTATTTTTTGTCAAACGATCGGTTATACCGTGACAAAGGTCGAGTTAATTTTGTATAAAGATGACGCAGGACTCACCAGGAAAGTTCAGTCCCTGAATATATCATGCTAGGCACGACGAAACTAGTCGGACTTTCATTGTAAATATCATAAATATTTTATTAAATATGCAAATATAACGAAGTCGTTTTTAATTTCATTAATCATTAAATCATGATTAAAAAGTTTAATCGTGAGTAAATCGGATTAAAAATTTAATCGTGATTAACTCGATTTAATACATTTAATCGGATTTAATCCGATTAAATCTGCGCTCCAAAAAGGAGTGAACTGCCCCTCGGTTGAATATATGGAACATTTTCCCATAAAGCTGAAAATTGGTAAATAGGTGGTTTTAGCCCAAAAAGCTCGCGGGCCTAGGGCGCTTGCGTTCGCCGCCATCTTGGAAAATGGACGCCATTAGTCGTAAGCAATTTAACCAAAAGTAACAAATATGGGGTCATTCTTATTCTACGTGCAATATCTATCGTTGAAAATTTAAAGAACGTCCTTATTGTCAAAAGGTCATAGGTCATTGGTAAAATAAGTTAATACCTCCACCAAAATTGGAATAAAACTGGCATTTTCGTGCATGTTACCCAAAGACAAAAACAAATTTGGTTATGTAGTTTTAGAGCTATAGGCTATTTTCCAAGATGGCAGCGAGCGCAAGCGTCCTAGGCTCGGGGACTTTTAATATATTTTTTTCGCGCTAAAAACTACCTATGGATGTATCAATTTTCAGATTCCTATTCAACTCTAGTCTGTCTGGGCTATTAGCCGAATGTATTTAAGTTACAATTAGCAGTTTAATCTCGCTGTTTTGAAGGTCACATGTTAAGTCGATCTTACTATTCAATATCAATTCGCTACATTAATTCCAAAACCTAGTAAATTGACTTAGGTGTATTTGCTATTTTGGCGTTTTTTTTTGGGAAAGAAAATTTCCACCTTCATTTAAATATTTCTGTTTAGACATCAACTATATATTTTATCTTTATTTATTAAATAAAATGTATTTAAAATAAATAACTAAAATTTAGTTTCCATAAAATATTTAAAAGTGCCTGCAGTTACAAAAGAAATTAAAAAATTAAAGTGTATTACTATTATTTTATTTCAATTACTGTTTCTAAAATTTGAACATTTGAGATATCTGTAACTATGATATCAAATTGAGATAGTGTCGTTCGGATTTTGCTACACTAAAAATGGTACTAGTATGACGAACGTATTTTTCTTTCAAAAGCTTGTCAATGCTTCAAAAGAAACATTAGGCTGATTTTCATAAAAATTGGCGGATCTTGTTTAAAACAGAATAATGTACTTTTTCCGTCTCATGCAGGCGCAAAATTCGACCCGCGCATCGTAAAGTATAAATAAATATATTTGAGACTAAATATGAAGCATTTTCTCAAAATATCCCGCGGGTGCATCTTGAAACCACCTAAATTTCCAAAGCGTAATTTTGGTGCCCCTATAATACAATCAATTAAGTTTCTTTAAAAAAATGTATAAAATTCCTACTATTAGTATTACCAGGAATCCATAATGCTACTTGGAATGAGTATCTCCCCATATCCCCTGTGGTATTTTGTGGCGGAACATTGTGGGAGGGGCTAAAATGGCTTATACCGCCTTAAATAACGTCAAATTCAGTGACAAACAAAGGCTTATAAGCTCCGCCTACTATGTTCCGCCACAACGGCGGGGAATCGAAGCCGTTATTCATTCCAAGTAGCGTTATGGATTCCTGGTATAGATCTTTATCATTTGAAACGCGCCATCTACTGGGGATTCGCTAGGTATTATGGGTATCAACATTTTCGCGATTTCCGTCTGCTTAGCTAGGACCGTATAAATCGTCTGCTACGTAAGTTATCGGAAAGGCTTAATCAGTTTACGTGTAAAATACGATTTTCAAACGAAATGGAGAGACAAAACAGGTAATTAATAATAAATATTTTCGCTTATTTTATTGAATGTTCAATTTTTAATGATAGTATATTATTTTCAGTTATTCAGAAACTCCCAAAAGGGGAGGAACAAGATGTTGTGTTATTGGTTGTGGTAAAAACAGCTACTAGAGTAAAGCTAGCTTTCTCATTTGTTTCCAAGGGACAAGACTTTGAAAGAGGAATGGATTAGTAGGATTCAATCAGCTCCTCATGATTTCAAAACCATGCACAAGTTCAAAAGCCAATTTTGAAACTGGATTCCTTCAGCAACTAGCAAAATCTGCGGATACCATTTCAACCCAGCTGGAGCCAAACATTACAATGACTTTCTCCCTCGTTACTTTCCTTGGAAATCATTTGAACATGTTGTTTTAAAGCCTCTCAAAGGTTGGAAATTAAATTATAAATCCATTGTCATTTATAACATTTTTATCTTGTTTTTATTTACAGAATGGTTAGGTTATAACTATCTAGTTCTTCCTCCGGATGAAACATTGTCGCTAGGAGCAGATGTTGTTATTAACAACGAGGAAAGTACGTTACCAGTACCACAAATAAGCATGAAGAATGAGTTTACCATCAGCCACTGTGAACATTCGTATATAATAAAAGACCATTACCCATCAATTATCAATGGAAAGGATGCTCTGATTAAACAGTTGATATTTGAAAATAAGGAGCTTAAAGAGAAGGTTTCAATTCTAGAAAAAAATAACGAAGTCACCTTAAATGAATTAACGAATAAATGTAAACAATTCATAAATCTTGAGATGCAATTTGAGGTTTACAAAGCAACTAATAAGTCATTCAGCGTAAGAAGAAGTTACAATTTTATACAGGCTTCGAAAGCAAAGAAACGTTTATGAGATTTTATAAATTTGTAATGGCTGGTTATGCTGTAGCTCGTGAAAAATTAGCAGATGTAAAAAATTCCAGAAGTAGAAAACAATTATATATTCCTGAAATTGATCAGCTCTTCCTGGTACTGTGTAGGCTGCGTGTTTGTCTACTGGTAAGTGATCTTGCGTATCGTTATGGTGTTCCTAACTTTCTTTGATCTGGCCATTTTATATCCTCTCGTAAAATGTTTACCTGACTTGTGATTGTTTTTATATTTCCTGTTCACTGAAGATTTTAATAAATTTTGCCAACTGTTTTGACCAATTTTCAGTTGGTATGTTAGGTTACGCTATATCACAGTTACTTGATGAAAAACTAACCACTAATCTACAAATAAAATCATTGTCATATTAAAAACTACATAGCAATAGCAACGGTAACTATATTTACACCACTATGGTTTTCCATGTTTGAAATATGTATATGAGATTTCTATTCCTCACATTACCACCTAGGCTTAGATACAAATTTCAACTTTATCTATAAAAATGTAGTATTTTGTTATAATTTTATGTACGAAAACTATAAAGAATAGTTTAGGAATAAATTGCTTACCTGTTTAAAGTATTCAACTTTTTCATTATCATTAAATTACTAAGATAATGCAGGAACGATTTAATAAAAAAAAAACTTTTCCTAATCAGACGATATTTCTGGTCTTTCTGGAAATATTTCAAAGAACTCTGGGTAAAATGCGATTTCCCATAATTCTCGGAATAGTTTGAATTTATTTCACCAGGTGTCGTATTCAAACGATAAAGATTTATTACGGGTTAACAAAAATAAGCCGCTACAAGTTATCACCTCTCATTGCATTACGTTAAATATAGAATCATATTTTTGGAAATAAAAAATAATTTTTTTTTCTCATCCTGAAAGAAAAGGCGTTTCAATAAATGTATTCCAAGTCAAATCCTTTTGACCTTTATAGGAAAATAAGAGTAGGTGAACTACCAAATAATTTATCTAAAGCAAAAGTCTGAAAATAATAATTTGGGAGCAGCAAAGCCTTGAACAGAAAATTTATTTAATCACAAAATTAGTAATATCATTGGTTCTTCTTGATTTTGAGTTGTGATCTACGACTCAGTTTGAAGGTAATATGATCCTTATTAGGAAGGCCACACAAATTTCAATCATTTAAATTTAAATTATATTTTAAATAAATTTAAAATTTAGGATAACCAAACCTCATTTCATTACAATGTTTTTGTAAAAGGTTTTGTACTTTTTTGTAGATAACTAAGGCCCTGTAAAAAACCTTATCTTGTTTATTGGAGAATAGAAAAATAGTATGGAAACTAGTATATAAACCCTCATTGATTTGTCCTGGAATACATAATGTTATCAAAAATGTTTCTGAGACAATTAAAACTATAATTTCCAATACTTATGAGCGAAAAATGATACACATGTTAATTTTTTGAACAATTCCCTATGAAAAAAAAACATTTATTTTAAGGAAAATTGATAAAAGTCATATACAAGGTGTTTCAAAAGGTTATGCAAAAATTTGAAGGAGTTGTAGGGGGTGGGTTGAGAAGTATGCCTGTTTTTCCCCATTTTCCTACGATGAGTTATTAGAGCTCCAGCCTGAAAGTAGGCTGCAACAAGCGCAAAACCAAGAAGCAGGGACTTTAAATTCTGTTAAAATTTACTTTTTTACGCTGGGTACCTCGATTGGTTTTCAAAGCCCTTTTTTACCTATCACACGAACCAAAAGCTTAATGTTCGCGTTTCTCTGCTGCCTGGTTTTGCCCTTGTAGCAGCCTACTTCCAGGGGCTAGTAGGCCACACTTTGAAGCTCTCTGGCGGTTTTTTATAACTCAAGGAAAATGGGAAAAAACAGGCATACTTCCTAACTCATCCCCTACAACTCCTTAAAATTTTTAAAGCAGTAAATTATATAATTATTTGGACAACAACATAAATTTTAGCCGGTCCGATTAAATTCGGTGCCACTTATATTGTAACGAAATTTGAATAACTATGAAATATTTAGTCAATAGGTTAGAAATTGACCAATTTCAGAAAAGTCAAAAACTGGGGATCATTTTTAGCTCTTTAAATTTTTAATAATACAAAATAATAATAATCAGCTAGGCAAATACCCAAGGCTTAGGCCCAAGTCATCGAGCGACTTGGGACTAACTGTTTCTTAGTTACATTAAAGGACACAGGATAGTTTGAATTTTGATGCTGGTGCTACAGAATCACGTGTTTTGGGACGTCGAAAGCTATTCCAGTCACGTGACCCAAATTATTAAAACGATTCTTTGGACCTTTAAAAGGAATATAACCTGCAAAGCAATCTTTATGGAAGACCCCTTCAATTTTCCAAATTACCCTGTGCAGTGGCGCCAAACATTTCTAAAGCCAAAGGCAAGAGCGGCCAGAGCTGCAAACGTTGGTGTTCTACAACAAATACCTGAGGTTATATTCAATTTAATACCTTTGCAAATTTCAACAAAATCTAAATTTGATAGGGCAGGACATAAGGTTATTTAATTTAGTAGTAATTGTTAAACAATGTCTTTCTATGATTTTATTTTTTAAATTAGGAAAAATTAAGAATATGCGTGTTCAAAACGGTCACAGAAAAATAGCCTTTTTTGACATTGCGATAGGAAACTAGTTTTTTTGTAGTTTTCGGAATAAAATGTAAAATAAAAGTGATTCGTATCATTTGATTTAGATTTGAAGAGATTTCTTAAGTAGTCAAATGACTCTTGCGTTATATTCCGTTTAATGGAACAAAAAAAATGGTTTAGTTCAAACAAACATTACGCCTTCAATGTTATATAATCTTAACTCTCCCTGGTAATATTCAATTAACACTATTATACTTTAAATACAGATTTACTCGTTAAACACATATTTCCGCCTCATTTTATCAGCGAGAATAAATTTCGTCAGAAAAATATCAAAACTGGCGGGTTTGCAAACATTCGTTTCGAAACTTTTTGGTCCTCTCATATTCCCTTCTCTCTTTTCCCTCTCTGGAGATTTGCTAAAAATGATTTCCTATTTTGAGAGTCCGTGACGGAAGTATCGACCGCGCATCCGGAGGCTGACGACCTCGCGCCGCCCGAAGATGAGGCACGGTTAGCGCGGCCCCTCTAATGAAAGGTTTTGCGCCGAGGTTGGGAGCCAGCTAGGCCTAACGCTCGCTCTCTGTCTCTCAGCCTTCTCTCACCCCGGCCATTCGAAAAAATTGGGCTATTTATTCTACTGCCCAATTTTCAACAGGAGCTTTTAATGCGGTGACGATAATTGAATCTTTTGTTCCAGATAAAATTATTCGCCGCTGCAGTCTCGGCTTTAGTTGGCGCGTAACTCGGCGGCAGCTTCGGGCCTTGGCTGGCTTGGCACCCTTTTGATTTTTAACGATGAAAGGGATAATTGAAATTTCCCAAGTCAGTGGGCACGCTCCAATATTTGACGTAATTAATATTCAGTAATGAGCCTCCATTTTCTCCGTGTTTGAACGATAGGAGGGGGCATTCGTATAAATAGAGCTACGACACGCCATAGAGAATGGAGATTATTATCACAAGTATATAAAACGTCTTATAAGAGATGAAGTAGCCAAAAGGCCCGTTTGTATCACTATAGGCTCCTAGGCGCTGAGTGATTTTGGCGCCCATTTTGCACCCTTCGAGATTTATAGGTGAACCCCTTTTAGGACCAATAAAAAATATTTGCAGTGTTATGTTTAATAATAATAATAATCAGCTAGGCTTATACCCAAGGCACCACCTTAGGCCCATGTCATCTAGCGACTTTTAATGCCATTACTTCAGGTAGCCGAGCTATACTGCAAAGCAAAAGCTCCCTACACTGACTATTAACGTTAACCTCTACAAGTTTTTATTGCACTCCCCCGTCGAATGAACAAAATGGAGACCCTAAAATAGAGGGGCCTAATTATACGTCGTCATCGTTATATTTGTTTTCGAAAAATCACTATTACGATGTACAAACTGTACTTCGCCCTAATTCTCATACACATCGTATTTCGATGAAGCAACGCGAACCATGGAAAGAATGTGATTCAAGCAAATAAATTTAGCAACGTGAGGGTTTGCGTGCTTATGTACTTCGGGTGGTTTTATGCATATAGCAATCAACGTTTGCGTGCAATAGGATTGGCGACCGAGGGTTAGTCTGCCCGGACCCTTAGGGCGTCATTTGGGATTGAAGAATGGTCGGTAGCTCCGATCTAAGCGAAATTGTTACAAGAGATAAATTAGCCTTGGTCCTGCCCAGTCGGCTGATCTGCTCTATTGACATACGTGGCCATGTGTGACATTGTTACGAAAATTAAAGCCACTTGAGGAGCTATGGGCGGTGCAATTTATGGGAACGGTACGAAATTAGAATGTGAGACCAATTAAGCTACAAATTCAACTGGAATTTCTATTCTTAGAAGGCATGTTCAGTGTCTGGCAGGACTGGAAATTTGGGCAGGTCTCAGCACTTGTTTAGTTAAGTTTTGGTTGAACTTTAAATAAATCGAATTTCTTAACCAATAATGAAAATGAATAAATGGTTATTTCGAACTAATGCAGAACTGACAGAAACAAATCTCATGGGTTGAATATTTGACTATTTGTATTAAAAATATTGTTACCCTCAGTTGGAAACGAAGGGAGGGACTGATCACTCCTCGTAATTGTCATATAAGATGAAGCTTTGAGTGTACTAAAGTTGATGATGTAACTGATTTCAGATTTAGCAAAACCAAAGGCTGTACTCAGATTCATGTTCCTGTAATTGGTGTACAGGTTTCTAGAAAGCGGATAGCTCTTCGGTTGAAATTTACCTTTTTCACCGAACCAACTTTAACTTTTAAGTATTACTGTACGGAATTTCGCTATTCCAATTTTGACGTATTTATATTCCTACAAAAGGATGCCAGTGCTTCTACTTTACACACGATAGTAAAAGGTTTACTTTTTCATAATATATTTATTTAGTATACGGTACAGAGAAACTCAACTTAACAGACTTGAAATTATAACCGTTGAACGCATTTCCCGTTTCTACAAATACTGGACAAAAGTTCTAACCTCCATTTCTTTTAAGAACTTGTCGAGATAAAGTCGTACCACTTTTCACGTTGCCAACCATTGAACCACCTGGAACTCCTCTTAATTGCCCGGTACTACCTCCTTGTATACCTCGCTGGCCACCACTACTGAACTGTCCTGTAGAGCCTCCTTGTACTGTTCTCATACCCCCACCTCCTAACTGACTACCGCCTTGTGCAACACGCATACCACCAGCTGGAACGTATTTTACGCCACCTGACGAAATTTGAGAAGAGCCTCCCTGAACAACTCTCATTCCTCCGGTAGGAACGTAAGAAACACCACCGCTTCCTACTTGTCCACCTTGTACCATTCGTACACCACCAGCTGGAACATAGGAAACTCCACCACTTCCTACTTGTCCACCTTGTACCATTCGTACACCACCAGCTGGAACATAGGAAACTCCACCACTTCCCACTTGTCCACCTTGTACCATTCGTACACCACCGGCTGGAACGTAGGAAACACCACTGCTTCGTACTTGTCCACCTTGTACCATTCGTACATCACCAGTGGGAACGTAAGAAACCCCTTGACTACCACCATCTAAGGCAAATGATAACGTTAATAAGAAAGAGTGGAATCTCTCAGATATTTAAGAGTATGAATAAGTATTCACTTACTTTGCATAACGCTAACTTGTCTATTTCCTCCAGATGTCTTCGCAGATTGTAGTTTTCCTTGAAGGTTTTTCAAGAATTTTCCACTGTTTTGTCCACCACCATTAGTGCCTCCAACTCTCAGACCACCACTATTTCCTGTATTGCCTCCACGACTTCCACCGCCATTTAATTTAATATTACCTCCTCTTCCATTACCTCCAGATCCAACTGAAACTCCACCACCATTTTTTCTGCCTTTTCCTCCACCTACATTTCCTTTTCCACCTCCTGATTTCGTACCACCATTTAAACCACCCCCGTTTAAACTACCGCTTCCTCCATTCGATCCACCCAGACTACCCCCTTGCTCACTTCCATTCGATCCACCCAGACTTCCCCCTTGCCCACCTCCATTCGATCCACCTAGACTACCACCTAATCGTCTTTTGCCTCCACCCAAACTACCACCTAATCCACTATTTCCTCCACCCAGACTACCACCTAATCCACTACTTCCTCCACCTAATCCACTATTTCCACCCCCTAGACCACCACTATTTCCTCCACCCAGACCACCACCTAGACCACCACTATTTCCTCCACCCAGACCACCACCTAATCCACTATTTCCTCCACCCAGACTACCACCTAATCCACTACTTCCTCCACCTAATCCACTATTTCCACCACCTAGACCACCACTATTTCCTCCACCCAGACCACCACCTAATCCACTATTTCCTCCACCCAGACTACCACCTAATCCACTACTTCCTCCACCTAATCCACTATTTCCACCACCTAGACCACCACTATTTCCTCCACCCAGACCACCACCTAATTCACTATTTCCCCCACCCAGACTACCTCCTAATCCACTATTTCCTCCACCCAGACCTCCTCCTAGGCCACCTTTACCTCCACCTAAACTTCCCCCTATGCCACCATTTCCTCCTCCCAGACCTCCATTTAGGCCACCATTTCCTCCTCCCAGACCTCCACTTAGGCTACCATTTCCTCCTCCCAGACCTCCACTTAGGCCACCATTTCCTCCTCCCAGACCTCCACTTAGGCCACCATTTCCTCCTCCCAGACCTCCACTTAGACCACCATTTCCTCCTCCCAGACCTCCACTTAGACCACCATTTCCTCCTCCCAGACCTCCACTTAGGCCACCTTTACCTCCACCTAAACCTCCCCCTATGCCACCATTTCCTCCTCCTAGACCTCCACTTAGGCCACCTTTACCTCCACCTATGCCACCATTTCCTCCGCCCAGACCTCCACTTAGGCGACCATTTCCTCCTCCAAGACCTCCACTTAGGCCACCTTTACTTCCACCCAAATTCGTTCCTAAGCTACCACCTCCTCCAAGGCTACCACTTCCACTTCCTAAGTTTGCATTCGCTCCTCCTTTTCCCCCACTAACACCTCCGCTTAATTGTCCTTTTGACTTCCCAAATAAAACGAAGACGTTCAGAAGCAACAGAAGAACGATTGTCTTTCTGGACCACTGTAGCAACATAATTGTCATATTAAAACCAGCGAACATAAATACTGCAAAACCTTTCAGTCGGAAATTGAGTTCTTATCCGATATCAATCTGAATTTAAAGTGGCAGAGGGAAATGCCAGAAGCAGTCAGCAATGGTTATTTTTCATCACTATGTAAATTCCATTGTTAGGAAAGTAGCTGCTAAAACAGCTAGTCAAAGTATTTCACAATAAGCAGACTTTGAAACAAGAATCGCAAACGTTGCTTATCACGAAATTCGTAAATAAAAAAATTGATATGTACGTTAGTAAATTCGTCAACTACGCGCAAAGTCATCAGGTGAAGAAACACGTGTGATATCACGTTGGTGCTCCACTCTGAGTCTTCTCGGAATCCATTGACCATTGACTGATTTAACAATTTGAGGGGAAAATCCTTCACTAATGGTTGTATTCAGCTAATGTGTCTTTATTGAACAGTACTTTATTGCATTGATGTTCCGTAACTTGTAATTATCCGTTACATCTGCAGCGGGAAGATGGGATTTTGACGTGACAGTGAAAACGCAATAAAACCCTTGTAGCACGATTGTTAATGGAGTTAAGGCAAATATCTAACTTCCGCGTTATAATAGTCCCTTTTTAATATTATTTGGAATCCCTAGAACTATTGTGGACAGTAAGCATCTGATTAATAATGTGAAATAAATTAAAAAAAAAAACAATGCGTTTGAATCTTCTCGGTGATAAAACGTGATGAGAATGTTTCAGGAAATAACGTGTTTAGTGCAGCAATTGAAAAATACAAGGTTAACATATTAATGAACAGAAAAGGTTTTTCCAAAAGAGCCCTCTTTTAGTCATTAAATGTAATATAATTTTCTTTTGCGAATTGTGATTGCACGTGACGAATCTTTGACGAACCGAGTGCTAAGGGTTACGGTAGTCGTGTCAACGTCCAAATGGCAGGGTTTCCACCAAATGTTCACGGTATACGTCATAGTATCATTTTGCGAGCCCTCTTGCATGACAGGCGAGTGTTCTACCACTATTATATAGTTTTTAAAGTCTTAAATGTTTTACGTATGAAATGATAAAGGTCAAATCTTGTTTTAGCGCAGTCAGCAGAGATAAGAGCCCGTGGGTAATCCAATTAGTTTTGTGTCTAACGGTACTTTTGAACCGTTAAGGGTCATTGATGAATACAATTTCAAGTGGTATATAACGCGCTTTTTTCGTTTTGCTTACTTTACTCGTAACTTCGTAATTTATTTTACGTGTTTTCTTATCGGCTTCAAATGTGTGATACATTTTCATTAAAGTGGTTAAGTTGGTTTTATTTATTTTGAGATAAGCGCTGTTGTTAAGCCTTCACTATTCAGTTAAGGGTTTTTTTGTGTGCGTTATAAGCCGGGTATTGTTAACGGTAAGGTGTTTTTGATTTTTTCTATTACAATTTTCATTACCGTGGGTATATGGATCGACATTTTCTGGATTTCTAAGTATTTGAATTACCTTGTTGTTTGATTGGGTTATTATTATTTATTTTTTATTGCATATTTCTGATAATACAATGGTCATTACTTTGGGTATTTAGATTGATTTTTTCTTGATTCCTAAGTATTTTAATTAACTTGATACTTGGTTGGGTTATTATATATTTTTCTATTGGTTATTTTTCTTGTTTTATTTCGTCTATCTAAAGTATTGATAATGTGGGGGAGAATTCATGTCCACGATTTTACATTTGCATTGATTTTTATCGGCTTCGTTGGGTTGTCGTCATGAGCCCACGCAGTTTTTATTAGTGCTTTCACTTATAGTTTTGGTTTTCTCTTTAACTTTTGTTTTCCATATAAATTTGATTGTTTAAGACCTATAATACAATGGGTTGGTTTTTGTCTATAAAATAGTTTTTCGCACGTATATTTTACGTTTCGTCAGCGTTCTAATAATTTTAAATTTTGTATTTTCTATTTCTCATTTTGTTGCTTTGTTAATTTAATAACGTTTTGGGTCTAAAGTTGTTTTTTTTTCTATTGATATTGGAAATTTGTTTAGGGCAATAACATTTGTAATATTTATTATAATTATAATAAAAAATATTATACTGGTTGGGTTAGCACCGGGATTACGTTTATTTGGAGGACGCTTTGAACATGGCGAAATATCGTTGAGTGCCGTGTCCAGTAGTTAATACGCCCAAGGGCAAATTCTTCCGAGGAGAGGCATATTTTGGCAAGATTGCCAAATTGTTCAATTTGCCTTGATTTCCAATGAATATAACGGAGATTATGAATTTCAGATCCGGACCGAGTTGCGTATAAAGAATCTTCGATCACGCTTTTCCAAACGACCTAAGTTTGGTCAAACAACTGCGGTGGGGCGGCGGAGTGGTTAGCACTCTCACCTCGCAGAAAAAGGAGCCAGGTTCGATCACAGCTTGTGGCACTTTATAAATACTTGGCAGGATTCACGACGACCGAATAGTAAGCCTAAACTGAAGTTCAGTGGCCTTTTTCCCGTTACTGTAGCAGCCCTTACTAAAATCACTTGATCAAAATTTGGGCATTGAATCCAGATTGGATCAAATCATATCCAGAAAGGATCAAAGAACTTCTATCCAGATTGGATCCAGTTTAATCCAGAAAGTATCATATAATCTGTATCAAGATTGGATCAAGTCATATCCAGAAATACTAAAAAATAATTGAATCAAATAATCTTGATCAAAATAAGATCAAGTCATATCCAGAAAGATCATATAATTTTGGATCAAATGATCTTGATCAACATTGGATCAAGTCATATCGAGAAAGATCATATAATTTTTGATCAAATGAACTTGATCAACATTGGATCAAGTCATTTCGAGAAAGATCATTTAATTTTGTATCAAATGATCTCGATGAAGATTGGATCAAGTTATATCCAGAAAGGATAAAATATTTTTGGAACCCATAAATCCTGATCAAGATTGGATCAAAAGTACACATCAAAGAAAACATTTAACAATTTTTATTACATAATTTTTATTTATAAATATACTTAATAATAATTATTATTGATAATATTAATGATTAATGATTAATTATCAATTATAATTTTTAATTATTATTTCTAATTAAGAGTTTACGAACTTTGGATACCAAGTATTTTAATTCAATTAAATCTTAATTGACAATCAAATTTAAATGATTTTTGAATCAAACCTGGCGTTGCTCAATATTGAATTTTTTTAATCAAATAAAGCAATTATAATCCTAGGCCTTAATATATGTACTTTTGTTCTACTTAATTTTATAGTTTATATTTTAAAACCTAATCAAAACTTTACCAAGATTTTAACTTTCTTCAATTCGCATTAAACTCATAAAAGTGCTTAGTTACCATTTGTTAAAAAATTCCAAAAATAAACTCAAAATTCGTAATTATTAAAAATTTTGACATTTGTCAAAAGAAACCAGGAAATCCTCTCACTATTTTTTTTCGTTATACTTTTTTCGAAATTCTTGAAGCTCTTTAATAACAAGAACTAATTTTTAATTGCGAATATTTGGGATATAATGAAAGAATATCAAATTTTTATGAAATTAAGAATAGGGGACCTATTGCCTCACTGTGACTTGTTTCATTTAATTTCAACATATTTATCAAAGTTTGATCCTAGTTTTATAAAATTAGCGGAGATTGAGTGGTCACTCTTACACTTATGACGTTAGTCTTAATAATTCAGATTCTAATTAACTTAACTAAAATCCTTTTTAATAACTTGTTTCTGTAAGACATACCCGTGAGAAAGCTTATCGTGCGAATCAGTTAAATATTGTTCGAAATAGAGACATCGCTTTATCAATGCCTCGGATTTACATCTACACAGTTTTAGTTTTGTTAATAGCTCAACCTCTTGCATTATTATTAACTATCCTGGAGATGTATTAAACACCGTTTCAGATAACCTTACATAATTTTATTTCATTATTCAAATTTCTATAGACACTGCATCAGAATTGGATCAAAACTTTCTCAAGCTGTAGCGTTAAAAATATTAGGGAGTTTGTTAATTACTGCTACAATTAAAATTAACTTGCCCGGGTACTCGCGTAACTGCTATGATCGGGTTAGCGAGGGTCCAAAATTAACGTTATAGTGTCTAGGGGATTTAAACTGCAAAAATGAATATTAAGGGTTGTTGTCTAGGGGTAAATTTTAAAGATACTAAGAAATTCAAACTAATTTGAGGATTGCCAAAGAATTAGTTATTTAATACCATACTAAGTTTTAAAGATAAACAAACATTACACTTGATCCTAACAACTAGGCGTAGTAAAAATAAACTAACTTATGAACTAGAATCAGTAATATACAATCAAATATTCGCGGGGGCATTATTTCTTGGGGCACAGAATGTATATAGTCGATATATATCGAAATTAATAAAATAATAAAAGGGCAAACATTGGTTCACAGTTTGTAAACAGTTTGCAACATTTTACGAGCGGTTCTTTTAAAATACCGTAATGATACTTAAACGTTGCTGCTGATGAGAATCCATCGCTGCCGAGAACGAGAGTCCAACGTACTGGTCAAGCGGTCCAACGTGGGGTGCCGGCGTGAGTCCGACGTAAGTTCGGCGTAGTCAGGTCTTGGTGTGGCGATCAAACTGGTGTCGGGCCTTTGAAGCTGACCCATAAGGTCGTAACACTGCGCGTACAATTTTTTTTGTTGATCTAGCGCGAAGCCTTCATTACTTAGGCCTGTTTAAAAATCAAACTTCTGACTTTTAATTATTTTAAAAATTATTAGTTCGCACCGGAGACTTAAATTTTCATCTCGCTCCTCTGGAACTCCGACCTGGTCTCCTCTCCTTTCTTTACTTCTTTTTGTCCGCTCCCACTTTTTGGGGAATTTCGCTGACGTCCCAGGGACTGACTATTTTCTGGAATTTTATACACACACGGGACACGTGCTTCTTGTTCTCACGAAGTGGAAAAACACACTACCCGGGCTTTTATCGCTTACAATGGGGAAACTAAACGGTAAAAATATTTTTGGCAATCCTCTTTGAGTCTTTCTTAATATAAGGAAGGAAATGAGAGGGGAAAAGTATAACGCCAATAATAGAATCTCACACCCCCAAAGCGCAGTAAACTTTAAAAACCCCCAAAAGGGGAAACAACCTTGAACTGATGGCCCTGATCACTGACGTCCTTTGCCTACCTTACAATACAAATCCCTCTATTATATTCGGCCGGCGACTAAAATATTGGGAAATGGCTGATAATTTTGGAAAAATGAAGCTAAGGGGATATGGACTAACATTTCGCATTACAAAGCGGCGATTATTTGATCCCCGTTTGATCCAATGTAGATCAAATAATAGTTTGATCCAATGTGGATCAAATAATAGTTTGATCCCCGTTTGATCCAATGTGGTTAAAATAATAGTCCATGTACCATAATGAGCCGACGGATGTCGTGGGACCATCTTTCTACGCAATGTAACCCGCCCACCAGAATTAAAGGGAATAAAAGTCGCTGGACGACTTAGGCCTATAATTGTGGTGCCTTCAGTATTAGCCTAGCTGATTATTATTATTAATAGCTTGTGTTTTAAACGCCTTACACAAAATTATATGGTTCACTTAATTTTAAGGAGTTTGAGATCCACTCCTGCATATTACCCGATTAAATATTTTTACTGTAAAATGCTCATACATGATGTCGATGATCGATTAGAAGTTAGAATTAATTGCACTGATTGTGGTTCTGGTCAACCGTGAAGAACAATTAAATCTAATCTTGGAATAAATTTTAAGAAATTTAATACAAATATGTTTTAACATACAATGCGATAGAAGGCGAGTTGTTTCTTTGAAAAGGAAAATTATACTAGAGAAGTGCCGAGTTCCATAATTTCACGTTTTGAATCGAACTAAACATTGTAGGGTAATAGGCCTTTCGATAATGTAACATTGGCCTTCTCATTTTGATGTTGCTGCTGCGTCACGGGTGACGTATCGATGACGTTTAACTATGAAAGTCACTGGACATAAGAGTAAATTCGACGAGGCAGCCTTTTTTTAAGCATAAGCTGAAATGAACTTCTACGTTTTTCGTGACGAATGAGATACATAGAAGCCAGTTCAGCAAGAGTAGCTTATTTTAATAAAAGAACTATTCCATGAATTTATAATGAAAAGTTTTGAGAGATGCGGTTTAACATACATGGTTTTATCTATTTCATGATGTTCAGGCACGGTTATCAATTTTGATCCAAAACAGTTGAAATTTACCAAGCAGTTCTAATTTTTAGTTTTTACTATTCAGAAAATAAAAGTTAATTAATAATATTAAGAAAATAAGCAAACTAGATTTAGAGCCCACCAACTCAATATCAACTCTTCAACCGTGGATTATCTGACTTTATTAGATAATGTACACAGCCATCCACAATTTTCAAACCGAACTATGAGTATGTGAATTTTATAACTTTTTATTTAATGATTTCTCACGACCGAAAAAGTCAGTATTTCATATTTAATTCGCTCTTAAAACTAAAATCGATTTTTCGGAAGGAAGAACTTGAAAGCAACTCTTTAACCAGGACGTGATCGTAACGTTTCCATTTGGGAAAGCGACTCAATTAAGCAGCAACAGCCTGGAGACTAGCGTACTCAATGGCCCGGTTACCGCCTTTTCCTCTCTGAAGATTCGCATTTTTCGCGAATTCTTTAAGAGAGAAGGACATAGAATGATGTTTTTCCATTCCGGCCTACGTAACACGCATCCTTCCTTATATTTTTATCATGATTATATGGCTGTACGGCCACCCAAGTATATATATCTACGTGGCATCGCGGGCAGAACATTTCTCTTTAAATCTATGAAGTCACGTCATAGAAGAAGCGCTCGTGTCTCTAATTCCTTTTCTGGATAGCGAGCCAGTAACCTTTCAAAAGATTGAAGATGTGCGGTCTTTATATTTACCCGGCCAAGGCCCACGACAAGGCTTAAAAGGAAAAGGAAACGACTACGCGTAAAGGGTGTTGCCTATCGCTCGATCCGGTCATTTTCTCAAAAACTATGAAACGAATGGGTATGGTTGGATCTTGGATTTAAAATGTGTTACTGGATATTACACCAGGCCCGGACTGACCCGGGCGGCTAACCGGCAATCGCCGGTCAGATCGGGGCCAACTCAAATTGGGGGCCAAAGTGGAAATATTGTGCATTAATGGGAAATGGGGCCAACCCGATTGCATAGCCGGTGCGGTCAACTACTAGACAGTCCGGCCCTGTATTACACTCTACCTTCGCCATGGTATTTTCGAGCGCGTTACGAATGGCATAAAAAATGGTGTTGTCATGGAAAAGCTGATAAAACCAAATCGCAAAATGTACGGAAAGCCAAAAAAGGTCTAATTCTTTTGTCCTGAAAAACGCATGTATAAGAAACACGCCGTCGTGTTTGTATCAGCAAAACACGAAAAATCGATAGATGGCGCGAGCGGCACATGAGACTTTTGAAAATCACTAAATCCCAAAGTGCAATATCCAGTAACACGTTTTTAATCCAAAGTTGGATGAACCACCCTTTTACTGAATTTATTTTGATTAAATATGCGTCTTGGGTATTAGCTTAAATGATTATTAAAAAAACCCTTTTTTTTCTTCACGCAATATTTATCAATGTAGTAAAAAGGCGCGTGTTTTGAAGTTGGCTTAAGAATCTTTTTACTCTGCCTGTACATAGATGGCGCTACTGTACTTAGTTTAACGTGAAGGTTCTCGCCGTTTTGCCGCAGTTGGAACGGAAAGCCCGGGTTGGAGCAATACAATTTTCCATTCGAGGAGCGGAGAATCTGACAAATAAAACTTGGGAATTATGTATAATTATACTTGGAATGTCCTGGGATCCATTGGCACCTTGCCACAAATATGGATGGGGCTTAAAGCAATTGTCGGCTCTATCATTGCCACCTGTATTATGAAAAGGCCGCTCTTATTAGAGATGGAAAAGGAAGCTAAAATCCAAAATAGCGAAACAATAACGTCGTCAGAGAATCATTGTAGAGTATTATAATTAGACAACTTAGACTTTAACCATAATTATATATCCCGTATAAAATTTATTCTTAAAAATTACTATCATTTAATTTATCGTCAAATTTACAGACGAGCCAATCAACGCGAAGGGTACCTAGTAGTACCCGTCTTTTGGGTCAATATGTAGCTTAACTATCTTGTTTTCATGTCGACGATAGCGACATCTGTTGAAAAAAGAGCTACTTGACGTCCAGCCGACACTTGCTTTAAACTACGTCAAATGTATGATGTTGCGCCTATTTTCATCATTGGCTTTCCGCTGTCACGAGCGAAAATCTAGACTGAAAATCACGCCCATTTCCATGAGAATAATCAGGACCACTATATGCTACCTTATACATTCCATGTGTATTCATATATATGTTCCTTCTAAAATCAATCACCTGCTTCTCAAGCGATTAAAACAAGTTAAAAGTTCCAAACCAATTCGTGCACACTGACTCACCAGAAGCGCGAAGAGGGACCGACGAGTAGCTATGCAGAATATAGCACTGGCTTTTGAAATTTCGTGATAAATCAGGATACACGAAGATGAAAATGTGATTAAATGGTACTACAGAAACATGAAAAAGCCCATGCTTACTTATCCTACTGAATAGAAAAAATACTAAAAGGCATTCTTGGAGGATTTAAGTTGTGGTTTAAGGCTCTTGTGAACTATACTTTGAATAAAATAACTTCGATATCGTTTTTATTGAATAGTTTTAAATGCAGTTTCTCAAAATGGTTGAAACCTGAAAATTAAATTTATTCCCTCACTTTTAAAATAGCATAAAATTTGGCAAAACCTTTTATATCTCCCGAAACAAGCGCTCTGATCGAGCGAATCGAAACACCCTGTGTACGCTTTATATGCCCAAGTTGCGTGCCACGACCCATCAAGAGAATGTGGCGTTTTTTCGTTTTTCATACGCCACGGTAGATGGCGTTGTATAACTATATCGCCGACATCACTAGGGGCAGATACTCCCCGTGAGTGAGTTGCTTTTCTCAGGAATTCCGAAAAACAATGTTTCCCATTATTTCGGTATTCGAGCAATATTTTTATTTATTCATGAAGCGAGGGAGTCCCCGCCGCCATTTCATTCTGCATAAGAGCCGGGTAAGATCCCGGAGACCATTGTCTTCCAAAGTGAAGCAATTTGACTGTAGGGGTAAGTCCCCCCGAGCCGCGCACCCCATCCCAAGAATTCGGTAATCTGCAATGAGAGTAATAAAATTGCTTCTTACGGGTTAGAGAGCTTATATACATTTCTCTCTGGATTTTCTGTTTTTATCCGAATAAAAGATACGCTATTTTCCGAGTATTAGATATCCACCCAAAATCCCCATCGAAATTTCGCTAGTCTTAACAAGAAGATCATTCTGGTGGAATCAAACGAAATATACCGTGCATTAAAATTCATATTTTAATGGATATTTTTGGATATTGAAAGGGGGGTATTTATTTCATTTCGGGGATACTTTTGCTCTTTATTTGAATTATAAAGATGAAATAAATATTTCAGGAAGGAAATGAAATTATCTTGTATTAGAACTAGGATTTAGTTTAGAGTACAGGCCGAGCGAGTCTTCATATTCAATTAAAATTACGGCTGTTATTGATTATCCTTTCTACAAGATTCAAGATTTTATTGAAGACTTGTATATAAAAATACAGCCTCTTTGTAACGAGGTGGTTCACCAGATGGGAGCACAGTCGATACCATTTTCCAAGATGGCGTCGACCTACAACCAATGGTCTCTTCTTCCAAGTGGAACCAACAACTACAGAAAATGTCAGCAAAATCGCCTAAAAACGTAAGCAGTTATCGAATAGGGTTTATAAACTTTATACACCATTTTCCAAAATGACGTCAGGTTTCGTCCAAAAACAATAGTTTTCATCCATATAGTGATGTGTTGGGTGCGACCAAATCAATCAAATTTACGCCAGTTATACAATCGAGAACCGAAAATAAACCTTAAGACACCATTTTTTTATAAACCAGGAGCCGAAATTTAGCACCACTGTCGGAGCTCGATCTGCGGAAATAAATTTCAATATTTATGATAGACTGCATAAACGTCCATTTATGACATTTTCTTAGGCGACAAAAGATGTGAAATTTGAATGATGCTATCCGTTATACTTTCCTGTATTCCCTCAGGGGAGTAGGCACCAATATTAAACACGCGTTATTTTCAACCACAAGGAAAGAATATTAAAGGACAGAGTAAGCAATTTCCGGACGAAGCATTTGAACTTTCATCTGCATTTGTAATTCGTAATATTCATATTTTACCGAATAAAATTAATCTATGAATAAATATATAATTTATTGCTCACTTTGGCATCGAAATAAAACATTTAAGGAATTTTTTTTTATATCAGGAGCAGTGATGCCAGATAGAGGGAAAATTCGGACATATAGGGAAATTTAGACCTCGAAAATTTGGAAAAGGGAAATTAGGGGGTGATTCTAAATCGAAGCTATTAGGGATTCAGAAGATTTGTCAAAATTAAGTAAGGCAAAGTAAGACTTTGGTCGAATTTTGGTTGAATGAGCACCCCTGCTTTGATAATTTATTTAACGTTTTGATAAAGATCTAAACTGAAAAATCCAACAATATTCGAGATAAATTATGGATAAGTAGTTCGATTTTGAAAATATAAATAACGCTTTATTTTCTCTACTAGTGGCCTACCGATAAAATTATTTTGAAAAAATTGAAAACTATTATTCCCAGGGTTACTTATGTAATGTTTTAAGTAAACACGAACAGAACTACGAAATTGTTGGTCCGAAAAGTCAATTTTTACGCGGAGAAAGGGAAATTTCATTTTCGCGATCTCGCATCACTGTTCTATCAAGATAGAATTTTACCCCCACGAGAGGGGAATAAAAACTTCATTGTCGTGTGTTTCAATCGCGTCGAAGTCGTAAGCTTTATGGAACCAATGATATACCTGGCAAGTTTTATATTTTTTAAAGCAGTTGTCGGCTCTATCATTGCCACCTGTATTATGAAAAGGCACCCTGTTATTAGAGATGGCCATGAATCTATCCGGTTCTTCGAAAAAAGCGACTTCAGTGGAGAGCGTGGTGCCATCTATTAATGTCAAAGGAAGCTAAAATCCAAAATAGCGAAACAATGACGTCGTCAGAGAACCATTGTAGAGTATTATAATTAGACAACTTATACTCTACTAAGTAAACTTTAACCATAATTTTATTTCCCATATAAAGTATATACTTAAAAATTACTATAATTTTATAATTTATCGTCAAATTTACAGACTACCCAATCAACGCGAAGCGTACCTATAAGTACCCGCCTTTCAGGTCAAAATGCAGCTGAACTATCTTGTTTTCATGTCGACGATAGCGACATCTGTTGAAAAAAGAGCTACTTGACGTCCAGCCGACTCTTGCTTTAAGTAGGAGGATCTTACTGTTAGAGCGTGAATATAGTCATTATCCCGAAGTGTAAATAATTAAATTATCGGCTTAGCTGCGCATTGTACCACTGTACCCATCCCATTTTCTACGCCACCGTAGGTTCGTTAAAGCTAGTTTTCCTAGTTTCAACGGGCATGTTTTATTTTAAATATATGGTCGGAATGCGATTAGTTACGAAAAAATGAATAAAATTCTTATGAAAGAGACTTCACAGTCCTTTCACTGAAAATAAATAAATGACTCAGCAAACAGCATTTCTCGTGTATTCAGCTTTCATTGCTCAAAGCCACCGCTTTCAAATTTGCCTGGAAATTAGTTTGATGCTCTCTGATTCGCTAATTATAAGCGGTAAGTTTGTTTGATTATTTAGCGCATATTTTTTTTAACAATATCAAAAAGCTTCTCCACGTATGATTTTTATTTGAGACTCGCTAAGCCTAAAGCCTCTTTTAAGGTTTGTATATTTAATTTTACTCAGTTTAGCTTAATTTAAAGGGAGTATAAAGTGTATTGAAAGTAAGGGTAGCACTTATTGGGGATAGGATTTTTATTTCAATTTCCCATTTCGTACACGGAAACATCTGTACTCTAGTATACCACGATAAAACTTTCCCCCAGAGGTGTTTGGTAGAATCATCTTCCTAATCATGCATAAGATGGTAAAGACTGTTGCACCTGCAAACCTTACAGCCTAAAAACCAATCAACAGGGCTCCTAGCGTCCAAAACATGAAATTAATTGATATATCATGGACAACCTACTCTGTACTCCCTTTAAGTAAGTAACCGATGACAAAAAAGTCTACTTTTACGCCTAACTGAGGCTTACCATGGATATTGGTAATATTATAGATTAAGCGCAGGTTCGCTGTGAAACATTTTACACTAAAATTGAACACACAGGGATAATTTTGTGAACTTTAACTAGGATTCATTGCCATTGGTGTAAATCAAACAGCAGTTTCTGAAATTTGCCCCTTTTATTATTACTACAGAAAAAATCAAAATTAAAAATGTATATCTACGCAAATAGCCAAGGCAAAACCTTAGGCCTAAGTCATCCAGCGACTTTTAAAGCCATTAATTGTTATTGTTTATACTCCTGCAAAAAATGCAAATGCCTTAAAGGGCCCCAACCGCCCCATATCGCATTGTGCTCAGGGCACACCAAATAATTTACACGGCTCCGACAATGGTTGGAAACTATTTCTTATCATTTGTTCGAGTTTTCCGGAATATTGGGGTGGCGGAGTGGTTAGCACTTTCGCCTCGCAGCAAGTGGAGCCGGGTTCGATCCCAGCTAGTAGCACTGGGTGAAAATCCGGAACCATTCCTTCTGCGTAGAGTTTGTAAGTTATCTCCCCACTGGTTAAAGGGGTTTTCCCCCGAGATCTTCGGTTTCCCTTCCCATAAAAACTTGCTGAGGTTAACGGTAATAGTTAGTGTAGGGAGCTGTTGCATGAAGGGCTTGCCACCACCCTCCTACGCATTGTAACCCGGCCACCTGTTACTTGATCACGCACAAGCAACATTGCTTATGTGGTCGAAGGTGGTGCCTTGGGTATTAGCTCTATTTTAAAATTATAAAAAAAATCAGTTGAACGAACTCTGAATATGCCTCCTATTATCCGAAATGCGGTTTCAAAGTTGTCAAATGCATTTAAAATTGCAAATGATCGCCAGGAATTATAAAACACATATTTTTGTAATATTAGAATAACAATTTTATTGAAATTAAATCTTACTTCACGTAATCTAAGCTATAACTGCACCTCAACTCACCTAACGTCACCTCAGTAAACTTAAAATAAGCTAACCTAACCGCACTACACATCACCTCACCTAACCTACCCAAAATACCCTAATCTCACTTCACCCAACCTCACCTAAGCTACCCTAATCTCACTTCACCCAACTTCACATAACCTAACCTAATCTTGTTTAACGAAAAGTATAAAAAAAATTAAAGTTATTTATTGTGGAAATGAAATTAAATGGAACCTATAAATGACGAAACAAGAAATTCCGACATCTGAAACCCATTTCGTTCTTATATTAGGACCAAAGAATTCCGGACATTCGAGACACAATTCGAATAATTGAAATTAACACAAACACGACTTGAACGTTTGAAACCATTCTTCAAAAGAAAATCTTAATCCCAAAAACTGGTAAAGCCGTTATTTCTGCCGTTTTTGCGTCTTCATCGATAACGTACGCAGTTCTGGCGACGGATTCGGTTCTAATAAGTACCGAAAAGCTCCTGCAGGGGACGCTGGGCGGAAACAAACATCGCATTACCGTGTCTCCGGGAAAAAGTCAGGCGAGTGGTGACGCTTTTAATCACCTCCAGCGTTGGCATTCAAATGAGTCAGTCGCCGAAAGTTACTCACTTCCGACTTGAAACGGGAAAAGTTTAAAAGACGAACTATAATCCAAAGTAATGAGAGGGCCGCCATTACGCTTCCGGTTAAGTCCGAAGGTATACAAAATAAATTCGCGATTATCGGTTGGCCTGTCGTCAATCATATCCGCGCCGAAAAGAGACGCGCGCGGTTCGAGGGAGGCCCACCAGGCGGCGCTAGCCAGCCGCAGACTGTCTCGCGTGGGGGCCAAGGAGGTGGTCCAAACCCTCTGATTACCTGGCGCGTCTCGCCAAATGAGGCGTGCGGGGCGATCAGGCGTTCGGAAAACATTCCGCTTCCCTTCCGTCGCCGAGCAGAAATCCCCTTTGTATGTTTAGACTTGGCGTCTTAATCACGCGATACCTGAATAGAGTTTATACATATACGGGGGCTATTATATATATATATATATAAAGGGATTTGTACTGACGTACTGAGCGCCATCGTACGACCGTTATGACTCAACAAAGGCCTAAAGAGACCCGGAGACTTTTAGAATTTTCCCTTTCGACAAGTGACTAAAATCTCCCACTTTATTGTTGTCTACTAAGGAAGGGAAAAATGAGCGCCGCGGCGTACGACTTCGTGTCCTGTTGTTGATGGCTCCTCCCCCTTCTTTCGTCTTTTGTCACTATTTCTTCGCTTACGATAATTAATAAACCTATCTCAGTAAGACGATTATAACGACTTAACAACATTTCATATAATCGAACATAAAATTTAAATTTGATTCGGCTTTAGGAAAGACGATGAAACTAGAGTCTCGAAATCAAATTGACAGATTTAGTAAAGAGAAACAACTAATAAATTTTACCTTCGCGTATGCTCGCTGATTTACCTATTTCTTGATGAAATAACTTTGTGATTAAACGTAGCAACGGCTTCCAATTATCTTTGGTCAAATATCCTTCACCACTCTAAGTAATTTGTAAAGCAAAAGACCTTAGAATTAATATAGGCCTACTTACTAATTTAACTTAACCTTACGCATAAAATAATAATTAATTTTAATTGTAAATATTTTTTAAATAAAATTACTACCATGAAGTATCGGTCGTCGTAAAATGTTATTGTTTTAAATTAAAAACCATGGTCAATAAATTCAACATATACGATTTTAACCTTACGCAATCTTAACCTAAATCTAAATTGTAAACCTAATCTAACATAACTCTAACTCTAACTTAGCCCGAGCCCTAAGCTAGAGTAACTCTAGCCCAAGCTAACCTTAACCTAAACTAATCTTATCTTATGAAAACCTACTTGTATCCTATAATAACTCAAACCCTAACCTACCGGAACTCTAGCCTGACCTTAATCTCGCCTGACTTAACCGTAACCCAATTTAACTCTTACCTAACCTACCCCTTATACTAACCTAACTTAACCCGCAACTTAACCTTAAACTGTCCCAATTTAATAGAAACACTGCAAAAAATTAGGCATAGCCATCGATTGGTGAATTTCATAGACCCAGGAATAAAAAAGTTAGGTTATCCACAGCCATTGAAATTGGTAACCTTTGCTACTTTACTGACCCTTAAACCATTCTCCTGACAGGCCACCGAGTTTATTTGTGTAGGTTTTTAATAATTAATTGTAATTTAAATAAATATACACAATTGTAGAGCTGAGTACTTAGAGGGGAAAAGCCACTAGCTACTTTGTAATGATTAATACACCATTTTCACTCCATTTTTGAATTGTTGTTGCGAAATGATACTCTACAAATGTACCTTAATATAAGCCGCTCCTACACTGGAGCAAATATGTATTGCATAAAGATTTTGATAAGAAAGCTTCGTTTACTTCGTTCACTCCACTACAGTAATATTTTATAACGACTATCAAATTTTATAAAATTAAACGCTTAAAGAGTAAGTTGCATATATATTTTTGGAATAGAAACTTAACTACTTTATATTTTTCTTGTTAATTTTATCATTGACTTAAAATGTAACTCACTTGACTATATACCGTCGTTAAGTGTATTTAGTATTTAAAGGAAATTTACGTGTAGCGCCTAGATGCGGCTTTTATTTTGAACGATAATTTTATCGCGCCTAGTTTGTGACATCATTGAATAGGGTTTTTTAAGAATTTTCCCCACTGCATCAGGTAGATTACATAGTTCCCACTATCCTACCAAGATCATTCTTGTAATATCCTTGCTAGATATGGCGATGCCAATTTAGCACTCGCGTACAAAATTCAGTAGTAGAATCTCGCGGTTCCATAGGAAATTTTTCGGATTCGGCCACGGAATCAGTAGCATCTACATTTTGTATCCAAGTCTAAACTCTATGTTAGGGATAGCGGCCAATTAGAAATAAGGTTTAGTCAATGATGTCAATCACCACGCTAAAATTCAAATTGTTTGGCGGTTCTATTAATTACTTATAATTAACTACGAAACGGAAAGGAATGAAACTTTATATTTTGGTATTTTAAACGTACGCGCTTCGTTTCATAACAAAATTGAGGCGGTAACGAATAATTTGCAATCTACTCTTTTATTACTGTTTGTAAAATAGTAAATAAATATTATTTTTTTACGGGCTTCCGTGGAAAGTTTAAAATTTAATATGCAGATCCAAAAGTGTCTAAATTTGGAAGACAACTATTTTTTTTTAAATGCCACTGAACACGACTTAATATTTCAACGTACTATCACAGCATTAATGTTCAATTAAAACTTTGTTTTTAATTAATTTTAAGAATATGCTATCTTAATTATCATCACCATAATTAGGTGTGTCAGTTACCATGGTGACCAACTTATTTTTTCGATTTTAGTCTGCTTATTAGACACTATGTTTAATAAAATCCATCTATTTACGCAATTGAACTTCTCGCTTAGGCCGCTAAGGAGCACTATAGTCTGTTAAAATTCGGATTTTTTAGGACAAGAAGTAACAGAGTTATATGTAGTAAACCTGGTTTAAAAATAAACTTTGGTCCTTAATCAGGAATTACACGCTTCGTCTGGAAATAATACTAGACATTTACAACTAATTCCGAGCGGTTTCAGAAAAACGAGTTTCAAAATGGGCTTCACCGTTTTTAATATGGTCTACTTGGCTTTTCATTTATCGAAAAAAGCGTTTTTCATAATCTTCGAGATTTGTCCGTTTTTATGAAACTTTTCATTTCCTTTCGAATGACGCGCTCTTCCTGGAACGGTTTCACAAGTTAAAATAAGTCCCAAGGTTTCATTTTGTCCCTCAGAATTGGAAGCATATCTAAAATCTTCCCAGTTTGATTCGTTGCTTTTCTTTTATATTTTATTGGACAGATGAGCGTTTCAAAGGAAGTGCTTTTTGTTAGTTGCTGAATTTGCCCAAAACGAGAAAACTGGGCTTTAAAAAATCCACCGTGACTTCGGAATCCGGCTTCATAATTAGAAATTCAGAGCAAAAGTGTCTAAATCTTTTTCAAAACTTTCAAATAACCCACAGATTTTCAAAATTTCTTAAGGATTTAAAATCCTTTAAGCCAAATATAATATTTAACAAAATTATTATTTGACGATATCAAGTGCAAGTCACATTTTTATGAACATCGACTACCAAATATGTGATCGACTAAGGCTATTACGGTATCATTACATTATCTGTGATTGACTACAGCCCTCACGGACCCATTACGAAATCTGTGACTACATCCCTCACGGATCCATTGCGAAATCTGTGACCACGGCCCTCACGGACCCATTGCGAAATCTGTGACCACGGCCCTCACGGACCCATTGCGAAATCTGTGACCACGGCCCTCACGGATCCATTGCGAAATCTGTGACTAGGGCCCTCACGGATCCATTGCGAAATCTAAGACCATGGCCCTCATGGATCCATTACGAAATCTGTGACTATGGCCCTCACGGATCCATTGTGAAATCTGTGACCACGGCCCTCACGGATCCATTGCGAAATCTGTGACCACGGCCCTCACGGATCCATTACGAAATCTGTGACTATGGCCCTCACGGATCCATTGTGAAATCTGTGACCACGGCCCTCACGGATCCATTGCGAAATCTGTGACCACGGCCCTCACGGACCCATTGCGAAATCTGTGACCACGGCCCTCACGGATCCATTACGAAATCTGTGACTACGGCCCTCACGGACCCATTACGAAATCTGTGACTAGGGCCCTCATGGATCCATTGCGAAATCTGTGACCACGGCCCTCACGGATCCATTGCGAAATCTGTGACCATGGCCCTCATGGATCCATTGCGAAATCTGTGACCACGGCCCTCATGGATCCATTACGAAATTTGTGACTATGGCCCTCACGGATTTATTACGAAATCTGTGACTACGGCCCTCACGGACCCATTACGAAATCTGTGATCTTTGTTCGGATAAAGCCATCAAGAATCGACTACAGTGATTACAAAATGATTAGAGCGCTACCGTTGGACTATAAAATGAGTAGCGATTACAGAGATGACTCTTATGATCTTAGGGCGAGTTTCACCGATTCCGGCAAATGGCAAGACCTCGAAAAACGTTAACGAAGCATTCTGTGTTATATTTGGCACTGAAAAAAAGAAACCGTTTTTCTAATTATAGTTCATTCATTTCTCTTGCACAGCAGGAAGGCACAACTTTAAAGATCACATTTTTCGGGTAATTATGGTAGATTAACATTTTGCTGGTTGATTTGACCATTTTCAATGTCGTTATCGTTAGGGACGCACCGATATATCGGCCTATTTTTCTAATATCGGTATCGGCCAATATCGGCTTAAGCAAAGCCACGTACATCAGACTTCAGAAGATAAATCGTACCTTTTTTAGACACTTGGTTACGAGTGTTATCAAATAAAAAACAACGATATTCGATTTGTGATAGAAAATGTATATCAAGTAAAATGAAAAGATACATATTCGGATATGCTCTTGCAAACTTCTTTTTATGAAAAATTTGAATAAAATGGTATGACAGTGTACTGAACCGTCTTTTACAATGATTTTATCATATACACTACTGTTATGATTAGATAACTTTGTTAATATCGGCCGATATTATCGGCCATGAAAGCCAATATATCGGTGCATCCCTAGCTATCTTCAAATGCTAAATATTGACCAATTAGGAACTTCTGCTTAAAATGATTTTGGTGATTTTTAGGTGAGTAGTTAATCATTTATGCCATGTACTAGTTTCAAAAATGAAAATGTGCTACTTGAACTACACAGCAAATTGAAAACAAATTATAGGTCACTAAATATTTCGCATAGAGATCCCCTAAAAAGTAACGAGTTAAGATCATACACGCTTAAAGGGAATTTAACCTCAGCTATTTGATGTGGAACCCCAACGATTGCAGCTCTGGTCTCTTTTGTTTTAAAACGTTTGGCGCCACTGTACAGGAACATTTTTAAGGATTGCTTTGCAGGCAGTGCCGTCTTTCCCATTGGGCAAAAAGGGCACTGCCCTAGGGCCCCCAGATTCTGGAGGGCCCCATTTTTCAAATTGTGAAATGCAAAAGAAATTAAAAAAAAAAACAATATTTAACATTGCTCGAAAGTCCTAAACTTCGTATTTAGTCGCGTCTATAGACAGGGTAAATCTAAAACGAAAAAAGACTTTTGGTTGCTAGTATTTTTAAATTCGGAATAAGCTCTTTCTTTAGTAACGTTTAGTAGGACAAGTGAAACTATTTGAACTGATAGTGGTAGATTAGAGCGATGATGGACTGGAGGCTAGAAACTTGGGTGGAGTTACAAGGGATCGCCCATAGCTTTGCCCAGGGGCCTCCAATTAGGTAAAGACGGCCCTGTTTGCAGGTTATATTCCCTTTAAAGAACAGTTCTCACAATGAGCCTATGTGCTCTAGTAACGTCTTAATCGTGATCCAAACCAAGTGTTCCCCATGCGTACAATTAGATTATTGTGTTAGCCAGATCACATCGTTGCCTACGTGATTATTAAGGCCAGTGAACACCTCCCTACCAGGGGGCACATTTTAACGATGTGACTATTTGTTTGTTAGCTTCTAATTAACTAACCTTATAAGGGGTTTTCACAACGTTAGGCTTAATCTCTTCCATTGAGGCAAAACAATCATTTATATTACAACCATTTAAATTAATGAAATATGTACCGTTATCTTCCTTTTTCTTAAATTTTGCGAATTCAACTAAATAAATAATAATAATCGGCTAAGCTAATACACAAGGAACCACACAGGCCTAAGTAAACTAGGGACTTGTGAAGTCAATTGACTGATTTCAAAAATTACGTTTTTGATCGCGACACTACTATCATGATGTACAGCAGGCTTTTATACCCTAACATGGCGGCGTATTTTCACGTGCAAAATTAATTTTACGATCCTCGAATTACTGGTGACCGAGTTTATTTTTCGTAGGAGCAAACCCTTCATGCCACGTGAGCCAACAGCTCCCTACCTTTAACGTCGGTTTTATGGAAGCTAACAACCTACATCCCAATTATGCTATAATGAAACCGTTTCTTATTTGCAACGCCATTTCTTTTTGTGGGTCTGAATTCTTGAAAGCTCGAACCTTGCCGTTACCTAGGCAATGTACTGGCCAAAATTGTCAAACTATAAAGCTGAAAATGAATTGAAGAAATTCACGCCCACGGACCATAATAATAACGTACAGGTAACTGCACTTGAACATATTCTGTGTGATCTTTATGTGTGTAATAAAGTAAATAGTAGTAAAGTTACATAGTATATTTTCTTCTATTATCCTTTCCTCTAAGCAAGCATGCACTCAAAATAGGTGTTTGTTATTTATCTCGAGTCGTTATTCAGTGTTTTCCACATAAGCATTCGAAACAAACGCAGCAATTGATCATTTTATGTTTATTCATAACTTTCTATATATGCCTCGAAGAAAGAGAATTCCACGAGGAGACGTTTCTCAGGAAATACTAGCTGCCTGTCTGCTATATACTCTGTTTATTTTTACATTCTCAATTTCTCGTCTTTGTGTCGAGATTGAATATTTATTATTATTTATCCCTCTTAAGCGAAAAAGAAAGAATCGCTTGGTCCCTCGATGTGTTTATATTGTATAAATTTCAATTCAATATTGCGAATAATTCCCAAGTTTATTGTTCAGTTTTGTTCCTCGAGTCGACGTATTTTGCCTTCCCCCTCCGACAGCCCTCTTTTATGGAAATTCGCGCGGGTCAAACCATTTTGTACGACGCGAAATTCGAGTTTTACCGCTTCCTTCTTTAAGGAAAAACAGATCGTCCATATTCTTTTGTGCGCGTGTGTGTGTGTATAAAATCCCCAGTTTATTGAGAAAGAGAGAGCTTCTGCTATTTGCACGCGTCTCAACCGGCGCACGTCAAGTTGAGGCGAGTCCGGGCGTCGAGAGTCAGGGCGAGTCGGGACTTGCCAGCGTATAAAAGCGAACGACGCGCGAGGGGAAAGAAATCTGTTCTGATTTTAATTCCAAATTCAGAGATCCGTTTTTTAACTTTTCCAATATTCACTCGGCGTACTTATAGAGGCTAAAGAATGAAGACGGCGAGGCTCGGGGGTTGAGGGGTTGGGGGTTGGGGTTTGGGGGAAGCTAAAGGCGGAGATTTATGGCTTTAAAGTCCCGGTTGGGCTCTTCGTTTTCATTTTGAAATTGCAGTCGCGAGCTGCGATCAATAGGAACTCGGCGTCGTTCCTTGTTTGCGGTAAAGTGTTGCTTTGGGGATAGACAAAGTACGCGGCCATTGTCAGAAAAGGTGCAATTTCTCGCGGGATAAAAATGACAGAAAGAGCAAAAGTGAAATAAATTGCCGGGTTTCGGCGTCTACCGTGTCATTACTCGCCAAAGACACACACACACAAAATACGGGCGGTTGTCGGGAATGGCGGAGGCGGCAGATGTCTGCTGAGAGAGGCCGGGGTCCGGCGTTGGCCTCAAATGGCCATTTTGAGGCAGACCGTTTACAGCAAATTAATGGAGCATCGCCTCCAAAGGGATTTTGAGGGCTGTAACCAGCCGTCGACCTAAAAGCTTTTCTATTGTTCGAATATAAAGCGACGTTTTGAGCTCACTATGTATAGAATCGAAAAGCGGCCACTCAAATTAATAAAACACGTCGCGCAAATAAGAACGTCACTTGAGCTCTGTCTCTTTTTTGCCCATTCCAACAGCGTCTCCCCGAGGAATGCTTCAAGAACGCCAAAGTCAATAGACCCGGAACCTCCGGCGATTGAAATTCCCAAAGGGTTCTGGATAGCCTCAGAGACTTGTAGTTCACCGTCAAAAAATTCGATCAAGGTTCCAATTGAGTTTTATTTAACCAGCCAAAAAGTTTCACGAACTATAAATATTTAATGCGGTACAAACAGAAGCGCTTTCATTCCACTTATAGATAAATATTTTAAATTATCGAAGAAAATTTGCCTCGTGTGGTGAAGTCGTTTAAGTAAATTATCATTTCGAATATGCAATTTTATTGGTAGGAAATAAGTTGGTTACCTTACGCTGCTCTTACTTTTCCACCAAACAATGCGTTTTCATTGAATTTTTGTGTGTCACAATAGTACGGCAATTGTTCACACTAACGATTTGCGTTCCTCCAATATATAGGATTATTTGCATTAATTATTATCGTCTGCTATACTGTTTCGTGTATGAAAGTTAGAAATTAGGCTTTAGCCTGTCAAAATTATTCATGTCTGCTATTTCGATAACAGCGACACTCTATAGTAAGCAGATGACGAGTCATAGGTTTCAATAGTGGGTGTAGGGAGCTGTTGGCTCGCGTGGCATGAAGGGCTTGCCATCACTTCCTACGCATTGTAGCCCGGCCACCTGTTTAAAGGCATTAAAAGTCCCTCGATGAGTTGGGCCCAAGGTGGGGCCTTAAGTATTAGCCTAGCTGATTATTAAAGTTCCCTCGTCAGTGAATAGCATAATTTCAATGGTTGAATTTCAAAAAGTTGGATATCTCGACCAATTTGAACAACCAATAATTGGTCACGTATCCGATAAAATTTTCTAGTTGTCCAAACTAATTAGCTTTTTAAAGTTGTTTAGCTGAACGCCCCTTAAGTGAAAAAAAAAACGCTGAAGGAACCAACTTATGGTTATCGAAACGGTATATGCCTATTAGCGCAGTTCCCGTTAGCGCAGTTCCCATATGCGCGGTTTCCCAAAAGCACAGTTCTCAAAAGCGCAGTGTCCCAAAAGCGCGGTTCCCAAAAGCGCAGTTCCCAATAGCGCGGTTTCCCAAAAGCGTGGTTTCAATTATTACGTATATGTATATAAAAATTAATGAAAATTAGGATAGGTTAGGTTAGCCGGGCGCTTTCGGGAAAGTGCGCAAACAGGAAACCGCGCTTTTGGGAAACCGCGCTATTGGGAACTGCGCAAATGGGAACCGCGCTTTTGGGACACTGCGCTTTTGGGAACCACGCTTTTGGGACACTGCGCTTTTGAGAAACCGCGCAAATGGGAACTGCGCTAGTGGGCATAAACCATTGAAACTTCATTTCGATTTTGAAATAATAATTTTCACTTAAAACAGTGTTAGAGTTTACTCCGAATTCCAATCTAAGTGTAGGTTTACGTTTCGAAATTTTACCTTTTACATTTTGAAAATTTCATTTCAATTTTAGTTAAAGAAATATTGCCATTTACATTTCAAAATAAAATTTCTTTGAAATAAGCTAGAGCTTAGGTTGAAATTCAATCAAAATGTAAGTTTACATTAAGAAATAGATTATGACAGCCGAGAACTTTGTTTAAAATGTTATATTTGGTATTGAATTGTAGACGGTAGGGTCGTATTCTGTCTTACACAGCTTACAGCATTTTCTAACTGGCCAAGACGACAGTAGTGAAATTTAATTTTTTACATTTCAGGCATTTCCATCTCTACGAATCGAAATTCTTAACAATTTATCAATAGTTTTTTTAATGAATTGTCTGTAGATTTTATAATCAATTAATAGGTATTTTCTTGGATCCATTAATAGGTAGTTTCTATAATTAATCGGTAGTTTATAAGGTTAATTATTAATTTCTATGGTTAATTGTTAATTTCTATGGTTAATTGTTAATTTCTATGGTTAATTGTTAATTTCTATGGTTAATCGGTAATTTCTAAAATTAATCTGCAGTTTATATAATTAATCTGCAGTTTATATAATTAATCGGTAGTTTCTATGATTAATCGGAGATTTCTATAATTAATCGGTAATTTCTATGATAAATCAGTAGTTTTAATAACTAATCCGTAGTTTCTATGGTTAATAGTTAATTTCTATGATTAATCGGTAGTTTCTTTGAATAATCTGCAGTTTATATAATTAATCGGTAGTTTCAATCTTTAATCGTTAATTTATATGATTTTTTGGTAGTTTATATAATTAATTGGTAGTTTCTATAATTAATCTGCAGTTTATATAACTAATCGGTAATATCTATGTTTTTCGCTAACTTATATGATTAATCGGTAGTTTTTATAATTAATCGGAGGTTTCTATAATTAATCGGTAGTTTCAATGATTAATCGGTAGTTTCTTTAACTAATCCGTATAGTTTCAGTATAGGTTAAACCAAGTATGAATCTAGATATTCATGTTATAATAATGGCACTACTTTAAACCATTGCAGTTAGTGGGCGCTCTACAGCCTGTTTAAATGATAAAAAGAACATTTGATTGAATGCATCGATACTTTACACATATATTTTCTACTTGGCCAGCCGTGTTTGTTACCTTCCGTAGCATCATCATTAAGGCCCGAGGCATTTTTAATTGGTTGATCTCCGTTTCATTTTAGCAATGGTCATCTCAACCAGCAAGATATCTATATATAGCTTCTAAAGTCCGATAGATACTGGACTACAAAGGACTATCCATTATGCATATCTAACAAGTTCCAGCTTTCATTTAAATTGAAAGGCTATTACCGGGAAAGCAGAAATCGCGTGCAAAGACATAGTTAATTATATTTTCCCCGTAAGAGCGCGCTCTAAATTCTTCGCACACGCCGCCTATATTTGTCATTGCTAATAAAATACGACTTGGAAGAACCAGAAGGCTATAATAAATCTGCCAAAGGATACATTTAGGACGTAAAAATGGAACATGAACCTTCGCAAGATCAAGGAACTTTTCAATGAACCAAACCCCGGAAGCAATAACTGCGACACGATTCAAAATGTTTCTCGGTTATTATTTTCACTAACCCTTGAACTGCAAATATTCCATCAAATTACATTAAAGAGAATATAACCTGCAAAGCAATCTTTATGGAAGATCCCTTCACGTTTTCAAATTACCCTGTACAGTGGCGCCAAACATTTTTGAAGCCAACGGCAAGAGCGGACAAAGCTGAAAACGTTGGTGTCTGACACCAAATACCTGAGGTTATATTCCCTTTAAACGTCACTGAACACGACCAAATATTTCATAGCATTAATGTTCAATTAAAACATTGTTTTTAATTAATTGTAAGATGTTATGAATAAGCGCTTTAGTTGAAAATATTTTTTTTTAAATCGTACTCTTCATTATCATTATCATAATTAGGCGTGTCAGTTACCATTGTGACCAACTTATTTTTTGGATTTTAGTCTGACCGTTAGACACTATAGTCTGTTGTAATCAAATTAATTTACATCAAGAAATAATGGAGTTATATGTAGGAAACCTGGTTTAAAAATAAACTTTGGTTCTTTAATCAGAAATTATACGCTTCGTCTGAAAATATTTATATTCCCTTTAAATTAATTTTTTAATATCTTATTTATTATGTTAAATATATGTAATATTAAAATTCATGTTATCTTATTTTTATATTATTTATAATTTGTGTTTGTATTGGTAACCACCCGAATAGGCTTTACCTCAGTAGTTTCCGGCTTAAACATATGTAAAAATCCTACAAAATGGTCTTAGAAAATGACTAAAATTATGAAAAAGTACGTTTCAAGTAAACCACAATAGGAAGAATAATATAATAGAAGATCATTATTTACTACTGGTATATTTTAAACACGCCATTGGGCAAGACTGATTCAATATTATTGTATGATTTAGGCCAAATCAGACTCAACAAACAATTTTTTTAACAGGTAAGGTCTTCAGAGGATTTTAAATCTAGCAAATCTATTTGCTATTGAATATTTAATAAAAATAATAATAATCATCAGTTAGGCTAATACCCAAGGCACCACCCTAGACCTAAGTCATCGAGCGACTTTTAAAGCCTTTAATTCAGGTGGCTGGGTTACAATGCGTAGGAGGATGGTGGCAAGCCTTGCAAGCCACGAGCCAACAGATCCCTACACTAACTAATAATGTTAACCTCAACAAGTTATTATTTTATGATAAATATATAGTAATAATACTAAATGATTGGAAATTAACCGTACCATTTAAATATCTTTCAAATACACTTTCTTATGCCAAATATTTTAACAATTGTGATTATATCAGAAACGAAATTTAGAATATGACACGTTCTGTGAGTAAAATCTAGACGAGCTTACATCACTAAATATGCAAGAATGATGATAAGTCGGTAGATGACTTGGGCTTAAGTTGGTGCCTTGGGTATTGGCCTAGCTGATTAGCCTAGCTAATGCGCTACGCCCATATGCCTGAATGCACTCTTGACGTAATTAGTTTCTAAGCTCTATCTTTGACTGTAATTATGTAATTACGTTACGGAGTGGTTAGCACTTTCACCTCGCAGCAAGAGGAGTCGGGTTCATTTCCAACTTGTGGCAGTGGGTTAAAACTCGGAACAACTCTTTCTGCGTTGAGTTTACAAGTTTTCTCACCATTGGTTTAAGGGGTTTTAGACCAAGCTCTTCGGTTTTCCCTTTCTATAAATATTTGTTAGTGCTCCGCATGGTTCCAGCTCCGACTCCGGCTCCGACCCCTACGGCTGCAGAGGCCGCCGGCTCCGGGTCCAGATCCAAAATAATCCGTTCCGGATCTGGAACCGTGGCTCCAGATCCACTCTTTTTGGTTCGGTTCCAGTTCCGATTCCACGTTAAACGGAGCCGGTAAATCACTTGGTAAAATCTTTGATTTAAAATAAATCTAAATTCGTAGCAATAATTTAAAACCCGTGGTTTTTCTTAAATTTAGTTAATGTAATACAACAGACGGCGATTTTTAACGTTTATGTTATTCTTCGTCTTCAATTTTTTTTAATAATTACGTTTTATATTAATTAATAATTAAGTCCTCAGTTAAGTTTTAACACAATGAATAACCTTTTCATTTAATTAAGTTTTAATACAATTAATAACCTTTTCATTTAATTAAGTTTTAATACAATTAATAACCCTTTAATTTAGTTAAGTTTTAATACAATTAATAACCTTATCATTTATTTAAGTTTTAATACAATTAATAACCTTTTAATTAAGTTTTAATACAATTAATATCCTTTTAATTTATTTCAGTTTTAATACAATTAATAACCTTTTAATTAAGTTTTAATACAATTAATAACCTTTTAATTTATTTCAGTTTTAATACAATTAATAACCTTTTATTTATTTAAGTTTTAATACAATGAATAACCTTTTAATTTAATTAGGTTTTAATACAATGAATAACCTTTTAATTAAGTCTTAATACAATTAATAACATTTTAATTAAGTTTTAATACAATTAATAACCTTTTAATTTATTTCAGTTTTAATACAATTAATAACCTTTTATTTATTTAAGTTTTAATACAATTAATAACCTTTTAATTTTATTAGGTTTTAATACAATGAATAACCTTTTAATTTAATTAGGTTTTAATACAATTAATAACCTTTTAATTAAGTTTTAATACAATTAATAACCTTTTAATTAAGTTTTAATACAATTAATAACCTTTTAATTTATTTCAGTTTTAATACAATTAATAACCTTTCATTTAATTAAGTTTTAATACAATTAATAACCTTTCATTTAATTAAGTTTTATAACAATTAATAACCTTTTAATTTAATTAGGTTTTAATACAATTAATAACCTTTTAATTAAGTTTTAATACAATTAATAACCTTTCATTTAATTAAGTTTTAATACAATTAATAACCTTTTAATTTAATTAGGTTTTAATACAATTAATAACCTTTTAATTAAGTTTTAATACAATTAATAACCATTTAATTAAGTTTTAATACAATTAAAAACCTTTTAATTTATTTCAGTTTTAATACAATTAATAACCTTTCATTTAATTAAGTTTTAATTAAACTAATAACCTTTCATTTAATTAAGTTTTAATACAATTAATAACCTTTCATTTAATTAAGTTTTAATACAATTAATAACCTTTCATTTAATTAAGTTTTAATACAATTAATAACCTTTCATTTAATTAAGTTTTTATAAAATTGAAAACCTTTTCGTTTAAGTTTTAATGTAATTAATAATTAAGTTTGCATTATAACTGAATTAATACGTTTGTTAATTTCTTTAATTCCGCTTTAGTATAGTTGGTCGCAAAAAAAGTCCCAGGGTTAGTTTGCTTGACTGCGTCCGTCGGTGGTCTGTCGATACATAGTTACATGGTTTTAGGAAAAAAGTATAACGCGCGGAAAACGTCCATACATAATACTTTTTCCTAAAACCATGTATCAACAGACCCCCGACAGACGCAGGCAAGCAAAACTCAACCTGAGACTTTTTTTGCGAGCAATTGTACATTTAATTGTTTTCTATATAAACATTACGATAAAGGAGGAGCCTGTTCCGGAACCGGCTTCGTGGATTCAGATCCAGATCCAGATCCGGCTCCAGATAATAGTAGGAACCGAAATTTAGATCCGGTTCCAGCTCCAGACGGTTTTGGAGCCGCTTTCGGTTCCGGAGCCGGAGCCATCTACAGATCCGAGGTAAGGGTAGGGAACTGTTGGCTCGCGTGTCACCAAGGGCCGGTCACCACCCTCCTACGAATTAACGGCATTGAATGTTGCTAGATGACTTGGATATTAGCCTAGCTAGATATTCGGTTTCCCCTTCCATAAAAACTTGTTGAGGTTAACGGTAAGAGTTAGTGTAGGGAGCTGTTGCCACCACCCTCCTACGCATTGTAACCCAGCCACTTGAATTAAAGGCTTTAAAAGTCGCTCGATGACTTAGGCCTAGGGTGGTGCATTGAGTATTAGCTTAGCTGATTATTATTATTTATTTATTATTATTGTTATTGTAATTAGATTATCATTGCCAAAAGCCACTCAATTGTATATGGATGTAAATGGTGGGCAGAATTTTAGGAATTGTTTAGTCCCTCAATTCTTAATGATATAAATCGAATAAACTATACAACCAGTTACTTCACAATTTTCATGGTCTAGATAACTTTTCAATATATTTTAGAAAAACTTTAATTTAAACCACACTCAAACAATAGTTTCCAAATGTCGAAATACTTTAAATGTTAATAATAGTTAACAATTACAAGTTATATTTTTAAAGTTTACAGGTCATGTTTTTAGATTTCACGCAACATCATGTTTAGCTAAGACTTCTAGCGCTAGACACGTATCAGGAGTCTTCTCTACGGCCTCCGAAAAACAAACAAATCCAACAACCAAAAAATTCTTTTTTTCTGAATGTCCGACCCCGTTTTGAAAAGGATGGTAACTGTCGAAGTTCACGGTTCTTAACCTCTCAAGTATCCGATTCGCCGCTGCTTCTTCAATTGGGATTCTTTGATATTAGAGAAATATCATTGTTGGGGGGGTTCTAACTCGGGGTTTGTATACACTGGCAAAACGTTATTGGAAATCTTTGCTCTTCACGAACTCGATCAGATAAAGAAGAAAATCGCGCGCTGCAAAATAAACGGGGAAGAAATCGGAAAAAGACTACATTTAAAAGAAATTTTCGCGGCCTTCCAACAAAAGAAACGCATTTTTCCACCGCCGGTCCTTGTAATCGGCGCAGTGTGTGTCAGACGCCACTAAGGTCGCGCTGCAGTGATTGATTTGAGGAATACTTTTCGGGATTCCAGCCAGAGAAAGATAAGTGACATTTTGGCAAATATCTCGAAAAGATATTTTTCCAAAGAATTCGATACGCTATTTTTTTATTCTTTTCAGTTGAATAAAAAACATTAAGGCGACCGTAAAGTATCTTTTTCCTGACAGGGTATCGAAGATCAAGATTCTCTTCATTATAGAACAAACTTTAGAATGATGACGTCTTTTGCCTTAAAAAGGATTTTACGATTGCAGCTACTTACTTATCTTTAATTTTTTTTGGCGTTTGTACGTTTTTCCGGACTAACGATACATTTCCGGCAATAGGTTGTAATTTTACCAATAAATAAATAGGCGATAGCATTAATTGTTTTGGTTGTAGCTAACTTGTTAAAATGTCCCCGGAAACTGTTCATTACACTGCCAACTTCTATATTGCGCTTCCGCGATCGGGGTTGATTATAGACCAAACGTAGGGGCTGCTTCACTAAGCCTAGGTTAAAAACGTGTTCTAGGCTTAAGTCTTTATTTTTGTACAATTTTCAAGTCAGAGACTTAACATCACTATCACAATAATAATACAAAAAGTGACATAATTACCAAAAGTGTGTCAATCGGACCTATTTCAGAATGAATTTTACGAGCGAAATACAAGTTGGGAGGGGAGAAGGGAAAGTATGCCTTGGGGAGGGAAGGAAGTTATAAACAACAAATAACGTCGCGTAGTGAGGAGCGGAGGAACTAAGTAGCACTTGTCAAAGTTAGTGTATTTTTTATTTTTCGTTGTTCTGTGGAGATGCTATCGCCATCTACTTACGATATAATACCATAGACAAAAAAAAAGATCCAGAAAGGAGACAATAAATAGTCTTTTATGTGGTCTATCTCGAGTCCAGCATACATTAAACCTTTAGCATACAAAATTACAGGGATTGTCACACTTTTGGTAATTATTTCACTTTTGATAATACTAAGTCGTCCTTAAATTAGGTTTAACAAATTAAAAAGTATAAATATTTAACCGATAAACTTTAAAGCAATTTTATACCCACGTGTCTATTTTTAAAGGTTTCTACCGTTTGATGGTGCTCAAATGTTTCCCGAAAGAAATTTTACCCGGTATACCATGCAATTTATGCTATAGGCTTTTGATATAGCTCTCAGTTAGTGATCGTAAATTTTCGGATCTGGTTTTTAAGATTGTCTGCTCTTCCTAATATTTATAAATTTTAATTTTAATACTATTCTTCCACTATAACATTCTAGTCTCTTTTCAAATTTCAAGATGTGGGGTGGCGAAGGGGTGAACGCTTTGGCCCTGCAGCAAGAGGAACCAGGTTCGATTCCGGATAGTGATACTAGGTGAAATCTCGCACCAGCTCCTTCAGCCTTGAGTTTGCAACTTTCGTCCACAATGATTAAAGGGGATTTCTCTCAAGTTTTTCGGCTTCACCTTTTCTTAAAAACGTGGAGAGGTTAACGGTAAATTGTGAGTGTAGGGAACTGTTGGCTCGCGTGGCGTGAAGGACCTGTAACCAGCCACCAAAACTCGGGGGCGTTCATTTTTAACTCCCACTAGCTCCTGAAATTAGTAAATATACCAAAATGTGCTTTATTTGGTTATTTTTTAAGTTATGAATTTCGACTTCGTTGAAAACAGAATATTTTATTAAAAGTACAGGTAACCGATGTTATATGATATTAGTTGGTATTACTTTTTAATATAATTTAAGGATTCGTCTTTTTCATTGAAATTATAACAACTAATTTTTAAGACGATTACCTAATAGTTTTCTTTATTATAGTACGATACATGTCGATGAAATAGCAAGCATGTACTGCAGTCCTAAAACGTTTTACCAATTACCATTGTTGTAGTATAGTATTGGTTAATAATTTTTCTCTATTTCGTGTATCCTGGTGTAGCCCAAAAATACTAAAGCCATGTTATATCCGTCGAAACACTTTTGATTGGCTAGTTCGGTTTTTCTTTAATTGAAATATCTCAACTTTTGGTGCAGTGAAACGCGCGAAAACAAATTTTTTCAAACCTATAGTAAAAACGTTTTAAATATTTACTGAAATTAAATTGTGATGTAGCTCTCCTTTTTGATTATGACACAAATATTTTAGATAATATCTTTTGGTAGTTGAGCAATCGATTTTTTTGGGGTCGTTCGGGTTGGGGATTTTCAAGTATTAATTTGGGGGCGCTGAGCATCCCCTGGTGACCCCCCCCCCCATGTACGGGTCTGGCGTTAAGGGCTTGCCACCACCCTCCTGCGCAATTTAACTCGGCCACCTAAATTAATGACATTAAAAGTCGCTAGATGACTCGGATATTAGCCTAGCTGATTATAAATATTGTTATTAGATTATCATTACCGGAAGTTTCTTAATTTTATAGGCCTGTAATCGGTGGGCAGATTTTTAAGAACTGGTTAGTCCCTCAATTCTTAATGATATAAATCGTATAAACTATACAATTTTCATGGTCTAGATAAACCGCACTCACAAGGAGACATCCCGAAGTGTAACCCACCGATTTGGTTCAAACTCGGGGGCTTGGTAGACCTTCATGTAACTTGAAAAATCCTAACGGGAATTTATTCAATGGGCAACCGTTTTGCCATGGCAACCCAAAATGTTTTTGACAACACAAAATATTAAATTTTCCCATTGAAAATAACATGTGATTTTGACCTCAAATTGATCAAAAGTTGATCAATTTTGATGTTTTTTTTAATTTTATCTATTTGTTCTATTTTTGGCAATTTCTAAATTTTGAAATTTGTTAAAATTTTTCACAGGGGGGGCCCTAGGAATCGGTCAGAATCCCATGTTATTTTCAATGGGAAAATTTAAATTTTTTGTTGTCAAAAACCTTTTTCGTTGCCATGGCAAAACGGTTGCCCATTGAATAAATTCCCTTTAGGACTTTTCAAGTTACATAAAGGTCTACCAAGCCCCCGAGTTTGAACAAAATCGGTGGGTTACACTTCGGGATGTCTCCTTGTCAGTGAATCACTCAAAAACAATAGTTTCCAAACGTCGAAACATTGATGGGCGGTAACAAAGGCATTCGTTATTAAAAAGAATAAATATTTATTTATACTTAAAGAGATTGAAACACTAACTTGGGACGTTTCTCCAAGATCGTGTAAATTTTAGCATTTTTGTAAGAACCTAATTTTAATATATATGATAGACTGCATAAACGTCAATTTATGGCCTTTTCTTAGGCAACAAAAGATGTGAAATTTGAATGATGCTATCCGTTATACTTTACTGTATTCCCTCAGGGAAAAGGCACCAATATTAAACACACGTTATTTTCAATTATAAGAAAAGAATATTAAAGGACAGAGCAAGCAATTTCTGGGCGAAGCATTTGAACTTTCATCTGCATTTGTAATTTGTAATATTCATATTTTACCGAATTAAATTAATCTATGAATAAATATATAATTTATTGCCCACTTTGGCATCGAAATAAAACATTTAAGGAATAATAAAACGTTACACGAATGTGTTGAACTCGTTTAGTTCCAACGAGACATTGGGTCAATTTGAGGACTTTGAACTTTGGCAGAACTTGATGTGCATTGTCAGAAATGATAAAATGGTTCCAACTCATTAACTCTCAGTATAATTAAATACTTTCTTGCTATAATCTTTTTTAAATTTTGAATTCTGTCTGATCAGCTGTATTTTTGAAACTTTGTGCCAATTGTCAATTATTTTTACAAAAACGTGTATGGCCTTTGCAGGGCCGCGTTTCTGACTAGGGAATTGCTTGGGCCCGGAAAGTCAAGGGATCCGAAATCCAGCTTGATTTACCATGAAGCCTTCATGATGAAGGGTTTGCCACCACCCTCCTACGTATTGTAACTCGGCCAACTGAATCAAAGGTAATACAAATTTTGGCCAAGGGTGGTGCCTTGGGTATTAGCCTAGCTGATTATTATTATTATTTATTATTATTATAATTATAGAATTACCAATTTGTATCTCTAATGCGAGTGAAAAATGTCGTTCCTTCAACTATTGTTTGGTAAAAAATAGCTGAATAAAAATTTATAATAATATAATAATTTCAGTAATTTGTCAGGTTTGGAATATGGTCAGAAATTCTGTTTACCAAGGCCCCCTGCGGTGGCCAATAAGGGAATCCATTTAGACACCAGAAAGTAATTAGATTATCCATCGTATAATATATATATTAAATTAAAATTCCAATTTTTAACTGTCTATGTGGTAATACAAACGGGTAATAAATCAGGAATATATCCGTGATCGGTGACGTGAAATGAAGGGGGAAACCCTTTAACAGGGGTACCACCGATAATGAGAACATCGTTAAACATTCTATGGGGAGGAATTAATTGGCCATAAATTCATCCGCGTCGACATTTTTGAGGTATAAAACAAATCTTTTTAATGCGAAACCTAATTTATCAAGTTAAGAACGCCGTTTATTATAACCAAGAATGAATTTATTTATTCTTGGGTAGAACGGCTTTTTTGAAGCGATCCGCTGCATTCATGGACTAATTAATCTCTAATCACGGGGGGGGGGAGGTCAAACGCGTCGGAAGACGTTGGTTTTAGGGAACCAATGAGATATATAGAACTAATTTGATTTTTGAGGGCAAGGGGCATATTGTTATAGCATGAGGCGTATTGCGAGCAACACTAAAAATAATAATAATACATTATTATGATAATCAGCTAATACCCAAAGCACTACCCTGTTACCAGGTAGTCTAGCGGCTTTTATTGTCTTAATTCAGGTGACCGGGTTAAAATCGTTCAATATAGTCAGCTAGGCTACATGTCATACCCAAGGCATCACGTTAGACCCAAGTCATCGAACTACTTCTTATGCCATTACTTTAGGTGGACGGTTGGTGGAAGGCCTTCATGCTACGCGACACAACAGCTCCCTACACTAACTATTACCATTTACCTCAATATGTGCTTATGGGAAGGGGAAACCGAAAATCTCGGACAAAAAATCGCTTAAACCAGTGTGGAGAGAACTTTCAAACTCAATGGAGAAGGAGTTGTTCCTGGTTTTTCACCCAGTGCTGCCTCCTCACACATGGAGAACGCAAAAGTCGTCTATTTTCTCGGGTACTTTTTTCATTGGTTAAACGCTTTAGCGCCTGTTAGCGTCGGAAGGGGAAAATTCAGAAATTGTCTACCCTCCTATCCGTAAAACGTTCAACGTTAAGGTTCGTCCAATGAAATTTGTACACAACACTGCGTTAGCGTGTTTAAAGGCTAGCTGCGTTCTCCTGGTCTTTGTTGCTCCTAGGTGCCACAATTTTGGATCAAACGCGGCTCCTCTTGCTGCGAGGCCAAAGTGCTAGCCACTCTGGTCACCTAAATTAAGACATTAAAAGTCGCTAGATGACTTGGGCATAAGGTGGTGCCAAGGGTATTAGAATAGCTTATTATAGCATGCTCGAAGTAAAGGGATCTTCAAAGGGGCAGGTTTCAAGGGAGTAGCCTTTAAAATATCGGGAAATGAATACATCGGGAACTATTTATCAGAAATATTCCTTACATGTTTCATCTGCTCAAAAAATATTCGATAAAGTAAAATATTTTAACATTAGTTTCCCTGTCTATAATTTATTTCACAAGAACTCAGCACGAAATTTTTCGAACATTGCTATCAACTATATCAAATTGATAAAGGTTTCTGAAAACATACCAAATTTCTAGCATATTATTTGATGATCAAATGGATAAAGGTTTCTGAAAACATACCAAATTTCTAGTTTAATATTTGATGATCTAATGGAAAAAAGTTTCTGAAAACAAATCAAAAATTTCGCCTATTATTTGATGATCAAATGGATGAAGGTTTCTGAAAATATACCAAATTTCTAACCTCTTATTTGATGATCAAATGGATAAAGGTTTTTGAAAATATACCAAATGTTTAGCTTATTATTTGCTGATCAAATGGATAAAGGTTTCTGAAAATAAACCAAATTTCTAACCTATTATTTGATGATCAAATGGATAAAGGTTTCTAAAACAAAACAAATTTCTACCCTATTATTTGATGATCAAATGGATAAAGTTTCTGAAAACATACCAAATTACTAGCATATTATTTGATGATCAAATAGATAAAGGTTTCTGAAAATATACCAAATTTTTAGCTTATTTTTTGATGATCAAATGGATAAAGGTTTCTGAAAATAAACCAAATTTCTAACCTATTATTTGATGATCAAATGGATAAAGGTTTCTAACACAAAACAAATTTCTAGCCTATTATTTGATGATCAAATGGATAAAGTTTCTGAAAACATACCAAATTTCTAGCCTATTATTTGATGATCAAATGGATAAAGGTTTCTGAGAACAAACCAAATTTTTAGCTTATTATTTGATGATCAAATTTTCAATGTTCATTTCGTTAAAGAATAAATTTATTTATACTTCGGGATAATGACTATATTAAGTCGATTTTTGGTGTTTCTAGCAATCAACTTTTAACTCCTCCCCTTAAACGTCAATCAAATCACCCCGGTATCTAATTAGTTCTCTAAAACCAAATCTTTCGAAGCGATTGAAGCACACCTGGGTTACGTTTTTCCTTGATCGAGTTGGTTCCAGATAAATTTTGAAATGAAATTATAAACTCGTTCAATTAGCCAGCATGTTACGTTTAATCGTAATAACATAAATATAAAATAATACTTGGATCCTAATAAGGAATGAAATGAAACCAACTTGTAGAGAACTATAGTCTCGAATATCGGGAAATTGAATTCATTTCTAAAATAAACAGAAATTATTCTTCCCCTTTTGCGACTAATAGCTGTAGCTTTTATTTACATATCGTGTTCCTCCAGCTTCAACAAGGACGAAGAAAATGATAAATTGGAAATTTGGCCGGTAACATCATTAAATTTAACAACGTCAGTGAACAACTGAAATAAAATGAATGTTATTAGTTCCACTACGACGAAATAGCGCGTATTTTTCTTAACCAAGAGTCGCAAATTTCGTTGCAATTTATGGACGTTGAAATAAACGAAGTATAGGCTTACTTCGTTTTATTTATACACAGTACATGTTCGGCGCTCAGGAAAAGCAATAATAAGGGTATTTGTTATTGGAAATAGTCGGAATTAAAATGGTTTTAGTATTAGTATTCGCATTGTGACGTTTAGTAAATAGAACAAAAATTAATATTGCTAGACTCAAAGTTGGACGAAAATCAAGACTTCTACAGTGACTGCGGACATATCGTGAAACTATCTCAAATCTTGTGTTTGTCCGCGACACTATTATACGAATAAAATGATTTCTAATTTTGTTCGATCAAATGGAATTCGTTTTAAAGATTTGTTTGGTTGAAGATGAGGGGCATAAGCTAGTGCAGTTATTTGATTGCTATCCAATTTGGAAATTACGTGTTAAATATCAACTGATTCAAATTAAATTTGAACTATCTCAAGAACAGAGCGGGTCCTATGTCTAATTGGGACCTGAGATTGGAATTATTATTGATACCTGAGATATGAGGCCAAATATCACGGGCATCTGAAATTTAAGCTATTTCAAATAACATTTGCGTCAAGCGCATGGAAGAGCGATCTAAAATCATATTTTAGTTACTGCAATTAGTTTTTCAGTTTCTATAAAACCACTGTTCGATTTCCGTCTGTTAAGTGAGAGAAATCACAAAGCTTCTGCTTCCAGCAATGTATGCATTTCTCCGATTGACCATTATGTGGCTACCCTTACAGAAATTGGATGCTGCAATTTGTCTGTTTATTGGCTTCAATCTAAAAATATATGCAATTGATCGCGAACGTCTGCAAAAAACTACAAACTTGCTGATATATATATCTGAAAAAGGTTCAAATCCAGCCAGTATTCAGATAGTAAACAGTTCCGATTGCAGCCGCACTATTTTTAAGAAAAATGTTTTAGCTGCCTTTTTCAGACGTTTTTAAGATATTTAACAGTTATAATGCAAACAAATTTAAGCTACTTTACAGAAGTTAAAGATTCCTCAATTAGAAGAGCTGCCAGCTGTGCAGCTATATTACAGTTAAACAACAGATGAATTGTAGGCATATTACAGATGAATTGCAGGCGTGTTACTGATGAATTGTAGGCGTGTTACAGATGAATTGTAGGCGTGTTACAGATGAATTGTAGGCGTTTATATATATATATATATATAAACTTTAAAAGTTAATTTCGAATTGTACGTCTTCGAAGAACGAATTAACGGAATTTTCAACCTTGAACTAATATCTGGCGGCAGGCGAACAAAAGACGTCAACTGCGACATGAATAGACAAATGACATGTTCGCTTTTAGCGCGTGCGCAAGTGTAGTTGTGCCTAGAAAGTTCTAAGTTGACTTTTTTAAGGCTTACTACCAAAATTCATTAGCACCAGAACGGCCCTGTATGAAATACATTAAGTAGTCGAAGCAAGAACAGAACAATGGAATTATATAATTTAGCTATGACCTGTATTCGAGATTAAAGGTCAATATGAGTTCTCCAATTGGTAGGTTGAATTATAAAAAAATCTTCATATTAAGTCTATTAACGGGAAATACATTAAACTTCTTAGCTTGCTTAGTTTATATAATTGTAATATGCCTTTAAAATAATAACAACGACTTAGCCATGCATTTGGTGCGTATTCACACGGGCAAAAACGTTTGCCCAACTTTGTTGGTGAGATTTTTTTTAACTCTGGTTCTAAGAAAAATACATCTACTGTAAAATATGACAATTTATATTAATAAAGGTATTTAACATTAAAATTAGCAATTAGGTTTGTGTAATCAAAATAATGTGTATTTGTAATTATTTAATAAAAAACCGACCATCTTTAAAACTTGGTCAACAATAGATTATGTGTGGCCAACACCTTGCGAAAACATTTTATCCTGTTTGGATCAAACAAATCAATGACATTGCAAACGCTATAACTTATTTATTTATTATTTACAGTTTGTATTTTCCTTAAATAGTGGAAGCTAAAAGAGTTGTTGATTTTTTCCCGCCCCTATTTCATCCGCAATACGTACTTTCAGGAGTATATAAAACGCCTTATCCTGGCTGAAAAGGTTGAGACATACACTAAATCACGCATGAAACGTTTATGGTTAACCCGAATAAGTTTTCCTAGAAAGGAGAAACTGAAGAACTCAGAAAAAACCCTTTATCCAGTAAGGACAAAACTTAGAATGCAGGAGTTGTTCCGAGTTTTCACCCAGAAAATTTTCGGAAAAATAAAAATTGAAACATAATTTACTTTTTAAGGGTTTTAAGGTTTTTAACTTTGAATCGATATAAAATGTCTATTATCAGTAAACAATATTACAAAACATTAATAGTGTTATATTGTTAATCAGTTTAAACTAGTCTAGAAGTTTAGTTTTACTTTTAGATTCGAAAACAATTAGGCGAAAATGCCGCTTTATTTAAATTTGCAAACCATACTAATCATGGAATGAAAACTTTTTTTAAATTTTTCGGAAATATACGGAAAATTTTCCGACTTACAACACTAATAATATATGGCCTATAAATCAGTGGAAATTCCTGAGCAAATTTTACTTTTAACATCCGTATCGTAGTAATAACAGTTTGTGGTGGTACTTATAGTTTGATAATTATGATTTTTGGGCCTAGGTATTTCAAGCTCATTTGAAACCATTAGGGCAGAGCCTAGACGGGGTTTTCGTTCGGAATTAACATTTTGTTTCGCGTCTCGGCAAACTTTATAAAAAGTCGGAAACGATTTTTGAAGGGCTACTCGCATTGAATCTCAATGATGTCTTTCAAATTATGTTTTCAAAATGAAATAAAATTCGATCAGTTAGTTTTGCATATCGATCAATGCTAACGACCCAAGCTGTTTGTTCCGGCCATTTTATGATAATTCTCTAAAAAGTGTGTAGACCACCAAAAAGTCGATAAAAAGTCTTCCTTCTCGCAGATCCCGTTGCAAATGCTCCGCGAAACCAAAATAATTTAAAAAGTATACCACCAAGAAATGCATTCATTTATATTTAATAATATATATTGAATATATATTCAAAAATATTTTGTTTTATGTACCAAAATTCATTCATCGATAAAATTTTGCGTTCGTCTAACAATGAAATATTGCACGAAATAAGAAAGATCATAAGTGATAAATAAGTTTTATATCGGAAAAATTAGATTTAATTGGCAAAATAATATTTTATTGGCAATATAAGATTTTAATTGCAAAATAAGATTTTATTGGCAATATAAGATTTTAATTTCAAATAAGATTTTATTGGCAATATAAGATTTTAATTTCAAATAAGATTTTATTGGCCAAATAAGATTTTATTGGCCAAATAAGATTTTATTGGCCAAATAAGATTTTATTGGCCAAATAAGATTTTAATTTCAAATAAGATTTTATTGGCCAAATAAGATTTTATTGGCAATATAAGATTTTAATTTCAAAATAAGATTTTATTGTCAAAATAAGATTTTAATTGCAAAATAAGATTTTAATTACAAAATAAGATTTTAATTGCAAAATAAGATTTTAATTGCAAAATAAAATTTTAATTTCAAAATAAGAATTTATTGGCAAAATAAGATTTTATTGGCAAAAGAAGATTTTATTTGCAAAATAAGATTTTATTGGCAAAAGAAGATTTTATTTGCAAAATAAAATTTTAATTGCAAAATTAATTTTAATTGAAAAATAATATTTTATTCGCAAAAAATTTTAAATGATAAATAATGCTTTCAGTGATAAATAAGATTCTAATTGTGAAATAAGATTCCCAGTGATAAATAAGATTTTCAATTTACTATTTACTCCCGTTAACTAACAAGTTTGTAAGTGAAATTTATCTACCCAGAAAGCTGACCAAATTGTGAAATTTCAGTACTCGAATCTGATCTGTAATATGCATTCTGAGGAGCTACACTTTTCGATATTAACGCCAAATTTTCAAAAACCCGTTACTGACATTTTATTTATTTGAGTAGCTTTATATCTTAAAGGCAGTATGAAAAATAGTCAACTAATTCATGGTTTTGCAGCTAGGGGCGCTGTTGCTTGACATTAAGGATAAAAAGGCTGTAGGTGTCTCAATTCCTCATACCTCATTCATAATTCATCGCGTTCCTTCGAGCTTAGGGATGACGATGATTATTTCAAAGAATTGCGGCGGACTACTCACTGCGTAATCAGGAGGAAATACCCTATCGTATTGTACCGAAGTGGAGATGTGGCAGATTATGAAATTCGGATTTCAAATTATTTTACTACCCACCATCTACAACCTTTAAGCAATATACAGAGGCTCTACATGGTTATAAAAACTTGTAGAGGTTAAAGGTAATAGCATAAGCCTATCATAAGGTCCCCATAAGCAAAGGTCTAGGCCAAATTTTTGACGATCAAATACCCGTTATTAAGAGCTAGGTATTCAAAATCTGCACCTCCTAGTGGTTATGTTCTCAACTAGGCATTTCCCCAAATTAAATTCGCGCCGTGCATGATTAATGCGCAGAAGGCGTGCGCGAACGTTTTTAAACATAGACCCACGCGGGATAAATCTCCGCCGCCAGCCCTTAGCACCATAGCCAAGGCTTATTTACAATTTTATCACTTTCAAACTTAAAATCAACACTTATCGTTGCAAAATGATTTATCAGAACATAAAACTGGCTTTTAGAAATAAGAGAACTTGTTTCTGAAGGTATTTATTTTTCAAATTTGAGATTTCGACGCGTTTTGTAAGTGTGGAATTTATCAACCCTAGCGTGGCTACTCTATACCAAGTAAGATAATATTTTAGATGTAGAAATTTTGAAAACGAAGATGGCGCTACTGTCCTATCGTCGTACGTTAATTTTCTTATCTCCAGTGCAACGCCGTTAACATGGGTCCCATGATAGGCTTATGGTAATAGTCAGTGTAGGGAGCTGTTGGCCCGCGTGGCATGAAGGGCTTGCCACCACCCTCCTACGCATTGTAAGCCGGCTAGATGACTTGGTGGTGCCTTGGGTATAATCTAGCTGTTTGAAATTATAGTTAATCGAGTCAATATATTTGTTTCTTTTGATTGAACCACCAAAAACTACTACTAGCAACTCACTGCGCCAACTTGAAGAAAATTACTAACTCTAATTTTAAAAATATACTTCACTTCCTTTATACCCAATATTAAGAAATTATACTACATTCACTCTTACTGGAAGTTTTTAGCAGCGATTTCATCTCTCTAATATATTCCGGCACATTGAGGTAACTGTAATATTTATAAGCAATGTCAAACTTGCCCTTCCACATTGACAGCTCCGTAATTGACAATAGCTCTCCTGGAAAGGCTGGAATGGAAGCATTCCCAGGAGGCGAATGTCTTAAGCAAGGCATTGTTGTTATAGCACACCTCGACTAAATACTCAGCCACTCGAGCTTATAAGGCCCGAAGCTACGTTTTAATAACAAATTGCAATAGGTTCGTCCCTAAAAGCTTAGCTGATCTAAACACCATGGAAATTTAATACCCATTATTGCCATCTAAAATATACGAAAGATCCTATTGGCTATTTATAACATGTATGTATGCGAACTGAAATAGCTCTATATCTATCTCGCGAGTCTAACTCTTGTATAATTTATCACTATATTAAGTGACGTTCACGGAGCTCTGCTCACAATTATTGTTTATCCGGAAATAACGCGTGCAATTATGACGATTGAATGGAATTTCGAAAATTAATTTAATTATAATGTCTGGTTCTCCGACAACTAATTTTAAGTAAATTTGCCGAATAAACCGATTTCGCCTACTATCGTAGTGGACCAAATCTCGCGTTTTCAAATTTAGTCGAACTATAATTCACCGGAGCAAATATTGTCAAAAAAAAGATAAATGTACAACATCTCTTACTAGACTAATGGTAGCTGTTTCGATAACTATAGAATGGTTTAAGGTTTTGGCTTAGAATCATTTATATTTTTGGATCAATTCAGAATTAACGTATAATTAAAATAACTATAGAATAAATATAATAACTTTGGAACAAGTATACTCTTGAAAATAACTTGGTTATTATCTGTTGAAATAGTTTAAAAGCTTTCCTTTATGGTATTCTTTAGTTATGGCGAGTTACTTTTAAAAATAATCAAAACACAAAGTTTTGGGACAAGAATTATTGTTTTAGCCGGCACAGAACCCTGATCTTGGAGGCCCTGGGCATCTGTGGCGATTTTAAGCCTATGGGCAGTTACTGTAGGGACAGAGGCATAGTGAGGGGGGCAGGATGGGCATATTCCAAGCGTATAGAGCCTTAATTAGAAAATCAGATAATTAGTTAATTCTTTTCCTATCAGTGCGCGTTTTGCATGACGAATACTCTCTAGGTAGGATAAGCGGCCAGTGTTTGAACTTAGCTACTTAGCATCAAGCTTTTCTCGCTTATAAAAGCTTTTTTAAGATTATACGCTTAAGCTTATGGAAGCCGTAATATTTTAACGTTTACCTTTAATTCTACACAAATGAAATCAGAAATAACAAATATATAATAAAGCAAAGTTTATAATTGTGCTTGACATAATTGTAGCAGTGTTAATTATCCACTGAGAGTCATTTCTAGATTGACAACACATTTTTGGTGGACGTCAAACTTAGGCATTAGGCGCCAAAATTTCAATTAATCGTAAAAAATTCTATTACTGTTTATTTATGGATATTATTCGTGACTGTTATACGATTTAATATGCAACAAATAAGTTTTTATTCGGATAATTTTCGGATATGGATTAAAAAGAAAAATTTCCTATCTGAACGCCGAGCCCTACTCAAGATTTACTCGTTATAATTGGTTTTTAGAAGCGCTTATCTTTATAAGTATGACGTAAGTAAATCCCCTGAATGGGATTAAAAGGTTGCTGTGAAAAATATAAGTGACTTTGTGGTATATAAAAAATAGAGAAGTGCCGTATTGAAACCTCACCTAAAATGAATAATTTTTCTGACCCACTTATGGAACGTGATTATAAATTTACGATAAACGAGTTAAAATAGCTTCGTACTTTTTTCAGAATCGTTTAAGAGCCAAAGAGCAACACCTTAGAAGAGTAAAATAGAAATTGGGTTTATAGCAAGTGGGTTCGAAAAGGATCTCCAGCTCCGCAGCTGATAAATTGTTTCCACAGCCCCAAGCCAGATCCCACCTTTTTTATCCGGGGCAATATATTTGCGCGATGCAGGAAGTAAGCTACAACCAGAGATTTACCGCTCTAATAAAAGTACGCGTAAAGAAAGTTAATTGAAACAGGACCTGTATCGGCTGTTCCGCTGGAAAAAGTGCTGTAAACAACATTTTTGCGACTTTAGAGAAGTGATATAGAACTTGAGTTATTTAAATGTACATTCTTATAATTTTTTGATATCATGAAGTACTGTTCAGATTATGCAGTTTTATTGGTACCAAATTAGTTGTTGATATCCGATGTACCAATCAATTGGTCACCCTACGCTGTTCACGTTTTTCCAACAGACAATGCGTTTATATTGAATTTTTGTAGCGCAACAATTGTTCACACGATTTGACTTTCTTCAATGGGATTACGCGAATTTTTAATTGTCGTCTACTATGTTTGCTTTATGAAATTTATAAATTTGGTTTGTCTGCTATCTCGATAATAGCACTATTAGTTAGTAAGCAGTGGATGGTCAAATGTTTTAAAGTTCCCGCGTCGGTGACTTTACGGAATACTTTAATTTCATTGGTTAAATTTCAAATAGTTAGATATCTCAAACACCAAAAAATCGTTTACCTAAATGAAAAAGTTGCGTTTTGGTCCACCAATTTGTCTACCAACGTTTGCTATTCACACTGCTTAATTCACTACCAATTAGCTGGACCAGTTTGGTGGCCAAACTTATTGGCCTTTAAAGGTTGTATAGTCTGAACGACCCTTTATTAATAATTATTGATTATAATTATTCTTATTATAATTATTGCTCGATATTTATACACTCGATAATCTTGACAAAGAAAAAATTACCTTATCTTGGCTTAAACAGGATTTCTGCTGGTAAGAAAGTCGTGCCACAAGCAGGGCTACCACTGACAGATTATTCTTGGCTTAAAAAAATTCCACTAGCACATATTTCTTGGCTTAAACAGGTTTCCAATAGCACATGATTCATGGCTTAATCAAGTCTTCCACTGGCCCATAAATCTGGGTTTAAGCAGGGCTTCAACAAGTACATCATTCTTATCTTAAACCAGTCTTGAGCTGGCACATAATTCTTGGTTAAAACAAGACTTACCCTTGAACCGGGTTACCACTGGCAAATAGTTATTTTCTTAGGTAGATTTTACACTAGCACGTAATTCTTTGATAAACTGGGCTTTAACTAACACATAATTCATGGCTTAAGAAGGGCTACCGCTGGCTCATAATTCCTAACTTAAGCAGACATTCCACAAGTAAATCTTTATAAGCTGAAACAAAGGTTCCGCTGGCACATATTGTGGTTACGACCAAGCTTCAGCTGGCACATAATTCTTGGTTTAAACACTGCTTTTGCTTGAACATTATTTCAATTTGATAATAATCCTTGGCTTAGATAAGATTTAAACTGACAGAAAATTCATTGCTTAAACAGGGAATAATATTAACAAGGGTATTTTCAAATAAATTTTATGGAGTTTCAATGTCTATTTGCGATGGAAAGTAATAAGTTTTTCATTGAAGTTGAATACGATTGATTTTATTTCGGTAAATTTCTTTCAAGGAGATCAAAATATTTTATGAAATAGTCAAAAGTAAAAATATCGAAAAACGTAGTTATAAGAACAACTTCAAATGATCAAGGAAATTCGCGAAACACAAGTCCTAAAGCGAATATTTAACTTCATGTATTCCTCCGCGAATAAAATATCGTCTTTGTTTTTACGGTAGGGTTCCAAGAATGCTGCGAAGAATTGCCGTTACTACATCATCAGCCGATAAAAAGATGTATTGATTACAATCTATGATATATTTCCAGCGACGGCTTTATAGGAAACTGTTTTTCCTTTGAAGTAACGAAGCCTTAAGCGACGAACATTCTTGAAGTATATTAAATCGATAAAGGAAAATCTATTGAAATAGACCTTTGAAAATATGTATTGCCGAGAAATGTCTCTTTAGGGGCGGAGAAATTCATCGCTACACGTCGCTTCCGCTGATTAGGTTTTCGCTTGACAAATTTTATTCTCGAAACGTAAAACCATTGATAGTTGAATAAACCAGTTTTACCGCTTACAGAATCGTAGATTTCATTGTTTTGAAAGAAGTATTGACGCGTTATTACAAATAAAATCGGTTGGTTAGCCTTTAAAAACCAACCGGTACGGATTACGGACATAGTATACGTTTCTATTAATTTCTTAAGTATCTTTGATTTAAAAGATTGAGCTGTCTTTAGAAAATCCACAGCAAAGTCAAATATAGAGTTGTTTCTACAGTGAATTGATGTACAAATGGTTTTTCTGTAATCAGAGCTCTTGCGACGATTTTTGTCAGGGGTGGGGCATAGCAAAGATGGACGATATTATGGTAATAAGCCGAGCCACATTTCTGCCTAGGCAATATAGGCAATTGCCTAGGGCCCTTACATTTGAAGTGCCCTGATTCAGCTATTTCAGGAAAAAAATAAAACGCGACATTTGGATCCGGTTAAAAGACTTTGCGTAGGGCCCGGAAAACTGCTAACGCAATCCTGGTAATAAGTATTGCAATGTGTACAAAATGTGGTCGAAATTTCAAAGAAATTTCGCAACAGTTTAAATTTACGTCAATGGGATCCGGATCTCAACAGATTTGTTGCAAAACGGAAAGAAATACTGGTGCCAGATAAAGTGATAACCAATAAAAAGTAGAAATTTTCCAATATTATTTTCGAAATAATGCCTTCACGCTACATAACCACGGTACATAATCACGAAACGAGAGATAAATAGCCTACGAGTTGAATTTTCTTTCAAAATACGTTATCCGACCAATGGGGAAACTACCCTCATAATTCAGTCCTAAAGTTATAATAATATACGTAAGAAAAAACGTACATTATATGGACAATACTAAATTCGATAAGGTAAATAGTATACGAGACCATTTCATTGCACATTCTGTAAAAGTATTTTTATTCGACGAATCGGGAACCACTAATTCAACCTGAAAAGTGACGTGATAATTTTGGAATAGTAGGATACACGACTATAAAAAATTGTTCGGACGATACTAAATATGCTACGAGTTCCTTTAATTGCACATTATATAATAATATTTTTTCTTCGATCAATCTTCCATAGATCAACCCGGACAAGTTGGAGAACTGACGAGTTTATTTTGGAATACCAGCTAGCTACACGACTACGAAAAACTGCTTAGATGATACTAAAGCCAATAAGACCATTTCATTCAACGTTTTGTGAAAAAGTTTTATTCAATCAATCGAGAATCTCCGTAGTTTAACACGAAAAGTGACTTGATTATTTTGGAATACACGGCTATAAAAGAAACGTGTTTGAACGGCAGCAGTTGATAATCCCCATAATTAAAAGCGAGATGTGCCATAAAACCGGTGAAATGTTGCGTTTAATCCCGGTTTCTCTTCCGGAAAATGTTTAAAAATGATACCCGGTAATTTATATATTATTTATAAATTATAGCGGTAAATTTATGTTAATAAAATTAAGTTAAAACGCGGTAGTAATAAACTTCGTTAACGACTCCGCAGCGGCACCACTTTATTATCAGAGTCACTATCTATTTAACGACCGACTGCTCGTTTTTTGGCCATTAACATTAACCGAATCCCGGTTTGATATGCAAAACGGTGACGGTGAATACGTCATAACGTATCCAGAGAGGCGTCTAAAACTCTGCTTCTGAAACTGCGCAGATCTTTGTCGTCAGTAGGATGAAAAAATAACCTTCAAATCCCTGAGAGCCGCGAGGTTTTTTGAAGACGATGTTGTTATTCCTTTAAACAACTATACAAAACAACCCTCGCCGGTTATATTCGGATATTATAACGGTCATGGTACGGGGAAAACCTAATGGACCAAGGGTGATCCGAATGGGATAAGAACGCGTGACTACTTGTAGCTCTCCACAGAACAGTTCTCGGCTGAAGATGGGAAAGGCGGCGACCAAGATAGCTACCGCGTCTCTCGCTGGCTTCCGTTCAACGGCGCTCAAGTATCGCAGGGTTTTTGGTACGCGAAGAGTGCTAGGGAAAAATACGGAAAATGAAAACTACTTACCGGAACATAAGACGGCGCCAAGAAGAGCAATGCCCAGTTTAAAACGAGCCATATGGACTATATATTCTTTTCAGATCCGTCGTGTTCTTTTTTTTATCCTGATAATATAGTTCCTCCGGGAAGAAGCGCGGGAAGAAGCGCGAATGGAAAACGATGAAACGAAGTATTTGAAAAACACGTCACTACTTAACCCTGCCGACTGGTAACATGTTAGCCGTTCTTATAGAGCGATGGCGATGAACTTATACCAGAGGGGAGGGGGAGCCGAAATAGGTCCAGTCTTTTAACGGTCGATGGGCGGAAGAAAATTCGGTCTGGTCGCTTCGTGAATGTCGTGGGTCTGGAGACTGGGAAGAGCGAATGAGATCGAGGCTGCAGGGACTCTTTCAGAATGCCAGGACGCTTTCGCGATGCGCCGACCCCCGCCCCCCCCCCTTCTCGAAGCCCCGGCTGACGGATCGATATTGCACGCTTCGAGGGAAAAGCTTCCAAGCAGGGGCCGCGCGACACAGTTGATTCCTTGAGAGCGTAGAATCTTGTAAAACTACTGGTTGGCAAACCTGTAACCTTTTGCGGAGCTCCTGCAGCCTTCTCCTTCGCGACCAGGCGCAGCTCGACAAACAAAATACCAATACTGATGATGCTCTGGGAGTTTATGTAAGTTCTGGTCTCTCTCGCTATATATGAGGTCTTGGTTTTTCCGTAGATCATACCAACTAAGGCAAATACCAGTTTTTCCGCCTTTTTTCTTCTTTGGGATTATTTTTTTGAATTTTCCATATACGTATATTGATGCCAACTTAAAGGAATATTCTTTTAACTGTTAAAATGTATTTTTTTTTCAAGTTGTGTCTGCTTCACTTCCAAAGGAATCAGTTTGGGTAGTTCAATAGTAATTAGTAACGAACATAATGATTAAATAAAACATCTTGAGTAGTTCCACTGTAATAAACATTTATAATTTAGTTAATCAAAATATCTGAAGCACTTGAATCATAAGAAACATAGATAATGATTCATCAAACCATCTTGAGTAGTTCATTCATAAGAAAAATACATAATAATTAAACAAAACATCTTGAGTGGTTCAATCTTAAGAATCTAAAGATAAGTTCACATGAAAGCGGTAGAAAAGGGTTTTAATCGACTTAAAACGATTTAGTATAGTTCACACAATTCCTTCGAAAAATTTTGAATCGATTTTAATCGATATCAAGGCAACGTGTGAACGCGACTATAGAAGATGATTCACCAAAACCAATGCAGTAGTTCAATCATAAGAAACATACATTACGATTCATAATAACATCTTAACACGTTCAGTCATAAGAAATATACATAATGATTCTTAATAACATATCTTGAGAAGTTCAATCATAAGAAATATACATAATGATTCATAAAAATATTTTGAGAAGTTTAATCATAAGAAACATACATCAAGACATCTTGAGTAGTTCAATATTAAGAAACATATATAATAACTCATAATTAAACCAATGTGAAGCCTCTGTTTATTGCTCAATGGCTATAGTTGTGAGGGGAGTAAAAAAAATTGAAAGCCCAATTTTACAATCCGCCACATCTGCACTCCGCTATAGTAAGACAGAGATTTCCCTCCAAAATACACAGTGAGGAGTTGGAAAGCCCCCGCGAATTATCATATATCAGGAATAGACGCCCCAACAGGCTTTTCATCCTAAAAGACAATCAAAAGTGCTCTTTGTGGCCAAAACATTAAATTTGTTCTTCCATGAATTTGTTCCCCTAAAAATAGTGTTTTCAGTTAATTCTTCTAAAACAATAAATTACTTAAGTTTGCACTTTATAAATTTTTGTATGAAATGGTTTAAAAGTAAATAATAACTAACTCGTCTTTTTCTGACCAATAATGTCTGATATTTATTTAACTGACTTAGTAGTCGAAGTGATCGACGACTTCTTATAGACTAGATATCTTTTTGTGCGTTTGTGTGTGATTAAAATTACTCCAAGAAGATTGAAATTTTAGCAACACATCAATTAATATACTTGTTTAGGTTTCTGGAACAAACTACTTATTAGTTTTGTATAAAATGGATGTCTTTGTACGTGTAGTACAGTAGAGTAACGTAGTTAGAGGAGGGGGGTTTCCCGCACCGGGTGCCAACCGTTTGGGGGTGACACCCGACCGTGAAAAAATAAAAACTTACACAAACTAGAGAAATTCGAAAAACCTTTTTTACAAATTTTGACTAGTTAGTAGCACACCATGATATCCGCACCGGGTGCCACCCATGCTAGCTACGCCACTGGTGTAGTATCTTTTCATATTAATATAATATAATATAATATAATATAATATAATATAATATAATATAATATAATATAATATAATATAATATAATATAATATAATATAATATAATATAATATAATATAATATAATATAATGTAATGTAATGTAATGTAATGTAATGTAATGTAATGTAATGTAATGTACTATAATATAATATAATATAATATAATGTGTGTAAAATAATGTTTTGGGTATTTAATAATACGCTTCTCCACCGTTTGGCTAAGATCTAAGTGTAGTATCTTTTCGCAATGACCTATTAAACGTACCAACTTCCACACACTACAAACTTACCAAGGACTATAGTTGTATCGCGTAGAAGTAACTGAGAACTTTGTAGCACGATGTCACACTTATCAGAATGTAAACGCCCTAAAACTATTGTCTTAAATGCCAACTGGAAAATGCAAAAGTGGGCTTTTATTATCCATTCTTATTGGAAATTCCAAAATGGTAAGATATTTTCTTTAATATGTTTTCTCTGACCGAAGTATTATAACTTATTACAAAAATACTGATATTAACAAAAATTAAGAATAATAAATTATTTAATAAAGACTCAATTTTTCACGACTAAATGAAAATGTAGACACTAAAGGGCACCAGTCAATTAAGCAGTATAACTTTATGGTGCCAGAGTGTAATATTTTCATAGTTCTTAGTTAATTCTACGCTTTCTAGCATAATTCGTGGAATAGTTCGAAATAGGACTTAGTCTATTTTCGCTTTAAGAGGGCGATATATATTTCTGATCCTTTCTTCGCAGAAAGCGTCCGACTTTAAAGCGGAAATGAATTGCATATTATATTTAGATGATTTATTGCCAGTTCGGAAAATTCAATAAACGTGAAAATCGAAATTGTCTGTTGGCGAATAAAGAGATTTGTTCTCCCAGTTGACTTCCACTAATAACAGAGTTAGACTGCGGAATATCCGGGGAACGTTTTTGGGTCACTTCGGATGGATCAAAATTTCGAATACCGGAAATAAAGTTGCCCTACCCATGGGACCAAAAAATAACAAAGTTGAATGAATTTTTCGAATTTCTAGACGAAAGCACTTATTCTTTCGACGTTACTAATGTATTGTTTAAAATTTTTTTAGATATGGAACATTCTTTTGTCCATTTTCTTGTTATAGGAAAGAAAATAGCTTTTATTCTCGATAGTATTGGCAAGAGGCGCTTCAATAAAAACCATATATTTTTATTTCCCACCCTACGTCTCGCAAAGAGGATCACTTAATGAAATATTTCCGGTTGGTCGGTTATCTGACTAGCCTGGCGAGTAGTCAAGTCAAATCAAGTCAACTAGGTTCGCCATTCTCTTTATAAACGTAATTTTTTCATCAAGTTTAATTTTTCAAAATGAGATGGAGAGCAAAATTATCCGTCGACGCTCACCATCGTGGTGTTTTAGCTTTTTACAAGGACTATATGAAGAGTAGCTTGCACAATATTCACAAAATTACCGCGGGAGTAAACGTTTTTACGTAAAATTAACCAACGTCGTGGAGATAGTATAGGTTAACCGATATGAACTAATGTAACTACACTGTTAGAAAAATGTTAACTACATTTGCGCAAAATCGTACTCAAAGTGAGGATTCTGAGACAGCACAGATTTTTGTACTATTCTGTGCAATTTCTACCATGAGCCAATTTGAACGCCTGTTTAATATTTTGAAATTCAAATATTATTCAGGTCAACTGGGAACATAGGGCCGACCCCTTTGATCAGAACAACATTAACTTGGAACATAATTTCTCCTTAGATTGAACGTATAAAGTTTGTAGTATTCTAATATTGTGCAGAATATCGGTTAACTCTAAATAGAAATTGGACCAAACCTGTAAACAACATGTTCGCAACAGAATTATTCCCAAAGTTTGCTATAAGGAAATTTCGGCTTTCTCGAAGTTTGGCTATAACACAACCACTAATTCGCCCAATGAAAGTACAAATGAATTGAGGTTTAATATTCTTCAAACACTTCTTTTGACGGATTTGTTTGTGGTAGTAACGATTTTCCCCGATGATGTTTGTAATATAAGATTTAAGTCCTTTAATTATTTCATTAATTTAAATGACTCAATTTAAGTGCATTCACATTTTATTGCAAGATGGCACTTCCTTTTATGATCTATGCAGCTTTAGTCAGAAATTAGCAAACGTTTTTTCTAACAGTGTTGGTTTAGTGAGGATTAATGTCTTAACGGAGCACATAATTTAATTTTTCAACGGTAGTTTGAGATACTCCAGGTTAAACATTTTCATCTGTAGTCTGCTGTTAAAAAGTTTCTACATGGAAGTCTATGGGAACCTATGACCGCTTGGTAAAAGATTTCATGATATTTTCAGAACGTTTTCCACCTGGGCTAATCGCCTCAGACAACCAAGTTGTTTAAAGGTTCGTGAGAGCTTGATAAATTTATGAAAGTTTCTTTATTTTACACAAAATTATCCATGGTTAATTTATAGTCAAGACGTCCATGGACCAAGAATCTAAGGGGACTCACGGTTTATGCTTTAAAAAGCACGGGGTAGTACTGGGAATAGGAAAATCACCAGTAATTTCCGTTCAATGTGGAAAACTTGGCGTCAAGGAAAACGATTTCTGACGTAGTTTCGTAGAGAAGCTGGAGCGTTCACGTTCAATTTTGACATAATGGCGACTTGTTATCGGTTAAATGTTTAGGCTTAGTAAGTTTTAGGCCTTTAATTTTGAAATTGGTTCTTTAAACGTTTAAGTAATTGTAACTAACCATTGAGTTAAGTTAAAATAACCAGTAAACCGCATATGGCCGAGGTTTTTTAATCAAATTAACTGGAATCCATTTCATTTCTAAACTCAAAAAATTTAATGAACTAATAATAACCGAACTTTCTCCACGTTCTGTCACCTATACCCACTAAGCCTGTCGTAGTGATAGTTGAACAAAATTCTTGAGGCGCTTCAAAGCGACTGGCGTACGTCAGTAAGCCTTCCGATTACGGCCACGCCTACCGTGTCAAAATATCGAGAACAGTGAGTCCCTTTAGATTCTTGTTCCATGGGCAGTCGTAGATTTACATAAAATGAACTCTAACCTTAAATATCTGCGGCCACACGCGGAAAAAAAAATAAAAATAAAAAATGTTTCTCTTGCATCATAATCGTAGCACGCACGATTTGCACGACCACTAGAAAATCCGAAATTTCTAGCGACTCTATCACGCACTCCCAGACCAGTAAAAGTAAGAGACAGGGACGTCTAGGAGCAACAAACACAAGGAGAACGCAGCTAGCCTTTATATACGATAAAGCAGTGTTGTGTACAAATTTCATTGGAGGAGCCTTTACGCTGCACGTTTTACGGAAAGGGGGAAGACAATTTCCGAATTTTCCCCTTCCGACGGCACCATGCGCTAAAGGGTCTAACCAATGAAAATTTTACACAAGAAAATCCACGACTTTTGACAGGTTGCGTTCTCCTTGTGTGGGGTGCTATGTTAAAGAGACATTAAATCAATAAGGCCATGTTACTCTGTAGAAAGAGCGATTCTAATTTATTTTACATATTATTTCAAATTAGTTAATTTTAAACACACGCTTATGACTACTGAAGATAGGATTAATCCTGAAGTAGCACTTAATTCGCATAAAAATAGATACATTTGGAAGATCCGGAATAGAACACAAGCCTGCTTGAAACTATAACCTAGGGCGTAGCAACATTTCGACAATAGAGGGCAGTGGTGTAGGAAATGATGGCCATCCTATTGGTTCAGATTGAGCCTAGCTTATAGTATTCATATAATAACCTAAATTAACTTAACCTAACCTTACATTAACTCAAAGTAACCAAACTTTAGCCACACCTATGAAATAACATGTGAAAAGGTAGCTAAAGTTCCTAACGAAAAGGACCAAAAATGTAGTCCATAGGGGGTTCTTAATATTAACTTAACTTTCATATATTTTATTCTCCACTACTTTCCCTCTTTTTTGTTTTCGTTGTTTCGTAACGAGTTTTGAAATTTTTAATGTTTAGGCTTAGTTTCTCTTCTCGGTTTGTTAGTCGCATACCAGATTTCTTGCACGAAAATAGGGTGAAACCGGTCTACCGTTCGGAATTCTGGTTATCTTATTTACTTTTTAATTAGTTTCTGATTCGAAGATTAATTTGGTCAGAGTTTTGCGTTTTTATAGTATGCTCGAAGACCTATTGGTACAAGTAATTCGTAAGTGATGTAATTACTTTAAAAAATTTTACGGCTTAGCTTTTTTTCCCCCTTTACTTTTCTACCTTTTCACTTGTTTTACCATTCTTTGCTTTGAGGACCATATGTGGTTCTTTTAATCCGATTCTAACCCAAACTAGCTTTATTATATAAAAATAATAAGCTATGCTAATTCCCAGGGCAAAGAAGAAGAACCATAATAATCAGTTAGGCTAATGCCCAAGGCACCACCTTAGGCCTAAGTCATCAAGCACCTTTTGAAGCCATTAATCCAGGGTGTCCGGACACCCCCCAGAGTCCAACGGATACTCCCTGTCAACTAGGAGCAACAAACACAAGGAGAACGCAGCTAGCCTTTAAACACGCTAACTCAGTGTTGTGTACAAATTTCATTGGACGAACCTTTATGCTGAACGTTTTACGAATTTTCCCCTTACGACGGCAACAAGCGGTAAAGCTCTAACCAATGAAAAATGTACACAAGAAAATGCACGACTTTTGACGGATTGCTTTCTCCTTTTAGTTATTGCTCCTAGCTGCCAAGGTGTCCACGTAGATGTCTCGTGTGTTTTTTTATTCATTAATGTAGCAACTTGATGGACCCTAGTTTTTGGAGGTTGTTGCGCCTCTGGTGGTGGCAAGCTCGCTATGCCATGTGAAACAACAGCTCCTTACACTATCTTTTACCGGAAACGTCAACAACTAAAGAGCTCGAGAGAAAACACATTTAACCAGTGAGGAGAGAACATGTAAACTCTACGCAGAAGCATACATTGGTAGCTCTGGCCTCCAGTCTCTAGTTTCCAACCTCCAACGCTGAAGATTTAAAAATCACATGGAGATGGGAAGGTCCGAAGATCCTAGGTTGAAAGGAACTGTGGAGACTGGAGGCTTAAAGGTGCTGTGGAGACTGGAGGACTGGAGACTGGAGGCCGAAAGGTGCTGTGGACACCGGAGGCCTGGTAAAGAGACCGGAGAGGCAAATTCCCCGTGGAGGCTAGAGGGAAAAAAGCTTCGTGGAGACTGGAGGGGAAAATGCCACGGGCCAACCTATGCGAAGAAGTTTTCACCCAACCCTTCCATTAACCGTAACTAACCTCACATAGCCTAACCTTTCGTCAACCTAACGCCTCCTTAGATTAACACAAACTATTATTTCTTCAACTTAATGCAACCTTACACTAACAAAAACTAATGTTATATAACCTAACCATACCAAACCATGCCCAAACATTTTCTAACCTTATATTAACCGATCATAATTTTTCAATAGCCTAACTTGCATTAAAAAAACCTAACGTTATGTAACCAAATCCATCCCTAACATGGTTTAACCTAGTCTAACCTAAATTTATCAAATGACTGCAAAAATCTGTGTCTAGCCATCGATTAGCCAATTTCGTGAACGACGGAAAAAGAAGCAAGAAGCAGCCAATGAAATGGCGAACTGGCCGTTGCTCCGTTGAGTCGCTTATCGGCTTTGAGGGGTGTGCCACTCGGAGAGATGAAACCGTGGTTCGCACAGTCCACAGTTAATTGGCGAAAGTTGGAAAATCGATTTCACGGAAAAGGGTTGAAAGAAAAATTATCGTCAGGTAACCCGCTCTCCACGACCCATTGAAAAGAGCCCGCAAATAGGTTTGTTCAATTAGCCCTCCTTCTCAACGAACTCAATTTTTAATTTTTCATTTGAACAAATGTTTTTCTGATAATACGCCTCTCTATTAAGTACAGACGATTTCTCGTTTAAATGTTCTCAAGTCGCGCTTCGTGTGACGATAGAGAAGAATTCAGGGACGTAGCAGGGCCGATTGAGAAGTTCCAGGAAGAGAGGGAATACAATATCGAAGATCTTTAAGTATCTAGCGATAGGGATACTTGGGCTTTTTATCAGCTAAAAACGTTGTACCAAATTGTAATATCATTTTCCCGTTTTAAGTATTTTTGGAGGTTTTGATTTCGAACTAAATCCATGGGTATAGTTTATTAAATTTCTAGTATAATCTAGTAAATGATTTAGTTAATTTAAAGTACTAATTAGTAAATTATCTGTAAAATCTAGTAAATTATCAGTATGATTTAGTAAATGATTAGTACGATTTAGTAAATTATCAGTACGATTTAGTAAATGATCAGAACGATTTAGTAAATTATCAGTACGATTTAGTAAATGATCAGAACGATTTAGTAAATGATCAGTACGATTTAGTAAATGATCAGTACGGTTTAGTAAATTAGCAGTACGATTTAGTAAATGATCAGTACGGTTTAGTAAATTAGCAGTACGATTTAGTAAATAACCAGTATGATTTAGTAAATTATCAGTACTATTTAGTAAATTATCTGTACGATTTAGTAAATTATATGTACGATTTAGTAAATTATCAGTATTATTTTGTAAATTATCAGTATTATTTTGTAAATTATCAGTATTATTTTGTAAATTATCAGTATTATTTTGTAAATTATCAGTATTACTTTGTAAATTATCAGTATTATTTTGTAAATTATCAGTATTATTTTGTAAATTATCAGTATTATTTTGTAAATTATCAGTATTACTTTGTAAATTATCAGTATTATTTTGTAAATTATCAGTATTATTTGGTAAATTATCAGTATTATTTTGTAAATTTTCAGTATTATTTTGTAAATTATCAGTACTATTTTGAAAATTATCAGTATTATTTTGTAAATTATCAGTACTATTTTGTAAATTATCAGTATAATTTAGTAAATTTCCACTACAATTTAGTAAATTTCCACAATTATTAGTGAATTTAGTAATTATACACAGTATTTTATAGTTTATAATATCAAAAATGTACTTATTTCTACTTAAAAATACAATTTTTAGCGATGCTTCCAATCCCTCTCATTCTCGAAGAAAAAGTGAAGTCTTCCGAGGTGATTGAAGCTCACACCATTTAAAATGTCAAATAATCTTGTGAGGGTTAACCCCTTCATTCGTGAAGCCTTTTGGGTCTCAAGGCCTTTTAACCAATATTTTTAAACTTCCTTTTGATTGATGAAACATAAATTATAATATTAATAATGAATGCCGTTGTTAATTTAAATCGACATATTTTGTAGTAGAAGAGGTATTTTCATTTCTTTCACAGCTTCACGTTGACGTGGCTTGACGTCAAAGTACCACTCTTGTATGCTTTTTCGCTTAACAGTGAATGCGTCAAACATTATTGAACCTCACTTACTGTTCAAAATGAGAACTTTTATGGGTTTCGAGTCATATGGGAAATATGGCGAATTAGTAAATAAAAGCTAATGCCAATTATGCAATTACGAAATCTAGCAAAATGGTCTTCTATTAGTGGAAATTTCGGTTTTATCAATTAGGATATTTAGTAAAATCACAATCGTAGACTTTCTATACGCAACATAATAAAATTTTTAAATTTTGACAAAACACTACAATTACATCTATAAATAAAAAACATTTAATACTTTACGATAGAATAAATAGCTTTATTTTTTAACTCTATACACCCAAAAATAAAGTTATTTATTTTCTTTTATTTGCCATGTGTTTCCCCATCTGTAAAATATTTCCATGGCAGCAAAGCGTTTAAATAATTATTTAAGCATATTGATAATCGAGGAAAGCTGTTATAAAAAGCGATGGCTTCCCTTGGTTAGCTTTATTACTTAAATGGGAATCGAGCCTTTATTTAAATTTAATGTATTTCACCATTTTGACCTTGAACTTTCTCTAGGATCTAATTGCGGCAATTGCCTAGGTAGCACCACGTTTTGATCTAGAATCCACCTTCAAACCAATTTGCATTCGAAATTTGCCTTGCATCTTTCGATATAAACCTTTTTATAGAGTTAGTCTAGAGTTAGGTATATTAAGAAAACGGTCGAATTATTCATAAAAATAATATCGTTACACTATACGCCAGTGGAAATTCACACACTGCTAACAAACGATTTCAAGAATTTTGTGTTCGTTTAACGGGACTTGTTAGTTTAATATAAATATGAATTTAAATAATATTAAACTAATTAAAACTTGAAAGCGTAGCCGCCGATGCATTGTTTTCGAGAAATCAAATTAGGATTTAAAACGTGCCTCAATTGAAGCTCTCCCGTTGCACAGAAACTTCAATGAATTCATACCAATGAATTTTATTTACCTACATTAACTTAAAATTACTGACATTAAATAGTACAATGAAGTTGGGTTTATCTAATTGCAATAGCATTTATGAACATTTATTTGAACTTACCTAATAGAGCTCGCATTTACCCAAAATTAGACGAATTTACCGAAAAATAATACAATTTATGATTTGTTTTCAATTTGCCTCAATCTGTAATTTTCTAGTGTAAATTACAAAGACTAAGTTTAATTTTCAGTGGTCAAAAGCAATTCGGTTGCCATGGAAAAACTATATCCAATTGAAACATTATCTTCAAGTTACGTTACATTTTACGTCTACATTTTTAATCGGTAGTCGTGGTAGTACAAGCGTTAAATGTTAAGTCCTGATACGGTGCCTGGTTATCAGTGGCGGAGTCAGGGGCATGCCACACAGGATATAACTTTACTTTTGGTTTTACTTCATTTTAAAGGAACCCAGAAGCTCCTCCTAAAAACATTTATACGGGCTCCCAGCCAGGCCCTTAACCATCTGCCAAATTTGTAAAAGTCTAGAAGATAAAAATAATTTTGACTTCCACTGCCAAGTTCCAAGAGCCTGCGGAGGTTTCTGTTTCATTTTACCATGCTAAACGGATATTTATTATATTTGACCAGACATAATATTTAGTAACACCAATTTTAGGTACTTTATTGAAATCAGCCCAATAGAAGTACAAATGTTAAGTGCTTTAGTGAAATCAGCCCAATAGAAGTACAAATGTTAGGTGCTTTAGTGAAATCAGCCCAATAGAAGTACAAATGTTAGGTGCTTTATTGAAATCAGCCCAATAGAAGTACAAATGTAAGTGCTTTATTGAAATCAGCCCAATAGAAGTACAAATGTTAAGTGCTTTATTGAAATCAGCCCAATAGAAGTACAAATGTTAGGTGCTTTATTGAAACCAGCCCAATAGAAGTACAAATGTTAGGTGCTTTATTGAAATCCGCCCAATAGAAATACAAATGTTAAGTGCTTTATTGAAACCAGCCCAATAGAAGTACAAATGTTAGGTGCTTTATTGAAATCCGCCCAATAGAAATACAAATGTTAAGTGCTTTATTGAAACCAGCCCAATAGAAGTACAAATGTTAGGTGCTTTATTGAAATCCGCCCAATAGAAATACAAATGTTAAGTGCTTTATTGAAATCAGCCCAATAGAAGTGCAAATGTTAGGTGCTTTATTGAAATCAGCCCAATAGAAGTACAAATGTTAGGTGCTTTATTGAAATCAGCCCAATAGAAGTACAAATGTTAGGTGCTTTATTGAAACCAGCCCAATAGAAGTACAAATGTTAGGTGCTTTATTGAAATCCGCCCAATAGAAATACAAATGTTAAGTGCTTTATTGAAATCAGCCCAATAGAAGTACAAATGTTAGGTGCTTTATTGAAATCAGCCCAATAGAAGTACAAATGTTAAGTGCTTTATTGAAATCAGTCCAATAGAAGTACAAAGAGTTTAAAGAATAGAGCCAGCATGCTTCTTAGATACAACATCCGGGCACCAGAATAAAGTTGTCCTTCACTGTCTGGTTAACGGAACTAACAATGTAAGTACAGCTGGAAACAATGTTATCTTTCAGCATCTTTACCAAAAACGTTCTTTCCTTTTTTTCTCAAAGTTCTAATATTCTGAGAAACGAAAATTAATTAAATTGTTCCGTGTTGGAAGAATAAGATCTGTAACTGGTACTAATGTAGTTCAAAGAAAAAATGTGCCTTTGCAGAAACATTCCATTAAGAAAATAAAGATTGTTCTAGACTTTAAAAATTAAATAAAGAATTGTTAAACGGATTCTGCGGTCAAAGAACTTTATCGAATAATAAAAGTAATAAATAGTCCAAAAATGCTTCTTCTCATTGCGATAATCGTTACAGAAAAATGCTATAGCATAATATTAAAAGGGCTTTAAGCTTTGTCTACATGGGCATCTGCTTAAAGGGAATATAACCTCCAGTATTTCTATGGCCTCCCAAAGGGTTCCAATTATGGCTGCTCCCTCTATAGAATTTCCATATTTTTTTGGTTTGTTGTGGAGGTAATCCATTGGAGCATTCCATAAAGAACGCATTGGAGGCTGCAGTCCCTTAAGATAGTTCTTCGGTTTAATGTTTTATTCCCCGTCAGTAGCCGTAGTTATAAGAAACAAAAATAAGGGGTGCAGAAGTCACGAGGAACAGCCTAATTTTAATACTCATGTGAGCATCTAACAGGATTTTGTTTCGGGGGGGGGGGGGGGCGCCATTGAAAAAAAAAGTAAAAAAATAAAAATATTTGTACGTACGACCATACGTTTCGGGGGGGGGCATGTGCCTACTGTGCCCCCCCCCTGGCTACGCCACTGTCATCTAACGTTACGATAAACTAAAGTTTAGCTTGGGAAAACCATTTATTATACAAACTTTAGGTCATGGGTACTGTAAAGCTAATAGTTCTTAAATTTATAAAATCGTTAATGTTAAAGTTAATGTTTAAAAGAGAGGGAGGCAGACTAAGTCCCGTCAAGCACTTTCCCTAACTATCTTATCTTCACTAAATGTAACCCGGTCACCTGAATTAATGGCTTGAAAAGTCGCTTGATGACTTAGGCCTATGGTGGTGCCTTGGGTATTAGCCTAGATAGCTGATTATTAGGTTCAGATACTTCTTTGAAGTACATGAAGTGGTTTCCGTCCCTTTAAGAAATAAGAGTATTTGATTGCCTTTGAAACCCATCGTTAATAAATATTGGAATTTTTTTTTTTAAATCGGAGGATAAATTCCTTTGATAGTTCTGAGCCCTTAGACGATGTGGCTTTTATGCAATCCATTGATTCTCTCAATCCATAGCATGACCTTCGTATATTGGATGTAGTAAGAATTAATCCTTTTCAAAGTATTTATTTAGATTGTGTTCTATTTAAGCTTCTTCAAGTAAGGCTTTAGCTGAAGGATAACCTAAATTTGTGATTTAAATTAATAAGTTGTAAAGTAAAAAATGAAATTGAAACTTTCTCGCGACTGACTCCTAGAGCGCAAGAAATATAATAAAAAGAAATCGATTAAAATACATAAAATCTAATTTAATCGGGGGAAATGTAAAATCGATAAGTGTGAAGCATCTGAAATCTATCACCTTCTGTGTCTTTTGGTTAACAATGAATTGAGATTAGTTTTGGATTTAATCTGTCCGGAATTAATTTTGACCCATATCTACTGATCTCAGGCCTGATACTCACTCACACAGTAGAATTTAGTGAGTTTAGTGACTAAAAATTTTAAAAAAGTAACCGAAAAGTAACTGAAAATCTACCAAAAATGGAAAAAAATACTGTTTTATTGCGTTACACAATCAAAATAGTAACTATATAACCATAGGAAGTTAAATCATTTTAGTTTTTAGAAAAGAAGAAATTAGACTAGTTTTTTTAAATCTATTTTCTTTTGAATAGCTTTTTTCAACCGCTTATTAGCTAATTAAATCAAAATTAAAAGCGAACGGAGTTTGATTTTGTTTTATTATTTAAAAAAAAGGGTTGTAAAACAGTTGTCTAACGTTCAATGCTAAGGTAATCTAAAAATTCGGAAAAAGTGATAAATAGTAACTAATTTTGGGTAAAGTGACTTTTAGTGACAGATTTTAAAAAAAGTGATTTTAAGTGAGAAAAGTGACTCAGTATCAGGCCTGTGATCTGATCATATCTGAACATAAATTCAAATAATCTGATATCGGACTTACCGCAGATAATGCAGCTGTTACAATGAAAAAAAAAAATGATTTAGAATAGGATCCCGGAGTTATTTGAGGTAACAGGTTAAGTACAAAAAATCAAAGCTACCTGTCACTATAATCACAAAGTACGAGAGTGTTCAAGTTTTTAGTATAGCTAACAAAACTTTATGGTTACTATCAAGCACGCGCTAAGAAAAATTATTCGAAGAAGTATGCTACTCTCATTTGAATTAAATATGGTGCACTATATCTAAGCTCTTTAAAGCATTAGCATTAGGAACTTTTCAAATTTAAAACGTCCTTCTGTTTTACAGCTTATCAAATCGCACACACCCATTCCAAAGCACCGACTCAAAAAATGTAGTTCATCTTTTTCAATATTTGATTTGTGTTGACAAAGTCTCAGCAACCATACTCTATCGGTTTACTTTGTAAACACGAAAATAACACTTTCGGTAATTCTATAACTTGCACCGCATCTTTACTTTTGTATAAACTTTGCTTTTATACTGGAAATTTACAAAATTTTACCATATTTTAATGTAAATTATCAAGTTCATTGCATCGATAAAATTGGAACAAATTAAATCTGAAACGTTTCCTTTTCGAAAATGACTTGATCTAATGTACAACATTAGATTGAATTGGAATCCAAACACACCTTGTTTGAATCCCATTCTGTTTGGAATAATTCATTTTTGTCAAATCTGAATAAATTTGATTTTCATACATTGTCATTGGTTCAAATATAATTTTGAATTGTAATTTTCGATCAAATTCCCTTCTGAAAACTCACCACTCGTTAGAAAATTAGGGGTTGCAAAATGGCTCATGAGAGCGTCGGTTCCGGCATCCTATGACTGCTGGGGTCGATCCCGTACACTGAGCGTAGTTGGTGACAGGTCGAAAAGTCCCATCGGCAAACGAAACTACTTATTTCGGCAATTAATTAACTGTTCACGACTACGGAGCTAGAATTTCAGCATCTGGTCGAAGTCAGATAGATGTGGTTGGTCGAATGTCCAAGCTCATTCTGCTGTTTCGCGCCTCTCACTCATTTTCCTTTCTTGTCCAGTATTTCACCACACGACACACACTTTCTAAACTTTCCCATCTACGTCACTACCATCCGGGTATTTCCTAAATCGCAATATTTTGAACCGTACAGAATATTCCAGAAACATTTGAAAGAAGCTATATACATACTTAGAAAAACTATAAAAAAGGGCAAACCCTCGCGTTCTATTGTTAAGAAAGAGGATAAGTTCTAGGCTAAAAACAGCTGGCCAATGGCGGAAATTGACAACCTTTTCCAACACTGCCTTTCCTAACGTTTTGGAAATTATGGTTTAGGCCTATATTATAATATTTACATTATTATGGCGATGTTAGGTTTACCTGCTTATATGCATACGGCAATATTACTTATAAAGAGCTATTATTAATATTGGAATACATCAAATGATTGAAACTGAGCTTAAAGCTTGCTTCGGTATCTGTCGCGAAAACATGGTACGCGAAATGTAAAAGTCTCGAAGTCCAAGCCGGAAGGAAACCTTGGCAACCACAGACTGATATTAATATTTTCAATTTATCGATTACTCTCGGTTTTAATGGGCCCTTTGTACGTGGAGCAATCGTCCTCGTCAAGGCTTAGACCTAGGCAAAGTAATCGCCGAAACAACTGGGCTTTCGCTATAAAATAAATCTAACGCCGCGTGGAATAATAATTAGAAACAGCGTAGTGGCCATACATCACTGAGGACGCTGCGAAATTCATCTCGTCTCCGACCTAAATTGTGAAAAATGGCGGCAAGGCCTGCTTCATTCAAAATTGCAGATTGGAAATTAGGCTCTCGCTGCAAAATGACTCCTTTCTAGCTAAAGTTAAAGAGCTGATTGGGAAAGCTGAAGTCGCTCGTAGCCATCGGCCGTGTTTTCACAGTCATTTGCATTGTCAACGTACTTTTACAAGGCGCAATTTTAATCAAAGCGAAAGTAAATTATACCACTCTTTTAGGCTTAGTTTCTCTATTCGGTGTTATAGTCACCAGCCAGATCTCCCGCACGGTACTGACGAGTCCCAAATAGGACGAAACCGGTATATCGTTGGAATTTCTGGCTATTTTATTTATTTTTTATTTATTTTTTTTCACTCGAAGATCTATTTGGTCCGAGTTTCGCGTCTAATTGTTTACTGGAAGACCTATCGGTACGAGCTATTAGTAAGTTTTGAAATTTCTGCAAATTTGTTTAGGGTTTAGCTTTATTATCCCTTTTCAAAATTGACTAATCTACTTATTCGCCAATTTTATTATACCACTCTGAGCCTCGTGTATATTATTTTCAATTAATTATATTAGATAATCAACTAATAAATTAATTCTATAGAATATCGAATTATTCATACCAGAAGAAAATAGGGGAAGTAGCTTTGAGCCGTAGAAGTCGTCGTGTGACCCACGAAAACGCCTTTTTACGCATAATAAACCAAACTGAAAAAGTAGTTCCACTTTTGTTTTGATTCAACAAGGCTATAAACGACGAAAGCAAATACGCCTTAGCACAATTAGCAGAGAATGAGAAGGACAATATGTTACAATTGTTCAATTTAAGAAAAATTGATTTTTAAACGATGTATTCATCCGCGATTTCCCGCCAAACCGTTTTGGCGCGAAAATTAGTGAAAAGTGACGCCTTTCCAAAGCTGACTAGAAGCGTACTTTCCCCTATTTTCTTCTGTTAATACATAATATAATCGAATATAAAAATCTAACTAATTCTACGAAGTATGTACATAATATAATATAAGGAAATATAGAAAATAAAATATCGATAAAAAAGGGTTACTAAATAAAAAGGTTATCTTGTATAGGAACTTCAATTTTAAAGGGGCTCCAAAGTTCGGTGGCCAAAAAAAAAAGAAAATCGAGCATGGTTTTCATCCCCCCCCCCCACCCCTCACTCGGCCTTGGCAGGGGCGGGCAGAGTCAACCGTAAATTTCGCACTTTACTGACTTTACACACATTTTGCCACCGAACTTTAGAGCCCATTTAAAACATCATCGCGACAAAGTTTATCATTGCAAGGTTTAGTGATTTGGAATTAAGGTGAAAGATAAAAAATAATAGATAAAAATAAATAAGAGTATAAGAATAATTTAACATATGCAGTCCGAATAAGCTGTCAGATAAGGTTATTTCAAACACTTATTTAAAGGGCACCGCAATGTGGCCATGTAGGGGGCGCTTGGTTTGGAGCCAGCGGCGGCGATCGGAAAACATTTCTGTGGGCCCTGTGGGGGCACGGGCCATTATTTTTCTTTTATCCAAAAATGCATATACTTAAAAATTAAGCAAGAAAATGTACAGCTCTAAATTTATATATTTTTTTAAAAGTGTTCTATCTTATATCTTATTGGTCAAGGAATACATTGATAATAAAAGTTAAGTCGATATCTTTAGAAAAATATCTGTGTACATGGATAAATAATTAAGCCTTTCTTGGCCACATTCTTTACGAAGGTATTTTAGGTAAGATAGGGTACACGACGAGGCGATTTTTTGTTTGGACGAATCTATCGAAATCAATTTTACGGTTATATCATCTTAATGCTACTCGCATCTGTAATCTCAAAATAACTTCTGTAAAAAGACTGAATTCGGACCCAAATAAAGGCAGTGAGATTATAAATTTTTCCCTGATTGCTATTTTTCCTCAATTTTATTTCTGTGGGGGCTCTGCCCTCGTTTGTTTTTCGATGTGGGGGCTCGAGCCCCAGAGCCCCACGGGATCGCGGTCACTGTTTGGAACTATGTTTGCTTCTACAAGTCGTAAGTTGGTTTTCCAAGGAGGATTTTATACAGTGCGAAAACCTTATACTCCTTGGTGTAGCCACGTGGAGCAATTTCGCTCTCATTCGCGATTTTTTCGATTTTCTTAGCTCACCACCAACGAACCGATGATTTTAGGCTTAGCTTAATTTATTTATTCTAGAGAAAAGAACTGAGTTAGTTTCCGAGAGTTTGACGTTGATATTTTTGATTTAACAATGTTTTGGAATAAAATTATTTGGCAGTTGATTATTTTGAATTATGGAGGTTGAAACATTAGGGTTTGGACGCGGTAAATTTCTGCCGCTAGCCTCATTAATCCAAGGCCTCACACACTTGGTCCTATATTCCGTTTCCCTTAACAATTTCCCTATAATTATACCCCAACAGAAAATTTATATTTGTTTTATTACATTTCTTTTGTATAAAGGACCCGATTTGTCTGTAAGCTCGGAAACTTCACTTTCCTCGGCCATTTTCGCGACTAAAGAATGCATGGATTTTGCATAAAAACCACGAGAAGCGCATTTATACAAAATAAATTCCGCAAATATGGTTCTGCTTTTTTTACAGAGGGAAAGGCTATGGCTGATAGCACATGCGCAGTCGTTCTTTTTATTTATAAGATAATTTACCCCCTTCTGCATGGTCACTTGCGTTGTCCTTTAAATGATAGTGGTGGCATAATGGTTAGAACCATAGATAAAATAACTTCGTATATAAATAGGAAACATCATGTTGTAGAAGTGACGCCAGAATTTTGGCCGACATCTGGTGGTGGCACCCGAATAATATTATTTGGTGAAGTTCGCACTACACGAGGTCCGTACTAGAACCTTGGTGTAACGCAATCCCAATTGCAAAGGCTTAAGCGAGCTATATGTATTAAAAGTACTTTTTTCTTGAACTGAGAGTAAATTAAAAAAAAAATAGCACCAAAGAAATAGCATTCAGTAATGATTTCAAGTTTGTCTTAAACGCTATTTTTGTATATTTGAAGACATTTACCTTGCAAAATACGTTTATTCACAAAACTCTGACCTCAAATTCCTCGATACTTTCTACGCTCTTGAGAACACAGCCAACTGGCGCAGTCACTAGATGTCCGGGCAATCTCGTGAGAGTCAGTTTGCCCCATTGAAGTTTCCTATTTATATACGAAGTGGTTCGAACTTTCGCTTCGCAGCAAGTGGAGCCGGGTTCGATCTACCCCAAGTAATATCCTCACTGGTAAAAGCGTTGTTTTCTCGAGTTCTTCGGTTTCCCCGTCCGTTAAAGCTTGTTTATGTTAACGATAATTGCAAGAATAGGGAGTTGTCGTCTCTCGTAGCATGAAGGGCGGAACACCACCCTCCTGCGCGGTATAAGCCGGTCACCTGAAATAATGGCATTAAAAGTCGCTTGATGACTTGTACTGTTCGCCAGTCTACTTGCAATTGTATTTAGAATTTAACGAACAAATTATCTTAATCTCACTTTTTAATTTGAAACTTCGGCCAAAAACAAAGTACGTCCTATTGGTAACAGGTTACATAAATCATTATAGGCCTAAGAACTTACAACGTTTTTGAACTTTTAGGAGACGAAATCACCGCCGACAGCCAAGGCTTAAAACGTTTTAAAAACTAAAACAAAAGCTTATGTTCGAATAAATGATTAAACCGGAACATAATATTGAAAATTATTAGGGACTGACGAGTTTCCTGTTCAGAAATCTTTCCGTGTCATATTAATGATTTTTATGGTCTACTTAAGTTGAAGATATAAAATTATGAAAAAGACTATTAATATTTCCTTCAACCTGGTAGTTTCCATTTTTCAAATGGAACCCAAATGAGATTCCTTCGGTCTGTAGACGGCGTTGTAAACGTATTTTCTCCCGCAGTACGCATCGAGGTCGTATTTCGCCAATTTTTCTCCATACTTTTTTTCAAATTGTCTCATTTAAATGAGAATAGTTCGTCTTTCGTGGCCAAATGACCGTGTAAACACAGACTACTGTTTACGTGCCTTGTATGTCATAACACTCGCTGCCGTTTAGTTTCTCGAGTGAAAGCGCTTAAGCCTCGGCGCAGTCTCGGTGGTTATGGAATTATACGGCTGGACAATAATATTTTCCTTCAGTTTGGCCAAAACTTACAGACGCGACACTTTTTAAAAGCCTTCCAACCTTTTCAGCATTTCCAAACTCTTTGTTCGAACAAATTAATCTTTATTTTCCCCCTGCCCCACTTGGGGTCCCTTTTAAGTCAGGGAGGAGCTACACTCACCGGAATTATGGCATAATAGAATAAATATATATAGTAAATGATAATTAAAACAATTAAAGAAAAAATTATTTACATGAAACAAACTAGCAACTATAATAGACTGCTGTACACACATTAATTAAAACCAAAGTTGGGTCGCTTAGTGGCTCGCAGTCGCAGGGAAAGGGGCATTTGGCGAATTTGCAACGAAATACGCTAATAAAGGTATGAAGATAATAATATTCAGCTAGACTAATACACAAGGCACCACCTTAGGCCTTAGTTTGCCCACTATTCTCAGATTACGTATGAAGCTCGCCCACCAATCTTAGATTAAGTATGAAGTTTGCCCACTCTTCTCAGATTACGTATGAAGATTGCCCACCCTTCTAAGATTACGTATGAAGATTGCCCACTATTCTCAGATTACGTATGAAGCTTGCCCACCCTTCTCAGATTAAGAATGAAGTTTGCCCACTCTTCTCAGATTACGTATGGATATTGCCCACCCTTCTCAGATTATGTATGAACATTGCCCACCCTTCTTAGATTACGTATGAAGATTACCCACTCTTCTCAGGTTACGTATGAAGCTTTCCCACCCTTCTTAGATAACGTATGAAGATTGCCCACCCTTCTTAGATTAAGTATGAAGTTTTCCCACTCTTTTCAGATTACGTATGTTGCTTGCCCACCCTTCTTAGATTACGTATGAAGTTTGCCCACTCTTCTCAGATTACGTATGAAGCTTGCCCACCCTTCTTAGATTACGTATGAAGATTGCCCACCCTTCTTAGATTAAGTATGAAGTTTTCCCACTCTTCTCAGATTACGTATGAAGATTGCCCACTCTTCTCAGATTATATATGGAGATTGCCCACACTTCTCAGATTACGTATGAAGCTAGCCCACAATTCTAAGATTACGTATGAAGTTTGCCCACTATTCCCAGATTACGTATGAAGCTTGCCCACCCGTCTTAGATTACGGATGAAGTTTCCAATATTTTTTATATGGGGTTTAGAGTTTATACAGATCTTTATCGTCGTAAAGGTTCCGAAAAAAGAATTATCTTCTACCCTATAAAATTTCTACTAGGATTTAGTTGAACCAGGAATGCATTTATTTATTTTCGAATGTGATGAAACTCTCGCCGAGTATCAAGCTCTAAAGCGCGATCCAATTAAGTAGGATAGGCTAAACACGGTTTAAAATTAAAAATAAAATTTATTTAAACCGTTTTGTTTATTTATTTATTTATTAACAGAAAAATATCTACCAAGCCAGCAAGGCTTTTGTGTAGATTTCAAATACATATGCGTGAAACAGATACAATAGGATAAACTATACAGAAGGTGAGATCATAACGCGCGGTTAAAATGCTCATTTAAAAGTGCACGGAATTTAGGGAGGGAGGGTTCGGATACAATAGATTGGGGAAGGGCATTCCAGTCATTGATTACAGAATTAGAGAATGAGTTTAAACGAACAGTTGTGCTTGCCCTGGGTTTTGATCATTTATAAGAGTGGCCTCTAGTACGAGAACCCTCATTTAAAACAAAAAAATCAGAAAAGTTGTGCACGAGACTTTTATGGAAAAAATTGTTTAAAAGGCATAAGTTAGTTATTTTGTGGCGAATAATGACTGGAAGAATGGACAGGGATTGTAAGCGCGACGGGGCTGGTAGCTTATCAATTTTAGTAGCTAATTTGGTAAAACGGTTTTGAGCCTTTTGCAATGCCAATTGGTCAGATTTCTCATTAGTACCTCGGCTTCTTGCATAATGTTCTTCTCACTTTATCTAGGAAAGTTTTTCAAAGAGTAATTTTGGTTTAAGCAGGGTTATTTAACTTTATTAGGTCGGATTACGGAAGCTTTCGGATGGTGCCCATAAGTCAAACTTGCCTTTTATCAAATTTCCTCTTTTTTATCGTAATTTCACCGGTGCGCCATGTAGCCCCAATTTTTAATAAATCTTTTTCCTAAGTTATAAATGTAATTTTCCACGGAAAATTTTCCGACTTACAGCTCTTAGAAAAATTGTCTAACTAATTACTATTATAGCGTCGTAATCCAACCTCCTAGAAATTGAATAACCCTTATTTAAGCTTTAGCTTTAGGTGGTTTTTATGTCGAAAAGTACACTTTTAATATAATTATAAATGTGTTCTTGTGAACTGTATTTCCTATGTTTATACCGTTACTTACACCACAGACCACCTACCTACCCCAAGAAGGACTTGCATCAACCTAAAAGTGACGAGGCTTTTTTACAGCAACACTCAATAGCGAGTGAAAATTCTTTATTTTACGAAATAAAAATAAACAAGTTGGCAAGCCAAAATATACCTCTCCTCGGAAGAATCGTCCCTAGTGGTATTAATTTCTCGAGATGATCCTTAAAGATATATCTTCGAAATTCAGAGTTATTTACTAAAAACGTAATCCCGCCCGGTATAAAATTTTAATTATAATTAAAATAATTGAGACGAAACAACCGAGTTTAATTTATTCAGAATATTATAAATTAAGTAGTTACAACAGTGATTTACTAAAACAATGCACAATTGAATTTACCCCTATTTACAGTTCAAGTTTATCAGTTAAATATAATACAAAGCAAATTTTAATGAAAGAAATATCTACATAAGGTATTTGTATTTTTCTCGCTTACGAAATACTTGCCGCATCTTTAACGCTTATGTTATTTCAACACTCGCCCTTGATGAAGATACCGTAGAATAGCTATATTCCACATCTGATAGTGAACGACTCGTAGACTTCCTGTTGACGTTATGACACATACCGCGTAAAAAAGACCAATGTCGTCCAATTTCCAATATCATATAATGACTCGCACAACCAGGAAATCAATGACTGCATTAGGAATCGTAGATATCCAAATATCCACACCAAATGTATTAACAAGAAGCAAAAATATTACCATTAACAAAGCACAGAAAGCCACTTGACTAAACGACAGCTCATATTTCAATAAACGTTAAACCAACGCCACCACATTAATACAACTATATCTAAGTCGATAAGAAAACCCTTAAATAAATTACAAAAAAACAAACTAAGTGGACCACCCACGGGTCCTACCGTTTAACGATCTTATCTCGGCTGACTGTGCTAAAACATGATTTGACCTTTAAAATTGCATACGTAAAAAATGTAGACTTTAAAAAGTATTAATATACTCCTCCGCTAAGCTGAGTTTATAATTTTCAATGAAACGTAATATGTGTCGGTATTTCTGTGGTAGAACACTCGCCTGTCATGTAGTAGGGCTCGGGTTGAATTCCCGCCCGATACTATCGCAAATTGATAATAAGACGTATACCGTGAACATTTGGTGGAAACCCTGCCATTTGGACGTTGGGACGATTACCCTAACCCTCAGCCCCTGGTCCGTACCAAACGTCGAAGATTATTCACGTACACTTACAAAAGAGGGCGCTTTTATACCTTTTCCCTAATTCCAAGAAACTGCGAACGCAGCGATTACAAGAAACTGCGCACGGAACGATTACACTTTGCTCCAAAAATACGAACGCGTTCGCAGCCCGGATAGAAAGACACACCGACAGACACGGAGATTGTAATACCCCTCCGAGGGGACTTTGTCCCCTCGGAGAGGTAAAAATTACTGCGCGAGCCATCTTCCGCAATACATTTTTTATTGTCGTGCGTGTTTGTCTTTGTACCTTTAAAACTGCCTCTACTTGCCGTGAGATGGCGGGATTTTACAAAAGAATCTTCACATAAATAAAAATGAAATTACTACCAGCGATACATGCCCCACTTGGTTTAAGTGGTATGTGCTTACACCAATAATTATTTAATTATAGTTAGTGAGAATGACTATTTTGTGGCGATTAGCGAGTGTCATAGTCGAAAACTGTCATTGGCGTGTGTTACAATATGTCGGAAGGCAATTTCTAGTGTAAGGGGTATTGGGAGCTTGCTTACACTTATCTAGTAACCAAGTTCTTCGGTCATGGCCATAATTTACAGTAGTACATATCTAGTATATATTTACAAACTTCATCGTCTCATTCGGCCATTAAGAATCTATAGTTCTTTTCGGATTAAAATGACAATGGTTTTCAAAGCGATGACCGCCATGTACATCCGTTGGGACATCTCTAATCGAACAATGAACAATAGCTATCCTCATAACTAAGTATTGAAAATGCGATTTAGCGAGAGCAGTGAACTTCGCGTCGAAGCTAGCAGAGACCAAAGCGTATTGGCCATGCAGGGCTCATTCTTGATGAAGGCAACTGATATGAAATATTCAGCCCATTCAGACTCAGCTGCCTCTGACGCAGACCTGCTTCGAATACCATTAAACGAAAAGACCGCATTGATCAGCACCGCTATCGTCACCTGCCTTTCTATTACTCGAATATTTATTCGCTATTATTTATTCTTGTCTTCTTATCAAATAAATACGCACATTATTTTAGAAATATGTTTGATATTCGTTATCTCCGGAGAACCACATTCAGTAAATTTAGTAAAACCATAGTATATAATGTGTCTAAAATTTGGTTTTACGAGTAATTTTATATGTTGCAAAAAACCTAAAAAAATGGTTTTTCACTAACATAATAATCAGCTAGGCTAATGCCCAAAGCATCACCTTAGGCCAAATCATCAAGCGACTTTTAAAGCCATTAATTCAGGTGGCCGGGTTAAAATGCAAAGGAGGGTGGTGGCAAGCACTTCATGCCACGCGAGCCATCAACTCCCTACACTGATTATATATTACCGTTAACCTCAACATGTTTTTATGGAAGAAGAAACCGAGAAGCTCGGGGAGAGACCTGGCAAATTCAACGCAGAAGGAATTGTTCCGAGTTTTCACCCAGTGCCACAAGCTGGGATCGAACCAGGCTTCTCTCGATGCCAGGCGAAAGTGCTAACTACTCCGCCACCCCACATATATTAGTTACAATTTAATCTATAGCTTTACAATCTCATTCAATATTAAACGCAATTTTCTTTATAAAAGGTACGTTCTATGCAAATTGGTCATCTGTGCAATCATTTTCGCGCAATCTCAGTTTGAATGTTATACCTCAAACGAGCCTAAGTTCAACGATGACGCACAATTAGTGCGTGTTTCAGGGATAAGTTTTAAACTGAGTTTGCGCAAAGTCAACTGCTCGTATGATAATTTTTCATAGGACCGTTTTGGATGAAAGATGAAGTAGCTCTAAATTCAATAAGAATGAAGATAGAAAATAGATTTATGGGGTCATTTGTGTGTACGGCCAAATGAGGAGGACTTTTAACACATAAAAGGGCTTTCAAACTATATCTTTCTTAAAGATAAACAGGTTTTCCGAAACCAATTTCTACAACTAATTGTCAGTGAATTAACCAGTGTGAACAGTAAACGTTGCCACTTTTTACCACAATTGGTTTGAGATATCCAACTATTTGAAATTCAACCAACGGGATTAAGCTATTCCGTGGCGTCACTGACTCCGGAACTTTGAAACCTTCGACCGTCGTTTGCTTGCTATCTAAAATTGCTATTATAGAAATAGCACACAGAATTATTTTGACAGGCTAAACCTAAAAAATTCCATGGGAGGAGCCCAAATCGTTAGTCCTCGCGTGGACAATTGTCGTACTATTGTGACACACAAAAATTCAAGGTGGAAAGGTGTAAAGAGCTTAGTGCGACCAATTAATTGGTACATCGGATATAAACTACTAAATTGGCAACAGCAAAATTATACATGTATAGTCTAAACGGTACTTAAAATTTAAGACAAAATAAAAAAAGCATGCAGAAATTCATTGCAGTAGCAATTTTTCCAAAGTGAAGGTCAAAAGTGACTGGTTTTTTATCGAAAATTCATTCAGATTAATTCGGCTATCTGATATGTGTAGTATGGCCATAGTCATCAAAGTTATCAGTTTAAAGTAATGTTCAGAGCATACAATTTTATTATTGTCAAGTAGTTGTTCATGTCCGTTGTACCAACTAGTTGGACACACCATGCTGTTTTCACCTTTCAACCAAAAAAATCCGTTTATATTCCAATTTTGTTGGTCACCATAGTTAAACAGTTAAAAATCGGTCAGCTTTGGCTGTTCACACTGTGTATATTATTCCAACTTGTTATGAATATTGGGTAGCCGAACTATTTGGCCTTTAAAACTTTATAGTCTGAATTCCTCTTAAAAGGAAAAGTTATTTAAAAAATGTGATCTACATTCCTCAACAAATGACAACAGACTGAAGTTGTCGTTAATCAATTGGTTGTATAATAAGGCTCGGCGTTTGGATAGGAAATTTTTCTTTAATATCCATATCCGAATAAAACCTTATTTGTTGCATATTAAATCGTATTGTAATCGTGAATAATATCCATAAATAAACAGTTAATCGAATTTTTAATGATTAATTGAAATTTTGGAAGGTAATTTATCCGTTTCCCAGAGTTCTAATTAGTTGACATTTTAAATTTAAGGTTTCTTTAACGTGCCACGAGGAATAAGATACATTCTATAATCTGGCAGCAAGAGGAGCCGGGTACGATCGAAGCTTGTGCCACTTAGCGAGTCAGTTTCCCTTTTCCATAAGAACTTTTAGTGAGCGTAGGGAGCTGTTGACTCTCGTGGCATGAAGGGCTTGTCACGACCCTTCTACCCAGTATAACCCGGCCATCGGAATAAATGCCTTTAAAAACGGTTGCTGATTTGGACCTAAGGGTGTGCCTTGGGTATTATCCTAGCTTATTATTTTATTTTAAAAGGATTTAAAAAAAATCCTGATTTGTTTGGTTTAAAACGTCTAGACCTGTGGATTTAATCGGTTATATTCAGATTTATTTAGATTTATTTATTGTACCGAGGGCGTCTTTAAATTGCCCAGGATTTATCTCGCCAGTGTAATAAAATAGGTACCCGGCCACCTGTTTATTATTATTATTATTATAGTTAACGTCTGCTATTTTGATGAACTCGCGTTCACTCAGTATTGTTGGACTCGCCGACTGAAACAGTATATCTTTAGATACGAAATAAGGAAGCGATAACATCTTACCGAAGGTATTTCGAAGGGATTTAGCGTACAAACTACTCACCGTTGAAATTTCTAAGACCGCCATCGGATTCCTGACATTTCAAACATTCGATCAGTCAACATTTCGAGTTATTTACGGCTAATTTCAATTACTAAATCATTGAATTTAAAGAGGTCATATAATTTCAACGACCGCCAGTAAACCTCTCGGGCTCGCGGAATAGGCAGTTGGGGCAAGCAATCTCTGGCAAATATAGCCTCTGTGTCGCTCGTAAAACGTGAGATATGGCTGAAACCGCTACGCTATTCATAACCCTTGTTGCGTAACCCACTTGGCTTTGAAAAGGCTGAGAAACGTGTTAAAGTTGTCGGATATCTAAATATGAAATAACGACATGCCAGAATGGATGCTACGGCATGAAATTATAATTATTTTTATAATAATAATGTTATTAAATATAATTGACCAATCTGTTTTAACTCTTTGAATATTTAAAAAATTATGATTTTTTCGGTGGACATTGTAAACGCAGTTATACACATATCTGCAATCGGAGTTAGACGGAATGGGCAGATCTCTGCTAACCCCAATGAGCAAACTCTTAGCATATATTGAGAACGCTCATATTTTTAGCTATGTTTACAAACAAACAAGAAACAGAAAATATACAAACAATAAAACAGTTCTACGACAATTTGGTGTGGATAATTCGGTGTATTAACATTTCTCTGGGCAAATATTTTTGAGTATGTTCGATTCGGTGTACGGACATTTCTGAGTCTAGTTCAATTCGGTGTACAGACATTTATGAGTGTGTACTATTCAGTTCAGTGTTCGGTCATTTCTGAGTGTGTACGATTCAGTGTTCGGAAATTTCTGAGTATGTACGATTCGGTATTAAGACATTTCTGAGTATGTATACGATTCGGTATTAAGACATTTCTGAGTATGTATGATACGGTGTACGGACATTTCTGAGTATGTAAGATTCGATGTACGGACATTTCTGAGTATGTACTATTCGGTATTATGACATTTCTGAGTATGTACATCCCCATGGTAAAATTTTAGTGGCCCTGGGCGACCACCCGGCCCGCCCCCCCCCCTCGTGTCTTGAATTGTTCATAATCAATCATTGACCTCGGTCTAAATAGAGACGGTGCGCCGACCTGTATGACCGGATAGAGGTGACTTTTAATAAAAAACAAGAGCCAAAAACTAGTGGAATATTAAACGGATAATGTTCATTACACAGCCACTGTACGAAAGGGACGGTGTCCTATCTCAGGCCTCGATCGAAGTCGCTGAGTTGACGAATTTGTTTTTTGCCGGTCCGCCGTTCAATTAGTGAAATTGAAATCTAAATAAAATATTCTCCACTTTTCCGGTCGCTTAATTAACGACCTTAATTTCGAATGGGGAAACGAGCTATGAATTATGATCAGGAGGCCCAGCGCGGGACAAAAGATTCAATTTAAGGTGCCGCCCTTAAAGAGACGCTGTTGAAAATTGAGACATAAAATAAATAGCTCAATTTTACGGAATCACAAAGAGAGGAGAGCCGGCGAGAGAGAATGGCGAGGCGCCGCTCATTAGGTGCTCGTTTCTCATCTTCGGGAAGCCGCGGGTGCAGTCAGCGCGGCCGAGGCTTAGCTGCGCCCGGGACGAAGAGAGCGGCGGCCGCGGGAGACCGAAGCCGAGGCCCGCCGATCAATGCATCGCCGCCTCATAATAGGGAAATCAATTCCCCGCCAAATGTATATTGTTTTTTAACCCTCCAATGGTTTCTACAGATTGCTTTTCTCGGTTTATTTCGAGAGAGGAAGAGTACGGGGGAAAGGAACAAAAAAGCGAAGTAGCGAAAAGAAGTCGCCGAGAAAACCGAGAGAAAATCAATATTTTGGGCCGGCCTCGACGGCTTTTCCCTCTAATTCGAAGGAGGCTAAAATATCAACAAGAAACGATACCACGGCGATAAGGCCGAAGTGTAACGCAATTACAACGGGGCTCCGAACACGAATACTCGAGGTTGGCCAGCCAGGAATGTGGTCCGCTGCGCAACGGGTTTCGCTTTTCACGTGACAAAGGCGACCTTGTTCATTAGCGCGGACTGAGGTCAGCGGCGCGACTCTCGACTCTGCTCGCTGCCCGCCCAATTCGGCCCTTGTCAAAGGTACATACTGCTGGCTACGTAATTGTATCGCGAAACTAGTAGCGCGAGAAACGGGCTCCGACCAGAAACGTTCCGACTGATTCTGATCATTCTGAGTTGCCAATTTGCGCGTACATTAGTTAATTCTTGTCTGCCACGTAATATCCAGTTTTTTTTTTATTAATATCTTTGGAACGAGAGGCTTATCATTCTTCGTAATCGGTGTACACTCTTAAAGCTCCAACCCTACTTAAGTGATTACGTAACCAATTACAGATTTAGCATAACCAAAGGCGAATTTCATATTCCGGTAATCGGTGTAGATAATTTTACCTTACGTTTTTTTCAGGACTTTTGTATTTGGGGTCGTTAATTTTGGCTAAACAAGGTCGATAAATAAAAATTATGTTAGTTGTGTAAATAAAGTAAAGGTGGGTCATCAAATTTAACATTTCTTCTCCTAGATTTTCCAGAAGCGAGGGTTAACTGGTGATAGTTATCAAAGCTACCAGACAATTTTTTGATCTAGAATACTCATATTTTCTATTTATAGCCCTAGTCGATATTTCAAAAAAGCGGTCGAAATCACCGAAGATCAGTTTAAGAAAATATTACGGTGGCGCAAATATTCAACCATTTATAGAAATCGTATCTATGGCATTTCTGTGCGACAATTTTCGGTGTGGAGAACAGCGCTGGCAGGCAAAAAAATTATGATTTGGTCAAAAAAGATAGCAATGTTGTCAAATTAAGACTCCATATAAAAAATTTGAGGTTAACGGTAATAGTTAGTGTAGGGCGCTGTTGGCTCGCAGGGCATGAAGGGTTTTCCACCACCCTCCTACGCATTGTAACCCGGCCACCTGAATTAATGGCTTTAAAAGTCGCTTGATGACTTAGGCTTAAGGTGGTGCTTTGGGTATTCGCCTAGCTGATTATTATTATTATTATTCCTTTTGTTTGAAGTGTCTAAAACTAATATTTTGCTCTGTAGATAAAAGGATTTTCACCAGATATGAATAAAACAAATTGAGCTTATGAATGCTCCAGCTTTTTCTAACAAAGGCATAACCTCCTCAGACTGTGACCCAGTGTCAAGAAACCCCGTAGGAAAGTGGTACAATAGCCCTCCCAACCAAACGATGTCCATAGTTTCCTCTCTGAGAGTTTCTGAGATTCTTATTTCTTCTAAACTAAATTTTATATTTAACCGGCTCTAAAATATACAAACTAATTTAGTTTTTGGTTTCCGTCGAAAACGTAGCAAAACTATATAGGTAGCGCATTAGCAGTTGCTATTAGCGTTTGGCTGCCAGTAGGCGTTTAAGAGGGTTATGATAAATGAAATAGAAACTATAACAGGTTAATATTTTCATTTCATTATAGTTTCACCCGGTTTTGTTTTTCCTCTTTGCTCCAGTACGACGCTCAGATTTGGGCATATTTTCTTTAATTTTGGCAATAGTTGACCCATAACTTTCAAGAATGGGTAAAAAAGTACAGCAAAATACTAATATAGCCTGTAGTTAGAGATTATCTCAGGACACAGATCATATCAGAATACGGTGTCATAATTATAAATGTTAAAATATATAAATAATTTAATTATAATTAATAGTATAATCATTTTCAATAACTATTTAATCTTTATACAGCCAAAGAAACAGTGTAATAATTGTTTCTTCTTCGTTTTGTCCATAAGGCATAACCATATTTCCCCGATGCATTAGTTTTAAAAAGGTAGCATTTCACGTATTTAGTCTATTTTTCAATCGAAACCAATTTCTTAAATTCATCGAGAGCCTACGGAAGGAAACGATTCAATCAACTAACATTAGGTAAATACTTCTCTCGTAAGAGAGGTTTTATATTCTTCTTATACCACACACGTTGAAACTAAATAAAGGATGGGTTTTAATAAATTATTCCGCGCTTACCCACATTTCGCAACGGTTGCTTTGTTGCGCTATAAACGTTTTCACTATGGAAACTAGCGAACCATTGATTTTAACTCTGTTCTGGATATAATGGATTTAATGTACAACCTAGAACAAGCTTTAATTAAATTACCTGGTTTCCAAAGGTTAGATTTCGCTGGCTTCTATAGAAAATGCTCTTTGACTTGAAACAGAGTGCTCTAAGCCTGGAAATAAAAGAGGTCATTATTGGAAATTGTTCCCATCTCAGCATTCGAGAAATTATCCTTTCCTTGCGAATTGTATGTTTATGGAACTACCAGCAAAAATTTATTATTGTTGTTGCCAGCTAAGTTAAATGAAATTAATGTTTTGTCTCTAATAGAGCGTTTGATTATTTAAAAGTACTTCTATTTAAAAGCCCTGATTATTGACACGCGTTAGTAGTGGAAGATAATTCGTTCAACGAAGATTCTGTTTGTAATCTCACTGCGTAAACTAAAGCCCTATTCATAAGAGCCAACAAATTAATAATAATAAATTTATTCGGCTGTTATAAACTTTATTAGGTTAAGCCCGGTTTTCACTTGGCGGTTTTTGGGCGGAAAATGTCAGCGTACACGGAAAATGGGCGATATTTTCTGTCGACGTCGGTTTTCGGTTCTGTGTCGCGATTTTGATTTCTATTTTTTCCACTGATATCGAAATTTTAATGCACCGTCCATTAATTTATATCAAAATAAATGCCATACTAAATTTCTATAACTTAGTTAATGCAATTCAAAATCATATATGTATTTAAAAGAATCACAAATCAAATACTAAAACGAGTTACAGAGATAAAAAACAGGGTTAAATCCATATGTTTAAAAGAAAAGATATAGGTATTTAACAATCGCACCATTGTTTTAAATTCATAAAACTAATGTTTGAGGGAGGATTAAGTTTGTTAAATAATTTGGGAGTATTGTAAAATATAGAGTTAAGTTTTAATGTTGCGCGTGCATAAGGAACCTCCAAAATATAAACGTTTCGTGTGAAATATCTCGATAGTTGACTAAAGACAAATGGATTATAAATATACGAGTAAAGGCATTTATAGATCTGGATTAATATTATTATTATGGCGAAAACTTTTTACAATCTGAAGCACAGCATTATTTAAAACCAAAATTTAACAATATGTTACTTATGATAGGAATGCTTCATTTAGGGCGTTCAAATGAAAAATATATGTATGTGTAAATGTAAAAAATAGGATTGGTCAGACGTTTGAATTTTTTTGTACAGGATTTTTAATCTCAACCTGATTTCAGAAATCTTAAAATGATTTGGAGATTTCAGAGCACAATTTTCCTGTTTTTAAATTAATTTCGAGATTTTGGAACTGATTTTCACCAAGTTGATTACAGGATTTATAAGAGTGTACGGGATTTCTGTGAATCTCGGACCGCTCGAAAATATGTATAAAATGTAGAAATTACACTCCTTATGGATTCATATAAAAATTACATTTTCCCAATGCATTACCAGCGTGCCAAGAGCAGCGGTATAGTGGGTTAATACTTATCTCGTAAGATATATTTTATATGCTTCTGATAGAACAAGGGATTAAAATAAATAAGCGATGGTATTCAATTAACTATTCAGCATTTACCCACATTGTCTATTTTACAACGGATACGTTAAAGGATTTCGCTTTGGAAACTACCGAAGCTATTGATTTTCGCTCTGTTCAGGATACTAGACTGTTACAGATTTAATGTACAAGACTTTTTTATGGCAAACGTCTACAATCTTAAGCACGGCATTAAATAAAAACAAAGCATTTTCTTCTGTAATAGTTTTAGGAAATCACTTAACGTTTTTGTTTCATCACGCGAATCGTCTTTTGAAAAATCGACATGAAGTTTTCATGGAAGTTTAATACTTCTCTGGTAAGAACTGCTGAAAATATCTACTAACGAAACACTAGAATATATTCGAACCGTTTTTAAAGTCTGGAACACTGTAACGAAAAAATGTGCCGGAAAAGTACTCAGAAACCATTAACGAAAAATTAAATTATTAATTATTATTTTCGGTTTACGTTAAAAGCGCCATTTCAAAGTCAAACTTAAAACGATCAAGCATTTATAGATAAAAAAATTGTCTCATAAACACTGTGATGTCACTACAATGACGACTTGTTATTTTTTTAAGGTGAACGTAGTATGTCTTACAACGGAAATAGTAACAAACCTTTTGGCTCACTTTACACCGTACTTTCATGTAAATATTTTTAAGTTTATGTTTCATGTTCAGTTTTCAAAACCTGGCTTTATTATCCTGGTTTAACCGCATAAAATGGGTTTTAGATCAGGATGAGCGAGATCTAAGGTTTCGAGAAAGAATGCTTTATGCAATAATTTATCAATATTTTTCTGTACCTCATCAGAATACTCCCTCTTAAAAAAGATTTTAAACTAAACACAACTTTTGAAATATAAATAATTGGCCAATCTCATAATTAAGTTTTTGCACGAGTCACTTCCTAAAAATCGACTGCCTCATGTCAAAAACTAGTAAACGCAATTTTATCAAATTCGAGATAATTAAGTTTCTTTATTTTGATTTACATTTTATCTTATAGTAACGAAAGTTTTAATTAATTAATTTAATATACAGGCATTTACTGGGTTTTGCCATGAGACCGCCGACATGTTTGTAATTCGGGTGGTAAATGCTTTTAAGACATGATATTTTCAAGAGAAAAATGATTTGGGTATTATATTTCAAAGAAGAGCTACCAATAGTATAAGCAAAAACGTTTGGTGTGATTTTGCCAGGTCCTTCTTTTCAACTTTTACCGAAGCAATGCAGAGGGTCGCCACTTATTAACCTATTAACCATTACATTGTGTCTACGAAATAATCAATCTCTCCCAAATTTAAAAATTCTACTACTAGAATCATTATTTTCATCTCCTTTAGCGTGTTCATTGGTTGTGCAAAGATCAGAATACACACTCGAAGAAATTTCATTAGACGTAATGGAGAGAGAGAATGAAGATTCTGCTTCCATCCGTCACCTATTAGGAGCGGATCAGGGAAATTGAATCGCCAAATACGGAAAAATCCAATTAGGGAGACAAATATTTCGAGCGAAGCGTTTCTTTCTTCAGCGATGACTTCAAATTGAATGGACGTGCTGACTGCATTGGGAATGCGAACAACAAAACCAATCATGACGTCAGTATTTCGAGATTTATATACCAAGTCTGCAGTTTTGTATTCTCTATAAAGCCTCCTTTACATTTTAGTCCCGCAATGTTAGGCTTGTTTTGTTGGAATCTTATGTCGGGTAATTGGTAGAAGAACGTCGACACAAGCAAAAGGTTTTAATTAATTTCATTATACGATTTTTCCAAAAAAATCCAATTTTTTAAACTTTATCTTTGTGATTTGTTACCCTGGTCCTAGTACACGTAAAATATTTAATTATTTACAGTTTTTTTAAGGATTTAAAATTGGCGGAAGTCTAGTCAGCTCACTAATATTGATTATAAGCTCATGCCCCAATTAGAAACTAGTTGGTCACTCTATGCTGTTCCAAAGTTCATAAAACCTTAAAAACCTGGAAATATCAATTAATTCGATTGTCGACAGAAAAGTCGGAAAATATCAACGAAATATATCATGATTCAGAAAGTTTGTTCTAAAGAGTACAAATTTACATAAATACGTTTTTCTTATTAAAGATTCCTTCATTTATGCATCATAATTCGGAACCAATTTAGCTTAAATGACCACCCTGAAACGAGTTACTCTGTAAGTCTTAATTTTAATTGAGATTATCTTGCACCTGGAATTAAAGCTTTGCGTAACAAATAAATTAACTGACAAAATAGCGATGAATCGTAAATATTTTGGTTATCTATTTATTTATGGATATTATCCATGGATGAACAGCGATTTAACATGCAAAAATTAATTAATATTTTCGGATAATTGTAGGTAAAATAAGTGGTTAATTTTTATCCAAATGCCGAGCTCTACTGGAATAAAAAGGGAAATTTCCGAAGTAAAATCTGGATATTTCAGGAAAATCGGGTATGCCAATTGTTGTATGAACCCTAAGTAACACCTTTCCACCAAAAAAAAAAGCTACTATATTCAAATTTAGTGGGCCGCAAATTGCTCTTAAAGAAATAAAAATTCAGATTGAAATATGACCATCTAATGACCGATTTACATAAACAAATATTTAAAGCAAAACCATTGAAGGTTTTGGTTTAAATGCTTTTATTTAGACTAGATGGCGCCAATTTAATGTATTTTTGGCGGGATGGGAAAACATACTTGCCGATTTATTACAAAAAGCAACTTCTATCATTATTTTTAAGCGCTGTTTTATGTAAAAAATGTATTTATCAAAGCAAAAATAAACAGAAAATTAAAATGGTAATAGACTGTTGAAGCCACCTGGAAAGATTTCGTATATTTAAAAATCAGACTCAAATGGTTTTACCCTTTTGAAGGATGTTCTCCCATGTTGCGTTAAATTCCAAAGTGGCGTTCATTAGATATTTTCCCATAAAGACATTTTGTTAAATATGACAAAAATTTAGTAAATAAGATATCTGAAAACTGTACATTTCCTGTCTTGAGAATGTACTGCATATATAACAGTTCGAGAAACTTCAGTTTTAAATAATATAATAATAATACATCGACGTTTATAAAAAGACTACCTTTATTTTTAGAATATCCAGGTGAGCTTTAGACCCGCAGGTCTTTGTCTACCTACGGGTCGATAGCTCACTCGTATATTCTAAAAATAAATAAATTTTATTTTTAAACGTCCTTGTGTTTCCTACATTTAAAGTTTGACTATAATCATTTTATCCATGGATCCTCTAAAAAAGAATTCTATTATTTAAAACTGAAGTTTCTCGAACTTTTCTAGAATATGCAGAACATCCTCAGGAAATGTACAGTCTTCATACAGCGATACTGCATAGTAGTACAGTGATACTGCGCAGTGATCCAAATATTTACGCAGAAATACAACAATGTTACTTTACACAGTAATACAATTTGAATACGTTGTTGGGCTTTCGATCAGTGTCGCACTTAGGGGATTATGTTACTTATGATGAGACTAATATATTTAAATACTCTTGGCAAGACGAAGTCGTCGGTGGCGGTCATAGCCGCCTTGTTAACAGGGTTTGTTTTAAGGGGATTGAGCTCAGTCGCCCTTTCGCAAAAGAACAGCGCATCAGCATTATTCATAAAACTGTTGTTGCGTTCTCTCTGACACGGAAGGCTCTCACTCCGACTCAGTCTCGCAGAAGGCGCCCTAATACCCTTTTGGCGTGCTCATTCTCGGTTTCCCTTTGATGTTCGCCCACCAGAAGCGCCACAAGGCACCTTTTTTCTTCATCCTTTATATATTATTACGCGAAGAACGCGGGCTTGGCTAACAAAGAAAGTTCTAATTCGTGGCCAACGCTCGACACGATGCGTATTATAAAAAGGGAATGAGCAGTACCGTTTAAAAATAGTATTCATCATAAAAATCAACGGGCTTTCGAAAATATTAATTTGGCTACATGAAGCGTGTGTTCCAGCGATTTAAGCTAGCAGTTCACAATTGCGTTTGATTTACTCTCGCATTTCACAACTACGTTTGATTTACTCTCGCATTTCACAACTACGTTTGATTTACTCTCGCATTTCACAACTACGTTTGATTTACTCTCGCATTTCACAACTACGTTTGATTTACTCTCGCATTTCACAACTACGTTTGATTTACTCTCGCAGTTCAGAATTACGTTGGATTTACACTCGCAGTTCAGAAGTACGTTGGATTTACACTCGCAGTTCACAACTACGTTTGATTTACTCTCGCAGTTTATTACTACCGTGACTACGTTTAATTTATTTTACTTTCGCAATTCATAACGACGTTTGATTTACTCCCTCAGATCAAAACAACGTTTGATTTAATTTACTCTTGTAGTTCACAACTATGTTTGATATACTCTCCCCAGTTCAAAACTAGGTTTGATTTACTCTCCCCAGTTCAAAACTAGGTTTGATTTACTCTCCCAGTTCACAACGACGTCTGTTTCAATATCCCAGTTCTAAACCATGTTTATTTTAAATATTTAATGCGTTTTATACTTTCATGATTTAAATTTTTTAATTTCATATTTTAAAAAAAGGTGTTTGGTTAGTAATTATTAAATTTAAACAAAATCCATGACTACCCATACGATTGGCGATATTCGAATTTAAATCTACATAGTTATTTTTTAAATTAAGACCGACTTGATTGAAAATTATATTTTTAGTTAGTACTGATCATTTCTGAACTACGTTTTCTAAAATTTTACTTAAACAACATGATCGCGTTTCGCTACCTTATTTCCAAAACCAAGTAACTCGAAAAATTCATTTTCGGTAAAATTCCTCTTGGTTTTATTATGTTAATGTACAAGATAATTGAAAAATTTGTTTAAATTTTATACTTAAAATATATATTTAATATATTGGGATTTTGTGTATACTTTAATGTCCGTGACATCTTAATTATGATGTTCAAGACGTGGAAATTTCTCAAACAGTGCAGTATTGGTATGAAATGTTTAATCAACTTCTCCTTTCACCAAAATTGTAATAAGTTGTATTGTTTAAGAAGTAAAAATAAGTTAAAACCATTTTAATTACACAATAAAAAGTTTTAATTAAAATAAATAATTAATATCTAATTTTTAGTTTTAATTATTTATTTTAAATAAAACTTATTTCTACTTTTCATCTCCTATAGTTTTGTATATTTCTTAATAAAGAAGTATACTTAGTTTATCAATTTTCTCGATCAGACCATTTATCTTAAGACTATTTATTTATAGGGTTTATTTATTGGTAAGGGAATATTTTAATTTGTAAATTTCAGAAAATTGGGAAACCATTTCTTGTTTTGGTAAAATTTTGTTTTTTTCCGAGAGGTGCTAAAAAAGCGTTTCAATGAGAAAGTTGTAGAGCATACTCTGAAACTTTCAACTATAGGCCTAATTGGTTCTGTTAAAATCGGCTGTCCCATGGCAAAACCTTTTAAACAACACGATCGTAATTTTGAGATATTTGAATTTTTCAAATGCTAAGTTATAAGATTTTAACGTGGTTTTTAATGAAAAAATTATAAAATCCAAAACCATTTTTTAAATCATAAATAGTAAAATATTTATTACTTTTACCTGAAACATTTACAGTACTTTTGTACATGCCGTAGTAATACTTATGCGTAAAAATCAAATTTTTCAAAAATTTGTTGGTTATAAGGGTTTGCAGCCGAAATAGGCTTATTATTCTGATAATTTTTCTCTGAATTTTGAGGTCATGCAAAAAGTAATTAAATTTTTGTGGCTATTATTTGTCAGCGTTCAACAAAACATTTGCAAATTTCTAGACTAAATAGTTTTTGAGAAAAATGGCCTGATCTAGCCAATTGAACCACCCTTTATAATTATTTAAATGTATCTAAATGTAAATAAATGTTTGTTTAAATATAGTAGGATTTTATCTTTTATCAAGAATTGGTTAAAATATATATTTCCTTAAGTAAAACGAACACAGATATGGTTCAAATATTAAGGTCAGAATTGTCAATTAAAAAGGTAAGACTGTGATATCATTGGCGAAAAAATTAGTACAAAATTGAATATTTTACTTTGTTTCAGAATTTCCAAATCCATATTCTTTAAACTTTGTTTCATATTTTGCCAAAACTTAATTTAAAATCTAAAAATTTCTTAAAATACATAATTCTTCAAATTCATAATTTTCAAAATCAATAAAAACTGAATTTTTTAATATTAAAATATCTGGAAATATTATACGTTACACTTTAATTTCATAATTTTAAAAGCTTTACTTAAAATATATGAGGATACCAAGAATGTATTTATTTATACTCAGGGAGAATGAAAATGTCGAGTTTATTTCTAGCGTTTCTCCAATTCCACCCGTTGGGGCCCTCGGTATGCTCCTCCACTTTAATAAAATCAAATAATACTGCAATCTCATTGGTTCTTAAAAATTACGTTTTTCGACGTGATTAACGCTGCTGCGAGGACGCAAAAAATAAGACCGCCTCCTTTTTTCCTCCCCCCCCCCTTAGCGTGCGGGGTAACCCGGGGTTAGGGCCTCAACGTGCCCGTCAATAGTCTCGACATATGCATACGTTCTTGAACATACATATAGCATAAAAATATTATACTTTAAACTAGGTTTCATAAAAAGTAAAAACTATATTTCACATATTAAAATATTTGGAAATTTGAAGCCTAAACATATTTATACGTTACAATTTGTTTCATTATTTGAAAACACTATATTTTAAATATAAAAATATCGTAAGAAATAGACTATATATTTTATTCGTTGACCTTCTTTTCATAATTCGCACAACCTATATTACAATTAATAAAAGAACTCGATATAAAATAGCCTAAAAATATTGACGCGCTAAACTTTATTTCATAAAAAGCAAAAACCATATTACAAATACTAAATATCTTTCAAAATATAGCCTAAAGAATTTATATGTTAAACTTCGTTTTATAATTTCCACAACCTATATTACAAATACTAATATATCGTAAAAAATATAGTCTAAATATATAATACATTACACTTTGTTTCATATTTCGCACAAACTATATTTCAAATATGAAAATATCTCTGAATAGTGAATAGCATTTTTTGTCGCGAGAACGTTTGCGCGGCCGAACCGACGAAAATGGTAAATAAATAAAAGCATTCTCCTTTCAACCGTCAATTCTTATTCTTAAAAAAAAGCCTCTTTTCTATTCAATAACTTGGAAATTTCTGTCGCGTATGGTTTCCTCGAGAGTTGGGAAACATTAAATTTTCAAAACTTTATCAGAATAGTTTCGTCCAAACGGGAAAATATTCAAAAGAAACTGATATCAGAGATAGAAGAGATCTCTCTTTTCTCGGGCTTCTTTAATCCAAAGTTGCGAATTTTAAGCGTGGATCGTAATAGTAGAGCCGCGGAACCTTTTAGTCGGACGATTTAGCCCAGTTATCCGCATCTGTCAGAAAAACTAAATATTCCAGGGCAAATTGAAAAGGAGGCGTTATTTAAAGGGAGAGAGAGAGAACCACCAGAGGGAGCGGCTATAGTTCCCGCTTCTTCATCGGAAGTGAAGTACGCGGTGGGTCTCCTTCGACACACGCCGCCAGAGGGCGGATCAAATCGCTGGTGCCAAAGAGCGGCTGTCATTTGCATCGAAAGCATTCACCAAACACTGCTGTTCAGAAGGCGCTGGGTGAAAAATCTACACCGTCAGGGCTTAAGTCCGCTTTGCTGTTCCGCAAATAGTTTCAAATTCGTTTGTCGATATGGTGCGGGGTGTGGGTGGCGGAGACATTTACAATGAGATAAATAGTTCAAGACCATTTGCTCCAAATTGGGGTATTGGTTTGACGTTGTCGTCATCGGGAGGTCCTTTAGAATTTGAAACTAGCGAATCCATTTCGACAGTTATTTCGAAGGTTTTGTCTAGTGCTTTAAAGGGAGTGTGGTGTTTATGGTAGATCAACGAATATCACGTCGAATGTAAAGTCTTTAGTCGGTAAACCTTATAGTAAGTTGATCAGGGTATGGTATATCCGTAATCTTACATATACTTTGTAAGCAGGAAAATCCAAGGTCGTTATTTACGACACTTATTAGGTGGTTAAAATTAATATATAACTATAATATAACTGACTGTCGGCAAGTCCGACTCAACCAAATCTATTTAAACTACGGACGGTAAAGAGTGGAAAAATTGTACCAAATATTTATCTATAATAAAAGTATATGTCAGTATTACCGCCTAAAAATGGTAGTCCTATTTAGCGCTGGAAAAAAGTCGGCAATTACAACTTACTTGATATTCAAATTCGGAATGCCCACGTTTAAATAAATACATGTAGCCGTTTAAATTAACCTTTGGTGGAACGAGATGTACCAAAAACGAAACCGAAATCGGTAGTAACGACTGTATAATGTAAGCCTAAAAGAAGCTGGGAAGCTGTCGGCTAATACGACTATTAATTTTAGAAAATAACAATGCCCGACTAATCTCTAACCATTTTATTTATTTCCGGGAAAGATCAGGAAAATTGGACCAAAATTAAAAGATATTTTATACGTCGGGCTGGAGTCAGTTGAAGTCGGGTAAACCGACCTGACCGTTATCCGACTCTCAGACCCCTAACCGACTACTAACCGACTGTGCTGTGCTACGTGGGTCACATTTATGGCACCAGGGTTAAGAGAAGCTAGATGTGATTGGCGCTAGCTACGTTGAACATGCGTCGCAGCGTGTGTTAGCCGATGATTTTTAGAATTAACTGAAGGCTCCCAGCGATCCTATTTTTCCTAAATTTTCCTATAATTCTTAAATGGTCCTATAATTCAATTTCTATCCTATATTACCTATATTTTTAACGTATTGGGTTAAAACCAAATGATCAAATTTTAAATGATTTAAATGCCAACAAGAAAGATACGTAATTTGTCATTTTCCTTAAAAGCCATGATCCTTGCATAAATTGAATTAATTGAAGAAGCAGATGCGAAAATATTTAGAATTTTATTTTCTGATCTGTTTTACGCAAGGAGAACGCAACCCGTCGAAAGTCGTAGATTTTCTTGTGTACGTTTTTTATTGGCTAGACGCTTTAGCGCCTGCTGCCGTCGGAAGTTGAACATTCGGAAATTGTCTTCCCCCCCGCCCGTAAAACGTTCAGCGTAAAGGCTCGTGACGCTCGTCCAATGAAATTCGTACACAACCCTTCGTTAGCGTGTTTAAAGGCTAGCTGCGTTCTCCTTGTGTTTGTTGCTCCTAGGTGCTAGGTATTTCTTCTAACTTTGACAGTGGCGGATACATAAGGTGGACGCTTTAGTTTTGCATGTGACTTGATGATTTGTTATTATACCCATAGCTCAAGATATCTTTTAGCACCTTGAGTTTTTTTCTGTATCCGCCACTGAACTCTGACATACATATCCCGCGAATGATACAAATTAAAAGCATTCGAAGGTTGAAAGTCAGATGTTCTGTTGCAGGGTCTGACGTTATTGCTTCGCTTCGTGATCAATATATGTGTGGGCAATATTTGTGTGGGCAATATACGTCATATCATTATTCTTTAGAGGACTCGAAGTACAGTCCTGATCAAAAGTTTCTGGCCGTTTTTGTTTGGCAGTCAATGTGTTTCTATTTTAGGTAGAGAGCCGAGTGAGGGCTTCACGGAAAGAATGCACTCACGAAAATATTATGCCGGTTACGATAATGCGCTACCACTAGTAGGGCACAACCCATACCGGAAATAGTAAAACCTCTCTGAAATGGCGTCACGAAAGAAATTAGTATAATTTGTCGTGTTTACGCTCGTTCGACGCGTTATCCTATTTAAAAACCAAATCTGGGTTCACTTTTCAAATCGGAATTGTGGTTGAAAAGTTATTGAAGAAATAGTGACGACGTAAAACACGAAAATTAACCCTAATTTGGTTTTCAAGTTAAACAAAAGCAAACGTGAAAGTAGTAATATTTGAAATAATATCGCGCGAGACCATTTATTAAAATTTATAATTATAATTTATTAAACACGACAAATTATACTAATTTTTTCGTGACGCCATTTCGGAGGGGTTTTACTATTTCCGGTATGGGTTGTGCCCTACTAGTGGTAGCGCATTATCGTAACCGGCATAATATTTTCGTGAGGGTATTCTTTCCGTGAAGCCGTCACTCGGCTCTCTACCTTAAATAGAAACAAATTGACTGCCAAACAAAAACGGCCAGAAACTTTTGATCAGGACTGTACATAAAAAAGTATGCTAACACACGTTACATGTATGTCATGTTTTTAGCGTAACTAACTGGCTTCTGTTAAGACTGATGTTAGAAATGGCAAATAGGTCTTCCAACATAAACATGGATATTGAAATTCACTTTAAAGGGAGTAGGGAATTCCATATTTATGGTTGATCAACGAATTTGACATTTCTAACACAAGGTTTAACAGAAGATAGATAAACAAGCAATAGCGCGCCTTAGACGACGATTTTTGATTTAGATAATACCAAAAGTGACATAATTACCAAAAGTGTATCAATCGGACCAATTTCTTAATGAATGTTACGAGCGAAATACCAGTTGGGAGGAGAGAAGGGAAAGTATGGCTTGGGGAGGGAACTAAGTTAAAACCAACAAAAAACGCCTCGTAGTGAGGAACGGATGAACTAAGTAGCACTGGTCAAAGTTATTGTACTTTTTGATTTTTCGTCGTTCTGTGGAGATGCTATCGCCATATACCTACGATATATTACCATAGACTAAAAAAAGATCCAGAAAGGCGTCCATAAATAGTCTTTTATGTGGTCAATCTCGAGTCGACCATTCATTAAACCTTTAGCATACGAAAGTAGAGGGATTGTCACACTTTTGGTAATTATGTTACTTTAGATAATACTCCTTCTAAGGCATTTTCTATGCCTCCTAACTCTTCACACTACTTCCGAAGGAATTTGGTTCCTTGTGGAATACCCAATTGACCTTGCATGACTATGCCTTTAGGCTGCATATTCCTTTAGAAATGGTTAACGTTATTAACAAACCCTTTTTGAAATTGATAAAAAATAAAGTGAACTCTCTCGAATTAGTGTCAAAAACGGCTGCTAAAGAAAAGTTAATCTCGTGGTGATGAGAAAAATTTTAATACTTCTATATTTTATTAAATCTATTAGGTTTTACACCCGGACTACAGAATTTGATTACACCGGCGGTAGCTTCTACTTTATCTATCATAGTTCGGAAACTTTGAACATTATGTATTAAAATATAACTGAGAACTTGATAACGACGCCATATTTTCAATGAGCTTGAGTGAAAAGTCATATCATAAATTTAAACAAGTTGACAAGCCAAAATATACCTCTGTATACGTGGTTCTGCGGTAGAACGCTCACCTGTCGTTCAAGGGGGGTCGGGTTCGAATCCCGGCCGATTAAAAAATATTATACTACACCCAATGACAAAAAGAGGGCGCTTTTGGAAAAACCTTTTCCCTGATTCTAAGAAACTGCGTGCGCAGTGATTACCCTTTGCCCCGAAAATGCGAACGCGTTCGCAGGCCTGACAGACAGACCCACAGACAGACCCACAGACAGACAGACAGACACGGTGGTTGTATAACCCCTCCTAGGGTACAAAGTCCCCTCGGAGAGGTAATAAAAATGTTGAATATCTAGAGGGAAAAAATTTAAACAAAGAAATTTACCGGTTAATATTTCGGAAAATGATTAAAAAACATATATTATTCGTAAAATTTGAGCTTTTTATCGAAAAGAACGTCCTTTTTCCGATTAAATTTACAAATTTATTAAAAAATTAATCGGATAATACAGAAATATAAATTACTTGATCAAAACGTTTTACGAATAATTTTGAGAGCTTTATCTATTGAATAAAAGTTAACCATCACCGACCTCTATCAGAATATCATCATTTTTCTTCTTAACAAATTAAAAGTAAAAAACCAGGATTTTTAAACATGCTTTATTTTATTTTTAATCTATTTTCGCTTTTGTTTAACCATGCATACATACTATCAATCAACTAAAAATTATTAAGAGTGTTATTATTGGGTGGGGTGGCGGAGTGGTTAGCACTTTCGCCTCGCAGCAAGAGGAGCCGGGTTCGATCCCAGCTTGTGGCACTGGGTGAAAACTCGGAACAAGTCCTTCTGCGTTGAGTTTGCAAGTTCTTTCCCCACTGGTTTAAGGGGTTTTCCCCCGAGCTCTTCGGTTTCCCCTTCCATAAAAACTTGTTGAGGTTAACGGTAATAGTTAGTGTAGGGAGCTGTTGGCTCGATCGCGTGGCATGCAGGGCTTGCCACCACCCTCCTACGCATTGTAACCCGGCCACCTGAATTAAACGCTTCAAAAGTCGCTTGATGACTTGTGCCTAAGGTGGTGCCTTGGGTATTAGCCTAGCTGATTATTAAGTCTCAAGTGATTAGAACAAAGTTTCATTTTTAGTTTCGTTTTTTACAAGTCTCACCAAAAACAAGTTTTAGTTTTAATTTAATTTTTGTTTTTGCATAAATAAAGGGTGACCAGAAAAAATGCCTCGAACATTTTATTGAAAAAATAGTAAATTTTCCAGCGAATTAAAGGAAAATATAGGTAAAACCATAAGCAAAAATAAGGATTCTTATCGAAAAACAGTTGAAATACAGGATGAAGAATGGTACACGACGACGGAATGTTTTCGGGTTATATATACTACATGAAAAAACCTAAGGAATTTTTAGGAAGGTATTGAAAATATAGGAAATGTGGTCACCTTGTAAATTTTTTAGAAATATAATCATTTCGGTAAGAAAATGTGCACACATTTTGAAATAATTTTTAGTTAATTAAAAAAGTTTAAAATCGGTTAAGGTTGGCTGGCTTAAACCATGATTTAAACCATGGTTTAAGCCAGCCAACCTGAACCGATTTCAAACTTTTTTCTTGGCGAACGTCTTGGTACTCACGACGTTGTCGTTCAAACGTCTAGAGCGATTAGCTTTATCTTTAAGTTTGACCTTTTCGATCGAAGTTTCTGGACTATAACTGGCCAAAATGTAGTCAGTTATTTGATTTGCAGCATCAAGCACGATGTTTATTAAGCTAAGCGGTTTTTCGCTTGGCCTATTTTTGCATGACTGTGGCTATTTAACTAATATTGTCTGATTTAGCCGCTACGTATCTAGGTTTCAATGGCGAAGCAAAGGGAGCGTAGCGATAGTTTTCGGTCGCGAAATATAAAATTTTTAAATTGGTGTTAGAAATAAAACTATAAGGTTATAATGAATTTTCACATAATTATTTTTTAAATTTTTACTGAGAGCAGATAATTCTTTACTAATAAAAAAATCAATATCCTATAGATTTTTGTGGCCCTTTGGCATAGCCCCACTAGCCCCTATGTAAAAACGGTCCTCACTGACTGACCCATCATTATTGATGCACTTCAGACAAAGTCATTAGGCCTAATAATCGTCGTGTCTAGGTATAGCACCTGCTAAGGATAATGTGTTTCCAAGTTGTGTAGTTTTATCACTAGAGGCGCTTTTATTTTTAGCTAACACTTCAGTTCAACGTCACTCCACTGAAAGCTATTCAACTAGCTGACGTCCGTATGGAAGATATTTATTGACGTATGCTAGTCTTGCTAGAACTAAAGAAACTTACGCCATAGAAACTTGCCCTACCCCTCAAGTAATGGAAATTTTTAAAGGCAGTAAAGTAGAAAAGATTTTAGATCAGAGGGGAGAACACACAATGAAAAGGAAATAAAAAAATGTACATACAACCATAGGTTCCCGGGCAGGGGCGCAACAACCGTGGGTGTCACCCCCTAGAATCCAACGGATACCCCCTCCCAAGGTGTCCACGCTAATGTCTCATTTAGAGGAAATCGAACTAAGTTCAAACCAACGATTCAACAACGGTTGGACCAATCCCCCCCCCGAACGAAGTTTCAGCGCATTACGTTGACTGAAGACATATTTAAGAAGTACTATGAATCAAAGTAGATTAAGTAATTAAGCAATGTACATAAGCATAGCTTAGATGTTCGCGATTATCGAAAGACGTGGGAAAATTCCCTTTACAAAAATAAAGAGCAGAAAATAAATTATCTTTCAATAACTGTAATATACCTTTTACGTATATATATATATATACATATAACCAGAAGTGAGTAAGTTAAGTCCCTAGCATATCGCGGGACGTAGTTTCCTCTTAGCAAATATAATTATATGACGAAACTAACTATTATTTAAATTTCGTTTCGCGCATCCGTTGTAAAATGAGAAATACGAGCCCGATTGAGCGAGGCCAAGCTAAAGAGCGGAGATTCGAAGGAATAAGTATCCTTAAATGCATTTCACGTAATCCCATTTTAAAAGAGCGTAAAATAATATTGTAAATTACGACAGTAGGTTTGGAAAACGCTTAGCCGTTAATAGCCCCAAAGCGAAGGTCAGGAACTGGGCGGCCGTTATTATTAAAGAGAGCGGTGCAGATAGGAGTCAGACACGGAGGCCGCCTGATACAGGCCGTATCTAAATGATTACATCTGGGAGGCGGTGGGCGCAATCGGGTGAGGGTTCTCGGATGGGATTGCCCGACTGAGAGGGGACAAGCTCTGCCGGGACCGTGGCTTTCTGATTACCTGCCTTTCCACAAATGAAGCGTACGCCTAAAGAGCGGTCGAGCGTGCCAAAAACATTCTGACCATCCCGGCGCAATCCTCATCTCCCAGCCCCGCCGGTGGGCATTTTTATCAAGTACAGGCTCAACTCGCATATCGCTCGTGAGCATAATTAACTTTGGATTTTTTTCCGAGCGGTTCTACGTAGAGTTTGCAAGTTCTCTCCACACTTGTTAGAGGGTTTTTTCGGTTCCCCTTTCCATAAAAACTTGTTGAGGTTGATGGTAATAGTGAGTGTAGGCAGTTGTGGGCTCGTGTGGCATTAAGGGCTTTCCACCTGAATTAAAGACATTAAAAGTAACTAGATGACTTAGACCTAAGGTGGGGCCTTTTGTTACAACAGCCCAGCTGATTATTATAAAACAAAAACACACACCTTTCTGGAAGCTCATAAGCTCTTTCTTAAAATTTACTCTTACTCAGCTCATTTATACACTTATAAATTTCGGTTAGCTACAGAATTAGGATTAATTAATTTCCCATCCGATGTATCAATACTAAATGTTTAATTTTTAGCCTCTTCCTCTAGTATAGAGGAAAGAGGCTGTTATTTTCGCTCCTGATGTATGCGGTGGTGGTTGGTGAATAATACAGTGGAAGCTATTGGTCCATATAGTCTAGAGCTCGGTATAGGTCGCCGGGAATCGAAGAATTATCTCCAACAGCACTCGATATACATTTAATTCAGGCGTCATTCTATTGGTATTAGTTGTCTCTATCTACCTATGCCAGTGCCGGGCCGCGGTTTTTAATCAAAGGGGGATATTTCGCCCCCCGATTGGAAATAACGGCGTACAGGTCCACGGGAATCGATGAATTATCTTCAGCGGCACCCGATTTCCATTGGCTGAATGTAGTCACATGGGCAGACGTCCCGCTTGAAACTTTCGATTGTGCGTGAAAATAACTAGTAGGATTTGATCGACGCTAGAAGCGAGTTCCGATCTAGTTTCACGAGCACACGCAAAATACAAGCGTGGATGATAACTGAAAAGTGAAAAGCTAGTAGCGCTAGTGTATATTTTGAATTATTTCTAGCTCACGGCAAATTTATGCACGCTAAAAGCTTACATGAAAACAAGGCTTAACGAAAGATGTTCCAATTTTGATCTTTGCTTAAGCTGAATTTAGTAAACGAATTATATTCCTTATTTTTCCTATAGCAGCTAGCCTTTAAACACGCTAACGAAGGGTTGTGTACGAATTTCATTGGACGAGCGTCACTAGCCTTTATGCTGAACGTTTACTGGCGGGGGGAAGACAATTTCCGAATTTTCCTCTTCCGACGGCAGCAGGCGCTAAAGCGTCTAGCTAATGAAAAACGTACGCAAGAAAATCCACGACTTTTGACGGGTTGCGTTCTCCTTGTGTGGGGTGTTGTGTTTGTTGCTCCTAGGTGCCATCATGTTTTATATTCAGTTATAAAACGGAAAGAGATCATTTTCTCGTTTCTCGTTCTCTGATACCTATGATTTAATCATGAGATTCGCTCATAACTTTAAGCAGCTCAATGTGTCAAACCCAATAAGATTTTCCCAACAAAAATGTATTTGTTTATAATTAGGGAGATGGTTGAGGTGATTTTTGGTGTTGTTCCCAATCTCCCTCATGCTCAAAGACTAGCTTTCTCTCCCTAAATATATACAAACAGCCAAGTATTTCATTGTATACCTGAAACTGACATCTTCCGGCGTGACGTTTTTACTATGATGCACGCGGATGGTCACAATATAGTCATTCTAGATAGATAAATATGTTCCTGGTCCTGTCTTTTACTGGTGAAAGCATAGAGTTCATCGTCACAAGCAAAAATTGTGAATGCTTATCACGGCAGATTTTCATCTCGGTGTGGCTGACGGTTTTTTTGACGTCACTATGTTAACTTAACAAACAACGACGTGAGAGGTTAATAAGCATTCCAAGTAGATGTATGGATTCCTCTCACAAGTGAATAGAGTAGACTGTACCTTAAAAAAGGGGCGCTCGAGCGAAGCACGATATTTGGCCCTTCCGTCTTCACTGAATAATTTGATCTCCAGTGTTCCAGGAGAACTTTCCAGTTTAACGGGTGCCATATAATCATATAAATTAAAATTCGTTACCATGGTTAAAATCTAATAATTAAATAAAGTCTTGGAATCACGACTGGTACTTCAGGGTATTTTTATTCTAAAAAGTTTTCTGTAGCTTTCGGGTTCGAAATAAATGGTCCACGTGTTAAGGGATCATAAAACGAGTAACCTGGGTGACCCCCAGAGACCTTAGTGACGCCATGAACCTTTCGAGGTCAATAAAAGGACTTGTATGTCCAATTTTACACCTACCTCTTCCAAGACCTTCGCATCGCCTAGGGAGAAAACCAATTTAACGCGGTGGAAACCAGGTCTTTGTTTCAGATACTGTTTACGAAATAAGCATTTGCGTATCTCACTTACGCTTTTTCTCTAAATCGCTGAAATGCTACGGCACTTTTTTGACTCAAAACGGTCCGGATCGCTCGAAAAGGAGCGTATCGTGGCCACCGCTTCAATACACCCCGGCGGTAGGTATTCCTCCGGGGGAAAGAAGCCAAATCCCCTTTTGTATGTTTAGCCATCACGCGCGTTTAATCACGCTGTAATGGCGGCGGTTTGCTGCTTTCGGAGTTTATGAGTCAGAACGTACCTTCGCCGGGCAAATTCCTATTAACGGGGAGGAACCGATGTTTTACTTTCTACGTTAAAAAGACAGTTACAAAACGTAAAAGGCGAGGAGGGACGCTCTTGAGCCGAAAATCGATGGCGAAAGAATATCGCGGCCTGCCGCCTGTAATGGCTTGAACACAAAAACCAGCGGATTCTATAAATTTCCGGAGCGCGCTCGCAACCCCGCTATTGCAGTTTATAACTGTAATTTCTCGCTGCTGGTGGACTTTGTTTCAGGAAAAGGGGATATTTATAAATATGGCTTTAGGAAGGTCGCTTTGGCCAGAGTCGCTTCTCGAACGTCACTCCGCTGAGATGAAAACTATTTAAGTGAATTCATTCTTCCTTTTACGTGGTCACTTTTGTTTCCGGGAATTGTGCGAACTGAAAAAATGTTTTTGTTAAGTTTGTTTGTTAATAAACATGAGGTTTCTTTTTAATTATCAGGGTTGCCACACGTCAGGGAAATCAGGTAAAGTTAGGGAATTTAAAAATGGGCCTGAAAAGTCAAGGATTTTTAAGAATTTGTTTATAAGTCAGGGAAAAGTCAGGGAATTCAGTTCAATCTTTACTCTATGGCAAATTCTGCTATTATTATTTAGATCCTTGAAAGGTTTTTTAACATTGAAATAACTTATGTACTGAAATATAGGTTGATAAAATCTATTAACTTCTGATACATCTCAAAGATAAAAACTGTCTAATTTTGGCCTTAAAAAGTCAGGGTAAATAACTTAAAATGGTCAAGGAAAACAGGGAATTTGAATATGATAATATTGTGGCAAATCTGATTACGAAAAATATTATAAATTAACTGTATAGAATGTTTCGTTAAGCAAAAATGGGATGGCAGAAGGAGCCAGGTTCTCCCCCACCGCTTAAATAGGTTTCCCCCCGAAGTTTTCGGATTGCACTTTTCATAAAACACTTGTTGAGGTTAATAGTGAGCGTAGAAACTAGGAGGAACAAACACCAGGAGAACACAGCTAGCCTTTAAACACGCTAATGCAATGTTGTGTACAAATTTCATAGGACGTGGGTTTTCGCTGAACGTTTAACGGAAAGGGGAAAGACAATTTCCGAATTTTCCCCTTCCGACGGCAGCAGGAGCTAACGCGTCTAACGAATGAAAACGGTACGCAAGAAAATGCACGACCGGTTAGTATGTAGGTCTTGCCACCACTCCCCTACGCATTGTAACCCGACCACCTGTTTTAATGATCACAGCTTGATAACTATCACAGTGCAATGAAAAGCAGTGTAACCCGACCACCTGAATTAAAGGCATTAAAAGTCGTCCGATGACTTGGGTATTAGCTAGGCTGATTCTGAGGTCAAAAGTAAACACATGGCTGCGTTCAGTAACAGAAAACAATTTAAAATTACATTATTTTATATTTTTGCATTTAAAAAGGATTCTTTATTGCAAATTTTAAATTAATTTTTTTTATATCAAACTGGACCAAAGATTTTGCTGCATATTATTAACACTTACTCAACTTGTTTAAAATAAGAAATTGAAAGGGCTCTGTTACGAAATATAATCGAAATTTTATTTAACATTTAAGGTGTGAATGCTCGTGAAATTTCACCCAAGCAGGTCTGAAAGACGGAGAGTTGCTCAAATTATTGACGGGGGCCACCCGACCGCAAATTTCGATGTGATTTATTTATATCAAAGGGAGTAGAACCCCGCAGCAAAGGTCAAGCTTCCTTCATTACTCACTCGGGGCGCTGCAATCTAGAACGCGGAATAAAATCACGTTACAAGCGTTATACTACCAACAATGCAGGATGGGAAATGGAGATTTTTGTCTATGTTCTATAGTCTGTCGCGCTACGAGTGAGTTTTGACGGAAGCTCGACCTTCTCTGCTAGGGTTAAACTCCCTTTAAGTGTCTATTCAACACTTTACGAGATAGCGACTAGCTGTGCGGGTTTAAATACCTTTAAAAGAAAGATTCCAAAGAAGACGTAGACAAAATGATTCAAACTTGGAATAAATAATTACATTTCCAGTGAGGTTTTGGTGTAAAAGCTATTATAGGTGGTTTTATAAATTAGTCCAGATTAATTATATTTGAAATAGGTGAACGGTTTTATAGTGTTATACATATTTAAGCATTCAAAATCAGGTATTTTTAAATATCAAGGGGTTTATTTTTAATATTCAAATTTCTAAGACCTTCGAAAAATTTCAAATTATCTTATTTTATGAATTATTGATTAAATAAACAATGAGGAACTTAAACATTCACTCTTACGTGGTTAAAAATGAATTTAAGAAAAAACCATTTTGTTTATTTTTTGGAAAAATCTAAACAGCTTAGAAAATAATTAAAAAAAGAAATTTGACTATCATGAAATATTTAATTTTGGAAATTCAAATTTCTTTAAAAAATTCAAAATGATAGACACCTAAATAGCGGTGCAATATCTCAACATCTGTATTACCAAAGATTAGTTCCAATTTTAGCATTAATTAATTTTAAAATAAACAAATAAAATTAAAGCTTATATATTAAATATAATATATTAAATTAAACTTATTAAAACTTATATATTAATATATTAAATCTAATATATTATATCGAATATATTAAATTAAAGCTTATACATTAATACATTAAATCTAATATATTATATCTAATATATTAAATTAAAGTTTATATATGAAATCTAATATATTAAATTAAAGCTTATATATTAAATCTAATAAATTAAATTAAAGCTTATATATTAAATCTAATATATTAAATTAAAGCTTATATATTAAATCTAGTATATTAAATCTAATATATTAAATTAAATCTAATATATTAAATTAAATCTAATATATTAAATCTAGAATACTAAATTAAATCTAATATATTAAATCTAAAATATTAAATTAAAGCTTATATATTAAATCTAATATATTAAATTAAAGCTTATATATTAAATCTAATATATTAAATTAAAGCTTATATATTAACTCTAATATATTAAATTAAAGCTTATATATTAACTCTAATATATTAAATTAAAGCTTATATATTAAATCTAATATATGAAATTAAAGCTTATATATTAACTCTAATATATTAAATTAAAGCTTATATATTAAATCACATATATTAAATTAAAGCTTATATATTAAATCTAATATATTAAATTAAATCTTATATATTAAATCTAATATATTAAATTAAAGCTTATATATTAAATCTAATATATTAAATTAAAGCTTATATATTAAATCTAATATATTAAATTAAAGCTTATATATTAAATCACATATATTAAATTAAAGCTTATATATTAAATCTAATATATTAAATTAAAGCTTATATATTAAATCTAATATATTAAATTAAAGCTTATATATTAAATCTAATATATTAAATTAAAGCTTATATATTAAATGTAATATATTAAATTAAAGCTAAAATTTTAAGACCAATATATATTTTCCAATATATTAAATTAAATCAGTTGAAACATCTATGATCTATCAAATTAAAAAATGTGAAGATTTTGAAATGTTTTATCCTTGCGAATAAAGCGGAATCGTGACGAAATAAATTATTCTAAGCTTTCTAGACTAACGGTTGGAAACTGAAATTTTTAGTTGTTCTTCGAATCTTTAGTAATGTGACTGACGCGTGATTGCAGCTAAGTCTGACACTACAGTTACACGGTTTTCTGGTAGATTCGTCGACATTTAAGATATTTTTTGGGAAGCAAGCTCTACGACGAGAACATCGTTTCCTTGGGCAATACGACTGGACTAGGAAGGAGAGTGAATCGGTTAAAGCACTTTGGCTTTTTTGTGTAAACTGGCATTCGAACCGAATTAAGATGGGTTTTAGATGTAGCGGGACCGTGTCTTTAGGTACCAGTCTGGTTTTCCAAAGGCTTCGAAATTATTGGGAGAGCGACATGAAAATATGCACTTATATACAATAATAACAATATTTTATTTTATTTCCTAAATGGCAAATTCATTTACTTACATGTACCTTTAGAAGACAATGAGTGTATTTAAATTATCTGTGATGGAAGTACATATGCCTCATCTTATACAAATGTTCATATTTCAGGACAGCATCGGTAAGTTTTAATTAATTTTCAATTTTAATATACTGAAATAGCGACCAGAGCACGAAAACGTTTCAAGGCAAACCAACGAAAAGGTTGAACAAGAATGATCGTTTGTAAGACGGCGACCATATTGTTTTGATCACGTGAAAAAACACGCTATTTGAATTTGCTTACGACTTAGAAATTTTGTAACGGCTCAGGCGCGCGCCCTCTAAAATTTCGCGCGCAATTGCATGCGAACTTCCTGTGTGCATTCTCCTGAACATCTAGGAGCAAAAATTATAGCATCCCACACACGGAGAAGGCAATGCTTTTTTTTTCTGGTGTACAATTTTCATTGGTTAGACGCTTTAGCGCCTGCTGCCGTCGAAAGGGGGAAATTCGTAAATTGTCTCGCTCCCCCCCCCGTAAAACGTTCAGCGCAAAGGTTCGTCCAATGAAATTTGCACACAACACTGCTTTAGCGTGTTTAAAGGCTAGCTGCGTTCTCCTTGTGTTTGTTGCTCCTAGCTGAACATCGACTACGTGAAGAGTACTCTCAGATTACACGAAGTACGCAGATTTGGCCGACAATATGTACGTATTACGAAAAGCTTGTACACTGATTACATACTCCCTTTATTTTTATAATTCTGAAAAGCATTTGCATAAAATACGCCGCGATTGTAACGATTTTTGACATAAGCTACGCACGATTAGTAGATAATAGCATATTTGCGGAGGACCCAAACGAAACTTTATGGCAGGTTGATTCAAATAACTTATTATATAGTTTAGTACGTTGACACAGGACGGTTCCCCGCCGGATTATATGCAAATTTCGCGCGTTAATATCGTTAAGTCTGTGTTGATATTGGGACAATACGGTGGCTTCGCGATGAGATGGTCCCGGAGGGTGGGGCCAAAGTCAACCTATCTATATGTAGATGGGCGAATAGAGGAAGGTCTATGAATAAGAAGATTTGGAAATCGGGGTGAATACTTATCAGTGTTAACTTCGATACTTGTTTCCCCGAGAGGGTGGCGCCACTGACTTATGCAAATCCTAATTTCAAAAGGTTTCGGATTTGATTAAATGTTTTTGTCAATCTATTGGCTTAATTGTTTGGACAGCTGATTGCCTACTTGGTGTTGACAGTTGACGTAATCTGCATTAATTCATAGGTAGCATAATTAACCGCGAGTTTGTCAGTGCTACAGTAAATAAGATTTTCACAGTGTCCACTAAAATAATTAAATAGCGCCACTCGGTGGTGACATCGCCAACTATATGAACTATACTCTATATTATTGGTTTAATTTTAAGGTTTAGTTAAAATTGGCTAATTGATAAAGGAAACTTTATGAATTTCTTATTTGTTTGTCAGTGCTGAAAATACGGTCTTTTAAAAGAAAATGACATAAATGTATTTTTTGATACTTATGTATCCCAATGCCCCTCTGGCTCCTCATGCTCCAAAAGAAAGCTCCAATTCTCTAGCGACTTTTAATGACTTAAACAGGTGGCCGGGCTACAATGCGTAGGCGGGTGGTGAAAAACCTTTCATACCACGCGAGCCAACAGACTAACTATTGCTGTTAGGCTCTGGGTTATGGACACATTAGGTTACTCAGATGATTTCATTTTTATCTATGAATTTTTCTAAAATCTTTGTATTGTTTATTTGGTTTTTGTTTGGGCCTTCATCGCAAGACTCAAGCCAAATCTAGTGAAATACATATTAATGAGAAGTGCCTCATCCAAACACAGAGATGCGTGAAAGAAAATCGAGGGGCAGGTCACTTCCTTGATTAACGACGCACCCCTCAAAAGATTAAATCCGATTTAATCGTGATTATTTTGAGCAAAAAAGCTTATTGTAGGTGATATAAATATAGACCTCTCTAAAAGAAATAATAATTCTTTATCTCTAGGTGACTTAACCATTAGCAAAGGCCTTACGCAATATATAAAAAACCCTACGAGATTAACGGCAAATACGGCCACCATTATAGGTGATATCACGTATATTCAAATATACAAAATAAAATTGAAATTTTGAATGACTGGGATATCTCCGATCACTTCCCTATCATTATTACTCTAGATAGCCCAACAACAACACAAGAATCCACATTACGTCGTAACTTCTCCAAAAGCAGTATAAATAAATTTATTCTAAATATTAGTAAAATAAATTGGAAAGACCTATATTTTATCACAAATATTAACAAGGCCTTTGATTACTTCCTAGATAAAATTACCGAAGCATATAATATATCTTTCCTATTTTTTAAACCGACCAATCCTCCAAAAAAATCAAATGATTGGATAGATGAGAATATTAAAACTGAACTTAAGTATAAAAACAAACTTAAAAATATAGCAAAAAAATCACCTAGAGTAATAAATAAAACCAACTATAAAAACGCAAGGAATAGGTGTGTTAATTTGATAAGAAACGCTCGCTTCAATTTTTATAAAAACCTAATAGACGAAAGTAAAGATACTTAAAAGACCTCTGAACTGATAAACCTTTTTTTAAATAAAAATCGTATCAAAAATGTAACGCAAACAAATGTAACCCCTCGTGAATTCAACAATTACTTTTGCTCCCTCGCCCCAATTAAAATTGACAATGACTCTAACTGTTGTAAAAATGTACAAAGAACTCCAAACTCTATAGTCCTTCTAGACGTTGATAGACATGAAATCAAAAATAATATTAATAACTTAAGAAGAAATGCAGCGCCCGGAGAGGATCAAATTTCTCCAAAATTTGTAAAACTTATTAACGAGTACATAACAGATCCCTTGGTTTATCTAATAAATATGAGCTTTACATCAGGTATATATCCCGACACATTAAAACAAGGAGTCATAAGCCCAATTTATAAGCAAGGTGACATAAATGACCCAAATAACTTTTGCCCTATTACACTCTTAAAATGGTTGGGTTGTTTTTAACTTACATTGGTTTGTTTTGGAAACCCATTTTTGGGTCCGTATGCAACCAACTAAAAATTGGGTTGTTTGATTTTCAACCCAATTTGTGTCACTTATTTCAAACCATTATTGGGTTGTTTAAATTATAACCCAATTTGAGTCATTTATTACAATCCAATATTGGGTTCAGTCTCAACTAAAATATAGTTATTGCGTTGTTTAAATTATAACCCAATATGTGTCATTTCTTACAATCCAATATTTGGCTTTAATCAAATATGGGTCGAATTTAAAACCAAATTTTAGTTAAAATGTAACCATAACTTAAGTTAAAATTCAACCATAATTTTAGTTAACCTTCTATTTTAGCCCATATTGGGTTGGAGAAACTAACTAATTTTGGATCAATCAGCCAGGCATCTTAACACTTTATTAGTTAAAAGCTCAAAGCCATTTCGTGTAGATTTTCAAAAGCTAGTGAAACCCACCCATTTATAGGTTAATTATCTACTCAATTTGCAGGTTATAGACTTAACCTTTCTCATAAACATTAGAAATACATTAAGGGATTACAATTTACACAAGCCACAATTAACTCAAACCTTAAAATAATGTCATTTTGTTAAATATTTTCAAATTAGAGAAACAACAAATGAAATAAGGCAAGATCATTTTAATACCGTTTGGGTAGTCGTTACAAATAATAATTAAACATTTGTATGAAACATTTGGCGCATAGCCCTAACCGAATTGCTCACAGTGGTATTTGGTATTTAGATCTTGCTTATCGGTTGTATATTTGATAAATGATGTTTTACTTTTGCTTTCGGTTACTTCACCAAATTTCATTGGGGTTGTGTTGTTTTGCGGTCTTTTGGTTCTCTTTTACTCAATTTTTCTTATATTAAATTTAGTAGTGTCTTTCCGTTTAATCTATTTCGTCATCAGTCCTACCGCATCCAACACGTACAAAAATCTCGAAATATGTCGTATTTTCGTGGTAAAAATTGGTGGCAAGTAACAATTTTATATTTATCATATTTTTCTAAATAATAAACTGCGGTTAAAACTTTTTGTAGTACTGTAATCCTTGACAAATAACAAACGAAAACACCAACAAAAAAACAAAAGTACTTATTGTTAAAAATTCCCAAAATAGAAATAGGCCTAAATATTTCGAAATTAACGTAAAATAACTGTAGAATTTGCTAACCTATTTTAAAAGAGCAAAATGTGATGCATGAAATTTATAACCTAAACAAATTTAAAGACAGTTCTTACCTTTTCTATGTCATTTCCTAGTTTATAGTCCTTCAAAGATGACAAATGTCAATTTTGCAACTTTAAATAAAATACAAACGGCCGAAAAAAATCCAACCGTTAAAATGGCTGCTTCGAACTTTCTAGAAATGAGACAGCGCTGTCGAGCCTGTCGTCTTATACGTAGAAGATCACGTGAATCTTTTTAAGAAACCCCGGATTGGGTTGAATGTTTTAAATAACCCAAATATACTTAAAAGTGACTAAAATTGTGTTTTAAATTTTAATTAAAAGTTGGGTCAATTATCTTGACCCAAAATTTTCACCCATTTTAAAATATCTAATCGACAAAACCCAAAGTTTAGTTATTTTTTACTAATGATGGGTTAAATATATTTTAACTATATTTTTTTAACCCAACCATTTTAAGAGTGTACCGTGCTGTCGGTCTTAGCAAGAATCTTTGACACCTGTTACTACTCTCGCCTTTCTAGCTTTTGTGCAAAATTCAATATTATTTCTAAAAATCAATTTGGCTTTGTACCGAAAAAAGGAGTTGAATTTGCAGTCAATAGAGTATACAAGAAAATAATAGATAATCTTGATGATGGAAAATATATAATTGGCATATTCTTAGACTTAAGAAAAGCATTCGACCTCTACTACTTAAAAAACTGTTCTTACTTGGTATTAGAGGTCCCGCACATGATTGGCTAAGCTTTTACCTAAACCTACGAAGTAGTAAAACTAAAGTAAACTCTACAATATCTCACGCAGAGTACATTAAATGCGGTGTTCCCCAAGGTTCAATATTGTCACCTATGTTATTTAATCTATTTGTTAACGATATATTCGAAATTGATGGAAACGACTCCCTTACTTTATATGCGGATGACTCCCTTCTTTTAGACTATGACAGCAATCTTAATCTCTTAACTAATAATATAAACTCAAAACTAATCAAAATACAGTGTTGGCTCAAAGATAATGCCCTAGAACATAAATAAAACAGTCTATATGATATTCCAAAATAAAATAAACAATTGTTGGGGAAATACTCACGAAACAAACCTAAATAGAATCCATAGACTACAAAAAAGAATCGTCAGAGTCATCAAAAAGAAACCATACTATGAACCGACCCAGAATTTTTTTTACCGCATTGGACATTTTAAATGTTATGCAACTCGGTAAATTTCACTCATTGTTATTTATTCACAAATCCTTACAACAACCCGATAATTGTTTATTTACTTTTGCTCTTAAAAAAATATATGACTCTCGATCAAAAAACCTCTTAACTATACCTTCGGCGAAAACAACAAAAAAGTAAAGTCCATTTTCTATACTGGAGTACAGCTATATAACTCGTTACCGGTATCCGTTCAAGAAATGCATAATTTAATAACATTAAAAAAATATAAAAAACACTATAATTAAATGAAACAAAATAATGTAAATAAATTAATACTTTAATTAAATGGGCACTGTCAGTGTCCAGGCCTAAAACTCTTTTAAGACTTGGCCATATTGAACTGTAGCTAACCAAATACTTGGTCAAATAAATTTTGTTTTTTGAATTTGAATTTGATAAATTCAATTTAATCACGATTATGTTGATTAAATCACGTTTAATCATGATTAGAATGTTTAAATATGATTAAATCATGATTAAATGATTTAATCTGATTAAAATGATTAAATCGTGATTAGTATGATTAAATGGCGATTAGAAATTAGAACTAGAATCAAACACAATTGCGATAGGACCATCAATATTAATAATTAAATTAAATTATCGTACTTTAGTTTTGATTTTAATTATAAAATCTTGATTCGACCGATTGCATTGATAAAATCGTGATTAAAATGAATAAATCGTAATTAAAATGAATAAATCGTAATTAAAATGATTAAATCTGATTAAAATGATTAGATCATGTTTAGAATGATTAAATCTCGTTTAAATCGTGATTAGATTGATTAAATCTTGATTAGCTTTTTTAATCTTGATTACCCTGATTTAATCACGGTTACCTTGATTTAATCATTTTACTATGATTAAAACGCACCAAAAATGGAAGTAACCTGCCCCTCGAAGAAAATGAAATAATAATAACCGATTTTTAGTAGTAACACGCTTTTTAAAAAGTTTACTGAACAAGTTTGAAGGTTGAAAATTAAGGAAAAAACAAATAAATGTATCATATCCGATTGATTTCCGGAAGAAACATTAAACGTTTGCCCAAAAAAAAATAATAATATCCAAACCAAAACTTTATAAATCTTAAATTTCGTGAATGTAAATCATTTTCTGAAATATATGAACGGTTATCAATCTCAACTCACTTCCTCTAAATTCCATTTTAAAACTTTTTTCAATAAAACATTTTTTTTAATATCTGGCACTTCAGACTGACCTATTGATCATTTTTTTTAACAACAATTTAGTTTTAATTTAAATGGTGATAAGATAAAAATTTCAAATCCTTTCAGGTTTAACACAACGAAAGTAATTGAGATATAATTCTGTAATTCGTAAATGGAAAAGAAATTTTCTAGCACGCTCATGAGCCGTAATATTGATAATCAGAGTTAGGGTAGCTTTTGAACTCAAAAACCTTCTCCCGTCAACAATATATTTTTAGGATATCATATTCGAAGGATTCCTTAATGTAATAATGGTAAACATGTGAAAAGCACATTGCAAAAGAAACAAAAGAAGTAGTGATACTTAAAATACTTTTTCGGAGGAACAGTTACTCCGAAACGTTGAACATTTAAAAAAACAACTTATTGGGAATTTATTTCTTACGACTCCATATACATTTATGATTTCAGAAATATTCAGTCTTAAAAATTGCCCATTATGAGTCAATATTGGCAAATCCTTTCAGTTTTAACATTATGAAAGAGATCAGTAATTCGTTCTATTTAGGCTAGAAAAATATTCATATTAATTTATGTTAGTTAGAATAATAGTAGTTCTAGAAATAAGGGTCCTTTTAATCGACATCCAAAAATCAGTTCCTATATGATCGAAATGTAAAAAAATAAAAGTGAAAAAGATCGAAAAACCAAAGCAATGCGTTGTTTTTATTTGTTAAACTTCAACACTTATCTTAACACGTTGTTTGCTCAAATAACCTATATAATTAACACCTAACTTAACCTAACCTAACGTAACCTGCTTATTAACACCAAGTCAACCAAACCTTATACATTAAATAATAATAAAAAAAATCGCAGTATCGATTACAATTCGAGCCCGATTTGAAACAGTTCGAATTTGTTTATTTGAACCACCTTAGGCGAAAGTCATCTAGCGAGTTTTAAGGCCATTAAATTAGGTAGCCGGTTTATATTACGTGGGAGAATGGTGGCAAGCCCTTCATGCCACGCGGGACAACAGATCCCTTGCTATTAACTTTAACGTCTACGAAGAACTCGGGGGAAATCATCTTCAACTAGTGGGGGAGAGTACTTGCAAACTCAACGCAGAAGGAGTAGCTATGAGTTTTTACCCCGTGCCACAAGAATGGGATGAACCCACCTCTTCTTTTTGCGAGGCAAAAGTGCTAACCACTCCGCCACTCCACCTTCTTTTCAAAGTTAATTTAGGGTTTTACTTCTAAAAAGCTAATAATTAACTTATCACATCATCGACGCTTGTACAACCCCCTCCACCCTTAATATTCTCCAAGAACTTTATTTCTAACAAGTCGGCCAAGGCCATAATATTAGTTCCACATCGATGACGTGAAATTTTATTTTTTAATCTAATCCAAACTACGAAGAAAATTCGTGTAGGCACATGTTAATACGGTTAAACATAATGTCAAACGTAGGCGCTGGTTAAAAGCATAGGGTCAGACTACAAAGTCTTAACTGTATTAAAAGTTTGAGCCATGTATCTCAAATCCAATCCAAACTACAAAGAAAATTCGTGTCGGCTCTATAAGCCTTGGCGCATGTTAATATGGTTAAGCATAGTGGCAAACGTAACCACCTTTACCTATATTCAAAGTTTGAACCCCGTATCTCAAATCTAATCCAAACTACGACGAAAGTTCGTGTAGGTTGTATAAGGTATAAGCCTTGGCACATGTTAATATGGTTAAACATAGTGTCAAACGTAAGCTTCTTTACCTATATTAAAAGTTTCAGCCCCATATCTCAAATTCAATAGGAACTACGATGAAAATTCGCGTACGCTCAATAAGCCTCGGCGGGTGTTAAAAGGGTTAAGCATAGCGTCAGAATTCAGTTTCTTTATCTCTATTCTAAGTCTGGGTTCCGTATCTCAAATCCTATAGAAACTAATCTAGTAATAACCCATTCTCCGGGAGATTTTTGGGAACTTTCGTACTCAGCGTAAGGTAAAAACGAACGTCAGCGGTAATGTGGCTTATGTGGCGCCCAAGGGCCCCTAATTTTTCCAGGGCACCGAAACCTGGCACACAATTCTAGAGATAACGTAAATACATATTTTAAAAAAGATATACACTTTGTAAGTCACTCAATTTGGTTATAATTAGAGTGCACAAATCAACGCCCACAATCGGAAAGGGGGGTGTTGCGCCCCCTATTTATCTGACAGAGCAGAAACTTTCACATAATGTATAGATATAGCAGTAATAAATATTAAAAGAGAATTGAAATTTAAAAGTCAAATGGATCTAAAATTATAAGATTGGTTAAAAGATTTAAGGGGGGTCGAATTGAATGTGCTGCCAAATATTCTGTAACTATTTTTAATCAGCAAAATTTAGTCATAAGGGATAAACCTACAAACTATTTAGAAAAATATATGATAACTTGTCCCGATCAAACGATATGGAAGGTGTTGCATTATTTTTAAATGTGGACAACGCCAACGGCGCTTCACATCTTAGCAACGAAACCAATATATATGTATATATATATATATAACTAAAAAATGGGACGTGGAGAATGAATATGTGTTGGAAATGCTTTAAAGAAGCATGATATCCTCACGAAGTTTAACTTATTTGGCGTTCTTAGCTTCAATACTTTAACAATTGAGTCTCTTACCAATTCCTTCGCGCAGGAAGACAGAGCATATATAAAGTGAAAGAGAAGTCTCCATTCGGAGGTGCACATAGTCGTCCCCCTGAGGAACACCGCATTTAAGAGCCTCCCATTTTAGCGTCGCAAGAATTACGTATGCAAATTATTTCCAATGTTAGGATTGCGTTCGATACAAAGCTATTTATCCGTTCGATTCAGTCCGTGAAATGGAATATAAACAGAGTATTGTCTATGCCTAACCAGAATTTGCACTTATTGATCACGTACGTCTGAGCAGCAATAGGCAGCTACGTCAAAGGAAGATTGCCAAGCTCAAATGTCAACTTGAAACAAGCTAATGTGAAAGTTCTTCAAATCAAAATACAATTATTTTTACTCTCAGCAGCGTTGCCAGACGCATGATAATAGTAATAGTAATATTTGTATTGCCTTTTAATTTGAATAGTCGGGTTACATTGTGTTCGAGTATGATGGCAAGCCCTTCATGCCACGCGAGCAGACGGCTCCCTAATCTTACTATTATACGTTAACCTCTACGATAATTTCCAGCTAATTTTTACGACGTACGATAATTTCATCGGCGTTCTATATAGTACTCATTTTTCGATAATTCAACCTTCTCTTTAATATTTCAGTTTCACTGAGATCAGTTAAAACTGCAACTTTTTAAACTTTAAGTGCTATTATAAATTTAATTTCACAAAATTCTTTGAATTTCATTTTTTCTGAAATCAAGAATGTTTAGGCTCTGGTACGATACTTTGATTTTCAGGACCAGGCAATTTTAAATCAATAACTTAACAGACAAAAATTAATTCAGTTAGCATGCCCGAGTAAAGACGAATTGATAACCAAACATATTTTTTAAATTATCTTTCAACGGAATGTTTTGACATTGTAAGTTGTGACCTTTCTTTAAGTTTATTTGTAAGTTTACACAATGAGTTGCTTAGCAGAATCTTCGTTGTACGAATCGTTTGACCACCACTGAACTTCCTAATTTATGTTTCGTTTCAATTAGCTATCAACCAAAATTATGTAAGTTTTAGTTAAAATATTTTTAATTATAATGAAAGTACTTTATTTTTGTATTTTTAATAGAAAATTATCTATTTAAGAACATTTGCTTTAATTTAGTAGCAATAATTGCTCGGAATTTTGTTCTGTAAGTCTATTGCATCATGGAGTATGAGCAAATGAAGCTTTTGAAAAGAAGGCAGAGATCGGCACACCCATATTTCGGAAAAAACATTTTTACGGCTTGAAATCTACGAAAATCTTGCTAATCTAAGGGCTTGAATGTCAGATCAGGGTAGCGTTCAGCAACCATCAACGAACTCAACGTTGAGACCTTTTTCTGTATTGTACGATTTTTCGCGTATCCGGTTTTTGACGGCACGTTAAAAAAGTTTAGTCAAGTTTACAACAAGCGTAAATACCGTTCAACAAGATCCTACGTCACGTTTAGCAACGCTCTCAACGAAAATAATTTTTCAGATAAGTTGAGCGTTACTGAACGCAGCCATAGTTGAATTTCCGGGTTTCCCAAGATTAAATAGTCGTCCTCTGTTTCGGATTCATTTTCAGGGATTATCTTTTCAATTTCTTGGAAGTCAGGAAACATTTTAATTTCTGTAGACCAGACTACTCACACATTCTCACGTTAAACACAGATTATATCTATTTAGTACGAAAGAAAACTCACTGGAAACATTTTAATAAAACAAATATGCAAAAGGTCGCCAAAATAGTATCTTATTATAATCAAGGATCCTATATGTTAGAAGGATATGAGGCGAGGGACGAAAAATGGAAGCGCCGTCGGTGGGTCATGCGCGATAGAGAATCCGTCTTTAGATTCCGTCAAGGACAAAACATGGAGGAAGCACCGCCAAAAATTGTCCTTGAGGGAATAGAAACAAGACTTCCCACGTTTAGAGGCTCTCTTAATATCGATGGCGCTGACGGAGTTTTTAAAACACGGGCTAGCCGGAGGGCTACCTATCCTTCTAACATATAGGATCCTTGTTATAATATAGTAAATGTTAAAAGGATATAATTTTTAAAATTTAGGTATTTTCTATCAAAATAAAGGCAAATACGAAATTTTTTTTAAAGTATTTAAAATTAAATACAAAATTTTAAGTTATTTTTTAAAAATTATTTAAAATAAAATACAGAATACTAAGAATGTATTTGAAATAAAATTCAAAATTCTTAAAATGTATTTAATATAGTATTTGAACTTTTACCCAATACTGTTAATGGACTGATAGTTTCCCAATGAAACATTTGAAAAAATCGGCTAACTTCAGTGTGCTTATGCTGAACAATAAAGTTGTATGATATGACCATTACTTTAGCGAGTTAGATGTTTAGCAAAATCTTCGTTGAACGTATTATCTTCCACTTCGCCCGCGGGATGACCGTAAATGAAAGAGTGTTGAATCAGGGGCTAGAAATAGTGGCTCTTACACAGTTTCATTCTGAAAAACAATGAACAGCTCTCATAACTATAAACGATAAAAATATGAATTTCGTTGACCACCATGGAAATTCCTACGTTTTTAGCCCTTTAAGCAACAATAATAACATCTTTTTGCGGGTAGTTCCATAAACATACAATTCATAGAAGAAAGGATAATTTATCTTATGCTGACATGGAACAATTTCCAATAATGACCTCTTTTATTTCCAGGCTTCAAGCATTCTGTTTTAAGTCAAAGAGCATTTTGTATACGAGCAAGCGACGTCTTACCTTTGGAAACAAGGTAATTTAATAAAAGATATACGCGCGAAGCTCCAGCTTGTACATTATATCCATAATATCCAGAACAAAGCTAAAATCAATGGCTTCTCTAGTTTCCACAGTGAAAGCCTTTAGCGCAACCATCGCAAAATGCTAAATGTGGGTAAGTGATGAATAACTTATTCAAACCACCCCTTATTTAGTTTCAATGTATGTGTTATCAGAAGCATATAAAATATCTATTACGAGATAAGTATCTATATCCATCTAAACATTTCTCTTCGCATTGGTTTCGAGCTAATTATAAACTAAATTCATAATTGGGTGCTTGATCGTAGCGTCGTAGGCATACGTCATAACTAAACTCCGCCTTGAGAAGTCCGTCATGACATTAATTTGATGTCCCAGATCACGAGGCGAAACGTCACACGATTCTCTGAAAATATCACATGACCATCATGTGTGTTTTATTGTCATAGCCAACATATACCATTGCAACGAACGCATTCCACACCCACGAGCAAACTACGAATATACTTGGTGAATAATTTTCTTATGTTCTGGAACAAAATGTGTACATCTTTTACGTTAAATTAAACCATTCGCTGGTGGAAAGATTTAAACTATTCGTCAAGTAAATAATGAAAACTGATAAAATCGTCTGCTTATCATGAATGTATCTGGTAAAATGGCCACCCAGGCAGCCATTTTGGGAAAACTTTATCACTCCAAACTCAAACTATTATCCTCCACAGAATCGGAGTAAAATGACTTCATACGGTTCTACTCTGATATCCCAGAACAAGCCAAAAGCATTTTCCTTTTAATTTTCTAAAACTATCGTGATTTGGCGTGAAATTAGCACCCTTTGAAAAGTGCCTCGCGCCTGGGAAGATTACATTTTAACTACAACTTGTCGAGGTTAAGGGTAATAGGAATTGTAAGGAGTTGTTGGCTCGCATGGCATGAAGGGCTTGCCACCATCCTCCTACGCATTTTAATCCGTAAACTTGAATTAAAGGCAATAAAAATCGCTCAATGCCTTAGGCGTAAGATGGTTTAGGTATTTATTATTATTAGATGCTTACTTCTCTCGTGGGTTACATATTATTCACTTTTGCTTTTATACATCGGGGCGCTTCAGTTTGTAAATGTTTTCAGAATATTTCCCAACTCGAGTGAAAATAAACTGATAAATATTTCCGCTCGACTTTCGTGTGCAATTAAATAGTCTCGGTTTGAAGGCGCTAATTCTTCGTTGTACTTTGTTTAACACCTAGTTAACAATATATGTTCTGAACAGAGGTAGAAGCGGCTCTTGCAAACTGTAAAGTGAGATAAATTTAAGAGCATTGCTATTTCCCTGAGGGACACTAGACGTCTCAAGCGCCAGAGGCTTGCTAAGCTTATTATTTCTTTGGTCCAAAAGACGTTCGTGTACTGGGCAATTTAAATAATGGGCTGCCGGGTACTTTGTCACCGCCGCGATGCAAGACCGATGGCAAACAAGTCGCTCAAAAGGAATACCTAATGCCACCTTCAGCCGTTTAATGATTAAATATGCCGCACGTTCTTCAGATAAACAAATTTAGATGAACATTCACTAATCACGTTTCCAACTCAGGGTCGAAAGTGTAGAGGAAAAGTATTTGTTAAAACATAGTAAATGCTATTTTATTAATTTGAGATATTTCAGTCTAACATAATTTCTTATGGTAACGTAAGTGGTATAGCTCATCCTGGATTATTTTTAGTTGGTGGGAATTATTTCAGTAGGTGTAAAATTTGCTTACCTACTGACATTTTCTACTAAAGTGAAATTTTCAAAATAAGCATTTACTTTTACAAATTTTCAAAATTGGTAGATCTTAAAATTCATTTGGCTCGTGAAAATACGCCGCCGTGTTAGGGTATAAAAGCAGGTATATATGCACGCTATACCTCACATTGTAAAGGTACTGCGTTGCGCAAAAACGTAATTTTGAAATCGGTCAATGGTAAGTTTTGTCACAAGCCAATCGCACTGCTCTTCAAGGGTAAAGTTTGAAAATTTGTAAACTTTAAGCAAGATTTTTTAATTCGGAGATCATCGTACGAGGCTAGCTTTGGAGTTAACCGAATGATATTTTTGGATTGTTTTTATAAACAGGAGACAAAATTAGCCTTTGAATGTATATTCCGCACACGCTTGCAAAAAACAATCCGTCGTGCGCCGTCGTGTGCGAAATACGACCGCGTTGACAGATTGGAATCTTTGCCCTCTTTTAAGCAAAATAAGCTAATTAAAAAATTTAAATGTTTAAAGTGTGACTTAACACGCCAATTTATCTGATTTCTATAATTTAATTATGTTTTTAATTTATAAATGTTCTCTGAACATATTTTAAGACATTTCCTTTTTAACAATACAGGGTGTTAAAAGGTTATGCAAACGTTTTAAGGAGTTGTAGGGGTGAGTTGAGCAGGGACGTACCTTTGCAACAAATCATTTAGAATTTCCCATCAATTTACTTCCCTAAAGTCATTAACTGTGTTTGAGATTTCTATGTAGTTGCTTACGTATAACTTACAAGACCTGATTTCTATGCTAGGCAGCTAGGGTGTCGGAACTTTAGTTCAGCCTTGTGGTAAAAGCTTTTTAAATAGTCATTTTTCCTATGTCCAGCACCTTATCAAATTCAAAGGCAGATAGACGCCTGATAGAGAATATCGGTTGTTCGTTATTATTTCAGGGTTAATTTTCTACGTTAAATTTGGCAATCTGTAGAAAATTTATAAAAATACCTAGTTTTAATTTCTGTAGGATATGTTACAGTTTTTTTTACTTAGGGTAAATTAGATATGTCGTGAATATTATAGTGATATTATTTAGGAAAGTGAAAATTTTACAAGCCAATATTCCTAAAGTTGCGTTGGGTAAAGATAGCGTGTGATACATTGTCGGTTATTCTTACGTTAATATTTCAGTATTAAGTGTTTGAATTGTTTGTGTTATATTTGGGTATGAATAATTCCAGTTATTCAAAGCAGTTCAGTTAAACAACAACTAGTATTCGTCAGAATGAAATGTATATTTTTTTACTACAGCGGGATACACACGAGAAAATAGTAAGCGGGTTTGATGGGATTTTTAAATTGTTGTAGCATCGTTCAATCTCTTTTTTCTTCTCCGTGTATCTCGTTTTATATATAAAGAGAGTACGCAAATGCTTCACTCTCTATAACTAGACGCGGAACCGTTTTCGCCATTGAATTAGCCTTTTCAGTTTACATAGAGCCACGTAGTGGCAAATGCAAGAAGCTCATAAACTGCTGGATTTTCGTCTGCTAAGCAGACGCTTTATTGACGAAAATCCAGCAGTTATCTCTTCCGTACGCGTACGCCCCTGGCGTTGAGAAGTATGCCTGTTTTCCCCATTTTCCTACGATGAGTTAAAAGAGCGCCAGAGAGCTTCTAAGTGTGGCCTACTAGCCCCTGGAAGTAGGCTACAACGAGCGCAAAACCAAGCAGCAGGGACTTTAAATACTGTTAAAGTTTACTTTTTTTTACGCTGGTTACCTCGATTTGTTTACAAAGTCATTTTTTTACCTATCACATTAACCCAAACCTTAATGTTCGCATTTCTCTGCTGCTTGGTTTTGCGCTTGTTGTAGCCTACTTACAGATACTAACACAGATATAATATGTTTTAGACATCTCTCATCGTACCTAGTGATACAAGAATGCATTTATTTATATGATGTATACATAACATTGGTTGCTTTAGCACAGTGTACAATTTAGTTATCAAATAACATTATTAAATTTGTTTTAAAGTATTATATTCTTTAAAGATATTATTTGCGGTTATAAAACGATTTAATATGAAAAAAAAAATAGATTTTATTCGGATATTTTTCGGTTGTGGATAAAAACACAAAACGGATATTTGTTTTCCAAATCCCCAGCACTAAATCGGCCCGACTCGTCTCTAGGGGAAATAAAACCATGGTGGCCGTCAATGGTCTGTACATAGTCATTCTCCCTCAGCATTAATACATTCTTGTGGAAATGAGGAGCGAAACTAAAAGATAGATGTCGAAGTAGATGCGTCGCTGTTTCTCGTTAATTACGCAATACTTCCTTCTCAACAAACAGACGGCCACTTCCGATCTCATTCTATCGTTCCGGTATATCAATTTTTATCCATTTTAGCTGATATTTTTACGAGACACAGAATTAAGCCTTTGAAATATAGTTTGTAATTGCGTTTAACGTCATTTCGTAAATAAACAAAATCAACTGTATTCCATTAAAATAGATTATTTAGTTCGTGTTTAAATCCTTTAAAATGGGTACAGCAATTCCAACAACAAGTTCAACGAATATTTTACAATCGCATCAACAATTGGAAAAATATCGAAACGAATTATTTTGTTTGAGACAATTAAATAAAGAAAATTCCAACTTCTTCATTTTGGACGACGCGAAAAAAAATGTTTTCAAATTGGGTAAATCAAAGACGTCAGCGGATTTCGTGATTGAAGACCACAACATCGCTAATGTACACGCCATTTTAACACTAGTTTGCGATTCTTGGGTGATGTCTAAAGAAAGGACTTTGGAATTGTCTTGTCTGATTGAAATCAACGGAAAGGCAATAGAAAAAAGTCGCGTTTTAGAAGAAGGTGATTGCGTTTGCGTTGGAATAATCGGTGGTCCAAATTTTCGGTTTTCTTTTGAAAAGTACAACGGCCAAGATGAACGGATATTCGACCACGATTGTCCAAATTCCAAGTGTTATTCTCAACGCGACCGAAGGTTTCAGTGCGAAGTTTGCATGGACAAAGAAAATGAAATTTATAAAACTTCCCGAATTTCGGGTAAAACTGGAACGACGAAACGATATTGCCTGATGCCGTTGGACGAAAGCACCAACCACGGAGAGATAATTAAAATACCAGATTCTAATAGCTATACGCTTATATTTCGAAGTAAATCAGATTGGAAATATCAAATGACGGCGGTGATGTTTGCGCGTGGGCCGAAAGGATGGTACGCTCGTTGCGATAATTACAAGTTGAACCCTCACTCGTTTTGCATCAATTCTAAATACCCGGAAGACATGTTCGCTCTCTTGAAAGAAGGAGATCGAATCGGCGCTACTTTCTCCGAAGATGACGCGCAATGGTACAAATTCGCCGTCCATTCTCCTCCCGCGTGTCCGAATTGCCACGGAATCGCGTCATGCAACAACTGTCGGCCAAATAAATTGAGAAAATTTTCTCCGGAAACTGATGACCCGGAAACCGAAGATCCTCGATACTTGGTGTCTCTTTGCGACGACAATAATTGCGATTTTATCCGCCTTCTTGGAATGAGAATGGTGATAGGCAACGTCACGCGGGATGGCCTTGACCACGTCTTGGAATTTGACTCGTCTGGCCAAGTGCGAGTGGAGTTTTTAAGAGGTCGTGGTGGTCTGCGGTTTGCCAATGCTTCGAAAGAGGGTTCAGCCAATTCATTCTACGTTAACGGAAATGAATCTTGCCCTCTTCAGCTGTTAAAAGACGGAGATGTGCTTCAATTTGGCGCCTCTACGAACAGGTAATTTTTTTATACGTGTAACAGTAAAATCTATAAGCGAAATTTAATTGAGTCCATTCGAGCTCGAAATGAAGTTGATACCAGTCCATAATTCAAATTTATTAAAGGTCATATATGAAAATTTCGATTTAATAATGATTTACGTAAGTATCGAACATATATCTATTTCAACCTTATCAACCTAAATACCTTTTTGACACTGAATTACGATTAATTGCAATATTTGGAATTAACACTTATTCCCGTACACTCTAAGAATTTACCGTAATTTCTACTGTGAAATTCCTGACCACTAGCTGCCGGTAATTTGACTGTAAAATAAAATGTGTAATTGGTCATTAATATTCACGGTTATACATTCTTGGTTATATTAAAACAAAATTTACGCCAAGGATACTTTTCAAATAACTGAATTACTACTAAAGATTTAACGGTCTATCAAAGGTTGATTTTACGGTAAAATTAAATTACCTTTTGCAGTGATCATATCGTTAGTTTCACGTTCTCCTACAAAATTAAATGCAATCAACTCGTATGAATGTATTAAACAATAATTTAAAATTTATTCTACGGTAATTGCAAACTCTGAATTAATTTATTTTACGTTTTACATTTATTGGTTGTATTACCGTAGAAATAAATATTGTATTTTCACCGTTAATTTAACGGTCAAAAATATTAAATGTGGCTTAACCATTAAATTAATTATCAACTTTCCGTGAAATAAAAAAACTACAGTTTGACCGTGGATTTTACGGCGATATTTGAAACGTGCATATAACTTTAAATTTTACAGTGATATTACAGTTCAATTATGGTAATTTCTTAGAGTGTACAAGACACTCAGAACGAAATGTGGCAAATAAAGGAGTAAACCCTTTTACAAGAAGCGTATAAGTTCCCTTGTTAAAAGGTTATGGTTATGTAGGGGATATTATTTTTACGAGTGGTAACATAAATGAAAAAAGTATGTTTCTGATATTCGAGAAACATAATCTGTGTAAGATTTCGTATTTTTACAAAATACACTTTTTCGGTTGAAATTTCATTATTTAATCCATTTACAAAATCAAGATTTTTACGGATTTTAAGGAATCAGTTTTTTCACAGAAATATTTCGCAAAGTGAGTCGGAAGTTTTAGAACAGAGTTGAATAAAAAATCACTCCCACGATTGTTATTTCAGTTTTGAAAGCAACTGCAGAATATTGAAATCCGTACGCAATATCTCTAATTCTACTGTAAAATCTCGAATTCCACTGCAAATTTTCAAATTTAACTGCATAATCTCGAAATTCATTTGCTGTATCTCGAAATCCGTTTGCAGAATATCGAATACAACTGAAAATTCTCGAGATCCGTTTGCAGCATCTCGAATTCCACTGCAGGTTCTGCAAATCCGTTTGCAGCATCTCGAATTCCACTGCAGGTCCTCGAAATTCGTATACAGCATCTTGAATTCCACTACGGTTTCTTGAAATCCGTTTGCAGCATCTCGAATTCCACTGCAGGTCCTCGAAATACGTTTACAGCATTTTGAATTCCACTGCAGAATCTCTTGATCCGTGAAATATTACGATAAATGAATTAATAAAGTCTATGTGATGCTTTTCAAACATTATTAAACTTGCCCCTAATCAACAAGGGTTAAGTAACGATGACTTTTAGAACGATTAGTCCAAACATAAATTTAATTTAACATTTTAGATAAATTACTATGTTTATAATTTTTTTAATTTTTCAGACCTGTGTACCTCTTCCGTTTCACAGCGATATCGAGACATTGGACATTTCGCCTGGATAATCGCTTCAACATCGGATCAAGTCACCTTCAAAACCCCAAAACCACGACCACGAGATACGATCGAGAAAACTGCCTGGAAGAATCGCGTTTCGTAAAATTGGCCGTCGAAAATTGCAAGGAGATCATCCACTTGAAATACACCGAAAGCAAATTATTCAAACGATCCTTAGTGCTCGATAACCACGAGACCTACGACGTGCAGGACGAAACGCGTCTAGGCGACGTTCGAAACGAATTCTTTTTAAATTGGATTAAAATTAACAATTCAAAGTGTCGATATTTTAGTCAGAAAGTGGAGCTGGTGGAAGACCAAAACCGTTGCTACGTTTCAGAAGCTCGTATTTCAAATATCGAATGCCATAACTATCATCAAATCGTTAATATATCTTCGCACGAGGAAAAAAATAAAACAGTGTATTTGGCCATCATTAATGTAAAGTGTAATTCTTTTCACCATCAACTAAACCTGACACCATCAGGAGACAAATTTTCTCAAGTGAACGTGCAAATTAGACACCTCAACTGTTGCAATTTCCACGGCGAAGTATTCACTAAAAATGAAAATGTTCAAAACTTCGTTCACGATATTTACATACAGAACAATTGGAGCGAAGATGTCCAACAAGAGATTGTGCTGGCGAGCAAACACGTCACGAACGGCTGTCTAAGAATATGGCTGATTAATTTCTACAGTCGACAATGTTCTCAGAAACTATTGATAGATAATTTCAACGTCAAAAATCTTCATCTAGACATAATGTTAGGGAACAAAGGTTGTGAAAAGTACAACGTTGAGTTACGCATTAGCAACAAAAACTGCGAAAATATAACTTACAAAATTAAACACTTTGATAGCGTTGTTGAGAGCGAATCATACGATTCCGATCTGATACGGCTTACAGTCAGTGACTTAAAAAACTCGAACTCTGCCTTAGTTAGTTACGTTAAAGTTACCAACACTTTAGAAAAACTTTTGAATTATTGCGGTCGAATTGGGTCTTGCCTGGGATGGTACTTGAGTCGATTACCAAATCATCGCGGCGACACGCCGAAATCAGAAACTTACGACGTCCACATTCGTCGCTTGCTGCCAATGGCCATCGTTGGTTCGAAGCAGGAGGACAGTGCATTGATGGCGTACATCAAACAAAATCATCCAAATATAATCATACAAAACTACGGTGCTGTCTACGGCTGCATGCTCTCATCTGGACCTGTTAATGTGCTTGTAAATGCGCAATCCAACTCTAAAGAATGAGTAAAAATGGCAAAGTACATTAATTTAATCAACGGAAATCTTAACTAATTTGTCTGTGTTCAAAAATTGTATTTTTTTCAGATAATTATGTAACTTAGTAAATTCGTTTGATATCGTTTTGATTGCTTTAATTAAAGGATTTTGTAAACGCCATATTCGACCCAGAAGCTTGAAATTCTAACCATAGACTAATTAATACTTTACTATGTTGTATAGTTTTCGATGTCATTTTGTAGAATAGTCTGTCTGCGCATTTTTATAGTAGTATATTTGATTAAAAGTCACTAGTTATAAAGAGGTGCCAGGATAGTGGCGAGTTCTTCGGTTTTCCCTTGAATTTTAAGAGGTTAACTGTAATAGTAAGTGTTGGCTCACGTTGCATGAAGGGCTTGCCACCACCCTTCTATGCATTGTAACCCGGCCACCTGAATTAAAGGCATTAAAGGTCGCTAGATAACTTGGACCTAAAGTCGTACCTTCGGTATTAGCCAAGCTGATTATTATTATTAATGTTAGGTTTGGCTTTGGTATTAACCTAGCTGTTAAAATAAATCAAAATCAATATCTTTATATATTATTTATAACAGACTGAATGGGTATACAACTTTTGAAGGCCAATTAGTTTGGCAACCAAATTTGTACAACTAATTGGGAGTGAAATAAGATGTATGAACATTTAAGTTTATTCCACCATTTCTGATATGTGACCGTTTTTTGGATGTACAATCTTTTTGATATATTCAACTATTCGAAATTCAAGCCAAGAAATGGATTTATTCCATGACTTAACTGAAAAGGGAATTGGGAACCTTTGATCCGTCGTCTGTTTAGTATATTATATATCTTGTATTGAAATTGTAGCGTAAGCCTTTTGTTTTGGTCTTAATTTAGGGTTAGTGGTAAATTCTAGTAAGTCGACAAATGGAAAACTTTCCACCCAACAAAAAACTCTTGTTAATAAAAAAAAGGGCCTTGATTGAGCCTTACACATTAACTTAAGAAACTTCTTCCGCGGTTCTTAAAATCAAATAATATCTACAAGTAAAATGAAAAGTAGGCCGCCTAGACTACTCTGGGCACCACCACTGTGTAAAGAAGGATGATTTTCTTACAGATTTTTCATACAATTTTGCAGCCCTTTAAACAAGGTTAAGATCCAATTTAAGATCTACTCTCCGACATACTGTCCAGTCCGAATCACTTTAGACTATCTGACCCAAACATTATCCACCTTCTGAACCATGCACCAAGCACTAGCCTCGTGCAAGTGAAATACGAATAATCGATCATTCTGGACGATACATTTATAAAGAAAACATCGCGCACCACTCTTGGATATTAAAAAAATGGGAGCTCTGATATACATCAAGCTCGAGAAGTATCGAAAGAGTTCACACGCTACTTAAAGAAAGTGGCGGATCTCTAAAAAACCCCTTCGATGCTTTTCCGAATTTCACTAAAAAGACCCTGTAAAGTATCGCCACCTATCCTAACCACTGCGCCAAATATTTGAATGTTATCACCCGACGAAAAGCTCCGACGGCTACTCACTTTAGCCACCGAAACAATTACTAGTAATTCATTAAAATATGCTTAACCCACTACATTTTGTGCTAATGGACCTTTTCGATGATGTGTTCACGCATGCGTGGAAAGGACGCTGTTGCTTATTTTTAACTTTTGGTGCTGCTTTCCTTTATTTTCTAATCATGTCTAAAAATTTCAATAACTACACTATTATTCAACTTAAAATATTGTTGAAAGAAAAGGGATTAGTATGGAAATCTAATTCGCAAATAGTTCCAATACGTAGAAGCATTAGAAAATGTACGTTACCGTGATGAAAGTCAACTTATAGAACCTATAGACCAAGGCTTAGGAACCAAACTTCACGATGGAGTCTATTGACATAAATAATTCATTTTGGAAGAAAACAAATCCAGAAGCTTTTTAAACATTTGTGATCAGTATCTAATGGGATAAAACTGATTATTTCCAAGTTAAAAACCAATATTTTACGACTTAAGTTTTCCGAATGATTATCTCCTTTTATTAATATAAAGTAATTTACAATATTTCATTCAATCGATAATTTATTGATCAAAATGTTGAAATTTAAAGTTAAGTAACAAAATTAACTAATTAAAGGTTTATGTTTGTCAAATTAGCGCAAACACTAAATATTTGACTAATTGGTTTGATTTGGGTGATGGGAAGGACACCATCTAATGAAAGTTTCTGATTCGTCCTATGGACCTTTCAACGTGAATTCGTAATTCAGCAATTACTTCCTCTTCCGTAAATAGGTAATAATATAAAATGCGCCATTTGGCTTGCTCAACTTGTTGTAATGTTGCCTTTCACGTCACTGCCTACGTAACGCGCTGGAAATTTGCAACCGCGCCAACCAAATGTTTGTTAAAAGTATTGAGTCTATTCTATGGTCTATTGACTAGAGATTTATAGAGCAAGACGAAAGTTATTATTTATGCCAAGGCTTTGGTATATATTACATGTAATTTCTAATTATTACTTGTTAACATGCCGTAACTTCGATACCAACAGTCACTGATTACTATAAATATACGGTAGAAGCTAACATATAATTAAATTGTTAGTAAAACAAAACAATAATCCATTAAATCACCAATTCACTGACTACAGTTTAACCGCTGAAAATGCCCGAAATAACTCTGGAAATGAGAGCCTGTCTAAGGCTGTCTTTCTCTCAGAATGGTCAGAATCTTATCATTCTGAATACGAGCGCACTCTTATTTAACAGAAAGACGTCACGGGCAACATTTTCCCCTCACAACCCCTCCAATTTTATAGAATAACCTATTGCTCTCTATTAGATTTTTTTAATGGTGGTATATTTAGTATACAAAGTTTCTCTTCCAACATTTAATGAATGAAAAACCCTTTGTCGGCTATTACGTTGTCACCGACATCTAGCATATAAAGGGGTTGGCAAAATCGGTGTTTTTTATTGTTTAAAACACAATTCGTTGTTTATAATGGTTTTTAATTTAAACTAAAAAACCATAATGAACTCTTCTTCATACTTATTTATCAATAGAAGGATACATTTTAAGAAAAAGTAGTATTTTAAGGCGGGCTAGCGATAGATTTATTACCCCCTACGACGTCATACCAGTCAGATACCTTATATAAGCGTAATTTGAGATACCAAGAAAACAGTGACAAGGATATTGTTCAATTTAAACAATTTAATCAAAGCCTGACACGTTTTATAAGTAAACGGACTAGAAAAAGACAAATAATATCCATAAATTTAATCATCTGAATTAATGAGAAATCATAGAAGTATCTAAGTTCAATTTAGCTGCAGGGAAAGTATCTCACTCCCTGCAGGAGTAGTAGTTTTATTTCTTGTTTTTTGAAAATGCAGGTCCTACTGTTGTTTGCTAGTCTTGACGTATCTGAATTTTATATAACTCCTTTTTATTAATTATAACGTAAATGCGCTGGAAAATAGAATTTTTTTATTTATGGATGCACAATTTTTATTAGGTCTAATCAAAATGTAATGACTGTGAGTCTCAACTCGTCGAAAGGATGTCAAATAGAAAACCTGTAGTGGGGGGGCGGAGTGGTTAGCACTTTCGCCTCGCAGCAAGAGGAGCCGGGTTCGATCCCAGCTTGTTGCACTGGGTGAAAACTCGGAACAACTCCTTCTGCGTTGAGTTTGCAAGTTCTCTCCACACTGGTTTAAGGGGTTTTTCCCCGAGTTCTTCGGTTTCTCCTTCCATAAAAACTTGTCTAGGTTAACGGTAATAGTTAGTGTAGGGAGCTGTTGGCTCGATCTCGTGGCATGCAGGGCTTGCCACCACCCTCCTACGCATTGTAACCCGGCCACCTAAATTAAGGGCTTCAAAAGTCACATGATGACTTAGGCCTAAGGTGGTGCCTTGGGTATTAGCCTAGCTGATTATTTATTTATTTATTTATGTGCCGAACGGTTTCACCATATTCATCGTTTTGAAATACAGTATTTCACATTTCGGGGGTAATGAGGCGTGGCACTCTTTTTGAAACGACAATCTGGCTCATTTAGCTATTGACTTTTCCTATTAGTTTTTTAATCTAATAGGCCTGTGTTTGCATCTAGTCGTATTCGAAACCTATTTTAACCCTGATAGGCGAGAAGATAAATAGACCACAGGTTTAAAGGTCAGTAAAAACCTTAAATTTATTTAGTATTTAAATAACTGTAATACAAACTGTCTAACATTATTTTCGTTATCAATCTTAACTATCATGCCTCAATATTCCAGAGCTGATCGTATGGAAATAGTGGCCATTTACTACGCGGAAGGTGGAAGAAATCTACGACGAGTGAGTGAGACCTTTGAGCAACGACATCCAGATAGAAGACCATCCATAACTACTGTAAGGCGAGCTGTAAATGACTTTCACCAGTATGGTAACGTACATGTAAAACCTCGATTTCGTGGGCCTGGTCAGCGGGATTTGGACTTCGAAAACACCGTTTTAGCCTATTTTGCCGCATACCTACGTAGTAGTTGTGCCACGGCGAGTAAGGATTTGGCTTGCAGTAAAACTCGCATTTGGGAAATTTTACATAGGAATAAGTACCGTCCTTACAGAGCAACGCTTAACCACGGTTTACGAGATGGAGACGCTCAACAACGGCGGGATTTTTGCAACTGGCTGCTAAACTCCGTGCACGTCGACCCACAATTCCTCCGAAACATGTTATTCTCGGATGAATCCTCGTTTGCAAGAGACGGCCCTTACAATCACCAAAATAATCCTGTTTGGGAAAACACAAATCCACACTGGGGATATGAACACCGTCACCAATTTCAATTTGGGCGCTTGAATGTTTGGATTGGTCTTGTTGGAAACCGGTTAATTGGCCCAGTATTCTTACCGCAAAATCAATAAAAATGGCCAGAGTTATTTAGATTTCTTCAGAAATGAGCTAGAACAACAACTTGACGAACTGCCGTTGGCGCAAAGAGCAAGACTGTGGTTTCAGCAAGACGGTGCCCCGCCTCATTACCACAGAGCCGTGAGAGATTACCTAAACAACGAATTTCCACAACGATGGATAGGGAGAAACGGTCCCGTACACTGGCCAGCAAGGTCGCCCGATCCGACTCCGTTGGATTTCATTCTTTGGGGCTTCGTCAAGGACAAGGTGTACGCCACTCCGGTTGAGACCCTTGAAGAGCTGCGTCAACGAATTGTAAGCGCTTGCCGGGAAGTAACCCCGGAAATGATTCAAGCCGCCTTCGACAATATGATTGTTCACGCCCAAGCCTGCATCGCAGCCGAAGGTGGTATTTTCGACACGTACTTATAAATTTTGCTTGTAAGTAGATAAATAAAATGTCTCTTTCGCATTTTTCATCCTACGAAATTAAATCGTGTAATACCTTCTTCGCCATTGGCTCCTTGATTTTTCTGCGGTGACTATTGCGATAAACACCAGATTAACAAATTTCTGACTTTCATAAAGTTACACTACTCTCCCAATGGAATTAAAAAAAAGTTATTTTAGCTTGCCCAACTTGTCACTTTTTCAAGTCGTATTTTTTCAGTGAAAAAGACGTCTATTTTTTTCGCGCCAACGCTATTTGTACGTTTTCGGTGACGCTCTACAATTTTCTCATTGACAATTTTATGTATAGCACCTAGCGGTTAAAATTTAAAATTTCAAAAAGCGTGAAAATATTTTTCGATTTAGATGCAATTTTTTTAGAAAGTGTCCCCAGGCACGTATAATGTACAGTACAAATTTCAACTTTCTAGAAAACATAGTTTTTGAAAAAAAATCACTTTTTCGAGCAAAAAAAAACACGCTGTATAGATATATATATATATATATATATATATATATATATATATATATATATATATATATATATATATATATATATATATATATATATATATATATATATATATATATATATTGCTCTTGGTTTCTTTCTTCAGGTTTGTTTATGGAATTATCCTCGTAATCATGAACTGACAGGGAAGTCTTCAGATAGTCAGAATGAAAGGGTTCCACTTTCAGTTCTTAAGCTCTTTTAAGCTTCCAAAACACAATTAATTTCAAAACTCAAAAAACTCTTTTGGGCATATCTTTTTGACTTCCATCATTGTAGGCCTTTCTTCTAGAAATAATGATCAATCCATAGCGCTTGTTGTTTGAGTTTATTTTTCGCTCAAAGGATTAAAGCAGATTCCAATAAGGTGTGTTCAGAAACCTTATCCATATCCGTCTGTGCCGGAACTAAAGAACTCTTTGACTGTTTCATAAACAGAGTCGGTAACCAATCCCAGGACCCAGGGTAGCCACTAGCAAAGTGTCAGCTACACACTCTGCTTGTATGTGACGCTTTCCAATTTTTCCTTTTAATTAGCTTTTGCCACAATTTAATCCTTGCAATAGGCATCCGGCAGCATTTTATTAATATCTTTCGGCCTCTTTTGTACCTGATCGAGTCTTACAGCCAGCCACACAACATGAAGGCCCGAGTATTAAAGCCAGCCACACAGACCAACGCGCATGCGCACCCTTCTCCCTCTCCCCTTAATTCGAAAAGGACTTTTCATATTTTAAAAAGGGTGCTTCAACCTTTTCTAAATATCGGCTAATTTTCGTTTTAAAGATAATAAGATGAAGAACACTTCTTTAAATTACCAAGTACGTTTAATTAATTGAAAATAGGTATATCAATTTCGCTGTCAAATTGAAACGGTGAAAAATCCGCACCATTTCATTTTAATTGGGAACCTACCAGCAGAGACACTCAGCGGAAAACGCAAAAACCAACTTGGATAGGTTAATACTGACACGCGCGTCTACCATGAACTACTTCACGTGGTTGCTGAGTCACCATGGTTAGAGACCGGACTCATACGACGCTATTTAATGTTCGTCAAAGCTTCCAAAGAGGGCGCTACTGTCACAAGGTTACGAAAGCGAAAATTTAAAAATAAATTACAAAACAACCGCTAAATATTTCTATACGCGGTTTTTGCCACAAAAGCAGAACTTTCTTCGTCATACGCTCATGCTACTGGTTGGTCCGTCCCCTTTAAGTTAATTTTGTTCATTCCGAAAAAACCTTATTATAACTTACGAAAGAGACTTGATGCTTAGCCTTGGTCATAAGACCGAGAACGTGTTAAATGGGAGAGACTTGCGCTTGAAAGGTACTTTGAAGTGACGTCCCGTTGTAAATATGCAGCTCCGTAAAGACCTAACTTTTGGAAATCTTAAACCATCGGACCTAATACGCTAAGTCATACGCGCTGTCGAAAACGACCATCCAAATAAGAAGAGTTGGTGAAACATCGCTATTCTAGAAACCACGCTCCGAAATAAGAATTGCATTTCTTAGAAGGGCAGATCCTTCTTGGAGGATAAGTCCCTTTGCTGGAAGCCGCCCTTTTCTCTGTTAAATGGCTCAGCTCCCGTTCGCGAAACAAATTTCTTTTCAGGCCGTTGGTTTCTCAAGAGGATCCGCTGAAATAAACATTCCTGTTACACTCGTGCCAATAAAACCGCGGAAAACTTTATTTCTCACCTCCGGAACATACCATGGCCTACTCTCTAAGAGCTCATTCACCACATATTCAAGCGAACAAGATCCAGGATCCCCAGAAACAATAAAAGATTTCCGCGTTTTGGAGTCTTATTCTGCATGGTCGCCAATGGAAGACTTTTCCTCTTTCTTCTACACGTACTTGTTCACCTCCTTCGTCTCGCTTTCACCAATGCTTGAAGCGACAGACTGGTTGTTCGAGTGTAGTATTCGGATGGTGTGATAGACCTAGTGTAACATTTGGTACGATTCGTTGAGATTTCCAAACGTTAAGTTCATAAGAGCCACCTAAGGACTGACAAACAAATAGTGATAGACCTAGTGTATTTGGTACGATTGGTTGAGATTTCCAAAAGTTAAGTTTATAAGAACCACCTATGGACTGCCATGCAATAGTGAAAGATCTAGTGTATTTGGTACGATTGGTTGAGATTTCCAAACATTAAGTTTATAATAAACACCTATGGACTTCCATGCAATTAGTGATCAAACGAGTGAAAAGTTAAAAAAAAGTCCATGACCCTCAAATAGAGCGAAACTGGTCTATCGTTGAAAATTCAGTTTATTTTATTTAATTTTTAATTCGATTTACGAATTTTTATTGTATGCTTGAAGATCTATTGGTACAAGTAACTCGTAAGTGTTATAATTACTTTAAATTTGTTTCGGGTTTAGCATTTTTATCCTTTTTAGTGTAGACTTTTCTACGACTTTTCGCACGTTTGATCATTCTTGAGATTTCCAAAGCTAAATAATAGTCGTATATTTACCAAAGGACACTCGAAATAATTTCAAAGTACTTTTCAAATGCTAGTCTCGCGTATTTAACACGCTCGCCGTCTTATGACCAAGGCTTAACGTCAAGTTTGTTTCGTAATTTCTGATAAACATATTTTTGAATGAGCGAAAATAACTGAAAGGGGAAGCGCCAAGCTTCAACAGAAGCATGAGCGTACAGTTGGCGAGTCCCGTTGTAACCATGGTGACTCCACCTGTAACCATGGCGACTCCTTAAATACGTTCACCGTTTTATAACCGAGGCTTAGCGTCAAATTATTATTATTATTTTTGGGCTGATTTCCGTTTTCTTTTGAGATTTTAAAGCGAGTCTCGGCTTCGATTCGTTTCGTATGTCGCCAAAAATAAAATCTAAACAAGTTAGTCAAGCCACAATGGGTCTTGAAATCGGGTCCTTCGTTTAGTAGTAGTTTCGAATTAATTTCTATGTCTACCAATAGATGGAAGCACATGTTAGGAGCTTTTTTTTAATGTGTTATTTTATTTTTCTGAAAGAACCGAGACTTTCATCATAGAAACTACAAGAGGAATAGAAAGAGTCGATGAAAAGTGTTACGGGCTCGTTACGGGCAAAAGGTTCTCCGTTCATTTCCGCTTGAATCTAATTGGCCGTCATTTCCAAGCTTTTTTTTTTGATTGGACCAGAGATAACCGGAAATGAAGGGAGAACCTTTTGCCCGTGTCATCTTAGTAAAGCACGAACAAAGGCAGGGCCTTCTATTCCTGTGGTATTTCTATGCTTTCATTAAAGTATTATTTTTCTATTGATTTTTGGTTTCTTTGAAGTTTTTTCAGTATTAATTTCGTATTCATTTTTTTTTAGATTTTAAAGTATAGCTTTCTTATTGATTTCTTGTTTCTTGCACTCTGATTTTGAAATTTTTAGACTAGTTGTAGGTAGTTTCAATTTCATTTTAAGATTTCCCAAGCCGTTTTTCTGTATAGTGTAAGGTCGGTTCGCAAATTTTAAATTGACATCGGTGGTCTTAGATATTTGAGATGATAATGTAAGTCTTTTGGGAAAATCGTATCACGTGAAAATATACTTTTGGAAATGATACGACTGAGTTTCGGGGTCACTAGAGGCAAACCAGTCTTAACTACACTAGCCTGAAGCTACAGTGTATCAACATTCAATGTTTTTTTTACAGAGCGGCTCGGTAAACGGATGAAATTCGAATAAAAATGGAACGCGAAGGAATGGAAGTCGTATCCTTCGTGGCTGGGCGCCGAAGATTCGGCCGCTCGATCGATAGCTCGTTTCGCCTTCAGGGAGGAGGGCTTCCTTTCTTGACACAGTTGTTTCGCTCCGCAGCCACCGAACAAGGTGCCTAATTCAATGGACAACCGGAATTTCTATAAATTGATAATACACCGCGCCGAGTTCGCTTACTTTTGGCCCACTCCGCGACCCCCCCCCCCCCCACTATTATCATATACGCGCCGGCTAAGAGGGGCCACTCTGCCGAGCCACACGCTCGTTAAATCGTAGCTGGCGAGGTTGGCCTTTCCCCAAGATTCTAACCTCCTCGTAGTCTCTCGAGTAACCGGTCTTTAAGCCGAACTTTATAAATGAAAGCGTCGATTTCCCCCACAACAAAGGAACAGTCTAGGGCTGTGCGAGTAGTGGTTTTAGGCAATCGAGTCGGGTATCGAGTTGGAATTTTTTTTTAATTGAGTATTCGAGTCGAGTAATATTGAAGTCGAGTCGAGTAATCGAGTACTTGATTAAAGGAAAATTTTCTCTTATTCAAGTCAAGTAATTCAGAAAAAAACCTCGAGTATTATTTTTAACGAGTCTTGTTATTGAGTACTTGATACGAAGCTGGTTTTATTCGAGTAATTAGGAAATTAAATTTAAAATGAGTATAAACTAACTTTCAATGCCGAAAAATATTCCTTTACTTTAAATGAACGACAGTTTCCACAACTTTATTATTTATTATTAACCTTATAGTGACTAGTGGGATATAAAAGACTAGTATATTAGGCTTTTAGCCTAATTATAGTAATGAATAGAAAAATAACAATACAATATAATTTTTTTTTAATTATTAATGTACTGACTGTCCGTATATTGTCTAGGAAGTTAAGACTCCGGAATCCTAATGCCAGCCGACATCCGAACCAAAACCAAAACATAATAGTATTGCTTGGAGAAAAACCACGCAGGCGCACTACGTATTAAAAACGTGATCAATCCCCAAGGTCATTCAAAGCATTTGTTGTTTGTACGTCTTGTAGGTACCACTTATTAAGTTATTATTGCCACCACAAAAAGTTGCAAAAACCCCTCTTTGAACTTATTCGAGTAATCGAGTACCTGATTATGCAATTTTATGGTACTCAATAATCGACGAGTATTTTGCAATTACTTATTTGAGGTCGAGTTCGAGTACTCAACCTCAAAAATTGCCGAGTAAAGGATGATGTTCGAGTACTCGCACAGCCCTAAGGAACACACGTCAGACGGCTCAAATTCATTTACCCTTTTGGAATTTATTCGAATTAACGAAATTTCGCGTGTCTTTCTATCTGACTTTCAGTTTGGAATTTGATTGAAGGCACTAATAAGCTCAATCTAACTTTAAACTAAAGACTAAAGAGGTGTGGCTTGCACAAGATATTTTCAATCTTAAAAATCGTGTATTCCAGAACACGATATATGTATATGTTATGTTTTCCTCCATTTCTCAAAAACGAAAATGTATTACATTTTGTCGTGCATTTCACAAAACGCTATTAAGATTTTGGTAACTATACTATACTGTGTGAAATACAGGCTCAAACAGGATCAAAATAAAAATTAACATTTACTTGATTAAAATGTTAATATACAGGGTCTTTTTTTTTGCTCGGAAAAGTGTTTTTTTTCAAAAACTATTTATAGTACCGATTTCAAATTTGGAAGGTCAATTCTCTATACCGGGGGACATCAGTTTGAGAAATTTGAGCGTTTTCGGTAATGTTTTTCACCAATTTTGAAAAATTATTTTTAGACCACTAGGTGCGAGATAAAAAAATTCTATTATAAATTTGTAGGCCGTCATCGAAAACCCTTAAAAATTGTTCACTCGACGAAAAACAATTTATTTATCAGTGAAAATTCGAGCTTGAAAAATTTACAAGTTGGTGAAGCCAAATTACGATTGTTTGAAACGATAATTGAAAAGGGAACAAGTCTAATACAAACGTAGTAGAGTTTTCACACTTGAAAAAATGTACACGTTTGGTTTTTAAATGCAGATATTTTATTCACATAAATTTTTACAAAACATTTTCAATAATATCACCATTGGCTGCAACACAGGTTTGTGCGCGGACAATTAAGTTCTCAAACGCTTTCTCTACCATTTCTGGTGTGACGTCTCGGCAAGCACTGATTATTCGTCTAATGAGTTCCTCCCTAGTTTCAATGGGCGTGGCGTATACCTTTGCTTTAACGAATCCCCAGAGAAAATAATCCAGCGGTGTTAGGTCAGGTGACCTTGCTGGCCAATGCACTGGACCATTTCTCCCTATCCACCTTTCAGGAAACTCGTTGTTGAGGTGCTCAGTTACTTGCCGGGAAAAATGCGGAGGGGCGCCATCTTGCTGAAACCACAACTGACGTCTTTCAGCCAATGGAAGGTCGTCGATTGCGTCACTCAGTTCGTTCTGTAGAAAATGTAAATACCTTTGGCCGTTGAGGTTCGTCGGCAGGAAAAAGGGACCAATCAAACGGTTTCCAACAAGTCCAACCCAAACATTGACCCGTTCAAATTGAACCAGGTGATGATATTCAAAACCCCAATGTGGGTTGATGTCAGACCAAAGATGGCTGTTTTGATGATTAAAGGGCCCATCTCTAGAAAATGACGCTTCGTCGGAGAACAAAACATGGCGCAAAAATTGTCTATCTTCTTGGACAGCATTTAGTAACCAGTTGCTAAATTCATAACGTCTTTGATGGTCTCCGTCAATTAGTCCTTGGTGGAGCGTAGCTCTGTATGGGTGATAGCGATTCTTACGAAGAATTTTCCACACACGATTTGCAGAACAATCCAAATCAGCAGCGGCGTTAGCGCAACTGTGACGAGGATATGCCACAAAGTACGCGAGTACATTGTTCTCGAAGTCTAAATCCGGTTGACCCAATCCGCGAAACCTAGGTTGCAAGTTACCAAATTGATTGAAATCGTGAATTGCTCGTCTTACTGTATTTACAGATGGTGCTCCATTTGGATGTCTTTCTGCGAAGATTTCAGTCACTCTTCTAAGGTTTTGCGCTGCTTCTCCATAGTAAATGGCAACTATCTCGGTACGCTCAGCTACTGAATAACGAGGCATTGTTCGAAATATTATCAAACACTGATAATAATCTGCCAAAGTTTTCCTTTAAATACCCAATGCATGTTTAGGATTGACCTATAGCCTCGTGTTTTTTAAATCCGGTCGTTTTTTTAACCAAAGTTTCAACTGGATTAGGTAATTCGGTTTCAATTATCGTTTCAAACAATCGTAATTTGGCTTCACCAACTTGTAAATTTTTCAAGCTCGAATTTTCACTGATAAATAAATTGTTTTTCGTCGAGTGAACAATTTTTAAGGGTTTTCGATGACGGCCTACAACTTTATAATAGAAATTTTTTATCTCGCACCTAGTGGTCGAAAAATAATTTTTCAAAATTGGTGAAAAACATTACCGAAAACGCTCAAATTTCTCAAACTGATGTCCCCCGGTATAGATAATTGACCTTCCAAATTTGAAATCGGTACTATAAATAGTTTTTGAAAAAAAAAACACTTTTCCGAGCAAAAAAAAAGACCCTGTATAAATAGACTAGAATAGAATTAAAATATTTATATTTTTATTGTACAATAAATACCATATATATACTGTTTTACGAAAAAAATTTCAATCAAGTTTGCAGTACGAAAAAAAATGCTTCACTTAGTTTTACAGTATTATGAGTCTCGTTATTTAACCATCCACAGCAGCCAGTAAAGTTCTCAAAAAAACAAACGCTGCTTTTAAACTATTTCCAAGTTATACTAAAATTTAAATTTTACCGATAAATATTAAAATAATTTATCAGTATTAGAAGAGTTCGCTCTTGTAGCAAATTAATGACAAAATGTACTTATAATACGATTAGATATCCACTTTAAATAGCCGGAAATGGCATACTGTTAAAACAATTATAGATTGGTGCTGTAAACTTTATTGAAATTGAAAAACATTCGTGTATGTTAAAAACTGAAATAATTTTCAATTTGAATCCTCTTAAAAATCGACATAAGTACCCTCGCAAAATCTGTCTCATACTTGGCTGCGGTGAATGACACCTTTGGCTAAGCGTTTTCCTATGTCATTTCTTCAGAACGATAAGGGTATTGTTAATCTATAGATTTCAGTAAGCAACCTCGACGTCAGCGGCCATCACCAAAGGGATACTAATAGCCACTTCTCCACTGATTGTAAAATGGATCCTAATAAAATAAAGAAGGTTTTTTTTTCTGCTTAGGGAAAAAGATTAAATTATTTGTAATTATGTGGTGGTGTCAATATCTTAAGAGATGTAGCTACCTTTTTCAAAAGTTGAACTTCCGGCGTTTTAGTCAGGTGGAAGTAGCACCCTCGTGGCTCCAAAACAATATTCAAACAACCAGTAGGGTGGACTAGCCTGTTCAGTCCGCCTTTGTTTGTTACAAACTTTTACACATTTTACAGAAGCTATAATGACTTTTCTTGAGACCCCACAAAGGAACTTCCAGTTTCATTTAAAATTCATTAGTGGGCACCCAAGTAAAACTATAAATAAGCTATAGCCTAACCGTGGCACCGTCACTATTATTATTTTAGTATAAATTACAAGGCCATTTCAAATTTAATAGTAGAAATTACTCAGCACAGCTTAAACAGACCAACAGCAGACATTAATTTTTCGCAAAACAAAAAATGCCAGTATCTCGAAGCTGTTTGTCAGCTAAGCCTAGCCCGTCTTTGAATCCTTATTTGTCCATATATCACGAATACCTCGCCGCAGCTGCCGCTACACACGAGTTATTATTTTCAGTCAAAACAAGAAGCTAAATGGCTACTTTTTACAATTGGTTTCTTCATCATTTGAAGGTGCCCGCAGTGACAAATCCGCGAAATCAAAAGTGACATACCGTTTTTCAGAAGTCCAATCTTTTGAGGTCTTTTTTTCTGGAACGAGAAAAGAGCAAAGGGAAATCACACACCAGCAGGGGGCGCAAAAAGCGTCACCGCTACAAGTGAGAACGAAATAGATGGGGGCGTGATAATGACGGCTGGAAATTGATTTGAGCTCGGTTATAATAGTGGCTTTCGGAAGCCAGGACCAGCGCTCGGCGAAAATAAGTCAGGAGCCACGCGCGCCGCTAATTCTCCTGCGGGACTCGTTAACAATGGCTTCCTCCCTTTTTTCCCGCCATTAATCACGACGTTTGGAAGCCTGCCCTGGATCTTGGTCCACGCCGCCTTTTGTACCAAAGTTTTTACTAATTTACTTTCTCTTTTTTTGGCCCCGTTCAGCGTCGTACGTGGGCCCTCCCGCGGTGGCTTCTGGCAATAAGCCTAAACTGGTGTTGACGCGATATTATCTACTATCTTGCCAGATTTTTAAGCCTCCCTTATGCGCTTATTTTATCATTTGACCCTGCGCTATTTCTTTGTCTTAGTCTGCTTTGGAATGGAAAATATACTTTACACCATAAGTAACGTAATACCTTTAAGTATGACACTTCCTTATTGTTTAAATGCAAATTGTTTATGCTAACCTTTTCTTTGACACTGTCATCTTGGAGCAACAAACAACTTTAAACACGCTAACGCAGTGTAGCGTACAAATTTCATTGGACGGACCTTTATGCTGAACGTTTTACGGAAAGGGGGAAGACAATTTCCAAATTTTCCCCTTCCGACGGCAGCAGGCGCTAAAGCGTCTAAATAATGAAAAATCTACTCAAGAATATGCACGACTTTTGACGGGTTGCCTTCTCCTTGTATGGGGTGCTATGGTTGGTGCTGCTAGCTGCCATTCTAAACCAGCTTCTACTTGGACTTGCGCTTGCACCCGAACTGAGAAGAATATTATCGTTCTTGGTAGTAGCATATTTTGCCTTGGGCATATTTAGACACTAGGTGGCCCTATGAGGAACTATAAACCTAGATTGCGCAATATCTCTGAAAATCAGTTCATTAATGATTTATGCCAATTGACCTATTTATTGTTATTATGTTACTCATGAATACACCAAATCCATTTATGCCTGGCAACAATTGTCAAAAATATTGAACACTCTAATGTAAGTCGTTTCAGAAATCTGGCTATCAATTTGAAAATCCCGAAGATCGTTTCAAAATGTCCCAAAATCAGCAGAAATAATTGAAATTAATGACATTATAAGTCGCTCGATGACTTGGGCCTACGGTGGTGTTTTGAGTATTAGCATAACCACTTATAACTATTATAATTATTTAAGCGTCTATTCCAATTGTAAAAAGTCTCAAGTTTTTTTCCCCTAAATATGAAAAGAAATTTTTACTGCAATTATCTTACATCGAAGTTCTAAAACTAGGAGTTCATCAAGAAATGGTTATTGTACTGCCATTTCGTCAGAGGCGAACACGCGCAGACGACCTCCGTCCTGTTAAAGGGACTTTCAAGAGACCCTCTAGTCAATTTAAAATACGTCATTCGGTCGCCGTTCGTTGTTAAGCCAAAGTTACGACCGAATGACGTATTTCAAATCGATTAGGTCTTTCTTGAAAGTCCCTTTAACTGTAGCTCTCGAAGCGAAATCTGTCACAATTCCTGTGAGCCCAAAATTTAATTAAAATCTTTACCTATCGTGCAAAGGCGACATTAACGTATTCCAGTCAAAGGAAATGCAGATACATATTAAAAAACAAGTCACAGCTACCATTAAGCTCCAAATAATTTATCAGTGATTTTTAAATCTTTTCCACAAATCATCGGTGTCGTCTCGCTTTGGTAAACCCGAATCCGATTAAAATAAAATTGAACAATTTGTCAAAAGACAAAATATAATACGGCGTCTACCTTAATATTAATTTCTTTGTTAAATTTTAATTTAATATTCATTTCATTTTTAATTTTTATTGAATATTCATTTCATTAGTAATTTACATTTAATATTCATTTCATTAGAAATTTTCAATTAATATTCATTTCATTGTTAATTTTCATTTAATATTCATTTCATTAGAAATTTTCAATTAATATTCATTTCATTGTTAATTTTCATTTAATATTCATTTCATTAGAAATTTTCAATTAATGTTCATTTCATTGTTAATTTTCATTTCATATTTATTTCATTGTTAATATTAATTTAATATTTATTTCATTGTTAATATTAATTTAATATTAATTTCATTGTTAATATGAATTTAATATTTATTTCATTGTTAATATTAATTTAATATTTATTTCATTGTTAATATTAATTTAATATTTATTTCATTGTTAATATTAATTTAATATTTATTTCATTGTTAATATTAATTTAATATTTATTTCATCGTTAATATTAATTTAATATTTATTTCATTCTTTATATTAATTTAATATTTATTTCATTGTTAATATTAATTTAATATTTATTTCATTGTTAATATTAATTTAATATTTATTTCATTGTTAATATTAATTTAATATTAATTTCATTGTTAATATGAATTTAATATTTATTTCATTGTTAATATTAATTTAATATTTATTTCATTGTTAATATTAATTTAATATTTATTTCATTGTTAATATTAATTTAATATTTATTTCATTGTTAATATTAATTTAATATTTATTTCATCGTTAATATTAATTTAATATTTATTTCATTCTTTATATTAATTTAATATTTATTTCATTGTTAATATTAATTTAATATTTATTTCATTGTTAATATTAATTTAATATTTATTTCATCGTTAATATTAATTTAATATTTATTTCATTCTTTATATTAATTTAATATTTATTTCATTGTTAATATTAATTTAATATTTATTTCATTGTTAATATTAATTTAATATTTATTTCATTGTTAATATTAATTTAATATTTATATCATTGTTAATATTAATTTAATATTTCTTTCATTGTTAATATTAATTAAATATTTCTTTCATTGTTAATATTAATGTAATATTTATTTCATTGTTAATATTAATGTAATATTTATTTCATTGTTAATATTAATTTAATATTTATTTCATTGTTAATATTAATTTTATATTTATTTCATTGTTAATATTAATTTTATATTTATTTCATTGTTAATATTAATTTTATATTTATTTCATTGTTAATATTAATTTTATATTTATTTCATTGTTAATATTAATTTTATATTTATTTCATTGTTAATATTAATTTTATATTTATTTCATTGTTAATATTAATTTTATATTTATTTCATTGTTAATATTAATTCAATATTTATTTCATTGTTAATATTAATTTTATATTTATTTCATTGTTAATATTAATTTTATATTTATTTCATTGTTAATATTAATTTTATATTTATTTCATTGTTAATATTAATTTTATATTTATTTCATTGTTAATATTAATTTTATATTTATTTCATTGTTAATATTAATTCAATATTTATTTCATTGTTAATATTAATTTTATATTTATTTCATTGTTAATATTAATTCAATATTTATTTCATTGTTAATATTAATTTTATATTTATTTCATTGTTAATATTAATTCAATATTTATTTCATTGTTAATATTAATTAAATATTAATTTCATTCTAAATGACCCTTTTAAGTTTATCCCCAGCCCACTAGAGTTCTTCATATTCCTAGAACAGAAAGTGACGAAGCAAAGTGAAAAGTACTTTATAAACTCTCCCTCTTTGCCCTAGTAGTCAGTTTGTAGATATCTAATGGCTGTTGTACCTTTCACAATGTTGTCAATAAAAACGAAATGTATGATATTTGTCTCTTTATCAGATAAAAATTCCTATGCCATTAAAGATGAGCCGAACTAAATAAACTATTTTAAAAAGCAGCAATGTGATGTTTGGAGAATGGGACATCTAAACAGGATATTGGCGTCACTTTAATAAATGTCGAGCCTAGGGCCCGTGTGGTGGTTAATCCGCTTTGAACTAAATGAACGCATCCTCCACCCAAGGATACAATCATTGAGCTCTAGGCAGATGATGACTAGCGAAGACCTTGGCTGCTCATTATAACTATACGTCTTTAGTTGCCGAAATCCGGCACTGCCGAAGCATCACGATTATTAATCCAACTTCTGAAATAGCCGTTACCAGGCCCGTAGCCAGAATTTTTTTTTTAAGGGGGCACATTTGTTTCGTTACCTAATTTCGAAAATTAACATAAGTGTTTTCGGTATTCAACAAAATAAAACCTTGCTTTCTGAAGCAGACCATTCTACAACTTGTATTTTATTAAGAAATAGTTACCAATAAATAACGATCTAAACCTTGGACAAAGACAAGTGGTCCAAAAGGAAAATTGCAACGAATAGAAGTTTAAAAAAACTATAAAGATGTAGGGGCAGAGAATATACTTTGAAGGGGAATGGAATAAATTGAGAGGCAGGTGGGGCAAATAACAATTTCATTTGAGGGGGCCGTAACCATTATAGTTGTCGGTTTATCGGGAGTATATTAAAGGGAGTATGAACTAATTTGCAAAATTGTCTGCTAAGACGCTGTCCGATTTGTTATAAACGTGACTAGCACCATTCAGCCCTAGCCTGCTGGCAGAAATATTAATTTCTTTTATCCACCATTCAACCTAACCTAAAAGGGTCTCAACAGTGTTTAAATAGAGGTAACGATAGCTGAAATGTTTTTGAAATTTGGTTGTCCATATGCACACAAAAACTACGCTTCGGAGGAGCAACATAAAGCACGAGACCAATTTGAACATCATTTTTACACGCTGGTGATTTCTTCTAATTAGTCGGCCCGACTGTTTTGGCTTCTGGGGCAAGTTATATTTACGCATGTCCGTTAAACACATACATATTTTATAAACAGATCCATGTTTAAATAATCAAACACATCTATGCGGAACCGCACCAGAAAAAGATGAGGAAATTTTTAATGGGTCAACGATGTAGATCTACGCCAAACAGATCTCCTGTCAAAAGCACACACCGAATATTATTTCTTTGAGAAAATCCATATACAATAAGCCATTGCAGTGTACCTAGATGCTAGTGTCTCAATGTCAAATGAAAGGACGAATTACCTTAAAGTCCGTATAGAGCCCTTATTTTGAAAAAGGACAGCAACTGAGCTCAATTAAAAGGATCGACCCCTAAAAAGTAATAAATTGGTAAATTAATTTTTCTTACGAAGTCAAATATTAAGGATGAAGTATTTTTAAATAAAACGTTATATTTAGTATTTTGTATTCAACATCCCCCCCCCCCCCAATAGTAGTTAAATCTTTTTTCATTTTATAATAAACTTGTCAAGGAGTTTAACGGTAATTCGTATTTAAATTCAAATGCTTTTCCTAAAGAGTATTTTTAACTTTATTTTTACTGCTTTTACAAAGTAATTTTTATTTTAATTTTTATTACTTTTCCAAAAAGGTAATTAGTATTTTAATTTTAATTACTTTTCCCAAAGGGTAATTAGTATTTTAATTTTAATAACTTTTCCCAAACGGTAATTAGTATTTTAATTTTAATAACTTTTCCCAAACGGTAATTAGTATTTTAATTTTAATTACTTTTTTCCAAACGGTAATTAGTGTTTTAATTTTAATTAATTTACACAGAAGGTAATTGCTATTTTGTTTTAAAAACCATTTCCCGAAAGATAATTAGTAATTTAATTTAAAATCCTTATCCCGAAAGGTAATTAGCATTTTAATTTTAAATTCTTTTCACGAAATGTAATTATCATTTTAATTTATAATACTTTTCCAGAGAGGTAATTAGTATTTTAATTTAAAATACTTTTCCCGAAAGTGAATTAGTATTTTCATTTAAAATACTTTTCGCGAAAGGTAATTCGTATTTCCATTTAAAATAATTTTCCCGAAAGTTAATTAGTATTTTAATGAAAATTACTTTTCCTAAAAGGTAATTAGCATTTTAATTTAAAATACTTTTCCCAAAAGATAATTAGAATACTAATTTAAAATACTTTGCACGAAAGTTAATTAGTATTTCAATTTAAAATTCTTTTCCCGAAAAGTAATTAGTTTTTTAATTTAAATACTTTTCCAACAAAGTATTTAGTATTTTATAGAAGGGTCACAAATTCATGTTTTAAACTGATAACCGATGGTTTCTAAATCTTAGTGAAGATTCAAGACAAAATCCCAATGATATGACTTTGGGATGTACTTGGAACCTCTAGATATTGCGTTTCATCATAATCAATTGGTTGTGTCGATTTCCGTTTATTACAAAGGATTTAATTTTATTAGCTAGTCAAAAATTAAACCGATTAAGAATTTTAATTAATAAATTAGGAAATTAACAATTTCCGAAATTAGTTGATTAGCCATTTCTTTAATCAGTAAAGTAGTTATTTACTTTAGTTCCTGATTTAGCTAAATAGTAATATCAGGATTTAGCTAAATATCAATTTCCTTATTTAACTAAATATAAATATCCTTAATTAGCTTAATAACAATTTATTATTTAGCTAAATAGAAATTTCCTTAATTAGCTTAATAGCAATTTCCTTAATAAGCTAAATAACAATTTCCTTATTTATCTAAATAGCAATTTCCTTAATTGATAAATATGTTATTTTATTATATAGTTAAATTAGGAATTTACATAATTAGTAAATTAGCAATTCCTTTCATATGTTATTAGACATATAGCATTTTACGTATTTAGTTAATTACCCATTTCCATAATCCACGAACTAAAAAATTTCTTTATTAGTTAAGTATAAATTTCCTTATTTAGCTAAATAGCAATTTCCTTAAACAGTTTAATAATAATTTATATAATTAGCTTAAAAGCAATTTCCTTATTTAGCTAAATACCAATTTCCTTAAATAGTTTAATAATAATTTATATAATTAGCTTAAAAGCAATTTCCTTATTTAGCTTAATAACAATTTTCTTAACTGATAATTTCTTTTATTACCTAGTTATTTAGGAATTTCCATAATTAGTAAATTAGCAATTCCTTTCTTAAATAAATAAATCAGCAACATAGCATTTTACGTATTTAGTTAATTAACCATTTCCATAATCAGCGAACTAAAAATTTTCTTAATTAGTAAAGTTGAAATTTCCTTATTTAGCTAAATAGCAATTTCTTTAAATAATTTAGTAATAATTTCTATAATTAGCTTTAAAGCAAGTTCTTTATTTAGCTAAATAATAATTTTCTTAAATTATAATTTTTTCATTATATAGTTAATTAGGAATTTCCATAATTATTAAATTAGTAATTCCTTTCGTAAGTAAATCAGCAACATAGCAGTTTACGTATTTAGTTAATTACCCATTTCCATAATCAGTGAACTGAAAATTTTCTTAATTAGTAAAGTAGAAATTTCCTTATTTAGAATTCCTAAATTCAACAAAGAATAAATTCCACTAAATCCATAACTGAGTTTTTTTTATTAATGGTCTAGCATTGTAGAAACTTAAAACCGCTAAACTGCCTTCACGAGAGCAAAAATAATTTGAATCTATAATTAACCGAAAAGCTACATTTAATTAGTTATTTAAATTAATACCAGGTGACCTACGTTCATAGAATAGGGGGGGGGGGGGGTCGAAGGGATTAGCGCTTTCGCCTCGCAGCAAGAGGAGCCGGGTTCGATCCCAGCTTGTGCCACTGGGTGAAAACTCACAACAACTCCTTCGGCGTTGAGTTTGCAAGTTCTCTCCCCACTGGTTTAAGGGGTTTTCCCCCGAACTCTTCCGTTTCCCCTTGTTGAGGTTAACGGTAATAGTTAGTGTAGGGAGCTGTTGGCTCGCGTGGCATGCAGGGCTAGCCACCACCCTCCTACGCAAAAGTCCCTTGATGACTTAGGCCTAAGTTGGTACCTTGGGTATTAGCCTAGCTGATTATTATTATTTATATATTATTCTTCGAAATATACGAGTGTAATAAATGAAATAAAATCAGAACATTTGGATCATCGTTATTCCACTGCATACAATTATTTGTTTTCAAATAGAAAACTGAAAAAATAAGTAGCTACATATTTCAAATGTGGAAATAGCCTTCGCCAAAAAAGCAGAAGCCTGTAAGATGATTTTTGGAGCATGAGATTAATTTCCGATATCACAACCAACATTCACTGCCAGATGAGCCAAAATGGTGAATATGGCGGCCCCCCTATTTTGGCGCGAAACCAAGTCTATTTATCAGTAAATGGCAGGCTGAGAAATAAAGAATTTTTTTTTAAACTGGACCTGTGGCCACTGGCCAGTAGAGCCTAGGTAGTTTAATTAAAAAACTGGCCACTGGACACTTACCATTTTTAACCTTCAAAATCAGGCTTTCATCATTTATGGTCAAATTATCTATTCTTGACAATATGTGCTAGGGCATAGGCTTAGTACAAAGAATATAACGCCCCAGGAATGGAAGGATTGATATTATTGGCCGCGTGTTTTAAGGATGCATATAGTATTTTTTTTTAATGAACTAAAATCTTGAAGGGAAAAAGCTTTGAATTAATTAAGTGGTCACCAGGGCCACTAACACCCCAAGCATTTAGTTTTTAAATTGGCCCAGCTAATTTTCAAACTGGCGATTGGTCACTGATAGTGCCTTATTTCTCACACTGGTAAATGATCGACATACAACTAAAAAAGCGACCTCTAGATGAAATAATACGATTTACAATCAATACACTCATAATTAATATAAATAACTAGAAATTAAACGGTTAATTTTTTTTATCCAAAACCATAAAAACTATTTGCTAATATTTAAATTTACGACTCAATAGATGAGCTAGTTAATAAATCAATAAGCAGATGGCACTCTCGCATGAGTTCATCGACGTTAACTGTTACCGAAAATCGATAGTTTGTGTGGAGTTAAAAAAAGGCGGAAATAAGAGCCAGCATTGATGCAGTTTCCGTCAGAGTATTAGAGTTTAAAACTCAGGGCCATAAATCTTAATATTTTAGTTCCCCGGTAAGGGAGACACCAAAGAAAGTAAGTTGAAGATTTATCTCTATAAATGTTAGGCCAACTCATTTCCGGTAATGGTATGTCATAATTAAGCTTCGTCTTTTGTAATATTATTAATTGGGCGTTTATCACCCAAAACCATTAGCTTACAAACGTCCAGTTAAAGGCTACAGTTTCTATTTATCTTTGCTAGCACAGTGAACAGGCGGAATGCAGTGTAAAATTTTATACTTGGTGAAATTTATTAAAGCTGGTAATTGTTCGCTGGCGTTGTTATAATGTTAAAAATATTAAACATTTTTAACCTTCAACTTTGCCATAACCCTTAGATTACTGAATAAAAATATATTTGTAAGTCAAAATTCGTATTTTAATTAAATTCTTCTTGGGATTTTGGGAAAAGTTGTCGAAATGAAGCTTGAAGAATATCAGATATCGAAAGTCCATCTGCCGAAAACCAACATTAGACGATGAAATAAATTAAATACGTGAAAATCGACCACGAGCAAAATTCAAGCTAGTCTAAAATCCCTAATTTGACCATAATTGGCAATTATGGAAATTGTAAATTAAAAATGAAGCTGCAAGAAAAAAAGGCAAAAAAAACAAAAAAAAATTAGGTCATGAGTCGGGCTAATGCAAGAACACGCATGGATTATGGTTTCAAATTTAATTATTTAAGGCAAAACCCACTTATCTCTCACGTATTGCTCTCAGGTAGCGCATATTGCTTTGTATGTTAAAGGCATTAAAAGTCGCTAGATGACTTGGGCCTAAGGTGGTGCCTTGAGTATTAACCTAGCTGATTGTTATTATTATTTATTTATTTATTTCTATAGATATATAGAATTTGTTTAGCGGAAAAACGTAATATTTCAGGGACATAAATAATAACAGACATAGTAATTAGCTAGGTTAATACCCATTACCCATTACCCAAGACAGCACCATAGTCGAACACCTAATCAATTATAATAGTGCGATAATTAATCATAAATGAAATTATTAACTATGCTAATACCCAAGGATAACCATTTATAATGCCGGGATAAACTGCGTAGGAGATAAAGATAATAAGCTGGGCTAATACTTAAGGCTATCCATTTATAATGCCACACCTCCCCAGCAAATTCCAACACCAGCATATCGGCCCAAGATTCCAAAAGTTCGAGGCCTTAAATCTTGACAAACAAAAAAACCAGCGCTCAAATATCCGCTCGTTGTAGTGGTTGCATCACAGATTAAGGTAAATGCTAGTTATTTATCAATATAATTGAAAGCGTATACCAATTAAAGTACCTTAGCATTTACCATCGTCGTTCGTCTTTCCATTTCTAGTAATTTTTATACTGATATCATACGTCACACTGTCAGAGCATTGTGCATCTTGAAAGCAAATTGTTTTCACATAAATATTTCAAACATGCGTGATGGAACAAACCTTCGCATTTTCCAAGATCGTTACTCCAAACTCCGCGATTCGTACAAGTGGCCGACGAAAGACCCATGAGCACTGTGGCCTCCTCGCACGTGATAGAGCAGGAATCCCCGGGTTTGGCCAATTGGCATTCTCCATTCAATTTTCCCTTTCCCAAAATGTCCATGTCAGAGCATAATATTTCTTAAGGTAAACATTTTACGTAATTAACGGTGTTATTGAATTGCCGATAGTGCTTCCATCGGAAAAATGATCAGATTATTCAGGTCGTAATTTTCAGTTATCTTAAGATAATCAGTTAGTCAGATCGGGTTTATCTGAGGGGCTGATCACTACGCGTAATCGGTGTACAGGCTTTTCGAAAAGAGTAGTAATCCTCGCATTCTTCACGTACTCCGCGAACCCCGCGTAATCTTCGCGTAAATTTTAAGTACTCCACGTACTCTTCGTAATCCTCGCGAACTCCGCGTAATCCTCGTAATCTTTGCGTACTCAGCGTACTAATCGTAATCTTCGCGAACTCCGCGTAATCCTCGTAATGTTCGCGTAATCTTTACGTACTCCACGTAATCCTCGTAATTTTTGCGTAGTCCGCGTAATCCCAGATTACGTAATCGGTGTTCAGGCAAATTTGGAGTGAACAGCCCTCGGCCCTCGGGTTAATCTTCTATATTCCTCCGCGAAGCAAACTGATCTCAAATTGAATCCGATTCGTTATCCCAAGTAATCGATCGAATGGGATCTGCTAAAAATCATCTCAATTTTCGTTTTGCATTTTGATCCGACGCAACTGGTCTGATTATATCTGAGCGTAAATGCGGATCATCTGATATATGATTCATCACAATTACTTTATCTTTTCAGATGACGCACCTGTTCTCCGAGAATCACTTGGAAGCACTAATTTCCGGTGATACAAACCTTCGCAAATTTCAATGTCGTCAGACCAAACTCCGTTTTCTCCGCAGCTAACTTCACTTGGACCTTTCAGCTTAAAATATTTATCGCAGACGATTTTGCAGATTAAGACGAGTACCGTACAAATTTGGTGGAAACCCTGTCATTTAGACGTTGAGACGTTGAGACGTTTACCGTAACCCTCAGCACTAGGCCCGTCCCAAAAGTCAATAAGAAGAAGTTGGAGAGAAAACACCCATACGTACAAAACGCAAACACGACCAACTCAACACCCATATCCGCTATAACACAAACTCAACATTTCCACACTACACAGACATTACAATAACAAAATTTCCAAAAATACTGATTTGCAACCGTCGCGACGGTGAGCGTTAACGAAAAAAAAACCAACCGCACCCAACCCAACCGCAAATTTATCCGTTGACGCTCACCGTCACACGGTGGTTTTGCCTGAAAACACGCGGAGAGGTAAAAATACTATTTTAATAATTATTGTGACGACATAAAAATAAAATTAATCGAAAATTTTCCATTTTTATTTTTACCGGTAAATTCACATAACTAATTACAACAGATGGCGCTTTGGGAACAACCCTTTACATTTCATAACGCGTCTGCATGGGTTTCGTCAACTCATTATGTTGCTCATACTATCCAAGCTAGTCAATGACATTAGTGTTTTTTATGTTTTTAAGGTTGTTGTAATCTGTTATCAATTGTTTATTATGGTTTTTTTATACATATTGTTTTTATCTATAACTGTATAACCTGTTTTAATTAAATAAACCAAGCACTCGTTTACTCGCAATCACTGGGTCGTGTTCATTATTTATCTCGGCAATGATACGCTAATCCAGAATCTACCTTGGCTAGGGTGGAAGACTACGATACCACAATTTGGTCTGTCGGGATTTTCAAGTAAATTCAAGACGCAGCTCTTCCGTTTCCATGGCATCTTTTCTGGGCAGCGTCGGGAAATTCGTTCCTGCTGAAGAAGATTGGGCTACTTATGTGGAGATGTTGGAGATTTTCATGGCCGTTAACCAGATTGACGACACATTGCGCGCTGGAGTCCTGTTAACATCTGTGGGTAACAAAATGTATTCTCTCATCCAAGATTTATGTTCTCCAGCAGCGCCGAAAACTAGAGATGTGAGCCGGTAAATTAACCGGTAATGGTAAAATTACGGTAAATTTACCGAGTGGTTTTACCGGTAAATTGACCAATTATTTTCATAAAGCAAAAAACACCAAAAATATTTGGTTAAACTTCAAATAAAAGAAGAAACAATTACATTTTACATTGGACCAGAAAATCAAATCATTTTCCTGTTAAAGAGAGACGCCTGAATAGTCTCGAATCTGAATAATCTCGAATATGAATAAACATGAAATTGATTAGCGTCGAGACTGACTTCACTCGAAAATAACTTCACTCGAATCTGACTTCCCTCGAATCGGAATAGTTTCGAAACTGATTTCACTCGAATCTGTTGGAAGGGAAATATTCGAGGCATTAAAGAATCTCAATGGTGCTAAATTTATTCCCCGCAAATCATTATTTAAAAAGTTATGGTCACTTGGGTGGACCGGCGCCTCCCAGCCCTGTGCCTTAGGTGCATGTGGCGGATCTATGGTTTAAAATAGCCATCAGTTTTGAAACTATTCCGATTCGAGTGAAATCAGTTTCGAAACTATTCCGTTTCGAGTGAAATCAGTTTCGAAACTATTCCGTTTCGAGTGAAATCAGTTTCGAAACTATTCCGATTCGAGTCTGTTCAGTTTCGAGTGAAGTCAGATTCGAGTTAAATCAGTTTCGAAACTATTCAGATTAGAGTCGATCTGTTCAGTTTCGAGTCTATTTCAGTACCGCACATTGAGCTTTCGAGACTAATCAGTTTCATGGTTAATCATTTTCGAGACTATTCAGATTCGAGGGTAGGGCACTTTTTACAATCTTTCGGTGTTATTCAGATTCGCGACTAATCATTTTCGAGACTAATCATTTTCGAGACTATTCAGCGGCCCCGTTAAGGACTCTGAATTCCCGGCAATGTGATTTTACGTTCCATACATTTAAATGTATTTCTAAGGGGTTATCTTGGAGGTTTCTCTAAGTTTAATGTAACCTAAGGCTATGGTAAAATTAAAATAATATTTTAATAATTATTGTGACATCAAACCATTATTTTGATTAAATAAAAAGTTAATGGTAAATTTACCGTTTTTATTTTTACCGGTAAATTTACATCACTACCAAAAACGCTGTCATACAAGGATCTGGTTGCCAAATTAACGGCGCACTTCAACCCGGAACCCAATGTAACAGCAGAACGCCACCGATTCTGTAGACGCCATCAGCAGGCTGGCGAGTCTGTCGCTGACTACGTCGCAGCGTTACGACATCTCACTCGATTCTGCCTGTTTGGAGCGCAAACCGATGATAATCTACGCGATCAATTCATTGTAGGAATCCGGGAGCAGGCCGTTTTGAATAAATTGCTGGACGTTTGCTGGAGCCATATCCATAGCGCAGTCCATGGAGCTCGCTTGCGAGGATGCTGATGAACTCAAGTCTGGCGGGAGGTCCTGTTCCTGTGCAACCGGTGAGGACGAAAGGAGTAGTCCGTCCTGACGAGCGTTTAACCACAACTCGAGATCCATGTTTCCGCTGTGGTCGACAGAATCACCAGTCGGACGATTGCTTCGCATAAAATAAGGAGTGCAGTAATTGCGGCAAGACCGGACACTATGCAAGTGTGTGCCGATCTGCTACCTCTTCACAAGGGTCTAAGCAACCACGATACAAGCGTGGTCACAAATCCAAATCAGACAGGACGGTGGAGACAACTGATGACAAAGGGATACCGATGCTTCTTTTAGACATTACACCGAGCCGCCTATCCTGTTGCGTAGCAAGACAAACAACGTCGAAATGGAGATGGAGTTGGATACCGGAGCAGGAGTCTCGGTGATGTCATCAAAAGATTTCCACCGGCACTTCAAATGTCAGTTGCAGCCAACCAGTGTGACCTTACATCCTTGCAAATATAAGGTCAACATACATCCACTGGGAGCATTCACCACTCGACTAACGTATTTATCGGTTTCCCGCGATCATGAATTCTTCGTGGTCAAGGGAGACGAGCCATCACTGTTGGGACGTACGTTCTTCCGCCAGTTTCATCTCAAATTCGAAGACGTACTTACCTTGTCCCAAGTGGTCGGTTCCGATAAACTTACGTTACAGCAAGTATTAGACAAGCATTCAGCGATATTCACGGACCAATTGGGATACGTCAAAGGCAAGCTCGCTAAATTAACCCTACGTCCGGAGGCAAAACCGGTTTTCAAGAAACCGCGACCAATGTCCAGTCGAACGAGAACTTAAGCGGCTACAGAAAGAAGGTACTTTGGTTCCAGTCCCAGTATCCGACTGGGCCTCAACTATTGTTCCAGTCCTGAAGCCGAACGGTGAAGTTCGGATCTGAGCGGACTACAGCGTAACACTCAACCCAAATCTAATGGTTGAGCAATATCCATTACCAACGGGTCCTGAGTTATTCAGCAAGCTCTATGCCCAAATCAAGCTTGATGAGGAGTCACAACATATGTGCACCATCAGCATGCACGTGGGACTCTTCAGGGTGACTCGCCTGATGTATGGCGTTGCTTCCACACCAGCTAATTTCCAGCGAATTATGGAGGAAGTCCTGGCTGGAATTCCAGGGTGTATTTCATTCCTGGATGAGACCTTGCTGGCGGCTAAAACCGATGATGATCACCTAAGGACACTGGATAACGTCCTGGGCATCGTGGAGGATGCCGGGTTCCAATTAGGCCAGAATAAATGTTCGTTCTTACTGCCTGAAGTCCGGTACCTGGGCCAAAAGATCTCTAAAGATGGTGTCCAGCCAACGGATGAGAAGGTGGAAGGTATTGTCAACGCACAACCTCCCAAAGATCAAACGCAGCTTCGAGCGTTCCTGGGTGCTCTGAACTTTTACGGCAAGTTTCTACCGAATCTGTCCACAGTTCTAGCTCCAGTTCACAGTCTTCTTCATGACGAAGTTCCTTGGAAGTGGACCTCGAAGTGCCAAGCATCGTTTGATGAAGCCAAGAAACTTCTCAGTTCCGCACCAGTTCTTGCACATTACGATCCGAAGTTACCAATTTAACTGTTTTGCGATGCGTCAAGCTACGATATCGGTGGTGTCCTGGTACAACTGACCCAGGGAGATGTGAAACGGCCGATTGCTTTCGCTTCCAAAACGTTGTCTACGGCTGAAGCTAAGTACGCCCAGATCGACAAAGAAGCGCTGGCCATAATTTTTGCGGTGAAGAAATTCCATCAGTATCTCTTTGACCATCATCTCACGCTCTGGACGAATCACCGACCGTTGGTTACTCTCCAAACCAAATGCATCATTACCATCGACTCTATCACTACGGATGCAGCGTTGGGTATTGTTCCTGACTGGGTATCAATATACCATCGCATTTATCAAATCGACGGATAATGTCATTGCGGATATGTTGTCTCGTCTGCCTTGCAGCGACAATAAGCAAACTTCCAATGACGTCGATTTCCACCAGGTAAAGATCTTTAATACCCTGCCAGTAACATCCGAAACCATTGCTCAAAGTACCCGAAGAGATCCAATACTATCAAGGGTGCTCAAGTGGACTAGCGAGGGTTGGCCTGATGTCAATCCAGATTCCGACCTACGGCCATACTTTCAGAAAAGGACCGAGCTGACGTTTATGTCAGATTGCCTACTATGGGGTGCTCGAGTAATCATCCCTCAAGCCTTACGTGAGCAGTTGCTGGAAGAGTTACATTCCGGACATCCTGGTATCGGCCCGATGAAAAACCTAGCACGCCAGAACGTCTGGTGGCCAAGTATGGACCAGGCAATTGAGGAATGCATCCGAAGCTGTGGTACCTGTCACGAGATCAAATCTAATCCACTACATCCATGGGACTGGCCAGACAAGCCTTGGGTCCGCATTCATGCAGATTTTGCGGGACCTATCAACGGATCGATTTTCCTGTTAATCCTCGACGCACATTCCAAATGGCCGGAGATCTTCCGGATGAAATCCACAACATCCGAAGACACCATTTGGGCGTCCCGATCTGTTTTTTCCCGTCTTGGTCTGCCAGAACACCTGGTAACGGACAACGGTTCTCAGTTCAAGTCTGACGAGTTCAAGGCCTCTACCAAGTCCTGTTTCATTCTACATACCTTTTCGGCACCGTACCATCCAGCGACTAATGGGGCAGCTGAAAACTTCGTGGGCACGTTCTAGAAGGGCCTGAAAGCCGGAGTGAGAGACGGTCATTCCCTGGACGAATCACTCATTCGCTTCGTGGGTTCCTATCGTTACATTCCCCATACGATGACTGGAGTAACACCGGCGGAGTTATTACAGGGTCGAAAGTTCTGTACTCGACTAGCTCTGTTACATCCTTCAACGGCACGCCGGGTGTATGCGAAACAACAACCACAAGTGAACCGCTATGGAGGGCACAACCGAGAGTTCCATGTCGGCGATTCAGTCTCCGTGAAAGATCTAGCTACGCCGAGGCCAGACATGGATGCCTTCTACAGTAGTCAGTCGTGACAGCGGCGCACGTAACCAATACTGGCGGTGACATGTCGAACAACTATGGTGACATAAACCAAAACCGATGTTCCAGGGGTTCCTGTGCCAACGGCTGAACCACAACCAACGACACCAACTAAAGAGCAGGATATACCAGTTCCGGAGCTGAGAGTCCGCACCAAGATCCAGAACCACGACGATCCACCAGACTCCGGAAACCACCGGACAGACTTCAGTACCAACTAAATTTAATTAATCAAATAGTCTTCCCCGATATCTAATTGTTTATTATGGTTTTTTGATACATTTGTTTTTTATCCAGAACTATATAACCTGTTTTAATTAAATAAACTAAGCACTCGTTTACTCGCAATCACTGAGTCGTGTTCATTATTTATCTCGGCAATGATACGCTATTCCAGAAGCTACCTTGGCTAGGGCGGAAGACTACGATACCACAAAGGTGAAGAGAGAAAATGTGTTCGTAGTGCACGGCCAATTTACTATAAACTATTATGTTCTGAAAATGTGATTGTAGTTTATAGAATCAATTGTTATCTTTTTATTTTGAGAAATGAAATTTCCATAGAAAATTAATTTACGTGAGTGCCTCTTACATATTAAAACGTTTTCCTGCTCAGATTTTTCCAATCTGAATTTGAAGGTATTTTCAATAGCTTATGACATAAGACTAGAACAAATAACTCATCATTAGTTTACTTTCATGCTACTTAATAAATTGAGAGTTTCATAAAAATCACTTCCATCGCGGTAAACGACTTTCAGTGGGGTATTATTCAAAATATTGTGAATTTGTTTTTAAGTATTTTTCACCCACAAATTTTTCAATCTCGTTTTTATATGCATATATGCATTTAAACAAGTGTGCAAAATTTTATAAGAATCCGCCGACAAACGGTGGTTTGACAAACATTTTAGTAAAACAATTGATAATTTCACAAATTATTTCACATGACCACTAGCGCCCGTAAAGACTCGTGTTTAGAATGCTCTTTTTTTTAAACAGCTGAATTAATTATTTAATTGCTGAACGAACCTTGGCATTTTTCTGGCATATTAGACGATCTGCTCCAGATAATCTCATTTTATCTAACTAACGAAGCATTATTCGCCGGGTTCAGCTAATTTGCATTTTCCAGAATGAGTCCCATTTGGAATGCTTTGTATTTTAGGGCAAATCACATCTTCAAAGGAAAAATGATGTTGTAAACTAGGGTTTATTTTAAGCTGCAATTCAACTATAAGGCCGAACGTAGTCAGTCGGGAATTAACTGCGAATGCCAGAGAGGGGGCTGTTCATAACTTGGTCTGTAACATTAACTATAGCTTGTAAAAACCTTTCCTCCATACTTAGTGCGTTACGTCATTTGTGAACGGGACTAAAGCTGTATTAGCAGACAACCATTTTACCGTTTTTACCAAACCTTCATCGAAAATGCTTCGATTTCGTTCACATAACGTGCATCTCTTCTACGTCTTGTTCAACAACTATGTTGTGTAAATCTACGACAATTCTAACGGTACGCAGATATGAGGGCAAATGTTTTCTACCATGCAAGCATACGTAACATAATTACTCATAAGTATGCCACTGTACCTTTATTCCAATCAAAAATCTTCACTATTTGTTTCACCACGAACCAGTAAAAAAAGGTGTACTTTAGATTTTAACCTTTTTATTCATCCAAGTAATTTTGTGAATCACACTATTGGCTACTAGCATATGTATTTAAGCCAATGGAAAACCTCTAAATTGAGAAGCAATTTTTTGTGTCGGAATTTTAGTCAACTCAATTAAGCTTTATTGAAATTTATAAACTCGCTCGGTTTGTGCGGATGAAGTTAAATAATGAGTCGTTTAGAAAAAGAAAAGGTTGTGGAAAATGACCAATACGGTTCGGTTCAGTGATCGCTTTCCGAAAATGGAACAAGTCGTCCAAGTGGGATATTAAACCAGCGTTATTAAAACCCATACCAAGCCTAGAAGAGATAGGCCTAGGCTCAAAATAATCTGCAAAACCTTGTAGATGACCCAGAACAGTTCAAACTGAATTTCAACTACTTTTTCCAATAAACCTGCTTCTTTTATTTGACAATGCAAATTTATTTTAGAACCTGAGTTTCCAAAAACTGCATAATTTGCATATTAATTGCAATAACAGCACTTGACAGTATATTGTAGTTCATTTTAGCTCCTAAGCCTTGGTTGTTCAAACAGGTTTGTTTACTTAAATAATGGCCGTTGGTTTATCAGACGTTGAGCTAATTGTGGGACGGCATTATTAATCGGCATTTGAGATTCGATGACGTCCCATATGACATAAAATATGACGTTAAATATTTAGTAGTGTACGAATGACGCATTATCTGTGAAAGTAACAAATTGTTATCGAAGAAATTATGTTACATATGATGCAAGTAATAAACGCTAGGAACCGATCAGAAATTATATAACGCAGTAAGAGGCAATGAGAGTTTACTGAGAGTGATCAATGTTACAATGGGGGATAGAGGGCCTGGCTAAAATGTTACGTCACATATCATAACTCTATACCAGAAGTAAATGAACCGAAGTTATCGAAATAGCGCTCAGAATTGGAGAGCGTTTACCTTACGAAAATGATGAGAAAATCGAGTCAAATAAAAGCTTATTTCCATCCCCGTCTTTTGAAGCGATAAATTGCACTTGGGAATTGTGGGTATAGCTATTTTCTATGTATAAAAAATGGTTTCATAAAAACAAAAACGTTCTTTTTCCGCCTAGGAGCGCTCAAAATTTCAAATTCGAAGTCAAAATGTAAATTCATAAGGAAAACGCCTCCAACATGGGTAGTATAACAGTCTGATAACTTCGGTTTATTTACTTCTGCCTATACTGGAATCTAAATTATCAACTATTTGAAGCTACACTGATAATTTAATACTATTATATTTTAGTTGGAAAACAATACATAAAATTTTAATTCAGTGGGGTTTAGTATTCGTCAGGTAATTGAAAGTAAAGGGTATTACCAATTGTTACTCTTCGTGACGAGGGATCGTGGTGTCGAAAGCTGTGAACAACCCCTTAACGCGATTTACCTCCAAATATCCCACTCCCTTCAAAAAAGTGAAGCTTTTTCCGTGGCTGCATTGAGCTCCCGCTAGGACGTCCTATCAACGAACATTGTTCCGGGCTGCGTTCAGTAAGAAACCGAGAAGAAAAGGTTTCATGAAAAACATTTTTTGAGACCGTTGCCATATATTCAATCTTGCTTAAATCTTATTTTGGCTTTTGCAAATTTTTGTAAAATGTCGCCTACCTGAGGCTACCTCGTGTGTGCAAAAACTAATTTTTCCACATATTGAATAAAGCATTTAGACAAAATATTCTAAATTTTCTTAATTATTTGGGTTATTCGTAAATATTTTGTTTATTCTTCGTAAACTTATTTATTTTATCTTAAAGGGGAACGGCCAAGCTTTTCCGTATCAAAATATTAACAAGACGTTCAATATACTAACACGTACCTTTTTTTGTCTTGAAAAAATAGCTTTTGGCCCAAAAAGTTGAAACGAAAAATAACGGCAAGTGTTTGGGTTTGAATTTTCGCCGCCATCTTAGGGGCTGCGCCCCGTTTGAGCGATTTGCGAACTAGCATAACTTTTGAAATCGCTCAATTTAGGCTTAGGTCTCTTATAACTGTAAAGCTCCGCGCGTGCAATTTTAAAAAAAACCCTGAAACCTTTCGCATATACAGCACCGCGAGCTTTTTTTTATCAATTTTAATCGAGCCGGGAGCGTCTCACCGCGCTTTTCAATTTCCCGAAATTTCTTTATTTTATTAAAAATTAACCACTCAATATTTTTTGATGCGGTTTTTGCCATAAATTTTAGTTTTCAATGGGCTATAGGGCTATCTAACTGGTTAAAGCTTGACCGTTTCCCTTTAAATATATTGTTGTTTAGTTGTGCAACCGTTGAGTAGCCTTTGAGCACCCGTTGAGCATAGGGACGTCGAAACCGCTTATTCCACTGAACTTAGCACTGGGAATCCAGCCAAGAAATCCCTCCTAACTTTGATTAGTGACTCGTTTCTTCCAGCACAGTTATACTAGCTCACTATGCCAATTGCCTGTCAAAATAACTTAAACCTCTTTGAGACGAACCTTGGCATATTCCCAGATCTTCACTCCAGATTCCATGAGTTGTGCAGATTGCGCTTGAGTTTCCTTTCAACACTGTGTCCTCGTTGCACGTGACGTAACATTTTATTTCGCCTTCCCTCCGCAGACCGCACGCGGAGCAAGCACGCGCGGGGAACAGAGCGCTGTTAAAGCCTGTTATAGCGCGAACAGCGCGTGATTAAAGTCCTAAAACGTCACCCCGAAACAAAAAATGGCAGATCGCTTGGCGGTATATTTCGCTCGTTTAAAAATTAATTTCTCGTCATTAAAAAAAGATACAATTTTGCGACTGATATTTTTGAGTTTATTTAAACATGATCTTTCAAATATACCCAAGTTTTACGAAACCTGGACTTTTCCTTTAATGGTACTTTTTCTGAACTTTCCAAATTTGGACAAAATATTCATTTAAAAACATAGTGCTTTCGTAGAAATACTAAACGACAAATTAGATGAAACTATAAATTAGGGGGAAATTATCGAAGGACGTTCGATGCTCTCGCAAAGAATTTCACGCTTTTGCCACTAGGAGAACTGATTAACTTTGCGGGTGAAACGCTTATAGGAGCTTCTATTCCTTATACCATATGTAACATAATTACTCATAAGTATGCCACTAGCTCTATTTCTTCACTAACGGTTTGTTTCACAGATATTGCGTCATCCGTACTCTACGTAATATTTGACCACGGTTGAGGATCGACTCACCTCTCCTCTGCTCTACCAGACTAATGGCGTTTTCCATTGGGACTGCTCCGAGCGTGATCCGGATTTGCCTTCTACGTCATCGCTCTACCACGGAGAACTCTGCTAGGTGCTCGGAGGACTAGACTTCCAGCCCTCCCAATGGAATACGAATTTTTCTCGGAGTCACTTTGCTTAAAAATTGCTCTTTTTTGGTTGCCCCGTCCCTCGAGTTGGGGCAGCTCGGATCAATCCGCGAGGGAGCAACAGTGCCAATGGAAGACGTGCCTCCTTTTTGGAGTTGCCCTTTTTGTCCCAATGGAACATGTTTTATATTTAGGAGCGCTCCAGGAGCGCTCAGAGGACTCCAATGGAAAACGCCATACGACACAAGACGAAATCCAATCCCTTCGTCGTCTGCTCGAAGGTTTGCAAGAAGACGTTAACGATCTCAAGCGCCGCAGAAAGTTTAGCCCTTCACAGCACTGCAATATCTGTGCACGAGACGACGATCGCTCTTCCATCGTAACTAATTTAATTGTATTTTATTTAATTTTTGTTTTGTTTTTATCAAGTGCCGGGCCGGCTCTTTCTTAGTCACGCGTAACTAAGGATAGGTAGACGGACCCACCAAGCATCATCGATAAGACGTACACTTTATAGTCCGTTATAACAAAGGGGCCGAAGGTCACCGGCCACTATAAAAGGCCGGGTCTCTCCGCAGTCAGGGCGACGATTCTCGGTGAAGGCCGAAGAGGAGAGACATGAGTCGAATAGGCTGAGCCTTCTCTGACGGGACGACTGGACCGCCTGCTGCAAAAGCTCGCCCCAGTCGTCTGGGTAATAGCGAGAGGACTAACGCTGAACAAGCGCAGCCTCTCGTGAAAAGCCTCCTACGGCGGGGATTCCGACTCCCTCGGCTGACCCTTCGTCGGTCGGCCCGTCTACCAGTTCACGCTTCACGCTATTTTGGTATTTTTATAAATTAAGTATATTTTGTATTGAATAAATTGTTGTCGTCTCATCCTACCGTAACAATATTTTCCAATTATTTATGAAGTGTGATTTTTACGCGCTAAAAGGGTGTAAAAGGGGAAACTGAATACAGGCGCTTCTCCACAAATACAATTTATAATAAGATAAAAAAATGAAAATACTCAATACAAGATATTAAATAGTACTTAAAAGAATACACAAAAAATTAATAAAAAAATTACAAAAATGAAATAACAATACAACAAAATGAAATACAAATACAATAAGAAATTCATAATATTATATACAAAATATTATCAGAAGAAAATAGGGGAAGTACGTATCTGTAGCTTTGAGCCATAGAAGTCGTCGTGTGACCCACGAAAATGCCTTTTTACGCATAATAAACCAAACTGAAAAAGTAGTTCCACTTTTGTTTTGATTCAACTCGGCTATAAACGACGAAAGCAAATACGCCTTAGCTCAATTAGCAGAGAATGAGAAGGACATTATGTTACAATTGTTCTATTTAAGAAAAATTGATTTTTTAAACGATGTATTCATCCGCGATTTCCCGCCAAACCGTTTTGGCGCGAAAATTCGTGAACTGGAAGACAGCCCAAAACGTCAGAATTCTGTTACTCCGAGTGCGACAGAAGTAACTTAAACAAGTCGGCCCAGGCCGTCATATTAGTTCCACATCAGTGTATTCGAGTGGGCAAACCCAAACCCATACAGGTAGGCAAACTAATACAAAAGCTGTTGAGGCTACGTGATTTCTTATCGTTTGATATATAAATTGCCATCCTAAGTTAAAGAGTGGATGCCGCCCACCATCAGGAGACCCGGGTGGGCAAACTAATATAAAAGCTGTTGAGCCCATGTGATTTCCTATTGTTTGATATATAATTTACCATCCTATGTTAAAGAGTGGGCACCGCCCACCCTCTGGATACTTTTGTGGGCAAACCAATACAAAAGCTGTTGAGGCCATGTGATTTCCTATCGTTAGATATATAAAATTCCATGATTTCCATCCTAAGTTCAAGGATTAAAACTTGGGCGCCAACCACCCTCAGGATACGTGGGTGGGCAAAGCAATACAAAAGCTGTTGAGGCCATGTGATTTCCTATCGTTTGATATATCATTTACCATCCTATGTTAAAGAGTGGCCACCGCCCACCCTCAGGATACCCGGGTGGGCAAACCAAATTAACCAATACAAAAGCTGTTGAGGCCATGTGATTTCCTATCGTTAGATAGACGGAAAGTATCAAAGGTGAAATAGGTAAGCAAAACACGACGAACATAATTCTTTTAAATTATTGAAATTATTGGAAATATGATATAAAGAAATTCTTAAACTGGGATTAAAATGGGTTTATTTTAGGAAATTTTTATCAAACATTTGGGTAGTTTAGGCACCAAAAGTCATGTAAATAAGCAAATTCATAAAAAAATACCCATGAATTTAATAATTTTTCGATCACGCTCCCTTTAAGGGGGTTGGTCGGAGGGGGTGGAAATTAACGGCACTGCGTGCGCGTCAAAGAGTTCTATCGAATGAAACCAACTGTTTTTTTTCGGTCACTCTCCCTTTAAGGGGGTTGGTCGGAGGGGGCGGAAATTAACGGCACTGCCTGCGCGTCAAAAGGTTCTATCGAATGAGACCAACTTGTTTTTTTCGGTCACTCTCCCTTTAACGGCACTGCGCGTTCTATCGTTTGATATAAAAAGTACCATTCTAAAGGCCTTTCACACGAGCCAACTTTTTGATCCAACTAGATAAGTCAACTTGAGTTGAGTCAACTAGTTGGTTCGTGTGAATAAAAGTTCGATGAGTTGATCCACCAAAAAAGTACGCGAGAAAAAAATGGATCACTGATCCATTTTTGCTGACTCAGCATTTTGATTTGAAAAGTTGGCTCCTGTGAAAAGGTCTTTAGTTAAAGAGTTAACTTTAACGTATTAAAGGGGGGGGGGTCGAAATTGTGCTCCCTGTTTACCTGACAGACCTGAAACTGCCCATTGGTAAAAGTTGTGTAGCCAAACACTGTAATTCAAACTTCCCACCACGCCCGTGTCACCCGTCGTGAAAATTCACTGGGTGGGGGGAGAGGCGAGGTTTGAGGTTCACTTGACCTTAAACGCCGTAAATATACGTAAAATAACGCGGTAAAAGGAACGACAATTGTGACAACGTAACTAGCCAAATACCCCCGCGTCGCTAAACACGACTAGAAGTTTCGAGTATAATTTGTAGAGAACGGCGTAGCTCGGTTGGTAAATTGGTTGGTATTCAAGTTTATGCGGCCAGCGGCTATCTGGGTTTGAATCCCGGTGTCGCCAATAATATAATGTATTAAAATTATTTTTCGCAGCTCCATCTACCATGTCGTCGCTTTTCCACGCCAAACAAACTACAACATCCATAGCAATAGTCTAATAGTGGAACTAAAAATGAGAATAATTTTGACTAAAAGAGTGCGCGATCAAGTCGCGTTGAAACTCCTGTTAACTAAACTTAAGAAAGTACCCCTCGCCTGAAACCCTCGCGCAATGTCACGAACGAATATCTCATCGCCAACCACCCAGAGGACATGCATCCAGGACATTCCGATCAGAAAATGATGGTCAAAGCAGCAGTGAATCGACGAAAAGCAACGTCTTCTCCATCCTCACCGATTATTTAGCAGTTGCTAGAGAACAAAACCAAATGAAACAGATCGATTCCCACCTCGTCTAGCCCGTAGAATTTCGTGGTCGTCATCAGGGCATCCGTACTGTAATCCGGTCCGATTCATTCCGTAATTTGGGAATCCGTTCTGTAAACCGAGACGGGCTGTCATTTCGAATCCAGAAACCCCCTCAGTTGGAAACGCGTGTGAGTGTACCTTGGGAAATCTGGGATTCCGTAAGAAAAGAGCAACATTGAAGAAGAATCTATTATTTGGGTGTAAGAAACTATAATTCCATAGATTTCACGGAAGCGAAAATATTAATCAGTTTAAAAAAATTGTTCAAAACTCTAAGGCAGTAATAAAATTATTGTAGCATATACATTCAGAACGAAAAACAATGTTACATGTATGGTATTGAAAATAACCGATCGGGCTCGAAGCACTGTATCAGAGCTGCAGCCTGTTAGTCTTATTAAGTAGAAGGAAAGTAAGGGCGAGACGCCACTCCCGGGTTCGGGTTTGGGTTCGGGATCGAAATCCGGGATTTAAGGGATGAAATGGGGGTAAAATCGTCGAAACGTCAATGTATTTAGGGTATTTCTCGCGACGATTGGTTTTCTCATATATCAACATATTGTGTCCAGGCCAACTTGTTCATTTATCTACGCTTATCTCGAAAGATACTTGAACGTATATCTTATCAAGTTTTATCGTACGGAATAAGTTGAAATGATGTAAAAATTGATAACCTAGGCGACGCGTGCGCAGATTACCCCGGGGGACGCGGTTAATTTGAATTTAAGAGTGTTTTGACGTCATGGAATATTCGTTGTTAAAGTAGAATGGAAATATTTTTAAACTTCATTTTAATAACATTATCACGTAAGTGGTACTTAAATATGCTTGGCACTTGAACCTATCTCACGAGTATTTCTTAAAACGAATATCTCGATCGCGTTTTATCGTACGAAATAAGTGGAAATTATGTAAGTTGTATGATACTTGATAACCTAGGCAGGAAGATAGCGCGCGCGTGCGTGGATTACCTGGGAGGCGCGGATTGCCCGGGCACGCGGTTAATTTGAATTTAAAACATGGATTCCCTCTCCGAAATAATTCATGTACCCAAAATTGGACCGCAAGTTTTTTTCTTTTTAGGGGAATCTCTATGGGAGTTTAACATTACAATAAAGCTAATAGGTCCAGTTTGAGGTACTTTTGGTCCGAAATGGGGTACATAGGGCCGAAAATGGTGACTTTGGTCGTTTTAAGGGTACTTTTGGTCTATTTTGGTCCATTTTTGGGTACATCAGAAAAGCAGTTGGAAAAACGACGAGCCTTATTTTTTTTCCACCCATCTCCAAACTCCAAAAATTTATTGCTATAATTTATTTATCCCTTCCGTAGGTATAAAATAAGATAAAAACCACTTACCTATATTTTAATTACGGTAAATTAAAAATACTTAATTAGTGTACTAAGTTACGTTTAAAAGAACCTTTTGTAACAATTCCAATATGTAAATATAGGTATAAGGATTGAAAAAATACTTAAAGTGGTTTCACTGATAAACTCTAAAGGAATTTAACTTTAAAGGTATCTTAGATTATTGTTTTTAATTTTATTCAAGTTGAAAACGTATTAAGAGTCCTTCAAAGTACTATAAAAGGATTTTATTTACGAACTTAATTCATATTTTCTTCAAACTTTCAATTCGCTTTTATTACTATTTAAATACGGTAAAATATAATTCTTATACACAAATATAGTCAGAAAGATACTATAAAACATTAAAATTAAAATTAAATTAAATTTGTGTGGATAAGATTTGTAAATATCATTTTGAAACTAATAACTTTCACGCTTTATTTAAGTCAAGCCAATAAAAACAATTACCTATATTTTAAATTCGGTAAAATATAAATACATTTCCGATATGTAAATAGGTAGAATAACACTATGAAAAGTTCCTTTTTCTTCTTTTAATACGACAACACACAACTCTGATACGCAAATATATAAAGAAAATATAAAAAAAAATTTACTCTACGTTCGATACGTTAAAATACATTTCCGATACACAAATATAGATAAAGAAATACTATAAAATGTAAAAAGGTAGAAAAATACTACACATTAACCATTATGAATTTAAGCTTACAACATCCTTCACGTATAGAGCATAACATATATGTTCAGAGTTAACTTGTTTCCTCGTTATCTTTATCGCATGTGTTTTAAGTTAAGAATGTACTGAAATGGTGTATGTTTAAACCTCGTAGAATAAAGAGTAAAACATATGTTCAGAGTCGGCTTGATTACTAAAGCGAATAACACAGAGACGTTTCCGGTGTAGTCCCGTAGGAAGAAAAATACTACTATACTCTACATTCAACACGTTAAAATATACTTCCGAAATGCCAATATAGGTAGTAAATACTACAAAATCTCTATACTCTACCTTCAATACGTTAAATTACATTACATATATATATATATATATATATATATATATATATATATATATATATATATAAAACCGTGATAAATAGTAAAACCCACTTATTTTTCAATTAATACATTTCAGATACACAAATTAATTAAATAAAAGTATTTAAATAAGAATTGCTTCACTAAATTATGCATTTGTACTTTAAATAATACCTGATTTTGAAATTATATTAGAATAATTATATTGTTAAACTTCTTTCATTTTTTAAAAATGTAGTAGAAAATGAAAGATATTTTAATTCAAACATTTCTTAATTTCTTTATTACCTAAAAATATTTACAATATTTACAAATTTTTATATTGTTTAACTTCTTTCATTTTTAAAAATGTAATTGCTTGACTTAAATAAAGCGTGAAAATTATTAGTTTCAAATGATATTTACAAATCTTATCAACTCTAAAGTCTGTTTGTTTTATTTAAAAAATAGGCTTGTTCACTTTCGATTATTTAAACATTTAACAATTTTTATTTAACTATTGGTTATTTAAATAAATACCACTTTTATTCAAATAAATGCTTGGTTGGGTAAAAAACACAATTAAATAAGTTAAAATGATATTCTTTTTACCAACGTTTTTTAAATAAATCGGAAAATTTGTGGATAAAAATTAATCGACTGCCGAACACTAGAAGCAATTCTAATTTAAATGCGTATATTTAAATAGGAAAAAATTAACGATTCGATCGGAGGCATATCATTAATTTAACGTATTGAACGTAGAGTAAGAGGCTTTTGTAGTAATTACTACCTATATTTGCATTTCAGAAATCTATTTTAACATATTGAACGCCAAGAAAAGAGGCTTTTGTAGTATTTACTACCTATTTTTGCATTTCAGAAATCTATTTTAACATATTGAACGCCAAGAAAAGAGGCTTTTGTAGTATTTACTACCTATATTTACATATTGGAATGTAATTTAACGTATTGAAGGTAGAGTATAGAGATTTTGTAGTATTTACTACCTAAATTTGCATTTCAGAAATCTTTTTTAACATATTGAACGCCAAGAAAAGAGGCTTTTGTAGTATTTTTCCTCCTATATTTACATATTGGAATGTAATTTAACGTATTGAAGGTAAAGTATAGAGATTTTGTAGTATTTTACTACCTATATTGGCATTTCGGAAGTATATTTTAACGTGTTGAATGTAGAGTATAGAGAGTGTTGTAGTATTTTTCTTCCTACGTGACTACACTGGAAACGTCTCTGTGTTATTCGCTTTAGTAATCAAGCCGACTCTGAACATATGTTTTACTATTTATTCTACGAGGTTTAAACATACACCATTTCAGTACATTCTTAACTTATTCTATACGCTATTTAAAACACATGCGATAAAGATAACGAGGAAACAAGTTAACTCTGAACATATATGTTATGCTCTATACGTGAAGGATGTTGTAAGCTTAAATTCATAATGGTTAATGTGTAGTATTTTTCTACCTTTTTACATTTTATAGTATTTCTTTATCTATATTTGTGTATCGGAAATGTATTTTAACGTATCGAACGTAGAGTAAATTTTTTTTTATATTTTCTTTATATATTTGCGTATCAGAGTTGTGTGTTGTCGTATTAAAAGAAGAAAAAGGAACTTTTCATAGTGTTATTCTACCTATTTACATATCGGAAATGTATTTATATTTTACCGAATTTAAAATATAGGTAATTGTTTTTATTGGCTTGACTTAAATAAAGCGTGAAAGTTATTAGTTTCAAAATGATATTTACAAATCTTATCCACACAAATTTAATTTAATTTTAATTTTAGTGTTTTATAGTATCTTTCTGACTATATTTGTGTATAAGAATTATATTTTACCGTATTTAAATAGTAATAAAAGCGAATTGAAAGTTTGAAGAAAATATGAATTAAGTTCGTAAATAAAATCCTTTTATAGTACTTTGAAGGACTCTTAATACGTTTTCAACTTGAATAAAATTAAAAACAATAATCTAAGATACCTTTAAAGTTAAATTCCTTTAGAGTTTATCAGTAAAACCACTTTAAGTATTTTTTCAATCCTTATACCTATATTTACATATTGTAATTGTTACAAAAGGTTCTTTTAAACGTAACTTAGTACACTAATTAAGTATTTTTAATTTACCGTAATTAAAATATAGGTAAGTGGTTTTTATCTTATTTTATACCTACGGAAGGGATAAATAAATTATAGCAATAAATTTTTGGAGTTTGGAGATGGGTGGAAAAAAAATAAGGCTCGTCGTTTTTCCAACTGCTTTTCTGATGTACCCAAAAATGGACCAAAATAGACCAAAAGTACCCTTAAAACGACCAAAGTCACCATTTTCGGCCCTATGTACCCCATTTCGGACCAAAAGTACCCCAAACTGGACCTATTAGCTTTATTGTAATGTTAAACTCCCATAGAGATTCCCCTAAAAAGAAAAAAACTTGCGGTCCAATTTTGGGTACATGAATTATTTCGGAGAGGGAATCCATGTTTTAAATTCAAATTAACCGCGCGCCCGGGCAATCCGCGCCTCCCAGGTAATCCACGCACGCGCGCGCTATCTTCCTGCCTAGGTTATCAAGTATCATACAACTTACATAATTTCCACTTATTTCGTACGATAAAACGCGATCGAGATATTCGTTTTAAGAAATACTCGTGAGATAGGTTCAAGTGCCAAGCATATTTAAGTACCACTTACGTGATAATGTTATTAAAATGAAGTTTAAAAATATTTCCATTCTACTTTAACAACGAATATTCCATGACGTCAAAACACTCTTAAATTCAAATTAACCGCGTCCCCGGGGTAATCTGCGCACGCGTCACCTAGGTTATCAATTTTTACATCATTTCAACTTATTCCGTACGATAAAACTTGATAAGATATACGTTCAAGTATCTTTCGAGATAAGCGTAGATAAATGAACAAGTTGGCCTGGACACAATATGTTGATATATGAGAAAACAAATCGTCGCGAGAAATACCCTAAATACATTGACGTTTCGACGATTTTACCCCCATTTCATCCCTTAAATCCCGGATTTCGATCCCGAACCCAAACCCGAACCCGGGAGTGGCGTCTCGCCCTTACTTTCCTTCTACTTTATTAGATTTGGCCTGTCATCTCAAATGTAAAACCACGAAGGGAGCAATAAATAAATAATATAAAATAAACTTCGGGTATGCCTTTTTTTAACAGCATAGTATAATTAAGCATTTTCGTTCCATATCTTTTTTGAGGGTATGGAACAGTTTAGCATTTCATGTCTTCTCTTTTCATAATAGCAAATTAAATTTAGGTCAAACGTTTATGGTAGCAATAGCCTAGCATAAGTATAGCATTTTAAATTAGCAAAGCATTTCAAACACAGCTAAAAACTTTTGAAATTATTTTTACTAATAAATTCAATATATAAAAAAGGTAATAATTAATCATTTCTTTAGGGTGGGCCCCATATGTTATAATTTTTAATAGTATATTTACAAAAGTGATTAATTACAAATAGTTAAAAAAAACTTTAATTATTACACTTTTTACAGCTCCTGTCAAATGTATTGAGTCGAAACAATTTATGGACATAGTTATACGGCTGTAAAAAATGTTTGGCATCGATTAAGCAAGACAAAAACATTTTTTCTTATTTTAGACGTTTCACTTTTTTTCTCCAAAAAATTACACTATCCGTGCTGTTCGCAGGGTTTATCCGTATTGATGTTATAGCTACAAAAACACTTTATTGAAATATAAGAACTGGCAGCTCTATAATGGAATCGAGCCTAAGTGACGGATACGAAGCTTCTGGGGAGGCAAGTCGGACAAATTCTAATTTTAACGATGGTGCTGAAACTGCGGAAATAAGTCCACGTGTAATTGATGAATTTATCCACGAGTCAAACGGGCTTTCAATTGAGTCAATCGCTACTAGCACAAATTTAACGGCTCTCGACGAATTAAGGGACTTATCAAATTACGAATTTACAGATTTTGATTTTTCAAACTTCACAAATGGAGGTCCGGACCCCGATGTAGAAGGCACGGGTTTGCTAAATGATGTAAGCCAATCCTCCATCTTAACATCGTGTAGAGTGAGTGAAGAAATTAAGGTGAGTCTTTTTGTGCATATTAAGTTTTCGATTTTCATAATCGACAATATTATTAAACCAATTTAGTTACGGTTTGTTGGTCACGAACGTTGTAAAATGTCGTCGAGCTGCTTACTTTTCGTAATCGATGCACCAACCTGTAGCTTGGACTCTACAAAAGTTCTAACGTAATTGATTACGGATTAAGCCTTACCAAAGGATGAATTCAGGTTCAAATACCTGTAAGCCATGGGGTACCCAAATGGAAATCACGAAAACCATATTAAATTTCACAATAACAATTGACCACTTTAAACATGGCAATCAAATAAAATGTTATAATTAGTTAGTTAATCAATTATTTTTTTATTTTCTGAAAATATTTTTCTAATATCCTGTATCGGCCAATATCGATCTAGCCGATATTGGTCTATACCGATATTAGTTAAATAGCCTGATGTATCGGTGCATTCCTATATGACTAGAACATTTTTAATAGTTCTTTTTATAAAGTAACGTGGCCTTCTGGTGTCAATGTGGCTCTGACGTCACAGTCTCTTTCTTTTACAAGTATGAGAGCGCGCGCTACAAGCGCCAGAGGAATATAGCTTTTTCTAGAGCGCGTGCAAATAGCTCGTGCGAAAAATATACTAATAAAGCTGGGTCTTGTGACGTAAGATCAACATTTTAACAAGTTGGGCAAGAACACTCTTTATTTTATAAATGAACTATTAGATAGGCTGTATGGATAGCTTAAATTTTGTGAACCAGAAACACCGTGTCATAATATCGGAAGCCGATAAAATCGGTGAAACACAAATCGGTATAAAATATACGCATTTAGGAAAGTTCTGTGTATATAATGAAATAATAATTTTTAAAATAAAAATAATATTTTTAGTAATATCTTATATTTCGCTCAGTCATTTTATCTGAAATACATGTATTTCTGTTTTCGTATGAACCAAAAATTTTAATATTAATTTATCCTATGAGCCGAGAAATAATGTATTAATTTTTCCTATGAACCGAAAAATTATACATTAATTTTTCTTATACCGAATTTTCGTTACAGAAAATTTCCTATACACCGAAATTACCTAGACCCCAATATATCATATACAGTTTAATTACACGCAGACAGTGAGGTTAAAATGACGGCATAGTAGCAAAGTCTGCCTGTCAAGTAGCACCTAGTATTAGAAATAAATGACAAGAAATTAATCTTATAATATTTTATAATTAATTATAAATCACATTTTATGAAACGCTTCGACGAACAACAATTAGCCCTTACTGTTCAAACTATGAAAACATATTTGTGTACGATAACAGACATCCTTTTGGGAGTTAGTTTATTTAAACACTTTGAAATCATGCGACCATACAAACCGCTTCAATCGAAGATAATATTGACCTGGTACCCGAGGGGTAAGACAGTCTCATATAATCTGTACACCGAGTTCGTGCATTTAGCACTGTTAAAGGTACATATTTTCAAGAGTTCGCGAGTTCCATTTAGCACTGTCAAAGGTACGGCAGTGTACACCGAGTTCGCAGAGTGTCTTACCCCTCGCTGGTACCCTAGATAATAAATAATTTGCACACTTCCTGCCCGAACTCCGAAAAAATTAGCTTCATAGTTTCTATGGTAACCAACTGTAAATAAGACTACTGCCAACTGCGCGTCATCAAAGTTGGCCATGATAGGAAGATACAACATTACGATTTTAAAGTTAAATTACATTGTACAGGAAGAAAGTGCTCACGCTTAAAAAAACTTTATTTTTCTAAACGATTAAAGGTACAGAAAGAAATGTTGTTGGTTTTGTATTTAGGAACCGTAAAACCACTATGACTGTATCAGAGAGTTAGCGTTATTGGATGAATTAAATATGATTGCTAAGTTTAAGAACACAGCTCTTTGATTAGATTTTTCTTTTGCTAACTAGGATCCCGCCAGAACAACCAAATTTACGATTGAAATCATCCAAGATTACGTTCCACGCACAGACGAAGAGTTGGCGGTTGCAGCAGGCGATAAGCTTACCTTGTTATTAAAGAAACCGTTCTTTTACTTCCTCAAAAAGGATAACCAGAAAGGGTTTGTTCCAACAAGATGCATCAAGATTGTTGATTCGGTAGGTTCCTGATATGTAATCAACCGTTTCAGTAAATGCTTTTGGAATTGGTTGTCCTTTATTTAATTTTAAGATTTATTTTCGGATTACAAATTTAATATAACTTATTTATTGATATTTCTTCAAGACGTTTTCATTGAAATTTTATTTAAATTTATGCTATTAATGGGATATTTTATAATAAATATTTCAAGAGGGTTCTATGAAATGTTTCGTGAAAACACATTTTTTATATTAGAGCCAACGTCTGCAGTTCTTCCAAGAATCAGCTACAGTTTAACCTACTTTTTCATATATTATCAGGTTTTCTTTTAATCATTCTAGATAATATTATGATGGTTGGGTTTAGAAGAATTGGTTACGTAATTAAGGAGTTAAAACAATCTATTAATATCCTAAAACTAAAATCAGTTTTGTATACCTCGAAATGCCGCCAGTAAGTTATTTTTTAAAGGAATTAAGTTATTTTAAAAGGCTAGGGTCGTTTTGACATTGGGACCAATAGAGCAATGGATGGGTCTGCACCATTCCAGGGACTTCGTTCGGTGATCTTGGTGGTGTTCCGGTTCAGCGCATTGCTTGGTCCCTGAAGCCATCAACGCTGAAAGGCGACAATACCATAGTAAACGCCAAATTTCTAGATAATTAAGTTTTTGTAATGTCAGTGACATTGGTAAACCTTTTAAATTGAATATTTTGGGTAGTTGGAATAATTGCAATAGGTGTACAATTGGTATTTAAACTTACTCGCATTTTTCAAATTTGAAATTTACTAGGTCTCACCAGGAGACAGCAATAAGTCATAATCGAATTCCGTTCATTTTAGGATGAAGATGGAGAACTTTCGGAGGTAATTGTAAGGTACACGTCAAAGTCTTGGAAAGAATTGTCCATCGAACAGGGAGACAAAGTCAGAATCCTTTCGAAGAAGTTCCCCGAATGGTATTATGTTAGAATAAGGGACGAAGAAGGTGTCATTCCCAGATTTTGCGTTCACGGCTTAAACGTAAGTAATCCTTTATTAATCTCCATTTATTGTGGTTAATGACCTAGTGTCTTTAGTTTCCAGAACCAGGATTCAGACAAGTGGTAGCAATTTGTGATTACAAGAAAACCTCAGATGAAGAACTTTCATTCCGAAAAGGGGATGCCTTTTCATTGATTTCCAAGAATAGAAATTTAAATCATTGGTTCTTAGTCAAGGTTATTGAAAAAGAAGGCTATGTTCCCACGGCATGCTTAGAAAAAGCTAATGCACAAGATGTAAATATTTACTCTTACCATTAGGTGGGGCAGATGTTTTAAGAATGGGGAAGATCGCACCGTTGTTTTAGAAGAATGTCACAGTTTCATATCGGAACCAAAATTATCAATTATATAAACTTACATTTGCAATATAGTACTTGTTTTTCTCATTTATAGTGGGTTACTTTTCTTAAGACACTACCATAAACAAATAGGTTTAATTTCGTTGTTTCGAAATAAATTTCAATGATTGAACTGATTTTCCACCGAATTGGTCGGTTTCACCTTTACGTAAAATCTTGCAGGGGTTAATGGAAATACTAGGTTTACGGAGCTGTTGGCTCACGTGGCATGAAGGCTAAAACCCAGCTAGCCACCTGAATTAAAAGGAAGTTCGTAGTTCAGGGTTAAAGCCGGATTTTCATGGTAGCTTGTAGCGTGTAGTCGAAAAGAATGAGATATTTTTATTTTGCGTGAAGGCTTATTTTGGTTTTTTAATTTACTCGCTTTGCGTTTTTATAGCCCGGGATTGGTAGCGATGTGTTGCGTTCACAGTGTCAGTCACCTCTACAGTTTACCGATTTTGCATAAAAGTGTATACAAATAAGGTCGCGTTGCTCATTCAATAGACGATCCCAAATAATTGGCTTATCTCTTATAAATCCCTTCGATTTCTTATTTCTTGTTGTTCATTTTCTTTTATTCGTTTCTTTGTCAATTTCCCACTAGATTACATTTTGGTAATACCGGTAAATATTACAAATAAACCTTGTCCGATAACACGCCGACCTCGTGATGGCAAAGAAAAAAAATTTAACACAAAATTTCCATTGGCTGAATGTAGTCACATGGGCAGACGTCCCGCTTGAAACTTTCGCTTGTGCGTGAAAATAACTAGTAGGATTTGATCGACGCTAGAAGCGAGTTCCGATCTAGTTTCACGAGCACACGCAAAATACAAGCGTGGATGATAACTGAAAAGTGAAAAGCTAGTAGCGCTAGTGTATATTTTTAATTATTTCTAGCTCACGCCAAATTTATGCACGCTAAAAGCTTACATGAAAACAAGGCTTAACGAAAGATGTTCCAATTTTGATCTTTGCTTAAGCTGAATTTAGTAAACGAATTATATTCCTTATTTTTCCTATAGCAGCTAGCCTTTAAACACGCTAACGAAGGGTTGTGTACGAATTTCATTGGACGAGCGTCACAAGCCTTTACGCTGAACGTTTTACGGGCGGGGGGAAAGACAATTTCCGAATTTTCCCCTTCCGACGGCAGCAGGCGCTAAAGCGTCTAGCCAATGAAAGATGTACACAAGAAAATCCACGACTTTTGACGGGTTGCGTTCTCCTTGTGTGGGGTGTTGTGTTTGTTGCTCCTAGGTGCAATTATCTAATGGCAGTTAACTTGTTTCCTTATAAAAATGTATTTCAGAGTCAGTATCTTCGAAACAATTACTTTTTACGAAACGACTGTTAGATAACTTGCTAGAGAATTGAAAGAGTTAATCAGATCTGTGAAGCATCGCAAATTTATCGATGTCCAATTATCCCTGTAACAAATTAGAGTCGGGCCGACGTCGGCAAAAGGTACTAAACACTAAAGTCGGCCGACCTTTGGATTGAGGGTCGAAATGTCCTAGGGGTAAAAGGGTCGGCCGACTACAATACGTCGACTCTTTACCGCCTTTTAATAGACCTAAGAACCGACTCCGAAACGACGTGGGGCCGACTTTATATTAATGCTTATTTCCGACACAAAACTGATCTAATTATTAGATGCCACGTTTTTCGAATACAAATAAGTTTGAAGAAAAAATAAAAGTGAATAAAACATTATCTCAGAATATCATCAAATAGTCAGAAAATAATTAAAATATCCCCTTTTCCTAAATAAATATGGTTTGTTTCATAAAGTTAATGTTGAATCCAATAATTAAATGTAAGGTCTATTTTAAGTCAGATAATGGTCGGCATACCGACCATAAATAGTCCCAAAAAAGGATTTACGGCTTTAGTGTCGAAAAAAGTTCGGGCGTTTTTAGGTCAGCATTTGGTCGTAGACTATAAAGCGACTTTTCGACCGTACCCCGACCCTAAAACGATTCCATGTGCTACAGGGGCTAGGGTTAAAGAAATTCGGAAAAATTTGAAACGCATGTGAATTTGAAACAATTAAAGAAATTGACTATTCACCTTTCATTTAAAAATAAGCTACATGAAATTCAACGCACCAATGTACGTTTTCTAATCATAATGGAAAGACAGCAAAATGAAGATTACTGACTGTTGGTCATTTCTACATTATTATTTCCAACTTACAATGTTTTTTAACTGAAATTTTTAAATCCTGATATCATCACAATTGCCATGATCAGTCAAAATACTCAGCTTACACCACGAGTCTTATTTCCGCCCCTATGTTTGTATGGCAAATTATACACTGAAATAACAATTACCCATTAATTGTATTAGTATTCCTTCATAACAACATAAGTTTGCTATCTTAAATATCACATTTTTGAAGGTCGGGGTCATCATTATCAAGGTCGAGATTACTATGTTTACACTTTTTAATATTTTTATAATTTTTTTGTATATTTCGGTGATAAATATTTTTAATATCGAGATTGCAAAAGTTATTCTTCATTAAAATATATTGGTATATTTTCACCAATAAAGTCGTTGAGCTTCTTAAAATATTTTTTTAAGGTGGACAGTAAAACTCTCGTGGCCACGCGGGACTATGCCAAGACTTCGTTAAAAGAATTGAGCCTTCGAGAAGGTGAACTGTACACACTGATGCATCAAACTAACCAAGACTGGTGGTTCGTCGAGGTCAAATGGAAAGAGGGTTACGTGTCGGCTCGATGCATCCAATTATTCGACGACGTAAGTTGGACGCAAAGATGCGCTGAGGGCTGTTTGAAAAGTGAATAACCTTGTGATTTAACCTGATTTTAACCTTCTACAAATTACAGGGAAAACTTTGAAAGGAAATTGCTATTTCTAGTTGCAAAACATTTCTGTAAGAATACCAATATTGCCTTACCATCGACAATAAGAAGAATTGATGTCATCATTAGAAATAATGATGTATAATTAATAAAATTAATTCATAAGCCATGGCTTTTATTACATAAATTGTTACTGACAGTTTTTCTTACAAGGCCACATTTGGGGGCCAGGTTCAAATTTAACTAGTTTCTCGCCTTAGTCTGCGGAAATAGAACCAAGCAAATTATGATTGGTCATATCCTACCTGAGGTTAGAGCTGTATTTTTCAAATTTCCCTTTAATTAGGAACGTGAATGTAGCATAGTCGCTTTGAACATTTCCGAAGGAAAACTTACTTTCACCATTTATTCCAAAATCAATGTTGGGACACATGCTGATCACATTGGGGTGCTGGAGTGGTTAGCGAGGGTTTTATCCCAGCTTGTGGCACTGGATGAAAACTCGGAACTACTCCTACGCGTTGTGTTTGCAAGATCTCTCCCCACTGGAAGGGGCCCTCCAGCGACCGTAATTACTGTATTCGAAGGCATAAACCTATAATATCAATCGAAATTTATATTGGGGAAATTCCTAGGTAGAAGATTTGGGTTTAAAATTACAAAAATTTCTGCCTGGCAGTTTACGGACGCAGCCTTAAATCGAAATGCTGCATAATTATCGGATATTTAGTCGACGATTGTTAAGAGCTTTTATTTAGTAATATAACCGGGAAATTCAGGCACAGCCAGCTAGTTCCAGGGATCAGAGAAAATGCAGCGCGTGAAAAGGGGGCCCAGACTCCTTATCCGCTTATGGGCTCAGGATCTCTAAGTCCGGCCCTGCTTTAGATATAAAAGGGACTTTATAGTGATGGGATAATTGACACCTAGGCAACTGCGTGGCACTGTAGTCGGTACAGTTTACGGAAAACAACTCGGGCGCCATCTCCTACGTTCTTGGTTTCTGTGAGTCTGTTGTGTCTCTACTTCTTCTTCATCTACTGTGTGACTCAAGCAGTCGCAACTTAAAAAATCAAATATTGAAAGACAACGGGTGACGTTGAAAGTAAGATTTTCTCTTTTTCGTTGATTTTATTTGTTTCGTCAAAATTTTTAAAATATTGGTTCCGTTACATTTTTGTTAAGAACAATTGATATTTACAATACGTCTTTCAACAATTTTTAAAACATAGCGGCTGATTAAGACTTATTAATCGTTTAAAGTTGCCTCAGCTGGACAGTTAGGCTAATAGACCTCGAATGATCAAAAATTAGGTGCAGTAGAGGTTAAATAGCTCAAAATAGTAAAAAAATCAAACGTACAAAAAATTTCCAAGCTTAAAATTTTTAATATTACATAAACGTCTATTTTTTATACATTCAAAATTAAATAATATTATTGTGTGTAGTAGGATACACAACGACTAAACGTGTGTTTGGACAATACTACATTCCAATTTTAAGCTGATTTTGGTAAAGTAATATCAGCTTGTCGCATGTCGACGTTACCCATGCTTTTTCGTAGATAAAAAACTGCCCTCAAAATGGCTGCCATAGCCCAAAGCTACATTTCAATTTGCGAAGTGGAGTCGCTTACTACCTACAATAAGATTATGGGGACAGTTCGAAAATCCAGCTTACCTTGTTGAAAAATAATTCGTTTTATATTTTCTCCTATAATTACTCACATGGAATCTCACTAAAAATATAATACATTAATTAATTGTAGCATTTATTCGTTGCGTATTGTATAAGTAAGTCTTACGTGAACTTTCAAATGATAGACGAAAACGGAGCTCCTCTTTATTCCCCTCATTTGAGAGACGAAAACGGAACTTGCTTCAATTCAATTTGTATAAATGATAATTTACCACCCAATTTTGCTCTAAATGACAAACATCTCTCAAATAAGCTGAGCGGAAACGTAGCGCCCGCCCATGCCACTGCCTTAAGGCCTTGACACGCTGTAACCAAATTTTAGTCTCGATTTTAGTAAAGATTGTTGATCATTAGCTAATTTTTATTAATTTATATAATTGTTTTCATTGCCGTTATAGAATTGCTTTAATATTTTGACACATAACAAATAGTTCTAAAATTAAGAATTTATGGAGAAGAAAAGTTCAAAGGAAATTTGTGCTGATAAGTCAAGTACCTTTAGCTCCAAGAATGAAGCTAACAAAGAAGTGACTAAGGATAAGGCAAGTAAAATTTATGCAACATTTGTCGAATCGAATATTTGGAAAAGCACAGGCTACTCAGTTGACCAAAAGACTACTTTTATTCATCAAAACCCAGGCCAATGGCAAAGTGACTAATAGTGACCAATAGTGCATAATAAAGACATAATGCAGTTTGAAAGCTAAAAGAACTAGTGAGATTGAAATGTTTTAACAATTTATTTTAGAGTACTAACATTATAATTTGATTCTTAATATAATTAACCATAATCAGACCCTCGGATATATTTTTTTTACGTTTTTTTCATTGTAAACTATATTTCCCACGATTGGCCACATTGGCCAGGCTAGGATTTTCCCGCCTCGAAACACTAAGGTACACTCTGTTTGAAAAGTCTTCGACAGCTGAAATTTTTGCCCTCTTTTTAATTCTGCTAGAAAACTATAATAGATAGTTCGATGAAACCAATTGCAACTTTTATTTTTTTTCCAATATCTTTCGTTATTTATTGGTTTCGTCCGCCAAAAATTAATAGTTTGGCGGGAACCGTCAAAACTCATTTTTGACAACTGTTTAAATATTGGTTCTACGGCACTGACTCGCGCGTTTTTGAATTCACAATGGTCGATTCATATTTAGAAAGTGGAAAAATTATCCCTCTACAACCAACGGTTGAGAAGTTATAGCGTTTCAAAACTTACCTCTAAACTAGGAAACACCTAAAATGCATCAAGCGATTATAAATAACGCAACTTCGACGACAATTTGGAAACGCGATAGCTTCTCAACCGTTGGTTGTAGAGAGATAATTTTTCCACTTTCTAAATATGAATCGACCATTGTGAATTCAAAAACGCGCGAGTCAGTGCCGTAGAACCAATATTTAAACAGTTGTCAAAAATGAGTTTTGACGGTTCCCGCCAAACTATTAATTTTTGGCGGACGAAACCGATAAATAACGAAAGATATTGGAAAATAATTAAAAGTTGCAATTGGTTTCATCGAGCCATCTATTATAGTTTTCTAGCAGAATTAAAAAGAGGGCAAAAATTTCAGCTGTCGAAGACTTTTCAAACAGAGTGTACACTGAGACAATAAAGAAACCAAACAAACATTTTATACACTTTTGGTAAGTGTAAGTTAAGTAACAGTTGGACATCTGCAAGTAGTCACTAAAACAATTAAATAAAAACCTCTTTCTTCAACTCGCCCCTCTTCGTAGCTAAAACTGGATTCCATTTTCGGTTTGTCGGTTACCAGGCTAGACTGACTAGCCAAAGAACCCAACTCCAATTAAAAAAAGGCAACTAGGTTTGAAAGTCGTTTTTTTTCCTTGAGGCTTGTTCAATTTTAAAAACGTTTTCGATGTAAAGAATCAACATTTATTTTAACCGAATTTTGGTTGTGTCGATTCTGGTTGCTACAACCTTTGCCCCCCTTTGAAATAAATTAACTTATTCCAAACAACACATCATATGCGTTTTAAAACGTTGATCAAGCCTCCAATTAACCTAAATAACACTAACATTTAACTATCAAGCACGTATGAATGCTTCAAAAGTGTTATTTCCATTTCTGTGTTCATTTGTTCCATTAAAAATTGGCTGCCAATTTGTTTTAAAAAGGCACCACTTGTTACTTGTAGGGCCACTTGACGGAAGAAGCCAAAACTAACTTTATAGATAATTACGGCGGTGCGTGGTTAGGTCTGTTGCCATGGCGCCGCACGATAAACCGAGATAGTCCTCGTTTGTCTAAATATCAGAAGTATCATGTCCCCCTATTCCCTTGGCTGTTACGCCTCTGCTAATCACGATAACCAACTATTATGAAATTTATCAACGTTGGTTTTGATATTTTTGGAAAATTGATTGTGTCTTACGTTAGGTGGAAATTGGTGGCGTGAAAGAGTTTGAAAAGTCTAAAAATATTCAGTCGAAGAGAAAAGATTAATGCATCTGCTCAAAAAACTTAATGTTTTTAAAACCAATTGAACTTATCCGTTATATACTTGCATGCAGGGGCGTTGAAATACATGGGAACAAGAAACCCGCGTTCTTATTGGAGCCAAACTTGTCGAGATTTAACCTATTTTTTACTTTTAAGGTCATAAAGTTCTCAAAATAGGCCAAATTCTTAGAAAATATTACGTTTAATTCGATACAAAAACAATATTAATTTAAACCAAAGACGTTACGTATTCTATTATCTCCTATTGTCTAAGCCTTATTTATTGGGTAAAATTAAAGTTGTGAACCAATTGAAACGTTGTAGGAAGCATTAACATTAGACTTCCATCCCAGTAAAAGTTGTGAGGGCATTGCCCTTTAGCGGCCCTGCATGTAAGCTACTTAAAATACTACTTTAATAATTGGTAACGCTTTCCCGTAGAATGAAGACCTTACAGATAAATCAAGTTCTTCCAAATTGGAAGCTATGTCTTTGCCACCTCCACCAGTGAAATCAAATTCTACGAAAGCGAAGGTTGCCGTATTTTTAAACGTTTTTTTTATTATATTGAACTTAAGCATAAAAATAAGTAACCAACATATGACACAGGAAAATATTTATATTAAATAACTAGACGACTAGTTTTCGTACCCTGAGCTAGCTTCCTAATAGGTGCAAGGTAATGTGGAGTTGTTCAATGGGTACTAAATGTTCTCGGGCTTAGAAGCGCCAAAACTGTTAATTCTGATCGTTGCTTGTGTAATTATCCTCAGAATGAGAAGAAGGAACAGGATTTAGTGTCTGGGCGGGAACAGTCTTCAAGACTTACCAGTGGATTATCAGCGTTAAAAGCCGACAAGGTAATTACCGTGGTGATTTTAAAGAAGTAAGTGGAGTAACGGAGTGGTTAGCACATTCTGCTCGCAGCAAGAGGAGCCAGTTTCGATTCCACCTTGCGACACTGGTTAAAACATTTTAACTATTCCTTCACTATTGAATTTGCAAGTTATCTCCTCACTGGTTAAATAAGGTTTCCTCGAGCTTTTCGTTTTCCCAATTTCATTAAACTTGTAGAGGTTAACGGCAATAGTGAGTATAGGGAGCTGTTGCTTCGCGTGGCATGAAGAGTTTGCCACCACCCTCATACGCATTGTAACCCGGCCACCTGATTTAAAGTTCTTACAAGTTATTATTATTATCATGTATTATAAATTATTTTTAAGGGTGCTGTTGATCGTGGCTCACGTTCAGTTAAAGTACCTTCGACTGGAAAAAGTATTAAGGTCAGTGCACTAACAGTTGCAGTAGAAATGGATTCAATAGTTTTAATATTTTACATTTAGTCTAACAGGTGCCAAGATGTTGACGGCTCAAAGCTCAGTCGTTCTTCGGTTCCGCAAAGAAAAGCATCGGTTGTCGAGAAAGAAATGGATGTATGCGTAATTGTATATTTTATGTATTTAATTTATTTATCCGATGTCAGAATAACAGCATGTTGAAAGGATTCGAGTCTTTTCGAGAGCATCATTGTCAAATATTTCCATGGCACGAGTGGGAGGAAACGTCACTGGAGCCTTTGGGATAGCCTGCTGATTTGATTTTTTAGGGGGACTTTTTTCAACTAACCTATTATTCAAATATGATTAGTATTTAAACCATGTGTGCGTGGAAGACACCTATAAAATATCGTGAAATTTATATATTTACTGTACGTAGGTTGGGTGTCGGCTGGAGTTGCTACAGCCTCCACTCGTAATCCCACTTCTGTGTGCGAAGTGGGAAATGGTCCACCCATTGCTGCACCTTCTGCTGGGTTGAGTGGCTTGCGTCAAAGGTGCGACCATCAGTTGTAGGGTACTACTATCCATTCTGGATTTCTGGACGCTGGCGTAGGGCACTATGATTATAGACCTCCGGTGGTATGGTCTCTGTTACTAGGTACACCGGGCTATAAATTACTGACACACTGTACACGCTGATTGACGTACCTAACCTTTTATGCACGGAATCATAGTTTCTCATAGATTCGCTTGTTATAAACTTCATCCTCTTATATCTTAGACCACAAGCTTAAAAATTTCGTCCCCATTACGGCACAAAACCTCGATTTATCTAGTTGCGTTAAAACTTTCAATGAAATCAGTGAATTTTTACCGTGGCTACGACGATGACAAACATTTCGCCATTTGAGTCCATGATAAGGGAGCTTCACTTCATTTACTGGCTTAATCATTTTTATAGGATGAAAGCGAAGTTGGGATTGGGGTTCCTGGTGGAATTTCCCTTTCACAGAAAGAATCCGTGAATGTTGAAAATCAGGTAAAAGCTCATTTTTAAGGTAAGTTCTGTCCAACCAGATGTTTACATTTTCTAATAAATAGGACGTAGACCAAAAAGACCTCAAGCTTGTGGTAAAATCTTACACAGCCCGCAGTTCCAAAGAATTGACCTTAGTCGCGGGAGAAAGGGTGACAGACTTGGGAAAGGGAACCGACCAGTGGTGCTATGTTAAGAACCAAGACAACCAGAAGGGGTATATTCCCATTGGTTGCATCAAGGAAGATAACTCTGATCTGAACGGCCACGTAAATATACCATTCCTGCTAATATATTGGATGCTTTGGAACATTCAACTCTAGCCACTGTCCCACTCACTTGAAACAGGTTTTCAATTTCATTCGACAAACCGACTTAAACTGGGTTTTAATGTCTGGTGTGACTAAGAAATTAAGTGTTCCGCATATCCCTCCATTTCTACACCCAAAATAAATGTTATAAGTGTTCAGTTCAGTGAACGAGAAATAACGTAGATCGTCAACGTCATAACTTGACAATGAATTAAAATATACGATGTACTGTAGCTATTTAATTTTCTTTCAACTGATGAAAATATCATGATATTTTTATAGAAATTCAACAATTTCAATATTCCCAAGTTTACTAGAATTTTGAAGGAATTTAAAAGCTAGCCCTTTCGTCAGAAGCGTAATGTGCTCCTGTTAGGGAGAATTGTCACAGTTCTCGTGGCGCCATTTTACGACCATTAGCGTTACTAACGTACTTTTTACGATTATATTATGAAAAAAACTGCACACTACGGCGCGCTATCTATCGAATTTTAAGATTTTAATTTCAATTTTTTTTATTTCATTATTCCATGATTTAATTACAAAAAATTAAAATTAAGTTTGTTGCTTCATTTGAATAATTTGCTTTATATAAGTCTTTATATCTAAATTTGGGGTAACAGTTTAGATGGCTTAAAACCGCAAAATATAATATTTCCTGCCAAAAACTGACGAAGGAATGGCAAAATATTAGGCCAGTAGGCTGACCTCTCGATAAAAAGATCCTGGTAATATTTTTTTAGGATGAAGTTGAAGAGGTTATGGTCGCTAAAGATAATTACATATCAAGGTCATTGAAAGAAATATCGGTCCAGGAAGGCGATTGTGTGACAGTCCTGTACAAGAAACACGAGCCCTGGTGGTATGTCAAAATTGGCGACAAAGAAGGGTACATTCCGTCAGTGTGCTTGACTGTTGAGTCAGTCGTCGTTGCTAATGTTCGTCCTCTCACTACTATCCCAAAATCGTATACGGTCATGTGAAATCGACCACTCATGCAACTATGGGTGAACCGATTTTAAGGAAATTTTCGTCACGAATCCAATGCGCAAAATAATACTAAACTCTCAAGTTTTAAGGAAGACGATTAACCGATTGTGAAACTAGAGCCTTTCATAATTGGTCAGTTTATTAAGAGGGTCAATATTCGATTTTCGTGCCCCAAAGATTTCTTGAAAATATTTAAAACGCTCTAGTTTCAAAACCACTTCATCATTTTCGTTAAAAATTCAAATAGCATACGTGATTTAATGTTTCATAAAAATCATTTGATCCATGGTTGCGTGAGTTGTGGATTTGACGTAGAAATACCTTAAAACATATCTTTTGAAAATAGGTTCATAATAATTTAAAAACAGTAGTTTCAACTCACGATTACGAAAAAAAGTCGCCCAAACAAATATCAATGCGAAAAGGTGATACATTTGTCGTGATTCCGAATGTAGAGAAGAACTCATATTGGCTTTACGTCGAGCTGAAAGATGATGTCGGATATGTACCGGCGGTGTACGTTCAAAAGGTTGTTCCTGATAATGTAAGTTATAATGCCAATCAATTCAACGTCAACAAGGACGGGGTTAAATTTCTTAAAAAATTTCATCATTTTTTGATACTAAGAACGTTTCCAATACGACTCTTCAATCGTGAAAGAATTTCGACGTGTTTTTGATTTAACGATTGAAAACCCTGCATTGTCGGGTTTTGGAGTAAATTAGATTTGTAGGCGTTTTTATGGACACCCTAGCTAGGCCATCGTGAACTTACATCCACGTCAGTTTTATGTAAGTTTCCCCCCGTCTTCTTTGGATGAAAAATATGGTGAAAATCTTTATTAATTAAAATATTCCCCATTTTATGTCTCAAAAATGCAATTTTTAAAATTTTCAATACTTTTTAATTGAGGTGTTCAAATAAAAGGTGATAGGGAACCAGAATGTGTTCGACGCCTCTTGCTCCTTTCCCTACACTGAGCGGTTGAAGATAAAGCCTGGGGTTAGAATTGGTGTGATGATTGAAAATCTTAACAAGATGTCACGGACATTTAAATGTACACAGAATCCCCCCGATGTATTAAATTAATATTAAATTCAAATTTGAATAAATATCTTGCACATTAACTTAATAAACGCAAGAGGAATAACCTGGTTTTAGAAATAAGGTTGCGAAACGTGAACAAATAAATTTAAATTAATTTTAGGTAATCCGAATTTTTGGAGTTACCTGGTTTTGGAAATAAGTGAGCGAATCCCGAACACGTTAATTTATATTAATGTTTAGACATAATTTTTCGAGTTACCTGGTTTTGGAAATAAGGTAGCGAAACACGAACTCAAGCCGAAGGTTTTTGGGAGTTAGATGGAGCCTGTATGAAAGGGAACGAAATTCAAATATAGTGCATACCCTGGTTGTGGGGTCCCGCGAATTGGCCATAAATCTCACTTAAAATTAAAATTTCTGTATGTAACCGAAAACGTAGGTCAGAAATGATCAGTAATAACTAAAAATATAATTTTCAATCAAGTCGGCCTTAATTTAAAAAGTATATAGATTTAAAGTCTAAAATCTCCAAAAATCCCTAAATTGGTCAAAAAACCAACTTCATGGGCTCCGATTTTAAAATTAGTAATAATGGCAGTGGGGGCTTGATATTTTCTGTTGATTGATATATAATTTACCATTTTACTGCAAACGGTTCCCCCGGACGGGGGCGGCAACGGCGGGTACATACCAAGAGAAAATAGTACACTTAAATCCCGTAGGGATAGTGTGATGAACCCCTATACTTTACTCAAAAACACCCGTATGAATCTTTCTGAAAATCGAAAATTAGCTCTTTGCGGGTTGAAATACCTTCTTTAAATAAAAATCTAATATATGGTTGATATGAATACGTCACTGTTCCAATACCCATTTTGGAAGCCTTGTTGGTTTATGTTGGAGTGTGTATTTATAGAAAACTAAATAAGATACGTCTAAATAATTTCAAAGATACAGTATTTCGGCCGCCAACTTAGATCCACATTAATATTTTGTTGTTAACCCTAAGTTACTGCAAAAACCTAAAACGAAAAAGTTTGCCACTTTGATGATGGGCAAAGCTTATCTAATACAATAAACCCTTCAAGATTTAAATAACTTTGTTTTCTTATTGCTCATCCTATTGATTTTGCTCCAATTTATTTGATGCAAAATGAGTTGTCGGTGTTTTCAGTATGAAAATATATTTAAATTATCATTTCGGATATTTCATCCTCTATAAAGGGTGTTATTTTCTAGGCGCGTGTGAGCCGAAGTAAACCTCTTTCATGAGTCCAAGGTGTACACGACATTGTTCTGTCCTTGTAGGAGGAAGATACAACTGTGATCGCCAAATGCGATTATCAGAAGAGATCTTCTAAAGAGCTAAATCTACGAAAAGGGGAACGGTACACGATACTTTGGAAGGACCACGTCAAGTGGTGGTACGTTGAAGTTCAGAATAAGGGAGGATTTGTACCTTCCAAATTCGTTAAAATGTTCAAAGACGTAACCCAAGATGTAAGTTATTAAGATTTTTTACTTAAACATACACGTTATCGCTTTGTATATATTGCTTTAATTTGTTAGTTTTTAATGTTTGAAAGTATGCCATATGCTATTTCTGTAGTTCGTTGAATTTTGACCAAATAATGTATGAACTAGCCACTATAACACTGACCTAAAGCTACGACCATACTTAGTCATAAATCTTTGAAGGTCGTTGTCGTTATATAATTAGAGTTCCCATTGAAACAATCGAGGGGTAAGACAGTTTCAGATAATCGGTACACCGAGTTCGTGGATTTAGCACTGTTAAAGGGAATATAACCTGCAAAGCAATCTTTACGGAAGACCCCTTCAATTTTTCAAATGTCCCTGTACAGTGGCGCCAAACATTTTTAAAGCCGAAGGCAAGAGCGGCCAGAGCTGCAAGCGTTGGTGTTCCACACCAAATACCTGAGGTTATATTCCCTTTAAGGTACGGCAGTGTACACCGAGTTCGCCCGAGTGAAAAGCTAAAATCAGGAAATTCCTTGGTCCGATAACATGCACTTGCAAAACAAGTTTTCCTGCTCAGCATCCTCCAACATCAGAGATTTCCGGACTTGGGTCTTCATTAGATATTTACTATTACAGGGAAAAATGATTCCTGAATCTAGCGTCATCGACGAAACCACTAAAGACACGACAGAGCAAACGCCTAATCAAGCTGCTAAAAGGAAATTGCCTTCTCCCTCGACATCCAGGTAAACTCACCAGCTTTTAATAAAGCGAACTCAGTAAGCGAAACGCTTTTCATTGTGGTATTTATAGTAGGCCTAAACATTAATCAATTGAAATTGAAATTTGTACATACGTTCAACCGGGATTATACTCTTGGATTGTTCGAGTAACCCTGATTATTCTCATAGAATCGGGCGTGGTTAAAATATTCTTTCTGATAACGTGCTAAGTTAAACTCTGCACCTAGTCGACATTAGAAATTCACTTACCTTCTGTGCTTTTTTAAAATCATTTTACGCGGAACTAGATCAGTTCCGTGGGAAAACATCACAAATTCTACAAGATATTCAGCGTGAAAACTAATCTTAGTTTCTTCAAATCGATTTCTGGTAAATTTTCCGAGTATTTGTCGTTCATGTTTTCCCCAGCGCGGTGGTTTTTAGCCAATTAATTTGATAAGCCAGACCCATTTCTCGAATCGCTCTCGGAGCACAGTGGCAATGGAACCTTCTACAATCCAAGTGCAAATAAGTATAGTTTCTTGGTTGAACGAGCTTGATACTAGGTCGTCAGGAAGGCTCAATTTTATGGCACGATCGGTGATCTGAAATATTTGAAGCAAACGTTCACTTCCCTTGTTGAGGATAATAATAATAGTAAGTGTTGGAGCGACCTTCCTACGCATTGTAACCAGGCTACATGTACCTGAATTAATGGCATTCACAAGCCACCAGAGGACTAACGCCAAAGGTGGTACTTTGTGCATTAGCCAAACTATTTTTATTATTATCCATATATGTAGCGTTTAAAATATGAAAAACACCCATAAACAGAACTTCTCTGGGTTGCTCGAATTTTCAATTTGATATGCGGTCTGAGATATTTAAAAGTAAACGTTCTCCAATTTAACAAAATGAGAATGAACATCCACATTAATTAATCAGTTTGAATCAAACGTTTGAGGGTATTGGGTGCAGATTATTTGCGAAAACGGCTCGATACTTCGTCCAAATTTGGATCCAAGAGACATTCAATTCTGTGTAAATCGAATAATTTTGATCAAATCGGAAAAAGTTGCATTTTAAGCATTGTAATTGGGTCCAATCTAACACATTTTGAATCCAAATTTAGATCAGAATCTAATTCGGGTCTGCCCAATTTTGGATTAAAATTAAATCCACCTTATGATCTTGATTATAGATATCACGATGGCGCGGAAGCAAAGCGAAGGGTGGTTAGACCAAACACAGATTATCCAATCGAGGGTGCCGATCCATTATCATTAGAGGGCGAAGAAGATGACTTTTTCAGGTACTGTAAATAAAAACCACTTTTAGTGTATAAGGTAATGAGATATTCGTGTGGATTATAGCGACATTATGACGAATGGTGCAAATAAGAAGGACAAACGAGGATAAATAAGAGTGCCTATTTGGATTTGTTAATTTTATAATGTTTAATATATGTACTAGAGAAATATGAAGAATAAATATATTTGGTTCTATCAAAATAGATGTACATTTTTATCGTGTTGATGAACATTCATTACTTACTCTCCACGTTTTTGGTTTATTTAATTTGTTTGTTATTTTCGAGGAAATTAAGGGAGTCATCAAATTCTCAAGTACTTCTGATAAAACATATTTTTTTAATACCGAAACTTACAGACGCGGCTTAACCTTGTTTATTTTTTTATGCTCCGCGTAATGAGTTAGCTATATTTTGCATGGTCATGTCTTTTGTGATGGAATTATCCTTCAGTTGTACAGGATTCTTTAATTTGAGTGATGTCGAGTGAAGAATTCGTTCCAGGGGCCCAATTCTGTAACTTTAGTCGATTTTGAATTCGATTTCGAATTGATTACGATTTCGAAGTTCCTGATATCGAACGAGAACGAAAAGGCGAATTCTGTAACCAAGATTTCGATATCGTTATGGGGGAATTCGATTTTCGATACGCTGTCACAACTCGATTTTATCGCGTATTTCCAGTTAGGTTCGGTATTCTCGTACTAATCTGTAATCACCCGTTATCATTCTGAAATCACGCGTACTCATCTGTAATCATTTGAAATAGCGCGTAATCATCTGTAATCACGCGTAGTCATTGGAATTCTCCCGTACTCAATTACTCATCTGTAACAGTTTTAAAGTTTTTGGTTGCCTGTGTACTCATTGTAATCATTCTGTACTCATCGTTCTCATGTGTACTCATCTGTACTCATTAATGATTACGTAATCGGTGTACAGGTAAATTCTTACTGGTTAGCCCCTCGGGTTTAGTCTACTTTTGTTCTAGCAAAAATAACAATACAACGTTAATGGCTTAGTACGAAGAACGGATGACTATAATCGAAGGCGTTGTTTCCCATTAGATTAAAAAATGCACCTTAACGACCTTAACCACGGTTTATATTTTTATTTAAATTGGCGGTTGGAAACAGCGGGGTACCCAGTCGGTTTGGCGTTGCTAGCGCGAACCCAAAGGAAGCGGTTGCCGCACAATCCCCTGTCTGACTAGTCACTGCGGTTTAAATTTAAAAAGGTTCATTTTCAATCAAGATTTTTTTAACATTTCTCAGTCAAGAGTAGTTACCAAAAGCGTATGGTTTCAATCTTGGTGGTTTCCAAACAAAACTCAAATTAAACTTGAAAGTAGAAAAAAACTCGGTTATTTAAAATTTTTTAAATATCTTAAAGTGAGAGACAAAACTAATATTAATAATAATCAGCTAGGCTAATACCCAAGGCACCACCTTAGGCCCAAGTCATCTAGCGACTTTTAGTGCCTTTAAACAGATGGGCGGGTTACAATGCGTAGGAGGGTGGTGGCAAGCCCTTCATGCCACGCGAGCCAACAGCTCCCTACGCTAACCTCAACAAGTTTTAATGGAACGGGAAACCGAAGAGCTCGGGGGAAAACCCCTTTATATATATATATATATATATATATATATATATATATATATATATATATATCTCATTGTTTCCATTCTCGTCTCTTTTCCTATACAATATTAATTGTTGTTGACGTCTTTTAGTTTTTCCCAAATGGAATCGAAACTTGCAACCGGCTATAGCTCCTCAACCGTTGATGGTAGAGCAATGACAGTGACACTTTCTAAATATGAATCGACCACCCTGAATCCGAAAATGCCGGTTTAATTTTTCTATCGTTTACACGTTTCGAGAAAATTGAAAATAAATGCAAAAACTCCCTTTGTCGAAGACTTTTGTAACAGACTGTACAACCATATAATAAAAATAAATTTTAAAAATAAAGAAACCATTAAACTGTATACTAAATGCAAAAAATCTAATAAATTACAAGAGTAAGAAAATTATATATTCAGAAGAAACTAATTTTCATGCACTCTTTTATTGCTTAAAAAATATTTTGGACAACCTCTCATTCTTCAAAAACTGATGTGCTGTCTGACGTGGCTATATTATAAAAATATATTTTATTAAAAAAATAACGGATTAAACTATAAAAGTTCTAAAACCTATTAAAAAATAAGAGTTAGAAAATTATTAATCGAAAGAGCCGGGCTTTTACCGTCAAAACGCAAGCCAACAATAACCACGTGATACCTTTTTGCTTCAATAATCGAAGCTCTCTCCTATTGGTCCGTGACTTTTGTATAAAAATTCAGAAAAATAACAGCGTCGCCGATTAACAGGAATCGCTGAAACGTCTCTGCACCGCGATTTCGATTGCAAAATAAACAGCTCGCTAAATCTGAATCGCAAAATAGCAATCCTGTTAAAATTAACCGGAATAAAAAAACGTCTCTGAGATGTCGACGATTTATGGCAGCGCATATTTGATGCATGTAAGCTGTAACGCGATTGTCAAATAATTCAATTTCAAATCAGTTTTTAATATTAACTTTAATAAAACAAATCCAATATATATTTCGAATTTTCTAACAACATTTATTTATTTTGGACATATTCCCTTCTCACAAGGCTTGCTTTTGCATCTAATAGCGAAGCTTTGCTCCTCGCATTTCATTCCAACAGCTGAAACGGGAAGAAAATTTAAGAAAAATTGATTAAAAAAATTATTGTTATTATTATAGTTTGGTCCTACTGTCATTGATTCACAAAAATATAAAGACAAATTCCGCAATGTTTGCTACATAAATAAATGATAACAGCTCAATTTGAAGTTCACATCTAACAGACTAGACGACCAGTTTTGGAACAGCCGAAAAACCAAGCAGCTGGGAAATGCGAACATAAAGGTTTGGGTTCGTGTGATAAGTAAAAAATTACTTTGTAAACAAATCGAGGTAACCATCGTTAAAAGGTAACTTAAACAGTATATAAAGTCCCTGCTGCTTGGTTTTGCGCTTGTTGCAGCATACTTCCAGGGGCTAGTAGGCCACACTTTGAAGCTCTTTTAACTCATCGTAGGAAAATGCCAAAAAACAGGCATACTTATCAACTCACCCCCTACAACTCCTTAAATTTTGTGCATAACTTTTTGAATCATCCTGTATAAAACACTGTCTTACATAGTTGGTGCAATTTTGTAGAAACCAGGGCTGGTATTTAAAAAATCACCTTATTTTAATTAAGTTTTTCCAATGCATTTTATTTCTTTTTTTTGTTGTCAAATCAATTTAGATCCATTATGAAGAAATTTCAATATTTTTATTTTATATAAAAGTAGAAATTGTTTTGAATTTAGATTTTATTTTTCACAAATAACTAATTTCATTCAACTCATGTTTCGACCTCAGATGAAATATGACGTAAGTCGTGTTTTTTTTTAAATAGTTAATTTGAAACACAATTTTACCAGAACAGTAGCATCAAACTATTTATGTTTGCGAGGGTTATTTAAAGACGTAAATCTCAGTCATATTTATTTTATAAGCAACGGATAATACGCTGTAAATAGATAAAAATAAAATAATACACAATGAAATATTACCGAGCAAACACGAACTGCAGCACGGTGGAAGATTGTTGGTGCTACGTGGAACGAACTCACCGCCAACTTCGTCACAAGACGTTTTATCGGTCCCTTCACATCGAACGTTATTGCAGCTAATTCTTTGTGAGTGAACGTGACCAAAGATGAAAACAGCGGCGAATATTGTAGCGAGACAGAGCAGCGAACCCATCGTTTTTCGAAACGGCGACGGAGTATATTGATGAAAGCGGTATAGTCGCGATAACCTTATAGAAAAACCGTTGAGGAAATAAAACTAGTTTGACTGACGCTTAAATCCATGTTTTGCAATCTGGTTTTACTCGGAAGGATTTACCTCTACTGTGTGAAACGACACGCCACGCGAAACAGGTGAATAGTTTATTAAAATTATTTTGACATCCTGTTTCGTTGGATTGTGTAAGAATGCTTCGATTACATTTAATTTCAGCTACGGTAATTTTAATTTTTGAATAGGCTGACCTGTAAAAGTGAATGGTATTAAAAAATCAAGACTGAAATTTATTACTTTAATTTTAAATAAATTACTATAATTAAAATTACTTAAAACCCATAAGTCTTTTAGTTTTCAATAATTCTTTGTAATTTTTAGAAATTTTTCTATTCACGTTTTGTGTTAGCATTCACGAAACATGATATCTCAAAATGCCGGACGCATATTTTATGATGATTGTAGAGCTCGTCTGTATCTTTCTCTAAAAGATCTGGTCTTCATTTTTTAGCCTGACAAAAATAACTTATGTTCTGTAGCACTGCTCTTTCCGTTTTGGAATCTGAAATAAAGAAAAGTAACGTTTTACCTTCCGCCCAATTTCTGATAACAGTATTCATGGATTTCATCAGACCATTACAAGTGTAAGTCATAATTTTTGTAATTGTAAATATAACATGGTTTTTTATTCCATTATGTTAGGGTTTCATATATTTAAATACACCAGGTGAACTAGAAACAACTTGAGCAATCGGAACTGATTTAAATTTCATTTTATGACGCAAATCCCCTTGAACGTTCTTCCCTTTTTGGTAACAGATATGGTTAGTGTCTTTATTAAGTTTATGGGTTTCAGAGATTTACGCCCACAAAAAACCAGGACCTAAATCAGAGAAATAGCGCTGTATCGACAATTCATTATTTTATATACAAATTTAAGATATTTTTTGCTAATTAGCAATTCCATATGTATAAAGGCCAACGGGAGTATACTTGAGGATAGGGACGGGACACCAATGGTGGAAGTACGAAAACCACCCGTTGGGATTACAGGACCACGCCACTGGTCCCGGCATTTGAGATTAGTATGACGCAGCTTAATAATTCTGAGTACGCGCACCTGCACCTTATTTACGGGCGGGCTCAAGAAAATATTGTAGAAGCCCAATGATTGTTACGAGTACGGTTCCCTCAAAGAACGTTACTAGATCAACACACATTTGCCGCTGTTGACAAACACTTGAGAGAACACGGACAAATTCAACCAATTTGATTCAACTTATTTTTTATTAAATCATTTTATTCGATATGATTCGTCTTGCCTTGTAGTTAAGTAAATTACTTTTCCACAGTAAATTTAAACAATAAGTCCTTTATGTTCTTACCATTGTCGAAAACGATCCTGGAACAAGTACCAGGCAAGTTGGGTGACAATTGGGTGTAAATCACATAATGGTTTGTAAATTCTGCATGGTCCTCAATTTCAAACGTATCACCTCGAAAAGGTTGAAGCTCTGAACGTCGCAGACTATCATAGGCGAGTGGACCTTTCTCAGTGGATTGTTCACAAAGAAGGTCGTGACCATCCGTTAGCGAGTATTCTGTTAACAGCCGATGAAGCCCATTTTTCCCATGGCGGTATACTCAACTTGCACTACACTCACCAGTGGAGTCCAGATAGCCCCCACGGGACTAGTGTTAGATCTCATCAAGTGCAGTTTAACCTTAATGTTTGGTGTGGTATTGTTGGTGACCATTTAGTTGTTCCTTTTTTTCTTCCGTGTAGGTTAAATTGCCAGGCATACTTACAATTTCTGCAATATAATTCAATCAATCAATCAATCAATAACTTTTTTTTCAAATTCCATTTAATTTTACATTTTGGTGTAAGGTCAAGTCTTAAAATACTTTTAGGCGTTTCTCTGGCAGTGAAAAAAACCACAGTAATAAAAGAAACCAAGTATAAAATATAAATTTTAGTGTAATAGAAAGTTAGAGACCGTAACTTAAATTGGTTAATTTTCTAGGTGGAGTGTTTGAGTGGGTTTTTTAAACATATAAATATCTGGCCAAAAACCTGAAGGTCAAAATTCGCAAGGTCCTCTGCCAACACTACGTCCTAATGTCACAGCCCATGAACGTAGTCGGTATTTGGACCCAAATCCAAAGCGACTTTTCGACCAAATTAGAAATATAGACTAGTTCTATATGGGCCGGTTCATAACTCTTGGTAAAGAAAATTCCGCTTATCACACTACTTGACATCAAGTACGCTAGACCTTGCGCCGCCTTTTTTTTCCTAACACTTAATTTGTTAAAGTAAAACAATGATTTGGCTCAAAACATGTTCATTTTTCACAGACAATCATTACAATTACATGAGGCGTAAAAACATTTGGGTAGTACCAGCTTGTTACTTTTCATGACCTATTATTTCAGTGACAAAATGTACGATTTTGACCATACCAACTCCATTAAAGGTTTTCGAGTATGCTCTACAACTTACTCATTTAAACCTTTCGTCTACCAACTAGCGTTCAAAAACTACAAATTCTAATAACAAATAACAACGATATCCACCGAGAGAGTATATTCCGATAATTTAACATTTCTAGAAGGTATAGTTTTAGAGAAAAATGCCGGGACCGATCAAATGTAGACACCCTGTATAGATTTAATGTCTAAAATCGCCAAAAATCCCTAAATTGGTCAAAAAACCACCTTTTCGGCTCCGATTTTAAAATTAGTAATAATGGCAGTGAGGGTTTGATATTTTCTGTCGATTGATATATAATTTACCATTTTACTGCAAACGGTTCCCCCGGACGGGGGCGGCAACGGCGGCTACGTTCCAAGAGAAAATAGTACACTTAAATCCCGTAGGGATAGTGTGTTGATCCCCTACACTTTTCTCAAAAACACGCGTATGAATCTTTCTGAAAGTCGACAAATAGCTCTTTGCGGGTTGAAATACCTTCTTTAGATAAAAATCTAATATATGGTTGATATGAATACGTCACTGTTCCAATAGCCATTTTGGAAGCCTTGTTGCCCTAAGCAATTTCAGAATTTTGGTGCCCCCCCTCATTAGTTAGTAGACGCCGGACTCAGGAAATCAAAATTCTTATTTGGAATCTTGGATAATACTAATACAGATGCATTTATATTTTATTTATATTTTACTCCGTAAATTAATTGTTTTAACGTGTATGAGATACATTTTGTAGGAATTTTTTTTTATTTTTTAGATAAAATTTTATGGTAAATCCGCCACTGAAATAAAGCGAAGTGTCTACAGCTGACATCGGAAATTCACCAAAACGACTACCTCAGTACCTCTATAAATTTATTAGATACCGCAAAACTGGTGGAGATAACAAAAAGGTAACACGAAATGTTTTGACTTTACTAAAGTATAATAGATGATGCCAGACTACCATTATTTCAAAATGTTTTCAGAGTTAAATGTATTTACTTAATTGTGAGTTTTAATAAATAAAATGTTACTAAAATACGTGACTTTAGTATATTTAGTATAGTCAAAACATTTCATGTAGCCTTTTTTTCCCGCCACCAGGCCTGCGGTATTCAATATATTTATGGAGGTAATCGTTTTGGCGAATTGCCGATGTCAGTAGACGTTTCAAAGGAGTATATTATTATAAATATTATATATTTATACTGATATAGTTATTTTTTATTTAGTTTTAGTTCCATTGTATCATTATCACATTTTTTAGTTTTTCCTAATGAATAAAATTTCGATGGTGCCCCTAATTTCTATATTTATTGATGCCCTAAGCAATTGCTTTTTTTGTCTAATGGTTAATCCAGGGCTGCTTGCTGGTTTATGCTGGAGTGTGTATTTATAGAAAACTAAATAACAAGCGTCCAAATAATTTCAAAGATATTTTTGCCGCCAACCTAGATCCACATAAATATTTTTGGAATCCGAACTTGTTGTTAACCCTAAAGTCAGTTGTTCAACCTAAGTTACTGCAAAAAACCTAAAACGAAAAGGGTTGCCACTTTGATGATAGGCAAAGCTTATCTAATACAATAAGCCCTTCAAGATTTAAATAACTTTGTTTTCTTATTGCTCATCCTTTTGATTTTGTTCCAATTTATTTGATGCAAAATGACTTGTCGGTGTTTCGCGTATGAAAGTATATTTTAATTATTATAAATATTTAATTTCTGTTCCATGGTAAACTTATTTTAAATTAATTGAAGAATAAAAGAACGTCGTTATATTTGCATATATATAACTTTTTTATTTAATAATAAAAGCAATTAAATACCGTCTGACCGATTTCGTCGGGCTTAGCCCTTCATCGTTAGGAAGGCTGAATTTTATAGCACGATCGGTGATCTGAAATATTTGAGGTTAAATTTGCGTAAAATATGTTGAGGTTAACGATAATCGTCAAGACCAGTAATATCAATATCCGGTGGCAAAGCCCCAAGCTCGGCAAACTGCAATATATTTGTTGCCAGAGTCTTGTACCCAGCATTTCGAGTGCTAACATTCAAATTACGTGCGGGACACTCCAATCGACCACCATCTTTCTGGCACAGACAGCACTTACTCCAGTCAATTGGTCTAGGGGAAGAATCTTGGGGCGTTGCTAATCGTATTTTCTTTCGACACGACATACTGCCTCTGAAGAAAATTAGCTTGTGTTTTGGAATTTTATATTTTTAAATGTTCCAAGTAGACTTGTATTTTACTTACAACTGAGAGCTTGTAAGGTTTCAATTAAAATATTTGCAGTTTTTTCCGTTGCTATGCAAGGCGTTTTGAATTTTTTAAAGTTTAGGCGTAGCTTCTCTTTTCGGTGTAATTGACCGATTTCAAAATTACGTTTTTGCACGCGACATTACCTTTACATTATGAGGTATAGCAGGCTTATTTACCTGCTTTTATACATTAACATGGTGGCGTATTTTCACGCGCAAAATGAATTTTAAAATCCACCAATAGACGCAATCCAGATTTCCCGCATGGTACTGATGAGTCAAAATTAGAACGACACCGGTCTATCGTTGGAATTTCTGTCTTTTTTATTTATTTTTAGATTTTCGCGTATTTATAAGTATACTCAAAGACCTATTGGTACGAGTTATTTGCAAGTTTTTAAATATTAAAAGAAATTAGGTTTGGGGCCACAGTCTAAAATTATTCTAAATATAATAGAGTTGGTGATAAAACAATTATTAAGAAGAATGGTTTTGACTTAATAGCAAAATGGAATAGTATTTTAAAATTTAAATATGTTTTGAGTGTAAGACGGTCATCGATCACTATAAATCGTACTCATAGAAAGGGAGGGGGGTGTGCGTTTAAACATAATTGCTTGTGTAATTAAGGTATAGTGTTAAGTAGTACCTTAAAATAAAGCAATTACGGTACGTAATTAGTAACGGTAAGTAAAACAAAAACTAAAGTACTATAGCTTTGCCTTAGAGAAACAAAGTGCGGGATCATAAGATGGTGGAAAAACACATTTTGGCCTTTAAAAGCAAAGCTGTTCCATTTCTTGGCAAATTTAATAATGACGAATTATAATGCGTGCAAAGACCTTTCATATGAGGTATGACATGGCGCGGTATGGTATGTAGCGGCTGAGATACATTCAATTAAAATTATCATAAGCCGCCATTTTGAAATGGCGGCCATTTTTAATCCTAAAGGAAATTTAATTGGGGCCTACTTCTAAATTAACTCGAAATAAGTTGTAGAACATTTGTGATAAGTCTCTTTTTTGTATCAAGTGCTGTGTTTCATCATTTTTTAATGGATTAGTACATAAATCTTTCTTATGCCGCGTTCACAAAGACATTTTGTTGAGGAGAATTCTAAAGTAAAAGGGGGAAGAGCATTAAGCTTTGGGCGGGGTGATCCGACTTCAGCCTTTCTCTTTCTCCTTCTGCACAAGGTCAGCAGTTCACAACTCGCGCTAACAGTTACACAGTTTTATTTGTGGCAGCCATAACGCACCGAAACCACGAGGTAAACTCCACTCTCTCTCGAGAAAACCGTTGTTTGTGTATCACATGACCGACACGACGTCATAACCGCTTCTCTATTGGCCAAAACTGGCACGTGATTTCCAGCCGAAGGTCGAAATATCAAACTGGAGTAGAAACGGGTTGACCGCCGATTTCCCACTCTTCTTGAGAAGTTTTCTGTCCCGTTTCGACTTTCGGCGGGTTTGTGAACCGCCGATTTCTAACTTCGTCTTCTACCTTTCGCTTTCAACTTCAGCTATTTACCCTTTTTGACGTCTTTGTGAACGCGGCTTTAGGGAACAAGCGATTTAAAAACTTTGTTAAGTTAAATAGATTTTGTATTAATGGATTTAAAGTCATATTAACAACCGCTGATTTGATCAAATATTGATATAATTTTTAAATTTAAATTAAATAATTATATTTAAAAGTACCGAGAAAATTCGTATTTCAGTTCAGCAATTAATATAATGATAATTATTAATAATATGGAGTTTAATTATCGATAAAATTAATATTTTTCCACAGTAAAAACGTAAATTGTGATTTTACCTACAATAATGACATCATTTATACATAGACGAAATAATAAATATGTCCAATAATGACATCATTTATACATAGACGAAATAATAAATATGTCCAATAATGACATCATTTATACATAGACGAAATAATAAATATGTCCAATAATGACATCATTTATACATAGACGAAATAATAAATATGTCCAATAATGACATCATTTATACATAGACGAAATAATAAATATGTCCAATAATGACATCATTTATACATAGACGAAATAATAAATATGTCCAATAATGACATCATTTATAAATAGACGAAATAATAAATATACCCAATAATGACATAATTTATACATAGACGAAATAATAAATATACCCAATAATGACATCATTTATACATAGACGAAATAACAAATATGTCCAATAATGACATCATTTATACATAGACGAAATAATAAATATGTCCAATAATGACATCATTTATACATAGACGAAATAATAAATATGTCCAATAATGACATCATTTATACATAGACTAAATAATAAATATGTCCAATATCGACATCATTTATACATAGACGAAATAATAAATATGTCCAATATCGACATCATTTATACATAGACGAAATAATAAATATGTCCAATAATGACATCATTTATACATAGACAAAATAATAAATATACCCAATAATGACATCATTTATACATAGACGAAATAATAAATATGTCCAATAATGACATCATTTATACATAGACGAAATAATAAATATGTCCAATAATGACATAATTTATACATAGACAAAATAATAAATATACCCAATAATGACATAATTTATACATAGACGAAATAATAAATATGTCCAATAATGACATCATTTATACATAGACGAAATAATAAATATATCCAATAATAACATAATTTATACATAGACAAAATAAAAAATATACCCAATAATGACATAATTTATACAGAGACGAAATAATAAATATGTCCAATAATGACATCATTTATACATAGACGAAATAATAAATATGTCCAATAATGACATAATTTATACATAGACAAAATAATAAATATTTTCAATAATGACATCATTTATACATAGACGAAATAATAAATATGTCCAATAATGACATCATTTATACATAGACGAAATAATAAATATGTCCAATAATGACATCATTTATACATAGACGAAATAATAAATATGTCCAATAATGACATAATTTATACATAGACAAAATAATAAATATTTTCAATAATGACATCATTTATACATAGACGAAATAATAAATATGTCCAATAATGACATCATTTATACATAGACGAAATAATAAATATGTCCAATAATGACATCATTTATACATAGACGAAATAATAAATATGTCCAATAATGACATCATTTATACATAGACGAAATAATAAATATGTCCAATAATGACATCATTTATACATAGACAAAATAATAAATATACCCAATAATGACATAATTTATACATAGACGAAATAATAAATATACCCAATAATGACATCATTTATACATAGACGAAATAATAAATATGTCCAATAATGACATCATTTATAAATAGACAAAATAATAAGTATACCCAATAATGTTGTTTTTCTTCCTCCAATAATGACATAATTTATAAATAGACGAAATAATAAATATGTCCAATAATGACATCATTTATACATAGACAAAATAATAAATATATCCAATATTGAGCAAGCTTATGTTAGATCTAAATAGGGATTCAAGTATTTATTAAATCCAAAAATTAAATGTTCGTTAAAATTTAATACGAATAAGTGGATGAAAATTTTATTGAATTTTATTAACCAGAAGATTGAGTGGGCTCATGAGGCCAGATAAGCTGTATTAGTGATTTATTGCCTGGCTAACCATTAAATAACGCTTACATCAAAAATTCAGAGGAAATTCATTGTTTTTCCGCAATTCAAACATCTCAGCTAAGTCTTGTGCGGAAAATTTGAAAGCATCTGTACGAAGATTGGGAACTAAAATGTTTAGTAGGCCTAAACTAATCGTGAGATCGGCGCTCACCGCCAATTTCCCGCTTTATTGGGCTTGAATAACTACTGTATTACTCCACCAGACCAAGAATCCTGAAATACACAATTAATCAGCCTGTGGAAAAACCTTCCCACAGTTTCAAATTCGATTTTAATGCGCCGAGGCTTAACTTAATCGCTAGATAACTTAGCATAAGGTGGTGCCTTGGGTATTAGTTAAGCTGAATATTATTATTAATTCTCCAAGGAATAACGCTACCGGGAAACTATACTACATATTCGGATCAGCTTTTTCTAATTTATCGCTTCCCCAATATGCATCAGCGAACATATCTCCATCTTAAGTTCAGTCTTTGTATAAACTATATTTGTGTCTACAGTTTTCTTCAAATAGCATAGGACATGCTGAACTGCTTTCGAATCTTCGTCCGTCGCTCAGTCGTTAAATTGTCTCAAATACTGCAAATGTCCAATCAGTTACAGCAAACTTCCTATGGCTTTTCCGTATGGATTGTTCGTTAGTATGTTTGGATTTACTTCTGTCGGCAAGTACTGTTCCAGGATCGACGGGTGTTGCAGCTCCACAACAGTCGCTCATTTGGAATACATCTTAGATTTGTTACGCGTATTTCGATTGGTCTAATGTGATAGTTCCGGCTTCAGGTCGACTAACTTTAATTGATAGTACAGGCCGTCGCACACTGGTCAAACTTGGTTCAAGTTGACCATGGCCGCTGGCTATACAGGGTGTCTGAAAATATTCGGCATGGACATTTTTCTCGAATACCACTTATACTAAAAATCTGAAATTTTTAGAATATGTTCTCTAGTAATAGACCTCTTTAATCTGTAAATTTCAGAAGAATCGGAAAACATTTCTCGGATTTGGAAAAATTATTTTCTCACCGGCAGGTGGTAGACAAAAAGGTTCAATGACAAAGTTAAAGAGAATACTCTGCAACCTAAGAATACAGTTTGTTCTGTGAATTTAGGGCTGTTTGGACCTAGAAAATCGGTCCCGAAAAATAACAAGTTGGTACTACCTAAATTATCCTTTTGTTTTAAAGGTACTTAGTTTTTAGCATATCAAAAATAATTCGAAAGATTATCAACATTGAAAATTTATTTGTTTACAAAAATGGTTCAATGATTCCCCCTTCTGCTGCTATATGCAAGTTTCGCAACGATAAACCAGATTTTGGAAGGTTCTTCGGAGCATTTCAGGTGTGACCAAACGGCAGGCTTGAATTATCCTTTGGCGTAAGACATCTTGGTTGTCGACAGGCGTCTGATAAACGTACTCCGAAACGAAACCCCACAGGAAAAAGTCAAGCGGGCTCAGGTCGGGTGATCTTGGTGGCCCTTGAACCGGACCATTCCATCCTATCCATCGCTGGGGATACTCCGCATTTAAGTATTCGATCACATCGCGGTGTCGATTCGGTGGAGCACCGTCCTGCTGAAACCAAAGTCTTCGAAGATCGGCCAAAGACATTTCATCCAACTCGGGTGCCACTTCGTTTTGTAAGAAGGCCAAATAGTTTGCTCCAGTAAGCGGGTTGGAAGAAACAATGGTCCAATTACCTACCAGACCAGCCCATACGTTTAGCCTAAACTGGACTTGGTGGTGATGGGGAAAATGCCAGTGAGGGTTGGAGTCGCTCCACATGTGGTTGTTCTGGCGGTTGAACGGGCCATCTCGCGAAAAAGAACCTTCATCAGACACTAAAACTAAGCGCGGAAAATCCCTATCTTCGTGTGCCATATTGCTGATCCAGTTACATAAGTCAAATCGTCGCGCCATATCACCTTCATGGAGTGCTTGATGGAGAATCACTCGGAATGGATGATAGCGGTGACGATTTAGGGTTCTCCAGATGTAGTCCCTTGATAAACCAATTCCGCTACTTGCCAATCTTATGCTCGACCTTGGAAATGCCATGAAATAAGCGAGGACATTAATTTCCATGTCAATGTTGTTAGCACCTTCACCTCGACCTCTTGGATTAATATTTCCATACACATTAAAGTCACGAACAGCACGAAGAACAGTATGCTGATTAGTATTGTTATTAGGATAGCACCTTCTAAATAAACGATAAACTAAAGCAGCGTTTTTATTACCTTCACCAAAATACAACTCGACCATTAACGCGCGCTGTTCTTGAGTATAGCGAGGCATACTTGATGCGTTGTGATTGAATAACGAAAATTGGTAGAAGCACTTGCTTTTAATACGTTTTAAAAAAACTTTGATCGAAAGAGATGAAAATTGGTTTAAATTATTTAAATCCATTAAAACGTTATTTAAATAATTTACACCTATTTTTTATCTCCTTCGATCAAGGTTTTTTAAAACGTATTTAAAGCAAACGCTTCAACCAATTTTCGTTATTCAATCAGAACGCATCAAGTATGCCTCATTAATACTCAAGAAGAGCGCGCGTTAATGGTCGAGTTCTATTTGGTGAAGGTAACCAAAACGCTGCTTTAGTTTGTCGTTTATTTAGAAGGCGCTATCTTAATAACAATCCTAATCAGCATACTGTTCTTCGTGCTGTTCGTGACTTTAATGTGTATGGAAATTATTAATCCAAGAGGTCGATATCGTCCGAAGAACCTTCCAAAATCTGTTTTATCGTTGCGAAATTTGCTTAGCAGCAGAATGGGGAATCATCGAACCATTTTTTTATACAAATAAATTTTCAATTTTAATAATCTTTCGAATTAGTTTTGATATGCTAAAAACTAAGTGCCTTTAAAACAAAAGGATAATTTAGGTAGTACCAACTTGTTATTTTTCGGGACCGATTATCTAGGTCCAAACAGCCCTAAATTCACAGAACAAAATGTATTCTTAGGTTTCAGAGTATTCTCTTCAACTTTGTCATTGAAAATTTTTGTCTACCACCTGCCGGTGAGAAAATAATTTTCCAAGTCCGAGAAATATATTCCGATTCTTCCGAAATTTACAGAGAACATATCCTGAAAATGTCAGATTTTTAGTATAAGTGGTCTTCGAGAAAAATGTCCATGCCGAATATATTCAGACACCCTGTATATGTTTCTCCGAATACTTTTTCTCGTCACCGCCAAATGTGCGCATTCTGTTTGTTTTGATTGTCGTTACTTGAATGAGTTGAATTTCGTTTCTGATTACTCAAACCTTTATTTTAAATACTCATAAATAATAATATTTAACTATAATCATGGGAATATTTTGCATTTTGAAAGTAAATATAATTTGAAAAATCCTCAAATATTGAATAACAATTATTAAAATAGTAAAAATTTATTTAGGAAAACAACTTAAGCTTTTGTAATGAAAGATTTCAGGGAATTTGAAGTTCCTAGACTTGGAATTACAAAAGCTCTGGCGAATATTAATGATGGCTTAATATTAAATTGCTGTAAGCTAGACGAAGGAGGAAAATAATACAGAAAGGGGGATTGGTATTTGCTATAGACACATTCACATATTGTCTACAGGGAAATATACCCGAGGTACCTTCCTATTTAATAATGTTTGAGGAAGATGGCGACACTATAGAGTTTATGAAAAATAAACTTTTTTAAAAAGTTATTAATTATTTACTCAATTATAGTACTTGAAATTCTTATTAAAAATATATAATTTTTGTAATTTAAATTAACAATTAATTTTAACAGTAGTTAACACTCTCCGCCATAGATGGCACTATTATATAATGGGTGTGTCTGTGTGTCTGTCCTGCGAACGCGTTCGCATTTTCGATGCAAAGCGTAATCACTGCGTACGCAGTTTCCCGAATTCACCGCGTTCACAGTGGCTTGGAATGAGATAAAAGGTTTTTACAAAAACGTCTCTCTTCGTCATTGGTTGTCGTATAATAGTTTCTTCGGCTGCGTATTGTAATTTTCGGTGTTTGTGACGGACCGAGCGCTAAGGGTTACGTTAAACGTCTTAGCATCCATATGGCAGGGTTTCCACCAAATGTTCACGGTATTTGTCTTAAGGCAGATGCACACATACGGTCGCGAGCGAGTTTCGCGCGAAATTTTCGCGCCCGCGCATGCCCCGTGGCAATTTTTAAATTTCGCGAGCGAGCCAGCGACACCTCACTGAGAATGGGATTTCTCTCTATTTTCGCTGGGGATTCTCTGGTCAGCCAATAGATAGAGAGTACTCGTTCACATGATCAAAACATTGCGCAATACGTCTACCACATTATTTTATTAAGCCTAGATCAGTTTTGTTACCTTCGTTAGAAATTTTAAGTAAAATGGAAAAAGAAATCAAACTTATAGAGACCGTACGGAAATTTGATCACTTGTACAATATGAGAGATAAATATTTCGACCACAGGGACATTAAAAAAACTCATGGAATACAGAAGCAAAAGAAATGAATTTATCAGGTAGGAAATACAATTGAAATTTTAATTTTGTGTGCAAGTTTGGTATTCTGATTAGTGATTATTATTAAAATTTATAGTTGAAGAAGTACATAAAGAATGGAAAAAAATAAGAGACAAATTTGTAAAAGAAATTAAAAAACCTAGTGGCTTAGCTGGAAAGACTTGGCCCCTTTTTGAAAAATTATCATTTCTATGCACAGTGTTTCGAAAAGCCTAAAAAGCGGCAGAAATTAAAAAATTACCAGACACATATAATATTTACATATTTATAACCAGGAAGTGAACAGGAATAACGTAGCACCAAAATGTTAATGCTGCGCCCCCTAGCGACGAAGTTAGCTTCCCCCTAGGAACACATGGTTAACGTTGGTGAAATTCGATAGCACTTAAAGAGTTTAAAGAGTTGACAAAGTTTTAGGATTGGAAAAGTCCATTTTAGAGCATGTTCACCCGAGATTTCTTCCGAAACACGCAAGTGGATACCCAATATTTTTCGAACGTTTTCTAGTAAACGTTCCATTATATCCATTCCATAAATATTTTCGGTTTCCCTTCGCGACCATTGAAGAAAGTTGAGTTTTAATATTTAGAAATTAGTAATAAAATTCCTAGCCAAAATTTGGCTAAAACGAATAACAGAAGAAAAGCCCTACCGTTATGCAAATTTGTATTACCCTAGCTTATACTTATTTGCAAAAATTATGTTATAGAAAACAGTTTAATCAGGCAAAACATCACTTGATAATATACAAAAATTATGTTAACAAATATCTTAATTGCTTATTTTTATTAAAATATATGAAGCAAACATAGATATTCAATATTTTCAGTTGCTAAACGCATATTGTTCAGAAAATATTTGTCGTTTTCATTACACAATTCTATCTCGTCTTCAGAATTATTTAAACTGACTGGATAAGGTGGTTCATTTGGTTCTTTAAGTCAATCCATAACGGCTCTCAGAAGTGGAATTTGTTTTTGCTTTTCTATTCTTTTGCTGAGGGAAATATTCGAAATAATGGGATCACTCGAATCCAGAGCTCGATTAAATATGTCACGTAAATTTTCAATTCTAGATGTTTTCCTAGAATGCATTTCCCTGTCTCGACCGTATATTTTATAACGGGACTCACCCGCCTGTTCACTTAGGTAAAGTGGACTGCTGAATAATTATTTCACCATGAACAAGGATTTTATGTAGGGTTACAGGCAAATTAAACCACTTATAATTGTCAACGTACTTTTTACTTAATTCTAGACAATACTGGCCAAATTTTTCGGAATCAATGGGAAAATTTGAGGATATGGCACATAAAATTACGTGCAACCCCTCCAAAAGCCAACGTTCAATGGAAAGAATTTTTGCAAATATTTCTTGATTAGAAGGCGAAAAAGCCCTTCTGGCCGTGTTTCCATCGTTGCTCGAGCCAGACCCACCAGGATTAGGAAAGTCTACCCTTAATGATAACTTCTCCCACATCAAACGTTGAATATCTTGTTTTCTTTTAATAAAGGTCGGGTTCTTAGCTCCCCCCTTAATGCGCCAGGTCTTTAATCCATCAACGTTGCGGTACCCCAAATGTAAGCAAAACTCCATAAACCGTATCCAGGCGTGCAATGGACTCAGTCCATATCGTAACAGAGTTCCATCTTTCGGTAAAACGTTTTGACGGTGAATGTCGTTAAATTGGGTAGGTGTTGCCCCGCAGATTGGGCAGCATTGCTGAGACGAAGCACCTGATAAAATACTAAGCACTTTGTCGACGATTACAGTAAGATTAAGACTGTACGCGACTGACACAGATATGCCCGAAATGTTTGAAGTTAAGATCTGCAGTTGTTCAATTTGTTGTTTTACCCAATCACTTTCTGCTAATATAGATTTCTTGGATTCTTTAATAAATTGAATTCTTAGGGGCCGACAAAAGCGTACTGACTGCGGGGTTCTGTTTTTCCAGACGGTATGTTCATATTCTAAACTTAGGCTCAAAGGAATAATTGTGGTTACAAAAAGGCAGGCATCGCTAGAGTCGATAGAGCTACCGAAGCTCTGTTTATACCGCGATTGACCGGTGCTTCCATCAAAGCCCCAAGAGACTGAAAGAGTTAGATGTAAACTTTCCTGATTAATGTCCTTTGTGTACCTGATGATAAATTATCCTTGATGATTTAAAATCCGGTCTACAGTGTGGTCTAAAAGATTTTGAAGAGAGACGAACGCTACCGTTTCAGATACATTCACAACAGCCGGCCTGCAGAGTAATTTAGCCTGAAGCACTTTATAGTAAGATGGGAAGAGAGAAGAGCCATGAGATAAAGCCGTTTGCCTGATCATATTATAGGTGTTTACTGATAAATCGCCATCTAAAATCAATGCGAGAGCTTCTGTGTCAGAACAAGACGTTGGCACATCCTTGGGCATTCTTTCGGGTACAGCTGATGCTGAATTCGAACGGTTCATCAGTTCTTGTAAGCCCAAGGTCAATCCAGTTTCTCCTTTCCGTTCAACCGCTACTGCTGCTGCTTTTATGATTTTCTCAGCGGGTTCGTCTTCCAATAAGGATGCTTACTCACTAACGTGAACTCGTTTTGCGCGAGCAGATGCAACCGAAAATTTGATAATTGGCCTTCCTACAACAGGAACTCCTAAGGGCGTATTTGGATCAGAATTAGTAAGAAGAGTTTCAGGAATTTTAAAAGCTGTCTGCAACCAGACGTGGTGCTTCCTCTCAAAGTTAGCCATCACTCTACCAGCTTGTTTCCACCAACGGTTAAACGTTTTTTTTGCTCTCAATCGCTCTCCGTAGAATTTCCATTCCAAGTAAGATTCGGATACTCGAAATACAGTCACCTAGGTTTTTGTGTTCCTTGAAAATTCCAACCAATTCCCTTTTAGTAATGGGAACTCTCGGGTCGCTCTTATCAATTGAATTACTGTTGGCTGGCGAAGAACTTAAAGAAGGTAACATATTACTACTGAATGAGACGTCGTTTGTTATTGTTGCGTTGAAAGAGCGGTCGTGGCGAACATTGCCAACAATTTGACTTTGTGGGTTATCCATATGTGAACAAACACGTTATTCAAATAAGTGAAAGCGCGTTAAATTTAAAAGTAACTTTCGGTTAAAAAAAAAACACACACACACATTTTGGCGCTTTAAATATTGTTATCTCGCTTCAGTTTGTTTTCTTCTTCAGAAAGCAACTACGATCTACCAAAATGTATTCGGTAATGATTTTAAACAGTCATTGAAATTCTACATAAATAGCGATACGTGTGGGGTAACCGGCTCTTTAGTACAAATATTCAAAATGATATCGTTTTTTTACAAAATAAAGGTACCTTAATCTTTTATTCTATTTAAGATCGTGAAATTTTTAATTAAAAATTCAGGAAGTGTAATGCAATTTTACTATATTGCAATAAAAAATTGATTTATAGCGTTGATAACAGATTAGAACCTCATCAAAAAAGCGGTTAGAATATTACGCGATTTTGGCTTTCAGCCAACGATATTTACTTTTAATTGACATCTGCCAAATCGTATTACCCAAATTGGTATGCATAAGTTGCTTTACCCGCTTATGAAATTTATAGCCAAATATGGCGGTTTCAGCCTAGATTTACAGTAATATTCTACAAACCTTCCAAGTCAACTTTCTTCAACGGTCGCGAAGGGAAACCGGAAATATTAATAGAATGGATGTAATGGAACGTTTACTAGAAAACGTTTGAAAAATATCGGGTATCCACTTGCGTGTTTCGGAAGAAATCTCGGGTGAACATGCTCTAAAATGGACTTTTCCAACCCTAAAACTTAATTTTATTAGTATATGGTAAGACTTACGACCGTGAATTTTTATCAACTCTCTTTAAGGGCTATCGAATGCTACCAACGTTAACCCTGTGTTCCTAGGGGGAAGCTAACTTCATCGCTAGGGGGCGCAACATTAAAATTTTGGTGCTACGTTACTCCTGTTTACTTCCTGGTTATAAATATGTAAATATTATGTGTCTGGTAATTTTTTAATTTTGCCGCATTTTGGGCTTTTTGAAACACTGTGCTATGGGACCACGTTCAACATAGACAGTATGTTATTTAATAACTATATGTATATTAATTTTATTTGTAGTAAAATCATTATTTTTCAGATCTGTAGGGAATGTTGTCAGTGATGATGAGGCTGCAAAAACAATTGTTTTAGCTATGGAGAATCTGGGGGAAGAGGTCAATAAAAACATTGTTGAAGTACAAAATTCAGAACAAATTTGTCCCGTGGAATCAAATAGTCAAAACAATACTAGTAGTTCCAATAATGATGTTCATTTAAATCAGGAGTGGATCCAGGCCATCAAGTAAGGAGGGGCGATCATGGGAATTCAAAAGTCGTCTGCTATTTCTTCACAAATTTTGTTGGCAGGTATTAAAGTAGATGGCGCTATCGTTTCTAAGCTCGAAGCCTATATGGAGCGTGAAAATGTAACGTGGAGCTCTCATTTTCGTTTGCTTTAACGAAGTTCTTTCTACAACTAGAATTTGTGTTATAAATTGTCTTTCACCAAATAAATATATTTCAATAAGTTCAAAGATTGTTGTTTTTTCAAGTATTCTAAGGGGGGGGGGCGATCGCCCCCATCGCCCCCCCGATGGATCCGACCCTGATTTAAATACTCAACTTCAGTCTAGAAGTTCATGTAGTAGCCCTAATGCAGATTTGATAAATTCCAAAAAAAGAAATGCCACAATGGAATTTAACCAAAGTTATGGTGAAAGCTCATCAAAAAGAGGAAAACCAGAAGGGAAAAAAAGTGAAAAAAATCTAAAAAAGAAGCTAAAGATGAAATTTTTAACTCTTTAAAGACCACTGATGAACTATTTTTAAAAATGGTCAATCAATCAAGTCCAAGATCAAAACCAAATAACAAAAAAGATCTTTTCGGGGCATATATTGCAGCCGAGTCGAAAGAAATGAATGAACATGACAAGATACATAGCATTGTAAAAATTCAAAACATAATTAACCAAGTTAAATTAGAAAATTTAGATGAATTATAATTTTCTTAAATGATTGTCTTAACTGTACATACAAATGGAGTATCAATTTATTTTGTGTATCTGTTATGTACCTCCAAATTTCAATTTTGAAAAATATCCTAGAATAATTCAGTTCTCTTTACCTGATTAAAACTTTTTAGTAATGCTACCTTTAAAAAATATTTCCTTTTCATTTTCATTCATTGCTATTTTATAAAAAATAAACATAATCAAGACAGTATTTAAAAAAAAAGATTTGCCACTGCTTTTATTCATTTTAAAATTATTCGATTAGTGATGCTTAATTAGAATTTTTAGGTTTAGTTCCTTTCAAAACATAATCCCTTTGCCACGCAACCTCTCCAACTGGTGAATTAATGAATCTGAGAAATTCTTCTCTGATGTTTATGGCATCTCTGGAAGATCTGTTTGAACCAAATTGACCACGATTAATTAGGCCTATTGTTTCCTCCTGTCTCCAAGCACTTTCTTGGGATTCTCCTACAGCGTTTTCATAAAGCAGCACAATCGTGGCTTTGACAAAACTTTCAACGTTTTTTGTGTCCGCAATTATGGCTTTCCTATAAATTCTCCACATCAATCATTGATTCACCAGAAGCAAGAAATCTATAAAATATTATTAGGAAACGAATATTATTTACAGTTGCACACCGTATATCTGTAAAATATTACCGTAAATAACAAAGGCTTACCTTCTTTATCTTCCATTCTCATTTCATTTACCAAATTGTGATAAGCTCCTTGTGGTAATCTTCCTAAAAAAGTACTCCTAACCCATTTTTCTCTGTTAACGTTTTTCTGCCTTTTAAGTCTAGCTAAAGAGAGTAATAATTTTCTAATTCGAAGTAATAGTAGACACATAGCATTTCGATCATCCTCCATTTTACGTCGACATTTCTAGCTTTCGAAGTTCCAACAATCGCGCGAAAAAAATGATGTGTGTATGGTTGCCACGTGAAACAGCGCGAAACTAGCTCGAGACCGTATGTGTGCCTCCGCCTTTAGTATCTATTTGCAATTTATTGGCGCCGGCCGGGAATCGAACCCGGGTCTGCTGCGTGCAAAAGATTTACTCTAACCACTGAGACACCGACGCTTGTTAAGCTACTATGTTTTTCGTAAAACGCTTTGGCGAATGTCCTTTACGAAGCTAAAACGTTAGGTACTATAATTTAATCTACATCATTTTAAATATTTATAAATTATATTAATCTTATATTTAATTAAATATTTATAAACTATATTAATCTTATATTTAATTAAGTATTTATAAATTATATTAATCTGATATTTAATTAAATATTTATAAATTATATTAATCTTAAATATCCCAACAGATACTTTGGGTTTCATACTTTTTGTTAAAATCACCCCGTTTAAACATGATCAAATTCTATCCTAGTCAAAAACTTAAAATTTTCCGTAAATAAGTAATCATAATGTGTAGTATTGGTTAAAAGTTCACTTTTTTATTAAAATTCGGCCAACCCAACCAAATACAATCTTAAGGTATATTGAATATAACCTGTCATAGTTGCTCTTTTCATTTTCGACTGTATATTGTAAATCTTAACAAGAGCCCACCATAGCTTCCAAGTCTTAAGAATCTAAAGTTAGGTAAGAACAATTACCAATGTCCTAGAACTTGTAAAGCCCGCATTTGCATCCGCAAATGTAGGCTTTGTCCATAACAGTATTTCCCTTTACTTCTGAGAGTTATCTCGTTGTTATGGGCCAACGCTGCTCGGGAAGGTAGGGATGACTCATCCTCACTCGCGTCGTCCACCTTTGGAATTCTCCGAAAGTGGCGACCTCTGACCCGAAGGGTTAAGAGCGGGGTAAAGTTACCGGTGACGCTTACTATTGCACCACAGTGAGTCCGCAAAGATTTCTTGGCGGGCTTTCTCCTCCAGCCAATTAGGTTGGAGACTGGTAGCGTCATCCGAGGGGCCCGCTATATAAGGGACGTCGGGACAATGGATTAACTCTCTCTTGGTTACGGACTCCGACCTAACCAGTCACATCTTTTATATTCTCTCTTCTAGAGAAAGTTTGTTTAGTTGCCATAATTTGTTATCCTTGGTAAATATATATATGATTAATAAAGGTTCTTTTATAGTGTAACTCTCGTACATGGTTTTAGACATAAGCCGACAATTCCAGGCTTCACAAATGGCGCCCAACGTGGGGCCTGAGTTGTTGAATGTACGAGAGTTTAGGTTATTTTAATTTTTCATTGTAATTTTTAGGAATGGGTTAGTTAAATTTTTAGTGTTAGTGTATTTTTTATATTAGTGTATTGTGGGTACTTTTGTTTCCCAGTGGGGTTTCCGGAGGGGTTTTTGGGTTAGGCGGCTCCAGGGATTTTAGAGTCGCGGTTTAGGTCTTAAACATTAAAACCAGGTCCGGAATGGTTTTGGGAAATGAAGGGGCTACTGGTGCTGGAAACCCAGCCCAGGAGGATAGGGCGCAAGTCATGGCTCGTGCTTTGCGCGAGGCCTTGGACGGTTTTGCGACCAGCCGGGATGCGGGAGCACGCGCAGCCCAAATCCGGAGGGTTAAGTTAAATGTAGAAGCGCCGATCTACATGGGTCCGGTCGACGAGAAGTCTCCGTTGGAATTCCTGGAGGCTCTCAACCGGTATCAGGTGGCTACGGGGTACAGCGAAGGGGATATCCTCTTGAAGGTACTACCTTCGTGCATGCGGGGACCCGCTGCACTTTGGTGGTCGTTTCAAGGAGTGTTTGCCTCCTTGAACGTTTTTCGTCAGGCATTTCGCCACGAATATTTAGCCACCGATTATGCCAGGCGTATCCAAATTGAGTTGGATACCCGAACTCAAGGTGCGGATGAACCCCTGACGCAGTATATTCACTGTATAGCTGAATACTACCGGCGTATTGGGGGAAACGCCACCGAGGCTGATAAGGTAGCTCGAGTGTTAAGGCAATGTCACCCGACATACCCTCATCACTTAAAGGGAAAGGCATTCGCCACCCTGAAAGAGTTGTCGCAGGAGACCAAGATTATTCAATCTGACCTTCTCGCGCAAGCCATTTATCGCCCCCCGCCCACCGCTTTAGAATCCCTAGAGCCAACTCTGGCTCACGGGGGAATTTTAGGACAGGTTGGCCGAGCGCCCCCTGTTACTGGTGAGTTTAGCAGCCACCGGAGTGCCGGCTAATTCTAGCCAGGTATCTCTGGGTGTTATGGGAGTAGGCCTAGCTTCTCTGGATCCTTATTGGCATTATAGGCATCAGAGGCAGTCTGGTAATTGGTCGAGCGCGGCAATCGCCCCTCAACCAATGCAGCAAACTTTCCCGCAGAATCCTGTGGAAAGTGTTAGGCCGGTACACCAGAATTTAGTTTGTTATGGTTGTCGAAAAACCGGACATATCAAACGCCAATGTCCCGAGCAGGGAAACTGTTGAGGGAGGCCTTCCAATTAAATGGGTATACATCCAGGAAAGGGAGTGAGCCTCGGCAAAATTCTGACTTTTGGATAGACGGTAACGAGGGAGAGCTTCCGAATACTCAGAATTGCACTCCCTTGGTCAACCGGTGTGCTGACGGAACATTTGGCGGGAAAAATAACCCCTTTGTTACGGTTCCGAGCTTTGGAACATTCGTTTCTAGGCTTGTTAGACTCTGGTTCCTCCGTCTCTCTCTTGGGTGATAATTTTATCCCCATTTTTGAGAAAAAAGGGAGGAAAATGAGCGAAAATAGCACTACAGTTAGATTTGGCCGTGGCACGTGTCGTGTCGCGGGCAGTATCAGGCTTTCCATAAAGTGGGCCGGCGGCATTCGCCGCCAGCGCTTTCTTGTAGTTCGAGGTCTGACCCCCCCTGTTATCTTGGGTAGAGATTTTATTGGGGCGGAGAGAATAGACCTAAGAATGAGCGAGGGAGGGTGGTCAATCGGCCCCCTACCTCAGCGCGACGTTCCCTTCGATTCCGAAGAGGAAGGCGAAAGGGTAAATTATTGTCAGGTAGACAATGAGAGTCCCGGCGCCGTGGGAACCCCCACAGCGTTGGAGACGTTGGCGGTTTCAGAGGAAAACTCTTCTGACTCCGCGGAGGAAGGAAGAAAACTCTTCCAAGGAGTGGGGGCTTCCTTTCGACAGGAAAGCCATCATAAGTTCGCAAGTTACTGATCTAGGGTTAGCGAGGATTATCGCTGAGTTAGAGTGGGTTAGAAGCTCTGGAAGTCCGAATACGGCATTGGAAGCCGGGACAGTACTAGATCAGTATATAATGGACAAAGATGGCCTATTGTTTAGGTACTTCGCTCCTTGGGACGAGGAAGATGAAGACGGGCTTGAAAATGCTTGGAAAGTGGTAGTACCTAAGAGACTTAGAGTACCATTCATTAAGTATTTTCATGACGATGCACTTGCCGGCCACCAGGGGGTTTGCAAGACGTTTAAACGTTTGAAGATCAGAGTCACGTGGTCGGGGTTGAAGCGGGACGTTATCAAGTATGTGAGGGGTTGCGGGGTGTGCTAGAAAAGTAAGCCATCCCAGCAGCAGTTAACCCCCGGGTTACTTTCTAGCGTCCCCAGTGAAAGGCCTTTTGAATTGGTAACCGCTGATTTAATGGGTCCCTACACTCGAAGTGCCAAGGGAAATCAGTACCTACTCGTCATAGTAGATCATTTTACAAAGTGGGCAGAACTCTACCCGCTTAGGAAAATGACGACTGAGAAAATATGGGAGAAAATGTATGAAGTTTTCTGTCGATATGGATTCCCACGACAGGTTATAACTGATAATGCATCCGTATTTTCTAGTAAAAAGTTCAAAAGGGCCTGTTCGGATTTCGGCATTCGCCCTAAGACGACGGCCCCTTATCACGCTCAGGCAAATCTGACTGAGCGGATGAATAGAACTATAAAGCCAATGATAATTTCTTATGTCGAACGACATAAGGACTGGGACGCCCGTCTCCCAGAATTAGGCTTTACTTTGCGTTCAGGCGAGAGCAAAGTGACAGGGTATTCGCCCGCCGCTTTGAACTTAGGCCGAGAGCTTCGCGCACACCTGAATTGGGAGTTGATACCAGGAAATACTTCCGGTAATCGAAGCGCAGGCACGTACGCCGAGAAACTGAAAATTAGGCTGCATGATGCAATCGACCATGCACGCTTGAATTTACAGGATTCGAAGCTCATGCAAAAACTGCACTACGACAAGCGTCATCAAGCCGTTTTTTACAAACGTGGAGACCTCGTATTGCGCAAAACTCATCTTCATTCCGACGCTAGTCGTGGTATCACGACTTCGTTGGGGGATAAGTTTGAGGGGCCGTTTGTAGTGCAGGAAAGGACATATCGGCTGGGGGACCCGAACTCCGGTGATTTCATCGGAGTAACACACGTGTCCCAGCTGAAGACTTTCACCCCGCCGTGGCAAGGAGATGACCCTCCGTGTGACGAAACTGGTAGGGGGTGGAAACGCCCGACGAGAAGAAGGAAACCCTCTCTCGTCCCAAGAGGAAGAGGCAGCGTAGAAGGGGTGAGAGCACTGTAGACCCCCCTAAGCATCGCTAAAATCTGCGTTCAAAAGCAAATGCCTAGTAACACTTTTTGGGTGGGGGTCTAACTTATTGCGTTGAATTTGAGATACCTTGAATTGTACGTAATTTTGGCTGAAGATTGTTTCGCATTCGCGCCATCTTTTAGCAATTGTAACCAGGATCGGGGAGGTCGATCCCGATCTCGCCGCCTCCACCAGAGGCCTAGCGACACGAGGACGTCAGAATGGGCAGACGGCCTCAGGAACGCCGGGGCAGACCACCCTGTCGAGAGGAGGGCAACCAGCCCAAACCACAAGGCAGACGGCCTTAGGAGGACCCTTAAGGCATACCGCCCAAGGATCCAGGGGGCAGGCCGTCCACTCCGCAACAGCGTCCTTTGAGGTGAGGCATACGCCCCCTCAACGGATGTCGAGGACCGTGGCTACCTGGGTGGCACCGATGGACGTTGGCCTGTTGACCTATTTCAGTGCCGCCTGGTGGCCCAAGCAGCAAATGCTTGGGGTAGTGGGACGCCCCACTCCCCATGTCTTCCAGGGGTGTACTGTGGGAAAAGTAGCTCCGAGGGTGTATTCTTGGGTAGCGGTCCCTATGGTGCAGGGGGTTACCGTTGCCAAGTCAGTTGAGCCGATTCCGGTCGCTGAGCTTGGTGCCACCCCCGCCCCAGTCTCTCCCCCACAAGTGTCAGGATCCGCCGTAACGATGGATCTGGACACTTTGTTATTGGGGGATAACGACGTCTCTCCCCTCGATAGCGCCGACGACCACTTTATCGACGCTATGGACCACCTTGACCTCACACCCGACGCCTAAAGTTAGGTAAGAACAATTACCAATGTCCTAGAACTTGTAAAGCCCGCATTTGCATCCGCAAATGTAGGCTTTGTCCCTAACAGTATTTCCCTTTACTTCTGAGAGTTATTTCGTTGTTTTGGGCCAACGCTGCTCGGGAAGGTAGGGATGACACATCCTCGCTGGCGCCGTCCACCTTTGGAATTCTCCGAAAGTGGCGACCTCTGACCCGAAGGTTTAAGAGCGGGGTAAAGTTACCGGTGACGCTTACTATTGCACCACAGTGAGTCCGCAAAGATTTCTTGGCGGGCTTTATCCTCCAGCCAATTAGGTTGGAGACTGGTACACTAAAATGTAATACCACTAAGTGCAAAACCAGAAATAAAGCCGATAATTCCTATTGTTGCTTGATTTCATTTGCCTTCAACTTGTAACAATCTTGACTCTAAGGATCTCGAACAAATAAATTCAATACATACGGCACGGGGAAATATGTATTGAAATTCCCTTCGATTTTATTGCGTGGGTCAGATTTCGAAAAGTTGCTAATGGTACTTTTTGGATCTTCCCTCCTTTCAGATTTCCACAGCTTCACCCCCCTGAAAGTCATTGTGTCGTAATAACTTAAATGACTGTGAGCCGCCCTTGAGGAGATCAGACACGAGAGTCAGGCGAAAAGCCTTGACTTTGGTCTCAGCGTGAACTAGGCCGAGTCCGCCCTAGCACTTGTCAAAAGATGGTTTTTTCTCCAAAATCCAATGGAAACCGTTCCAAAAGAATTGGGAAAAAGACCTGTGCACGGTAGGGACCTTGAGCCAGTGGCAAAGATCCGAAGATGCGAGTTAGTTTATGAGTGAGACGTGGCCATAAGCGGAGCAGAGGTGTCGAAGCGAATATGAAAGTCTGTAGGCGCGGCGAACTTTAGCGGCAAGATCAAAAGTGGTATTGTTACCGAGGAAAACCTAGAGGAATTTTCCACCATCAGATTACTAATGCATAGCATGAGGTTGGTAGGACCGACTACGCCACGCACTGCACCACATACCGAAGGGAGGGGGCGTAGTGTATCAGATTTGTAGCCCGGTGTACCGCAAACAGAAAAAACTCATTTTCATGCACTCTTTTATTGGTTAAAAAAATATATAAAAAAATATTTAAAAAAATAACGGATTAAACTATATAAAAGTTCTAAAACCTAATAAAAAAGTAGAATAAGATATTTATTAATCAACAATAACCACGTCATACCTTTTTGCTATTTCGAAAAAAATAACAGCGTCGTCGATTGACAGGGATCGCTAAAACTTCTCTGCACCGCGATTTCGATTGCAAAATAAACAGCTAGCTAAATCTAAATCGCAAAATAGCAATCATGTTGAAATTAACAGGAATAGCAAATCGTCTCTGCATCGGGCTCTTCGTCCAAGATATCGACGATTTATGGCAGCGCATATTTAATGGATGTAAGCTGTAACGCGATTGTCATATAATTCAATTTCAAATCTGTTTTTAATATTAACTTTAATAAAACAAATTCGTTATATACTTCCTATTTTCTAACAACATTTATTTATTTTGGACATATTCCGTTCTGACAAGGCTTGCATTTGCATCTAATAGCGAGGCTATGCTCCTTGCATTTCATTCCAACAGCTGAAACGGGGAAAAAAATAAAAAAAAATATAACATTTCAAAAAATTTTATTTAAAAAATTATCGTTATTATTATAGTTTCGTCCTACTGTCCTTAAATCGCAAAAATATAAACAAAAATTCCGCAATGTTTGCAACATTAATAAATGATAACAGCTCAATTTTAAGTTCACATCTAACAGACGACCAGTTTTGGAACAGCCGAAAAACCAAGCAGCTGGGTAATGCGATCATTAAGGTTTGGGTTCGTGTAATAGGTAAACCAAGACGTACGACGGTCAGAATACACACAATCCTTCTAATTTGTTAAGTTTGTTTGAGCTATTCACAGCAACCTGCAACGCCGGTATCACAACCAAATTATATCCACGGTCACAGATGTATACATATTTACGCTTATTTGTTACTTCTAGTCATACTTTGAAAGCATCGAAGTTTCCTTCGATCAGTGTCACTCTTATTTTTTACTTCTGATCACACCTATTTGTTACTACTAGTCAGCCGTTGAGTGTCACACTTATTTCTTCTGGTTAATAATAATAATAATAATAATAATAATAATAATAATAATATTAATAATCAGCTAGGCTAATACCCAAGGCACCACCTTAGGCAAAGGCTAGTTCGATCCGTTTCATACTTATTTGTTACTTCTGATCACACTTATTACTTCTGGTCATACGCCGAAGACTAGGTCGATCAGTGTCATACTTAATTGTTACTTCTGGTCATACATTGAAAGCGCGGCGCACTCTGAACGACCTTGAAAAACGCCAGAAGGAAACTGGAGCGTAGACCTCTATCAACACGCGGATTTACAATGTTGGAAATTGCGGGGCTCCGTATACGCTGCCCAAAAAACCTTACTTAAATTTAAAATTAAGGAACGTATTTGCAACTCTTGGTTATATGTAAACCACAGCTATTCGAAAATATAACTTTCATGAAAATCGGACTTAAATTAAGGAACTTTATGCCGACTTTCAGGCGGAAATATAAGTGTCACACTTATTTGTTACTTTTGGTCATATAAGAACGGCCTCCGATAAGTGGCATACTTATTTTTTACTTCAGGTCATACGTTGTAAGCATCGCGTATTACTCCGATAAGTGTCACACTTATTTGTTACTTTGGGTCATATTAGAACGGCCTTGGAAAATGCCAGAGAGAAATTCACGTAAAGTCTATAACCACGCGTATTTCCAAAGTTAGAAGTTGAGGGGGGTACTTATACGCTGTCCAAAAACCTTACTAAGAATTAAAATTAAGCAACGAAATTGCAATTCTAGGATATATGGAAACCACAGCTATTCAAAAATATAACTTTCATGAAAATCGGACTTAAATTAAGGAATTATAAAACTACGAACATTGGGGTCCCGTAAATAACCCCGAAAACTATACTTAAATTCAATATTTACTGATATAACCGAAGTTGTAGTTCAGATGAATCCTAACCTATCCAATAATATTTTTTAACGTTACCGGACTTAATTTTTAACAAAATATCAACCACACAAAGCCAAACTACCGAAAACGGTAAATTGGGCAAATGCCCAACTTCTTGGGCTTCGATTTCAAAACTTTATGAAAGGCTATCAATGGCGATGCATGTACATTCGAACGAGATATCATTGACTCTTCTAGCCTTAACCGTTGAAGAGGTATGCGCGACACGGCGGCATCGGCATCGGCATCGGCATCGGCTACACTGTACGTGAGACTAATACACACAAATCCTTAGGATTATGTGTAAAAAGGACTATGTAAACAAATCGAGGTAACCATCGTTAAAAGGTAACTAAAACAGTATTTAAAGTACCTGCTGGTTGGTTTTGCGCTTGTTGTAGCCTACTTCCACGGGCTAGTAGGCCACACTTTGAATCTCTTTGGCGCTCTTTTAACTCATCGTAGGAAAATGGGGAAAAACAGGCATACTTATCAACTCACCCCCTACAACTCCTTAAATTTTTGCGTAACCTTTTGAAACATCCGGTATAAAACACAGCGTTGTCTTACATAGTTGGTGCAATATTGTACAAACCAGGGTTGTTACTTAATAAAATCACCTTACTTTAATTAAGTTTTTTCGAAGCATTTTATTTCTATTTTTGTTGTCAAATCAATTTCGATCCATTATGAAGAAATTTCAATATTTTTATTTTATATAAAAGTAGAAATAAAATCTTTCGGAATTTTTTTGAATTTAGATTTTATTTGTCACAAATAACTATATTTCTTTCAACTCATGTTTCGACCTCAGGTTAAATATGTCGTAAAGATGTAAATCTCAAATTATATTAATTTTATAAGCAACGGATAATACGCTGTAATTAGATCAATTGGAAATAAAACACAATGAAATATTACCGAGCAAACACGAATTGCAGCACGGTGGAAGATTGTTGGTGCTACGTGGAACGAACTCACCGCCAACTTCGTCACAAGACTTTTTATCGGTCTCGGCGCATCGAACGTTACTGCAGGTTATTCTTTGTGAGTGAACGTGACCAAAGATGAAACCAGCGGCGAATATTGTAGCGAGACAGAGCAGCGAACGCATCGTTTTTCGAAACGGCGACGGAGAATATTGATGAAAGCAGTATAATCAGGATAGCTTTTGTAGAAAAGCCCTTGAGGAAATAAACTAGTTCATGTTATGCAATCTGGTTTTACTAGGAAAGTTTTATCTCTACTGTGTGAAACGACACGCCACGCGAAACAGGTGTACATAGTTCATTTAATTTATGTTTACATCCTGTTTCGTTGGATTGTGTAAGAATGCTTCGACTACATTTAATTTCAGCTACGGTAATTTTAAATTTTGAATGGGCTGACCTGTAAAAGTGAATGGTATTAAAAAAATCAAGACTGAAATTTATAACTTTAATTTTAAATAAATTACTATAATTAAAATTAATTAAAACCCATAAGTCTTTTAGTTTTCAATACTTCTTTGTAATTTTTAGAAAAATGTTTATTCAGGTTTTGTGTTAGCATTCACGAAACATGATATCTCAAAATGCCGGACGCATATTTTATGATGATTGTAGAGCTCGTCTGTATCTTTCTCAAAAAGATCTGGTCTTCATTTTTTAGCCTGACAAAAATAACTTATGTTCTGTCGCACTGCTCTTTCCGTTTTGGAATCTGAAATAAAGAAAAACAACTTTTTACCTTCCGCCCAATTTCTGATAACAGTATTCATGGATTTCATCAGACCATTACAAGTGTAAGTCATAATTTTTGTAATTGTAAATAGAACAAGGTTTTTTACTACATTATGTTATGGTTTCATATATTTAAATACACCAGGTGAACTAGAAACAATTGATATAAATTTCATTTTATGACGCAAAGAAAGTTTTGCTAAAATTTCATTTTATGACGCAAAGAAAGTTTTGCTAAAGTGCTTTTGTTTTAATTTGATCGCACGGGACCATTTCTTTAAAACTCTTGTAAGAAATGAAATCGCCAAATCCCCTTGAACGTTCTTCCCTTTTTGATAACAGATATGGTTAGCGTCTTTATTAAGTTTAAGGGTTTCAGAGATTTACGCCCACAAAAAACCAGGACCCAAATCAGAGAAATAGCCACTAATGTGAAGTTCGGAATTTTGACTTGTGCCCAATTGTTACCATTTATTATTCATTTGATTTTAGACGGTGAAGCGATAAACACAAAAGCAAATTCCAAAAGTTTATAATCGAACTATCAGAAGTGTGCTAAATCCTACAATGGTTTTATTAATGCCAAGATCCATTATTTCAAAGAATCGAGTTTAATCAACACTGTTAAACAGGGTCAGAACTAATAGGTGATTATGAAAAATATCGGTGGTCACGTGATTTGGTTAAGTACTACCAAGTTGAAAGTATCAAAATTGGCCCTTTTTGTAAATTCGTCTGGCTAGTTGGGCAAGGGTTAGCGAGATTTTTATAATTTCATTGTTCAATCGAAAGGATTTTTCGTTTTTCGTTTTGAGAGAAGTATGCCAAGTCGTTAAATTAAGGTAATTGATTTATTAAATGAAATATTTTTAAATTCTATCCAAATTGATTTTAATTCATTTTCAGGACTAATGGAAACATGTATGTAAATATAACTTTGTGTCTTCTATTGAAATTGGGCTTGTTTCTTTATCAATACTTGGTCTAGAACTATAAGAAATAAAAAAAATATATAATAAATTTGTTAACTTTATGTATTTTTAATAATTTTAGAAAAATACTAACTTTTCAAACAATCAATAGATGGTTGGTGCTTTTTACTAAACGCGGACGACCGCGGGCCTCGGTAGGTGCAGACGAATTTAAGCAGCCGACGCTTTGTCAAAAAATAACCAACTCCCGTGAGCCTCTGCGCGCAATTCTTTTTCATAATCACCTATTCGGAATTAAACAACTTGTATGAGGTGAATGACAAGTATTTTCCCCGATAGCTAATGGGATAGTGCATCTAATTTTGGAAAGCGCACATGAGCAAAATATGAGTGTTAAGGAAACTGTTGAAGACACGTAATGGCACTGGTACAGTTTGATTTGCTTAAAGCCTGACCATTAAGCCTTGGCAGAAGCAATAAATTACACTAACAATACCACACCGAACGTTTTTGACGAAGCTGTACTTAAGGAGACCTAACACTAGTTGTGTGGGCGTTATCTATTTTTATCTCCTCTGAACGCATTGGGTCAGGGGGATAAATTTCAATTTCATTATTTGACTTTTTTTAAAGTCAGCGAGGCCCTTTAAACTTTGTTCTTTACCATTAAAAGTAGGGCGCTTTTTACAGAACAAAATAAAGTGCAATATCGACAATTCATTATTTTATATAAAAATTTAACATAATTTTTGCTAATCGGCAATTCCGTATGTATAAAGGCCAACGGGAGGATACTTGAGGATAGGGACGGGACAACCATGGTGGAAGTACGATAACAACCCGTTGGGATTACAGGACTACGCTACTGGTCCAGGCATTAAAGATTAGTATGGGGCAGTTTAATAATTCTGAGTACGTGCACATGCACCTTATTTACGGGCGGGCTCAAGAAAATATTGTAGAAGCCCAATGATTGTTTCGAGTACGGTTCCCTCAAAGAACGTTACTAGATCAACACACAGTTGCCGCTGTTGACAAACACTTGAGAGAACACGGACAAATTCAACCAATTTGATTCAACTTATTTTTTATTAAATCATTTTATTCGATATGATTCGTCTTGCCTTGTAGTTAAGTAAATTACTTTACCAAAGTAAATTTAAACAATAATTACTCAGTGTTCTTTCCATTGTCGAAAACGATCCTTGAACAAGTACCAGGCAAGTTGGGTGACAAATGGGTGTAAATCACATAATGGTTTGGAAAATTCTGCATGGTCCTCAATTTCAAACGTATCACCTCGAAAAGGTTGAAGCTCTGAACGTCGCAGACTATCATAGGCGAGTGGACTTTTCTCAGTGGATTGTTCACAAAGAAGGTCGTGACCATCCGTTAGCGAGTATTCTGTTAACAGCCGATGAAGCCCATTTTTTCCCATGGCGGTATACTCAACTTGCACCACACTCACCAGTGGAGTCCAGATAGCCCCCACGGGACTAGTGTTAGATCTCATCAAGTGCAGTTTAACCTTAATGTTTGGTGTGGTATTGTTGGTGACCATTTAGTGGTTCCTTTTTTTATTCCGCGTAGGTTACATTGCCAGGCATACTTACAATTTCTGCAATATAATTCAATCAATCTATCATTTTTACCTCTCCGAGGGGACAAAGTCCCCTAGGAGGGGTTATACAACCACCGTGTCTGTCTGTCAGGCCTGCGAACACGTTCGCATTTTCGGTGCCAAGTGTAATCACTGCGTACGCAGTTTATCGAAGGGTTGGTGAGCGTTAACGGATTCATTTGCGGTTTAGTTTGGATGGTGTTTTTTCGCTCACCGTCGTGACGGTTTGGTGTATTACGTTTTTGTAATGTTTATGCGTAGGTTGTGAGTGTTGAATTTGTTAAGTTTGTGTTCTGATGGTTGTGCATGTTTATTCTGTTGTGTTTATATGGGCGTTTTCTTTCCAACTTCTTCTTAATGACTTTGGGACGGACCGAGTGCTGAGTGTAATGCTACCTCTCAACGTCCAATGGCAGGGTTTCCACCAGTTGTACACGGTATTCGTCTTAGTATCAATTTGCGATCGCATCGGGCGGGATTTGAACCCGAGACCTCCTGCTTGACAGGCGGACGTTCTACCACAGAACCACCGACACTTGTTACGCCTTATTGAAAATTAGACCTTCAGCTTTATCGGAAGCGTATTTAATAGAGTACGAAATTTTGGTTTAATTGAAATAGAATTGAAATTGAAATTATTGCATCGAAGAAATTCTAATTTAGCGTTTCTCTATTGATTAAAAACAAATGCGCCACCCAGGTTTCGCACTCAGACCATTCGGCTTGGCAGACGAGCGCTCTACCACAGAACCACCGCATCGTAAGCATAATAGGTAATAAAGTCTTTTTTTATTAATGAATTTATGAAGGCCTAATCTGGTTTTTTTACGAATGAAATTTTAAAGGTTAAATCTTGTTTTAGCGCAGTCAGCCGAGATAAGAGGGTTAAAGGGTAGACCCTGTGGGTGGTCCACTTTGTTAGTTTTTTGTTATTTATTTACGGGTATTATTAACGACCTATGTATAGTTGTGTTAGTTCAAAGACGATATTTTAACGTTTATTGCTTTAAGAGCTGGCGGTTAGTCAAGTGACTCTCTGTGCTTTGTTGATGGTAAGGTTTTTGCTTCTTGTAAATATATTTGGTGTGGATATTTGGATATCTACGATTTCTAACGCAGTCAATGATTTCCTGGGTGTGCGAGTCATTATATGATATTGGAAATTGGAGGGCATTGGTCTTTTTCATGCGCTATGTGTCACAACGTCAACTGGAAGTCTACGAGTGTTGAAATAAAATGAGCGTTAAAGATGCGGCAAGTATTTCGTAAGCGAGAAAAATACAAATACCATCTGTAGATATTTCTTTCATTAAAATTTGCTTAGTATTATATTCAACTGATAAACATGTACTGTAAAAAGGGTTAAATTCAATTGTGCATTGTTTTAGTAAGTCTAACTCGCTGTTGTAACTACTTAATTTATAATATTCTGAATAAATTAAACTCGATTGTTTCGTCTCAATTATTTAAATTAAAATTAAAATTTTATACCGGGCAGGGTTTGAACCGAGAATACGTTTTTCGTAAATAACTCTGAATTACGGAGATATCTTTGGGGGTCGTGTCGAGAAATTAATACCACTAGGGACCATTCTTCCGAGGAGAAGTATATTTTGGCTTGCCAACTTGTTTTATTCAAATTCAATTTAATTTTACATTTTGGTGTAAGATCAAGTCTTAAAAGACTTTTAGGCCTTTCTCTATTTTAATCATGAAAAGAAAGGCCGCGCAAGGTCTAGCGTATTTGATGTCAAGTAGCGTGATATGACGGCTTTTCTTTACCAAGAGTTATGAACAGGCCCATATAGAACTAGTCTATAATTCTAATTTGGTCGAAAAGTCGCTTTGGGTTTTGGTCCAAAGACCGACTCTCAAAGTGCTAAACATTTTTGAGATAATTCCGCGTAAGTACGTTTTTGATCGCTTTTAAAGTCGATTTGGTGACCTAACATTTTGTACCACTTGCCTACGCTAAAAGTCTTATCATTGGAGCTATTTAGAGTCTGAACGCCGACCTTAAGAAATACATGTCACATTTATAGCCCGACCAACGGCTGACTTATATCCGACATTTTATTTGCCAATTTTTCGCGCAAAACTGTGAGACTTTCCGATTTAATAAAACAAATTGAATTATTTATGAATTTGAAAGGAAAACACTTCGTTTGATTTGCATATATAGTTTGAATATACTTAAAGGTTTTAATTAAAACTATATATGTAAATCTAACGAAGTGTTTTTATTTAAAATTCATAAATTACAACTAGCATATAGACTGCAAAACCACACTTTCTTTCAACTAAATTGAATTATTTTTTAAATCACTTCTTTTCTGTACTCTATTTCTTCGAAAAAGGTCATATATTCAATTTGAAAATGTTGGCTTTTCTAAATATATCTCAACTCGAGTAGGTTGCATTCGTATAATTAAATTTGTTAGGTGAGATATTTTTAATGAAGATATCCTTGTAAACCCCAAGAAAATATAGAACTCCAAACCCTAGATTCGAGAGCTTTCCAATTGGCGGAGATAAATTCATTGTTTCACTCCCGTTCATGGGAATACATTAAGTATATACAAACCATTATTGTATAAAGCTATAATTACGACTTTACGTGGTCATTTTTCAGTCAGATAAAATATCAACAAGGAAGTCGGCCCGACGCCGTTAGGCAGTCGGTCTAGCGCCTTTTGGTAGTCTGTTCATAGTCGAACATTCAAAGTCGATCGACCAGTTTACCCCTAGGACATTTCGACTCCAGAGAGTCTAATTGGCTGACTGTCGGCCGACCATTCCGATTGAGGGTATTTTCGACCAGTTGTGCTACATGGGTAGATGTTTTACGATAACGAATTATTGCAGCTTTCGCACTTCTCACTCCTGATATAATCGCCGGCTCGTTTCGAAACATGCATCGTGGCCAAAGGAGAGATCATTGAACCTTACATGTGAACGTTCTGATATTATTGTACGAATAAACTTTAAAATGAACCTATTTTCAGGCATTTTTAAAATTTAAGCACAAAACTGGCTATTTCCCAATATGGATAAATTGTTTTTGTTCATCACCTCGTATCTTCGTATAAAATTTGTCTTTTTCAATTGAAGTTTTATTTACTTTATCGACAGTGCTTTACAATTTTCTCATTGAAAAGGAGTAGTGGTACAATGAGAGAACTATATCGCGTGGTGGAGGGAGGTGAGGAGAGGTGTATGTTAAATTTGCATAGAGTTTTCCTAGGTGAGAGTTCTAAATCAGGAGTGGCGGAGGTGTACGTTAAATTTACATTTGAGTTTTTTGCTGAATGAGAGTTCTAAATCAGGAGTGGCGGAGGTGTACGTTAAATTTTCATTTTAGTTTTTTGCTGAATGAGAGTTCTAAATCAGGAGTGGCGGAGGTGTACGTTAAATTTTCATTTTAGTTTTTTGCTGAATGAGAGTTCTAAATCAGGAGTGGCGGAGGTGTACGTTAAATTTTCATTTTAGTTTTTTGCTGAATGAGAGTTCTAAATCAGGATTGGCGGAGGTGTACGTTAAATTTTCATTTTAGTTTTTTGCTGAATGAGAGTTCTAAATCAGGAGTGGCGGAGGTGTACGTTAAATTTTCATTTTAGTTTTTTGCTGAATGAGAGTTCTAAATCAGGAGTGGCGGAGGTGTACGTTAAATTTTCATTTGAGTTTTTTGCTGAAAGAGAGTTCTAAATCAGGAGTGGCGGAGGTGTACGTTAAATTTTCATTTTAGTTTTTTGCTGAATGAGAGTTCTAAATCAGGAGTGGTTGAGTGTTAAATTTCCATAGAGCTTTAGCCGGGTGATAGTTCGAGACCAGAGAGATAAGTTTATAAGATAAGAACTTGATATCGCGCGTGTGTATTTACTACGAGATAATACTGATATATAAGACGCGAGCGCGTCGGGAGAGACAATCATCTGTCAATTTGTGGAATAAACGAAACATGGCTCCATGTGACAACTCTAAAGATCTAGTCCAACAATTGTTTTATCTTCGCGAACATTGAGATCGAAGACTGCTACTTAATTTTCTCTCGGAGATTCAGAAAAATTAACATTTACCTATATACAATGATCAATGGGATTACATTATATTTGACGCGACATATTCCTTAAAACAATATGTAAGGTCTTTTCTTCCTTGGTGGAGCTGATTTAAGCGATTTTCATCCCCACATGGATGTGCTGGAATTTTATCCTGAGACAGGTTCAAAGACGATTAAGATGTGGATAAAAGAATCCATCTTTCTAACAAGAATCTTACCCATCATACATTTACCACCAAATTTGAAATCCATTTTTAACGTTTGGATGAATTCGTGTTTGAATAATATGTTGCTAATAATATGCAATGCTAAAAAAACTTAATAAAAAAAACTAATAAAATTGATTACACTAATGCCCCGATTCTCATTATCCATTATGGAAAATATCGCGGAAAACACGTTGGTGTGCGGAAAAATCTTCCAATAAAATCACAACCTCAGTCCCACCTCAATCCCACCTCCACCATGGAAGAAAAGATCTAACATATTGTTTTAAGGAATCGGTCGCGTCCAATATAACGTAATCCCATTGATCATTGTATATAGGTAAATGTTAATTTTTCTGAATCTCTGAGAGAAAATTAAGTGACAGTCTTCGATCTCAATGTTCGCGAAGATAAAACAATTGTTGGACTAGATAGTAGAAGGAAAGTGAGGGTATGACATCGATCCCGGGTTCGGGTTTGGGTTCGGGATCGAAATCCGGGATTTAAGGGGTGAAATGGGGGTAAAATCATCGAAAAGTCAATGTATTTATGATATTTCTCGCGACGATTTGTTTTCCCGTATATCAACATATTGTGTCCAGGCCGACTTGTTCATTTATCTACGCTTATCTCGAAAGATACTTGAACGTATATCTTATCAAGATTTATCGTACGGAATAAGTTGAAATGATGTAAAAAGTGATAACCTAGACGGCGCGTGCGCAGATTACCCCGGGGGACGCGGTTAATTTGAATTTAAGAGTGTTTTGACGTCATGGAATATTCGTTGTTAAAGTAGAATGGAAATATTTTTAAACTTCATTTTAATATCATTGTAGTACTTAAATATGCTTGACACTTGAACCAATCTCACGAGTATTTCTTAAAACGAATATCTCGATCGCGTTTTATCGTACGAAATAAGTGGAAATTATGTAAGTTGTATGATACTTGATAACCTAGGCAGGAAGATAGCGCGCGCGTGCGTGCGCGGATTACCTGGGAGGCGCGGATTGCCCGGGCGTGCGCTTAATTTGAATTTAAAACATGGATTCCCTCTCCGAAATAATTCATGTACCCAAAATTGGACCGCACGTTTTTTTCTTTTAGGGGAATCTCTATGGGAGTTTAACATTACAATAAAGCTAATAGGTCCAGTTTGGGGTACTTTTGGTACGAAATGGGGTACATAGGGCCTAAAATGGTGACTTTGGTCGTTTTAAGGGTACTTTTGGTCTATTTTGGTCCATTTTTGGGTACATCAGAGAAGCAGTTGTAAAAACGAAGAGCCTTATTTTTTTTTCCACCCATCTCCAAACTCCAAAAATTTATTGCTATAATTTATTTATCCCTTCCGTAGGTATAAAATAAGATAAAAACCACTTACCTATATTTTAATTACGGTAAATTAAAAATACTTAATTAGTGTACTAAGTTACGTTTAAAAGAACCTTTTGTAACAATTCCAATATGTAAATATAGGTATAAGGATTAAAAAAATACTTAAAGTGGTTTTACTGATAAACATTAAAGGAATTTAACTTTAAAGGGTATCTTAGATTATTGTTTTTAATTTTATTCAAGTTGAAAACGTATTAAGAGTCCTTCAAAGTACTATAAAAGGATTTTATTTACGAACTTAATTCATATTTTCTTCAAACTTTCAATTCGCTTTTATTACTATTTAAATACGGTAAAATATAATTCTTATACACAAATATAGTCAGAAAGATACTATAAAACACTAAAATTAAAATTAAATTAAATTATATTTATGTGGATAAGATTTGTAAATATCATTTTGAAACTAATAACTTTCACGCTTTATTTAAGTCAAGCCAATAAAAACAATTACCTATATTTTAAATACGGTAAAATATAAATACATTTCCGATATGTAAATAGGTAGAATAACACTATGAAAAGTTCCTTTTTCTTCTTTTAATACGACAACACACAGCTCTGATACGCAAATATATAAAGAAAATATAAAAAAAAATACTCTACGTTCGATACGTTAAAATACATTTCCGATACACAAATATAGATAAAGAAATACTATAAAATGCAAAAAGGTAGAAAAATACTACACATTAACCATTATGAATTTAAGCTTACAACATCCTTCACGTATAGAGCATAACATATATGTTCAGAGTTAACTTGTTTCCTCGTTATCTTTATCGCATGTGTTTTAAATAGCGTATGGAATAAGTTAAGAATGTACTGAAATGGTGTATGTAGAATAAAGAGTAAAACATATGTTCAGAGTCGGCTTGATTACTAAAGCGAATAACACAGAGACGTTTCCGGTGTAGTCACGTAGGAAGAAAAATACTACAACACTCTCTATACTCTACATTCAACACGTTAAAATATACTTCCGAAATGCCAATATAGGTAGTAAAATACTACAAAATCTCTATACTTTACCTTCAATACGTTAAATTACATTCCAATATGTAAATATAGGAGGAAAAATACTACAAAAGCCTCTTTTCTTGGCGTTCAATATGTTAAAATAGATTTCTGAAATGCAAATGTAGGTAGTAAATACTACAAAATCTCTATACTCTACCTTCAATACGTTAAATTACATTCCAATATGTAAATATAGGTAGTAAATACTACAAAAGCCTCTTTTCTTGGCGTTCAATATGTTAAAATAGATTTCTGAAATGCAAATATAGGTAGTAATTACTACAAAAGCCTCTTACTCTACGTTCAATACGTTAAATTAATGATATGCCTCCGATCGAATCGTTCATTTTTTCCTATTTAAATATACGCATTTAAATTAGAATTGCTTCTAGTGTTCGGCAGTCGATTAATTTTTATCCACAAATTTTCCGATCTATTTAAAAAACGTTGGTAAAAAGAATATCATTTTAACTTATTTAATTGTGTTTTTTACCCAACCAAGCATTTATTTGAATAAAAGTGGTATTTATTTAAATAACCAATAGTTAAATAAAAATTGTTAAATGTTTAAATAATCGAAAGTGAACAAGCCTATTTTTTAAATAAAACAAACAGACTTTAGAGTTGATAAGATTTGTAAATATCATTTGAAACTAATAATTTTCACGCTTTATTTAAGTCAAGCAATTACATTTTTAAAAATGAAAGAAGTTAAACAATATAAAAATTTGTAAATATTGTAAATATTTTTTTAGGTAATAAAGAAATTAAGAAATGTTTTAATTAAAATATCTTTCATTTTCTACTACATTTTTAAAAATGAAAGAAGTTTAACAATATAATTATTCTAATATAATTTCAAAATCAGGTATTATTTAAAGTACAAATGCATAATTTAGTGAAGCAATTCTTATTTAAATACTTTTATTTAATTAATTTGTGTATCTGAAATGTATTAATTGAAAAATAAGTGGGTTTTACTATTTATCACGGTTTTTTATATATATATATATTGGAATTGTTACAAAAGGTTCTTTTAAACGTTACTTAGTACATTAATTTATTTTGGAAGTTCAAAACGTATTAAGAGCCCTTCAGAGTACTATAAAAGGATTTCATTTACAAACTAAATTAATATTTTCTTCAAACTTACAATTCGTTATAATTTGAATTTAAATGAAAACATCATGGATTATAGGTGCGTAATCTACTATTAGACCGAACTAATTAAAAAAAATACTTAAAGTAAGTGGTGTTACTGATAAACTCTAAAGGAATTTTGGAATTTTCTAGAATAGCAAAGTAAAACTAAAACGTTAACCAAGTTTAAAACGAAACTAATAACTGGGAGAAAGGTTGAAGTAAGTAATTGTTTTGATTTTTCTTTTTTTAATTTTTGAGTTCCCTATATTATTATAAACTAAATTAAATATAATTTTTGAAAATTTGTGATAAAAGATCTGCTCCTTCGTGTTTTACATATATTTAAAAACTCGAGATTTTAATGAATTGTTTTCAAAGCATGAAAAATATAGCAGATCCTTTGATTTTAATTGTAGTTAGTAGTTACTTAAAAAAAAGTCGCTAACTGACTTGGAGCTGGTGTAGTTAAATTTTAAAAATGTGTATTTTATATTTTGTTTGTAAAAGTTTTTTTGAAAAAGTTTAGTATTATAGTTTAAATTTATTAAATAAAATAAAATATAAATTATACATTTGGTTTAGTATTTTACTATTGCAAGTAAAATTAATAGTAATTTCAATTACTTTTTTAGTTTTTTTTTTGACAAATATGCAAACTATTTAGTTATTTCAAAAACAAATACGTCGAATTATTTGGTATTCGAAATACTATTGGTTAGTTTTTATATCTTTAATTTTATTTTTCAGAACAATTTCTCTTTGTCTAGCTTCTTCTAACTTTAATTTAGATGGCCTTAAAGCCAAGTATTTTACAAATTTTGTAACCAAGTAGATGGAGCTTTAAACAATTTTTCAGTCATGTAGTCAAGGAAATGTTCAAATATACATGTATTTGGTCATTTTGATGGTCAAATAGCCCAGTATGGAACTGCGAGATGATAGTCAGACATTGAGACGCGGGTGGCGCCCGTGCCCCAGCGTCCGCGCCAGCCCCGTCGGTGCCCCATTTCACATTTCAGACGTCGACGGAGGCTCTGGGCACCATCAGGGCGAGGGCGCGGACGCTGGGGCACGGGCGCCACCCGCGTCTCAATGTCTGACTATCATCTCGCAGTTCCATACTGGGCTATTTGACCAAATACATGTATATTTGAACATTTCCTTGACTACATGACTGAAAAATTGTTTAAAGCTCCATCTACTTGGTTACAAAATTTGTTAAATACTTGGCTTTAAGGCCATCTAAATTAAAGTTAGAAGAAGCTAGACAAAGAGAAATTGTTCTGAAAAATAAAATTAAAGATATAAAAACTAACCAATAGTATTTCGAATACCAAGTAATTCGACGTATTTGTTTTTGAAATAACTAAATAGTTTGCATATTTGTCAAAAAAAAAACTAAAAAAGTAATTGAAATTACTATTAATTTTACTTGCAATAGTAAAATACTAAACCAAATGTATAATTTATATTTTATTTTATTTAATAAATTTAAACTATAATACTAAACATTTTCAAAAAAACTTTTACAAACAAAATTTAAAATACACATTTTTAAAATTTAACTACACCAGCTCCAAGTCAGCTAGCGACTTTTTTTAAGTAACTACTAACTACAATTAAAATCAAAGGATCTGCTATATTTTTCATGCTTTGAAAACAATTCATTAAAATCTCGAGTTTTTAAATATATGTAAAACACGAAGGAGCAGATCTTTTATCACAAATTTTCAAAAATTATATTTAATTTAGTTTATAATAATATAGGGAACTCAAAAATTAAAAAACGAAAAATCAAAAAAATTACTTACTTCAACCTTTCTCCCAGTTATTAGTTTCGTTTTAAACTTGGTTTACGTTTTAGTTTGCTATTCTAGAAAATTCCAAAATTCCTTTAGAGTTTATCAGTAAAACCACTTACTTTAAGTATTTTTTTTAATTAGTTCGGTCTAATAGTAGATCACGCACCTATAATCCATGATGTTTTCATTTAAATTCAAATTATAACGAATTGAAAGTTTGAAGAAAATATTAATTTAGTTTGTAAATGAAATCCTTTTATAGTATTCTGAAGGGCTCTTAATACGTTTTGAACTTCCAAAATAAATTAATGTACTAAGTTACGTTTAAAAGAACCTTTTGTAACAATTCCAATATATATATATATAAAAAACCGTGATAAATAGTAAAACCCACTTATTTTTCAATTAATACATTTCAGATACACAAATTAATTAAATAAAAGTATTTAAATAAGAATTGCTTCACTAAATTATGCATTTGTACTTTAAATAATACGTGATTTTGAAATTATATTAGAATAATTATATCGTTAAACTTCTTTCATTTTTAAAAATGTAGTAGAAAATTAAAGATATTTTAATTAAAACATTTCTTAATTTCTTTATTACCTAAAAATATTTACAATATTTACAAATTTTTATATTGTTTAACTTCTTTCATTTTTAAAAATGTAATTGCTTGACTTAAATAAAGCGTGAAAATTATTAGTTTCAAATGATATTTACAAATCTTATCAACTCTAAGTCCATTTTTCAGGTATTAGTAAGTATTTCATACAAACTAACTTCTAAAATATGGATTTAGTTCGTAAATAAAATTCTTTTAAATTACTTTGAAGGACTCTTTATACGTTTTGAACTTGAATAATATTAAAAACAATAATCTAAGATACCCTTTAAAGTTAAATTCCTTTAGTTTATCAGTAAAACCACTTACTTTAAGTATTTTTTAATCCGTTCGGTCTAATAGTAGATTACGCACCTATAATCCATGATGTTTTCATTTAAATTCATTTTATAACGAATTGAAAGTTTGAAGAAAATATTAATTTAGTTTGTAAATGAAATCCTTTTATAGCACTCTGAAGGGCTCTTAATACGTTTTGAACTTCCAAAATAAATTAATGTACTAAGTTACGTTTAAAAGAACCTTTTGTAACAATTCCAATATATATATATATATAAAAAACCGTGATAAATAGTAAAACCCACTTATTTTTCAATTAATACATTTCAGATACACAAATTAATTAAATAAAAGTATTTAAATAAGAATTGCTTCACTAAATTATGCATTTGTACTTTAAATAATACCTGATTTTGAAATTATATTAGAATAATTATATCGTTAAACTTCTTTCATTTTTAAAAATGTAGTAGAAAATGAAAGATATTTTAATTAAAACATTTCTTAATTTCTTTATTACCTAAAAATATTTACAATATTTACAAATTTTTATATTGTTTAACTTCTTTCATTTTTAAAAATGTAATTGCTTGACTTAAATAAAGCGTGAAAATTATTAGTTTCAAATGATATTTACAAATCTTATCAACTCTAAGTCCATTTTTCAGGTATTAGTAAGTATTTCATACAAACTAACTTCTAAAATATGGATTTAGTTCGTAAATAAAATTCTTTTAAATTACTTTGAAGGACTCTTTATACGTTTTGAACTTGAATAATATTAAAAACAATAATCTAAGATACCCTTTAAAGTTAAATTCCTTTAGTTTATCAGTAAAACCACTTACTTTAAGTATTTTTTAATCCGTTCGGTCTAATAGTAGATTACGCACCTATAATCCATGATGTTTTCATTTAAATTCAAATTATAACGAATTGAAAGTTTGAATAAAATATTAATTTAGTTTGTAAATGAAATCCTTTTATAGTACTCTGAAGGGCTCTTAATACGTTTTGAACTTCCAAAATAAATTAATGTACTAAGTTACGTTTAAAAGAACCTTTTGTAACAATTCCAATATATATATATATAAAAAACCGTGATAAATAGTAAAACTCACTTATTTTTCAATTAATACTATTCAGATACACAAATTAATTAAATAAAAGTATTTAAATAAGAATTGCTTCACTAAATTATGCATTTGTACTTTAAATAATACCTGATTTTGAAATTATATTAGAATAATTATATTGTTAAACTTCTTTCATTTTTAAAAATGTAGTAGAAAATGAAAGATATTTTAATTAAAACATTTCTTAATTTCTTTATTACCTAAAAAAATATTTACAATATTTAAAATTTTTTATATTGTTTAACTTCTTTCATTTTTAAAAATGTAATTGCTTGACTTAAATAAAGCGTGAAAATTATTAGTTTCAAATGATATTTACAAATCTTATCAACTCTAAAGTCTGTTTGTTTTATTTAAAAAATAGGCTTGTTCACTTTCGATTATTTAAACATTTAACAATTTTTATTTAACTATTGGTTATTTAAATAAATACCACTTTTATTCAAATAAATGCTTGGTTGGGTAAAAAACACAATTAAATAAGTTAAAATGATATTCTTTTTACCAACGTTTTTTAAATAGATCGGAAAATTTGTGGATAAAAATTAATCGACTGCCGAACACTAGAAGCAATTCTAATTTAAATGCGTATATTTAAATAGGAAAAAATGAACGATTCGATCGGAGGCATATCATTAATTTAACGTATTGAACGTAGAGTAAGAGGCTTTTGTAGTAATTACTACCTATATTTGCATTTCAGAAATCTATTTTAACATATTGAACGCCAAGAAAAGAGGCTTTTGTAGTATTTACTACCTATATTTACATATTGGAATGAAATTTAACGTATTGAAGGTAGAGTATAGAGATTTTGTAGTATTTACTACCTACATTTGCATTTCAGAAATCTATTTTAACATATTGAACGCCAAGAAAAGAGGCTTTTGTAGTATTTTTCCTCCTATATTTACATATTGGAATGTAATTTAACGTATTGAAGGTAAAGTATAGAGATTTTGTAGTATTTTACTACCTATATTGGCATTTCGGAAGTATATTTTAACGTGTTGAATGTAGAGTATAGAGAGTGTTGTAGTATTTTTCTTCCTACGTGACTACACCGGAAACGTCTCTGTGTTATTCGCTTTAGTAATCAAGCCGACTCTGAACATATGTTTTACTCTTTATTCTACGAGGTTTAAACATACACCATTTCAGTACATTCTTAACTTATTCCATACGCTATTTAAAACACATGCGATAAAGATAACGAGGAAACAAGTTAACTCTGAACATATATGTTTTTTTTATATTTTCTTTATATATTTGCGTATCAGAGTTGTGTGTTGTCGTATTAAAAGAAGAAAAAGGAACTTTTCATAGTGTTATTCTACCTATTTACATATCGGAAATGTATTTATATTTTACCGTATTTAAAATATAGGTAATTGTTTTTATTGGCTTGACTTAAATAAAGCGTGAAAGTTATTAGTTTCAAAATGATATTTACAAATCTTATCCACACAAATTTAATTTAATTTAATTTTAATTTTAGTGTTTTATAGTATCTTTCTGACTATATTTGTGTATAAGAATTATATTTTACCGTATTTAAATAGTAATAAAAGCGAATTGAAAGTTTGAAGAAAATATGAATTAAGTTCGTAAATAAAATCCTTTTATAGTACTTTGAAGGACTCTTAATACGTTTTCAACTTGATTAAAATTAAAAACAATAATCTAAGATACCCTTTTAAGTTAAATTCCTTTAGTGTTTATCAGTAAAACCACTTTAAGTATTTTTTCAATCCTTATACCTATATTAACATATTGGAATTGTTACAAAAGGTTCTTTTAAACGTAACTTAGTACACTAATTAAGTATTTTTAATTTACCGTAATTAAAATATAGGTAAGTGGTTTTTATCTTATTTTATACCTACGGAAGGGATAAATAAATTATAGCAATAAATTTTTGGAGTTTGGAGATGGGTGGAAAAAAAAATAAGGCTCTTCGTTTTTACAACTGATTTTCTGATGTACCCAAAAATGGACCAAAATAGACCAAAAGTACCCTTAAAACGACCAAAGTCACCATTTTAGGCCCTATGTACCCCATTTCGGACCAAAAGTACCCCAAACTGGACCTATTAGCTTTATTGGAATGTTAAACTCCCATAGAGATTCCCCTAAAAGAAAAAAACTTGCGGTTAAATTTTGGGTACATGAATTATTTCGGAGAGGGAATCCATGTTTTAAATTCAAATTAACCGCACGCCCGGGCAATCCGCGCCTCCCAGGTAATCCGCGCACGCGCGCGCTATCTTCCTGCCTAGGTTATCAAGTATCATACAACTTACATAATTTCCACTTATTTCGTACGATAAAACGCGATCGAGATATTCGTTTTAAGAAATACTCGTGAGATTGGTTCAAGTGTCAAGCATATTTAAGTACTACAATGATATTAAAATGAAGTTTAAAAATATTTCCATTCTTCTTTAACAACGAATATTCCATGACGTCAAAACACTCTTAAATTCAAATTAACCGCGTCCCCCGGGGTAATCTGCGCACGCGTCGCCTAGGTTATCAATTTTTACATCATTTCAACTTATTGTGTACGATAAAACTTGATAAGATATACGTTCAAGTATCTTTCGAGATAAGCGTAGATAAATGAACAAGTCGGCCTGGACACAATATGTTGATATACGGGAAAACAAATCGTCGCGAGAAATATCATAAATACATTGACTTTTCGACGATTTTACCCCCATTTCACCCCTTAAACCCCGGATTTCGATCCCGAACCCAAACCCGAACCCGGGATCGATGTCATACCCTCACTTTCCTTCTACTATCTAGTCCAACAATTGTTTTATCTTCGCGAACATTGAGATCGAAGACTGTCACTTAATTTTCTCTCAGAGATTCAGAAAAATTAACATTTACCTATATACAATGATCAATGGGATTACGTTATATTGGACGCGACCGATTCCTTAAAACATTTTAGTTTTTTGCTGAATGAGAGTTCTAAATCAGGAGTGGTTGAGTGTTAAATTTCCATAGAGCTTTAGCCGGGTGATAGTTCGAGACCAGAGAGATAAGTTTATAAGATAAGAACTTGATATCGCGCGTGTGTATTTACTACGAGATAATACTGATATATAAGATGAAAGCGCGTCGGGAGAGACAATCATCTGTCAATTTGTGGAATAAACGAAACATGGCTCCATGTAACAACTCTAAAGATCTAGTCCAACAATTGTTTTATCTTCGCGAACATTGAGATTGAAGACTGTCACTTAATTTTCTCTCAGAGATTCAGAAAAATTAACATTTACCTATATACAATGATCAATGGGATTACGTTATATTGGACGCGACCGATTCCTTAAAACAATATGTTAGATCTTTTCTTCCATGGTGGAGGTGGGATTGAGGTGGGACTGAGGTTGTGATTTTATTGGAAGATTTTTCCGCACACCAACGTGTTTTCCGCGATATTTTCCATAATGGATAATGAGAATCGGGGCATTAGTGTAATCAATTTTATTAGTTTTTTTTATTAAGTTTTTTTAGCATTGCATATTATTAGCAACATATTATTCAAACACGAATTCATCCAAACGTTAAAAATGGATTTCAAATTTGGTGGTAAATGTATGATGGGTAAGATTCTTGTTAGAAAGATGGATTCTTTTATCCACATCTTAATCGTCTTTGAACCTGTCTCAGGATAAAATTCCAGCACATCCATGTGGGGATGAAAATCGCTTAAATCAGCTCCACCAAGGAAGAAAAGACCTCACATATTGTTTTAAGGAATATGTCGCGTCAAATATAATGTAATCCCATTGATCATTGTATATAGGTAAATGTTAATTTTTCTGAATCTCCGAGAGAAAATTAAGTAGCAGTCTTCGATCTCAATGTTCGCGAAGATAAAACAATTGTTGGACTAGATCTTTAGAGTTGTTACATGGAGCCATGTTTCGTTTATTCCACAAATTGACAGATGATTGTATCTCCCGACGCGCTCGCGTCTTATATATCAGTATTATCTCGTAGTAAATACACACGCGCGATATCAAGTTCTTATCTTATAAACTTATCTCTCTGGTCTCGAACTATCACCCGGCTAAAGCTCTATGGAAATTTAACACTCAACCACTCCTGATTTAGAACTCTCATTCAGCGAAAAACTCAAATGAAATAATAATTATTATTATTATTATTATTATTATTATTATTATTATTATTATTATTATTATTATTATTATAAATTTATTCTTACGGATGCGTTATTTCATTTATTATTGCTTTCATTGAAATAAGAGTTAAATCGTGTAACGAATGTAGTAAACAGAAATTTCCAAGTTTCTTATTGGTCAGAGAAAAAATCAATAATTTTTCATACAGTCTATGTGGGCAATAAATAGCTGCTTGTAAATGGTAAGTAACCTTGGACTATGGTAAGCAGATAATTACCACGGTAAGGGTGCGCTGCAAATTAGTATCTTATATTATGGATGGAAAATAATATGTGGTTGGAAGTACTAAGCCCCTCCCCGGCTAGAAAGCACAGTTGCCGAAGAACCGCGATATTTCCCGTAAATTAGGTCTTGCTTTATGGAATTCGTTGTTTATTCGTAATATTTGGACATTAGGTTATTTAACAGAGGTAATTGCTCATAATAAATTTCCGTTATTTTAGCTAGTTCCATCATCACTGAATATCTTTTTTCTATAAGTTTGAAAAGATAATTATATATAATACACTTGGAATGACAAATTCATTCGTTTAAGAGAGTCACATAGAAGCCACCGGCACAGAAAAATTGGTCAACCATCAATCACAAAATAAATTTACCTGAAAATGGATTGAAGAAACTATGATTCATTCTCACATTGAGTTTACAAGAGGAAGTTAAGTGGACTGTTATTCGAATGAAGTTGAGGTGTCGAATTGGCGAAGAGTTTAACATATCACACCGAAGCTAAAAATCTAGATCGTAAGCCTCACCCGTTTTTAAGACATTTATCAGGCTCACCAGATAAAAAAAATCATATTTCCTAGTAAATGCACCGAAAATTTGAAAGATCACACGTATCTGGCTTAGATGTCCGCCCTTGGGTAGTAGCGTAGCAAAATGCTGCAGACAGCAGAGCTCGTGGACCTCTAAAAATAACTAGAGCCACAAACATTGAGTGCATTCGCTAAGTAACGTCACTGGATATTGTATCATTACCATCACAAATTTCAAAAAATGGTCTTCGGGTTTTCTTTCATAAAGAACTTTTTTGGAATTGGAAAATGTTGATGAAAAAGAAATGGGTATGGTAGGAAATGAATAGAACGATTTTGAGGTGGATATGATATCGTTTCTTTTTCAAATAGAGCTATATTCAAAATAGAGATTTCCATTAGATTAATACATTATAGCAAATTGATAGGGCGTACTGTGAATACGGGGTAAAATTAAATATTATAGAATGCTTTTTTAAATGGAAAATCCTTGGTTTTAAACTTTATCAAAAATCATTTTAAAGAGTTGAAAATCATTCTCGCCGTCCCCTCAAAATTTACGAATTCACCCCGACTTGACGCCACTGTTTCATGATAGAGGTTATTTTTACTGTGTATATACAGTTAAAATAAACTAACATTAATAAAAACGTTTGTTACTTTGGTACCGTTTGTAGGTTTGTTACTCGAAGTAATTACATTCTTTGGTGCCGAACCAATAGCATAATAATCACAAACATATCACGCTTTATTTTATCAACTAAACATTGCATCGATTTTATCATTAACGACTCGCCCACTCAAAGCAATAACCAAGTAAATTTGTGGCAAGCATTTTGAAAAATATCTCAATCAACATTTGAAAAATAGAGGGTAGTTAAAGCAATTACGTTATAGAACTAATATCTACGCTAATATTCTAAATAAAACAGAACCCTTTTACCACTGGTATGGGAGTTCATCAGGTAATTTTAAACTCTTAAATGCAAAAAACATAACTGATGTTAGGTGTGTTTTGCTTTGAGGCGACAGGCGGCTATAATTGGATGGTTTTGAGCTCCTTCGACCGGAAAATGAGCTCTACAAATGATCTTAATCTTGAGAGAGAGTCAATTTCACGCTAACTGTAGATGCAAAGGTTTGATAAATCAATAAATATCTTAATTTGAAATAGTGCTCACACAAAATAAATAGGTTTAACGTTGCTTCAACAGCCCAAAACTTAGCCTAAAATTTTCAGTGACGTTCAACTGATATAGAAGCATTTAAAATTGCTTAAGAAAAATTACGATAAAAACCTATTTTAGTTTCACGATTTCCTAACATAAATGTGACTATTTTCCAGTATTAATTTTAAGTTGCATCATCATCGTAAAATAATCGTTTTATTCGCCGCGTTGTAAATATTTAAATACAAAAAGTAAATTGGTTAAGAAAACCTTTAACTGAAAGCAATATTTATTTTTAAATTATTATTTATATTTTCAAATGAGAAAGAATAGAGCTACAGCCAGAAAAAAAATGCATTAGGCTCTACAAAAGCTCAGAGCAAACCTGAGTTTTGCATTGTGTCGTTATATCTCGTGAAACATTCTTTAGCGAAACCAGTTGATTAATTCATATTTTTCGTCTTTGTCCTTGTGACCACTAATTTTTTTCCATTCCAAGTATTGAAAGATTCTACTGTAATGAAAAATAACTCAGTGAAAAGAATATTTAATATGGGAATATTTGAGGTAAGTAATCATGGTGTATTACCAAATAAATACGACAATATACTATTTATAATGCATTTACATGTTTTAGTTCACTTAACTAGTACGTTCCAAATTTTAGACCATATTTTATTATATGGGAGTATAGTCTTAATCTTCTTCAAAACCTGGTGCACTCAAAGAAATGACCGTAAATTTAACGGTCAAATTGATCATTAAAATTCAACGCTATATTATAGTAAATAATACGGTGACAATGATATTTATATTACTGTGTAAAGAGTGTGAAACAAAAAGAAGTTTAAACATTTATTTTACGGTGACATGACAGTTCATTTAACATCGAATTTGCAGTAAAAATAACGGTTAAGACATAAATTTAACATTACATTTGTAATTTACCCAATTATACATTCACTGGTAAAATTTAATGTAGTAAAACCGTAAATTTTTAATTTCTGAAACCAACATTTTGCAATCAACCTGTAAAATGAAATGTTAATACACGTTTATTTTTTATTTGTATAGCACAACATTTCCCATCAAACCGTTGATTTAACATTTATAATTCATTCAATTTCTAATCAAACCGTGAATTTCACATTTATAACGCATTCAATTTCCAATCAAACCGTTGATTTCACATTCATAATGCATTCAATTTCCAATCAAACCATAGATTTGACATTTGTAATGCATTCAATTTCTAATCAAACCGTGTATTTCACATTCATAATGCATTCGATTTCCAATCAAACCGTTGATTTAACATTTATAATGCATTCGATTTCCAATCAAACCGTATATTTGACATTTATAGTGCATTCAATTTTCAACCAAACCGTAATTTTGACATTTATCAAACCTTAGATTTCACATTTATCAAACCTTAGATTTCACATTTACCAAAACTTAGATTTCACATTTATCAAACCTTAGATTTCACATTTATCAAACCTTAGATTTCACATTTATCAAACCTTAGATTTCACATTTACCAAAACTTAGATTTCACATTTATCAAACCTTAGATTTCACATTTATCAAACCTTAGATTTCATATTTATAACGCGTTCAATTTCCAATCAAACCGTAGGATTCACATTCATAATGCATTAAATTTCCAATCAAACCGTAGATTTCACATTTAAAATACAATCAATTTCCAATCAAACCGCTTAAATTAAAACTATGAATCCGTGAATTTGGACTATGAAAAAAGTGTTTTATGCCCACTAGCGCAGTTCCCATTTGCGCAGTGTCCCAAAAGCGCGGTTCCCATTTGCGCAGTTCCCAATAGCGCGGTTTCCTGTTTGCGCACTTTCCCGAAAGCGTGGGGCCTCATGTGGTTTTCCACCGCCACAGTTTCCCTTATTTTATTCCTGAAAATAAACTATACACACCTAACCTAACCTAACCTAACCTAGTCATTCCATATTCAAAGTTATATACACTGAAATTTGGATAATTAATCAAAAATCGAAATATATTTTTGAACTTACTTTCCCCAACGGAGATTCGATCTCGGATTTCCTAAACAGCACTCGGACGCTTTACCTCGAGTGGTTGGAATCTCCTTTAAATTTCCTTTGGTTTATTTTCATTAATTTTTATATACATATACGTAAAAATCGAAACCGCGCTTTTGGGAAACCGCGCAAATGGGAACTGCGCTAATAGGCATATACCAAAAAAGTTTAAATCAAACAACATTTGCGAATTAGATTCCACCTTGTCCTCGGCCCATAGGTTTGGGGTAATTACCTTCCTTAGCTTGATATGGATTTGTTTCGAGTCAGTCTAGTTCTGTAAAAGATCCGGACACCTGCTAAACCTCTTGGTTTATCCTTCACTGATTGAACCGTTAATTAAGTATTTAGGGTAAAGATGATTTTAAACTCTCTTTTATAGAAAGTGCGATTTACTGTACTTTCAATTGCTTTACATGATTAAATCAACTGTAATAATACTTATCTTTATTTCAAATATTAACTTATTCGCTAAATTTCTTAATACTTAATAAATCAAACCAGCATGTCAACTATAAAATAATTTAATGTAGTAATGTTACAATTCAAGAAAATAAAAAGAGCCACAGTTGCGGAAGAAGTTTAGTCTGAAAATAAAATAATCACAGAGGGTTTCGTAATAATTACCAGATCTCTACTTTTAACAATTTTCCCTTTAAATCTTAAATCTTTCATTTAATAGACTACCCTCTTACTAAAAAAATATCTTCCTCAGTTCCTAGTACCTCAAAAAATCCAATTAGAGAAAAAAATAAAAAGAGATACTTTAAATATACCAATTAATAAGTGAAAAAACTAGACTATTTTAGTCAATTATAAAGAGTGACAAATGTAGAAAATGGGGTCGGGGGCAACAATTATAAAGATGCTTTAGTGTTTATATTTTAACTGTGAAGCCCGTTTTTAACGGAAATATAACGGTATTGTTTTAGTCACGTGTCCGGCTGCATCGTAAAATTTTCGATATGCGCGTTTGTGCCGCATCTGGTTCAGAGTTGGCCGGTTTCATTAATTTAGAAACTTTTCAACAATTTTAAAGAATTATAACCTCCCGGGGGGGGGGATTCTTTGGTAATTGGGACAACGAAAAATGAAATAACTGCTCATGTTTTTTTTAACATTTGCGCCTAAATTATGTAAAATATAGTGTTGAACTTGATAGAATTTTGTTGGGCGGAAATGTGTATTTAATCTGTAAAAATTAAAAACTAGTTAAGGCTTAGCACTACGCAATAGGCATCCCAGCCTCATTATTATATTACATCATTTTGACCATCTAAAATCGTTCGAAGTGACAAAGTAACTAGTGAAATAGTACCTATTGATCACCTGGTCCCCTCGCCTGATCCTGCCTACATTTTTAGCTCTCCAGGGGGTCTAGTCCCTGGGAGGGGTATTACAATCACCGTGTCAGTCCGGGCTGCGAACGCGTTCGCAGTTTCGTGGCAGAGTGTAATCACCGCGTTCGCAGTTTTTGGGATTTCATAAAACGTTTTGTAAAACACATGTAGGTCTTTATTTTCAAAACCACGTATTTTTTTATTCGAGCGCTTTGTGTACATAGTTTTACGTGGTTTTGGAAGCGCTTTATTTTGATATCTATTCGTGTGTATTATGTTGTGTAGTGCAGTGGCGGACTGGGTCTAATATTATTGACTGCCAGGAGACAAAGGGACCCAGCCTTAACAACTATAACGCTATCATGTTTAATGGGGCACACTTCATGAATGGTCCATGTGGCCCACCTGCCATCGGGCAGGTTCCCTCTATAGTCAGTCCGCCACTGGTGTCGTGTGGTTTCTCGCATCATGTTTGTGTATGATTTGTGTGATAGTATGTTCTGGTTAACTACTCTCCAACTTCTACTGTTTATTGACTTTTAGACGGATCGAGTGCTGAGAGTTACGGTAAAGTCTCAACGTCCAAATTTCAGGGTTTCGTAAACAGATTCGGCGAAAGTTCTTTAGGTTTCCATAAAGTTATTAACTTCAATTTATACTAATACATTTTTAATATTTATAAACTGAATTAAACTTAATTAATTATTATAATTTTAATATAAAATGCGATGGAGGCTAGGAATCGAACCGCGGTTGTATAGTTGGCAGACGGATGTTTCACCGCTGAGCCACCAACTCAAACTAATATTATTAATCAATGATAAGAAGGAGGGTTTATTTTTAGTTAAAAATATTTAATTGGTGGAGAATTAAACCGGGGCGCGGTTTTAGGGCTTCGATATTCTGCCCAAGAGCCATTGATCCCTTTTAATAATAAATCTGATATTTATTAATCAATGACGTTTTCGTACCTGTTTAATCATCAGTAGGTGTATTTTTTTCCTGTCGAATATTTTTATCTTTTATTTTTTTAGGCGTGTATACTTCCGCGAAATGGTTTTGGAAGAACCTTTCAATTGTACACGTCGTCGTCTGATGTTTATCCGGTTTGATTATATCTACGTCGAGAATTCGTAATTTATTTTGGGGTTGGTTTGACGTTTATTGATTTACGAGCTATCGTTTAGTCTAAAATATTTAGTCAAGTGACTTTTTTTGCTTTATTAATGGTAAGGTGTGTTTCGCTTCTTGCTATTACACTCTATTGGTGTGGTTGTTTGTAATTGACATTTGCTTGATTTCTAAGTATTTAAATTAATTTTTTGCTTGATTGCGTTATTATATTTTCTATTGGTTATTTTTGCTCTGAAGCCTGATCGATTGGGTTATTATTTTACAAGGTGTCTTAATTTGATCGGCCCAGGCGTTTTTCTCAAAAACTTTAGTTGCTAGAAATGTGAAATTATCAGGATATACTCTCTCGGGAAGTACCCTTTCCTTTTGGAATTTTCAGAAAAATCGTGAAATGTTTCACCGTTTTGAATTTTTTTGAACGATAGGTGGTAGACGATAATTTTCAATCAACAAGTTGTAGAGCGTACTCGAAAACCTTTAAAGAAGTTGGTTTGGTCAAAAACGGACAATTGAAATAATACGTAATGAAAAAAAAACAAGTTGGTACTACCCAAAAAGGTTTACGTCTCATGAAAAAGAAAGTTAGATAAACCTATCTAATTTGAAATGATCGTATGTTTGTAAAGATATAAAAGGACTGTTTTAGAGCCAAATCATTTTAAATAATTTTTTAGAGAAAATACAATTTACATAGTAGAATTCCAGAATTCACGCGTCTTATTTGGGGCAAGAATGTTGCAAGAAGTCCACGAAACCGTCTAATTTATGCCACCTGAATTTCCCACGTGTTTTTTATTTTGCACTACTCTGCATCGCTTAAAGTGTGACTCCATTTTAGTATTTTAAGAGACACAGCTTCGTTTTAAAATCATTCTCTGAACGTACTCCAGTAAAATAAAAAGATGCCTCGTTGTACCTGTGAACAGCGGTCCAGGATGGTCGAATTATACTACGGAGATGGTCAACGAAATGCACGTGAAGTGAGTCGATTATTTCAAATGTTATATCGTCCAAATCACCACACTGTTCTTCGTGCTGTCCGTGACTTTGAAAATGAAGGCAACGTGAATCTCAGATTCCGCGGAACTGGATATGACCACATCAACATGGAAGACACAGTCATCGCCTGCTTTGTCGCCTACCCTCGAGCCAGCATAAGAATGGCCTGCTCTGATTTGGACTTGTCAAAGTACTACGTTTGGAGTATCCTTGACCGTCATAACTATCACCCATTTCGTGCCACGCTCCACCAAGCACTTTGCGATGGTGATCAGCGACTTCGGCTTGATTTCTGTAACTGCTTTTGTACTATGACCGACGGAAAGGAAGATTTCTTCCGTTTGATTCTTGTGTCCGACGAGTGCTCCTTTGGGAGAGACGGCCCGTTTAACAGTCAAAATAACTACATGTGGAGTGATGAAAATCCGCACTGGGGATTTCCTCACCACAATCAGGTACAATTCCGTTTAAACGTCTGGGCTGGTCATCTGGGAGATCGCGTTATTGGGTAATTTTTTTTTCGCGTCGACTCAATGGGCAGAACTACCTGGCCTTTCTACAAAATGAAGTCGCAGACGAGTTAGAAGATGTGCCATTAGTCGACGTCCCACGCCTTTGGTTCCAGCATGACAGTGCACCTGCCCACCAAGAAAGACACGTCGTGCAGTACCTTAACAACGAGTTCCCTGGGCGATGGATAGGCAAGAACGGTCCAGTACGATGGCCTCCGAGGTCCCCAGATTTCGCACCGCTGGACTTTTTACTGTGGGGATTCGTCAACGAGGAAGTGTATAAAAAGCCTGTCACTAACGAAGAAGATCTACGGCAGATAATCATCGCAGCGTTCCAACTCGTAACTCCCGAGATGGTCCGTGCTTCGTTTCAAAATATGCTTCATCGCGCACGGATTTGTATTGCAGCGGACGGTGGAATTATTGAATCTCATTTAAAATAAGACTCGTGAATTCTGGAATTCTACTATGTAAATTGTATTTTCTTTAAAAAAATATTTAAAATGATTTGGCTTAAACAACAGTTCTTTTTAATCTTTACAAACATACGATCATTTCAAATTAGATAGGTTTCTCTTTCTTTTTCATGACACGTAAACCTTTTTGGGCAGTACCAACATGTTCTTATCATGACGTATTATTTCAATGAAAAATTGTCCGTTTTTGACCAAACCAATTTCATTAAAGTACGCTCTACAACTTGTTGATTGAAAATTTTCGTCTACCAACTATCGTTCAAAAAATAAAAAAATCAAAACGGTGAAAATTTTCACGATTTTTCTGAAAATTCCAAAAGAAAAGGGTCCTCCCCGTGAGAGTATATTCTGATAACTTCACATTTCTAGCAACTATAATTTTTGAGAAAAACGCCTGGGCCGATCAAATTAAGACACCCTGTATATTTTTCTATTGGTTATTTTTCTGGTTTTATTTCGTGTATCGAAAATGTTGATATGTGGGGGATAATTCATGTCTACGATTTTTTATTTGCATTGATTTTTATCGGCTTCGTTGGGTTGTCGTCATGAGTCCATGCAGTTTTTATTAGTGCTTTCACTTATAGTTTTGGTTTTCGCTTTAACTTTTGTTTTCCATATAAATTTGATTGTTTAAGACCAGTAATACAATGGGTTGGTTTTTGTCACTAAAATAGTTTTTCGCACGTATATTTTACGTTTCGTGACCGTTCTAATAATTTTATATTTTGTATTTATCATTTTGTTGCTTTGTTAATTTAATAACATTTTGGGTCCAAAGTTGGTTTTTTTGTTCTATTGATATTGGAAATTTGATGAAGGCAATAACATTTTTAATATTTATTATAATTATAAATTAAAATGTTCAACTGGTTGGGATAGCACCGGGATAACGTTTTTTTGGAGGACGCTTTGAAAATGGCGAAATATCGTTGAGTGCCGTGTCCAGTACTTCATACGCCCAAGTATATTTTAGCAAGCTTGCCAACTTGTTTTATGTATGAAATTATAAAGGTCAAATCTTGTTTTAGTCGCGATTGGCAGAGATATTGAGGTAAGAGCGACAAAGGGTAGAACCCCTGGGTGGTCTACATGGTTTTTAAGTGACGCAGAAGGATTTAAAAATTGTTTAATTTAATTACAAAATATACCTATGCCCAATGCTGGTATTCCTGAAAGGAAAATTATCCTTATAATCGTCGTGATTTTGTTGCGTTGTAGAGAAGACTCAGTAAACCCAACTGAATGGAACTTTTAATTAATTTTTGGCACGTTTGTTGGATTTGATATTAAGGCAGAAGTTAAATGGTGAGAGCTAGAGTGATATGACTAGATTATAATAGAGGGATTATTGATTTCGGACAAGCTAGACACAAGCCTAAGGTTTTATGAAATGCATTTAAAAATAAATGTTTTCTTCAACCAAATCACTTATCAGCCTTATTAAACGCAGTTTTAAGATCCTCGGCTCGCCACTTTTTGCCAGGCAGATTGACCTAGGCTTAATGTTTTCGAAGCGCACCAACGAAAGAAACCGTTGAAACGGAGATATATTATTGCGAATGATCCTTATTTAAGTATATTTAAAAAAATAAACTTGGTATATTTACCATTATAATTGCATTATTTTTCCAAAACGATTAAGATCTCAAAATCGAAAAAACCCAGCATAATCCTAAGGGAATTTCCCGAGCTGGGCTATCGAAAGCATCGTCTGCAGCTTTCATATTTATCCGCCGAGAGATGACGCGTCGGGCGTAGCGTAGCCACTCAATCGCCTCTCATTGGCTGAACGACCCCTGGCGAACAGGTGACAGGCCCCGACATAGACGGCAGCATTCTAGGTACCTAAGAGATTTCTATGGGTCTTATTTAATGGAAATACCTATTGAAACATCAATTTTTATTTCAATAGATATTTCTATTAAATAAAATGAATAAAAATTAAACATAATATGTTGCTCTTTCGTCACAAGACGCAGCCTTATAAGGGTGTTCTTCGCATCTGTATTCCTCGGGTCTGAAGGCCGCTCTCTTAGACTATTAAAGTTAGAGACTGTGACGTAAGAGACACATTTAAACAAGAAGGCCACGATACTTTATAAAAACTACTATTTAATATTCTTTCGAAACAAAAATTTATAGTTTCCTTTAAACCATTCGGCTCGACGTTTGAGTGTATTATTTTATGTGGCGTTACGGTAGAAAAAATTTTCCCACCAGCTCTAGGGTTACAACTTATTTCAACGGTCAACACTTTTAATTTATGTTGTGTTATTGTAAAGTTACAAAATGGGTTAGAGTGTGCAATAACTGGTGGTTTTACCGGGGAGTCGGGGTCCGGCTCTTGTAACCCATAAGGGCGGTGGCGCACTGGGAGATGTTAGCTCGGATCAAATGGTCTTATCTCCACCTCCGACTTCGGTCAGGTTTGGGCTGGATACTGTGCTTCGGCGCAGGCTAACGGAGAGGGTCCGTGCAAACTGGCCGCCTCGGCGGATTGGGTAGCCTGCTGTGGGGCGGCGGGCCTCCATATGGGGGCACGGCGGTCCTGTTTCCCGGCCTTTTGGAACCACACCGGGATCTCCGGTGCCAGCTGTGCCGGGTTACTTGGACTGCTGTGTGCTCGTCGTTCCCCTTTAGGAGCTCTCTCCAAAGGGTTGGACTCTTTACCTTCATAGGTAGGGTGTCGGCTGGAGTTGCTACAGCATCCACTCTCAATCCCACTGCTGTGTGCGAAGTGGGGAATGGTCCACCCGTTGCTGCACCTTCTGCTGGGTTGCGTGGCTTGCGTCAAAGGTGAGACCATCAGTAGTAGGTTTCTCCTACCCTTGCTGGATTTGTCACCTGTCCGGGCTAGGGGGACGCTGGCGTAGGGCACTATGATGATAGGCCTCCGGTGGTATGGTCTCTGTTACTAGGTACACCGGGCTATAAATTCTGACACACACTGTAAAGTTACAAAAAAAATTATCACTGATTATTTAACGGTAAACAATTTCAGGTTCTATTCATCGTTATTTTAAATATCATTTTCCGTTAAGTAACATAACACGAATTTGACCGTTAATTTTACGACAAAATTTGATATGTTCATATGACTGTAAGTTTTGGGTGAAATTACCGTTCAGTTACGGTAATTTCTTAGAGTGTGGAAGAAATGCAAAAATTAGTGATCTACCATTCATACGGAACTTTTAATTCCCTTTGGCGTAATTACACGTAGGCCAATACAGCCAATGCTGTGTATTGGTGCCCGCCTTAATGATAGGGTGAACTGTCAGTTGTGCAGGTCCATTTATCTATTTCGTATTGAAACCCAATTGGGTTTTATATCGCCCTTTCTTACGACTATTGATATAAAGCTATTATAATTGAGACGATGCTAAAGCCCATTTAATGGAAATTAGTTGTGTTCATTGGTTTTCGGTATATTGCGAAGCGAAATCTGATTTTTCCCAAATTTCTATTAACATTAAGGAGGTCATGGGGATTCAGTCACTCATGACTGTTTACCACGAAATAGAAAGAATCTTCGAACTGCGTTTGAATGTCAAGTAAGTTAATGAAACTGTAGGATTTTTCTATAATATAACGGTTAGTTGATGGAAGTGGGTTTTGCGATATAGTAATAATTAAAATAATAATATTGGTTATCGGCTTAATCTGTTAAACTAATGAAAATACCAAAATTGGGTGAGATCAGTGGATTTTGGTGGGCCGCCGAACAAAGCTATCAGCATTCAGCAAATGTTTAAATATTGTGCTACTTCTTTCGTTTGAAGTACGTGGTTAGCTTATTCTTCTTATTTTTATTTACACGAAGAATGTCCATCACTGGAATACCACAAGAAGAGATCTTCAAATGGGATGTTAATCATAGCACCCTACCAAGGGTAAGTATTATCTGCACTTTAATCTCTCCCAGTCACGACTTCGGTGGGAAATTCAGGCTGTATCTTTGAATGGAGGTCTCAAAGGGATTTAAACTCAAAATATAGCTCACAAATGGTTCTAATATTGTTCACTACTTTATGTGGCTTTTTGTGATTTTTAGCGCAGCTTTTTTTGAGGTGGTAACCGTCCCTAAAATTGATCTGAAAAACTTCTTGGAGCTAGGAATATGAATGACTACCTGGAATAGAAAAGCGAATTACCCCACTACGGCACTCCCATCCGGACTCCGGCTGTGGTCTGGGAACACCACACAAGACAAAACGTTAGACATAAAATCTTAGCGCCACACATTCCTAGCTTGTAGCAACTACGTTTATTTCCTAATTTCGTCTGTTAAATGTTTGAAATTTGAAAATTCTGACTGTTTAAAAGGCAAATGAACGAAACAACGGATTTTAGTTTCAATGATTTAGTGTAAGCTGAATTCCGTTTTATTAGTTTTAGCTTAAATGTTGTTACTAAAACGATTTTTTTTCCAATTCCTAAACATTAAAAATTTTAATTTTGTGTCAAAAAAATAAAGATGCAATTAACCGTGAAATTATTACAGTCGAAACTCCAAACGAACATCATTATGTTTGTAACTAGCCCTTCGTAGTAGTTAAATTAACCAACCAAGGAAAATCATATCCTATCGCGACTGATCAAATGAGTAGTTCGTGTCCCACTATTTTTGAAAACCTTAACAAGTCTGGGATGACAACCACTCGAAACACCAAGATTTTGAAACATCTCTGTCACCTCCCAAACTCGAAACTAAATTAAATAAAACACAACAATCGATGACCCACTTTGATTAGGTTTTCCACTGATGTAATAGTTCTAATTAAGGATCAAATGAAAGAAACATCATTCCAATATGAGTTAAATAATGAATGTAGAAGTATTCCTGGTGATTCCGAAAATTCTTCCAAAGAGTAACTAGTTGATCATACGATAGTTGATGGACCAATGATTGGAGAATTAACTATTGATAAGCTTCAGAGAATGCTATTGGATAGCATTATCAGAACTAAGGCCAATCCTAAAGGAAATCAAATTAAATCTTCAACTATTTAATAAATACATATGACATCAAATTGTGATTTCAACTGGAGTGTATCAAACTCGGTATTTGATACCTATTTGAATAATTCGCTTAATCTGCTTAGTATTGTCCGGAAACAAATAGTCTTAGCTAGGTCTTTTAAATGTCAGTTCATAAAAGCAAAATCATCTGCTTGGTGTATAAATTGTAGAATACTAGATAAAACAATAAAATAAAGAGTCGAGATACTTCATGACTAAAATTTAAAGACATATATTTAAAAAGGGCGATCTTTCGGCCCGTGGTGACGTTTTACGGCAAGAATTAATATCAAATATTCAGGGTTGGCAAGTTTTAAACAAAATGTTTAAAACAAGTGTTTGAAACACGTTTAAAACTAACATTTTAAACAAACACCAATTTGTTTTAAACGTTTTAAACTATCTGTTTTAAACATGTTTTTTATAAGGTAAATTTTCATTGTTTTTTGTAAGATTTTGGTTAATCAATATGAGGGAAAAGGTAGAGAAAACCATTCCAAGGCTCAAGAAAGGTAAATTGTATTGGTAACGGGTAGTTTAATTTTAAAATTCTCTGAAAAGAGCGACTGAAAGGGCTCGATATGATAATTTCATAAATTTCCTACCAGTGCAAAAATCCTACGAACGCGTTGAATTTTTCTTTTTGTTTAAATAGAATGTATATAGCTGCCAATATAAATCTATTTGGGACCCTACCTATACACGAAATAAAAGTAGGGTTGCTGTTTAGTCGGGCTGTGCCGGTACAAGAAACACGGCTTGTCTGGACAGATCGGGTTAAAACCGACTAGGTGGCACTCCTAGATAAAAATTAAGGGATTTCGGTCGATTTTTTTTACCAAAACTAAAAACAATGTGTGGATAACTAGCTATTTTCCCTTAGTACTATGCGACCGAAAATTCCAGGATGATAGCTATATTAAAAAAACTACTACAGGTTTGGTAGTATTTGCATGGGGCATCGAAAACCCTAAGGCCGTCAATGGTTGGTCAACAACGCTTAGCGAAATTCTTGGCTCGTTTAAATATGCGTGTACTCTTCTCCCTGTGAGTTTATTTATAATACCATAAGTGGCATAATTACCCTAAGTGTGCCAATAGGAGCCTTTCCCACAGAAAATCTTCAATTAGAGCTTGTTCTAAACAGACCAAAGAAACTTAGGACTCACGAATTCCGTTCAAGTACCCTATATGGTATTTTTAATGCTCGTCACTGGAAAAAATGACGTCATTTATGTCACTTTCGTTAAACAAGGTATCATTGAAAAATTCATCTTATTGACACACTTAGGGTAATTATGCCACTTTTAATGATACGTAATATTTCTTTAAATGAGTTTACTCGTGAGTCTGATTCTTAAGCATAATGAACATAGTTTTTTATAGTTTATTATGTGTTTTTTATTGATTGATTTAAAAACAGTTAAAAACAATGAATCTTGTTTAAAACAATAAAAAACATTGTTTTTGTTCTTTTTGAAAAAAACAAGGATTTTGCCAACCCTGCAAATATTCCAACTTGCCGATGACATACATGTATGGTCAGTTTGTTTTCACCGATAGTTAGATTTATAGCCTCTTTTCCAGCGTTCTCAGTATCCTTCGAAATTGTTTTGAGTTTTCAAATCTTCCAATATTGTGGAATATGGTGAAGTATATCACACGCCATGTTAATCAAGGAACGCTTGAGTGTTTAATTTTGAATTAATATTTCAATTTCCTTTTCATCGTTTTCAATATTAAATAACGTTTTAAGTGTATAAGTGTATGCACATACATTTCCATTTTGACTAGAAACACGTTACTAAAATTACGCTATTAGAAATACTAGAAAACGAAATATGATTTTTTTCTTACGCCCGGCATGTAAGCCCCGGATCTCAACTCCCCCAGTTTCATCCCCCAAGCTTGGATGTTATATTCATTTTAAAGATAAGAAAAACCAACATGAACGCTCCTTAGCAAAATTTCGCATGATAAATTTCTACTATCTGAGCGACAGTGGATCGAGTAAAAGAAAGTGACGATAATTCTGCCTTCTTCGGCCTACATTCTATATAAACGCATTCGCGAGTTAAATGTTTATACTTATTAGTATGATTTTACAGAACTCAGACCTGATGGTTTTCCCTTTGTCTATTGGGCAAATGGAGCAGCGGATGAGTGCCTGTAACTTCAGCGGGTTCGTTCCCATCTACGCCGTTACCTCTTTAGTCATGTATTCGGGTCCTCCAAGAAATCTTTTAGTGGAAACCACGGATGTGCTAAAAATTAAAACAAACGTAAGTTAGCGTATGAAAATTTGCTTGAACAGCATTCATTTTTATGGTGTGTAAATTAACCCGTGATCAATTGGTGCTTTTCCTATTTTAAAAACAAAATCATGTTACAAAGCATTTGTAAAGAAACACTTTGACAAACGAGGACGGGGTTATCGAAGTTATTCAATCTATTCAGTCCTGGTTGACTACATAACGAGTAGTTCTGACTCTGAACACTCTAATGGTCTAACCAGAGCAAACATTTTATGGTATCACGGGTAGACTAGCTCGATATTTAAAGTGGGAGCTCGTCATTCTGCGGGAGTCGCACAAGTGGTGTTTTTAAAAATCACTCACCTTTCACTAAGAGCGTCCGGTTCTGAGGAGGAGCTTATTAACCGCGATTAGAAAGGGGAAATCAGAGCTTGCGTTTCGCGTTAGAGGAATTCTCACAGAGTAATTTTCGGAAGCTTTTTAAAACGTTTAGAATAGACTTCAGAAATGTTTAAGGTGGCTCAAGAGCCCAAAAATCCACCTAGCAACGCCACTGGTAGTCGATTTTCACTAAGATTGTGAAAGTTGGCATGTTCCTTTATTATCATTTCTCTTTAATGTCACAGTTTCTTGGAAAAATTAACTTTCTACCGGTAGGTGTTAGACCAAACGTTTCAATAATAAAGTTGAAGGGCATAATAAAAAATGAACGAAACTTGTATATGTTTTATTCGGTTTTGAGTTCATGAAAAAAAAACAAGATGGTATTAGTCAAAATAAAATTTTCAGCAGTATTTGCAAGGCTCTAGGCTTTATGCTTTTTAGAAATTTCATATAACATGATGTATTGCTCGGGATTTTCGAGATAAGAAGTTAGAGAAACATTTCACGAGGCGGAAATTAACCCCACGTTTTATAAAAATAATAAAACAATTTCAGGTTTTACTACTCATCCTTCTTAGTATTAACTTAATCGCTTTATTGTTGACGGTGCATTCGATGATGACATCTAGAAGACGTAATCTTACAAATGGTAGCTACTTGACAATTTACTTGAAAAACGCTTGGAACTCAACTGTTCTCTTCTTCTACGAACGTAATGCGCAATAAAGTCAATCCTTAGCAACATATAATCAACTTGACAACCGTAATATTTTTCAGCCTACGGAAGATGTCATAAATCACTCGCCATACGATTTGGTACCGGTGCGTGGATCATTGGAGTGACATTCATGACTATTCAAGGAACGAGCTACATGAAATCGGAGTTTGCCTTTACTTCGCACGATAAAATCAACTCCGTGGAAGATCTCGTAAAGCATCGTGATGTCTTTCCATTTGTACTAAACAATTCCGCAGAACAACGACAAATAGAAATTCTGGTAAGATCAAGGAGGGTAACTAGATGTCACGGACATTTGAGTCCGTAGAATGTATCGAGTACAACCTCCCCCTTACCGCCCTACGTAATTTGTGAACGGTCTCTTAATTAAGTCAAAAATAGGTATTTAAGTAAGCACCCGAATTTTTTTATATGCACCCATAAATCAAGAACTGGCCATCCCTTTCAAGCATCAGCAGGACCGACATTATCGCCATTGGGACTCTCTCTCTCTCATTGGCGGAATGCCCTGATAATGCAGCAGCTAGGCTGATTCTTCATTGGCTATAATCGGGTCTTGCCTCTACAACAACCACATTATAGAAAAGCGATCTTTATACGTTCTATGTTCATGGGTGTTAAGGTGGTCATCATTTTTATGTTGAAGTCATACCCTCTAATTTTGTATAAATTATGGGTTTGGCATCTTTATTTAAAAATCGCACATTGAATGTTGTTTGATATGTCGCTAAAATACCTGGCTTGAATCTATCTTGTTAACTTTAACCTTTCCTCCTTTATCATAACAGATTTAAAACAAGTCTATGAGCCCGACACTATATGTCGTCAAATCAGTTTGAAACCAGGTAAATTTGCAACATGATAAATTACAAGGAATATCAACTGAAATAAAATAAAATACACGTGCCTTTTACTTTATTTTAGTTCATATACCTTGACCATGGTAAAAGAATTTAATGTGTATAAATTACAAGGAATTTTTCACTTTTAGAGAAAGTAGATATAAGACTGAAATGTTCATAAAGTTGAAAATTATCGTTTTTTTTTTCAATGCCAAGATATAGAGGAATATTAACACTCAAAAATTGCTCCCAAACTCCCAAAATTAGAACAAATTTTAAAATCAACATTTAAATACCCATCCCCATTGACATACCCATGCCCATCCCCATCCCCATCCACATCCCCATGCCCATCCCCATCCCCATGCCCATCCCCATCCCCATCCCCATCCCCATCCCCATCCCCATCACCATGGCCTGTGTTAAATTAAATTAAAATCAATTCAATAAAACTAAAAAAGTAAGACGCTAAATATTATTTTTATATAAATATTCCAGGCTGAGACAAAGGAAGGATTCCGTACCGTGTTAAGCAGACTAAATATCCGTGAAAAAGACATGTCTGTGGAACGTCACCTCCAAAGCGACTTTTACGAATCTCTCAGCAACAAGGAAATATTTTTTATTTCGCTAGATATCCTCAGAATAGTGCTTGGATTTGCTTTTAGATCTAAAACCTTGAAGAGCGAAAACGCCAATATTTTGTTCATTTCCGATCGTCTGACTGATAGCTACACTGTTTTGCCATTCTCAGAAGTCGTTGAGCGAGACTACAAAGACGAAATCAATTCTTTGTAAGTGGCTAAATGAGCATCACACATTCTTGCCATGAGACGTTTGTCTCTTCTGAGCAACGCGAAAAGTGAAAACAAAGAGTTTAGGAGAGGGAATCGAGTACCGATAACCCTTCAAAAACGAATTAAATGTAGTTTTCTTAAAATTTAAAGAAACTCTGTTAAAATAATTAAGTCTGGATAATATTTTTAGTGGTTTGAACTTAATCATGGCACATTAAATCAACATTTATGGAAACTAGTTTTTTCCCAATTTCTTTGGTAAGCTTCACGTTTCACGTTGTTTTTAAGTTTCCTCCTTTATTCTTAAAACTCTATGAAAGTAAAAAGGTTCAGAAAATGATCTAATTATTTGCGGAGACATGGTCGTAATTTCGGGGTTTGATTAAGAATAACACTTCACGAGGCTGGGCCGGCTTGGTGTTTTGCGGGGCTCGGTGCGAAAGCCAATATCGGGGCCCCTCTTTTTAGACGATTTTTAATGAATACTATTTTTTAGTTAAAGAAACTACACAATCATATTGCATTAAATATTTATTAACATAGGAAGTCAAATTTCCCTCGTTTAGCAGTAAGTTCGTGAATTACACTTTTAAAATCAGTGCTTGTGGAAACTTCGTTTTCAATTGAGATTATTGCAAGTGATGTTAAACGCTCTTGGCTTATGGTTGAGCGGAGATAATTTTTAATTAATTTTAGTTTGGAAAACGACCGTTCCGCGGACGCTACGGATACAGGGGTAATTAAAAGAATTTGGTAAGCAATTATTGTGTCGGGGTATATTTCCTAAAGATGATTTTCAATAACAAAATTAAGGGCATCACTTGTAGAATCTATAGTTTTTGGAAAGATGCTCCGAAACATCTGTAATTAAACGTTCAACTTCCAAATAAGAAAATTTATCATTTTCCTGGTTTATTCCCGAATTTTTCTTTAATTGGTTTTCCAGTTCTAGCTTCTATATGTTTTTTTGGACCTTTCGTGTAGTTTTAACCTGTGACTAATATGTACCCAGTCTTTATATCCCGTAGTGCTCAGTGGTGAAAACCGAGGTGAAGCCAAATCACTAAAGAGTTTGCAAGAAAAACCAAATACACTATCATTGTATTTTGAGTATACTAACCATCGCTTAACGCTCGTGTTACCGTTTTTGAGTTTTCTCGAATAATAATATGAAGAAAAACTCCTATTGGTCTGATCTTTCGGAAAATTATATTTTTCTAGTTGAAACGGACGATGATCAACCAAGTAACACGTAACATTTGCATTGATCTGAATCGGCCATAAACCTAGATCTTAAACATCAAAATTAAACGTACCCGATTCAGAAGTAGTTTTTTATACGGAAGTATTTGAATGTGTCGAAACTTTTTCAACTAAAGATTTTTGTCTTAGGTTATCCTTACTAGTTTGTTCTGTATCACTCTTTCGGTTCCAATGGTCACTAAGGTCAATGAAATTGGATCCACATGGTTGTTCCGTATCACAGATTGTATACTTTCATCTAGTTGTTGAATTTGTGTTTTAACAAAGAACCTCGTTGTTTGCTATCATCTTCTTCTATCTTCCTATTCTTCTTTTTTTCTCAGCTCCAATTAAATACTTTCCGCTTACATGCCTAATTCGACTAGTCATATTGAAGACCTAAGTTAATCCTATATCGAAATCCAAAGAGTGACTTAAAGTGTTGAAATAATACAGATATTGAACAAGTTTCAACCTAAAACGTTCGAGCTTAAAATGTCTTCGCCCATTTCCCCCCTTTTGGATAAGAACCTCGGGAGCTTCGTGCGCATATTCGGCGCGCATAACGTCATATGGCGAGGTCGATTGTAGTCTGGAAATGATGGCGTCGCTCCTTTAAATGAAGAAACACGTTCCCTAACTTCCCTGCCTCCCCAGCATCTTCTCCCGAGACTCGGAGTCCAAGGTCCAATAAACTGAAATATTTAATATATTTCTTAACCTTTTGTAACGTTTCGTGGAAATACGTTGACTATTTAAAATTTCAACTGTTGTGCAGCCTTGCGAAGGGAAAACTCGTGGTTTCGCTTATGGTACTTCAAAATTTTAGAGATGCTTCTTCAAAATTGTTTTAACTTGCGTACTATAATTCCAATTTCGCGGGGCCCCCAAATTGTTTTGGGAACCGCGGGGTCTTGTGCACTGGCACCTTATGCACACCCATCAAAACCGGCCCTGTCACGAGGCGGTGACTATCGTGTTTATTTTAAAACTATCGCGAGAGTTTCGGGCACTGAAGTAATTTGGAACTAAAATGATATCGTTATTTCTAGTTTTATGGATAACTTTGAAACTCAAAGATATTATTTCCTGAGACTTCAACATCATTATATTGCGGATATTTTGAAATGGCAACCTCCGAGTCAAGATGACGCAGTCTTGGAGGCAGAAGAAATCACGAGAATCTTTCTCATTTATCGTGATGGGTGCCTGTTCTCGTTGACGATTGCCATAATAGAAATATTCACGAAAGCCTACACAGATTATTTTAATGTACAATAATTGAAGGGTAAATAAAACAAAATAATTAGTCGATTTGGCTGTCCAAAATTATTTAAATTGAAGGTGGGATGAATCATTAATTTTCTTTAACCTAAAAGGTTATCGAAACTTCCGAACCTTAGAATAATATCAAGACAAAAATGACTTTGAAATTTGTGATTAATAAAAGAAATTTTAAACAGTTCTTTGGATTAGGATTTGAGTCCGAAGATGCCAAGATTCCATTTCCCCATTTGAAATTCAATTAACACAATTAAGGAGAACGCAGCTAGCCTTTAAACACGCTAACGAAGAGTTGTGTACGAATTTCATTGGAGGAGCGTCACGAGCCTGTACGCTGAACGTTTTACGGAATGGGGGATGACAATTTCCGAATTTTCCCCTTCCGACGGCAGCAGGCACTAAAGCGACTAACCAATGAAAAACGTACACAAGAAAATCCACGAGTTGCGTTCTCCTTGTGTGGGGTGTTGTGTTTGTTGCTCATAGGTATCAGGTATATAGTCAGCGAGTCGGAGAGTTCAATACAGCACTACGATGGTATTCTAGCGCGGCATTGTATATGGACAGTTATGAATCCAAATGAGTTAGTAATAGGTTTATGATACCTAATTAGTAAGTAATAATTATCTGCATATCTGTTTAATAATTCTACAACAAAATTACGACGGATGAAGACTCCTTTTCAAAACTAGGGAAGGTAGAAGAATCAAGACCAACAAAAAAAGGCTTAGCAGATCAAATCCATCACCGTATATCTAGAATCCAGATCGACAACCTAGGTACGCCCGCTTTTTGTTTCCGAAGAAAACTAATCTACCAAATGAATATTTGGCAAGCCAAGTAATAGACACAAACAATTACTATGGCAGCAACCCGGGGAAGATTAGAGTTATTCGATTGCAAAGCGGAAACTTAGTCGCAGTATGCAGAACGTCTAGACGCTTATTTCACGGTAAATAACGTAACTGAAAATGCCCGAAAGAGAAAATACATTTAGAGCCTTTAATAGAATTATTCTATAAATATCTATAGAAAAGTCTTTAGTTGTTTCTATAAACAAACTCTAAAGAAGAATCATGCGTCATTTTTCTAAAAGTTTTTTCCGTCAGAATATATTTAGGGCATTTAATAATATTCGATTATATATAGCTAAAGAAAATCTTTAGAGTTCCTATAAAATACTTTATAGAGTGTCTTTAGTGTTGCTATAAAATACTTTATAGAGTGTATTTAGTTTTCCTATAAAATACTTTATAGAGTGTCTTTAGAGTTCCTATAAAATACTTTATAGAGTTGCTTTAGAGTTGCTATAAAATACTTTATAGAGTGTCTATAACATACTTTATAGAGTGGCTTTAGAGTTCCTATAAAATACTTTATAGAGTGTCTTTAGAGTTCCTATAAAATACTTTATAGAGTGTCTTTAGAGTTCCTATAAAATACTTTATAAAGTGTCTTTAGAGTTCCTATAAAATTCTTTATAGAGTGTCTTTAGAGTTCCTATAAAATTCTTTATAGAGTGGCTTTAGAGTTCCTATAAAATACTTTATAGAGTGGCTTTAGAGTTCCTTGGAAAGCTTTACATATTTGCTCTAGAATTACAATTCCTCAACCTCACCCGAGGGTCTTCTATAAATGTAGCCGAAGAGCCGAGGATCATACGCGCTTATTAAAAACATGAATATTGCCTTAATGTGTTTTGTGAAACTTTATTTTCATTTCCTTGGTTTCTATAAGGGGTTATTTATTAACTTTATGTTCTAAGTTTCCTTCTAACAAATGTGTTTTTATTCGATAAATAAAATACCCTTGGTTGAGCTCTTTATATTGTTTTGTAATAATTGTATGTAGTTAAAACCAAAGGGGATATAAACCTTCTACCCTAAATTCGAAATAACTGCCTCGTGCGTAGTCAATAGCGTTTACTCACTTCCTGGCGAAAGTTTTACATTTCTCTAGATAAATCACTATATAACGAAGATAAGGTAAATTATGTTTTAAGAATAAGATATTCAATAAGATATTCCGTTAATGTACTGATTTAAGCTCAATTCAATATTATTTATTAACGGCGGTTGTGAGATAATGTTACCTCCATGTCCAACATCAATCAATAAAATGGAATATTTTCTGGTTGAGTACAGTCACAAAACTGTTTGCATACACTTGGAATGTCTAAGACTATGGCGGTTCTGATGATTCTCATAGAAAGGGGCAGGGTTGACAGCTCGCCAGTTACTAGGCTAAACTCGGTGTCAAGTCGATATTAAAACTTGTCTTGAACTTTTCCGCTCTTTTGAAACCTACTAAATAAATTATTTTAGGTGGAACTATATCAGATTCGCGAGGAACAAGACGCATTCCGCAAGACATTATATGAGATTGAATCAGGTCTTCTTAAAAGCATTTTCTCATAAGTCAGCCAATCATGGAATTTAAAAACACACCTGTTTCCCGACCTGCTTTCGGAGCGATGTCGAAATAGAGCCTTAGACATTGCAAGTGTATACATACGTAGTGTACTTTCACTTTTTATCCTCCGTAAATTACACTTTTAAATTATTGCCAATATCCCACAGGGCGAGTTTAACCCTAGTTTATATGGAAGTAATATTTTGACTATTGGGCAAAAAGAAAACGAATTATTAATTCATGAAGGTGATGAAACGATAAAAGGATTGAACATAATATTAACTACAGCTGCAGTGATTCGAATTGGTTCGCAAAGCAATCAAATATAAATTTAAAAAAGATAGCTCAATGAGCAGAAATGCTTTTATATTCCATTTAAGGTTAAGTGAAAGCCAATAAATTTAAGCTAACGACTAACCGGCCTTGTCTACGCCACTGAGCTGCAGCGTCGTTGGAATCGAACTGTAGGCAGGGTACCATGGCGTTGCAAATACTTTTAAAAAGACTGCGGGGATAAGTAAAAGGTTTGCAATGGCCCGGCAAATTATGTGCAAGAAGCTGCACTAGGACTAATATAGGATTACAAACCCATTAATTGGGCTGTATTGTAGCTTAGAAGCTGCAAAGTGCTTGAAAGAGATCTGCTGGTATTGTATCCGAGTTCAAAGGAGTTTGAAATTATCTTTTAGGCTCTTATTGCTTATTAAAAAATCTTATTTTTCTGCAACAACAGTTGATAATCGTAAAATGTAGCTGATTTGGCTACGATTTTGCCTAATTGTTGTACTGAAATTACTCTGGCTTCTTTTCTTTTAAAGCATTTTTGCTGCGAAATGGCTGCACAGTAGACCAATTACAGATTTGAAATTATTTAAGGGAGTGCTCGTAAATAAATCAATTTTGTTTTATGAAATAAATTAAATAATTTAAAATATAAGCGTAAGGGAAAACGAGTGGATCGTGAAACATTTTGGAAATAAGCGCTTTTAAAAATGTTTGCAACTAATTTTTGATGTTTCGATTTATTGAGTTAAAATCGACCACCATCAGAAATGTTGATAAGAAACCGCTGGCTTCTTCCAATTCTCACCCAGTGTCATGGCAACCGGCCAAAAGCACCCTTCCACAGCATTTATCTAAATAGTTAGTTTTGTGACTGGTTATAATGAATGTATGTAGTAAATCTACTTTATATAACAACTTTAGGAAAATTTACGTAATTAAATGACTACCTTAAGTGCAACTCTTAACTACAGAAGCCTGAGAAGTATACACGCCAATTGAAATTGGCATTTGCAACGATAAAAAAGTTCGGTTCTTTCCACAAAGTCAAGTAGTCTATTAAATTTTAAAATATGACCTAGACATGACTATTTGTAGTTTCTTATTGCAACAACTTCGGAGAGATCGAAAAGGAAACTCGATAGAACGCTTAAGCACGCAACACCTTTTTTGTCAAGTGGTCCAGATCAGAACATGTTTAAAGCAATAAGACATTTTTTATTTGTACAATGGAATAAATACGTTAATTATTTTTAGAAATAAATGTGATATCGATCAGAGTAAGAACTACAATCTAACTTATATTTTTGATATTGATTTTAATTTAAAAATAGGCTAAAAATAGAAACCATTACCAAATTTCGGTGATTTATCTCTTACGTAGGTCGGTTTTAACTCTATTTATTTAACCCACATTAATTTAAAAATTGAAGATGACGTCATTTTCAATATTTATTTGCCAGTTGAACCCCAATCATGCAACCATTGGTTGTGGATAAACTCAGCAGCTCAGAACTAAAATATTTTCCGGATTTGTCAAAAAAGGTAAAAAATAATATAAAATCGCTTCCGAGAGGTGCTTCTAGCTGAAACCATCATCCAGCAGACCTTAAAAGATCACAATAAGTCTGCCATGTATGGTAGAAATATATAGGTACTTAAAATTCGAAGACGCTTGGGCATTGTTGTAAATAGAAATAATTGTACATATTATAACACATTAAGAGATGAAATGTACAAATTTTATTTTAATTATAACACACTAGTTACGTAAATTTTAACACATATAGAAATATACACACGACTATAACATGACGCCCTGAGCGATGTAGGGCATTAAGAACGCAACGCCATTGTGATATAATAAAATATCAAATCTGTTTTTAAGTATAAACTTTAATAAAAACAATTCGTTATATACTTCCAATTTTCTAACAACATTTATCTATTTTGGACATATTCCATTCTCGCAATCCTTGAATTTGCATCTAATAGCGAGGCTATGCTCCTCGCATTTCATTCCAACAGCTGAAACGGAAGAAAAAAAATTTAATTTTTATGTAAAATAAAAAAATATTAAAAAAATTATAATAATTCATGTATAAAGAAAAATTCCGCAATTTTTGGCAAATTAATAATTAAACAGCTCAATTATAATTTTTCCTTAATTTTGCTACAACCTTAAACTGATTAAATGAAGAGCGTCAGTATTTTTAACTAAATTGGTAAAATTACTTTGCCATTGGGACTTTTCGGACAAGTTCACATCTAACAGACGACGATTTTCTGAACAGCCGAAAATATTGTTGTCAGACAGATCCAAGATGTTTCCTAGTAACCGTGTATATAAAACACTGCGTTGTCTTACATATTTAATGTAATATTGTACAAACCAGGGTTGTTATTTAAAAAAATCACCTTATTTTAATTAATTTTTTTCGAAGCATTTTATTTCTATTTTGGTTGTCGAATTAATTTTGATGCATTAAGAAGAAATATAAATATTTTTATTTTATATATAACTAATAATTCCCATTGAAACCTTCCCGTTTTTTTAAAATTTGGATTGTTTGCCATATTTCACAAACAACTTTATTTCATTGAACTCATTTTTCTACCCCAGGTGAAATATGACGTATGTCGTGTTTTTTTTTTAAATAGTTATTATGAAACACAAAACTACCAGAACAGTAGCGTCAAACTATTTATATTTTCAAGGCTTATTTAAAGACGTAAATCTCAGTCACATTAATTTTATAAGCAACGAATAAAACGCTGTAAATAAATCAACAGAAAATAATACACAATGAAATATTACCGAGCAAACACGAACTGCAGCAGGGTGGAAGATTGTTGGTGCTACGTGGAACGAACTCACCGCCAACTTCGTCACAAGACTTTTTATCAGTCCCAGCACATAGAACGATACTGCAGGTAATTCTTTGCGAGTGAACGTGACCAAAGATGAAAACAGCGGAGAATATTGTAGCAATACAGAGCAGCGAACGCATCGTACTTCGAAATGGCGACGGAGTATATTGATGAAAGCGGTATAGTCGCGATAACCTTATAGAAAAACCGTTGAGGAAATAAACTAGTTTGACTGACGCTTAAGTCCATGTTATGCAATCTGGTTTTACTAGGAAAGTTTTACCTCTACTGTGTTAAACGACACGCCACGCGACAGCAGGTGTATAGTTCATTTCAATTACGTTTACATCATGTTTCGTTGGATGGTGTAAGAATGCTTCGACTACATTTAATTTCAGCTACGGTAATTTTAATTGGTATGTAATATAACATATTTTTGGTTCTTAAGTAAAAAAAGATTAATATAACCTTAGCAAAATATTATTATTATAGATATTGTGTTAGGAAAAGTAGCCTATGTTATCTACTTAATTAATCATAATATGAAAATAATTCCGTGTTAAACTCGTAAACAGATTTAATATACGTTAGTATACCCTTTGAATTAGAGTAGCAAAAAAATCTGAAGTATTAAGAAACGGAAGGAAAACAAATATTTTCAAATATTTTTGGAAATTTTATATAACATTTTGTAATTTAATTTGGAGATCCTGGTGATTCTCAACTCCCAATGAATGGTCTATTTCGAGGGTCCCAGTATTTGTTTTGAAAGTCCATGACCCGGACTGCCTATTTTTTAAGCCTGTTCATCCGAGATCCTGCTTGGACTAATTAAGATAGGGACGTTTTCTGGCCACTGAATATCTTCAGCAAGCGCGAAATATCTCTATCCTACACCTATATCGGATAGCAGTAGATGCTATTTCTAATTTTTATTTACCAGATATTCTATATAGCTACGCTAAGAGAGATATAAAACGATGCACTAGAGCATTTTACTTCGCCAGCGCCTCAGTGGCAGGCAGTAAAAACCAACTAGAAGACACTGAGAGTTCGATTTCAGTAAACAAAAGTTTGTATTGGTTGGAACATACAGGGTGTTTCGGGTAAGTATGTCATATATTTCGGCGCGTGTTCTTTGGGTCCTAATGAACATGGGTCTTAAAATGATTGTTTCCATTTATTATTCATTTGTTTTTTAACGGTGAAGCGATAAACACTTTAACAAATGTCAAAAGTTCATTATTGAACTATCAGAAGTGTGCTAAATCCTACAATGATATAATTAATGCCAAGATCCATTATTTCAAAGAATGGAGTTTAAAGGCCTAGGTATTTGCTTCTGCCTGTCCCCCTTAAATTAACTTGCCTGAAGAGCAAATACCCTGGTGGTAGGCCAACCGTTGAACATGTTGGCCCACCACCAGGGTATTTGCTTTTCAGGCCAAGTTATTTTAAAGGGGGACAGGCAGAATCAAACCTAGGCCTTTAATCGACATTGTTAAACATTGTCAGGAATTTTGGAATTAAACAACTTGTATGAGGTGAATGACAATTCAAAGTATTTTCCCCGATAGCTAATGGGATGGTGCTTCTAATTTTGGAAAGCCTACAGGAGCAAAATATGAGTGTTAGGGAAACTGTTGAAGACACGTAATGGTACTGATACAGTTTGATTTGCGTGAAGCCTGACCATTAAGCCTTGGCAGAAGAAATAAATTACACTAACAATACCACACCGAACGTGTTTGCCGAAGCTGTACTTAAGAAGACCTAACACTAGTTGTGTAGGCGTTATCTAACTTTATCTCCTCTGAACGCATTGGGTCAGGAGACTTAATTTCAATTTCGTTGTTTGATTTTTTTAAAAGTCAGAGAGTGGGTTTTTTAAACATATGAATATTGATTGAGTTTATTATCCACATAAGGAGGTCTGTATTTTACTGGTATTTGTAGATGATACTAACAAGCGGTCATTAGCTCGTAAATCGTACATTTTACCTGAGATACTCCAAGCCGTGCCGTTAGAAACGCATGTGGTTTCTACACGATGGAGCTCCACCTCATTTAAGCCGCAACGAAAGAGCTCATCTTGACGCGACTTTTCCTTTGAGGTGGATAGGTCGTGGTGGAACAGTTGTGTGGCAAGCACGATCTCCCTATTTCCTCCAAGCCAAAAACTTAGTTTACGAGTTAAAGACGTTGACGACCAGCGCCACAATGCATAATTGATGGCTCTGAAATATCCGCAACACAGTTGGAATCTTTGAAAGAGTTTGAAAATCGTACCTGTGTTAGAGTCGGAGGTGGCCATTTTGAACAATCTTAGTAATATTTTTAGTTAAAACAGAAATTTTTTGGACTTATGACACTTAATACTCAAGTCTATTAATGACATCAGTTATTGTAAAAATCGTTTTGCCATTAAAAACAAATGAAAATTGTAAGCTTTGCAAGTATCATTTCGAGTATTCAACACTAACAAGTACTATTCAATGTTTTCAACTGTAAAAATACCATTCCGTTTCCTGAACACTCGTATTTCGATATTCTGCGCTTTCCCAAATTAGAAGCACTATCCCAACATCCATCGGAGAAAATACTTCGAATTGGCATTCGCCTCGTACAAGTTGCCTTATTCCAAAATTTCTGACCAGGTTTAACAGTGTCGATTAAACTCGATTCTTTGGAAACAATTGGGTTCAAGGCCGAATACCGAACTTCACATTACTGGCTATTTCGTGATTTTTGGTCCCGGTTTTTGCGGGTCAAGAACTCTGAAACAAAGGATTTTAGTACCCGAACTCATGGGACATTTTTGATTCGTAAGGAACAAAATAACACGCCCTAAAATGTATGACTGTGACATAGTTGTTCGTAACACCCTGTATATCTGTGAAGGCATCTGTGGAATCTAGGTTTTTTTTTGGTATGTTAATTGTCTAGTAAAATAATTTTCACCTCGTGCGTATTTGTTAACGGCAACACGTATATTTCACAGATAATAATCTCTAGCGTTGCGCACTTAACACACCATCAGAATAATACAAAACATTTTTTAGAACTGCTTGCACCCTCTTATCGTTTTATTTATAGACGGCGAAAGATGAAACTTATTTAAATGTTGAAGATTGTTAATATTTTTGCTTTTTCAAGTTTTTTGCCTTCTTTGGTGACTGTAATACTAACGAAGTACTGGATATTTCTTATGGTGGAGGCCAAGGGGCATGGAAAGCAAACTATGTGAAATGAGAACGAAACTTACTTCAGACCCCTGCCCCCTCATGTCTATTTTTCATGAGGGTTCTGAGCGATGAGGAAGTGAAAATTAAAAAAAAATATTTTAAGATCAGAATATAAAATTTAAAAAAACTTTATTGTATTTTAAATTACGGGTCCTGTTGACCCCTCGTCCCTTTATAAATGATTTATTTCAAATGCCCCAGCATTTACTTTAACAGTCAATGTACTACGAACTGCCCCTTTTAATATGCACGTTTATGTTTTAGCAAACAAAAGCAGGATTGCCAAACCGTAAAAAATGTTTTATTACGTTGGAATCGTTTGAGTCTTATATTTGTGGCAATTTCAAAGAGATATTTTGTCTGAAACAAACTCCAATATAGAACGCAAGAAGAACGATTTTGTAGAAAAATTCTATTACATCATTTATTTATAAGTTAAAAGGAAAAATCTAGCCATAAAGAATTCTGTGTCTTTTAGCATACAATTTTTAAAAAGTTTTAAATGCTATTACATGTTTTGCTCTAAGATGCGGTTAAATAACTATGTTCTCTACAATAAAAATATTTAATTTATAACGGAGGACTCATGAGGCATATGAAACGTTGTGTCCAGCTTTATTTTAAGTTGTATATATGTTTTTTATGAATTAAAATTAAATAAAATCATATGCCTCATGAGTCCTCCGTAATAATTTAAATATTTTTATTGCAACACCATGACAAAAATTAGTGCCTCTATGTTATCTACAATTCCAATGCTAACTCTAGCATTACATAAACATAATATAAACAAAACATGAAATTGTGTTTTTTGTTAAGGGTCTCAAAAACGTGCCCAAAAAAATCACACTAGAATAGATTTTAATCTTTGTCAGACCTATCTTACTTATAAAAGCACAATAATAAACTTTGGCCCCTTGTTATAAATTGAATCGCTTCAAACTATCATAATAATTTCAAAAGTGTGTAAATCGGATCTATTTCGTTATGAATGTTACGAGCGAAATACAAGTTGGGAGGGGAGCAGGGAAAGTATGCCTTGGGGAGGGAAGGAAGTTAAAACCAACAAATAACGCCTCGTAGTGAGGAACGGAGGAACTAAGTAGCACTGATCAAAGTTAGTGTATTTTTTTTATTTTTCGTCGTTCTGTGGAGAACTGGAGATACCTACGATATAATACCATAGACTGAAAAAAGATCCAGAAAGGCGACAATAAATAGTCTTTTAAGTGATTGATCTCAAGTCGAGCATTCATTAAACCTTTAGCATACGAAATTACAGGGATTATCACACTATTGGTAATTATGTTACTTTTGGTTATTATAATAAAAATAAATTTATCCAGTTTCAGAGAAACAGCGTTACAGACCTAACCCCATTTGAGTCGCTAGTGAAGGAGCTACGCTCCAACAATGAAAATGAATCTTCTGTAAATTTCCAAACACACGGTACATACAACTACAAAAACAACTTCATTACAACATGTTCTAACTCACCCTGTAAATAAATTACTACGATTAATAGTTTAATCAACCAGTACACTAACTTAAAACAACATAATAATGTACGAAAAACTACCTAAAACAAAGCGCACTCTAAACCACTCATTTATTACTTTATGGATGTTATACTTCTTTGTTACTTTTGGCCATACGAAGTTTTCCGCATAATAGTGTCACACTTATTTGTTACTTTTAGTCATACGTTGAAAGTGTCACGCTTATACAGGGTGTCTCAATTTGCTCGATCAGGCCATTTTTCTAAAAATGTATTTATGCTAGGGTTCTGAAATTTTCAGGGTTTATTTGTTAGGTATGGAAGGCTTTGGTTACTAAATTTCAGAAAAATCGATCGATTTTGTGCCGTTTTGGAAAATTTATTTTTTCACCGGTAGGTGTCACGCAAAATGTTTCAATAAAAAAGTTGTAGGGCATAGTCGAAAGTGTAAAAATCATTTTGGTTCGGTTGAAAAAGACCTATTTTCACTGAGTTTGGAGGTCGGGGGAAAAACAAGTTATACTAGCAGGCAATAGCCTTTAACGAATTGTAGGTAACATGCATTTCAGTTATAAGATTTCGAAAAATAAACAAATAATAATTAGCCCAAGTGACAAATGTTTTTTAATGACTTCTACAAAATGTTTTCAAAAATGCCACCTTCTGATGCAATGCACAAATATGCACGATGTTGCATATTGCGAAATGCACCCGAACCATTTCTGGAGTCAACCGGCGACATGCTTCGATGATTCTTCGTCGTAAATCTTCAACGCTCGTCACAGGTGTTTGGTATACGTAGTCCTTTACGAATCCCCAAAGAAAAAAGTCGAGTGGTGTTAGATCAGGGGATCTTGCAGGCCAACGAACAGGACCAGTTCTTCCGATCCATCTTACAGGAGACTCGTCGTTTATATATGCAACCACGTCACGATATTGGTGACGTGGCGCCCCATCTTGCTGGAACCAGATGCGTCTGTACTCGGCCAGAGGAATGTCGTCCAACACGTTGGATATTTCATTTTGAAGGAACTCCAAGTTGTTTTGACCGTTCAGACGATTTGGCAGGAAGAACGGGCCAATAATTCTGTCACCTAACAGACCAGCCCACACATTTAAACTGCACTTGGTGGCGGTGAGGAAATCACCAGTGTGGATTATCGTAGTCCCACATATGTTGGTTTCGACGGTTGAAAGCCCATCTCTTCCAAATGAACATTCGTCGGACATCAGTAGTTGATCGTGAAAATCCTGGTGTGCGTCAGCCATGAGGCAAAACCAATTGCAGAAGTCGAGTCGGCGCTGTCTATCACCGTCATGCAGTCCTTGGTGAAGTGTCGCTCGATAAGGATGAAAATGGTGTCTTTTGAGTGTTCTCCAAACGTAGTTTCGATCCAACCCTAAGTCAAAGCTGGCAGTCCTGACGGTCGCTCGAGGATAGGCGACGAAGTAGGCCAGTATGGTGTTTTCGATGTCCTGGAGACCACGACCACGAAACCTCGGATTGATATTACCCCAGTTGTCGAAGTCGCGGACCACTCATAAGAACCGTCGTATGACTTGGACTGCAATTGGGAAATCTTCGTCTAAATAACTGACTTACTAGAGTAGCATTAGGACGACCTTCTCCGTAAAATAATTCTAGCATATGAGCGCGCTGATCTCGAGTGTAAAGAGGCATACTGGACAACAATCGGCCAAGCTGAGATAATGTTTTAACTTTGAAATGTAAACGCTTTAAATACTACTCGGACAATTGATATTTCACGTTAAAAAACAACAAAAGAAAAATAAGCGTAATTTTTGGTCTACAAATCTTTGTTTGATGATCTTACCTGTAACCACGTCGAAATGGAAGACGCGGTCTTTGTCTACTTTGTCTAATTAGGTGTTGAACGTAATAATTTTCTTTAACAATAACTTTTTGCAGATCTGATTATAAACTACATAGCTGAAAGCATAAGTTCCCTAAAATAAATGTACATGTGTGTTGTGATTATGTACGATTGTTTACGTTAAAGGCTATTGCCTGCTAGTACAACTTGTTTTTCCCCCGACCTCCAAACTCAGTGAAAAATAGGTCTTTTTCAACCGAACCAAAATATTTTTACACTTTCGACTATGCCCTACAACTTTTCTATTGAAACATTTTGCGTGACACCTACCGGTGAAAAAATAAATTTTCCAAAACGGCACAAAATCGATCGATTTTTCTGAAATTTGTAACCAAAACCTTCCATACCTAACAAATAAACCCTGAAAATTTCAGAACCCTAGCATAAATACATTTTTAGAAAAATGGCTTGATCGATCAAATTGAGACAACCTGTATGTTAGTACATGTACATGAAACCAATACAAAGAAATCCATATAGGATTGTGTGTAAAACCTGTTCTAAGGCGAACGATCTCCTAGCTATTGGAACGAATCTATTCTATTGTTTAGTTTACAAGCCTTCCTCCAGACGGCGAAAGAGCATTCGTTCTTATTTGAACGAAATAAAATATCTTTAACACACCGTTCTCTGTTACATACCTTTAGAACGCTATCGTTCATTTTTGAACAGACTGTTCTAACGAGGAGTGTACCCGAGGTGTAAATCACCGATTTTTATGAAACTCGTGGGGTATGTAGACCTTGGGGTAACATGAATTTTCACCAAGGGAAAAGTTACGCTGGGCTTCCGTTTTGCTATGGCAACCGAAAATGTTTTGACAAATTAAAATGAAAAAAATCTACATTTAAAAAAGCATGGGATTTTCTCGGTCTGTGAAAATTTTTGAAAACTCAAAAAAAATAATTTTTTTTTAACAATTTTGGGTGAAATTCATCAAGTTTGGGTAAAATGGAGAAAGATTAATTTAATTTGATAAATAAATAAATATTTGCAAATTTTACCTAAATAAGGTATTGTCAAATAATTTTTTTTTAAATCGACAAAAATTGGCTAAATTGACCAAAATTGGCTAAATTGACCAAAATTGGCTAAAAAGACCAAAATTGGGTAAAATGACCTAAAATGTTTAAACTTGAATAAAATCGGGTTTAACCAACTAATATCGTCTAAAATGATAAAATTTGGGTAAAATAATCAAAATTCGTCCAAATGATAGAAATTGAGTAAAATTTTGTTAAAACAACTAAAATCGGATAAAATTGGGTAAAATGATAAAATTTGGGTAAAACAGTCAAAATTTAACGTGGTATTTTGGATGTGAAGGAAAGGGAGGTTTTTAACGAAAAAATCTTTAAGTTATAGTAGTTTTCGTTTTTAATTAGTGTTTACGAAATTACAAAGAAATCGATAACCTGTTTGTTTCTACTTCACCTTATTTTGTAGGTTTTCTTCAGTTTATCTACTTTTGGTTCTTCATCACTTTTTGGTAGTTTGACAGATTTATTTTAGCCAATTTCAATTGATTAAAGACGATTCTAGTGAAACCAGTAAGGTGCATATTTAAAAAGGGGTCTGCGTAACGGTGCATATTGTATGCCTATTGATGGGCTGTTTTAGCTGGATATTATCGATGGGCGGGTGACCATTAACATGGGCCGCCCTTTTTGAAAATTATAAATTTTCGTCTCGTCAATTTCAAGAATCGCTTCGAAACCGGTACGGTGCATATTATTTATAGGGTGGTGCGTAATGGCGCATATTGGGTGCCTATTGGTCGCAGTAGCGGCGCTAAGGGTGGGCTGAAGTGGGCTTTAGCCCCCCTGCATTTCTGAGAGGGGCCACATATTTATATTAAAAGGGCCACATATTTATAAAAAAGAGGCCACATATGTGAATTTATGCATTTTCTTTATCTCTAGAAATTGTTTTTGTTGCCAAGAAACGTGTTTCTGTTAAAAAAATCTTTCAAAATCAATTCGTTTACTCAAGAAGATAGTAGACCATAAACAGATAGATTCGGGGGAAGGGAGCAGAAATTGAACGAAAGTTGAATAGACAATAGAAAGAAAAGAAAGGCGCTTAAGGGAATTTAGGGAAATACTTCGGGCATGCACGTGTCCCCTCCAGGTCGGATACAAGGTCAGTAAACGCGAGGAGAGACGAAACAATAAAACGTCCTTGCTCTACTCGCTTCCTGGAAAATTTATAAGGGCTCACTAAAGTTGTATAAGGGCCACCAAATTCTTAGGGGACACAAAATAATTAGCCCACCTGTGAAAAAACCTTAGCGCCGCTACTGATTGGTCGGCTACTTAAAAGCTCAAATTTCTTATAGGCGGGCCACTATTAACATGACCCACCCGTTTTGAAAAACATATATCTCCGGAACCGGTATGGTGCATATTTTAACAAGTTGGCAAGCCAAAATATACCTCTCCTCGGAAGAATTGTCCCTAGTGGTATTAATTTATCGAGATAACCCTTAAAGATATATCTCCGCAATTTAGAGTTATTTGTTAAAAATATTAACCCATTTCTATCCCGCCCGGTATAAAATTTTAATTATAATTAAAATAATTGAGACGAAACGACCAATTTTAATTTATTCAGAATATCATAAGTTAAGTAGTTACAACAGTAAGTTAGACGTACTATAACAATGCACAATTGAATTAAACCCTTTTACAGAACAAGTTTATCAGTTAAATATAATACGAAGCAAATTTTAATGAAAGAAATATCTACAGAGGCTTTTTGGAATTACTCTCTTACGAAATACTTGCCGCATCTTTAACGCTCATTTTATTTCAACACTCGCCCTTGATGAAGATACCGTAGATATCTGGTAGTGGACGACTCGTTCACTTCCTGTTGACGTTGTGACGCATACCACATGAAAAAGACCAATGCCGTCCAATTTCCAATATCATATAATGACTCGCACACCCAAGAAATCATTGACTGCGTTAGAAATCGTAGATATCCAAATATCCACACCAAATGTATTTACAAGAAGCAAAAACCTTACCATCAACAAAGCCCAGAGAGCCACTTGACTAACCGCCAGCTCTTAAAGCAATTAACGTTAAATTATCTCCTTTGAATTAACAGAACTATAAATAGGTCGTTAAAAAAGTGGACCACCCACAGGGTCTACCCTTTAACCCTCTAATCTCGGCTGACTGCGCTAAAACAAGATTTAACCTTTAAAAAATACCAGATTAGGCCTTCATAAATTCATTAATAAAAAAAGACTTTATTACCTATTATGCTTACGATGCCTGTCTTAATTTCAGTGAATCTAAGGAGCTATCGGTGGTTCTGTGGTAGAGCGCTCGACTGCCAAGCCGAATGGTCTGGGTTCGAAACCTGGGTGGCGCATTTATTTTTAATCAATAGAGAAACGCTAAAGTAGAATTTCTTCGATGCAATAATTTCAATTTCAATTCTATTTCAATTAAACCAAAATTTCGTACTCTATTAAATACGCTTCCGATAAAGCTGAAGGTCTAATTTTCAATAAGGCGTAACAAGTGTCGGTGGTTCTGTGGTAGAACGTCCGCCTGTCAATCAGGAGGTCTCGGGTTCAAATCCCGCCCGATGCGATCGCAAATTGATACTAAGACGAATACCGTGTACAACTGGTGGAAACCCTGCCATTGGACGTTGAGAGGTAGCATTACACTCAGCACTCGGTCCGTCCCAAAGTCATTAAGAAGAAGTTGGAGAGAAAACGCCCATATAAACACAACAGACTCAACATGCACATCCATCAGAACACAAACACAACAAATTCAACACTCACAACCTACGCATAAACATTACAATAACCGTAATACACCAAACCGTCACGACGGTGAGCGAAAAAACACCATCCAAACCAAACCGCAAATGCATCCGTTAACGCTCACCGTCACACGGTGGTTTTGCCAACCCTTTGAGAAACTGCGTACGCAGTGATTACACTTTGCACCGAAAATGCGAACGCGTTCGCAGTCCTGACAGACAGACACACCCACAGACCCACCCACAGACCCACCCACAGACAGACACGGTCGTTGTATAACCCCTCCTAGGGGACTTTGTCCCCTCGGAGAGGTAAAAAGGGTGATGCGTACCGGTGCATAATGGGTGCTTATTGAAAGGCTACGTTTTATGCGGAAATTTTAAATAGGGCGGGTCACCAATAACATTTTGAAAATGTTGGTGCATATAAGTGCGTATTGGGTTCAGTATTATAGTATATGCGATTGAAATTTTTGGTGAATGGGACCAATTAGGTTAATTGAGCCAGTAAGACACTTGAGAAATGAGGAGATTTCCCACAAGTCCAACCCAAATGGTATGGAATTCCCCAGTGAGGATTTTCGTCCTGCTATAGGTTATTATTATGATTATTGAAAGGCCCTTCTCTTGAAAATGAACATTCATCTGTCAACAAAACATTGCGGACCAATTGGGGATCGTTGTCAACAGTAATCTTCATCTCTAAGCCTTGGTTGAGCGAAGCTCTGTAGGTGTGGTACTATTTTTTGCGAAATATTTTCCAAATACGAGATTTACTACAAGCCAAATCATAACTTATTGAGGAACAGGGTATGCAGAAAAATATGCCGTATCGTTTTATTAAAGTTAAAATCATGGTGTCACAAACCTCAACACCGAGGTTTCACATTACCATAACGCTCAAAGTCATTTACCGCTTGCCAAACTGAACTTACCGATGGTCTCCTATGTGGATGCCATTCTGTAGAAATCTCGCACACCCTGGTAAGATTTATTTCGCCCTCTCAATAATACAGAGCAACGTTTAAACCATGGTTTAAGCCAACCTACCCAGCTACGTTCTAAGTAAGAGTATGCAATCGCACAGATTTGAAAGTGTATATGGGCTTGCAAGGTAATGTTATTTGTACGTTTTCGATAACGCTCTACATTTTTATCATTGGCCGGTGAAAAAATAATAATCGATGAGATTGCAGAGTCCGCAGGCATAAAAATTTCAATATTCTAGCAATTATAGATTTAAAACAATTACTTTTCAAGCAAAAACACCCTGTTTATTTCTAGTTGTATTAACTTCATCAAAAGCAAATGCAGAGACAAATTTAAATTAGCAATTTCTTGGTTTCTCGTATGCGTGATTCCCCTCTTGCTTACGTTACTAAATGGTATTTTCAGAATGCTATACGTTTTATTGATTAATTTCCAAAATGTACTCGTACATATTTAAAAATTCCTGGCTACGTCAATGCGAATGTCACAAAATAATACAGTTGCAAAAAGAAAACTGAAAAGTTGTTGTTTAAAATTAATGTAATTTTTAATTCACAATATATTGATAAACTTAATTATTTTCAATGTCATTTTGACATTGTGCATTTGGTATGACTCCGAAATTTAGCTGTTCAAAATGAATCTTTGGTTAACTCTTCCTCAAAGAAAATGACGAAACTTATTAATAAAAAGTAAACACTGGAAATAAATGATTTGGTGATGGGAAAATGTTTGAAAACGAGAACTTGCATGGTCCCTTCTGCGGACGTTATTTTGGAAAACTGGTATAATGAAGTGACGTCTTTCAAACTGCCTACGGGTGCTTCGTCATATCGATATCGAGAATGCATTTCTCTCGTGAGGTTGTCATGACTATTTTTTATATCCGCCATTGCAAACGTTATTGCGAATGATGTCAGCACGTTCAACCCAGTTATCATAAGAATTGAAATCGTATCAAAAGATACGCCTAAAACACAAATAATTAAATATTAATTCGTGATTTTGTTTGGCAGAAAATTTGAAAAATAGTTATTTTTATGATTAATTTTCCTTCATCCTTTACAGCGTGTACAATCCCAATATTATTTATATTCTATAACTATACCACAAAAATTTCTTTAAGATAAGATATATTAGATATTTGCACTTCAAAGTAGGTTAAGTCGAGTCTCAATGAACAGATTTATAGGTATGTTCCCATTTAACCCAATTTTACCTTCTCCCAAAGTTATCAGTTCTCCCAAAAACATGGTGTCCCATTTGTCCCAATTCCATTTCTCCGAACCGGAGTTCATTTAACCCAAAAATATGTATTCCCATTTTCCCAACGATCAAGTTTCCCAAAAAAATTGATTCCCATTTCTCCCAACGATCAATATTCCCAAAAATATGGATTCCCCTTTCTCCCAATCATTATTTGGAATCGGTAAACCAAGTAAGTTTACCGTTTTGTGAATATGTGAATTGACTTGGCGTTAGGTTAGGTTAGGTTAGGTTAGGTTAGGTTAGGTTAGGTTAGGATCCAAAACCCCAGAAGAATTCCTCGAAGCGATAAAATGGGGATTCGATGTAAAATGAAATGGGCAAAATTTGATGTACTTTCATATTAAAATAAAACTTAAGATTCATGTTTATACCAAGTGTAGTTTTGGCGAGTTTTGGGACAAATGGGATTTGGGATAACTATTTTGGGACAAATGGGATTTGGGATAACTATTTTGGGACAAATGGTATTTGGGATAACTATTTTGGGACAAATGGGATTGGGACAAATAGGATTGGGATAAATGGGATTGGGAGAAATGGGAATTGAGAGAACTATTTTTGGCGAAATGGGGGTAAACCAATTTATAGCTCAATTACTGGCGTGTCCTTCACATTCACGATCAATCTATGAGACCACCGTATTGTTTACACGCAGGTATTAGTAATCTAAAGTTTGTACTTTACATTAAGCATTTCCCGTCACTTACGCCACTATTAAAGAATATAATCAAAATAATCAGCTAGTCTAATTCCTTAGGCTCAATTCAGCTAGCGACTTTAAATGCACGGTGGCCGGTGCAATGCGTTAGGAGGGTGGTGAAAAGCTTTGCAGGCTACACTAACTATTACCATTAATCTCAACAGGTTTTTTGTGGGAAAGGGGAAACTAGAGTGACATAAAATGTGTTTCTGAAAGGAATATCATAAACACTAGGGAGTGTTCTATGGATCCTAATGATTAGAAAACATCGATCGAACATGGGTCCCTAAGTGCTTCGTTTCAGAGATATGGGCTCCTAAAAACTACGCCAAAATTCGGTACACAGGCTTAAAACTGACCAACGATACTCTTTCTTCAATCAAATTGTTTGTATAAAATCATCAGCAATAAAACTAATAACAATGAGAGTTAAAAAAGACTGGGTACATCATGGTATAAAATTTGGTACTAAATTACCAAGACAATAAAAACGGTAGCTTTCGGACCGTGGTCCTTCCTCAGTCAAATCGTTACATACTGTACCGATTTACAGTATGTAACGATTTGGCTGAGGAAGGACCACGGTCCGAAAGCTCCCGTTTTTACTGACTTGGTAATAAAGTACCAAATTTTATTCCATGACGTACCCAGTCTTATTAACTCTCATTATTAAATTTAAAAACCATGGATCATAAACTGATTATCTATAAAACTAATAACAAGTGTAATATGGATCAGTATTAAAGCTTTGAAATAGCTGGTTTTCATTGTCAGACTTACCTTACTTCTAAAATCTCAGTAATGAACGTTTGTCACTTGTTATAAATTTTCTTATAAAAATCTGTTCATTTTATACACAGAATTTGGTTGAAGGAAGAATATAGTTCGTCAGTTTTAAGGCTGTGTACCAGATTTTGAGGTAGGTTTCAGGAGTCCCTAACTCTGATATTAAGCACTTAAAGTCCCATGTTCAATAGATGTTTTCTATTCATTAAGACACATAAAGCACTCCCTAGAGATTACGACATACCTTTTGGAATCACCTTGTATATCACTAAAAATATTAAAGATGAATGTTAGACCCCATAACGAGACTAATGAAATAAACAAATCAAATGTTGCGCAATGTTAAATTTGCTCAAGATGTATTAATAGTGAAATCATTTTGATAATGAAACCAACATTTATGGATAAATTTCAAATTAAGTAGCCCGGAACTCGTTCTCACGTAGAGACGTTTTCCTATTGGCAAATTCCTCACTTAAAAAGTTATTTATAGACTAATTACTTACCTTCTTCCTTTCTTAAACTACTTAAAAGTGTCGGGATATCACACACGAAACTGGCCATCCAGTGCACCAGCCAAAGTAGATACAAGGGGCTGAAGACACGATTAAAACAGTCGACCGCCTCCATCAGATTCGTGTGAGCCTCGTCGTATATTGGACCTTCTTTTCGTGTCTTTGAAATTGTCTTCAGTTCATCCACCAAGTTCTTTATGTCGCATGCAATATCGTTAGCTAATATTTTAGATAGCGTAAGAGGAAGCATAGCCAAAAGGCAGCAAATAGAGTCCATACATCCTATTATTGCAAACGGAGTGTTATTTTCTAGCAACCATTTTGAATTATAGATATAGAATTGCACATATTTGTCTTTTTCAGTCCTAACGACAAATAGCACCGACCAAAAATTGATTACCAATAGAGTGATGAACGACAGCAGTAGTAGAACGTTAACAATGACGCGAAATATAATATTTTTATTTCCATATTCTGCTAAGTTTTGTGCGCGTAGGGAAGATTTGATTGCAGAAAGTTTTAAATGATACATTATGATCTGTTTGCAATGCTGGGTCGTATGATGCATGATATACACCGCTGCAAATAATCCAACAGCTCCTTCCGCGTTGTACAATAAAATCGATAATTTTCCATCCTCAACTGACTTAATTACAGAGCACAGAACGATATAAATAGCGTAAATGTGAGTATTTAGTATCAGGATCATATTCCACCAGTCGTGTTTCAGTCGTTTCCATATGTTTACCTTTGACTCATTCTTGGAAAACAGTCCACATCTTTGCACAATTTTGAATATAAAGTCTTCAGGCATATGCATTATTTGATATGCAATCTCAATAGTGTAGCGTTTTAGAGACAAGTTTATTAACGTCCATTAGAAAGAACACTAAAGACAGCGAATAAAGAACTGTTTACCGCTCCAGATAAAAACGTTTGCTTCAATTGTACTTTACTACAATAGTAAACCCATTACCATAATATTTTCTATTAAAAACGAAAATGATCGATTTTTACAATGATGCGTTTGTTGTATTTGCCACAGAGAACAATAGAATAACATTATCCTGTGTATAAGAATATTTTCATCGATTTCCTTGAATTGGAGAGTAAATATTAAGTCGTTCTGAAAGTATATGAAAGGTTACAATAAAACATGGGCTTTGTACGTAAAAGTCAATAAAGGTTAAAGAAGCAATATCACCCTTTGTATCACGTTAGAGAAAAGATGGTCCTGAGACTACAACAATATCTGCGAAGGAAAGTGCAATTTCGAAAATATGCCTTGGAAAATGGGTACAAAAATGGACAGCCGACTGTTTGGGTAAATATGAATATTTAAAACACATGGCCGTCTATGTTTTGTCTACCTATTCTATACTATTCAAACTATTCTATAAAGAAGGGCGAGATTAACAACTTGAGGTGCACTAAGAACTAACTGATTTTGTGCCTTCATATACAGAGTGTTTTAATTTGATCGACCCTGTAGTTTGCAGACTAAAAGTTTCAATGAGAAAGTGAAATTGCAGACTCTAAAAGGTTAGAATAAACTTGGTTTGGTTAAAAACCACCTATTTTTCACTGAAATATGAAAATTTCTCGAAAATTATGAATTCAAGTTAAGTGTGCCTAGTTATAATTTGGAGCAGTAAGCCAGTCATAAAGGACTTGAACAATTTCGGCAACATCGATCCGAGGTTCCGTGGACCAGGCCGAAATAATTTTAATTTAGAAGACGTTGTCCTTACGTACTTCGTTGCACATCCTGGATCGAGCGTCAGAGTTGAGGAATGACGTGGGTGTAGCAAATATCTACGTCTGTAGCGTTCTAAACAGTCACCATTATCATCCTTACCGAGCGACACTCCATCGAGCACTATACAATAGAGACATGCAGCTTAAGATCATGACTGAAAAAAACCGAGATTTTGAGCTTCTTTTACTAATGCCCGATGATCACATTTTCTCAAGGGATGGCTTATTTAACCACCAGAATAATCACATAAGTGCAACGAGAAACATCACTGGCAATACCCTTATCACCATCAGCAGCAGTTTCGCGTCAATTTGTCGACTGGTCTGGTAGGAGATAGACTTTTTAATGGTACATTTTTCTACCGGTCCGTCTTAATGGAAATAATTAAGTCTTTCTTCAAAACGAGGTAGTGGACGCATTGGTTAATCTTCCCCTGCACGATTTCAGGGGTCCTTGGTTTCAGCATGACGGAGCGCCAGCTAACCAATACCGTGATATCGTGGAGTAACTCAACAACGAATTCCCAAATGGAAGGATAGGAAGGAATGGACCCGTTCGTTGGCCTCATAGATCCCCGGACTTAACAGTGCTGGATTTTTCTTGTGGGGCTTCATTACAGACCACGTATACTGTACGCCTGTGGCCACTGTTCGAGAGTTACTCCACATAATTGTAGAAGCATGTCATTTTGTCACTTCAAAAATGATCCAAGACTCTTTTCGAAATCTTTTTTACCGTGCCCATATGTTTATCGCAGCTGACGGTGGTATAATTGAAGCACATTTGTAAACAATTTTTTTCGAAATTCCAAGTGGTTGATTTCATCATAGAAACACTTTTGTCAATTTTCGTTCAAAAATAATGGAATAAAATAGACTTCTTGTAACCAAGCAAAGTGTATTATTACCTTTTAGAGTCTGCTCTTTCAATTTTTCATTGAACCATTTGATCTGCAACCTACCGGTAAAAAATTACTTTTTCCAAAACCATGAAAAATGCCCCAATATTCTTGAAAATTTAAAATTTAAAAAGATAACTAAATAAAAAAAATATTGTTTGTTCAACAAGCTTTCAACGATAAAAATCCTTTAAATTCATAAAGTTTACTGCCATTTAGAACCACCTTGAAAGTAAATACAAAATGATTGGATTGTTACGTTTTGTGAACTCCTAAAAATCGGGATTCCTGAAAATAGAACCAGCTAATAAACTTTGGTTTAAAAATAAAAAAACATAGTTTTTGTATCGATCAATTTTTAACCCTGCATACTTATCTCATATACTTGTTACGGAAGATTTTCGTTAACCATTATAGATAACCCTTTGCATCCGCTACAAAAATATGAGACAAAATGAATCTCTTAATTTGTCACGTTCGAAAGTATTATATTTAGGATTATTTTTGCAACCAAAAAGTATTTTTTTTATTTATTAACACTTATCATTTACTCTATTTCCATTTAAACTGGTTCCGCCGTCCAAGTTTATTCCTACCCACGTACGAGTTGAAATCTGAACGAACATAAAATAATCCGTTTTTAAGTCGAATCGATCGAAAAATTCAACCCAGCCGAGCTCGGACGGGTTCGATATGAGCTGATTACGAGATGGGCCGTCATTGAGCCAAAATTGAATACTTAAAAACTCGGCTTGGCTTGCTTATTGACACCTCTAACTCAAACACTGTAATAGATAATTGAAGGATTATAATCAAATTGACAATTTTATTTTTTTCAATGGATCGAGTGAGGCTAGATTTTCCCAAAGACAGCAACTGATAGACGTTCGAATTATTTAAAATACTGCTTGTTTTTAAATTTTGTTGTCCCAAAATCGATTCTCGGATTTTTTGACACCCTCATTTAACTCCCTTCTCTCAAGTAAAGCAGGAATAAATAAAGCAAACATATTTAACATGGGAAATGGATTAAAATATGGGCACGACTTTTCTATTGACACGGATTTAGTTGGTTTCTGAACGCCTCCCTGAATTTTTATAGCAATTGTATTAGATATAGTGAAAGAGTCGACCTAGATTTGCAGTCTCGCTTTAAATGTTACGAAACTATAAAACTTGTACCTATTTCGAGGTTTAACCATCTTTGCAGTCTTTGCTTGAAGGCTGATAACGTGATGGGCATATATTAGATATAATAATACATTTCGGAGAAAAACCTAAAAAACTTACAAAATTTAAATTCGAAGTATTTTGATGTAAATGGATATATTACAGATAATATTTTACACTGCAAAGAAAATTCAAATTCAGTGATATCAACTATAAATTAAGCTATAGTTTGAAGAAAGGATTAACATGATTAAAATATATGGACAAGTCTCGGTAAGTATCGGTAAAATTAGGAGAAAACGCTTCCAGAGGAAAGGAAATGTTAGCGATATTAAAGACCTAAAGCCAGAACCTGAAAACACACAGGCAATGGCTTAACCTGTTCATTTCAAATGAAATACAAATCCCTTAAAGTGTGTTAACAGCATTTAGAATTAAGTCACTTTCCGCAATTTACCGCACCATTGATACGATAATCGCGGCATCTGTAAGAATATATACCGACATTTTTATCTGCAAAAACTACATGGAATTAAGTGACAACATTAAAACGAAATGTTAAACTGCTAGCGAGGCACTTTGATATTTGGTATAGGAATCGTTAAGGGGCACTCTTAAGTCGGGGGCGATTACAGTATCTTACTTTGGGCATCAATTCCTACAGTGCCTAAATTTCCTAGTTTGTATTTAATTTAACTTTAATTTAAGTAAAATTATTTTGCGCTTGCATAGTGTCGGGCAATTTAATATCAGATAAAATGAAAAAGTAATCGCAATTGTGACTAGTAAAAATAATCAGCTAGGCTACTACCCAAGGCACCACCCTAGGCTCAAATCATATAGAAACTTTAATTGCCGTTATCACAGGTGTCGGGTTAAATTGCAAAGTTGGTGACAAACCAACTTAATATTATCGTTAACGTCGACAAGTTTTTATGGAAAGGGGAACGGAAAAACTCGGGTTAACATCCTAAAGCCAGTGGGAAGAGAACTTACAAGCTCAACGCAGAAGAAGTAATTACAAATCTTCACAAAATGCCACAAGCTGATATTGAACCCTGCTCCTCTTGCTGTGAGGTGAAGGTACAAGCAAATCTACCACCACTCTAACTATCTACTATAATGACACTACATATTTCAATAGCTGCCCTATCAGCAGCAACCAAACTGACCATAAATTTTAAAATCAATTAGAGAACCTTCAAAGCCGTTTTGATGTTAAATATGGTAAAATTTTCGTGTTTGTGCTTTGCAGTATCCGCCACTTATATTCAAAAGTGAAATGTCTAACGTGGGAACAGTTTTCGAAGGAATAGCAGGACCAATTGTAGATCTTTACAAAGCTGCTGCAAAAAACCTCAAGTAAGGCTGTTTCAATTTGCTGCGCTTCAATATCGAGAAAAGAGAAAAGCCGTGATTTTCTGTTATTTTTGTTTTTTGGGTTTTAACTTATTAAAAAGGGTACCTTTGACTATTTTATCGGCCATGTTAAACGTCATCACAGCCGAGACGCGTTATTTCATTTAAAAATATCTTTAAGTATGCCGACAGCAAGCGACGGGCGGTGAACGCGCATCTGGTATCGGATTACTCCATCCGCGAGTAGGACGCGTTTGTATTCTGCCGCGTTTAAGTAGAACCCTTGAAGTGCCGCGGAATGATGTATCAATAATAAACTGAAATGGAATACTTCCACCAAAAGGGGTTTATTATGAGCTTCTGGTAATAGTTATTCGAACACTACTGATTGATTAATGTCTTCTTCTGTTTTAAATTATTAAAAGCACCAACACATGTTTCACAAAACTTCAACCAAATTTTAAAGAATCATGAGCAAGATTAAATCCGAAAACGTTAAGTTTTGAATAATCTGTCAGCTTAATCGATATCCTCTTCTCGGCATGTAGTACAAGTGTCTCTTTGGGGAAATAAAAGACGTAACCGATGGAACTGATGACATGGCTTATAATTTCCGACCCTTTACAAAGTCTCCTTTTTTAAATTCTTTGTTGGTATATAAATTAACAACATGATCTTCATTTAAAAGGATGCGACGTGTTTTAGATCAACCAAAAAAACTCATACGGCTTTTGGATAGCATCATCAGTATGGTAAATTAATATGGAATTTCCACGTGTAAATTTCACATACAAGGTTAAACGTAAGACTTTCCCTCCTTTATGCACTTTAAATTACAGAGAAATCCGACATTGGATTGATTAAATAGCCGAATCATAAAAAAACTTTGAAGGAACTAACTTTAAAATTGGCACAGACAAACGTTCATGTCACAAATTCAATGGATTTACTCATTCCTGAAAAGATCGTTGAGTGCACGATCTACTTTATTAGGTCATCGTTTTTTTAATTTACAATAAAATGTTACAGGATATACTCTAAAACTTTGAACTTGTTCAGTGGTATGCAGTAACAATTTAACCGTGTAACTAGTTTCGCTTGTTAGTCGAGCCAAAAACCACCATAAAACTAAGATAAATGTATTACTAACCATTTATAGCAAATGGTCTATGCTGTTCGTTTGAGAAATGTTTCAAAATTATTATTTTTTTCTTCTATTTCATCCACAAACTGGAAGGTCTCTGTAGCATTCCTTAAAAAACCATTAAATTTGTAATTATTAGTGCTTTACACATATTCGCATGTTGTGCCTGTATGTAAATATTTTGGCTTTGCTTATTTTTGCAGGTTAATGTTTGGGCTGTATTTAATTTGTATGTTGTGCTATGGTTTTTAATCTTTTCCTTATTTTCAATTATTCAGTTAACCATTTTATTCAGCTTTTACCATTGTATTTAAATTTAACTATAGTGGCTTTAATATTTGGAATGTAATACGCGGTGTTATTTTTGAGAAAGTGCGTTAGAAATATGAATGTTTACTCTGTACTTCCAGAAGCTGCTGCATCATATGCAGTGTCGATACCACCTGGTGTTCCGGCATATGACACCTCTGAAAATTAAGCTTTTACCCTCTCTTCCAATGGAGTAAGTTCTGGTAAATCAAATGCCGATCCTCCGACAGTTGGTTTGATTTTCGCATTGATTGATGCGGCTTTAGCCCGGAGACTAGATTTTAAAGTATTCCACTTCTTGCCGTTGTCAGAGGGATTTCGATATTGAGAGCCAAGGCTGTTGACTGCGTCGGTTATTTCGATCCAGTATTTGTGCTGCTGGGTATTCAGAGCACCTTTATAAAATGTATAAAATAATTTTTATAGAGCTAACGCGAGAAATTTCTAAATTTCTCCCATCATGCTTTTATTAACCAGAGCTTTCTTAATTAAGATATGTAATACACCTTTATATTGTCGAAGTTCTGAAAAGTTTCGTTAATCCATCTTTGATAGGAGGATATTGGTTTCTTTATAAGAAAAGGCTCTGCCTTTAACCTGGTGCCATTACCAAGGGTAAATGTTCTCAAGATCCAAATTTTTTTAGCTTGTTATACAAATAATCAAAACCATCAAAAGAGGATATTTTTATTTTAACATATAAACAAAATTATACCATTAATTGTTACAACATACTACAGATTGATTTTGTGATGGTTTTTATTTTTGTTTGTTTATTATTGTATTACAACGATTAAATTGGATTGAATAAATGCAAATTGAAAATAACAGCACCATTATTGCATGTTAATTCTATATTATTAAAAGAGGTTAGGTAATACTTAAACGTCAAGAGGTTATGTTTTATGAACAAAATTTGTTTAAATAATTTGTAGGTAATAAAAAAGACTTGAATGTTTAATTTATGTTATAAATAATTCTAACAAAAAATATTTATTTAACTTTTTTTTTTCAAAAATAATAAACTTTATTTTGGTGCACATGACAACTAGGCCTTCGCACCATACACACCCTGATACAGATACTCAAAAACAAAAGAAAAGGAAAAAATATATATACAGAAAGATAAAAGTTGGCAGTCCTTTCGACTGTTCTCTCTTCTGTGTTTTTAATTATTTTTAACAATAACAAATAGATGGCGAATACAATTATATTTATTTTTAAGGGTTACAAATAGATGGCGAACTGAATGTAGATAATTTGTGAGGGTCACAAATAGATGGCAGGCCAGTAAGCTGGGAACTGAAAATAAACAGACTATTAAGTATTGCTTAGTCCAGGCCATATTAAATAGTCTATGAGTGAACTGCTTAAAGCTGAACTGAACTATCTATATCATCTTTGCGTCATAGTAATGACGTGTGATAAGCCAATAGAAGGGCCAAAGCAAGAAGGCTTGAATGGGGGGAGGGAGAACTGTTTCCTGTGTATTTCAGCCAACCGGGGCTTCTTAAACAAGAGGGCGGTTCCCTTCTTGCCTAGGGGGTCACGCAGAATACGGCTGACTATCTTCTTTCAGATGATCCTCAGACCTCAATCGTCGGATTGATATTTGAAACTTAATCCAAATTAGTCACTGCGTCGTCCGTAGCCTCGGTTTCCGCAGCCTCGGCCTCGCCATTGCTTTTGTCAATTTTTGCACGTTTTTTATCAGTCATAATGATAATGATAATTTAAACTTGATTTTTCAAGCAAAAAGTACCTTGGATAACAAATTTTTCTTCACGTTGAAGACTGAAGAGTACCAACTACCGAACCGAAAACGAGTCGAATTTCGTACTTTTACGATAATTGTAATAAAGCAGAGTACATGACGGTGACTTTATTTTGTATTGAGTTTAAACAAAACTTTTCCTTTTATTTACTTTAATGTAGTAAGTAATTTCATCTTTATAACTAACAAATATTGCACTCTAGTAATTTACTCGTGCCAATTATAAAAAAAACGAATGAGCTAGCCATAAACCATAAGAGGTTCGGTAAATATATTATTATTTTGAAAAAGATAATATATTTACTGGACTTTATATGGTTTATGCTTCTTCGTTTCTTTATAATCAGTTACTAGAGTTTAATATATGTTAGTTATAAAAATGAAATTACTCAATACATTTAAGTTAAATATAGGCTTTATCGGAACTATATCCAGTGTAAGTGAAAAAAAATAGTTTTGTTTAAACTCATAATATTCTACGTTGCTTTCCCTGCATTACCTCATTTTTTTAAAACAAAAGAGAAAATGTCAAGCAGGGACGGAAATAAGCGCAGAGTCCACCGGAATCGAAAAGCGTAGACGAACTCGTAGAAGAAATTCGAGAATAAGGAAAAATAAATCTTAATTTTTCGGGTAAATTTAAAAAACCGATCATTGCCCTATATCATGGTCTCACTTCGGGAGGACATCGGACAATGATCGGTATTTTTCTGAAAAATAACGAGTTTGTACTCGATTTTCGTGCATATGGGAATACGGCCTTTCAATTATTCCATTTCGTTTAGCCTCCCCCCCCCCATGGGTGCTGCGCCAATGTACTATAATATGCATAATTTAAATATAATAAGATTCTCATAAAAATTTTGTAAATAACTATCCTGATTCTAATTAAAGGTATCTATAACTATAAGTCTTAAAGTTTGTCCTTTTATTTATTTATTTATTTGTAAATGTCATGTTCCTAAAAACTCGAGAACGGTTAGCTCTAGAGCTTTGAAATTTGAACTTAATGTTCAGGGCCTGATTGCCAACTAAACGCGCCTACTTCCAAATACCTGACATGGTTATTAATCTAATTCAACTTTATTATATCCAATTCAGTTTTATTTTACTCGACTTTGGACTTTCGCTTCTTTGCTGGAGGTTTTGACGGGAAGGGCTTATCTCAATCGCCCGTAGGCTCTACGTTGACGGACAGGTAGAAGGGTTGAATTTGGGAGCTCTTCAACGTACTCAACACATGTGGAAATGAAAACTCGAGAATTGTTAGCTCTAGAGCTTTGAAATTTTAACTCAATGTTCAGGGCCAAATTTCCAACTAAACGCGCCTAAATTTGACATGGTTATTAATCTAATTCAATTTTATTTTACTTGACTTTGGACTTTCGCCTCTTTGTTTCCCTTATCTATTGTCCCGGCTGGTCTCGGCTTTCAATTTGTTTTCGACTTCCACCACCTATATTAGTCGCCCGTAGCTCTACATTGACGGACAGGTAGAAGGGGTCGATTTTGGGGGCTCTTCTCGCTCTCGACTATTGGAAATTTCAAAATTAGAGTCCCGGCGATTGGGAAAAACCCGTCACGGGTCATCTTTGGTATATCTTTTTTTTGTAAAAGAGGACACGAAAGTAAAAGGCCAAGTGAGAGGGCTCAAAAATTTAGGTCGCTCCCAAATTCAGAATTAAAATGAAGTTTGGTTAAGGAGTACAAAATAAGTATCTTTAAATGTAATCGTAGGTTTAAATGTTAGTTAAGTTTTCAGTCCTGAAGACGGTTTTGTTATGGTGCCGTACTTTTATTACGTACAAATCAGAAAGACCCCGGGCGAAGCCGGGTATTAGAGCTAGTATTTTATAATAAAATGCAAATATTACTTTAAAACGTTTTATTGAACGACAATTTGTTTGTAATTAATACTTAATAGGTTTTCTTATTAGAACGATATCAAAATTAGGAACAATTTACATTTCATGAGCATCAAAACCGGAACTTTCAATTTGTCCATTTTTTTCCTAAAATTATAAATTTTCAAAATTGTTTTGGGTTACTAATAATAATAAGTATTTTCTTATTTGAAGTATGTGTATTTGAATTTGAGAGAAATCATTTCTCAATTCATTAGTGGTTGGTCTACCTAAACTAATGGTTATCACTATTTAAATAAGGGCTTTAAAAGTCTCTTGATGACTTAGGCCTAAGGTGGTGCCTTGGGTGATTAGCCTAGCTGATTATTGATTGATTGATTATTGATACAATAAAAAAAGTTGTCGTCACGAGTGCTTAATCAAAACTAGAGGAAATGATTTAAAATATTATAATCGGTGGACCCTCAGATAAAATAAAAAAATGCAAATCAATTTCATGGGGAAATTCTTTTAAGCTCCTTCGAATGCATACACGTAGGTATAATATAGCAAGCTGTTACGTAAAACTCATGAACTGTAATAAAAGTTGCGACTCTTATGGCAAATTTTATAATATTGAATATGTGAATTTGCATTTGATGTACGGACGGTCTCGATAAAATGGTATAGCAGCTCCAATATTGTACTAGGTACAGTTTCCTCAAAGATGGGTGCCAGATAGTCACACGTCCCACGCTTAAGATAGACGATTACACAGAAAAGACAAGGGCAAGACATTCCAGAAGACTAAGAGGAACAAGTTTTTACAATTAAGTTACCACTCAACCTTTTTAAAATTAATCTAATTACCTATGCACACTAGGTAGTAATAGGCATTGAGCATATTTGAATTTGCAGTAGCAGTCAAATTCGCCGGAAATTAGGGGTAAATAACGTAATGGTATGGCGCATTCTACATAGACACCAAATTCAGCCATACCACTGAAACGAATCGATATATGAAATCCTCACGATTCGATACTGAATTTATCTAAAGGTTGGCTGTAAAATTAGTTGCAAATAAATATTTGTTAATTCTTGATATCTTTTTGACATATATTTTCATCAGCTTCAAGAGATTGGTTTGTTTCTAGATTAATTAATAAGATTATACACTTATAACTTTACTAGCCAATTTGATACGGTTGAAGTAAAATATCTCACCGTCCTTCCACCATAACTCTAGCGACATCATCGCGGTAATTGTGTCCGCTTGTAAGGTTCCCCTCTTAGGGCTGATAAGGTCGGTTCCCGCTGAGAAAACTTTCTTAGCAGGAACAGACGTCGCTGGTATGGCGAGGTAGTCTTTCGCCATTTTGCATACAGATGGATAAATTATTTCATTATCCTGAAAAAATACAAAAATTTTCGTTATGTTTAATGCGAGATACATCGTCAAGTAATTAGGGATATCGAAAGTCAGTGGGTGTAAATTAGACTACCGTCTGAAGTAAAGACTTACTATTCCTACGCTATAAGTTATAGCGTAGCTGAGAACTCAGAGGCCCTCCCTCAAAAATCTCTATGAGGCCCCCCTTTTTAATTTTTTTATGGTTAGCGCCCCCCCCCCCCCCTGAAGTGCGAGGCCCCCCTCAAGATCGAGGCCCCCGCACCGCGGGCCCTGCGGACCATCAGCTACGCCACTGGCTACAACGTCGTTTTTTCTCTCACACTCCTAGCTTAAAGGAAGACGCCATTGTAGGGGAAGTGACTTTTAACTTTTACTAGTGCGGCTGGATTAAGCCGAAGTGCGCCCACTGCCAATTGTCCTCACTGACTCCCCCTTAATCCGCCCCTTAAACCTTTTCTCATCTGATTCTCAGAATCTACCTATTCTTTTCGGTTTATTCTTCCTTTAATAATAATTTTATAATAATATTTATATAAGTGTGTCGCTTACCTACATTCTGTGTGGAAAATGTTTACTGAGAGTCATTTCTAGAATAACCACGCATTTTTGGTAGACTTCAGACTGCGCTATTAGGCCTAAGCCTTGGTTTCTACAAGCGCGCGTGTCACTCAACTTTGGGACGTACAAACATTTTGACGCGCTGAAAGAAAAATGCATTATGACGCGCGCTAGTGGAAACGAAGCATATATACGCGCTTTTTGCATCGGCGTCATCATGGTGAGTGAGCGCCTTTTGAGAAGCGTAGAACCGACGCCAGATCATTTGTATTCAAGTGGCGTGTTTTCTCGCTAGGGGCGCTTACCTTTTCAGGTATGAAATCAATTCTACGTAACTCCAGTCATAGCTATCAGTAATTATTTCGACTAACTGACACACTTATAAAACAAAACAAGTTTCTGATATAATTACTTATTAATTTATTTATTATTTATATAATAAATTCTACTTGCCTTCCACCATTTCAATACGTTGGTCTTTGGTGGCTGAAGGTCGTCTTTGAAAAACTTCAACAGTTCCGAACCGCGTACCAATTTGGCTGCATGCTTTCGATAGAACGCGTATAATCCAGTACGATCTGCTGCGATGGTGAGATTCGAAGTGGATGGGCCAGAACTATCGTAGTAGATGTTGAATATATTTAACACCGTTGAACAAAAGTGACATAATTACCAAAAGTGTGACAATCCCCGTACTTTCGTATGCTTAAGGTTTAATGAATGGTCGACTCGAGATCGACCACATAAAGGACTATTTATGGACGCCTTTCTGGATCTTTTTTTAGTCTATGGTATTATATCATAGGTAAAATCAAAAAGTACACTAACTTTGGCCAGTGCTACTTAGTTCCTCCGTACCTCATCTTTGAATCGTATTTTTGTACCATCGTTACAAACATCTCACAAATATTTTTCCCCGTATGGCGTACGGGGAAATGAATAAATCCCGTTAATTTGCTTATCATTTGAAAATGCTCGTCTGCCCAATGTCTAGTGATGGCGACAAAAGGTATTCTGTTAGCCGTCAAGGGTAAAAGGCATTTTCACCGAAACAGCCTATCGGAAATCGTACAACTATTTATAGAGTTGGTTGTCTACAGGGTGTTTGATGTGGCTTAATAGGAAGATTAATACCGAAACTAATAAAATGCCTCATGGTGAACCCCTATTTTTCAATTAGGTGTTTTGAAAAAACTGAAATATTAGTTTTCCAAACTTCGCAAAAATATTTGTATTATTTGAACGAAATCGTATCGAATAAAATAAGCATATAATTTTATTTACGAATTACCCTATAGAAATTTCAATTGTTTGAGGAAACCAAACTTTATGAAATAGGTTCGGAGATGAAGAATCAACCACGGTCCACTGGCCAAATAGACCAATACCACCGTTCAAATATGGCTACCGACCGTATCGCCTCCCGGTAACAGGGATGCACTAAAAAAAACCGAACTATCAATACATTGCTACTTAAAGTCATACACTAGGTCAAAACGGTCCCTAAGTCGAGACCGCTCGAACAGTTCCAGAGCAGTCTAATCACCGAAAACAGAATTATTGAATAGTTCCGGTGAAGATTATTCGCGGTCAAAAACTGGTTCTCGGATCGTTCGGGACTGCCCAAACAAGAATCACGCCAGAACTGACGTAAGCGTCGTCTGCTAAATTTTTGCGTCTAGACTCTAGAGTCAACCACAAGAGTCAGACTATTTTGAAGGAAAATCTTGAACTACCCGTGTTTTTTGTGACGTCAAAACTCAATCCTGGACAGTTCTCCAAGTGGTCCGGGACTGACGAATAGTTTTCACCTAGTGCTTGCAAATAACAAAAGTTGGGGGGTAGGATACTCCCTAAAATGCACAGTCGGCCTAGTTGGCATAGGTCGATTTCCTACCGTAAACATTGCTACTATAGCAAGTAAACCAAGGAGAGGAATCACTATTTATAAGGCATTGTTGTTTTGTTTCAGGCATAGCTCTTTTTTGCAGATCAAAATTGCTCTTGCATAACTTTTCGTATTATTTATCTGTATATATGTATTCTCTGGCATAGCTCCCTAAAATCGACCGCCGCGACATCGGAATACGTGGCGGTTTGGATTCGCCGGACTTAGCGCGCGATTCCGAGGTGGGATCGATTTAAAATACTTCTATTATAAAATGCTCGTTGCAAAATTGTGGTCACTACATTGATATAAATACGAATATCCTGAATAAACGACGACAAATAACGCAGCTCGTCAACTTACGACTAGATAATTATATAATTTTTGAGGAAACGAAGTTAACTTCTTTTTATGTTTTTAACTAAACCATGTTGGTGATTCTTCTATTAAAATATTTATAAATCTGTAAAAATAGACTAATACAAATCAAACAACCTAAAAAAACCTTTTATCAAGAAAAAAATAATCGGTTTATTTTTTTCTATATTAATCTACATCGGTTTATTTTTTTCTATATTAATCTACATCGGTTTATTTTTTCTATATTAATCTACACCGGTTTATTTTTTCTATATTAATCCACATCGGTTTATTTTTTCTATATTAATCTACACCGGTTTATTTTTCTATATTAATCTACATCGGTTTATTTTTTCTATATTAATCTACACCGGTTTATTTTTTCTATATTAATCTACATCGGTTTATTTTTTCTATATTAATCTATATCGGTTTATTTTTTCTATATTAATCTACACCGGTTTATTTTTTTCTATATTAATCTACATCGGTTTATTTTTTCTATATTAATCTACACCGGTTTATTTTTTCTATATTAATCTACATCGGTTTATTTTTTCTATATTAATCTATATCGGTTTATTTTTTCTATATTAATCTACACCGGTTTATTTTTTTCTATATTAATCTACATCGGTTTATTTTTTTCTATATTAATCTACATCGGTTTGATAAAAAAACCGCTCAGCTCCTATAATCGTGGACAAAAGTCAACAGAACGCCGACCTCTATCAGTAGACAAAAGATAATTTATTTATTAATAATCAAGTTATTCAATTAATTGTTTTAAATAAAACTTACAAAATTATCTATAAATAATAGAGTAAAAGATAAGATTATTTGAATATCAATCGGATAATTGATCGGCAATATTTTTAATTAAATATAAGTAAGCTTGAAATATTTTCCGCCCATTCATCCATAGACAAAATTTAACGGAACGCCGACCACTAGATCATACAGCCACCGTCTTAACGTGCTAAAAATGAATCTTCACTTCAAGGGGGTTTAAGCCTTTAAAATATTTTTTGTTTTAATATTAATTACAGAAGTCTATAACCCAAAAGTGATACTCCTCGCGAAATAAGTTCATGACCATCTTCCTGAGACTACCCAATTATTACAAATCAGACAACTGCTATCATTATTAACATCTAAGTATGCTACAAACCTTCAATAACCCGAGATATTGACCTTTGGGTATGTGTATCAAGAAACTAATTTTAGGGGGTTCTTTGGTCTAAAACACGACAGCCCCCAATTCACCCCCGTTAAAGATTTTATTTTGGGGGTTTGGAACCTTCAAACCCCTTCTTTATACGTCCTTGTATATTATTGGGACCCAAATTATCTAGTCAAGATGAGTATCTTCCACGAGAGGTAATAAATAAATAACTCGGATAATTTTTTTTTATAGCTGTACGATGCCAGGAATTTACCAGCGTTTAAATTTTTCGCCGCAAATTCTTATTTTTTTAAAGAAGTTTTTAAAAGTTTCTAACTTAATGTAATCTGCAAAATTTGAACCAGATGCGGCACAAACCAGAAAATGTAAAAATGTACGATATAGCCGGAGAAGCGATTACAACAAAAAGTTAAAAAACTGCGTCACACATAAAGTATAGTAACCAAAGTACCTAATACTTTTTGCTCTGAAAATTTGTTGTATATTTTTACGATACCAGGAATTTATCGGCGTTAAAATGTTTCACCGAAAACAAATTAATATTTTTGTATAGTGTTTTTCAAATTTTATAGGCAATAGCTTGTTTTGAACGAAAAGCTGTCGTTTCAGTTGTGGTTGGGTGTCCGGTTGCGTCGGAAATCTCTCGATTTTTTCGTTTGCTGCACCATCATCTTAAGAAAATAATGTATCATAAACAAACTGGGGGTAGTGATAGCAAGGATAGAATTGCTGTACGAATTTGTTAAATGAAAACTTTTAAAATACTGCTTAACTATTTCAGTATGTTTAAAATTCTAAAACTATATTATTATTATCATTTAACAGATTGATGAGACTAATAATCATAATTCTCCTAAGATCCCAGGTTTTGCCAATTGATAAATTTAGGTGGTTTTGGGTCGTTGAAAGCGTAAAATCAAATTCGGATTAGAGTCCGAAGTGGTCATTTTGAACAATTACTGCAATAATTGTTAGTACCTGATCATTTACGCCTTCTGGAATGTTTTGCCCTCTATCTCGAGTTCTAACGGGTTGTATTTATTAGCTCTCTAATAGCGGTCTATCTACAGCCTCGAAATTCAGTCGATCTGGCACCCGCCTCTGAGGAATCTCTTATTGTAAATATCTTTGAGCTTCTAGATCATTTCCTTAAGCCCATCCGTAGATTTAGCGCCTATCCTCGTATTGGTTATTGGAAAATATGCCATATTACCTATTATACAGGGTGTTTCAAAGGTTAAGCAAAAATTTTAAGGAGTTGTAGGGGTGAGTTGAGAAGTGTGCCTGTTTTGTTCCCCATATTCCTATGATGAGTTAAAAGAGTGCCAGAGAGCTTCCAAGTGTGGCCTACTAGCCCCTGGAAGTAGGGTGCAACAAGCTCAAAACCAAGCAGGTTTTGAGATACCTGATTTTAGGCAGCAATAAGCATAGTAGAAACTAAACATTATTTTAACAAGTATCTTTAAATTAGAAAAGGCAGCCATATCAAAATCCTTTAAGACGAGTGCTTAAAAAACTCGTTTGAGAAAATATTTTGGCGGTACCTTCAGGATTATTCATTTTGGTTTGGGAGGACTTATCAACCATCTTCGTAACCTTTAAAAGAGAATGGTTGGTTCTTCTTTATTTTGAGACCTTTGCAACGCTGATAAAATTGTGATTCCCAACCTATGTAACACTGACAATTTTGAGTGTATTGTGACACCATTAATTGACGTTTAGTTATTGGCCTGGTAATTTCTTCACATTATTCATCTGTTATTTTAATATGCTAAATCAGGTTATACTAGCTTTGTGCATCATTGAAAGTTCGGTTAAAAATTCAGTGTGGTGCAAGGCTTACCTCTCAAATAACAGTTTACACTTTTGTGTTTTACCATAGTTGGGTTTCGCAAAACTAGAGGTCGGCGTTTGAATAAGAAATTATACGATTGTTTATATTTATCCATAACCGAGAATTATTCAGAAATATTCGAAAAAAATTATTAATTTTGCATGTTAAATCGTTGTTTAATCGTATAATTTATTCGTATAAAACAAATAATACTAATTTTAATGATTAATTGAAATTTTTGTGGTTAATTTATTTGTTCCGCCGACCTCTACGCAAAACCATTTTGTACTGCGTGGTGGCATTTTTCACGTTTTTTTTTAATTAATGGAATTTCAATAACACCGCTTATTTTATACTGAAATTGTAGGCCTATTTCAGAAAAACGAAACATAAAATTACACTCGTGCCCGTTCGAAGACAGGAAAGGGACTTCTCTCGATTCACAGCGGACATCTCTTGATAAAATCCAATTAGCCTTTTCAGTTTACATAGGGCCACGTAGTGGCAATTTGAGAAGCTCAAGAACTGCTGGATTTTAGTCTGCTAAGCAGACAATTTTTCAATTAAGCGTCTGCTTAGCAGACGAAAATCCAGCAATTTACGAGCTTCTTGCATTTGCCACTACGTAGTTCTCTGTAAACTGAAAAGGCTAATTCCGGTTTTGAGAAGTAAGTTTTTAATATAAGATCGCGCTTCTCTCTTATCGCGGTTCATTTCTTCTCTTGCGGACGATGCCGTTAACATGTTGGCCCTATGTCAGACCTTTACTTATATCGACCTTATGGTAGACATGCTAATAGGTATACCCTGGAAATTTCACAATTCTATGAAAATAATACAATTTTAAAGCAATTGCAGATACGCTTTATAACTATAATAAAGTAATTTTCTTTAAGTGCAGATCCGTAAATTTCAAATTACAATTTCACAGACCTTAATTTCCTTAATTTGCACAAAATTTTTACACTTACTTTCAAAAAGGTGCGTAAACTTTCTGCTTGATCCGACGGATATATTTCCAAATCTGATCTCAGCAAGACGTCATTAAGGCTCAAAATAAATGGACGTTTTCCTTCCACTAAATTGGCCATTATTTTAGAATTTAACACGTTATGCAGAACAACTTGGCAGAATGACCAGAGACATAGCAAATATTTCACTCTTCTTCGATAAATGTTGTATGAGCAAGCTATAAGTATTAATAATAACCATTAAAATCCTAAGGAAACAAAGGCTAGTTTCAGTTCGAAAGTGAATTTGGGATTTCAAAAGGTGTATACTTTTCGAGTTTAATGAGATATTTAATTCGTTGGTAAAATTTGTACTTTTGTCAAATAAATATGATATTTTAATTATTTAATTGTGAAAAATGGTAATTCGATTTTGAAGTGTGCTTAAATTTTATTATTATAATTCATTATTAAAATTAACATATAGTAATGCATTAAAAATATTTAAAACAAATTAAAATAATTTTTTCCGAATTAAATTTCGGGTATACAACGCATAGAGTACTGTATACCCGAAATTTAATTCGGAAAAAATTATTTTAATTTGTTTTAAATATTTTTAATGCATTACTATATGTTAATTTTAATAATGAATTATAATAATAAAATTTAAGCACACTTCAAAATCGAATTACCATTTTTCACAATTAAATAATTAAAATATCATATTTATTTGACAAAAGTACAAATTTTACCAACGAATTAAATATCTCATTAAACTCGAAAAGTATACACCTTTTGAAATCCCAAATTCACTTTCGAACTGAAACTAGCCTTTGTTTCCTTAGGATTTTAATGGTTATTATTAATACTTATAGCTTGCTCATACAACATTTATCGAAGAAGAGTGAAATATTTGCTATGTCTCTGGTCATTCTGCCAAGTTGTTCTGCATAACGTGTTAAATTCTAAAATAATGGCCAATTTAGTGGAAGGAAAACGTCCATTTATTTTGAGCCTTAATGACGTCTTGCTGAGATCAGATTTGGAAATATATCCGTCGGATCAAGCAGAAAGTTTACGCACCTTTTTGAAAGTAAGTGTAAAAATTTTGTGCAAATTAAGGAAATTAAGGTCTGTGAAATTGTAATTTGAAATTTACGGATCTGCACTTAAAGAAAATTACTTTATTATAGTTATAAAGCGTATCTGCAATTGCTTTAAAATTGTATTATTTTCATAGAATTGTGAAATTTCCAGGGTATACCTATTAGCATGTCTACCATAAGGTCGATATAAGTAAAGGTCTGACATAGGGCCAACATGTTAACGGCATCGTCCGCAAGAGAAGAAATGAACCGCGATAAGAGAGAAGCGCGATCTTATATTAAAAACTTACTTCTCAAAACCGGAATTAGCCTTTTCAGTTTACAGAGAACTACGTAGTGGCAAATGCAAGAAGCTCGTAAATTGCTGGATTTTCGTCTGCTAAGCAGACGCTTAATTGAAAAATTGTCTGCTTAGCAGACTAAAATCCAGCAGTTCTTGAGCTTCTCAAATTGCCACTACGTGGCCCTATGTAAACTGAAAAGGCTAATTGGATTTTATCAAGAGATGTCCGCTGTGAATCGAGAGAAGTCCCTTTCCTGTCTTCGAACGGGCACGAGTGTAATTTTATGTTTCGTTTTTCTGAAATAGGCCTACAATTTCAGTATAAAATAAGCGGTGTTATTGAAATTCCATTAATTAAAAAAAAACGTGAAAAATGCCACCACGCAGTACAAAATGGTTTTGCGTAGAGGTCGGCGGAACAAATAAATTAACCACAAAAATTTCAATTAATCATTAAAATTAGTATTATTTGTTTTATACGAATAAATTATACGATTAAACAACGATTTAACATGCAAAATTAATAATTTTTTTCGAATATTTCTGAATAATTCTCGGTTATGGATAAATATAAACAATCGTATAATTTCTTATTCAAACGCCGACCTCTAGTTTTGCGAAACCCAACTATGGTAAAACACAAAAGTGTAAACTGTTATTTGAGAGGTAAGCCTTGCACCACACTGAATTTTTAACCGAACTTTCAATGATGCACAAAGCTAGTATAACCTGATTTAGCATATTAAAATAACAGATGAATAATGTGAAGAAATTACCAGGCCAATAACTAAACGTCAATTAATGGTGTCACAATACACTCAAAATTGTCAGTGTTACATAGGTTGGGAATCACAATTTTATCAGCGTTGCAAAGGTCTCAAAATAAAGAAGAACCAACCATTCTCTTTTAAAGGTTACGAAGATGGTTGATAAGTCCTCCCAAACCAAAATGAATAATCCTGAAGGTACCGCCAAAATATTTTCTCAAACGAGTTTTTTAAGCACTCGTCTTAAAGGATTTTGATATGGCTGCCTTTTCTAATTTAAAGATACTTGTTAAAATAATGTTTAGTTTCTACTATGCTTATTGCTGCCTAAAATCAGGTATCTCAAAACCTGCTTGGTTTTGAGCTTGTTGCACCCTACTTCCAGGGGCTAGTAGGCCACACTTGGAAGCTCTCTGGCACTCTTTTAACTCATCATAGGAATATGGGGAACAAAACAGGCACACTTCTCAACTCACCCCTACAACTCCTTAAAATTTTTGCTTAACCTTTGAAACACCCTGTATAATAGGTAATATGGCATATTTTCCAATAACCAATACGAGGATAGGCGCTAAATCTACGGATGGGCTTAAGGAAATGATCTAGAAGCTCAAAGATATTTACAATAAGAGATTCCTCAGAGGCGGGTGCCAGATCGACTGAATTTCGAGGCTGTAGATAGACCGCTATTAGAGAGCTAATAAATACAACCCGTTAGAACTCGAGATAGAGGGCAAAACATTCCAGAAGGCGTAAATGATCAGGTACTAACAATTATTGCAGTAATTGTTCAAAATGACCACTTCGGACTCTAATCCGAATTTGATTTTACGCTTTCAACGACCCAAAACCACCTAAATTTATCAATTGGCAAAACCTGGGATCTTAGGAGAATTATGATTATTAGTCTCATCAATCTGTTAAATGATAATAATAATATAGTTTTAGAATTTTAAACATACTGAAATAGTTAAGCAGTATTTTAAAAGTTTTCATTTAACAAATTCGTACAGCAATTCTATCCTTGCTATCACTACCCCCAGTTTGTTTATGATACATTATTTTCTTAAGATGATGGTGCAGCAAACGAAAAAATCGAGAGATTTCCGACGCAACCGGACACCCAACCACAACTGAAACGACAGCTTTTCGTTCAAAACAAGCTATTGCCTATAAAATTTGAAAAACACTATACAAAAATATTAATTTGTTTTCGGTGAAACATTTTAACGCCGATAAATTCCTGGTATCGTAAAAATATACAACAAATTTTCAGAGCAAAAAGTATTAGGTACTTTGGTTACTATACTTTATGTGTGACGCAGTTTTTTAACTTTTTGTTGTAATCGCTTCTCCGGCTATATCGTACATTTTTACATTTTCTGGTTTGTGCCGCATCTGGTTCAAATTTTGCAGATTACATTAAGTTAGAAACTTTTAAAAACTTCTTTAAAAAAATAAGAATTTGCGGCGAAAAATTTAAACGCTGGTAAATTCCTGGCATCGTACAGCTATAAAAAAAAATTATCCGAGTTATTTATTTATTACCTCTCGTGGAAGATACTCATCTTGACTAGATAATTTGGGTCCCAATAATATACAAGGACGTATAAAGAAGGGGTTTGAAGGTTCCAAACCCCCAAAATAAAATCTTTAACGGGGGTGAATTGGGGGCTGTCGTGTTTTAGACCAAAGAACCCCCTAAAATTAGTTTCTTGATACACATACCCAAAGGTCAATATCTCGGGTTATTGAAGGTTTGTAGCATACTTAGATGTTAATAATGATAGCAGTTGTCTGATTTGTAATAATTGGGTAGTCTCAGGAAGATGGTCATGAACTTATTTCGCGAGGAGTATCACTTTTGGGTTATAGACTTCTGTAATTAATATTAAAACAAAAAATATTTTAAAGGCTTAAACCCCCTTGAAGTGAAGATTCATTTTTAGCACGTTAAGACGGTGGCTGTATGATCTAGTGGTCGGCGTTCCGTTAAATTTTGTCTATGGATGAATGGGCGGAAAATATTTCAAGCTTACTTATATTTAATTAAAAATATTGCCGATCAATTATCCGATTGATATTCAAATAATCTTATCTTTTACTCTATTATTTATAGATAATTTTGTAAGTTTTATTTAAAACAATTAATTGAATAACTTGATTATTAATAAATAAATTATCTTTTGTCTACTGATAGAGGTCGGCGTTCTGTTGACTTTTGTCCACGATTATAGGAGCTGAGCGGTTTTTTTATCAAACCGATGTAGATTAATATAGAAAAAAATAAACCGATGTAGATTAATATAGAAAAAAATAAACCGGTGTAGATTAATATAGAAAAAATAAACCGATATAGATTAATATAGAAAAAATAAACCGATGTAGATTAATATAGAAAAAATAAACCGGTGTAGATTAATATAGAAAAAATAAACCGATGTAGATTAATATAGAAAAAAATAAACCGGTGTAGATTAATATAGAAAAAATAAACCGATATAGATTAATATAGAAAAAATAAACCGATGTAGATTAATATAGAAAAAATAAACCGGTGTAGATTAATATAGAAAAAATAAACCGATGTAGATTAATATAGAAAAATAAACCGGTGTAGATTAATATAGAAAAAATAAACCGATGTGGATTAATATAGAAAAAATAAACCGGTGTAGATTAATATAGAAAAAATAAACCGATGTAGATTAATATAGAAAAAAATAAACCGATGTAGATTAATATAGAAAAAAATAAACCGATTATTTTTTTCTTGATAAAAGGTTTTTTTAGGTTGTTTGATTTGTATTAGTCTATTTTTACAGATTTATAAATATTTTAATAGAAGAATCACCAACATGGTTTAGTTAAAAACATAAAAAGAAGTTAACTTCGTTTCCTCAAAAATTATATAATTATCTAGTCGTAAGTTGACGAGCTGCGTTATTTGTCGTCGTTTATTCAGGATATTCGTATTTATATCAATGTAGTGACCACAATTTTGCAACGAGCATTTTATAATAGAAGTATTTTAAATCGATCCCACCTCGGAATCGCGCGCTAAGTCCGGCGAATCCAAACCGCCACGTATTCCGATGTCGCGGCGGTCGATTTTAGGGAGCTATGCCAGAGAATACATATATACAGATAAATAATACGAAAAGTTATGCAAGAGCAATTTTGATCTGCAAAAAAGAGCTATGCCTGAAACAAAACAACAATGCCTTATAAATAGTGATTCCTCTCCTTGGTTTACTTGCTATAGTAGCAATGTTTACGGTAGGAAATCGACCTATGCCAACTAGGCCGACTGTGCATTTTAGGGAGTATCCTACCCCCCAACTTTTGTTATTTGCAAGCACTAGGTGAAAACTATTCGTCAGTCCCGGACCACTTGGAGAACTGTCCAGGATTGAGTTTTGACGTCACAAAAAACACGGGTAGTTCAAGATTTTCCTTCAAAATAGTCTGACTCTTGTGGTTGACTCTAGAGTCTAGACGCAAAAATTTAGCAGACGACGCTTACGTCAGTTCTGGCGTGATTCTTGTTTGGGCAGTCCCGAACGATCCGAGAACCAGTTTTTGACCGCGAATAATCTTCACCGGAACTATTCAATAATTCTGTTTTCGGTGATTAGACTGCTCTGGAACTGTTCGAGCGGTCTCGACTTAGGGACCGTTTTGACCTAGTGTATGACTTTAAGTAGCAATGTATTGATAGTTCGGTTTTTTTTAGTGCATCCCTGTTACCGGGAGGCGATACGGTCGGTAGCCATATTTGAACGGTGGTATTGGTCTATTTGGCCAGTGGACCGTGGTTGATTCTTCATCTCCGAACCTATTTCATAAAGTTTGGTTTCCTCAAACAATTGAAATTTCTATAGGGTAATTCGTAAATAAAATTATATGCTTATTTTATTCGATACGATTTCGTTCAAATAATACAAATATTTTTGCGAAGTTTGGAAAACTAATATTTCAGTTTTTTCAAAACACCTAATTGAAAAATAGGGGTTCACCATGAGGCATTTTATTAGTTTCGGTATTAATCTTCCTATTAAGCCACATCAAACACCCTGTAGACAACCAACTCTATAAATAGTTGTACGATTTCCGATAGGCTGTTTCGGTGAAAATGCCTTTTACCCTTGACGGCTAACAGAATACCTTTTGTCGCCATCACTAGACATTGGGCAGACGAGCATTTTCAAATGATAAGCAAATTAACGGGATTTATTCATTTCCCCGTACGCCATACGGGGAAAAATATTTGTGAGATGTTTGTAACGATGGTACAAAAATACGATTCAAAGATGAGGTACGGAGGAACTAAGTAGCACTGGCCAAAGTTAGTGTACTTTTTGATTTTACCTATGATATAATACCATAGACTAAAAAAAGATCCAGAAAGGCGTCCATAAATAGTCCTTTATGTGGTCGATCTCGAGTCGACCATTCATTAAACCTTAAGCATACGAAAGTACGGGGATTGTCACACTTTTGGTAATTATGTCACTTTTGTTCAACGGTGTTAAATATATTCAACATCTACTACGATAGTTCTGGCCCATCCACTTCGAATCTCACCATCGCAGCAGATCGTACTGGATTATACGCGTTCTATCGAAAGCATGCAGCCAAATTGGTACGCGGTTCGGAACTGTTGAAGTTTTTCAAAGACGACCTTCAGCCACCAAAGACCAACGTATTGAAATGGTGGAAGGCAAGTAGAATTTATTATATAAATAATAAATAAATTAATAAGTAATTATATCAGAAACTTGTTTTGTTTTATAAGTGTGTCAGTTAGTCGAAATAATTACTGATAGCTATGACTGGAGTTACGTAGAATTGATTTCATACCTGAAAAGGTAAGCGCCCCTAGCGAGAAAACACGCCACTTGAATACAAATGATCTGGCGTCGGTTCTACGCTTCTCAAAAGGCGCTCACTCACCATGATGACGCCGATGCAAAAAGCGCGTATATATGCTTCGTTTCCACTAGCGCGCGTCATAATGCATTTTTCTTTCAGCGCGTCAAAATGTTTGTACGTCCCAAAGTTGAGTGACACGCGCGCTTGTAGAAACCAAGGCTTAGGCCTAATAGCGCAGTCTGAAGTCTACCAAAAATGCGTGGTTATTCTAGAAATGACTCTCAGTAAACATTTTCCACACAGAATGTAGGTAAGCGACACACTTATATAAATATTATTATAAAATTATTATTAAAGGAAGAATAAACCGAAAAGAATAGGTAGATTCTGAGAATCAGATGAGAAAAGGTTTAAGGGGCGGATTAAGGGGGAGTCAGTGAGGACAATTGGCAGTGGGCGCACTTCGGCTTAATCCAGCCGCACTAGTAAAAGTTAAAAGTCACTTCCCCTACAATGGCGTCTTCCTTTAAGCTAGGAGTGTGAGAGAAAAAACGACGTTGTAGCCAGTGGCGTAGCTGATGGTCCGCAGGGCCCGCGGTGCGGGGGCCTCGATCTTGAGGGGGGCCTCGCACTTCAGGGGGGGGGGGGGCGCTAACCATAAAAAAATTAAAAAGGGGGGCCTCATAGAGATTTTTGAGGGAGGGCCTCTGAGTTCTCAGCTACGCTATAACTTATAGCGTAGGAATAGTAAGTCTTTACTTCAGACGGTAGTCTAATTTACACCCACTGACTTTCGATATCCCTAATTACTTGACGATGTATCTCGCATTAAACATAACGAAAATTTTTGTATTTTTTCAGGATAATGAAATAATTTATCCATCTGTATGCAAAATGGCGAAAGACTACCTCGCCATACCAGCGACGTCTGTTCCTGCTAAGAAAGTTTTCTCAGCGGGAACCGACCTTATCAGCCCTAAGAGGGGAACCTTACAAGCGGACACAATTACCGCGATGATGTCGCTAGAGTTATGGTGGAAGGACGGTGAGATATTTTACTTCAACCGTATCAAATTGGCTAGTAAAGTTATAAGTGTATAATCTTATTAATTAATCTAGAAACAAACCAATCTCTTGAAGCTGATGAAAATATATGTCAAAAAGATATCAAGAATTAACAAATATTTATTTGCAACTAATTTTACAGCCAACCTTTAGATAAATTCAGTATCGAATCGTGAGGATTTCATATATCGATTCGTTTCAGTGGTATGGCTGAATTTGGTGTCTATGTAGAATGCGCCATACCATTACGTTATTTACCCCTAATTTCCGGCGAATTTGACTGCTACTGCAAATTCAAATATGCTCAATGCCTATTACTACCTAGTGTGCATAGGTAATTAGATTAATTTTAAAAAGGTTGAGTGGTAACTTAATTGTAAAAACTTGTTCCTCTTAGTCTTCTGGAATGTCTTGCCCTTGTCTTTTCTGTGTAATCGTCTATCTTAAGCGTGGGACGTGTGACTATCTGGCACCCATCTTTGAGGAAACTGTACCTAGTACAATATTGGAGCTGCTATACCATTTTATCGAGACCGTCCGTACATCAAATGCAAATTCACATATTCAATATTATAAAATTTGCCATAAGAGTCGCAACTTTTATTACAGTTCATGAGTTTTACGTAACAGCTTGCTATATTATACCTACGTGTATGCATTCGAAGGAGCTTAAAAGAATTTCCCCATGAAATTGATTTGCATTTTTTTATTTTATCTGAGGGTCCACCGATTATAATATTTTAAATCATTTCCTCTAGTTTTGATTAAGCACTCGTGACGACAACTTTTTTTATTGTATCAATAATCAATCAATCAATAATCAGCTAGGCTAATCACCCAAGGCACCACCTTAGGCCTAAGTCATCAAGAGACTTTTAAAGCCCTTATTTAAATAGTGATAACCATTAGTTTAGGTAGACCAACCACTAATGAATTGAGAAATGATTTCTCTCAAATTCAAATACACATACTTCAAATAAGAAAATACTTATTATTATTAGTAACCCAAAACAATTTTGAAAATTTATAATTTTAGGAAAAAAATGGACAAATTGAAAGTTCCGGTTTTGATGCTCATGAAATGTAAATTGTTCCTAATTTTGATATCGTTCTAATAAGAAAACCTATTAAGTATTAATTACAAACAAATTGTCGTTCAATAAAACGTTTTAAAGTAATATTTGCATTTTATTATAAAATACTAGCTCTAATACCCGGCTTCGCCCGGGGTCTTTCTGATTTGTACGTAATAAAAGTACGGCACCATAACAAAACCGTCTTCAGGACTGAAAACTTAACTAACATTTAAACCTACGATTACATTTAAAGATACTTATTTTGTACTCCTTAACCAAACTTCATTTTAATTCTGAATTTGGGAGCGACCTAAATTTTTGAGCCCTCTCACTTGGCCTTTTACTTTCGTGTCCTCTTTTACAAAAAAAAGATATACCAAAGATGACCCGTGACGGGTTTTTCCCAATCGCCGGGACTCTAATTTTGAAATTTCCAATAGTCGAGAGCGAGAAGAGCCCCCAAAATCGACCCCTTCTACCTGTCCGTCAATGTAGAGCTACGGGCGACTAATATAGGTGGTGGAAGTCGAAAACAAATTGAAAGCCGAGACCAGCCGGGACAATAGATAAGGGAAACAAAGAGGCGAAAGTCCAAAGTCAAGTAAAATAAAATTGAATTAGATTAATAACCATGTCAAATTTAGGCGCGTTTAGTTGGAAATTTGGCCCTGAACATTGAGTTAAAATTTCAAAGCTCTAGAGCTAACAATTCTCGAGTTTTCATTTCCACATGTGTTGAGTACGTTGAAGAGCTCCCAAATTCAACCCTTCTACCTGTCCGTCAACGTAGAGCCTACGGGCGATTGAGATAAGCCCTTCCCGTCAAAACCTCCAGCAAAGAAGCGAAAGTCCAAAGTCGAGTAAAATAAAACTGAATTGGATATAATAAAGTTGAATTAGATTAATAACCATGTCAGGTATTTGGAAGTAGGCGCGTTTAGTTGGCAATCAGGCCCTGAACATTAAGTTCAAATTTCAAAGCTCTAGAGCTAACCGTTCTCGAGTTTTTAGGAACATGACATTTACAAATAAATAAATAAATAAAAGGACAAACTTTAAGACTTATAGTTATAGATACCTTTAATTAGAATCAGGATAGTTATTTACAAAATTTTTATGAGAATCTTATTATATTTAAATTATGCATATTATAGTACATTGGCGCAGCACCCATGGGGGGGGGGAGGCTAAACGAAATGGAATAATTGAAAGGCCGTATTCCCATATGCACGAAAATCGAGTACAAACTCGTTATTTTTCAGAAAAATACCGATCATTGTCCGATGTCCTCCCGAAGTGAGACCATGATATAGGGCAATGATCGGTTTTTTAAATTTACCCGAAAAATTAAGATTTATTTTTCCTTATTCTCGAATTTCTTCTACGAGTTCGTCTACGCTTTTCGATTCCGGTGGACTCTGCGCTTATTTCCGTCCCTGCTTGACATTTTCTCTTTTGTTTTAAAAAAATGAGGTAATGCAGGGAAAGCAACGTAGAATATTATGAGTTTAAACAAAACTATTTTTTTTCACTTACACTGGATATAGTTCCGATAAAGCCTATATTTAACTTAAATGTATTGAGTAATTTCATTTTTATAACTAACATATATTAAACTCTAGTAACTGATTATAAAGAAACGAAGAAGCATAAACCATATAAAGTCCAGTAAATATATTATCTTTTTCAAAATAATAATATATTTACCGAACCTCTTATGGTTTATGGCTAGCTCATTCGTTTTTTTTATAATTGGCACGAGTAAATTACTAGAGTGCAATATTTGTTAGTTATAAAGATGAAATTACTTACTACATTAAAGTAAATAAAAGGAAAAGTTTTGTTTAAACTCAATACAAAATAAAGTCACCGTCATGTACTCTGCTTTATTACAATTATCGTAAAAGTACGAAATTCGACTCGTTTTCGGTTCGGTAGTTGGTACTCTTCAGTCTTCAACGTGAAGAAAAATTTGTTATCCAAGGTACTTTTTGCTTGAAAAATCAAGTTTAAATTATCATTATCATTATGACTGATAAAAAACGTGCAAAAATTGACAAAAGCAATGGCGAGGCCGAGGCTGCGGAAACCGAGGCTACGGACGACGCAGTGACTAATTTGGATTAAGTTTCAAATATCAATCCGACGATTGAGGTCTGAGGATCATCTGAAAGAAGATAGTCAGCCGTATTCTGCGTGACCCCCTAGGCAAGAAGGGAACCGCCCTCTTGTTTAAGAAGCCCCGGTTGGCTGAAATACACAGGAAACAGTTCTCCCTCCCCCCATTCAAGCCTTCTTGCTTTGGCCCTTCTATTGGCTTATCACACGTCATTACTATGACGCAAAGATGATATAGATAGTTCAGTTCAGCTTTAAGCAGTTCACTCATAGACTATTTAATATGGCCTGGACTAAGCAATACTTAATAGTCTGTTTATTTTCAGTTCCCAGCTTACTGGCCTGCCATCTATTTGTGACCCTCACAAATTATCTACATTCAGTTCGCCATCTATTTGTAACCCTTAAAAATAAATATAATTGTATTCGCCATCTATTTGTTATTGTTAAAAATAATTAAAAACACAGAAGAGAGAACAGTCGAAAGGACTGCCAACTTTTATCTTTCTGTATATATATTTTTTCCTTTTCTTTTGTTTTTGAGTATCTGTATCAGGGTGTGTATGGTGCGAAGGCCTAGTTGTCATGTGCACCAAAATAAAGTTTATTATTTTTGAAAAAAAAAAGTTAAATAAATATTTTTTGTTAGAATTATTTATAACATAAATTAAACATTCAAGTCTTTTTTATTACCTACAAATTATTTAAACAAATTTTGTTCATAAAACATAACCTCTTGACGTTTAAGTATTACCTAACCTCTTTTAATAATATAGAATTAACATGCAATAATGGTGCTGTTATTTTCAATTTGCATTTATTCAATCCAATTTAATCGTTGTAATACAATAATAAACAAACAAAAATAAAAACCATCACAAAATCAATCTGTAGTATGTTGTAACAATTAATGGTATAATTTTGTTTATATGTTAAAATAAAAATATCCTCTTTTGATGGTTTTGATTATTTGTATAACAAGCTAAAAAAATTTGGATCTTGAGAACATTTACCCTTGGTAATGGCACCAGGTTAAAGGCAGAGCCTTTTCTTATAAAGAAACCAATATCCTCCTATCAAAGATGGATTAACGAAACTTTTCAGAACTTCGACAATATAAAGGTGTATTACATATCTTAATTAAGAAAGCTCTGGTTAATAAAAGCATGATGGGAGAAATTTAGAAATTTCTCGCGTTAGCTCTATAAAAATTATTTTATACATTTTATAAAGGTGCTCTGAATACCCAGCAGCACAAATACTGGATCGAAATAACCGACGCAGTCAACAGCCTTGGCTCTCAATATCGAAATCCCTCTGACAACGGCAAGAAGTGGAATACTTTAAAATCTAGTCTCCGGGCTAAAGCCGCATCAATCAATGCGAAAATCAAACCAACTGTCGGAGGATCGGCATTTGATTTACCAGAACTTACTCCATTGGAAGAGAGGGTAAAAGCTTAATTTTCAGAGGTGTCATATGCCGGAACACCAGGTGGTATCGACACTGCATATGATGCAGCAGCTTCTGGAAGTACAGAGTAAACATTCATATTTCTAACGCACTTTCTCAAAAATAACACCGCGTATTACATTCCAAATATTAAAGCCACTATAGTTAAATTTAAATACAATGGTAAAAGCTGAATAAAATGGTTAACTGAATAATTGAAAATAAGGAAAAGATTAAAAACCATAGCACAACATACAAATTAAATACAGCCCAAACATTAACCTGCAAAAATAAGCAAAGCCAAAATATTTACATACAGGCACAACATGCGAATATGTGTAAAGCACTAATAATTACAAATTTAATGGTTTTTTAAGGAATGCTACAGAGACCTTCCAGTTTGTGGATGAAATAGCCCTGTAATTGATAAATAATTACCAATAAATTGGATTATTCGTATTAACCTTAGCTATTATACATTTCTAGAGATGGCCAATCAACTAGAGAAAATGGCGACGATAGCAATCCTTTTCAAAGGATATTTAATGCTGTGGCACGACATCACAAGTGGAATTTCCATTTCCAGTAAGATTGCTATCAATTTTTACTTGTTGTTCATAGTAATTCAAATGTTGTTATAGGTTTCGATGATGGTCAATAGGGTGAAAGTGTTCAAAGCTCTACACATAGCTTCCAAGAGCACAACGAAGCCAGTACCACCCCAATTGTAGCTGTTCCGAGTGCTTCGCCAGAAGTGGTATCAAAAACATCTGCAGATAAAATTTATAACATAAGTATGAATAATATTTGCAAAAAAAAGGGCAATACCTGGCCGGGAGATGGTTTTATAATATCCACTAGGAGACTGATTTGAGAACGCTTTCCTCAAATCAGTTTCTGGCTGCTTGGCCATCATCAGTTGTAGGCAGGGAAACTTCCACTTGAAGCTCAACCCTATTCTTCTTATAGTTCTCTCCTGTTCAAGGAGAGAATTGGTGATGCTCTGGACGGTTTTGCATCTGAGGAAAAAAAGCTCGCAGTTGAAATTTTCGAGTTAAAGGAAACTCAGCAAGAAATAAGGGTCACTTTGATCCGAGTAGCTGATACCTCAGAGAGGAATACTTCTGCTCTTGAAGTAGTGGCCGACAGTTGTAGAAGGTTCGCTGATGCGCTTGAAAGACTGGTGGCTTGTGAAGAGCAAAAGACGGAAGCAATAAGCCAGCTATTGCTAGCAGTCACTTTTGGTCAATTGCAGCCACCTGTTATGGTAGATTAGGCGTTAAATTATTTTTTCTGGTTATGATGCAAGAGGATTTAGACCTGAACCCAATTTCAGTTATTTTAAACGAATGTGGGGATGGAATACCTCGTAAAAAAACACACCATTATTTCTACCTTCAGGGTGGTGTGGAAATGAAATAACTAACATGATTTTTATTCATAAAAATGTTAAATAAAATTTGACGATACCTTTACAAGCTGTTGTCTCTTCTATAAATTGCATTTTCTTCTAAGCCTAACGCAGCTATTGCGGCGACAGCAGCAACAGCTCCGGGAAGCGCCATAGTGAAAAATGATACCAAAATGGCGGAACAAGCGCCGGAAGTCAAAATGTTACGTAACAATCATGACGTAACCACAGCCAGTAGAAAAGCAAAGGCAAGAGAATTCCCGCCAAACATTTCAGCCAACCGGAGGTTCTTAAGCAAGAGGGCGGTTCCCTTCTTGCCTAGGGGGTCACGCAGAATACGGCTGAGTAAGTCTGTAGCTATTCGCTAGCGAAACGGGTATAGGTGGCGCTGCCGTCGCTACCCCTGCAGCTTGGTTTTCCAGCGTATAGTGGTGATCAAAATCAAAACAAATCCCAGAAATATGGCGGTTCACATTAACGCTAGAGGTGGGAGAAGTTGTGCAGTCCCTTTTTGCAATAATACTGCGCTTAAAAAACGTAAAACTGAAGAAAATAGTGAAGAACCAAAGCCAGGATTATCCTTTCATAAATTCCCAAGTTGTAAGAAACTTTTAAATGTATGGTTAACAAAGATAAAGTCGGGGAAAAGGCCTAGTAAGTGGGCTCAGATTTGTAGCGCCCATTTTACAGATGATGACTTCTTGGAAAGAAATGGTGAGATGCAAATAATATTAATTTTTTTAAAATAAATTAATCGAAAAACTCATCAATAGATGGTAGATCTGTAAGAAGACGTTTGAAAAATTGCCATGTAAGCCAATTAAAGAATCAACCGAAGTTAGATTAAAAGAACGAGCTCAACGTTACGTAAAGCGTTCTAAAGGTATTCTTATTTTATGGTTAACTTTTGTGAAATAATAAATATAATAATAACACAAATTTAATTTTAAATCAAGCAGTTCTATGTGAACCAGCTCCGGATGATAATGTTTTGTCATTATCAAACTTAGCTATGCTATCTGAAGTAACAACTGAAGCTCAAGGAAAGGACCAATTTCCCAAACCATCTAGAGTAATGAATGTGTCTATTGGTGTTCAAGTTTATTTGGACCATGGAAAGTATTTTGCTGGGTCAAGAGTTGGAATTTCAAGCAATGGAATGAAAAATGCTGATTTTGTGTCTCTTACTGGCATTGGGAAAGAACTATTTGAAAGCCTTTCAAGTGAGGTTTTAGGGCTTGAAAACCAGAGCAAGCTCTCTAATTTTCTAATGCCTGTAAAAGATAGGGTGTTGTTAACCCTAATGAAGCTTAAGTCAAATTTGACATTTGACGCTTTGGCTTCATTATTTGTCATTTCGAATCGAACAGTTTCAACATATTTCAAAAGAACCCTTTGTGCCCTTGCTGAAGTATTGAAGAAATTGATCTTTTGGCCGGATATGGAAAATATCAGAAGTAACTTTCCTAAATGTTTTAAAGAGTTTAATAATACTCGCATTGTGTTGGACTGCTCAGAAGTACCTATGATGAAGCCCAACACATTTCACGACAGAGTGGCAACCTACAGCCATTATAAAGGAACTCACACAATAAAAATTATCATTGGAATTTCACCTTCTGGCATGATCACGCTCGTTAGCGACCCCTGGGGTGAAAAAGTAAGCGACAAGGAAGTCACCATTGAGAGTGGGGTCATAAATCTTTGTGAACAATTTATTGATGGAATTATGGTTGACAAAGGTATGCATAAAAGTGTAATATGTTAAAAAATATTTTAAAACTCATTCAACTTAAATTTAGGCTTCCTTATTGAAGATGAATGTGCGGCCAATAGCATAGCTCTACACATCCCTCCATTTTTGAGAAAAATAACAGTTTAGTAAGGAAGAAAGTGTAAAAAATCGTGTTCACGTGGAGATAACCATTCAAAGAATCAAATTATTTAAAATTTTAAATGATAAATTTGACCTTGATTTAGTTCCCTACTGTGACGAAATTCTGAAGGTCATATGTGGATTAGTAAATTTGATGACTAAGTTTAAATCTTATTTAATGACGATGATGATTATTTTATTAATTTTTATCAAATAAGTTTAAAAATTCTGAAGGTCATATGTGGATTAGTAAATTTGATGACTAAGTTTAAATCTTATTTAATGACGATGATGATTATTTTATTAATTTTTATCAAATAAGTTTAAAAATCTTTTATTATAAATAAGACTTCAAGTAAAAATTCATTTATAACATTAATTGATCAAATTCATTTTACTTTTCTTATATAATACTAATTGGCACAGTACAAAATAGGAACTTTTTTGTTTTAAAAATCACTTACTCTTGACTAGTAATGGTAAATATAATTTGAAATAAAAATTGCACAATTTGACTATGTTTTGTTTCAAATAATCTTCGTCTCTTTGAATATCAATTAAAAGATAGCCCTTGGGAGAATACAAGAAAAATGAGAATGTTTTTATGTTTAACACATAAAGGCCAAGCTGAATTTGTGCATAGTAGCCTCTACAATCGTTAGTTGGTAAATAAATTCCGTCTTTTCCAGTTTTCAAGAAGTTAAATTTGTTTTGAGCGACAGCATCTTCAATTGATATTTTCTTCTTAATCTCGAGTAATTTTATCTCTCCATTTTCCATGTATAATCCATCTGGACTAAAAGCTAGAAATTGATTATTTAAGTTAATTAAGAGGCCATATTCCAATACTTGTACTTTTTTAAGCCACGAAAATTTGGCCCGAGCAACTTTCTCCATTTTGTTCCCATTTTGATCCTTTTGGGCTTTCTCTAAACATCTGTTCTCCTTCTTCTAAGGCTCTTGGCTTTTCCCCAATGTATTTCCAAATTTCAACCATGGTGAGATTCACTATTATGGAATAAATAAAGGTTAAAATAGGATAATATAATAGAATACCAATTAAATGTTAGCATACCTTTTTGAGATGTCATCTTTTATTTGAACAATATTGCTCCAAGGCCTACTCTAACAATGTTTTAAGTAAATCCAAAAGGACTTCAAATCTCAATGACAGTATATAATTAGAACCAAACATTATGTCTTTAAACTTGACATTCAATCCTACTTACCAAGAAAACACTAATTCGCTGTTAAAACGTATATAATACCATCTCATCAGTAGCACACCACTATTTGCTGAATGCTGATCACCACTATACAGTTACACGCAGTGTGGATAGGGGGCGCTGCCGGAGTTTTCGTTAGCGAATTGACTATTCTGGCGATATTTCAATATTGAAAGAACGAAAATTAAATTCTGAGGAAGATTTGGATATATTGAAAAGGGTATGGAAACCTGAACCAAATTTTAATTTCCCGCAACGTCCACGGCGTGTCATAATCGAAGTTTTCAATATAGTTGGTTTAAAAAAAATTATTGGCCTTTTGTATTCCAAAGTTGAAAACAATGCGTATTGTAGATATTGCGTTTTTTTTGCTCCTATTAATGTTGGAAAAAACAAATCCGAAGATCCAGGTCAGTTAGTTACGCAAGGTTATAACAACTGGAAAAGAGCTATTGAAAAATTTAATAATCATCAACATACGCAATATCATATAACGGCCGTTTGGACGTAAGAAAAGCTTCGCGATATACGAGACGGACACTGTTACTTCAATTGATCGACAAATTGATTTAAGCAGTGCATCTCAAGCAGCAACTAATAGAAAACGATTAGAACCAATAATTAAAACAGTTATTTTATGCGGTCGGCAAAATATTTCCCTAAGAGGTCATCGTGATTATGGTGAATTTTCAATTGAAAACGAACCAGTTGCCAATGAAGGTAATTTTCGAGCTTTGTTAAGAGCGAGAGTCGATGCGGGTGACGAAAACCTTATAGAACATTTAAAGCATTGTGGTAAAAACACAACGTACATCAGCTGGAACATTCAAAACCAAATAATAAATGCGTGTAACGAAGTAATTTTGAACCGTTTGGTCATGAAAATTAATTCAGCGAAATTTTTTACCATTCTTGCGGATGAAACTTGCGACATATCTACAACGGAACAATTTTCATTGTGTGTTAGATATATAGACGAAGAAAACGACATCAGAATTTGTGAACAATTTTTACAGTTCGTTCCTGCAACTAGTACTACAGGTAAAAACTTGTCTGATAAAATATTAGAAAGCTTTACCGATTATGGAATCGATTTGTCGTATCTACGTGGGCAAGAGTACGACGGAGCAGCGTCAATGAGAGTTTAATGGTGTTCATTCTCACATATCAGCGATTTACCCACAAGCGTTGTATGTTCACTGCGCGTCCCACAGTTTAAATTTGGCAATAGGAAATGCCGTTTCGGTGACCCAAATACGAAATTGCATCGGCATAATTGAAAAGGTGTACAATTTTTTTAATACCCCAAAAAGACAAGACGTATTGTTTCAAAATATTGATAAATTACACCTGAAACTAAGAGGCAGAAACTACGTCAGTGTGCCCGACTAGGTGGATAGAAAGACAAGAAGCAATTATTACTATGGTAGAGTTGTATGATGCTGTAATACATAGTCTTGAAGCAATAACGTCTTCTTGGGACGATAAAGACTCGACCTCTAACTCAAAACTTTTGATTAATTCTTTGTGCGAATTTAGCTTTATGATATCTTTATATACCATACAAAAAGTATTTGCGCGTATACATTAAAATTGTCTAAAATAATGCAAAAATCTGATAGTGACCTGTTAAATGCCCTAAGTTTTGTTGATGACGTTGTGGATCAAATAAGTATTCTTCGTGAATCACCGGAATCTTCGTTTAAAGAAATTTACGATGAAGCGTGTTTAAAAGCTAATAACTTCAATTTCGATATTAAAAAGCCAAGGACTACATCGAAACAAACATTGAGATCCAATGTTCCATCGGATTCCGTCGAAGAATATTTTAGGAGGACTACGTTTTTACCATTTTTGGACCAAATTATAAGTCAACTCCGCGAACGTTTCACGCGACACCGGAGCATATTAAAAAACTTTTTCATTCTTCTCCCTAAAGGCAGGGCCGTCTTTACATACTGTTTTGCCCCTGGCACTTTTAATTTTGGGGGCCCCCTCGAGTGGCGTAAAAATGGGGGGGGGGGATGTTAATGTACCCCCTTAATTTTTAGGAATAGCACCATCCCTCCTCGTTGAATAGTAAAAAGTGGTGGGGGGTCGCAAAATTCACCGTCTAAACTGCACCCCCTAAATCTAGAACTTTCCTAAAATATTCGCCTCTGGGAACGTTCGGTGTATACAGTGATTTCAGTATCACGTGGCACAACGTCACCTAGAAAAAATCCCGCCCAAAATGGCGGCTATAGTCAAAGCTACGAATAAAATATATTCGTATATTATATACTCTATAAAATAAAACAACATCTTCTAAAACAACTTATCTATAATTTTTACATTAAAAATATGTTTAGTAATATTTATCTCGGTCACTTTATCTGATTTTACTTATTTAAAAAAAAAACAGAAGTTTTCAAATTAATCAGCCTAAGCTCCAGAGAAGGGGCAAATGTGTATATCTCTTCTAACTTGGTGCCGAATTTTCGTTACAGAACATTTTCTGTACTCCGAATTTTTCCACCGGCTATCGGCTAATAATTTACAGCAAATTTTCCAACATCGAGCTTACCTATATCTAGCCCTATACCCCATTATACAGTTTAATTAAACGCAGGCGGCAGACAGTGAGACTGAAATGATGGCATAGGCCTAACAAGCAACAAAGTCGGCCTAGCACCTAGAATTGAAATAAATAACTGTAGAAAAGTTAAAAACAAAAATAATTCTTATAAACTTTTATATTTAAAAATTAATTACCATTCATGAAACGCATCGGAGAAAAACAATTATCCCATAGTGCTCAAACTATGTAAAAATATTTGTGTATGGTAACAGACGTTACCGACTTAAGTTATTACCATTTAATTGGGAATAATACTGACAACTCAATGGTTATTACATTCTTTTGGAAGTTTATAAAAACAAACTCTCGAAATCCCACGACCACACAAATCGGTTCCATAATCAGCGTGGGAAATAAGGCGGTGGCAGTGGGCAAATGAACAGTTTAAAAATTGCCCGGACCAGTTTTTTAATTAAATCGGAGGGGGGTTAGTGGTTCACTGGACCACTTAATTAATCCGAGGTAAATATTTTGAAATTGGTAGCTCCGAATGTTATATTATTAGTCTTTGGATTTGAAGGTCTCTGTAATGGCGGCTGGGGCATGTTACTACATTCCAATTCGAATTAACTAGGACTGTGCGAGTAGTGGTTTTAGGCAATCGAGTCAGGTATCTAGTACGATTTTTTTCCATAGAATATTCGAGTCGAGTAATATTGAAGTGGGAAATAAAAGACTAGTATACTAGCCTACTAGCCTAATTATAGTAATTAAAAGTAAAATAACAATATACATTTTTTTAAATTATTAATGTACCGTCTGTCCGTATATTGCTTAGGAAGTTAAGACGCCAGCCGACATCCGAAACTAAAACCGCGCAGGCGCAGTACGTATTAAAAACCGTGATCCATCCCCAAGTTCATTCGAGGTATTTGTTGTTTGTACGTCTTGTAGGTACCGTTTATTATTTTTACCCCAAAAGGTTGCCAAAACCATCTCTGAACTAACAGCAGCTTAATCGAGTTATCGGGTACCCGACTATGCAATTTTTGGTACTCGATAATCGACGAGTATTTCCAATTACTTATTTGAGGTCCAGTTCGAGCACAGCCCTAGAATTCAAGCTTTTAAAAACGGTTAAGAGTTAAAACCATAGATATATTAAACGTATATAAAGGTCTAGATAAAATATTTCAAAGGGAGTGAATACCGAGGTGACATATAGCAGAAACGCGTAATTTCTGCAGGCTATCCTTATAAGGCGCTATCTATCGGTAAGAAAACTCGTGCTATCGTCGCGAGAGCCATTGTCTCCTGCTTTAAAATTATACTAAAAGTCACCAACAGATATTGTCTAAAGACTACGGCCTGCGGAAAGGTCAAGCACTTAGTACTAAAATGCTAAGAGAGCTCGCGCTCTTGGTCACGTGCCTTCGTCGGTGTCTGCTAGGTGTCAATTCCGTATTTTATGTTAGGCTTAGACGCCCCGAAATTTATCTAGACTTTTATATACATTTCTTATATCTATGGTTAAAACACGCTATTCTAATGTAGCAGACGACGTGCACTGGTCGTGGTCCAGTTAATATATTCTTGGCTAGGTGGGTCACTGCTCCACTTTAAAAAAAATCCTTATTTCCCACCCTGTCCATAATGCTATTAAACTTACTTAGAGAAACGTTTCAGTTGAACAGCTAATTCAAATCATTTTGGCCTACTAATAAATAAAAATAGGCTGTGTCCGAAAAACTGTTAGTGATGGAAAACAAATTATCGAGGGTAGAAATCAGCTTAGACTAAAAATGCGGCAACGTTGTCCGCCCGTCGTCATAAAACGTCTGAGTGAAATACAAAAATAGGGCGAAGACTTAAGTTTTTACATTCTTTTGGAAATTTATAAAAACCAACTCTTGAAATCCCACGACCACACAAAGCGGTTCCATAATGCTATTAAAATTGCTTAGAGAAACGTTTCAGTTGAACAGCTAATAGGCCCTTCAATAAAACATCTTCAAGGAAATCGCCAAGAAGTAATGTATCTGAGAGCCAGGACCCGAAAGATATTGTTTATATAGTGCTTGTTGAAATAATGGAATCTTTTCACCTGTATGGTATGCAACAAGTGTTTCCTTTTAGCCAGCCTAAGCCAGCTAGCTTTTTTTATACATATTAGGGCTTAGGAAAAACCCGATATGCTGTTTACAGGTGAAAAGTTTTCATTATTTCAACAAGCACCAAATAAACAGTAACTTTCAGATCCTGGCTCTCGGATATATTACTTCTTGGCAATTTCCTTGAAGATGTTTTATTGAAGCGCCCATTTAAACCACTATGGCACTCTAATATATAAAAAGGCTGTGTCCGAAAAACTGTTGGTGATGGAAAACAAATTATCGAGGGTAGAAATCAGCTTAGATTTAAAATGCGGCGACGTTGTCCGCCCGTCATAATAAAACGTCTGAGTGAAACACAAAAATAGGGCGAAGATATACCTTCGTTTAGTCATAACTTCAAAGATAAATTTTTAATACTGAATGGTTTGTATTAGGCCTGAGGGGGCCCCTCTTGAACTCGGGGCCCTGGGCCAGGGCCCAACGGGCCCAATGGGAAAGTTGGCACTGCCTAAAGGAAATATCTTAGCAGAAAGTGAAATAAATGAATTTCTTGAGCTTTGCGAATTTTACGAACGTGATTTGTCTACTACGAATTCAACGGTTTTAATAGCAGAAATTATATTATGGCACCAAAATTTTTAAAACCCTGTTTCAAGCAATCCCTGCAAAAACGCTATTGACGCGTTATTGAAATGCGATAAAATTATATATCCTAACATATATAGCTTACTTAAAATATTTGTAACACTTCCGGTAACATCTTGCGTTAGTGAAAGGTCGTTTTCAACGTTACGTCTTTTAAAGACTTATTTAAGATCAACCATGACTCAATCTCGATTAAATGGATTGGATATGTTGTATATACATAGAGAGATTAATGTCTCCACCAGCGAAGTTGTCCAAGAACTTTGTAAAAAGAAACGAAAACTAAACTTTACCATCTAATAAACTTTTATAAAGATTTTATTCTTTGTCTTTCATTAAATGTCTTCAAATTATTTCAACTTAGTTTACTAGACCAATCAGGGCCCCCTCCATAAAAAAATCCTGGGTGCGCCACTGTTATAGTAACGTATTACCTTAAATTTGTAAATTAGAGGTTATTTTTATATAATATATGTAATTACCGTTTATTACGGTCAAATATTAGGTTTTTATGTTAAAAACTGCAATATTAATGATATTAAATTTCAAATTACTGAAGTTTCCTTTTTTAAACCTATTGAAATTCACGCCAGTTTTCGGGCACAGGCTATTTAAAATACTTGGTTGGGCGTCCAGTTATTTCATAATTTTTCTGTGGGAAAACAAAGTTCTTACTCTCTGCGCTTCCGTATTGAAGGGGAAAAATGGGGGTAGACACTGTACGGAGTTTTACCCTTGCTGAAGCATAGACTTTCATATCTCCCTTACCGTAGCTATATAGGATCTCTGATCAAGAGCTTACCGAGCCAATTTGATGTATTACCTTAAAAGTGTTTGTCAGTTAATTGTATACGCTTATATCATTTGTTACAATTTATACCTTGACTAGGCTATATAAATGCCAGATAATTAGGAATAACAACCACTTAATTATATAAAAAACAGGACGATTGTTTTACGTGTGATCATTATAGGATATTTAGCTAGAAATTGTCTAAGACAATTACCAATTTTTGTACACTCGTGAAATTTCTGTTTTTTATTTATTTATTTATTGATTTATTTTATAACTAGATTTATTTTATTTGCTATCAGCTAAGTTTTGAAATAAATATTTTCCCAAAAACCAAATGATATGGCTCATTTTCTAACAGAGAATTCTTTTCGGAAAATGTTAGCTTATTAAAGTAATTAATTGCATTTCCATTCGTTATTTTAATGGTGTACAGACCGTATTATAAAAAAATATTTTTAAAATAACAAAACTATTAAACTGTGTAATAAATGCAACCAATCTAATAAATAATGAGAGTAATATTAGAAGAACAAACTAATTTTCATGCACTATTTTATTGCTTTAAAAAAGATTTTGGATAACCTCTCATGATTTGCTGCCTTACTTGGCTATATTATATAAATATATTTTAATAAAATAACGGATTTAACTATATAAATTCAAAAAACCTAATAATAAAATTAGAATATGAAAATTATTAATTAGAAGAGCCAGGATTTCATCGTCAAAATGCAAGCAAACCATAACCACGTGATAGCTTTTTTCGTGAAAAATCGAGCTCTCCTATTTTTCCGTGACTTTGGTATAAAAATTCGGAAAAATAACAGCGTCGCCGATGAACAGGAATCGCTAAATCGTCTCTGCACCACGATTTCGCTTGCGAGGATCGCAAAATAAACAGCTCGCTAAATCTGAATCGTTAATTGCGATCCAGTTAAAATTAACAGCAATCGCAAAAGTCTCTGCACCAGGTCTTTAGTTGTAAGTTTTTTGGTCTATCGGTACTTTTGAACCGTTAAGGGTCATTTATGAATACAATTTCAAGTGGTATTACTTTACTCGTAACTTCGTAATTTATTTTACGTGTTTTCTTATCGGCTTTAAATGTGTGATATATTTTCATATAACGTTGGTGTTATTTATTTTGAGATATGCACTGTTGTTTAGACTTCACTATTCAGTTAAGGGTTTTTTTGTGTGCGTTATAAACCGGGAATTGTTAACGGTAAGGTGTTTTTGATTTTTTCTATTACAATTTTCATTACCGTGGATATATTGATTGACTCTTTCTGGAGTTGTAAGTATTTGAATTACCTTTTTGTTTGATTGGATTATTATTATATATATTTTTTATTGTTTTTTCTGCTATTACAATTTTTATTACTAAGGGTATTCGGAATCGCTTTTGCTTGATTCATTAGTATTTGAATTAACTTGCTGCTTGGCTGGGTTATTATTGTATATTTTTTATAGGTTATTTCATTTTTTCTGGTGAATGAGAATTTCATTCTCAATCACCAGATAGACACAAAGCTGTAGCTTGGCTCCCGCCGTTCACCCGCGCCTCTCCCGTTCCTCCCCCACCCGCGCCTCTCTCTCTCTCAATCACCAGAATTTCTAATCACCAGAATTTCTAATCACCAGATTCTCCCGTTCACGGGTTGCTTTCCCCCAACCCCCCATTCACTGGATACTTTATCTCTCGTTCACCAGCTCCTTTACCCCATTGCTTTCACCCCTTCTAATCACCAGTTGCTTTCCCCCATCCCCATTCTCCAGAATTAGTTATCCTCGCGCGGATATCTGGAGATTAGATTTTTACCCGTTTGCTTATCACTTCTGAACCCCTTAATTTCTAATCTCTAGGCAATAAAAACAAGTTATTTACATTTAATTTTTTTATTTTAGAACTTTGGTTTACATGTTAGTAGGTACTATCAGATATTCCATTAGATGGTTATCTTGTGCATTACACAATGAAAACAAATTAAAGTAGCTAAGTTTACAGGTTAATTGATTATCTACGAGTAAATTAGTAAAATCTTGTAGTACTTCTGAGGGTGATTTAAAACACCCAAAATAAGATTTTACTTGATGGTACGAATTAAATTGATCTGGGTACAAAAATAAACCCTCGAAAGGTTTTCCATATAATAATTCGTGAATTTTTTTAAGGTTTTTAACAATAGCTAAGTACATGCATTCGATAACATTTTTATGTTCGTTTAAAAGATTTATTTGAAACCGAATAAAATCAATTTTTTTTTGGAACTCACCGATTTCGCGAGCTCCCAGATCCAGAACATGACCGTAGGCAGAGTTCAATTTGATGTTGTTGATCGTGGCGACGACGGATACGTTGTTGTCGTGATAGTCGATGATGTTGTGGGTTAGAGACGATGCTCCGGTTTGCGTAGCGGCGAAAAGCTCTCCCCAAAGAGAGAGTAGATTGGTGAAAGCTTCGGAGGTCAGGAACAGAATATTTTCGTTCGATTTTTTGAAGAAGAGAACTTGTAATTTTGATCCGTCGAAACCAAAAGAAATGTAGACTGATCCTCCTAACGTGATTTTTATGTTGATACGTCTTTCTTTGCCCCGGCGTTTGGATACGGTATGCGTCTCGGCTATAGAAAATGAAAATGTTAAGCCTTTGTCTATTGAAATAGTAATAGTATTAATAAAATAATGCTTACCAATAGATCGTTTTTCCATGTTTACGGTAGATGTCGAGAGCAAAGCGGATGCACTTCTTTTCAGTTCAGCGTCTCAGAGAGAAATGACGCATGGGTGATTAATCAGTTCCTATCTTGTTGAGATTAATTCATCACGTGATCTAACCTTCAAATAACCTTCAAATTCTATCGGCTGTCACTCTGAGATAACAGTTCTAGACACTCGAAATTAAACCGTCCCGTGCTCGAAACTGCCTCTAATTATTCCCATTGACGTCACATATTAATCCACTTGGAAGAAGAAAAAAACCCATTGTAGTTTCCTCTCGAGAGGTTGTGATGCAATCATATCCTAGAAAACAATACAATTAATAGAAATTAACATAAAATTAGTATACTTTTAATACCATTTTGAGAACTACAGTGAAAAAAGTGACAATTTTACGGTAGAAACGTTTTCAAAATACCACAAAATGAACTCAAATAAGAAAATTGTAATTAAAATAATCACTACGGCTATAATTTTAGAAGGTTGTTTCAGGACGGTGATTATGGCAGATGTTTGTACTTCAGTGTCCATATCGGAAATGAAGTTAAATGGAATATTTAGCGTAAATAAGTATAAATTTTAGCATAACCCTAATATTTTCTCGAGAACTGAACAAGTTCTTTGGGAATAAGAGATAAGCTTACTATCTTCCCCTAGACCCTATATAAGGGGGGTGTCTGAACTGGGGGAATGTCACTCTATTGTTGTTCTTTGTGCGTCTAGTACCAGGATTTTTGAAGCTCTCTCTCTCTCTACGTAAGTTTATTTTGATTTTTTTATCGTAATTTTTTGTATAAGGTTTAAGTAAATTGGCATTAAAATGAAAGGTGTACAATACCCAGAAATTAATTTAGTTGATACCCCGGAAATGATTATAATCGACTCCCCTGAATTGATTGATATAACTGATAACGAGCTCCCGGAAGTACCCATAGTAACTTTACCCGATTCTCCAGAAATGGAAATAATAGATTTAACTGATACCCAAGACCCTACCCTTTCCTTAACTACAGTAACTGATTCGCAATTGGAACGTTTAAAAGAAATGACAATGGTACGAGATTATCTTAGAGAATATCAACTAACCCATCAAATCTGTTCGCCCCCTATCGTTAATTTACCTTCACCCCTTTTAAGACCTAGTTCTATTCCACCTGACGAAGTACGTTTTTCGCCCTCGTATACGCCTATGGATGCTCCCTCACCCTTTCTAGAATCAGATGACACATGCCACTCTTTATCTTTGGAAGATAATTTTATCATGTCGTCCCCCAGTACGGACAGCATTCAGCGCTTAGCTGAGAACGTACAAGTTGCCCGACGGGACGCGGAGGAACTTGCAGCCGCAGCCGCAAGGGCAGCCGAAATGTTCGAGGAAGCTAAAGCGTTGTTAGCTGCTCGTACGGCTAGTAGTAGTAGCAGGCCCCCTCATAATATTTCCTCTCAGCGTAGTAATGACCCTATAGCGGTCGCTGGCCCCTCACGAGCTCCGCAGTATTCACCTCCATCGTCTCAGACTGCTGAGAAAAACGCGAACCCCGAGAACGCAAATTTGGCTGCCCCCACTTCGTCTCCTCCTCAAGTTGGAGGTGGGCTGGTTGACGCACCAATAACGCCTCCATCCTTTCCTAATTTACCAGGTTCTGTTAAAATATTGAATAATAATATCCAAAATTTTCCAAATTTTGGACTAATGGGACGGACTTTAAATGTCCGGTTAGAAAATAATATAGAAAATGGTATTTATATATTGATGGAAACCCTATTAGAGGACTGTTTGCCATCAGATATGGTTTCGGTTTCATTCGTGAACGTCACTAACCACGGCTTTCAAATTAACGTCAGTTTCCGGCGTCGGGACCAATTAGACTTGCAATGGTTGATGATGTATATCGAAGAAAAAAGCTATAGATCCGAGAACGATGGTAGTTTTTTTGAAGGAATAGTTACGGTTACGTTTAATCGAGTCAGATTACCGCAAGGAGGAATTAGATCAGTTGGGTTAGGGATTTCCCTTGAAAAAGAGTTTTCTTTTTATAAAAAATGCACCATAACGATAAATAACCCTGATAAAATTTGTTTAGCACGAGCTCTTGTAGTAGCCATAGCTCATAGAGAATACATGGAAAATAAAAATGATGGAGAACTTAAAAGAAAATATACTACTATAAGACAGTGTAGAGGAAAAAATATTGAAACGCAATTACAGACCCGCGAAGCTAGGACCCTTTTGGTATATTCTGCATTAACAGACGAAGAATGCGCTGGTCCGGACGCTTTAACTCGCTTCCAAGAAATCTTGCCCGAATACAGTATTATCGTTTTTCGATTACACGATCCCGTACCCTTAGTTATTTTCGGCGACGTCAAAGAAGAGAGGGAACTAGAAGGGCCTCTCCGCAAACGTCTTTATCTTCTAAATATTGACACACATTTCAACGTAATTACTAACCCCAAACCCCTTTTCGCGTTTAATTACTTTTGCGAAAAATGTTTAGTAGGTTTTAATCATCTCAGTGAGCATAAATGCATTCTTTTCTGTCACGCTTGTTGTAGAAAACAAGATTGCAGGAAGGAGGTAGATAAAATAACTTGCCAAACATGTTTAAGAGTTTTCCCTAATCAAAATTGTTACGATTACCATTTATCAGGACCCGAGCCCTTATGTAATAAAATTTACGTTTGTAATCTTTGCGGAAAATTTATCAGTATGTTTAAGCGTAAGGCTGTACACGTTTGCGGAGAGACCTATTGTCTTTCGTGTAGTGAGTTTAACCCCGCAGGTCATCTATGTTACATGCAACCTTTAAAGACCGTCCGTAAAGATTCTGCCGATAAAACTACTCGTTCTCGAATAAATAGCAATAATAAACGGGTCCACGACTCCGACAAGGAACAATCACCACTGACCAAGAGAAGTACTCCAAAAACGGAAGTCTTTGTTTTTTATGACTTGGAATGAAAACAAACAAATCGTACTGACGCCAATGCTTTGATTCACGAACCAATTTTATGCGTTTCGCAAAAAGCGTGTAAATTCTGTTTCGAAGAAAAAGATAGTCAGTACGCATGCGCTAAATGCGGTAGTGGTCCTCGGGAGAAAATATTTCTCTCAAAAGACCCCGTCGGCGACTTTCTAGAGTATCTTCGTACGCTTAACAGAGTGGCCGATAAGATAATATGTATTGCCCATAACGCTAAAGGTTACGACGCGCAATTTATAGTACGTAAAATGATCGATTTAAAGTGGACCCCTAAAGTCTTGACAGACGGGACCAAATTCATGAATGTACAGTATAAAAAATTAAAATTCTTAGATTCCTTAAATTTTATGCCCTTTGCCCTTTCTCAATTCGTTTCCACATTTGGTTTAGATAATAATTTAAATAAGGGACATTTCCCACATTTACTGTTTAATACCGTAGTCCATGAATTTGATCCAGCCCGTTCGAACGAAACCAATTACGTACTACATAATGACATGCCTCCGATGGAGGCGTACGACCCTAATCGTTTAAGCGGTAAGGCCTACGATGAATTTATCCAGTGGTATAACGATTCCCGGTCCGAAGCTTGCGGAAATTCGGACCCCAACTTTAATTATTTTGATTATAAAAGAGATTTAATCCGGTACTGTCGCCAGGACGTAAACATTCTTTTGCAAGGCTGTTTATCATATCGTTCTATTTTCATGGATAAATTTGAAATAGACCCGTTCTTAACTGCGATAACGATTGCGGGAGTATGCAGTTTTATCTTTAGGAAACACTTTTTACAGTCCGATACGATTGGTGTAGTGCCCCCTTTCGGCTATCGTATGAACTGCAACCAGAGTTTTGTAGCGATCGAATGGCTTGAATGGATGTCTCACTTACGAGGGAAGGAAATTCAGTCTGCTTTTAATGGATTTGAACCTAGAATTCTTAACATTAACGTGGACGGACTTCTCGATAACGAAGTCTTTCAATATCACGGATGTTATTTTCACGGGTGTAAAAAGTGTTTTCCTATCAATAGAAACTTAGCGTTATACGGCGACCACACTCAGACCCATAATTCGCGATACGCGTCAACCATTGCTACCACTAACCGTTTGAAACAATTGGGATACACTGTCCATGAAAAATGGGGGTGTACCTTCAAAGCTGAGAGGAGTACTAACCCCGCCATCAACGCATATCTTTCTACCGAAAATTAAAAATTAAAAATTAAAGAACCAATCCGCCCCCGCGAAGCCTTTTTCGGAGGACGTACGTCAGCCTTGAAATTACATCACAAGTGTAAAGAGGGGGAGGAAATTAAATACATTGATATTTGTTCACTCTATCCGTGGTGTAACAAGTATTGCAAGTTACCTGTGGGACACCCTAAAATACATGTAAAAGCTCCTTTCCCTGACATTTCTACCGTAAACGGATTAATAAAAGCCACAATGTTACCGCCTCAAGCTCTCTACCATCCCGTTTTACCCCAAAGAATAGGATCGAAACTAGTGTTTGCCAACTGCCAAAAATGTAGTGAGTCTCGAAACCAGCAGGATTGTCCCCACGAAGACTCAGAGCGACAAATAACAGGTACTTGGGTTGCAGACGAGGTACAGTTGGCAATCGAAATGGGTTACAAGGTCATTTCTATTCACGAAATTTGGGAATACGAGGTAGTAAAATACGACCCGAAAGAGGGCGGTCTTTTCTCAGAGTACGTCAACGCGTTTCTTAAACTCAAACAGGAATCCAGCGGCTTACCCGCGGGAATAGAGACCGATGAAGAGATTAAGAAATACGTTGACGAATATTACGAAAAGGAAGGAGTAAAACTTGATCCTACCAATATTAAAAAGAACCCTGGTCTTCGTACCATCGCGAAGCTTTGTCTTAACTCTTTTTGGGGTCGTTTTGGTTTAAACCCTCGCAAAGACCAATCGGCTATTATTAGCGATCCCAAAAAGTTTTTCGATTTATTCTTAGACCCCGACATAGAAGTTAAATCGGTTATTCCCTTAAGTCAAACGCATTGCGTGATCAAGTGGGCGTTTTTGAAAGATATTGATCTTGTTTACCCAAACACGAACGTAGTAATTGCAGCCTATACGACCGCAATGGCTAGGATCAAGTTATACTCTTATTTAAGGAGATTAGGCCAGCTTACGTATTATTATGATACGGATAGTTGCATTTATCTAAAAGAACGAGATGGAATAGAGATTGATACGGGCAATTATCTCGGAGACATGACCGATGAGTTGGCAAAGTACGGAAAAGGCTCGTACATCCAAGAATTGGCAACAGGTGGCGCAAAAAATTACGCCTTTAAAGTACTGAACCCTACGACCGGTAAAGTCTCCTACGAAATGAAAGTCAAAGGGTTCCGTATAAATCAAGGCATTAAAGATTTGGTTAATATGGACACGCTTAAAAGATTAATAGGTGTCGACGGAGAAACGAACGAGCCAGTAACCGTACCCCAGCCGAGGCAGATTTTGCGTCTACCTGATCATACGGTCGTTTCCGTCGACCGTACTAAAATCTATAGACCCGTCGTAGACAAGGTACGGTTACTGGACGACTTCACTACGGTACCCTACGGCTATAAAGCGAATCTAATTGCTCCTGAGGACGGGGACGTAGAGCCCTCCAATCGCTAATTCTCGTTTAAAATTAGTCTCACCACTCTAAAGTGAATATAGGTTTCAGTCTTACGACTCTAAAGTAAATATAGTCTTGCGACTCTAATGTGAATATCAAACCTATACGGGGGTAAGGGATGCAATAGGTTATTCGATTATATTTTTCCTCCGCTGAAGAGTCCCATAAATTTAACCGAATTTTAATTTACATTTTCATTTGTACGCTAGTACTCGAAGGGAGATAACCATGCAATTTATTCATCCGTTTAATTGCGTAACGGCAGGCCCGAGTCAGAGTGGCAAAAGCTATTTAATTGAATCTATAATTAATCACGAAGAAGAAATGTTTGTTCCGGGTTTCAAAGAAATACATTGGTATTACGGAGAATGGCAAGCTCTATACGATAAAATGAAGCACAGGGTAGTTTTTAAAGAAGGATTGCCTGTTTTATCTGATTATGACGGAAAAGATCCTATATTATTAGTTATCGACGACCAGATGAGCGAGAGTAAAGGTCAAATTGGTGATTTATTCGTGAAAGGGACCCATCACCGTTCTCTAAGCGTTATTTTTATTACACAGAACTTATTCCATCAATCAAAAGATAGCAGATCCATTTCCCTGAATTCGCATTACATAATTTTATTGAAAAGCCCCCGAGACCGTCAGCAAGTGGCTTATCTCGCTAGACAAATGTTCCCTGATAAGTGGCGTTTTGTAGTTGACGCCTACGAAGACGCAACTTCGAGACCTCACGGTTACCTAGTATTCAATTTAACTCAAACTTGTCCCGAAGATCAAAGAGTCTTAACTAATATTTTACCGGGAGAAACGTGCTACGCTTATCTCCCTAAATAAATAAATAGAACTTACATTTCGTAACTTCAATCAGTTATGAATCATGTCTCGTAGAGTACGTATCGAGAGAGACGCTCTCCGATATCTCGGTCGTTGCAAACCCGTTCAAAGAAAAGCCATTTTAGCTAAAGCCGACAAATCCCTCATAGACGCTATCAGTGAATGTATTCATAACACTTTAATTGGTAACGTAAAACTATCAAATACCCAAAAAACCAGGTTATCTCGTCATAAAAATACCCTTCGAAAACTAGCTAGTAAGCGGGTAGCTTGGAAAAGTAAAAAGAAATTGTTAGTTCAGTCTGGGGGCGGATTTTTCTCGTTTCTTCTACCCGTCGTTTCAACCCTTCTTGGTTCTATATTCGGTAGTAAACAATGAAACACGCCAGAAAAATGATTCTCGTCCCTAGCGGCGTTTTAAAGCCAGACCCGTTCCCGCACCCCCTCGCTCTGACAGTCTCTGAATTAGACGTTAAGATGGACCAAATATTAAATATGAAAGATTTAGACGACGCCTCGAAATGGATTTTATACGAACAAGCTTTAATGAGACACGGAAATCTACGTAAGCAAGCCTCGGCTCCTAAAGAAATCGAAATTGCCCCCGCATTCGACTCGCTAAGTAGGGACTGGATAGACGATTTGCCTTTGATATATTACCAAAAAGCGCAAAGCATGGTGGATCAGTTGGAAACTGTACCCGAAAGAATACGGTGGGATGAAAACGGGGAGCTCGTAATAAACGGTCGACCTATTAAAGGCTCCAATATTAGCGAAATTACCAAAGCGTATTTAAATCCTAAAACCCACCCAAAACCTATCGGATATTTCGCGTTTATTTCCAATTTAACCCAATTTAACTCTTCACCGGCTATCCAAGGCTTTCCCTCCCCGCTAGCTCCGAGAACCCGACAACGACGTTCTCCCGTTAAGCGCGAGTATCCGGTTCCTCAAAGTGGGCGTGCGCGCAGGACAGATAAGCCCCGCCCCACTCGTAGCCTTGACCGAGATCACTCCTCCACGTCTGACTCTTCTCTTCACTCTTATAAACAAACAAGGAGTCGCGCGCAAAAGTCTAAAGTATGGGCGAAGCTATTTTAGAAAAAATATATTTTAACCCGAAGCATCCGGCTTCTTTCGGAGGCGCTGAAAGGTTATTCCAGTCCGTAAAGTCTCACGGCTTAAGTAGGGAAACTGTAGAAAAATGGTTAAGAGGAATCGACGCTTTTACGATGCATAGGCCGAAATATAAAAAGTTTCAACGAAATAAAATAGTAATTAGTAATATAAGGGAACAATACCAGGCGGATATTAACGATATGCGCTCGTTAGAGGCAGATAATGACGGATACAAATACATTTTAACAATTATAGACTGTTTTAGTAGAAAAGCGTGGGGGTTACCTCTTAAAACTAAATCGGGGAAAGAGGTTTTGAAAAATATAAAAATTGTTTTTAAAGACGGAATTCCAGATAAATTTCAATCGGACAAGGGCACGGAATTTAGGAATAAAGAAGTACAAGGATATTTCAAAAAGAATAAAGTTAAATTTTTTAGTACCGAAAATGACGAAATAAAAGCCTCTATCGTAGAAAGGTTTAATAGAACGTTAAAAACAAAAATGTATAGATATTTTACCCATCACTCCGCAAATAGATATTTGGAAGTCTTACAGGACTTGGTCGAAGCGTACAATTCCTCTTATCATAGCTCAATTTAAATGGCCCCTAATGACGTTTCGGAAAATAACGTATTACGTGTGTACAATAATATCTACTCTAAATATTATGCCGAGAAACTGAAAATGAAACCGCAATTCCAAGTAGGGGATTTGGTTAGAATAAATACAACTAAAATGATATTTCAAAAGGGTTTCGAAGCTAATTATACCGAAGAAATATTTAAAGTCGTAGCTATAGTTAAAAGACATCCTCCCGTTTATAAAATAAAAGACCTATCAGAAATCGATATAAAAGGGACGTTCTATTCGAGAGAGCTTCAAAAGGTCAGTGCGCCTCGTTCGTTCAAGTTAAACAAGATTTTACGTCAGAGAACTAAAAACGGAGTAAAACAATTGTACGTTAGTTGGCTAGGATATCCTCCATCGTTTAATAGTTGGGTTAATCAAGATGACGTCTGGGATTTACATAACTCTTCCTAGTAATACTAGAGATAAGAATAAGAATAATTCAGAAAATACTCTAGCCTCGTATTCTACAACGTTGGCCAAACCCATTAGTTTACGTGGAGATTGGGAAATTGCCCTGGTAGAAATTATTTATCCTTTATCTTTTTATAACGTAAGCGAACCAATGGGCTGTGGAATAGAAATTAAGGAATTACTATCGAAACCTCCAGCCCACATAGTAGATTACAAATATACGTACGACTTCCGAGAGATACCTCAGGGCTACTACAAAAATCCTCATGAACTTTTGGCCGTACTTAATGAAAGTATTAAAAGTTTGAACCTTGATTTAAAGGAAAGCGCTAATTCAGAGTTCGATAATGATTCATTAGGAAAATTTGAATATAGTTTAGAAAGTGGACACGTACAATACACTTCCTATAGTAAGCATTATTACCAACTCGAGTTAACGCCAAAGTTGAGGAAAATTTTAGGATTTAGAGATAATGTTACTGATATTTCACCTAAGGTAGCATTCAGATCAGATTCCCCTATGCAATTAAACTTATTCATCCCCGATCTTATGTTCGTGTATTCCGATTTGGTAGGAAATGAAATGGTTGGGGATACATTAGCCCCCCTTTTGCGAACAATTGTTGTAGACCAAAACGCCCCCAATGGATCAACCGTTTCAAAAACTTTCGATTCTCCGCATTACCTTAAACTGAGTAGAAATTATTTTGACTCTATCGACATTAATATAAGAACTAGTTTAGGTGAATTCGTGCCATTTCAGTTTGGTTCAGTCACGTGTAAAGTACATTTACGACGAGCTCAGTAAAAAAAATGGCTTATCAGTACGTTGATAGAAATTGTCCCTACATGCAATATTATTTAAATCAGGCGGGGGGCGGTGTAGATTTACCTTATTTCTCTGGGTTTGCGGGACAAAAAGGACACGGAATTGGTAGCTTTTTTTCTGGGCTAGCTAGGTTTGTATTCCCATTCCTAAAACAGTCTGCCAAATACGTGGGAAAAAGGGCCCTTTCTACAGGAAAGAAAGTACTCGGAGACGTCTTGCAAGGTCAGGACTTAAAAACGTCAGCCAATAAACGAATGACAGAAACTGTGGACGAAATGACAGCGCAAGAAGGTTCGGGTCGTCGCAAGAGAAGAAAAACTACTAAGAAAGCATTGAAGAAGAAGAAAAAGAGTTCAGTTAAACGCCGCAAGTTCACGCGTACGGTTCGCGATATTTTTGCTCTCTAAAATTGGAGGTACTTAAAAGCGAATTAAATATTTTCAACGAACTACCAACTCAACTCAGCGTTGAAAAAGGTCAAACGGTATGGTGTAAGCCAATTTCATCTATCGACAGCAGTTCTATCATCGAATTCGTGGTACCGGGTACGGGAGACTCTTACACAGATTTGGCAATGACAATGATATATTGTAAAGTAAAAATCGTCAAAACCAACGGTGACAACTTGGATGCCGGGTCTAACGTTTCGCTCGTGAACAATTCTCTGCATTCGCTATTCAAACAATGCGAAGTGAAACTCAATGATACGACGGTTTCACCATCGGCCTCAAATTACCCCTATAGGGCCTATATCGAAACCTTGCTCAACTTTGATTACGATGCAAAAAACACTCACCTTGCGACATCTGGATGGTACGATGACACGGCTGGAAGTATGGATCTGATAACAAACGCCGGATTCATAAAACGTCAGGTTCTAGCTGCTGAATCAAAAGAAATTGAACTTTACGGGAACATTTTTTGTGACATTTTTAATTTCAACAAATATTTAATTAATGGCGTACAACTTAAGGTTTCACTCACTAGAAATAGCGATAATTTTACCCTTTTTAGCGACACTGTCGACGCGTATAAAGTCGAATTTATAGACGCTGCTCTAATTGTACGTAAAGTTAAAATTATGCCTAAAATTTTATTAGCCCATCAGCAAGGATTATTACGTAGCAATGCCAAATATCCCTTTACTCGTACTGAAATTAAAGTTAAAACATTAGCTAGTTCTATTCAGAACGATAGTTTTGACAATATATTCTTAGGTCCGATGCCCAACAGAGTCATTATTGGTTTAGCCACCAACAAAGCGTATAAGGGCTCCGTTAAGTCTAATCCTTATAATTTTGAAAATTTCGACCTAAATTATCTGGCTCTATACGTTGATAACGAACAAATCCCTTCGAAAGCGTTGACCCCTAATTTTAATAGTAAACAATTTACGCTAGCCTATCATTCGCTATTCTCGGGATCTGGGATACTCTACCAAGACGAGGGAAATCACATCGCGTTGGCTCACTTTCCTCTAGGCTTTGCCCTATATGCTTTTGATTTAACCCCCGACAATTCGGCCAGTGACGTCACGTTTTGGAACCCCGTAAAGAGAGGGCAACTACGTTTAGATTTAGGATTTGGTACCCCTTTAAAAGATTCTACGGTCGTTATCGTGTACGCTGAATTTCAATCTTGTTTACAGATAGATAAAAATAGGAACATTATTCGAGACTATTAAAATGACTACGACAAACGTGGACTTATCTCAGGCACTGTATAAAACACCGAACTTTTTAGGCGTTTATTCTTCAGATAATTTAAAACCCATGGTGAAATATCCGCAATCGCTTATCATTAATTTTGATAAAAGGGGAGAAACAGGTTCTCATTGGATTTGCGTCTACGTCGATGGCCGAAAACGGGGATTCTATTTTGATTCAATGGGGCTTCCACCATTTTTACCCACAATCAGAAAATATTTAAATTCAATGTGTAAGACGTGGACATTTAGCAAAAGACGATTGCAAGGACTAACTAGTAACGTTTGCGGCGAATATTGCGTAATGTATATTTTGCATAGAACTAAAGGACAGAGTACAAAAACGTACTACCAAAAGTTTTCCAAAAATTGGGAAAAAAACGACAGCAAGATATTTTTATCTTTCGCAAATCATGCTAGAAAAATCATCACATCGAATTTAGCGAATCCATTAGCTAGAGAGAGAGGTATGGTGACTGACTGGAAAAAATCCGGTTCCAGAGGATAAAACAATATATTCCCACGCTATCTGGTATCTTTTAGAGATATGACCCGACCTCTCTCGAAAACATGCGAGTGCTTCTATGAGCGCCAAACCATTTACTTTCGAATAAAATAAACCATCCAAAAACAAAAAAATTAAAATAGAATCAGAAAGTATTGGTAAACTAGTTAGGACAACGTGGGTGGTTTACGCAATCTAGCATGAAAACAAAACAAAACATTGGTAGAAATATATTATTGCATTATTCCTGTACGTTCTATTTAAAGTACTTTCTAAAAGTCATTGAAATCTGTTACCGTCTTGAACCATTGAAATATGTTTTCTACCCGTCATTAACAAAATATCTTTAGTACACGCAAAATAAGATTGGTGAAAAAAAACATTGCCTTAGATAATTTAACAGGGATTTAGTTAGCTTTGGGTCTTGTAATGATAAAAAAGATTGAAATTTGACTCTACCATTTTATTTAATAATATAAACTCATGTACGCGAAAAAAACAATTGTAAACAATTTTTCCTATGTAACTTTTTTCACTCTTAATAAATACTTTAAAAAACGTAACAAAAAAAGACTCTTTATTGAAAATCGCTTACCCTTTTTTTCCAGAATTTCGTTAAGTCAACCAGTCCGATGCAAGAACGTACTACAATGCGGACTCTTATCTGTAAATTTGTTAGACTTTGCACGAACCTAAACCATCTTCTCGTGACGTACGCTAAGAGGAAGATGGTGGAAATTCCCAGTCTCACGAAATTAATTATCTACGAACACTATTTAACCAATGGAAAAATTTACCGACTTTACCCACTTATTTACACACTGAATAGATTCCACAATCAATCACTAACTTAGATTTCATCACGGAAAAGAAGGAGATAGGATATAGGGGCTAGGAATTGGTGGGGATGGAAAATGGTATAAAAAGGGAGTAAATCAATTAGAACAAATTATTCCAACCTTTTTCTTTGCTTGGAGCAAAAACTAAATCGAAATCAAAAATGAGGTAAATATTATTTTAAGATTTAAATAACTTTTAGAACAAAAATTTTAGATTTTAATTTTCTTCATGTAGAATTGAAGAAATTAAGGGGATATTAATACAAAGTGCGAGCGATGATTCTATTAAATTTGAGATTAGAATAAGGTAATAAATTAAATTTCACGAATTATTTATACTGTACTAAAGTTAAAATTTTATGTATTGTTCTGTTAGCTTTGAGGTTGGAGAGCCCAGGAAGCTTCTTCAAGTCTGGGAACATCAATTATATTGGGACGATGAGGGCGAAATACATTCCAGTAGGATACTACTCATCGTCCCAATTATTTTATAATAAAAAAATTAACATTTATCACGATTCTTTTATTTTCCTATCCAACAATAATCATTTCAGTATATATCAAACATTACAATAACAAGGATTATATGCAATTGCAATTGCTAAAATAGTGTATTCTACCGAGTTAATAGTCTCTAAGATTTCCTCCTGGGGTTCCCCCCCCCGAAACAGGATTAATTTTTATCAAAGTTGTATCAGAAGTAAATTAGTGCGAAGTAAGCGCAATGTATTTTCAGCTATTCTAATTTGCCTAATTTAACACGTGACGAATTTTTTATCGCTAACCGATGAGCAGTAACCTCTATTTTTGGTTACATTTTACATTCTCCCGTGACGTCAATTGGTTTCAGCCAATGAGAAATCAGGATTTACTTGAAGTTTCGAGTGTTATTTGATCTCTAGATATACGACTCAGCGTTCTTTTAGTTCCTGGACCTCATCGAGAAGAGACACGTAGATTTTCGCGCTCCGTACCCCGCCTTCTCGACTCTATTTACAGGCAAAGGCTTAAGGATTTCCGTAAAAGTAAGTGACTTTATTATTTTACTGTAGTAGGAAATTAGGCCTTGTTTAAATTGAAGTAAATAGACTTAGATTCTAGTCAAATAGTCTTAGAGTCTAACCAAAATAAATAGAAAAAACATTTATTGAAATTTAGGCTTAACCAATTAGGCTTAAGAATGTTGACAATAGCTTATAGAAACTATCAGTTTACAGTATGGACATCGAAGCGTATCGACTTGAAACTTTTCGTCACTGGAGAAACCCCCACGTTACTAAGGAACAACTAGCGAAGGCTGGATTCTACTATATTCAGCGGGGCGATGAAGTACGATGTTACAAGTGCCATGGCGTATTAGAAGGATGGGAATCAGGAGACGTACCAGAATGGGAACATGCTAGATTCTTTCCACACTGTCCGTCGAGGGATAATTCACCAACGGAAAAAAAGTACCTTTCGCAAGAATGGGAGATCCCGGCACCACCAAGGGCAACGGCACTGGAGGATGACGATTTCATATCTATTCCGGTCAGACGTGGTGAGGTAGAACTTTTAATAAAATTATTTATACAAACCGCACTTGCAGAAGGTAGTTCGTTTCAGCCCATTAAATGAAATTGTACATATTCCTTACGAAGATCGAGTTAATTTTTTTTATATTGATAAAATGCGATTTAAACGCGTTATTTATATTGTCGGTCTAATATTAGAACCTGTTTTACGCAATCATGTAATTAAAAGTAAAATAAAATTGGAAATGTATATTTCTTGTTTTTATTGCCTAGAGATTAGAAATTAAGGGGTTCTGAAGCGATAAGCAAACGGGTAAAAATCTAATCTCCAGATATCCGCGCGAGGAAAACTAATTCTGGAGAATGGGGATTGGGGAAAGCAACTGGTGATTAGAAGGGGTGAAAGCAATGGGGGAAAGGAGCTGGTGAACGAGAGATAAAGTATCCAGTGAATGGGGGGTTGGGGGAAAGCAACCCGTGAACGGGAGAATCTGGTGATTAGAAATTCTGGTGATTAGAAATTCTGGTGATTGAGAGAGAGAGAGGCGCGGGTGGGGGAGGAACGGGAGAGGCGCGGGTGAACGGCTGGAGCCAAGCTACAGCTTTGTGTCTATCTGGTGATTGAGAATGAAATTCTCATTCACCAGATAGACACCCTTCTGGTGATTGAGAATGAAATTCTCATTCACCAGATAGACACCCTTCTCTCTTATATTTGATTGTTTAAGACCTATAATACAATGGGTGGGTTTCGGTCTTGAAAATTGTTTCTCGCACGTACATATTTTACGTTTCGTGAGTGTTCTAATAATTGTTTATTAAGAATTTTTATTTCTCATTTTTGTTGCTTTGTGAAGTTAATAACTTTTTTGTTCTAAAGTTGGTTATTTGTACTATTGATATTGTAAATTTGTTTAAAGCAATAACATTTGTAATATTTATTATAATTATATTAAAAAATAAACTACTGGTAGGGATTGGAACGGGCCTACGTATTTAGGCGGATGCTCTGAATATGGCGGAATATTGTTGGGTGCGTGTCCATTAGTTAATACGCCCACGGGCAAAGTCTCCCGATGATAGGTAAATTTTGGCCTGCGAGGGACAATAACAGTCCATAGTACAAAATATAACAGACGAGCTGATCGACGAGTTTAAAGGTGTTTTTATAAAAGCATATTTGTTATACTTTAAATACATAAAAATAAAGAAAGTATTTAATGTTTTATTTTCGTGATAAACATAACCAAATTGAAGTACTGGGAAAATATGTTTGACAGTTTAAAAATGAAGTGTTTGACAAAAAGCAAATAGACGTCACTAGAAAGAAAAATATTTATATTACATAGTTCTAATAAATTATAATCGATCAAATATTTAAAAGCAAATAGTTGGTATTTCCACCAAAACCAAACTAACATCAAAGGATAAGTTAGTTAAACTTTTCTAAAATTAACACGCCTTCAGTTTGTAACACTCCATTGGTCGTGGACACGTCTTCTCATCCGATAGCTATATTCATTCGTGGAGAGATAAACTTAAGGTTGTTTAAAAGGTAACTTTAATAATGTTTTCAAACCCTGAAAATTTCAAAACTCTACTTATATTTTTATAAAACACTCCCTTTCCGAGCAAAAAGACACTCTGTATTGGAGGACAATTATTTGCATGTTATTCCAAATCAATCAATTTGGCCTGGTGTGTGTTTGAAGTGCTAGAATCCAAAAAATTGTCCTAAGAAGTATACTAAACCTACAAACGACGACGTGTAATGATGGTAGGCAAAGTTCATAGGCTCCTCTAAAACTAAGGAGCTTCACTTCCTTTTAGCGAGTTAATATTTGAGACAATCTCAAAATATCAATCATAGAAAATAAAACTTTGGCTACAGCCAGTTTTAGTCACACCATCACTATCTTTGGCTTGGTTCCAAACTAATTGTTACGTCACCATCTTGAAAACCTGTATTGGGAACTTGTAGCTTACATAATTCTTCTTTAAATAAAGATATAATTATTTTTATGATTTAAATTTTCAAAGTTTGAACAAAAACCTTTTAAGCATTATCAGATTTACACGGCTAAAACAGGTTAAATTTCCTTCGCCTACTCTCTGTTTTTTTTTCATGAAAACGGCATACATTTTTCAGCTTTCAGATATGAACAGATCCAGAAATGTTATACTTAAACACGATGATTTTTGGCTAAAATCAATTTCAAAGGTAGGACCCTTAGGCTCATTGCTCGTAAAATGTCTCATTAGTTTTATAATATTTGAAAAGTTTCAGAATAAATGGTTAAATGTATACATGCAAACTTTAAAACACAAAAAATTATCGAGTTTGGAAAATTTATATTTATACTTTTATTATATTTTCCACAACTCTTTAGAGTAATTAAAGTTGTGAAGCAGCTCGAAACGTAGAAGCTATTAAGGTTTAAAATAGTGAACATATTTTAGCTTGGAAAAATTAACATATTAGGTTCAAATTATATCAGCGATCGCGAGGTAGATGATATTATACCTTACACAGGTTGGGCTTTTTTCATAATTTATTTTACAATGTAAAATAAATTTAGGATTAACGTGCATATTTGTAAATTTGTGAAATTAAAGGTTATATTGTCGAACTGAAATACGATTTTATTTTTTTGAATATGTCTCGAATTTAAAGAATGAACTTCGATATTTTGATATCTATATGAAGAGAAAGCCGACAACGTCAATTATGGATTTTGTGTTCTCATATTTAGCCAATATAAGGTAAGATTTTTTGTGTTCTTAACTTAATTCCGATAACATAAATTACTTTCTTCTGATTTAGCAAGCCTATTTAAAAATTAAATAAATAGCATTTCAGATTAGTTTACGAACGAAAGAAAGGTACTGCATCCAATATATATCCAAAGAAAGTCGTCGACGGTGTAAGTTTAAGCTCAGTAATGGGTACAGAGAAGAGTCGTTATGCGGGTGTTATATTAACAATGTGAATTTGTATTGCTTTAAAGGTTATCGATATTCAAGTGATGCCTGTGACAAGAAACATGTTAGAGAATACACTAAGGAATCGCGGGATAACGACCACTCAACCTTTTGATTCGTTTGCCTTTCACGTCTACAGTTGTTTGGACGAACAATCGGCTAGTAACGATTACCTCCATCTGCCGCATCAAGCCCTGGATCAGGCCAATTGTTATTTACTCTTGCTTTCTTTCTTTTCAATCGCGATGATCGCGGTCTTCATTTTCGGAGGAGGGAAGTCAAATAAGAATCGCATTTGGAGCAGGTCCATAGCGGAAAGCCTCTTCTTCTTCTACTCGCACCTTCTGGCCAATCCTGGAACAAGTAACGTTTTACACTGGGCTTCAAATTTCCCCAGAAAGCTGTTCCAAGAGCAATCCCTTTAAAGGTTGGATGAAGGTTGACAAAGATGGACTTTCCCAGGCTCTTGGGCGAAACTTGTATTTTTTAAAGTTGAACCCCTTTTTTGGACCCTATCTGATAATTAATATAGGCTGACTCTGCCGAAGAAGAACTTTTAACTACGACACTGACTCGACGCCACTTTTATTACAACCTTGAGACTGGTAAATGAATGAGGTTGGCGGAGTGGTTAGCACTTTCGCCTCGCAGCAAGATGAGCCAGGTTTAATCGCAGCTTGCGGCACTGGGTGAAAACTCGGAACGACTCCTTCTGCGTTGATTTTGCAAGTTCTCTCCACACTGGTTTAAGGGGTTTTCCCCGAGCTTTTGGGTTTCCACTTGCTTAAAAATCGTTGAGGTTAACAGTAATAGTTAGTGTAGGGAGCTGTTGGCTCGCGTGGCATGAAGGGCTTGCCACCACTCTCCTACGCAATGTAACCCGGCCACCTGAATTAAGAGTCGCTTGATGACTTAGGCCTAAGGTGGGGCCTTGGGTATTAGCCTAGCTGATTATTAAAAAATAAAACAACTCCCTGGTTTTGCTGCATTGTATGGTCGTTTCAAGTACAAATTAAAATGAACTAGTTACTATACTAGGACTAGGAGTAAATAAGGGCATCTTTTGCAATTTTTGAGAGACGGCACATTTCCCGTTTTTTACCTCTCTCCTTTATATAGTTTTAACGCAGCTGAATGATACTAAAGGGGGAACTAAAATGTACAACGCTCCGTGAAATAACCACACGTCTAAGCGCCGTAAATTAGCCTTAGGCTAGGCGCCCACTGGCTCTCCGTTTCGTATCCGTCCTGCCTTCCACAAGGCCTTGTCTCCGTTACGAATCAAAGGCTTGTGGAACCTAGGACGGAGACGTTACGAAGAGCAGTGAGCGTTTGGCCTTAGCTCTAGCTTGCGTTTTGGTTAAGGCTTATTATCCGTAATATTTCCACGTTTTGTAACGCAATATCGTTTAATTTAGAAATATGAAGTATGTAAATGTTTCGTTATATTCAGGTTTACATATTTCATCGTAAACATTCAAGTTTAGTAAATACTAAGTTTTTAATGCCTAAGAATCGGTGCCGTTGCTGGGTTAAACCAAGACCTAGGAATCTGATAACGGTAATAACCAGCCAGAAAATATATTTCAGAACTACCAAAAACTTAACTTTTTGAAGTTTTTCGGCAGTAAAAAACGGTATTTACCGAATATAAGGAACTTTTTGTTTCCCTTAAAATAGCAAGTGCGGTACGTTATCGAATACGGCGCCTATTTTCCCTCCAGATCGTCCGATTGTACGCCGACGCGTTATTTATAGTTACCTCAGTAATCGACTGGTGTCGTTGCTCCGTCAGTCAAGCGCACCCGGCGAACTTTTCCAAAGTGTTCCATGTTTGGATAAAGCCGCATTCACACTATCCAACTTTAGTCACCTGACTATGTCTGTCTGACTAGTCAGGTCAGCTTTCGCGTTCATACTATCCAACTCGTCAGCTTGGTGTTGGATGCGTTTTGTCGGGTAGTTTAGATCGAACGTTAGACGCATGAGGTCGTTTAAATATCATTAACCAATCAGATAAAGGAAATTTAGGTAGAAGCTGTCTGCTTGTTTTTCTGATTTGGGAATGTTGGCTTTGGCTCAATATTGTGGCTGTTTAAATTTATTGTTTTGAGTGAGAGTAAATATGGAGTCTGATGAAAAAAAAATTGCTTTATTTGGTATTGGTTTGATCGTAAATAAACAAAGGGTGAAAAAATAACGAACAATTAGATTAATTATGTTTAATTAAAAAGGGAAAGAAATAGTTATAAAACTTAAGGTTTCTTTTACTATCAAACTTTCTCCACACAAGGATCAATACGTCGAAAAGTTTATAAAAAAAAAACCTAAATTTAACGTCGTCCGCTCACTGCGATTTCACACGTGATCGCATTGACGTCACTTTTTCTCAGTTTCTATTGGCTGCTGCCACCTGACTAGCTAGTTTGCCTGATTTTAATCGCCTCTCTTCCCGATTCAAAGTCGGTAGCTTCCCCGACCAAAATCTTAACAGGTGAAGCATTCACATTACTGGACTTGTCGGTCAGACAAAAATCGGTCAGCTTGTCAGCTGGATAGTGTGAATAAGCCTTAAGAATTATTATTAGCTCAATTTATTTTATCGATTTACATAACATAGATTTCGTTGGAGCGCTGCACTGTCGCAGCGCCCCATGGAGACTACTTCTGTGCGGTTGGCTCTTGGGTGCCGATTTGATTTTGCAAAAATGTTACTTATGTAATATGAAGGGCGAGTTGGCGACTAATACATTGAAATACGTTGACACAATTCAAGATGTTTTCAACAGTCCTGATATTGAAGAATACCTTTATGTTGTAAACTCGTATCTTTTCAAAGATATATTTCAGGTAATTACCCCATCGCGTTCGTCGTCGCTTAAATTTATCGTTAACACCACGCCTACCTTTTTTTTGTTTCGCGTCGAGGACATTTTTACAAGCAGACTTTAAGGCATTCATCTTTATCACTGAGCAGTATTCACTTCTCTGTTGCAAAAGCAAATATTACTTACACTGTTTCGGTCCACTGAAACTCTGAGTTAAAAATTACTCCAATTACTTATACTTAGCCCTAATAAAATAACTTTTCAACCGAAACAAAAAAGTGTTTTCGTTTTCTTTAAAACTACAATCCCTTTAGTGTAAAACGTACTCAAACCTAAAGGTTCTCAGAATCATTTGAAAAATTCTGGCTACTCGCCTTCCGTTCAAGGGACCCAGGCAACGCTTTTTATTCCCGAACACGTTATGTAGCCCAACCCTCAAAATTCAAGCGATTCTGTTGCTCTTTAAGCGCTTAAGGGGGAAGACTACAGTGGCCATTGTCTACTTTCGCGCTATTTCAAGCTGAACTCTTGTAATTTTGTATTTTAACTTATAAAATGTATATTTAAGTGTAGAACAGCCTCTTGTTTAGTGCTTAAAATAGTTTTGACAATTTTAAATTTAAAATTAATTAAGTTATTACGTTTTAATTTGGACCCCCGGAGCTAAACAAGTTGGGCAAGCGCTCAAACTACCCTTTAGTTAGGACCTTATATCTCGTTAATTATTATTTTAAGCACTAGAGGAAGGTTCAGCCTAATAAGAAAAATATAATTCAATTATGTAATTGTTAAAACAGAAACGTTCAGCTTGAACGAAAAAGAGGCTTTTACTGTATTCTTCCCCCTTAATACTTAAAATAACATTATTTTACCAAAAACGGAGCTAATAGTAAATGTTAAATCTCTGTTTTGCAAAACTGAAACAGACGAAGCCTTCAAGAAAAATATTGATAATTATTTGCGAAGCCTAAAGCGTTTAACAATGCTACAGCTTGAATATTGAACAAATGTGATTGGTCAAGCAATTTAACGATTTGGGTACATTTGTTCGAATTTCATTCGTCCGAACGGTGGTACAAATGTCCGAATGAATGCCGGAAAACAGGATCGTATGTCCGAAAACGTATTTCATTTGCCCGAAAAATTTATCACAACTTTTGTTGGTGATTTAGTCGTTCTATTTATGTTAACATTACTGGCGAATTTAATTTGTTCGAATAATCGTTTGTCCGTTTTTTCGAATATTAGGAATTGTTTTTTTTTAATATTGTTAATATAAGAAAATTGTAACAATAACGTGAACCTAGCCTAACCTAACCTAACAGCAATAAGAAATACTAATTTAGCGAAAGAATTCGGACAAGTGATGCTACCGATTCGGACGAATGAAACAAACAAGTTGTCCAATTCGAACAATTGAAACCTTTTTTATTTCGGCGGTTCGGACGAATGAAATTCGAACATTTTTTTCCACTGTTCGGACGATTGGAATTCGAACAAATGTACCTACCCCAATTTAACAAACCCCTTAATTGTGATTTCCGTGTAGTTTTGTTTAATTTTTATTTCCTAGAAGATATTGTAGATAATCCTAGACTAGAAGTTGAAATGCAGAAATTACACTTTCGAGATAAAATAAACCCTTTTCCCGATATTATAGTTTTACAAATCCCCATAATGACTTATTTATCCTGTAAGTGTTTTTTTTTTAAACAGCAGAAAGTAGGTTAATGTTTGAAGAAGTAAGAAATATATTGTACACTTCTGAAACTAAATGTTTTGCTTACAAACTATTTTTTCTATTTCTACAGAAATTTAGAACGCCAATATTAAATAAGTTCATGGAGAAAACAAAACAAAGACAGTTCACCACCCGAAACTTTCTACATAAGAAATTAGCAATCCTCGCCGCGTCTTACGACTTGAAAGTTTTAAGCAAGCGTAGCCGTAATTGCGAAAATGTTTACCAAGGAAATCATGAATATTTACCAATAACAGAGTACATTTTTTATTCAGCCAATCTGCCGCGATTCGTTCAGGAGACAATAGAATATCGGTGAGCAGTTCCAACTTTTAAGTGAAACGACAATGATATTAATAGTATGGGGTGGGAACTAATGGGGAAAACATTTGGCCATCAATTCCCGAACATTGGCGAATACACGCCAGTTCAAATCTGTTGCTACGTGTTCTGCATACCTTTTGTCATGGTTTCGAACTTTTCCATCTATGTGCCATAGCTTTGGAATCACTTTCTCGTGGTTGTATTGTAATTGTTTGTTGAGTTCTACGTTCTTTTCATACATAAAATTTTTTATACATACGATGGTCGTCAAGTCTTTAATATCAGTAACGCGCATCATCCTCACTTACTGTAAAAACTTTATCGAACCCACCTTTTTCCGAACCCGTACGGAAGCAGATTATTACATGTGCATCTTTTGATATGTGTTAGTTTCCTAAAACTGCTGTTTAAGTTATTTCAACTTTTTTGTTAAAACATTGCTGGGCGCAGACTTTGAAGTTAGATCGAATAACCGTTATATTTTAAAAACAATTCAAAACAGATATGAAGGTTTCTTACTCAACTATATTTATTGTAAAGGGATAAGGTCGTATAGTCTAAAGAACCTGATGTTCTAAAATGTAATTGATTAAATTAATTTTTAACTCTTAAGAGAAGGTTGAAATTTATTCAGCTTGGAACACGGAAAATATTATTTCAGCTACAAATCAACGAGGAATATTTCCCACACTTTGCACGTGGAACTTTTCTTCTGACCTTGTTCACGAAATGCAAAGGAATCAATAAATCTTAATCGTTTTAGGGCTGGTAGCCAGCGTTTCTTATAAAATTGTTTTTAACGCACTTATTAAAATTGTTTAGATATTCTTCCTGTTTTCCTCTTTTTCAGCGTTTTGAGGTATGTGGAAACTCAACAGAAACGACCAAACGACATATTCACTGAATTTCACTGTTTCCAAATCGATCAGATCGTGTCGAATATTCCACCGAAACCCCTGGCAATGTCTTTCTTGGTGCCCATATTCCGCGTTTGGTTCTGGGGAATGGCGCTCTCAATCACTACCTTTTGCCTCGATCTCAAGCGACATTTCTTTGTTAATAAAACGTTTTTCAAGGATTAAATAGTGGTGATAAGACTCAGAACTAACAATATTCCTACAAAAATCGTGTATTCATTTTTCATATAACATTGTTTTGTAATAGTGGTGTTTGATGATTTGTAAATTAACCTAATATGATAGTTTCAATGTTCTCATCGCAGTCTGTCACCAACTTACTTTCCAAAAGAAGTAATTGTTATATAATTATCAGATTGATGATGAATTTGCGTGTGGCAAAGTTAAACCTTAGATATTATTGTCAATCCTGCGAGCATTTTTTTCTGGAGAAAAGGTTGGTCTCTAATTATTCAGATTTAAAAGCGTTTATCTACGTAAAAAAAATAAAACTACACTGTTAAGAAACTGCTTAGCGATAAAAGTAAAAAAACTAATCTGGAGAAGGGTCATTAATTTAGGGAAATGCTCAGCTTTTCTGTTGTAAAAGATGAAAAATAGGTGTTTTCATAAAATCCGGCTATGTTGTTTTCCTCCCGACAAAAATTGCCCCCTCAGTCTTTGATGGGAGTTCAGTTCAGTACGTTCCATTTCTAAAACCGTCGGTGCTACTCGCATGAATGTACGTCAACAAGCTGGCAAACATGTTTCCCGAAAAATCAATAATAACCAAAGACTACAGAAGGTTACATGTCCCTTCCTAAAGTATATCACCTCCTAGGCTGTTCTTTGATGGGGATTTTATGAAAACACCTATTGCTAATCGTATGATACGACAGATACGATAGTAAATTGTTTTTAGAGGAAATAAATCTGCAATATTTAGGTTAACATTTATATGACTTACTTAGTTTTGTTTAGTTTTTTTCTCGAAGATATTGGGTCGGAGATTCGCGTCTTTATGTTTGCTCGAAGACCTATTTGTAAGTTTCTGGAAATTTGTTCAGGGTTAAGCAATTTTTTCCTTTTCATTAAGGACTATTCTAGCTTTTCGCTTGTTTTATCACTCTTTATAAAACATTTTAATGTTTTAGAAATATAATCTAAGTCAATGGTGTACTGAAACAGAATTAATTTGTTGCAAGAAAATGATTTGTTTTGGAATAATGATAAAAAGTGCCGCGCAGGGTTGGCAAAATCCTTGTTTTTTTCAAAAAGAACAAAAACAATGTTTTTTATTGTTTTAAACAAGATTAATTGTTTTTAACTGTTTTTAAATCAAACAATAAAAACACATAATAAACAATAAAAACTATGTTTAAAACACTATTCATTATACTTATGAATGGAATCAGACTCACGAGTAAACTCATTTAAAGAAACATTACATATCATTAAACGTATTATCATAAGTGGCATAATTATCCTAAGTGTGTCAATAAGATGAATTTTTCAATGATACCATGTTTAACGAAAGTGACGTAAATTACGTCATAGTAGAAGGAAAGTAAGGTCGACACGTCGATCCCAGGTTCAGGTTTAGGTTCGGGATCGAGATCCGGGATTTAAGGGGTGAAATGGGGATAAAATCATCGAAAAGTCGATGTATTTATGATATTTCTCGCGACGATTTGTTTTTTTCGTATATCAACATATTATGTTCAGGCCCAACTTGTTTATTTATCTCCGCTTATCTTGAAAGACACTTGAACGAATATCTTATCGCGTTTTATAGTACGGAATAAGTTAAAATGATGTAAAAAGTGATAACCTGGGCGGCGCGCGAACGCGGATTCCCCGGGGGACGCGGTTAATTTGAATTTAAGAGTGTTTTGACGTCATGGAATATGGGACGCGGTTAACGTGCGCGGATTGGGGCGCGGTTAATTTGAATTTAAAACATGGAATATTCGTTAAAATGACGTAGAATGGAAATATTTTTAAACTTCATTTTAATATCAGTGTAGTACTTAAATATGCTTGACACTTGAACCTATCTCACGAGTATTTCAAACGAATATCTAAAGTTTAAGTATGAGAAACGTATCGTTCTCAAGTATTGTAATTGTACACGTGATTCCGTATGAGGATCGGGTAAATTCCTATATACGTAACGCGATACACTTCAAAATGCGTATACGTAGAATGGAATTAATTTTAAACTCCATTTTAATAAATAAGATATCGAAGATAAATAATTTCAGAGTATAAAAAGGGAAAACCATATAATAGTAAGACCATATTTAGAAAGTTCACCATCTGAATTGTATTGGAAGTGACTCCGAGGAACCTTAAAATGTAAATAGGAATGATCAGTGATAATTCTTAACTTTGTCTTAATGTATTTATTTTATAGGAATTGTTCATTTCCGTGTCTGCTGACAAAGGGTTAGTCGTTTATGCAGATGAAACCATCTACTGCGGTCTATTAGATTTAACAAAGGGTATCAAACTAACAGAAGCGGAAATGCAAGAGATATATGGACAAAGAAAGATGCCATTGAAGCTTATTTCAATAACGAAGCTGAAACTTCGTGGGTTTTCACAGGTTCTGAAACCAAACGGTTTTCGGTTCATAGATTTGCTGAACAAAACGTTTTAGATGTTAGACAAATGTACCATGGTTATGGAGTAAACTATGGAAAACTGTTACCGACTAAAGAGGGGGTAGCTTTCGCTCAATCTTCTTGGTTGAATTTCCTCGACCAGTACGAGTCTATTCAGAAGTGTTTAAAGAAAATCAAGGAAATAAAGGAGGCGATGACTAACGTTGTAATTAAACAATTACACGAAGCTCTTAGGAAAGCGTGCAATCGCTGTCAAATTGATCATCCATCTCAACTCCAGCATGATTGTATCATGATGGATTATTCTAAGCGTGTAGATTTGCATTTTTATGAAATAATTATGTCGGTAGATTGTGAAAATATTATTGAAATGTTTACTATTCGCTGTGAATTGTCGAAAGAAATTTTAAATATTATAATGTCACTAATAATAAAAACTTGTTAAAAAACTAATAAAATTGATTGCACTAATGTTGCGATTCTCATTTACCATTATGGATTTAAGCTTACAACATCCAATGAATGGGCTTGTAGCCGGGTCCACCCAATGCGGAAAGTCATTCCTGGTGGGACGGTTGATTCAATATAAGAAGACCTGCATATCCCCTCCTCCGGAGAGGATAATATGGTGTTATACCGAGTATCAGCCGAAACTATTTCAATCAATATTAGAACACACACCTTCAGTCGAGTTTCACGAAGGGTTACTCGATGTTAATATATTAAACCCGCAAATTAGGAATTTAGTTATTTTAGACGATTTATTATGCGAGATATCTAATAATAAAGATGTAACTAATTTATTTATTCGTGGATCTCATCACAGAAACACCTCCGTGCTAATTTTAATGCAAAACCTTTATTACCCCGAAAAAGAAATAATAACTTTAAATTTAAATGCTCATTATCTATTTATTTTTAAATCACCACGAGATAAATTAACAATTTATCATCTCGCGAGGCAGATATCTCCAACCAATAGCAAATACGTTATTGATGCGTTTCAACAAGCTACGTCACGGAAGTTTGGGTATTTATTAGTTGACTTGAAACCTCACACCCCAGATCAGTATTTACTACGAACAGGTTTAATACCGGGTGAAGAATCGGCTGTCTTTATTCCAAAATGAAGTGTATTATAGAAGGGAATTTTTTAGGGTTAATCGAGTGTGGATTATTAAAGAATTAGCTTACGTAGTATTAGAAACTGAAGAATCGGAAGTGTTTACTTTCAAATCTCCATGCCCTTTCAAAGAGCTTTCAAACGAAGATAAAAGACAATGCAGATGGATATCTCATAACATTTGTCACCTTCGATGGGATGACGGCGAACGTCCTTACAGAACGAGACGTGACATTTGCAATCAGATAGCGGAAAAAGCGACTTCGTTTTTCACCAAAGGTTTAGAAAAAGCTGCAGTATTATCGACACTCCTCGGTGTTCCAGTAACTAACATCGAAGATACCGGTTGTCCTAAATTATCAGAACTAGAAGACGTTGAATTAGACTGTCCTTTTCATTCCGAAACTGTTCATTGCGCTTTAAGAAAGGCTAAGAAAATCTCTAAATGGATGTCTCAAAACGAGTTAAGAAAAACATAGACTTTCTACGTTTCCTAACATCCTGTAATCTAAATCAAAGAAAGACGGCTATTACATACGCTAGCAAGGAAGCTATATTGGCTCTCGTTGAATGTTGTATAAATGTATTGCACGGAACAATTGAACTGTCAGAACGTCATCGTAAGCGGTTAAAGAAACATAGCGCGGCTATACGAAACGTGTCGAAGAAGAACCCTTTATCAAAACGACGAAAGATTCTGGTACAAAAGGGTGGTTTTCTTCCATTTTTATTAGCGCCACTGCTATCTATCGTTAGCTCAGTCGCCGGAAGTGCAATAAGCCGAGCTATAAACCGATGATGGCTCGAAAAATGCTTCTAGTACCTGAAGATGTAATGGAGAGATTAAAAAACACTACACCTTCCAAAACAGAAGAAACACCTGAACTTCAAAAAGAGAAGACACTCGATGATGAAATGAAATCTATTCTAGATAATCCAAATTTAAACGAATCAGAGAAATTAGCATTATACAATCAAACTCTCCAACGACGGTTAACTTACGTACGTAAAGAGCAAATCTCTCCCGTTATTGAAAACTCTGAACGACCTAAAACTTGGTTCGCAAAAATATCTTATTCTCTACCTGCAACTTATGTTAGTGATGCAATTTCATTATACCGAGATATATTAGATGGACTAACTCAGGAGAGCTTTCTATTCGAGGACAAGTGATTGGAGGATCTAATATAATCGATCTTTTGTATGACGCTGTGAGAAAAACGCCTGGAACAGCGATTGATCCTATAGGAGTTACAGAGTTTTACGAGGGCATTCATAAGTCAAATATTTCAAAACGTTTAATTAAAAATCCTGTAAGATTGACACTGTTAAAAACATTCGCTGTATTTCATACACCGCCAAGTAGTTCAATGTTATCATCATCTTCACCTAGTCCTCTAAGACCTTGGATACATACTAAATAAAATATATTAACCTGATAATGTTGTTCTCATTTCATAGTATAAGCCTACAATGGAAGGTTGTACAGAAACGGTCTCTTTAGGACTTTTAGCCTATTTATCACAATCATTTTCAAAATCACCGAAATTTATCACAGCTGTATTAATTATCATAGTTATTATAATATTAGAATTATTTAATTTCCTTTTTTGGCGTTACATGCCATTACATCAAAATATTACCCGATATGGAGAAAGAACTTGAGAAAATCTATACTAATCCCGCAGACCCAGGGTCATTCGCTGGAGTTCGAACGCTCTATAATTCAGCTCGAAATAAAGGTTTAAAGGTTTCATTGGAAAAAGTAAAACAATTTCTAATAAAGCAGGATACATATACGCTGCATAAACCCGCTAGAAGACGATTCAAACGAAATCGAACTATTGTTTATGGAATTGACGAACAGTGGCAAGCGGACTTGGCAGATTTTCAGAAGCTGTCTAAATATAGTTCAGGATCTCGCTACGTATTATGTATTATTGACATATTTAGCAAATACGCTATGGCTGTAGCGGTTAAAAATAAGAAAGGTGTAACAATTTTAGAAGCGTTACGTAACGTTTTTGAAAAAGGTCGTCAACCGAAAATAATTCAAAGTGATCATGGAAACGAATTTGTCTGTCAAGAAGTGCAGAGTGAATTACAGCGAAGGGGTATTAACTTTTTCGCTACTCGATCAGAAATAAAAGCGTCTATTATTGAAAGATTCATTAGAAAATTTAAATCTCGTTTATATCGCTATTTCACGCAGAATAACACCCTTAAATATATCGACGTTTTAGATGATATTATTAACGCTTATAACAATAGTTATCACAGATCAATTAAATGTAAACCCGCTGAAGTTACTCTAGATAACTCTGCTAAAATATGGAAAAATCTTTACGGTTCGGTAAATTTTTCTCCTCCGTTAACATACGCGTTTGAAATTGGAGATATTTGTAGAATAAGTAGAAATTTATCAATTTTCGATAAGAAATATAACCCGAATTTTACTACAGAATTGTTTAAAATAGCTGACTGACTACCACGTGACCCATCTGTATATAAGCTGATGGATTTAAATTCTAACCCCATTTTAGGAGTATTCTATCGAGAGGAGGTTCAGATTGTTGGACGAGATTTAAAAGACTGTTACTTCATAATCGAAAAAGTAATAAAAAAGAGGAGAAAATCGGACGGCCGCGTAGAACTGTATGTCAAGTGGTCAGATTAAGACCCTACATTTAATTCTTCGATACAAGAAGTGGAATTAAAATGAGTTTTTACGTAACGCTACCTTCTGATTCCTCGTCATTATATTACCAAGATAATAGCGTTGGTAAATTTCGAACGTATTTAGCTGAACCGTTAAGATTTGAGGAACAGTACGAAGTTGGATTAGCGGAAATAAGCTATCCTCGGACATGGCATAACGTTCGAAAACCTAATCTATTGGTTATTAAATACCCTCTCGAATATGATAAAATGACTGATAACCATCTAGTTAAAGACCCTCTCGAATATGATAAAATAATTGAAGTTCCCGATGGTTTTTATAAAACTCCGGAAGAACTATTACATGTTATGAACGTACACAACCAAGAAGAACAAGTTACATTCGCTTATTTAAATTATTCTAATCGAATTAAAGTTAAATTGCAACCGAAAGTCAGAGCTGTAATTGGCCCCGATCTATCGATTTTACTAGGTTTTAAGGATAGAAGAGATATAGATTTCACCATTTTAAATTCAATGATAACCCCCTACCCAGTTGATATGAACGCTGGGTTACATTCCCTATTCGTTTATTCTGATCTGGTTGAAAATAGCGTTGTTGGGGATAGTTTAGCACCTTTATTAAGAATCATAAGCGTCGAAGAGAAAGCCGAGTCTAATTGGAAAACAGCTACAAAAATATTTTCACAACCTCATTACCTACCAGTCGTGTGTAATAATATTAAGACTATAGAGATTAATATCACAGATGATTTAGGTGAGCCAATACAGTTTCATAGTGGAAAAGCTCACGTTGTATTACATTTTAAACCCCGTAAAATGTGGACTTCACTATAAACCTTTAATCATTCAGGACACACCCTCATTCTAGCTTAAGAGAGCGAACAGTTAACATCATGAGGTCTGAATATTCATCTTCAAGAACCGATTATGAAAGTTACTATTTAAACCAGGTTGGTTTCGGTGGAATACCTGTATATAGAGGTTTAGCTGTGCAAAGAGGACATGGACTAGGAAATATATTATCTTCAGCGTTTAGATTCGCGGTACCTTTACTGAAGAAAGGCGCTTCTTACTTGGGAAAAAAACTTTTAAGTACCGGAGCGAAAGTAGCGACCGATGTTGTTAGCGGAGTCCCAATTAAAACAGCGCTTAAATCGCATTCTATTAACGCTGGAAGGGAAACTTAAGCTTCAGCAGCTGATGAAGCCATGAGACTAACATCTTCAGCTACGGATCATATTTAAAGAATGACGGGTTCCGGAAATAAAAGGAAACGAACTCAGTCGAAAAGCGCCACTTCAACAGCAGGCAGGATAGCGAAAGGACGGGTCCCTAAACGTTCCGATATATTATCATAATGTCCCTTTTACACCCGCACTCGGTTGAATGTATAAATTCCGAGCTAGATTTGTTTCAAGTACCTATGACACAATCTTCGCTTATTGGTGGAGAATGGGTTGAGTATAATCCAATATCAAATATAGTTGATAACGCATCAATTACATTTTCTATCAACGGTAACTCTGAAACGTATATAGACCTTTCACAAACTTTGTTGCACGTTCGAGTTAAGGTAACTAAAGATAATGGCCAACTACCGCAACCCGCGGTTCCAGGTGTTGCGGGTGGAGCCGCCGGAACTCCAGCCGACAATATCGCCCCCGATAATTTGTTTCTTCATTCGCTTTTTAGCGACGTCCACGTATTTCTCAATGAAAGATCAGTAACACCTTCCAGTCAAAATTACGCTTATAAAAGTATGATACAAACTTTATTAACGTTCGAAGATTCTGCGAAAAAAAGTTATTTAACGAGTTCACTTTTTTATCGGGATACACCTGGGAAGTTCGATTCATTTTTCGATAACGATGGTTTCTCTAAACGAGCGAGTTTAGCGCTAAAAGGGGCGATTGACTTGTTAGGCGTAGTCCATACTGATTTATGTCAACAACCACGCTTTTTATTAAATATGGTTGATTTGAAATTTAAATTCGATAAAAATAGAGCAGCTTTTTGCGTTCACTCCGACGTTAAATGTAAAGTGGAGATTTTATCAGCTTCCCTTTATCTGAGGAAAGTTAAAGTGATACCGGAACTATCTCTCGCTCAAGCCAAGGCTCTACACTATGGAACCGCTAAATATCCTGTAACTCGTTCGGAGTGCACCTCATTTTCTATACCCGCTGGTCTTATGACTAGTCTGCAAGATCATTTATTTACCGGACAAGCACCCAAGAAAGTTGTTATCGGGTTTGTGGAGCAAAAAGCGTTTCTAGGAGATTTGAAAAAATCACCGTACAACTTTCAACATTTAGATTTATCAAGCATTGGATTGTACATTGACGGTAACAGCGTCCCTCATAAGGCGTTATCTCTAAACTTTGAGGAAAATCAATATATTCAAGCGTATTGCAATCTTTTCATTCAAACTAATCAGTGGAACGTAGATGAAGGAAATCAGATAAGTCGGGAAGATTACCCTAACGGAAATTGTTTATTCGCGTACAATTTAACCTCGGATCTTAATAACAACGCTAATCACTTGCATCTTGCAAAAAACAGTAACCTGAGATTAGAATTAAAATTTGCAAAACCGTTACCGGAGATGATTTCCATTCTAATTTACGCTGAGTTTCAAAATTTGATAGAAATTGATAAAAATTGAACCGTGATTTTCGATTACAGTAATTAATGGATTCGGTACAGATAACTAAAATTCTTGAAAAAGATTTAAGTACTAAAGGTATATTTCGAGGCGTGTTCGCGGCTGACAAGCTACCAAATATGTAAAAATATTCCCTTCGCTATTTATTGTAAATACCGATACGAGTTCTGGGCCTGGAGAACACTGGGTTCTAAAATATTTTTCTAAACATAAAAATAGTGAATTCATGGATTCCTTTGGAAACCCGCCAGATTATTTTAAATTTAATGACTTTATTGAACGAAACAGTAAAACTGTTACTTTTAATTCCAATCAATTACAGAGTAATTCTAGTAATACGTGTGGAGCATTCTGTATCTATTTTGCTATAAACAGGTGTAAAGGAATAGAAATTTAAAACATTGTGTCTAGGTTTAAGAAAGATAAAAATGTAAACGATAAAATGATTAAAGAGTTTATGTACAAAATGTATTCAATAAAATAATTTTTTTACTATTAATAGCAATAGCAGTTTTTATATATACATAAATACAAGCATTCATTATCATTTTCCAATATCTTTATGACCGTGCGCTAAGGTACGAACCCCGCAGGGTAGAATATATCTCTTATCATCATTTGGTGATAAACAAAGTTTAATAGTATTTAAAGTAAATAGCTCATGCTTGAAACTAGCTATACGCATCATCTCGGCGGACATGGTTTCTTGATTAAAAAGACAACGTTCAGTCTTCGTGGCGGATGACGTTCCTAATAACGTTCATAGCAACGTCCTTGCAAACCTTTTTATGGTTTAAAATTGACTCTAAAGATTTCCCCAATCGCAACTCCTTTTCTATCTCTTCAGCGGTCTTAGACAATTTAATAGAATAAAGCTTTGGACGAAGTCCTACAAAGCTTTGATTTAACTGTGAATTTGTCTCGTCTTTAAAATAGCCGAGAGCTTTTTTATTCTGATTAGAATGAAGGAAATGCGAAGGTGTATAATCAGAGAAGTCAAATCGGTTTTTATGAACTTCAAAGTCTTTATAAACATCATCCGTCTTAATGTTGTACGTTAAACTGTCTGTAAATATTTTATATATTAGTACTATTTAAATAAAAAAATTCATATTAAATTAAATTACCAGTGTCTGTAAATAATAGTGATGCTTTGTTCCCATGCGTATTTTTTATGAATCCATAATGGAACCGATACATGAGCTCCTTGGATAAATCTAGAATGGTGAATCCAGTAAATATAGGCCGGTTAAGAACAATTTTAGCTCTCTTCTTATGAGCGCCGGCTAACTCTTCATTAAAGATGGTAAAGTGTTCAAACTGCGGGGAACTTGTAACTTTTATCATTCTTTCTGGTTTATGAATCAACTCGAAATTTATATGCTTCCTTAGATTTTCCATTGTTTTTCTAAAGAATTAAATGAAGTTAGGGAAAAAAACAGCAATAAATTATTTAAATTGATTTACCCGAAAACAGAGTTAACCATAAGTTTCCAGAAATTCTTTTCAAATGAGCTCTTGGATAATTTCTTCTGTTCAGTGTTGAATCTAACATATTTCTCCAACCATTTTCCTTGAGTGAAGGTTAGAGCTCGAAGAACCTTGGTTATTTTCAAACCTAATTCTACATAATATTTTAAATTGCGGTAATGTACTATGTATTTCTCTTTATTATTTAAATTAGGAAGAAGTTTTGGTAGACTTTGATTCTCCTTAATATTTAATTTTCCTAAGAGATCTTTGGAGTATGGAGATAGCATATCATGTGTAATAACTTTAGATTCCGCCGCTACTGGGAGATCGTTATGTAAGTCAGGCAACTCTGGAGGATATTCAAGATCCACCTGCAAAGGAAACAATTCTTTAAAAATATAATTTAATAATTATAACACTTGTTATTTACCTCTAAAATGTATCCGTTTTCAACGTTATTGGGAATACTGAGAATATTTTCACAGTGTTTGCAAATAATCCTCCTGAACCCACTGGAAGTCGCCTAGCGGTAGTGGTTCACACATAACAGCACCGTACAAATTATTCGCATCTTCAATTAAGTTAAATTAAGTTAATTAAAATAATTAAAATTAAAATAATTAATTTTTTAATGTAAATTACCTAAATAGCATATATAGGGTCAATGGAGGTAAGTGTGATCAGGGGGTAAGTGTGATCACCCCTTATTATTTCCCCAAATAATATTATAACATAATATTTGATGAATGGATATTGAAATATACTTAATTGTTCACATTTTGTATATTTTCCATATTAATTTGAATTAAATTTCGTTTTTAAAAATTTTAGTTGAATTAATGTTATACTCTTCTACACGTGTTTTGAGATTTTATGCCCAAAAGAAAAGTTGTGTAATTTTTTTTCTAACTGACAAACCGATTTTACATTTTGGTATTTTGTAGTCTGCTTAACCTTTTACCTGCTAGGAAAATTTGGTGTTTTTGCTAATATTTTGAGGTTTTCAAAATTTAATCTGAAAAAGGTCTTTCAAAATTTGCGGTGCATTATTGGGACACCATATTTATCCGCTGTATACAATTTCATTGCGATTGATCAAGGATTTCACAAGATCACAATTAACCAACCTTCCTATCAACTTGGCCCGCATTTTGGGGGTAAGTGTGACCACACGAAGATATTATTTTAGATCTACGAAAAAATTTTACCTTTATTGGGACACCATTTTAAACCTCTGTATGCAAATTTATCGCGATTGGTCAAGGATTTCAAGTGATCACAATTACCCCACCCCCATATCACACTTGCCCCGCATTTTGGGGGTAAGTGTGATCAGTAACGGAGTTAAATTAAATAATAAATATTTATATCACTATTTAATTGATATTATATTTGATTGCGTGGTTGTGTAGGATAAAGAGGCCGTATTAATTGTACCAATTCTTAAGAGGGTGCTATTTTTAGTTTAAGAGTAATTTCGGGTAAACGCCAAAAAAATATATTTTGATCACACTTACCTCCATTGACCCTAACTGCTCTCTTTAGACGAATCATATGTGTCGGTCATATACTTGTTATTCGCTTCAAAATAACGAGTTGAGATCATTGAAACACCGCCTCGAATACCTAAAAATTCAATGTAAATACAATAATATTTAAAATATCAAAAAGCGTTACCCTTTTCAATAAATAAGTGTTGATCTATATCAAGTATGAGATCGAGGCGAACATCGGTCATCTTCAAAGCTGCTTGCCAGGCTAAACCTGGTGCGGTGTAAGCGTGAGCGGGATATAATTTATAATGAGTTATAGGTAATGTTCTAAAATTTTCAAAAACGTCGGCTAAGAGCAAAGCATTGCTTTTCACATAGAGGTCGGTGTATTTCCCTACGAAAACCGAGGTTAAGAGATTTGAAATATTTATACTATAGTAATTTTACCAAATGTTTGAATATTAAACGCTGTCCAAACATTTTGGGCGTGTAAATAATCAGATTCTAAAATATTTTGATTTTTCAATGAACTGAAAAACGCTTCTCTAGATGGCAGCATCGTCTCGTCAAATTTCTTTTCATCGTCCATATACTCATACGGGTAGATTCCCTTCCGCAAAAGCAGTTGAACTTTATCACTTTCAAAATATTTCTTTACAATCTGAAATTTACTGGCTCCTTCCAAAACGAGATTAGATACTAGAGCATCGAGGCTATCGCTTAGAAATCGATAAGAGTCTAAAAACCGAAATCTCCCTAAAAATAATAATAAAATTACTGTTAAGGTTAAATTCATAATTAAATATATTTTACCTAGTTTGAGTGAAATATAATTTTCGCTAGTGGAAGGAATACAGTCAAGTGTCTGTTCCTTAAAATGACCAATCTCCTGACATATAAGATGTAAATCGTATCTATGAAGATTTATTATTATTATTAGGTTTATTTCCTGGTTAATTAACTTAATAAATTCACCTGCTAAGGTTATGAAGGAAAATAGGGATAAATTCTGGAACTTTCTTTTGAAGATTACAGAGGTTATGCGCTGGACCCCTATATTTACCGCTGAAATGACAATGATCTCGAACAGCGGGCATATTTCCCTGATTTAGCTGCTTCTGACAAATATAGTAAAGCGTAGCAGCTTGAAACTGTTCCTCCTTATTCAGGGTAATAATCATTGGTACATTGGTCTCAATGAGTTCCATCAACTCCTTCTCTAATTCCAGAATAGACTCCAGAAATCTTCGAGTTGCATCTTGTCCTCGATAGCAATCGGTTCGAACAGGTACACCTATAAGTATCTTATTGTAATATATCTAAAAGGGAATTTTGTCAAATAACTTACCGTTAGGTCCAACAAGCACCCACGAATACGCGCAGCTGATGTGCATGTTTACCTTGCTGGTATTTATATCAGGATCTAGATCACATCCTTGAACTCTCGGTAGGATTCCTTCAAAATCGGCGTAAAATACATACTGCACCTAATAATTTCATTTCATTAAGTGTTAAATTAAATAATTTTTATTTTTACTTTTTCCGTCCACTCATATTTATCAAAATAAAGCGTCTTCTTCTTGGTAGGGAAAACTGTTTTTTGGACGCCGTGGGTGGCGCATTCTTCGATATGTGCATCACGTCGCTGTTCCGCGTTATTACCGCTGAATCGGTAAAGACACATTCTAATACAGAAAATAATTAGTAGATTGCAAACTAATATATTGGAAACTAAATTACCTGCAATAATAACTTGTACTTCTGTTTTTTGTTAGATGCTGTAACAGTTTTCCTAGGTCTCGTATAAGACAGTAATGTCTATTCCCATCGTCAATATCTTTAGTTTCATCGGTGATGTATAGCAAATCACCTCCCTTTCCTTACCACACTTGTTGGCGCTTACGTAAAGGGGGAATATATCTCCCGAGAAGCCAAACACAGATATTGATAAATTACTCATTAATTCAAATTTTTTAAGTTCCGTAGCGTTTAATTTGAAAGGGAAAGATATATCACTGGTATCAAGTTCATTTTCATAAGGTGTATATTTGGAAACCCTGTTAAAGTGATGAAGCAAAGAAACTGGGTGAAGTTTAGCTAGAATTGACCAGAGAAAACATTTCTCATCATTTTCGTTTCTAATATTAAGAATCGCACGATGTTGAGAGAGTTTTTTAATTAGTTCCATATACGATGACCCCCGTAACGGCTGGTAAGATGCTACATTTAATTCTACATACAGAATACGATCAATTACCCAACCCGATCCGGTCAAAAATATAATGTTTTAGTTCAAAATATAACTTTCCGCTGCTGACTGTATTGTTTCAATGCAGTCATTCAGCTGGTCTTCAATTACATCGGCCGTTAATGTTGTCTGCATAATGCTCCGGAAATAGGGTCTCACTTCCGCACTTTGCTCTTCACCTCCCAAAGGTCTCATATAAACCGATCTTACGAGTAAGAACCCCTTAATTCCACGTTTACTAGCCAGTCTTTCCATTAGAAATTTACGAAAAGCAGCTCGATAACGTCCAATAAACATCCCTGCATCAATATCATAGTCCTCGGCATTGTAACGGATAGACGCTAGCGTATCATTTAGGGCCTGGACCATACTTGGGGATGCTGGCGGCGTTTCATCAAGTATTGGTGAGGCAGGAACAGGTGATGGTGTTGGGCTGTTGGGTAAAGCTGATACAGATGGTTGGATAGATTCCAGTTGAATGTCTTGAAGCAGACTAGGTGACAGTGGTGTTCGGGAAGATGCTGGCGAACGTTGCATTGGTGACGGTGTGCGAGACAGGTCCATGGGTTTGGAAGGGCCGGGTGCGTTCAAGTCATGAGTTCGTTGATGGCTCTTGATATTTTCCAATCTAGAACAGTCTTACCACATACTTCACAGACAAACTTATGTCTATCACCGTGTACTTCTCTAATATGCCGATTTAAGGGGGACTTGGTAGCGAAACTTTTCGCGCACGTAGAACATGTATACTGAGCTTTAGGCATATTGCATATAGCTACCGCATTTAACCGTGGAATGACCTCCCACAACCCTATACAACCCTTTTAAAGTATATTCAAGTATCATTTGAGAACGATACGTTTCTCATACTTAAACTTGAGATATTCGTTTGAAATACTCGTGATATAGATTCAAGTACCAAGCATATTTAAGTACTACAATGATATTAAAAATTAATTCCATTCTACGTATACGCATTTTGAAGTGTATCGCGTTACGTATATAGGGATTTACCCGGTCCTCCTACGGAATCACGTGTACAATTACAATACTTGAGAACGATACCTTTCTCATACTTAAACTTTAGATATTCGTTTGAAATACTCGTGAGATAGGTTCAAGTGTCAAGCATATTTAAGTACTACAATGATATTAAAATGAAGTTTAAAAATATTTCCATTCTACGTCATTTTAACGAATATTCCATGACGTCAAAACACTCAAATCCATGTTTTAAATTCAAATTAACCGCGCCCCAATCCGCGCACGTTAACCGCGTCCCATATTCCATGACGTCCAAACACTCTTAAATTCAAATTAACCGCGTCCCCCGGGGAATCCGCGTTCGCGCGCCGCCCAGATTATCACTTTTTACATCATTTTAACTTAATTCCGTACGATAAAACGCGATAAGATATACGTTCAAGTGTCTTTCAAGATAAGCGGAGATAAATAAACAAGTTGGGCCTGAACATAATATGTTGATATACGAAAAAACAAATCGTCGCGAGAAATATCATAAATACATTGATTTTTCGATGATTTTACCCCCATTTCACCCCTTAAATCCCGGATCTCAATCCCGAACCTAAACCTGAACCTGGGATCGGCGTGTCGACCTTACTTTCCTTCTACTCGTCTTTTTTTTCAGTGATGAAATTTACGTAATGTGTTTGCGAAGCGGCGTCTGTGGCGCGAGCATTAAAAATACCATATAGGGTACTTGAATGGAATTCGCGAGTCCTACGTTTTTTGGGTCTGTTTAGAACAAGCTCTAATTGAAGATTTTCTGTGGGAAAGGCTCCTATTGGCACACTTTGGGTAATTATTCCACTTATGGTATTATAAATAAACTCACAGGGAGAAGAACCAAAGTATACGCTTATTTAAACGAGCCAAGAATTTTGCTAAGCGTTGTTGACCAACCATTGACGGCCTTAGGGTTTTCGCTGCCCCATGCGAATATTACCTAACCTGAAGTACGGTTTTTAATATAGCTATCCTCCTGGAATTTTCGGTCGCATAGTACTAAGAAATGGTAAAATAACTAGTTATCCACACAAGGTTTTTAGTTTTGGTTTATTGAAATGTGCACGTCTGCAGTCATAAATCATCACAAATAAACCATGTTATAAGAAATAAGAACTTAGATACCTCTATAATATTAAGACTTCCTTCACATCATAAAATTTCTAAAAAATCGAGAAAGGGGACCGAAATCCCTTGATGTTTATCTAGGAGTGCCGCCTAGTCGGTGTTAACACGATGTGTCCAGACCAGCCGTGTTTCTTGTAACTTAAAACCCGGCACAACCCGACTAAACAGCAACCCTACTTTTATTTCGAGCATAGGTAGTGTCTCAAATAGATGTATATTGGCAGCTATATACATTCTATTTAAACAAAAAGACAAAATTCGTAGGTTTTTGCACTGTTAGGAAATTTATGAAATCATATCGAGCCCTTTCAGTCGCTCTTTTCAGAGAATCTTAAAATCAAACTACCAGTTATCAATACAATTTACCTTTCTTAGAGCCTTGGGTTGGTTTTTTCTACCTTTTCCCTCATATTGAATAACCAAAATCTTACAAAAAAACATTGCAAATTTACCTTATAAAAAACATGTTTTAAACAGATAGTTTAAAACGTTTAAAACAAATTGGTGTTTGTTTAAAATATTTGTTTTAAACGTGTTTTAAACACTTGTTTTAAACATTTTGTTTAAAACTTGCCAACCTTAAGTGCGTAACGGTTTTAACGTGAAAATGAACAATCGTTTTAAGGGGTGTTTAGCCACCGCCGTGAATCAGAAGTAGATTTTATTAAAATCGTAGTGCATTTAATAGTAGCTTTACAAAAACTATGTATGGATTTATTTACGTCAGAAAATGTTCGTTCAGTTATTCCTAGAACGTATCATAAATCCTAATTATGAATTTTAAATTACGTTTAATATCCGATAACTATTATTACATTTGGCGAATGGATATATTTTCGTAATGGCATTATATTAAGCTGGTTAAAAATAATTAAGATGTCAGTAAGATCAAATCGAAAATTGGCACGATCAGGCACGCAGGAACGTTTTCGATTAAGGGGGATACATTTGGAGTATTGAATTGTTCGCCCCTCTTAAACGAAAAAATAATCAAAATATTATATTTAACTAAAAATTGGGCTCGCTTTTTCAACTTGAAGAGATGTACATTGTACCCCAGTACCCCCGTTCCTACCCCACTGAGGGGCACATCCCAGTCTCACCGGCGACATCAGCGTTCTGAACCATTTCAGCAAAAGTCGATTCAATTTAACATTCTAACCCTTTACGGAAGGAAGGATTACCATTAAGCGTGTCTTTTTCAAACAGCAACAGCCAGAAAGAAAGTAAAATGAATATATCAAAGACATTTTCATTAATGCGATTTTACTTTTCATTCAAACCGCTAGATGTGACAATTTTCAACCACCAGATATAAAATTTACCACGGTCGCCCAGCGGAAGCGGAAGTAAAGTATTTCTATTAAGGCATTATTATTTTTCACTGGTAGGTGATGAAAAAAAATGTCCGGGAAAAAGTTGTAGAGCATTCTTGAAAACGTACATTTCTAACAGTGGTACATTTTCAGCGTCTTTCCTCTTTTCATGGCACTTAAATTCTAGCGTATTCTTACATCCTCAAAGACAGACCACATCGTCCTTTATCATAAGAAGGAGAAGTGTTTATCGTTCGGACAAAAGCGGGAATAACAAGTCGGCCCAGGCCATAATATTAGTTCCACATCGGTGTATTCGGGTGGGCAAACCCATACACCCTTAGAAGGCACTGGTGGGCAAACTAATACAAAAGCTGTTGAGGCTACATAATTTCTTATCATTTGATATATAAATAGCCATCCTAATGACCTCCAAATGGATGTGAACATGAACATGGGCGTCACCGTCAAAGGCCGGACGACTCACGTCGCGACAACTCACGTCGCCAACATCGCCAACGTCGCCGTTAACGGAATGACGATAATAAAAGGAAATAAATGTTGGGAATTATAAATTTTTTAAATAAATAATAAAACTTTGAAGGAACGACAAAACAATTGTTTTAATTTTTGTAATGTTAGTAACTAAACCTAAATAAGAAAAGTGAAACAGAATTTAAAAGTAAATCAATTACAAATATCACGCTCAAAATAGAAATAGGGGGGCTATTGCGCCCCCTGTTTACCTGACAGAGCTGAAACGTGAACACAGTTTAGAGGTATAGAAGTAATATAGGTGTAGTAATTTTTGAAATACAGATGCGGAAGGGTATCGTTCAGCACGAAGAAAGAGTCTTGACCCTTGGAGGAAAGAAGGTGTCCAACCTGTGGAAGCTATGATGACGAGATTCACGTGTCAGAAAGGTCGGCTTTCGTTGGCTAAACGTGTTTGAGGGGGTTCAGAGGTTTTTTGTCCACTTTTAGTTTAGTTTTGGAGGAAACATTCTGTTATGGAGTCATGTAAATAATCATATTTTGTAATACACATTCAAATATTCCCGCGTAAATATAAGTTGTTCCTATTTTGGGTTAATAGATGGAGCTAGCGTCACTAGAAGAAAACTATAACAAAAACAAGAGAGATCAGAGTTAGGAGAGAAGAATGTAGATAAGTTCATTTATTCATTATTTGTTAATAAAAAGTATTTAGTTCATAACAACCATCAGAGCTTTATTACAACTCACGACACAACACATTCAGAGATAAAACTCAGCCCTTGACATTGGCTTTAAGCGGGGCAAATGTGCTTTGGACTGGGTCACAAAGAGGAAACACTTTAATAAGCACCATACTGGTGACAGATTTGTTTAATATGAAATAGGAAATCAGTTCAAGACGCGTCAGTGCGATGATTTCATCGCAATTTTTAGGGCGTATTACAATTTTCGGGGCGTACGATATCGTACCATTCGGTCACTCTCCCTTTAAGGGTGTTGTTTGGAGGGGGCGGAAATTAACGGCACGCGTGAGGGGGCGGAAAAAACAGTTCTGTCGAATGAGACCAGCCCGCCCACCCGGATTTAATTCAAACTTCCCGCCAAACTAAGTGCTCGATGAAATATTCAAACAAAAAAACGCTCTGAAACTTTCGGACAAGAGCGACATCTCTGGACCAACTATACAAACTATAAAAGTGTTCAAGGCTAAAAGTTTAAGCAAAGGTTTGAAGAGGACGGCGTTGCTCACTTGAATAAGGCGTCGGTTTTGGAGACTACGCGGTCAGAAATTTCGGTTCGAATTCCGGTGTCGTCAATATTATAAATTATTTTTCGCAGCTCCATCTACCGTGTAGTCGTTTTCCACGACAAACAAACAACAACAAACAAACACTTAACGACATTCCGTCCATAGCAATAGTGTCACTTCGAATATATATTCGATGTGAAACTTAAAAGCCGGCTCGGACCGGATCTGATCGTTCTGCCTCCTCCCTCTCGCACTCTGGGTAAAACCAGCCATAACTCATATCTGCAAAAGCTCAGCTCGCTAACTTTGACGTGGATCTTAAAGCTGTTAAGGTAAGCGTCGTAGGAAATCAACCTTTGTAGGTTAATAAAATAAGATTCCCCGTCGTTATCGCAAGTCACGGTTATTCATTTTTTTTCACTCAATAAATTTCGCATTTCCCATAAAACTCGTGTTTTTATCGTCAAATTTACAGACGAGCGAATCAACGCGAATGGTACCTATTAGTACACGCATTTTGGATCAAAATGTAGCTAAACTATCTTGTTTTTATGTCGATGCTAGCGACATCTGTTGAAAAAGAGCTACTTCATGTCAAGCCGACACTTGCTTTTATTTGGTTTTTTTAGAACTTTGTTTACATGATTAGGTAAAATTGGTTCCATGACTAGTCTGACATTTAACCCTCTGAAATCGTTATTTATCAATATAATAGTAATTAATTCGATCTTCGTAAAGGATATATACAATTTCATTTGATTTCGGTATGGTGATTGGGTTTTAACAGACTTATTAACTCAATCACCACATCAAAATACCTTTCTCTGCGCTTAAATTTTCAAAAGCTACTAATTTCTATGTCCTATTAACCCCTTAGCATTTTGATACTCTGCAACCCGCACTGCAAATTGTAAAACCTTCCAACGCTAATAGTCTAGGGTAAGGTTAAAAATATTATCATCCCGAACCTTATTGTTTTAACTCTAAAAATAAGTTAGGTCTAATTTTCCGGTTTTTCCGCGTCACTATGTGATTAATAACTTTGCCAGTTGACCCTTCAAATCCGACGTAAATAAGACAAACAGTTGTGTTTTCTGCGTTATGTCGTGCGTCGAATGGGCTATGGCACGAAATAATTAAGACCATATTTAGGGCTGGTCATTTACGAGGGGTTTAACTATTGCCGGTATTATTTGGAACCTATTAGTGATTATCCATTCCAATGAACTGAATTTAAATACTGTGCGGGTATCCTTTCGAAAGAGACCCTAACGGCTTTTACAGAAACAAAATGGCTGTCAAAAGCAAACGGCCGGAAACATTTGTTTGGGAGTGTACATTTCCAAAAATTACTGTACCCCTTGGAAACGACGATATTAAATTCGTTAGGGATGAACGTTCCGACGAACGCGCAGTCTGGTTCCGGATGGAAGCACTGTACTTTATTTTTTATTTGTTTTTAGAAACATTTTCCTGCAATACTTTTTTCTTAATTTTAAAAATTTAATTTTGTTTTCACAATGAGTATGCGAGTCCAAAATAATCATAATGAAATATTAAGTAAAATCGACAATAAATACTTGTATTCAATACAACTAAGTAAAAAAGGGTAGAATAATAAACCTTTTTTTAATATATCATGGTTGCCGGAACACAATTAATTTATTTCTAAATATTTCTTGCTGAAATCTACATAAAACGAAAACTCATTCTTGTTACAATTTTGTCGAAATGCAACGTAATATAAGCATGTTTTAAAAAAATTTGGTGGACGGCTTAGGTTTTCGACCCCAAAACGTGGCCCAATGGACGGGAATGGTGCGATGGCCTACTTACGACACTAAGTAAACTAAATAATTGTAAAACTTGATAGCCTTACGTTTATGCTAAACAAAGGGCTGGATCAGAGAATTTCGGCTGCGGGCCATTAGTAATGAAAAATATCAAATTCTACGCAGGCAAAATGAAAATTTCAGGCTCGCAACTGCTATAAACTGTCCCTTCTAGCTGGGTAAATTATTTTTCCTATGAAAATTTATCTCGTAAGGAGTTTGTTAAATTTATAAATTTATATTAGTCTTTTTGATTTATTTTTAGTTATATCTTTCTGTTACATTTTCATATTTAATCCTTGCAAACTCTAAGCCTTCTGTAGTCCAAATAGTCAAATGCTACAAACCACGGGATAAATAACTTTTTGTTTTCTTTGAAGCACTAATTGGAAATGAGGAGTAGTTATTTTCAAAAAGAATAATTTCGGGTTTCACCCAAAGTTGTTAGGTTCCACCTATTCGGTGCATACCTTTCCTGTGTTCGGGTTCCTTTAAGTGTATACTTAATACTTTTCACCTCCTCTTCTAAATATTAACTAGAAAATCCTATAAAACATTTAAGCAAAAGACAAAGTTTTTAAAAACGACCAAACGTATTTCCTTTTTATATGAGTAGCGATGAATAGTAAACCTTTTAACCCAAATCTTATGTCATCGGTCAACAGGTTACGTTGAAGTAAGTGTTAACGCTGGATAGGGTGAAAAGTTATATTAATGGTAAAAAGTGTAGTTTTAATTACCAGAACAAGTGAAAAGTATCCCCAATTTTTAATTAGAGAATCTCACTGAACAGAATCGGGCCCTTGTTTTCTTTTTATTGATGTTTTTTTTTTCATTAATAATAGTTGTTCATATGACATTCCTCGAAGATTAGTGGAATATTTGCGATGCTTGCTTGTTTTGCAACATGTGCCGGATTCTAAATAACAGCCAACTTACAAGGAGACGACCCGAGGTGTAACCCACCGATTTTACTTTAACTCGGCGAATTAGTTGACCTTAACGAAACTTCAACCGAAAAGGTTTTTCACAACACCAAATCCAAATGTGATTTAACATGGGAAAAGAATTTTCAAAAAATTTGTAAATTGGGAATATTTTTGTATTTTTGGGTAAGAGAGACTATTTTGGGTGAATTGGTACGTCCTTGGATAAAAGCGAGTGAGATAGGGTAAATTGAGGTAAGTTCAAATATTTGTGAATAATTGCTAATTTAACTAACAATATAGAAATTTATTTAGATAAATTCGACTAAATTAGACCAATTTCAAAAAATTGGGTAAACCCGAAAAACACAATAAATTTTGGTAGATTTATGTTAAATACGAGAAATATTCGGTAATATAAGTAATAACGTGTAAATTTAATCGGCTTTGTCCAATTTAGACAAATTTACTCAAATTAGTCGTAAATCTTACCGAATTTATCTCGAATTTTCCGTATAATATTAACATTACCTTAAATTATCAGTTTTTACCCAATGTCACATTTAAAAATTTATCACATTTAAAATAGTCCCTTGGATGTGACGTTGACATTTATTAAATATATTTTTAATGAACCAATTTAATTAGCTTATTCGCATTTATTTTTTATTTCAGTTTAATTGTAATTTTGTATTTCTCGATGTTTTTTTTATTTTCGAAATCTTTCTTTATAATTTTAAAGCAATTTTTATTTTCGGAACCATATAACAAGAAAAGAGTAAAATACAATAAAACGTTTGTTCTCAATTTTCGACTTGAAACTATCAATCGTCGTGTATGAGCGCTGGACGCTCTGCATGACGGTGGACAGGTTTACGACCCGAACTCTGCAAAATACGGCCCCTAGGCCTTTCGCAGAGTTGCCCTTAAGAGTGGCTTGGGAGACCAAAGGCCACGGTCCGTCCATTCCCCACTCTCCCCCCTAATTAAGTCACCAGCTGTAAAAGAAGATTCTCGTTCTCCCGTATCGCATTTTTAAGTGTTAACACACGCTTGTATTTTCTCATCTCCTCGCGGGTGTCCACGCCAAACCATCGCATTCTATGTTTATTGTTTTTTTAAGTGTACCCCCTCATTGTATTTGAATTCCCCGCTCCCAATTTGCGCTACTGGACGCGAAAGAATTCTCTCTCTCGCTCTCTCTCTCAATACCCGTCGAACTTTCGCCTTCCTCAAAGAAACTCTTACGCCTTTCCAACATAAAAACCCATAAATGGTCCTCCACCGACAATATATATTTCTCCAAGGAGCTCATGGTCTCTCGACTTCCAACTCTCCGCTTTTCGTCATACCACTATTTTCCCACCAATCAACAGAGCTTTAACCATCTTTACGATACCGTTCTTTCAACTTTATCCAATCAAAAAAATATAAAAGGGGCTCGACCCAGAAGAAAAACCCTGGACACGAGGGCAACTGTCGAAGAAGCCAAGAGTCGAAGGACGAGTGTCAAGGAAGACGTTTGGACAGCGAGTGCGAGGAGCTAAAGTTAGGAAAATAAGAGTAGGGACGGATAAGTCCTGAGAAAAAGATACCTAGAGGTACAATTAGGCGAAAGTTTCTTAGACCACGATTATCCGAGTGGACCACCGTCAAAGCCAAATCGCGCGCACGACCACCGACAGGGTGAGCTATTAAACGTTTATGGTGCTACTGTTTATCTACCGAGAGAGAGAGAGAGAGAACCCCCACCCCATTTTAAATATAAGCCGGTGACATGAAAATTATATTATTTTAGTGTATATTGCATGATTTGCATGAATATTTTAATAGTTTAAGGTAAATTGTTGTTTGTATAGTTTTAAGCGTCATTACTTGTTTTATTGTGTATTACATTAATATTGATAACTTAAATATATGGTTTGGACACCCGATTGTTAAGTTCTTTACTCACTGAAACCTATCATCCCCTAGACACAACCCCAAACCCCGGGTGATCATATACATACCATTAGACGAGACCCTTCTTTCACCTTTGTTAGCGCTAGGGATACCATATTAAGATTAATTTTTTCGTCATCGATTAATTTTAGAGTGACACCAATTTAATCGACTTTGTCCAATACTAGGCCTGTGCGAGTCCTCTTTTTATGGTTTCGAGTCGAGTCTCGAGTCCAATTCCCGAGTACTCGTTCGAGTCCTCGAGTCCTTAAGAATTAGTTCGAGTCTGTTCGAGTCTTAATTTTCTGGTCGAGTCTGTTCGAGTCTTAATTTTCTGGTCGAGCCCAGTTAAAGTTAAAAACATTTTGAATCTCCAACATAGTCATTTGAGTCCTAAATTTGTCAAAGCCATTTTAAGTAATAAGAACTTAGAAGCAATTTTATTTACTATTTGTTGGTATTTATTTAGAAAAAATCATATATTCATTTTCTGGTCGAGTTATAAATACTAAAAGTCTTAACTTATACTTATTTGTAAACGTAAAAACTCAAAAAGTATTCTAAACTTACTAAAGCCGCGTCACCAACACAAAGGAAAGACCTCTCTCTACTAAAGAGTTCAGTAATCAAAACTAAAACTAAAACTAAAATTGGAAAACATGCCGGCTTGGTGAGTCACGCGATCTCCGTTTGGAATTCAAAGTCCGTGGGCAAACGCTCCATAAAAAACAAAAACCACTACCATAGCGTGATTACGGGATTTCACCTGGTGGTGAGCTGTTGAATGAAACAACGCGTTAAAAAAATTAGATAAAAAAAAACTTGGAACTCCTAGAACTTGGAACTCCTAGGACTCGTAAGACTCGTCAAAAAAAAGGACTCGTTGTAATATTTATTAACTCGAGTCCACTTCGAGTAATTTTTAAGCCTTGACAAAGGACTCGGGTACTCGTACGAGTAATATATTAAGACGTCTCGAGTCCGAGTCCGAGTACTCGGACTCGGACTCGAGACGAGTACTCGCATTTTTCGAGTACTCGCACAGGCCTATCCAATACCGACAAATTAACTCAAATTAATTGAAATTTACACGTTATTACTTATAATGCCGAATATTTCTCGTATTTAACATAAATATACCAAATTTTATTGTGTTTTTTAGGTCTGCTGTCTACGATAAAAAAAAACACCAAAACCATGAAATACATTTCATTAGTTTCCGAAATTCACAAATTTAAGAGATAAATTACTATTAACGAAACTATGAAAATCTCGATATGCATTTATTTTTTTTATAAAAAATGTCTAAGCTTATGGAATTGAAACACCCTGCTCTTTGATTGGGTGAGCAGGTATAAATTTATCTTGATTTATTTTCATCTTCATATGTTTCTTTTACCAAAGTTAAAGTGCTCGTATCTATTCATTTATTCAAAAATAATTTTCGATTGTTCTGAAGGAACACAATCATATCTTCTATTATATTTGTCCAAGAAATGTTTCCCGGATACATTTAGTAGCCTTATATGCCTGGTGCCTAGGTCCTTTGTTCCTTAAATTATCCCATTATCGAGTTACTTTCAAAACGAACTGGTTTACTTCCTTTTAGTGTTTTTCAAATCTAGACTAAAATAAAACATACTTTATATGGAAAGTGGATTAAAATATCAACCCTATTGTTCCCTGCACGGATGGAGCTTGTTCCTGAAAGTGCTGAAAGCTTCCACGCGAATTGTGTTTAAAATATAAAGAGCGTCAGATCAAATTTGGAAGCGTACATTAACCGTAGTGGAACTATCGAAATTGAAGCTGATTTTGCTATTTAATTATTTAATCTGTGAACTTGAAACGATAGAAATAAGTAACTGCGTTTGGTTATTTGAAAAGTACAACAAACATTTTTAAATCGGTTATAAAAATTCAAAAAGTATTAACATCCAAAGAAACTACCGTTCAGAAAGTTCAGATCAACCAAAAGATTAACATAAAACAAAGCAGTGTAAAAAACGATGGACGTGATTAAGATATATGGAAAAAAACCTGTAAGTGAAATGTTAGATATAATAATTCAAAGAGTATTAATAGTTAATGAAACTACCATTTGTAAGTGGAGGTACATAGAAAAATACAACGAACATTCGTGGAAGAAAGTTTCCGAACACTTTATTGATTATATTGTCGGTCTTTTCGGTGCTACATTAAAGATGAATTCCTCTTTTTAAAGGTCTGGTTACGTTTTATTCCATTCCGGACCGAAAACACTTGTACGTTTCAAATATTTAGCAGACTAATGCATTTTTTTATACCCCTCCAAATTAACACCAAGAAAATTAAGTGCATTTAATATGTCGTAGTATTCCTAAAAGTAATCTGAAAGAATTTAAGAAATCGCCAGAGCCGTTCGAAAGTTATGGTCACCAATGTCATGTCATAAATCACTTCTTTTTGCGATTTAAAGAATAAATATACGGTTTTAGGTGGCACTATAGAAATGTTAACTGGAGATGCATTTTAAGATAACGGGGATGATATGAGACCCTGACCTATTTTATTTAACTGTGTTATTGCAATTGGTAAGAAAAAATTACACCAATAGGAGCGAAAATGTAATAAAAAAAGTGTAAGTAATCTTTCTTCCACAATTGTACGTGTTTGTAGAAAGGACTAACAAGGTTAGAAAATTAGTAAAGATTATTTATAAAAATGTGAATTTACTTCAATTTCAAACTACATTTAAATTTTCGTCTTTAATAAAACCGTTTGTCTAGAAAGATTCCAAGTTGTAGGGCCACGGGGGGGAAATCATGTCATGGTGTGGAGAATTCTACATGGGCATCGTTATCACCTTTACCACCTTTGAAAAGTCCAAGCCTTAAACGAAGCGGACTATCCTCACCGTATCAACTTCTGCCAGTGGTTTGTGGACGGTGCACTGGACGATCCAAGTATCATCCTAGCACGCGATGAGGACAGTTTATCCCGAGACGATATTCTCAATTTGCACAACAACCATCAGTGGAGCCAAAACAACCCTCACGGAGCTGTTGTCGCTTCGCACCAAGATAAATTTAGTCTCAACATCTGGTGTGGCATTGTTAAAGGCCCTACTTCCTTCCGTCTAGGCCTAATGGAGATATTTACCTGGAATTTCTTCAACGAGCCTTACCAGAGCTGTGAAGTACTGTAAATATTTGTAGATGGCATTTCTTTTGTTATGTTGTTCCGAGAGAAAATGTATTCTTTTAGCCGCACCTGTGTTCAGTGATCTCCCTTTACACCCTTCCCTCGAGTCACACCTCTTTTTAAGGGGAACCCTTTGTCCAGTATGGAACTTAAGTAATCCTGACGCCAATTCCCGCGTCCTTTAAGATATACGTGTAAAGGGGGAACCAATATCCTGACCACAGGTTGCAATATTTTATAAAATTCCATGACGTAGATGTGTTTTTCCTATAACATTCCTCAGATTTTGAATTCCTCCGACCGAAACGGTCGCTTTATTGTCAATAAAAACGCGTAATACTGCTGCCCTTTAACGTGAAATTCATCTAGCAGTATTTTTATAATAAATCCGTCAATTGTTTAAAAATGCGAGAAACGCGCTAGCGCGGCGCGTGTAAAAATTAATAGTTAGTTTTTTAAATAAATCCGTTTGAAACAGACTGGTGAAGAAATTAGTCATAGCTCTTGACTGTTGGTTTTATTTTTCCCAAATATTCAAAGTCACGTAAAGATGATTAATTTTTAAATTAATTAATTCTTCCAAGCAATTCAGGTCCCCTCAAACCCCTCGGTTATTTTTCAGTCGGTAACCGGACGGGGTCCAGTATTTAAGCTCTCCCACAAGAGCTACTGGAGGACTAACCAAACGGATAGTTGATGTACAATATATCTGTGAATCTATTTCACCTCTGATTATTGAACTCTATCATTACCCTTTGGTACCCTCTTTGATAGTGGGCTTTAAGATTTTATAGGAAGTAAGCCAAGTAAGAAGTTTTAAAAGTATTTTTTTAAATAAAACATCGGTAAAGCAAATAATACCAAATGAGAAAAACCAAAAACTGATCGAGTGATTCCCTCTTATAAACTAATAGTAAAAAATCAAGAAACATAAATGTTGCCTTTAGATAAAAAACAGCCAAACCATAAAAAAATAAACAAAACGTTGTTGAGCATATTTTAAAAGCCGACTGATCATTCTGGCCACCTTGTAAGACTTTTCAATCTTCTAGCGAACTTTGCCGTAGCTTCCCTAACGACCATTTGAATGTCTGCCGGCAGTCTTTACTGAGACGAAACGAACGCAATTGTCAGCTCCCCCGGATGTATCTCAGTGATACGACCCATGGCAGACGATGTTTATATAAAAGAGATTAATTGGCGCACCCCGCAGCTACACATGTTTAATTGTTAGTTCGTGTTTTTAAAGTTTTTACAATTAACTAAGTCGTACTCATTATTAATAACGAATAAAATATGGTGTCAGAATTTTCAACAACGTAACGCGTGCCTTTTAGTTTGGTACCACGGTCTAGCTAGCGAGCAGTATTTATTTTCCTTTGTGTTCTTAGCCAAGGGTTAACTAGTCGCGCAATCATGACTTAGCCTGCTATAGGGCTTCTTTTCAAATGACCTCTAGTTATTAGTAAGTTTTTTAATTTCTTCAAATTTGTTTAGGGTTTAGCTATACTATCCCTTTTAATTATGGACTTATCTACTTTTTCACGTATTTTATCATCATTATACGAACTAGTTGATCGTCTTCAACAGATAGTGATATAGCCGCTTGTACTTGTCGATCGTGCTTATCGCAATCAGGTGGCACATCCGAGGCTGGTTTTACTTCATTAACGACTTGCCACAAGTTATCCCTGGTCAGAAACATCTTCATCTTGAATTTCCAAAGCTGGTAATTCAAGTCGCGCAGCTTCGCTATGGTAAACTTGGAGTCTGCATTCGAAGTCATGGCGTCTGCGACGAAGGAGCCTGAGGCGCAACCGGAACAATTGGGAATAAGCTAAATACTTCTGACAACTTCAGAGGTGGACTGGCATAGCGGTAGCTGCGTACAAACTGGGCCCATAACCTGATAGAAAATAGACGATCAAGCTAATCGCTATATGAGTGAAGAGAGTCATTTCAACGTAACATGTTTATTAGAAACAAAAGGAAAATGAATGAGTACATGTATAGCGACTTGTGTATACAGTATATACATGTATATGAAGTTAAAAAAGAACAATTTGTATTTTGCCGAAACGATTATTTACATTTGTATTGTTTTATCAGCTGGACGAAGGTCACGTAGTTAAGGCGCCGTCGCTAATCTCCAACAATAACACCGGATCGAAATAATCCTAAATTCAATTACTTAGTCAGAGTACAAGTAAATGGAACAAGTATTGCAAAATTGGAGACATGATAGATCCAAACAGACGACTTATAGGGCCAGATCAAGGTACACTAGAGTGTACTCGTATGATTAAAGCATCGCTAAAAAGTAATGGTATTGTCATCACTATTAATATTTACGTAATTCGAAATTTAGATGTGACGCTGCTAAGCATAGATGCTAGTGAAGACTTTGGGTTATGGAAAAGACTACAAAACGTTTCCACTATAAATGCGTCAAGTGTAGATCCAAAGACTGAATTTACGAGTCTTTTTAAAGGCCTGGGAAATGTTGGAAAACCGTACAAGATTAAACTTAATCCAGTTGCCAAATTTGTATTTACTTCACCAATTTAAAAAATATATATATTCAACGAGAGTCTTTCCAACTCGCAGCGGTTGGAAGATTGGCTGGAGCGAAGTTATTTTCTAAAATTGATAACTCCCTTTGGACGATTTTGTTTTAATGCGTTGCTATTTGGCTTAAGTTCAGCTTCTAAACATTTCCCAAGGCGCATGAGTTCTTACCTCACAGGAATTCTTTGTACCGTAAATCTCCAAGATGATACTCTAGTTTGGGGCAAGGATTACGAAGACCACGATAAGATCTTACGACAGGTAATTAATACACTAGAAGACAACGAAGTTACCGTAAATGAGAAAAAGTGCTCATTTGGAGTTACGTCGGTCAAGGTTTTAGGTCATAATATTGATCAATCGGGGATTAAACCCGATGAAGATAAAGTGAAGGCCATTACAGAAATGAGTCAACCAACTAACGTCATAGAAGTGAGACGATTACTTGGTAGGGTGAATTACCTGAGCAAATTTATCCAGAATAAGGCAGAAAAACTTCATCCTATAAATAGTCTACTTTGTAAGAAAAACGCGTGCAAGTGAGGACCACTTCAAAAGACGTCATTTGAAGAACTCAAGACTTTCCTTTCTAGGAAGCCTGTGCTATAGGCGTTTTCGATCTGAGGAAGCCAACTATTGTTTCGGCTGACGAGTCATCTTACGGCGTTGGAGGGGTTCTTAGACAAGAACAAGATGATCGTTCGTATAATGTCATTGCTTACGCATCCAGGACAAGGTCTGAAGCAGAACGGAGATACGCCCAAATAGAAAAAGAAGCGTTATCACTGGTTTGGGCATGTGAGCGATTCCGTGATTTCATCTCAGGACTGTCTATTCTGATCGAAACCGACCTCAAACCATTGATTCCTATTCGGCAAACGAAGCAATTAGACGACATATCACCGCATATTCAACGTCTACGAACTCGTCTAATGCGTTATTTGTACTCAGTCAACTACGTACCCGGAAAAAGTCTAGTTGCTGCAGACGCGCTTTCGCGCAGCCCGCTCAAAGAAATTGGTGAGGATGAATTAGAAGACGAAGTAGAGGTTCACGTTCGTTTTGTAGTTTGAAGTTTGTCTGCAACAGACAGATGATTATTCGAAATTTGGTAGGTTCTAAACGAAGACATGGTTTGTCAAAGGTTGATTCAATGCAGCCAAAATGGATGGCCTGAGAAGAGAGGTGTCGATGGTTCTCTTTCGAGTTATTATCCTTATAGAGATAGTATCACGGTAGAAAATAGTTTACCTATGGTGGGCTGTCACCTTGTAATTCCAAAAGCAATGAGGACAGAGATTCTTGATAGAATACACGAAGGTCATCAAGGTATTAAGAAATGGTTTTGAAAACAAGTTCTCTAAATGAAGTGATTTTAACGGTTATTGTGAACCTGGCTTAAGATATTATTCCACTGGAAAGAAATATTTCATATTAGTGTAGAAGTATGTATTTTGGAAAATAAATATCTATGATAGATTTGGTTAATTAAAAATTCACAAAGAGTTTAAATGATTTCCGCACTCGTTAGTAGGAGGTGAATTTATTACAAAATCTCTAGATACTCTTAAGTATAGAATCGGTCACGCTAGAGCTTAAATCCAGTTCAAGTCCGTTTGAATACTAAATTTGACCAATGAATTGTAAAGAAAATCGCCCTGAAAACGGTATTCAAGCTTACTTACACCAACAAGTATTTTAGTAATCTGAAATTCATTCCAATCTTTTAGATTACGCAAGAAAAATAAAAATACTGTTCAATCATCATGGTTTACAGTAGAGAAAAATTTATATTTTTATCTCAATGATATCAGTCATTTTTAGGAACTTTTTAGTGTTGTTAATTTTCCGGAAAAATAAAATGCGGAAAAATTTCCAGAAAATTTTCCGAATTGCGGAAAATTGAATTTCATATATTACTTTTTAAGGGTTTTATATTTTTAACTTTTTCTCGATATAAAATGTCTAACATCAGTAAACATACTACAAAAAATTAATAATGTTACATTGTTAATCAGTTTAAACTAGTCTATGTTTAGTTTTACTTTCAGATTCGAAAAAATGAGGCGAAAATGCCGCTTTATTTAACTTTTCAAACAATATATTAGACTTAGCTTAGATTGAAAACATTTTCTATTTTTTCGGAAAAATACGGAAAAATACGGTAAAGTGGTCTCTAGAATTTTTAATAATTTTATTAGTGTTTATTGATTGATTTCGGTGGCTTATGAGATTGTTTTATTTGTTGCGTTGGATTTTATCATAGGTCAATGATTATGTTTCATAGATTAGTCATTTAGTTAAAAAAATTATTGATAGCTATGATTCGTGGTTCTAACGAGAAAAATTAAGTTAAACAAGTTGGCAAGCCAAAATATACCTCTCCTCGGAAGAATTGTCCCTAGTGGTATTAATTTCTCGAGATAACCCTTAAAGATATATCTCCGCAATTTAGAGTTATTTGTTAAAAATATTAACCCATTTCTATCCCGCCCGGTATAAAATTTTAATTATAATTAAAATAATTGAGACGAAACGACCAATTTTAATTTATTCAGAATATCATAAGTTAAGTAGTTACAACAGTAAGTTAGACGTACTATAACAATGCACAATTGAATTAAACCCTTTTACAGAACAAGTTTATCAGTTAAATATAATACGAAGCAAATTTTAATGAAAGAAATATCTACAGAGGCTTTTTGGAATTACTCGCTTACGAAATACTTGCCGCATCTTTAACGCTCATTTTATTTCAACACTCGCCCTTGATGAAGATACCGTAGATATCTGGTAGTGGACGACTCGTTCACTTCCTGTTGACGTTGTGACGCATACCACATGAAAAAGACCAATGCCGTCCAATTTCCAATATCATATAATGACTCGCACACCCAAGAAATCATTGACTGCGTTAGAAATCGTAGATATCCAAATATCCACACCAAATGTATTTACAAGAAGCAAAAACCTTACCATCAACAAAGCACAGAGAGCCACTTGACTAACCGCCAGCTCTTAAAGCAATTAACGTTAAATTATCTCCTTTGAATTAACAGAACTATATATAGGTCGTTAAGAAAGTGGACCACCCACAGGGTCTACCCTTTAACCCTCTAATCTCGGCTGACTGCGCTAAAACAAGATTTCACCTTTAAAAAATACCAGATTAGGCCTTCATAAATTCATTAATAAAAAAAGACTTTATTACCTATTATGCTTACGATGCCTGTCTTAATTTCAGAGAATCTAAGCAGCTATCGGTGGTTCTGTGGTAGAGCGCTCGACTGCCAAGCCGAATGGTCTGGGTTCGAAACCTGGGTGGCGCATTTGTTTTTAATCAATAGAGAAACGCTAAATTAGAATTTCTTCGATGCAATAATTTCAATTTCAATTCTATTTCAATTAAACCAAAATTTCCTACTCTATTAAATACGCTTCCGATAAAGCTGAAGGTCTAATTTTCAATAAGGCGTAACAAGTGTCGGTGGTTCTGTGGTAGAACGTCCGCCTGTCAATCAGGAGGTCTCGGGTTCAAATCCCGCCCGATGCGATCGCAAATTGATACTAAGACGAATACCGTGTACAACTGGTGGAAACCCTGCCATTGGACGTTGAGAGGTAGCATTACACTCAGCACTCGGTCCGTCCCAAAGTCATTAAGAAGAAGTTGGAGAGAAAACGCCTATATAAACACAACAGACTCAACATGCACAACCATCAGAACGCAAACACAACAAATTCAACACTCACAACCTACGCATAAACATTACAAAAACGTAATACACCAAACCGTCACGACGGTGAGCGAAAAAACACCATCCAAACCAAACCGCAAATGCATCCGTTAACGCTCACCGTCACACGGTGGTTTTGCCAACCCTTTGAGAAACTGCGTACGCAGTGATTACACTTTGCACCGAAAATGCGAACGCGTTCGCAGTCCTGACTGACAGACAGACCCACCCACAGACCGACCCACAGACAGACACGGTCGTTGTATAACCCCTCGGAGAGGTAAAAATCATTAACCTTCAAACGAATAATCAACTAGAATACAAAGAATTGTAAAAGAAACACGAAAAGTTCGTTAAGTTTATTATAGCAGAATGTCACGAATATTTAATAACACAATCCCCACGATGTATTAACTTTATTTCAAATATTAAGTTGAAATTTCAACATATCTAATCATCATGTACACTATCTTGATAAACTCAAGAGTTAACAAAAATAAATTTTTTGAGTTACCTGGTTTTGAAAATAGAGGAGCAAAACGCGAACGAGTTAGATTGTGCCTGTATCAATTGACACGAAATTCTAATGTTTTCGAACGAGTTAGATGGCGCCTGTATGAACTGGTACGATATTATTACGTTTTCGAACTAGTTAGATGACGCCTGTATCAATTGGTGTGAAATTCAAATTTAATCGTAGTTCAGAAATTTACAGTACTAACCAAAAATATAATTTCCAACCAATTTAGTCCTTATTTAAAATAAAATGTGTACATTTAAATTCGAAAATGAATCAAATTCCAAAATTGCCGAAAACTACTAAAATGGTCAATGCCCCACTTCCAGGGTCTCGATCTCGCAAATGTTAACAATGCTGGGGACGGCATGATATTTCCAATCAATTGACGTATCATGTGTCTTTGTACCTCTAACGTAGCGAGTAAAATCGTTTGAACATCGGCGGCGATAGACACAGTACGTTAAATTAATACACACAGATCCCTCGGGATTGTGTGTAAAAAGGAGAAAAAGCTAAACCCTAAGGGGCTGTTCACAAATTACGTAACGCGGTAGGGGGGGAGAGGGGGTTTGTGCAAGCGTTACTAATTGTTACGTGGGGGGAGGGTTCACTAAAATGTAACGTAACACATATTCATTTTAATATCGTAGAATAAAATTTTCATAACTTTCAGAAACAGTCGTAATTATTTAAAACATAAGCATTTTCATTGGTTTACTCACGTTTAAAAGAATTTCATATGACCTTGATCTACAGTTTCGCCTATTTCCCCCCGCTCGGGATGGACAAAAGTGCGAGAACGATTAATCTGGATCTACCACGTGAATTTTAAAGTTTTAAATTTTTTCCTCAGTTTAGATTGATTTTTCATTGTTAAAAATGGACCAAAGCGCTCTATTTACGTCCCTCATATCTGCTTACGGAAAAGCGTTCCCCGATAAGACACCACAATAAAACCCCTGGGTATAAAGTGTTGCATAAAAATACAGTTGTCATTTCAAGTTTAAATTACAAACAATAAAATTTAGTACCTGATATTATTGTACTTTATTACCAGCATATTAGTTGTTACGTACTATAATAATATAAGGGGGGGGGGGTCGATATTTGTTACGTAATTTGAGAAGAGGGGTCTTTCCATTTATTACTTTTTGTTACGAGGGGGGAGTCTAAAAAGTGGTTTTTCAGCGTTACGTAATTTGTGAACAGCCCCTAACACAATTTTAAGATAATGCAAACTTTTCGAGATTCTCGGACTCAAAGGTCTTCCACAATAAATAAAAGACGCGATCGAATAAACTTTCGAATTAAAAAAATATTCAAAACTGTACAAATTAGTAAGATGTTCTAGCAGTTAACTGGGTACCCAATAGGTTAGTCTAGAGTTTTGCTTTTTACGATAGTCCTTTTAACTTTTTCGGTTATTTTATCATTCTAATGATTTTGTGTATAATTCACCAAATATCCACAAAGTTAGGCCATTCTAGAAATAACTCTTAATAATTTTAAAAATTCTAAAAAATGTAAGCATATATGGAATGATCTTTATCCATCTTCATACCTCAGCAAGCAGTTCGTTCAAACAATGCTGGTTGTTGCAAACTGCTATGACATGGGCTCCCAGCTTATGCAGTAGCCTGGCAGTTTCTCGTCCAATACCTGGCCAAATATAAACGCAGCTGATTCATTTAATTTGGATGATAAATAATTTTGAAGAAACGATGATGAAGATGGCGCTACGCAGCACTAGGGAGCTTCCCTGTTTATATTTTATTATGTCGCGCGACGCACGTTCAGTGGCACATTTAAATTATTATTTGACAGAAGCGGGAAACGTCCATCTTCCTCATTTAAAAATCTTAAAATATGTATATAACACAAAAGGAAATCTTAATTTCCGGAGATAACATTAAAAAACAATAACGTTGCATAAAAGCTAACACCACGTAGCGTTTGATATTTTAATGTAAATCTCTGCATTAGTGGACATAGTCAAGGCACGTGTTATTACAAAAGGTGGTATATTAAGCAATATTTCCGATAGAGGACTTTGGCTGTCAACACTTCTTTCAGAATTAACCTATAAATTTTAGTATAACTTTAAAACTTAAAAACCTTATTTCATGTTACGCGGTGTTTGCTTTAAGAGAACGACAAGCCGATGAAAAGTAGTGTCACTTCGTCCTAGTGTGGCTTTTTAAAAACATTAAGCTTAGCTTTCCCTTACCTTCTTGCTATATTGCTTAACAATGTTCAAAGATTTGTGGGGAATATTAATACACATACGCATAGCTAAAGTTGGTTAAAGCGAATCATTGTTATATACAGGGTGTCTCAATTTGCTCGATCAGGCCATTTTTCTCAAAATGTATTTATGCTAGGGTTCTGAAATTTTCAGGGTTTATTTATTAGGTACGGAAGGCTTTGGTTAATAAATTTCAGAAAAATCGAACGATTTTGTGCCGTTTTGGAAAATTTATTTTTTTACCGGTTTGGTGTCACGCAAAATGTTTCAATAGAAAAGTTGTAGGGCATAGTCGAAAGTGTAAAAATAATTTTGATTAGGTTGAAAAAGACCTATTTTTCACTGAGTTTGGAGGTAGGGGGAAAAAAAGTGTACTAGCAGGCAATAGCCTTTAACGAATTGTAGGTAACATGCATTTCAGTTATAAGATTTCGAAAAATAAACAAATAATAATTAGCCCAAGTGACAAATGTTTTTAATGACTTATACAAAATGTTTTCAAAAATGCCACCTTCTGATGCAATGCACAAATATGCACGATGTTGCATATTGCGAAATGCTCCCCGAACCATTTCTGGAGTCACCCGGCGACATGCTTCGATGATTCTTTGTCGTAAATCTTCAACGCTCGTCACAGGTGTTTGGTATACGTAGTCCTTTACGAATCCCCAAAGAAAAAAGTCGAGTGGTGTTAGATCAGGGAAACTCGTCGTTTAGATATGCAACCACGTCACGATATTGGTGAGGTGGCGCCCCATCTTGCTGGAACCAGATGCGTCTGTACTCGGCCAGAGGAATGTCGTTCAACACGTTGGATATTTCATTTTGAAGGAACTCCAAGTAGTTTTGACCGTTCAGACGATTTGGCAGGAAGAACGGGCCAATAATTCTGTCACCTAACAGACCAGCCCACACATTTAAGCGAAACTGCACTTGGTGGCGGTGAGGAAATCCCCAGTGTGGATTCTCGTAGTCCCACATATGTTGGTTTTGACGGTTGAAAGGCCCATCTCTTCCAAATGAAAATTCGTCGGACATCAGTAGTAGATCGTGAAAATCCTGGTGTGCGTCAGCCATGAGGCAAAACCAATTGCAGAAGTCGAGTCGGCGCTGTCTATAACCGTCATGCAGTCCTTGGTGACGTGTCGCTCGATAAGGATGAAAATGGTGTCTTTTGAGTGTTCTCCAAACGTAGTTTCGATCCAACCCTAAGTCAAAGCTGGCAGTCCTGACGCTCGCTCGAGGATAGGCGACGAAGTAGGCAAGTATGGTGTTTTCCATGTCGATGTCCGGGAGACCACGACCACGAAACCTCGGATTGATATTACCCCAGTTTTCGAAGTCGCGGACCACTCTAAGAACCGTCGTATGACTTGGTCTGCAATTGGGAAATCTTCGTCTAAATAACTGACTTACTAGAGTAGCACTACGACGACCTTCTCCGTAAAATAGTTCTAGCATATGAGCGCGCTGATCTCGAGTGTAAAGAGGCATACTGGACAACAATCGGCCAAGCTGAGATAATGTTTTAACTTTGTAATGTAAACGCTTTAAATACTACTCGGACAATTAAAATTTCACGTTTAAAAACAACAAAAGAGAAATAAGCGTAATTTTTGGTCAACAAATCTTTGTTTGATGATCTTACTCGTAACCACGTCGAAATGGAAGACGCGGTCTTTGTCTACATTGTCTAATTAGGTGTTGAACGTAATAATTTTCTTTAACAATAACTTTTTGCAGATCTGATTGTTAACTACATAGCTGAAAGCATAAGTTCCTTAAAAAAATGTACATGTGTATTGTGATTATGTACGATAGTGTACGTTATTATTATTATTATTAAAGGCCAGGGGTGGATTAACATTATCGGCGCCTTTAGGCACAGAAAAATTTGGCGCCCCTTGGCATTGGTCAGCTAAGGAGGGGCGTATCGGTTTTTAATAAATAAATAAATATATTTTAGTTTCCCCAAAACCTTTTCGGCGTTATTTTGAGAAGGGGCAAGCCAAGTACATGGACCGTGGGGCTTTATCAGAGTTTTGGCGCCCCTAGAAAAATGGCGCCCTAGGCACGTGCCTACTTTGCCTAATGGTTAATACGCCCCTGTTAAAGGCTATTGCCTGCTAGTACAACTTGATTTTCCCCCGACCTCCAAACTCAGTGAAAAATAGGTCTTTTTCAACCGAACCAAAATTATTTTTTCGACTATGCCCTACAACTTTTCTATTGAAACATTTTGCGTGACACCTACCGGTGAAAAAATAAATTTTAGAAAACGGCACAAAATCGTTCGATATTTCTAAAATTTAGTAACCAAAGCCTTCCATACCTAACAAATAAACCCTGAAAATTTCAGAACCCTAGCAAAAATACATTTTGAGAAAAATGACCTGATCGAGCAAATTGAGACACCCTGTTTATTATAAAAACTTTTATTTGGCCAATTGGGAAAATCCTATAGTTTAAAATCTTTTTAACAAAATATATTAAACCAACTCTTCTCTAAGACATTTCTCACAGAAAGGTTTTATAAAATTAATAAATATCGCGTTTATAAGTATTTCGACATAATTTTGATATTTAAGACCAGATCATTAAGATATCCAAAACCTAATTCCCCCTAAAACCTTTAATTCATACTGTATTCTCAAAAAACAAAGCAATTATATCTAACTGGTTAAAAAATGAAATGACATCGAAAAATTAAAAGTGCACAAAAGGTTTATATTAAAAACATAAATATTAATTTTATACGTAATATAAATATTTGTTTTTAAAACAAACTTTTTTCGGCACTTTTAATTTCTCGGTGTCCTTTCATTTTTAACTATTTTGTCTTGCACAAGAAGCTTGAAATATTTCTTAATTAATTATATTTAAATTGAAGCCCCTACAAAATGAAGAACAAAATGACGAGGTTTTTTTATCATAACTGTAGCAGACGATCTTTCCTTTAAGGAAGAAGAGACAAAAGACAAAGATTGTGTTCAAGATTAACGTGGCAAAAGCCCAACCTTTTAATAGATATACAGGGTCTTTTTTTTTGCTCGGAAAAGTGTTTTTTTTTCAAAAACTATTTATAGTACCGATTTCAAATTTGGAAGGTCAATTCTCTATACCGGGGGACATCAGTTTGAGAAATTTGAGCGTTTTCGGTAATGTTTTTCACCAATTTTGAAAAATTATTTTTCGACCACTAGGTGCGAGATAAAACATTTCTATTATAAAGTTGTAGGCCGTCATCGAAAACCCTTAAAAATTGTTCACTCGACGAAAAACAATTTATTTATCAGTGAAAATTCGAGCTTGAAAAATTTACAAGTTGGTGAAGCCAAATTACGATTGTTTGAAACGATAATTGAAACCGAATTACCTAATCCAGTTGAAACTTTGGTTAAAAAAACGACCGGATTTAAAAAACACGAGGCTATAGGTCTGAAATCTTCGCAGAAAGACATCCAAATGGAGCACCATCTGTAAATACAGTAAGACGAGCAATTCACGATTTCAATCAATTTGGTAACTTGCAACCTAGGTTTCGCGGATTGGGTCAACCGGATTTAGACTTCGAGAACAATGTACTCGCGTACTTTGTGGCATATCCTCGTCACAGTTGCGCTAACGCCGCTGCTGATTTGGGTTGTTCTGCAAATCGTGTGTGGAAAATTCTTCGTAAGAATCGCTATCACCCATACAGAGCTACGCTCCACCAAGGACTAATTGACGGAGACCATCAAATACGTTATGAATTTAGCAACTGGTTACTAAATGCTGTCCAAGAAGATAGACAATTTTTGCGCCATGTTTTGTTCTCCGACGAAGCGTCATTTTCTAGAGATGGGCCCTTTAATCATCAAAACAGCCATCTTTGGTCTGACATCAACCCACATTGGGGTTTTGAATATCATCACCAGGTTCAATTTGAACGGGTCAATGTTTGGGTTGGACTTGTTGGAAACCGTTTGATTGGTCCCTTTTTCCTGCCGACGAACCTCAACGGCCAAAGGTATTTACATTTTCTACAGAACGAACTGAGTGACGCAATCGACGACCTTCCATTGGCTGAAAGACGTCAGTTGTGGTTTCAGCAAGATGGCGCCCCTCCGCATTTTTCCCGGCAAGTAACTGAGCACCTCAACAACGAGTTTCCTGAAAGGTGGATAGGGAGAAATGGTCCAGTGCATTGGCCAGCAAGGTCACCTGACCTAACACCGCTGGATTATTTTCTCTGGGGATTCGTTAAAGCAAAGGTATACGCCACGCCCATTGAAACTAGGGAGGAACTCATTAGACGAATAATCAGTGCTTGCCGAGACGTCACACCAGAAATGGTAGAGAAAGCGTTTGAGAACTTAATTGTCCGCGCACAAACCTGTGTTGCAGCCAATGGTGATATTATTGAAAATGTTTTGTAAAAATTTATGTGAATAAAATATCTGCATTTAAAAACCAAACGTGTACATTTTTTAAGTGTGAAAACTCTACTACGTTTGTATTAGACTTGTTCCCTTTTCAATTATCGTTTCAAACAATCGTAATTTGGCTTCACCAACTTGTAAATTTTTCAAGCTCGAATTTTCACTGATAAATAAGTTGTTTTTCGTCGAGTGAACAATTTTTAAGGGTTTTCGATGACGGCCTACAACTTTATAATAGAAATTTTTTATCTCGCACCTAGTGGTCGAAAAATAATTTTTCAAAATTGGTGAAAAACATTACCGAAAACGCTCAAATTTCTCAAACTGATGTCCCCCGGTATAGAGAATTGACCTTCCAAATTTGAAATCGGTACTATAAATAGTTTTTGAAAAAAAAACACTTTTCCGAGCAAAAAAAAAAGACCCTGTATATTGATTTGGTTTATAATCTTCACTTTTTTACTAAACCGATAAACGTATGGAAAAGTATCAGAAAACTCCATAATTTATTAATAGTTTCACCTTAAACGACGTTACGGCCATAACGCTTGAAAGGTTGGTGCCACATAAATTATAAATGACCTTTGCACCAATACTATCAAAATAAGATCTTTGGCCAACCATATTTTATAGACAATTTCCATGCATATCATCTTAAACTAAATTAATCGTGTTTGATGTGGGCATGGTTTTACAACATACACAATACATTTTAAATTCGAAATTGAAAATTAAAGTATTAATTTTTAAAATACAGCTTACCTTTAGTAGCACCGGTAACCACCACTCGTTTTCCTGTGAAATTGAACTCCATCTTTTTTCTGAATTCGAGACAGCGTGCGCTTGTACCGGTTGTCGAATGAAATGTGCGTTTTCAGCAGATAAAAATCTGTACGAAGGCTTGGAAAACCTTTACATTCTGACCACGACTTATAAAAAATTGAGACTGATATACTTTTTTACACTCCTTCGAAGAGCTGATAACGACGTCCATTACAAGGAAAATATTATATTGAAATTAAAGTATTATTTTTCTGTTCTTCTACAGTTACCGTTAACAAATCTTAATTGTTATGACAGTTACTAAGTTAGATTTACAAAAATGAAATTACTAAATAAACTTCCTTTTCTTATCTGGGAAATATTTGTCAAAACATTATTAAAAAACTTCTTTCGAATTCAGTGATTTCAAAGCTTCTTGGCATATTTTTTTTTTTTTTGCTCGTTATGAGCCATTGTGACGGGTGGGACAATACAGTCCGCTCGTCCACTTGATTAATCAGGTGCGAGATATGTGTTACGGCCACGCCAACGGGGGGATAATTGGGGATAGGTTTGGGACACCCGTGGCGGAAGTATGACAACCACCCGTTGGGGGATTAGTGGTCGTCCTCACACGGCCTTCCACAAACTCTGCCTCCCGGACGCCTGGGATTACAGGAGTGAGCCACTACTCCCGGCCTTCTTGGCATATCCTTGAAAGCTCTCGTTCGACCTATAATACATTCCTGATTATTTTAATCGTAATCAGAAAGATAAAGTAGTGAAGTGGTCATTGTTTTTCATGACCTTGATTATAATAATAGCTCAGGTGCGTTATGTTTAAAGAAAATTAAAAATTATGATACATTTTATATAAAAAAATTATTTTTTGGGAAAACTCGTTTTTGTCAAACAAAAGCGAGAATTGATATTATGACAATGAAATCTTATTAGCCAACTAAATTTGTTTCAGAACCGATTCTTAAGAACACTTACAATGGCTTAGCATATATTTATAGAACCCCAGAACTAGGAATAATATTTGGTAACGTTACTGGAAAGCTGCTTCTTAGAAATTAATTAGGTCGTATCATTTACTTACAACAGTAGACTACTTGTTTTGACGACCTCTAGTAACGAAAGCTTACATTTTCTTCCCCATTCCTTTCAATTAATTATTTTTTATTGTATTAATTTAAAATTAACGAACAGCTAGGCTTGTCTAAAACGGAAGGCATCATCTAAGGCTAAGTCACCGAGCGATGTTGAATGCCATGTGTTCCGGTGGATATAATGCGTAGGAGGGCAACCACTAATTTTTTTCCATATTAATACGGTTACTCTATTAGTATATTCATTTTTAATTATGGTTTGAGGCCTGGTAGATAGTTAAATCATCCTGTCTTAAGTATAAAATTTCATATTAGTGAAGTAAAACTTGTTTAAGAATTAAGTTAAAATATAACTTACAATTTACTTATTAAAAATTAAGCCACGCAAGGTCTAGCATATTTGATGTCAAATAGCCTGGTATGTATTCTTTTTTAACAACGTTTATGAGCAGACCGTTAAAGATCTTGCAAATATTTATGATTTGACAACGTACACTGGCAGAAAAAATTAAGACTAGCAGGCCCATTATTTGTGTAGTGATTGGGCGGACAACACATTTTTGTTGTTATGCCATTTTTCACTTTATGATTTTTATCTAGATTTCAAACTTCAATGATCCGTGTTCCAGAGACCCAAATTGTTTAATAAATTCCACGAAAGATTATGTGGAAATATTTTTACATCATAAGGCTATGCACATCATATCCAGCCGTATTCTGCTTGACCTAGTTTTAAGGTAAGTTGAACGTCCTCTTACCTAAGAGCTTTCATTGGACGCTGGAGACAGGGCTGTCTTAAAGCATGGGATCAATGGGCTACAGCCCAGGGCCCCAACCAGTTTTGGGGCCCTGGAAAGGCCAGCCATACAGCCTCTACTCTAGGTAAAAGGGTTTAGTTGGTTAAATATTATGTATGCTCATTTAATATTGTGTATCGTTTAGTTACGTCTAAAGTAATTTGACTCATCGCCACATCGCGTATCCTACGATACCAACAATTTCTAAAACCTAACAGTGACTCACTCAGCTCACTGTCAGTAAAAATCTAGTAGGACTATGTTATACTTTTGAAATTAAATTTCAAAGTTTTGGTTTGATTATTGTGTGTAATTTAGACAACGGACATACAAAGGCTGACCGTTGGGGATCGCAAAGTTCTTAAGAAATAATTTAGCCCAGGGCCCCAAAAGGTCTTAAGACGGGCCTGGCTTTGGACCCTCGCGTTTCACCCCTCTGGACTAAGTGGCCTGATTAGCTGGATCAGAGTGAATCAAAGTCACATGTTTCGCGGTTGCCAGAAGAAATATTTCATTGCCATCTATTTGAGCATAACTCAAACCTCATATGAAGTGCGATCGATTTGGAGAAAAAACCCAAAAACAAATATTACCATCTACAGCGTGACCTTCAAACGAAATTTGACCTTGATTTGACTGCCATCTAAAGCATGACCTTCATACGTTATTTGATCTGGATTTGACTGCCATCTACAGCGTGACTTCCAAACGTTGTTTAACCTTGTTTGACTGCCATATACAGGGTGACCTCCAGACGTAATTTGACCCTGATTTGACTGCCATCTACATCGTTACCTCCAAACGTAATTTGACTGCCATCTATGCAAATCATATTTTCCGCCACTTATTACGTAAGTCTTTAAACTCTAGAAATTTCACGTATTGCAGCCTGTATGACTAATGTTTAATTGCAATTGTCATAGGATTTAGAATTTACATTCAATTGCTATTAATTTAATACAATCACATCATAGGAATACAACTAAAAAAGGATGAAATACAAAGGTTTTAAAATATTTATGGTATAATATTTTGTACATAATGCAGGTATGACAAACAAATTTATTCTTTTATTAGTTTTGCTGATTTAGTTGAGCTGTGATAATAAAGAAATTTTGTTTTATTTGTATTTGCTATGAGGCCTAAGACAATAAATAAAACTTACAGTCATGAAGAAATTGAAGTACTTGTATCGAAGATGGAGGATGATAGGTTTGCTGCATTGAGAAACCATAAAGGAGGGGCTCTGACATCCGCTCAATCTGAATTATGGGACATCATCACCAACTGTGTTAATGAAGTTGGACATATCAAAAGAAATTAGGAGGAAATGGAGCAGCCTTAAAAAAGAATTCGGGACAAAAGCTGCTTATGTTACTGTGAAGTTGCGAGAAACAGATGGAGGATTTTCATCGGATGTGCCTGAATTGACTCCAACGGAGGAGCGCACTAGCCCTTTCGTAGCTAAGGTGACATACAAAGGGATACCAGGGAGTATCGATAGACACCAGTTCCTTCAGGAAGTAACGAGTACGACAAAAAAACAAAGAAAATAATTAACAATAGGTTACCAACATGCAATTCATGCTTAGCAATACATAGTTCTAATGAAATAGGTAGCCCAAAATGTACGAATGAGTACCAAAATTAAAAGATATGTTAAAAACAATAGGTTAGGTCATTGAAAAAGCCAACCAAAAATATAACAGATGTCAAAAGAAAAAACAGTGTACATGCACAATATTCCAGAAACAAAATATGATAAAATAACAAGCAAAAATGAAATCGAATAAATTAAAGGAAATAACAAACATGCGAGAAATTTATATGGAAACAATGTTTAACACATACCCCCACAAAACCCATTCTTTCAATGAATAACGCACAGCAATGACTAGTAATATCTTTCTCTAAAAGAGTTGAACACCTTATAATATTATAATGTCTTCCACAGGAGTACCACCGTTTCTGCGCAGTTGGGGATTTCAAGTTGAAGTTTTTCCCTACACTTCGAATGTACAGTACTTAATTGGCTAAACATCTTTATCCAGGGACAGCAATGGTTATGCAGTCATCAACTTCCTGGATTTGTTTAATGCTTTGTCCCATGACATAAGTTGCCAATCCGGGTCCAGTGAGGTAGTTCCTTCCGCTGATACGGCTTTGCATGAACAAGGTGAAGGAAGTCATCCGAGCTCCAGTGCATCTATTGTCTTTGAGCACGATGGAGAGACGATTCCAAGTCCACTTCCAACCAACAAAGTAGCAGCATCCACTGGTAAGTTGAAATCCATTAGTTACAAATATATATGGCCATTTGTTCATGGGAACTACCTGCTGAGATGAAACGATATTGATATCCACTACAAGACTGATTTGAGAACACTTTCTTCAAATCAGTTTCTGGCTGCTTGGCCTTCATCAGTTGTAGGTAGGGAAACTTCCACTTGAAGCTTAACCCGTCCCTACTTCCAGAGCCACCATCAAAGAAATGTCCCCTGAAACAAATGCTGGGTAGTGCGATGGACGACAAGCAGATTTGTCGAGATGTTGGAGAAATCAAAGATTCGCTTGCTACGATGGCATTTAACTCGAGCCAGGATTCACCTCAACTTGCTCACATTTCACAGCAGTTGGTGGAAACTAATGTGCACCTCAAAACACTGGCTGACTGCTTCACGCGAACAGCTGATGATTTTGAGAAATTTCTTGATAACGACACTAGGAAGACAGATGCCTTCGGTCAACTAGTTGCCGCAATTACTTGTGTTCCGGTGCAGCCTCCTCAGCAACCTGCTCCATAAAAATGTTTTCTGGTTATAACGTAATTTCACGTAAATGGTGGGATGGGATACGCCGTTATCAAAAACGCGCCATAATTTCTACTTCCGGGGTGGTGTGGAAATGAAATAACTCAAATGGATTCGACATTGAAAGGTGGTAAGTTAACCTTGGTCTTCTAATGCACAATTCCGCCAGTTACTGTCTAACAATTGTAAGTAGTCTCCCCTGATCCAGGTTGTGATTCCTTTCTTCTGCTCTCTCAAATAACTCTCGTGGCATTACATGTGCAGTCGCAATGCTTCGTACATCAGCATTGACATCAGCTACAGGTGGATAAATTTATTTCATTTAATTTTCTTTGCTATTGATTGTGTTTTTTTACCAGGTGCGACGGGATGTTGGACGTTGTTGCTAATGTAATAATTATGTAAATAGCAGCAAGCTGTAATGATATGGCAGGCTTTTCCAGGCTCATAGCACAGATACCCTGCGCTCTCATCTAGGCACCTAAATCTGGATTTCAGGACGCCATTCAAACGTTCAATGTCGTTCCTCCCTTTGGTAGGATAGATGACATAAATATTTGGGAACTATTTGGGCGAAAGTTATGTAATACCTAACTTGTGGCGTATGTTAATTTTAACCTCTTTTGGAGTGTTAGGGTTACGAAATGGAGTCATAACACATGGTTGCAAGCCATACCCGTTATCACCAAGCAGACATCCTACAGGCATTCTATTATGCACGAAATCTCGGAACATACCCGAGTGACTCCAAATAAATGAGTCATGGATGCAGCCAGGCCAGCCAGCAAGAAGGTTGGTAATTTTCAGATGATTATCGCAGACTATTTGTACGTTGATGGGATAATTGTTCTTGCGGTCAAGGTTCTCAACTGCATTTTCCTTCGGTCCTTTTATATTGACATATGTACAGTCCAACGCTCCAAGAATAACCTCTGAAAAGTAAAACTCAGAATTCGTGTATTATATGTTGAATAAAGTCATTTGTACGTACCTTGGTTTCTTCAGCGTTTTCTGATTGTGCGGGAAATGCACACATATTCGGCATTCTAGCTATAATGGCTTCAGTTACTCTTCCTATTGTCCTACGGACAGATGGTTTTCTCATCCCATTTTCGTAGCTACTTGCTACTCGTTAAAACGAACCAGAGCCATAAAGCATCAGAGCAGCTAGAAGTTCCTGTGAAACAGCTATCACGAACGCGCTTACAAACTGCTCGTCCAATTGAAAAATTAATAAATAAATAAATTATTTCGCAAACATATTAAATTTTGGAGGCCCCTTAAGATGACGTTTGGAGGCCCCTACCAAAATATCAATTGTGCCCAGGCCTACCCCGGCCTGTTGCTGGCGCCGCTACTGATCAGGTCGCTTAGTTTAGAGGGGTGAAACGCGGGGGTCGCCAACTAACCTTAAAACTAGGTCGCGCAGAATACGACAGATGGTCTAATATGATATAAGAACCGATCTCTGCGGTTGATTTAGCTTCCGTGAAGGAATATAAAAAACCACGACGACGTTGGTAATAACACCATCAATAAGGAAAATGTCAGCTTCTTAGGTATATTCACACAGACGAAATAACAGTCCAGGTTTCTGTTTCTTTACAATTAGGTACTATGCACATCACCATTTTGATTGTTTAAGTATCACAGCATAAATACTGTCAAATAATATTACAGTCGAAACTCGAAAGTATTCTACCTCTTTGAATCCACTATATTACATATTCCTCCTAAAATAAAAATTGGTTATTTATTCCATGCTGCATTCATTTTTAGAATGTTATAGTTTTATAAAGCTTTAAGTTACAAAACAACCGTACATACATAAAAACAATTCCTATATTTGATATTTCATAAGATTGTATGTAAAATCCAAGGAAAACCATCAACAAATGTACACTTCTCGACGCCTGCTACAAAATCGTCGTTACAAACATCATGTACATGTGACCATATGACGTAACGAACTAATGAAAACGACCGCCGTGAGCCGCCGAAAGCCGCGAAATAAAATGTAACCTTTCAAAATTATAAAAAAACCATGCACGGGCCTTGATAAAATATAGGAGGCTATGGTTAAAATTATCACCATAAAACCGAAACAATACTTAAAACCACCTTTAGTACATCGAAAGATACAATCATCAGAGCATAACTTATATCTTAAGGAGTGTGCCCATTTCCAAAAAGAGATTTACAACATTAAATAGAGCTTTATTTCAGGGCCTCGCGATTCAAGGTTAATTAATAGCCTGTGCTTTGGTTTTGGAATTTTTCTTGATATTTGAGAAAGCTAAAAGTTATATAACTTGGTAAATATCATGTAAACTCTAGAGCTGCAGCCCCAGACTTTTTTAATGTAATTTTATTTATTTTTGGATTAATTGGACCCCTAAAACTGACGCGATTGAAACAAACAAAGGCAACCTTTTCCCTTCTCTCGTCTCGTTACAGATGAAACCTGGACCATGGTTATCCGAGTAGTACTATCTCGGTACCCACTCAATATAATCGTTCTCCCAAATTCTAAATCAAGCTTGGTTTTTAATTTTTTATTTAATGGTGGAAACATACAGTTTAGTCTATGGAACTTTCCCTTATTGTGTCAGTAATCAATATTCATTTTTCAGTATTCTGAGTGTTAAGATACCTGTTTATCTTCACAGGTTTTTCTGCTTTTTCATATCCTAATCCAGCGGTTCCCAATTTTGTTTTGCCATGGAACCCTAAATTATCCAACAAATTCTGGCGGAACCCTAACTCATTTTTTTACATATCTTAAAAGACTGTTGACACAAACAAAGATGGCCGCGCTGCGAATTCTCGGAACCCCTGCGACCTTTTGGGAACCGCTGTCCTAATCTATTTCTCATATTGTTCCAAACAAGTTCATACGTAGAGAACAATCTTTCAATAACTGCTGAACTAGCAGGGCAAGACAAAAGTGACGATACAAAATTACAAAATTCCACCATTAGATTCGAGTTTTCATTATCAGGCGTTTGTTTAGATGCCAAGTATAACCACCATTTTTTAAGCAGAATGTTGTTAATGACCTCCTTTTTCAATTTATAATTAGAGAGACAGTCTCACTCAGCTTATGAATCATCTTAGGTGTTTATTAGACTGATTTTATTTCAAGCAGCTATAGTTTCTGTAATTAAGTGTAATAACAGTAAAACTAATAGTGTAGGATACCAAAAGCAGGTGGGCATCATAGTGGAGGACGGATTTATTTAATAACAAGGCAAATGTATGATTTTGGAAAAATCCGGATAAATCTCCAACAATCCGGATTTAACCTGCAAAAAACCATACCTGTGGAATTTTCAAGAAAAAACGGGTTTTTTGCCAACCCTGGTAAAAACATAAACGATAAACAAGGATTTTCAAGAAAATGTTCTGAACAAGCTTCCAATTCCTGGTGTTATTGGTGAGAAGCTTTTGAAGTGCTCTTGTCATTGAAATTGATGGTGATATTTTTATTTTTTTTCCATAGAACCCGAAGAAGAAGCCAAATCTGTTTCTTTCTTGCTGAGTAGCCATGTATCCGTTTCTAATGCAGGCTATTTACTGGATCCTCCGAAATTTTCAAATGTACTAAAATATATTACGGTTTCGTTAACATCATGAAATTGTTTCAAAATATTTTTCATTCTCCATTCAAAATGCACCATGTTCTGACATCTTCGCACTTGCACAGTCGTTGTTATACATTTTTTTCCTATAGACGAATAATAAAAAGAGTGTTTGGCGCTTGCTCAAAAACGACCCTGTATTCATTAGTCCAACATTAAAACCTTTGTAGCAAAGCAACAAAAATCCAAAAATTAAATTGGCTCCTTGTGAGATTTTGTAGACCTGTCCACCTGGCTACTACGCCTGTAAGATGGTGAATTTCAAAGGGACTTTCTGAGTCTCGGGAAACAATCTTTGGAAACAATGCAGCCTCGTGTTTGTCCTAATAAAATTGAGTATGAATTTTTATTTTAATGGGAGATCAGTGAACTTCACATTTTAGACACTAGGTTTAAAAAAAGCTAAAGGTTATTGGCACTAGCTACCTTAAAACAGTGGACGATTTTTACTTTAAGTTCAAACCTCTTTCAATCACTTTTTCGAGCCACACGCTTCAATAATATCCCATTCAGCGGAAGAAGTATTAAGACAAAGCATGAAATAGTAAAGTATTATTAGTAGCCTATTATTGTTTTTTTATGGTCATTTTAAGTTTTGGTTTTTAGAAGAACAAAACGCCGCGATGATGAGAGCGTCCACTCAAAATGTGGAGCTTTTTGCGTCAACGCGGAAAAAATTGCTTTATACCAGAAGTTCATAATAAACCCCTTTTCGGGGGCAGTATTCCATTTCTCGTTGAACCCATGTTATTTTGATGAGAGATCATTTTGCGAAAGTTCAAAAACCTCTGGCGCTTTCCATTGGACCTTAGTATTATGACGTGTTTTGTAAAAAAAAGTAGTACCGGAGGTAGTCACCAGGTTAGTTTGGGCTTTTAAAAATAAAACGGCGTCTTTAGACCGAGCTGGAGATCACAATTGTAAATTGATTTACTGTTTTTCCTTATGAATTGAATTTACAAATTAATATAATGTATTTTTTACGTTAAATGTTGTTTAACTAATTAAGTTAAAAATAAATATGAAACAATGACAGGGTTCTTTGTCAGAAATGAAACTTAAGATTGCAGTTTTGAGGATAAAGTATGTAATTTTTAGCTTTGGCTGCATGTATAATATTACTAATTTTAACTGGTTTTCATTAAAAAATGGGATAAATTTGTTGTCTAAGAAATAAATATAATTGTTGAAGACTGTTTCGAAATATTACCATCAACTGGAGGAAAATAAATTAAAAATATTGCCCGACCTGAGACAAAATCTTCTTTAGAAAAAACCAGACCTGTTTCTGTTTTATCTCCAGAATAATGACAATAATAGTCTAATAGTGGATATATATTTAAAAACATTAATTAAAATAATATAAATATTATACCTTACATGAAGTCAATAACTAAACACTTAAGTATTCTTCAAATATTTTCCAAAAGTCACGTACCTTCCCCTCAGGTAGCGATTAGTTGGAGCATGGATATGTTTGGAGTTTTATTTTGTTGGAAAAATGTTCCACACATCAATGGTAAGCTAATTGCATAATATCAGAGATCCTGGCAGTTATAGAGATGCGAAACTCCGCCGAAAACCTGACAAAAAAATGCAAGCATCAGCGCCGCCCTTCGGCCGGAAGGAAGCGCAAGTTTCAAGCCGAGAGACGCAAAAATTGTAAACGCGTTTTATTTTCGAAATAAAGTTTTAAAATGCCTGGAACCTATTGTTCAGCGATTTTTTGTAATTCTTGTTAAGAAAAACAGCGCATTTCTTTATTTAAGTTTCCAAAAGAAAAAGAACGGTGGGATATAACATAAATTATTTTAATTAGAGTTATATTTTAATCTTTGTTTTTCAAAATGCAGTTCAAAACAATGGCAAGAAAATGTAGGAAGACGCGATCTTTTTGAAAAAGAAACCAATTATCTACATAATAATAATAAAATATGTGTCCTGCATTTTGAGGAGTCTTGTTTCATGAACAATAAAACCAGAAATAGAATAACACCAACAGCTATTCCTACCCTATTTTCTAAGGATTATAGGCAGGCATTAAAAAGTAAAAATAAATTATAATTACTATTTTTTTAAGTACAGCTAAATTACACAGTGTTTTTTAAAGGAAATGACCATTGCGCTAATAATATTAGTAGCTCAAACAAACATAACAAAGACCAGTTAGAAATAAACAACCTCAGGAATTGTGATAAAACTCTGGTATAATAATATACTACATTTATATAAGGTACTTGATTTATATTATATTATATATTATATTAACAAACTATAAAATATTAGCGTTAATCCTTGATTTAGTCCTAATTTCTCAAAAATCCTGTTTCTTATTTCTTTATTGTGGTTAAACAAGGCCTAAAATATTTAAAAATGATAAACAGTTAAAATATGAACTTTATTTCAAATAAATTTTAAATATATATATATATATATATATTCCAGTTTCAACTTGGTTTCTTCTTCGTTGGCGTTAGCCCAAAAAAAATGTAAACAACGGTAACAATCCTAGGATCTCTGCGATTACTCCCCACGTACAGGCGTCGCTGCGATCGGCAAAAATTTAAAAAAAAAACTGATTTGCTTAGGGTATAGGGAGTTTCGCATCTCTATAACTGCCAGGATCTCTATAATATTGTGAAAGCTTTAAATAATGATTTTCTATCAAATATTCTTTAAAGATATAATCCGGACAGATCTGTTTTTGAAGGCTATGAAAATTTTAGTCATTACAGACGCCACTTGCAAAGAACAGAAATAGATATCATCATGCTGAAGTTCTGGCCAATAAAAAAAATAGGAAATAATTTTGTAGTGTATATTATTTAAGTTTATTTTACTTTCAATATAGTTATATTTAAAAATAAATTTTGGTTTTAATGAAAAGGTAATTTATAATAAAACAAACTAATGTAATAGAGCGTTCTATAAAATCGGTGTCGAGTGCTTTGCCCCTTTTGATTTCGGATGAGATGAAGGTTTCGCCGGTTTTTCGAGTGGTAAGAATTTGAGAGCAGACGATTTTTGGGAGAAGCTTGCCGAGCGTAGTTCCTAGCCTAGGCTTAACTAATTTCCGGTTTTCCGCGCCGTATTACATATAATTTTTGTAATAAATTTATGATGGAAAATAAGCAAAATACTAGTTTAAAAATAAACTTAGATCAAGAAAATATTCTTAGCCCCAAACATACTTCAACACCTAGGGTCCCTCCTACAACTCCTAAAAGGTGAGTCTCTAAAATATTCAAAGATTTGAAAAACTTGCTTGAATACGTAATGTGCCTGATGAGATCGAAATAAATAAATGCACCACATCTAAAGTTGAAACAGCTAAAAGGGTAACTGGTGTTCCTCTAAAAGATTTCTCAAAAGGTCCTTGGTCGAAACTATTAAAATATCTAACAAAGAAAATTGACATAACAACAATAATGGATCATTTTACGAGTAACAAAGCTCAGAATCATTTGGATGACGGAAACCGGATGGTGAACGCAAAAAACGTTGGGAGTGTTTTCCTTAGCGCTGCTAAACCAAACGAAGATTTCATATTGGTTAAGAACACTGTGATTATCTCTTTTAAGCTGACGCAACGATATTCAATTCAACTAAAATTGGAAAAAGAAAGCGGGAAGATTGTGACTGGCTATTGCGAGTGTCCTTGCGGCAATTGTGGGGTATGCAAACACACGTGCGATGTGTTATGGTTTCTGTGGGAGTGCAAGGTGGAAAATCAACTTTACATCCCCCCCATTAAAGCCTGCACTGAACTACCATGTCAATGGGGGATAAAGAAGGGGAATTCTAATTTAATGATCAAAACTTTCAAACATTTGAAATTTGTTAATCATAAAGTGAACTATTCAATGGAAAAATCAGTCTCTATTTCACATCAACAAAAAGTCAAATATTATTACAATTCGCTCCCCTTGATAGAGACCGAAGAAGATCGCATAGCTGATAAAGCAAATCTATCCAAAAGAATAAGAAATTTAGCAACATCTTTCGTAGGAGGTCATCGTACAATGTGGCAAGAGACCCTACAAGAAAATAACTTTGAGCCTATCACCATTCCCCGGATAGAAATTCGAGGTGATGACCCAGTTAACCAAGAAAAAGTTGCAGATATCTTCGTAATCCCTTTCACTAAAATCGCTGGACCAACTGGTTTCGTTTTAAACTCACTTGCACCAGAATGTCTCATTATTACAAGCTTAAGAATTAGAACTACAAACAAGAGAGCAAAGCGACTCGGAACTTTGGAGAAATGAAAGGCAGAAAAGGATCACGGCTTCTCAATTTGGTTCAAGTGTCAAAAGGAGAAAAGAAGTGACAACGTCATTCGTAGATTTAGTTAAAAAAGGGGTGGATCTTAGCAATAATTCTTATGCCCAAGAAGGCATTTCCAATGAAAATAACGCTGTAGCAATTTTTGAACGATCAAAGGGAGGAAATATTATTTGTTCGAACGTTGGTTTATGCGTAAATCCTTCATTCCCTCTGATTGGAGCTTCTCCGGATAGATTAGTCTGTGATAAAAGCTTACCGGAGGACCAGTTTGGTCTTCTGGAAATAAACACATTATCAAAGGGCAAAAGCCTTGGTTATTCGATAATAGAAGCAATCAATCAAAAATTAGCCCCATGTTTGAAACTTGAAAAAGACCATAATTATTTTTATCAAGTGCAGGGTCAAATGGGCATCACAGGATACAAATGGTGCTATTTCATTATTGTAACTGTTAACGACTTCCATTGCGAAAGAATTGGTTTTATGAAAAACTGTTTGAAGAAATAATGGTTCCTAAGCTTTATGATTTAAAAAAAAATATTTTGAAGAAATTGTTTTGAAGCAGTGCAATATGAGAATTTTTTTTCCAATTTTTGCAATAACATTGTCAGTATTCCAATGAATTTAATTATTCATATTATTATTTAATGAATTAAATCCTTTATTAAAATTTATAAAATATGCACAAAATTATTTACATATTGATAGCGTTAACAGTCATGTGGTTGTTTTTTTCTTACGTTCTAATAATGCAGCCTGAGTGAAATTATTTAAATACCCACATATCTTCCAAATTTTATTTAATTGGTCATGCATGCAGTTTGGGAAAACATATTTTAAAATTCTATTTTTTTTACCTCTCCTATAACCCTTTCAATATGTATTCGCAAGTTCGCTATGTCCCTAGTTTTTTTAACCTCAGATTCAGTAAGCTGCGTGCGGCCTTGCAGAAATGGCGGAATATTTAGAGTAACACCTTTCTCTTCTAGTTCCTCCGAAATAAGAAATCCTCGGTCTGCCATTACACTATCCCCTTTTTCTAGCTTACTAAATAACTCGCTGTTATTTGTTATTTCTTTATCAGAAATGTGTCCTCGGAAAAGATTTGATACCAATGTAATCATTCCATTTCGAGCTTCCTATCAGACCTTTCGAAGTGTTATGACTTTTATAAGATGAATAGGTGTCACTTTGTGTAATGTAATAATGCTGCGTCTCTATGAATATCTCGGTGCAATCAATAAAAATTCTAGTGGTAGGGTACATAGCTTTAAAAGCATCGGGCAAATATTTATCAATTATTGTTCTGGATGGTATAATACTCAAGCAAAACAGTCTTTGATATAAAAGGTAGACCCATGTTCTCCAGATATTGCTCACTGTTGATACACTAATAATAAACCTATATGCCAGGTCCTTCTCTAATAGCCCAACACGTATACGGCACAAGACAATAAACAATTGTTTTTTAAAGTCTAACACTGTGGGTCTCCCTTTGGGAGATTCAGTTCTAGATTTCTTTTGAGTGTATTCTTTCGCACTGTTGTACAATTTTAAATTTGGTAAATCATCTTCCAGAAATTCATAGCATCAGAAAATCAGCTTCAGTTTGGAAAGCGGTATAGAACTCTAACTTTTTAGGATCACTCGCACTAGATTCAAAATTCTTTATTTTTTGTTTCGCGATGCAATTTATCTTCCAATTGTTTAAGTTTACCCGTTAGGTTTGTGTTTTCTTTCACTTCTTGCTCGATCTTCCTCTGAAGAATGTAAATTCTGTACTGAAGTTCCTTGAGTTTGCAGCGCATGGTTAAAACATCATCGCCTACTCCAGCAAACACAAATCGTCCCTGGGACGTCCCAGCATGGTCCATAGAGCCCAGCTTGGTCCCGTCCAAAATTCGTCCTACGGGACGAATAACGGACGTCCCATTTTAGTCCTCGTAGAACTAATTTCGCGACATCCGATATTCAGCCCAATCGACGTCGCATGGATCTCCACTCTTCGTCCGAAATGTTTCGGCCATCAATGCTATCTAAGAGGTGCGTTTATCAGCAATTAATTTTAATTTTTTTCACCTGTATTTGTATTTGAGCTGATAATGATTAATGAACCACAAAATATTAATTTTATTAAGAATATTATTTTTTAAATTTACGAGTTTATTTAACGTGAATTAATGAAATTACGTGTTAAATCAAAACTACTTAATTATTTAATTAATTTTATCTGTTCTTAATTTTTATATTTTTTTATATTATTATTTTCTTAGTTTTTATTTCCATTATTTTCATTTGATGAATTATTTCTACAATCACAGCCAATTACTGCGAAAAAGCTGATCTAAGTTGGCCGCGCTAAAGTCCTTTTAAAATATCTGGTAGCCCAGTTTGTAGTTTCTTTTGTACGACGCCATTACTCGATAGTTTGGAATCGGTCACCATAAAGTCCATAATGCGTTCTACACAAACGTTAAAGATTATAACATAGTAATCTCTAGTATTGCTGATAATATATCATAAGAGTAAGTATTTTATTAGAAAACTGTTTGATTTTTTTAATGATTTTAACTCGATTTTTTTAATGTGTCTTTTACAGAGGTAGGAAGAAAATATGTTTGATCAAAGTCTATTCATTTTGGACCTGTACATGTTTCAATTTAACTTTTTAAGTTTATTATTCATTACTCTCACTGAGTGGTTCGCCTAAAACTTTATTTCATTTTGTTATATTTTATATATTGGATTTGGAATTCCAAAAGTAAGATTTGCGTTGAATTCTCAGAATGTTAGGGAAGGTTCGATGTTTTTAAAGTTCATTTTTGACCTGTTAATGTTTCAATTTAACTTTTTAAGTTTATTATTCATTACTCTCACTGAGTGGTTCGCCTAAAGCTTTATTTTGTACTGTGATAATTTATATAGTTAAATTGTAATTCCAAAAGTAAGATTTGCGTTGAATTTTCCGAAAGTTAAGGAAGGTTCGCTGTTTTTAAAGTTCACTTTGGACCTGTACATGTTTCAATTTAACTTTTTAAGTTTATTATTCATTACTCTCACTGGGTGGTTCGCCTGAAGCTTTATTTCATTTTGTTATATTTTATATATTGGATTTGGAATTCCAAAAGTAAGATTTGCGTTGAATTCTCCGAATGTTAGGGAAGGTTCGCTGTTTTTAAAGTTCATTTTGGACCTGTACATGTTTCAATTTAACTTTTTCAGTTTATTATTCATTACTCTCACTGAACGGTTCGCCTAAAGCTTTATTTTATACTGTGATATTTTATATAGTTGAATTGTAATTAAAAAAGTAATATTTGGATAGATATTAAAATTAAGCTTCGAGAAACAGTAATTTCTAGAGTACATTTTTCATCCGATAGTCTTAATTTTTTTTAAGGAATAGTATTAAATGGCGAAGTTTTATTTTGCTTCTGATTTAAAAATTAATTTTATTGTTTTTTTACATTTGTATAAAGAAGGTTATTTAAGTTTAGTTCGAAATTTATTTTGTTATAAAAATTAAATAACTTAATAAGTTTTGTAATTTATATGTTAACTGCTAATACTTGCAGAGTTCGTGTTATTACAATCAAATTGTACACTTGTTGCTGGATTTTTTCCATTTTCTTGTATTTTAATGTTTTGAATAAAATTTTAACATCAAGTTTGGCTTTTTAAATTATTTGTTCAGAATACGATATCCAATGAACGTCCTAGTTTCATCCCTATTGAGCCATGATTGAACCAAATTAAAGGCCTAAAGACATCTCTAGGTTTTATAGAAAGACATCCAAGGGACGACCGCCGTAATCGCCGTTGGACGTCCGAAAACTCGTCCCCGGGACGTACTACGGCTATAGACAAACCGGACATTTGGACGTCCTTTAACGTCCAACCGACGTCTACCCCGGCTTTTGGGATGTCCTACGGACGAAGGCAAGATTCGAGTATGACGTCTATCGGATGTCCATAGGACGTGTTTGTGTTTGCTGGGACATTAAGACAATATTGTGCTCTGAAAAGAAAGAACCAAGTAGTATAATTCTTAACACTTCGAAATAATAACCATAGTACGAAATAGTAACCTATAAACTATTGTTCAGGTTCTTCCTTTTCCTTGAATGTCACAGGGCAAATGTATTTTTTGACAGTTGCGGGGAATGTTTCAAAAGCCGCCACACTTAGTAATGTTGGGTTATCTCCTTCGATAACATTTAGGAATTTGGTGAAAGTTTGTGGAAAGACATAGTTATCTATATAAATTGGGAAAGTATCTCTCCATGTTTTAACACCATTCTTTTGAAAATACAGGCTACAAACCCGGTGGCTTGGAGAAGGGCATCAAATATTGTTTACAATTGATTTTTCAGGCTTACGTACATTACAAGGCTTAAAAGATGGCTTAACCATAACGAACCGAATCTTCCTTACCCACTCTGCTTTCACTGTTTCATCTTTTGGAAATTTGTGAAACGTAATATCATCCCCATCAGTGGTATTACGTTTACAATTAGGGATACAACAGGTATTCCCCCTTTTCTTCCAAGTTATAAGTTTTTTAGGCATAGTATTTAGTAATAGTACGACTCTCTGTCTAAAGCCTGAAATATTCAGTACACAAATTTACTTATTTCCGGTCCTTATAAAGACCGCACATAATCCGAATTCTCTTACACCAAAGAATAACAAAAGTTGGTAGTCCTGCTGAACTAGCTCTATTGTCTGTATGAAAAGATTGGCCGGTTTTGGACCGATTTTATAGAACGCTCTATTACCTTAAAAATGGACTTTAGGCCATAACGTCGATGCCGTTACGTATTGCTAGATCTGAATGTGGAGCTAAAGATACATGTACTATAGAATAAATTAAAGGGGAATAATTTTAGTAACCATTAATAAATAATTACCTATACGTCCATATGAACCCGCAGGTACCCAAATGCTTATATCCGTTTCAACTAAAATTCTCTCTCTGGCGGGTTAATATGGACGTATAGGTAATGGTTACTAAAATTATTCCCCTTTAATTTATTCTATAGTACATGTATCTTTAGCTCCACGTTCAGATCTAGCAATACGCAACGGCATCGACGTAATGGCCTAAAGTCCATTTTTCAGATATTAGTAAGTATTATGAATTTAGTTTGAAAATAAAATCCTTTTATAGTACTTTGAAGGACTCTTTATACGTTTTGAACTTGAATAAAATTAAAAACAATAATCTAAGATACCCTTTAAAGTTAAATTCCTTTAGAGTTTATCAGTAAAACCACTTACTTAAAGTATTTTTTAATCCGTTCGGTCTAATAGTAGATTACGCACCTATAATCCATGTTGTTTTCATTTAAATTCAAATTATAACGAATTGAAAGTTTGAAGAAAATATGAATTTAGTTCGTAAATAAAATCCTTTTATAGTACTTTGAAGGACTCTTAATACGTTTTGAACTTGAATAAAATTAAAAATAATAATCTAAGATACCCTTTAAAGTTAAATTCCTTAAGAGTTTATCAGTAAAACCACTTACTTTAAGTATTTTTTCAATCCTTATAACTATAGTTACATATTGGAATTGTTACACAAGGCTCTTTTAAACGTAACTTAGTACTTTAATTAAGTATTTTTAATTTTCTGAACATATGTTTTACACTTTGTTCTACAACGTTTTAACATACACCATTTCAATACATTATTAACTTATTCCATACGCTATTTAAAACACATGAGATAAAGATAACAGGAAACAAGTAGACTCTGAATAAATATGTTTTACTCTGCGGGAAAGATATTGTAAGATTAAATTCATAATGGTTAATGTGAAGTATTTTTCTACCTTTTTAAATTTTGTAGTATGTCTTTATCTATATATGTGTATCGGAAATGTATATTAACGAATCGAACGTAGAGTAAAAAGTGTTTTATTAGTATTTTCTGTCTATATTTGCGGATCGGAGTTGTGTTATGCCGTATTAAAAGTAGAATAAGGAATTTTTATATTATTATTATACCTATTAACATATCGGAAATGAAACAAGTTGGTCCTGAATACAAGATGTTGATATGAGAAAAACAAATCGTCGCGAGAAATATCATAAATACATTAACTTTTCAACGATTTTACCCCCATTTCACCCCTAAAACATTTTGTAACAATTCCAATATGTAAATATAGGTATAAAATACGATAAAAACAACTTGACCATATTTTAAATACGGTAAAATACAATTCTTATACATAAATATAGTCAGAAAGATACTATAAAAACACAAAAATTAAAATAAAATGAAATTTGTGTGGATAAGATTTGTAAATATCATTTTGAAACTAATAATTTTCACGCTTTATTTAAGTCAAGCAATTACATTTTTAAAATGAAAGAAGTTAAACAATATAAAAATTTGTAAATATTGTAAATATTTTTTAGACAATAAAGAAATTAAGAAATGTTTTAATTAAAATATCTTTTATTTTCTACAGTAAAATACAATTCTTATACACAAATATAGTCGGAAAGATACTATAATATATTTCAGATATGCAAATACACAGAAAAATACTACAAAACAACTAACTACTTTTAATGCAATAAAATGCAATTCCGATATTCAAATATTTAAAATTACTTAATTAATGTACTAAGTAACGTTTAAAAGAACCATTTGTAAACACGCTTTCTAGTTTTCTGCTCTCTTCCAACTATCTTGCAATATTTTTAATCCAATTATATCTGTTTTTATATCTTTAACTTTATTTTTCAGTACAATTTCTCTTTGACTAGCTTCACCTAGCTTAAATTTCCACTCTTCAATATGCTTTTCCATTTCTTCCAAATGCTTTCAAATTTCTTGCACATCTAACCACGTCATATTATACTCTTCCACTATTTTACTCGCTTCTTCAAATGTATTGAAATCCATATGGTTATAAGTAATAAAACATAATTAATATGCTAAAATTTAGGTCGTCTGAAAGACCCTTCTCTCTACGACGTCACAAGTGTTTTATTAAAGTGAATCAAATTAATTATAAACTCCATTTAATATCATTAAGTGCCTTATAGTATTTTTCTATGTATCTGCATATCTGAACTTGCGGTTCAATTTTGGGTACATGGACCACTTACACGCTAATGATATTAATATGAAGTTTAAAAATATTTCCATTTGAACGAGTCCCTTTTTATACCCGCAAAGTACTGAACGATTCCATCTTATTGATTTAAATAGGTCTTCAAATCGTATCTATTAGTACAATTAGAACATTTGAGAAAGACACTTTTCCCATTGTGAAAGTGGAATCCAAAATAAGAATCACTTCAATTTAAACGCACTTTAAATTTCAATATAGACTATTTTACCATTCTCGAGTATCTTTTTTTCTTTAAAAGCTGAAGAAATATTAGAAACGACATCAGTGACCAATTAATTGTTTCCGAGTATGACAGACGATTTTTGATATTAAAGAGTCATTTTTCAAAAGTAAGATTGTTTTCGGTTATTTTTAAAGCTAACTTAGAAATCACATTATTTTTATATATAATTATTTAGTTGTAATGTTAAAGTTTGGTGATGATGTTAATTCTTAATTACTGGTAGCCTTCACTAGAAACTATTATAAGAATTATATATTAATTTATAACCACGCGTGTATTTACTAGATAGTGAATGCAATATCTATCGAAGAATTGAAGAAATACGGAATCACGTCATTATTAAGAACTGGTTGCTACTTCTGTATATATTGTGACGGTTCAGTTTTTCATGTTCCAACTGACGGAGGGCTAGCATGGTACTGTGACGGATACTCAATCTGTTTGAAGTACCGTAAAGCTGTTTATTTCCAATCTAAAAGAATTCGGAAGTATAAGAATTCCACCAGGTGTATTAAAAGCGTTACCATGCATATATTTGTTTAAATTGTGATATGTTAGGGACAAAGAGAGCAGCCAGTTTGTCATATTGCGAAGTAACTGGTGGATGTTGTGTATTTCCAAAAATTAAAAAAAAAATAGTATGTGTGTTTTTATAGTATTTTTCCACCTATATTTGCGGATTGAAAGCTATTTTAACGTATTGAACGTAGAGTCAGAGATTTTTATAGTATTTTACTACCTATATTTACATATTGGAAAGCTATTTAAACGTATTGAACGTATAGAGTACATATTTGTATATCGGAATGTAATTTACGTTTTCGTATACCCATTAGAAATGAGCTAGTCGAGAGCTTTTTATTTACACATTGGAAAGTTAATTTATCGTATTAAAGTTGAATAAAGAGTTTTATAGTATCTTTCTGACTATATTTGTGTATAATAATTGTATTTTACCGTATTTAAAATATGGATAAGGGGTTTTTGTCGTATTTTTATATCTATATTTACATATTAATTTTTTTTTAAATTTAAATTTCTTATATACAACACTATCTTTAATATATATAAAAAGGTAACTATTGTAGAAAATAAAAGATATTTTAATTAAAACATTTCATAATTTCTTTATTGTCTAAAAATATTTACAATATTTACAAATTTTTATATTTCCAAATGCTTTCTTATTTCTTGCACATCTAACCACGTCACATTATACTCTTCCACTATTTTACTCGCTTCTTCAAATGTATTGAAATCCAGTTACGTTTAAAAGAACCTTTTGTAAACACGCTTTCTAGTTTTCTGCTCTCTTCCAACTATCTTGCAATATTTTCAATCCAATTATATCTGTTTTTATAGCTTTAACTTTATTTCTCAGCACAATTTCTCTTTGACTAGCTTCATCTAGCTTAAATTCCCACTCTTCAATATGCTTTTCCATTTCTTCCAAATGCTTTCTTATTTCTTGCACATCTAACCACGTCACATTATACGCTTCCACTATTTTACTCGCTTCTTCAAATGTATTGAAATGCATATGGTTATAAGTAATAAAACATAATTAATATAAAAAGTTCAGATCCACTCTTCAATATGCTTTTCCATTTCTTCCAAATGCTTTCTTATTTTTTGCACATCTAACCACGTCACATTATACTCTTCCACTATTTTATTCGCTTCTTCAAATGTATTGAAATCCATATGGTTATAAGTAATAAAACATAATTAATATAAAAAGTTCAGAAATGCTAATTTTATTTTGTTTAACAGTAAGTAGGCCCTAAGTGGTTTTTATCGTAATTTTATACCTATATTTATATATTGGAATTGTTACAAAAGGTTCTTTTAAACGTAATTTAGTACATTAATTAAGTATTTTTAAATATTTGAATATCGGAATTCTATTTTGTTGTATTAAAAGTAGAATTTAGAAGTGTTTGTACTATTTTTCTATGTATTTGAATATCTGTAAAATATTATAGTATCTTTCCGATTATATTCGTGTATAAGAATTGTATTTTACCGTATTTAAAATATAGGTAAGTGGTTTTTATCGTATTTTTATAACCGTGGAATGTACTCCCACCACCCTATACAACCCCTTTTATAGTATATTCATGTATCATTTGAGAACGATACGTTTCTCATACTTAAACTTGAAACATTCGTTTGAAATACCCGTGAGATAGGTTCAAGTCCCAAGCGTACTACAATGATAATAAAATGAAGTTTAAAAATATTACCATTCTACGTTACTTTAACAACAAATATTCCATGACGTCAAAACACTCAAATCCATGTTTTCATTTAAATGAACCGCGCCTCCCGGGTAATCCGCGCACGCGCCGCCCAGGTTATCACTTTTACATCATTTCATCTTATTCCGTACGATAAAACGCGATAAGATATACGTTCAAGTGTCACTCGAGATAAGTGGAGATAAATAAACAAGTTGGCCTAAACACAATATGTTGATATACTAAAAAACAAATCGTCACGAGAAATATCATAAATACATTGACTTTTCGACCCCCATTTCACCCCTTTAAATCCCCGATCCCGACGATCCCGAGATCAGCGCTTCGCCCTCACTTTCCTTCTACTCTACTGTTTTATAGGTGGTTTCTAAGTGAAAGAGGTGCAGTGAGTTCGAAGTGTCTCGCCAGTGTCAGGGTGGGCAGTGTGCCACAAGAGGGCGGTAAACGTTGCCAATGAGTAATAAACACAGTTCAAAACGTGTAAAGTTTAATAACAATCGTACAAGCTTATTTATTAACTTTAAAAAATGAATTAAAGAGCAAAATGACGTGACGTTTTCAAAAAATTAACGTAAACAATATCTTAACGTACACAATGTTGGCGAAAGAGCTAGGTAGTTCTCAATATTCCAAATAGGTGAAAGTTCACTTTCCAATTTTGTTTATAAATATTATTTCCGCTTTGTTACGTTTAAAGGTATTATAATAATTTAACTGCTATTGTTATAAACCAAAGGCATAAAATCCACCCAAAAACCATTCGGATAAAAATTGCAAGGTCCTTTTAAACAAAAACGTCACGTCCTATATTACTTTAGGCCATAAAAGTAGTGAAATCAAATAAGGGCAAGATCTGTAATTATATTCCCATAAACGTCATAAACTGGACTTATTTATCGACAAGTGATGTGCTCTGAAGTAATATGCTAGACTTTGCGCGTCCTAAGTGTTTTCCTGAGTTAAAATCCTTTGTACAACCATAAAACATTTCAAAGAGAATGGCTAATATTAGAATCGCAGTGTATCAAATATATTGTTTAGATCGAAATACATTATCTACTTTGTTAAAATTTACTCTTTTACCTTAAAACCATAATTAAATAAAGCAGACAAGTTGTTGACTGCAGTAATTACGTCACTGCAGTCAACAACTTGTCTGCTTTCAGTAATTGGCCAGTTTCAATAGTCGCACCGCCACCTATCGATAATGTTCAGAAATGTTCGAGTACCACTAGTACGGAGAGTTTCAGTAATTTTATCGAGTGTTTTTATTTTATCAAGGTTGGCCAAGGTGCTACTTTGAGCGAGACAAGAATTAAACCCGTGCGAACGTTTATTTCCCTGCCAAGATATGTAGGAGGGGTTATACAAACACCGTGTCTGTCTGTCTGTCTGTGTGTCTGGGTGTCTGTCCTGCGAACGAGTTCGCATTATCCGTGCAAAGGTTAATCATTGCGTACGCAGTTTCTCGAAATTGCTGCGTTCGCAGTTTCTCGAAGGGTTGGCAAAACCACCGTGTGACGGTGAGCGTTTATTTTGCGATTGGGTTTGGTTTGGATGGTTTTTTTCGTTAACGCTCACCTTAGATTTTGATGGGATAGTTATGGTACGAGGACTGTATACATCAAAGCCGGCAGCAACCGGAGAACGTCTGCGCGGTAGCCTTGCATGGTGGAGGTATGTCTCAAGAAGTCTACAAGAGCTTTAAGTATACGTAAGTTAGTAGTTCAGGCTTTATCCTAAAAGGCCCCAATGTCAAATAAAGTCCCAACAATTAGTATAAGGTTAGTTATATACTGTCACACATACGTCTAAGAAGGTGATAAGAGGTCGCGCAGACTAAGCCTATAAATCAGAATAGCAAGCACGCGCAAGGGCGGCCTCTGAAGCCGTCTAGGGAGGCCGTTGTATGCTAAAACATGAGTCAAGGAGCGGTTCTCGATCAATAGGCGTCACTGTAAGGATCCCCGAAGTGAATCATAATTGGGACAGTGGAAGACGTAGTGTTCAAGGTCGCCAGTGACTCCACAATTCCGACAAAGAGGGGAAGGAGACCGTTTGAAGCGGTGCACTACTGCCGGAGTGGGAAATCGATCAATTAATGCCAGAAACAAAGGGCGTTCCATGGGGCGGCGGAGGTGGAGGTGCCAAGCAGCGGGATAGCAGGGCGACGGATGGACTGCATAGAGCCATCGACCTACCGGGAGCGAGTCCCAGTGTAGTTGCCAGGAATCAGCCAGAGCTTTGCGTAGGACCTTCCGACATTGAATGGGGTCTACCGGGGAAAACACATACGAAGCAGTCCGCGATGTTATAGCCGCACGAGCAGCTTGGTCCGCCAATTCATTCCCGGGTACCCCTATGTGCGCAGGAACCCAGAGAAAAGAATAGTTTACAAAGGGGAAATCCCGGAGGCGATTCCAAACTGCTAAAAGTTATGGGTCAGCTTGGTCAGGGCGACAGAGTAACGCTAAGGCAGAGCGAGAATCGGAACATATCACTGCCTCAAGGGGTCGGAGTGTGCAATAACTGGTGGCTTTACCGGGGAGTCGGGGTCCGGCTCTTGTAACCCGTAAGGGCGGTGGCGCACTGGGAGATGTTAGCTCCGTCCAAAGGGTCCTATCTCCGACCTCCGACTTCGGTCAGGTGTGGGCTGGATACTGGGCTTCGGCCCAGGCTAATGGAGAGGGGCCGGGCAAACTGGCCGCCTCGGCGGATTGAGTAGCCTGCTGTGGGGCTGCGGGCCTCCGTATGAGGGCACGGCGGACCCATCTCCCGGCCTTTTGGGCTCCCACCGGGATCTCCGGTGCCAGCTGTGCCGGGTTATGCGGGCTGCTGTGTGCCCGCCGTTCCCCTTTAGGAGCTCTCTCCAAAGGGCTTGGCTCCCTGCCTTTGTAGGTGGGGTGTCGGCCGGAGTTGCTAGAGCTTCCGTTCTCTATCCCACTGCTGTGTGCGAAGTGGCGGGCTGGTCGTCCCATTGTTGCGCCTTCTGCTGGGTTGAGCGGCTTGCGTCGAGGGTGCGACCATCAGTAGTGGGGTTCTGCTACCCATGCTGGTTTTGTCACCTGTCCGGGCTTGTGGACGCTGGCGTAGGGCATTCTGATGATAGGCCTCCGGTGGTGTGGTTCTCTTTACCGGTACACCGGGCTATAAATTCTGACAACATATGCCTCGTAGACTCGATGATCAATGAGCCATAACAAAGCTTGGACAATGGCGGTGAGTTCAACACGACATATCGAAAGCTCCGAAGAGGTGCGAAAGGATTGGGTAACACCCAAACTGGGAATATGAAATGCCAAACCAGCACAGTTGGCTAGATCGTCACGAGACCCATCAGTGTAAACAACACACCTTGCACTTGCATGTGAGTTCAACCTAAGCGCAAAGTCAGATGCTAATTCAATGTTAGTACTATCCACTTTAGCGGCACGACACCACTCAGAGTCGACCACAAACGGAACAGAGGACCACTTGGCCGCAAACGGGGCCGGAGACTGTCGCAGCAGTGATAAGTACAATTCACCCACGCAAGGAGGTGCCACGCAAGGAGGCAGACGTAACATTGGTAGGAGCCATCCACTCCGCGAGAAAATGGGTAACCGGGCAAGTAAGACAGTGCACGCCATAACGCAGCAGAAGATAATATCGGTGAACGGATAAGGGAGGCACAAACGTTATCAACTCCAGCGCCCCTATTGCCGAAGAGCGAGATGCCCCAACAATAGCGCGAAGACAGGCATTCTGGAGTGTATCCAGTAGAGAAAGAGTTGTAGCTGAAGCGGAGCGATAAACCACAGCTGCCTAGTCAATCCGAGAGCGGATTAAACCTAGATACAACATCCTGAGGTACTTGCTAGATAAACCGCATCTGGAGCTGTCCATAGAACGCAGCAGGCTTAGGATACGTAGGCATCGTGTGCGCAACGCATCAACATAAGGCCGCCAAGTAAGACGGCTATCGAAAAGCACGCCCAGATAACGAGCCGTGCGGGCTAGCGGTAGATCTTGGCCTTCCATACTGAGAGTGAAGTATGCTTGCGGATTATGTTTGCGGGTAAAACACAGCGCTACGCATTTGACCGGAGACAGAGGGAGGCCTCGGTGCCGGAGGTCGGCTGCCATCACCTGAAGAGCCTCTTGCATATGGATATTTAGCAAACCCAAGGAGTACCCAGTGAGAAATAATACTTTGTCATCCGCAAACATCGGCACTTGAATACCAGGAGGCAGGACCGCAGGTAAATCGTCGAGTAGCAGACTGAACAGCAACGGGCTGAGAACAGCGCCTTGGGGGACCCCCCGGAGAAGAGAGAAGGATGTGGACAGTGACGTGTGGACCCTAACACACGCTGTGCGGCCCGCCAGATAGGACCGAAAGAAACGAATTACCCCAGCATCAAAACCCAACGTTGTCAATTTGCGGAGAAGAAAATCATGATTGACATTGCCGAACGCATCTTTAATGTCAAGAAAGACAGCTATACACGAATTTTTGGTTAATAACGCATGTCGGGCAACACCATTCAGCAGAACCACGTTGTCGATACTCCGACGAGCTCGACGAAACCCACACTGGTAGGGGGAGCGCTTCCCTGACGATTCGAGCCACCAATCAAGGCGGCGAAGTATTAAACGCTCCAACAGCTTGCCAAGCACTGACAATAGTGTGATTGGACGATACGAGGTAGGTGAATTTGGGTTTTTGCCTGGTTTTAGAAAAGCACAAATAATGCCGGATTTCCAGGACGACGGTATAAAGCCAGTGGTCCAACAATCATTATAAAGACTGAGCAGAATCGTAAGGGCTTTATGGGGGAGATTCTTTATTAGCAGTGTGGAAATACGATCAGCACCGTGCGCAGTATTTTTGGACCGGGAAATGCCATGGTGCATCTCGTCCATCAAAAATGGCACCGAAAGAGCTGATGGGGAAGTAACAGGCTTAGGAGCTGTGAAGTTCGTACCTGCCGTAGCAGCCGCCGAGAAATGGGAAGCAAGAACCTCTGCGACTTCCATCGCCGAAGAGACAGGGCCATACGGTGTGCTTAGTGGAGGAATCGGGGACATAGTTGGAACCGTTTCGAACCAACGAACCTTACGCCAGAGGGAAGGAATCGGAGTAGACCCTGACAAGCTAGAACTGAAACGTTGCCAGGAAGCTTTTCGGTTACGTTGAACAAGAAGTTTAGCATAGGCTGTTAACCGCCGGGTAGAGAGAGCATCATCTGGTCGACGAGTGCGAGAGGCTCAACGCCGCGCAGCGGCTGCTGCCTACAGAGCAATGAAACACGATGTACTCCACCACGGTGGGGGAGATGGACGACCACTCACTGGACCCTCACCCCGAATAGGAATGAAGATATGAGCGTCCGTTATTAACATTTCAGAAAAGAGATCCACCATGTCATCAAGTGAATCACCTGAAACCCAGTGATCGAAGGATCAATCGAGAAGAGCACGGTAGCGGGCCCAGTCTGCCTTAGCATAATCCCATTGCGGGGGCGAATCAACTGCTGTGTGAACCACAAGATTACAATGAATTCTTAAAGGAAGGTGATGACTGACAAACGTTAGATCAATAGCGGAGTCGATCTGCACCCTATTACCCTTCCGGGTAGAAGAGCCATCTTTAAGCAACACAAGATTATCCAGAATTTCGTACCAGTCGGTGACCATGGTGCCCTGAGAATCTACAGTGGGACTCCCCCACAATGGCTGATGAGCATTGAGGTCACCCAACACAATAAAAGAGGATCCGAAATGTGTTGTAAGTAAATCAAAATCCGCCCAAGGGGCAGATCCGTGTGGGTCATATACGCTAGCCACCACAGTCCAACTGCTGTTAAGGTAGCAGGAAACCGCTACCACCTCTAAAGCAAAAAAATCGGGCAACGGAACGCGGAATTGGGGGATGGTGGCCGCAAGCAGGAGGGCAACACCCCCACCAGGGCGCCCAGGCTGGTCCCGGCGATACACTTCGTAGCGCCCAAACCTTAGATTAAAGGAGGAGGAAGCAGATAAGCAAGTCTCTTGCTATTGTTATAAACCAAAAGGCATAAAATCCACCCAAAAACCATTCGGTTAAAAATTGCAAGGTCCTTTTAAACAAAAACGTCACGTCCTATATTGTTTTAAAACCAGTTGAGTAAGAAAGCCCAAATGGGCACGCACCCCACAAACGTTCCACTGTAATACATCAAATTCAGTGGAAGTCATCGTAATTTTTGGAATCATCCATCAAGCCCAAGTCTACTGGATGGTGGGGCTCAGTAGGATCCCGAATTTCACGAAGAGGGGCTAAGACCTCACTATCGATTTGAGTGAGATTAGCGAAGCATGCTATGGCAGATTGGAGAATGTAGATTGCGATTGCGACGTGGGTCTTTTAGTATATTGAAAAAATCGGCTAGAAACGCTACGAGGGCGTTCGTCACATCCGTAACGTCCGACTGGGGCTGAGAGCTCGATACGGAATGTCGTACAATGGGTTGTGAAGCAGCAGAGGAGCGGTCATTCGGAGCAGAATGATGGAGGCCAAGTGAAGGTTTGAAGGCTGGTCTGGTTGGTGGAGGCGCGAATGCGTGAGCATCGACACGGAAAGAAGGAGCAGTTGGGGCAGAGTGAGTGGCGGCAGCGTAAGTTGCTGCTACCGAGATGCGGGCTTCAGAGAAACTGACACCCTTAGATAATTGGAAATGTTTGACATCCAGTTCCTTACGGTACACTGGACAAGATCGAGAAAAGCTGGGATGGGGACCTTTGCATTGGTGGCAGCATAATGCTTTTTTACAGAGAGTAGTATCTGGGTGAATCTCACTACGACGTGGACACCGTGTCACTTTGGCCGACTGACGACAACGCTTGTCAGAATGACCGTAACGCAAATATCGACGGCAGCAAAGGGGGGCGATCTTCAAAAGGCAAGACACAATCTTACGTCGTTGTAGGGGCAACAAATTAGGAGCATCCACCAGCTTGACCGGGATGTCCCCAATATGAGTTAGTTGTCTGAGCTTTCCTGACGCAGTGGAGTTAACGGGAGTAATAGAAAACTTATTCTTGGACAAGAAGCGGACATCTGAAATTTCTGCCCTGTTGGCAGACTTGGAAGTAACAACCTCTTTAGCTGATAGAGCTAAGGTCGTATCGTCATCTCCCGCGGTGAAGATAAGGGGTGGAATTGAGGTAACATTACCTGCTTTTGTAGGTGAAAACGACGAAGCCGAGTCCTCGGATCGGGACCGCTTAGGGGCTCTAATGACCCGCTAAGGGTTAGAAAAAGAGAAACCCGCAAGCGCAAAAAGCAAAAACGGGAACACAAAGAAAAGGAACTAAAACAAACCAGACAAGTTAACTTCTTGCACCGGCCGCAACTCGATGCAAAGGGATAGTGAATAGGAGCGGCCTAAGCCCAAAGAATAGCTTACCCTATATGGCGAAGGAAACACAAAACTACGCATTAATGATAACCCTAATCGGGAAATGCAAAATTACGTAGTAAAAGACTCACAAAAAAGCGAGAGGGAAAGAAAGGAAAAACTTCGGAGCAGACCGAAAGCTAACCGCCTCGTACAAAACTTCGAGGTGATCTCCTGACGTCTAGCTCGATTTGCATATTATTATTCAAAGAGCGAGCTCTTTTGCTGTGGTTTTTAATGTGGGTTCAAGGTTACAATTTTTATAGTAACAAAAGTAAAAAAAAACTGGTGTATGCTGCCATCTACAATAATTGTCATTTGGCGCTAAATATAAACGTTGTAATCCAACACCCTCTCTCAAAGTTAATATCATTCTGTTTATAACCTGGAGTCCAATGATTGTTGAAAGTCCTTTCGTTTTCTTTCTCTCAAGTGGTTTGGTTAATAAATCTGCTAGCATTAATTCTGGAGGGCAATATTTAAACACGAACACATTTCTTAAGTCTTTTACAAAGTGATGTCTCGTGTCGATGTGTTTGGTTCTTCGCGTGACGTTCTCATTTTCAATCATTTTTAAACAACTTTGATTGTCTTCTAAAATGTTCGTCTCGCGATGATCTTGCTTTAAATCTTTGAGGACCTTTTGAAGCCAAAGCGCTTCCCTGCATGTCTCTGAGAGAAAAACGTATTCCGCTTCGGTTGACGACAGCGCAACATTCGGTTGCTTTCTGCAAGCCCACCTTATGGTGCCTCCGAGCCATTGAAACATGTAGCCGGAATTTGATTTCCGGTCAAGTCGGTCCGCAGCCCAATCTGCGTCGGCGTATCCTGTCAAAATAGTGGAGTCTACCATCTTTTCGTTCTCAAGTTTTAATTTCAAATTTTGAGTACCTTTCAGGTACCTCATAACTCTCTTTACGGCGGTCAGTATCTGTAATTCGTCAGCTTAATATTGAGACGCTAGCCGCTATATCTGGGCGTGTACGCGTAGCTACGTATAGCAGACAGCCGATTGCTTGCCGATAAATATCTTTGTTTTACATCGCGTTGTCTTCATTCATATTCATAGTTTCCTTCGGGTAGCCTGTGTCCATTGGGGTCTTCGCTGGTTTAGCGTTTTCCATTGAAAATCTTTGAAGTATATTTGAAATGTAATTTGATTGGTGGATTTCGAAAATACCATCCGCGTTACGTTCGACTTCAATACCGAGGTATACTTTAAGATTTTCTAGCTCCTTAATCCAAAATTCTTTCTTCAGAAAAGCATAGACTGTGGTGTCTGTGTCTTCCGGTCCTGCGACGATGAGGTCGTCTACGTAGACGAAAACGTATATGTACTTATTTCCAATACCTTTAGAATAGAGACACTTGTCAGCTTCCCCTCTCTGAAAACCACTTCCCTCAAGAACTTCATTCATTCGTTCATTCCAAGTTCACGCTGATTGCTTTGACTGAAAAGTCTATTTACTTTACCTTTTCTGCTAAGTTGTTTGATATTCATGCGTAGATCTTGTTAAAGACAATAAACAATTTCGGAAGTTATTAAAGAACCTTGATAATTGTCCCTTGAAATATGAAACGATTCCAAAGCGGAATATACGATTGTGAAGCAGAAAAGACATACTCCAAAAGCTACCCGGGGCTGAAAAAAAATGCAATTTCAAAGACCAGTAATAGGAAACTTGGTCAATGCGATATTGCGACCATACATGTATTTGAAAATGTGTTTCTGATACCCATTTTAATTATGTGATTTCTTCTTTTTCCTCCTCTTCAAACATCGGCAAAACTTTAAAAACGCCAGATTAAAATCAACTATTTTATCTTTTTCTCTATACATTGATGCATAATTTAAAGAAAAAGATAAATGTTCGACACCACAACCAACTATTTTAAAGGTATTCAAAATACTTTAACTGGGCACAGTTTCATAATTACAATACGCAGCCAGAGTTGGATACTTGAGAAAACGTCATATAGCACGTGCTTTAAGAATATAATCTTCTGTTAAGAAATTAATATTTTCAGATAATTGAACTCCCTTTTGAGAATTTGAAACAGTGATCATTCGACCATATGAAATTCGGAAATTATTTTAAGTTGATAAATGTAGAAACTCGCTATTGGCAATGAAACCCGAAATAAACTAGTACCTTTAGGAATTTAGCAAAGAAACCAGATTCTCTTATTACCGGGTGCTGCGTGGCCCCTTTTACCAGCCCTAGGCTTCACCTCAATGCTAACGACTATTTCGTGTCGGAGGGGACGGTATACTCGCAGGGGCAAACGCGCTGAGCTAGACGAGGAAGCGAGGAGAGAGAGCGTAAAATGTAACCAATTGTCTTATTTATTTGTGAGTTAAGGAGGAAAGGGAGAAAGTGTAACCCTTCAGATAGATCTTCCCCCGCATACTGTTGATACCATTTTGATACTATTTAGCTATTATTGATATAATTCTTGATTATTCCTCAAATCCCAATATATCAAATATCTCAGAATACAAAGGTATAATTAATAAAAATTATCTCCATTGTTAAATAATAATTAAAATTAACTTTAATTAGAAACTTCAATAACGTTTGAATGCCACATACGAATTACAAATAGGTTATACATATAATATAAAATTAAGTTGATTAAATAAACAATTCTATAAAATAAATTATACACTAAATCCCTGCCTTCAGCAAGGCTAAAATTGAAACCCTTGCTAGTGAAAGTGTTTTTCTTTCTGTCACAAGACCGTGGTGCAACACATTCCTCTCCCTTCCGAAGCCGAGATATTTCAAAAAACTTTCCCGAGGTATGCCCTGAACAATAGACGAGAGCTATGGCACGCCATCTAGGACAAAATACTAAAATTAACAAATTTATACGTCGAAACGCCGAATCGAGTTTTTTTTACATCGAAACGTCGACGAAAATAATTATAATTTCGAAGTTTACACTCGCATTACTCGAAGTTTACACTCACTTTACTCGAAGTTAACTCTGACTCTACTCCATTATTTGCCCTATACAAGGACTACATACTCTATAGATGGACTGCAAAGTTTCACCATCTTATGATGGATGGATGGATAATGTTTGAAATAAATTTTTTGTGGTCGATTTTATTCGAATACCATGCTTGGGTCCGGTTGATGAAACATTAAAATATAACCTGCCAAAACAAGGCTCGTTTAAAAGACTTCATCGGCGTTTTGAAAAAAATCGGGCCGAGCTTCAGGTCGCTCGAGCCACGCATGACCTCCTCTCCGATATTACAATGAGCGCGTAGCATAACCAACGCGCGCCTGTGCTGGTGGGTGACCTTTTTTTCGGAAGACTTTATTTAATGAAAAGATTTGTATTACTTTAATACTACGATAATAATACTTCTCTGATTTCTACGCCTCTCTCTGCCGTTATGATACTTCTCTGATTTCTACGCCTCCCTCCGCCGTTATGATACTTCTCTTATTTATACAACTCCCTCCACCGTTATGATATTTCTCTGATTTCTACGCCTCCCTCCGCCGTTATGATATTTCTCTGATTTCTACGCCTCACTCCGCCGTTATGATACTTCTCTGATTTCTACGCCTCCCTCCGCCGTAATGATACTTCTCTGATTTCTACGCCTCGCTCCAAAGTTATGATACTTCTCTGATTTCTACGCCTCACTCCGCCGTTATGATACTTCTCTGATTTCTACGCCTCACTCCGCCGTTATGATACTTCTCTGATTTCTACGCCTCACTCCGCTGTTATGATACTTCTCTGATTTCTACGCCTCACTCCGCCGTTATTATACTTTTCTGATTTCTACGCCTCACTCCGCCGTTATGATACTTCTCTGATTTCTACGTCTCACTCCGCCGTTATTATACTTCTCTGATTTCTACGCCTCACTCCGCCGTTATGATACTTCTCTGATTTCTACGTCTCACTCCGCCGTTATTATACTTCTCTGATTTCTACGCCTCACTGCGCCGTTATAATACTTCTCTGATTTCTACGCCTCACTCCACCGTTATGATACTTCTCTGATTTCTACGCCTCCCTCCGCCGTTATGATACTTCTCTGATTTCTACGTCTCACTCCGCCGTTATTATACTTCTCTGATTTCTACGCCTCACTCCGCCGTTATGATACTTCTCTGATTTCTACGTCTCACTCCGCCGTTATTATACTTCTCTGATTTCTACGCCTCACTGCGCCGTTATAATACTTCTCTGATTTCTACGCCTCCCCCCACCGTTATGATACTTCTCTGATTTCTTTGCTGGACTCCAACGTATCAAATCGGCTGACTCTTCGCCGTACGCTTAAACGCTCTAGTTTATTTCTGATCTCTATGGTTGGAACTGAGTATAGCTAATTCAACCGCAGGTGGGGCCTTTTAAAAGGCCCGCAGTATCATTAGAAAAAAGTTTGGACGATAACACGTCACTACTCACGTGATCACGTGGAAAAAGGCATTGGTTCAAACTGCGGAACGCGCCACGATGCGCGCGCCAAATAAGTAAAGTCAAAGTTACAAAGACCATAAAAAATACTGTGGTTTTTTAATTAGCTTTCAACTAGCGTAGGCCTTCCATTTTCTTCGAAAAACGTGTCATACTTGAAAACCGCGGTTTTAATTACCCCTTCTCTTTAACCCAGTTGTGAGACTGTTTCAAATCATTAAATATAATTTTCAAGAGATTAATTTAATTTTTCGACGACATATTTATACAGCTTACTCACAAAAAGCTTTGTTGTGTTTGCCAAATAGTTTTTAAAAGGGAATATAACCCCTGGTTTTTATGTCACCCCCTGGGGTTTCGTTTTTTATCGCTTTCACTTTTGGATTGATTGGCGCGCGAAAAGTTTTGAAATAAGGACGTGCGCGATACTCTAATGGATTTTCTACGTGAAAAGCCATGTAGGTTATATTCCCTTTAAGATTTTTCCCGATGCGTTGATTAGATTTTAATTTTTTTTGAATGGTTAATAGCTAGTATAACCAAAAGATATTAATAATGACTCTCGGCAGTTTATATAACGATAAATGGAACATACTGTAAACAAGTGGGTTTCGTAATTTTTAACTCTAAATTTTCAAGAACTATTATTGTACCTTATTTTTAAGTACATATGCTTAGTCCCGTTTACTTTCACTTTTTCGGGGGTTAACTATTTATAAGAAAAGATATTAAACGTAGAAATGTCATAAGGTATAAATGACCCGCACAGCGCCTATGGATAATGTCATTCGGCCAATTTTGCTGAAATTTGGGTATGTTGTATTTCTGACCATGGTAAACACAAGTCTTCCAAAAATCAAAATCTTGGTCACTAGGACCCGGCAAAGATCGGCGATTTACAGTTGTAACATGTTTAAAATCCAATTTCTTCTCCGACGTATTCCCACTACACCCAACTTTAGAATTTTTTTAAACCGTCTGATAAAGATCAGCACTAACATCGTATTCCCATTACAACCAACTGTTGTAAGATTTTGTCGCTCTGATAAAGATCAGGACTCACATCGTATTCCCTCCAAGGAGGATTAGTGAAAGGAGGCGAAAGGCTTGTCGCCTAGGCACGTAAAAAGCGTGAGAGAGGTGGAAGGAGAAACCATGAAGGGCTTTTTCTCCTTCCTCCTCTTTCGCGCTTTTTACGCGCCTTGAATGAAAACGATTAAAGGCCGGCATACAGAAATTCACATACTTTCATAAATCGTCCTTGTTCCCTCTATAATCAACTTTGGAAGTTTCTTTTGGTTTTTAAGTTGTTGTTACCCATCCAATGGTTAAAATATTTATTCCTAAAAAATAGCATTGTTGACGTCAGCCTTTACCTCGCCTGGAGCACGCACTGCAATGCATAGTGACACACGCTTCACGTTGCTTTCTTAACGGACGCAAGGGACACGCCGCACTTGACAAATGTGAGCTATAAATTGTCACCGGTATTATCAAAAGCCACATAATGGTTGTTTCGTTAGGCTGCAATCCCCTTTTACTTTTATTTTCATTTACAACCAGAGAAATCAAGTTTGTTAATTAGGTGATTGTTTACGTATACAGTCAGATATGTTGTCAAAAGGAAAATGAGAGAAACCTTAACACGATTGTAAGAGCGTCGACACTTGTATATAACTGAGTTTAAAAGTAGCTAAAAAACAATTTTTGTATTGTTGGCCTACTAGCTTTAGTTTTATAAAACTTAAACACACTAAAAATAAAATTAATTCATCTAAGCTATTTACTTTATATTTTTAATAATGTTTTTTATTCGCGTGCCCTATTTTCTTCAAATAAAACACTACAAATTAACAAATTTGGTTAAAGGCACCCGTAAACTTGGTCGTAGTGATTGAATATATTGCTTTGATAAAGATGTTTCTCAACCCAATTTTTACCATTTTCCTGCAATTTAAGTTGCGGATCGTTTTATAAGGATATTACCCCTTGTTTTGTCGCTCCATTAGGGTTCCAATTTTCGTCACCGCCGCGCTTTAGCGTTAGATTTATATGGCGCTGCAAGCACGCAAACCTCTTGGATTTTGTAAGGTATTCTTGGGGTTGTAAGTAAAGATCGCCTTGTACGTAATATTCCATTTAAGTTGGCCAACATATAATCTACTGTTAATTTACGAGTATCACCTCGAGTTTTAGAAGATTTAATCTAGTTCGATTAATCGCTATTTACGAACCAAAAATTATCTAATGCGACGCAATGGTATTTTTATTACTCTATAATCCCACTTTTACTTTTACTTCCATGCTATAACTGCGATCAGAAAAAGTCAGATCGTCTTCATGAAAACAAACCAGACAGAAGCACAAATATTACAAATCATTCGGGAAACATCGCGCATAAATTCGGGTCCTTATAAAAGGTCACACGCGCGCGTCTCACACTCTAAGCAGCGAAATCAGTGAGACGGCTTAATTTTTAAAGGAAGTTTTTTCTGTGGTACTTTCAAATTCTTTAAAATAGTACTCTAAAAAAGAAAAATGATAGAGGCTGTATTATCCCGCTTCCCGCGTATCGTTTATTACGACGTAGCAGTGCGTTGATAATGTCGGACAGTGATTAGGATACTCAATGAAACTTGATTGAAATGTTTTTATTGATAGATTAAAAATTAACAAAAAAAATGCAAAATAACAGAGAAATTAAAAATGGGAATTCTTACCCAAATCGGGCGTATCCTCTGGATACCTGGCAGCCATGGCGGGTAATAACACTTAAAAATTGGGGCGGTAAAATATAGGAAAGAGAAACTTGCGTTAGGCGCTTAAATTTATGGAGATTTAATATAATTTATGAGAGATTTAGAAATATACTGGCGTGGCGAAGATGAAAATCGGTTAATATACAGTTATGGGGTCGGGGTTCAGTTATTATACTGGTCGGAATAAAGGGGTATTGTTCGGGACTCGCGGCACGGGGTTTTTCTCGTCCTCGGACAGGAAATTAACAAAACACTCTAACTTGATATTAGAGGAATCATTGGGGAGTATCGATTTAACATGATTTTAGGGGCTCTAGACTCAATATTAAATTTGTCGAGGATTGGCGTGTATGCTTAAACGTAGTTTTCCGTCTCAGGGAATAGTGAGGGCGGGTTTAAAGGAGATTTTCAACGTAACGGTTTCGCTGTCAGGGGATGTTGTCTTCTTTCTGCTGTCTCTTTTTCTTGTTGTCTCGAATATCGGGTTACTGCAAAGCGACGTGGACGACTTTATTTCTTGATAAAGAAGGGGACGATACCCAGGAATGTCATTTGCAAGTGGTGTCTTTAGTTGACTTTATCTGCTGATAGTTTTTCCATAACCGGGAAAACGTTCTTTGATTTAGGGATGAATTTGAAAATTATACGCGATGGGCCTTTCGCCTCTTTTGGGTTGATCGTTAATTTTGTACATTATGCATCTTTTATTTTACTATGTTCTTGGGACATCACGGACTGAGCCTTGACTGGGTTGGGGGTTCCGTTCCTTGGGTTTGTCCTAGTTCTGATTCTGTTCGAACTCTCCTGTTTCCTTAGCGCTCTCTGATTTTGTTCTTCTTCTGTCTGGGGGGAGTCGGGTGTCGGAAGTGTATGCTTGGTAGAGGATTTTACTTTTGCGGTCAGACGAGGATCGTAAAGTTACGAGAGCGGATTGACGATGTCGTAAAGTTACGATTTCGTAAATCGAAATCGCGGTGCAGAGACAATTTTTCGGGCTCTCGTAAATGAAGAGTCTGGTATTTTGGAACTTGTTTTTGTTTAATATCCGCCCACTTATTAACCAATGAGAAAGCGATATTTTGCCACAAAAATTTAAACGTTTGTTCGAAAGCTACTTATTTTTTGTGATTTTACACATTTTTAAGAAAACAAGTTTGCTGAAAGTATTTTTTTTGAGAAAGAATATGGGGAAAATGAAACCAAACTTTAGTGCAAAAGAACTTCAAGCACTTATTAATGGTTTGGAAGCTAGGCCAGATTTATTGAACCGGGAAATGGGTATGTTGAAAACCTACAAAAGTAGTGAAGATGTGGAGAAGGCCTGGGCAGAAATTGCCCAAGAGATTGCCTGTGTGGGTAAGGGCCTCATTAGAACGGCAGTAAAAATAAGAGACAAGTTGACTGATTACAAAAGCACCGTTAAAAAAAGGCTCAAGCCCTAGATAGGGAGAAGAAAAAAACCGGAGGTGGTCCAAATCCACTTCCAGAATTGACTGAAATGGAGGTGGCCGTTTGCCGTTGAATAGGTGAAACTGCGTTGTACGGGATTAAAGGAGGAGTTGATAGCTCACAAGTCAGCCACCAGGTTAGAGGTCGGTAACGGTTAATCATTATCCATGTTTAAATTGATTTTTTTCAGGAAAAAAATGTAAACAAAGAAATTTACCGGTTAATATTTCGGAAAATGATTAAAAAACATGTATTATTCGCCAAATTTGAGCTTTTTATCGAAAAAAACGTCGTTTTTCCGATTAATTTTCCAAATTTATCAAAAAATTAATCGGATAATACAGAAATACAAATTACTTGATCAAAACGTTTTACGAATAATTTTGAGAGCTTTATCTATTGATTAAAAGTTAACCATCCCCGACCTCTACACCAGGTTGATTGTTCCTACAAATACAGTGTTTAGAAATGAAACCACGATAGTATAATTGATTTTTAATTTTCATGAAAAGCTATAATATCCTCCTCTGTAACAACTGAAAATATTTCAGTGTAGCAAGACTCATTGGCACTCCTAACTCTGGGATATTTCGGGTTACCCCCCTCAATACGCCAGCAAGTGTGGGTTGTAACGGTGGTGACGCTATAGATTTTTCACAGAAGAGACAAGGTAAAATGGGCTTAGAAGTAGAATCACAGTTTCATTGGTTAAACATAATCTTTTTTAGCTTCCCAAATTGATGAGCTGGCAGGAGAAAAGAAGTTTAGAAATATGGAAGAGTTGGTCGCAGATATTGGTACATTTCAATAAGGTCACGTAAAAACTATCAAGTGCTTTACCTTATTTGTACTTTCATAAACAAATGCAAGAGAAACGGGTAGTTAAAACCCATATCCTCCACCTAGGCCTACAATGAAACCTAGGGCTCCGTTTCGTGTTTCAAAGGCAAATCTGATACTGGTATCGTTGTTCACATTTTGCCAGAACAATCTGAGTACAGGATTTCCACGGGTTTAAAGCTTGGTTCACATACGTTACCAACTTTTCCATTTTCTCTGTGTTCTTGAGTACCACAGCAATACAGAAGGCAGAGTGGGAAATGAGAAAACACAGAAAATTTATCCCAGTGAACCAAGTTTAAGAATTTGGAAATTAAAAAAACTGGGTATTAAATTTTAGTGGGAAAGATTTTTAAGTTAAAATGTAAGTACATTATAAAGTAAAAATTGCGTAATTTAGGGTCAAATATTCAAGGAAAAATCTAGAAAACTCAGGGGCATTTGAATGATAATAATTGTGGTTACCCTGGAATGCGGTTGATAAAGATTTTTGAAAATATTGATAGACTTACGTGACAGTTCAAAAAGAAGTCACAAAAGGCAAACTACCAGACGCCCAGAACCTAAGCCTTTTTTAACAGCTGCTAACACCTTAGACCAAACAGCTCAGTCAGTTGTGAATAATCAAGAAAGGTTAAATGCAATTTAGGGCTCAATACTTTCCGAAATGGTAGCCAAACGGTCACAATATGCCCAACTTGCCATTGTATTTTCCAATCATTTGGACAATTCAAATATAATTCTTATTTGCATTCACAACACTCTAGTACCTGTTGAAAGTCTGATTGATCCTGAAAATCTGTACCCTGGTGTCACATTAATTCCACTTTCTAACCCTAAAACATAAAATCTTTGATTTGTTAAATCTTTCAAAATAAAACTGGCGCAAATTATTAATTACTTATCTTTAGCTTTAAGATTGACGTTTTCAAATATATTATCATCCTTTCATATGCATTATTTCAATTTATTTTTTTTGCAAACCACTCTATTATGTACCTCTTTCATTTTTCAAAGCTATTTTTTAACTCTAATCAGTTGTCTTTTTTATCTAATGAGAAGCCTCCATCTACCCACCAGTTTTTTTTCCAAAAATAAAAAGCGACCTTTTTGAATTTTTAATTATTCTAATAAATTACAATGTTTTCTTTTAAAATATTTTTTTTATTGGCGAAGAGCAATTAATTTACATAGGAAAAAATATTTGAAAGTAATCGAGGAATAACATATTGTTGAACCAGTAATAAATAACTCCAATGATTTTCTTTTCTTGTGATATTATTCTTTGTTATTAGATAAACTAGAGTTTTTAGTTCCAAAAAGAGAATCCTTGACCACGTGATTACATTACAAGAAAATTTGTTCTACAAGTATGTCCACAAGGTGAAAGTTAAAAATGGGAGAGGGTGGTTTTAATTTTAAAAATCAATAAATTCGTAGAAAACTGATATTATTCTTCATGTAAATTTCTTTGTCCATTCAAGTTTTCCACCAATAGATTTAAAATTTGATTACCCCGAGCATGTAATTGAGCATTAGTGAGTTGACATGGGGGATCCTGTTCGCTTAAGCCATCTCGTTCTTCTACCATTGCCTTGGGCATTTCCACACCCTTATCAAGGTAGAAATTGTACAAGATGACACAAGCGAATACAAATTTGTAAACCTTACATCGGGGGCAGACAGCAAATTGCCTCCGTAATCACTAAATGATCCTTGATACTGTGGATCTCTCCACCATGTGGCGATGGTCATTGGCCGTCACCCACTGTATACTTCCAGTCGCGTAAAAATGCAAGCAAATGACTATCTATAAAAAATAACAATGATTAGATGTGGCAAAATATGAGCATTAAAGAGCAACACAACGTGGGAAAATGTTAAAAGACAAAATTATTTTACAATGTTTTCAACTCACTTATTTGCCCTATGCAAATATTTTAACCCCCGATGGTACATCTCCCAAAACTGACAGTAGAACGAAAGTGAGGGCGAGGCGCCGATCCCGGGTTCGGGTTTGGGTTCGGGATCCGGGATTTAAGGGGTGAATTAAATGGGGGTAAAATCGTCGAAAAGTCAATGTATTTAGTGTATTTCTCGCGACGATTTGTTTTTCGTATATCAACATATTGTGTTCAGGCTAACTTGTTTATTTATCTCCGCTTATCTCGAGTGACACTTGAACGTATATCTTATCGCGTTTTATCATACAGAATAAGTTGAAATGATGTAAAAAGTCACAACCTGGGCGGTGCGCGTGCGCAGTTTCCCCGGGAGGCGCGGTTAATTTAAATGAAACCATGGATTTGAGTGTTTTGACGTCATAGAATATTCGTTGTTAAAGTGGCGTAGAATGGAAATATTTTTAAACTTCATTTTAATATCATTGTAGTACTTAAATATGATTGGCACTTGAATCTATATCATGAGTATTTCTTAAAACGAATATCTAAAGTTTAAGTATGAGAAACGTATCGTTCTCAAGTATTGTAATTGTACACGTGATTCCGTATGAGGACCGGGTAAATTCCTATATACGTAACGCGATACACTTCAAAATGCGTATACGTAGAATGGAATTAATTTTAAACTCCGTTTTAATAAATAAGATATCGAAGATAAATAATTTCAGAGTATAAAAAGGGAAAACCGTATAATAGCAAGGCCATATTATTTAGTAAGTTCACCATCTGTATTGTATTGGAAGTGACTCCGAGGAACCTTAAAATGCAAGTAGGAATACTCGGTGATAATTCTTAACTTTGTCTTAATGTATGTATTTTATAGGATTTGTTCATTTCCTGTGTCTGGTGACAAAGGGTTAATCGTTTATGCAGATGAAACCATCTTCTGCGGTCTATTGGATTTAACAAAGGGCATCAAACGAACAGAAGCGGAACTGCAAGAGCTATGGACAAAGAAAGATGTCATTGAAGCTTATTTCAATAACGAAGCTGAAACTTCATGGGTTTTCACAGGTTCTGAAACCAAACGGTTTTCGGTTCATAGATTTGCCGAACAAAAGGTTTTAGATGTTAGACAAATGTACCATGGTTATGGGGTAAACTATGGAAAACTGTTACCGACTAAAGAGGGGGTAGCTTTCGCTCAATCTTCTTGGTTGAATTTCCTCGACCAGTACGAGTCTATTCAGAAGTGTTTAAAGCAAATCTAGGAAATAAAGGAGGCGATGACTAACGTTGTAATTAAACAATTACACGAAGCTCTTAAGAAAGCGTTCAATGTCTTCCAAATTGATCATCCATCTCAACTCCAGCATGATTGTATCACGATAGATTATTCTAAGCGTGTAGATTTGCATTTTAATGAAATAATTATGTCGGTAGATTGTGAAAATATTATTGAAATATTTACTATTCGCTGTGAATTGTCAAAAGAAATTTTAAATAATATAATGCAATGCTAAAAACTTGTTTAAAAAATAATAAAATTGATTGCACTAATGTTCCGATTCTCATTAACCATTACGGATTTAAGCTTACGACATCCAATGAATGGGCTTGTAGCCGGGTCCACCCAATGCGGAAAGTCATTCCTGGTGGGACGGTTGATTCAATAAAAGAAGACCTGCATATCCCCTCCTCCGGAGAGGAAAATATGGTGTTATACCGAGTATCAGCCGAAACTATTTCAATCAATAGTAGAACACACACCTTCAGTCGAGTTTCACGAAGGGTTACTCGATGTTAATATATTAAACCCGCGAGTTAGGAATTTAGTTATTTTAGACTATTTATTATGTGGGATATCTAATAATAAAGATGTAACTAATTTATTTATTCGTGGATCTCATCACAGAAACCCCTCCGTTCTTATTTTAATGTAAAACCCTTATTATCCCGGAAAAGGAATAAGAACTATAATTTAAATGCTCATTATTTATTTATTTTTAAATCACCACGAGATAAATCAACAATTTATCATCTCGCGAGGCAGATATCTCCAACCAATAGCAAATACGTTATTGATGCGTTTCAACAAGCTACGTATTTACTACGAACAGGTTTAATACCGGGTGAAGAATCGTCTGTGTTTATTCCAAAATGAAGTGTATTATAGAAGGGAATTTTTTAGGGTTAATCGAGTGTGAAACTGAAGAATCGGAAGTGTTTACTTTCAAATCTCTATGCCCTTTCAAAGAGCTTTCAAACGAAGATAAAAGACAATGCAGATGGATATCTCATAACATTTGTCATCTTCGATGGAATGACGGCGAACGTCCTTACAGAACGAGACGTGACATTTGCAATCAGATAGCGGAAAAAGTGACTTCGTTTTTCACCAATGGTTTAGAAAAAGCTGCAGTATTATCGATACTCCTCGGTGTTCCAGTAACTAACATCGAAGATACCGGTTGTCCTAAATTATCAGAACTAGAAGACGTTGCAGAGTGAATTACAGCGAAGGGGTATTAACTTTTTCGCTACTCGATCAGAAATGAAACGTCCATTATTGAAAGATTCGTTAGAAGTTTTAAATCTCGTTTATATCGCTATTTCACGCAGAATAACACCCTTAAATATGTCGAAGTTTTAGATGATATTATAAACGCTTATAACAATAGTTTTCACAGATCAATTAAATGTAAACCCGCGGAAGTTACTCTAGATAACTCTGCTAAAATATGGAAAAATCTTTACGCTTCGGTAAATTTTTCTCCTCCGTTAACATACGCGTTTGAAATTGGAGATATTTGTAGAATAAGTAGAAATTTATCAATTTTCGATATGAAATATAACCCGAATTTTACTACAGAATTGTTTAAAATAGCTGAGAGACTACCACGTGGCCCACCTGTATATAAGCTGATGGATTTAAATTCTAACCCCATTTTAGGAGTATTCTATCGAGAGGAGGTTCAGATTGTTGGTCGAGATTTAAAAGACTGTTACTTCATAATCGAAAAAGTAATAATAAAGAGGAAAAAATCGGACGGCCGCGTAGAACTGTATGTCAAGTGGCAAGATTACCACCCTACATTTAATTCTTGGATACAAGAAGTGGATTTAAAATGAGTTTTTACGTAACGCTACCTTCAGATTCCTCGTCATTATATTACCAAGATAATAGCGTTGGTAAATTGCGAACGTATTTAGCTGAACCGTTAAGATTTGAGGAACAGTACGAAGTTGGGTTAGCGGAAATAAGCTATCCTCGGACATGGCATAACGTTCGAAAACCTAATCTATTGGTTATTAAAGACCCTCTCGAATATGATAAAATGACTGATAACCCTCTAGTTAAAGACCCTCTCGAATATGATAACCCGGCAAACACAAACACGTCCTATGGACATCCGATAGACGTCACACTTGGATCTTGCCTTCGTCCGTAGGACATCCCAAAATCCGGGGTTGACGTCGGTTGGACGTCAAAGGACGTCCAAATGTCCGGTTTGTCTATAGCCGTAGTACGTCCCGGGGACGAGTTTTCGGACGTCCAACGGCGATTACGGCGGTCGTCCCCTGGATGTCTTTCTATAAAACCTAGAGATGTCTTTGGGCCTTTAATTTGGTTCAATTGTGGCTCAATAGGGATGAAACAAGGACGTTCATTGGATATCGTATTCTGAACAAATAATTTAAAAAGCCAAACTTGATATTAAAATTTTATTCAAAACATTAAAATACAAGATAATGGAAAAATCCAGGAACAAGTGTACAATTTTATTGTAATAACACGAACTCTGCAAGTATTAGCAGTTAACATATAAATTACAAAACGTATATAGTTATTTAATTTTTATATAACAAAATAAATTTCGAACTAAACTATTAAAAAATTAAATAAACTTCCTTATACAAATGTAAAAAAACAATAAAATTAATTTTTAAATCAGAAGCAAAATAAAACTAAGCCATTTAATACTATTCCTTAAAAAAATTATGACTATCGGATGAAAAATGTACTCTAGAAATTACTGTTTCACGAAGCTTAATTTTAATATCTATCCAAATCTTAATTTTGGAATTACAATTTATCTATATAAATTATCACAGTATAAAATAAAGCTTTAGGCGAACCTAGGAGGATGGAAATTATGGAGAGGAAATGAAGGGCAGGACTGGGTAGGTAGGCTTGGCAGCGTTAAAACATTGAACTCAATACCGTATAGACATCTAACGGAAATAGTTTGAACTGAAGAAAATATTTTCGTCTGCTAGATGTTGGCACGCCACGTGTTTTTAGAGTATTTAGAATCAGAATGAAACCAGGAAAAGCGATCTATTTAATTTTCCAAGAGCACAACTATACTGTTTTTTCCAAAAGTAAAAAAGAAACAAATAATGGTAAATATATATTGTTTAATTAGGTATTACAATATTGGTAATTGGATTTATTTTGTAAAATAGGGTGTATGCCTAATTTGTAGTTGTTGATGTAACAGAAACCGTTGAAATTTGGTTGCTGTTTCAAAAGGATTGTCCTGCAATATTTTATACACTTCAGCGTTTTCTTCAGTAGTAAGTTGAACACCATCAGTGGCAATTAGATTTTCAATCCGCTTCTTAAGAGCCTTATTTCTTCTGTTGAGAGCCAATTTTTTTAATTTCATAGCAGTCATTCGCGTTCGTATTTGCTGTAAATCTAAATTTCCAAGAGTAGTTTGCTTCGGAAAAATAGCACATTTTTTCTTCCGTTTAAGTCTTTTCAATAAATTGTTCCGTAGTAGCCTACAATTTATACACCAACCACTAGATTTTTTCTTGATGTATTGGCATTTAAGAGACCTAAGGCTGTTTGTTTCTGGATAAAATTGAGCAGACTTATGGGAGTGATTTAAAAAGGTGTCAAATAGAGTCTCAGATACACCCCAGCAGACGCTCAAATTATTATCAAAATGTGATGTCATATCAAGTAATTCCTGGGAAGAATTAATCTTATAGCCTTTTGAAAATAGAAAAGAGTATTGACAAAACTCATAACATAAGATAAACATGTCAACATTCAATAATTGGTGAACTTCAAACCTAACTGTTAAACTACTGCCTTTTCGTTTAGACAAAAAGAGGAGTTTTGGCTCCAATAAAATAGTCCACAAAAAAATTTCCTTATTTTCCTCTTGGTGTAGAACAATTTCCTTTCGAAGCTCATCAAGGGAAAGCGCTTCACGCACTGGTTAATTATCTATAGCTTGATCCAAAAACAAAGCTTGTTGTGAATCTCCAGGTAGTCTTTCAATTCTAGTAGGGTTTACATCCATCATTATTTGTAATTCTGATTCTTTTACTTCCTAATAAATTAAATGGAATACTTAAGTATCATTACTTCAATTAAAAAAAGGTGGAAATGCTTACTGTTAGTGATGTTTCTTGGTTTGGTAGTGATGTTTCTTGGTTATCTTCCAGTTCTACACTACCCGTAATAGAATGTTTATTTGGCAACACTAATTGGTCAAATTCCATAATATTTAGATTATTGCTATTATTGGTGCGAGTTTCTAGTTTGGGTGAGAAGGCACTTTCAATTTCTGATTTCTGTTTTGAATAGCTATTGTTTCCAGTCTTGTTCACGTTTATGGAAAATAATGGGTCACGCACTTCTTTTGTGAGTTGTGAAGGGAAAGGGTTTTCTTTAGTTGGTCCTTTACCATCAACGAAATGCAAATTACAAACGTAATGATGTTGTTTTACAGTTGTCACAGTGATAGTTTCACGGTTAATTGCTTCTATCCATTTTTGACATGCTTTGAAATTTTTCCCATTCCTTCCAGGTTTAGGAATTGGATAAAAAATAATGTTACTATGGAACCTAGCATCACTGCGACAATTGTCAAAGCAACAATATTTTCCCATGACTAAATTTTTCTACCTTAAAAAAAACATTCAGCTTTCTCCACTAATTAAAATCATTTTCTACTACTAAACAAAAGAAAAACCCTTTACTACTTGGTATTTAAAATGTCAAGCAGACGAAATTATGAACACGCATATATGTTAATCTAGTAACACTGCCTGTCGTTAGATGGCGCTACAGACTTAGGTTAAAGTTTTATCTCGAGCTACGTTACCGTAGGTGTGACGGGGAGCCCGTATTGGGGGAATACAATTTTCCATTCCAGGATACGGGTCATTCATATTCCTAGGGCGAACCACTCAGTGAGAGTAATGAATAATAAACTTAAAAAGTTAAATTAAAACATGTACAGGTCCAAAATGAACTTTAAAAACAGCGAACCTTCCCTAACATTCGGAGAATTCAACGCAAATATTACTTTTGGAATTACAATTTAACTATATAAATTATCACAGTATAAAATATAGCTTTAGGCGAACCACTCAGTGAGAGTAATGAATAATAAATTAAAAATTTAAATTGAAACATGTACAGGTCCAAAATGAACTTTAAAAACAGCGAACCTTCCCTAATATTCTGAGAATTCAATGCAAATCTTACTTTTGGAATTCCAAATCCAATATATAGAATATAACAAAATGAAATAAAGCTTTAGGCGAACCACTCAGTGAGAGTAATGAATAATAAACTTAAAAAGTTAAATTGAAACATGTACAGGTCCAAAATGAACTTTAAAAACAGCGAACCTTCCCTAACATTCGGAGAATTCAACGCAAATCTTACTTTTGGAATTCCAAATCCAATATATAAAATATAACAAAATGAAATGAAGCTTTAGGCGAACCGTTCAGTGAGAGTAATGAATAATAAACTTATAAAAGTTAAATTGAAACATGTACAGGTTCAAAATGAATAGACTTTGATCAAACATATTTTCTTCCTACCTCTGTAAAAGACACATTAAAAAAATCGAGTTAAAATTATTAAAAAAATCCAACAGTTTTTTAATAAAATACTTACTCTTATGTTATATTATCAGCAATACTAGAGATTACTATGCTATAAACTTTAACGTTTGTGTAGAATGCATTATGGACTTTATGGTGACCGATTCAAACTATCGAGTAATGGCGTCGTACAAAAGAAACTACAAACTGGGCTACCAGATATTTTAAAAGGACTTTAGCTCGGCCAACTTAGATCAGCTTTTTCGCAGTAATTGGCTGTGATTGTAGAAATAATTCATCAAATGAAAATAATGGAAATAAAAATTAAGAAAATAATAATATAAAAAAATCTAAAAATTAAGAACAGATAAAATTAATTAAATAATTAAGTAGTTTTGATTTAATACGTAATTTCATTAATTCACGTTAAATAAACTCGTAAATTTAAATAATAATATTCTTAATAAAATTAATATTTTGTGGTTCATTAATCATTATCAGCTCAAATACAAATACAGGTGAAAAAAATTAAAATTAATTGCTGATAAACGCACCTCTAGATAGCATTGATGGACGAAACATTTCGGACGAATAGTGGAGATCCATGCGACGTCGATTGGGCTGAATATCGGATGTCGCGAAAATGGTTCTACGAGGACTAAAATGGGACGTCCGTTATTCGTCCCGTAGGACGAATTTTGAACGGGACCAAGCTGGGCTCTATGGACCATGCTGGGACGTCCCAGGGATGATTTGTGTTTGCTGGGAAAATAATTGAAGTTCCCGCGGGTTTTTATAAAACTCCAGAAGAACTATTACAAGTTATGAACGTCCACAACCAAGAAGAACAAGTTACATTCGCTTATTTAAATTATTCTAATCGAATTAAAGTTAAATTGCAACCGAAAATCAGAGCTGTAATTGGTCCCGATCTATCGATGTTACTAGGTTTTAAGGATAGAAGAGATAATGATTTCACCATTTTAAATTCAATGATAACCCCCTACCCAGTTGATATGAACGCTGGGTTACATTCCCTATTCGTTTATTCTGATTTTAAACCCCGTAAACTGTGGACTTCACTATAAACCTTTAATCATTCAGGACACACCCTCATTCTAGCTTAAGAGAGCGAACAGTTAACATCATGAGGTCTGAATATTCACCTTCAAGAACTGATTATGAAAGTTACTGCTTAAGAGAGCGAACAGTTAACATCATTAGGTCTGAATATTCACCTTCAAGAACTGATTATGAAAGTTACTATTTAAACCAGGTTGGTTTCGGTGGAATACCTGTATATAGAGGTTTAGCTGTTCAAAGAGGACATGGACTAGGAAATATATTATCTTCAGCGTTTAGATTCGCTGTACCTTTACTGAAGAAAGGCGCTTCTTACTTGGGAAAAAAACTTTTAAGTACCGGAGCGAAAGTAGCAACCGATGTTGTTAGCGGAGTCAAAATTAAAACAGCGCTTAAATCGCATTCTAATAACGCTGGAAGAAAAACTTTAGCTTCAGCAGCTGATGAAGCCATGAGACTAACATCTTCAGCTACGGATCATATTAAAAGAATGACGGGTTCCGGAAATAAAAGGAAACGAACTCTGTCGAAAAGCGCCACTTCAACAGCAGGCAGGATAGCGAAAGGACGGGTCCCTAAACGTTCCGATATATTCTCATAATGTCCCTTTTACACCCGCACTCAGTTGAGTGTATAAATTCCGAGCTAGATTTGTTTCAAGTACCTATGACACAATCTTCGATTATTGGTGGTGAATGGGTTGAGTATAATCCAATATCAAACATTGTTGATAACGCATCAATTACATTTTCTATCAACGGTAACTCTGAAACGTATATAGACCTTTCACAAACTTTGTTGCACGTTCGAGTTAAGGTAACTAAAGATAATGGTCAACTACCGCAACCTGCGGTTCCAGGTGTTGCGGGTGGGGCAGCCGGAACTCCAGCCGACAATATCGCCCCCAATAATTTGTTTCTTCGTTCGCTTTTTAGCGACGTTCACGTATTTCTGAATGAAAGATCAGTAAGACCTTCCAGTCAAAATTACGCTTATAAAAGTATGATACAAACTCTATTAATGTTCGGAGAATCTGCGAAAAAAAGTTATTGAACGAGTTCACTTTTCTATCGGGATACACCTGGAAAGTTCGATTCATTTTTCGATAACGATGGTTTCTCTAAACGAGTGAGTTTAGCGCAAAAAGGGGCGATTGACTTGTTAGGCGTAGTCCATACTGATTTATGTCAACAACCACGTTTTTTATTAAATATAAGTTAGAAGAAACCACCTAAGGACTGTGAGAAGGATAGTTTATTACTCGAAGATCTATTTGATCCGAGTTTCGCGTTTTTTGCTCGAAGACCTATTGGGTACGAGTTAGTAGTAAGTTTTTTAATTTCTTCAAATTTGTTTAGGATTTAGCTGTATTATCCCTTTTAATTATGGTATAATCTACTTTTTCGCGTATTTTATCTTCTTTTTATTAAATATGGTTGATTTGAAATTTAAATTCGATAAAAATAGAGCAGCTTTTTGTGTTCACTCCGACGTAAAATGTAAAATGGAGATTTTATCAGCTTCCCTTTATCTGAGGAAAGTTAAAGTGATACCGGAACTATCGCTTGCTCAAACCAAGGCGCTACAATATGGAACCGCTAAATATCCTGTAACTCGTTCGGAGTGCACCTCATTTTCTAAACCCGCTGGTGTTATGACTAGTTTGTAAGATCATTTATTTACCGGACAAACACCCAAGAAAGTTGTTATCGGGTTTGTGGAACAAAAAGCGTTTCGAGGAGATTTGAAAAAATCACCGTACAACTTTCAACATTTCGATTTATCAAGCATTGGATTGTACATTGACGGTAGCAGCGTCCCTCATAAGGCGTTATCTCTAAACTTTGAGGAAAATCCATATATTCAAGCGTTTTGTAATCTTTTCATTCAAACTAATCAGTGGAACGTAGATGAAGGGAATCAGATAAGTCGGGAAGATTACCCTAACGGAAATTGTTTATTCGCGTACAATTTAACCTCGGATCTTAATAACAACGCTAATCACTTGCATCTTGAAAAAACAGTAACCTGAGATTAGAATTAAAATTTGCAAAACCGTTACCGGAGACGATTTCCATTCTAATTTACGCTGAGTTTCAAAATTTGATTGAAATTGATAAAAATCGAACCGTGATTTTCGATTACAGTAATTAATGGATTCGCTACAGATAACTAAAATTCTTGAAAAAGATTTAAGTACTAAAAGTATTATTCGAGGCGTGTTCGCGGCTGACAAGCTACCTAAATATGTAAAAATATTCCCTTCTCTATTTATTGTAAATACCGATACGAGTGCTGGACCTGGAGAACACTGGGTTCTAATATATTTTTCTAAACATAAAAATAGTGAATTCATGGATTCCTTTGGAAACCAGCCAGATTATTTTAAATTTAATGACTTTTTTGAACGAAACAGTAAAACTGTTACTTTTAATTCTAATCAATTACAGAGTAATTCTAGTAATAAGTGTGGAGCATTCTGTATCTATTTTGCTATAAACAGGTGTAAAGGAATAGAAAATTAAAACATTGTGTCTAGGTTTAAGAAAGATAAAAATGTAAACGATAAAATGATTAAAGAGTTTATGTACAAAATGTATTCAATAAAATAATTTTTTTACTATTTATAGCAATAGCAGTTTTTATATATACATAAATACAAGCATTCATTATCATTTTTCAATATCTTTATGACCATGCGCTAAGGTTCGAACCCCGCAGGGTAGAATATATCTCTTATCATCATTTGGTGATAAACAAAGTTTTCTAGTATTTATAGCTCATGCTTGAAACTAGCCATACGCATCATCTCGGCTGACATGGTTTCTTGATTAAAAAGACAACGTTCATAGTCTTCGTGGCGGATGACGTTTCTAATAACGTTCTTGGCAACGCCCTTACAAACCTTTTTATGGTTTAAAATTGACTCTAAAGATTTCCCCAATCGCAACTCCTTTTCTATCTCTTCAGCGGTCTTAGACTCCCCATACAATTTAATAGAATAAAGCTTTGGACGAAGTCCTACAAAGCTTTGAATTAACTGCGAATTTGTCTCGTCTTTAAAATAACCGAGAGCTTTTTTATTCTGATTAGAATGAAGGAAATGCGAAGGTGGATAATCAGAGAAGTCAAAGCGGTTTTTATGAACTGCAAAGTCTTTATAAACATCATCCGTCTTAATGTTGTACGTTAAACTGTCTGTAAATATTTTATATATTAGTACTATTTAAATACAAAATGCATATTAAATTAAATTACCAGTGTCTGTAAATAACAGTGATGCTTTGTTCCCGTACGTATTTTTTATGAATCCATAATGGAACCGATACATGAGCTCCTTGGATAAATCTAGAATGGTGAATCCGGTAAATATAGGCCGGTTAAGAACAATTTTAGCTCTCTTCTTATGAGCGCCGGCTAACTCTTCATTAAAGATGGTAAAGTGTTCAAACTGCGGGGAACTTGTAACTTTTAACATTCTTTCAGGTTTATGAATCAACTCGAAATTTATTTATATATGCTTCGGTAGAATTAAATTAAGTAAGGGAAAAAACAGCAATAAATAATTTAAATTGATTTACCCGAAAACAGAGTTAACCCTAAGTTTCCAGAAATTCTTTTCAAATGAGCTCTTGGATAATTTCCTCTGTTCAGTGTTGAATCTAACATATTTTTCCAACCATTTTCCTTGAGTGAAGGTTAGAGCTCGATGAACCTTGGTTATTTTCAAATCTAATTCTACATAATATTTTAAATTGCGGTAATGTACTATGTATTTCTCTTTATTATTTAAATTAGGAAGAAGTTTTGGTAGACTTTGATTCTCCTTAATATTTAATTTTCCTAAGAGATCTTTGGAGTATGGAGATAGCATATCATGTGTAATAACTTTAGATCACGCCGCTACTGGGAGATCGTTATGTAAGTCATGCAACTCTGGAGGATATTCAAGATCTACCTGCAAAGGAAACAATTCTTTAAAAATAAAATTCAAAAATTATAACACTTGTTATTTACCTCTAAAATGTATCCGTTTTCAACGTTATTGGGAATACTCAGAATATTTTCACAGAGTGTTTGCAAATCATTCCCATGAACCCACTGGAAGTCGCCTAGCGGTAGTGGGTCACACATTACAGCACCGTACAAATTATTCGCATCTTCAATTAAGTTAAATTAAGTTAATTAAAATAATTAAAATACAAATAATTAAAATAAAAAAAATAAAAAAATTATTTTAAAAAAAATGTAAATTACCTAAATCATATGTGTCGGGTATATATTTGTTATTCGCTTCAGAATAACGAGTTGAGATCATTGAAACACCACCTCGAATACCTAAAAAATTCAATGTTAAATACAATAATATTTAAAATATCAAAAAGCGTTACCCTTTTCAATAAAAAAGTGTTGATCTATATCAAGTATGATATGGAGGCGAACATCGGTCATCTTCAAAGCTGCTTGCCAGGCTAAAACTGGTGCGGTGTAAGCGTGAGCGGGGTCAAATTTATAGTGAGTTGTAGATAATGTTCTAAAATTTTCAAAAACGTCGGCTAAGAGCAACGCATCGCTTTTCACATAGAGGTCGGTGTATTCCCCTACGAAAACCGACTTTAAGAGATTTGAAATATTTATACTATAGTAATTTTACCTAATGTTTGAATATTAAACGCTGTCCAAACATTTTGGGCGTGTAAATAATCAGATTCTAAAATATTTAGATTTTTCAATGAACTGAAAAACGCTTCTCTAGGTGGCAGCATCGTCTCGTCAAACTTCTTTTCATCATCCATATACTCGTACGGGTAGACCCCCTTCCGCAGGAGGAGTTGAACTTTATCACTTTCAAAATAGTTCTTAACAATCTGAAATTTACTGGCCCCTTCCAAAACGAGATTAGATACTAACGCATCGAGGCTATCACTTAGAAATCGATAAGAGTCTAAAAACCGAAATCTCCCTAAAAAACAATAAAATGAATGTTAAGGTTAAATTCATAATTTAATATATTTTACCTAGTTTGAGTGAAATATAAATTTCGCTAGTGGAAGGAATACAGTCAAGTTTCTGTTCCTTAAAATGACCAATCTCCTGACATATAAGATGTAAATCGTATCTAGGAAGATGTATTATTATTATTATTACTATTCCTGGTTAATTAAATTAATAAATTTACCTGCTAAGGTTATGAAGGATAATAGGGATAAATTCTGGAACTTTCTTTTTAAGATTCCAGAGGTTATGCGCTGGCCCCCTATATTTGCCGCTGAAATGACAATGATCTCGAACAGCGGGCATATTTCCCTAATTTAGCTGCTTCTGACAAATGTAGCAATGCTTAGCAGCTTGAAACTGTTCCTCCTCCTCCGGGGTAATAATCATTTGTACATTGGTCTCAATGAGATTTATCAACTCAGTCTCTAATTCCAGAATAGACTCTAGAAATCTTCGAGTTGCATCTTGTCCTCGATAGCAATCGGTTCGAACAGGTACACCTATAAGTATCTTATTGTAATATATCTAAAAGGGAATTTTGTCAAATAACTTACCGTTAGGTCCAACAAGCACCCACGAATACGCGCAGCTTAAGTAAATGTTTACTTTTCTGGTATTTAAATCTCGATCACATCATTGAACTCTCGGTAGGGTTGCATCAAAATCGGCGTAAAATACATACTGCACCTAATAATTTCATTTCATTAAGAGTTAAATTAAATAATTTTTATTTTTAATTTTTCCGTCCACTCATATTTATCAAAATAAACCGTCTTCTTCTTGGTAGGGAAAACGGTTTTTCGGATGCCGTGAGTGGCGCATTCTTCGATATGCGCATCACGTCGCTGTTCAGGGTTGTTTCCACTGAATCGGTGAAGACACATTCTAATACAGAAAATAATTAGTAGATTGCAAACTAATATATTGGAAACTAAATTACCTGCAGTAATAACTTGTACATCTGTGTTTTGTTAGATGCTGTAACAGTTTTCCTAGGTCTCGTATAAGACAGTAATGTCTATTCCCATCGTCAATATCTTTAGTTTCATCGGTAATGTATAGCAAATCAACCTCCTTTTCCTTACCACACTTGTTAGCGCTTACGTAAAGGGGGAATATGTCTCCCGAGAAGCCGAACACAGATATTGATAAATTATTCATTAATTCAAATTTTTTAAGTTCCGTAGCGTTTAATTTGAAAGGAAAAGATATATCACTGGTATCAAGTTCGTTTTCATAAGGTGTATATTTATAAACCCTGTTAGCGTGATGAAGCTTAGAAACTGGGTGAAGTTTAGCTAGAATTGACCAGAGAAAACATGTATCATCATTTTCGTTTCTAATATTAAGAATCGCGTGACGTCGAGATAGTTTTTCAGGTAGTTCCATATACGATGACCCCCGCAACGGTTGGCAAGATGCTACATTTAATTCTACATACAGAATACGATCAATTACCCAACCCGATCCTATCAAAAATATAATGTTTTAGTTCAAAATATAACTTATAAATTTTTGTACATACCTGTCGCTGCAAAGTTTTCTGCTGCTGACTGTATTGTTTCAATGCAGTCATTCAACTGGTATTCAATGACGTCGGGCGTTAATGTTGTTTGCATAGTGCTCCGGAAATAGGGTCTCACTTCCGCTCTTTGTTCCGCACCTCCTAAAGGTCTCATATAGGGTGATCTTAGGAGTAAGAACCATTTAATTCCAAGTTTACTGGTGAGTCTTTCCATTTATTTAAAATTACTCAGTATAATTTATGATATTTACTTAAGTGTAAGTGTGTTTTGGTTTGTTTTCCAATCACGATGAACTAAGACAAATCTAGTCTTAGACACTTGAGTACCAGTTCTGTACAATTACGTAGAAGGGATATATATTGTTGGGTTATTGATGAAAGTTAAATCTAGAACGTTCCATAGACTGTTCTGAATAAAAATAAACATTTATAATTTTGCATAATTCTGTTTGCCATTTTATTTTCTAATCACTCACCCACAACATTAAAGTTCTGGCAATCTCGAATCAAATAAATTTTCGATGTAACGGCGACGGGAAATTACTCTCGTAAATTTATCGCGCGGCCTTAGGGAATATTCTTTTAACAAAAGTTCGATAACTATCGTTTAATTAAAATCGGCCATATTCCGTTAAAATTATAAACCAAAAAGCGAACGGTCGTTATAATACCCTCTGTAGATATTTCTTTCATTAAAATTTGCTTTGTATTATATTCAACTAAAAAACTTGTACTGTAAAAAGGGTTTAATTCAATTGTGCATTGTTATAGTACGTCTAACTCACTGTTGTAACTACTTAACTTATGATATTCTGAATAAATTAAAATTGGTCGTTTCGTCTCAATTATTTTAATTATAATTAAAATTTTATACCGGGCGGGATAGAACCGGGATAACATTTTTAACAAATAACTCTAAATTGCGGAAATATATCTTTAAGGGTTATCTCGAGAAATTAATACCACTAGGGACAATTCTTCCGAGGAGAGGTATATTTTGGCTTGCCAACTTGTTTGAACATACAAACCAGCGTGTAAAACTTCAAAAAGATCGGCTGACCAATGGTGGAATAAGGAATAGCCCCAATATAAATAAAAACATAAGCGTATCGTAAGGTCCCCTATAAGCAAAGGTCTAGACCAAATTTTGGACGATCACATACCAGTTATAAAGAGGTAGGTGTTCAAAATATGCACCTCCTAGTGGCTACGTCCTCAACTAAGTATTTCTGAAATACATTCCGTGAAATGTATTATGAATACGCACAAGCCATGCTCGAACGTTTTTAATATTGTCGCCCTTAGCACCGTAATTAAGGCTTATTCGCAATTTTATCGCTTTTAAACTTAAAATTAACCTTATCTTTGCAAAATGATTCATCAGAACCTAAAACTGGCTATTGGAAAAAAGAGTTGTTTTTGAAAGTATTTATTTTTCAAATTTAAGCGTTAGGCGCGTTTCAGTGAAATTTATCAACCCGAGCGTGATTGCTCTACCAAGTAAGATAATATTTAAGATGTAGAAATTTTGAAAAAGAAGATATCGCTACTGACCTCTCGTCTTACGCCGTTACCATGCGCCCCTATGGTAGTCCTTCACTTGGGGACCTTTACTTATGGGGATCTTATGATAGGCTTATGGTCATATCAACACACAGAGAAAAAATGCTGTTAAAAAAACAGTAACATACTGGCAGCAGCAGACGCCAGTACGATACTGTTGAAAAAACAGTAATAGCGCGCTGTTAATTGCACAAGAGTACTGCCGTTTGTTTTTACAGTTTAGCCACTGTTTTAACTACTACTTCTTACAGCTTTTTCAACTGTTCATTAACCAATTATTACTTTTTTTCTGACTACTCCTTACTATTTTCCCCACTATTAATTACTGTATTTCGGACTACTCCTTATTGCCTTTCCGACTACTCTTTACTGTTTTGCCAACTATTACGTACTATTCTTCCCACTATCATTTACTGTATATCCGACTACTCGTTACTGCCTTTCCGACTACTCTTTACGGGTTTGCCAACTATTACGTACTATTTTTCCCACTATTAATTACTGTATTTCCAACTACTCTTTACTGTTTTGCCAACTATTAAGTACTATTTTCCCCACTTTTAATTACTGCCTTTCCGACTACTCTTTACTGTTTTCCCCACTATTAATTACTGTATTTCAGACTACTCCTTATTGCCTTTCCGACTACTCTTTACTGTTTTGCCAACTATTACGTACTATATTTCCCACTATCATTTACTGTATATCCGACTACTCGTTACTGCCTTTCCGACTACTCTTTACGGTTTTGCCAACTATTACGTACTATTTTTCCCACTATTAATTACTGTATATCCGACTACTCATTACTGCCTTTCCGACTACTCTTTACTGCCTTTCCGACTACTCTTTACTGCCTTTCCGACTACTCTTTACTGTTTTGCCAACTATTAAGTACTATTTTCCCCACTATTAATTACTGCCTTTCCGACTACTCTTTACTGTTTTCCCCACTATTAATTACTGTATTTCCGACTACTCGTTACTGCCTTTCCGATTACTCTTTACTGTTTTGTCAACAATAAATACTATTTCCCCCACTATTAATTACTGCCTTTCCGAGTACTCTTTACTGTTTTGCCAACTATTAAGTACTATTTTCCCCACTATTTATTACTGTATTTCCGACTACTCGTTACTGCCTTTCCGATTACTCTTTACTGTTTTGCCAACAATAAATACTATTTCCCCCACTATTAATTACTGCCTTTCCGAGTACTCTTTACTGTTTTGCCAACTATTAAGTACTATTTTCCCCACTATTGATTACTGTATTTCCAACTACTCTTTACTGTTTTGCCAACTATTAAGTACTATTTTCCCCACTTTTAATTACTGCCTTTCCGACTACTCTTTACTGTTTTCCCCACTATTAATTACTGTATTTCAGACTACTCCTTATTGCCTTTCCGACTACTCTTTACTGTTTTGCCAACTATTACGTACTATATTTCCCACTATCATTTACTGTATATCCGACTACTCGTTACTGCCTTTCCGACTACTCTTTACGGTTTTGCCAACTATTACGTACTATTTTTCCCACTATTAATTACTGTATATCCGACTACTCATTACTGCCTTTCCGACTACTCTTTACTGCCTTTCCGACTACTCTTTACTGCCTTTCCGACTACTCTTTACTGTTTTGCCAACTATTAAGTACTATTTTCCCCACTATTAATTACTGCCTTTCCGACTACTCTTTACTGTTTTCCCCACTATTAATTACTGTATTTCCGACTACTCGTTACTGCCTTTCCGATTACTCTTTACTGTTTTGCCAACAATAAATACTATTTCCCCCACTATTAATTACTGCCTTTCCGAGTACTCTTTACTGTTTTGCCAACTATTAAGTACTATTTTCCCCACTATTGATTACTGTATTTCCAACTACTCTTTACTGTTTTGCCAACTATTAAGTACTATTTTCCCCACTTTTAATTACTGCCTTTCCGACTACTCTTTACTGTTTTCCCCACTATTAATTACTGTATTTCGGACTACTCCTTATTGCCTTTCCGACTACTCTTTACTGTTTTGCCAACTATTACGTACTATTTTTCCCACTATCATTTACTGTATATCCGACTACTCGTTACTGCCTTTCCGACTACTCTTTACGGTTTTGCCAACTATTACGTACTATTTCTCCCACTATTAATTACTGTATATCCGACTACTCATAACTGCCTTTCCGACTACTCTTTACTGCCTTTCCGACTACTCTTTACTGTTTTGCCAACTATTAAGTACTATTTTCCCCACTATTAATTACTGCCTTTCCGACTACTCTTTACTGTTTTCCCCACTATTAATTACTGTATTTCCGACTACTCGTTACTGCCTTTCCGATTACTCTTTACTGTTTTGCCAACAATAAATACTATTTCCCCCACTATTAATTACTGCCTTTCCGAGTACTCTTTACTGTTTTGCCAACTATTAAGTACTATTTTCCCCACTATTAATTACTGTATTTCCGACTACTCGTTACTGCCTTTCCGATTACTCTTTACTGTTTTGCCAACTATTAAGTACCATTTTCCCCACTATTAATTACTGTATTTCCAACTACTCTTTACTGTTTTGCCAACTATTAAGTACTATTTTCCCCACTTTTAATTACTGCCTTTCCGACTACTCTTTACTGTTTTCCCCACTATTAATTACTGTATTTCGGACTACTCCTTATTGCCTTTCCGACTTCTCTTTACTGTTTTGCCAACTATTACGTACTATTTTTCCCACTATCATATACTGTATATCCGACTACTCGTTACTGCCTTTCCGACTACTCTTTACGGTTTTGCCAACTATTACGTACTATTTCTCCCACTATTAATTACTGTATATCCGACTACTCATTACTGCCTTTCCGACTACTCTTTACTGCCTTTCCGACTACTCTTTACTGTTTTGCCAACTATTAAGTACTATTTTCCCCACTATTAATTACTGCCTTTCCGACTACTCTTTACTGTTTTCCCCACTATTAATTACTGTATTTCCGACTACTCGTTACTGCCTTTCCGATTACTCTTTACTGTTTTGCCAACAATAAATACTATTTCCCAGACGCCAGTACGATACTGTTGATAAAACAGTAATAGCGCGCTGTTAATTGCACAAGAGTACTGCCGTTTGTTTTTACAGTTTAGCCACTGTTTTAACTACTACTTCTTACAGCTTTTTCAACTGTTCATTAACCAATTATTACTTTTTTTCTGACGACTCCTTACTATTTTCCCCACTATTAATTACTGTATTTCGGACTACTCCTTATTGCCTTTCCGACTACTCTTTACTGTTTTGCCAACTATTACGTACTATTTTTCCCACTATCATTTACTGTATATCCGACTACTCGTTACTGCCTTTCCGACTACTCTTTACGGTTTTGCCAACTATTACGTACTATTTTTCCCACTATTAATTACTGTATATCCGACTACTCATTACTGCCTTTCCGACTTCTCTTTACTGTTTTCCCCACTATTAATTACTGTATTTCGGACTACTCCTTATTGCCTTTCCGACTACTCTTTACGGTTTTGCCAACTATTACGTACTATTTTTCCCACTATTAATTACTGTATATCCGACTACTCATTACTGCCTTACCGACTACTCTTTACTGCCTTTCCGACTACTCTTTACCGTTTTGCCAACTATTAAGTACTATTTTCCCCACTATTAATTACTGCCTTTCCGACTACTCTTTACTGTTTTCCCCACTATTAATTACTGTATTTCCGACTACTCGTTACTGCCTTTCCGATTACTCTTTACTGTTTTGCCAACAATAAATACTATTTCCCCCACTATTAATTACTGCCTTTCCGAGTAGTCTTGACTGTTTTGCCAACTATTAAGTACTATTTTCCCCACTATTAATTACTGTATTTCCAACTACTCTTTACTGTTTTGCCAACTATTAAGTACTATTTTCCCCACTTTTAATTACTGCCTTTCCGACTACTCTTTACTGTTTTCCCCACTATTAATTACTGTATTTCGGACTACTACTTATTGCCTTTCCGACTACTCTTTACTGTTTTGCCAACTATTACGTACTATATTTCCCACTATCATTTACTGTATATCCGACTACTCGTTACTGCCTTTCCGACTACTCTTTACGGTTTTGCCAACTATTACGTACTATTTCTCCCACTATTAATTACTGTATATCCGACTACTCATTACTGCCTTTCCGACTACTCTTTACTGCCTTTCCGACTACTCTTTACTGTTTTGCCAACTATTAAGTACTATTTTCCCCACTATTAATTACTGCCTTTCCGACTACTCTTTACTGTTTTCCCCACTATTAATTACTGTATTTCCGACTACTCGTTACTGCCTTTCCGATTACTCTTTACTGTTTTGCCAACAATAAATACTATTTCCCCCACTATTAATTACTGCCTTTCCGAGTACTCTTTACTGTTTTGCCAACTATTAAGTACTATTTTCCCCACTATTTATTACTGTATTTCCGACTACTCGTTACTGCCTTTCCGATTACTCTTTACTGTTTTGCCAACAATAAATACTATTTCCCCCACTATTAATTACTGCCTTTCCGAGTACTCTTTACTGTTTTGCCAACTATTAAGTACTATTTTCCCCACTATTGATTACTGTATTTCCAACTACTCTTTACTGTTTTGCCAACTATTAAGTACTATTTTCCCCACTTTTAATTACTGCCTTTCCGACTACTCTTTACTGTTTTCCCCACTATTAATTACTGTATTTCGGACTACTCCTTATTGCCTTTCCGACTACTCTTTACTGTTTTGCCAACTATTACGTACTATTTTTCCCACTATCATTTACTGTATATCCGACTACTCGTTACTGCCTTTCCGACTACTCTTTACGGTTTTGCCAACTATTACGTACTATTTTTCCCACTATTAATTACTGTATATCCGACTACTCATTACTGCCTTTCCGACTACTCTTTACTGCCTTTCCGACTACTCTTTACTGTTTTGCCAACTATTAAGTACTATTTTCCCCACTATTAATTACTGCCTTTCCGACTACTCTTTACTGTTTTCCCCACTATTAATTACTGTATTTCCGACTACTCGTTACTGCCTTTCCGATTACTCTTTACTGTTTTGCCAACAATAAATACTATTTCCCCCACTATTAATTACTGCCTTTCCGAGTACTCTTTACTGTTTTGCCAACTATTAAGTACCATTTTCCCCACTATTAATTACTGTATTTCCAACTACTCTTTACTGTTTTGCCAACTATTAAGTACTATTTTCCCCACTTTTAATTACTGCCTTTCCGACTACTCTTTACTGTTTTCCCCACTATTAATTACTGTATTTCGGACTACTCCTTATTGCCTTTCCGACTTCTCTTTACTGTTTTGCCAACTATTACGTACTATTTTTCCCACTATCATTTACTGTATATCCGACTACTCGTTACTGCCTTTCCGACTACTCTTTACGGTTTTGCCAACTATTACGTACTATTTCTCCCACTATTAATTACTGTATATCCGACTACTCATTACTGCCTTTCCGACTACTCTTTACTGCCTTTCCGACTACTCTTTACTGTTTTGCCAACTATTAAGTACTATTTTCCCCACTATTAATTACTGCCTTTCCGACTACTCTTTACTGTTTTCCCCACTATTAATTACTGTATTTCCGACTACTCGTTACTGCCTTTCCGATTACTCTTTACTGTTTTGCCAACAATAAATACTATTTCCCCCACTATTAATTACTGCCTTTCCGAGTACTCTTTACTGTTTTGCCAACTATTAAGTACTATTTTCCCCACTATTAATTACTGTATTTCCGACTACTCGTTACTGCCTTTCCGATTACTCTTTACTGTTTTGCCAACAATAAATACTATTTCCCCCACTATTAATTACTGCCTTTCCGAGTACTCTTTACTGTTTTGCCAACTATTAAGTACTATTTTCCCCACTATTGATTACTGTATTTCCAACTACTCTTTACTGTTTTGCCAACTATTAAGTACTATTTTCCCCACTTTTAATTACTGCCTTTCCGACTACTCTTTACTGTTTTCCCCACTATTAATTACTGTATTTCGGACTACTCCTTATTGCCTTTCCGACTACTCTTTACTGTTTTGCCAACTATTACGTACTATTTTTCCCACTATCATTTACTGTATATCCGACTACTCGTTACTGCCTTTCCGACTACTCTTTACGGTTTTGCCAACTATTACGTACTATTTTTCCCACTATTAATTACTGTATATCCGACTACTCATTACTGCCTTTCCGACTACTCTTTACTGCCTTTCCGACTACTCTTTACTGTTTTGCCAACTATTAAGTACTATTTTCCCCACTATTAATTACTGCCTTTCCGACTACTCTTTACTGTTTTCCCCACTATTAATTACTGTATTTCCGACTACTCGTTACTGCCTTTCCGATTACTCTTTACTGTTTTGCCAACAATAAATACTATTTCCCCCACTTTTAATTACTGCCTTTCCGAGTACTCTTTACTGTTTTGCCAACTATTAAGTACCATTTTCCCCACTATTAATTACTGTATTTCCAACTACTCTTTACTGTTTTGCCAACTATTAAGTACTATTTTCCCCACTTTTAATTACTGCCTTTCCGACTACTCTTTACTGTTTTCCCCACTATTAATTACTGTATTTCGGACTACTCCTTATTGCCTTTCCGACTTCTCTTTACTGTTTTGCCAACTATTACGTACTATTTTTCCCACTATCATTTACTGTATATCCGACTACTCGTTACTGCCTTTCCGACTACTCTTTACGGTTTTGCCAACTATTACGTACTATTTCTCCCACTATTAATTACTGTATATCCGACTACTCATTACTGCCTTTCCGACTACTCTTTACTGCCTTTCCGACTACTCTTTACTGTTTTGCCAACTATTAAGTACTATTTTCCCCACTATTAATTACTGCCTTTCCGACTACTCTTTACTGTTTTCCCCACTATTAATTACTGTATTTCCGACTACTCGTTACTGCCTTTCCGATTACTCTTTACTGTTTTGCCAACAATAAATACTATTTCCCCCACTATTAATTACTGCCTTTCCGAGTACTCTTTACTGTTTTGCCAACTATTAAGTACTATTTTCCCCACTATTAATTACTGTATTTCCGACTACTCGTTACTGCCTTTCCGATTACTCTTTACTGTTTTGCCAACAATAAATACTATTTCCCCCACTATTAATTACTGCCTTTCCGAGTTCTCTTTACTGTTTTGCCAACTATTAAGTACTATTTTCCCCACTATTAATTACTGTATTTCCAACTACTCTTTACTGTTTTGCCAACTATTAAGTACTATTTTCCCCACTTTTAATTACTGCCTTTCCGACTACTCTTTACTGTTTTCCCCACTATTAATTAATGTATTTCCGACTATTCTTTACTGTATTTACAACAATGTATTTCTGTCTATTCCTTACTTTATCTCATACTAATTTATCTTTAACATGGTTTAATTTTTAATATTAAGTATAAAAACGTGCTGTATACCAAAAGAAGTGCATTTAAAACCAAATATACATTCAAAACTAAATATTTTATTGAAACTAATTGACAAAGATAAATTCACGAAATTTTAACTGTAGACCTTGGTAATTGAAACGTCTTCTTCTTGCACGTCACTATTGAAAATACACATGGAAATAAAAAGAAACAAATTAGATTGTAAATTCTTACCATTCATGTACAATTTTATTAACTAAAGTTAACACTTTTTGATGTATCGGTTAAACTTTGAAGCCTCTCTTTGATTATTTAGGGTTAATTTTTGCACCAAACCTAATACAAAATTACATCAGTGACAAGAAATGAATGCGAAGAGAAATACAGTGGCGGATACAGAAAACAAAACAGGGAGGGCGATAGAATGGCTGTGGGTGTAATAACAAGTCACACGCGTCAAATGGGGGGCGCCCCCGCGACCCCCATATGTATCCGTCACTGAAAGAAAATACCTTTGAAAGAATTACTCTTTCACCGTATGGACCAAAATAAAAAGCAGGTTCGCTCGGTTCGGTACGCGGAAAGAAAATGGTGTCGTGCACTTCACATTATCAAATTGGTAATTAAGCCTTTGACTATTTCGTTTTTATTTCTTTCTGGACAAGCCATTGTACCTAAACCCGCATATTTAGTAAAATCCGAGTTACGATGCACATTTGTAAATCATTATAATTATTATAATAATCTATTTCTGAGAATAAAACAGCAAACAAACGCTTGCCTTTAATCGCTGCCATTTTAATCGTGACCGTAAAATTACAAGACGTTCAATGAATAAAAATGATGGTGTACACAGATCCGGTACGTTCCCAGTTCGGTTTCTATAAAGAAGCGAGCGGTACGGAGCGGTTTCTCGCTGAACGCAGCCATTACAACGCGACAGACTACCATTAACCGACATCGTTTAGTGTCATACATATGTTTCGTTTTTGTTATTTATGACGAAACTTAAACCGTTTTAGAAAGAAAGAAACCACTAAAGGCCAGAAAATTAACAAATAACGACCAAAGATTAAAAAAGACCTTGTAAAATTTCGTTTTTAATTTAGTGGGGGTCTTGATATACTGCTACAGTACATTCAGTTTAAAAAAAAGAAAAATATAAATTAAACGTATACCTGGGTGTACCTTGTTAACATCTTCATGAAAAACTTGGGCCTAGACTAAAATCAATATTTTATCTGATTTAAGTCCAGGCCAAATACATTTACAATTACATTTACATTTATCTGAGACATTAAAAAACGAAGTATCTAATTTAAAATTTCGGGCCCATTACTCTTAGGTAGATTTGCAACAAGGGTGTATCTTGGATTTCATTTCATAAGGGGGGGGGTGTTTGATAGACAAAACTCCACCCTTTCGGGGGAGGGTTGTTTGAATCCCCAAACACCCCTTCAGTGGCGGCGCAGCGCAAGCAACTTTTTTGGGGGGTACAAACAAGCTAACCCGTTTTACTTGGCTATTGGGGGAGGGGGACAAAGAGAGTACAACTTTTTCATTTAAAGTTTTCTTCAAGTATTGTCGCACAAAAATGTATTTCTGGAAAACGTTAAAAATTTTTATTTAAAACGTTGCCTTATTACAAATATAAAAAAGATTTCGCAAACTCCAACTCTTGTAGTTTGTCAGAAAAATGGTCAGTCAGAGTAAATCGGGACATTAGCCAGTATTTTGACGGCGGCCTCTATTCTGTTCTTATAACCCATATCCCGAAATACACATCATCGAGTACGTATAAAACGATTCGCCAACATCTTTTCTAAAATCGAGTTATTTAGGAAAACGTCCAAAAAATTACTGTGAAGTGACGACATTTTCTTAAAAACTTGAACTCAATCAAGACTTGTTTGGTAATTATAACCAAAAACTGTTAAAGTCCTACAAAATATAATTAACTTAAATTCTAGAAACTACTTTATATATTTAATATTTATATTTTTGGTTTAATACCTAATGAATAATGAATTATTATTTTACCAACTATTGGCTGGAAATTGGAGTTTTAAGTTTTTCAAGTTATTTTAAAGTAAAAAAAAATAACTTAGTGAATTTATTTACATTTTTATCCAGTTGAAGTGTATATTGGTAAAATTTTATAGGTATCTTTGCGGGGTGCGTTGATGTCGTATCTTATTGGCAATGTACAGCGTGTCTAAACGCCAAAGAATTAGAAATGTGTCAGCAGCGGTGCAGCAACATTTATCGGAAGTTTTTGATAATGTAAATAGCAATGAAAGGGTAACTCATTTCGAAAATTTTATCACTCCGGTAGAAGAAGCGCCTATAATAATTGAAGAGACACAAAACAATGGAAAAGATGGTGATTCGAATAAACCAAATTTAGACAGTGATGATACCTATTTTTCCGATGATGGAAGCTATGCAGAGTACATTTTTGACAGTGATTTTAATGCTTTTAGTTCAGATGAAGAAGAAAATGTATTAGGTTTGAGTAAAGAACTAGCTAAATGGTCTCTCACATTTAACATAAGCCACGAAGCTCTAAATAGGCTTCTAAAAATTCTAAAACCCCACCATGATTCATTACCTTTGGACTCTAGAACCATCCTAAAACAAATAATAAAGAAGCAGTTAAAACGGACAGCTTAGAAAACGGTGTATACATTCACATTGGTCTCCTGGATGGGCTGAATCACAAATTAAAATCCGGATTGTCAGAGAAGATTAGGCAATTAAACATTTCTTTTAATGTTGATGGGCTTCCTGTTCACAAGAGCACCAGAGGAGAGTTTTGGCCAATATTGGCAAAATGTGAACAAACAGTTGACACATCCCCTTTTGTAGTAGGTGTATATTATGGAATAGGAAAATCGAAACCATTAGATCGTTTTTTAGAAAAATTTATTGAAGAGTGTTTAGAACTTGTTAAAAACGATTTAGAGTTCAAGGGAGTAAATTTAGAAATTCATTTGGGGCCGTTTATTTGTGACGCACCTGCTAAAGCATACTTAAAGGGTATCAAATCACACGGTGGATATAATTCCGGCAATTTCTGTTGTCAGAAGGGTGTGTGGAGAGATAAAGTTATTTTCGATGAATTTGACTCCCAATTAAGAACAGACGCAGATTTTCTAAACCAATCCCAAATACAACACCATTTGCCTAATGGTATTTCACCACTCATTGCTTTACCAATTGACATGATATCTTCTTTTCCGAATGACTATATGCATTTAATATGTATCGGGTGCGTTAAAAGAATTATAAACGAACTTATGAGGCCAAAATCAAAAATGAAACAGAAAAAAGATATAATAAGTCAGTTATCTGAAAGAATGATTAAAATTTCTAAATTCACCCCGATAGAATTCTCGAGAAAGCCCCGAAGTTTTTCTGAAGTTGACAAATGGAAAGCCACTGAATGTCGGCAGTTTGTTCTGTATACTGGGTTTCATGTGTTTAATGGTTTATTACCTGATATATTTGTCCAACATTTTCAATTGCTACACTGTGCGATTTATCTATTATGCCATGAAAATCCAACAGAAGAGTTAATTGATTACTCAGAACATTTACTTAGAATATTTGTCACAAAGGCTAAAGATATTTATGATAAAGGAATTTTAGTTTACAATATTCATAACTTATTACATCTTTCGAGTCATGTCAGGCTATTTGGAGGTCTAGATAGGTTTTCAGCCTTCCCTTTTGAATCGTACTTAGGACAGATTAAAAAACTAATTCGTAGTCCAAACAAACCCTTGCAACAACTAGTAATTAGACTATCAGAACTTAAATATTCCGAAAAATATTGCGACTTCCAAAACCCACTTGAATTGAAATTAAAAGATGAACACAACGAGGGACCAATTTTGGGAAACCTAAACGGAATGCAGTATAGAAAACTTAAAATAAAAGGGTTTACTTTGTCGACAAAAAGGGGGGTAATTGCTGTAAAATGACAAGTGGAGAAATAGTGATTATTAGTAATTTCATAAAAAACCAATGCGGAAAGGGTGGCATTTTTATAGTTGGCCGTTTCTACAAAGAAATAATTGACGTGTTCACGTATCCATGTAGTTCTAAAGAACTTGGAATATGTAAATTGTCAAAATTATCTGACTTAAAAGCATGGACCATGGAGTCGTTTGAGAAGAAATGTTATTTTATGCCGGATTTTAATTCTAATTCTTTTGAATCGTCAGGTATATCTGTTCCTCTGCTCCATAGTTTTTAAAAGCGGGTTTGAAATCATTTATAATTTTATTCAACTAAATTTACTATTAACGTATTTAAAATTTCTATATTAATTAGCTAAAATTCTAAATATTTTCATTTGGCTTGCCTTTTTTATTTTGTTTTAATAAACAATACAAGTTTTTTTTCTACTTAAGTCTGGCCCTTCTTCCGAAAAATATAGGAATAGAAAGAATTATTTTTAATTAAATTTAAAACCCAAATTGTTATAAAAAAAGGTTCAATTATTTAAAATGGAATTTATTACGAACGTAAAACATTTTTTCGTAAATTTGTATGAAATAAATCGCGAAATACCAATATAAAAGCAAATAAAAAGCAATGTTATTATCTAACCGATTATAATAATCATTTTAACTGAAATAAGACGACATCATATACCTAGATTTTATTAAACCAGAATATTTTACATAATTAGTTTTGGACATAATTTCAAATTTTTTACATTTTATATTATAAAAAATGTCTATAATCTAATTTTACATTTTACAGGTTTGCTGTCTAATCTAATATAATGTATATGGTGGTTGAGTGCGAGAATAAATCTGATATTGGATCCACTACTGAAACTGATGCAGGAAAAAATGTCGATTCTCGAAGTAAGAAAAAAAAACTTCAAATCTAAGTATATTTAACCGCGCAGATGAATTTTCTGAAAGAAGTATCGAAAATTCAAGTGACGAAGGTAAATATCTATTTTATATAAATGGTTTTTGAACAAAGCTAAATAAACATACAACCCACAGACGAATTTTCAAGATCTCGGATATTAACGCTACCTAAAACACCGTCTTTTCCCAAACCAACATCAACAGAAAAAAACGCACACAAACAAGCTGAAAAAGAAGATTTTCAAGGTATAATTGAACTTACTGGCCCTTTCATTTTACGCCCTTTAATAGCTTTTAGAGAGAGATTTTTTCTATTATTTTCTTGAAGTACTAAAGATGACATTGTCATGTAAATAACAATATAGGTTTAAAAACTATATAAGCTAATTAATTCTTAAGGAGTTTTTAGAACATACCAATTTCACGTATTCTAGTCTACGGTGTGATCTCAGTTTAGAAAAATTAATTTTTTCGGAGTAGTTAATTACTTAAATTATCGAATTTTATTTAAAAATGTACTTAAAAATAGGAAGTTTTACGTCTAATTCATTTTTGAATCATTTATGGAAAATGAACCGCTAGAGCCTGGTATGATATATAGAAATCACTTTGAAACTTTTAACAAAAAATTATATCTAATTAAACTTATATTATTTAGAATCGCCAATTACAATATTGCCTACCGCCGCAATTTCACCTACTAAATTGTCACCTTCTACAGGAACACATTCTACGCTATCATTTTCAAATTTTGGAACCAAAGGTATTTTTAATTTTTTTTGAAAGTAGCTGCTTACGTATTAGATATTAAATTAATATAATTAGACACCTTTAGTTAGGTTATAAAAGTTAACTAACTTTTATTGCCTAACTATATTATAAGTTGAATTTTATTAATTTAATATTTTGGGATTTAAATTTTTTTTTTGTATTTCTTCTGTATAGAAAAAAGGAGAGAGTATTGTGGTCAATGTGATATTTACAATTTAATTAAAAATGGTCAGTCAGATAATTATTAATTTTAACAATTTATTAATAGTTGACAAATTTTTTACATGTCGTTTAGTATCAGAAAGGTTTTTTCGAGAAATGGAAAACTTGAAAGTACAAGGTAATAACACCGCGCGCATGGTAAACAGGTTGCTGGTAGATAAAGTACCAACGCACACCAAATTGGACGTGGAACACTTAAATATTCCAGTAAAAGACCTTCAGGCCTTAGAAAAAGTTGAAGAGTTTTTAAAGGAAAAAACCAACCAACTTACACTGGTGAGTAACAAATAATCCGGAAAAGTACTAGTCATATTTTATTTTGATTATTATTTATACGTTTAGATTTCATTCCTGGGTGGACTTGGTGGTAAAAGTGTTGGTGATATAACCAGAAGAGTATTAGCTCATGTACTAAGTGATGCCGTAGCTCAAGATTATAACTGGGCGGGAAACAACAAACGTTGTTTTAAAGAATTAAAATTAAAAGATGTTATCATCTGTACGTTATTGCTTTTTATATTCTTAAAGGCCCAGGTTTCTTCTTCCTGTTTTTCTTTCCTTTAACGCAACTGTTAGGCCAACCAACTTTGGCTTGCCAATAATACCAACAGGATATTTTGGCTAAAGGAAAAGAAAACAGGCATAAGAAATCCTAGGTCTTTAAGTGTTTTATTTTATGTAATACATATTTATTTTTTAAAGGTGCCGTGAGAGAAAGCCATATGTGCCAGAATGTCGAAGAAAAGGTAATTGAGAACTCAATTAAAGAGTGGCTTAAACAAGCCAATGGAAGAATTAAACAAAGGCAAAATAAAGGGAAAAAAGAAAGTCTGACGATCTGGAGCATAATTAAATAATTAAATAAAAAAATGTAAAATGAATTTTAACCTACTTAATGAATTGCATTAAATTCCATTCAGTCATTCAATTCTAGTCTAAAATTTCTTAGTAATACACGCTAGTTAATCGAAATATTCATCAAAAAACCTAGTAAAATACACGAAATAAATTCGCGAAATATACTAATAAAACAAGAATTCTGCATACAATAGACGTAATATAAATAGGTTATATCACTTAAATATACGTAAAATACAGTTTTTTTAGTCAGCAAAAAGATATTTATTTATCGAGTAATATACGGTATTTAACCGGAAAGTTCATTCCAAATAATAGTGTAATACACGAAATAAATTCGTAAAATATACTTTAATTTACCGTAAAAACAACTGTATTTCAACCTAATAAAACAAGAATTCTGCATACAATAGACGTAATACAAATAGGTTATATCACTTAAAAATACGTAAAATACAGTTAATTTATTCAGCAAAAAGATATTTGTTTATCGAGTAATGTACGGTATTTAACCGGAAAGTTCATTCTTAATTATAGTGTAATACAGGAAATTAATTCGTGAAATATACTCTAATTTACCGTAAAAACCACTGTTTTTCAACCTAATAAAAACGTGCATTTTACATGAAAAACACTTAATTCAAACGTTCTATAAATGATATATATACCTTAAATAGGCGTGCTAAAACACGTAAAAACTGGTGACATGATCTACGTAATCAACACGTGTTTGCACACGTTGTAAATCCTTTACTAAAACACGTAATAAATACGTATCGGTGCTACCTGGGGTTTAATATATTTTACGTCATTTTGAGTAGAGCTGGACACACAAATCCAAAATGCTTGACGATATACGCATAAGTAAACTTTTACTTACATTATAAAAGTTACTTTTGATATTTTATTAGTAGATAAACCTGTATCGAAAATCATTTAAGTCTGAATTTTTCTTCTACCAACTCCTTTATATAATTATTAAGTTAAACAATACAAAAAAAACGCCATTGTTTTTGCTTGGAAAATTTAATCTAGTTTAAACATAGCTTTTCGCGAACTTCGTCCTGTACCATGCCAATGTAAGGTAGTACATTTCCATTCAATTTTAGTATTATATAATAGTAAGTACATTATTTAACATGCATGGCGTTGAATTAATAAAGATCAACTTACATTAATTCAGATATCTATAATTTGATGTTGGTAAACACAGTAAAAACGTTTATATATTTTCCAGTAATTATATAATTTTAACAGAAAACAGAATCGTGAAATGGACAGAAAAAGACGTAACCGCAAAGCATGAGAAAACTTTGCGAAGCAGTGTTGCCAAAGCACAAGCGTTTCCACCGTTTGAATAATTATAAGACAGTTTTACCGTCCGACCAAGTAAAACCATTTTGGCAATTCAGGATAAATTGAGCCTGTTGCAATATCACGTTTCGCACTTGGCACGGTCATCAGCGAGGTTTCTTAAACTTCACCCTATAGTTTGTTTTGTTACACACCTTTGTACCTCCACCCTATTCAATAAAATGTCTGGGATTTATTTGCCTAGGTTCTAATCTGTTACTGATATAACTATTGTTTCTTTCTTCGTGTGTCCAGTGTTAATCAAAAAAGTAAAATTCATTTGTTACTATTGTCGATTTAAAATATGGACATTTGTAACTTCGTAATAGCGTATAAGCTGAAGCTCTTAGAGCTCCTTATTTGTGTTTCCTCCTTAACCAAATTTGTATTAAATTCTATTGGATTTAAAAAATTATAGAATTAAATTTTCCAAAGAGCAATGGGGTGGGGTACAAATACACCCCTGTACCCCCCTATTCCACCGCCAGTGCCCCCCTTCTTAAATATGCCTTGGATTTATACACACTAATAACTAGAATATTCTTATTAAATAGGCTCATTGTAAATGAAAAATGTATTGAAATATATTTACCTAAAACAGTGGACACATAATGAAAAGGTAACGTGATTTAGTCTTGAATTCCGTGCAATGTGGCTTCGTTTTCTTGGAGAAGTTGGAGTACCAAAATAAATAGGTGAAAGGTCGCGCAAAGAATGATTTCGGAAGAGTGACTAATACCTTCACGTGTTTCCGTAAAAAAATTAGGAAATTATCTTTTTGGTCAGGGTTTCCAGGTTCTGAAACTGAATTTATCATAAAAATATCGATAATCCTTAAACATTGTTGCACATTCATCACGCTACGAAATTTGAATTTTGGACTGTATATAAGCGTTTTTGCCTTTTCTGATAAATATTAGTTTTAAATGAAAGGGTGTATTTATTTAATATAAGCATAGTGAATATTCCGTATAGATTTTGGGGCTTCGATTAATTTATCTCACGGTCCTCCACCCAGTGGGGTAGCCAGGACGGGCACAGGGAAACGTATGGTTGAATGTACACATTTTTCTTGTTTTTTGTTTATTTTGTTTCGTTGTGTACCCCTTCCGAACCCAAATCCTGACTACGTCACTGCCTCCACTCAAGGTAAGCTCCTATGATTCCTTCCAAATCGTCCAAGTATCTATCTCAATCAGTGGGAATATGGGATATACGTGGTCAGAAATTTATATACCGGTGCTTCAAGCGAATCAAAAAGCCAACTACACCGTACGCCAGCGTCCACAAGCCCGGACAGGTGACAAAGCCAGCTTGGGTAGTAGCACCCATAGTATTTATAAATTCTACTATAAATCAGTTCAGAAAAATTATATAGACTTACACTTGATTTAAAGGGTCTATTCTTTTCAGACGCACGCCCCTAATATTTCACTACACGGCGCAAAATAACCACATAACGTGACTTTTGTTTTCGAATTCGCTATTATACTCTTACTTCGTATGTATAATTGTTACTTTCAACCTGATGTGTCTTGATGAAATCAAGGTCTCACCATACTTGTTTTTCTACTTTCGATGCCGACTTTACTCTCTTCAAGGATTTAGTTGTGGAGGAGGAATTGTCGCGTGGTGGTTCTTTAAATGCCGAAAAAAATTAAGTGAATTATGATATATTGTTTTTTCTACACTTAATGCTAATAAAAATTGACGCAATGAAAACGAATTGAGAAGGTAACTAATAATTATTAGTATTCCTCGGTCGATATAAGCTTCTGGTCTTTTAAGTGTTAAAAAGTTTCCAGTTTTTTATCGGGTGGTAGGATGTCTAATATAATCTCATCACACTTTGTTCGAAAGGTATAGATTTCTTGGAATAAGAAAAAGGATTTTTCATTCTGACATGTTATTCATTTTATTAAAAAAAACCCGTTTGGAACATTGCCCGTTGATGCTAGAGTTATTTCTTGGTGAAGGCAATCGTAATGCTACTAGAGCTTGCAAACTGTGAAGAAGGCGCTATTTTAATAGAAGGTCTAATCACCACATTTTCCTCCCAGTTGTTCGTGACTTTGAAATTTATGGTTATACAAATCCGAAGACCGGGTTATCATCCCATCAACATGGAAGATATCATTCTGGCTTACTTTGCTGCTTACCCTCGAGCAAGCGCCATGAACGCTAGCAACGACTTAAAAAGGTCAAGGAGTTACGTCTGGAGAGTTCTTGACCACCACTTTTATCCTTCCAGAGAAACTCTCTATCAATTCTTTAGTCGGTTGGCTTGAGAACCTCTAGTGTTGTTAGTTCTTTAGATCCAAACTGATACTCAAATTACTGTCGAAATTTAAATGGAGTGTTGTCATGATAATAAACCTTCCTAAATACAACGTAACATTATGGTATGCCTTAAACATATCGCAGTAATTGAGTAAATTCTGAATCGTTTTAAGATTCGTTTATATTTAAGGTATTTACTTTAAAAATGTGGTTTGAATTCGAGGGAAGTAGTTTTCACAAGTTATAGAAAAAGTGTCAACATATATGCGTTAAAAGAATGAGTATATTTATTTACGAATTAAACTAACATACAGTCCAAATTAATAATAGCTTTTTGAAATTTGCAAATTCTTAACACCTTAAGAACTAAATCGATTTTGGTATACGGTGATGAATTACTCCTTAATTAACCCAACTTATCAAAGAAATAGTGAGTCTATAACTTTCTGCCAGGGGACATTGAGGTGACGACCGTAGGAGACACCTGGAGGCAGTCATTGCAGATTAATGAGTCAGGGCTTGGATCATGTTGACAAACGACGAGAAGACTTTGACAGCTAAACGTCAGAAATGTCGCTTTTGCTTTGAATTAATCGAAAAAAAGATTATCGATTAAATTTTAGTCACTCTTTCAAAGTAAAGGATAATAACTTTCCTTTTTACTTTATTATTGAGAATAACTAACTGGAACCCGCCATTTTAGCTCTTCGTTTATTAATATCTTTAACACGTTTTGTTAACTTTCATAAGTTCTTTATTCCACTTTATAAAACAAACCAGTGTGAATAATAACGAAAATATATCAAAATGGTGTTACCTTGAAGCGACTACATCAACTTCATATTCCTCTCAGTACCTGTCTTTCTTTCGCGCGATAAACGAAAGATATTCTTGCCTCATATTCGTAGCGTAGTTGGGACAGGAAAGTTAAAATAAGGCTTTTTATTAAATAAATATATCATTTTCTAATTGTAATATTTTCTTTATAAATGCATTCGTTGTTTAATTGACAATATAATCATTTGCACGAATTTCACGTAACTCCACTCATAGTAACAGATCCAATCAATCGAATTCTATAGGCGTGAAATTTCTTAAACTCATATATATGATACTGTAATCCTAGAACACTGAAATGTAAGAAACTATCAATTGACAACTGTTTATCCTATATTCGCGTTATTTGCATGCTATCGCGTGAAATAGACCAAATAATATGATAAATATTGTTTCAAGAAAGTTTGTACCATGAACATAAAGTAAGTAATAACAATAACTAACACGAATTCGATTCGGATGACGGAGGATAATTTGGATATTGTAGAGAAGCGAAGGCGGGGCTCTAACTGAATAACTATTCTAGTATCCCGAGGAAGTTATGCGCCATTTCAAAAGCTTTTCAGCACTGTTTTTTTATATTATTTTAGCGATGCAGGTATAAGCTTCCTGGCTGTACATTAAGTGGTTATGTTTCCATCCTGGACGTAGATCTAGATTTATAATTACAGCCTGTGCCACGTTACCAACATTTTGGAATCATTCCCCGCTCCTAACAAAATGTAGCAGTGTTTTTGTATCCATACGCAAAGTCCGAATTTTTAAAATTATGAATATTCTTGTGATTATTCTAATCATAATTTTAATTATTCTTGTGATTATTCGAATCAAAATTATAATTATTCTTGTGATTATTCTAATCAAAATTACAATTATTCTTGTGATTATTCTAATCAATATTATAATTATTCTTGTGATTATTCTAGTCAAAATTATAATTATTCTTGTGATTATTCTAGTCAAAATTTTAATTGTTCTTGTGATTATTCTAATCATAATTATAATTATTCTTATGATTATTCAAATCAAAATTATAATTATTCTTGTGATTATTCTTATCAAAATTATAATTATTCTTGTGATTATTCTAGTCAAAATTTTAATTGTTCTTGTGACTATTCTAGTCAAAATTATAATTATTCTTGTGATTATTCTAGTCAAAATTTTAATTGTTCTTGTGACTATTCTAGTCAAAATTAAAATTATTCTTGTGATTATTCTAATCAATATTATAATTATTCTTGTGATTATTCTAGTCAAAATTATAATTATTCTTGTGATTATTCTAGTCAAAATTATAATTATTCTTGTGATTATTCTAGTCAAAATTATAATTATTCTTGTGATTATTCTAATCATAATTATAATTATTCTTGTGATTATTCTAATCAAAATTATAATTATTCTTGTGATTATTCTTATCAAAATTATAATTATTCTTGTGAGTATTCTTGTCAAAATTATAATTATTCTTGTGATTATTCTTATCATAATAATAATTATTCTTGTGATTATTCTAATCAAAATTATAATTATTCTTGTGATTTTTCTTATCAAAATTATAATTATTCTTGTGATTATTCTAGTCAAAATTTTAATTGTTCTTGTGACTATTATAGTCAAAATTATAATTATTCTTGTGATTATTCTAGTCAAAATTATAATTATTCTTGTGATTATTCTAGTCAAAATTATAATTATTCTTGTGATTATTCTAGTCAAAATTATAATTATTCTTGTGATTATTCTAATCATAATTATGATTATTCTTGTGATTATTCTAATCAAAATTATAATTATTCTTGTGATTATTCTTATCATAATAATAATTATTCTTGTGATTATTCTAGTCAAAATTATAATTATTCTTGTGATTATTCTAGTCAAAATTATAATTATTCTTGTGATTATTCTAATCAAAATTATAATTATTCTTGTGATTATTCTAATCAAAATTATAATTATTCTTGTGATTATTCTTATCAAAATTATAATTATTCTTGTGATTATTCTAGTCAAAATTATAATTATTCTTGTGATTATTCTTATCTAAATTATAATTATTCTTGTGATTATTCTAGTCAAAATTATAATTATTCTTGTGATTATTCTAATCAAAATTCTAATTATTCTTGTGATTATTCTAATCAAAATTATAATTATTCTTGTGATTATTCTTATCAAAATTATAATTATTCTTGTGATTATTCTAGTCAAAATTATAATTATTCTTGTGATTATTCTTATCTAAATTATAATTATTCTTGTGATTATTCTTATCTAAATTATAATTGTTCTTGTGATTATTCTAGTCAAAATTTTAATTGTTCTTTTCATTATTCTAGTCAAAATTTTAATTGTTCTTGTGATTATTCTAGTCAAAATTATAAGACAGCACTGATTTTTAACCTATACTGCTAAATATTAAAACGGGCTTAAGCTTAAAATTTTAAATGTGTGCCTTAAATGGGAAAACAATAGGCAAACTAAGCTTTGTCCAGTTAGGAAAAATGGTTCATGTCAATTTAAAATCTGCGTAAATTTAGTCCAACAAGTACAAAGTGAAAAGTAAGTGCGTAACTTTGGCCAGAAGCGTGCTAAAATAGCGAGCCAATTAAAAATTCGTCCATCTTTGGTCAGATACGATTATAGATCTATTATATCTGTTTAATTTTTGCTAACAGTAAATAAATCGGTATTGATATCTTTTATAAGCTGAAACAATTATTTCATTTATTTTAAATTTCATTTTAACGTTTTTTTGTTTAATGAAAAATTATACTTATTATTTGGATAATAACAAAACATTAACGCCCTTATATTTGGTCGATTCTAAATAGATTCGATTTTTTTCAAATAACAAAGATAACTTAATATTTTAAAGACACACCCTTCCTACACACAAACAGACCTTATTTTCGAACAGATATATTGGCTCTATAGCGAATAAAATATATAATCAATTTCATAAGAATGATGCATCTGAAAGTGTCGCAGCGAATCTGGACAGCTGCAGTGAAATTTTTAATAGTATGGTCCTCATTAGCTGCGCTTTTTCTAACGTGGGTTATATATTTAATAATTTATTTTTATTTTCTAAACGGCATTCGCCACAAACAATCGCAAATTATTCTGGGACCTTTGATATCCAGCAGCGGTTTTGTGCTGTCGTTTTTTTATTTCTGTTTTAAATTGGAATTGGGCAGGTATTGTTGTATTGTTTTTTAACCAACATTGTAGCTGAAATTTTGAAAACTAACGTGAAAAGACTTTCCAAAAACCAAGAATCTTTTTGTTTCTTTTCATTTCGAAAACAATTGGTGGACATTAGACGCATGGTTAACGAAATGAACAAAATCTTCGCGAATGTAGTGTTCGTTTGGTTTACAGTTACACTGTTCACGTGTAGTCATTGCGTAAGTTTAGTATTCGGGAAATCCACTAATAGCTACTTCTCGTTCATTTCAATTTATCTGAAAGATTTGGCGCTACTGATGTTACTAATATTCCACGCGTCGAAATTGCCCGAGGAATATGATCGTGTTTTTGATGTTCTATCCACTTTCTCGGGCGAAGAAAATTCGAGGCAAATATTTCTGTTGTACTGCGAATTGCTCTCTAGGAAACTGTACTTCAGAGCGGGATCCTGCTTCTCTATCTCCCAGAAGATATTGTTGTCCTTCATCGGTTTGGGTATTTCGTATACTGTGGTTTTCATTCAGTTTAATCCAGAAGCCCTTATATTTGGTCGATTCTAAATAGATTCGATTTTTTTCAAATAACAAAGATAACTTAATATTTTAAAGACACACCCTTCCTACACACAAACAGACCTTATTTTCGAACAGATATATTGGCTCTATAGCGAATAAAATATATAATCAATTTCATAAGAATGATGCATCTGAAAGTGTCGCAGCGAATCTGGACAGCTGCAGTGAAATTTTTAATAGTATGGTCCTCATTAGCTGCGCTTTTTCTAACGTGGGTTATATATTTAATAATTTATTTTTATTTTCTAAACGGCATTCGCCACAAACAATCGCAAATTATTCTGGGACCTTTGATATCCAGCAGCGGTTTTGTGCTGTTTTTTTTTATTTCTGTTTTAAATTGGAATTGGGCAGGTATTGTTGTATTGTTTTTTAACCAACATTGTAGCTGAAATTTTGAAAACTAACGTGAAAAGACTTTCCAAAAACCAAGAATCTTTTTGTTTCTTTTCATTTCGAAAACAATTGGTGGACATTAGACGCATGGTTAACGAAATGAACAAAATCTCAATAGCTTTCACTACACGGCGCAAAATAACCACATAACGTGACTTTTGTTTTCGAATTCGCTATTATACTCTTACTTCGTATGTATAATTGTTACTTTCAACCTGATGTGTCTTGATGAAATCAAGGTCTCACCATACTTGTTTTTCTACTTTCGATGCCGACTTTACTCTCTTCAAGGATTTAGTTGTGGAGGAGGAATTGTCGCGTGGTGGTTCTTTAAATGCCGAAAAAAATTAAGTGAATTATGATATATTGTTTTTTCTACACTTAATGCTAATAAAAATTGACGCAATGAAAACGAATTGAGAAGGTAACTAATAATTATTAGTATTCCTCGGTCGATATAAGCTTCTGGTCTTTTAAGTGTTAAAAAGTTTCCAGTTTTTTATCGGGTGGTAGGATGTCTAATATAATCTCATCACACTTTGTTCGAAAGGTATAGATTTCTTGGAATAAGAAAAAGGATTTTTCATTCTGACATGTTATTCATTTTATTAAAAAAAACCCGTTTGGAACATTGCCCGTTGATGCTAGAGTTATTTCTTGGTGAAGGCAATCGTAATGCTACTAGAGCTTGCAAACTGTGAAGAAGGCGCTATTTTAATAGAAGGTCTAATCACCACATTTTCCTCCCAGTTGTTCGTGACTTTGAAATTTATGGTTATACAAATCCGAAGACCGGGTTATCATCCCATCAACATGGAAGATATCATTCTGGCTTACTTTACTGCTTACCCTCGAGCAAGCGCCATGAACGCTAGCAACGACTTAAAAAGGTCAAGGAGTTACGTCTGGAGAGTTCTTGACCACCACTTTTATCCTTCCAGAGAAACTCTCTATCAATTCTTTAGTCGGTTGGCTTGAGAACCTCTAGTGTTGTTAGTTCTTTAGATCCAAACTGATACTCAAATTACTGTCGAAATTTAAATGGAGTGTTGTCATGATAATAAACCTTCCTAAATACAACGTAACATTATGGTATGCCTTAAACATATCGCAGTAATTGAGTAAATTCTGAATCGTTTTAAGATTCGTTTATATTTAAGGTATTTACTTTAAAAATGTGGTTTGAATTCGAGGGAAGTAGTTTTCACAAGTTATAGAAAAAGTGTCAACATATATGCGTTAAAAGAATGAGTATATTTATTTACGAATTAAACTAACATACAGTCCAAATTAATAATAGCTTTTTGAAATTTGCAAATTCTTAACACCTTAAGAACTAAATCGATTTTGGTATACGGTGATGAATTACTCCTTAATTAACCCAACTTATCAAAGAAATAGTGAGTCTATAACTTTCTGCCAGGGGACATTGAGGTGACGACCGTAGGAGACACCTGGAGGCAGTCATTGCAGATTAATGAGTCAGGGCTTGGATCATGTTGACAAACGACGAGAAGACTTTGACAGCTAAACGTCAGAAATGTCGCTTTTGCTTTGAATTAATCGAAAAAAAGATTATCGATTAAATTTTAGTCACTCTTTCAAAGTAAAGGATAATAACTTTCCTTTTTACTTTATTATTGAGAATAACTAACTGGAACCCGCCATTTTAGCTCTTCGTTTATTAATATCTTTAACACGTTTTGTTAACTTTCATAAGTTCTTTATTCCACTTTATAAAACAAACCAGTGTGAATAATAACGAAAATATATAAAAATGGTGTTACCTTGAAGCGACTACATCAACTTCATATTCCTCTCAGTACCTGTCTTTCTTTCGCGCGATAAACGAAAGATATTCTTGCCTCATATTCGTAGCGTAGTTGGGACAGGAAAGTTAAAATAAGGCTTTTTATTAAATAAATATATCATTTTCTAATTGTAATATTTTCTTTATAAATGCATTCGTTGTTTAATTGACAATATAATCATTTGCACGAATTTCACGTAACTCCACTCATAGTAACAGATCCAATCAATCGAATTCTATAGGCGTGAAATTTCTTAAACTCATATATATGATACTGTAATCCTAGAACACTGAAATGTAAGAAACTATCAATTGACAACTGTTTATCCTATATTCGCGTTATTTGCATGCTATCGCGTGAAATAGACCAAATAATATGATAAATATTGTTTCAAGAAAGTTTGTACCATGAACATAAAGTAAGTAATAACAATAACTAACACGAATTCGATTCGGATGACGGAGGATAATTTGGATATTGTAGAGAAGCGAAGGCGGGGCTCTAACTGAATAACTATTCTAGTATCCCGAGGAAGTTATGCGCCATTTCAAAAGCTTTTCAGCACTGTTTTTTTATATTATTTTAGCGATGCAGGTATAAGCTTCCTGGCTGTACATTAAGTGGTTATGTTTCCATCCTGGACGTAGATCTAGATTTATAATTACAGCCTGTGCCACGTTACCAACATTTTGGAATCATTCCCCGCTCCTAACAAAATGTAGCAGTGTTTTTGTATCCATACGCAAAGTCCGAATTTTTAAAATTATGAATATTCTTGTGATTATTCTAATCATAATTTTAATTATTCTTGTGATTATTCGAATCAAAATTATAATTATTCTTGTGATTATTCTAATCAAAATTACAATTATTCTTGTGATTATTCTAATCAATATTATAATTATTCTTGTGATTATTCTAGTCAAAATTATAATTATTCTTGTGATTATTCTAGTCAAAATTTTAATTGTTCTTGTGATTATTCTAATCATAATTATAATTATTCTTATGATTATTCAAATCAAAATTATAATTATTCTTGTGATTATTCTTATCAAAATTATAATTATTCTTGTGATTATTCTAGTCAAAATTTTAATTGTTCTTGTGACTATTCTAGTCAAAATTATAATTATTCTTGTGATTATTCTAGTCAAAATTTTAATTGTTCTTGTGACTATTCTAGTCAAAATTAAAATTATTCTTGTGATTATTCTAATCAATATTATAATTATTCTTGTGATTATTCTAGTCAAAATTATAATTATTCTTGTGATTATTCTAGTCAAAATTATAATTATTCTTGTGATTATTCTAGTCAAAATTATAATTATTCTTGTGATTATTCTAATCATAATTATAATTATTCTTGTGATTATTCTAATCAAAATTATAATTATTCTTGTGATTATTCTTATCAAAATTATAATTATTCTTGTGAGTATTCTTGTCAAAATTATAATTATTCTTGTGATTATTCTTATCATAATAATAATTATTCTTGTGATTATTCTAATCAAAATTATAATTATTCTTGTGATTTTTCTTATCAAAATTATAATTATTCTTATGATTATTCAAATCAAAATTATAATTATTCTTGTGATTATTCTTATCAAAATTATAATTATTCTTGTGATTATTCTAGTCAAAATTTTAATTGTTCTTGTGACTATTCTAGTCAAAATTATAATTATTCTTGGGATTATTCTAGTCAAAATTTTAATTGTTCTTGTGACTATTCTAGTCAAAATTAAAATTATTCTTGTGATTATTCTAATCAATATTATAATTATTCTTGTGATTATTCTAGTCAAAATTATAATTATTCTTGTGATTATTCTAGTCAAAATTATAATTATTCTTGTGATTATTCTAGTCAAAATTATAATTATTCTTGTGATTATTCTAATCATAATTATAATTATTCTTGTGATTATTCTAATCAAAATTATAATTATTCTTGTGATTATTCTTATCAAAATTATAATTATTCTTGTGAGTATTCTTGTCAAAATTATAATTATTCTTGTGATTATTCTTATCATAATAATAATTATTCTTGTGATTATTCTAATCAAAATTATAATTATTCTTGTGATTTTTCTTATCAAAATTATAATTATTCTTGTGATTATTCTAGTCAAAATTTTAATTGTTCTTGTGACTATTATAGTCAAAATTATAATTATTCTTGTGATTATTCTAGTCAAAATTATAATTATTCTTGTGATTATTCTAGTCAAAATTATAATTATTCTTGTGATTATTCTAATCATAATTATGATTATTCTTGTGATTATTCTAATCAAAATTATAATTATTCTTGTGATTATTCTTATCATAATAATAATTATTCTTGTGATTATTCTAGTCAAAATTATAATTATTCTTGTGATTATTCTAGTCAAAATTATAATTATTCTTGTGATTATTCTAATCAAAATTATAATTATTCTTGTGATTATTCTAATCAAAATTATAATTATTCTTGTGATTATTCTTATCAAAATTATAATTATTCTTGTGATTATTCTAGTCAAAATTATAATTATTCTTGTGATTATTCTTATCTAAATTATAATTATTCTTGTGATTATTCTAGTCAAAATTCTAATTATTCTTGTGATTATTCTAATCAAAATTCTAATTATTCTTGTGATTATTCTAATCAAAATTATAATTATTCTTGTGATTATTCTTATCAAAATTATAATTATTCTTGTGATTATTCTAGTCAAAATTATAATTATTCTTGTGATTATTCTTATCTAAATTATAATTATTCTTGTGATTATTCTTATCTAAATTATAATTGTTCTTGTGATTATTCTAGTCAAAATTTTAATTGTTCTTTTCATTATTCTAGTCAAAATTTTAATTGTTCTTGTGATTATTCTAGTCAAAATTATAAGACAGCACTGATTTTTAACCTATACTGCTAAATATTAAAACGGGCTTAAGCTTAAAATTTTAAATGTGTGCCTTAAATGGGAAAACAATAGGCAAACTAAGCTTTGTCCAGTTAGGAAAAATGGTTCATGTCAATTTAAAATCTGCGTAAATTTAGTCCAACAAGTACAAAGTGAAAAGTAAGTGCGTAACTTTGGCCAGAAGCGTGCTAAAATAGCGAGCCAATTAAAAATTCGTCCATCTTTGGTCAGATACGATTATAGATCTATTATATCTGTTTAATTTTTGCTAACAGTAAATAAATCGGTATTGATATCTTTTATAAGCTGAAACAATTATTTCATTTATTTTAAATTTCATTTTAACGTTTTTTTGTTTAATGAAAAATTATACTTATTATTTGGATAATAACAAAACATTAACGCCCTTATATTTGGTCGATTCTAAATAGATTCGATTTTTTTCAAATAACAAAGATAACTTAATATTTTAAAGACACACCCTTCCTACACACAAACAGACCTTATTTTCGAACAGATATATTGGCTCTATAGCGAATAAAATATATAATCAATTTCATAAGAATGATGCATCTGAAAGTGTCGCAGCGAATCTGGACAGCTGCAGTGAAATTTTTAATAGTATGGTCCTCATTAGCTGCGCTTTTTCTAACGTGGGTTATATATTTAATAATTTATTTTTATTTTCTAAACGGCATTCGCCACAAACAATCGCAAATTATTCTGGGACCTTTGATATCCAGCAGCGGTTTTGTGCTGTCGTTTTTTTATTTCTGTTTTAAATTGGAATTGGGCAGGTATTGTTGTATTGTTTTTTAACCAACATTGTAGCTGAAATTTTGAAAACTAACGTGAAAAGACTTTCCAAAAACCAAGAATCTTTTTGTTTCTTTTCATTTCGAAAACAATTGGTGGACATTAGACGCATGGTTAACGAAATGAACAAAATCTTCGCGAATGTAGTGTTCGTTTGGTTTACAGTTACACTGTTCACGTGTAGTCATTGCGTAAGTTTAGTATTCGGGAAATCCACTAATAGCTACTTCTCGTTCATTTCAATTTATCTGAAAGATTTGGCGCTACTGATGTTACTAATATTCCACGCGTCGAAATTGCCCGAGGAATATGATCGTGTTTTTGATGTTCTATCCACTTTCTCGGGCGAAGAAAATTCGAGGCAAATATTTCTGTTGTACTGCGAATTGCTCTCTAGGAAACTGTACTTCAGAGCGGGATCCTGCTTCTCTATCTCCCAGAAGATATTGTTGTCCTTCATCGGTTTGGGTATTTCGTATACTGTGGTTTTCATTCAGTTTAATCCAGAAGCCCTTATATTTGGTCGATTCTAAATAGATTCGATTTTTTTCAAATAACAAAGATAACTTAATATTTTAAAGACACACCCTTCCTACACACAAACAGACCTTATTTTCGAACAGATATATTGGCTCTATAGCGAATAAAATATATAATCAATTTCATAAGAATGATGCATCTGAAAGTGTCGCAGCGAATCTGGACAGCTGCAGTGAAATTTTTAATAGTATGGTCCTCATTAGCTGCGCTTTTTCTAACGTGGGTTATATATTTAATAATTTATTTTTATTTTCTAAACGGCATTCGCCACAAACAATCGCAAATTATTCTGGGACCTTTGATATCCAGCAGCGGTTTTGTGCTATCGTTTTTTATTTCTGTTTTAAATTGGAATTGGGCAGGTATTGTTGTATTGTTTTTTAACCAACATTGTAGCTGAAATTTTGAAAACTAACGTGAAAAGACTTTCCAAAAACCAAGAATCTTTTTGTTTCTTTTCATTTCGAAAACAATTGGTGGACATTAGACGCATGGTTAACGAAATGAACAAAATCTCAATAGCTTTCACTACACGGCGCAAAATAACCACATAACGTGACTTTTGTTTTCGAATTCGCTATTATACTCTTACTTCGTATGTATAATTGTTACTTTCAACCTGATGTGTCTTGATGAAATCAAGGTCTCACCATACTTGTTTTTCTACTTTCGATGCCGACTTTACTCTCTTCAAGGATTTAGTTGTGGAGGAGGAATTGTCGCGTGGTGGTTCTTTAAATGCCGAAAAAAATTAAGTGAATTATGATATATTGTTTTTTCTACACTTAATGCTAATAAAAATTGACGCAATGAAAACGAATTGAGAAGGTAACTAATAATTATTAGTATTCCTCGGTCGATATAAGCTTCTGGTCTTTTAAGTGTTAAAAAGTTTCCAGTTTTTTATCGGGTGGTAGGATGTCTAACATAATCTCATCACACTTTGTTCGAAAGGTATAGATTTCTTGGAATAAGAAAAAGGATTTTTCATTCTGACATGTTATTCATTTTATTAAAAAAAAACCCGTTTGGAACATTGCCCGTTGATGCTAGAGTTATTTCTTGGTGAAGGCAATCGTAATGCTACTAGAGCTTGCAAACTGTGAAGAAGGCGCTATTTTAATAGAAGGTCTAATCACCACATTTTCCTCCCAGTTGTTCGTGACTTTGAAATTTATGGTTATACAAATCCGAAGACCGGGTTATCATCCCATCAACATGGAAGATATCATTCTGGCTTACTTTACTGCTTACCCTCGAGCAAGCGCCATGAACGCTAGCAACGACTTAAAAAGGTCAAGGAGTTACGTCTGGAGAGTTCTTGACCACCACTTTTATCCTTCCAGAGAAACTCTCTATCAATTCTTTAGTCGGTTGGCTTGAGAACCTCTAGTGTTGTTAGTTCTTTAGATCCAAACTGATACTCAAATTACTGTCGAAATTTAAATGGAGTGTTGTCATGATAATAAACCTTCCTAAATACAACGTAACATTATGGTATGCCTTAAACATATCGCAGTAATTGAGTAAATTCTGAATCGTTTTAAGATTCGTTTATATTTAAGGTATTTACTTTAAAAATGTGGTTTGAATTCGAGGGAAGTAGTTTTCACAAGTTATAGAAAAAGTGTCAACATATATGCGTTAAAAGAATGAGTATATTTATTTACGAATTAAACTAACATACAGTCCAAATTAATAATAGCTTTTTGAAATTTGCAAATTCTTAACACCTTAAGAACTAAATCGATTTTGGTATACGGTGATGAATTACTCCTTAATTAACCCAACTTATCAAAGAAATAGTGAGTCTATAACTTTCTGCCAGGGGACATTGAGGTGACGACCGTAGGAGACACCTGGAGGCAGTCATTGCAGATTAATGAGTCAGGGCTTGGATCATGTTGACAAACGACGAGAAGACTTTGACAGCTAAACGTCAGAAATGTCGCTTTTGCTTTGAATTAATCGAAAAAAAGATTATCGATTAAATTTTAGTCACTCTTTCAAAGTAAAGGATAATAACTTTCCTTTTTACTTTATTATTGAGAATAACTAACTGGAACCCGCCATTTTAGCTCTTCGTTTATTAATATCTTTAACACGTTTTGTTAACTTTCATAAGTTCTTTATTCCACTTTATAAAACAAACCAGTGTGAATAATAACGAAAATATATCAAAATGGTGTTACCTTGAAGCGACTACATCAACTTCATATTCCTCTCAGTACCTGTCTTTCTTTCGCGCGATAAACGAAAGATATTCTTGCCTCATATTCGTAGCGTAGTTGGGACAGGAAAGTTAAAATAAGGCTTTTTATTAAATAAATATATCATTTTCTAATTGTAATATTTTCTTTATAAATGCATTCGTTGTTTAATTGACAATATAATCATTTGCACGAATTTCACGTAACTCCACTCATAGTAACAGATCCAATCAATCGAATTCTATAGGCGTGAAATTTCTTAAACTCATATATATGATACTGTAATCCTAGAACACTGAAATGTAAGAAACTATCAATTGACAACTGTTTATCCTATATTCGCGTTATTTGCATGCTATCGCGTGAAATAGACCAAATAATATGATAAATATTGTTTCAAGAAAGTTTGTACCATGAACATAAAGTAAGTAATAACAATAACTAACACGAATTCGATTCGGATGACGGAGGATAATTTGGATATTGTAGAGAAGCGAAGGCGGGGCTCTAACTGAATAACTATTCTAGTATCCCGAGGAAGTTATGCGCCATTTCAAAAGCTTTTCAGCACTGTTTTTTTATATTATTTTAGCGATGCAGGTATAAGCTTCCTGGCTGTACATTAAGTGGTTATGTTTCCATCCTGGACGTAGATCTAGATTTATAATTACAGCCTGTGCCACGTTACCAACATTTTGGAATCATTCCCCGCTCCTAACAAAATGTAGCAGTGTTTTTGTATCCATACGCAAAGTCCGAATTTTTAAAATTATGAATATTCTTGTGATTATTCTAATCATAATTTTAATTATTCTTGTGATTATTCGAATCAAAATTATAATTATTCTTGTGATTATTCTAATCAAAATTACAATTATTCTTGTGATTATTCTAATCAATATTATAATTATTCTTGTGATTATTCTAGTCAAAATTATAATTATTCTTGTGATTATTCTAGTCAAAATTTTAATTGTTCTTGTGATTATTCTAATCATAATTATAATTATTCTTATGATTATTCAAATCAAAATTATAATTATTCTTGTGATTATTCTTATCAAAATTATAATTATTCTTGTGATTATTCTAGTCAAAATTTTAATTGTTCTTGTGACTATTCTAGTCAAAATTATAATTATTCTTGTGATTATTCTAGTCAAAATTTTAATTGTTCTTGTGACTATTCTAGTCAAAATTAAAATTATTCTTGTGATTATTCTAATCAATATTATAATTATTCTTGTGATTATTCTAGTCAAAATTATAATTATTCTTGTGATTATTCTAGTCAAAATTATAATTATTCTTGTGATTATTCTAGTCAAAATTATAATTATTCTTGTGATTATTCTAATCATAATTATAATTATTCTTGTGATTATTCTAATCAAAATTATAATTATTCTTGTGATTATTCTTATCAAAATTATAATTATTCTTGTGAGTATTCTTGTCAAAATTATAATTATTCTTGTGATTATTCTTATCATAATAATAATTATTCTTGTGATTATTCTAATCAAAATTATAATTATTCTTGTGATTTTTCTTATCAAAATTATAATTATTCTTGTGATTATTCTAGTCAAAATTTTAATTGTTCTTGTGACTATTATAGTCAAAATTATAATTATTCTTGTGATTATTCTAGTCAAAATTATAATTATTCTTGTGATTATTCTAGTCAAAATTATAATTATTCTTGTGATTATTCTAATCATAATTATGATTATTCTTGTGATTATTCTAATCAAAATTATAATTATTCTTGTGATTATTCTTATCATAATAATAATTATTCTTGTGATTATTCTAGTCAAAATTATAATTATTCTTGTGATTATTCTAGTCAAAATTATAATTATTCTTGTGATTATTCTAATCAAAATTATAATTATTCTTGTGATTATTCTAATCAAAATTATAATTATTCTTGTGATTATTCTTATCAAAATTATAATTATTCTTGTGATTATTCTAGTCAAAATTATAATTATTCTTGTGATTATTCTTATCTAAATTATAATTATTCTTGTGATTATTCTTATCTAAATTATAATTGTTCTTGTGATTATTCTAGTCAAAATTTTAATTGTTCTTTTCATTATTCTAGTCAAAATTTTAATTGTTCTTGTGATTATTCTAGTCAAAATTATAAGACAGCACTGATTTTTAACCTATACTGCTAAATATTAAAACGGGCTTAAGCTTAAAATTTTAAATGTGTGCCTTAAATGGGAAAACAATAGGCAAACTAAGCTTTGTCCAGTTAGGAAAAATGGTTCATGTCAATTTAAAATCTGCGTAAATTTAGTCCAACAAGTACAAAGTGAAAAGTAAGTGCGTAACTTTGGCCAGAAGCGTGCTAAAATAGCGAGCCAATTAAAAATTCGTCCATCTTTGGTCAGATACGATTATAGATCTATTATATCTGTTTAATTTTTGCTAACAGTAAATAAATCGGTATTGATATCTTTTATAAGCTGAAACAATTATTTCATTTATTTTAAATTTCATTTTAACGTTTTTTTGTTTAATGAAAAATTATACTTATTATTTGGATAATAACAAAACATTAACGCCCTTATATTTGGTCGATTCTAAATAGATTCGATTTTTTTCAAATAACAAAGATAACTTAATATTTTAAAGACACACCCTTCCTACACACAAACAGACCTTATTTTCGAACAGATATATTGGCTCTATAGCGAATAAAATATATAATCAATTTCATAAGAATGATGCATCTGAAAGTGTCGCAGCGAATCTGGACAGCTGCAGTGAAATTTTTAATAGTATGGTCCTCATTAGCTGCGCTTTTTCTAACGTGGGTTATATATTTAATAATTTATTTTTATTTTCTAAACGGCATTCGCCACAAACAATCGCAAATTATTCTGGGACCTTTGATATCCAGCAGCGGTTTTGTGCTGTCGTTTTTTTATTTCTGTTTTAAATTGGAATTGGGCAGGTATTGTTGTATTGTTTTTTAACCAACATTGTAGCTGAAATTTTGAAAACTAACGTGAAAAGACTTTCCAAAAACCAAGAATCTTTTTGTTTCTTTTCATTTCGAAAACAATTGGTGGACATTAGACGCATGGTTAACGAAATGAACAAAATCTTCGCGAATGTAGTGTTCGTTTGGTTTACAGTTACACTGTTCACGTGTAGTCATTGCGTAAGTTTAGTATTCGGGAAATCCACTAATAGCTACTTCTCGTTCATTTCAATTTATCTGAAAGATTTGGCGCTACTGATGTTACTAATATTCCACGCGTCGAAATTGCCCGAGGAATATGATCGTGTTTTTGATGTTCTATCCACTTTCTCGGGCGAAGAAAATTCGAGGCAAATATTTCTGTTGTACTGCGAATTGCTCTCTAGGAAACTGTACTTCAGAGCGGGATCCTGCTTCTCTATCTCCCAGAAGATATTGTTGTCCTTCATCGGTTTGGGTATTTCGTATACTGTGGTTTTCATTCAGTTTAATCCAGAAGCCCTTATATTTGGTCGATTCTAAATAGATTCGATTTTTTTCAAATAACAAAGATAACTTAATATTTTAAAGACACACCCTTCCTACACACAAACAGACCTTATTTTCGAACAGATATATTGGCTCTATAGCGAATAAAATATATAATCAATTTCATAAGAATGATGCATCTGAAAGTGTCGCAGCGAATCTGGACAGCTGCAGTGAAATTTTTAATAGTATGGTCCTCATTAGCTGCGCTTTTTCTAACGTGGGTTATATATTTAATAATTTATTTTTATTTTCTAAACGGCATTCGCCACAAACAATCGCAAATTATTCTGGGACCTTTGATATCCAGCAGCGGTTTTGTGCTGTCGTTTTTTATTTCTGTTTTAAATTGGAATTGGGCAGGTATTGTTGTATTGTTTTTTAACCAACATTGTAGCTGAAATTTTGAAAACTAACGTGAAAAGACTTTCCAAAAACCAAGAATCTTTTTGTTTCTTTTCATTTCGAAAACAATTGGTGGACATTAGACGCATGGTTAACGAAATGAACAAAATCTCAATAGCTTTCACTACACGGCGCAAAATAACCACATAACGTGACTTTTGTTTTCGAATTCGCTATTATACTCTTACTTCGTATGTATAATTGTTACTTTCAACCTGATGTGTCTTGATGAAATCAAGGTCTCACCATACTTGTTTTTCTACTTTCGATGCCGACTTTACTCTCTTCAAGGATTTAGTTGTGGAGGAGGAATTGTCGCGTGGTGGTTCTTTAAATGCCGAAAAAAATTAAGTGAATTATGATATATTGTTTTTTCTACACTTAATGCTAATAAAAATTGACGCAATGAAAACGAATTGAGAAGGTAACTAATAATTATTAGTATTCCTCGGTCGATATAAGCTTCTGGTCTTTTAAGTGTTAAAAAGTTTCCAGTTTTTTATCGGGTGGTAGGATGTCTAATATAATCTCATCACACTTTGTTCGAAAGGTATAGATTTCTTGGAATAAGAAAAAGGATTTTTCATTCTGACATGTTATTCATTTTATTAAAAAAAACCCGTTTGGAACATTGCCCGTTGATGCTAGAGTTATTTCTTGGTGAAGGCAATCGTAATGCTACTAGAGCTTGCAAACTGTGAAGAAGGCGCTATTTTAATAGAAGGTCTAATCACCACATTTTCCTCCCAGTTGTTCGTGACTTTGAAATTTATGGTTATACAAATCCGAAGACCGGGTTATCATCCCATCAACATGGAAGATATCATTCTGGCTTACTTTGCTGCTTACCCTCGAGCAAGCGCCATGAACGCTAGCAACGACTTAAAAAGGTCAAGGAGTTACGTCTGGAGAGTTCTTGACCACCACTTTTATCCTTCCAGAGAAACTCTCTATCAATTCTTTAGTCGGTTGGCTTGAGAACCTCTAGTGTTGTTAGTTCTTTAGATCCAAACTGATACTCAAATTACTGTCGAAATTTAAATGGAGTGTTGTCATGATAATAAACCTTCCTAAATACAACGTAACATTATGGTATGCCTTAAACATATCGCAGTAATTGAGTAAATTCTGAATCGTTTTAAGATTCGTTTATATTTAAGGTATTTACTTTAAAAATGTGGTTTGAATTCGAGGGAAGTAGTTTTCACAAGTTATAGAAAAAGTGTCAACATATATGCGTTAAAAGAATGAGTATATTTATTTACGAATTAAACTAACATACAGTCCAAATTAATAATAGCTTTTTGAAATTTGCAAATTCTTAACACCTTAAGAACTAAATCGATTTTGGTATACGGTGATGAATTACTCCTTAATTAACCCAACTTATCAAAGAAATAGTGAGTCTATAACTTTCTGCCAGGGGACATTGAGGTGACGACCGTAGGAGACACCTGGAGGCAGTCATTGCAGATTAATGAGTCAGGGCTTGGATCATGTTGACAAACGACGAGAAGACTTTGACAGCTAAACGTCAGAAATGTCGCTTTTGCTTTGAATTAATCGAAAAAAAGATTATCGATTAAATTTTAGTCACTCTTTCAAAGTAAAGGATAATAACTTTCCTTTTTACTTTATTATTGAGAATAACTAACTGGAACCCGCCATTTTAGCTCTTCATTTATTAATATCTTTAACACGTTTTGTTAACTTTCATAAGTTCTTTATTCCACTTTATAAAACAAACCAGTGTGAATAATAACGAAAATATATCAAAATGGTGTTACCTTGAAGCGACTACATCAACTTCATATTCCTCTCAGTACCTGTCTTTCTTTCGCGCGATAAACGAAAGATATTCTTGCCTCATATTCGTAGCGTAGTTGGGACAGGAAAGTTAAAATAAGGCTTTTTATTAAATAAATATATCATTTTCTAATTGTAATATTTTCTTTATAAATGCATTCGTTGTTTAATTGACAATATAATCATTTGCACGAATTTCACGTAACTCCACTCATAGTAACAGATCCAATCAATCGAATTCTATAGGCGTGAAATTTCTTAAACTCATATATATGATACTGTAATCCTAGAACACTGAAATGTAAGAAACTATCAATTGACAACTGTTTATCCTTAATTCGCGTTATTTGCATGCTATCGCGTGAAATAGACCAAATAATATGATAAATATTGTTTCAAGAAAGTTTGTACCATGAACATAAAGTAAGTAATAACAATAACTAACACGAATTCGATTCGGATGACGGAGGATAATTTGGATATTGTAGAGAAGCGAAGGCGGGGCTCTAACTGAATAACTATTCTAGTATCCCGAGGAAGTTATGCGCCATTTCAAAAGCTTTTCAGCACTGTTTTCTTATATTATTTTAGCGATGCAGGTATAAGCTTCCTGGCTGTACATTAAGTGGATATGTTTCCATCCTGGACGTAGATCTAGATTTATAATTACAGCCTGTGCCACGTTACCAACATTTTGGAATCATTCCCCGCTCCTAACAAAATGTAGCAGTGTTTTTGTATCCATACGCAAAGTCAGAATTTTTAAAATTATGAATATTCTTGTGATTATTCTAATCATAATTATAATTATTCTTGTGATTATTCTAATCATAATTATAATTATTCTTGTGATTATTCGAATCAAAATTATAATTATTCTTGTGATTATTCTAATCAAAATTATAATTATTCTTGTGATTATTCTAATCAAAATTACAATTATTCTTGTGATTATTCTAATCAAAATTATAATTATTCTTGTGATTATTCGAATCAAAATTATAATTATTCTTGTGATTATTCTAATCAAAATTATAATTATTCTTGTGATTATTCTAATCATAATTATAATTATTCTTGTGATTATTCGAATCAAAATTATAATTATTCTTGTGATTATTCTAATCAAAATTATAATTATTCTTGTGATTATTTTAATCAAAATTATAATTATTCTTGTGATTATTCTAGTCAAAATTATAATTATTCTAGTTATTATTCTAGTCAAAATTATAATTATTTTTGTGATTATTCTAGTCAAAATTATAATTATTCTTGTGATTATTCTAGTCAAAATTATAATTATTCTTGTGATTATTCTAATCATAATAATAATTATTCTTGTGATTATTCTAATCATAATAATAATTATTCTTGTGATTATTCTAATCAAAATTTTAATTGTTCTTGTGATTATTCTAGTCAAAATTATAATTATTCTTGTGATTATTCTTATCAAAATTATAATTATTCTTGTGATTATTCTAGTCAAAATTTTAATTGTTCTTGTGATTATTCTAGTCAAAATTATAATTATTCTTGTGATTATTCTTTTCAAAATTATAATTATTCTTGTGATTATTCTAGTCAAAATTTTAATTGTTCTTGTGATTATTCTAGTCAAAATTATAATTATTCTTGTGATTATTCTAGTCAAAATTATAATTATTCTTGTGATTATTCTAGTCAAAATTATAATTATTCTTGTGATTATTCTAATCAAAATTATAATTATTCTTATCAAAATTATAATTATTCTTATCAAAATTATAATTATTCTTATCAAAATTATAATTATTCTTGTGATTATTCTAGTCAAAATTATAATTATTCTAATCATAATTATAATTATTCTTGTGAATATTCTAATCAAAATTATAATTATTCTTGTGATTATTCTTATCAAAATTATAATTATTCTTGTGATTATTCTAGTCAAAATTATAATTATTCTTGTTATTATTCTTTTAAAAATTATAATTATTCTTGTGATTATTCTAGTCAAAATTTTAATTGTTCTTGTGATTATTCTAGTCAAAATTATAAGACAGCACAAATTTTTGACCTATACTGCTAAATATTAAAACGGGCTTAAGAGTAAAATTTTAAATGTGTGCCTTAAATGGGAAAACAATAGGCAAACTAAGCTTTGTCCAGTTAGGAAAAATGGTTCATGTCAATTTAAAATCTGCGTAAATTTAGTCCAACAAGTACAAAGTGGAAAGTAAGGGCGTAACTTTGGCCAGAAGCGTGCCAAATTAGCGAGCCAATTAAAAATTCGTCCATCTTTGGTCAGATACGATTATAGATCTATTATATCTGTTTAATTTTTGCTAACAGTAAATAAATCGGTATTGATATCTTTTATAAGCTGAGACAATTATTTCATTTATTTTAAAATTCATTTTAACGTTTTTTTGTTTAATGAAAAATTATACTTATTATTTGGATAATAACAAAACATTAACGCCCTTATATTTGGTCGATTCTAAATCAATTCGATTTTTTCCAAATAACAAAGATCACTTCATATTTTAAAGACACACCCTTCCTACACACAAACAGACCTTATTTTCCGAACAGATATATTGGCTCTATAGCGAATAAAATATATAATCAATTTCATAAGAATGATGCATCTGAAAGTGTCGCAGCGAATCTGGACAGCTGCAGTGAAATTTTCAATAGTATGGTCCTCACTAGCTGCGCTTTTTCTAACGTGGGTTATATATTTAATAATTTATTTCTTGTTTCTAAACGGCATTCGCCACAAACAATCGCAAATTAATCTGGGACCTTTGATATCCAGCAGCGGTTTTGTGCTGTCGTTTTTTAATTTCTGTTTTAATAGGAAAAGTTTGTTAAGGATTTACTCTGATGTTATTCTAAGGGCAAATTCAATTGATAAGAAAATAGTTGAGAAATTTATGTTACGATTTGTGACGATACTTATAATAGCCGTTATATTTTCATGTTGTATGACCTATTTTTCGGTAACCTACATTGGCGAATCTTTAACTAAAAACCACAAACCCAATAGGTTTAATTTAACTTGTTTCGGATGTAAGAAATATTTTAAAGTGTACATTTTCGTTTACCACAGTTTAAACGCCTCCGCAGTTGTCGGAATTGGAATTGGGCAGGTATTGTTGTATTGTTTTTTAACCAACATTGTAGCTGAAATTTTGAAAACTAACGTGAAAAGACTTTCCAAAAACCAAGAATCTTTTTGTTTCTTTTCATTTCGAAAACAATTGGTGGACATTAGACGCATGGTTAACGAAATGAACAAAATCTTCGCGAATGTAGTGTTCGTTTGGTTTACAGTTACACTGTTCACGTGTAGTCATTGTGTAAGTTTAGGTTTCGGGAAATCCACTAATAGCTACTTCTCGTTCATTTCAATCTATCTGAAAGATTTGGCGCTACTGATGTTACTAATATTCCACGCGTCGAAATTGCCCGAGGAATATGATCGTGTTTTTGATGTTCTATCCGCTTTCTCGGGCGAAGAAAATTCGAGGCAAATATTTCTGTTGTACTGCGAATTGCTCTCTAGGAAACTGTACTTCAGAGCGGGATCTTGTTTCTCTATCTCCCAAAAGATATTGTTGTCCTTCATCGGTTTGGGTATTTCCTATACTGTGGTTTTCATTCAGTTTAATCCAGAAGCCGTAGTGCGGTTACAAAGTTCGGTTTCAAAAGAATAACTGTACCGAAGTACGAATAATGTTTAATGTTACTTAAAGATTTTCGCTTATTGCGCGAGATGGCACTGATTGTGATGTTCTGACACTTTTAATGTAGATTTAGTTCATGATATCATATAATTAAGAGCAATTGTTCATAAGTTTATTTTTTCTATATTTAAATTAACAACGCTTTCACGAGAGATCGACTTAGTAATCCAACTCTCGGTTTAGTGTTCAACAGCACCGTAACCAGGATTTTATTTCAGGAGGGCACGCAATGGAAACAGATAAAAAAAATGTACATACATTCATACGTTTCAGGGGGGGCATGGCCTGACCGCCCCCCCTAATTACGGCCCTGGTGTTCACTGTAGAATAATTCGTTACAAGTTATCGATAATCAGTGCCGCCATGCTTTTTAAGTAGTAAAAGTGCATGTTTTGGTAAATTACGAGCATTGTATTACCCAAGACTATCTCTCAAGGGAACTTACATCGAAAGTAAAAGGTTTTTGTGGCAAAGTTTAAAGCTTTTCTCAATATATTGTGTGAAAATTATAAATTAATTAATTATTCAACATAATAAAGTTATATTTATGAGAAAATGAAAATTAATATTTATTTCTCAAATTATTCGATATTTAGTTTTGAACTGGTTTACTATTAAACATTTTTTTTTTTAAAATGCTTTTTTTATTTTGCCCTCTAGGAACTGATATTAAAAGTACCGATGAGCCTCAAAAGGGTGTATTTCTTATAATTTTGGCTCAATTGTTCACTTCGATGTTTCACATACGTGCCGGGGGACACTATCTACCAAAATTGCATCTAAATCGAAAAATATTTTCACGTTTTTTGAAAATTTAAATTTTAACCGCTAGGTGCTATAAGAAAATTGTCAATGAGAAAATTGTAGAGCGTCACCGAAAACGAACAAATAGCGTTGGCGCGGAAAAAATTGACGCATTTTTCACTGAAAAAATACGACTTGAAAAAGTGACAAGTTGGGCAAGCTAAAATAACTTTTTTTTGAATTCCATTGGGAGAGTAGTGTAACTTTATGAAAGTCAGAAATTTGTTAATCTGGAGTTTAATGCAATAAAATCGAGGAGACAATGGCAAAGAAGGTATTACACGATTTAATTCCGTAGGATGATATATGCGAATTTTTTGAAAAAACAAAGAGACATTTTATTTATCTACTTACAAACAAAATTTATAAGTACGTTTCGAAAATACCACCTTCGGCTGCGATGCAAGCTTGGTCACGAACAATCATATTGTCGAAGGCGGCTTGAATCATTTCCGGGCTTACTTCCTGGCAAGCGCTTACAATTCGTTGGCGCAGCTCTTTAAGGGTCTCAACCGGAGTGGCGATCACCTTGTCCTTGACGAAGCCCCAAAGAAAGATATTTAACGGAGTCAGATCAGGCAACCTCGCTGGCCAGTGTACGGGACAGTTTCTCCGTACCCATCGTTGTGGAAATTCGTTGTTTAGGTAATCTCTCACGGCTCTGTGGTAATGAGGCGTGGCATCGTCTTGCTGAAACCACAGGCTTGCTTGTTGCGCCAACGGCAGTTCGTCCAGTTGTTGTTCTAGCTCGTTTCTCAAGAAATCTAAATAACTCTGGCCATTTAGATTTTGCGGTAAGAATACTGGACCAATTAACCGGTTTCCAACAAGACCAATCCAAACATTTAAACGCCCAAATTGAAATTGGTGAAGATGTTCATATCCCCAATGTGGATTTGTGTCTTCCCAAACATGATTATTTTGGTGATTGTAAAGGGCGTCTCTTGCAAACGAGGATTCATTCGAACGGGTAAGGAGTTCAACCGCCGGCAGGGTAGCTAATGATGTTAGAAACTGAAACGCGCCCTTTTAGAAATGTACAGACATGCTGCAATCGTGGCAGATATACCGCCACGGTCTAAGACAAACGACCCCTTTTTAATAGGCGGAACTCGATGAGTCAATACCAAAAGTTAAACTCTCTCTCGTTTTGTATTATTGGTGTATAATGCATCAGTTCGTTATTGTTAATAGAAGCATTCTGTTATATCGTTAAAAATGATTTTAGCTCATGTAATTTTCGAACAGGTTATGGGCTCGCGACGTTTTCACAAGCACCAATTAAGTCAGAGTTTAGGCAGGGTTCGTACAAAATTTCCGGAATTAAATTCCCCGACGTTTCCAGGTTTTCCCTGACCAAATTTCCAAATTTTCTCTGACCATTTTTGTAGAATAAACCAATGGTTTGAGTTAAAAATCTTGAAAATATTTTTTTTGGGTTAGGCCTATTTTAAAATTCCTTTACTTTTTGGGGTCATTTAAAAATTCCCTGACTTTTTCCTGACCTTTTGGAAACATTTTCAAATGCCCTGGCTTTTCCAGGTTTTCCAGCTCGTGTACGAACCCTGTTAGGTAAAGGGAAACGACTTATTATTAATTAACACAGAACAAGGAAATCATAACAAACGCGAGCGTTATTCAACTTTTGAAATTTTGTGTGTGACAAAATCAAAAGAAGAATAACGGCTACAAATGATGAATACAGAATCACCAGACTATCGGCTGGCAAAGGGAGTTATCATGCATGGTCATTAAGGACTAAAGCGGCATTGATCAGCAAAAGAATTTGGGTAGGCATTGACCCAGGATTTTTAACCGCAATGACAGACGCAGAAAGGAAAGTAAATGAAAAAGCTCTTTTTTTCTTATACCTTGTAGTTGAAGATAACTATTTGGATGATACTGGCCCTCACGTTACAGCTAAGGGTGCGTGGCTAATAATTGGCACATACTTTAGTGTTAATTTATTTCAATAAATTGTACACTGCAGAAGAATATGTCAAAAATATAATGAAAAGAGCAATTCAATTTTTATACTGAATAAATTTCAATTAAGATTCAGATTACTAAAAATGGTTATGGACAATTATTGATTTTGTTATAATATACTATTTGAATAATAATAAAATAATATGGTTTTAGCAGTTTTAGTGCCATCATCAAGACTAGTCATGATGATGGCACTAACACTGCCGAATCTGGTAGATAATAACTATTTCAAATATTTTAAAACTAAAACACTGCCTTTACTTTCGCAATAATTCGTGTTGTTTTATTTATTTTATTATCTAATTTATTATTATTGTAAAAGATGTCGTTCAAAATTGATGAAATTAAAAATAAATGGCATTGTTTCATCGCTACTACTTTTTGGTTTCTAAAGAGATGGCGTTAGAAAAATACCGATTAAAAAATGCAAAATGGATAGCAATTCAAACATTCTTACCTTAAATAACTCTAGATGGCACTGTACGCTCAATTTTTGAATAAGGGGCGTGTTAACTTTATTTCCGATATCTGCTTCATCACGAGTCGCGTCATCGGAGTGACGTCGAGGCAGCCCTTCAATTGGAAAAGCAAGAGGTGAAAGAAGAGGGAAATCAGTAAGCTCGGGTGGAATGATAGGGCCGAAGCGTGAGAGGCGTTTCCCTTCTTATTGCGGGGTCATGCAGGGTCATGCAGAATCCTGTCGTTCAGGTACTAAAGACGAAAACTAACTATTATCGGAAAAAGCTCAGCTACGCTGAGAAAAAAGTGGATATATAGGTACACCTGGGCATTTTACTGCGGCTAAGAAGGGACAGGTATTAGTGAGGATGGTATTAATTGCAAACGCCCTAACTGACATCGTACCTAATGACATCTTATTTAGGGACATTGTACGAAGGGACATTGCCCTTAGTAGAAACGTACCTAGTGGTATCGCCCTAAATGGCATATAGTACCTGGTGTCCTTGCCCTAAGTGGAATTGTACCTAGTGACATCGCCCTAAGTGGAATTGTAACTGATCTGGTACTGAAGTCTGGTGTGTATTGAGAGGGGAGTTTTGCTTTTCAGCCTATATATCACGGCCTTTACAAACTAAGTAGACATAATTTTTAATTATGATTAAAAGGGATTTATAATATATTAAAAACGTTGATTCGTGGGCTACTGCGCGTTGGATGTTGAAAGGAGTAAATTCCAAAACCTTGCCATTTTCCAAATAAGGTACGGCACTCTAAAAGCTACCAAAATAATTACGGTGATATTACCAGTTACTCTACCACTGAGAAATAATTTTAACTAAATTTTTTACTAAAAACGTTGTGCATTAATAAAGCTATTGTAATGACGTAAAGCAATTAGGAAAACGTCACGATACTTAGGGGACTATATATTTTTGACAAACGTTGTATTATAGAATTCTTAACTTATTTTATGGAAATATATTTTGTATTTAAATGAAACATGCAAATAGTAATAACACTGCCATAACAGAAGATAACTTTTAAATATGGGTAAAGTTTGCCTATTTAGTTTGTAAAGGCCGTGATATATAGGCTGAAAAGCAAAACTCCCCTCTCAATACACACCAGACTTCAGTACTAGATAAGGTACAATTCCACTTAGGGCGATGTCACTAGGTACAATTCCACTTAGGGCAAGGCCACCAGGTACTATATGCCATTTAGGGCGATACCACTAGGTACGTTTCTACTAAGGGCAATGTCCCTTCGTACAATGTCCCTAAATAAGATGTCATTAGGTACGATGTCAGTTAGGGCGTTTGCAATTAATACCATCCTCACTAATACCTGTCCCTTCTTAGCCGCAGTAAAATGCCCAGGTGTACCTATATATCCCCTTTTTTCTCAGCGTAGCTGAGCTTTTTCCGATAATATCTGACCCTTCTTCTGAACTGAGGAATAAAATAAAATTTCAGGACCATTGTACTAGATTTTAATATAAACAATAATAAAGAGGAATGAAGATTAAAAATTGCAAAAACCACTTCTTGTACAATAAAAGGTTTATTTAAATCTTTAATTTTTTTTCAAATCTTTAAAATTCGTTCGACTAGTTTCGCCACCATTCGGGGGCTTCGTCAGGTACCAAGAGAATGTTTTAACATGGTCTCTTTTATTCTCCAGTCCCCACAGTCGCATGGGTTAGACAAATATGCAGCACTATTCCAATGACAGCTGCTTTAAATTGTTTACCAAATCCACCAATGTAGCAGCACAAAACCTTTTCTGTCTGAGTAGATGAATATTTGGCAGTAATTGAACAGCGAATTATCGAGGAATGAATGATTTGAAATAAACTGGTATCCAGCCACTTGATATCAAAGAAGTACGCCACTACTCCGACCAAGAGAATGTTTTTACAAGGTCTCTTTTATTCTTCGGTCCCCACAGTCGCATGGGTTAGACAAATATACAGCTCTAGTCCAATGACAGCTGCTTTACATTGTATACCAATTCCAGTAATGTAGCAGCACGAAACCTTTGCTGATTTAGTAGATGAATATTTGGCAGTAATTGAACAGCGAATTATCGAGGAATGAATGATTTGAAATAAACTGGTATCCAGCTTCTTGATATCAAAGAATTATGCCACTACTCCCATCAAGAAAATGTTTTTACAAGATATTTCATATTCTTCAGTCCCCACACACTGAGAGAAAAAATCCCTGTTCAAATTACATTAAAGTGTTGGAAGCAGGGGATGCCAAAACGTTTCTGTAAATATAACAGCTTATTCCGTATTATAATATTACAAGTATTTGTATTTTTATTTAACATGATGAAATAGCTGTAAATAACACAGTAATAAGTCTGTCAAATCAACATGAATAACAGTCTGGAGTACGTGAACCTCATACGTAATTTTATTGGCATATTTAAGTTGGTTTTACACATCCGTTGGTAGAAAATACTTTTTAAATCTCAGTAAATTCGAAAAGTAGCTAATAATTAATTCAACAAACAATATTGTTGGTCAATTTTACGACTATGAAACTGAATTTTTGACGTGATAGCTAGGGGAACAAAGGTAATATGCAGGGCCGATCTCACATTTTACAATATTATATAATTAAAAGGTTATCCAAACAGACAATTCGATAAACTCCGGGGCTAAACGGGTCAAATCCCTCAGACAGACCCAATAATACACAACTATTTCTTCGGTTTACCAAAGTTAGGCTATGTTCAATTTGTTTTGGTTAATAGTTATTAAAGTTTCACGCGTAAGGTTGATTTCTAGTACATAGCTAAGGTAGTCTACGTAAAGAGGCTATATTCCAAAATATAGCACGATTATAATTTACATGTTTACGAAATTACTGATACAAAGCTATTTCACTAGTAAAAATGATTTTGTTTAAAAAATAACAATAAAATCAGAAGATTTTGAACAAAAATTTACATGTTTTACGAGGCAACTGTGTTTTCAGGTTTGCCAGATAGATACAAATCTAATTGTGAGCCTCTCTGGTTCAAGAGAAATCGGGCCAAGCCTTTTGCCTCTCTATAATCTCAAGTAAATAATCACGTAAGTTTATTGCTGTAAATCAATTCGACAAACGACAAAATATTAAAGCGCTCGCTCTTTTCTGAAAGAAACACTCGCTTAAGTTGTATAAAATATATCACGGTTTTTATATTTATTCATTTTTCTTATTTATTTCGTACATTTTGTATAATTAATTAATATTTAATTAAAACCATTTGAGGCTATAACCACAAAACATACCATGACTCTATAATTAATAGATTTCAAAATAGAGCTACAACAGTTGCTGGTCCTGGAGAAATAACTTTCTCAAATGCTTCTGACAAATTCTGGAATTTGGAAAAAAGCTTGTAAAGTGGAGATAGCATAGCAGGAGTTATCGTTATTCAAAAATCCTTTAATAACCAAAAGTGAATTATCTTTAGGAATATTAGCACTTACAGATTTAGGCACTCTAGCCTTGGAGAGACCAGCTTCATTGCTTACAACAGCTTCAATACCCAAATCCATTTCATTCCCAGGTTGTTCAAATGCCGTTACTGACACAGGTAAACTTGTTTTTGCTGATCTTTTTAGATTAAAGGTTGTTTGTGGTAAATCAGGCCTAAACTCAATTCTTAGGCGATTATACTCAACTACTGCTTTACCATCAGGATATATTTTAGACGCATCAAAATCAAGCAAATGAAGGCCATCCAAAGATGTGACTCTAGAAAGAGCAACGTATGCCATCCCACTTTGAAAGACGCTTTTTCCTATATTTATCAAAGCACATTCCACACTCATACCTTGACACTGATGTATAGTAACCCCATAAGCCAAAACCACTAGAAATTGACTTCTTGAAACATAAAGGTTTGTCATAATTTCAAACTTACTACAATCTTCCATGTTAGTAGTAGTAAACTAAAACTTAGCACTTTTTTCCAAGATGGCCGCCAAGATGGCCGCCAAAACAACCCCCCACCCCCCCAAAATATTTTCCAAAAATTTTTGTCCTTGTAAAAATCGAAAAACATATTTTTGTTTTCAAATTTCACCTTGAAGATAATATTTGACCTCGACGCTCGAACACTGTCAACAACCACTAAGCCTCGGTCTATCAAATCAACAAGTTTGGTCACGATCGGACAAGGTCGACCTGAGATATCGGCGGTAATATGTAACCCCACCAAATACTTACACTTATTTACTTTTGATATCGTTTTTTTCGTTTTTTTCGTTTTTTCGCCGTTTAAAATGCTAATTAGTTATTTGCGAGATGGGGAAACGAATTCGCGACCTTCGCTTTATAACCTTGGCGGTTTTGGCCCCACCCAAAATACTTTAATCAACTAAACTAATATAAATAAAGTTTAAAATGCTAATTAGTTATTTGCGAGATGGGGAAACCTTCGCTTTATAGCCTTGGCAACTTTTGGCCACACCCAATCACGTAATATCCAACTGTTGAAAATTAAACTTTATTTACTTTTTGGAAATAAATAAATAAACAATCAATACATAGTTTGCATCCCTACGTCATCAATGACGCAGTTCCAAGTATAGATATAAGAACCAAGAATAAATATTTAATTTGAGCTAGAATGAACTATGCCGCCATTTTGCCGGTGTAGATTTCTTAGTAAAACGGGAGGGTTAACAGTTTCAATCGTCTGTTTGCGGATTTTAATTATTTTCAAATGATTAAGAAATTAGTTTCACGTTAAAAATGGTTATCTGCCTGGTTAAAAATTGTTCGAGTAGTTCAATTACCAAGGGAGAGCGAAAATTGTTTATTCGATAGCGAAGGTAATTGTAAAAAGGATGACCGCAAAGGCCTAACTTTGATAAGCTTTGTCAACTTCTTTTCGTAGATATTTCTGTCGTAATTTGATATTTTATTTAAATAACCCGGCCTTAGAATCTTATCTGACTTTGTTTAGGGCCCATTTCAAATTTTAAAGCATAAATCTAATTAGTTTTGTCGCTTTGACGAGATTACCAACAAAATGGCTACCTATTTAGTAGCTACGCGCGAAATGGTTTGAATTTTTGATCACCCTCCCAGTTTCCTTGGAGACCATAGGCCCCTCCCTTCGGTGCAAACTATGTATACACATTTTAAAACAAATTACAATGGAGCTGGTCAATATCCGCCCAATAACTTATGTATAACCCCGGTCGAAATAAAATACAATTTAGCTTACCCCTGTCGAAATAAAATACATATTTTAAAACACAACAAATAGGTCTGATTGGTCAATATCCACCCAATAACTTTTACCCCTGTTGAAATGAAACTTTATTTACTTTTGGAGATAAATAAATAATACAATAACGACATAATAAACAATCAATACATATTTTAAAAACACAACAAATTACAATGAATAAAAGCGGTATTTATTTAAGTAATTGTTTGTTTTTATTTAAATAATAGGCTTATTCACTTTCAATTATTTAAACATTTTGCAATTTTTATTAAACTATTAGTTATTTAAATAAATATTGAAATATAGCCGAGCTTATTTTATTCATGGATTAATCTACTGCCGAGCACTAACTTTTGCAACTCGAAAGGCTATAATTTTACCCAAATAGATGTCTGGTTAATTTTTAATAGTAAAATAATATATTCTAAAGTTGGAAAAACATTTTTAAGTTACATAATCAATAAAAATTCCAAAACCATTTATTGAAAATAAATAAAAAATAATTAACTTTTTAAATTAAAAATAGCAACATTGTAGATAGAATTTTCTCTGACTATACACAGTAAACGAACGGCTGATTATTGGTGACTATATTAAAACAAAATTAAATTTATTAATTTGAATTATTTTCAAAATTAAACATTACTTACTTTGATTTATAAGTTTATTTTTCTGCTGAACAGCGTTACCAGAAACATGCTCTATGAAACTCTGCCGCATTGTGAACTATAAAAAATATCTATATATCTTTAAATTCATAAATTAAAAAATTACCTCTAGGATAGAACAGGTAATTTGATACCCACCCTTAATTATCGTCACGTGTAAACGTTATCAACTACAGTTACAGCCTTGGAAAACTAGTTTGGATTTTTCAACAATTGACTAATTATATCAATTAAACGCAAAAATGTTTATTAACATCTGGTATTATTGATCCTACTCTATTTTTTCCCAACTTTCGCATTTCCGCGCCAGATTGAATTAATCAATAAAATTATAAACGCAGATCACGTTTTGCCAGGAGACATTCCACAGAGCCAGTGAGAAGAAAAAACTGGTTTTTACAAACAACCGCTAGATATTAATAAAATATCAATTAATAAATCCTCTAATTTGAAAAAAATTGTAAATAAAAATGAATGTTTTTAAAACAAAGCTTATTGACAATTTACTTTTTGAAGATACAATCGTTTATAATACTTAACAACTATTGATAATAATAGTAATAATAATACTTCTTTCGCCAAACACTAAATGTATTGGCTACCCGGATATTGCAATAAATAAGATAAAAAAATTTACACCAATAAAATTATTTTTTAAACAATTGCAAATTAAATTATATAAACAATAAAGATTAACAAAACAATCTCAAAATATGTACAAAATAGCCTATTTACTTAAGAGATAATTAGTAATATGAAAAAATTAAAGGTTGTAAAAATAGAACATTAAAGAAATTATATATATTATAAGGATACAATTAATAATAGTTATATTTACCTTAATTCGTAGAAGATATTTCTTTACTACGAAATTAGGTATCAGGTTTGAAATTCGAGCTAAATCTTGTAATTGTTAACTAGTATAATTAAATAAATATAATGATAAATATTAACTAACAAATTATTTGATTTTATGCGGTTGTAATGTGTTTACGTTGTTAAAAGAGCGGTTTTTATGCTGAATTTCCCTACACATTTGAACAACAGCATCATTGCTAATAATGGAATGGATTTGGTTTTGAATATAAAAATGTTTTTAAATTTAATTGTTTTCTTAATTTTACATTAACTGTGGAATTCAAAATAGAAATATTAATTGCAGAAGCATGTTCCTTAAAAAAGAGGATATTTAAATCTATTTTTTTAATTTTAAACCTTAATTAACGTGTCATTATTAATTCTGTTTAATTCACAATGCGCTTCTGATTTGATCTGTCTGTTTTAAAATTTAAATATTCAGTTTTTCATGTTTGCAGATTGAATTTCGTCAAATAAAATTAAAAAAAATACTGGTAGAGATAAAAATATTAAATTAAAATTGATAAAAAGTAAATTAAATCTTATAAAGAATCTGGAGACTTTAGTTGATTGAAGAGTAGGTTGGTTTCTTTGTAGTACACCTCTGACAGGTGGCTCAAAAGTTCTTCCTCTTCTAGCAAAACGTATTCAATTAATATTTCACACATGTTTTCAATATTAATATAAAATTACTCTTTCGTGTTTATAATTTCAATTCTTAAATTACACAACTTAACAATAAAGAACCGATATCATATTAGTGTTCTTTTCGGAAATGTGGTACTGTAGAACTCAGGATTAAACTTTTTAAAGGCTTAGACTACACTACAGTAAAACCCAAAATTTATTATATTATCTATCATACAGATAACACTTCTATTTTTTCGAGTTAAAAGTATAAGAAATAAAAGGTAATTGCCATGGTACATACATACGTCTTATTTTATTTATTATTTATTTATTTATGGTTATTTACTGTTTATTGCTTTGAAAAGCAAGTTTTCTAAAACCACCTCAATTTGTCAACCATTGGATAAAATATTTATTTGAACCGTGTTGTATTTAATAACATTTTTACATAATTTCACCGCTAGGTTTAATTATGGATTCATATTGTACCCGATTAATGTTTTTATTGCATTTATCAGAATTACGTTAACATAACATGAAATATTTGACTTGATTTCATATTGTCTCGGATATATTTTAGAATAAAATGTTTTAATTTTTATTAATTTTGTGTAAAACATTACGGATTCATATTTTACCCGATTAATGTTTTATTGCATTTATAACATGAAATATTTGACTTTATTCCATATTGTCTTCACGCGTACGGATATTTTTTTAGTATAACAAATTTGTATTTGTATTATTTTTGTTTAAAACATTTGCAGTTAAGGATATAAAAACAGATATAATTGGATTGAAAATATTGCAAGATAGTTGGAAGAGAGCAGAAAACTAGAAAGCGTGTTTACAAAAGGTTCTTTTAAACGTAACTTAGTACATTAATTAAGTATTTTTAAATATTTGAATATCGGAATTGTATTTTGTTGCATTAAAAGTAGAGTTTAGATGTTTTTCTAGTATTTTTCTATGTATTTGGATATCTGAAATATATTTTAACCGATTTAAAGTAGAGTTAAGACATTTTTGTAATATTTTCTATGTATTTGCGTATTGGAAAAGTATTTTAACGTATTAAACGCCAAATTTAGGTGTTTTTGTACTATTGTTCCACCTATATTTGCGCATTGAAATATATTCTAACGTGATGAACGTAGAGCATTTTCCGACCTTTATTTACACATTGGAAAGTTAAATTATCGTATTAAAGTTGATTAAAGAGTTTTTATAGTATCTTTCTGACTATATTTGTGTGTAAAAATTTAATTTTACCGTATTTAAAATATAGATAAGTGGTTTTTGTCTTATTTTTATAACTATATTTACATATTAAACATTTTTTTAATTTTAATTTTCCTATTTACAACACTATCTTTAATATATAAGTTTATTCCTAAATTTATAAGCTTGTTACAATTGACATATCATTTTCGACTAATCTTACAAAAATTCTTTAAGAAATAATATTTGTAATAGGAAAATCGTGGATGTTAAATTACTTGAAATACCGTAAGCCTATGTAGTATTTTTCTACCTATATTGGCATTTCGGAAATATATTTCAACGTATTGAATGTAGAGTATAGAGATTGTTGCAGTATTTTTCTTCCTACGTGACTACATCAGAAACGTCAGTGTTATTCTCTTTATTAATCAAGCCGACCCTGAACATATGTTTTACACTTTGTTCTACGACGTTTTAACATACACCATTTCAATACATTCTTAAGTTATTCCATACACTATTTAAAACACATGAGATAAAGATAACGAGGAAACAAGTTGACTCTGAACAAATATGTTTTACTCTACGGGAAGGATGTTGTAAGATTAAATTCATAATGGTTAATGTGAAGTATTTTTCTACCTTTTTTGGTATTTCTTTATCTATATATGTGTATCGGAAATGTGTTTTAAAGAATCGAACGTAGAGTAAAGAGTTTTTTTTTAGTATTTTCTGTCTATATTTGCGTATCGGAGTTGTGTTATGTAGAAGAAGAAGGAATTTTTATATTATTATTCTACCTATTAACATATCGGAAATTTATTTTATAAAATTTAAAAAGGGATTTTAGTAGTATTTTTCTATTTATATTTTAATATTTGAAATGTATTTTAAAGTATTAAAAGCAGAATAAAGTTTCATAAGAATTAATCTTTCTCACAAGTCTTACCCATCATACATACATCTAATCTGGAATTTATGTTTAACAAATGGATGAATTCGTGTTTACAAAAGGTTCTTTTAAACGTAACTTAGTGCATTAATTAAGTATTTTTTTAAATTTGAATATCAGAGTTTTTTTTATTTTAAAGTGTAATACCTAGAAGGATGTAAGACAATTTTTCCGAAAAAATAATAACAATTTTACAAGTATATTTAATTTCAGCTTCCGAGTTGAAAATTATCTTATAACTGTATTATTCATTTTGAATTTTTGTTTAAAAACAAAATTTGGAAAAAAGTTATGTTATCAATTTTATTCAAATAAGCAACACTCGTTAGTTGTAAACTAGATTAAGTGTTAAAAACTAAAACCCAAAATTTGTTAGTAAACCATGATTTCCAAAAATTTACATATCAACCTCACAGAATGCTAAGCTTATCAGACAGTAAAGAGAGTCATAAAATCGATTGATTTAAAAGTTATTATAAATCCTACAAAATAAAGGTGTTTCGGATAGTTAAATTGTTCTCTTGGTAATTTGTATGATCGCTTACATGTATCGACTCCATTTTTTAAATTTCAATTAATTTAGTTTTTCATGATATTTATTATAAAGAAAAAATATCCAAAATAATACAATAAACCCTTTAAATAATATTTTATCAAACCGCAAAATCTTCGTCACGAAATTTAAAAAAATATATAAAATATTAAGAAATGAAACATCTACATTTTAAGCAAAAAAATAAAATATTGTATCTATCTTCGGGGCAAACGTTTCTAATATTACGCAAACATTTAAAAAATTTCTTGTGGTTTCGGGCTACTATTTTTTGCATTGTAACACATTTTTCGTATACAGTACCTGTTTATTTATTTGATCTGCTTTAAAATACTAATTGTCTGATTATTATAGGACAAGAAAATTTACACTTATACGAAATGTTTATTATATTTTCTACAAAAGCATGTTTGGATGTATTATGTAATAATCGTATGATTAAATCTTATAAGAATTATCGCGATGTTTAGTGTTATTTAAAACTTTGAATGCTTGAATTAGTAAAATATTTCAAACCAGGCAAGAATAAGTTCCACTTAACCGAGCGAAGAGTATATGAATCGCAAAACACATTCTAGCCGGGGGCCACACTATTAATGGATAGGTAATTAACTTCTAGTCGTTTTACCTGTGGGTAAAAGTGATGAAAATGGAGTCAATCGAACCTGTGGTAAAACTGGGGTGTTATCATGTTGCCGAGCTTGTTCACCTTGGTATTAGGTATTATTTTTACGGTCTGTTATTGAACGTTCACAATTCACTTCTCTGTGATTCAATAGGATTTATTGACCATCACCTTGATTAATGTGCATTGTATGTTACAATTATTACAATCAGTTTAATTTATTCCGATAGTTGGATTTACCACATACTATACAAATAATCCTTTAAAGTTGATCATAGCAAATTTAACATATTAATAATGGTGTCCTAGGTAAAATATTTACATGCCAAAAGAACATTATTAGATAAATAGACCAAGCTTAAAGACCATTTTCAATATAATAATATATCAAATGGGCTTTGAATTTTAAAATGTAAAATATATTATAACAGATTTGACATACTATGAATTACATTATTTTTGCGGTATTTATGAAGATTATAGTAGAATATCGCATTAGGAAACATTTCCATAATTTTAGTTTTAATGTAGTATGCAATTGTCAATTTAAAAGTAACAGTCCATCAGTTTGATATTTAAGAACATTTTGCAAATTATGTGATTATTAAATTTTAGAGTCATTCAAGGTGAGATAATATTAAATTATTTTAGAATAAAGTCTTTATCTTTCAAGATTTACTGGTTCTATAAAATAACATGGAACAATGACAACATTTTTATCATCAGAGTAAATCAATCCTATTTCTTTTGAAAGAAATTGTGCACCGTTTTTGCAAAATAGCGCAAATTAATGTATCTTTTGTTGCGATAAATTCTATATTATTAGTGATTTGAAGAAAAAACCCATGGGTAATTTCATATAAAATGGGTAAATTTGAATACATTTCGGCTAAATCAAATTAAATTGGGTAAGTTCTTATATTATTGGATTAACTTAATTTATTATGATTGACTTGATAATAAATTGAAAACATACATTTTGGTAAATGCTTGTATCTTGGGTTTATTGAAATAAATAAATTTAGTAGAAACAACATTGTCTACATTTATATAAATTTTAAGAAATTCAAATGTTATTTTTTAATTGAATAATTTTTGGTAAATTCCAATGATATTGCGTAATTAATATCATTTTGTTTAGTTTTTTAATTTTGAATAAGTTCAATTTACTAAGTGTAAGTTCATTTACCATTGGGTGGTGCCTCAGGTATTAACTTAGGTGATTATTATTATTAATGGGAATAATATCGATACATTTATTATCTAATTAAAATAAATATTGGGTAAATTTATGTAATGTTTTTGTAAATAGATAAGTGCTTGCAACGAACAAATAGACCGAATTATTGAAGAATAACTACGGATTTTATCGGAACATGAGGTATTTGGTGGCAGGTGTTTTGAAAACAAAAGGCATTAACTAGCTCAAAAACAGGTAGCTGATTTAAACAGCCCTATAATATTACAAATCTTTGTAAAACTTTAGTTTTGGGAAATACCGCTAGAAGACGCCAGTCACATTTAACCATCATGTGACTACAGCAACTTTTCTTGATTTTTATAATCATCCAGCATTCATCAACGAATCTTTTCCGATGACTGACAGTCAGTAAAATACGTAAAAAATGCATTTCGAAAGTAAAAGGATAAAGAGTTTCAACTCAAATTTTAAGGCAACCCTTTTTAAATGTAAACGAGTTGGCAGTTGGAGAAAGGGTGATCATCCTTTACTAATTCATATACAGCGGTATCCGAATTGCAAATATGTTCAGGATGAATCTACAGAAAATGTTCCCGTGCTACGCATAACGAACAATCCTTGGGAATTTAAGCCCAATGCGATCTGAATTCGTACGAATACAATCGTTTAAAAATTTCCCGCAAAATATTACCCGAGATGTAAATTTGTTTTAAAGCAGAACTGTGGTAATATACCGGGCGAGTATCGTTCAAATCAAAAACCCTATTCTAGCTTAAACGAGAAGGTTTTGGTCTATTGTTTAATTAATAATTTAATTAACAGTCTAGATCGAAGGAAATCTAAACCATTTTGTAGCATTTTATAATGAATTTTTTAGCAAAATATCGGTCGATCGAGTACTATAAAAAATATTATTTAGTTAACATTTAAATTAAAACAAAAGATAAAATAAATATTAAATTGTTTGTAATTTAGACTAAAAATATTACGTTGAATAATAAAAAAAAGGTAGTATGAGTTTGAAAGACTTTTATTTTTGAACATGTTTTCAATACTTATAATTGTTTCTAAAACACTTTTTAAATATTGTACGTCATTTAAACAATGATCCATTAATTCTCTTACGTCAAATGGGCAATAACCTATAAATTGATCCCAAAAATCTTCTTCCTCTTGATAATCCTGTGAAATACGAAAGGCAGCGTAGATTTCTACGAAATCACAGAGTGCTTCTCGCTAATATAAATCAAAACAAATTAACGATGTTTCGTGTAATGAAATTGATTTCTTACTATTTTGTATGATCGCTTAAATGTATCGGCTCTTTCCGAAAAAATTGATACTGTTACAACTAGTCGACTGTCCGACCTAAATTTTAAAGATACTACAACAACAAAAAAAAACAATTTTAAAACAATATAAGTTATTTTAAAAATACACAATTTTTGCCGAGTTAATTAGAAATTCAACGTAACGGCTATAAAACACAGTAAATTTAGTTCTAGCTAGATCGAATAAAACGTGCAGGATAGGTTTAATAGAGCTCGTTTCTCACCGGCCTTCCTTATCGTAAGGCTTTTTCTCCCGGTATACCCTGGAGTTGGTGCGCGTAACGTTTTCCCTCACGCTAAGATAGCCCGCCGGCTAAGACAGTTTGGGGAAACTCCGCCTTGATGAGGGTTGTTTTATCTGATTGTTTAGTATGTAATAGTATTATGTAAATTTATAACATAAAACTCAAAAATGAATAATACAATGTTATAAAATAATTTTCAACTCTGAACCTGAAATTAAATATGTTTGTAAAAAATTGTTATAATTTGTTTTTAAATTATCTTACATCCTTCTAGCTGTCACACTCTAAAATAAAAACTCTGATTTAAAATTAAAAACTTTTATTAATATTTTACAACATTTTTTGTTGACACAAAGGAACTATCGTTAATAACATTTAACACGCTATCTATAAAAACCACTAAATCGTCTATCGCCTTTAAGAACCCAGTTTTTGGGGCTCCTTCCAAAAGCATTTCGTGAGAATTATGCTCTTTTTGAAAATATATCATTCTTTGTGCAATTAAATCCATTTCAAGCTTTCGATTCAGTTTTTTCAATTCTTTATTTAAATGTTTAATCAGTTCATAATCCTTAAACGGTTCCTTATTTTCTTTATAAGTCATTATTCGCCAACAAAAATCAAAGCGAAACTAGTTTGTATAGAAAGCGATGTGGTTTGTTTTTTCTAACAGACCACGTAATATAAACTACATTAACAACCCCGATTTTAAACAGGTTACACAAAAATATTTTATCGTTACACCTTGAAATAAAAATTATAAATAAAAAATTTTTTAACTTTTTTTTGTGATATTATTTTACATTTCCAATTTGGCAAGAATAAATGGACACAAATGAATCTGATTACCGCGAACTATTAACGGTACATCACAATCTTTCCGTCTTTCAACAATTAAACCGTAGAAAGGGCGAAAAAAGCTCCAGGTGGATAATTCATCTTAACTCAATAATCTTTTTCTTCCGAAATCCTTTGCAAATATTCGTTAGATAGGTTCCTTTCGTATGAAAGGTAACAAACTTTCAAGGAGTATTCTCTCTGCTATATATTCCGCTTGAAGTTTTCGTTTCTGTTTTTTCAATTCTATAATTGTATGTTGTAGTGACAACAATTCATTCTCCTTACACAATTCTTTATTTTGTTCAGCACTCATTTTTTTCGACTGTCGTCAACAGATTTTATTCTGTAATGTGTCAAAAGTAATGAAATAGGCAAAAATCCATAAAAATCAAAATTTTTGGTATTTGTTCATAGAGTGCCGGTTTTAAATAAAATTCTTTTTTTAATCATCACACTAACATCATTATGGAAAGCACGTGCCAGTTCTATTATTCCCGCCCATTATTTCGTTTTCCATGAAACCTAACGATCGTTTTGTCGTTATAAAATACCAACGAGCTTGTGAAAATGATAAATTGACTAATCTAAGTTATATATATATTATATTTGCTGTTGCCAATAACTAAATCTTTAAACCGATCTTGTGACGTATACGCTAAAATATAAAATAATAATAGATGTCTGTATGTATTAAAAAATGCAATATACATACATGTTTGTAACGAAATTTTCCATTATTTAATATTTGTACCCAATTAAATTAATTATAAATATAATTAAAATGAAGCATAAGCAAGCGACAATAAAAACCATTGACTGTACGCTTAATAAAGAAACCATTCAAATTAAAAATACAGCCCTCTAGAAATTATAATAGTGGTAATAATAAATGTAATTATAAATGTATTTCATAGTTTACACATAATATAGGTTGTTTACATTAAAAGACGGGAGATAAATAACTCCATATGTCATCTTCAAAACTTATTGTAGCCTATTGAACCAGAAAACGTACAAATACAATAAACAGACTAAGATACGATAAGAACGATTTATTCTTAATTTGTTACGTTTATTCAATACACGAAGATAAACGTTCACGAATGCAAATTTTTTCACGCGGACAAATACATGAAATTAAGTTTTAATACGCTTATAGTAGTTAAGATACCTAAAAATTCCAGATAATAAGACGTACGTAAATTCTGGTACCTTTTAATATTCATTTACCTAATTTTAAGTTTAATTTACGCTTAGATTTATCTTTGTTGTCAACTTATTTCAGAAAATTCAAACTGATCCCAGTTTTTTACAAACTCATTCCAAATATTTCATGCTTCACAATTATAATTTTTAAAGCTTTTAAATAATTTTGTGTGGCAATATAAATTTAGTTTGAGGTCGATGCTATCAATTGTTAATAAAAATTATACGTTATTGAGTTTTTATTACTAAACTTGGAGATACTTATTTTATCAATAATTATATTCATCAAACAATCATAGTAGGGATGATCTGATTTAGAAAGAATTGGTCATATATACCCAGTTAATTTTTTAATCGGAATTGTATTTATACATTGTTGTTTTCTTGTAATAAAATTATATTAACTCTATCTTAACAAATTCTATATATAATCATATATACCAATATTTGTTTATATAAAAAATTAAATAAAACATTTTTTAACTGTTGGTTAAATATTTATTTAATTATTTTACATAAATTAAATTATAAACATTAAGTTGTGTTAGTTGGTTGAACCGAACCCATGACATCCTCTTTCCGTTTCTTTAAATTTCTGTTTAATAACAAGAAATAGTATATTATGTCTAAACTTTAGGTAAAGTCTTGGTTAAACATACTTCACACTCTACTACTGATGGATAAAATATTCTCTCACAAATCAATTGCGCTATTTTATCACCTCTTAAAATTTTATAATCAACTTTCCCATGATTGATTAAAACAATACCAATTGGTCCAGTATAGTCTATGTCAATAACTCCGGCTAAAACATCAATTCCGTAATGAAGGGCCAAACCACTGCGAGGAGCTTTTTAAACATGGTAAATTAAGAACTCATTTCTTAAATTTTTACAACATTTTGAAAAATTTTACCAATACGACCATAGGTGTTTTCGGGAAGTAAAATTTTTAAATCTGTTTCTATTATCATCCTGTTTCCAGAAACCAATATATAATCATATGCAGATTTTAAATCTAAGCCTGCTGAAAATTTGGTTGCGCGAACTGGATCGAAAGCATTCTTTGATATTTTTACAAATTTTATTTCCATTTAAATCTAGTTCACTTTTATGTAAGAAAAATGTTCAAACACTTGTCTTATTTGAACTACGTCCCCGGAACGAAACAAATTTGTCAGTCAGTGTGCTTTCCTACCATGGAAAATGTCACCTTTTTATACAGAATGTGACTGTATGTGTAATACTATTAACCGTAATTTTTTTAATCTGACAACGCCCTATTTTTATAGAAAAGAATACGCATATCTAAAAAAGATAATTAACATTTAACTATACTTAATGTATAATATATCCAAGGTTAGTTTTATAATTTAAAAAATAAGTATAGTTCATTTTTGTTTTAAATTTGAAATCACCCTTTTAATATGTTTAAAGGATATGTATTTACGAGAATGATGAATTATAATTTACGTTTGATATTAAGTTAGAAGGTTACACCTATTATTTATAATTATAATTAATTATTTTTGAGACATAGATATTTGATTAATCATTTCTAGAAATGTTTTTTAAATATGTTACAGTATTAAAAAACTGCACCTTGACACAAATTAGATCAATATTTTTATCTCTCAGCATTCTAATTTAAATTCTTTACTAATTTATATATTTATATTTATCTCACAAAATAAATAAAAACTTGAGAATTTATCTTCAATTAGTTAATAGCAAGATATTTTTGGTTAAAACAGTTATAAGTAAATAGATATATTACCTCATTTTTTAGTTAAGAAGAAAAACTTCTACGAAATAATGTAATTATAAATATTTTTAATTATATCGTTTTTTCTAGTTTTTTACAACCATTATTTTTTTCATATTCCTAATAATTGGATGGTTTATTTTGTACAGATTTTTGGAATTGAATTATTATTAAAATCTTTATAAATTGTATAATTTATTTTGTAATTCTTCGCAAAAAAATGATTTTATTCGAGTAAAATTTTATTTATTTTAATCTAATTAAGTGGTTTGTACTAGGATGGTATTCGTTACATATAGACTTTCTGTGGTCGCCTACAAATTTTGTCTTTGGCAAAATAAATATTATTAAATATTATAAAAAATTGTATCTTCAAAAGTAAATTGTTATTGAATTTTGTTTGAAAGAAATCTTACGTAGGAAAATAATAACAGTGGATTTTATAGAAAACGATTTATTTACATGTTTTAAATCATTTTACAAGTTTTTTCAAGATTTTGTAATACTTTAATAGAAGTTTCCGCATTGTTGGGAATTAAAATTTGATTATTTTTACAATATTCTTCAAAATAAATAAGTGCTTCCAACTGATTATCGCTCGGCATTTTCAAATCGTTTGTAAGTACTTTACTAGTTGGTTCAAAATTTGAGTTCAAAGGTTGAATCTTACCGTAGATTACTAATTCATCGTACCATTCTTGATTTTTTACGTTAAACTCGTTCAAATAATCAATAATTTGGTCGTCTAATATTTCTTCTTCGCTTGTGTATTTCGGTTGATTTGAATGAAGACAATCGCAAACATCAATATTAAGAAGTGTTTTATTAGAATAACTAGATGTCAAATGGTTCATCAGATGCATCTTAAAAACTCTTCGTTCCAGAAATAAAGCTTGACAAACCCAGCATTTAACACTAAATTTAAAACTATCTATAAAATCAAACGCGTGTTTTCGACATGGCTGGTCAAAATAACATTCATTATCAACTAGTGAATCGCATTTAAATTCTGGTTTCCCCATAAATAACTTCATTTTTTTAACTTTTAAAGAGGGCGATTTTTGAGACATCTCGCGTTTTCACATTTCAACTGTGATATAATAAAAAAAATTTACTCGCAATTAGGTTTTACATTGATATTATACAACTCAACAAATAACTTATATTTTGAAAAATATTAAATTCCTCAAGGTTAGCAGGTTTGTGTATTGATGTGGGGAAAGCACATTCCAACGATACAAACACCCTTTTAATATATAAAAAGTACATGTATTTACGATAAATTTGTATTATAATTATCGTTTAATAAGGTTGAAAATAATTACAAAATATAAATTATTTTTGAAACATAATTATTTGATTAATTATTTCTAAAGGTGATTTTAAATATACTATATTATGAAAAAAGATTTTACCTTGACTTATTTTTATATAACCTGAAATCTTCGGGGTTTTTAATTTATGATAATATTAATATCTACACATACATAATTTGTATAAAAACTTGAATTATACCTTTAATCATTAGAAATATATTCGCCGTGTAAACGAGAGAGTTGAATATTAAGAAATACAGTTTTTCTTCAATTTTGGAAATAAAAGTATGTTATTTAGTAATTTTAATATTCTTTAATTATATTTTTTAATTATTTCTTCATTTTATATAGTGGACGAGAGTTCTTGCAAAAATTTGTTAGAAAGAGGTTCTGGTAAAGTACAAAAAGATGGTTTTATTTGTTGTCCTTATTGTTTTGGATATACTGAGTCGTTAGAAACCTATGGTGGACTCCTATATTATTGTTGGAATAAACAATGTCGATTTTACTACCAACCTGTTGTGTTTAGACAAGGCAATTGTTTATCAATGAGAATTCCATCGGATGCATTATTAATCTTTCCTCAACATTTAATTTGTATAATATGTGGTGTAAGAGGAAATAGAAGACGTTCGAGAGATACAGATTGTATAGAATCTGAATATAGTTCGGTATGTATTTATCCTCGATCTAAAAAAAACACTGTGTATAAAATGAAATAAATCTTTTTTTTATAAATATTTCTTGTATTATATAGAGAAAAGTTATATAAACAACAGAGCAATACAAAATAAAATTGAATTTTTTGAAAAAAACCGTTTTTTAATTCACATTAAATATATACAACGTTTGTTAGAGCAACCAGTTTTTTTTTTCTCACTGGCTCTGTGGAATGTCTCCTGGCAAAACGTGATCTGCGTTTATAATTTTATTGATTAATTCAATCTGGCGCGGAAATGCGAAAGTTGGGAAAAAATAGAGTAGGATCAATAATACCAGATGTTAATAAACATTTTTGCGTTTAATTGATATAATTAGTCAATTGTTGAAAAATCCAAACTAGTTTTAGAAGGCTGTAACTGTAGTTGATAACGTTTACACGTGACGATAATTAAGGGTGGGTATCAAATCAGTTTTACAAGGTTACATTAGAATGTTGAACCAGTTATAGCTCGCAATCCGGCAGAATTTCATATACCGTGTCTTGTACGATGGCTTTGCGTGTTTCTGGTAACTTTGTTCATCAGAAAAATAAACTTATAAATCAAAGTAAGTAATGTTTCATTTTGAAAATAATTAAAATTATTAAACTTAATGTTGTTTTAATTTAGCCACCGTTAAACACCCGTTCGTTTACTGTGTATAGTCAGAGAAAATTCTATTTACAATGTTGCTATTTTTAATTTAATTATTATTATTTTTTATTTATTTTCAATAAATGGTTTTTGGAATTCTTATTGATTATGTAACTTAAAAATGTTTTTCCAACTTTAGAATATATTATTTTACTATTAAAAATTAACCAGCCATCCATTTGTGTAAAATTATAGCCTTTCGAGTTGCAAAAGTTAGTGCTCGGCAGTAGATTAATCCATGAATAAAATAAGCTCGGCTATATTTCAATATTTATTTAAATAACTAATAGTTTAATAAAAATTGCAAAATGTTTAAATAATTGAAAGTGAATAAGCCTATTATTTAAATAAAAATAAACAATTACTTAAATAAATACCGCTTTTATTCATTGTAATTTGTTGTGTTTTTAAAATATGTATTGATTGTTTATTATGTCGTTATTGTATTATTTATTTATCTCCAAAAGTAAATAAAGTTTCATTTCCACAGGGGTAAAACATAAGTTATTGGGCGGATATTGACCAGCCCCATTGTAATTTGTTTTAAAATGTGTATTTTATTTCGACAGGGGTAAGTTAAATTGTATTTTATTTCGACCGGGGTTATACATAAGGGGCTATATCTCGGGCGGATATTGACCAGCCCCATTGTAATTTGTTTTAAAATTTGTATACATAGTTTGCACCGAAGGGAGGGGCCTATGGTCTCCAAGGAAACTGGGAGGGTGATCAAAAATTCAAACCATTTCGCGCGTAGCTACTAAATAGGTAGCCATTTTGTTGGTAATCTCGTCAAAGCGACAAAACTAATTAGATTTATGCTTTAAAATTTTAAATGGGCCCTAAACAAAGTCAGATAAGATTCTAAGGCCGGGTTATTTAAATAAAATATCAAATTACGACAGAAATATCTACGAAAAGAAGTTGACAAAGCTTATCAAAGTTAGGCCTTTGCGGTCATCCTTTTTACAATTACCTTCGCTATCGAATAAACAATTTTCGCTCCCCTTGGTAATTGAACTACTCGAACAATTTTTAACCAGGCAGATAACCATTTTTAACGTGAAACTAATTTCTTAATCATTTGAAAATAATTAAAATCCGCAAACAGACGATTGAAACTGTTAACCCTCCCGTTTTACTAAGAAATCTACACCGGCAAAATGGCGGCATAGTTCATTCTAGCTCAAATTAAATATTTATTCTTGGTTCTTTTATCTATACTTGGAACTGCGTCATTGATGACGTAGGGATGCAAACTATGTATTGATTGTTTATTTATTTATTTCCAAAAAGTAAATAAAGTTTAATTTTCAACAGGGGTTAGTTGGATATCACGTGATTGGGTGTGGCCAAAAGTTGCCAAGGCTATAAAGCGAAGGTTTCCCCATCTCGCAAATAACTAATTAGCATTTTAAACTTTATTTATATTAGTTTAGTTGATTAAAGTATTTTGGGTGGGGCCAAAACCGCCAAGGATATAAAGCGAAGGTCGCGAATTCGTTTCCCCATCTCGCAAATAACTAATTAGCATTTTAAACGGCGAAAAAACGAAAAAAACGAAAAAAACGATATCAAAAGTAAATAAGTGTAAGTATTTGGTGGGGTTACATATTACCGCCGATATCTCAGGTCGACCTTGTCCGATCGTGACCAAACTTGTTGATTTGATAGACCGAGGCTTAGTGGTTGTTGACAGGTGTCAGGCGTCGAGGTCAAAGATTATCTTCAAGGTGAAATTTGAAAACAAAAATATGTTTTTCGATTTTTCCAAGGACAAAAATTTTTGGAAAATATTTTGGGGGGGTGGGGGGTTGTTTTGGTGGCCATCTTGGCGGCCATCTTGGAAATAAAAGTGCTAAGTTTTAGTTTACTACTACTCATGTTGCTTACTAACTGCGACCATGGTCAACGGTGGTGCCTCCATGTGTCGACAGCCCAAGAGTCACACAAACTGCTTGGTGGAGACCCGAACAGAGGCGGGCGCTTTCCAAAGGCAAACGTAACGCCAGAGCCTGCGTTCAATTAGCCATTTAGAGTACCATAAAGCCTTCTAGCGGCCATCGCCAGAAGCTCACGTAGCTACTGGATTGCCGTCCGCAAACTCACTAAACCTCTACAAGACTGGAGGTAGACGACCTTAGCAGACGAAAATACAGTAGGTAAGCGACCTTCTTGCAGTGGCCGCTAAATGGTTCTATGCTAACCGAAATGGTTAACTGCGGAAAATTAAACTGATCTCTAAAGTGATCGCACTTTCATCAACGGCCATCGTGACGTCAAAGGCACCGGTACGCTCCGCTCGTCGCCTGGTTATAATAAGAAGGTTCGAAGGTTATGCTGCCATATAAAACAATTCTAAATTTAAATATTTGGTGATAAAAAAATTCGCCAGTAGAAGCATGAACGATCTGAGGGATGTGATATCAAAGAGATTATTTATTTATTTAATAGACACACCTAGAGAAAATTAAGGAAACTTGTTGGCTGTCAGAGTTTATTTATTTATTTAATAGACACCCTAACGCAAATTTAGGAAACTTGTTTGCTGTCAACTATTTTAAAGTTATTATGTTAATTTCAAGAGAAAATAACGGTTAAGTACGTGATTAAAGGGGCCCAAAACCTTACATGTACGAGTGTAGTCTAAACGCTTTTATTAACTCTTCATGTACCAGCTATACCTAACACTTTGTAATTTCTGACAAATAACTTACATGGCCAAAGCTGAGAAATTCACGCATGCGCAATGAATTAAAAAAAAAAAAGTACTAGCAATTTTTTTTAATGCGTCTCAGCTTTTGAGCCCCTTTAAGATATTTAAAAAGATAGTTTAAACCTATTTAAAAAAAAACTTTAGAAGCCACGTGACTGCCGAATAGATATTTTGAAGTAATTATAGACAAAAGAAATGTCAATTAGTAGCACCCCGACACGGAAAAGTAGTCAATGGTATTCAATTTCCGGGTAGTTGATCATGATACTATTTAATTACTGGAAAAAATTTCATACGGGAAGGGGGGTGGGACACAAATTTCTTGCAATTGAAACCCATTCAAATGTTTCGTCCCTCCTTAAATTCGAACGCGCAACATTTCGACGAGACGGTACGGAAATTGTAACGCCTATAACCACAACACCACACTTTAACACGCCGAGCTAGTACTTCTATATGACATTTTTTTAATAAAAAACCAAGGCTTAAATATATCGAGCTTATGCATCGCATATGGACGTCATTTTATTTCATTTTTCATGGACCAGCCAAAACGCTACCGCCATCTAGTGTTACCTATTTATATGGAAATAATCAATATTCTTAGAAAATTAATATAAATTTTCTATTTAAATTTAATAGAAATTATATAACAAAGGCCACTCAATGAAACTAGAATTCTTAAAAAAATTTACCACTTTACAACAAACCAGTACCCGCGTGGAAAAATTACTATAGTGACAAAAAAACGGCATCTCACCTCCCAAATCGCCTACTTTTTCCCTTAACTTTCCCATAGCGTGAAGGAAACGAGTTTAATGTTAAAAGTCGAGGTACACTCTGTTCGAAAAGTCTTGACGCGTTGTATTTTTAAAATTAAAGTGGGGGTAATTTAATTTCTATACGAGCTAGGAATATAATCTCCGGTTTCTTTGAAATTGTCGGATGAGCCCTACCATCGACATATTTCTACTTTGGCTAAAATCTATTGTTTGACCAATTATCGCCTAAAAACGGGAAATCGAAAATATGCAAAAACTTAAGCGGTCGGTTATGCTAGTTTTAAACCTGATTTTCCTGTTCCTTAGGGTCGATTTGAATAGGAAAAGTGTCGGAATAAATCATTTTCACTCAATAGTTAAAAAGTTACAGCCGTGCAAAGATTTTACGAAAATTGGGTTTAAACTAATAGCAAATTGAGTAACGCCGGCACGTTGTTAAGCTAAGGTGTTAAAAGCGCGACATAATCACAAATCTGGCGTAACATATAATTTTTATATGCCATAAACGTCAGGAACTGATTATTCTACTATAGCTTATAAATATTAGCAACTATAAAGGTAAAAGATAAACCTAAAAAGAATAAAATATAAATGTAATTGGTATCTTGCGCGATTAAAAGGAAAACTCAAGTATCGTTTTTTAATTTCTGTAGATAGTTACGGGTATTTAGATTTCAGGCAACGATATTTGATTTAAGAAATAAATCTAAATGGTGAAAAGTTTAGAAATAAATAGAAATAACGAATCCTACCCTGGAAATTTTTAATGCCAAAAGCAACCTAACAACAAATTAAATAAGAGTGTCATTTGTATCCGCTATAATTATATACACCTGGTTTAGTCGTTCCTACGGTGCAATTTATCAAGGTGGTCAAGAAAGTTTTACTACCGCCACCCTTCTAAAGAGGTTCTTAACAAGTATAAACCGCGTCGATCTATACTCAAATTATTTATAACCGCGACAAGTAACATGGCATCCAATTAACATTAATAAACAGACAAATATTACCAGTAATTGATCAGAAAATGGCCTTAATCGCCTACAGTTGTTATACTGTTGAATACTGTTATTCAAAATAGTCGTCACCATATAACAAAATCTTAGGAGTCTGCACTCAACCTCATGAATAAAAAACAACTTGTAAAATTACGTAGAGAAATCAAACGTTTTTGTTCAATCTTTCAGCGGTAACTATGCCGAATGATGATGGTTGAGATAGTAACGTCGCCACGTTATAAAGAATATCTGTAGCTTAAATATAAAGAAAATGATTTCAAAGTGAACGTTTTATCTAGCATCCTATATTTCCCGTGGTCGTCGAAAAATCGCGGTCTTTGGTAACGGTCTAAGTTACCAATGATTTCGACTAGGGTTTCGAAGGATTAATTGAATCAGGCAATCTGGTTACTATTTCTATTATCAGATATGTTTTCGATAAGCTACCTGATTTTTCTGGTTCCCTGTACCCTTTTTTATCTAACCTACGGCTTTCGGTAACCGACGAGACCACAAACATAGAAATAAGTTTTTTTTTCTTAGAGAAGCGCGTAGATATCTGTCTTTACGTTGTCTACCTTCAGTCATCTAGTTAAATGATTTTATTCTTTTAAATTTGTGTATGGCCAAAAATTTACTTAGTTTCACCAAGCTAATATAAAAATACACTAAAATAGTATATCCGCAGTTATCGCGGATTAAAGATACAATTTAAAAATTGACGTAAAATTTGTATAGAACTCAAAATATATTTTAAATTTCATATTTTAAGGGGATGGAACTTCTGAATTACATCGTTTTGGGGGGAAAAGTATAAATTAAGTGATTAATATTAAAAATTCCAACGTCTAAAAATTCGGTATATAAAAATTCGTTCGCGTTACAAAGGTGGTTAGCTTCGATTAATACTTATTGAAGTAAGATGCCCGGCCGTTTAAGTGAGCGACAACGTTTACGAGTAATTGAGCTGAGAGAGAGAGGGGAAAATTGGACCATAATTTCCAATGTCGTTGGTTGTTCCGTAAGGGGTGCGCAGAGAACTTATCAAAGGTTCCGTACCCATGGCACTGTAAAGGTAATTTATTTTTTATTTAATTTATTTATTTCCATAACTAAAAAAATATAATGCTAGGATCTCCCACGGAGTGGGCGACCTCGTTTAACCAACGACCGAGTGAATAGGACTCTAGCCAGAGACGCAACTCTCAATAAGCACCTGTCATTAAGGAAGCTGAAAAGGCGATGGGAGACGAATTTTGGGCTAAGAATGTCTACAAACACCGTTTGGAGAAGACTCAAGGTTGCGGGTTTAAGGCGATACCGCTCTTTGTGTAAGCCAGTTCTTACCAGGCGACATCGACGTATACGCTTAGCCATGTGTAGGGACCTTCTCAGATTACCAAGGGAATATTTATCTCGTTTTATTCTCTTTTCAGATGAAAGGGTCACTAAATTTCCATTGGCTATATTTCTGAATATTCATGATGTTTTTTCTTAGACTTTTCAAAGTTGTTCGTCGTCTCCGACAGTTTGGGTGACGAGAAGGAAACGAGAAAGATCGGCACCCGAGATGATCTACCGAATTAAGACCAGTGGCCGTTTCTCGGTTAATGTGTGGAGTTGTATTGGCGATGGGCAGGCAGGAATAATGCACCGTGTCCAAGGTAGACTGAATGCTCAACGTTACATAGAGATTCTAGACACCGCAATGGTCCCATCTGCCGCAGCGATTTACGGGATTGAGAACGGTGGCAGGTTTGTAGATTCGTGTTAATAACGCTTAAATGTTCCATCCAAAAGTTTTCTAATTTTACTTTTAGATTTATTTTTATGCACGACAACTGCCCTTGTCATAAAGCTAGGGTTGTTACCCAGCACTTAGAAGATATCGGTGTAGAAGAATTGGATTGGGCGGCCATTTCTCCGGATTTAAATCCGATTGAGAATTATTGGGCTTTATTGGCCAGCCTTATTGAAAAACGAATCCCAGAATCACAAGAGGACCTTGCGAATATGATTCAGCAAGCCACCAACCTGGTTCCCGCGAACTTCATTAGGAAACTCACCGACTCATTCCGTCGGCGATTGTTAGAGTGTGTCCGCAGGAGAGGAGATGCAACTCCATATTAAGTGTTTTTAAAATTATAAATCTTTTTGAGCCTTAACCTTCTAGTTATAGAGATTGAGGCTGTTATATTTACACAAAGGCACTCAATAAAATTAATTGATACGTTGCTCTATTGGTAAAATTTACTTCTATCAAACTACACCAAAGCAGCGCCGTTGACATTAATCTTAAAAGGTTTTTTTTTAGTCCCCACTTGCATAAGTTACTTCTATATCCACGCAAATTACTTCTAAGTTAAGTATTTTTTTTATAGGACAAACTTTTTTGAATATCACAAAAGAAAGTGGCTTTACCTAATTCGCCAAATAACGAAAGACTTAAAATTGATAAGCGTTAAAACAATCCCAATTAAAGAGAACTCATTATGGTATGCGAAACTCCGAATATAAAACTCGTGATTGCACTTATATATTCAATCCGGCACACAAGTGGGGGTGAGGCTCCTATATGGCCTGGGCTATCTTGTTTAAACAACTTCTGGTTCAAGCTGATTTTATCTATGTCACCTAAACTGAAATCTACATATTTAAGGCGAAATCCTTCAAATGTTTAGAACTGAAAACCATCACTAGATGGCAACAGCGTTTCAAATTTGAATTAAGTTTTTCTTAGCGTCGCGCTCTACAGACTAATACAGTATTGAGTAGAAATTTTGCAACTATGAGTTATGAAATTTTTTGTTGCTTCAAATCGTAATATTAATAACTTACTATATCTCGGCCCACAAGGACGCCAATTAAAAATTAACGTTGCTACATGTTTAGAAATGTAAAATGTCATACATTAGACGATTAAAGTATCGAAAATGAAGACCAAAATGTGATTTTAAAAATAGGTATAACATTTTTGTTAAACAATAAATAAGGCTTAATTGGACAATCCAAATACTCTGAAACCTGGCCTAATATTTATTTATAAAAATTAAACAAACCGCACCGTTATCTCTTACCTTCATTCAAACGCCTATATATATGATGACAAAATAAACCGAAATATAATTTGGTCATAGGGAGAGTTTTCCAAGTGCCCAAATGCGGAGTCAACCTAGTCTTCTTTACGTGTATTGAAAATAAATCTACATAGAATCGATTAACTACTGAAAATAATTGTATTATGGTCAAGAAAATATTTTGTTTTTTTTAATTAGGCTTATTTTACATCTTCATTTTCTCTAATTTCTACTAGTGGTTGTAAAAAATATAAACGGTTTTTACATTAAACCGCCAAAGGCTAACGCGTAGCTGCTCGGTCTTCACACGCGTCACGGATATAATGATTTGAGTATAGATCGACGCGGTTTATACTTGTTAAGAACCTCTTTAGAAGAGTAGCGGTAGTAAAACTTTCTTGACCACCTTGATAAATTGCACCGTAGGAACGACTAAACCAGGTGTATATAATTATAGCGGATACAAATGACACTCTTATTTAATTTGTTGTTAGGTTGCTTTTGGCATTAAAAATTTCCAGGGTAGGATTCGTTATTTCTATTTATTTCTAAACTTTTCACCATTTAGATTTATTTCATAAATCAAATATCATTGCCTGAAATCTAAATACCCGTAACTATCTACAGAAATTAAAAAACGATACTTGAGTTTTCCTTTTAATCGGGCAAGATACCAATTACATTTATATTTTATCCTTTTTAGGTTTATCTTTTACCTTTATAGTTGCTAATATTTATAAGCTATAGTAGAATAATCAGTTCCTGACGTTTAAGACTTTTCGAACAGAGTGTACCTATATATAACAAGGCCACGACTCGTTACAATACATACATTAATACAATAAGCAGGGCTACCTTACAATAAGAGACCGGTTAAGTAACGATAATTTCAATAGAAGTGCAGTTCTTTCAGAGTGCAGCTGCTAAAACTGACTCTTCCTTTAGAGGACAGCTCACACAAATGGAAGCCGTTTTATTTATTTTTATGATTAACCGAGTCATAGTGAAAGTTAAATTTTCAAAACCTAGACGCCATCGCCACCTGGTGTGATCTATTTATAATTAAAACCTGCAACATTCTTAGAAAATTATTTTACTACACTTTTTAAATTTAATAGAAATTATATGCCGGAGAAATTCAATGAAACTATAAACACAGTCCCTTTAAAACATTTACATTAGCACTATAAAACAAGCCGTATTACCTCAACACGCGTGGAACAATTACTATGGCGTAAAATGAAAAGCATCACAGCACCAGTGTTTCCACTCTGCGGTAGAGATTTTCGCCTATTTTAGGGGCAATTTTACCAGTTTTCGCCGGTTCTATAGTCGATTTTCGCCGCCGTTTTTTCCCGCAATTTCCCCCCATACATTTTCCCTAATTTTTCACTGCATATTTTACTTATCTTTATTTCCAATCTTAGATTTGGGCAATATTTTTTTATATAAAAAAAATTCATTTTATTTCTTCAAATGTTATACATTTTTTATTGGTATATATAAAAATTGAATGGGTGGACATAGGGGGCAGAGTAGAGGGACTACAGAGACGGCGATTTTTTAGTTTTTCTGACTGAAAATATCGAAAAATATTTTCGCCGTTTTCAATGGTTTTCGCCGCTTTTTCGCCTTTTCACCGGTTTAAAAATTTATGGTGCCCACCGAGACAGTTTTCGCCGAAAACGCCCATTTTCGCCGCAAAGTGGAAACACTGCACAGCACCCGAAATATCTACTTTGTCACTCAACTATCCCATAGCGTGAAGGCATCGAGTTTCATTTTAAAAGTCAAGGTACCTATATATAACTAGACGACGAGTCGTCGCCAGATTATAATATGCATAACGATATAAAATACTTTCCACGAAAGGGGACTCGATCACACAAGCACGCACCTTACGATTGAGCTACAGCGTCCCTATCCTCTCGACCGTGATTGTGTAGTTAGTCTTTTGAAATTTATTTCCTAGTATTGAATAAAATGTTATAATAATAATCCGAAATAAAAAAAATAATATTATTCTGAATCTAACATTTGTGTTACAATTAAATAAACAATAACCTTATTATAAATAATTTAATTTAATTACATTTATAATAATTTAATTTAATTTATAATAACTTAATTACATTTATAATAATTTAATTTAATTTATAAAAATTTAATTACATTTATAATAATTGAATTACCTTTATAATAATTGAATTACCTTTATAATAATTGAATTACCTTTATAATAATTGAATTACCTTTATAATAATTGAATTACCTTTATAATAATTGAATTACATTTATAATAATTGAATTACATTTATAATAATTGAATTACATTTATAATAATTGAATTACATTTATAATAATTGAATTACATTTATAATAATTGAATTACATTTATAATAATTGAATTACATTTATAATAATTGAATTACATTTATAATAATTCAATTACATTTATAATAATTCAATTACATTTATAATAATTCAATTACATTTATAATAATTCAATTACATTTATAATAATTTAATTACATATAATATATTCCTACTGACACGGATTGGATGACACCCATTTAACAATTTTCGCCCTCTCTAGATTCGACCCATCGCATTACGACGAAACTCAACGCCTGTAACCACTACACCACAATTTACCACGCTGAACGTTCATTTTTATATCACATATTTTTTTACTAAAAGACCAAGGTTTAAGAATCTCGAGCTTATGCGTCGCATATGGACACCATTTTATTTTATTTTTCATGGACCAAAGTCAGTAAAGGAGGCTAACACATCAAGGTTAAAATTTCTGACCAAAACGCTACCGCCATCTGGTGAGACCTATTTATATTTATCTGGAAATATTCAATATTTTTAAAACATTAATTATAAATTTTCTATTTAAATTTAATAGAAATTATATAGCAAAGGCACTGAATGAAACTATAATCGCAGTTCCTTTAATAGTTTTACCACTATACAACAACCCTTTTTACTTGTAACCGCGTGGAAAAATTACTATAGTAAAAAAAACAAAACGGCATCTTACCACCCAAATCACCTACTTTTTCACTTAACTTTCCCATAGCGTGAAGGCAACGAGTTTAATGTTAAAAGTCGAGGTACCTATATATAACCAGGCGACGACTCGCCTGGTTATAATTAACATTCTAATAATTTCGATAGCAATAAATTTTGATGTGGAACTAAAAAGTAGCGGAATAGGTATAAAATGTTCGTTTTGGTAAAGTTGCGTTTTAAGAAATACCACGTTAAAAATCATAAAAATGCCTTTCTTAATATTGAGTTTTTTAAGGAAACGAAATTATGTGGTATAAAAAGGGGCTTATTCCTATATGTTGTATTACAATTTCGCTGATTTAGATATCTACAACAACGTAAAATTTTATTCTAGTGGTGTTCAACATGTACAAGGTTTACAGTCTGATCGTTCTGGTTGCGATGGTAAGCATGTATACGGCTGTCGTTCTTATCAACTGCAATTGTATAAATTCCTAAATTTAATTATATGAAATTGTTCTCAAAATAGTGTCTTGGGAAATCCATCGACTACGAACCGGCTGTTCAAGTTGCAGCACCGTTTCAACCATTAACTTCTGAAAGTATTTTTTCTGGAGCTCCCAATGAACACCTAGCGCAACCATCCGTAGTCATTAAAGAACCTCTGCCCGTTGAAGTCGCCCAACCAGGATTGACCATCGGTGAAGTTCCAAGTGAAGTTGGACAGGTTATCGACTTCCCCGCCCCTTTGGTCGACTACAAAGCTCCTGTCGTCTACTTGCCAAAGGATGTCCAAGAAGTTGTGGATGTTCCCCATGCTAACATAGAACTTCCGGGAAACAGCATGGTCAGTAAGGAGGTCCATCTTAACCTACCCGCTCCCATCATCGAAGCCCCGAAGCCAATCATCCACAACAAGGACGTCCTCTTCCGAATTCCTCAACCAGTCATCTACATTCCCAAGCCCATCATTCAGCACAAGCCAATGATCTACAGAATGGGACACACCGTGAGAATTTTAAGGCCCATCATCAAGGCGCAGCCATACTTGTTCAAAGTGCCACAGGCCCAGATCATCGGCAAGAGTGCCTACACTCAGCACATACCCGAAACCTACAAAGGAAAGAGCATTCTATAGGACTTTTAAAATAATAATAGGCTTACGAGACAATTTAATCTGAAATGTAAATATGTAATTTATACATAATAAAGACCTACTTTTTATGTGAAATCTTTCCAATTTGTTTTACTTTTTTTTGGCACTACAGTTGGAGTGGTTTAGTTATATCTTTTATAGTGGTGCTTCAAGCTCTGTAACGGCCAGAGGTAGAAGTCCTTGATTATCGGAGAAATTTAATGTTTGAAAGTGTACCAGGTATAGATAAAAAATAGATTTGTGTTTTCGAAAAGATTGGTGATGACTTAAGTTAACTTTTCCGTGGTAATAAATCTTAAATAGGCAGCTTAATTGTGCTAAAGTGTCGAATTTTTAATGCGTATCTTATTTCTATTTACGATATCGGTTCCTACAGATCAAAAACAGTTAAATTTAAATCGAGGGTATTATCAATATTTGCTCTGATCTGAGAGGAAACTGAAGCTTAGCCAATCTAAAGGTTAGCTCTTGCTTCGCAATCACGTGATGATAGCCTATTCAATAGCGTAAGGATTATATCAATATTCGCATTTTCGGGTCTGCTTATTGTATGTTCCATGTGAAATAAGGTCGGATTGAAATGTTATTGTCATACAGCGGCATACTAAATGGTGATTAATAATTAATGCTTCTATTAACGGAACCACTCGTTCGTTATAAATTAAGCTAAGTAAGTTATTGTTATGAATAATAAACATTTTGTCATTGTTAACTGCCGATCCTCGCTAATGAATATTTAACGCTTTCAATAACAACATGAAATGTTTGCCGGCAAAGTTCAAAAGTATTTGAAAATTCATCTGTCGTGGCTCCTGTAATCAGAATTCTGTTTCAAGCAAAACTGATATTCAGGGTGAGGGGAGTCTCTCTTATTTGGCGGATGAATTTGAAAGAACCATGTTGAAAAGGGGAACTCTAGTATAGAAATCCCGATAATATTTTAAACAATTTGCTTCAAGACCAATTAGACTTTTGAGATCAAAGAATCTTTATAAGTACCGAATTTGGCCTTTTTTGGGTTTAATTTTGCAAGGCGTTGTTTTTATTTATTCTAAGACTAGATAAAAATAAAGACAAATGTCAAAAGCACAAAAAAGTTTAAAATTTACGACTTTTACTTGGCTTTTTCTAGATGGATGGATGGCTGGTGTTGGACTTATTTCACTGATAACCAGAAATGAACTCACACTACTGTCGATCTGTTTTGTTCTAATTGACAATTTTTAGATATTGGCCTTTAAAATGGTAATCCTAATCTGAAATAGTTCATATCGAAAAGACGAAAACACACTACAATCTTAAAATAAGCAATATCAAATTTACTTAAAGCCATCTAGACCATGAAATTTTTGATTTCACAGTGTCGATATTTTTAAAATGGTACCTTGCTTGTGGCACTGCGTGAAAACTTGAAACCCGATCCTTCTGCGTTTGTTAAGTACGTTAGTTCTCTCCTGCTTGTTAGAGGGGTTTTCAAATCAAATCAAATCAAAGCATATGTATTAGTAATTTTTAATGTTTTTACAAGGGTGGCTTGGTTAAGTCAAAAAATTGACTTGTGAACCCTTGAGCTCTAGGGTTTCCCCTTTCCATAAAACCTTGCTGGGGTTAATGGTAATTTTAAATGTAAGGAGCTGTTGGCTTGCGTAGAATGAAGGGCTTTCCACCACCTTCCGAAGCAACCTAATCTGGCTACCGGCAGTTGGCTTCACGAATCACAAGTCATTAGCTGACTTTAACATGTACTGTTCCTTGGGTATTAGCTTTACCCATTAAATTTTTGAAGGTTGCTTGAAAATCCATAAAACACAGTATATTCATTGAGTATAGCGGTGATAAAGTTACCATTTTAAAAATATCGACGATGTGAAATCAAAAATTTCATGGTCTAGATGGCTTTAAGTAAATTTGATATTGCTTATTTTAAGTGTGTTTTCGTCTTTTCGATATGAACTATTTCAGATTAGAATTACCATTTTAAAGGCCGATATCTAAAAATTGTCAATTAGAACCACACTGATCGACATGGAACATACAAGAAGCAGACCCGAAAATGCGAATATTGATATAATCCTTACGCTATTGAATAGGCTATCATCACGTGATTGCGAAGCAAGAGCTAACCTTTAGATTGGCTAAGCTTCAGTTTCCTCTCAGATCAGAGCAAATATTGATAATACCCTCGATTTAAATTTAACTGTTTTTTATCTGTAGGAACCGATATCGTAAATAGAAATAAGATACGCATTAAAAATTCGACACTTTAGCACAATTAGTTAAGCCTATAAGAAAACCATCACTTTTTAACAGAGCTGCCTATTTAAGATTTATTACCACGGTAAACTTTTAAATCATCACCAATGTTTTCGAAGACACAAATCTATTTTTTATCTATACCTGGTACACTTTCAGACATTAAATTCCTCCGATAATCAAGGACTTCTACCTCTGGCCGTTCCAGAGCTTGAAGCACCACTATAAAAGACATAACTAAACCACTCCAACTGTAGTGCCAAAAAAAAGTAAAACAAATTGGAAAGATTTCACATAAAAAGTAGGTCTTTATTATGTATAAATTACATATTTACATTTAAGATTAAATTGTCTCGTAAGCCTATTATTATTTTAAAAGTCCTATAGAATGCTCTTTCCTTTGTAGGTTTCGGGTATGTGCTGAGTGTAGGCACTCTTGCCGGTGATCTGGGCCTGTGGCACTTTGAACAAGTATGGCTGCGCCTTGATGATGGGCCTTAAAATTCTCACGGTGTGTCCCATTCTGTAGATCATTGGCTTGTGCTGAATGATGGGCTTGGGAATGTAGATGACCGGTTGAGGAATTCGGAAGAGGACGTCCTTGTTGTGGATGATTGGCTTCGGGGCTTCGATGATGGGAGCGGGTAGGTTAAGATGGACCTCCTTACTGACCATGCTGTTTCCCGGAAGTTCTATGTTAGCATGGGGAACATCCACAACTTCTTGGACATCCTTTGGCAAAGTAGACGACAGGAGCTTTGTAGTCGAACAAAGGGACGGGGTAGTCGATAACCTCTCGAACTTCACTTGGAACTTCACCGATGGTCGATCCTAGTTGGGCAACTTCAATGGGCAGAGGTTCTTTAATGACTACGGATGGTTGCGCTAGGTGTTCATTGGGAGCTCCAGAAAAAATACTTTCAGAAGTTAATGGTTGAAACGGTGCAGCAACTTGAACAGCCGGTTCGTAGTCGATGGATTTCCCAAGACACTATTTTGAGAACAATTTCATATAATTAAACTTAGAAATTTATACAATTGCAAATGATAAGAACGACAGCCGTATACATGCTTACCATCGCAACCAGAACGATCAGACTGTAAACCTTGTACATGTTGAACACCACTAAAATAAAATTTTACGTTGTTGTAGATATCTAAATCAGCGAAGTTGTAATACAACATTTAGGAATTAGCCTCTTTTTATACCACATAATTTCGTTTCCTTAAAAAACTCAATATTAAGAAAGGCATTTTTATGATTTTTAACGTGGTATTTCTTAAAACGCAACTTTACCAAAACAAAGATTTTATACCTATTCCGCTACTTTTTAGTTCCACATCAAAATTTATTGCTATCGAAATTATTAGAATGTTAATAGTTAGTTTTCGTCTTTAGTACCTGAACGACAGGATTCTGCATGACCTTGCATGACCCTGCATGACCCCGCAATAAGAAGTGAAACGCCTCTCTCGCTTCGGCCCTATTATTCGACCCGAGCTTACTGATTTCCCTCTTCTTTCACCTCTTGCTTTTGCAATTGAAGGGCTGCCTCGACGTCACTCCGATGACGCGACTATCGATGAAGCAGATTTCGGAAATAAAGTTAACACGCCCCTTATTCAAAAATTGAGCGTACAGTGCCATCTAGAGTTATTTAAGGTAAGAAGGTTTGCATTGCTATCTATTTTGCATTTTTTAATCGATATTTTTCTAACGCCATCTTTTTAGAAACCAACAAGTTGGCAAGCCAAAATATACCTCTCCTCGGAAATATTGTCCCTAGTGGTATTAATTTCTCGAGATGACCCTCTAAGTTATATCTCCCCAATTCAGAGTTATTTACTAATAACGTAATCCCGGTTCAATCCCGCCCGGTATAAAATTTTAATTTGAATTAAAATAATTGAAACGAAACAACAGAGATTAATTTGTTCAGAATATTATAAATTAAGTAGTTACAACAGTGAGTTAGACGTACTAAAACAATGCACAATTGACTTTAACCCTATTTACGGTACAAGTTTAGCAGTTAAATATAATACGAAGCCAATTTTAATGAAAGAAATATCTACAGAGGGTATTTGTATTTTTGTCGCTTACGAAATACTTGCCGCATACTTAACGCTCATTTTATTTCAACGTTCGCCCGATCAAGATACCGTAGATATCTGGTAGTGGACGACTCGTAGACTGTCGGAACCATCCTGTTGACGTTGGGACACATACCGCATGAAAAAGACCAAAACCGTCCAATTTGCAATATCATATAATGACTCGCACACCCAGGATATCAATGACTGCATTAGGAATCTTAGATATTCAAATATCCACACCACCAAAAAACTTATTAACAAGAAGCGAAAAACTTACCATTCACAAAGCACAGAAAGCCACTTGACTAAACGTATATCAATAAATGACCGTAGAGGGAATAGTTAGGGTTCTTTATAAATAAACACAAACGAACCCAATTGATGAACTGCATTAAACATCTTAATCAGCCGAGAAAACGTTTAAAATAAATTACGACCGAGTTGAAAACCAGACCAACTCGATATGTTGTTAATAAATGAATTATTAAGCTTGAAAACCAATACGCTAAACCTAATAGATAAGAATATACGACTGAAAAAACTAAATAAATTACAAAAAACTAACGGGTTCTACCCTTTATCTTATCTGCTGACTGCGCTAAAACAAGATTTGACCATTAAATTTTTTGAAAATGCGACGTATACACTTTGAAGGTTCCGTCAAAAATTATCCTTTCCCAAACGTAAAGGTTCTCAAAACATTAATACACAAAAAATAAGTAAAAAGGTTCCTCCAAAAAATGAACCATTTTGCGGAAGAAGTAAATAATTTTAAAAGAATAAAAGATAAAACAAATATACAACCGCAAAAATAAAACGTCAAATAATAGAAGAAAACAATCTTTAACTCCATTCATTAAAAAAACCCTAAACAAAAGTATCAAATTGAAATAAAGCAACTTATTATATTAAACAAGATTAAGTCTTTATAATTTTTTCGTAAAAAAACCACATTAGGCCTTCACAATTTCATTCGTAAAAAAATTCAAGACTTTGTTAACTATTATGCTTACAATGAGTGTCTTATTTGCAGTATAGCTTGAAGTTATCGTTGGTTCTGTGGTAGAGCGCTCGACTGCCTAACTGAACGGCCCGGGTTCGAAACCTGGGTGACGCATTTGTTTTTAATCAAATGAGAAATCGCTAAATTAGAATTTCTTCGATGCAATAATTTAAATCTTCCACGAAATCTTGCTCTATTTTAATTAAACCAAAATTTCGTACTCTATTAAATACGCTTTCGATAAAGCTGAAGGTCTAATTTTCAATGAAACGTAATAAGTGGCGGTGGTTCTGTGGTAGAACGTCCGCCTGTCAAACAGGCGGTCTCGGGTTCGAAACCCGCCCGATGCGATCGCAAACTGATACTAAGACGAATACCGTGAACGTTTGGTGGAAACCCTGCCATTGGATGTTGAGAGGTAGCATTACACTCAGCACTCGGTCCGTCCCAAAAGTCAATAAGAAAGAGTTGGAGACATACCACCCGTACATACACACCACAAACTCAACATCCACAAACGTCATAACAATAACACAACATTACCACCCTACACATGAACATTACAATAGCGAAATAGCCAAACCACTGAATTAAACCTGTCGTGACCGCGAGCGTTGACGAAAACAAAACCACCAAACCAACCCCAACTGCAAATTAATCCGTTAACGCTCACCGTCCCACGGTGGTTTTGCAAACACGGTTTTTCGACTTAGTTCCCTAATTACTAGCAACTGCGAACGCAGAGATCTCGAGAAACTGCGTACGCAGTGATTACACTTTGCACCGAAAATGCGAACGCGTTCGCAGGCCTGACAGACCCACAGACCCACAGACAGACCGACCCACAGACAGACACGGTCGTTGTATAACCCCTCCTAGGGGACTTTGTCCCCTCGGAGAGGTAAAAAGTAGTAGCCATGAAACAATGCCATATATTTTTAATTTCATCAATTTTGAACGACATCTTTTACAATAATAATAAATTAGATAATAAAATAAATAAAACAACACGAATTATTGCGAAAGTAAAGGCAGTGTTTTAGTTTTAAAATATTTGAAATAGTTATTATCTACCAGATTCGGCAGTGTTAGTGCCATCATCATGACTAGTCTTGATGATGGCACTAAAACTGCTAAAACCATATTATTTTATTATTATTCAAATAGTATATTATAACAAAATCAATAATTGTCCATAACCATTTTTAGTAATCTGAATCTTAATTGAAATTTATTCAGTATAAAAATTGAATTGCTCTTTTCATTATATTTTTGACATATTCTTCTGCAGTGTACAATTTATTGAAATAAATTAACATTAAAGTATGTGCCAATTATTAGCCACGCACCCTTAGCTGTAACGTGAGGGCCAGTATCATCCAAATAGTTATCTTCAACTACAAGGTATAAGAAAAAAAGAGCTTTTTCATTTACTTTCCTTTCTGCGTCTGTCATTGCGGTTAAAAATCCTGGGTCAATGCCTACCCAAATTCTTTTGCTGATCAATGCCGCTTTAGTCCTTAATGACCATGCATGATAACTCCCTTTGCCAGCCGATAGTCTGGTGATTCTGTATTCATCATTTGTAGCCGTTATTCTTCTTTTGATTTTGTCACACACAAAATTTCAAAAGTTGAATAACGCTCGCGTTGTTATGATTTCCTTGTTCTGTGCCAATTAATAATAAGTCGTTTCCCTTTACCTAACAGGGTTCGTACACGAGCTGGAAAACCTGGAAAAGTCAGGGCATTTGAAAATGTTTCCAAAAGGTCAGGAAAAAGTCAGGGAATTTTAAAATGACCCCAAAAAGTAAAGGAATTTTAAAATAGGCCTAACCCAAAAAAAAATATTTTCAAGATTTTTAACTCAAACCATTGGTTTATTCTACAAAAATGGTCAGAGAAAATTTGGAAATTTGGTCAGGGAAAACCTGGAAACGTCGGGGAATTTAATTCCGGAAATTTTGTACGAACCCTGCCTAAACTCTGACTTAATTGGTGCTTGTGAAAACGTCGCGAGCCCATAACCTGTTCGAAAATTACATGAGCTAAAATCATTTTTAACGATATAACAGAATGCTTCTATTAACAATAACGAACTGATGCATTATACACCAATAATACAAAACGAGAGAGAGTTTAACTTTTGGTATTGACTCATCGAGTTCCGCCTATTAAAAAGGGGTCGTTTGTCTTAGACCGTGGCGGTATATCTGCCACGATTGCAGCATGTCTGTACATTTCTAAAAGGGCGCGTTTCAGTTTCTAACATCATTAGCTACCCTGCTGGCGGTTGAACTCCTTACCCGTTCGAATGAATCCTCGTTTGCAAGAGACGCCCTTTACAATCACCAAAATAATCATGTTTGGGAAGACACAAATCCACATTGGGGATATGAACATCTTCACCAATTTCAATTTGGGCGTTTAAATGTTTGGATTGGTCTTGTTGGAAACCGGTTAATTGGTCCAGTATTCTTACCGCAAAATCTAAATGGCCAGAGTTATTTAGATTTCTTGAGAAACGAGCTAGAACAACAACTGGACGAACTGCCGTTGGCGCAACAAGCAAGCCTGTGGTTTCAGCAAGACGATGCCACGCCTCATTACCACAGAGCCGTGAGAGATTACCTAAACATCGAATTTCCACAACGATGGGTACGGAGAAACTGTCCCGTACACTGGCCAGCGAGGTTGCCTGATCTGACTCCGTTAAATATCTTTCTTTGGGGCTTCGTCAAGGACAAGGTGATCGCCACTCCGGTTGAGACCCTTGAAGAGCTGCGCCAACGAATTGTAAGCGCTTGCCGGGAAGTAAACCCGGAAATGATTCAAGCCGCCTTCGACAATAGGATTGTTCGCGACCAAGCTTGTATCGCAGCCGAAGGTGGTATTTTCGAAACGTACTTATGAATTTTGATGGTAAGTAGATAAATAAAACGTCTCTTTGTTTTTTCAAAAAATTCGCATTTATCATCCTACGAAATTAAATCGTGTAATACCTTCTTTGCCATTGTCTCCTCGATTTTTCAGCGGTTTTTATTGCATTAAACTCCAGATTAACAAATTTCTGACTTTCATAAAGTTACACTACTCTCCCAATGGAATTCAAAAAAAAGTTATTTTAGCTTGCCCAACTTGTCACTTTTTCAAGTCGTATTTTTTCAGTGAAATATACGTCTATTTTTTCCGCGCCAACGCTATTTGTACGTTTTCTGTGACGCTCTACAATTTTCTCATTGACAATTTTCTTATAGCACCTAGCGCTTAAAATTTAAATTTTCAAAAAACGTGAAAATATTTTTCGATTTAGATGCAATTTTGGTAGATAGTGTCCCCCGGCACGTATGTAAAACATCGAAGTGAACAATTGAGCCAAAATTTTAAGAAATACACCCTTTTGAGGCTCATCGGTACTTTTTATATCAGTTCCTAGAGGGCAAAATAAAAAAAGCATTTATTAAAAAAAAATGTTTAATAGTAAACCAGTTCAAAACTAAATATCGAATAATTTGAGAAATAAATATTAATTTTCATTTTCTCATAAATATAACTTTATTATGTTGAATAATTAATTAATTTATAATTTTCACACAATATATTGAGAAAAGCTTTAAACTTTGCCACAAAAACCTTTTACTTTCGATGTAAGTTCCCTTGAGAGATAGTCTTGGGTAATACAATGCTCGTAATTTACCAAAACATGCACTTTTACTACTTAAAAAGCATGGCGGCACTGATTATCGATAACTTGTAACGAATTATTCTACAGTGAACACCAGGGCCGTAATTAGGGGGGGGGGGGGCGGTCAGGCCATGCCCCCCCTGAAACGTATGAATGTATGTACATTTTTTTTATCTGTTTCCATTGCGTGCCCTCCTGAAATCAAATCCTGGTTACGGTGCTGTTGAACACTAAACCGAGAGTTGGATTACTAAGTCGATCTCTCGTGAAAGCGTTGTTAATTTAAATATAGAAAAAATAAACTTATGAACAATTGCTCTTAATTATATGATATCATGAACTAAATCTACATTAAAAGTGTCAGAACATCACAATCAGTGCCATCTCGCGCAATAAGCGAAAATCTTTAAGTAACATTAAACATTATTCGTACTTCGGTACAGTTATTCTTTTGAAACCGAACTTTGTAACCGCACTACGGCTTCTGGATTAAACTGAATGAAAACCACAGTATAGGAAATACCCAAACCGATGAAGGACAACAATATCTTTTGGGAGATAGAGAAACAAGATCCCGCTCTGAAGTACAGTTTCCTAGAGAGCAATTCGCAGTACAACAGAAATATTTGCCTCGAATTTTCTTCGCCCGAGAAAGCGGATAGAACATCAAAAACACGATCATATTCCTCGGGCAATTTCGACGCGTGGAATATTAGTAACATCAGTAGCGCCAAATCTTTCAGATAGATTGAAATGAACGAGAAGTAGCTATTAGTGGATTTCCCGAAACCTAAACTTACACAATGACTACACGTGAACAGTGTAACTGTAAACCAAACGAACACTACATTCGCGAAGATTTTGTTCATTTCGTTAACCATGCGTCTAATGTCCACCAATTGTTTTCGAAATGAAAAGAAACAAAAAGATTCTTGGTTTTTGGAAAGTCTTTTCACGTTAGTTTTCAAAATTTCAGCTACAATGTTGGTTAAAAAACAATACAACAATACCTGCCCAATTCCAATTCCGACAACTGCGGAGGCGTTTAAACTGTGGTAAACGAAAATGTACACTTTAAAATATTTCTTACATCCGAAACAAGTTAAATTAAACCTATTGGGTTTGTGGTTTTTAGTTAAAGATTCGCCAATGTAGGTTACCGAAAAATAGGTCATACAACATGAAAATATAACGGCTATTATAAGTATCGTCACAAATCGTAACATAAATTTCTCAACTATTTTCTTATCAATTGAATTTGCCCTTAGAATAACATCAGAGTAAATCCTTAACAAACTTTTCCTATTAAAACAGAAATTAAAAAACGACAGCACAAAACCGCTGCTGGATATCAAAGGTCCCAGATTAATTTGCGATTGTTTGTGGCGAATGCCGTTTAGAAACAAGAAATAAATTATTAAATATATAACCCACGTTAGAAAAAGCGCAGCTAGTGAGGACCATACTATTGAAAATTTCACTGCAGCTGTCCAGATTCGCTGCGACACTTTCAGATGCATCATTCTTATGAAATTGATTATATATTTTATTCGCTATAGAGCCAATATATCTGTTCGGAAAATAAGGTCTGTTTGTGTGTAGGAAGGGTGTGTCTTTAAAATATGAAGTGATCTTTGTTATTTGGAAAAAATCGAATTGATTTAGAATCGACCAAATATAAGGGCGTTAATGTTTTGTTATTATCCAAATAATAAGTATAATTTTTCATTAAACAAAAAAAAACGTTAAAATGAAATTTAAAATAAATGAAATAATTGTCTCATTTTATAAAAGATATCAATACCGATTTATTTACTGTTAGAAAAAATTAAACAGATATAATAGATCTATAATCGTATCTGACCAAAGATGGACGAATTTTTAATTGGCTCGCTAATTTGGCACGCTTCTGGCCAAAGTTACGCCCTTACTTTCCACTTTGTACTTGTTGGACTAAATTTACGCAGATTTTAAATTGACATGATCCATTTTTCCTAACTGGACAAAGCTTAGTTCTAGGCTATTGTTTTCCCATTTAAGGCACACATTTTAAATTTTAAGCTTAAGCCCGTGGTAGAATTTATTGAGTATGATTATACAAGAAATGCATATGACATTTCATGTACACCTCTTATAAATTAAGTGGTCAAGTGGACCACTAACCCTCTCCGATTTAGTAAATAAACTGGTCCGGCCACCGCCTTATTTCCCACGCTGCGCTGGATTAGGGAAAGTTCAGCTCTGAAAATATGGCACACGAACACGTGATCAGAGATTTCCCGCAAAAACTCTTCAATTTTGCGAGACTTGTGCGGCGTACACATCGATGTTTCTGTTAACAAATTTGAAATCTTGTCGGCGTGACGTCACGCCGCTTTTGAAATACCGGCTCTGTCACACCCGTTTTTACGTTGCCCCCTTTCTCAATTATACCTGCTCTAAGACTGCCTTACTCCTGGGAACCTGTTCTCGTCGGTGAAAACCCCTTTTTGTGGGCTGGGGATTTTTGTAGTAGTCCTTGCTCAGATCCCATATTCCCACTGGAATGGAAATGTGTCTAACAAACTCTCATTTCTCTTGCATCTTACACAAACACGATGCAAAATTCAAATCTGTCATATCTCCAATTCAAGTACTATGGCGTCACAAAACCCCAGTGGGTATTTTTGACCAAAACCTGACCTGAGCGGAGCGAGCTAGCGACAAAATAAATAATTCAAAGTTTTATGTAGTCTTTACCTATCTACCCCTTTTCTCTAGCATCCCCTTGGACCGCGAACGGACAAAATTTCCGCTAGCTCTTACTCTGTTTCTTCGGCTAACACTATACCTTGGCCTCTGACACCCCCTCTAACGCCCCCTACCATCCCTCTCCACTTCTCTACAAAACTTTCCCATAGAACTCGCTCCTAAGAGAGCTACGCTCGCTCCGCTCAATAAAAACATAGTAACTCCAATAAAAATATCTGACGTAACAAATTAAACAATAGTAATTGACCATTTAGGTTACCATACAGCACTCTAGCGGCCAACGCAAGAAGCTCACCTAACTACTGGATTTTTGTCTGCCAAGGTCGTCTACTCACAGTCTAGCAGAGGCTTAAAAGGTTTAAGCCTCTGCTAGACTGAGTAGAAGCCCTTAGCAGACGTTGGCCGCTAGAGTGCTCTATGGTAACCTAAATGGTCAATTATAACAATATAAATAATTTAACCCTTTTTTCTACCGAAAGTGTATTAGGATATTAGATTAAAAAATAAAAACTATAAGTACAATATAAAAGTATATTAGTATTTAAAATTAAAATGGGAAACCAATTAAAATAATACAATTTCAAATATTAATATAGATTAAATAGGACTTGACAACGTATTCTATTTTCAGAGTATTTGTGATATTGAAAAGCATTAAGACGCCATGGAAGTTTACATTTGTTGTTTGTGTGGCCTGAAAAGATATACGCCACTCTCGTGAATTAGCCTTTTAAGATCGTTACATTTTGACGAACGTGGTCGAAAATTTAAATGTGCATTTAATATATGCGATAAAACGTTTAGTAAGTTCGAATCACTCAGAATTCACGTTTATCAGCATCACATGCACAAAGGAATTCCTAGAAACGTAATCTGCGAAACAGTTAATGAAACAGACGACTTTATTTCAGAAAATGTAAACGAAGATGAAGTTCTGGACAAAATAAATATTTATACAATTGTTAAAAAAGGTCAAGACATTGTTAACCTCGAAAATCGCGCAGCAATAACTGCATTAGGAATTCGTGAAAAATTTAAACTTCCTAGCAGCGTCGCTACCAATATTTCTAAAAGTATCTCTAAACTTTTGGAAGGTTGTATAGAAGCTGTAGTTAAACAGATTAGAGGGGTGGACAATAATGAAAATGATTACGAAACTCGAAATATTACTAGAAACCTAACTGATACTATGAAAACAGAATACGGTCTTAAAAAATATTGTGTTGACAATTTAAACTTAGTTGAACCTGTTGATTATATTCTCGGAACAGGAAATGTGAAAAAAGGTGTTTAAGGAAACTATGAGCTACGTGCCAATAATTAAACTTCTTAAGAACCTTTTATCATGTAATGATGTATGGGAAGAATACAACAATTTAAAAAAATCAAATGAAAAATGTTTCGCTGATTTTAACGATGGCTCAATTTGTAAGAATCACCCAATTTTTGGTTCTGATCCGTTAGCTCTGAGACTTCATTTCTATCTCGACGAAGTTGAGTTAAATAATCCTTTAGGGGCCAAGTGAGGTTTACATAAGGTTACTCTAGTATATTTTACAGTGGGAAATATTCACCCTAAATACAGAAGCAAGCTTAGCTCTATTAATTTGGCTTTGGTTATAAAGTATACCTTTCTTAAGAAATACGGATATGAAAAATGTTTCAATCCTTTGCTAGAAGACCTAATGGCTCTTCAGAATGAGGATTTTCAAATTGGAAATAGTACAGTGAAGGGGGCCCTAGCAGCCATATCTGGGGACAATCTATCAAGTCATGGAGTTGGTGGCTTCTCCCAGTGTTTTTCATCCGGGAGAATTTGCCGATTTTGTATGATAATAAAAGATCACATATCCGAACGATTCGATGAAAATGAAATGACACCAAGAACGCAAGACCTACACGAATATCATTAAGCTGCAGTTAGATAAAACCCTGAAAATTCTAAAATATATGGAGTTAATGGCCCATCGGCTTTCGCCGTTTTGCCTCACTTTAAAGTAACGCAAAGCCTTCTACCCGACATCATGCATGATTTTTTTGAAGGAGTTGTACCCAAAATATTAAAATTTACTATTAAATATAGGATAGATAATGGAATATGTTCCCTTGACCATATAAATTATACCATTCAATACTTTCCCTACGGTGACTTACACCGAAAAGACAAAAGTGTGCCAATAACTAAAGCAACTCTGACTGGCAAAGGCTGCAACTTAGTGGGTACTGCAGCTCAAAAAAGCTGTCTCCTACATTTTTATCCGCTGTTATTTGGCTCGATTATGTCACCTAATGACAAACACTTGCAACTGATATTAATTTTAGTAGAGATAAAAGATATAATACTAGCTCCTATCATTGACAAATCATGCTTACCTTATTTGTGTGAAATTATCATTGACTTAAATCATTTGCTTAAAGAGCTACCCAATTCAAAATTTACGCCAAAGTTACACTACCTAACTCACTATGCCAGACTGATTTCTTATTTTGGACCTCTTGTACGGCTTTGGTGTATGCGCTTTGAAGCGAAACATCAATATTTCAAAAATATTGCCAGTGCTTGTCGCAATTTTATAAGCATTGGCACAACTCTTTCGAAACGCCATCAGATGCTTCAGTGTTGGGAAATTAGTGGTGGCCAAGGCATTGAAAGGGTTGACTACTTTAAGTCAATAAAATTAAGTTATTCAAAATTACCCATTTTGTTTAAAGAATCATTACGAAAATATCTAAAATCTGAAAAAGACCCTGTGGTTACTCAGTTTGCTTCGGTACTTCGAAAAGAATATGTGACATATAAAATAAACTACCTTTATTGCATTTATATATCGAATAACGGAGTACCGTTGTTAATGAAAGTTTATTTTATTTGCGAGAATAATAATCAATAATAATAATAATCACCACCTTAGGCCTAAGTCATCGAGCGACATTTGAAGCCTTTAATTCAGGTGGCCGGGTTATAATTCGTAGGAGGGTGGTGACAAGCCCTGCATGCCACGCTTTCGAGCCAACAGCTCCCTACACTAACTATTACCGTTAACCTCATCAAGTTTTTATGGAAGGGGAAACCGAAGAGCTCGGGGGAAAACCCCTTTAACCAGTGGGGAGAGAACTTGCAAACTCTACGCGGAAGGAGTTGTTCCGAGTTTTCACCCAGTGCCACAAGCTGGGATCGAACCCGGCTCCTCTTGCTGCGAGGCGAAAGTGCTAACCACTCCACCACCCCATGGTTTGCTTGTGGCCAAATTACACGCTGTATTAAGTTTAAAAATCATTTTAATTGTTACGAAATTAAAGAGCTAAATGAATGGCATTTTATAAAACCGGGAGAAGAAATTGTTAGTTTTCCTACGCAAAGTTATGAACTCGAAAAAAAGGACGTAGTAATTTTTGACTATAGAATCTTTAGCGATAAATAATGTATTTAAATCCAAATTGCGCTGTATACCGTAATAACTAAAATGTTATAAATAAATTACTTAGTGTTAATTTCGTTTCACATTTACTGATTTTTTGTAGTTTCATAGTTTTCGACATGGATTATCACGTCACTTTCGAACCATCAAAAAAAAAATATTTTCCTGCTCGGAAAACACTTCCGAAGACGAATTTTTGAAAAAACTTAAAAACATTTTTCCATTTCTAATATTGAAATAGTGCAAGTTTTTGATAATGGGTTCTGTAATGATTGGGTTGATCATGATTTCAGTAAAGGTTTAACAAAAAATCAATCACAACTGAAATTAATTGTAAAGGTTATGGATAAGACGTTTCCGTCTAATGAAATGAGAGATACACCATTTCAAAAAAGGTATTTTTATTCTATTTACAGATAAATTTTGTGCTTATTAGTAATGTATAATTTAAAAAATTTCAACTAGTGATTCAACAAGTGCTCTTCAAAGTTTATCAGTTGTCTCTAGTTCACAACAATCTGGTCTTCCACGACCATATCAAATTACCAGATTTCCCGATAATATAAATAAACTAATATCCGAAAAGAGTTCCGAGGTATTCTTAAGACCCAACAGGTCTATAATAATCCGAATATTATACGAGGACGTTTCAAGATATATAAAAACGTAACATTTATTAACTAATTACTGTAATTTATTTCTAAAAAATTGTAAACAAAATATTTTCAGATACCCAAGTAGTGCCGAGTATAATAGAATTGGTGAAGCCCTCATAACGAAACATCCATTTTCAGAAGATAGGCTAAAATTTCCAGGAAACGTGGGGCATGTGAGTATTTCATATTTGTTTTCAATTTATAAAAAAACTGTATGTATTCGGTGAAACTAAATTTCAGGAATCATGGATGGATACTCTACGAACGAAAATCAAACATGAACAAGAGAAAATTGCAAATCAAGAGAAGGATGTCACTGTTGTGGGAGAAATGAGAAATAGTCAGCGAAATGCTAAGAGAAAGTTACAGAAAGACGTTGCAAATGATCAAACCTCAAAAAATACAGTCTTGTTAAAGGATAATTTAAAGAAGAAAAGATTTAGTTCAATGGTAAAATTAAATATCTGATAAATGAGCTATTATCATTTAGCTTGAAAATATAAATTTATTTAAATTAATTTAAAAATAGCTCATGAATGGAATGGCCGAGGACCCTGAAAGCATAAATTCACACTTGCAAATTCTTAAAAAAGAATTAGATAAAGCGAATTTTTACGAAAGTCTGGAAGAATAAAAAATTTTGCGAACGGCAACTTATCGACAAGGTCTAGCATTCACAAAACATGTAAAAGATGTATTAGAAATATTTCCGATTCTCAAGAAAAGAAATATGGTACAAGGTTTTGGAAAAACTTCAAGAATTGTACGATAAAATTTAATGCCATGTTTCTTTATAGCTTATTAAAGAGTTAAACCTTTTACAAAACATAAGACCCTCCGCTGAACAAGTTATTGTTCCTCACTTTGCGCCAATCGCAAATAAATTGATAAATCTTGTCAGGACCCGAAAAAACGCCAAAGAAATTATATCAATCCTCGAACAAAAGAAAAATGTTTCTTCTGATGATGCTTTTAAACGTAATTAACTTTACAATAAACTATTAATATTTAATGGATATAATTTTATTTAATTATTTTAATATTGCAGATATGGAAATGAGAGCATCTCTTCTTTTGCTGCCCTGTGCTGTTGGGGAATCCAATGATTTGTACTTCACGACCGAGGTAAGATTGCCTACGTCTTAACCAATTATTTAATTGAATTTCGTGGAAATAGTTCTAACATTTTTGTAATTATTAATTTTAATATTACCAAATATAGGTCCCCAAATCTGCAACTCCAACGCTCTGTTTAGCGAATATTGATTTCACAACAACTTTACTTGACGTGGAAATTGAAAATGTAAAATTCGAAGTTTCCAGCATTGATCATGGAGTCGCAACCATTTTTGCTGGATATTATGCTTTTCGAATGGAATTCCCTAAAAAAACTATCTAAAACCTTAGAATATATTCAGAAAATTGTATTTAAAATTAATCCAGAAAAATATCTACCCCCATAATTAAATTTGTGAATCAAATGTCCCTCTAAGACCAAATTACGAAAAGTTTAATGTATAAGTAAATTCATTTGTGTCGAATAAAATTTGCATACGTTAATCGGAATGTGGAACTATTTAATTTGTGAAAGTGGCTAATTAGTTTGCCATTAATCACTTATTTGGTCTCGAAAACCCCGAAACGTGGACTGTAATCAGTCTAAGGGGGTGCCCTATTTTATTCAAAAAGGGACTTGATTATATCCAAAATGTTTCTCGAATCTTTCCATAAATGCGCTAAAATCTGTCCAAAAAGGCGATAAAATCAGTACATAAAGGGTCTAGCAATTGAAACGGGATTCGAAGCGGTCCGACACGGGACTCGTATCGGTCCGAAACGGGACTCGAAGCGGTCCGAAACGGGACTCGAAGCGGTCCGAAACGGGACTCGAAGCGGTCCGACACGGGACTCGTATCGGTCCGAAACGGGACTCGAACCATTTTATATATATAGAATAGAATAGAATAGAATAGAATAGAATGTGTGTTTATTGTGCAACAAAACAGTTTACAAATGAAACCAACAAGTTGTTACACTGCAGTCGTTAATCGGTTACTTAGTACATCAAAGATAAACAATAATAAGAAGGAATTTCGCTACAAAAACATTATTAAATTAAATTATGTTTTTGTACGTCGTAAAATTCGTCTTTTACGTTGTGTACCCAATCGGGTTTAAAATAAGAATATATATACAAAAAAAGCATAAAAATTGTAAAAACTAAGACGATTAACACATGTAGAGAATATTATATGTTGTCGATTTTCATATTTTTGGAATACAATTTTGAGTTGTTAAAAAGGTCAATTGATTGACCAAACTTATTTGAATTTCTCATCATTCTTTTGAGGGATAGAGTACAGGTCGTTTCAGGGTAAAACAAGTTTATTTGTCTTTGATTTCGGGTGGAACAGTTTAAGGATATTTGAGACAAGAGTTCCTGGCAATTTATTCTAGAATTTAATAGTCGATGTATATATTTTATGTCGGTTTTTATTAAGTTGTTTTTTATAGTGTCAAAGTGTATATAATTAAGAGCTTTAAAATAATCGTAGGGTAAATTTGATTTAAAAGAAAGACGTAGCAAATATATAAATTTCTTTTGAATTGATTCTTATTATATATATATATTTATATATATATATACATATATATATATATAATATATATATATAATATATATATATATTTATATATATATATATATATAATATATATATATAATATATATATATATATATATATATATATAAATAATAAATATATATATATATATTCCTAACGAAATTTAAAATTGATTTAACCTTGCATATCCTAATTAAACGCGACATCAAATTTCCAAACAACCTTATGGTTGCACGGTATAATTCCTCTGAACTTCCTCAAAATCTGTTACTGAACTGTAGCTCACGGTCGAAAAGGGGGAGAGGAAACCTTTTTATCGACCTCCACAAAAAAGTAACCTATTAAATAGAATCATGTTTAACACAAATCAATATGGTAGAATTCGGACATTTTTCACTAAAATAATTGGTCATGAAAAACACTTCCAAAAACGTTAAATATTTCTCGATTTTACTGAAATTTACAAATAACAACGATCTCCCCCGAGAGCGTACATATTGAATATATAGTATTTGAGAAAAATGCCTGGGCCCATCAAATGAAGACAACCTGTATTTACATATTTTATAAGTTAAATTACTATTTTTTTAATTTCCATGTTGGCGCAAAATTTTAAAGTGGTGGCGCCTAGTAACGCGTTATTACAGGCTATTTAGGGAAACTTAATAATAAAATAATATTTTACCATTTTTACGTAGCTTCTGCATTACAAGTTAAGATACTATTTTTAATTATTTCCTAATTTCCATGTTGGCGCAAAATTTTAAAGTGGTGGCGCCTAATAGCGCGTAGTTGGCACGTAATTAAAGGCTATTTTGGGAAACGTATTATTCATATTGTCATTCTGCGTTAAGTTGGTTCGCCAGGTTTCAAATTGATTTTGAGACAAATGCAAAATGTTTCGAAATAAAATATCGTTGGCGCGTAATAGCGCGTATTTTATTTTTCATAGAACAAAGTTTGTTACATAGAAATTTGTGAAATTTTCTGACTTTTTTTAAATTGTCTCGCCTGGTTTCAAAAATTATTAAACTTATGTATTTTTGCCTAATTTGAATATTTTTGAACTTAAAATTGCTGGAGCCCAATAGCGCATAATTCGAGCGATATTATGAAATATGTTTACTTTTTTTTCATGATTTTTGCCACTGAATTAAATAAATTTAAATGTGTTATAGGTCATGAAACCTTATGGCGCCAAATTTGAAATAGTGGCGCACAATAGCGCGAATGGGAACCTAATTATGTGCTTTATTTTTTTGCAATTTGTAATTATTGGCGAGCTGGCGTCAACTTAGCCCGCCTAGTTTCTTGAAATTCCAATCTGGCGCGTAAAAGCGCGTAATTGGCGCGTTATTTTGAAATAAGAAATTTTGATTTTCGTTTGATTGGCGTGCCAGGTTGACAACTCCACATTGACCTCTAAAACCGCTTCATTTAGTGAACTTGTTTTCTAAACCATCGCGAGAAATAACGTCGTGTTGGTTCTGGAACTAGCTTGGCCAGGTCGGTTCGCTTAGAATTCATTTGCAAAATAACACGGCGAGGAACTTAAAATACTTTCAATTTCCAAAAAAATAACGCGACTAAAATTCTAAATAATTTTAAATCCTGTTTCTATAGTAAACATGATTAACTAATGGTCTTAGGATAAATTTTCGTAACCAAACTGAAGCGAGTCAAGAAACAATGGAAATCGCTTCAAACTGAGTTTATAACCGATTTTACTATCAAGTTTAATAAGGCACCCAAGACCAGAAAAGTTCCTCATAATAAGAAATGTTTTACTTAAAGAGCCTCAAATAAGCAGAACATTCAATTTAAAATTGTGTATTAGTGTTTATTAATTCTTGGCACTTTATTAAATTGAAATTTTCTTTTAACTTCCTTGCACATTATCAAGAGGTATCTTATTGATGTTTGATGATGTTCAAATATTTCTTCTTATAGGCTGCAGCCCAATCAATGATTGAACGTGGCACAGGTGGCGCTATTGTCAACCTGTCCAGCGTCGCCGCTTTGGCTCCTTTGATATCCCTTTCAGTGTACTCTTGCTTAAAAGCTGGCACTTCTAACTTTATGAAATCCATGGCTCATGATCTGGCGAAGCATAAGGTAAGGGACATTTATTTTAATCTTAAAGATCCACGGTGAGAAGATAACTTAGTAGTTAAAAAATCACATGGTCTGTCAAATTTCAATTTCAATTAACGGGTCACGTTGTGCAATAATTGGTGGCTTAACTGGGGAGTCGGGGTCTTCATCATGCAACCCCTAAGGGCGGTGGCGCACTGGGATATGTAAGTCGTGATCAAACGGTCCTAACTCCACCTCCGACATCAGTCAGGTAGGGACCAGAAACTGGGGTCCGCTCAGGCTAACGGTGATGGTCCCGGCCACATCTGGTGTCTCGGACGAACTGATAGCCGGCTGTGCGTCAGCAGTTCTCCACTTGAGGTGCTGTGACTCTGTTTCCCAGCCTTTTGGAGGCACACTGAAATACCTGGTCTCAGCTGTGCTGGGTTACGTGGGTTGCATTGTGCCCGTCTTTTACTTTTATGAGCTTTTTCTGAAGGGCTTGGTTCTTTACCTCTCTAGGTAGGGTGTCGGCTGGAAGTTGCTTGTGCATTTCTTATCTATGCCACAGTTATGCATGAAGTAGGAGCTTATCATTACATTGTTGCGCCTTTTGTCGGGTTGAGTGGCTTGCGTAGAGTGTGCGACCGTTATTGATATAGGCTCTACTACCCAAGACTGTTTTTTTCACCTGTCCGGGCTTGTGGACGCTGGCGTAGGGTGTTCTTATAAGACCACCGCTGTAGTAGGCCTTAATTGATTCATTTGGAGCACCAGTATATAAATTTTCTTACCACATGTCAAATAAAAATGGTTATTTAAGAAACTAGAATGTGAAAGCTTTTGAAATAGGGTCATTTTAAAACTGGCTTTCTTAAATTGCATTTTGACAATCAACGTGTTTCGTTATTCTGAGGACATCTTTACTCTTTATTTTCCTACAAATTACTATGTCCAGTGGGTAGATTGTGTTTTTTTATCTGTTTGGAAAGTTTTAACAGCCTATCTGATTATTTTTATTATTATTATATTAAACCAGTAATGTATTTATTTATTCTTAATGATATTGACTATGTTAAGGCAATCCACTGACTTTAGGATCTAGTTTACCTGGCACAAAGGAAAATTTAAGCGACGTTCACCAAATGTCGGTATTAAAGAACAAATAAGATACGGTGATGATTTTAATTTTTAGGGTTAGGCAGCATTCTTGTTAAGGCTGATGGAAATTGAGAGCAATGTGAACAAGTTGGCAAGCCAAAATATACCTCTCCTCGGAAGAATTATCCCTAGCGGTATTAATCTCTGGAGATAACCCATAAAGATATATCTCCGCAATTCAGAGTTATTTTTTTAAAAACATAATCCCGGTTCAACCCCGCAAGGTATACAAGTTAATTATAATTAAAATAATTGAGACGAAACAACAGAGTTTAATTTATTCAGAATATTATAAATTAAGTAGTTACAACAGTGAGTTAGACGAACTAGAACAACGCACAATTGAATTTAACCCTATTTACAGTACAAGTTTTTCAGTTAAATATAATACGAAGCCAATTTTAATGAAAGAAATAACTAAAGAGGGTATTTGTAATTTTCTCGCTTACGAAATACTTGCCGCATCTTTAACGGTCATTTTATTTCAAATTAAACATCTTAATCAGTCGAGAAAACGTTTAAAATAAATTACGAAGTAATGACGACCCAGTTAAAAACCAGACCAACATAAGTGTAAGCGCACGATGTATACAATTCGATAAAAATATACGACTGAAAAAACGAAATAAAATACAAATAAAACGAAAGATATTTAAAATTAAAAAACTGATCCTAATAAAACGTGAATATACCCTCCACGTCACGCACATTCGAAATATGCAGAAGTAACGTTATACTATATCCAGTTTAAAATATTAGAGTATCAAAAAATAAAAATAACGAATAGAAAAATACACAATAACAACCCAATCAATCGGACTTCAGAAACAAAACTCATAGAAAAATATTATAACGCAGTCAAGCAATAAATTAGTTCAAATACTAAGAAATCAAGCAATAGAAAATATAATATCAAGAAGCGCAACACCTTAACCATTCACAAATACGATTTTCCACGTTATTATAATGAAACCGGATAAGCTTTTGGGCATGACTTACGCTCTTAAAGGTTCCTCTAAGACTGGACGATTTTGCGGGGAAAAGGAAAAAAACTTAAAAAATAGTAGATACAAATATAAGACAGAAAAAATCAATAATACCAAAGATTAGACAAACAAGATTAAATCAACATAATTTCATTCGTAAAAAAACCAGATTACGCCTTCATAAATTCATTCATAAAAAAATTCAAGACTTTATTACCTATTATGCTTACGATGAGTGTCTTATTTTCAGTTTAATTTATTCAGAATATTATAAATTAAGTAGTTACAACAGTGAGTTAGACGAACTAGAACAACGCACAATTGAATTTAACCCTATTTACATAACAAGTTTATCAGTTAAATGTAATACGAAGCGAATTTTAATAAACGAAATATCTACAGAGGGTATTTGTATTTTTCTCGCTTACGAAATAACACAAAAACCTTCTTTAAACCACTTCACACGAAAAAATGATAATTAAAAGCCAACAATACCGCCCAAAAGCTCAACACAATCAAAAAATTTAAATACAAAAACCCAATCAATCAGACCAGAGTAGAGCAAAAATAACGAATAGAAAATATTTAATAATATCCCAAATATTCAGGCTTAAGAGCAAAAATAACGAATAGAAAAAATTTATAATAATATCCCAATCAATCAGACTTCAGGATCAAAATAGCTCATAGAAAAATATTATTACGCAGTCGAGTAACAAATTAATTCAAAACCAAGCAATAGAAAATAGAAAATCAAGAAGCGCAACAACTTACCATTCACAAATACGAATTTTGGACGTTATTATAATGAAACCGGATAAGCTTTAAGCCACGATGTAACCACTTTAAAGGTTCCACTAAAACTGAACCGTTTCGAAAAATAAGCTTACAAAATCAACAATACCCAAGAATAGACAAAAAAACAACGTTATCTCGATCAGTAAAAATAACATGAAACCCTTACTTTGCCTGGAACCCAGATACTTTTTATATTTTAAAACAAGATTTGACCTTTAAAATTTCATACGTAAAAAATGTAGACTTTAAAAATTAAAAAAACCAAGTTCAATAAACAATATATACAGATATTGTATTAATACGTTTAGTAAAAAAACCCGCCTTATCATAATGGTTCCTTTACTTTAATATTTTCCTTAAGGAAGTCAATGGCTCGCCGGTGAACTATCCCGAGTTCAATTCCTGATCACGTTCAAATTTTACAATAAAGTACTAAAATATTTAATTAAATATAAGATTAATATAATCTATAAATACTTAATTAAATATAAGATTAATATAATTTATAAATATTTAATTAAATATAAGATTAATATAATTTATAAATATTTAATTAAGTATCAGATTAATATAATTTATAAATATTTAATCAAATATAAGATTAATATAATCTATAAATACTTAATTAAATATAAGATTAATATAATTTATAAATATTTAATTAAATATAAGATTAATATAATTTATAAATATTTATTTAATTATAAGATTAATATAATCTATAAATATTTGATTAAATATAAGATTAATATAATTTATTAATATTTAATTAAATATAAGATTAATATAATTTATAAATATTTCATTAAATATAAGATAATTAATATGATGTAGAATAAATTATAGTACCTAACGTTATAACTTTGTAAAGGACATTCGCCAAAGCTGTTTTTTAGGAAAACACCGTTAATTAACAAGCGTTGGTGGCTGAGTGGTTAGAGTACATCTCTTGCACGAGGCAGACCCGGGTTCCATTCCCGGCCGGCGCCAATAAATCGCAGATTGATGTTAAGACGAATACCGTGTACAATTGGTGGAAACCCTGCCATTGGATGTAGAGAGGTTGCATAACACTCAGCACTCGGTCCGTCCCAAAGTCATTCAGAAGAAGTTGGAGAGAAAGCGCCCATACAAACACAACAGATTCAACATCCACAACCGTCATAACACAAACACAACAAACTCAACACCAACAACCGTCATAACACGAACTCAACATCCAATTAATCCGTTAACGCTCACCGTCACCCGGTGGTTTTGCCAACCATTCGAGAAACTGCGAACGCAGTGATCCAAGAAACTGCCCCGAAAATGCGAACGCGTTCGCAGGCCTGACAGACAGACCCACAGACAGACAGACACGGTGATTGAATAACCCAGTAAATTAATTATATAGTATTAATTATTATTATTATTAAGTATTTTAATCATTGTTAACTGTTGTCAACTATTAAGGGCTTTACCGTTTAATAAAATTTTGAAATTGGCGCCTCAAAGATAAAAATTAGTATGCCATCTCTCATAGGCTATAAGAAAGATAATCACTTGATCATTAGAGATGTGGGTATAAGAAATATTTCGCTGGTCTGCTTGTTACTTGGATAAATTATTTTTACAAGCTTTTTGCCGCATCATTGTCATCGAAATAAACTATTGTACATAAATGGTAATTATTAGATGAGCGTTCTTACAAGGGTATTCATTCTCTATTTTTAATCAATATTACATTACGAAACTGATCTGTAACAACATTTTCCCTTGTTCAGTTTTCATATTACATAATCACATCGAGTTCAAATACCAAAATGCTATAAATACAGAATGTGAATGTCAAAATAATGTCTATTTAATAAAAAACCTATCCAAGTAGCTTTGTCTTTCAATTTCAATATTAATGACTTTATGCAAAAATAACCAATTACATTCCGAGGATTCAATCTGTGAGATTTTACAATTGGCGATTCCAGATGATCTAACGCGGGGTCACTTTTAATGGGGATGTAAAATAAAAAGTGTCGCACTAGATTTCATAAAATCATCCACTGGGAAATCAAGAGCAGTTTTCTCTGATATTTGTGTCTTCCACTGGTACTCATGCTCTCGCAGCAGATTCCAATTACTTTCTTTAACTAGTTGTCTGACAAAATTAGCATATTTAACTTGTTCACTAGAGCCAGTTATACACCTATAGCTTTTTATCTAAAACCTAATGGACAATTAGAAGGCAATTTGGCATAAAACAATTATACGTTAAGTTGAGTATAATCTATTTAAAACTATTTTAAATACTATTAATTACCTGATAAATACTTTTTATTTTCCAACTTACGGTTTTCTTTTACAAATATAAATTTTAGGCAAAATTTGCCCTGTGAGGCAGAGAAAAGGGACAGCTATTAAATAAAAAATGCTTTTATCAAAGCAGTTGAAAGGTTGAATTAAGGGGGAGTAATTGAGATCTATTAAGGGGCAGATATTAAAAATGTTTTAGGTTTAAAGAGTTTTGTTTTTGGAATTTTCAAAAGTGAAATATATTTCTAATATAATTTCCATAAATTTTCCTGAGCTTTTTTATATTTTAAAAAACCTTCCCTTAAATTTGAGCCTTGAAAGTATAACAGTAAACTGAGATAATTTTAAATTGTAAAGGATTACGTGTAAAATTACAGCATTTAATTTAGAGTAGTTTTACTCTGTAGCTTTCCCAATGGCTGGCATTTTGTGGGGGATTTTTTCTCTATGGGAAAAAGCATGGGTGACTTTGTATCACGTGACACTGAAATCACTGTATAAATACATATAAAACAGAAACTAAACTAGAAAAAAGTCATAAATAAAAGAGATTTGCAATAAATTTAATCAAGACTTGGTTCAAGTTAACAGAGAAAATTTGTACGTAACTATATTTTCTATTTTCACGATCAACAGATGACATTCTCTTCCTATAGAGAGAGCCTGCAAGTGCAAAGAGAGCTGTGTGTCTTGCCCTTTCGCTTAGAAAATATGTTTTTCTTCCAGTAACAATAAATTCTAATAGATATTTCTAGAAAGAAACATGGCTGTTTTAATGTAACTCTTAAGTAACTTTTTTATTACCAGCCCTTATTTGTGTGGAGCTTCAGATTTCCATTGGGCATGCCAACGCTATATAAAGCTCCGTGTTGTTATGTGTAATTCTACCATGGATTAATGAGGTTAATGAATTCATGATTCTACTTTAAACGAAAAGTTTAAAAACAATGCAAACTATGATAGATAGAATTTAGTATATGATTTATATAACATCAATTAAATTCATCAAGATAATAAGCTTACCTCGAACGTTTCCAACTCCTTCGACCGTTTAATTTCTTTTATATTCATACAACATTTTTAATTTCACATATAAAATAGCAAATAAATTAGGTGATAACTCATTACGAGTACTAATTTTCAAAATAAATCTGCACGAGCTAGTTACAATTACGTAGCAGAGCAGACGTCTATCCAAATTAAATAAAAAAAGCTTTTATCAAAGCAGTGGGAAGGTTGATTTAAGGGGTAGTTGGGATCTATGAAGGCAGAGATATTAGAAATGTTTTAGAATTAAAGAGTTATTTTTTGGAATTATTTTAAAAAGCAAAATATATTTCTAAAATAATTTCCATCAATTTTTCCTCTACTTTTATATATTTTAAAACCCTTTCCTTAAATTTGAGTCTTGAAACTGTAACAGTAAACTGAGAAAATTTTAAATTGTAAAGGAGTACACGTGTTTAGTTCAGAATTATGTATATTCTAATTGAAATATTTAAAATTAATTTTAAAATCGGCCGCCATGGATATAAAATAGGGCTGTGGGATAAAAAATTCGAAGGTAAAAGACATACTACCAAGGATTTCTGGCATTGATTTTCAATGCTATAGACGTAGTGCTTCCATATGCGGGGAATTTTTCAACCTTTAAAAATGCTAAAAGGGGAATAATGCAATTTAAGAGGGAAAACGGGAAAAACGATGGGAATTTAAAAAAGGGTCATTATAACACTAATGAAAGTCACAATCTCAATATCTAAAGCAACTTTTGAGGATATGTTTATGCAAAATTATTCAAATGTAAGTAATTTTGTAATAAATAAAACCTTCAATTTGGATTCATTTTCAGAATTAATCTGAATATCTATATAAATTAGTATTAAAAGCGAGGGATACAAAATGGAAATTTCTAGGTCCAAAACGCAAAAAACGGGATTTTTCATTTAATGAAACTATCGCAAGAGGAAAAATTTAGATATCAAATGTGGAAGCCCTGTATAGACGTCTGCTATGCTGTCGTAACTGGATTCTGCAGTTTTGTGTTTCAAACTACTACTCGCAAAATATTATAACCTTAATTAATGATTAATTTGCTGTTTTATATGTTAAATTAATATTTTGTATAAATACATATGAAATTAAACGGTGAAAGGAGTTTGCAACTTTCTATGTAAGCTAATTCTCTTAATGAATTTATAAAACAGACATGTACTAAATTCTATCTATTCAAGTCTGCACTTATTATTTTAAACTTCTGGTTTAAAGTAGAATACTTCAGTATTTAAATTTGGCATGCATCATGAAAAACTGAAGATCCTCGCAAGTCAAGTACCCGCTGGTAGTAAAAAAGAGTGACATTAGAGTTACATTAATATGACCAATTGACCACATTTCTTTCTAGAAAGGCCTGATGAAATGTGTGCAGTTACACTGCAGTAGCATGTTTGAATTGTTAAAGGGACTTTCAAGAAAGACTTAGTCGAATTGAAATAAGTCATTCAGTCGTAACTTTGGGTTTACAATGTACGGCATGTTAAGTTTAATAACTTTCTTGATTAAATTTATTGTAAATCTCTTTTATTGATGACTTTTTTAATAGTTTAGTTTCTATAATGAGTTTCAGCAATTTAAATGCTGTAATTTTACAAATAATCCTTTACAATTTAAAATTTTCTCAGTTTACGGTTACAGTTTCAAGGCTCAAATTTAAGGGAAGGGTTTTTAAAATATATAAAAGCTGAGGAAAATTGATGGAAATTATTTTAGAAATATATTTCGTTTTGAAAATTCCAAAAACAAAACTCTTTAAACCTAAAACATTTTTATTATCTGCCCCTTAATAGATCTCAATTACTCCCCCTTAAATCAACCTTTCAACTGCTTTGATAAAAGCATTTTTTATTTAATCTATTGTTGAGCGAGCTACCAATACCCGTCTTCATTGGTCAGTATATAATTCCTTATTAGCTCAATTCCTACTCGTCCGCTTTAGAGGCTTTTCGTTAAGATCAATTGACAATCTGAAGTTCTCGTTTCCGCCCTTAAACGGCTTTTCTAAAAAAAATGAAGATAATGTTTATGGATTTAATTTTCTTCAATTTCTACTACGATTGGTATCTGCTTCTCTCATCCATATCGATTGTTTTCTTTTTGATGTGACTACGTCGGCTTATGTACCGAGGATTAATGACCATTTATAAATTGCACTTTGGTTTTGGTTACATAGACAAAGTGCATGTTCTATTTAATCTATTTCAATAATTAATTCACTGATTACGTAAAATACTCATTAAGACAAGTGGTCATTTGCATAAAAAATTATAAGGAATGGTTTCGATGCAAGCCCTCAAAACAACGTATATAATGTTCTGACCCCGCTAATTTATATTTGCACTTTAAAATCATGATAATATATTACGAATTAGGTCTTTTAATTAATTTATAAATAAAACTTGACAGAACCTGTGCATAGGATAATTAAGAAAGAAAACACCACTTCAATTACACTTTATTCAAACAGAAAAGAGGGTATTTTCGATTCATGGCCAACTGTTTTCCGAAGGGATGTTTGAATTGTAAACGTAGAAAAATGTCTCTATTTTAGGAGTGCATAAACGATTTTGAAATATTCTTCGAAAAACTTCTTTTCCATGGTCTATTCGTTAAAAGGGATATAAATAAATACTTAATTTATTAAAATTAAAAATTTTGAGCTGTACGTTTCTCACATTCATTTACTTATTTTAATAGGGAAGAAATAAAGTAAAAGAGTATCGTTCGCGGAAGATTTATTTTTCTGTTTGGATGACAACGTTGTGCTGACTAGAACATTCGTGATCTCCATGCGAATGATTAGTAATCTAAATAGGATCTTTCAATTAGCAGAGTACATAACTACCATTATTTTACAAATAAATCTAACGTTGTTCCAACGTCAAAAACAGTCGGACCTACATTATTTACATAAATGATAACAGTCGAAGTTCGGTTCACACCGAGGGATACCTATGTTTGTCCTACCATTAGATCAAAGGCAAATGCAACGTAAACCCATCGTCTGAACCAAACGTCGGCATAAGATTGGACCTAACATTTAAGGTACAGTCGGGCGGATTAACATTGCCGAACGCTATGTTTTAATTGTGGCTCCTTGAACCAGGATTCCCGTGGTAGAGAACGCTATCATTTTACTCCTGAGAAACCCAGCAACTGATATCGTTCGTCCTCATTTAATTCTCGCGATACCCTTCACGATTCTCCAAAGGAGACTCCTACCACTCCCCGTCAGACGACCGCCGCAGCCGTGGCACTTTCCAAGACCATCGAAGCTCTCCGTGGCGTGGATCAAATAAGTCACAGGAATTCGGGAAACGGCAACCGACGACGGCATTGGAAGGAGCCCGGTCGTCTACCCATACGCAAATCTTACGTTACAATATGCGAGAAAGCTTTAATAGTAAATTTAAAAAACTTTTATTAATGAATTGACAATTAAAGAGCTCCAAAATAAGAAATGGAAGTTTGTTAAGTAATAAAATTTTCGTAAAACTAATTTAGCAGCTGTCAAACAAATAAGATTTTATTATTTTGACTGTAGAACAGAAAAAAATACTGTATTAGCCATTTATTATTTTCCTAAAAATGGATGTAGTTGTCAGCTCTGCCAATGAATATTATAGAAGTATATCAGTCGCGCTTGTTTGTCACGGTAAGGGTGTTCAACGCCCACATACTGATTGTTGTTGGCTGTAAACGCACATGTCATTCGAAAACCGGTACAAGCGGACGTTTTCTCGAATTCAGAAAAAAATGGAGTTTAATTTCGCAGGAAAACGAGTGGTGGTTACCGGTGCTACTAGAGGTAAGCCGTACTTAAAAAATGCATACCTAAATTTTTAATGTCAAAATAAAAATTTAATTTGTATTTGTTAAAACCGTGCTCACAACAAACGCGGTTAATAAATTATAAGAAGACCTGAATATAAATTTTCCATAAAATATGGTTGGCCACAGGTCGTATTTCGATAGTCTTGGCGCAAAGGTCATTTATAATTTATATGGCGCCAGCCATTCAAGCGTTATGGCTTTGACGTTGTTTAAGGTGAAACTATGGCGTTTTCTGATATTTACCCATACGATCATCGGTTTAGTAAACACGTCAAGATAATAAACCAAATCAATATATATTTATTAAAAGGTGGGCTTTTCCACGTTAATCTTGATCCAAATCTTTGTCTTTCGTTTCTGCTTACATAAAGGAAAGATAGTCTGCTACGTAGATATAGAGTTTACTCTATTTCGGAAGTCTTTTAATTTCTAGCTTGATGGCTGTTATTATAAAGAACGTCGTCATTTTGTTATTAATTTTTAAGGTATTTAAATTAAGATATAATTGTTTGGTTTTTTGGAATACAATATGAATTAAATGTTTTAGAAGAAACTTGTTTTTTTGATAATATTAGGGCTTAATACATAAACACGCGATAATTATTTATTTAAGAAAAACTTTGGGTGAGAAAGGTCTAAGAGAGAAGGTTGGCTTTAGAGGCCTGCGCCCCCGCCGCTGCTAGTTTGGAACGCGCCGCCGTTTTTATCTCGTGCCCCCCTTTACGAGGGAGAGGGCGAAATATTGAAAGAGGGATTGGAAAGCCGCCGGCCGTGTTGCCATATGGGCGCTTAAAATTTGGTTTCTTTTATGGTACTCTATTTTGTACGCCGATAAATTTTCTTACAGCTATATTCTTATTACTATAATAGCATTGATTTTTTCGAACTGTCGTTCAAAAGGCTATAAACTTTTTCTGATACCACTACCAAAGGCTAAATTTCCTTCCTAGTTCATTGCTTTAATAATCAGGTAACAGCGATTTCAAAATTACCTTCGTAGTTCATGGTTTTAATCATCAGGTAAGAGCGATTTTGTTGGGCTGGAATTGGGCTGTATCGAAGAAAGAACCATTTTTGTTTGGGCGAGATTTTGGACTAGTTACCCAATTTTTAGTTATTGGGATCCATAAAATTAATCTGGCAACTCCGCCAACGCCACCGCTGGCTCAAAAATTGCCGTTCGCGGGTTTGAGAACTAAAAACACGTAACGTAACTCGTATAGTCCCGTTGTTAATTTAGGAGCTTACACCAGCTAAAAACATCTGGGAAATGGGGATGATGGTTTTACAATTTTAACTTATCTGAGGGAACTACTCCCTAGCGTTTGGTTCTAGAGCGTTACTGTTGAATGCAAAGCGTTCTTATCTATAACCTTTGAATGCCAACAGAATTTTATTTACTCAAGGCAATTACAAAATTTTCAAAGTTTCCCTAACTTAAAGCAAGTTCTGTGATGTTTTTTTTTTAAAAATGGATCCCAATTTATCAAATATATAAGTGCCATAGTTAAAAGTTAAATCTTATATTAAAATTCAATTTGTAATTTATGATTATTTTTCGGTAATAAATTATCTACTGATTTTTATCTTAATAATTTGAAAATTGAACGATTACAAACAATTTTACATAAAAATTTGTTTAAACGCCGGCGTACGCCGCCGTCGCGGGTCACTTTTGGTTGCCTTAGAGGAAACATGAAATACGTTTGCTGACAACTTCAGTCTTCTATTGGATATATTGCTAAATATAGCAACCTATTTAATAACTAGGGATTTGCCTATGCCCACTCATACAGAGATTAACTTTAAAATATTTATAAATGCCTCTCCAAACGTTACGTGGTTTTAGCTTTTAAGCGACGTAAACCTGTTTTTTTTTTTTAATTTTTCCATGAATTAAGATTTCCTTTTGTGTTATATAAATATTTTAAGTTTCTTTATTGAGGAATAAGGCGCTTCACAACACAAGGGGGCTTTCCCGCTTCTGCCTAATAACTAATTAGCACGTGCCTTTGAGCGTGCATCGCGCGTCTTTATGAAATAGAAGCGGGAAAGGTTCCTAGTGCTGCGTAGCACCATCTTCATCATAGTTGCAGTATAAATATTTCTCATTCAAATTATCTGAATCAACTGCGTCTATATTTGGCCAGGTATTGGACGAGAAACTGCCAGGCTCTTGCATAAGCTGGGAGCCCATGTCATAGCAGTTTGCAACAACCAGCAATGTTTGGACGAACTGTTTACTGAGGTATGAAGATGGATCAAGCACGTAGATATAGAAAGTCTAAGGGGGGGGGGACGGGTTTTAACACAAAAAGATGAAATCGCGAGCGCGAAATTTTTCGTTAGCAATAACGCATATTTAAGGTACTGGCTAGACTCGGGACGAGTGACAATGACATTTCCGCACGTGTATCAAACGAATAATATTAATGATCCTATTAATATATTTAATATATTAATATATTTTACTGTGCTGCGTTGCGGATATTTCAATTCATGTTTAAGACTTAAGGCCCAAACACACATACGGTTCGCAAGCGATTTCGCCTGCGAATTTTCGCGCACGCGCCCATGCGCCATGACTATCATTCTGTTAAGTCACGCGACGCGACGCGATTGCCAGCGGAATTTCGCGCGCGAAGGCTATGTGTGCATCCGCCTTTACTGTTTATTTCTTAATGTTGCGCTCCTTTCGTAAGAAAGGAATCAAGTCCTAAGGGGGGGGGGGGTTGAACCCCCTAAACCCCCCGCTTATATACGTCCTTGAGATGGATAAAGAAAGCTCCATATATACTTACTTTTCTTAGAACTTTTATAATAATTTAGAGCTATTTCTCGAATGAGCTAACATTTTGGATTTTGGCTGAATTACACATTAAATCATCAGAATGATAAAACCAAGAATGTATGTATTTATACCTAGGGAGAATGTCTATGTCGAGATGGTTTTTAGCCTTTTCTCAATCCACCCGTTGTTCCCCCCAGTACGCTCCTCCACTTAAAATGAAACGAATAGTCCCGGTATTTCATTGGCTGCTTAAAATTTACGTCACCTAATACTCTTTACAGACGAGGCTTATAAAACCGGGTTTAGAACCCGTTTTTGAAACAAGAGATTATTTAGCTATACTGAAATGTGCTATAAAAATTTAACTTGGGTTTACTGAACCCAGTTTTATTAGCCTCGTCTGAACAGGGTATAACGCGATGGAAATCAAACGCCGGTGACGTTTTGTCTTTCCCCCCGCGCGAGACTGGGGAAAGGCGTTCAACGTGCCCGGCGATTGTCGCAACATAATAATCCTTCCTAAATATAAATAAATACATTCTTGCTAAAACAAAAGCGAAAAAGTTAAGTAGTCTTTCCTTAAAAAGCAAAACCCTAGCTTATCTAATTGGGTACCTAGTTTACTGCTGGAAGTTTTTGCTTATTTGTATAGTTTTTTAATTTGTTCCAAGTCGAAAGTTAATTCAATCGATCACGTCTTTTATTTGTCCTCGAAGACCTATGAGTCCGAGAATCTCGAAATGTTTGCAATATCTTAAAATAGTGCTAGGGATCTGTGTGTATTAGTTTAACGTATTGTGTCCATCGACGCCGGTGTTCACACGATTTATCTCTGTATCTTAGGGCTACAAAGACACATGATACGTCAATCGATTGGACATGTCTTGACCTCATCTGTATTGTTAACATTTGTGAGATTAGCCCTATTAGTAGTTTTGGGAAATTTTTGAAATTAAATGTAAATTTAATTTTTGAAATTAAGACCAACGTGGCATAGCCAACTAAATACATACAGGCCATGATATGTATTTTTTTACCGATTTTTTATTTGGCTGGGGCCATTTGTTATGTATCACCGCTAGATGGCAACCATATGGGTAAAAACTTCAAAGCACGGCCAACTTCGATAATGAGTAACTGGCTGTAGTTCGGGACTGGTAGGTTGAAGAGTTGGTGATTTTAGTATACTTTTCTCGACGGACCTTGGAGTGGGAGCAGTTCCTAGTCATGATATTCATTATATTTGAAATATTTGGTAAGTTTTTATTGTTAAGTTGATATTAGAGGAGTGGAACTTTAATGTTTCATGTTTCCTTTCTTTCTTGTTAGTATTATGAAGTACTTTGCTATGCCCCTAGTTTGAGTTCCTATCAAGATTTATCTTGCATAATTTGACTATGCATCTTGTAAACTACTACTATTTTTGTCATATCAGAGCCAAAGTTTTTGTGATACATAGCTGAGTGTGATTAACAGCAAAATGTGAAGTACAACAATAAGCCAAGAGTACAAAGCTGATTGTGATAATTGAAGAACAAAGCTGATTGTGATAATTGAAGAACAAAGTTGATTGTGATAATTGAAGAACAAAGCTGATTGTGATAATTGAAGAACAAAGCTGATTGTGATAATTGAAGTACAAAGTTAATTGTGAAATATGTAGTACAAATTTATGAAATTGTACTAACAACAAAATGGTTCATTATTGCATAATCAAGAACTGGGAATCCAATAATAAGAAACTGAGCAGCCAAAAAAATCTAAATGCTTCCAGTATTAGTTTTCATAAATTTCCTGATGACGATAAAAAGAGTGATGCTCGGGAAAAAGTTATTTTGTCTAAATTAAAAGGAGATGATGAAAACAAACCAGCATTGAAGCTGCATTCTGATTCACGCTTGTGTAGCAAACATTTTCTGAACTCTGATTATAGACCAAGCTTAAATCAAAGACGAAAAAGGCTTTTACAACATGCAGTTCCTTCAGTGTTTCAATTTGAAATCGTAGTAAAGAAACCAAGAGTTATAACTACCGATGAAATTAACCAACAAGCCGCTAATCCAACTATTTTGATAAACTCGTCTCCCTCAATTTCAAATAGGAAAACTCCTTTCAGTCCTAGTTTTTCAAGAAATAGATCTCATTTAAGTCCAAACGTTTCAAGAAATCTAAGTCCTAGTCTTTCAAGTCCTTTAAGAAATGGATCTCATTTAAGTCCAAACGTTTCAAGAAATCTAAGTCCTAGTCTTTCAAGTCCTTTAAGAAATAGATCTCATTTAAGTCCAAGTGTACGTAAAGTCGAAGCAAAGAAACAGGAAGAGCAATATGGAAACCTGCAATCTAATACCTCTAAAACACAGATACCTGACAAAACAAACTGTGGTTCACCTCAAAAAGTTGTTTGCGATCGTGCAAATCAGTTAAAGAAGAGGAGACTATTTCTTGAAGCTGAAACTTGTAACATAAGTCCCACCAAGAGGCTCCTTTCAAGTTATTCTCAATCAACCCGACTTACTAAGCAAATCAAATCTGTACATAAGAGTTCTTTAAGTACTTCATCAAAAGAAATATCATTAGAGGATATTAATAACATTTTGCAAAGTTCGTTGCTGGTAAAGTTCCTTCTAAAGTCTGTTTTTTTTACGTGCTAACGAGTAAAGCATCTAGTGATGCAATTGAGATGTTCTTTAGCCATGTGAGACAAATGGGGGGCTACAATAATACAATGGATGTAAGAAGTTGTGTCAATGCCATAGAAACTACCCTAAAAATTGGATTGATGAAGCCATCGAAATATGGCAATGCAGATAAAGATTCTAAGCTCATAACCAGTTCAAGTACTAGTTTAAAAGAAATTCAGGGTCTTGCGAAAATTGAAAAATGGAAATGTTCAAAAGAAGACTATCAAAAAAGTTCCTTACAATGTAATGATGATACTCAATCGAATTGGAAAAGTTGATGTCAGAGGTGAATTTTATCACTATTATATGTTTTTAATTACCTTTTGTTCTAACTAAATTATAATAATATTCCATTTTGAGATTCATGCCCAATTACAGTGAGAAACACCGCAGTGGCTATGATTGCTGGATTTATTGGCAGAGTTGCCGAAGAGAACTTCACATGTTCTTTTTGCCTCGACTTGCTTAACCAACCAAAAAACAATTCTCCAATATTATCTTATGTGAACTTTTTAGACCGAGGAGGATTGAAATATCCGAGTAACTACCTAATAAATGTGTTGGTAATTGTAACAGATTTTGCAATGGCAGTTTTACCATGTCTACCACGACAAAATAACCTAAAATTTTGGAATTCATTTTAATTCCCTATATAACGAAAGCTTTCAAATGTCAGTGCGAGGAGTATGAAAACCTTTGTAAAATAATGATTACAAAATATGTAAGACCTCTCCTCGATAATTACGCAAATGAAATAACTGATCTCAAACAAAAAAGAAAGAACTATAACAAGAAACCATTGTCAAGAAAGTACCTGACTCTTTAAGGAAATTAAGTTATATTGACTGAAATTTCTAATTAACTGTATTCTTTTTATTTTGAAACATGCTTTGCGAGATGATAGTAATTATAATAAATAATTTTTAAACATGCTTTTTGAGATGATAGTAATTATAATAAATAATTTTTAAACATGCTTTGTGAGATGAGAGTAATTATAATAAATAATTTTTAAACATGCTTTGTAAAATGATAGTAATTATAATAAATAATTTCAAATTAATAATAATAATGATAAAAGAAAGATAAAAATATAGATATGGAAACTACCTTACTTTTAAAATCCAAATTCAAATTTCCCGCGCTTCTAAACCCCATATGATCGCCATCTAGGGGTGTTCATAAAATCGCTAAGTTGCCCTATTCTATTTTTACATATCATGGCCTGTATGTATTTAGTTGGCTATGAAAACACAGATACCTGACAAAACAAACTGTGGTTCACCTCAAAAAGTTGTTTGTGATCGTGCAAATCAGTTAAAGAAGAGGAGACTATTTCTTGAAGCTGAAACTTGTAACATAAGTCCCTCCAAGAGGCTCCTTTCAAGTTATTCTCAATCAACCCGACTTACTAAGCAAATCAAATCTGTACATAAGAGTTCTTTAAGTACTTCATCAAAAGAAATATCATTAGAGGATATTAATTACATTTTGCAAAGTTCATTGCTGGTGAAGTTCCTTCTAAATTCTGTTTTTTTTTTTACGTGCTAACGAGTAAAGCATCAAGTGATGCAATTGAGATGTTCTTTAGCCATGTGAGACAAATGGGGGGCTACAATAATACAATGGATGTAAGAAGTTGTGTCAATGCCATAGAAACTACCCTAAAAATTGGATTGATGAAGCCATCGAAATATGGCAATGCAGATAAAGATTCTAAGCTCATAACCAGTTCAAGTACTAGTTTAAAAGAAATTCAGGGTCTTGCGAAAATTGAAAAATGGAAATGTTCAAAAGAAGACTGTATCAAAAAAGTTCCTTACAATGTAATGATGATACTCAATCGAATTGGAAAAGTTGATGTCAGAGGTGAATTTTATCACTATGATATGTTTTTAATTACCTTTTGTTCTATTTAAATTATAATAATATTCCATTTTTAGATTCATGCCCAATTACAGTGAGAAACACCGCCGTGGCTATGATTGCTGGATTTATTGGCAGAGTTACCGAAGAGAACTTCACATGTTCTTTTTGCCTCGACTTGCTTAACCAACCAAAAAACAATTCTCCAATATTATCTTATGTGAACTTTTTAGACCGAGGAGGATTGAAATATCCGAGTAACTACCTAATAAATGTGTTGGTAATTGTAACAGATTTTGTAATGGCAGTTTTACCATGTCTACCACGACAAAATACCCTAAATATTTTGGAATTCATTTTAATGCCCTATATAACGAAAGCTTTCAAATGTCAGTGCGAGGAGTATGAAAACCTTTGTAAAATAATGATTACAAAATATGTAAGACCTCTCCTCGATAATTACGCAAATGATATAACTGATCTCAAACAAAAAAGAAAGAACTATAACAAGAAACCATTGTCAAGAAAGTACCTGACTCTTTAAGGAAATTAAGTTATATTGACTGAAATTTCTAATTAACTGTATTCTTTTTATTTTGAAACATGCTTTGCGAGATGATAGTAATTATAATAAATAATTTTTAAACATGCTTTTTGAGATGATAGTAATTATAATAAATAATTTTTAAACATGCTTTGTGAGATGAGAGTAATTATAATAAATAATTTTTAAACATGCTTTGTAAAATGATAGTAATTATAATAAATAATTTCAAATTAATAATAATAATAATGATAAAAGAAAGATAAAAATATAGATATGGAAACTACCTTACTTTTAAAATCCAAATTAAAATTTCCCGCACTTCTAAACCACATATGATCGCCATCTAGGGGTGTTCATAAAATCGCTAAGTTGCCCTATTCTATTTTTACATATCATGGCCTGTATGTATTTAGTTGGCTATGAACGTGGTTAAAAATTACATTTCTAGTTAGTACTGATCATTTGTGAACTACGTTTAAACATTTTAATTTCGTACCAATTGATACTGGTGCCATCGAACTTGTTCGCGTTGCACTACTTTTTTTCCAAAAACTAGTAAATCGAAAATTTATTCTACGCAATTTAACCCGGCCACCTGAATTAAAGCAGTAAAAGTCGCTAGATGACTTTTATGAACTGATCATTAATATAATTATCAATGTCTTGAATTTTAAATTATGTATTTAAAAAAATAAATAGATCGGGGGATTCTGTGTTCTTAAATGGCCGTGACGTCTTGTTATAAATGACTTATCGAAGTTTTCGGATTTTTGTATCATAATTTTTTTCCAGCCTTTTGGTGGTCGGATGGTCGCTTAACTAAATTATGACGCCATTTTACGTCTTCGCCATTATTATAATTATTATTAAAGTTAGAACCCCTTATCATTTATACACAAAGCTATCAATAAGTATTTCCACAAAATGACACACCTATTGAACATAATTCTAGACCTATAATTATCAAAAGAATTCCTTATAAAATATAAACAAAGGCCACCGAAACCAATGATCATACACAAAAAAAAATTATAAAACAATTCTTTGAGTGACTGCTGTCAAAGAGATATCGAAATATAAATTTTTCTCAACTCTAAAACATAACGATTGAACAGCAACGATTTTTCGTTCGTAGTCGAAAAGATTTAAATGAATAATAGGTAAGTAAACCACTGGTTGGTGTAAGTAAGCTTGAACCCCGTTTTCCTAGTGTTTTTATCTCTAATTCATTGGTCAAATTAAGAATTCAAACGGACTTGAATTAGCTTTTAAGTTTTAGCGTGACCGACGCGACGCTTTTCTAAGTATTATAGAGATTTTTCAGTAATTTCAACTAAAATAACGCGTGAAGAAATCATTGAAACTCTTTGTAAATTTTCATTAAATCAAAGCCTACATTAAAGGGGCTGGAAAGTGGGGTTTTGAAATCGTCTAGTGACGTGGTATCTCCAAAAAAATTCGGACCCTGCTTTATTTTCTTTTTCCCCGCTTGAGGAATTTGGCTCTGACGGAGATGTTTTGAAAATAGTGAGGAGCGACCCGAGACAGACTAGTGAGAGGTATTCATACGCGAGCTAAGATATTCGGGCCTATGTGGACGTGGTTTTGGTTCTAGTAAACTATTTTAATATGTATTTATTTATAATGAACGAGTTTAATTCAAATAAAAAACGGAAACGTGATGATGCGAAAATATCTCTTGTTGGTGAATTAGATGAAACTCGCAAATAATAATTAAAAAAATTACGAACACACTACTACCATGAATATATCTAGCTATGAATATACAATAGCAATAGCCTCTCTAACCTCCCGCTAAAATTTGGGTTGGGCTTATCTAGTCACGTGATCAATAATGTCTGCTCCGACCGAGAGAGGAGCATGCCGTCATTTCCTTCAGTCTCCTGATTGGCTGAAAACGCGTCACTGGTCTCGAAAGTTGCCACCCAAATCAAATCGACATGATAGAAGGGCTATATCGTAGGGTTGGATATTCATAGCTAGATATATTCATGCTACTACCAAAAGACCTTATCACTCAAATGAATTTTTCGTTAAACATTTGTTGTTTACTAAACTAAATCTCAATAAGGATTAATGAAATTTGAAAACTTCCTACGAGCTCAGCTAACACTAACCAAGACCACCCCCCACTTTCCAGCCCCTTTAAAACTTCCTCTCCAAACTTCTATACTACCTTCAAGTACTAATATTTTATATTTATGTCTGCAGCTGCCAGGTATTGAGCCACTGAATGTTGATTTGGGAAATTGGGAATTAGGAAAGGCTACTCTGGCGACCGTCGGACCCATTGACATTTTAGTAAATAATGTTGGAACTTTCCTTTCTGAATCTATATTGGATGTTACCGAAAAGAATTTTAACATGTAAGAGAATGTGAATCTGTATTTAGTTCCATTATCTTACGATGGATAGATAATGAGAATGAAAAGTAAAGTTTGAATACTTTTTAAAACTATTTATTTACATTTAGTCTCACTGATGTAAACCTTAAGTCTACAGTTTTTGTTTCCCAAGTAAGTTATAAGTTACATCTTCTACTGTCAGTGCTAACACTTTTTCATTTTCCAGTGGACGAATATCTTTAGCTACGTTCACACTTACCCCTTAAATCGCTTTATTAAGAAAACGTATTTTTAAAAGTGGCGTGAGAAATCAAGTCAATTCGCTGAGAATCAACTTTGAAAATGACAACGCGGGGAACAAAAATTGCTTGTATTTTACCAAAATAAAAACCGGACTGCAATTCAAATATTGTATAGTATAGTATAATATAGTTAACATGATTAAATAATTGTTTTAGGGTAAATTTTCCTAATTTTAAAATTCATGCCATAATTTGGCAATAACCGAACCGGGATGAAGTGATTTAGCAGGTGTCGCTTCGCATTTTTTAGAATTTTGTGAAAACTCTCACTCCATCTCATTCCCGTTTCCGAAATTTTAAACTCAAGGTCTACACCTCTCACCATCGTAAACTAACTTTTGAGCTCATCTCCTCTCATCGAATTTCGCCAATTTAACTAACCTCGCGCACGCTCAAGCTAGTTTGGTTGAATAATCTGACGCTCTTTTCCCTTAATGGAAGTAATAAAGTATCTCCTTTCACTCTCCTCTCTCTGAAATGCATACTTTGTGAAACCCCTCTCGCGCTCCTCTCCTTTGGAAGTTTCGTGCATCTCACCTCCTCTCAGATTCTCACGCTGCTCTCACAGGGTTAAAAGAACCGTGGCGGTGGAACATTTTACCCGAATAGATATTAGATCATTGTATTTTTACCCCCCCCCTTAAATGCCCTTCCAAAAATTACATAACATTTTGGTATATAATTTTACAAAACCCTTAGAAATAGTAATTATTTTATTTAAAAATTTGATCTTACTTGTTAGTGTATATTCACTTTTGGCACTATATTAAATTGAAATCTTCTATTAACTTCCGTGCATATTATCAAGGGGTATCTTATAGAAGTTTGATGCTGTAAATTTGTTTCTTCCTATAGGTTGCCGCCCAATCTATGATTGATCGTGGCACAGGTGGCGCTATTGTCAACGTGTCCAGCGTCTGCGCTTTGGCTCCACTGAAATCCCTTTCGGTGTACTCTGCCTTAAAAGCCGGCACTTCTAACTTAACCAAATCCATGGCTCATGATCTGGCGAAGCATAAGGTAAGAACCATTTATTACAATATTTCAGTTCCATTAATTAAGATTAATAAGAACGAAAAATATTACATGTACTGTCAAATTAAAATTATTATTTGTTAAAGCTTTCACATATACGGTCATTTTGCAACCGGTTTTTTAAATTACAATTTGACAATCCTCTTGCTTCTTCTTTTAAAGCACTTCTTTGCTATATATTCCCTTACTACAGATCACACAAGTTCAATTTCCATTCTTAATTTTGTACTTATAAAGGATAACTTTAAATAATTTTTTCGCTGGCAACATGACATTTTCTAAAATTCGCCTATTTGAGCAACGGTTTCTCTAAACGCAAGCTATGATGGTATTTCTCACACGCGCTTATTTAAGTCAAAAGCTCTTAAGGACAAGTTTTGTAAAAATTATCTTACGAACAATTGTTAGAATTTCCATTGGGTAATAGCTCGCTGCATAAATAATTGAGCTACTACATTATTAAAAATTGTATTGAAAATGGACTCTTTATTGGCTTAACATTTCATTGGTAGATTCGGGTGAATGCAGTTGCTCCTGGAGTCGTCAATACGCAAATGACCCACAATGTAAGCTTAAACGAAGGCCTCATGAATCGAATGCTGAGAGAGCTTCCAATACCCGTCTTTATTGGTCAGTATATCGTTCCTTGTTCGTCCAATTTCTACTCGTGCTCTTAAAGGCTTTTTGTCAAGATCAACTGACAATTTCATCCAAACCAATTTGACGTTATCGTTACAAACCTTAAACGGCTTTGCTTAAAAAAATGAACAATAATGATAACGAATTTAATTAAAAAATATTTCTACGACGATTTTTATTTGTTTCTATCATCCAAACTACTACTTTTAGGCTCATGAATATAGACATTTTCATATTTGTGAGACAACGTCCACTCCTGTCACGCTAACTAATGAGCACCTATAAATTAAGCTATGATTTTTGTCACATAGACAAAGTGCATTATTTAATTAATCTATTTCAACAATTAATTCACTGATAACGAAAAACACCCTTTAAGACAAGTGGTCACTTGCGTAAAAATAATAATAAATTGATTTAATGCACGCCCTCAATTACGTTAATTTATATATGAACCTTAAAATGATTATAATTCAATAAAAAATAGGTCCATTAATTTATTTGTTTTTAAATTAAATAATTAATCATACTTTTAAAAAATAAAAAACAAATACCTATTTTTAATATACCTTAAATTATTTGATAATTTAGGTTATGGTATAGAAATATGATACGCGATGTATTTTATTTAAGTAACACTTCCAACCCTCCCTCTACTTACGCGTTAGTTATATTTTTGAACGGCAAATTAAAAGCAAAATATAATGTAACATTTTCCCAACTTGCTAAAAAAATTCAGTATTAGGAATTAATGAAGTAGTTAAGCCAACGCTTGAAAATGTGTAGGAGTGAGTAATTGGTTTAAGTTTGACGTACAATATTTTAAGTGCTTGCTTAAACTGTTCAAATATTCAATAACTTTCTTTTTTTATAATATAGAACCGATAGAAATTGCGAAGGTAATATGTTTCCTGTTGAGCGATCACGCGTCTGTTATAACCGGAGTGACTCTGCCCGTCGACGCAGGATACTTGCTGAAACTGCCATTTGGAGACGAACTGTGATCGATCACGTGATTCTGTACTTGAAATCCCCCAAGAGTTTGATTATCTCAAAATAATAAAAAGATATTTGATAAATGCTGGTTTCTCTGCAATAAAATCAACAATAATTTAAAAATAATTAGTTTTTAGAATAGGTTTCCTCAAATTCGAATTTGTTTAATTTTTAAATAAAAACAATTACTGTGTTATAACTATCTTTTTAAAACATACATTCTGGATTTCTAATAACTTACCATATTTTAAAGAATTTACCGTTAATAAATGTAGAGAACACCCGTGTGACACTTTAAGGAAATAAACTATAAAAAAATAAAAAAATAAACTAATTACATAAAAAACAGTTTAACAAGGTTAAAATAAATATTATTTAACACTAGAAGCATTCAATCGTAGCATCCATATAATTGGGTAGCAAAATTTACAGTATGGAACCTTATTTTAAAGCTAGAAAAAAAGTTGGAGAAGGTTTTTTTGATAACTTGACGTCACACGCGTCGGTGTTAACAGTTTAGCTGGCGAAGTTAAAATTATACAACTTTAGTTTTAATCAACAATTCTACCGGTTTTGTCAAAGGCCTATCATTTTATTGGAATGCCTCCGCTACTGCAATGGTCGTTTTCGCTTTTTTAATAAAAGACGGATACTTCATGGTTTCAAATTCATATTTCTTTATTTATTTATTTGAAAATTAGCAACCTTTCGGGTCCGAGGCCCCTTGTCCAGCAAAGTGACTCGATGGAGATTTAAAACCGAAGCGATTGAAATTTAAAGAATAGTTTTTTTACATTTCTCTACTAACATATTTTCAACAACATTATTTATTTTACACAAGCTTACGTGAATTTATCTTTTTTGCCTTTTTGAAATTTTAACTTTCAATAAAGAATATTATCGTCAACAATTTTGTCATTTACCAACTAATTAATTATTAATTTTTTTTTCGTTTCTATGGATATTTTGGCCACGTAACATTTATAGCTGCTATATTTAACAAGTTGGCAAGCCAAAATATACCTCTCCTCGGAAGAGATTCTAATTTTCAGTGACGCGTATCATGTATCAGTGGTTCTGTGGTAAAACGCTCACCTGTCATGCAGGAGGACTCAGTTTCGAATTCCGCCTAGTACTAACGCAAATTGAAAAATATTTATACTACACCAAATGACAAAAAGAGGGTTCTTTTGGAAAAACCTTTTCCCTAATTCTAAGGAGCTGCGTACGCGATTACAGTTTGCCCCGAAAATGCGTACGCGTTCGCCGCCCAGACAAAACGACCCACAGAAACACACACACACCCACACCCCCAAACACCCCCGTGGTTAACTGGACTAAAATGAAGAGCTTCACTTACGCCACACTATTATTAAAGGTTGATGTTTGGGAAACGATATTTCTGACAATTCTTTGGAACGACATTCTCGAAAGACTAAAAAAGACTTGTCAGGTCTTATAGTCAGAGGATATGAACAAACTTACTGCTTTGAGTCTTCTTGAGTCTCTGAAATCATATCTTCAAGAAATTACGGATAGACTTAAGGAGTATGAATTGAAGGACAAAAATCGATGACCAGATTTGTATTCCAGTGACGTGACCCGACGCGAACGAAAACGAAATGTACCAGAAAAAGAAACCATTCTTCACAAAGTAAAAATATTTAGGTGGAGACTCGTTTTCAAGGTGGAAATGTATGGAGACTTCATTAAGAACTACTTTGGGCCAGCAGCATTTGAATTGGCTTTCGCGTATTTGTATGGAAAATGACTTTCTAAAATCCATTGACTTTAGTCCTATTATACAGACAGCCTATGCTAAGAATCTTGTCATATTGATGTTAAATAAATATATACTTGGGAAATTTCAGTATACGGGACTTTCTCTGTTTATATTGTACCATTAAGTTATTATAGTAAGTTGCGCCCCTAAACAGGGTAAATATAAAACAAATAAAGACTGGTGGTTGTTAGTATTGTTTAAATTAAGAATAAGTTCCAAGCATTGAAGTAGCCTATAGTAGGACAAGTAAAACTATTTGAAATGATAGTTGTAGATCAGGACGACGATGGACTTCGTTTTGCAGATTAGAAACTTGGGTGGGGTTAATATGGGCCACGCGCATCACTTTGTTCATGGGCCTTTTATCATGTAAAACCGGCCCTGCATCAAATCAACGATATTCTTAAGTTTTAAATGACGCGCTACAAATTTTACCCTGACATTTTTTGATCAAGCACCTAGTGGTGAAAAAAAAGACTTTTAAAAATAATTAAAAACACTTCGAGGAAATTTCAATGAAAGAGTCTAGCTATAATAGTTTTGGAAATAAATAGCTAGTCCTAACAAAACATAATACGCTGTATATCACAACAGTTAAGAAATAATCACCAAGTACTAGAAATAGCTGTTATCTGGATAATAATATGATGTAAAACACCTGGCATAATCTTATGTCTTAATTAGATATCTGCGGTTTAAGTTGGTCTCACAATTGCCTTTATAAAATGTTAGGCATAATTGATGTTTTATAAACGGTTAGTTGAGGTATTGGTAGTAGTCTCAATCCAGATACTTTTAAAAATCGCAAATATCAATTTAAGACATTAGATTATGCTAAATTCTTTACAGCATATTATTAACAGACATTTCAACTTTGCGGACAACCTGCTAGAGTTAACATATTAGATTTTGAAAAACATATTGAAGGCTTATAATCATTGTAAACGCCTTAAAATTAGTTATTATATTATAATAATTATTATCAGAAGCGTCCGACCCCTTCTTTACGCCACTGATTACATCCGTTGGCAATAAAACACTATTCTAAAAAAAAAATTGGTTTCTTAAAGGGTCATGCGACGTATCAGGCGGAATGACTAAAAATTTAAATATTTTACCAGCATAAAACCAGGATTAATTTTTATCGAGAGAAAATCGCAGCGATGGAGTCCCCCAGATTTCGAAGAACCTGTTACTCACGGCGGTAACATGGCGTTATTCGAACTTTGGGTTTGACAACTTTTGCTGTATTCAGTCCTACTGCTTTGCTAAACATAAGTTAAATTGAATTTAGAATGACTATAGGCTTATTGCTATGGAAGTAGCTCACCTGAGGTTCACTTCCACTAACTGAAAGTTGGCTCGAATTGATCTCTAATTTTAAAATGTTTACTAAGTTTTCAAGAAATTCGATATTAGAAAGTGTTGCACGAATATTTAACAATTAATAAATTCATTTAAACATCAAAGCAAAAATATATCATACTAGAACGAAAAAAACTCATCATTTCGCTTTTACATTTGGGCTGACAGGCTAAAAAAGAGGTATATATACATATACCTCTTATATTTTAAATATATATAAAACACCCACACCACAGGATATTTTGACGGTTTTCATGACTATCATCAGTACTTGGTTCATGATTTTCTGCACTATAGTAATGAAGGTAATATTATTGAACATATAATAAATCACTATTTAAACTAATTTATGATAACTCATTTTAGAACTAATTATAATAAAAATTTACTACCTAGAATTGGATAAGTTAATCAATTGAGATGTTTAAACCACACTAGAGCCTAAAGATACTGGGCTAGGCTGATTAATGATTATAATGTCATTGTATCCTAGAAAATAAGCCGTTTTTAAAATAATTTACTTCAGATCAAAAAGCCATGCTGGATTGCAAATTTTAAAATCTCCAGACCTCATGGCTGGCTCTAGATGCTAGACCATTAATTTAAAATTTTTACTTGAAATTAAATATACTAGGTTAAAAATTTCAATTTAGTATACTTAAATTTTTTTTTAAATTTTACAAAAAATATAATTTTAAGTATGAGAGGTTTAAGGCATTCAAGTGACCTGAACTGAACCAAATTTAGCCAGCCAATCTCATGGCTATTTTCACAAGTTCCTAAATCGCCGAACGTTTTTCATGATGGCTGACCAATGATATTAGCGTTTTAGGGCGTGTGACGGCTGGCCAATCAAAATAGTGAGACAAACTTATAGTCTTAAGCAGCTGGGTTTTTTATCTGTCTGAATTTTTCGCTGATACCAGTAAGGACATGGCACTTTTTCTATGGGATTTGGCTTTCTACGGATTTCCGTGAAATTGAAATATATTGTTAAGCTTAGTTAAAGGAGCAAAATTGTCCACGGGCACTTTTCCCTAGCGCCAACGGATTTTCCAGTATCAACGATTAAAGTTTGGTCACTTGTAGTTGGGTCTGGGATTTGCCATACCATCGTTTATAGTCTTGAAACTAATCAACTTTTAGCACGCTTAAAGTTGCGCAGTTGGTAAACGCGCTATCGATGTATCTACAGAGACCCGGGTTCGAATCTCCGAAAACCTTTTGAGATTTTTCTGGCGAGTGCTTAACAATTCGTTAAGCTATGCGTAGGATTAACCAATAATAATAATACTTCGAATCTCTGATTTTATTTCTTTTTGATGCTTAAAACGGTAGTTGCTTACGTAAAGATTATAAAAATAATAATATCTAATAGACACTTGCGTATCATAAAGTCAGGTTTTTGAATGCACATGGAGAATAAAGTATAGTGACTAGTGACACATGTATTATTATTATTAGGATTTTGGTTAATACTACGCAAGGATGTCGTATTTCAATTTTTAATATTGCTTAAACCTACGCACAGAAGCCACAAAGGTATTATTTCATTACTAAATTTACAAAATTATTGCACGACGGATACTTCATGGTTCAATATTTTATTAAAATTAAAGGTTTACGCTAGCTTTCGGGTCGAAACCCCTCTTCAGGCGTTCTGTTTACAATGATTCTAAAATCTAAATTCAATTTACATTTCTCTGAATTTAGATTTTAGAATCATTGTAAACAGAACGCCTGAAGAGGGGTTTCGACCCGAAAGCTAGCGTAAACCTTTAATTTTAATAAAATATTGAACCATGAAGTATCCGTCGTGCAATAATTTTGTAAATTTAGTATAGAACTTCCACCATGGTTATAAAATTAAATATTTATGATTATTTCATTGTTTTTATAATACCAAAAATCTCAAAAAGTTTTCGGAAATTCGAACCCTGGTCTCTGTAGGTACATCGATGACGCGTTTACCAACTGCGCAACTTCAACGTGCTAAAAGTTGATTAGTTTCAAGACTTTAAACAATGGTATGGCAAATCCCAGACCCAACTTCAAGTGACCAAACTTTAATCGTTGATACTGGAAAATCCGTTGGCGCTAGGGAAAAGTGCCCGTGGACAATTTTGCTCCTTTAACTAAGCTTAACAATATATTTCAATTTCACGGAAATCCGTAGAAAGCCAAATTATACTGTAGTGATTTCTTATATTTGGTAGTTTTATATAAAAATATATTCTTGCTTGTGAAATAAAATCCTAACGTTTTAATTTCTAAAGTACAACCATTGAATTGGAAAGATTTTATTCCCAACTCACTGAATAAATCCATTTCCCTGGTAATGCATCTGTCTTCTCAAAAATTTTATAAGATCTTCAGAGTGATTAAGTCTGATAGTTTATTCATCAAATATGAGACATTTTATAATAAAAATATTGGTCTTTTAAATTAATCGTCGTAAAAATTTAGAATGTCGAGCTTTTCCAATCATAATTATAGTAATAATTTTCTGCTTACCGTCTGGAAGCAATTCCCAAATTTGTTACGGTAATTATTATTATCATAATATAAATAAATAAATAAATATTCACAAATATAAATGATTGTACCATGGTGAAATAGTTGTTTACCTTTTTTACGATGAATAATTTAGAATAAATCTTAGAATCGGAGGTGGAAAACGTATCATTTCACTAAACTAATTATACTAAAAGAATAGCAATAATTATACTTATTTAACGTTATAACATGACTGGTTATGAGACACGCTTAGGGCTTCCTTTGTAAACAACAATCTGAAAATTCAAATCGCAACCGCTACAACCGTTAAAAATGTTTCCCCACAGAAGGCGCAATTTCCAAAATCAGTTTCCAGTGTTTGACGTTTGAATCACCAGGATAAAAAATACTTGCCTGGCAAAGCTGCTAAACGCTTTAATACCTTATTTTGGGGTCTTTATAGGGCAATGTTATAGATCTTGACCGTCCCTGTTGTTAATTAGTCTATGCAACCAAACTTTTTGATTACAAATTTCATTTTAATAAACTTAGAAGGGCATTTTTAATTATGAAATGTCTCATATTTGATGAATAAATTATCAGGCTTAAAAACTCTGAAAAGCATATAAACTTTGTGAGTTGACAACTGGATTACCAGGGAAATAGATTACCTCAGTGAGTTGGGAATAAAATCTTCCCAATTCAATGGTTTTACTTTGGAAATTAAAATAAAGCACTACCAAATTTAAGAAATCACTACAATTTCATTTAAATAACTTACTCTGTCAAATTACTGGTATCAGTCAAAAATTCAGACAAATAAAAAAAGAGCTGCGGACAAAACAGCAGACGACGATAAGTTTGTCTCAATATTTTCATTTGCCAGCCGTCACATGCCTTAAATCGCCAATATTATTGGTTAGCCATCATGGATAACGTTAGGCGGTTTAGCTGCTCGTCTATTATGTTACAAAGATTCAAGATTCAAGTTGTAATTCATCACGGCCACACTTTGAAATAGTGATATTTTTAACGGGGGCCCTTCGGGCTTCCGACTTTCTTTAAGTTTCTTTTTATTGAGGGCCAGTGGCCCAGGGGAGATGAAATGGGGGAAGACATTTGAAAATAGGGAGAGAAAATACAAGTATAAGAAATGAATACGTTACTTACGTAAACATTTATTACTTTGAAATGTTAACTTTAAGGCTAGATTTCGCTCTCGACTAATGTATGAAAACCGAGTTTCAGCAAAGGTCGTAGAAAAATATTTTTTCAGAAATTTGTAATAAATATTTTTATTTAATTTGGGGCCCAGGTGGCCCGCAGCCCCAGTTCGAATGATTTATTTTAAGAGCCCCTGATTACTTTTAAGAGCCATTGGCCCCAGGACTCCCGCTATTTCCAAGCCTGATCCAAGGGGGTCTCATGTACGAAAATAAATGCTATTGGCCGAACCAGGTGACGTCACTTGTAACTTTGAGAAGCCTAGCATTTTCCGAACCAGTGACGTCATGTACTACAGTAGAAGGCTGAGTAACAGACCTAGAATCAGACGACGGGTAAATCAAAGCCCCCTTTTCGAGGCAACCTTTTCTAGTCCAAATTTTACCAACCTTGGCCTGATCATGGCAGCTGAACAATGAGCTTTTTGTATTACCTATGTAAAATTAAACTTAAGGGGCCACAATAGTAGAACTCATGAAGATGAGTTCAACTGTATGGACTGTACAACAATATAATCATAATAATATAATTCTAAAATAAAGTACAGTAGAACATATGAAATAATTTATTGTATAATTTGGACAAAACTCCACAAAACTATAGAGTAAAGGCAGAGGGGAAATATGAAACGTCATAGGGGAACTAAAATAACGGGGGGGGATAAAAATAGCGATCGTATCGCCATCTATGAAAGAGCTGGATAACTATTATCTATTTTTTCTCTCGTTTGTCAGCCATATTGGGCGCGTTTTCGTGATAGGAATTTTGGATCACCAATTTAGGTTTGATCTTTTTAATGGGTAAAAAACGTAAGCGTTGTTGTATTGAGGGTTGTTCAGGGGAAAGATTGTCATCGGAGGAGGTCAGTTTTTACCGGATTCCAAACGTTATACAAAACCAGGGGGATAAAACAAAACAATTATCATCTGATAGGCAGCGCCTATGGGTCAATAAACTAAGGCTTAATGGGTACGATGAAAGACTTCGCATTTGTTCAAGGCATTTCGCTTCAGGTATTCTAATTTTTTAACTCAAAAGAGCTTAAAACACAAAACTATACACTATTTTGTTTAAGGAAAACCATCAACGCTCTACGATGCAACACATCCTGACTGGCTTCCAAGTCGTTACCTAAAAACAGATCAATCTAGTGATACCCCCAGAACTACGAAGTGTAGAAATAGTTTAAATCCAAATCTGCCAGGTGCTACATCTACGCCAAAAATTAATACCCTGCTTACTGCTGCAGAATTCAACACTGTGTCGCTTGATGATAATTCCTCCATTATTAATGAAAATAATTTGATGTCTTTTGGTGAAAACGTTTCTTTACTAGAAATGGATCATACATTTGAAGAACATATATATCCAACATATGCAAATTTATCTACACAGACTACCCAACCATGCTTAACAGACGAATACATCCAAACAGAACCCAACTTTGTGGAACATTCAACTCAAACAGAAACCACCTTCAATGAGCACTCAACTCAAACAGAAACCACCTTCAATGAGCACTCAACTCAAACAGAAACCACCTTCGATGAGCACGCAACGCAAACGGATAGCTGTTTCACAGATGGTTTTTCCCAAACATTTTTAAGAGTCTGTCCTCAGTTTGAACTAGAAGCAGCCCAGTTTGAATTAAAAGAATTGAAATCTTCAATTGAAAACCTAACTTTACAGTTAGACCAAGTAAAGGAAATGCTAAGCCTTTGTAGAAATCAATTATCAATAGCAACGTTGGAAATTGAATCTAAAGCTGAGGATATTGAAAAATATCGATTCAGTACATCATTTTTTGCTGGGGATAATGAAAAAGTTCTTTTCTTCACGGGGCTTGAACGCTTGGAGCTTTTAGATATTTTAGTTGAAGAAATTTCACCGTTCTTATTCAAGAACTCCAAGCTAACACCATTCCAACAATTTATACTGACAGTTATGAAACTACGATTGGCTTCATCAAATAGGGAATTAGCGTACAGGTTTTTTATCTCCGAAAGAACTGTTAGCAGAATTTTCTACAATTGTTTAAATGCATTGTACAATCGCCTTTTCCGATTCATTAAGTGGCCTGAAAGAGACGAACTACAGGCAACAATGCCAATGTGTTTTAGAGAGCAATTTGGATCAAAATGTGCAGTGATCCTAGATTGTTTTGAGGTGTTCACAGACAAACCATCCAGTGTTATAACACGAGCAAATACGTGGTCCAGCTATAAACACAATAACACTGTAAAATTTCTAATTGGTATTACACCTCAAGGATCCATAAGTTATATTTCAAAAGGTTGGGGTGGTCGTGTTTCGGATAAACATTTAACAGAACATTGTGGGTTTTTAGAAACTACACGTAAATTAGCTAATGTCAGAATTCATGTTGAAAGAGTTAACGGGCAACTACGACAAAAGTATAAAATACTTCATACTAAAGTTCCCGTGGAATTGCTACATCGGGCCCCGGATGAAAATATTGCTACAATTGACAAAATTGCTACCGTGTGCTGTGCGTTAACAAATCTTACCCCATCAGTAGTTTCTATTGAATAAATTAATCAATTTTTATAACTGAGACCTTAAATTTATTTTTTCATTTTTCAAAATAATGTAATTTCTGAATTTATATAGGAACAATGACCAGTAAATGGAAAATCACATTTGGAGCCTCCTTTTCTTTGATCTGTTCTCCCTATTAACTTTTGAACATTCAGCACAAAACCATTTTCCTTTCGGAATCCGTTTTATTTTCAGGCATTCAATATGGAACCATTCAATAGCACAATTTTGGTTATCACAGCATATCATATCACCAGACTCGGGTAGTTTGCAATAGCACCAGACTTCACATTGACTAGAGTTATTTGGTTCTGAAGGGGACTGAACAAGTTCTTTAGTTGCTGATCCTATATTCTGAGAAGCACTGGGTGTGGATGGCGTAATCTGATTTTTTGTGGATGGTGAAGTGAAATTTATAGGAACTTTGGATTGGGTATTCAAATCTTTTGATGGGGATGACATTCTGTTTGAATTATTCCTCTTATTTGGAGATAAAATATTGAGCTCAGTGGATGACTTAACCGCTTTCTTTCCACTTTTTTTCTTTCTGGGGTTTTCTTTAATGGACGTATCCTTCCTAAAAAAATGTCCTACTAGTTCTGACAAAATAGCATTATAAAAAAACTCTTTTGATTTACTAAGTGCAATTGCCCAGAAATCCTCATCCGGATATATTCTTTCAATATGGAAGTCCACCTTGGTCCACACACAAAAGTCCGCATACACTCTTTGAGTTACAAATAGCTGCGTCTGAACTTGATAATAATAGGCATGATTTTGCTTCAGTTTCAATTCACTCTCGCTCATTTGAAGATAGAATTTGTTATCTCCGTCCTTCAGAGCGTTATCTTTCATGGTAAAAGGGCATTTCAGCTCTATAACCCCTTTACCACAACAGTCGCAACTAACAAATCCATCCGGTGAGGCTCCGAGATGGGGATGATTGACATTCAAGCAAAGTCCAGAACTTTCAATTTTAAAATTTTTGTGAGTCTTCAGCATTGCATTGCGGTAAACTTTTCGTGCTGTTTCTTCATTATGAGTACCCCATTTGGTTGCCTCATTTTCAAACTTTCTTTCACTTGGATAACAAATTGTAGCGATTAATGAAGCTGAAGGCATTGCTGGATTACTGTGGCAGGCTGCTTTAAAGTTTGACGCTGTTATACGACCAGCGCGGAAACAATGCCATAGTTTGCTATTTGATTGATTTTTTGTTTCAGCTTCTACTTTTTCGGCTTGCTGGCATGTAAAACCTACTTTAATTCCTTCACAATGTTTAAGTAGTTCGTGGAATGGTAAATCAACACATTTGTCATCGTACAGCTCAGTTAGCACCATTGGGAATGAATCGTTAATATATTTTGGTCTATATTTTTCTTGATATTTTCTATCAATGCTAAAATACGAATTTTTGCAGCCAAGACTAAAAATTTTATCAGCAAGGTGGTAGTGTTCTTCAGTCGTGATTCTTGGAGTAAATTTCTGAACCAATACACTGTCTTTGCATTTAGTTTTAGCGTTTTCTTCTACTTCTAATACTGAATCCAATTCCTTTCTTCGGGATTTTATTGAAGAAACATCCATTTCACTTATTGGGGCATAGCTTGCTCCTTTGGTTATAGGAACCAACCAATAAGCCTTGACACCTGTAACGGTTGTCCTTTCTCGAAATCGAACGACATAATCAATGTAGAATAACAGCCCTGCAATATGTGAGCAGGACTCGTCAAGTCCTGCCATACAAGTGCAATGTCCAGATTCAATTGTGCCATCTTGCTCTGTTATAATCCAAGGTTTTAAGGGAGTTTCCCTTAATCTTTGGGAGTGCATTACCTTAAGAATACGAACAGAATAAATATATATGTTACGCTACATATAAATGATACTGGTGAAGATACTCACAGTGGCTTTAACAAGAATATAAATGGAACCATCAACGTTCTTCACCATCACGTCTCTTATAAATCCACAAACAAAAAGGTTATACGCATTTAAACTTTTATAGTTCTTTAATTTCTTCTTCGTGAAAGGTGAAATTCCCTCAATTAAATACAGATAAATATCTGCAAAGTTTATTGGGGGCAAATAACTAAAACTTTCAATCTCTTCAGGCTTAATTAAATGACAATCTTTCGGTTTGACTATATATGGATCAGTATCATTAATGAATGATATTTTTTCTCTGTACCTACTTTAGACATTAAGCTCTAAACTATCGTAATATTCAGAAGAATTAAAATTAGAATTTAAATCAACATTAAAACAATCCATATTCGCCATGTTTGCAATCGCGCCCAAAATGGCCGACTCAAGCAACCTGGAAAATATTTTCCCAAAGACTAAATATTACCCGTCCAACTAGCTGTAGAGTCGTTGCTTTTAGCAGACGAACTTTCGTTTCCCCCCCCCCCCAACTGCCTGTACTCTATTACTACGAAACTTTGGTCTCGCTCTGGGGGGGGAGGGGGCGTGGCGCTTCATAACCAGTGGCGGTGCGGGGGGGCCTCGAGCTTCAGTGGGCCCGATAACCATAAAATTTTAAAAAGGGGGGCATCATAAAGATTTTAGCGGGTGGGGGCCTCTGAGTTCTCAGCTACGCCATTGCCGATAACCCCTTTCTCTATAATCATCGTGGGTTTATATAAAAATCCCACCTACGGACATCGTACCATAGTATTGTTTAAAGACACATCACCTTCTTTATCACATCTACTACACTTCATTTATTCAATTTTATATTATATGAAGTAAGTTCAATTAACTTAATCCTTCTTCATGAGTACTACTTTAGTGGGGACCTATAATATAGTATACCCAAAACTTAAATTTTCTGCATGCTCAAAATGGTATAAAACTAAATCTAGGCCCTGATCATTTAGCAAGACACTTAAATATTTATTTCAACCTAGACTCTAAATGTTCAAACCATTAAAAAGAAAAAGACAATTGCGAATTACTTTCAAACTCAAATCCTATCACTAGCATTCCAAAGCTACCAAATATTAGTATATTAGCCAAATAGATAATTCACAAGGTAGGAATGTGAGATGGCTAAGCCTAATTTTTTACATTGATCTTTAACTAGTATTTCTTTATTTCATTACAAGGTCAATCTAAATGCAATATCTACTAAGAGAGTTTTCCTAGGTTTAGAGAAGGGTTATAAGGGAAAAAACCATAATATTCTAGCCAGGAACAATAGTAAAAAGGTAGGGTTGAAAGAAACTCAGAACCGCAATCAAAACCAAGAGTCTACGTTAATTGGACCTTTTAATAGAGGGCACTAACAAAGGAGACTACCCGAGACTCATCGATTTTGTTTAAAGTCAGGGATTAATTAGACCTTCATGTAACTTAAAAAAACCAAAGGGAAAAAATGCGATGGGCTTTAGTTTTACCATGGCAACCGAAAATGTTTTTGACAACTAAAATATTATATTTCTCTAAGTAAATTAACAAGGCAAAATCGAAGATTCTAAGGGTCCCCCCTTATGCAATTATTCAAAAAAAATAAAACAAAGGTGGTCAAATTTGGGTAAATATCTAATTTTGGGTAAATATCTAATTTTGGGCAAATATCTAATTTTGGGTAAATATCCAATTTTGGGTAAATATCCAATTTTGGGTAAATATCCAATTTTGGGTAAATATCCAATTTTGGGTAAATATCCAATTTTGGGTAAATATCCAATTTTGGGTAAATATCCAATTTTGGGTAAATATCCAATTTTGGGTAAATATCCAATTTTGGGTAAATATCCAATTTTGGGTAAATATCCAATTTTGGGTAAATATCTAATTTTGGGTAAATGTCTAATTTTGGCTAAATATTTTAACTTGGGTAAATATTTTAATTTGGGTCGTTTTGTCTGGGCGGCGAACGCGTACGCATTTTCGGGGCAAACTGTAATCGCGTACGCAGCTCCTTAGAATTATGGAAAAGATTTTTCCAAAAGAACCCTCTTTTTGTCTGTGGGTGTGTGTGGCCTGCGAACGCGTTCGCATTTTCGGGGCAAAGGGTAATCACTGCGTACGCAGTCGAACAACCGTTTTAGCAGTTAAAAGGTTGGCAAAACCACCGTGTGACGGTAAGCGTTAACGGATAAATTTGCGACTCCGTTGAGTTTTTTTTTCGTTAACGCCCACCGTCACTACGTTATGGGTGCGTATACTTCAACTCCTTCTTATTGACTTTTGGGACGGACCGAGTGCTGAGTGTTATGGCAACCTGTCAACTTCCAATGAGTTTACGGCATTCGTCTTAGTATCAATTTGCGATCGCATCGGGCGGGTTTTGATCCCGAGACCTCCTGCTTGACAAGCGGACGTTCTATCACAGAACCACCGACACTTGTTACGCTTCATTGAAAATTAGACCTTCAGCTTTATCGGAAGCGTATTTAATAGAGTACGAAATTTTGATTTAATTTAAAAGGAATTGAAATTGAAATTATTGCATCGAAGAAATTCTAATTTAGCGTTTTCTCTATTGATTAAAAACAAATGCGCCACCCAGGTTTCGAACCCAGGCCAACAGTCGAGTGCTCTATCACAGAACGACCGATATCTGCTTAGCTTCACTGAAAATAAGACACTCATCGTAAGCATAATAGGTAATAAAGTCTTGAATTTTTTTATGAATGAATTTATGAAGGCGTAATCTGGTTTTTTTACGAATGAAATTATGTTGATTTAATCTTGTTTGTCTAATCTTTGGTATTATTGGTTTTTTCTGTCTTATATTTGTATCTACTATTTTTTAAGTTTATTTCCTTTTCCCCGCAAAATCGTCCAGTCTTAGAGGAACCTTTAAGAGCGTAAGTCATGCCCAAAAGCTTATCCGGTTTCATTATAATAACGTGGAAAATCGTATTTGTGAATGGTAATTTGTTGCGCTTCTTGATATTATATTTTATATTGCTTGATTTCTAAGTATTTGAACTAATTTATTGCTTGACTGCGTTATAATATTTTTCTATGAGTTTTGTTTCTGAAGTCCGATTGATTGGGTTGTTATTGTGTATTTTTCTATTCGTTATTTTTATTTTTTGATACTCAGGTTTCGAACCCAGGCCATTCGGCTTGGCAGTCGAGAGCTCTACCAAAGAACCACCGATATGAGCTTAGCTTCACTGAAAATAAGACACTCATCGTAAGCATAATAGGTAATAAAGTCCTACTTTTTTTATGAATGAATTTATGAAGGCCTAATCTGGTTTTCTTACGAATGAAATTATGTTGATTTAATCTTGTTTGTTGTGTTTTTTAACTGATCGAGATTACGTTCTTTTTTGTCTAATCTTTGGTATTGTTGGTTTTTTCTGTCTTAAATTTGTATCTAAATCGTCCAGTCTTAGAGGAACCTTTAAGAGCGTAAGTCATGCTTGATTTCTAAGTATTTGAACTAATTTATTGCTTGACTGCGTTATAATATTTTCTATGAATTATTTTGATTCTGAAGTCTGATTGCTTGACTGCGTTATAATATTTTTCTATGAGTTTTGTTTCTGAAGTCTGATTGATTGGGTTGTTATAGTGTATTTTTCTATTCGTTGTTTTTATTTTTTGATACTCTAATATTTTAAACTGGATATAGTATAACGTTACTTCTGCGTATTTCGAATGTGCGTGACGTGGAGGGTATATTCACGTTTTATTAGGATCAGTTTTTTTAATTTTAAATATCTTTCGTTTTATTTGTATTTTATTTCGTTTTTTCAGTCGTATATTTTTATCGAATTGTATACATCGTGCGCTTACACTTATGTTGGTCTGGTTTTTAACTGGGTCGTCATTACTTCGTAATTTATTTTAAACGTTTTCTCGACTGATTAAGATGTTTAATTTGAAATAAAATGACCGTTAAAGATGCGGCAAGTATTTCGTAAGCGAGAAAATTACAAATACCCTCTGTAGTTATTTATTTCATTAAAATTGGCTTCGTATTATATTTAACTGATAAACTTGTAACGTAAATAGGGTTAAATTCAATTGTGCATTGTTTTAGTACGTCTAACTCGCTGTTGTAACTACTTAATTTATAATATTCTGAATAAATTATACTCGGTTGTTTCGTCTCAATTATTTTAATTATAATTAAAATTTTAAACTGGGCGGGATTGAACCGGGATTACGTTTTTAGTAAATAACTCAGAATTGTGGAGATATATCTTTAAGAGTCATCTCGAAAAATTAATACCGCTAGGGACAATTCTTCCGAGGAGAGGTATATTTTGGCTTGCCAACTTGTTCAATTTGCGTTAGTACTGGTCGGAATTCGAAACTGAGTCCTCCTGCACGACAGGTGAGCGTTCTACCACAGAACCACTGAAACATGATACGCTTGCCACTTGTTAAATACAGGGTGTCTGAATTGGCTCGATCAGGCCATTTTTCTCAACATGTATTTATGCTAGGGTTCTGAAATTTTCAGGGTTTATTTGTTAGGTATGGAAGGCTTTGGTTACTAAAAAATCGAACGATTTTGTGCCGTTTTGGAAAATTTATTTTTCACCGGTAGGTGTCACGCAAAATGTTTCAATGGAAAAGTTGTAGGGCATCGTCGAAAGTGTAAAAATAATTTTGGTTCGGTTGAAAAAGACCTATTTTTCACTGAGTTGGGAGGTCGGGGGAAAAAACAAGTTGTACTAGCAGGCAATAGCCTTTAACGTAAACAATCGTACATAATCACAGCAACACATGTACATTTATTTTAGGGAACTTATGCTTTCAGCTATGTAGTTAATAATCAGATCTGCAAAAAGTTATTGTTAAAGAAAATTATTACGTTCAACACCTAATTAGACAAAGTAGACAAAGACCGCGTCTTCCATCTCGACGTGGTTACGAGTAAGATCATCAAACAAAGATTTGTAGAGCAAAAATTACGCTTATTTTTCTTTTGTTGTTTTTTAACGTGAAATATCAATTGTCCGAGTAGTATTTAAAGCGTTTACATTTCAAAGTTAAAACATTATCTCAGCGTACCCGATTGTTGTCCAGTATGCCTCTTTACACTCGAGATCAGCGCGCTCATATGCTAGAATTATTTTACGGTGAAGGTCGTCGTAATGCTACTATAGTAAGTCAGTTATTTAGACGAAGATTTCCCAATTGCAGACCAAGTCATACGACGGTTCTTAGAGTGGTCCGCGACTTCGACCACTGGGGTAATATCAATCCGAGGTTTCGTGGTCGTGGTCTCCAGGACATCGACATGGAAAACACCATACTTGCCTACTTCGTCACCTTTCCTCGAGCGAGCGTCAGGACTGCCAGCTTTGACTTAGGGTTGGATCGAAACTACGTTTGGAGAACACTGAAAAGACACCATTTTCATCCTTATCGAGCGACACTTCACCAAGGACTGCATGACGGTGATAGACAGCGCCGACTCGACTTCTGCAATTGGTTTTGCCTCATGGCTGACGAACACCAGGATTTTCACGATCAACTACTGATGTCCGACGAATGTTCATTCGGAAGAGATGGGCCTTTCAACCGTCAAAACCAACATATGTGGGACTACGAGAATCCACACTGGGGATTTCCTCACCGCCACCAAGTGCAGTTTCGCTTAAATGTGTGGGCTGGTCTGTTAGGTGACAGAATTATTGGTCCGTTCTTCCTGCCAAATCGTCTGAACGGTCAAAACTACTTGGTGTTCCTTCAAAATGAAATATCCAACGTGTTGAACGACATTCCTCTGGCCGAGTACAGACGCATCTGGTTCCAGCAAGATGGGGCGCCACCTCACCAATATCGTGACGTGGTTGCATATCTAAACGACGACTTTCCTGGAAGATGGATCGGAAGAACTGGTCATGTTCGTTGGCCTGCATGATCACCTGATCTAACACCACTCGAATTTTTTCTTTGGGGATTCGTAAAGGACTACGTATACCAAACACCTGTGACGAGCGTTGAAGATTTACGACAAAGAATCATCGAAGCATGTCGCCGGGTGACTCCAGAAATGGTTCGGGGAGCATTTCGCAATATGCAACATCGTGCATATTTGTGAAGGTGGCATTTTTGAAAACATTTTGTAGAAGTCATTAAAAACATTTGTCACTTGGGCTAATTATTATTTGTTTATTTTTCGAAATCTTATATCTGAAATGCATGTTACCTACAATTCGTTAAAGGCTATTGCCTGCTAGTACAAATTGTTTTTCCCCCGACCTCCAAACTCAGTGAAAAATAGATCTTTTTCAACCGAACTAAAATTATTTTTACACTTTTGACTATGCCCTACAACTTTCCTATTGAAACATTTTGCGTGACACCTACCGGTGAAAAAATAAATTTTCCAAAACGGCACAAAATCGTTCGATTTTTCTGAAATTTAGTATCCAAAGCCTAACATACCTAACAAATAAACCCTGAAAATTTCAGAACCCTAGCTTAAATAACCGACGCCGTTAGGCAGTTGGTCCAGTGCCTTTTGGTAGTCGGTTTAGGGTCAAACAGTCCCTATTTCGACTAAAATATTAATATTTGAGAGTCGTACAACTCCCGATGCGACTAGGACATTTCGACCCGAAAACGGAGGGTCGGCCAACGGGTGACCGACCATGCGTCTCGACACTTTTTGTCGACGTCGGCCCGACCCTGAATTGCTACAGGGGAACAACCTAGTCACGTAGACCCGAAAAAGCATGGCCAAAGCCGTAAGCCACCACCATCCGTCCCAAACTTACAAAATGCCCAAGAAGAGCACCATCATTAAGTAATGACGGACAAGACCGAGGGCATAAAAGGACCCCGCACCCTCGAAACAAAAAAGAAACCAGAATAGAAACCCCAAGAGACTTACAGGCGGAAGCTCTGCTCCACCATGGCCCGACCCTTCACTTAAAAACTTTAAACTTTAAAGCAAACTTAGAAATTTTAGAGAAGTCTTAATGAAATTAAGAGATCCTCTCGCATTTAAACGTCCCTCCCTGATACCATCCAGCGAGTCCCCTGACATATCCAGCTACGAAAGTCAATGAGTCCAGAGATAAAGATAATCCAAATCCAAAGAGAGCGAGAGACATAAATCCGATGCAGAGCAGAGAATTCCGTTCAGGTCCGAAAGAGTTAACCCGCCGAAGACTGCTGGGAGCCTACTTGCGTAATCCGGAAATCCCGTAAGCCGGAAACCCATAAACCGAAGAGACTACAGCAGAGTCGTCAAATTCCAGAGAAAGAGTCCCCCGCCTTCCATTGCAACTTCGAGACAAGCGACTCATCGTGAATCAGGAGAGAAAGAGGGGTCTGGGAGCCATTGCGATCTGCTGCCTGGATCCATCCCTTGCCGTTCGGGGAACGTGCAATCCTTCCCGCGTGCGTTTGAACGAAGTGTTGTGACTGTTTGTGCCCCCCCCCCTCCGACTGTGAGAACGAGACCCCCGCGCGAAAGAAGAGATTAAATCCCTCCACTCCAAAGAAAAAACGAAGACGCGGGACAAAAGGACAATTGATAAGTAGTAGATTTTCCTACGTTTCCCCCTTAAAATTCACTGGGTCCAAAAGTGAGTCAAGTACAGTCCCCCACCTTCAAACTGTGAAAATCACCCCAAATCTATAGTTTCCCTTCTTAGACCCAACCAAACAAAGCAATCAAGTCCTCTAACCAAAGAGCATAAAAACTACGTAACCTAGAGATATAATGACGGTCGAAAGCAGTAAAGGAAGTTGTAGCAACCGGGGGGGGGAAGTCACTCAGTGAATTTGCACTTCAAATTACGGTACCGCAGCGCCACTACGGCAGTTTTAAGTGGCAATCCTTTTGATTTAGTTAAACATTCTTGAAAATTCCTTAAGGAATTGGTTACCTTTAGGACTTGGCAACGTTAGAGAACAAACGCCTTATTCTTCACTTTTTGAAAATAAACACCGAAACAACGAATCCACAACTAACTATAAAAATCACGAAACAGTAACCAATTACTGTAACTTTTTTGAATTGACAGATATTAGACAATTAAATATCCAAAATGCCAAATTTACCACCTCCGCAACACCGTAACTGCCATTTTTCTCCGGTTTTATTATTTATTGTACTAAATACTGCCGTAGTGGCGCTGCGGTACCGAAATTTGAAGTGCAAATTCACTGAGTGCCTTCCCCCCCCCCCCCCCGGTTGCTACAACTTCCTTTACTGCTTTCGACCGTCATTATATCTCTAGGTTACGTAGTTTTTATACTCTTTGCCCTAACCCTACGTAAAGTTCCATTACACCTGTGAGTTCCGGAGATATCAGGCATTAAGGCCGAGAACCGAAAGAAAAGAGTAAGTTCCCTTAAAGATTTTGCCAGGTCCCCTCGTTTTATTTTATAATTTTGGTTTATGTCTCCATTACATTGTTGATAAAGTGTATTTTGATTGAGATCGTACTGTTTTTCCGTCTGAGACTCCTCAACCACCTCCTTCCCCTTCCCTTTTTATAATCATTTTCGGTTGGAGCCTACAATACCGGACTATTAACATCACATTTGATTAATTACCATCTAATCACCTAAACGATCCGACCGTCGAGGGTTATACTTGGCTTAAACAAGGTTTTTGCCTTTGTACAGCCGCAACGACTGAGATAAATGGCTTTAAAAGTCACATGATGACTTAGTCTTGCGTATTATCCTAGCCTAGCTGATGTTTCTCTGATTTCCGATGATATTTGGTATATTTCGCAGAGGGCTTTTAGAATAAATGTTTGTTAAGAATAGATAATTATCTAAAATACCAGTATAATTTTAGAGGATTTTATCCATTTATCAAATAATTTTTATCTCTTCTAAATATTCGTTTCAATGTATATTTATTTTTGTCCTGCAAATATATTTGGACCTATATAGGACTTTCCACAGATTTGATGAAAGTATTTGGTATGTTAGCTGCTGACATCAAATCAATATAATACCCAATTAATAAAAATGCATAACTTCAATTGTAAAGAATGTTAGTCGAGAATATTTTGGTAGCTGCGTCTTAAGATGGCCAGAAAGTACTTATTTCATCCTTAATAGCCATTACAGGGCGAAGCTGATGGAGTTCTTATCCAATTAGTGGCAGGCACCAGTTCTCAACATTCGTTAATAAGCTTTCGATTTTAAACTAGTAATCTGATAAAAGCGTGTAGGAAACGAACGAACAAACTTTTGGAAGTTAATATGGTACGGAGGGGTATGACAGTCTCAGATAATCTGTACACCGAGCTCGTGCATTTAGCACTATTAAAGGTACATATTTTCAAGAGTTCGCGAGTTCCATTTAGCACTGTCAAAGGTACGGCAGCGTACACCGAGTTCGCAGAGTGTCTTACTCCTCATATGGTACACAAGAAAGCTTCATGTTTTCAGGAGGTGGTCTAGCCCAATTAAGGGGCAGGTCACTTCCATTGGGGGTGCGTCTTAATCATAGTAAAATGATTAAATCAGGGTAATCGTGATTAAATCAGGGTAATCAAGATTAAAAAATCTAATCACGATTTAAACGAGATTTAATTTTTCTAATCATGATTTAATCTTTTTAATCAGGATTTAATAATTTTAATCAGGATTTAATAATATTAATCAGATTTTATAATATTAATCAGATTTAATCACGATTTAATAATATTAATCAGATTTAATAACGATTTAATAATATTAATCAGATTTAATCACGATTTAATAATATTAATCAGATTTAATCACGATTTCATAATATTAATAAGATTTAATCACGATTTCATAATAGTAATCAGATTTAATCACGATTTAATCAATATAATCGATCGAATCGAGATTTTAAAAGTAAAATCCAAACTGAAGAACGATAATTTAATATTAATTATTAAAATTGATAGTTCTATCGCAATTTTGTTTGATTGAAAAATAACTTATCACATTTTATTTAAAACATCCGAAAACATCACAGCTTTGTAACTGGTTTTTTTCTTTTGAATTTTTTACTGTCACGTTTCTTCAGAGATTTAAGGAAACATTTTACATTATCATTTAATCCGAGTGAAAATCGCGAAAAAAGAAAACGAGATACGAGATCGCGGTAAACGTCGGCGGTAAATTGAGCGCGGTAAATACAAAATATTAATTCTAATCACATATTAAATTATTCTTCTCCGCTGGTTCTAATTACGCACAATTCCAATCAGCGATATAATCATTCTGATTATCGTTCTAATTTCTAATCGCGATTTAATCATACTAATCACGATTTAGTCGTTTGCATCAGGATTTAATCATTTTAATCAGATTTAATCATTTAATAATGATTGAATCAGATTTAAACATTCAAATCATGATTAAACGTGATTTAGTCAATATAATCGTGATTAATTTGCATTTAATCAAAATAACCATGATTAAATCGGATATCACCTTTCGAGGGGTGCGTCGTTAATCAAGGAAGTGACCTGCCCCTTTGGTCTAGCCTGTCTAATCTTTCTTGGCTCCGAATTTAGTATTGATGGGAAGTGGTAACATAAAAAATAATGTAGGTTGTAAAGAAAAATTCATTTTTCACGTCCGGAAATGTCGTGCATAAAATCCAGTGATTGGGGTTTAATTTATTTTTAATCAACTTTCATTCCAAACTTGGAAATCTTCGTTATTTTATAATTACAAATGATTAAGCTACCAACCTTTTCTCACCACATTTGTGATTATAAAATAAACATTTTAAATTGATAAAGTACATGGTAATTTATCCCGTGTAATGACCACGTTTTAATATTTAGGAAGGTGCAGTAAATATCCAGCATCCAACGGGATAGTAACGTCGATAATAAAGGATGCATAGTCACTCAGCAAGAAACCAATTTTTCTTTTTAAGTAAAGAACAAAAATTTCACAACTAATTTCTAACAAGGGAAGGTCTGGGACTGTAAGTCGGTGATCCGGGAAAACGTTATGGCAACCTTTAAATCATGCCCCAGGAAGGTATCAGCCGGGCGGATTTTTGAGCAGAGTCAAAAGGTCAAAAATTAAGAAATTTTTACTTTTGTGATGCCCATGTCAAACATGCGAAAAAGTGGTCATTCCAAGTTAAAATTGGGTAAAATGACCAAAACTGGCCAGTTGGAATTAGGACTGGTCAATATGGTCCAAAATGGTCAGTTTTCTATGGGAGTGGTCAACATGGTGAAAATGGTCAGTTTGCGATGGGAGTGGTCAATATGGTCTTAAATGGTTGGTTTGCGATGGGAGTGGTCAATATGGTCCAAAATGGTCAGTTTGCTATGGAGTCTCCATAACAAACAAAAATGGACAAAAATGGTCAGTTTACCTAACGCCCCTAAAGACATTGGATTTCGTCAAGTTAGACCATAGAGAGTTCAAAATAAATAGTTAAAATATTATCTGGCCGCCGCAAGAAATATTAATTTTTTTTTGGAAAATTTCAAAATTATTTGTATATGCCGTAATTCCGAACCCGCCATAGATTGTTTTGGTTGCCATAGGACTGGTAGCGGAAACAGTGGCTAGAATAAATGGCTAGACTATTCAAAATATACGAAAGTGTTATAGATAATGCCAGACCATCATGATTTTGAAAAAAATTCGAATGAAATGCATCAATAAATGAACAATGAGATTGGATAGATACATTTTGAAAAATGTGCAGGAACTAAAGGTTTATAGCAATATTTAGGGAAATGTGCTTTTTTTGGCCGGAACTTAATGTAATCATGGCACCTCTTCCAAAAAAATTGCTATTTACAGTTAGTTCCTGCACCTTTATAAAAATGTATTTATCCAATCTCATAGTTCATTTATTGATGCATTTCATTCGAAAAAAATTCAAAATCATGATAGTCTGGCGTTATTTATTTCACTTTTGTATATTTTGAATAGTCTAGCCATTTATTCTAGCCACTGTTTCCGCTAACAGTTCTATGGTAACCAAAACAATCTATGGCGGGTTTGGAATTACGGCAAATTCAAAATGTTTCGAAATTTTACAAAACAAAAATAGTACTTGCGGCGGCCAGATAATATTTTAACTGTTTGTTTTGAACCTCCCTTTGGTATAACTTGACGAAATCAAATGTTTTTAGGGGAGTTAGATAAAATGACCATTTTAGACCATATTGACTACTCCCATCGCAAACTGACCATTTTCGACCATATTGACCACTCCCATCGCAAACTGACCATTTTGGACCATATTGACCACTCCTGATTCAAACTGTTTGACATGGGCATTACAAAAGTAAAAATTTCCAAATTTAGCAAAGGGGGGGGGGACCCTTTGGTGCCCATGAAATTAGCATATAAAATCCCATAAGGCATTTCCGACTCGACCAAAGTCAAAATTTCGAAAGGTCATAAAACTTGACCTTTTGACTCTACTCAAAAATCCGCCCGGCTGATACCTTCCTGGGGTATGGTCTAAAGGTTGCCATAACGTTTTCTAGGATCCCCGACTTACAGTCCAAGACCTTCCCTGTAAGACAAGAAATCTTCGAAAGCTACTCACCCATAATTCCAGGAAATATAAGAGAGTTCAAAATATTTTCAGGAAAATCATTGTCTGCAGATAATAGTTTTATCAAATCTGTATTAATAAACCAGGAGCCACACACGAATCGTAATTGTCATTAAAGAGAAATCCAAGATTTTTTAAAATAGAGAGAATAAATTTGTTAAGATGATCCGCGGGCGGCAAGTTTTACCTCTTTCTCTGACACGAGAAAGAGGAAGGGACCACTTCAAAGGCGTGTCCTTCAATCGCGTCGGATGACACACGTTTAAGGAACCAATGATATACCAAGCTGTTTTGACTTGTTCAATCATGTGGGGGTTTGGGAGAAATGGTAAACATAGTTTCAATTTAATCATTTACCAAAAGTATTAGCAAATTGTTGTTCTTGTATTTATATCATCTTATTATTATATTGAGAGATAACCATCAGTTCATGGTCAAAATGTTCGCATTTTCCCCCGTCACCAGAGGAGAAGGGGAAATGCAATCGGTGGTCGCTTCAATCACTTCTGAAGACTTCATTTTTAGGGAACTATTGAGAAAATTTGTTGGCTAGATTTGGTCAATGGCGCAAGATCATACCAAAACCGCGTGAAGTGGATTGGAAAGCGATCGATAACTTAAAACGTCACATCCGGTAAAAGACACACTACTTATGGGTCCCCATAAGGTGTACCTAAGCTGTTATGGGGACCTTTACCAGAAGAACTGGGATCTTTTAACCAAAATGAGGACAAAAAGCATGTCATGTCAAAAAACATTTATTATAGTGCAAAAACACGTAAGATTTTATTTTTATCAATATATTGCCCATAAATGCTGTTATAAATATTTTAGCAACTAGAGAAATATTCGATAATAGTTACTAATAAAACAAGGTAAAATTTCAAAGTTAAGGGCCTCAAATTTAAAATTGTTTTCAAGACACACAACACAAGGCTCTCACAACGTCGTTTCAAGACTTTCAAAACACACGATTATCAAATCAAAGTATAAGGCGTTCACCCGTTTCATTTTCATAAAGTTGCCGTCAGTGTTGTTAATAGAGAGGTGTGACATTCTTTTATAGTTGAACATAATATTTCACTTAATATTCGAAATTAGGCAAACACTTTAACGCTAATTTACATAATATATTTTTAATAGTCATATATTTTATATTGATAAATTTGAATATATTTTAAAGAAAAATGAATTAAAATTTACAATAAAGAAATTAAGAAATTAGAATTAAATCTAGTTTCATTTTAAAATAGGTATTTAAATTGGAAAACTGATGGTCCCTACAAAGCATCGTTGGCGCGTAACCAGAGCCTTTTTGAAACCGCGTAGAATTAAGAGAACCTTCATCCATTTTAAATTTATCTCTTTAGTCTCTATAAGTTTTGTTTAATAGTTTAACATTATTATTATTATTGGGCCCTTAACTTTGATTTCCTTATCGTCTGTAATAAAAGTCTTCAAACGACTTTGTGAGAGCCTTTCGTGTGTCGCGACCGAAACTCGGCTATATGCCAACCGGAACTGTTAGCCCGAAAAACTGCAGTACGAAAAAAATGGCATCATCCTTGAAAAGCGGGCACAAACGACGAAGCCGGGTAATATGAACTGTTCAGAGCCTAAGAAAGATAATTAGTAATTTGATCCTGGAGTCGCACAGTACAATACGCATGGCATCCCTGCAACTCTTCAGATTAGAAATAAAGCGCATATGACAGCAGACGGTGAAGGCGACATTAGAGTTCAGTTCCGAATCGGGAAGAAGCTCTGCCTAGAAGTCATCCACAATGTCTGGCATATCAGCTTGAACACATACTTACGGTTATTATGTTATTTATGGTACAAGGGAGCAAGGATTATGAAATTTAAAATATCGGAAAATTTTGTATTGTACAGTCTGTATAGATCGAATAATTTCATAGCTAATAGCAATAAAAACTTCTCAATTTCTAAAGCTAATAGGTAGGCCCCTCTAAACACATTGGAAACCTTCCCATACTTGTCAAACTTGACATTATTTTAAAAATAACAACCAGAAAACCTCCAAAATGTATATCTGAACACCTTTAATTATTCAATATTTCAATTACGGGGTGCGGAACAGTAGGGAATTTTTCCCTTTTCCTGGATTTTTCAACCTTCTAAAGCCGCGTTCACATAGACGTTTTGTTGAGGAGAATTCTGAAGCAAAAGGGGGAAGAGCATTTCGCTTTCGGCGGGATGATCCGACTTCAGCCTTTCTCTTTCTACTTCTGCACAACGTCAGCAGTTCACAAAGACTTCCTTTACTGGCGCTAACACAGTTTTATTTGTTGCAGCCATGGCGCACCGAAACCAAGAGGTAAACAAAGTCTTTCGTTCGCTCGGGCCTCGGACTCCACTATCTTTCGAGAAAACTGGTGTTTGTGTATCACTTGACCGACAAGATGTCATAACCGCTTCTCCATTGGCCAAACAGCCACGTGATTTTTCAGCCGAAAGTTGAAATATCAAATTGGAGTAGATACGGGTTGACCGCCGATTTCCCTCTCTCCCCTTTCGACTTTCGGCGGGTTTGTGAACCGCCGATTTCTAACTTCGTCTTCTACCTTACGCTTTCAACTTCAGCTATTTACCATTTTTAACGTCTTTGTGAACGCGGCTTAATACCCTAAAAGGGAATTTAAGAGGGATAACGAGAAAAAGAGGGAAAATTGTTCTTTGCAAGGGGAAAAAGGGAACTTTTAGCATGTAGTCTACTCTAATTCTATATTTTGTCCATCAATATGTTATGAGTCAAAGATGTAAGAAATATTTTTAATACGCTCCTAAAATGCTGGACATTTTGATAGTAATGGATGGTTTTGTATATTAGGCCACCAGATGGGGCTAAGGGAAGTGAAAAATGACAGACATGTAATTGTAACCAGAGGAGATGGTGTAAAGAATAAACTGTGATACTATTAATGTAAAAGTATTTAAGCTATCAAGCACAGTTAATTTAAGTAATTAGAATAAAAAGGAAACTAAACAATTACAAAAGATGTCATGATCTAAATATCCATTCGCGACTTATATATTTGGGAAAAATTATTCAAATGTAAGTAATTTTGTAATAAATAAAACCTTATATTTGAAATTATTTTCAGAATGAAATAGAATATTTATATATATTAGTAGTAAAAGCTCCAAAATATAGCGACGGATAATCCTTCGCAAAGCTCTTCCAAACCTTTAAATGCCGTTATCCTCATATCATAATACTTTAAACACACAATCCTCAGTTGAAGCAATACTACTTAAAAAAGTAACAAACCCAACTATTGGAGTCCCAAGAAGAAAGGACCGACCGTTTAAAACTTGATGCAGCCATATTTATAGAAACAGACGAAAGCGGGTGTAGCTTCTCGGTAAAGAAACTGGCTATTAAATGAAATAGTTGAGAGAAAGGGGCAACTACACGGTGGACAGCCAAAGGTCGAATAATCCTCCCCTGCTGAAAGATCGAAGGGGAAGCTACATTAGTTTCCAAATACGCCTAGTTCCTTAAATGCTGTTGAATGCCCCCTATTTCCATCAGCTGGGCTACCCCCTTCTCCCATCACCGTCACGGCTTTCGTGTTGACGACTGAGAACAACGCCACCGTCTCATAATATTATACTGAGTTCTATAGCAAGTCCAAGTCGAAGTACTGAAAAGAGGTTTCGGATTGAAAATTTAAACAATTCGATAACATAATATCTGTTGATTATTGGCCCTTCTAAAAGTACATGAGAGATATTGAAATGACAAACAGTGACATACGAAAGTCTGTTTTCATTTCTGACAATCTTATCTCCTCATATAACGTTAGATCACAATTTGTTTAAACTATCATTTCTACAGTAATACATATGAAATAATGTTATACTTTAGGATACAAAAGGTTTTATAACCATCAAAATATGCAGTAATGACTGGACTGTTATCATGAAACCATTTTGCCCCTTATATGAATGCAAATTATAAATTAATTGAAAAAATTAAATAATTAAATAATTAATTACTAATTAACTCTCCGAGGGGACAAAGTCTTAGTATCAATTTGCGAATTATTAGCGCCGGACGGGAATCGCACCCGGGGCTGCCTTAAGCAAGAGATTTACTCTAACCACTCAGCCACCAACGCTTGTTTCCAAAAAACAGCTTTGGCGAATGTCATTTACAAAGTTATAACGTTAGGTACTATAATTTATTCTACATCATTTTAAATATTTATAAATTATATTAATCTTATATTTAATGAAATATTTATAAATTATATTAATCTTATATTTAATGAAATATTTATAAATTATATTAATCTTATATTTAATGAAATATTTATAAATTATTTTAATCTTATATTTAATGAAATATTTTTAAATTATATTAATCTTATATTTAATTAAATATTTATAAATTATATTAATCTTATATTTAATTAAATATTAATAAATTAAATTAATATTATATTTAATTAAATATTTATAAATTATATTAATATTATATTTATAATTAATATTAACATTATATTTAGTTAAATATCTGAGTATTTTACTTTATTTGATCGTGTTCAGGAATTGAACTCGGGTCGCATCGTTACAATGCAGATAATTTACCGCCGAGCCATTGACTTCCTTTAAGAATATAAAAAGTAAAGAAACCATTATGATAAGGCGGATTTTTTACCTTTTAATAACGCTTAGAAAAAAGATAATTATTCAAAACTCCCGCGGAAACTATATAAAAGTAATAATATAGCGCCACCGTGTGGTGAACTATCAATCAAACCGGGTAAAAAATATAATCTCTTCAATTTTTCGAACTTTAGTCAAATCTTGACGGGACTAAAAAACATCAAATAAACGTATATAAAGCCATTGCCGTCAATATGGAAGATTTGTCTTTCTTAGTTCTTGGCGGTCAGACGAACTACTACATGACGGGGTCCTGGTGTCGGTCAAAAGTTATGAGGTAACTTTGCGGATTTAATTAGTATGTTCGGTCTTCGGTCAAGAAAAGAGTTAAATTGTGTTTCGCGTTTGGAACTTGAGTGAATGGACTTAAGTGTATGAACCGTGCGTGTTTAAGACTGAAAGTGTTAAAGTAATTGTGAACTAACTTAAGTCAGCTGTAAGATAAAATTGATTGTTTTTTTAATTGGAATAACCTAATTAAACCCTTGAAATTATCAACTCAACCTGTGAGGCTAATTAAGTAGATTGGAAGATATTAGTTGCGAACAGCTCTCAGCTGTTAATTAAGACCAGAGTTTATAGTAAGGTAGTTTGAATTTAGTTAAAATGACTCAGTATAATTTATGATATTTACTTAAGTGTAAGTGTGTTTTGGTTTATTTTTCAATCACGAGGAACTAAGACAAATCAAGTCTTGGACACTTGAGTACCAGTTCTGCACAATTACGTAGGAGGGATATATATTGTTGGGTTATTGATGAAAGTTAAATCTAGAACGTTACATAGACTGTTCTGAATAAAAATAAACATTTATAATTTTACATAATTCTGGTTGTAATTTTATTTCTAATCACTCGCCCACAACATTTAAGTTCTGGCAATCCCGAATCAACTAAATTTGCGATATAACGGCGACGGGAAATTAATCTCGTAAATTTATCGTGCGGCCTTAGGGAATATTCTTTTAACAAAAGTTCGATAACTATCGTTTAATTAAAATCGGCCCGATTCCGTTAAAATTATAAACCAAAAAGTGAACGGTCGTTATAATACCCTCTAGCTGTAGCTATTTCTTTCATTAAAATTTGCTTTGTATTATATTCAACTGACAAACTTGTACTGTAAAAAGGGTGTAATTCAATTGTGCATTGTTATAGTACGTCTAACTCACTGTTGTAACTACTTAACTTATGATATTCTGAATAAATTAAAATTGGTCGTTTCGTCTCAATTATTCTAATTATAATAAAATTTTATACCGGGCGGGATAGAACTGGGATAACATTTTTAACAAATAATTCTAAATTGCGGAAATATATCTTTAAGGGTTATCTCGAGAAATTAATACCACTAGGGACAATTCTTCCGAGGAGAGGTATATTTTGGCTTGCCAACTTGTTTTCTTCTACAGTTAACAAAAATTATACGTAATAAATAATTTAAAATGTAGATTTTTTAATATTTCTGGATTTTATTTCAGGAAAACCATCAGTAATCAAAGAACTTTTTATTAATAAAGCAAAAGCCAACTCTCGAGGATCGGTCACAGTTCGTCTCCAAATGGCAGTTTCAGCAAGTATCCTGCGTCGACGGGCAGAGTCACTCCGGTTATAACAGACGCGTGATCGCTCAACAGGAAACATACTGCCTTCGCAATTTCTATGGGTTCTATATTATTGAACAGATTAGAGCTATAGAATGCTTCGACAGTGTAAGCCAGCACTTGAATACGTTAAGGTTGAGCTTGTACCTACTCGTACAAAAATACCCGAGACGTTTTGAAGCGCGGACTTAATTACCGTATTAAAGCAAGTAGGGAAAATGCCACATTTTATATACAGACCAATGAAGACGGGTATTGGTAGCTCGCTCAACATTCGATTCATGAGGTCTTTGTTTAAGCTTAATTCGTAAGCCATATCCGTATTGACGACTCCAGGAGCGACTGCATTCACTCGAATCTATCAATGAAATGCCAAGCCAATAAAGAGTTCATTATCAATACAATTTTTAACCAAATATTAGCTCAATTATTTATCCACTGAGCTATTATCCAAGCTAAATACTAACAATTTTTCGATAGATAATTTTATAAAACTAGTCCTTACCGAACTTTTGACTTTATTAAGTGCGTATGATAAACTAACCTCAGCTAGTTGTGTGTTTCGAGGCCCTCCACCTAAGTACGCCCCCCCCCAACCTCTTTTTCCCGTGGGATAATTTCCGTGGCACCCGTTACCCCATAGTCGAACCACCGCAGTAAGGCCCTTCCTCCCCTTTTCACCATGTGATAATTACCGGGGTAACCCCAGTAAGGCCCTTAATCCCCCTTTTCCCCATGTGATAATTACCCGGGTAGCCCCTCCCCATTTTTCCCGTGTGATAATTACCGTTCCTCCCCTTTTTTCCCATGTTATATTTACCGTGGTACCCACTTCCCCCTTTTCCCCATGGGATAATTACCGGAGTACCCCTCCCCATTTTTCCCATGTGATAATTACCGTAGTACCCCCTCTCCGCTTTTCTCATGTGATAATTACCGTGGTACCCTCTCCCCCTTTTCTGCATGCGAGAATTTCCGTAGTACTCCCCTCCCCCTTTCCAATGCGAGAATTCCCGTGGTGCCCTTTTCCCCGCAAAAATAACTGAAACTCGCAGTCGTAGCAAACCCCCCTGTACCCCTTTAAACTCCCTGTATTCAATGGCTGATGCATAAAGGCCACGGGACTAACGTACGCCGAGAGGAACTTTGAAATCGGAACGATCCCGAAACAACCCCCCACCTCCCCGTTTCCGAAACTCACAGGCCTTCTGTAACTACCCCATACGCCCCCCCCCCTCCGAAATTTGCGGTGGAAAGAAAGAAAATTTCGGGTGTATTGCGGGTTGGGACAAACACGGCGACAGATTTTGATAATTTTTGAAACTAACATTTGCGTCACTTTTGAAAATTTGTAATACAAAAACTAAAAACCAAATCGGAAATCGAAGCCAACTCGATGCGAAAACGCGAATCGTAGCGTACGTAAAAAAATGGCACGTGACGCTCGCGCCCGTAACGCGCGCGCGAAAAGCGTCAGAAAATCGAGAAAAATCGGTTGACGTACGAACCTACATACCACCCAACCAACAGCTTTTTATTATATAGACTAGCCGAGAAGCCCGCCTTACAGGCGGGCCCTCAGCTAGTTCTGTGTTTCGAGGCACTCCACCCCAGTACGCCCCCCAACCCCTTTTTCCCATGGGATTATTTCCGTAGCACCCTTTTCTTCATAGTCGAACCACCGCAGTAAGGCACCCGCCTCCTTTTACCCATGCGAGAATTTCCGTGGCACCCTTTACCCAAAGTCGACCTCACCCCGTAAGGCCCCCTCCCCTTACAGGAGGGCTTCTCAGCTAATTGTGTGTTTCGAGGCACTCCACCCCAGTACACCCCCCCCAACCCCTTTTACCAATGCGAGAATTTCCGTGGCACCCTTTTCCCCATAGTCAAACCACCGCAGTAAGGCACCACCCCCCTTTTACCCATGCAATAATTTCCGTGGCACCCTTTACCTCAAGTCTAACCACCGCAGTAAGGTAACCTCCTTTTATTCCCATGCGATAATTTCCATGGTACCCTTTTCCCCAAAGTAGAAACACCCCAGTAAGGCCCTTCCTCCTCTTTTTGCCAAGAGATAATTACCGGGATACCCCTAGTAAGGGCCTTCCTCCCCCTTTTCCCCATGTGACAATTACCGGGGTACCCCCTCCCCATTTTCCCATGTGATAATTACCGTTCCGCCCGTTTTTTCCCATGTGATAATTACCGTGGTACCCATCTCCCCCTTTTCCCCATGTGATAATTTCCATGGTACCCTTTTCCCCAAAGAAGAACCACCCAAGTAAGGCCCTTCCTCCCCTTTTTGCCCATGTGATAGTTACCGGGGTACCCCCTCCCCATTTTTCCCATGTTATAATAACCGTGGTAACCACCTCCCCCTTTTCCCATGTGATAATTACCGGGGTACCCCTCCCCCTTTTTCCCCATGTGATAATTACCATGGTACCCTCTCCTTCTTTTCTCCATGCGAGAATTTCCGTAGTACTCCCCTCCCCCTTACCAATGCGATAATTTCCGTTGTACCCTTTCCCCCGCAAAAATATCTCAAATTCGCTGTCGTACTAAACCCCCCTGTACCCCTTTAAACCCCCTGTATCCAATGGCTGATGCATAAAGGCCACGGGACTAACGTACGCCGAGAGAGCCACCTAACTGTTTCCGAAACTCACAGGCTTTCTGAAACTACCCCATACCCCCCTCCGAAATTCACGGTGGTAAGAGATAAAATTTCGGGTGTATTGCGTGTTGGGACAAACACTGCCCAACTCTCAGGGGCGAAAGATTTTGAGCATTTTTAGAAAATGGCATTTGCGTCACTTTTGAAAATTTATAATAAAGAATTTAAAACCAAATCGGAAATCAAAGCCGACTCGATGCGAAAACACAAATCGCGGCGTACGTAAAAAAATGCCACGCGACCCTCGCGCCCGGAACGCGCACGCGAAAAGCGTCAGAAAATCGAGAAAAAAATCTCCAAAATCGGTTGACGAATGAACCTACCTACCTACCTACCACCCAACCAACAGCTTTTAATAATATTGATACCATTAATTATAGCTTGTGACTAGAGAAAGCGTTGCCCCAATAGGCGAATTTTAGGAAATGTCATGTTGAAAGCGAAATATTTATTTAAAGAAATTCTTTACTAGTACAAAAATAACAAAGAAAATTGACCTTCTGTTTTATGTAGTAGGGAAATATACATGTATATCAAATTAGTACTTCAAAAGAAGAAGCACCTGGATTGTCAATACGCAATCAATGAAACTCGATTGTAAAATGACCCGTTTTTAAGTCCCGGTTTCTTAAATAACCATTTTAATTTGACAGTTCATGTGATTTTCTTAAACACATTTTTATCTTTGAACCCTGGACCTCAAAGATTGAAATAAATGTCCCTTACCTTATGCTTCGCCAGATCATGAGCCATGGATTTGGTTAAGTTAGAAGTGCCGGCTTTTAAGGCAGAGTACACCGAAGCGGTTTTCACTGGAGCCAACGCGCAGACGCTGGACACGTTGACAATAGCGCCACCTGTGCCATGATCAATCATTGATTGGGCAGCAACCTATAGAAAGAAACAAATGTACAGCATCAAACTTCAATAAGATACCTCTTGATAATATGCACGGAAGTTAATAGAAGATTTCAATTTATTATAGTGCCAAGTGTTAATATACACTAATACCCAATTTTAAAACTGACAGTGGCGGATTATGCTCGCTTGAGGGCCTTTATGTATTTTTTTTATTTTGGGTTCTTAAGCGCCCTATTAAGCCCCGGTCACTCTCGATGGTAAAATCGGGGTTAATCTCAGTACGAAGCGACACGAGCAGAATCACTTCATCCCGGTTCGGCTTTAACCAAGGCTTAACATTAATTCAAATTATAACCAGATTTTTTAGATAACGAAAATTTATTCTAATACGATTAGTTAATCTTGTTTTTTTTATAAACAGTAATAATATTTGACGTAAATTTGAATTTTAGTCGCGTTATTTTTAGCAAAATAAATGCAACTTTAGTTCCCAGCCTGGTTGTTTTGATAAAATTGATAGTTTATTCTAAGTGAACTGAATTGGCCAAGATGCTTCCCGAACTAACACGAAGCGATTTTAGGGGCTATTGTGAACGTGGCTTAAGATATTCCTCCACTGGAAGGGAAAGTATTAGGTCTGACAGTAATAGATGTAACTTGTTACTTACTTGCGAGACAAAAAATGTGGACTTTAGGTTTACTTCAGTGAGACTAAATATAAATAAAAAGTATTGAAAATTAATATTTTGAATGGAAAACTAAATAGTTTGAAAAATTCGGGCCAAATTTCAGCTAGCACCCCCCTTCCATCACGTGTCTCAGTTATTTATTCCCACTTTCAAAAGCTCATGACTTTGAAGGCCTTCCCTCCAAATTCAAATTATTCGGTGGCTCTTTAAATCCCAGTTTCACACCTGTTCCTCGACAAATGGTTGAAGCATTTAATATACTTCCAGGAAGTCTGATTAACGAGGTGCCCATCGGTAAAAATTGCGCAATAACGAAGTGGTAAGGCACCAACGTGGTTGAACCCATTTCCTTTAGAGGAGACTGGTTTTAGTGAAACAAGACTTTTCATTCTCATTATTTTTCCTACGTATGATAATGGAACTAAATGCTGATTCACATTCTCTTACATGTTAAAATTATTTTCGGTAACATCCAGTATAGATTCGGAAATGTTAATTCCGACATTATTGACTAATAGGTCAATAGGTCCGACGGTCTCCAGAGCAGTCTTGCCTAATTCCCAATTTCCCAAATCAACATGCAGCAGTTTAATACCTGGCATCTGCGGAAAGAAATATAAAATATTAGTACTTGAAGTTAGTATAGAAGTTTGGAGTGGAAGTGTAAATGGTGGCTTTGGTTATTTAAAAATTTACTTAGAGTTTAAAATGATTTTTGCACACGTTAGAAGAAGGTAAAATTTTTCCATATATCTAAATACTCAATCAAGCGTCGATCACGCTAGAGCTTGAAATCAAGTTCAAGTCTGTTTAAATACTAAATTTGATTAATGATTTTGATAGAAAATCACCAGGAAAACGGGTTTAAATCTTACTTACACCAAAAGGTATTTTATTAACCTGCTTTTATTCTACGCAAGAAAAAATCTTTTTTGTTCAATCAAAATCGATACCCCTATGGTTTACAGTTTAGAAACATTTATATTTCTATCTCTATGATATCAGTCACTCTAAGATTTTTTAATCATTCCTTTTGTAGATTATGATTGGTTTCGGTGGCTTATGATATTATTTTAATAGATGCATTTGTTATAATCAAATAGGTCTAAAATAATGTTTTCTGGGTTAGTCATTTGGTTGAAATAATATTGACAGCCACGTATTTAAATTATATGTGGCTCTAACGAGAAAAATAAAGTAACACCTGTGCCTGCAAGCGCTTACAATGGCGAATAGGTGATAAGGCCTAATAATTTAGCTATGCCCAAATGTATAAGCTTTATATTAAATATTAAACCTTATATGAACAAAATGATAATTATCTTGAACATTAACTTAATAAACTCAATAGAAATTTTACCAAAAATGAATTATTTGAGTTACCTGGTTTTGGAAATAAAGTAGTGAAACGCGAACGAGTTATATGGTGGCTTTATTAATTGGTACCAAATTCAAATGTTAAAAAGTAGTTCAGAAATGATCAGTACTAACCAAAGTTATAATTTTCAACCAAGTCGATCTTAGTTTAATAAAATTAATGCACATTTAAATTCGAAAATCAATCAAATTCCAAAAATTTCCAAAAAAATACTAAAATGGGCAATGCCCCACTTCCGGGGCCCTAATCTCACAATTTCCGACAAAGGGCATGATATTTTCAATCGATTAACGTATCATGTGTCCTTGTAACTTTAACGTAGTGAGAGAAATCGCGCGAACACCTGTGACGGTGGACACAGAACGCGGAACTAAAACACACAGATCCCAACGGATTATGTGTAAAACGGAGCCAAAAAGGTAAACCCTAGCAGAATTATAAGATATTGCAAACTACACGGGATTCTCGGAATAGCTCTCCGAGAATAAATAAAAGACGAGATCAATCAAATAAACCTTCGACTTAGAAAAAATTTAAAAATTATACAAATTAGCGAGAATTTAAAGCAGTAAACTGTAGGGTTTTGGTTTTTTCATAAAAGTTTTTCCTCCTTTTCCGATTTTTACACACAATCCTAAGGATTTGTGCGTATTAGTCTCACGTACAGTGTAGCCGATGCCGATGCCGATGTAGGTGCCGCCGTGTCGCGCATATCTCTTCAACGGTTAAGGCTAAAAGAGGCAATGATATATCTTTCGAATGTACATACATCGCCATTGATAGCCTTGCATAAAGTTTTCAAATTGGAGCCCTAGAAGTTGGTACATTTGCCTAATTTACCATTTTCGGTGGTTTCACTTTATGTGGTAGATATTTTCATTAAAATTAAGTCCGATAACGTTAAAAAAATATTATTGGATAGGTTAGGATTCAGCGGACCTACAACTTCGGTTATATCAGTAAATATTAAATTTAAGTATAGTTTTCAGGGTAATTTACGGGACCCCAATTTTCGTGGTTTTATATTTTCGCCTAAAAATCTACCTACAGTTCTTTAATTTAAGTCCGATTTTCATGAAAATTATATTTTTGAATAGCTGTGGTTTACATATAACCTAAAGTTACAAAAACGTTCCTTAATTTTAATTTTAAGTAAGGTTTTTTGGGCAGCGTATACGGACCCCCGCAATATCCAACATTGTAAATCCGCGTGTTTATAGAGGTCTACGCGCCCGTATCCCACTAGCGTTTTTCAAGGTCATTCAGAGTGCGCCGCGCTTTCAACGTATGACCAGAAGTAACAATTAAGTATGACACTGATCTACCTAGTCTTCGGCGTATGACCAGAAGTAATAAGTCTGACACTCAACGTAACAAATAAATGTGATCAGAAGTAACAAATAAGTATGAAACTGATCGAACTAGTCTTTGTCGTATAACCAGAAAAAATAAGTGTGACACTCAACGGCTGACTAGTAGTAAATAATTAGTGTGATCAGAAATAAAAAAATAAGAGTGAGACTGATCGTATTAATCTTCGATGCTTTCAAAGTATGACTAGACGTAACGAATAAGTGTAAATACTATTATGTGTGACCGTGAATATATATTGGTTATGATACCGGCGTTGCAGGTTGCTGTGAATAGCTCAAACAAACTTAACACATTAGAAGGATTGTGTGTATTCTGACCGTCGTACGTCTTGTTTATCATTCTAATGATTTAGTGTGTTATTCAATTAAAATCCAAAGATGAGGTAAAGCTAGAAATTACTCTCAATAATTATAATAGTTCTAAGAAAAGTAAGAATATATGGAATGCTCTTTATCCATCTTCATACCTCAGCAAGCAGTTCGTCCAAAAATTGCTGGTTGTTGCAAACTGCTATGACATGAGCTCCTAGCTTATGCAGTAGCCTCGCAGTTTCTCGTCCAATACCTGGCCAAATATAAACGCAGCTGATTCAGTTAATTTGAATGATAAAGATTTTTACTGCAGCTAAGATGAAGATGGTGTTTCGCAGCACTAGGGATCTTTCCCGCTTCTATTTTTTAAAGTCGCGCGTCGCACGCTCGGTGGGACGTGTTAATTAGTCATTAGGCAGAAGCGGGAAAGCCCACTAGTGTTGTGTAGCGCCATCTCCACAATATCATTGTAAAATTTTCCTCATTAAGAAAACTTAAAATTTTTATATAACACCAATGGAACCTTTATAAATGGAGATAACATTAAAATACATATTCACGTTACTTTAAAGCTAAAACCACGTAACGTTTGGAGAGGCATTTAGAACTATATGAATGTAAATCTCTGCATGAGTATACTCAATGCACGTGTTATTAAACAACTTGGTGTATTCAGAAATATTTCCGATCAAAGACTAAGGCTGTCAACACTTCTTTCAGAATTAATCCTAAAATTAAAGAACCAATTAAAAGCCAAAATAATTTAATTCATGTTACGTGGTGTTTGCTTTAAGTAAACGAAAAGTTAAGCATTCCGATGAAAAGTAGTGTAATATCGTCCTATTGTGGATTATTTTAGACATTGAGATAAGGTTTCCCACACCGTCGCGCTGTATTGCTTAGCAATGTTCAAAGAGTTGTTGGAAATATTAAAACACATTTAATATTCCTCTTATGAAGTTGGTTAAAGCGAATCAGTTTCATATATTTTACTTAAATTTATAAATCAACCAAGTGAAAAATTATCTTCTAAAATATTTTTAAGAAAATACATAAAACCCAACCTTCTTTCTTAGACTATTCTCACACCAAGTTTTTCTAAAATTAATTTCCAGTTTTTTGCCCTAATTTTGAATTTACAAAAAAAATCATTAAGATATTATCAAAATAAAAATTCCCTCTAAAACCTATAATTCATATTGTATTCCAAAAAACCAAACAATTATATCCTAATTTAAGCGCCTACTAAATCAATAACAAAAGGACGAGGTTCTTTATCAAAACAGTCATAAATAAAGAAAATAATAGACTCAAAGTAAAATAAGCGGCTGCATCACGTAGCAGACGATCTTTTCTTTAAGTAAGCGGAGACGAAAGACAAAGATTTTGTTAAATATTAATCTAACTGTTCCTTCTAATAAAATATGTTTGATTTGGTTCATTTATAAGTCTATTTGACTAAGTCGATGAACGTATGGAAAAATATCAAATAACGCCATTTACAAATAGTTTCACCTTTTCATCTGGTGCCAGATAAATTATGAATGATCTTTGCACCATTACTATCTAAATACGACCTTTGGCCAGCCAGATTTTTATAACGATTCACATCTACTTATACTCTAATAATCACATTTAATGTGAGCACGGTTTTACAAAACAAAATTATATTTTAAATTCGACATTAAAAATTAAAGTGTGAATTTTCAAAGAACGGCTTACCTCTAGTAGCACCAGTAACCACCACTCGTTTTCCAGTGAAATTAAACTCCATCTTTTTCACAATTCGAGAGAGTGTGTGCTTGTACCGGTTTTCGAATGATTTGTGCGTTTACAGCCGACAACAATCTGTATGTTGGTGTTGAATACCTTTACACTCCGACCTTGTTTTACAAACAATTGCGACTGATATAATTATACAGGGTGTCTTCATTTGATCGGCCCAGGCATTGTTCTCAAAAACTATCACTTCTAGAAATGTGAAATTTTCCGTATGTACTAAATCGGTGAAGATCGTTGTTATTTGTGAATTTCAGAAAAATGGTGAAATATTTAACGGTTTTAGAATTTGTAGTTTTTGATCGCTAGGTGGTAGACCAAATCACCACACTATTCTCCGAGCTGTAGCTGACTTCGAAGGAGACGGCAATGTGAATCCTTGATTCCGCGGACCTGGACGTCATAACACTAATATGGAAGATACAGTCATCGCCTACTTTGTTGCTTACCCTCGAGCAAGTATAAAAATGGCATGCTCCGATTTGGACTTCTCAAAATATTATGTCACCAAGCACTTCACGATGGTGATCAGCGCCTTAGGTTGGATTTCAGTAACTGGTTCAGTACCATGGCGGATGCCAATGAAGATTTCCTCCGTTTGATCCTGGCGTTCGACGAGTGTTCCTTTGGAAGGGACTGCCCATTTAACCGCCAGAATAGTGGGGCGATGTAAATCCGCACTGGGGATTTTCACATCACAAACAAGTACAATTCCGCTTGAACGTCTGGGCAGATTTACTAGGAGATCGCGTCATTGGGTAATTTTTTCTTCCGAATCGGCTTAATGGGGGAACTACTTGGCGTTTCTACGAAATGAAGTAGCAGAAGCATTAAAAGATGTCCCTTTAGTCAACCTGCCAAGCCTTTGGTTCTTGCATGACGATTCACATCCTCACAAGGAACGACATGTCGTGCAATACCTCAACACCGAGTTGCCTGAGCGTTGGATTGGGAAGAATGGTCCAGTGCGATGGCCTCCTAGTTCCCCAGATATCACATCGCTGGACTTTTACCTGTGGGGATTCGTCAAGGAGGAAGTATACAAGATGCCAGTCACTAGCGAAGACAACTTGCGCCAGAGAATCATTGCAGCGTTCCAACTCGTTACTCCAGATATGGTCCGTGGTTCGTTCCAGAATATGTTTCATCGCATACGGATTTGTATAGCAGCGGACGGTGGCATTACTGAACCGTATTTGAAACAAACTTTCTGTAATTCCTTATTATAATAATTGCACTTGTTCTAACACTTCATTTGTAAAAGTAAAACAATGATTTGGCTCAAAACATGTTCATTTTTCACAGACAATCATTACAATAACATGAGGCGTAAAAACATTTGGGTAGTACCAACTTGTTATTTTTCATGACCTATTATTTCAGTGACAAAATGTACGATTTTGACCATTCCCACTCCATTAATGGTTTTCGAGTATGCTCTACAACGACCTTTGGGTTACCGTCCCAACGCCACTACCATTGGACTACCGAAGTCTGATTATTCGTGGCCTCGGTAGTCCAATGGTAGTGGCGTTGGGACGGTAACCCAAAGGTCGTAGTTTCGATTCCTGCCCGAGGTGATATGATTTTTCTCAGTCACTCTGGTATGAAACAATACGCAGAGGTATTCCTTGTTTTAAAAGACACTTCTAATTGTATTAATTCCTGCATAATAATAAAAATAAATTATCATCGATTTACGAAAATATAATTTTATTTAACTTACATAAACTTACTCGACATTGATTTCAAAGCCTCCTGGAATATCCTTGAAAGCTCTCGTTCGGCTTTTATTACATTCCTGATTATTGTAATCGCTATCACAACGATAAAGTAGTGAAGTGGTCGTTGTTTTTCCCTTGATAACGTTACTGGAATACTGGTTGTAAATAACTTTATGGGTCGTATCAATTATTTTTGAAATTAGATTATTTGATCTTTTTGGTATGCGAAAGTCTGAAAGTTAAAATCGCCGTCCGCTTAGACGACCACTAGCTCAGTCACGACCCTAGCGGGGAAAGCCTTCATTTTCATCGCCATTACTTTCAGTTTAAAAATTATTTGATTGAATTAATTGAAAAATAATAATCAACTTGGCTTTTAACCTAAGCACCATCTAAAACCAAGTCATCGAGTGATTTTGGTTACAGTGCGGAGGACGTTGGTGGAAAGCCCATCATGCCACAGGAGCCAACAGCTCCCTCTACCTACTGTTAACTTTAGCCTCAACAAGTTTTTATAAAAAGGGGAAACCAAAGAAATTGGAGAAAATTCCTTGAACCAATGAGGAGGGCTCTAGGAAAATATAACACAGAAGCCCTAGGCAGCAAGATATGAGATAGAAGCCCAAAAACGTTTGACACTGAAAGCGGGGCCCCCGGTAAGCACTGTGATGCGCGGGCCCCAGGTGGTCGCCTCACTCGCTTTTCAATAAAGCGGGCCCTGCACAGGAGTTGTTTCTAGAATCAAACCCTGCTCCTCTTGCTGCCAGTCCAAAGTGCTAACCCCTCATCCACTCCCCCTGAACAGATTCAGAGAGATCTCAAACTTTAATTTTTTTATTGTATTTTAAGTACGGTTGATGTAGGCCTCAATAAAGAGATTTTTTCCATTTATTACGATAAATTAAGGGTGATGAAATCTCCAAATAATAAATGTAATTATTTTTATACTCTCACTTATTTTAGTACAATGGAAATCTTAACTTTAATGAACGAAATAAAATTTGGCTTTAAGCTAAACACGAAAAAGAGATTAATATAGTAATTTTAAAGCAATCCGTTTCAAAATCCCTTAGTTCGTCTAAAAATAAAGCTTGACACTTTTAATGTATTGTAAAGCAAATTCATACAGAAAAAAAGTAAGGTAAAGAACTAAAGATATGCTATAGTTAATTTATAGATTTTTGTCTTGAAATATTTTCAATTTAATTTTCTTATGATTGAAAAAATATTTTCTTCGGTAAGCTGCTGTTTGGTTGTTTTCGCACTGTCTTTCGCCAATTCCAAGATGTATTTAACAAGAGAACCTGGAAATAATTTAGTTTAAATGTCATAATCCAAATTTGTTTGAGGTTAGCTTAAGTACAGCTCGACAAATTCTGAAAATTTAGGCTATTTAAGCGTTTGACTAATAACATCTTCCTAAGTTACGAATCAACCTTTAATTTTCTTTCATAAAAGTGGTTCAGAAACAGTATTATTAAACGAACCGTCTCCCTGTTGTTGCACTTTCTTGGAGGCGTACTTGACGGTGAACCCTTTGCTGGCAGCTTGCACCATTTCGCTGTATTGCGCTTCTAGCCAATCCGGTACCGTCACACGAATTTTCTTAAAATTGGAAGTAAAAAATTACAGAATTTTATACCATTGCAAATCAATCCCTGTTCTTCATTTGATTTTAAAAGCAAAATAGCTCTTTATATGAAATACGAGAGGTCACGTGATTACGTTAGATTCATCGTGCAGTTAAAGTTAGAGAGCGCGCGCATATTTTTGTTTTTGTTGAGCTCGCGCGAAAACGCACGAGACCCTCTACACGGACATACGAGGAAGAGCACTCTCCAAAAAATAACCCTTTTTATGCATGTATGCGTATATATTATTTTATAGAAAGAGCTATTGCACTTTATTTATTTGAAAAAAAAAGACTTCTATTTTTAAAAAATTAGAGATTGCTTTGAATCCATGAACACTGTTGGAAAAATATTCTAAAAATCAACTTTATAAACATGAAAGTTAAATTCACGAAGGTTTAAGATCCAAAGGTTTATGAAATTATATTGAAGAAATCGAGAAATATAATTGAATAACGTATTGGTTTAATTTCCATTTTAATCCGGTTATTTGAATAGTTTGTTCTTGCTAAACGATAGGCTCAAGCACTTTCTACATCTTAAGTCGTTTGAAAGATAACTATTCCCAAAATAAAATCATTGTACCGCTGGTTCCAAAGCGCGCAGAAGAACACTCTTAAGCTATTTATGACCAATGAACCATTTTTAAAATAATTTATACATAGTATCGAGCCTGTATTATAAATTCATTATTGAAAGCACTGTATAAATCATTTAAATAAAAAGACAATACCTGTTCCTAAAGAATGTATTAGACAGGGAATAATTTCAATATGAAATTAAAAAACCGCTAATGATTACTTTTTCGCCGGTGAAGCACTCTTCCTTGATGTTGGTTGGAATGATGTTTTGAACTAGACTTTGGAGCTTCGTCAGAGGACAATCGAGATCGCAGTTGGGAATCTGCAAAGGGAACGGGTGATGTGCAGTGTTGTTGACGTAGAACAGTCTTACTGAAAAACCCTCGAATGTCCCTTCGGTTCCCGGAGCCTGATGAAGTTCCACAAGAACTGTGGCGCAATATGGAATGATACGACTGTTGAACACTCCCAATGCGTTCATGAAAGCAGCTATTATGGCGTCGTGCTAAACGTTTCGGAAAAATGCTATCTTTGTTGTTGGTTTTTTATTATGTACTATGCGTTAATTACATTAACTGCTAACTTAAAATGTGAAAAATGACCGTTTTGCTTCAGTTTTCCGATACCTGTAGGCTGTAACCTCAAATGCCTTAATTCAACTTCTGGGAATTAGTCACTTAAGCTTTGCCACGGCAGCTCATTGCAAATGCTTCGTTATCGCTCAAAATCGAAAACGATGTTGAATACCACGGTTGAAAACGTCCTCAGACGGGTACCGTTAAGTCATTGATGTTCCGCGAACGAACTTTGAAATTGAAGTACAACTAGTATTCTGCCTGAATTATGAAGTCTTTGTTTAACACCCTGTATAAACATATGAAATGCATTTTCTCAATAAAGCGCGAAACCTCTGTTCAAAGTATTTTATGGAATTTCTAGAGAATCTTACAGATAACTTTTGACTTTATTGGGTTCTATATTTCTAAAGAAAACCTTTAGAGAAAGTTGTTCAAAAATGTGTTGGCATATAATATCATAATTAACCTATTAACAAAAGTTAGGCACATGCTAAACTACTAAAGAGTGCCTGTTTCGCCAATGACCCCCTACATCATAACGTGGCTTAAGAATTAAAACACTTCGCTTTGTTATTAGCCTTTGTAATTATCAGGTAGGCCTAACGATGAACCAGAATTCGCTGCTGCCAGCCTTTTTTAATAAGGCCCATCGAAATTTCAAATGTTTTTCAAACTAAAAATAAAACTTTCTTTGGAAAAATAATTATGAATTGTTGAATAGGAAAAAAATGCTATTACAAACACTGAATTCGTGATAATAGGTAGTACGTGGTCAGTCGTTTATATCACTATCAAAGAAATTACACAGTAATAACGCCTTTAAAGTCTAGGAAGAGACGAATTTCCTGTATTAAATCTTTAGAATACGCAATAGCTCTGCGACTGACTATCTTTAACATAAATCGTATGGTGTTATGTTTCTCAAGATACTATTAAAGTTAGTAAAATATTATTGTGCTAAACGTATTCTTTAACTAGTTAATTAGTGATGGAGAATGCTTTCTACAGTTATTTTATAATGTATCTATAGAAACTTAACAACCCTTTTTAGACATTTCTGCTAATTATTTTCAAAGATATTTCAAATTTAGTCTACTTACGGTGGAGTAAATATATCCTTTGGTAATTGGCACTTCTTTTGTGTTTGTTCTATCTCTCATCAGTTCCAAGATGTGTTTCACAAGAGGACCTGTAAAAAGTCCATTGAAAATACCATTTGAGATAAATATTTGATAGCTTAAACACCACTAGACAGAACAGGAAAGTGTAGACTTCTTAGGCGGTTGTCCAACAACACATAAGTTCCCTGCAAGTGTACAACTTCCCGTTCATTAAATGGTTCTTAAATCTGTGTCTAATCTGCGTGCCTCCTCGCAGTCGCTGCATTTTCTTTGATGCGAACTTGAACGTGAATCCTTCGCCGGCAGCTTCAACCATTTCCCTGTAGCGCACTTCGGCCCAACGAGGCACCACCAAATTGTGAATTTTCTTTGTATTAAAAGTTTGAAATATATATCACTTATAGGATAATGCAACAAAAAAACGTTTTTTTATACGATATTCACATTACTAAGTAAATTTTCAATGTCGAGAGCAGAAATTATAGCGTAAACTTAACCATTTCTGTCCCATTTTCTTTCAAATATTTTCCGTTTTTACCATTTCAAAATTTTTGAATACCAACCATATCCGCATCCATTAGGCAAAAGACTTCCCTCTTATAATCATTACCACATCAATTGTTTGTGAGCGAAAAAATTCTAAAATTACCACAACTTCTGTTGCACGTAATAATATAAAAATAAACTTATTATTATGGATTTTGTATATAAACCTGATAAAATTATCGTTTTCTAGTTTTCCAAAATAAGATTAATAACAATCAGATAGACTAGTACCCAAGGCACCAACTTTACATCTAGTGATTTTTACTGACAATAATTGAAGGTGGCTGGGTTACAAAAAATAGGAAGGTGGTGGCAAACTTTCACGCGAGCAAACAGCTGCAACTTTCTATCGCCAGGAACCTCGAAATGATTTATACGCACTTCAATATCTTAAGCGGGATGCATTGTCACGATCCCATAATAAAAAGCAAACCTGGAAATCAACTTTGCTAAATTGTATGGTAAAATTTCTGTTTTCATGCAGCTCTCAACATCAAAGACGGTAATTGAACATTGATTTCTTACTTCAATGCCAATAACTCCTTGCACACTTTGTACTGACGATGGGTCATAAACCTGTTCTCCACTGTGTTCTGTCATAAATCGCATTAAATCCTAAAATCATGAAAACAGAGGATATAATTTTAGCGTCATATTCACTGTTAATCTTAATATATTATCTCTGGACTCTGGTACGTAGGGAAGATTTCACCGAGCAATTTATTATCTAATTCTGTTGAATATTTTTCTTTAATGGATGTTTCAAATTTACTATCACTCATTAAACACGATTGATTCATTTAAAAGGAATAAATTTAGCGTTGACATGTTTTCTTGACCAAGGATGCAAAATGCTTAATTGAACTATTCTTGTATGGCGTGTGTCTGTTCCTTCTATTATTTTTATTCACCTGTATAGCTCCGACGGGTAAAGGGGGAAATTATATTTGATGGGCTGTTAATAAATCTGTTCAGAGTAATGTGGAGCATAGAAAATTCGGCTAAAACTACATTCATGAATGGAAAGTAAGCGTTATTAATAAATATTAAAATATTTTTCAATGTTTTGCAATTCTGAAACTATGTATCATAAAGTAAGTCTATTCCTAATACCTACGCCATATTTCCGACTGTATGCTTGTCCAAGTGGAGTGCTTGGAAACCTCTTCACCTCTTCTTCCGCGGCTGGACAAATTGCATCTTCGTTAATTAACTGTTGGACGGAAGTCTCATTAAAAGGGGTTAATTGAATTGTGCGGTAAATTAAAAAGGAAAGCTTATAATTATGTTTATGCCTAATCAGCAGTTTCCGTTTTTTTTGGTTTAATTTTTTTAATCATTTCGTATAGCGATTCCATCAAACGGAAATAAAGGTCTACTTACGAAATCTTCGGCTTTCGGTTTGACGTGTATAGGCACTGGTTGCCAGATAAGGTCAGGGTTCCAAATGAATTTACCCTCTGGTTTGAAGAAAGATGCCAAATTAACTTCGGCGCTGGCAATGCAACGATCTTTGTCCGAACTCTTCACTTCCACCTGTGGAGATTTGAGCAAAATTGCCTTTTATTGCACCAAGGGACTGAATTCGGAAAGGTTGACTTAAAATACAAACTCCTTTAAAACTGCCAAGAAATATGACCGAATGTTTTAATTCAGCTCTAGTGTTACCACTAGATATTGATGGGATGAACACTTTTGTAGAATTAGAAATTATACTTTGTGTACTTAAGCTGTAAGAAAATATCGCACCACCTCTTTTCACAGAACTGCTTTACTTATAAAGGAAATAGGGATTTTTGGGATATAATTTGAAACCAGGGCCCCAGTAAAATATAAAGAGAGCCGTTACTACTGAAGAAATCTATTCGTTTTCGAAGATAAACCCCGGAGAAGTTTCCTATGTTTGTTTGGCTGCACGGGCCTGGTAATTTGTACCGGCTTCCCCCTTTCTGGTCGGGCCTGTTGGAAACTTATACATGTGAAGAGGTTCGCTCAAAATTGTGTGTACGATTTGGTTAGAACCACCTTTAGGAGAATGTACCGATATATACTTTTATAATTAAAATTTGAAATTACACCGAAAAAAGTGAGATTTTACCAGTTATGGAAACGCTGCATAACAGCATGACAATTTTAATATGATTTTACACACTAGGGCAGACCTTGCCAAAGGTGTGACCAAGATATCTCATATTTTCAAACCTTTTGCGAATCTAAACGTTTTTCCCCATAAGCCCAATGGTAAATGGAAATTGTGTGCCAAGCTTTAAACTTAAATATATTGTTCCTATTAAGAGCCAGAAAAGTCGATCAATCTGATAATCAGTTCTCATTAAAACCAAATGTTACAAAATATTTGGAAAACAATAAACCCAAAAACAGCTATTAGCGTTACACAGGGTGTTTCAAAAGGTTATGCTAAAATTATAAGGAGTTGTAGGGGGTGAGTTGAGAAGTTTGCCTGTTTTTTCCCGAGGGGTAAGATAGTCTCAGATAATCTGTACATCGAGTTCGTGCATTTAGCACTGTTAAAGGTACATATTTTCAAGAGTTCGCGAGTTCCATTTAGCACTGCCAAAGGTACGGCAGTGTACACCGAGTCCGCAGAGTGTCTTACCCATCGTTTTTTCCTGCATTTTCCTATGATAATTTAAAAGCGGTCTCTGAAGAATTGTCCGAGAGCGTACTGTTGCTGCTTCCCCAACTAAAACATTTAAATTTAATTAATTTTTACTTCATTTTAGCTTTGGAAGTATTTGAAATTGGTTTACGTTGGTGAGTTGAGACAGTCCATTGGGCCATTGGTGATTGAGATTGGGACTCGTTGGGTATGGATCGACTGGGGCTCTATCGCCGTGACGATAGATCTAGAATCAGATATTTAGACATCTTTCAACTTACTAGTTGGTATTGGTTTTTTTTGCCGACAAAATTTACAAAGTTGGGGCTTTAGCAGATTAGGGCTTACGCTAAGGAGTGCTTTTATAATTAGGGCGCAATCACATTTCCTTGTGGCTAGGGCTCAAATGGCGATTATAATGTCAATCACTTGGGGAGGGTGCCAAGAGCCCAGCTACGAATTTCAGAAAGCCACATGAAGGAGGGGAACACGGTATTTATCATATCACTTTCCCGACTTCTACCGCTTTCAGCGTTTACCAGAACGTGAAAATAAAATTATTGTACCAGGCTTAAAAATGATCGATTTTAGGAAACAAAACCAAACCAGAAAAATTAATAACGCAAAATAATTCGACTACATTATTTATTCTGCCTTTGGTTTGTTGGAAGATTATAAGTTGGCAGTCTGCGTGATAAACTGAAAACATATGTAGTTAACCTTTCAAAAGAAATCTAGCTGTTCCTAATTTAAAATTTTGACAGGTTTAAAACAGAAATTAAATATTAAAAATGTCATTTTTAACCATTTTCTGTTAAAGTAAAAAAAATGCTTACATTATCGTACGCCTCGGCAGAATTATTCAAAATGACGGGTTTAAAACAGAAATGAAATATTAAAAATGTAGTTTTCAACCATTTTCTTACATTATCGACATGTACCAATAATTATCGTACGGCTGGCAACAATGCTCCAACTTTTTTATGCGGCCTGAAATACATTACGGATACTCATGCGCTACGGATAATAAAATAGAAGTTTATAATATAACGATAGGTCAGGTTTTCCAAAAAGGCTGTGTTACTTTAGTTTGTCAATAAATCGTACATTTTGCTATGGAAAATGCGTGGCAAGATATAGTTACGTTGGTGGGTCCCATAGAACAATGGCCAGGACTTGGTGTACTTTGCACTTCAAGGTCAAACGGTTCTGCACCTAGTGGTTTTGCACCGACTTCGCCGTCTGGCATTGGTCTATCTTCCACTGCAAGGTTAGATGGTTCTGCAATTTGTGAACAACTCGAAGACACTGGTGGACTTGTTCCTATTGACTCTGTATTTATCTCCCCAGTTGGCAAATCTGCAAAAGAAGTTGATAAATCTATTTCCCCATTTTGCAACTCTGCAACAGAAGTTGATGAAGCAACGGTAATTTGTTTTTTTGGCAGCATAAGCAATCCGCCTTTTGAGATTTTGTCGGTCCCGGAAAGCAGGGTCTTGGTCTTGGCTTTTGGCAGCGTACCTTTCCCTATCTGTAGCCCTCTTTCTTTGCCTATGGTCAATTTCTGAACCAGTTGGTGATGCACCTATCGGCAAAGAGGTTGACCGAGTGTGTTTATTTGGCGGTTCAGCTAAGATTATTGAAGTTTTTGGTTTCATGGCCGATTTTGCAATTACAGAAATTGAAACGAATCGCAAAAAAGATGAAAATTCAAAATTATTTCCTAGCAGAAATATAAATTGAATTCCATAAAAATACAAATTCAAAATCAGAATGCTATACAAATACGAATAAAAAATTAAGACAAATCCAAAAAAAACAAGAATCCAAAAACAACGAAAAACAAATTAAGAAAAATAGAAATACGAATAAAAAATTAAAATATAAAAACAAAACTACCTGAAAATATAAAAACCAAACTGTTTCATATGAAGTATAAGAAATACAGCCTGAATGTATAAAAACCAAACTACCTGTTTCAAATGAAGTATAAGAAATACAGCCTGAATGACGGGCTTAAACCATCAAAATTCCAGCTTGTCCTCGTGAGAAGAAAACGCACATTGGCCAAATATTGACTTCACAACGCACTACTCACTTCACTCAACACAGGCCGCGCAAACGTTTTATAAATCCGTGATATGCTACCAGGCACTAATGTTTACAACGTAAGAAAATCACTGAACACAGGCCGCACAAGTGGTTCTCGCTCCTTTCCTCTCGGCGTCGGAAAGGGGGAATCACCCCTTGACCAGGAAACGCGTTCGAGAGATAAAGTTTGAAAAGAAAAAGTTAGTGACGCTATCGCCATCTATGTTTAATGATATTACGTTATTTTAAAAAATATTCTAATAACTTAAAAAATATTCAAATAACTTTTAAACCAAGAGCTTTTATATTTAAGTAATATTTAAGTTAAGTAATAAACATGACAGCGATTTCACAACCGCAGCGCAGCTTCGGCGGTGTTAGCGGAGAATTTTTGAAACTTTCGTAACATAGTCAAGGTCAACCCGCCGCGACGGTGCCAAGTGGAACGATGGCGCCAAGCGGAACGATGGCGCCAAGTGGAACGAAAAGCGGAGGGGGCAGGCTTACCTCGAAGTTGTTGCGTTAAACTCCTACCCTCGAAAAATGCCTTTGCGGCTAGTACGAGGTGACCTGTTCCCTCCCATCACCACCCCTTGATCGGTCGGCCAAGACTCTGACGTTACCCCCGGAGCGCTCTTCACAGCCTCAACCGCAAACTCCACTGAACTCGTGCCTTTACGAACACGGCGAGGTAATCCTCTCCAACACCCCTATCCAAGTCGACCCGATTCAGAGGGAAACTACAATTTCGTTTCCCCCCCCTTGGGGCAACGAAATAAAAAGGATAAAATAAAAGGTTTGACGGATTTTTTTAATATGGTAAAAATGTGATATTATGGGATTACGAAAATCAAATTTTAAAAATTAGAACACGTAATGTAATTTTGTGAACTATATTGGTTTTTAGTCTAGTTTAAAATAAAAAGTACTATTTCTTCGTCACATACTCTACTATACTCTAAAGAATACCAATTTCTAGCTACATCTATTGAGAAAGAAAGGAACTACACGGGAGCACCATGGTATTAAATAAGTTTCACAAAAAAGGATAGAGGGCGCATGGATTAAACACTAAAGGATGTTCCACGAGCGAAAAAACGCAAAAATACTCTGTTACCTTGCCACCTAGCGGAGCGAGCTCGCAAACCGGAAATTGTTTTCTATCCAGGGGCAAACAAACGGGAGTGCAATGATACTTCGTTTATATACTTACCGAAGGTCTTTATTTTAGGATTTGAAGCATTGCAGATTCAACCTTTTCACTATTTACTATTTGCAATTTTAAACGAAATTGAAGATTGATAAAAGAAGCGTGTTTTGATCCATGTGGTTATAATTTTGAAATAAAAGAGCAGACGAAAATCCCGAAGTTCCAAAAACCCGCGAAATTATTTAAAAAAATACGAGATGGCGCTACAAAATCATATCCGGTGCCCCTAGGGGATTTAAGCGCGGGGGGAGGAAACACGTTACGACCAAGCCAACGTGAACTCGGCATTGAAATCTTAGCTCGTGGAACATCCTTTAGTGTTTAATCCATGGAGGGCGCAAGAGCTTAAAAGGGCGTAAAAATAAGCCGGCCCGACCTGCTTTAAATAATAAACATAATTATCATTTATACAGGTATAACAATGCGAGATACAGGTTGATGTGAACGTCTCTGAACTGACATTGTCTGAAATGCGAAAAATCTTGCAAACAATTCAAGAGGAAAATCCCCACATTTTACTTCTAAGCTATTTAGAAGAACAAAACGACCCTGTAGTCAAGTCCACCAAACCAACTGCTAGCAACGATGAACCATGGCAGAAAGAAATGGATGAGTTCTTTGAGATGTGTAAACCACCTAGTCCAGAACATTAACCAAATCCATCTGGTGATACACTAGAGTGGTGCAAATGTGAAAAATGCGTGGCTATGAACACTCCGATTGAACGGAAATGTTGTACAAGAAGGAGAAATACGGGCTGCATCACCGATTATAGGAATTTTGAAAACTTAATTTTAGATTGGGAAAATCTGGAAATTCAAATGATGATTAGACGTTATGTGGTAAATTTGGACGATGATGAAGCTGACCGTAATAAGCGCTACCGCTACGCAGCATACAGACAATATACATATTGGAAATGGGGTAAACTTGGCTTTAAAAATAGGAGAGTAATTCCTTCCTGTGTGGTCCACAAAATTAAATCAAGATACCGTGATTTTAATAATCAAAACACTGGATACCAGGAAGCCTTAGATGAATAAATAGTAACAATTTTATATTTAAAATTAAACATCGAGGTTTACAATATAATTAATATGTTTCTCACTAAATTAATTCTTCAAAATTAGAACAATTAGCAAATTTTGAATTTTTTCCCTAGAGCTAATGAGTTCCGCTCTTTCCGGACAAGGTGTTTTGGCAATATTTTTTCTGTTAGTAACATCAGCAGGATTAGGTGGGAACATTTCTTTTACTTTGTGAACAATTTCCCCTGATAATGTAAGATCCATCATTTCTTTCGCATGTTTGAGATCTTTTGGCACTTTCACTGGTACAATAGTCCACTTTGAAGTTACTTTCGAGTTTTTTCTTTTCGTCCTAAACAAGAATACCACATTTCATATTTGTGTTGGGTAAATCATTTTAATCTAAAATACCTTGGTTCACCATTTTTTTTTCAAAGAAACAGGCCGGAACACATTGTTGTTATAGTCTAAGACAGCATGAACATTCCTAGCTATATAGCCTTGCCACTAAAATATAAATATTACCATTAAATTTTTAATTCAAAAATCACTTCCTTTATGATAATAGGGGGTGGAAATTTTAACTAACTTTCAGAATAGACTGATTATATAAATACTTTTGGCATGCCCCCAAAGTAGTTTACTAGTAATTCTGAAAGCAATGGTATGATTTTTTTTAATTAATTTCCCTAACAATTTTTTCTCCGAGACCAATCCGAAACCGTATCTACAACCTATTGGGGTAAAAGTAGTCCTTTGGTACCAACTTAACAAAATGGTTTTTTAAAGGCCCAGGATATCTTCTGCCTGTTTTGCTTTTCCGCAGCGCATATCCGTCTTGGTGGGCCAACGTGTTCTGCGGTTGGCCCACCACCAAGATATTTGGGCTGTGGAAAAGTTACAGAGGCAGAAGTAATCCTAGGCCTTTAATATTTCTGAAATGTAAGAATTTGCTAGCTTCGAACAGCGTGGAGAAGGATAAAATTTTTCCCCAATTGTGTATGAATAAGTACTTACGGCTAATTTAGCCTCTTAGAAGCATATTTCATGAGGAGGCTATGGTACGATTCAAGGGAGCCAGTATGTCTGAAAGAATTATAATTTGTCAGCAAACAAATTTTATTGCCTAATTTAAAGAAATTATAATTACCTATAATTAGTGTAATAACAAAAATCTTTCAGAAAAGTTTTGTCACAGTGTGTAACTTGCGGAAATCCACAGTGTTTCGCGATAACCATGGCTTGTTCCTTTCATCTGGCTCAAGGTTTTCATGCTTACATGATCCAGTAGGCCATTCATGGACATTTTGCATGTGGTTTAAGTGCGAACGCCACATCAGCTACAAAAGTATAAAGAAGTTTGTACTCTTATGATTGCAGTCGTTTCCAAATCACGAATAGCTAAGGTAAACTGCTATCCAGATCAGGAAAACTGGTTTATTAGAAAAAATGTTTCTTACTCGCATTTTATTAGCACTTTTGTTACAGTTTTTAGCACACCACCAGAAATGAGTTAGTATGTCATCAATCCAGTCACGAATATCACTACAAATCTTTTCTTTACTTCCCTAAAATGTGTTAAAATATATAGAAATGTACTTCATGAAGTGCAAAACCCATCTGCCAGGGAAATTAAATTGGGAAGTTCTACATACAGCAGCAAGTCTTTTCCGTAGTAATTTTGCAACATGCCAAAAATCGTGAGAATGCTTTATCTGCGGAAACTCTTTTTCTAAAACAAGATAGTTGTTTAGGTACGAAATGAAAGTTAGAGAAAGGACATTCATACTCATTATGGATTTTATCTGCATATGACCATCAGTGACTACTTCTGAAATGACGCAATGTTGTTGTAACTTATTGATTAAATTTCTAAAGCAAAGAGGCTGCATATTTGGACTTTTGTTATCGGTTAAACGACAATCTGCAAAATCCAGAGCAATAATCTTTTTAGTTTTTAGATCAATTGCATTGCATGTTAGGTGCTGGCCCTAAATGGGTTAGAGTGTGCAATAACTGGTGGCTTTACCGGGGAGTCGGGGTCCGGCTCTTGTAACCCATAAGGGCGGTGGCGCACTGGGAGATGTTAGCTCTGATCAAATGGTCCTATCTCCACCTCCGACTTCGGTCAGGTTTGGGCTGGATACTGAACTTCGGTTCAGGCTAACGGAGAGGGTCCAGGCAAACTGGCCGCCTCGGCGGTTTGGGTAGCCTGCTGTGGGGTGGCGAGCTTCCATATGCGGGCACGGCGGTCCTGTTTCCCGGCCTTTTGGGGCCCACCAGGATCTCCGGTGCCAGCTGTGCCGGGTTACTTGGGCTGCTGTGTGCTCGTCGTTCCCCTTTAGGTGCTCTTTCCAAAGGGTTTGGCTCCTTACCTTCATAGGTAGGGTGTCGGCTGGAGTTGCTATAGCATCCATTCTAAATCCCACTGCTGTGTGCGAAGTGGGGATTGGTCCACCCATTGCTGCACCTTCTGCTGGGTTGAGTGGCTTGCGTCAAAGGTGAGACCTTCAGTAGTAGGGTTCTGCTACCCATGCTGGATTTGTCACCTGTCCGGGCTAGGGGGACGCTGGCGTAGGGCACTATGATGATAGGCCTCCGGTGGTATGGTCTCTGTTACTAGGTACACCGGGCTATAAATTCTGACACACTGCATGTTAGGTGCTTTGATGAAAATCCCGGAGAATCACACCTTGAATCAACAGCAACTATTAAAGGTTCTTTCCGGCCAGCCAGCAACGAAATCTAAAAAACCAAATTCATAACTGTTTATTAACGATACTATAATATCAGAAATTCATGAACCTAAATTATCAGACACCTTTTCTTCTAACACTAGATGCAATGGCTTGGTTTTCCAATTTTAGCTGCACTAAATGTTTCCAATTTTCTCAGAATCCAAGGCTCCTCACCATCAGTGTTGTTTTAAGGCATGGGCTACCTGGCTACAGCTCAAGGCCCCGGGCGGAAACTAGGGAAAGGGAAATGCGTGCAGTTTTAAAATATTTCACTAAATTATTTTTATTTCAATTACAACTTTGTTTGAATTTAAAGCTTAAGATATAGTTTGACTGTGTTAACGTTAGCACAGGGTCCCGAAACGTGTCGAGACAGCACTGCTCACAGTGGTAAGAGAGTTTAAAAACGCCATCTGGGTAATGGATTTCCCTTTCCAGTTGCTAAATGACATGACCCCCTCCCCCATTTTCAAAGCTCTCTGTCCACGAGCATAGGGTTCCAATCTCTCTCACTAATCTACCAGAGATGCTCACTGATTATTATCCCAACAGTTTGGGGGTAAAACGTTTTTCGAAGAGCTTCTCTTTGCTCTGCTCCCAGCGCCAGAAGCAAATGCGTCCCACGGAAAAAGCGCTTGCTGATAATTTCGGTTTATGTATTTTTGATTATATAAGGTAAAGAAAACACACTTGTTCAGAATCTCATAACTGCATTATTACTGGATAGCAGTTTTGCACCTGTTTCTCAATGACTGATGTAGAGCATAAACTTTTAACATCCAGTAATTTGCATAACTCCTGAAACTAGTAAAAAAATTCAAATTTGTAATAAATTTAACTGGAAACAAAATCATAATATCATTGTGTAAGCTAAATACCTTTGAAAGTGAAGCACCAGAATATAGAACTCCAGCAGAAAGTTTAAGATTAAAATTATGATCAACCGCTTGCCATAGACCTTTGTTATAATCTTCTCCTCGACTACACCTCCATGAAATATTGTACATTCCTCCGACAAAGTAAGGATTGAAAGATATTTTTCTTCCACAACTATCAACTTTGCACACCGAACCCACACACAGTTTTACTAAAGATTCTAAGCTTTTTGTGTCACTAAAACAAAATTTGTATCCTTCCACTGATTCCAATGGAATGTCAGAACTTGCGACAGAAATATCCAACACCCCTGGGCTTCCATGTGTTGCTCTAATTTGACAATTTCAATAATTATGTATTGCAACCTTAGAGAAATACTCCCAATTGGCATTAGAGATAAAGTATTCTTACGTAGTCTGGAAACAGTGGTTTACGACACTTCGTGGAGTAGAAATGTTTGAAATTGGAGATATATTTGTGCTAAAATTTAAAATAAAAATTAACAAAAGGAAGTTTGGTCAGTTAAAAAAAGAAGTACTGAAATAGTACATTGATTCAGGAAAAGTAGTTTTTTTCGCTGATAAAACCACGAATGTACTTAATTTTGGAGTGCTGACCAGTTTTGAAATTCTGAAAAAAACCATGGTAAATATCAAAAAATAAAAACGCTTTACAAATTTGTTAATTCTTACTTTTTATATTCCATTTTCACAGTAGTGGAAAATAACTTTCTCTTGCGCGTTGGTGTAGCATTTTCAAGTGATATTTGACCTTCATTGTGTATGTGTAACTTTTCAGAACTACATGTAGAAAACATCTTTCTCTTGCGTATTGGTGTGGCATTTGGAACTGATTCTTGATATGGATCGCAAGTTGAAATTGTGATTAAGGATTGATTATTCTGATTATCACTAGAATTTGTGTCCGAAGCTCTCTTTGCAAGGGCCAATAACATTTGGTTTTCAAGTTCGGCCTCAACCAAATCTAACGCAGTTGGTAAAATCTCTTCTACAAAACTATCAGAAGTTACTTGTTCTTGTAAACCATTGGTTTGAAGAACCAGCGCATTTTGCCTTTTGTCTAAATTTTGAGCATTTGAATTGTGTTTAAAAGTTGATTCTATTTCTAACTCTGGTTTACTGCATGAAATATAATGGGGAGAGCTTTGTTTAAATTTACTCGCGAAGACTCTCGGACTGAAACAAGAGCTTCGTACCTTGTCCTATTTAATGTTGTTTTTTAATGAAAACGACCAAGTTTTAAAATAATATAAACAATTTATTTGGCGGTTGACCATTTGGGTCCGTGCAAAAGAAGTGTTTCTTCAAATCTGCCCCTCAATGCCTTCGTTAACACCGAGGAAAACTTCTCTTAACAAAGGAGAGAAGGGGGCGGAAACGAGCCCCAATGTTCAGCTTGAGTCCCCGATAGAGGAGACCGCCACGGGATTTCCGAGAAAGCGTTGAAGGGCAAATTTTCCAACATACATTGAATACAATAACAAACAAAAATATACACTGAGAAGTTTACAAAAATAGAGGGATTAACAGGGGATGGGTTTTTTTCCAGAGAAAGTAAAACCATTGAGATGCTTTTAAAAAGGGTTGTTACAAAAGTTGGGAAATATTTTTTGGTTACATTATTATTTTTTTGCACTTTCTAAAATTTTGCAACAGTTATTTTCGGAATAGACACATTCGTAAATTACATACGGTCATACAAACTACCAGGGTCTAAAACCATACTGGGTAATATTAGAAACGCGGATCTCCCACAACAGATGGCGCTACCGTATTAGAGATATTTGTCGTCTGCTACTCGAGTGCTACAAGTTTTCGTGTTTACTATTTTCACAGCGTGGTTATTGTTTAGTTCGCACACAATTTAAATGCATTTAAACTCTGCAATTAATGGTGGATTGGTGTTTCCAATTGTTGGGTACCAAAAATCTATCAAAGATGTTCCTATTATTAGTAAACAAGAAATTAAAGCTTTTTACAACTCTAAGTCAAAGACTAGCCAGCACTTCCGTAGAAGTTACAAATTTCTAATTGAAGAATATATTCTATCGGATACACTAATGAGCAAACCAGAATAGTAAGTGATAGTTCTTTTAAATTTTAAAAATAATCTTAAGGTTTCAAAAGATGATAAACTTAGTTATTGTTATGTTTTACAGTGACAACGATAGAGTGTTTGTGAAAGCTATGTGTTTTAAAAGCCAGAAAAAAAAATGAAAATCCGTACACAATTTGCACTGCACTGAAAATATCTAGTCCTGAAATCTTAGATGAATACTGTGGATGTCCCGCTGGTATTTTGGGAACTTGTAATCACGGAGTAGCGCTTCTTAGATTGCTTGCCCATTTACGGGGTAAAAATATAGAGAATCCACCCAAAGAACTTTCATGTACAGACAAGCCACAACAGTGGAACCGTCCTCGGGGCAAAAAAATTTATCCTTTTTCTGTGATTGACATCAATTTCCAAGCTCCGAAAGAAGAGAGCAAAAATAATGCTTTGTAAAATGTATGAAGCTACCTCCTCTAGTCTCGATCAAAATGAGGTATGAACGAGGACGCTTGAACTTATAGATAACCTTAATTCAAATGGTGTTGACGGTTGGGCCAGCATTTTACCCAAACCAGAAGAGTTCGTTTGGGTAGAAACCAGGATGGGATGTGCCCCGGAGGGGTCACCACTTAGTTTACAATTGGCTATACATTAAGATGGATTTGAAGTGGTTCACAACCTCGAGACCTTCCAGACCCACATGTTATTTTCAAGTGTGCACGTTCCTGAAGGTAGATTTCCTATTCCAAGGCATTCTGATTCCTGTGGATCTATACGTTGGTCCATCAACAATGCTACTGGGAAATTCAGTCCGTCAGAGTCATTATTATTGATGGTAAATATAATTTTTTTTTCTAAAACTAAGCTCTCTTTTAATTTAAATTATTATTTGTTATGTAGAAAAACGAACTGTCTTTTCAAGAAATAAAAACTAGGGACCAATCTGATTCTCCCGTATGGAAGGCAGCACGTACCACCAGATTAAGCTCGTCAAATTTCGGTTTAATTTGCAAAAGAAAAAACGAAATTTGGACACAAGCTGGAATCAAAAATGTTATCCAACCTAAGGAAATTGGGCATTTGCATGCAATCAAGTATGGTAAACAATGTGAAAATGTTGCCAGAAACAAGTTCAAAGAAAAAATGCGCAATATCGGCCCTGATGTCACAGTGCATTCTTCAGGGTATATTGTTGATCCATCTAAACCGTGGCTGGGATCTTCCCCCGATGGTTTAGCCCATGACCCCAAAGAAGGTGAGCCTTATGGGGCTTTGGAAATAAAATGTTCTTGGTCGTTGAAAGACAAAAATCCTACTCAAGCTTTAAACGGAGATTTCAGAGTGAAATTGGTTGCCGGGAAACCTTTTTTGGATGAAGGTGATAATCATTTTTATCAAATTATGGGGCAAATGGCATTATCAGGGCTGAAATGGTGCGACTATGTAACGTATTTTCCGACAGGACTTATTATTGTTAGAGTACGCTTTAATCAAGAAAAGTGGGACAAGATGGAATCGATTTTGAAAAGATTTTACTTCACTCAGATGTTACCAAACTTAGCTAAATAATTTTGTTAATTAAATAAGGTGATAATTGCAGTTCCTAAACAAGAATTATGATTCAGCTCAGTTTTTAATGAATTAAAACTTAATTCATTTATGGAATGACCAAATTATTTTACATTAAGTTTCAACATATTGTTTATCTGCCAAATTTAGTAAAACTAAGATGATTCATCTAGAGAAGTATCCAAATTAATTACTTGCTGAATATGTTCCTCCATTTCACTGTCTTCTGAATTTAGGTCATTAAATTCTGAAAGTTCATCATCAAGGGTCGCATTTTCCGGTTCAAGAATTTCCTCCTGAAAATCATCGAGGGTGACATTTTCTGGTTCAAGAATTTCCTCTTGAAAATCATCCAGCTCATCGTTATTAGTGGATATATCAGGTTCCAATATCTCTTCGTAAAAATCATCGTCTTCCAGCGAAGTATTGTTAATATTGTCCATATTTCGAATGAGAGGAGCTTGAAAATTTGTCAACAAAGTGACAACAGTCCATAATTGATTAATGACAGGAGCGAGAGTCAAGGGAATTGGCCGGTCCAGAATATGATATCCTCTTATTCTTGATATTCTTCTTTCTACGTGAATACGAAGGGATGCAATTGTTTGAGATTTTTCTAGTTCTTCTTTCGTGAACTGGCCCTTTTCACCCAGAAATGGTGGTATATTTAATTTCACACCTAATTCATTTAACATTTTTCTATAAGAAATCCCTTATCGGCCATAACACTATCATTGGGTGAGAATTTCAACCGGAGAAAGCCACTTCTTCGTGTTATTTCTTGGTCCGAGATACATCCGGTGAACAAATGTGACACAAAAGTTACGTACCCGTTTGGAATAATACCAATGAGTCCTTTGTAGGTGGTGGTGGATTTATAATTTGAATATGAAGCTGACTGTAACACTAAAGACTTAGATGACTGACATTTCAATTCTGTTGCATCCACTACAATGCGCGTACTGGGATATTCTCGCTTAAAGTCTTCCGGCATAGTTTCATCAATTTGCTCCCTCGTCGGCCATATGTTGATTTGCCCCAGGCGTAGGTACATGAAATTTATCCATGTGATACAATAATTTGATGATGTACTAGGCGCAATACCGAAACGGTCTGCTAAATCTTTTATAAAAAGGCCTAGTCGAAGACGCATTAAAACCAAGAGAAACTGATCTTCAACGTTTAATTTTTTTGGACGTCCAGCTGGTGAAGTTTTTGGTGTACCTTTACCGCTATTCCAAACGTTAATATTCTCCCCATCTGCACCTGGATTAAGGCGATGGTATAATGCAGAAAGTTTCTCAAAGTTAGGTAAGCCTGTGTAGAACGCTATGTCCTTGTTATTATTCATTATTCGATCAATGCTGGGTTTAATTTCATTTAAGCGTTTCTCTACAATTTCTACTTGTCTCACTGCTTCTTTTAAATCTTTCGTCGTTTGCTTCAGCTTGTAATCTTGAACATCTAATAACTGCTTTTGTACAGCTACTTTTAATTTCAGTTCTGCGATGCATTTTTCTAACTCTTTTATTTTTTCAGAATTTTTAGAACAGTCACAATTATCGTTGCTTTCTGTACCTGTAATACACTCCTCTGTTGAAGCCACGACTGTAACTACATTTGAAACTACATCTGTTATTGTATCTTTTATATCTTGGTCTTCTGACGACATTAAATTTAGTGGCGTTGTTACTGTAGGATCGTCTATCCTGGTGTGATTTCCAAAGTCCCACTTAAAAACTGACGGTACTGCACCCTCTTTCAAATATCTCATGCCGTTAGCTCGACTGGTTTGATAATCAGATGACTTGAAATGTTCCGAACATACGTAAATAAAACTAACTGGTTTGTAAATATAATCTCTTGTCCGGATTCTCTTTAGCCAGAGAAATCGCATTGGCTTATTTTTTAATGACGGAACTTTATGATATGAGATCTGTAAAACAAAATTTAGTTACTAGGTGTAATTACGTTTAAACTTATATTTTAATTGTAATTATACATTTCTTGAAATTCCTCTCTGTGTGCAATCCAAAACACAGCATACCTTGCCTGGAGGACCCATAGCTCTGACTAAGGCTTATCAATCTTTTAAAGAAATTTATATGTTTATATCGATTTAAATGCTACTTAGGTATTATAATAACTAATACATACAAAATTAGAAGAATCAGCACGCTTGAAGATTTTCAAGTAAGATTAATCTTATATAAAAATAATTTAAACGACGGAAGATAAAAATTCGGTAACTTTCAAGGAGGGAAATTTCGGAATGTTTTTAAAAATATTTAAGCCAATCGACACGAGGGTGACGAAAGCGCCATCTGTTGATACGTTCGCACATGACTTAATTTACCCAGATTGTCGGCCGCTCCTGTAATATACTCTTCGCGACTTCTATAAACGAATTTGTCTATTAAGTTATTAAATTTATAGTTATTTTAATATTTTAAGTTCAAGTTTAAAAAAGGAGGACTTTTTATATTTTTAACACTGCATTCCTTACTATCCGAGACAACAATATTTTGCACATCAGACTGGCCCAATTGGTATTGATAGCAATCTTCGCAATACTTATCATGAATATTTAGTATATGTTGAGTAAAATATACATTAACCTTTGGTATACTATAATTCCTCGCTGATGCCTTTTCTATTTGCGTAGAAGACTTGCATAGTTCTATTGCTTTACGATTAAGAACAACATTGGAAATGTTTTGTTTCACAATATCTGAATTACTAAGTCTTGGTCTAACCGGTCTTTTGAACTCCACATTCGCGAATTTTACCTCTAGCCAATTACTTTTTACTCTCTCCCAATTCTCAAATTCTTCAAGAAGATAAACCTTCGATTTATCCCGTTTACACTGATTTTCTTTTCTTTTGTCTTCTTTAATAATAATTTCGGAGGAAGACATCGTGGCCTAATGCCGTCTGAAATTAATAAAGAACTAGACTAAAAAAACCGCGGAAGTATTCACTGTCATCGCACCTATCAGGCCGCGCGGCGCACCGCTAGTGGGAATTATTGAAAATGGAAGGCGGACTGGCTAGAGGGGGACGAACATTCCACCCCTTACGAACCTGGTGGAACCCTTTAACATCGTTAAATATAGGAAATCTGATGGACAACAATCTTTATGCATGCTTTGAATCCATAACCTGAATAATAAACATTTGGGATTTTAAATTCGATATGGTTCTTTAAAATTCACCCAGAGAACTAATCAGGTGAGGTGAATATTTTGGAAAATAAATTGTTTATGTGATTTTATAACAGTAAAAATATAGAGCTACTACTAAATGTCCAAGCAGCGTTACTTTAAAAATTTGTTATATTTGGTAGATGATGTATAACTGGCGATATATGTTGTTTATTTCTAGAAAATATTAATACTTTTTGATGCAAGGTAAACATAATATAGCGTACTAAAGAGGTGACAAATGATTACTTTATGAAATCACCCTAAATAGGAAAACAGGAGACCATGTTAATGGAATAAATGTTTAATGAATACTAACCGCAATAAGAAAACAAAATGTATTTATATACAAAGCTGAACAACAATAAAAACTTTATAATAGATAACGACATAAAGAAGCAGATAAATTTGTTTATAGCAAAGGTCGGCGTCGATTGTTCTATTCTAACAATTACTAGCTTAGGCTGGTCTTCATAAAAGCTTCATGACAGCGTGATACGAGGGTGAAGCCATTGTCATTTCTGAGAACTCGCGTTCCACGAGTATCCTCTTTTTGAGACTGCATGCTGGCTATTTTATTTTCAACTGTACCACGACGACTAAATAATGAAATGGCAGTTTTTTTCTGACCTTGATTTATGTTGACAAAATATAAAATCTAAGACGAAATATGTCTCAGCCTTTTTTTTTCATAATTACCAAATATTGTGATAAGTTTCGGAAACTTGAAACTTCATTTTATCAAAAAATACCAAAAAAAAAAACAACAGCATTCATTTTAAATTTTGTATTTTCTATTTCTCATTTTGTTGCTTTGGTAATTTAATAACGTTTTGGGTCTAAAGTTGGTTATTGTTCTATTGATTTTGGGAATTTGTTTAAGGCAATAAAATTTGTAAAATTTATTAAAATTATAATAAAAAATAATCTACTGGTTGAGATAGCACCGGGATTAGGTTTTTTGGTGGGCGCTTTGAATATGGCGAAATATCGTTGAGTGCCGTGTCCAGTAGTTAATACGCAAAAGGGAAAACTCTTCCGAGGAGAGGTATATTTTGGCAAGCTTGCCAACTTGTTCATTGTGTATAAAAATGAAAGTAAAATTTATATTTCGTTATTTTCAATAAAAATTCTTTAGTCATTATAGTTTGTTTTATTTCTATAGTTTGAATTTGGCGCCTCAGAACCGTAAGCATGTCAGCTGATACGTGAAAAATGTGGTTCTCTAATTATGCAATTAAATTCTATATTTTTGGAAAACTATGATCGATATATTAGATAAATTATATATAATTTGTAATCTGTATGTTATATTAAAAATTTTGGTAAGCTCTTTGATTAACAACCAGGACAACTTGTTGTAGTAATTATAAAGCTAAAACTGACTTGGAAAATTTCAATGTTAATCGTTTCGAATTGTTTTGGGGCTAAGCATTACTATGGTTCTGATAAAGGAAACAATTTCAGAGAATAGCCAAAAAATTAGCGTGTTGAGCTAACTGCTGTAGTTGATCAGTAACTAAACAAAACAATAAACGTTGAGCAAGAAAACTGTCAATTTTATGGACATCTACACAATACTAAAATAAAGTAATATTCACCAAGTCAATTTCTTATTAAACAATATATTCTTCCCCATTGCGATGAAGATGAGAGGCTACGCAAACTGTTGACATAGTACCAATTACGGAAAAAGATACAATTTCAAAAGAAAAATTAAAACTATTAATGTAACTAATGGAAAAAAATTGAACTTGTAATTTTGTATGTTATAAACTTATCCAATGACAAAATTTGGCTTTATAAAACTATAATGTTAAGTAATTAAAGGGAGAGTGAACAAAAATCAAAAATGATATAAACCAGAATAAAGGTTTGATGGCTGCCGCAGTGAAATTCATATTTTATTTCGGATATAAATCTTACAATGGTGAATTGTATTCCCCTGATTTAAAAAACTACATCTTTGAAGAGGATTCCTTGTTTTTGAGACATTCTCTCTTACTAGTCTTAACTTCGCAGTAATTTAAAATGAAGCTCAACGTAGCTATAATGATACGTATTTTTAAAGGCAATTATAAAATCCTTATGAAGGTCGAACTAAAAGACATTCTTTTTTTTTATTCAAAAATAGGGCTACCATGCTCTTTTTTATAATGCCCACTCTGTAATTATGATGGAAAGCTGGTATAAAGAATATTTTATTACTACTTTTTTTCGTAAATCCTAAAACAACTTACACAGAATAATACGGTTTCTCATAAATTCAAGCACTACCCAATATTTTTAATATTAAATGTAAAATATTTTTAAAAAAAAGTTAAAATTAATTATGTTTATTTTATTCTTTTGATTCTTTTACTAAAAAAGGTCGAGGAAAACAGTATAGGAAAAACAATTTCTCGATTAATTAATTAATGTTTCCAAGTGACCTGATATTAACTTACCACTATAGAGATGCAGGAAATTAGCTTCCACCATTCCCGTGAATAGAAACTTCAATTCTAAGCTCTCACCAATTTTCCTAAATATTCTAGGTTTGAAGGAATCATGGCAAAACTATGACCTGTGGGTCCAGAATAAAGAGGCAGATATTAAAAGAAAAATGCTTTTACCAAAGCTGTTGAAAGGCAGAGGGGGCTAAGTTGGAGCCATATAAACTTGTGTAGGGAGCGGATGGCTAGTGTGGCTTGAAGGGCTTTCCACCACCCTCCTGCGTATTGCCGCCCGGCCACCTGAATTATTAGCTTTAAAAAAGGCTTAATGACTTAGGCCTGTGGTTAGTGCCTTCGGTATTAGCCTTGCTGATTATTATTATTATTATTCATACAATTATTAACAGATATTCAATTAAATTTAACTGAAAAAATTGGTTTTAAATTCTTCACCTCTGAAGCATTTTAAAATTTAATTTAAACTATTACTATTATAACACAAAATCTATCAGATTCTTCTGGTTATGAGTCTTCCCATAGCTAAATAATCTAAGCCCGGGCTCGTAGAACGGAGTGACTTCTATTTCAGGACAAAGCGCTTTACGACCAGTGTCCAGTTCCTCGAGCCCACTTGGTATTTTCAATTTTAAAAATTTATATAAAAAAATATTTAAAAGGAATCGTATCTCAAAACTCAATTCAATGTCAAATGTTTTATGACAGGGAAATTTAAAATATTGAAATTAGTATTTTTTTGTCACTTACGCACATTTGAAAAATCTTTTAATTTGATTTAAAATCTATTGTCACGGTGATAGAGCCCCAGTCGATCCATACCCAACAAATCCCAACTTCAACTACCAATGGTCGATTGAACTAGCTCAACTCAGCAAATAAAATTAATTACAAAAAGGCCCAAAATGAAGTGCCAACGTAACAAACTTATCAATATAATTGTTTTAAATGTTGGGGAAGCAACAATTGTTCGCGCTCGGATATTTCTTCAGAGAAAGATACCAAAACTTCTTCTCATCTGACCCACGTGAGCTGAGAACGAATAACGGAATTACCTTATGTTCCATTTTGACATGGGTAGTTAGAAAAAGATAACAAGTAAATTGTGAAAATTTTCTATAAATATTATAGTACCGAAAATTAGCTTAATTTACTGCTAAGTGTGTTAATAAATATACTACGTAATAACATTGGAAAACTTTGCAGCAGAAGGGCTTTTTAAAAAATTTCCTGACATATCCCTTAATCTGTATTGCGACGGTAAATAATGAAGTGCTAGTTATTTGTTTTGATCTAAGCTGAATTCACGTATTAAAGTTTTTACAAAGTATTTTAATCTTTAAAATGATATTTTAATACTTTAACGTGTTTTACTTTAAAAAGTAAAAATGATATGTTTTATAAAAATAAAAGTTTATTTTGTCGATAGAATTACAGTGCTGTGTAAACCCCAATTGTTCATACCAGTGCCACGAAAAGACAGAAGAGAAATGACGCCAGCGAAAGGGATTCACTGGGATATCTTAGAAAGTTTGAAATACCATTGTTTGAGCTGTGTTCCTGTAAATGTAAAAATCAAGCCTGATATCATAAATAAATGCCAACATAATTACACTTTACCCATCACCAAAAAACATTACACACACGAAACACACTGTTAAAATATTACCAAATTAAAAATTAGTTATAAGAATTACCAAATTAAAAATTAGTTATAAGAATTACCGAATTAAAAATTAGTTATAAGAATTACCAAATTAAAAATTAGTTATAAGAATTACCAAATTAAAAATTTGTTATAAGAATTACCAAATTAAAAATGTGTTATAAGAATTACCAAATTAAAAATTAGTTATAAGAATTACCAAATTAAAAATTAGTTATAAGAATTACCAAATTAAAAATTATTTATAAAACTTTCCCATAGAAATTAATAATGAGGATTTCCCATAGAAATCAGTTATAAAGATATCTCAAAGAAATAATTAAAAATTAAGCGTAAAAATTCATTTTTAAAATATTAATTGTAAAAAGATTAAATCTAAATTTTACCCAATAAAATTATTGGAGAAATTTGAAGCAGTGTATTTCGATGGTACCACTAGTGAGTCCAGTACCGGTTTCTCGAAAAGCAATTGCTCTACCGGATAATTAAGAACAAAGGGATCTGTTTATCAGGCGTCGAACATAAGTAGAACCGTTTCTTATCTTCCACATCTACATGTATATTTTACTCTAGATCGGAAAATATCCTGTTAAACGGGATTTGTTAGATCATAAAATTTTAATTAAGTGGTTCTTACGTCCTTAAATTAATTGGAATTTTAAATTAGAAATTTTTAGATAAATCATAATTTTGAAAACGAATTTCAGAATTTCAGGATTTGTTTTATTTCGGGATTTTCAAGTGGTTTCTCTTCGAAATATTTACGAATCGCAGTTTTTTTTTAGCAAATTTAATGGTTTGATTTTCTTCTTTTTAAAATTGGAAATTAAACATTGATAGATATCATTATATATACTTAAAATATTCTCATAGCATAGTTTTACCTTTTGAAAACTTAAAGGCCCGATTATATAATTTGTTTACGATTCTGGACTCACTAGAAACAAGAAAAGATAAAAAATGATAAACTCATACATTTCAGTGAAATGCTTTCTTTTTCGTGCAGCAGCAGGGTTAGTCGGAAGCAATTTTCTACAATAAGTATTCAATAATAAATAAACAAACATGCGGTTATGAAATCTACACTGTGATACGGAGGACATCTTATTTCTAATTGAGGTTGTATCGTGATTATTAAAATACCGGTAATTAGCCAATAATTATATATCTATTACGTCGCATAGTCGCTTGTATTTGACCTCCATGGAACAGTTACACAGATAATTAATACTTTTTGGCTCACGAAAAGAAATTTCGTCATTGGTAATAACAGTAGTTTCTTATACATCGCTTATGGAAAATTTATTCGTAACACATTCTTATGATATAAGCTTGAAACCTGTACCTTCGTAAGTTCCCGTTTTAATTTTTAGAAATAATGTTGATCGAATTATATAATATAATGAGTTTCTTAAATTATTAGATCGAAATGTGGCTTAAACGTAATGAAATATTCCTACGCTTTGTAATTTTATATATTTTTTAGCAAAGTAATTTATGCGAAAAATGTGCATATCTCTCTTTTAGAGGAAAATTCGCGCAATGTGTCGAGACTGCGAAGAAAAATAATTAATTTTAATTGTCTAAATGAATAGGGCTTTCGTAAGAGGAATAATACAATGAGATTGAGAACTATCACATTCTAGGCAAGCAATCTAAAAATTTAAGAAATTTAACAAAAATAGAAAGGATGTAGCTCAACACTTATTTTTGGCAATTAGGCATTATTGGTCAAGCGCAAGTTTTCCATTCTCTTTCAAAAATCTAACAATCTTGCTCAAGTTTAAACCATTGACTTGGCAAATAAAATTAATTTTACGGAAAGAAAATATTTTAAGAAATATTTTGAGTACAACACATTTTATATTTTAGTAGTATTATATAGGTAAATTAATTATTAAAGTAAAAAGAAAAGCTATTTCCCTCAGTTGAAAAACACTATATTATGCTTAGTAATTCTAGTTTTTGGACCTAAATATATTAATATTTGTAATATGAATGTACTAAAACTGAGCCACTACTCGCTTTAAGAATACCGCATTCAATTTCGGCTTTGGTGGCAAATTAAAGGCATTTTAATAATCACAATTAAACATGCGTAAATAGTTTATGCCAAAATGATCTTAAAAATAACCATCAACACGCAGGTTATTTGTCAAGAATAAGTACTTTTTCTGGGGCGAAGCACTCTTCCTTGATGTTGGTTGGAATGATGTCTTGAACTAGACTTTGGAGCTTCGTCAGAGGACAATCGAGATCGCAGTTGGGAATCTGCAAGGGAAACGGGTTGTGTTCGGTATTGTTGACGTAGAACAGCTTTACTGAGGAACCATCGACTGTCCCTTCGGTTCCCGGAGCCTGATGAAGTTCCACAAGAACTGTGGCGCAATATGGAATGATTCGACCGTTGAACACTCCCAATGCGTTCATGAAAGCAGCTATAATGGCGTCGTGCTGAAAACCAGACACCAGTGTTACCGATAAGTTAGCATAAATAAATTCGGTATACCATAAAAGCGATTGTAGAAATTCTAAAGTATCGTTATAGATGTTTTACAGGTTTTTCTAAGAAAAATCCTCAAGAGAAGGTTAATCTGCTTACGGTTGAATATATATATCCCTTGGTAAGTGGCTCTTTGCTTGTGCTCGCTCTGTCGTTCATCAGTTCCAAGATGTGTTTCACAAGGGGACCTACAATAAGTCAAATATAAATCCCAAAATAGGTTCTTACACCGTGCAGTGTGACTGACCTCCTCGGAGTCGCTGAATTTTCTTAGAGGCGTACTTGACCGTGAATCCTTCGCTGGAGGCTTCCACCATTTCACTGTAACGAGCTTCTGCCCATTCTGGAACCGTCAAATGGTGAATTTTCTTTGAATAAGAAGTCAGAATTACAAATCACTTATATGACAATGAAACAAATTAGTTCTTGTTATTTAATTTTTATATTTCTATCTGTCATTTAACTATCAGCCAAAACGGTGTAAAACCCAATTAACTTACACGTGAAAATTAATATAACCAAGATTTTGTTACCAGAGGTTAAGGAAATTAAAAAAAGAAGTGTGAAGAGAAGCTATGGCTCAAAAGCTTGCCATATTTCAAAGTATTTAAAAAAAACTTCATGATCAACCACGTAGCATCTGTCATATATTTTATTTGTACAACATCCTCGTGGTAACTTTTGTAATTTTTAAAATTAATGATTAAGGATAGTACAGAAATAAAATTAAACGGGTAAATAGAAAAAAGGCTGATCGCCCATCAATTGTTAAACAATTCCTATATTGTATTTACTTGACTCTCATTTAAAGAGCGTTTTTCCACTTGTCATTCTTCAAACGAACAACAAAATAGAAAAGCATTTTTGTACGGGTATTCAAATGATATTTATGACATATGGTCAGAATTTATATCCCGGTGCTCCAAGCGATCAAACAGCCTACTACACCGGTGGTCTCATCAGAATGCCCTACAACAGCGTCCACAAGCCCGGACAGGTGACAAAACCAGCATGGGTAGCAGAACCCTACTATACTGATGGTCGCACCCTCGACGCAAGCCGCTCATGCCAGCAGAAGACGCAGCAATGGGTTGACCAGCTCGCCACTTCGCGCACAGCAGTGGGATAGAGAACGGATGCTCTAGCAACGCCTGCCGACCTCCCACCTAGAAAGGCAGGGAGTCAAGCCCTTTGGAAAGAGCTCCTAAAGGGGAACGGCGAGCACACAGCAGCCCAAGTAACCCGGCACAGCTGGCACCGGATATCCCGGTGGACCCCAAAAGGCCGGGAAACAGGGCCGCCGTGCCCTCATACGGTGGCTCGCAGCTCCACAGCAGGCTATTCAATCCGCCGAGGCGACCAGTTTGCCCGGCCCCTCTCCGTTAGCCTGGGCCGAAGCTCAGTATCCAGCCCACACCTGAATGAAGTCGGAGGTGGAGATAGGACCATTTGGATGGAGCTAACATCTCCCAGTGCGCCACTGCCCTTACGGGTTACAAGAGCCGGACCCCGACTCCCCGGTAAAGCCACCAGTTATTGCACACTCCGACCCCTTGAGGGCCTGATATTTATGACATCAGTGAACATGAAGTAAACGTGCTTTTGATATTAAAATCAGATAGCTGAATTCCATTAAAATGTTTCAATTTTCCTTCATTCTCGCTACCCGATAATAAGAAATAAACCTGCGGATCAGCGTTTACGGCAATAATTCTAAGTATTTAATATAAATTTCACGTAGCTTTTCAGAGACGGTAAATGATCACTGTCGAAAATAAATCACTTACTTCGATGCCAATAACTCCTTGCACACTTTGTACTGACGACGGGTCGTTCACCTGTTCTCCACTGTGTTCTGTCATATAGCGCATTAAATCCTAAAATATCGGAGCCAATTATTTCAAACTAGATTTAAACCCAGAAAATAGTAGTATGCCTACTAAAGTCCGTAAAAGAATTTACCCGAGATTCAATATGCATTTAATAATCTGTTATTGGAATATTTTTCTAGTATGATTTTTGTTATTATTCTCATTGATTAACAGCTAATTTGAAGAAAAAAATACATTTTTAACTAAATTTTACAATGCCAACCGAAAAGCAACAAATTATTTTCAATTAATAAAACTAGGCTGTTAAAAACCGTGTAGTTAATTGGAAGCATAAAAATAAAACGCCATCTTTATTCATATGGTTAAACTAAATCTCCTTAATATTTCTTCTCAATTGCCTGATATTTCTTGCTTTTCTAGGGGAAATTGTTTGTGTAAAAGCTATTCAAAATTAAAATTTACTCTAATGTTTGCATAAGGTTGCAATGCTTTTACGGTTTTTAATTTTTTTTTTCGAAAAAATATGTTTCTTAGTAAGTTGCATGTTCAACTTGAAAATGCATCATCTTAAATACGGCATATAATCCCAAATATAGTTCAGTTTTTCCCTAAAACGTTGCTGGTCTTTTTTACTTTTTAGCATATCTCCAAGTTCTTCCAATGCATACCAATGTCGCTCCTGAAATTTTTCTGTGCACAAGCATAATAAAAATGTGAACTAGCATAGAGCTTATAAGATTTGTTTTGTTTGTTAAAATTATTGTATAACTCTATTCGGTTTTAATACAACGAAAATTGGATTTCAATCTAAAGCTTACAGTTATAAATAAAATATCTGTATAGAGTTATTATATGGAATTGGCTTATGAGAAGCTAATTAAAAATAAGTCGACCTACCCCATATTTCCGACTGTATGCTTGTCCAAGTGGAGTGCTTGGAAATTTCTTCACCTCTTCTTCCGCTGCTGGGCAAGTTGCATCTTCGTTAATTAACTGTTGAATATATTTCTTATTATTCGACAACTTAATAAAGGAATGTCTCATTAAAGAGGTTCATTTCATAACGCGGTCTTCATTGAGCGGCAATTTATAAAGGGGAAATTTTAATTGACTTGTGTCTAATTAACAGACTTAACATTTCCGCTCTCGCGTTTTCAATTTTCTCAATTAGGACCACGCAAGTTTCGTTAAACCTTGCGCAATTTCAAAGAAGAAATACAAAATCTGCTTACGAAATCTTCAGCTTTCGGTTTGGTATGAATAGGCACGGGTTGCCAGATAAGGTCAGGGTTCCAAATGAATTTCCCCTCTGGTTTGAAGAAAGCCGCTAAATTAACTTCGGCGCTGGCAATGCAACGGTCTTTGTCCGAACTCTTCACTTCCACCTGTGGAGATTTGAGAAAAATTGATTTACAATACACCAAAAGAGCAAATTAAAAAAAGTTGGATCCTAAGCATGCAGATGTCGAACCAACTGGTTCAGATGTCTTAAAGAACATGTCTTAATGTTTTGACAGAGCACTGAACAAATTAAGTCAAGAGCTGCTTTTATTGAATCTAGGTTTGACAACAGGTCGGGTTAGCCCCGACAAGAATGTGATGTGGTTGAATGGGTATAGTTTTCAGGGTTGGCAAGAACCAGTTTTTAATGATGGTTTCATTCTGGTTTTAACAGGTTGAAGACTTAACCGGTAACATCCATAATGGCTTTTTCATTTTATGAAAACGCCGGTTTTTCAATTCAATGTAGTTATTTAAATTTCTCTTTTTTTCTCTACTTGGTTGACTATATTTTCATTTCATTTTTGAGAACACACGTAACTTACATTTAAAATTCTTAAATGAAAATGTTTTGTTGTATTTTATTTGAACTTGGATCCGTCAATCTGAATTAACTAATAAGGTTGCCACTATTGCCCCAATTTTTACGTTGCGTCCAGTTAAAATATTACTATCGAGCTGGGGTCGGGTTAGGAATTTTTCTAACGGGTACGGGATACTTGAAACGCGACCCGGCAAGAATACCACTATAGTTGAATCTTAAAAATTAAATTGAAATTGAAAGTTAAATTGTACACCTAGACCACATTGTGAAGTCCCTTACTGTACTTCTAAAGGGATGTTACTTAACTATCTAATCTTGTCTAGGTTCTCGTTTTCAGCGTGGCCAATGATTATGTCTAATTTTCTGACTTAAAAGTATGAAGTATAAAATTTAGCATTTAAAAAAATGTCTTCCTATTAGATTCATGTAATTCCAAACAATAAAGCAAAATTTTCTTGTTTCCCAACTACTCTTATCTATATTGCACATAAACCTAAGGGAAACAGATAAATTAACCGGCAAAATATTCGATTAATCATAAACATTTCTGAAGATGTTTATTTATGGATATTATTCGTGGCTATAAAACAACTTAGGGCCCAGTGCAGAGACGTTTTTAAGAATCGCAAAATAGTTATTCCTCGCAAAATTAACAGAAATGGGGCGTGGTTTCGGATAATCGCGAACTTCAAGTCAAATCGGCTAAAATAACAGGAAAGCCGCAAAAACAATGGCGGATTGTGGTACGCAAAGAGCTCGAGAAATAAATTTGTAAGTAGATGCTTTTTACCTACTTTAATAAGATAAATAATACAACACGATAGGTCAGAATCTTTTAAATTATTAAAAAATTAGTTTCTAGCTCAATATCGCTTTCCGAAAAAATTATTGTCAGAGCCAAGGCCTAACCACAATCACGGTTTACGAAATACTAAAATAAGCCCGCCACTCTTAGCAACTTTGCAGGTAAGAGTAAATTATAATAGGGAATCTTATACATTACTACTTTGGGTGTATTCTTAGCCTTGGTTTATATATAGATCCTTATTTGCTGGTAGTGTATGCAGTGGGTTTTAACTAATGAGTCAGTAATGAAATGGTGAATTGGTTCATTGTATCAAAGATCTTTAGCTATCAAACAGCGTTTTTACCGATTCAAACCCAGATGAAACCATTCCTAAGATAAACTAGGAGCTGCGATTAAAGATGTATTGGAATATTCAAGTCTATTTGGCATTAATCAAGAGTTTACCGAGCCAATTTGATGTATTATCTTAAAAGTGTTTGTCCGTTAATTGTACACGCTTATATGATATGTTACATTTTAAACCTTGATTAGGCTTTGTAAATGCCAGACAATTAGGTAGAACAACTTATATCAAAAAGCGGGACCATTGTTTTACGTGTTATCAATATAGGATATTTAGTTAAAAAATGCTTTAGACAATAACCAATTTTTGTACACTCGTGAAATTACTGAAACAAATGATATGGTTCATTTTCTAACAGAGAATTCTTTTCGGAAAATGTTGCCTTAAAATAGTAATGAAACTTATTTTCATTCGTTACTTTATTGGTGTAGAAACCATATAATAAAAATGTTTTTAAAATAACAAAACCATTAAAAACTGTGTAATAAATGCAACAAATTTAATAAATAATAAGAGTAAGAAAATTACATCATCAGAAGAAACTAATTTTCGTGCACTAATTTATTGTTAAAAAAATAGGAAAACCTCTCATTCTTCAAAAACTGATGTGCTGTCCTACGTGGCTATATTATATAAATATATTTGACTAAAAAAATAACGAACTAAACAAAAAAAATCTTAAACCTAATAATAAAATTAGAGTAAGAAAATTATTATTCGGAAGAGCCAGGCTTTCACCGTCAAAATGCAAACCAACCATAACCACGTGATAGCTTTTTGCGTCAAAAATCGAGCTCTCCCATTGGTCCGTAACTTTGGCAGAAAAATTTGGAAAAATATCAGCGTCGCCGATTAACAAGAATCAATAAAACATCTCTGAACTGCGATTTTAATATGCAAAAAATAATATTTATCCGGATAATTTTCGGTTATGCATATTAAACCAATGAAAGGGAAAGTTCTTATCCAAACCCCGAGCTCTAACTGCGCATAAGGCATTTCCGGAATTAATTCTCACCTCACGTGGGTCTGTCGAGAAGAAGTTCTGGTATCGTTCTCTGAAGAATTGTCCGAGCGCATACTGTTGCCGCTTCCCCAACTAAAACATTTAAAACAATATATTTATTAATTTATTAAATTATTAGATCTTAGTTATACGCCTATTTTTGCATTGGCTTACGTTGGTGAGTTGAGACAGTCCATTGGGCCATTGATAGTTGAGGTTAGGACTCGTTGGGTATGGATCGACTGGGGCTCTGTCGCCATGACGATATATCTGCAAACAATTGGAAAAATCTTAAAAATAACCATTTTTGTGTTGGTCAGTTTAGTGTCATTTTTAATTTATTGTTAAGTTCTATTCTTAGAATAAAATAATTAATATAGACTCTAATATGACTCTTAAGGTTTTTAAAATAAATGACTAAGTTCTATTTTGATGTAATTACTTTGAAAATTTTGAAATTTTAATTTTTAAAATGCCTCTAGTGAATTGAAGCGTATAATAATTATAAATCAATTGACATGGCGATAAATAGTTTGTTGACAAAATAGTCATAACTTTCAAAAGCAAAAAACTAAATAAAAATCTTATAATCCTTGTACAATTAAACACGTGGCCATGAAAACGAAATTTCGTGATCGTGTGGCACGAGCTAATTTATATAGACAGAAACGCGTCAGAAATTCTACACGTATTAAAAAAGGCCTAACAAACTTTTATTTCCCTTATATAAAGTTAATATAAAGTTTTGACAGGGAGTTAGAAGTAACGTAACTTACATCATATCCCGTGAACAAGGTTTAATTATAGAAAATGCTTTTTTGGCATACATAAATTTTATATGAGAGTCGACGTTACAAATTATATTATGAGCCAATAGATTTATTATTTAATATTTAAGATTCAATTTTTAAATGCCTTAAGGAAAAATTGCATGGCAGTCGAGTAAAATTAGATCGGACTTATATAAGCCTTCAAAACGGCTTTTGGTCGTTATTGTACCGGTGACACAATTTTATCGCAAGGAATGTCCGCTATAGCACTAAAAGTTGTTTCCCTCTAACGTCCCTTGCTTAGAACTACCATCTACGACGGTCTCTAGTCAGTCAGCAAAATGTTTTGGTATAAGGTAATATGTGTAAAACCTTATCAAAATCATGTGTTTTGCATTATTTTAATTAACAAAACTATTATTCAAGAGCATAGGCGTAATATTAAAAAATATCCTTTGCAATAGAATGCGGGTTATGAAAAAAAATTCGTAATATTAAAATTTAGTAAAGAAATTATAATTTCTATGAAATATTTAGTTATTTGGAAAATTTCATTAAAATCGATATCACATGGGATCAACTCATGATGGAATACTTAATTCTGTGTTTTTGTACAAACGGATAGACCAAGAAATAAACGATATTGGACAATACTACAACATATAACGAGTTTTCGCTACGCGCAATTCTCTTTAGTTACTTTTTTTTACCAAATTATTCTCAAAACTGGTTTTCTCGTATTGTATCCTGTTTCATTATAAATTATATATAAAAGCATGACTCCCTAAATTGTCTGCCGAAATGTTAAGTTTTGTACGAGTATGTAATCGATAAAATTTGTTTACTTCATTTGACTATATGCACCGAAATATAATACACAATAGGAACTACTTAAAACGACTCATTTGATTGAGCATGCAGCGCTAAATAAATTAAAGGCTGTCGCCCACTATAATAAAACAATCTAGACGTTGTCACTGGAACCCAAAACCTGTTTTTTTTTCAGTAAGTTTTTTATTGATAGCGGCATCGGTAAATTTCGCTGCCGAAACTGATGTTTTTTTTCGGTAGACGCACACTAGGAAGATGCTCCGATTCTAAAAACACGAGACCCCTAGTGCGCGCGCATCTGTTTGTTTTGATTGTTTGTTTTTTGAAATTATCGCCTCCTAAGGCTCGGCGTTCAGATAGGAAATTTTCCGTTCATTTCTTTTATATCGATATCCGAAAATTATCCGAATAAAAACTAATTTGTTGCCTATTAAATCGTATCCTAGTCGTGAATAATATCCATAAATAAACAGTTAATAGAATTTTTTATGATTAATTGAAATTTTGACGGTTAATTTATCCGTTTCTTTGAGCTCTATCGCCTCCACTTCACCAACATTGTTGTTAAATTGGTTTTTCTGGCAAATTAATATAAATTTAGTATAGTGGCGTAGCTGAGAACTCAGTGCCCCCCCCCGCAAAAATCTCTATGGGGCCCCCCTTTTTAATTTTTTATGGTTAGCATCCCCCCCCCCGAAGCTCGAAGCCCCCCCCCCCCCTGAAGCTCGAGGCCCCCCTGAAGCTCGAGCCCCCCCCCCCGCACCGTGGGCCCTGCGGACCATAATCGTTGAAATCTTTAAAAAAATGGAATGGAAATATAATTATTTATTTTAAAATTATTATTTTTTAGAGTCATGGCTATATAAGTTATTTTTTTAAAAGTTGTTTGCTAAAAGAGACAAGATACTTCATGACTAATTTTTTTTTAATAAAATGATATTTACATAAGGCGAGCTTTCGAATCGAGGTTCCATTTCAAGCCACAGTTAAATACATCAATAAGTTATATATTAAACATTGCCTTGAAGAGGAGCCCCGGTTACTAAGCTCACCTTATGTAAATATATTTTCATTATAAAAAATTTAACTATTATAATTAATTATTTCCTTTAGTTTTGGTTTTGGTTTTTCCCTATGCGATTGTAAACGGCTGAAGACGAAGGGCATATTACCACCGAAACGTACCTAAACTTTGACGGTTTTTTAAATGTTTTTAATAAAACAATTAAGCGCAATTTTAAAGTGCTTATCTTCTGTTCCTTAACTTTTGATTTAACATAAAGTAATTACATATATGTTTAATTCATTTATAATTTTTTTCATGAAACTCAGGACTATGTTATCGAGTCTTACACGTAATATTCGGCCTTCAAAAATAGTTGTCGAAATGTCATTTATGAGGATATTAAGTTATTAAAATATTACCGTTAACTTTAATCATTAAGCCAAAACTTGCTTATAAAATGAAAATCGTACTTAATTCAAATTAAATTTCCTTGTTGCCCCACAAATATGAATAAAACGTGGAACTACTGTTATGGGGGTACTAATTAAACTTAAAATTTTGGATCTAATATTAATGCAATTTTCAGACTGATTTTAATCAAAATTTAACCGAAATATTGAAAAGCACACAAATATTTAGTTAAGAAAGGCGTATTTTCAAGATCCAGCTAAGAATACATATTTTACAAAAACAGCTAAGAAAAACCAATCGTCAAGATCCATTAATGAAAAAACTATTTTTAAAATTCAGCTATGAAAACTATATTGTCAAGGTCCAGTCACGAACAACCTTTCAAGATCCAGCTACGAAAACCTTTTATCAAAATCCAGGTTTGAAAATCTATTATCAAAATCCAGCTTTGAAAATCTATTATCAAAATCCAGCTTTAAAAACCTATTTATCAAGATCGAGCTTTGAAAACCCTATTGTCAAGATCCAGTTAAGAAAATCTATTGTCAAGACCCAGTTAAGATAAATCTTTTGTCCAGATCCTGGTAAGGAAAACCTATTGTTCAAATCCAGGTAAGGAAAACCAATTTGCAAGATTTCGTCATAATGAACCGCTATTTTACGAAACACTATTGGCTTTATAAATGTACTTACAATATGAACTTGTTTGAGCGTACTGGGAGCAACGACAGCCGAATGGACACAAGCCGCAAGTAGCGAAGAAAGAAGACCCAACAAGAGCCTCATGTTATTCGCTGGTGACGAGCGGGTGCTGACTGATTCTGTAAAAACGTGTAATTAAACCAATCTTCAAAGACGGCAAAGCGAAAACTTTGAAGATATTTTACATCATTTCATTTTTCTCTCTATTTGCTATACGTTGTAGAGATTAAAACCATAAAATTTCTTCTAGAGTTATCGTCGTGCATATCTGGCTTCTATCAAATAATTTCTGGAGCCTTCCTCGTGTTCTTCTGTAAATCGTTAGGCTTGTCAAATGCCTTGAAAGCAGTCATTATTCTTCACGAATTTCTTGGCGTATTTTGCGTTCTTAATATCTTTTCAAATGTATGTTTAAAAGGACTTATAGTGATCGATTTGAAGCAAAAATATTTCAACTCGAAAAAACACGTTTTACGCATAAAACATACCAATTAGTGAAATATGTAATAAGGGTTATAACTTCATGTTTTGAACCATCAGATCGACTAAGAACGCTCCACTGAGAAAAATATTACTTTTCTAAACTTAAGCTACACAGTTGTTTTTACTGTGTAACTTAAACCGCTTTTAGTTTAATTTAAATTAATGTACGTACAGCAGTTTAAAAAAAGTAACTTTTAAAAATAGTTTTAGAAATATAAATAAAATAAATGAATTAAAGTTAAATATAGCGGAAACAACTAATTATAAATTAAAACCAAAATATAATATTAACATAAACGCAAACGGAATGTAAAGTAATGTAATTTAATTTAATATAATATGTACTTTTAATCAATTTCCTACAGTGAACTTAAGCCGAGATAAAATAAAAATGATTTTTTAATAGAACACGATTACAATATTTTTTTTAATAATATTAAAATTAATTTTTCTTAAATATTTGTGGTTTAACAAAAATTTACACTTAGACCGTTTTTGCTTTCAGTTTTCCATATCGAGGTTAACGCATACACGAAGGCTATAAATGTAGTGGTAAATTATTATCTGGCATGCACTTAAGATGGGGCTGTTGGAACAGGCAGACTATTCTCGCCCACCAGTAAGTGCTTAACTATAGCCTTGAAGCGCGCGCCCGTTTAAAATTCTGTCCACAAAATATTTCGGAAAGAACCGTTTTTCTGAATAGTGTCCAATTTCTCCGAATCGTCAGCTTTATTTCAATTAATTCGGAAAATAGTTTTTTTATTTTTAATAAAAAAAATCGTTCTTTCGTTTAAGATGACATAAAGTTTTAATAGTTAAGAAGTGGCTCGAACCACATTCCATTATTCGTAGCAAATGAAAATGGTGTCGTGACAACGGCACTAACAATGTCGAAACTAGTCCCCAAAAAAGAAATATAACTTGCGCAATCTGATAGCGCAAGAGTAGAACAAATACAACTGTTTTAAATTAAATATTTTATTAGTCATAAACTGTGATGATGTTTTAAATTTTAAAAAGTAGCCCAAACAAAATTATTATGATTTAAATTATACTCGACTTAAGCCGCTCATAGCAATATAGAGGAGCTCCAATGTCGGCATTTAAACAGACGATTATGACTTTGGAAATCCAGAAAGTGGGGCTCAAATTTCCCGAATTTTAAAAATATTTACGGTGTAGCTTATTTATCTCATAGTTTGACTCGAAGGAAATTTGAAATCAATTAGTTCTCGATCAAGCGAAATGTATCCACCTAAAGTTTTTACCTCTTTTCAAAGCGTCATTTAGCTAGTGGTGCTATCGTTACATATTTTATAATAATTAATAGTTATAGTCATTTATAGTAAGATATATGATGTTGAATTAATTTTTAGAATTAGAAGTTATTTTCGTAGTAATTTAAAAGGGTACAGAAAAACAGAGTTGATGAACTATAAAATCCAGGGGGGGGGGCGATAAGATGGTAGTCACGTGACTTTGTGGCGAACTACAGCGCCATCTATCCTAACAAATACTATTGTAAAATTTCGCTTGGGTTTGAATCCCATCTCAATCGGCTTCGTCAAGAATGAATTTCTTTATACTTAAGGAGAATTACTATGTTCAGACGATCCACATGCACCAAAGTCTATTCCACCCCCCCCCGTATCGACAGGGGGAGAACAAAACGTCACCGTCCTGTGCTTCAATCGCGTAAGAAGTTAGATTTTGGGAGCCAACGGGTTACCGGGATGATCAGATTTTTTGTAGGGTTAGAAGAATACTGTGAGAGCCCAAGGGAGATGGGGGCAACGCTAGTATCGTCTAAAAGCAACTGTCGGCTCTATCATTGACACCTGTATTAAAGCCATTGTTCTAAGAGATACTAATGAATCTATCCCATAATCGAAAAAACGACTTTACTGGAGAGCGTGGTGCCATCTATTAACGGTAAAGGAAGCTTAAATTCAAAATAGCCAAAAATAACGTCATTAGATAACCATTTCTAATTATTATAAATAAACTTATTATACTCTACTTAGTGGACTTTAACCTAAATTATACATTTCATATAAAATATATTGTTAAAAATTACTAGAATTTAAGTTATTATCAAATTTAAAAACGAACCAACCAACGCGAGGGGTACTTTTATGTCCCGCCATTTGGGTGAAAATGTAGCTTAAGCATCTTGTCTCATTTCGACGCTAGCGACATCTTTTGAAAATTAATAAGTAAATAATATATATATTAATAAATTATTTTGTGATTTATGATTGTTCAGATTGTTGCAAAACGACTTGAAATATATTATTTAGCAATTCTTTTACGCTATTTAATCCTTGTTTGTTATAATCAATGTTATCTTTAATTTGCTGCTCGATGTGTAACCCTGCATACCTAATTTTTACCTCTCCGAGGGGACAAAGTCCCCTAGGAGGGGTTATACAACGACCGTGTCTGTCTGTGGGTGGGTCTGTGGGTGGGTCTGTGGGTGGGTCTGTGGGTGGGTCTGTGGGTGTGTCTGTCTGTCAGGACTGCGAACGCGTTCGCATTTTCGGTGCAAAGTGTAATCACTGCGTACGCAGTTTCTCAAAGGGTTGGCAAAACCACCGTGTGACGGTGAGCGTTAACGGATGCATTTGCGGTTTGGTTGGTGTTTTTTCGCTCACCGTCGTGACGGTTTGGTGTATTACGGTTTTTGTAATGTTTATGCGTAGGTTGTGAGTGTTGAATTTGTTGTGTTTGTGTTCTGATGGATGTGCATGTTGAGTCTGTTGTGTTTATATGGGCGTTTTCTCTCCAACTTCTTCTTATTGACTTTGGGACGGACCGAGTGCTGAGTGTAATGCTACCTCTCAACGTCCAATGGCAGGGTTTCCACCAGTTGTACACGGTATTCGTCTTAGTATCAATTTGCGATCGCATCGGGCGGGATTTGAACCCGAGACCTCCTGATTGACAGGCGGACGTTCTACCACAGAACCACCGACACTTGTTACGGCTTATTGAAAATTAGACCTTCAGCTTTATCGGAAGCGTATTTAATAGAGTACGAAATTTTGGTTTAATTGAAATAGAATTGAAATTGAAATTATTGCATCGAAGAAATTCTAATTTAGCGTTTCTCTATTGATTAAAAACAAATGCGCCACCCAGGTTTCGAACCCAGACCATTCGGCTTGGCAGTCGAGCGCTCTACCACAGAACCACCGATAGCTGCTTAGATTCACTGAAATTAAGACAGGCATCGTAAGCATAATAGGTAATAAAGTCTTTTTTTATTAATGAATTTATGAAAGCCTAATCTGGTATTTTTTAAAGGTTAAATCTTGTTTTAGCGCAGTCAGCCGAGATTAGAGGGTTAAAGGGTAGACCCTGTGGGTGGTCCACTTTCTTAACGACCTATATATAGTTCTGTTAATTCAAAGGAGATAATTTAACGTTAATTGCTTTAAAAGCTGGCGGTTAGTCAAGTGGCTCTCTGTGCTTTGTTGATGGTAAGGTTTTTGCTTCTTGTAAATACATTTGGTGTGGATATTTGGATATCTACGATTTCTAACGCAGTCAATGATTTCTTGGGTGTGCGAGTCATTATATGATATTGGAAATTGGACGGCATTGGTCTTTTTCATGTGGTATGCGTCACAACGTCAACAGGAAGTGAACGAGTCGTCCACTACCAGATATCTACGGTATCTTCATCAAGGGCGAGTGTTGAAATAAAATGAGCGTTAAAGATGCGGCAAGTATTTCGTAAGCGAGTAATTCCAAAAAGCCTCTGTAGATATTTCATTAAAATTTGCTTCGTATTATATTTAACTGATAAACTTGTTCTGTAAAAGGGTTTAATTCAATTGTGCATTGTTATAGTACGTCTAACTTACTGTTGTAACTACTTAACTTATGATATTCTGAATAAATTAAAATTGGTCGTTTCGTCTCAATTATTTTAATTATAATTAAAATTTTATACCGGGCGGGATAGAAATGGGTTAATATTTTTAACAAATTACTCTAAATTGCGGAGATATATCTTTAAGGGTTATCTCGAGAAATTAATACCACTAGGGGCAATTCTTCCGAGGAGAGGTATATTTTGGCTTGCCAACTTGTTTTGTTTGTCTGTTTGTTATTGTGTTATTTTCTAATAGAAAATAACACAATAACAAACAGACAATCTCGACCAATTTTTAATATGCCCACGAGGAGTAGAAAAAAAACTGGCATTGACCATTTTGTTGGCTGTAGTTACAGTACTACTTTAACTATTTACTGATAGCTATTCTTGAGTATTCTTAAAATTCAATATATCAAATGTCCTAGAATTCGAAGATCTAATAAATACAAATATTCCAACGCTTGATAAATATAATTAAAATTAATGATAACTTACAACCTAATTAACTATTGAATACCACATAAGAAACTAATATAGTTTACACAGAAATTGGCCTACCCTCGCTTTACATTATAAAATAAAATTAGTTAATTAAAAATTTATCATAAAATAAATTATAAACTAATTCCCAGCCTTCAGCATGGCTAAAATTAAACCCCTCGCATAATAGTGCTAACGAAAGTGTTTTTCGCTCTGGCACATGACCGTAGTGCAATACATTAATCTCCCTCCCCAAGCTCAGATATTTCCCAAGACTTTCCCGAGGTATGTGCTGAATAAAAGACAAGACTAGCAATATTCCCTCAGTTAACTGGTATCCCGAGAAACCATTTTCATGTTCGCGGGCCTCAGATCTACCACCAGGTAACGAGACTCCAACAAGTGGCGCTATTTTCCAATGCTGCATCCTGCAAAGTCAAGGGTGCGCCCGGACGTTTCCGCTAGGACACGAAACTAAAAAAACCCGAGACCACCTAAGCCCCCCGCAACCACATAGAGCCAACCACGGGCTAATATCTCCAGATCAGACGACGTCATCAGTAGCATCACATGACACGAGTCCAAATTAACCCACATAAGACATGAGGAAATTATTTGTTTTGGTTTTCAGATCCGCCCAACAATATTCGGAACAAAACCAGAAAACAGAGCCCCAAAAGATCAGAATTCTGATTTTCAAGATTAAGACAGTCCGAGTGCGCGAGAAGCAATGTCAGAAGAAATATAAAAGAATGAGCGATAAGTCGCGGTCGAATATCCCTATGAACTTAACTTAAAATAAAATAATTCTTGCTGAATCGCTCGTGCAATGTCGCGAACGAAATTCTCATCACCAACTACCCAGATGACCCGAAAATCGTAGTTCAAGCAGCCATGAATCCGGGATATGTAATGTCTTCTCCATCCTCAAGCCGTTTGTTGGTCACTAACTACCTTAAATTTCCGAGAGAAGAAAGTTATGAATACTAAGCATTCGCCAAGTTTAAAACCAAAAAATAAGCGGGAAATTAAAGAGAATAAGGATTCAAAAGCTAACAAATCTACCAATGTTGGCATCCAAACGAAGAGTATATCCACCCTTGCAGAATCAGTGGTTGTTGGGACATTAGTTTGGGATATTTAAAAGATGATCAATTCTAATTATCATGAACAATTAAATTATGAAATAAGTAAATTTGTATTTAGGAATTTTGGCATTAAATATAAATAAGAATGTATAGAATATTGAAGCATATGTTTTAAATAACGCGGTTCTTGGCAGAAAAATAAAATTGCATCTTTTTAAATATATTAGTAACTTAGGTAAATAGGTGCCATCCCCGTCCCACCTCTCTAACAACACTTAATTACTAAGCCTTGTAAAACTAACGATATAGCTGACGATATTTTAATTTCGTTAGATCACGTTAAATGGCGCTATCGTTCCCAAGCGTCCCTCGATAGTAGGGAATCTTCTCTCCTTGAGAGGGGGGTGATTTACCCCCCCCGCTTTTGGAAGGCATTTGCGCTTCCAGAAATTCAGGCTCTGTAGTAACTTCTCCTTGCCTAATTCTGATATTGTACGTGTTTTTGGAGGGAAAACATTGTTGTCAGTACTAATATTAAATTTAAAATGGTGTACCTCTTAGCTTTTTCGCGGTGTTATATGCGATAAATTTATATGGTCCTTGTTTTTCGAATTATACAGGGTGTTACGGATATGAGTACCGAAACTTACTTTATGCATTCTATAGGTCTCTATGAGTAAAAAGTGTCAATGAACATGGGTCCTAAAGTGCTTCGTTTCAGAGATATGGGCTCCCATAAACTACCCCAAAAAACCGGACAGAAGATTCCAGGTTCGAATCCTGGCAAGCTCGTTTTTTTTCAAATTATTTAAAACGTGTCTCTTGTTTGGTTTTCCAAATTATTTAAAACGTGTCTCTGGTTTGGTTTTCCATCATATTGCTATTGCGGGGGCTTGTGGCGCAACGGATAACGCGTCTGTCTAGGGAGCAGAAGATTCCAGATTCGAATCATGGGAAGCTCGTTTTTTTCAAATTATTTAAAACGTGTCTCTTGTTTGTTTTTCCATCATATTGCTATTGCGGGGGCTTGTGGCGCAACGGATAACGCGTCTGTCTACGGAGCAGAAGATTTCAGATTCGAATCCTGGCAAGCTCGTATTTTTTCAAATTATTTAAAACGCGTCTCTTGTTTGAGTTTCGATCTTAGTGCTATTGCGGGGCTTGTGGCGCAACGGATAAAGCGTCTGCCTACGGAGCAGAAGATTCCAGGGTCGAATCCTGGTAAGCTCGTTTTTTTTCAAATTATTAAAAACGTGTCTCTTGTTCGTTTTCCATCATATGGCTATTGCGGGGGCTTGTGGCGCAACGGATAACGCGTCTGCCTACGGAGCAGAAGATTCTAGGTTCGAATCCTGGCAAGCTCGTTTTTTTTCAAATTATTTAAAACGTGTCTCTTGTTTGGTTTTCCAAATTATTTAAAACGTGTCTCTGGTTTGGTTTTCCATCATATTGCTATTGCGGGGGCTTGTGGCGCAACGGATAACGCGTCTGTCTAGGGAGCAGAAGATTCCAGATTCGAATCATGGGAAGCTCGTTTTTTTTCAAATTATTTAAAACGTGTCTCTTGTTTGTTTTTCCATCATATTGCTATTGCGGGGGCTTGTGGCGCAACGGATAACGCGTCTGCCTACGGAGCCGAAGATTCCAGGTTCGAATCCTGGCAAGCTCGTTTTTTTTTTAAATTATTTAAAACGTGTCTCTTGTTTGGTTTTCCAAATTATTTAAAACGTGTCTCTTGTTTGGTTTTCCAAATTATTTAAAACGTGTATCTGGTTTGGTTTTCCATCATATCGCTATTGCGGTGGATTGTGGCGCAACGGATAACGCGTCTGTCTAGGGAGCAGAAGATTCCAGATTCGAATCCTGGCAAGCTCTTTTTTTTTCAAATTATTTAAAACGTGTCTCTTGTTTGTTTTACCATCATATTGCTATTGCGGGGGCTTGTGGCGCAACGGATAACGCGTCTGCCTACGGACCAGAAGATTCCAGGTTCGAATCCTGTCAAGCTCTTTATTTTTTCAAATTATTTAAAACGTGCCTCTTGTTTGGTTTTCCATCATATTGTTATTGCGGAGCTTGCGGCGCAACGGATAACGCGTCTGCCTACGGAGCAGAAGATTTCTGGTTCGAATCCTGGCTAGCTCGGTTTTTTTCAAAATATTTAAAACGTGTCTCTTGTTTGGTTTTCAATCATATTGCTATTGATGGGGCTTGTGGCGCAACGGATAACGCGTCTGCCTACGGACCAGAAGATTCCAGGTTCGAATCCTGGCAAGCTCTTTATTTTTTCAAATTATTTAAAACGTGCCTCTTGTTTGGTTTTCCATCATATTGTTATTGCGGAGCTTGCGGCGCAACGGATAACGCGTCTGCCTACGGAGCAGAAGATTTCTGGTTCGAATCCTGGCTAGCTCGGTTTTATTCAAAATATTTAAAACGTGTCTCTTGTTTGGTTTTCAATCATATTGCTATTAATGGGGCTTGTGGCGCAACGGATAACGGAGCAGAAGATTCCAGGTTCGAATCCTAGGAAGCTCGTTTTTTTTTCAAATTATTTAAAACGTGTCTCTTGTTTGTTTTTCCATCATATTGCTATTGCGGGGGCTTGTGGCGCTACAGATAACGCGTCTGCCTACGGAGCAGAAGATTCCAGGTACGAATCCTGGCAAGCTCGTTTTTTTTCAAATTATTTAAAACGTGTCTCTTTTTTGGTTTTCCATCATATTGCTATTGCGGGGGCTTGTGTCGCAACGGATAACGCGTCTGCCTACGGAGCAGAAGATTCCAGGTTCGAATCCTGGCAAGCTCGTTTTTTTTTTCAAATTATTTAAAACGTGTCTCTTTTTTGGTTTTCCATCATATTGCTATTGCGGGGGCATGTGGCGCAACGGATAACGGAGCAGAAGATTCCAGGTTCGAATCCTAGGAAGCTCGTTTTTTTTTCAAATTATTTAAAACGTGTCTCTTGTTTGTTTTTCCATCATATTGCTATTGCGGGGGCTTGTGGCGCTACAGATAACGCGTCTGCCTACGGAGCAGAAGATTCCAGGTACGAATCCTGGCAAGCTCGTTTTTTTTCAAATTATTTAAAACGTGTCTCTTTTTTGGTTTTCCATCATATTGCTATTGCGGGGGCTTGTGTCGCAACGGATAACGCGTCTGCCTACGGAGCAGAAGATTCCAGGTTCGAATCCTGGCAAGCTCGTTTTTTTTTTCAAATTATTTAAAACGTGTCTCTTGTTTGTTTTTCCATCATATTGCTATTGCGGGGGCTTGTGGCGCTACGGATAACGCGTCTGCCTACGGAGCAGAAGATTCCAGGTTTGAATCCTGGCAAGCTCGTTTTTTTTTTAAATTATTTAAAACGTGTCTCTTTTTTGGTTTTCCATCATACTGCTATTGCGGGGGCTTGTGTCGCAACGGATAACGCGTCTGCCTACGGAGCAGAAGATTCCAGGTTCGAATCCTGGCAAGCTCGTTTTTTTTCAAATTATTTAAAACGTGTCTCTTGTTTGGTTTTCCAAATTATTTAAAACGTGTCTCTGGTTTGGTTTTCCATCATATTGCTATTGCGGGGGCTTGTGGCGCAACGGATAACGCGTCTGTCTAGGGAGCCGAAGATTCCAGATTCGAATCATGGGAAGCTCGTTTTTTTTCAAATTATTTAAAACGTGTCTCTTGTTTGTTTTTCCATCATATTGCTATTGCGGGGGCTTGTGGCGCAACGGATAACGCGTCTGCCTACGGAGCCGAAGATTCCAGGTTCGAATCCTGGCAAGCTCGTTTTTTTTTAAAATTATTTAAAACGTGTCTCTTGTTTGGTTTTCCAAATTATTTAAAACGTGTCTCTTGTTTGGTTTTCCAAATTATTTAAAACGTGTATCTGGTTTGGTTTTCCATCATATCGCTATTGCGGTGGATTGTGGCGCAACGGATAACGCGTCTGTCTAGGGAGCAGAAGATTCCAGATTCGAATCCTGGCAAGCTCTTTTTTTTCAAATTATTTAAAACGTGTCTCTTGTTTGTTTTCACATCATATTGCTATTGCGGGGGCTTGTGGCGCAACGGAAAACGCGTCTGCCTACGGACCAGAAGATTCCAGGTTCGAATCCTGTCAAGCTCTTTATTTTTTCAAATTATTTAAAACGTGCCTCTTGTTTGGTTTTCCATCATATTGTTATTGCGGAGCTTGCGGCGCAACGGATAACGCGTCTGCCTACGGAGCAGAAGATTTCTGGTTCGAATCCTGGCTAGCTCGGTTTTTTTCAAAATATTTAAAACGTGTCTCTTGTTTGGTTTTCAATCATATTGCTATTGATGGGGCTTGTGGCGCAACGGATAACGCGTCTGCCTACGGAACAGAAGATTCCAGGTTCGAATCCTGGCAAGCTCTTTATTTTTTCAAATTATTTAAAACGTGCCTCTTGTTTGGTTTTCCATCATATTGTTATTGCGGAGCTTGCGGCGCAACGGATAACGCGTCTGCCTACGGAGCAGAAGATTTCTGGTTCGAATCCTGGCTAGCTCGGTTTTATTCAAAATATTTAAAACGTGTCTCTTGTTTGGTTTTCAATCATATTGCTATTGATGGGGCTTGTGGCGCAACGGATAACGGAGCAGAAGATTCCAGGTTCGAATCCTAGGAAGCTCGTTTTTTTTTCAAATTATTTAAAACGTGTCTCTTGTTTGTTTTTCCATCATATTGCTATTGCGGGGGCTTGTGGCGCTACAGATAACGCGTCTGCCTACGGAGCAGAAGATTCCAGGTACGAATCCTGGCAAGCTCGTTTTTTTTCAAATTATTTAAAACGTGTCTCTTTTTTGGTTTTCCATCATATTGCTATTGCGGGGGCTTGTGTCGCAACGGATAACGCGTCTGCCTACGGAGCAGAAGATTCCAGGTTCGAATCCTGGCAAGCTCGTTTTTTTTTTCAAATTATTTAAAACGTGTCTCTTTTTTGGTTTTCCATCATATTGCTATTGCGGGGGCATGTGGCGCAACGGATAACGGAGCAGAAGATTCCAGGTTCGAATCCTAGGAAGCTCGTTTTTTTTTCAAATTATTTAAAACGTGTCTCTTGTTTGTTTTTCCATCATATTGCTATTGCGGGGGCTTGTGGCGCTACAGATAACGCGTCTGCCTACGGAGCAGAAGATTCCAGGTACGAATCCTGGCAAGCTCGTTTTTTTTCAAATTATTTAAAACGTGTCTCTTTTTTGGTTTTCCATCATATTGCTATTGCGGGGGCTTGTGTCGCAACGGATAACGCGTCTGCCTACGGAGCAGAAGATTCCAGGTTCGAATCCTGGCAAGCTCGTTTTTTTTTTCAAATTATTTAAAACGTGTCTCTTGTTTGTTTTTCCATCATATTGCTATTGCGGGGGCTTGTGGCGCTACGGATAACGCGTCTGCCTACGGAGCAGAAGATTCCAGGTTTGAATCCTGGCAAGCTCGTTTTTTTTTCAAATTATTTAAAACGTGTCTCTTTTTTGGTTTTCCATCATACTGCTATTGCGGGGGCTTGTGTCGCAACGGATAACGCGTCTGCCTACGGAGCAGAAGATTCCAGGTTCGAATCCTGGCAAGCTCGTTTTTTAACTAATTATTTAAAACGTGTCTCTTGTTTGGTTTTCCATCATATTGCTATTGCGGGGGCTTGTGGCGCAACGGATAACGCGTCTGCCTACGGAGCAGAAGATTCCAGGTTCGAATCCTGGCAAGCTCGTTTTTTTTCAAATTATTTAAAACGTGTCTCTTTTTCGGTTTTCCAAATTAATTAAAACGCTTCTCTGGTTTGGTTTTCCATCATAATGCTATTGCGGGGGCATGTGGCGCAACGGATATCGCGTCTGCCTACGGAGCAGGAGATTCCAGGTTCGAATCCTGGCAAGCTCGTTTTTTTTTCAAATTATTTAAAACGTTTCTCTAGTTTGGTTTTCCATCATAATGCTACTGCGGGGGCTTGTGGCGCAACGGATAACGCGTCTGCCTACGGAGCAGAAGATTCCAGGTGCGAATCCTGGCAAGCTCGGTTTTTTTTCAAATTATTTAAAACGTGTCTCTTGTTTGGTTTTCAATCATATTGCTATTGCGGGGACTTGTGGCGCAACGGGTAACGGAGCAGGAGATTCCAGGTTCAAATAATGGCAAGCTCGATTTCTTTTTCAAATTATTTAAAAAGTGTCTCTTGTTTGGTTTTCCATCATATTGCTATTGCGGGGGCTTGAGGCGCAACGGATAACGCGTCTGCCTACGGAGCAGAAGATTCCAGGTTCGAAACCTGGCAAGCTCGGTTTTTTTTTCAAATTATTTAAAACGTGTCTCTTGTTTGTTTTTCCATCATATTGCTATTGCGGGGGCTTGTGGCGCAACGAATAACGCGTCTGCCTACGGAGCAGAAGATTCCAGGTTCGAATCCCGGCAAGCTCGTTTTTTTCAAATTATTTAAAACGTGTCTCTTGTTTGGTTTTCCATCATAATGCTATTGCGGGGGCTTGTGGCGCAACGGATAACGCGTCTGTCTACGGAGCAGAAGATTCCAGGTTCGAATCCTGGCTAGCTCGTTTTTTTTTTCAAATTATTTAAAACGTGTCTCTTTTTTGGTTTTCCATCATATTGCTATTGCGGGGGCTTGTGGCGCAACGGATAACGCGTCTGCCTACGGAGCAGAAGATTCCAGGTTCGAATCCTGGCAAGCTCGGTTTTTTTTCTAATTATTTAAAATGTGTCTCTTCTTTGGTTTTCCATCATACTGCAATTGCGGGGGCTTGTGGCGCAACGGATAACGCGTCTGCCTACGGAGCAGAAAATTACAGGTTCGAATCCTGGCAAGCTCGGTTTTTTTTTAATTATTTAAAACGTGTCTCTTGTTCGGTTTTCCATCATAATGCCATTGCGGGGGCTTGTGGCGCAACGGATAACGCGTCTGCCTACGGAGCAGAAGATTCCAGGTTCGAATCCTGGCAAGCTTGTTTTTTTTCAAATTATTTAAAACGTGCCTCTTGTTTGGTTTTCCATCATATTGCTATTGCGGGGGCTTGATGCGCAACGGATAACGCGTCTGCCTACGGAGCAGTAGATTCCAGGTTCGAATCCTGGCAAGCTCGGTTTTTTTTCAAATTATTTAAAACGTGTCTCTTGTTGGGTTTTCCATCATTATGCTATTGCGGAGGCTTGTGGCGCAACGGATAACGCGTCTGCCTACGGAGCAGAAAATTCCAGGTTCGAATCCTGGCAAGCTCGGTTTTTATTCTAATTATTTAAAACGTGTCTCTTGTTCGGTTTTCCATCATATTGCTATTGCGGGGGCTTGTGGCGCAACGGATAACGCGTCTGCCTACGGAGCAGAAAATTCCAGGTTCGAATCCTGGCAAGCTCGGTTTTTATTCTAATTATTTAAAACGTGTCTCTTGTTCGGTTTTCCATCATATTGCTATTGCGGGGGCTTGTGGCGCAACGGATAACGCGTCTGCCTACGGAGCAGAAGATTCCAGGTTCGAATCCTGGCAAGCTCGGTTTTTATTCTAATTATTTAAAACGTGTCTCTTGTTCGGTTTTCCATCATATTGCTATTGCGGGGGCTTGTGGCGCAACGGATAACGCGTCTGCCTACGGAGCAGAAGATTCCAGGTTCGAATCCTGGCAAGCTCGTTTTTTTTCAAATTATTTAAAACGTGTCTCTTGTTTGGTTTTCCATAATATTGCTATTGCGGGGGCTTGTGGCGCAACGGATAACGCGTCTGCCTACGGAGCAGAAGATTCCAGGTTCGAATCCTGGCAAGGTCGTTTTTTTTAAATTATTTAAAACGCTTCTCTGGTTTGGTTTTCCATCATTATGCTATTGCGGGGGCTTGTGGCGCAACGGATAACGCGTCTGCCTACGGAGCAGAAGATTCCAGGTTCGTATCCTGGCAAGCTCGTTTTTTTTTTCAAATTATTTAAAACGTGTCTCTTGTTGGATTTTCCATCATGATGCCATTGCGGGGGCTTGTGGCGCAACGGATAACGCGTCTGCCTACGGAGCAGAAGATTCCAGGTTCGAATCCTGGCAAGCTCTTTTTTTTTTTCAAATTATTTAAAACGTGCCTCTTGTTTGGTTTTCCATCATATTGCTATCGCGGGGGCTTGATGCGCAACGGATAACGCGTCTGCCTACGGAGCAGAAGATTCCAGGTTCGAATCCTGGCAAGCTCGGTTTTTTTTTCAAATTATTTAAAACGTGTCTCTTGTTGGGTTTTCCATCATAATGCTATTGCGGAGGCTTGTGGCGCAACGGATAACGCGTCTGCCTACGGAGCAGAAGATTCCAGGTCCGAATCCTGGCAAGCTCGTTTTTGTTTTTCAAATTATTTAAGACGCTTCTCTGGTTGGTTTTCCATCATAATGCTATTGCGGGGGCTTGTGGCGCAACGGATAACGCGTCTGCCTAGGGAGTTGCGTTTGAGCTCTCGGAGAGTGCGGGTCGTTCGATTTTGCTCTCCGTGTTTCGTCGTGCTAAGCCTTAGCTGGCTTTTTGCCTGTTGATTTTTGCTATCTGTTATTTTTCGTTAATTTAATTTAATAGTTGTTCATTTTTTAATCTCGTTACCCCTCCTGGGTGTTTCTACCCAGGATGGAAGCTCTAAAACGGTCTGTTTTTATCGATTTTAAGCGGAATCTTCCAAGTTTTGACGTTGTTTCTACGGCCGTTATTGCGAATTTTGGATTGGATTGTGTTTCTTCTCTCGTTGCCTGTGATGAGGGTGGTTATATTCTAACGCTGAAAAATGTAGCCGATGTCGTTGGCGTAATCGACTCTGGGTTCGATCTCAATGGTGAGGTTTATGAAATATCAAGCGTTTCCGCGAAGACGGTGAATGTCGCCTTTTATGATCTGCCGGAATTCGTGACGGATGAGTCAGTTTTGTCGAAGCTTACATCCCTTGGCTGCGAAATTAAAGGAAAAATTGTCTGGCATAAAAAATCTTCGTTTTATTGTGGATTACGTACTGTGCGGGTTACTTTACCTGAGGGGCTGTCTTCGCTCCCTTATCGCTTACGGGTCGCCGATGCTCTCGGTCGGGAGAAGTTTTACGCTGTGAAGCATGATTCCCAAATCAAGGTGTGTAACAAATGTTATTCTACCGATCATATATATCGTCAGTGTCCGGAGTTCAAGTGTTTCAAGTGCCAGACGCAGGGCCATGTCATCCGGGACTGTCCTCTATGGCCCCGGCAGGTGCCCCGCGATTTCGAAGTGGCGTCAGGCGGTGGTGATGACGGTGAAGCGATGGTCGTCGACCCTGCCTCAGTTGTTATTCCTCAAGGTTCTACGGTCCGGGCCGGTGGCGGGGAATCTTCAGTCGTCGGTGCCGGTGTCAAGTCTGATCCACGTCGGGGTGCTAAGCATTCGATGTCGTCTAGTGATGGTGATGTTGGTAAGGAGCTGTCTTCTTCTTCTGGCTCTGCTACGAAAGTTCAAAGGGTTCCCGTTGCGATGCGTCTGTACCCTTTCAAGGGTCATCGCCGGCCTGAGTGGTGGCCTAAGGAGGTTGCTTGGCCGCCATCTTCGGAGAACGAATATTTTGCTCGGGTGTGTCGGTATCAGGGTCAGCCGGTTACCAGTCCTCTGTATAGGGACTTTGTGATCCCGGATGATTACGGTTTCAAGGTATAAGCTATGGCCAAACGGATGCGTATTCTATGACTGTATTGTAATATTTTCTATGTTATGTCGACCATCATTCTTTGTTTTTTATTTCCAATACGAGTGTTTTCAATTATTTATGTATTTTCCATGCTGTGCGATTTAAATAGTTGCTTAGTTTCGTTTATTCATACTTAACATATAATGCAATGATTCATCGGTTAAGATTTTTCCTATTATTTTTTGAGGTGTCGTACGACCTACTTCTTTGTTTTCTGTTATTTATTCATTATCTTTATGTATCTTTCAGTTGCTTTTTTTCGAGACAGATTTGTTATTTTTTCCTCGGGCGTTTTTTCTTTATCACTTATGTTATATGTTGCTTTTCGCGTCTTTATATAATACACGCGTACTGTATTTTTTAATGACATAATTAAAAAAAAAAAAAAAAAAAAAAAACGCGTCTGCCTACGGAGCAGAAGATTCCAGGTTCGAATCCTGGCAAGCTCGGTTTTTTTTCAAATTATTTAAAACGTGTCTCTTGTTGGGTTTTCCATCATAATGCTATTGCGGAGGCTTGTGGCGCAACGGATAACGCGTCTGCCTACGGAGCAGGAGGTTCCAGGTTCGAATCCTGGCAAGCTCGTTTTTTTTCAAATTATTTAAAATGTGTCTCTTGTTTGGTTTTCCATCATATTGCTATTGCGGGGGCTTGTGGCGCAACGCATAACGCGTCTGCCTACGGAGCAGAAAATTCCAGGTTCGAATCCTGGCAGGCTCGGTTTTTTTTCTAATTATTTAAAACGTGTCTCTTGTTCGGTTTTCCATCATTTTGCTATTGCGGGGGCTTGTGGCGCAACGGATAACGCGTCTGCCTACGGAGCAGAAGATTCCAGGTTCGAATCCTGGCAAGCTCGGTTTTTTTTCTAATAATTTAAAACGTGTCTCTTCTTTGGTTTTCCATCATATTGCTATTGCGGGGGCTTGTGGCGCAACGGATAACGCGTCTGCCTACGGAGCAGAAGATTCCAGGTTCGGATCCTGGCAAGCTCGTTTTTTTTCAAATTATTTAAAACGCTTTTCTGCTTTGGTTTTCCATCATATCGCTATTGCGGGGGCTTGTGGCGCAACGGATAACGCGTCTGCCTACGGAGCAGAAGATTCCAGGTTCGAATCCTGGCAAGCTCGTTTTTTTTCTAATAATTTAAAACGTGTCTCTTCTTTGGTTTTTCATCATATTGCTATTGCGGGGGCTTGTGGCGCAACGGATAACGCGTCTGCCTACGGAGCAGAAGATTCCAGGTTCGAATCCTGGCAAGCTCGTTTTTTTTCTAATCATTTAAAACGTGTCTCTTCTTTGGTTTTTCATCATATTGCTATTGCGGGGGCTTGTGGCGCAACGGATAACGCATCTGCCTACGGAGCAGAAGATTCCAGGTTCGAATCCTGGCAAGCTCGTTTTTTTTTCTAATAATTTAAAACGTGTCTCTTCTTTGGTTTTCCATCATATTGCTATTGCGGGGGCTTGTGACGCAACGGATAACGCGTCTGCCTACGGAGCAGAAGATTCCAGGTTCGAATCCTGGCAAGCTCGTTTTTTAACTAATTATTTAAAACGTGTCTCTTGTTTGGTTTTCCATCATATTGCTATTGCGGGGGCTTGTGGCGCAACGGATAACGCGTCTGCCTACGGAGCAGAAGATTCCAGGTTCGAATCCTGGCAAGCTCGTTTTTTTTCAAATTATTTAAAACGTGTCTCTTTTTCGGTTTTCCAAATTAATTAAAACGCTTCTCTGGTTTGGTTTTCCATCATAATGCTATTGCGGGGGCTTAAGGCGCAACGGATAACGCGTCTGCCTACGGAGCAGAAGATTCCAGGTTCGAATCCTGGCAAGCTCGGTTTTTTTTCTAATAATTTAAAACGTGTCTCTTCTTTGGTTTTTCATCATATTGCTATTGCGGGGGCTTGTGGCGCAACGGATAACGCGTCTGCCTACGGAGCAGAAGATTCCAGGTTCGGATCCTGGCAAGCTCGTTTTTTTTCAAATTATTTAAAACGCTTCTCTGGTTTGGTTTTACATCATAATGCTTTTGCGGGGGCTTGTGGCGCAACGGATAACGCGTCTGCCTACGGAGCGGAAGATTCCAGGTTCGAATTCTGGCAAGCTCGGTTTTTTTTCTAATAATTTAAAACGTGTCTCTTGTTTGGTTTTCCATCATATTGCTATTGCGGGGCCTTGTGGCGCACCGGATAACGCGTCTGCCTACGGAGCAGAAGATTCCAGGTTCGAATCCTGGCAAGCTCGGTTTTTTTTCTAATTATTTAAAACGTGTCTCTTGTTTGTTTTCCATCATATTGCTATTGCGGGGGCTTGTGGCGCAACGGATAACGCGTCTGCCTACGGAGCAGAAGATTTCAGGTTCGAATCCTGGCAAACTCGGTTTTTTTTCTAATTACTTAAAACGTGTCTTTTGTTTGGTTTTCCATCATATCGCTATTGCGGGGGCTTGTGGCGCAACGGATAACGCGTCTGCCTACGGAGCAGAAGATTCCAGGTTCGAATCCTGGCAAGCTCGGTTTTTTTTCTAATTATTTAAAACGTGCCTCTTGTTTGGTTTTCCATCATATTGCTATTGCGGGAACTTGTGTCGCAACGGATAACGCGTCTGCCTACGGAGCAGAAGATTCCAGGTTCGAATCCTGGCAAGCTCGTTTTTTTTCAAATTATTTAAAACGTGTCTCTTTTTCGGTTTTCCAAATTAATTAAAACGTGTCTCTTGTTTCGTTTTCCATCATATCGCTATTGCGGGGGCTTGTGGCGCAACGGATAACGCGTCTGCCTACGGAGCAGAAGATTCCAGGTTCGAATCCTGGCAAGCTCGTTTTTTATCAAATTATTTAAAACGCTTCTCTGGTTTGGTTTTCCATCATAATGCTATTGCGGGGGCTTGTGGCGCAACGGATAACGCGTCTGCCTACGGAGCAGAAGATTACAGGTTCGAATCCTGGCAAGCTCGTTTTCTTTCAAATTATTTAAAACGCTTCTCTGGTTTGGTTTTCCATCAAAAGCTATTGCGGGGGCTTGTGGCGCAACGGATAACGCGTCTGCCTACGGAGCAGAAGATTCCAGGTTCGAATCCTGGCCAGCTCGGTTTTTTTTCTAATTATTTAAAACGTGTCTCTTGTTTGGTTTTCCATCATATTGCTATTGCGGGGGCTTGTGGCGCAACGGATAACGCGTCTGCCTACGGAGCAGAAGATTCCAGGTTTGAATCCTGGCAAGCTCAGTTTTTTTTCTAATAATTTAAAACGTGTCTCTTCTTTGGTTTTCCATCATATTGCTATTGCGGGGGCTTGTGACGCAACGGATAACGCGTCTGCCTACGGAGCAGACGATTCCAGGTTCGAATCCTGGCAAGCTCGTTTTCTTTCAAATTATTTAAAACGCTTCTCTGGTTTGGTTTTCCATCAAAATCTATTGCGGGGGCTTGTGGCGCAACGGATAACGCGTCTGCCTACGGAGCAGAAGATTCCAGGTTCGAATCCTGGCAAGCTCTTTTTTTTCAAATTATTTAAAACGTGTCTCTTGTTTGGTTTTCCAAATTATTTAAAACGTGTCTCTGGTTTGGTTTTCCATCATATTGCTATTGCGGGGGCTTGTGGCGCAACGAATAACGCGTCTGTCTAGGGAGCAGAAGATTCCAGATTCGAATCCTGGCAAGCTCGTTTTTTTTTCAAATTATTATAAATGTGTCTCTTGTTTGGTTTTCCATCATAATGCTATTGCGGGGGCTTGTGGCGCAACGGATAACGCGGCTGTCTTCGGAGCAGAAGATTCCAGGTTCATATCCTGGCAAGCTCATTTTTTTTTCAAATTATTTAAAACGTTTCTCTGGTTTGGTTTTCCATCATAATGCTATTGCGGGGGCTTGTGGCGCAACGGATAACGCTTCTGCCTACGGAGCAGAAGATTCCAGGTTCGAATCCTGGCAAGCTCGGTTTTTTTTCTAATTATTTAAAACGTGTCTCTTGTTTGTTTTCCATCATATTGCTAGTGCGGGGGCTTGTGGCGCAACGGATAACGCGTCTGCCTACGGAGCAGAAGATTTCAGGTTCGAATCCTGGCAAACTCGGTTTTTTTTCTAATTACTTAAAACGTGTCTTTTGTTTGGTTTTCCATCATATTGCTATTGCGGGGGCTTGTGGTGCAACGGATAACGCGTCTGCCTACGGAGCAGAAGATTCCAGGTTCGAATCCTGGCAAGCTCGGTTTTTTTTCTAATTATTTAAAACGTGCCTCTTGTTTGGTTTTCCATCATATTGCTATTGCGGGAACTTGTGTCGCAACGGATAACGCGTCTGCCTACGGAGCAGAAGATTCCAGGTTCGAATCCTGGCAAGCTCGTTTTTTTTCAAATTATTTAAAACGTGTCTCTTTTTCGGTTTTCCAAATTAATTAAAACGTGTCTCTTGTTTCGTTTTCCATCATATCGCTATTGCGGGGGCTTGTGGCGCAACGGATAACGCGTCTGCCTACGGAGCAGAAGATTCCAGGTTCGAATCCTGGCCAGCTCGGTTTTTTTTCTAATTATTTAAAACGTGTCTCTTGTTTGGTTTTCCATCATATTGCTATTGCGGGGGCTTGTGGCGCAACGGATAACGCGTCTGCCTACGGAGCAGAAGATTCCAGGTTTGAATCCTGGCAAGCTCAGTTTTTTTTCTAATAATTTAAAACGTGTCTCTTCTTTGGTTTTCCATCATATTGCTATTGCGGGGGCTTGTGACGCAACGGATAACGCGTCTGCCTACGGAGCAGAAGATTCCAGGTTCGAATCCTGGCAAGCTCGTTTTCTTTCAAATTATTTAAAACGCTTCTCTGGTTTGGTTTTCCATCAAAATCTATTGCGGGGGCTTGTGGCGCAACGGATAACGCGTCTGCCTACGGAGCAGAAGATTCCAGGTTCGAATCCTGGCAAGCTCTTTTTTTTCAAATTATTTAAAACGTGTCTCTTGTTTGGTTTTCCAAATTATTTAAAACGTGTCTCTGGTTTGGTTTTCCATCATATTGCTATTGCGGGGGCTTGTGGCGCAACGAATAACGCGTCTGTCTAGGGAGCAGAAGATTCCAGATTCGAATCCTGGCAAGCTCGTTTTTTTTTCAAATTATTATAAATGTGTCTCTTGTTTGGTTTTCCATCATAATGCTATTGCGGGGGCTTGTGGCGCAACGGATAACGCGGCTGTCTTCGGAGCAGAAGATTCCAGGTTCATATCCTGGCAAGCTCATTTTTTTTTCAAATTATTTAAAACGTTTCTCTGGTTTGGTTTTCCATCATAATGCTATTGCGGGGGCTTGTGGCGCAACGGATAACGCTTCTGCCTACGGAGCAGAAGATTCCAGGTTCGAATCCTGGCAAGCTCGGTTTTTTTTCTAATTATTTAAAACGTGTCTCTTGTTTGTTTTCCATCATATTGCTAGTGCGGGGGCTTGTGGCGCAACGGATAACGCGTCTGCCTACGGAGCAGAAGATTTCAGGTTCGAATCCTGGCAAACTCGGTTTTTTTTCTAATTACTTAAAACGTGTCTTTTGTTTGGTTTTCCATCATATTGCTATTGCGGGGGCTTGTGGTGCAACGGATAACGCGTCTGCCTACGGAGCAGAAGATTCCAGGTTCGAATCCTGGCAAGCTCGGTTTTTTTTCTAATTATTTAAAACGTGCCTCTTGTTTGGTTTTCCATCATATTGCTATTGCGGGAACTTGTGTCGCAACGGATAACGCGTCTGCCTACGGAGCAGAAGATTCCAGGTTCGAATCCTGGCAAGCTCGTTTTTTTTCAAATTATTTAAAACGTGTCTCTTTTTCGGTTTTCCAAATTAATTAAAACGTGTCTCTTGTTTCGTTTTCCATCATATCGCTATTGCGGGGGCTTGTGGCGCAACGGATAACGCGTCTGCCTACGGAGCAGAAGATTCCAGGTTCGAATCCTGGCAAGCTCGTTTTTTATCAAATTATTTAAAACGCTTCTCTGGTTTGGTTTTCCATCATAATGCTATTGCGGGGGCTTGTGGCGCAACGGATAACGCGTCTGCCTACGGAGCAGAAGATTACAGGTTCGAATCCTGGCAAGCTCGGTTTTTTTTCTAATAATTTAAAACGTGTCTCTTCTTTGGTTTTCCATCATCTTGCTATTGCGGGGGCCTGTGGCGCAACGGATAACGCGTCTGCCTACGAAGCAGAAAATTCCAGGTTCGGATCCTGGCAAGCTCGTTTTTTTTCAAATTATTTAAAACGCTTCTCTGGTTTGGTTTTCCATCATAATGCTATTGCGGGGGCTTGTGGCGCAACGGATAACGCGTCTGCCTACGGAGCAGCAGATTCCAGGTTCGAATCCTGGCAAGCTCAGTTTTTTTTCTAATAATTTAAAACGTGTCTCTTCTTTGGTTTTCCATCATCTTGCTACTGCGGGGGCTTGTGACGCAACGGATAACGCGTCTGCCTACGGAGGAGAAGATTCCAGGTTCGAATCCTGGCAAGTTCGTTTTCTTTCAAATTATTTAAAACGCTTCTCTGGTTTGGTTTTCCATCAAAAGCTATTGCGGGGGCTTGTGGCGCAACGGATAACGCGTCTGCCTACGGAGCAGAAGATTCCAGGTTCGAATCCTGGCAAGCTCGGGTTTTTTTCTAATTATTTAAAACGTGTCTCTTGTTTGGTTTTCCATCATATTGCTATTGCGGGGGCTTGTGGCGCAACGGATAACGCGTCTGCCTACGGAGCAGAAGATTCCAGGTTTGAATCCTGGCAAGCTCAGTTTTTTTTCTAATAATTTAAAACGTGTCTCTTCTTTGGTTTTCCATCATATTGCTATTGCGGGGGCTTGTGACGCAACGGATAACGCGTCTGCCTACGGAGCAGAAGATTCCAGGTTCGAATCCTGGCAAGCTCGTTTTCTTTCAAATTATTTAAAACGCTTCTCTGGTTTGGTTTTCCATCAAAAGCTATTGCGGGGGCTTGTGGCGCAACGGATAACGCGTCTGCCTACGGAGCAGAAGATTCCAGGTTCGAATCCTGGCCAGCTCGGTTTTTTTCTAATTATTTAAAACGTGTCTCTTGTTTGGTTTTCCATCATATTGCTATTGCGGGGGCTTGTGACGCAACGGATAACGCGTCTGCCTACGGAGCAGAAGATTCCAGGTTCGAATCCTGGCAAGCTCGGTTTTTTTTCTAATAATTTAAAACGTGTCTCTTCTTTGGTTTTCCATCATATTGCTATTGCGGGGGCTTGTGGCGCAACGGATAACGCGTCTGCCTACGGAGCAGAAGATTCCAGGTTCGAATCCTGGCAAGCTCGGTTTTTTTTTCTAATTATTTAAAACGTGTCTCTTGTTTGGTTTTCCATCGTATTGTTATTGCGGGGACTTGTGGCGCAACGGATAACGCGTCTGCCTACGGAGCAGAAGATTCCAGGTTCGAATGCTGGCAAGCTCTTTTTTTTTTCAAATTATTTAAAACGTTTCTCTGGTTTGGTTTTCCATCATAATGCTATTGCGGGGACTTGTGGCGCAACGGATAACGCGTCTGCCTACGGAGCAGAAGATTCCAGGTTCGAATCCTGGCAAGATCGGTTTTTTTTCTAATTATTTAAAACGTGTCTCTTCTTTGGTTTTCCATCATATTGTTATTGCGGGGGCTTGTGGCGCAACGGATAACGCGTCTGCCTACGGAGCAGAAGATTCCAGGTTCGAATCCTGGCAAGCTCGTTTTTTTCAAATTATTTAAAACGTGTCTCTTGTTTGGTTTTCCATCATATTGCTATTGCGGGGGCTTGCGGCGCAACGGATAACGCGTCTGCCTACGTAGCAGAAGATTCCAGGTTCGATTCCTGGCAAGCTCGGTTTTTTTTCTCATTATTTAAAACGTGCCTCTTGTTTGGTTTTCCATCATATTGCTATTTCGGGGGCTTGTGGCGCAACGGATAACGTGTCTGCCTACGGAGCAGAAGATTCCAGGTTCGAATCGTGGCAAGCTCGTTTTTTTTTCAAATTATTTAAAACGTGTCTCTTTTTCGGTTTTCCAAATTAATTAAAACGTGTCTCTTGTTTGGTTTTCCATCATATTGCTATTGCGGGGGCTTGTGGTGCAACGGATAACGCGTCTGCCTACGGAGCAAAAGATTCCAGGTTCGAATCCTGGCAAGCTCGTTTTTTTTTTTCAAATTATTTAAAACGTGTCTCTTTTTTGGTTTTCCAAATTATTTAAAACGTGTCTCTTTTTCGGTTTTCCAAATTAATTAAAACGTGTCTCTTGTTTGGTTTTCCATCATATTGCTATTGCGGGGGCTTGTGGCGCAACGGATAACGCGTCTGCCTACTTAGCAAAAGATTCCAGGTTCGAATCCTGGCAAGCTCGTTTTTTTCAAATTATTTAAAACGCTTCTCTGGTTTGGTTTTCCATCATAAGGCTATTGCGGGGGCTTGTGGCGCAACGGATAACGCGTCTGCCTACGGAGCAGAAGATTCCAGGTTCGAATCCTGGCAAGCTCGTTTTTTTTTTTCAAATTATTTAAAACGTGTCTCTTTTTTGGTTTTACAAATTATTTAAAACGTGTCTCTTGTTTGGTTTTCCATCACATTGCTATTGCGGGGGCTTGTGGCGCAACGGATAACGCGTCTGCCTACGGAGCAGAAGATTCCAGGTTCGGATCCTGGCAAGCTCGTTTTTTTTCAAATTATTTAAAACGCTTCTCTGGTTTGGTTTTCTATCATAATGCTATTGCGGGGGCTTGTGGCGCAACGGATAACGCGTCTGCCTACGGAGCAGAATATTCCAGATTCGAATCCTGGCAAGCTTGGTTTTTTTTCTAATAATTTAAAACGTGTCTCTTCTTTGGTTTTCCATCATATTGCTATTGCGGGGGCTTGTGGCGCAACGGATAACGCGTCTGCCTACGGAGCAGAAGATTCCAGGTTCGAATCCTGGCAAGCTCGGTTTTTTTTTCTAATTATTTAAAACGTGTCTCTTGTTTGGTTTTCCATCGTATTGTTATTGCGGGGACTTGTGGCGCAACGGATAACGCGTCTGCCTACGGAGCAGAAGATTCCAGGTTCGAATCCTGGCAAGCTCTTTTTTTTTTCAAATTATTTAAAACGTTTCTCTGGTTTGGTTTTCCATCATAATGCTATTGCGGGGACTTGTGGCGCAACGGATAACGCGTCTGCCTACGGAGCAGAAGATTCCAGGTTCGAATCCTGGCAAGATCGGTTTTTTTTCTAATTATTTAAAACGTGTCTCTTCTTTGGTTTTCCATCATATTGTTATTGCGGGGGCTTGTGGCGCAACGGATAACGCGTCTGCCTACGGAGCAGAAGATTCCAGGTTCGAATCCTGGCAAGCTCGTTTTTTTCAAATTATTTAAAACGTGTCTCTTGTTTGGTTTTCCATCATATTGCTATTGCGGGGGCTTGCGGCGCAACGGATAACGCGTCTGCCTACGTAGCAGAAGATTCCAGGTTCGATTCCTGGCAAGCTCGGTTTTTTTTCTCATTATTTAAAACGTGCCTCTTGTTTGGTTTTCCATCATATTGCTATTTCGGGGGCTTGTGGCGCAACGGATAACGTGTCTGCCTACGGAGCAGAAGATTCCAGGTTCGAATCGTGGCAAGCTCGTTTTTTTTTCAAATTATTTAAAACGTGTCTCTTTTTCGGTTTTCCAAATTAATTAAAACGTGTCTCTTGTTTGGTTTTCCATCATATTGCTATTGCGGGGGCTTGTGGTGCAACGGATAACGCGTCTGCCTACGGAGCAAAAGATTCCAGGTTCGAATCCTGGCAAGCTCGTTTTTTTTTTTCAAATTATTTAAAACGTGTCTCTTTTTTGGTTTTCCAAATTATTTAAAACGTGTCTCTTTTTCGGTTTTCCAAATTAATTAAAACGTGTCTCTTGTTTGGTTTTCCATCATATTGCTATTGCGGGGGCTTGTGGCGCAACGGATAACGCGTCTGCCTACTTAGCAAAAGATTCCAGGTTCGAATCCTGGCAAGCTCGTTTTTTTCAAATTATTTAAAACGCTTCTCTGGTTTGGTTTTCCATCATAAGGCTATTGCGGGGGCTTGTGGCGCAACGGATAACGCGTCTGCCTACGGAGCAGAAGATTCCAGGTTCGAATCCTGGCAAGCTCGTTTTTTTTTTTCAAATTATTTAAAACGTGTCTCTTGTTTGGTTTTCCATCACATTGCTATTGCGGGGGCTTGTGGCGCAACGGATAACGCGTCTGCCTACGGAGCAGAAGATTCCAGGTTCGGATCCTGGCAAGCTCGTTTTTTTTCAAATTATTTAAAACGCTTCTCTGGTTTGGTTTTCTATCATAATGCTATTGCGGGGGCTTGTGGCGCAACGGATAACGCGTCTGCCTACGGAGCAGAATATTCCAGATTCGAATCCTGGCAAGCTTGGTTTTTTTTCTAATAATTTAAAACGTGTCTCTTCTTTGGTTTTCCATCATATTGCTATTGCGGGGGCTTGTGGCGCAACGGATAACGCGTCTGCCTACGGAGCAGAAGATTCCAGGTTCGAATCCTGGCAAGCTCGGTTTTTTTTCTAATTATTTAAAACGTGTCTCTTGTTTGGTTTTCCATCATATTGTTATTGCGGGGACTTGTGGCGCAACGGATAACGCGTCTGCCTACGGAGCAGAAGATTCCAGGTTCGAATCCTGGCAAGCTCTTTTTTTTTCAAATTATTTAAAACGTTTCTCTGGTTTGGTTTTCCATCATAATGCTATTGCGGGGACTTGTGGCGCCACGGATAACGCGTCTGCCTACGAAGCAGAAGATTCCAGGTTCGAATCCTGGCAAGCTCGGTTTTTTTTCTAATAATTTAAAACGTGTCTCTTCTTTGGTTTTCCATCATATTGTTATTGCGGGGGCTTGTGGCGCCACGGATAACGCGTCTGCCTACGGAGCAGAAGATTCCAGGTTCGAATCCTGGCAAGCTCGTTTTTTTTCAAATTATTAAAACGTGTCTCTTTTTCGGTTTTCCAAATTAATTAAAACGTGTCTCTTGTTTCGTTTTCCATCATATCGCTATTGCGGGGGCTTGTGGCGCCACGGATAACGCGTCTGCCTACGGAGCAGAAGAATCCAGGTTCGAATCCTGGCAAGTTTGTTTTTTATCAAATTATTTAAAACGCTTCTCTGGTTTGGTTTTCCATCATAATGCTATTGCGGGGGCTTGTGGCGCAACGGATAACGCGTCTGCCTACGGAGCAGAAGATTACAGGTTCGAATCCTGGCAAGCTCGGTTTTTTTTCTAATAATTTAAAACGTGTCTCTTCTTTGGTTTTCCATCATCTTGCTATTGCGGGGGCCTGTGGCGCAACGGATAAAGGGTCTGCCTACGAAGCAGAAAATTCCAGGTTCGGATCCTGGCAAGCTCGTTTTTTTTCAAATTATTTAAAACGCTTCTCTGGTTTGGTTTTCCATCATAATGCTATTGCGGGGGCTTGTGGCGCAACGGATAACGCGTCTGCCTGATTCCAAACAAAAATTCGGTCGTTACTGAATCGAATTAGTCACTGCATGACGAGGTCTTTACGAATGAAGTGAATTATAATTAATTAAATGGTATGATTCGATAGATTTAGGAAATATGAGATGATGTCATGAGTTCTGTTGGAACAGGATCAAAGGCGAGAAAATTCCTCTTCGACGGACAACAGTGGCCAAAATACAACGCCCATATTACAACGAGCCTTTTATAGGATGTCGTCGATGCGAAGCCACGCTTTGCAGATTCCTCATCACACGCAACCTAAATTGAGTTTTAACCCGTCTTACCACACGCCAGGAAGTCCCACCATAAGAAAACATGTGCCTTCTGAATACTTGAGTCAACGATTGCTGGGAGAAGCTGAGTTCTTAACTGGAAAAAGACCCGACGTAAACGAAGCCGAAGTTTGTCAAGGAAAAACTAAGAGGCGATTCCGTATGCCAAAATTGTTCGTCATCTTCCTGATCCTCTTGGCCTGTTTTGTCATCGTCGGTGTCATATTCGGAATCGTCAGCGCTGAAGTGTTCGTCAAACGAGGCTATTTCAAACGCGCATCGCAAATGACCACAAATAGTGCTCAGATACATAACGTTCCTGTGGCAATGGCACCACCAGACAGTCAACATATTGGCGTGGTAGCAACGTCTATCGTTGCGTCTAATCCGGTCGTAATTCCTCCTGAAAATCAAAATTTGGCGCCCTTGATTAACGCTCCTGCCGTGGAAGCTCCGGTTGTCAATGAACACGCTCCGTTAATTCCCATGCAATTCTTAACTGCGGCTTCCGCAAGTAGCTCGCCCACTTCAATTCACGATCCAGAATTTTCCAACCTGCTTCAGGCGCTGAGATTACCCGGGCCTTTGCATAAAGTCGTTTAATGTATAAGGTTCCATATTAAAAAATCGGTTTTAATTTAATATATTGTATATAGCGACAATTTTTTAATTTGTGATATCAATAAAGGTTTTAAGAATTTCTACTTTAAAAAAAAAAAAAAAAAACGCGTCTGCCTACGGAGCAGAAGATTCCAGGTTCGAATCCTGGCAAGCTCGGTTTTTTTTTTAATAATTTAAAACGTGTCTCTTCTTTGGTTTTCCATCATATTGCTATTGCAGGGGCTTGTGGCGCAACGGATAACGCGTCTGCCTACGGAGCAGAAGATTCCAGGTTCGAATCCTGGCAAGCTCGTTTTTTTTTTCAAATTATTTAAAACGTGTCTCTTTTTTGGTTTTACAAATTATTTAAAACGTGTCTCTTGTTTGGTTTTCCATCACATTGCTATTGCGGGGGCTTGTGGCGCAACGGATAACGCGTCTGCCTACGGAGCAGAAGATTCCAGGTTCGGATCCTGGCAAGCTCGTTTTTTTTCAAATTATTTAAAACGCTTCTCTGGTTTGGTTTTCCATCATAATGCTATTGCGGGGGCTTGTGGCGCAACGGATAACGCGTCTGCCTACGGAGCAGAAGATTCCAGATTCGAATCCTGGCAAGGTCGTTTTTTTTTCAAATAATTTAAAACGTGTCTCTTGTTTGGTTTTCCATCCTAATGCTATTGCGGGGGCTTGTGGCGCAACGGATAACGCGTCTGCCTACGGAGCAGAAGATTCCAGGTTCGAATCCTGGCAAGCTCGTTTTTTTCAAATTATTTAAAAAGTGCCTCTTGTTTGGTTTTCCATCATAATGCTATTGCGGGGGCTTGTGGCGCAACGGATAACGCGTCTGCCTACGGAGCAGAAGATTCCAGGTTCGAATCCTAGCAAGCTCGGTTTTTTTTCAAATTATTTAAAACGTGTCTCTTTTTTGGTTTTTCAAATTATTTAAAACGTGTCTCTTGTTTGGTTTTCCATCATATTGCTATTGCGGGGGCTTGTGGCGCAACGGATAACGCGTCTGCCTACGGAGCAGAAGATTCCAGGTTCGAATCCTGGCAATCTCGGTTTTTTTTCTAATTATTTAAAACGTGTCTCTTGTTTGGTTTTCCATCATATTGCTATTGCGGGGGCTTGTGGCGCAACGGATAACGCGTCTGCCTACGGAGCAGAAGATTCCAGGTTCGAATCGTGGCAAGCTCGTTTTTTTTCAAATTATTTAAAACGCTTCTCTGGTTTGGTTTTCCATCATAATGTTATTGCGGGGGCTTGTGGCGCAACGGATAACGCGTCTGGCTACGGAGCAGAAGATTACAGGTTCGAATCCTGGCAAGCTCGGTTTTTTTTCTAATTACTTAAAACGTGTCTCTTGTTTGGTTTTCCATCATATTGCTATTGCGGGGGCTTGTGGCGCAACGGATAACGCGTCTGCCTACGGAGCAGAAGATTCCAGGTTCGAATCCTGGCAAGCTCGGTTTTTTTTCTAATAATTTAAAACGTGTCTCTTGTTTGGTTTTCCATCATGCTGCTATTGCGGGGGCTTATGGCGCAACGGATAACGCGTCTGCCTACGGAGCAGAAGATTACAGGTTCGAATCCTGGGGAGCTCGGTTTTTTTTCTAATTATTTAAAACGTTTCTCTTGTTTGGTTTTCCATCATATTGCTATTGCGGGGGCTTGTGGCGGAACGGATAACGCGTCTTCCTACGGAGCAGAAGATTCCATGTTCGAATCCTGGCAAGCTCTTTTTTTTCAAATTATTTAAAACGTGTCTCTTGTTTGGTTTTCCAAATTATTTAAAACGTGTCTCTGGTTTGGTTTTCCATCATATTGCTATTGCGGGGGCTTGTGGCGCAACGAATAACGCGTCTGTCTAGGGAGCAGAAGATTCCAGGTTCGAATCCTGGCAAGCTCGGTTTTTTTTCTCATTATTTAAAACGTGCCTCTTGTTTGGTTTTCCATCATATTGCTATTGCGGGGGCTTGTGGCGCAACGGATAACGCGTCTGCCTACGGAGCAGAAGATTCCAGGTTCGAATCCTGGCAAGCTCGTTTTTTTCAAATTATTTAAAACGCTTCTCTGGTTTGGTTTTCCATCATAATGCTATTGCGGGGGCTTGTGGCGCAACGAATAACGCGTCTGTCTAGGGAGCACAAGATTCCAGATTCGAATCCTGGCAAGCTCGTTTTTTTTTCTTCAAATTATTAAAACGTGTCTCCTGTTTGGTTTTCCATCATATTGCTATTGCGGGGGCTTGTGGCGCAACGGATAACGCGTCTGCCTACGGAGCAGAAGATTCCAGGTTCGAATCCTGGCAAGCTTGGTTTTTTTTCTAATTATTTAAAACGTGTCTCTTGTTTGGTTTTCCATCATATTGCTATTGCGGGGGCTTGTGGCGCAACGGATAACGCGTCTGCCTACGGAGCAGAAGATTCCAGGTTCGTATCCTGGCAAGCTCGGTTTTTTTTCTAATTATTTAAAACGTGTCTCTTGTTTGGTTTTCCATCATATTGCTATTGCGGGGGCTAGTGGCGCAACGGATAACGCGTCTGCCTACGGAGCAGAAGATTCCAGGTTCGAATCCTGGCAAGCTCGGTTTTTTTTCTAATTACTTAAAACGTGTCTCTTGTTTGGTTTTCCATCATATTGCTATTGCGGGGGCTTGTGGCGCAACGGATAACGCGTCTGCCTACGGAGCAGAACATTCCAGGTTCGAATCCTGGCAAGCTCGTGTTTTTTTCTAATAATTTAAAACGTGTCTCTTGTTTGGTTTTCCATCATACTGCTTTTGCGGGGGCTTGTGGCGCAACGGATAACGCGTCTGCCTACGGAGCAGAAGATTCCAGGTTCGAATCCTGGCAAGCTCGGTTTTTTTTCTAATTATTTAAAACGTGTCTCTTGTTTGGTTTTCCATCATATTGCTATTGCGGGGGCTTGTGGCGCAACGGATAACGCGTCTGCCTACGGAGCAGAAGATTTCAGGTTCGAATCCTGGCAAGCTCTTTTTTTTCAAATTATTTAAAACGTGTCTCTTGTTTGAATTTCCAAATTATTTAAAACGTGTCTCTGGTTTGGTTTTCCATCATATTGCTATTGCGGGGGCTTGTGGCGCAACGAATAACGCGTCTGTCTAGGGAGCAGAAGATTCCAGATTCGAATCCTGGCAGGCTCGTTTTTTTTTCTTCAAATTATTAAAACGTGTCTCTTGTTTGGTTTTCCATCATATTGCTATTGCGGGGGCTTGTGGCGCAACGGATATAGCGTCTGCCTACGGAGCAGAAGATTCCAGGTTCGAATCCTGGCAAGCTCGGTTTTTTTTCTAATTACTTAAAACGTGTCTCTTGTTTGGTTTTCCATCATATTGCTATTGCGGGGGCTTGTGGCGCAACGGATAACGCGTCTGCCTACGGAGCAGAAGATTCCAGGTTCGAATCCTGGCAAGCTCGGTATTTTTTCTAATAATTTAAAACGTGTCTCTTGTTTGGTTTTCCATCATACTGCCTTTGCGGGGGCTTGTGGCGCAACGGATAACGCGTCTGCCTACGGAGCAGAAGATTCCAGGTTCGAATCCTGGCAAGCTCGGATTTTTTTCTAATTATTTAAAACGTGTCTCTTGTTTGGTTTTCCATCATATTGCTATAGCGGGGGCTTGTGGCGCAACGGATAACGCGTCTGCCTACGGAGCAGAAGATTTCAGGTTCGAATCCTGGCAAGCTCTTTTTTTTCAAATTATTTAAAACGTGTCTCTTGTTTGGTTTTCCAAATTATTTAAAACGTGTCTCTGGTTTGGTTTTCCATCATATTGCTATTGCGGGGGCTTGTGGCGCAACGGATAACATGTTTGCCTACGGAGCAGAAGATTCCAGGTTCGAATCCTGGCAAGCTCGTGTTTTTTTCTAATAATTTAAAACGTGTCTCTTGTTTGGTTTTCCATCATACTGCTTTTGCGGGGGCTTGTGGCGCAACGGATAACGCGTCTGCCTACGGAGCAGAAGATTCCAGGTTCGAATCCTGGCAAGCTCGGTTTTTTTTCTAATTATTTAAAACGTGTCTCTTGTTTGGTTTTCCATCATATTGCTATTGCGGGGGCTTGTGGCGCAACGGATAACGCGTCTGCCTACGGAGCAGAAGATTTCAGGTTCGAATCCTGGCAAGCTCTTTTTTTTCAAATTATTTAAAACGTGTCTCTTGTTTGAATTTCCAAATTATTTAAAACGTGTCTCTGGTTTGGTTTTCCATCATATTGCTATTGCGGGGGCTTGTGGCGCAACGAATAACGCGTCTGTCTAGGGAGCAGAAGATTCCAGATTCGAATCCTGGCAAGCTCGTTTTTTTTTCTTCAAATTATTAAAACGTGTCTCTTGTTTGGTTTTCCATCATATTGCTATTGCGGGGGCTTGTGGCGCAACGGATATAGCGTCTGCCTACGGAGCAGAAGATTCCAGGTTCGAATCCTGGCAAGCTCGGTTTTTTTTCTAATTATTTAAAACGTGTCTCTTGTTTGGTTTTCCATCATATTGCTATTGCGGGGGCTAGTGGCGCAACGGATAACGCGTCTGCCTACGGAGCAGAAGATTCCAGGTTCGAATCCTGGCAAGCTCGGTTTTTTTTCTAATTACTTAAAACGTGTCTCTTGTTTGGTTTTCCATCATATTGCTATTGCGGGGGCTTGTGGCGCAACGGATAACGCGTCTGCCTACGGAGCAGAAGATTCCAGGTTCGAATCCTGGCAAGCTCGGTATTTTTTCTAATAATTTAAAACGTGTCTCTTGTTTGGTTTTCCATCATACTGCCTTTGCGGGGGCTTGTGGCGCAACGGATAACGCGTCTGCCTACGGAGCAGAAGATTCCAGGTTCGAATCCTGGCAAGCTCGGATTTTTTTCTAATTATTTAAAACGTGTCTCTTGTTTGGTTTTCCATCATATTGCTATAGCGGGGGCTTGTGGCGCAACGGATAACGCGTCTGCCTACGGAGCAGAAGATTTCAAGTTCGAATCCTGGCAAGCTCTTTTTTTTCAAATTATTTAAAACGTGTCTCTTGTTTGGTTTTCCAAATTATTTAAAACGTGTCTCTGGTTTGGTTTTCCATCATATTGCTATTGCGGGGGCTTGTGGCGCAACGGATAACATGTTTGCCTACGGAGCAGAAGATTCCAGGTTCGAATCCTGGCAAGCTCGGTTTTTTTTCTAATTACTTAAAACGTGTCTCTTGTTTGGTTTTCCATCATATGGCTATAGCGGGGGCTTGTGGCGCAACGGATAACGCGTCTGCTTACGGAGCAGAAGATTCCAGGTTCGAATCCTGGCAAGCTCGGTTTTTTTCAAATTATTTAAAACGTGTCTTTTTTTTGGTTTTCCAAATTATTTAAAACGTGTCTCTTGTTTGGTTTTCCATCATATTGCAATTGCGGGGGCTTTTGGCGCAACGGATAACGCGTCTGCCTACGGAGCAGAAGATTCCAGGTTCGAATCGTGGCAAGCTCGTTTTTTTTCAAATTATTTAAAACGCTTCTCTGGTTTGGTTTTCCATCATAATGCTATATCGGGGGCTCGTGGCGCAACGGATAACGCGTTTGCCTACGGAGCAGAAGTTTCCAGGTTCGAATCCTGGCAAGCTCGGTTTTTTTTCTAATTACTTAAAACGTGTCTCTTGTTTGGTTTTCCATCATATTGCTATTGCGGGGGCTTGTGGCGCAACGGATAACGCGTCTGCCTACGGGGCAGAAGATTCCAGGTTCGAATCCTGGCAAGCTCGTTTTCTTTTTCAAATTATTTAAAACGTGTCTCTTTTTTGGTTTTACAAATTATTTAAAACGTGTCTCTTGTTTGGTTTTCCATCATACTGCTATTGCGGGGGCTTGTGGCGCAACGGATAACGCGTCTGCCTACGGAGCAGAAGATTCCAGGTTCGAATCCTGGCAAGCTCGGATTTTTTTCTAATAATTTAAAACGTGTCTCTTCTTTGGTTTTCCATCATAAATCTATTGCGGGGGCTTGTGGCGCAACAAATAACGCGTCTGCCTACGGAGCAGAAGATTCCAGGTTCGAATCCTGGCAAGCTCGGTTTTTTTTCTAATTATTTAAAACGTGTCTCTTCTTTGGTTTTCCATCGTATTGCTATTGCGGGGGCTTGTGGCGCAACGGATAACGCGTCTGCCTACGGAGCAGCAGATGCCAGGTTCGAATCCTGGCAAGCTCGGTTTTTTTTCTAATTATTTAAAACGTGTCTCTTGTTTGGTTTTCCATCATATTGTTATTGCGGGGACTTGTGGCGCAACGGATAACGCGTCTGCCTACGGAGCAGAAGTTTCCAGGTTCGAATCCTGGCAAGCTCGTTTTTTTTCAAATTATTTAAAACGTTTCTCTGGTTTGGTTTTCCATCATAATGCTATTGCGGGGACTTGTGGCGCAACGGATAACGCATCTGCCTACGGAGCAGAAGACTCCAGGTTCGAATCTTGGAAAGCTCTTTTTTTTAATTATTTAAAACACTTCTCTGGTTTGGTTTTCCATCGCTATGCTATTGCGAAGGCTTGTGGCGCAACGGATAACGCGTCTGTCTACGGAGCAGAAGATTCCAGGTTCGAATCCTGGCAAGCTCGGTTTTTTTTCAATTACTTAAAACGTGTCTCTTGTTTGGTTTTCCATCATACTGCTATTGCGGGGGCTTGTGGCGCAACGGATAACGCGTCTGCCTAAGGAGCAGAAGATTCCAGGTTCGAATCTTCGCAAGCTCGGTTTTTTTTCTAATTATTTAAAACGTGTCTCTTGTTTGGTTTTCCATCATATTGCTATTGCGGGGGCTTGTGGCGCAACGGATAACGGGTCTGTCTACGGAGCCGAAGATTCCAGGTTCGAATCCTGGCAAGTTCTTTTTTTTCAAATTATTTAAAACGTGTCTCTTGTTTGGTTTTCCAAATTATTTAAAACGTTTCTCTGGTTTGGTTTTCCATCATAGAGCTATTGCAGGGGCTTGTGGTGCAACGGATAACGCGTCTGCCTACGGAGCAGAAGATTCCAGGTTCGAATCCTGACAAGCTCGTTTTTCTCAAATTATTTAAAACGTTTCTCTGGTTTGGTTTTCCATCATAGAGCTATTGCAGGGGCTTGTGGTGCAACGGATAACGCGTCTGCCTACGGAGCAGAAGATTCCAGGTTCGAATCCTGGCAAGCTCGGTTTTTTTCTAATAATTTAAAACGTGTCTCTTGTTTGGTTTTCCATCAAATTGCTATTGCGGGGGCTTGTGGCGCAACGGATAACGCGTCTGCCTACGGAGCAGAAGATTCCAGGTTTGAATCCTGGCAAGCTCGGTTTTTTTTCTAATTATTTAAAACGTGTCTCTTGTTTGGTTTTCCATCATATTGCTATTGCGGGGGCTTGTGGCGCAACGGATAACGCGTCTGTCTACGGAGCAGAAGATTCCAGGTTCGAATCCTGGCAAGCTCGGTTTTTTTTCTAATTATTTAAAACGTGTCTCTTGTTTGGTTTTCCATCATATTGCCATTGCGGGGGCTTGTGGCGCAAAGGATAACGCGTCTGCCTACGGAGCAGAAGATTCCAGGTTCGAATCCTGGCAAGCTCTTTTTTTTCAAATTATTTAAAACGTGTCTCTTGTTTGGTTTTCCATCATATTGCAATTGCGGGGGCTTGTGGCGCAACGGATAACGCGTCTGTCTAGGGAGCAGAAGATTCCAGTTTCGAATCCTGGCAAGCTCTTTTTTTTTCAAATTATTTAAAACGTGTCTCTTGTTTGGTTTTCCATCATATTGCTATTGCGGGGGCTTGTGGCGCAACGGATAACGCGTCTGTCTACGGAGCAGAACATTCCAGGTTCGAATCCTGGCAAGCTCTTTTTTTTTCAAATTATTTAAAACGTGTCTCTTGTTTGGTTTTCCAAATTATTTAAAACGTGTCTCTGGTTTGGTTTTCCATCATATTGCAATTGCGGGGGCTTGTGGCGCAACGAATAACGCGTCTGTCTAGGGAGCCGAAGATTCCAGATTCGAATCCTGGCAAGCTCGTTTTTTTCTTCAAATTATTAAAAATGTGTCTCTTGTTTGGTTTTCCATAATATTGCTACTGCGGGGGCTTGAGGCGCAACGGATAACGCGTCTGCCTACGGAGCAGAAGATTCTAGGTTCGAATCCTGGCTAGCTCGGTTTTTTTCAAAATATTTAAATCGTGTCTCTTGTTTGGTTTCAATCATATTGCTATTGCGGGCGCTTGTGGCGCAACGGATAACGCGTGTGCCCACGGAGCAGAAGATTCCAGATTCGAATCCTGGCAAGCTCGGTTTTTTTTCAAATTATTGAAAACGTGTCTCTTGTTTGGTTTTGCAGCATAAAGCTGTTGCGAAGGCTTGTGGCGCAACGGATAACGCGTCTATCTACGGAGCAGAAGATTCCTGGTTCGAATCCTGGCAAGCTCGTTTTTTTTTCAAATTATTTAAAACGTTTCTCTGGTTTGGTTTTCCATCATAATGCTACTGCGGGGGCTTGTGGCGCAACGGATAACGCGTCTGCCTACGGAGCAGAAGATTCCAGGTTCGAATCCTGGCTAGCTCGGTTTTTTTTTCAAATTATTTAAAACATGTTCTGGTTTAATTTTCCATCATATTGCAATTGCGGGGGCTTTTGGCGCAACGAATAACGCGTCTGTCTAGGGAGCAGAAGATTCCAGATTCGAATCCTGGCAAGCTCGTTTTTTTCTTCAAATTATTAAAAATGTGTCTCTTGTTTGGTTTTCCATCATAATGCTATTGCGGGGGCTTGTGGCGCAACGGATAACGCGGCTGTCTACGGAGCAGAAGATTCCAGTTTCGAATCCTGGGAAGCTCTTTTTTTTTCAAATTATTTAAAACGTGTCTCTTGTTTGGTTTTCCATCATTTTGCTAATGCGGGGGCTTGTGGCGCAAAGGATAACGCGTCTGCCTACGGAGCAGAAGATTCCAGATTCGAATCCTGGCAAGCTCGGTTTTTTTTCTAATAATATAAAACGTGACTCTTGTTTGGTTTTCCATCATGTTGGTATTGCGGGGGCTTGTGGCGCAACGGATAACGCGTCTGCCTACGGAGCAGAAGATTCCAGGTTCTAATCCTGGCAAGCTCGGTTTTTTTTCTAATTATTTAAAACGTCTCTTGTTTGGTTTTCCATCATATTGCTATTGCGGGGGTTTGTGGCGCAACGGATAACGCGTCTGTCTACGGACCAGAAGATTCCAGGTTCGAATCCTGGCAAGCTCTTTTTTTTCAAATTATTTAAAACGTGTCTTTTTTTTGTTTTTCCAAATTATTTAAAACGTGTCTCTGGTTTGGTTTTGCATCATAAGGCTATTGCGAAGGCTTGTGGCGCAACGGATAACGCGTCTGTTTACGGAGCACAAGATTCCAGGTTCGAATCCTGGCAAGCTCGTTTTTTTCAAATTATTTAAAACGTTTCTCTGGTTTGGTTTTCCATCATAAAGCTATTGCAGGGGCTTGTGGCGCAAAGGAGAACGCGTCTGCCTACGGAGCCGAAGATTCCAGGTTCGTATCCTGGCAAGCTCGTTTTTTTTTTCAAATTATTTAAAACGTTTCTCTGGTTTGGTTTTCCATCATAATGCTATTGCGGGGGCTTGTGGCGCAACGGATAACGCGTCTGTCTACGGAGCAGAAGATTCCAGATTCGAATCCAGGCAAAAGAGTTTTTTTTTAAATTATTTAAAACGCTTCTCTGGCTGGTTTTAAATCATACTGCTGTTGCGGGGGCTTGTGGCGCAACGGATAACGCGTCTGCCTACGAAGCAGAAGATTCCAGGTTCGAATCCTGGCAAGCTCGTTTTTTTTTTCAAATTATTTAAAACGTGTCTCTTTTTTGGTTTTCCATCATAATGCTATTGCGGGGGCTTGTAACGCAACGGGTAACGCGTCTGCCTACGGAGCAGAAGATTCCAGGTTCGAATCCTGGCAAGCTCGTTTTTTTCCAATTATTTAAAACGTGTCTCTTGTTTGGTTTTCCATCATAATGCTATTGCGGGGGCTCGTGGCGCAATGGATAACGCGTCTGCCGACGGAGCAGAAGATTCCAGGTTCGAATCCTGGCTAGCTCGGTTTTTTTCAAATTATTTAAAACGTGTCTCTTGTTTGGTTTTACATTATATCGCTATTGCGGGGGCTTGTGGCGCAACGGATAACGCGTCTGTCTACGGAGCAGAAGATTCCAGGTTCGAATCCTGGCAAGCTCGTTTTTTTTCAACTTATTTAAAACGTGTCTCTTGTTTGGTTTTGCATCCTAATGCTATTGCGGGGGCTTGTGGCGCAACGGATAACGCGTCTGCCTACGGAGCAGAAGATTCCACGTTCAAATCCTGGCACGCTCGGTTTTTTTTCTAATTACTTAAAACGTGTCTCTTGTTTGGTTTTCCATCATATTGCCATTGCGGGGGCTTGTGGCGCAACGGATAACGCGTCTGCCTACGGAGCAGAAGATTCCAGGTTCGAATCCTGGCAAGCTTGGTTTTGTTTTTATTATTTAAAACGTGTCTCTTGTTTGGTTTTCCATCATATTGCTATTGCGGGGGCTTGTGGCGCAACGGATAACGCGTCTGCCTACGGAGCAGAAGATTCCAGGTTCGAATCCTGGCAAGCTCGGTTTTTTTTCTAATTATTTAAAACGTGTCTCTTGTTTGGTTTTACATTATATCGCTATTGCGGGGGCTTGTGGCGCAACGGATAACGCGTCTGTCTACGGAGCAGAAGATTCCAGGTTCGAATCCTGGCAAGCTCGTTTTTTTTCAACTTATTTAAAACGTGTCTCTTGTTTGGTTTTGCATCCTAATGCTATTGCGGGGGCTTGTGGCGCAACGGATAACGCGTCTGCCTACGGAGCAGAAGATTCCACGTTCAAATCCTGGCACGCTCGGTTTTTTTTTCTAATTACTTAAAACGTGTCTCTTGTTTGGTTTTCCATCATATTGCTATTGCGGGGGCTTGTGGCGCAACGGATAACACGTCTGCCTACGGAGCAGAAGATTCCAGGTTCGAATCCTGGCAAGCTCGGTTTTTTTTCTAATTATTTAAAACGTGTCTCTTGTTTGGTTTTCCATCATATTGCTATTGCGGGGGCTTGTGGCGCAACGGATAACGCGTCTTCCTACGGAGCAGAAGATTCCAGGTTCGAATCCTGGCAAGCTCGGTTTTTTTTCTAATTATTTAAAACGTGTCTCTTGTTTGGTTTTCCATCATATTGCTATTGCGGGGGCTTGTGCCGCAACCGATAACGCGTCTGCCTACGGAGCAGGAGATTCCAGGTTCGAATCCTGGCTAGCTCGTTTTTTTTTCAAATTATTTAAAACGTTTCTCTGGTTTGGTTTTCCATCATAATGCTATTGCGGGGGCTTGTGCCGCAACGGATAAAGCGTCTGCCTACGGAGCAGAAGTTTCCAGGTTCGAATCCTGGCAAGCTCATTTTTTTTTTCAAATTATTTAAAACGTTTCTCTGGTTTGGTTTTCCATCATAATGCTATTGCGGGGGCTTGTGGCGCAACGGATAACGCGTCTGCCTACGGAGCAGAAGATTCCAGGTTCGAATCCTGGCAAGCTCGTTTTTTTTTCAAATTATTTAAAACGCTTCTCTGGTTTGGTTTTCCATCATAATGCTATTGCGGGGGCTTGTGGCGCAACGGATAACGCGTCTGCCTACGGAGCAGAAGATTCCAGGTTCGAATCCTGGCTAGCTCGGTTTTTTTGTCAAATTATTTAAAACGTGTCTCTTGTTTGGTTTTACATCATTTCGCTATTGCGGGGGCTTGTGGCGCAATGGATAACGCGTCTGCCTACGGAGCAGAAGATTCCAGGTTCGAATCCTGGCAAGTTCGTTTTTTTTAAATTATTTAAAACGCTTTTCTGGATTGGTTTTCCATCATTATGCTATTGCGGGGGCTTGTGGCGCAACGGATAACGCGTCTGCCTACGGAGCAGAAGATTCCAGGTTCGAATCCTGGCAAGCTCGTTTTTTTTCAAATTATTTAAAACGTGTCTCTTGTTTGGTTTTCTAAATTATTTAAAACGTGTCTCTGGTTTGGTTTTCCATCATATTGCTATTGCGGGGGCCTGTGGCGCATCGAATAAAGCGTCTGTCTAGGGAGCAGAAGATTCCAGATTCGAATCCTGGCAAGCTCGTTTTTTTTTCAAATTATTTAAAACGTGTCTCTGGTTTGGTTTTCCATCATATTGCTTTTGCGGGGGCTTGTGGCGCAACGAATAACGCGTCTGTCTAGGGAGCAGAAGATTCCAGATTCGAATCCTGGCAAGCTCGTTTTTTTTCTTCAAATTATTTAAAATGTGTCTCTTGCATGGTTTTCCATCATATTGCTATTGCGGGGACTTGTGGCGCAACGGATAACGCGTCTGCCTACGGAGCAGAAGATTCCAGGTTCGAATCCTGGCTAGCTCGGTTTTTTTTTTCAAATTATTTAAAACGTGTCTCTTGTTTGGTTTTACATCATATCGCTATTGCGGGGGCTTTTGGCGCAACGGATAACGCGTCTGTCTACGTAGCAGAAGATTCCAGGTTCGAATCCTGGCAAGCTCGTTTTTTTCAAATTATTTAAAACGTGTCTCTTGTTTGGTTTTCCATCATAATGCTATTGCGGGGGCTTGTGGCGCAACGGATAACGCGTCTGTCTACGGAGCAGAAGATTCCAGATTCCAGATTCGAATCCAGGCAAGCTCGGTTTTTTTTCAAATTATTTAAAACGTGTCTCTTGTTTGGTTTTCCATCATAATGCTATTGCGGGGGCTTGTGGCGAAACGGATAACGCGTCTGTCTACGTAGCAGAAGATTCCAGGTTCGAATCCTGGCAAGCTCGTTTTTTTCAAATTATTTAAAACGTGTCTCTTGTTTGGTTTTCCATCATAATGCTATTGCGGGGGCTGGTGGCGCAACGGATAACGCGTCTGTCTACGGAGCAGAAGATTCCAGATTCCAGATTCGAATCCAGGCAAGCTCGGTTTTTTTTCAAATTATTTAAAACGTGTCTCTTGTTTGGTTTTACATCATAATGCTATTGCGGGGGCTTGTGCCGCAACGGATAACGCGTCTGCCTACGGAGCTGAAGATTCCAGATTCGAATCCTGGCAAGCTCGGTTTTTTTTCTAATTATTTAAAACGTGTCTCTTGTTTGATTTTCCATCATATTGCTATTGCGGGGGCTGGTGGCGCAACGGATAACGCGTCTGCCTACGGAGCAGAAGATTCCAGGTTCGAATCCTGGCTAGCTCGTATTTTTTCAAATTATTTAAAACGTTTCTCTGGTTTGGTTTTCCATCATAATGCTATTGCGGGGGCTTCTGCCGCAACGGATAACGCGTCTGTCTACGGAGCAGAAGATTCCAGATTCCAGATTCGAATCCAGGCAAGCTCGTTTTTTTTTTTCAAATTATTTAAAACGCTTCTCTGGTTTGGTTTTCCATCATAATGCTATTGCGAGGGCTTGTGGCGCAACGGATAACGCGTCTGCCTACGGAGCAGAAGATTCCAGGTTCGAATCCTGGCAAGTTCGTTTGTTTTAAATTATTTAAAACGCTTTTCTGGATTGGTTTTCCATCATTATGCTATTGCGGGGGCTTGTGGCGCAACGGATAACGCGTCTGCCTACGGAGCAGAAGATTCCAGGTTCGAATCCTGGCAAGCTCGTTTTTTTTCAAATTATTTAAAACGTGTCTCTTGTTTGGTTTTCTAAATTATTTAAAACGTGTCTCTGGTTTGGTTTTCCATCATATTGCTATTGCGGGGGCCTGTGGCGCATCGAATAAAGCGTCTGTCTAGGGAGCAGAAGATTCCAGATTCGAATCCTGGCAAGCTCGTTTTTTTTTCAAATTATTTAAAACGTGTCTCTGGTTTGGTTTTCCATCATATTGCTTTTGCGGGGGCTTGTGGCGCAACGAATAACGCGTCTGTCTAGGGAGCAGAAGATTCCAGATTCGAATCCTGGCAAGCTCGTTTTTTTTCTTCAAATTATTTAAAATGTGTCTCTTGCATGGTTTTCCATCATATTGCTATTGCGGGGACTTGTGGCGCAACGGATAACGCGTCTGCCTACGGAGCAGAAGATTCCAGGTTCGAATCCTGGCTAGCTCGGTTTTTTTTTTCAAATTATTTAAAACGTGTCTCTTGTTTGGTTTTACATCATATCGCTATTGCGGGGGCTTTTGGCGCAACGGATAACGCGTCTGTCTACGTAGCAGAAGATTCCAGGTTCGAATCCTGGCAAGCTCGTTTTTTTCAAATTATTTAAAACGTGTCTCTTGTTTGGTTTTCCATCATAATGCTATTGCGGGGGCTTGTGGCGCAACGGATAACGCGTCTGTCTACGGAGCAGAAGATTCCAGATTCCAGATTCGAATCCAGGCAAGCTCGGTTTTTTTTCAAATTATTTAAAACGTGTCTCTTGTTTGGTTTTCCATCATAATGCTATTGCGGGGGCTTGTGGCGAAACGGATAACGCGTCTGTCTACGTAGCAGAAGATTCCAGGTTCGAATCCTGGCAAGCTCGTTTTTTTCAAATTATTTAAAACGTGTCTCTTGTTTGGTTTTCCATCATAATGCTATTGCGGGGGCTGGTGGCGCAACGGATAACGCGTCTGTCTACGGAGCAGAAGATTCCAGGTTCGAATCCTGGCAAGCTTGGTTTTGTTTTTATTATTTAAAACGTGTCTCTTGTTTGGTTTTCCATCATATTGCTATTGCGGGGGCTTGTGGCGCAACGGATAACGCGTCTGCCTACGGAGCAGAAGATTCCAGGTTCGAATCCTGGCAAGCTCGGTTTTTTTTCTAATTATTTAAAACGTGTCTCTTGTTTGGTTTTACATTATATCGCTATTGCGGGGGCTTGTGGCGCAACGGATAACGCGTCTGTCTACGGAGCAGAAGATTCCAGGTTCGAATCCTGGCAAGCTCGTTTTTTTTCAACTTATTTAAAACGTGTCTCTTGTTTGGTTTTGCATCCTAATGCTATTGCGGGGGCTTGTGGCGCAACGGATAACGCGTCTGCCTACGGAGCAGAAGATTCCACGTTCAAATCCTGGCACGCTCGGTTTTTTTTTCTAATTACTTAAAACGTGTCTCTTGTTTGGTTTTCCATCATATTGCTATTGCGGGGGCTTGTGGCGCAACGGATAACACGTCTGCCTACGGAGCAGAAGATTCCAGGTTCGAATCCTGGCAAGCTCGGTTTTTTTTCTAATTATTTAAAACGTGTCTCTTGTTTGGTTTTCCATCATATTGCTATTGCGGGGGCTTGTGGCGCAACGGATAACGCGTCTTCCTACGGAGCAGAAGATTCCAGGTTCGAATCCTGGCAAGCTCGGTTTTTTTTCTAATTATTTAAAACGTGTCTCTTGTTTGGTTTTCCATCATATTGCTATTGCGGGGGCTTGTGCCGCAACCGATAACGCGTCTGCCTACGGAGCAGGAGATTCCAGGTTCGAATCCTGGCTAGCTCGTTTTTTTTTCAAATTATTTAAAACGTTTCTCTGGTTTGGTTTTCCATCATAATGCTATTGCGGGGGCTTGTGCCGCAACGGATAAAGCGTCTGCCTACGGAGCAGAAGTTTCCAGGTTCGAATCCTGGCAAGCTCATTTTTTTTTTCAAATTATTTAAAACGTTTCTCTGGTTTGGTTTTCCATCATAATGCTATTGCGGGGGCTTGTGGCGCAACGGATAACGCGTCTGCCTACGGAGCAGAAGATTCCAGGTTCGAATCCTGGCAAGCTCGTTTTTTTTTCAAATTATTTAAAACGCTTCTCTGGTTTGGTTTTCCATCATAATGCTATTGCGGGGGCTTGTGGCGCAACGGATAACGCGTCTGCCTACGGAGCAGAAGATTCCAGGTTCGAATCCTGGCTAGCTCGGTTTTTTTGTCAAATTATTTAAAACGTGTCTCTTGTTTGGTTTTACATCATTTCGCTATTGCGGGGGCTTGTGGCGCAATGGATAACGCGTCTGCCTACGGAGCAGAAGATTCCAGGTTCGAATCCTGGCAAGTTCGTTTTTTTTAAATTATTTAAAACGCTTTTCTGGATTGGTTTTCCATCATTATGCTATTGCGGGGGCTTGTGGCGCAACGGATAACGCGTCTGCCTACGGAGCAGAAGATTCCAGGTTCGAATCCTGGCAAGCTCGTTTTTTTTCAAATTATTTAAAACGTGTCTCTTGTTTGGTTTTCTAAATTATTTAAAACGTGTCTCTGGTTTGGTTTTCCATCATATTGCTATTGCGGGGGCCTGTGGCGCATCGAATAAAGCGTCTGTCTAGGGAGCAGAAGATTCCAGATTCGAATCCTGGCAAGCTCGTTTTTTTTTCAAATTATTTAAAACGTGTCTCTGGTTTGGTTTTCCATCATATTGCTTTTGCGGGGGCTTGTGGCGCAACGAATAACGCGTCTGTCTAGGGAGCAGAAGATTCCAGATTCGAATCCTGGCAAGCTCGTTTTTTTTCTTCAAATTATTTAAAATGTGTCTCTTGCATGGTTTTCCATCATATTGCTATTGCGGGGACTTGTGGCGCAACGGATAACGCGTCTGCCTACGGAGCAGAAGATTCCAGGTTCGAATCCTGGCTAGCTCGGTTTTTTTTTTCAAATTATTTAAAACGTGTCTCTTGTTTGGTTTTACATCATATCGCTATTGCGGGGGCTTTTGGCGCAACGGATAACGCGTCTGTCTACGTAGCAGAAGATTCCAGGTTCGAATCCTGGCAAGCTCGTTTTTTTCAAATTATTTAAAACGTGTCTCTTGTTTGGTTTTCCATCATAATGCTATTGCGGGGGCTTGTGGCGCAACGGATAACGCGTCTGTCTACGGAGCAGAAGATTCCAGATTCCAGATTCGAATCCAGGCAAGCTCGGTTTTTTTTCAAATTATTTAAAACGTGTCTCTTGTTTGGTTTTCCATCATAATGCTATTGCGGGGGCTTGTGGCGAAACGGATAACGCGTCTGTCTACGTAGCAGAAGATTCCAGGTTCGAATCCTGGCAAGCTCGTTTTTTTCAAATTATTTAAAACGTGTCTCTTGTTTGGTTTTCCATCATAATGCTATTGCGGGGGCTGGTGGCGCAACGGATAACGCGTCTGTCTACGGAGCAGAAGATTCCAGATTCCAGATTCGAATCCAGGCAAGCTCGGTTTTTTTTCAAATTATTTAAAACGTGTCTCTTGTTTGGTTTTACATCATAATGCTATTGCGGGGGCTTGTGCCGCAACGGATAACGCGTCTGCCTACGGAGCTGAAGATTCCAGATTCGAATCCTGGCAAGCTCGGTTTTTTTTCTAATTATTTAAAACGTGTCTCTTGTTTGATTTTCCATCATATTGCTATTGCGGGGGCTGGTGGCGCAACGGATAACGCGTCTGCCTACGGAGCAGAAGATTCCAGGTTCGAATCCTGGCTAGCTCGTATTTTTTCAAATTATTTAAAACGTTTCTCTGGTTTGGTTTTCCATCATAATGCTATTGCGGGGGCTTCTGCCGCAACGGATAACGCGTCTGTCTACGGAGCAGAAGATTCCAGATTCCAGATTCGAATCCAGGCAAGCTCGTTTTTTTTTTTCAAATTATTTAAAACGCTTCTCTGGTTTGGTTTTCCATCATAATGCTATTGCGAGGGCTTGTGGCGCAACGGATAACGCGTCTGCCTACGGAGCAGAAGATTCCAGGTTCGAATCCTGGCAAGTTCGTTTGTTTTAAATTATTTAAAACGCTTTTCTGGATTGGTTTTCCATCATTATGCTATTGCGGGGGCTTGTGGCGCAACGGATAACGCGTCTGCCTACGGAGCAGAAGATTCCAGGTTCGAATCCTGGCAAGCTCGTTTTTTTTCAAATTATTTAAAACGTGTCTCTTGTTTGGTTTTCTAAATTATTTAAAACGTGTCTCTGGTTTGGTTTTCCATCATATTGCTATTGCGGGGGCCTGTGGCGCATCGAATAAAGCGTCTGTCTAGGGAGCAGAAGATTCCAGATTCGAATCCTGGCAAGCTCGTTTTTTTTTCAAATTATTTAAAACGTGTCTCTGGTTTGGTTTTCCATCATATTGCTTTTGCGGGGGCTTGTGGCGCAACGAATAACGCGTCTGTCTAGGGAGCAGAAGATTCCAGATTCGAATCCTGGCAAGCTCGTTTTTTTTCTTCAAATTATTTAAAATGTGTCTCTTGCATGGTTTTCCATCATATTGCTATTGCGGGGACTTGTGGCGCAACGGATAACGCGTCTGCCTACGGAGCAGAAGATTCCAGGTTCGAATCCTGGCTAGCTCGGTTTTTTTTTTCAAATTATTTAAAACGTGTCTCTTGTTTGGTTTTACATCATATCGCTATTGCGGGGGCTTTTGGCGCAACGGATAACGCGTCTGTCTACGTAGCAGAAGATTCCAGGTTCGAATCCTGGCAAGCTCGTTTTTTTCAAATTATTTAAAACGTGTCTCTTGTTTGGTTTTCCATCATAATGCTATTGCGGGGGCTTGTGGCGCAACGGATAACGCGTCTGTCTACGGAGCAGAAGATTCCAGATTCCAGATTCGAATCCAGGCAAGCTCGGTTTTTTTTCAAATTATTTAAAACGTGTCTCTTGTTTGGTTTTCCATCATAATGCTATTGCGGGGGCTTGTGGCGAAACGGATAACGCGTCTGTCTACGTAGCAGAAGATTCCAGGTTCGAATCCTGGCAAGCTCGTTTTTTTCAAATTATTTAAAACGTGTCTCTTGTTTGGTTTTCCATCATAATGCTATTGCGGGGGCTGGTGGCGCAACGGATAACGCGTCTGTCTACGGAGCAGAAGATTCCAGATTCCAGATTCGAATCCAGGCAAGCTCGGTTTTTTTTCAAATTATTTAAAACGTGTCTCTTGTTTGGTTTTACATCATAATGCTATTGCGGGGGCTTGTGCCGCAACGGATAACGCGTCTGCCTACGGAGCTGAAGATTCCAGATTCGAATCCTGGCAAGCTCGGTTTTTTTTCTAATTATTTAAAACGTGTCTCTTGTTTGATTTTCCATCATATTGCTATTGCGGGGGCTGGTGGCGCAACGGATAACGCGTCTGCCTACGGAGCAGAAGATTCCAGGTTCGAATCCTGGCTAGCTCGTATTTTTTCAAATTATTTAAAACGTTTCTCTGGTTTGGTTTTCCATCATAATGCTATTGCGGGGGCTTCTGCCGCAACGGATAACGCGTCTGTCTACGGAGCAGAAGATTCCAGATTCCAGATTCGAATCCAGGCAAGCTCGGTTTTTTTTCAAATTATTTAAAACGTGTCTCTTGTTTGGTTTTCCATCATAATGCTATTGCGGGGGCTTGTGGCGAAACGGATAACGCGTCTGTCTACGTAGCAGAAGATTCCAGGTTCGAATCCTGGCAAGCTCGTTTTTTTCAAATTATTTAAAACGTGTCTCTTGTTTGGTTTTACATCATTTCGATATTGCGGGGGCTTGTGGCGCAATGGATAACGCGTCTGCCTACGGAGCAGAAGATTCCAGGTTCGAATCCTGGTGAGTTCGCTTTTTTTAAATTATTTAAAACGCTTTTCTGGTTTGGTTTTCCATCATTATGCTGTTGCGGGGGCTTGTGGCGCAACGGATAACGCGTCTGCCTACGGAGCAGAAGATTCCAGGTTCGAATCCTGGCAAGCTCGTTTTTTTTTCAAATTATTTAAAACGTGTCTCTTGTTTGGTTTTCCAAATTATTTAAAACGTGTCTCTGGTTTGGTTTTCCATCATATTGCTATTGCGGGGGCCTGTGGCGCAACGAATAAAGCGTCTGTCTAGGGAGCAGAAGATTCCAGATTCGAATCCTGGCAAGCTCGTTTTTTTTTCAAATTATTTAAAACGTGTCTCTGGTTTGGTTTTCCATCATATTGCTATTGCGGGGGCTTGTGGCGCAACGAATAACGCGTCTGTCTAGGGAGCAGAAGATTCCAGATTCGAATCCTGGCAAGCTCGTTTTTTTTCTTCAAATTATTTAAAATGTGTCTCTGGTTTGGTTTTCCATCATATTGCTATTGCGGGGGCTTGTGGCGCAACGAATAACGCGTCTGTCTAGGGAGCAGAAGATTCCAGGTCCGAATCCTGGCAAGCTCGTTTTTTGTCTAATTACTTAAAACGTGTCTCTTGTTTGGTTTTCCATCTTTTTGCTATTGCGGGGGCTTGAGGCGCAACGGATAACGCGTCTGCCTAAGGAGCAGAAGATTCCAGGCTCGAATCCTGGAAAGCTCAGTTTTTTTTCTAATAAATTAAAACGTGTCTCTTGTTTGGTTTTACTACATATTGCTATTGCGGGGGCTTGTGGCGCAACGGATAACGCGTCTGCCTACGGAGCGGAAGATTCCAGGTTCGAATCCTGGCAAGCTCGGTTTTTTTCTAATTATTTAAAACGTGTCTCTTGTTTGGTTTTCCATCATAATGCTATTGCGGGGGCTTGTGGCGAAACGGATAACGCGTCTGTCTACGGAGCTGAAGATTCCAGATTCGAATCCTGGCAAGCTCGGTTTTTTTTTCTAATTATTTAAAACGTGTCTCTTGTTTGGTTTTCCATCATATTGCTATTGCGGGGGCTTGTGGCGCAACGAATAACGCGTCTGTCTAGGGAGCAGAAGATTCCAGATTCGAATCCTGGCAAGCTCGTTTTTTTTCTTCAAATTATTTAAAATGTGTCTCTTGCTTGGTTTTCCATCATATTGCTATTGCGGGGGCTTGTGGCGCAACGGATAACGCGTCTGCCTACGGAGCAGAAGATTCCAGGTTCGAATCCTGGCAAGCTCTTTTTTTTTCAAATTATTTAAAATGTGTCTCTTGTTTGGTTTTCCATCATATTGCTATTGCGGGGGTTTGAGGCGCAACGGATAACGCGTCTGCCTTCGGAGTAGAAGATTCCAGGTTAGAATCCTGGCTAGTTCGTTTGTTTTTCAAATTATTTAAAACGTTTCTCTGGTTTGGTTTTCCATCAAAATGCCATTGCGGGGGCTTGTGGCGCAACGGATAACGCGTCTGCCTACGGAGCAGAAGATTCCAGGTTCGAATCCTGGCAAGCTCGGTTTTTTTTCTAATTATTTAAAACGTGTCTCTTGTTTGGTTTTCCATCACATTGCCATTGCGGGGGCTTGTGGCGCAACGGATAACAAGTCTGCCTACGGAGCAGAAGATTCCAGGTTCGAATCCTGGCAAGCTCGTTTTTTTTTCCAAATTATTTAAAACGTGTCTCTTGTTTGGTTTTCCATCACATTGCTATTGCGGGGGCTTGTGGCGCAACGGATAACGCGTCTGCCTACGGAGCAGAAGATTCCAGGTTCGAATCCTGGCTAGCTCGTTTGTTTTTCAAATTATTTAAAACGTTTCTCTGGTTTGGTTTGCCATCATAATGCTATTGCGGGGGCTTGTGGCGCAACGGATAACGCGTCTGCCTACGGAGCAGAAGATTCCAGGCTCGAATCCTGGCAAGTTCGTTTTTTTTTAAATTATTTAAAACGCTTTTCTGGTTTGGTTTTCCATCATTATGCTATTGCGGGGGCTTGTGGCGCAACGGATAACGCGTCTGCCTACGGAGCAGAAGATTCCAGGTTCGAATCCTGGCTAGCTCGTTTGTTTTTCAAATTATTTAAAACGTTTCTCTGGTTTGGTTTGCCATCATAATGCTATTGCGGGGGCTTGTGGCGCAACGGATAACGCGTCTGCCTACGGAGCAGAAGATTCCAGGTTCGAATCCTGGCAAGCTCGTTTTTTTTTTTCAAATTATTTAAAACGTGTCTCTTGTTTGGTTTTCCAAATTATTTAAAACGTGTCTCTGGTTTGGTTTTCCATCATATTGCTATTGCGGGGGCTTGTGGCGCAACGAATAAAGCGTCTGTCTAGGGAGCAGAAGATTCCAGATTCGAATCCTGGCAAGCTCGTTTTTTTTTCAAATTATTTAAAACGTGTCTCTGGTTTGGTTTTCCATCATATTGCTTTTGCGGGGGCTTGTGGCGCAACGAATAACGCGTCTGTCTAGGGAGCAGAAGATTTCAGATTCGAATCCTGGCAAGCTCGTTTTTTTTCTTCAAATTATTTAAAATGTGTCTCTTGCTTGGTTTTCCATCATATTGCTATTGCGGGGGCTTGTGGCGCAACGGATAACGCGTCTGCCTACGGAGCAGAAGATTCCAGGTTCGAATCCTGGCAAGCTCGTTTTTTTTTCAAATTATTTAAAATGTGTCTCTTGTTTGGTTTTCCATCATATTGCTATTGCGAGGGCTTGTGGCGCAACGGATAACGCGTCTGCCTACGGAGCAGAAGATTCCAGGTTCGAATCCTGGCAAGCTCTTTTTTTTTTCAAATTATTTAAAATGTGTCTCTTGTTTGGTTTTCCATCATATTGCTATTGCAGGGGCTTGAGGCGCAACGGATAACGCGTCTGCCTACGGAGCAGAAGATTCCAGGTTCGAATCCTGGCTAGTTCGTTTGTTTTTCAAATTATTTAAAACGTTTCTCTGGTTTGGTTTTCCATCAAAATGCTATTGCGGGGGCTTGTGGCGCAACATATAACGCGTCTGCCTACGGAGCAGAAGATTCCAGGTTCGAATCCTGGGAAGCTCGTTTTTTTCAAATTATTTAAAACGTTTCTCTGGTTTGGTTTTCCATCATAATGCTATTGCGGGGGCTTGTGGCGCAACGGATAACGCGTCTGCCTACGTAGCAGAAGATTCCAGGTCCGAATCCTGTCAAGCTCGTTTTTTTTCTAATTACTTAAAACGTGTCTCTTGTTTGGTTTTCCATCTTATTGCTATTGCTATTGCGGGGGCTTGAGGCGCAACGGATAACGCGTCTGCCTACGGAGCAGAAGATTCCAGGCTCAAATCCTGGCAAGCTCGGTTTTTTTTCTAATAATTTAAAACGTGTCTCTTGTTTGCTTTTCCATCATATTGTTATTGCGGGGGCTTGTGGCGCAACGGATAACGCGTCTGCCTACGGAGCAGAAGATTCCAGGTTCGAATCCTGGCAAGCTCGGTTTTTTTTCTAATTATTTAAAACGTGTCTCTTGTTTGGTTTTCCATCATAATGCTATTGCGGGGGCTTGTGGCGAAACGGAAAACGCGTCTGTCTACGGAGCTGAAGATTCCAGATTCGAATCCTGGCAAGCTCGGTTTTTTTTCTAATTATTTAAAACGTGTCTCTTGTTTGGTTTTCCATCACATTGCTATTGCGGGGGCTTGTGGCGCAACGGATAACGCGTCTGCCTACGGAGCAGAAGATTCCAGGTTCGAATCCTGGCAAGCTCGTTTTTTTTTCAAATTATTTAAAACGTGTCTCTTGTTTGGTTTTCCATCACAATGCTATTGCGGGGGCTTGTGGCGCAACGGATAACGCGTCTGCCTACGGAGCAGAAGATTCCAGGTTCGAATCCTGGCAAGCTCTTTTTTTTTTCAAATTATTTAAAATGTGTCTCTTGTTTGTTTTTCCATCATATTGCTATTGCAGGGGCTTGAGGCGCAACGGATAACGCGTCTGCCTACGGAGCAGAAGATTCCAGGTTCGAATCCTGGCAAGCTCTTTTTTTTTTCAAATTATTTAAAATGTGTCTCTTGTTTGTTTTTCCATCATATTGCTATTGCAGGGGCTTGAGGCGCAACGGATAACGCGTCTGCCTACGGAGCAGAAGATTCCAGGTTCGAATCCTGGCTTGTTCGTTTGTTTTTCAAATTATTTAAAACGTTTCTCTGGTTTGGTTTTCCATCAAAGTGCTATTGCGGGGGCTTGTGGCGCAACGGATAACGCGTCTGCCTACGGAGCAGAAGATTCCAGGTTCGAATCCTGGGAAGCTCGTTTTTTTCAAATTATTTAAAACGTTTCTCTGGTTTGGTTTTCCATCATAATGCTATTGCGGGGGCTTGTGGCGCAACGGATAACGCGTCTGCCTACGTAGCAGAAGATTCCAGGTCCGAATCCTGTCAAGCTCGTTTTTTTTCTAATTACTTAAAACGTGTCTCTTGTTTGGTTTTCCATCTTATTGCTATTGCGGGGGCTTGAGGCGCAACGGATAACGCGTCTGCCTACGGAGCAGAAGATTCCAGGCTCGAATCCTGGCAAGCTCGGTTTTTTTTCTAATAATTTAAAACGTGTCTCTTGTTTGCTTTTCCATCATATTGCTATTGCGGGGGCTTGTGGCGCAACGGATAACGCGTCTGCCTACGGAGCAGGAGATTCCAGGTTCGAATCCTGGCAAGCTCGGTTTTTTTTCTAATTATTTAAAACGTGTCTCTTGTTTGGTTTTCCATCATAATGCTATTGCGGGGGCTTGTGGCGAAACGGATAACGCGTCTGTCTACGGAGCTGAAGATTCCAGATTCGAATCCTGGCAAGCTCGGTTTTTTTTCTAATTATTTAAAACGTGTCTCTTGTTTGGTTTTCCATCACATTGCTATTGCGGGGGCTTGTGGCGCAACGGATAACGCGTCTGCCTACGGAGCAGAAGATTCCAGGTTCGAATCCTGGCAAGCTCGGTTTTTTTTCTAATTATTTAAAACGTGTCTCTTGTTTGGTTTTCCATCATAATGCTATTGCGGGGGCTTGTGGCGAAACGGAAAACGCGTCTGTCTACGGAGCTGAAGATTCCAGATTCGAATCCTGGCAAGCTCGGTTTTTTTTCTAATTATTTAAAACGTGTCTCTTGTTTGGTTTTCCATCACATTGCTATTGCGGGGGCTTGTGGCGCAACGGATAACGCGTCTGCCTACGGAGCAGAAGATTCCAGGTTCGAATCCTGGCAAGCTCGTTTTTTTTTCAAATTATTTAAAACGTGTCTCTTGTTTGGTTTTCCATCACAATGCCATTGCGGGGGCTTGTGGCGAAACGGATAACGCGTCTGCCTACGGAGCAGAAGATTCCAGGTTCGAATCCTGGCAAGCTCTTTTTTTTTTCAAATTATTTAAAATGTGTCTCTTGTTTGTTTTTCCATCATATTGTTATTGCGGGGGCTTGTGGCGCAACGGATAACGCGTCTGCCTACGGAGCAGAAGATTCCAGGTTCGAATCCTGGCAAGCTCGGTTTTTTTTCTAATTATTTAAAACGTGTCTCTTGTTTGGTTTTCCATCATAATGCTATTGCGGGGGCTTGTGGCGAAACGGAAAACGCGTCTGTCTACGGAGCTGAAGATTCCAGATTCGAATCCTGGCTAGCTCGTTTGTTTTTCAAATTATTTAAAACGTTTCTCTGGTTTGGTTTGCCATCATAATGCTATTGCGGGGGCTTGTGGCGCAACGGATAACGCGTCTGCCTACGGAGCAGAAGATTCCAGGCTCGAATCCTGGCAAGTTCGTTTTTTTTTAAATTATTTAAAACGCTTTTCTGGTTTGGTTTTCCATCATTATGCTATTGCGGGGGCTTGTGGCGCAACGGATAACGCGTCTGCCTACGGAGCAGAAGATTCCAGGTTCGAATCCTGGCTAGCTCGTTTGTTTTTCAAATTATTTAAAACGTTTCTCTGGTTTGGTTTGCCATCATAATGCTATTGCGGGGGCTTGTGGCGCAACGGATAACGCGTCTGCCTACGGAGCAGAAGATTCCAGGTTCGAATCCTGGCAAGCTCGTTTTTTTTTTTCAAATTATTTAAAACGTGTCTCTTGTTTGGTTTTCCAAATTATTTAAAACGTGTCTCTGGTTTGGTTTTCCATCATATTGCTATTGCGGGGGCTTGTGGCGCAACGAATAAAGCGTCTGTCTAGGGAGCAGAAGATTCCAGATTCGAATCCTGGCAAGCTCGTTTTTTTTTCAAATTATTTAAAACGTGTCTCTGGTTTGGTTTTCCATCATATTGCTTTTGCGGGGGCTTGTGGCGCAACGAATAACGCGTCTGTCTAGGGAGCAGAAGATTTCAGATTCGAATCCTGGCAAGCTCGTTTTTTTTCTTCAAATTATTTAAAATGTGTCTCTTGCTTGGTTTTCCATCATATTGCTATTGCGGGGGCTTGTGGCGCAACGGATAACGCGTCTGCCTACGGAGCAGAAGATTCCAGGTTCGAATCCTGGCAAGCTCGTTTTTTTTTCAAATTATTTAAAATGTGTCTCTTGTTTGGTTTTCCATCATATTGCTATTGCGAGGGCTTGTGGCGCAACGGATAACGCGTCTGCCTACGGAGCAGAAGATTCCAGGTTCGAATCCTGGCAAGCTCTTTTTTTTTTCAAATTATTTAAAATGTGTCTCTTGTTTGGTTTTCCATCATATTGCTATTGCAGGGGCTTGAGGCGCAACGGATAACGCGTCTGCCTACGGAGCAGAAGATTCCAGGTTCGAATCCTGGCTAGTTCGTTTGTTTTTCAAATTATTTAAAACGTTTCTCTGGTTTGGTTTTCCATCAAAATGCTATTGCGGGGGCTTGTGGCGCAACATATAACGCGTCTGCCTACGGAGCAGAAGATTCCAGGTTCGAATCCTGGGAAGCTCGTTTTTTTCAAATTATTTAAAACGTTTCTCTGGTTTGGTTTTCCATCATAATGCTATTGCGGGGGCTTGTGGCGCAACGGATAACGCGTCTGCCTACGTAGCAGAAGATTCCAGGTCCGAATCCTGTCAAGCTCGTTTTTTTTCTAATTACTTAAAACGTGTCTCTTGTTTGGTTTTCCATCTTATTGCTATTGCTATTGCGGGGGCTTGAGGCGCAACGGATAACGCGTCTGCCTACGGAGCAGAAGATTCCAGGCTCAAATCCTGGCAAGCTCGGTTTTTTTTCTAATAATTTAAAACGTGTCTCTTGTTTGCTTTTCCATCATATTGTTATTGCGGGGGCTTGTGGCGCAACGGATAACGCGTCTGCCTACGGAGCAGAAGATTCCAGGTTCGAATCCTGGCAAGCTCGGTTTTTTTTCTAATTATTTAAAACGTGTCTCTTGTTTGGTTTTCCATCATAATGCTATTGCGGGGGCTTGTGGCGAAACGGAAAACGCGTCTGTCTACGGAGCTGAAGATTCCAGATTCGAATCCTGGCAAGCTCGGTTTTTTTTCTAATTATTTAAAACGTGTCTCTTGTTTGGTTTTCCATCACATTGCTATTGCGGGGGCTTGTGGCGCAACGGATAACGCGTCTGCCTACGGAGCAGAAGATTCCAGGTTCGAATCCTGGCAAGCTCGTTTTTTTTTCAAATTATTTAAAACGTGTCTCTTGTTTGGTTTTCCATCACAATGCTATTGCGGGGGCTTGTGGCGCAACGGATAACGCGTCTGCCTACGGAGCAGAAGATTCCAGGTTCGAATCCTGGCAAGCTCTTTTTTTTTTCAAATTATTTAAAATGTGTCTCTTGTTTGTTTTTCCATCATATTGCTATTGCAGGGGCTTGAGGCGCAACGGATAACGCGTCTGCCTACGGAGCAGAAGATTCCAGGTTCGAATCCTGGCAAGCTCTTTTTTTTTTCAAATTATTTAAAATGTGTCTCTTGTTTGTTTTTCCATCATATTGCTATTGCAGGGGCTTGAGGCGCAACGGATAACGCGTCTGCCTACGGAGCAGAAGATTCCAGGTTCGAATCCTGGCTTGTTCGTTTGTTTTTCAAATTATTTAAAACGTTTCTCTGGTTTGGTTTTCCATCAAAGTGCTATTGCGGGGGCTTGTGGCGCAACGGATAACGCGTCTGCCTACGGAGCAGAAGATTCCAGGTTCGAATCCTGGGAAGCTCGTTTTTTTCAAATTATTTAAAACGTTTCTCTGGTTTGGTTTTCCATCATAATGCTATTGCGGGGGCTTGTGGCGCAACGGATAACGCGTCTGCCTACGTAGCAGAAGATTCCAGGTCCGAATCCTGTCAAGCTCGTTTTTTTTCTAATTACTTAAAACGTGTCTCTTGTTTGGTTTTCCATCTTATTGCTATTGCGGGGGCTTGAGGCGCAACGGATAACGCGTCTGCCTACGGAGCAGAAGATTCCAGGCTCGAATCCTGGCAAGCTCGGTTTTTTTTCTAATAATTTAAAACGTGTCTCTTGTTTGCTTTTCCATCATATTGCTATTGCGGGGGCTTGTGGCGCAACGGATAACGCGTCTGCCTACGGAGCAGGAGATTCCAGGTTCGAATCCTGGCAAGCTCGGTTTTTTTTCTAATTATTTAAAACGTGTCTCTTGTTTGGTTTTCCATCATAATGCTATTGCGGGGGCTTGTGGCGAAACGGATAACGCGTCTGTCTACGGAGCTGAAGATTCCAGATTCGAATCCTGGCAAGCTCGGTTTTTTTTCTAATTATTTAAAACGTGTCTCTTGTTTGGTTTTCCATCACATTGCTATTGCGGGGGCTTGTGGCGCAACGGATAACGCGTCTGCCTACGGAGCAGAAGATTCCAGGTTCGAATCCTGGCAAGCTCGGTTTTTTTTCTAATTATTTAAAACGTGTCTCTTGTTTGGTTTTCCATCATAATGCTATTGCGGGGGCTTGTGGCGAAACGGAAAACGCGTCTGTCTACGGAGCTGAAGATTCCAGATTCGAATCCTGGCAAGCTCGGTTTTTTTTCTAATTATTTAAAACGTGTCTCTTGTTTGGTTTTCCATCACATTGCTATTGCGGGGGCTTGTGGCGCAACGGATAACGCGTCTGCCTACGGAGCAGAAGATTCCAGGTTCGAATCCTGGCAAGCTCGTTTTTTTTTCAAATTATTTAAAACGTGTCTCTTGTTTGGTTTTCCATCACAATGCCATTGCGGGGGCTTGTGGCGAAACGGATAACGCGTCTGCCTACGGAGCAGAAGATTCCAGGTTCGAATCCTGGCAAGCTCTTTTTTTTTTCAAATTATTTAAAATGTGTCTCTTGTTTGTTTTTCCATCATATTGTTATTGCGGGGGCTTGTGGCGCAACGGATAACGCGTCTGCCTACGGAGCAGAAGATTCCAGGTTCGAATCCTGGCAAGCTCGGTTTTTTTTCTAATTATTTAAAACGTGTCTCTTGTTTGGTTTTCCATCATAATGCTATTGCGGGGGCTTGTGGCGAAACGGAAAACGCGTCTGTCTACGGAGCTGAAGATTCCAGATTCGAATCCTGGCAAGCTCGGTTTTTTTTCTAATTATTTAAAACGTGTCTCTTGTTTGGTTTTCCATCACATTGCTATTGCGGGGGCTTGTGGCGCAACGGATAACGCGTCTGCCTACGGAGCAGAAGATTCCAGGTTCGAATCCTGGCAAGCTCGTTTTTTTTTCAAATTATTTAAAACGTGTCTCTTGTTTGGTTTTCCATCACAATGCTATTGCGGGGGCTTGTGGCGCAACGGATAACGCGTCTGCCTACGGAGCAGAAGATTCCAGGTTCGAATCCTGGCAAGCTCTTTTTTTTTTCAAATTATTTAAAATGTGTCTCTTGTTTGTTTTTCCATCATATTGCTATTGCAGGGGCTTGAGGCGCAACGGATAACGCGTCTGCCTACGGAGCAGAAGATTCCAGGTTCGAATCCTGGCAAGCTCTTTTTTTTTTCAAATTATTTAAAATGTGTCTCTTGTTTGTTTTTCCATCATATTGCTATTGCAGGGGCTTGAGGCGCAACGGATAACGCGTCTGCCTACGGAGCAGAAGATTCCAGGTTCGAATCCTGGCTTGTTCGTTTGTTTTTCAAATTATTTAAAACGTTTCTCTGGTTTGGTTTTCCATCAAAGTGCTATTGCGGGGGCTTGTGGCGCAACGGATAACGCGTCTGCCTACGGAGCAGAAGATTCCAGGTTCGAATCCTGGGAAGCTCGTTTTTTTCAAATTATTTAAAACGTTTCTCTGGTTTGGTTTTCCATCATAATGCTATTGCGGGGGCTTGTGGCGCAACGGATAACGCGTCTGCCTACGTAGCAGAAGATTCCAGGTCCGAATCCTGTCAAGCTCGTTTTTTTTCTAATTACTTAAAACGTGTCTCTTGTTTGGTTTTCCATCTTATTGCTATTGCGGGGGCTTGAGGCGCAACGGATAACGCGTCTGCCTACGGAGCAGAAGATTCCAGGCTCGAATCCTGGCAAGCTCGGTTTTTTTTCTAATAATTTAAAACGTGTCTCTTGTTTGCTTTTCCATCATATTGCTATTGCGGGGGCTTGTGGCGCAACGGATAACGCGTCTGCCTACGGAGCAGGAGATTCCAGGTTCGAATCCTGGCAAGCTCGGTTTTTTTTCTAATTATTTAAAACGTGTCTCTTGTTTGGTTTTCCATCATAATGCTATTGCGGGGGCTTGTGGCGAAACGGATAACGCGTCTGTCTACGGAGCTGAAGATTCCAGATTCGAATCCTGGCAAGCTCGGTTTTTTTTCTAATTATTTAAAACGTGTCTCTTGTTTGGTTTTCCATCACATTGCTATTGCGGGGGCTTGTGGCGCAACGGATAACGCGTCTGCCTACGGAGCAGAAGATTCCAGGTTCGAATCCTGGCAAGCTCGTTTTTTTTTCAAATTATTTAAAACGTGTCTCTTGTTTGGTTTTCCATCACAATGCCATTGCGGGGGCTTGTGGCGCAACGGATAACGCGTCTGCCTACGGAGCAGAAGATTCCAGGTTCGAGTCCTGGCAAGCTCGGTTTTTTTTCTAATTATTTAAAACGTGTCTCTTGTTTGGTTTTCCATCATAATGCTTTTGCGGGGGCTTGTGGCGAAACGGATAACGCGTCTGTCTACGGAGCTGAAGATTCCAGATTCGAATCCTGGCAAGCTCGGTTTTTTTTCTAATTATTTGAAACGTGTCTCTTGTTTGGTTTTCCATCACATTGCTATTGCGGGGGCTTGTGGCGCAACGGATAACGCGTCTGCCTACGGAGCAGAAGATTCCAGGTTCGAATCCTGGTAAGCTCGTTTTTTTTTCAAATTATTTAAAACGTGTCTCTTGTTTGGTTTTCCATCACATTGCTATTGCGGGGGCTTGTGGCGCAACGGATAACGCGTCTGCCTACGGAGCAGAAGATTCCAGGTTCGAATCCTGGCTAGCTCGTTTGTTTTTCAAATTATTTAAAACGTTTCTCTGGTTTGGTTTTCCATCATAATGCTATTGCGGGGGCTTGTGGCGCAACGGATAACGCGTCTGCCTACGGAGCAGAAGATTCCAGGTTCGAATCCTTACAAGCTCGTTTTTTTTTATTATTTAAAACGCTTCTCTAGTTTGGTTTTCCATCATTATGCTATTGCGGGGGCTTGTGGCGCAACGGATAACGCGTCTGCCTACGGAGCAGAAGATTCCAGGTTCGAATCCTGGCAAGCTCGGTTTTTTTTCTAATTATTTAAAACGTGTCTCTTGTTTGGTTTTCCATCATAATGCTATTGCGGGGGCTTGTGGCGAAACGGATAACGCGTCTGTCTACGGAGCTGAAGATTCCAGGTTCGAATCCTGGTAAGCTCGTTTTTTTTTCAAATTATTTAAAACGTGTCTCTTGTTTGGTTTTCCATCACATTGCGATTGCGGGGGCTTGTGGCGCAACGGATAACGCGTCTGCCTACGGAGCAGAAGATTCCAGGTTCGAATCCTGGTAAGCTCGTTTTTTTTTCAAATTATTTAAAACGTGTCTCTTGTTTGGTTTTCCATCACATTGCTTTTGCGGGGGCTTGTGGCGCAACGGATAACGCGTCTGCCTACGGAGCAGAAGATTCCAGGTTCGAATCCATACAAGCTCGTTTTTTTTTTATTATTTAAAACGCTTCTCTAGTTTGGTTTTCCATCACATTGCTATTGCGGGGGCTTGTGGCGCAACGGATAACGCGTCTGCCTACGGAGCAGAAGATTCCAGGTTCGAATCCTGGCAAGCTCGTTTTTTTTTCAAATTATTTAAAATATGTCTCTTGTTTGGTTTTCCATCATATTGCTATTGCGGGGGCTTGAGGCGCAACGGATAACGCGTCTACCTACGGAGCAGAAGATTCCAGGTTCGAAACCTGGCTAGCTCGTTTGTTTTTCAAATTATTTAAAACGTTTCTCTGGTTTGGTTTTCCATCATAATGCTATTGCGGGGGCTTGTGGCGCAACGGATAACGCGTCTGCCTACGGAGCAGAAGATTCCAGGTTCGAATCCTGGCAAGTTCGTTTTTTTTTAAATTATTTAAAACGCTTTTCTGGTTTGGTTTTCCATCTTTATGCTATTGCGGGGGCTTGTGGCGCAACGGATAACGCGTCTGCCTACGGAGCAGAAGATTCCAGGTTCGAATCCTGGCAAGCTCGGTTTTTTTTCTAAGTATTTAAAACGTGTCTCTTGTTTGGTTTTCCATCATAATGCTATTGCGGGGGCTTGTGGCGAAACGGATAACGCGTCTGTCTACGGAGCTGAAGATTCCAGGTTCGAATCCTGGTAAGCTCGTTTTTTTTTCAAATTATTTAAAACGTGTCTCTTGTTTGGTTTTCCATCACATTGCTATTGCGGGGGCTTGTGGCGCAACGGATAACGCGTCTGCCTACGGAGCAGAAGATTCCAGGTTCGAATCCTGGCTAGCTCGTTTGTTTTTCAAATTATTTAAAATGTGTCTCTGGTTTGGTTTTCCATCATAATGCTATTGCGGGGGCTTGTGGCGCAACGGATAACGCGTCTGCCTACGGAGCAGAAGATTCCAGGTTCGAATCCTTACAAGCTCGTTTTTTTTTATTATTTAAAACGCTTCTCTAGTTTGGTTTTCCATCACATTGCTATTGCGGGGGCTTGAGGCGCAACGGATAACGCGTCTACCTACGGAGCAGAAGATTCCAGGTTCGAATCCTGGCAAGTTCGTTTTTTTTTAAATTATTTAAAACGCTTTTCTGGTTTGGTTTTCCACCATAATGCTATTGCGGGGGCTTGTGGCGCAACGGATAACGCGTCTGCCTACGGAGCAGAAGATTCCAGGTTCGAATCCTGGCAAGTTCGTTTTTTTTTAAATTATTTAAAACGCTTTTCTGGTTTGGTTTTCCATCATTATGCTATTGCGGGGGCTTGTGGCGCAACGGATAACGCGTCTGCCTACGGAGCAGAAGATTCCAGGTTCGAATCCTGGCAAGCTCGTTTTTTTTTTCAAATTATTTAAAACGTGTCTCTTGTTTGGTTTTCCAAATTATTTAAAACGTTTCTCTGGTTTGGTTTTCCATCATAATGCTATTGCGTGGGCTTGTGGCGCAACGGATAACGCGTCTGCCTACGTAGCAGAAGATTCCAGGTCCGAATCCTGGCAAGCTCGTTTTTTTTCTAATTACTTAAAACGTGTCTCTTGTTTGGTTTTCCATCATATTGCTATTGCGGGGGCTTGTGGCGCAACGAATAACGCGTCTGTCTAGGGAGCAGAAGATTCCAGATTCGAATCCTGACAAGCTCGTTTTTTTCTTTAAATTATTTAAAATGTGTCTCTTGGTTGGTTTTCCATCATATTGCTATTGCGGGGGCTTGTGGCGCAACGGATAACGCGTCTGCCTACGGAGCAGAAGATTCCAGTTTCGAATCCTGGCAGGCTCGTTTTTTTTTCAAATTATTTAAAATGTGTCTCTTGTTTGGTTTTCCAACATATTGCTATTGCGTGGGCTTGAGGCGCAACGGATAACGCGTCTGCCTACGGAGCAGAAGATTCCAGGTTCGAATCCTGGCTAGTTCGTTTGTTTTTCAAATTATTTAAAACGTTTCTCTGGTTTGGTTTTCCATCATAATGCTATTGCGGGGGCTTGTGGCGCAACGGATAACGCGTCTGCCTACGGAGCGGAAGATTCCAGGTTCGAATCCTGGGAAGCTCGTTTTTTTCAAATTATTTAAAACGTTTCTCTGGTTTGGTTTTCCATCATAATGCTATTGCGGGGGCTTGTGGCGCAACGGATAGGGGTCTCGCTTGAGCTTTTGTAGAGTGCGGTTGCCGATTTTTCCGCTCCGTTTTTCTAGTCTCTTCTTGCGTTTAAGCCTAGGCTTAGTGTTTTTTTAAATTTAATTTAGTATTCTATAATCCCAGTTTATTGAGTTGTTAATTAATTTTTAATCTTTGACCCTGCATTGCAGGGTCTTTAACCCCTTTAACTAATTTAAATTATGGAAGTTTTAAGACGTACGGTTTTCGTCGCTTCTGAAGCGACGGCCGTTAATTTGGTAGAAGATGATTTGAAAGCGCATTTTGGTTTGGATTCATATTCGTCAGTGGTCGCTACTTTGGGTGGCTTTTTTGTCACATTTATAACATTGGAAGATGCGGATACTTGCGTTGAACATGGTATGGAGATTGGAGGCGTAGAATGTGTCGTTGCAAAGGTTGGGAGCCGCGAGGTTTTGATGACGTTATCTGGTCTACCGGAATTTGTCACAGATGAAGCGGTGAAAGATAAGTTTGTCAGCATGAAATGCGAGATAAAGTCTGACGTGATGTGGGCGCGGGAAAATGGAAAATATTACGGCCAACGGTCGATAAAAGTGTCATTACCGGAGGGCGTGTCAAGTTTGCCTTATACTATTCGTATTCGTGATGTCTTGGGTCTTGAAACTAATTACCGTCTCCGCCACGACCGTCAGGCCAAGGTCTGTAACAAATGTTTTTCCACATCTCATTTATATCGCCAATGCCCCGATTTTCGTTGTCGAAAGTGCGACCTTCAAGGTCACGGAATCCGTCAATGTCCGGATTGGGAGAAGGGCGCCCAAGGCCGGCCTGCTCAAGTCAACGCAAAAGTGGGCAACGCTATTGTTCATGAATTGCCGATGGATCAGGGGGAAGCGGTGAATCCACAACTTCCACCCGACGTGGATGCGGTTACTCCTAAAGAAATGGCTGATAAAGATCCCTCCTCAAATTTATCGTTAAGCGCCGCTAAGAGACCGATTTCTACTTCCACTGGTAGTGATGATGGTGTCCGCCACACTGGTAATTTGTCTTTGTCCGCTTCGACTAGTAAATCGTCATATTCTAAAAGGCTCCGTGACAATAAAACTTTTGAGAAGGCCATAGCTATCAGGCGTTTTGGTTCGTGGGAAAAGCTTCGGATGGAGGCTCCAGAGAACGGGGATCAGTTGGCGGCGAAGGAGAAAGTGGATGGCGGTGGGACCTAAGTCGCAATGATGCGTTTGGCCAGTTGTAATATTCGTGGACTGCGGGATGATCAGAAGATTTTAGAGTTTTTGGAACTTAGTAAGCCGTATGACATTATTTGCCTTCAGGAGACGCATTGGTTAGCGGAGCACGCGCATCGGTTTAAGTCTCTATGGCGTGGTCAAGTATTTTTTGACAATGATTCGACGACCGGTTTTCGCGGCGTGGCAACGCTTGTTCGGCCGGGTTTATCTGCTATCGCTTCACGCGTGATCGTCAGTAATGAGGGACGGTTCGTTATTGTGTCGCTTAACTTCGATGATGTGTCGATAGATATTGTTAACGCGTACTTACCTAATGACGCGAATGATCGGGTGCCTTTTTACGCGCGGCTCCGAAATGAGGTTTCTCGTTTGCAGCGTCCAGTAGTCGTGGGAGATTTTAATGATGTCGTTAGTCGCACTCGGGACCGTTATCCTATTCCGCTGGCAGCATCTCGTTTACGCCCTACAGAGCTCTTCCACTTCATAAGCTCGCTCCATCTCGTTGATGTCTGGAGGGTCACGCATCCCCACGTGTTTGACTGGTCATGGGCAGGTTATGTTTTCGGGAAGTATGTACAATCGCGTATCGATTATATTTTTGTCCCCGAGTCGGAACGTAAAAATGTCCAGATTTGTCAAATTCTGCCGTGTTCGCTATCGGATCACAATTTCGTGGAACTGCGTTTTCATCTCGACGGGGTAGCCATAGGACCTGGTACGTGGTCTTTCAACGCAAGCTTTCTCGAATCGGATTCGTATCGTGACGCTGTGAGTCGCATTATTCGTCGTAGTCGTACTTGGCCGGAATTCTCCACGTCGGTCATTGCCTGGTACGAGAGGTTGAAGACTTCGTTGCGTGATCACGCTATGTTTTTTGGAAAATTACAAGCTACGCGTAGTCGCGAGCGTCGTACTGCGTTACGGTTAGCGGTAGACCAAGCTCATGTTGATTTCCGTAATGGTCTCATTGACGCGTCGGAGTTGACTTCTAAGACCGACGATCTTAATTTCTTTGATCGGAATTCCCTCCGGGGGGCCGTGATCCGTTCCAATCAATTGTGGCGGACGGACGGTGAACAGCCGACAGCCTATTTTTTACGCTTAGAAAAGTATCGCCAATGTAAGAAAAATGTACGGTACATCTATTCCGCGTCGCGCACTCTACTAGTAGATCCGTCGGATGTTCGTCATAGAATTTTCGAGCATTTTAGCGATATGTACAGAAGTCAACCTGTCAATCGCTTTTCGGTGGAGGAATACGCGGCGCATCTTCCAACTCGGTTATCGGACGACGCAAGTGCTATCTGTGATAGCCCGGTGACTTGGACGGATGTTACGTTAACCCTGGGGCAGCTTCCCAGTGGTAAGAGTCCAGGGAAGGATGGACTTACCAATGAATTTTGGAAATTCGTTCTTCCGCAAATTAAGGTTGAGTTTCTGGCGCTGATCTCTTTTTGCCAGGCGGACGGTTGCCTGCCTCCGAGTATGAAAGAAGGTATGATCGTGCTGCTGCCTAAGAGCGGCGACTTACGCTACGTTTCAAACTGGCGTCCTATCACGCTCCTCAATGCTGATTATAAGATTCTCGCGAAGATCCAGGCTATGCGGCTTTCGGCGGTTTTGCCGACGATAATTTCGGATCGTCAGACCGGCGCGATTAAAGGTCGTGGGGCAATAAGTACCCCTTCACTTTTACTTGACACTATCGATTACCTTCAAGGTGTAGACTCTGGTGGCATCCTGTTGAAGTTGGACTTGTCCAAAGCGTTCGATTGCGTGTCTTGGCCGTATCTCTTTGCTGTCTTGCGGGCTTTTGGATTCGGGCCAATTTTTTGTGGGTGGATTCAAACGTTTATCATAGGTAGCAGGTCATGTTTGAAGATTAATGGCTATCTAACTGAATTTTTCCAACTCGGACGCTCGGTTCGTCAGGGTTGTCCGCTTAGCCCCCTTCTTTACGTTCTAACATCCGAAGCCTTAGTTTTCGCGTTGGAGCGTCGACGGTCTATTGTCCGAGTTTCGTGGCCGGGCATCCATTCGGCTCCTCTTTTGCGCATTCACGTTGACGACAATACGGTAGTCGTTCGCGACCGGCAGTCGGTGGAGGAGGTTGTTGCTGAATATAACCGCTTTTCGGAAGGTTCGGGCGCAGTTTTAAATTTGGCCAAGTGTCGCGGTTTATGGCTTGGCTCAGATCGTTCCAATGTCCCTGAAGTAATTTCTGGGATAACTATTTCTTCGGATCCGCTAGAGGTTCTTGGCGTTTATGTTGGTTCGTCTCACAATGATACTCTGGAACTTAATTGGTCTTCGCGTTTAGAAAAATTTAAAAAAGTTTTACGAACTTGGCAAGCGCGGCATTTAACGGTTACCGGCAAAGTTATTTTAGTTAACACTTTGGCTATGTCCATTTTGTGGCATACTCTTCGATCGGTTCCGTTTCCTGACCGTTACGCGGTGGAGTTTCGCAAAGTGGCGTTGGCGTTCATCTGGGGTTCTAAGGCCCATAAGGTTTCGTACGATACTCTTACTCGCCTTAAGCGTTTGGGTGGCTATGGACTGATTGATTTGAAATGGAAAACGTGCGCGTTCCGTTTGAAGGCGTTGCAGGCGATTCTGCGCGCGGATTGTCCTTCTTGGCAGAGAGATCTTGCCGTGGCACTCTTGAATCCTTTTGACGGTACTTCCAGCCCCGGAATTAATGTTTTACGGTGCCAGTTAACTCAGCCGTTATTAAGTCGTCTTTCTCCGCGTTATCGCGAAATGTGGATTGCCTGGCAGACATTTCTCACTTCGCAGAATTTACGTCTACAGATGGCAGCCGATCCGTTCCACGAGCCGGTGTTTTATAGTCAGCGTGTTGATCTATCTACTCTGACTTCGCGGTCACGGCTTCCGTTTCTTTCGCACGGACTACTATGTCTCCGCGATTTTTGTTACGGAGTCGTACCTGGTTTTCTTCCAGAGGACAGTGTATTGGAACTATGCGATATTGATGCCTCGATGCAGCGGGCTCTGGATGTCAAACGCGTTTATTCCGTTATTAAAGAATCTTTGCCGAAAGTTTTTTTCGACCGCGTGTACGCTTCTTCGTCGCGGGTTCCAGTCGAGAACGCAATACGTGTTTTTTCCAAAGACAACACCGAATTGGACTATTTGGCGGCCTCGGCTAAAGAACTATATCAGCGCTACCTTTCGGTTCGAAATTACGAGTCATCCGGTGAGCTTAAGTGGCGGGAATATTTAGGAGGTCCCTTACCCAAACCAGGATGGAGTTGGTTAAAAGGACGAGTTTTAAGTCCCGAACAACGCGATAATAATTTAAGAATTGTTCATCACGCGCTATTTCTTAACAAACGTATTCATTTGTTCGATCCGCAGATCTCTCCCATGTGTACTTTTTGTAAAAACGCAGAAGAAACATTATCACATATATTATTTGGGTGTAGCATTGTTGAGGCCTGGTGGTCATGGCTATTTAAAGATAAACTTTGTTTAAAAGTCGATTATTTTACCAATCCCGGCTTTGTTCGAAATTGTTTTATTGTTTTTCAAGGTAAATGCCCGATATCTTTAAATTCTCACGAGTTAAAAATAATACATTTCATGGTATCTCTTTTAAAGTACCTTATTCTGGACTGCCGTTCCTTTTATAATTTCAATCAAAACATACCTCTCGTAGTAGTTCAACATAGATTTTATGCAAAATTTAAATGCGAAATACGTAAAACCATTAAAATTTTTAAAGATAAAGATAAAGAATTTACTAACATGTTGTCAAAAATATTTTAAGAACTCTAATTTAACAGTGTCAATAGTCTTTAAAAAGCACTCCAGTCTGTTTTAAGGGGTTAACTATTGTTCTTTAATTGCATTCATATATATATATCGCTTTCCAAGAGTTGGTTTTGGGTTAATATACACAAACGCATTAGAATTCCTGTATTTTTATGATTGTTGTTATTATTTTATAAATATTGGTCTCGCAACTTTTGTAATATACACTAAAAATGTATTTTTTAATGATATAATTAAAAAAAAAAAAAAAAAAAAAAAAAGTCTGCCTACGGAGCAGAAGATTCCAGGTTCGAATCCTGGCAAGCTCGTTTTTTTTCCAAATTATTTAAAACGCTTCTCTGGTTTGGTTTTCCATCATAATGCTATTGCGGGGGCTTGTGGCGCAACGGATAACGCGTCTGCCTACGGAGCAGAAGATTCCAGGTCCGAATCCTGGCAAGCTCGTTTTTTTTTCAAATTATTTAAAACGTGTCTCTTGTTTGGTTTTCCATCACATTGCTATTGCGGGGGCTTGTGGCGCAACGGATATAGCGTCTGCCTACGAAGCAGAAGATTCCAGGTTCGAATCCTGGCTAGCTCGGTTTTTTTTTCAAATTATTTAAAACGTGTCTCTGGTTTAATTTTCCATCATATTGCAATTGCGGGGGCTTGTGGCGCAACGAATAACGCGTCTGTCTAGGGAGCAGAAGATTCCAGATTCGAATCCTGGCAAGCTCGTTTTTTTCTTCAAATTATTAAAAATGTGTCTCTTGTTTGGTTTTCCATCATAATGCTATTGCGGGGGCTTGTGGCGCAACGGATAACGCGGCTGTCTACGGAGCAGAAGATTCCAGTTTCGAATCCTGGCAAGCTCTTTTTTTTTCAAATTATTTAAAACGTGTCTCTTGTTTGGTTTTCCATCATTTTGCTAATGTGGGGGCTTGTGGCGCAAAGGATAACGCGTCTGCCTACGGAGCAGAAGATTCCAGATTCGAATCCTGGCAAGCTCGGTTTTTTTTCTAATAATATAAAACGTGACTCTTGTTTGGTTTTCCATCATATTGCTATTGCGGGGGTTTGTGGCGCAACGGATAACGCGTCTGTCTACGGACCAGAAGATTCCAGGTTCGAATCCTGGCAAGCTCTTTTTTTTCAAATTATTTAAAACGTGTCTTTTTTTTGTTTTTCCAAATTATTTAAAACGTGTCTCTGGTTTGGTTTTGCATCATAAGGCTATTGCGAAGGCTTGTGGCGCAACGGATAACGCGTCTGCCTACGGAGCAGAAGATTCCAGGTCCGAATCCTGGCAAGCTCGTTTTTTTTTCAAATTATTTAAAACGTGTCTCTTGTTTGGTTTTCCATCACATTGCTATTGCGGGGGCTTGTGGCGCAACGGATATAGCGTCTGCCTACGAAGCAGAAGATTCCAGGTTCGAATCCTGGCTAGCTCGGTTTTTTTTTCAAATTATTTAAAACGTGTCTCTGGTTTAATTTTCCATCATATTGCAATTGCGGGGGCTTGTGGCGCAACGAATAACGCGTCTGTCTAGGGAGCAGAAGATTCCAGATTCGAATCCTGGCAAGCTCGTTTTTTTCTTCAAATTATTAAAAATGTGTCTCTTGTTTGGTTTTCCATCATAATGCTATTGCGGGGGCTTGTGGCGCAACGGATAACGCGGCTGTCTACGGAGCAGAAGATTCCAGTTTCGAATCCTGGCAAGCTCTTTTTTTTTCAAATTATTTAAAACGTGTCTCTTGTTTGGTTTTCCATCATTTTGCTAATGTGGGGGCTTGTGGCGCAAAGGATAACGCGTCTGACTACGGAGCAGAAGATTCCAGATTCGAATCCTGGCAAGCTCGGTTTTTTTTCTAATAATATAAAACGTGACTCTTGTTTGGTTTTCCATCATATTGCTATTGCGGGGGTTTGTGGCGCAACGGATAACGCGTCTGTCTACGGACCAGAAGATTCCAGGTTCGAATCCTGGCAAGCTCTTTTTTTTCAAATTATTTAAAACGTGTCTTTTTTTTGTTTTTCCAAATTATTTAAAACGTGTCTCTGGTTTGGTTTTGCATCATAAGGCTATTGCGAAGGCTTGTGGCGCAACGGATAACGCGTCTGTTTACGGAGCAGAAGATTCCAGGTTCGAATCCTGGCAAGCTCGTTTTTTTCAAATTATTTAAAACGTTTCTCTGGTTTGGTTTTCCATCATAAAGCTATTGCAGGGGCTTGTGGCGCAAAGGAGAACGCGTCTGCCTACGGAGCCGAAGATTCCAGGTTCGTATCCTGGCAAGCTCGTTTTTTTTTCAAATTATTTAAAACGTTTCTCTGGTTTGGTTTTCCATCATAATGCTATTGCGGGGGCTTGTGGCGCAACGGATAACGCGTCTGTCTACGGAGCAGAAGATTCCAGATTCGAATCCAGGCAAAAGAGTTTTTTTTTAAATTATTTAAAACGCTTCTCTGGCTTGTTTTAAATCATACTGCTGTTGCGGGGGCTTGTGGCGCAACGGATAACGCGTCTGCCTACGGAGCAGAAGATTCCAGGTTCGAATCCTGGCAAGCTCGTTTTTTTTTTCAAATTATTTAAAACGTGTCTCTTTTTTGGTTTTCCATCATAATGCTATTGCGGGGGCTTGTAACGCAACGGGTAACGCGTCTGCCTACGGAGCAGAAGATTCCAGGTTCGAATCCTGGCAAGCTCGTTTTTTTTCAACTTATTTAAAACGTGTCTCTTGTTTGGTTTTGCATCCTAATGCTATTGCGGGGGCTTGTGGCGCAACGGATAACGCGTCTGCCTACGGAGCAGAAGATTCCACGTTCAAATCCTGGCACGCTCGGTTTTTTTTCTAATTACTTAAAACGTGTCTCTTGTTTGGTTTTCCATCATATTGCTATTGCGGGGGCTTGTGGCGCAACGGATAACGCGTCTGCCTACGGAGCAAAAGATTCCAGGTTCGAATCCTGGCAAGCTTGGTTTTGTTTTTATTATTTAAAACGTGTCTCTTGTTTGGTTTTCCATCATATTGCTATTGCGGGGGCTTGTGGCGCAACGGATAACGCGTCTGCCTACGGAGCAGAAGATTCCAGGTTCGAATCCTGGCAAGCTCGGTTTTTTTTCTAATTATTTAAAACGTGTCTCTTGTTTGGTTTTACATTATATCGCTATTGCGGGGGCTTGTGGCGCAACGGATAACGCGTCTTCCTACGGAGCAGAAGATTCCAGGTTCGAATCCTGGCAAGCTCGGTTTTTTTTCTAATTATTTAAAACGTGTCTCTTGTTTGGTTTTCCATCATATTGCTATTGCGGGGGCTTGTGGCGCAACGGATAACGCGTCTTCCTACGGAGCAGAAGATTCCAGGTTCGAATCCTGGCAAGCTCGGTTTTTTTTCTAATAATATAAAACGTGACTCTTGTTTGGTTTTCCATCATGTTGCTATTGCGGGGGCTTGTGGCGCAACGGATAACGCGTTTGCCTACGGAGCAGAAGATTCCAGGTTCTAATCCTGGCAAGCTCGGTTTTTTTTTCTAATTATTTAAAAAGTGTCTCTTGTTTGGTTTTCCATCATATTGCTATTGCGGGGGTTTGTGGCGCAACGGATAACGCGTCTGTCTACGGACCAGCAGATTCCAGGTTCGAATCCTGGCAAGCTCTTTTTTTTTCAAATTATTTAAAACGTGTCTCTTGTTTGTTTTTCCAAATTATTTAAAACGTGTCTCTGGTTTGGTTTTGCATCATAAGGCTATTGCGAAGGCTTGTGGCGCAAAGGATAACGCGTCTGTTTTACGGAGCAGAAGATTCCAGGTTCGAATCCTGGCAAGCTCGTTTTTTTCAAATTATTTAAAACGTTTCTCTGGTTTGGTTTTCCATCATTAAGCTATTGCAGGGGCTTGTGGCGCAACGGATAACGCGTCTTCCTACGGAGCAGAAGATTCCAGGTTCGAATCCTGGCAAGCTCGGTTTTTTTTCTAATAATATAAAACGTGACTCTTGTTTGGTTTTCCATCATGTTGCTATTGCGGGGGCTTGTGGCGCAACGGATAACGCGTCTGCCTACGGAGCAGAAGATTCCAGGTCCGAATCCTGGCAAGCTCGTTTTTTTTCAAATTATTTAAAACGTGTCTCTTGTTTGGTTTTCCATCATATTGCTATTGCGGGGGCTTGTGGCGAAACGGATAACGCGTCTGTCTATGGAGCTGAAGATTCCAGGTTCGAATCCTGGATAGCTCGTTTTTTTCAAATTATTTAAAACGTGTCTCTTGTTTGGTTTTCCATCATAATGCTATTGCGGGGGCTTGTGGCGCAACGGATAACGCGTCTGCCTACGGAGCAGAAGATTCCAGGTTCGAATCCTGGCAAGCTCGTTTTATTTTTTCAAATTATTTAAAACGTGTCTCTTTTTTGGTTTTCCATCATAATGCTATTGCGGGGGCTTGTGGCGAAACGGATAACGCGTCTGTCTACGGAGCAGAAGATTCCAGGCGCGTTTGGTTTTTTGGAGAGTGCGGTTCGTTTTTCTTTGCTCTCCTCGTCTTCTCGCTAAGCCTTAGTTTCGGTTCTTTTTCTAACATTTTGTTTGCTTAATTTAAAATTTACTAATTCGCGCAGTTTATTTTTCGTTTTTCGTGCCCTCCTGGGTTTTCTTCTGAATTCCAGGATGGATGTTTTAAAACGTTCCATTTTTGTGGAATGCGTCGTGAAAGAAGTTTCGAAGCAAGAAATTTTGACGGCATGTATTTTGGATTACGGGCCTAATACGGTCTCGTCGGTTGTTGCTACGGAGGGTGGCTATTACGTCACCTTCTTACGCGAGGAAGAAGCGGAATTGTGTCTTTATGCTGGGATCGAAGTAGGAGAGACGCGTTTTGATGTGTCTGGGATAGCGAGGAAAACAGTTATTGTCCATATCTATGGTTTACCTGAGTTTGTGAGTGACGAAGCGGTGAAGGAGAAATTGGAAAGCTTACAATGTGAGTTGCGTGGCGGAATTATCTGGACTAAAAATGACGCCGGAATTTATTTTGGAATTCGTTCGGTCAAGGTTCGCCTTGCCGAATGTGTCAGTTCGTTACCGTACGGTCTAAAGATCAAAGACGTTTTAGGTCGGGAGACTTTTTATCAGGTTCGTCACTCCTCTCAGAGTAAAGTTTGTAATGGGTGTCTCTCTTCGAGCCACCTGTATAAAGACTGTCCCTCTTTTATCTGTTTTCGTTGTAAGAAGCAAGGTCATGTGGCTCGTTCCTGTCCAACTCGCTCTGAAGTTGTTGAATCCGCGGATACGGTCGCTGATAGGATGGTCGAAGAACAGGATGCGTGCCTGACTACTGATCAGGTTCTTTCAGACAAAGAGTCCTCTCAAGGCATGGTTGCCCAGGGGGGCGACAATGTTGATCGGCCAAAATTTACCAAGCACGTTACGAAGGACGTTGGTAAGAGATTCTTGACTTCGACGAGTGGCTCGGATGTTGATAAACGCCAGCCTCCTCCTAAGAAGACGAACGTCTACTCTACGGAATCGAATGCCATCGCACCTGCCAAGTTGCCTTCTACGTCCCTGCCAACTGTTGTCACGCCTGTCCCCGGTTCCTTTAATGCCATTAAAAATCGTCTCTCTTAACGTCAATGGTCTTCGGAATGTTAATAAGATGTCGGAAGTGCTTATTTTTATGGACGCGTATGATGTGGTTTTTTTACAAGAGACACACTGGACGAATGAACATGTGAGTACTTTTCGGAAAATTTTTCGCGGCCGCGTTTTTTGGGATAATGACCCTACTACTACTTTTTGCGGTGTAGCGACCTGCTTTCGGGCTGGGCTGGATATTGTTCCTTCGCGAGTTTTTCGAAGCGACTGTGGCCGATTTCTTTCTGTCTCCGCGGTAGTTGACGATGTTCCTATGGATTTCGCGAATATTTATGCTCCGAATGACGCGCCGTCGCGTTCTCTTTTTATGTCTTCGGCGAAGTTGTGGTGTTCGCTTTTACCTCGTCCGATTATAGCAGGGGATTTTAATGATATTTTAAACTCATCTCTCGATCGTCGCCCCGTTTCTAATCTTCGTTCCGCCGTTCCGCCTACGAGTTTTAAGCTTTGGCTTACCAGTCTTGATCTTTATGATCCCTGGAGGGCTTCTCACGCCGATCATTTTGATTATTATCACGACCCTTTAACTTTCGGGAGTGATCATCTTGTTATTTTTCTACTTTTTATCATTTTTTTCCCCTCAGCATAGCCCTCTAGGGACCATTCATATATTGTTTTTGTTTCATTTCATTTATCTGGCCTATTCTGGCAGCCCCGTAGCTTTTTCGTTTTTACACACCCCGATAAGATAAGGGGTCATCTATTTATCTTGTATATAAAGCCAAGACAACTTTGTACAAGGCAGTCAGTTTTTCTTTAGTTTTGTTTTAATCGTTTCTTCAAGGGTGATCAGAATGTGGTATACAGCATTCGGTGACGCGGTTCGACATGAAGGTTAAAAGTGCACGGTACTTGTGCGGGTATTTCGGTCGAATTCGTGGTTGTGCGCGATGACTTTGGTGTAGAAGTTATGTGCGGTTCTTCCTTGGAAGGTTACTTGAAGAGCGATAAGTACTTTTGAACATTTCCTTTATAATTTTTCTTTATTTCGTTTAAATGTATTGTGTAAACTGAAACTCTTATGTCCCGACCTAATTTCCTGCGAGTTTAGCAGACGATTATATGCCACCCCTTTTGTTAGACCAGAAACCCCGTAGATTTAGTTCTTTTGTTCAACTGTCAGAGCAGCCATACTCCTTTATCATCTAGTCTGTCAAATCCTCCACATCCGAAACTAAATACGAAATTGGTGATAGTTAACTATTTTTATTTACGTCAGGCTAGCCAAAGCCAGTTTCTTTATATTTATTTTTTTTAAACTAGTACAAATAAAAGAGTTACTGTTTTGCATAGCTACTATTGATTTCATTTACCTACTCTGTGACAATACCGACTCTAAGGATCCGAACAAATAAATTCGATACATACGGCACGGGGAAATAAGTATTTAAATTTCCCTCGAGTTTAGTGCGTGGGTCAGATTCTCAAGGTTACATTTGGAACTTTTTGAATCTTCCCTCCTTACTGATCTCCACGACTCCCCCCTCCCCCCCCTGAAAGTTATAGTGTCGTAATATTATACTCGTTCCGGTTTCGTATTCGGGAACTTTGTCATGTCGCGGATTGACTATTTATTTATTCGCCCAACGGATGCGCATAATTGTTCGCGGAATCTAATCTTGAATGTTCCTTTTTCTGACCACAAGGCCGTGTCTTTCGTCTTTGATCCCAGTGGCGTCCAGCGCGGCCCTGGGGTCTGGGCGTTTAACTCTACGTTACTTCAAGAGGAGCGCTTTCGTACGGGTATCCAGCGTATTGTTGATCGGAGTCGCGACACCGTCGAATACCGTGTAGATATTTTTCAATGGTACGAAAATCTTAAAGTTTGTATTAAGGATTACGCCATGTTCTACGGCAAAGCTCGCGCTCAGAAGTTGAGAAGTTCTCGCGCTGCTTTATTGGTTCGGATTTCTCACCTCGAGTCTCGCTACGTGTCCGATCCCACTTGTTTGCCGGAGTTGCTGGACGCTAAGCAGGCATTGGCGGATTTCGATTCTGAGGTGCTTTGTGGCCAGGTCGTACGCGCTAAGACGGATTTTAAAGAATTGGGTGAGCGACCCACGCGCTATTTTCTACGCCTGGAGACTCATCGTCAGAGTATAAAATCGATTGGTCGTTTAGTGTCTTCATCAGGAGAGGTCTTTCGCGACGGGCGTCTCATCCGTCAGCAAATTTTTGATTTCTATAATGCCCTTTATACTCATGAGCCTATTTGCGAGGCCCAGAGTCGAAGTTTTAGCAATCGGGTCCGGGACCGGGTATCGAAAGCTGATCGTGACGCGGTTGAGTTGCCTGTCACCTGGGAGGAACTCGAGCGGTCCTTGGGGTCTATGAAGCCCAATAAGAGTCCGGGACTTGATGGTTTGACGGTGGAGTTTTGGCGGTTTTTTCTTCCGCTTATTAAGGATGACTTTCTTCGCCTAGCCCATATCGCCCGTGACCAGGGTCAAATTCCGCGCAGCATGAAAATAGGTCTTATTATCCTTTTGCCCAAGACTGGTGATTTAACTCTTTTAAAGAACTGGAGGCCTATTACGTTACTCAATACTGATTATAAAATTTTATCCAAAGTTTTTGCTCTCCGAGTAGCGTCGCTTTTGCCGAACATTACGTCATCTACGCAAACGGGTGCGGTTCGTGGTCGGGACATTTCTACCTCCACGAGACTGTTGTCAGATGTCGCCGAGAACCTCCGCCTTCGCGAAGAGGGTGGCATTATGGTCCAGCTGGACCTTATGAAGGCTTTCGACCGGGTGGCATGGCCATATTTATTTGAGCTCTTAGCGGCCATGGGGTTTGGCCCGTTTTTCTGCAAGTGGATTCAAGCTTTTGTCGCGGGTTCCAGGGCCTGTGTCAAAGTCAATGGTCATTTGACTGATGTCTTTTCGTTAGGGCGGTCGGTTCGCCAAGGGTGCCCGCTTAGCCCTCTGCTATATGTTTTAGCCTCGGAACCTCTGTTTTCCGCGGTCACGTCGCACGAATCCATCCCGCCGGTACGGTTATCCGCGCATTCGGTTTTGCCGACTCTCTTTCAACATATGGATGACACCACGGTTGTAACTTCAACTTCTGCGACGTTTTTGCGGATTTCGGTCAAGCCTCCGGAGCGAAATTGAACCCGTCAAAGTGCCACGCGAAATGGCTTGGTCTATATCATGGTCGAGACCTTATCGAGATCAGCGGCGTAACGCTTTCTAGTTCACCTTTGAAAATTCTCGGTATTTGGATAGACTACGATTCTGTGCATTCGGCTCGCCTTCAATGGGAGGAGCGCTACGGCAAGTTCTCTCGGGTCTTACGGTCTTGGAAAGGTCGTACTCTCTCGGTCGTTGGCAAAGTTTTGGTTGTCAATGTGCTCGCTGCATCTATGCTCTGGCATATTTTAAAAACAGTCGATATTTCGCCTTTTTGGCTTCGTCAATTTCGGGAAGCCATTTTGAACTTCATTTGGGGCAATGGCCCTCATCTGGTCGCCTATGAGAGTCTTGTTCGGCCAACGCTGATCGGAGGGTTCGGGCTAGTAGACATTTGTACCAAAGTTAAGGCGTTTCGCGTTCGCGAAGCTCTTACGTTGTTTGCAGAGACTACTCCGGTTTTCGCTCGGGATCTTTCGTCGCAGATTCTTAATCTTTATGGCGGCGCCTTGCAATTGGGCCTACACGTTTTCCGGTTATCTATCACTTCTCGTTGCGCCGCTGGTCTTCCGTCTCGGTATGTTTCCATGCTGCTTGCTTGGAGGGATTTTCAGCACATTCGTGGCTGGACCTTTCCCGCTCTCTCGAATTTTTTGGACGAACCGCTTTTTTTAAATCCGCGTCTGTCGTTGCCACATTTTGGTCGTCTTGAGCGTGGGTTTTTCTCGCAAGCGGGTTTTCGGACAGTACGCGATCTGTGTTACGAGTACGTCCCCGGGTTCTTGCCGCCACAGGCGTGTTTAGACGCTACAGCCGATTCATCGCTCGTTTTGCCTCGGTCTCGGGTCTTGCTACTCTACCAAGAACTTATTGATGCAGTTCCTCCGCTTTGGTCCATGAGCATTCAACAAGGGGGGCGTCAATTGCGTCGCCCTCCGGTCGCGCACGAGGTCGGTTTATCGGTTATTGACGTGTCGGGCGAAAAGGTGTCTCTCGCTATCGCAGTGAGGCCCATTTACGCTGCGTTCGCGGAATCATTGTCTATCGAGTCGAGTGGAGAAGAACGCTGGCGTCGCTTTTTCGGCGGCCCTCTTCAACGTATTCGCTGGAAATTCGTGCGATCCAATTTTTTGGGTCCTTCGCTCTCTGCCATAAATTTACGCCTCCTTCATCATGGTTTCACGGTGAAGTCGCGTTTGGTGCACGCTCTAGTGGTACCGGATGATACGTGCATATATTGTCGGATAGACTCAGAGACGGTAGAACATCTCTTCGTAACGTGCCCCGTGGTTTCTCAATTATGGACTTGGCTATTCTGTGATATTTTGGAACTCAATCGTGATTTATATGGCGTTTCTTCGTATACGCGAAATTCTTTCCTTATTTTTGGTTTAATTAATAAAGACTTGCATAACTCTAAAATGTTTTGGACAGTGGTCCAGTTCCTTTGTGCTGTATTGAAAAGAGAAATTTGGTTATACCGGTGTTATTGTTCTTTTAATGATATTCAATTTAATCACTTTTTGTGTCAAAAGAAATTCCATGCAGTTTTAAAACTAGGATGTCGTTATAAGCAACAGAAATTACATTTAGATTTACCGTCAGATTTAATTTTATACAACATGTTAAACAAAATATTTGAATAGAATGCTTGTTGATTGCTTGTCCTCAATTCTATTTTGTGTTTTATAACCTCCAATCTTTATGATTGTATTGTAATTTTAATACTGTGAATAAAGGGTTTTTAAAAAAAAAAAAAAAAACGCGTCTGTCTACGGAGCAGAAGATTCCAGATTCCAGATTCGAATCCAGGCAAGCTCGGTTTTTTTTCAAATTATTTAAAACGTGTCTCTTGTTTGGTTTTCCATCATAATGCTATTGCGGGGGCTTGTGCCGCAACCGATAACGCGTCTGCCTACGGAGCAGGAGATTACAGGTTCGAATCCTGGCTAGCTCGTTTTTTTTCAAATTATTTAAAACGTTTCTCTGGTTTGGTTTTCCATCATAATGCTATTGCGGGGGCTTGTGCCGCAACGGATAAAGCGTCTGCCTACGGAGCAGAAGTTTCCAGGTTCGAATCCTGGCAAGCTCATTTTTTTTTTCAAATTATTTAAAACGTTTCTCTGGTTTGGTTTTCCATCATAATGCTATTGCGGGGGCTTGTGGCGCAACGGATAACGCGTCTGCCTACGGAGCAGAAGATTCCAGGTTCGAATCCTGGCAAGCTCGTTTTTTTTTCAAAATATTTAAAACGCTTCTCTGGTTTGGTTTTCCATCATAATACTATTGCGGGGGCTTGTGGCGCAACGGATAACGCGTCTGCCTACGGAGCAGAAGATTCCAGGTTCGAATCCTGGCTAGCTCGGTTTTTTTGTCAAATTATTTAAAACGTGTCTCTTGTTTGGTTGTACATCATTTCGCTATTGCGGGGGCTTGTGGCGCAATGGATAACGCGTCTGCCTACGGAGCAGAAGATTCCAGGTTCGAATTTTGGCAAGTTCGTTTTTTTTAAATTATTTAAAACGCTTTTCTGGATTGGTTTTCCATCATTATGCTATTGCGGGGGCTTGTGGCGCAACGGATAACGCGTTTGCCTACGGAGCAGAAGATTCCAGGTTCGAATCCTGGCAAGCTCGTTTTTTTTTCAAATTATTTAAAACGTGTCTCTTGTTTGGTTTTCCAAATTATTTAAAACGCTTCTCTGGTTTGGTTTTCCATCATAATGCTATTGCGGGGGCCTGTGGCGCAACGAATAAAGCGTCTGTCTAGGGAGCAGAAGATTCCAGATTCGAATCCTGGCAAGCTCGTTTTTTTTTCAAATTATTTAAAACGTGTCTCTGGTTTGGTTTTCCATCATATTGCTTTTGCGGGGGCTTGTGGCGCAACGAATAACGCGTCTGTCTAGGGAGCAGAAGATTCCAGATTCGAATCCTGGCAAGCTCGTTTTTTTTCTTCAAATTATTTAAAATGTGTCTCTTGCATGGTTTTCCATCATATTGCTATTGCGGGGACTTGTGGCGCAACGGATAACGCGTCTGCCTACGGAGCAGAAGATTCCAGGTTCGAATCCTGGCTAGCTCGGTTTTTTTTTTCAAATTATTTAAAACGTGTCTCTTGTTTGGTTTTACATCATATCGCTATTGCGGGGGCTTTTGGCGCAACGGATAACGCGTCTGTCTACGTAGCAGAAGATTCCAGGTTCGAATCCTGGCAAGCTCGTTTTTTTCAAATTATTTAAAACGTGTCTCTTGTTTGGTTTTCCATCATAATGCTATTGCGGGGGCTTGTGGCGCAACGGATAACGCGTCTGTCTACGGAGCAGAAGATTCCAGATTCCAGATTCGAATCCAGGCAAGCTCGGTTTTTTTTCAAATTATTTAAAACGTGTCTCTTGTTTGGTTTTCCATCATAATGCTATTGCGGGGGCTTGTGGCGAAACGGATAACGCGTCTGTCTACGTAGCAGAAGATTCCAGGTTCGAATCCTGGCAAGCTCGTTTTTTTCAAATTATTTAAAACGTGTCTCTTGTTTGGTTTTCCATCATAATGCTATTGCGGGGGCTGGTGGCGCAACGGATAACGCGTCTGTCTACGGAGCAGAAGATTCCAGATTCCAGATTCGAATCCAGGCAAGCTCGGTTTTTTTTCAAATTATTTAAAACGTGTCTCTTGTTTGGTTTTCCATCATATTGCTATTGCGGGGGCCTGTGGCGCAACGAATAAAGCGTCTGTCTAGGGAGCAGAAGATTCCAGATTCGAATCCTGGCAAGCTCGTTTTTTTTTCAAATTATTTAAAACGTGTCTCTGGTTTGGTTTTCCATCATATTGTTATTGCGGGGGCTTGTGGCGCAACGAATAACGCGTCTGTCTAGGGAGCAGAAGATTCCAGATTCGAATCCTGGCAAGCTCGTTTTTTTTCTTCAAATTATTTAAAATGTGTCTCTGGTTTGGTTTTCCATCATATTGCTATTGCGGGGGCTTGTGGCGCAACGAATAACGCGTCTGTCTAGGGAGCAGAAGATTCCAGGTCCGAATCCTGGCAAGCTCGTTTTTTGTCTAATTACTTAAAACGTGTCTCTTGTTTGGTTTTCCATCTTTTTGCTATTGCGGGGGCTTGAGGCGCAACGGATAACGCGTCTGCCTAAGGAGCAGAAGATTCCAGGCTCGAACCCTGGCAAGCTCGGTTTTTTTTCTAATAATTTAAAACGTGTCTCTTGTTTGGTTTTACTACATATTGCTATTGCGGGGGCTTGTGGCGCAACGGATAACGCGTCTGCCTACGGAGCAGAAGATTCCAGGTTCGAATCCTGGCAAGCTCGGTTTTTTTTCTAATTATTTAAAACGTGTCTCTTGTTTGGTTTTCCATCATAATGCTATTGCGGGGGCTTGTGGCGAAACGGATAACGCGTCTGTCTACGGAGCTGAAGATTCTAGATTCGAATCCTGGCAAGCTCGTTTTTTTTTCAAATTATTTAAAACGTGTCTCTTGTTTGGTTTTCCATCACATTGCTATTGCGGGGGCTTGTGGCGCGACGGATAACGCGTCTGTCTACGGAGCTGAAGATTCCAGATTCGAATCCTGGCAAGCTCGGTTTTTTTTCTAATTATTTAAACCGTGTCTCTTGTTTGGTTTTCCATCATATTGCTATTGCGGGGGCTGGTGGTGCAACGAATAACGCGTCTGCCTACGGAGCAGAAGATTCCAGGTTCGAATCCTGGCTAGCTCGTTTTTTTTCAAATTATTTAAAACGTGTCTCTGGTTTGGTTTTCCATCATATTGCTATTGCGGGGGCTTGTGGCGCAACGAATAACGCGTCTGTCTAGGGAGCAGAAGATTCCAGATTCGAATCCTGGCAAGCTCGTTTTTTTTCTTCAAATTATTTAAAATGTGTCTCTTGCTTGGTTTTCCATCATATTGCTATTGCGGGGGCTTGTGGCGCAACGGATAACGCGTCTGCCTACGGAGCAGAAGATTCCAGGTTCGAATCCTGGCTAGCTCGGTTTTTTTTTTTCAAATTATTTAAAACGTGTCTCTTGTTTGGTTTTACATCATATCGCTATTGCGGGGGCTTTTGGCGCAACGGATAACGCGTCTGTCTACGTAGCAGAAGATTCCAGGTTCGAATCCTGGCAAGCTCGTTTTTTTCAAATTATTTAAAACGTGTCTCTTGTTTGGTTTTCCATCATAATGCTATTGCGGGGGCTTGTGGCGCAACGGATAACGCGTCTGCCTACGGAGCAGAAGATTCCAGGTTCGAATCCTGGCTAGCTCGTTTTTTTCAAATTATTTAAAACGTGTCTCTTGTTTGGTTTTCCATCATAATGCTATTGCGGGCGCTTGTGGCGCAACGGATAACGCGTGTGCCCACGGAGCAGAAGATTCCAAATTCCAGATTCGAATCCTGGCAAGCTCGGTTTTTTTTCAAATTATTGAAAACGTGTCTCTTGTTTGGTTTTGCAGCATAAAGCTGTTGCGAAGGCTTGTGGCGCAACGGATAACGCGTCTATCTACGGAGCAGAAGATTCCTGGTTCGAATCCTGGCAAGCTCGTTTTTTTTCTAATAATTTAAAACGTGTCTCTTGTTTGGTTTTACTACATATTGCTATTGCGGGGGCTTGTGGCGCAACGGATAACGCGACTGCCTACGGAGCAGAAGATTCCAGGTTCGAATCCTGGCAAGCTCGGTTTTTTTTCTAATTATTTAAAACGTGTCTCTTGTTTGGTTTTCCATCATAATGCTATTGCGGGGGCTTGTGGCTAAACGGATAACGCGTCTGTCTACGGAGCTGAAGATTCTAGATTCGAATCCTGGCAAGCTCGTTTTTTTTTCAAATTATTTAAAACGTGTCTCTTGTTTGGTTTTCCATCACATTGCTATTGCGGGGGCTTGTGGCGCGACGGATAACGCGTCTGTCTACGGAGGAGAAGATTCCAGGTTCGAATCCTGGCAAGCTCGTTTTTTTCAAATTATTTAAAACGTGTCTCTTGTTTGGTTTTCCATCATAAAGCTATTGCGGGGGCTTGTGGCGCAACGGATAACGCGTCTGTCTACGGAGCAGAAGATTCCAGATTCCAGATTCGAATCCTGCCAAGCTCGGTTTTTTTTCAAATTATTTAAAACGTGTCTCTTGTTTGGTTTTCCATCATAATGCTATTGCGGGGGCTTGTGGCGAAACGGATAACGCGTCTGTCTACGGAGCTGAAGATTCCAGATTCGAATCCTGGCAAGCTCGGTTTTTTTTCTAATTATTTAAACCGTGTCTCTTGTTTGGTTTTCCATCATATTGCTATTGCGGGGGCTGGTGGTGCAACGAATAACGCGTCTGCCTACGGAGCAGAAGATTCCAGGTTCGAATCCTGGCTAGCTCGTTTTTTTTCAAATTATTTAAAACGTGTCTCTGGTTTGGTTTTCCATCATATTGCTATTGCGGGGGCTTGTGGCGCAACGAATAACGCGTCTGTCTAGGGAGCAGAAGATTCCAGATTCGAATCCTGGCAAGCTCGTTTTTTTTCTTCAAATTATTTAAAATGTGTCTCTTGCTTGGTTTTCCATCATATTGCTATTGCGGGGGCTTGTGGCGCAACGGATAACGCGTCTGCCTACGGAGCAGAAGATTCCAGGTTCGAATCCTGGCTAGCTCGGTTTTTTTTTTCAAATTATTTAAAACGTGTCTCTTGTTTGGTTTTACATCATATCGCTATTGCGGGGGCTTTTGGCGCAACGGATAACGCGTCTGTCTACGTAGCAGAAGATTCCAGGTTCGAATCCTGGCAAGCTCGTTTTTTTCAAATTATTTAAAACGTGTCTCTTGTTTGGTTTTCCATCATAATGCTATTGCGGGGGCTTGTGGCGCAACGGATAACGCGTCTGTCTACGGAGCAGAAGATTCCAGATTCCAGATTCGAATCCAGGCAAGCTCGGTTTTTTTTCAAATTATTTAAAACGTGTCTCTTGTTTGGTTTTCCATCATAATGCTATTGCGGGGGCTTGTGGCGAAACGGATAACGCGTCTGTCTACGTAGCAGAAGATTCCAGGTTCGAATCCTGGCAAGCTCGTTTTTTTCAAATTATTTAAAACGTGTCTCTTGTTTGGTTTTCCATCATAATGCTATTGCGGGGGCTGGTGGCGCAACGGATAACGCGTCTGTCTACGGAGCAGAAGATTCCAGATTCCAGATTCGAATCCAGGCAAGCTCGGTTTTTTTTCAAATTATTTAAAACGTGTCTCTTGTTTGGTTTTCCATCATAATGCTATTGCGGGGGCTTGTGCCGCAACGGATAACGCGTCTGCCTACGGAGCTGAAGATTCCAGATTCGAATCCTGGCAAGCTCGGTTTTTTTTCTAATTATTTAAAACGTGTCTCTTGTTTTGTTTTCGATCATATTGCTATTGCGGGAGCTGGTGGCGCAACGGATAACGCGTCTGCCTACGGAGCAGAAGATTCCAGGTTCGAATCCTGGCTAGCTCGTTTTTTTTCAAATTATTTAAAACGTTTCTCTGGTTTGGTTTTCCATCATAATGCTATTGCGGGGGCTTGTGCCGCAACGGATAACGCGTCTGCCTACGGAGCAGAAGATTCCAGGTTCGAATCCTGGCAAGCTCTTTTTTTTTCAAATTATTTAAAACGTTTCTCTGGTTTGGTTTTCCATCATAATGCTATTGCGGGGGCTCGGGCGCAACGGATAACGCGTCTGCCTACGGAGCAGAAGATTCCAGGTTCGAATCCTGGCAAGCTCGTTTTTTTTTTTCAAATTATTTAAAACGCTTCTCTGGTTTGGTTTTCCATCATAATGCTATTGCGAGGGCTTGTGGCGCAACGGATAACGCGTCTGCCTACGGAGCAGAAGATTTTAGGTTCGAATCCTGGCTAGCTCGGTTTTTTTGTCAAATTATTTAAAACGTGTCTCTTGTTTGGTTTTACATCATTTCGATATTGCGGGGGCTTGTGGCGCAATGGATAACGCGTCTGCCTACGGAGCAGAAGATTCCAGGTTCGAATCCTGGTGAGTTCGTTTTTTTTAAATTATTTAAAACGCTTTTCTGGTTTGGTTTTCCATCATTATGCTGTTGCGGGGGCTTGTGGCGCAACGGATAACGCGTCTGCCTACGGAGCAGAAGATTCCAGGTTCGAATCCTGGCAAGCTCGTTTTTTTTTCAAATTATTTAAAACGTGTCTTTTGTTTGGTTTTCCAAATTATTTAAAACGTGTCTCTGGTTTGGTTTTCCATCATATTGCTATTGCGGGGGCCTGTGGCGCAACGAATAAAGCGTCTGTCTAGGGAGCAGAAGATTCCAGATTCGAATCCTGGCAAGCTCGTTTTTTTTTCAAATTATTTAAAACGTGTCTCTGGTTTGGTTTTCCATCATATTGCTATTGCGGGGGCTTGTGGCGCAACGAATAACGCGTCTGTCTAGGGAGCAGATGATTCCAGATTCGAATCCTGGCAAGCTCGTTTTTTTTCTTCAAATTATTTAAAATGTGTCTCTGGTTTGGTTTTCCATCATATTGCTATTGCGGGGGCTTGTGGCGCAACGAATAACGCGTCTGTCTAGGGAGCAGAAGATTCCAGGTCCGAATCCTGGCAAGCTCGTTTTTTGTCTAATTACTTAAAACGTGTCTCTTGTTTGGTTTTCCATCTTTTTGCTATTGCGGGGGCTTGAGGCGCAACGGATAACGCGTCTGCCTAAGGAGCAGAAGATTCCAGGCTCGAATCCTGGCAAGCTCGGTTTTTTTTCTAATAATTTAAAACGTGTCTCTTGTTTGGTTTTACTACATATTGCTATTGCGGGGGCTTATGGCGCAACGGATAACGCGTCTGCCTACGGAGCAGAAGATTCCAGGTTCGAATCCTGGCAAGCTCGGTTTTTTTTCTAATTATTTAAAACGTGTCTCTTGTTTGGTTTTCCATCATAATGCTATTGCGGGGGCTTGTGGCGAAACGGATAACGCGTCTGTCTACGGAGCTGAAGATTCTAGATTCGAATCCTGGCAAGCTCGTTTTTTTTTCAAATTATTTAAAACGTGTCTCTTGTTTGGTTTTCCATCACATTGCTATTGCGGGGGCTTGTGGCGCGACGGATAACGCGTCTGTCTACGGAGGAGAAGATTCCAGGTTCGAATCCTGGCAAGCTCGTTTTTTTCAAATTATTTAAAACGTGTCTCTTGTTTGGTTTTCCATCATAATGCTATTGCGGGGGCTTGTGGCGCAACGGATAACGCGTCTGTCTACGGAGCAGAAGATTCCAGATTCCAGATTCGAATCCTGCCAAGCTCGGTTTTTTTTCAAATTATTTAAAACGTGTCTCTTGTTTGGTTTTCCATCATAATGCTATTGCGGGGGCTTGTGGCGAAACGGATAACGCGTCTGTCTACGGAGCTGAAGATTCCAGATTCGAATCCTGGCAAGCTCGGTTTTTTTTCTAATTATTTAAACCGTGTCTCTTGTTTGGTTTTCCATCATATTGCTATTGCGGGGGCTGGTGGTGCAACGAATAACGCGTCTGCCTACGGAGCAGAAGATTCCAGGTTCGAATCCTGGCAAGCTCGTTTTTTTTCAAATTATTTAAAACGTGTCTCTGGTTTGGTTTTCCATCATATTGCTATTGCGGGGGCTTGTGGCGCAACGAATAACGCGTCTGTCTAGGGAGCAGAAGATTCCAGATTCGAATCCTGGCAAGCTCGTTTTTTTTCTTCAAATTATTTAAAATGTGTCTCTTGCTTGGTTTTCCATCATATTGCTATTGCGGGGGCTTGTGGCGCAACGGATAACGCGTCTGCCTACGGAGCAGAAGATTCCAGGTTCGAATCCTGGCAAGCTCGTTTTTTTTTCAAATTATTTAAAATGTGTCTCTTGTTTGGTTTTCCATCATATTGCTATTGCGGGGGTTTGAGGCGCAACGGATAACGCGTCTGCCTACGGAGCAGAAGATTCCAGGTTCGAATCCTGGCTAGCTCGTTTGTTTTTCAAATTATTTAAAACGTTTCTCTGGTTTGGTTTTCCATCACAATGCTATTGCGGGGGCTTGTGGCGCAACGGATAACGCGTCTGCCTACGGAGCAGAAGATTCCAGGTTCGAATCCTGGCAAGTTCGTTTTTTTTTAAATTATTTAAAACGCTTTTCTGGTTTGGTTTTCCATCATTATGCTATTGCGGGGAATTGTGGCGCAACGGATAACGCGTCTGCCTACGGAGCAGAAGATTCCAGGTTCGAATCCTGGCAAGCTCGTTTTTTTTTTTCAAATTATTTAAAACGTGTCTCTTGTTTGGTTTTCCAAATTATTTAAAACGTGTCTCTGGTTTGGTTTTCCATCATATTGCTATTGCGGGGGCTTGTGGCGCAACGAATAAAGCGTCTGTCTAGGGAGCAGAAGATTCCAGATTCGAATCCTGGCAAGCTCGTTTTTTTTTCAAATTATTTAAAACGTGTCTCTGGTTTGGTTTTCCATCATATTGCTTTTGCGGGGGCTTGTGGCGCAACGAATAACGCGTCTGTCTAGGGAGCAGAAGATTCCAGATTCGAATCCTGGCAAGCTCGTTTTTTTTCTTCAAATTATTTAAAATGTGTCTCTTGCTTGGTTTTCCATCATATTGCTATTGCGGGGGCTTGTGGCGCAACGGATAACGCGTCTGCCTACGGAGCAGAAGATTCCAGGTTTCGAATTCTGGCAAGCTCGTTTTTTTTTCAAATTATTTAAAATGTGTCTCTTGTTTGGTTTTCCATCATATTGCTATTGCGAGGGCTTGTGGCGCAACGGATAACGCGTCTGCCTACGGAGCAGAAGATTCCAGGTTCGAATCCTGGCAAGCTCTTTTTTTTTTCAAATTATTTAAAATGTGTCTCTTGTTTGGTTTTCCATCATATTGCTATTGTAGGGGCTTGAGGCGCAACGGATAACGCGTCTGACTACGGAGCAGAAGATTCCAGGTTCGAATCCTGGCTAGTTCTTTGTTTTTCAAATTATTTAAAACGTTTCTCTGGTTTGGTTTTCCATCAAAATGCTATTGCGGGGGCTTGTGGCGCAACGGATAACGCGTCTGCCTACGGAGCAGAAGATTCCAGGTTCGCATCCTGGGAAGCTCGTTTTTTTCAAATTATTTAAAACGTTTCTCTGGTTTGGTTTTCCATCATAATGCTATTGCGGGGGCTTGTGGCGCAACGGATAACGCGTCTGCCTACGTAGCAGAAGATTCCAGGTCCGAATCCTGTCAAGCTCGTTTTTTTTCTAATTACTTAAAACGTGTCTCTTGTTTGGTTTTCCATCTTATTGCTATTGCGGGGGCTTGAGGCGCAACGGATAACGCGTCTGCCTACGGAGCAGAAGATTCCAGGCTCAAATCCTGGCAAGCTCGGTTTTTTTTCTAATAATTTAAAACGTGTCTCTTGTTTGCTTTTCCATCATATTGCTATTGCGTGGGCTTGTGGCGCAACGGATAACGCGTCTGCCTACGGAGCAGAAGATTCCAGGTTCGAATCCTGGCAAGCTCGGTTTTTTTTCTAATTATTTAAAACGTGTCTCTTGTTTGGTTTTCCATCATAATGCTATTGCGGGGGCTTGTGGCGAAACGGATAACGCGTCTGTCTACGGAGCTGAAGATTCCAGATTCGAATCCTGGCAAGCTCGGTTTTTTTTCTAATTATTTAAAACGTGTCTCTTGTTTGGTTTTCCATCACATTGCTATTGCGGGGGCTTGTGGCGCAACGGATAACGCGTCTGCCTACGGAGCAGAAGATTCCAGGTTCGAATCCTGGCAAGCTCGTTTTTTTTTCAAATTATTTAAAACGTGTCTCTTGTTTGGTTTTCCATCTTATTGCTATTGCGGGGGCTTGAGGCGCAACGGATAACGCGTCTGCCTACGGAGCAGAAGATTCCAGGCTCAAATCCTGGCAAGCTCGGTTTTTTTTCTAATAATTTAAAACGTGTCTCTTGTTTGCTTTTCCATCATATTGCTATTGCGGGGTTTGTGGCGCAACGGATAACGCGTCTGCCTACGGAGCAGAAGATTCCAGGTTCGAATCCTGGCAAGCTCGGTTTTTTTTCTAATTATTTAAAACGTGTCTCTTGTTTGGTTTTCCATCATAATGCTATTGCGGGGGCTTGTGGCGAAACGGATAACGCGTCTGTCTACGGAGCTGAAGATTCCAGATTCGAATCCTGGCAAGCTCGGTTTTTTTTCTAATTATTTAAAACGTGTCTCTTGTTTGGTTTTCCATCACATTGCTATTGCGGGGGCTTGTGGCGCAACGGATAACGCGTCTGCCTACGGAGCAGAAGATTCCAGGTTCGAATCCTGGCAAGCTCTTTTTTTTTTCAAATTATTTAAAATGTGTCTCTTGTTTGTTTTTCCATCATATTGCTATTGCAGGGGCTTGAGGCGCAACGGATAACGCGTCTGCCTACGGAACAGAAGATTCCAGGTTCGAATCCTGGCTAGTTCGTTTGTTTTTCAAATTATTTAAAACGTTTCTCTGGTTTGGTTTTCCATCAAAATGCTATTGCGGGGGCTTGTGGCGCAACGGATAACGCGTCTGCCTACGGAGCAGAAGATTCCAGGTTCGAATCCTGGGAAGCTCGTTATTTTCAAATTATTTAAAACGTTTCTCTGGTTTGGTTTTCCATCATAATGCTATTGCGGGGGCTTGTGGCGCAACGGATAACGCGTCTGCCTACGTAGCAGAAGATTCCAGGTCCGAATCCTGTCAAGCTCGTTTTTTTTCTAATTACTTAAAACGTGTCTCTTGTTTGGTTTTCCATCTTATTGCTATTGCGGGGGCTTGAGGCGCAACGGATAACGCGTCTGCCTACGGAGCAGAAGATTCCAGGCTCGAATCCTGGCAAGCTCGGTTTTTTTTCTAATAATTTAAAATGTGTCTCTTGTTTGCTTTTCCATTATATTGCTATTGCGGGGGCTTGAGGCGCAACGGATAACGCGTCTGCCTACGGAGCAGAAGATTCCAGGCTCGAATCCTGGCAAGCTCGGTTTTTTTTCTAATAATTTAAAACGTGTCTCTTGTTTGCTTTTCCATCATATTGCTATTGCGGGGGCTTGTGGCGCAACGGATAACGCGTCTGCCTACGGAGCAGAAGATTCCAGGTTCGAATCCTGGCAAGCTCGGTTTTTTTTCTAATTATTTAAAACGTGTCTCTTGTTTGGTTTTCCATCATAATGCTATTGCGGGGGCTTGTGGCGAAACGGATAACGCGTCTGTCTACGGAGCTGAAGATTCCAGATTCGAATCCTGGCAAGCTCGGTTTTTTTTCTAATTATTTAAAACGTGTCTCTTGTTTGGTTTTCCATCACATTGCTATTGCGGGGGCTTGTGGCGCAACGGATAACGCGTCTGCCTACGGAGCAGAAGATTCCAGGTTCGAATCCTGGCAAGCTCGTTTTTTTTTCAAATTATTTAAAACGTGTCTCTTGTTTGGTTTTCCATCACAATGCTATTGCGGGGGCTTGTGGCGCAACGGATAACGCGTCTGCCTACGGAGCAGAAGATTCCAGGTTCGAATCCTGGCAAGCTCTTTTTTTTTTCAAATTATTTAAAATGTGTCTCTTGTTTGTTTTTCCATCATATTGCTATTGCAGGGGCTTGAGGCGCAACGGATAACGCGTCTGCCTACGGAGCAGAAGATTCCAGGTTCGAATCCTGGCTAGTTCGTTTGTTTTTCAAATTATTTAAAACGTTTCTCTGGTTTGGTTTTCCATCAAAGTGCTATTGCGGGGGCTTGTGGCGCAACGGATAACGCGTCTGCCTACGGAGCAGAAGATTCCAGGTTCGAATCCTGGGAAGCTCGTTTTTTTCAAATTATTTAAAACGTTTCTCTGGTTTGGTTTTCCATCATAATGCTATTGCGGGGGCTTGTGGCGCAACGGATAACGCGTCTGCCTACGTAGCAGAAGATTCCAGGTCCGAATCCTGTCAAGGTCGTTTTTTTTCTAATTACTTAAAACGTGTCTCTTGTTTGGTTTTCCATCTAATTGCTATTGCGGGGGCTTGAGGCGCAACGGATAACGCGTCTGCCTACGGAGCAGAAGATTCCAGGCTCGAATCCTGGCAAGCTCGGTTTTTTTTCTAATAATTTAAAACGTGTCTCTTGTTTGCTTTTCCATCATATTGCTATTGCGGGGGCTTGTGGCGCAACGGATAACGCGTCTGCCTACGGAGCAGGAGATTCCAGGTTCGAATCCTGGCAAGCTCTGTTTTTTTTCTAATTATTTAAAACGTGTCTCTTGTTTGGTTTTCCATCATAATGCTATTGCGGGGGCTTGTGGCGAAACGGATAACGCGTCTGTCTACGGAGCTGAAGATTCCAGATTCGAATCCTGGCAAGCTCGGTTTTTTTTCTAATTATTTAAAACGTGTCTCTTGTTTGGTTTTCCATCACATTGCTATTGCGGGGGCTTGTGGCGCAACGGATAACGCGTCTGCCTACGGAGCAGAAGATTCCAGGTTCGAATCCTGGCAAGCTCGTTTTTTTTTCAAATTATTTAAAACGTGTCTCTTGTTTGGTTTTCCATCACAATGCTATTGCGGGGGCTTGTGGCGCAACGGATAACGCGTCTGCCTACGGAGCAGAAGATTCCAGGTTCGAATCCTGGCTAGCTCGTTTGTTTTTCAAATTATTTAAAACGTTTCTCTGGTTTGGTTTTCCATCATAATGCTATTGCGGGGGCTTGTGGCGCAACGGATAACGCGTATGCCTACGGAGCAGAAGATTCCAGGTTCGAATCCTTACAAGCTCGTTTTTTTTTTATTATTTAAAACGCTTCTCTAGTTTGGTTTTCCATCATTATGCTATTGCGGGGGCTTGTGGCGCAACGGATAACGCGTCTGCCTACGGAGCAGAAGATTCCAGGTTCGAATCCTGGCAAGCTCGGTTTTTTTTCTAATTATTTAAAACGTGTCTCTTGTTTGGTTTTCCATCATATTGCTATTGCGGGAGCTTGTGGCGCAACGGATAACGCGTCTGCCTACGGAGCAGAAGATTCCAGGTTCGAATCCTGGCAAGCTCGTTTTTTTTTCAAATTATTTAAAATGTGTCTCTTGTTTGGTTTTCCATCATATTGCTATTGCGGGGGCTTGAGGCGCAACGGATAACGCGTCTGCCTACGGAGCAGAAGATTCCAGGTTCGAATCCTGGCTAGTTCGTTTGTTTTTCAAATTATTTAAAACGTTTCTCTGGTTTGGTTTTCCATCATAATGCTATTGCGGGGGCTTGTGGCGCAACGGATAACGCGTCTGCCTACGGAGCGGAAGATTCCAGGTTCGAATCCTGGGAAGCTCGTTTTTTTCAAATTATTTAAAACGTTTCTCTGGTTTGGTTTTCCATCATAATGCTATTGCGGGGGCTTGTGGCGCAACGGATAACGCGTCTGCCTACGTAGCAGAAGATTCCAGGTCCGAATCCTGGCAAGCTCGTTTTTTTTCTAATTACTTAAAACGTGTCTCTTGTTTGGTTTTCCATCATATTGCTATTGCGGGGGCTTGTGGCGCAACGAATAACGCGTCTGTCAAGGGAGCAGAAGATTCCAGATTCGAATCCTGACAAGCTCGTTTTTTTTCTTCAAATTATTTAAAATGTGTCTCTTGCTTGGTTTTCCATCATATTGCTATTGCGGGGGCTTGTGGCGCAACGGATAACGCGTCTGCCTACGGAGCAGAAGATTCCAGGTTCGAATCCTGGCAAGCTCGTTTTTTTTCAAATTATTTAAAATGTGTCTCTTGTTTGGTTTTCCATCATATTGCTATTGCGGGGGCTTGTGGCGCAACGAATAACGCGTCTGTCTACGGAGCAGAAGAGGAGAGTCGCGTTTGGTTTTTTGGAGAGTGCGGTTCGTTTTTCTTTGCTCTCCTCGCCTGCTCGCTAAGCCTTAGTTTCGGTTCTTTCTCTAACATTTTGTTTGTTTAATTTAAAATTTACTAATTCGCGCAGTTTATTTTTCGTTTTTCGTGCCCTCCTGGGTTTTCTTCTGATATCCAGGATGGATGTTTTAAAACGTTCCATTTTCGTGGAATGCGCCGTGAAAGAAGTTTCGAAGCAAGAAATTTTAACGGCATGTATTTTGGATTACGGGCCTAATACGGTCTCGTCGGTTGTTGCTACGGAGGGTGGCTATTACGTCACCTTCTTACGCGAGGAAGAAGCGGAATTGTGTCTTTATGCTGGGATCGAAGTAGGAGAGACGCGTTTTGATGTGTCTGGGATAGCGAGGAAAACAGTTATTGTCCATATCTATGGTTTACCTGAGTTTGTGAGTGACGAAGCGGTGAAGGAGAAATTGGAAAGCTTACAATGTGAGTTGCGTGGCGGAATTATCTGGACTAAAAATGACGCCGGAATTTATTTTGGAATTCGTTCGGTCAAGGTTCGCCTTGCCGAATGTGTCAGTTCGTTACCGTACGGTCTAAAGATCAAAGACGTTTTAGGTCGGGAGACTTTTTATCAGGTTCGTCACTCCTCTCAGAGTAAAGTTTGTAATGGGTGTCTCTCTTCGAGCCACCTGTATAAAGACTGTCCCTCTTTTATCTGTTTTCGTTGTAAGAAGCAAGGTCATGTGGCTCGTTCCTGTCCAACTCGCTCTGAAGTTGTTGAATCCGCGGATACGGTCGCTGATAGGATGGTCGAAGAACAGGATGCGTGCCTGACTACTGATCAGGTTCTTTCAGACAAAGAGTCCTCTCAAGGCATGGTTGCCCAGGGGGGCGACAATGTTGATCGGCCAAAATTTCCCAAGCACGTTACGAAGGACGTTGGTAAGAGATTCTTGACTTCGACGAGTGGCTCGGATGTTGATAAACGCCAGCCTCCTCCTAAGAAGACGAACGTCTACTCTACGGAATCGAATGCCATCGCACCTGCCAAGTTGCCTTCTACGTCCCTGCCAACTGTTGTCACGCCTGTCCCCGGTTCCTTTAATGCCATTAAAAATCGTCTCTCTTAACGTCAATGGTCTTCGGAATGTTAATAAGATGTCGGAAGTGCTTATTTTTATGGACGCGTATGATGTGGTTTTTTTACAAGAGACACACTGGACGAATGAACATGTGAGTACTTTTCGGAAAATTTTTCGCGGCCGCGTTTTTTGGGATAATGACCCTACTACTACTTTTTGCGGTGTAGCGACCTGCTTTCGGGCTGGGCTGGATATTGTTCCTTCGCGAGTTTTTCGAAGCGACTGTGGCCGATTTCTTTCTGTCTCCGCGGTAGTTGACGATGTTCCTATGGATTTCGCGAATATTTATGCTCCGAATGACGCGCCGTCGCGTTCTCTTTTTATGTCTTCGGCGAAGTTGTGGTGTTCGCTTTTACCTCGTCCGATTATAGCAGGGGATTTTAATGATATTTTAAACTCATCTCTCGATCGTCGCCCCGTTTCTAATCTTCGTTCCGCCGTTCCGCCTACGAGTTTTAAGCTTTGGCTTACCAGTCTTGATCTTTATGATCCCTGGAGGGCTTCTCACGCCGATCATTTTGATTATTATCACGACCCTTTAACTTTCGGGAGTGATCATCTTGTTATTTTTCTACTTTTTATCATTTTTTTCCCCTCAGCATAGCCCTCTAGGGACCATTCATATATTGTTTTTGTTTCATTTCATTTATCTGGCCTATTCTGGCAGCCCCGTAGCTTTTTCGTTTTTACACACCCCGATAAGATAAGGGGTCATCTATTTATCTTGTATATAAAGCCAAGACAACTTTGTACAAGGCAGTCAGTTTTTCTTTAGTTTTGTTTTAATCGTTTCTTCAAGGGTGATCAGAATGTGGTATACAGCATTCGGTGACGCGGTTCGACATGAAGGTTAAAAGTGCACGGTACTTGTGCGGGTATTTCGGTCGAATTCGTGGTTGTGCGCGATGACTTTGGTGTAGAAGTTATGTGCGGTTCTTCCTTGGAAGGTTACTTGAAGAGCGATAAGTACTTTTGAACATTTCCTTTATAATTTTTCTTTATTTCGTTTAAATGTATTGTGTAAACTGAAACTCTTATGTCCCGACCTAATTTCCTGCGAGTTTAGCAGACGATTATATGCCACCCCTTTTGTTAGACCAGAAACCCCGTAGATTTAGTTCTTTTGTTCAACTGTCAGAGCAGCCATACTCCTTTATCATCTAGTCTGTCAAATCCTCCACATCCGAAACTAAATACGAAATTGGTGATAGTTAACTATTTTTATTTACGTCAGGCTAGCCAAAGCCAGTTTCTTTATATTTATTTTTTTTAAACTAGTACAAATAAAAGAGTTACTGTTTTGCATAGCTACTATTGATTTCATTTACCTACTCTGTGACAATACCGACTCTAAGGATCCGAACAAATAAATTCGATACATACGGCACGGGGAAATAAGTATTTAAATTTCCCTCGAGTTTAGTGCGTGGGTCAGATTCTCAAGGTTACATTTGGAACTTTTTGAATCTTCCCTCCTTACTGATCTCCACGACTCCCCCCTCCCCCCCCTGAAAGTTATAGTGTCGTAATATTATACTCGTTCCGGTTTCGTATTCGGGAACTTTGTCATGTCGCGGATTGACTATTTATTTATTCGCCCAACGGATGCGCATAATTGTTCGCGGAATCTAATCTTGAATGTTCCTTTTTCTGACCACAAGGCCGTGTCTTTCGTCTTTGATCCCAGTGGCGTCCAGCGCGGCCCTGGGGTCTGGGCGTTTAACTCTACGTTACTTCAAGAGGAGCGCTTTCGTACGGGTATCCAGCGTATTGTTGATCGGAGTCGCGACACCGTCGAATACCGTGTAGATATTTTTCAATGGTACGAAAATCTTAAAGTTTGTATTAAGGATTACGCCATGTTCTACGGCAAAGCTCGCGCTCAGAAGTTGAGAAGTTCTCGCGCTGCTTTATTGGTTCGGATTTCTCACCTCGAGTCTCGCTACGTGTCCGATCCCACTTGTTTGCCGGAGTTGCTGGACGCTAAGCAGGCATTGGCGGATTTCGATTCTGAGGTGCTTTGTGGCCAGGTCGTACGCGCTAAGACGGATTTTAAAGAATTGGGTGAGCGACCCACGCGCTATTTTCTACGCCTGGAGACTCATCGTCAGAGTATAAAATCGATTGGTCGTTTAGTGTCTTCATCAGGAGAGGTCTTTCGCGACGGGCGTCTCATCCGTCAGCAAATTTTTGATTTCTATAATGCCCTTTATACTCATGAGCCTATTTGCGAGGCCCAGAGTCGAAGTTTTAGCAATCGGGTCCGGGACCGGGTATCGAAAGCTGATCGTGACGCGGTTGAGTTGCCTGTCACCTGGGAGGAACTCGAGCGGTCCTTGGGGTCTATGAAGCCCAATAAGAGTCCGGGACTTGATGGTTTGACGGTGGAGTTTTGGCGGTTTTTTCTTCCGCTTATTAAGGATGACTTTCTTCGCCTAGCCCATATCGCCCGTGACCAGGGTCAAATTCCGCGCAGCATGAAAATAGGTCTTATTATCCTTTTGCCCAAGACTGGTGATTTAACTCTTTTAAAGAACTGGAGGCCTATTACGTTACTCAATACTGATTATAAAATTTTATCCAAAGTTTTTGCTCTCCGAGTAGCGTCGCTTTTGCCGAACATTACGTCATCTACGCAAACGGGTGCGGTTCGTGGTCGGGACATTTCTACCTCCACGAGACTGTTGTCAGATGTCGCCGAGAACCTCCGCCTTCGCGAAGAGGGTGGCATTATGGTCCAGCTGGACCTTATGAAGGCTTTCGACCGGGTGGCATGGCCATATTTATTTGAGCTCTTAGCGGCCATGGGGTTTGGCCCGTTTTTCTGCAAGTGGATTCAAGCTTTTGTCGCGGGTTCCAGGGCCTGTGTCAAAGTCAATGGTCATTTGACTGATGTCTTTTCGTTAGGGCGGTCGGTTCGCCAAGGGTGCCCGCTTAGCCCTCTGCTATATGTTTTAGCCTCGGAACCTCTGTTTTCCGCGGTCACGTCGCACGAATCCATCCCGCCGGTACGGTTATCCGCGCATTCGGTTTTGCCGACTCTCTTTCAACATATGGATGACACCACGGTTGTAACTTCAACTTCTGCGACGTTTTTGCGGATTTCGGTCAAGCCTCCGGAGCGAAATTGAACCCGTCAAAGTGCCACGCGAAATGGCTTGGTCTATATCATGGTCGAGACCTTATCGAGATCAGCGGCGTAACGCTTTCTAGTTCACCTTTGAAAATTCTCGGTATTTGGATAGACTACGATTCTGTGCATTCGGCTCGCCTTCAATGGGAGGAGCGCTACGGCAAGTTCTCTCGGGTCTTACGGTCTTGGAAAGGTCGTACTCTCTCGGTCGTTGGCAAAGTTTTGGTTGTCAATGTGCTCGCTGCATCTATGCTCTGGCATATTTTAAAAACAGTCGATATTTCGCCTTTTTGGCTTCGTCAATTTCGGGAAGCCATTTTGAACTTCATTTGGGGCAATGGCCCTCATCTGGTCGCCTATGAGAGTCTTGTTCGGCCAACGCTGATCGGAGGGTTCGGGCTAGTAGACATTTGTACCAAAGTTAAGGCGTTTCGCGTTCGCGAAGCTCTTACGTTGTTTGCAGAGACTACTCCGGTTTTCGCTCGGGATCTTTCGTCGCAGATTCTTAATCTTTATGGCGGCGCCTTGCAATTGGGCCTACACGTTTTCCGGTTATCTATCACTTCTCGTTGCGCCGCTGGTCTTCCGTCTCGGTATGTTTCCATGCTGCTTGCTTGGAGGGATTTTCAGCACATTCGTGGCTGGACCTTTCCCGCTCTCTCGAATTTTTTGGACGAACCGCTTTTTTTAAATCCGCGTCTGTCGTTGCCACATTTTGGTCGTCTTGAGCGTGGGTTTTTCTCGCAAGCGGGTTTTCGGACAGTACGCGATCTGTGTTACGAGTACGTCCCCGGGTTCTTGCCGCCACAGGCGTGTTTAGACGCTACAGCCGATTCATCGCTCGTTTTGCCTCGGTCTCGGGTCTTGCTACTCTACCAAGAACTTATTGATGCAGTTCCTCCGCTTTGGTCCATGAGCATTCAACAAGGGGGGCGTCAATTGCGTCGCCCTCCGGTCGCGCACGAGGTCGGTTTATCGGTTATTGACGTGTCGGGCGAAAAGGTGTCTCTCGCTATCGCAGTGAGGCCCATTTACGCTGCGTTCGCGGAATCATTGTCTATCGAGTCGAGTGGCGAAGAACGCTGGCGTCGCTTTTTCGGCGGCCCTCTTCAACGTATTCGCTGGAAATTCGTGCGATCCAATTTTTTGGGTCCTTCGCTCTCTGCCATAAATTTACGCCTCCTTCATCATGGTTTCACGGTGAAGTCGCGTTTGGTGCACGCTCTAGTGGTACCGGATGATACGTGCATATATTGTCGGATAGACTCAGAGACGGTAGAACATCTCTTCGTAACGTGCCCCGTGGTTTCTCAATTATGGACTTGGCTATTCTGTGATATTTTGGAACTCAATCGTGATTTATATGGCGTTTCTTCGTATACGCGAAATTCTTTCCTTATTTTTGGTTTAATTAATAAAGACTTGCATAACTCTAAAATGTTTTGGACAGTGGTCCAGTTCCTTTGTGCTGTATTGAAAAGAGAAATTTGGTTATACCGGTGTTATTGTTCTTTTAATGATATTCAATTTAATCACTTTTTGTGTCAAAAGAAATTCCATGCAGTTTTAAAACTAGGATGTCGTTATAAGCAACAGAAATTACATTTAGATTTACCGTCAGATTTAATTTTATACAACATGTTAAACAAAATATTTGAATAGAATGCTTGTTGATTGCTTGTCCTCAATTCTATTTTGTGTTTTATAACCTCCAATCTTTATGATTGTATTGTAATTTTAATACTGTGAATAAAGGGTTTTTAAAAAAAAAAAAAAAACGCGTCTGTCTACGGAGCAGAAGATTCCAGATTCCAGATTCGAATCCAGGCAAGCTCGGTTTTTTTTCAAATTATTTAAAACGTGTCTCTTGTTTGGTTTTCCATCATAATGCTATTGCGGGGGCTTGTGCCGCAACCGATAACGCGTCTGCCTACGGAGCAGGAGATTCCAGGTTCGAATCCTGGCTAGCTCGTTTTTTTTCAAATTATTTAAAACGTTTCTCTGGTTTGGTTTTCCATCATAATGCTATTGCGGGGGCTTGTGCCGCAACGGATAAAGCGTCTGCCTACGGAGCAGAAGTTTCCAGGTTCGAATCCTGGCAAGCTCATTTTTTTTTTCAAATTATTTAAAACGTTTCTCTGGTTTGGTTTTCCATCATAATGCTATTGCGGGGGCTTGTGGCGCAACGGATAACGCGTCTGCCTACGGAGCAGAAGATTCCAGGTTCGAATCCTGGCAAGCTCGTTTTTTTTTCAAAATATTTAAAACGCTTCTCTGGTTTGGTTTTCCATCATAATACTATTGCGGGGGCTTGTGGCGCAACGGATAACGCGTCTGCCTACGGAGCAGAAGATTCCAGGTTCGAATCCTGGCTAGCTCGGTTTTTTTGTCAAATTATTTAAAACGTGTCTCTTGTTTGGTTGTACATCATTTCGCTATTGCGGGGGCTTGTGGCGCAATGGATAACGCGTCTGCCTACGGAGCAGAAGATTCCAGGTTCGAATTTTGGCAAGTTCGTTTTTTTTAAATTATTTAAAACGCTTTTCTGGATTGGTTTTCCATCATTATGCTATTGCGGGGGCTTGTGGCGCAACGGATAACGCGTTTGCCTACGGAGCAGAAGATTCCAGGTTCGAATCCTGGCAAGCTCGTTTTTTTTTCAAATTATTTAAAACGTGTCTCTTGTTTGGTTTTCCAAATTATTTAAAACGCTTCTCTGGTTTGGTTTTCCATCATAATGCTATTGCGGGGGCCTGTGGCGCAACGAATAAAGCGTCTGTCTAGGGAGCAGAAGATTCCAGATTCGAATCCTGGCAAGCTCGTTTTTTTTCAAATTATTTAAAACGTGTCTCTGGTTTGGTTTTCCATCATATTGCTTTTGCGGGGGCTTGTGGCGCAACGAATAACGCGTCTGTCTAGGGAGCAGAAGATTCCAGATTCGAATCCTGGCAAGCTCGTTTTTTTTCTTCAAATTATTTAAAATGTGTCTCTTGCATGGTTTTCCATCATATTGCTATTGCGGGGACTTGTGGCGCAACGGATAACGCGTCTGCCTACGGAGCAGAAGATTCCAGGTTCGAATCCTGGCTAGCTCGGTTTTTTTTTTCAAATTATTTAAAACGTGTCTCTTGTTTGGTTTTACATCATATCGCTATTGCGGGGGCTTTTGGCGCAACGGATAACGCGTCTGTCTACGTAGCAGAAGATTCCAGGTTCGAATCCTGGCAAGCTCGTTTTTTTCAAATTATTTAAAACGTGTCTCTTGTTTGGTTTTCCATCATAATGCTATTGCGGGGGCTTGTGGCGCAACGGATAACGCGTCTGTCTACGGAGCAGAAGATTCCAGATTCCAGATTCGAATCCAGGCAAGCTCGGTTTTTTTTCAAATTATTTAAAACGTGTCTCTTGTTTGGTTTTCCATCATAATGCTATTGCGGGGGCTTGTGGCGAAACGGATAACGCGTCTGTCTACGTAGCAGAAGATTCCAGGTTCGAATCCTGGCAAGCTCGTTTTTTTCAAATTATTTAAAACGTGTCTCTTGTTTGGTTTTCCATCATAATGCTATTGCGGGGGCTGGTGGCGCAACGGATAACGCGTCTGTCTACGGAGCAGAAGATTCCAGATTCCAGATTCGAATCCAGGCAAGCTCGGTTTTTTTTCAAATTATTTAAAACGTGTCTCTTGTTTGGTTTTCCATCATAATGCTATTGCGGGGGCTTGTGCCGCAACGGATAACGCGTCTGCCTACGGAGCTGAAGATTCCAGATTCGAATCCTGGCAAGCTCGGTTTTTTTTCTAATTATTTAAAACGTGTCTCTTGTTTTGTTTTCCATCATATTGCTATTGCGGGAGCTGGTGGCGCAACGGATAACGCGTCTGCCTACGGAGCAGAAGATTCCAGGTTCGAATCCTGGCTAGCTCGTTTTTTTTCAAATTATTTAAAACGTTTCTCTGGTTTGGTTTTCCATCATAATGCTATTGCGGGGGCTTGTGCCGCAACGGATAACGCGTCTGCCTACGGAGCAGAAGATTCCAGGTTCGAATCCTGGCAAGCTCTTTTTTTTTCAAATTATTTAAAACGTTTCTCTGGTTTGGTTTTCCATCATAATGCTATTGCGGGGGCTCGGGCGCAACGGATAACGCGTCTGCCTACGGAGCAGAAGATTCCAGGTTCGAATCCTGGCAAGCTCGTTTTTTTTTTCAAATTATTTAAAACGCTTCTCTGGTTTGGTTTTCCATCATAATGCTATTGCGAGGGCTTGTGGCGCAACGGATAACGCGTCTGCCTACGGAGCAGAAGATTCCAGGTTCGAATCCTGGCTAGCTCGGTTTTTTTGTCAAATTATTTAAAACGTGTCTCTTGTTTGGTTTTACATCATTTCGATATTGCGGGGGCTTGTGGCGCAATGGATAACGCGTCTGCCTACGGAGCAGAAGATTCCAGGTTCGAATCCTGGTGAGTTCATTTTTTTTAAATTATTTAAAACACTTTTCTGGTTTGGTTTTCCATCATTATGCTGTTGCGGGGGCTTGTGGCGCAACGGATAACGCGTCTGCCTACGGAGCAGAAGATTCCAGGTTCGAATCCTGGCAAGCTCGTTTTTTTTTCAAATTATTTAAAACGTGTCTTTTGTTTGGTTTTCCAAATTATTTAAAACGTGTCTCTGGTTTGGTTTTCCATCATATTGCTATTGCGGGGGCCTGTGGCGCAACGAATAAAGCGTCTGTCTAGGGAGCAGAAGATTCCAGATTCGAATCCTGGCAAGCTCGTTTTTTTTTCAAATTATTTAAAACGTGTCTCTGGTTTGGTTTTCCATCATATTGCTATTGCGGGGGCTTGTGGCGCAACGAATAACGCGTCTGTCTAGGGAGCAGAAGATTCCAGATTCGAATCCTGGCAAGCTCGTTTTTTTTCTTCAAATTATTTAAAATGTGTCTCTGGTTTGGTTTTCCATCATATTGCTATTGCGGGGGCTTGTGGCGCAACGAATAACGCGTCTGTCTAGGGAGCAGAAGATTCCAGGTCCGAATCCTGGCAAGCTCGTTTTTTGTCTAATTACTTAAAACGTGTCTCTTGTTTGGTTTTCCATCTTTTTGCTATTGCGGGGGCTTGAGGCGCAACGGATAACGCGTCTGCCTAAGGAGCAGAAGATTCCAGGCTCGAACCCTGGCAAGCTCGGTTTTTTTTCTAATAATTTAAAACGTGTCTCTTGTTTGGTTTTACTACATATTGCTATTGCGGGGGCTTGTGGCGAAACGGATAACGCGTCTGTCTACGGAGCTGAAGATTCTAGATTCGAATCCTGGCAAGCTCGTTTTTTTTTCAAATTATTTAAAACGTGTCTCTTGTTTGGTTTTCCATCACATTGCTATTGCGGGGGCTTGTGGCGCGACGGATAACGCGTCTGTCTACGGAGCTGAAGATTCCAGATTCGAATCCTGGCAAGCTCGGTTTTTTTTCTAATTATTTAAACCGTGTCTCTTGTTTGGTTTTCCATCATATTGCTATTGCGGGGGCTGGTGGTGCAACGAATAACGCGTCTGCCTACGGAGCAGAAGATTCCAGGTTCGAATCCTGGCTAGCTCGTTTTTTTTCAAATTATTTAAAACGTGTCTCTGGTTTGGTTTTCCATCATATTGCTATTGCGGGGGCTTGTGGCGCAACGAATAACGCGTCTGTCTAGGGAGCAGAAGATTCCAGATTCGAATCCTGGCAAGCTCGTTTTTTTTCTTCAAATTATTTAAAATGTGTCTCTTGCTTGGTTTTCCATCATATTGCTATTGCGGGGGCTTGTGGCGCAACGGATAACGCGTCTGCCTACGGAGCAGAAGATTCCAGGTTCGAATCCTGGCTAGCTCGGTTTTTTTTTTCAAATTATTTAAAACGTGTCTCTTGTTTGGTTTTACATCATATCGCTATTGCGGGGGCTTTTGGCGCAACGGATAACGCGTCTGTCTACGTAGCAGAAGATTCCAGGTTCGAATCCTGGCAAGCTCGTTTTTTTCAAATTATTTAAAACGTGTCTCTTGTTTGGTTTTCCATCATAATGCTATTGCGGGGGCTTGTGGCGCAACGGATAACGCGTCTGCCTACGGAGCAGAAGATTCCAGGTTCGAATCCTGGCTAGCTCGGTTTTTTTTTTCAAATTATTTAAAACGTGTCTCTTGTTTGGTTTTACATCATATCGCTATTGCGGGGGCTTTTGGCGCAACGGATAACGCGTCTGTCTACGTAGCAGAAGATTCCAGGTTCGAATCCTGGCAAGCTCGTTTTTTTCAAATTATTTAAAACGTGTCTCTTGTTTGGTTTTACATCATATCGCTATTGCGGGCGCTTGTGGCGCAACGGATAACGCGTGTGCCCACGGAGCAGAAGATTCCAAATTCCAGATTCGAATCCTGGCAAGCTCGGTTTTTTTTCAAATTATTGAAAACGTGTCTCTTGTTTGGTTTTGCAGCATAAAGCTGTTGCGAAGGCTTGTGGCGCAACGGATAACGCGTCTATCTACGGAGCAGAAGATTCCTGGTTCGAATCCTGGCAAGCTCGTTTTTTTTCTAATAATTTAAAACGTGTCTCTTGTTTGGTTTTACTACATATTGCTATTGCGGGGGCTTGTGGCGCAACGGATAACGCGACTGCCTACGGAGCAGAAGATTCCAGGTTCGAATCCTGGCAAGCTCGGTTTTTTTTCTAATTATTTAAAACGTGTCTCTTGTTTGGTTTTCCATCATAATGCTATTGCGGGGGCTTGTGGCGAAACGGATAACGCGTCTGTCTACGGAGCTGAAGATTCTAGATTCGAATCCTGGCAAGCTCGTTTTTTTTTCAAATTATTTAAAACGTGTCTCTTGTTTGGTTTTCCATCACATTGCTATTGCGGGGGCTTGTGGCGCGACGGATAACGCGTCTGTCTACGGAGGAGAAGATTCCAGGTTCGAATCCTGGCAAGCTCGTTTTTTTCAAATTATTTAAAACGTGTCTCTTGTTTGGTTTTCCATCATAATGCTATTGCGGGGGCTTGTGGCGCAACGGATAACGCGTCTGTCTACGGAGCAGAAGATTCCAGATTCCAGATTCGAATCCTGCCAAGCTCGGTTTTTTTTCAAATTATTTAAAACGTGTCTCTTGTTTGGTTTTCCATCATAATGCTATTGCGGGGGCTTGTGGCGAAACGGATAACGCGTCTGTCTACGGAGCTGAAGATTCCAGATTCGAATCCTGGCAAGCTCGGTTTTTTTTCTAATTATTTAAACCGTGTCTCTTGTTTGGTTTTCCATCATATTGCTATTGCGGGGGCTGGTGGTGCAACGAATAACGCGTCTGCCTACGGAGCAGAAGATTCCAGGTTCGAATCCTGGCTAGCTCGTTTTTTTTCAAATTATTTAAAACGTGTCTCTGGTTTGGTTTTCCATCATATTGCTATTGCGGGGGCTTGTGGCGCAACGAATAACGCGTCTGTCTAGGGAGCAGAAGATTCCAGATTCGAATCCTGGCAAGCTCGTTTTTTTTCTTCAAATTATTTAAAATGTGTCTCTTGCTTGGTTTTCCATCATATTGCTATTGCGGGGGCTTGTGGCGCAACGGATAACGCGTCTGCCTACGGAGCAGAAGATTCCAGGTTCGAATCCTGGCTAGCTCGGTTTTTTTTTTCAAATTATTTAAATCGTTTCTCTTGTTTGGTTTTACATCATATCGCTATTGCGGGGGCTTTTGGCGCAACGGATAACGCGTCTGTCTACGTAGCAGAAGATTCCAGGTTCGAATCCTGGCAAGCTCGTTTTTTTCAAATTATTTAAAACGTGTCTCTTGTTTGGTTTTCCATCATAATGCTATTGCGGGGGCTTGTGGCGCAACGGATAACGCGTCTGTCTACGGAGCAGAAGATTCCAGATTCCAGATTCGAATCCAGGCAAGCTCGGTTTTTTTTCAAATTATTTAAAACGTGTCTCTTGTTTGGTTTTCCATCATAATGCTATTGCGGGGGCTTGTGGCGAAACGGATAACGCGTCTGTCTACGTAGCAGAAGATTCCAGGTTCGAATCCTGGCAAGCTCGTTTTTTTCAAATTATTTAAAACGTGTCTCTTGTTTGGTTTTCCATCATAATGCTATTGCGGGGGCTGGTGGCGCAACGGATAACGCGTCTGTCTACGGAGCAGAAGATTCCAGATTCCAGATTCGAATCCAGGCAAGCTCGGTTTTTTTTCAAATTATTTAAAACGTGTCTCTTGTTTGGTTTTCCATCATAATGCTATTGCGGGGGCTTGTGCCGCAACGGATAACGCGTCTGCCTACGGAGCTGAAGATTCCAGATTCGAATCCTGGCAAGCTCGGTTTTTTTTCTAATTATTTAAAACGTGTCTCTTGTTTTGTTTTCGATCATATTGCTATTGCGGGAGCTGGTGGCGCAACGGATAACGCGTCTGCCTACGGAGCAGAAGATTCCAGGTTCGAATCCTGGTAAGCTCATTTTTTTTTCAAATTATTTAAAACGTGTCTCTTGTTTGTTTTTCCATCACATTGCTATTGCGGGGGCTTGTGGCGCAACGGATAACGCGTCTGCCTACGGAGCAGAAGATTCCAGGTTCGAATCCTGGCTAGCTCGTTTGTTTTTCAAATTATTTAAAATGTGTCTCTGGTTTGGTTTTCCATCATAATGCTATTGCGGGGGCTTGTGGCGCAACGGATAACGCGTCTGCCTACGGAGCAGAAGATTCCAGGTTCGAATCCTTACAAGCTCGTTTTTTTTTATTATTTAAAACGCTTCTCTAGTTTGGTTTTCCATCACATTGCTATTGCGGGGGCTTGTGGCGCAACGGATAACGCGTCTGCCTACGGAGCAGAAGATTCCAGGTTCGAATCCTGGCAAGCTCGGTTTTTTTTCTAATTATTTAAAACGTGTCTCTTGTTTGGTTTTCCATCATAATGCTATTGCGGGGGCTTGTGGCGAAACGGATAACGCGTCTGTCTACGGAGCTGAAGATTCTAGATTCGAATCCTGGCAAGCTCGTTTTTTTTTCAAATTATTTAAAACGTGTCTCTTGTTTGGTTTTCCATCACATTGCTATTGCGGGGGCTTGTGGCGCGACGGATAACGCGTCTGTCTACGGAGGAGAAGATTCCAGGTTCGAATCCTGGCAAGCTCGTTTTTTTCAAATTATTTAAAACGTGTCTCTTGTTTGGTTTTCCATCATAATGCTATTGCGGGGGCTTGTGGCGCAACGGATAACGCGTCTGTCTACGGAGCAGAAGATTCCAGATTCCAGATTCGAATCCTGCCAAGCTCGGTTTTTTTTCAAATTATTTAAAACGTGTCTCTTGTTTGGTTTTCCATCATAATGCTATTGCGGGGGCTTGTGGCGAAACGGATAACGCGTCTGTCTACGGAGCTGAAGATTCCAGATTCGAATCCTGGCAAGCTCGGTTTTTTTTCTAATTATTTAAACCGTGTCTCTTGTTTGGTTTTCCATCATATTGCTATTGCGGGGGCTGGTGGTGCAACGAATAACGCGTCTGCCTACGGAGCAGAAGATTCCAGGTTCGAATCCTGGCTAGCTCGTTTTTTTTCAAATTATTTAAAACGTGTCTCTGGTTTGGTTTTCCATCATATTGCTATTGCGGGGGCTTGTGGCGCAACGAATAACGCGTCTGTCTAGGGAGCAGAAGATTCCAGATTCGAATCCTGGCAAGCTCGTTTTTTTTCTTCAAATTATTTAAAATGTGTCTCTTGCTTGGTTTTCCATCATATTGCTATTGCGGGGGCTTGTGGCGCAACGGATAACGCGTCTGCCTACGGAGCAGAAGATTCCAGGTTCGAATCCTGGCTAGCTCGGTTTTTTTTTTCAAATTATTTAAATCGTTTCTCTTGTTTGGTTTTACATCATATCGCTATTGCGGGGGCTTTTGGCGCAACGGATAACGCGTCTGTCTACGTAGCAGAAGATTCCAGGTTCGAATCCTGGCAAGCTCGTTTTTTTCAAATTATTTAAAACGTGTCTCTTGTTTGGTTTTCCATCATAATGCTATTGCGGGGGCTTGTGGCGCAACGGATAACGCGTCTGTCTACGGAGCAGAAGATTCCAGATTCCAGATTCGAATCCAGGCAAGCTCGGTTTTTTTTCAAATTATTTAAAACGTGTCTCTTGTTTGGTTTTCCATCATAATGCTATTGCGGGGGCTTGTGGCGAAACGGATAACGCGTCTGTCTACGTAGCAGAAGATTCCAGGTTCGAATCCTGGCAAGCTCGTTTTTTTCAAATTATTTAAAACGTGTCTCTTGTTTGGTTTTCCATCATAATGCTATTGCGGGGGCTGGTGGCGCAACGGATAACGCGTCTGTCTACGGAGCAGAAGATTCCAGATTCCAGATTCGAATCCAGGCAAGCTCGGTTTTTTTTCAAATTATTTAAAACGTGTCTCTTGTTTGGTTTTCCATCATAATGCTATTGCGGGGGCTTGTGCCGCAACGGATAACGCGTCTGCCTACGGAGCTGAAGATTCCAGATTCGAATCCTGGCAAGCTCGGTTTTTTTTCTAATTATTTAAAACGTGTCTCTTGTTTTGTTTTCGATCATATTGCTATTGCGGGAGCTGGTGGCGCAACGGATAACGCGTCTGCCTACGGAGCAGAAGATTCCAGGTTCGAATCCTGGCTAGCTCGTTTTTTTTCAAATTATTTAAAACGTTTCTCTGGTTTGGTTTTCCATCATAATGCTATTGCGGGGGCTTGTGCCGCAACGGATAACGCGTCTGCCTACGGAGCAGAAGATTCCAGGTTCGAATCCTGGCAAGCTCTTTTTTTTTCAAATTATTTAAAACGTTTCTCTGGTTTGGTTTTCCATCATAATGCTATTGCGGGGGCTCGGGCGCAACGGATAACGCGTCTGCCTACGGAGCAGAAGATTCCAGGTTCGAATCCTGGCAAGCTCGTTTTTTTTTTCAAATTATTTAAAACGCTTCTCTGGTTTGGTTTTCCATCATAATGCTATTGCGAGGGCTTGTGGCGCAACGGATAACGCGTCTGCCTACGGAGCAGAAGATTCCAGGTTCGAATCCTGGCTAGCTCGGTTTTTTTGTCAAATTATTTAAAACGTGTCTCTTGTTTGGTTTTACATCATTTCGATATTGCGGGGGCTTGTGGCGCAATGGATAACGCGTCTGCCTACGGAGCAGAAGATTCCAGGTTCGAATCCTGGTGAGTTCGTTTTTTTTAAATTATTTAAAACGCTTTTCTGGTTTGGTTTTCCATCATTATGCTGTTGCGGGGGCTTGTGGCGCAACGGATAACGCGTCTGCCTACGGAGCAGAAGATTCCATTTTCGAATCCTGGCAAGCTCGTTTTTTTTTCAAATTATTTAAAACGTGTCTTTTGTTTGGTTTTCCAAATTATTTAAAACGTGTCTCTGGTTTGGTTTTCCATCATATTGCTATTGCGGGGGCCTGTGGCGCAACGAATAAAGCGTCTGTCTAGGGAGCAGAAGATTCCAGATTCGAATCCTGGCAAGCTCGTTTTTTTTTCAAATTATTTAAAACGTGTCTCTGGTTTGGTTTTCCATCATATTGCTATTGCGGGGGCTTGTGGCGCAACGAATAACGCGTCTGTCTAGGGAGCAGAAGATTCCAGATTCGAATCCTGGCAAGCTCGTTTTTTTTCTTCAAATTATTTAAAATGTGTCTCTGGTTTGGTTTTCCATCATATTGCTATTGCGGGGGCTTGTGGCGCAACGAATAACGCGTCTGTCTAGGGAGCAGAAGATTCCAGGTCCGAATCCTGGCAAGCTCGTTTTTTGTCTAATTACTTAAAACGTGTCTCTTGTTTGGTTTTCCATCTTTTTGCTATTGCGGGGGCTTGAGGCGCAACGGATAACGCGTCTGCCTAAGGAGCAGAAGATTCCAGGCTCGAATCCTGGCAAGCTCGGTTTTTTTTCTAATAATTTAAAACGTGTCTCTTGTTTGGTTTTACTACATATTGCTATTGCGGGGGCTTGTGGCGCAACGGATAACGCGTCTGCCTACGGAGCAGAAGATTCCAGGTTCGAATCCTGGCAAGCTCGGTTTTTTTTCTAATTATTTAAAACGTGTCTCTTGTTTGGTTTTCCATCATAATGCTATTGCGGGGGCTTGTGGCGAAACGGATAACGCGTCTGTCTACGGAGCTGAAGATTCTAGATTCGAATCCTGGCAAGCTCGTTTTTTTTTCAAATTATTTAAAACGTGTCTCTTGTTTGGTTTTCCATCACATTGCTATTGCGGGGGCTTGTGGCGCGACGGATAACGCGTCTGTCTACGGAGGAGAAGATTCCAGGTTCGAATCCTGGCAAGCTCGTTTTTTTCAAATTATTTAAAACGTGTCTCTTGTTTGGTTTTCCATCATAATGCTATTGCGGGGGCTTGTGGCGCAACGGATAACGCGTCTGTCTACGGAGCAGAAGATTCCAGATTCCAGATTCGAATCCTGCCAAGCTCGGTTTTTTTTCAAATTATTTAAAACGTGTCTCTTGTTTGGTTTTCCATCATAATGCTATTGCGGGGGCTTGTGGCGAAACGGATAACGCGTCTGTCTACGGAGCTGAAGATTCCAGATTCGAATCCTGGCAAGCTCGGTTTTTTTTCTAATTATTTAAACCGTGTCTCTTGTTTGGTTTTCCATCATATTGCTATTGCGGGGGCTGGTGGTGCAACGAATAACGCGTCTGCCTACGGAGCAGAAGATTCCAGGTTCGAATCCTGGCAAGCTCGTTTTTTTTCAAATTATTTAAAACGTGTCTCTGGTTTGGTTTTCCATCATATTGCTATTGCGGGGGCTTGTGGCGCAACGAATAACGCGTCTGTCTAGGGAGCAGAAGATTCCAGATTCGAATCCTGGCAAGCTCGTTTTTTTTCTTCAAATTATTTAAAATGTGTCTCTTGCTTGGTTTTCCATCATATTGCTATTGCGGGGGCTTGTGGCGCAACGGATAACGCGTCTGCCTACGGAGCAGAAGATTCCAGGTTCGAATCCTGGCAAGCTCGTTTTTTTTTCAAATTATTTAAAATGTGTCTCTTGTTTGGTTTTCCATCATATTGCTATTGCGGGGGTTTGAGGCGCAACGGATAACGCGTCTGCCTACGGAGCAGAAGATTCCAGGTTCGAATCCTGGCTAGCTCGTTTGTTTTTCAAATTATTTAAAACGTTTCTCTGGTTTGGTTTTCCATCACAATGCTATTGCGGGGGCTTGTGGCGCAACGGATAACGCGTCTGCCTACGGAGCAGAAGATTCCAGGTTCGAATCCTGGCAAGTTCGTTTTTTTTAAATTATTTAAAACGCTTTTCTGGTTTGGTTTTCCATCATTATGCTATTGCGGGGAATTGTGGCGCAACGGATAACGCGTCTGCCTACGGAGCAGAAGATTCCAGGTTCGAATCCTGGCAAGCTCGTTTTTTTTTTTCAAATTATTTAAAACGTGTCTCTTGTTTGGTTTTCCAAATTATTTAAAACGTGTCTCTGGTTTGGTTTTCCATCATATTGCTATTGCGGGGGCTTGTGGCGCAACGAATAAAGCGTCTGTCTAGGGAGCAGAAGATTCCAGATTCGAATCCTGGCAAGCTCGTTTTTTTTTCAAATTATTTAAAACGTGTCTCTGGTTTGGTTTTCCATCATATTGCTTTTGCGGGGGCTTGTGGCGCAACGAATAACGCGTCTGTCTAGGGAGCAGAAGATTCCAGATTCGAATCCTGGCAAGCTCGTTTTTTTTCTTCAAATTATTTAAAATGTGTCTCTTGCTTGGTTTTCCATCATATTGCTATTGCGGGGGCTTGTTGCACACGGATAACGCGTCTGCCTACGGAGCAGAAGATTCCAGTTTCGAATTCTGGCAAGCTCGTTTTTTTTTTCAAATTATTTAAAATGTGTCTCTTGTTTGGTTTTCCATCATATTGCTATTGCGAGGGCTTGTGGCGCAACGGATAACGCGTCTGCCTACGGAGCAGAAGATTCCAGGTTCGAATCCTGGCAAGCTCTTTTTTTTTTCAAATTATTTAAAATGTGTCTCTTGTTTGGTTTTCCATCATATTGCTATTGTAGGGGCTTGAGGCGCAACGGATAACGCGTCTGACTACGGAGCAGAAGATTCCAGGTTCGAATCCTGGCTAGTTCTTTGTTTTTCAAATTATTTAAAACGTTTCTCTGGTTTGGTTTTCCATCAAAATGCTATTGCGGGGGCTTGTGGCGCAACGGATAACGCGTCTGCCTACGGAGCAGAAGATTCCAGGTTCGCATCCTGGGAAGCTCGTTTTTTTCAAATTATTTAAAACGTTTCTCTGGTTTGGTTTTCCATCATAATGCTATTGCGGGGGCTTGTGGCGCAACGGATAACGCGTCTGCCTACGTAGCAGAAGATTCCAGGTCCGAATCCTGTCAAGCTCGTTTTTTTTCTAATTACTTAAAACGTGTCTCTTGTTTGGTTTTCCATCTTATTGCTATTGCGGGGGCTTGAGGCGCAACGGATAACGCGTCTGCCTACGGAGCAGAAGATTCCAGGCTCAAATCCTGGCAAGCTCGGTTTTTTTTCTAATAATTTAAAACGTGTCTCTTGTTTGCTTTTCCATCATATTGCTATTGCGGGGGCTTGTGGCGCAACGGATAACGCGTCTGCCTACGGAGCAGAAGATTCCAGGTTCGCATCCTGGCAAGCTCGTTTTTTTTTTCAAATTATTTAAAACGCTTCTCTGGTTTGGTTTTCCATCATAATGCTATTGCGAGGGCTTGTGGCGCAACGGATAACGCGTCTGCCTACGGAGCAGAAGATTCCAGGTTCGAATCCTGGCTAGCTCGGTTTTTTTGTCAAATTATTTAAAACGTGTCTCTTGTTTGGTTTTACATCACATTGCTATTGCGGGGGTTTGAGGCGCAACGGATAACGCGTCTGCCTACGGAGCAGAAGATTCCAGGTTCGAATCCTGGCTAGCTCGTTTGTTTTTCAAATTATTTAAAACGTTTCTCTGGTTTGGTTTTCCATCACAATGCTATTGCGGGGGCTTGTGGCGCAACGGATAACGCGTCTGCCTACGGAGCAGAAGATTCCAGGTTCGAATCCTGGCAAGTTCGTTTTTTTTTAAATTATTTAAAACGCTTTTCTGGTTTGGTTTTCCATCATTATGCTATTGCGGGGAATTGTGGCGCAACGGATAACGCGTCTGCCTACGGAGCAGAAGATTCCAGGTTCGAATCCTGGCAAGCTCGTTTTTTTTTTTCAAATTATTTAAAACGTGTCTCTTGTTTGGTTTTCCAAATTATTTAAAACGTGTCTCTGGTTTGGTTTTCCATCATATTGCTATTGCGGGGGCTTGTGGCGCAACGAATAAAGCGTCTGTCTAGGGAGCAGAAGATTCCAGATTCGAATCCTGGCAAGCTCGTTTTTTTTTCAAATTATTTAAAACGTGTCTCTGGTTTGGTTTTCCATCATATTGCTTTTGCGGGGGCTTGTGGCGCAACGAATAACGCGTCTGTCTAGGGAGCAGAAGATTCCAGATTCGAATCCTGGCAAGCTCGTTTTTTTTCTTCAGATTATTTAAAATGTGTCTCTTGCTTGGTTTTCCATCATATTGCTATTGCGGGGGCTTGTGGCGCAACGGATAACACGTCTGCCTACGGAGCAGAAGATTCCAGGTTTCGAATTCTGGCAAGCTCGTTTTTTTTTCAAATTATTTAAAATGTGTCTCTTGTTTGGTTTTCCATCATATTGCTATTGCGAGGGCTTGTGGCGCAACGGATAACGCGTCTGCCTACGGAGCAGAAGATTCCAGGTTCGAATCCTGGCAAGCTCTTTTTTTTTTCAAATTATTTAAAATGTGTCTCTTGTTTGGTTTTCCATCATATTGCTATTGTAGGGGCTTGAGGCGCAACGGATAACGCGTCTGACTACGGAGCAGAAGATTCCAGGTTCGAATCCTGGCTAGTTCTTTGTTTTTCAAATTATTTAAAACGTTTCTCTGGTTTGGTTTTCCATCAAAATGCTATTGCGGGGGCTTGTGGCGCAACGGATAACGCGTCTGCCTACGGAGCAGAAGATTCCAGGTTCGCATCCTGGGAAGCTCGTTTTTTTCAAATTATTTAAAACGTTTCTCTGGTTTGGTTTTCCATCATAATGCTATTGCGGGGGCTTGTGGCGCAACGGATAACGCGTCTGCCTACGTAGCAGAAGATTCCAGGTCCGAATCCTGTCAAGCTCGTTTTTTTTCTAATTACTTAAAACGTGTCTCTTGTTTGGTTTTCCATCTTATTGCTATTGCGGGGGCTTGAGGCGCAACGGATAACGCGTCTGCCTACGGAGCAGAAGATTCCAGGCTCAAATCCTGGCAAGCTCGGTTTTTTTTCTAATAATTTAAAACGTGTCTCTTGTTTGCTTTTCCATCATATTGCTATTGCGGGGGCTTGTGGCGCAACGGATAACGCGTCTGCCTACGGAGCAGAAGATTCCAGGTTCGAATCCTGGCAAGCTCGGTTTTTTTTCTAATTATTTAAAACGTGTCTCTTGTTTGGTTTTCCATCATAATGCTATTGCGGGGGCTTGTGGCGAAACGGATAACGCGTCTGTCTACGGAGCTGAAGATTCCAGATTCGAATCCTGGCAAGCTCGGTTTTTTTTCTAATTATTTAAAACGTGTCTCTTGTTTGGTTTTCCATCACATTGCTATTGCGGGGGCTTGTGGCGCAACGGATAACGCGTCTGCCTACGGAGCAGAAGATTCCAGGTTCGAATCCTGGCAAGCTCGGTTTTTTTTCTAATTATTTAAAACGTGTCTCTTGTTTGGTTTTCCATCATAATGCTATTGCGGGGGCTTGTGGCGAAACGGATAACGCGTCTGTCTACGGAGCTGAAGATTCCAGATTCGAATCCTGGCAAGCTCGGTTTTTTTTCTAATTATTTAAAACGTGTCTCTTGTTTGGTTTTCCATCACATTGCTATTGCGGGGGCTTGTGGCGCAACGGATAACGCGTCTGCCTACGGAGCAGAAGATTCCAGGTTCGAATCCTGGCAAGCTCGTTTTTTTTTCAAATTATTTAAAACGTGTCTCTTGTTTGGTTTTCCATCTTATTGCTATTGCGGGGGCTTGAGGCGCAACGGATAACGCGTCTGCCTACGGAGCAGAAGATTCCAGGCTCAAATCCTGGCAAGCTCGGTTTTTTTTCTAATAATTTAAAACGTGTCTCTTGTTTGCTTTTCCATCATATTGCTATTGCGGGGTTTGTGGCGCAACGGATAACGCGTCTGTCTACGGAGCTGAAGATTCCAGATTCGAATCCTGGCAAGCTCGGTTTTTTTTCTAATTATTTAAAACGTGTCTCTTGTTTGGTTTTCCATCACATTGCTATTGCGGGGGCTTGTGGCGCAACGGATAACGCGTCTGCCTACGGAGCAGAAGATTCCAGGCTCAAATCCTGGCAAGCTCGGTTTTTTTTCTAATAATTTAAAACGTGTCTCTTGTTTGCTTTTCCATCATATTGCTATTGCGGGGGCTTGTGGCGCAACGGATAACGCGTCTGCCTACGGAGCCGAAGATTCCTGGTTCGAATCCTGGCAAGCTCGGTTTTTTTTCTAATTATTTAAAACGTGTCTCTTGTTTGGTTTTCCATCATAATGCTATTGCGGGGGCTTGTGGCGAAACGGATAACGCGTCTGTCTACGGAGCTGAAGATTCCAGATTCGAATCCTGGCAAGCTCGGTTTTTTTTCAAATTATTTAAAACGTGTCTCTTGTTTGGTTTTCCATCTTATTGCTATTGCGGGGGCTTGAGGCGCAACGGATAACGCGTCTGCCTACGGAGCAGAAGATTCCAGGCTCAAATCCTGGCAAGCTCGGTTTTTTTTCTAATAATTTAAAACGTGTCTCTTGTTTGCTTTTCCATCATATTGCTATTGCGGGGTTTGTGGCGCAACGGATAACGCGTCTGTCTACGGAGCTGAAGATTCCAGATTCGAATCCTGGCAAGCTCGGTTTTTTTTCTAATTATTTAAAACGTGTCTCTTGTTTGGTTTTCCATCACATTGCTATTGCGGGGGCTTGTGGCGCAACGGATAACGCGTCTGCCTACGGAGCAGAAGATTCCAGGTTCGAATCCTGGCAAGCTCTTTTTTTTTCAAATTATTTAAAATGTGTCTCTTGTTTGTTTTTCCATCATATTGCTATTGCAGGGGCTTGAGGCGCAACGGATAACGCGTCTGCCTACGGAGCAGAAGATTCCAGGTTCGAATCCTGGCTAGTTCGTTTGTTTTTCAAATTATTTAAAACGTTTCTCTGGTTTGGTTTTCCATCAAAATGCTATTGCGGGGGCTTGTGGCGCAACGGATAACGCGTCTGCCTACGGAGCAGAAGATTCCAGGTTCGAATCCTGGGAAGCTCGTTATTTTCAAATTATTTAAAACGTTTCTCTGGTTTGGTTTTCCATCATAATGCTATTGCGGGGGCTTGTGGCGCAACGGATAACGCGTCTGCCTACGTAGCAGAAGATTCCAGGTCCGAATCCTGTCAAGCTCGTTTTTTTTCTAATTACTTAAAACGTGTCTCTTGTTTGGTTTTCCATCTTATTGCTATTGCGGGGGCTTGAGGCGCAACGGATAACGCGTCTGCCTACGGAGCAGAAGATTCCAGGCTCGAATCCTGGCAAGCTCGGTTTTTTTTCTAATAATTTAAAATGTGTCTCTTGTTTGCTTTTCCATTATATTGCTATTGCGGGGGCTTGAGGCGCAACGGATAACGCGTCTGCCTACGGAGCAGAAGATTCCAGGCTCGAATCCTGGCAAGCTCGGTTTTTTTTCTAATAATTTAAAACGTGTCTCTTGTTTGCTTTTCCATCATATTGCTATTGCGGGGGCTTGTGGCGCAACGGATAACGCGTCTGCCTACGGAGCAGAAGATTCCAGGTTCGAATCCTGGCAAGCTCGGTTTTTTTTCTAATTATTTAAAACGTGTCTCTTGTTTGGTTTTCCATCATAATGCTATTGCGGGGGCTTGTGGCGAAACGGATAACGCGTCTGTCTACGGAGCTGAAGATTCCAGATTCGAATCCTGGCAAGCTCGGTTTTTTTTCTAATTATTTAAAACGTGTCTCTTGTTTGGTTTTCCATCACATTGCTATTGCGGGGGCTTGTGGCGCAACGGATAACGCGTCTGCCTACGGAGCAGAAGATTCCAGGTTCGAATCCTGGCAAGCTCGTTTTTTTTTCAAATTATTTAAAACGTGTCTCTTGTTTGGTTTTCCATCACAATGCTATTGCGGGGGCTTGTGGCGCAACGGATAACGCGTCTGCCTACGGAGCAGAAGATTCCAGGTTCGAATCCTGGCAAGCTCTTTTTTTTTTCAAATTATTTAAAATGTGTCTCTTGTTTGTTTTTCCATCATATTGCTATTGCAGGGGCTTGAGGCGCAACGGATAACGCGTCTGCCTACGGAGCAGAAGATTCCAGGTTCGAATCCTGGCTAGTTCGTTTGTTTTTCAAATTATTTAAAACGTTTCTCTGGTTTGGTTTTCCATCAAAGTGCTATTGCGGGGGCTTGTGGCGCAACGGATAACGCGTCTGCCTACGGAGCAGAAGATTCCAGGTTCGAATCCTGGGAAGCTCGTTTTTTTCAAATTATTTAAAACGTTTCTCTGGTTTGGTTTTCCATCATAATGCTATTGCGGGGGCTTGTGGCGCAACGGATAACGCGTCTGCCTACGTAGCAGAAGATTCCAGGTCCGAATCCTGTCAAGGTCGTTTTTTTTCTAATTACTTAAAACGTGTCTCTTGTTTGGTTTTCCATCTAATTGCTATTGCGGGGGCTTGAGGCGCAACGGATAACGCGTCTGCCTACGGAGCAGAAGATTCCAGGCTCGAATCCTGGCAAGCTCGGTTTTTTTTCTAATAATTTAAAACGTGTCTCTTGTTTGCTTTTCCATCATATTGCTATTGCGGGGGCTTGTGGCGCAACGGATAACGCGTCTGCCTACGGAGCAGGAGATTCCAGGTTCGAATCCTGGCAAGCTCTGTTTTTTTTCTAATTATTTAAAACGTGTCTCTTGTTTGGTTTTCCATCATAATGCTATTGCGGGGGCTTGTGGCGAAACGGATAACGCGTCTGTCTACGGAGCTGAAGATTCCAGATTCGAATCCTGGCAAGCTCGGTTTTTTTTCTAATTATTTAAAACGTGTCTCTTGTTTGGTTTTCCATCACATTGCTATTGCGGGGGCTTGTGGCGCAACGGATAACGCGTCTGCCTACGGAGCAGAAGATTCCAGGTTCGAATCCTGGCAAGCTCGTTTTTTTTTCAAATTATTTAAAACGTGTCTCTTGTTTGGTTTTCCATCACAATGCTATTGCGGGGGCTTGTGGCGCAACGGATAACGCGTCTGCCTACGGAGCAGAAGATTCCAGGTTCGAATCCTGGCTAGCTCGTTTGTTTTTCAAATTATTTAAAACGTTTCTCTGGTTTGGTTTTCCATCATAATGCTATTGCGGGGGCTTGTGGCGCAACGGATAACGCGTATGCCTACGGAGCAGAAGATTCCAGGTTCGAATCCTTACAAGCTCGTTTTTTTTTTATTATTTAAAACGCTTCTCTAGTTTGGTTTTCCATCATTATGCTATTGCGGGGGCTTGAGGCGCAACGGATAACGCGTCTACCTACGGAGCAGAAGATTCCAGGTTCGAAACCTGGCTAGCTCGTTTGTTTTTCAAATTATTTAAAACGTTTCTCTGGTTTGGTTTTCCATCATAATGCTATCGCGGGGGCTTGTGGCGCAACGGATAACGCGTCTGCCTACGGAGCAGAAGATTCCAGGTTCGAATCCTGGCAAGTTCGTTTTTTTTTAAATTATTTAAAACGCTTTTCTGGTTTGGTTTTCCATCATTATGCTATTGCGGGGGCTTGTGGCGCAACGGATAACGCGTCTGCCTACGGAGCAGAAGATTCCAGGTTCGAATCCTAGCAAGCTCGGTTTTTTTTCTAATTATTTAAAACGTGTCTCTTGTTTGGTTTTCCATCATAATGCTATTGCGGGGGCTTGTGGCGAAACGGATAACGCGTCTGTCTACGGAGCTGAAGATTCCAGGTTCGAATCCTGGTAAGCTCGTTTTTTTTTCAAATTATTTAAAACGTGTCTCTTGTTTGGTTTTCCATCACATTGCTATTGCGGGGGCTTGTGGCGCAACGGATAACGCGTCTGCCTACGGAGCAGAAGATTCCAGGTTCGAATCCTGGTAAGCTCGTTTTTTTTTCAAATTATTTAAAACGTGTCTCTTGTTTGGTTTTCCATCACATTGCTATTGCGGGGGCTTGTGGCGCAACGGATAACGCGTCTGCCTACGGAGCAGAAGATTCCAGGTTCGAATCCTGGCAAGCTCGTTTGTTTTTCAAATTATTTAAAACGTTTCTCTGGTTTGGTTTTCCATCATAATGCTATTGCGGGGGCTTGTGGCGCAACGGATAACGCGTCTGTCTACGGAGCTGAAGATTCCAGATTCGAATCCTGGCAAGCTCGGTTTTTTTTCTAATTATTTAAAACGTGTCTCTTGTTTGGTTTTCCATCACATTGCTATTGCGGGGGCTTGTGGCGCAACGGATAACGCGTCTGCCTACGGAGCAGAAGATTCCAGGTTCGAATCCTGGCAAGCTCGTTTTTTTTTCAAATTATTTAAAACGTGTCTCTTGTTTGGTTTTCCATCACAATGCTATTGCGGGGGCTTGTGGCGCAACGGATAACGCGTCTGCCTACGGAGCAGAAGATTCCAGGTTCGAATCCTGGCAAGCTCTTTTTTTTTTCAAATTATTTAAAATGTGTCTCTTGTTTGTTTTTCCATCATATTGCTATTGCAGGGGCTTGAGGCGCAACGGATAACGCGTCTGCCTACGGAGCAGAAGATTCCAGGTTCGAATCCTGGCTAGTTCGTTTGTTTTTCAAATTATTTAAAACGTTTCTCTGGTTTGGTTTTCCATCAAAGTGCTATTGCGGGGGCTTGTGGCGCAACGGATAACGCGTCTGCCTACGGAGCAGAAGATTCCAGGTTCGAATCCTGGGAAGCTCGTTTTTTTCAAATTATTTAAAACGTTTCTCTGGTTTGGTTTTCCATCATAATGCTATTGCGGGGGCTTGTGGCGCAACGGATAACGCGTCTGCCTACGTAGCAGAAGATTCCAGGTCCGAATCCTGTCAAGGTCGTTTTTTTTCTAATTACTTAAAACGTGTCTCTTGTTTGGTTTTCCATCTAATTGCTATTGCGGGGGCTTGAGGCGCAACGGATAACGCGTCTGCCTACGGAGCAGAAGATTCCAGGCTCGAATCCTGGCAAGCTCGGTTTTTTTTCTAATAATTTAAAACGTGTCTCTTGTTTGCTTTTCCATCATATTGCTATTGCGGGGGCTTGTGGCGCAACGGATAACGCGTCTGCCTACGGAGCAGGAGATTCCAGGTTCGAATCCTGGCAAGCTCTGTTTTTTTTCTAATTATTTAAAACGTGTCTCTTGTTTGGTTTTCCATCATAATGCTATTGCGGGGGCTTGTGGCGAAACGGATAACGCGTCTGTCTACGGAGCTGAAGATTCCAGATTCGAATCCTGGCAAGCTCGGTTTTTTTTCTAATTATTTAAAACGTGTCTCTTGTTTGGTTTTCCATCACATTGCTATTGCGGGGGCTTGTGGCGCAACGGATAACGCGTCTGCCTACGGAGCAGAAGATTCCAGGTTCGAATCCTGGCAAGCTCGTTTTTTTTTCAAATTATTTAAAACGTGTCTCTTGTTTGGTTTTCCATCACAATGCTATTGCGGGGGCTTGTGGCGCAACGGATAACGCGTCTGCCTACGGAGCAGAAGATTCCAGGTTCGAATCCTGGCTAGCTCGTTTGTTTTTCAAATTATTTAAAACGTTTCTCTGGTTTGGTTTTCCATCATAATGCTATTGCGGGGGCTTGTGGCGCAACGGATAACGCGTATGCCTACGGAGCAGAAGATTCCAGGTTCGAATCCTTACAAGCTCGTTTTTTTTTTATTATTTAAAACGCTTCTCTAGTTTGGTTTTCCATCATTATGCTATTGCGGGGGCTTGAGGCGCAACGGATAACGCGTCTACCTACGGAGCAGAAGATTCCAGGTTCGAAACCTGGCTAGCTCGTTTGTTTTTCAAATTATTTAAAACGTTTCTCTGGTTTGGTTTTCCATCATAATGCTATCGCGGGGGCTTGTGGCGCAACGGATAACGCGTCTGCCTACGGAGCAGAAGATTCCAGGTTCGAATCCTGGCAAGTTCGTTTTTTTTTAAATTATTTAAAACGCTTTTCTGGTTTGGTTTTCCATCATTATGCTATTGCGGGGGCTTGTGGCGCAACGGATAACGCGTCTGCCTACGGAGCAGAAGATTCCAGGTTCGAATCCTAGCAAGCTCGGTTTTTTTTCTAATTATTTAAAACGTGTCTCTTGTTTGGTTTTCCATCATAATGCTATTGCGGGGGCTTGTGGCGAAACGGATAACGCGTCTGTCTACGGAGCTGAAGATTCCAGGTTCGAATCCTGGTAAGCTCGTTTTTTTTTCAAATTATTTAAAACGTGTCTCTTGTTTGGTTTTCCATCACATTGCTATTGCGGGGGCTTGTGGCGCAACGGATAACGCGTCTGCCTACGGAGCAGAAGATTCCAGGTTCGAATCCTGGTAAGCTCGTTTTTTTTTCAAATTATTTAAAACGTGTCTCTTGTTTGGTTTTCCATCACATTGCTATTGCGGGGGCTTGTGGCGCAACGGATAACGCGTCTGCCTACGGAGCAGAAGATTCCAGGTTCGAATCCTGGCTAGCTCGTTTGTTTTTCAAATTATTTAAAACGTTTCTCTGGTTTGGTTTTCCATCATAATGCTATTGCGGGGGCTTGTGGCGCAACGGATAACGCGTCTGCCTACGGAGCAGAAGATTCCAGGTTCGAATCCTTACAAGCTCGTTTTTTTTTTATTATTTAAAACGCTTCTCTAGTTTGGTTTTCCATCACATTGCTATTGCGGGGGCTTGTGGCGCAACGGATAACGCGTCTGCCTACGGAGCAGAAGATTCCAGGTTCGAATCCTGGCAAGCTCGTTTTTTTTTCAAATTATTTAAAACGTGTCTCTTGTTTGGTTTTCCATCACATTGCTATTGCGGGGGCTTGTGGCGCAACGGATAACGCGTCTGCCTACGGAGCAGAAGATTCCAGGTTCGAATCCTGGCAAGCTCGTTTTTTTTTCAAATTATTTAAAATATGTCTCTTGTTTGGTTTTCCATCATATTGCTATTGCGGGGGCTTGAGGCGCAATGGATAACGCGTCTACCTACGGAGCAGAAGATTCCAGGTTCGAATCCTGGCTAGCTCGTTTGTTTTTCAAATTATTTAAAACGTTTCTCTGGTTTGGTTTTCCATCATAATGCTATTGCGGGGGCTTGTGGCGCAACGGATAACGCGTCTGCCTACGGAGCAGAAGATTCCAGGTTCGAATCCTGGCAAGTTCGTTTTTTTTTAAATTATTTAAAACGCTTTTCTGGTTTGGTTTTCCATCATTATGCTATTGCGGGGGCTTGTGGCGCAACGGATAACGCGTCTGCCTACGGAGCAGAAGATTCCAGGTTCGAATCCTGGCAAGCTCGTTTTTTTTTTCAAATTATTTAAAACGTGTCTCTTGTTTGGTTTTCCAAATTATTTAAAACGTTTCTCTGGTTTGGTTTTCCATCATAATGCTATTGCGTGGGCTTGTGGCGCAACGGATAACGCGTCTGCCTACGTAGCAGAAGATTCCAGGTCCGAATCCTGGCAAGCTCGTTTTTTTTCTAATTACTTAAAACGTGTCTCTTGTTTGGTTTTCCATCATATTGCTATTGCGGGGGCTTGTGGCGCAACGAATAACGCGTCTGTCTAGGGAGCAGAAGATTCCAGATTCGAATCCTGACAAGCTCGTTTTTTTCTTTAAATTATTTAAAATGTGTCTCTTGGTTGGTTTTCCATCATATTGCTATTGCGGGGGCTTGTGGCGCAACGGATAACGCGTCTGCCTACGGAGCAGAAGATTCCAGTTTCGAATCCTGGCAGGCTCGTTTTTTTTTCAAATTATTTAAAATGTGTCTCTTGTTTGGTTTTCCATCATATTGCTATTGCGTGGGCTTGAGGCGCAACGGATAACGCGTCTGCCTACGGAGCAGAAGATTCCAGGTTCGAATCCTGGCTAGTTCGTTTGTTTTTCAAATTATTTAAAACGTTTCTCTGGTTTGGTTTTCCATCATAATGCTATTGCGGGGGCTTGTGGCGCAACGGATAACGCGTCTGCCTACGGAGCAGAAGATTCCAGGTTCGAATCCTGGCAAGCTCGTTTTTTTTTCAAATTATTTAAAACGTGTCTCTTGTTTGGTTTTCCAAATTATTTAAAACGTGTCTCTGGTTTGGTTTTCCATCATATTGCTATTGCGGGGGCTTGTGGCGCAACGAATAAAGCGTCTGTCTAGGGAGCAGAAGATTCCAGATTCGAATCCTGGCAAGCTCGTTTTTTTTCTTCAAATTATTTAAAATGTGTCTCTTGCTTGGTTTTCCATCATATTGCTATTGCGGGAGCTTGTGGCGCAACGGATAACGCGTCTGCCTACGGAGCAGAAGATTCCAGGTTCGAATCCTGGCAAGCTCGTTTTTTTTTCAAATTATTTAAAATGTGTCTCTTGTTTGGTTTTCCATCATATTGCTATTGCGGGGGCTTGAGGCGCAACGGATAACGCGTCTGCCTACGGAGCAGAAGATTCCAGGTTCGAATCCTTACAAGCTCGTTTTTTTTTTATTATTTAAAACGCTTCTCTAGTTTGGTTTTCCATCACATTGCTATTGCGGGGGCTTGTGGCGCAACGGATAACGCGTCTGCCTACGGAGCAGAAGATTCCAGGTTCGAATCCTGGCAAGCTCGTTTTTTTTTCAAATTATTTAAAACGTGTCTCTTGTTTGGTTTTCCATCACATTGCTATTGCGGGGGCTTGTGGCGCAACGGATAACGCGTCTGCCTACGGAGCAGAAGATTCCAGGTTCGAATCCTGGCAAGCTCGTTTTTTTTTCAAATTATTTAAAATATGTCTCTTGTTTGGTTTTCCATCATATTGCTATTGCGGGGGCTTGAGGCGCAATGGATAACGCGTCTACCTACGGAGCAGAAGATTCCAGGTTCGAATCCTGGCTAGCTCGTTTGTTTTTCAAATTATTTAAAACGTTTCTCTGGTTTGGTTTTCCATCATAATGCTATTGCGGGGGCTTGTGGCGCAACGGATAACGCGTCTGCCTACGGAGCAGAAGATTCCAGGTTCGAATCCTGGCAAGTTCGTTTTTTTTTAAATTATTTAAAACGCTTTTCTGGTTTGGTTTTCCATCATTATGCTATTGCGGGGGCTTGTGGCGCAACGGATAACGCGTCTGCCTACGGAGCAGAAGATTCCAGGTTCGAATCCTGGCAAGCTCGTTTTTTTTTTCAAATTATTTAAAACGTGTCTCTTGTTTGGTTTTCCAAATTATTTAAAACGTTTCTCTGGTTTGGTTTTCCATCATAATGCTATTGCGTGGGCTTGTGGCGCAACGGATAACGCGTCTGCCTACGTAGCAGAAGATTCCAGGTCCGAATCCTGGCAAGCTCGTTTTTTTTCTAATTACTTAAAACGTGTCTCTTGTTTGGTTTTCCATCATATTGCTATTGCGGGGGCTTGTGGCGCAACGAATAACGCGTCTGTCTAGGGAGCAGAAGATTCCAGATTCGAATCCTGACAAGCTCGTTTTTTTCTTTAAATTATTTAAAATGTGTCTCTTGGTTGGTTTTCCATCATATTGCTATTGCGGGGGCTTGTGGCGCAACGGATAACGCGTCTGCCTACGGAGCAGAAGATTCCAGTTTCGAATCCTGGCAGGCTCGTTTTTTTTTCAAATTATTTAAAATGTGTCTCTTGTTTGGTTTTCCATCATATTGCTATTGCGTGGGCTTGAGGCGCAACGGATAACGCGTCTGCCTACGGAGCAGAAGATTCCAGGTTCGAATCCTGGCTAGTTCGTTTGTTTTTCAAATTATTTAAAACGTTTCTCTGGTTTGGTTTTCCATCATAATGCTATTGCGGGGGCTTGTGGCGCAACGGATAACGCGTCTGCCTACGGAGCAGAAGATTCCAGGTTCGAATCCTGGCAAGCTCGTTTTTTTTTCAAATTATTTAAAACGTGTCTCTTGTTTGGTTTTCCAAATTATTTAAAACGTGTCTCTGGTTTGGTTTTCCATCATATTGCTATTGCGGGGGCTTGTGGCGCAACGAATAAAGCGTCTGTCTAGGGAGCAGAAGATTCCAGATTCGAATCCTGGCAAGCTCGTTTTTTTTCTTCAAATTATTTAAAATGTGTCTCTTGCTTGGTTTTCCATCATATTGCTATTGCGGGAGCTTGTGGCGCAACGGATAACGCGTCTGCCTACGGAGCAGAAGATTCCAGGTTCGAATCCTGGCAAGCTCGTTTTTTTTTCAAATTATTTAAAATGTGTCTCTTGTTTGGTTTTCCATCATATTGCTATTGCGGGGGCTTGAGGCGCAACGGATAACGCGTCTGCCTACGGAGCAGAAGATTCCAGGTTCGAATCCTGGCTAGTTCGTTTGTTTTTCAAATTATTTAAAACGTTTCTCTGGTTTGGTTTTCCATCATAATGCTATTGCGGGGGCTTGTGGCGCAACGGATAACGCGTCTGCCTACGGAGCGGAAGATTCCAGGTTCGAATCCTGGGAAGCTCGTTTTTTTCAAATTATTTAAAACGTTTCTCTGGTTTGGTTTTCCATCATAATGCTATTGCGGGGGCTTGTGGCGCAACGGATAACGCGTCTGCCTACGTAGCAGAAGATTCCAGGTCCGAATCCTGGCAAGCTCGTTTTTTTTCTAATTACTTAAAACGTGTCTCTTGTTTGGTTTTCCATCATATTGCTATTGCGGGGGCTTGTGGCGCAACGAATAACGCGTCTGTCAAGGGAGCAGAAGATTCCAGATTCGAATCCTGACAAGCTCGTTTTTTTTCTTCAAATTATTTAAAATGTGTCTCTTGCTTGGTTTTCCATCATATTGCTATTGCGGGGGCTTGTGGCGCAACGGATAACGCGTCTGCCTACGGAGCAGAAGATTCCAGGCTCGAATCCTGGCAAGCTCGTTTTTTTTCAAATTATTTAAAATGTGTCTCTTGTTTGGTTTTCCATCATATTGCTATTGCGGGGGCTTGTGGCGCAACGAATAACGCGTCTGTCTACGGAGCAGAAGAGGAGAGTCGCGTTTGGTTTTTTGGAGAGTGCGGTTCGTTTTTCTTTGCTCTCCTCGCCTGCTCGCTAAGCCTTAGTTTCGGTTCTTTCTCTAACATTTTGTTTGTTTAATTTAAAATTTACTAATTCGCGCAGTTTATTTTTCGTTTTTCGTGCCCTCCTGGGTTTTCTTCTGATATCCAGGATGGATGTTTTAAAACGTTCCATTTTCGTGGAATGCGCCGTGAAAGAAGTTTCGAAGCAAGAAATTTTAACGGCATGTATTTTGGATTACGGGCCTAATACGGTCTCGTCGGTTGTTGCTACGGAGGGTGGCTATTACGTCACCTTCTTACGCGAGGAAGAAGCGGAATTGTGTCTTTATGCTGGGATCGAAGTAGGAGAGACGCGTTTTGATGTGTCTGGGATAGCGAGGAAAACAGTTATTGTCCATATCTATGGTTTACCTGAGTTTGTGAGTGACGAAGCGGTGAAGGAGAAATTGGAAAGCTTACAATGTGAGTTGCGTGGCGGATATATCTGGACTAAAAATGACGCCGGAATTTATTTTGGAATTCGTTCGGTCAAGGTTCGCCTTGCCGAATGTGTCAGTTCGTTACCGTACGGTCTAAAGATCAAAGACGTTTTAGGTCGGGAGACTTTTTATCAGGTTCGTCACTCCTCTCAGAGTAAAGTTTGTAATGGGTGTCTCTCTTCGAGCCACCTGTATAAAGACTGTCCCTCTTTTATCTGTTTTCGTTGTAAGAAGCAAGGTCATGTGGCTCGTTCCTGTCCAACTCGCTCTGAAGTTGTTGAATCCGCGGATACGGTCGCTGATAGGATGGTCGAAGAACAGGATGCGTGCCTGACTACTGATCAGGTTCTTTCAGACAAAGAGTCCTCTCAAGGCATGGTTGCCCAGGGGGGCGACAATGTTGATCGGCCAAAATTTCCCAAGCACGTTACGAAGGACGTTGGTAAGAGATTCTTGACTTCGACGAGTGGCTCGGATGTTGATAAACGCCAGCCTCCTCCTAAGAAGACGAACGTCTACTCTACGGAATCGAATGCCATCGCACCTGCCAAGTTGCCTTCTACGTCCCTGCCAACTGTTGTCACGCCTGTCCCCGGTTCCTTTAATGCCATTAAAAATCGTCTCTCTTAACGTCAATGGTCTTCGGAATGTTAATAAGATGTCGGAAGTGCTTATTTTTATGGACGCGTATGATGTGGTTTTTTTACAAGAGACACACTGGACGAATGAACATGTGAGTACTTTTCGGAAAATTTTTCGCGGCCGCGTTTTTTGGGATAATGACCCTACTACTACTTTTTGCGGTGTAGCGACCTGCTTTCGGGCTGGGCTGGATATTGTTCCTTCGCGAGTTTTTCGAAGCGACTGTGGCCGATTTCTTTCTGTCTCCGCGGTAGTTGACGATGTTCCTATGGATTTCGCGAATATTTATGCTCCGAATGACGCGCCGTCGCGTTCTCTTTTTATGTCTTCGGCGAAGTTGTGGTGTTCGCTTTTACCTCGTCCGATTATAGCAGGGGATTTTAATGATATTTTAAACTCATCTCTCGATCGTCGCCCCGTTTCTAATCTTCGTTCCGCCGTTCCGCCTACGAGTTTTAAGCTTTGGCTTACCAGTCTTGATCTTTATGATCCCTGGAGGGCTTCTCACGCCGATCATTTTGATTATTATCACGACCCTTTAACTTTCGGGAGTGATCATCTTGTTATTTTTCTACTTTTTATCATTTTTTTCCCCTCAGCATAGCCCTCTAGGGACCATTCATATATTGTTTTTGTTTCATTTCATTTATCTGGCCTATTCTGGCAGCCCCGTAGCTTTTTCGTTTTTACACACCCCGATAAGATAAGGGGTCATCTATTTATCTTGTATATAAAGCCAAGACAACTTTGTACAAGGCAGTCAGTTTTTCTTTAGTTTTGTTTTAATCGTTTCTTCAAGGGTGATCAGAATGTGGTATACAGCATTCGGTGACGCGGTTCGACATGAAGGTTAAAAGTGCACGGTACTTGTGCGGGTATTTCGGTCGAATTCGTGGTTGTGCGCGATGACTTTGGTGTAGAAGTTATGTGCGGTTCTTCCTTGGAAGGTTACTTGAAGAGCGATAAGTACTTTTGAACATTTCCTTTATAATTTTTCTTTATTTCGTTTAAATGTATTGTGTAAACTGAAACTCTTATGTCCCGACCTAATTTCCTGCGAGTTTAGCAGACGATTATATGCCACCCCTTTTGTTAGACCAGAAACCCCGTAGATTTAGTTCTTTTGTTCAACTGTCAGAGCAGCCATACTCCTTTATCATCTAGTCTGTCAAATCCTCCACATCCGAAACTAAATACGAAATTGGTGATAGTTAACTATTTTTATTTACGTCAGGCTAGCCAAAGCCAGTTTCTTTATATTTATTTTTTTTAAACTAGTACAAATAAAAGAGTTACTGTTTTGCATAGCTACTATTGATTTCATTTACCTACTCTGTGACAATACCGACTCTAAGGATCCGAACAAATAAATTCGATACATACGGCACGGGGAAATAAGTATTTAAATTTCCCTCGAGTTTAGTGCGTGGGTCAGATTCTCAAGGTTACATTTGGAACTTTTTGAATCTTCCCTCCTTACTGATCTCCACGACTCCCCCCTCCCCCCCCTGAAAGTTATAGTGTCGTAATATTATACTCGTTCCGGTTTCGTATTCGGGAACTTTGTCATGTCGCGGATTGACTATTTATTTATTCGCCCAACGGATGCGCATAATTGTTCGCGGAATCTAATCTTGAATGTTCCTTTTTCTGACCACAAGGCCGTGTCTTTCGTCTTTGATCCCAGTGGCGTCCAGCGCGGCCCTGGGGTCTGGGCGTTTAACTCTACGTTACTTCAAGAGGAGCGCTTTCGTACGGGTATCCAGCGTATTGTTGATCGGAGTCGCGACACCGTCGAATACCGTGTAGATATTTTTCAATGGTACGAAAATCTTAAAGTTTGTATTAAGGATTACGCCATGTTCTACGGCAAAGCTCGCGCTCAGAAGTTGAGAAGTTCTCGCGCTGCTTTATTGGTTCGGATTTCTCACCTCGAGTCTCGCTACGTGTCCGATCCCACTTGTTTGCCGGAGTTGCTGGACGCTAAGCAGGCATTGGCGGATTTCGATTCTGAGGTGCTTTGTGGCCAGGTCGTACGCGCTAAGACGGATTTTAAAGAATTGGGTGAGCGACCCACGCGCTATTTTCTACGCCTGGAGACTCATCGTCAGAGTATAAAATCGATTGGTCGTTTAGTGTCTTCATCAGGAGAGGTCTTTCGCGACGGGCGTCTCATCCGTCAGCAAATTTTTGATTTCTATAATGCCCTTTATACTCATGAGCCTATTTGCGAGGCCCAGAGTCGAAGTTTTAGCAATCGGGTCCGGGACCGGGTATCGAAAGCTGATCGTGACGCGGTTGAGTTGCCTGTCACCTGGGAGGAACTCGAGCGGTCCTTGGGGTCTATGAAGCCCAATAAGAGTCCGGGACTTGATGGTTTGACGGTGGAGTTTTGGCGGTTTTTTCTTCCGCTTATTAAGGATGACTTTCTTCGCCTAGCCCATATCGCCCGTGACCAGGGTCAAATTCCGCGCAGCATGAAAATAGGTCTTATTATCCTTTTGCCCAAGACTGGTGATTTAACTCTTTTAAAGAACTGGAGGCCTATTACGTTACTCAATACTGATTATAAAATTTTATCCAAAGTTTTTGCTCTCCGAGTAGCGTCGCTTTTGCCGAACATTACGTCATCTACGCAAACGGGTGCGGTTCGTGGTCGGGACATTTCTACCTCCACGAGACTGTTGTCAGATGTCGCCGAGAACCTCCGCCTTCGCGAAGAGGGTGGCATTATGGTCCAGCTGGACCTTATGAAGGCTTTCGACCGGGTGGCATGGCCATATTTATTTGAGCTCTTAGCGGCCATGGGGTTTGGCCCGTTTTTCTGCAAGTGGATTCAAGCTTTTGTCGCGGGTTCCAGGGCCTGTGTCAAAGTCAATGGTCATTTGACTGATGTCTTTTCGTTAGGGCGGTCGGTTCGCCAAGGGTGCCCGCTTAGCCCTCTGCTATATGTTTTAGCCTCGGAACCTCTGTTTTCCGCGGTCACGTCGCACGAATCCATCCCGCCGGTACGGTTATCCGCGCATTCGGTTTTGCCGACTCTCTTTCAACATATGGATGACACCACGGTTGTAACTTCAACTTCTGCGACGTTTTTGCGGATTTCGGTCAAGCCTCCGGAGCGAAATTGAACCCGTCAAAGTGCCACGCGAAATGGCTTGGTCTATATCATGGTCGAGACCTTATCGAGATCAGCGGCGTAACGCTTTCTAGTTCACCTTTGAAAATTCTCGGTATTTGGATAGACTACGATTCTGTGCATTCGGCTCGCCTTCAATGGGAGGAGCGCTACGGCAAGTTCTCTCGGGTCTTACGGTCTTGGAAAGGTCGTACTCTCTCGGTCGTTGGCAAAGTTTTGGTTGTCAATGTGCTCGCTGCATCTATGCTCTGGCATATTTTAAAAACAGTCGATATTTCGCCTTTTTGGCTTCGTCAATTTCGGGAAGCCATTTTGAACTTCATTTGGGGCAATGGCCCTCATCTGGTCGCCTATGAGAGTCTTGTTCGGCCAACGCTGATCGGAGGGTTCGGGCTAGTAGACATTTGTACCAAAGTTAAGGCGTTTCGCGTTCGCGAAGCTCTTACGTTGTTTGCAGAGACTACTCCGGTTTTCGCTCGGGATCTTTCGTCGCAGATTCTTAATCTTTATGGCGGCGCCTTGCAATTGGGCCTACACGTTTTCCGGTTATCTATCACTTCTCGTTGCGCCGCTGGTCTTCCGTCTCGGTATGTTTCCATGCTGCTTGCTTGGAGGGATTTTCAGCACATTCGTGGCTGGACCTTTCCCGCTCTCTCGAATTTTTTGGACGAACCGCTTTTTTTAAATCCGCGTCTGTCGTTGCCACATTTTGGTCGTCTTGAGCGTGGGTTTTTCTCGCAAGCGGGTTTTCGGACAGTACGCGATCTGTGTTACGAGTACGTCCCCGGGTTCTTGCCGCCACAGGCGTGTTTAGACGCTACAGCCGATTCATCGCTCGTTTTGCCTCGGTCTCGGGTCTTGCTACTCTACCAAGAACTTATTGATGCAGTTCCTCCGCTTTGGTCCATGAGCATTCAACAAGGGGGGCGTCAATTGCGTCGCCCTCCGGTCGCGCACGAGGTCGGTTTATCGGTTATTGACGTGTCGGGCGAAAAGGTGTCTCTCGCTATCGCAGTGAGGCCCATTTACGCTGCGTTCGCGGAATCACTGTCTATCGAGTCGAGTGGAGAAGAACGCTGGCGTCGCTTTTTCGGCGGCCCTCTTCAACGTATTCGCTGGAAATTCGTGCGATCCAATTTTTTGGGTCCTTCGCTCTCTGCCATAAATTTACGCCTCCTTCATCATGGTTTCACGGTGAAGTCGCGTTTGGTGCACGCTCTAGTGGTACCGGATGATACGTGCATATATTGTCGGATAGACTCAGAGACGGTAGAACATCTCTTCGTAACGTGCCCCGTGGTTTCTCAATTATGGACTTGGCTATTCTGTGATATTTTGGAACTCAATCGTGATTTATATGGCGTTTCTTCGTATACGCGAAATTCTTTCCTTATTTTTGGTTTAATTAATAAAGACTTGCATAACTCTAAAATGTTTTGGACAGTGGTCCAGTTCCTTTGTGCTGTATTGAAAAGAGAAATTTGGTTATACCGGTGTTATTGTTCTTTTAATGATATTCAATTTAATCACTTTTTGTGTCAAAAGAAATTTCATGCAGTTTTAAAACTAGAATGTCGTCATAAGCAACAGAAATAACATTTAGATTTGCCGTCAGAATTAATTTTATACAACATGTTAAACCAAATATTTGAATAGAATGCTTGTTGATTGTTTGTCCTAAATTCTATTTTGTGTTTTATAACCTCCAATCTTTATGATTGTATTGTAATTTTAATACTGTGAATAAAGGGTTTTTAAAAAAAATAAAAAAAAAACAAAAACGCGTCTGTCTAGGGAGCAGAAGATTCCAGATTCGAATCCTGGCAAGCTCGTTTTTTTTCTTCAAATTATTTAAAATGTGTCTCTTGCTTGGTTTTCCATCATATTGCTATTGCGGGGGCTTGTGGCGCAACGGATAACGCGTTTGCCTACGGAGCAGAAGATTCCAGGTTCGAATCCTGGCAAGTTCGTTTTTTTTTCAAATTATTTAAAATGTGTCTCTTGTTTGGTTTTCCATCATATTGCTATTGCGGGGGCTTGAGGCGCAACGGATAACGCGTCTGCCTACGGAGCAGAAGATTCCAGGTTCGAATCCTGGCTAGTTCGTTTGTTTTTCAAATTATTTAAAACGTTTCTCTGGTTTGGTTTTCCATCATAATGCTATTGCGGGGGCTTGTGGCGCAACGGATCACGCGTCTGCCTACGTAGCAGAAGATTCCAGGTCCGAATCCTGGCAAGCTCGTTTTTTTTCTAATTACTTAAAACGTGTCTCTTGTTTGGTTTTCCATCATATTGCTATTGCAGGGGCTTGTGGCGCAACAAATAACGCGTCTGTCTAGGGAGAAGAAGATTCCAGATTCGAATCCTGACAAGCTCGTTTTTTTTCTTCAAATTATTTAAAATGTGTCTCTTGCTTGGTTTTCCATCATATAGCTATTGCGGGGGCTTGTGGCGCAACGGATAACGCGTCTGCCTACGGAGCAGAAGATTCCAGGTTCGAATCCTGGTAAGCTCGTTTTTTTTTCAAATTATTTAAAACGTGTCTCTTGTTTGGTTTTCCATCACATTGCTATTGCGGGGGCTTGTGGCGCAACGGATAACGCGTCTGCCTACGGAGCAGAAGATTCCAGGTTCGAATCCTGGCTAGCTCGTTTGTTTTTCAAATTATTTAAAACGTTTCTCTGGTTTGGTTTTCCATCATAATGCTATTGCGGGGGCTTGTGGCGCAACGGATAACGCGTCTGCCTACGGAGCAGAAGATTCCAGGTTCGAATCCATACAAGCTCGTTTTTTTTTTATTATTTAAAACGCTTCTCTAGTTTGGTTTTCCATCACATTGCTATTGCGGGGGCTTGTGGCGCAACGGATAACGCGTCTGCCTACGGAGCAGAAGATTCCAGGTTCGAATCCTGGCAAGCTCGGTTTTTTTTCAAATTATTTAAAATATGTCTCTTGTTTGGTTTTCCATCATATTGCTATTGCGGGGGCTTGAGGCGCAACGGATAACGCGTCTACCTACGGAGCAGAAGATTCCAGGTTCGAAACCTGGCTAGCTCGTTTGTTTTTCAAATTATTTAAAACGTTTCTCTGGTTTGGTTTTCCATCATAATGCTATTGCGGGGGCTTGTGGCGCAACGGATAACGCGTCTGCCTACGGAGCAGAAGATTCCAGGTTCGAATCCTGGCAAGTTCGTTTTTTTTTAAATTATTTAAAACGCTTTTCTGGTTTGGTTTTCCATCATTATGCTATTGCGGGGGCTTGTGGCGCAACGGATAACGCGTCTGCCTACGGAGCAGAAGATTCCAGGTTCGAATCCTGGCAAGCTCGGTTTTTTTTCTAATTATTTAAAACGTGTCTCTTGTTTGGTTTTCCATCATAATGCTATTGCGGGGGCTTGTGGCGAAACGGATAACGCGTCTGTCTACGGAGCTGAAGATTCCAGGTTCGAATCCTGGTAAGCTCGTTTTTTTTTCAAATTATTTAAAACGTGTCTCTTGTTTGGTTTTCCATCACATTGCTATTGCGGGGGCTTGTGGCGCAACGGATAACGCGTCTGCCTACGGAGCAGAAGATTCCAGGTTCGAATCCTGGTAAGCTCGTTTTTTTTTCAAATTATTTAAAACGTGTCTCTTGTTTGGTTTTCCATCACATTGCTATTGCGGGGGCTTGTGGCGCAACGGATAACGCGTCTGCCTACGGAGCAGAAGATTCCAGGTTCGAATCCTGGCTAGCTCGTTTGTTTTTCAAATTATTTAAAACGTTTCTCTGGTTTGGTTTTCCATCATAATGCTATTGCGGGGGCTTGTGGCGCAACGGATAACGCGTCTGCCTACGGAGCAGAAGATTCCAGGTTCGAATCCTTACAAGCTCGTTTTTTTTTTATTATTTAAAACGCTTCTCTAGTTTGGTTTTCCATCACATTGCTATTGCGGGGGCTTGTGGCGCAACGGATAACGCGTCTGCCTACGGAGCAGAAGATTCCAGGTTCGAATCCTGGCAAGCTCGTTTTTTTTTCAAATTATTTAAAACGTGTCTCTTGTTTGGTTTTCCATCACATTGCTATTGCGGGGGCTTGTGGCGCAACGGATAACGCGTCTGCCTACGGAGCAGAAGATTCCAGGTTCGAATCCTGGCAAGCTCGTTTTTTTTTCAAATTATTTAAAATATGTCTCTTGTTTGGTTTTCCATCATATTGCTATTGCGGGGGCTTGAGGCGCAACGGATAACGCGTCTACCTACGGAGCAGAAGATTCCAGGTTCGAATCCTGGCTAGCTCGTTTGTTTTTCAAATTATTTAAAACGTTTCTCTGGTTTGGTTTTCCATCATAATGCTATTGCGGGGGCTTGTGGCGCAACGGATAACGCGTCTGCCTACGGAGCAGAAGATTCCAGGTTCGAATCCTGGCAAGTTCGTTTTTTTTTAAATTATTTAAAACGCTTTTCTGGTTTGGTTTTCCATCATTATGCTATTGCGGGGGCTTGTGGCGCAACGGATAACGCGTCTGCCTACGGAGCAGAAGATTCCAGGTTCGAATCCTGGCAAGCTCGTTTTTTTTTTCAAATTATTTAAAACGTGTCTCTTGTTTGGTTTTCCAAATTATTTAAAACGTTTCTCTGGTTTGGTTTTCCATCATAATGCTATTGCGTGGGCTTGTGGCGCAACGGATAACGCGTCTGCCTACGTAGCAGAAGATTCCAGGTCCGAATCCTGGCAAGCTCGTTTTTTTTCTAATTACTTAAAACGTGTCTCTTGTTTGGTTTTCCATCATATTGCTATTGCGGGGGCTTGTGGCGCAACGAATAACGCGTCTGTCTAGGGAGCAGAAGATTCCAGATTCGAATCCTGACAAGCTCGTTTTTTTCTTTAAATTATTTAAAATGTGTCTCTTGGTTGGTTTTCCATCATATTGCTATTGCGGGGGCTTGTGGCGCAACGGATAACGCGTCTGCCTACGGAGCAGAAGATTCCAGTTTCGAATCCTGGCAGGCTCGTTTTTTTTTCAAATTATTTAAAATGTGTCTCTTGTTTGGTTTTCCATCATATTGCTATTGCGTGGGCTTGAGGCGCAACGGATAACGCGTCTGCCTACGGAGCAGAAGATTCCAGGTTCGAATCCTGGCTAGTTCGTTTGTTTTTCAAATTATTTAAAACGTTTCTCTGGTTTGGTTTTCCATCATAATGCTATTGCGGGGGCTTGTGGCGCAACGGATAACGCGTCTGCCTACGGAGCAGAAGATTCCAGGTTCGAATCCTGGCAAGCTCGTTTTTTTTTCAAATTATTTAAAACGTGTCTCTTGTTTGGTTTTCCAAATTATTTAAAACGTGTCTCTGGTTTGGTTTTCCATCATATTGCTATTGCGGGGGCTTGTGGCGCAACGAATAAAGCGTCTGTCTAGGGAGCAGAAGATTCCAGATTCGAATCCTGGCAAGCTCGTTTTTTTTCTTCAAATTATTTAAAATGTGTCTCTTGCTTGGTTTTCCATCATATTGCTATTGCGGGAGCTTGTGGCGCAACGGATAACGCGTCTGCCTACGGAGCAGAAGATTCCAGGTTCGAATCCTGGCAAGCTCGTTTTTTTTTTCAAATTATTTAAAATGTGTCTCTTGTTTGGTTTTCCATCATATTGCTATTGCGGGGGCTTGAGGCGCAACGGATAACGCGTCTGCCTACGGAGCAGAAGATTCCAGGTTCGAATCCTGGCTAGTTCGTTTGTTTTTCAAATTATTTAAAACGTTTCTCTGGTTTGGTTTTCCATCATAATGCTATTGCGGGGGCTTGTGGCGCAACGGATAACGCGTCTGCCTACGGAGCGGAAGATTCCAGGTTCGAATCCTGGGAAGCTCGTTTTTTTCAAATTATTTAAAACGTTTCTCTGGTTTGGTTTTCCATCATAATGCTATTGCGGGGGCTTGTGGCGCAACGGATAACGCGTCTGCCTACGTAGCAGAAGATTCCAGGTCCGAATCCTGGCAAGCTCGTTTTTTTTCTAATTACTTAAAACGTGTCTCTTGTTTGGTTTTCCATCATATTGCTATTGCGGGGGCTTGTGGCGCAACGAATAACGCGTCTGTCAAGGGAGCAGAAGATTCCAGATTCGAATCCTGACAAGCTCGTTTTTTTTCTTCAAATTATTTAAAATGTGTCTCTTGCTTGGTTTTCCATCATATTGCTATTGCGGGGGCTTGTGGCGCAACGGATAACGCGTCTGCCTACGGAGCAGAAGATTCCAGGTTCGAATCCTGGCAAGCTCGTTTTTTTTCAAATTATTTAAAATGTGTCTCTTGTTTGGTTTTCCATCATATTGCTATTGCGGGGGCTTGTGGCGCAACGAATAACGCGTCTGTCTACGGAGCAGAAGAGGAGAGTCGCGTTTGGTTTTTTGGAGAGTGCGGTTCGTTTTTCTTTGCTCTCCTCGCCTGCTCGCTAAGCCTTAGTTTCGGTTCTTTCTCTAACATTTTGTTTGTTTAATTTAAAATTTACTAATTCGCGCAGTTTATTTTTCGTTTTTCGTGCCCTCCTGGGTTTTCTTCTGATATCCAGGATGGATGTTTTAAAACGTTCCATTTTCGTGGAATGCGCCGTGAAAGAAGTTTCGAAGCAAGAAATTTTAACGGCATGTATTTTGGATTACGGGCCTAATACGGTCTCGTCGGTTGTTGCTACGGAGGGTGGCTATTACGTCACCTTCTTACGCGAGGAAGAAGCGGAATTGTGTCTTTATGCTGGGATCGAAGTAGGAGAGACGCGTTTTGATGTGTCTGGGATAGCGAGGAAAACAGTTATTGTCCATATCTATGGTTTACCTGAGTTTGTGAGTGACGAAGCGGTGAAGGAGAAATTGGAAAGCTTACAATGTGAGTTGCGTGGCGGAATTATCTGGACTAAAAATGACGCCGGAATTTATTTTGGAATTCGTTCGGTCAAGGTTCGCCTTGCCGAATGTGTCAGTTCGTTACCGTACGGTCTAAAGATCAAAGACGTTTTAGGTCGGGAGACTTTTTATCAGGTTCGTCACTCCTCTCAGAGTAAAGTTTGTAATGGGTGTCTCTCTTCGAGCCACCTGTATAAAGACTGTCCCTCTTTTATCTGTTTTCGTTGTAAGAAGCAAGGTCATGTGGCTCGTTCCTGTCCAACTCGCTCTGAAGTTGTTGAATCCGCGGATACGGTCGCTGATAGGATGGTCGAAGAACAGGATGCGTGCCTGACTACTGATCAGGTTCTTTCAGACAAAGAGTCCTCTCAAGGCATGGTTGCCCAGGGGGGCGACAATGTTGATCGGCCAAAATTTCCCAAGCACGTTACGAAGGACGTTGGTAAGAGATTCTTGACTTCGACGAGTGGCTCGGATGTTGATAAACGCCAGCCTCCTCCTAAGAAGACGAACGTCTACTCTACGGAATCGAATGCCATCGCACCTGCCAAGTTGCCTTCTACGTCCCTGCCAACTGTTGTCACGCCTGTCCCCGGTTCCTTTAATGCCATTAAAAATCGTCTCTCTTAACGTCAATGGTCTTCGGAATGTTAATAAGATGTCGGAAGTGCTTATTTTTATGGACGCGTATGATGTGGTTTTTTTACAAGAGACACACTGGACGAATGAACATGTGAGTAATTTTCGGAAAATTTTTCGCGGCCGCGTTTTTTGGGATAATGACCCTACTACTACTTTTTGCGGTGTAGCGACCTGCTTTCGGGCTGGGCTGGATATTGTTCCTTCGCGAGTTTTTCGAAGCGACTGTGGCCGATTTCTTTCTGTCTCCGCGGTAGTTGACGATGTTCCTATGGATTTCGCGAATATTTATGCTCCGAATGACGCGCCGTCGCGTTCTCTTTTTATGTCTTCGGCGAAGTTGTGGTGTTCGCTTTTACCTCGTCCGATTATAGCAGGGGATTTTAATGATATTTTAAACTCATCTCTCGATCGTCGCCCCGTTTCTAATCTTCGTTCCGCCGTTCCGCCTACGAGTTTTAAGCTTTGGCTTACCAGTCTTGATCTTTATGATCCCTGGAGGGCTTCTCACGCCGATCATTTTGATTATTATCACGACCCTTTAACTTTCGGGAGTGATCATCTTGTTATTTTTCTACTTTTTATCATTTTTTTCCCCTCAGCATAGCCCTCTAGGGACCATTCATATATTGTTTTTGTTTCATTTCATTTATCTGGCCTATTCTGGCAGCCCCGTAGCTTTTTCGTTTTTACACACCCCGATAAGATAAGGGGTCATCTATTTATCTTGTATATAAAGCCAAGACAACTTTGTACAAGGCAGTCAGTTTTTCTTTAGTTTTGTTTTAATCGTTTCTTCAAGGGTGATCAGAATGTGGTATACAGCATTCGGTGACGCGGTTCGACATGAAGGTTAAAAGTGCACGGTACTTGTGCGGGTATTTCGGTCGAATTCGTGGTTGTGCGCGATGACTTTGGTGTAGAAGTTATGTGCGGTTCTTCCTTGGAAGGTTACTTGAAGAGCGATAAGTACTTTTGAACATTTCCTTTATAATTTTTCTTTATTTCGTTTAAATGTATTGTGTAAACTGAAACTCTTATGTCCCGACCTAATTTCCTGCGAGTTTAGCAGACGATTATATGCCACCCCTTTTGTTAGACCAGAAACCCCGTAGATTTAGTTCTTTTGTTCAACTGTCAGAGCAGCCATACTCCTTTATCATCTAGTCTGTCAAATCCTCCACATCCGAAACTAAATACGAAATTGGTGATAGTTAACTATTTTTATTTACGTCAGGCTAGCCAAAGCCAGTTTCTTTATATTTATTTTTTTTAAACTAGTACAAATAAAAGAGTTACTGTTTTGCATAGCTACTATTGATTTCATTTACCTACTCTGTGACAATACCGACTCTAAGGATCCGAACAAATAAATTCGATACATACGGCACGGGGAAATAAGTATTTAAATTTCCCTCGAGTTTAGTGCGTGGGTCAGATTCTCAAGGTTACATTTGGAACTTTTTGAATCTTCCCTCCTTACTGATCTCCACGACTCCCCCCTCCCCCCCCTGAAAGTTATAGTGTCGTAATATTATACTCGTTCCGGTTTCGTATTCGGGAACTTTGTCATGTCGCGGATTGACTATTTATTTATTCGCCCAACGGATGCGCATAATTGTTCGCGGAATCTAATCTTGAATGTTCCTTTTTCTGACCACAAGGCCGTGTCTTTCGTCTTTGATCCCAGTGGCGTCCAGCGCGGCCCTGGGGTCTGGGCGTTTAACTCTACGTTACTTCAAGAGGAGCGCTTTCGTACGGGTATCCAGCGTATTGTTGATCGGAGTCGCGACACCGTCGAATACCGTGTAGATATTTTTCAATGGTACGAAAATCTTAAAGTTTGTATTAAGGATTACGCCATGTTCTACGGCAAAGCTCGCGCTCAGAAGTTGAGAAGTTCTCGCGCTGCTTTATTGGTTCGGATTTCTCACCTCGAGTCTCGCTACGTGTCCGATCCCACTTGTTTGCCGGAGTTGCTGGACGCTAAGCAGGCATTGGCGGATTTCGATTCTGAGGTGCTTTGTGGCCAGGTCGTACGCGCTAAGACGGATTTTAAAGAATTGGGTGAGCGACCCACGCGCTATTTTCTACGCCTGGAGACTCATCGTCAGAGTATAAAATCGATTGGTCGTTTAGTGTCTTCATCAGGAGAGGTCTTTCGCGACGGGCGTCTCATCCGTCAGCAAATTTTTGATTTCTATAATGCCCTTTATACTCATGAGCCTATTTGCGAGGCCCAGAGTCGAAGTTTTAGCAATCGGGTCCGGGACCGGGTATCGAAAGCTGATCGTGACGCGGTTGAGTTGCCTGTCACCTGGGAGGAACTCGAGCGGTCCTTGGGGTCTATGAAGCCCAATAAGAGTCCGGGACTTGATGGTTTGACGGTGGAGTTTTGGCGGTTTTTTCTTCCGCTTATTAAGGATGACTTTCTTCGCCTAGCCCATATCGCCCGTGACCAGGGTCAAATTCCGCGCAGCATGAAAATAGGTCTTATTATCCTTTTGCCCAAGACTGGTGATTTAACTCTTTTAAAGAACTGGAGGCCTATTACGTTACTCAATACTGATTATAAAATTTTATCCAAAGTTTTTGCTCTCCGAGTAGCGTCGCTTTTGCCGAACATTACGTCATCTACGCAAACGGGTGCGGTTCGTGGTCGGGACATTTCTACCTCCACGAGACTGTTGTCAGATGTCGCCGAGAACCTCCGCCTTCGCGAAGAGGGTGGCATTATGGTCCAGCTGGACCTTATGAAGGCTTTCGACCGGGTGGCATGGCCATATTTATTTGAGCTCTTAGCGGCCATGGGGTTTGGCCCGTTTTTCTGCAAGTGGATTCAAGCTTTTGTCGCGGGTTCCAGGGCCTGTGTCAAAGTCAATGGTCATTTGACTGATGTCTTTTCGTTAGGGCGGTCGGTTCGCCAAGGGTGCCCGCTTAGCCCTCTGCTATATGTTTTAGCCTCGGAACCTCTGTTTTCCGCGGTCACGTCGCACGAATCCATCCCGCCGGTACGGTTATCCGCGCATTCGGTTTTGCCGACTCTCTTTCAACATATGGATGACACCACGGTTGTAACTTCAACTTCTGCGACGTTTTTGCGGATTTCGGTCAAGCCTCCGGAGCGAAATTGAACCCGTCAAAGTGCCACGCGAAATGGCTTGGTCTATATCATGGTCGAGACCTTATCGAGATCAGCGGCGTAACGCTTTCTAGTTCACCTTTGAAAATTCTCGGTATTTGGATAGACTACGATTCTGTGCATTCGGCTCGCCTTCAATGGGAGGAGCGCTACGGCAAGTTCTCTCGGGTCTTACGGTCTTGGAAAGGTCGTACTCTCTCGGTCGTTGGCAAAGTTTTGGTTGTCAATGTGCTCGCTGCATCTATGCTCTGGCATATTTTAAAAACAGTCGATATTTCGCCTTTTTGGCTTCGTCAATTTCGGGAAGCCATTTTGAACTTCATTTGGGGCAATGGCCCTCATCTGGTCGCCTATGAGAGTCTTGTTCGGCCAACGCTGATCGGAGGGTTCGGGCTAGTAGACATTTGTACCAAAGTTAAGGCGTTTCGCGTTCGCGAAGCTCTTACGTTGTTTGCAGAGACTACTCCGGTTTTCGCTCGGGATCTTTCGTCGCAGATTCTTAATCTTTATGGCGGCGCCTTGCAATTGGGCCTACACGTTTTCCGGTTATCTATCACTTCTCGTTGCGCCGCTGGTCTTCCGTCTCGGTATGTTTCCATGCTGCTTGCTTGGAGGGATTTTCAGCACATTCGTGGCTGGACCTTTCCCGCTCTCTCGAATTTTTTGGACGAACCGCTTTTTTTAAATCCGCGTCTGTCGTTGCCACATTTTGGTCGTCTTGAGCGTGGGTTTTTCTCGCAAGCGGGTTTTCGGACAGTACGCGATCTGTGTTACGAGTACGTCCCCGGGTTCTTGCCGCCACAGGCGTGTTTAGACGCTACAGCCGATTCATCGCTCGTTTTGCCTCGGTCTCGGGTCTTGCTACTCTACCAAGAACTTATTGATGCTGTTCCTCCGCTTTGGTCCATGAGCATTCAACAAGGGGGGCGTCAATTGCGTCGCCCTCCGGTCGCGCACGAGGTCGGTTTATCGGTTATTGACGTGTCGGGCGAAAAGGTGTCTCTCGCTATCGCAGTGAGGCCCATTTACGCTGCGTTCGCGGAATCATTGTCTATCGAGTCGAGTGGAGAAGAACGCTGGCGTCGCTTTTTCGGCGGCCCTCTTCAACGTATTCGCTGGAAATTCGTGCGATCCAATTTTTTGGGTCCTTCGCTCTCTGCCATAAATTTACGCCTCCTTCATCATGGTTTCACGGTGAAGTCGCGTTTGGTGCACGCTCTAGTGGTACCGGATGATACGTGCATATATTGTCGGATAGACTCAGAGACGGTAGAACATCTCTTCGTAACGTGCCCCGTGGTTTCTCAATTATGGACTTGGCTATTCTGTGATATTTTGGAACTCAATCGTGATTTATATGGCGTTTCTTCGTATACGCGAAATTCTTTCCTTATTTTTGGTTTAATTAATAAAGACTTGCATAACTCTAAAATGTTTTGGACAGTGGTCCAGTTCCTTTGTGCTGTATTGAAAAGAGAAATTTGGTTATACCGGTGTTATTGTTCTTTTAATGATATTCAATTTAATCACTTTTTGTGTCAAAAGAAATTTCATGCAGTTTTAAAACTAGAATGTCGTCATAAGCAACAGAAATAACATTTAGATTTGCCGTCAGAATTAATTTTATACAACATGTTAAACCAAATATTTGAATAGAATGCTTGTTGATTGTTTGTCCTAAATTCTATTTTGTGTTTTATAACCTCCAATCTTTATGATTGTATTGTAATTTTAATACTGTGAATAAAGGGTTTTTAAAAAAAATAAAAAAAAAACAAAAACGCGTCTGTCTAGGGAGCAGAAGATTCCAGATTCGAATCCTGGCAAGCTCGTTTTTTTTCTTCAAATTATTTAAAATGTGTCTCTTGCTTGGTTTTCCATCATATTGCTATTGCGGGGGCTTGTGGCGCAACGGATAACGCGTTTGCCTACGGAGCAGAAGATTCCAGGTTCGAATCCTGGCAAGTTCGTTTTTTTTTCAAATTATTTAAAATGTGTCTCTTGTTTGGTTTTCCATCATATTGCTATTGCGGGGGCTTGAGGCGCAACGGATAACGCGTCTGCCTACGGAGCAGAAGATTCCAGGTTCGAATCCTGGCTAGTTCGTTTGTTTTTCAAATTATTTAAAACGTTTCTCTGGTTTGGTTTTCCATCATAATGCTATTGCGGGGGCTTGTGGCGCAACGGATAACGCGTCTGCCTACGGAGCAGAAGATTCCAGGTTCGAATCCTGGGAAGCTCGTTTTTTTCAAATTATTTAAAACGTTTCTCTGGTTTGGTTTTCCATCATAATGCTATTGCGGGGGCTTGTGGCGCAACGGATCACGCGTCTGCCTACGTAGCAGAAGATTCCAGGTCCGAATCCTGGCAAGCTCGTTTTTTTTCTAATTACTTAAAACGTGTCTCTTGTTTGGTTTTCCATCATATTGCTATTGCAGGGGCTTGTGGCGCAACAAATAACGCGTCTGTCTAGGGAGAAGAAGATTCCAGATTCGAATCCTGACAAGCTCGTTTTTTTTCTTCAAATTATTTAAAATGTGTCTCTTGCTTGGTTTTCCATCATATAGCTATTGCGGGGGCTTGTGGCGCAACGGATAACGCGTCTGCCCACGGAGCAGAAGATTCCAGGTTCGAATCCTGGCAAGCTCGTTTTTTTTTCTAATTATTTAAAACGTGTCTCTTGTTTGGTTTTCCATCAAATGGCTAGTGCGGGGGCTTGTGGCTCAACGGATAACGCGTCTGCCTACGGAGCAGAAGATTCCAGGTTCGAATCCTGGCAAGCTCGCTTTTTTTAAAATTATTTAAAACGCTTCTCTGGTTTGGTTTTCCATCATAATGCTATTGCGGGGGCTTGTGGCGCAACGGATAACGCGTCTGCCTACGGAGCAGAATATTCCAGGTTCGAATCCTGGCAAGCTCGGTTTTTTTTCTAATTACTTAAAACGTGTCTCTTGTTTGGTTTTCCATCGTATTGCTATATAGGGGGCTTGTGGCGCAACGGATAACGCGTCTGCCTACGGAGCAGAAGATTCCAGGTTCGAATCCTGGCAAGCTAGGTTTTTTTTCTTATTATTTAAAACGTGTCTCTTGTTTGGTTTTAAATCATATTGCTATTGCGGGGGCTTGTGGCGCAACGGATAACGCGTCTGCCTACGGAGCAGAAGATTCCAGGTTCGAATCCTGGCAAGCTCGTTTTTTTTTTCAAATTATTTAAAACGTGTCTCTTGTTTGGTTTTCCAAATTATTTAAAACGTGTCTCTGGTTTGGTTTTCCATCATATTGCTATTGCGGGGGCTTGTGGCGCAACGAATAAAGCGTCCGTCTAGGGAGCAGAAGATTCCAGATTCGAATCCTGGCAAGCTCGTTTTTTTTTTTAAATTATTTAAAACGTGTCTCTGGTTTGGTTTTCCATCATATTGCTATTGCGGGGGCTTGTGGCGCAACGAATAACGCGTCTGTCTAGGGAGCAGAAGACTCCAGATTCGAATCCTGGCTAGCTCGTTTTTTTTTTCAAATTATTTAAAATGTGTCTCTTGCTTGGTTTTCCATCATATTGCTATTGCGGGGGCTTGAGGCGCAACGGATAACGCGTCTGCCTACGGAGCAGAAGATTCCAGGTTCGAATCCTGGGAAGCTCGTTTTTTTCAAATTATTTAAAACGTTTCTCTGGTTTGGTTTTCCATCATAATGCTATTGCGGGGGCTTGTGGCGCAACGGATAACGCGTCTGCCTACGTAGCAGGAGATTCCAGGTTCGAATCCTGGCTAGTTCGGTTGTTTTTCAAATTATTTAAAACGTTTCTTTGGTTTGGTTTTCCATCATAATGCTATTGCGGGGGCTTGTGGCGCAACGGATAACGCGTCTGCCTACGGAGCAGAATATTCCAGGTTCGAATACTGGCAAGCTCGGTTTTTTTTCTAATTACTTAAAACGTGTCTCTTGTTTGGTTTTCCATCATATTGCTATTGCGGGGGCTTGTGGCGCAACGAATAACGCGTCTGTCTAGGGAGCAGAAGATTCCAGATTCGAATCCTGGCAAGCTCGTTTTTTTTTCAAATTATTTAAAATGTGTCTCTTGCTTGGTTTTCCATCATAATGCTATTGCGGGGGCTTGTGGCGCAACGGATAAAGCGTCTGCCTACGTAGCAGAAGATTCCAGGTTCGAATCCTGGCAAGCTCGTTTTTTTTTCAAATTATTTAAAACGTGTCTCTTGTTTGGTTTTCCAAATTATTTAAAACGTGTCTCTGGTTTGGATTTCCATCATATTGCTATTGCGGGGGCTTGTGGCGCAACGAATAAAGCGTCTGTCTAGGGAGTAGAAGATTCCAGATTCGAATCCTGGCAAGCTCGTTTTTTTTTTAAATTATTTAAAACGTGTCTCTGGTTTGGTTTTCCATCATATTGCTATTGCGGGGGCTTGTGGCGCAACGAATAACGCGTCTGTCTAGGGAGCAGAAGATTCCAGATTCGAATCCTGGCAAGCTCGTTTTTTTTTCAAATTATTTAAAATGTGTCTCTTGCTTGGTTTTCCATCATATTGCTATTGCGGGGGCTTGAGGCGCAACGGATAACGCGTCTGCTTACGGAGCAGAAGATTCCAGGTTCGAATCCTGGGAAGCTCGATTTTTTTCAAATTATTTAAAACGTTTCTCTGGTTTGGTTTTCCATCATAAAGCTATTGCGGGGGCTTGTGGCGCAACGGATAACGCGTCTGCCTACGCAGCAGAAGATTCGAGGTTCGAATCCTGGCTAGTTCGTTTGTTTTTCAAATTATTTAAAACGTTTCTCTGGTTTGGTTTTCCATCATAATGCTATTGCGGGGGCTTGTGGCGCAACGGATAACGCGTCTGCCTACGGAGCAGAAGATTCCAGGTTCGAATACTGGCAAGCTCGTTTTTTTTCTAATTACTTAAAACGTGTCTCTTGTTTAGTTTTCCATCTTATTGCTATTGCGGGGGCTTGAGGCGCAACGGATAACGCGTCTGCCTACGGAGCAGAAGATTCCATTTTCGAATCCTGGCAAGCTCGTTTTTTTTTCAAATTATTTAAAACGTGTCTCTTGTTTGGTTTTCCAAATTATTTAAAACGTGTCTCTGGTTTGGTTTTCCATCATATTGCTATTGCGGGGGCTTGTGGCGCAACGAATAAAGCGTCTGTCTAGGGAGCAGAAGATTCCAGATTCGAATCCTGGCAAGCTCGTTTTTTTTTTAAATTATTCAAAACGTGTCTCTGGTTTGGTTTTCCATCATATTGCTATTGCGGGGGCTTGTGGCGCAACGAATAACGCGTCTGTCTAGGGAGCAGAAGATTCCAGATTCGAATCCTGGCAAGCTCGTTTTTTTTTTCAAATTATTTAAAATGTGTCTCTTGCTTGGTTTTCCATCATATTGCTATTGCGGGGGCTTGAGGCGCAACGGATAACGCGTCTGCCTACGGAGCAGAAGATTCCAGGTTCGAATCCTGGGAAGCTCGTTTTTTTTCAAATTATTTAAAACGTTTCTCTGGTTTGGTTTTCCATCATAATGCTATTGCGGGGGCTTGTGGCGCAACGGATAACGCGTCTGCCTACGTAGCAGAAGATTCCAGGTTCGAATCCTGGCTAGTTCGTTTGTTTTTCAAATTATTTAAAACGTTTCTCTGGTTTGGTTTTCCATCATAATGCTATTGCGGGGGCTTGTGGCGCAACGGATAACGCGTCTGCCTACGGAGCAGAAGATTCCAGGTTCAAATCCTGGGAAGCTCGTTTTTTTTCAAATTATTTAAAACGTTTCTCTGGTTTGGTTTTCCATCATAATGCTATTGCGGGGGCTTGTGGCGCAACGGATAACGCGTCTGCCTACGTAGCAGAAGATTCCAGGTCCGAATACTGGCAAGCTCGTTTTTTTTCTAATTACTTAAAACGTGTCTCTTGTTTGGTTTTCCATCTTATTGCTATTGCGGGGGCTTGCGGCACAACGGTAACGCGTCTGCCTACGGAGCAGAAGATTCCAGGCTCGAATCCTGGCAAGCTCGGTTTTTTTTCTAATAATTTAAAACGTGTCTCTTGTTTGGTTTTCCATCATATTGCTATTGCGGGTGCTTGTGGCGCAACGGATAACGCGTCTGCCTACGAAGCAGAAGATTCCAGGTTCGAATCCTGCCAAGCTCGGTTTTTTTCTCATTATTTAAAACGTGTCTCTTGTTTGGTTTTCCATCATATTGCTATTGCGGGGGCTTGTGGCTCAACGGATAACGCGTCTACCTACGGAGCAGAAGATTCCAGGTTCGAATCCTGGCAAGCTCGCTTTTTTTTTTAAATTATTTAAAACGCTTCTCTGGTTTGGTTTTCCATCTTAATGCTATTGCGGGGGCTTGTGGCGCAACGGATAACGCGTCTGCCTACGGAGCAGAAGATTCCAGGTTCGAATCCTGGCAAGCTCGGTTTTTTTCTAATTATTTAAAACGTGTATCTTGTTTGGTTTTCCAATATACTGTTATTGCGGGGGCTTGTGGCGCAACGGATAACGCGTCTGCCTACGGAGCAGAAGATTCCAGGTTCGAATCCTGGCAAGCTCGTTTTTTTTTCAAATTATTTAAAACGTGTCTCTTATTTGGTTTTTCAAATTATTTAAAATGTGTCTCTTGCTTGGTTTTCCATCACATTGCTATTGCGGGGGCTTGTGGCGCAACGGATAACGCGTCTGCCTACGGAACAGAAGATTCCAGGTTCGAATCCTGGCAAGCGCGTTTTTTTTTCAAATTATTTAAAACGTGTCTCTTGTTTGGTTTTCCATCATATTGCTACTGCGGGGGCTTGAGGCGCAACGGATAACGCGTCTGCCTACGGAGCAGAAGATTCCAGGTTCGAATCCTGGCAAGCTCGTTTTTTTTCAAATTATTTAAAACGTTTCTCTGGTTTGGTTTTCCATCATAATGCTATTGCGGGGGCTTGTGACGCAACGAATAACGCGTCTGTCTACGGAGCAGAAGATTCCAGTTTCGAATCCTGGCAGCCTCGGTTTTTTTTCTGATATTTTAAAACGTGTCTCTTGTTTGGTTTTCCATCATATTGCTATTGCGGGGGCTTGTGGCGCAACGGATAACGCGTCTGCCTACGGAGCAGAAGATTCCAGGTTCGAATCTTGGCAAGCTCGTTTTTTTTAAATTATTTAAAACGCTTCTCTGGTTTGGTTTTCCATCGTAATGCTATTGCGGGAGCTTGTGGCGCAACGGATGACGCGTCTGCCTACGGTGCAGAAGATTCCAGGTTCGAATCCTGGCAAGCTCGTTTTTTTTCAAATTATTTAAAACGCTTCTCTGGTTTGGTTTTCCATCAAAAGCTATTGCGGGGGCTTGTGGCGCAACGGATAACGCGTCTGCCTACGGAGCAGAAGATTCCAGGTTCGAATCCTGGCCAGCTCGGTTTTTTTTCTAATTATTTAAAACGTGTCTCTTGTTTGGTTTTCCATCATATTGCTATTGCGGGGGCTTGTTGCGCAACGGATAACGCGTCTGCCCACGGAGCAGAAGATTCCAGGTCCGAATCCTGGCAAGCTCGTTTTTTTTTTAAATTATTTAAAACGCTTCTCTGGTTTGGTTTTCCATCAAAATGTTTGTGCGGGTGCTTGTGGCGCAACGGACAACGCGTCTGCCTACGGAGCAGAAGATTCCAGGTTCGAATCCTGGCAAGCTCTTTTTTTCAAATTATTTAAAACGCTTCTCTGGTTTGGTTTTCCATCATAATGCTATTGCGGGGGCTTGTGGCGCAACGGATAACGCGTCTGCCTACGGAGCAGAAGATTCCAGGTTCGAATGCTGCCAAGCTCGATTTTTTTTTCAAATTATTTAAAACGTTCTCTTGTTTGGTTTTCCATCATAGTGGTATTGCGGGGGCTTGTGGCGCAACGGATAACGCGTCTGTCTACGTAGCAGAAGATTCCAGGTTCGAATCTTGGCAAGCTCGGTTTTTTTTCAAATTATTTCAAACGATTCTCTGGTTTGGTTTTCCATCATAATGCTATTTCGGGGTCTTGTGGCGCAACGGATAACGCGTCTGACAATTTTTAATAGATGTTGCATATAACTTGTAAAAATATCTTGTTTTACATAAATAAATAATAATAATAATAATAATACCGCGAAAAAGCGAAGAGGTTCACCATTTTCATTCTTTTTTTAATTCAAGCACCATTGTTTCCCTACCAATAACCCGGACACTATCTATTCCACCCACAGTTTTCAACAAGTATGAATATAAGTTACTCAATATCAGAAAAGTAAGCATAGGCTTGAGGATGCTGAAACGAAGAGTGACGGATAACATAAAGTCACGCTAGAACGAGCTTTGTCAAAGGACGAAACGAGTCCGGAGTCATCGAGGTATTATCGACTCGTATTATATTTATGGAAGTTCCTTACTTCTGCTTCCATTATATTATTGTGAAGAAGAATACATGACAAATAAATATATATACTTATGAACAATAAACGTGATTCTGAATTCGATATCACCGTATAATTTTCTAAATTCGCATTGAAAAACCTTAAGCTTTGCCTGCCTATCACGTTTAAAGTTTTAAACCAAGGATGATCTATACCTACGTTTTAGGTTTGCCAACCATTGTTTTGGAGAGAAAACTACATTTTCGCTTCAAAGACTAAATAAAGGGTAATTCCACGCAGATTCGAACTTTCATGTTACCGTGGGTCAACAGATCATAATGAAATTTTCCACTTCACAAAAAGTGATCATGGCACGACCAAATAAGAAATATTAGCCACAAATATTGAAAGGTTTTCAAAATACACGCGTCTGAAAATACCCGACATTTTAAGTTTGTTGTCTGATCGAAATTCGAACCCCTAAAGGTTTTTGTTAATATCAGTTCTCCTGACGCACTGAATAGCTTAAAATATTCAGACTTTAGGCAGTTGTTAGAGCAGATTTCAGAAATGCTAACGAAAAGTTTATACTGTTAATGGTTTTAATTTAATTTAGGCCATCTTTTAAATTTTAAACAATGGGGGTTCGCGCTTGACGAGTATCCCTGAAAAATTCAATTTTAGAATTTAAATTTTCTTACATTTTATAATAGCCCTAATGCTTAGCTTTTGTATGGTGTATGGGTTGTTTGGAGTATTTTGGTTGTAAGTCCAAAAATACGTGAAAAATTGTTTATCCACAGAAACACAGCTATCTCCTTTTTTATTTAATAAACTCCAGTAACTAAAAAAAAATTTTGTTTTGAATATTGTTTGAGCATTGTCTACTATGTCTAGACATATTTTGGGAATTTGCAGAATGGTAGTTGTACGTCGTGAGAAATACTTCGGTACATTTTCTTTTACTGGGTTAGGTAAAATGCACAAAAAGGAGTATGTTGGAACAAATCATTCATCTTTTTGTGACGGCCATGAAACAACTCTTTTATCTTTGTCACATTTCATAAAACTCAGTAGAAAATCGTTTTCTTCTTGTATTTTGCTTACGACTAAGGCTACATAAATTCACAAACAAAAACTACTAATACTATCAAATGTCAGAGATGTGTATTTACCATTTAAAGAATCAAACAACAAGTATGTTAAAATTGGTTTTTCCAAGTTTTGTTCGTTGCGACCGCATTGTTGCATTCCAGTTACTTTCAGAGGTGTGCACAATGTTTGAATTTGCAAAATACATCAGAACCTAAAACTTATGGCATTGGCGCTACCATCGAGAAAAGGCTATAAAACAATTATGCAGGAGTTCGTATGCTCGACAGAAAATCGACAATGTATGTTACACCGCAGTGATCATTGTCCCTCAGAATTTAGTTTCAAAAATTTCGTCAATTCTTTTTTTGAGGAAATGAAAATTTATCTTGATGTTAACGTTCGATACAAACAGTGGGTTCATAAAGAAGGTCGGACGAGATTACCTTATATACACGAGCTCTGTTTCAGACTTCATGTCGAATCTAGCGAATATGATGGACAAAGTGGTAAAACACCATTTCGTGGCGAAATCATAAGCGGCTTAGCTATGGGAGTTGAAAGAATCCGTAACACCAACCCATGTCATTATTCTTCTTGACTTTGCCGATAATTACTCATTCATTGCCCAGGATGCCGTTCAGGATTTTCATGGGGAGAATACCCAATGTACGCTTCATTCTTTCGTAATTTATGCGTCAAATGAAGAAAATTAAATTCTAACCCAAAGCTGCTGTAGCGATGAAATGAACCGCAGTGCCGAAACTGTTCACTGTTTTAAGAAGTCTATGATTTCGTACATTAAGAATACACTACCACAGGACGGCGCTGCTTCGCAATATAAAAATTGTAAAAATCTCCTTAATTTAGGTCATCACAACTTGGACTTTGGTCTGACCAGTGAGTGGAATTTCTTCGCCACTTCGCATGGTAAGAGTCCTTGCGACGGCATTGGTGAAATCGCTAAACGTTTGGTTTCTCGAGCATCGCTTCAAAACTGCGAAGAAGACCAAATTGTAACTCCTTTGCAATTCTATGAATGGTCGGCTAGAAATGTTGCTAGAATTAAATTCCTATTCGTTTCAAAAGACGATGTTAAGTTCCGTATAACAGCTCTGGAAGAAATGTTATCGAAAGCTAACACAATCGCCGGCCTTCGACGCCAATTTTTCCATCTTCCAAAATATGAACTAAATATGTTGTACAGGCTTTCTTCAGATCTATTTAGTACAAAAGCTATGCTCGCTGAAGTAGATAATCCACAGTTAAACCAAGGTAAACTTTTAATTCAAGATATTTCAGTTGGCGATTATGTAGCTGCGGAATATGATAATGACTGGTATGTAGCCTTAATCGCAAGCAAAATACAAGAAGAAAACGATTTTCTTCTGAGTTTTATGAAATGTGATAAAGATAAAGGAGTAGTTTCATGGTCGTCACAAAAAAAATTATTGTTTTGTTCCAACATATTCGTTTTTGTGCATTTTATCTAACCCAGTAAAAGAAAATGTACGGAAGTCTTTCTCACGACGTACAACTACCATTCTGCAAATTCCCAAAATATGTCTAGACAATGCTCAAACAATATTTATAACAAAATAATAGTTTTTTAATTACTTGAGTTTATTAAATAAAAAAAGGATATAGCTGTATTTCTGTGGATAAACGATTTTTCACGTATTTTTGGACTTACAACCAAAATACTCCAAACAAACCATACACCATACAAAAGCTTAGCATTAGGGCTATTATAAACAAACTTATAACGTGGGATATTTTTAAACACGTGCATTTTTAAAACCTTTAAATAATTTTGACTAATATTTCGTATTTGGTCGTGCCATGATCACTTTTTGTGGTAACATGAGTTTTGGAACCTGCGTGATAGTGCTCACTAGATTTGCTAGTCCTAGGCCGCGTTAATTTCTTTTTCCCTCCGTGTCGAAAACAAGACGTTTCAAAAGGTTTACGTTCACACTTCTGTTTGTATCAATTTAAAATTCAAGCTGCCAACTTTTTAATTTGAAAATCATTATCGCAAATTACTCCAGTCAAAAGTATGTCTCGTTATTCCCGCAAACAGCCCGCCTTTATGTTACAGTAATACTTCGGTGACAGTAATAGAAACGCATGTTTAGTAAGTCAGTTGTTTTGAAGGAACTATCTCAACAAATTGAACATAGCACCACACTATTCTCAGAGCTGTTCGTGACTTCGAAAATGACGGCACCGTTCATCATTCATTTTGAAAAATAATTTTTGAGAAAAAGGCCTGGGGGGATCAAATAAGAAAAGCCAACACGGACATCACTTAATTTTAAGAAATTTTATGAACTTTTTTGGATGGAGTATAGTTTAGAGCATAGTTATATCTTTGGAGGTTCAGTCGATTTCGCAGATGGTAATAAAGGAAATTATGCCGTGAACGGGCGTTTCCAACCCTGGCGTTCGTTGCTGGAAAATAATTCCTGAAAGGAATTAGCGTTCTTAGAGATGACGCGCGATAACTATACGGGGTTTTGTATACGGTTTGTCATTGACTGTCTTCGATGAGAGCTTCTGGATATTTTTTTAAAATATGCGTATAAATTTCAACTGGTATCATATACTTTGAATTGAAGAATAACCAGAGATCTCGCGATCTCGTTTCCAGTTCAATAGCTCGGAACTAGAACGCGTCGGAAAATCACTTCCCTCTCATATTTGATCTTACGCCGACCGCTTTTCGCGCCTTTAAATTTTACATAAACTGAAAAAAAAACAACCCATAAGAGTTCATAGTAGTACACTATAAAAGTTCAAATTCTGTCGAAAATTTTACGTATGCCTCCCATATTGGACTATTTTCTAATACTTGATAAAAGGTGGTGCCTGAGATCCCTATTTAACTCTTTTGATGAAATTATGATCAAACTTCTACACTGTAGCGTTAAGTTTTTGATCATTCTCAATTCAAATAGTCGTAACGTTGAAATTGTTTTTTTTCCCGATGAAATTTTGTAGTTAAAAATCTGTTGCTCCTATTCACCCTAAACTTGGGTATTTTAACTATTCAGTTTATTATTTTAACTTAGATTTGAAATGGGAGACACAATTATATACTTTACGTTGCTAGTGATTCTAAAATCAGATTAAATCCAAACTTGAAATAAACATCATTTTAATTAGGCTGCAAGCAGCTGCAGATTAAGTTTATCGTGGCTGCAGGGAACTACATGTAGAGCAGCTGCTAATTATCTGTAATTAAAACCTCGATACAAAATATTTAAACAGCTAATATTGTTCGCTTTAAAAAATAGTGCATTTATTTATTAAAAGAGGGGCCACTGCCACCATTAATTTTAGTCTGCCATAGTGGACCAAAATACGTGCTTTTTCAATGACAGCACTTTCGATAATTTTTCATTCAATGTTGAGCAAATTCTTCTAAGAGTATCAACGGTTTTGGTATTAACTTACCAAGGTTAACCAAATCCAGTTAATGTATGTCGAGAATGAGGAAAGTGGCTTTTGTAGACTTCTATTTATGATTTCCCTGACCAAGTTAATCTTGTCCCAAGTTGTAAGTGTTTTAGCAAAGCTGTGATTATAACACAAAACGTTCACTCGCGGTAATATACGCAATTAGAAATGCCCTAACCGTTGATATTGACGATATAATTTCTCAGCTTGATTAAAATTAAAATTTAGGTTTTTTTCGATGCACTTCTTAAGTTATCGGGCGTATTCAGAACTGAAAGCTGTGCTTATTATAAATAAAAATCCATTTACTATTTGTCGTTCGATTGTTCCGAGAGTCTGAAATCCGTTTCTATATCTTTATACCGGTAAACTAGACTCAAAATGTCAGTGCAAATGGAAAATGAAACACGTTGGGCGTAGCTGTTTTCCTAGAGCCGTACCGATACTCAAGAGGCTGCAGCTGCTATGACGTGATTAACAAAGTATAGAAGCGAACTAACCCTAAATATCAGTACATTCCGAGTGACACGAAAGAAATTAAATAAAATTGACGTTCTGAGAGTGGTTGTGACAATTGTGGGAACGACGATAATGCAAATTGGAAAAAGTGTCAATAGTTCATCATTTCTCGTGATTGACAAACGAATTGTTACACCTTGGACTAAACAAATAAAGAGTTTAACGGTTTCGTACGTATTACGTGACCAGGCGGAGAATTATTCACTAGTGTGTTTCTTAAACTCACTCTTCCTTTCTCATAACGTCATAGAATAGACTTGAATTGCTATGTTGTGTTACAGGGAATGGAACTCTAGCAGTGAAATAAAAGCTTCAGTCTAGAACGTAGTATAAAATTTTAAAATTCCATCCTGTGAAGAGGTGAATTGAAATTTCATTGGGATATAAACGCTCGCAACAATAATATCTACTATGTTCTAGACTTTAGCGCTACTAGTGAGTAATGACCGAAACTTGTTGGTGTAGTCCCTTAAAAGCTCTTTTGATTTTAACTGTTGTTTGAGAAGTAAGAAATATCATCTTAAAACCAATCACCACGTTAAAAGTTAACCTGGCGAAATAAATAACAAATAACGGCCAGCCCATCTGTGGTTGAATTAGGCTTTAATTGATACTACCAATCAATTTTATTTCAGGTAGTCAGGCAAATTTCTTAAGTTCTTAACTTCTACGTTATGTCAAAGGAAATTATATGAAGCCTTCATCATAATTTCTTGCTACCATAAAGATTGATTTGGTTTTCCTCGAAGGGCCTTTCTAAAGGGTTATTTATCATGCCTGAAAGTGAAATTTACTTAGCTATTTTGTTGGGATTTTGAAATTACTGAATTAAATATTTAAACATTTTATTTAATGTTTATATCATTTCAAACTATACTAAATTCATAACTTTGAGTCAAGAATTACTTCATATACATCCAAGATCATACATCTGTTAACACCCTTCTCGGCTGGGACAGGACCTATCGCTCCACCTACTGGCATTTTTACCAACGTAGCGGGAAAAAAACTCACCTGTACGGAGAGAGCGGCTCTCCAATTGGCTTTAGAATAGCCAATGACAGCTCTGGCTGGAAAGCGCCGTCGATACTGTAGACAGACCGATTCCTCATTGGCTAATATTGTTTCATTTGGAAAGCGGCCTTTAAGGCGTCCATAAAATAGACGAACTAAGTACTGAATCTATTATTTTCTACATTTATGAAGGAAGTTATGCTTCTACAACAGGACTCCACGTCATTTAAAGTCTTGATATAATGTTAAAACTGTCTTCCGATAAAAATTCTAATATTATGATGGTCAATTCAGAATTTTAAGTTTAGTGCAATATTTTATTGTACTGTTTTAAACCACAACTTTAAGACATTTGTTTTAAATCTTTGTTGGTTTTTAAATATATCATTTATTTATAGAAGATAATACTTAGGTTTCCTTAATACCAAGGATTTACGAACAAAGTATGGCCTTCGAAGGTGCCTCCTGTGACATGAAAAATGAAATAAGCATTTGAACATCCGCCGATAAAACACCATGTTTAATCTCTATGCCTAAGAGTACGATTTCTATAAGCCAATTTTTAGTTTGGGATTTTCCCATTCCAGTTACACACTTAATCTAATGAAAGAACGATGATATGATTTTTAATTTGGGTTTTATCTGCGTAACTCCTTGGATAAAGCCGGGATTCATCGCAACGCGCGAGCTTATGCATTGGGCATCTCATAAGAACGATGGGGCTAAGCTTCATATCGATTCAAACCATTTGTTATATTCAGCTAACATGTGAACGTAGCTTAAGTGTACTCGTTTTCCATAACATGAGTCCCTCCTTTCGCATTGAAGTAAACACTTTTAACTAACAATGAATTGGAAAATCTACTTAGTTGTATTGTTTATTTCAATACGTTAAAACATTTGTTTAAATTTTTACTTATGACATATATGTATGTATTAAAAAAATTAAAAGAAAAAAGACAACAAAGGCGATTTATGAAATACGACAAATAGATTGTTTCGCGTGTCAAGGCCGCGTTATCAGCTTTCCAGGCCATATAAAAGTCTCCGAAGCCCTTGTTTAAAACCCAGGTATTTATTTCAATTAAATGAAGAAAGTTGGGGGGCCCAAAGTTAACATTTTTACCTGGCAACTCAGCATTTGGACGGAACATCCGTTTCCTTACTTCCGTCTGTATATTTCAATGGCGGTCACGTGGTTCAAAACGTTTTTAGCAGGATGTTCCGTTCAGAGGTCTCACTTAAGCCTCGTCTGCGGCCCCTCTTTTGTTATGGGTCTATTGTAGAGCCACTTGTCATTTCCTCCTCCCCCCTCTCCCTCTCTTTGGGCCGGCAAGGTTCCTAGAAAAAAGCTACGCTTACTATCGTAGCATTTGTAATACAGGGTATCTAACGTACACATGGTGTTGCCAACATAAAATGTTTTTATTTTTAATTTAAATGGTCCAAACTAATTAAAATAGGTCTCAGAATTTTTAAGACAAAGCTAAATATTTTATGTATGCTATGTTTAATCAATTCTAATTAAAAAATTAAAATTTGAAAATTTTCTCAAATAACGGTACGTGACTACGGAGGTGACAGACAAGTACCGGTAAACCGAAAAGGTTCCCCTAAATAGAAAGCGACAGCCAGTGACATCACTCGCGTCTGCGCAAGAGAAGGAATAGAAGGAAAGAACGAGCGTTTTCACCAGAGGAGCAACTTTTTTTTCGAATGCGCCCCAGTTGGGGTCACGGGGCCACGTGGAGAAGACCATTGGCTAGTTTTTATATTTATTCCCCAACGTTCCGAGGTGGGGGTCCCTTTGTAACGCGAATAACCTTTGAAAAGAGTGCTCCTCTCGGCTCGCTCGAAGAGAAAGACATGTTACTATGTTTTCATGGAAGTAGGAAATGCGAATTTGAGGAAATCCCGATTTGTTCTCAGCGGGGAGCTTTTTAAGAAACTCGTATTTGGACGTTTTCATGGAAATCTACTCTCGACTTTCAACCGGGTTTGAACCCCCCAGAAACCTCTACACTAGGAATGTTCTAACTACTCTCTCGACATTCTTCGGATAAGGGCAGCTGGCCAGTCGTTTCATTTTGCAGTAGCGCGTGATTAGTGTAAACTCCAAGCAAATGGATCCCAGTTTAATGCTAAAAACCGCTTTAGCTTTATTAATTTCCCAATTTATTAGCTTAGGAAAATTAATATGTCAACAAACACAAAATTCAATCCTAAGAAGGAGAAGAATTCTTTCGTTGGCCATTACTAAAATTAAGCTTTATTCAGAATTAGGTTCCACTAACTTCTTCAAATGAGCCCAATCCTACTTTCGAGTTCTTATCTGTAGTTAACAACTCGTTAGGCAAAGAACACTACATTCTTAGGTTACGATAAAAGGTTTATTAACTGAGATAAATAGTTCGTCGTGATTACATATGAGAGAGAGAGAGAGTGCCGTTTATGCTTTGACACATTGCATTTATACGGGATCTAAAAAACATACTTATTTACATAGATAAGATAATCGATGATAAGAAAGTCTACTTTATCTATTATACAACATACGTCACTGGAAATTTACCAGGTTACCGCCCCCGTTTCCGCAGCTTCTTCGGTTGTTTTAAATAAAAATTAAAAATGTAAACATTGAATTTATTGTTCGCGTACGATTACAAAAACGTATTCGCAAAATTTACTAATTTAATCACGTCAACAATTAAATGTATTGTTTATATCTTTATATTTATGCTTACATTAATTTTTTATTTTTAAAAAGTGTCGTTAAAACCTAGGTTAAAACATGTGAAACCACAACTTTTTAGTAGTGCTCGGAATTATTTATTCATTATCATAAATTGCGATATTTTTTTCGTCGTCGTTTTGAAGAAATAAACTTGTTATGTAACCAACGATTTCGTTAATCTACTACTCATTCTACTTATTCAAATAAATAATTGTTTTTATTAAGCTTCAGGTGTATCCACTTTCTTTTATTCAGCTATTTCATCTTGAAATATTACTATTTAAATTAAGGCTAAAAGTATTTATTCGTGAATAAAAAAAACAAAGTCCGAGCACTACAAATTAGTTACTACATTTACAACTAAATAAACCCCCCGTGTATCAAACAAGTGTTCGTGCGTTTTTATTCTAAGAAAATCCGGATTTGCCAAGGAAATAAGGGTGCGTTTCCCGTATTTCAGAAAATACGTATTTTCTCAAATACGAGCGTTTTCATTCAGTGTAGCACGGATTTAGAAATACGGATTTAGGAAATCCGTATTTCCTACCTCCATGAAAACATAGTCGTGTTACCTGGTTACGCGGGGGAAAGAAACGCGATACCACGCAAATACCCCGACCCTCCCCGTGACGCGCATTAGCATTTTATCATTCTCAGTTTTCCCCGCAGAACATTTTTATAGGTTAACCGATACTGCTCTTCGGGATTTAGAGCAGTATACGCGCCTTTGCGACCACTGCGAGGTGACTGATTTCCAGTTATCTCCGCCACTTCTCTTTCGGTGAGTTTCCCCGTAGACCTCTCTACAATGTCGAACGGTTCTTTCCCGCCTTTACGAGCACTACTAGCTAACCATCTACTTGTAACACTATTGAGTAAACGCAAAATTTCTGGTCTCCCCTCCCATATAGGGGGCACAAAATAAAAATGGATGGTTTGTATTTAACAGAGTTGGAAATAGTGACATTTTTAACGCGGGCCCTTCGGGCTCCCGACCCCTTTAAGTTTCTTTTTATTGAGGGTCAGTGGCCCAGGGGAGGTGAAATGGGTTAAAACATTTCAAATAGGGAGATAAAAAAACCAGAATAAGAATTGGTTACGTTACTTACGTAAACATTTATTGACTTTAAAACGTTAACTTTAACGCTAGATTTCGCTCTCGACTAGGGTATTAAAACAACGTTTCAGCAACGGCGTAAAAAAATATTTTTCAGGAATTTCCGTTAAATTTTTAATAAATATTTGTATTTAATTTAGGGGCCGAGGTGGCCCGCAACCCCAGCTCGAATGATCTATTTTAAGGGACCTTATATTTTATAAGAGCCATTGGCCTCAGGACTCCCGCTATTTCCAAGTCTGGTATTTAACCTAGAATATATAAAACGTTGTAGAAAAAATACTGATATGATTTCATTATTTTTATTGGTATAAATTGATGGTGAACTATATACATTTTTTTAATAATAATTCACGAGATTCCACAATATTTTTTTAATAAACTTACCAATTACTAATCATAGTCGCAATCACTATTTGTTATTATTTGTTGCTATTACTAATTGTTGTAATCACAGTCGCAATGACTATTTTATTATTATTTGTTGTTATTAATATATGTTGTAATTACAGTCACAATCACAATTTTGTATTATTTGTTGTTATTACTAGCCAATTACTAATCGCAGCGAGGGGCAGGTCACTTCCATTTTGGGTGGGTCTTAATCATAGTAAAATGATTAAATCAGGGTAATCGTGATTAAATAAGGGTAATCAAGATTAAAAAATCTAATCAAGATTAGCAAATCTAATCACGATTTAATCAATCTAATCACGATTTAAACGAGATTTTATAATTCTAATCATGATTTAATCATTTTAATCAGATTTAATCATATTACTCAGATTTAATCACGATTTAATTATTTTAATCAGATTTAATCATATTAATCAGATTTAATCACGATTTAATTATTTTAATCGCGATTTAATCAATATAATCGGTCAAATCAAGATTTAAAAGTAAAATCAAAACTAAAGTACGATAATTCAATATAAATTATTAATATTGTTAGTTCTATCGCAATTGTGTTTGATTGAAATTATTGGAAAAATAACATCACATTTTAGTTAAAACATCCGAAAACATCACAGCTCTGTAACAAATTATCACAGCTTTGTAACTTTTATCTTTTGGATTCTTTACTATCACATTTCTTCAGAGATTTAAGGAAACATTTTACATTATCATTTAATCCGAGTGAAAATCGCGTAAAAAGAAAACGAGATACGAGATCGCGGTAAATACCAAATAATAATTCTAATCACATATTAAATTATTCTTATCCGCTGTTTCCAATTACGCACAATTATAATCATTGAATCACCCATACAATCATTCTGATTATCGTTCTAATTTCTAATCGCGATATAATCATTTTAATAAGATTTAATCATTTAATCATTATTAAATCAGATTTAAACATTCTAATCATGATAAAAAGTGATTTAATCAACATAATAGAGATTAAATTTAATTTAATCAAAATAATGAAGATTAAATTTAATTTAATCAAAATAATCAAGATTAAATCAGATTTAATCTTTCGATGGGTGCGTCGTTAATCAAGGAAGTGACCTGCCCCTCGAATCGCAGATCGCAGTCACAATCAATATTTGTTGTTGCTATTACTATTTGTTGTAGTCACAGAGGGGGGGGGAGGGTTAAAAGACATCTTGAGCTATGGGTGTAATAACAAATCATCAAGTCACATGCAAATCTTATGCGTCAAGGTGAGGGGGGGGGATTTGAATCCGCCACTGACATACTGACATCCATTTTCATATATATAGATTAATAATGAATCGTTTTTTTTTTCAAAATTAGCGTTATTTTTACTTTTCGGTAAAAGAGTTGGACCACGGTAATTTCTTAAACATCGTTACCTCATCAGTGACGTTACAATCAATTTAGTATTTGGAACCAAATGACGCACCATACTTATGGCAAATATTTCTGCTACTGTGAAAAATCACGAATTTATTCATATTCAGTAGGTTATATTACGATCATTATTAACACAACGACTCTTTAAACGGGTAAATCGGAAGTGAAAGGATATGAAAATCTCTCTCGCTTTGGAGTTACAGTGAGTCAATTTTACGTTTCGTTTTTAAACTCCCAAAGTTTTACATTAATTATGGTTTAAAAAGTGCTTTTAAAACGTCCAATATGACTAGTTCAAAAGTGAATCTTTTGAAAGCCATTCTTTCCACCTCGTGTGATACTTTAAAGAATCTGTCATTAGTTCATTTACGTAACTTATCGGACCTAGGCTTAGATATAATTTTTATACCTCTTGGCTACAACTAGGTATTCTGTTTGAATTTTGGAAATATCATTTTCAATTCAGTCAAAATACTTGATTGAGAAGTATCACAGTCAAGACAGGCTTTCTCATTCATTTCTGTTAACAAAGGTAAAGCAAAATGGACTAGATGTTTAAATCTTTGTGGTTTTAAAATCCCTTCCTCCTTATCTAGCAATAACCATTTGGGTTAATTCTTTACTCGCTAAATTTAATTTAGAATAACTAAAACTAATATCACGCGCAAATTTCGCGTTTTTCTTAGCCATAATTGCTCCTATCAAACCGATTCAATAATGGTTACAGGCGGCTGTATGCGGTGACGCCACTGTGGGCGGGGTTTAAAAGCTCAGCCTTTTTTTCAACGTGATGGCGCCAGTATCATAGGCAAGGGGTTTACCACTTCTTTAAATTCTGTGCACCGATTACAGCGAGTAAAACCTTTGGTAGTGCTAAATCAATTAAGTAATCTTTTAGTGCAGTCAAAGCTACGGGCTTGTACACCGATTTCGGATAGTGGTCCGACCCTCGTGTTGTATATGTAAGCACTGCATAGCTATAGTGAATCAATTGGCCACATGAAGGCGCTAGAAGGTAGAGGTAGTCTGGCAGATGGCACGGGAACAATGATTCACTACATTGTTGTTATATCTTTAGTTATTAAACTTTATTATGCTCTTACTTTAACTTGTGTGATAGTTTTGAGTTATTTCAAACAAAGTTAAGACATAACACTGGCGACGGAGATTCTTTTCACAGCATTTACGAAACGGTATTCTACTTAGAAGTTATTTGCTCGCGTTGTAGCTTTGGTCCGTCCCGCTACTTTAATGGCGTTCGCCCTGCAAACATTTCCACCATTTTCGGTCCACTCGGAGCCGCTTAACGTTGGTCTTCGTGGGAAGACGTGGCTCACTCGTTTTGAGCGTTTTCTCATCGTAGCGGCTGTCAACGACGTTTCCGTGAAACGTGCAGTCCTATTGCACTATGCCGGAGATGAGGTATGCGATATTTTTGATACATTGCCTGATACTGGCACTGCTGCGGAATATGCAAAGGCTAAAGCGGCACTCAACAAATATTTTACGCCGTTGGTAAATGTCAATCACGCTATATTTGTATTTCGGCAAGCCATACAATATGAAAATGAGACAATAGATGATTTTTATACACGTTTACGTATATTACATGTAGCTACCGACTGCTCGTTTACTGATTTGGATGCTGAACTTAATTAAAGCGCATATTATACAAACTTGCCGATCCTCCTCTCTTCGACGCCGAGCTCTTCGTGATCTAACCCTCACGTTAACTGGTCTACTTGATTTAGCTCGATCTTTGTCCTTGGCAGATGCCCATGCCGCTTCGATGGAGAAACAAATCCAGTCACTGAAACTTCATACACCGTACGCGACTAACCCAATATCACACCCTATCGTGAACAAAGTACAAACTCAATCTGGACGATATTCCCGTTCGTGTTACAATTGTGGCAATCCATACCCACACGATGGTGAATGTCCAGCGAAAAACAGGCATTGTAATTTTTGCGGTCTTAAGACCGCAAAAATTACACACTACGGAAATCTGTGCGGGAAGAAAAAAAATTCGGATGCTAGCGGTAATAATCAGGGCAACAAAAACGAAAATCGAGGTCATGACCGAAATGGTCGCCGTAGACACAAGGCTAACATTTGGGATAAGAATAAAGCCGAGAAAAAAGGCTCCACCGTAAGCAGTACCGAGTCAAAGTCGAACACTCGCACAAAAAAGACTAGTGATTCAGATTCTTCTACGTTTACGTTGTCTTTGCTGTCCACGTCACCTAGTGGTAGACCTCAGGTCGATATAAAAATTAATGACACCGTTATTACGTGCCTCATTGATTCCGGAGCTGATATCAACCTTCTACCCAAAGAAAGTTTTCTGAAAATAGACCCACTGCTGAACCTTAAGAACACATCTAAGAGAGTTTTCACTTATGGTTCTGATGTGCCCTTGAAATTAGATGGCAAGTTCGAAGCTACCCTTCAGTTTAACACGACACGTCTTAAAGCAGATGTTTATGTCATGAATTACAGACACGGACAACCTTTACCAGTATTAAGCTATACAACTAGCTCAGATCTTCACCTTTTGCAAACGATTAACACAATAAGCGCTGATTCTTATATCTTTGAGGAATGCAAAGACCTTTTCATTGGCATCGGTAAAATGAAAAATTTTCAAGTTAAATTGCACATCGATCCAGCGGTTAAGCCAGTGGCTCAACGTCATCGACGTATACCTTTACACATGCGGAAACCACTCGAAGAGGAGTAACAGTCTCTCGTCGACCAAAATGTGATGAAACAGCTACTTGACCAACACCTTGTGAATCTCCACCGGTTCTTGTCCCTCGCCCTAAAGCTGACAAGCCTTGTGCACTTCGATTATGCATCAACATGCGCTGTTCGAATAAAGCAATTGCTCGAGAAAGACACGTCACGCCAACATTCGAAGATAACTTTATCATACCTGTGGCGCTAAATATTTTTCCAAAATTGATCTTAAAAATGGCTATCACCAACTGGAGCTTCATCCTGATAGCCGAGGCATTACTACATTTTCGACTCACAAAGGGCTATCCCGGGGTAAGCGTTTGAACTTTGGAGTTTGTTCAGCTGCCGAGATTTTCCAAAATGTAATCGAACAAGTTATCAGCGATATCGAGAATGCCGAAAATGTACGTGATGACCCCATCGTCTTTGGAGTGACCCCAGAAGAACACGATTCGGCTCTAAGACAAGTCTTAAATCGTTTGAAAGAGTATGGATTTACCCTTTATAAACGAAAGTGTGAATTTGGAAAAACAAGTATAACGTTCTTCGGCCACCCATTTGACCAAAACGGATGCGCCCCCGACGATCAGAAAGTGAAAGCCATTTGCGATGCGTCACCGCCAACTTGCGCCAAGGATGTCCGGAGTTTTCTCGGAATGCTCAACTACTGCTCTCGCTACATTCCTAACTTGACCACCATCGTTGAGCCCCTTCAATTACTTACCAGGAAAAAGACATTATTTCGGTGGACCAGCTCGGAAGAGTCAGCCTTAAATGCGGTTAAGAAAGCTATTACGAATAAACCAATGCTTAGGTATTTCAATCCGGAGTTAAGTACATATCTGACAGTGGACGCCAGCCCTGTTGGACTTGGCGCAATCTTGTCACAGGAAGATTCCGACGGGAACGTGTGTATTGTTTCCTATGCAAGCAAAGCACTCACAGATGTAGAGACACGGTATTCTCAGGTTGAAAAGGAGGCGCTCGCTCTAGTTTGGGGAGTGGAACACTTCCACTTATATTTATTCGGTGCAAAGTTTACAGCGATCACCGACCACAAAGCGTTGGAATATATTTTTAATAATCCGCTGTCTAAACCTCCTGCCAGAATAGAGCGTTGGGGTCTCCGTCTACAGCGTTACGATTTTCAAGTACAGTATCGGAAGGGTTGCGGTAATCCTGCGGACTTTCTTTCGTGCCATCCTAGTGAAGTTGACACCACCAAACCTCTGCGCCTCAGTAAGGTTGCCGAATATTTTGTTTCACAAGTGTGCCCTCTCACAACGCTACACAGCTTAACCGTAGACGACAATCTTAACGTAAACACTACGGATAACACCATGCAACTTGCATTGAAATATATCCAAACTAATTGCTGGGATGTATCTACAGCTAGGAAAACGGCTGGAATTGATATTGAATTCCTGGTGGCACTGATGAAGGTCAGGAACCAGCTAAATGAGAAAAATGGAGTAATTCTTAAGGATCAGAAACTGGTCATTGCTCCTCAGCTCCAGGATCGTATCTTGAGACTCGCTCACGAAGGGCATCAAGGGATAGTTAAAACCAAGTCGATGGTTCGTAAAAATGTTTGGTTTCCAGGCGAAAGAATTGAGAAAATGGTTCGAAATTGTTTGCCATGTCAAATCACGGGAACTTCACCTCCAGTAGCGCCTCAGGTCCCTTCTTAACTACCAAATTATGCTTGGCAATGTATATCTCTTGATAATCATGGTCCGTTACCTGACGCAAGCTATCTATGACTGACGAATATTCCCGATTTCCAGTCGTCGAACGTGTTTCGTCGACATCTTTCGTGGCTGCTCATCCCATATTACTTAAAACCTTCGCGACCTTTGGCATACCAGAAGTGTGCAAAACAGACAACGGTCCACCTTACAATGGTCACGAATTCTCCAAATTTTCAAGAGAAATAGGCTTCCGTCATAAGAAGATAACGCCAATGGGATAGTTGAACGTTTTACGCGATCATTGGGTAAGGTTCTCCAAACGTCTCGCGTGGAAGGCACTGATTGAAAGAGCGACATTCACACATTCCTTTTGAACTATCGTTCAACCCCACATTCCACGACGGAAGATGCCCCGGCAGAATCAATTCGGTCAAAAATACCTGACGCTCGTGTACCTACATGTACGTCGGTACAAAATACCAAAACCCTCCGAGAAAAGGACGCTTCTAAAAATAAAAAGCTAAGATCTATACTGATCAAAAACGACGAGCTCAACAATCACAGTTGAAGGTTGGTGATTCGGTGCTCGTAAAACAAGAAAAACGAAACCAACTAACGACAAAATTTGATCCTAAGCCGATGACAATCACTCAAGTAAAAGGAACGATGATCACTGCTCAGAATAAAGATGGCCGTATAACGCGATACGTGTCCCATTTCAAACGCTACGATGGTGGCACATTGAATGACACTGATTCTTATGACACTGATTACGATTACCCACGTGCGATTCAAGCGCCAAATGCTGCTGGTGCGCCCCCTTCATTACCACGGTACAACCTCCGACGAGATAGACGCCCCCCCGAGACCTCTCATCAAAGAAATTTAGTTTAACCCAAAAGTGACTTTTTTTTACCGAAAACTATTTTAAAAAATTAACAAAAAGGGTGATTGTTGTATATGTAAGCACTGTATAGCTATAGTGAATCAATTGGCCGCATGAGGGCGCTAGAAGGTAGAGGTAGTCAGGCAGACGGCACGGGAACAGTGATTCACTACATTGTTGTTATCTCTTCAGTTATTAAACTTTATTATGTTCTTACTTTAACATGTGTGATAGTTTTGAGTTATTTCAAACAAAGTTAAGACATAACACCTCAATCATAATAGACCTATATTCGTGGTTGAATATGAATACATTCATGGTAAAATATACTATAAAACTTCCTTCTCTTGTAGTCGCTGTATAAAATTTGTAAAATGATTACGTAATAACTTTGTACTCAATTTTTGGTAAGCGTAATCATTACGTAGTCGCTGTAATCGCTGTGATCGCCTTATCCTTTCTCTGTAATCGCCCTGAACTCGCGTTGTACTACCTCTGTATTCGCTTTGTAATCGCTTTAACCATTGTATTTACTATGTAATCGCTTAAACCATTGTAATCACATTGTACTCCCTGTAATCGCTGTGTAATCACATTGTATTCGTTGTAATAATTTCGTAATAGCCGTAGTCAGATTATCAGAATATTTTCGACGTGAATAACTGAACTCTTCCCCGTTAAAGAAATTCCGTTTTCGGGTAAAGAATTTAAACTTCGGCCGGCCAAGTTTGACGGAAAACTAAAACTCGCAGCGAGACACCTCGCAAAATTATTAACATAGAGTCGTTTGTCAATTGTTGTAAAGTGGCCCATTTCGGCCCCTACTAAAAGGCACACCAGCATAAGAGCGAATTTGGCCAGTTGATACCAATCATTTTAACTTCATTTTCGCGCAATGTTTGGAATGTTTATCCATTTTAACGTCATTTTTATTCCGTATAAATTTCTTAATGGTTGAAATTAAATTAACTCAATTTAAACTTGATATTTAATTGATTTTACTTCATTTCCGACTACTTTTCAATGGGCATACTTGCGCTTTTTCGGGGCATTCCTGAGCTTAGAGCTGGCATACCTGAGCCAAAGGGACGTTACGTCATTCAAATGCATATTTAAATGGTTTTACTTCATTTCCGACTACTTTTCAATGGGCATATTTGCGCTTATTGGTGGCATACCTGCGCCAAACATGAAGCTTAGAACGTATTAGGAGGTAGCCTCGCGGCAATAAAGTGATTCATCTGCATCAGGAAGTTCTCGTTTCCAGTGGAAGCGGATTGTTCGATTAATACCAAGGTCCCCAGGTAGCAAAAACACGTGTTAAACACGAGTAATATGATAGTGCAGTACACGTGTGGAGTTCACGTGGAGAAAACGGTGAGCATGTCACCCTCAAACACGTGTTTCAGCATGATTTGATAACGTTTTTCGCATGTGTGCATACACCGACCGTCCAAGTGTGCATACACCGACCGTCCACGTGTGCATAAACCAACCGTCCACGTGTATATTCATCAATCGCTACTTGTGTAAATACGTACCATGGATGTGTTTAAAATCGAACCATGCACGTGCTTACACACCCATTTTTACGTGTTTAAACACGAATCGTTCACTTGATCACATACTGATCGTCCACGTGTTTTAACACCGGTTATTTACGTTTAGGGCACCATTCAATACACGTGTTCGAACACATAATTTGTTCCTGTATAACACCTTTAATTACATGTACGTGTTCAACCACCGTAGTAACATTAAACGAACATCGAACTTCCATTCTTTAACCCTAGTAATTCTCCTACATTCATAAATGAAAATATTGCATTATTGTTAATTAAAAACACCCACAACTTTTCCATTTTAAATTTTTTTAGCATACCCGCCTAAAATTAAACATTAAATACGATTAATAAATTTTATGTCCAATATTAGTTATAAACTTTCGAATAAAACAATATTTTCATATAATATTTTAATGAAATTAATTTTTTAATAAAAAAGCAATATGATCAAAAGTAAACATTTTTAGGCCAGAGTTTCCAAAAGTAGACCGGTTTCGCCCTTTTGGGGCTCATCAGTGCTGTGTAGGAATTCTGGCAATCCTAGGGAATCTACCGATATCAGTATAACTAATAAACAATCAGAGTGCCCTATAAGTGAGCAGTCCATTGCAACTTATAGGGAAATTCTTCACCAACTATTGCATGGCGGTCGCTATTTAGCAGGCATCTTTTACGCTCGGGCTTCCGTTGAATTCCAACGTTAAGATATTTAAATCAAAGGTCAAAAATTTTAGGCCAGAGATTCCAACAGTAGACAAGAACAAGACGTACGACGGTCAGAATTCACACAATACCTCTAATGTGTTAAGTTTGTTTGAGCTATTCACAGCAACCTGCAACGCCGGTATCACAACCAAAATATATCCACGGTCACACACATATACATATTTACACTTATTTGTTACATCTAATCATAATTTGAAAGCCTCGAATATTCCTTCGATAAGTATCACTCTAATATTTTACATCTGATCACACTTATTTGTTACTACTAGTCAGCCGTTGAGTGTCACACTTATTACTTCTGGTCATACGCCGAAGACTAGGTTGATCAGTGTCATTATCATACCTTCAGGCCACGTGTAAATTAACACCAAAAAACCATCGTGAGTTAAAAACCTTTAAAACACGCGGAGATCACGTGTGATTTTACACGAACCGATTTTCGTGTAATTGAACATTTAAAAAACACCTTCAGGGCACGTGTAAATTCACACCAAAAAACCATCGTGAGTTAAAAACCTTTAAAACACGCGGAGATCACGTGTGAAATTACAGGAACCGATTTTCGTGTAATTGAACATTAAAAAAACACCTTCAGGCCACGTGTAAATTCACACCAAAAAACCATCGTGAGTTAAAAACCTTTAAAACACGCGGAGATCACGTGTGAAATTACACGAACTGATTTTCGTGTAATTGAACATTTAAAAAACACCTTCAGGGCACGTGTAAATTCACACCAAAAAACCATCGTGAGTTAAAAACCTTTAAAACACGCGGAGATCACGTGTGAAATTTACAAGAACCAATTTTCGTGTAATTGAACATTTAAAAAACACCTTCAGGGCACGTGTAAATTCACACCAAAAAACCATCAAGAGTTAAAAACCTTTAAAACACGCGGAGATCACGTGTGAAATTACAGGAACCGATTTTCGTGTAATTGAACATTAAAAAAACACCTTCAGGCCACGTGTAAATTCACACCAAAAAGCCATCGTGAGTTAAAAACCTTTAAACACGCGGAGATCACGTGTGAAATTACACGAACTGATTTTCGTGTAATTGAACATTTAATAAACACCTTCAGGACACGTGTAAATTCACACCAAAAAACCATCGTGAGTTAAAAACCTTTAAAACACGCGGAGATCACGTGTGAAATTACACGAACTGATTTTCGTGTAATTGAACATTTAAAAAACACCTTCAGGGCACGTGTAAATTCACACCAAAAAACCATCGTGAGTTAAAAACCTTTAAAACACGCGGAGATCACGTGTGAAATTACAAGAACCGATTTTCGTGTAATTGAACATTTAAAAAACACCTTCAGGGCACGTGTAAATTCACACCAAAAAACCATCGTGAGTTAAAAACCTTTAAAACACGCGGAGATCACGTGTGAAATTATACGAACCGATTTTCGTGTAATTGAACATTTAAAAAAACACCTTCAGGGCACGTGTAAATTCACACCAAAAAACCATCGTGAGTTAAAAACCTTTAAAACACGCGGAGATCACGTGTGAAATTACACGAACTGATTTTCGTGTAATTGAACATTTAAAAAACACCTTCAGGGCACGTGTAAATTCACACCAAAAAACCATCGTGAGTTAAAAACCTTTAAAACAACACGCGGAGATCACGTGTGAAATTACACGAACCGATTTTCGTGTAATTGAACATTTAAAAAACACCTTCAGGGTACGTGTAAATTCACACCAAAAAACCATCGTGAGTTAAAAACCTTTAAAACACGCGGAGATCACGTGTGAAATTACACGAACCGATTTTCGTGTAATTGAACATTTAAAAAACACCTTCAGGGCACGTGTAAATTCACACCAAAAAACCATCGTGAGTTAAAAACCTTTAAAACACGCGGAGATCACGTGTGAAATTACACGAACCGATTTTCGTGTAATTGAACATTTAAAAAACACCTTCAGGGTACGTGTAAATTCACACCAAAAAACCATCGTGAGTTAAAAACCTTTAAAACACGCGGAGATCACGTGTGAAATTACACGAACCGATTTTCGTGTAATTGAACATTTAAAAAACACCTTCAGGGCACGTGTAAATTCACACCAAAAAACCATCGTGAGTTAAAAACCTTTAAAACACGCGGAGATCACGTGTGAAATTACACGAACCGATTTTCGTGTAATTGAACATTTAAAAAACACCTTCAGGGCACGTGTAAATTCACACCAAAAAACCATCGTGAGTTAAAAACCTTTAAAACACGCGGAGATCAAGTGTGAAATTATACGAACCGATTTTCGTGTAATTGAACATTTAAAAAACACCTTCAGGGCACGTGTAAATTCACACCAAAAAACCATCGTGAGTTAAAAACCTTTAAAACACGCGGAGATCACGTGTGAAATTACACGAACCGATTTTCGTGTAATTAAACATTTAAAAAACACCTTCAGGGCACGTGTAAATTCACACCAAAAAACCATCGTGAGTTAAAAACCTTTAAAACACGCGGAGATCACGTGTGAAATTACACGAACCGATTTTCGTGGAATTGAACATTTAAAAAACACCTTCAGGGCACGTGTAAATTCACACCAAAAAGCCCGATTTTTCTGACCGAATTATTGTACAAAGGATAAAAAATTTAAGAACAACAATAGAAATTATGGCACTAATATAAAATATTATTAGTTATTTTTTAATTTAAAATGTTTGTTGCAAAACACGCAGATAACTGCAGCGGCGACGATCGGAAAATATTTCTGTGGGGTTATGGACCATTATGTTTTCATCTAAAAATTCATGCAAGCAAATGGACAGTTCAAAATTTTAATAACTATATATATTTTTTTTAAAGTGTTCTTTCTTATATCTCATCCGTCAATGAATACCTTGATAACAAAATTTAAATCGACATCTTTTGAAAAATACCTGTGCACAAGCCTAGATAAATAAGCCCGTTTGGCCACATACTTTACGAAGGTATTTTAGGTAAAATAGGGTACACGACGGGTCGATTTTCTGTTTGGACGAATCTATCGAAATCAATTTTACGGTTATATCATCTTAATGCTACTCGCATCTGCAATTTCAAAATAAATTATGGAAAAAGACTGAATTCGGACCCAAATAAAGACAGTGAGATTAGAAATTTTTCCCTGATTGCTATTTTTCCTCAATTTTATTTCCGTGGGGGCTCTGCCCTCGTTTGAATTTCCCTGTGGGGATTATAGCCCCAGAGCCCTGACAGGATCGCCGTCACTGAATAACTGTTCTAGCTACTTTTCTTTATGAGGAGTGGATATAGTCAGTATCAACCACAGAAATCGGAATAACTAACTAGAGTGATTTTTGAAATATTGCAGCGCACACCGTGATCTGGCAACACTGGAACGTTGCCTGAAAGCAAAAACTACGTAACTTTATCTTCACATTTAATAAGTTTAAAGATACGTTGTTTTGGCTTTGAGGCGACGATTTTATGTAAAGTTCATAAGAAATAATGTAACTATAGAGAATATAAATAGTACCATTATAGTCAATAGGTTGGAAATATGGTACATTTTGGTACTATACAGAGTGTTTTTTTTTTTACTCGAAAAAGTTATTTTTTTCAAAAACTATGTTTATACGTGCCGGGGGACACTTTCTACCAAAATTGCATCTAAATCGAAAAATATTTTCACGTTTTTTGAAAATTTTAATTTTAACCGCTAGGTGCTATAAGAAAATTGTCAATGAGAAAATTGTAGAGCGTCACCGAAAACGTACAAATTGCGTTGGCGCGAGAAAAAAGACGTCTTTTTCACTAACAAAATACGACTTGAAAAAGTTATACAAGCTAAAATAACTTTTTTGAGAGTAGTGTAACTTTATGAAAGTCAGAAATTTGTTAATCTGGTGTTTAATGCAATAAACACCGCTGAAAATCGAGTAGACAATGGCGAAGAAATTAAATTAAATTAATTAAATTATTAATGGCGATTTAAATTACGTAAGATCTGGCGACCTTGCTGGCCAATGTGCCGAACCGTTTCTTCCTATTCATCGTTTTGAAATAAAGTATTTCACATTTCGGGGGTCATGAGGCGTGGCACTCTTTTGGAAACCACATCTGGCTCATTTAGCTATTGACTTTTCCTATTAGTTTTTTAAACTAATAGGCCTGTGTTTGCATCTAGTCGTATTCGAAACCTATTTTAACCCTGATAGGCGAGAAGATAAATAAACCACAGGTTTAAAGGTCAGTGTGTGTCAGAATTTATACCTAATAACAGAGACCATACCACCGGAGGCCTATCATTATAGTGCCCTACGCCAGCGTCCACCTAGACCGCACAGGTCACAAATTCAGCATGGGTAGCAGTACCCTACTACTGATGGTCGCACCTTTGACGCAAGCCACGCAACCCAGCAGAAGGTGCAGCAATGGGTGGACCAATCCCCACCTAGCACTCAGCAGTGGGAGTAAGAGTGGATGCTGTAGAAACTCCAGCCGACACCCTACCTACGTAGGTAAAGAGTCAAACCCTTTGGAGAGAGCTCCTAAAGGGGAACGACGAGCACACAGCAGTCTAAGTAACCCGGCACAGCCGGCCCCGGAGATCTTGGACTTTGAAAACACCGTTTTAGCCTACTTTGCCGCATACCCACGTTGTAATTGTGCCGCGGCGAGTAAGGATTTGGCTTGCAGTAAAACTCGCATTTGGGAAATTTTACAAAGGCATAAGTACCATCCTTACAGAGCAACGCTTGACCACGGTTTACAAGATGGAGACGCTCAACAACGGCTGGATTTTTGCAACTGGCTGCTAAATTCTGTGCACGATGACCCACAATTCCTCCGCAACATGCTATTCTCGGATGAATCCTCGTTTGCAAGAGACGGCCCTTACAATCACCAAAATAATCATGTTTGGGAAGACTCAAACCCACACTGAGGATATGAACACCGTCACCAATTTCAATTTGGGCGCTTGAATGTTTTGATTGGTCTTATTGGAAACCGGTTAATTGGTCCAGTATTCTTACCGCAAAATCTAAATGGCCAGAGTTTTTTAGATTTCTTGGGAAATGAGCTAGAACAACAACTTGGCGAACTGCCGTTGGCGTAACGAGCAAGACTGTGGTTTCAGCAAGACGGTGTCCCGCCTCATTACCACAAAGCCGTGAGAGATTACCTTAACAACGAATTTCCACAACGATGGATAGGGAGAAACGGTACCGTACACTGGCCAGCAAGGTCGCCCGATCTGACTCCGTTGGATTTCTTTCTTTGGGGCTTCGTCAAGGACAAGGTGTACGCCACTCCGGTTGAGACCCTTGAAGAGCTGCGCCAACGAATTGGAAACGCTTGCCGGGAAGTAACCCCGGAAATGATTCAAACCGCCTTCGACAATATGATTGTTCGCGCCCAAGCCTGCATCGCAGCCGAAGGTGGTATTTTCGAAACGTACTTATAAATTTTGTTTGTAAGTAGATAAAAATGTCTCTTTGTTTTTTAAAAAAATTCGCATTTTTCATCCTATGAAATAAAATCGTGTAATACCTTCTTCGCCATTGTCTCCTAGATTTTTCAGCGGTGTTTATTGCATTAAACACCAGATTAACAAATTTCTGACTTTCATAAAGTTAATTTTACACTACTCTCCCAATGGAATTTAAAAAAAGTTATTTTAGCTGGCCCCACTTTTCAAAAAACGTGAAAATATTTTTCGATTTAGATGCAATTTTGGTGGAAAGTGTCCCCCTGCACGTATAGTGTACAGTACAAATTTCAACTTTCTAGAAAACATAGTTTGGGAAAAAGATCACTTTCTCGAGCAAAAAAAACACCCTGGATAGTATGCTCTCAAAATAATAGTACCATTTATAATATGATGCAAAATTATGGTATTTGTACAATAATTATAGTACGTATGGCAACGCAGTCTTCGCATCTAGTCATGGCGTATACACTTAATATAAATTGGGTAAAAATATTAAAATTGAGTAAAAAGACCACAATTGGGTAAATCTGATTAAATTTCGATAAAATTGGATTAACCATATAACGTGGGACGAAAATTGGGTAAACGTAATCAAATTTGTTAAAAATTAGGTAAATGTCATTAAATTATATACACGTCGTCTACATAGTTTTCAATTTTGCTATATATCAGGAAAAAATTGGTAGGCTATAGGTTGAAATTTAAAATATCTATATTGAAATTGGCTTACTCCCTATAATCGGAAGGATAGTTATCTTTAAGTAAACTTCACTAGAATTTCTATTGTTAACGAAGGCTGTAATTTTTGATACACGTACTCTTTTGTATCAAACAGTATCTTTTGTAAAGAATACTTGTAAAGAGATAACTCTTATCACAATTGAATGTCTTTGGAGAGCGTAAATTGGCAAATGGGAATGAAAATTGAAAGACTCGCATGAGGAAAACAAACTAGAAGGCCATTAGAATTCTGCTAAAAGAAACGAGATAACATCGAGACAGTTGAAAGTCTAAACTACTAGTGTCCAATCTCTTATAAAGGTATGTCGCTATTGTGCTGAAGATGCCAATGCTCTGCTTTTAATTTTACTGCGCATGACCAGTAAAGGTGTTTTTATATTAAAACTATAATTATTAAAATAACAATTAATATGACTTTTGTAGTCTTGTTCATTCTTTATTTGTGCTCCAGCTTTTTTCAAATATGATAGAAAATATAATTTTTATTTCAAATTCATAGACAAAAACGTTAATATTTAAGAAAATTTAAATAACAAAAAATTCTTTAAAACTTGACTTATAAAATGTTTATTTAAAAAATGTACTAAACTTTAACAAAAAATTTCGGCCTTCAAAATATTTTAAATTGGTAAATTAGGCACCGCTGTCGTGACGAACCTTATATTTTAATAAATTTGAGGTCAAAGTTCAGAACAATATTATTTAATAATAGTAGGATTGATATTCGTGAAAAGTCAGTCAATAACTCGAACTTAAAATGTATTTTAAAGTTTAAATGTATAAATTTTAAAAAATCGCAAATTATATTAATTTTAATTTCAACATTATCAATTCCAATTTGAATACCTGAATTGAAGCAATTTGACAATGTAATTTTTTGTCGTAACGATTTTGAACGTGACCAAATCTTAATGTTGTTTAAATATAATCAATATAAATGATAGATACAGGTAGACCCGATTTTTAAGTCACGTTCCGTTTACTTATATATTTGCTATTTAAGCTAGAAATATAGGCGTTTAGATTAACAAATTGGAGATAGCTTTTAATCCTTTTAATAAAAGACAATTTGCCAGATTATGGTTTAAGTATCAAATATTTATTAAAGGGAATATAACCTCAGCAATTTGGTGTGGAACACCAACGTTTGCAACTCTAGCCTTTCTTGCCTTTGGCTTTAAAAATGTTTGGCGCCACTGTACAGGGAAATTTGAAAAATTGAAGGGGTCTTCCATAAAGATTGCTTCGTAGGGTACATTCCCTTTAACCTGAGTCAATGATAATGTCACAAGAAACCTCTTAACTAGTAACTTGACCGAGCTGAAGATTACTAATGGAACAATCAGGTTATCATCCGCTGAAAGGACTTATAGCACGGTCACACCGCTAGCTTCTTACCAGGTCAATTTTACTATGTGAAAAACGATGATTAAAACTATTCAGCTAGGTATAACCTTGTAAAGTGTTGAAAATATTTTTCAGAAATGTCTTCTTCATCCACCGTGGTTCTTCCGGATTACCAAATGGTGGACGGCTACAGATTACCTGGCCATAACTTCTCCGTCGAAGGTTTTCGAGAAGTACTGAAATACAAACCCCAAGACGAAGACATTTTCATAGCAACGTACCCAAAGTGTGGCACGACGTGGTTGCAACAAATTGTCTACCTGCTTTTCAACCAAGGCATACCATCGAGCGACGGCCAAGAATTCTTCGCAAACACCCCCTTTCTAGAGAAATCAGGCCTCGAGGCAATTCTAACCATGAAACGACCAAACGCCATCAAGACGCATTTGCCGTTCCAATTGGTTCCGTATTCGACAAAAGCAAAGTACATTTACGTCTCACGAAATCCGAAAGACTGTTGCGTTTCGTTTTACCATCACACAGTCAGCAGTCGCGCTTACAACTTCGAAGATGGTGAATTCGATCCCTTTTTCGAATTGTTCATCAACGGGGACGTGGATAATGGCGATTATTTCGAACATCTACTGTCCTGGTACCAACGCAGAAACGATGCCAACGTGCTGTTTCTGATTTACGAGAAGATGAAGTCGGATCTACGAAGTGTTATTTTGGAAATAGCTCGATTTCTGGGCGACAGTTACAGGGAGGCCTTGGAAAGAGACAACGACTTGCTTCGAAAAATCGTCGACTTCAGCGAGTTCGGTTACATGAAAACTAAGGTTAACGATTTCTTTAACGATTACTACAAATATCCTCACGTGTTGGTTCGCAAAGGGAATGTCGCCGGCTGGACGGAAGAACTCTCCGAAGAGCAAAGTAAACGGTTGGACGAAAAAACTGAGCTTAAGTTTAGTGGCACTAACATTCTTAACTATTGGAAGGAAATAGGTTGCATATAATCAAAAGAAAATAGAGAATTGAGTTTTGAGGTTTCAAATTTTACTTTAACCAAATACAGTTTTTCGTGAAGTTTATAATATCCATAAGTAAAATATCTGTTGTAATGAATAGTAGTTAGCCTATGTAGTTAGTTATGCTTTTAATGTGTTTAAAAAACCTTTTATAAATTTTTGTGCAGTTATTCATTTCCATGAAATATTTATTGTTAATTAATCTAATGAAAGTAGAAAATTTTCGTTATTTAAAATATCGAATCAGGCTTCAAATTCTTTCAAGACCAGTTAGTGGATTACTTCATTTTAAAAGAGTTTGGACCAATTTTACTTCCTCTTTTTCTGGGGCGCATTAATACAAGTAGCAACCACAGAAGTAGCTTCAATATTCAATAAGTTCAATTTTTTATCCACTACATGTATATACTTTTGATATAAATAGAAAGACATAAGCTATTTGTAAGGATATAAGGATACAAGCTCTGTTTAATTGTTAGAATTGGTAGAACCTTACAGTGTATTATTTTCATGCAACTGATCTTGTCGAATGTGTTACTAAGAAAATAAAGGATTAAGTTTAAACTATAGGTACTTTGAACAATTCACACAGACGATGTTGGTGGAAAACCAAATTACAAGATATTTTGTTAATACGAACCACCACTAAACTAGATTTCCAAGAATAGTAAGACATGTTAAAACTATAATAACTACAAATATGTTAAACCTGAAATAGAAACGTCTTCTATTCAAATATTTGCAATGGATTATGCGTCGTTGTAAACTTGTTAAAGTACTTAAATATTTGAAATTGATAATGGGTGGTTGTTAGAGTAGCCCAGTATTTTTCATTGATTATTGGTTAATTATGAGCACTAGAATAGGCTTTATTCGATTATGGGTAGTTGAGAGAATGCTAGAGTGGTTGGGAAAGTCCTTGAGTATATTCTAAATTGATTATCGGTATACTGGATAGTACTCGAGAATTATTTTGAGTATTTACAGGAAAATTAGTTAAGAAATTAGCTAGAAACCTCTCACAGAGTAATACTACCTGTGCTTTGCTTCTGGGTCGTAGCCCAATATTTCAAATTCGCATCACTATAATTTTTCAAATAACATTCTGGTTTTGAAATACGAAATATTGGATGACGTTAAATTGTGGGTTTTTCAATGATTTTGCTGATTTTTCAAACATTTTACATTTTATAAAAATCTCGGGATTTTAATTTTTTAGGTGTGTTTTTTGGTGTTTACAAATATTAAACGGAATTTTTGAGAAATCCGTGGATTTGGATTTTGGGATTTGCGGATTTTGTGGATAATATTTTAATTTTTATTGGGTGGGTTTTAAATTTAATTTTTTTTATTTTAATGTTGGGTACATCCGATTTTGAGAATTTGTAAAGAAAAAAGGATTTTTAAAGATATAAAATCATTGCACGGTGTTTTAGTTTAATTGTTTTTTTTTAATGCGTGACCTCTCTGAATACTTTAACTTAATGAGCTCCAAGTTATAAAATTGTTTGGGATGTAATGAAATGCGCATTGGACGTCACAAGTCCCCGAGACACAGGAGAGGATAATGTCCGCTAGGTTGACAGAGGCGGTACATGGACCATCTGACCTCTTGTGAAGAAGACTGCAGTTACGTAGTTCCTGTTTTCCTCTCATTTTCAAAATAATCCGAACATCCGACATTCATATTTAACCCATTGAGCACAGTTTTCATTTTATCGTATTTTCATCCGAAAAATAGGCGTTCGTTACTCTTAACCGAAATCCATACCTCAACTTGGAATGTTTATCGCGGCAGATTTTCGTCTAAATCTAGCTGACGGTTTTTTTTATGTCACTATGTTAACTTAGCGAACAACAACGTGAGAGGGTAAAGCGCGCAAAAGGGATTTTTTGCTCTCGTAGGCGGGGCCAAGCCGTCAGAGTGATCTTACGATACGCGATACGAAAGAATAAGCATTCCAAGTAGAGGTATGGATTCCGGCTTTCAGTGCAAGTTCATTAGATGAGCTCTTTAATTCTGCGACCTACAAAATACAGATTAATAATACAATATTTAAGCAATGATAAATTTTTTTACGAAATATCAATTTGACTTAACGAGAAAAATTTATTTGATAGATCTTTTAAAAGTATTAAATTTCCCTTTAAAAATATTTCGAAAGTAAGTTTATTATTATTAGCTAATTCTCATGAGTAACATATAGGCTGCTGTTCAACCGATTGCATCAGGTGTATGTGCATTCGGTATCTCCTACGAACGAAGGGGTCACCTTGTTTAGTTAGCAAACAGAGCTCTATATTAACGACCCCACACCATCCATGCAGTAAGAGCGAGGGCTCCGCCACTTCGAGGAATCCTGTACAGGCCCTGATTCCCCTATTCCAAATCACAGGAATCTGGGCGGGAATCTTACATTCTTCCGGAATTAAAGAATCATCTTGGGATCTGGAATCATAACCGAATCCTGGAATCTTGCAGGGTATCAAATTCGAATCATTGATTCATCTCAGGAATCTGGAATCCTACCAGATTCGTGGAATCACCTCGGGAATCAAACTCTAGTGATGGAATCTTTTTCGATTAATCATGGAGGATATGAATCAGAATCGCGCCCACTCGATCGCGCCACTGAATCTTTGCTTCTTCGTCTATTTTTTCTTTTGTTTGCTACGTAGTTTACATATCCGTTTTCACCTTTATATAGAACTTCAAATGCAGGTACCAACCAGTTTGATATTCCTATTTTGCGATTACGCGATGGTTTACCACCATGTATCTCAGGTAATAGCTAACTTTAAATTGTGGTATTTAAAAAGAGAGGAAATATTGCAATATAAAATTCATAACGCTTTTCAAGAAAAACATTTTAAATGTCCTCATTGATAGAATCTACCATCAGTATGTATCTCCCATATTCCAAAAAAAAAGAAATATCAGTCTTTTTGAGATACCGTAGTACATTTTTATGCTGTACAATATCAAAAACTAAATGTTTAAATTTAATCAAAATTACATTGCACGTGCTGTAAGATGGACTCGTCGGTATGATCTGTCGTGTTGAAAATCTTTATTTATGTCAAAATCAAACATTTTAAAATCACCAAACAAATACCGTCGTGTGAAAACTTAATAATGCGAAGAAATGTATTCAAACAAACCAAATACATACGGATTTAAAAATACTAAAAATGAAAAAAAAAGTTAACAAAATAAAACTTTATGGTCAAACACATTTATTTTTTATTTTTATACGTTTAGGAAACTTCTGTCAACGTTCTTATTAAAATCACTCCGAAGTGGCTTAAAGTAATTAATAACTGACTAGCTGTAAAAAGGGAAATTTACCTGTTCTTAGCTTTTTATTGTTCTGGTTTAACGTCTATTATACAGCTAAAATGGGTAAGGTCTTTTTTCGTGTTTTAAACCAATTAGGAGATACGATTTACAACTTGTTGCAGAAAAATTACTTATTTTAATAAAAATATATTTACTGTCGATGTTTTTACTTATTTTTGTTCATTTAAGATGATTTGTGTTAAAATTATATAAGCTAAATGTCGTCAAGTTTCAAAATGTTGCCCATTAACTGTTTACGCCTTTTAGTTTATAACAATAGAAGTGAAGTTATTATAATACCTTTAATCGTAACAAAGCGGAAATAATGTTTATAAACAAAATTGGAAAGTGAACTTTTACCTATTTGGAATACTGAGAACTGCCTAGCTCTTTCGCAAACATTGTGTACGTTTACATGACATCATTATGCTCTTTAATTCATTTTTTAATGTTAATAAATAGGCTTTTACGATTGTTATTAAATTTTGCACGTTTTGTACTGTGTTTAATACTCATTGGCATGGTTTACCGTTTATTCCCATTCGACCGAAATCCCATTCGACCGAAAGAGTTTTAAAATGTAGCCCAATTGGCGGGGTGATTTGGTATTTTATTTATAAGGTATGTACTATCGAAGATCCATGTTTAGGTTAGGTTAGGTTAGGTTAGAGTTGGTTAAGTTTACTATTTCAGTTTTGGTTTGGTTACTTTTCTTGACTAGGTGAAGATAAAAATATAATTCATGCTCATTCCATTTTATTTTCAAATAAATGCATAGTACAAAGATATTAAAATGGCATAGCTAAATTCATAGCTACTGCATCTAGTAGGGAGAGTGCTACTTCATTTTGAGATTTCAAAGGATTCTCGCGGAATGGGACACATAAAAACCGCACGTTTCGGCGGAATTCGGTCGAATGGGACACCTCACAAACCGCCTTCGGTCGAATGGGATTTCGATCGAATGGGACTAAAGCTGGTTTACCGCCCTCTGGCGGCACACTGCCCACCCTGACACTGGCAAGACACTTCGAACTCACTGCACCTCTTTCACTTAGAAACAACCTATAAATCAGTAGCATTCGAATGTTTAATCTATTTCTGTAATTATATTCCCATAAACGTCATAAACTGGACTTATTTATCGACAAGCCCTATGGCGGACAGCCACCACCCTGACACTCGCAAGACTATTGCTGTCAAACTCAGCGCCCCTTTTTCCTACAATCCACCTATAAATATGTTGCATACATAGTTTTCAAGTATATCCGTTATAGCGGGCATTTTAACCTCTAAGACTATTTTTTCGAACACAGCGCCACGTTTTCACCTAGTATCAACCCTAAAACCTATTGCATTAATTTTTTTAAATCGCTGGTCGCTCCGGTTTAGTACTTTTTCTGTGTTTAGTACTCCATGGTTTCGTTACCGACTCGCTAAACTGTACATTTGTCGCCGTAACTCAAGAACTATACCAGATATGCACTTCTCCTTTGACAGGGCACAATGGGAGTTTAATGTGAAACTGTACACCAAATTTCATTTAAATCGGTCCAGTAGTTTTTGCTGTAGAGCGGTCTGCGAGGAGAAGATGGACGAAGAAGAAGAAGAAGTAAAATTAAGCCTTACTTTGCCCCATTACTACGAAACGTCGCGTCAACCCTGTTCGATGGAATTCGTATATGTTTGTTGCGTTCCTGTAACCTTTCAAACGATACATCAGTGGTTTTGATACGACCTATAGTTTTTGAGATACGAGCCGGTAAAATCGGCTTCATTATGACTCGAGATAATATAGCAAGTGCTCGGGTAGGTGCTCTACTCTTACCCGGACTTTGCATAGGGACTACCGTCCCTTTTGATTTACCAAATTATCAGTGGAGTCTGCTACTGCTAGGACTCGTAAATTCGTAACAAAAAAGGGAGAGTCCATTAATTACGGGAGGCGATTTTGGTGAGATGTCGTGAGATTTGGCTCGCCCCCATCCCTCCCTCCTAATATCACCTGATATTTTTCAAAAAGCGTATTTTTAGAGTAAATACGTTAATCTGTGTCTGATTGCGTTGGTTTTATTTAAAAAACATAATTTGCTTAATTATTTATATTTAAGACTAGTTAAGACTAGTATTATAGACAGAACGTAGTCTAGAATCACAGTGAGAAAATCGAACAATAAAATACTTAAATTTTAAGTATTAAGGAACTATTAAAATTGGTAAAAGAATATTCATTCTTATTCAGTCCACGGGGACTCATGTGTGGTCTCAAGAGTGACTACTGGAACCAACATGTCCATGTAATTTTCCACCTCGCTCTGATTTAGCCACTTTAAACCGTTGTTGCTTGCACACAGAAGCTCAGTAACTCGGCGTGTGACAATCCGTGAAGGTCACACTTTTGCGCGCTGGTGCAGGTGGTGCTCTGTGGACCGCACGCCGGTGCTCTGCAGCTCTTGTCGGGGATGAAAAGTAGATACCGCATGTATTGCAGTATCTCTTTTTCTCTTTTTCTGATCACCACGTACACTTGGGCAATAGAGGTCATAGGGCATGCTGATGAAGGTGTGCAAGGGTTGAATTACTTAATTTAACACAATTTTATCGCAATTTTACACTGTTTCTTGTAGAAAAAATTACGTGATATTTGCTGAAACCCCCCTCTCCTCCACGTGAGATTGGGTGAGATTCAGCTCGATCTCCTCCCTCCCCTAAATGCCTCACGTTATTTATGAACGCTCCCAAAGCTTAGACATAAGAAATTACCATAAAAGTATTGGAGCCGGTTTAAAACACTTGGAGCCGGAGCCGTGGCACCAGATCCAGCTCCGGCTTTCACCAGAACTAAAGCCGGAGCCGACTGGAGCCGATAGGGTTAAGGTTGGAGCTAGAGCCGGACCTGGAGCGAAGCCGGCTCGGCCGGAGCCGGAGCCATTCGGAGCACTACATTTGTGGTCAATTTATTTATGTTGTTCATTGAGAAAATTCTATGGATCGGGATCTCTGTGGAGGTGTAAGGATAAATGTTATGTGTAATTAAAATTGGATAGTGGTCGGATACATCCCAGTTTTCAATTATTTTGGTATTTATATTAGAATTAGTATAGATGTGGTCTATTAAGGTTGCTGAAGTGTCAGTGACTCTTGTGGGGACATTGATAAGTTCAGTTAAACCATTACAGTTTGTCAAGTCTTGAAGGGCTTGGGAGTCGTTAGTGGGTTTAAAAAGGTCTAAGTTAAAATCCCCCAGAATTATGTTATCCTCCTTTTTTGCGTTAAGAGTATAAATGATCGTTTCGAACGCATTTAGAAAGTCTTTTATGTTACCACCAGGCCTGTAGATTATGCGTAAGATTTGGTAATTGATTTTAATTGCGTATGATTCGATATAATCAGTAATTTGACACATACTTTTAATAACTTCGAAATCAAGATCATCACTAACATAGAACCCGATCCCACCACCAACTCTGTCCTTTCTACCCAGTCCAGAAAAACGATACCCGTTAATGTACTCGGAAAAAGTATCATGATACCAAGTTTCCACCAAGGCTGTTATATCGCGGTTGGCGAGATAAGAAAAGACAAGCGATCACGTATTTTTTATCACATGTAAATCAGTTGTGTTTTATCTCAATGTATATAAACCAATAATCCGTGTTGATTGGCACGCAGTTTTGCCCCGACATTCATTGTATTCGGTTATCTTCAGATTGTAAATAAACTATTTAAATATCCTATCATGTGCTTGCTGATGCTTTCATCCCACGACACATCAATGGCGACGGGAATCGGATACGAATAACTGCTACTACCACGTGGGATTCAACTACTTGCCACTATCATACGTACTACTGCTTTTCTTCCTGCCTTACGTGTTGCCTTCAGCAATTCGACGACATCGAAGAATCATGGTCTCTATATGCGGAGCGAATGATACATTATTTCATTGCTAATGATATAACGGATGTGGCAAAAAAACGAGCAACGTTCTTAACATTACTGGGTCCCAAAACGTATGCCTGTCTCAAGAATCTAATAAGTCCTCTGCAACCCACGTATAAGACGTGCGAAGAATTGATCACAGCTCTCAGCGACCATTACAGTCCGGCTCCTTCACAGGTTACGGAACGGCTCAATTTTCATCAACGTAACCGAGCGCCTGGAGAAAACGTAGCCACGTGCGTAGCAAAATTGCGTCAACTTGCCTTACATTGCAATTTCGGGACGAACTTGGACGATCAGCTTCGAGATCGGCTAGTGGGAGGAATCCAAAATGAATCCATTCAATCTTGACTGCTATCTGAGCCAGCTTCAGACCTCACTCTCAAGAAAGCCATCGAAATTGCAGTCAACATGGAAGCCACTGCCAAAAATGTACTTGATCTCAATTCAAATGCCAAACCAGTTCTTACGCTGAGAGACGACTCCATGAACGTGATGAAGTCAAGAGACCATCGATCCAGAAAGTTTACCAGTAGGCGGGGTGACGGAACCCCAGAGGTACACAGATTGATGATCGACAGGGCTCGAAATCCAACAGGTTCGATCAGAGCTGTTATCGTTGCGGTAGTGTTGATCATTTGGCCGACAAGTGCAGTTTTAAAAACACTATCTGCAATTACTGCAAGAAAACCGGTCACATTGCGAGGTTATTTTGGTCCGCTGAGCGAGACAAAAAGATAAAACCCAATCGGCCGGAAGAACGTGATGGTCGCCGTAACTCCCGAATTCAATTTATCTATGAACCCGACGAACAGCATGGCATCCAGAATCACCCAACCGAGTATGATGGCATTTTCCAGTTGAAAACACTTGAGCCTGCACCAAAGCCATACATCTATGAATTTCTAATCAATAACGAGAAACTACTCATGGAACACGATTCTGGAGCAGCGTACACTGTCATTTCGTTTAAAACGTACAATCGCTTACGCGAGAGAACTTCACTTCAAGATTTACGACCAGCGGGAAAAGATTTGCAGCAGTTCAATGGCGCCAGAGTTCATGTCAAAGGAGACGTTCAGGTCAGAGTTTCGTACCAAAATATCACTAAAACTTAACCAATTGTAGTTGTGGAGCTCGACGGAGCACGTCTTTGCGGTCGCAATTGGATCAACCCATTCCATTTGACGTTACAACCGACCATGGACATAAGCACCTCTGTATGCCACCTGGCTGCGGAATCCCGCCTGCAAGAAATTCTTAACAACAACCAACAGCTGTTCTCACCCGGATTGGGACTAATAAAAGACACCCAAGTTCACCTTCATCGTAAGCCTGACGTTAAGCCTCGATTCTACCAAGCCCGCTCTGTTCCGTTTGCGTACCGCGACAAAGTCAAGGCGGAACTCGATCGACTCAAGCGAGAAGGGATACTGGAGCCGGTTACCATCTCGGAGTGGGCGGCGCCAATTGACCCCATACTGAAAAGCGATGGCACGATTCGTATTTGCGGGGATTTCAAACTCACTGCCAACCCGGCCACGTCAACAGAACAGTATCCTTTACCCAAGATAAGTGACCTCTTTGCAAATCTTAATGGCGGGACAAAGTTCTCCAAAATCGACTTAAAGGATGCGTACAACCAATTGGAGCTCGACCCAGAGTCCCGAGACCTCGTTGTCGTGAATACGCAGCAAGGGCTCCTCCGCTACACCAGATTCCCTTTTGGGGTATCCTCAGCAGCTGCCGTTTTTCAACGTCAAATTGCGAAGGTACTTAATGGCATCCAAGGAGTGAGCGTTTTTCAGGACGATATCATCTTGACGGGACGATCGGATGATGCACATTTGATAACTTTGGAAGCAGTGCTCGCACGTTTGAAGAACGCAGGAGTCAAATTGCGAAGAAGCAAATGCCAGTTCCTCGTGGATTCCGTGGAGTACCTTAGACGCGTTCTTGACGCCGAAGGTCTGCATCCGACCACAAAGAAATTATAGCCAATCTTGGAAGCACCGGAGCCTTCCAACGTTTCCGAGTTAAAGTCGTTTCTTGGCCTTGTCATTTATTATGCCAAATTTATTCCGCACATGTCAGGATTATTGAATTCTCTTCACAAACTACTTAAAACCGACACTCATTGGAAATGGGATAACTCGGTGAAAGCATCCTTCCTACGAGCCAAGCAAATCCTCACCTCCTCTTCCGTTCTTGTCCACTACGACCAACAAGAGCCTATCACATTGGCATGTGATGCGTCACCTTCAGGCTTGGGAGCAGTACTATCACATGTTGAAGGTACTGGCGTGGACCATCCAATTGCGTTTGCTTCTCGCACATTGACCCAGGCGGAACGGAACTACAAACAAATAGAGAGGGAGGCTTTGGAATTAGTCTTCGGAGTCACCAAGTTTGGAGACTACCTCCTGGGACGACGATTCACGCTACTCACTGACCATAACCCACTTACTTAATTACTCTCTGCAGACAATCAGACCCCAACAACAGCCGCAGCAGGAATCCAGCGATGGGCCATTATACTGGGAGCCTATGACTACGAGATCAAACATCGTCCAGGCTGCAAGAACTGCAATGCGGACGCTCTTAGCCGCTTACCTCTGCCCAGTCCAACGACCACTTGTGAACCACCACCACCTAAAGAACAAGGTATTTTGGTGGACGCCTTTTGCTCTGGTCCCATCACTTCCTCGGACATTCGACAAGCCATCGTTTCAGACCAGTTCTTGTCTCGCATAGTCCACTACATCAGAGAAGGATGGCCTCGGTCTTGCCCTTCTCCAGAACTTCAACCATTCTTCCACAGATGGCTGGAACTTGCAGTAGACGATGGACTGATCGTGTGGCACAACCGGATGTTCATTCCAAGTCCCTTCAGATAAAAAATTCTGTGTGATGCCCATGAAGGTCATATGGGAGTCACCAAAACCAAAAGATTAGTCCTATCCACGGTCTGGTGGCCGGGTCTCGACTCAGACGTCGAGAATATCGTAGCCACTTGTGCTAAATGTCAACAAGCCGCCTCTATGCCTCCTCGAACCCAAACTCCCTGGCCTATGACATCAAAACCGATGAAGAGAGTTCACGTAGACTATCTAGGACCAATTTCAAACAAGATGATACTAATATTTCAAGACACCTACTCGAACTGGATTGAAGCGTATCCCACAGATGGTTCCACCTCTCAAGTTTCGGTGGAGATCCTATGGGACATTTTTTCTCGACATGGATTACCGCAATGCCTGGTTACGGACAATGGGACTACATTTACGGGTGAAGAATTTTGCCAATTCACCAGAGCTAACGGAATTCGTCACTTAACCATAGCGCCGTATCATCCCAACTCAAACGGATTTGCCGAGAAAGCGGTTTCCACCGTGAAGCATGGCCTGTTGAAGATCACAGAAGGTACACTGAAAATCGCTTATCTAAAATCCTTTTTAGTCACAGACGTACGCCGAACAGCGAAGGAAAATCACCTTACCTATTCCTGAACCGTGAGCTAAGAAGCACGTTCGACCTTCTAAAACCTGGTACACAACGCCGAGGTGTGAATGACACGAAAGACTTGGCCGTGAACTCTACCTTCAGCCAAGGAGATTCAGTTTGGATCAGGAACTACGGCAAGGGTCCCAAATGGTATGAAGGTTTAGTGTCATCAAAGATTGGAAACACGATGCTTTCCGTTTCTACGCCAATCGGTACGATGCGACGTCACTTAGATCAGATTCGATCACGAACCAACGCCTACGCAAAGAATACCCCAGCGGAAGATGGTCATACCAACGAACAAGTCGCTAGGAACAGCCCCATGGTCAAGCCCGGTCAAACTTCACTCGAAGCTCATTCTCAGTTGACTGACCCTAATAAACCGGCCACGGCTTCAGAGACACCTAGTCAGACGGTTCCAAGACTTTATCCAGAATCAAACACAAACCTCAGCGATTGATCCTGTGAGGCCGCTCGAATCTTTAACCGGGAGGAAGATGTTATATCGCGGTTGGCGAGATAAGAAAAGACAAGCAATCACGTATTTTTTATCACATGTAAATCAGTTGTGTTTTATCTCAATGTATATAAACCAATAGTCCGTGTTGATTGACACGCAGTTTTGCCCCGACATTCATTGTATTCGGTTATCTTCAGATTGTAAATAAACTATGTAAATATCCTATCATGTGCTTGCTGATGCTTTCATCCCACGATACATAAATGTGTCGTGGGATGAAAGCATCAAAGGCAAAAACGTTTATGTCGTCAGTAAGATTGAGAGAACCGTTACGGAACAAGTATGGGAAGTTGGTCGAAGCACTTCTAATATTACTATACAAATATTAAACATAATAAAAAAGGAAAAAAAACTAAGTTGGAAAAAAAATGTAATAGGAACTAAATTTGAACGACTTTTGAACTAGTAAAATCGTACTTATAATTGGTATTTCCAATTTGAATTTGATTAATATTAGTGAATTTATATTTCACTGGAAGTTTTGATTTGGCGAAGGTGCGCAAATAGTATCTTGTGCTATCCTGTTCTTGGGTGTAGTCATGTTCTATGTATATGTTCATTCCCTTAAGCTTCAGACTACTTTTGAGAATCTCAATTTTTTCATCGTTAAAAATTATATAGCGTCGCTGCCCTTGGTGATAGGGGCCCCTTTTATATGCCTGACTATGTATAAAATCGAAGTACAGCTCCAATTGATTACGCAATAAGTCTTTAATTTTTCGGCTAGCTGAGCTCTTGTTTCAGTTCTGAGTCACCTATACCTTTAATAATGACGTTATTTCTTCTACAGGCAATATCCATGTTTTCTAGTCTAAGTCTATTTTTCTCGAATTTTGTTAATAGATCTTTATTTAACGAAACTAATTCGCCTTTAACGTTTTCAACTTCAAATTTTAATCCAGGAATAGCTTTTACTTCGTTTTCAAACCCCAAGAGTTTGTCTTGGAAACTCGATAATATGGTTTCCATATTTATAATTTTGGAGTTATATTCTTTAATTCTATTACTTATTAAGGCTAAAGATTCGTTTGTGGAGTTGAATTTCTGATCGATTTTATCGTTTAGTTTCCGAATTTCAGTAAGAATGGAGTCTCTCGTTTCGGGAGCCATGATACGGAAGATAATATAGTTTGTTTCGTAAGTTTATGTAGAAAAAACGTTGCTGGCAGAGTTCGAAGGATAGGAGGTTAAAAAAAATATAACTCACCTAGGAGTAAACAAAATCCGATTAATAAAGTTTTCGCAACGTAGCACATCTGTAGGAACTCTGCCAGAGTGAGTAGACGGTCCAGAAGCTCCCGTATTTATAACCTCGCAGACGCGTCGTTAGCGCACACCCGTGGATTTTTTAGTTATGTTTAGTTTTTTTCTCTTTGGATAAGTTGAACACGAATGGCTTTCCTTGGAGTCATACACAGGATTAAACTTGATTACAATTGTTTTTTTTAATTTTAATCAACGAGCGATTAAAGCATAATGTAGTTTTCTTTACTGTTAAATTGTTGTTAAGTCTATATTCGGTATCCAGCACTGGGTCAATAATATGATCTAGGAGTAAACAAAATCCGATTAATAAAGTTTTCGCAACGTAGCACATCTGTAGGAACTCTGCCAGTATCAAAGTAAACAACATCAATAAAATATATCCTATTAACATATTAAATTTAGTTAAGTCCAACTATACAAAATATATTATTTCCTTTCGTGTACGTCGCTTTACTATATTAGTTTCCTTCCACGTGCGCCAAGTTGAAAGTTTTAGCTGTAGCAGAAACAATAATATGGCGCGTAATCAGGTATAATATTGATTTGACTATACTAACTAAAGTTAATTTCCCTTAGAACTGTAATCTATCTGTTAATGTTCATCGTCACCGTGTACTCAGTTTTACACAAATATTAATGGCGTTGTATTTCACTTTATTCCTCCGTGAAGTTTTCAGTTTACATCGGTTCGCATGAGATTAATCTGGTCCTTCCAAATGTATAATGTGTTAAGGCAACTAGCTCTCAACTTCCAATGGCAGGGTTTCCACCAATTGTTCAAGGTATTCGTCTTAGTTCCTATTTGCGATTTATTGGCGCCGGCCAGGAATCGAGCCCGGGTCTGCTACGTTCTAGAGATTTACTCTAACAACTAAGCAACCAACGCTTGCTAAGCTGCGGTGTTTTTAAAAAACAGCTTTGGCGAAAGTCCTTTACGCTGTTATAAAGTTATTAACGTCAATTTATTTTATAACATTTTAAATATTTATGAATTAAATTTATAATTTTATATTTAATTTATGAACAAGAATATATTTATTTATACTCAGGGAGAATGAATATGTCGAGACTATCGACGGACACGTTGAGGCCCTAACCCCGTCACGCTAAGGGGGGGGCGGGAGAGGAAAAAAGGAGGCGATCTTAGTTTTGCGTCCTCGCAGCAGCGTTAATCGCGTCGAAAAACGTAGTTTTTAAGAACCAATGAGATTGCAGTATTATTTGATTTTATTAAATAGGAAGAGCATACCGGGGGCCCCAACGGGTGGAATTGGAGAAACGCTAAAAATGATCTGGACATATTCATTCTCCCTGAGTGTAAATAAATAAATTCTTGTTATGAATTAATAATTTAAATGTAAAATACGATCATGACCAAGATTCGAACCCAGGCTGTCCAAGGACAGTAGATACAGGGACGAGAAAGCAGGAAAATAAAATCGATTTTAAACGTCTTCATATTCACGGGGAGTTAGATGTAAACAAACCGCGGCCATTGTTAAGACGTGGTTCACCATGGACAGTATTATTGTAGTTAGTTTTTACCATTTTGATGTTAAATTAAAAAAACTACGAGCGTAATTAAAAAAATGCCCATTTGTTTTGAACACTTAAGCCTCGTCAAGAACCGCTAAAATTAGGTGACCGCCATTTTTGCGGCCATTGTTAAGACGTGGTTCACCATGGACAGTATTATTGTAGTTAGTTTTTACCATTTTGATGTTAAATTAAAAAAACTACGAGCGTAATTTAAAAAATGCCCATTTGTTTTGAACACTTAAGAACCGCTAAAATTAGGTGACCGCCATTTTTACCTCTCCGAGGGGACAAAGTCCCCTAGGAGGGGTTATACAACGACCGTGTCTGTCTGTGGGTCTGTGGGTGGGTCTGTCTGTGGGTCTGTCTGTGGGTCTGTGGGTCTGTCAGGCCTGCGAACGCGTTCGCATTTTCGGTGCAAAGTGTAATCACTGCGTACGCAGTTGCTCGAGATCTCTGCGTAATTACGGAACAAAGTCGAAAAACCGTGTTTGCAAAACCACCGTGGGACGGTGAGCGTTAACGGATTAATTTGCAGTCGGGATTGGTTTGGTGGTTTTTTTTTGGTCAACGCTCGCCGTCACGACAGGTTTAATTCAGTAGTTTGGATATTTCGCTATTGTAATGTTTATGTGTAGGGTGGTAATGTTGTGTTATTGTTATGACGTTTGTGGGTGTTGAGTTTGTGGTGTGTATGTACGGGTGGTAACTCTCCAACTCTTTCTTATTGACTTTTGGGACGGACCGAGTGCTGAGTGTAATGCTACCTCTCAACATCCAATGGCAGGGTTTCCACCAATTGTTCACGGTATTCGTCTTAGTGTCAATTTGCGATCGCATCGGGCGGGTTTCGAACCCGAGACCGCCTGTTTGACAGGCGGACGTTCTACCACAGAACCACCGACACTTATTACGTTTCATTGAAAATTAGACCTTCAGCTTTATCGAAAGCGTATTTAATAGAGTATGAAATTTTGGTTTAATTGAAATAGAGCAAGATTTCGTGAAAGATTTAAATTATTGCATCGAAGAAATTCTAATTTAGCGATTTCTCATTTGATTAAAAACAAATGCGTCACCCAGGTTTCGAACCCGTGCCGTTCAGTTAGGCAGTCGAGCGCTCTACCACAGAACCAACGATAACTTCAAGCTATACTGCAAATAAGACACTCATTGTAAGCATAATAGTTAACAAAGTCTTGAATTTTTTTACGAATGAAATTGTGAAGGCCTAATGTGATTTTTTTACGAAAATATTATAAAGACTTAATCTTGTTTAATATAATAAGTTGCTTTATTTCAATTTGATACTTTTGTTTAGGGTTTTTTTAATGAATGGAGTTAAAGATTTTTTCTTCTATTATTTGACGTTTTATTTTAATGAATGGAGTTTAAGATTGTTTCTTCTATTATTTGACGTTTTATTTTTGCGGTTGTATATTTGTTTTATCTTTTATTCTTTTAAAATTATTTACTTCTTCCGCAAAATGGTTCATTTTTTGGAGGAACCTTTTTACTTATTTTTTGTGTATTAATGTTTTGAGAACCTTTACGTTTGGGAAAGGATAATTTTTGACGGAACCTTCAAAGTGTATACGTCGCATTTTCAAAAAATTTAATGGTCAAATCTTGTTTTAGCGCAGTCAGCAGATAAGATAAAGGGTAGAACCCGTTAGTTTTTTGTAATTTATTTAGTTTTTTCAGTCGTATATTCTTATCTATTAGGTTTAGCTTATTGGTTTTCAAGCTTAATAATTCATTTATTAACAACATATCGAGTTGGTCTGGTTTTCAACTCAGTCGTAATTTATTTTAAACGTTTTCTCGGCTGATTAAGATGTTTAATGCAGTTCATCAATTGGGTTCGTTTGTGTTTATTTATAAAGAACCCTAACTATTCCCTCTACGGTCATTTATTGATATACGTTTAGTCAAGTGGCTTTCTGTGCTTAATGAATGGTAAGTTTTTCGCTTCTTGTTAATAAGTTTTTTGTTGGTGTGGATATTTGGATATCTACGATTCCTAATGCAGTCATTGATATCCTGGGTGTGCGAGTCATTATATGATATTGGAAATTGGACGGTTTTGGTCTTTTTCATGCGGTATGTGTCACAACGTCAACAGGTTCCGACAGTCTACGAGTCGTCCACTACCAGATATCTACGGTATCTTGATCGGGCGAACGTTGAAATAAAATGAGCGTTAACTATGCGGCAAGTATTTCGTAAGCGACAAAAATACAAATACCCTCTGTAGATATTTCTTTCATTAAAATTGGCTTCGTATTATATTTAACTGCTAAACTTGTACCGTAAATAGGGTTAAAGTCAATTGTGCATTGTTTTAGTACGTCTAACTCACTGTTGTAACTACTTAATTTATAATATTCTGAATAAATTAATCTCGGTTGTTTCGTCTCAATTATTTTAATTCAAATTAAAATTTTATACCGGGCGGGATTGAACGGGGATTACGTTATTGGTAAATAACTCTGAATTGGGGAGATATAACTTAAAGGGGCATCTCGAGAAATTAATACCACTAGGGACAATGCTTCCGAGGAGAGGTATATTTTGGCTTGCCAACTTGTTTTTGTTTACAACTAACTCTCCTTGCGTTTAGGTCGTTTTAGATGATATATTCCAACAGAGGCCGCCAATACACTTTCTCGTCCCTGTATCTACTGTCCTTGGGCTGTCGTGTTACTGAGCAGATGTTTTACTGCCGAGCTACTGACTTCCCTGAAAACAAAACACATCACAGGCAAAATAATGAAGTAAAGGAACCATTATGATACGGCGATTTTTTTATTTTGGTGAACTTGTTTTTAATTCGTGGAGTATCTGGGTTTTAGGCCATGGAAGGGTCTTATTGTTATTTTTTCTGATCGAGATAGCGTTGTTTTTTGTCTATTGTTTGGTATTGTTTTTTGTTTATTCTTTGGTATGGTTTTCATCTCTATTCTTTGGTATTGTTTTCATCTCTATTCTTTGGTATTGTTTTCATCTCTATTCTTTGGTATTGTTTTCATCTCTATTCTTTGGTATTGTTTTCATCTCTATTCTTTGGTATTGTTTTCATCTCTATTCTTTGGTATTGTTTTCATCTCTATTCTTTGGTATTGTTTTCATCTCTATTCTTTGGTATGGTTTTTTTTGTCTATTCTTTGGTATGGTTTTTTTTGTCTATTCTTTGGTATGGTTTTTTTGTCTATTCTTTGGTATGGTTTTTTTTGTCTATTCTTTGGTATGGTTTTTTTTGTCTATTCTTTGGTATGGTTTTTTTTTGTCTATTCTTTGGTATGGTTTTTTTTTGTCTATTCTTTGGTATGGTTTTTTTTGTCTATTCTTTGGTATGGTTTTTTTTTGTCTATTCTTTGGTATGGTTTTTTTTGTCTATTCTTTGGTATGGTTTTTTTTGTCTATTCTTTGGTATGGTTTTTTTGTCTATTCTTTGGTATGGTTTTTTTTGTCTATTCTTTGGTATGGTTTTTTTTGTCTATTCTTTGGTATGGTTTTTTTTGTCTATTCTTTGGTATGGTTTTTTTTGTCTATTCTTTGGTATGGTTTTTTTTGTCTATTCTTTGGTATGGTTTTTTTTGTCTATTCTTTGGTATGGTTTTTTTTGTCTATTCTTTGGTATGGTTTTTTTTGTCTATTCTTTGGTATGGTTTTTTTTGTCTATTCTTTGGTATGGTTTTTTTTGTCTATTCTTTGGTATGGTTTTTTTTGTCTATTCTTTGGTATGGTTTTTTTTGTCTATTCTTTGGTATGGTTTTTTTTGTCTATTCTTTGGTATGGTTTTTTTTGTCTATTCTTTGGTATGGTTTTTTTTGTCTATTCTTTGGTATGGTTTTTTTTGTCTATTCTTTGGTATGGTTTTTTTTGTCTATTCTTTGGTATGGTTTTTTTTGTCTATTCTTTGGTATGGTTTTTTTTGTCTATTCTTTGGTATGGTTTTTTTTGTCTATTCTTTGGTATGGTTTTTTTTGTCTATTCTTTGGTATGGTTTTTTTTGTCTATTCTTTGGTATGGTTTTTTTTGTCTATTCTTTGGTATGGTTTTTTTTGTCTATTCTTTGGTATGGTTTTTTTTGTCTATTCTTTGGTATGGTTTTTTTTGTCTATTCTTTGGTATGGTTTTTTTTGTCTATTCTGTGGTATTGTTTTTTTTGTCTATTCTTAAGTATTGTTGGTTTTTTCCTGTCTTATATTTTTTCTTTATATTTTATCTTGGTTTTTTATTTCCTTTTCCCGCAAAATCGTCCAGTTTAGACGAACCTTTAGAGTGTTTTACGTCGTGGCGTAAAGTTTATCCGGTTTCATTATAATAACGTCGAAAATTCGTATTTGTGAATGGTAAGGTGTTGCGCTTCTGGCTATAATTATTACATTTTCTATTGATTGGTTTCTAAATATTTAAAATAATTTGTTGCTTGATTGCGTTATTAGATTTTTTCTAATTGAGTTATAATTATATATTTTTCTTTCATTATATTTTACTGTTCGTTTGAAGCCTGTGGGATTGGGTGACTTTTATTAATTTTTCTATTCGTTATTGTTGGTTTGAAGCCCGTTGGATTGGGTGACTATTATTATTTTTTCTATTCGTTATTGTTGGTTTGAAGCCTGTTCGATTGGGTGATTATTATTAATTTTTCTATTCGTTATTGTTGGTTTGAAGCCTGTTCGATTGGGTGCCTATTATTAATTTTTCTATTCGTTATTGTTGGTTTGAAGCCTGTTCAATTGGGTGACTATTATTAATTTTTCTTTTCGTTATTGTTGGTTTGAAGCCTGTTCGATTGGGTGCCTATTATTAATTTTTCTATTCGTTATTGTTGGTTTGAAGCCTGTTCAATTGGGTGACTATTATTAATTTTCTATTAGTTATTGTTGGTTTGAAGCCTGTTCGATTGGGTGACTATTATTAATTTTTCTATTCGTTATTGTTGGTTTGAAGCCTCTTCGATTGGGTGAATTTTATTAATTTTTCTATTCGTTATTGTTGGTTTGAAGCCTGTTCGATTGGGTGACCATCATTAATTTTTCTTTTCGTTATTGTTGGTTTGAAGCCTGTTCGATTGGGTGACTATTATTAATTTTTCTATTCGTTATTGTTGGTTTGAAGCCTGTTCGATTGGGTGCCTATTATTAATTTTCTATTAGTTATTGTTGGTTTGAAGCCTGTTCGATTGGGTGCCTATTATTAATTTTTCTATTCGTTATTGTTGGTTTGAAGCCTGTTCGATTGGGTGACTATTATTATTTTTCTATTCGTTATTGTTGGTTTGAAGCCTGTTCGATTGGGTGACTATTATTAATTTTTCTATTCGTTATTGTTGGTTTGAAGCCTGTTCAATTGGGTGACTATTATTAATTTTTCTTTTCGTTATTGTTGGTTTGAAGCCTGTTCGATTGGGTGCCTATTATTAATTTTTCTATTCGTTATTGTTGGTTTGAAGCCTGTTCAATTGGGTGACTATTATTAATTTTCTATTAGTTATTGTTGGTTTGAAGCCTGTTCGATTGGGTGACTATTATTAATTTTTCTATTCGTTATTGTTGGTTTGAAGCCTGTTCGATTGGGTGCCTATTATTAATTTTCTATTAGTTATTGTTGGTTTGAAGCCTGTTCGATTGGGTGCCTATTATTAATTTTTCTATTCGTTATTGTTGGTTTGAAGCCTGTTCGATTGGGTGACTATTATTATTTTTCTATTCGTTATTGTTGGTTTGAAGCCTGTTCGATTGGGTGACTATTATTAATTTTTCTATTCGTTATTGTTGGTTTGAAGCCTGTTCAATTGGGTGACTATTATTAATTTTTCTTTTCGTTATTGTTGGTTTGAAGCCTGTTCGATTGGGTGCCTATTATTAATTTTTCTATTCGTTATTGTTGGTTTGAAGCCTGTTCAATTGGGTGACTATTATTAATTTTCTATTAGTTATTGTTGGTTTGAAGCCTGTTCGATTGGGTGACTATTATTAATTTTTCTATTCGTTATTGTTGGTTTGAAGCCTCTTCGATTGGGTGACTTTTATTAATTTTTCTATTCGTTATTGTTGGTTTGAAGCCTGTTCGATTGGGTGACCATCATTAATTTTTCTTTTCGTTATTGTTGGTTTGAAGCCTGTTCGATTGGGTGACTATTATTAATTTTTCTATTCGTTATTGTTGGTTTGAAGCCTGTTCGATTGGGTGCCTATTATTAATTTTCTATTAGTTATTGTTGGTTTGAAGCCTGTTCGATTGGGTGCCTATTATTAATTTTTCTATTCGTTATTGTTGGTTTGAAGCCTGTTCGATTGGGTGACTATTATTAATTTTTCTTTTCGTTATTGTTGGTTTGAAGCCTGTTCGATTGGGTGCCTATTATTAATTTTTCTATTCGTTATTGTTGGTTTGAAGCCTGTTCAATTGGGTGACTATTATTAATTTTCTATTAGTTATTGTTGGTTTGAAGCCTGTTCGATTGGGTGACTATTATTAATTTTTCTATTCGTTATTGTTGGTTTGAAGCCTGTTCAATTGGGTGACTATTATTAATTTTCTATTAGTTATTGTTGGTTTGAAGCCTGTTCGATTGGGTGACTTTTATTAATTTTTCTATTCGTTATTGTTGGTTTGAAGCCTGTTCAATTGGGTGACTATTATTAATTTTTCTTTTCGTTATTGTTGGTTTGAAGCCTGTTCGATTGGGTGCCTATTATTAATTTTTCTATTCGTTATTGTTGGTTTGAAGCCTGTTCAATTGGGTGACTATTATTAATTTTCTATTAGTTATTGTTGGTTTGAAGCCTGTTCGATTGGGTGACTATTATTAATTTTTCTATTCGTTATTGTTGGTTTGAAGCCTCTTCGATTGGGTGACTTTTATTAATTTTTCTATTCGTTATTGTTGGTTTGAAGCCTGTTCGATTGGGTGACCATCATTAATTTTTCTTTTCGTTATTGTTGGTTTGAAGCCTGTTCGATTGGGTGACTATTATTAATTTTTCTATTCGTTATTGTTGGTTTGAAGCCTGTTCGATTGGGTGACTATTATTAATTTTCTATTAGTTATTGTTGGTTTGAAGCCTGTTCGATTGGGTGACCATCATTAATTTTTCTTTTCGTTATTGTTGGTTTGAAGCCTGTTCGATTGGGTGACTATTATTATTTTTCTATTCGTTATTGTTGGTTTGAAGCCTGTTCGATTGGGTGACTATTATTAATTTTTCTATTCGTTATTGTTGGTTTGAAGCCTGTTCAATTGGGTGACTATTATTAATTTTTCTTTTCGTTATTGTTGGTTTGAAGCCTGTTCGATTGGGTGCCTATTATTAATTTTTCTATTCGTTATTGTTGGTTTGAAGCCTGTTCAATTGGGTGACTATTATTAATTTTCTATTCGTTATTGTTGGTTTGAAGCCTGTTCGATTGGGTGCCTATTATTAATTTTCTATTAGTTATTGTTGGTTTGAAGCCTGTTCGATTGGGTGCCTATTATTAATTTTTCTATTCGTTATTGTTGGTTTGAAGCCTGTTCGATTGGGTGACTATTATTATTTTTCTATTCGTTATTGTTGGTTTGAAGCCTGTTCGATTGGGTGACTATTATTAATTTTTCTATTCGTTATTGTTGGTTTGAAGCCTGTTCAATTGGGTGACTATTATTAATTTTTCTTTTCGTTATTGTTGGTTTGAAGCCTGTTCGATTGGGTGCCTATTATTAATTTTTCTATTCGTTATTGTTGGTTTGAAGCCTGTTCAATTGGGTGACTATTATTAATTTTCTATTAGTTATTGTTGGTTTGAAGCCTGTTCGATTGGGTGACTATTATTAATTTTTCTATTCGTTATTGTTGGTTTGAAGCCTCTTCGATTGGGTGACTTTTATTAATTTTTCTATTCGTTATTGTTGGTTTGAAGCCTGTTCGATTGGGTGACCATCATTAATTTTTCTTTTCGTTATTGTTGGTTTGAAGCCTGTTCGATTGGGTGACTATTATTAATTTTTCTATTCGTTATTGTTGGTTTGAAGCCTGTTCGATTGGGTGCCTATTATTAATTTTCTATTAGTTATTGTTGGTTTGAAGCCTGTTCGATTGGGTGCCTATTATTAATTTTTCTATTCGTTATTGTTGGTTTGAAGCCTGTTCGATTGGGTGACTATTATTAATTTTTCTTTTCGTTATTGTTGGTTTGAAGCCTGTTCGATTGGGTGCCTATTATTAATTTTTCTATTCGTTATTGTTGGTTTGAAGCCTGTTCAATTGGGTGACTATTATTAATTTTCTATTAGTTATTGTTGGTTTGAAGCCTGTTCGATTGGGTGACTATTATTAATTTTTCTATTCGTTATTGTTGGTTTGAAGCCTGTTCAATTGGGTGACTATTATTAATTTTCTATTAGTTATTGTTGGTTTGAAGCCTGGTCGATTGGGTGACTTTTATTAATTTTTCTATTCGTTATTGTTGGTTTGAAGCCTGTTCAATTGGGTGACTATTATTAATTTTTCTTTTCGTTATTGTTGGTTTGAAGCCTGTTCGATTGGGTGCCTATTATTAATTTTTCTATTCGTTATTGTTGGTTTGAAGCCTGTTCAATTGGGTGACTATTATTAATTTTCTATTAGTTATTGTTGGTTTGAAGCCTGTTCGATTGGGTGACTATTATTAATTTTTCTATTCGTTATTGTTGGTTTGAAGCCTCTTCGATTGGGTGACTTTTATTAATTTTTCTATTCGTTATTGTTGGTTTGAAGCCTGTTCGATTGGGTGACCATCATTAATTTTTCTTTTCGTTATTGTTGGTTTGAAGCCTGTTCGATTGGGTGACTATTATTAATTTTTCTATTCGTTATTGTTGGTTTGAAGCCTGTTCGATTGGGTGCCTATTATTAATTTTCTATTAGTTATTGTTGGTTTGAAGCCTGTTCGATTGGGTGACCATCATTAATTTTTCTTTTCGTTATTGTTGGTTTGAAGCCTGTTCGATTGGGTGACTATTATTAATTTTTCTATTCGTTATTGTTGGTTTGAAGCCTGTTCGATTGGGTGCCTATTATTAATTTTCTATTAGTTATTGTTGGTTTGAAGCCTGTTCGATTGGGTGCCTATTATTAATTTTTCTATTCGTTATTGTTGGTTTGAAGCATGTTCGATTGGGTGACTATTATTATTTTTCTATTCGTTATTGTTGGTTTGAAGCCTGTTCGATTGGGTGACTATTATTAATTTTTCTATTCGTTATTGTTGGTTTGAAGCCTGTTCAATTGGGTGACTATTATTAATTTTTCTTTTCGTTATTGTTGGTTTGAAGCCTGTTCGATTGGGTGCCTATTATTAATTTTTCTATTCGTTATTGTTGGTTTGAAGCCTGTTCAATTGGGTGACTATTATTAATTTTCTATTAGTTATTGTTGGTTTGAAGCCTGTTGGATTGGGTGACTATTATTAATTTTTCTATTCGTTATTGTTGGTTTGAAGCCTCTTCGATTGGGTGACTTTTATTAATTTTTCTATTCGTTATTGTTGGTTTGAAGCCTGTTCGATTGGGTGACTATTATTAATTTTTCTATTCGTTATTGTTGGTTTGAAGCCTGTTCGATTGGGTGACTATTATTATTTTTCTATTCGTTATTGTTGGTTTGAAGCCTGTTCGATTGGGTGACTATTATTAATTTTTCTATTCGTTATTGTTGGTTTGAAGCCTGTTCAATTGGGTGACTATTATTAATTTTTCTTTTCGTTATTGTTGGTTTGAAGCCTGTTCGATTGGGTGCCTATTATTAATTTTTCTATTCGTTATTGTTGGTTTGAAGCCTGTTCAATTGGGTGACTATTATTAATTTTCTATTAGTTATTGTTGGTTTGAAGCCTGTTCGATTGGGTGACTATTATTAATTTTTCTATTCGTTATTGTTGGTTTGAAGCCTGTTCGATTATGTGACTATTATTAATTTTTCTTTTCGTTATTGTTGGTTTGAAGCCTCTTCGATTGGGTGACTATTATTAATTTTCTATTAGTTATTGTTGGTTTGAAGCCTGTTCGATTGGGTGACTATTATTATTTTTATATTCGTTATTGTTGGTTTGAAGCCTGTTCGATTGGGTGACTATTATTAATTTTTCTATTCGTTATTGTTGGTTTGAAGCCTGTTCAATTGGGTGACTATTATTAATTTTTCTTTTCGTTATTGTTGGTTTGAAGCCTGTTCGATTGGGTGCCTATTATTAATTTTTCTATTCGTTATTGTTGGTTTGAAGCCTGTTCAATTGGGTGACTATTATTAATTTTCTATTAGTTATTGTTGGTTTGAAGCCTGTTCGATTGGGTGACCATCATTAATTTTTCTTTTCGTTATTGTTGGTTTGAAGCCTGTTCGATTGGGTGACTATTATTAATTTTCTATTAGTTATTGTTGGTTTGAAGCCTGTTCGATTGGGTGACTATTATTAATTTTTCTATTCGTTATTGTTGGTTTGAAGCCTCTTCGATTGGGTGACTTTTATTAATTTTTCTATTCGTTATTGTTGGTTTGAAGCCTGTTCGATTGGGTGACTATTATTAATTTTTCTATTCGTTATTGTTGGTTTGAAGCCTGTTCGATTGGGTGACTATTATTATTTTTCTATTCGTTATTGTTGGTTTGAAGCCTGTTCGATTGGGTGACTATTATTAATTTTTCTATTCGTTATTGTTGGTTTGAAGCCTGTTCGATTGGGTGACTATTATTAATTTTTCTATTCGTTATTGTTGGTTTGAAGCCTGTTCAATTGGGTGACTATTATTAATTTTCTATTAGTTATTGTTGGTTTGAAGCCTGTTCGATTGGGTGACTATTATTAATTTTTCTATTCGTTATTGTTGGTTTGAAGCCTGTTCGATTGGGTGACTATTATTATTTTTCTATTCGTTATTGTTGGTTTGAAGCCTGTTCGATTGGGTGACTATTATTAATTTTTCTTTTCGTTATTGTTGGTTTGAAGCCTGTTCGATTGGGTGCCTATTATTAATTTTTCTATTCGTTATTGTTGGTTTGAAGCCTGTTCAATTGGGTGACTATTATTAATTTTCTATTAGTTATTGTTGGTTTGAAGCCTGTTCGATTGGGTGACCATCATTAATTTTTCTTTTCGTTATTGTTGGTTTGAAGCCTGTTCAATTGGGTGACTATTATTAATTTTCTATTAGTTATTGTTGGTTTGAAGCCTGTTCGATTGGGTGACTATTATTAATTTTTCTATTCGTTATTGTTGGTTTGAAGCCTCTTCGATTGGGTGACTTTTATTAATTTTTCTATTCGTTATTGTTGGTTTGAAGCCTGTTCGATTGGGTGACTATTATTAATTTTTCTATTCGTTATTGTTGGTTTGAAGCCTGTTCGATTGGGTGACTATTATTATTTTTCTATTCGTTATTGTTGGTTTGAAGCCTGTTCGATTGGGTGACTATTATTAATTTTTCTATTCGTTATTGTTGGTTTGAAGCCTGTTCAATTGGGTGACTATTATTAATTTTTCTTTTCGTTATTGTTGGTTTGAAGCCTGTTCGATTGGGTGCCTATTATTAATTTTCTATTAGTTATTGTTGGTTTGAAGCCTGTTCGATTGGGTGACTATTATTAATTTTTCTATTCGTTATTGTTGGTTTGAAGCCTGTTCGATTGGGTGACTATTATTAATTTTTCTTTTCGTTATTGTTGGTTTGAAGCCTCTTCGATTGGGTGACTATTATTAATTTTCTATTCGTTATTGTTGGTTTGAAGCCTGTTCGATTGGGTGACTATTATTATTTTTATATTCGTTATTGTTGGTTTGAAGCCTGTTCGATTGGGTGACTATTATTAATTTTTCTATTCGTTATTGTTGGTTTGAAGCCTGTTCAATTGGGTGACTATTATTAATTTTTCTTTTCGTTATTGTTGGTTTGAAGCCTGTTCGATTGGGTGCCTATTATTAATTTTTTTTATTCGTTATTGTTGGTTTGAAGCCTGTTCAATTGGGTGACTATTATTAATTTTCTATTAGTTATTGTTGGTTTGAAGCCTGTTCGATTGGGTGACCATCATTAATTTTTCTTTTCGTTATTGTTGGTTTGAAGCCTGTTCGATTGGGTGACTATTATTAATTTTTCTATTCGTTATTGTTGGTTTGAAGCCTGTTCGATTGGGTGACTATTATTATTTTTCTATTCGTTATTGTTGGTTTGAAGCCTGTTCGATTGGGTGACTATTATTAATTTTTCTATTCGTTATTGTTGGTTTGAAGCCTCTTCGATTGGGTGCCTATTATTAATTTTTCTATTCGTTATTGTTGGTTTGAAGCCTGTTCAATTGGGTGACTATTATTAATTTTTCTATTTGTTATTGTTGGTTTGAAGCCTGTTCGATTGGGTGACTATTATTATTTTTTCTATTCGTTATTGTTGGTTTGAAGCCTGTTCGATTGGGTGACTATTATTAATTTTTCTATTTGTTATTGTTGCTCTGTAGCCTGATTAATTGGGTTATTATTATATATTTTTTTATTTATGCTCTGAAGCCTGATCGATTGGGTTACTATTATATATTTTTCTATTGTTATTTTTGCTCTGAAGCCTGATCGATTGGGTTACTATTATATATTTTTCTATTGTTATTTTTGCTCTGAAGCCTGATCGATTGGGTAACTATTATATATTTTCTATTGTTATTTTTGCTCTGAAGTCTGATTGATTGGGTTGCTATAATATAATTTCCATTAATTATTTTTTATTATTTTTCTAACTCTCTGTTGTAACTAGTTAATTTATAATATTCTGAATAAATTACATCGGTTTTTTCGTCTCGATTATATTAATTATATTTAAAAATTTTGCCGGGTGGGATAGAACTGGGATTATGTTTATAGCAAATAACTCTGAATTGCGGAGATATATCTTTAAGGGTCATCTCGTGAAATTAATACCACTAAGGACAATTCTTCCGATGATAGGTATATTTCGGCTTGCCAACTTGTTGAAATTCACTTTTGGTAAAATTATTTAAATGATTAGCTTAAATAAACTTCATGAAAAACATTTTCTGTACTTTTAGAATAAGAGGCAAATCGAAGATTTAGTCTAATAATAACTTACAGTTGTTAAATGTGTAATAACAAAGCTATTCTAGATGTTACTATGTATAATTGGCGTATACTCTAGTGAAATTTTGTTAGCTAGGCTTGGTGTTAGAAAATATGCCAAAGGTTTTCAGATACTTATCCTACTTTATGCCAGTGGCGATGGCGGCGGAAGCGTCGGATTCCTTTCTCTCTAAAGGCTGGGGCGTGGACAGTTCGACGGTTTGGCTTGGCCTTCTCAATACCGCTGGCTGGTCTATGTTCTTCCTCGTAGCTGGAATACTAATTTTCTAATAATGTCATACATTCAGAGTCATGAGGCAAAATCGACATATTGCTTTTCTATCGATGCATACTTCAACTTTCCTCTATACTGTTTTTAATAAATTTCTAAACTAAAGTTCCTTTGAATTCATATAATAATTCTAGAATACTATCCAGTATACCGTTAATCAATTTAGAATTTACTCAAGGACTCTCCCAACAACTCTATCATTCTCTCAACTACCCGTAACCAAATAAAACACATTCATGTGCTCACAAATAACTCATTATAAATGAAAAGTACTGGGCTACTCTAACAACCACCCATTATCAATTTCAAATACTATAGTACTTCCACAACGACACATAATTTATTGCAAATTTTCAAATAGAAGACTTTTTTATTTCAGCATTAACAAGTGTGTAGTTATTATTGTTTTAACATTTCTTACTATTCTTAGAAATCTAGTTTAGTGGTGGTTAGTATTAACATAAAATCTTGTAATTTGGTTTTCCAACACTTATAATTTTTTATTTTCTTAGTAATACATCTAAATATTACACTGTAAGGTTGTACCACCATTTAACAATTCAAACAGAGCCGAAATCTTAATATCCTTGCTTATAGATGATATATATCTTCTTATATCAAAAGTATATACATGTAGTGGTAAAAGAATTGAACTATCTGATAATTCTAGCTATACTTCTGTGGCTGTTACTTGTAAAAAAACGCCCCAGAAAAAGAATAAATATAGATACTTGATCCAAACTCTCTTAAAAAATTAAGTTATTCACTAGCTGGCCCTGAAAGAATTTAAAGCCCTATTCAATTTTTTTTAAATAACGAAAATTTCTACTTTCATTAGATACATTTACAACAAATATTTCATGGAAATTAATAACTGCACGAAAAATTATAAATGGCTTCTTAATCACATTACAAGCATAAACAAGAGGCTAACCACTTATTGCAACAGATATATTAGTTATGGAAATTATAAACTTCACGAAAACTTAAGTAAAATTTTAAGCCTCAAAATTCAATTCCCTATTTTCTTTTGTTTATATGCAAGCTTTTTCCTTCCAATAGTTAAGAATGTTAGTGCCATTAAGCTTAAGCTCAGTTTTTTCGTCCAACCGTTTACTCTGCTCTTTGGAGAGTTCTTCCGTCCAGCCGGCGACATTCCCTTTGCGAACCAACACGTGAGGATATTTGTAGCAATCGTTAAATAAATCGTTAACTTTAGTTTTCATGTAACCAAACTCGCTGAAGTCGACGATTTTTCGAAGCAAGTCGTTGTCTCTTTCCAGGGCCTCCCTGTAACTGTCGCCCAGAAATCGAGCTATTTCCAAAATGACACTTCGTAGATCCGACTTCATCTTCTCGTAAATCAGAAACAGCACGTTGGCATCGTTTCTGCGTTGGTACCAGGACAGTAGATGGTCGAAATTATCGCCGTTATCCACGTCCCCGTTGATGAACAATTCGAAAAAGGGATCGAATTCACCATCTTTGAAGTTGTAAGAGCGACTGCTGACTGTGTGATGGTAAAACGAAACGCAACAGTCTTTCGGATTTCGTGAGACGTAAATGTACTTTGCTTTTGTCGAATACGGAACCAATTGGAACGGCAAATGCGTCTTGATGGCGTTTGGTCGTTTCATGGTTAGAATTGCCTCGAGGCCTGATTTCTCTAGAAAGGGGGTGTTTGCGAAGAATTCTTGGCCGTCGCTCGAAGGTACGCCTTGGTTGAAAAGCAGGTAGACAATTTGTTGCAACAACGTCGTGCCACACTTTGGGTACGTTGCTATGAAAATGTCTTCGTCTTGGGGTTTGCATTTCAGTACTTCTCGACCTTCGACGGAGAAGTTATGGCCAGGTAATCTGTAGCCGTCCACCATTTGGTAATCCGGAAGAACCACGGTGGATGAAGAAGACATTTCTGAAAAACATTTTCAACACTTTACAAGGTTATACCTAGCTGATTTACTTTGTAATCATTGTTTTTCACATAGTAAAATTGACCTGGCAGATTTGGAGGCAAGAAGTTCCGCCGCTAGCGTCGTGACTGTGCTAAAGGTCCTCGCAGAGGACGGTGCCTTATTATTGATATCCTGTATGTAAGTTTGTTCCATTAGTTATAATAATATAATCGGCTAGGCTAATACCCAAGGCACCATCATAGGCCTAAGTCATCAAGCGACTTTAAACCGTTAGTTCAGGTAATCATCACCTCGGTCACGTCACTAGCAGCAAAGTTTCTTGTAACATCATCATTGATTCAGGTTAAGAAAAGTTTGATACTTAAACCATAATCTGGCAATTTGTCTTTTATTAAAAGGATAAAAAGCTATCTCCAATTTGTTAATCTAAACGCCTGTATTTCTAGTTATAGAAGCAAGTACATCAGTAAACGGAACAGGACTTAAAAATCAGGTTTACCTGTATCTATCATTTTTATTTCAATATTTAAAAAAAAATAAAATTGGGTCACGTTCAAAATCGTTACTCCAAAAAGTAAATTGTCAAATTGCTTCGATTCTATTATTCAAATTGATAAATGTTTAAAATAACGAACATTTCAACGAACCTTGGTAATTTAAGTTGCGTTTCGTTAAAGGTTTATTTTAAACATTAAATAAGTTCGGGTTATTGACTGACTTTTAACGAATATCAACCCAACTATCATTAAATAACATTGTTCTGAAGTTTGACCTCAAATATATCAAAGTTGAAGGTTCGTCTAAATTACCAATTTAAAATAGTTTGAAGGTCGAAGATTTTTTGGTAAAGTTTAGAACATTATTTAAATAAATATTTTATACGTCAAGTATTAAAGTATTTTTTTTTTTAATATAAATTTTTGGAAATATTCACTTTTATGCGTGATTTGATATTTGGAGGACAAGCAAACAAAAAATTGCAAAGTACAAAGACTACTTATCGTTTGGTCTATGAATTTTAATTAAAAATTATATTTCCTTCATAATTGAAATAAGCTGGAGCACAAATAAAGCCTATTGTTATTATAAAAATTATAGTTTTAATATAAAAACACCTTAACTGGTCATGCGCAGTAAAAATTAGAAGCAGAGCATTGGAATCTTCAGCACAATAGCTACATACATGTACCTTTATAAGGGATTGGACACGAGCAGTGTAGACTTTCAACTGTCTAGATGTTATCTCGTTTCTTTTAGCAGAATTCTATGGCCTTCCCGTTAGTTTTCCTAATGCGAGCTAGAGCATTTATAAACATTTTATCTGTGACGTTTAGTTTTTAAACCAGTTCATCTTTATTGGTCGGCATCTTATTTACCGATGTTTAATTTAAACAGGTCCGATCAAAATTGAATTAAATAAAAATGCTTTTATCAAAGCAGTTGGAAGGTTGATTTAAGGGGTAGTTGGGATCTATGAAGGCACAAATATTGGAAATGTTTTAGAATTAAAGAGTTATTTTTTGGAATTATTTTAAAAAACAAAATATATTTCTAAAATAATTTCCATAAATTTTCCCTCACCTTTTATATATTTTAAAACCATTTCCTTAAATTTGAGCCTTGAAACTAACAGTAAACTGAGAAAATGAATTTTAAAATCGGCCGCCATGGATATAAAATAAGGCTATGGGATAAAAAATTCGAAAGAGAAGACATACTACGAGCTGAGTTATTTTGCTAAATAAGGCACCATATTTTTGAAACGCTTATTTCTGGCATAAATTTTCAATGCTATAGACGCAGTGCTTCCATATTCGGGGAATTTTTCCTTTTTCCAGAATTTTTCAACCTATAAAAACGCTGAAAGGGAATAATCCAATTTAAAAGGGAAAACGGGAAAAGCGAAGGAAATTTAATAAAGGGTCATTATAAAAGTAATAAAAGTCACAATTTAAATAACCAAAGCAACTTTTGAGGATATGTTTTTGCAAAATTATTAAAATGTAAGTAATTTTGTAATAAATAAAACCTTAAATTTGGAATAATGTTAAGAATTAATCTGAATATCTATATAAATTAGTATTAAGAGCGAGGGATAAAAAATGGGAATTACTAGGTCGAAAACGCGAAAAGCAGGATTTTTCATTTAATGAAATTATCGCAAGAGGAAAATTTTAGATATCAAATGTGGAAGCCCTTTATAGACGTCTGCTATGCTGTCGTAATTGGATTCTGCAGTTTTGTGTTTCAAACTACTACTCGAAAAATATTATAACCTTAATTAATATGCTGTTTTATATGTTAAATAAAAATTTTGTATAAATACATAAGAAATTAAACGGTTAAAGGAGTTTGCAACTTTCTATGTAAGCTAATTCACTTAATGAATTTATAAAACAGACTTGAACTAAATTCTATCTATCCAAGTCTGCATTTTTTATTTTAAACTTCTGGTTTAAAGTAGAAGTATGCATCAGTATTTGAATTTGGCATGCATCATGAAAAACTGAAGATCCTCATAAATCAAGTACCCGCTGGTAGTAAAAAAGGGTGACAATAGAGTTACATTAAAATGACCACATTTCTTTCTAGAAAGGCCTGATGAAATGTGTGCAGTTACACTGCAGTAGCCTGTTTGAATTGTTAAAGGGACTTTCAAGAAAGACCTAGTCAAATTGAAATAAGTCATACAGTCGTAACTTTGGGATAACAATTTACGGCAACTGAATTACGTATTTTAAATTAACTAGAGGGTCTCTTGAAAGTCTCTTTAATAAAAGAAAATTAATGACTTATCTTTTCTAAGTTAAAGGACAAGACACATTGTTCTCCTTGCACTTGCAGGCTCTCTCTATAGATAGAGAATATCATCTGTTGATTGTGACATAGCCGCCTAGATTTAACTCTAGGCGGCTATGATTGTGAAAATAGAGGCTATAACTGCACCTATTCTGTTAACTTTGATTACTTTCTTGATTAAATTGATTGCAAATCTCTTTTATTGATGACTTTTTAACTAGTTTAGTTTCTATAATGAGTTTCAGCAATTTAAATGATGTAATTTTACACGTAATCCTTAACAATTTAAAATTTTCTCAGTTTACTGTTACAGTTTCAAGGCTCAGTTTTAAAATGTATAAAAGGTGAGGAAAAATTTATGGAAATTATTTTAGAAATATATTTTGCTTTTTAAAATAATTCGAAAAAATAACTCTTTAATTCTAAAGCATTTCCAATATCAGTGCCTTCAAAGATCCCAACTACCCCTTAAATCAAACTTCCAACTGCTTTGATAAAATAATTTTTTATTTAATAGCTGTCCTTTTGCTCTGCCTCACAGGGCATATTTTGGCTAAAATTTATAATTGAAAATAAAATCCATATGTTAGAAAATAAATAGGTTTTATTTTTAAAAATATTTTGTACATACATTTTAATATTATTGAATGTAATTTAATATATTTAATATTGTTTTAAATATTTTACTTATCAATGGGAAATAAAGATGATAATTGGTTATGTCAAATTGAGTTTTAATTTGCCATTAAAACTTAGATAACAAGATAATAGGTGTATAACTGGTTCTAGTTAGCAAGTGAAATATGCTAATTTTGGTAAAACTTTCAATCAAAAACAAACCATTGATGAGATAGTGTTTATGGGTAGTATAGCATGATTTGTGAAGAGCTTTTAATCGTTTACTTTTATCTCAATCATTTATCAAGATTTTTCTACCGGCCATTCTTAATACTCCTATATTGATGAACTCCTTTATTTTTTAAACTGTAAATAACACCACAGGCATTAATGGTAAAAATTATACCAAGGAATAATTCTGCGCGAGTTTCCTTACTAGAGTGACGGAGTGAAACCATATAACCTCGAGCCGAAATTGAACGAAGGTAAGAAACAAGACGTACGACGGTCAGAATACACACAATTCTTCTAATGTGTTAAGTTTGTTTGAGCTATTCACAGCAGCCTGCAACGCCGGTATCACAACCAATTTATATCCACGGCCACACATAATTGTATTTACACTTATTTGTTACTTTTAGTCATACTTTGAAAGCATCGAAGATTCCTTCGATCAGTGTATTTCTTATTTTTTACTTCTGATCAGACTTATTTGTTACTTCTGGTCATACGTTGCAAGCATCACGTATTACTCCGATAAGTGTCACACTTATTTGTTACTTCAGGTCATACGTTGTAAGCATAGCGTATTTTTCCGATAAGTGTCACACTTATTTGTTACTTCAGGTCGTATGTTGTAAGCATCGCGTATTACTCCGATAAGTGTCACACTTCTTTGTTACTTCAGGTCATATTTGAACGGCCTCCGATAAGTGTCACACTTATTTGTTACTTCAGGTCATACGTTGTAAGCATAGCGTATTTCTCCGATAAGTGTCACACTTATTAGTTACTTCAGGTCGTATGTTGCAAACATCACGTACTGCTCCGATAAGTGTCACACTTCTTTGTTACTTCAGGTCGTACGTTGCAAACATCACGTACTGCTCCGATAAGTGTCACACTTATTTGTTACTCTAATAAGTCATATTAGAACGGCCTTGAAAAATGCCAGAGATAAATTCGCGTAAAGTCTCTATAACCACGCGTATTTCCAATCTTGGAAGTTGAGGGAGTACGTATACGCTGCCCAAAAGACCTTACTTAGAATTAAAATTAAGCAACGTAATTGCAATTCCAGGTTATATAGAAACCACAGCTATTCAAAAATATAACTTTCATGAAAGTCGGACTTAAATTAAGGAACGTTATGTAGATTTTTAGACGAAAATATAAACACACGAAAATTGGGGTCCCGTAAATTACCCTGAAAACTATACTTAAATTTAATATTTACAGATATAACCGAAGTTGTAGGTCCGCTGAATCCCTACCTATCCAATAATATTTTTTTAACGTTATCGGACTTAATTTTACATAAAATATCTACCACATAAAGCGAAACCACCGAAAATAGTAAATTGGGCAAATGCCCAACTTCTAGGGCTCCGATTTGAAAACTTAAAGAAGGCTATCAATGGCGATGTATGTACATTCGAAGGAAATATCATTGACTCTTCTAGCCCTAACCGTTGAAGAGATATGCGCGACACAGCGTCATCGGCATCGGCACTGGCATCGTTTACACTGTACGTGAGACTAATACACACAAATCCTTAGGATTGTGTGTAAAAACGATAATCAAAACTATATAAACATACATATACGAAACGTAATGAGCTCTCAACGAGGGAATTGGTCTCTTTCATCTGTCTTTCTGCTCTCGGAACTGCTAGATAATTGGTGATTAACAGGCGGCTTCAGGTTTCATGGCTGGTCGGAATGCCCTGGATGGATGTCATCTGGGTAGTTCGCGATAATAATTTTATTTGCGACTTGGCGCGAGGGATAAGCGAGAGTTATTAACGATTCGAGCGCGACCTATAGCGCATTCTTTTATGTTTTTTGCGACATGGCTTATCTCGCACTCGGACCATCCGACTCTCGAAAATCAGAATTCTTCCCTTTTGGGGCTCTGTCCTCTGGTTTTTTCCCCATCTTTTTACTTCTCTGCGGGGACTAGTTCTTAGGAGGGGTACTTCAATCACCGTGTTTGTCCGGGCTGCGAACGCGATCACAGTTTCGGGGCAAAGTGTTAACACCGCGTTCGCAGTTTTTGGGATTTCGTAAAAGTTTTCTAAAACTCTTTTATTTCCAAAACCACGTCTCTTGTTTTCGATATTCATTCGTATGTATTGTGTTGTGTCGTGTGGTTTCTCGTATCATGTTCGGCCATTATTTGTGTTTTGTATGTACTGGGTAACTATTCTCCAACTTCTACTCGAGGGTCTAACCACTCTTAGAAAGTCTGTACACCGGATTACGCTTAGATTAGCACTGCCAAAGGCAGGTACTTCAAAAATTACGCGTAATCCCATTTGTACAGTCAAAGGTACGGCTCTGTACACCGATTACGCGGAGTGATCAGCCCTCGCTTCTACTGGTTATTGAACTTTTGAGACGGACTGAGTTCTGAGGGTTACGGTAAACGCCTCAACGTCCATAATGGCAGGGTTTAAACCAAATATTCACGGTATACGACTTATCGTCATTTTGAGGTTGTATTGAGCGGGATTCGAACACGAGCCCTCCTGCGTGACATGTGAGCGTTCTAAGAACAGAGCCATCGATACATATTACGCTTCACTGAATATTATATACTCAGCTTAAGCGGAAGAGTATATTAATAAAGACTTATATTTTTTGATGCATGAAATTATGAAGGTGAAATCTTGTTTTAGCGCGGTCGGCAGAGATATTTAGATAAAAGGGCCAAAGGGTAGAACCCCTGGGTGGTCAACATAGTTTTTTTTCGGTATTTACTTTCCAAGCGCAATGGATCATTTATGAAAACAGTTTGAAGTTGTATACAACACGCTCTTAGGCCTTTTCGTTTTGCTTACTTTACTCGTAACTTCGTTATTTATTTTACGTGATTTCTTATCGGCTTTAAATGTGTGATATATTTTCTTTAATGTGGTTACGTTGGTTTTATCTAAGACCATTTACACCTCGACTGCAATGAAGGTAGGCGTTGTTGTTAGGCTAGTGTCGCCGCTACCCCAACGCCACCATCGTTATTTAGAGGCAACTCTCGTCCATAAGGGAATACGGACTGAAAAAACGCGTTCACTTCACGCTCCTCTCCCGACATTTTACTCGGTCGCCCCGCGAGTCGTGACCAATTTTCGACCGTTATTTACGGCGTCAAGGGAAAACAGCGGAAGTGAGCGCGAACCGTTCGCCTCCTAAAGAAGGGGGATCAAAAAAGGGGGGTTGCTGCATGTTTGTGGATTACTATCGTGAATTTTCTCCACTTGGTGGTGTTTTATAGCGGACACTCTGAAATCGGAGTTATAACGTTGGCATTGTAGTCCAGGCGCTGTTGTTTAGCCTTCTCTATTCAGTTAAGGGTTTTTTGTGTGGGTTATAAGCCGGAAATTGTTAACGGTAAGGTGTTTTTGGTCCTCATTATAGAATCTACCATCAGTATGTCTCTCCAATATTCCCAAGAATCTCTTGAACAGTTGGACCAAAGATAATTTAAACTCGTACCCTAGATTCGAAATCACTCTCTCGCGCGTTGCCGATAGCGTTTACCCACTTCCCGCCGGAACTCAGAAAAAATTCGCTCCATGGTTTGCGCCTTACCGCAACCACGGCCAACTTCGATCACGCGCTGCTGCGCAATAGCGCGGCAGCGCGTGATCGCAGTTGGCCGTGCCACAACCGACGGAGCCCGATTTTTCTGAGGTCACGTGCCGGAAAAGGGTAAACGCTTCGTAACAAAACCGTCAATGGGAAAGATCTCAGTATTCGAATCTAGGGTACGAGTTTAAATTATCTTTGGTTGGACGTAGAGGTTTCAGTTTTTAACTAAAGAGAAGATGATTCTGGTAAATACTTATTATTGGATCATTATTATAGGGGTTTTAAATGTTTGACTTGGACCATTCGAAAAACATTTTTAAATAATTTTCATATATTTATTCGAACTCCCCTTTTATAAATTTTGAAAATTCAAAAGTTTTTTTTTGTTTCCTTTAAAATACCCTTTTTATATTCACCTCAAAATAAAAAAACTTTTTAAGCTTCAAATATCGAAAGAAATAAATGTTTAATTTAATCAAAATTATATTGCACGTACTGTAAGATGGACTCGTCGCTATGATCTGTCGTGTGTAAACACCTTTTGAAAATCTACATTTATATCTAAATCAAAGATTTTCAAATCACCAAACAAATACCGTCGTGGGAAAACTTGATAATGAGAAGAAAATGTTTCAAACAGACCAAATAAATACGGTTTTAAATATATTAAAAATTTATAAAATTTAAAGATTTACAAAAATAAACTTTATGATCAAACATCATTTTTTTGTTTTTATTCGTTTAGGAAACTTCTGTCTACGTAGGTATTAAAATTACTCAGAATTGGCTTAAGGTAAGTCTATAACTGACTAGCTGTAAAAAGTCAAATTTAACTGTTCTAAGCTTTATTTCTGTTTCAACGTCTATTATACATAAAATCTTGATATTATTGTCGAGTATTCTGAATTCAAAACTTACACTCATTTTATCCAGTCACCTCAAAAATATTATTTTTTACCGCCGCGATAAGAGACAATTTACACATACAGTCATTTTCCTTGAAAACACGCCCTCAAGGTCGAGCACCGCTTTGGCCCATTATCAGATAAAACACGTTGTGGAAAGAGATTTCACAGATTCAGTTAGTTTCGAACAGTCTTCCAAGCGACCTAAAGCTATACGTCTTTCGACTTGTACTTAAAATGTCCTCCGTAAATGTGGATTTGGTCCCCTCGTTTCAAGTAATAGACGGGGTAATTTTGCCCTCTTTTTTCTCATCGGAAAAAGTGAAAGAATGTCTGGATTTGATTCCGGACGCTGGTGACATAGTCCTCGTTACGTACCCCAAGAGTGGAACAAATTGGTGCGCGCAAATTCTAAGTTTGATGAAGAACAAGGGCATTCCACCTAAAACCGGAAAGGAGTTTTTAACTTGGTGCCCCTTCTTGGAATTTACTGGTACCGAAGTACTGGAAACAATGACAAAGCCAAGATGCTACAAGATTCATATGGATTACTCTCATACGCCAAAATCTTCGGAAGCCAAATATATTTACGTCATCAGAAACCCCAAGGACTGTTTGATATCTTTGTATCACTTCATGCAGGCAAAGTTATTTGGATTTAAAGGCGGAAAATTTGAAGTGGTCTTCGACTTGTTCGTTAAAGGAGACATTATCTACAACGATTACTTTGACCATATCCTGTCCTGGTACGAGCACAGGAACGACGACAACGTCCTCTTTCTGTATTACGAGAAAATGAAAGACGACATTGAAGCGTCAATCAAGGACATCGGAAACTTTCTGGGTGGACCGTTTAAGGAGTCGATTGATGATCCAAAGGTTTTCGCAGACGTTATCGAGTACAGTAGTTTGGACTACATGAAGAAAACTACAAATGAATTAGTTCGATCAGCAATTTCAAGAGGCAAGGAAGACATCCGTATGAGCCACTCAACTGAAGCGGAACAAAATGACCACGACGAAGCTCCGACTATGGTGAGAAAAGGGATCGTTGGCGACTGGAGAAACGTCTTGACTCCAGAACAGAACTCCATTCTGGACGAATTAATCGAAAGAAGATTTAAAGGAACCGAAATGTACGACTACTGGAAGACAAATGGTTGCATATAACCATTCTTAGCCAATTTGTGCTATTGCTGGTTCAGTAAGAAGTAACATTTGATGTTAAACTGGAAATCTACGTATTCTTTATTGCACCACTAAATAAGAATTGTTTTCAATCACACTTACCGATTGTATCATTAGGAAAAATAATTTTAAGAAATAAATATTATATTTGATTTATTACGCGTGGCGTATTTCATCCTGATGTAGTAGTTTTAATTTGTGGAAAAAGCGAAAAACTACAATAATTCAAGCGATCTCATCTTGAGAATGGTGAAGTGGCGAATTTTTCTATTAGCAACTAAACAATACTTATTAGTTAAATTTAATTGGAAGCTATATTGTTTAGTTTATGGAATCTTCGAGGTTTACTTTCAACCCCTCATTGTCCCCTCTTTGATTTCCCTAGTAGCTGCGAAATAAAAAGTGCAAAGTGTCGCCTCCTTAGAATTGACACCGTGGCTGGGTGATGCAGTTGTTTAATAAAATAGTCTATGGAGCGACTCCCTTGAGTACTTAAAGTTGATATTAGCAGAAAAAATATCAAAGCAATTTACATAAATATTATTTTAGTTTCACAAATTATTTACAAAATCTTCATTTCATTTTTAAACATTTAATTAAATCACGGCCACTATTGTACAATCTATCGAAACGTCTGCTAGTTTGAATTCTTATTTTGTTTTTTAAATTGTTGTTCAGACGTTGGTCTTCACGTTCTTTGGTCGTCTTTTGGCGGGGGGCTAATTTGACTTTATGTAAACCTGCTACTTCTACTTTTCATCGGCCATGCGTTCTACATGAAGTTTTTTTTAGCAAATTCAGTTATAGTTTGTTTTATTTTCGGGTAAAAAGACCGTACCTCATTTTCATTTTGTCAGTTCATCAAGTGGATTGTATCTTATTAATAAATGTGGTTTTTAAATTGAGAAGTGATAGTTCAATTTCTTTAAAATGCTTGAAGCCTACGAGCAATTGTGAACCCCCTGAAAGAAACTCTACGCTACTGCTGCTATGTATACCATGCATTTGTCATATACATAATACATACCATGGAAAAATTGATTAAAACACGTGAAAATTTCGAATGTGGGTCAAAAACCGTATGTGCTCGGACTCGAGCTATGGGGTGGCGGAGTGGTTACCACTTTCGCCTCCTAGTGGCATAGAGTGAAAACTAAACAACAACTCCTTCTGCATTGAGTTTGCAAGTTCTATCCTATCTTGATAAAGGTGTTTCCCCTGAGGTGTTTGGCTTCTTCTTAAATAGAAACATTTTGAGGTTAACGGTAATAATTAGTGTAGGGAGCTGTTGGCATGAAGGGCTTTCCACCAACCTCTTTATGCCTTGTAAACCGGCCACCTTAATTAATGGGATTAATATTCGCTAGAGGAATTGATCCTAAGGTGGTGCCTTCAGTATTTTAAGCAAGAAAACGAGAACCACCGTTGGTCTAAAGGTTACATTTAACAACGTCGAAGAGGTAAAAAAGACCAACAACGTTTGGGGAAAGTAAAATATATGTATTTATTAAATAGGCCTTTTAGGCGAAGTTACAAGTTAGGACTAACGGAATGTTTTAAAAACCAAAACACGCGTGAGAAATTAAAAACACGCGACAAGAAAAACACGAAAATGACCACGTGACACACACTAAAAAAGAATCCTACAAAAAAGGACTGTCAAAAAGGATTATGTTCACATTAAGTTTAAAGAAATAAAAGGAACGGGAAAAAAACATCAACTGCTTGCAAACAAAACTATAAACCAGCCACCAAAAAACTACTGCCGATCGAAAGAGACGAAAATGTAACAACGTCGAATGCTAGCGGGAAAAATACGCCGCCGGGATGACCGCACGCGAATAACCTAACGTCAAAGTGACTGTGATGTAGTTCTTCCGCATACCATCAATGACGTCACAATCCGCTTCTTGTGTACAAGTAATTTTCCTACCAAGCAGCGGCGTACTAAAGAAAATCGGCTAATATTTAAATTCGGTACTGAGTTTCCCTCAGGTTTAAATGATAAATTCGTAATTCCTGTTAGGTGCATCGCGTGCTGTCATTCCAGCGGCGTGATTTTCCAACCAATGTTCGATATTGTTACGTTTTCGTCTCTTTCGATCGGCAGTGGTTTTTGGTCACTGGTTTGGAGTTTTGTTTGCAAGCATCAATTTCTTTGTTAACATCCTTCTTTTTGACAGTCCTTTTTGTAGGTTTCTTATTTGTGTGTGTCACGTGGTCAATTTCACGGTTTTTTTGTCGCGTGTTTTTAATTTATGGCATCGCGTGTTTTTTAATTTTTTTATATTCTGTTACTCTTAACTTACAACTTGGCCTTGAAGGCCTATCGGCCGAAGTACCACGTATTGGTTCAAATTAATAAATATATTTTAGTTTCCCCAAACGTTGTTGGCCTTTTTAACCTGTTCGACGTTGTTCAATGCCTTCGGTATTAGCCTAGTTAATTTTATAATTATTATTACTACTAAAGGGATAATAAAATAGTACATTCAAGGGTGAACCGATGAATTTTAATTTATCCAATAGGATCGCTGGCTATTGTTTTTGTATAGGGTAAAACGTCTATAGAAGCTTCTAGTCCTATCGTCTATGTTACAGTCTATTATAAAACTGCACGAGCCTTTCCTGGAAGCGGTTTTCGGAACTACAATTAAAACTGGGCAGGTTCCCTGTCCTCCCTTGATTCTTCACAGAATATCTGCATAGCTTAATACTAGAACGAACATTTGTAGTTTAAATAAAACCGTAGGTTTGTATCTTTAACGAGAGATGTATACAACATGTGTCTTCGCAGTTTCAACCTCCCCCCCCCCCCCCCCAAGAAAAACCAAATACCTGGATGTGAACTATCGCTGCCCAAACATTTACAGCGCGTAATTACTTTTAAATTAGGATATCAAAATTACATTGCGTAAGGATATGTATTAAAATTATAAATCAATTTAAAAATCTCGATATATGAACTATGTCTAAGCCTGCAAAGGTAGATGTTTCAAGTGACTAACATTAGCAGGATAGGAAAACAAATACTTCTGTCGTACGAGATGTATTATACACTTCTGATAAAACTTATTATTTTAACTGTGTGGTTGTTATCTGCTTATCAGAATATTGATTGCCTCCCAGTTGGTTTTCCTTAGTGCGAGTCTTTGAAGCTTCTTTCAATTGGGATAAGCGTTATCTCTACAAGTATTATATACGAAAGACCTTTCGCGAAATGTCTAGATAAGTGAAGTACTAATCTCCACTATAAAAATGGAAAATACAGATTCGAGGCAGTTTGTGATGGGCGCGAATTTCCTGTCAATCACGGAAAAATACACCCTATCACCGCTGAAGGTTTACCGTTCGTACTACTTGGCTTAAAGGGGCTCCAAAGTTCGGTGGCAAAATGTGTGTAAAGTCAGTAAAGTGCGAAATTTACGGTTGACTCTGCCCCCCCTCTGCCAAGGTCGAGTGAGGGGTTGGGGGAATGAAAAGCATGCTCAATTTTCATTTTTTTTGCCACCGAACTTTGGAGCCCCTTTAACGATGAATGACATGTTAACCTAGCGCTGCCTAAGAATATTTACTAATTTACATGACATATTAACCTAGCGCTGCCTGCCGGGAGTAGTGGCTCACTCCTGTAATCCCAGCCGTCCGGGAGGCAGAGTTTGTGGATGGCCGTGTGAGGACGACCACCAATCCCCCAACGGGTGGTCGGAATACTTCCGTCACGGGTGTCCCCACCCCTGTCCCCACGTATCCCCCGTTGGCGTGGCCGTCACACATATCTCGCCCTGATTAATCCGATGGTGTCTTCGCCGGGCTCGCGGTCTTCTCAGACTCAAATCAGCCCTTTCTTCTTTGAATTTAAAAAAAACCTAGCGCTGCCTAAGAATATTTACTAATTTACATGATATATTTTGATAATAGCTTAAAGTCATATTTTAGTGATAGTCTAAAACCTAATTTTAGTGATAGATTTTAACCCAATTTTTTGGCTAGTTTGAAACCATATTCTAGTGATAGACTAAAACCATATTATAGTGATAGCTTTAAACCATATTATAGTGATAGCTTAATTTAAACCATATTAAAGTGATAGCTTTAAACCACATTTTAGTAATATTTTAAATTCATATACATGTATTAGTGATAGTTATACCGAAACAACTGAAAGAAGCCATTAATGTAATGCCCGACTCAATTTTGATCGTTTCCCAGGCACAAAACCAATATCATAAATTTCAAAAATCAGTTTTCATTTAGTTTAAATAAATATTGCTTTGTATCAAACTATACTTGACAATTATGTAACTTTATCTTTGTTGTGTAAACACTTTGCAAAACAGCATGCAGGTTTGGGGTGAGTTTTCTCCGGCTCTTTTTCAAATGAAGTGTATGGTCAATAGTGGAACAAACTATCAGTAAAGATAAGGAGCGTCACATTTATGCGTATGATAAGACGTCAATGAAGAGATCGTGTATCAATCGCCGTTCAATGACTTTCCAAGAGGAACACGCAGGGATTATTCCTCTCGTAATTCTCTATCATTCGAGGGAGACTCTGACCATGATTGTTGTTGTTTAAGGGCTGTTTGGGAGGAAGATGAATTATTAGGTCTCGCAACTTAGATTAGGATATGTTTCGTCCGAATTTTTCAGTACTATTTTCTAGTTACAACTGAAACTACGATGTTGGTTCTCCGAATTCTTTAAAGCGATTTTCTAATTGCAAATAAATAATTAAAAACTAGAAAGGAACCACTTTAGTTGCGCAATATTTATTTTATTTTATGAACTATAATTCTAGTCTAACTATAGAATTATAGTTCGTAAAATTTAAAAAACTATTGTGGTTCCTTTCTAGTTTTTAATTAGTTTATACACAAATGCCGATATTGAGTTATATTGTAAATAAATACTTCATGACCTCAAAACAATTATTTTAAAACCTGGAAATGTTTTTATATTGTAATTAAATAATTTTTGGAATAATAACTAATTAAAAGTTAACGATTTTAAAGAGTACAAGTTAAAATTCTGAAGTAAAAAATAATTTAGTTCATCGTTTTTCTAATCTGAATTGAACCAGATTGATCTGAGCTATATTGAACTGAACTAGACAGAATTGAACTAGTCAGAACTAGACTAAATTAAACTAAACGGAATTGACCGGAACCGAATTGACGTAAGTCTTACGAAAAAACGAGATTTGGTTGACTTTTAACGAGAGGACCAAACTGGTAGACCATGACGTGGAAAATAACCTCCACATATTAATTATATAAAAACCAATTCCTTGAACTGAAAAAATTATGTCAATTCTTGTATATGTTACGGCTCAAAAGGGACTGATATCAAAGTAGTTCTAGGATACGTGTATTTTCAAAAACACAATGTGTTATTGATTCTTGTAGGGGAAATTATTCACGTAAGCGCCGGTCTATGGGGGTTATTTGAAAACTACAGAGGAAAAGAAAGGAGAGTTCAAACTTGGCAGCCAAAAGTTGTGAGATTAGGTTGTAAAGAGGATTTAGAGCGGAAATCTACCATTTTCCACAACACTGCCAGTTGCAATTGTCCTTAATAATTATATTTTAAATACTCGTCTAATGACTCAACTCAGAAATAAAATTTTCAGTTGAAGACTGGTATGGTTATGTTAAGGGACTTGCGTGACTTTGCAATAAAACTATTACTTTTGATACTAGGGGAAAAACATTTATTTACAAAGAAAAAAATTACAATACATATCGGAGCTGAGCTCATATTCGCTTTTTATATCCGGCATAACATGACTATCTCAGGCTAACAACTTCTCTCTTTTGTCTGTTCGTACCGCGGTTGGGAAGTGACCCCCACTCACGCAGGGGGAACTAAACGTAGCATCCTACAAAAGAAGGAAAATTCCAAACTAGGGAAGAAATTGAAAGTGTTAGGGACTCACCCCGAAAACGGTTTCTTTCGCGGAAAAACCCCAACTTATTAAACAAAAAAATTTATTTTCGGAAACCGTTTCCAACCCTTACAAGACTTATCAGACGGATATTCTGAAGATTTTGTTTATTTTAACTTAGCATTTAAATGGATTTTAGTATTATCCACAAGAATATATGTATGTATCTTACCTATGCTTAACGATTTTTAGCTACCTTATTCAATTTAAAAGTAAATTTTGACTAGTATACACAAACAACAATAATCTAACCATAGGACTATCAAGGCCTCCCTAAGTTTGAGTTGGGCATAAGGGCCCATGTATTCTGCACTAGGCAAGCTTGCATTGTGATATTTTTGCATGTGTTTCAGTTTTTGACCACCAGGTGGATTCATGTAGCCAGTTTGGCCAGTGATTAGCCTAACGGGAAAATATAACAAAGATAATACTCAAAAGCTTACAATGACAAAAATTATAAGAAAAATCATTTCAGTTCAATTTGTACAAAGAATCCATATTTTCAGAACTTAAAACACTTTTTTCATACACCAACAAAATACAATTCACTTTCTAGCATTATAGAGTCTCAAATTAAAATATTTTGAGGACCTAAGTTACTCGTTTTTTTTATCGCGTATTTCTTATACACTATAGCCCCGGGATTTTCTACTAAACCCAAGTTGCTACTCCTAGCCTAAAGGAAACCTGGCGACCAAACTTGCATTCACCCAAATGGTCCTCCCTCTCGCGTAACTTTACTGTTGGGGTAAGCTAGTTGATGGGGTTCTAGGGGTATGCTTATAATTAAATGATTTCGAGTTGCCATGATTATAATTAACAAGAGAAAGTTTAATGTTTACGAATAAAAAGAATTAGGTTAACCTATTAAAGCATTGACACTTGTCATTACGTTACAAAGCAAAAGATTACACTAATAATAAGTTCAGTTACGACCAAAATGTTGATACTTAATTTGAAGGGTCCGATTCCAGGTCCATAATGTCGTCGTTTTAGCTCACATTCTACCGTGGTTCATACTGTCGTGTTTGAGTCCGAACTCCACACACGCTTGGTGACTTTTCTGACTCCGGAGATTCACCCAAGCAACGGGATTTCAATCAAAGACGTTTTCAGTACTTGGAGGCCATTTAGACGCGAGTTAAATTAATTCGCATCTGCGACTCACGGAATAAGTAATCAAGTCGTCAGGCATTCAATCAATATCTCCGAACTGGATAGTTGGCAACCCTCAAAGGGAAGGTAAATGCGTTAAGGATGTCTCGCGACGGCATAGGAACAAGAAGTTGGGGACCCGCTAATCCCAACAGTGAGCGAACGGAGAGAGATCATAATAAAGAGTAGGGTAAAAAACAGGATACCTTTGGCCACAAGGTCACCTTTGACGAACCCTTCCCAAAGACCGTCCGTTGCGCGGTCAACTCAATGAGAACGATAGATCTAAAAAGAGTTTCACCCGGTCACCCTGGTTGTGACGACCAGAATTGCCACCAGAGTACCCCAAAGCTATCCCAACTAATAAATTATTAAGAAAGAAACAAGGCTGAATTTTTAATACGTGGCAAAAAAATACCCTTTCAAGAATAAAAATGTTTAAAGGAACTGTGAATAAACTAAAACTATAACTTTTAAATTGGTCGCTGCAACACAAGGTCTTTCTAAAATTGTAAAAGGTCCGTTAAATCTATTGACTATCTTAACGGTACAGCGCTTAATTTTGTATGACCGTAGGAGCGATTTCTGTAAAACTAAATCTCGTACTTTAAATGTAACCTCTCTACGTTTCCTATCATAATAGACTTTTTGTTTATCATGGGCGATAGTACGGGCGGCTTTTACGCTGTTGTGCAAACTCGGTCTTTTAGGTTTTCTACACAATTAGCGAGATCCGATTCTCCATCAGTTTGATGAAAATTATTTTCAAACACACGATATAAAGGAGATTTCATCTTACGGCCAGTGAGGATAAAATGAGGAGCTAGGCCATTTTTGTAAACTCTCATCCCATCCGTGGGGGCCACCATTTAGGTACGAAGCAATCATGGGTTTTAGACTTGTGTTTGTTCTTCGGGCGGGATTAGCATGCGGGAGATAGGGAGGCGAGTAATGGGTGTAAGCCCCCCAATCGTTACAAAATCTTCGAAATATGTCGGAATGAAACTGACGACCGTTATCTACTATGACGTATTTTGGAACTCCATATAATAACATCTTCGGTTAATTTAGCTTCAACCGCTTGGGCTGTCGCTCTCCTCAAAGGGCATAATTCGGAGTATCTCGAATAATTATCGACTACAACGAATTGTTGGGTGTTTTGCTTTTTGCTGAAAGGTAAGGGTCCGACTAAAAATTTTATTTCTAAAGTTATCGCATGCCAAGGTTCTACCGAGCATTGCGGCTGATTTTTGGATGTCGGGTTTGATTTTCTGACACACATTAGTGAGAGCGCATGGTGATCAATTGTTCGAAATTGGTATACAGCTCTGAAAATTAATATACACGTGCCTTGAACTATACTCTCGACTACCTAAATTTTGTTTTTCAAAAAAACCAAGTAGTACTGTGACACGTATCACCATAAAAAATTTCATAACTTTTCCAGCTTTACCACCCGAGATACACGCAATTTACCATTTTTCACTATGGAGAAAAATGAAAAATGGTAAAAAACGTCAAGTAAAAAAAATACCTCGATGTGATTCCATATCAGGTTTTAAGTAGCACTGTGACACGTATTACCATAAAAAATTCATAACTTTACCACCTTTACCACGCGAGCTACACGTGATTTACCATTTTTTATTCCTAAAGTTGCGGCAATAGGGTGCAACGTAGAACAAAATTTTAAAAACCCCGATAAACTAAGATGCGCGCGCCCTCGGCAACAAAGGCGTTTTTTTTTTATGAAAGTTTTTCCAGTCGGTTTTTTTGAAAAATAAAATTTAGGTAGTCGAGAGTATAGTTTAAGGCACGTGTTGTAATGCCCAAATATTAAGTTTTTGAATATATTGCTCTTTCGTTAAGTTTTCTTAGTAACAATTATCCCTCTCACGCTTCTCCCCCCTTAAGTTTCGTTTAAAATATCTTTCCTGAGTTTGAATGCTGGCCATTCTTTCCTACGATTGTTATATTCTCAATTGGCCTCCGCGAAGGTGCCCCCAGGCATGCAGAGTCATCCCTAAATTGGTTTAGAAGACTAGTGCGCATAGTCTCTATTCCCCGACCCTTTTTTTTTGTCCTTGGTCCGATATTTCTTCCCCTGTTTTTCTTTTGAGGCATTGTCATAAGCCGCCAGTTCCCAAATGTTAGTCCCATAAAGTTTCTTAGTTTCATTATTCATTTCGAACTCTTATTCCAGGAATTGAGAATTGCCATAAAACCAGTAATGTGTGCATCGGTATCGATGCTTTCATGTTAAAGTATTTTTTTGTTATATTGCTTTTAAAAATGAATGTGTCAAAATTAAAATGCTTATTAATTTTTATTTATGGTCTCTGACCTTGGATCTTGCGCGAGGTGTGCGGGCCTTACCGACTTCCAGCGAAAGTGTCCCGACCTCTGACCCTTTGGGGTAATCAAGACTAAGAGCCCACTTGGTCATTAGACTTGGTACATCCCACCTCGGCCTATTGGGCATTTCAAATATGGATGCCAAGAGGTTATTGGGTCCAAGTGACACTATATCCGACCCGGATGAAATAGGTCACGGCCCCCTTTTGATTAAAACCAGAAAACAGTGATTTACAGAGGCAGAACGAGAATGAGAACTGAAGTTGGAGTTTCTCTCTGTCTCTCTCTCTCCAAGAGAGACTGACCAACCGCTTCAAAATAGAGTTAAAATAAAGACATCGAAGTGTTCACCGGTGCTTCTCGGTAGCGGTTCCTCGACACCAACTTTGACTATGTGCGGTCCGCGATAGCCGGAGGCAGCGATCCTCCATCTCGACGGACTACCTCGTTGGACTCTACCTTTAATTTCACTTGAGTATAATTTTAACTCATAATGGCGATTCGTCGCTACTTCCGCGTTAACCACAAACTATGGTTAGCGATGTGTAATCGGGGTATAAGCCGATAATACGGCTCCCAAAAACTTTCAATGGCCTTCGGGCGTAGAACATTGTTAGTGTAGCAATTATGCTATTTTATGCCATTTTAGTATATTGGTCAAGTTACCATTTTTTTATATGCCTCTTACATTAACCCTACGGGTTAATTTGTTATGTATCTCAGTGTATAACCTTTTCACGGCCTTTGCGCCATTTCTTGTTTTGTTGTTGAATGAAATTAATTTCTGAAGTCACTATTAAATTTTACCTAAGGCAATTCTCAATGAATAGTTTTATTACCTTCGTAGTTAAGCCGAAACACGTCCCTAAGATTTTTGAGCCAAGTAAAAGTTATTATCTCGCTAACCCCAATAGTGTCAGTTATGCGAGTACCCGGAGTAACAATAAAGTGTTAATGGGATAAGAATAATTCCCGTTACAGTGTATATCAATTTTCAGAGCTGTATATCAATTTCGAACAATTCGGGTATATTTTGTAACCTTGCGCTCTCACTACATGGCATGACTCCACATAAAATGCCACGTCACTATACTGGATGCTTTTATTCGTCGAAAAACTTTTTTTCTTGAACTATAATCGCTTGAATATAGAAATTTTTATGGTTCTTTATTCATGCCGGGGGACAAGGTTTTCTGAAAATATTTTCACAATTTTCTTAAAAAGTCATTATGGCAATCACCATGGAAAGTAGTACGGTTAGAACCAAAAAGGAAGGCTCCCCACCACCAATACCCAAATCATATTAAATTGTACGATAATAATTAGAGAAGCAGATAAATAAAGGGTTAATACCAGATAAACAGTTACATATGTACCTTCCGTGAAAAGAGGTATGCAAACAGCTCTGTTATTGCAAGAACTGACAGTGATTTAAGGCTTTGGTCCTTCGTGCCCCATTCCCGGAAAATCTTCATAAATATTTCAATATTCAATAGTAGCAAATGGTTTGAGGGCGGTTTTCGAGTACATTTCAGCGGAACATCTAAGAATGTATTCTTAGCTGGAAACTGGACCATGTAATGACCTAAATCACCTAATGATCTTCATTTCTGAACTTATCTTCCAGTATTTTGAGTTGTAACATCAAAGAATTTGATATAGTTTTGTCTCAGAGTACTGCCTGTTCTATTAACTCTAGCATCCTAGAAGTGACTTATAATAATATCTTATCAGTTTTTTCCCCTTCCTCTTTTTAACTTATTTTTCTTTCTTTCTTCTGCGATATCCCAGTTTATAAATATTACTGCGTAATAGATTATCATTTTCAAGTACACTTGACATATTTTTTTTTAAATGGGGCAGATATTATCCGCAGAAATATTTTCAGTTGCTTTAATTAATTTGGATAAAATGTTTGCTTCGTGCATTTTGTCATTGAGCACACAAGGAGACATCCCGAATTGCTAATCCCCGATTTTTTTCAAACCCGGTAGTTGAGTAGACGTCTCTTAATGTACCTTGAAAGCTCTTTAAGGGAAAATTTTCAATGGCCATTCGTTTTGCCATGGCAACCAAAAATGTTTTTCACAACTTAAATTTCAACTGTCTCCACGTAAGGAGGGTAGTTTGCAGTGGAAGAGGAAGCCACTCTAGTCCTCAGCTGTGCGAGGGTGGGTCTCGGGCAGCCCATGGTGTCGCCTTTTGTTGGGCCGTGATGAGGGCGTTTGTTTGCTATATGTGAGGCGGTCAAAATGGCTGTCTCACTGGCCGAACGTTGTTTCGCAAAGCGCACTTTTGTCCAGGGCTGGTTGTTTAAGGTGGCCGCTGTAGTGCTTAAGGCGGAGCAGCGGGGTACAAATACATATACTTATGTGTGGGAGAAGATCTGTGCAGCATCTTGAACCCTCATTTTTGAAAATGTATTTTGGTGTATATGTCTTTTAAGTTTCGGGCCAAACGCAGTGGCCAAGTTCGATCATTGATCTACATAATGGAATCTAATAGGTTTACTATCTATTTCCATTATGTAAGTTCGAAAGTTATTCCTAATTATTTCCATGTATAAAATATGGGCGTTCTTCGGAAATTTGAACCTATTGAATAGACTTCTATTGGTTGGTCTTTGGTCGGCTATAATAGCACGTATATTTAGGCCAATTGCTTTTAGTCTGCTTATGCATTCTTTGACAAATTCTTCCATATTTCCCGAATTTGTTGTTCCTCTGGCGAATGAGAAACTCAGAACTTGCTTCCAGGGCTTGAAAATTCCATGAAGCATAACCACAAAGGCTTCACTAGCCAAGACTTTTTCTTTTTTTGCTATGGCCGTTATAAACCCGTCAACGTGGTCCTTTGGAGGGTTATACAACAGGCCAGCCATTGAAGTCACTTTCTCGTTTTTTTTTGCAACGCTTAGAAAATATTATCGTTGAAGCCAGGGTCAATACTGACATCTTCTAACCATTTCCTCAAAGTTCTCCTAACCGACGATAAGCCTTCGGGCTTTAATAAAAAATCTACAAAGCCACTTGCTTATCAGCTTCGGTATACCTTCTACCTTTCTTTGAAATGTTGTTGTTTATCGTACCCGCTCTTTTGTACTGATATTAATCTTGTCAGTTTTGCAGACAGAGTTGTTGGTAATTGAGATTTTAAATTCGTTGTTCTTTTCTGGCTTTGGTATAATAATGTGGATTTAACACAAAGTTAATTTCCGATTTTACTTTTCGTGGGATATCTTCTGGTATTTTTAAAGATCTTTTACCCAATTTATTCATAAAAGTGTTTTAATAATGTGTTCCTTTTATTTGTATAAGACCCACCAGCAGCAACAATAGTTGTGGATGGTGATGTTAAATGTGTTCATTAACTTTATTTAAAGTACATTCCTTTATGGAACGTATTTCATTTAAAATAATTCAAATCAAAAGTTAATTAATAGCCAAGGAAAGAAGCTTCACTTTAATGAATATATTGCTTTTACCTGTATAACTAGAGTTTTTAATACGATATGAAATATTACGAGTTTCAATACCTCTACCAATTGAATTTGGGGTTTTTTCAAAACTAGAAACAAAATTATAATATTTCATTACAAAACCAAAACAATTAGTTACCATATAAATATAATATAATGAAAATAATAATAATTATAACAATATAATATTAGTATTATAATTATTATTACAGTTTTCATTGTCTTGCTCAGGTTTTTTATGCCATGGTGGAATATAATAATCAACTAGCTAGGCTAATACCCAAGGCACCACCTTGGGCCCAAGTTATGTAGCGACTTATTATGCCTTTAAACAGGTGGCCGGGTTTATTCTCGAAAAATATTCAATTATAGTAATAAGTGGCTGAAACAAGAGCATGTTTCAGAATGTCGTTTACAGCGGCATGGCGAGAAAGACGGTCGGAGCTCTTTTTACAACTTAATCCGTGAGAGACAAACGAATCGACGTGGCTGCCACACGAATATAATTATTCCTTTTACGAAAATCAAAGTTTTTCGTTTTTTTTAACTTAGCACTTAAATTGATTTTAATATTATCCACAATAAAATATTCATATATCTTACCAAGGCTTAACGCTTTTTAGCTACCGTTTGATGGAAGTTTGTAAATACCTAATTCAATTTAAAAGTAAATTTTAAACTTATCTTTTTTCTTGAATAGGATGCACTAACAACAATAATCTAACCAGAAAACTATGAAGGCTCACCTAAGTTTGAATTGGGCATAAGAGCCCATGTATTCTGCACTAGACAGGCGTGTGAAAAATCAAAATTAGGATCTACGCTACCTGGCGAAGAAAATGAGCAAATCTTCCAAATCCTCGTCATCCCTACCATCTATACTACCTCTTGCTATCTACGAAGGATGCATTTGTGCAGAAGTTTCAGTTTTTCACCACCAGGTGGATTCATGTAGCCAGTTTGGCCAGTCATTAGCCTACCGTGAAAATTTTATTCGTTTCAAACTTAGATAGTCTTGCGATCTAACTTACAAATACACAATAACATCTATCTTTTAGAGATCATATCTAAAACCGCCTAAGTACTAAGTACACGCTAGAACGGTAGCATCACGTTATCCTCACTTATTCTGCTGTTTCTTTCACAGTCTGAGCGTCCCTGTGGAACTGAAATTTTAACGGCGACATATCGAGCGACGTATAAATGAACTTTCCTTTTTCAAATAACTGATTTAGGTTTATTCGGAATTAAAGGGTCTTTCAAGTGAGCTCAACTCAATTCAAATTTTCACTGAACACTAGCGCCACCTCTCTACGCAGAAAGTGAAGCGGCGTTTTTGAGAACAACAACGAACGGCGACCGAATGACGTATTTCAAATTGACTTCAGAGCTCACTTGAAAGTCCCTTTAATTAAAGATGTAATTGTGAAATATGTTTGAAATCTCAGGAATACGATATGGATTTCCTTTTTTGTTGATTAGTTTTTCCGCTAGAGTCATAGCTGTGTGAAAGTGCCGAATCTCGTTTTTCCCCAATTTCATAGCTAAGACTTGGGGCTTAAGTTGGCGGAGGAATCCATACCTCTACTTGGAATGCTTAACTCGCCGTATCGCGTATGGTAAGATCCCTCTGACGGCTTTGGCCCCGCCTACGAGATAAAAAAACACCTTTGCGCGCACTCCCCTCTCACGTAGTTGTTGGTTAAGTTAACATATTGACGTCAAAGAAACCGTCAGCCACATCGAGACGAAAATCTGCCGCGATAAGCATTCCAAGTAGAGGTATGGATTCCCGGTTTGCGTGATTTAAGTGGGAGTATTGTCAAAGGCGGGAACCTAGGGTAAGAATAAACAGTTAGCCTATCGGTTTACTTAAATAATAACTAAGTATCAATAAATGTTCTTTGATCGTAATACGGTGTTAAATTTAGCAAGTTCTTACAATTTTATTACAGGGAATATAACCTCTGGTATTTGCAACTCTGGCCTCTCTTGTCTTTGGCTTTAAAAATATTAGGCGCCACTGTTCAGGGAGGTTTGAAAAATTGAAGGGGTCTTCCAAAAAGATTGCTTTGTAGGTTATATTCACTTTAACTGTAGTTAAAAATTTGATCGAACTGTGATATTCTACAGTGACTGTCCTTAAGTGACAGAAACCGTTTTTAAACATCCATAGTGTCCCATGTTCAAGAGAAGTCCGCCCAGCCTAGGCTTCTCACACACAAAATCTAGTTTTATGATCGCACTTTTGATTTAGAAATAAAAATGAGGAAAAGCATCGTCCGAGAAAATTCGCCTTCGTTAACAAGGCCTTGAATTTCTGAAAGATAAAACTAATCCAGCGGTCACGGCCTCCTTCCACATTATTTATGAAGATAAGAGATTGTAGTCTCCGAATTCTTCGATTACATTAAGGAAGGTCGCTGTAACTTGCCAATGATGTACGCAGCAGTAAAATTGCTATACAATACATGTGTTAAAACCCTTGAATTAATATTTACGAAAGCAAGTCAAATTATCGAATAAATTTGTTTCTGGGCACTGCGAGAGTCATGACGTTCGCCAAGAGCTCTTTTTATGTTCAAAATTGGAATAATATTTCAAGTTCAGAGACTGTGGCCCCAGTAAGTATCCGTTTTCAATATTTTAAGTGTGAATCAGGGATATCAATAAGACCAGTCACTTCGAGCCCCTAGGGTTCGAAGATCTACAAAAATTACAATTTTAAAATAGCAGAGTTTCTCTCTCATAGATTTTATATGGAAAATATTATATTATAATATTTGGCTATGCAAAATTTGTACAGTTGAGAAATGTTTGGTTAATTCTAAACCATTAGGATCGCGATGAAATAGTGGAAATAAATCTACCTTGGGTCGAATTACGAAATGTTTGTCGTAAGCAGAGTAAAAGTTAATGTGCAAATAAATAATTTTCATAAGTGGTCTGACCAAGTTTAAAAAAATAAGAACGTAAATTTCAAGATATTTTACGAATAGTCTTTCCAAACGCGTAGGTCCTGAAAATTGTTCGCTAGAGGCAACCTAGTTTAATACAGTCAGTGTCTAACGTATTTAGCCCCGAATAATCTTTGCCAAAACCAGTGGGAGACTGCAAAGTAAAATGTTAGTTGCAAACAACATTACCAGTTTAATAAGAAATATACTTTTTATATGACATATTTAACATACTTTTTTAGCATATGTAACATGTGTGGCAACTCATAACCCTTGAAAGACCCTGTGTTAGAACTGTCACTGACTCATAACTCGATAGACATTATCAAAACATCTTAAGCCTAGGTTTTTGGTGATATCATTATTGTGGTATCACGTCTTTCACCACAACCTACTTACATGTCTTAAATTACTATCGAATTCACTGAAATATATATATTTTTGACCTTTTTCCATATTAACTATTAGCTATCTTTTTAATTTATTTGTACTGCTTTAATGGTAACTATACATCTCTTTTTAAGATCTTTGTCATATCAAAAGTGCTTTAATCCCATTAACAGGTTTTAGAACTATCTCAGATGACACCTGCAATGTTATCTAATTTAACGGCTTCAGCCGGCGCAAACGAATAAACTTTCTATTATCTGAACAGATATATTAGATTTCAAGAAATTGTCTTGAGAACCATAATTATTACTGAGCTAATGTATTATATGAAATTTATCGTACACTGTCAAAAGTATTACTTATAGAAAAAAAAAGGCTCTATGTAAACTTAAAAGGCTTATTGGTAAAATCCGGTTACGTTGAATTCAGTGACGTTGTTTTGATTATAGTTTGGGAGGCACACAATCGCAAAACAAATGAATATACAATCAAAGGTTTCGAAATTCGTGTAACCCATGTGCTGCTGGTTATATTTCTTAAATTATAGACTAGAGATACGAAGGCGACCAATCAAATTGCGGTGCATGTCGTGGATGGGTTGTTCTCGTACGGAAAGTCATCAAAACATAAAACAGTCCTAAATGGATTAAACCTCAATGTTATGAAAGGACAAATGTAAGAAATGGCAAAAGCTATCGGCGTCTTAAAATGAAACTTCAAAACTCACCGTTTATAATTTTTATTCCGTACAGCTACGCTCTACTCGGGCCCAGTGGATGTGGCAAGACCACCGTTCTGAAATGTATTACAAAGTCCTTGAGACTAAATAGCGGGAAAGTACAGTTTTCGAACGATGTCAACAGCAGACTGCATCCTCGTATTCCTGGACCTGACGTTGGCTATATGCCTCAAGTAAAACCCCAATTTCATTACTAAAAGTCAGAATGTATTCAGGCTAACATGATTGTTGGAAGATATGCTCCACTTACATTGTGATGAATATTACTCGAGGAAAGGCGGAAGGGTATGGTGGTTACTCCTGGTAATCGTTATCACGTGGCGAACCTGGTGCTACCCACACATATTATGAAAATTTTCTTACTTAAACTATTACACTCATTTACGCGTATTCCACCACATCGAAAACCCACAACATCCTCTACAGGCGGTCATTGTCCATGTTTTACCAGTTGTTTTAATGTCCCAATTATTTTCCCTCAAAAGAGCTACCGTGTTAGCAATGATAAAATAAACGTCGTACCATAGATTTGAAGTAACTGGCTCGCGCGTAGCCAATAGCGTAAATCCACTCCCTTCCGGAACTCCGAACAAATTACCTCCAATGTTACCATGGTAACCAAATAAAGACAAAAACGTTATCAAAGTTTGCCCTGATAAGACAATACAGCGACCAATGGAGACTGATTTAAAAAACCGTCAATCAGAAAGCTCTCAGAATTCGAATCTAGGGTACGAAGTTCTATATTATCTTTGCTGAAATGCAGCTATAAACATTAACCCGTTAATGGGTTTATAATGTTCACCATTTCTTTCTCTTTAGAATAAACGGAACATAAGTCGCAAACTGACTTGCACCTGAGATGGCGCTTTATTTATTAGACAACAGTGGGGTGTTTTTTTTAAATTAAACCATTTTTAATGACCTCTCCGAGGGGACTTTGTACCCTAGGAAGTGGTTATGCAACCACCGTGTCTGTCCATCTGTCTGTGGGTGGGTCTGTCTGTCAGGCCTGCGAACGCGTTCGCATTTTCGGGGCAAAGGGTAATCACTGCGTACCCAGTTTCTTAGAATCAGGGAAAAGGTTTTTCCAAAAGCGCCCTCTTTTTGTCATTGGGTGTAGTACAGTTTTTTAATCGGCCGGGATTCGAACCCGAGTCCTCTTGGACGACAGGTGAGCGTTCTACCGCAGAACCACGGATACAGTTACGCTTCATTGCCTTTTGACGGAAAACAGATATTGAGTATTTACAAAAACATATATTGTTTTCTTCAAACTACGCACATAATTTGGACACTTTAAAATAAATTTAGGTTTTATCAATTTAAAGTGGAAATAGATAGTTTAACAGAATTTACCGAAGCGACAATTAGTTTTACTCAATTCAAATCAGTATTTGAAATTAATTAAGGTTTAAACAGAAAAACAGCCTAGAAAAGAATCGTGTTGTTTGTTTTTTATTATAATTAAGAAATCTTCCATTAAACCAAAATTAATAACTAAAAATTAATCAATTTCGTAGGAATTGGCCCTATTCCCTGATCTGACCATCGAAGAAACGTTGCACCTTTTCGGCGGAATCAACGGAGTTTCTCAGAAAGTCATTAAGGAAAGAATTGATGTTTTATCCAAAATATTTCGAATAACGCCATTGACCAGAAAAGTTGGGAAATTGAGGTGATTAATAAATTACAAATATTGGCTTTATTAAATTTAAAATTCATCAGAAGTTGAGAACCATCTCAAGTACGCTGGTCCTTTTTTATTGTTTACGTATGGTAATGGGTCTAATAGACTTGATTTAAATGGTAATGATAGAGGAGAAAGTGACCTAACAGTAATAGTACGCAAGGTAATTTAACGACTTATTAAGCAAAACGGATTAGTTGATTTTAAGATAAAACAGACAAACCGCTACTTGACTGGAACCATATTTATAATAATTAAAAGGCACCGTTTGTTCTTATGCTAAGTTACACTGTTTTGGTTTAATTTATCCACCTTTCTTATGAATTATGTTTACATACGGCTACCTGAGAGCAAATGTCAAGTAAGTCGAGATACGTGACTATTGAAAGAAATTCAAAATAAGAATCCTTGAGTGTTTTTAAATTAAGGTGACTCAGTACAAAATTTTCCATATATATTTTCACTCTATTTTTTATCAATTTTCATTATTAGACTATCATTGTTATTATACTAGATTTCGAACTTAAAACTAGTTTTTTCAAATAGGGGTTTTCAGACTTTCTTGACTCTTGCTCTAAGGTATTGATACTTTGGAACAAGTTTAGAGGGTAACCATTCAGCATTTAAGAAATAATTAAAATATGAACGACCCTAATCTCTAGGTCAACATTGTAAAAGCTATTCTTGTCCCTTTAGCCATGTAAGGCATATGTTTAAAACGGTCTGACTTAACCCTTGTCCATTTACTCATGGTATCTTCGTTGGCAGCGGTGGGCAGAAAAGAAGAGTATCCCTTATTGCGAGCCTGTTGCACGATCCGCCTCTGTTGATCCTCGACGAACCAACGGTCGGAATCGACCCCGTTTTGAGAGATACTATTTGGAAGTACTTGATGTCCGTATCTAAAGATAAAGGGAAGACCGTTATACTCACGACACACTACATTCAAGAAGCCAAAGAAGCTACCACGGTAGTACCAACAATTAAATTGCTAACGCAACGCTGTAGCGCTTCGATAGACTAGAACAGCGTTTCCCAATTTATTTTTGCTATGGAACCCTAAATTATCCACCTAATTCTGGCGGAACCCCAACTTATATTTTTTACTTATCATAAAAGACTCTGGACACCAACAAAGATCCTATGATCCTTCCACGGAACCCCAGGGTTTATTTAACTGTTATTTTGTCTTTAATATACGCGAAATTAATTTTGAGATCACTCGCTTCTGCAACCTTAAATTAGGCCCCAAGTATCGAACCTTTTTCGATTTCGCACGCTTTTATTTACGTTGCACGTGGAACTGGCTCGTGCCGTTTGGTGTGACAAATGAACAATAAAAAAATAATGCGCAGGGCAACGATATGTAAAAGAATCACGTTTCCACTAATCTTTTTCAGATAAAAAACTACCTTAATTCTAAAACCATGTAACTCGACTTAAGGGAAATTGTTTTTATGTCGTTTTTCAAAAGAGCATTGCAACTGTCATTTAGAGAAAAATCAATAATGCATTTATTTATACTTGGGGATAATGACTATCATGTTCATAATTAATATTGAGAGGAACGCTTAAATATATTATCCTTAAGTATAAATACAGTCTGGTTAAAAAATACGAAAAACATAGAGCATTTAGTTTCAAGTTATCGAGTCTTTTTAAAATTTCATTGCGTAGTACTATTTTTTAAACTTAAATAATTTTTTACTCAAATTATATTTCTTGATATACTTGATTTTGCAAGTAAGATGGTGCCATATTAGTTAATGTAATAACGAAATAAATTACCTATTTTTGCCGGGGGTAGCGGCGTACTCCTGTATTCCCTTGCGTCTGGGAGGCAGGGTTTGTGGATGGCCGTTTGAGGACGACCATCAATCCCCCTACGGGAGGTCGGAAAACTTCCGCCACGGGTGTCCCACCCCTGTCCCCAAGTTTACCCCGTTGGCGTGGCTTTTACACATATCATAGCGGTTAGTGGATTGTATTGTCCCATCTACTCTAACAAAAAAAAATTCCAACTGCTGCGTGATTTGACACATGATTTTATATTTTTGAAGGTGGGCTTGATGAGAGACGGCTCTTTAGTCGCCGAGTGTAGTCCGTCCCATTTACTTCAACTCTTCAACGAAACCAGTTTGGAGGTGTGCTTTTACCGAATTTGCGTGCCATTAAATCAAAATGTAGCCATGGGTACTCTATTTTCGAGGAGAAATATCCAACAGCAAACGGCTCCAGTAAGTTTATCATTACATATTAATTGAGTCAAACTGTGCCCTTTCCACCATTTATCTCACGATGTCTGGTATTTTCCATTACCTTGCATAAACAAATGTATAATTCAAGTGCATGCCCACAATACACGAAATAAATAAAAAAACAGTGAAATTAATGTCTAAGAACTAATCCTTAAGTTTAAAAGCAACGAACTTCACTAAAAGTAATGCTTCAAGAGAACATTGTCATGCGCAAAGAAAATATTTAAATGCACGTTACTCGATCTTATGAAGGGCGTGCCACCACCCCCCTACGCGTTGTAACCCGGCCAACTGTTTAAATGCATTAAAAGTCACTCAATGACTTGGGCCTACGGTGGTGCCTTGGGTATTAGCCTAGCTGATTATAATAATAATAATTATTATTATTATAATTATTTTTATTAAAAGGAGGGTGGTGGAAAGCCTTTCGTGTCACGCGGGCCAACAGTTTCTTACCCTTACCATTACCGTTAACTTCTACAAGTTTTTATTCTATTCATCGTGTTATTTCAGAGTGATGTAACCGTCGGAAAGCTAAACAAATTTAAATGTATTGACGACTGGAATCTCCGAAACAACAGCGCATCTAACTTTCGTCGTCGAACCAAAGACAGATCCACTCGTAACGTCCTCGCTCTTCTGAATAAAAACGTGAAGGTCGTGACACGAAATCTCTTCGTGCTGCTCTTCCAATTTGGCCTGCCCGCTATTGTCATGCTTTGTTTCGGTTTGGCCATCGGGACAAAACTTATCGATATACCAGTAGCGATCGTGAACGAGGAAGATCCAGCAGATTTTAGTGATCGATATTTGAAGTACTTGGCGGAAGCACCTGTCCTCCAGGTGAGAATAATCGGGCCTCATTTCTTCATTTAAAGCTATAATAGGATGAATGTATTCATACCATGAATATGTAACTGCAAGAGGTATTCTGACAACTTTCATCATGTGGGTGGAGCTTTTTGGTTGTGACGATGGTAAAATGTCGTGACTTAAATAGATTTTGTTTCGCAACGTTTGAAAACTTGGAATGTTTTGCCAAAGCGTAATTTTATTTCGTAAAATTTTAATACGCATTTTTCGAGTGAACAAGAAATATTTTCAATATTAATATTTTTTGCTATTGATAACTAACAAATTTCCTATACGTGTACAGGTATTTCCGAGAACTTTCGCGTTTCTAGTCGTTGACTTAAAACCATAAATTCTCCACCCACAGATAAAAAAGCGTATTGATACAACAAGATTTTAAGGGAAGAAATGAATGGATTCACGAGAGTAGTCCTCGCTAACGAGATCGCTTAAAAGGACATTTCACATTTTATTTATTTGTGTCGATACCAATAACCTAATTCTTCTGCTCACTTCTGGTTTGGTCGAAAACTAAAGTTTTTTCGGTCTTCGAGAGTTTGAGAAGCACTCGGAGTGACACAAGGTATTGGACAGTCTAAAGCCACTAAAATAATCTAATGGACCGAAACCATAAACAAAATCCTCGTACAAATTACAAAGGTCAATACATCCTGGGGGCCCAAATTGAAACATCTCTCGAGCTTCTCACTGAAAACGTATTGTTACAAATAAATTGGCTCTCTTGGGGCATGGGCGTAGTGATTTACCTGGCCTCGACGACTCTACTAAAAAAGTTTATTGGCCAGGGACTTAGGCAGAGGTGCAATGTCCCTCTCAAATTCCTTTCTGGGAGGGGCAACTTATTTTAATTACCTTCTCCATCATTTTTTTGGTTAAAAACTAAATATTTACTAGTGAAAAGTCTTAACTTATAACTTCGCCTTGAAGGCCTATCGGCGGAAGAACCGCGTAACGGTTCAATTTAATAAATTAATAAAAATATTATTTATATATTAAACTTATTATTTACCATGGTGAATATTAGTAGAAATTATGTTTAATTCAGAGAAAACGGCATGGTATTAGAAGATAAAACTTATTTTATACAAGACGTTTCGAGCCGAGGCTCTTCTTCAGTCGTTCGTTAGTTTAAATAAGTTTTATCTTCTAATACCATGCCGTTTTCTCTGAATTAAACATAATTTCTAAAAATATTATTATTGTCCAAAGGTATGAAATGCTTAATGAACTAAAATTTTAACCCAAATTAAAAAAGTTAACAGTGGTAATTTGATGATCTGAGTTGTGTCATTAGTTTCGAATTAATAATTTGGTTTTCAAGCTACACTTACTTGTAAGTTACTACTTTATTTTGGGTAATTGTCATATTAAATCAATCTAATCGTTTCCAAAGTCAAAATTGACTAATCTTGACAATTTTAGGGTTCAGATGACAATATCCATAGAGATAATGTGAAAAACCAATGAGTGATAGCTGTTGCTTTCCTCACACTATAACTTGAGAACCTTAACTTCAGGAACTTTGAAGTTGGTCTAGTACATTTGTTAACTTTTTCATATCAGTATTTCCATATTTCAGAAAAATTTCTCAAGAATGGAAGATGGAATACGATCGGTGAAATTGGGTGAAAGCAAGGTTGTCCTTTTCATTCATAAAGATTTCTCTCAGTGCTTGCACAATCGTCTGCATCTCGGGATATACACCGACAATCTCACTGCGCACTGTGCTTCGATGAAGATGTACATGGATAACACAAGTAAATAAGCCCTCACGCGCACTATGACAGCGATACAAAGAGAACGTATTAGGCATAAAGACGTAATCTGAAGTCCCACATGAAATTTTGGTAAATCTAGGAAGTAAAAACACAAATCTGAAACAGTTATATGCTAGGGTGCTATCTTTAAACCCGGCTTGCCCTTTTCAAAGATTGAGATTACCATTTACTAAATATAACCCATTTTTAAACCCCAACTGGATAAAACAATAGGCTGAGTAGACTTTAGTCTAGAACCCCGCGAGCATCTTCCAAAGGGAGCGGACCTAAGACGAGTCTAAACAAATCTCAGAGGGGTCCTAATATAGATGAAGCCTAGGGGCTTGGGAGGGAGGTTAGGCCAAAGTCAGCTAGTTACTTTTATTACCTTTTAATTAGGTGTTCAAGTTCCAATGCGTAGGAGGGTGGTGGCAAGTCATGCCATGCGAGCCAACAGCTCCCTTCACTCAATTTTACCGTTAGCCTCAACAAGTCTTTATGGAAAGGGAAAACCCCTTTAACCAATGGGAAGAGAGCTTGAAAACTGACGGCAGAGGGAATTGTTCCGAGTTTTTACCCAGTGCCAATAGCTGGTATGGAACTCGGCTCCTCTTGCTGCCAGACGAAAGTTCTAACAACTTTTCAACCCATAGCCACTGTCCTCAAGTGCGTACTTAAGGGGGGTGGGGCTGTAGATTCTAATCCCCGCGAAACAAAACATTTCATTTAAGTTTCAAGAGGGGGGTTCAAGCCGTAAATAGATTTTAGCTCTAAAAGGGGTTTGTACAGTATAAACCTTATCCGAAATGAAATCTTGGTTCTCTCATCAACGTTTTTTGTACAGTTATAATATTTATGGTTTAGTGGATTCTGTGATAGCTGAGCTCAAATACACCACTTGAATGTTTATTGTGGCGCCCTCTACGGCATTCGTTCAAAATCCGAATCTATTTATGAAAATGAAATTACAGAAAAAGCATGGCTATGATCTGATTGAAGGTGACGCTTTCGCGGAAGTGCTGTATTTGTACTATTAATCTTAAAAGGAAGCATAGGGTACGTTCAGCAGAGCTCATCGGACTCACCGATTAGTAATCGGTGACCTCGGTTTCCTACTGTACGCTTTTTTGCGTTTCCGGTTTTGACGTCACGATAGTCATCGGTTACTCACCGAAGTCATCGGCTGGAAGAGTCGGTTTTTCCGATGACTGACGTCATTACTGACGTAAAACTATTATAAAAGCTACGGCGTTTTAAAAAACACCGATGACTGAATAAAAGCGTTCAGCAACTTACGACGTCATTATGACGAAAAAGCTCATCGGTGGAAAATATCAAATCCACCAGGTTTTTTTCCGTTGACTGCTGCTGAACGTAGCCATAGACTACGCTGAATATAAATACGTATCTTCTACTTTGTACAAAAGTACTATAAAAACCATTTGGGAAATTCCGTTCATTTTTGTTTAACTTCGAGATGTTTATCTTATAAATTAAAATACTTTAAATGAGTCGTCTTTCGGGGCCTACATTACGCGTTATAAAGATGCGTCAGCACGAGCGTAGAAAAACAATGAGGTTTTAGTATTCCATACTTGTGCCAACGATTTAACCCTTGTTAATATTTTAGTAATGTACTGAGTCAAATGTCGTGAAATCCATGAATCAGAACTCCCTACAAGTCGTTTTTAGCGAATGCCTCAAAATGTAGACTAATTGGTAAACGTGGAACTAATAGATTTATTGTTAATACAAATTATTTATTTCAGATTATATAACATCTTTAAACCTTCAGTTAATATTTTGGAAAGCTTTCCAAAAGCTTATATCGGAAAAACTGACGGATTTGGATTATCCGCCACATGCTGACTCAATACCAATTAGGGTAAGAACCCGGATTTTTCGTACAGTTTATCCCCAAGAAACAAATCAACAAAACGGCACCGGACCAAAAATTTAAAACATACTTTCTTAGTGTGTATTAAACTAGGATGTAGTTTGGGTTGCGTGGATAGAAGGTGTTGGTCCATTTGATAGAAAAATATGTGATCGACAGTCGATCATTATACGTTGCAATTGATCGAAATTCCATTTGATCGAATCCCATTTGTCATTTGTTTCATAAGATCGAACCTTCAAATGATCGAATACTATTTGATCGAATTCAAAAGTATTTATAGTACCAGTTGGTATGTTTTTATTTTACCGAATGTCAATATGAAGTGCAAAAGGAATAATGATGGAATAATTCATTGCTTAAGTGCAGAAGGAATAATGATGGAATAATTCATTGCTTTAACTGTATTAAGCCACAACGATGAAGAGATTTTTACTTTATACACTATATGATGGAATTTTTTATGACATCGACGATAACGGCCCGTTGTTTTTGATATATATAAATAGGGTCAGGTTAGGTTAGGTTAGGTTAGGTGAGGTAAGGTTGATGTACGCGCGCCGTAGGCGCGTATGCACCGTTGCCTTTTCGATTTACTCCCAAAAACTAGTAGTTTTACCCTACAGTAGCTTTCGATCAAATTTCGTTCGATCAAATGCCATTCGATCAAATGCAATTCGATCAAATGGAAATTCGATCAAATGGGACCCGTTCGATCATTTGGGAGTCGATCAAATAGACTCAAACCGAATAGAACCTTTACATTTTGGTGCTTCTCTATCATGATTATTTTGAGTCATATGTAAGATTATATTTATTTTCACACAAGGATAATGACTATGTTGACTCTTATTGTGACAATTTTTAATGTTGTTCCGAATCCTCCTCATGCTCGAATAGTAAACTCCTTTAACTAATTCGACTATGATGCCCGCTGATCGTGTCAACAAAGTCTTTCTTCCTAAGGAATAATAAATGCATTCTTCATCAGATTAGATAATGCTTGAATGGATTAAATCGTGATTAAACGGGTTAAATCGTGATTTAATGGATTAAATCGTGATTAAACAGATAACATCCTGATTAAACGGTTTAAGTCGTGATGAATAAATTTATTTAATCATGATGAATAGATTATATAATGATAAATGGATTATATCATGATACATGAATTAAATCATGATAAATTGATTAAATCATGATAAATTGATTAAATCATGATAAATGCATTAAATCATGATAAATGGATTTAATCATGATAAATGGATTAAATCATGATAATTTGATTAAATCATGATAAATTGATTAAATCATGATACATGGATTAAATCATGATAAAGGGATTAAATAATGATAAATGGATTAAATCATGATCAATTGATTAAACCATGAATAAATTTATTTAATCATGATGAATGGATTAAATCATGATCAATTGATTAAATCATGATCGATTGGATTAAATCATGATCAATTGATTAAATCATGATCAATTGATTAAATCATGATCAATTGGGTTAAATCATGAATAAATTTATTTAATCATGATGAATGGATTATATAATGACAAATGGATTAAATCATGATAAATGAATTAAATCATGATAAATGGATTAAATCATGATTAAATGGTTTAAATCATGATAAATGGATTAAATCATGATTAAATGGATTAAATCATGATTAAATGATGGTTAAATGATTAAATTTTGAATGGAATGATTAAACCGACATTGAAACTCTAAAATCATGATTAAATTTTTATAATTTATTTAGGATTGTTGGGAATCTATCTTGCTTCGTAGCCTATTACATAACCTAATGGGTGTTATTTTCTTGACTAGTTCGAGAAGCCCATCTACGGCCACCCCGAAATATCATTCAATGACTACTTCACTCCCAATACGCTCCTGTACGTGCTGCACTATTTGCCTGTTCTGTTGACGGCTGTGTGTCTGGTGCTCGAGAAGCAAAACGGTGTTTTCGAGAGACTCCAAGTATGCGCGATAAAAACAACGGACATAGTCTTCTCTCACGTGCTGACGAATATCGTCGTGGTGTTCGTCCAAGTGCTACTTGTGATGATAGTTCAATTCGTTCTATTTCGTTCTCACTGCGAAGGCAGCTTGCTTCTGGTCATTTTATTCTTAACGCTGGAAGGATTTTGCGGAATAGTTTTCGGTAAGTTATTACGGGAGCCAGCAAAGGTACATGTTTCAAGAGTAAAGCACAAATAGTTTATGCTTAAGCGCACAAATTACTTGGTAAGACTTGGTTTCCACTCAACATTTCGACGTACATTTACAAACGTAAAGAAAAGTTCATTATTACGCGCGCTTGTGTCCATGATTTCACCTCGTAACAAAGTTTCGAGCCCTGCGTTTTATAATATAACCGAATTGAAATAAAATATAGAGACCATGGTGCCATCTACTTTTAAATTCGCTAATTAATGCTGTATAATTAAATACCAAATGTAAACCCTAATAACCACCAAAAACATTAAACGAGACGAAAGAGAGTCAGTACTTCAAGAATTTTATAATACTGAGAAATATTAAAATGAAACATTTACCTCCGCGGGTTCAAGGTAGTTTTCAATGGGAACTATTTTACTCGTCAATTCGCGGATGTATACACGGTTCAAAATTTACTATTTCACCTAACGATATAAAATGTAGAAATAACACTTTGTAGGGATATTATCTACATAGGTCTTAGAAATTATAAATATCAATTATTTCGATATGTACTATTTTCGATTAATAATCAGCTAGGCTAATACCCAAGGCACCACCTTAGGCCTAAGTCATCATGCGACTTTTGAAGCCCTTAATTCAGGTGGCCGGGTTACAATGCGTAGGAGGGTGGTGGCAAGCCCAGCATGCCACGAGATCGAGCCAACAGCTCCCTACACTAACTATTACCGTTAACCTAGACAAATTTAGTTTTTAAAATCAGCGGTAGCCTTTGAAGATACATGCAGGATAATGAGATTTAAAATTACCTTATCTGAGATGTTAGTAATATACTTCTGGTTTTAATAAAAGCTAAGCTCGTCAAAAAGTCGTAGCAAAAATGCTTTAAAATAAAATTTAAAATCGAATTAAAATTATAAGTAACAAATTTTTCTAACAATCAACTTTAATTTGTTTTGTAATAGGAATAACTTCCGAACTGAATTATTTTTACTATTTGCAGGATTATTCCTATCTGCAATCTTCAAGGATCTCTACACAGTACTTATATTCGCAATGGCTGTTTCATATCCTAACCTCTTCGTAAGTGGTAAGCTACAAAAATTGAACTGTCTCTCTTACAACCTTATGCTAAATATATTGAGTTTGTGAATCAAACTTAAGCCGGGTTTCCACGGACGCTTGTATCTTCAAAATGAATAAGCTTGAGATTTTAAGAATATTTCTATTTTAAATTTTTCGTTGCGTCTTAATAAACCAACTACGGGAACCATGGCGCCATCTGGGATTGAGGTAATGCACTATGAAATACAACTAGTTCCCCATTGGCTGACTGCAGTCAGGTTGGTAGACCCGACGCGCGAAACTTTGGCTTAACCATGGATATATCTAGAAGCATTTGATCGTCGCTAGAACACTGTACCAATCCAGTTTCGCAAGCGAAAGCTACGAGCAAAAGTTCAAGCGATCATGGAAACTGAAATGATTGTGGCGGGAGCATGTATTTTAAAATATTTCTCGTTCAAGCCGAATTTTACAATATACAAGCATTTGTGGAAACCTGGCTTTAGAGAAAATTTAAAGTGGTTGTATTTTTAATTAAATAGTTTGTTAAAGTTAATTTAGTTGTAACTAATTGATTTGAAAAATTAGTAACGTTTTGGGGTCCGTCACATAGTAAGTGTATTATTTAAAGCATGTATTTATTAATATTTCGTAACGATTTTTAGCGTTGCCCCAATCAAAATGAATCAGATACTTTTTCAGATATTACATTATATTTGAATTACAAATTCAAAAATTTCTACTCATTTAGTAATTACATTTTCTAGCTGGATTTCTAAAAGGTTTAAATCAAAATTAGTGTTAGACAATATTTTTTATTTAAATATAATAAAAATCAGCTAATCTTATACACAAGGCACCACCTTCGGACCAAGTCATGTAGTGACTTCTATCGCCATTAATTGCTGGGTTATAATACGTAGGAGGGTGGTGGCAGGTCCTTTGTGCCACGCGAGCCAACAGCTCCTTATACCCACTATAACCGTTAACCTCGACAAGTTTTTATGGAAGGCGGAAACCAAACAACTCGGGGGAGAGAACTTGCAAAAACAAAGGGGCGCGAAAGTGAATTTGTGGGGCAAAACTATTTACTGGTCTTGCCACTAGGATAAATAAATAGAAGTAAATTTGTACCCGTAAACAAGAAAATATAAAAACTAACTAAATTTATCATGACGACGCTATTGGACAGAATTGTCAATTCTTACCACCACATATCATTGTACCCAATTGTAACACTACATCTTCATTTTTAGGTGGTTAGGTGGTTTGTAGAACTGCCTTGATTTAATATTTCAGTAGGTGTCAACCATAGACCATAATTACCAGACCATTAAAGAAAACGATATTACCTTTCGCAATATTCCGACTGTGGACGATACAACACTGAATATGGCACTAGTATAGCTCTAGCAAAAGTGACAATTCCTGAGAGTGTGACATTGAAATCGTTTTCGAAATGAATGTTATACGCGGTGTAGGTATTGGCAGGCTTATTGCTTCCTCAGAACAAACGTCCATCCAAGTCTACCCTTCTATGAGCTTTATGTCCCATTCAGAAAATGATTGGGATTGGAAAGTATTGGAACTGGCACCTTTTTTGAAATTGTAACTTTTGGTTCTAGATAAAATGTCTTAGAATTATACTCAGTTGCTGGTTAAGAAAGGCAAAATAGCTTAAATTTTTCAGAAAGATACTAGCACGAATTTCCCGAAAATTGACGTCGGGAATTTTGAATCCCGCTATTTTCTGTTGAATGTCTAAAATGTCTATTGCGTAAATTTCAAAGGGATAAATAAATATTTATTGTAGATTTTTATTTTTAAGCTTCATTATAGCGTATTTTTAGTATTATGCTCCTAATCAATCATCAAATCGCGGGTTTATGTGCGTCAACGTGTTAATCTCAACATTACCGGTTCTATACTTATCCTGGACTCGCCAAACGGAATTTTGTAGTTACGCATCACTGTCTTTTAGTACTAAAAATAAATTATTACACCTGTTTTAAAATCTTATCTATGTTAATTAATAAATTATCACTTTGAAATGTAACGAAATAGAATGTATTTTCCAAAATTATATAACGCGTGCTGGTATACTTAGAAATTCAACCATAAACCGGCCTAATAATGAAAATTGAATTGAATTGAAATTGAATTAATTCGAAATTCCCGCCGTTGGTTTAACGGAAATTCGTGCTAGTGTCTTTCCACCAAATGTACTGGATATTTTTAAGTTTTAACCCGCAACTGAGTGTAATTTTAGGCAGAAGTAATCGAAGTGACACCATTAAGAAGTGATTTGGCCGAATAGAAACAATGCCTCAAAATGGTGTCTACATCCACAACCCGTAACAACAGTTAAATAATCACGAAATAATAGGATTTAACGAGATCAAGAAATTGAATCATTTCCAATAAGATAAGAAATTAATGTATAATAATGATGAAGGTGAAACCTAGCGCACCATCTAGTGACGCTACTGCGATTAACTCAACAAAGCTAAAAGCGTTATGACCTCTTTCAGGTTTAATCTGGCCCCTGGAAGGAATGTCAGCAACCATGAGACTTATCAGTCGCTGCCTGCCAGTGACGATGCCAGGCGAGGCCTTGCGTGCCGTCATGAGCAAAGGCTGGGGCCTCGACAGCCTGACAGTTTGGCTGGGACTGCTCAGTGTCGGAACGTGGTCAGCCATCTTCCTAATAGGAACCATCCTAGCTTTTAAGAGAAAGAAATAAAAGAGGTTTTATTATTCAAAAGTTCGCCATTTTGTTTGGTCGAGATGGTTCTGCTTATGATAGTTATTTTATAAGATCTTGGAAATTTTCAATTTATATTCTTCACCAATTTCAAGGTTAAGATCATCAATTTCAAGGTTGTGATCACCAATTTCAAGGTCAAAATCGCCATTACAGAAGATCTCTCATTGTGGCAACCCTGATATATTTTATGTAAGCGTATGTAAATGGAATGTTTGTTGACTTTGGCTTAGCCATTTTATTGTCCACGGTGGTTTCCGATCGCGGATATTTGTTTTGTAAATCTAGTATTCTTTTCGTGGCATATTTGTTGGACAGTTGGACTACATATGGAAAGCGGATTTCTTAATTATTTTCCTACAATTTCACGAAAAGAACTAATAAATATATTCTTGTGATATAATAGGTATGAATAAAATATTTCTTGCTAAATATATTACGTTTTCCTAAATATATGCATTGTCTTGAGTAAAGTCAGTAATCTGACTGTTAAAGTATTCATTTATGAACTTATAAAACGTGTATTATTTATTTTTGCTTACAAAGAATGACTACAGGGTGTTTCAAAATAGAGGTCGGCGTTCGATTAACTTTTATCCATGGATAAAAAAAGTTCGGCGATATTTAAATAATATTTATTTAAATAACCAATATTTGAATAATAATTGTAAAATGTTTATATAATCGAAAGTGGATAAGCTTATTATTTAAACAAAACAAACAATTATTTAAATAAATACCATTTTAATTCAAATAAATGCTTGGTTGCATAAAAACATAATTAAATAAGTTAAAATTATATTATTTTTACCATTTTTTGTTAAATAAATCGGAAATTTTGTAGATAATGAATAAACAATTCCGAGCACTATTTCATAAGGTTATGCAAACGTTTTAAGGAGTTGTAGGGTGTGAGTTGAGAAGTATGCCTGTTTTTTTATTCCCATTTTCCTACGATGAGTGAAAAGAGCGCCAGAGAGATTCCAAGTGTGGCCTACTAGCCCCTGAATGTAGGCTGCAACAAGCACAAAACCAAGCAGCAGGGAAATGTTAACATTAAGGTTTGGTGGGTTCGTGTGATAGGTAAAAAAGGACTTTGTAAACAAATTGAAGTAACTAGCTTAAAAAAGTATTTAAAGTCCCTGCTGCTTGGTTTTGCACTTGTTGCAGCTTACTTTCAGGGGCTAGTAGGCCACACTTTGAAGCTTTCTGGCGCTCTTTTAACTCATCAAATTTTTTGCATAACCTTTTGAAACACCCTGTATATTGAACGTTTGGCGGGAATCATGGTAGAATTTTTCCCGCACGAATCATCAAAGCACCTCAACATAGTTGAAATAAATAAATACATTCTTGGCATATATAAATAAATTATTTGTTTTGGTTTTAAATTCTTTAAATAGATCATTGCTAACACTGAATACTGGCATTACAAGTTGCCCACTGTTATTGTTTTAGCCTTAGAACATTAATTTCTCCTGTCATAATATTGATAGAAAATATGTTGAGCAAGACATTGTATACATTTGTTCTGAATGCAATATTTAAAAAAATTGCATACATATAATTAGAAATGTATCTTATTTAAAACTTGTTATTATCAATCCATGTATAACGGTAAATCCATACTTTTTATGTTTAGTCGATAAACTTATAACTATAACTTAAGAGAAATAAACTATTTAAATTTTTTTACACTTTCATTTAATTATTATAACCTTAAACTAATTCAATTCATCTAACAATTGATAGTTCAATTCATCTAACAATTGATAGCTCAATTCATCTCACAATTGAAAGTTCAATTCATCTACCAATTGATAATTTAATTTTTCTATCAATTGATAGTTCATTTCCTCTTACTATCGAAAGTTTAATTCCTCTAACAATTAGAAGTTCAATTCATCTACCATTTGTTATTTCAATTTCTCCCACAATTGGTAGATAAAAAATTTACAAACATGAATAACTAAACGTTCCTACATTTGACACACTCACTGATTAAAAGAACCAAATAAGTTTTTGTGATCAATTATAATCGGTAACTTTTACGAAATTGTTTGATCCACTGCAAATTTTAATCCAACAGTAAGTAAGACACTTTCAATAAGAATTCGGAGAAACGAATAGATTACCCACCAAAATTTCAATTAATCATAAAAAATTTTTATTAACTGTTTATTTATGGATATTATTCGCGACTATTATACCATTTAATATGCAACCAATACGTTTTTATTCGGATAATTTTCGAATATGGATATAAAAGAAATGAACGGAAAATTTCTTCTCAGCGCCGAGCTATATTTTCAATTATGTTTGTATCAATTTATTTCGAAAAAATCGGATTATAGTTGAATATTGCCAAAAGCTTTTTGTACAGTAGAAATTCTCACAACATGATCTGATTTATGAAAATTTTGCGTTTGCAGCATATAATTCAATCAATTCTAAGAAATAAAAACCATTTATCCACATTATACGACTTTATTTCGATAAAACGAAGTATATCCTACATCATAATCACTTTGTTACGGTACTCCAAAACACAAATATCTATATTTTTATATTTAAATTTATGTTAATTTTATATTTATTATAGTTGTGGATGTTTCTACAAAGATCTAAATCAGTGTTCCTTGTGGAAATAGTTCAATTAGAACTGGTCTTCATCGAATGGCCAGGTGGTTTTTAAAAAGACAAAAACGTTTAACCATTTTGCAATAATAACACGGTATACGTGATTATCACACCAGCAATCTAAGTATTCAGAAGAAAATATTATTAGCAGAATAATTAAGAATAATCTTTAAAAAGTATTCGCTATTTGGCGAAGATTATATCCCTGCCTTAAGATGTTCGGAACGTAAGGCCGGGTCACTACCCATGATTGCTGTACAAGCCAGTAACTAATAGGCGATATCATAAATTGTTTTGGTCCTAGCTAACTTGATAAATGTTTTCTGGAAATTCGTCATAGCACTGCCAACTTCTATTACGCGCTTCCGCGATCGGGGTTGGCCGTCGTCAAAATATAGTTGCTGCTTCACTAACTCTAGGTTAAAAACGTGTTCTAGTCTCATTTTTTTTCCAATTTTATAGTCAGATACATAACATCATTATCAGTATCACAATAATAGTTAATAGTTAGTGTAGGGAGCAGTTGGCTCGCGTGGCTTGAAGAGCTTGCCACCACCCTCCTACGCATCGTTCCCTGCCACCTGAATTAATGGCTTTAAAAGTCCCTAGATGAATTAGGCCTAAGGTAGTGCCTTGGGTATTAGCCTAGCTGATTATTATTATTATTAATAATAGTAATGTCCGAGTCAAGTTAAGAATGAAACTGGAGATAGCAGAAAATTTTAAAAAGTAAGATTTCACGTGATACTTAAGTAACTTAACCTATGCGTATAGTTCATACCTATATGTTATTTATAAATCTCAGATCTTCTAAGAAGTTAAAAAAACAAATCTGTGAACAAGAAATTTAATTTGCCAAAGGGCAACTGGACAAAACTGTTGAAAATGGTCCCTTAAAATTTTAGCTAAAACACTTAACACTCGGCTATCGTACGTTACTGAAGTTTTTCTTAGCCCAAAAGGACCAAAGACATTAATAAAAGTTAAATCTGAAGCCTCCTTTACTTTATCATCGAAGTACGATGTGGCCATTAAGCTGAACAATGTTACTGGCAAAGTTGATATAGCACTGTGTGCTTGTAAAGCTGGGTATGGAGGAGTGTGAAAGCATGCAGGCTCAGTTTTATGGTACATTTTGGACTGTGTAAGATTAGGCAAAACCTAAACTCTAAAAAATTGGGTTGTCGTTTCAAACCGTTTTAACACTATTTGTACACTTTTTCATGAGTCGAAATTTGACACTGTTAGGGGTATTTTATTACCCACTTTTCGGTGCTAAAAAAAGCCGTATTAACACCATCACGATATATTTCTTAAAAATACGGTGTGAAAAATGAGATTTAAAACTCTTTTTTTACACTATTTAAACACTTTTTAAACATTCTTTGTCTGTGACACAAAATATTTCCAATAACCGTGTAAAAATACACCTTTATAGTCATTTTGCAACTTGTAAGCGTTAAATCACACCTTTAAAGGTGTTAATACACCCATTTCAAGAGTAAAATCACACCCGTGAAGGAGTTCAAAGCCCTTTCAAAGAGTAATATAACACCTTAAAATATTACAATTACACTTTTAAAGGTGTAAATACGCACTTTAAAAAGTGAGAGTGCACCCGGTAAGAGATAACCTTAAGAGGTGTATATAAGCCATTTTAAAGAATAAAATCACACTTTTACGGTGTACATGCGCACTTTTAAACAGTGAAATTGCACTTGGTAAGAGATTAATAACACCTGTAAAGGTGTAAATAGGTTCTTTTAAAGGTGTAAAATCACACTTTTAATGGTGTAAACTCACTTGGTAAGAGATAAATAACACCTATAAAGGTGTTAAAATGCCTTTTCGAAAGGTACATTGCAATTATAAGAGCTCAATAATAATTTTATTGGTGTTATTATGTCATTTTTGAAGTGTTCAAAAAAACCTTTTATTAGTTAAAAAAACCATTGAAAAAAGTGTTGAAGTTTACAGCACGGCAAACCGGGCGCAACGGTAATATGTTACCGACAATTTACAACAAACTTTAAGTATAACTAAAGCAACGCAAAAACGAATCGGCTACACCTAAGACGTAATTTTAACTGCGACAAAGATCAATAATGCCCGGGCGTTCTATACCGAAAACCAAGCGCGACCAAAAGTATTCTTATCTGCTAAAAAAACAGAATGACGGAGAGATAAAATATGTATAAAAAACTCTGATTATTGATAGCTTAAGAACAAAAAATACCTTCATCGCATTTTTCCTTCGATGAAGATATTACTTAAGGCGTAATGAATGATCGTCTCGGACCAGCTCTGTTATTTCAAATTCACGGATGTTGATACGCTTTGCGCGATGGTGAAATTTAGGGTTATGAATCATTTCATTGGCCCAGGCGTTTTAGATTTAACGGTGTTAATTAACTATTAAAAAGGGCATATTAACACTTTTAAAGGTGTTATTTCATTCTAAAAAAGGGCGTATTAACATTTTTAAAGATGTGATTTAACTCTTAAAACGGGCGTATTAACACTTTTCAAGGTGGGATTGAACTGATTAAAAGTGCGTTTACATGTTATTGGATATATTGTTTCACAAACTGTGAAGAGTGCTTAAAAAGGGGTTTAATATTTGGTTCGACTCATCAAATTGAGTGTAAATGGTGTTAGAACGGTGTGAAACAAATCCCAATTTCTTGGAATGTTTATCTTATTTAAACATTTGTATAGTGTTAAGTCACACTATTTTTACACCTTTAAAAGTAACTCCGTTTTGGAAGTGTTAAAACGGTGTGAACGAGGTGTAACACTTTCTTAACACCTTTTAAACAGCCCTATTTCTTAGAGTGTATGTTCCTGACGACTTGGCTTGCACAGAAAAGGCTCGAGCTTAGAGTGTCCCTTCTGAGTTAGACTTAAAGCACACTCCTGCCAAATCAAGCGAAGCTCTCCTTGAAAGGCAAAAGAGCCAGCAAAACTATCGTGGTTTGGATGACAAAGGCACTGCTGAAGATGAAGAAAATATACGCGATAGAATCAAGTAAGTAACTGAGCGATTAAAAGCTGGAAAGCGCTGCCGATATTTATACCTTATTCAAGAAATAAGGTTTCTACCGTTTGATGGCGTCCAAATGTTTCCTGAAAGAAATCTTACCCAGTATACCTTGCAATTTATGCTATAGCCTATTTCAGTTCTCTACCACTGTAATTCGTTGGTGTACGCATTTTTTGAAAGTGGCCCCTTGGTCTAGAGCTAGAATGTTTTTAATATATAAGGTTAAACTTGCCGATGGAAGTGAATTTTTGTGAAGTTCAAAGTAGCCATTTGCCGAATATCGAAACGAACAGGTATTTCGTAAGCCGAGAAAAAGACGCGTCTAAATAAATTGAAATTTAGTTTTGGTTAGTTTCAATAGGTCGTGCCATTCCGAGAATCCAAATTCAAGATTAAGAGCTCAGGGGGGCACTTTACGATTGAAATGGACACTGTTTAATTCATTTCAAAAATTTTCAATATTGAAAGGGTTAGTTTTATTTTAATAAAATGCCCTTAGGTTTCAAGATTTGTGAGGCGGTGTTCTTGCAAAATATGACAATTAACTTTAACATTCTTATTTATTATTCAATTTTTAAAACAAACATTTTAGCGAGGTCTGCTAAGTATATCGTTTAGCAAAAATAAATGACGTGAACGAACAAGCTAGGGGTACGTTCAGTAACGCAAATCTGGGAAAATCGGTTTGCTGATCGTCATAGTGTCATAGGAAGTTACTCAACGTTGTTATTTCAAGTCAGCGATGTTTTAAAAGATGGCGGCGATAAATGTTACGGGGCCCGAAATCAAAAGCAGCGAAAAATATTATTTTCAATAATTAATGAGTTGGTAAATGACGAAATTGTTGACGACAATATTCTTTTTTGTTGCAATGATCATTATTTTATTAAAAATGCGAAAACGACCACGGTAGTAGTAGCTGAGGCATTCCAATTACATGATAGGCCTTTGACCAAACCAGTAGAATTGTTGATTAAAACTACAGTTGTATAAATATAACTCATCCGCCAGATAAACTGTTTGACGTCAATTAAACATCAAAAAACCTTATCTCCGAGACTTTTTTGATGAGCATCGGATGCCCATCGTGAACGTCAAATCGTAAACGAGAAAAATCGTACAGTAACAAAATGTTGGCATCGATTAATTACTCATCGATGTTTTTAGTGAGCGTTACTGAACGTACCCTAGGTGTCCTCTGAATAACAAAATAAATTAATTATTTCTTCTAGCCCTTTCAAAAAATTTAAACATTGCGCTTACGCATTTCCTCTTCGCTGTGTTCCCGATTTGTTGATGCATATTCTACACTTACCTCGTTTAAAAATTCTCTGCAGTGTTCAGTCGAACGCACTTCTTGCTCAATAATAAGGAATGTTTTCCTGGACTAAACGGGAAAGAAATGTCAGATATGGTTGACAACATTTGACCCGGCACGGGTCACAGTCACTTAATAACAAATTTAAGGATATTTCTAGAGGTCGGGGACGGTTAATCATTATCCATGATTAAATTGATTTTTTTTGGGGGAAAAATGTAAACAAAGAAATTTACCGGTTAATATTTCGGAAAATGATTAAAAAACATGTATTATTCGTAAAATGTGAGCTTTTTATCGAAAAAAACGTCGTTTTTCCGATTAATTTTACAAATTTATCAAAAAAATTAATCGGATAATACAGAAATATCAATTACTTGATCAAAACGTTTTACGAATAATTTTGAGAGCTTTATCTATTGAATAAAAGTTAACCATCCCCGACCTCTAGATATTTTAAATGGGTGGTTTAATGATTTCATGAATAATTCGAAAAAAAAATAAAAGGTTCAGGGGAAAATAGACTAAGAGTCCTTGAAGGTGTAATACTCAAGAAGAAAAACATTACTTATCGTTATTATGTTACTTATAGCTCAAACTAAAATGAAGTGGACCACATGGACGAGTTTCTGGCTACGCCACTAATGATCTGTAAGTTCACTATTAACAGGTGTATGAAACTATGTACAGCCCTGGGTATTGCAAAATCTCGATATATTTAGTGGCACACTTATTCTTAACTTCTGGGCATAACAAATATTTAGGGTCACACTTATTTTTTACCCGCCTGTTAATACGCTATTTCGGGCAGGCTTTCAATGGAATGCGAATATAGCTTCAGCGCGTAAAGAATTCGGGTATGACGCGAAATGGCTAATTAACTCACTTAAAATTAACTTTTGTCAACGCGACTGCAACCTAAGCTGGAATGGGCCTAGAAGTAACAAAACTTGTGGTTTTTGATCAAATCTTACTTACCTTCTTCCTGTCGTACAACGTGCGTAAAAAGGGCGTTAAACGTGCGTAAAACGTTGAGTGTTACACTTATTGTTACTTCTGGGCATACGCTGTAAGCTCGGCGCGAACGGGCTTGAAAAATGCGAGAGGGAAACTAGCGTTTAGAACTCAATAGACACGCGGATTTACAATGTCGGAAGTTGCGGGGTCCGTATACACTGTCTAAAAAACCTTACTTAGAATTAAAATTAAGGAACGTAATTGCAAATCTAGGTTAAATGGAAACCTTAGCTATTCAAAAATGTGAATCTCATGAAAATCGAACTTAAATTAAGGAACGTTATGTAGACTTTTAGGCGAAAATATAAAACTGCGAAAATTGGGGTCCCGTAAATTAACCCGGAAACTATACTGAAATTAAATATTTACTGATAGATCAGCTGAATCCTAACCTAACCAAAAATATTTTTTTAACGTTATCGGACTTAATTTTAAATAAAATATCTACCACACTAAGCGAAACCACCAAAAATAGAAAATTGGGCATTTGCCCAACTTCTCGGGCTCCGATCCCGTCGAGGCTATTATAGTGCCTACCGATTGAGATATCAATCGTCTTTGTACCCCTAACGTACCACGAGCAATCGTGTGTACGGCAGCGGCGGCGGCGGCGCCTACACAGTAGGTGATCGCAATACACACAAATCCCTAAGGATTGTGTGTAAAAAACAATTAGTATGCGTCAGGATGGCAATCTTTTTTTTTATTTTGATAAAACGGGTATTTTACCATTGTTGTAGTTTCATCCATTCGTTTTACCTTTTTGTTCCCTGGTCTAGGGCAACAGAACCACGTTACAAAATCGTTATTTCTAGGGCTGTGTGAGTAGCGGTTTTAGGCAATCGAGTCGGGTTTCGAGTATTAAAAAAATTTTCATAGGGTAGTCGAGTCGGATAATATTTTGATCGAGTCAGGTTGTCGAGTATTCGATTATTTAAAAAAATTACTTGCACAATTAGTCAAGTTATTAGAAAAATCCGTTTGGGTACTAGATTAATCGACGAGTTCTATTCGGGTAGACGAGTAATTAAGAAAAATTTAAAATAGCCTACTAGTTAGTACATTTAACTAACAAGTTAATAAAGATACAAATAATTAACAAAATACTAAACTAAAGAACATTACTCAGGCACTCTCGGCAGAGAGAATTCCGAGTTCTCTCAAAACTAAAATTAAAAAAACTCCAATACGAATCCAGCCAGCCAATCACTCAAGGTCATTGAAAGGGATGATTTATATCGCGCATTTTTCTACCCGGTGACTGGCTATGACAAAGCGATTATTGTAAAGTACCCGACGAGCATTCGATTACCCGAATATTATCGGCGGGATAACCAATTCGGCGAGTTTTGCAGGTGGCTTATTCTAGAATTCGAGGATCCGATTAAGGCAAGTTTCTGATACTCGAGCATTTAAAATTTTCTTATTCGAGTTCTGACCTAATTATTTCCGGGGGGGGGCTAATATTAAAGAAATTGCACAACATGTCATATACATTCACTGACACGCCCATCGACTAAACCTAGTTTTAGTCAATACAATTAAAAATATTCCTGAGATCGTTGCCATGTTTTCCATCATTCAATCACTTTATTTGTTTTTATTAGTTAGTGGCCCCCGACATGAACTATTTGTGAAAGCACAAATTGAGAATAATCTAGAAGTTTTGTAGCTCGAAAGATTAGTTGAAACTCGATGGTCTTATTGGTATCGATCCGTTCGCAAAATAAAGCTTCGTATTGAAACTAGTGCTCCGCAGATCCGGTTCCGAGGTCGGAGCCGGAGCCAAAACTCGGCTCCCCTAAAAAGCCGGAGCCGGATGCAAAATCCTAGAGCCGGAGCTGTGGTTGCTAAGGGCTAAGGTTGGTAACTTCGTTGCTAACGAACATCGTGATTGGCATTCCACTGAACGACTTTAACTTCCGTAGGCCACAGCGAGCTCAAGTGTTGTCGAAGAAACTGTCTGATTATTATGTGATGTCAATAATTGGTAAGAAGAATTTGAAGGTTGCAGAGAAGACCCAAAATACTGATGATTCAAATTCAATGCGCGTCGGAATCCTTTTTGAGTGTATAGACAGGTTTCTATCTGAAATCGAGGCGCGATTGACAGTTAACTGTAGTGTTTTAAAGAGTGTATCGGCTTTCAATCCTAGTGCCAATAATTTTTTATGTCCAGATTCAATCAAAGAACTTGTGAAACTATATCCCACTTGCGGTATCGACACAATAGTGCTTCACACAGAACTGGCTTGAGCAAAGTCTTTTATTCTATCATTGCATAAAGATAAATATAAGTCGTTGACAATTCTGGAAGTTAGAACATGCTTGAGTCGTAATCCACTTGCTTTCAGGGAGCTTTTAAAAGCAATTGACCTTTTTCGGACATTGCCGGTAACATCGGTTGAAAACGAGCGATTTTTCAGCTGCATGAAACGTGTTAAAACTTACCTCCGAAATAGATGTGGAGACCAACGTCTCAGCGATCTGCTGGTCATTGCGTGCCCCAAGAAGACGCAAAAAATGTTAATACTGACGAAGTTATTGATGATTTCGGCAATATGAAACAAAGACGATATCCGGTGTTTTAGCTTTAAAAATTGAATCTTTTCGACTTTCTTGGATATATGTATATTGAATAAATATTTTTATTTAAAACTTGATTTATAATTTTAATCTTTGTACGAACAATAATGTATTTATTTATACTCGGAGAGAATGACTATATCTAGACGATTTCTATTCCAGCTGGTATGCTCCTCCGCTGAAATAAATCCACTCGACTTGGTATCTCATTGGCTCCGTAAAACTGACGTTTCCCAATACGATTGAAACAGAAGCCGGGGACGTTTGGTCTTCCTCCCCGCTCCCGACACTTGGGAAAGGGGCTCAACGTAATCTCAACATATTCAATCTTCCTAAATATAAATACATATTCTTGGTGCGAATTTTTATTTATGACCGAAATCTTTGGTGTTCCACAGTTCCGGCGACAGCGCAATTAAAGCTGAAAATGAAGTATAAATTAAACATGTTTTTGCCCTTTAAAAATACCATTTTCGGTGCGCTGGCTCCTGGGGCTTCCGCCATTAGACCATTGGACACTCAAGTTCTGCCCCCCCCCCCCTGAAAAATCTCAAAATGACGTCCCTGCTACCGCCACGCGCAATACTTCGTCCCGCAAATCCTGCTTGCTCACAATACTACCACCATTTTCCAAAATACTTTGAGTGTGAAATGGTTCCATGAAATCTTTTAATTATATTTTATTCTGTATATGCTATTTTATTGAATATTGGTTATAGGTATACTACGCCTACAGGGGGAAATTTCTATACGATTGGTTAGACAAATATTATGGCAGAGGGCCCGCCATGATAAAAGCCCTGTGTCAACATTCCACTTTTGAAAATTTTAGACAGAAGCATAGGACCTCGACTATATAATTTGCCCCGGGGCCCTAAAATATCTCTGCACAGCTCTCGTATCGCCTGGCAGTGGGCCCGTTGAAAAGGAAAGGATTTTGAAAAGAAAAGCTACATGGAATATGGCAGCTTGTATTGAAACTTGCGGGGGTTATTGTCGGTTGTGAAGAACGCGAGTGTCAAAACTTCAATATTTAATAACTTAATCATACCACGGTTTATATATTTACACAGGTTAGACTACCTTCATACGTGCTAGCGTTTTGAGCCTCTTAAGTTCTTCTGACAGGCAACCCTGTTTTCTACTATGCTACTGGTACGCCCTCTAATGTATATAAACAGTACTAATTAATTTATTATAAATTAAATTTTTATAAATTTTAATTAAAAAATCACTAACGAGCTACCGTATTTATAATTTGATAATATGTATTTTAAAATTTAATAATTGTCTACGATACATTTAAATTTAAAATATAGGTGGCGCTCCATTTTTAAATATAAATAGTTTTTTAACAATAGCCCCTCCTTGAATTTTACGTGACAGATCACGAGGCAAAATTCCATATGGTTCTGCGAAATAATAATGAGCGTCTTAATGTCATGGCCGACCTATACGCGTTACCATGGCAACAAACACGAGCCACACACACGAGCAAGTTGCAAATGGACATTGCTCTAGACTCATTGCAGCCTGTCCTGTATTTGTTTAAGTTCTGGGACCCTAGTTTTAAGTCTATTCATTCTATTGGTGGATTATTTTGGGGAGAGGACTGAGATACCCGTTGTTTATGAAAAATGAAACGTACCTCCTGATATACGCTATTAGGATATGTGAAACACAGGGTAACTCTGGTTAAATCCAGCAGTACCTTCCCGAGGATGGGCCAGGAGACACCAGTCGCTCCTTTGACGCTAAAGAAATAGATAAACATCATCACCGACACGACGGAATTAGTGATGTTGAGAGTCAGAAGTGGTGACAGAATTTGATTGGTCTTTCTCATCAAAGAGTGCAAATTTTGGTAGAGCCTTCGTTTGTATTGGAAAACATTCGCTTGTTCTTTATCGTGTCTCACGCTGCAATGTCTTCTAGCGAACAAAATGTTCAATGACCCGTTGAAACTTCTCAGTGACGACGCGAAAAAGTCGCAGTAATGGACCAATAGTCCTTCGGCGCATGTTGACGAAGTGTAAGTGTTTAAATGCTGAATGGTCCCCGTGACCATGTACGCGATGCCGATTGTCGCATTTATGGTCAGATAGAATTGAGTGGAAATTATTTCATTAACGGTAATAGTGGCGCACCATAAAGCTGTCACGATAACGAAGGCGAAAGCTACTCTTTGCATTCTTTTCAAGTCTCGATTTTGTAGTTTCATTATTCGGCTCATACGAACTTCAGAATCAAGAACGTCTTTAATTAACGATTTTTTCGTGTGAATCAGGTAAAATACGATTATCTGTTGAAAAACTAAATTGAATAGAATGTCGAAGCTTGACAATAATAAAATGAAATTAAATTCACGTTCCTCGGGTGGTGGCGCGCTTATCCTAACGGTGATATTTGTGTGACCGCTGTGATGTGGCTGAGGTCGCTTTACGTGACTTGGTTGGTAAAACATGCGAAAGAAGACGGAGCTCAACCAGAGGGCGTTTGGGAACAAACAGTAAAATGAGAACAACGAGGTCTTCTTGTTTCCGAAATTAAAGCGTAGACCAATTAACCGGTGAGGAGCTGTAATTATCTGGAAAGGTTCCGCTACATCCAATTGTTCACTGTTCCCAGTATTCATTGCGAGAAGCGTAACGAGGAACTATCCGAGCGAGAAGTAGAGAGTACAGAAAGGATTTACTAGACCGATTTTTTCACACCATATCAAAATAAACAGCTGGATCAGGTTTTACTTCGAAATAAGAGCGTTCGTATTCAAAGTTATAGTCTCAAAGGTCTTAGACGGAAGGCTGGATCAGCTTTTTTCAAAATCGTTTTAAAACTTGATAAGGCAAATGGAGAGAATTAGTTCACATACTTTAATTCTCCAAAATAAGAGTACATATAAGAATTTATTTAGCGGCCAAGCTAGTCCCGTAATACATTTTTGACAATTGTATTTTGAATTGTGTGAAAGATTTGATTCCAATTATGTAACAAGCGTTTCAAATAATGCACATTATTACAAAATCTTGAAAATTATTTGAGTTAAAACTAAAAAACACATTTTTCAGAAACATTTTATTTCAAACAATAATTTGTCTGATCCATCTTTATCTTGTATATTGATCTGTTAGGCGTTAGCTTATAAATATTTTTTTTCTCTCATGTCATCAATATTGGAAATTGGTTGCGTATCACAAAATGATAATAAATAAAATTTTCGACATATTGATCGAAATCGAACCACGTTCTTTTCCTTTGAGAATAATGACATTCTGCCAAAAGTCTCCTGTGTTTTAGTCTCTTAGCAATTCTTAGCAATATCCTAAAACAAAAAAACATTTAATTTATTTTATCGACTATCTTAGCTACAAACTGTGATTACAATATATCGATTATTTTAAAAGATCTTCGAAAGACGGCACACAAAAATGGAAATTGTAACTAGATTCGTCTTACGTTTGTGTCATTTTTGGATTAGTTTTCCTGCCGTATAGTTTTTGAGATAATAATTCTTTGTCCAGAAATGAAACTTAAATGTATTTTTGATTTTGTTCCGAGCAATTTAGAATTAATCCTTTACCTTTAGTTATTTTAAAAAAAACTTAAGTTTGACAAACCATCTTTTTAAATCCATTTCTTATGAGAATGGCGTAAGTTAAATGGAAAAAGTTTATTTTACTTTGTTTAAATATCAATCGGTTCAAAACACACTTCCCATTGAGACTCTTAATTATTTAAAATATTTAAAATTTGTATTTAAGTGCCACTTACATGTGTCTCTATTTATAGCGCCATAGATTCTATTTTCATATTAATCATTACAGTTTCCAAATCTCAAAGCATGTAACAACTCTTATTTTTAATTGGCCTTCTTGTTTAGATGTATCGGGTGCGTCACTCGTGACGTTTCACAATGATAGCCAATAGACGCTAGCATAAACTCTATTTATGTCTTATTCAACTTGTTAAAAAGTTCCACGCGCGTCTTGATATATTAGCGTAAATGCGCTCGAGTGATTTCGCGCGTGCTACCTGAAATAAAAAAATGCGCGAGCTTTTACGCTAAAATATTAGAGAGCACGTGGAACATTTTAACAAGTTGAACAAGATTCGAATTATAATTCGACGAGTTACGTATCTCGTGACGAAAGCGATACATTAAAACAAGTTCGGCAAGCGTAATGACTTTATAGAAAGGCTTATTTGTTGTTTTTTCGGATGAATGAAAAAACGAAGTGTCGAAGCGTGCAGGCTCTTACTCTCCTCTGGCTAAAGACAATATATTTCCGCTTACTCTAACAATAGACTGGTAACAGGTTAACCCACCACTGAAAAACGTGTAGAGGAAATTTGTAGGAGTGTAGACGTCGTTTTTTTAAAGTAGTTGTTAAAGTAGATGCGACAATTCAGCCCACTAACCGCTATGTGATTAATCAGGGGTGAGATATGTGTCAAGGCCACGCCAACGGGTGGATATTTGAGGATAGGGACGGGACACGCGTGGTGGAAGCGTGACAACCACCTGTTGGGGGATTGGTGGTCGTCCTCACAAGGCCGTCCACATTTTCTGCCTCCCAGACGCTTGGGATTACAGGACTACGCCACTAGTCCTGGCTAGAGGTCGTTTCATTGTGTACTATCTACACGACTTACTAATTCCCCCCTAAGGTTTCAGAGGCGAGGCTTAACGTATCTAATTTAGCTCTATACTGATAAAGTCCATACCCCATCTGGTGGCAGAAAACGTTATTAAATTAAAAGAGAGCTGTCATACATTTACAAAGTAAGCAGCGAGAAGCGAACTCGAACGCTCTTGAGGAGAAATTAGATTTACACTTAACTAGCGGTAAGTGGTGCAAATACGTAACCGCGCTGGAAAGATGCAAATTTCTAAAACGTATTCTAAATTACATAACTATTTTTTTAGTCGGTAAAGTATATTTGTTATAAGATTTACGCATAATCCTAGATTTTAGGCTAGGGGTGATATGGCTCCAGTTTTTGAAGGTCAAAATAACTATTTACAAAGTCGATATTAACATTCTCAAAGTCAATATCACCATTCTCAAGGTCAATATCACCATTCTCAAGGTCAATATCACCATTCTCAAAGTCAATAACACCATTCTCAAGGTCGATATCACCATTTTCAAGGTCAATATCGCCATTTTCAAGTCAATATAACCATTCTCAAAGTCAATATCACCATTTTAAAGGTCAATAACACTATTCTAAAGGTCAATATCATCATTCTCAAAATCTAGATTACTAGTAATTTTTATTATAAATTTTCACAATTCGAAATCACAATTTTGAAAGTCAAGATTGTCATTTACTTTAGATGGTCATTTGGAAACCCCTGTTTTAGGCAAATAAATACTAATTATGAAAATTATTTACGGCATTTTCTGCCGTTGCGGTTACCTATTATTTAAAATGAACGAGGGAAATCTTGTTATTCAGTAATATCCTTCCGTAGAATTTTACCCCGGCAAAAATGTGAGGAGGATAATGTTTTTAAGGGCGTTGGATGACGTTAGTTTTAGGCAACCAATGATATACCTGTTTAATTGTTTGGTGATTAAGACGGAGAGCTTACTGCCACACTTATTTATTGCTTCTGACCATATACCGTTTCGATAAGAAAGTGCCACCCTTATTTGTTACTTCTAACCACACACGGTTTCGATAAGAAAGTGCCACCCTTATTTATTACTTCTGACCATATACCGTTTCGATAAGAAAGTGCCACCCTCATAGGCGTAGAGTTCTCTAGGCCCGTTGGGCCCGAGCCCCCCCAATAATTTTAAGGGCTGGGCCGAGCCCTCCCAATAATTGTAAGCATTTTTTGCTAACAAATTTACTCCTAAATTTGTAGTATTATCGAAACAAACAATTTCGTTCGTCGTGTGTCTTGCTTCAGTACAAATACCTAAGCTGTCAATGTATTTACCAATTTCTAGATTTTAATGCGTTTTGAAAAACGTGGGGCTGATGACGAAAAAGAAAAATGTGGAAATGCAAAATATTACTAACTTACTTTTTTACTTTAGGTATTTTCGCCGTATGTCAACGCATTTTAGGCGTTTTGGCAGGGGAAATAGGTTAGGTTAGGTTACGTTATTTATATTATTAGGTTAGTTGGATTAATATCGGGTTGACGATACTTGATGCGTCAGGCTTGGTGCTGTCCTCAAGGTTGCGTTATTGATGGCCCATAACTTTTTTTAGTATGGGGTTGGCGAGGTGAGTGCGCGGCGCCGTCAGGCACGAATAGATTCGACGTTGTAAAAGTCAACATCCCACAGAAGATATATAATATGACATTGTATGGTTAAAAAGAGCTTAAAATGCGTTGAAATACGGGAAAAATTCCCAACCCTTAAAAGTTAGTACTGTTTTGCATTTCAGCCTTTTTCTTTTGCGTCATCAGTCCTACGTTATCCTAAAAGAAAAACAATCTAGGAATTTAAAAAATCGTCCTCGTCATCAGTCCTATCTCAACCAACACGTACACAAATCTCGAAATATTTCGTATTTTACGTTGTAAAAATTGTTGGCAAGTAACAATTTTACATTGATCATATCTTTTTAAATAATAAATTGCGGTTAAAACTTTTTGCATTACTGTAATCCTTGACAAATAACAAACCAAAAAAACACACAAAAAAAAACAAAAGTACCTATTGTTAAAAAATCCCCGTTGATTTTACGTAAATTCGTGAATTATGCATTCTTCGACTTATATGTATTTTAAGCGGTGTATGTATATTCAATGTAGTCCATACGATAACATAAGTTAAAATATTTTACCATGTCTCTGTGTAATACTTTAAAAATAAGTATTTAATACAGTGCACGACTGATACTTCATAGTATTTTTATTTAAAATAAATTAAATTAAAAACCTTAACACTAAATTAAAAAGACATTTTACCTTTACAACTATACGTTTCGGTGGGGGGGGGGGGGATACGTACGCCCTGTTCTCCCCACTTTGCTACGCCACTGAATCCCATAAAGGTTATTGCCGGACGGCCCGAGCCCCTACAATAATTTTAGAAACTCTACGCCTATGGCCACCCTTATTTGTTACTTCTAACCACACACGGTTTCGATAAGAAAGTGCCACCCTTATTTATTACTTCTGACCACACACGGTTTCGATAAGAAAGTGCCACCCTTATTTATTACTTCTGACCATACACGGTTTCGATAAGTAAATGCCACACTTATTTATTACTTCTGACCATACACGGTTTCGATAAGAAAATGCCACACTTATTTATTACTTCTGACCATACACGGTTTCGATAAGAAAGTGCCACACTTATTTATTACTTCTGACCATACAGGGTTTCGATAAGAAAGTGCCACACTTATTTATTACCTCTGACCATACACGGTTTCGATAAGAAAGTGCTACACTTATTTATTACTTGTGACCTTTGCGACAGCTACGAGGTAGACCTCTCTGCAATCAGAGAGCATATAATATGATATGCAATCAGAGAGCATATAATGTTATATGCTCTCTGCTGCCATGTCTAACGGATCTATCTCTCCCGCCTTTACGGGCACTACTAGTTAACAATCTACTTGTACCGCTATTCAGTAAACGCAAAATTTCGTTCCGCCCCCAATGGAAGAAATGCGCCCCCCTATAGGGCGGGCACGAAACAAAAAGTATTCAATGGTAAAAGTTCAAGCTAAAATCACGTGTAGGACGGCATAGCTCAGTGGGTTAAGTCGTCGGATTTTGGAGATAACGCGGCCAGCAGCCATCTTTCATCGAGTCTCGGCGACGCCGATAATATAAATCATAAAAAAAATTATTTTTCGCAGCTCCATCTACCGTGTCGTCGCTTTTCCACGCCGCCGACGCCAACAAACAAACATACAACACTTAACGACAATCCGTCCATAGCAACTAAAAATGGGACCGTAATTGCTAAAACCAAAAATAGCATAAGACCCAAAAGTGTGTCAGCTGTACCTTCGCGCCAATTAAAATTTCTAGTGAGTACTAGTCACTCTATAGACTACATAACCGACTAGTTGGAATAGTACTAGCAAATTTATATTTAGTCTATAGTCTGCCGCGATTTTCTCTCTTCGATTTACTCGCCCGTTGTCATACGTTCTAAAGCGCCTCACTCGGTGGCGCTGGATACCTCGATTTTGATGACGCATTTGCCGACCCCCCTTTTGTTTCCCTTTTTTACTTTGCGACAAACTCTCATTAGCTACTATACCGTTCTGACTAGAGGTCGGCGGAACGAATAAAATAACCGGCAAAATTTCGATTAACAATAAAAAGTTGGGTTAATTGTTTTTTATGAACATTTTATACGAATAAACAACGATTTAACATGCAAAAATAATCGGTTTTTTTCGTATATTTTTTGGATAATTTGCGGTTATGAATAAAAATAAATAATTGGATAATTTATTATTCAAACGCCGACCTCTAGTTCTGACACACTTTTGGGTCTTATGCTACTTTTGGTAAAACTAACATTGTAATTTTTGAAAAGTACATTAATAAGACAATACACATTTACAATACAATACACATTTAACGGAATGAGCTCGACATAAGGAAGTGTTAAGAAAATAACAAACATTTAGATGATGGTAACGCCATTATGAGTTTGATTTTCATATTGTTTTTCGTTTGTCGCAGTACAGAATTTTGATTACGTAATTCTCAAGTGAATTTCGAACCGGTCTTAGAACCACATTCATTTTTATTATTTAAATTACCTGTAATAACAAATGTCTTAGATTTAAGATGTCAAGAAAAGTTACTGGAAAAACATTTCTAGGGCGTTCCAGCACATTGAAACGCAAAACAAGAAAAATAAATCTTTGTAAAATTCGTTTATTGAAATCACTCATGATTGACAGATGGAAAAGAAAAATGAAGGTCGACTCTGAAACCAAGAAAAGGAGACTAAGACTACTTCGAGTAAAAAAGGTTAAGGAAACAATCTTTTCTCTCTCCTGATGAATCCTCGGATTGAAACGACGAAAGTAAGTAATGATATAATTTCTTATGACCTAATTGTTAACTTCCTTTTTAGATTAACTTAAGTAGTTCAAGCTGAGACTTTGAGGAAAGCATTAGATAAAAGAAACAAAATGGCGCCAAGATAGTATTGGTTTCAACTAAGGGGGAATGACTTCATGTTGAAACGTTACTTCCAATCCACCTCACGCTCTGTGCAAAGGTAAAACCGACTATAGGCATTTTGGTCATTTTGAGTAATCAAGGCTGAAAAGTGTTTCTCAATTTTCGCGAAGAAATCAAAATTGGAAATATATCCTCATACAAAACTAGATATTCTATAGTAAAATTTCATTCCGAATTCAATGGTTATATCAGATTTTGAATATTTTTAATAGTTTTTAGGGGAAAAAACGTAAATTCCTTTTTACACTTTGGATTATTTATTTTGTCGATTTCTAAGTGTAAAAACGAACTATATTTCAATATGCTCGCTATTTCCATGTCATCAATTTCAATTATTTTCTGGTAAAAAGAAGTACATTATGAAAATGGTTGTTTTTTCTCATCGCTTTTATAGAATAAAGTTACGCTTAAATAATTTTTTTCGGAATTTTAAAATTATTTTCTATTGAAACAAAATACAAAATAATTACGATGCTTCTAGCATTAATCTTCCTCTCGAAAAATACATATTTCAAGTTTTAATTTACTATTTCCAAAAGTAGCATAAGACCCAAAAGTGTGTCAGAAGGGTATAGTAGCTAATGAGAGTTTGTCGCAAAGTAAAAAAGGGAAAGGGAAGGGGGGTCGTAAATGCGTCATAAAAATAGAGGTACTCCAGTGCCACCAAGTGAGACGTTTTAGAACGTACGTTTACTGGCGAGTAAATCGAACAGAGAAAATTGCGCCAGACTAAAGACTAATATAAAGTTGATAGTACTATTCTAACTAGTAGGTTATGTAATCTATAGTGTGACTAGGTCTCACTAGAAATTTTAATAGGCGCGAATGTACAGCTGACACACTTTTGGGTCTTATGCTACTTTTGCTATTTCCCTTTAAATTAATTAAATCATTGAGAAAAATAAGAACACTTCAGTCCCGACTACACAGCCGCGGCGGCGCTTCGGCCTGAGACTGAAAAAATTGCTTATTTCCCGCCGGGAAATTCCAAAGAGAATAGAATGCCGTTAGTAACAAGACGGCCCAGGCCGTAATATTAGTTCCACATCGGTGTATTCGGGTGGGCAAACCCATACACCCTTAGTAGACACAGGTAGACAAACTAATACAAAAGCTGTTGAGGCTACGTGATTTCTTATCGTTCGATATAGAAATTGCCATCCTAAGAGTGGATGCCGCCCACCATCAGGGTCACAAAGAGGAAACACTTTAATTAGCACCATACTCTCCCTTTAAGGGGGTTGGTCGGAGGGGGCGGAAAAATGAGAGACCAAAGATTAATTCAAACTTCCCGCCAAACTAACTGCTCGACGAAATATTCAAACAAAAAAACGCGCCGAAACTTTTCGACATGAGCGACATCTCTGGACCAACTATACAAACTATAAAAGTGTTACAGGCTAAAAGTTCAAGCAACATTTCTGAAGAAGACGGCGTTGCTCACTTGAATAAGGCGTGGGGTTTGGAGACTACGCGGTCAGAAATCTCAGTTCGAATCCCGGTGTCGTCTAAATTAAAAATTATTTTTCGCAGATTTATCTATACATGTCGTCGCTTTCCACGCCGGCGCCGACGACGCCGACAAACATACAACACTTTTAGAGGTAGTCTTTTTTTAAGACGGAAAAGTCTATATTCGGTGAGAGGTAAAACGAAACATAAAAAAGATTTATATCTTTTACACTCCCCTTTTTTTGAATATCTTTAATTTTGAAGCGGAATAACAGATTATATACACTTATAGCAGGAATCTATAGAGGTATACACTCGTAATGTCTAAGGTTCCACACGGGCGGTGATACGAAAGCGGTCCAGGAAAAGGCGGGACTTAACTACGTCAAGTGTAAGACGTAACGCGACATTTCAAATTCATTGGCTCGAGGTTTGACGCGAAAAGAATGCGTCGTCATGGTAACAAATAGGCGATCTTCCCGCGCAAAAAAGGCTTTTAAAACGATGGATTTAAAAACCTCAATTTGTTATCGTACTTAATATTTTAAAGTAATTATAATGTTTTTCGCGAAAGAAGTGTAGTGATACCTAATTTCAGGTATTTGTACGTTTATAAAAGAGATAATGATGTAAGCTAATAATATATTAACCATGACTAGGCTTAATGACGAGTTTTCGTCGAATGAGGGTAGCGAGGCGCGAGAGTTTTTCTCGTGAGATTTCCCGCTTTAAGACACGCCCGTTTCTACGAGCTTCATCACGGCCGTAAAAATCTTCCTTAGACATTCCAAGTGTATACCTATATAGTTTCCTTCTTATAGTGTGTTTTACCATTTCAAATATTTCTCGGAAAATGGTAAAAGCGTCTATATCTAGTTTTAGTTGGTTTTGCATTATAATTTATATGTACATAATTATAGTAAAACAAACCAAATAAAATATAGTTTGTTTGGTATATGAGAGAGGTGGGAGTAAAAGGGACTAAAGTCTTTTTAGTTCGTTTTGAACCTTAAAAAGTAAAACATATTTTTAAGAAAAACTAACCATCTAGTTCGTTTTACTTTGGTCATATAAAGTTACCAAGGAAAAAGAACCTAAAATTAGTTTATATTCTTTTTTGCATTGGTAAAATTGGAAAATAGCTAATTTGCATATAACTTGATGTTAAATTAAAGCAAAACTAAGAGGAATAAAAAATCCAAATTGAGTAGGTATCATATAAAGTAACTAAAATCAGTTTATAGTCTTTTTTGCATTGCTAAAGTTGGAAAATAGCTAATTTGCATATAGCTTGATGTTAAATTAAAGCAAAACTGAGTAGGTAAACTTTAGTCATTATAAGGGATATAAAATAATTTATTTTTAAAAATCGAAAGAAATACCTATAGTCTGTTTTACCTTTACAAATAAAACGCTGCCATAGCAATATTGAGTTTTATTAGTATAGTTTTAGAACCCAATGATTTTGTACGCGCTCGTAGACTTGTAACAGTAAGGGGCAGTGACGTACCCCCTAGACGGTAAAATAAGGTCACATTACTTTTTACAAAGACCTATTATTTTAGTAGTTGGTTTTACCAATTGAAAATACAAAAAAAAATATTTTCCTGGTAATACCTAGTAAGTGGTAATTTTATGGTTTTTGAAAACAAAATTCCAATTTAACTATGGTAAAACCATGAGCATTACATTAATTTACGAAAACGAAATATGTATGACCATGGTTAATAAGTAAGAAAACTCTCAAGGTGAAACTTAATCGGCAAATTAATTTATCTTACAAAATCATTGTCAAAATCAAAAGATAAATTCATGTATAAACCATACTGGTAGCGTGGTAGGCTTGAAGAGGAAGAACTCGATCAAGTAACCACTTGAAAAAATCGTAGGTTGATCAGTTAAAAAATTGAAATAAATGGAAATCACAGTTTTTATTCATTTGGTCAAACGTTTTTCGAGTGAGACTAAGCTAGCATTTTATAATGAAAAAATTAAGATTGGGTTTCGACCTTGAAAATGACCATTCGGACTTTCTTATAAGGTAAGTTTTTAAGTTGGTAACTTTCCGTTTTAATTTTAAAATGAACTATTAATTCGAAATTTAAGCTTGTGCAACATCTTTCTCGCTCACTTGAGTTGGACTCTAGACTGTAATTACTCTACACAGTTTCCTAGTGTCAGAAAGGTATCATTTATCATTCAAACACCGCCTTTACTCCGTTTCCTTGAAGAGTAGACAACTGTCATAAGTCTTTCGGTAATAAAATTCCAATTACTGGAAATTAAAAGATAATTAAAAATGAATTAGAGAACAGCGCTTTATTATACAATATCAACTATTTATAATTTATTTTTGATATTGTGGTAGATAGCGGTCTATAAATATATAAAAAGTTAAGCTACTTCCCAAGAAACCACACATTCTTAATTCATCTAGCGAGTTGTAAAGCCTTGTTAATGGTGGCATGTTTACTACGCGTGTATCATTTAGTGGAAATAATTACTGACAGCGATATTAGAAGTGCCGCGGAATGGACGTCATACCTAAAAATATAACCACCTCTAGCTAGAATAATACGACACTTAAAAGTAAATGATCTCGGTCCTTGTAGTGGCGATCACTATGACGACGAAGAAGTGACTCTTTCTATCAAACATTTGTTTCATTTTAATAATAACAAAAAATAATCAAAAATCCAAGTCCTCTAGCGACTTATAATGCCATTAAACAGGTGGCCAGGTTACATTGCGTAGGAGGTGGTGGCAAGCCCTTCGTGCCACGCGAGTCAACAGCTCCCTACACTAACTATTACCGTTAACCTCTACAAGTTTTTATAGAAAGGGGAAACCAAAATAAATCGGGGAAAAACCCATTTAACCAGCTGGGAGGCGAAAGCGCTAACCACTCCGCCAGCCCCATTTCAGAAGGGGCTCTCCTTAAAAGGGTTTCACTCGCAAGACAGAAAACAGAAACAATTACGCAATTATGTACATACACTTTTGGATAGCATACTAAGGATTGGAATTGAATATGCGTTGAGCTTACAAGGAGACTTCCCGAGGTGTAACACACCGATTTTGTTCAAACTAGAATCATGAAAATTACCAAAAGGAAAAGTTCCAACGGGCATTAGTTTTGCCATGGCAACCGTAAATGTTTTTGACAACACAAAATGGAAAATTCCTTACCGAAAAAAACATGGGATTTTGAAAATTTTTAAGGAAAATTTGATAAATTTTTTTTGTCAATTTTGATAAATTTTTTCTAGTTTTTGTATTTTAAAATTTTTTATATTTTTGAAAAAATTTCGGATTTCGAATTTTTCAAAATCTCATGTTTTTTTCTGTATGGAATTTTCCATTTTGTGTTGTCAAAAACATTTTTAGTTGCCATGGAAAAACTAATGCCCGTTGAAACTTTTCCTTTTGGGAATTTTCATGATTCATTTAGGCCTACTTAACCCCCTAGTTTGAACAAAATCGGTGTGTTACACCTCGGGTATTCTCCTTGTAAGAGTGTAACATATAATTTTAAAATGCACGCGTAGTTATCGTTAATATTTAAAAGGAATAATGGAGTAAAACGAAAAACATTTTCATGTACACGATTATAGGCTGTTTATTTGTCGAGATAATTTCTAGATAATTTTAAAGGCGTGGTTTAAGGTCAAGGAATTGTCATTATGCACCACTTTGTGCGTGTTTATTTTTCGTTAAGTAGTGTTTCAGAAATGTGTAGGTAGGTCTAGGGAATTTAGGAATGTCTTGTAGGTTGTTTTCAAATATCGTTAGTCAAGTGCTTGCTGGAACATCTTATGCGAGGGTGCCCAAAAATCAATGATACCGACCTGAAAAATGTTTTTAATTGGAAATTTCTATCTAAGTGAATTTACAGGACTTCATTTCTCGAACATAATTTGATAGATTATTTTGGTAAATGAGGGTAGATGGAAACTAAAGAAGACTCTTTTCGTTTGTCCTGTTGGACATTGATTGGCTTATATCATATAACATTTTAATGATATTGTATAGTTGTCAGTGTCAGTGTCCTATCAAATACTTGTAAAGAGACTACACGTCATAAGGTCTAACTATCGATTGCTGCTTTCATCGTCACAGCGAGAACGTGCAGGGAGCAACCCTTGATTTTTTTATTATAAATCTGCGTATTTTCTTTGCTAGGCTCGCTTATCTTTACACGCATGACGAAAATTCAACGCCACTTCACCATACGTGGATAAGAAAAGAGGGTAGGGAGATGAATTGATTTTCGAAACTCTACCCGGCTTTTGATGCTGAACTCCCCCAAACGGGTGGATGGGGCTTGAAAAAAGAGGGAGTGCATCCAGGTAAAACTTTTGTCACGCGATATTGTTAGCTACCTGGCTCCCTCTAGGCCATGCCATGGCCATGCTCTAACGGTTTGGGTTTTTGAAAACGCTGAGATTTCACAATTAGAGAAATTGTTTGGTAAAACCAATACCTAAAAAGAAAAGTTATTTGGAGTTAGTGAACGTATTTACACCAAGTCTTACCATTTATTTTTAGTTTTTGTTTTACCTTTTTCGATGTTATTTAGTTGTGTCTTTGACTGCTTTTTAAAATTACGTGATTTATGATAAGTATGATCCATAATTATATTGAAATTAATAATAATAACTTCAATTGAGAGGAAATAAAAACATAGAAAAATAATCAGAACGCATGTACTTCTAGATGTATATTATTATATGGAAAGAGGGCGCGATGTAACTGCTACAGCATGTTCACGTGACAAATATTTTACCTGGATACCCCTTTTTGTCGTCCCCCAATTCTCCCAACTTTGGGTGGATAGCGGCACGGAAGGGGAGCGAAGCACCCCACTTATTTCATCTCCCTACCCGCTTTTCTCCATGATGGCACAGAACGAATTCGGTTAATGATGGTCTGTCAGTCAGTGTTTATAATAGTTATTTTTATCATCCTATTCAATAATTCATCATTATTTTCAAAAAAAAAGCGCTTTTTACACTTTTAAAAGCATTTCAATTTTCAGTAGGCCTTGGCGGGTCCGTCGAAAAGACTGCCGGCGGACCGTCGTCGATTTTCCAGGCATCCTCCAAATACTAGAAGCAGTTCGCGGAGAGATTTCAGTCCGTCTGTAATAGTTTACGTTGTCATTGGCGAAACAGACTATCATTAAAAAATTTGCGTTGGGTGAATATGAAGTGTCATACTTATGTTTATAATCCACTTATGCTTCACTCATAGTTACCAGAAATTATTTAGACCAACTTAATTATAGACTCGTGGTAGTTTGAAACTCTCGTTATTTCAACGTTATATATTTTATTTTGAAATAATATGGCTGAAAAAGACTGTCTTATCTGTCGAAGAACTAAAGAGGACCTGTCACGCATTGTTCTGTCAATGTCTCACGAGAGACAAGCTGCATCCTTGAAATTGTGATAAGCGAAAACTTCTCGGTTTTTTTTAAGAACATTGATTGTTGAGAAATTTCATGAATATTAAAGACAGAACACGATATGAGTCATAAAATACTTGAATAAATATACAGATATATTTCCTTTAATATTTACTTTAAGAGGTATGTAAGATATGTTTTTCGAGAAAAGCGTTAATCTCGGCGATAAAACTGAAACACGAACCTTCGAAGGTTTTGACACATATTCCCATATGGATGAGTTTTTGTCAATTCAAAATTTAAATTTAAAGATTGTGTTACTCAACTTAACTTGGTAAAATGTAAGTTCTTGATGAAACGGTTTTAGAAAATCCCAATTATATGAGGCAAGTTGCCTTGAATTTTTTAATTGAAAAGGGCTTGCTAAGCAACCGATAAATCACAAAGTATCTGCTTAGAAGACGAAAATAACGTGGTTATATAGTTTCTTGCTTTGGCCGCTACGGGCTCCATGAACAGTGGTAGAACGCTCACCTGCCGTGCAGGAGGGCTCTGGTTCGAATCCCACCCGATATTAACGCAAATTGAAAAAAACTTATTCTACACCCAATGACAAAAAGAGGGCGCTTTTTGGAAAAAGCTTTTCCCTAATTCCAAGGAACTGCGAACGGTTTTGGGATCTTCGCGGTGTATTCTGTTAAGGGAGAATATGTCAAAAATCACTGAAATTTGGGGTTTTTTTTTACGTTTTTAATTACAGCAACAATATATTTATTTATACTTGGGGAGAATGACTAGAATTGAATTTTTTCCAGAAGAAGTTAAGGAAAAACGTCACCGGCATGCACTACAATCACGCGGAACACATGAAAAAGTTTTCAAGCCGCTGTCCTAATATCATTTATCGTATAAATTTTATGTGTATCATCTGCAGCATCGAGCGTGGATAAATTAATAATAGGTTTCAAAATATCTTATTTTGGGGCTGGCGTTTAATCGTTAGTAGTAGAAGGAAAGTGAGGGCGAGACGCCGATCCCGGGATCGGGATCGTCGGGATCGTCAGGATCCGGGATTTAAGGGGTGAAATGGGGGTAAAATCGTCAAAAAGTCAATGTATTTATGATATTTCTCGCGACGATTTCTTTTTTCGTATATCAACATATTGTGTTCAGGCCAACTTGTTCATTTATCTCCGCTTATCGCGAGTGACACTTGAACGTATATCTTATCAAGTTTTATCGTACGGAATAAGTTGAAATGACGTAAAAAGTGATAACCTAGGCGGCGCGCGCGCGGATTACCCGGGGCGCGATTAATTTGAATTTAAGAGTGTTTTGACGTCATGGAATATTTGTTGTTAAAGTAGAATGGAAATATTTTTAAACTTCATTTTAATATCATTGTAGTACGCTTGGCACTTGAACCTATCTCACGAGTATTTCTTAAAACGAATATCTCGATCGCGTTTTATCGTACCACCCTCCTACGCATTGTAACCCGGCCACCTGAATTAAAGGCTTCAAAAGTCGCTTGATGACTTAGGCCTAAGGTGGTGCCTTGGGTATAAGCCTAGCTGATTATTATTATTATTATTTAAATAAGTTGAAATTATGTAAGTTGTATGATACTTAATAACCTAGGCGGGAAGATAGTGTTCGCGCGCGCGTGCGCGGATTACCTGGGAGGCGCGGATTGCCCGGGGGCGCGGTTAATTTGAATTTAAAACATGGATTCCCTCTCCGAAATAATTCATGTACCCAAAATTGGACCGCAAATTTTTTTCTTTTTAGGGGAAGCTCTATGGGAGTTTAACATTACAATAAAGCTAATAAGTCCAGTTGGGGGTACTTTTGTTTCGAAATGGGGTACATGGGGCCGAAAATGGTGACTTTGGTCGTTTTGAGGGTACTTTTGGTCTATTTTGGTCCATTTTTGGGTACATCAGAAAAGCAGTTGGAAAAACGAAGAGCCTTATTTTTTCCCCACCCATCCGCAAACTCTAAAAATTCATTGCTATAATTTATTTATCCCTTCCGTAGGTATAAAATAAGATAAAAACCACTTACCTATATTTTAATTTCGGTAAATTAAAAATACTTAATTAATGTACTAAGTTACGTTTAAAAGAACCATTTTTAACAATTCCAATATGTAAATATAGGTAAAAGGATTGAAAAAATACTTAAAGTAAGTGGTTTTACTGATAATCTCTAAAGGAATTTAACTTTAAAGGGTATCTTAGATTATTGTTTTTAATTTTATTCAAGTTGAAAACGTATTAAGAGTCCTTCAAAGTACTGTAAAAGGATTTTATTTACGAACTAAATTCATATTTTCTTCAAACTTTCAATTCGCTTTTATTACTATTTAAATACGGTAAAATAGAATTCTAATACACAAATATAGTCAGTAAGATACTATCAAACACTAAAATTAAAATTAAATGAAATTTGTGTGGATAAGATTTGTAAATATAATTTTGAAAATAATTACTTTCAAGCTTAATTTAAGTCAAGCAATTACATTTTTAAAAATGAATGAAGTTAAACAATATAAAAATTTGTAAATATTGTAAATATTTTTAGACAATAAAGAAATTAAGAAATGTTTTAATTAAAATATCTTTTATTTTCTACAATAGTTATCTTATATTACTATAAATATTCCAATATTAAATAGGAACCTCGTATGCGTAACAATTTCAATATGTAAATATAGGTATAAAAAATACGATAAAAACAATTACCTATATTTTAAATACGGTAAAATATAAATAGGCCTACATTTCCGATATGTAAATAGGTAGAATAACACTATGAAAAATTCCTTTTTCTACTTTTAATACGACAACACACAACTCTGATACGCAAATATATACAGAAAATTTAAAAAAAAAAACAATTTTCCGATACACAAATATAGATAAAGAAATACTTTAAAATGTAAAAAGGTAGAAAAATACTACACATTAACCATTATGAATTTAAGCTTACAACATCCTTCACATATAGAGCATAACATATATGTTCAGAGTTAACTTGTTTCCTCGTTATCTTTATCTCATATGTTTTAAATAACGTATGGAATAAGTTAAGAATGTACTGAAATGGTGTATGTTAAAACCTCGTATAATAAAGAGTAAAACATAAGTTCAGAGTCGGCTTGATTACTAAAGCGAATAACACAGAGGCGTTTCCGGTGTAGTCACGTAGGAAGAAAAATACTACAACAATCTCTATACTCTACATTCAACACGTTAAAATATATTTCCGAAATACCAATATAGGTAGTAAAATACTACAAAATCTCTATACTCTACCTTCAATACGTTAAATTAAATTCCAATATGTAAATATAGGAGGAAAAATACTACAAAAGCCTCTTTTCTGGGCGTTCAATATGTTAAAATAGATTTCTGAAATGCAAATATAGGTAGTAAAAATGATATGCCTCCGATCGAATCGTTCATTTTTTCCTATTTATTTAAATATAAGTATTTAAATTAGAATTGCTTCTAGTGTTCGGCAGTCGATTAATTTTTATCCATGAATAAAATAAGCTCGGCTATATTTAAATAATATTTATTAAAATAACCAATAATTGAATAAAAAGTGTTAAATGTTTAAATAATCGAAAGTGAATAAGCCTATTATTTAAATAAAACAAACAATTATTTAAATAAATACCACTTTTATTCAAATAAATACTTGGTTGCGTAAAAAACATAATTAAATGAGTTAAAATGATATTCTTTTTACCAACGTTTTTTAAATAAATCGGAAAATTTGTGAATAATGAATAAACAATTCCGAACACTAATTGCTTCATTAAATTATGCATTTTTTCTTTAATCAATACCTGAATTTGAAATTAAATAACATAAAAAAATAGTTTAAAAATAAAACTATATCAAGGTATTACACTCCGGTAAAAAAAATTGTACCATTATGTTTTTATATTTCTTTCTTAATTACAGTGATGCTTAAAAGCAAACCTCAAATCTATAAAACAAAGAGTTTTTTTTAAAAAGGGATAAATTTATTTAAATAGATGCTTTGGTGACATCTAACGGCGGCAATGGAAAATAATAAACAAAATACTAAAATTATCATGTGTTATTAAAATTTTAATTGCTATATTATATTTATGGTATGTACTTGAACCCATTATGGTATTTGAAATAGCTTAATATATGAAGAAAGTAAACATATTTCTTAACGCATAGAGAGCGTTATTATTTTTATAATTTATTAATTAACTATTAATATGGTTACATTATTTACATGGGGTTCTTAGTTAAAAAATTCAAGTACCTTTAAAGCTCACCAATACATAAATGTACTATTTAGTTGCATAATCTTATCGGTATTTATATTATCAATAAACACAAAAATACAAAACCTGATACATTAAAGTATGCATTTCTACTTTAAACAATACCTGCATTTGAAATTATACAGCATAAAAAACCACAGCTTATAAATAAAATTACATCAGGTTTTCAAATCAGTATTATCAGTTAAAAGAATTAAATTATTTGCATTGTGTTTTATATTCTTCAATTGTGTTGAAATCCATACGGTAATAAGGATCAAAACGCGATAATATAAAAAGTTATGCAAAACTAATCCTTTATCGAAAAGTCATCTTAGTATTGTTGCTATTACTATATATTATCTATATTTGTGTATCGGAAAATTGTTTTTTTTTTATATTTTCTGTATATATTTGCGTATCAGAGTTGTGTGTTGTCGTATTAAAAGTAGAAAAGGGAATTTTTCATAGTGTTATTCTACCTATTTACATATGTAGGCCTATTTATATTTTACCGTATTTAAATAGTAATAAAAGCGAATTGAAAGTTTGAAGAAAATATGAATTTAGTTCGTAAATAAAATCCTTTTATAGTACTTTGAAGGAGTCTTAATACGTTTTCAACTTGAATAAAATTAAAAACAATAATCTAAGATACCCTTTAAAGTTAAATTCCTTTAGAGATTATCAGTAAAACCACTTACTTTAAGTATTTTTTCAATCCTTTTACCTATATTTACATATTGGAATTGTTAAAAATGGTTCTTTTAAACGTAACTTAGTACATTAATTAAGTATTTTTAATTTACCGAAATTAAAATATAGGTAAGTGGTTTTTATCTTATTTTATACCTACGGAAGGGATAAATAAATTATAGCAATGAATTTTTAGAGTTTGCGGATGGGTGGGAAAAAAATAAGGCTCTTCATTTTTCCAACTGCTTTTCTGATGTACCCAAAAATGGACCAATATAGACCAAAAGTACCCTAAAAACGACCAAAGTCACCATTTTCGGCCCCATGTACCCCATTTCGAACCAAAAGTACCCCCAACTGGACTTATTAGCTTTATTGTAATGTTAAACTCCCATAGAGCTTCCCCTAAAAAGAAAAAAAACTTGCGGTCCAATTTTGGGTACATGAATTATTTCGGAGAGGGAATCCATGTTTTAAATTCAAATTAACCGCGCCCCCGGGCAATCCGCGCCTCCCAGGTAATCCGCGCACGCGCGCGCGAACACTATCTTCCCGCCTAGGTTATTAAGTATCATACAACTTACATAATTTCAACTTATTTCGTACGATAAAACGCGATCGAGATATTCGTTTTAAGAAATACTCGTGAGATAAGTTCAAGTGCCAAGCGCACTACAATGATATTAAAATGAAGTTTAAAAATATTTCAATTCTACTTTAACAACAAATATTCCATGACGTCAAAACACTCTTAAATTAAAATTAACCGCGTCCCGGGTAATCCGCGCGCGCGCCGCCTAGGTTATCACTTTTTACATCATTTTAACTTATTCCGTACGATAAAACTTGATAAGATATACGTTCAAGTGTCACTCGCGATAAGCGGAGATAAATGAACAAGTTGGCCTGAACACAATATGTTGATATACGAAAAAAGAAATCGTCGCGAGAAATATCATAAATACATTGACTTTTTGACGATTTTACCCCCATTTCACCCCTTAAATCCCGGATCCTGACGATCCCGACGATCCCGATCCCGGGATCGGCGTCTCGCCCTCACTTTCCTTCTACTGTTAGTTTCTATCATTTTCTTACAGTTAAAACGTGTATTAAATAATAATTAACTAATGGAAGTCTATTAGTTAAAGTGCCAAAGAGCGTTGAAGGTTAAAATATCTACCAAAAGTGAATTTCATATATATTTCCAATACAAATGTATCTAAAATTAATTCTAGAAGATAAAATGGTGCTATGTTTGGAAAAAATAGTCATACCAATGCCATCTTGTATGGCTAATGATGCTATTGAGCCACCAGGGCCCGTTCAAGGTGAAAAATGGGTGGTAAAGCGATATCTCAGTGAATCCAAATAACTTACGATAATTTTATGCCAGGTGACATGCAAGTTAATAATTAACATTTGGCAAATGTGAAACACGTTAAACCGGATTAAACAAATTAAGCGTCAATTTCGGGTATAAAAATCGCGTTCGATTTACCACCAATATAATATAGGCGTAAATAGGTTTACAAGATTCAGGAACACATTTACTTTAAAAAATAAACCGATTTTCAATCTACTGGAAGAGGCGAATGGTTGATGGTATAAGGTTGCCTCATATTAGAATATCATGTTATGATTTTAAACCTTTCATGGAAACCTAATGGGGAAGAGGGCTGTGTGAAGAACAGGATTTTGGGGGAGGGGCAAACCTTGAGCTTTCAGGAAAAACGATCCAAATTAAAGATTTTCTGGATTTTTAATCGAAATAGTTATTGCATAAACAGAATAAAAATTTTTCCCAAGAAATTCCTTGTACTTCATTCGATTCTGAGTTGGTATTTGCATAATTCGTGAGAAATATTTTCCTAAAAATGCCCCCTCTCACCACACCCAAATGACGTCCCTGGTGAAGAAACGACTAACGGCTGGTATCAACACAGTCAGGTAGAGAGAGATAGTAGGTTATCATATCTTTGTAAGTGTTTAATGTCTGGGCACCAAAAATAATATGGCACTATACAATGATATGCTTGGAATCATAAACGCTTGGAAAATGGTTATCATTTTTTCTCATGAATTTCGATTGAGAAATCACTCTTCAAATATTTTTTGCGTCATTTTTTCCCTTGGCGGAAACTGTTATATATTCTTGGACTTTATGTTAGAGCTAATAGTAAAAAGGCTTACTTGGATTTTAGTTTACCAGCAATGAGTTAGTACCTTATCATACATTTGCGGGCTAGTTTGGTATTTGTAACGTTTTTTGGGCAAAAACGTACAGCTCATTTCATTTTGTAGTCATTCGCTTTAGTATAGTCCAACGTTGTTTTTTTGTTAACCGCGATTCCTACTTCCGCTCAAAAGTATTTGCTGCCAGAATCAGTTTTGTTCGTGTGCTTTAGTAAGTACTGTTGTGATTATTAGCAGATTAGTAAAATTAATATAAACGTACCTTGAACTATACTCTCAACTACCTAATTTTTATTTTTCAATAAACACTACTGAAAAAAAGTTTATAAGCTAAAAACGCGTTTGTTGCCGAGGGCGCGCGGATCTTCGTTTAGCAGTGTTTTATTAATTAAATACCCTACGTTGCAACGCTTCTCCGCACTTTACGAAAACAAAATGGTATATCGCGTGTAGCTCGGGTGGTAAAGGTGGTGAATTTATGCATTTTTCTATGGTGGTACTACTTTAAACCTGATATGGAACCCCATCGAGATATTTTTATTTTGTTCATTTTCCGCCGCTTTCTTCTGATTTGATTTTTTAAATCAAATTTCCATGGCCACCACAACTAAGCCTAATTCCGCGGTTTTCAAACGGCTGTTGGAAGCCAGATACAAGTCTCTTGAAAAGGATTTATTAAATTTTGAGAAAAAAAAGTGAATTGCTAAACTATGTTGACTTATCCTTTTTGCAAAATTCAAGTGGAATAGCGGCCAACCATAGCGGCCTAGAAAGTACTAAAAGAATATACAGGGTGTTAGTGGCGGAGTGGTTAGCACTTTCGCCTCGCAGCAAGAGGAGCCGGGTTCGATCCCAGCTTGTGGCACTGGGTGAAAACTCGGAACAACTCCTTCTGCGTTGAGTTTGCAAGTTCTCTCCCCACTGGTTTAAGGGGTTTTCCCCCGAGTTCTTCGGTTTCCCCTTCCATAAAAACTTGTCTAGGTTAACGGTAATAGTTAGTGTAGGGAGCTGTTCGCTCGATCTCGTGGCATGCAGGGCTTGCCACCACCCTCCTACGCATTGTAACCCGGCCACCTGAATTAAGGGCTTCAAAAGTCGCATGATGACTTAGGCCTAAGGTGGTGCCTTGGGTATTAGCCTAGCTGATTATTATTATTATTATAAAGGAGTTGTAGGGGTGATTTGAGAAGTATGCCTGTTTTTCCCCATTTTCTTACGATGAGTTAAAAGAGCGCCAGAGAGCTTCAAAGTGTGGCCTACTAGCCCCTGGAAGTAGGTTGCAACACCCTCAAGCGGCTACTCTTCACAACCTTAAAATGCCAGTTTTGGGGGAAAATACTGAGTATGCACAGGCTTTGTACTATCTAGGCGGCTATGGACCAACTTAACTAACAACAAGGTTAAGTGGCATAAGTCGTGCAGAGTTCAGTATAGCGCTGCAAAACTTAGACGAGCTGTCAAACGAAATGTACGTTGTGAAGCTACTTACGATGAGACTTCGAAACGGATATGTTATGATGAAGTGTTTGTTTTGTAATTATGGGAACGATAAAATCTTGTATACGGTTACCTCGGAGTCACTAAAGTGCAGAGTTTTGAAGATTGAGAAAAAATTGAATGTCCAAAACATCTTGGGAAAATGTCGAGACACTGACATATCAATATTTGAATCGAAATATCATAGAAAATGTCTTGTTTTATATCACCATCACGACTGAAGTTTAAAAAACTCCGAACCTTTGTTTCAATGTTTTTGGGGTAGACTGTATCTATACTTGAATTACTTGCAAATATTCATAGATACACCAAAGATTTGCCGGAAAAAGTTAAAAGTTAAAATATATTTCGATGTGGTTCCATCCGGCTTTTAAGAACTACTATGACACGTATCACCATAAAAAAATTAATAACTTTGCCACCTTTACCACCCGAGCTACACGCGATTTACCATTTTTCCCTATTGAGAAAAAGGTGAAATCGTAAAAAATATATCTTTATCAAATGATAGAGTTAAAGAAAGTTTGGCATCACTTTGATGGGAATTTTAAAATATAAAATAGTGAAAACGCAACATTTATACATTTATTTGGTCCTGCTCAATTTGAAGGGACATACAAATTTCTAAAATTTAAAAACCCTTTTAAAAAATATAAGAAAAATATTTTTCATATTTTTGACTGGAATTTTAAATTAAATTAAAAAGACTTAATAAATTATGTTAGGTTGACCTCATATTTTAGATTATTTAGTAATGGCTTTCAAAATATAGATACAATTGTGAAAAACCATGCCTTTCTTAAACATATTTTAAATAATTATAAAAGATTTAAAACCCTTCAAAAATAACGACTTCCTTGCCAAAATATTTTTAAAGTTAATAAATATTCCGCAGTTTAAGAAACATATTCGAATAAGAGCCCATATATTTACCTTTTGTCGGTTTCTAAGATTGTACGAATAATTTATTTTATCGCCTTTTTTTAGGAACCACTTTCCTGGAATATTGTTTAGCTGCCAACAAATTATATTCTACAAGGGTAAAGGGTTGTTTATTAGTGTTATTAAAATTAATTTTAATACAGCTTATTATTTTAATTCGGGGCTCCATTTTCCTTACAATTTCCAATTTTTTTCTAAACAAGTTAAAAAAAATAATAATAATAATAATAATAATAATAATAATAATAATCAGCTAGGCTAATACCCGAGGCACCACCTTAGGCATAAGTTATCGAGCGACTTTTAAAGCCATTAATTAATAATATTAAGACAAAGAATAAAACCAACAGTGAGAGGTGTTCGACATTCGTAAGATTCTAGTACACTTCAGTTAAATATTATTTTAGAAATCTGAAAATCAACTTGAAAATCCGAATATCAGTTCTATATCTCGAAGTTAAGGATAAATAACCAGAATTCAAAATCATACTTTCACCCAAGCCTAAAGCTGCATTTTCACGTTCGCTAGTAGCGGATAAAAATAGTTAAATCCGCTTCCGCTGAAATTATTTTCATTTTCCGCTTCGATCGGTTTCAAACAGATATTTTCCGCTTCCGCTTGGAAAACCCGTAAAATTTGAAATTGTCCGCTTCTTAGTCTAGCTTTAAAATTTCTCGATAGCTAGTACCTAAAGCGTGTTTTAAGTATTTTTACCCATTAGCTTTAGAGTTGGAAGCGTACCCAAAGTACAAGTCAGGAATCCATACCTCTACTTGGAATGCTTATCGCGGCAGATTTTCGTCTCGATGTGGCTGACGGTTTCTTTGACGTCAATATGTTAACTTAACTAACAACAACGTGAGAGGGGAGCGCGAGCAAAAGGGAATTTCTCTCTCGTAGGCGGGGCCAAAGCCGTCAGAGGGATCTTACCATTCCAAGTAGAGGTATGGATTCTTGCTCAAGTAGATCGTTTTTGATTTAATATATTTAAAGGGAGTATTACCTTAGCAAGTTTCCGTCAATTCTAGAAAGTATAAAAAAAATTCATCCTGCTGCGAGGTGCAGCAGGATTGTTTACAACATTTCCGATGGTGGCGCCACAAGTGAGTATTGACGGAAGCTTGACGTTTAAAGAATAATACCAGCATTTGAACTTTAATAGTTTCTGAAAATGGAGCTAGAAAAATTTTCGCGTATGTTTCGTTTGGATCCGTTATCACAAAGTGCTGAAGAGGAGGATCAGCTATTTATAAAGTCATATAAAAACTGATATTCAAATCGGTCTTCTACCATATCTCTTACGTACGGTTAAAAGGCACACGAATCGTACCGCGATTGCGTAGCCAAGATTCTGTTTCGGGGGGGGGGGGGGCACACAGCATTGAAAAAAAAATAAAAAAATAAAACTATTTGTACGTACGACACTACGTTTCGGGGGGGGGGCATGTACCACCTGTGCCCCCCCCCCCCACTGGCTACGCCACTGACGAAGAGAGAAAGTGGAGTGGAAATATTTCGTACAGAGACCATCTTTAAAAGGAGTATGAACTTTCATATTTATGGTGAATACACGAATTTCACCCTTCTGGCACTAGGGCTTGCCTCTAGTTTCGTTTGAACCTACTAACTTTATAATCTAGCCATGGCAATTTTTAAGAGGTGATTTTTCAAGTGGCAGTGGCGTGACTAAGGTTCAGGGGGCTAGCCCGAACAAACTCGTTTACGGGGCACCATTTTACCACCGGTACCTTTTTCACAGAGTCGTTTGGGGGCCCTTATTCTTCTTGGGCCCTGCGACAGTGGCGTAAATAGCACCCCCGCAGACCCCGCGGCGCGGGGGGGGCTCCGAGAAAAAGGGGGCCCCAAAACGTTTATGATTAAAATCGGTGCTATTTAAAAAGGGCCCCGAGTGGTTTTTCGCGGGGGGGGGGGGCGGAGTTCCTTGTTACACCACTGCCCTGCGGGGCCGTTATTTACGCCACCGGTCACGTGACAAGGATAGTAATCGAATAATATTGTGACCAGTGGCCATCGAATGGAATCTTTCTGAACAAAAAAAAGAAAAGTGCAAAACGTCAGCTCTTGGTTTAGTCTGTAAACTCTATTATGTGGATATTCATCGGGGCTGGGATATGCACTGTTAAAAATAAAGGTTTTATTTTAGACCTCTAAAGTGGTTAAAACTTTTTCCAATATTTAAGACCATTCAGGGTCTTATCATAAAAAATATTTAAACCTTCTGCTCCCCAAATTCAGTCCTTTTGTGGAGTGTTTAAGTACTTACTTTACACTCTTTTATCCATTTTACTTCAAAAGCAGTAAGAAGTTAATCCTTTTTAACTTTATTTTCAGTCCTTTATAGGCTCTTATTTATTTCATTGTTGTTATTATTCAATACGACTCAGCATGTTAACCATTACCATGGCCAGATTAGGTGGGTTTTCGTTCGGGGGAAACAGCCGAAAGGGCGTCCCTGAAGTCGTTGAACGAAGGGAGTTGAACACGTGAAGTATCATTTAATACTTTCAGTTTTTGATATACACTTAGCAAGAATTCTGATGTGCCGATATTTGGGTTATCATAGTTTGACACCCTAATCAATATCCCCTATATTTAAAATCTGTTATCAAATTTTTAAAGACTTAACCTTAGTTAAATATTCCTGGTGATTGGAATTTCTTCGCATTATGTTATTTTAAAGAAAATATTAAAAAAGAAATAACGTAGTATTCAAATACTTGTCTCGAAATTGGTCCATATCATTTTTTTCTTCGTTTAAGATAATTAAATGGGTATTCAAAAGGACTAAATACTAGAACATAACTTTTTTAAACCTTTACCACCAGGACTGGAAAAGGTTTATTCTTAGGTCTCGTTCCCTTTCAATACCCCAAAAGCTATTGTATTAAACATAAAAGAGTAAAATAATTGATTACACCGTTTTTAGTAACCAAATGTTTTGAAATAAATTAAAAGTCCAATTATGGTCGTTTGATAAACCTTTATTTTTAACAGTGTGAAATTTCAATTGTAAAGCTACATGTATCACATCTATTATGTTGTCTTTCTGTAAATAAATCTTAAGGGAGGTTGTGGCTGGTAAAAAAGGGTATTCTTTATTACAAATAGGAGTTTACCATGCTTCAAAAAGATGCCTTTTAACTAGGGCATGGTATTTCTTTAAAAATGCTCTTTTTCTAAATTTCAATTATTGGCACTATTTTTCGCGCCTTTATTTATAACTCTTATTGCTCGTCCGCCATTATGTCTGTTCCTTGACAAGGAGTCTAGGATCGTATCTTTGGGCGGATGAAATGGAGAATGGGGGTTAAAGGTTAAAAACTAAAAAACGAAGCGCCTATTTATGCCTTCTAGTGGCGCCCATCGGAATATTGTACCCCAAAGATTTCAATCGTGGGAACAATATGTATTTGTACCTCCATAAATAATAAATCATATTTCAGTCTATAATGTCGCAAATTTGTTCTAACTATAGAAACATTTATAGAAATAATTTATATTTGAACTAGAGCTAGCGGAACAGATAAATTAACCGCTTAAATTTCGATTATTCATAAACATTTCGGTTCACTATTTATTTATGGACATTATTCGCCGTTATAAAACAAATAAAACGTTGGTTTGTTTTCCAACCCCGAGCTCTAGTTTGTTCTAGAGGTCGGCGGAACAAATAAATTAACCGCAAAAATTTCAATTAATCATTAAAATTAGTATTATTGGTTTTATACGAATAAATTATACGAATAAAAAACGATTTAGCATGCAAAATTAATCATTTTTTTCGAATATTTCTGATTAATTCTCCGTTATGGACAAATATTAACAATCGTATAATTTCTTATTCAAACCCCGAGCTCTAGTTTGAACAAAGCCATTTAATTGATTTTATTTATTTGGTGGTTAAGTAGGAGAACCAAGAACAGAAACAGAGTAGCTGTTTCGACAATATAAGGAAATTAATTTAAGTTATTTTTTGAGTTTTTACTTTGGTACCACACCTAGCACGTGCTACTGGTGGCTCCTAATTATTGAAACAGTCACCTACTTCACGCAACATTTCATTGTGAAAGGTGACATATAAATATGAACATCCAGTTGATCTTACAAATGCGAAGTTCCCTTTAAAAATATCTACACTACAAAATTCATACGAATAGAATTCTGATAACTTTGTTTTTCCGCTGGTAAATCATGAAACCACATTGTGAAACCGTAACCTTCCTCGCTCGTGTCATCCTCCCAATTTTACTTGAAGTTGGGTGGAGGAGTCGTTAGCGCTTTCACCTCGCATCGAGAGGAGCCCGGTTCAATCCCAAGTTCTCTTCCAACTGATTTTTCGGTTTCCCCTTTCCATAAAAACTTGTAGAGGTTAACGGTAATAGTGAGTGTAGGGAGCTCTTGTCTCGAGTGGCATCAGCAAAGTATGGTTTATAAGTATTAAAATATCCCTAAGCAGTGTTAGTTTTACATCTTTAAGGGAAGTAAGAGACTCGGTAGATTTTGCTGATATTAGTTTTGTTTAAGAAAAAGTTTTGCCAGTTATTTTAAATTTTATGACTAATCGGTTATACCACAAAAAAAATTAAAAAGCTGTAACTTTGAAAAGGTTTAAAAGTGTATCTGTAAGAGTGAAAACTTTGGACATATTATTTCCCGTTAATCAACTTATTTCACTAGATAAAAGATACATCATAACATTACCGGAAGTTAAAAGACCAAATGTAAATTGGTAAAATGAGAACTCGGGGGAGTTTCTATTCCTCTTCCATATTTCTATTATTGTACAGGTACATTTTATTTAGTATAAACATCTTTATAAAAGATTCCTATTTTGAAGGTCGATATCAAATCTTTCAATTTCGAAATCGTTTATCATTTTGAAGGTTGAAATTGTTAATTACTAAAGATCACTCATTTGGACATCCCTGGTTTCGTAAAATGTTTTAATTTCTAAACACTTTTCCTGTTTCCCGGTTTAACAAATATTCAGCTTGGCGGTGCTCCTAAAACAAATTCCTTTTGAATTCGCCACATCAACGTCTTAACAGACCTGTTCTTATATTTTTAAAGAAAAACAACAGGATTCACAATCTAAATTCTACAAGCAACAAGACCGACTCGAAAATTGTCGAAAAACACGTGATTTTTTCCCTAAAAAATTATATCATTTTTTTATTAATTAAATCTATTTCAACCCTAATTATATCATATTTCCATTTATTAAATCTATTTCAACCGTAATTTAATCAACTTTACCCGAAATTTAAACGATATTTTTCACTAACTAAACCGATTTTTTTTCCCTAATTAAATCAATTTTTTTCTCTTAAATAAATTTTTTTTTATCTTAAATAAATCATGTTTTCTCTTAATTATATCGTTCTTTCTGTTAATTAAATCAATGTTTCCTTTATTAAATCGATTTAATTCATTTCTGATGATTGGCTTAACCTGTCTGATAATCGGATAGCAAAGTAAAACAAGTTAATCAAACTTAAATTAATTGAACTTAAATTAATTGAAATAATATATTTCAAATTTGAGAATAGCAGAATAATATTATGTATATCTTTGACATAAGTATCTATCAGTCTATACCAAAAATGTTATTCTCTTGAATAATGAACCGACCATTTTTCAAACAATATTAAAAAATGTTCCATCGGGAAAATTCTAAATAATAAATCGTGAGTCGGAGTAAATGTGAGACGGTGCAATCTTCAGGGGATTCGAGGGAAATTTTCGTCCATTGAAAACTGTGATAGTAAATGTGTCACTTTTACATGATTACTACTTATCTCGTTAACGATGTTAAATAAGCATTTGATTTTGATTTTTATAATATTAAAAACAATAATTTTATTAACATAATGTCAAAACCCTTTCAAGGGGCCTGAACAGTGGCGGCGCTAGGGGGTAGGCCAGGTAGGCCACTGCCCACCTTAAAATTTTGAGGGGCCCCAAAATCACCCTATAAGGGGCCCCAAATTGATCTACAAAGGGTCTCAAAATTGTCCCAAGAGATAAAATCATTTATAAAAAACAATGAAACAATTGTCGATAATGTATTTAGAAATTTTTGAGGTATCTCCTAGTAAATAAAACCAGTTCGGTTATATTTGGACTCGTTTTATTGTTGTTAGAACTTTTTTGTTCGTCATGTACATCACTACTTTATTTTATTGAAGCATTTCGTTGAGAAAAGGGGGGTCCCGGGTCGGGGGCCCATTTATTTGGTTTGCCTACCCTCGCGAAAATTCCTGGCGCCGCCAATGGGCATGAATCCATATCAAACCTAAAAGTTGCACCTACTATATTTTTCTAAAGATTGTATTCACGAAACGATTCTTGGGCAGGACTTGAATTTAGGATTATAGGCGGATGGCATTAGCCTTCCACCTGCTTCGATCACGACGTCTCGACGATAAATCCTATTCTAATTTCGGTTAAAACAAAGTGCTCAAATTTCCAATTTAAAATGACATCCTTTCTTATATTTAGTAGTTAATTTTTATTATAAGATTGTAATATACTATCGAGATAAGAGTTTTGAAGGTCGGGACAAACCTTTTCAACGTGAAGAAGGTTTAAGGGTAAATTAATCTTTTTTTTAATAAATTTTAACCAACCCAACACGTTTTAAGCTACAAGTTTTCTTCGGTTTACGCCTGTCGAATATTGATAAATGGAAACTCGTCCTAGACCTTAAGAACTTTAAAATATCGGTTTTTCACTAGCAAACGATAATTACTTAAAAACGGATTAAAAGGCCAATTATTTCAAGGCGCGTTTTCGCCAATAAAGGTCTTCTTGACTTCCCTCTCGATTTCAAGGTTTCCAGCATTTCAGTCCCCCTCATTGACGTTTTCACGGGCGCTTCAACTGGCAGCTCATTTTAGCCTACAATGCTAAGAATATTCTTTTTCAACCACCATAATCAAGTATTCTTCGTGCAGCAACGACGGTTTGGGGAAAAAGGCATATCATTCGCTCGGAGGATCGACTGAGAGTGGTTAGTCGTTTCCACGAGGAGCGAAGTACGCTTAAGCCGTCGTTACCCAGAGAGTGTTCGATTTATTGTTAGTAGTTTAATCATTTGAAACAATTTAATTTCAATAAAAACTGAAAAAACTAATTGGGAATAGCCAGAGTTTGAAAGTAAATTATCTTATCCGTCATTGGAACTTTAACGTTCATTCTGTTTTGCGACGCACGTTTTTGGAATTTTTATTGGTAAATTCAAGTACGTAATTTTAATGTATTACTCTTTTGAAATTCTTTATTATAATCATCTAAATTATTATAATATAAATATGAGTATTGTTACCGAAAGTTTTAATAATTGAATTGCCTTATTGAGTCCAAACTAAACTTTTATTCCAACAAGTTAGTTTCTTTTTAGTGAATGCCTTATTTAAAAACTCTTGTTTGTAATTATTTAAATTTTCTTTTACATTTTTATTCTTTAAATTTCCTTTTACATTTCTATTATTGAAATTTTCTTTTACATTTTTATTATTTAAATTTTCTTTTACATTTTTATTATTTAAATTTTCTTTTACATTTTTATTATTTAAATTTTCTTTTACATTTTTATTATTTAAATTTTCTTTTACATTTTTATTATTTAAATTTTCTTTTACATTTTTATTTTTTACATTTTCTTTTACATTTTTATATTCAAATTTTCTTTTACATTTTTATTATTTAAATTTTCTTTTACATTTTTATTATTTAAATTTTCTTTTACATTTTTATTATTTAAATTTTCTTTTACATTTTTATTATTTAAATTTCCTTTTACATTTCTATTATTGAAATTTTCTTTTACATTTTTATTATTTAAATTTTCTTTTACATTTTTATATTCAAATTTTCTTTTACATTTTTATTATTTAAATTTTCTTTTACATTTTTATTATTTAAATTTTCTTTTACATTTTTATTATTTAAATTTTCTTTTACATTTTTATTATTTAAATTTTCTTTTACATTTTTATATTCAAATTTTTTTTTACATTTTTATTATTTAAATTTTCTTTTACATTTTTATTATTTTCGATTTTAAATTATTTGAAATGGTGTAGTCTTGGAAAACACCCACGTTACCTTGGCTCAGTGCAGGTGACAGTAAGTCATATAATTTTTAAAATAAATATTAGGCCTATAATACGTATATTTTTATATTTAAGGATACCTGTCTAATATAATGTATTACAGTGCATTTTATTATATTACATTATTACATTATATAACATAATATTAAAATTATAGCAATATTATAAATGATATATTGGCATAATCAATGTTATATCGTTATTGCAATACATACAATGATTGTTTTAGAAATTTCACCTATAAAAATTAATAACGATTGGCATTCACATATTCAAGGGGGCGAAGTGGTAAGCACTTTCACCTCGCAGCAAGAGGAGCCGGGTTTGATCCCAGCTTGTGGAACTGGGGTAAAAATCGGAACAACTCCTTCTGCGTTGAGTTTTCGAGCTCTCTCCCCACTGGTTAAAGGGGTGTTCCCCTAAGCTCTTTGGTTTCCCCTTCCAAAAGAAGGTTAACGGTAATAGTTAGTGTAGGGCGCTGTTGGCTCGCGTAGCATGAAGGGCTTGCCACCACTTTCCTACGCACCTGAATTAATGGCTTTAAAAGTCGCTTGATGACTTAGGCTTAAGCTGATTGTTACTATTATTATTATATTTAAAATCGGTTCAAATCTTCGCCTCTTAAAGAGCAAATGTTAAGACGCGCAACAATTTATTTTTAAAATTTTAACGTAACTAACGTCAATCACCCCTAGCTTCTTTTGACCCTGGTGGCAGAAACGTTAAAATTCATACTCGTTTTAACACTCAAAAGGAAAAAAGCATAAATGAAGAAACATCATTTTTATTTTTGAAAATCCCCTGCTACAATCACTGCTAGGTGATTGGAAATATTGTAAGAAAGACACTTGCCAATTGTGGTCACCCTGACAAGAGTTAATTTTTAATTCTTAAAACAAGTTTTATTTTTCTTATTATTTATGTATATATGAAAGCTCATCTGAATGCAATATTTTGTTTGAGGCCGATAAATCGATGAGGGGCAGTTCAAGTTTGCGAGACTATTTGTAAAACTCCTGTAATTTTTGAACAAGCAGTCAAGCACGCTCGTTTTATAGCCAGAAATGATCATTTTTAAGATGTCTTGTAAACGTCTGAAGTAAAAAATGGCTTTGTAAATTTAATTGTAATAACTATATAAAAAAATTGACGGATATCTGAAAAAAATTTATTTAGAACTATTTATTTTTTTACTTCCAATAGCGCATTAATGAACTCGTGTCACTTTTTATTAATTTTCTCGTTTCACCGATAAAAAATAACTGATGATTTTATATAAACGATTAGGTACAATTTGTATTCATGTACATATATATATTTTATTTCCCACCAGATTAATTTCATGGTTTAAGTATTAATTTGCAATAATTTCAAAGAATAAGGCTTCCTCTCTGACAGTACTAATGGCCGCATAAATTTCATTTTGTAGTGAAACATGAATATATGTGAGAACAGGGTTTTAGATAATTTTTGGTTCAAGGTTTATTCTTTTCAAGGTTGGTAATTTATAAGCAGCGTCAAATTGCCGCAAATGAGAAACAATTTGGTGGTTAGGATTTTTCGTTGGACGTGAAAGCAGCCCTTTATTTTTTTATCGTTTTTGAGTGTGAAATTATACGTATGAGTCACCTCAGGTCATTAGATATAAAGATAATTATTAAACCAAACTCCATGTCGGAGCCATAATCACATTACAATTAAGTCCATAAAAATTCCATCATATATATAGACTATATATAGATCTCTTGAAGGTCGTTAGCTACTTTTGTGTTTCAAGAATGATTCATTTTTAATTAAGGATAATGCCTATTTGAAATTATTTTTAGCTTTTTACCACATAAAAAATTAGACTTATCTTATTGGTTCCTTAAAATTGACGTCTTTCGACTGCGATTGAAGAACAGGCTGGAGACGTTGGCTTAAGGAAAATATGATCGCGAAATTTTAAATTGCTTATACGAGGTTAATGCAGTCTACAAGGGAGCTATTAGGGATTCGCACTTAGAGAGACTTTATTATATTCTAATGATATTATTGATTTCATTCTTTTTTAAGTCTGGAAAGTCATTGGAAATTGAGAATCTAAGTATCAAGCAGTTGCGGAGTTATTGTAAGCCATTAAATTAATCATTAAAAAACTTAATGGATTTAATTGTATTTTAAATAGAACCACGAATATAACTTAAGTTAACTTCAATCTTTACTGTCTACACAGATCTGCTTAAATATTTCTGAAAATCCCGTGTAAATTTCAGGCTAGAGGGTCGAACAATAGACTTCTTAACAATATTTGGATTAAATTCAAAACATTCTTAAAAACAAACAGAAATGTATGATCATGGAATATTTTCTAAGCCACCCTTTTGACTTGATACTGTGTCCAAAATTAATTCCACTAGAATCAGGAGACCATTTACGTGTTATTTTAACCAAGAATTGTTTAATTGAATCAAAATCAAATAAATTAATTTTTGAAACCATCTGAAGGTAACAGTTAGCTGGTTTAAGGTAATCTGAATAAACTGATACAAGTTAATCCGTTTACTTCAATCTATTCTGTTTCTTATGGTAGATAACATATCAGAAACTAAACGTCTTAGAAAGCTACACGAGAGTTCATTCTTTTGAAAGAAAAAACTTTGGCCTAAAATAAAATAAAATTTTCTTGGTTTTTTATTATTTTTGATAAGACAACATACTATTAATCAGCTAGGCTAATCACCCTTGGCACCACCTTAGGCCTAAGTCATCAAGCGACTTTTGAAGCCTTTAATTCAGGTGGCCGGGTTACACTGCGTAGGAGGGTGGTGGCAAGCCCTGCATGCCACGCGATCGAGCCAACCGCTCCCTACACTAACTATTACCGTTAACCTCATCAAGTTTTTATGGAAGGGGAAACCGAAGAGCTCGAGGGATATTATGTATTGCTTTTGTATTGTGTTAGGGAAATTAGTTCATCTATGTTGCTTTAGTAACTTAATTATCATAAGACGCAAATAACTAAGGTACCTTTCTAAGATTATATTTATCTGTGGAAGACTCTTATACCAGTTTCTGTCGCAATGATATCTTTGAAAGTGTGTAATATTAGAAGACGATTGCTGGCAATGAGTGTCAACTATCCTTGACCAAAATTATGGTTCGAAAATAAAACCTTAAAAAAGAATTATTAAAAACGCATTGTAAATCCCGAATAAGTCTCCCTCATTCCAAACCTCAGACTAGAAATGTACTTCAATTTTGATACAATCAAGTCTTATTTGGGTTTCTTTAATCTAGCCTAAAAGAAGACTCGTTGATAGTGCTATTTAAGATCCCGCTTTGAGATTCGTTTCAATGTATTTTCATAAGAGCTAATTTAGACTTGTTTTATGCGATTTTTTGAGACATGATTTAAACCCATATTTTTTATTTGTAGGGACATAATTTAGTCCCGCGTTTTAAATTTAAATTTGTTTTCTGCGATTTGTTTTCAAGACTTGATTTAAGCACTATCTCCGTGAATTCTAGGAGATTTGGTTTAAACCCATAGTTTTTAATTTTTAAAGACTCTTAGTCGTATTTTACGTGATTTTTAGGAGACTCGATCTGAACAAGTCTTTGATGTTTGAAGCAGCTTCATTCAATTTTTAGGAAATTTTCAGACATACATGTACAGAATGAGTCTTCCCATATGAGACTAAAGTGAAGTCTTAAATAACTCTTATTTTTATGTAAAAATGTAACCCACAATCAACTCTGAATTAAATCTCTTTGAGGTCCTAAAAAATGAGTTTTCCCAAAAAAAAACGAGTCTTCAAAGATAAGACTAAACTGAAGTCTTAAATAACTTTTATTTTAATCTAATATTTGTAACCCACAATCAACTCTCAATTAAGTCCCTTTCAAGTCCCTAAAAATGAGTCATCCCATATGAGACTAAAGTCCAGTCCTAAATGACTGTTATTTTAATCAAAAATTGTAACCCATAATCAACTCTCAATTAAACCTCTTTCAGGTCCCCAAAAATGAGTCTGCCGGTAAAAAATGAGTCTTCAAACAGGAGACTAAAGGGGAAGTCTTAAATGACTCTTATTTTAATGTAATATTGTAATATACAATCAACTTTCAATTATATGCCTATCAAGTACCCAAAAACGAGTCTTCGCATATGAGACTTAAGTGAAGTCTTAAATGACTTATTTTAATCAAAACATTTTACCCACAATCAACTCACAATTAAGCTTTTTCAAGTCCTCAGAATATGACTAAAATTAGTTTTATTTAAATGCATAATAATAAAACTCTTTTAGTGAGACTAAAGTAGATTTTATTTAGGACCCACAATTCTGGTCGCAGTTTTTTATGCTTACTTCTATAGTACTTAAAATCATTGATCCTACATTGAAACTAATTGGTGACTAAAGTATGACTCCCATATTCGTAAGATATGCAATTTTGATAACCTCCGGATATTTTGATAGAAGCTGATTATGTTCCTTAGAAGGTCTTTTTATAAAAGTTTTTATCTTGGTTAATGGTTATGTCGATTTATAAATTCTGAGGACTACATTTATAGAAATATTGTATATATATTTTATTAAGAATGAAATAACATTAACTGAGAATACAGGGTGCCTCTGGGCTATTTGCCTGGGCATTTTTTCTCAAAACTATTTAATGTAGAGTTCTTAAAATTTCGGTTTGAGTCTATTTGATCGATTCCCAAATGATCGAACGGGTCCCATTTGATCGAATTTCCATTTCATCGAATTGCATTTGATCGAATGGCATTTGATCGAACGAAATTTGATCGAAAGCTACTGTATGGTAAAACTTCTAGTTTTCGGGAGTAAATCGAAAAGGCAATGGTGCATACGCGCCTACTGAGCGCGTACATCAACCTAACCTAACCTAACCTAACCTGAGCCTATTTATATATATCAAAAACAACGGGCCATTATCGTCGATGTCATAAAAAATTCCATCATATAGTGTATAAAGTAAAAATCTCTTCATCTTTGTGGCTTAATACAGTTAAAGCAATGAATTATTCCATCATTATTCCTTCTGCACTTAAGCTATGAATTATTCCATCATTATTCCTTCTGCACTTCATATTGACATTCGGTAAAATAAAAACATACCAACTGGTACTATAAATACTTTTGAATTCGATCAAATAGTATTCGATCATTTGAAGGTTCGATCTTATGAAACGAATGACAAATGGGATTCGATCAAATGGAATTTCGATCAATTGCAACGAATAATGATCGACTGTCGATCTAATATTTTTTGATCAAATGGACCAACACCAAAATTTCAGCATTGATTTTTGGTAATGCAACCTTTTATGTTAGTTTAAAAAAATACTAAAAGATTTCGTTATTTTATAAAAAATAATTTTTCACCGATAGGCGTCAGACAAAACGTTTCAAATTAGATTTGTTCCATCGGAAAAAGTAAATTTTAACTTAGATATAACGTCATGAACAAAAACAAGTTGGTACTACCTAAAGGCCCTAAATGGGTTAGAGTGTGCAATAACTGGTGGCTTTACCGGGGAGTTGGGGTCCGGCTCTTGTAACCCATAAGGGCGGTGGCGCACTGGGAGATGTTAGCTCTGATCAAATGGTCCTATATCCACCTCCGACTTCGGTCAGGTTTGGGCTGGACACTGAACTTCGGTTCAGGCTAACGGAGAGGGTCCACTCAAGCTGGCCGCCTCGGCGGATTGGGTAGCCTGCTGTGGGGCGGCGGGCCTCCATATGCGGGCACGGCGGTCCTGTTTCCCGGCCTTTTGGGGCCCACCGGGATCTCCGGTGCCAGCTGTGCCGGGTTACTTGGGCTGCTCTGTGCTCGTCGTTCCCCTTTAGGAGCTCTCTCCAAAGGGCTTGGCTCCTTACCTACGTAGGTAGGGTGTCGGCTAGAGTTGCTAGAGCATCCATTCTAAATCCCACTGCTGTGTGCGAAGTGGGGATTGGTCCACCCATTGCTGCACCTTCTGCTGGGTTGAGTAGCTTGCGTCAAAGGTGAGACCATCAGTAGTAGGGTTCCGCTACCCATGCTGAATTTGTCACCTGTCCGGGCTAGGTGGACGCTGGCGTAGGGCACTATGATGATAGGCCTCCGGTGGTATGGTCTTTGTTACTAGGTACACCGGGCTATAAATTCTGACACACTGGTACTACCTAAAAAAGCTTTGGTGGAGCCATTTCTAAATTAAGATATAAGCATAACACTATCCAGTGTACCATAGAATAATAAGTTAACGGGGAGAGACACCACCCTCTCTTTGTAGTCATAGGCTCTCTCTCGCCAAAAAGGCGAAAACCACGAAAGGTGAGGCTTTAGTTCATTTTTGATTCTACGTATATACATGTATTTTCATGAATTTATTACATAAGTGAGCTCCATAGCCCTTCTTTTCAAAAACGTAAGTTTTGAGCTTAAATATTTAATTTTTTTAAGTCAAGCCCACTGATAGCATGTTAGCCCTTACAGTTCTGCAGTGGCAAATCGCCTCATAACCCAAATATTAGGAATTTAAATAGAAATTGCTTTAATAATAATAATTAGATCATATGAAATTTTTCTGTTCAAGTAGGTTAGAATAATAATCAGCTGAGTTAATACCCAAGTCACCTAGCGACTAATAATGCCTTTAAACAGAACTTGGTGGAAATCCCCTTAATTCAGCGGGGAAAGAACTTGCAAACTCAACGCCTAAGGAGTAAATCCGAGTTTCACCTAGTGCCGCAAGTTGGAATCGAACCAGGCCCCTCTTACTTCGAAGCGAAAGTGCCAAACACTCAGCCACCCATAGCGCATTCTTTAAATCAAGATATTTAATGCATGTTTCCAAATTTTCTTTAACTTATAAGTTACCGATTTTAGTCGAATTTAACAGCTGGTTTATTAACTAAGTTAGAATCAAACGAGCTAGTCCGTCTGACTAAATCGGTTAACATAATCAAAAATAATTACACAGAATCTTCAAAAAAAATTATTTTAACTCTACTCTATTTATGAAATCTCTATCAATTTTATCTAGCTCATCGTGATACGCGTGTAGTATGCAGAGACTATTTTAGCGATATTGTGTCATCGTACTTCTTACGAAGCTGACAAAACTAGCTAGTCCTGACGATACCAACGGAAAGACCAAATGTAATGAATGCATACTGCGCACGTCGATTTATAAATTCATTTAATAGAGAAGATATTTCAATTATAAAGTAATTTTAAATGTATATATTTATAACATTTTTGGGGGGTACAAATATTTACTTTTCAACCCCCTACTTTCGTTGGGGGGGGGGGGGGGGGGTACAATGTAGAATATATTGTAGTATCAGTAGGCTCGCTGATGCAGTTTTACAGTGCATCCGACAAAGTGTACATGTTTTAGGTCCAATTGGTCAAAATTTACAAAACTGAGTAAATGTTCTATATTTACAAACGATACATGCACAGTCTTTTTTCAAAAACAATTCCATTGCCAAGCTCGTGTATTTAACACGTTGTAGGGGGGTGTCTAAACTTGGATTAATAAAAAAGCTTCCCCAACGCTCGCCCGTTTGCCCGTTAAAAAGCGCAGAAGCGAGAAAAACGAGACGTACGACGGTCAGAATACACACAATCCTCCTGATGTATTAAGTTTGTTTGAGCTATACACAGCAACCTGCAACGCCGGTGACATAACCAATATATATCCACGGCCACACTTATTTACACTTATACTTATTTGTTACTTCTGTGGTCACACTTCTTGGTTAATTCTGGTCAGACGTTGAGTATCACATTTATTTGATACTTATGGTCACACGTGGAGTGTCCCCCTTATGGGTTACTTCTGGTCACACGTCGAGTGTCACAGTTATTTTCCTTCTGGTCATACATTGAAAGCGCGGCGCGAACGGCCTTGAAAAATGCGAGAGGGAAACTCGCGGGTAGCCCTCTATAAACACGATAAAATGTGCGAATAAGTAGAGTAGTACATTATGAAAAGGGATAATCTATCTATCTCTATCTATACTATATTCCTAAGTGTCTTCTGTCTGTCTTGCGTCTGTTTCTCTATAGGCGTCCGAGCCGTTCAACCTAGGACCGCCAAATTTCTCACAGCTATTCTTACGGCTTAAAGGCAGCGAGTCGCGCTATTTTCATCGATTTCCAATTAAGTTAAGTTAATTAATTAAATCATGTATTTTTGCCCCTGGAACGGTGCCGCGAATCCTGCAACCTACATACACCTATACAACCAATATTTTTCTGCCTCAGTCAATTTCGCGGCTGCGTCATCGTCACTTGGAGAATGGAGACTGGGGGGGGGGGGAGAATATGGTTTTGTTTATGACTCGGTCTTCACGAGGTTTTAGTTCTAGCGGGGGCCGGGCTTCGTCCGAGCCTTTCAAACTAGGACCGCCAAATTTCTCACAGCTATTCTTATGGCGCAAAGGCAGCGAGTCGCGCTATTTTCATCGGGGATTTAAGTTCTAGCTGGGGCCCGGCCGAAACAGTCTTCACGGGATTTAACATCTACCTGGGGCCCGGCCGAAACAGTCTTCACGGGATTTTAGTTCTAGCTGGGGCCCGGCCGAATCAGTCTTCACGGGATTTTAGTTCTAGCTGGGGCCCGGCCGAATCAGTCTTCACGGGATTTAAGTTCTAGCTGGGGCCCGGCCGAAACAGTCTTCACGGGATTTTAGTTCTAGCTGGGGCCCGGCCAAATCAGTCTTCACGGGATTTAAGTTCTAGCTGGGGCCCGGCCAAATCAGTCTTCACGGGATTTAAGTTCTAGCTGGGGCCCGGCCGAAACAGTCTTCACGGGCTTTTAGTTCTAGCTGGGGCCCGGCCGAATCAGTCTTCACGGGATTTAAGTTCTAGCTGGGGCCCGGCCGAAACAGTCTTCACGGGATTTTAGTTCTAGCTGGGGCCCGGCCGAATCAGTCTTCACGGGATTTAAGTTCTAGCTGGGGCCCGGCCGAAACAGTCTTCACGGGATTTTAGTTCTAGCTGGGGCCCGGCCAAATCAGTCTTCACAGGATTTAAGTTCTAGCTGGGGCCCGGCCAAAACAGTCTTCACGGGCTTAGTTCTAGCTGGGGCCCGGCCGAAGGACGGGCTACCCAGCTAGTAAATCTTTAAACCCTAAACAAATTGAATAAATTTAAAAACTTACTAATAGCTCGTACCGATAGGTCTTCGAGCAAACAAAAAGACGCGAAACTCAGACCAAACAGATCTTCGAGTGAAAAATTAAATTACATAAAATAGCCAGAAAATCCAACGGTAAACCGGTTTCGTCCTATTTGGGACTCGTCAGTACCGTGCGGGAAATCTGGCTGGCGACTAAAACACCAAATAGAGAAACTAAGCCTAAATATTAAAAAATTCAAAGCGAGTTGCATAGCAACGGAAAGCTATAAAACTCTAGGCCTATAAACTCTATAAACACGCCGATTTACTATGTCGGAAGTGGCGGGGGTCCCGTTTACGCTGTCCAAAAAACCTTACTTAGAATTAAAATTAAGCAACTTAATTGCAAATCAAGGTTATTTGATAACCACAGCTATTCAAAAATATAACTCTCATGAAAATCGGACTTAAATTAAGGAACGTTATGTAGACTTTTAGGCGATAATATAAAACCGCGAAAATTGGGGTCCCGTAAATTACACTGGAAACTCTACTTTCTATTTACTGATAAAACCGAAGGTGTAGATCGGCTCAATCCTAACCTAACCAAAAATATTTTTTTAAAGTTATCGGACTTAAATTTAAATAAAATATCTACCACACGAAGCGAAACCACCGAAAATAGTAAAATGGGCATTTGCCTAACTTCTAGGGCTCCGATTTCAAAAATTTATGAAAGGCTATGTATGTACATTCGAACGAGATATCATTGACTTTTCTAGACCTAACTGTTGAAGAGATACGCGCGACATGGCGGCATCGGCATCGGCATCGGCTACACTATACGTGAAACTAATACACACAAATCCCGAGGATTGTGTAAAAAGGTGGTTCAATTCTATTGCGCATGTGCCACGAATATGATCTTTGGCTATTAAGTGATCAAAAACGCAACTATTTTCTAAGACGTATAAGTATTAGTTTAGTATCACCAACGCAAAGTTCACCGTTTGTTTTACGCGTTTTGACGGCCGCGTATTCCGATGAGTGACATCACGGTAATAGTGAGTGTGGGGAGCTGTTGGCTCGCGTTGCATGAAGGGCTGACCACCATCCTCCTACGAATTTAACCCGGCCACCTGTTTAAGGCATTATAAGTCGCTAGAGGACTTGGGCCTAAAGTGGTGCCTTGGGTATTAGCCTACCTGATTATTATTATTATTATTAATCCGAGGTCTAAACCTAGGTCTCAAAATGAGCTTGAAATCCGTAAAATGCCCGCTTCTGTCGATACTTGCCAGTGATTCTATATTAAATCTTCATTGACTAAATTCAGCAAACCGCTCAAGCCCAGCTTTTTTGAGTGTTCAAGTACCTTTGGAAATCTAGCTTTACGACCGAGGCATTCCGTTAATTATATTTCGTAAATAATCACGGTGAAAACTCGGAACAGCTCCTTTTGCGCTGTGTTTGTATGTTCTTACTTCATGGCTTAAAAGGGTTTTCCTATGTGATCTTTGGCTATCCCTCCCCATAAACACTTGTTGAGGCTAACAGTGATAGTACATGTAGGGAGCTGTTAGTATTATTATTAAATTATAAAAACCTATTTTCGATTAAACAAAAATACAATCAAATAGTGACGAGTAATTTTCTTTGACATGTCAAAAATGTTGTTTATTGACTTATGATCAAAAAGAATTAATAATTTCAACTTGAAATAGGTTGTGACGTAAAAGAGGTCTTCAATTGGTTAAATGTTTTTGTCACAGCTGATTCTGTCTATTGGAACTGAGTTTTAGGTTTCAAAAACCCGTAAAGCGACATGGCCATACTAGCAAAGTTCTTAAAAATCTTCTGTAGTAAAAAAGGCGAGCCCTAACAGTGATTGGACTTAAGTCGCTGAGCGTCATACTGAACATTCAACGACTTTCTGCTTATTCCTCCTATTACGTTTTATTTGCGAACCAGACTCTACGTGAAGAAGATATTTATCACCACTCCTCTTGACAGAAGTTACATTTGAAGGGATTCACTTTAATTGCAATGTATCGAAAACAGACAAAACCCCTTTCAAGCCTATCCGTGAAAGTTGTCCGAATAAAATAAACTTCCCAATGAAGTCCCCGCCAGAACACAGTCCGTGAATCTTTGAAATGCTCTCGATGCGTTTATCAACTCCAAAGTCTTTGCTGTCTTTTAAATCCGGTTTTCATCCTTCCTTCGGGATAAAAAAATGCCAGTAGCCAGAGGCCAAATCAAGAGCTGAAAATGTTTTTTCTCCGAATTAACAAACAAGGCATCGTTTGTCCACTGCAGAGGAGACGGGTCCTTCTTCGTCACGCGATTCAGTGCTCAATAATCGACGAAAAATATCCAGGTGTTATCCTACTTCTCCACAATTGCTATCGGATGAGCCCATGGACTAGCACTTGAAGAAACGACTTTTATTTTGTAGCATTTGTTTTATTTATTGGCGTTTATGGGATAGGGTATTCAGTCGTTTTATAATTGAAGGAGCATCGACATTCTTTATACGATGTTGTACGCCGATTGCTAATCTTAAACCATATGGATCTTTGGCGAATAAACCTTCATTAATCAACATAAATGCTCATCATTGATATTAGACATAATTGGTCAAGGTAAAATTTATCTAATAACGACTCGATTTCCAATTTTGGCGACTATCCATTTTATCGTGTATCTAAAGCTTTTTTTACTTCATGAAAAGCAATCGTGGTAGAGAGTAGTTGGAGAATTTAGAGCCATCTGACATAAATAGTGTTGATTATAGTCGTCTTCCACGGGACCAAGTTTTTGGGCGTTATTACATCCTGTATTCGTCTACGGTCGATCAATTCGTGCTCAGCTGGTATATCAATACTTTGCCGCGAACGATTTAACGGTGGAGTTTTAAAACCAACCTTTTAATTTAAAAGCTCAAGTTATCCTTTAAGCTTCGACTTCATAGTGTATATTTATCTCAGAGGCTCCAAGGCCATAGTTGTAGCGGCGAGATTCTCCTCTACATAGATCTTTTAGGGCTTCGGACAAAGTATTTGGGGTCCGAGTTGCTGAAATCTTGATTATTCGTAATTCTGTTGTCTTTCTTCTTGACTGAAATAAGATAACGTACATTTACAGCTGGTTAAACGGAAAAATCGGCTGATGAAACTTAAATATTTTGCTCTTTGGCTACAATAGGGGGCGACACTTTACCGGGTCCATTTATTTTTCTTTGGAACTGCCACTTGCTTTAAGGGTTTCTTAGTTTGAAACCGTGTCTTTTTATGGCGATTACTTGAATGAAAATGACTACCATAGTCACTTTCCTAATTATACTTTTATATAAATAAGTTATAATTGGCGAACTGTTTATTTAACTTGTCGGAAATAATCCATTTTGATTTGGATAATAAACGTAACTAATTTCCTTAAAGGATACTCCACAATGTATCCAATTTTTAAGATTGCTACTTTCAAGGTCAAGATGACCAAAATTACGGTGCTTAATTTTTATTACCATGGGTGGTTTTTCTCCTTATTATAATTTTTTAGTATATTTTCGAGGAAATATTTAAAAGTTAAATAAAGATCGACCATTTAAACACCCATAATTATAAGCACTGGTTCCCCAAGAATCAAAGCCATTAGTAGTAGAATGGATGACTAATTTTTTTGTCCTCCATTGATTGCAAATGGTGATCAGTCCCGATAAGAGAAGCTGGTACAAATTTCTGGGACCCTTGCAGCATGAAGGGCCCATTGCCCGTGTTTAAAGGCCGAGACTAGAGCGAAAAATTCTCGTGCGCGAATTGAGTACCCCCTTTTTGAATTTTTAGCTTGATTGACAACTCCTGGAGAGCGAGCACGGTCGCTCTATCGAGATTTACCTCTCTGAGATTTCTTCTCGAAAAAGTATTGCTATCTCCCGTACTAACGGCTCTCTTAGCTTAATAAATCGATTTAAATATTTGGAAAAAGAAAGAAATCTTAATAAATCGATTTAAATATTTGGGCAAAGAAAGAAAGCTTAATAAATCGATTTAAATATTTGGGCAAAGAAAGAAATCTTAATAAATCGATTTAAATATTTGGGCAAAGAAAGAAAGCTTAATAAATCGATTTAAATATTTGGGCAAAGAAAGAAATCTTAATAAATCGATTTAAATATTTGGGCAAAGAAAGAAAGCTTAATAAATCGATGGAAATATTTGGGCCAAGAAAGAAATCTTTATAAATCGATGGAAATCTTTGGAAATCGAAAGAAAGCTTAATAAATCGATGAAAACCTTTGGGAATCGAAAGAAATCTTAATAAATCGATGAAAACCTTTGGGAATCGAAAGAAATCTTAATAAATCGATGGAAATCTTTGGGAATAAAAAAATCTTATTAAATCGATCGAAATAAGTTGAAATTAATTCAGTCATAATTTAAAAAAATAAAATAACTCTAAACAGTTTTCAACGCTAAACGTGCTAGAGGTCTCGATCGGATTCAGAAACATCTTATCGAGAGGAATCCACCATTATGAAGGAAGTAAAACAATGGTAATAGGACCGTTTATTTTAATAAGAAAAAACGCATAACTTTGTCAGAATGAATAAGTATTTTACTATCTTTAATTTGAATGATGAATCATGCATTTTTACATCGTTAAAGAGAACATTGAAGAAATGTTTTCCTCTATTATACTCCCAAGATCATTTCTAGCTAGAAAGTCTAAAAGGGAATACACACTTCCACATTTTTTGTGGATAAACGAAGAAATTTTATATACCGGCCAGTAGGTTTAACAAGAACTCGGGGTTACCTTAAAAACCAGCTTCGTCGCTTTTAGAAGGTAAGACTTAATTTGATATAAATTAATAAGGCGTAATTAATTAATTCACTTTGATAATAGAGAGGTTAAGCAGAGCTCTCATGAAATTTGTTCCATGGTGACACTTACAATTGTTAGTATAATATCTATAAGATTTAAATAAAAATACTGAATATTACAATTTTCCTGCTCAACAAATTGACAGATAATTATGGTAGCTAGGAGCAACAAACACAAGGAGAACGCGGCTAGCCTTTAAACACGCTAACGCCGTGTTGTGTACAAATTTCATTAGACGAGCCTTTATGCTGAACGTTTTACGGAAAGGGGGAAGACAATTTCCGAATTTCCCCCTTCCGACGGCCGCAGGCACTAAAGCTTCTAGCCAATAAAAAATGTACACAAGAAAATGCACGACTTTTCACGGGTTGCGTTGTCCTTGTGTGGGGTGCTGTGTTTGTTGCTCCTAGCTGTCGCAAAATTCAACCACTTTGGCTCCGAATCGTATTGACATACTCCTTAATTATAAATGAATACATTATTGATAAATTATAATATAATGTTACAAAATTGATTTTTAAATTTGGACATTTTAACCTTCTACATATTCATCGAGCAAAAATTTACTAGTAATAGGACGAATTTATCTAGAAATGTTCAACTGGAAATTCGAAAGCATTATATTGTGTATTGCAATATGACCTTGGTAATTTATTAACGTAGTTACACTGTCGATTTTTTTTAGATTTATTTTACCTTAAATAATAAAAATATTAAAGATAATCAATATAACTAACTGCACATTTAAACAATATACGTTGTAGGAAAATGATAATAATGGTGATAGATAAAAGTCATTTTATTCGCTTGAAAAAAATAAGCCGCGAAATCGTAGATAATATTTGAGACTGACTAACATCCATAATCTCGGAGCGAATAACTTCCTCAAAAGATAATCGAGTCAGTGACTCTGCTTTCATTTCGAAATCCTTTTCCCATGTTCAATTGCGCTTCGAGCAATACTTAACCTTAATGAAGTATTTTTCTCCAATGATGATCTGTGACCCATCTAACCTTCAAGGCGTAAATGAGGTACAACCAATTTAAAATTCCAATTATATAACCACGCGTAACGTTTAATCTTCAGGTTTTCTCTCTATTAGCATAAATAATTATATGTAATAATCATAAGTATATGTCATCAAACAATTTATATTATTGTTAGTCTGTCGCCTACCTGGCTTGAACCTTATTATGGTCCTGCCGTGACCTTGAACGAACACCTCTACTCATTGGAAAGTTTCAGATCCCTATAGTTTTAAAAGGTGGCTTAAGCCAACAAAGCCTATTTGTTAATCAACCATTGTCTGTAGCGGAGTGTTAGCGTAATTGGAGGTTTCGGAAGTGGAAATTAGTCACACAATTATCTCTAATTTCGGACTATTACTGCCATGTTAGTGTGAAGGGTATAAACACGCGTTCAGATCCCAAATTCAAAAATAATTACCTGCAGGAACGAAGCTAGTAGTTATAATAGTCAAATTTATGTTCCTTATCAACAATTTATCATTATTTTGCGAAACTAATTGTTATTTTAACTGTTGAAGACGTCTCAATTTTCCATAGGCCTTGGCTGATGCTACTTGATACATTTATATGATCATTGGCGAAACAGACTATCATTAAAAATAGCTTCAAAGAATAGGAGTGGGGTGGCGGAGTGGTTAGCACTTTAGCCTCGCAGCAAGAGGAGCCGGGTTCGATCCCAGCTTGTGGCACTGGGTGAAAACTCGGAACAACTCCTTCCGCGTTGAGTTTGCAAGTTCTCTCCCCACTGGTTTAAGGGGTTTTCCCCCGAGTTCTTCGGTTTCCCCTTCCATAAAAACTTGTCTAGGTTAACGGTAATAGTTAGTGTAGGGAGCTGTTGGCTCGATCTCGTGGCATGCAGGGCTTGCCACCACCCTCCTACGCATTGTAACCCGGCCACCTGATTTAAGGGCTTTAAAAGTCGCATGATGACTTAGGCCTAAGGTGGTGCCTTGGGTATTAGCCTAGCTGATTATTATTATTATTATACTTATACGCATTCTATTACTTTTGCCATTAGAGTCATCGATTAAATTGGTAATTGGTTTTCGCCGAAGACCTTTAACTGTCAAAAACTAAGTTTTATTTAATTTTGCCATACGAGTGGATCCGCCGCTCCGAAATTAATTACGTTTAACTGGTTTCTCTTTGATCCAACTCTTGTTAAAACTTGAATTCTCATAAAAAAATCGCGGAAAAAAACCCAACCTTGTACGTTTTTTATTAGCTATTGGCCTTGACAGTAAAAGCAAGACAGATTTTAAGAAAAATGAAATCAAAAAATGGAATACCTCAGGCATTGGCGTTTTTTGTAGGCCTAATGCGACATTCTTTTATAAATACAATGACAGAAAACCCAGTGGCGGCGCTAGGGGGTAGGCCAGGTAGGCCACTGCCTACCTTAACATTTTGAGGGGCCCCAAAATCGCCCTATAAGGGGCCTCAAATTGATCTAGAAAGGGTCTCAAAATTGTTCCAAGAGATAAAATTATTTATAAATAACACTGAAACAATTGTCGATAATGTATTTATAAATTTTTGAGGTATCTCCTAGTAAATAAAGCCAGTTCTGTTATATATGGACTCGTTTTACTGTTGTTAGAACTTTTTTGTTCGTCATGTACATCACTTCTTTATTTCATTGAAGCATTGCTTTGAGAAAAGGGGGGTTCCGGGTCGGGCGCCCATTTATTTGGTTTGCCTACCCTCGGAAAACCTCGTGATTTACCGCCCCTTTTACCACGCCTCCCTCGTTTAGCTTGTTGCCATACAATAAAATTCCGTCTAAGTCAAACTTAGTGGAAATAATTGTACCATTACATTGTAAGTAAAAAAAAAACTCATATTCTGACAAGAGAGAAAACGGCGTAATAATGAAGAGAAGCTGAAACGCTCGGCGCGCCTAGTGGCAGAACGGTACTCGGAAATTCGACGCGAAAACACGCGGGCTGATAGTGTAGTAGGCGAGTTCATTGACTTAATACGAGGGAGAGTTAAGGTTTTTTGCGAAATCAAAGGAACACGTTCTCCTAACCGGAAAGATGTTCGTTTGTGTCTTTCGCGCCAGCAACCCCATCGATCGTGAAAGAGATGGTAAAAATATGAACGCCAAAGAAGCGGATCGTCCTGACGTTTGAAGGTTAGTTAGGCCTTTGTTGTGTTTTTCGTAACGGCGTTGCTACCAAACCGTAGAAGGGTGTAAAGTGTGTCAATGTTTTAGGATTATTTTACGCATCTAATCTCGTCCCTGGAGTGATAATACGAGATATGGTTTAGCATAATTTATAAATTGGAATATACAAATAATAATTGAGGCGGATTGTAAATAGGGGCGTCTCCGCTTTCGAAAATCTAATATTCCGACGTGTATACACCAGCCTACGCCGGCTGACTGCGTTAATGCATTGAGTAAAATACCGCCGTTTTTCGAAAATTGTTCGGAGAATGTGATAAAGTGTTTCGTTGTTTCCATTACGTCCTTATACAGGGTTACCACGATCAGGGAAAATTCATGGAATTAAAAAGTAAGGGAATTATAAGGAAATTTTAAGAATTGGAAAAAAAGGGGAATTTCAATTAATTTTGAAACATTCTTAGAATATCGATTCGATGAATTAGTTAATAGCGTATTTTATCGTGCTCAAAAAAAAATTTCAAGCTAAAATAAATTTTTATTTTCGTTAAATAAGTATGTTGAAATAATTACTGATATATATCTTGCGACATAAGTAGTAATCTCCTATCCCGCAAATGTTATTAGCTTGAAACCTGTACCCGAGCAGACTCACGCTGATTTATCAAAGTGCTTTTTGCAAGAAATTAATTATACATAGTTTCTAAAACTATTACATCGGGTAAATTGATTTATTAAATAGTACCATATGTAACATAATTACTCATAAGTGTGCCTCTGTTCAACATCTCTGTATTAAAAATTTAAATGAGACCTTGTTTCACAGCCACAAAAAAAAATACGGACTAACGTCACGTAAAACTGGTTTTAACTTCCTTCCCTCCCCGCCAGAACTAGTTTTGATGACAATTAAACCGTCATCGACTGGGAAGTGACGTCAATTACGTCATATCCTTGCAACCAGGTCTCATTGGCACACTTATGAGTAATTATGTTACATATGATAGTACATATTCCTATGCAGTGAAATTTTAATAATTAACATGGTTTGAAAAATCGTATAATTTCGGTAAAAGTTGTTGTAAAAAAAATAGTTGGGATTTTTTAATTATAGGTCCCTGAGCCCAATTTTAATTTTTTTGTCGGAAACAATTATTCGTGCAGTTATAGAAATTCAGAGTTAAGCCTTTGTTCCCTATGTTTTTGAGCATTGCACCGAGAATTCAAGCGTTCCCTTGCAAGATTCCTTGCGAAAAATACAATATTATAGCACAATCAAAACAAATATATAGGAGAGGGACCTATTCTTCAAAATAGCCAAATAGGGGAAACCGATAAAATATTAAAACTATTTAAATACCTTGAAACTGATAAATACTTAACTATAAGCATTGTATTTCCTAAGCCTAACTAGATTAGCTCAAAAGTAAAAACTGTCAGCTGGTACCGGCGATAAAGAGTTCATAGTATTAATTTTTTTTTAAACAGTTAAATATCCTTACCTTTTAATTAGTATTACTTCTATTTCATGGCATCTCAGAAATTGTCATTAATTTTTATTGCCAGAACTTGAAGAGGAAATATTTCGTTTCAAATTCCAAATGACTAGCAAAGGCTTAGTAATAGAAATTACATTGCGTTGATTCTGATTTAGTAGCATTGGGCTGTAAAACTTTCTTAGTATTTTTTTATTTAAAAAATGAAATATTAAAATGTAAGAAAATTAATGTTGCACTACAAAGGATAATATAATTTGTAATTGTAATTTTGTAAAAATCAAGAAGACCTAAAAAATATCTACCAGAACTCTCCAAACGTACTATCAAGGAGGATAGGTACTATTATGGAAAAACAATTACGGTGGATAAAACGATTTTCTATTGGATAACTATGTCATGTGATCGCGAGGGAGTTAAATACTTACTAGTTTACTGGTTAAAATTGATTAAATCTTATATTCCGCCGCGCAGTAAAAAGTTTTCTTTTAATCCTTCATAAGACAAACAAAAATTGTAAATATTAACAAAATTGCATTCTATGTTTTTACGTTGTTATATAATTGAATTTCTAAATGTAAATAATCAAAGTACAATCAAGAATTTTATTTTAATACCTCCTTAATTACTTATACCACAAGTAACATAATAACAATAAGTATGACACTTCCTATTGCTTTAATGCTAATTTTCTAACCGAACCATTTTTCGGCACTGATACCCTCTTCAAGCTGTGACTTACCGTTTTGGATGACTACTTTTTGATAAAAATATAAGCCCAATATCGGAGAGCACGTTCTGGAGTCGCGAGGGGCTTTGGCTTTGTTTTGAAGCCCGCGTGCGAATCACGCGTGATAAAAAAACACGAGCTCGTGGCGTCGAGAAAAACTTTTTTCAGTTTTATCATTTTAGCCTTATATTCCGTCTATCTATCGGAAACCAGATATTTCGGCTTAGCGGAATTTAAGACACTATAGGGCTCTATGCCGAGAAAATATCTTGATTACGCAATAACTATGAAAATCAGTTCACTTGTAAATCTCGTTAATTGTCATACTTATTGTTATTTTGTTACTTATGCTTATACACAGCTCTTTTACGAAGAATTTATTTGGGATAATTATCGGTGTTTTTATAAACTAACGTGACATTCTTGGTTGAATGTAGCTACTACGTCACAACTTTAACCCTGGTAATATTACATGCGCGCGCTAAGGGCGCGAGAAACCTCTGATTTTCGCGTGCGCGTGTCAAAACTATTCTAATAAAGCTACGACATCGTGACGTAAGAACAACATTAAACAAGTTCGGTAAGCGTAGCTGAATTTATAAAAATAACTACTTACGAAAACGCGTTAAATTGTAGGTAGCTCTTTTTTGCCTTAAGCCCGCGTTATGTACTTGTAAGACCAAACAGATGTTCGACGTAACATAGACGTGTCTATAGCGCTGCGGTTGCTATAGCAACTGAGAGGAGTACGCGCGCGCAACAGTTCCCTCTTCAGCGACGTAATAGAGAGCGAGAGGCAGAAAATGTTATCTCGAACTTTAACTCTTCGTTAGTTTGCCTACGCCGATGTCTTGTTTTCTTCCCAAGAATATTTATTTTTAAAAAGGACTGCTTTACACCGACAGAATGTATAACTGTCATTTTGAATGCCGGAGTAGTATGACGCTTTTTTAGCTACTCCTATTTTACGCAAATTAAGACTTCAATTGAGCTGGATTTAAATGGATATGGGCTAATTTTCTCAACCTTAAAGAATTATAATTGAAGGTGTTCGGGAAACATTTAAAAAAAAAGGTAAATGTCTTTTTTTTATTAGTGCTCATAAGTTACTGATTTTACCGTGAAGTGTGGCTTTAGGACTAACGTCGATGAATATTTTAGTATTCATCCACGTAAAACAATTATGACTTTGTATTCGTAGCTTGCACGTGGCTGTGGCCTATTTTCGTTGCCATGGTAACGAGTTTTGGTTGGCCATGACATTAGAACGACTATGGTGGTCACGTGATTATTTTCACACAGTTAATATGGTCACGTGGTGTTTGCCTCGTAATTTGTGACGTACAAAAATGTCATGGTGGCCGTTTTAAGGCGGAGCTTAGCTATGACGTATGCAAATAGTGTGTATTCTTGTGACGTATTAGTCTAAGCCACGCCTTATACGAATGACGTTTGATGACGATGAACGAGCGAATTTTTTTATCGCGAGTTGTACGGTGGCCATTTTGTCTAACACAATTTTGGAAGTTTAGCTGTGTTTCTAAGCCTTGGCAGATAACTGGTGAAAATGTCTAAATGCGCAATACAAGGTTGTGGTAATAGAAATATTTTTCGCATATTTACCTCATTTTATTACTCCCAGAAATGCCTTCGGCATATCCAGCACAAAATTTATCCTTCTCGTTATTTAAATTCATTTTAACATTAATAGCACCACGATTAGCGACTAGGAGATATCACAGACAATATGGCCACCAGACGTTTTTTTAAACCGTTCCGATCCGAGATGGTGGTTTGGTCTTTACGCGGGAAATTCGAATTTGGGACTAAGCCCCGCCTCGTGAATACACACTATGACGCAACGAGCAAGGAGATACATTTTTTGATGGAAAGGTGACAAAAGGACTAATATTAAAATAAAGATGGAGTTGGAAATTTGGCCGGGCGTCGGAATAATTAACTACAGCCAAAGATTCTCATTTATTTTAGGATGAATTTAAATTTAGGTTTACATTATTAATTACAAAATTAAACGCTAGAATTAAAGACTCGAAATTACTTCGTAAGTAAAAGATTTTAATTTACCCTTTACACCACGAGCGTGACGCGTTTCAACCTTCTTAATTAATTGCATTATATTTTAATTAAATTTAATTAAAATATAGGTTTACAGGGTGTCTTCATTTGATCGGCCCAGGCATTTTTCTCAAAAACTATACTTTCTAGAAATGTGAAATTTTCAGTATGTACTCTCTCGGGGGAGATCGTTGTTATTTGTAAATTTCTGAAACATCGTGAAATTTTTCACGGTTTTAGAAGTGTTAGTTTTTGACCGCTACGTGGTAGACGAAGAACCAGCCAGAACTGTTTTAACCCCCTGATTTAAAAGGTTCTAACCATTAAGAAAAATCCATGTTTAAAACCGATTTTGGTTTTAATCTGTGAAAACAAGTTAAAATCTCTTTAATTTCGAATTAAAAGCGAATAACATCACCAGTTAAATGATTACCAGTCACCTTCTGGTTTAAATACCGCAGGTTAATTTGAACTAGCTGTTTTGCCTTTTTATACCATAGACTATTATTTACCTCGGTCTAAATAAGCCATTATTAGGACCTAATAAAATATAATAATATTCTAGATTTGTGTTGTCTGCTAAATACATCTACTTTGAATATAGGTTTTAAATGTAAAAAACAATTCTGGCTTTTTCATTTGAAAAAAAAAGCCGTTGTATTGCCAACCCTGGTACTAATTGCAATGTATTACCTCAGAAATTAAATTAAGCTTAAATAAAATTTGGGGTTTACATTACTTTTAAAAATCATTTACAATAATATTAAACTGTTTTTACTAAGAAACTGAACAATACGCAGTATAACTATCGACTTAAATGAATCATTGATCGAATAATGATTTAAATTTATATACAAATAAGATGAATGTTTACTGTGTGACAGTTTTACGTTTTACATTGTCAGTCGTAGTCAGGCGTAGTCATAGAGACGTGAAATTTTTATGGCAACTAGCAAGAACGAATACAAGTAACTAAGCACTATATACGATAGAATTGTCCCCTGCTGCCATGATGTAATACGTCGCAGAATGGAAACGCCCTTAAGTTTTAAAATGTATAATTATAAATATAATGATAATAAAAATAATAATTTATAGACTCCATTTTCCATGGTGCCAGCATTCAATATATTTAAAGTTACTTCTATCTAGGGGTAACAAACACAGCACCCCACACAAGGAGAACGTAACCCGTCAAACGTCGTGCATTTTCTTGCGTACATTTTCATTGGTTAGACGCTTTAGCGCCTGCTGCTGTCAGAGGGGAAAATTCGGAAATTGTCTTCCCCCTTTCCGTAAAACGTGCAGCGTAAAGGCTCGTCCAATGAAATTTGTACACAACACTGCGTTCACGTGTTTAAAGGCTAGCTGCGTTCTCCTTGTGTTTGTTGCTCCTTCTATATAATGAAAACCTAGCCCCTGTATCTCAGTTTCCCTGAGACAAATTTACTTGAAATTCAGAGGTTCCAAAATGGGCGATCTTTAAGTAACTGGTGATCTCGACCTTCAAAATATTTATCTCGAAATTATTGTAAATTCTTACGCAAAAATTGTTGTCAAAAACAGGGTGATTCGACCTTCAGATTTGAATATTTTTTATTTTAGCAAATATTGATAATGGATACTTTTTCCCGTTTGTCGGTTATATAAGATAAAATTTAATACTTGATTATATATAATTGTTGTGGATCAGATTTTTTAGCGACTGAACTTTTCACAACACAGTGAGATTTACATCAATATTTTTTAAATAATCCTGTAATTCAGGGTAAGAGTTATATCCCTATTGCTTATAGTAATAGCGAGTTTACATGCAATACTACAATAGTTTATCAACCCTATTATCTTCAGCATAATTTTGGGATTTAAAAAAAATCATTTCAATCCTTATGGAGAAAACTAATACCCAATCGGAATCAAAATTCTACCTTTAATAAAATTGTAGAATTATTAAGTGTATAAGGAATTAAATTATCAATTAACAGAAATCAATACTTAATTTCCAAAAAGAACGATAATGTAGTGGGAGCGTATGCTAATAAATTAATCGGAATCGTCAGATAGCTTTGAAAATTGATACACACGTACTTTGAACTAGTCTATTAGATACTGCATACATATCGTTCTAAAAATATTTATGTTAATGCAGATTTTTATTTGCAATTTAACCACTTTTTATTTGATTTTTCAGTCGTTTTAAATTACTTTCACCAAGGAGCAACAAATACAGCACCCCACACAAGGAGAACGCAACCCGTCAAAAGTCGTGCATTTTCTTGCGTACAATTTTCATTGGTTAGACGCTTCAGCGCCTGCTGCCGTCGGAAGGGGAAAATTCGGAAATTGTCTTCCCCTTTCCGTAAAACTTTCAGCGTAAAGGCCCGTCCAATGAAATTTGTACACCACACGGCCTTAGCGTGTTTTAAGGCTAGCTGCGTTCTCCTTGTATTTGTTGCTCCTAGCTTTCACCAATGTACATCGTATCTCAAGCAACACTTGCTTAAAAATATATTTATAACTCGGGTGGTAAGGTAGTTAAGTGATGATTTTTTGAGGATTCTACTTACGTCGTTAGTATAATAATATTTAAAATTTGTTATCGGGCCACTTCCATTATTCTGTCAATTTTATATTTCGTGCCATGTTAGTTATTTAATTTGAACGAATACTTGAAATTTTTATATTGGTCAAGGCTTATCTGTAATATTTTTATCTTTAATTTGGCAGAGTAAGCGGAATATATACTTAGGTTCGTATTACGAGGCCAAAAAAGGGGTTAATTTCCCAGCCAGCGAAATAGGGGCACTAACTAAAATATGTATCTTGAGTTTGCAGGGGCGCACACTTTGGACCGCCACCATCAGGGTTAGCTGATTTAAATAATAATTTTTATCAATTTTTTACAAAAAATCTTGATTTAAATCACACAATTGAGGAATAAAAATGGCAAGAAATACTTTATTAAAAAAAGCAAAATTAGGTTATTAAAAAATAGCAAAATTGCAAAAAATAGCAAAAATTAGGTTATTTAAAAAATAGCAAAGAATTGCAAAAATTAGGTTATTTAAAAAATAGCAAAGAATTGCAAAAATTAGGTTATTTAATAAATTGGGAAACATTTATAGGTTATTAAAAAATTGCAAAATATAGCAAAAAGTTGCAAAAAATAGGTTATTAAAAAATTGCGAAAACAGCAAAAAATAGGTTATAAAAAATAGCAAAAAATAGGTTATAAAAAATAAAATGGGTTATTAAAAAATAGCAAAAAATAGGTTATAAAAAATAAAATAGGTTATTAAAAAATAGCAAAAAATAGGTTATTAAAAAATAGCAAAAAATAGGTTATTAAAAAATAGCAAAAATAGCAAAAAATAGGTTATAAAAAAATAAAATAGGTTATTAAAGAACTGAAATACATAGAAAATCTGAGCAAACTAAAATATTAAATAATAATCAAATTTAATTAAGATTTCATTTAATTCAAGATTAGCTAACTGATAAAAGTAAAATAACCGTTAATTAATTGTATGAAAATCAATAAAATAAAAAAATCTTATTTAAATAAAAAAAATGGATTGATTTGATTGTTATTAAAAAAAATCAAAAACCTTCAACCTTGGACACCATTGCGAGTATACCCAAAAATCCTAATTGCCCACGACGAAACCCCTAATTACGTTTTTGTTTATACTATTAGAGTACTAACATTGTAAGTCTATATCTTCTATAAAGTGTTATGATTTTTCAAGCGGAAATATGAAGGTTAGAATGAATTTGTCTTGTTTGTGAACAATAATTTAATATTCTTACAGATAATAATCTAAGAGCTAAAATTTAATGAAAATGCATTGCATACTATAAAAATAACAATATAAAGAAATAAATTAATTTAAACTTTTAATTTTAATAATTTGAAAACATTTAGCATTTGCACTTTGCTTCACACGCACACATAACCGTGCATTTAAGGTTGGTCTTTGCACATTTACAGACTGTGCAATTATACGTTTCACAACCACACTTCACTAAATATGACATAGTTGAAACTACTGGTAAAGTTGAATAAAAATAATTTTAAGTATAATCCAAAACATAAACATTACATTACTACCTTACCACCCGAGTTAAGACCATTTATCCATATTTTTAAGCGAGTGTTGCTGAAGTTCTGTTTATATGAGATAGTCTATTTAAAATGGCATTAAATCAAATATTTACGCCATCTCAATACCAAATAGTTACTGAATAACTGTATGATTTTTAGATAGATCATGGACCAAGAATCTAAGGGGGCTCCCTGTTTAGGATTTAAAAAGCACGCGGGAATACTGGGAATAGGAAAATCACGGATAATTTTAATTCAATGTGGACAAACTTGGCGACGCTGAAGTCGATTTCCGACGTAGTTTCATGGAGAAGCTGGAGCGTTCACGTGCAATTTTGACCAAATGGTGCCGTTGTTGTCGATTAAATGATAAGGCTTAGTACGTTTTTGACCTTTAACTTTGGAAATTGGGCCATTAAAAGTTTAAGTAATGGTAATTAACCATTATGTGAAGTAAAAATAACCATTAAGCCGCGTATGGCTGAGGTTTTTTAATCAAAGGGCATCGCGCTTCTTCTATGGGATTGGCTTTCGACAGATGTTTTTCAAATTGAAACAAGTTGTTGGGCTTGATCAAAGGAGCGAAATTGTCCATGGCCATTTTTCTCTAGCCCCTACAGTTTGTCCAGTATCACTGGTCAAAAGTGAACAAAACTTAGTATGGTTAAAAGGATTCACGGCCCATTGGTTAGCGTTCTACGGTTCGCGCGTCGCTAGTCCGGGCTCACTATCAAAAGAGTTTTCTTGCCAAGATTTTTACACCTCTACTTCATTATTTCTTTTCTCGCAACTTATTATTCGATGAATTTTCGTACGTGGAATTATTTCTTATTCAATATTTTATGATAAATAATAAAATAAAATATATCATAAAAGATATACTTAAGAAATCAGAATATATGAATAACCGTTTCGTTGAATCCCACATTCAACACTCGCTGATAGGAAAGAAACAGTCACACCATAACCAATCAAACACTTTTTTATCGATTATAGTCACACAGTCGGTTAAAGTCACGGTCACAAGACAGTTAAAACTCAATATTTAACTATTTATTTACTTTGTTCATTCATCGTGCGATCAGAACGAAACCAAATCCGACGCTCGGTCTGTTTTGGGAAGCATCCCGAATCTTGGCAAGAAAACTCTATTGATAGTGAGCCCGGGCTAGCGACGCGCGAACGTAGAACGCTAACCGATGGGCCGTGAATTCTTTTAACAAATAGACAATTCTAAGTTTTGTCCACTTTCGATCGCTGATACTAGACTAACTGTAGGAGCTAGGGAAAAATGGCAATGGACAATTTTGCTCCTTTGATCAAGCTTAACAACATGTTTAAATTTGAAAAAATTCGGTTGAAAGCCAAATCCCATAGAAGAAGTGCGATGTCCTTTATTGGAATCCATTTCATTTCTTAACTGAAAAAATTTAATGAACTAAGCCTAACCTAACTTTCTCGAACGTACTGTCTCTTAAGCCCCAACTCGCAGTGATAGTGAAACATAATTTATGAGGCGCTTCAAAGCGGCTGATGTACCTCAGTAAGCCTTCTGATTTAGGCCGCGCCTACTGTGTCAAAATATCGGGAAAAGTGAGTCTCCTTAAATTCTTGGTCCATGGATAGATATGTATCCATTATCAAAAAGTATAGTTCAATGTTCGTGTGTATCAATTTGCAAAGTGGTCTAACAATAGTTAATTTTATAAAATAAAAAGTGATCTTGTCAAAATGTTGCTCATTACGTCACAAGACCCAGCTTTATCGGTGTATTCTGTGCACGAGCGACTTGCACGTGCGCTAGAAAAACCTCTGGCGACTGTAGCGCGCGCTCGTAGACTTGTAAAAGTAAGAGACTGTAACGTAAGAATCACGGTAAAACAATAAGACCACGTTACTTAATAAAAATAACTATTCCGAACAACGCAGATGTTTTTATTATCATGCGCTCTCACTAATGCACTGTTAAAGTGTTTGTAAGGCGCGCGCAAAATTACTTGAGCCACACTCTCAGATATTAGTAATCGCTGACATCGGTTTCCTACTGTAGGGGGGGGGGGGGGGATATATAGGAAATCGCTCACTTTTAAAAAGGTCGAGCTTTTTCCATATGAAAATAGCGAGAAGAGACGCAGCAAAATTATCGTATTCCAAATAACGCAACCTTCATACTCAAAGGAATTAGGAAGCAGATTTTTACTTTAATAACCTTATATCTGGCCCTTTGTTTTAAAACAGTCGTCTGCTACGGTGTCGTCACTAGTTTGAATAAATAAATTAGTACATAGTTATTGTAAAGTAATAATCATGCTTTTTTATTTGTATTTAATTAATATGTAAGCGAGTTTTACTTTCATTTAATTTATAAATTCTGTCTGTTAGTTTGCATTTTATAATATTTTATAATGAAGTGGCACTTGGTTTTTATTGTTATTTTTAGGGCTTGATATTGCTTAAAACTTGTACTATGCTACCCAATAATTTAACTCCAGTTTACTATTATACTGAAAACTATATACAGGGTCTTTTTTTTTGCTCGGAAAAGTGTTTTTTTTTTCAAAAACTATTTATAGTACCGATTTCAAATTTGGAAGGTCAATTCTCTATACCGGGGGACATCAGTTTGAGAAATTTGAGCGTTTTCGGTAATGTTTTTCACCAATTTTGAAAAATTATTTTTCGACCACTAGGTGCGAGATAAAAAATTTCTATTATAAAGTTGTAGGCCGTCATCGAAAACCCTTAAAAATTGTTCACTCGACGAAAAACAACTTATTTATCAGTGAAAATTCGAGCTTGAAAATTTACAAGTTGGTGAAGCCAAATTACGATTGTTTGAAACGATAATTGAAAAGGGAACAAGTCTAATACAAACGTAGTAGAGTTTTCACACTTGAAAAAATGTACACGTTTGGTTTTTAAATGCAGATATTTTATTCACATAAATTTTTACAAAACATTTTCAATAATATCACCATTGGCTGCAACACAGGTTTGTGCGCGGACAATTAAGTTCTCAAACGCTTTCTCTACCATTTCTGGTGTGACGTCTCGGCAAGCACTGATTATTCGTCTAATGAGTTCCTCCCTAGTTTCAATGGGCGTGGCGTATACCTTTGCTTTAACGAATCCCCAGAGAAAATAATCCAGCGGTGTTAGGTCAGGTGACCTTGCTGGCCAATGCACTGGACCATTTCTCCCTATCCACCTTTCAGGAAACTCGTTGTTGAGGTGCTCAGTTACTTGCCGGGAAAAATGCGGAGGGGCGCCATCTTGCTGAAACCACAACTGACGTCTTTCAGCCAATGGAAGGTCGTCGATTGCGTCACTCAGTTCGTTCTGTAGAAAATGTAAATACCTTTGGCCGTTGAGGTTCGTCGGCAGGAAAAAGGGACCAATCAAACGGTTTCCAACAAGTCCAACCCAAACATTGACCCGTTCAAATTGAACCTGGTGATGATATTCAAAACCCCAATGTGGGTTGATGTCAGACCAAAGATGGCTGTTTTGATGATTAAAGGGCCCATCTCTAGAAAATGACGCTTCGTCGGAGAACAAAACATGGCGCAAAAATTGTCTATCTTCTTGGACAGCATTTAGTAACCAGTTGCTAAATTCATAACGTCTTTGATGGTCTCCGTCAATTAGTCCTTGGTGGAGCGTAGCTCTGTATGGGTGATAGCGATTCTTACGAAGAATTTTCCACACACGATTTGCAGAACAACCCAAATCAGCAGCGGCGTTAGCGCAACTGTGACGAGGATATGCCACAAAGTACGCGAGTACATTGTTCTCGAAGTCTAAATCCGGTTGACCCAATCCGCGAAACCTAGGTTGCAAGTTACCAAATTGATTGAAATCGTGAATTGCTCGTCTTACTGTATTTACAGATGGTGCTCCATTTGGATGTCTTTCTGCGAAGATTTCAGTCACTCTTCTAAGGTTTTGCGCTGCTTCTCCATAGTAAATGGCAACTATCTCGGTACGCTCAGCTACTGAATAACGAGGCATTGTTCGAAATATTATCAAACACTGATAATAATCTCCCAAAGTTTTCCTTTAAATACCCAATGCATGTTTAGGATTGACCTATAGCCTCGTGTTTTTTAAATCCGGTCGTTTTTTTAACCAAAGTTTCAACTGGATTAGGTAATTCGGTTTCAATTATCGTTTCAAACAATCGTAATTTGGCTTCACCAACTTGTAAATTTTTCAAGCTCGAATTTTCACTGATAAATAAATTGTTTTTCGTCGAGTGAACAATTTTTAAGGGTTTTCGATGACGGCCTACAACTTTATAATAGAAATTTTTTATCTCGCACCTAGTGGTCGAAAAATAATTTTTCAAAATTGGTGAAAAACATTACCGAAAACGCTCAAATTTCTCAAACTGATGTCCCCCGGTATAGAGAATTGACCTTCCAAATTTGAAATCGGTACTATAAATAGTTTTTGAAAAAAAAACACTTTTCCGAGCAAAAAAAAAAGACCCTGTATATTAAATTTATAATATTTTCACATAAAATTTGAGTTTGAATCATGACTAACAAGATGCTAGCCTGTGGTTTGTGACTTGGGTATTAGCTTAGCTAATTATTATTTTTATTATTAGAATAAAAATCCTGATCAGTTCTTATCGTTTTCTGGATATTACTGGAAAACATAACACTCCCCTTATAAAGTTACAGTCTCTCTCACATCTATCGGCCAGAGTTAATTTTAGAATTCTGAAAGTAAAAATCTAATAATGCCATCATAGGGTTTCTCTTCTTACTCTACTTCAAAATCCCAGAACAAAAGAACAGTTTCCACATAATACAATAGACTAGTTGGATTGGTGGATTTAGTTTTTCAAGGCCAGATAATGTTGGGTTTTTCTCTTCTATAAACTTCTAGATATCCTTATTCAACTTAGATGAATTAAAGTTTTGTCATGAATTATAATAATTTAATATCCAAATTTTAAACTTTTCCTGTTAACTTACAAATCTTAGAGACCAAATAGCTAAAATATATTTATAAAATGATAGGTCCTGAAACGATTGTTTATAGATTGAAGGATTCACTGTTTACTTGACCGTCTTTGGAAAAAAGACAATGCAATAGACGGCAGAAACTAAAAAGGAACGTCTAATAATTGTGTTTGATAAAATTTCTTTATCTAAGCTAGTTTTGTCTCTTAAAAGTTTATCTTATACAGGGTGTTTCAAACTGTTATGCAAATATTTTTGAGGAGTTGTAAGAGGTGAATTGAGAAATATGCCTGTTTTTTCCCCATTTTCCTACGATGAGTTAAAAGTGCGCCAGAGAGCTCCAAAGTGGGGCCTAGCCCCGGGAAGTAGGCTGCAACAAGCGCCAAACCAAACAGTAGGGACTTTAAATACTGTTTAAGTTTACTTTTTTACGCGGGCTAGCTCGATGTGTTTACAAAGTCCTTTTTTACCTTTCACACGAACCCAAACCTTAATGTTCGCATTTCCCTGCTGCTTGGTTTTTCGCTTGTTGCAGCCTACTAACAGGGGCTAGTAGGCCACATTTTGAAGCTCTCTTTTATCTTATCGTAGGAAAATTGGAAAAGAAAACCCGGCATACTTCAACTCACCCCCTTCAACTCCTTAAAATTTTTTCATAACCGTTTGAAACACCCTGTATATTGTTTAAGAAATATTAAAAATAATTTAAGACATTTTTAAATAATTCTCGGTTTTCTTGAGCTTTGTTTAAAAACAGTTAGGAATATTGAATTATGTTTTAAAGAATAAAAATAACGTTATTTTCGTTGAAGAAACACAGAATTTGCCAAACCTGGTTTCATTTATGGATGTTATGAGCTGTTAGCTTTAAAACCTTTTCACTATAGTTTTGGAAAATTTCGTTTTACTGCACCAAAAGGTGAAATAATGAATACAAATTATGAAATTACATGCTTTATATAATAATAATTTATTAAAGTAAAGGGAAATATATCATAATATAGTTAAAATATCATTAACTAATGTTAATTAAAGGGAAAAGAAAAATGTAACGAACCGTTTCTATATAGTCGTTCTTCCTAAATATAACTTGTATAAAATTTTATTCAAATAAAAAATTATTAAATAATTTTTTATTTTAATGGGTAATTTATCAAATAATTTTTTATTTTAATGAGTAATTTATCAAATAATTTTTATTTTAATGAGTAATTTATCAAATAATTTTTTATTTTAATGAGTAATTTATCAAATAATTTTTATTTTAATGAGTAATTTATCAAATAATTTTTTATTTTAATGAGTAATTTATCAAATAATTTTTATTTTTTATTTTAATGAATAATTAATTAAATAATTTTTGCTTTGAATAAGTAATTAATTAATTAAATAATTTTTGAATAAAATGATTCATTAATTAAATAATTTTTGAATAAAATGATTAATTAATTAAATAATTTTTGAATAAAATGATTAATTAATTAAATAATTTTTGAATAAAATGATTCATTAATTAAATAATTTTTGAAAAAATGATTCATTAATTAAATAATTTTTGAAAAAATGATTCATTAATTAAATAATTTTTGGTTAAACAATGATTTAAATCAAATTGATTTAAATAAGGGAACGTTGTCTAATGAATTTCAGGTGCCTCTCTAAAAGTAATGTTATAATATAACGTGTATGATAGCTTGGTTTTTGTATTTCAGTGTGGCTATCTTGTTGAACGTTTCCGGCTCAGGATGGATAACGGAGGGAAATCCGATTGCGGATTTCTGGCGGTTAAAAGCGACCGAGCGACTCCTCGCATCGTCTCGATGACCAACAATGGTCCTTCACAGGTTAGCTCCGTTTATTTTTTACTGACCGTAAGACCCCCTTTGCTTAATATACCCAGCTACTCACCTCTACTACTGCCCAGAATATTTCGCCCATTAGAAAACCAGCCCACCTCTACTACTGCCCAGAATATTTCAACCATTAGAAAACTAGCCCACCTCTACTACTGCCCAGAATATTTAGACCATTAGAAAACTAGCCCACCTCTACTACTGCCCAGAATATTTCGCCCATTAGAAAACCAGCCCACCTCTAATACTGCCCAGAATATTTCGCCCATTAGAAAACCAGCCCACCTCTACTACTGCCCAGAATATTTCGCCCATTAGAAAACTAGTCAAACACAATAGGGGCTAGTGGAAACGGGTTTTTACCATTTACCACGGTAACCGCGGAAATGTGGGGTGAATCAGATTGGTATCATACTTTCGGGAATATAAGAAGTTGGACGAAAATCTGCCGCGATAAGAATTCCTGTATAAAACTATGGCAGATTGTTTTGCATTTCACAGCAAATATGGCCATAAACAGGATCACTATTCGGGTTGGATTCAACCTTCGCGACCCCCTTGAGACTTAGAAGAAAGGCGGGTTTCGCACTCCCTCGGTGCTATTGAGCAACGCTACTTTTCCGCCCTTTCCTCTATCCATTAAAGGGGGTAGATTTAACTCATCCAGAAATGTCGTTTCTGATTCCGCAGGTACCATTGAACAGTTCCCCGTACGCGATTCAAGTAGTCGACGTGTCGTACACTTACGGACAGATCTCGAAGGGCGTTCCAGTTCTCAACCATCTGAACGTGAACGTTTTGAAAGGTCAAATGTGAGTACGAGGATAATCATTCTTTTTATGGCGCTCTAAAAACTTGTCTGACATTTGAATAATTTATGATTAACGATTGCCGCAACCTTCAGATATTTCTTCGTTTTCATTTTAGACGATAGTGTTTAAGTTGTCACTCAAAAATGACAGCATCATTTTACGAAAAGTGGGAAAATTTTAATTTTAGAAAGTGACGAAGGTCGGTTGCGTTGTTTACAAAATTTTATAATAATAAAAAAAATATAATAAGCTCTGCTAATACCCAAGGCACCCCCGTAGACCCAAGTCAATTTAATGTTGGCATGGAACCAGCCATACCAGTTTTAACCACCTGGCTAAATCCGCCTATAGCCACTTGAAAAAAATCTAGATTTTTGGCTTTTACAAAAAAATAAAATTTCACAATATTTAAAAAAAAATAGCTTTTATTTATTTTAGCTTTTGTTTCATACTTAAACAAATTGGTGGGAGCTCAAACTCTCCTCTATTTGAGGGGACAGGGGTAGGTGAAATGTGCAAAAACTCGCTTCGGTGACTCGGTAGGCGCGTCATTAACAAAAACTAGGAGGAAATCGAAATAATTTCCTTACTTTGTTTAGTTTCTAAATTACAACAGAAACAGCAGACAATTTCCTACTTAGAAAGTGAGTGACATAAGTAATGGTTTACGCTGTTTATATTTTAGCCGGCTTTAGCCAAAACCGGTTGTAAACGATTAAAACCACTGGTCTGGCTTTTTCAATAAAATCAGTCTTTTTTCCAACCCTACAATTCATCAAGCGACTTCTAGTCCTTCCAATTCCGGTGGTCAGTGATGGGTATCGCTCCTCTCATTGGGAGCGCTTTTGTTATTATGAGCGAAATTGAGCGGCAAAATGTTTTTTTTAAAGAGTGTGAAACGAAAATGAGAATAGCGCCAATTTCAACACTCGAATAAGATCGAAAAGAGAGGAGCGCTTTTTCCCCGCTCAAAAAGATGGAAAAGAGAGCGCTTTTTCCCCCGCTCAAAAAGATGGAAAAGAGAGCGCTTTTTTCCCCCGCTTAAAAACGAGCGAAAAGAAAGGAGAGCTTATTTTCCCGCTCAAAAATGAGCGCTGATAGTGGCTTTAAAATGAGCGGAAATAAAAAAGGGTTAATAAAAATGTTCCTAATGTTTAAGAGGTTGGCCCACTTCATATTCTTCATTAGGGCCCCCAAGGGCCACAGCCTGAGCCTAGAGCCTACTTGCTATCAGGTTTAGCTCAGTGGCGTAACCAGTATTCTCAGAAATCCCGGATATTGGTCAGAAGTGGGAACACAATTGTATAAAAAATAAGTTGTTGGGCAAGCCGAGGGGCAGCTCACTCCAATGATTATTAGGACACCCCTCGTATGATTAAATCATGATTAGATTAGATTAAAATTAAATCTGTAGCTTTGGCTGTACAAAGATTGGCCTGAGGTGGTACCTGGCTATTAGCCTAGCTTATTATTATAAACGCCTTTAAATTCTGAATTCTAAATTTTTTATCTTATACCTAATTACAGCATATTCGGTTAAAACCCAACTGATAAAAGATTGGGGAAAATATTTACATACTAAGAAGAATTAATTATATTTAATTACTCCTTTTTCTCAAAATTAAAATTAAATTACATTAATTTATAAATTTATCGGTCGAATTTTTGGTTTAAATTAAAAAAAACCCTTGAACGTTAATGCTACATGTTTCTCGAAAAGTCACATACCTACAATATATTATTTAATTGTCTAAATTGCAGTAGTAATTTGAAAAAATAAAAAAATGTTTTTATCAACCCGAGGGAAAAATGCTTGAACTTAGTTACTATCAGTTTTTTTTTAATCTTTGAAAAATGATATTGCTGTATTTTAGAAGCAATTTGTTTTTATGATGTTATTGAGGAAGATTCCAAGAATGATCTTTTTACCCAAGCGAGTCTGTAAACATAATTTCAGTGACTTATCATTAAGAGGAGACTAGTGATATGGTCTAATTTAAAGGAAACCTTTATAAAATAAACATTCCACATTTACCTACCTCATTACTAGTCAGAAGCTCATAAAGTACTGGATTTTGATCTTCTATTACGAAACACAGCCTCCAGTTTATGTAATCAGGGAAGGCTAACTGCTGGTCCGTTGATAATATTGTGACAATCTTTCAGTTATTAATTTTGGGTGTTGTGTCACTTTGTGACAAAGGTACCATAAGTCATTCGAAATCCCCTTTTCAAGCGCGAACGTATCTGGTCCATATCTGAATTTCATTCGCATATTCGCTATGTTTATGAGTTAACATTGTACTATCAAACGTTAATTAGGTAGCCAAGTCGAAACTACGTATTAGGTCAAATAGTGAATATTATAATATATGCGTGGCTTTAAATATGTCTACATTGACAAGAGTCATGATGTCAGGGTTGACTAGATTTGGAACTCTAGGACTGGACGGATTAGAAGGGTCACTCGCTGTGAGGGAATAAACGTCAAGCTTCTTCGGAAAAAACTCTCCCACCTTGAGTTACAAACTGGATTTATGCGATGGCACTTACTTCTCCCGTCGTTAGTACCAGCTTCTTATTAAGCTTTCAGAAGTTTTGAAGTGAAATTTTTAAAAGCAAAACGTTAAAGGATGTTGGAAGAGAAATATTGAATACGAATTTACGCTGCCCGACATACATCCTAAAATTTGTTATTGGGTACCAAATAAATATGCGGTTGGCCTTGAGATTAAAACCTCTAGCTTCAATTATCTCGTAGTAAACGTGTAAGGATAGCGAAATTGGCGAACCTAGGGGTGCTACCCTATTGACCTATTCCCGTTTATTTCCATGGCAAAGACATCTATAAGCGGACTTTTTCGTTGTTCCATTCCAACAATCTACTTTCTTGTTACTCGATCTCGTGACCATGTTTGGCTGATTTAAATAAAGTGATTTAAAAATAAAATCATGGATTTAAATCACACAATGTATTTCAATAAATAAATAAAAATGAAATGGGAAAAACTGAGCAAACTAAAATATTAAATTGTAAATAAACTTAATTAAGATTTCATTTATTGCAAGATTAGCTAGCTGATAAAAGTAAAATATTCTTTAATTATACAGAAAAAGAGCCATTAATTGTATAAAAATCAATTAATTCATAAATATCAATATTCCGAGAAAACTAAAATAATAATTAAGATTTCATTTAATTAAAGATTAGATTTCATTTAATTAAAGATTAGATTTCATTTAATTAAAGATAATATTTCATTTAATTAAAGATTAGATTTCGTTTAATTCAAGATAATATTTCGTTTAATTCCAGATAAGCTTTCGTTTAATTCCAGATAAGATTTCGTTTAATTCCAGATAAGATTTCGTTTAATTCAAGATTAGATTTCGTTTAATTCAAGATTAGATTTCGTTTAATTCAAGATAAGATTTCGTTTAATTCAAGATTAGATTTCGTTTAATTCAAGATTAGATTTCGTTTAATTCAAGATAAGATTTCGTTTAATTCAAGATAAGATTTCGTTTAATTCAAGATAAGATTTCGTTTAATTCAAGATAAGATTTCGTTTAATTCAAGATAAGATTTCGTTTAATTCAAGATAAGATTTCGTTTAATTCTAGATAAGATTTCGTTTAATTCCAGATAAGCTTTCGTTTAATGAGAAGCGACGTTTTAACTTCAAAAGTCGCCTCTCATTGGGCGTCCGTACACACGGCGATTTCGCGTTGGCGGCGTCTGTTTTTTCGGCATAGTTTTTATTTTCTTAAAATTTGAGTTTACATTTTTTCTAATGACTGTAAATTGGAAAAATATGTTGTTTTGAAAGCTGAATAGTTTGAAGGTACTGTATTTTCCGATTTCATTATCCCTTTAAGGCTTAGCAAAAAACCGATGTTATGTTCGAGAAACGTTTCCAGTTTTCTAATATTTCAACAAGCACTATATAAATAGTAACTTATGAGTCCTGGCTGTCGGAAATATTACTTCTTGGCAATATCTGGGAAGATGTTTCATTTAAGCGCCTATTGGACATTCCGCAATCTGGCAACGCTGCCCTACCCAACACGCTTTTGTTGACTATGTTTTAAAGACCCGCCGGTTTTTACGAGAGAAGCTTAGCTCCAAATATTTAAATCTTTCAATTTTCGTACACAACCATTTGGTTTCGTGCTCCACAAAACATAGTATATATTTATAACAATTATAAATGTTTTTCCCAATTCACCTTATGATTTGGATCAATACATCCTTGTGAAAAACCGAAAGTCTTCACTGGAATATTAAAATTTTCGTAATGGATTCCGTATGCATTATTTCTGTGTGTTTAACAGATACGCTTTGCTGGGTCCCAGTGGGTGCGGAAAGACGACCATATTGAAATGCGTCACAGGAACACTCTTGCCAACGACGGGTCACGTCGTCCTTCCGACCAATTCCACCAATTTCAAGGTACCTGGTAAAGGAGTTGGATATATGCCTCAAGTGAGTTTTATTTTCACTATTTAATACCGAACTGATTTACTTACCAAATTTCTATCTAATCTTAAATACAGGGTGTTTCAAAAAGTTGTGAATAAAATTTAGGGAGTTGTAGGGGGTGAGTTGAGAAGTATGCCTGTTTTTTCCCCATTTTCCTACGATGAGTTAAAAGAGCGCGTGAGAGCTTCAAAGTGTGGCCTACTAGCCCCTGGAAGTAGGCTGCAACAAGCGCAAATCCCAGCAGCAAGGAAATGCGAACATTAAGGTTTGGGTTCTCGGATAGGTAAAAAAGGACTTTATCAACAAATCGAGGTAACCAGCGTAGAAAGTAAACTTAAACAGTATTTAAAATCCCTTTTGTTTGGTTTTGCACTTGTTGCAGCCTATTTGCAGGGGCTAGTAGGCCACACTTTGAAGCTATCTCGGGCGCACTTTTAACTCATCGTTGGAAAATGGGGGAAAAACTGGTATACTTCTCAACTTACCCCCTTCAACTCATAAAAATTTTCTATAAAATACAGTTATGAGAATGTTAAATCAAAAATGCATACTTTTTTACTGTTAATTATTAAAATTACTTTATGTATAAAAACAACAAAGTACAAAATAATACGAATTATAAGTAATTAATATAGTATATATTAATTTTTCATAGAATAAGCTATTTATATTTATTTAAATAATAATAATAATAAAAAAAGGGGTGGGGCGTCGGTTTGAGCGGCAATACTTTGAAATGGGGCGGGGCGTCGGTACGAGCTGCAATACTTTGAAATGGGGTGGGGCGTCGGTATGAGCGGCAATACTTTGAAATAGGGTGGGGCGTCGGTTTGAGCGGCAATACTTTGAAATGGGGCGGAGAGTCGGTACGAGCTGCAATACTCTGAAATGGGGCGGGGCGTTGTACGAGCTGCAATACTTTGAAATGGGGCGCGGAGTCAGTACGAGCTGCAATACTTTGAAATGGGGCGGGGTGTCAGTAAGAGCTGCAATACTTTGAAATGGGGTGGGGCGTCGGTATGAGCGGCAATACTTTGAAATGGGGCGGGGCGTCGGTACGAGCTGCAATACTTTGAAATGGGGTGGGGCGTCGGTATGAGCGGCAATACTTTGAAATAGGGTGGGGCGTCGGTATGAGCGGCAATACTTTGAAATGGGGCGGGGCGTCGGTACGAGCTGCAATACTTTGAAATGGGGTGGGGCGTCGGTATGAGCGGCAATACTTTGAAATAGGGTGGGGCGTCGGTATGAGCGGCAATACTTTGAAATGGGGCGGGGAGTCGGTACGAGCTGCAATACTCTGAAATGGGGCGGGGCGTTGTACGAGCTGCAATACTTTGAAATGGGGCGGGGAGTCGGTACGAGCTGCAATACTCTGAAATGGGGCGGGGCGTTGTACGAGCTGCAATACTTTGAAATGGGGCGCGGAGTCAGTACGAGCTGCAATACTTTGAAATGGGGCGGGGTGTCAGTAAGAGCTGCAATACTTTGAAATGGGGTGGGGCGTCGGTATGAGCGGCAATACTTTGAAATGGGGCGGGGCGTCGGTACGAGCTGCAATACTTTGAAATGGGGTGGGGCGTCGGTATGAGCGGCAATACTTTGAAATAGGGTGGGGCGTCGGTATGAGCGGCAATACTTTGAAATGGGGCGGGGAGTCGGTACGAGCTGCAATACTCTGAAATGGGGCGGGGCGTTGTACGAGCTGCAATACTTTGAAATGGGGCGCGGAGTCAGTACGAGCTGCAATATTCTGAAATGGGGTTGGGCGTTGTAAGAGCTGCAATACTTTGAAATGGGGCGCGGAGTCAGTACGAGCTGCAATACTTTGAAATGTGGCGGGGCGTCGGTACGAGCTGCAATACTTTGAAATGGGGCGGGGTGTCGGTAAGAGCTGCAATACTTTGAAATGGGGCGGGGCGTTGGTACGATCTGCCATACTTTGAAATGGGGCGGGGCGTCGGTACGAGCTGCAATACTTTGAAATGGGGCGGGGCGTTGTACGAGCTGCAATACTTTGAAATGGGGCGCGGAGTCAGTACGAGCTGCAATACTTTGAAATGGGGTGGGGCGTCGGTACGAGCTGCAATACTTTGAAATGGGGCGGGGTGTCGGTAAGAGCTGCAATACTTTGAAATGGGGCGGGGCGTCGGTACGATCTGCCATACTTTGAAATGGGGCGGGGCGTCGGTACGAGCTTGAATACTTTGAAATGGGGTGGGGCGTTGGTACGAGCTGCAATACTTTGAAATGGGGCGGGGCGTCGGTACGAGCTGCAATACGTTAAAATGGGGCGGGGAGTCAGTAAGAGCTGCAATACTTTGAAATGGGGTGGGGCGTCGGTACGAGCTGCAATACTTTGAAATGGGGCGGGGCGTCGGTACGAGCTGCAATACTTTGAAATGGGGCGGGGTGTCGGTAAGAGCTGCAATACTTTGAAATGGGGCGGGGCGTCGGTACGATCTGCCATACGTTAAAATGGGGCGGGGAGTCAGTAAGAGCTGCAATACTTTGAAATGGGGCGGGGTGTCAGTAAGAGCTGCAATACTTTGAAATGGGGCGGGGTGTCAGTAAGAGCTGCAATACTTTGAAATGGGGTGGGGCGTCGGTATGAGCGGCAATACTTTGAAATGGGGCGGGGCGTCGGTACGAGCTGCAATACTTTGAAATGGGGTGGGGCGTCGGTATGAGCGGCAATACTTTGAAATAGGGTGGGGCGTCGGTATGAGCGGCAATACTTTAAAATGGGGCGGGGAGTCGGTACGAGCTGCAATACTCTGAAATGGGGCGGGGCGTCGGTACGATCTGCCATACTTTGAAATGGGGCGGGGCGTCGGTACGAGCTTGAATACTTTGAAATGGGGTGGGGCGTTGGTACGAGCTGCAATACTTTGAAATGGGGCGGGGCGTCGGTACGAGCTGCAATACGTTAAAATGGGGCGGGGAGTCAGTAAGAGCTGCAATACTTTGAAATGGGGTGGGGCGTCGGTACGAGCTGCAATACTTTGAAATGGGGCGGGGTGTCGGTAAGAGCTGCAATACTTTGAAATGGGGCGGGGCGTCGGTACGATCTGCCATACTTTGAAATGGGGCGGGGCGTCGGTACGAGCTTGAATACTTTGAAATGGGGTGGGGTGTTGGTACGAGCTGCAATAATTTGAAATGGGGCGGGGCGTCGGTACGAGCTGCAATACGTTAAAATGGGGCGGGGAGTCAGTAAGAGCTGCAATACTTTGAAATGGGGGGCGGGGAGTCAGTAAGAGCTGCAATACTTTGAAATGGGGGGCGGGGCGTCGGTATAAGCTGCAATTTAGTTCGAGTAATATTCGTAGTGACAGCTTATGGAAACTGACGCGTTGTGAAATTCACGTGGTTAGAAAATTAATATAAAAATTGGGACAACCGCTTGGGTCACGGAGGCCATCTTGAGAACAAATGTTTTCTCTTTAAGAATTACAGTGGTTGACGTTTAGATTTTCGAGATCAATATTGTTCATTAGTCAGTAACGTCTTAGATTAAAACATTCGAGTCGTACAACCATTCGAAAAGGTGAAATCAGAAACCAGTGATTCTCAGCATGCATTTAATTTATACTTAAGGAGAATCAGTAGCGGATTTACTAGGCAGATTTTTGGGGGGGGGGGGGGGGGGTCCTTTTTAAGGAAAGCATATAAACGCAAAACTTGCATGCCCCGAAGAAAAATCTATATATTTGGGCGCCTTCTGTTGATGGGGGCCCAAAGGAAAGAAACATCACCTGCGTGGGCTAGTCCCCCTAAGTTTATATTGGGCATAACAGTACATTTATTCAGCACTAGACAGTCGCGGGAGGAACCAAAATAAGGATCTACGCATTCTGGGGCACGTCAAAATTCTAAGAAGGAATTCTTCTCTAGAAAAGAGTTCTTCGTTATAATTTTTTTCCCCCTGGGAACTCGCTCAAAAGTGTCCAATGTAAAACGATTCTCCGAAAGATGACGGAATACGAGAATGCCAGTAACGTTGTAAACTAAGCCTTTGACCATACCCGATTTCATCACAATATATGAAGGAAGAAAACATACATTTTATTTATAATTTGAAAGAAAATATTTCATCGGGAATTAACTTATACCATTCGGTTTTCTGCTTATTTTCTTCAGCATCAAGTAAACCGACTAGAATATTAGCTGCCATTGTTATTTATAATTCCTCCCCCCCCCCCTTTTTTGACCAAGTGAGAATGTTCGGAGGCATTCTCACTCTTCTCAAGAGAATTCGTGAGATGTGATTAGTCTGATTACGTCACTTCCTGTGAGAAGGGCCGTAATAATTTTGAAAATTGAGAATTCGTTCTATCTATCAAGGGAAGAATTCTTAGAATTTTGACGCGCCCCTGGCGAAGCAAATCCTCCCCATCCCCCTCACCCCTACCGCCTATACTACCTCTTGCCATCTACAAAGCAGTTACCGGTGGGATGCATTGGGGGATTTTTCATAAAATTTTTCACCACCAGGTGGATTCATGTAGCCAGTTTGGCCAGTCATTAGCCTAACATTAAACTTACGGGTGCCTTGATAGTCTTCTGGTCTTTGGGAACCAATGAAATACCGGGCAGTTTAATTGCCGTCACTGTGCAGGGAAATTCGAAAAATTTAAGGGGTCTTCCCTAAAGATTGCTTAGCAGGTTACATTACCTTCAAATAATTTAACAGCCGCTAAGTTATCATTTGTAAAGTCAGTAAGCTAGTTCGATTATGAATTAATGTGTATTAAATAATGAATTTTATTCGTAGACATCATTTATTATTTCTCCGTATTTAGGAATTGTCACTTTTTCCCGATTTGACCATACAAGAAACGCTGTGGCTGTTTGGTCGAATCAATGGCGTGAAGTCCACCCTCCTCAAAGAGAAAATTCGAAGGTGGAGCAAAGAGTTCGGTTTGCCACCGGGACACAGGCTAGTCGGGAATTTGAGGTATTTAGATTTCACTTTGTAACATTGCGTATTATCCAAAGTCCTGTAGATCGAGTGAAGAGTTTCTTTGCGAATTGCCATTGAGGGGAAATAGGTCTGGGAAATTTACCAGAATCTGATTGACAGATCTGCTATTACGCCCACTTGGCTCGATGGCGAGTGGGCGCTGTGTGCCCCTGATGAAGTGTTTACATTAAACATTTAAAATGGTAATGACTTGGCAGCCAATAATTTCACACTGGCTAGTGGATTTTCATCCATACCTTATTGTGGTCCTTTAAAACCATTTGTGGAGATTTTTAAACAATCTATTGTCCGCTTAGTAGTTTCTGAAATACTTTCCTGGTTTTCTAGTGGTGGGCAAAAGAGGAGAGTGTCCTTGATTTGCGCGTTTCTTCACGACGCCCCTCTCCTGATTCTGGACGAACCGACGGTGGGCATCGATCCCATCCTCAGAAGGACGATCTGGGATTTCATGATTGAGTTGACCAAGACGAGGAATACGACGATACTACTCACTACGCATTACATCGACGAAGCCAAGGACGCCCATGTTGTGAGCGAGACCATTTTACTTCTATTATTCTAACCTTCCATGTGTCACGATCACACCACCTACCAAATGATAGACTTGACAGAAATCCTGTCAGTTTAACTTAGAGTTGGAAATGGAGGGTAATTGGCGTGATTAAGTTATAACAGTATCTTCAAATGCAGAGATTCTACTACCTATAAATCCTTAATTTTCTTCAAAGTCCCTAATCTATTCTGAATTCGGAATTCGGTTCCTAAAGTACCCTAATCTATTCTGAATTCGGAATTCGGTTCCAAAAGTACCCTAGTTTCAGCACCATCGCTTATAAATATCTATTCAAAGTCATTTTAGAAAATGCCCGAAGCCGAGTAGTGTTAATGCACAAAAGCTTAAAATTATGAACTGCTAGTGATAATGAAGAATTAAATCCATTTAAATAAATTTTTCTTATAGATAATTGAGTCGAATTAATAATTTACATGGATATCCCTTTTATTAAATAATTATTTTTATTATTTTAGTGTGAACCCTGATAAATGTTTTTCTTATTTTAAATATCGGATTAAGTTAATTGAAAGAATAATCTACTAGCAATGTCTCAAAATAACATCTATTTCTTAATAAGTCACTAATCATTTCTAAAAAAATAAACTTAATTGAATTGAACTTTAAATATTTTTCCAGGTAGGCCTTATGCGAGAAGGAAAATTATTGGCTGAGTCCAGCCCTTCCAATATACTGTCGCATTTCAACGAAACGAGTCTGGAACGATGTTTTTATCGCATTTGCGTCAAAGGAGAAGCTGAAAACGAAGCCAACAAAACGTGTGACAAAGACGATCCTGAAAATCAAACATTGCTGGTCAGGATAATTAAATTACTTACACGAAATACTAAGAATAAGAATTTTGAAAACTTTTAAATCCAAAGTCTAGAAATATTTAAAAATTGAGTCTTTAACAAAAGGGTATCATGGATAATATAATACTTTTATTAATAAAATGTATTATATTATCCATGATACTCTTTTGTTAAAGACTAAATTTTCAAATAAAAAGGATACCTACATGTAGTACAGTTGCGCTCATGAAAACTATAACTAGGTATTTTCTAGCGTAGTATTGGTTTGACGTACTTAACTTTCACGCGGTCATAGGCTCCAATAAGCTAGCACGTTATAAAATTAAATCTAGAATATCTCAGACCACAGCTGGAAATTGGTTACGACACAGTACCTCGGTTAGTGGCGTTCGGAATTATCTTCAAACCTTTGCTAATTGAGTCATTGATAAGTAAGCTTTACTTCAAATAAGTTTTTTGAAGTTAGTTGGATCCCCGAGATTGCGATACAGAACGTAGTTGGTTACCAGACTCGTAATTCTTTTAAAATTTCAACATTACAGGTGCGCCACGACAAACTTCCCGCGATTGAAGCGAATGGAGTTGCCAACGGATCAGCGCCGCATTCCGAATCTCTGAAGAAAAAAGGTACTTGTAAGCTGCCTTCAATGTCGGAAGTGAAATTCGTTGCGAAGAAAGTTATACCGTCTTTAATAACGAAGAACTTTAAACTACTGCAAAGAAATTGGTTCCTTTTATTCTTACAATTCGTGCTTCCCGGTTCGACGGTGTTTTTGTTCGGACTTTGCATCGGGGGGAAAGTGTTCGACCTGCCGCTGGCGGTGGTCAACGACGAAGACCCTCACGACCTCAGCCTCGAGTTCCTCAGGCACCTTCGTTCTTATCCCGTACTTCAGGTCAGTAAATTTGTTTGATCGTCGTTTGTCGTGTCATTTGAATGAACGCATTTTCTATTTGGTCTAGCACCGGTTTCCCGATATGGAAAACGCGGTCCAATCCGTCAAATCCGGGGACAATAGAATGGTGCTTCATATTCCGCACGATTTTACGTATTGCTTGCGAAATCGCATCACTCTCGGAATCTTCACCAACGAAGCCACCCTGAAGTGCGCTTCCGTTTACCTTCACGCCGATACCACGAGTAAGTGATAAGACGCTTAGAAAGGGTTTTTCATTTTAAGCAGTGCTACGCGGAACTATCTCGTGCCCCAAATCTTTTCGCTACTGTTTCTTATCTTTCGAACTAATTTGTGAAATACATTTTCAGTATAGATCATTGATTCTTAAGGGCTGTTCTCATTTAGGCAAATGTTTATAGTCTTTGAGACCAATTCATGAAACTAAACGTTAAGTAATAGCGTCAGTCAGGAGCTGTTTGTATTTTTTTTTTTGGGACCAGGCTGTTAAATAAAAATGTTCGTAGTTTTTGAGATCCCTAAGCCTAAGATCGATATAGTAATAGAAAACCTAAGATGTCACTGATCCTAAGGAACAATATAAATTTAAATATTATTTTCACGATTTAATTTTGTCGTACATGAAGCATTTGAAAAACCCCGCGCGAGCATTTGTGTTATAATATTGTATATGAAAACGTTTTCTGTTACTTTTCAGATCAAATAATATCATTGGAAATGCAAAACATGGTTATAAAATCGTTCGAAAGCTTCGAAATGGAGTTCATTTCTAATTATACAGACGCTTCGCCTCTTGTGGCTACTTTACCGTTAAGGGTACGCGACTCGAGGATTTGGTTGCTTTTAAACCAAGTTCCAAATTACACATCTTCTTTCTGCAGATTGCTAAACCCATATTTGGAAATTTGGATATGAAATTCAGCGAGTACATAACGTCTTCGATCCTGTTAGTTTGTATCCACTTTCTGGCGTCGGCTTTAACCGGAATCAACTTGGTGCTGGAGCGACACAGCGGCGTCCTGGAGCGGTTCGAAGTCTGCGGCGTTACCAAAACTCAAGTCTTCACGGCTCAACTCTTGATGAATATGATCATCGTGCTGATCCAAGTAGCTCTGATGCTCGGCACTCAATTCACGGTGTTCGACACCAAAATGCAAGGCAGCTTCGTCTTAGCAATCACTCTTATTGTTCTTCAAGGATTTTGCGGAATGGTGTTCGGTAAATATCCACAATTGGTTTTCAACTGGGTACTCTCCACTCTTTTTGGAGCGGGTTGAAATCGAAATGAGCTTTAATGTTCACACTGCTCTAACGAACCATATTTTAAGGGCCATAGAATGATTTTAAGAATTCCGGTAGAATCTCGGGTTATCCCGTCTCCCGCCCCCCCGTGATACAGAAGTACCGCCTCATTTCCGAAAGCACGTGATTCTGTAGCCCGGCCCTCAAAATTCAAACGATTCTGTGCCGCTTTAAAATGCTAAATCGAACGAATTTTTATACGTAATTGAGCACAAATTATAAATCTTAGACTATTTAATATTATTATTACTTATTTTGAGTACGTTACACCTTCAATTTTGTCACCGAAGTATTTAATAGCATCACAGCGGCTCTATAATTCGTGTTAAACTTAAAATATTTTGAAAATCCTGTAAGTTTGAGTTTAATAATTAAAGTATTATTGAGTTTTAGACTTAAATTTGCATATAATATTATATATTTTAGAAACTATGAAGAATATCGAAAATAAATTAACTGCTTGAGCTAGATAAATATCTACTTATTATACTTATTTATTTAAGTTGTGAAAATTGATATTGGTTTTTATTTTTCCCATAACCAGGTTTTTTGGTATCAGCTCTCGCAACTGACATTACGTCGGGAATTCTTGCCGGAATTGGTGTATTTCTTCCTAATCTAATCCTTTGTGGTAAGTCTGTCTTTTTCCCTCATATCTGGAAATTATATATTCATACACTTGGTATGTCCGAGGAAGACTATGGTGGCCTTGATGATTTTCATAGAATTGGGCGTGGCTTACAGATTTTCGTTCGTGACGTCTTCGACCTAATTTAAGCCACGCCCGTTTCTCGAGACTCATTCGCAACTGGGGGCAGTGGTGGTGTGGCTGAATGTTTAGCACTTTCCCGAGGAGCCGGGTTCGATTTCAGCTTGGGGCACTGGATAAAAATAATCGGAGCTCTCCTTCTTCACCACTGGTTAAGGAGTTTTCTCCAAGATCTACGGTTTCCACTTCCATTTAAACTTGTTAAGTTTAACGGTAATAGTGAGTGTAGTGAGCTGTTGGCTCGCGTGGCATGAATTGCTTGCCACCACCCTCCTACGCATTTTAACACGGCCACCTGAATTAAGAGGCATTAAATTTCCTAGATGACTAGGGATGCACCGATATATACGCCGATATACTGGCCTATTTTTCTAATATTGGTATCGGCCGATATTGGCCGATACCGGTATTTGAAAAATAAGATAATTCTTTAATGGTAATATTTTATTTGACTTCAGAAGCTAGATCATACCATTATTTTAGACAGGGGGTAACGAGTGTAAACAAATAAAAAACGACGATATTCGCTTTGTGATAGAAAATAGGTATAACGCAATACAAAAATAAACATATTCGGATCTGCTCTTGCAAACTTTTTTCATGAAAAATTAGAATAAAATGGTATGACAGTGTACTGAACCGTCTTTTCAATGATTTGATAATATACACTATTGTTATGATAGATAACTGTTAATGTCGGCCGATATATCCGCTGAACCCATATCGGCGCATCCCTATAGATGGGATGGTGTCTTGGGTACTACAAGCTGACTTTATTTATCCTTAGACATTACAAGTGTATACGTACATAGTTTCCTGCCCATACTCATTACCTTGAACTCACAAATGATTATATTTTTTTTAGGATTTGTGTGGCCACTAGAGGGCATGCCAAAGCCACTGATGTGGTTCGCTCGTTTCGTACCAGTGACTCAAACGAATGAAGCCCTGCGCTCGGTGATTACGCGAGGCTGGGGAATCGAACACTTCCAAATTCAGATGGGACTTTTGAGCGTTATCTTTTGGTCGGCCTTTTTCCTCATCGGGGCATTAGTTGTATTCCGATTACAGAAATGATTAGCGAATGTATTTAATTCGGGGATTGGAAATCCATATATCATATTTATCAATATTTGTAAAGCAATCAACGAATCAAACGTAAGTTGGCGGAGCAAAGTGAATGGTGGCCACAGTTCTTCTTAGAGATGATTATTAAAAACTAAGCAACCGAAGTCGAAATGTTTCCTGCCTACTTGTAGTCTGTAAATAAAAAACTCAAACGGAACAGATTTCGTAAATACATTCAATAATAGAGATTCTTTGAAACGAATCTGAATTTTCAGAATTACCAAAATTCAGAAAATGTGTAATACATTTATTTAGTCGTACTGTATTTAAGATTACGAAAATGTTTCGTAAACGGAATCACGTTTCTGTAAATTTGTTATAAATTTCTGATTTTTTTAAAAACATCTTTGCTTATGTAATAAGTGGTTTTCAGAATCTTTATAAACTGTAATAAGATCTCTCGATAAGAATAGACGTCTAATGATTCTGAAAATCTTTTAACTAAATAAGTGATTCAGAAAACTAATTAAAAAATGATTCTAAAAACTAATATTCATAAAAAATGATTCTGAAAATAAATATTCGTAGAAAATTATTCTGAAAACTAATATTCGTAGACAATGATTCTGAAAACTAATATTCATAAAAAATAAAAATTCTGAAATCCATTTTTCATAACCAAAACTAGTATTATAACCCATTTTCATAAACAAAATGATTCGGAAATGCAATTTTTATAAGAAAATAGAGTTTGAAATCCTTCTTTTAAAACCAAAACGAGTTTAAAATCATATTATCATAACAAAAAGAAATTTGAAATATAATATTAATAAATTTAATCTGATAACCAATTTCCATAAAAATTGGTATAAAGAACCAATTTCCATAATAATTGGTATGAAGAACCAATTTCCATAATAATTGGTATGAAGATCAAATGAAAAAATTTCGAAATTGAAACACGACTCATGATGTTAGAGGTATCCCGGTGATTTTTATGATGTGCCAATAATTATGTAGTTAGGAAAGGACACTTACGGCTAAAGTATTAGAACTTACAGAGGTCTACTCTTCAATAAATAGATATTTAGGTTTTACAGTAATTTTGAAAGTTAATTTAAAGAGTGGTTGCCAAAATTCACCTAAATAGTTCCAATGGAAAGGACTTATCTTGTTAACGTTTTAAATACCTTGTGATATTTTTACCTTTCGTTAAATATGTAATATGACATAAGTAATTGTAATAAATAAAAAAACCTTACGAATAATGACAATATTTTTTGTTAAATGGTACGTGAGTGGAATTCTCAAAAGTTTCAGAAAATTGCTTCAATCGCCTCTCAAAACAGCCAACATCAGTTCAATACCGCGTTGGAAACCAGTGATTGGAAACTGCTTCAACGGATTCTAAAAGAGATTGGGAGCTAATTTGTTCATATAAAAATCTGTGGAGAGAGACACTGCTTTCCCTTAAAAAAAAATAATTAATTTTCTATGACTTTCCACAAATGTTTTTTTTTCTAAATGAAATATACGGTTAAGTTAAGCGAGTCACTTAGGCAAGTCACCATGGGTCGGGTTCATCTGATGGACATAATACACTGGCGGTCCCGCTTTTCGAAAACTTGGAGACAAAATGAAGGAAAGAGGTGCTGGTTGAACTTTACCGAGGCCGCTCAAATTTCGATTTCACCATGTAATAATAATAATAATCAGCTAGGCTAATTCCCAAGGCCCCACCTTAGGCCTAGGTCATCGAGCGACTTTTAAAGACTTTTAATTCAGGTGGCCGGGTTACAATGCCATGCGAGCCAACAGCTCCCTACAATCACTACTACCGTTAACCTCTACAAGATTTTATGGAAGGGGAAACACTTATCTGGCAATGATTCACCACTGGTTTTCAAAACCACCAAAGCAGTATCGGGTCAAGGCCCGTTGGATTTGGCCTACCTGGACACATGGCCAGTCTGCCTCAGGTCGGCTGATCCCAAAATGCTTTTGCGCACTTGCTTCTCTGCTTATAACACTATGATTAACAGTTTCTTGGGTTAAAAAAATTAATTAACCCAGATTCTGAGAGGAGGAGCCCTGACAAATATTTGTTGCCACGGAGAAAATGAAAATAACTCACTTTTTAAATATTTATCATTAAACCCTTCCCCTTCGAGAAGTAAAATTGTTTCGGTCAGTTGAAAGATATTTTTCGGAATTTTAAACGTTGGACCCTTAAACCTATTACCCCATAGTTTGTGAGCCCTCGCAAAATATTCAATTATGTATGACCAAATCAAGATAGCACTATTCTGAAGGTAATGGGCCAATTGCGCAGTTACCATTTCCGCAAATGCAATTTCGCGGTTTTCCATTTGCGCAGTTTTCATTTGCGCAGTATCCCATTTCCGCAGTTTTCCATTAGCGCGTTTTTCGTTTGCGCTTTTTCCGTAAGCGCAGTATCCCATTTCCGCAGATAATTTCCATTTGCGCGGTTTATCATTTGCGCAGGTTTTTCATTTGCGCAGGTTTGTCATATAGAGGTAGTTATATCAAGGCTAGCGCGCGAAGCGCGCAACGGTTAGGTTAGCCGGGCGCGCCTCAGGCGCGTAGGCACCGTTTTCATATAGGGAAACCGCGCAAACGGGAAACTGCGCAAACGAGAAACCCGCGCAAGCGGGAAACTGCGCAAATGACAAAGTGCGCAAATGGGGAGCTGCGCAAATAGCAATTCCGCAAATGGGAAACGCGCAATTGGGAACGTGCGCAAACGAAAACTGCGGAAGTGGGAAGTGCGCAAATGGAAACTGCGCAAGTGGACCCATCAGATTCCCCACATTTTAGTTCAAAAAGGTTTTTACGAGAATCACTATTAAAACCTCACGAAATGTTTACTCATTTTTTTTATCTTGCTATGTTATACGTGGTGTCCGTGTTCTTTGGGTCTGAATGAGTAGAATACGTCTGATGAACATGGGTCCCTAAGTGCTTCGTTTCAGAGATATGGGCACCCAAAAAACAACCCCCAAAACCGATGCACAGCCTTAAAACTGGCGGATCATATTTTTCTTTGAATCAAATGGTTTTTATCGAGGGGTCGGACACTTGCCATTATTTTGTTTGGGATTTCGGGATTTCGTAAAGATTTTGGTGATTTTATACTTACCTTTTGAAGTGATTTTGGGATTTCAATGTTAATTTACCATAGAGAGAGTTAAAAGATTTTGCGATTTTAGTGTACGGGATTTTGGTAAATGTCTGACCCCTCGGTTTTTATCGTTTATTCCCATTCGACCGAAATCCCATTCGACCGAAAGAATTTTAAAATGTAGCCCAATTGGCGGGGTGATTTGGTATTTTATTTATAAGGTATGTTCTATCGAAGATACATGTTTAGGTTAGGTTAGGTTAGGTTAGGTTAGGTTGGGTTAGTTTAGAGTTGGTTAAGTTTACTATTTCAGTTTTGGTTCAGTTACTTTTCTTGACTAGGTGAAGATAATTATTATTGATATATAAATACCCTCCTTTATTAGCTATCCGCTCCATTGCAAACGACTTCAGTAACTAAATTGAAAACATAGCAAAAGCCAATTTATATAGCAGCGTTCGGTCGAATGGGACACATAAAAGCGTTCGGTCGAATGGGACACATAAAAGCGTTCGGTCGAATGGGACACATAAAAGCGTTCGGTCGAATGGGACACATAAAAACCGCACGTTTCGGCGGAATTCAGTCGAATGGGACACCTCAAAAACCGCCTTCGAACGAATGGGATTTCGGTCGAATGGGACTAAAGCGTTTTTATAATATCATCAGCTATTTTTTATCAGCGCAGCGATAAACCTAATAACAAAGGACAAAATTTCTTTAATGAGCTTTTAGAAGTTAGATATTTTCTGGCAAACAATACAAGCTATGTATTTGTTAACGTATGTTTTCGTTGTCAGGCATAAACACGTTTGGTTTTAGTTAAACAACAATAAGTTTAATATACAAGTAGCTTGCTAGTCCTAAAAAACGTCGAATGAAATGTACATGTTGTGGTCGTGGAAATTCTTTTACACATTGGATTATTTGTTCTCCGGTTCTCATTCCTTTTTCACTAATTTCAAATCCAAGAAAATTATTGTTTGATTGAAGGAAGTAACATTTCTTCCAGATGCTCTAAGCCTTGGTCTTCGTCAATAGAAGGAATTAGCACATCGTCTAATTACATGAGTGCTATGGCGTATCGGAGCGGACCGATAAAGGCATTCATCATCCGTAGGAAGACGCAAGACGGCTGGACCATTCGTAAGACCAAATGGTAGATGTAGGTGTACAAAATGCCGTTCTTGGTAGAGGAATTTTATAATAGCCCAAAGTTAAGTCAACGCTCGTGAAGTACTTGTTTTCTCTTAACCGTTCCAGTTTATCGTTGACCAACGGTAGGGGAAAAGCGCCCTTTTTCGTAATCCAGTTTAACGCTCGGAAATCAACGCAAAGGCGATCATCACCATTTCTCTTCTTGATAATTAGTAAAAAGTCGTGCCGTTATAAGCGTTGGTTCCTTTGATCCTGTGATCAATTCAATCATTGCTTCTTCGGTTAAGCCGGATAAACGAGCTTTAGCAATTTTGTCGTGGTAGTACCGTTTTAGCGTTTCACCCAGTTTTCTAAACCTTTGATTCATTTCGCGGTGCAACTTTTGGGTGTCTCTTAGCGGTTGGAAACCACTTTTTTAAGATTTATTGACAAATAGTTACACCAAAACAAAAATTTAGTCCAAATGGAAGAGGTAGTCTTCCAAAGAAGCACCCGGCCGAAAAGTGCTCAAAACAGAGGCGGCGTTTCCTTTTTGAACCGCAATCGCGATGCGTTGCACCAGATACTCTACGGAGCGCGGCTCGGAAGAGATGTCTCGAATCCTACGGCCTATGGCGTGAATTAACGACAAAGCATCGCGACCGAAAGCGCCAAGGGTTTCAATGGCCACTGGATGGAAGATGAATTTGCTGCCGAGATCCGAATACTTGGATCTCTTCTTTGTTTCAGCCTGGGTAGCGGCCCAGAGAGGGGCTGAAGATGAAGAGACCAAATAGGAAGGAGCTAGGGGGTCCGTGCATCTAAAATCCCAAACGATGGCTTTACCACCCGACCACGGCGAGAAAGTCCGGGTGGCTCCAGAAGGGAAGGAACGCCAGCAGAAACCAGGGAGCGTTTCAGAAGGTCATTTACGGCACCGTGGCGCGACAAGCGACCCGAACTTCGCTTACAACTCAAGCCGTGGGTGCCCAAAGAGTCAACCTGGCCACCGCAAACACACGTATGAGGGACGCAAATTTGGGCTCCCAAACGTAGACCGACAGCTATCCTAAAAGAGTCATCGTCTAGAAGAGTGCCCAAGGATGGCGACGGAAGGGCGTTGAGCCAAGCACCCAATTCTTTGGAGCTCACTGACAGTAAGCGAGCCTTGTCGCGGTCGCTAACAGCGCAATCCGACAAATGGTGCATGGACTTGTCGATGATCGAAGCCTCCCAAACGCGTTGGTAACCCCGCTGATCCGGAGATGGAAGGGCTTCACTTGTGGATAGGCCCCACTCGCTAAGGGCATCGCGAACTACCGAAACTGACGGGTCGACAACAAGATTAGGGAGAATATCTTTCACCAAATCGGTCACACTGTGGATTGAAGAAAGAAACGCCGGAAGAGCGAGTTTGGAAGAGTGCCGAATGCCTAGGCCCCCTTTAGCGACAGGGAGAGATACCTGTTCCCACGAAAGCTCGTTTTGTAGTGCCAGCCTGAGGGTGTTATCAAACGAGGCTAGGCCTTCCTTGTGGAGCCAAACAGGAGCGCTTCTCAGGAGAAATAGCAACTTAGGGATGGCCAAAGAATTTTTCAATAAGAAAAAGCCGTGATGTGCCGAAACATGCTGGGGGTTCGAAGACATGACCTTCAAAGATTCTGTTTTAATGGCGAGGCATTGCGAGATCGCCACGGGTGAGAGGGGCGCGCCCAAAAGGGTGTAATTGACCCGATCGACAACTTTTATACCTGGGGCAGCTAACTCGAACATAGATTTCAACTGATGATCTTCAAACTCTCCAGCATTGAGGATAAGGAGCTCACGTTTGGAGGGGTTAAGCTCGAGGCCGAGAGCAATGGAGAGCTCGTTGAGGAGGCCCAGGTCCTTCAAAACAACCTCAGGGCTGTCACCCAGAGAGGAATCGTCCAGGTACCATACATTAAACTGAGAATCCATTTTTAAAGCCACTTGATGGACAATTAGACAAAATTGGGCGGGGCCTAAGCGATCGCCCTGTTGAACACCCGTCGCCGAAGATATTAGAGCGTCGCCGAAGGTAAGATGGGACGAAAACCGATAACATTGGCGGAGAAAAAGATATAATTCCGGGAGCGACTTGAAGACAGCTTCGAGTAAGCGATCTCTACGCACCATATTAAAAGCGTTGCGAAAGTCGACTTTGAGTAATACTTTGGCATCGAGGTGGGAGTGATTGACAAAACTCCAAGCGGTGTGGGCCGCGGCTTCGGCACCCCCGCGAGTACCGAAACCCAGCTGCACTGGGCGAAGGTTGGGCCCGAGCGATGGCATGATATGCGAGCACCCTAACTTAGCGACAAGGCGACGGAACGTGTTACCCACAGCGATCGGGCGTATGCCCCCGTCTTTTTTCTTCAGGGCGCATAAGGAGGCGCCGTAGAGAATCGGGCAGATATAGTATGGACGTTGGATTCTAGTCTCTCGAACAATATTTTGGTGGATCTCTTAAGTCGTTGTAAGTCGTTATGAATCGTAACGCCGTCAGACCATCCGTACATCGCCGCCATATCGTCCACTTTCTTTACCCACATCTCTGACGTTTGATGCGGTGCGGACTCGGGATCGAAGTTTGCAATGATTTTGCTGACGTCTCCTCATTGATGATACGCGACGTTGGGCGCTGGGGAAAAGTGTGCATTCACGTTGCCACCTTACCCTGGTCCGGCATCCAGTACATTTTGGTTGCCCGCGAAATTCTGTTGTTGCATTGCAGTCATCGTTGCTGCTCAGCACTCGTTACGGCGGTCTTTATCGCTTCTTCAAAAGCCCCTAAAGCTATGAAACCGGCTGCAGAAGATGCGTCTCTTGTTTCCTTGAGATTGCTTAAGTTATCTTCTTCTTGACTAACTGCCATCGTGTATAATTTTTGTCCACTTTAATAAAGTGAGAGCCGCAGCTTCGTCAAATAAAGCTGGAGTGGCGTAAGCGCCTGTGCTAGCTCTGCTTGGAAATTCGTTTCCGTAATCTAGCAGATTAGGACTTTTTTCAACTTGGTCGTTCGAAGGGTCCGCACTTTACAAAAAAAAGCGTACAAGATTCAGAATCAAGGAATCTTAGAGTTTATTCTCGTTGATTCCCAAAATAATTTATTCCATTTAATTCCGTGATTTCGCCTTGATTCCTTTCTGATTCTTTCGTAATCGAAATTGATTTTCTGATTTCACCTTCAATTCCGTGGATTCCTTCAAAAAAACCCTTGACTCTGCTTGATTTCAAGATTCTGCTAAGATTCCCAATAATCACAGTTTTACGTAAATTACGTATTTCATAATTGATCCCTCATACTCTTAGTTGATTCTGATTAAGGTTATTTCTTTGTTTATTTTTAAAGGGAACAGGAAATGTTATATTTTGCATTTCAAGGGGTTCGCAACCTACGTTGCAGCATTTGAAATTATCAGTTTGATAATGATGTTTTGTATCCCTCCAGCAGCATCATCGTTCACTAACGTCGTAAGTATTCCCACTACAACCGTCTTTTACAATTTTTCTGAAAATCAGGTTGCACATCCCTTTAAAATAATACTAAAAACTTCACCTCTATCGGAAGACATACGCAACCTCCACCGTCCCCACTGGCCTTGGAAGGCTAATGCCCTATCCCCACACCGACCTCATTATGGATTTGTAAACTACGTTGGCCTTAGTTGACTTGCTAATTCTACTGCTACGTCTCACGTTGGCTAGATGAGAACATGACATGAGCATGGCCGGATTATCACTATTGGGGGTCCTGTGCCAAGTAGAATTTGGGGCCCCTAAAAACATTAACACCTTACTTTTTGACTCTATTAACGCCAGTGTGGTTATAAACATAAAATACCAAAATAATGACTGTATTCAATATTTATTTTTAAACTCGGGGGCCCCTGTGCCATGGCACACTTGGCACATGCCTTAATACGGCCCTGAACATGAGACATTAGTCGATCGTTAAATTTTGTCAATACACCGTGATATTGTAGTAATATATTTACGTAACCTCGACTAGCCCGTTTCGTAGATTTCATCACACCGTTGAAATAAATTATGACGTCGCAACATGGTCGTTTATCTAAAAAAAATGCATATAGTTCACGTTTTCTTCGTTAGGCTATCGTCCAGATCCCACTTTTGAGATGTTATCGTGTATTTTCGTTGTCAGGCATAAACACGTTTGGTTTCAATGTCAAGTAGCTCTTTTATCAACCGTGTTCGCTATCGTCGTAATCAAAACAAGATAGTTAAGCTACATTTTGACCAAAAAGGCGGGTACTTATAGGTACCCTTTGCGTCGATTGGCTCGTCTGTAAATTTGACGATAACTTAAATTATAGTAATTTTTAAGTATAAATTTTATATGGGATATATAATTATGGTTAAAGTCTACTAAGAAGAGTATAAGTTGTCAAATTATAATTATTATACGAAGTTATTGTTTCGCTATTTTGGATTTTAGCTTCCTTCGCCATTAATGGATGGCACCACGCTCTAATCTAAAGTCGCTTTTTTCGAAGTATCGGATAGAATCATGGCCATCTCTAATAACAGGGACCTTTTCATAATACAGGTGGCAATGATAGAGCCAACAATTGCCTTAATATACAAATGTACCATAGTTACATGGCGAGTACACCCGAGCAACATCGGTGATCAAAACGGAATAATCCCCAACACAACGATTAAGCTAGAAGGGGGGAATAAAAAAAAGAAAAAACAGATTAGATCGTGCGGTTGTTTGTCTAGAGGGTATCGCCATCTATCGTAGATACTGTTCCAAATAAAGTTAAAATTATATCTCTGTCAGATGTTCGTCACAGATATTTTTAATTTTGAATCAACAACAGAGTGACCACACTTCCTGTGTTTTATAATGTTGCTATGTTTCGAATGCCTTCCTGTAATTTGACAACTATCCCATATTTTCCTATTTTTCGTTCTTCACGCTTTGATTAAAATTTAAATTTAAGGCTCTCAAAAACAGCCCGCCTTTTAAAAAAGCACTAATTTCATTGGCTTTTAAGTTAAAGGCTAGCTGGGGTTTTAAAATGAAAATGTAATATTATTTTAATACATTTATCTAGTCACAAAGTCTGTGATGTTTTCTTATTAAATGAAATATTACTATTGAACTAAAGTTCCTTTAAAAGCATTTGTTTTATCTTTATTAGGATTATTCCTAAAAATGTTCTTTAAATGAACCTGCACGTTGCTATATTTTCCTTTATTTACGTAAATATTACTTTTATAATTTCCTATATTTACCTAAAAATTATTTCTATAATTTCCTATATTTACCTAAAAATTACTCCTATAATTTCCTAAATTTACCTAAAAATTACTCCTATAATTTCCTATAAAATGTATTAAATTTCCTATAAAATGTATTAAATTTCCTATTTGTCCTTAAAAAAATTGTAGGGTTTCCTGTGGTCACCCTGCAACAACTATCACCTCTAAGTTTTAAATGCGGTCAGAAATATTTCAAACCTTTTCATTCAGGGCAAAAATGTAAGGTTTTTTGGTGTGGAACATCAACACTTCTTCCATTTCCCGAGGGGCTAACCACTCTTAGAAAGTCTGTACACCGGATTACGCTTAGATTACCACTGCCAAAGGCAGGGACTTCAAAGATTACGCGTATTCCCATTAGTACAGTCAAAGGTACGGCTCTGTACACCGATTACGCGGAGTGATCAGCCCCTCGCCATTTCCCGCTCCCTCCTATGGATTCGATTTTTTTGGCGCTGGTTAGTGATTTCCCGCCTAAATTGTTAACATAAAAAACATAAAAAACCTTAAAAAAGACTTGGGTTATATTCCCCTTAAATTAGATGGCGTCCAATTTGAAACGTTCGGTTTCTAGCAATTTGAATTCATCGCCCAGTTTCAAAACTATAATTTGCATTACATCGACAGTAATATAAATTTTTCTACATTTTCGGCTTGTCTATTTCTTTTAGTTTATTTGAAACTTTTATGTTTTATTAAAGCGATGGTAATTAATTAATATCAGGCTATTTAATTTTAAATCGTTACTCACTTAGTTTCCAGACGGTTAGTCACTGTCGATACCGTAATTTCTTGGTCGCTTTGTAGAGTAATTGAATCCATATTTATTTTCACCTTCGCCCAAGACGTTTGAAAAGGCAAAGTTCTAGGTTTCCTTCTTTTAGCTTTCACTTTTGTATTGGAGGTAGCCGCTTTTAAATTCCCTTAACTTGTAACTTCGAATTGAAGATCTCTCGGCCGAAGTACCACGTATCGGTTTTAAATAAATAAATATATTTAAGTTTCCCCAAACGTTAATGGTCTATTTTACCTATTTGACGTTGGTCAATGCCTTCGGTATAAGCCTAGCTAATTTTCATAATTATTATTACTATTAAAGGGAGCGTAAAATAGTACATTCAATGGTGAACCGATTAATTTCAATTATTCCGCTAGGATTGCTGGTTATTGTTGGTCTATTTTACCTTTACGGCGTTGGTTAATAATACCATTTTCCCTCTCCTTAAAAATATTCATTAGTAAAAATTCGTAGCCCTGCGTAAAAGCCATCTCCCCAGATTTAGCTCTCATTCATAATAGTGTATCTTATGAATGCGCTTTATTTTTAATTGTCATAAAGAAAATTAGGATTGCCACGATATTTTTCAGATGTATTTAAGTTGCCAAAATGTTCAATGTTTTTCGCTCCGGTTTTCCTTGAACTCCGCTCCTGGTACCACTCGCAGCCCTGAATTGATTTGTTAGTGCCATAAATGGGTGTGCGGCCCATATTTCGTTGTTCCGTGAAAATTGTTTAAAGAACCTCGATACTCAGGTTGAGGAGTGTCGTACATCCCGTCACCAATTGGGCAGAACTAAGGTCAGCCCCTTGAGGCTAATTCAGCCGAGTCCACTGTCGACTACGTGATTGACCGGGGTCAGGGCTAAAAAGTGTTGGGATTCGAAATCACTCATCTTTCCGATCGTGGATCATGAGAATCAGTGTGGTTCGCCAATTTTAAGTCCTGCCTGAGTTGACGAAAGTAAAAATTTCCGGGAACCTACACGTCAATTTTAACGGAGGGCGATGAAGTCAACCTCCTCAAACAAAGTGGTAGTAAGGCCAGCGTCAATCCGCCACTATTGAGCTGAATCAAGATAACGAGTACTGGTGCGCCAACTGCCTTTACGCTTCTTTGCGCGGAAATTCTATCATTCCCGAACATCTACAGACTGGCCGCCGCTAGAACATAGCTCCGATTTGATTACGCTCAGCAGCGACGTTTATGGATTTCGGCGGCGCAAAGGGCAAAATATTATCCCCTCTAAAAAATAAAGCGACGTAGAAAAACTTAAGAAAAATTTGTAGACGGTGGTGTTGGATCACTATGCTCTAGCCGCAGCATCATTCCTAAGACTCCCAATCACCAACTCAAGTAAAAACGTGTATTGTTTCTTGTATGGGACCAATGACAAGGAGACTACCCGAGGTGGTTATCACCGATTTTGTTGAAACTCGGGACTTAGGTAGACCTTATGGTAATATGAAAATTTCCAAAAGGAAAAGTTGCAATGGGCCTTAGTTTTCCCATGACAACCAAAAATGTTTTTGATCTCTCAAAACAAAGGTCCATTTATAAAAGCATAGGATTTGCTTGGTTTTTTTTAAATTAAATTTTCAAAACTTACACTAAAATATGAATTTGACCTATTTTAGGTAACATTGATCAACAATTTTGGGTAAAATTGATCAATTTTAGTTAAATTTTAACAAAATTTGGGTAACCGAGAAAATCCCATGCTTTTTTAAATGGAGAGGTCAAAAACATTTTCGGTTGCCATAGGAAAACTAAAGCCCATTGCAACTTTTCCCTTTGGGAGGGTATAACGAACGTAAATAGTTGGTTGCATTTAATAAGTGTGCTATTTCAGTTTTGTTTTCATGTGTTTTGTTGAAATATTAGTTTAAAGTGATTAAAAATTGGCAATCCTTATTGTAACTAGTAATATCTGTAAATCTAAGCCCATAACCACTTGTTTTGAAGATAGCGCTACCCCAATGGTGAAAGGTACAACAGATCCCCGCCATGTATTACTTATTGTATAGCAGCCTCATAGTCGGCTACGGTTTGTTGTTTCAGACCTACAATTCTAAAACGCTAATTAAACCGCTATAGGGAGTTTAACCATATCATGGGCCGTAAAACTTCCATCAATACTCACTACTGGCGCGACAATCTAGTAGAAAATTCCCAATTCCCATCCTAAAAACAGGATTTTCTACGTATTTTGTCCGAAGCTTGACCTTCCCTGTTTGGCTTCTAATCCCTTTAAATTATTTTCTTCAAAAGATGGGTTAATTAGAAATTCCACGTATACTTACTAAGCCTATCCCATATCCAATTTTTTTCGAATAATATGTTGATATAAAAAGATAATCAGGGTTTCATTCGAGTCATTTTACATATGCTGTTTAATGTCACTACACTCGATATAAATCATGACACCTTAACTATGTTGGACATTTTATACTGTTACTTAAAAATGTATTTTAAAATTTTAAGTTTTATCGAACTACAAGACCTAGGCCAAAATGTCAACGACTAAGTTCTATATATTTAGATTTGAGAATTGTTGAAAGCCATTTACCATAGATAAAGTTGTCTTTGAAAGCCAATGCCATGTAACTTGAATTACGTGGTTTGGTCTATAAAGAGTTATTAAATCATCTGTGTAATTCTGATACCAGTGACTCTTCCGCAACTTATATTAGTGAAGATATAATATTTTTTTAAAAGCACGAACCTTAGCTATTCCTTACTATTTCAATTAATTGTTTTGTCAAAAATGCCCACTAACAAGTTACGTGGTTTTGACTTTTAGGCAACGCAGTGCGATGTCCTTTTATATTAGAAACGTTAAGATAAAGACTGTAGTCGTGACTCCTTCCAAGATTTTTCGATCTGCCCGGCGATTAGATTTTAAGGAAGCGATTCATTTACAAAGCTTAAATAATATTTGTTGGCTCCAGTTAGTACATATAACCCATCGGCTTTAACCAAATATTTTCAAGTGAATGGCCACTTGCTTTAAATTCAAGAGCTTCTGCCAATTCCATCGCCGTGTATGCAGCGAATTTTCTTTTTGACGCGATAATACGTAAAAAAAATTTATACAAGCCAATAGATTCGTTTCTGGAGCATTTTTTGAAGTGTTTAACGTAACGCATTTTTTAAAGAGAGAAATGGAAGCCTTTTATCTCATGAAGATAGAGGTAGTGACCGTGAAACAGGATAAGATACTTAAAGAGTTAGGAATTATTATATCCATTGTGGCAGTTTTCCAACATCTAGGACTATCACTGTTGCGCTCCTTAATTCAAGAAAATTAATAAATATAAACCAAGATTTCTTCCAAAGGAAAGCTACTAGGGTTGGGTTAAGCCAATGATCAACCAGTTTGCCGTTTACAACATCAAACAAGACTCTGGATTGATTCAAGTTGGTTTATAATATTTATTTATTAATATATCCGGGGCTACTTGTTGAATTATTTCTCGTCAACATTTGTCTTTTCTATCGAACAAATCAATTACATTTAATTAATTATACCCAGAAATAATTTCCATTCTGAGAAATCAAATAATATATTTGTTAAATCATGGCAAACTACCACGAATTTTGAAAGGCCGTGTACCACATGTGAGCCAACAAGTCAGAAAAGCTGTGTTGGCTCTAAGCACCTTTTGACTTAAGAGTAAGGAGCCACGTTTAAAGAAACAACTGTGCAAGAGGCCAAGGCTTAACTTTTAATATTTAAATCAAATCATGTTATAGATCGAACTTAATTATTAATATTTCACACCGTCATTGACAGGTAAATTTATCCCCCAATTATGTGTGTTCAAACATAACGTGTTTTGATAGTTAACAACAATGGGGTAAAATGATTCACGTAAATTGGAGCATTACCAACCTTATGGAAATGCTAGATAAAATTTGATTCCAAAATTAAACGCCAAATTCGACTTTGATCAAAATTGAAATCCAAATACAAGGTATGAATTTCAAGAGTTTATACCAATTTGATCATATGTTTTTTTTTATACAAATGCGATTGGATTGCGACTTGGTGGTTCTTGATTCTAGTTCGGTCCAAATTTGAACATTTTATAATTTTCGTAAAGGCAAATAATTGTCTTATTTGTACCGCTTTACATTTCGATTATTTCCGTACTATTTCAGCCGCTAATCTATAACTACGCACAAGAAATTAATGTGAAAAGCATCAAGATGCCATTCGAGGGGCGAGTCACTATCGTGATTATTAGGACATCTTCTCAATATGAAATCCGATAAAATCATGCTTAATATTGGGATTTGGATAATTAAATTAAGATTTGAATGAATAAATCGAGATTTGAATCATTAAATCAAGATTTGAACCATTAAATCGAGATTTGAATCATTAAATCGGAATTTGAATTATCAAAAAAGGGATTAGAATGATTAAACAATTTGGAAAGCTTTCCAAAATCAACCTCTCGTCGGAAGAATTTGCCCTAGGGTGTATTACATGTAACTACTGAACACGGTACTCAATAATATTCCGCCATCAAGAGCGTCCCCCAGAAAATTATCCCGGTGCTACCACAACCAGCAGATTATTTTTTATTTTAATTATAAATTTTACAAATGTTATTGTATTAAACCAATTTCCAATATCAATAGAACAAAAATACAACGAAACCGATAAAAATCAATGCAAATAAAAATCGTAGACATGAATTATCCCCCTCATTATCAACAAACAAGAAAAATAACCAATAGAAAGTTATATAATAATTACCCCACTAAGTAACAATGTAATTAAAATACTTAGGAATCAAGAAAAAGTCAATCTAAATACCTACAGAAATAAACATTGTATTCACAGAAATAAACATTGTATTCACAGAAATAAACATTGTATTCACAGAAATAAACATTGTATTCACAGAAATAAACATTGTATTCACAGAAATAAACATTGTATTCACAGAAATCAATACGAATTCATTGTTACCCTGATGATGGCCTAGATAAGCCGAAACTATAGTCGGTCTTTTAATAAGCTGATTTTTAATATTGTGCCCAATAAAAACCGTTGTTTTTTTAAATTCCATATTGTAATCTATGCACAAGTAGCTAAACTAAATTTTATCGTAAATTATTTTTTATTGATTAAATCAAGATCTTAATGTTTAAATTGGGATTTGAATGTTTAAATCGAGTTTTGAATGATTAAATCCGAATTGAATTATGAAATTGAGATTGAAATGATTAAGTCTGGATTTTAAAAATTAAATCCAGATACTAATAATTATATCGTGATCAAAACGATTAAATCGTGATTAAAACGAATTAATAAAATGCTTAAATAATAAAAAATTGCAATAAATTTATTACTAAATTTATCATATTATGATACTCTAAAGTATATAGTGACATACCACTCAGTACCACTTCAAGGAAACTGATTACAATGACTTAGAATAGATTGGTTGTTTCAAACATTCCTCGATTTCAACAACTCCAACACAATTCAACAACTTTATTAAAACCAAAACAATAGAAAATAAATACAATATAAGGGGCGCTTACAGATTGGTTTCATAAAGAGATTATCTCGGCAGAGTGGAGACACGTACGGCATTTTGCATCGCGACCGACGAAATGTCATAAAGCAATTTCGGTTAAACTTTATTTGAGATATACAGTTTCATTGGAAAGTGTAAACGTAAAAACGCGCTGTACATGTTTCTCGGAAGCCTTATCATAATTCATTTTTCTCTCGTTACACATTTTGGCTCGCGGAGCTAGCTAGAATGTTTCACAGCAACGTGTTAAACATCTTCGGTAATAAATTTAAAGCGTAGGACAGAAATAAAGGTAAAATACATTTAATTATTTATTAATTATTTGAAGTCGAGCGCCGAAAAGTAAAGATAATAATAATAATAATAATAATGGTTTATTTTCCCAAACATATTTATACATAGTATAGATAGATAAAGGCCACTATATACCTGGTTTTAGACAAAAAGAACGAGAAAAGATAAATGTATAGAAACAGGATTTCCGTCTTATTCAATTTTTACATAATGTCCATACCTTAATCGTGATTCGTTAAATAGTTGCGTATACAGTGTCTACAGATATTTAGACTTACATTAGTTGATAAATTTAGAGCATTAAATTAACGATTTAAAAAAATTGAGTGAATTTTTTTCATTTCTAACGAATGGTATATTAAGAGTGATACCATTAGTTTTTGAGGGTTGCTTAAGCCTGACTTTTAAGGTCTACCATAAAAATGAAGAGAAATGTTTTATTAATTGTGCAAACCAACAGTTCAGTTCAGACGTACCTACAAGGATATACACTGCAGGATTTAAATATTTACAAATGGCGATAAAATTAAATTAATAGCTTGGTTATAGATATATATAATTAGGGAATAAGTAGACTAGTCTATTTTAAAAGGGATAATAAAGCTAAACTCTAAACAAATTTGAAGAAATTTAAAAACTTACTATAAGCTCGTACCGATAGGTCTTCGAGCGAACAAAAAGATGTGAAACTCGTACCAAATATCTTCGAGTTAAAAACTTAATTAAATTAAATTAAAAAGCCATAAATTCCCACGGTAGACCGGTTTCGTCCTATTTGGGACTCGTCAGTACCGTGCGGGAAATCTGGCTTGTTATCGTAAGGCAGGTGCTTAAAAAGTAAAAACCATAAGTATAACATCGAATGATTGCGTATAATGATAGTGTCGTGAAAAGAACGCGTAGACGGACCCTAAACACTCTCTGTTTGCAAATTTACTTCCAGAATATGGTGATAGTGATCAATCCGAGCGAAAACACTCAAATTTTAAAATAATTTTAGTGAATTTTATGTTCTAATTCAACAATTCATGATTATATCTCCACAGTAAGTTTTTTTTCTGTTGAATAATTGGTAAACATGGCAGTTCGAAACACTACTGGTAAATCACGGAGAAATCTCAGACCTATTATAATTTGTCTGATCATTGGCGAAACAGACAGTCACAAAAATAATCCACTTGTCACTCGCCAGTTAATTATTTTAATGGCTATTATTTTAGATTATAAAACTGTGATTAAAGTTATAAATTGCCATGTATTTAAAATTATTCATATTAAGGAATTCATAAATGCTGTATTGCCTCAGCTTTTAAGTATTTCAAAAAGACCGTTTTGAATTATGTTAGTCATATATATATATATATATATATATATATATATATATATATATATATAATTACATCTTACATAATATGTTATATATGGTCATATATGTACCATATATAACATATTATGTAAGATGTAATTATATTACATATGAGTTTACGTGCCGGAAGATCGGCTATCCAATTGACCCTGGAGCATCCAATGAAAACTAGTCTGCTATGGCTTGAACGATTTTCATGCCATTTGGAGAGTATAGAAATTTATAAACTTGGTCGTGCCTCTACGATAGTCATATCGAAATAAGGCAATCTATCAACGTCCTATTTACACAAGTATTTATGAACAAGTACATCCAACTATTTAATCTCCTTTAGTTATACTCTCATGAACTAACAGCAGAGCTCAGCCAAATCATTAAAATATGTCTCTATTTAACCTGCTTTAAGTTCATTTAACGAGCTTATATTTATAATTATATTTATTTTTATTTTTCTATTTCAGTGATTATCGATCATCCCACTTAATACACAAACATGAGTGACGTATTGAGGTCCAAAAATGAACATCATTCTGCCTGCGTTGTTCCCATAGAGAAAAAACATCTTAAAATAGTAAGTTGAAGTATTTCAGTAAGCTATTTTTTTCCCTTTAGAGTTGGGTTTTCCCTATAAAAATTTTCAACCAGACTGTGACCTACCTACATTAATAATTATATTATTAATTATTATTATTATAAATATTATTAATTGATAATATAAATATTACTAATTATTTTTATAAATATTATTAATTATTATTATAAATATTATTAATTGTATTATTAATTATTTTTATTAATTGATAATACTTATATTATTAATTGATAATACTTATATTATTAATTGATAATACTTATATTATTAATTGATAATACTTATATTATTAATTGAAAATACTTATATTATTAATTGATAATACTTATATTTTTAATTGATAATACTTATATTATTAATTGATAATACTTATACTATTAATTGATAATACTTATATTACTAATGGATAATATTTATATTATTAATTGATAATACTGATATGTATATTAATAGATAATTCTAATATTAAATATTGATAATACTGATAGAAGTAAACGTTATTGTTAATAGAATAAATTAATATTGTTAATACAATTAGTTGAAATTGTTAATACATATAATAATTATTAATATTAACAACTTTCGGTGGGGAATTCGATCATTATTATACATATATTACAAACATCAACTGTGAGTGGCAAATTGATTATGTTATCCCCAACGGCTGAAATGTCACACTTTCACCTCGAGGTATTTTTATACTTATTCGCCACTGCATTAAAGCATCGCGCTTCCAAAGTTACGAAACCATTTAAACTATTTATTTTTTTGTAACGTTAAAAGGAACCACCTATGGACTGCAATGCAAAGGATGATAAAATTAGCGAATAAGTAGATTAGTCCATTATGAAAAGGGTTAAAAAAGCTAAACCCTAAACAAATTTGAAGAAATGGAAAAACTTACAAATAGCTCGTACCAATAGGTCTTCGAGCAAACAAAATGACGCGAAACTCGGACCAAATAGATATAAATTTTTAATGTTTAGGCTTAGTTTCTCTTTTCGGTGTTATAGTCGCGAGGCAGATTTCCCGCACGGTACTGACGAGTCCCAAATAGAACGAAACCGGTCTACCGTTGGAAGTTCTGGCGATTTTATTTAATTTAATTTAGTTTTGCACGCGAAGATCTATTTGGTCCGAGTTTCGCGTCTTTTTGCTTGTTCGAAGATATCGGTACGAGCTATTAGTAAGTTTTCAAATTTCTTCAAATTTGTTTAGGGTTTAGCTTTTTAATCCCTTTTCATAATGGACTAATCTACTTATTCGCTAATTTTATCATCCTATTAATTTTTTGGCGATTTTCACGAGCTGCGACGGATATTAAAAATGCAATACGTCAGATTGATTTCAATATGTACCTAAGATAACTTTAAATTTATACATATATTTCAAGATAAACGTTATGGTTTTCTGGTCGTGGCAGGTTCCAATAAACCTGTTTGTTGTGGAACATTTCAGTAGGAAGGTGGAAATTTCAAATTGAGTCTATCTAGACATTCAAATCGGTGATACTTTACTATGTCTACGACGACGAGTCGCCTCAAGAAATAGTTACAATTATCGATTTGTTACCTTTTCGTGGTTGCGTAAAACTGTTTTTAACAAATAAAATGAGATTTTAAACAAATTTTAAACTAACTTTTATCAAATCTGTCGTAACTTGTTTTTCAACTAAGTCAGTGATTAAGGTTTGAATTCTACATAATAACCAACATCCTTCGTTTCTCCAAAACTAGTCTATAATCACAGTCATCATTCAATCAAGGAGCTTAACACTTTCTAAAAATTTATATACCGACTACAGAAATATGAGACCAAATGTTAAATGTGCAATTAATTTCGTAATCGTTTAGCTACAGGCTTGTACACTGATTAAACCCAGTTTAAATAGGATTAATTACCAGTTTTAACAAATTAATTTAAGATTAGCTTGCCCTGAAAACTGGTTTTAATTGTAGTTTGAAGTAATTTAAAATCCACATTGGCTTAATCATTGAGTCCTCTCAGATAATCTGAAATTGATTTATTAATTTCCGCCAATGAAGAATAGCGCTGCAGATCGCCCAATTTAATGTGTATTGCCGCCTTGTCTCTCGGACAGGTTTGAGGGGTCTTTCTCCCCTTAAGGCGGGTTTATAAGCGAGCGAAAAGCCAAAGCTTTTTGTACAAACTGAAACTTTATCGTCGGCGTCGGCTCTCGCGTAAGCGTTTACAAAGAAGCGAGAGCCGATTTCCAACTTGCTATAGCAGACAGCTTACGCTGAATTCCGTCGCTGGCGGCATCGAACTCCGTTTGATATTCTCGCGTATTTTTCTGGGGTCTCGGCTCTCGCTTGAAATCACGTGGTCGTATTTAACCAATAATAAGGCAACCCCTTCTATGACCTTCGTGGATTTATTGCCTTTTTTTATTTAATTTATTTGTCTTTTTTAAAATTTGCATATTTCGTTTTTGAAGCGATGATAAAAAAAATACATACAGCCCGACAATATTTCGACTTTGTTTCGTAGCCGCCATTAATACTAAACCAACCACGTGATCACGTCAAGTTGAGCAAGAAGCTCAACACGACAAGCGCTTTTGTAAACAGTAGCTTACTGCGCAGAGGCAGATTCCTAAAGCTTTTTCCAATAGCGTCGATCAGCTTTCGGCTTCATGCACAAGCTTCTTTGGATTTTTTCACTCCTTTATAAACCCGCCTTTACAAGGCTAGTGAAACCCTTTAAGTTCACTAGGACAAGTAAAGTAGTCTTGAAGATATATATATATATATATATATATATGAAATAGTTCTATTGCTTCATTTTATCATTAATTAATTAATAATATTCACTGTTAAATAGGAGCAAAAACATGCCATCGAGGTTCACAATGTCTCGTATTCTTATAGCCGTTTATCCAAAAATCAGTTCGTTCTTAGTGGATTGAGTTTCAATGTTCCAGAAGGACAAATGTAAGTTGAGTTTCTATTTTATTGTATTATTATTAAATAAAAATGTTCACTTACAATGTTAGGCTTATTGGACTTCCGTTGGTTGAATAAAATAACAAAACACGAAATTTAAACTAAATGGGGGTACATAAAAAAATATACAGGTTGCCTAACACCAAAAAAATCTAACATATATTTCCGAAAGATTGTGTGTCTGTATGTCTGTCTGTCTGTCTGTCTCTTTAGGGCCGGCCACACCATTTCCCTTGATCATATGCATGTATTTACTTACGGTACGGGGGTATATATCTTTAGAGTGTATGCCTTAATCTTACTGTACCAACTATTCGAATTCAACTATATATGTCCACTATAGCAACGTGAGGTCCACGGGCCCATGTGGTTTTGATCGGTTGTTCCCTAATTGGGAATTGGTAACCTTAGAGATCTATGTTGGTAACTTTAAGAAGGACACGCGACAACATTACGTTACCTTATTTTAAAATCATCGTAACTTGGGCTTCATTAAAGCTAAATCTTGTAAACTAAGGTTACGATAAGATGCAGTTAGATTTAGAATTCAAGTCACGTGGATGAACTATTTTCCTTGAGCGTGTCAATAAATACCCTTTAAGCGTTATTCTTGGTATCTGAATCTTGGAAACCCTTTAAACTGTGCATTGTGTCTTAATCTCTAAGAATTACACAACCAACTCAAGTACGGCTATAAACTAGTGATAATAAAATTGCAATACCTATTTAATTACGAAGGAATTCAATGACTATATTTCAAAAGGTATGACTGTTTTTTATCTATACAAGATTATAGGTTAAGGATTTACAATCACCAATAACAAACGATGAGGTTATATATCAAATTTTTGTGCCAATTTCGTTTTCAAGTTTAATTAGATAATTTATCGATAACGACCTTCAAACATTTTTCTGAAAATTGTTCGTCATTAGATAAAGCGAAAGTTATACAAATCACGTGAATTAGTTTTATTCTGCAATCGTATACAAGATAAAATTTATCAGTAATTTTATAAATATATATATTTTTATTTGTTAAGGTAGTTATTGAGAAGTAAATTGGATTTATTGTAGGATCTTAGTTAATTTTTTTAACAATCTAGGAATAATCAAACAGGGATCAAATATTTGATCCCTGTTTGATTATTCCTAGATTGTTAAATTTTTTTATATGTCTTTGTTATAAAACTCATTTGACAAGAAAACTCCACAAACATGATAATAGTTTGGTTAGATTTCTCTGTCAACTATCTTCTTACATTTCCAATATTTAACAATAAAGTACAGATATGAAATTAAACTTATACTTTGAATACAAATTTTATGACACTTCGCACGTATAACATGAATTTCAAATATTTAATAGCATTGTAATTATTATAATTACTATTTTTATTATAATTGAGAGTGCGGTAGTAGAGCCTAGCCCAGCCTAGCACTTTGACCAGAGGTCCATTGTGCTATCACTGTCATAAGAAATGAAAAAGTCCTGTCTAGGTAACCAAGCTCGGCGCGGGATCCACTTCACCGAGATTTCGAAAGATCTCTCTTTTCCAAATCGTCAATACCAAGATGCCCAAATCTTTGAGCTACATAAAAACCTTAGACACAAAAAGGCACGAGAGTAAATCTCCTGCTCCGCACGTGCCCTGCACATAAGCTTCCCCCTGATGTCAATGCAGCTACGTTTTAAGCGGCCATGGGTCATTCTCTTCTTCTTTAACGATTTCCCTGCCTCTAGCCATCCGTCTCAAGGCAAAGCTTGTGAACCAGGCCGTTGGTTATCGGAATCGCCGGCTCAGCTCAATAGAACCTAGCCTCAGCACTCTCTCGGCCTTCTCATTACGATGCTAACCCTTATGGCTAGGCACCAAATAGAATAGAATTTTACTATAGGTGCCTAATTCTGAGAGGAGATACAAACAGCTAAGAACCAGCTTATAAGTAATACTTAAATGATTAAGAGTCTTAGAACTATAGCCTGGACCCCGTCAATTCTTAAGTCAGAGGTCTACACAGAAGAAAATAGCCGAAATTTTTGCGTCACACCCGTGGCAAAACACCAATACTTTCATAAAAGCCAAAATTCTTAGTTTGGATGTAATCCCCAGCTCCCACCCCGAGTGTGTTTTGGAGCCGTTAATAGACAAGACTATTTCACCTTTGGTTCCGAGGACTGTGTTGCCAGTTCAGTCTAACCGACTTGGAAAGTGATAGTAAACAATGTAAGTGTAACTTTGAGAGCCCATATATAAGATCGGTAACTGACTAGAATATTGTCGAAACAATTTGCTATGGCTACATACCCAATTGATATATTGTATTGTAACCGATAATATCCCATAATCGCCACCTCCTCTATATAAAGCTTTGAGCGCAAGATTATTCAGGGCTTGATTATCATAGTCTTGAGCCAGTACACAACTCTGGGACTAATTTTTCGTGACTTGCTAATTGTACTCCTAATTCTCTAGAATAACATAAACTTAGTCTTCTTCCGTAGCATAGAAAAAGCTACTTTTCTAAACCGATAGGATAACTCCGAATTAAGCGCATTATTTTTCCAAAACATTTTCTTTGGCTGTAGCCTTTCACTCGTACAGCTGCTGTCAAAGCAACGGATAATGAGGCGATTACTGAAATTTGTTTTCTGATATTGCTTTAGAAGGTGTGTAAAAAAGTTAGGTTATCCTTTTAATAAATGTTTATGTTGCCCCTAACTATCACTAACTTAAAATGGGGATTGATTAATTTGCTGAATTTCTGGACGTCTGGACCGCTGAATTTTGAAGGATTTCTCCTACATAGAAGCTACTACCTTATAAACCGTCTGGACCAAATTGACTAATTTGTTGAAGTGCTGAATTCCCGGTCCAGAAATTCAGCACTTCAGCAAATTAGTCAATTTGGCCCAACGGTTTGAAAATTAAAGAAACTATTCGAAAATAAAGTAAAATTTTCCGGTTCAGAAATTCACCACTTCAGCAAATTAGCCAATTTGGCCCAGACGGTTTATAAGATAGTAGCTTTTATGTAGGAGAAATCCTTCAAAATTCAGAGGTCCAGACTTCCAGAAATTCAGCAAATTAGTCAAGCCCCGTAAAAGGGTACTGGGAATTATCGCGTATTCGTGTATCCTTGGGATAGGATCGGGGGGAGTTCAAATGTTTTTCCCTTTCATAGCTCGCGTCTAGTAGAACTACTTAAATTTTCAATTGATCGAAAAGCAAGTTTATAATAGAAATAAATCGTTCTTATCTATATTAAATTCATAAGTTAAGTTGGGTGGTGAAATGGTTGGGTTTTTAGGTCGCAGCAAGCAGAGTTCGATACCAGTTTGTGGCCCTGGATAAAAGTTCAGAATAACTTATTTCTGCGTTTCGTTAAAGAGGTTTTCCTTCAGGTGCTCAAGTTTCCCTTCCATTAAAAATTAGTTATTTTTAACAGTAATTGCGAGTCTAGTTAGCTATTGGCTGGATAGGAATGAGCCCGGCCTTAGGTATTAATCTCACAGAACCACATTTTCTACATTAAGCAGTTCTAGCAAGATCTATATTGAGGAAATTCACAATAAGGCCAATTCGAAAATATTTTAATTATTCCAAAAGGGTAATTTAAAATATCAAATCTTCATATCTCAGATAGGCTGTAATAAGCCCAATTCCCAAAATGGTCAGTTGAACAAAAGCGAAGTTCCTCATAGCGAAGTTGTCAAATGCTAGGAAGTTTACAAAACTAGATCAAAACCTCGTTAATTTTCTATAACTATATTCATTTCACTCTAAATTAAGTCATTGATTAAAATACAGTTTGAGCTATTCGAGTATCTATTTGTAATAGAAGTACATAATCACAAGATATAATTTATGAAGAAAAAATGATAGATACAAATATTTATGAGCTCCAGATTAAATTTGTAAAGGTTTCAATTAGTAAAAGCAAAAATATAGAAATGTGAGGCTTTAAGGAACACTTCTGTATATTATTAATATTGAACCCTTGCTATATTCAGTTCCATTAAATGAAAATAGTAAGATTCAATTCATGTTAGCCATTGAATAATAAAGTACACAAATACATCAGTTGGTTTTAATTAAAAAATAAGTAATAACATGCATTAAAAAGTGAAATGTCTCTTAAAGAATCATGTTATTTTTGTTTATTTTGCAGATACGCTTTGTTGGGACCTAGTGGTTGTGGGAAAACCACCATCTTGAAATGCATCACAGGGAACTTGATTCCGAGTAGAGGAACAATTAACATTCCAATGAGTTCGCCACAATTCAAAATTCCCGGCAAAGGAGTTGGATATATGCCGCAAGTAAGCAATTTCCCAATAATGCACGAAGATTTCTTAAAAAAAAAACACTTGAAAGCGTCAAAGGAACCTAAATGGCAAATCCGCTACGTACACTTTATGACTTTATCTGACCTTAACGGTTTAATTATCTTTTTCCCAAGAAATAATATAACGATAAGAATGGTAAAATTATTTTGGGATTCAACAGAAGGTAATTGTTGAATGCAAATGTAGGCTTTACAATTTGTAAATAAAAATTTTAAAATAAACATGTGAGATAAATAAGCTTTGAAAATTTTATCCATCTCCTTTAAATATTAGCACAAATTAAACACAAACTTGACACTTCTTTTGCTTCTTCGTCCCTTTAATTATATATGTTTCAGTTGTATAGATGAGGTATTTTATTGGCTTACGCGTATCAAACGCTTATTTAAATTAGTGCTCGGAATTGTTTATTCATTATCCACAAATTTTCCGATTTATTTAAAAAACCTTGGTAAAAAGAATATCATTTTAACTTATTTAATTATGTTTTTACGCAACCAAGCATTTACTTGAATAAAAGTGGTATTTATTTAAATATTTGTTTGTTTTATTTAAATAATAGGCTTATTCACTTTCGATTATATAAACTTTTTACAATTTTTATTCAACTATTGGTTATTTAAATAAATATTATTTAAATATCGCCGAGCTTATTTTATTCATGGATAAAAATTAATCGAATTCCGAGCACTAATTTAAATAAACTACAGCCCCGACCGAAAAAAATTAATTTATAAATTAAATATTTTATCACAAAGTCAGAAATCCCTATCGTTTAAAAATAAATTAATTTTCGTTTCCGCCAGGAATTAGCACTGTTTCCAGATTTAACCATTCAAGAAACTCTCTGGATGTTTGGTCGCATCAGTGGTATGAAATCCATTATTCTACAGAGGGAAATTGACCGTTGGTCGAAAGAGTTTGAAATACCACTAGGGCACAGAATTGTTAAAACTCTCAGGTAAACTTTCTTCGCATCAATACAATTATAATATTTTTGACAACTTCCTACGAAAAGGATATTACGAACTTTGGGTTGTGAAGGCAATTTTTATTTGCACTTGGTCACAATGGAAACGAGAATTAGGTCCTATGATTGTGTGGAAATGAATTGAGTGGAATGCAAATACCGTGAAAACTAAAAAAAAAATGAGAATAACGTGGAAATGAATAGAGTGGAATGTAAATAACGTGAAAATAAATAAAATGATAATAACGTGGAAAAGAACAGAAAAGAATCGCGAAAAGGTGGATGAAGATCAAGTTGATAATGGATCTGAGTAGAATGCGAAGATGCATTCGGTGTCATTAGCTTCCGCGTACAAAATAATTGTTTTTGATTGAGGTTGCCAGCTAAATATCTGTTCTTTTATTGATTTTTAAGTTGATTTGAATGGCGGGTAAACAATTATATGGCTTGTCAGATTGGTCGTGTCGTAAACATTTCTTCCGTTGATATACGTCAGGTGAATGTCTAAGCAGACCTGATTTTCTGCTTAACAAAGATCTCACCAAATTCCCAGGAAATTTCATCATTTACCTTTACGTATGAATAGCTTCCGTTTTCGATTCAGTAGTAGTTTGTGTTACTGAAAAAGAAGGCTACCCAGCCACATTCTTCAAATTAAAACATAACACTTTGAACTTAACCACAAACGTTTTATTTTTCTCAATAAATTAACATCAATTATTTCACATTTTTTCAAATCTAATAATAATAATAATAATAATCAGCTAGGCTAATCACCCAAGATACCACCTTAGGCCTAAGTCATCAAGCGACTTTTAAAGCCATTAATTCGAGTGGCCGTGGAAACGAATCAGCAGAACATTTCAAAAATGTATTTAAAACAGATTCTGTTTACGCGGGTGGACAAAAGCCCCGAGTTTTGATATTTCAAGACCATAAGAGACTACCTACGTCATACAATTGGAAAAGTTTAAAAATATAATTTTGGTTTTCTAGTGGTGGTCAAAAGAGGAGAGTGTCCTTGATTTGCGCGTTTCTTCACGACGCCCCTCTCCTGATTCTGGACGAACCGACGGTGGGCATCGATCCCATCCTCAGAAGGACGATCTGGGATTTTATGCTTCATTTGACCAGAACGAAGGGTACAACAGTTTTACTTACCACTCACTACATCGACGAAGCCAAGGATGCCAACTTGGTACTTATAAGATCTTTTCTGCTACAGTGAAATTATGGAAAGAGGAAAATAGGGTGAAGTTGTGCTAATGTGTCTGAATGTTACAGTGGACTGCCTAAATTATTTTAAGAAAAGGGGACCATTTTACACATTTTTCCCTATTCAAATTCGTTTTTTTAGGGACAAAGTATATAAAGATAGCTTAATGGAATTTTATTTTAATTAAGTCAAAGCTTAAATTTCAATTTTAAATATAGGTGAGTTCAATCGTAAATATTTGCATAAGTGTATGTTTCCTATGCTATTTGTTATGTAGGAGTGGCGGTTTTACTAAAGCTACTTTTTGTTTAGGAAGATAGACGCTATAGGAAAAAGTGTTTTATGGTACAAAATTGTGAACGACCCCTAAATAATTTCATCATGAGGATTAATCCTGATTTAAGCGCAAAAAAATGGCGGAAATTGAAGTATTCTTCGTACAAAACTGTACATTGTCAAAGCGACCTTGTGTGAATGAATTTTTATTTTATTTTTGGTTAACTCACTCTAAAAACGTTTAAACAGCTTTATAAATCTAGAAAGTAGGTTTAAGGATCTTTGATTGATCTCTTCCAGGTGGGCCTGATGAGGGATGGAAAAATGTTAGAGGAGTCCAGTCCGTCCGATTTAATGAGACAGTTCAAAGAAACAAGTTTGGAACGGTGTTTTTTCCTAATTTGCGTAAAAAAAGATGCACTGGGCGAAGAGACAATTCCGACAACAGGGAATGTTGGTGCTGAATTTCAGTACTTACTGGTAAGAAACTGATTTCTAGTTATTACTAAATTTGCAAGGCTAAATATTCCTTTTGATAGACAAACATTTATATATTATCCACAGAAAACTACCAATTTGTAACATACTGCCCATTATATTATTTTTAATATAATATTAATATACATTTGAATTAAAAAGTAGTAGCACTGGCTTATTTTATGATGGCTGACGCAAATGAAAAAGAAACAGGGTTGGTATGCAGAGATAAATTCGAAACAAAAATTCAATAAAGATTACTCTCTTACTCTGGCGTATAATAAGTAATTTCATTAAAGTTGCCTAGTGTGAACGTCAGCTGGTTATCCATTTCTTATTGATTCCATATTCTTTCTTGTAATAAGCTCAGTAGCTGGTCTGATATGTAAAGGTTAAATTTAATCAACTATTGTATTTAGGAAAAAGTGAATGGTCAAGATATACCACTTAATGAACCAGTGAAAAATACCTGCATTGTACCTCAGAAGAGATTCAACCCGGACGTTACTTTTAAGAAGATGAAGTCGTGGCTTCCGGATTTGGGTTCAAAATCCGATTTGAGATTCGTGATGAAAAAAGTTGTGCCTTCGTTAGTTTCGAAAAACTTGAAACTTTTGAAACGAAATGGATTTCTAGTCTTTTTGCAATTCTTCTTGCCGTCTTTGACTGTGTTATTGTGCGGGTGGTGCATCGCGTCTACGATCCACGACTTACCCCTGGCGGTGGTCAATGAAGAAAATCCTCATGATCTCAGCGTCGATTTTTTGCAACATCTCAGTTCTTTTCCCGTTTATCAGGTAGGTTCTAAAATATAAAAATTAAAAAAAATAATATTTACCACAATTTCGGGTAAATTCGCATTAAATGGGGTTGCAACTTAACAACCCGTGCGACCTATCTCGCGACGTTTACTTTTTGAAGGATTTTGGAAAGACGCCACTCGCTTTAGGATGATAAAACTTTAATCCCATCCATCAGTAAGAAAGGGCACAATTTGGTTAATTGGTGGCATGCATAAAGGTCATCTCTTGTACCGTTGTGAAGCTAGAGATCCTCTTATTAGACTTCACTTGAAAATCAATTTTATGTCCTTTTAGTCGTGACAACAACTATACCGGGTGTTTAGAAGGTTATGCAAAAATGTTAAGGAGTTGTAGGGGTGAGTTGAGAAGTAGACCCGTTTTTTCCCATTTTCCTACGATGAGTTAAAAGAGCGCCAGAGAGCTTCAAAGTGTGGCCTACTATCCCCTGGAAGTAGGCTGCAACAAGCGCAAAACCAAAAAGCAGGGAAACGCGAACATTATGGTTTGAGTTCGTGTGAAAGGTAAAAAAGGACTTTGTAAACAAATCTAGGTAACTAACGTAAAAAAGTAAACTTAATCAGTATTTAAAGTCCCTGCTGCTTGGCTTGGTTTGGTGCTTGTTGTAGCCAACTTCCAGGGGCTAGTAGGCCACACTTTGAAGCTCTTTGGTGCTGTTTTAACTCATCGTAGGAAAATGAAAAAAAAACCGGCATACTTTTCAACTCACTCCCTACAACTCCTTAACATTTTGGCATAACGTTTGAAACACCTTGTATATGCCATTTGCAGGCTTCGAGGGGCTTATCACTCCCCGTAATCAGTGTAAAAGGCTGTTGCTTGTACTCTATTAAAGTGATTACATAACTTATTACACAATTATCATTATTTAACCCATTGGTAATTTTAACAACAACTATTAAATTCATTTGTAGTTTTGATAATAAACTATTTATTTCTTAATTGATAGTCTTGACAGAGATTATTTATTCCATTGGTAGTCTTGACAACAACTATAAGTTTTGACCACAACTAGTTATGGCATTTTAAGTATTGCCAACAAATATTTATTCCGTTGTTAGTCTTGACAGCAACTAATTATTCTATTAGTAGTTTAAAACGAAAACAGGTGCTGATTGCTTAGATAACAACTAACTCGGCTACGCCCTTAGCGGTGAAATTTTCATTTTACATTTATATTTTGCATGGTGTCCAGTAATTTACTAAACGAATTTCTTAAATACTGTACTATATATGTATGTAATAGATATTATAATAGAATGCCACCTGAATTAAAGGCTTTAAAAGTCGCTCGATGACTTAGGCCTAAGGTGGTGCCTTGGGTATTAGCCTAGCTGATTATTATTATTATTATGAATAGTGTCGGTTCCCAAACTTCAATTTGAATGTTACTGGATAGGTTGCTAAAAGCCTTTTTGATATACCGAAGTACTATTGTTAGGAAGTAAGTGCTAATGTTTCATCTGATGCACATGGTAGATTTAACCGAAACTATGTTACTTCACCTTGAAGAAGTTTGTGACACAGTACATTAGTTCATTAAGACCATTGATAATGTTTTGTTTCTGCCCTGTACATAAATTATTTGTTACGGTATTTATATCTGATGTATTTATCACTAGCATTTCTTTTCAAATATGAGTGACGCCATAGATTCGGTGAAAATGGGTGAGAACTTGTTGGTCCTGCACATCCCGAATGACTTCACAATATGTTTGCGGAATCGAATTGAACTTGGTATTTGGTCGAACAACGCCATAGTTGAATGCGCTAGCATTTACCTGCACGCCGACAATACTAGTAAGTGATTCACCACTAATTGTTTCCTTATTTAAATAAAAAGCGGATGTGTTTGACAGATTAATACTTGAGTCTCTTTTTGACATTTTAAAATAAAAAACAATAATTATTGGATATCGATTAGATATGAGATAACAGTTTTACATTTATTTTATGTTTCTGTAGTTCAGTTATTTTCTTGTTCCCTGTTAAAAGTCTAAACTGCCTCCCATCTGTATAAGATTATTCCTCTTATCCAAAGTTGGCGTGTTGATAAATTTATGACGGGATGAAGACTTGTTAGAGATGATATTTTATAAAGGGTGTTTCAAAAGGAGTTGTAGGGGGTGAGTTGAGAAGTATGCCTGTTTGCCCCCCATTTTCTTACGGTGAGTTAAAAGAGCGCCAGAGAGCACTTAAATAGACCCCAATGTGAAGGCTTAGTTCAATTAGCCTTGTTGTACAGCAGAAGTATGTTTATATGGATCGCCTAGGATTGCGTAGGCAATATCAGTTTTAATAGGTGCTAGAGATTTTCCCAACTTACTCCAGGAATTCAACTTCAAACTGTGTGTACTGGACCAGTATATTGTCGCGTAGGCACGGACCAACACGCTGCCGTCGTAAGCCGGACCAACGGTTATTATCCCGGCGCGTCCTAGCGCTACCATCGGCCGGCCTGAACAATGGACCGAGGAGTATAAAAGCCCAGGTCCGCCGGAGTGGAGGCAACTCGCCTACCCCTTACAAAATATTTCTATAGGTTTTCTATGAAATCTTATAGAAACGTATAGAGGGCCTATAGATTTCTATATCCTATAGAGTGCTCTATAAATATCTCTATAGAAAATACACTAATGTTTTCTATAGAAATTATATGGATTGATTTCTATGTTGTTTTCTACAATAATTATATCAAAATATACCAGCTATTTCTATATAAATTATATGGATGGATTTCTATGGTGTTTTCTACAATTATTATACCAAAATATACCAGTTATTTCTATAGAAATTATATGGATTGATTTCTATGGTGTTTTCTACATTTATTATATCAAATTATACCAGTTATTTCTATAGAAATTATATGGATTGATTTCTATGGTGTTTTCTACAATAGTTATATCAAAATATACCAGTTATTTCTATAGAAATTGTTGGTTATTTGAATTCTCCAGATTAATTTGCCAAATGGAAGTATAAATTGGCACCAAAGTGAAAGCTCAAAATTATTATGGTTAATTTGAAAAACACCCCAAATATGTTGTTTGAGTTCGCCCAAAGGGTTTATATTTGCAAAATTGATTTATAAAGGACATCGCACTTCTTCTATGGGATTTGGCTTTCGACCGATTTTTTTTCAAATTAAACATGTTGTTGGGCTTGATCAAAGGAGCAAAATTGTCCATTGCCATTTTTTCCTAGCTCCTATAGTTTGGCCAGTAGCAGCGGTCAGAAGTGGACGAAGCTTAGTGTAGTCTATTTGTTAAAAGAAGTCTTGGCCCTTCGCTTAGCGCTCTATGTTTGCGCGTCGCTAGTCCGGGCTCACTATCAATAGAGGTTTCCTGCCGAAATTCCAGGTGCTTCCCAAAACCGAGCGTCGTACTTGGTTTCGTTCTGTTCGTACGACGTTCTGCTCGCACGATGAACGAACTCAGTAGATAAATAGTTAAGTATTGAGTCTTAACTGTCGTGTGACCGTGACTTTAACCGAGTATGTGCTGTATCGATAAATAGGTGTTTGATCTGTTGTTGAGTGACTGTTTCTTACCTATGAGCGAGTGTTGAATGTTGCATTCAACGAAACGGTTAATCATATATATTCTGATTTATGTAGTATTTATTTTATTTTATTATTGCTCATAAAATATTGATTAATAAATAATTTCACGTACGAAAATTCATCGAATAATAAGTTGCGAGAAAAGAAATAATGAAGTAGAGGTGTAAAAATATTGGCAAGAAAACTCTTTTGATAGTGAGCCCGGACCAGCGACGCGCGAGCGTAGAGCGCTAACCGATGGGCCGTGCTACCTTTTAACAAATAGACTATACTAAGTTTTGTCCACTTTTGACCGCTGATACTAGACAAACTATAAGAGCTAAGGAAAAATAGCACGAGACAATTTTGCTCCTTTGATCAAGCTTAGCAACATATTTCATTTTGAAAAAAATCTGTCGAAAGCCAAATCCCATAGAAGAAGTGCGATGTCCTTTCAACGAGTTAGTGGAAACTCTAAATGGGGAATAATAAAAGTGGTTCACTTTGGTGTACTATAGTTATTTCAGTGTGAAAAACACCCCAATATGGGTTTGAATTCACCCGAAGGGTTACGATTTGCCAAATAGAAGTATAAATTGGCACCAGGGAGTGAAAACTCTTAAAAAATTTATGGTTCATTTAAGTGACTAACTTTGATGTACTACAGATATTTAAATGTGAAAAATATCCTAGGTTTTCTATAAAAATATCCTAGGTTTTCTATAAAAATATATTAGGTTTTCTTTAAAAATATCCTAGGTTTTCTACACATATATACTAGGTTTTCTATAAAAATATCCTAGGTTTTCTATAAAAATATCCTAGGTTTTCTATAAAAATATCCTAGGTTTTCTTTAAAAATATCCTAGGTTTTCTATACATATATACTAGGTTTTCTATAAAATTATCCTAGGTTTTCTATAAAAATATCCTAGGTTTTCTATAAAAATATCCTAGGTTTTCTATAAAAATATCCTAGGTTTTCTATATAAAAAATTCTAGTTTTTCAATAAAAATATCCTAGGGTTTCTATAAAAATATTCTAGTTTTTCTATAAAAATATCCTAGTTTTTCTTTAAAAATATCCTAGGTTTTCTATAAAACCATCCCTGTACTTTCTGTAAAAAAAACTCAGTATTTCCGCTCACTTTCTATAAAAATCACCAGTTTTTTCAGGATAGTAATTATTCTAGCTCTATAGAAAAATGACCCAAATTTCTATAGAAATTATATAAACTATTCCGAATGTAATTCTATAGAATTTCCATGGAATATTTTGGTAAGGGACGGCCCATGAAAGACGACACTGGCTGAATAAGCCAAGTGCCTTTAGTAACCGGGGGACACGTGCTCTGGCTGAAAAAGCCAATTCGATCCTCGCTGGGTTGAGTTTAAGGTTGAAAAAAACCTAGCTCCCATCGCGTATTATTTTATACTAGCTGGGAAGCCCGTCCTTCGGCCGGGCCCCAGCTAGAACTAAAATCCTGTGAAGACTGAGTCATAAACAAAACCCTATCTGCCCCCCCCCCCCCCCCGCGCAGCAACTACATTGACTGAGGCAGAAAAATATTGGTTGTACAGGGTATGCAGGTTGCAGGATTCACGGCACCTTTCCAGGGGCAAAAATACATGATTTAATTAATTAACTCGCTGCCTTTGCGCCATACAGATTCGGAGTGAATCTCGAGCAATCAAATGGAAAAAGCGATTAGTTTCTCTTTTAGATATAACAGTCGCCTGCCAGATAGTGCTAAGTGTTCCCTGCTAGATTTAAAATCCCGTGAAGACTGAGTCGTAAACAAATACATATTCCCTCACCCCCCCCCCCCCCGTCTACATTATCCAAGTGACGATGACGCAGCCGCGAAATTGACTGGGGCAGAAAAATATTGGTTGTATAGGTGTTTGTAGGTTGCAGGATTCACATCACCTTTCCAGGGGCAAACATATCTAGATTTAACATTATTTAATTTATTATCTTAACCCAAATTGGAAATCGATCAAAATAGCGCGAATCGCTGCCTTTGAGCTATAAGAATAGCTGTGAGAAATTTGGAGGTCCTAGGTTGAACGGCTCGGACGTCTATAGAGAAACAGACGCAAGACAGACAGACAGACAGACAGAAGACACTTAGGAATATAGAATAGATGCTTTGTAAAATTGTATTTTTAAATAAACCTCGTCGATTATAAATATACGGCGTGGTTCTGATTATTTTACCCGTGACAATATTAAGATGCGTGACGATTTTGTAGAAAATTATGAAAAGGGAGTCAGAAATGTGGTTGTTACCATCTTCATTCGCTCCTTTTTCGTTTGATTAAGGGGTAAAATTTTAAAGTCACCAATAAAATTATTAGAGTATAATACTTGCTATGACGTATTTAGTTTTCAAATTAAATTAATTTTCATTTGCGCGATAGGAATCGCAACAAATTTCGCTTTGAACGCTACACATGAACGTGATGTAACGTGCTCGCTTGAATTTATTATGTTTCATGCACCATTTGATACAGCTGTGCTATTGGAGTGTATTAGAGTAAATACATAATATGTCCTGAATGTATTAGAGTGTTTAGACGATCTCATTTTTCAAAAAAAAATTATTTATTAGCCCGATTCAAATAATGTTTACATATTTAGTTCAAAGATAGGACTAGGAGTGACGTAGCACAAAGATAATGCAGCGCGCTCCCTAGCGGTGCAATTTAGTTTCCTTTAAATAACATCAGAGTTTTCTTTGACGGCATTCGTTAGCCCTTTTATTTTGTTAGTACGTGTGGAATAATACCAATGATAAGTAATTTTAAAACCATCTTCAAATAGTTTTAGGTCTCAAAATGGTCATTTTTGAAATTTTATTAGTAATTACAAGCATACGTCATGTAGTAAATATCGCACGTTTCCCTCCTCTTCTCTTGCAGAAATTAAAGTTTTCAAATTTGGAAAAACTTTGCTGTTCAATAATCTAATTTTTTATGTAGGAAAAATATTTTGGGCAAATATGAAATCTAGATTCGTGTCTGGAAGTTGAAGAACTATTTTGTTGGTGTTGGTAAACTATGAACTCATTCATTTTCCATTTTTAGACCAGATATTGTCTTTGACGCTACAATACTTTGTGTTGACATCCTTTGAACGTTTCGAAATGGAATTCATCTCCAAATATTCGGATTCATCACCGCTGATCGCTACATTACCACTTAGGGTAAGAATTATTGATATTCCTACGTTTCGATATGTATTTCAACTAAAAGATTTATTATCGTAGTTTAACCGATTCTTATAACATGAAAATATTTCGATATTTTACCATAAAAGATATATGGGTTTTATCAATGTGGTTAATAATTATCAAAAACATTTTTTGGAAGATATAGCGAGAATAAAAAACAAACAAAGCAGCCCAAACAAAAGCGCCATCTATCGTGCTTTCTTTACAAGAATTGACTTTTATAAAATTGTTAAAAATATTAAGTGGGTGCTATCTAGGAGCAACAAACACAAGGATAACGCAGCTAGCCTTCAAACACGCTAACGCAGTGTTGTGTACAAATTTCATCGCACGAATCTTTACGCTGAGCGTTTTATGGAAAGGGGGAAGACAATTTCCGAATTTTTAAAGCGTCTAACCAATGAAAACTGTACACAAGAAAATGCACGACTTTTGACGGGTTGCGTTATCCTTTTGTGGGTTTCTGTGTTTGTTGCTCCTAGGTACTATAAATAGGCCTTTCTATAAAGTAACATTGGCCTTCTTGTTTCGATGTTGCTGCTGCGTCACGGGTGACGTATCGATGACGTTTTACTAAGAAAAACCCTGGACATAAGAATAAATTCGACGAGGCACCCTGTTTTTAAGCATAAACGTAACTGAACTTCTACGTATTTCGTGACGAATGAGCAACATAAAAACAAGTTCAGCAAGCGTAGCTTATGTTATTGAAAGGCCTATTGGTAAATATTTTAAATTTTTCACCGAAACAATGAATCACGATATTGTTAGCTGAGACCGTTTTTGTATTGGTTTGTGCCTAAAATTCAAAATATATCATTAATTCTAGTTCGAAAAACCCATCTACGGGAACATGGATCGAAAATTCAGCGAGTACATAACGTCTTCGATTCTGTTAGTAGTTATCCACTTTCTGGCGTCGGCCTTGACCGGAATCAACTTAGTTCTGGAGAGACAGAGCGGTGTTTTAGAGCGGTTTGAAGTTTATGGAGTTACGAAAACGAAAATATTCGTGTCTCAACTCTTGACGAACATGATTGTCGTGGCTATTCAAGTAGCTCTGATGTTGATAACTCAATTTTCCTTTTTCGAAACCGTCATGAAGGGATCATTTGTTTTGTTAATTACTTTGGTCCTTCTTCAGGGATTCTGCGGGATGTTATTCGGTAAGCAGAGCTCTTTAATACTATTGGGTTAAATTTCCAAAACTTTATTCATTAATTTTCACTAGTGTTATTAATTTTCCAGAAAAATAAAATGCGGAAAATATTCCGTAAATCGGAAAAGTAAAAAATTTAAACCTAAATTACTTTTTAAAGAATTTTAATGTTTTTAACGATATAAAATGTCTAATACCAGTAATCATACTATACAGAAAATTAAAAATGTTACATTGTTAATCAGTTTAAACTAGTCTAGAGGTTTAGTTTTACTTTTAGATTCGAAAAAATGAGGCGAAAATGCCGCTTTACTTAAATTAGCGAGCAATATATTGGACTAATCATGGAACGAATTTTTTTTCGGAAAAATATGGAAATTGTCCGCCGTACGACACTTATTTTCACTCACCACAAAAGATTACTTCCTATTACGATAGATTACGCGGTGTAATCCTCCACCCTAGCTTCTTGAGGTAGGGTTCAATTACTATAGTGGTACATAGCTTCTCAGAGTCGCTCTACGAACTAGTACGTCTTACTTCTTATCATGTTGCTTTAAAAACTGCATGATGCCGTGGAACCTATCGGTGGTATAAGAAGCAACGGCTAACATTTAGGTCGTACAAATCCACTTACATTGGCATTCTTAAATTAATCATGAGAGGTTGTTAAATAATTAATTAATTAATTAATTTTTCTCTGATGAGAATGGTGCATCCAAACAAAAATTGTTAATCGTTATTCGAAATTATTTATATTTAAACACAATTATTTGATACAAACAAAATTGTATTCAAAGCGGTTGTGTTTTAATTCGAGTTAGTAGATTGGATCATGAGGTTCTTTGTTTTATGAATTTGAATTTGAATTTTCTCTGCAGCTGACTTTTAAAAAATTAAAAAAAATAAAACAGCTAAAATTATGAATTTTTGCTTATTTACAATACTTATTTTAAGGAAGCATGCTTACAAGGTTAGAATAAATGGCCTGGAATTCTGGGTTTTATGTACATAGTTATATAAATGTTTAACTTGATCCGGGTTCAGGACATATTTTAATATTGGACCTTTATTATAAAAGCCAATATTCATAACGACTTTGGACATTTCATGATGTTTATTTCGTTATTAAACTATAAATTTTATATTATATTTTACGCTTTTGACTCTTAGATAATTCCATATGAAATCGACCAACGTTGTTGCTCGATAGTGGTGGATTTCTACTAAACATTTTTTGATGGTTAATCTACTTAAATTATAGAAATTTGCGATGTTTGCCGGGTTAATTTAAAATTTTTTAAAAGTTATGCATTTTTTTAATTTATTGCTTTTTCGCTTAATTTAGCACACTTATTTCAATATCGTGATCGAAACTAATTATTTATATATGAAAAATAGTAGACCTTGCTAAAAATGTCTGCTGATTCACAATTTGAAATCTATTTTGCTATACATTAAATTTGGGTTTGGAGAAACCTTCATTTCTATCAAAACGATTTTTTTTTTAAATTTGCGATTTGGTTACTTTTGAATTAAATTTTGTTAAATTTCTGAATATGAAAAAAAGGTCAACTTGAAATATTAACCTTTAGTACCATCCTGAAGATAGAAACGTCGCCCATAAATTTGGGTTTCGATAAATTTATTATTTCTACCATATCAATTTTTTTGAAAATTGAAATTTCCTCTTTTTTACATTGTATTCTTATAACCGAGTATTTCATATTCCAGAATTCAGTGTTCATCTTTGTCCTCGGGCCAGCTAGAACAACTTGAAATTCCGTGATATTTTTCATTTCATTCCACAACAATTACCAAATATAGCGTATTATCCATTGTTGTTTCGACATACTGCCCTAGCGAAAAATTTAATTGTATGCCCGATTCTAAGTTTCATCTCAGAGCTTAAATATAAAAAGGATTCGTCACCCAAAAGGCGAAGTACTTTAAATCATTTTTTGCTAATTAGAATAAAAGATTGATGACTTCAAGTTCCCAGGACAGTGTTGGCCTTTTTCTGCAAACACATCGATGCCAGACTTTGCAGCATAATGCAAATCTATTACTTTTATATTTTTAACGCCCAGTTATACAAATCCCAATGTGTGAGGATCTGGTTATCTACAGCTTTCTGTCAACTGACACAAGCTGCCTTTCACTTTTTGCAAAAAAAAACAACAACTCTGTTTTAAAATCGTCTTCATTAAACAGTTGCAGTTCTTATACTTATGTATTTTAAAAATACATGTGTTATCCTAATCTGAATTTTTAGGTGATGTTTTTCTGTTTACCAAATTACTGTGTGTAAAGTTTCTAAAATTTTGGAGCCAGTGGCGTAAATAGCGCCCCGGCAGACCCCGCGGCGCTGGGGGGACCCGAGAACTAGAGGGCCCCCAAACGTTTATGATTAAATTCGGTAGTATTTAAAAGGGCCCCGAGTCATTTTTCGCGGGGGGGGGGGAGTTATTAGTTACGCCACTGTTTGGAGCAAACCCTTTTCATTAAAAAATTGTTTATTCCCCCCACCCCCGGTAATGAGCTCCTATAATAAAGTCTTATTCATCAGTTCCAAAATGGCAAATTTAAAAAATTCCGTTACAATAATAATAATAATTTCTCCAAAACGAAGTTAAAGAGGGGTCTTTCTGTCGCAAAGGCGACCAGTAGAATAAAATTGATAAATTTATAGTTAACCCCTTTATGTAAATTTAACGATAAGAACTGCCCCCCAATGAGCTCCTAATAAACAGTTCAATGCAAAAACAGAAATATACACAAATTTCACAACATTTGTTATGGTAGAAATAATTATATCTCGAAACCCAAAATTATGGGTGACGTTTCTATCTACAGGATGGTGCTTGGATAAAAATTTTTAGTTGGCCCTTTTTTATATTCACCGTTAAGTTCTACTACCCTAATCAGCTCATATAAAAGAATCTAATGCAAAAGTGAAAATGTCGTCAATTTAAAAAAAATTCGTTTTAAAGCAAAATTTAAATAAATTGTTCAATCTATAATGAACTGCTAGAATCAAAGTTTCATTACATTTTAAGGTTGACCTATTTGTAAATTTAACATTGAACGCAAACCGTCTACTGAGCGTCTACATCAAAAACGTGAGCAGATATGCAGCAAAATATAGATTTCAAATTATGAATCAGCAGACATTTTTAGCTAGGTCTACTATTTTTCATACAAAAATAATTATTTTTTATCACGATTTTAAAATAAATTAATATAAATGCACTAAATTAAATCATGGAATCAAATTTGATTCACCATTTTTTTATTGTATACACTGCGTACTTACCAGCTGAACGTTGGACTTGTAACAACTATTGATATTTCCCAGGTTTCTTCGTATCCGCTCTCTCAAGTAACATGACAGTCGCTATTTTGATCGGAATGGCTGTTTTCTTGCCAAGCCTTATTCTTTGTGGTAAGATATTTTTGCCTCTCTAGCAGACGACCGTGTTTTTTGAAAAAGTAACTGAATTATGGAATTTTTTTATATATTGAACCGAAACTATTTTTAAACTCTTCGTCATACTTTACTTTCCAAAAAAATATTATATCGATTCAAACGTCTTTTTTGACTAATTCTTTTACACCTGTTGGAGTGTGGTTACACGAGATTGAAGCTATTAAAACCGGTTTTAAACTACTTAAAACTGTCTTTATTTGGTCATTGGATCCAGTACTAATCGTTTCTGATATTCGGTTGACACTCTTTATTTTAAAAAAAATATAAAATAAAAAAAATTATAATTTTATTAAATAAATCTGGCTTTTGTTAAATTTATTGATTTTTAAACCATCAATAGCTCTTTTTAAGTATAATAGATGGATGCTTTTCTTCTTTCGAATATATCTAAAATTAAATATCTAAATAAGTTTTAATTAGTTTGTCAGATTTCTTTTGTATTCGAAACGTTTTACTTTTTATTATTCATACTTTAGATTTTACTTTTTTTTATAATTTATGTGATTTAATTAAAGGATTTTTTAAAATTATTTGGTTGAAATAATCAGTTAAAATAAGTTAATTTAAATCAACCGACCTGTTCTGATCAAATCATATCAAAATATAAATTATTATGATAAACTTCGTTATGTATACGTATTTAAATTTTAAAATCCGTGATTTGTGATTTACACGACATTGTATCGCAGTAGAATTTCAACCAAAAATCAAAATCGAAAAGAGACAAAAATAATAAATGATAAAAAAAAAAACATACCAGAACATTCTGGGAATAAAGATGGAAATTCTAGTGCTCTATGTCGTGTAAATCACCAGGAAGGTTGGTCTCTGGTGATGAAATGCTAGTCATTTCGAAACCAGTTAGACAAATCACTGTGAATAGCATTTATTTTAATTAAATATGCATTAATCATCATTAGATTAGCATATTGAACTTACCACAAACTACTAAAGGTCTCTGTTGCAGGTTTCATTTGGCCACTTCAAGCGATGCCGGTTGTGATTCAATGGTTTGCTCGATTCTTTCCGATCACGCAGACGAACGAAGGGCTGCGCTCCATCATCTTGAGAGGATGGGGACTCGGACATTTTGAAGTCCAAATGGGACTCTTGAGTGTCATTCTGTGGTCGGCCTTTTTTCTAATCGGCGCCATGCTCATTTTTAAAGCTATAAAATAATTTCATCCATTTGGAAGACAATAAATACAAAGTGTAATCTTAATCAGCTATTACGAACACCGTGACAGTGGAAATTGACGTAATTTGGTGTCCTAACAAATGCCGTCTACATACACGTTATTGTAAGAACATTCTTAACTCATCCCTTACCCGAGATTATTATATCTGCTTAAGGATATGTTGTGTGAAGTGCGAAATTAGGCCAGGGTGAGTGTTCTCATGAAGATATATCTAATTGTTTCGTGACTAGGGGCAGGACTTAACGCTCCACCCTACCGCCTCGTCAAACCTGCATAGTGAAGCCCCTGTCTATAGCAGTAAAGTAATTGCTTATTGTGCAACACAATTTAACGCGTAATAAAAATCGATCAACTAATTCCTGCCTCTACGACTGTAGGTAGATCATAAAAAAGCCGTCTATGTACGATCTATATTCAGCAATAACTAGGGTTATGTTACTGCCTACTTGAGTTACAGAAGCCACCTACGAAAGTTGAAGTCAGTAGTCCTCAATTGTCCAAATTCAGAAATAACGACCCTTTAGCAATCTAAACTCTGAAAACAATATATTTTGAACAACTTGTTTAGATTACAAGATATTATCTTCTACCTTTCAGCGCTTTCTACTTATAGCTGGGGCTCTCGGTACCGTAATCGACCCGTTTTATTTTTGAGATAAGCAGGGTACACGACGAAAGAACAGCTAGACTCATTTTTAAGTGTAACTATTTATTCTTTGTAATATCTACGATAATAGTATAGTATTTACGATACTTATGTCAACGAAAGCATTTGGTCGTCATGTAAGTAGAGACATGTTCGCCCACCTCAAAAAAACCTACCACCACCACTGTGTAAATGTATTTATTTTGTCTTATACGAAAAATGTATAAATATAAATTGGTTTTAAATTTTAAATTAAATCACAATTCGGATGATGGTTGGTAATATTCGTAAACACCATTCTCTTGGAGTGTCTAACGTATAGATTTACGAAGTAAAACGATGCGATTGATTATTTATGTCCAAAAATATATTTTATTATTTCAGATTTAGTCTATGCACAAAAATAAAATAAATAATAGTGTTATCCATCTGGGTTTTAAATTCTTAAAATTTAATACTAGCGCATTATTAATGCTTTTATTTTTAATATTTTAATATAACTAAGCAAAAGTTTTGGATGACGAATTTTCTATAGAATGGAATGTGAATCCAAATTAAAATTGTCTCGAATCAAGTTTATTCAAACGTTGATATTAATATCACTGAATGAGTATAAATTGAACGTCAATTATACTTACAAGTAAGAAGCTGAAATTAAATAAATATAATAGATAAATATCTTCTAAATGATAGACTGTGGCTTATCTTCTAAGACTTCAACTAGTCAAATTCAAAATTCTGCAAATAAACATTGATACTATTCAAGTATTTCTAAAGATACATTTGAATAGTGTTCAATAATTAAAATACATTTCAAGATGGTAAATTGGTGAAAATCAAATTAAGGCGCTTATTTTATTTAACGTTCTATTTGACAGTATTTTAATTACGAATAATTCAAAACCAATTTACGAAAAGTTTAATTTCGTAGAACATGTAACTTTAGGCAAGGACTAATACATTTATAAGCCTTTGTATACGATGCCATTCATGTTGTCTTTCTGAGTGCCATAATAAGAAGACTTAATAAAATAACGCCAATATTGTAATAAGTGACTTCCAGTTTCTCTTGTTGGCTTAAGATAAACAAATGATGTATTGTTTGGGATATAAAATGATTTTTTACTTTTTGTGTATGTCGCAATAGATTTCTTTAACAACCATTTCTTGATAAAGTCTAATAAATTTTTCGACTAACTCATCGATTCTCAATATTTACCTTCTGTATGGACTTTAACAATGGCACATTGTTTTTCGCTGTTTTAAGCATTCTCTACAATGAGAGCCGAGTTTATTCCCACATCACGGCATTTCTACTAATTACACTCTTCTTGGGTTTCTTGCTCCGTAATAATATGAAGCCTTAAATAGTGAATTGCATCGAACATTTTGCAAAATGAACCATGAAATAAAGAAATGCCTTTGGAACATTGCATTTAAATCAATTATCATATGGACATCAATTTCTAGTTTATTCCTTTTTTATTCATTATTGATATTGTTTTATATGGCGTATCATAACGGATTGAGGAATCAAACTGTGCATGGTTTCTTCGGGCCCATGATAACCATCACCAGTTTTGAGTTTTCATTTGTATATCTGTGCTTAAAAAGAAAAACTCTGGTGAATATTTATTCGGATATTGTGCACCTTGCAGATTCGTTTGATAAGACCATCGTGAGTCGCCACGTATTACGGTTCACCTTCATATTCCTAGTAGCCATCGTGTATTCAACAATTTTGACGTACTATTCTATCAGTTACGCCAACGAAGCCTTCGAAAGAACGTACCAACTCAACGTCCTCAACGGCTGCTGTTTCGGGTGCAATTACTTCGCTTGGAACAAGAAAGTCTTCAAGGCGTACCTTCTGGTACTAAACGGTTTCAACGGTCCCGCAGCGGTGGGAAATGGACTGGCTCAAGTGACGTTTTACTGTTTCTTAACCAGCGTTACGGCGAATGTCTTCAAAGCAAGCCTCAATTCACTCTCGAAAATTGAAGAATCAAACGCGATCGTTGAAGTTTCGTCCTCTTTGGACGCATTTCGAAAAAGGGTATTGCAACTGAGGAGAATCGTTGGTAAAGTTAACGACATCTTCGAACGTTTATTGTTGCTTTGGTTTGGATCGACTTTATTCACGTGCTGTCACAACGTCACCTTAATGCTAAGTGAGGCTTCTTTCAATACTCTCTCTTATTTCACGATCTACTTGAAAGATTTTGTTCTTTTGATGCTACTTATATTCCACGCGTCAAAATTGCCCGAAGAATTTGATCGCGTCTTCGATGTTTTACCGGTTTATTCGAGTGAAGAAAATACGAGGCAAATCTTCCGTTTGTACTGCGAATTGCACTCGAGAAAACTCCACTTCAAAGCGGGTTCTTGTTTATCCATAAATAAGAACTTGTTTCTGTCTTTTGTGGGTTTAGGTATCTCATACTCGGTTGTGTTCATCCAGTTTAATCCTGAGGTTGTTCGTCGGATACAAAGCGCGCCCTAACTTTCATTGTTATGTTTTATTTTTCTTTAAAATTAAATAACAGGCGTTTGAGAAGTGAAATCTGAAACTCAATGGAGTCAACTGTTTATTTCGGATTACCTTTAGTCATTTATGTAAACGTTTTTGTTTTTTTATATATTTATAACTTATTATCTGCCTAGCATTCCTTAGAAATAATACGAGACTAGAGATTTCAAGGTTGATATACTAAAATGTAACAGTTTCTATAAGTAAAGGCACTAAAATCTCGAGTCTTAAGTTTTTAAATGATGTTTTAAAATTTAAATACAGAGTTTTTCCGATAAGTATGTCTTAAACTCTAATATGTATTTTTAAACGAGTTACTTGGAGACCGGCCGTAAAAAAACAGGTGGCGCATTTGGTTTGTGCGCGACGGAGCTCCAGCTCAGTTTAATCATGAGGTAAGTGCTCATTTCAGTGCAATGTTTTCTCTTAGTGGGATAGGTCGCAGAGATTTAAACCTATATGATTTCTTCATCTTGGTCCATAAAAAGCCTTAAAGACCTAAGTTTTCTTCTGCCTGTCACCCTTTAACAGCACGTTGGCCTACCAACAAGATAGAAGGTTAAAGCTTGTATATCAAACGCGGAGGTTTCGTACGAGTACATAAATAATTTATACGATGAACTCACGCTTGTATTAAAGACAGATGTGGTCATATTAAACATTTATTTTAAAAGGGTGAGCTAAGAAAAGCTTTGTTATTTTAAATTTTTATAATTAAAAACATTTCTGACGAATATCTGACAAAAACTTAAATGTATCTTTATTTGGAACAGTATCAATACTTTGAAATAGTTGGTATTCGTCGTCAGACTTATTTAACTTCTTAAACTTCATAAATGCGCTTTTGTCAATTGTTATAAATTATCCACCGATTATTTTATCGTTCGTTATTTTAAGGCTTTGTACCGGTTTTTGGGGTAGTTTTTTAGGAGCACATATTTATAAAATTAAGCACTGTAGGACCATGTTCATTAGATAATTTTCACTAATTAGGACCCCAAGAACACGCCCTAGTGCTTACGACATAAATATTGAAAAAAAATCTTGTATAGATTGAAACAAACCTTGAACCATCCAACATTTCCCTGAAAGATCACAAAAATATACCCTTGGGAAAAAACAATTTATAGGGTAACCATTTGAAAACTTTTTTGTAAACAGTGCAAATCGTCATTATGTAATTCAGGATTAGCAAACCTTTTCAGCTCAAGGACCAAATACAAAAATTCTAAATATATTTTGGGCCCCAAGTTTAATATATAAATTTGCCTCTTATCGAAACAAAAAAAACATTTTTAAAAATCCCGGGTACCTCCAACAAACGATAATTCTTTCGCGTACGATACTTTTTCACGGAGGATACAAGTAAATCTTTCCAAAGAGGGTGACAAATAAATGTCATGAGGGAAATATCAGTGCTACGATGCTGCTATTTTCTCGAAAGGAAAGAGAATATTACGAAATACGCGCTACATTTGAAAATCGGAATTCAAATAATCTATTAAATAATTAATTATCGATTACTTTCACGAGCAGCCAACTAAAACCTATGTAATGGAATGTATCGAATACTAATTGTCATTGTTGTTTTATGCCACCACTTTATATCTGTATTTAAAACAAAATTATAAAATTTTTTAATTACACTCGAAACGAGAATACACAATTTAATATTTTTATGTATTATTTTGCTCGAAAAAAATAATGCATCTCGAGTTGATATAAACAAACACTAGAGCTTAAAATATTTTATCGATTCTTAAAGTGGATTGGTTTTTGTACAACTGTTGGTACAAACACAAAGTATGACGGATACTTAGATAACACACCCTTACAATGTACACATATAGTTGGTTTTTTTAAATTTGATAAGAAATATCATAGTGGAATAAGAAAACAGTCTATTTTATAAAAAAGATGGCTTTCAAAGATTCCCCCTGTAGCAATTTTGGGTCGGCCCGACGTCAAATTAATTCAAAAATGCCAGATCGATCGACGGTTGACCAACCGTCCGATTGTTAGTGGAAATGTCCTAGCCGAAATAGGGTCGATCGACTGTCGACCGACCGTCCGATAGTAAGTCGAAATTGGGTCGATCGACGGTCCGATTGTTAGTCCAAATAGGCCTTAAGGTCGATCGACGGTCCGATTGCTAGTCCAAATAGGACCGACCGTCCAATTGTTAGTCAAAATAAGGTCGATCGACCATCCGATTGTTAGTCCAAATAAGTCTTAGGGTCGATCGATGGTCGACCGACCGTCCGATTGTTAGTCTAAATAGGATCGATCGACTGCTGTGTGCGAAGTGGGGATTGGTCCACCCATTGCTGCACCTTCTGCTGGGTTGAGTAGCTTGAGTCAAAGGTGTGACCATCAGAAGTAGGGTACTGCTACCCATGCTAGATTTGTCTCCTGTCTGGGATAGGCGGACGCTGGCGTAGGGCACTATGATGATAGGCCTCCGGTGGTATGGTCTCTGTTACAAAGATGGCTTTCAAAGATTCGAGCGACTGTGGAGCAACATGATAGAATTCTTAACGTTCGCAACATTTTTCATGATTTATCTGGTGTGTCAAACCAAATTAAGAAACGAGAGCTCTCAAAATAATATCGGGCCATTGATATCCAGCAGCATCTTCAGGCTCTCGTTTTCAACCTGTTTTAAAAAGGAAATATGGACTTACTCAGACTCTATCTTTATGGCAGATAACCAAGTGGCCAGTATTGTCGAAGTAAAATACTAGAAATGATATGCAGAAATCTTTCTTGTACGGGCCTTTACAATAACGTTAATTAAAAACGAAAGAGTAAAAAAACTGTTTATTAAATAAATTTCTAAATTCGCGTTACTTCGGCAGTACAAGATTTTATTTTTACTAAGCTTAACAATTTAAAGCGCGCGTGCGATGAAAACATGGGCTTATTAGGAGCAAGAAATAAGATGATTTCCAAAGATTTATAATTGGTTAAACAAAAAAAACTAACGTTTAAAGGTTTTTAAAAGTAAAAGCAGTCAAGCAGATTTAAGAGAGGGGGATAAGTTGGTACCTATAAAGGATCAGATATTCAAAATATTTTGGATTAAGATAAATGTTTTAGATATATTTTTTCAAAAGGTATATTTTAGATTATTTCATAAATTTGTGTAAATAATTGTTAGTCACAACAAAAATAACAGCTAACATGTTGAAGTTAAATGCTTTTATTTAGCTTGTAATCCTTTACACTTTAATATTTAATTAATTTACTGTTACGGTTTCAAGGCTCAAATTTAATCAAAGGGGTTAAGAATATATATATATATATATATATATATATATATATTTATATATATAATATATAATTCTCTAAAACATTTATCTAAATCCAAAATATTATGAATATCTGATCCTTTATAGGTCGCAAATTATCCCCCTATCTTAAATCTACCGTTTAACTGGTTTGGTAAAATCATTTTGGTTTTAATTTATTACTGCTTCGATTTAAATTAATAGAGTATCGAGTTCTTCGTAGCGGAATCCAGCCTTTCCAATCGTTTTGCGGAGGGATGATTTCACTGAACGGACCATCCTCTCTGGGGTTACAGCGAAACTTCCTTAAATTCATGCCGCTTCCGGTAAAATATTTGACGTTTCACTTGTCATTTGATCAACTTCTTTAACCACCGAAATAAAGTCGTCGACATAGAGGTCGCTATCATTTGGAGTTCATATTTTGTGGCATTAAACTTAATATTGTAAACCACAGTCGTATTATTTTTTGCTGTATTTGAAGTGTTGATTACTAAACTCCTCAGATACCGTTTGGGCTGTTAAAGGGTCAACGTTGTCGCCGTTGATCGATCTGACTCTGGATGTGCTGAAAACAGGTTTGTTCTGGATCTTTATTAGGATACTTATTTTTGACCCTTTTAATGTTTCACTTTTTATTATTTAAAATAACATTGGCCATAAGTATTGTTAGATATTTACTTACGAAAAAACTGCTCTAATTTTAGAGCTGAAATTTGGTACTCATTACAGCACGCGAAATGTGTTTTTATTAAAATGCCTTTTAATAGGCTCACGTCCCTGTGATAAATTAGCCATAAAGCAGATTTTGTCTCATATTCCTCGTCACGATTTCTTTGATTTAGCGGTTCAATTTTGCGCCACTAGAGTGCGTAACTTCCTTAGAAAATTTCGTTAAAATCACCGGTCAGTTTAAGGACCTTTTCGTTAATATTACCTTTAATTCTTCAAACCAGGTTATTTAAGTACATGTACTAGAAATTAAATGGTCAATTAAGAATAAGGTTCCCACACCACCGGACTTTATATCCAAGCATAAATCAAATTTTTAAATACTACCGGTTCTTATTATACGTTACCAAAACCTTACATTTAAAAATACCACAAGACGTGCTCTTTAGGTGGTAATAAGTCCCAAGCAACAAATTTACCTCAAATGAACCGAACGATATTTTACCTTGAACCAAAAGGTTTATATTAAATAATCACGTTTTTTATTGGTTAAACGATCAAATAGTTGACGAGAAACAAAATATAATTAGTAGACTGTTATAATTATCATAGCTAAAAATTGGACGGCTCCACCCTGTCCTATCCACTTCAAGGGAAATTGTACCATTCGTCAATTACGTTAGGCGTTTTTGTACAATTATGTATTTAAAAAAAGGGTCCTGTTTTCCAAAGTATACGTTTACAGAGCACTTTGAAGAGTATGGTTTTTAATCTTGACTTTGTAAATCTAAAGAGTAGTTTAAATAGGAATCCGAGAAACGGAATATTGATCTGAGACACGAAGTCATTCATTTAAAGTATTCTGCAGAGACCAAATAAAGCACAATTGTAAAAACTTTCCTTTTCTGACTTAAATGAGAATTGTATTGAAATAGTTGCTATGTGCTTGACGTCCAGAGTGTTTCGTTTGATATGTATTTAAACCAGCTAAGGTAAAGTAACATTATTGATTCCCTAAATAGACGAGATATTAAAAATGAAATGTTTGACTTTAATGGCAGTTGTTTTAGTAGTGGTCTTACGCCTCAAGGATCTCTTTGACTTCTATATTTTAAAAATCACGGAAAAATGGTATAAATGTTTAGGTGGAATAAATGACATTTTTAATTGGAATTTTTACGATTTAAATATGTTGGCAGAAGCGGAGTGAACACATTGAGAAAGTTGAGATAAAATAAACAAACAATCGTATCACAAATGACACTAGTGTGAATACAGAGTGTAATGAAAGTAGGAAAATAAATTGAGACTCGATCAAGTTCGGTTTTAATTACTTTTGTGAATGAAACTTCACGACAGGATTTCCATAATAAAACCATTTGATATAAAAGTGTACGACCGTACGCATTTTCTAATATATACTGCGGCACTTGGATATATTTCGTCGTTTCTTTCAAAATACTACAAGAAAAAAATTGACACGTAAGCTGTGTTTGCCATAACCCAAGTTTTCAAATAAATATCTTATACAAATTTTGAACTATTTAGTTCCACAGTTCCAGTCCAATTAAGTGAGATTTTTGTCTTAAGCTCAGTGAAATTTGATTCCTATTGAAATATTTGCCTTACGTGTATTACCCGTAAAAGCGTTAACCAGGGCCGTGCCCACCCTGAACCGTATGGTTGTATGTACAATTATTTATTTATTTTTATTTGTTTCCATTGCGTGCCCCCCCCCCCCCCCCCCTGAAATCAAATGCTGGTTACGGTGCTGGCGTTTAGGGCTCGGTGTCGGTAAACTTTTAACCGTAACTAAGACACAAACGAATTTTTTCGAAAAATATTTCTTTGAATAAAAATGTTGTTAATATTTTTCGATCAATTTTATTCGTATAATTTGATTAATACGTATATTTTTTTAAATAAAGTTATCTTTTGATGTAATTATTAGCAAATATGTTCAATAGTTTTTTTCTTAGTTCAACTATTATCCAATAATCTAAAATTCACCTAAGGTTTTTTTTCAACCAAAAAATTAAATTATTCTATCACTTTTTGGCCAAAACTTTATTTGATTATCTTCCGTGAGTTTTTCATTATTTATAGTTGGTAATATTTAAAAAATTCATATTTATCAATTACCGGAAAAAAAAACCTTTAGACTTTTGGTTTCTTATCGTACTAAAAAAAAACGATTTTTAAAACTTATGCGCAAGGTAGTTGAAATAAATATTTAACGTTTAATTGTTGCGATTAACCATGGCTGAAACGTATGGGGCGCCAAACCCGAAAAAACTAAATAACATTTCTAGAAATATTTTAACACTTCTAGGAATATTTTAACACTTCTAGTATAGGAATATTTTAACACTTCTAGTATAGGAATATTTTAACACTTCTAGTATAGGAATATTTTCAAACTCTAGGAATATTTTCAAACTCTAGGAATATTTTCAAACTCTAGGAATATTTTCAAACTCTAGGAATATTTTCAAACTCTGGGAATATTTTCAAACTCTATCAATTTTAAGAATACTATATATTTTAATAGACTTTCTATAGATATTTTAAAGCGTTTCCTAGTTATTTTAAGAGAGACGTTTCCTACATATTTTACGGACATAGAATATTTTTCGGCAAAACGCGGGACAGAAAGCAGCGCTTGTAGTTTCCAATCGGAGAGTTGAGTGTGAACACTGTAAAGGCGAACTATGATGGTACTTGTACCGTTGATGGGATGGTTCTTGTACCGTTAATGGGGTGGTTCTTGTACCATTGATGGGATGGTACTTGTACCGTTGATGGGATGGTTCTTGTACCGTTAATGGGGTGGTTCTTGTACCATTGATGGGATGGTACTTGTACCATTGATGGGATGGTTCTTGTACCGTTAATGGGATGGTTCTTGTACCGTTAATGGGGTGGTTCTTGTACCATTGATGGGATGGTTCTTGTACCGTTGATGGGATGGTTCTTGTACCGTTAATGGATTGGTTCTTGTACCATTGATGGGATGGTACTTGTACCATTGATGGGATGGTTCTTGTACCGTTAATGGGGTGGTTCTTGTACCGTTGATGGGATGGTTCTTGTACCGTTGATGGGATGGTACTTGTACCGTTGATGGGATGGTTCTTGTACCATTGATGGGATGGTTCTTGTACCGTTGATGGGATGGTACTTGTACCATTGATGGGATGGTTCTTGTACCGTTGATGGGATGGTTCTTGTACCGTTGATGGGATGGTTCTTGTACCGTTGATGGGATGGTACTTGTACCATTGATGGGATGGTTCTTGTACCGTTGATGGGATGGTACTTGTACCGTTGATGGGATGGTTCTTGTACCATTGATGGGATGGTTCTTGTACCGTTGATGGGATGGTACTTGTACCATTGATGGGATGGTTCTTGTACCGTTGATGGGATGGTTCTTGTACCGTTGATGGGATGGTTCTTGTACCGTTGATGGGATGGTACTTGTACCGTTGATGGGATGGTTCTTGTACCGTTGATGGGATGGTTCTTGTACCGTTGATGGGATGGTACTTGTACCGTTGATGGGATGGTTCTTGTACCATTGATGGGATGGTTCTTGTACCGTTGATGGGATGGTACTTGTACCGTTGATGGGATGGTTCTTGTACCGTTGATGGGATGGTACTTGTACCGTTGATGGGATGGTTCTTGTACCGTTGATGGGATGGTTCTTGTACCGTTGATGGGATGGTACTTGTACCGTTGATGGGATGGTTCTTGTACCGTTGATGGGATGGTACTTGTACCGTTGATGGGATGGCTCTTGTACCGTTGATGGGATGGTTCTTGTACCGTTGATGGGATGGTACTTGTACCGTTGATGGGATGGTACTTGTACCGTTGATGGGATGGTTCTTGTACAGTTGATGGGATGGTTCTTGTACCATTGATGGGATGGTACTTGTACCGTTGATGGGATGGTTCTTGTACCGTTGATGGGATGGTACTTGTACCGTTGATGGGATGGCTCTTGTACCGTTGATGGGATGGTTCTTGTACCGTTGATGGGATGGTACTTGTACCGTTGATGGGATGGTACTTGTACCGTTGATGGGATGGTTCTTGTACAGTTGATGGGATGGTTCTTGTACCGTTGATGGGATGGTACTTGTACCTTTGATGATAAGCCTCCACTGAAAGATCTAGTGTCCGAATCTGCATCCTTCAATAAGCGATCTGATTTACGGGTATCCTCTGGAAAACCTGGTCTCCTAATTCCTAATTGAACTCGGATGCTTGAGCTCTACGTGTTCTCGCCTCAAGAAAATTTATGGTCAACGGTACAAGTACCACTCCATCAACGGTACAAGTACCATCCCATCATAGCTAGCCTTTACAGTGTTCACACTCAACTCTCCGATTGGAAACTACAAGCGCTGCTTTCTCTCCCGCGTTTTGCCGAAAAATATATTATGTCCGTAAAATATGTAGGAAACGTCTCTCTTAAAATAACTAGGAAACGCTTTAAAATATAAAGGATTTTTAAAATTGATAGGTAATTTTAAAATTTTCCTAGAGTTTGAAAATATTTCTAGAGTTAAATATTCCTAGAAGTTTGAAAATATTCCTAGAAGTTTGAAAATATTCCTAGAATTGTTAAAATATTCCTAGAAATGTTATTTAGTTTTTCCGGTTTGGCGCCCCATATATAAGCCAATAAATAATATAACAATAATTACCAGCGGCAACTTTTAGGAGTGTATACAGTAGCGTAACTAGGAACTCCGGGGCCCCCCTTGAAAAACGACTCGGGGCCCTTTTAAAAAGCATCAATTTCAATCATAAACGTTTGGGGGCCCCCTAGTTCTCGGGGGCCCCCCCGCGCCGCGAGGTCTGCGGGGGCGCTATTTACGCCACTGATTGTATATCGTATACCTTTGCTGTGTGCAACCGACACCTGTTTTCTTTGAAGGACTATGAAGAACTCCTTTCTACGTGTAATTTATTTGTCTACGACAACGTCTGCTACTGTTGACATTATCTATACGCACACTATGGAAGTTAAGCGTAGAAAAAATTAACTTGGGAGAAAATGAGTAAACTTGTAAGACTATAACTCCTATATTTATTCACCCTACACGTTTACTAGTCCTTACTTATGTTGTCTATTAAGGAAGTAAAATTTCCATAGCTTACTAAAGGATATTATTTCAGAAGTGGAGAAAGAAACGTAATTAGCCTTTTCAGTTTACATAGAGCCACATAGTGGCAAATGCGAGAAGCTCATGAAATGCTGGATTTTCTTCTGCTAAGCAGACGATTTTTCCATAAAGCGTCTGCTTAGCAGACGAAAATCCAGCAGTTTATGAGCTTCTTGCATTTGCCTCTACGTGGCTCTATGTAAACTGAAAAGGCTGATTATTGAAAGTGCGATACTTGTACCCGGGTGCTTGTAAGGACTGGTCACTCAATCGCGTTGTGGGGGCATTGAGGACCAAAAATGCCCATCTCACTGAAACGTCGCCCCGTATTTTAGTAAACTGCGCAAACGACACAGGTTATATTGCGCTCTGGCCAGATGTCTGTAGACTTCCGCGGCCCAGATTAGAAAGGGAATTTTATGACCAACTTAATCCATTTTGTTAAAATAAAATGTATTTCACCGTTTCATTAGTCAGCATTGACACTTAGGTTTATTTCGTGATTTATCTATCCTTCCTTTTCGGAATTAAGTGTAAGATACTAGCAGCACCAGATGAAAACATAGTTATATTATTTGCTAAACCATGGTTTTTTTTATAAAAAATAGTTAAAGTAGTTCACTATTATCCATGGGTAGACTAATACGAGTTTTCCATTAGTGTTTTATTACATTTTAGTCGGGGTACATCACATCTGGAACAACAAATATGATTGATTAACGAAGAAATATGGTCTATATTTCCAGAAAAAAACAATTTGCTTTTTTTCGGTAAATATTTAATTCGTAAATATTTCGAAGAGTTATAATTTGATCTTATTTCTCTTAAAAAAACAAGTGTGTACAAATTTATTTAAATAAAAGTTCATATCGGCTTCATGATAAAAAAATACATTCGGGGAAAGTAAGGCGGCGGTGAATTTATTGCGATCAAGATAATGTTTTTTTTTTCAAACTATATAATTAGTTGATAAACAAACTCGAGATTTTACTGTTAAATTATCTGGAAGTTTTCCGATTAATCATGGTTAACTGAATTTACCGGTTGAAACGATCAGAAAAATCCGAGCCCTACTGGCGTTAACAGTCACGATTTTTGACACTTGGGGCTATGAAATCCATATAAGCTACGCCGCTTTTATAGCACACAATCCCTATGGAATTTGTGTGTACTAACAAGGGAATGTTTTTTACTGGAAGTCAGCGATCCGAGAAAACGTTATGGCAAACTCTAGACCATTCCCTGGAACTCCAGGAAGATTTGAGCCGGCCGGTTTCTTGAGCAGAAATTTTGAGTTTGACCGACCCGGAAATTCCTTATGAAAATTTATATGCTTATTTTATTTTATATTGCTAAAATTTTAAATTTGGACCCATGTTAAACGTGGGTGCAAGCGGGCATTCAAAGATAAAATTGGTTAAAGTGGACAAAACTGGCCTGTTTGAACTGGGAGTGTTTAATATGGCCATTTCGAAACAGGTGTTTTCAGTAAGGACAAGATTTGTGAGTGTACGATGGGAGGGGTCAAGATCGTCAAAAATGGTCAGTTTGCGGTGGGAGTGTCCATAATGGACTAAAATTTTCTTTGACATTGATAACAAAATCTGGTCCTGATCTTCGACATCTTTCGTTGAAGTAAGTTTATTGATTTTCCTGGAAACAATATCTAATTATTTTTTGGGAAACCAGTTAGCCCTCTTTTACTTACCGTGAAATTTAATCCAATTTGTTAAGCTTGAACCGCTCCCCATCTGTGCAAGTCCAAACCCTTTACTGTGTAGGAATTAACAATAGCTTCCAGAAACTTATCAAGAATATTGCCTTCCACTTTGTCAAATGTCTCAGAAACTGATCCACATTGATCCAAGTACTGCCTCCATCTTTTGATGTAATTCGCATGCTTGAGTTTGGGGGGTTTTCTTTTTGTTTGTTCATTTTTTTTAGTTTCGGGAACATCATAGAACCGAGGACTAAGACGGTCTCAGATAACCTGTACACCGAGTTCGTTCATTTAGCACTGTTAAAGGTACATATTTTCAAGAGTTTGCGAGTTCCATTTAAAACTGTCAAAGGTACGGCAGTGTACACCAAGTTCGTCGAGTGTCTTACCCCTCGCATAGAACTCAAGAGCTTTGGTATGTAATCCATGGAAACAGGCTCCTCCCCTTCCATATAAAATTGCAGCCATTCTTGGGACAAACTTTGGGTTAAACTTAATTAGTGTTGCATAAGATGATTCATATTTCACCACATCTTCATATTGTTTTTCACAAAATTCTTCCTATATAAAAGCCTAAGTTTTAATTTATAAAATGTCGCTGGAAAAAATGAGATCCATTAACTTAGGGAAAATTTGCCCAGCTTTTAGAATGTCTGATGCGAAAATTGATGGTGAAGGGCAGGAAATTGGTCATTGGTCATTTTAATTAGGATGGTACCAATGTGGACAGCATGAATCCTTGACATTTGGATTTGACGATTATAATAGCTTAAATGGATGAAGCAGTTGAAATTAAAATTTTAAGCTTCAAAGTATGGATAAATGTAGACTAATTTGGATAAATTAACTTACAAGGCGATAACGATGGTTATATTTTGTAGTTGAATAATAAATTGGGCTTTCTGAATGCAATACGATGGGAATGTTTGATAAACAAAATATAGCAAACAATTTAATGGAATGACCACGGAAAATGTTAATTTTTTGACGATTGAAACAAAATTTTCCAAAACAAAAGCAACGGTAGTATTTTACTTTACCTAACTCCCCCAAAACCTCTTGATTCCGATTTATTAACTTATGGGGAGTTAAAAAAATAATCTGCCAGCCGCAAGTATTTTTAAAATTGGTTTGAAAATTTCAAAACTGCATGTATTGAGTCTTGTCGTCTAAAACCCTGCGACGTCACCATTGTAATTTGCCTATTGATAAAAAACGGTAACTGTCATGGCGGCCACTTAAATGTTTTCGAATGAAATACATCAATAACTGAACTGTGAGTTTTAACAACCAAATTTTACCGAAATTACGTGACCTTTTTTCGACAACAAAATAAAATGAAAACAGCAAAATGTGCCGAATTATTGTGACAGTAACTTTTAAATAAATTCTGCTATTTACAGTTAGTTCCTGAAATAAATAAATTATCCTTTTTCGAAAACATTTCAAAATCATGGTAGTCTGGCGTCATCTATTAAACATTTATATATTTAGAATATAACGTTAAAAGGAACCCACTATGGAATGCAAAGCAAAGGTTGATAAAATTAGCGAATAGAGTGCTTTCAATTCGAAACTCGCGACGTCACCAATGTAATTCGCCTATTGATAAAAAACGGTAACTGTCATGGCGGCCACTATTAACACTATAGCTGTGACGTTTCAAGTTTTCAAAATGGTATCAGACGAAAGCACTCTATAAGTGGATTAGTCCATTATGAAGAGGGATAAAAAAGCTAAACCCTAAACAAATTTGAAGAAAATTAAAAACTTACAAATAGCTCGTACCGATAGGTCTTCGAGCAAATAAAAAGACGCAAAACTCGGGCCAAATAGATCTACGAGTGAAAAACTAAATTAAATTAAATAAAATAGCCATAATTTCCAACGGTAGACGGGTTTCGTCCTATTTAAGACTCGTCAGTACCGTGCCGGAAGGCTGGCTTGCGACTATTACACCAAAAAGAGAACCTAAGCCTAAACATTAAAAATTTCAAAACGAGTTGCAACTCGTTTTGAAATTTTTATTGAAATTTTTTTGTTTAAACTTTTAATGTTTAGGCTTAGTTTCTCTTTTCGGTGTAACGAAACCGGTCTACCGTTGGAAATTCTGGCTATTTTATTTAATTTAATTTAGTTTTCACTCGTAGATCTATTTGATCCGAGTTTCGCGTCCTTTTGTTTGCTCGAAGACCTATCGGTAATGGACTAATCTACTTATTCGCTAATTTTTCAACCTATATTTAGAATAGCCAAGCCATTTATTCTAATCACTGTGGTCCCACTACTTGTCCTACGGTACCAAAAACAATCTATGGAGGTAGTCGTTTTTCGCGAGTTCGGAGTTCATTGAATTGGGATTGGGAATAGTACCGCTAGAATTACATAGGCGCGTTAGGGAGTCGTATTTGATTAAACAATTTCTGAAATTTCGAGTTAGAACACTCAGCCTTCAAATCTAACATTATACTATGGCGCCATCTATCACTTGTAAGGTGGAATATTCATAGGATATAGTTCCCGCCGCTAACAGCGGATGGCACCACCGACAAATGAGAGTATTCTCAATTTTTAAATATTTGTTTTGCGGAAGGCAGATGGAAACTTTAATTCTAGCGGAACTATATTCCCAATACAATGTTCGGAGTTACCGAAAATACAAATGCTTTTGATATTTTCAAACGAAGGACATCGCACTTCTATGGGATTTGGCTTTCAACCGATTTTTTAGTTCCACATCGAGATATATATATATCGAAGTGGGACTATTGCTATGGACGGATTGTCGTTAAGTGTTGTGTGTTTGTTTGTTTGGTGTGGAAAGCAACGACACGGCAGATAGCGCTGCGAAAATAATCTGCAGTCTTGGCGAAACCGGGATTCGAACTCACAGTCAAAAACTCCGAACAATGACGCCTTTACGCTCTCGGCCACTGGAAGCTTGCCATAATTTGTTCGGAACTTCTACTGTATTCTCGTCAGTTTTAGCGACGCGGGGGGAGTTGGCTAGTTAAGTTGTCGAAATTCTCGTCCGTTTTTACGCCTTATTTTACGTATATTTTCGGAATTTAAGGTCAAGTGAACCTCAAACTTCGCGTCGGGTGGTGGGTGGTGGGTGGTGGGCACACTCGCTTAAGATGCCTCGCTCGAAAGTGAGTACTCGAATAAACGAGCTCGAAAATTTTAAATGTTCGGGTGGTGAGCAGTGGTAGGTGGGCATACTCGCTTAAGATGCCTCGCTCGAAAGTGAGTACTCGAATAAACAAGCTCGAAAATTTTAAATGCCCTCTTCCCCATATGTACTTATAAATGCTCTAAAAGCCCCACAATGAGATACTTATTTTCTTATTTAAATAAATCAAAAAGAGACATTAAAAAACTTCATCACTCGTTACACCAAACAAAAGGTTCAAGACAAACTACGAATTCAATCCACACTGACGAACTTCCTTTTGGGTAATAAAAGCAATAGAACCATAGAGAAACAATTATAAATTGAAGTCACTATCGGGAGAAGGTATTATATTATTAAGAACACGCGGACGCTTAAAAAGTTAAAGCATTGAAGACTCTATTTCCCTTCACACACTTACGTACCGCCATTATTAATTATTGGACTCCCATACTCATCCAAAAACTAGGGGCATTCGGGCATATGTAGTTTGATATCTATGAAGGTAAATTTTTATTACGATAATCTTTGCCGTATACCATTCGCAAAACTTAGGTATATAAACTTACAAGTTCACGTAAAGACTACCCGTTTATAGCTCTACCACAAATAGATCGAAATTTAAAATATAGCTTTTTGTCAAATTACCTTGCAAGTTAAGTCAATAAATGACCTCAACAGCTTATGAATTGGTTTGCCCACCCATGTATCCTGAGGGTGGGCCGTGGCCTCTCTTTAACATAGGATGGTAAATAGTATATCTAACTATAGGAAATCACATGGCCTCAGCAGTTTTTATATTAGTTTGCTCACCCGGGTCTCCTGATGGTGGGCGGCATCCACCCTTTCACTTAGGGTGGCAATTTATATATCCAACGATAAGAAATCACAAAGCCTCAAAAGCTTTGTATTAGTTTGCCTACCTGTGTCTACTAAGGGTGTATGGCTTTGCCCATTCGAATACACTGATGTGGAACTAATATTACGGCCTGGGCCGACTTGTTTCAAATGAAATATGTTGTTGGGCTTGATCATTTATGAGCCGAATTTGCCATTGACAGTTTTCCTTAGCTCCGATAGTTTGTCCAGTATCAGCGGACAAAAGTGGACGAAACTTAAAAGGAGACGACCCGAGGTGTTACACACCGATTTTGTTCAAACTCGGGGTATTGGTAGACCTTTATGTAACTTGAAAAATCCTAATGGGAATTTATTCAATGGGCAACGACAAACATTGAAAAAAATATTTCAAAATTGATTATAATATTTTTTTTTCAAAATTGAAAAATATATATCAAAATTGAAAAATATATATCAAAATTGAAAAATATATATCAAAATTGATTAAAATTATTTTTTTCAAAATTGAAAAATATATATAAAATTGAAAAAATATTGATCAAAAACAGTAGTTTCGATCAAAATTCATAGGAATTGACGGAAATTTATAAGTTGTGTAAAATTGGATTAATGTATAGATAAATTGCGATTTTTTGAAAAACAAAGTATTTATTTTATTTTGAGTCCATTTGATCGATTCCCAAATGATCGAACGGGTCCCATTTGATCGAATTTCCATTTGATCGAATTGCATTTGATCGAATGGCATTTGATCGAACGAAATTTGATCTAAAGCTACTGTAGGGTAAAACTACAAGTTTTTGGGAGTACCTAATTTTTAGCACAACGGTGCATACGCGCCTACGGTGTATAAAGTAAAAATCTCTTCATCTTTGTGGCTTAATACCGTTAAAGCAATGAATTATTCCATCATTATTCCTTCTGCGCTTAAGCAATGAATTATTCCATCATTATTCCTTCTGCACTTCATATTGACATTCGGTAAAATAAAAACATACCAACTGGTACTATTAATACTTTTGAATTCGATCAAATAGTATTCGATCATTTGAAGGTTCGATCTAATGAAACAAATGACAAATGGGATTCGATCAAATGGAATTTCAATCAGTTGCAACGTATAATGATCGACTGTCGATCACATATTTTTCGATCAAATGGACCAACACCTTTATTTTGGTCAATTTGATCAAACTTGAGCAAAATTGGAAAATAATAGATCTAAATTAGCCCAATTTTAAAGTTTAGTAAAAATGATATAAAAATAAACTAAATTCGACCAACTATCTCAAAATTGTTTGAAATATTTTTTTTTCAAAATTGAAAAATGTTAATAAAATTAATAGTTTCGATCCAAAACGATCGAAATTGATAGGAATTGATGGAAATTTATTTATATAGATAAATTGCTTTTTTTCATTATTTTCCAAATTTTAAGAAACAGTGTAATACAAAATTGTTTTATTCGTTGTTTTTAAACGTTTGTCGGTTTTTCTAATCATTTGTTTTCTCATATTTTACCTTTTTAAGTACGGTACGTTATATTTACACAAACATATTTATGTTCAGTATTTCCCAACTCACTTGATTTTTTACTAACAATTGTAAAATTTAATTAAAAGTAACTTATTCGATGGTTTACTCAAGTATAATTGAAATATTTACGCGTTTACCCAATTTTACATGAAGTAACTAATATTTATTGGTTTTACCCAAATTTGTTCGCTTTCATGCGTATTTAATTGTAGGCATGCCAAATAACCTATAAAAGACCAAAATCGTCCAAATCGCTCATTTGGCGACTATTCTTTATTGTACCCAATTTGGGCCATTTTTAGCGAAATCTCTTTATTTTACCCAATTTTAGTACTTTTTTTATATTTTTCTTCCAATTTGGTTCAATATTAGCGAATTTTCTTCATTTAACCCAATTTGATTTGATATAAATAATTTTTAATGAATTTCACCCAATTTTATTACAAATAATTTATCTTCAAAAACTTACCCAATTTAATTGGATATAAATAATTTTAAAGAATTTCATTTATTTTTTATTATTTATCAAGTAAATAATATTTTAGATTTTTAGAACCAAAACACCTTCGGATATAGATTGGAAATTAATACGGTTTTTGATCGAAACTACTGATTTTTTTAAAAAAATTATTACTTTTTTATTTACAAAATTTAAAGATTTGGCTAATTTTGATCTATTGTTTTCCAAATTTAAAAAATAATTTAAAAAAGCAATTTATCTATTTAAATAAATTTCCATCAATTCCTATCAATTTTGATCGTTTTGGATCAAAACTATTGATTTTGATAATTGTTTTCGGTGTTATTAACATTTTTCAATTTGGAAAAAAAAAATATTTTAAACAATTTTGAGATCGTTGGTCGAATTTAGTTTATTTTTATATAATTTTTACAAAACTTTAAAATTGGGCTAATTTAGATCTATTATTTTAAAATTTTCTCAAGTTTGATCAAATTAACCAAAATAAATCCTTTGTTTTTCAAAAAATCGCAATTTATCTATACATTAATCCAATTTTACACAACCTATAAATTTCCATCAATTCCTATGAATTTTGATCGAAACTACTGTTTTTGATAAAAAAAATTTAAATTTTATATATATTTTTTCAATTTTAAAAAATAATTGTTTTAATCAGTTTTGAAATATTTTTTTCAATGCTTGTATTTTTCTCTCACATTTTTACCAATTTTAGCCATATCGGTTCATTTTCACCCATTTGGTTCAAATTGATCAAAGTGTGATCAATTTTGATTTTTTTCGTCAATTTTTCTCAATTTTTTTTAATTTTGGTATTTTAAATTTTTTTCAAGTTTTTAAAATTTTTCACGGGGGGGGTCACACCAGGGAATCGGTCAAAATCCCATGTTATTTTCAATGGCAAAATTTCCATTTTATGTTGTCAAAAACATTTTTCGTTGCCATGGCAAAATCTTTGCCCATTGAATACATTCATTTAGTATTTTTCAAGTTAAAAGGTCTACCAATCCCCCGAGTTTGAACAAAATCGGTGTGTTATACCTCGGGTCGTCTCCTTGTTAGTATAATAGTCAATTTGTTAAAAGAAGTCACGGTCCATCGGATAGCGCTCTACGCTCGCCCGTCGCTAGTCCGGGCTCACTATGAATAGAGTTCTCTTTCCAAGATTCGTGGTGCTTCCTTCTGATTTAAACTGGCAATATTTGGCCAATGTGGACGCTCCCAACCCAAACTGACCATTTTTGACCATATTGACCACTTCTGATTTAAACTGGCCATATTTGGCCAATGTGAACGCTCCCAAACCAAACTGACCATGTTTGACCATATTGACCACTTCTGATTTAAACTGGCCATATTTGTCCAATGTGGACGCTCCCAACCCAAACTGACCATTTTTGACCATATTGACCACTTCTGATTTAAACTGGCCGTATTTGGCCAATGTGAACGCTCCCAAACCAAACTGACCATGTTTGACCATATTGACCACTTCTGATTTAAACTGGCCATATTTGGCCAATGTGAACGCTCCCAAACCAAACTGACCATGTTTGACCATATTGACCACTTCTGATTTAAACTGGCCATATTTGGCCAATGTGGACGCTCCCAACCCAAACTGACCATTTTGACCATAAATTTCTCAATCCCGGTTCAAACTGGTCATTTTTGGTCCACTTGAACCAATTTTAACTTTGAATGAGCACTTTTACCCACGTTAGACATGGGCATTTCCCTACCTAATTTCCTAAACCAGGGTACTCGAAAAAATCAGTATGTCTAAAAATTAATTTCAATTATAGTGTTCGCGTTTCGCAACCTTATTTCCAAGTTACTCGAAAAGTTCAGTTTGTCTAAAAATTACTTTAATTGAACAAGTTCGCGTTTTTCTATCTTATTTCGAAGCCCATATAACTCGAAAAGTTAATTTCTGGAAAAATACCTCTTGGGTTTATTAAGTTAATGTACAAGATGATTGAAAACTGGTTCAAAATTGAAATTTAATATTGAAAATATATGTCCGTGACATCTTGTTCTTTAAATAATACACAGGTGAAACTACACCTCAGAGACGTGTAAGGAAGCTTTTAGGAGGGTAGACGTAGATTACTTGAGTACAAACCACTAAATCTCTCACACTTTTGACGTGCCTATTAGGTCGTTATATAGTAGTAAAACCAGTTACTCGAAGACAAAATGCGTTTGTTCAATACAACAAAAGAAAATATTTAACAATTTTCCTATGCACACTGGTGTTAAGAGTAGACGTTATTCGCCACTTATCTTAACAAATGCAATTATGAACCTTTAAAACTCTTCTTGTTTTTAAAACTGAAACTATTAAGTGGACACTGTACGACTACCTTAGAATGAGACCCGTTTGCGGAGCTGCGTACGAAAACCGGTAGTCGATTGCGAGTCAAATTTAAAATTGAATGTTTTTTCCGTTAAGCAAATATGTTTTGGCTAGAAAAGGAGCAAATATGTTTTGGCTAGAAAAGGAGCGAATATGATTTTCAATACAATCGTAATATTTGATTTTAAAGCTTTGGGTCTTAATTTCTTTTGCTATAAACTTATGTAATCAACTTTTTTGAATTACTTTTCAATTCAACTCTTTTCATATATTCCCATTGGTAAATAGAAAATAGCCATTCCATCAAGTACTCTAATAGAAAGCATTCCAATGCGAAATTTTAATTTTATTACAGATTAGTTAATTGTTTTCAGAAAATTAACAATTAGATTTTACTAAAATCAAATAAAAGAAATAAATAACAATTTAACGGTTTTGATTAGATTTAATTGAGGTAATTTTCTTTAATTTTTCATCTTGCAGACAAAACGAAATTATTCTGCAGTTACTAGAGAATTGACTTAATCAGTTCAAAAGATTCCGTTTTTGTGAACAACATTTGCCGGCAGACATGAATCATACCATTTTAAAATTTTCCTTGCCTGAAGTAAGTACCATTACCAAACGTAACAAAATATTTTTCCAAATTTGATTTGTTTTCTATTCATTTCGAACTGACAAAAGGGTGTCCCAATTACATGACATAACCGTTCATTTTCAATTGAATTTTCTTTTATTTGACTTAAGGGCTAGTCTTAACTACGCATTTATAGAGATAACGAGGTCAAACTGAAAACTTTATTAAAGTGACCACGTCAGTCAAATAAAACGCGATAGTATAACACATTGTTTAGCTATTTTCAGAAATTAAAGAGCACGAAATTTTTAAAAGAAAAGTTTTATTATGAGAAACATTTAATTTTCGCGACTAGTTTTGGAAACGTGATTGTTCCGTCATCAGGGGAATGTGACCCGATTACAATGTTTACACTTATTTATAACCTAGGTAACAATTTATTATGTAATATTTTTTAAACCATAATCGGTATTATTGTTGTATATGGGTCAAATGCCCCTGATGACGGAACAATAACGTTTGGAAACTAGACTTGAAAAATAAATGTTTTTAATAATAAAACCTCTCTTGTGCACATTTTTAAATATCGTTGTCCTTAATTTCTTAAAATAACTATATTTTGCGCAAGTAGCTAGTCTTTTAAAATGTCACATTATTAAGCGATAATTAATAGAAAAACTAATTCCAATTCATTCCAAAACTTTAAATGTTTCAGAAATCGCTCTTAGAATAAAAAACACGCACTCCCTTTTTTTGATATAATAGTATAATTATTTAGAACATATCGTTCGTTCTTTAAAACGGTTAATTTAATTTCGAAACAACCTATGTTTAACAATCAAAATAGCTTTTGGTATCAGTGTAAAATTATAATTAAGGTTCCATTTGAAGATTTAGATTACAATAAAAATATTAATTTGTAGAAATTTGTATCTCTTAGTTATTTCTCATAATAATAAGTTATTTCTTTTACCATATTTTGTTGGAATGCGATTTTCAAAATCCTGTAGGCTACATTTGTTAATAAATACCATAGCACTTAAGAAATAATTTCAAATAAATTCAAAAAATTTCAAATAGTTTGCCAAAAAAAGAACACTATTAGACCATGGATTAGAGGTTTTTTTAATCCATGTCTAGTACATCAAATTTTGATTGTTAAAGAGAAGGGAAAACTAAAATTGAACAAGTTGGCAAGCCAAAATATACCTCTCCTCGGTAGAATTGTCCCTAGTGGTATTAATTTCTCGAGATAACCCTTAAAGATATATCTCCGCAATTTAGAGTTATTTGTTAAAAATATTAACCCATTTCTATCCCGCCAGGTATAAAATTTTAATTATAATTAAAATAATTGAGACGAAACGACCAATTTTTATTTATTCAGAATATCATAAGTTAAGTAGTTACAACAGTAAGTTAGACGTACTATAACAATGCACAATTGAATTAAACCCTTTTACAGAACAAGTTTATCAGTTAAATATAATACGAAGCAAATTTTAATGAAAGAAATATCTACAGAGGCTTTTTGGAATTACTCGCTTACGAAATACTTGCCGCATCTTTAACGCTCATTTTATTTCAACGCTCGCCCTTGATGAAGTTACCGTAGATATCTGGTAGTGGACGACTCGTTCACTTCCTGTTGACGTTGTGACGCATGAAAAAGACCAATGCCGTCCAATTTCCAATATCATATAATGACTCGCACACCCAAGAAATCATTGACTGCGTTAGAAATCGTAGATATCCAAATATCCACACCAAATGTATTTACAAGAAGCAAAAACCTTACCATCAACAAAGCACAGAGAGCCACTTGACTAACCGCCACCTCTTAAAGCAATTAACGTTAAATTATCTCCTTTGAATTAACAGAACTATATATAGGTCGTTAAGAAAGTGGACCACCCACAGGGTCTACCCTTTAACCCTCTAATCTCGGCTGACTGCGCTAAAACAAGATTTAACCTTTAAAAAATACCAGATTAGGCCTTCATAAATTCATTAATAAAAAAAGACTTTATTACCTATTATGCTTACGATGCCTGTCTTAATTTCAGTGAATCTAAGCAGCTATCGGTGGTTCTGTGGTAGAGCGCTCGACTGCCAAGCCGAATGGTCTGGGTTCGAAACCTGGGTGGCGCATTTGTTTTTAGTCAATAGAGAAACGCTAAATTAGAATTTCTTCGATGCAATAATTTCAATTTCAATTCTATTTCAATTAAACCAAAATTTCGTACTCTATTAAATACGCTTCCGATAAAGCTGAAGGTCTAATTTTCAATAAGGCGTAACAAGTGTCGGTGGTTCTGTGGTAGAACGTCCGCCTGTCAATCAGGAGGTCTCGGGTTCAAATCCCGCCCGATGCGATCGCAAATTGATACTAAGACGAATACCGTGTACAACTGGTGGAAACCCTGCCATTGGACGTTGAGAGGTAGCATTTCACTCAGCATTCGGTCCGTCCCAAAGTCATTAAGAAGAAGTTGGAGAGAAAACGCCTATATAAACACAACAGACTCAACATGCACAACCATCAGAACACAAACACAACAAATTCAACACTCACAACCCACGCATAAATATTACAAAAACGTAATACACCAAACCGTCACGACGGTGAGCGAAAAAACACCATCCAAACCAAACCGCAAATGCATCCGTTAACGCTCACCGTCACACGGTGGTTTTGCCAACACTTTGAGAAACTGCGTACGCAGTGATTACACTTTGCACCGAAAATGCGAACGCGTTCGCAGTCCTGACAGACAGACAGACCCACAGACCCACCCACAGACCCACCCACAGACAGACACGGTCGTTGTATAACCCCTCCTAGGGGACTTTGTCCCCTCGGAGAGGTAAAAATCATAAACGTCTGAAGGAAGGACAAACACAACCACGAAAAGATCAATTCCAGGCCAATCCTTTTACTTTTATTGCCTCGTTATCACACTTCCTGTTAAACCTTTTTTTATGTTGTGCCAATAGACGTTTGCTCATGTTCTTTCGTATATTATAAACAAGAAAGTTTCAATCTATGCTTCCAAAAGTTTGGGTATTTTCGAATACGTCTTAAATAATTTACCGAATACAAGGTAAGTTTGTCACTTTAAATATATTTAATAGAAAATATCTCCAAGTTTCCGTAAAAAGAGTTATGTGTTTTATTATAGTTAAAGCAAGTGTCGGCTCTAGTATAATTGCGTTCTTTATCGACATTTGTCGCCACCGTGCAAATTTAAACAAGTTGATTAGGCACATTACCCAGCATAATTTACCTATATGGCGTGGCCCAAAAGTATGCTTTTATCTCATTGGGTAATCGTAATCACGTATCAGAAAAGACTATTTGTAATCACGTGCTCATTCGACCTCGCTTGGATTGGCGTTTCGGCAAACACGTAATTGTCGACTTGAAAATAAACAATAAAACGTTTTTGAAAGTCGACACTAGGTGGAAGCACCTCCCGGCGATCTGAGCAACCATAGCCATCTTTGATACATAGACGCAATAAAAAATAACGTAGGCTATGATTGAGCCGACACTTTCTTTAAGTAAAATGACGGTTTTTAGCGTTGCTTCCAATCCACCTCACACTCCAATAATAAAATTCTTCCCCTTTACACATAAATCATCCCAGTCTCTTATTGCAATTTACAGCAACCAGTAAGAGACGATCTTCTCAATGTGAAACGCACGTTTCCACACGGCGTAGCGTTTGAACCCTCTCGTGGTTAGGGTCTATTCATTTGTCACGTGATACCTACAAAGCAGACCCAAGCTTAAATTAAAGTTAACTTAAAATCTGGTAAAATAAACATTAATATGTAATTTAAATTTTATTATGGTGCCATCGACGGAAATTTTATTTGTCCGTCTTGTTTTTTCTTATAGTATATGGCGTTAATACCATTTAATTTTATGAGCTATAAAAAGTGGGGTACTAAAGTTTTTACGTTTTTATTTTTATTTTCATCGCTTAAAGGGAATATAACCTCAAGTCTTTTTTAAGGTTTTTTTGTTTTTTATGTTAACAATTTAGGCGGGAAATCACTAACCAGCGCCAAACATATCTGAAGCCATAGGAGGGAGCGGGAAATGGTAGAAGTGTTGGTGTTCCACACCAAAAAACCTGAGGTTATATTCCCTTTAATGCAGGGTGTCTAATTTGGCTCGTTCATGGCATTTTTCTCAAAATTAATTATTTTTTAAGGTTTACTTCTGCGTATAAATAGAGTTGGTTCAGTCAAAAATTGTTTCTTAATATATGAGGCGGTACTTCGGCCGATAGGCCGTCAAGGTGAAGTTACAAGTTCCAAAGATACAAATTACTTCGCCTTGAAGGCCTATCGGCCGAAGTACCGTGTAACGGTTCAATTTAATGAATATTAAATATATTTTAGTTTCCCCAAACGTTGTTGGTCTTTTTCACCTCTTCGGCGTTGTCAATGTTAGTCCTGCCACATCGTAGTAAGCCAATCTTTCTGTCACGGTGTTCGCAGTTGACGTCACCGGGCAAAGTATTAGCACGGTTTTCGCAGTAGGCAACCCGAAAAATAAACTTACCCTTGGGTGGAAAAGTACACATTTTTGCCGGATAGAACGAAACGAGATCTATTGACCTGTTTTAAGACGAAGCTACCAACGCTTGGCCACCTCACTGCTCGTATTGCGTATACTCTCTCGTCCTGTTTTTAATAAATAATAATGGTTTAAGATGTTGGATCGGCCTTAGACTGCGATTTCAAATTATATACGCTTGTTTTTCGCTTTAATAGAGTTATATTATTACTGGTTCATTCCCATGTTTGTAAAATATGTTAAGTAACGTGTAATTACTTCTTTGGTAGGTATAGTTTTTATAAATTTATTTAAACCCACCTGTTTATACGCACATTTATTAAAATATCTGCCTTTAGTTGTGCATATTTTGGTTTATATATCCCTGGCATTCATCTAATAGAGCAATACCCCGCCAGTTATTTTTTTATTTTTCATTTCGAGTATAAAAATATTTAAGTTTGGTTTCTTCACAACGACGAAAAAGGGTTAAGAGTGTTCCCCTAATTTTCACAACATAACTGTTCACTGCATTTAAATGTTTTACCTAATCGTGAATGAATTTGAGACATGTCTTATAAAGTAATGTAAGCCACTATATTAATGACCCCTTCGGTTGATGAAGGTGTGGATTGAGGACGGGCGATGAAAACGCATTCGTACGAGGAGAGATACTATTTTGGTTTTTCAACATGCATCATATTATAAATCAAAAGAAAAACTAACGTATTGTACTGATTTTGGTGTTAAATTAAAAAGCACCAAATGCTAAATACACGGTATGCTAGCAAAACATGTTTTCTATTTATTTAAATCTTTTGGTTGAAAATATTTGGAGTTAATTATTGTTTCAAACGTTTGTTAAATAACATAATTTATTAATTTTTTGGAATATGTAACATTTTACTATTTCATTTTAGTATTAAATACGTTCCTGCTCTCGAAGTTAAAAATCAGATGGTAAAAAACCATATTACTTTATATTTCGGATCATTTTTCAACTTTGATTTAGCTGTGGAAGCTGAGGTATGTAAAGAAATATATTTTAAATTCCATAATTTTATTTAATTTTAATAAAAATATTGCTAATCTCGAATGTCTATGTCAAAACCATTTTAAGCGTTCCTAAACCTTTATGCTCTAACAGTAATTCCTTCTCTTTTAAAAAAATCAAAATGCCTTCGCACTGGCTCCCTTTAGCTAACTATACTTTCGAAGAGTGAAAATTTAGTCCGCTATTGACTAATAAATTAGCCTAAAATTGTTTTGTTGTTGGTGCAGGACTGCCCATAATTACAAGGAATATGAGCGCCATTTTTAAAATCGAGACCAATGTTTTTAAGCCTGAAATTACGCTATCTAAAGTTCTGTTTTTTTTTTGTCACATAAATGTTTAACATACTTTGGAGATGAAATTTTGAATGTTCAAGATAGTGCATTAAGGTACGGCTGATTAGGAAAACCCATTTCTAAAAATCGAAGTTCACTTTAAAGGCCTAGGTTTTTTCTGCCTGGCCCCTTTAAATTAACTTAGTGGAGCACAAATACCCTGGTGGTAGGCCAACCGCTGAACATGTAGGCCTAATTTAAAGGGGGACAGGCAGAAGAAAACCTAAGCCTTTAAGACGCAACCCCCCCCTCAAAAGTAACCTTTCAGATTTGGCTGGATTTGTTCAAAAACGTCTTCATTGTTATTATCTCATTAAGTCATCGTAAAATTAAATTTTTTTACCAACCATCTCAATTCTTAATTACATCTTTTATTCTTTAAATTATTTGTTCATTATTTCAATTTTTCTAAAGATTACGATCAAACACGATTATAAAGACACCCTCAAAACAATGACCCAGATTAAAGTATGAATAAGTGTACAAAATCATGATTGAATGGATAATTTCATGATTAAATAGATTAAGTAGATCACAATAAAAAATAAAGTGGTTAAAGCAAATTGAATATCTCAGAAAACATCTCCTAGACTTGACTTTCAGACTTCAAAGAATTTCATCGTGATTTTTTTTAAATAATTTAATCATTAAAATCATTAGTTTCATTACACCATGAAGAATAGTGATGTGCCGGTCTCGATTAATGTCTTTCATCAAACAATCAATTTTCCTTTTTCTCCGGAGAACTACATGTATCTTTAATTTTAATCATTCCTTAGATAATTGACACTATTCTCATCGAATATTTCATCGAAAGCTTTAACACGGAAAGATTCCATTACACTCCGGCCACTTCTCAACACGGACACGTTCTTCTGACGTGCGTTGGTGCCTTTCTGGAAAAAGAAGAGTACCTGAATATCCAAGGCCCACCGACGGATTTTTGGATACTGTGGGCCTTTACCATTTTTACTTTAAGCGTTGTTTTCGCAGTAATTGGCTTGCGCAAGAGTATATCCAACATTATAATGGAAATTAACCAATCTATATTACACCAAATATACATTCTTCTATTTCAAGGTAATTTTTAACTCTTTTGTGTTTTCCTTTAATTTGGTTGTAATTTTAATTTTGATCTTTTGGTGGTGCCATAACTTTTCTAATTCCTCGACAGTATTTCAAACTCGCTTCAGCCAGCCACAGTATCTTTGTTTCGGTTTCTAAAATGTATTCTTCCTTTTAAGCGAAGAAATTGAGTAAATCATCCGCAATAAGGGTGATGATTTCGACGTGGCTGCTTGGTTTGAACCTTCTTCTAATATTCTACGCCTCTTCCTTTAAAAGCCAAGTAATCGCACTGAACCGAGACTACATAGACACCTTGGAAGACGTCCTATCGCATCCCAAAATAAAACTGCTTATCCAAATCAACACCAAATTCGAAAGGATTGTACAGGTCAGTTGATAATTATGCAGATAAGAATTTAAAAACTTTGAAAGATAATATTAAAAAAAATGGTTCAATGATTTCTGGCTTTAACCACTCTCGACCGGCATAAGCCTTGTTGACTACTCTTTGACTTTTTCAGTAAGAAAATATGAAAACTAAAATAGTGATTTTAAAATGATTTTAAAATGATTTGCATTTTAAATGAATTTTAGATTTCGTCATATTTTTAATTTCTATAGTTTGATAAGTGGAATTTTTAAATAAACGGGTTGTAAATGTATCCAAAACAATCAAAGGGTCAAAATTCATCAAATACACCCATATTATAAATTGTTTTCTGAAATTTCAGCCATAATAACGTAACTTGATTAAAATTATATTTTACATTGAACCGACGGAATGGATATTTTAAAAATATACAATGTTAATAAAATTTTTTTTAATGATAAGGATGATTTTTATGAGGACTTCTTATATTAAAATTCCATTTTTTCAACGAAGATTAGTACAGCGGATATTTAGTCGCAGGCTGCAATGTACAAACTCGTTTTTCAATAGAAATCAGCAAGGAAAGCTTGGCCGAGGGGTGAAATGCTTGTTAATATAAATCTTGTAGTTGTAGGCGTGAGTTTGAATAAACGGCGGGGCTCTGCAGTAGGAACAAAGAAATTTGTTGATATTTATTTTTCTATATTAAGTATGGTGGTTATCGTCCCCATACTACTGGCTTCCTCCTCGAAACCCAGTCAGCTCAATCTCCCGACCTCTCCATGTTAAGGATTAAATCCGTCATTATAAGCGCTGTCAAAATAGTCAGCAGTTAAAATGCACTTGAGAACTGCAAAGTTCGAATTACTAGGTGAACGTCGCTATCAAGAGAGGGATAACGAAGTGAAAAGCAAAATAATTTTTTGAAACTAAACAGATATTTCTAACAGCTAGAAATCGAATCCACTAACTTGAGGAACGAAATCTTTCTAGTAACACGAATATTGAGAAACAAGCAAAACTATCTTAGGTCCGAAATTAGGCAATCTGCCAAAATTCTATAAGCTGCCAATCTGAGCAAGAAGTTGTTAAAAAGGAAAAGCTGCCCGCAGTAAAAAATGCCAACAATTTACCCGTAACAGAGACTTAATTGATCTTACTCCAGGACCACTTTTAAAGACCTACCGAAACTTAAACCAAAACCATTCTATTCCACGCACGTGCAATGATAAGCATAATTACTATTGAAATTGTTTTTTGTTCGAATAATGAGGAAGCTGCTTTTAAATCTTATGACAAACTCTTTTTTTAAAAATACTAAGCCATAACGTTTTTTTTAACTAAATTAATAAAGTTGAGAAGAACTCACACATCTTATTCCCCCAGAGAGTTTGACAGTTGGTACTGCGCCAATCGGGCCTCAAAAAGACGTCACTTTCTAAACCTTTTTTATGTTAGCCAACATTTCTGCAAACGTAAAATTTCTTGCTATAGCATATAATTAAAATTATTTAATTATGGAATTACTGCTCTTTATCTGCATTTGTATATTTCTTCATTAAATATAGTTTTATTTGAGGGTAATATTTTTTACAGAACCCGTTGTCAATGTGGAATAAACGTTTTTCTAAAATGTTAGAAAACCACGAGGTTTTCACAAACCAGCGGAATTTTTACCCTATTGTGCAAAAGGAGTTTCTTAATGGACATCGAGCCTTAATCTGGGAATCGAGTTACAAAATGAGCGCAATTTATTTCGCGTCCCAGTATTTGGGCAAAGAAAAGAAAGTTTATATTGGAAAGAAGTCATTTGAATCACTGACACTACATTTTTTGTTTAGCAGAAGATTCACTAGGAGCTATATAGAAAACGTCAATTTTCTGTAAATATTGAAATTAATTAATTCACTTTAATTTCAGTTTCATATATATACTTGACGATGTTTAACCCCTTGGATCAATCCGTTTTTCACGGTAACAAACCCCATTTTAACGCCAGTTACCCGTATTCCAAAAGATCCTATGATCTAAGAGAGAAATGATCTACAAATAATGAACGAAAACTATAATGATACCTTTCACGCAATAACAAATCAAGTAAATTGAAAACATACTTGGTATTTACATCTGCATTGAAACGCTGAAACAAATCATCTGATTCTTCGTAATCATCTGACTCAAAACGCAAATTTTCTGATTCATGAGAATCACTATATCTTTCAAGTTCAAATTGATAATGATTTACTTGTTGCATAGCCATATTATTTAGGATAGAGGTGTGCAAAATATTTGGTTAGACCAAATAATTCTATCGAATACCAAATCGAATATTCGATTCGTCGAATCGTATAGCACTTGGGAATGTTCGGGGATATTCTTTTTTCGAAAAGATAGGAAAAAAGTATTTGGTATTTTCAAATAGTTTGCAAACTGGTCGAATAACCGCGGGTCTTTTTCTAATTTTTTGAGTTTCAAGAGGAGAACGCTGTGAAATTTCCGAACTACATTGTAGTACTTATTTCTGGCACCTCTCTTTAGGCCATAGCGGCAAGTACCATATAAAGAGTAGCTTGCGCGTCCATTATTCATACCGTGTGAATTAAAACTTCTTAGTGAAATGCAGAAGTTGTTTATTCTAGCGCCTATTGGCTAGATTATTCGCGTGTTCTTTGCATTTAGCTGGAAATACTCAATGGTTCTTTGTTATCGAATTGTCTAGAATAGCAAAGTAAAACTAAAACCAAGTTCAAAAGAAAACTAGTAACTGGGAGAAAAGTTGAAGTAACTTTTATGATTTTTCGGTTTTGAATTTTTGAGTTCACTAAATTATTAGTTTAAAATTATTATAAATTAAATTAAATATTTTTTTATTTGTAATAAAAGATCTGCTCCTTCGTGTTTTACATATATTTAAAAACTCGAGATTTTAAGGAAGTGCTTGCAAAGCATGAAAAATAAAGCAGATCCTTTGATTTTAATTGTAGTTAGTAGTTACTAAAGAATAAAAGTCGCTAGCTGACTTGGACCTGGGGTAGTTAAACTTTAAAAATGTGTATTTTAAATTTTGTTTGTAAAAGTGTTCTTTGAAAAAGTTTAGTATTACAATTTAAATTTATTTAAAAAAATATATAAAATATACATTTGGTTTAGTATTTTACTATTGCAAGTAAAGTGAAGAGTGATTTCAATTACCATTTTAATTTTTATACAAATATGCAAACTATTTGGTTATTTCAAAACCAAATACGTCGAATTATTTGGTATTCGAAATACTATTTGGTATTTGATCAGTTAACTGGCTTAAAATTTTACTCTAAAAATATTCGACCGAATTATTTGACGTTATAAATATTCGATTTGGTATTTGACGTACCTTGAAAAAAATATTTGATATTCGATCCCCAAAAAAATGGTATTTGCACACCTCTAATTATTATTAAAAAAGTAGGTTGTGGTTCAATGTAATATTTTACAATTAAATATACTCAGATAAAATGTTTGCGCACCATTATCATTAATCGTAGTATAGACGAGTAAAGAAACGTTTTCCGGTTTTTTCTTTGGTTTTTACGAGGAAAGGATTTTGAAAAAAAGGGGTACAAAATTGAGGGTGGCTTGGTTGACACGTGATACCTACGCCGATGACGGCATCTAGCAGCGATTTTTTAAACTACATTGTTATTTTTCTATTGGATGGTGAATATCGTCTGCTTTTTTGATATTTTCTGACCAGGTTTAGTGTTGTTCTCCATGTTGCAACATTATTACTGTTTAAGTTTTATTATATTTTGATGTATTTATTATATTTTTACTATTTATCAATGCTATTTTAAGTATATTATTTAAGATGAGTGTTCAGGGCGGTTCAAAGTGCTGTGTTAAAGGTTGCAGAAGTTACTCTAGAACTCACAGAGATTTGAGAGATAAAAAAATTAGTTTTAACAAGTTTCCTAATGACACATCTCTCAGGGAAGAATGGATTAAAAGAGTTCAAATAAGTTATGCGAATGAACAATGGCAACCCAAAAAAACTAGTGTTATCTGCGGCTTGCATTTTAATCGAGATGGTAAGAAGAAATATGAGGAAAAGTACCTATTCTTATTGGTGGACATGTACTCTCCAAACATTTGTTTTATTCTTCGATGATCTCGTTGGATGAGGATATTAGTGGAGCATTACAAAATGTAGCGTCTGAAGTCGAAATAAGTAGCCTAGTCTTTCCAAAACTTAAAGATGATGTTATGGATGTAAATAATTTGACTTATATTCCTGAAAAAGAACTGAAACCAAATATAGATCATTCCTATTTCAATAACAAAAACTTTGAGATCTATGAAATTTCCAGACTACTAGAGGAGGCACAACATAAAATTCCAAACCTCGAAGATGAAGTAGTACGTTCCAAAAATACCACAACAGCTCTAATAAATGAAAACCACTCGCTGAAGAAACAAAATATAGGCTTGCTAGAACTAATTAAAGCAAAAGATTTTGAAATTCAAAAGTCAAAATTCTTGATAGAAAATGTTGCACAGAAATCTAGCAATTTGAAATTTCATACTGGTTTTAAATCAGTTGAAGAATTTCAGGTTTTATATCGCTATATTGAACCAGATATACCTAATGTTTCCTTATATACGAAAGGTAGTGGTTATGTGAAAGTAACAGAGAGAACTCACACAAGCCCTGGACGACCAATGAGACTTGATTTTAAAAATCAGTTATTTTTTACTCTATGCAAATTGCGTTCAGGATTGTTAAATGAGGATTTGGCCATTCGGTTTAACATTAGTGAAATGACAGTCAGCAATTATATAACACTGTGGCTTGACTTACTTCATCGTAGATTAACACGGATACCAATATGGCCATCTAGAAAAACCATTGACGAACATATGCCTCCAGAGTTCAAAGCCAAATTTCCCAGTACCAGGATTATTATAGATTGCAGTGAATTCTTCATTGAGACACCTGGAGACTACGGATCTCGGTGCGATACATATTCAAATTACAAAAGTCATAATACTGCCAAGGCACTAATTGGAATAACACCAAACGGCTTTTTCTCATTCGTCGCTCCTTTAGCTCCAGGAAGAATTTCTGATAATGATTTAACAATGAACAGTGGTTTAATTGAGAAGCTTGAAAAAATGACAGCGTTATGGCTGATAGAGAGTTCGTACTTCATGACTTTTTTGCTGAAAAGGGAATTGGTTTGAACATACCGCCTTTCTTAAATGGCAAGGACCAGCTATCAGAGGAAGATGAGAAGCGAACGAGAGAAATTGCCAGTGTCAGGATTCACGTTGAAAGAGCAATTAAAGAACTGAAAACTTTTCGTATATTAAAGTACGTGTTTCCTAACACAATGCATGCTAGCCTGGAAAAATATGGTTTGTATGTTGCTACTTGGTGAATTTCACAAATGAGCCTCTACTTGAAAGAAGAATGTAATTAAGTTCTAAAAATTTCAAACAAACAAAATACCATTAATAAAATATTGCATTTAGTTAAAATAACATTAATTAAATTGGTTGACATTATAATACATCCAAAGAGTATGGAGGAAATAGAGATAAGACAACTGGAAGAGGTCAGATCGGTTTACAAATCTTTTTCCTCATTGTCATCCCCCTCGATGGTGAAAGTTTCGTTGCTGACCTCTCCCGGTTGTTTTATTTCTATTTCCTTCATACTGTTTGATACATCCACATATTTAACAAATTATTGTGACTGACAATAATAATTAAAATAAAAGTTTTCTAATTTTGGCAAAATAAGCTCGAAAAAAAGGGTCTCATCAAACTCAACTCTTTCACAGTAAGTATCTAATCCTGCATCAACAAAAAAATCTGTAAATCCTAAACCGACCACTCCCATCTGTCCAATAATTTGTTGATAATAGTCATGCTTATGGTTTAGATTTATATTTTTTGCAGCGTCTATTTTTAGGCAAGTTTTTAATTTTAAATCCTTCCGAGTTAAAGCTTCAATTAGAGTGATGTTCAACTCTTTAACTTTACTAAAGGTTTTAATTTCCAACAAACCAAACTCCCCTCTTTTAGTGTCATATATTAATGCATCTGGAGTAGCTCCAATCACAGGATAGCCTGGATTAACAACTAATCCAACATCAAATGTGTAGACTTCATTGTTTTTTAATGCACGGTACTTTTGGATAGCTGCAGCTTCATTTTCGATACCTTCCCTCACATGCTTTAAATTACTAATATCCTTCTTATTTTTCAGGCCATTGACAAATTCCCTTGTAAACTCTTTTTTATGCTTCACAATTTTTCCAAAATTGGAGGCCGTAATTCTATTTTTTCTTTCGGCATGCCACAGGTCGCACTTTAAATGCTCTCTAGTCTTTTTTCTAAAATAATAGCCTCCTCCTTAGATAGTTTCAGATATTCGGGGAATATGACACCAGAATCACCATTAATACTAATTTCCTTTACTGGTAGAGAAATTCTTTCTACAGATGGAGTTGGAAGGTTATTTTCTGTGGCAGATTGAGATATTTCCATACTGTAACAAATGGGTTGAAAATCTTCTGCCATATAATTTTTCTCTTCAATAATCTTTTGCCAGAAAGGTCTCATGTTGTGGGTACTTTTAAAATCATTAACCAATAATTTCAGTCTGGATGCTGGAAGTTCATCGTTTTGAATACTGGAATAATTTGCCAGACAAATTCTTCTCACTCTTCTACTGGTTGGAGTTTTTTCAGGGCAGTGCTTTAAAAAAACCCAAAATGCTGAATTTGATAGTCGACAATTTTTTTTAACGTTTAACTTTCCCCATTTTTGGCTGATTTCTGTCGGTGATAGATCATTAGGTACGAATTTTAAGCCGTCCATTATACAATCCAAAATCAACCAAAGAGTTGCAGCGACGTGGCAACAAACTCCACATTTTCCTGCTTTACAGTGACATGTTCCCTTTTTCACTTCCCCTGACTTAGTATCTAATACGACATGAACACCATAAAGTTTATTAGCAGTATAGGAAGCATGAACCTTTGACTGAATGTGAGAAACTTGATTTTCTTTATCATGTGATATTAGAACATTCTTAACCTTCTTAGCTTTGAACATTCTGTAGCCTTTATTTTTGTGTTTTGTGCTATTTAGCGACAAATGATGGTTTATAATATTCTGAACGCTAAATGAACTTGGAATGTCTCTCAGTTGTTTAGTCCAATTTCCCTTTGGTAAGCTTAAATCATCATTTGTAAGTTCTGCTAAAGCAGCCCTACAATATTTACATAAGATGCATTAAGCCTTGGTCAAAATATAATATGTACAATTCTATTTCAGTAAAACTTTACCTATTTCCACTACTTATTTAATTATTTAAAATAGTTTATCTAACTATAATTTAGCCGAATTAATATTAATATTAAATAATACTTTTAGATACACCACATGACGATCCCGGCAGAATTTGATAAACTTTTGTTGTTATATGTGATGCGCAGAATCCTGGAATAGCCAATCAGAGCCACCCTTTCTACCCACAATTCCCTCTAATGTTCGTTAAAAAAATTCAAATGTGAAAGTGAATTTCTTTACTCGTCTATTCGCGCCTTTTTTGAGTCTTGGCTTCGTCTGCCGAATGCGCACTTTTAAACTCTAAATTAAACAAGAGTTTAAACATTTTCTAGCATTATTACACCTCAAACTATCAGATAATATAGGTCTTAATTTTTGTTAAAAGTATTACTTTTTTATTTCATTTCTCTATTGTTCTTATAATCAGATATCTCAAAAACGTATCTAAAGATAAGATTTACTTAGCATGTTTTAAAAAAATATATTTTTTTTTTAAAGTTGAGTTTCCATCGCTTAACAACCAATTAGCAAATACAAGTAAGACGACTTATTTGTTTTTAGAACCGTTGAAGAGATTTGCCTTTAAGTGTATAAAAACGCACTACGCCAAATAAAATATAGGCGATCGTATAACATAAAATGCTAGGCAGTTCTGCCCGACGTACATGTACTATGTAAAGTTCGCCAAATAATTGCCTTCATATTCATTGTTCGACAGAAGTGGGCAAACCACACTCATTTTATTCTGAACTATCTGAGAAGCCCTGCCTCCAGCCGCGCTTTCAGCTAGTTGGCTAAATTGGGGTTTAGAAAACGGAACCAACATGCACTATATGGCCCGGCAGTCAGCTAGTTGAGTAAATTGGGGTTTAGAAAACGGAAACAACATGCACTATACGGCCGGGCTTTCAGCTAGTTTAGTAAATTGGGGTTTTGAAAACGGAAACAACATGCACTATACTTTAAATATGCAAATAAAATTATTTAAACATGCACTTTACTTTAAATATGCAAATGAAATTATTTTTTAATAGTTAATAGACATTTTTTTAAATTGGAAACGTTTGAGAGTGCAAAATATCATATCTTGTTATATATTTGTTTTCTTTGATTAATCTAAGATGTAATTATGAACAAGTTGGCAAGCCAAAATATACCTCTCCTCGGAAGAATGGTCCCTAATGGTATTAATTTCTCGACACGACCCCCAAAGATATCTCCGCAATTCATAGTTATTTACGAAAAACGTATTCTCGGTTCAGACACTGCCCGGTATAAAATTTTAATTTTAATTTAAATAATTGAGACGAAACAATCGAGTTTAATTTATTCAGAATATTATAAATTAAGTAGTTACAACAGCGAGTTAGACTTACTAAAACAATGCACAATTGAATTTAACCCTTTTTACAGTACATGTTTATCAGTTGAATATAATACTAAGCAAATTTTAATGAAAGAAATATCTACAGATGGTATTTGTATTTTTCTCGCTTACGAAATACTTGCCGCATCTTTAACGCTCATTTTATTTCAACGCTCGTAGACTTCCAGTTGACGTTGTGACACATACCGCATGAAAAGACCAATGCCGTCCAATTTCCAATATCATATAATGACTCACACACCCAGGAAATCATTGACTGCGTTAGAAATCGTAGATATCCAAATATCCACACCAAATATATTTACAAGAAGCAAAAACCTTACCATCAACAAAGCACAGAGAGCCACTTGACTAACCGCCAGCTCTTAAAGCAATTAACGTTAAATTATCTCCTTTGAATTAACACAACTATATATAGGTCGTTAAGAATACCCGTAAATAAATAACAAAAAACTAACAAAGTGGACCACCCACAGGGTCTACCCTTTAACCCTCTTATCTCGGCTGACTGCGCTAAAACAAGATTTAACCTTTAAAATTTCATTCGTAAAAAAACCAGATTAGGCCTTCATAAATGCATTAATAAAAAAAGAATTTATTACCTATTATGCTTACGATGCGTGTCTTAATTTCAGTGAACCTAAGCAGCTATCGGTGGTTCGGTGGTAGAGCGCTCGACTGCCAAGCCGAATGGTCTGGGTTCGAAACCTGGGTGGCGCATTTGTTTTTAATCAATAGAGAAACGCTAAATCAGAATTTCTTCAATGCAATAATTTCAATTTCAATTCTATTTCAATTAAACCAAAATTTCGTACTCTATTAAATACGCTTCCGATAAAGCTGAAGGTCTAATTTTCAATAAAGCGTAACAAGTGTCGGTGGTTCTGTGGTAGAACGTCCTCCTGTCAAGCAGGAGGTCCTGGGTTTAAATCCCGCCCGATGCGATCGCCAATTGATACTAAGACGGGTGGAAACCTTGCCATTGGACGTTGAGAGGTAGCATTACATTCAGCAATCGGTCCATCCCAAAGTCATTAGGAAGAAGTTGGAGAGAAAACGCCCATACAAACACAACAGACTGAACAGGCACGTCCATCAGAACACAAACGCAACAAACTCAACACTCACAACATCGTATTTTATATATATAGATGACTTTTTCTTAATTCTTTGAATCATTTATTTCCATATTTAAATTGCATTTATTTATTAACTATCGTAAGGTTAAGAATTGTCTTAGTCACCACTTAAATATAAGCTGTGCCACCAAAGTTTGTTTTTATAAGAAATAAATATAATTTAAATTTTATTTCAGTGTCCTGAGATACTTCGAATGTTCGCTAAACGCACTTAACGATTTATACATCAATTTCAATGTACGGAAAAATCTTGTTGATGATGACGCTAAAGTTGAAGAGTCAAATTCCTTCACGGTGACTTATTTGTCAAAGGTTTTCAATTTGTATCTTTATGGAATAGTCATCTCGTTTGTTGTTATGATCACCGAGTTTGTTGTTGGCCACCTTAAAACGACGAAAGCCGCTAATACCATCGAACCAGCTGAAACTATACACGACTATCGATTTCCAACCCAGAATAATTTCCTTAAAACGGAAAGTCAACCAAAACTTTTCAAAAAAACAATCGTGGAAAGAAAGGGTTATTCATACAGATCCAACTACCGATATCGCGAAACAGTCACAACCTTATATTACCAATAGATCCTTTGCGGCTCTTAGGATTCAGGGGCGCCATCTGTTATTTTTCCCCCTGCAACATCTTTCTTTGTTTTGGTATTTTTGGGAGTTCAACGTATAATGAGTGTTTAATTTAATATATAGCCATATACAAATACACAATCATTTTTTATTTAATTGTACACATTAGGTTATTTAAATTATGATGAGGTTTCCCTCCACTTAAAGTTTAATGTTAAATGTAATCTCGTACACATGCATGGGCCTTTTTTAGCGGTATTTGAGCGCTAATGTAAAAAAGACATGTAACCGCTCATCTCCGCTCAAAATAGTTAAGCCGCTCACGAAAGCTGCCCATCTCTGCTCGTACAGGGTTAAATAACGAGAAGGTTACGTCTTCATACAGGATTGTACTGTAGCCGCTTCTCTTTGGGCCGCGCTTTACTAGAATTGGAAGACAAGCACACTGGTGGCGCCTAGAGTTTTGTTAATTATAATTTTATTTTAATTTATGGGCCGTCCTATAAATTTTGGAAAATACACAATTTAAGCTTTATTAGATAAATTGACATTTTACTCCAAAGAGGCTTGAAATTTGTTAATGTTAAAAAAGTTGCACTCCTCTGACAAGGAATAGAATTAGGATAATAATTGCAACTATTTGTGCTAGTTCCATTCTTTAACAGTAGACGAGCTATATTCACTTATTTTTACTATTCCGCGCAGTGTTGTTTGTAATTACCGATATCTTAGAAATAATGAGAAGATATCTCAAGTGTGTATACTTCTGCTCTGTCAGACTCTAAATATTCGTTATACATCAAACAATGTCCTACAATAATCAGTCTATCTGATTTTCTCAAAGTAATCGTACATCTCGTTTTTATATATTAGTAAATACATTCTTCAAATAGAATTGTATATTTGTTGTTAAATGGCGTAAAAGAGTGTTAAATCCTTTTTGAGGAACAAAAAAGTGTGTTTATTATGAAAGCAATGGAAGAACCTTCACTTCAACTTGATAAATAGTTTTTCTAAAACGACTTTATGATTACTTAAGATATATATGATTATTTCTTATTTTTCTAGGGAATGATCTAGGGTTTCTGAAGATTGAGCAAAATTTTCCCAAACATTAAAAATATGTTATGCTTGGGCAGGCGGTAGACCGGTTGATGAGTTGTACGTCCAGACCAGAAAAAATATTCTTATTGAAAAACCTTTGGTGCTATTATCAAATATGTAATTAATCAATTTAAAATAATCAATTTGGTTTTGAAAAAAATCCTGCATCCAGTGAGAATAGTCAAAGATTCTGTTTAAATTCCAATTAAGTATATAATGCAACGTCAAGAATAGACTTTATAAACTAAAATACTATCGGAGCACAGATTTTTTATTTATGGTTTAGAATTTTGAATTGACACTGGCATTATTTGAACGGTAGTTTGCCCCAGAAGTTCTTGAATAGCAATAACTGTAATTTTAAAACCTTTCTGCATAAAAACGAGAAGCAAATTTAAAAGTTTTACATTTCTCCGATATTCCCCGTAAATAAAAAACATAACAAAATAGTTTTCAGTGAATTCAGCTACATGTTATTAAATTTCATTTGATACGTTACTGCCACGACATTCAAATACATTAACTTGAAACTGCAAAATAATTGAAATTAAATAAATATTTTTAACCAGGAGGTACTTGAAAGAAGAGTTTTATGCCGATAACATATTACAATTTTATTATGTATCTTGTACATGGAATTAAGTAACATAGTTTAAGGACGATATTCGATAATTTTATCTTGAAACAATTTTCAAGTAAAGGTGTTTAGATTGCGCGTTGATTTTAACGTAAATTTCTAAGGAGAGTCCACCCTTTGGTGGGACAAATTTGAACTGCGGAATCAAAGTGGTCGTGACGAGGTAGATCTGCATCATGGCTAATTATTGACCTGGACAATCTCGCCAGCCTAGAAATAACAAATTATAATATTTACATTTGGGCTGCTCAGATGGGTCCAAAATAACAAAATTACACTAAAATATCTTGAAACTAGAGCACTAATTTTGTTAGGAAATATTTGACTAGTAACTAACCAAATGATAAACAATTTAGATATTTCCGATAAGCGCTCTCTTGTTTGTTCAAACAGATTATTTCAAACCATCTTTTCAAGCTCTTTATACGGAATATTGTTAGATTTCTGAAATAAAGACTGTCGGAAAGGTTTCGAACGTCAAATATTGCTGGACCAAACGAATATAATTAGCATCATTTAAGGAAACTTTTTTCTCGTAATGCGAGACTCGCATACTTTAAATTCAAACTCATCTATCTCAGACCGTAAATTGAAATTTAAAATTTTGCTATGATAAATATACAGGGTGTTTTTTCTCGAAAAAGTGATTTTGTTCCTGACGAATAGAATTAGATGGATTTGAGTTGGTGATAAGAAATTTTATCTTCAATTTAGTGATAGGTATGGTCTTCGCTTACCGTATGAAAACAGGATGAAAATTTCCTTCTGCAGAACTCTCGTTTTGTCTTCTGAGAGGAATGGTTCAGGACAGAACTCCGAAGGGTTTTTCCAGTCGTCGGGGTTCATGTGACACGCCCAAATATTGTTCATGACTAACGGCCCCCTTGGAATATAGTAGCCTTCGATTTTCAAATCGGCATTATTTCTGAAAACCATATCACACCTATATTATATAAAGCATATAGTCCAAGGGCTCGCCTTTTGAAAAATTGTAACTGTTGTCTAATTATTTATAAATTTCCCTTTTTACTTTGATGTTTCAGATCTTTTGTTATATTTAAATGTCTCTTAAATAAAAGTTCCAAATGTTAATAATGTGTCTCAAATATTTATATTGTGTCTCAATATTAATATCGTTTCTCAAATATTAATAGTACATCTTACATATTAATATCGTTTCTCAAATATTAATAGTACATCTTACATATTAATATCGTTTCTCAAATATTAATAGTACATCTTACATATTAATATCGTTTCTCAAATATTAATAGTACATCTTACATATTAATATCGTTTCTCAAATATTAATAGTACATCTTACATATTAATATCGTTTCTCAAATATTAATAGTACATCTTACATATTAATATCGTTTCTCAAATATTAATAGTACATCTTACATATTAATATCGTTTCTCAAATATTAATAGTACATCTTACATATTAATATCGTTTCTCAAATATTAATAGTACATCTTACATATTAATAGTACGTCTTAAATAGTAACAATGCTCTTCAAATGTAATCAAGCAATCTTAAATATTAACAATGTGTTTCAATAATTAATATTGTGTTTCAGTTATAAATATTTAGTCTCAAATATTAATACGGAGTCTTAAATATTAAAATGCCGTCTCAAATATTAATTCGGCATTTCAATTATTAATTCGGCGTCTCAATTATTAATTCGGCGTCTCGAAAATTAATAATGCATCTCGAATATTAATACCACCTTTCAAATATTAAAACTGTGTCTCAAATTTCAATTTGGCGTCTCAAATTTATAATAATTAGAAATAGATATATTCAATGATTTTCTAGTATTGACCATACGTGTTAAACATTTCCGATATTTATCACAAGAGACATTGAATTTTTTTTAAATGTTTCATTGGGTTTTGCAAAGTTTCTAATATCCAGATTACTTTAAATTACTTTTATCTTGGAAAGATCTAAATCCCCAGAAATGTTTCGTTTGATTTTTCGCTACCGCAGAGGAAGAATTGGAAGACGTTCAAAACAACATTGAAGCCTCATGCGATCCTGATGACTTCGCGATACATGAGAAGAGGATCAAGCGCTCGTCACTCGCATTGAAGACGTAATCATTTTCTTCGACACGCTTACTAGTTAGATACAACTGCAAAGCTGGAGTTACCAACGTTCGGAGGAAAATAGGTGGACTGGTTCCCATTTCATGACCTGCTCACAGCAGCCATCCGCAGCAACTCTTCTCTATTTGGAACCCTGAAATTTTTTTATCTGAAGTTGTCCCGTCGAGACGAAGCGGCATTCCTAAATCAGTCGATTCCAGTCACCGACCCGGAAACTACCCAGAAGCGTGGAGTATCCTGCTGAACCGGTTCAAAAACACTAGAGAATCCATAAACGCTCGTATAAAACGCTTGTTCTCTCAACCCCAGAGTAAAGAAAGAGTCGTTAGTAGCTCTCAGCCATAATTGATACCACCGCAGAATGCATTCGATAGCTTAGAGTACTGCAAGAACCCGTACAACAGTGGGATGCGATTCTGCTTCATATCGTGTGAGATAAACTTGATCAAGACCGTTGTATGATGAACTTACTATGTTCCTGTAACCAAGAGCAAGAGCCTTGGCAGAAAAAAAAGAATTGGATCTTGCTCTAAATCTTTGTATTCAAGTTTCACAACTTGAATCGTTGTAGAACAACTACGGCAAGTAAAGACGCAGAACCCACTACCATAGTACCATCCAAGAGTAAACTACTTACACTTACGCCGTTCATTCTCGAAAGCGATATTCTGAGGGTTGAAGGACGACTACGTCACTCTCGCGTTTCCATGGACCGAATCCAGCCAATAATTATCCCTCGACATACATGTAGCTAGCTAAATGACCTAATTATCAACCACGATAATGTCAAGACTCTCCATGACTGGTCCCAGCTTATGATGGCCTCATTACAAACAATATATTGGATTCTTGGACTCCGTGACGCAAAACGGTTCCATGTCAGACGGTGTGTTCGCTGTGTAAGGCAACAAGCGCAAACCATGCAGCAGCTAATGAGCAATCTTCCAACTTTTCGAGTAAACCTGGGAAGAGCTTTTCTACGATGTGGCGTAGACTATGCCGGACCACTTAATATCAAGATCATGAAGGGTTGAGGCAGCATTGTGAAAGAACTCAAGAAGGGTGGGTTATTTATTTATGAGATCATCGGATTTCTTTCAGTCTTTAGACAAAAAAAACCACTACAAAAACCACTTATCCGCGTGACTTTTGTTTTGTAAACGGAATACCCTATTAGAATTCAATGAAATGAACTTCGATCAATTTCCCCGCGAACTTGGAAAACGTACTACTGATACTAGCATCGTCGAATTATTTGACTCCCGCTCAGTGGCGTAGCTAGACCTTCCGCCGGGGGGTTTCCCTTAGTTCGCCGCCCCCTAAATACACATTACATAGTTTAAAATAAAGTATTGATCGTCGCTTCAGTTACCATAACCTTTTATATACCATTCGATTTGAAATTGCAAGGTCTACAACATCATTCTAAATCACAAACGTGCTATACCGAGCCATTGTTGAGCAATTGTCGAACAATTAACGATTTTATTAATTGCGTAGTAGTTTTAAAATTATTTCCGCTAGATGGAGCCTCCGAACTACGACATACAATATAACATTCGATAGGACATAACATAATCCACAACTTTGGTCTCTATCATAAAAATGATATCACCAACCGCTGTAGAGTTATTCCCAAAAACACGAAAATAGACAAAATGGCGGCACTTTTTAAACGCAATCAAATAATATAATCGCGGAAAACTTTTTTAAAATGATATAAATAATTAAAGTCGGCCCTTGTATAATTGCGTTCTTTATCGACAGTGGTCGGCACCGTGCAAATTTCAACAAGTTGATTAGGCACATTACCCAGCATAATTCACCTATATGGCGTGGCCCAAAAGCATGCTTTTAGCTCATTGGGTAATCGTAATCACGTATCAGAAAAGACTATTTGTAATCACGTCCTCATTCTTACTCTTTTGGATTGGCTTTTCGGCCAACATGTAATTGTCGACTTGAAAATAAACGATTGAACGTTTTTGAAAGTCGATACTGGGTGGAAGCACCTTTTCCGGCTATCTGAACCACCATAGCCATCTTTGATACATAGACCCAATCAAAAATAACGACAGAGCCAACACTTGCTTTAAATACTAAATAAATATATAAATACATAATTTCGCGTTTTAGTGTCTTGTGTTTGTTCTTCGCTCGAATATACATTTCGGAAAAAAAATGAGGGCGGGGAGAAATTCGTGAAATTGGGGAAATTGTAATTAACTTTGCACTGTGGGATTGACAGTTGGATCGAGAAATCAATCTTAGTTTGTTATAGCACGCTTAGTATGGGAAATATGATGACAGAGTCGATGTGCTATCTTTGACTTCAGAGAGGGGGATATTCTTCTGGTGATTGAGAATTTCATTCTCAATCACCAGAAGGACACAAAGCCTTAGCTCCCTCCGTTCACCCGTTCCTCCCGCCGTTCACCCGCGCCTCTACCCCTTAATCACCAGAATTTCTAATCACCAGATTCTCGTTCACCCGCTCTCCCGTTCCTCCCTTAATCACCAGAATTTCTAATCACCAGATTCTCGTTCACCCGCGCCTCTCCCCCTTAATCACCAGAATTTCTAATTACCAGATTCTCGTTCACCCGCGCCTCTCCCCCTTAATCACCAGAATTTCTAATCACCAGATTCTCGTTCACCAGATTCTCCCGTTCCTCCCTTAATCACCAGAATTTCTAATCACCAGATTCTCCCGTTCCTCCCTTAATCACCAGAATTTCTAATCACCAGATTCTCGTTCACCAGCTACTTTCCCCCATCCCCATTCTCCAAAATTAGTTTTCCTCGCGCAGATATCTGGAGATTAGATTTTTACCCGTTTGCTTATCGCTTCAGAACTCCTTAATTTTCTAATCTCTAGGCAATAAAAACAAGTTATTTACATTTAATTTTTTATTTTAGAACTTTGTTTTACATGTTAGTAGGTACTATGAAATATTCCATTAGATGGTTATCTTGTACATTACACAATTAAAACAAATTAAAGTAGTTAAGTTTACAGGCATTTAAATGGGGTGAAACGATCTCCTGCAACTTAATTTAATTAAAAGTTCTAACTCACGTATTTGTAGTGTTTAGCAGCAGTATCGTCTTCTTCTTCTTCTTCAGGTACAGGTGAGATGCATTTGTCAGAGACCGTAGTTACTTTTGGCGTCGGGGGAATGTCCCATTCTAGCGAAAGGTACTTTTTTTCCGATGGTGAATTATCCCTAGCCGGACAGTTTGGAAAGAATCTAGCATGTTCAAGTTCTGGTACGTCTCCTGATTTCCATCCTTCTAATACGCCATGGCATTTGTAACATCGTACTTCATCGCCCCGCTGAATTTAGTAGAATCCAGCCTTCGCTAGTTGCTCCTTAGTGACGTGCGGATTTTTCCAGTGACGAAACGTTTCAAGTCGATACAGAAAATATAGTTACTTACTTTACGGGTAGAAATCCATTGTCGAGCTGTAGAAAAGACTGAGCAATCCGTCAGCAGGTCTTTACTCGTCAATGCGCCGTAGAGAAATGACCCACGGAAGATTAATTTATTCCTATCTTGTTGAGAATAATTCATCACGTGATCTAAACTTCAAATAACCCTCAAATTCTATTGGCTGTCTCTCTCTCTCTGACAGTTTAAACTGCCTCTAATGATTGACGGCACATATTAACCCACTTGAGTATTTGGAAAAAACCCTTTGCTACTCGAAGGAGAGTTTTGGAAATACCACGTTGACGATATCAAAATCGAGCTCTCACTTGAAAATGTTTACGGAAAACAATCCTCTTGGAAAATTGAGTTACGTAGAAGATTGCTAAAAAAATGGCTAAGTGTTATGTTTTTTTCAATAATGAGTCTTATTTTTTACATTTTAAAGTATTTATTAAGAGTGAAAAATCCTATGACTACACTGACGGAATATCTTAAGTACCGGTGGAAAAAAATCCATTGCTCAAAGTTCAGTTATCTTATTAAACGTGCGCGTGCACAGAAAAATGAACGAGTCACGTGATAGTAACTTAATTTCTACGCTAATCTTACCCCTACTAGACCTAATTTCTGTCTAATACATTTCCAATATATATATATATATATAAAAGAATGCCTAAAAATTTCATTTTAAATATAATAAAATAGCCTAGCCGATTATTATTATTATTATTATAACTTACTTTTCAGCGTGACCTTCAATGACTATTCCCAATGCTAAGACTCTTTATTGAGATAACGAAAACTGTAACTAAGAATTGATTCCCATGACTACCCTGACGGCATATCTTAAGTACCAGTGGAAAAAAATCCATTGCTCAAAGTTCAGTTATCTTATTAATCGGGTGCGCGCGCACAGAAAATGAAAGTCACGTGAGAATCTTTTATCAATATATTTAATTAAGGATTATTTCAAAGTTTAGATGGCGCCATGGTTCTCAAAGCAGTGATATTAAAAGATCTCAACGGGTGGAATTGGAGAAACGCTAAAAATATTCTCAACATATTCATTCTCCATGAGTATAAATAAATAAATAAATAAATAAATACATTCTTGGCGTAGTAGTAGGATTTTAAGAAAAAAATTAAATACGGAAAATCAATTATTTTATTTTAAAGGTTTTGTGATTTCTCACCAAACAATTTCAACATCTTCAATGTGGGCTATCACATCAGGGGCATCTCAAAAATCTTTTTCCTCTGATCTCCTAGTTTCTGCCTCTGTCTTTAGTATTTATAAATATTTTCCTATCCATAAACCATTTCCTAACTGGTGGACTTTGATAACACTAAAATTTTACTTATAATAATATGCTGAAATACATTTTCCAATACGCAAAAAATTAAAGCTAAACCTAAAAACCTGTAAAGTGTAAATAGTTAAGACTAAATTTCTAAGCCTAGCCCATGAAAGTACATTTTCCGTAAATCATATCCTAACCTGAATGCATTTGTTAAGAATAAATGTTTTTTTTTTTAAAATATGCTAATTAATTTCGTAAACAAGCATAAATTTTAGTTCGCCCTTCCTCCAAAATATCTAATAGAGCTAGTACATTCTCGATAAATATACATGTTCTTGGGGAATAAGAGACGTTTTTTATCAAAGTAAGCCAAGTTTAAAGCTTATTGTCATTGGTTCCATAACAAAAACCACATTGTAACGTGATAATGGCTGCTCACTAATCCCAATTCCATGTGAAACTCTTTCAGTTTCTTTTGAGTTTCAAAATAGGGTTTTAGAAATAGATTTTTCCTATTTCATTAAATATAAGTATTAAAATTAGAATTGCTTCATTAAATTATGCATTTGTACTGTACTGTACACAATACCTGCATTTGAAATTGTATAACATTAAAACACAGTTTTAAAAAAAAATATATCAAGGTTTTCAATTCAGTTAAAAATAATTATATTAGATGTAATGTGTTTATATTTTTAACTTAATTGCATTGATGTTTTAAAAGCAAACCTCGGGCCTAAGAAACAGGCAAAGTGTAAATTGCTAAGACTAAATTTCTAACTCTAATAATGTGTAAATCAATTATACAATTATCTATTCATAAGTGTTAGAGACTTTATTACAATGAAATAAAACCATGTAGAAATGTATATGATATAAATTTAAGAAAACTCAAACAATCGACAGACATAACTTTTCTGTTTTAAATCAACAATTTTATTATTCTTTCTTATCATTTTTTTATACAACCATTTGTTTTTATATAGATAACCTGAGGACGGATATAATATGAACATATACCTAAAAAAAATCGGGGGTTAAACAAAAACAACCTTAAGTTTACTATTTTTATATATTCACACGTCCTCAATTATGCAAATTTTATTTTAACATTTCTACTATACATATTTCATAATTATCTCGTATAAAAGAGGGTCATTTTTGTACTATAAAACAATTCCATTCCTGAAATCCGCTACAGGAAAATCTGCAAAGGGATAAAAAACAAACATATATATATATATATATATATATATATATATTTATATATATAGCTTTAATCAAATAAATAAATAAATATATTCCTTATGGATTATAAGTTCGCGAAAGGTGTGTATTATATTTAATTTCTTACATTTCGTTTCATTATTTAATGATTTTTTTTATTTTTTAAAAAAGTATGTCTTACTCTGAAGTCACACTCTGGTTTTTGGAGTTACAGCTTCAATTTTTGATGGTGCCCCAGCCGTGTACTTAACAAACGGTGTCAATAGTATCGTTGTCTCAATTCAATCTTGGGATTGTCTTACTGAAAAATGGTCCTATGTCATTGACGCTCTGGGGTCACAAACAGGAATACGAACTACTCTACCAACGCCTACTATTGAGCAGTATTCGGATTGCTGTTACAACCATTACTTTCGCGTAACGTCGACAGGCGGAGAGTTTAATTGGATTCTGCAACCATTTAGTCAAAAGTATTTGCTAGATGAAATGTGTTTAACTGGGAGTTTGACGCTTAGCGTACCCCAGGTAATTGCGTTCGATCAGTGCAAACCCAGAATTGATGAGCAACTTTCCGTACTTCAGCAAAATCAATCATCCATATGAAGTTCTCGAACAAAAATTCAGAACTTTCTATAGTGTTTTCAAACCTTTGGAGAGGAGAGAGAATCCCTGTGGCTTTTTAGAACTATACAGTGGATTCCATCTCTCAAACGACTATTCTAAGCCTTTGGAAAACCTCTTTTTAGAAAAATTCTGTGGGAATTGCCCCTTTGAAATATATTCTCTAATGAATTATTGTTTGAACGATATAAAACATTTACAATTACTGTTGGGAGACATACTGTAATTTTCTAAACAATAAACAAAATACGAACCATTTTCATGTTTTATTATTATTAGGAATATGGATGAAAAAAAACACACATTAAATATTTATTTCAAATATCTGTAGAACCGAAGCCTCTCGATCCTCTTTCTGTATCTTCTTCAATTTGCTAATACAAACCAAAACAGGAAAATTGAAATAATAATAATAATAATTTTGGAGGGTGGAACATATCAATTTAACTCACAAGGCATTCCATAGGAACTGGCATCGAAATACATTCGCAGATAAGTTGAGCTATTCGATCGCCTCTGAAGATTTTAAATGCGTTTTTCCCGTGATTAATCAAGACAACCCCTATTGTACCAGTGTAATCTTTATCTATCACACCTGCTAAAACATCAATACCATGTTTTACGGTAAGACCCGAACGAGGGGCTAGAAATAAATAAATAAATATAAAACATGGTATTCGTTAAATAAATATATATATATATATATATATATATATATATATATATATATATATATATATATATATATATATATATATATATATATAATATTACCAATACGTCCGTAGCAGAAATCAGGTATAACTACACTTAAATCAGTATTTATTAGCTCTCTTGCCATGGGGGCTACAACATAGTTATATGCACTACATAAATCAAGACCTGCAGAGCCAGGTGTTTCTCGAGTAGGCGCGCATGCATATTTCGTTAATCTTACGAATTTCAGAATTTGCTGAGAAATTTCCATTATGGATAAATATTAAAGACAAATATTAAAAAAATATTCTAACGAGTAAAGAAGTTTCAAACACAAATGACAAGTTTTACGAAAAAATTCCTTTTATAGCGTTTAACTCGATTTAAAATTCTTTAGATACGCTACTTAAGATAATCTATGAAGTGTTCTTGTAAACTGATCTTGTTATAGTGAAGATAAGTTGATTAAGCTAAGCAATTTACGAGCGACGTCCTAGCGTACTTGTAATTAAGAAAGTAAGTACTTAGTTTTACGATTTTGCTTAAAACTATGATTTTAAATCGATAAAGTGAAACACGTAAAGTGTCCCTGACCAAAATTGTTTCACAAACATCTGTACCGTTTAATAAAATACGAGTATGATGACGATTTCTAGAGCCCTATGTTCGATAATGATTCATTAGGAAAATTTGAATATAGTTTAAATTTTTAATTACTTATTTTTGGGTTGACTACCAATTTGGAGGACTACTGTTTTGATTTTGATATAACTAAATTTGATTGGTTTTCGAAAAGTTTTCTCTTCTACCCCGCCCCCAGTTTATAATTATGATGTCAGTTGTAAATTGTTTTTTTCGAGTATAAAAAGGGTAAACAGAAAAATTGAGAGATAGTATTAAGAAAACAGCCAATTCGAATTGTTTCGGAATCGGCTCGAGGGACTAAGTACGTAGATATACGTCAATTGTAAATTCTAAACTTTGTATATATATTATATTCAATCATTCATTCTTACTAATTTTATAGTAATGGATCCTATTTCCATAACTTTGGCCTTTGGAAATGAGTACGTCGGTACGACAACCGAATCTATGATTTGCTTTCACTGCGGCGAATGTACGGAAGAATTGGCTGTAAGAGGTGGAGGACTCTTCTTTTGCTGGGGTCGAGAGTGCGCGCATTATCAAATGGGTGTAATTTTTCGACATGGTAATGTCTATACCAAACACATCCCCGGGCATCTTATAAAGGAGTTCCCGCCCCATCTCCGTTGTACGTACTGTGGAAGAAGAGGGTCGAAGAGAAGCCGTCGACGGGAGGAGTGCTCAGCGTTCGATTTCATGGGATGCTGTCATTACCCTAAGCCTCCCAGAGACCGAATTGTAGTTCGTTTTATAAATAAATAAATTAATAAAATTGCGAATAATTTACAAATAAATGTCTATTGACTTTTCTTCATCCTATAATATAAGTTTATTCCTAAATTTTTAAGCTTATTACAATAAGATTTCTTTAAGAGAGAGAGAGAGAAAAGAATTGCTTAAATTATTAAGTTAGGGTTATAAGTCAACATGATAACTTATATCCCGGGTATAATTTACTAAACTTCAATAACTTTGACTTGATAAAGTAGGTAATATATGATTCCAACTAAGTATACAAAAAATGCTTCAATCTTTCAATAACTTTATTTAAATGACAGCATCCCATGAAATCGAACGCTGAGCACTCCTCCCGTCGACGGCTTCTCTTCGACCCTCTTCTTCCACAGTACGTACAACGGAGATGGGGCGGGAACTCCTTTATAAGATGCCCGGGGATGTGTTTGGTATAGACATTACCATGTCGAAAAATTACACCCATTTGATAATGCGCGCACTCTCGACCCCCAGCAAAAGAAGAGTCCTCCACCTCTTACAGCCAATTCTTCCGTACATTCGTCGCAGTGAAAGCAAATCATAGATTCGGTTGTCGTACCGACGTACTCATTTCCCGAGGCCAAAGTTATGGAAATAGGATCCATTACTATAAAATTAGTAAGAATGAATGATTAAATATAATATATATACAAAGTTTAGAATTTACAATTGACGTATATCTACGTACTTAGTCCCTCGAGCCGATTCCGAAACAATTCGAATTGGCTGTTTTCTTAATACTATCTCTCAATTTTTCTGTTTACCCTTTTTATACTCCTTTCGAAAACCAATCAAATTTAGTTATATCAAAATCAAAACAGTAGTCCTCCAAATTGGTAGTCAACCCAAAAATAAGTAATTAAAAATTTAAACTATATTCAAATTTTCCTAATGAATCATTATCGAACATAGGGCTCTAGAAATCGTTATCATACTCGTATCTTATTAAACGGTACAGATGTTTGTGAAACAATTTTGGTCAGGGACACTTTACGTGTTTCACTTTATCGATTTAAAATCATAGTTTTAAGCAAATATATATATATATATATATATATATATATATATATATATTTATTTAACGAATACCATGTTTTATATTTATTTATTTATTTCTACCCACTCGTTCGGGTCTTACCGTAAAACATGGTATTGATGTTTTAGTAGGTGTGATAGATAAAAATTACACTGGTACAATAGGGGTTGTCTTGATTAATCACGGGAAAAACGCATTTAAAATCTTCAGAGGCGAACGAATAGCTCATCTTATCTGCGAATGTATTTCGATGCCAGTACCTATGGAATGCCTTGTGAGTTAAATTGATATGTTCCACCCTCCAAAATTATTATTATTATTATTTCAATTTTCCTGTTTTGGTTTGTATTAGCAAATTGAAGAAGATACAGAAAGAGGATCGAGAGGCTTCGGTTCTACAGATATTTGAAATAAATATTTAATGTGTGTTTTTTTTCATCCATATTCCTAATAATAATAAAACATGAAAATGGTTCGTATTTTGTTTATTGTTTAGAAAATTACAGTATGTCTCCCAACAGTAATTGTAAATGTTTTATATCGTTCAAACAATAATTCATTAGAGAATATATTTCAAAGGGGCAATTCCCACAGAATTTTTCTAAAAAGAGTTTTTCCAAAGGCTTAGAATAGTCGTTTGAGAGACGGAATCCACTGTATATTTCTAAAAAGCCACACGGATTCTCTCTCCTCTCCAAAGGTTTGAAAACACTATAGAAAGTTCTGAATTTTTATTCGAGAACTTCATACATTGTGGTGATGGATGATTGATTTTGCCGAAGTACGGAAAGTTGCTCATCAATTCTGGGTTTGCACTGATCGAACGCAATTACCTGGGGTACGCTAAGCGTCAAACTCCCAGTTAAACACATTTCATCTAGCAAATACTTTTGACTAAATGGTTGCAGAATCCATTAAACTCTCCGCCTGTCGACGTTACGCGAAAGTAATGGTTGTAACAGCAATCCGAATACTGCTCAATAGTAGGCGTTGGTAGAGTAAATCGTATTCCTGTTTGTGACCCCAGAGCGTCAATGACATAGGACCATTTTTCAGTAAGACAATCCCAAGATTGAATTGAGACAACGATACTATTGACACCGTTTGTTAAGTACACGGCTGGGGCACCATCAAAAATTGAAGCTGTAACTCCAAAACCAGAGTGTGACTTCAGAGTAAGACATACTTTTTAAAAAAATAAAAAAAATCATTAAATAATGAAACGAAATGTAAGAAATTAAATATAATACACACCTTTCGCGAACTTATAATCCATAAGGAATATATTTATTTATTTGATTAAAGCTATATATATATAAATATATATATATATATATATATATATATATATATATATATATATATATATATATATATATATGTTTGTTTTTTATCCCTTTGCAGATTTTCCTGTAGCGGATTTCAGGAATGGAATGGTTTTATAGTACAAAAATGACCCTCTTTTATACGAGATGAGAAGTATGTGGGCACTTAAAAAATTAGATACCACTAATGATTATTTCGCTGTATACTTAAGTTATTTCTAAAAAAAATATTAAAATCAACTTAAGTACCCCTGTACTACCTTCTTTGTTTTCGAATTTCAGATAGCAAAACAACACTTAAGTTGAATTCCTTTTATTAAAATTGATACTTTAATATGGTTAGAAGTATATAAATTAAACAAGAAGTGTACCCACTTAGCTTAATTTGAGCCCTTCCAATGCATCCATAAAGTTTACGAAGCAGACGATGGTAAAAATAGAGGCCACCATTGAGAATAGAGGATTGAAAAAGTAGAGTGCTAAGCTCAGTAAACATGTATTTGGGTTTTGTCCTATATGAATTTTCACGTTTTCAGAGGGATTAAACATTTTATACTAATTTTAAAAGTCGCGTTACTTCATTTTCTTCACGATTTATATTTTAAAGGTTATTTTTTATTGTCATGGTCTTTTATTTTGAATTGAATTTAACCCTGTATTTAGCGTTATTTCTAAGTAATATCTATAAAGAAGTTGAAGCCTTGGTTGTTAATGTGGAAGTTGAAACTAATTGATAGTCATCATGAAAATTGAGTCATATTTACACAAACTTCCAGAGAAAAATATATTTCACCAAACATATTGATTAAGTCTTCTATCTTATTTTCAGCCTTTAACCGAACTTTAAACCGAAAGTCTACAGAAAATGTTGATTGGTCTAGGTCTGTAACTCTTGTAGAGGTCAACAAAGCATATGCGTATCTAAGCGAAGCGAAGCGTATAAATAGTCTTTGCTCTCCCTCTAACCTCTTAAACGCACCGTGTAATGTAGCGAAACGCAGTTTTTTCTAACACTCAAAACCTATAATCAAACTAACTTGCAAACCCTCAATTGGCAATATTTTATAAATTAGATTTATCTGTAAAAGTTTTATTTTAACATTTCTAATATCAAATGGTTGACAATATTTTATTAATTAGCTTTATCGGTTCGCTGTAGTCGCGTTACCATGTTATCTGCGTCCGTGCGAAACGGAAATCAAACGAAATTACCTGGCGAGCGAAAATAATAATTAGTGCACTTCTTGTATTATTTATATACTTTTGCTATGGTACATTTGATTATAAAAATTTATAAATTACCAAACCCCTCCTCCCACCTCTCCCCGTTTTTAAGTACCAAATGAAGTTATTATGTCAAGTGATTTCTGATTTGGCATAAATATAGGAGCGAGCATTCTACATTTTTACATTCTTCGTAATTACGAGCAAGTTTAAGGGCTAAATATTAGCTATGGAAAATAACGTGGATATGCGTGTAACTAAAGCAGTTCTTAGGTTTTCTTTTAAGCCTGATATGCCAACCGAAAAACAATTTTCGTTTAGAACGTTAGAAATAATGTTAAGAAAATATAAAAACTGGTATTTACGTGAATTGAACCTGCAAGAGGACGAAGGTTACATCGACGTCCATCTAGCTACCCATGTCGTCATTGAGAAGATTTTTCAAAGATTGGGCCCTCACTCAAGGGAATACATTAACGTAAGCTTGAAATTTGTTTTGATCTAATTATTATTATTATTATTATTATTCGATTCAAAACTTTGATTATACAACATAAAAACTTGCGGAGACTAAAGCGTTAGTAAGTTATAGTATGTATGTATGTACGATAGTGGATATATGAGACAGTGATAAATTGAACTAGTGAATAGAAGGTATGGATTATCGTTTAGCTTATTATTTTGATTTCTTTACTTTATAGATCGAGAGACGTATTGTAGGGGTCTCGGACGAGGACGAGGAAAAAGTTAATGCAATGCTAGATGTTTTTTTACACGGCGATTAACCCAACGCTGAATAAAACGAAGCATCTTCATCTTCGGTGAAACGGGTACCGACTCCCAAAATTGAAATTAAGGCAAAAAAAATGAAAAAAATCTGTATAAAAATAAAATAAATAAATTTATTTTGATCCGAATATAGTGAAATATTTATTCGTTGAAGGATCTAGCGACATCTGGCCTGTACAAAGATACACAGGGCAGCATGGATCTGATAACAAACGCAGCTGAATCAAAAGAAATTGAACTTTACGGAAACATTTTTGCGATATTTTTTTGATTAACGGTGTACAACTTAAAGTTTCTCTAACTAGAAAAAAACAATGATTTAACCCTATTTAGCGACACTCTTGACGCGTAAAGTTGAAATTATGCCTAAATTTTACTACCCCCTCAACAAGGTTTATTACATAGTAATTCCAAATATCCCTTTACCCGTACCGAGATTAAAATAACTTTTAGGACTTGAAGTTTCGATTATCTCAAGTGTTATTTAATCTCTAGATATACGACCCGGCGTTCTTTTAGTTCCTGGACCCACTCGAGGAGAGACACGTAGCACGATTCTTTTATTTCCTATCCAACAATAATCATTTCAGTATATATCTGCAATTGCTAAAATAGTGTATTCTACCGAGTTAATAGTCTCTAAGATTTCCTCTAGTGGGAACCCCGAAACAGGATTAATTTTTATCAAAGTTGTATCAGAAGTAAGCGCAATGTATTTTCAGCTATTCTAATTTGCCTAATTTAACACGTGACGATTTTTTTGCGCCAACCAATGAGCAGTAACCAGGTAAATTAACGATAGGGTGCGAACAGATTTGATATTCTCTAAGATAATCTCGTACCATTGTCATTTCTTTTAAACGTTCCAATTGCGAATCAGTTACTATAGTTAAGGAAAGGGTAGGGTCTTGGGTATCAGTTAAATCTATTATATCCATTTCTGGAGAATCGGGTAAAGTTACTCTGGGTACTTCTGGGAGCTCGTTATCAGTTATATCAATCAATTAAGGGGAGTCGATTATAATCATTTCAGGGATATCAACTAAATTAATTTCTGGGTATTGTACACCTTTCATTTCATTTTAATGCCAATTTACTTTGAAAATTGTCAACGTGGTATTTCCAAAACTCTCCGTCGAGTAGCAAAGGGTTTTTTCCAAATACTCAAGTGGTTTAATATGTGTCGTCAATCATTAGAGGCAGTTTAAATTGTCAGAGAGAGAGACAGCCAATAGAATTTGAGGGTTATTTGAAGTTTAGATCACGTGATGAATTATTCTCAACAAGATAGGAATAAATTAATCTTCCGTGCGTCATTTCTCTACGGCGCATTGACGAGTAAAGACCTGCTGACGGATCGCTCAGTCTTTTCTACAGCTCGACAATGGATTTCTACCCGTAAAGTAAGTAACTATTTTTTCTTTGTAATAGACTATATTTTTAGACATATTTAAAACAATTTGCATATTGAAAAAAGCGTTTATATTGAGAATTTTAGCGTAGAAATTTAACCATATTGATAAAATTAGGTTTAGTAGACTTAGGGGTAAATGTAGGCTTAGAGAATGTATCATTTGAAACTATAGAACGTATTTGGTCTAGATCAGCTATGGACATTGAAGTGTATCGACTTGAAACGTTTCGTCACTGGAAAAATCCGCACGTCACTAAGGAGCAACTAGCGAAGGCTGGATTCTACTATATTCAGCGGGGCGATGAAGTACGATGTTACAAATGCCATGGAATCTTAGAACACTGGGAATCAGGAGACGTACCAGAACTTGAACACGCCAGATGCTTTCCACACTGTCCGTCGATGGATAATTCACCATCGGAAAAAAAGTACCTTTCGCTAGAATGGGACATTCCCCCGACGCCAAAAGTAACTACGGTCTCTGACAAATGCATCTCACCTGTACCTGAAGAAGAAGAAGAAGACGATACTGCTGCTAAACACTACAAATACGTGAGTTAGAACTTTTAATTAAATTAAGTTGCAGGAGATCGTTTCACCCCATTTAAATGCCTGTAAACTTAACTACTTTAATTTGTTTTAATTGTGTAATGTACAAGATAACCATCTAATGGAATATCTCATAGTACCTACTAACATGTAAAACAAAGTTCTAAAATAAAAAATTAAATGTAAATAACTTGTTTTTATTACCTAGAGATTAGAAAATTAAGGAGTTCTGAAGCGATAAGCAAACGGGTAAAAATCTAATCTCCAGATATATGCGCGAGGAAAACTAATTTTGGAGAATGGGGATGGGGGGAAGTAGCTGGTGAACGAGAATCTGGTGATTAGAAATTCTGGTGATTAAGGGAGGAACGGGAGAATCTGGTGATTAGAAATTCTGGTGATTAAGGGAGGAACGGGAGAATCTGGTGAACGAGAATCTGGTGATTAGAAATTCTGGTGATTAAGGGGGAGAGGCGCGGGTGAACGAGAATCTGGTAATTAGAAATTCTGGTGATTAAGGGAGGAACGGGAGAGCGGGTGAACGAGAATCTGGTGATTAGAAATTCTGGTGATTGAGTTGGGGGAGAGGCGCGGGTGAACGGCGGGAGGAACGGGTGAACGGAGGGAGCTACAGCTTTGTGTCCTTCTGGTGATTGAGAATGAAATTCTCAATCACCAGAAGGTCATCCCCCTCTCTGACTTCTTTGCAAAAACACCTTCGATTAAAGGTGTCGCTTATAGGTTTTCCGTTAAACAATTTTGACGACATTTTGTAAGCTGTGGTCAACGGAACTAACAAGTCTTAAGAGTAGCTCTAACGTAAAGTTTCCAAAACTAATCAATAGTAACTTAACGATTACTTCACGAATAATTTCAGTTGAGTGTTATTGAACGTAGTTCCTCAACGTCATAACGTCGTCCGTTCCGGTTTTTTTTCTGCCATTCTCCTGAGCGTAAGTTAAGACGACCTAGGGAAAGTTAGTTTTCACTTCAGTGGGGGTGGAAATTTCAACGGCTGAATTTCGTAATCAACCTATTCCTTCATTGTGTTAATGCCTTTCAAAATTATCCCTTTTCTCCGAATTTGGGTCGTTTTGAAAAAACGCGGTCTACGTGTAATTCCAGACTCTATAAAGATTAATTGGAAGATTTAGTTATACCAAAACAGTAGCGTGGACAAGGTGAGGGTTTCCGTGTCCAAACACCCCACTTGGGCGTATCTTTCATTGAACTAAATTTAACCCCTTGTCTACCCCCTCTAAACTTAAACGTAGTCCGAGCCCCTCCTTGACGAATGTCTCGTTACGCCACTGACTCGAACTGTAATCTCTTCATGCGTATGTACTTTGTATTTGCTCTGGTTAGCTAGTTTCAGAGGCGCCACAACTCTAAATACCGTCCTACAAGCTAGTTCAGATTTGAAAGGACCATATCTGATAATATAAGTATCGTAATTACCACAAGTGATGAATTAGTATACTATCGTACTTGGTCTTATTTTAACACTTAGGGGCCGATTTATACCTTGATGCTGTTTAAATTTGAAAATTTTTAAGGGGTTAGTTTTTGCTCATTATCAAACTTATTGGCGTTATGATACTTATACTGGCACCATACTGAACTCTGACAGAAGTGTTTGTTACTTCGGAAAACATATTAAAACCAATGAGGTGTTTTACCACGAATATATATGGCAAGTCTTTTTCCCTATTGAACATCGCCACCGTTAGAGATAACGGCAGTAACTTCGTGAAAACTTTCAATGTGTTTGGAGGTCAGCTTTCCCAAACGGATGTGAACGAAGATTCTGAATTAAGCAATGGCGACCGTGAAAATGATTCGACGGAAAACCTAACCACATCAACTTTCAAAAGCCAAAGACGCGACTAACTATGACAATCAATGTATACCGCACCATTTGAGGTGCTGCGCCCACACTCTGAGTCTTTGCTCCACCACGGATCTTACTAAATGCATCAAAGCAACTTAACTCCTTAACGACCTACATACTCAAGTAATGCTGAAATGCACTTCATTATGGAACGCAGCTGGTAGACATAAATCTGCAGATAATTTTATTAGACGTTAATGAACCGAAGTTAATAGTAAATTAGTAATAGCACTAGTGAAATTAGCATTTTCCCCGGGTGTCCACAGTTTCTAGGCGTTTACGTAGCGCCCCTTTGCGAAGTCTGTAACCTTTCCTTGGCGCTACACGGGAGAGCTGGATGGAGTGTCAAGAGTAGAAGACCACGGCCTACAGTGTTTCGAAAAGAACAAATTTTGGTATAAATTAAAACCATTTAATTATTTATTTAAAAACAACGAAAGTTCAAGTGTATAAGATTTTTTATTAAAATAAATGAAAAAATTTGACTAGTTTGGGATACACTCGAACTATCGTTGTTTTTAAATTAATAAACCAATACTACATAAAATCCAAGCAAAATAGTAATTTACTTTAACTTAACGGTCGGAATTGCTGCGAGCTTTAGGGTTGGTTTTCACTAGCGCAAAACCGTCGTGACGGCGGGCGTGAACGCAAAAATTTTCTATTAGACCTAACGAGGATTTCAAAAGTTAGCGCCCGCCGTCACGGCGGTTTTGCCTTAGTGTAAACCAGCCTTTAAGCTGGTTTCACACTCGGCGGAAAGTACGACTGAAACACGGCGGTACTCGTTAAGCGGAGAAAATATTCGAACGGAAGTACCGTAGCAGAAGGCCAAATCCGCAGAATAATTTTGGCTCGAGTGTTATTTGCCGCTCTGCCATACAACCAATGATAGAATTCCAGAACTAACGAACTTATTTTGTCGTCTGCTTCTAGTGCGTCTAACCGAACTCGTTTTCTGTTAGACACAACAGATAAACTGCAAATTTTGGTATCCGATCAGTTAGCAGATTTTCGAATTTTCATATCAATCTACAGATAACAGTTACCAGTCAGTGCTAATCCGAACATATTTTTCGTCACTCGATTCATATCTGTTTTTTAATTTGTCTCTTATCCGCGATAGCCACAGTTGATGAGTTCGTTTGGCTTTGCTTATATAAATTTTAAAACTATCCAATTGACAAAAATAAACAAATAAAAAACATAATTATAACTCTTATCTTAATTGGTAGACAGATATTGGCCCGCAACTGTTCAGATAGATAATTCAGATAAAGAAATAAGATCGTACCTCATCAGATAAACTAAGGGGAATATCTAATATATATCTATTTATCTGTATGCTTGCAATCTGTTGCGAGAAAAAAATAACAGATTGTCATTTTCAGAAGCACTATCTGCTTCTTCATAGATTGTCTTGAACGTATTTGTGAGCCTAGGATGGCGCCAAAAATTAAAATAAATAAAGTTCCACGAATCGCCCACCCACGAAAAAAATAATATCAACAAAAAACTGTTCATCGAAGAGGTTAGAAAATATCCATACTTATTTGACTTGGCCAATGACGATTACAAAGATACACATCTGAAGGATAGCCGATGGGCATCCATTGGAGCCTTGTTTAGAGTAACAGGTAAGTTGATAAGCTTAAACATTCTACTGATCCCCATTAATATTATTTTTTTGTAGGTGAAGAGGCATACAGTACTTGGAAATCCCTTAGAGACAGATATAGGAAGATTGTAAGGGAGATTGTAATTAAAAGAAGTGGGGTTGCAGTGGACGATGTGCCAAATCCTACTTGGCCTTTGTACAATGTTTTGGATGGTTTCCTGCAATCATCAATGGAACCAGGGAGTAATAACATTTATTTAACCTTGCACATGCAAGTTGCAACTCAGATTGACTTCTTTATTCTGTGCGAATAAACAACAAGCAGATCAAAGTTGGCTGTGGCTGTAGTTCACATCCTAACTGAGGTGAATTGGTTTTATTAAGGACTGTAATTAATGATTCTAGTTTAACTGAACTACCAGATACAGATTTCTACCTGAGTAATTCTTTGGACGATGTAGGTGACTCAGATGCAAAAGCTCATATTTTACTGAATTCCATGGAACAAGGATTGGATATGTATGTTTTTGTTCATAAAAGCATAAGAAACATAATACAAGTAAGTATGATCGTTAACTATGTCGGTTAATGATAGTGATTTCGTAATCGGAGTATTCTAAACTGTAAATTCGTCTAAAAACATATCTTTATATACAAACCAAAACGTGTTTGGGTCTTAAATTCGAAAAGAACTACCTTTAGAAACCAAAATAAAGTTTGAAATGTGTTCCAATTCAACTCGCGGAGCGTTGTCAGTCCTTGTGATGTAATGATTTATATGGTCATTGCTGAGACAGACTATCAATAAAAAAATTAATTGGGAGAGTAGGAAGTGTCATACTTATAGTTATTATGTTACTTATGATAAAAGTTATAACTTTAACTCTAATTCAAAATCGGGGTTGGAAATATTTTCAGTGGTGGCTTACAATCTGATGATGAGAATGATGAAGAAAAAAATTTAATTCATCAAAGTTAAGTGCTTCTAATACTACACCATTAATTAAAAATAGAAGTACTAGTTTGGTTGAAAAAACTTCAAACTCATCGAAAGCAACGGAGACTAAAAAAAGAAAAAGAAATGAAAAAAGATGATGGAAATTTTCAGAAAAGACTTTGTTTACTCAATTTGCTGCTAACCAGAATCGTGACGAAAAGGAAGAAATATTCCACTACTTTAGCAGTTTAATGGGAAGATTCAGAAGTTTAACAGATAAGCAAGATTTAAAATTGAAGAACTATTTTACTCTTTACAAAAGTAAACTACAGGGTATATTTCCTTACCTATATATATAAAAATATATCTTTAAATGTACAAAAGTATTTATTTTTATGTACAAAATATAACATATTACATTTTTTAAAACCATTTCACTTTATTTAAAGTAGAAAATAGTTAAAATGTACAAAATTGAAAGTTTCTTTACAATTAATTTAACAGTGAAAAACCAATTCATTTTTTACAATTACCCATTTTTTTCGAAAAGTACAATATTATTTTATTGAAAAGTAAAAAATATCACTTTTTTTTAAAAAGTACAAAATTGTATATAGTTTTTCCATTTAATTTTACTGCGAAAAATTATTTTATTTTCACTGAAAATTATATAAAATTAATTTTACAAAAAATTAATCATTTAGGTTTATTTCTTAACAGAAAAATAAATTTATTTTTACTTGTGGATTTCAAATTCCTTATTTTCAGCCAAACAACAATACCTATATTACGCATATAGACCTACTTATTAATCAGATTTGAAAACTGACTGATAGTTGAAAAATGCATCTATTTGTTATTCGTTCAAGTTGCCAAGGTACACTTCCCTGATTATTGATAAATGAGATAAACTATCTCTCAGCTTACCGACATAACTATTATACTTTTTTGTCAGAAGAGGTCTCTGCATATTTAATATCGGTTGTTACCATTAAGGCCTTCATGATCAAGATATTTTTGAGATGGAATATACATTTTCTGATTTTGGGGTTTCTCGGAATCTTTAGACAAAACAAAATTGTGCAGACAAACCGAGGCGTTTATAACTTTATTTTATCTTTATTTTCTGGGTTCCCGTTGATTGTATTGTGATATATTCTCCACCTCGCAGTGAGAATTCAAAATGTACGAGCTCGACTGAGTCTATAATTAAAAATTCGTTGTTCCATACTTAATCCTTTTCGAGAGTAAGGCCGCGTGATATTAGGAGAAAGGGAAAACGCCTCATCTGCTGCGATGAAATAGTGAAATGTTTGCTTTGAATTCGATAGTAGTGATGGTCTATGTAGAGGCATACGTCCGGTGTTCAACTTGATACCAAAGGTTGATCGTGAAAAAATTCCTCCATCGCTCTGTCATACAAAAATCATGAACTTATACTTCGCATCACAAAGGGTCATAAGCACAACGCTGTAGGACCCTTTGTAATTATAGTACAGAGAACCTGATTTATATGTCCGTTGGATAATAATATGTTTTCCATCAAGACTGCCTAAACAGTGTGGAAGATTCCACAAATTCCAAAATTGGTCGCTGATTTTTTGCCACTCCAGTTCTGTTTCGGGTATCTTTAAGTAGACAGGTGAAAGCTGAGACCATATAGCTTGACACGTTTCCTTTATACAATTACTAACTGCGCTTATTCCTAGTCTAAATAATAATAATAATAATAATAATAATTTATTGATGACACAAGTTAATACATTTGTGAAAACTATTTACGCTTACATACATCACCCCATTATCCACATAAGCAATAGCTTGTGCGTGATGGGGGGAAAAAAGAAAAAATAAGATAATAATACAAACATGTGAACAATAATCGTCATGACCTTTGTGTGTTACAATTAAGTTAGAGTTCTTAGTTACATAATGAGTTAAATATAATTAATGGAAGAAAAGAAAAGACAAAATAAAGTAAAGTAAAGTAACGGTTAATCAAAAACTCAAAAAATCATATAAATTCCTGTAACCATAGTTTTCCAACCATATAGTTTTTTTTATATATATAAAAATTGTTACAAGATTTAATATCTTTATCTAAAATATTGTAAAGCTTGGATCCAAGATAGAATGGAGTTTTTTGACCTAGAGCTTTTATTTTTCTTTCAATGTTTAAATTACCATCTGAAACCCAACGGGTAGTGTAGACATTATGGTTCAAGAGTTTATCACGTTTAACAAAGGTATACATTAGGATTGTTTTTGCGTATAGTTGTCTTAAGGAAAAGACTTTAAAGTCATTATATAAATTTATTTTATGTTCGAAAATATTTCTACGTAAGCATATTCTTATGATTTTTCTTTGGATAATTTCTAAAGGTTCAATAATAAATTTAAAAGTACTGCCCCACGCAATTAGGCCATAAGTTAGTATAGATTGAACTACTGCGTAATATACACTTTTTATCCATACTAAAGGGAGGAAGCCACGGATTTCGTAGAATTTAAAAAGGCATGAGCGTAATTTTTTGATAACATTATTAATATGAGAATCCCACTTCAATTTTTGGTCGATAGTTACCCCTAAATATTTAATTTTTTTGACTTCCTCTAACTCAAGGCATTCATCGGTACAGTCTTGTGTATCAGTGTGGTTATGGATTTTCAATTTGTAATTATAAGTTTTTATAGTCTTTCTACAAGAGAAACAAATATATTTTGTTTTATCTCCGTTTAGAGTGAGTAGTCTAGCGTTTAAAGTCTCAAATAGTTTATCTAGTGAGTCTTGGGCCTTTTTATGAGCGTCGTCCCAATTATCAGCACTGCAAAGAACAAGAGTATCATCCGCAAAAGATATTAGACGACCATCTATCTGAATGTAACATATTTCATTCACATAGACTAAGAATAGAATGGGTCCTAAAATGGTTCCTTGTGGAATACCATAAATTAAAGGAAGAGGGTCACTGTAAGTGTTATTTACTTTAACTATCATAGAGCGGTCATGTAAATAACTTTTAAACCAGTCTAAAGCTAAGCCTCGAATACCATATTTTTCAAGTTTTTTAATCAATATCGGGTGAGAAACGGTATCGAAAGCTTTTTTTAAATCTATGAAAACACCAATGGCTTTTTTATTACTATCAAGGGAATTATATAGGTAATTTGTAACTTCTAATAATGCATCATTTGTATTTAATTTTTGACGGAAGCCGTATTGATTTTTTGATAATATATTGTTGTTTTCAAGGAATGTAGTTAATTGAATTTTTATACATTTTTCAAATATTTTCGAGATATTACTAATTAATTAAATTGGTCTATAGTTTCCTATAATATCTTTTTTCCGTGTTTTAAAAATGGGGATTATAATAGAGTGTTTAAATATATCCGGGAAGATGCCGTTAACAATAGACAGATTCAAGATGTGAGATAAGGGAGTAGATATATGGTTTTTTAGTAGGTTTATAGCCTTAACACTGATGTCGTCTAGTTCATTTGAATTTGTATTTTTTAGGTTAGAAATTATTCTTTCAATGTCTTTAGGAGTACTTGGTGGAATAAATAGACTATTTGAGATGTTATTCGAAATATTTTCACTCACGTTCTCGTAATGAGAAAGATAAACTAGTCTTCGATTCTCCAGAAATCAGATGTCTAAAATATAATAATTGAGGTTAAGCGTACACTCTGTTTGAAAAGTCTTCGACAGCTGAAATTTTTGCCCTCTTTTTAATTCTGCTAGAAAACTATAATAGATAGCTCAATGAAACCAATTGCAACTTTTATTTATTTTCCAATATCTTTCGTTATTTATTGGTTTCGTCCGCCAAAAATTAATAGTTTGGCGGGAACCGTCAAAACTAATTTTTGACAACTATTTAAATATTGGTTCTACGGCACTAACTCGCGCGTTTTTGAATTCACAATGGCCGGTTCATATTTAGAAAGTGGAAAAATTATCCCTCTACAACCAACGGTTGAGAAGTTATCGCGTTTCCAAATTGTCGTCGAAGTTGCGTTATTTATAATCGCTTGATGCATTTTAGGTGTTTTCTAGTTTCGAGGAAAGTTTGGAAACGCTATAACTTCTCAACCGTTGGTTGTAGAGGGATAATTTTTCCACTTTCTAAATATGAATCAACCATTGTGAATTCAAAAACGCGCGAGTCAGTGCCGTAGAACCAATATTTAAGTTGTCAAAAATGAGTTTTGACGGTTCCCGCCAAGTTGCAATTGGTTTCATCGAACTATCTATTATAGTTTTCTAGCAGAATTAAAAAGAGGGCAAAAATTTCAGCTGTCGAAGACTTTTCAAACAGAGTGTACATGGACAACGCAATATTTCCTTATGTAATTTACCTCAGTGTCAGAGATAACTTTTCATCAGGAGAAATAGATTTTCTGAACCGGCTATCTGGGTTATAAATAAGTGGTATTACCAAAATTTCGTCATATTCGTCTTTTGTCATTCGGAAACATCAGTTCAAGAAACTACGTTAATTATTCATAAAAACACTCATTTTCCATTGATTTTAGTCTTACCTGAAGTGGCTTTCAGGATCATTGAGCCTTATTTCCCTTATAAGATTTTCTTGTAACCCTTGCTGCTTCCTTTCATAAATATTTCCCTCACCGAAACTCACGTTCATTATCACGATACCTAGCAAACATTAAGTATAATGCTTGATTTCAACTGGCGCGCGCAACGACGCGTTTCTCAGCTTTGACACGTTCAAAATGTTTTACGCGCGTAACGAAAATAACATTATGACGCGCGCTAGTGGAAAACAAGCTTAACAACATCATGTAATTTATTGCGCGTAACGGCGCTTAAAACTAGAACACTTTCACCAGACGAGACGTCCATTTTGTTGGTGGCTGTAAGATATTACTGCTCATGCGCTGAACCTTTCCGCTGACGTTGTGGGAAGCAATTTCCCCTGCCGTCGAACGTCTGCGTTATTTCAAAAAATCTCGCTGACGTATGATTTACCGCCTTGAATTTTCCGTCAAGTGTGAACCCAGCTTTAAGACGAAGACAGATCTGCGCGGTCCTACGTCTTCACGCAGCGATGTCTCATAGCTCGGAACCGGTTGTCGCATTCGATACAGCGTGGAAAATGTCCCCGGGTACGACAATAAACACGACCCAAATCGCTCCCTCTCACCCCGCGGACTCATCGGATCCTCAAACTAGACACCATAAAGCATTTTTTAGAGGCACATTGCAAGTTGGGACAGATTTTGCGGTTGACCTACCCTCTTTTACCCGTACTATATATGGCGAAATGAAATGTAACTAACTTTCTCTCTGCGCCTGCGAAGAGCAATACGAATCAAAATCTCAAGGGTTACGCCAAAATGTTTAGTCTAAATATGCTCAATTTAATAATTATATTTCGTTCCAAGTAAAGTTTCGTGTACGATTTCCTCGTTGACTCTCGAAGCGAAAACTTTGTACGAACCACTTTTAATTCAATATATCTCTTCTCAAATATGAACAACTTAGATTTGCATACTGAATAGAGTTGGTACTTTTCGAATTGAGGGACCAGCTAAAATAAATTTGAAGATACAGGATAAATATTGAGGGGCGTCCGATAGCTATTTTAGGTAGCCTCTACTTGTTTTTGCTCAAAACGTAATAACAAATTGAAAATTGACCTTCTTATGGGAAGCAAATTTTATTTGTCCGATGCCTATCGGTAAAAAAATATTTTTTATTCTGAAATTAACAAATTAAAACGTGTCCGTGCCAATACCTACACCCCGACGATTTCAGAACTCTAGATTAAATAGATAAGAGAAAATGTCCAAGTCGATCGGAAAATTTTCCCAATTTGGAATCTCTACGCCTTTTGGATGAACCAACATTTACCGGATGTTATAGGATTGGCTAATTTTGAATTTTGTATAAATTAAACACAATTTGCAAAAGCCAATTAATGGTCCATGTCTTAAAAAGCAAACACGTCGTGGAATGCGCCTTAATTAGTTGGGAACAAATAAAAAAAGGGTTTCGTAAGTTTGGTAATAAAATTCAGAAGTTTTGTTCTTCGTAACCACATTCGACCTTGACGACAGTGTTCGGGTTCATTGAGACACCCTGGTTGTTATCCCCATTTGTCCGATATCCCAACTCTTCTAGTTTGACGACTGACGGAACACCAACAAGCTCCAAGAAGCCATATAGGGGCTCTTCTTTATTGGCGCTGATATCGACTGCGAGGTTGTCAGTTCCAAGAACCGCTTCCCTCTTAATGGGTAGGGTCGCGGTAGGATCGGCGTCCGGGTCGGGGACTTCGGATTTTACGATGTGGGCGGAGTCAGTTTTCTCGGTGCAAGATTGAATGGTATCATTTGTCACGCGTCGTAGCTGCACCAGGCAAGACCTAACTCCCCATTGACGACAAAGGCTCTCAATCAGCTGTAGTCTTGGCGATCTTCGCTGTCCTGGTTCTGGGTCGAGACTGGTTGAAGCGCCACTTTGGTTTCCTGGAAGACCATGATTTCGAAGGTGAGATCGTAGGGTTCTTTTCGTGGCGAAAGTCTGGTCGCAAATTGGGCACTTGTGTGACCTTGCCCTCTGAGCGTGATGCGCTTTTTCACAGGGAGATAATTTTATCTCGTATCTGGTCCAGTATCCACGCTTTGGAGATCCAGTTGGTTTCTCGCTCGTGTGAATTCTTTTGTGGATAATTAAACAGTTCCTGAATGCAGATGCGTAACAACACTGGTCACATTGAAATGGTTTGTCACCCGTGTGAGTTCTTTTGTGCGAAATCAAATTACTCATTTGTGAACCTCCGTAACTACACTGGTCACGTTGAAATGGTTTCTCGGCCGTGTTAATTCTTTTGTGCCTTATCAAACAGTTCTTGAATGCCGATGCGTAACTACACTGGTCACACTGAAACAGTTTCTCGCCCGTGTGAGTTCTTTTGTGCGAAATCAAATTACACTTTTGTGAACCTCCGTAACTACACTGGTCACACTGAAACGGTTTCTCGCCCGTGTGAGTTCTTTTGTGGGAAATCAAATAGCGCTTTTGTGAAAAATACTTTCTACACTGGTCACGTTGAAATGGTTTCTCGCCGGTATGTTTTCTTTTGTGAGCAATAAAATTCCTCTTTTCGTTCGTGGCATAGACGCACTCAGTGCACTGGTGTTTCTTCAATTCTCGTCTGCTCATTTTTCCAGATTCACCCTTCAAGGTAACGCGAAGTCACTTTCTGTTGATGAATCTGTCTCGCTGCTACGACTGGGAGGATTTGAAGCGTTGGTTTTCGAGAAGACCACTTTTAGAAATGCCTGAAAAAAATAAAATTCCTATATTAGCAATCACGAAATGTTTCGTAAAAATTTATTCGGCGGTCACGCTATCTGAAAGTGATGATTGAAATTAAATATTGTTGACTAACATCAGAGGAATCAAGGTTATGCATTGAAAAATAACTTTAGACGGCAGATTTAAAAAGAGCTAATTGAGGGCACGCACAGCCCAGATCAATTGTTGACTAACATCAGAAAGAAACAAGGACGTGCATTTTAATTGAATTTTAGACTAATTGCTTGAGGAAGATGCCGTAACAGACGCCATATTTAAAAAGAGCTAATTGAAGGGCAAACACAGCAGGCAGCGCTCAGAGCCATTGTTGCAAGGTCACAGGTTGTAGAATGTTGGGATGAGTATTGGCACCACAGTTTTGCAATTCTACTGATAAATTAAGTCTTGACAGTTACTTACTCTCCTATTTTTGTGGTGTGGTGGAACTCATTGGTGGGCACCCGGTCCCTGGAAGGCTGTCGATGATCTGGATTCCAGGTTGGGTGGATTCCAATACAGTCTCAGACAAAAATTCGACAGTGATTTCGAATTTTTAAGAATACTGGATTTTAACCAAAAAAACTAAAATATAAAGACAAAATCCACAAAATTCTCTAACAAACTTACGATACCAGCAAATACCGATAGATTTTATAAAAATTTACAAATTTAAGGAACGATACGCAAATACTAAACACTACAAATCCGCAAATCCAGGGAAAATCCGAATCAATCAATGCTCGACAATCGGGTGGGTTATAAACCGTATAATCGACTTTGAAGGAGGAGTGCGCGATTGGCCTTAGTTAGGGAATTATTAAAAATAAGGTTTTAATAGCCTTCCAACTGTTTGTGCGAAGGTTTTTATTAATTTTAAATCTAAGTAGTTTTAAATCAGGGTTTTAAGATATTACATTTTTATGTTACAAAATTATTAATTGTCTTAATTTGAGCGAATGAAGTAGTGCCTATTACATTACTCGTCGTTAGGCATTAGTTTCTCCACATTTTTTGGCTAGTTTAAAATATTTTCATTGAAAATATCATCAAATGACGCGTTAATTGGAGATCGCGATTCTGAATCAGAACTTGTATGGGGTTAAGTGGACTAGCTAGACTATCTAGTGTAGGGAGCTGTTGGCTCGCGTGGCATGAAGGGCTTGCCACCACCAACCTACGCATTGTAACCCGGCCACCTGAACTAATGGCTTTAAAAGTCTCTCGACGATTTAGGCCTAAGGTGGTGCCTTTGGTATTAGCCTAGCTGATTTTGTACAAGCGCTACAAGCATGTGGTGATTTTTACCTCTCCGAGGGGTTATACAATCACCGTGTCTGTCAGTGGGTCTGTCTGTGGGTCTGTCTGTGGGTCTGTCTGTGGGTCTGTCTGTGGGTCTGTCTGTGGGTCTGTCTGTGGGTCTGTCTGTGGGTCTGTCTGTCTGTCAGGCCTGCGAACGCGTTCGCATTTTCGGTGCAAAGTGTAATCACTGCGTACGCAGTTTCTTGAGATCTCTGCGTTCGCAGTTTCTCGAAGGGTTGGCAAAACCACCGTGTGACGGTGAGCGTTAACGGAATCATTTGCGGTTGGGTTTGGTTGGTGTTTTTTCGCTCACCGTCGTGACGGTTTGGTGTATTACGCTTTTGTAATGTTTATGCGTAGGTTGTGAGTGTTGAATTTGTTGTGTTTGTGTTCTGATGGTTGTGCATGTTGAGTCTGTTGTGTTTATATGGGCGTTTTCTCTCCAACTTCTTCTTAATGACTTAGGGACGGACCGAGTGCTGAGTGTAATGCTACCTCTCAACCTCCTGCTTGACAAGCGGACGTTCTACCACCGAACCACCGACACTTGTTACGCCTTATTGAAAATTAGACCTTCAGCTTTATCGGAAGCGTATTTAATAGAGTACGAAATTTTGGTTTAATTGAAATAGAATTGAAATTGAAATTATTGCATCGAAGAAATTCTAATTTAGCGTTTCTCTATTGATTAAAAACAAATGCGCCACCCAGGTTTCGAACCCAGACCATCCGGCTTGGCAGTCCAGCGCTCTACCACAGAACCACCGATAGCTGCTTAGGTTCACTGAAATTAAGACACGCATCGTAAGCATAATAGGTAATAAAGTCTTTTTTTATTAATGAATTTATGAAGGCCTAATCTGGTTTTTTTACGAATGAAATTTTAAAGGTTAAATCTTGTTTTAGCGCAGTCAGCCGAGATAAGAGGGTTAAAGGGTAGACCCTGTGGGTGGTCCACTTTGTTAGTTTTTGTTATTTATTTACGGGTATTATTAACGACCTACATGTATATATAGTTGTGTTAATTCAAAGACGATAATTTAACGTTTATTGCTTTAAGAGCTGGCGGTTAGTCAAGTATCTCTCTGTGCTTTGTTGATGGTAAGGTTTTTGCTTCTTGTAAATATATTTGGTGTGGATATTTGGATATCTACGATTTCTAACGCAGTCAATGATTTCCTGGGTGTGCAAGTCATTATATGATATTGGAAATTGGACGGCATTGGTCTTTTCATGCGGTATGTGTCACAACGTCTACGAGTGTTGAAATAAAATGAGCGTTAAAGATGCGGCAAGTATTTCGTAAGCGAGAAAAATACAATTACCATCTGTAGATATTTCTTTCATTAAAATTTGCTTAGTATTATATTCAACTGATAAACATGTACTGTAAAAAGGGTTAATTTCAATTGTGCATTGTTTTATTGAGTCTAACTCGCTGTTGTAACTACTTAATTTATAATATTCTGAATAAATTTAACTCGATTGTTTCGTCTCAATTATTTAAATTAAAATTAAAATTTTATACCGGGCAGGGTTTGAACCGAGAATACGTTTTTCGTAAATAACTCTGAATTACGGAGGTATCATTGGGGGTCGTGTCGAGAAATTAATACCACTAGGGACCATTCTTCCGAGGAGAGGTATATTTTGGCTTGCCAACTTGTTTCTATAAGGAAAATATCATACGTGGCTTTGCGTGACGTCACAATGATACTACTCTATAAGAGTTGTATCGAATTAAATAAAATTTTAAAATGCACCTCTTATCGCAGAAGGAATAATGTGGATCAAATCAGCCCTACACAGGTAGCGCAAACTATTTAGTTTTCTTCGTATTTGTACATTACTATGACTTCGGTTAAAATAAATTGTATACAGAGTTTTTTGTGGATTAAACAATTTTCCCGTAATTTCATTAAAGTTTTAAAGCAATGTCCCATGTTTTAAGCGGTAGTTACGCCCATAGATTAATTATGTTTCGACGGGTACTCTACTGCAACCTACACTTACTCTTAAATTTCCAAATCTGGCGAATTGACTAGTGTCAAACCATATCTATGGTTTAACCGCGCACAAATTTTAAAAAAATAAAGAAGTAATTTCCGAGGTGCGAAAATAAATTACTGGTATTTCATAGCTTAGTTCATGAGAAATTGTTCCACATCTGGGGCGTGATTCTACTCTTATCGTTAGCTACTTAACGAAAATAATTTTTCGTTAGCTAATATAATTTCAATGGAGCCAACGAAAATTTTCTTTCGTTAACTCCTAACGATAAGAGTAGAATCAAGCCCCAGGTTAGGTGCACCGTTTTTATCGGGGACGTGTTGATTTTTTGAGAAAGGGTTTCTTCGTGACCGAGGTATAGATCGAAATATTTAAATCCAATAATGCTCATAAGCATATTATGACAAAACAAAACTAAATAAAATCTTTCGCCTACCTTTATTTATGAAAACAGACGTATTTTTCAGTAATAAAAGAATTTTCTTTGGGATTAACGAGCGATTGTTTTTGGCGGATTAACGTGCATTTTGAAATGGATGTATTGACCATTTGACCGTCACAAATGATTTAACCCGGAAAATTTCGTCTCTACCAAAGGACTCGTGACGAACCAAATTAAAATGGTACTAAGCCTAACTATACTAAACATTCGGCCGTATTCTGCATGACCCCGCAAGTAAGAAGGGAACCGCCTACTTGCTTCGGCCCTACCATTCGACGAGAGCTCACTGATTTCCCTCTTCTTTCCCCTCTTGCTTTTCCAATTGAATAGCTGCTTTAGTGTGACGTATTACTTGTTTTGAATTCCCAACTTCCGGTTAAAATTTCCCGACATTTTTAATGTCATTTGTAAAGTGAATTTTGCCGAAACTGCAATGGGAGTTTTTGCTGCTGTCGTGGGAATTGAAGCGATAGGCTTAGCGGAAGAAGTAGAAATTTTTAACGAAGGTAGCATGGAATTGAGAATGTTGCGCTAAGCGCATCATTGGAGAAGCAGGTATTTAATATGCACGTTACAATCGTTGAACATAAGGTTTTAATTCGCGTTATTTTTTACAGTTAAAGCTCTTTTCAACGTGTTTTGTCTAGAAACCACGAAACTGGGCTACGTTCAGTAACGCTCATCAACACATGCGGCTTTTAAAATTGAAGAGCCAATGGTACAATACTCTTTGTAAATCATGATTACATTATTAATTTGGAAGTACAAATATTTTTATTTGCAGATGCACACTACCGAATGAACTCTGCGCACATCAATAATACACATTCGCGTGTATATTTGAGTGATATCTTTGCACGTTGGCTTAGTGTCCTAACCCACAAGGGCTGGGACTTATAATACGTCAATACGAATGATATTTACTGTAATGTTTTTTTATTTACTGTTAGGGCCGATGCGTCGATGGAATATAATTTTATCCTGCTGTCTCTTGCATATTTTTTCGAACTTTGAAAAATTTCCTCCGTCCTGTTACAATTGGAAAGAATATTTTTCAATCAAGAGCACTAAACTCAGTTAATTCATTAACATTAAAGGTATTATTTATTTTATCACAATTGCTTTTTACTTAAAAATCTTCCCTACTCCAGAAGCTTCATTAATCTTCCGAACGTCTCACTCTCTCTGGATGCAGTCAGAAGGCTGAATGTAACAATTAAAAATTATCTCCTCGCATCATTACCACTCTTTATATATTGCAGATTTTTCACAGAAAGCCCCTATTCAGATGTAAATACTACAAGGTACTCCTCCATACACTCTAAAAACACAACACTAGAAATTGAATGGATCAGCATTCAATGCCTTGCCACTGTGGTGGAATGCTTTACCATTCAAATGTAAGTGCTCACGGGGGCGTTCATCTTTGACTGCTAGGTTAACATACAATATTTAAAGCGAAGATTCAATCCTGAATGGGTAAAGCATTCAAAGCCAATAGTCACACAGTTCATCTTTGATTGCTGAAGTTAAAATTTAAGCGATCCGGCGTTCAAATTTAACTCTTTTGGCGATCATATTTACCTGAAATGGCGTTGAAATGTGCGTGATTTATCACTCAAATGTAAGTCTTTAGGCGTTCAAATTTAAGCGTTCCGGAGTTCAAATTTAAGTATTTTGGCGTTCAAATTTAAGTCTTTTGGTTTTTAAGTCTTTTGGCGTTCAAATTTAAGTCTTGGGTCGATCATATTTTCCTGAAATGGCTTTCAAATGTGCGGGATTTATCATTCAAATGTAGGCATAAGTCTTTTGGCGCTCAAATTTAAGCGTTCCGGCATTCAAATTTAAGTCTTTTGGCAATCAAATGTACCTGAATTCCTGTTCAAATTTAAGCGATATGTCGTTCAATATAACGACAATTGAGCTTCACATTAACGCGTACAGGCGTGCGTGAATCATTTTTATTATATGGTGAATTTGAGGCGACAAATATGTTTAATTGTTTATGTGCTAGAAAGGGAACAAGTAAGCTTACAGCATTAATAATAATAATAATAATAATAATCAGCTATGCTAATACCCAAGGCACCACCCTAGGCCTAAGTCATCATGCGACTTTTGAAGCCATTAATTCAGGTGGCCGGGTTACAATGCGTAGGAGGGTGGTGGCAAGCCCTGCATGCCACGCGAGCCAACAGCTCCCTACACTAACTATTACCGTTAACCTCAACAAGTTTTTGTGGAAGGGGAAACCGAAGATCTCGGGGGAAAACCCCTTAAACCAGCGGGGAGAGAACTTGCAAACTCTACGCAGAAGGAGTTGTTCCGAGTTCATAGTTTAGAAAATACGTTTTTATTGAAATTTAAACTTTATTCTTTAAACAAAATTAAAGTGTATTCTAAAGCATGATCCATAAACTTATAGTTATTCTGTAAGTCTATAAACAATGCCTACTACCGGCGACGAAACATCCGTTGTTACAATTTTAAAAAACACTTTCTGGAAATTCTTCATCCATTGTTTTTCTCAAGGAAGTCGGATACTCAAGTTGAAACGTATGGTATCCAGAAAACAAGGATGCGACTGTCATTCTTATAGAGTTGACGTCAAATGACACCCCGTCAATTTTAACCTCCAAGGGAGAATTGAATATTTATCTAATGTTTTCATTTTGGAATACTATTTTCGGTCTATTCACAATTGGATTCTGTATGAAATATAAAAATATAAAAATATACATTTTGTAAAATATAAAACCGCATGCTTTAAAAAAATTATTCTCACTTTAAACGTGAACTATGAAACTATGTGGTAATTCACCACTTCAGTATTTATTGTGCCATTTACGGAAGTTTTCCGAGAGCACATACTATATAAATTGTGTAGAAACGGAAGAAGGAAATTGCATACTAAGCAGTAGATGGCGCGTCAGTCACTGCGTTTGCGCAGATCGTGTTACTGAAGTGGTGAATTATCTTAATTTTTATTTAGTGAAGGCTGAAAAGCTCTTTCTAAAAACGCCAACCATTAATTTCGAGTTACCAGATTTTGGAGATCAGGTAGCGAAATAAAATGAAATCTAAATTCCCAATTTAAATTTATATCAAGTATATTTCTGTTTAAAATCTGTAGAGTCAATAGTTTTCATTTCTATACTAAACGTTTACTAGTTTTTAAAAAATCTCGTTCCATAAGCTTAACGTAGCCATTGTTTACCGAAAGCGGGGAACCCTATATTTTCTTTAAGAACAAATAATTTCATTACTTAATTCTAAGCCAAGAATAATATAAAATTAGAATAGCAAAACCAATTGATATTTACCTGCTTGATAAAAGGTACCCTCGTGAAGTCGTGGTAGTTGAACAACAAAGTAGGTTAAGGCTTAACACGACCGGGAAAAAATGGCTTAGTTCCCACGATGCTCTTAAGTAATAGCAGGGTCTTTTTGGAGTGGGTAGCGACGCATCGCTGCCACATTTTAAAACGCAAATGATTCCAGGCCGGAGCGCTTCCGCAGCCGTTACGAGAAAGCGGGGCTGAACATCGAAAATTATTGTAAAATGAATTTCAAAATTTTGTAAATTATTTTAATCGTATAAATTTGTGCTACTAGAGGGTTTAAGTAATATTCATTTTAGATTAATTAATTGGTTCGTATTTTAAATAGCTCAGCCCGATCACGTTTGGTATACAAATTTATGGTACCCTGAATGTGGTTTTCGATGGTTACGGTCGGTCGGCAAAACAAATTTGTTTAATTCAATTAATTTAATAATAAGGTGTATCCGCTATATACAAGATAATACACAATGATCTTAGCCAAGAGTCCAAGTTTTTTAATTCTTTAGCCATTACCCGCCTAAACCTAGTGATCCGGGTTCGATTCCATACCGTTTAAATATTGCTAATTAAAATAAAAAAATTCACTGAATTGTCTTTAAAAAAAGCTCAGCTCAAATTTTATTATTAATTATATAAATAATGTATAACAAAACTATTAAAGAAACAATTGTCTCTTCCAAAATTAAAAAGCATAAAGAATGGCAGAGAAACGTTAAGCTTTATGTTTAAAAAAAGTGTCCGATGCAGTAAATGTCGGAGGCTCAACGGTTAAGCACTCGCTCGGAGTGCAGAGCGCCGGGAGTTCTATTCCCAGTAGCCGGATTTGTTAATTCATTTGTATAATTACTAATACGCGAGTCGCAACATTTCAATTTCTTCTGTGCCATAATTTAAATCGAACCCAAAATTTCGTTATATTTATCATGGAAGAATAAAGCTTTCTTCTTCCATGTATTTACATAAGAAGCGAAAAATAAAACACTATTGATATACGCTTTTGATGAAACTGAATTTCTAATTTTCAACAAAGTGATTTAAAGGGGCTCCAAAGTTCGGTGGCAAAAAAAAATTGAGCATGCTTTTCATTCCCCCAACCCCTCACTCGGCCTTGGCAGAGGCGGGCAGAGTCAACCGTATATTTCGCACTTTACTGACTTTACACACATTTGCCACCGAACTTTGGAGCCCCTTTAAGTATCGGAGGTTCTTTGGTACTGGTAGAACGCCCGCCTGTCATGCAGGAGGACTCGGATTCGAAACCCACCCGATGCGATCACAAGTAAGACATATACCGTGAACATTTGTTGGAAACCTGGCCATTTGGTTGCTTAGACGTCAAAAGCATCGTGAAAGATTTTTCAACGCAGAGGCTTATGCGTGTTCGTTAAGGTTGAGCAAACCGTCATCTGCTAAACTTCGGCTGCTCACAAAGTCGCTTGGATACACTATTTTTAGCTCGCGTAAGCGTCGTCACTTTTTATAGCAGACGACACAGCAGCCGAGAGCTCACTCGACCAACGATCTTTTGTGCAGTGGCGTCACCAGGATTTTAAAACTGGTGGCGCTTAAGCCATTAGCACTGGTCAGGGGCGTCCTATAGTGAGTGATATGGGGGAGGGGGGGAGCTCCCAAAAAGGTTTTTAAAGTTGAAATATTGAGGCCGACTATGAAAAATAAAATTTTTGATGCCCATTTTTAAAATCGAAGAAACTTTTCGACAAGTGAATTGGAAAAATTTTGAATTTTAGGTGGCGCTTCTCAGAAATTTTAGGTGGCGCAAGCACCGCCTAAAACACCCTAGCGACGCCACTGCTTTTGTGTAAACTGCTGTTAAATTGAATGGATGTAGAACTTGTAGTCAAAATTTAACGCCAGGATGACTGTTGAATTGAACTTGAAAGGTTTTTATTAAATTTGAACGCCAAGGTGAATGTTTATTCAAAATTTAAAGGAATTAGTAAAATTAGAACGTCAATTTGAAAGCTTTTTTAAAATTGAATGGTAGCGGTTAAATTTGAATGCCTATTTGAAGCGGCATTCAAAATTGAATAGTGTTATTCCATTTTGAAAGGAAATTGAATGCTTGTTTTTAGAGTGTACGACACTTATGCAATAATATCAGAAATACATGAACCGAAATTATCAGCGACCTATTCCTCTAACGCTAGAGCCTAATTCTCTGTTTCCCCCTTCTTAAACGCAGTATGTCATCAAGCCCTCCTCAAAAAACGAGAATCTCCGTCTCCGGGGTGAGCGTTTCAATACGCCACCTGGTGTTGCTAAGGTAAACTTTTGAGTTAACACAAACTAAAAAGGTGCTTCGCGTGCATCATTTTTAGTCTGTGTAAAAATTTAAAACCACGATAATTTTATCTTTATAAATTGTTAAAATTTAATACGAAAACCTTCAACTTGTCGAGTATAGATGCTTTTACACGGTGCTTTTTTCCTACAAAACAAGCCGAAGTTAAGAGATAAATCGGTACTTTGCAATATAATTAAACGACTAGAAATGCCAACGGCATTGAGTATACTTCAGAAGCTTTAACAGATATTTTAATATTTACATACATTTTCAGACTTTAACAATACAAAAATAACTCTCTTCTTTCCAAAAGAAACGGACGCGTAAGGTTTCCCAAATAACGAATTAATTTTCGTACGTTTTCCATTATTATTAACTAACAGACGTTTAGCTTACATACACTAAGCCTCGGTTGACAGATGACGTTTCGCGTAGTTTTTTTTATAAGAAAAACGATACATTTTACCTCACTAGATGGCGAACTAGTTACCCGTGGTGCACTCGGATATATTCCCCGCGGTCGGGCGGGACGAAATAAACGAAGCTAAATTTTCTACCCTCCCCCTGGCGTACAAAGAAAACGTATCCCCCGAAAAAAGCGCTCGCTGATAATTTCGGTTCATGTATTTCTGATAATATGTACAAGTGTTTTCTTTTAAGTGGTTCATTTTTAAGTATGTCTGGATATTATCTGCCACCAGTATTGTTATTTCTTGCATCAGTTTTAGGTTGTTCCATTATTTTAAAATCAGATGAGGAAAGTTTGGAAGCTAGCAAAGCAGATTAACCAAGAGTCCAACTGTTTCCCATCGATTATTCTGCTTATAGTTATGAGCACTGCTTTTATGCCGCTGAAGCTCTTCACATTTGGGTTCCTTAAGATGGGGAATAGAGGCTTCCACTTCCTCCACAGTATGTGAAGGGTCTTCATCACCCATTTTTAAACAATTGCTTAGTGCTTACGAAAATATTTCACAAATCCGAATTGAGTGAAATATTTATTTCATAAATTTCTACACATTTTCCAAACAATACTAAAAAACATTATTTATTTTTGTGATTGGGAGAAAAAAACCTGTAGGGATGGCGAAAGGGTGAGCAGTTTTTTACATAAGTGGATTTAAGAGCCATCCCAATTTGAAAACAGCCAATTATAGCAACAGAAAATATGTAATTGTCACCACCGCCTACATTTGGGTGTTGGAACAGAGCTCCAGCCGCTTAGTAGCTACTGATAATACAATCACTAGTTCGCTACTCCTACAGGTTCATATTTCTTGCTAGAATTTAATTCCATAAAGTAAACGAACTAAAGAATATTCGTCCCTTGTTGGTAACTTCACGAAGCTCTTCTTCCGTTTTTCCCGCGCAACTGAGTGGTCAAAGTTGGCTGTACTTTTATGTAAATTTTATTCAATAAATTGTACACTTTAGCTGAATATGTAATAAAAATATTGTAAAAAATACTGATGTTTTTATTCTGTGTTAATTTCAAACAAGATTCAGATAACTATGAAAGGCTATTTTTAATTATTGTTATTATCCTAAAATATAATGTTCTAAAGTTAATGAAATTTAAAGTAGATGGCATTGTTTTAGGGCTATTACTTTTTGGTTTGTAAGAAGATGGCATTACAAAAGTTTGAATAAAAAATGAAAAATCGATGGCATTGCAAATAATCTTCCCTAAAATAACACTAGATAACACTGTACGCTTAATTTTGGAGAAGGGAGCGTTTTAACGTTATTTCCGGAACATGGGTCATCAAGAGTCAGGTCACACTAGTGACGTCGCTGCAGCCCTTCAATTGGCCAAGCAAGAGGGGAAGAAGAGGGAAATCAGTGAGCTCTCGTCGAATGGTAGTCCCGAAGTAAGTAGGCGTTTCCCTTCTTACTTGCGGGGTCATGCAGAATACGGCCAGACAAGAGCCTACTGATTTCCCCTCTTGCTTGGCCAATTGAACGGCTGCAGTGACGTCACTAGTGTGACGTGCTCTTGATGACCCATGTTCCGGAAATAACGTTAAAACGCCCCCTACTCAAAAATAAAGCGTACAGTGTCATCTAGTGTTATTTTAGGGAATATATTTTGCATGAAATCTATTTTTCATTTTTTATTCTAAACTTTTCTAACGCCATCTTGTTACAAACCAAAAAGTAATAGCCCTGAAACAATGCCATCTTCTTTAAATTTAATTAACTTTAGAACCACATCTTTTACGATAATAACAATAATTAAAAATAACCTTGAATATATAGTAATCTGAATCTTGTTTGAAATTAAAACAGAATAAAAATAAAATATCTTTATTACAAAATCAGCTTTAGTGTACAATTTATTGAATAAAATTTACATAAAAGTACAGCCAACTTTGACCACTCAGTTGCACGGGGAAAACTAGAGGTCGGGGATGGTTAACTTTTATTCAATAGATAAAGCTCTCAAAATTATTCGTAAAACGTTTTGATCAAGTAATTTATATTTCTGTATTATCCGATTAATTTTTTGATAAATTTGTAAAATTAAACGGAAAAACGACGTTTTCTTTCGATAAAAAGCTCAAATTTTACGAATAATACATGTTTTTTAATCATTTTCCGAAATATTAACCGGTAAATTTCTTTGTTTACATTTTTCCCCCGAAAAAATCAATTTAATCATGGATAATGTTTAACCGTCACCGACCTCTAGGGAAAACGGAAGAAGAGCTTCGTGAAGTGACCAATAAGTGACGAATATTCTCTAGTTCGTTTACTATATAGAATTAAATTCTAGCAAGAAATATGAACCTGTAGGCCATATAGAAATATGAACCTATAGGCCAAATAGAAAAATGAACCTATCGGAGTAGCGAACTAGTGATTGTATTATCAGTAGCTACTAAGCGGCTGGAGCTCTGTCCCAACAACGAAATGTAGGCGGTGGTGATTACTACACCTTTTATGTTGCTATAAATAAAGTTTTTTAGTATTGTTTGGAAAATATGTAGAAATTTGTGAAACAAATATTTAACTCAATTTGGTTTCGTTAAATATTTTCGTAAGCACTAAGCAATTGTTTAGTTATGCTTTGTTATTATGGAGCTAAAAATTAAAAATGGGTGATTAAGACCCTTCATATATTGCGGAGGAAGTGGAAGCCTCTATTCCCCGAATGTGAAGAGCTTCAGCTGCTTAAAAGCACGATTCAAAACTATAAGCAGAATAATCGATGGGAACCAGTTGCACTCGTGGTTAATCTGCTTTGCTAGCCCCCAAAATTTCCTCATCTGATCTTATAAAAATTGAACAACCTAAAAACGCATGCAAGAAATAACAATACTGGTGGCGGATAATATCCATACATACTTAAAAATAAACCACTTAAAAGAAAATATTTGCACAAATTATTGCATAAGTGAGAGTGAGTGAGACGTTTGGAAGATAAATGAAGCTTCTGGAGTAGGGGAACATTTTTAAGTAAAAAGCAATTGCGATAAAATAAATATTACCTTTAAGTATAATGCTAATGAATTAACTGAGTTTAGTGCTCTCGATTGAAAAATATTCTTGCGAATTGTAACAGGACGGGGGAGGTTTTTCAAAATTCGAAAATTATGCGAGAGATAAAATGATATTCCAATACTCCACCGACACGTCGGCCCTCAGAGTAAATAAAAAAAAAACATTATAGTAAATATAATTCGTATTGATGTATTTTTAAGTGGGTTAGGACACTAAGCCAACGTGCAAAGATATCACCCAAATATACATGGGAATGTGTATTATTGATGTAGTAGTACGCATCTGTAAATAAAATTATTTTTATTTTGAAGCGAGGCGAAAGTGCTGACCACTCCGCCACACTAGAGTTATCTTCCAATTTTTGTTAAAGGAAAAGTCCAACTTGCTTAAATTATTATTTATAGTGAAAAAGCATCGTTTAAAACAGCGATAAAAATAATATATGATACAATTAAATGCCAATTTAAATACCAAAATTAAAATTAAATTGTATTATTATGCCGTTTGTGTGGACAGACATACTTCCGAACAAACTAGCCGTTTTTAATGTAGTATGACGTGTTTTCTAAATGACTACGCGATTGGCTGACCGATCAACCATAAACCTATACAGAACCACGGCCCCCTGCACGCGCTCGCTCCGCGCGCGATCGTGTTTGAGAATTCCAGATATTCCGAAAAACCAACAATTAGGCTCCTTTTCTTCTCAATTGGCGTGAAAAATTCTGATTCGTAACCAGCTACTCTTCTACTACGTCTTAATTGGTGAGCTCAAATAATTCCAATTCTCTTTATAATAATTATTAAACGAGTTAATTGATGCTATTGCATGTGATAGAGACCTCCAGTGGCGGAATTTGGAATCACCGAGTGAGAGGTACAGTCGTGGTAAAAAATATTTTCCCATAGCGTTACGCGATTTTCGAGGCATCTTAAAATATTTCTTAACCTAACTAAATATAGTTAATAAATAATAAATATTAGCGAAACGGCTTCAGAAAGGCTCGAAACATAATCTATTAGCGTTTTGAGATACACTGGAACTTTATTTTCTAAGTAAAAAAGGGGAAAAATATCACAGTTGTTTAAGCCTCGGCGAGTCGGCGAATATATTTTTGCGTCCTTCATCCGCTGGTAGCTTACAGCTGTGTGTAAAAGCCAATGAAATTGAATTTTAAATTGACATCAACTCTAACTTTCGGAGCCAATGAGAAGCAAATTCAGGACTTTCGTCACAGCCGGCTCTAAACTAAAATGGCGCCACCCTACTAGTTGATTTTTATATATTATAGAAGCGTAAATATATTTTATTTGAAAGTTTAAAAACAAAATGAAAATTATTTAAAAAAATTGAAAACTGGGCCTTTAATTTTAAATTAAGTTTATTTTATCCTGGACTTTTCCTTTAAATTAAAATGTTAATGGGCTTATTCAAAATTGGTATTATCCTGCGAAGGAAATTAGAACATTAAATTTAAACGCTTACTATCTGATAATTTTCAAAACCCTTCGTGACAAATCGGCGATATTTCATTTCGCTAGACAGATTTCCCCAACTAACAGTAAATACGTCCTCGACTCCTTTCATCAAGCCACTGTCAGAGACTTTGGGTATTTATTGGTTGATTTGAAACCAACCACGTCAGATGAACACATAATTTGAACCGGGCGTACACCAGGAGAAGAAGCTGAAAAAATATTTTACTTCCGAAACGGAAAATTAACAGGACTTCATAAGGAGATTTTAAAATATCTGACGAAGTGTAATACGTGAATACGCAAACAAAACCGAGCTGCAGCACAGGGCCTCGCGATTTGAAGGGACCTCGCCAGGGCTAGGATCCCACCCTCCTGAGTCTCCTCCGAAGGGTTTTACATTAAATTATAGAGCCTTGCCGCCTACAAAATGTTTGTAGTAGTTTGCACAATTTTCCGCAGACTGCATCATTTTTCTCTACCTCGTCAATTGGCAAAGGAATATTGGCAGTCATAGCCAAAGGTAGGGCGTGACGTCATGCTGCCAAGTCGCTGTTTAATTCCTGCTAAGTGCCGATTTTAGTATAAAAACTGCAGATGTAAATTTGTTAAATAGATTATTGATTATAAGATTTGAATTCCACTGACAATGAGACGACCCGAGGTGTTATTCACCGATTTTGTTCAAACTCGGGGATTAAGTAGACCTTCGTGTAACTCAAATTTCAATGGGCTTCCGTTTTGCCATGGCAACGAAATATGTTTTTGATATCTAAATCGAAACTTTTCTTTACGGGATTTAACATGGGAAAATATAAATATAAATATTTGAAAAAATTAAACAATTTGTTGTAACAATATCTTACCCAAATGAAATTTTATTTTTATTTTTAGTGAAATTCGGCTTATTTTGGGTAAATTAACGTAATTTAGTTTAGAACAATAAAATTTTGGGTAAATGTGAATAAATTTGGGTAAATGAAGAGAAACTTCAAAAAATGCGAATAAATTTGAGCAAATGTGAACAAATTTGGGTAAACGCCAATAAATTTGGGTAAACGGAAACAAAATGGGGAAAATTGAAACCAAATTGGATAAATGTGAATAATTTTGAGTAAATGCTAATAAAATGGGGTGAATGAAAACAATTCGGTTAATGGAAATAAAATTGGGTGAATGAAAACAAAATTGGGTAAATCGAAATAAAATTGGATACATGAAAACGAATTTGTATAAATGCGAATAAGTTTGGGTAAATGCCGAATAAAATTGGGAAATGCAAATAAATTTGGGTAAATGAGAATATATTTGGGGGAATGGAAACTAAATTGGGTAAATGCGAATAAAATTGGGATATTATAAATATATTGGGTAAATGGAAACATAATTGGACAAATGGAAAGAAAAATTGGAAAGATGCGAATAAGTTTGAGTAAATGCGAATAAGCTTAGGTGAATACGAATAAAATTGGAAAATGCGAATAATATTGGATAAATGGAAACAAAATTGGGTAAATCCGAATAACTTTGGGTAAATGCCAATAAAATTGGGAAATTCTAATAAATTTGGGTAAATGACATTAAGTTTGAGTAAATTCCAATAAATTTGGGTAAATGAGATTAAGTTTGAGTAAATGGCAATAAATTTGGGTAAATTAGATTAAGTTTGAGTAAATGCCAATAAATTTGGGTAAATGGAAACCAAATTGGGTAAATGCCAATACAATTGGGAAATGCTAATAATAATTTGTTTATGGAAACAAATAAATGGTACGAGTTATTAGTAAGTTTTTTAATTTCTTCAAATATTTTTAGAGATAAGTTATATTATCCCTTTTAATTATGGACTAATCTACTTTTTCGCGTATTTAATCATCCTTTGCACAGTCCATAGGTGGTTTCTTCTAACTAAAAATGAATTTGAAATTGGAAACAAAACAAAAAAATACAACCCTTTCAAAGACTTTCCGCGAGCTATGGAATGATGTATCCGAAGTGGATGATTTTGCACTTGGGCATCTCGGGCTTTAAAAGGGACAACCACCCCCCCATCCTCCCCCAAATGATTTTAGATAATTGGATTATAGAATCAGATAAAACTTTACAGATTTCGCTTTAAAATAAATGGAAGTAACGTTATTATAAAAAACGTTCCGTGAACTATAGGGTTAAAAATCTTTCTACGGCGGGTGATAAACGTTTTTCCGTATTCAGAGGCCAGTCGTGCGTATCAAAGAAGAACTTCTAATAAAAACTGTGTTATCTGCGGGTGACGCAAGGTTCGCGAAAAAATGGAAAAAATAATTGGCCTATTTTATCGCCTTCACGCCGTGCTTTATCGGAGTTCAAAGTGTCAGCAACAGCTTTTCATGGGCGAAATCAACATCGTGATCCTTCAGTTGGCTGGCGAGGCTCATACGAAGCGCTTAGAGACGACTGCTAACTCTATTGTCTCTTCTAGTAGGTTTGTAAATTGTATAATTTTTAGTTTGTATATATACATATCGAGTGGGACTATTGTTTTCGTTAGAATGTTGTGAAGTGTCGTCGTCGTCGTCGTCCACATTTGCAACACCTTTCATATCTTTTTAAAGGGGTGACATAAACAGGCCGTGTTTTCTAAGAATACTTAATAGGGTTTCCACTATCTGCACAACCAAGTGCTGCGGGTTAAACGTAGTTAGTGGTGATTCGCCAGCCCCTTCTATCCAACCCCTCTTAAACACTTAAAAAAAAATAGTCAGTCTTATAATTTTGGATAAGATTGACTTTAAAATTCCGTTTCTCTTTTAATCAATATTACCACTATACCTCTACACTGTGTGCAAGTTTCAACTCCGTAATTTAAACGGGGGGCGCTACATCCCCTTTTCTGATTTTGAGCGTTGATTTACATAAAAAATTTATTTATATTTAAAATACGTATTTATCTTACTTTTAATGGTGTGCCGGGCTATGGCGCTCTAGAAAAATTAGGGGCCCTTGTGCGCCACTTAAACCGCATTTCCGCAGACGTTCGTTTTTGCAGAGTACGTGACTTACTTATCGAAGCCATGTATGGCCAGAAGTAACTAATAAGTGTGACACTTACTTATCGAAGTCGTGTTTGGCTAGAACTAACAAATAAGTGTGACACTTAATTATCGAAGTCGTGTATGGCCAGAAGTATCGAATAAGTGTGACAGTTACTTATCGAAGCCGTGTATGGCCAGAAGTAACGAATAAGTGTGACACTTACTTATCGAAGTCGTGTTTGGCTAGAAGTAATAAATAAGTGTGACACTTACTTATCGAAGTCGTGTTTTTTCTAGTTACTTGGTTTTGGAAATAAAGTAGGGAAACGCTAACAAAATTAATTTTTAGACAAACCGAACTTTTCGAGTTTTCTGTTTTGGGAAATATGTTAGCGAAACCCAAACACGTTAATTAAAAATTAAGTTTTAGACAAAATGAATTTTTCTAGTAGAATGGGTTTGGAAATGAGGCGCCTGTATCAGTTGGCAATATGAACCCGCGAATTGGCGCGAAATCTTATTTAAAATTAAAATTCCTAATGCAACCGAAAAAGTAGTTCAGAAATGATCAGTACTACCTAAATATATGATATTCAACCAGGCTGGTCTTAATTTAAAAAAGGTATGTACATTGAAATTCCAAAATCGCCAAAATCACTTAAATGGGCAAATGCCTCACTTCTGGGGCTCCGATCTCGCAAATGTCCACAATGCCGGCGAGGGCATGATATTTCCAATCGATTGACGTCGGCGGCGGATACAATACGTGAAACTAATGGTATGTAGGAAATAGAGCGCTTGACTAAAATAGCGTTTTCAAAAGCGCGTTTTTCAAAACAGCACTTTGTTGCTACGGCGCTTTGTTAAAACAGCGGTTGTTGAAATAGCGTTTCTCAATACCGTGGTTTATTGAAAGCGCCGTTTTGTTTAGTCAGCCTTTTTTGGTTAAGCGTTTCTCAGTAGAGCGGTTTTTCAAAACAGCCTTTTCCATAAACAGCGTTTCTGAATATAGCGTTTCTCAAATTAGCGATTTTGAAACAGCGGTTTTGGTCCAGACAGTGGTTTTTTTCGATATATAGAGGGAGTTATCTCGAGGCTAGCGTGTTATGTTAGCCGGGCGCGCCGAAGGCACTGTTCCCCCTCTTTTGTACCTTCTACGCCCTTTGGTAGATCTTGTCGGCTCTTTTCCGATCTATTAATTTCTTGGTAAATAAATAATAAGAATTCGAAATTGGAAACTTTCTTTTGCAGACAATTCTTAGTTATAACTTTTATTGATATAGAAAGCAGCGCGGTTTTGGAAAACGCTGTTATGACAAAGCAAAACCAATACACACAAATTCCTAGGGATTGAGAATATAAGACACCGTTAGCCTCATCTGTTTAGTTATTTTTGTACTTAGGTTTTTTCTTTGAATTTTAAAATTATTATTGTTTATTTGGATATTATTAATAATAATTAATAATAAAGAAATTTTCAAACGCATTTGATAAATTTTTCCATATTTTTTTGTTTTACACCCATAGCATAATTATACATCTGGTACTCTATTGCACCGTGATTTGTGCCTTTTCAAACTTTTGTAATTTTGGCAGATTGAATTTTCTCGGGATTCCCCGTAAATACTGTAGCATAGACAATGGCTGTTCTTCACTTTTGCCCCAGTGCAGAACCGGAAACCCGACAACGAAATGTCCCTAACCAAGGTCTATTTTTAAGGTACTTTCCTACCATTCTCCCAATCACGCACTACTACTTCAAAGCTGATCATACGGTTTATATCAACCCAAGGGTCGAGCATTGATTGATTTTTCGGAATTTTTCCTGGATTTGCGGATTTGTAATTTTAGGAGGATTTCTCGGTTTTTAATTGAATTTCCGTGTCTTTCCTTAGATATGTATATTTTATAAAATCTATCTGTATTTGCTGGTTTCGTAAGTTAGTTTGAGAATTTTGTGGATTATGTCTTCATATTTTGTTTCTTTGTTAAAATCCAGATTATTTTTGAATTACGAAATCACCGGCGAATTTTTGTCTGAGTGTATATTGGAATCCAGCAGCTTGGAATCCAGATCATCGACAGCCTTCCAGAGACAGGGTGCCCACCAATGAGTTCCACCACCACCCCCAAATAGGAGAGAGTAAGTAACTGTCAAACCTTATAGTTTATCAGTAGAATTGCATAACTGTGGTGCAATACGAATCTCAACATTCTACAACCTTTAACCGCCTGCTGTGTAAGCCATTCAATTAGCTCTTTTGAAATATGGCGTCTGTTACGGCATCTTCCTCAGATAGCGTGACCACCGAATCCATTTTTACGAAACATTTCGTGATTGCTAATATAGGAATTTTATTTGTTCAGGCTTTTCTAAAAGTGGTCTTCAGCGAAAACAAACGCAACAAATCCTTCCAGTCATAGCAGCGAGACAGATTCAGCAACTTCCAGATACCTTGAAGCGTGAATCTGGTAAAATGAGCAGCCGAGAATTGAAGAAACACAAGTGTACAGAGTGCGTCTATGCCACCAACAAAAAGGGACATTTTATTGCTCACAAAAGAAAGCATACCGGCGAGAAACCATTTCAATGTGACCAGTGTAGAAAGGCTTATTCCCAAAAGAGCCATTTGGTTTTTCATAAAAGAACTCACACGGGCGAGAAACCTTTTCAATGTGATCAGTGTAGTTACGCATGTTCACAAAAGATTTATTTGATTTCACATAAAAGAACTCACACGGGCGAGAAACCTTTTCAATGTGACCAGTGTAGTTACGCATGTTCACAAAAGATTTATTTGATTTCACATAAAAGAACTCACACTGGCGAAAACCATTTCAATGTGACCAGTGTAGAAAGGCTTTTTCCCACAAGAACTATTTGGTGTTTCATAAAAGAACTCACACGGGCGAGAAACCTTTTCAATGTGAGCAGTGTAGTTACGCATGTTCACAAAAGATTTATATGATTTCACATATAAGAACTCACACGGGCGAGAAACCTTTTCAATGTGACCAGTGTAGTTACGCATGTTCACAAAAGAGTTCTATGATTTCACATAAAAGAACTCACACTGGCGAGAAACCTTTTCCATGTGACCAGTGTAGTTACGCATGCTCACAAAAGAGCCGTTTGATTAATCACAAAAGAACTCACACAGGCGAAAAACCATTTCAATGTGATCAGTGTAGTTACGCATGTTCGCAAATGATCCGTTTGATTTCCCACAAAAGAACTCACACGGGCGAGAAACCATTTCAATGTGATCAGTGTAGTTACGCATGTTCCCAAAAGAGCTCTTTGATTTTCCATAAAAGTACTCACACGTGTGAGAAACCCTTTCAATGTGACCAGTGTAGTTACGCATGTTCCCATAAGAGCTCTTTGATTTTCCATAAAAGAACTCACACGGGTGAGAAACCCTTTCAATGTGACCAGTGTACTTACGCATCTACACAAATATCCCATTTGATTTCCCACAAAAGAATTCACACGGGCGAGAAACCATTTCAATGTGATCAGTGTAGTTACGCATGTTCCATTAAGAGCTCTTTGATTTTCCATAAAAGAACTCACACGGGTGAGAAACCCTTTCAATGTGACCAGTGTAGTTACGTATGTTCACGAAATAACTATTTGATTTCCCACAAAAGAACTCATACGGGCGAAAAACCATTTCAATGTGACCAGTGTAGTTACGCATGTTCACGAAAGAACTATTTGATTTTCCATAAAAGAAGTCACACGGGCGAGAAACCATTTCAATGTGATCAGTGTGAATACACATCTGCACAAAAATCCACTTGGATTTCCCACCAAAGAATTCACACGGGCGAGAAACCAACTGGAGCTCCAAAGCGTGGATACCGGGCCAGATACGATATAAAATTATTTCCCAGTGAAAAAGCGCGTCACGCTCAGAGGGCAAGGTCACGCAAGTGCCCAATTTGCGACCAGACCTTCACCACGAAAAGAACCCTCCGAGCTCACCTTCGAATTCATGGTCTTCCAGGAAACCAAAGTGGCGCTTCAACCAGTCACGACCCAGATCCACTACACAGAACACCTTCACGACCACGGCTGATTGAGAGCCTTTGTCGTCAATGGGGAGTTAGGACTTGCTTGGTGCAGCTACGACGCCTGACCAATGAACAGATTCAATCTTGCACCAAGAGATCTGACTCCGCCCACATCGTTAAATCTGAAGTTCCAGACGCTGACGCCGACCAAACCGTGACCATACCCATTAAGAAGGAATTCTTGGTCCTTGGCCCTGATAACCTCTCAATCGATTGCAGCGACATCAAAGAAGAGCCCTTTATATATCGGGCAACTGGGGATTAGATCCAGGGTGTCTCAATGAACACGAACACTCTCGTCAAGGTCGAATGCAGTTCCGAAGAACAAAACTTCTGAATTTTAGATCCAAACTTGCGAAACATGTGTATTTTTTGTTATTTTATGTTCTTATTTTTCCCCCAACTAATGACACGGTCCATTATTTGGTTTTTGCAACTTGTTTTATAATTTATACAAATAAAAAAATAATTTGTATTTTTCTAAGAATAATTTGGTACCGATAGCCATCAGACAAAGGATAATGTTGTACAGCGTACTTTTAAATCTGGAAAATTACGTCTAAAATAGCTATCGCACGCCCCTTAATATATATTTCCTGTATATTCAAATTTATTTTACCTGGTTCCTCAATTCAGAAAATTTTCGGATAATTTTACCTAATTTCATTTTTCTGAAAGGTTTACTACTTTATTCAGTATTCAAATGTAATCCAAGTTGTTAATAATTGAGAATAAATATATTTGTTTATACTTGGAACGAAATAAAACGTTTAAATAAACGATATTTAGACGAAACGATATTTAGAGGAAATATTTTTGCGTAACCCTGGAGATTTTGATTCGTGTTGCTCTGCGCAGGTGGAAAGACAAAGTTTGTTGCATTTCATATCTCAATTTACAGGGTGTTTCAGAGAAGTCTGGCACAAATTTACAACCGTTTTTTTAGGGTAAAACGAAGTGAAAAAGGTCCTAAGAAACGTTTTCCTTAACGGAACCGTATCCGAGTAATTGGCCGTCACAAATCGACCTCCAAAACGTCGAAAAACGTGCAATTGTGAAGTTTCTATTATTCCTTGGACCCAAATGTTTCCTTTCACTATCTTTTTCGATAGTCAAACACAAAAAAACTATTAACATGTTCAGTGTACAAAACTTGTTCTATTACTTTTTGGATGGGTTCGAAGCTCCAATTTACAATAAATTTAGGAGCCTCAATAATTAAATTCAAATTTTAATCTAAAACTTGCTATGCAATGGCGTAGTTCACGATTTCTGAATATGGCGATATGGATCTTATGTATGGACTCGCTCAGGGAAATGCGAAGAAAGCGCGGCTCATGTACCAGGAGCACTTTCCTCAAAGACAGCTTCCCAATCGACAAACTGAAAACATACAACCCACGGCACCTGCTACTGCAGAGAGAGACGCGGAGGAACAAGAACTTACTATCCTACGACAAGTACGAGGCAAGTTGGACGTCAATTGCGACCATGAACTTGTCTGGCATATCCTTCGAGGATACCAGTTCCATTTACAAAAGGTTCAACTTTTAAATGAGGCCGATTATCCAAGACGAGTCAAATTTGTCAGTGGTTTCAGGAGCAGACTTACGTCATCAATTGGTTAAGTACGCTCCTAGTTTCTGACGAGGCTAATTTTTCTCGTGACGAAATGTTCAATTTACATAATGAGTGGCGGCCATAAAATCCGCGCGCGACTACCGTTTGGTCACATCAAGTGCAGTTTAGTCTCAACGTCTGGTGCGGAATTGTTGGCGACCATTTAATTATTTTCTACCACCAAGAATAACTGGTGAGTTGTACTTTACCTTTCTACAAGACACGTTACCAGAGCTACTTAGAGACGTACCACTAGCAGTAAGACCACGAATGTAGTTTATACACGAGGGAGCACCCCCTCATTTCAGCCTTTGGGTTCGAGCTCATCATGATGCAGTTTCCTCAGAGGTGGGTAGGTCGAGGCGGAACTGTTGCATGGCCTGCCAGATCTGTTTCGAACCCATGCGGTTTCTATCTTTGGGGCCATATCAAGGACTTGGTATATAAGATTTAAGTTCGAGACGCTGAAGACCTACGTCAACGCTCAATTGACGCCTGTGACACAATTCGAAACACGGCAGAAATGTTTTGCCGTGTTCGAGAATCTATCCGAACACGTGTCCAAGTTTGCGTGCACGCCAAAGGGGGCCGTTTCGAACAACTTTTGTAAATACAAAGATCAATTATCATGGTGTTAGTTAACAGTACAAGTAACCTCTGAGAAACCCAGTGCCGAATTATAATTATACCAGATGAATTATTTAACACTGATGTTGAGATAGACGATTTATCAGTGATTAAAGATAAAACGATTATTACCGTTAAATTTGCGGTAAGAAAAATATTTATTTTAAGATAATATAATTTAACATGATTTTTCATTTTTTTATTAAAATTTATAGAATGTAGTAATATATGAAATTAATCTATATAAAGTTTTCCAATTTTAATTTCAGGGTGAAGCAGCTAAAAAACGCAGAACAAATAGCTACTCAGATTCAAGTTCTAAAGATTTGTTTGATATAAGCAGTACTATTTCTGAAAACAATTCCGAGACTCCTGAGACTAACAAATCAAATGAACAGTGTCAAGATGAAAACAAACCTGAAGATAACACAAACCTAAACCTTCCATCTGGATCTTTGTAAGTTGAAAATTTTTGTTAAAATTTAACTTCTCATTCTTAATAGACTTATTTCGCTCTGCTCTCGTGTAAAAATAATGCTTTCCAAAAATCCAATTTTACCGATTCCATTAATTGTATACTAATAAGTAATGAGCTAATGATGTATCTGATTGAAAATTTTCAACCCAATTTTTTTTACTATTGGTTATTTTTGGTACTTGTATGTTGTTAACTACTAAAATCGTATGCATTATATTAGGTTGTTTTTCGTATTGTAAAATCAAATTAAAAATAATGATAGAGAAAATTAATTCAATACTTTAAATTAAAAATAATGATAGAGAAAATTAATTCAATACTTTAAATTAAAAATAATGATAGAGAAAATTAATTCAAAACTTTAAATTAAAAATAATGATAGAGAAAATTAATTCAATACTTTAAATTAAAAATAATGATAGAGAAAATTAATTCAATACTTTAAATTAAAAATAATGATAGAGAAAATTAATTCAATACTTTAAATTAAAAATAATGATAGAGAAAATTAATTCAATACTTTAAATTAAAAAACTCAATAGACATTTTCCTACCAAATCTTAAATTCTTAATATTTTAAAATCTATTGCCCGTATGATAAAATGTTAAATTTAATAGTAATTTAAAAGTTCACTCATTTAAGCTACCATTCACTATTAAATTTCTATTTAATATATAATCACATTTTAAATAATTTTCGATATTAACCTATCTAACATAGTTTTATACCAATTGTCACCAAATGTAAACGAATGAATGAATTTGAAATAATAGAGAGCCAGCCAAATTTGTTCTTTTTTAGAGATTTGAATGATTGATTACTTAAAATTAATTGTTTTTTTTAATAGGATAATTAATAATGAAAAAGAAAGCATTCCCAATACCTGCAAATTTAGTTTTGGTTATGAATATCAAGTTCCAAAACTTCCCGAGGAAGCAAGTAATCGTGATAAATATTTAGCTTTATCTGATGACCAAAGATAATTACTAAACAAAGAGGTTCTCCAGGTTATTGCTAACAATCTGATGCACTAATACTCCTTGTAAGTAAATGATTATAATAAAATATATAAATTTCAGCTTAGCTTGGATCCGATCTTTTTATTTTAATTTTCTACTACTTATTGTTGAGAGACCATGTTTTTAAATAACAAATCTTAAGTTGATCTTTTTAACTTATTATATTTTATATATTTCACCTTGTTTATTGCATTTTTAGAAAGTTTTGAGTATTATTTTACTCTAAATTAATTTCCTTTAACTTTAAGTTATCCACCTTCATGGGTTGTTATTGCTTCAAAATTGTACGGGAATATCCACATTTGGGTGATGAACCAGGCGCAGGATACGGATACGTACGTTTTATCTATTAAATGACCATTTGAAGTATTAACAAAATACCAATCTAATTAAATTTTTAGGAAGGTTGGAGAAGTAAACTTAGGGGCCAATTCAAAAACTTTAGGCAGAAGTTACCTAATGATCGGACCGTTAAGAAAAAGAAAATACAATTTGGAAAAGGGACCTGGAAAAAGCTTCCCACGGAGCAGATGGAAACAGAAACTACTGTTATGCGCTTCGAAATTCCGGTAATCACTTAAGCTTTTTATTTACCGGTTTTATATTCTAACCAAAGTGTCAGATTTAACGCAGTTACAAAAATTGAAAAAAATATTAATTATATTTCTTTCTATATATAAGATAATTTCCAAAGCTGTAATCTTAAGAAAAATTAGTCTTCCATATAGCTTTTTTTTTATATATTTACGATTATGACATTAAAAATATGACTAATTTTGTTATTAGGACAATTTTGAAGATGATATTTCCATAGAACATCATAAGAAAAAAATTAAGGAAGAATTAAAAAAAAACGATCCTGACTGGAGGTTAATAAAATCAAGAATGGAAAAAACTCTAATTGATAGGACCAACTTAATTAGATCTGCAAATTTAGGAACAGTTCTAGAGGAATATCCTGCATTACGTGATCCACAACATGTAAATTTTAATAAATAGTTGGTAGTAATACCATAAGTAACAAAACAACAATAAGTATTACAATTAGGTAACCTTTATATAGTGTTGATTTTCCCAATTATTTAAAAAACTTCGATAAAGCACAACTCACAATTGTCAGTATTGACGTCATGAATTTTGTTTACGCAAATGTGATAATCTAGGAAGCTGGTTTTAATTTTAGGCCAAGGCCTAGACTGTTAATTCAAATTGAAAAGTTGGTCTTACTTTGGCGAAATAATGATAAATGATATAATTTAAACTTAAAATCTATTATTACTGATAAAATGTTGATAATTTTCATATTTAAGATCTAAGTGCGTTTGGTTCCAAGTTTACAGTTTTGCAAAAAAAAATAAAAATTTGTATTTAACTGACCAATCGGAAAAGAGCAAAGAAACAAACAAATATACTTCAGAGCTTACTGAATTTCTAGTGTTGAAAATCAGTTTCATGAAAAATTTTGCACTTCAACAAACACTGTCATATTTATGGTGTTATGTTACTTATGATAACATCATTTCTCTTCCCAGAGCTATCACTGGTATCTTCGAAGAAATCTGAGATAAAAGATAAAACAACTAGCTAGTTTTTAATATTTAAAAATTAAATTTTCAGATTCTTTTGGAATTCAAGTCTTTGACAAAAGTTCATTTAAGTGAAAAATTTATTTCAATGTTGACTTTGAAAGCCGACACTGTCTGGAAAGTTGTTGTAGTGAAAACAACGCAGACGCTCAGAAATGAAATTCTTCAAAAAATGAGAATGGAAAGCGATCCAGAGAAAAAAATAGTATGTTCCAAATAGTTATATATAGGTTTTTAACTAAAAATTGTCTGTCTAACTAAAAAATATCTTGTTGCACTGTAATCCTCCAGAGCTACGCTTACTGGGAACGATTCTTTTGATCCCAACACTATTTCGAGAAACATATAAGATAATTTTTTGCTCAACATCAAGCCTTGAAGATGATGCAGAGCCAATAATTAAGTATAATAATAATAGCATATTTGAAAGTGACGAATTCAAGTTGTATCTGGACAAAACTCATATTTGCACTGTGGACGATCCAATAACCGCGTTTACAACATTCTACTCTTTATTTTGGTTGTTTAATGTAAAATACTCTAAAAATGTTTTTAAAACGTTATCTTTCGTGGAAAATTGTTTTCTAGAATTGGAATATATCAAAATAGGCAAAAGAGTAGAAAATGTAAAAAAAATGTTTCAGTAGAATTTTAAAATGTAATTCAACAAATCAACACTAAATAATAAAAGTTATATTAAAAGCTTAAAAGTATGGTATTTCGACGCATAAGGACTGAAATTTGTACCACAAAGGTGTAAAAGGGGTTTAAATTCGATTAAAATTAAACCCTTAAAATAATAGTTTTTACATCTTTATAAGGTGAAATTTTCAATCCAGTCAAGATTGACAAGGATTTAATTTAAAACCTATAAGGGATGATTTTTCCACCTCCAATAGTATAAATATGGTTAGAAAAGGGTGTCAATGGGTCTCAGTATGGTTTGCATAAGGTCTGGAAAAGGCTTTAAAATATAACTCCTAAATCGGAAAGTTCCTGCACCATTAGGGTTTATTTACTACTCCTTAGAGGTTTTAAAAAGGTTTAAAATTTAACTCCTAAATCGGAAAGTTCCTGCACCATTAGGGTTTATTTACTACTCCTTAGAGGTTTTAAAAAGGTTTAAAATTTAACTCCTAAATCGGAAAGTTCCTGCACCATTAGGGTTTATTTACTACTCCTTAGAGGTTTTAAAAAGGTTTAAAATTTAACTCCTAAATCGGAAAGTTCCTGCACCATTAGGGTTTATTTACTACTCCTTAGAGGTTTTAAAAAGGTTTAAAATATAACTCCTAAATCGGAAAGTTCCTGCACCATTAGGGTTTATTTACTACTCCTTAGAGGTTTTAAAAAGGTTTAAAATTTAACTCCTAAATCGGAAAGTTCCTGCACCATTAGGGTTTATTTACTACTCCTTAGAGGTTTTAAAAAGGTTTAAAATATAACTCCTAAATCGGAAAGTTCCTGCACCATTAGGGTTTATTTACTACTCCTTAGAGGTTTTAAAAAGGTTTAAAATATAACTCCTAAATCGGAAAGTTCCTGCACCATTAGGGTTTATTTACTACTCCTTGGAGGTTTTAAAAAGGTTTAAAATATAACTCCTAAATCGGAAAGTTCCTGCACCATTAGGGTTTATTTACTACTCCTTAGAGGTTTTAAAAAGGTTTAAAATATAACTCCTAAATCGGAAAGTTCCTGCACCATTAGGGTTTATTTACTACTCCTTAGAGGTTTTAAAAAGGTTTAAAAAATGCCGTTAAAGGGGTTTAAAGGGTTTTGATTTGAAGATTTTTTTTAAACCCTTAAGGGTGCACAATCAAACCCTTTTTTCTAAGCGTGTACCAGGCATAGGCCTATGGGCTACCACGTACTTATCATTATTCTAGTGACACAAGCCTAGCTTTGGGACATTTCGAGAATTTCGTTTTAATACTTTTCTTACATACGCCCCCCACCCCCATAGCGCTACATATTTTTATTTTTTTTATGCTTAGGGCCCCACCTTCAATAAATCTGGTACTGGAGAAACCATAACACAAAATGGAATTTTTAACTGTGTTCCTTGGCAATTTAAATCACCTGGTCATTATTTTAAATCTTAACGATAGCATACTTCTAGATGCGAACCCTAAATAAATTTTAAAGAAATTTTTGTTCACTTATCTCATAAGACGTTTTTACTCCTTGTTATTCAAAGAACACGAATTTATACCCTTACCCAACTTTTAGTTCTGGGGTCATCTTGAAAAATTAGTAACCGAGACTGAAGTTAGCAACATAATTGACGCATTCTTGATCGCTGTGAAACTATTCGCGTCCGAAACGGGTCTAGATGACGCAAAAGTACCGAACCGTAAAAGGGATCTAATTACGTCTAGCATCTGCTTAAGTTTCTAACTTGCTATAGCTTCCCCAGCAGAGGTGGCCAAACATTGTGAGCGTTCATTTTTGAAAATCCTCCCGAAACGAGTGAGCACTTCAAATACGAAGATCAGTTGATCTTGTTAAGCGAGAAATAGAAATTAAGCCAGCTCAGGGTGATCGCCGATTAGTTCGCTCAGTCAGTGATTTTTCACGGCGCGGTGAGCGAGATCGCCCGATCGACGCGCTAGCCTGCTCAATTTTAAGCGCCGCTTCCCCTAGCGGCGGGATAATTCGTTCACTAGAAAGCGCTGACGGTGGGCTCTGTTCCACGGTGCATTAAATTTGACCTCCGATGAGTAGTTCCGCCCGCCGCCGTTAGTGAGCGCAACCCTAGTTTTCGGTCACGAATTCGTAACACACCTCGAATCTTCGAACGGGTGATCATTATGTACATTTTTACCTCTCCGAGGGGACAAAGTTCCCTAGGAGGGGTTATACAATCACCGTGTCTGTCTGTCAGGCCTGCGAACGCGTTCGCATTTTCGGGGCAAAGGGTATACACTGCGTACGCAGTTTCTCGAAGGGTAGGCAAAACCACCGTGTGACGGTGAGCGTTAACGGGTTGATTTGCGGTTGGGTTTGGTTTGGTTGGTCTTTTTTTCGTCAACGCTCACCGTCGCGACAGTTTTAATTCAGTTTGATTGGATATTTCGTTATTTTAATATTTATGTGGAGGTTGTGAATGTTGAGTTCGTGTTATGACGGTTGTGGGTGTTGAGTTTGTGTTATGATGGTTGTGGGTGTTGAGTTTGTTATGTTTGTGTTATGATGGTTGTGGATCAGTGTTGGGCAAATTTTAATTGCTGGGGCAACTAAAACTTAACAATTAACTAATTGTTAATCACGGCTATAAAAATTAACAATTAATTAATTGCAATTGTGAAAACTCACGATTAAAAATTTATTAATTGTTATATACTGTAGTCGCAATTAAAAACTAACCAATTGTTTATCGTGACTTTTCACAATTAACAATTAACATTTAATAAATTGTTAATCAGGACTATGAAAATTAACAATTAATTGTGATTGTGGAAACTCACGACTAACAATTGATTAAGTGTTATATACTGTAGTCAAAATTAAAAACCAACCAATTATTAATCGTGACTTTTCACAAGTAACAACTAATCAATTTTCAATCTTTTAATACATTTGATTAAACACTAACATTTAAAACTGATTATTGTAAAGGACGCGGACTGGAGAGTGGCGTCCGAACCAATGTGTAGTGCGATGGAAAATGCGTAGCGTAGTAAGTGGGAGCGAAACAGAGTTGGCAGTTGGGCAATTTCCCGCCAAATTGGGCTACTTTAGGAACTTTGTTGCGGAAAAAAAATTGGACGAAGGCAGGGCCGTATTAAGGTATGTGTCAAGGTTGCTACGGTACAAGGCCCCCGAAGTTGGGGCTATCTAAGGAAACCTCCGAGGTTGGGGCTAACTTAGTGGCCTCTGAGGTTGGGGCTTATTCGGAGCCTCGGAGGTGTTGCGTGGACTAATTCCTAATTTCTTAGACGAAAGAAACTCTCGCGATTTTGCGCGAGCCACGTTCATAAAAAAATGCGCGCGCTACGGACTTTGTAAGATCGATGGAAAGTAACCAAGTGACGTGACCCTACAACATTTTCAGAGCTAATGTACCTATTCTTTTGGTGTTTTGCGTGTAGACCTTATTATAAAAGTCGAAAAATAAGGGCCCCAAATTATACTTGGCACAGGGCCCCCATTAGTGTTAATCCGGTTCAGTTTTTAGGGTGATATTATAATGATATTTAAAGACAAAATGACGCAGATTGATTTAACTGAAGCAAAAAAAGCTACGTAGTAGAGAGGTGCTGTCCATACAGGATTCTAATGTTTGCTTCAATCATAATTATGTAAGCTATATGCTTTATGAAGAAGTATTTTACTGCTCTCTTGATTTTTGCCCAATTAGCGTTCAATAAATTGCGATGAATCACCAACATTTCTTAATTTGTTTAAGAGGGCCGCTAGGCGCGATCTTATTGGGATGTATTGAGGAGAGAATGATGCTTGATTGAGCGACATTGTGCTCTAGTTGTCCAATTGAAGTGTGCCGTATCCTTAAAATTAATCTGGCCTATCTGGAGCGAAAGGCAAGTACCCTTTACACTGCGTGCCGTGACAACCGCCTACAAAACAAACAAACACGTCGCGACTTGTAACTTTTGCTAGTTTATAGTTACATTCGACAAACTAAAGAAATATGAACGACACGCAAAGAAAATAATTAAAAAATGAATATTATAAAAATTGACATAATTACCAAAAGTGTGTCAATCGGACCTATTTCTGAATGAATGTTTCGAGCGAAATACAAGTTGGGAGGGGAGAAGGGAAAGTGGTGCCTTGGGTATTAGCCTAGCTGATTATTATTATTATTATTATAAATAAATATATATAAATCGTGTTCATCTGATATCCGTAAAGTTAAATAGGGTACTTAATTGTTAGTTTTAAATGATACTTTAAACAATCAAAACGTAAATTAACAGGTATTAATCCAAATAAACTAATTGCAATGTGGAATTAATGGTTTAGTTGCAACTAATTTTAATTGCTATTAATTTAATTGCAATGTGGAATTAATGATTAAATTCCAATTAAATTTAATAACAATTAATTTAATTTCCATGGACGATTAATGGTTTAATTTCAATTAAATTAATTGCATTGGGCAATTAATGGCTAAATTTCGATTATATTAATTGCAACGTGCAATTAATGGTTTAATTGTAAATATTTTAATTACAATTAAATTAATTGCAATGTGCAAATACTGTTTTAGTCAAATAATTAATAGATTGAAAATTTAATTGATTAATGCCCAACACTGTTGTGGATGTTAAGTCTGTTGTGTTTGTACGGGCGTTTCTCTCCAACTCCTTCTTAATGACTTTGGGACGGACCGACTGCTGAGTGCTATGCAACCTCTCAACGTACAATGGCCGGGTTTCCACCTATTGTACACGGTATTCGTCTTAGTATCAATTTGCGATTAATGGCGCCGGCCGGGAATCGAACCCGGGTCTGCCTCGTGCAAGAGATTTACTCTAACCACTAATGTCCTTTTCAAAGTTGTAACGTTATTAACTATAATTTATTCTACATCATTTTAAATATTTATAAATTACATTTATCTTATATTTAATTAAATATTTATAAATTATATTAATCTTATATTTAATTAAATATTTATAAATTATATTAATCTTATATTTAATTAAATATTTATAAATTTTATTAATCTTATATTTAATTGAATATTTATAAATTATATTCATCTTATATTTTATTAAATAATTAAGTATTTTAATGTAAAAAATGATCGTGATCCAGAATTGAACTCGGGTCGCATTGTTACCACGCGGATAGTTCACCGCCGAGCTATTGACTTCCTTAGGGACAATGTTAAGTAAAGGAACCATTATGATAAGGCGGGTTTTTTTAACTAAACGGATGAATACAATATCTGTGGATATTTTTTATTCAACTTTGTTTTTTTATTTTTGAGAACTTGTACGCGTATGAAATTTTTAAGGTCAAATCTTTTTAGTGCAGTCAGCAGAGATAAGAGGATTAAAGGGTAAAACCTGTGGGCGATCCACTTTGTTATTTTTTGTTATTTATTTACGGGTTTTCTAATCGGCTTAAATATAGTTGCAATACAGCGAAGGCGTTCATTTAACGTTTTTTGAAATTCAACCTTGCGTTTAGTCAAGTGACTCTCTGTGCTTTGTTGATGGTAAGGTTTTTGGTTCTTGGAAAATTGGATATCTACGATTCGTAATACAGTCATTGGTTTCCTGGGGATATTGGAAATTGGACGGCATTGGTCTTTTTCATGCGGTATGTGTCACAGCGTCAACTGGAAGTCTACGAGTCGTCCACTACCAGATGTCGAAAATAGCTTTTCTACGGTATCTTCATCAAGGGCAAGTGTTGAAATAAAATGAGCGTTAAAGGTGTGGCTATAGTATTTCATAAGCGAGAAAAATACAAATACCCTCTGTAGAAATATTTCTTTCATTAAAATTTGCTTCGTATTTTATTCAACTGATAAACCTTTTACTGTAATAGGGTTTAATTCAATTGTGCATTGTTATAATACGTCTAACTTACTGTTGTAACTACTTAATTTATAATATTCTGAATAAATTAAAATTGGTCGTTTCGTCTCAATTATTTTAATTATCATTATCATTTTTTACCGGGCGGGATAGAACTGGGATAACATTTTTAACAAATAACTCTAAATTGCGGAATTAATACCACTAGGGACAATTCTTCCGAGGAGAGGTATATTTTGGCTTGCCAACTTGTTTGTAACGCAACCATAACTAGTCATATTAAACAAAATTCTTGCACTCTTGTACTATCGTTGTTCGATGTCTCCGTGCAAGTTCCGCTTAAATGCTCGAAATATTTATTGTAGTTTTTTAGGCAGTATCTTTTCGACATTTTTTAAATTTTGCTAGTTGTAAAAGCGTATGTTTATTGGGATGATTAGGCCAAACTAGGTAGAACTTCTTGGGAAAAAGGGTAAAGTGTGCTTTTTGAACCATCTGATAAATAGGGAAGTGGAGGTTTTTGAAGAGAGGCGGTAGATTTTGTATTCCTCTACAGTTACTTTCGTCACTGGAAAAAATCACACGTCACGAACGACAAAGTAGAATCTGGCGATTGGGGGAATGCAGGAGCGGGAAAAACAAATTCTGGTGATTGGTGGGGATATCTGTCGATTGAGGATAAACTTGATTTCTAACTCGAGCAACTGTATTAAACAGCCGAGGATAAAATCGACCGAGTGATTCAGGCTTTTTCGATACTTCCAGTCACTTGAACCTAATTTTCGGTGACAAAATTAATTTGACTAGGTTTTGATAATTATTAAAATATACGATCCAAACGGGCTAATACTTCAGAATTAACTTCAGCTTAGTTTATCAGTAGAATTGCTTAACTCGGGAGCTATACTCATCTCAACAATTAACAACCTGTGACCTCGAAACGACTGCCCTAAACTCTGCCTGCCCTTCTCTTAGCTTTTTTCCAATACGCAGTCTGTGACGTCATCTAGCTAAATCAATTATTCTAAAATACAAATGCATGTCCTTGGTACCCTTGATCTTTGTCAACAATAATTAATTAATTACATTCGGAAATCACCTTGATCAGGGTTGACAGCCGAAACATTTCGCGAATGATTATCCTGCTGGGATTTAATTGGTCTTAGATCTTTATAAAAGCGGTTTTTATCAATAAGGAGCACTTCAAGTCCTTCGGTTGCCATGGGAAAACTAAAGCCCATTGCAACTTTTCCCTTTGGCAATTTTCATACTACCATAAGGTCTACCTAACCCCCGAGTATCAACAAAATCGGTGATAACCACCTCGGGTAGTCTCCTTGTGAGTGCGTGTTTGGCGCTAGCCAAAAGGGACCAGTGTAGTTACACATCTGCACTCCAGAACTGTTTAAATACGAATCAAAGAACTCACATGGGCGGAAAACCCTTTCAATGTGATTATGCGTCTGTAAGAAAAACACTTTGTTAGTCCACTAAAGTGGGTGAAAAATCCTTTCAACGTGACCAATGTACAGTTCCGCATTTGCGCAAAAAAGCTATTAAATTATCCATCAGAAAAGCAGTCATGACCCAGATCTAGTGGTCGGCATTATCCTTCCATTATCCGAGGAAATTTCGGTTATTTTTCAAATAACTGCCAAAATCGGTTATTTTTATCCGATTTTTCTACTTCTAGTTAATTGTAAAGATAATTTAATGCAGAAAAGTCAAAAAACAAATGAAGTCCGATAAAATAATAAATCTAAAAAATGATGTATATTGTTCAATTACTTAAGCTTACTTAAATCGAAAATATATTTTATTTGCAAGTAAGCTAAGAAATTCAGCGGGTAGTAGTAGTTTGCCCTTGGCATAACATCGTAGTATCGCATTCATTTTCCAACTCGGCCAGTAGGCGGCGACACTTCTGCCTAAAAGTTTCTCTACGCACGGTTTTATACTTAATTTTTTTCAAATTATCCTTTAGTCCAAGTATAAGTTGTTTTACCATTAAAGGAAAGTCAGTTAAACCATTTTAAACTCACCTTAACCAATTTAATCTTAACCAACAGAGCATACGTCTCCTAACCAAACCTTACTCCCTAACCTCAAATAACCTAAACAACATATTATTGAATCTCTCAATATATGCCGAATTAAAAATATTATAGTAAAAATTTCCAATATCCAATTTCTAGTTTCCTTATTTTAAACGCTACTTTTATTACGTGCATTATTTTCATTCAGAATATTACATTTATTTTCATTTTCGCAACTTGCGAATTCTGGTGGTGATTCAAACTATGATCTTCCTTGACGCCATGAAGCGAAGGAGTGCACTCAAATTGTTCATGTAGTTAATAGTTTTTATCGAATATTTTTTGGTATTGACGTCTCAATATGAAGATAATCATTAAAGACACAGTAATTAAAATGCTTTGTTATCCTTAATATTCAGAATTATGTAAAAATAGAATGCATTTTCCAATTCAAATGAAACACGAACGAACTATTGTTAATACGTACTTCGATATTTTATAATTTGGTTGAATAGGAATTCGGTTGATGGTAGGATACCGAAACGAGTCACGAAGGCGCTCAGTTCCGAATAATGTTAATATAAAACTCGAAATAGTAATATATGTGTTTTCTTAACGCCCAATGCAGATTTTCAGCAGTTGGCGAAAGGCAGCGAAGTCGAAGTGTGATCATGAATGTAATCATTTCTACCATAAGTATTGATCTGCAGTTACGAAAAATTACCATAATAAATCGTGCTTTGTTCGCTTACTCGTCCTGCCAAAACGTAGACTCTTTTTATATTTTTGGAAGGTTTTATAATAATTTTATGACGTAAGATATAAATATGAGAATATTCCAATGCAATATTAATTGTTGCTAGTGGTCGTAATTATCCATCCATTATCCGAGAAAATGTTATATAAGTTTAAAAATTTATACTCCGGGTAATACCTAAAATGATAATTTTCGGTCGGTTAATGATATATTTTAGATTAGCTAAGCAATTTATTTATTTTCGTAATCGATTTACGGCAAATATTATAATTCTCACTGTACTTACGTCGTTAGTTATCTTCGATAGCGCTGTAGCGATAGTTAAAATTTTATTGGTTTTTTAAAACCATAACTTTATTGTCAAAACTTAATTTTTGAACAACCCAAAATGAATTTCCGAATGTAAATTTTGAGTTCTGAATTTTACAACTACCCACTAAAATAGGCCCTTTTTCATTAATTTTTTAAGTATTATATCATCTATTGTTCATGCAAATTGTCATCGACGGTCATTGGATTTTTTAACGGAACTTACCATGGGTGACTTACTTTCGTGTCATTTTTCCATTAGTAAACATTATTTTCCTAAGGCAAATTTGATGATAAATTCAATGATCATTACATTTTTCGAGCAATTTTTCAAGGATGATTATTTAAAATTTCCACTTTCCAGACTGTATAGGCGCCATCTGGTAAAACTTCGGGTATTTAATAATCAGCCTATCATGGTGTTAACCGATGTGGAAGGATATTGTCTCTTGTAAAGCGATTGTCGTTCTATTTTCTAGTGATGACTAAGCTTTATCATAACAATTTTCCATTGCTTGACTTAATATACAGGGTGTTTGCATTTTTGTTTAAATAGAGCTTATACCCAAGGCACCACCTTCGACCACATAAGCAATGTTGCTTGTGCGTGATCAAGTAACAGGTGGCCGGGTTACAATGCGTAGGAGGGTTGTGGCAAGCCCAGGCGTTTTCCTCAAAAACTATAGTTGCTAGAAATGTGAAATTATCAGGATATACTCTCTCGGGGAGGACCCTTTTCTTTTGGAATTTTCAGAAAAATCGTGAAATGTTTCACCGTTTTGAAATTTTTATTTTCTGAACGACAGGTGGTAGACAAAAATTTTCTATCAACAAGTTGTAGAGCATACTCGAAAACCTTTAATGAAAATGGGTTAGTCAAAAACGGAGAATTTTTCATTGAAGTAATATGTCATGAAAAAAAAACAAGTTGGTACTACCCAAAAAGGGACTGTTTTTTAAGCCAAATCATTTCAAATAATTTCTTAGAGAAAATACAATCCAAACTTTGACTGGTTTTCTGTAACTGGTTTTGTACTATGGCCATAGGCGTGCGCAGGCATTTAAAGCAGGTCGGACCAGCTTATTTTTAAAGGCCATTCAAGCTCTTGCGCCCTCTATTCTTTTTAGTGAAACTTATTAAATACCACGGCGCTCCTGTGTAGTTCCTTTCTTTCTCTATAGATGTAGCTAGAAATTGGTATTTTTTTGAGTATAGTAGAGTATGTAACGAAGAAATAGTACTTTTCATTTTAAACTAGACTAAAAACCAATATAGTTTACAAAATTACATTGCCGCGTGTTGCGTTAACGTGTTCTAATTTTTAAAATATGATTTTCATAATCCCATAATATTACATTTTTACTATATTAATAAAAAATCCGTCAAACCTTTTATTTTATCCTTATTAATCCAGGTATCTAGTTTTCGTGTTTGATTTATTACTAGCTTTCTACCTGTAGCCTTTTTAGACGTTACTTTTTAAAATCGTTGCCCGATTTACGTTTTCGATTTAACATATTTATTTCTATGTGCTTTTTCGCGAAGCAATGCGAAGAGGGTTCGGCCAAGGATGCTATAGAGAATGATACAAAATTGCGAGACGAGCTACTACCTGGCTCGTGAAAGAAGTCACCCGCAATGGGTGGATGGGGTGGGTTGAAAAATGGAGGCCGCATCCTGGTAAATCGCTAGCTGTTTCCATCTAGAGAAAAAATTCGCAACTCGCTTCAAGGATAATCCTTGGCGCTAAGTATTGAATCTACCAGGATCAGACCCCACTTCATTGCCCCTTCTCTCCCAACATGTGGGAGTAAAACTTTACGGGTGGGGAACAAGAAACGCGAGTAATTTCGCATCCTTCTCTATATTATCTTTAGTTCAGCTCGAGTTTCGCGAACGAATAGGATTTTCGCTCGCTGCAATCGCTCTTGAAGACGTGGCCAAAATTGTCCCTTGAAACATTTAAAGAACAAATTAAGAGCTCTACTCTACCGGAAAATCTTTATCAATGTATTCGTGAAACTGTTGCCTCCATGAACGCCGCTCGTAACACTCAATTAGATAGGAAGATTCAGGACTGACTACGGTCAGTTTCTGTTGACCGCGGTGAACAAAACCGATTATTTAATGCCATGATTTTCAACTTTCCTGAAGCGTACACGGAACCGGGTTACTCTACCACGATACTTACCCTCCTACTGGATGTCGGATTCTCCAAGGACTCTGCAAGCGTGGTCAAACTCCACCGGCTACGTCCACCGCGTCCTTCGACTTTACAACACGCACCTCCCCTATCAAACTTGAATTCCCCACGTTAGAACTAAAACATGTATTCCTGAATGGTGTAAAATCTGTGAAGGCTAAAGAGAAAAGGATAAGATTTTCATGTGCCATCGACCACCCTCCGTTGCAACGATTAGCTCACCGCTTTGCAATAACTGAGCTAAAGAGTCGACTGAACGCCGGTCTGAAGGACCTCTGTATACGTAGTGGCCAAGTGATTCCAAGGGGGGCTCTAGACAAAGCCTCGGTGGTCAACCCTGCTCCTCATCCAAAAACCTGAGTACATTACTGGACGTCAATCTTGTCCCTTCATCCATTGTAAAACCCACCTTCCCCCCTCTCCTGTATCAACACCCCTGTACACGTTCATATTGTAAATGTCCCCTCATCACCTTCATATTCCAGTGGAATTAATCGCCCACTGAATCCACTTTGCTGCACCTTTCGTCCATAGTGTTGCGGCGGTTTCCCGATCTCATCAGCATATAAATATTCTTCTCACACACTCATGCACACTTACTACGTAAAAATTGACTGGACTTTCGTTCCTGATACAAACTCCCCAGTCTGGCGATGTTGCAGTGACTGAAACTGGAAAACTCCCGCAATTTACTGCCTTCCGACAAGACCGATGTGGCCCAGCCAGGGGTGGAGGCGTCGCTTTACTATTTGTATCGTTCTTTAACGTCCACCGTGTTGACGTCCTACCGGCACCTCTGGTCCGTGACTACTCCGAAACACAAGGACTGGATTTCATAGCTATTAGCTGGAAACTATCAACCGTTTCTTATCTCTTCTGTCTGGTCTACCGCTCCCCTTCATATGACAATCACGAGGCCATCCCAGCTATTCTGAATGGGTGCACGGCGTACTGTACTGAATTGGACCATGAGCTTGTATTAATGGGAGATTTTAACTATCGCAACATTGACTGGACTCTGGGGCTGCCGCTTCCTTCTGCTAACAAAGCGACATTGGCCTTCCTAGAAGCTGTCCATTGTCATAATTTATCACAAGCAGTCCACGTAGCTACCCGCCTTGGCCACCTTCTGCAACGGCCAAGTGTCCTAGACTTAATTTTTACAAATGATGAGCACCTAGTGTTTGATGTGACCCAGCTTCCGCCACTAGGGAAGAGCGATCACAACGTCATCTCCTTCAACCTGACCTGTCGAACCATAATTCCCTGAAACCATCTACAAGGCTATGTCGCGACTTCTATAAGGTAAATTATGAAGCCTTTCATGAATTACTCTCACAGCAAGATTGGGCAACTGTTGTTGGCAGTGATGATGTTAATATTTGCAGGTCAGCCTTTATTGAAATCCTACATCAAGGCATCGAGCTCTATGTTCCATATTGAAACGACTGGTTTTAATTCAAAGTATTTATTCGGGATAACTTATTTACAATCAGTTAAACTTTGTAATTCGGCTGGACGGTCCTTGGCCGGAGATGGTACCGTTCATCGGTAGGCGTCGACGGCTGCGGCAGAGCGGGAGCGGAGAGGCGCGGCGGAACAGCAACGGCGGTTGGCGGCGAAGCTGGAACTGCGGCTGACGGCAGAGCGGGAACTGCGGCGGACGGCAGAGCGGGAACTGCGGCTGACGGCAGAGCGGGAATGACGGCTGACGGCAGAGCGGGAACGGCGGCGGACGGCAGAGCGGGAACGGCGGCGGACGGCAGAGCGGGAACGGCGGCGGACGGCAGAGCGGGAACGACGGCTGACGGCAGAGCGGGAACGAGTTGTGGTAGAACTGGAACGGCGAGAGAGCTCGGCTCGACTTGTCCAATTGTGGCTGTGTCTCTCCTATTTATACCGGCAGCGCGGACTTCAGGGAATTGGCTGCTGCACAATCCTCGCGGCGGTGTGGACAGGTGGCCGGGAGCGCGGACCTCGGGGAATTGGTTGCTGCACAATCCTCGTGGCGGAGTAGTCGTTACAATATCGACGTCTCGGAGAGAAACAGGCTTCGCTCTTTCATCCCCGTTTCGTTAAATCTAGGGAGTACAAGACCGGTGCCTGGCGCCATTACCTTCGAAGTAAGGCTCGTCACTACTCGTCTGCGGAGGTTGAGTTAGCACATGTCAATTAAAAAAAGGCGAGAAATGCTGTCACTAACGTATCCCGAAAGTTCAAGAGGAAGCTTGAGCGTGACTTAACGTGCCGTATTGCTGATAACCCGAAGGTCATTTTCAGTCATGTGAATAGTCTCCGAAAGACTAATTATGCCATGACTGCCATGACTAATCCCAGTGGAGGCTCATCGTTCAATCCCAATGAAATGGCTCAAACTCTTAACCAGCATTTCATTGGCGTCTCTTCGACGACCCGCACTTCATCAGCTGCAGCTAGAAGCCCTGTCCCACTGTCAGCACAACGTCTGAGTCACTTCTCATGCACTGCTAACTCTGTGCTAAAGCAACTTCTGTCATTGGACACGACCCAGTCTGCTGGTCTGGATGGTCTTCATCGGTATATGTAAAAACAGTTGGCTCATTCTATTGCGATACCTTTAGAGGCCATTTATAACAAAAGCTTTAGCTCCAGTGCCGTTCCACACCAGTGGAAAGTGGCTACTATCACGCCTATCCACAAAGCGGGCTTAAGAACCAATCCGTCAAACTATAGACCGATTGTGAAAACCTGCCATATTGCTCGTGTTGCTGAACGTCTGGCCGATAAAGCACTTCACTCCTTCCTTGACGACACGGAATTCCTCCACCCCTCCCAGCATGGTTGCCACTCAAGTCGATCTTCCACCACCAATCTCCTCTCTGCGACTAACGAATGGACGGCGTACTTTTAATCCTGTTGACGTGGTGTACCTGGACCTCAGTAAGACGTTTGATACCATCCCCCACCAGGGATTGTTTGATGCGTTATATAAATATAAGATTAATATAATTTATAAATATTTAATTAAATATAAGATTAATATTATTTATAAATATTTAATTAAATATTAGATTAATATAATTTATAAATATTTAATTAAATATAAGATTAATATAATTTATAAATATTTAATTAAAAATAAGATTAATATAATTTATAAATATTTAATTAAAAATAAGATTAATATAATTTATAAATATTTAATTAAATATAAGATTAATATAATTTATAAATATTTAATTAAATATAAGATTAATATAATTTATAAATATTTAATTAAATATAAGATTAATATAATTTATAAATATTTAATTAAATATAAGATTAATATAATTTATAAATATTTAATTAAATATAAGATTAATATAATTTATAATTATTTAATTAAATATAAGATTAATATAATTTATAACTATTTAATTAAATATAAGATTAATATAATTTATAAATATTGAATTAAATATAAGATTAATATAATTTATAAATATTGAATTAAATATAAGATCAATATAATTTATAAATATTTAAAATTATGTAGAATAAATTATAGTACCTAACGTTATAACATCTTAAAGGACATTCCTCAAAGCGGTTTTCGAAAAACACCGTAGTTTAACAAGCGTCGGTGGCTCAGTGGTTAGAGTAACTCCCTTGCACGCAGCAAACCCAGGTTCCAATAAATCGCAAATTGATACTAAGACGAACACCGTGTACAATTGGTGGAAACCCTGCCATTGGCCGTTGAGAGGTTGCATAACACTCAGCACTAGGTCCGTCCCAAGAGTCAATAAGAAGAAGTTGAAGAGAAAACGCCCGTACAAACACAACATACTCAATGTCTACCACCATCATAACACAGACACACCACAATCTCTACACCCACAATCGACATAACACGAACTTAACATGCACAACCATCAAAACACAAACACAACAAACTCAACACTCAGAACCGTCATAACACGAACTCAACATTCACAACCTACGCATAAACATTACAAAAACGTAATACACCAAACCGCAAATGAATCCGTTAACGTTCACCGTCACACGGTAGTTTTGCTTACCCTTCGAGAAACTGCGAACGCAGAGATTTCGAGAAACTGCGTACGCAATGATTAACCTTTGCAGACAGACAGACACGGTGATTGTAATACCCCTCCCGGGTACCAAGTCCCCTCGGAGAGGTAAAAATATAGGTAATACACCGAGGAGATTATGTGTACTTCAATGTCAGTGACATCTTGTTAAATTTCCTTTAAGGGGAAGAGAGTGCCTTGGTGATTTTTGACACTAGATATCACTTAGAATTGCAGTAGCTTATTTAGGATAATTCCTCTAAATACCGTGTTTGGTATATTCCAAGGATGGTTCAAATACAAAAAGTCGGCTAGTACACTCGTTAAAGACGTATGGAAAGTAAAGTCATTACTTTAAATTGCTCGCCCACCCTTCAAAGTTTTCCATTTCGCCGGGCTATTGACACATCAAGGCTGATTTTTTCGATTCAAGTCAAAGTTGACCCTGCTAATTTTATCGATTTTAAAACCGTCTTCTTTCGCGCTCAAACTATTTTGACAATTTTAAATTCTAATAGTTAATTAGTTATAAAACCCAATGAGTTGCGATTTTACATCTACTTAAAACCAATAACTTTATTTATTTCTTAAGAGCTAGAAATATGTTTGGTCTATGGAAATAAAGTTTAAGGTATAAATATTAAACCAAAAGTCTTTAAAATAAAATTACTCGTAAGAATATTACGCCGCGGCATGAGATATTTCTTAGGTAGGCTTAAGTTGTTTCAAGGGCTGTTTTAAAATATATTTTTGGTGCAAAAAGGTCAGTCCGTCCTGTCAGAGGCAATTACAAAAGACGTTCAGCCGTGTTCTCTCCACTCTTTCGACACGTGACCCTTGGACCATGCTTGACAGTTGTCGAAAAGCCGGGGCCTAAACTCCGAGATAAAAAAATACTGCATTTTACTCAGAAACCTTATATTTTACCATCTCCTGGGTTCTTAAATTTTTTGGAAAATTAAATTAAACAGCTTGATTAATTTCTTGGTCATCATAAAAATATTTTTAAGCACTGAAAGATTCGAAGCTCTATCAAATGCAATAACAATGGCTTCCCTACCTAGATTTGTCTTTAAGTTCTACTACGCACACCACATTTCTAAACTAATTATACCACATTAACTAAAAAGGTAAAAATAACCAAAATTATTTTAAGCACTAGAGGACAGTTTGATCTATGCATGGTATGACTAGCTTTTAGTTAAAAATTAACTCTTATGAGGAGGTTTCGAGCGCACAAGCTCCTTATCATTTTTTAAACATACAGAACAAAACCACGGGAACCACCAATGGTCTAGAGAGTGAGGAGTAAAAACGCGAACGAGTAAAGAGACCAAGAACAAAAGGGGAATACAAACACGCGACAAAAAAGGAGAATACAAACACGCGACAAAAAAGGAGAATACAAACACGCGACAAAAAAGGAGAATACAAACACGCGACAAAAAAGGAGAATACAAACACGCGACAAAAAAGGAGAATACAAACACGCGACAAAAAAGGAGAATACAAACACGTGACAAAAAAGGAGAATACAAACACGCGACAAAAAAGGAGAATACAAACACGCGACAAAAAAGGAGAGTACAAACACGCGACAAAAAAGGAGAATACAAACACGCGACAAAAAAGGAGAATACAAACACGCGAGAAAAAAGGGGGGAGTACATTTCCGAGTTTCTTGGATAGTGAAATGCAGTCCCTTGTGACCGCTCTTCCGAGTTACATTAAAGACACAAGTGATGCTCTCCGCCGTTTCTCTTCTTTCTCTTTGACAGGTACTAAAAGGTGGTTAGTTTCTATGGATATTAAATCTTTGTACACGGTGATTCCTCACGCTGATGGTCTTTTAAAAACCTACTAATAGCTCGTACCAATAGGTCTTCGAGCAAACAAAAAGACGCGAAATAGAATGATATACAGGTACAAATGCACCTTCTAAATAGACGAAACATTGAAGGCGTTTAAAACGGACCACGTCCATTATTTGCATTTGTATTTTTTAAAATTATGACGCGGTCAATCAGATTGAAATCAACGTCAATGACACTACAATAGAGACCCTGTAGCACAAAGAGTCGATTCAGGGTCGGGCTTTGGTCGAAACGTAGCTTTTGGGTCCTGGTCCACATGCCGACTCTAAAAGTCTGAAACGTCATTAGTCTATGACTGACCTGGTCTTGGACTAGTTTAAAATATTTTTATTGATAATATCATCAAATGACGCATTAATTGAAGATCTAGATTCGGAATCAGAACTTGTATGAGGTGCAGTGGACTCTTGATTTTCTACAAGCGCTACAAGCATGTTGTGATTTTTTTTAATAAAATGGGATTGTTGAATGATGAATTTATGATACGCCATATTCGCCATTGTTTATAAAATTATTTAGGTACATTTTTAACTAGTCAAATTGACTAGTGAGCCCCCAGATTTCGATTAATTTAAGTAGTCAGAGCATTTATTTTAGTAGTCAATTGCCGTGACTAGTGCCTTATGTCCAACCTTGGTATGGACATTCTCTCCTCCTCACTCGACAGAGGTAGAACTAGCGAGTAATTGAAGCTGACAAAGCCCAGCTCCCGAACTCTCACGAGGAACTCAAATCTGAATCTACTTTGGTCGGGAACGCTCTCGACCTTTCACGGTGGAGCATCCACTCACGCCGTCGCGCTCTCTTAGATTGTATCGCTTTATTTTAACTTGTTAATATTTTGCACATTACTCTGTAAATAAATTGCATGGAATCTATAAAACATTTCATTTAGTGGCGTGACAACGTGATATTTAACCAAATTATATTCAGATTTGACTCGGTAATTTGATTGTAGACCATTGGACCGAAATCCCATTCGTCCGAATGTACCATTCAACCGAATTCCAATCGACCGAAAACCGCGTTTTGCGCGGTTTTCATTCAATATATCGTTAGTGATACATATTGATATATCGTAGTTTACGATAGTATATCTAATTTGGATTAAACTATGTCTTAAATATTTATTATTTCGTACCGACGTGTATTTTTAGACCTTTTTCCCTTGAAATTTGATATTTTCCGGGTTTAATTTTGGAAAATAACCTTGATAAGACCCGACGTTAAAAAGTTGACTACCATATCTAACCTTACCCAACCTAACCTAACCTAACCCAACCCAACCCAACCTAACCCAACCTGAACTAACCTAACCTAACCTAACCCAACCCAACCTAACCTAACCTAACCTAACCCAACCTGAACTAACCTAACCTAACCTAACCCAACCTGAACTAACCTAACCTAACCTAACCCAACCTGAACTAATCTACCCGAAGTGAAAACGAACCAGATTTAAATTTCCCATTCAACTGCATCCCGCCATGTTGGACTATAAACGAAAATTCTTTTCGGTTCATTGGGATTCGGTCGAACGGGATTCGGTTCAATGGTATACAACCATTTCTAGTGGTTTTGGCTTATGGGGTTACTATACATAAGTGTCAAGGTATGAGTGTGGAATGTGCTTTGATAAATATAGGACCAAGCGTCTTTCAAAGTGGGATGGCATACGTTGCTCTTTCGAGAGTCACATCTTTGGATGGCCTTCATTTGCTTGATTTTGATGCGTCTAAAATATATCCTGATTGTAAAGCAGTAGTTGAGTATAATCGCCTAAGAATTGAGTTTAGGCCTGATTTACCAGAAACAACCTTTAATCTAAAAAGATCAGCAAAAACAAGTTTACCTGTGTCAGTAACGGCATTTGAACAAACTGGGAATGAAATGGATTTGGGTATTGAAGCTGTTGTAAGCAATGAAGCTGGTCTCTCCAAGGCTAGAGTGCCTAAATCTGTAAGTGCTAATATTCCTAAAGATAATTCACTTTTGGTTATTAAAGGATTTTTGAATAACGATAACTCCTGATATGATATCCCCACTTTACAAGCTTTTTTTCCAAATTCCAGAATTTGTCAGAAGCATTTGAGAAAGTTATTTCTCCAGGACCAGCAACTGTTGTAGCTTTATTTTGAAATCTATTAATGATAGAGTCATGGTATGTTTTGTGGTTATAGCCTCAAATGGTTTTAATTAAATATTAATTAATTATACAAAATGTACGAAATAAATAAGAAAAATGAATCAATATAAAAACCGTGAGATATTTTATTCAACTTAAGCGAGTGTTTCTTTCAGAAAAGAGCGAGCGCTTTAATATTTTGTCGTTTGTCGAATTGATTTACAGCAATAAACAATTCGGTAAAATACTACTTACGTGATTATTTACTTTAGATTATAGAGAGGCAAAAGGCTTGGCCCGATTTCTCTTGAACCAGAGAGGCTCACAATTAGATTTGTATCTATCTGGCAAACCTGAAAACCCAGTTGCCTCGTAAAACATGTAAATTTTTGTTCAAAATCTTCTGATTTTATTATTATTTTTTAAACAAAATCATTTTTACTAGTGAAATAGCTTTGTATCAGTATTTTCGTAAAAATGTAAATTATAATCAGGATATATTTTGGAATATAGTCTCTTTACGTAGACTACCTTAGCTATGTACTAGAAATCAGCCTTACGCGTGAAACTTTAATAACTACTAACCAAAACAAATTGAACATAACCTAACCTGGGAAAACCAAAGAAGTAATTGTGCATTACTGGGTCTGTCTGAGGGATTTGACCCGTTGAGCCCCGGAGTTTAACGAATTGTCTGTTCGGATAACCTTTTAAATATATTTTAATGGAAAATGTGAATATTACCTTTTTCCCTAGCTATCACGTCAAAAATTCAGTTTCATAGTCGTAAAATTGATTAAAAGTGTTAGTGTATTTTCTAAAATATTGTTTGTTGAATTAATTATCTGCTACTTATCGAATTTACTGAGATGTAAAAAGTATTTTCTACCGACGGATGTGTAAAACCAACTTTAATATGCCAATAAAATTACGTATGAGGTTCACGTACTCCAGACTGTTATTCAGGTTGATTTGACAAACTTTATTACTGGGTTATTTACAGCTATTTCATCATGTTAAATTAACATAAAAATACTTGTAATATTATAATACGGAATAAGCTGTTAAATTTACAGAAACGTTTTGGCATCCCCTGCTTCCAACACTTTCATGTAATTTGAACAGGGATTTTTTCTCTCAGTGTGTGGGGACTGAAGAATATGAAATATCTTGTAAAAACATTTCCTTGATGGTAGTAGTGGCATAATTCTTTGATATCAAGTGGCTGGATACCAGTTTATTTCAAATCATTCATTCCTCGATAATTCGCTGCTCAATTACTGCCAAATATTCATCTACTAAGTCAGTAAAGGTTTCGTGCGGCTACATTACTGGAATTGGTATACAATGTAAAGCAGCTGTCATTGGACTAGTGCTGTATATTTGTCTAACCCATGCGACTGTGGGGACCGGAGAATAAAAGAGACCTTGTAAAAACATTATCTTGGTCGAAGTAGTGGCGTACTTCTTTGATATCAAGTGACTAGAGACCAGTTTATTTTGAATCATTCCGTCCTTGATAATTCACTGTCCAAATACTGCCAAATATTCATCTACTTGATACTATTGGCAAAATCAAGACAGGGAAAGGTTTTCTACTGCGACATTACTGGAATGGATATTTAATTCAAAGCAGGTGTCATTGGACTAGCGCCTTATATTTGTCTAACTCATGCGACGGTGGGGACTGGATAATAAAAGAGACCATGTTAAAACATTCTCTTGGATCATGATGAAGCCCCCGAATGGTGGCGAAACAAGTCGTCCGAATTTTAAAGATTTGAAAAAAAATTAAAGATTTAAATAAACCATTTATTGTACAAGAAATGGTTTTTGCAATTTTTAATCTTCATTCCTCTTTATTATTGTTTATATTAAAATCTAGTACAATGGTCCTGAAATTTTATTTTATTCCTCAGTTCAGAAGAAGGGTCAGATTTTATCGGAAAAAGCTCAGCTACGCTGAGAAAAAAGGGGATATATAGGTACACCTGGGCATTTTACTGCGGCTAAGAAGGGACAGGTATTAGTGAGGATGGTATTAATTGCAAACGCCCTAACTGACATCGTACCTAATGGCATCTTATTTAGGGACATTGTACGAAGGGACATTGCCGTTAGTAGAAACGTACCTAGTGGCATCGCTCTAAATGGCATATACATGTAGTACCTGGTGGTCTTGCCCTAAGTGGAATTGTGCCTTTTCTGGTACTGAAGTCTGGTGTGTATTGAGAGGGGAGTTTTGTTTTCAGCCTATATATCGCCAAGCTATAAGTATTTCATTTCGATTTAATTGCTTTCTACCAAGTCACCTGTTTTGTACAAATCTAAATATTTAAGAGGTGCCTATCAACACAAGTATTTTTTTAAATATATGACAGATTTATAATAAAACTTTTAAAAATTGATGTACTGCTGAAAATTAAAGCTTTTTGGAGATATCTAATAAAAAATGATTTCGAGTCTATTAACAAGTTTTAAAGCAAGTGCACGGGCGGCTTTATCATTGCCACCTATATTATATGAAAAGGCCCCTGTTATTCGAGATGACCAAAATTTAGCCAATTCTTCGAAAAACGCGACTTAACTATACAAAATAGCCTAATGATAACGTTGTCAGAGAGCAGTTGTAGAGAATTATAGTTAGACATCTTATACTCTATTTAGTGGACTTTAACCTAATTCATATATCCCATGTAAAAAAGTTGTTTATAAATGTTGGAATTTATGTTATTGCCAATTTACCAACGATCCATTCAACGTCGGTGTAACGTGTACCCTGTCGTTTTAAATATTCGCTCACGTCGTTTATGGTCACTTGAATAACCTTCGCCCACAACTGCCTCCGTAACTACCGGCGTCTTTTTCAGTGAAGTATGTTTCTTCAAGCTCCATTCCGTGTGCAGTTCATTTTCTGTTCATGATAAAAGTAAGCAAAATCAAAAAATTAAAAACGTTAATAATAAATAAAAACATCAACTTGCTGTAACAACTTTGGGGGATTTTAAGTTTGATAACGATAAAGAGGTTAGCAACCCAGACGGAGTAGGATCGTCGCTTAATGCCATGTTGAGGTGTCATTCGTCAACGAAAGAACTGAAACCGGATATGGGATTATATTTTTATTTCAAATATATCCAACTCAATAGTCCATTGCCATACATAAATTCGGGACTGGGTGTGAATAACCTAAATGATCGTACGTCTTCTCTTTCGAATCATTGGAAGTAAGAGACACGTAATCAATTAGGGATTCAAAGGCGAATTTATTTTTTACAAGTGATTTTGATACATTTTCCTTTTCCAACAATTCATCAAAATTATTTAATCCAACAATTTCGTGTTTCGATTTAGTTCTGTATCCTTTAACTGATTCGTGTAAAATGTCGATGATATTAGATCTAACTATAGGGCGTTCATTATAAATCAGTGCTCCACCGCGTGACCATTCAATTTGGCTATTTCTTTCGATCCACTTGTGCAATGCAATGACGGGTTTAACTTAAGTTGGGAATCTGGTATCGCGATTGCTATTTCCGAATAACAATCTTTCTTTCTTTTCGGTTCTTCAACTATTTTTGCCTTCTTAGTTATTTGTTAGGTCCTGGAAATTGACCATTAACATAAATTAAAAAAAGGAAAAGGGTGACGGGTTGTCTAGCACTTTCGCCTCGCAGCAAGAGGAGTCTGGTTCGATCACAGCTTGTGGCACTGGGTGAAATCTGGGAACCACTCCTTGTGCGTTGAGGTTGTAAGTTCTCTCACCACTAGTTAAAGGGGTTTTTCCTCGAGTTCTTCGGTTTCCTCTTTGTTTAAAAAAGACGTTAACGGTAATAGTGAGTGTAGGGAGCTGTTGGCTCGTGTGACATGAAGGACTTGCCACCACCCTCCTACGTATTGTAACCCGGCCTCCTGTTTACAGGCATTAGAAGTCGCTAGAATACTTTGTTCCTATGGTGATGCCGTGGCTATTAGCCTAGCCTAGCTGATTATTATTAGCAAAGACAAAACCACCGTTAGGGCTGGAAAGTTTTTCGAATAAAGAATCACAAAACCATGTGAAAAATTCTACCCGAATTTTAACACTTATTTCCTAGTGATAGCTGATCTGACCAATCACATTGTTGAGACCATCGTGGGTAATTAATCCATTTCCAGATGTGTATCTTTATATAAAAGATGGCTTTAAAAAACACTTCTTATTGAAAATTTGCTAAAGTAAAAAAATATCATTTAAGAGTTGTGCTTTGAATGTTCATTACATTGTTCATAAATTGATGAATGATTATTTGTCAATTTAATTTCCTAGGACGTTCGTATACATAACTAAATAAGATGTCAAGGACATTTGAGTACATACAATGCCCACGATGTTTTAAATATATTTTCAATGTTAAATGTAAATTAAAAAACAAGTTGGCAAGCCAAAATATACCTCTCCTCGGAAGAATTGTCCCTAGTGGTATTAATTTCTCGAGATAACCCTTAAAGATATATCTCCGCAATTTAGAGTTATTTGTTAAAAATATTAACCCATTTCTATCCCGCCCGGTATAAAATTTTAATTATAATTAAAATAATTGAGACGAAACGACCAATTTTAATTTATTCAGAATATCATAAGTTAAGTAGTTACAACAGTAAGTTAGACGTACTATAACAATGCACAATTGAATTAAACCCTTTTACAGAACAAATTTATCAGTTAAATATAATACGAAGCAAATTTTAATGAAAGAAATATCTACAGAGGCTTTTTGGAATTACTCGCTTACGAAATACTTGCCGCATCTTTAACGCTCATTTTATTTCAACACTCGCCCTTGATGAAGATACCGTAGATATCTGGTAGTGGACGACTCGTTCACTTCCTGTTGACGTTGTGACGCATACCACATGAAAAAGACCAATGCCGTCCAATTTCCAATATCATATAATGACTCGCACACCCAAGAAATCATTGACTGCGTTAGAAATCGTAGATATCCAAATATCCACACCAAATGTATTTACAAGAAGCAAAAACCTTACCATCAACAAAGCACAGAGAGCCACTTGACAAACCGCCAGCTCTTAAAGCAATTAACGTTAAATTATCTCCTTTGAATTAACAGAACTATATATAGGTCGTTAAGAAAGTGGACCACCCACAGGGTCTACCCTTTAACCCTCTAATCTCGGCTGACTGCGCTAAAACAAGATTTAACCTTTAAAAAATACCAGATTAGGCCTTCATAAATTCATTAATAAAAAAGACTTTATTACCTATTATGCTTACGATGCCTGTCTTAATTTCAGAGAATCTAAGCAGCTATCGGTGGTTCTGTGGTAGAGCGCTCGACTGCCAAGCCGAATGGTCTGGGTTCGAAAACTGGGTGGCGCATTTGTTTTTAATCAATAGAGAAACGCTAAATTAGAATTTCTTCGATGCAATAATTTCAATTTCAATTCTATTTCAATTAAACCAAAATTTCGTACTCTATTAAATACGCTTACGATAAAGCTGAAGGTCTTATTTTCAATAAGGCGTAACAAGTGTCGGTGGTTCTGTGGTAGAACGTCCGCCTGTCAATCAGGAGGTCTCGGGTTCAAATCCCGCCCGATGCGATCGCAAATTGATACTAAGACGAATACCGTGTACAACTGGTGGAAACCCTGCCATTGGACGTTGAGAGGTAGCATTACACTCAGCACTCGGTCTGTCCCAAAGTCATTAAGAAGAAGTTGGAGATAAAACGCCCATATAAACACAACAGACTCAACATGCACAACCATCAGAACACAAACACAACAAATTCAACACTCACAACCTACGCATAAACATTACAAAAACGTAATACACCAAACCGTCACGACGGTGAGCGAAAAAACACCATCCAAACCAAACCGCAAATGCATCCGTTAACGCTCACCGTCACACGGTGGTTTTGCCAACCCTTTGAGAAACTGCGTACGCAGTGATTACACTTTGCACCGAAAATGCGAACGCGTTCGCAGTCCTGACAGACCCACAGACAGACCCACCCACAGACCGACCCACAGACAGACACGGTCGTTGTATAACCCCTCCTAGGGGACTTTGTCCCCTCGGAGAGGTAAAAATCTATCATCTTGTACATGAACTTAATAAGCGTACTATAAAAATCCAAGAATAATTTTGTCGGAAATGAGCGTTTTTAACAATTCTGTATATTTAAAACCATGTGTCAAACACCCTGGGGTTTAACATAACAAACGCACTAAGCATCAACTACCAAACAATAACTAGCCACGCATTATTAAACAACCTGACCAATAATTATGAACTATATGTCAATTAATTAATAAGCGCAATATAATAACCTAAGACGAAATTTCAAGTAAATACTCTAAACACCCTGTATTTTAAAATTAATGTATAAAACAACCCACAGTTTTACATAACTAACTTACGCATTAAGCATTAACAACAAAAAAGTAATTTTAACTCCATAAAAAACTAAATTCAACGAAATATCAATAACCCAGTTCATTAGGATTAATATCAAAATTAACCTAAAAGGAATTTTTACCAAAAGCAGCACAAACTAGTACATTAACACCTAAGCCAATCACCTTGAAAAACAATTTTATCAAACACACTGTATAATAAAATAGCGTCGTTGAAAATATTCTCCGAAAAATCAAACATAGTCTAGTTAACCCCCTGTATAGTAATACCCAAGATATCATAACATAGTATAGCCAACACTTTACCTAGAAATAGTCAAAATAGCATAGATAGCAACTTGAATACAATCTTGCGCTGCCCTAAAAAGCACGGGTCGAGAGACTGCAATAAAATAACCACAGATCGCAGAGGATTCTTAGGTCAAACATAAAATATTGGAAAACAGATGGCACCTGTCCCTCAATCTAAAATAGGTTGTGGGGTCCGGCGAAAAAAAAACATGATTTAAAATGAGCATTTCTTGATGCACACATAAATGTAGTCGGTTAATGACGAGCACTAATTTTTTAAATATTTTCCAACGAATTCAATCTTGATTTTGACATGCTCATGTGGAAATCTTTTTGGGGGAGTCTTTAAAAGGGTTGTATTTAATAGTTCAATGTTTTTATAAATAAAAAGGACGTTTTCAATATTTTTGGTTCGTGAGGCTAGTAGTCGTAAGGCGAGTGGCGGCTCGACCAATAAACCATTCACATAGAGTGGAAGGCCCTATGGAAGCGCATGAAACCTTAATTCTATTGGGCGATCTTGTTTTCGAGGCGTGAATAAATATAGTCGGAACAGCGATGGTGTAGTTTTTAATTGTTTTAGGTATGTACCTAATTTTTTATTCAGATATTGTACATTAACTTTAGACTTGTTAGTTTCACGCCTCGAAAACAAGACGTTGCGTACGAAAAGTGTGAACAAGCTTTGTTGATAGCCTTCCACTTTATGCGAGTCCGTTACTCTATGGGCTTTGGGCTCGACGTGAAGTAGCTCTTTTTCCAATAGATGTCGCTAGTCTCGAAATCAAAAAGGCGGTACTTTTGTAAATTGGTCAATAACATGGATTCCAGCATTTATAAACAATATTTTTACGTGGGATATTTAATTTAGGTTAAAGTCCACTAAATAGAGTGTAAGTTGTCTAACTATAATACTTTACAACTGCTCTCTGACAACGTTATCATTAGGCTATTTTGAATAGTAAAGTCGCGTTTTTCGAAGAATTGGCTAAATTCATAGTCATCTCGAATAACAGGGGCCTTCTCATATAATACATGTGGCAATGATAGTGCTGCCCGTGCACTTGCTTTAAAACTTGTAAATAGACTCGAAATCCTTTCGGCCGTGTCTATTTTGGCCCGTTTTTGGGCCAATTTAGCCAAAATAGTCTTCACCGCGCGGCCAACACTATTTTGGCCTGTTTCTCAAATCGTGCGAAAATAGAATTTGGCTGGGTTACCACTATTTTGGCCTGTTTTTCGGGCTTTGATTATCTACAGGCGAAATTAGTCACGGCCGCGCGGCGCACACTATTTTGGCCTGTTTTTCGCAGCAATGAATTTGAAGGCTTATTTAGTCCTTATAGGGTGGAATCACTATTTTGGCCCCGGAATTACGACGAAAAATAAAAACAGGCTAAAATAGTGTTCACCGCGCGGCCGTGACTATTACCCCCCCCCCCCCCCCGCTACTTTTTTATTCAAAAGTGCTTTTCGCTGCGGGTTTTCTACTACTAACGTCATGAATTTATTCATTTCAACCATGAATATCGAACTGTAAGTAGAAGGAAAGTAAGGTCGACACTCCGAACCTAGGTTCAGGTTTAGGTTCTGGATCGAGATCCGGGATTTAAGGGGTGAAATGGGGGTAAAATCGTCGAAAAGTCAATGTATTTATGATATTTCTCGCGACGATTTGTTTTTTCGTATATCAACATATTGTGTTCAGACCAACTTGTTTCTTTATATCCGCTTATCTCGAGTGGCACTTGAACGTATTTTAAATATTTTAAATTTGTACAGAAATTATCTTCAATTTTCTATAGACAGAATATTTCACCCCGGCGAGGAATTGTAAACTAACTCATATACAAGCTAAGATTGAACTCTGCTTTTATTACAACAAAATGCAATTCCGATATTAAAATTTTTAAAAATACTTAATTAATGATATTAATCCATATGAACCCGCCGGAGAGATAATTTTAGTTGAAACGGATATAAGCATAAGGGTACCTGCGGGTTCATATGGACGTATAGGTAATTATTTATTAATGGTTACTAAAATTATTCCCCTTTAATTTATTCTATAGTACATGTATCTTTAGCTCCACGTTCAGATCTAGCAATACGCAACGGCATCGACGTTATGGCCTAAAGTCCATTTTTCAGGTATTAGTAAGTATTTCATACAAACTAACTTCTAAGTTTGAAGAAAATATGAATTTAGTTTGTAAATAAAATCCTTTTATAATATTTGAAGGACTCTTTATACGTTTTGAACTTGAATAAAATTAAAAACAATAATCTAAGATTCCCTTTAAAGTTAAATTCTTTAAGAGTTTATCAGTAAAACCACTTACTTTAAGTATTTTTCAATCCTTATACCTATATTTAAATATTGAAATTGTTACAAAAGGTTCTTTTAAACGTAACTTAATTTTTAGTACATTAATTAGGTATTTTTAATTTATCGTATTTAAAATATAGGTAAGTGGTTTTTATCGTATTTTTATACCTATATTTACATATTGGAATTGTTACAAAAGGTTCTTTTAAACGTAACTTAGTACCCTATTTCGGACCATAAGTACCCTAAACTGGACCTATTAGCTTTATTGTAATGTTAAACTCCCATAGAGATTCACCTAAAAGAAAAAATATTTCCATTCTACGTCACTTTAACAACTACTTCGAATATGCCATGACGTCACTTTTAAAACACTTCAGTCCATGTTTTCATTTAAATTTAAATTAACCGCGCTCCAGGTAATCCGCGCACGCGCGCGCTATCTCTCACCCAGGCGAAATACTCGTGAGATAGGTTCAAGTGCCAAGCGTATTAAAGTACTACAATGATATTAAAATGAAGTCAAAACACTCAAATCCATGTTTTAAATTTAAATTAACCGCGTTCCCGGGTAATCCGCGCTATCTCCCACCTAGGTTATAACTTTTTACATCATTTCAACTTATTCCGTACGATAAAACGCGATAAGAAATACGTTCAAGTGCCACTCGAGATAAGCGGATATAAAGAAACAAGTTGGTCTGAACACAATATGTTGATATACGAAAAAACAAATCGTCGCGAGAAATATCATAAATACATTGACTTTTCGACGATTTTACCCCCATTTCACCCCTTAAATCCCGGATCTCGCGCGGCCGTGACTAATTTCGCCTGTAGATAATCAAAGCCCGAAAAATAGGCCAAAATAGTGGTAACCCAGCCAAATTCTATTTTCGCACGATTTGAGAAACAGGCCAAAATTGTGTTGGCCGCGCGGTGCCAAAATAGCTAATCATTTGAAAGTAAGCTAATTTAGCCCGAAAAACGGCCAAAATAGTCATCAGCTAAATTGGCCCGAAAAACGGGCCAAAATAGACACTCCGAATCATTTTGGTATTAGATATCTCCAAAAAGGTTGAAATTTCAGCAGTACATCAATTGCTGTAATGTTCTTTGCTCTACAAGTTTTATTATAAATCTGTAATATATTTGAAAAAAATACTTGTGTTGATAGGCAACTCTTAAATATTTAGATTTGTACAAAACAGGTGACTTGGCAGAAAGCAATTAAATCGAAATGAATTACTTATAGCTTGGCGAAGATTGTAGTAAAGTTAATATTTGTTTAAATCTTGAAATAAAGCATTGTTTACATTAAAATAATTTTTATCATTGTGATCTTGTTCCATTTACAATTTTGCTATACATTAAAACATACACTCTGCACGAATATCTTTCTAAATAATAAATTACGGTTAAAACTTTTTGCATTATTGTAATCCCTGACAAATAATTGTAGGATATTTTTTGGAAATATAGGGTGATGTTTTGGAAATATAAGGTGATGTTTTGGAAATATAGGGTGATGTTTTGGAAATATAAGGTGATGTTTTGGAAATATAAGGTGATGTTTTGGAAATATAGGGTGATGTTTTGGAAATATAAGGTGATGTTTTGGAAATATAAGATGATGTTTTGGAAATATATGGTGATCTTTTGGAAATATAGGGTGCAAGGTGATTTTAAAATAGCGACGCTATCGCCATCTCTCGCTTTTGCTTTAAAACTATTATTGGCAGTGCTACCGCTCACTTATCATGAAATCGGGGAATGCAACCCTCCTGGTGTTTCGAGAAAAGATAGGTCTATAATGGACGAGGGTCTAATTTTCCAAAAGATCACCCTATATTTCCTAAAGATAACCCTATATATTCAAAAGATCACCCTATATATTCAAAAGATCACCCTATATTTCCAAAACATCACCCTATATTTCCAAAACATCACCCTATATTTCCAAAACATCACCCTATATTTCCAAAACATCACCCTATATTTCCAAAACATCACCCTATATTTCCAAACCATCACCCTATATTTCCAAAACATCACCCTTTATTTCCAAAACATCACCCTATAATTCCAAAACATCACCCTATATTTCAACTTAATTTTGACCAGGATGGCGTGCCATAAAAACGAATGGCGGGAACCGCTAGCCGCCCGACATTAAAAAAGAATGTGGTGTAGCGTCTCTATCGCCGCGCACTGACCGGAGCGACACACCGAAGACGTTCTTAAGCGAAAACGGAAAAGCACCGCGGAAGTTGGAAGCCGGTCACAGTTAACACGTGCTACTAACGAGTCTTGCCAACGTGGCAACCGAAGACCCGCAATACAGTCCCGTGACGGATCAGTCTTGTACCACCCGACGCCCCGAGCCGAAACAAGGTGGTTCCATGAAACCTGCCAAGAGTCCGTAACCAGAACCGAAAACCGTGTTTTAAGGTAGCTTTTGGTGCGAGGCAAAAAAACCATCGGCCGCGCAGGATGGTCGATAGCCGCTACTGTGGCACATTTGTCCGCCATCTCGTTCCCTGGGATACCGGAATGAGCCAGACACCACAATAGTTTAACACGCCCGGGGTAACCGTGACAGAGGCTCCGGAAACGTAGCACTTGAGGGTCAGGGCCGTCCCCCAAAATCATAGCCAAGGCCGATTGGGAGTCGGAGCATACGACAATATTCCCGAGACCTTCACTGCGAGCGAAAGCCACCGCTTGATTAATGGCAAAGAGCTCCACCGTGGTAATCGGGTGGCAAAGTTATTATCTATCACACTAGATGGCGACCCCTTCTCTGTAAACGCTATATATATATAAATATATATTTTGTCTATACGTGGAATTTGAACTCTGTTGTTTTTCTTTTGTATTTTTTTAGTAGACAATAAAACTGTGCGAGGAAAGAGCTTCTCTCTTTCCATAATAATATTTTATCGTTTCATTTTCGGTTTAGTTACAGTTACAATTAATTTCCAATAGGTTATGGGCCTAGGATGCTTTTAATTGCGTTATTAAAATTAGTTTTCGTATGAACGTGGGTGTGGTGTGGTCTGGTAAACAATAGATATTGTGAACGCACAAATCTGAAACTAAACAAAGGAAAATGGCTGATACGACGAAGGTACAGTTTGCGAAGTTGAATAGCTCAAACTACCAAGTTTGGAAATTTAAAATGGAAATGTTTCTAATAAAAGAAGATATCTGGCATGTGATTTCTGACAACCCACCGGAACCTTTAACAGCTATTTGGAGAAAACAGGATAATAAAGCGAGGGCGACGATAGGATTACTGGTTGAAGATAATCAATTGATGTATATTCGAGATAAAACGTCGGCGCTTGACGTTTGGACATCGCTCAAAGATTACCACGAGAAGAGCACTCTTTGTAGCAAGGTATTCCTGTTGAAAAGACTTTGTCGTAGTCAATTGACTGAATAGGGAAATATGGAAGAACATCTCGAAATAATGCTGGATCTCGTCGATCGCTTGGAAGGCTTGGGTGAACATTTAAAAGATAATTTGGTTGTAGCTTCATTGCTATGCAGTCTAAAGGAAAGTTATGAAATCCTAATAATAGCATTAGAGACCAGAGATGAAGACGAATTAATTTTGGAACTGGTGAAAGGAAAGCTAATTGATGAATTTAAACGAAGAGAGGGATTAACTGGCAAAACCGAATACAGTGAAAAACAAACTGCATTTAAAACGGTTAGAAATGACATAAAAACCGCTGCCTCTAGACTGAAAGGACGATACTGGGAATGTGGAAAGGTAGGCCATTCTAAGAAAAATTGTTGGAGATTACAAAGAAATGAGCGAAAACCACATGATTCAGGGACACAGCATGCTAGCCTTGTCAAACGGTCAATTGAAACAAAAGATGAGTTCACATTGTTCAAAGTTACTAGCCAGCCCAGTGGTAACGCTTGGTACATTGATTCCGGCGCTACGTGTCATATGACAAATGACAAATAATTTTTTACACAACTGGACGAAACTTTTAAAGATAACGTTTACACAGCGGATGGCGGAGCTCTTGAGGCTACAGGAAAAGGTAACGGTAAACTACGTTGTGTTCTCAAGAACGGTACAGAAACTACAGCGGAAGTCCAAGACGTTTTATACGTACCGCAGCTAACTGGTAGTTTATTATCCGTGCGAAAATTAGTGAAAAATGGGCTAAAAATAATTTTTGTTGGAGAGAATTGCAAGTTTATTCAACTGGATTTAAAAATTATCGCAACCGCAACTTGCGATGGAGATTTATACAAATTAGATCAACCAATAGAAGCTGTCTAGACGTGCAATGCGACAATGAAGACTCGCATTCATTTTTGGCATCGAAGAATGGGACACCGTGACCCAGATGCTGTTACGCAACTCGTTAAAAACAGCTTGGAAATGGGATAAAATTATCAAATTGTGGGGAGTCAAGTATATGCGAAACCTGTTTAGAGGGAAAGATGGCTCGTATGCCATTTCCGGCATCAAGGTCGAAATCCGAATTAATATTAGATCTGATCCACACGGATTTATGCGGACCGATGCAAACAGTCCCTCCAAGCGGTAAGAAGTACATTCTTACTGTAATTGACGATCACAGTCGATACACCATCGTGTCACTTCTCAAGACGAAAGATGAAGTTGCTGAGCATATTCGAAGTTTCGTGCGACTTTGCGAAACAAAATATTCTCGCAAGCCGAAGAAATTCCGTTCCGATCGAGGCGGAGAGTATGTCAATAGAGAAGTAAAGACGTTTCTAAAGAAAGAAGGAATTGAATGGGAATTAACTGCCCCATACACGCCACAACAAAATGGCGTGGCTGAACGAAAGAACCGCACTTTAACTGAAATGGCGCGATGCATGCTTACAGCTTGGATTAATAATATGTTACATATTATTAATCCAAGCTTACAGATGGAAAGCTTCCAAATCGCTATTGGGGCGAAGCTGTAATCACCGCCTGCTACTTACAAAATCGGTTGCCTAGCAGAACGATCCAGAAAACGCCTTATGAACACTGGTATGGTAAAGCACCTGGACTAAGTCATATTCGAACCTTCGGTTGCGTAGCCTTCGCTCACATTCCTGATGAAAAACGTCGGAAACTCGACGGCAAAGCGAACAAATTAACTTTCGTTGGTTACGAGGATGGCTCAAAGGCTTACAGATTAGTTGACACGCAGACCAATCTCATCACAATAAATAGAGATATCAAGTTCGTGGAAAAATACTGTTGTTCAGAACAAACTAAACGTGACAAAGAAGAGTGCTGGTTACTTTTAAAGAATGAGGTGAAAGATCAAAAGGAGCTAGCAAGCGACCATGAAACCGAAAGCATCGATACGAGTTAGTCGGAAGATGACGCTGTAAGGAACCAAGACAAAAGCAGCTCTGCAAGGGTGAACAAAGGGAAGCCCCCGACTCGATTAATTGAAACCATGATTGCATGCAAGATTGATTCAACAACCGATGACCCCTGCAGTATCGATGAAGCTATATCTGGTCCTAAACAGGCAGAATGGAAGGCAGCAATGACTGAGGAACTCAAGTCCCTAGAAGCTACCAAGACATGGACTCTTACGGAACTACCACCCAACAAGAAGGCCATCGGGTGTAAATGGTTGTTCAAAACCAAAAGAGATGCGAAAGGAAAGATCAGTCGGTAGAGGGCTCGTCTAGTCGCACAAGGATTTTCTCAAAAATTTGGATCAGATTATGATGAAGTATTCGCGCCTGTTGGTAAACAAGCAACTTTTCGCGCGCTACTCACCGTTGCTGGACATAGAAAGTTGAAAGTACGTCACTACGACATCAAAACAGCATTTCTTAATGGTAAACTAGAAGAGGAACTTTATATGAAACAACCACCGGGGTTCGCTTCAAAAGAAACCGAGCATTTAGTCTGTAAATTACACAGAAGCATTTATGGTTTGAAACAATCAGCTCGTGTTTGGAATGAAGAATTGTACGATGTTCTCGAAAAAAACGGGTTTAGGAGAGGGACTGCTGACAAATGTCTGTACACCAAGAAAGTTGAAAATGAATGGTGTTACGTGTTCGTGTACGTAGACGACATTATTGCAGTCGGTTCAGACAAATTCATAGATAATTTTTCTAGCTTGTTGACGGAACATTTTTCAATAACAGATCTCGGAGAACTTCAATTATACTTAGGTCAAGAAATAAAACGCGATGCAGATGGACAATTTATCATTCACCCGTCCGGATACATTTCACGCATTCTCAAACGCTTTGGGATGCAAGACGCAAAACCCACGAAAACACCAATAGATACCGGATATATTAAAAAAAACAGAAGAAAAAGGTGAAAATATGCCTAATAATGATATGTACCGCCAAGCCATCGGCTGCTTACTATATGTAGCTACCTGCACTCGTCCCGACATTGCAGCTGCAGTATCGATTTTAAGTCGAAATATTTCTGATCCAATGCAAATGGATTGGATTGCGGTAAAGCGTGTCTTACGATATTTAAAAGGAACTCAGGATCTGAAACTGAAACTGGGATCTGAGACAACCCAAGGAAATACACTAACCGGATTCGCAGATGCGGACTGGGCCGGAGATGTAAATGACCGAAAATCAAATTCTGGATTGATTTTTCAATGGCTGGGCGGAACTATAAGTTGGGCAAGCCGTAAACAAACGATTGTCGCTCTCATCAACTGAACCGGAGTATGTGGCACTCGCTGAAACGTGTCGTGAAGCACTTTGGCTTAAAAGGTTGCTCGAAGACGATTTACAACAAGAAGTGTTACAAATCAAGATATTTGAGGACAATCAAAGTTGTCTAAAAATGATCAAAAACGATGGTGTAACTCAGCGAACGAAGCATATAGATACGCGACATCATTTTGTTAAAGATTTAAAAAAAGGTATTTGATTTCGAATATTGTCCAACGGAAACAATGCTGGCAGATTTGTTAACCAAACCACTGGAAAAACTAAAGACGCAAGAATTAACATCGTTGATTGGACTATGTAAATAGACATCGAACGGGAACTTATATATATATATTGTCTATACGTGGAATTTGAACTCTGTTGTTTTTCTTTTGTATTTTTTTAGTAGAAAATAAAACTGTGCGAGGATGGAGCTTCTCTCTTTCCATAATAATATTTTCTCGTTTCATCTTCGGTTTAGTTACAGTTACAATTAATTTCCAATAATAATAAACCAAAAACAATAAACAAAACCAAAAAAAAACCAAAAGTACCTATTGTTAAAAATAGTTGGAATGGGGGATAAATGGTTCCACATTGGGTTAGGTGCACCGCTTTTATCGGGGACGTGTTGATTAATTGTGAATTGAATCATGGACACTGTATCTCTAACCGGACGGGAAAAGCTGTAGCTTCCACCATACAAAATCACCTGCCGCCGCCACCGTCTCTCTGTAAAGGGGGGGGAGGTTCAAGAATTTTTAAAGTTTCGGGGCTGTCAAGGTCATATAATTCGTCACGTGGTCGAAAAAACGTTCTTTATCGTTTGAATACGACACCTGGTGAAATAAATTCAAATTATTCTGAAAATTATGGGAAATCGAATTTTCCCAAGAGTTCTTTGAAATTTTTTCAGAAAGATCGTCTGCTTAGGAATAGTTTTTTTTTAAATCGTTCCTGCATTATCTTCGTAATTTAAAGGGTTATTTAATGATAATGAAAAAGTTGAATACTTTAAACAGGTAAGCAATTTATTCCTAAACTATTCTTTATAGTTTTCGTACCTAAAATTATACAAAATATTAAATTTTTATAGTTAAAGTTGAAATTTAAGCCAAGGTGGTAATGTGAGGAATAGAAATCTCTTATACATATTTCAAATATGGAAAACCAAAACAAGTAAGTTGCATTTACAGTGTAAACAGAGTCTATAGTGGATAGACTGTGGTGTAAATATAGTTACCGTTGCTATTGCTATGTAGTTTTTAATATGACAATGTTTTTATTTGTAGATTAGTGGTTACGCTGAATGACTTATTAGTGGCGTTGGAAACCTTAAATTGCATCTCAAGATTTATTAATTGTTTACATTTATTCGTTAATTCATTTAAGGTGTCTTCGTTATTTTTTTCTAGGGTTGAAGACTTCTCTTTAAGCTCCTTATTTTCAAATATCAACTGGTTAATCAGAGCATCCTTTTCATTAATAATTGATGAGTAATGGTATTTTATTATACACAAATGTTCACAGTGGCTGATGGTAAACTCATTCTTCATGCTCATTTGTGGTACTGGTAACGTACTTTCCTCGTTGTTAATAACAACATCTGCTCTTAGCAACAACGTTTCATCCGGAGGAAGAACCAGATAGTTATAACCTAACCGTACTGTGAATAAAAACAAGGTAAAAATGTTATAATTTATTATAAATAAATAATTATAAGTTAATTTCCAACCTTTGAAAGGCTTTGACTCCAGCTGGGTTGAAATGGTATCTGCAGATTTTGCTAGTTGCTGAAGGAATCCAGTTTCAAAATTTGCTTTTGAACTTGTGCATGGTTAGAAATCATGAGGAGCTGATTGAATCCTACTAATCCATTCCTCTTTCAAAGTCTTGTCCCTTGGAAACAAATGAAAGCTAGCTTTACTCTTGTAGCTGTTTTTCCCACAACCGATAACACAACATCTTGTTCCTCCCCTTTTGGGAGTTTCTGAAGAACTGTAAATAATATACTATCATTAAAAATTGAACATTCAATAAAATAAGCGAAATTATTTATTATAAATTACCTGTTTTGTCTCTCGATCTCGTTTGAAAATCGTATTTTACACCTAAACTTATTAAGCCTTACCGATAACTTAAGTAGCAGACGATTTATACAGTCCTAGCTAAGCAGACAGAAATCGCGAAAATGTTGATACCCATAATACCTAGCGAATCCCCAGTAGATGGCGCATTTCAAACGATAAAGAAATAAGGTTTATATTCTTTCGAATGACCTTGACGGCCCTGGAAATCGAGTACGGCCGACTATTTCAGCTAATACGAAGTAGGCCGCAAACGGACAGTGAGGGGGTACCTCTTTTATGCTGCTTTTCCCGTCCGGTTAGAGATACAGTGTCCATGATTGAATTCTTCGTGACCCAGGTCACGGCCCACTGCGCATGCGCTCGCGTTCTCTCGCCCCATAGCGGCCCGCTCAATCAGCCCAAAATAGAGAATGCCATTTGTGGCCGCTACGTAGGCTGGAGCGCTATAATCTGACCCCTCTTTAACATTGAATCCTACGGAGATATGTGGTTTTTTGATTTATTATGAAAAAGATTAAGAATTAATAGGCATTTTCAAGGAAATGAAAGGTAAATCAACTCTTTTTATACGTTTTAATCACTTTTTCAAAATTTTTACGTTTGTTTTTCCCGCCGAAAATAATATTTTAAAATCACCAGATGTCAGATGCTCTCGCTACTGAGTCAGCTGTTACAGTTGACAACACGTCCATGAAAAAGACTGCCGGGATAATCACAATTAACGCTTGTAGCTAAGCCAATAGCAAATATTTTAATAACTGGGAAATGGAAAGTAAGTTATTATTTAAATATTTACAATCCATAATGTGGAGAAGTTTAAACAAAGTTATTATTTATCTGTTTCCAGGAATGACTGCCGTAAATGTTGTATTGGACTTTTCACATTTGGAGAAACCAAAAATGTCTATTTATTTTTGGAGAAACTTTATCGTTTGAGGCTTAAAACTAAGTTCTTTAAGTTTCTCGTATCAGCCTGAAATTTAACCGTGTTATATTATCAACTAAAGGTGGAATTATTTTGTCACAGATAAATTTTGCAGAAGTTGGAAGCATGAGTGTCATTGCAATCACACTGTAAAAGAGGACATTTAGAAAGCTTCGGCAAATTGTTACAAATTTCTCGTAAATATGGAATCGCTCCCTCTATGAAGGTCAAAACAATTGAGATAATCAAACAAACTTCTGCTTTGGATATTTTAAACCACCTCTGTCTGATAGTTAAATTAAATCAAGGAGCGGAGAGTAGTAAATCCCAATTCGAAATTTGATTTGTTTAATCAATAAATCTAATATTTGTTTGAATTTGGTTACTTGATTTTAAGAGGCAAGAAAATGACTAAACATTATTTACATTTTTGAGGGACTACTAATTTTTAATTTCAGGTCAGTATATCCCACCCCCAAGGGTCTAGAGACGCCAGTGCATTTATAACCAAATTGTTTACAGGTTCTTTGAAAATGTCAAGCCCCACAATTGTCTGTTAGAGATGAATTCTGTACCTTTATCTGTGTCACTAAAGTGTAAACTGCATACTACACTTGATGCTGATGTGTCATTTATTTTGTAATTATCACGTGATGTGATATGATTTTCAGCCATCTTTCTCACAGAATTTCATCACTTTTTTAGATTTGCAATAAGGAACGCAAAAGCATTTTAATCTTGTTAAGTAAGGGTAACTAAATTGTTGAATAAAAATTACTTAATTTCTAATTACCTGTAAACTGTATTATTACATTTCAATAGTTTGTATAATCTAGTGAATCCATTGACTTATTGATAAATGAAATTCGAAACCATATAAATATATGTTGGAACTTATTCTTAAAAGGGTTTCAAACAATGTAAATCTTAGAACATGTTTATAATAAAAATGAACAAATTCCACCTAAATAAACATTTTATTTTCTTTAGAAGATAATGAAAATTATATAGTTATATCAGAAATGCATGTATTTCTGGTTATATGTTTGGAAAAATGGCTACAAGACAAGGTAAAAGTTGTAAATAAAACTAACTAGGGTTAACTTTCTTGCTAAACAATTTGAAAAAAAAACTGAATTATAACCTAATTTTTTAAGTTATAAATGGAAATATAACTTTCAATTACAAAATAAAAATGAAAAAAATTAGCTTTAAGAATATTTAGGTACTTTTTAGCAGCATGTACTCATCAGTTGTTGAGTTTCCCACCATAGAGTATGATGTTAAATCGGTTGTAACAAGTTGGCAAGCCAAAATATACCTCTCCTCGGAAGAATTGTCCCTAGTGGTATTAATTTCTCGAGATAACCCTTAAAGATATATCTCCGCAATTTAGAGTTATTTGTTAAAAATATTAACCCATTTCTATCCCGCCCGGTATAAAATTTTAATTATAATTAAAATAATTGAGACGAAACGACCAATTTTAATTTATTCAGAATATCATAAGTTAAGTAGTTACAACAGTAAGTTAGACGTACTATAACAATGCACAATTGAATTAAACCCTTTTACAGAACAAGTTTATCAGTTAAATATAATACGAAGCAAATTTTAATGAAAGAAATATCTACAGAGGCTTTTTGGAATTACTCGCTTACGAAATACTTGCCGCATCTTTAACGCTCATTTTATTTCAACACTCGCCCTTGATGAAGATACCGTAGATATCTGGTAGTGGACGACTCGTTCACTTCCTGTTGACGTTGTGACGCATACCACATGAAAAAGACCAATGCCGTCCAATTTCCAATATCATATAATGACTCGCACACCCAAGAAATCATTGACTGCGTTAGAAATCGTAGATATCCAAATATCCACACCAAATGTATTTACAAGAAGCAAAAACCTTACCATCAACAAAGCACAGAGAGCCACTTGACTAACCGCCAGCTCTTAAAGCAATTAACGTTAAATTATCTCCTTTGAATTAACAGAACTATATATAGGTCGTTAAGAAAGTGGACCACCCACAGGGTCTACCCTTTAACCCTCTAATCTCGGCTGACTGCGCTAAAACAAGATTTAACCTTTAAAAAATACCAGATTAGGCCTTCATAAATTCATTAATAAAAAAAGACTTTATTACCTATTATGCTTACGATGCCTGTCTTAATTTCAGTGAATCTAAGCAGCTATCGGTGGTTCTGTGGTAGAGCGCTCGACTGCCAAGCCGAATGGTCTGGGTTCGAAACCTGGGTGGCGCATTTGTTTTTAATCAATAGAGAAACGCTAAATTAGAATTTCTTCGATGCAATAATTTCAATTTCAATTCTATTTCAATTAAACCAAAATTTCCTACTCTATTAAATACGCTTCCGATAAAGCTGAAGGTCTAATTTTCAATAAGGCGTAACAAGTGTCGGTGGTTCTGTGGTAGAACGTCCGCCTGTTAATCAGGAGGTCTCGGGTTCAAATCCCGCCCGATGCGATCGCAAATTGATACTAAGACGAATACCGTGTACAACTGGTGGAAACCCTGCCATTGGACGTTGAGAGGTAGCATTACACTCAGCACTCGGTCCGTCCCAAAGTCATTAAGAAGAAGTTGGAGAGAAAACGCCCATATAAACACAACAGACTCAACATGCACAACCATCAGAACACAAACACAACAAATTCAACACTCACAACCTACGCATAAACATTACAAAAACGTAATACACCAAACCGTCACGACGGTGAGCGAAAAAACACCATCCAAACCAAACCGCAAATGCATCCGTTAACGCTCACCGTCACACGGTGGTTTTGCCAACCCTTTGAGAAACTGCGTACGCAGTGATTACACTTTGCACCGAAAATGCGAACGCGTTCGCAGTCCTGACAGACAGACAGACCCACCCACAGACCCACAGACAGACACGGTCGTTGTATAACCCCTCCTAGGGGACTTTGTCCCCTCGGAGAGGTAAAAAGACGCGTTTTTAGGGTTGGGACGAAGCGCTCCCGGCGGACGACGATGACACTAATCGCTAAACTTTTGATTCGCGCCAATACATGGATTTGAAATTCTTTGAGCGGGCCGCTATGGGGCGAGAGAACGCGAGCGCATGCGCAGTGGGCCGTGCCCAGGTTTAGCTCGAAATATTTAAATCCAATAATGCTCATACGCATCCTTTTGACAAAACAAAACGAAATGAAAGTATTAATATTTCGCCTACCTTAATTCATGAAACAATACATATTTTGTAGTAATAGAATAATTTCCTTTGGGATTAAGGAGTGATTGTTTTTGGCGGTTAACGTGCATATTTTCCTGGATATATTGACCGTTAGTTATGAAATTTTCCCCGGGTAATTTCACCGCTACCAAAGAACTCGTGACGAACCAAAATAAAATGGTGTGAAACAAAACTACACAATATTGCTAATCTAATATTTCTAAAATATGACGTAATCGGAAAGAATGGCCTTGATGTCTGCATTACGAAAATTTATAGATCTCCCGCGCCTCTTTCGAGTGGGGGCCGTCATCTTCCTTTCTTTCATTTTTTAATTATCTCTTTGATTTGGTATTTTTAATGATAACAACCAATATCTTACATATACTTAAGGTAACATTCGTGAAGAGTGTATATTTTTAAGTATACCAAAATAATAAATGGAACACGTTCACAATAAAACAATATTAATTTATTGTAAACAATGGTTTCTTTCAAGATTTTAACAAAAATTAACTTAACTTCAATCTTCGCCAAACGACAAAGATTAAAAGTAATAAATTTCGATTTAATTGCTTTCTACGAATCACCTGTTTTGTACAAATTAAAATATTTTAGATGTGCCTATTAACAGAAGTATTTTTTAATTATAAAAAAATCTGTGGAGGAAAGAAAATTTCAACAATTGATGAACTGCTGAAATTTCAACCTTTTTGGAGATATCTAATACAAAAATGATTTCGAGTCTATTAACAAGTTTTAAAGCCAGTGCACGGGCGGCTCTATCTTTGCCACCTGTATCATGAAAGTTCCACTTTTATTAGTGGTTACCATGCGTATAGCCGATTCTTCGAAAAACGCGACTTTACTGGAGAGCGTGGTGCAACCTATTTATGGAAAAGAAAGCTAAAATTTAAAATAGCCAAAATGATAACGTCGTCAGAGAGCCAGTGTAGAGTATTATAGTTAGACGACTTATAATTTATTTAGTGGAATTTAATCTTAATTATATATCCCATGTAAAAATATTGTTTATAAATGTTGGAATTTATGTTATTGACCAAATTACAAACGATCCAATCAACGCCTTTCTTATTTCGTCGCTAGCGACATCTATTGAAACCAGAGCTACTTTACGTCCAGCCCATAGAGTAGGTCTCCTAAGTCCTAACATCGTTTTTGTGTAATGTCCGTTTCGACATGTTCATGTGGAAATCTTTTTAGGTGAGTCTTTAATAGGGTTGTATTTATTAGTTCATACAAAGCGCGTAAAGACAACTAACTCTTTTGTCTCTTCTAAAAGGTTTGCAAACACATACGGACTGTTCCTCCGCTGGTTCTAGTTCTACAGGTCTGTGTTTCGTTCGGCCATTGTCGCCCTGTCGGCAATCTGGGAGAAAGACGCTCGCGACGCGATACAAACGGGAGAGCTACGCTTATGTTCGCCATCAGACCTGAGCGCCTCCTTCTATCTAATCACTAGCCTAATGTTACAATCTTTTTACGGCGGGTGATATACTTTTTTCCGTATTCAGAGGCCAGTCGTGCGTATCAAAGAATAACTTCTAATAAAAACTGTGTTATCCGCGGGTGACGCAAGATTCGCGAAAAAAGGGAAAAAAATAATTTGCCTATTTAATCGCCTTCACGCCGTGCTTTATCGGAGTTCAAAGTGTTAGCGACAGCTTTTCATCAGCGAAATCAACATCATGATCCTTCACTTGGCTGGCGAGGCTCATAAGAAGCGCTTAAAGACGACTGCTAACTCTATTGTCTCTTCTAATAGGTCTGTAAATTGTATTATTTTTAGTTTGTATAGGGTATACAGAGTGTCTCAATTAGCTCGATCAGGCCATTTTTCTCAAAATGTATTTATGCTAGGGTTCTGAAATTATCAGGGTTTATTTGTTAGGTATGGAAGGTTTTGCTTACTAAATTTCACTAAAATCGAACGATTGTGTGCCGTTTTGGAAAATTTATTTTTTCACCGGTAGGTGTCACGCAAAATGTTCCAATAGAAAAGTTGTAGAGCATAGTCTAAAGTGTAAAAATAATTTGGTTCGGTTGAAAAAGACCTATTTTTCACTGAGTTTGGAGGTCGGGGGAAAAACTATATGCACAACCAAGTGCCGCGGATTAAAAGTAGTTAGCGGCGATTTGCCAGCCTCTTCTATCCAACCCCTCTTAAACACTTTAAAAAATAATAGGCAGTCTTATAATTTTGGATAAGATTGACTTTTAAATTCCGTTCCTCTTTCAATCCATATTATTGCTATACCTCTACACCGTGTGCAAGTTTCAACTCTATAATTTAAACGGGGGGTGCTACATCCCCCCTTTTCTGATTTTGAGCGTTGATTTACATAAAAAATTGATTTCTATTTAAAATACGTATTTATCTTACTTTTAATGGTGTGCCGGGCTATGGCGCTCTAGAAAAATTAGGGGCCCTTGTGCGCCACTTAAACCGCATTTCCGCAGACGTTCGTTTTTGCAGAGCACGTGACTTACTTATCGAAGCCATGTATGGCCAGAAGTAACTAATAAGTGTGACACTTACTTATCGAAGTCGTGTTTGGCTAGAAGTAAAAAATAAGTGTGACACTTACTTATCGAAGTCGTGTTTGGCTAGAAGTAACTAATAAGTGTGACACTTACTTATCGAAGTCGTGTTTGGCTAGAAGTAACAAATAAGTTTGACCATAGACAGTATATATCCCTAAGGGGACGAGAATACGCTCTGATTTTTAGACCCCCACCACAGTCGCTTTGCGGCCAGCTGCAAGAGTTCGTGTGTGAATAAAGACGGCCGTACTTTAAAAACGGGAACTTTCAAGGTCATTTGAAGCGCTTAGAAGCTTACCTGTTTCCCCCCCTCTTTCAATAACAGAGCGTCAGTGAGAGAAACAGCGACGTTAATGCAGTGGAAGGTAGGCGATTTCTCGTCCCCTTAGGGATATATACTGTCTATGGTTTGACACTTACTTACCGAAGTCGTGTTTGGCTAGAAGTAAAAAATAAGTGTGACACTTACTTGTCGAAGCCGTGTACGGCCAGAAGTAACTTATAAGTGTGACACTTACTTATCGAAGTCGTGTTTGGCTAGAACTAACAAATAAGTGTGACACTTACTTATCGAAGCCGTGTTTGTATCAGTTGACAAAAAAAATCCAATATGACCATAGTGCGTACGCGGGTTGTGGGGGCCCGCGAATTTGCCAGAAATCTCGCTTTAAATTAAAATTCATAATGCAATCGAAAACGTAGTTCAGAAATGATCAGAACTAACTAAAAATATATGTCTTAATTTAAAAAAGGTATATACATTGAAATTCCAAAATCTCAAAAATCACTGAAATGGGCAAATTCCCCACTTCTGGGGCTCCGATCTCACAAATGTAATCAATGCCGGCGAGGGCGAGATATTTCCAATCGATTGACGTCGGTGGCGGACACAGTACGTGAAACTATTACACACAAATTCGTAGGGATTGTGTTTAAAAACGCGGTGGGAGAATATAAGACACCGTTAGCCTCATCTGTTTAGTTATTTTTGTACTTAGGTTTTTTCTTTGAATTTTAAAATTATTATTGTTTATTTTGCCCCAGTGTAGAACCGGAAACCCGACAACGAAATGTCCCTAACTAAGGCCTAGTTTTAAGGTCCTTTCCTACCATTCTCCTAATCACGCACTACTACTTCAAAGCTTATCACACGGCTTATACCAACCCAAGGGTCGAGCATAGATGGATTTTTCGGAATTTTCCTTGGATTTGCGGATTTGTAATTTTAGGAGGATTTCTCGGTTTTTAATTGAATTTGCGGATTTGTAATTTTAGGAGGATTTCTCGGTTTTTAATTGAATTTGCGTGTCTTTCCTTAGATATGTATATTTTTATAAAATCTATCTGTATTTGCTGGTTTTGTAAGTTAGTTTGAGAATTTTGTGGATTATGTCTTTAAATTTTGTTATTTGTTAAAATCCAGATTCTTTTTGAAATACGAAATCACTGGCGAATTTTTGTCTGAGTGTATATTGGAATCCAGCAGCTTGGAATCCAGATCATCGACAGCCTTCCAGAGACAGGGTGCCCACCAATGAGTTCCACCACCACCCCCAAATAGGAGAGAGTAAGTAACTGTCAAACCTTATAGTTTATCAGTAGAATTGCATAACTGTGGTGCAATACGCATCTCAACATTCTACAACCTGTGACCTCGCAACAATTGCCCTGAGCTCCGCCTGCTTGCCAGCCCTTTAATTGGCATCTTCCTCAAGCAAATAGTCTTAAATTCATTTAAAATGAACGTCCTTGATTCGTCTGATGTTAGTCAACAATATGTAATTTCAATCATCACTTTCAGATAGGGTGACCACCGAATCCGTTTTTACGAAACATTTCGTGATTGCTAATATAGGAATTTAATTTTTTCAGGCTTTTCTAAAAGTGGTCTTCATCGAAAACCAACGCAACAAATCCTTCCATTCGAAGCAGCGAGACAAGTTCATCAACCAAAAGAGACTTCGCGCAGAACTTAAAACTTGAATCTGGCAAAATGAGCAGCCGAGAATTGAAGAAACACAAATGCACTGAGTGCGTCTATGCCACCAACATAAAGGGAAATTTTATTGCTCACAAAAGAAAACATACCGACGAGAAACCAGTTCAATGTGATAAGTGTCGTAAAGTATTTACACAAAAGAGCCATTTGATAGTTCATAAAAAAACTCACACGGGCGAGAAACCATTTCAATGTGACCAGTGTAGTTACGCATGTTCACACAAGAGCCATATGATTTTGCACAAAAGAACTCACACGGGCGAAAAACCATTTAAATGTGACCAGTGTAGTTACGCATGTTCCCAAAAGAGCTATTTGATTTGGCACAAAAGAACTCACACGGGCGAAAAACCATTTCAATGTGACCAGTGTAGTTACGCATGTTCCCAAAAGAGGTATTTGAATTTTCATAAAAGAACACACATGGGCGAGAAACCATTTCAGTGTGACCAGTGTAGTTACGCATGTTCACAAAAGAGCCGTTTGATTGTGCACAAAAGAACTCACACGGGCGAAAAACCATTTCAATGTGACCAGTGCAGTTACACGTGTTCCGAAAAGGGCTATTTGATTTTCCATAAAAGAACTCACACGGGCGAGAAACCATTCCAGTGTGACCAGTGTAGTTACGCATGTTCACGAAAGAGCCGTTTGATTGTGCACAAAAGAACTCACACGGGCGAAAAACCATTTAAATGTGACCAGTGTAGTTACGCATGTTCACAAAAGAGCCGTTTGATTTTCCATAAAAGAACTCACACGGGCGAGAAACCATTTCAATGTGACCAGTGTAGTTTCGCATGTTCCCAAAGGAGCTCTTTGATTTGCCATAAAAGAACTCACACGGGTGAGAAAACCTTTCAATGTGACCAGTGTATCTACGCATTTTCCCATAAGAGCTCTTTGATTTTCCACAAAAGAACTCACACAGGTGAGAAACCCTTTAAATGTGACCAGTGTAGTTACGCATGTTCACGAAAGAACTATTTGATTTCCCACAAAAGAACTCACACGGGCGAGAAACCATTTCAATGTGACCAGTGTGAATACACATCTGCACAAAAATCCACTTTGATTTCCCACAAAAGAAGTCACACGGGCGAGAAACCATCTAGATGTCCAAAGCGTGGATACCGGGCCAGATACGAGATAAAATTATCTCACCGCGAAAAAGTGCGTCACGCTCAGAGGTCAAGGTGCCCAAATTGCGACCAGACCTTCGCCACGAAAAGAACCCTCCGAGCTCACCTTCGAATTCATGATCTTCCAGGAAACCAAATGGGCGCTTCGACCAGTCACGACCCAGATCCACGACACAGAATACCTTCACGACCACGGCTGATTGAGAGCCTTTGTCGTCAATGGGGAGTTAGGTCTTGCTCGGTGCAGCTACGACGCGTTACAAATGAACAAATTCAATCTTCCTTCGATATATGGGACTCCGCCCATATCGTTAAATCTGAAGTTCCAGACCCTGACGCCGACCCAACCACGACCATACCCATTAAGAATGAATTCTTGGTCCTTAGCCCTGATAACCTCTCAATCGATTGCAGCGACATCAAAGAAGAGCCCTTTATATATCGGCCAAATGGGGATAACAGCCAGGGTGTCTCATTGAACACGAACACTCTCGTCAAGGTCGAATACAGTTCCGAAGAACAAAACTTCTGAATTTTAGAACCAAACTTACGAAGCACGTATATTTCTTATTTTTTCTAACTAATTAAGACTCATTCCACGACGTGTTGGCTTTTTCAGACATGGTCCATTAATTGGTTTTTGCAAATTATTTTATAATTTATACAAAATTCAAATTTAGCCAATCCTATAAATACGGTTAATGTGGGTTCATCCAAAAGGCATAGAGATCCCAAATAGCGAAAATTTTCCGATCGAACGGAGCATTTTCTCAGATCTATTTATCTAGAGTTCGGAAATAGTCGGGTTAAAGATATTTACAAGGGAAAGTTTTAATTTCTTAAAGAAAAAATATTTTGTAGTTCTCTGAGAATAATTTTGTACCATCAGACAAGTTGTAGAGCGTACTTTCGAACCTGGAAAATGCTCAATTTTCAATTTCATATTACGTCCTGAACAAAAACCAGTACTTACTACCTAAAATACATGTATCTATCGCAAGCCCCTTAATATATATCCTGTATCTTCAAATTTATTTTACCTGGTTCCTCAATTCGGAAAATTTTCGGATAAATTTACCTCATTTCATTTTTCTGAAAAGTTTACTACTTTATTCAGTATTCAAATGTAATCCAAGTTGTTAATATTTGAGAATAAATATATTTATTTATACACGAAACTTTACTTCGAACGAAATAAAACGATTAAATTAACGATATTTAGACGAAACATTTTTGCGTAGCCCTGGAGATTTTGATTCGTTTTTTTCTGCGCAGGCGGAGAGACAAAGTTAGTTGCATTTCATTTCGCAATTTACAGGGTGTCTCAGAGAAGTTGGGCACAAATTTTACTTAATTGAACCGTATCCGAGTAATTGGCCGTCACAAATTGACCTCCAAAACGTCGAAAAACGTGCAAATGTGCAGTTTCTATTATTCCTTGGACCCAATTGTTTATTTCACTATGTTTTTCGACAGTCAAACACAAAATAAACTATTTACAGGTTTAATTTACTAAACTTGTTCTAATAGTTTTTTGGACGGGTACGAGACTCCAATTTACAATAAATGTAGTGGCCTCAATAATTAAATTCAAATTTCGAATCATAAACCTGATATGCAATTGTGTAGTTCACGATTGGAGAATATTCCGATATGCACCTTATGTATGGACTCGTTCATGGAAATGCGCTGGAAGCCCGGCGCTTGTATCAGGAGCACTTTCCTCAAAGACAGCTTCCAAATCGAAAAACTGGAAACATACAACCCACGGGACCTGCTACTGCAGAAAGAGACGTTCCAGAAGACGTGGAGGAACAAATACTTACTATCCTACGACAAGTACGAGGCAAGTTGGACATCAATTGCGAGTCGTTCATGAACTTGTCTGACATAACCGTCGAGGACAACCGCACCACCCATTTCATTTACAAAAGGTTCAATCTTTTAATGAGTCTAATTATCCAAGACTAGTCGATTTTTTGTTAGTAGTTTTAGGAGCAGACTAACGACGTCAATTCGTTAAGTACGCTCTTAGTTCCTGACGTGGCTTATTTTCCCTGACGTAATGTTCAATTTACATAATGAGTGGCGCCACGGTCATAAAATCCGCAAGCGACTACCGTTTGGTCACATCAAGTGCAGCTTAGTCTCAACGTCTGGTGGGGAATTGTTGGCGACCATTTTATTGGACCTTAGTTTCAACCACCAAGAGTAACTAGTGAGTCGTACTTCACCTTTTTACATGTACTTTACCAGAGCTACTTGAAGACGTACCGCTAGCAGTAAGACAACGAATGTAGTTTATGCACGCCGGAGTATCCTCACATTTCAGCCTTCAGGTTAGAGTTCATCTTATACAGAGTTTCCTCAGAGGTGGATAGGTCGATGCGGAACTGTTGAATGCCCAGTCAGATCTCCTGTTTCGAACCCATGCGATTTCTATCTTTAGGGCCATATCAAGGACTTGGTATACAAGACTAAAGTTCGAGACGCGGAAGACTTACGTCAACGCTTAATTGAAGCCTGTGACATACGAAACACGGCAGAAATCCGTTGTCGGGTTTGAGAATCTATCGGAACACGTGTCCAAGCTTGCGTACACGCCAAAGTGGCCATTTTGAACAACTTTTGTAAATTCAAAGATCAATTATCATGTTGTTAGGTAACAGTACATGTAAACTCTGTGAAACCCAGTGCCGGATTACTAGGCATAGGCCTATGGGCTCCCACCACCTACTGATCATTATTCTCGTGACACAAGCTTAGCTTCGGGACAATGCGAGATTTTCGTTTTAATACTTTTCTTACATACGCCCCCCCACCCCCATAGCGCTAAATATTTTATTTTTTTTTATGCTTAGGGCCCCACCTTCAATAAATCTGGTACTGGAAAAACCATAACACAAAATGGAATTTTTAACTGTGTTCCTTGGCAATTTAAATCACCTGGTCATTATTTTAAATCTTAACGATAGCATACTTCTAGATGCGAACGCTAAATAAATTTTGCTAGTAGAAATTTTAGTTCACTTAACTCATACGACGTTTTTACTCCTTGTTATTCAAAGAACACGAATTTCTACCCATACCCAACTTTTAGTTCTGGGGTCATCTTGAATAATTAGTAACCAAGACTGAAGTTAGCAACATAATTGACCCATTTTTGATCGCTGTGTAACTATTCGCGTCCGAAACGGGTCTTCATGACGCAAAAGTACCGAACCGTAAAAGGGATCTAATTACGTCTAGCATCTGCTTAAGTTTCTAACTTGCTATAGCTTCCCCAGCAGAGGTGGGAAAACATTGTGAGTGTTCATTTTTGAAAATCCTCCCGAAACGAGTGAGCACTTCAAATACGAAGATCAGTTGATCTTTTTCAGCGAGAAAGAGAAATTGAGCCAGCTCAGGGTGATCGCCGATTATTTCGCTCAGTCAGTGATTTTTCACGGCGCGGTGAGCGAGATCGGCCGATCGAGGCGCTAGCCTGCTCAATTTTATGCGCCGCTTCCCCTAGCGGCGGGATAATTCGTTCACTAGAGAGCGCTAACGGTGGGCTGAGTGAGATCGCGCCGAGAGAAGCGCTAGTTTTTAGTTCCACATCTATATGTATATATAGAGTGGGACTATTGTTTTCGTTAGAATGTTGTGAAGTGTCGGCGTCGGCGTCGTCGTCGTCGTCGTCCACATTTGCAACATCTTCCATATCTTTTGAACGGGGTGACATAACCCCACCGTTTTTTCTAAGAATGCTTAATATGGTTGCCACTATCTGCACAACCAAGTTTCACGGGTTAAATTTTGTTAGCGGCGCTTTGCCAGCCCCTTCTATCCGACCCCCCTTAGGCACTTCTAAAAAAATACGCAGTCTTGCAATTTTGGTTACGATTGACTTTTAAATTTCGTTTAAGTTTTAATCTATATAACCGCTATACCTCTACAATGTGCGCACGTTTCAGCTCTGTCGTGGAAACAGGGGGTGCAAAAGCCCCCCTTTTCCGATTGTGAGCGTTGATTTACGCACGCTGATTATTACCCAACTGAGTGACTTAAAAATTTAATTTTTTTTTAAATTACGTATTTACTTTAGCTCTTACGGTTTGCTAGGTTTCGGTGCCCTAGGGAAATTAGGGGCCCTTGGGCGCCGCATAAACCACATTCCCGCTGACGTTCGTTTTCGCCTTACGCAGAGTGCGTGATTTACGTATCGAAGACGCGTATGGCCAGAAGAAATAAATAAGTGTGACACTTAGAGTGCGTGATTTACGTATCGAAGCCACGTATGGCCAGAAGTAACAAATAAGTGTGACACTTACTTATCGAAGCCGCGCATGGACAGAAGTAACAAATAAGTGTGACACTTACTTATCGAAGCCGCGTATGGCCAGAAGTAACAAATAAGTGGGACACTCTATTCGGGTGCGATTTGAGGTATAACTTTGAAACTGAATGTAGTTATTAGGATGGTCATTGCGGATATTTTACCAGACTTAATTTTAATTTAACCTAGGCTTAGCTTGTTTTGGCCTAATTTTAACGCTATTCGCGTGCGATTTGAGGTATAACTTTGAAACTGAATGTAGTTATTAGGATGGTCATTGCGGATATTTTACCAGACTTAATTTTAATTTAACCAAGCCTTAAATTTTTCTGGCCCAATTTTAACGCTATTCGCGTGCGATTTGAGATATAACTTTGAAACTGGATGTAGTTATTAGGATGGTCATTGCGGATATTTTACCAGACTTAATTTTAATTTAACCAAGGCTTAGCTTGTTTTGGCCCAATTTTAACGCTATAGCGTTATTAATAGATTAGTTCCTAGCGGATTTGAGATACTGAACCCAAACTTAGAATACAGATAACGAAGCTTACGTCTGACGCTATGCTTAACCCTTATGCCAAGGCTTAGAGAAAAATTTATAATCTTCGTTGGATTTGAAGTATGGGGGCTTAAACTTTGCATATACTTAAAGGTGGTTACGTTTGGCACTATGCTTAACCATATTAACACGCGTCAAGGCTTATAGATCCTACACGAATTTTCTTCGTAGTTTGGACTGGATTTGAGATACGGGGCTCAAACTTTTAATACAGTTAAGAGGCTGAAGTTTGACCCTGTGCTTAACTCCTTTAACCCACGCCAAGGGTTAGTGACCGTATGCGAATTTTCTTCGTAGTTCCTATTGGATTTGAGATGCGGAGCTCAAACTTACAATACAGATAAAGAAGCTTACGTCTAACGTTATGCATAAGCCTTTTAACACGCGCCAAGGCTTAGAGAATAATTAATTAATTCATCCATGTGGAACTAATATTACGGCCTTGGCCGACTTGTTTAACATTGGAATTTCTCATCCCACTGAACGACGGGGTAGACTGTTTCTCGGAATTCGCTCAAAGCGCTGTGAGAAAAAAAGTTTCATTTCTTATAAATTATTTCATAAAAAAGTGCATTGAATAAAAAAATCGACAATAAAATATTATTTGTATATTTTATTTCGGAAAAAAACTATCCCGTCGCTCAGTGCGTTGAGAAATTCCAATGTTAAAAAACTAGCGCTTCTCTCGGCGCGATCTCACTCAGCCCGCCGTCAGCGCTTTCTAGTGAACGAATTATCCGGCCGCTGGAGGACGTGGGGCTTCAAGTCTTAGCAGCGAGACAGATTCCTCAACCCAAAAGCGACAGCGCTAAACTTAAAGAGTGAATCTGGAAAAGTAAGCAGCCGAGAAGAGAAGAAACACAAGTGCATTGAGTGCGTCTTTGCCGCTGACCGCCCCGGGTGCCACCCGTTTGGGGGTGATTTGGGGTGTACCTGACCGGAAAAAAATAAAAACTTGCGCAAACTAGAGACTAGTAAGTAGCACACCACGATATCCGCCCATGCTAGCTACGCCACTGGCAGCGAGACAGATTCCTCAATCCAAGAGAGACATAGCGCAGAACTTAAACAGTTAATCTGGCCAAATGAGCAGCCGAGAATTGAAGAAACACAAGTGCACTGAGTGCGTGTTTGCCGCTAGCCAAAAGGGACCAGTGTAGTTACACATCTGCACTCCAGAACTGTTTAAATACGAATCAAAGAACTCACATGGGCGGAAAACCCTTTCAATGTGATTACGCGTCTGTAAGAAAAATACTTTGTTAGTCCACTAAAAAGGGTGAAAAATCCTTTCAACGTGACCAATGTACAGTTCCGCATTTGCGCAAAAAAGCTATTAAATTATCCATCAGAAAAGCAGTCATGACCCAGATCTAGTGGTCGGCATTATCCTTCCATTATCCGAGGAAATTTCGGTTATTTTTCAAATAACTGCCAAAATCAGTTATTTTTATTCGTTTTTTCTACTTCTAGTTAATTGCAAAGATAATTTAATTCAGAAAAGTCAAAAAACAAATGAAGTCCGATAAAATAATTAATCTAAAAAAATGATGTATATTGTTTAATCACTTAAGCTTACTTAGATAGAAAATATATTTTATTTGCAAGTAAGCTAGGAAATTAAGCGGGTAGTAGTAGTTTTCCCTTGGTATAACATCGTAGTATCGCATTCATTTTCCAACTCGGCCAGTAGGCGGCGACACTTCTGCCTAAAAGTTTCTCTACGCACGGTTTTATACTTAATTTTTTTCAAATTATCCTTTAGTCCAAGTATAAGTTGTTTTACCATTAAAGGAAAGTCAGTTAAACCATTTTAAACTCACCTTAACCAATTTAATCTTAACCAACACAGCATACGTCTTCTAACCAAACCTTACTCCCTAACCTCAAAAAACCTAAACAACATATTATTAAGGAATGCACTCAAATTGTTCATGTAGTTAATCGTTTTTATCGAATATTTTTTGGTAGTAACGTCTCAATATGAAGATAATCATTAAAGGCACAGTAATCAAAATGCTTTGTTATACTTAATATTCAGAATTATGTAGAAATAGAATGCATTTTCCAATTCAAAAATAACACGAGCGAACTATTTTTAATATGAACTTGGATATTTTATAATTTGGTTGAATGGGAATTCCGTTGATGGTAGGATATCGAAACGATTCACGAAAGCGCTCAGCTCCGAATAATGTTAATATAAAACTCTAAATTGTAATGTGTTTTATTAACGGCCAATGCAGATATTCAGCAATTGGCGAAAGGAAGTGAAGTCGAAATGTGATCATGAATGTACTCATTTCTACCATAAGTATAGATCTGCAGTTACGAAAAAGGACAAGAATAAATCGTACTATGTTCGTTTACTCGTCCTGCCAAAACGTAGACTCTTTTTTTATATTTGGAAGGTTTTATAATAATTTTATGACGTAAGATATAAATATGAGAATATTCCAATGCAATATTAATTGTTGCTAGTGGTCGGCATTATCCATCCATTATCCGAGAAAATGTTATATAAGTTTAAAAATTTATACTCCGGGGTAATACCTAAAATGATAATTTTCGGTTGGTTAATGATATATTTTAGAGAAATTTTATTTTAAAAAGTACTAATTTTTTTCGATTAGCAAAGCAATTTATTTATTTTTCGTAATCGATTTACGGCAAATATTATAATTCTCACTGTACTTCCCAGCAAACACAAAAGTCCCGGGGATATCCATATATGATCCGAATCTCCCTGGTAGGTCATATCCAAAAATCCCAAAAGATGATATTGTATGGATATCCATGTTTGATCCAAATATCTTACAGTTCATACATCCAAGTTTCAAAATCTAATTCATATCCCGGGGACGTCAGAATATCGGAGACTGCTTATGTCCAAAATAAAAAAAATGGGTAAGTCTCTTTAATATCCCAGGGATATTAATTTCAATTTCCGTTTCCTTATTATTAACATTCGCGTCGGAGCTTCCTAATTAATTGAAACTACTATAAAACTTCTCAAAATATGTAATAACGAGAAATACATATTTTACATAGGCAGGACTACCGATATTATCTGCATAGATTAATTAAATAAACAGCAATTTATTAATATTAGTCTTAAATCTATAAAAAACGAAGTAAAAAAATTTTGTAAATATTTAGAAGAATTATTATCAAAATTCCAATTAATCAAATATGATTATTTTCAAAATTAAAGTAAAAAAGTATAAAAAGTTTCAAACTTGGCGCTCAATTCTTAAGAATATTCTCCCTTTTACATTTTATCCAATTTATAATAATAAATTTATTTTATATTTATACTAAAATAAATATTATTCTTTAAATAATTTTAGTAATTTTAATAATTTTGAAAATTAATATTTTTATTTTATCACGGCCAACTTCAATAGCACGTGCTATAGCGGCAGCCCGTGATCGAAGTTGGCCGTGCCTCTATTTTCATCCATGCGTACTAAATTGTTTTGTTTGGTATTTGGTAACGCCAGCATGGTAACGCTTTTACTAGACGCCAAGGCCCATTTTCAACACGTAGAACACTAATAATTCTGTCGGCAGTAATACGATAAAAACTTAAATGAACTATTAATAAGAGGTAAGCAATTTTTTCATGTTCAAGTCAGTAATACAAAAGTCAATATGACTTTGAAATCTTACAGTTTTCCAACCGTTCACCTAAGCCTAGGTAATTTGTCTTAAATTTCAACCAGCTTGACTTGCACTTTGCATTAAATTTGAGTTTGACGTTGCTGCTGGAGGAAAAATGGTTTAAACAAGTAAAATGTATGCCAATTTTTCTATTACTCTTAATTGTGAAAAAAATAACCCCAACTAGACTTAAAATTTTATTTAGTGTAGCTGGCTTTTTCATTTTGGGGCTCGCTGCTAGTGATAAAATGGATTTACACGAGCAAAATTTTTCAATTCACTCTGAGTAAATCCGTTGGTTCACATTACAGTTTGGAAGGAAGAAAAGGCAAAAAAACTTCAAGATCTAATCACAATGAAAATTATCCTTAGTATATTGGTCTAGATTTCTTCTCATTCTACATCTATTATTCACGAGTAATAATTTATTTCTAGCGGCCGTTAAACGATCAAAATGCGCTGCCAATTCTACGATTGCTGAAATTGAACTAATAATTAGAGACTGGTCACACCATTGCCCAGCAGGAAGTAAAAAAGAAAAACCTAAATAATTTTAATATTTAAATAACTTTCACAATGATTTTGGAAGCAAAGAACTTTTTAAATAAAACCTTGATCAAAGGAAATTTTAAATCTTATAAGTGGTGTATTTAATAAATCTTTTGATATCTTTCGTCATCATGCCTAGCTCCAATCATAATATTAAAAATGGTTAATTTCACTTAATTCTAAATCTTATTAATTTTATTAGTTATGTTAATGTGATGATTCTTGCATTTACACCAATTATTTAGCTATATATAGCTAATAATTGGTTTTAATGCAAGAATCGTCATTTTATTTAAATTTATTTATTTATTTATAAATTATAGTCATTAATAAATTTTTATCCTTTATAAAATAAAAATATATTTATATGGATATTTAAGGAAAATTTAAAAATCCCCAAGACCTCTAACGTACATAATATGGACATTATAAATATCTATAAGATATCTTTAGAATATATATTGGATATCCCTAGGATATATTATATCCTGGTCATATCCTAAATATGTTATTTTTTTAATCCCTGAGATATCCCTACAACATCCCCTGGATATTCAATATCCAGGGGAAATTCCCTGCATCTCCAAAACCATGACATCTGGATATCTATGGAATATCCATGTGACGTAAAACCTGGATATTTGGATATCTCACAGACATCATAATGTCCAAAAGTAACGTGCCATGGATATCCAATGGAGCTATATGTGTTTGCTGGGTTACGTCGTTAGTTATCTTCGATAGCGCTGTAGCGAGAGTTAAAATTTTATTGTTTTTTTAAAACCATAACTTTATTGTCAAAACTTAATTTTTGAACAACCCAACAACTTACCGAATGTAAATTTTGAGTTCTGAATTTTACAACTACCCACTAAAATAGGCCCTTTTTCAAAAAAATTTGAAGCAATATATCATCTATTGTTCATGCAAATTATCATCGATGGTCAGTGGATTTTTTAATTTTACTTTCTATGGGTGACTTACTTTCGTGTCGTTTTTCCATTAGTAAACATTATTTTCCTAAGGCAAATTTGATGATAAATTCAATGATCATTACATTTGTCGAGCAACTTTCCATCGATGATTATGGCGTTTTAGAGCAGTTTTTCCACAATTAACTTTGCCTTTTTAGATCAGTTTACCATAAGACTGTCTTGCTACCCTGCCGAACATTGCTACCAGCACAAAGAAAATCCCATTGGAAGCTAAGTTGCGGTAGCACAAACTCTATATTTGACTTTGATGGGGATTTTATGGAAGCATTTATTACGTACAAGAAGCCTTTAGCGGTAAGATTTTAATGCTTTTATTTATACATAGGTGGCGCCAATTTGCATATTTTAGCGGTAAGGAAATAAACACTTGCTGGTTTACAACAAAGACCAACTTCTAACACTATTTTAAACGATTTGTAAAAATCATTCACGAAATTTTGATTCGGCATAAAAAGAAACACGAAATGTTTCTCGTGGTTTTTAGATAATTTAAAATTTACACTTTCCAGACGGTATATGCGCCATCTGGTAAAACTTCGGGTATTTAATAATCAGCCTATCATGGTGTTAATTAACCCATGTGAAAGGATATTGTCTCTTGTAAAGCGATTGTCGTTCTATTTCCTAGTGATAACTAAGCTTTATCATAACAATTTTCCATTGCTTGACATAATATACAGGGTGTCTTAATTTGAACGGCCCAGGCGTTTTTCTCAAAAACTATAGTTGCTAGAAATGTGAAATTATCAGGATATACTCTCTCGGGGAGGACCCTTTTCTTTTGAAATGTTCAGAAAAATCGTGAAATTGTTCACCGTTTTGAATTTTTTTTTTTCTGAACGATAGGTGGTAGACGAAAATTTTCAATCAACAAGTTGTAGAGCGTACTCGAAAACCTTTAGTGTAAATGGTTTGGTCAAAAACGGAGTATTTTTCATTGAAATAATACGTCATAAAAAAACAAGTTGGTACTACCCAAAAAGGCTTACATCTCATGAAAAAGAAAGATAAACCTATCTAATTTGAAATGATCGTATGTTTGTAAAGATAAAAAAGGGACTGTATTTTTAAGCCAAATCTTTTTAATTAATTTTTATTTAATAACTGATAAAGCACAGCAGGTCTATCTTTATATCATGCTTTAAAAGAATGCAATTCCAATTAATTTTTATTTGTATAAATATAAAACTATTAAATATTATGATTGTCAGTTTAAATAATTAGTTTCAATGGCAACTTATTTTACTTTTACAACATCAGTTTGCACTTGATAAATATGTAGTTAAAACGTATGCCCCACCTTGACACCACCCACAATTCAAGGGTGGTGACGGTGCTGTTTGAACTGCCACGAAAAAAAATATTTAAATATTAAAATCAGCAAAATAACAATATAAAAAAAGATTATAAAATCATAATTTTAATAAGTATATTTAAAATTTTTGTCGTCATTAGACTATGTATCACGCATTTTAATAAAAAAAAGTCTACAATTCTAGCTCGAGTTGTGTTAGTTCGATTAAAGCCCGACAAAGGGTTTCAAAACCCATCACGTCAAGACGAGGAGGAGCGCTAATTGTACAGGTCCAAGTACGTAGCAAGGGCCTTCCGGAACTGAGCACGGTTGAGAATGTCCTTTAGGTACTCCGGAAGGGAATTCCACCCTTGTATGGAGGAGGGGAGAAGTGACTTTCTGCGGACGGCAAGTCTGATGCCCGGAAGGATCAGAGAGGCGACCCGATTCCCTGTTGGGGGGCGACGCCAGTCGGACAGGACTGCCAAGAGGGGGGGGGGCGAGGGCACCACAGGAGCGATGAACCACCGCTATTTACTATAATGAGACGTTTAAGACGGCGGCGCAAAGCTAAGGTATCCCATTTTTGTTCTAGAGCACGTTTGTCATCGACGTACTCCACGCGAATCCAACGCTTACCGCGAAACGAAGGGCACTCCGCTGGATACTGTCAACCGCGTGGCCGCCACTTGTAGTTGGTGGGGACAAGACGGCTGAACAGTACTCCAGTATCGGAAGGACGTAGGCTTAAACTCCTAACGACTTCGTTGCAAAGGAGCAGCGGGACAAGTGTCAGCAGATGAAACCCAAGGCCCTAGTGGTTGATGTGGGTGGACCACTACAAAGTGTCTGTTAAGGTCACTCCGAGATATTTTTGAGAGGAGAATGTGCGCGGGTCAGCGCCTTGAAGGACATATTTCGCTGAGTGAACTGGCTGACCAACTCTGCGAAGAGAGAGAACTGAGCACTCCACTTGCCGATGGTTTCGAGGTTGGATTGAAGAGTAACGCAGTCCTGTGTCGAAAAGATCGGCCTGTTGAGTGCTACATCATCCGCGAAGATGTAAAGTTGAGAGACGACGTTGTCTCCGATGTCGTTGATGTAGATGATGAAGAAGAGAGGCCCCAGGACCGATCCTTGCGGTACGCCAGAGGAACCAGGGAGCCAGTCGGAGGTGGCCCCGGTTAGTACCACTCGAAACTCCCTGTTCTCAAGGTAAGCTGATAGCCAGTTCATGGTCCTACCCCTGAGCTCGTAGTAGTAAAGTTTGGACTTGAGGAGCTCATGCGGAACCGAATCAAAGGCTTTGCAAAAGTCAAGAAAAATGATATCAGCTCGGTCGGCTTGCTCCAGCCCAGAAGTCCAGGCGTCAATGCAGCAAAGGAGCTGGGTATCAGTTCTGAAGCCACTACGGAAACCGTGAGCCGAGATGGCAGACGGCTTTGAGGTCCTGCGACAGGAGTGTAATCGGACGGTACTCCGTTGGGTCAGACTTGTGTCCACCCTTAGGGATTGGCGTGACGTTGGACCGACGCCAGTCATCCGGGATTTCTCAAGCTGGAAAATGACAGTCAGAGGAGCGGCTAAGACATCGGCACACCTGCGAAGGACCACAGCCTGGATGCCGTGTGGGCCCGGAGCTTTTTGTGGTTTGACCTTTGTGAGCCTTTGACCGAGTAGTTTATGTCGAACATTGGTGGGTCACGCGGTTCCAGAAGAGGAACGGTGTCCACATCGTACGATGGAAAAGAGCGCCGGAAGGTGGAAGCCAGGACACTGCAGTGGTGTATGACTCCCCGGAGCAGGAGAGGTCAGGGACTCCATTCACTTTCACCTTCATAGAGACTAGCTGGTAGAACTGCTTTCTGTGGGTGGTCAGGTAGGAATCCACTTTGTCGAGATGATGGGTACGCGCGGCACGGAAGGCGTATTTGACGATGGCTAGATGTCGAGTGAAGGCTGGCATGTTAGCAGCCGTAGGGTACAGCCGAGAACGATTATAGCGACGCTTCGTGATACGCATCAGGCGGCGGAGAGAGGAGCCGACCCACGGGAGATTATGTCGAGAGGAGAGCCTCTTCATCGGAACGTGGGCAGCGATCACATGAGTGATGGTAGTAGTGAGAGCGCTCCACGCCTCTGCAATAGAAGTGGTGGCCGTCAGGTTAACAGTTGCCAGTGACCTCTCCATAGCAAAGAAAGCGGCCTTGTTGAAGTCAGGGACGGAACGAGGAAGGATTCTGGGTGGGGGGCGAACCCCTCGGATACTGAGAAGGAGAATGTCGTGATCGCTGACTCCAGGTAGATTAGAGATGTCCTCAAGTAGGTTGTCGTCAGACACCAGCACAAGGTCAATAATATTGCCGACCGCGTCGTTTACCCTGGTAGGTTCGGTGACTCGCTGGGTAAGATGAAAAAACAACAGCGTGTGAAGAAAGTTTGAAGCCACTGATGAGGGACTCGTGAGAGTAGCCAAGTCAATATTGGGAAAGTTGAAGTCACAAATTATGATGAGGTCAGACTGGCCTTCGGTGAAGCGCCCAAGGATAGAATTTAGTCGCTTGGTGTATAAAGCCGTGGCTGACAAGAACCTATAGATACAGCACAGCCGGAGGCAGGAGGAACATATGTTTACCCTGGCAGCAACCGCTTCTACGTCAGTCTTCAGGTCCAGGGGGTAAGACTTGCAAATGATAATGATTCCTCAGTGGGTTAGGCCGGAGCCTACGTTATTATGAAAACTTAGGCTCCGGTGAGGCACACCCCTTTTATCGGGGACGTATTGATTTTTTCAACGGTGGTTTTTGTGTCCAAGCTTAAAGTACGGAATATTCAAATTTATTAACGGTTGTACGCATTCTTTTGATAGAATAAAATTAATAATTAGAGCCAATTTTGTTCAAAGTGGGGCGTAATGTGGACCTATATGAGGTATGAAATTTCCCAAAAGGAGACGTTGCACTACCCATTCGATTTGTCATGGCAACCGAAAGTGTTTTTAACCACTTAAAAAAAATTAGATTTTTTCCTTATTTTAGCCAAAAATTATTACAATTTAACCCCAAAAATTTTACAATTTCCCCAAACTTGATTAAATTTACCTAAATGTGGTCCAAATTGCCCATTTCCTGATTTTAAATAAAAAAAAAATTCGTAACCGAGAAAATCTCATGCTTTTTAAATTGAGATTTTTTGTTGAAAGTGGTCAAAAATATTTTCGGTTGCCATGACAAATTGAATGGGTATTGCAACGTCTCCTTTTGGAAAATTTCATATCTCATATTGGTCTACATTACGCCCGACTTTGAACAAAATCGGCAATAAACACCTCTGGTAAACTCCTAGTAAATGAAAGCATTATATTTCGTCTGCCTTTATTAATATATTATGACATATTTTGTAGTAGTAGAGGTATTTATTTTGAGGAATTTCGAGTAATTTCCTTTTCAGACTAAGTGAGTAAAATTTTAACGCCCGTCAAAGCCCCGGAAGTGATTCTTACCCGGGAATTTACATCGAACCAGTAGGACTCGCGACAAACAAGTGAAAGTCATAAAATGCTAAATATAACTAGCTAACATTGTGTTCCTAATATTTACAATTATTTTATTCAATAGACGAATCACCTTGAGATCTTTTATTTTTCCCAATTATACTCATTGCCGTTGAAATTATGGTTTCAAACATATAAACCGAGGACTAAGACAGTTTCAGATAATCTGTACACCGAGTTCGTGCATTTAGCACTGTTAAAGGTACATATTTTCAAGAGTTCACGAGTTCCATTTAAAACTGTCAAAGGTACGGCAGTGTACACCGAGTTCGCAGAGTGTCTTACCCCTCGTATACACTGTTAAAAATTGCTGTTAAAATTTACAGGAATTTACCTGGCAGAAAATTACCAGGAAAATTCCTGTAAAATTACAGGTATTTTTTCCTGTAACCGTAGAAAGTAAAAACCTGTTCTAGACACGATAAATATAAAGTACCATTAACAGTAAATTTTAAATTGCTGTTGTTCCAACATGAAATTTCCCATTACGTTTACGGTAATTTAACAATAGAACCTTATTATCCTGTTGTCGCAAAAATTATATTAATTACTACATGATAATTGTACATGAATGGCAATTTTAAATTTAAATAGATAAAACTAAATTATTGATGAACTTTTTTATTTGAAAAACATGATACAGCAATTGAATCAAATCAGGTTATGTGAACAAAATTTTTAAAACATCAAAAAGTGCATAAACCTCACCAAGATTGTTTTTACTAAAAATACTTATACAATTTATAAAATTTAAAGTTCAAATTTTCAAATAAATTAATAAAATAAAATCTGTCAACGGTCGTTAACACTTGTATTTCGGTGAAATTAAATCATAAACGTGAATTTTCTGCTATTTAATACTCTAAGGGTTAGGTTTTCTTCTTCCTGTCACCCTTTAAATTTACTTTCCTGCCACACAAATATACTGGTGGTAGGCCAACTGCAGAAAACGTTGGCCTACCACCAGGGTATTTGTGCGGCAGGTAAGTAAATTTAAAGGGTAACAGGCAGAAAAAAAAAGACATTTAATTTAATTTAACAATTGATGTTTTTTGAAATTATCAGCTTCAGCTTTCTTGTCTGTTTGCCATTGATGGAGATACTCGAAATGGAACTTTACTCAAATCCAGCTGTTTCAGTTTCTCAATCTTGATTTTAATAAATTCAGCCAAAATATTTTTCAATTTGAATTAAACTCTTCATCAGTGTTCAATGTCTTCTATGAGTGTACTGCAGCTTAACAATATAATAATTTTAATAACTGGAAATTCTTTATACAAAATCACAATTATTGAACCAAAAACATATGCACATTAAGCATAGTCATTAAGATTTTAGGCAGGTTCTTTCAGCGGTATATTAGTGATTAAAATACAATTACAATTATTTTTAGTAAAAAAGTTTAAATAGATAACCAAATTTCAAACTCAATTTTGAAAAGGGAGCTAAATGGATTTTTTTTCACCTAGCTTACTCAATGGGTGACCACAGACTAAGATAGATAATTTTTTGAGATATTTAAAGGCAACTTCTCTTACATTTCACCCAGAATCACATTTATTGAATAAAGAAAATGTAATCCCCTACTTCAAGACTTGGGCAAGGTGGTTTTTTAGAGGTGTTAAAACAATAACTTAAATTTTAAAATAAGTGAACTTTTGGTGGTGTACACGCTAGAGCTTTTTTTTCAATTTGATACCATCACTTAAAAACAGCTTTGCCAAAGTCTGAATAACTATGTAAAGTAATAAAAGGGTGGTTAAATATTTTTGGATTCAGTAATTGTGATTTAGGGCAAAACAAATTGAATATATTAAAGTTATCGTAGTGAAATAAAATAGTTTCCTTTAAATGCAGCTGAAAAGAAACATCATTAGTTTGTGTTCACCCATTGAATACGGTAGCAGGTGTAAAATTTTCACTTCGCCAACTTTTTAAAATAAAAAAGTGGTTAAATATCTTTTGGTCCAATAATTGTGGTTCTGGGTTAAAAAAAATCTTAGATAACAGTATTAAGTTGGTTAAATAAAATTTTTCATCTGCTACCATACCCAATGGTCACACATAGACTAACAAAGATAATATTTAACTATAATTAAAGGCAACTTCCCTTACATTTCACTGTAAAAACATTGAAACTTCCTTCACTGCCATAACTTTATTATATGCAGTTTTATTTTCCAGAATCACAATTATTGAAGAGAAAAAAATACGTAACCACCTTAAAATTACCCAACACAGGTATTCAGACTTTGGCAAGGTTGTTTTTAAGTGATGGTGTTCAATTTAAAAAAAATTACTTCAGCTTTTAAATAAGATTTTATTTTGTATCCACCCTATATCATTTACATATCATTTTTTTTATTCTAATTTAACCATCACTTTAAAAACTTTGCAAGTCTGAATAGCTGTGTAGAGTACTATTAACAGAGATAATAATTTCTTGGTTCAGTTAATGTGATGATTCGAGTGAAAAATTTGCATAAGTTAAAGTTATTGGATTGAAGGAAACTTCAGTGTTTTCAGGGTGATAATTAAGGGAAGTTGCCTTTCAATATAGTTGAAAATTATCTTTTTCAGTCTGTGGTCACCCATTGAATATGTTAGGAAGTGAAAAAATTTCATTTAGCAAGCTTTTCTTAAATTTTGGTATCCACGCTGTATCATTTAAAAGCGTGAGCATTTTTTTTTAAATTAATTTTAACCATATCTTAAAACAAGCTTGCCTAAGTCTGACTAGCTTTGTAAGGTAATAATAAAATAGCGAAATATTTTTTGGCTTTAATAATTGTGATTCTTATTGAAAATTTTGCATATATTACAGAATTAGGCTGGCTAATTTTATTTTCACCTGCTACCATTCTCAATGGGTGAACATAGAATAACAAAGGTGATTTTCCACTATATGTAAAGCCAACTTTCCTTACATTTCACTATGAAAACACTGAAGCTTCTTTCAATGCGATAAATTTATTACATGCAATTTTTTTCCCCAGAATTACAGTTATTGAATCGAAAAAAATATGTAACCACCTTTGAATTACCCAACACAGGTATTCAGACTTGGGCATGGTTGTTTTTTAAGTGATGGTGTTCAATTTAAAAAAATTACTTCAGCTTTTAAATAAGATTTTTTTTGGATCCACCCTATATCATTTATATTAAACCTGAAATAATTTATTTTTTTGATTCTAATTTAACCATCACTTTAAAAACCTTGTGCAAGTGAGTAGTTGTGTAGAGTACTAATAACGTAGATAAATATTTCTTGGTTCAGTTATGTGTAGGGAAGCTTGTTTTAAGATTTGGTTAAAATGAATTTGGAAAAAAAATGCTTGAGCTTTTAAATATATGATAAAGGGTGGATACCAAAATTTCAAAATAAAATTTAATAAAAGCTTGCTATATGAAATTTTTTTCACTTCCTAACATATTAATTGGGTGAACACAGACTTAAAAAGATAATTTTCAACTATATTTAACGGCAACTTCCCTTAAATTTCACCCTGAAAACACTAGTTTCCTGCAATCCAATAACTTTGACTTATGTAAATTTTTCACTCAGAATCATCACATTAAATGTGATCCAATCTGTATCGTAAATTTAAAAGCTCAAGCAATTTTTTTTCCAAATTCATTTTTAACTTATCTTAAAACAAGCTTCCCTAAGTCTGACTAGCTCTGTAGGGTAATAATAAAATAGCTAAATATTTTTTGGATTCAATAATTTTGATTCTGAGTGAAAACTTTGCATATATTACAGTATTAGTTTGGCTAATTAATTTTGTTTCATCTGCTACCATACTCAATGGGTGAACATAGAATAACAAAGGTAATTTTCCACTATATTTAAAGCCAACTTCCCTTACATTTCACTATGAAAACACTGAAGCTTCTTTCAATGTGATAACTTAATTGCATGCAATTTTTTTCCCAGAATTACAATTATTGAATCGAAAAATTACCCAACGCAGCTTATCAGACTTGGGCAAGGTAGTTTTTAAGTGATGGTGTTAAATAAAAAAATATACTTCAGCTTTTGAATAAGATTTTTTTCTATCCTACCTATATAATTTATATAAAAGCTGAAGTAATTTATCCATGCAATCCAACAAGCATTAAAAAACCAGGTTCAAGTCAGAATAGCTGTGCAAAGTACTAATAACGTAGAAAATGTTTTTGGTTCAATTGACCTGATGAAAAATTTTCATATGGTAAAGTTACTGGACTGATGGAAGCTTCAGTGTTTTCAGAGAAAAGTCTTCTGTTCACCCACTGAATATGTTAACGAGTGAAAAAATTTAATTTAGCCAGCTTTTACTAAATTTAAGTTTGAAATTTTGGTATCCATTATCGTGTAAAATATACTTATAAGCTATAGCAAATTTTTTCCAAATTCATTTGAATCATAACTTAAAACAACCTTCCCTAAGTCTGATAGCTATGCTAAATATTTTTAGTTTCAATTGAGATTCTTGATGAAATATTTGTATTATTACGACACTATAAATTTCAGGGGGGTTTTAGGGGAGTCGTGGAGATTGGAAGGGAGGGAAGATTCAAAAAGTTCCAAATGTAACCTTGAGAATCTGACCCACGCACTAAACTCGTGGGAAATTTAAATACTATTTCCCCGTGCCGTATGTATCGAATTTATTTGTTCGGGATCCGTAGAGTCGTTATTGTTACGTAGTAGGTAAATGAAACCAATAGTAGTTATGCAAAAATAGTAACTCTTTATTATTGTACTTGTTAACATCGTATGGAATATTGCAAAGGCACATAAAGGATATGGCTGTCGCTATAAGGCCTGATGGGTCGGTAACAGATTGAAATTAAACAGTTCTGGTTAGTTGAGTTTCCGGATATTTACAAGAGAGTTTAATTTTGGGCTGGAGGACTTGGTTTATTTTATACGGATGAATCAGTTAACGTCCAAAATAATAAATTAAAAGTACTTATCAATCTTCTATATACAAAGTCTTCTTCACAAAACACAACACCATTATGATGGTCACTCGGCATTCGCCAACACACACAACGTCCGACACACGGTACTTAAGACCTTTTCACACGAGCCAACTTTTCAAATCAAAATGCTGAGTCAGCAAAAATGGATCAGTGATCCATTTTTTTCTCGCGTACTTTTTTGGTGGATCAACTCATCGAACTTTTATTCACACGAACCAACTAGTTTACTCAACTCAAAGTTGACTCATCTAGTTGGATCAAAAAGTTGGCTCGTGTGAATAGACCTTAAGATTACCTTGGTTAACCCGAATCACACACCATAATTTAAACATTAAATTATAACTCAATGAATCAATAAATAGCAACATACTGATAAATAACACTAAACGTTAATGAAAATTATAACAAGGTATTAATTAAACTGTAATCTGACAAACATCATAATCTCAAAAATAAATAATTAATCTTTCCAATAATATTTCTAATAATTCTTTTTCATACTGTCTCAAAATAAAGCTGACTTGGCTTTATATACGGAAATAAAAAAAAACTATTATCTTTTCAGGGTTCGAAAAAACGAATTACGGGGCTGCCAGAATAGACGCGATTCATTTAAACAAAATGATATTTTTAGCCGGCCCCTAGATGGCCATACTGAGGATAGAAAATCAAAAAATGTTATAAAATGGCAAGATGATCACTCCCGAAAGTTAACGGGTCGTGATAGTATATATTACAGTATTAAGTTGGCTAAGTGTTTTTAACTGCTATTTTGCTTCAAAGTGATAACTATAATATATACAAATTTATCACTCAGAATCATAATTAAAGTTTAAATTATAGCGTTTAACGGGATAATTAAAAAATTGACGCGTTATTGAGTTAAGCCTAGGCGATTTGTTTATACCAATCAAGCATAAATAAATACATTCTTGACCAAATACACAATACAAATATCTACTTAACTAAAATGGCCCCATTTTTAACTTAATTATTACTTTAAAATAATGAAATTTAAAATTCTACTCACTATTTTGTATTTGATGATAATTTGTGTTCCGTGATACGATCATCTTCAATTGCACCACAGCAAAGCCGTTACACTTTGAAACTAGTGGAAACTGCAACCTCCACAAGATGGGGGGCTCAAGCCGTCGGTTACACGGTATTACCGAAATTTTACTGTTAATATAACGGTTAATCGACGAACAGGACTATAGCTGTTGCGTACAGCAACTATCTAGTAAGTCTAACGGTAAAAGTTGGTACTGGAATTTACCTGTTAAAATTTAACAGGCATTTAACAGGAAGCTACAGTAATTTTTAACAGTGTATAACCTTGAGATCTGTCTGAAGACAATTCGAAGATTTTTCACGTCTCTTTCGAATAGACGCGTCATCTTTCGTTCATTTGCTATTTTTGATAACAACGAGTATGTCGAAATATATTACGTACATGTATAAATATGGTAGGGCAAAGTGACCTAATTTGGTCCACGACCAATTTTGAACCACCATTTTAAAACTCTTATAAAAAATCATAGGTTATAGCTCGAACATTTATTTTGAGTTTTAAATAAACCGCCAAACCTCTTCGTTCTTGTAATAAATAATGTTTCAAAATAGATGGCGGTAAATATGTAAAAAACTCAATATTAATCAACCAACCGACTTTGCTAAAAGCCAACATGCGCACGTGGGTAATTCAGGGGGAAGACTACTGTGGCCATTGTCTACTTTCGCGCTATTTCAAGCTGAACTCTTTTAATTTTGTATTGTAACTTATAAAATTAATATTTAAGTGTATAACAGCCTCTTGTTTAGTGCCTAAAATAATTTTTACAATTTTAAATTTAAAAGTAATTAAGTTATTATGTTTTAATTCGGACCCCCGGAACTAAATAAGTTGGACAAGCGCCGAAACTACCCTTTAGTTAGAACCTTATATCTCGTTAGCAATTAATATTATAATTATCAAAATTATTTTAAGCACTAGAGGAAGGTTCCGTCTAATAAGAAAAATATAATTCAATTAGGTAATTGTTAAAACAGAAACGTTCAGCTTGAACGAAAAAGAGGCTTTTACCGTATTCTTCCCCCTTAAGGATAAAACGAAAGGGTACTGGCACCTAACAGCGGTGGTTAAAAAGACGCAAATAGTCAGCAACAAGATGGAGATGCCGCAGCCCACATAAGTGATGTAGGTCAACGCCTGTAAATGTCCGACCGAGAAATCGCTCACGACTCCGTGAATGTCCATCAACAGGGCGAAATTGGTTAAATGGTCGCAGGCGCAAGTGGTATGGTTGATAGTAATTTGATGTTACATCGCATTTAACGTCTACGTAAGTAATTTAGTTTATTTTTAAAATAGTTTTAAGTTAAAAAAAATATATAATTCTTTAAAAAAAAGGTTTTTAAGTAACTATTCGATTTGCCCTATTCTGAACCTACCCTCGACCTATTGTGAACCAATGTAGTACCCAGCAATTGACCATATGTGGACCACTTTATAAACATTTCCTGGACCGGTGCAGAAATTGTTAATATTTGAAATATGCGGGATATTTAAATATATTTAAATGAATCTGAATATTACGCCTTTAGGCTATTACAACTTGAGATAGGCGTAGCCCTAATGGTTATATATATATATAAATCTTTCAAATAAATGTTGCATTTGTTTTCTAAAAAAAATGTTTACGTACAGTTTTATTTAAAATACGTTATTTAACTGTTTTTTAAATAGACCTATGTCTAGTAGTAGGCCTTTAGTTTCAAATTTTAATTAAAAAATAGAAATCTACCGGTACACTTTAGGTCGCTTCCCGGTTCCCTTTAGCGCATGTAGCCCACAAATGTTCAAATTGCATATATTGATAAAAATTAAAAATTAAAAATAGTTAATTTCAAGGACGTCCTTTTTTAAATTAGAATTTCTAAAATGCAACAGTTAAATTAAAAGCTTAAATTTTTTTATGAATATTTCTTTTTAAAATTGAATTTCTCGAGTCCAACAAAAAAGGTGGTCCAGAATTGGTCACTTTTCCTATAATTCTGGAAGAATGTATATTTTTTATATACGGAAATTATAAATGAAAAACGTTCACAATAAAAAATGATTTCACGGTATACAATGTTTTATTTGAAAATATAATCAAAAAGATAATTTCCTTTAATCATAACAAAACGACGAAGAAAGTCATAATTATATTTATATTTTATGGTTTTTTAAGAGTCACCTTTTTTGTACAAATGAAGATATTGCCTATCTACACATAAATTTTGTTTATTTTAAAAAGTATGTTGCAGAATAACAGCAAAGAAATTTAAACCTTTATGGATAAAACTAACGATAGTTATCGAGTCTGGAAATAGTAATAAAAAGGTTTCGAGTCTATTAAAAAGTTGTAGAACATTCGCCCTTTTGCCTAATATATTTGAAATTGGAAAATACTTCTTGATAAGAAACATTGTCTGCTATGTCAAAACTAAGAAATACAAACCTAAGCCTTTTGAAATTTTTAAATTAATTTAGGGTGATAATTTACATGAAAATACGGTACTTAGTAAGCTTCAACTAAATGTTTTTCGAAATATATTTGAGATAATCAATCTTTTGTAATAAACCTTAATTACTACAAACATGGCGATCTTGATCGTGAGAACAGAGATCTTGATCGTGATAACAAAGATATCGACCCTGTTCTAAACTTAAGAATTTGATTATCAAATTACCGAAAATGTTAACTATTTGCACTTGGGCTAATTTTTGCTTCTTAAGCCTTTTCCGTCTTAAAATTGTCATTAAACCTTTTAGGAGCGGCCAACGTGAGAAGTTCATTATGTGCTGGATTTTCGTCGGCAATCGGACACCGTGTGATTTATGGCTTGTTTAGCAGACGAAAATCCAGCAGTTAATGAACTTCCCACGTTGTGGTGATTGAAGAGACCATATCTAGAAAAGGAACACTAAGACTAGGAACTAGTTGACCAAATTGGGGTGTCCGTCACAAATGATGGTAAGTCAGTTGCAAAAATCAAATCGACGTTCTATGTCTCCATAATGACTAACTTCATGGAGGGCCGCTCGGAACGGTTGGAAGTAGTGACGGCGAAGAATCACCTAATTATGGTTCATTGTTAAACCCAGCTCCTCGCTTGCGCTTCTAATGCTTACTTAAGAGTATGCAACAAAGTAGGCTAGTACATAGTACTCTATGTCGATGTTGTGATGACCTTGTCTGCGGTATCTGGGATAGATATTTCCTTTGTTGTTGAAGTCTCACACAGCTCAGAGAATATCGTTTCAACTTGATCTACTGTTAGGATAGCTGCTCTAGTAGCGTTACGATAACTTAGACCGACCAATAATGTGACCATTAATTAAAGAGCGCTTTGGTTGGAATAAACAGTGTCGCTTTAAATAATAAATTGAAAACTGACCTTTGTACAAACCAACACGATGGAAAACTGAAGTTATGTAAAATCAAGTTTTCGACAAACTAATATACGTTATTGCAGCAAACGGGAAATTATTGAAGCTTGGATTTCATGCGAAACTGATTAAATGTTTTATGCTGATAAGCTACAAATTAGGCACGCAACAGTGGAGGAACACTTTCGTTGTTGCAGAGGGACACTTTCGTTGCTGCAAAGAAAGAACAACGTGGCTGCTTTTCCTCTTATTAAAACCTCAATATTAAGTACTGAAACTGCTGATGCTGAACGCTTTTCAAGCAAAAAAAAAATAAAATTTTGCACATTATTACAGCTGATAGTGAACGTTTTAATGTCGTATATGGAACATGACCCCCTTTATTTATACAAATTCTTCTTAGAGTGAATATTTTTCTCGGTTTTTCCACGACGAAGGCCGAGACAGCGAGAAAACACGCGTGACGTCGGCCGGAACTACCCCTCCTTGTCCTGGTGAATGTGCTCGCAGTGTTGGTTTTTCTCTCTGACTGGAGCTAAGTCTTGGTTTTTGACTTTCCCAAAGCGTAGCAAATACCACCGTAAAAAAACCAAATAAGAACATAATATTGTGCAATTTGTAGATTACCTTACATTCACCTGATCCCAGAATGTAATCGCAGTATTCTTCAATCTCGGGTTTCTGGAGCGCGTCTTCTATGGTGTCTGTGAGTTGTATTCTGCTCGTCATCAGCTCACCCTTTACATTGTAGAGGTGGCGGTTCCGCTACACCAGAAGCCAACAGACAGGGGCAGTGACCAGGGGGGCTTATAAAAGTAGACGCTCTAGCGACATCTACATTCAATAAACCGCGAAAGGACAGCGACCAAATCTCTTTGAATAAATGGTTCAAAAAAGTCAATGCCGCCTTGAAAATCAATAGCGTTTTTAAAAGGCAGATCTTTTCTCTAATTTTACAATTAGGGATTGCAATCCAGCAAAGTTTTCAATCCAGCTGGATTTTTGCTGGACCGACATCAATCCAGCTGGATCCAACGCGGATCCAGCAATTTATATATTTTTCAAAAAAACAAAGAATTTTATCAAAAATGCCCAACAAGTTAGAAATATCGTTGCAACATAATTTACCGTAACCATAAGCACTCGGCCCATCTCAAAAGTAAAAACCAAATTAGGAGTTGGAGAGAAGAAGCCCCATACATGTACATACACGCAACATTCGCCCATGTTTGAACACAAACACAGTACACAAAACATTACAAAAGCACGAATTCGAATACAAACATTCAAAAGCTGGATTACACTAACAAGTAAGTCAAAACCGTCGTTAAGGTGGGCGTTAACGTTAAAAAAATATAACAGATGTAACGAGGTTTTTAGCCGTTACACCTGTTTTGATCTGGTGATTCTTTTCCCAAGTTGATGAAACTGCCGACGCGGTGAATACACTTAGCCAACAGACACAGCACAAAATTGTAAAACCCCTCCTAGGGAACTCTGTTATGGGAAAGTCTTATTAGAAGTAGGAGCTATAAAATATTAGTCTTGAAGTATTTAAAAGGATTAAATCAATCACGTTTGTATAAATTGAAACGCACGTCGGTTGGGGTTTCTATCTACACCAACTAGTTAAGGAGATTCTTGTTCACATCTTGGAAGAATAAGGCAGACAATTAAAAATAAACCAGACTATTGTAAATACTGGCAACTAGCTACATTTTATTAAATATTAAACCACAAGAGGCCTTTTTTTAAACTTTTCTGGAAGTACAATCTCAAGAAACTAATGGTATTGATGGTCTTGTCTCACGCAGGGCCGTAGCCCACCTATCGAAGCGGCAACGTATTCTTCAAGGAATCGCGATTCACGTGCCAATTATTTAAAAGTTAATTACTTGCGAATCCGCATCGCTGGATCCAGCAGACCGAGAAATGCGCTGGACTCTGTACAAACAGTAAACAGCGCCACCAACTCTGATCATCAACCTATACTGCTGTCACTTAACACAAGACTTCCTAAAACAAATAGCAACATAAGCGACACATGGCGTTTCAATAACTCTCTGCTCTCTGATGACAGGTACAACAATATTTTTAAAATAACATGGGAAAATCGTGTCAAGGAATTACCTAAAGGAGACGAAAATGCACTATTATGGTGGGAGAAAACAAAAAATATAAAAACAATAACAAAGGAATATACTTACCGTTCGAAGCTTAACCGAGTAAACGAATCCAAACAGATCTCTAACAAGCTGATTAACGAACCCAACCTTCCGGAAAATGAAAAAAATAAATTAGTAAAAAGACTTGAAGAATTAGAAAATATAAAGGTCGACGGAATACTGACCAGAATAAATATAGAGAATGCAGTCGCGGTTAAATACCCATCGAAAGAACTCTTGAGGGAAGAAAAAAACAAAGCCGCTAACACTATGTCGAGCGTCAGAATGGAGAACGGCCACGAAACTACTACGCAAGCCGAACTCTTTAAAGAGGTAACAAATTTTTACACGAACCTATTCGCCGACGAAAACACGGATGACTGTCGGGAGTATATAAAAATACTCCCACAACTCTCCGAAGAGGAGTCTAAAGAATGCAACAGCACTGTCCTAAAATCCGAGGTAGATCAAGTAGTCAAAGCCCTACCAAAAAAGAAATCCCCAGGCAAGGACGGTCTCACAAACGAGTTTTACATACACTTTTGGCCAATTATAAGTGAAACTTTATTTTATGTTTTTACTTCTATTTTAACTTTACAAAATATACCCAGTTCTTTTACTATGGCAATAATCATACTTATATACAAACACGGTGATCCTAAACTTTTAAAAAACTGGAGACCGATCTCACTCTTAAACTCGGATTTCAAAATTCTTTCAAAAGTTCTAGCGAATAGAATTCGTAAGACAATCGACAAAATTATCGACCCCGATCAAACATCAAGCGTCCCGGGACTTAGCATCCATTCAAACCTAAACATTATAAGAGACGTTGTGAATAATTTTAGCTTTAATTCAAATGAAGGCGTGGCGATATTATCCCTCGACCAAGCAAAAGCGTTTGACCGCGTCAAACACTCTTACCTTTTCAACATTATAAGACACGTCAATTTCGGACCAAAAATTACAAATTTCGTCAGAGGAGTATATTCGTCCGCGGAAGCGAGGATAAAGATTCGAAACACGCTGTCTTCAAAATTCAAAGTTGCGAAAGGAATCCGTCAGGGCGATCCGCTCTCGAGCTTCCTTTTCAATCTCTCCGTTGAACCTTTCCTCTGTCACCTACGAAAAAATCTAAATCCGTACTCCATCAACTTACCTTTCATCCCGAGACCGTTGAGCGTTATATCGTTCGCGGACGACATTAATCCGTTTATCGCCGATAATAGAGGTTTCAAAATTCTAAATGAAGAATGCGAAAACTACAGCGCAGTCAGCAACTCAAAATTTAACCTCGACAAAAGCAACGGTCTCTGGTTAGGCGACTGGAGGAACAGATCCGATACCCCGATAAATGTTGTTTGGAGCAACGAAGAAATTAAAATTCTAGGTATTAATTTCACGGTCAGTGAAAATATACTACAAAACCACGTTAATAAAATTGAAGAGGAAGCCATGCAATCGTTTAATAACGCCATCAACGTAGCCGAGAAATTGGCGTACAAATCTAGAGCCCAGCTAGCCAACATCATCCTGTCCAGACTCTATTATATTTTGCCAATAATAGCTATGCCCGTTCGAACGTCAGAAAGAATGTTTCGAAGCTCCATCAATCTAATCTGGGCAAATAAACGACACTGGATTAACGCCGAGAACACCATGCAAAGTCTTGCCATTGGCGGTTTCGGTTTACAGACACTATTAAATCGGTGGAAAGCTTTCTCAATCTCGAAATTATTTCGCCTACTCGACGGAAGGTGTCATCCCGTGGAGAGCGCCTTCACGCGATACTACTTACGTCAGACAAACATTTACAATTTCAGCTATGAAGTGCTAGGAATGAAGAAAATCGAATTAGTCTACCAACACATACCAAAGTACTATATGAACTTGTTCGATTTTTGGCACACCTGTCCTTTCCGTTTAAAGAAACCGACGGACATTGAGACCATTATAAGACTCCCCATACTATACAACCCGTTTTATGTGATCGACTTTTACCACCCGAAGTGGAAGACCAAAAACTATTCTTTTATTGGTGATATTTTTAACCGTGAAACCTCTGACTTTTATAATCCCTTTATTAATAAAGGCCTTAGGGCCCCGACGGAACGTTCTTTGTCCAACCAACTTAAGAAAATAATTGAACTTATTAAAAATAATATACTTCCTGGAAATTTAAACAACATAGACTATACAGCAACAATTCCTAAATTTGAACTAGAACTAAATTTTAAAGGCCAGTGGCTCCCCATAGATAAGATTTCAAAACACCAAGTAAAAGATTATATTATGCCCGAAACAAATGTTTTACGAAATAGAATTTTAAAACTTTTTAACATGACCGACAACTTTTACTTTCGACTAACCCCCTTATGGTACCCTTGTTTTTTCGCCAAGGAAAATAACATTATTTGGCGAATTACTATGGGAAATGTAACAACACCTATTTTAGCGAAAAAACTTTTTGGCCTCAGTGATATATGTCCTTTCTGTGAAAAAAACCCCGGTGACTTAATCCACATATTTATCAACTGTACTATTACTCAAACCTTTTTAAACACATTCTCACAATATATACACGATTTTAATCCTAATTTTACCCTGGAAAATAAGATATATTGGCTTTATAAAAGCGATGAAATACCTTTTTACAAATTGACTTGTATCCTAATCAATGTTCTTAAACTGAACCTGTATTATACATATCACACCTGTATGAATGAAAAACTTTTAGACCCGCTAACCAGCCTTAAAAACTATTTTAATAAAAAGGTATATCTGTGTGCCCTTACCTCCTTTGAATTTTACAAAAAAGATGATCAATGTACTTTCTTGGAATTTGTTAACACCGGGATATGTACTCGCAAAAGCGAAAGCATCGTAATGTTACGAAAAATGTGAAATTGTGTATCAATATCATTTGTAACTTTTATTAGCGTTAAATAAATGTCCACCAGGTGTTTACTGGTGGGCTTAAAAAAAAAAAAAATATGGTTCCCCCCAGCCTACCCACTGCATTTAATTTAAATACGTCGGATTCTGAAATATTCGAAATCTCCCCCCTTGCTAGCTAAAAGTATCGTTTTGGTAAAAAAGAGCCTAGTGTATTATAAAAACGGTTTATTTTTCTACGACATTCTATGATTTGTAGAGACCATGGCGAATAAATTGAAAAAGTGGCCCCCAACTTTTTACATCAGGTGTGGATTCTTAGCGCTAAAAGGGTTATAACAAACGAGTGTTCCCAATAAAAATGTTTTTTTTTGCGCGTAGAATTTTATGGAGGCCCATAAACTAGTAGCGGGAATAGAACCTCTTAACTATTTCAGTTTAAACTACGAGGGATTCTCATAGATTTTTGTTTTTACATCCCAAATGGGCCCTACGTATGGGGGTGCCCCTCAAAGTGTGTATGGGGGGGTCCTTTTGGGTATAAAAACCCAGGGATTTGGTCCCTAAGACATCACAACTCTGTTCTTTTTTTGTATCCAACCAAGTCCACTAGAAATCCATCTCCGCTGTTCTCGGATGAGGACGTAGCCATGTAAGTTTTTATCAATTTTTATATTTTTAGCTTGGTGATCTATTCCAAAATTAAATGGTAACCCTGTATGCGTAACAATTTCAATATGCAAGATACTCGAGAATGGTAAAATAGTCTATATTTAAAGTTAAAATGCGAAAACTACATTTGTAGTGTTCAATTTAAAAGAAAATTACTTCAGCTTTTAAATAAGATTTTTTTTTGTATCTACCCTATATCATTTACATATTATTTTTTTATTCTAATTTAACAATCACTTTAAAAATTTAGCACGTCTGAATAGCTGTGTAGAGTACTATTAACAGAGATAAATATTTCTGGGTTCAGTTAATGTGATGATTCGAGCGAAAAATTTGCATATGTTAAAGTTATTGGATTGAAGGAAACTTCAGTGTTTTCAGAGTGATAATTAAGGGAAGTTGCCTTACAATATAGTTGAAAATTATCTTTTTAAGTCTGTGTCCAACCATTGATTATGTTAGGAAGTGAAAAAATTTCATTTAGCAAGCTTTTCTTAAATTTCGGTATCCACCCTGTATCATTTAAAAGCTCAACCATTGTTTTTATCAAGTTAATTTTAAACATATCTTAAAACAAGCTTCCCTAAGTCTGACTAGCTTTGTAGGGTGATAATAAAATAGCTTAATATTTTTTGGGTTTAATAATTGTGCTTCTTAGTGAACATTTTGCATATATTACAGTATTAGGTTGGCTAATTATTTTTTTCGCCTGCTACCATTCTCAACTGGTGAACATAGAATAACAAAGATAATTTTCCACTATATTTAAAGCCAACTTTCCTTACATTTCACTATGAAAACACTGAAGCTTCTTTCAATGCGATAACTTTATTACATGCAATTTGTTCCACCCCAGAATTACATTTATTGAATCGAAAAAAATATGTAACCCCCTTAGAATTAACCAACACAGGTATTCAGAAGAGATGGTGTTCAATTTAAAAAAATTACGTTTTTTTTGGATCCACCCCTATATCAGTTATATAAAACCTGAATTTTTTTTAATTCTAATTTAAACATCACTTTAAAAACCTTATGCAAGTCAGAATAGTTGTGTAGAGTACTAATGACGTAGATAAATATTTATTGGTTCAGTTATGTGTAGGGAAGCTTGTTTGAAGATAAGTTTAAAATTAATTTGGAAAAAAAACTTGAGCTTTTTAAATATATGATACAGGGTGGATACCAAAATTTCAAAATAAAATTTAATAAAAAGCTTGCTAAATGAAATTTTTTCACTTCCTAACAAATTCAATAGGTGAACACAGACTTAAAAAGATAATTTTCAACTATAGTTAACGGTAACTTCCCTTAAATTTCACCTTGAAAACACTAAAGTTTCATGCAATCCAATAACTTTGACTTTTGAAGATTTTTCACTCAGAATCATCACATTAAATGTGATCCACTCTGTATCGTAAATTTAAAAGCTCAAGCAATTTTTTTTTCCAAATTCATTTTTAACTTATCTTAAAACAAGCTTCCCTAAGTCTGACTAGCTCTGTAGGTTAAAAATAAAATAGCTAAATATTTTTTGGATTCAATAATTTTGATTATGAGTGAAATATTTGCATATATTACAGTATTAGTTGAAAAAATTTCATTTATGTCCATTTTAAATTTTGTTGTTGTATCGCATTATAATATTTTTTGGAGCGTAAAAGAAAAATAATTTTTGTAATATATCATCTTATAAAAATTTTTGGAAAAAATAAATATTTTTATTATCTTATAAATCAGACTCGTTATTTCTCCTTGCTCGCGTCATTTTTGTTTTTAGTTTACGTAATTAATAGTTCATTGGGTCCATAATAACGTAGAAAATGTGTTGGGTTCAATTGACATGATGAAAAATTTTCATAGGGTAAAGTTACTGGACTGATGGAAGCTTCAGTGCGAAATCTTAATAACATGTTCTAAGTTTTTTTTTAAACAAGTTTATTTCTAGAAATGAAAAGGACATGTTTTATCGAGGCAAACTTTTTCTGTGTGAATGGAGAAATGATAATTAAAGAGTTAGCTATTTACGATACGGAAACGGAGAAGCATAACGTCTGGACCTTTAAACCACCATATCCATATTCCAGTCTTACGGAAGAAGATAAATGGCAGTGTAGATGGTTGTATTGGAACATTTGCGATCTCCGTTGGGACGACGGACGGGAAGACTACAACAGCCTAGGAGCCATCGCAAATTATATAAAAGAACAAGGGTTCACGTTTTTTTTGTAAAGGTTTAGTAAAGGCCAAAGTTTTATCGGATTTCATAGGAGTTAACGTCAAGAACGTCGAGGATTTAGACTGTCCTAAGATTTTTGGAGAGAAACCATGATAAAAGGGGAAACATGCTGGGATGAAAGAAGGAGGAACAGTTCCTCCTAAACGTTGGATTTTTAAATAAATAAATTATGAATTTTAAAACCGTTTAAAGTCTCTTTTCATTTGGTTTTTCACAATGTGTTTCTCTTCACTTCTAAAAATACTTACTTAAGTTAGTTTGTATGAAATACTTACTAATACCCGAAAGATGGACTTTAGAGTGGATAATATTTGTAAATATCATTTCGAAACTAATAATTTTCACGCTTTATTTAAGTCAAGCAATTACATTTTTAAAAATGAAAGAAGTTAAACAATACACATATAGTCAGAAAGATATTATAAAAACACTAAAATGAAAATTAAATGAAAAACTCTTTATTCAACTTTAATACGTTACGCTATTTAAGAAACGTAATTTTAGAAAACAGACATAACGTAAAACCAATGTGATGAAACAAAAATAATATTAAAACGACTTATATTTTCTTACACACGATTTTTCGGTACCACACAGCGATTTTGTGAGATTTCACAACGGCGCAATTATTAGGGTCACGGTGAAAATGACAATGTTTAGGAGCACTTATACAAAGAATGGTAGATAATTTAGGACAGTCTAAATCCTCGACGTTCTTGACTTTAACTCCTATGAAATCCGATAAAACTTTGGCCTTTACTAAACCTTTACAAAAAAACGTGAACCCTTGTTCTTTTATATAATTTGCGATGGCTCCTAGGCTGTTGTAGTCTTCCCGTCCGTCGTCCCAACGGAGATCGCCAATGTTCCAATACAAACATCTACACTGCCATTTATCTTCTTCCGTAAGACTGGAATATGGATATGGTGGTTTAAAGGTCCAGACGTTATGCTTCTCCGTTTCCGTATCGTAAATAGCTAACTCTTTAATTATCATTTCTCCATTCACACGGAAAAAGTTTGCCTCGATAAAACATGTCCTTTTCATTTCTAGAAATAAACTTGTTTAAAAAAAAAACTTAGAACATGTTATTAAGACTTCGCACTGAAGCTTCCATCAGTCCAGTAACTTTACCCTATGAAAATTTTTCATCATGTCAATTGAACCCAACACATTTTCTACGTTATTATGGACCCAATGAACTATTAATTACGTAATCTAAAAACAAAAATGACGCGAGCAAGGAGAAATAACTAGTCTGATTTATAAGATAATAAAAATATTTATTTTTTACAAAAAATTTTATAAGATGATATATTACAAAAATTATTTTTCTTTTACGCTCCAAAAATATTATAATGCGATACAACAACAAAATTTAAAATTCAACTAATACTGTAATATATGCAAATATTTCACTCATAATCAAAATTATTGAATCCAAAAAATATTTAGCTATTTTATTTTTAACCTACAGAGCTAGTCAGACTTAGGGAAGCTTGTTTTAAGATAAGTTAAAAATGAATTTGGAAAAAAAAATTGCTTGAGCTTTTAAATTTACGATACAGAGTGGATCACATTTAATGTGATGATTCTGAGTGAAAAATCTTCAAAAGTCAAAGTTATTGGATTGCATGAAACTTTAGTGTTTTCAAGGTGAAATTTAAGGGAAGTTACCGTTAACTATAGTTGAAAATTATCTTTTTAAGTCTGTGTTCACCTATTGAATTTGTTAGGAAGTGAAAAAATTTCATTTAGCAAGCTTTTTATTAAATTTTATTTTGAAATTTTGGTATCCACCCTGTATCATATATTTAAATAGCTCAAGTTTTTTTTTCAAAATTAATTTTAAACTTATCTTCAAACAAGCTTCCCTACACATAACTGAAACAATAAATATTTATCTACGTTATAAGTACTCTACACAACTATTCTGACTTGCATAAGGTTTTTAAAGTGATGTTTAAATTATAATTAAAAAAAATAATTTCAGGTTTTATATAACTGATATAGGGGTGGATCCAAAAAAAACGTAATTTTTTTAAATTGAACACCATCTCTTCTGAATACCTGTGTTGGTTAATTCTAAGGGGGTTACATATTTTTTTCGATTCAATAAATGTAATTCTGGGGTGGAACAAATTGCATGTAATAAAGTTATCGCATTGAAAGAAGCTTCAGTGTTTTCATAGTGAAATGTAAAGAAAGTTGGCTTTAAATATAGTGGAAAATTATCTTTGTTATTCTATGTTGACCCGTTGAGAATGGTAGCAGGCGAAAAAAATAATTAGCCAACCTAATACTGTAATATATGCAAAATGTTCACTAAGAAGCACAATTATTAAACCCAAAAAATATTTCGCTATTTTATTATTACCCTACAAAGCTAGTCAGACTTAGGGAAGCTTGTTTTAAGATATGTTTAAAATTAACTTGATAAAAACAATGGTTGAGCTTTTAAATGATACAGGGTGGATACCGAAATTTAAGAAAAGCTTGCTAAATTAAAGTGATTGTTAAATTAGAATAAAAAAATAATATGTAAATGATATAGGGTAGATACAAAAAAAATCTTATTTAAAAGCTGAAGTAATTTTCTTTTAAATTGAACACTACAAATAAAGTTTTCGCATTTTAACTTTAAATATAGACTATTTTACCATTCTCGAGTATCTTGCATATTGAAATTGTTACGCATACAGGGTTACCATTTAATTTTGGAATAGATCACCAAGCTAAAAATATAAAAATTGATAAAAACTTACATGGCTACGTCCTCATCCGAGAACAGCGGAGATGGATTTCTAGTGGACTTGGTTGGATACAAAAAAAGAACAGAGTTGTGATGTCTTAGGGACCAAATCCCTGGGTTTTTATACCCAAAAGGACCCCCCCCCCCACACACACTTTGAGGGGCACCCCCATACGTAGGGCCCATTTGGGATGTAAAAACAAAAATCTATGAGAATCCCTCGTAGTTTAAACTGAAATAGTTAAGAGGTTCTATTCCCGCTACTAGTTTATGGGCCTCCATAAAATTCTACGCGCAAAAAAAAACATTTTTGATGCGAACACTCGTTTGTTATAACCCTTTTAGCGCTAAGAATCCACACCTGATGTAAAAAGTTGGGGGCCACTTTTTCAATTTATTCGCCATGGTCTCTACAAATCATAGAATGTCGTAGAAAAATAAACCGTTTTTATAATACACTAGGCTCTTTTTTACCAAAACGATACTTTTAGCTAGCAAGGGGGGACATCCACTGTGTCTTTTTTACGCGCTGGGGGGGGGGGGGGTAAGGGCCATTCTCTAGCTACCCTTTACCCCTTAGGGCCGATATTCCGTAAGACGGATAGCTTTACGCATCGTGAGATTGTTTGAAAATAATGTTACACGGGGAAAGTGTTTGTCGGCGAAAACACAAAAGGCTCGACCCATTGAACTATTTGGATTTATTACATAACACCACTCGCACGTGGAGTAAAGTGTTTGACAGATGCCGTAGGGGGACATTCCCTAAGACGGATAGGTTTTTGACAAGTGGTTGAGAAATAATGATGGACCTATTGACCTATGGGTAAATAGGCCCATTACTCGGGTTTATAGCTACTAGCTGTTTGCATAACATCATGTCAGATGATTCCACCACCCCTACCGAATAGGGACGCTAAAGGAGAGATCCTCCAACTATCGATAAATCATATGACCCTATTGACCTACCGAAAATGAACGCAAATGGGGTCTATATATAAGACATTCACCCCCGTCATCCATCGGCAGTACACTACAACCCGTTTCTCGAGCATCATGTCTAAACGAAGCTGTGTAGATAACGTTCCAGGGCCTACTAAAATGTTTAAATTTGACCCGACTCAGCGGAAAGTTAACCCTCGGTATTCACTTTCATCCGAGCTTTTCGTTACTACGGGGTTTACGTCTGAACTCGATATATCTGTAGCTCTATGCAATAAAATCACACACCAGGTCTTTGAGATGTCTTCGCGCGCCTGGGACGATTTATACGGCCACTGGGAACAAATAAATGATCCAAAAAGGCTCCCCTTTCGATCACCGTTCCCGCTATCTGATGCGCTAGTGACCCCCGCCATGTCTGACCAAAAAGAATTAACCTTGCAAAGTACGATATCCGAAGCTTCGGTCGTAATCAAAGCGCCTGAAACACGAGAATTGGACAGACTCAAATATTTCATTAATTCGCACATTCAACTCCTTAAAGTGAACCAAAAACTCTTTGAATTAATGGGTTACGTTATAACCGATAATTATCGTAAAATTTACGAAATATCGTATAAAGAACCATGCGCGCCCAACAATTTATTTCTATCGGTTGAACATGAAAGGTATGATACCGTTGTCCGCTATGCGTCCAATAACGTAACAACATTTAAAATTATTGACGATTTTAAAGAAACAGTTGCCAACCAAAATATATTTTGCGTATTTATCTTGTACAATTTGTTCGCTATGGTATCTACAAACCATAAATATATTAAAACTAAATTGTTTTATCTTTAAGCGTTTTTCATCCGCTTAATGTACTGTAACTTTGAATGTATAAATAAAACCTTATAATTTGTATACACTCTGCTCTTTTTTTCCAAAACACTTTTACCGATCACCACCCGCTATTTTACAGTACCCTTTTACAACCCTTAGGGGCTCATATATAAGATGGAAAATAATGGGTGGAAAAGTGTTTGTCGGCGGAAACCCTATTTATTACCAACTCGAAAGACAGGGGCCAGACATTCACTATGACGGGCCCATTTAACGGCTGTTTGCATAACATCGTGTCAGTCCACACCGCGTGCCGAATAGCGACAGATAACCTATTGACCCAGGTTTTATGATGGTAACATCGTAAATCATCTAACCTCGTAAATCAGCTAACCTTTTGACCCCGCCGAAAATGTACGCAAAATGGGGGGAATGCTTACCCCCACAGGGGCCCGTTTCACCCCCGTTTCCCCCGCCTGCAGGGGCCCCTATCGGTAGACAGACTCACTTATCTCTCCGGTTTAAGCCAGGTTGGTTTCTATCTATAGTTTTTAAAAAGTTTCTTAGTACGAAAGGACCAGACTCTATGAATTATTTATATTATGTTAATTAGTAAAAACTTCTTTGGTTAATATGGCAGATTAGTGCGTTGAATTTAAGCTTCATTCATAAGACGGTGTCTTTTTTAACAGTTTTGTTAATTTTAAGTTATACTTTGATATTAGTGTGTCTTCTAGTAAGTGTCGCCTTCTTTACTTTATTGGAGCGTAAAGTTTTAGGTTATATTCAGGTCCGCAAAGGACCTAATAGGGTGGGTTATATAGGTCTTTTACAGCCCTTCTCAGATGGTCTAAAGTTGATAACTAAGGAGCAAATTTGACCGTTGTATGCTAATAAAATGATTTTCTATTTAAGACCGGTATTAGGCCTAATTTTAGCTTTGGCCTACTGAGCTTTATGTAACTTAGGAGGTATTGTTTTTTTTACCAGTATGGTCTAATTTATTTTTTAGTCTAACTCTATTTATAGAATGTTGGGCTGTTATCGGGCTGTGGCTCAAACTATTTCTTATGAGGTAAGTTTGGCTTTAATTTTATTGAGTATTGTCCAGTTAGTAGGGAGTTTTAACTTGGGAGAGAGTTGGGGGTTTTCTTTAGTGAAGTTAGATCTTTTATTAGTTTTATTGGGGGTTTGGCTTTTATCTTGTCTTGCTGAGACAAATCGTAGTCCTTTTGATTTTGCTGAAGGGGAATCTGAATTGGTGTCTGGGTTCAATGTGGAGTATGGTTCTGGGGGTTTTGCTTTGATTTTTATTGCAGAGTATGGTAATATTATTTTTATAAGTTTGCTTAGCTGTTATTTGTTTTTTAATATGGATTTTTGAGTTTTATTTATGGTTATATTTTTCTTCTTGTGGGTACGGGGTTGTTTTCCTCGTTATCGTTATGATAAACTAATGATGTTAGCTTGGAGGTGTATTTTGCCTTTGGTTCTAGGGTACTTTGGGTTTTTATATGGGGTGCTATAGTGAGTTGCAGGCTAAGAAAGACAAAATATATAGTACAATCGGCGCAAGGATGCCTCAGATCGTTTCCGGTCATTCCACCGCGCGAAATTTGAATTTGGCCATTTTGCGGTCAAATTCGAATTTTGCTCTTTTGTCGTCTTTTAGCGCCATCTAGAGACCGAAATTGGAATCGTTATTTTTTAATTTCATAATTGTGGTGGCGAGCAAATTTAAAAGATAAGGCATTCCTATCATTCTTAAATATAAAATAGTATGTATAATTATTTAATTTTGTAAATTTATTTCTACGTCTTACCAGTTAAATCGGCAGTTTCTTTTAAAATAGTTACCACGCTTTCTTGGGGTAACGTTGTCTTAATGAGCTATAGACGTTGAAAATTATATTTTTCTCTTTACTTGTTAACAATAAACCTTTATCATGCTTTTTATAGTAACCTCTTGGGCTATTTAAAATATTTGTAGCTTCAATTATCGAACCTTCTTTAGCTGCATTCAGTAATTAAACTCATGACAACATGAAATTAAAAAATAGATTCCAATTTCGGTTCCTAGATGGCGCGAAAAAACGATGAAACTCACGAAATTTGAAATTGACTGTAAAGTGGTCAAATTTAAATTACGCGCGGTCGACTGGCCGGAAATGGTCTGAGGTATCCTTGCGCCGACTGTACTATATATTTTGTCTTTCTTAGCCTGCAACTCACTATAGTTTAAGTTTTCTTAATTACTTTGTCAGATAGATTGAGTTAAATTTAGAATTTAAATATGGGCGTTCTAAGATCTAGATTTGAATTAGATAAATCATTAGGTTACCTATCTTTGGCTTTCAAAGCAAATTGCTTTTATTTAGCTAAATGATTAGTTTAGTCTGATATCTTGAATTTTTATAACTAGAGGTCTTAATAAGAAGTAGGTGAAGTACGCAATTGTAAAAACTTGCCCTAAATTGAGGTAAGGTTCCTCGATGGGGGAGGCTCCAATTCATGTTAATAGAATAACTAAGGTAAGAAAACTTCAGTATAAATGAGGATATGATGAATAATTGACTGTCCATCCCCCCCTCTTATATAGTATATACTATTTTACACTATTTTTGGGTCTTTACCATTGTTAAGTGGGATTTTATTAATTGGGTTGGATGTAGGAAGTTTAGGTTATAGTTATTTGTATTATATTAATTGTGAATTTGATTTATGTATGTTTCCTTTAATTTTCTTTGCTTTTTTGGTTAAATTACCTGCGTATATGGTGCATTTGTGGCTTCCTAAGGCCCATGTCGAAGCTCCGGGTTTTGGTTCTATAGTTTTAGCTGGTGTTATGTTGAAATTAGGGGGTTATCGTGTTATCCGGTTTTTACCTTTTTTTGTAAATGTCCTTAAAAGCTGATTGGATTTAGTATTAAGTTTTTCGGTTTTGGGGGGGGGGGGGGTTGGCTAGAGTTATTTGTTTATCACAGGGAGATTTAAAGTCTCTTGTAGCATATTCTTCTGTTGGGCATATAATAATGTTTTTAGGAGGGGTTTTTAGTTTAAGAGTATATGGCTATACTGGAGGAGTAATTATGATAATTGCTTATGGGTTTACATCTTCTGGGTTATTTAGTTTAATTAATATGGTTTATGAGCGGTTACATCCACGTAGTCTTTTATTAATTCGTGGAATGCTATTGGTTAACCCTTTTATGGGGTTATTTTGATTTCTCTTAAGTGCAATAAATATAGCTGCTCCACTATTTTTTAATTTGGTGGGGGAGTTGATTTTATATTTTGGAATTTTGGGTGTTGAAAAATTATATATAGTTCCTTTAGGTCCAATGTTTTTTTTAGGTGCTGCATATTCCTTATATTTTTTTTCTTTGGTCCAACATGGTCCTTTATTGTGTAGTTATAGTTTTTTTAGTTGTCTTAACCTGCGAGAAAGTTTTATTATTTTAGCCCATATTGTCCCTCTTTTATTCTTAATTTTGAAGTTAGATTTTTTTTAGCCTTAAATAGTTTAAGAAAAATATCAATTTGTGGTATTGGAGATAATGTGTAGTTTTTAGGTAGTGAATATTTTTAAATTTTGATTTATGTTATTAAGAGTGTGTTGTTCCTTGGGCTAAATTTATTAATAAATGGTCCAAGTTTTGTTTTAGAGTATTCTCTTTATGAGGGAAGTGTGGGGGTGAGCTTTATGCTTTTGTTTGATTGAGTGGGTTTATTTTTCTATCTGTTGTGTTGATTATTAGAAGATTTGTGCTTTTTTTATAGAAGAAGTTATATAAGAGCTGACTTGAATTTTAGGCGATTTTCTTATTTGGTAGTTTTATTTGTTTTGAGAATGGGTTTGTTTGTTCTAAGCCCTAACTTAGTGTCTTTGCTGCTAGGGTGGGATGGGCTTGGTCTGATTTCTTATTGTTTAGTAATTTTTTACCCTAACGTTAAGTCTTATAATTGTGGTATAATTACGGTTTTAATGAATCGTATTGGGGATGTGGGTATTTTATTAGGTATTGCTTTTTTGGCTTCATGTGGGAGATGGAATTTTATCTGGCTTTTTTCTGGGGATTTGAGTAGTAACCTTAATGTTGTTGGGGCTTTAATTATTCTAGGGGCGATAACTAAGAGAGCTCAGTTACCTTTTTCGTGTTGGTTGCCTGCAGCTATAGCTGCCCCTACACCCGTCTCGGCTTTAGTACATTCTTCTACCTTAGTGACTGCAGGTGTATTTCTATTAATTCGTTTTTGAGGGTCTTTTGAGTTTGCAGCTGAGGGGGTTTTTAATAGTAATTTCTTTATTAACTCTTATTATAGGAGGTGTGGGTGCTTGCGTAGAAATAGATTTTAGGAAAGTAATTGCTTTGTCTACTTTGAGTCAGTTGGGGTTAATAGTATTTACGCTTTCTTTAGGTCTTTGAGAAATAGCCTATTTTCATCTTTTGACTCGTGCTATTTTTAAGGCTTTATTATTTTTGTGCGCCGGTTTTATTATTCATAGTATATTTGGTTATCAGGATATCCGGGTACTGGGGGGGCGGATACAGAGATCTCCTCTTGTTGGTCTAGGGTATTTAGTAAGCTTTTTAAGATTATGTGGGAATCCTTTCTCATGTGGCTTTTATTCTAAAGATTTAATTATTGAGCTATATCTTATAGGGTCTAAATTTTTTTTATTGTTTTTGGTTTCTTTTTTGGTGTTTTTATGACTATAATTTACAGACTTCGTTTGGTTTATTACTTATATATAAGAGCATACGACTATGCTTCTGGTGTCTATTTATCTTTTTGAGGGAAGATTTTTACTCTTGGTGCTATTTCTAGTAGCCTTAAATTTATTTTATAGAAGTTTTCTAACAAAATTTGTTAATGTGATGATAATTTTTTTATTGGGTATATGATTTTTAAGCTGGGTTAGTTCTTACCCTGGAATGCTTTTAGGGGATAAAATTGGCGGAATAATGGTTTGAGGAGACTTAGGTTGAAATGAATTAGTAGGGGGTGTAGGTATATTTAGGATTTTAGGAGAAATAAGAGTAAAAATGCAGCGTTATCAGCTAGGGCTCATTCTATTAGTTGTAGTTTGCTGTTTTTTTATTACTTGTATAGTTTAATTAGAATATAGTTTTGAAGCAACTAGGGTAAGAATTTTGTAAGTATTCTTAACCAAGGGTAGTTTGGGTCTGAAAATCCCATGTGTTTTTACACCATAAAAATAAAGACTATGTTGTTGATTAACATCTCTAAAGTTAGCGGCTTTATTTATTTATTCTCTTTGATAGGAGTGTTTTCAATTTTCTTATTAACAATAAGATACCTCTATTTGGTTTCTATTAAATTAATAGAGACTGTCCCTCTTTCAGGCCAAACTGAATGTAATGTTATACTACTATTAAAGGGTTAAGGCTAGGTAGGCTTACAATTTTTAATTGCAAATTAAATTTAATTTTTTAAATACTAACCTTCAGTTCAATTAAGTGCCCCTTGGTTTCATTCGTGTAATAGTCCAAGTATTAAGATAAGTACCAGAATAATAACGGATGTAACTATCTGTATTGATATAAAGTCTCTAACAGGGATGGGGATTATAAACACAATGAAAATTAATGCAATTAAAAAGAACTGGAGAGATAATGGAACTCGGATTTTGTAGAGAGGGTTAAAGCCACACTCAAAGGGGGAAATTTTTTCTAGCGCAGTGTGGGGTGATAAAGCTAAATTAGAGGTGAGAAATATAAATAGGACTCTAATTACTAGGGCAATTAAAACTAATGTGATAATAATTATCTAATTTATTTAAACCTTTTAGTTGGAAGCTAATTGTACTTTGATTATACTAAATAGATAGCTGCCCCATCAGTAGATTATTGAGTATAGAAGCAATCAAACTACGTCTACGAAATGTAAGTATATGTAAGTATCAAGCTGCAGCTTCAAACCCAAAATGAAGAAGACTTGAAAAATGAAAGTTGTTATGTCGTAGTAAAGAGACTAGTAAAAGGGTGGATCCTACAATTACATGAAGTCCATGAAACCCTGTTGAGACAAAAAATGTGGTGCCATAAATTGAATCGGCGATGGTAAAAGAAGCTTCTATATACTCTCAGGCTTGTAAAAGTGTGAAGTATACACCCAGTGCTAGAGTAATTGTGAGGGCTGATTTAGCTTGTGAAACATTATTATGTAGGAGTCTATGGTGTGCTCATGTAATTGAGATACCTGAAGATAGTAGGATTGTTGTATTAAGTCGAGGGATTTGGAGAGGGTTAAAAGGTTGAATTCTTTGAGGGGGTCAGATTATTCCGACTTCGATATTAGGGGATAATCTTCTATGCAAAAAAGCCCAGAAGAAAGAGATAAAGAAAAATACATCTGAGATAAAAAATAAGATTATGCCTCATTGGAGGCCTACTATAACTTTATTGGAGTGTATTCCTTGAAATGTTGCTTCTCGAGTGATATCTCGTCATCATTGGTAGGCTGATAGAGATAATATTATTAGTCTAACTAATAGTAAAAAGTTAACTTTTAGGTATATCCATCTAATAATACCTGAAGTTATAAATAAGACACTAAGCGATGTTGTCAAGGGTCATGGACTTTGGTCTACAATATGGTATGGGTGAAAGTTTTTCATAGTGGATTTCTGTTGAGTATAAGGAGATTAAAACGATAAAAACGTAAGCTTGGATTATGGCTACTGCTCATTCTAAGGTCAAGAGTAAGAATTGTGTTGAAATAATTGCTCCTCTTTTAATTAAAGAATTAATTGCCCCTTGGTTGCCTAAGAGCGTTAGAAGAAGGTGCCCTGCAATTATATTTGCAGATAGTCGAATAGCGAGAGTAATAGGCCGAATTGCATTTCTAATTGTTTCAGTTAGAATCATGAAGGTTATTAAAGCAATTGGGGTGTTATTGGGCAGTAAGTGTGCAAATATCTTGTTTGTGTTATTTAGTCACCCGAATAGTATAAATGTGACTCAGATTGGAAGGGCTAAGCTTAGTGTGATAACTATATGACTTGTGGCGGTGAAGATAAATGGGAATAGCATAATTAAGTTATTAATTAGAATTATTCATATTAGTGCGATAATGACTAGAGGTATTCCTTGTGTTGAAGTTCTTCCTAATAGAGCTGTAAGCTCGTTATTTAGAGAGTTTATTCCTTTACTTACTAAGGTAGTGTTTCGAGTTGGTGACAGCCAAAATCATAAGGGCATAATTAAAATAGGGCTAAAGGCGCTAATTCAGTTTATTGAAAAATTTTGTGAAGTAGATGGATCAAAAGTGGAAAATAGATTAGTTATCATTGTCAGTTGAAGGCTCTGTTTTGCTTATTTATAGGGTATTATCTATAGTCCCGGCATTGAATTATTTGTAAAAACTTATTATAATTAAAATTAATCTTATTAAAATGAGGGGATTATTGCTATTTGTGGCAATAAAAGGGGCGATTGCGATTGTATTTTGACAAAATACTGTTATTTGTTAACTACCCTCTTCATTAAGGGGGGAACCCATAGGATGGTTTAAGAGACCAATGCTTATAATTTCAGCCACTTAAAGGAAAAAGTTATATATTTTCCCAACCTTCTATATTAATCCAGTCGATATAATTTTGTGTTGGGATACTCTCTAGTACGATAGGTATAAAACTATGTTCTGTGCCACAAATTTCTGAGCATTGGCCGTAGAAGACTCCATTTCGTAGGGATAAAAGAGGGAGTTGGTTGAGTCGTCCAGGGACAGCATCTGCTTTAATCCCTATTGAGGGTATTGCTCATGAATGGATTACATCAGTAGCTGAGATTAAAAGGCGAACATTAATATTAGTTGGGATTACTACTCGGTTATCTACTTCTAATAGGCGGAAGTTATTTCGTGAAAGGTCATTTGTTTGGATTATATAAGAGTCAAAAATGATGTCTTTGAAATCCGTCTATTCGTATGATCAGTATCATTGGTGCCCTATAGTTTTGATGGTTATATTTGGGTGGTTTGTTTCATCCATTATATAAAGTAGTTGTAGCGATGGGAAGGCAATAAAAATAAGTATGAAAGCGGGAATGATTGTTCAGAAAGTCTCGATTTCTTGCCCCTCTAACAGGAGTCGATTTGAGAACCTGTTAATTAATGAATTAATTATCATATATGAAACTAGAATAGTTATTAAGATCAAAATGATTGAAGTATGGTCGTGGAAAAAGATTATTTGTTCCATAATAGGGGAAGCTGCGTCTGTGAAAAGAATTTTATTTCAAGTTGCCATAATTGAATACTAAATTTAATTGAGTGTTAGTATGACTTATTGGAGGGTGTTGATGTGCCCATTCTACAGAAGTTGGTATATGGGAGGAGAATATTATAATTCGTTGGGCTACTATAATTTCTCAAATGATAAAAATTAAATAAATTATTGCAATTATGGATAGAGTGGAACCAAGTGAGGATATAACATTTCATGAGGTATAGGCATCTGGGTAGTCAGAATATCGTCGGGGTATTCCTCCTAGCCCAAGAAAGTGTTGGGGGAAGAAGGTTAAATTAACCCCTAAAAATATAAGGATAAAGTGTGTTTTTAATCATTTAGGGTTTATAATTAGTCCTGTAAATAGGGGTATTCAGTGGACAATTCCCCCTATAATGGCAAAGACTGCGCCTATTGATAGAACATAATGAAAATGTGCGACTACATAGTAGGTGTCATGGAGAATAATATATCTAGTGAGGAGTTTGCCAAGATTACTCCTGTGAGTCCCCCTATAGTAAATAAAAAGACAAAACCTAGGCTTCAATAAAGAGAGGGGTCTAAATTTAGCTTTGATCCATGTATTGTTGCTAATCAGCTAAAAATTTTAATTCCTGTGGGTACAGCAATAATTATTGTAGCAGCGGTGAAGTAAGCTCGTGTGTCTACATCTATTCCTACAGTGAATATATGATGGGCTCAAACAACAAAGCCTAAGATACCAATAGCTAGCATTGCGTATATTATTCCTAGTGTTCCGAACGGTTCTTTTTTCCTGTTTGGTGGCTAATAATGTGGGAAACTATTCCGAATCCTGGGAGAATTAAGATATATACTTCTGGATGACCAAAACTCAAAATAGGTGTTGGTACAAAATCGGGTCCCCCCCCCCTCCAGCTGGGTCAAAAAAAGAAGAATTAAAATTACGGTCAGTTAAGAGCATTGTGATAGCTCCTGCGAGAACTGGTAGTGAGAGAAGGAGGAGAATTGCTGTAATTTTAATTGATCAGACGAATAAAGGTACTCGTTCAAAAATATCCCTGGGGTTCGTATATTAATAACAGTTGTGAAAAAATTTACAGCCCCTAAAATTGAGGAGATTCCTGCTAAGTGCAAAGAAAAAATAGTTAGATCAACAGAGGGTCCTCTATGGGCTAGGTTTCTTGAGAGAGGGGGGTAAACTGTCCATCCGGTTCCGGCCCCACTTTCTACTATGGTGGATCTTAAAAGTAATAGGAAAGAGGGTGGGAGTAACCAAAATCTTATGTTGTTTAAACGTGGGAAAGCTATGTCTGGGGCCCCAAGTATTAAGGGGACTAACCAGTTCCCGAAATTTCCCATTATGATAGGTATAACTATAAAAAAAAATATAACAAAAGCGTGGGATGTAACAATTACATTCTATTATTGAACTCGGTTGACCTAATTCAATTCGAATAAGGATTCTTAGGGCAGAGCCAACTATTGCAGCTCAAACACCAAAAATTATATATAGTGTCCCAATATCTTTATGGTTAGTTGAGCATAATCATCGCGGTAAAATGTCTGAGAATAGGAGGTAAATTGTAAATCTATTGATGGGTTATCCCTTTTACTATGGTTTTATAGTTTAAAAAAAATTAAAATTGCAAATTTTAAGATATACGTTATTAAAGCTTAATTTTGATTAATGTAAACTTTGAAAGTGTATAGTTTTTTTTAACTTAAAGCTTTAATAGCTTAGGATAATCAGAGGGCCTAACAAAAGGAATAAAATTGAGAGTCAGTTTTGTTCTTTTTGTAGTTTAGGGGGCTTTGATTAAATAGGACTAAGGCTGTGTAAGTAATTCGTAGATAAAATATAAATTAATTATAGAACCTAGCAATATTAAGAGAATTAGGCAGTATCTATCATTTGTAAGTAGTAGCGTTAGAACAAATATCCTTGGAAAAAATCCAATTATAGGGGGCATCCCTCCCAAACTTAACATTAGGAGGTAGAGGGGTAGCTTGGATCCTCTAGATATAACTATAGTTTTGTTAAGTGAGTTAATATTATGTTTACTTAAAATATTTGATAAAATAGCTAAGGTAATTGAGTAGACAAGAAAATAAATTATAAAGATTTTTAAGTTAAGTTTTAGTGCTACTAGGAGTCAGGCTAAATGGGACATAGATGAAAATCCTAGAATTTTTTTGTAGAAGTTTGGTTGAACCCTCTTAAAGCTCCGAAAATTAATGATAGTACAATATAAAATAAAAGATTTATTTTTGTTATTGTTAAGGTTACTAGGAGTAACGGGGTTAGTTTTTTTCATGTAAGGATGATAAATGTGCTTATTCAATCTACACACTCTAAGAGTGTAGGAATTCAGAAATGTAGGGGAGCTGCTCCTACTTTTGTTATTAATGCTAATAGTGTGAGAGAAGATAATGAAAAATTTATTTCTATTTGTACGGATCTGATAATAAGCATAGAAGAGGCTACCCCTTGAACCAAAATATTATTTTATAGCAGCTTCTGAGCTACTAATATTTATTTTATTAATGATTAAGGGGATAAGGCCTATCAAGTTTATTTCGAGGCCAAATCAAACTAAAAATCAGGATGTAGCTCTAAGTGATATTATTGGCCCTAATATAACTATTATTAGGAAAATTAGGTTGGCAGGTTTTATGATTATAAAAGGAGTTGTTCTCATCCTTAGGTTATGGGCCTAAAAGCTTAGTTAGCTTACTTTTAAGTTTTGGTGTTGCCGCACGGTGCCCTTTGAAGGTACAGGAGATAATTGTCTTATTAAACTTAATTTTTTCTTTTTCTTTTCTAGTCCAACAAGAAAAAGGAAAATTACGTTATGCTATTCATATAATAGATTACTGTATTGTAACCAGGAGATGGCGTTGGGGTTGCCTAATTAGTTGAAAATGAGCCTTTGGTAAAATAGAAGGTTTCTTGGTAAGATGCAGTAGGTTTATTCCTGTATCAATTGGCACGGAATTCAAATATGACAATAGTGCGTACGTGGGTTGTGAGGTCACTTAAAATTAAAATTTCTTAATGCAACCGAAAACGTACTTCAGACATGATGAGTACAAACTAGAAATATAATATTCAACCAAGTTGCTCTTAATTTAAAAACATTATGTACGTTTAAATTCAAAAATCGCCAAAATCACTGAAATGGGCCAATGCCCCACTTCTGGGGCCCCGATCTCACAAATGTTAACAATGCCGGCGAGGGCTTGATATTTCCAATCGATTGGGGGCGGCGGCGGACACAATACTTGAAACTATTACACTCAAATCCCTAGGGATGGTGTGTAAAAACGCAGTGTTAGAATATAAGACCCCGTTAGCCTCATCTGTTTAGTTATCTTAGTAATTAGGTTTTTTCTTCGTATTTTTAGTATGTTTTTTGTTATTATGAATAGTAAATAAAGTTCTAGGCGCTATAGATATTTTATTCCGTAATTTTAATAAAGTCTTAAAGCAATTTCATTGTTTTACGCCATAGTTACGCCCATAGCTTAATACGTCGATACTCTAATTCACCTTGAATTTTACCTTTTGAAACTTTCGTATATTTGGCAGATGGATTTTGCTCAGGATTCTCCGTAAATACTGAAGCTTACTAATTGTATTTGTAATCTAGTTACTGTAGCATAGACAACGGCTGTTCTTCACATCTGCCCCAGTGTAGAACTGGATACCCAACAATGAAATGCTTTATTTTTCAACATATTTAGACAAAACGTTTGCCGAATCGGTAATTTTGCTGAGAAACGATTGCTCGACGACGAATATTGTAATAGCCACTCTTTCATTCGCTCAAATTAAGATAATGATTAAATTGGTAACATTCAAATGTAATATTTAAATACCCTGATTTAAATCTACTAAGTTTTGACATTAAGGTTCGCACAAACGGCTGGAAGGCTATGGGAAACCCTATTTAAATAATTCCCTTGTTTGAAGCTCCTTTCCTATTATTCAACCAATCACGCACTCATCCTTCTAAGTCTATTGTACCAACCCGAGCATTCCGAAACACAATGTCCAATTGATTCTTCGGAATTTCAATGAATTTTCGGATTTCAAATTTTTTGAAAATATTTACGTTTTTACATTAATTTGCGTATCTTTCCTTAGATTTGTATATTTTTATAAAATCTATCTGTATTCGGTGGTTTCGTTTAAGTTTTTGGATAATTTTGTTAAAATCCAGAATTTTTAAAAAATACGAAATCCCATACGGATTTTGGTCTAGTGTATTGGCATTTCTAGAAGTGCTACCCCACGGTTGCACCTAACCATCCAGCCAGCCTGGAACCCGGATCATCGACAACCTTCCAGAGACCGGTGGCCCAAAAACAAGTTCCGCCACAACACCCAAATAGGAGAGAGTAAGTAATTGTCAAACATTAGTTTATCAGTAGAATTGCATAACTGTGGTGCAATACTCAACTCAACATTCTACAACCTGTGACCTCGCAACAATTGCCCTGAGCTCCGCCTGCTGTGTCTGCCCTTCAATTAGCTCTTTTTAAATATGGCCTCTGTTACGGCATTTTCCAAGCAATTCGAGTCTAAATTTCAATTAAAATACACGTCCTTGACTCCTACGATGTAAGTCAACAAAATTTAATTTCAATCATCACTTTCAGAAAGGATGACCACCGAATCTCTTTTCACCAAACATTTCGTGATTGCTAATATAGGAATTTTATTTTGTTCAGGTTTTTCTGCAAGTGGTCTTCTCGAAAACCAACGCTTCAAATACTTCCAGTCATAGCAGCGAGACAAATTCCTCAATCCAAAAGAAACTTCACGCAGAACTTAAAACTCGAATCTGGCAAAATGAGCAGCCGATAATTGAAGAAGTCTATGCCACGAACGAAAAGGGAAATTTTATTGCTCACAAAAGAAAATATACTGGCGAAAAACCATTTCAATGTGACCAGTGTAGAAGGGATTTTTCACGAAAGAGCTATTTGATTTCCCATAAAAAAACTAACATGGGCGAGAAAACTTTTAAATGTGACCAGTGTAGTTACGCATGTTCACTAAAGAGCCGTTTGATTTTGCACAAAAGAACTCACACGGGCGAGAAACCATTTCAATGTGACCAGTGTAGTAAAGCATTTTCATTAAAGAATAGTTTGATTCCTACAAAAGAACTCACACGGGTGAGAAACCATTTCAATGTGACCAGTGTAGTTACACAGGTTCACAAAAGAGTTATTTGAAGTCCCACAAAAGAACTCACTCGGGCGAGAAACCAACTGGATGTCCAAAGCGTGGATACCGGGCCAGATACGATATAAAATTATTTCAAAGTGAAAAAGCGCGTCACGCACAGACTGCAAGGTCACACAAGTACCGAATTTGCGACCAGAACTTCCCCACGAAAAGAACCTTTCGAGCTAACCTTGGAAATCATGGTCTTCCAGGAAACCAAAGTGGCGCTTCGACCAGTCACGACCCAGATCCACGACACCGAACACCTTCACGACCTCGGCTGATTGAGAGCCTCTGTCGTTAATGGGGAGTTAGGTCTTGCTCGGTGCAGCTACGACGCGTCACAAATGAACAAATTCCATCCGGCATCGATAAATCTGACTGCGCCCACATCGTTCAATCAGAAGATCCCTTAACTGACACCGACCCAACCGCGACCCTACCCATTAATAACGAAGTGGTCCTTGGCAAAGAATTCCTCGCAGTCGATGTCAGCGCCATCAAAGAAGAGCCCCTTTATGACTTCTTGGAGCTTGTGGGTGTTCCGTCAGTCGTCAAATTAGAAGAGTTGGGAGATCGGCCAAATGAGGATAACAACCAGGGTGTCTCAATGAACCAGAACACTCTCGTCAAGATCGAATGTGGTTCGGAAGAACAAAATTTCTGAATTTTAGAACCAAGCTTTTGTACCCTGGAGGGGTTATACAATAACCGTGTCTGTGGGTGGGTGGGTGTGTGGGTGTATGTGTGTGTCCTGTTAACGCGTACGCATTTTCGGGGCAAAGTGTAATCACTGCGTACGCTTTGTGTTGAAATCACCGCGTTCGCAGTTGCTAGGGCTCTTTGCATTCGCAGTTCCTACGAAATGGAGTATTCTACGCCAATGCTCAGAGATTTGCGGGGCAGAACACAGTTTTATACCCATCGTTCTAGAAAGTATCCCAACACAAAATTATATCAACTGGATTAATATGGAAGGTTGGGAAAATATATAGATAATATCATTAAGTGGCTGAAATTATAAGCATTGGTCTCTTAAACCATCCTATGGGTTCCCCCCTTAATGAAGAGGGTAGTTAACAAATAACAGTATTTTGTCAAAATACAATCGCAATCGCCCCTTTTATTGCCACAAATAGCCCCCATAATATGAACTAGCCTTTTCTTTTATCCTCTCATTTTAATAAGATTAACTTTAATTATACTAAGTTTGTACAAAAAATTCAATGCGAGGGCTATAAACAACCTCCCAAACCAACGAAACAAAAACTTAAACTGACAATGATAACTAATTTATTCTCCACTTTTGACCCATCTACTTCACAAAATTTCTCAATAAACTGAATTAGAGCGTTTAGTCCTATTTTCATTATACCCTTATGATTTTGGCTACCACCAACGCGAAGCAATACTTTAATAAGTAGGGGGGTAAACTCCTTAACTAAGGAACTTACAGCCCTATTTGGGAGAACTTCAACACAAGGAATACCCCTAATTATTATCGCACTAATATGGATAATTCTAATTAATAATTTAATAGGACTATTCCCATTTATCTTCACCGCCACCAGTCACATAGTAATTACACTAAGCTTAGCCCTTCCAATCTGAGTCACATTTATACTATTCGGATGGCTAAATAATACAAATAAGATATTTGCGCACTTACTCCCCAACAACACCCCCATTGCTTTAATAACCTTCATAATTGTAATTGAAACAATTAGAAATGCAATTCGGCCTATTACTCTCGCTATCCGACTATCTGCTAATATAATTGCAGGGCATCTCCTTCTAACGCTTCTTGGTAACCAAGGAACAATTAGTTCTTTAACTAAAAGAAGAGCAATTATTCCGACACAATTCTTACTCTTGACCCTAGAATGGGCGGTAGCTATAATCCAAGCTTACGTTTTTATCGTTTTAATCTCTTTATACTCAGCAGAAATCCATTATGAAGAACTTTCACCCCTACCATATTGTAGATCAAAGCCCATGGCCTTTAACAACATCACTTAGTGTCCTATTTATAACTTCAGGTATTATTAGATGAATGTACCTAAAAGTTAACTTTTTACTATTAATTAGACTAATAATGTTATCCCTATCAGCCTACCAATGATGGCGAGATATCACTCGAGAAGCAACATTCCAAGGAATACACTCCAATAAAGTTATAAGAGGGCTCCAATGAGGTATGGTCCTCTTTATTATTTCAGAAGTATTTTTCAACATCTCATTCTTTTGGGCTTTTTTGCATAGAAGATTAGCCCCTAATATCGAAGTAGGGATAATCTGGCCCCCACAAAGAATTCAACCTTTTAACCCACTCCAGATCCCACTACTTAACACAACAATCCTCCTTTCTTCAGCCATCTCAATTACATGGGCACACCATAGACTCCTACATAATAATTTTTCACAAGCTAAATCAGCCTTAGCAATCACTCTAGCCTTAGGAGTATACTTCACAATTTTACAAGCCTGGGAGTACATCGAAGCTCCTTTTACCATCGCAGATTCAATTTATGGCACCACATTTTTTGTCTCAACAGGGTTTCATGGCTTGCATGTAATTGTGGGATCCACCCTTTTAATAGTCTCCTTACTACGGCATAACAACTTTCATTTTTCAAGTCTTCATCATTTTGGGTTTGAAGCCTCAGCTTGATACTGACATTTCGTAGACGTGGTCTGGTTACTTCTATACTCAATAATCTACTGATGAGGTAGCTATCTACTTAGTATAATCAAAGTAAAATTAACTTCCAACTAAAAAGTTTGAATAAATTAGATAATCATTATTACACTAGTTTTAATCACCCTAATAATTAGAATCTTATTTATATTACTCACCTCTAATTTAGCTTTTGCCTCCCACACTGCACTAGAAAAAATTTCTCCATTTGAGTGCGGATTCAACCCCTTGTATAAGAACCGAGTCTCGTTCTCTCTCCAATTCTTTTTGATTGCATTAATTTTCATTGTATTTGACATCGAAATGGTAATTATAATCCCCTTCCCTATTAGAGACTTTATGTCAATAACAATAGTTACATCCGTTATTATTCTAGTACTTATTTTAATACTAGGACTATTACACGAATGGCACCAAGGTGCACTTAATTGAACTTAAGGTTAGTATTTAAAAAATAAAGTTTAATTTGCAATTAAAAATTGTAAGCCTACCTAGCCTTAATCCTTTAATAGTAGTATAACATTACATTCAGTTTGGCCTGAAAGAGGGACAGTCCCTATTAATTTAATAGAAACCAAATAGAAGTATCTTATTGTTAATAAGAAAATTGAAAACACTCCTATTAAAGAGACTAAATAAATAAAGCCGCTAACTTTAAAAATGTTAATTGACAACATAGTCTTTATTTTTATGGTGTAAAAAACACGTGGGATTTTCAGACCCAAACTACCTTTGGTTAAGAATACTTATAAAATTCTTACCCTAGTTGCTTCAAAACTATATTCTACTTAAACTATACAAGTAATAAAAAAGACAACAAACTATAAATAGTAAAATGAGACCTAACTGTTACCCTAAAAAATTATACTGATAACTTTGCATTTTTACTCTTATTTCACCTAAACCTTTATAAGCACCTACACCCCCTATTAATTCATTTCAACCTAAGTCCCCTAGAACCACCACCCTGCCAATTTTATCCCCTAAAAGCATTCCAGGGTAAGAACTAACCCAGTTTAAAAATCATATCCCCAATAAAAATTTATTACCACGTTAACAAATTTTACTAAAAAACTTCTATAGGATACATTTAAGACTACTAAAAATAGTACCAAAAGAACACAAGTAAGAGTAAAGACCTTCCCCCAAAAAGGAAAATAAACACCAGAAACATAGTCCAAAGTAAAGAAAAATTTATAGTACTATCCTCCTTGTAAGTCAGTAAACATCCCCCCTGATAGTCTCTTATACATAAATAGTAAACTAGACGAAATCTATAAATGATCGTCATAAAAACACCAAAAAAAAGCCAAAAGCAATAAAGAAATTTTTAGACTCTATAAGATATAGCTCAATAATTAAATCTTTGGAGTAAAACCCGCAAGAAAAAGTGATCCCACACAATCTTAAAAAACTTACTAGGAGCCCCAGGCCCACAAAAGGAGAACTCTGTATTAGCCCCCCCAAACCACGAATATCCTGATAGCCAAATACACTATGAATAACAAAACCAGCACATAAAAATAATAAGGCCTTAAAAATAGCGTGAGTCAAAAGATGAAAATAGGCTATTTCTCAAAGGCCTAAAGAAAGTGTAAACACTATCAACCCTAATTGACTCAAAGTAGACAAAGCAATGACTTTCCTAAAATCTATTTCTACACAAGCACCTATACCCCCCATAATAAGGGTTAATAAAGAAATCACTATTAAAACCCCCCTTAACTCTAAACCTAAAAGACCCTCAGAACAAAGAAGTAAAAATACACCTGCAGTCACTAAAGTAGAAGAATGCACTAAAGCAGAAACAGGAGTGGGGGCAGCTATAGCGGCAGGTAGCCAACAAGAGAAAGGTAACTGTGCTCTCCTAGTTATCGCTCCTAAAATAATTAAAGCCCCAACTATATTTAAATTACCCCCTAGATCCCCTGGGGGGAGCCAAATAAAATTCCATCTCCCGTTTGAGGCCAAAAAAGAAATACCTAATAAAATACCCACATCCCCAATACGATTCATTAAAACAGTGATTATACCAGAGTTATAAGCCTTAATATTGGGATAAAAAATTACTTAACAATAAGAAATTAAACAAAGACCATCCCACCCTAGTAACAAAGATACTAAATTAGGGCTTAAAACAAATAAACCCATGCTCAAAACGAATAAGACTACCAAGTAAGAAAATCGCCTAAAATTCAAGTCAGCTCTTATATAACTTCTTCTATAAAAAAGTACGAATGATCAACACTACAGAAAAAAAAATAAGCCTAATCAGTCAAACAAAAGTATAAAACTCATTCTAACACTCCCCTCATAAAGAGAATACTCTAAAACAAAACTTTGACCATTTATTAATAAATTTAACCCAAAAAACAACACCCCTACAAAACACACTCTTAATAGCATAAATCAAAATTTAAAAATATTCACTACCTAAAAACTGCATATTATCTCCTACACCACAAATTGATATTTTTCTTAAACTATTTAAGGCTAAAAAAATCTAACTTCAAAACTAAGAGTAAAAGGGGAACAATATGTGCTAAGATAATAAAACTTTCTCGCAGATTAAGACAGCTAAAGAATCTATAACTACACAATAAAGGCCCATGCTGAACCAAAGAAAAAAAAATATAAGGAATATGCGGCCCCTAAAAAAAAATATTATCCCTAAAGGAACTGCGTATAATCTTTCAACACCCAAAATCCCAAAAGATAAAATCAACTCCCCCACCAAATTCAAAAATGAGCGTTAACGGATTACAATGCGGTTGGGTTTGGTTTTGACGGTGTTTTTTCGTGGTCAAAAGAGGAGAGTGTCCTTGATTTGCGCGTTTCTTCACGACGCCCCTCTCCTGATTCTGGACGAACCGACGGTGGGCATCGATCCCATCCTCAGAAGGACGATCTGGGATTTTATGCTTCATTTGACCAGAACGAAGGGTACAACAGTTTTACTTACCACTCACTACATCGACGAAGCCAAGGATGCCAACTTGGTACTTATAAGATCTTTTCTGCTACAGTGAAATTATGGAAAGAGGAAAATAGGGTGAAGTTGTGCTAATGTGTCTGAATGTTACAGTGGACTGCCTAAATTATTTTAAGAAAAGGGGACCATTTTACACATTTTTCCCTATTCAAATAGATTTCGTTTTTTTAGGGACAAAATATATAAAGATAGCTTAATGTAATTTTATTTTAATTAAGTCAAAGCTTAAATTTCAATTTTAAATATAGGTGAGTTCAATCGTAAATATTTGCATTAGCTATTGGTTATGTAGGAGTGGCGGTTATACTAAAGCTACTTTTTTTAGGAAGATAGACGCTAAAGGAAAAAGTGTTTTATGGTACAAAATTGTGAACGAACCCTAAATATTATCATCATGAGGATTAATCCTGATTTAAGCGCAAAAAATGGCGGAAATTGAAGTATTCTTCGGACAAAACTGTACATTGTCAAAGCGACCTTGTGTGAATGAATTTTTATTTTATTTTTGGTTAACTCACTCTAAAATCGTTTAAACAGCTTTATATATCTCGAAAGTAGGTTTAAGGATCATTGATGGATCTCTTTCAGGTGGGCCTGATGAGGGATGGAAAAATGTTAGAGGAGTCCAGTCCGTCCGATTTAATGAGACAGTTCAAAGAAACAAGTTTGGAACGGTGTTTTTCCCTAATTTGCGTAAAAAAAGATGCACTGGGCGAAGAAACAATTCCGACAACAGGGAATGTTGGTGCTGAATTTCAGTACTTACTGGTAAGAAACTGATTTCTAGTTATTACTAAATTTGCAAGGCTAAATATTCCTTTTGATAGACAAACATTTATATATTATCCACAGAAAACTACCAATTTGTAACATACTGCCCATTATATTATTTTTAATATAATATTAATATACATTTGAATTAAAAAGTAGTAGCACTGGCTTATTTTATGATGGCTGAAGCAAATGAAAACGAAACAGGGTTGGTATGCAGAGATAAATTCGAAACAAAAATTCAATAAAGATTACTCTCTTACTCTGGCGTATAATAAGTAATTTCATTAAAGTTGCCTAGTGTGAACGTCAGCTGGCTATCCATTTCTTAATGATTCCATATTCTTTCTTGTAATAAGCTCAGTAGCTGGTCTGATATGTAAAGGTTAAATTTAATCAACTATTGTATTTAGGAAAAAGTGAATGGTCAAGATATACCACTTAATGAACCAGTGAAAAATACCTGCATTGTACCTCAGAAGAGATTCAACCCGGACGTTACTTTTAAGAAGATGAAGTCGTGGCTTCCGGATTTGGGTTCAAAATCCGATTTGAGATTCGTGATGAAAAAAGTTGTGCCTTCGTTAGTTTCGAAAAACTTGAAACTTTTGAAACGAAATGGATTTCTAGTCTTTTTGCAATTCTTCTTGCCGTCTTTGACTGTGTTATTGTGCGGGTGGTGCATCGCGTCTACGATCCACGACTTACCCCTGGCGGTGGTCAATGAAGAAAATCCTCATGATCTCAGCGTCGATTTTTTGCAACATCTCAGTTCTTTTCCCGTTTATCAGGTAGGTTCTAAAATATAAAAATTAAAAAAAATAATATTTACCACAATTTCGGGTAAATTCGCATTAAATGGGGTTGCAACTTAACAACCCGTGCGACCTATCTCGCGACGTTTACTTTTTGAAGGATTTTGGAAAGACGCCACTCGCTTTAGGATGATAAAACTTTAATCCCATCCACCAGTAAGAAAGGGCACAATTTGGTTAATTGGTGGCATGCATAAAGGTCATCTCTTGTACCGTTGCGAAGCTAGAGATCCTCTTATTAGACTTCACTTGAAAATCAATTTTTCTGTCCTTTTAGTCGTGACAACAACTATACAGGGTGTTTCAGAAGGTTATGCAAAATGTTAAGTAGTTGTAGGGGTGAGTTGAGAAGTATACCTGTTTTTTCCCATTTTCCTACGATGAGTTAAAAGAGCGCCAAAGAGTTTCAAAGTCGAGGGGTAAGACACTCAAGAACTCAGGTGTCCATTTGCTATTGGAACTCTTATGAACTCCCCTGAACTCTAACGAACTCCCTCGAACTCCCTCGAACTCCCTCGAACTCTCCTCGAACTCCCTCGAACTCTCCTCGAACTCTCCCGAACTCTCCCGAACTCTCCTCGAACTCTCCCGAACTCTCGAGAACTCTCCCGAACTCCCGTGAACTCTGCAGAGTCGAACTCCCGGTGTACACATAAATCATAAGTGTCTTACCCCTCGTTCAAAGTGTGGCCTACTATCCCCTGGAAGTAGGCTGCAACAAGCGCAAAACCAAAAAGCAGGGAAACGCGAACATTAAGGTTTGGGTTCGTGTGATAGGTAAAAAAGGACTTTGTAAACAAATCGAGGTAACTAGCGTAAAAAAGTAAACTTAATCAGTATTTAAAGTCCCTGCTGCTTGGCTTGGTTTGGTGCTTGTTGTAGCCAACTTCCACGGGCTAGTAGGCCACACTTTGAAGCTCTCTGGTGCTGTTGTAACTCATCGTAGGAAAATGAAAAAAAAAACCGGCATACTTTTCAACTCACTCCCTACGTAGCACAGAGTTAGCAGTGCATGAGAAGTGACTCAGACGTTGTGCTGACAGTGGGACAGGCCTCTAGCGGCAGCTGATGAAGTGCGGGCCGTCGAAGAGACGCCAATGAAATACTGGTTAAGAGTTTGAGCCATTTCAGTGGGATTGAACGATGAGCCTCCACTGGGATTAGTCATGGCAGTCATGGCATAATTAGTCTTTCGGAGACTATTAACATGACTGAAAATGACCTTCGGGTTATCAGCAATACGGCACGTTAAGTCACGCTCAAGCTTCCTCTTGAACTTTCGGGATACGTTAGTGACAGCATTTCTCGCTAACTCAACCTCCGCAGACGAGTAGTGACGAGCCTTACTTCGAAGGTAATGGCGCCAGGCACCGGTCTTGTACTCCCTAGATTTAACGAAACGGGGATGAAAGAGCGAAGCCTGTTTCTCTCCGAGACGTCGATATGGAACATAGAGCTCGATGCCTTGATGTAGGATTTCAATAAAGGCTGACCAGCAAATATTAACATCATCACTGCCAACAACAGTTTCCCAATCTTGCTGTGAGAGGAATTCATGAAAGGCTTCATAATTTACCTTATAGAAGTCGCGACATAGCCTTGTAGATGGTTTCAGGGAATTATGGTTCGACAGGTCAGGCTGAAGGAGATGACGTTGTGATCGCTCTTCCCTAGTGGCGGAAGCTGGGTCACATCAAACACTAGGTGCTCATCATTTGTAAAAATTAAGTCTAGGACACTTGGCCGTTGCAGAAGGTGGCCAAGGCGGGTAGCTACGTGGACTGCTTGTGATAAATTATGACAATGGACAGCTTCTAGGAAGGCCAATGTCGCTTTGTTAGCAGAAGGAAGCGGCAGCCCCAGAGTCCAGTCAATGTTGCGATAGTTAAAATCTCCCATTAATACAAGCTCATGGTCCAATTCAGTACAGTACGCCGTGCACCCATTCAGAATAGCTGGGATGGCCTCGTGATTGTCATATGAAGGGGAGCGGTAGACCAGACAGAAGAGATAAGAAACGGTTGATAGTTTCCAGCTAATAGCTATGAAATCCAGTCCTTGTGTTTCGGAGTAGTCACGGACCAGAGGTGCCGGTAGGACGTCAACACGGTGGACGTTAAAGAACGATACAAATAGTAAAGCGACGCCTCCACCCCTGGCTGGGCCACATCGGTCTTGTCGGAAGGCAGTAAATTGCGGGAGTTTTCCAGTTTCAGTCACTGCAACATCGCCAGACTGGGGAGTTTGTATCAGGAACGAAAGTCCAGTCAATTTTTACGTAGTAAGTGTGCATGAGTGTGTGAGAAGAATATTTATATGCTGATGAGATCGGGAAACCGCCGCAACACTATGGACGAAAGGTGCAGCAAAGTGGATTCAGTGGGCCATTAATTCCACTGGAATATGAAGGTGATGAGGGGACATTTACAATATGAACGTGTACATGGATGTTGATACAGGAGAGGGGGGAAGGTGGGTATTTACAATGGACGAAGGGATGAGGAGCAGGGTTGACCACCGAGGCTTTGTCTAGGGCCCCCTTGGAATGACTTGGCCACTACGTATACAGAGGTCCTTCTCACTGGCGTTCAGTCGACTCTTTAGCTCAGTTATTGCAGTGAGCTAATTGTTGCAACGGAGGGCGGTCGATGGTACATGAAAATCTAATCCTGTTCTCTTTAGCCTTCAGAGATTTCACACCATTCAGGAATACATGTTTTAGTTCTAACGTGGGGAATTCAAGTTTGATAGGGGAGGTGCGTGTTGAAGAAGTTGAAGGACACGGTGGAGTTTGACCGCGCTTCAGAGTCCTTGGAGAATCCGACATCCAGTAGGAGGGTAAGTATCGCGGTAGAGTCACCTGGTTCCGTGTACGCTTCAGGAAAGTTGAAAATCATGGCATTAAATAATCGGTTTTGTTCACCGCGGTCAGCAGAAACTGACCGTAGTCAGTCCTGAATCTTCCTATCTAATTGAGTGTTACGAGCGGCGTCCATGGAGGCAACAGTTACACGAGTACATTGATCAAGATTTTCCAGTAGAGTAGAGCTCTTAATTTGTTCGCTAAATGTTTCAAGGGACAATTTTGGCCACGTCTTCAAGAGCGATTGCAGCGAGCGAAAATCCTATTCGTTCGCGACAAACTCGTTCGTCGCGACGTAAGCGGCTACCGTTGAACGCGGTATCTCAACGTTTAGCGAAAGCTTGCTCGCTGAAGAGAGAGCGAACGAGGAGAGAGCGTGATTCGTTTAGCTTAGATAGAGATTGCTCACATAGAGATCCGTCGATTCAACTCACGGGCATTAATGACTCTACTTATAAGTAATTGAAGTTTCGACACTTGAATTCTCACTGTTTATTTAGTACTCAGAATTTTGCCCACGTCTGGTTCCGAGTTTTTGCTAAATTATGTGGTTTTTGTTAATATGGAAAAAATCTCAAAATTTTAATTTTAGAAATCCGGTCAAGTGGGTTATCGGTTCCATTAAAATTCTTAACGCTGAGTTGCCACGTGTCGCAAAAGAAAATCTCGAATGATAAGATTACGATTCTCTGTTTTCTCAGAGACGTCAGCCAATGGGAATCAGGCTTTAGTTAAATCTCGAGAGAGTTGAAACTAGTTCCTCCCGAGACACCGCCGGGTGAAGGCGTTGCACCGCCCTGCTCTGTCTTCGCCCTAAAATTATCAGGATTTCCGACCGTAAAGTTAAAGTAAGTTCCTATTTTGCTTGGATTTTTTTGTAGTATTGGTGTATTAATTTATAAACCACGACAGTTCATGTGTATCCTTAACTAGTCAGACTTTTTATGTATTTTAATAAAAAAATCTTGTACACTTTAACTATCGTTGTTTTTAAATAAATAAACCAATGTCTCCGTGCAAGTTCCGCTTAAAACTCTCGCAATATCTTTTTAGTATTTAAGGCTGAATTTTATTTAAATTGGTTGTTGTAAAAGCGTATGTTTATTGGAATAATTAGACCTAACTAGGTAAAAAGGGTGAAGTATGCACTTTGAACGATCTGATAAGAAAGGTTGGCGGAGGTTTTTTGAAGAGAAGCTGTTGAAAATGTATTCTCTACAGTTATCATAGGCAACAGACGTATCATCTAGATGACTTACGTCACTTGAAAAAGCCACACGTCCTGAGCTCTGCCTACTGTGCCTGCCCTTCTCTTAGTTTTTTTTTTCAATATGGGGTCTGTAACGTCATCTACTTAAATCAATTATACGAAAATACCAATAAAATGTACGTTATTGGTACCCTTGATCTTAGTCAACAGTTACCGAAATCACCTTGATCAGGCATCAGGGTTGACAGCCAAAACATTTCTCGCGAATGCTAATCCTGGGATTTAATTTTGTTAAAAGCAGTTTTTATCAATATGGAACACTTCAAGTCCTTCCAGTCGTAGCAGCGAGACAGATCTCTCAATCCAAGAGAGACAGCGCTGAACTTAAAGAGTGAATCCTGCAAAATGAGCCGCCGAGAAGAGAAGAAACACAAGTGCACTGAGTGCATCTCTGCCGCTAGCCAAAAGGGGCATTTTATTTTTCACAAAAGAAAAGAAAACGGAAAGAAACCCTTTCTATGTGACCAGTGTGGTTACGCATCTGTATTCCAGAACTGTTTGGTTACCCATCAAAGAACTCACACGGACAAGAAACCCTTTGAATGTAACCAATGTAGTTACTCATTTGCGCAAAAAAGCTATTTAATTACCCATCATAAAAGCAGTCACGACGCAGATCCACGTCCCATTGAGAGCCTTTGTCGTCAATTGTTAAGTCTTGCTCAGTGCAACTACGACGCTTTACAAATGAACCAACTCAATCTTACACTCAAAAAGCCGAATTCGCCCGCGTTGTACAACCCGAAGATCCCAATCTCAACCGCGACCCTACCCGTTACGAGGGAAGCGGTATTTTGAGAGTTGGCCAAAAAATCAATTCTCGAACAAGAAATAAAATAATTATTTTTTGATTTTATTTATAGATAACTTTGCAATCAATTAATTTATTCGAAGAGAAATATCTTAAATAAATATTCAAAATTAATATTTAATACAGTTAGTTCATAAATATCCGTGATTCTGTGGTAGAACGCAAATTGAAAAAAAAAATATAGTACACCCAATGTAAAAACTGGGGTCTTTTGGAAAAACCTTTTTCCTAATTCCAAGAAACTGCTGCGAACGCAGTGATTTCAAGAAACTGCACACGCAGCGATTACACTTTGCTCCGAAAATGCGAACGCGTTCGCAACCCGGGCAGACACACCCACACACCCACGAACACACAGACAGAAATGGTGATTGTAATACGCCTCCTGAAAGTCCAAAATACTTATTTAAAAACTTACTGAAACTAGTTAACCAGAGCCCTTACAAAGTACAATGAAGTTAATACGGTTAGTGTCAGTGGCGTAACGAGACCTTCGTCAAGGAGGGGCTCGGACTACGTTTAAGTTTAGAGGGGGTAGACTTGGGGTTAAATTTAGTACAATGAAAGGTACGCCCAAGTGGGGTGTTTGGACCCAGGAACCCTCACCATGTCTACGCTACTGTTTTTTTATAATTAAATCTTCCAATTAGTCTTCATAGAGTCGGCAAATACACGTAGACAGCGTACACTACGAAACCGACCGAACAGTCACTCAAGCCCTTGGCGGCCGTTTAGTGCAATTTTTATAACGACCCGATTCGGAGAAAGAGTATAATTTTTATACGAAATATCTCAATGAAGGAATAGGCCGATTCCAAAATTCAGACGCTGAAATTTTCATCCCCCTATGAAGTGAAAAATAACTTTCTCTAGGTCATAACATTGTCTGCTCGGTCGTCTTATCTTACGCTCAGGTGAATGGAAGGCAAGACGACGGAACGGACGACGTTATGACGTAGAGGAACTACGTTCAATAACACTCAACGGAAATTATTTCGTTAAGTTATCGTTAAGTTACTATTGATTTGTTTTGGAAACGTTACGTCAGAGCTACTCTTAATAGTTTATAGTTCCGTTGACCACAGCAGGGTTGTAGAGAGATGGTTCGATCACTGAGCAATTCTACCATAGGAGAGTTTGGCTAAAGAAAAAGTGGCAAATAGATGGCGCGCCCGACACTGTGTAGCCTCTTCAGATACTTATGGGCATTATCCCAATGCATAGAAGTAATGAGGTGCAGCCTAATTTATAGGAGATAGCGGGAAATTTAAATTTTACAAGCTAACTGTGATCACTTTAATTTCTGTTTCGTTTTTTCCGGTGTGAATTTTAAGGAAATTTATTTTTTTAATATTTATAATTAGCGAACATTAAATTTCATTTTCTCAGATATTTATTTGAACTGAAATACAAATTTTGTACTAGAATTAAAAATGGAATAACACTGACCGTAGTTTTGCCTTTTGGCTCTTAATTAGCTTAGGTTTGCTTAGATTGGTCGCAATTTTAAAAAATTGAATTTGTAATGAATTTATAACATAGATCATAAAGAACCGAGATCGATCAACACGAAAACTTGGTAGTGTTCCCTTTCCGTTGGTACTCCAGTGTAATGAGGTAAAGCCTACAAAATATCGGTAGGGGCTACTTAGCGTCACTAGCGCCATCCGTGGTAGAAAAATATTTCGCCAAATAAAAAATCAACCCTGACCACAGCTTACAAAATGTCGTCAAAATTGTTCAACGGAAAAATTTATAAGCGACATATCTTTAATCGAAGGTGTTTTTGCAAAGAAGTCAAAGATAGCACGTCGACTCTGTCGTCATATTTCCCTTACTAAGCGTGCTATAACAAACTAAGATTAATTTCTCGATCCAACTGTCAATCCCACAGTGCAATATTAATTATAAATTCGAGCGAAGAACAAGCACAGGACACTAAAACGCGAAATTATGTATTTATTTATTTATAGTATTTAATTATTTATATAATTATAAAAACGTTTTCCGCGATCAGATTATTTGAAAAGTGCCGTCATTTTGTCTATTTTCGTGTTTTTGGGAATAACTCTACAGCGGTTGGTGATATCATTTTTATGATCGAGAGCAAAGTTGTTAATTATGTCATGTCCTATCGAATGTTATATTGTATGTCGTAGTTCGGAGGCTCCATCTAGCGGAAATAATTTTAAAACTACTACGCAATTAATAAAATCGTTAATTTTTCGACCAATGGCTCAGTATAGCACGTTTGTGATTTTGAATAATGTTGTTGACCTTGCAATTTCAAATCGAATGGTATATAAAGTGTTATAGTACGACAGCGCCATCCAGCGGCGATATAATTATAATTCTTCAAAATTAATGAACATTTTTATAAACAAATTGCATATAACAGCATTATTTATTTTGTTCATTAAACATCAATATATATACAGGGTCTTTTTTTTTGCTCGGAAAAGTGTTTTTTTTCAAAAACTATTTATAGTACCGATTTCAAATTTGGAAGGTCAATTCTCTATACCGGGGGACTTCAGGTTGAGAAATTTGAGCGTTTTCGGTAATGTTTTTCACCAATTTTGAAAAATTATTTTTCGACCACTAGATATAAAAAATTTCTATTATAAAGTTGTAGGCCGTCATCGAAAACCCTAAAAAATTGTTCACTCGACGAAAAACAATTTATTTATCAGTGAAAATTCGAGCTTGAAAAATTTACAAGTTGGTGAAGCCAAATTACGATTGTTTGAAACGATAATTGAAACCGAATTACCTAATCCAGTTGAAACTTTGGTTAAAAAAACGACCGGATTTAAAAAACACGAGGCTATAGGTCAATCCTAAACATGCATTGGGTATTTAAAGGAAAACTTTGGGAGATTATTATCAGTGTTTGATAATATATCGAACAATGCCTCGTTATTCAGTAGCTGAGCGTACCGAGATAGTTGCCATTTACTATGGAGAAGCAGCGCAAAACCTTAGAAGAGTGGCTGAAATCTTCGCAGAAAGACATCCAAATGGAGCACCATCTGTAAATACAGTAAGACGAGCAATTCACTATTTCAATCAATTTGGTAACTTGCAACCTAGGTTTCGCGGATTGGGTCAACCGGATTTAGACTTCGAGAACAATGTACTCGCGTACTTTGTGGCATTATCCTCGTCACAGTTGCGCTAACGCCGCTGCTGATTTGGGTTGTTCTGCAAATCGTGTGTGGAAAATTCTTCGTAAGAATCGCTATCACCCATACAGAGCTACGCTCCACCAAGGACTAATTGACGGAGACCATCAAAGACGTTATGAATTTAGCAACTGGTTACTAAATGCTGTCCAAGAAGATAGACAATTTTTGCGCCATGTTTTGTTCTCCGACGAAGCGTCATTTTCTAGAGATGGGCCCTTTAATCATCAAAACAGCCATCTTTGGTCTGACATCAACCCACATTGGGGTTTTGAATATCATCACCAGGTTCAATTTGAACGGGTCAATGTTTGGGTTGGACTTGTTGGAAACCGTTTGATTGGTCCCTTTTTCCTGCCGACGAACCTCAACGGCCAAAGGTATTTACATTTTCTACAGAACGAACTGAGTGACGTCAGTTGTGGTTTCAGCAAGATGGCGCCCCTCCGCATTTTTCCCGGCAAGTAACTGAGCACCTCAACAACGAGTTTCCTGAAAGGTGGATAGGGAGAAATGGTCCAGTGCATTGGCCAGCAAGGTCACCTGACCTAACACCGCTGGATTATTTTCTCTGGGGATTCGTTAAAGCAAAGGTATACGCCACGCCCATTGAAACAAGGGAGGAACTCATTAGACGAATAATCAGTGCTTGCCGAGACGTCACACCAGAAATGGTAGAGAAAGCGTTTGAGAACTTAATTGTCCGCGCACAAACCTGTGTTGCAGCCAATGGTGATATTATTGAAAATGTTTTGTAAAAATTTATGTGAATAAAATATCTGCATTTAAAAACCAAACGTGTACATTTTTTCAAGTGTGAAAACTCTACTACGTTTGTATTAGACTTGTTCCCTTTTCAATTATCGTTTCAAACAATCGTAATTTGGCTTCACCAACTTGTAAATTTTTCAAGCTCGAATTTTCACTGATAAATAAGTTGTTTTTCGTCGAGTGAACAATTTTTAAGGGTTTTCGATGACGGCCTACAACTTTATAATAGAAATTTTTTATCTCGCACCTAGTGGTCGAAAAATAATTTTTCAAAATTGGTGAAAAACATTACCGAAAACGCTCAAATTTCTCAAACTGATGTCCCCCGGTATAGAGAATTGACCTTCCAAATTTGAAATCGGTACTATAAATAGTTTTTGAAAAAAAAACACTTTTCCGAGCAAAAACAAAGACCCTGTATAGTTTACTATTAACTCTAACCATGATCTTGCTTAATTTAATTGTAATCAACATTTAAAAACTTAAGCCTTTGCACTCCTGTAGGTATAAGTTAATAACTTTCTTATATAATCATTAATCATTCTGGGTCTATCCCCGTTTGGTTTTTTCATATTTAATGAAAGCTATCACATTGTACTAACTATTATTACTAAACATTTTTCTTAAAGTTAATGGTTCATTTGGTTGAGCTGCTGTTAATAATGTGTACATAGTTTATTAAAATATTAAAATAACCATATTATTTTTAAATTAATTTTATTTCACTTTTAAAAACTTATGCCTGCGTATTCTTGAATGTAACACGGTCAGAACTGCAGTATCAAAAATTCCCAGTAAATTAATTGTATAGTATCAATTATTATTATTATTAAGTATTTTAATCATTGTTAACTATTGTCAACTATTAAGGGCTTTACCGTTTAATAAAATTTTGAAATTGGCGCCTCAAAGATAAAAATTAGTATGACATCTCTCATGGTCTATGGGAAAGATAATCACTTGATCAGTAGGGATGTGGGCTTAGGAAATATCTCACTGGCCTGCTTACATCTTGGATAAATTATTTTTACAAGCTTTTTGTCGCATCATTATTATCGAGATAAACTATCGTTCATAAATGGGAATTATTAGATAAGCGTTCTTGCAAGGGTATTCATTCTCTATTTTTAATCAATATTACATTACGAAACTGATCTGTAACAACGTTTTCCCCTGTTCAGTTTTCATATTATATAATCACATTGAGTTCAAATACCAAAATGCTATGAATACAAAATGTAAATGTCAAAATATTGTCTATTTAATAAAAAAGCCTATCCAACTAGCTTTGTCTTTCAATTTCAATATAAATGACTTTATGCAAAAATAACAAATTACATTCCGCGGATAATAATAATAATAATAATAATAATAATAATAATAATAATAATAATAATAATAATAATCAGCTAGGCTAATACCCAAGGCACCACCTTAGGCCTAAGTCACCATGCGACTTTTAAAGCCTATAATCCAGGTGGCCGTGTTACAATCTGTGAAATTCTACAATTGGCGATTCTAGATGACCTAATGCTGGTTCACTTTTAATGGGGATGTAAAATAAAAAGTTTCGCACTAGATTTAATAAGAAGTCAATTTGACATAAAACAATTATATGTTAAGTTAAGTATAATATATTTAAAACTATTTTAAATACTGTTATTTACATTCAATAATATAGTAAAATATCCTACTGATCTGTTATATTAAAAATATTTTTTTAAATAAAAACCTTTTATTTTCCAACTTATGGCTTTCTTTTACAAATATAAATTTTACGCAAAATATGCCCTGTGAGGCAGAGCAAAGGGACAGCTATTATATCAAAATGCTTTTATCAAAGCAGTTGAAAGGTTGATTTAATGGGGAGTAGTTGAGATCTAAGAAGGTGCAGATATTGAAAATGTTTTAGCTTTAAAGAGTTTTGGTTTTGGAATTTTCAAAAGCGAAATATATTTCTAAAATAATTTCCATCGATTTTCCTCACCTTTTATATATTTTAAAACCCTTCCCTTAAATTTGAGCCTTGAAACTGTAACAGTAAATTGAAATTTTTTTAAATTGTAAAGGATTGCGTGTAAAATGACAGCATTTAACATCTATATACACATATAGACTAGTTTCACTCTGTAGCTTTCCCAATGGCCAGCTTTTTGTGAGGGATTTTTTCTTTATGGGAAAAAGCATGGGTGACCTCGTATCACGTGACACTGAAATCACTGTATATATACATATATAACAGAAACTAAACTAGAAAAAGTTATAAATAAAAGAGATTTGCAATAAATTTAATCAAGACTGTGTTCAAGTTAACAGTGAAAATTTGGATGTAAGAATAGCTTCTATTTTCACGATCAACAAATGACATTCTCTTCCTATAGAGAGAGCCTGCAAGTGCAAAGAGATCGGTGTGTCTTGCCCTTTGGCTTAGAAAGGATAAGTCATGGTTTTTCTTCCAATAACAATAAATACTTTAAGGCCTTTCTAGAAAGAAATATGGCTGTTTTAACTCTTAAGACACGTTTTTACTACCAGCGCTTACTCGACTTGTGTGGAGCTTCAGATTTTCATTAGGCATGCGAAAACTGTATAAAGCTCCGTGTTGTTATGTGTAATTCTACCATGGATTAATGAGGTTAATTAATTCATGATTCTACATCAAATGAAAAGTTTAAAAAAATTCAGATTATAATAGATAGAATTTATTATATGACTTATATAAAATCAATTAAATTCATCAAGAAAATTAGCTTACATCTCCCGGATTCAAGACTCCCACTTCCAAACATGTTCTTGCGGTTTGGTGGGGCGTGATAATGATTATTAATAATGAGTGAGCTAAATTATAGGTCATAACAGGTTTAACAAAAAGTTTTTTTTTATCTTCTATTCTGAAAGTTGGAAATGATAACCATTTCAGAATTCTGGCAGATTAACAAATTAATTCTCTAAATGCGTTAGCAATTTTGTTAATTATTGCTACATTAATATGGCGTATTACAGCTTACTATTAAAGGAAAGAACCAGAAGGGTCTTACCGGTGGTGACCGAGATATATCGCCTCAAATGTAGGTCAATTGGGCTAGATTTCTAAATTGCTTCCGATATTAAAATCTATATATTACAGTTACTTTTCCCGATATTAAACGAGATATATCGTTATAACTCGGCTCGTATCGGAGCTCACCGGCCAGTTGTTGTTTCTTTCAATAGGCCTAGTAATATTGTTTAACATAGTTAAAAACCAATCGTTTCTACTTTGCTTTAATTTAGATATATCGGGAATAATATTTTGTTGTTTTTAAAAATGCGCGCGTCCCAAAGCAGATAAATTATATTGTATTCTCACGCCATCTGTTTATATTTTCATTATTTTAGTGTAGTCTGATCGTTTTTCCGCTTATTGAGTCTTACGATAACCTAAAAATAGTTTTCGTTGAAAATGAATTCGGCGAATTGAAGGCGGTGAAAAAAATCGCTAAGCAAAGAAATTACTCGTAATTCACAAAACAAAGGCTTATATTACAACAAAATATGTCTTTTTTTTCATGAATAAAGGTAGGCGAAAGGGTACAATTTTACTTAATGGTATCTGCTAAACTACTGGTGCTATTCTAATTATTTAGGTATCAAAAATCCTTTTTGGATAACGTAGGACTTCTGTCGATAAAGAAAAAGGTTGAAGCAAATTCTTAGTAGGTATATCCGCACTCATAACGGAATCCAAGGAAATAACACATCATGTAGTAAACTAAGTTTTGTTATAGTACAAATATCGGGTTAACGATACTTGATGCGTAAGGCTTGGTGCTGCCCTCTAGGTCGCGTTATAGATGGCCCATAGCTTTTTTAGTATAGGGCTGGGGGTCGCCGTGCGCCCCCAGCGCTCAGGCGAAGTGAGTGCGCGCCGTTAGACACCAATACTTAGTTTACTATATGTTGTGTTAATACCTTCGATTCCGTTATGAGTGCGGATATACCTGTACGAATTTGCTTCAACCTTTTTATTTTTCGTCATAAGCCCTACGTTATCCAAAAAGGATCTTTTGGTTCCTTAATAATTTTGTTCTAGCTCGTGTATAATGTAACTTGAACAAGTTGGCAAGCCAAAATATACCTCTCCTCGGAAGAATGGTCCCTAGTGGTATTAATTTATCGACACGACCCCCAAAGATATCTCCGCAATTCAGAGTTATTTACGAAAAACGTATTTTCGGTTCAAACCCTGCCCGGTATAAATTTTAATTTTAATTTAAATAATTGAGACGAAACAATCGAGTTTAATTTATTCAGAATATTATAAATTAAGTAGTTACAACAGCGAGTTAGACTTACTAAAACAATGCACAATTGAATTTAACCCTTTTTACAGTACATGTTTATCAGTTGAATATAATGCTAAGCAAATTTTAATGAAAGAAATATCTACAGATGGTATTTGTATTTTTCTCGCTTACGAAATACTTGCCGCATCTTTAACGCTCATTTTATTTCAACTTCCAGTTGACGTTGTGACACATACCGCATGAAAAAGACCAATGCCGTCCAATTTCCAATATCATATAATGACTCGCACACCCAGGAAATCATTGACTGCGTTAAACGTAGATATCCAAATATCCACACCAAATATATTTACAAGAAGCAAAAACCTTACCATCAACAAAGCACAGAGAGCCACTTGACTAACCGCCAGCTCTTAAAGCAATTAACGTTAAATTATCTCCTTTGAATTAACACAACTATATATAGGTCGTTAAGAATACCCGTAAATAAATTAAAAAAAAACTAACAAAGTGGACCACCCATAGGGTCTACCCTTTAACCCTCTTATCTCGGCTGACTGCGCTAAAACAAGATTTAACCTTTAAAAAAACCAGATTAGGCCTTCATAAATTCATTAATAAAAAAAGACTTTATTACCTATTATGCTTACGATGCGTGTCTTAATTTCAGTGAACCTAAGCAGCTATCGGTGGTTCTGTGGTAGAGCGCTCGACTGCCAGCCGAATGGTCTGGGTTCGAAACCTGGGTGGCGCATTTGTTTTTAATCAATAGAGAAACGCTAAATTAGAATTTCTTCGATGCAATAATTTCAATTTCAATTCTATTTCAATTAAACCAAAATTTTGTACTCTATTAAATACGCTTCCGATAAAGCTGAAGGTCTAATTTTCAATAAGGCGTAACAAGTGTCGGTGGTTCTGTGGTAGAACGTCCGCCTGTCAAGCAGGAGGTCTCTATCGGTGGTTCTGTGGTAGAGCGCTCGACTGCCAGCCGAATGGTCTGGGTTCGAAACCTGGGTGGCGCATTTGTTTTTAATCAATAGAGAAACGCTAAATTAGAATTTCTTCGATGCAATAATTTCAATTTCAATTCTATTTCAATTAAACCAAAATTTCGTACTCTATTAAATACGCTTCCGGTAAAGCTGAAGGTCTAATTTTCAATAAGTCGTAACAAGTGTCGGTGGTTCTGTGGTAGAACGTCCGCCTGTCAAGCAGGAGGTCTCGGGTTCAAATCACGCCCGATGCGATCGCAAATTGATACTAAGACGAATACCGTGTACAACAGGTGGAAACCCTGCCATTGGACGTTGAGAGGTAGCATTACAGTCTGCACTCGGTCCGTCCCAAAGTCATTAAGAAGAAGTTGGAGAGAAAACGCCCATATCAACACAACAGGCTCAACATGCACAACCAACAGAACACAAACACAACAAATTCAACACTCACAACCTACGCATAAACATTGCAAAAACGTAATACACCAAACGACGGTGAGCGAAAAAACACCATCCAAACCAAACCGCATATGAATCCGTTAACGCTCACCGTCACACGGTGGTTTTGCCAACCCTTCGAGAAACTGCGCACGCAGAGATCTCGAGAAACTGCGTACGCAGTGATTACACTTTGCACCGAAAATGCGAACGCGTTCACAGACCGACCCACAGACCCACAGACAGACACGGTGGTTGCATAACCCCTCCTAGGGGACTTTGTCCCGGAGAGGTAAAAACCTGCGTGGGAAAATATGCGCCGGGCTTTCGTTTTGCCATGGCAACCGAAAATGGTTTCCATTGAAAATAACATGGGAATCTGAAGGATTTTAAACTTTTGAAAAATTTTAAATTTTTTTAATATTTCAAAAACGTTAAAAATTCATTAAAATTGATTAAAAAATTAATTTCATCAAGTTTAAATGCAATTAGATCAAAATGGCGGAAAAAATGACATATTGAGTACAAATCGCAAAAAATAGAAAAATATTAAAATGGGCAATAATTTGAAAAATAAAACTTTTTTAGTGTAAGACAGCAGTACTTTTGATCAAAATTTAATAAATTTTATAAAAATAGATTAAAATTGATTAATGTAAAATTTAATAAAAGTTCTGCTACTGCATGGAGGCCAATTAAAATAAAATAAATTTTATTTTATTTTAATTGGCCTCCATGCAGTAGCAGAACTTTTATTAAATTTTACATTAAGATATTCGACCATGGAACAAAATTTTAGTATTTATAATTAAAATTGATTATTTAATTAAACCGGGATTAAATATCACACCCGAAACGTCTTAGACGCCATTGTCGCGGGATAATTTAATTTTAATATTTCATCTTGTGTAGAGTTTTATCGTTTGTGACATTTTTCAAAAGCGGCGACGTAACGCTCTTAGAAAGCAGTTGCGCTATCTTTCGGTAGGTTAAGTTTTTTAAATGCGTAATTTTGGACGCCATATTGGAAATTTTGAAAAGTAGTGCGGCGCGGCCACAGCTGATGATTTATAATGGGGAAGGACGATAAAAATGAAGGTCCTTCCGTGGATACTCTAGATTGTTTTGTTCAACAACGTTATAAAGAAAAAATGGCCACGATATTATATAATATTGAACCTTTTACCATCAGTGACGTTTGGTGATTCGTACGTGTATTTAATATCTGGGATTTCACCTTTAACGAGTAAAAATCTGAATAATTATAAAAGTTAATTGACATATAACCAATTTGTTTGTGGATTCGTTCGAGATGTCTTAATCAAACGTTCCGAAAATTGCCTAAATGTTCTGGTCAAAAGTCTGGTAAGTAGTTCTATCTATAATTTTTTATATTATTGTTTTATTCTTTAGGTGATGCATTCGCAGTCACTTATTGAGAAGCCTCTAGATTGTTGGATAATAGCGCAAGAATCAGGGTCAGTACGTGCATAGCGGGCTTGGACGAAAGTTGGTCGCACGTCGCTGCACATGTGTTTTATATTGAATTTGCTGTTCGATACAGAGAAATAGCATCCGTAACAGGTTTTAAAGTAAAAATGTATGGTTTCTGTGACTAAAGCAGGAAAATATTCCTCGGTATGTGAACTAGATTTTACAACCCGCAAATCAAAACAGAGTCGGCTCAATCCAACATTTGAACCCAATGAATCAGCTAGGCTCATACCCAAGGCATCAAGCTACTTTTAAAGCCATTAACTCAAGTGGCCCGGTTACGATGCGTAGGAGGGTGGTGGCAAGCCCTTCAAGCCACGCGAGCCAACAGCTGCCTACACTAATTATTACCGTTAACCTCAACAAGTTTTTATGGAAGGGGAAACCGAAGAGCTCGGGGGAAAACCCCTTAGTGTTACTCCAAGAAAACCTAAAATGGATATTAGAAAACCAAGATCTGTAATACCAGAGATAAGCGATGCTGAGTTTTCAGATTGGTGTGATAGAATTTACAAAGTAAGCCCAAATTCAGCAATATTCTCTATTTTGACAAAATATCAAGATAGTTTAATTCCTAAATTACCACCGATATTGACTCAACTTTTTGAAAAAGACATTGTTGGACTTCATTTACCCGCTCTTATTTACTACTGATGTGTCACTGATATAGAATTTGCAGTAGAAAAGGCTGAGTACCTAGAAATAAAAACCAGAGGACAAGCTGAAAACAAACTCGGGCACCAATAACGAGCAGGCCGTATTACAGCCTCTAACTTCAAAAGTGCATGCAACACTAACCCCGACAATCCTTCCATTTCTCTTAAAACTAACATTTGTTAGCCAGGATCTTGCATTTTTGAAACATCAGCAACAAAATGGGGGAAAACTCATGAAGCCTACACTGACGCTATGTGTAAAGATCACGCCAATTTCAAAGTAATCATCAGGTCTGAAGAGACGCGAAACTAGTCGCCGTATTTAACTGACGTATGTAAATATGCTTTTAACTATCGTTTTTATTGCGTAAATAAAGTTGACATCTTTTAAAATTTAGACTATGTTCAACTAACAATTTTTTTATAAAAACATATTCCTTTATGGTACGAAAAATATGATTCCCTATAAATGGCCTCGTAACGATCTCGAAAAGCTTTATTCGCAAATGCAAGATCTAATTGTCAATGATAATCAGTGGAATATTTGTCCACAAGACCAGATAAAAGAGTTATATCTAATGGTTCAAAAAAGTTCGTTAACGCCGTTTTACATTTAAAAAAGTTAAAATTGAAGTCGCCAACAACTACTGTAGGAACCAACGAATCGTACTTGCTATCAAATAGAGGATTAAAATCCTCAAAAACAGCGCTTAAACTCGCTCCGGGAGATTTGTATAACAGTATTAAAGCAATGGGCTCATTATCAATTGAAACACTCAACCAACAACGTTCTAAAAGGTCTGCCTTTTCGTAGAACTCGGGGTTCAAACTCGTTTAAAACGTTTTTAAGAGTCGGTTCCTTTAAATAAATAGACGAACCAAAAGCCACTTCTTGCTAAAGTTATAGCACCTACTTCCCTAAAAGACGGCACACTCATGTTATCAGTCTCTTTTTTCCACGTCTCAACGAAACATAGTAATTCACTTCCTAATATTACATTGTCAGCTAAAATATCGTCTACATGAGCATTTAAGGACTGCACGTTATGAACATAAATACACATCTTCCTTTCTAAAAAAGGCAAAGGAATACGTTTAGTTTCTCGTAATCTTTTGAGCTCCAATTCAACGACATCGTTTTTAGGGGCATTCGGAACTTGGAATTTACCGTCAATATACAAACCAGAAGCGGTTTTTGCTCTACTACAAGCCACGTACAACTGAAATTTTGCTAACTTTTTCGATGGCTTACAGTGCACTACAACCGACGTGTACGTATCACCTTGGCTTTTGTGTATAGTAATGGCTCCGGAAATAACGAGAGGAAATTGTTTTCTAGTCACCGAAATGTTTTGTTGCTTCCATTTCCTCGAAAAAGTTTTAGTAACTTTCTCAACGGGTGTCGAAAACCAGCTAAAATCATTAACTTTATACAACTTTGTCTTAGTTTTTTACCAACATCTTTGTCATCAAATTCCAACCAAACCCTAAACGGAAATTGAATTTCGTTTCTATTTCTGCCATACTCAATTTTCCTTAACCAGCCCGTTGCCCCATTCGTCAGTCCGTCCGAGGTGTCAACGTTGTTAGTCATCATATATCTTACATCGCAAGCTAATATTAAGTCCTTCGGAAGGCCGTATGTATCGGACGTCGCCAGTGTAGCAACTTGGGTTAAAATATCACTTTTTACTCTAGGACTCAAATCTCCGTTGACCACATCGACTGCAAACGAAGAAGCCTTTTCAGTTTCCATCCTAGAAAGGTTCTCCGAGTTGAACCAATTTACTTCAACATTAGGGGCGAAAAGATGGATCGCATCAACTGGAGGTGTACGTTCAGCATATACCTCCAAACTATCAAAAAGTTGTACATCGTCCGAAGACATTTGACGAACTGCCATTCTGTTGAACGCTTCTGCGAAAATTTTATCGTCTTTCTGTTTTATAATTTCATCTAATTCCGAAAATTTTAATTGTTCCCAAATAGGATTATCGATCAGCGTAGTGTAAATATTATCAAACTCATTCTGATTTTGAAATGCAAAAGAATCACATACCAGGCGAAGTTGATTAAAATCGCCAACAAGTAAAACAGACACGCCACCAAAATAGTCGGGACACCCCATAATTTCCAGCAACCTAGCGTTGACTAAATGAAAGACTTTCGACCCAACCATTGATATTTCATCTATTATTACCTCTCAGAGGGGACAAAGTCCCCTAGGACGGGTTATACAATCACCGTGTCTGTCTGTCCGTCTGTCTGTGAGTCTGTGTGTTAGGTACTATAATTTATCCTACATCATTTTAAATATTTATAAATTATATTAATCTTATATTTAATTAAATATTTATAAATTATATTAATCTTATATTTAATTAAATATTTATAAATTATATTAATCTTATATTTAATTAAATATTTATAAATTATATTAATCTTATATTTAATTAAATATTTATAAATTATATTAATCTTATATTTAATTAAATATTTATAAATTATATTAATCTTATATTTAATTAAATATTTATAAATTATATTAATCTTATATTTAATAAAATATTTGTAAATTATATTAATCTTATATTTAATAAAATATTTATAAATTATATTAATCTTATATTTAATAAAATATTAACAAATTAAATTAATCTTATATTTAATAAAATATTTGTAAATTATATTAATCTTATATTTAATAAAATATTTATAAATTAAATTAATCTTATATTTAATTAAATATTTATAAATTATATTAATCTTATATTTAAATAAATATTTATAAATTGTATTAATCTTATATTTAATTAAATATTTTAGTATATTAATCTTATATTTAATTAAATATTTTAGTATATTAATCTTATATTTAATTAAATATTTATAAATTATATTAGTCTTATATTTAATTAAATATTTTAGTATATTAATCTTATATTTAATTAAATATTTTAGTATATTAATCTTATATTTAATTAAATATTTTAGTATATTAATCTTATATTTAATTAAATATTTTAGTATAATAATCTTATATTTAATTAAATATTTTAGTATATTAATCTTATATTTAATTAAATATTTTAGTATATTAATCTTATATTTAATTAAATATTTTAGTTTGTTAATCTTATATTTAATTAAATATTTTAGTTTATTAATCTTATATTTAATTAAATATTTTAGTTTATTAATCTTATATTTAATTAAATATTTTAGTATATTTATCTTATATTTAATTAAATATTTTAGTATATTAATCTTATATTTAATTAAATATTTTAGTATATTAATCTTATATTTAATTAAATATTTTAGTATATTAATCTTATATTTAATTAAATATTTTAGTTTATTAATCTTATATTTAATTAAATATTTTAGTTTATTAATCTTATATTTAATTAAATATTTTAGTTTATTAATCTTATATTTAATTAAATATTTTAGTATATTAATCTTATATTTAATTAAATATTTTAGTATATTAATCTTATATTTAATTAAATATTTTAGTATATTAATCTTATATTTAATTAATTATTTTAGTATATTTATCTTATATTTAATTAAATATTTTAGTATATTAATCTTATATTTAATTAAATATTTTAGTATATTAATCTTATATTTAATTAAATATTTTATTATATTAATCTTATATTTAATTAAATATTTTAGTATATTAATCTTATATTTAATTAAATATTTTAGTATATTAATCTTATATTTAATTAAATATTTTAGTATATTAATCTTATATTTAATTAAATATTTTAGTATATTAATCTTATATTTAATTTAATATTTATAAATTATATTAATCTTATATTTAATTAAATATTTATAAATTATATTAATCTTATATTTAATTAAATATTTATAAATTACATTAATCTTATATTTAATAAAATATTTGTAAATTATATTAATCTTATATTTAATAAAATATTTATAAATTAAATTAATCTTATATTTAATTAAATATTTATAAATTATATTAATCTTATATTTAAATAAATATTTATAAATTGTATTAATCTTATATTTAATTAAATATTTTAGTATATTAATCTTATATTTAATTAAATATTTTAGTATATTAATCTTATATTTAATTAAATATTTTAGTATATTAATCTTATATTTAATTAAATATTTTAGTATATTAATCTTATATTTAATTAAATATTTTAGTTTATTAATCTTATATTTAATTAAATATTTTAGTTTATTAATCTTATATTTAATTAAATATTTTAGTTTATTAATCTTATATTTAATTAAATATTTTAGTTTATTAATCTTATATTTAATTAAATATTTTAGTTTATTAATCTTATATTTAATTAAATATTTTAGTATATTAATCTTATATTTAATTAAATATTTTAGTATATTAATCTTATATTTAATTAATTATTTTAGTATATTTATCTTATATTTAATTAAATATTTTAGTATATTAATCTTATATTTAATTAAATATTTTAGTATATTTAATTAAATATTTTAGTATATTAATCTTATATTTAATTAAATATTTTAGTATATTAATCTTATATTTAATTAAATATTTTAGTATATTAATCTTATATTTAATTAAATATTTTAGTATATTAATCTTATATTTAATTAAATATTTTAGTATATTAATCTTATATTTAATTAAATATTTTAGTATATTAATCTTATATTTAATTAAATATTTTAGTATATTAATCTTATATTTAATTAAATATTTTAGTATATTAATCTTATATTTAATTAAATATTTTAGTATATTAATCTTATATTTAATTAAATATTTTAGTATATTAATCTTATATTTAATTAAATATTTTAGTATATTAATCTTATATTTAATTAAATATTTTAGTATATTTATCTTATATTTAATTAAATATTTTAGTATATTAATCTTATATTTAATTAAATATTTTAGTATAATAATCTTATATTTAATTAAATATTTTAGTATATTAATCGTATATTTAATTAAATATTTTAGTATATTAATCTTATATTTAATTAAATATTTTAGTATATTAATCTTATATTTAATTAAATATTTTAGTATATTAATCTTATATTTAATTAATTATTTTAGTATATTTATCTTATATTTAATTAAATATTTTAGTATATTAATATTATATTTAATTAAATATTTTAGTATATTAATATTATATTTAATTAAATATTTTAGTATATTAATCTTATATTTAATTAAATATTTTATTATATTAATCTTATATTTAATTAAATATTTTAGTATTTTAATCTTATATTTAATTAAATATTTTAGTATAATAATCTTATATTTAATTAAATATTTTAGTATATTAATCTTATATTTAATTAAATATTTTAGTATATTAATCTTATATTTAATTAAATATTTTAGTTTATTAATCTTATATTTAATATTAATGTAAAATTTGATCGTGATCAGGAATTGAACTCGGGTTGCATTGTTACAATGCAGATAGTTCACCGCCGAGCCATTGACTTCCTTAGGGAATATAAATCCACCCAAAAACCATTCGGTTAAAAATTGCAAGGTCCTTTTAAACAAAAACGTCAGGTCCTATATTACTTTAGGCCATAAAAGTAGTGAAATCAAATAACGGGCAAGATCTGTAATTATATTCCCATAAACGTCATAAACTGGACTTATTTATCGACAAGTGATGTGCTCTGAAGTAATATGCTAGACCTTGTGCGTCCTAAGTGTTTTACTGAGTTAAAATCCTTTTTCGCTTCTTGTTAATTCATTTTTTATTGGTGTGGATATTTGGACATCTACGATTCCTAATGCAGTCATTGATTTCCTGGGTGTGCGAGTTATTACATGATATTGTAAATTGGACGGTATTGGTCTTTTTCACGCGGTATGTGTCACAACGTCAACAGGAGGTTTACGAGAAAAATACAAATACCCTTTGTATATATTTCTTTCATTAAAATTTGCTTCGTATTATATTTAACTGATAATCTTGTTCTGTAAATATGTTTAAATTCAATTGGGCATTGTTTTAGTACGTCTAACTCGCTGTTGTAACTACTTAATTTTTATTATTCTGAATAAATTAAACTCTGTTGTTTCGTCTCAATTATTTTACAATTAAAATTTTATACCGGGTGGGATTGACCCGGGATTACGTTTTTAGTAAATAACTCTGAATTGCCGAGATATCTTTAAGGGACGTCTCCAGAACTTAATACCACTAGGGACAATTCTTCCGAGGAGTGGTATATTTTGGCTTGCCAACTTGTTAATAATTTTAATTGACCATAAAGCAGTCTACACTTGTGCAGAGTTTCACTTTTTAACCTTGAGATATTTCCTGCAAATTGACTAACAGGTAGGCTAAATGTACTATGTAAAGTTGCACCACCAATATTAAAAGCCGCTTTTCCCGTAGGAGCGCATCTAATAACCTTTGCTTCTAATGGATTAGATCCAGGTTGTTTGTTTTAAAATCTAGTAACTGATTCGTAAATTGCACTTATCAAAAGGCTTTTCCCAACACCGGCACCTCCCGTTACAAACAGACGTAAAGGAGTTTCCTTCGTTTTTACATGGAACAGGACCCGGTAAAAAATCTCCCTTTGCTTGGAATTTAACTTACGAAGAATATCATAATATTCTGAATCGTCCACTAAAGTAACTGAGCGTGAAACGGTTCTGTCAGTATTACCATCAACAACCTCCCTATTGATGTCACTTACAGCATCTTGCTCCGTATTCACTAGGAAATCGAGATCGATCCCGACCACTAATTTATCCACTTGGTGTTCTAATTCCGGTTGAATATTAGTCAAATCGGGTTCAACCAATTCATTCTCAAAATCTTCTAAAGCCTTTTCAAATGCTAACTCGTAAAACTCATTTTTAAATTCTTTTCTTACTTCGTTAATATTTTCTAAGTTTACCTCATACTCTGTTTTAAAGTCCTTCCCCAAAATATCTACATTTTCATCACGCCAAGGCACAAAAAACATTATTTGCTCCCGATAAAAATTATCCGGATCTTTAATTAAACTAAAATTTCTGTGTCGGATAATTTTAGACCGACCTCGTTTTCTAACAAACCCAGAATCACCTTTTAACTTCAACCAGTTACCAAACGATACGCCATCACAACTTCCGTCAACCTCATCATTTGGGCAGGAGTAGGTTTACGACTTTTGGCATATTCATACCAACCCGCAAACTGCGCTAACGTCACGGCCTCCATTACATATGGCCTCTGTACATAATGGTCCACCAAACCACAGGAAAACACATCAATACTGTCCTCCGGCAACTCACGAAGCTCCGTACTAATTTTAAGAATGCGCACACGATTCTGTGGCAAATTCGTGTTAATGAAAATACAAGATCTACTACTCCTTGATGCTGGAATTTGTAAACTACTATAAGCAGCTTCCTGCGCGCTAACTTCGTGAGCATTTAAAAACTTGTTAGCTATAATTTTTAATTTTTCCTTTACAGTACATTTATCTTTTTTCGCTTCTTTCGCAGCGTCACGTAAAAGCATTGACAGACACAGGCGTATGCGTCGAGAACAAACTGAACATCTATATTAGCTTGCCAAAGGCGCAAAATATCCTTATTATAGGGATTCACTCTGGTATCTTTCGGGTATCTTTTCAATGAAACAGTTTTCTTTTTTAAAGCGTATGTTACAGCTGAAATGTATTTGACCTCCGTCATTTCAAATTTTGTTAGCAGCTCATCAAACGTATCGACAAAAAATTCGGCTTCCTTCGACTGCAAAGTATCGTAAAGCAATTTACTATTTTTCTTGCACTTGAATTCTTCTCCTGGTGCTCCAACCTTCCTAAGTTTTGGATCGTACACTACGGTACGGGGCATTGGTGGAAAAGGAATTCCAAAACGACAAACATAAATATTTTTCACTTTCTTTCTGCACGTTGTCGTGTGTCTATATGCATTTGTAATTTGGTCAAAGCATTTAGATTTTCATTACCGAGATCAGCAGCGCAAACTATTATTTTATCAATAAAGTCTTCTATTTCCATGGCATTAGACAAATCGTCCTTCAGTTTCGGTGCCTCTTTTATCCATATAAGCCCATGTTGATGGGGAGAAAATCTTTGCTGTATTTCAACCCTAAAGTAGTAATCTTCAATGACACCCAGAGGACCTAATTTCTGAAGAGCTTTAAGTAAAGCTCGAAAACGATGATCAAAATAACGAGGGCAAGTAACGGGATCTTCCTGAATTAGTTTAGCTTTTTCGGCGTAAGTTAAATTTAACAGTTCGGGAACCTCTAAAATTCGTTGACCAGAAGTCACGCGCAAAACGTTTAAAAGTTCAGGCCACCTACTTTCGGCAGCAGAAAGCGTTATAAAACGGGTTGGAATACCCAATTGTCTAATCATGGCCAACATTTCCTTCTGGCTGTGTTGCCAATAAGAAGGAGACGACTGTAACCTTTCAAGCACTCTAAAACCATCATCCTCCTTTACAAGCGTGTCAAGAGCACCTTCACTCACAAGATGCCCAGCTGTATAACTCGAACCATCCTTTTTTTAGATTTCCTCATGCAAACCTGGATAGCTTGGCTCACTTTCAATGTTTCCAATTTCACAAAAGAATAAAAAAGTTTCGAAGAGTTCTTCGCGCATCTGCGATCAGAATTACGAATCTCCTACTAAACAATATCCCCATAGCTTCCTTTAACTTGAAGTTATCTTTTCTGACCAACGTAAATCAACAAAATCGGGTTCATTCCAGAAACCATCGCTGTCGCTATTGGCCTCACACGTCAACAAATCAGCATTACGCTCTGTTGTTTGCTAATCAATTTCATCAACAACAAAGTGAAGCTCTTCTTGAAGTGGGTCCAATATACTTCTGTTTATTCCGATTTCATGCTTCTGATACAACGGAGATGATACTAAAACATTAAGGGCCACCATAATTTTTTTAGGTCTAACTGTTTCATACATAAACGGCGACTTGTATTGCATTCTTCTCTTAAATTCAATCTGAATAGTATCCGTGTCACGGGGCAACCTGGGTAAAACAGATACCGTAGACTCAATATTGATTGGCACATTGACAACAATCCCTTCCTCTGTGTTGATCACAGCCCAAGCTTCTAATTTGCATAAAAGGTATTCTTGGTGATATCATTCTTTCTTCTAAATTCGATATATCAACTAACTCGTCTGGAATGGTAAACCATTTTCGGGGCTAAATTTTGGTACTTGTTTTTTCTTTACGGCCAAATTGCAAGCGCTGCACAGAAAAACCACTTCAGCCAGTTCGCGTGGTTGAATATCAGGCACAGACAAAAATATATTGAACTTTACTAAACTTCCAGATGCTCTAAAAAAAGATTTGAACAACCTTCACATTTCCAAGTCGGTCCTTCTTTAATGGCCTTAAAATAAACGTCTTCAATATACAATGAACTAGCCCTCCTTTCTGCCGCAGAAACTCGATTTGTAGCACGTTCCGTAATCCTATGCGCAATGTCCTGCCGCTTGGCAACTTTCGCTTGACGGTTTTGAACACGTTCTGCCTCAACGTATTCGGATGCTGACGCTTAGCAGCCTTCCCTTTTTGGTTTTGATCACTTTCCGCCTCAACGTATTCGGAGTCCTGACGCTTAGTAGCCATCGCTTGTTGGTTTTGAACACGTTCTGCCTCAACGTATTCGGAGTCCTGACGCTTAGCAACCTTCGCTTGTCGGTTCCGAGCACGTTCCGCCTCAACGTATTCAGGGTTCTGACCCTTAGCAGCTTGGCTTTCACCCACAACCGGAATTTCAACAAAGTCATTTCCATCAATCGCTCTTCCAGGAATTTCTGGTATTTCATCCGCTAAAAACAATTCGTCATTTACATCAGGTACTACCTCAAGAAGATTCCCCGTGGATCTTTGAACAGACACCAAACTATCATTTTCATATGCACATAAATTAGTAAATGGGATGTTAGACGCATTGGCTATTTTCTGAGCTGCTAAGAATTTCCTCCTTTCTCTTTTTTCTTCCTCCGAAACTCGGGATCCGCCCTCCGTTCTCTCATCCAATCTCTAGCTTAACGCTTTTTTAGTTCCTCTTTAGATAAACCCTCGTCTCCTGCCAGTAAATATCTAAATTTTAGATTTTATTTTAAAATACTACACCAATTTCAGTTAAAAACCTTGCAGCATAAAACAATGTAGAAATAATAACTTACCTGCCAAATAAATATTTAGCCATACAACTGTATTTAAGTGCCTTCCAAGTAATGTTGCTATACACATTAATTTTCAGTGCCAACCAAATAACAATACCAAAAAAACCAAATATAATCTATTTCACAAAAACATAACACAAACAAAAAATTAAAATATGCAAAAAAAAACCAATCGACCAAACTTCGGAGCCAAAACCACCAATAGAAAGATATATAATAACCCAGACGATCAGGGCTCAGAACAAAAAAATGCAAAATAAAACAAGTTGGCAAGCCAAAATATACCTCTCCTCGGAAGAATTGTCCCTAGTGGTATTAATTCCGCAATTTAGAGTTATTTGTTAAAAATGTTATCCCAGTTCTATCCCGCCCGGTATAAACTTTTAATTATAATTAAAATAATTGAGACGAAACCACCAATATTAATTTATTCATAATATCATAAGTTAAGTAGTTACAACAGTGCGTTAGACGTACTATAACAATGCACAATTGAATTAAACCCTTTTTACAGTACAAGTTTATCAGTTGAATATAATACTAAGCAAATTTTAATGAAAGAAAAGGGTATTATAACGACCGTTCGCTTTTTGGTTTATAATTTTAACGGAATCGGGCCGATTTTAATTAAACGATAGTTTATCGAAATTTTGTTAAAAGAATATTCCCTAAAGGCCGCGCGATAAATTTACGAGAATAATTTTCCGTCGCCGTTATATCGTCTTAGCAAGCGTTGGTGGCTAAGTGGCTAGAGCTAATCTCTTCCACGAGGCAGACCCGGGTTCGAATCCCGGCCGGCGCCATTGAATCGCAAATTGATACTAACGAATACCGTGTACAATTGGTGGAAACCCTGCCGTAGGACGTTGAGAGGTTGCATAACACTCAGCATTCGGTCCGTCCCAAAGTCATTAAGAAGAAGTTGGAGAGAAAACGAACATACAAACACAACAAACTCAACACCCACAACCGTCAAAACACGAACTCAACATCTACAACCATCATAACACAAGCACAACAAACTCAACACCTGCAACCGTCATAACACTAACTCAACTTTCACAACCTACACATAAACATTACAATAACGAAATATCCAACCAAACTGAACTAAAACTGTCGCGACGGTGAGCGTTGACAAAAAAACAACCAAACCAAACCCAAACACGGTGGTTTTGCCAACCCTTCGAGAAACTGCGAACGCAGAAATTTCGAGAAACTGCGTACGCAATGATTACCCTTTGCCCCGAAAATGCGAACGCATTCGCAGGCCTGACAGACAGACACGGTGATTGTATAACCCCTCCCAACAAAACAAAACTATTAAAACTACAGTTACAATTACCCTCCCCCGTAAATATATTACACTACAAGCCTACGTATTAAATGGGAGAAGATTCCGACTACTACACTATTATTAATAGTTTTTCACATTAATTGTCTACGCCAAGACTAGATGCAAAGTACACAATCTAAGGATCCATCACCATGTTAATTTGATAATAATAGGCGCGCGCAACACAGGATACTACGCACTCTTATGTCTAATCCGGACTACGAGATTCCGTATAAACCGGCCTTTACCAAGTTACTCACGTGCCCCCAACATCTCGATCACTATCTCACAATCAAAGTATTGGCTGTTTTTAATTGGAATCAGCCAATCAAACACCACATACAGCAACTGACACTTTCAAGAATGTTCAAAGTTAATTACTACCGGCAGTTGAAAAATGAAGAGGTCTACTAGACACAGATAGTTCACGCAATAAATGAAATGTGAATAGAATGGTCGGCATCATCTTTTAGATATCAACTTACACGGGATGGCATCGCTCCTCTCCCTGCATTGAGAAGGGTTGGGGTCGGGAATTCCCCAAAGGAAAACGCAAAACACTAAATTTAAAGATTTACGACCCTTGGCAGGTATTTTTGGATACAGATATGGTAAACTTGAGAAACTGTTCACATCGCCGAAAATGAGGCCTATTAGCACAATGGAGGGTATCGCTAGATAGGAATATAATCCCTGGAGCCTATACGGGAAAGAAGCAAGACTATCACAATTGATCAATTTATAATAAAAAAAAACGTTTTTAACCAACATTCGGAACTTTTCTTCTTCGGGACCGCCATCAACCTCGAGAAGAGTGTCCGCGTTCATTGAGACAACCTGGTCATTATCCCCAGTTGGCTGATTTCCCAACTCTTCTAGTTTGACGACTAACGGTACACCCACAAGCTCCATGAAGTCATAGAGGGGCTCTTTTTTGATGGCGCTTAACGGGTAGGGTCACGGTTGAGAACGCTCCAAGGCTGAGGACTTCGGGTTGTACGACCCGAGCGGAGTTGGTTTTTAGGGTGTTAGATTGGAATTTGTTCATTTGTCGTATTTGCATTGAGCCAGAACTAACTGCCCATTGACGACAAAGGCTCTCAATTAGACGTGGACCTGGGTAGTGCTCGGCGATTTGAAAAATGAATAATTATCCGAAGTCCATCATCTTATTTGTTTCAGTTATTTTATTCGGATAAACAATTTGGTACGGTTAACCGATAACTATTATTCTTTATATAGATAAATCTGTCAAATAATATTTTTTTATATACCTCAAATGTTCTTTCGTAACAAAGATATTTGAAAATTAAAAATCAGCGATTATTTCATTTAATGAATAAAAACATTCTTTATCCGTCTTATCAATTAAACACTTTCTCTAAAAAAAGATATTTTTAAAGAATATATTTTTATATTTTTGGGTACGATTAATTTAAAGAGCAGCTAACCGCTGAAGATGGTTCGTTTTCTAAAATATATTTTTTCCTGAAATATTAATATTAAAAAAAACATCTTATAAATATAATATTTGCCGTAAATCGATTACGAAAAATAAATAAATTGCTTTGCTAATCTAAAATTTAGTACTTTTTAAAATAAAATGTATCTAAAATATATCATTAACCGACCGAAAATTATCCTTTAAGGTATTACCCCGGTGTATAAATTTTTAAACTTTTATAACATTTTCTCGGATAATGGATGGACAATGCCGACCACTAGCAACAATTAATATTGCATTGGAATATTCTAATTTTTATATCTTACGTCATAAAATTATTAAAAACCTTCCAAATATAAAAAAAGAGTCTACGTTTTGGCAGGACGAGTAAGCGAACATAGTACGATTTATTCTTGTCCTTTTTCGTAACTGCAGATCTATACTTATGGTAGAAATGAGTACATTCATGATCACACTTCGACTTCACTTCCGTTCGCCAATTGCTGAAAATCTGCATTGGCCGTTAAGAAAACACATATTACTATTTAGAGTTTTATATTAACATTATTCGGAACTGAGCGCCTTCGTGACTCTTTTCGGTATCCTACCATCAACTGAATTCCCATTCAACCAAATTATAAAATATCCAAGTTCATATTAAAAATAGTTCGCTCGTGTTATTTTTGAATTGGAAAATGCATTCAATTTCTACAAATTTTGAATATTAAGGATAACCAGGCATTTTTACCTCTCCGAGGGGACAAAGTCCCCTAGGAGGGGTTATACAACCACCGTGTCTGTCTGTGGGTCTGTGGGTCTGTCTGTCAGGCGTGCGAACGCGTTCGCATTTTCGGTGCAAAGTGTAATCACTGCGTACGCAGTTTCTCGAGATCTCTGCGTTCGCAGTTTCTCGAAGGGTTGGCAAAACCACCGTGTGACGGTGAGCGTTAACGGATTCTTTGCGGTTTGGTTTGGATGGTGTTTTTTCGCTCACCGTCGTGACGGTTTGGTGTATTACGTTTTTGTAATGTTTATGCGTAGGCTGTGAGTGTTGAATTTGTTGTGCTTGTGTTCTGATGGTTGTGCATGTTGAGGCTGTTGTGTTTATATGGGCGTTTTCTCTCCAACTTCTTCTTAATGACTTTGGGACGGACCGAGTGCTGAGTGTAATGCGACCTCTCAACGTCCAATGGCAGGGTTTCCACCAGTTGTACACGGTATTCGTCTTAGTATCAATTTGCGATCGCATCGGGCGGGATTTGACCCCGAGACCTCCTGCTTGACAGGCGGACGTTCTATCACAGAACCACCGACACTTGTTACGCCTTATTGAAAATTAGACCTTCAGCTTTATCGTAAGCGTATTTTATAGAGTACGAAATTTTGGTTTAATTGAAATAGAATTGAAATTGAAATTATTGCATCGAAGAAATTCTAATTTAGCGTTTCTCTATTGACTAAAAACAAATGTGCCACCCAGGTTTCGAACCCAGACCATTCGGCTTGGCAGTCGAGCGCTCTACCACAGAACCACCGATAGCTGCTTAGGTTCACTGAAATTAAGACTCGCATCGTAAGCATAATAGGTAATAAAGTCTTTTTTTATTAATGAATTTATGAAGGCCTAATCTGGTTTTTTTACGAATGAAATTTTAAAGGTTAAAAATTGTTTTAGCGCAGACGCCGAGATAAGAGGGCTAAAGGGTAGACCCTGTGGGTGGTCCACTTTGTTTTTTTTGTTATTTATTTACGGGTATTATTAACGACCTATATATAGTTGTGTTAATTCAAAGGCGATAATTTACCGTTTATTGCTTTAAGAGGTGGCGGTTAGTCAAGTGGCTCTCTGTGCTTTGTTGATGGTAAGGTTTTTGCTTCTTTTAAATATATTTGGTGTGGATATTTGGATATCTACGATTTCTAACGCAGTCAATGATTTCCTGGGTGTGCGAGTCATTATATGATATTGGAAATTGGACGGCATTGGTCTTTTTCATGCGGTATGTGTCACAACGTCAACTGGAAGTCTACGAGTGTTGAAATAAAATGAGCGTTAAAGATGCGGCAAGTATTTCGTAAGCGAGAAAAATACAAATACCATCTGTAGATGTTTCTTTCATTAAAATTTGCTTAGTATTATATTCAACTGATAAACATGTACTGTAAAAAGGGTTAAATTCAATTGTGCATTGTTTTATTGAGTCTAACTCGCTGTTGTAACTACTTAATTTATAATATTCTGAATAAATTAAACTTCGTTTGTTTCGTCTCAATTATTTAAATTAAAATTAAAATTTTATACCGGGCAGGGATTGAACCGAGAATACGTTTCTCGTAAATAACTCTGAATTGCGGAGATATCTTTGGGGGTCGTGTCGAGAAATTAAAACCACTAGGGACCATATATTTTGGGTTGCCAACTTGTAATAACTACATCTTTAATGATTATCTTCATATTGAGACGTTAATACCAAAAAATATTCGATAAAAACGATTAACTACATGAACAATTTGAGTGCATTCCTTCGCTTGATGGCGTCAAGGAAGATCATAGTTTGAATCACCACCAGAATTCGCAAGTTGCGAAAATGAAAATAAATGTAATATTCTGAATGAAAATAATGCACGTAATAAGAGCAGCGCACAAAATAAGGAAACTAGAAATTGGATATTGGAAATTTTTACTATAATATTTTTAATTCGGCATATATTGAGAGATTCAATAATATGATGTTTAGGTTATTTGAGGTTAGGGAGTAAGGTTTGGTGAGGAGACGTATGCTGTGTTGGTTAAGATTAAATTGGTTAAGGTGAAGTTTAAATGGTTTAACTGACTTTCTTTTAACGGTAAAACAACTTATACTTGGTATTTATTTATACCTAGGGAGAATGTCTATGTCAAGACGGTTTTAAGCCTTTCTCTCAATCTAACCGTTGCTCCCCCAGTACGCTCCTCCGCTTAAAATAAAACGAATAGTCCCGGTATTTCATTGGCTGCTTAAAATTTACGTCACCTAACGCGATGGAAATCAAACGCCGGTGACGTATTGTTCCCCCCCCCCCCCCGCGCGAGACGGGGGAAAGGCGTTCAACGTGCCCGGCGATTGTCGCAACATAATCATTCTTCCTAAATATAAATAAATTTTTGCTTGGACTAAAGGATAATTAAAAAAAATAAGTATAAAACCGTGCGTAGAGAAACTTTTAGGCAGAAGTGTCGCCGCCTACTGGCCGAGTTTGAAAATGAATGCGATACTACGATGTTATGCCAAGGGCAAACTACTACTACCCGCTTAATTTCTTAGCTTACTTACAAATAAAATATATTTTCTATCTAAGTAAGCTTACCCCTGTAGCACATGAAGCCATTTTAGGGTCGGGGTACGGTCGAAAAATCGCTTTATAGTCGACGACCAAATGCCGATCTAAAGGCGTCCGAACGTTTTTCGACACTTAAACCGTAAATCTTTTTTTGGGACTATTTATGGTCGGTATACCGACCATTATCCGACTTAAAATAGACCTTACATTTAATTATTACCCCTGTGGCACAAAGAGTCGATTTAAGGTCGCGCTTTGCCAATTAATCGCTCAAAACTGTGAAACTTTGGCGATTTAATAAAACAAATTGAAATATTTTTAAAATAACTTCCTCTCTGGTATTATATTTTTTCGAAAAGGATTATATACTCAATCTGAGAATGTTTCCTTCTTCAAAATATCTCAGCTCAGTAGGTTACATTGCTATAGCTAAATATGCTAGTCTAAGATATTATTCATGAAGATTTATTTGTTACTTTTACTAAGCCTCAAGAAACTCAAGAACTCTGTACTCTAGATTCAAGAGCTTTCCGATCAGTGTTTCTTTCAGGCATCTCTCTGGGGGGGGGGCGAAGCACCCCCGGAAAACGTTTATCGCCCCTCCCCCCCCCCGGAGCTTCCCCTTTTGCCGACGCCACTGCCAGGCGTGCATGGAGTGCTACGCTCGCCACTGGATACCGGCACCCCCGGATATCTGGGAAACCCCCCCGAAGAAAATTTTCTGAAAGCAACACTGTTTCCGATTGACGGAAATAAACTCATTGTTTCACTCCCGTTCATGGAACTTGACCAACTACATACATGTATATAGCTATTTATATAGCTATATTTACGGTTTTATTTGGTCATTTTCAGTCACTTAAAATATCAAAAAGTAAGTCGTTTCGACGTAATTATACAGTACATTCTAAGTCGGGATGACGTCGTTTCGGAGTCGTTCTTACATTGTAGGTCTATTAAAAGGCGGTAAAGAGTCGACGTTTTGTGGTCGGTCGACGGTCGGCCGACCTTTTTACCCCTAGGACATTTGGACCCTAAATCCAAAGGTCGGCCGACCGTTGGCCGACTTTAGTGTTTAGTACCTTTTGCCGAAGTCGGCTCGACTCTAATTTGCTACAGGGGTAAGTGATTAAACAATATACATAATTTTTTTTAGATTTATAATTTTATCGGACTTCATTTGTTTTTTGACTTTTCTGAATTAAATTATCTTTGCAATTAATAAGAAGTAGAAAAAACGGATAAAAATAACCGATTTTTTCAGTTATTTGAAAAATAACCGAAAGGACATCGCACTTCTTCTATGGGATTTGGCTTTCGACCGATTTTTTTCAAATTGAAACATGTTGTTGGGCTTGATCAAAGGAGCAAAATTGTCCATTGCCATTTTTTCCTAGCTCCTATAGTTTGGCCAGTAGCAGCGGTCTAAAGTGGACGAAACTTACAAGGAGACGACCCGAGGTGTAACACACCGATTTGGTTCAAACTCGGGGGTTTGGTAGACCTTCATGTTTCTTGAAAAACCCTAAAGGGAAATGTCTCCATAGGCAACCGTTTTGCCATGGCAACCAAAAATGTTTTGGACAATACAAAATGGAAATTTTCCTATTGAATATAACATGGGAATCTGACCCCTGTAAAGATTTTAATGAACTTCGAACTTTTTCATTATTTTCTTATTTATATTTTCTATTTTTAGCATTAAAATTGGTCAGATTCCCATGTTATTATCAATAGGAAAATTTCCATTTTGTGTTGTCAAAAACATTTTTGGTTGCCATGGCAAAACGGTGGCCTATGGAGACATTTCCCTTTAGGGTGTTTCAAGTTACATGAAGGTCTACCAAACCCCCGAGTTTGAACCAAATCGGTGTGTTACACCTCGGGTCGTCTCCTTGTTAGTGTAGTCTATTTGTTAAAAGAAGTCTCGGCCCATCGCTTAGCGCTCTATTTTTGCGCGTCGCTAGTCCGGGCTCATTATCAATAGAGGTTTCTTACCGAAATTCCGGGTGCTTCCCAAAACCGAGCGTCGTATTTGTTTTCGTTCTGTTCGTACGACGTTCTGATCGCACGATGAACGAACTCAGTAGATAAATAGTTAAGCATTGAGTCTTAACTGTCGTGTGACCGACCACGGCCGTCTCGAGATCTGCTTCGCGCTCATAGCGGCCCAGGCGATCGTACGAAAATCGCGTATGGGAAATTAGTTCAAAAACTTCTCACATCGTTTTTTGGCGCTAGTCTAGCCCCCCCCTTGAGAAAATTTGCAGCCATGTTATCGAATGGGAGGAACTGCGCGGAACTTTGGAATTTCAATTATTATCGCGTAATGTGTAATTTTTTGTAAAATATTTTTTTAGTAATATTTAAGTTAATTAATAATAAAAACGTTAAACACCTCTTGAGATTTTTTAACGCAAAGTAAAGTTTTGAAAAACGTTATTAAAATTTGGTCATTCTGGAGCCAGAAGTCGCCGTCGACGTTTTCTGTATATAAATGTAAACATAAACACGTGGTTCTCCTTACAGCTGTATTTTTGCTATGTAGCAACTTCCAGAGGCCTTTGTTTTGTATTAATGTTTAAAAATTTATTGTAATTAAAATAGTGAAATAAATGAATTTTAATTAACTAACTGACACTTGGAAGATCACTATGAATGAAAATAGTGATGGAAACTTGGAAGGTATTTAAATCTGATAAATATAATAAACCAATGTGAATTTCCCACTGAATGATACACAACTAAAAATTTAGAAAACTAAAATTTACAACTTGAGTACTTTTCAAGAAAGAGGCTTATGCACAAGTTCTTTCACTTTCTCAAATTTTGCGGACAGAGTTTTGGTAATATTTGTGATAATTGGAAGTACAACCTTTCAACAAATTAAATCAGCAATTTCATTCGGTGATTATTATTCAAATCACATTGGATGTAAGGGCATAGAGCAATTTTTGGCCACAAGTGGATTTCAATGTTTTTTTAAAATGGCAGGTGAATCCCGGAGATAGGGTACAGCTCTCTCTATGAATGTTGTTACTATAGCCATTAACATGATAAAGCTTTGCTGCGGATACCTAAGGTTTCCTCTGTCGGACAATTTTATCAATCCAACTAATGGTGAGTCAGAATTAGGCTGTGATACATTTTCAAGGCACAATTCGCAAAAATGTTTTTCCTCTAGGATTTGTACTACATAACCAGCCAAGTATGCGATACTTGCTAGCCGTAAGGTGTATCTGGGTACTCATAACTTCAGATGGTAACGTAACTTCATTGCCGTTAAAAATAGTTGAAAATCCATCGAGTCTAGTATCAATCATGGCTGATAGATCTGTGAAGCTGTCTTGGGGAACGTTAGATGTTTTAGGTTTTGTTAATTATATAGTGCCTCTCTTAAGGTAGGATTCCAAACTGAATATAGTTTCTCTTGCATCAAGCATGTCTTTCTATCCAGCCATTTTCCTGAGAATGCTGAAAAACATTTCAATAGCATCGCTCGTTAAATTTCTTGTCAAGACAAACTGGAAACCAGATTTAAGGAGGTATGACACGCAAGATATTGTAGACAATGAAGTTATTCTAATAGATATTATAGATTCATATGTTTCCTTTGTCAATATTTTCTTTAATTTGCGGATCTTTAGACCTTGATAGTAATCACTTTCCTTAAAATGTCCCACTACAAAACAAATCTTGCGTGATGCGTAAGCTTCATTGACCCCAAAATTTTTTCTAGATATGTTCTTAGTCCATAATTTGCATAAACTTTCATCAACTGGAAACTGATGAAATTATACATTGATATTCTTCTTAGATTCACAGAATGGAACACAACAAATTTTTGTGGTGGGCATTTTTGCAAATTAAAAATAGGCAATATTTTAAAACTTAAGTTTGAGAAATGTGAACTTAATTTAAAGAATAATAAAGGTATTTATTAAATAATATGAATAATATTGTGGTTATTTATTTAAAATTCTGATAAAAAATGCGAATACTGGTTTTGAAAATTGTGAAAAACAAAAGAAACTTTGGTTAGGCTTAGCAATTAACTAATAAAACTCAATATAAGCATATTACTTTAATTAAATAAATATTTTAAATGAAAACTTATTAGATAAAGATCAAATCATAAGATGTATATCCCAAACTTTCCAGAAGTTTTTGAAAAACAATGCAAAAAGGATTAACTAGTTGAATTTACCGCCATAGAAAACTATTAAATATCCCGCTAATTTTTTACATTTAAGGGGGGGCTCAGACAGCGCTCCTAGTGTTAAAAGAAGGTATTCGCGGAAATACATAGGAGAGGAAATCTTTGCCTGGGCCGCTATGAGCGCGAAGCAGATCTCGAGACGGCCGTGGACCGACTGACCGTGACTTTAACCGAGGATGTGCTTTTCGATAAATAAGTGTTTGATCTGTTGTTGAGTGACTGTTTCTTACCTATGAGCGAGTGTTGAATGTGGGATTCAACGAAACGGTTAATCATATAGATTCTGATTTCTTTAGTATTTCTTTTATTTTATTATTGCTCGTAAAATATTGAATAATAAATAATTCCACGTACGAAAATTCATCGAATAATAAGTTGCGAGAAAAGAAATAATGAAGTAGAGGTGTAAAAATCTTGGCAAGAAAACTCTATTGATAGTGAGCCCGGACTAGCGACGCGCGAGCGTAGAGCGCTAACCGATGTGCCGTGACTCCTTTTAACAAATAGACTATACTAAGTTTTGTCCACTTTTGACCGCTGATATTGTACAAACTATAAGAGCTACATTGGTAACGTTGAAAGGATTTTTCACCCACTTTATTGGACTAACAAAGTATTTTTCTTACAGACGCGTAATCACATTGAAAGGGTTTTCCGCCCATGTGAGTTCTTTGACGCGTATTTAAACAGTTCTGGAGTGCAGATGCGTAACTACACTGGTCCCTTTTGGCTAGCGGCAAACACGCACTCAGTGCACTTGTGTTTCTTCAATTCTCGGCTGCTAATTTTGCCAGATTAACTCTGTTTAAGTTCTACACTATGTCTCTCTTGGATTGAGGAATCTGTCTCGCCGCCAGTGGCGTAGCTAGCATGGGCGGATATCGTGGTGTGCTACTTACTAGTCTCTAGTTTATGTAAGTTTTCATTTTTTTTTCACGGTCAGGTACACCCCAAATCACCCCCAAACGGGTGGCACCCGGGGCAGTCCGCGGCAAAGACGCACTCAATGCACTTGTGTTTCTTCTCTTCTCGGCTGCTTACTATTCCAGATTCACTCTTTAAGTTTAGCGCTGTCGCTTTTAGGTTGAGGAATCTGTGTCTCTGCTACGACTTGAAGGACTTGAAGTGCTCCTTATTGATAAAAATTGCTTTTATAAAGATCAAAACCAAATTAAATCCCAGCAGGATTAGCATTCGCAAAATGTTTCGGCTGTCAACCCGGATCAAGGTGATTTCCGAATGTAATTAATAACTGTTGACTAAGATCAAGGGTACCAAGTAGTTTAGAATAATTGATTTAGCTTGATGACGTCACAGACCGCGTATTGGAAAAAAGCTAAGAGAAGGGCAGTTGTTTCGAGGTCACAGGCTGTTAAATGTTGAGATGAGTATAGCTCCCCAGTTAGGAAATTCTACTAAAAAACTGTAGCTGAAGTTAATTCTGAAGTATTAGCACGAATTATTAGCCCGTTTTGATCCTATATTTTAATAATTATCAAAACCTAGTAAAATTAATATTTTGACCGAAAATTAGGTTCAAGTGACTGGAAGTATCGAAAAAGCCTGAATCACTCGGTCGATTTTATCCTCGGCTGTTCAACACAGTTCCTCGAGTTATAAATCCAGTTTGGGGGGAATTTAGCCTCTAAGATTGCCGCCTGCAATCATCGGGAGAGTAAAGGTTTAAGATTTGGCGATAGAGCTTTTCGCTCAAATATCCTCAATCGTCAGATTTCCCCACCAATCACCAGAATTTGTTTTTCCCGCCGCTACATTCCCCCCAATCGCCAGTTGATAGTTTGTCGTTCATGGCATGTGGCTTTTTCCAGGGACGAAAGTAACTGTAGAGGAATATAAAATCCACCCAAAAACCATTGGTTAAAAAATGCAAGGTCCTTTTAAACAAAAACGTCATGCCCTATATTACTTTAGGCCATAAAAGTAGTGAAATCAAATAACGGGCAAGATCTGTAATTATATTCCCATAAACGTCATAAACTGGACTTATTTATCGACAAGTGATGTGCTCTGAAGTAATATGCTAGACCTTGCGCGTCCTAAGTGTTTTATGGTTATTTGATTTCACTACTTTTATGGCCTAAAGTAATATAGGGGCATGACGTTTTTGTTTAAAAGGACCTTGCAATTTTTAACCGAATGGTTTTTGGGTGGATTTTACGCCTTTTTGTTTATAACAATAGCAGTGAAGTTATTATAATACCTTCAAACGTAACAAAGCGGAAATAATATTTATAAACAAAATTGGAAAGTGAACTTTCACCTATTTGGAATATTGAGAACTGCCTAGCTCTTTCGCCAACATTGCGTACGTTAAGATATTGTTTACGTTAATTTTTTGAAAACGTGACGTCATTTTGCTCTTTAATTCATTTTTTAATGTTAATAAGTAAGCTTGTACGATTGTTATTAAACTTTACACGTTTTGAACTGTGTTTATTACTCATTGGCATCGTTTACCGCCCTCTGGCGGCACACTGCCCACCCTGACACTGGCGAGACACTTCGAACTCACTGCACCTCTTTCACTTAGAAACAACCTATAAATCAGTAGCATTCGAATGTTTAATCTATTTCCCTAGGACAAGATCTGTAATTATATTCCCATAAACGTCATAAACTGGACTTATTTATCGACAAGCCCTATGGCGGACAACCCCACCCTGACACTCGCAAGACTATTGTTATCGAACTCAGCGCCCCTTTTTACCTACAATCCACCTATAAATATGTTGCATACATAGTTTCCAAGTATATACGTCGTAGCGGGCATTTTAACCTTTAAGACTATTTTTTCGAACACAGCGCCACTTTTTCACCTAGAATCAACCATCAAACCTTTTGCATTATTTTTTTAAATCGCTGGTCGCTCCGGTTTAGTACTTCTTATGTGTTTATTACTCCATGGTTTCGTTACCGACTCGCTGAACTGTACATTTGTCACCATAGCTCAAGAAATATACTAGATATGCACTTCTCCGTTGGCAGGGCACAATGGAAGCTTAATGTGAAACTGTACACCAAATTTCATTTAAATCGGTTCAGTAGTTTTTGCTGTAGAGCGGTCTGCGAGGAGAAGATGGAAGAAGAAGAAGAAGAAAAATTAAGCCTTACTTTGCCCCTTTACTACGAAACGTCGCCTCAACCCTTGTTCGATGGAATTCGTATATGTTTGTCGCGTGCCTGTAACCTTTCAAACGATACATCACTTGTTTTGATACGACCTATAGTTTTTGAGATACGAGGAGGTAAAATCGGCTTCATTCTGACTCGAGATAATATAGCAAGTGCCCGGGTAGGTGCTCTACTCTACCGGACCTTGCATAGGGACTACCGTCCATTTTGATCTACAGCCTCTCTTCAAAAAAACTCCGCTTCCCTTCTTATCAGATGGTTCAAAGTGCACACTTTACTCTTTTTCCCAAGAAGTTCTACCTAGTTTGGCCTAATCATCCCTAATACGCTTTTACAACTAGCAAATTTTAAAAAATGTCGAAAAGATACAGCCTGCCGGGAGTAGTGGCTCACTCCTGTAATCCCAGGCGTCCGGGAGGCAGAGTTTGTGGATGGTCGTGTGAGGACGACTACCAATTCCCCAACGGGTGGTCGGAATACTTCCGCCACGGGTGTCCCCACCCCTGTCCCCACGTATCCCGCCGTTGGCGTGGCCGTTACACATATCTCGCCCTGATTAATCAGATGGTGTTTCGCCGGGCTCGCGGTCTTCTCAGACTCAATCAGCCCTCTCTTCCTTGAATAAAAAAAAAGATACAGCCTAAACAAGTTGGCAAGCCAAAATATACCTCTCCTCGGAAGAATTGTCCCTAGTCGTATTAATTTCTCGAGACGACCGCAATTCAGAGTTATTTACTTAAAACATAGTCCCGGTTCAATCCCGCCCGGTATAAAATATTAATTTTAATTAAAATAATTCAGACGAAACCATGGAGTTTAATATAATTATAATAATATAAACAAGTTCACCAAAATAAAAAAATCGCCGTATCATAACGGTTCCCTTACTTCAATATTTTTGCCTGTGATGTGTTTTGTTTTCAAGGAAGTCAGTAGCTCGGCGGTAAAACATCTGCTCAGCAACACGACAACCTGGGTTCGATTCTTCGTCATGATCGTATTTTACATTTAAATTATTAATTCATAAATTAGTTATAAAATTATAATTTTTTTATAAATTTAGTTCATAAATATTTACAAGATTAAATCAACATAATTTCATTCGTAAAAAAAACCAGATTAGGCCTTCATAAATTCATTCATAAAAAAATTCAAGACTTTATTACCTATTATGCTTAAGATGAGTGTCTTATTTTCAGTGAACCTAAGCAGCTATCGCTGGTTCTGTGGTAGAGCGCTCGACTGTCAAGCAGAATGGCCTGGTTTCGAAACCTGGGTGGTGCATTTGTTTTTAATCAATAGAGAAAACGCTAAATTATAATTTCTTCGATACAATAATTTCAATTTTAATTCTATTTCAATTAAACCAAAATTTCGTACTCTATTAAATACGCTTCCGATAATGCTGAAGGTCTAATTTTCAATGGTAGAACGTCCGCCTGTCAAACAGGAGGTCTCGGGTTCCAATCCCACCCGATGCGATCGCAATTTGATACTAAGACGAAAACCGTAAACAATTGGTGGAAACCCTGCCATTGGAAGTTGAGAGTTTGCCATAACACTCAGCACTCGGTCCGTCCCAAAAGTCAATAAGAAGGAGTTGGAGAATACTCACCTATAACAAACGTAGCGACGGTGGGCGTTAACGAAAAAAAAAAACTCAACGCAATCGCAAATTTATCCGTTAACGCTTACCGTCACACGGTGGTTTTGCCAACCTTTAAACTGCTAAAACGGTTGTTCGACTGCGTACGCAGTGATTACCCTTTGCCCCGAAAATGCGAACGCGTTCGCAGGCCACACACACACACATACACCCACACACCCACCCACACCCACACCCACCCACAGACGGACACGCTGGTTGTATAACCCCTCCTAGGGGACTTTGTCCCCTCGGAGAGGTAAAAACTACAATAAATAATTCGAGCATTTAAGCGGAACTTGCACGGAGACATCGAACAACGATAGTTCAAGAGCGCAAGATTTTGGTTTAACATGACTAGTTATGGTTGCGTTACAAAAAATTTAGATAATGATCACCTGCGGCACACGCAAATCATTCTTGAACCGTTCGAAGATTCGAGGTGTGTTACGAATTCGTGACCGAAAACTAGGGTTGCGCTCCCTAACGGCGGCGGGCGGAACTACTCATCGGAGGTCTAATTTAATGCACCGTGGAAGCTATAGCAAGTTAGAAACTAAATCAGATGCTAGACGTAATTAGATCAATTATGTTGCGGACTTCAGTCTTGTTTACTAATTTTTAACGATGTCCCCAGAACTTACAGTTGGGTATGGGTAGAAATTCGTGTTCTTTGAATAACAAGGAGTAAAAACGTCTTATGAGATAAGTGAACAAAAATTTATACTAGCTTAATGGTTTTAGCGTTCGCATCTAGAAGTATGCTATCGTTAAGATTTAAAATAATGACCAGGTGATTAAATTGCCAAGGATCACAGTTAAAAATTCCATTTTGTGTTATAATTTTCCAGTAACAGGCATATTGTGGGGGGAGGGGGGAGTATGTACGGAAAGTATAAAAACGAAAATCTCCCAATTTCCCAAAGCTAGGCTGATGTCATAGGCCTATGACTTGTAATCCGGCACCGGGCTTCTCAGAGATTACATGTTCTGTTAACTAACACCATGTAAATTGATCTTTGTATTTACAAAAAGTTTTTCGAAACGGCCCCCTTTGGCGTGTACGCAAGCTTGAACACGTGTTCGGATAGATTCTCGAACACGACAAAAGATTTCTGCCGTGCTTCGAATTGTGTCACATGCGTGAATTATTTCCTTGACGTAGGTCTTCAGCGTCTCGAACTTAAATCTTATATACCAAGTCCTTGATATGGCCCCAAAGATAGAAACCGCATGGGTTCGAAACAGATCTGGCAGGCCATGCAACAGTTCCGGCTCGACCTATCCACCTCTGAGCAAACTCGGCATCATGATGAGCTCTAACCCACAGGCTGATCTGAGGGGGTGCTCCGTCATGCATAAACTACATTCGGTGTCCTACTGCCAGCGGTACGTCTTCAAGTAGCTCTGGTAAAGTACTTGTAGAAAGGTGAAGTACGAATCAGTAGTTACTCTTTTTGTAGAAACTTGGGTCCAATTAAATGGTCGCCAACAATTCGGCACCAGACGTTGAGACTAAGCTGCACTTGATGTGACCTAACGGTAGTCGCTTGCGGATTTTATGGCCGCCACTCATTATGTAAATTGAACATTACGTCACGGGAAAATTAGCCACGTCAGGAACTAAGAGCGTACTTAACCAATTGACGTCGTTAGTCTGCTCCTGAAACTACTAACAAACTTCGACTAGTCTTGGATAATTGGCCCCATTTAAAGATTGAACCTTTTGTAAATGGAATGGGTTAAACTGTTGTCCTCGAAGGTTATTTCAGATAAGTTCATGATCGACTCGCAATTGACGTCCAACTTGCTTCGTACTTGTAAGTATTTGTTTCTCCACGTCTCTCTCTCTCTCTCTCTCTCTCTCTCTCTCTCTCTCTCTCTCTCTCTCTGCAGTAGCAGGTCCCGTGGGTTATATGTTTCCATTTTGTCGATTTGGAAGCTGTCTTTGAGGAAAGTGATCCTGATACAAGCGCCGGCTTCCAGCGCATTTCACTAAGCGAGTTCACACATAAGATGCATATCGGAATATTCTCCAATCGTGAAATACTCCATTGCATAGCAGGTTTAAGATTCGAAATTTGAATTTAATTATTGAGGCCCCTAAATTTGTTGTAAATTGGAGCCTCGTATCCATCCAAAAAAGTAATAGAACAAGTTTTGTACACTTAACCTGTAAATAGTTTTTTTGGTGTTTGACTTTCGAAGAAGATAGTGAAAGGAAATAATTGGGTCCAAGGAATAATAGAAACTCCACATTTGCACGTTTTTCGACGTTTTGGAGGTCGATTTGTGACGGCTAATTACTCGGATACGGTTCCATTAAGGAAAACGTTTCTTAGGACCTTTTTTCCTGCTTTTTACCCTATGAAAACGGTTGTAAATTTGTGCCAGACTTCTCTGAAACACCCTGTAAATTGAGAAATGAAATGCAACAAACTTTGTCTTTCCACCTGCGCAGAGCAACACGAATCAAAATCTCCAGGGTTACGCAAAAATGTTTCGTCTAAATATCGTTAATTTCATCGTTTTATTTCGTTCCAAGTATAAACAAATATATTTATTCTCAAATATTAACAACTTGAATTACATTTGAATACTAAATAAAGTAGTAAACCTTTCAGAAAAATGAAATGAGGTAAAATTATCCGAAAGTTTTCTGAATTGAGGAACCAGGTAAAATAAATTTGAAGATACAGTATATATTTATTAAGGGTCGTGCGATAGCTACATGTATTTTAGGTAGTAACTACTTGTTTTTGTTCAAGACGTAATATCAAATTGAAAATTGAGCATTTTCAAGGTTCGAAAGTACGCTCTACAACTTTCTCCTTTGTCTGATGGCTATCGGTACAAAATTATTCTTAGAAAACTACAAAATATTTTTTCTTTAACAAATTAAAACTTTCCCTTGTAAATATCTTTACCCCGACTATTTCCGACCTCTAGATAAATAGATCTGAGAAAATGCTTAGCTCGATCGGAAAATTTTCCCAATTTGGGATCTCTATGCCTTTTGGATGAACCCACATTAACCGTATTTATAGGATAGGCTAAATTTGAATTTTGTATAAATTATAAAATAATTTGCAAAAACCAATTAATGGACCATGTCTGAAAAAGCCAACATGTCGTGGAATGAGTCTTAATTAGTAAGAAAAAATAAGAACATAAAAATAACAAAAAATACACGTGTTTCGTAAGTTTGGTTCTAAAATTCAGAAGTTTTGTTCTTCGGAACTGCATTCGACCTTGACGAGAGTGTTCGTGTTCAATGAGACACCCTGGCTGTTATCCCCATTTGGCCGATATATAAAGGGCTCTTCTTTGATGTCGCTGCAATCGATTGAGAGGTTATCAGGGCCAAGGACCAATAATTCCCTCTTAATGGGTATGGTCGCGGTTGGGTCGGCGTCAGGGTCTGGAACTTCAGATTTAACGATATGAGCGGAGTCCGATATATCGAAGGAAGATTGAATTTGTTCATTTGTGACGCGTCGTAGCTGCACCGAGCAGGACCTAACTCCCCATTGACGACAAAGGCTCTCAATCAGCCATGGTCGTGAAGGTGTTCGGTGTCGTGGATCTGGGTCGTGACTGGTTGAAGTGCCAGGAAGACCATGAATTCGAAGATGAGCTTGGAAGGTTCTTTTCGTGGCGAAGGTCTGGTCGCAAATTGGGCACTTGTGTGACCTTTCCCTCTGAGCGTGACGCACTTTTTCGCGGTGAGATAATTTTATCTCGTATCTGGCCCGGTATCCACGCTTTGGCCATCTAGTTGGTTTCTCGACCGTGTGATTTCTTTTATGGGAAATCAACCGGCTCTTTTGTGAACATGCGTAACTGCACTGGTCACATTGAAATGGTTTTTCGCCCGTGTGAGTTCTTTTGTGCACAATCAAACGGCTCTTTTGTGAACATGCGTAACTACACTGGTCACATTTAAATGGTTTCTCGCCCGTGTGAGTTCTTTTATGGAAAATCAAATAGCTCTTTTCGGAACAAGTGTAACTACACTGGTCACATTGAAATGGTTTCTCGCCCGTGTGAGTTCTTTTGTGTATAATCAAACGGCTCTTTTGTGAACATGCGTAACTACACTGGCCACATTGAAATGGTTTCTCGCCCGTGTGCGTTCTTTTGTGCAAAATCAAATGGCTCTTGTGTGAACATGCGTAATTACACTGGTCACATTTAAATGGTTTCTCGCCCGTGTGAGTTCTTTTATGGAAAATCAAATAGCTCTTTTCGGAACAAGTGTAACTACACTGGTCACATTTAAAGGGTTTCTCACCTGTGTGAGTTCTTTTGTGTATAATCAAACGGCTCTTTTGTGAACATGCGTAACTACACTGGCCACATTGAAATGGTTTCTCGCCCGTGTGCGTTCTTTTGTGCCAAATCAAATGGCTCTTGTGTGAACATGCGTAACTACACTGGTCACATGGAAATGGTTTCTCGCCGGTATGTTTTCTTTTGTGAGCAATAAAATTCGACTTTTCTTTCGTGGCATAGACGCACTCAGTGCATTTTAGTTCCTTCAATTCTCGACTCCTCATTTTGCCAGATTCAAGTTTTAAGTTCTGCGCCAAGTCTCTTTTGGTTGAAGAATCTGTCTCGCTGCTACCACTGATAGGATTTGTAGCTTTGGTTTTCGATGAAGACCACTTTTAGAAATGCCTGAACAAAATAAAATTCGTATAATTAGCAATCACGAAATTTTTCGTAAAAATGGATTCGTTGGTCACCCTATCTGAAAAAGATTAATTCAATATTGTTGACTTACATTGAATTTAAGGTTATTTGCTTTTTAACTGTATTAAATGTTTGAACCCCGTAACTTAGATCCAATCCCAACTACGAAGACAATTCGTGTAGGATCTATAGGCCTTGGTGCGTGTTAATATGGTTAAGCATAGTGCCAAACGTAACCACCTTTACCTTTATGTTTAAGCCCCATATTTCAAATCCAATAGGAACTACGGAGATTATTAATTTTTCTCTAAGCCTTGGCGTTTGTCAAAAGGAACAAGTATAGCGTCAGACGTAAACTTCTTCATATGTATTCTAAGTTCGGTTCAGTATCTCAAAACCAATAGAAACTTATTTATTAATAACGCTTTACCAGGGAGATTTTCGGGAACTGTCGTACTCTGCGTAAATCAACGCTCAAAATCGGAAAGGGGGCTGTTGCGCCCCCTGTTTACCTGACAGAGCTGAAACCTGCACACATTGCAGAGGCATGGCAAAAATATAGATTAAAAATTAAACGGGATTTACAAGTAAGTCGAATCCTAAATTATAAGACTGCGTAATTGGTTTTACATGAGGGGAGGGGCTGTTGCGCCCCCTGTTTACCTGACAGAGCTGAAACGTGCACATAGTGCAGAGGTTTAGCAGTTATATAGATGAAAAATGAAACGGAACTTAAGTGATAAGACTGCGTAAAAATGCTAAGCCTTCATTAATTTAAAATTAAGTCACGTAAAATATCCGCAATACCCATCCTAATAACTACACCCAGTTTCAAAGTTATACCTCAAATCGCACGCGAATAGCGTTAAAATTAGGCCAACACAAGCTAAGCCTTGGTTAATTTAAAATTAAATCTGGTAAAATATCTGCAATGCGCACCGTAATAAGTACATCAAGTTATTTAGGCTATGTACTACCCTGAGGGCAAATATCCTTTTGGGGCGCAACTGTTATTACTTATCTATTTTCAGCTATCCCATATATTGGTCCAAATCTAGTAATCTGAATCTGAGGTGGATTCTCAATTGACAATGCCACACTGACTCGATTCTTCACACTACATTTTCTTTTTCCTTTCATCTTACTAGCTCTAATTTTTATTCACATCGTAATTTTACACCAAAAGAGGTCCAATAACCCTTTAGGGTGAAATAGAAAGTTATACCTCAAATCGCACCCGAAGAGCGTTGGCCATACACGGCTCCGTTAAGTAAATGTCACACTTATTTGTTACTTCTGGCCATACACGGCTTCGATAAGTAAGTGTCACACTTCTTCATTATTTCTGGCCATACACGGCTTCGATAAGTAAGTGTCACACTTATTTTTTACTTCTGGCCGTACACGACTTCGACAAGTAAGTGTCACACTTATTAGATACTTCTGGCCATACACGGCTTCGATATGCAAGTCACGCACTCTGCGTAAGGGCAAAAACGAACGCCTGCGGAATTGAGGTTTAAGTGGCGCCCAAGGGCCCCTAATTTTTCTAGGGCGCCATAACCTGGCACACCATTAAAAGTAAGATAAATACGTATTTTAAAAAGAAATCAATTTTTTAAGTAAATAAACGCTAAAACTTGCACAAAGTGTAGAGGGATAGCAGTAATATGGATTAAAAGAGAAACGGAATTTAAAAGTCAATCTTATCCAAAATTATAAGACTGCGTATTTTTTTATAAGTGTTTAAGAGGGGTTGGATAGAAGGGGCTGGAAAATCGCCGCTATCTACTTTTAACCCCCGGCACTAGGTTATGCAGATAGTGGAAACCCTATTAAGTATTCTTAGAAAACACGGCCTGGTTATGTCACCCAGTTAAAAAGATATGGAAGGTGTTGCAAATGTGGACGACGACGACGACGACGACACTTCACTTCATTCTAACGAAAACAATAGTCCCACTCGATGTGTATAACTAAAAATTATACAATTTACAAACCTATTAGAAGATACAATAGAGTTAGCAGTCGTCTTTAAGCGCTTCGTATGAGGCTGGCCAGCCAAGTGAAGGATGCGGATGCTAATTTCGCCGATGAAAAGCTGTCGCTGACACTTTGAACTCCGATAAAGCACGGCGTGAAGGCGATTAAATAGGCAAATTATTTTTTTCCCTTTTTTCGCGAATCTTGCGTCACCCGCGGATAACACAGTTTTTATTAGAAGTTATTCTTTGATACGCACGACTGGCCTCTGAATACGGAAAAAAGTATATCACCCGCCGTAAAAAGATTTGTAACCCTAGGTTAGTGATTAGGTAGAAGGAGGCGCTCAGGTCTGATGGACGAACATAAGCGTAGCTCTCCCGTTTGTATCGTGTCGCGAGCGTCTTTCTCCCAGATTGCCGACAGGGCGACTATGGCCGAACGAGACACAGACCTGTAGAACCGGTGGTGGAACAGTCCGTATGTGTTTGCAAACCTTTTAGAAGAGACAAAATAGTTAGTTGTCGTCTTTAAGCGCTTCAAATGAACTAATAAATACAACCCTATTAAAGACTCACCCAAAAGGATTTCCACATGAACATGTCGAAACGGACATTACAAAAAAAAATTAGGAGACCTACTATATGGGCTGGACGTAAAGTAGCTCTGGTTTCAATAGATGTCGCTAGCGACGAAATAAAAAAGGCGTTGATTGGATCGTTTTAATTTGGTCAATAACATAAATTCCAACATTTATAAACAATATTTTTACATGGGATATATAATTAAGATTAAAGCCCACTAAATGAAGTATAAGTTGTCTAACTATAATACTCTACACTGGCTCTCTGACGACGTTATCATTTGGCTATTTTAAATTTTAGCTTCCTTTTCCATAAATAGATAGATGGCACCACGCTCTCCAGTAAAGTCGCGTTTTTCGAAGAATCGGCTATACGCATGGTAACCACTAATAAAAGTGGCCCTTTCATGATACAGGTGGCAATGATAGAGCCGCCCGTGTATGTCACGCCAAACCGGACAAAATTCTTACTACGGTCGATGTTGGTTCTCGACCCTGTTTATTCTCGACTCCCGTGGTTGATTCTCGACCCCCGAGGTTGATTCTCGACCCCCGAGGTTGATTCTCGACCCCCGAGGTTGATTCTCGACCCCCGAGGTTGATTCTCGACCCCCGAGGTTGATTCTCGACCCCCGAGGTTGATTCTCGACCCCCGAGGTTGATTCTCGACCCCCGAGGTTGATTCTCGACCCTCGAGGTTGATTCTCGACCCTCGAGGTTGATTCTCGATCCTCGAGGTTGATTCTCGACCCTCGAGGTTGATTCTCGACCCTCGAGGTTGATTCTCGACCCTCGAGGTTGATTCTCGACCCTCGTGGTTGATTCTCGACCCTCGTGGTTGATTCTCGACCCTCGTGGTTGATTCTCGACCCTCGTGGTTGATTCTCGACCCTCGAGGTTGATTCTCGACCCTCGAGGTTGATTCTCGACCCTCGAGGTTGATTCTCGACCCTCGTGGTTGATTCTCGACCCTCGTGGTTGATTCTCGACCCTCGTGGTTGATTCTCGACCCTCGTGGTTGATTCTCGACCCTCGTGGTTGATTCTCGACCCTCGTGGTTGATTCTCGACCCTCGTGGTTGATTCTCGACCCTCGTGGTTGATTCTCGACCCTCGTGGTTGATTCTCGACCCTCGTGGTTGATTCTCGACCCTCGTGGTTGATTCTCGACCCTCGTGGTTGATTCTCGACCCTCGTGGTTGATTCTCGACCCTCGTGGTTGATTCTCGACCCTCGTGGTTGATTCTCGACCCTCGTGGTTGATTCTCGACCCTCGTGGTTGATTCTCGACCCTCGTGGTTGATTCTCGACCCTCGTGGTTGATTCTCGACCCTCGTGGTTGATTCTCGACCCTCGTGGTTGATTCTCGACCCTCGTGGTTGATTCTCGACCCTCGTGGTTGATTCTCGACCCTCGTGGTTGATTCTCGACCCTCGTGGTTGATTCTCGACCCTCGTGGTTGATTCTCGACCCTCGTGGTTGATTCTCGACCCTCGTGGTTGATTCTCGACCCTCGTGGTTGATTCTCGACCCTCGTGGTTGATTCTCGACCCTCGTGGTTGATTCTCGACCCTCGTGGTTGATTCTCGACCCTCGTGGTTGATTCTCGACCCTCGTGGTTGATTCTCGACCCTCGTGGTTGATTCTCGACCCTCGAGGTTGATTCTCGACCCTCGAGGTTGATTCTCGACCCTCGAGGTTGATTCTCGACCCTCGAGGTTGATTCTCGACCCTCGAGGTTGATTCTCGACCCTCGAGGTTGATTCTCGACCCTCGAGGTTGATTCTCGACCCTCGAGGTTGATTCTCGACCCTCGTGGTTGATTCTCGACCCTCGTGGTTGATTCTCGACCCTCGAGGTTGATTCTCGATCCTCGAGGTTGATTCTCGACCCTCGAGGTTGATTCTCGACCCCCGAGGTTGATTCTCGACCCTCGAGGTTGATTCTCGACCCTCGAGGTTGATTCTCGACCCTCGAGGTTGATTCTCGACCCCCGAGGTTGATTCTCGACCCCCGAGGTTGATTCTCGACCCTCGTGGTTGATTCTCGACCCTCGTGGTTGATTCTCGACCCTCGTGGTTGATTCTCGACCCTCGAGGTTGATTCTCGACCCTCGAGGTTGATTCTCGACCCTCGAGGTTGATTCTCGACCCCCGAGGTTGATTCTCGACCCTCGAGGTTGATTCTCGACCCTCGAGGTTGATTCTCGACCCCCGAGGTTGATTCTCGACCCCCGAGGTTGATTCTCGACCCTCGAGGTTGATTCTCGACCCTCGAGGTTGATTCTCGACCCTCGAGGTTGATTCTCGACCCTCGTGGTTGATTCTCGACCCTCGTGGTTGATTCTCGACCCTCGTGGTTGATTCTCGACCCTCGTGGTTGATTCTCGACCCTCGTGGTTGATTCTCGACCCTCGTGGTTGATTCTCGACCCTCGTGGTTGATTCTCGACCCTCGTGGTTGATTCTCGACCCTCGTGGTTGATTCTCGACCCTCGAGGTTGATTCTCGACCCTCGAGGTTGATTCTCGACCCTCGAGGTTGATTCTCGACCCTCGAGGTTGATTCTCGACCCTCGAGGTTGATTCTCGACCCTCGTGGTTGATTCTCGACCCTCGTGGTTGATTCTCGACCCTCGTGGTTGATTCTCGACCCTCGAGGTTGATTCTCGACCCTCGAGGTTGATTCTCGACCCTCGAGGTTGATTCTCGACCCTCGAGGTTGATTCTCGACCCTCGTGGTTGATTCTCATTTAGTTTAATTTTTGGCCACACGGCTTTGTTAGCGCGGCGGCGCGTTCAGTCGTTTTAAGTGACGCTTAAAGCGTGAAAAAATCTTTGCCTAGCTACTAAATAAAAAAAACCGTACCCCAATATACAGGGTCTTTTTTTTTGCTCGGAAAAGTGTTTTTTTTTCAAAAACTATTTATAGTACCGATTTCAAATTTGGAAGGTCAATTCTCTATACCGGGGGACATCAGTTTGAGAAATTTGAGCGTTTTCGGTAATGTTTTTCACCAATTTTGAAAAATTATTTTTCGACCACTAGGTGCGAGATAAAAAATTTATATTATAAAGTTGTAGGCCGTCATCGAAAACCCTTAAAAATTGTTCACTCGACGAAAAACAACTTATTTATCAGTGAAAATTCGAGCTTGAAAAATTTACAAGTTGGTGAAGCCAAATTACGATTGTTTGAAACGATAATTGAAAAGGGAACAAGTCTAATACAAACGTAGTAGAGTTTTCACACTTGAAAAAATGTACACGTTTGGTTTTTAAATGCAGATATTTTATTCACATAAATTTTTACAAAACATTTTCAATAATATCACCATTGGCTGCAACACAGGTTTGTGCGCGGACAATTAAGTTCTCAAACGCTTTCTCTACCATTTCTGGTGTGACGTCTCGGCAAGCACTGATTATTCGTCTAATGAGTTTCTCCCTAGTTTCAATGGGCGTGGCGTATACCTTTGCTTTAACGAATCCCCAGAGAAAATAATCCAGCGGTGTTAGGTCAGGTGACCTTGCTGGCCAATGCACTGGACCATTTCTCCCTATCCACCTTTCAGGAAACTCGTTGTTGAGGTGCTAAGTTACTTGCCGGGGAAAATGCGGAGGGGCGCCATCTTGCTGAAACCACAACTGACGTCTTTCAGCCAATGGAAGGTCGTCGATTGCGTCACTCAGTTCGTTCTGTAGAAAATGTAAATACCTTTGGCCGTTGAGGTTCGTCGGCAGGAAAAAGGGACCAATCAAACGGTTTCCAACAAGTCCAACCCAAACATTGACCCGTTCAAATTGAACCTGGTGATGATATTCAAAACCCCAATGTGGGTTGATGTCAGACCAAAGATGGCTGTTTTGATGATTAAAGGGCCCATCTCTAGAAAATGACGCTTCGTCGGAGAACAAAACATGGCGCAAAAATTGTCTATCTTCTTGGACAGCATTTAGTAACCAGTTGCTAAATTCATAACGTCTTTGATGGTGGAGCGTAGCTCTGTATGGGTGATAGCGATTCTTACGAAGAATTTTCCACACACGATTTGCAGAACAACCCAAATCAGCAGCGGCGTTAGCGCAACTGTGACGAGGATATGCCACAAAGTACGCGAGTACATTGTTCTCGAAGTCTAAATCCGGTTGACCCAATCCGCGAAACCTAGGTTGCAAGTGACCAAATTGATTGAAATCGTGAATTGCTCGTCTTACTGTATTTACAGATGGTGTTCCATTTGGATGTCTTTCTGCGAAGATTTCAGTCACTTTTCTAAGGTTTTGCGCTGCTTCTCCATAGTAAATGGCAACTATCTCGGTACGCTCAGCTACTGAATAACGAGGCATTGTTCGAAATATTATCAAACACTGATAATAATCTCCCAAAGTTTTCCTTTAAATACCCAATGCATGTTTAGGATTGACCTATAGCCTCGTGTTTTTTAAATCCGTCGTTTTTTTAACCAAAGTTTCAACTGGATTAGGTAATTCGGTTTCAATTATCGTTTCAAACAATCGTAATTTGGCTTCACCAACTTGTAAATTTTTCAAGCTCGAATTTTCACTGATAAATAAATTGTTTTTCGTCGAGTGAACAATTTTTAAGGGTTTTCGATGACGGCCTACAACTTTATAATAGAAATTTTTTATCTCGCACCTAGTGGTCGAAAAATAATTTTTCAAAATTGGTGAAAAACATTACCGAAAACGCTCAAATTTCTCAAACTGATGTCCCCCGGTATAGAGAATTGACCTTCCAAATTTGAAATCGGTACTATAAATAGTTTTTGAAAAAAAAACACTTTTCCGAGCAAAAAAAAGACCCTGTATACTTACTATATACTTCTGTTTATACTATATACTTATTATATACTTACTTTATACTTCTGTTTATACTAAATACTTACTTTATACTAAATACTTACTTTATACTTCTGTTCATACTATATACTTACTATATACTTACTTAATACTTCTGTTTATACTAAATGCTTACTTTATACTTCTGTTCATACTATATACTTACTATATACTTACTTTATACTTCTGTTTATACTATATACTTACTATATACTTACTTTATACTTCTGTTCATAAAATTGTGTTTTTGAACTGTTCGCCCATGTTTGAGATGCTTTGTAACCATAACTAAAGGCTTTACTCTATAACCTATATTTTTGTTTACATTCCAGAAAACAAACGGATTTTCCTTAATTCTAACGTCTATAAACTATTTTCGCAATAATCAAATATAATTTTACCTCATAATCTGTATTTATTATAAACACAACTAAATTATTTTGGGACTATTTTCCATAAAAAAATATACGAATATATTTTTGTTATTTAAATTTGAATATCTCTAACAGGTTAATTCTGGGCACCAGCAACTGAAATTAAATTTTCTGGAATTGCACAAAAATATTTATTGATGTCACAGTATCCATATGTAAATATACCTGATCTATTTATATGCACTTGGAGTCCAATCGTTTTAGCATTGGTTTTGTAACAATTACGAAAACAACTACTGGCTTAATTTCTTCGAAGGCAATATAAGCCCGTAACTTCAATGGAAGCTCTCGCTCGAAATTGTAAAATTCGACCGTTGAAAAAAAAGCCAAATTTAATTGTATTTACACGCCCATGAATCCCAAATCGAAACTGGGGCTGCTACAAACAAACATTTGGAGGAGGGGGGCATAGTATTGGGTTTTCGTTATTTAAACAGAAATGCAAAAATTAAAATTAGCCTGTTCACAAGGTTCTGAGATTTAGATGGTTTTGCAATTCAACTGATTGTGGTAGTTGTTGCATTATACTCTTCCTTTAGATATTTAAATTTTAGTATGTTTTACGAAAACAAATATGTGGCTAAAAGACAGCCCACTGAGAAAGGTCTAAATTGTGGGAAATCCGCCTGCCTATCGAGATCGAGACGAAACGAAAAATCAAGGTCATAAGGTAGAGACGATAGAAAGTAGACTGGTCTACTTTTATTACAAGGGGTGGTAATGTACGCAACGGAATGAGACGTGCTTCCGTCGTTATTTAAAGCTGATTTAGCTATTTTCAAAGTTATTTTGAGCGTGATATCTGCATTTTGGAGGCGATTTCGAGATTTTGTTATTAAATGTTTTTTTACAGATTTCGCTATGAAATGTTTTTTTTACAGATTTCGCTATGAAATGTTTTTTTACAGATTTCGCTATGAAATGTTTTTTTTTAAATAGGAATAACGCCTGGGGGACCCATTAAAAGTTCCAGATCTAAGGTCGAAATAAGTGATTTCCAAATTTGATTGATTATTTGATAATCTCTAGAAGAAATCAGTTTAAATATATATATATATATATATATATATATATATATATATATATATATATTTATTTGGGTACGGGTTTTTTTATTAAAACGACTGAAAGCGCCGCCGCTCTAACAAAGCCGTGTGGCCAAAAATGAAACTAAATGAGAATCAACCTCGAGATTCGAGAATCAACCTCGAGATTCGAGAATCAACCTCGAGATTCGAGAATCAACCTCGAGATTCGAGAATCAACCTCGAGATTCGAGAATCAACCTCGAGATTCGAGAATCAACCTCGAGATTCGAGAATCAACCTCGAGATTCGAGAATCAACCTCGAGATTCGAGAATCAACCTCGAGATTCGAGAATCAACCTCGAGATTCGAGAATCAACCTCGAGATTCGAGAATCAACCTCGAGATTCGAGAATCAACCTCGAGATTCGAGAATCAACCTCGAGATTCGAGAATCAACCTCGAGATTCGAGAATCAACCTCGAGATTCGAGAATCAACCTCGAGATTCGAGAATCAACCTCGAGATTCGAGAATCAACCTCGAGATTCGAGAATCAACCTCGAGATTCGAGAATCAACCTCGAGATTCGAGAATCAACCTCGAGATTCGAGAATCAACCTCGAGATTCGAGAATCAACCTCGAGATTCGAGAATCAACCTCGAGATTCGAGAATCAACCTCGAGATTCGAGAATCAACCTCGAGATTCGAGAATCAACCTCGAGATTCGAGAATCAACCTCGAGATTCGAGAATCAACCTCGAGATTCGAGAATCAACCTCGAGATTCGAGAATCAACCTCGAGATTCGAGAATCAACCTCGAGATTCGAGAATCAACCTCGAGATTCGAGAATCAACCTCGAGATTCGAGAATCAACCTCGAGATTCGAGAATCAACCTCGAGATTCGAGAATCAACCTCGAGATTCGAGAATCAACCTCGAGATTCGAGAATCAACCTCGAGATTCGAGAATCAACCTCGAGATTCGAGAATCAACCTCGAGATTCGAGAATCAACCTCGAGATTCGAGAATCAACCTCGAGATTCGAGAATCAACCTCGAGATTCGAGAATCAACCTCGAGATTCGAGAATCAACCTCGAGATTCGAGAATCAACCTCGAGATTCGAGAATCAACCTCGAGATTCGAGAATCAACCTCGAGATTCGAGAATCAACCTCGAGATTCGAGAATCAACCTCGAGATTCGAGAATCAACCTCGAGATTCGAGAATCAACCTCGAGATTCGAGAATCAACCTCGAGATTCGAGAATCAACCTCGAGATTCGAGAATCAACCTCGAGATTCGAGAATCAACCTCGAGATTCGAGAATCAACCTCGAGATTCGAGAAGCAACCTCGAGATTCGAGAATCAACCTCGAGATTCGAGAATCAACCTCGAGATTCGAGAATCAACCTCGAGATTCGAGAATCAACCTCGAGATTCGAGAAGCAACCTCGAGATTCGAGAATCAACCTCGAGATTCGAGAATCAACCTCGAGATTCGAGAATCAACCTCGAGATTCGAGAATCAACCTCGAGATTCGAGAATCAACCTCGAGATTCGAGAATCAACCTCGAGATTCGAGAAGCAACCTCGAGATTCGAGAATCAACCTCGAGATTCGAGAATCAACCTCGAGATTCGAGAATCAACCTCGAGATTCGAGAAGCAACCTCGAGATTCGAGAAGCAACCTCGAGATTCGAGAAGCAACCTCGAGATTCGAGAAGCAACCTCGAGATTCGAGAAGCAACCTCGAGATTCGAGAAGCAACCTCGAGATTCGAGAAGCAACCTCGAGATTCGAGAAGCAACCTCGAGATTCGAGAAGCAACCTCGAGATTCGAGAAGCAACCTCGAGATTCGAGAAGCAACCTCGAGATTCGAGAAGCAACCTCGAGATTCGAGAAGCAACCTCGAGATTCGAGAAGCAACCTCGAGATTCGAGAAGCAACCTCGAGATTCGAGAAGCAACCTCGAGATTCGAGAATCAACCTCGAGGGTCGAGAATCAACCTCGAGGGTCGAGAATCAACCTCGAGGGTCGAGAATCAACCTCGAGGGTCGAGAATCAACCTCGAGGGTCGAGAATCAACCTCGAGGGTCGAGAATCAACCTCGAGATTCGAGAATCAACCTCGAGATTCGAGAATCAACCTCGAGATTCGAGAATCAACCTCGAGATTCGAGAATCAACCTCGAGATTCGAGAATCAACCTCGAGATTCGAGAATCAACCTCGAGATTCGAGAATCAACCTCGAGATTCGAGAATCAACCTCGAGATTCGAGAATCAACCTCGAGATTCGAGAATCAACCTCGAGATTCGAGAATCAACCTCGAGGGTCGAGAATCAACCTCGAGGGTCGAGAATCAACCTCGAGGGTCGAGAATCAACCTCGAGGGTCGAGAATCAACCTCGAGGGTCGAGAATCAACCTCGAGATTCGAGAATCAACCTCGAGATTCGAGAATCAACCTCGAGATTCGAGAATCAACCTCGAGATTCGAGAATCAACCTCGAGATTCGAGAATCAACCTCGAGATTCGAGAATCAACCTCGAGATTCGAGAATCAACCTCGAGATTCGAGAATCAACCTCGAGATTCGAGAATCAACCTCGAGATTCGAGAATCAACCTCGAGATTCGAGAATCAACCTCGAGATTCGAGAATCAACCTCGAGATTCGAGAATCAACCTCGAGATTCGAGAATCAACCTCGAGATTCGAGAATCAACCTCGAGATTCGAGAATCAACCTCGAGATTCGAGAATCAACCTCGAGATTCGAGAATCAACCTCGAGATTCGAGAATCAACCTCGAGATTCGAGAATCAACCTCGAGATTCGAGAATCAACCTCGAGATTCGAGAATCAACCTCGAGATTCGAGAATCAACCTCGAGATTCGAGAATCAACCTCGAGATTCGAGAATCAACCTCGAGATTCGAGAATCAACCTCGAGATTCGAGAATCAACCTCGAGATTCGAGAATCAACCTCGAGATTCGAGAATCAACCTCGAGATTCGAGAATCAACCTCGAGATTCGAGAATCAACCTCGAGATTCGAGAATCAACCTCGAGATTCGAGAATCAACCTCGAGATTCGAGAATCAACCTCGAGATTCGAGAATCAACCTCGAGATTCGAGAATCAACCTCGAGATTCGAGAATCAACCTCGAGATTCGAGAATCAACCTCGAGATTCGAGAATCAACCTCGAGATTCGAGAATCAACCTCGAGATTCGAGAATCAACCTCGAGATTCGAGAATCAACCTCGAGATTCGAGAATCAACCTCGAGATTCGAGAATCAACCTCGAGATTCGAGAATCAACCTCGAGATTCGAGAATCAACCTCGAGATTCGAGAATCAACCTCGAGATTCGAGAATCAACCTCGAGATTCGAGAATCAACCTCGAGATTCGAGAATCAACCTCGAGATTCGAGAATCAACCTCGAGATTCGAGAATCAACCTCGAGATTCGAGAATCAACCTCGAGATTCGAGAATCAACCTCGAGATTCGAGAATCAACCTCGAGATTCGAGAATCAACCTCGAGATTCGAGAATCAACCTCGAGATTCGAGAATCAACCTCGAGATTCGAGAATCAACCTCGAGATTCGAGAATCAACCTCGAGATTCGAGAATCAACCTCGAGATTCGAGAATCAACCTCGAGATTCGAGAATCAACCTCGAGATTCGAGAATCAACCTCGAGATTCGAGAATCAACCTCGAGATTCGAGAATCAACCTCGAGATTCGAGAATCAACCTCGAGATTCGAGAATCAACCTCGAGATTCGAGAATCAACCTCGAGATTCGAGAATCAACCTCGAGATTCGAGAATCAACCTCGAGATTCGAGAATCAACCTCGAGATTCGAGAATCAACCTCGAGATTCGAGAATCAACCTCGAGATTCGAGAATCAACCTCGAGATTCGAGAATCAACCTCGAGATTCGAGAATCAACCTCGAGATTCGAGAATCAACCTCGAGATTCGAGAATCAACCTCGAGATTCGAGAATCAACCTCGAGATTCGAGAATCAACCTCGAGATTCGAGAATCAACCTCGAGATTCGAGAATCAACCTCGAGATTCGAGAATCAACCTCGAGATTCGAGAATCAACCTCGAGATTCGAGAATCAACCTCGAGATTCGAGAATCAACCTCGAGATTCGAGAATCAACCTCGAGATTCGAGAATCAACCTCGAGATTCGAGAATCAACCTCGAGATTCGAGAATCAACCTCGAGGGTCGAGAATCAACCTCGAGATTCGAGAATCAACCTCGAGGGTCGAGAATCAACCTCGAGATTCGAGAATCAACCTCGAGATTCGAGAATCAACCTCGAGGGTCGAGAATCAACCTCGAGGGTCGAGAATCAACCTCGAGGGTCGAGAATCAACCTCGAGATTCGAGAATCAACCTCGAGGGTCGAGAATCAACCTCGAGATTCGAGAATCAACCTCGAGATTCGAGAATCAACCTCGAGGGTCGAGAATCAACCTCGAGGGTCGAGAATCAACCTCGAGGGTCGAGAATCAACCTCGAGGGTCGAGAATCAACCTCGAGGGTCGAGAATCAACCTCGAGGGTCGAGAATCAACCTCGAGGGTCGAGAATCAACCTCGAGGGTCGAGAATCAACCTCGAGGGTCGAGAATCAACCTCGAGGGTCGAGAATCAACCTCGAGATTCGAGAATCAACCTCGAGATTCGAGAATCAACCTCGAGATTCGAGAATCAACCTCGAGATTCGAGAATCAACCTCGAGATTCGAGAATCAACCTCGAGATTCGAGAATCAACCTCGAGATTCGAGAATCAACCTCGAGATTCGAGAATCAACCTCGAGATTCGAGAATCAACCTCGAGATTCGAGAATCAACCTCGAGATTCGAGAATCAACCTCGAGATTCGAGAATCAACCTCGAGATTCGAGAATCAACCTCGAGATTCGAGAATCAACCTCGAGATTCGAGAATCAACCTCGAGATTCGAGAATCAACCTCGAGATTCGAGAATCAACCTCGAGATTCGAGAATCAACCTCGAGATTCGAGAATCAACCTCGAGATTCGAGAATCAACCTCGAGATTCGAGAATCAACCTCGAGATTCGAGAATCAACCTCGAGATTCGAGAATCAACCTCGAGATTCGAGAATCAACCTCGAGATTCGAGAATCAACCTCGAGATTCGAGAATCAACCTCGAGATTCGAGAATCAACCTCGAGATTCGAGAATCAACCTCGAGATTCGAGAATCAACCTCGAGATTCGAGAATCAACCTCGAGATTCGAGAATCAACCTCGAGATTCGAGAATCAACCTCGAGATTCGAGAATCAACCTCGAGATTCGAGAATCAACCTCGAGATTCGAGAATCAACCTCGAGATTCGAGAATCAACCTCGAGATTCGAGAATCAACCTCGAGATTCGAGAATCAACCTCGAGATTCGAGAATCAACCTCGAGATTCGAGAATCAACCTCGAGATTCGAGAATCAACCTCGAGATTCGAGAATCAACCTCGAGATTCGAGAATCAACCTCGAGATTCGAGAATCAACCTCGAGAATCAACCTCGAGATTCGAGAATCAACCTCGAGATTCGAGAATCAACCTCGAGATTCGAGAATCAACCTCGAGATTCGAGAATCAACCTCGAGATTCGAGAATCAACCTCGAGATTCGAGAATCAACCTCGAGATTCGAGAATCAACCTCGAGATTCGAGAATCAACCTCGAGATTCGAGAATCAACCTCGAGGGTCGAGAATCAACCTCGAGGGTCGAGAATCAACCTCGAGATTCGAGAATCAACCTCGAGATTCGAGAATCAACCTCGAGGGTCGAGAATCAACCTCGAGGGTCGAGAATCAACCTCGAGGGTCGAGAATCAACCTCGAGGGTCGAGAATCAACCTCGAGGGTCGAGAATCAACCTCGAGGGTCGAGAATCAACCTCGAGGGTCGAGAATCAACCTCGAGGGTCGAGAATCAACCTCGAGGGTCGAGAATCAACCTCGAGGGTCGAGAATCAACCTCGAGGGTCGAGAATCAACCTCGAGGGTCGAGAATCAACCTCGAGGGTCGAGAATCAACCTCGAGGGTCGAGAATCAACCTCGAGGGTCGAGAATCAACCTCGAGGGTCGAGAATCAACCTCGAGGGTCGAGAATCAACCTCGAGAGTCGAGAATCAACCTCGAGGGTCGAGAATCAACCTCGAGGGTCGAGAATCAACCTCGAGGGTCGAGAATCAACCTCGAGGGTCGAGAATCAACCTCGAGGGTCGAGAATCAACCTCGAGGGTCGAGAATCAACCTCGAGAGTCGAGAATCAACCTCGAGAGTCGAGAATCAACCTCGAGGGTCGAGAATCAACCTCGAGATTCGAGAATCAACCTCGAGATTCGAGAATCAACCTCGAGATTCGAGAATCAACCTCGAGATTCGAGAATCAACCTCGAGATTCGAGAATCAACCTCGAGATTCGAGAATCAACCTCGAGATTCGAGAATCAACCTCGAGATTCGAGAATCAACCTCGAGATTCGAGAATCAACCTCGAGATTCGAGAATCAACCTCGAGATTCGAGAATCAACCTCGAGATTCGAGAATCAACCTCGAGATTCGAGAATCAACCTCGAGATTCGAGAATCAACCTCGAGATTCGAGAATCAACCTCGAGATTCGAGAATCAACCTCGAGATTCGAGAATCAACCTCGAGATTCGAGAATCAACCTCGAGATTCGAGAATCAACCTCGAGATTCGAGAATCAACCTCGAGATTCGAGAATCAACCTCGAGATTCGAGAATCAACCTCGAGATTCGAGAATCAACCTCGAGATTCGAGAATCAACCTCGAGATTCGAGAATCAACCTCGAGATTCGAGAATCAACCTCGAGATTCGAGAATCAACCTCGAGATTCGAGAATCAACCTCGAGATTCGAGAATCAACCTCGAGATTCGAGAATCAACCTCGAGATTCGAGAATCAACCTCGAGATTCGAGAATCAACCTCGAGATTCGAGAATCAACCTCGAGATTCGAGAATCAACCTCGAGATTCGAGAATCAACCTCGAGATTCGAGAATCAACCTCGAGATTCGAGAATCAACCTCGAGATTCGAGAATCAACCTCGAGATTCGAGAATCAACCTCGAGATTCGAGAATCAACCTCGAGATTCGAGAATCAACCTCGAGAGTCGAGAATCAACCTCGAGGGTCGAGAATCAACCTCGAGGGTCGAGAATCAACCTCGAGGGTCGAGAATCAACCTCGAGGGTCGAGAATCAACCTCGAGGGTCGAGAATCAACCTCGAGGGTCGAGAATCAACCTCGAGGGTCGAGAATCAACCTCGAGGGTCGAGAATCAACCTCGAGGGTCGAGAATCAACCTCGAGGGTCGAGAATCAACCTCGAGGGTCGAGAATCAACCTCGAGGGTCGAGAATCAACCTCGAGGGTCGAGAATCAACCTCGAGGGTCGAGAATCAACCTCGAGGGTCGAGAATCAACCTCGAGGGTCGAGAATCAACCTCGAGGGTCGAGAATCAACCTCGAGGGTCGAGAATCAACCTCGAGGGTCGAGAATCAACCTCGAGGGTCGAGAATCAACCTCGAGGGTCGAGAATCAACCTCGAGGGTCGAGAATCAACCTCGAGGGTCGAGAATCAACCTCGAGGGTCGAGAATCAACCTCGAGGGTCGAGAATCAACCTCGAGATTCGAGAATCAACCTCGAGATTCGAGAATCAACCTCGAGATTCGAGAATCAACCTCGAGATTCGAGAATCAACCTCGAGATTCGAGAATCAACCTCGAGATTCGAGAATCAACCTCGAGATTCGAGAATCAACCTCGAGATTCGAGAATCAACCTCGAGATTCGAGAATCAACCTCGAGATTCGAGAATCAACCTCGAGATTCGAGAATCAACCTCGAGATTCGAGAATCAACCTCGAGATTCGAGAATCAACCTCGAGATTCGAGAATCAACCTCGAGATTCGAGAATCAACCTCGAGATTCGAGAATCAACCTCGAGATTCGAGAATCAACCTCGAGATTCGAGAATCAACCTCGAGATTCGAGAATCAACCTCGAGATTCGAGAATCAACCTCGAGATTCGAGAATCAACCTCGAGATTCGAGAATCAACCTCGAGATTCGAGAATCAACCTCGAGATTCGAGAATCAACCTCGAGATTCGAGAATCAACCTCGAGATTCGAGAATCAACCTCGAGATTCGAGAATCAACCTCGAGATTCGAGAATCAACCTCGAGATTCGAGAATCAACCTCGAGATTCGAGAATCAACCTCGAGATTCGAGAATCAACCTCGAGATTCGAGAATCAACCTCGAGATTCGAGAATCAACCTCGAGATTCGAGAATCAACCTCGAGATTCGAGAATCAACCTCGAGATTCGAGAATCAACCTCGAGATTCGAGAATCAACCTCGAGATTCGAGAATCAACCTCGAGATTCGAGAATCAACCTCGAGATTCGAGAATCAACCTCGAGATTCGAGAATCAACCTCGAGATTCGAGAATCAACCTCGAGATTCGAGAATCAACCTCGAGATTCGAGAATCAACCTCGAGATTCGAGAATCAACCTCGAGATTCGAGAATCCACCTCGAGATTCGAGAATCAACCTCGAGATTCGAGAATCAACCTCGAGATTCGAGAATCCACCTCGAGATTCGAGAATCCACCTCGAGATTCGAGAATCCACCTCGAGATTCGAGAATCAACCTCGAGATTCGAGAATCAACCTCGAGATTCGAGAATCAACCTCGAGATTCGAGAATCAACCTCGAGATTCGAGAATCAACCTCGAGATTCGAGAATCAACCTCGAGATTCGAGAATCCACCTCGAGATTCGAGAATCAACCTCGAGATTCGAGAATCAACCTCGAGGGTCGAGAATCAACCTCGAGATTCGAGAATCAACCTCGAGATTCGAGAATCAACCTCGAGGGTCGAGAATCAACCTCGAGGGTCGAGAATCAACCTCGAGGGTCGAGAATCAACCTCGAGGGTCGAGAATCAACCTCGAGGGTCGAGAATCAACCTCGAGGGTCGAGAATCAACCTCGAGGGTCGAGAATCAACCTCGAGGGTCGAGAATCAACCTCGAGGGTCGAGAATCAACCTCGAGGGTCGAGAATCAACCTCGAGGGTCGAGAATCAACCTCGAGATTCGAGAATCAACCTCGAGGGTCGAGAATCAACCTCGAGGGTCGAGAATCAACCTCGAGATTCGAGAATCAACCTCGAGATTCGAGAATCAACCTCGAGATTCGAGAATCAACCTCGAGATTCGAGAATCAACCTCGAGATTCGAGAATCAACCTCGAGATTCGAGAATCAACCTCGAGGGTCGAGAATCAACCTCGAGATTCGAGAATCAACCTCGAGGGTCGAGAATCAACCTCGAGGGTCGAGAATCAACCTCGAGGGTCGAGAATCAACCTCGAGGGTCGAGAATCAACCTCGAGGGTCGAGAATCAACCTCGAGGGTCGAGAATCAACCTCGAGATTCGAGAATCAACCTCGAGATTCGAGAATCAACCTCGAGATTCGAGAATCAACCTCGAGGGTCGAGAATCAACCTCGAGGGTCGAGAATCAACCTCGAGGGTCGAGAATCAACCTCGAGGGTCGAGAATCAACCTCGAGGGTCGAGAATCAACCTCGAGGGTCGAGAATCAACCTCGAGGGTCGAGAATCAACCTCGAGGGTCGAGAATCAACCTCGAGGGTCGAGAATCAACCTCGAGGGTCGAGAATCAACCTCGAGGGTCGAGAATCAACCTCGAGGGTCGAGAATCAACCTCGAGGGTCGAGAATCAACCTCGAGGGTCGAGAATCAACCTCGAGGGTCGAGAATCAACCTCGAGGGTCGAGAATCAACCTCGAGGGTCGAGAATCAACCTCGAGGGTCGAGAATCAACCTCGAGGGTCGAGAATCAACCTCGAGGGTCGAGAATCAACCTCGAGGGTCGAGAATCAACCTCGAGGGTCGAGAATCAACCTCGAGGGTCGAGAATCAACCTCGAGGGTCGAGAATCAACCTCGAGGGTCGAGAATCAACCTCGAGGGTCGAGAATCAACCTCGAGGGTCGAGAATCAACCTCGAGGGTCGAGAATCAACCTCGAGGGTCGAGAATCAACCTCGAGGGTCGAGAATCAACCTCGAGGGTCGAGAATCAACCTCGAGGGTCGAGAATCAACCTCGAGGGTCGAGAATCAACCTCGAGGGTCGAGAATCAACCTCGAGGGTCGAGAATCAACCTCGAGGGTCGAGAATCAACCTCGAGGGTCGAGAATCAACCTCGAGGGTCGAGAATCAACCTCGAGGGTCGAGAATCAACCTCGAGGGTCGAGAATCAACCTCGAGGGTCGAGAATCAACCTCGAGGGTCGAGAATCAACCTCGAGGGTCGAGAATCAACCTCGAGGGTCGAGAATCAACCTCGAGGGTCGAGAATCAACCTCGAGGGTCGAGAATCAACCTCGAGGGTCGAGAATCAACCTCGAGGGTCGAGAATCAACCTCGAGGGTCGAGAATCAACCTCGAGGGTCGAGAATCAACCTCGAGGGTCGAGAATCAACCTCGAGGGTCGAGAATCAACCTCGAGGGTCGAGAATCAACCTCGAGGGTCGAGAATCAACCTCGAGGGTCGAGAATCAACCTCGAGGGTCGAGAATCAACCTCGAGGGTCGAGAATCAACCTCGAGGGTCGAGAATCAACCTCGAGGGTCGAGAATCAACCTCGAGGGTCGAGAATCAACCTCGAGGGTCGAGAATCAACCTCGAGGGTCGAGAATCAACCTCGAGGGTCGAGAATCAACCTCGAGGGTCGAGAATCAACCTCGAGGGTCGAGAATCAACCTCGAGGGTCGAGAATCAACCTCGAGGGTCGAGAATCAACCTCGAGGGTCGAGAATCAACCTCGAGGGTCGAGAATCAACCTCGAGGGTCGAGAATCAACCTCGAGGGTCGAGAATCAACCTCGAGGGTCGAGAATCAACCTCGAGGGTCGAGAATCAACCTCGAGGGTCGAGAATCAACCTCGAGGGTCGAGAATCAACCTCGAGGGTCGAGAATCAACCTCGAGGGTCGAGAATCAACCTCGAGGGTCGAGAATCAACCTCGAGGGTCGAGAATCAACCTCGAGGGTCGAGAATCAACCTCGAGGGTCGAGAATCAACCTCGAGGGTCGAGAATCAACCTCGAGGGTCGAGAATCAACCTCGAGGGTCGAGAATCAACCTCGAGGGTCGAGAATCAACCTCGAGGGTCGAGAATCAACCTCGAGGGTCGAGAATCAACCTCGAGGGTCGAGAATCAACCTCGAGGGTCGAGAATCAACCTCGAGGGTCGAGAATCAACCTCGAGGGTCGAGAATCAACCTCGAGGGTCGAGAATCAACCTCGAGGGTCGAGAATCAACCTCGAGGGTCGAGAATCAACCTCGAGGGTCGAGAATCAACCTCGAGGGTCGAGAATCAACCTCGAGGGTCGAGAATCAACCTCGAGGGTCGAGAATCAACCTCGAGGGTCGAGAATCAACCTCGAGGGTCGAGAATCAACCTCGAGGGTCGAGAATCAACCTCGAGGGTCGAGAATCAACCTCGAGGGTCGAGAATCAACCTCGAGGGTCGAGAATCAACCTCGAGGGTCGAGAATCAACCTCGAGGGTCGAGAATCAACCTCGAGGGTCGAGAATCAACCTCGAGGGTCGAGAATCAACCTCGAGGGTCGAGAATCAACCTCGAGGGTCGAGAATCAACCTCGAGGGTCGAGAATCAACCTCGAGGGTCGAGAATCAACCTCGAGGGTCGAGAATCAACCTCGAGGGTCGAGAATCAACCTCGAGGGTCGAGAATCAACCTCGAGGGTCGAGAATCAACCTCGAGGGTCGAGAATCAACCTCGAGGGTCGAGAATCAACCTCGAGGGTCGAGAATCAACCTCGAGGGTCGAGAATCAACCTCGAGGGTCGAGAATCAACCTCGAGGGTCGAGAATCAACCTCGAGGGTCGAGAATCAACCTCGAGGGTCGAGAATCAACCTCGAGGGTCGAGAATCAACCTCGAGGGTCGAGAATCAACCTCGAGGGTCGAGAATCAACCTCGAGGGTCGAGAATCAACCTCGAGGGTCGAGAATCAACCTCGAGGGTCGAGAATCAACCTCGAGGGTCGAGAATCAACCTCGAGGGTCGAGAATCAACCTCGAGGGTCGAGAATCAACCTCGAGGGTCGAGAATCAACCTCGAGGGTCGAGAATCAACCTCGAGGGTCGAGAATCAACCTCGAGGGTCGAGAATCAACCTCGAGGGTCGAGAATCAACCTCGAGCGTCGAGAATCAACCTCGAGGGTCGAGAATCAACCTCGAGGGTCGAGAATCAACCTCGAGGGTCGAGAATCAACCTCGAGGGTCGAGAATCAACCTCGAGGGTCGAGAATCAACCTCGAGGGTCGAGAATCAACCTCGAGCGTCGAGAATCAACCTCGAGGGTCGAGAATCAACCTCGAGGGTCGAGAATCAACCTCGAGGGTCGAGAATCAACCTCGAGGGTCGAGAATCAACCTCGAGGGTCGAGAATCAACCTCGAGGGTCGAGAATCAACCTCGAGGGTCGAGAATCAACCTCGAGGGTCGAGAATCAACCTCGAGCGTCGAGAATCAACCTCGAGGGTCGAGAATCAACCTCGAGGGTCGAGAATCAACCTCGAGGGTCGAGAATCAACCTCGAGGGTCGAGAATCAACCTCGAGGGTCGAGAATCAACCTCGAGGGTCGAGAATCAACCTCGAGGGTCGAGAATCAACCTCGAGGGTCGAGAATCAACCTCGAGGGTCGAGAATCAACCTCGAGGGTCGAGAATCAACCTCGAGGGTCGAGAATCAACCTCGAGGGTCGAGAATCAACCTCGAGGGTCGAGAATCAACCTCGAGGGTCGAGAATCAACCTCGAGGGTCGAGAATCAACCTCGAGGGTCGAGAATCAACCTCGAGCGTCGAGAATCAACCTCGAGGGTCGAGAATCAACCTCGAGGGTCGAGAATCAACCTCGAGCGTCGAGAATCAACCTCGAGGGTCGAGAACCAACAGCGACCGTAGTGAGAATTTTGTCTGGTTTGGCGTGCCATACCCGTGCACATGCTTTACAACTTGTTAATAGACTCGAAATCATTTTTGTAATAGATATCTCCAAAAAGGTTGAAATTTCAGAACTTCATCAATTGTTGAAATTTTCTTTCCTCCACAGATTTTTTTATAATTAAAAAATACTTCTGTTAATAGGCACATCAAAAATATTTTAATTTGTACAAAACAGGTGTTTCGTAGAAAGCTATAAATCGAAATTTAATACTTTTAATCTTCGTTTGACGAAGATTGAAGTAAAGTTAATTTTTGCTTAAATCTTGAAAAAAAACCATTGTTTACAATAAATTAATATTTTTTTATTGTGAACGTGTTCCATTTATTATTTTGGTATACATAAAAATATATACTCTTCACAAATGTTACCTTAGCTATATGTAAATACTGGTTGTTATCATTAAAATTACAAAATCAAAGATGGTAATAAAAAATAAAAGAAAGGTAGATGGCGGCCCCCACTCGAAAGCGGCGTGGAAGATCAACAAATTGTCGTAATGCAGAACTCAAGGCTATTCGTTCCGATTACGTCATATTTTAGAAATATTAGATATACAATGATACTCCGCGGGAACGAAGTGTATTTAGAGCTCACTTTTCCCTCCGCCTCAAAAACCCGCTGAATTGTATAGGATGCATTTTAAGGCAGCCCAAAACGGGGGAATCCGCGTCGCGTCAACTTAACGTGTACACGATCGGGACGGATCCGCGAATCGAAACTTTAAAGTCACCCATTATTTTTTGCGCATGATTATAAAATCAACTACCCGCACGATTTTAATTTGGAGACCAGATTTGGATTCCTAGCATTTTGGAGTTCTAAATTAGATATCAACATTTTACTATTAAATTAGTAAACACCGTCAAAAAAGGAAGTATTTAAAACATAGAAAATTACGAAAAAAGCTGCAGCCGCATTCTAGTCAAATTTAAAGATAATTCATAAAAAATACAAAATCTAGTTGCAAATTTAGTTTGTGCAATAAAATAATTAGCGATTTGACCTGTATGTAATTGTAATTTTGTTATTTCTGGCTATTTCGTTCTCAATGCATCCTTAAGACTTTTGTATGATATGCTTTTGTTTATATACGTATTTTACTTTTTAAATAAGTTTCAGCGAGTAGGCCGGTGTATTGGTTAGGGACGCGCACTTTTAAGATAACGGGTGTGAAGGACGATTCTCGCTTCCGATAATATTATTAGCATTTTTATTTTACTTTCAGTTTGAACATTTTATCTGCTTTTTATATCAAATAAATTATATAACTTAAATTCCTCGTAAAATATTACTTAAATTCCGCGTAAAAAATTACTTAAATTCCTCGAATTCATTCTCTTGTTATTTGCATTAATTTTAGGCTCCCAACGCCATCTCGTATAAAAAAATAACTAAGAATTTGGGAATTGCTGCATTTTTCACTTAATATCAAGTGATTATTCATAATGGTGTTTAATTTTTCATAATACTCTTTAATTTTATTAGTATTTAAAATTTTAGTTTGTACATTTAATCCAATTTTTATACCGCCATCTAGTAACAAAAAATTAACTAAGAATTCTGTAATTGCTATATTTTTCACTTATGATTATTTATAATAGTATTTAATTTCAGTAGTATTTCCAAAAATATTGTTAAAAATATTAAATTACACTCTTTAAATCAGCACTTACACACGCCCCCCCCCCCCAGGATTCTAAAAGTTGGAAAATAGAAAGTGTACAGTGCAGTAAAGTACCCGTCGAAACTGAACTAATCTATGGGCGTAACTACCGCGTAAACTATTAGATTAGTCATTGCTTTAAATCTTTAATAAAATTACGGCAAAAATTGTTTAACAATTTATTTTAACCGAAAAAGTCATAGTAATGTACAACTTTCCAGAAAACTATTTAGATGGCGCTACCGGTGAACGGATGATTTGATCCACAATATTCCTTCTGCGATAAGAGGTGCATTTTAAAATTTTATTTAATTCTATAGAACACGTATAGAGTAGTATCATTGTGACGTCACGCAAAGCCTCACATGATTTTTACCTGAGACAGAAAAACGCGCCTGAAATGGCAGCCATGGCCAAAGCTACGAAGTGATATAACACAATGAAGTCGGGTCGACCTTCGGTTTTACAGTCGAAATCTGCTAGAGGAGTTAGGGTTGGCTGACATTTAAAGGTCGACTCTGCCGACTAAAAATGTACCTGTTTCCTACTCCTAAACGACGTCGGATCACAGTCGGCCCTATTTCACAACGTGACTCTATACAGACTTAAAATGTGATAGTTAACCGACTCCGAAACTTCGTCGGGCCGACTTAAATTACCGAGCCAAATCTGAATATAATAATGGTTAAATATCACGTTGTCACGCCACTAAATGAAATGTTTTATAGATTCCATACAATGATTTATTGTTGAAACTTATTGTGGAAAATATTAACAAGTTAAAATAAAGCGATAAAATCTAAGAGAGCGCGATGGTGTCAATGGATGCTCCACCGTGAAAGGTCGAGAGCGTTCCCGACCAAAGTGGATTCTCACGAGAGAGCCTTTTCAGATTTGAGTTCCGCGTGAGAGTTAGCGAGCTGAGCTTTGTTCTATCTCTGTCGAATGAGGAGGAGAGAATGCACATACCAGGGTTGGACATAAGGCACTAGTCATGGCAATTGACTACTAAAATAAATGCTCTGACTACTAAAATTAATCGAAATCTGTGGGCTCACTAGTCAATTTGACTTGTGAAAAATTTACCTAAATAATTTTATAAACAATGGAGAATATGGCGTATCATAAATTCATCATTCATCAATCCCATTTTATTTAAAAAAAATCACAACATTCTTGTAGCGCTTGTAGAAAATCAAGAGTCTACTAGCTGCACCTCATACAAGTTCTAATTCCGATTCTCAATCTCCAATTAACGCTTCATTTGATGATATTATCAATAAAAATATTTTAAACTAATCCAAGACTCGTGACCAGGTCAGTCATAGACTAAAGACGTTTCAGACTTAGAGTCGGCATGTGGACCAGGACCCAAAAGCTACTTTTCGACCAAAGCCCCACCCTGAATCGACTCTTTGTGCTACAGGGGACTATTGTAGTGTCATGGACGTTGATTTCAATCTGATTGACCGCGTCATAATTTAAAAAAATACAAATGCAAATAATAGACGTGGTCTGTTTTAAACGCCTTCAATGTTTCGTCAATTTAGAAGGTGCATTTGTACCTGTATATCAATCGATAGAACACTTATGGTAGATATTAACATAAATTTGAATTAGACTGACTGTCATAATAATTTCTGGTCAATAGAATTATCTATCTTTAAATTTAGAAAACGGTTATATTCGGTCTACTATAACTATAAATCCATGTACCCTCTTTGAGAACAATACAGAAAATTACATTCACATCATTTTCACGATTCCAAATGACATGTAATGACTTAAAATTAAATGACTAACTATTAACCAATTAATCGAAGTATGTTTCTATAACCTAGTAAAAAAGGATAAGGAGCTTGTGCGCTCGAAACCTCCTCAAAAGAGTTAATTTTTAATTAAAAGTTAGTCATACCAGGCATAGATCAAACTGTCCTCTAGTGCTTAAAATCAAGTAACCTTCCAAGGAATTCGCCGCACATAACTTCTTACACCAAAGTCATCGCGCACACCACGAATTCGACCGAACTAACCGCACAAATACCGTGCACTTTCAAACTGAACGTCGAACCGCGTCACCGATGTTAAACACATCCGAATCACCCTTGAAGAAACGATTAAAACAAAACCGGAGAAAAACTGAAGTCCTGATTAAAGCTGACTTGGCTTTATATACTGAAAGAATAGATTGTCTATCGGGGTGAAAAAATAAAACTACGGGGTTGCCAGAATAGGTCAGAAAGGAAATGTTACAAAAAACAATATAGGAATGGTCCCTTGATGGCTATACTGAGGGCAAAAAATATATAAAAAAGTAGAAAATTAACAAGATGCTCACTCCCGAAAGTTAAAGGGTCGTGATATCTCCCCCCCTTTAAACCCTGTTCGTCCTCGAACAAAATAATACTTAACTTGAGGGGTATACATACAAAATACTCGTTGTTTATTGTTAACGTGAAAATAAAAACAAATCAAACTATTTATTACACTGGACATAGTGAGATGTCTAAAGTTTATGGCACTTGCCCTTCTTTGTACAATGGGTCGGTATAAGGGTTTCGATGGTTTACAGTCTGTGTTTGGACGGAATAGGAGTTTGTGGACGCCTTGACGATAAGCATTTGGGTACAGTCCTTAAACGGATGAAAAAAGTCACCGCACAGCTTACATCGATTCTCCCAATATTGGGGGTTGGTGTGAAGGCGTCCTTGGTGTGACCGGTGGCAATTCCAGATCTTTGGGGTTTGGGTCGATACTCCTCCTTCTTGATTTCTTGCCCTTTCTTTCTCAATGAAACTCTGTTGTAAGGGTCGTGGTCCTCTTGGCTTCCTTTTGATTTTATAAGGCGGATATTGGATGATATTCTCCGCTGGGAGAATTGGATCTGTGAGGCTGAGAATATGCGGTGGTTTCTGGATCTGGTGTGTCATTTCCGTGTCCAGGAAGGTTGCCTCTTCTTCCGGCTCTATTTTGGTGATGAGTGTGTCGATATCTTGTTTGTTTTGCTGTTCGATCCCTCTTGGGGTTAATAACCAAAGTTCAGGTTTTGTTGTTGATTTCTCCAAATATATCGGAGTCTTGCCGTGGATGTCAAGGATGGTGGGTGTTGTTGTTGGTACGGGTTTCCAACTGCCTCGTCCTCTGGTTGGGAGTGGGTTGAGGGGAGAGTCAGGGGTTGAAACTTTGGCTGGTTCCAAACCTCGTCCTCTGCCCTTGGTCCTGATGGATGGTGGTCCCGAGGGTGACACTGTGGCGGGTCTCAACCCTCTTTCTTGGGTCGTTATTGGTTCCGGGGGGCAGTTTGAAGGTACAGCTGTGGTTGGCCTCTGCCCTCTTCCTCTGCCTCTGCCTGTTGTTTCCTCATGTTCTGGTGATGGTTATGTTTTTTCAATTTGTCTTGGTTCGGGCGCGATTTCCTTGAGTGTCTCTGAATTGGCCATAAGGAGGTAGCGCCAAGCTTCTGGTAGGAAGATGTTCGGAGGGAGGGTGTCGCCGCTATCGATGACCAAGACTTGCTCGTGAGCTTTTACTGGAGGGAGCTCCGGGAAGTCTTGAGACAGTTTTTGTTTCTTTTTCACTACTCCAATTAAGGGTTGTTTTTCTTGTGGAAGCTTGTTTTTGTGGTATGTCGCAATCGATGTGTTCAGGGATGTCGCAGTTGTTCCCGAGGGGGCCATGCCATTGCCATTGCGGGTTGATATCTTTATCACTGAAATTATCACCTTCTCCTCTCTCTACCTGCGCTTGAATGTTGCGGACGGGTTCCTTGGTATTGAATACCGCAACGACCGGCGATGACGGTTGGGACCTGATAGAGAACGGATGGCTTGGCACCGGTAATGGTTGTGATGTCGGAGGAGGTGTGACCCGTCTCATCTTGGTCCACGGTTTGGGTGGATGGGGCCTTTGGTCGGGCACTTGTTTTTTTTTATCATTCTACGCGAGGAGAAACAAAAAGATAAATTAGTGGGTTGACAAGTTGTACAATTGAAATCATCGGTGCTATCAGTAATGTCCCGTCTTCCGACGCAGATTGTATGGAACCATTTGGCACATGTGTCACACGCAACCCAGTTTATTATTGGTTCTGCACTTTGATTGATGATGCAAGGATCAGTCGCACATGGACCATCCCAGTCTTTCTGTTGTTTTTTCCCGGTCTTTTCCTAGGCTTACTCGGTTTGGTAGGTTGTTGTTTTCTTTTCCGCGTTTGGATGCCAGAAGGACCAGCAATTGAGGGTACTGGTTCGTCCGCAGCGGTTGGTTCTTGTTGAGGCATTAGCGGGTTGGGATCGCTCGGTGGTTCAGAGTTCATTGGCCACATTTGCTCGTGGTACACCCTGAGTTTCGATATGTGGTATCGGCCTATTGTCAGGTTCGTATCGGGGTCACTTAGTTCGTAAGTTAAATCGTTCAATTTTCTTTCAACACGATACGGACCGTCGTATTTTGGTGCCAATTTCTGCATAAAGTTTATTGCGGCTTTTGATAGTGGATGCGTTTTAACCCAAACTAACTGTCCTATTACTAAAAATTGGTTACGTTTATTTTTGTCGTTATGTTCTTTATACCGTTTATTACTTTTATCGATATTGGTTTTCACTAGTTCGTACTCTTCTTTTAATTTATTAACAAACTCTGTGGTTGGAGCGGTGGGTTCTAATTCAAGTTCATCATATCACAATTCCCCGGGGAGACGAACTTATCTACCATAATTTAAATAGTATGGGGTATATCCCGTTGATTCTACTGGATAAGTGTTCAGGGTTAAACTTATAAAATGTAAGTTCTTATCCCAATTGTTATGGTCTTGGCCCACATATGTTGCTAATAAACAGCCGATATTCTGGTTGTATCGTTCCGTTAAATTGGATTGGGGATAGTAAAGACTAGTAAAACCCTGCTCGATTTTAAGAAGGATCATTAACTCTTGAAAAAGGTCACTAATGAATTGGACTCCGTTGTCCGAGTCTCCGAGAAGACTTTTATCGGGGTATTCCACCTTCAAATTATGTTATCTATAAAAAGTTTGGCGACTTCGGTGGCAGATGCTGTCTTTAAAGGGGCTAACTCTATGGCCTTAGTAAAGTAATCGACAAACACTACCAGATAAATGTTACCTTCCTCTGATTTGGGGAAAGGGCCCATTAGGTCAATACCCACCATCTCCCAGGGTCCTCTAGTGGTAGCAGATAACATCATTCCCGGTGATTTGCGTCTCTCGACCTTCATTCTTTGACACGTAACACACCCTTTTACGTATTCAATAATAAATTTACGCATTCCTTTCCAATAATAGGATGCTTTTATTGTTTGATACGTTCTTGCAGCGCCCATGTGCCCTGCGAATCAACTGTCGTGGTAAGTCTGTAAAAGAGATTGATATGAGTTTTTAGGAACGAGTAACCTTAAAGCACTTTCCGGGTTATCGGGTTTTTTGAAGATTATGTCATCCTTTTTCACCCACTCCGGATGTTGTTGTAAGTCTGTTGTCAGTAGTGGTGTTATTGTAGGGTCTTGTGTTTGTAAAGCTGCCCACTGTTATTTGTTGAGGAGCGTCAAACACGGATCTTCTGGTAACGCACGAATGATGGAAATTGTCTCTTTGGGTTTCATAATTCGAAAAAGTCATTAAAAAGAGTTAATTGGATTGGTTTGTAGACTGTGGTTGGTCGATCCCTCCACTTCTTTCGGGTGGCTTTGGTTAGCCTCGTTACTAGTTGTAATGCCAGGACTCTGGCTGGTCTTGCGAACAGTTGTCCTGTCAGGGCTTTGGTTGGCCATGGCTGTTTGTAGATTTCTGGTATGAATTTCGAATGGGTTCACCTTTGGATTGATCAGTGCCCATAATGTTTGAATGGAATCGTCTGGGACCTCAGGTTTTTCTGCAAAATTTCTGGAAAGTGGGTCAGCCAGTTGGTTTGATGTACCTGGATGGTATTCTATGTCCATATCGTATTCTTGGAGTTTCAACGTCCAGCGTGCCAATCGCCCATGTTGATCTTTGAGACTAAAGAGCCATTTCAGAGCTTGATGATCAGTGAATGCAACAAAGCGAGTACCACAAATATATCCTCTGAGTATGCTTTCTGAAGCTCTGTTAGACTACGGCTGGCATAATAAATAACTTTTTTCTCACCTTGTTGCTCTTGAAGCAACACTGCTCCTATGCCCACTCCACTGGCGTCAGTGTGAATAAAAAAATTGCCTTCTGTGGGAGGTATAATTACATATTTCCGTAACGTATCAAAGGCTACCTGTTGTGGTTCATTCCAAACAAACGGTTCACCTTTCTTCTTTAGTTGGTTTAGTGGTGCGGCAACAGAGGCAAAATTAGGAATGAATTTTCGGAACCATCCAGCTAAGCCTAGGAAACTTTGTATTTCTTTGACGGTGGTAGGTACTGGATATTCTTTTAATGCTTTGACTTGTCGGGGTCGGGTTTGACTCCGCCATTGCCAACTATGTGCCCCAAAATTTTTTCTTCTTTCTGCGCAAATCGACATTTATCGATTCGTGCGGTTAGATGTTCTGCTTCTAAAGTTGAAAATAAATAATGTAAGTCATTGAGATGTTTACCCAACGTTCGGCGCCGGTTGATAAATCGTCCATATATAATCCGAGTCCATAGTTTTTTCGGGTCGGAAATGGGAAGATCGAGTCCATCGCCCTCTGGAAGGTGGCTGGGGCTCCCGAGAGTCCGAACGGCATGACTACAAATTCAAAAAGTCCAAGATGCGTTATAAAAGCTGTTTTAGAGATACTTTTGTCTTCCATTGGAATCTGCCAGTATCCTGCTCTAAGATCGATGGTGGTAATATATTGAGGATTACACAAGCTGGATATAACTACTTCAACATCGGCCATCGGATGACTGTTCTTCACTGTTACCTGGGTGAGGACTCTGTAATTAACACAAAACCTTGTATCCCCGGTTTTCTTTGGTACAATCACCACTGGTTGACGGTCGAATAATACCATCCCGTAACATGGCTTCTACATGTTCTTCTATTACTTTCTTTTCCGCGGGGGAGGTCTTTGCTAGCCGGCATGCCACTGGTTTGGCATCCCCTGTCTCTATTGTGTGTTGAAATGATCGTACCAGTAATGGTTTATCGCTGAAAACACTGGGAAACATATTAACGAGCGCGGTTAATTGTTGATGTTGTATTGGAGTAAGAGGTAGGTTGTCTGGTAGTTCAATTGGTTTATGGGGTTCCTTCTTTCCCGGGTTGTTGTCGGTGAAGGGGACAGTCCAAATGAACCCGTTGTAATGCACTGCTACCATCTGTCTATTATAGTCCATGTGAGCTCTCATATAAAAAAGCCAGTCTGCTCCCAGAATAATGGGTGCTACGAGATCCTCCAAGATGTGAAATTGGAACTTGATCAGTGGTCCCGTCTGTGATTGAACCCGAATCGTTTCTTGTACTGGACCGTATTTCGTTACTACCTGTCCTTCGGCAGCCAGTTGCACTTGGTTTTCATCAAGAGACTCAATAGGGTAATATGGAAGACTTTGGAGAAAAGTAGTTTTATTGAAATAGGAATACTCAGCCCCAGAATCGATCATAGCTGTGATCCATTTTCCATTCCATAAAACCTTCAGAAATACGAGGCTCGCCTTCTTGGCGCCTTTCTGGATGTCCGCAAGTTGTGGAGCCATCGGGATTGTGGCTGATCCTTTCTTGGCGCTGATTTGTTGTTTCTGCGAATGTGACGAGGCTAGGAATCTGGCAGTCCTTCGTCGGAGCACTGGTACCTTGAATAATGGTATTTAGATAATGCTCACTAGGCGTGGATATAGGGTACACATTTCCTGAAGAATCCAGGGTAACCATTTGAGGATTAAAGAGTTGGAGTATCCTACTGACATACGTATCAGGTGCTTCAGACTCGGAGACTCTTCTTGTTTACAGGCCTGTATCTTGAGCCAGATCGTGTCTGTATATGTGCTATCTAGAAACTTCAGATCAAATAGCCTTTCTAATTCAGCCCAGGAATGCATCTGGACTGCATGTTGACGGTACCAGTACTTTGCTTGGCCTTCTAACATTAATGGTAAAATGGTTAAAAGTTCATCATTCGTTAGTTGCATTGCCCGTTGGTATTCAAGGATAGAGTCTTTAAAGTCTTTAGGGCTTTCATCATCTTCCCCTCGGAATCGAATCGGTGGAACTTTGATTGGGTTACGACGGTATGGAGTTTGTACGGGTTGATATTGCATCAGTGGCGATACATACTGCATGGGACCCTGAGAGAGGTTGGCATAGGGATACCCAGGTGGCGGTGGAATGTAATAGGTATAGTGCGACCCGATTGGATTTTGGCTAAATTGTCCTGATTGATTCGATACATTAGGGACATTAAAACCCTGGTTAAATACAGGCGGTGGTATTGCTTGAAGACTGGGCCTAACATAACTTAAATTTGACGGGGTAGCACTAGACATATTGGGGAGTTGGTTTCCATAATTGTACGGAAATGTTAGATTCTGAGCCGTATTTAACACATTTTGGAGAATGGTAGGTACCCTTGACGCCGCTTGTGGTTCCACATACTGTGAATACTCATAAGGACTCTGCCAGTGGGGGATTCGACTTCCACTAGAAACATTGACATTCTCGCTAACACTTGGAGTGCTGAATCTGGGTGCGGAATTTTGTATTGTGGTGGACCGTATCGGACCGGTATTTCTAGGGGTTGTGTATACACTAGTAGTCTGATTGGGTTGGGAGGGGATTGGAGACCCCCAATTATGGTGTGCATTGGTAGCAGTGGATTCCGTTACCTGCTCTACTCTAGTTGACTCGAATATCGACGTTGTTTCGCCTCTTTTACTTTGAGGGGACCTATTGGGATTAGTTGGTCTTAACTCAGAGATTCGTTTCGGTACGGGGTCCCTAGTTACTTGGGAGTTAGCTAAATTCCATTGCGCGAACTGGTTTATGAACTCAGGAGGTACTTGAGATGCTCTACCCGAAAGATTAAAATGGTCTATTCTATCGAGAAATTCGGTGGTTTCTCTTATTCTATCATTACTCATGGCCCCTTGAGCCCCATTAGCATCTTCCTAGGAAGATGGACAATTTGTCGCTCCCCTGGGATGCGTCCACTCCATTATACCACTTTAATTCAATATACAAAATTTATTTGACTTCATTCAACTGATCACGTAACAATAAGACTCTTTATCTACGGATCCTGCCGACTGCGCCAGATATTACGACACTATAACTTGAAGGGGGGTGTTAGGGGAGTCGTGGAGATCAGTAAGGAGGGAAGATTCACAACTGCAATCCTGAGAATCTAATGTTTCCCCTGTTTGGGACAACTTAACCAAATATTGAAACTTTTACAGTTTTCATATCAGGTAATCATGTATCCGAATGAAAATATCCATAGATACCGACGTTTATACCTAAAAAATGCATTGCATGATTGACAAACTAATAAACTTTAACCAGCAATCTTTATGTAAGACCCCTTTCAATAACCGTAAATCAGATGATCACGTGACGCGGCTTTTTGATCGAACCATATAGGGAAAACTTGTTACACACGCCGAAACGCGAGTTATTGAAATGTCTTTTGGCCACGCTTGATATGTAATTCACCCTTTTCAATTGAGCTTCAACGCATGTTTACGTGAGATGACCCCAAAGACGCTTCCTAACGGATAACAGGATATACTATCTTTACTGTTAAGAAGTCATTAACGTATTGACTATGTTAAAAAACTTGAAATATCCAAGATGACCACTAAACTCCCTAATTTCTTCACAAACTTTACCCCAAAAATAACCTTGAATACACAGTTTAAAATTCATAAATTTTAGTTTTCTAAGGCTTATTATTCACGATGGCCAGGCTACCTACAAACTTTACCCCGTAATGTGTTAACAATGTTTCCCGCGCGTCCTTATTAAAGAGGCAGACCAAAGGTTATATGTTACGGTAATATCAAATTAATACATAGATTTTACAATGTCATAATATTAGTCAGCCTACACCCAAGGCACTACCTTAGGCCTAGCGACTTTTAATGCGACGTTTTTGGTTAATTATGTATAAAAAGCCGTTAGCAACAAATTTTTTAAAAACAAGCTTGAACATGATCTAAAGTAAATAAGGCGTATACATTTCCTAAAAATAACAAAGATGGCCATCCATTTCAATATACCCTACAAACTCTAACCCGTTATGTTCTGTAATATGAATCATTAAAGATGGCGGCCAAAACACGTGAATTTTCCAGCCAAAAATTACTAAGAGTTCATATAACAACCGTTAAAAGAGAGACCACCCTACAAACTATACCCCGAACAAATATGTTAAGTCTTTGTCATTTTTAACGCGCTTCCTAACGGTTATTTATTTTATTTTTTTGAGATACACAAACATCGGTGTCGACCCAGCACACACACAATAACTGATTAATCAGGGTGAGATATGTGTAACGTCCACGCCAACGGGGGGATACGTGGGGACAGGGGTGGGGATACCCGTGGCGGAAGTATCCCGACCACCCGTAGGGGGGATTGGTAGTCGTCCTCACACGGCCTTCCACAAACTCTGCCTCCCGGACGCCTGGGATTACAGGAGTGAGCCACTACTCCCGGCCCCTAACGGTTATTAAAACACAGCTTATAAAACTCATTAATATTTCCTTCTTAAGACCACTTGTTGATTAACCCCCTAGACGCTACCTACCGGTTATAAACCATACAAATACGCCGATTTACCCGCCAAAAATGCTAATTTTAAGAGTTCAACCACTTGACCCCTAAGACGCTTCCTAACATAACATTGATGTCTTGACAGGTAATAAAACAATACGCACTTTACCCCTATCAAATATGCCGATTTTCCCGCTAAAATTTAATATTCATGTCAACATATAATTAACCTTATTCATAATTAAGATTTTATGATTTATGCACGCGGCGTTTACATTAACGGTAATCCGCCAAGTAAAACAATACAAACTTTACCCCCTCCACTTATTCATTGATCCACGCGACGCTTTCATAAAACAAAAATTTTTACAGTTCAACCACTAAAAGAGGACAATGACCCCTAATCCGCCTAGTAAAACAATACTTGGCAAATACCACGCTCACTAATATTCACCCTTTTTATTTGACCTTGAACAGGTTGATTGCCAGGTCAATTAACACCTGTGCTCGTCAAACACGAGTGCACGCGTAAGCACGCGCGCGTCGGGGGGGGGAATCGCGATTCCCCGCTTCATTCCCCCGGGGAGAAGGCACGGTGCGCCTCCCACGCGTGTGTAGAAAGAGGGGGGTAAACTACTTACGTGTCCGAATCTAGAATATCACCAAATAACAATTTTTTTAGAATGTTACCGATAACTATACTTTTATACTAGTATATTACATTCTTATCTTTTTATCGATTTTCTCTTGTTCTAGTTTAGAATCTTATTTTGGTGGATTTTAGGAATTTTTGGGCACCTACAATGTTAAGGCTTGCGCCCTTTTCCCCCAGCTTTTTTGCGCCCTTTCAGTTTTCAGGTCGGGCCATGGCCCACCCTGGCCCTATCGTGCGCACGCCTATGGAGAGGTTTAGGTCTTATTTATTTAATATTTCGCTGCTGTAGGAGGATAAAAGCGTACTTTGAGTCTACTTATTCTTAGTTTAAATATTAATAACTAAATAATGGTAGTTAAACATTGTTTTTATGGATTATGCAAAAATGATAGCCGCCACATTGGTAAGCCTCATATGGCAGGAATATTTTTTGTAAAATTTCCATGCCCAAAGCTCGAACCTCAACGTTACAAATTATGGATAGAAAAGTGTGGTAGAATTTCAGAAATTTCAGAACTCAGCTACAATATAGACTCCCATTATAAATCGAGGAAAAATGGCAACCGATTTTTATGTAGTATGCATTTCTCAGGTGGAAACGGTCCAAAGTGTAAACAGGAAGATCCAATACCATATGAAAAAAAGGCAAGTAAAAGAGAAATATACCAAAAAAAGTGCCATTGCATCCTTATTTTAAATATAATTTTATATCGTCTAGGTTGTTAGGCAATCATCCTTTTGTGGAAGGCGAGTAAATGTTGAGAATATTCTCACAACCTCTTCTCAAGTATTGACTGTTAAATCTTCGTCAATGGACCTTCAATTAGGTAGCACAACTCCTGCCGTGAATTTAGCCATCTTAACTGGGAAGACCTTGACTTTAAGTAATATTAGAAATGACTTTCATTGTCCATTGGGATGGTGTGTGTCGTCTTTTTCAGAAAATGAACTTAAAATATCAAAGCCATCGGGAAACTTCCTAGTACAACAACTAGTTTTGGATTCAAATTGCATCCGACAGTTATACGTGTATGGTCGTCAGATCAAAGATACTCATGACTTTGAAAAAGAGATACCACCTAAAATAAGCACTTTAGTTGAACTGGAACAACTTTTTTCAAATATCTCAAAGTGGCACATTTGTATTGGTAATAACGAAGATAACTTAGTCAAGACGTTAAGAAACCAAAAGTTGAAGGTTGGCCAATATGAAGTTATGAGCAACGCCATACACTCAATAAATTGTCTCGCTATTACAACAGCACCATCATCTCGTTGTTTAAAATGCCAAAAATATAGAAACAGCTTAAGAAAACAAATGTATATGATATTAAAAGCAAAAAGCTGCTATTCAAAATGAGAAGACCACTTCTGAGATTAAGAAAAACAAACGCCGATTCAGTGAATCATTTATCCAAGAACAAATAAGAATGTTAAATAAAAAGTCAAAATATGGTAGGAGATGGAGCAGTGACATGATTAAGTGGTGTGCATTATTACAAGCCATTTCACCAAAGGCATATAGATTTTTAAAGGAATCTGGAGCGCTGGTATTGCCTCGTAAAAATACTCTAGACAAATATTCAGCTGAACTTATTCGAAATCCAGGTTTTCATACAAAAGCGTTTGAAGAGCTTGGACAACATTTGGATTTAGACAATTGCCCACCTTTCAAAAAATACTGTAGTTTAGTTGTTGATGAAATGAAAATAAAGGAAGATATAGTGTATCGACGTCAAACTGGAGATTTGTCTGGATTGGTAGAAGGATATACCCCACTTAATGAAATGAAAACTTGAATGTAGCTACTCATGTACTACAACTAATGGTGAAGTCTCTCACTGATAAAAAGAAATTTACTTAGGCATATTTTAATTGTGATGGTTTAACATCTGCTGATTTAAATAATATTATATGGGATGCCATAGAACAACTTGAATCTATGAATTGCCGAGTTCTAGTAGTGATTGCCGATGGAGGATCATGTAATCGTAAATTTTTCAAATCAAACTCTACTTCAAACAATTATAGTTTTAATTGCATAAACCACTATGCCTTAAATGATGTCCCGCGAAATATATATTTCATGGCAGACCCCCCACATTTGTTAAATACTACCCGAAATTGTTTTACAATAGTGGCTTTGGAACCAAATCACGAAGACTGTACAAAAACAAGAAAGAAATTCTATGGACACACATTATTCGCCTTTATGAACTTGATTCAAAGAAAATTATTCGCAAGTGCCCAAAACTGAAATATCAACATTGCTTCTTGGGTTCGTTTCAGAAAATGAAGGTGAAATTCGCTTGTCAGGTTATGAGCAAGACTGTTGCCAATGCCCTAGAAATGGAATTTGGTGAAGAGTGCAGTGAAACTGTACAATTCATCAAAGTAATTGATAAGTTCTTTGACCTTGTAAACACGAGGAATTTTGATGAAGGCAGGTGTAAAATAAATTTTAATTCAGGACTCCCGACTAAAAGTATACATTAAACTTGTCCTCTTAAAATTTTTAAACAATGCTTATATTAATGTTTTCTTTAATTTTCAGTGGTTAGAAAATGATTTTGTACAGCATTTTGAAAACTGGGAAAAAGAAATTGAAGAACGCCCCAATTTCACCAATGCGGAAAAGGAAACTATGTTACTTACGAGGAGACTACCCGAGGTGATTATCAACGATTTTGTTGAAACTAGGGGGGTATGTAGACCTTATGGTAACATGAAATTTCACCAAGGGAAAAATTGCAATGGGCATTATTTTTGCCATGGCAACCAAAAATGTTTTTGACAACACAGTATGTATATTTTCCCATTGAAAATAACAATCTGATCAATTTTAACATATTTTGATCAAATTGACCAAAATTCATCAAAATATCCTAAAATTCATTTCATTTGTCAATTTTGATCTATTTTTTTGGTTTTGAAATTTTCATAGAAAGGCTCAGATTCCCATGTTATTTTCAATGGGAAAATATACATACTGTGTTGTCAAAAACATTTTCGGTTGCCACGGCAAAACTAATGCCCATTGCAATTTTTCCCTTGGTGAAATTTCATGTTAACATAAGGTCTGCATACCCTCCTAGTTTCAACAAAATCGGTGATAATCACCTCGGGTAGTCTCCTCGTTAGTAAACAGACTTTAGAAGGACTTAAATCTACTGGTGAGTTTCTGGACTATTTATCTCGAGAAATTTATATATTAATTGTAACTTCATATTTACTTAAGCCATGTCTGTTGCAGAAATTACCAGGTTTCTTTTGCAGAAAGGGGCAAAATTTGTTTTAACCAGAAATCTGAACCAGGATATAATAGAACAAGATTTTTCAAAGCAACGTTCGCTAGCTGGATCATCACAAACTCCAACTACCATACAATTTGGACAAACCAAAAAAAGGATTTGTCTTCAAACTATCAAATGCTGGAAGAGTACTCTTCAAATATTTCACATATGAGGGCCATTCATTAGATAATTTAGTTTTGAGATGTGTTTATTGCGACAAATCGATATTTGGCAATGGGGGAAATGCAATTTATAACTTCACAAGACATTTGAGTGTAAGTTATATTTGCTCTTTTCTTCTGTTTTTGTTGCAAACATAAAAATAACTGAATTAAAGTTGTTAAAAGGTTAGCTAACTCTCACACATTTTCTACAGAGACTCCACAATGTTTCAATTGATGACAAAGACCGCGGTAATCCACAACCTCAAGATCCGGCGAGTCAAGTATGTACTCAATCTTCTCCTAAGACACTTATCGATCTGGGATTTCAAAGCAAAAGTCAAAAGAGACCATCAGCTACAACCACGGATGTCTGGATTAAAAAAAAGTATAGAAAAGCAGTTTTAAATTTCATTACAGGTTCAGGAATGCCCTTAGGATTAACAGAAAGTTATTATGACCATGACATGGCTCTCTTTTTCAACATATATTTCATGTTTTATTCAAATCTGTAGCTGAAGACTTCAGGGAGTTTATGTATGAGCTCAATCCCATCATTGAACCATTGTCTCGCAGATAAATTACAAGAGACCTCAATAAATCCTTTGATAATGAGGTAGTTCCAGCGATAAAAGCCACAATGGGCTCGTTAGGTGCGGGTATGGTTCACTTAACTCTAGATATTTGGACTTCACGCACAAGGGAGGGTATTATTGGAATTAAAGGGCATTTTCTATCAGGTAAAGTTTCCATATCAATTGTTGTTATTAAACCTATAGAGTATATTGTCGCTTTTAACTTAGACCAGTGGGAATTGAAATCCATGACTTTAGCGCTTAAATACTTTGGAGAAAAACATTCTGGTGAAAACATAAGAGAAAAAGTGGTTGAATCTCTAAAGGACTGCAATGTTGATCCTTTGCAGGTTGGTAGTGAAGAACTTGTAGATATTTTTGAGTGTAACACTTAGTTTTTCTCAGGTTGGAAAAGTAATGGCTGACAACGCATCTAACATAACCGCAGCATTTAATGTTGTTGAGGAATTTGGTGCAGATTGGACTCCATTGGGAGTAGATTCCAGTGAAGATTCCAGAGATGACAGCTTGGATGTGCGAAGAAGATGATTTACTGTTGTCAGAAAATACTTGCCGTGTGTAAATTGTAGTAAGTTACATTTTAAGGTGTTTACTATATTCTTTCATTTTCATAGAGCTTAAAGAAGATGAGATTGCAACAATAATAATGAATTGGGATCGTGTAAGGTGCTTGGCTCATACATTCCAGCTTGTAGTTAATGATGGTTTTAAAAAAGATGAAAAGGCCCAACAACTGGTTGAATATTGCAATACAATTATAAAATTCTTCAGAAAATCCAATTTGTATTCTGGTCAGTTGATTGCTAACGCAGGAAAAGATTTAAAAATTTCGTGCGTGACTAGATGGAATTCTACCTTGTACGCTTTGGAAAGACTGAACGAAGTATGTATTCATATTTGCTAAATATAATGACAAAAAATTAAATCTTGTTTAAGTTCACTTGCAGGATAAGGTGTTTTTCCACGCTCAACAAATTCTATTAAAGGCTTACAATGATGACAAGAAAAAAATAAAATTCAAATTGCCTTCATCGGGAAGTCGGTATGTGTTTTAACCAGTTTGTTATACAAAAAAGCTTAATACATTTAATTTCAGCAAAGACATTTCAACCCTAATTCAACTCTTAAAGCCAGTTGAGGAAGCGACTAATATTGTACAGGGATCAAAGTACTCAACCTCGGCTGTTGCTTTTTCGGCTGTTGCTTTTTCGGCTGTTGTTTATGCCACTCAAGGTGTTCAAACCACTTCTGGTGGAGATTTTGCGTTTTTAAAATACACAATGTTAGAGAGTCTGAAAATGCGATTCCAAGTCTTTTTCGAAGATGAAGGTATCATTTCAGCATCAATTTTAAACCCGAGGCTAAAACTAGCATTATTTGAGGGTTTGATTTTAGACTATTTTCTGTAAAACTGACCAACTGTACCTGTTTATTAATTATTATTCTTAAAACTCCATAATTAGATAAAACTGCCAGAGAATTGGTTTTACCAAGTTTTGAAAAGGCGAGAAGAGCGGTAACCAACTTCAAATCTTCGTACCTGAAGATAATGAAAGTACAGATAATGCAAGTATCGCAGTATCCGAGACACAAAATATGAAAACAGCAGGTATTTTAAATTAAATGTGATGGCCAATGATAAGAAATTTATACAACTATAATTCTCTAGATGGTGGATTTTATGGATTTTTAAACACTCTAATTGCTAAGGGAAACAGGCCTCGTGTAAAACGTGCTACATCAGAAATCGACAGATATTTGGCAGAAGACTTCTCCGACCTTGATCCAATTCAATATTGGAAAACCAATGAAAATCAATTTCCAAGGTATATAATAGGAAAAATGCTTGGAAGTATATGTACATATCTAATATAAAATATCTCTTTTTAGACTATCTAAACTTGCGAAAATATTGTTATCAATTCCAGCATCATCTGGGGACGTTGAAAGACTCTTTAGCATAGCTGGTGCGTTAAAAAGAGCCAGAAGAGCGCGTTTGACACCAAAGCAACTAGAGCGTCTGATAATGCATAGAGAATATAGAAATAACTTTAAAAAAAACCAAATAAATTGGTCGTTTTCTTTTTATATGTTTCGAACAAAGTGAGAGTCTTAAAGGCAGATTACATAGTTGATCAGTTTACTCTGTCATTTCAACGAAAGTTGGTTTCTTGCACAGCACATGTGCCGGACAGTCAGCCAACTTCCAGTGGAAAGACTGAGTAGGCCGAACAACGATGTAGTTGTCCTTTAAGAAAAAATATTCCTATAAAATATTAAAAAGTTCCTAAAAGTTCATATTAAGAAGTTTTGGATGAAGTTCCTTTTCGATAGTGAATTTGTTTTAGTTTAAGTCAAAACTGTGTTTAAAAATATTGATTTGATATATGTATATATGTAATTTTTCTTCAAATTTGAATTAGTATAAGTTAATTTTAAATGAGATGAGTGAATGTATTTCAAAATGAGATGAGCTAAATGTAATGAGAATAATGAGCGGGAGATGAGCTAAATGTAATGAGAATAATGAGCGGGAGATGAGCTAAATGTAATGAGAATAATGAGCGGTAGATGAGCTAAATGTAATGAGAATAATGAGCGGGAGATGAGCTAAATGTAATGAGAATAATGAGTGGGAGATGAGCTAAATGAAAATGTAATGAGAATAATGAGCATATAGTGTTTTTATAATTTTAATGAGTGGGAGATGAGCTCTACATATACCTTCAAATCAAAGTGAGTGAAGGAGTGAGCTAAATTATTATATTTTGAAAGTGACATGAGTGTATGAGCAATTTTTATTTATTACTTACAAAGTGAGCGGATTGAGTGTGAGATAAAATTTACCCTGCTATTCATGAGTAAGTGTGAGTAGTTTTTAAAGAGGTGTGCCCATCTCTGAGTACTAACAAAAAAATCTATGTAGTTCGAATTTAGATCTCAAAACGCAATTAATAATGGAAATCAATTCGGCGGCGAAATAAAAATGTTTCGGCGGCGGCGTTTCGGCGTTATCTAAATAATCGCCGACGGCGGCGTTCAATCGGCTGCGCTATCCTCTAGCTATATGTAAATACTGGTTGTTATCATTAAAAATACCATATAAAAAGATAAATAAAAAATGAAAGAAAGGAAGATGGCGGCCCCCTCTCGAAAGAGGCGTGGGAGATCTACAAATTGTCGTAATGCAGACATCAAGGCCATTCTTTCCGATTTCGTCATATTTTAGAAATATTAGATATACAACATTGTGTAGTTAAATTTCGCACCATTTTATTTTGGTTCGTCATGAGTCCTACGGTAGCGATGAAATTGTCCAGGTAATATAATTTCTAACATTCTAAATATCCAGAGAAAGTTGCACGTGAAACCGCAAAACAAAATCACCCGTAAATCCCAAAGGAAATTCTTCTACTATTACAAAATACGTCTTATTTCATGAATAAAGGTTGGCGAAAGATTAATAATTTCATTTAGTTTTGTTTTATCTTAAGGATGCGTATGAGCATTGTAGGATTTAAATATATCGAGCTAAACCTCGGTCACGAAGAAACCAATTCTCAATTAATCAACAATTCCCCGATAAAGGCGGTGCGCCTCATATTAGGGAAAATAACCTTGGGTGCACCTAACCCAATGTGGAACCATTTCTTATGAACTATGCCATGACATACAAGTAATTTGTGGGATTTTATAACAATAGGCACTTTTGATATTTTTTTGGTTTGTTATTTGTCAAGGGTTACAGTATTGCACTAAGTTTTACCTGCAGTTTATTATTTTGAAACATTATAACATATGATAAATGTAAAATTGTTACTTGCCAGCAATTTTTAACACGGAAAATACGACATATTTAGAAATTTGTGTATGTGTTGGGTGATGTAGGACTGATGACGAAATAGATTTAACGGAAAGATATCACTAAATATAAGAAAAATTCAGTAAAAGAGAACCAGAATAACGCACATCACAACCCCAGTGAAATTTGGACAAGGTAAAGTAACCGAAAGCAAAACCTAATTTATCTGTTTAAAGCAAAACTACAACCGATAATCAAGTTCCAAATTAAAAAGTAAACGAAGTATTGGTAAATCACGGCGGCGCGGCTTGCCCAGCCCTATACTTACTAATCAAGCTTTGCCATCTATAACGCGACCTAGAGGACAACGAAAATATAAAATATCCCTCTAAGTACGCGGGGGTGTCATGAAATTATATTAGAAATAAGTCATACTTTTCTGTACTTCATAAGTTAATTAACATTATTTTCTTGTTTGATAGCTTTACATTTAAAAACAAATCGTTGGTTTTACCATACACATTGTAATTGCTGACATCGTATCCAGTGAAATCGTACCTAGTATCTATCGAATTGAATTCACCGTAAAAAAAAAACACACAATTTCGGTTGGCACATTGTTTAAAATGTTAGTAATATCTTGCCGTTAAATCTAATTCGACATCAGTTCTATCTCATCCAACACGTACCAAAATCTCGATATACGTCGTCTTTTACGAGGTAAAAATTGCATTACTTAATCCTTGACAAATAATACACACAAAAAAACCAAAGTACCTATTGTTAAAAATAGCCTAATTGATTTTCACCCCCCGGGAATAACGTCTTTAGTTTTTCAATATTTTGGCGCGTTTTGACAGCGGTAAATTTACCTGAATTCTGAAAGTTGGAAAAAATAAAGTGTAGGCTGCAGTAGAGTACCAGTTGAAACAGAAATTATCTATGGACGTAACTAACACGTTAAACATTAGATATGCCTTCAAAATCGAAAAATTGTCTTATCCACAAACAAATTTCTTTACAATTTATATTAACCAAAAATATCGTAGTAATGTAGAAATACAAAGAAAACTAAATAGATTGCGCTACTGCTGTAGCTATAGGAGGTACATTTTCAAATTTTATATCATACAAAAGATCACGTATCGTACTGACCTCACGCCACGTCACCCACGATTATTTCTTAGAGAAAAAAACGCGCCTAAAATGGCAGCCATGGCCAAAGCTACGAAGTGATATCTCTAATTCTCAATTGTAGTGTCAATGACGTTGATTGCAATCTGATTCACTTCGTCCTAATTTAATAAATGACTTAGGTATAATTTGTTTAAAATGTGTGGGTCGTTCGAGTAGAACTTAAGAGACAAATCTAGGTAGGTAACCCATTGTTATTGCATATGATAGAACTTCGAAGCTTTTAGTGCTTAAAATAATTTTGTTGAAGACCAAGAAATTAATCGAGCTGTTTAACTTAATTTTCAAAAAATTAAAAGTACCCAGGAGATGGCGTTGAGTTAGTGCGTACGCGGGTTGTGAGGTCCCCCGAATTGCGGCGAAATCTCACTTAAAATTGAAATTTCTTAATGCAACCGAAAACGTACTTCAGACATGATGAGTACAAACTAAAAATATAATATTCAACCAAGTTGGTCTTAATTTAAAAACATAATGTACGTTTAAATTCAAAAATCGCCAAAATCACTGAAATGGGCAAATGCCCTACTTCTGGGGCCCCGATCTCCTAAATGTTAACAATGCCGGCGATTGCTTGATATTTCCAATCGATTGGCGGCGGCGGCGGACACATTACTTGAAACTATTAAACTCAAATCCCTAGGGATTGTGTGTAAAAACGCAGTGTTAGAATATAAGACACCGTTAGTCTCATCTGTTTAGTTATCTTTGTAATTAGGTTTTTTCATCGTATTTTTATTATGGTTTTTTTTTGGTCATTATGAATAGTAAATAAAGTTTAGGCGCTTTAGATATTTTATTCCGTAATTTTAATAAAGTTTTAAAGCAATTCCATTGTTTTACGGCTTAATACGTCGATACTCTAATTCACCGTGAATTTTACATTTTAAATCTACTAAGCTTTGACATCAAGGTTCCCACAAACAGTTGGAAGGCTATTGGAAACCCTATTTAAATAATTCCCTCGTTTGAAGTTCCTTTCCTATTATTCACCCAATCACGCACTCCCCCTTCAAAGTCTATTGTGCCAACCCGAGCATTCCGAAACCCAATGTCTGTATTCGGTGGTTTCATAAGTTTTTGGAGAATTTTATGGATTTTGTCTTTAAATTTTGTTTCTTTGTATAATTCCAGAATTTTTTAAAAATACGAAATCCCTTGCGGATTTTGGTCTTCTAGTGTATTGACATTTCTAGATGTGCTACCCCACGGTTGCACCTAACCATCCAGCCAGCCTGGAACCCGGATCACCGGCAGCCTTCCAGAGTCCGGGTGCCCCCAGACCAGTTCCGCCACAACACCCAAATAGGAGGGAGTAAGTAACTTTCAAACATTAGTTTATCAGTATAATTGCATAACTGTGGTGCAATACGCATCTCAACATTCTACAACCTGTGACCTCGCAACAATTGCCCTGAGCTCCGCCTGTTGTGTCTGCCCTTCAATTAGCTCTTTTTAAATATGGCGCCTGTTACGGCATCTTCCTCAAGCAATTAGAGTCTAAATCACTGGCGGCTTAAGAAGGCTGGGTGACACCCCCCAGGACCGTGCAGAAATTTTCGCGGGTCATTCGTTTCGTACCTCCCCCCCTCCCCCGAGCCCAAAAACATTCTTCAAGTTATGCACCCCCCCCCCCTTGAGCTGGTACCCGGGGCGCACCGCCCCCTCGCCCCCCTTACGCCGCCACTGGTCTAAATTTCAATTAAAATGCGCGTCCTTAATTCCTCTGATGTTAGTCAACAATATGTAATTTCAATCATCACTTTCAGAATGGGGGGCCGCCGAATCTATTTTTACGAAACATTTCGTGATGGCTAATATATTAATTTTATTTTGTTCAGGCTTTTCTGAAAGTGGTCTTCATCGAAAACCAACGCTACAAATCCTTCCAGTCGCGCAGAACTTAAAATTTGAATCTGGAAAAATGAGCAGCCGAGAAGAGAAGAAACACAAGTGCAAAGAGTGCGTCTATGCCACGAACCAAAAGGGAAATTTTATTGCTCACAAAAGAAAACATACCGGCGAGAAACCATTTCAATGTGACCAGTGCCGTAAAGTATTTTCACAAAAGAGCCATTTGATTTTTCATAAAAGAACTCACACGGGCGAGAAACCATTTAAATGTGACCAGTGTAGTTACGCATCTGCATTCGAGAACTACTTGGCTATCCACAAAAAAACTCACACGGACGAGAAACCTTTTAAATGTGACCAGTGTAGTTACGCATTTTCACTAAAGAACCGTTTGATTGTGCACAAAAGAACTCACACGGGCGAGAAACCATTTCACTGTGACCAGTGTAGTAAAGCATTTTCATTAAAATATAGTTTTATTTCCCACAAAAGAACTCACACGGGCGAGAAACCATTTCAATGTGACCAGTGTAGTAAAGCATTTTCATTTAAGAATAGTTTAATTTCCCACAAAAGAACTCACACGGGCGAGAAACCATTTCAATGTGACCAGTGTAGTTACAGATGTTCAGAAAAGAGCTATTTGAATTCCCATAAAAGAACTCACACGGGCGAGAAACCATTTCAATGTGACCAGTGTAGTTACACAGGTTCACGGAAGAGTTATTTGAATTCCCACAAAAGAACTCACACGGGTGAGAAACCATTTAAATGTGACCAGTGTAGTTACGCATGTTCACAAAAGAAGCGTTTGATTTTACACAAAGGAACTCACACGGGCGATAAACCATTTCAGTGTGACCAGTGTATTTACGCATGTTCACAAGAGAACCGTTTGATTTTGCACAAAAGAACTCACACGGGCGAGAAACCATTTCAATGTGACAAGTGTAGTTACGCATGTACACGAAAGAGCTATTTGATAACTCATAAAAGAACTCACACGGGCGAGAAACCATTTCAATGTGACAAGTGTAGTTACGCATGTTCACAAAAGAGATATTTGATTTTCCACAAAAGAACTCACACGGGTGAGAAACCTTTTCAATGTGACCAGTGTAGTTACGCATCTGCATTCAGGAACTGTCTGATTATCCACAAAAAAACTCACACGGGCGAGAAACCATTTCAATGTGACCTGTGTAGTTACGCATGTTCAAGAAAGAGTTTTTTGATTTCCCACAATAGAACTCACACGGGCGAGAAAACATTTCAATGTGACAAGTGTAGTTACGCATGTTCACGAAAGAGATATTTGATTTTCCACAAAAGAACTCACACGGGCGAGAAACCTTTTCAATGTGACAAGTGTAGTTACGCAGGTTCACGGAAGAGTTATTTGATTTCCCACAAAAGAACCCACACGGGCGAGAAACCATTTCAATGTGACCAATGTAGTTACGCATCAGCATTCAAGAACTGTTTGAATATCCACAAAAAAACTCACATGGTCGGGGAACCAACTGGATGTCCAAAGCGTGGATATCGGGCCAGATACGAGATAAAATTATCTATCCGCGAAAAAGTGCGTCACGCTCAGAGGGCAAGGTCCCTCAAGTACCCAATTTGCGAACAGGACCTCGCCACGAAAAAAACCCTCCGAGCTCACCTTCGAAATCATGGTCTTCCAGGAAACCAAAGTGGCGCTTCGACCAGTCACGACCCAGATCCACGACACAAAACACCTTCACGACCACGGCTGATTGAGAGCCTTTGTCGTCAATGGGGAGTTAGGTCTTGCTCGGTGCAGCTACGACGCGTGACAAATGAACAAATTCCATCTGGCATCGATAAATCAGGCTACGTCCATATCGTTAAATACAAAGTTCCTGACCCTGACGCCGACCCAACCGCGACTCTACCCGTTAAGAAGGAAGTGGTACTTGGCACTGACAGCGTCGCAGTCGATGTTAGCGCCATCAAAGAAGAGCCCCTTTATGACTTCATGGAGCTTGTGGAGGTTCCGTCGGTCGTCAAATTAGAAGAGTTGGGATATCGGCCAACTGGGGATAACAACCAGGGTGTATCGATGACCACGAACACTCAAGTCAAGGTCAAATGCAGTTCCGAAGAACAAAACTTCTGAATTTTAGAACCAAACTTACGAAACACATGGTTTTCTGTCATTTTTTTGTTCTTATTTTATTTGTTCCCAACTAATGAAGACGCATTCCACGACGTGTTGGCTTTTTCAGACATGGTCCATTATTTGTTTTAGCAAATTGTTTTGTAATTTATACGAAATTCTAATTTTGCCAATCCTATTAAAAAAAATTAAATACATTTAAATCGGATTTTTATTGATTTTTTATTTTTAATTATTTAGTTTTATATAATTTAGTATCATATTTTTACCTAAAACAAATGTTTTAATTTTTTAAAGAAGTAATCTTTATATACGTTTATTGAATTTATTCAATTTAAGCTAGAAGTTTTTACTTTAAAACCTATTTTGGTACTTAACAAAAAAATCGGCGGAAACCCCACCCACAGGTAGAATCCAATGCAACATTGGGGGGAAGTACTAGAAAGATTATATTTAAACCTACATTATAGAAATGGGCGAGGTTTTTTGAAAAATACTGTATAAAAATTCATTTAAATCAAGTTGATTTAAATCAGCCAACCCTGCTATAACATCCAGTAGATGTGGGTTCATCCACAACATCCAAAAGTCGTAGATATCCCAAATTGGTAAAATTTTCCGATCGAATTGACCATTTTCTCAGATCTATTTAATGTAGAGTTCTGAAATCGTCGGGGTATAGGTATTGGGCAGGAAACATTTTAATTTGTTAATTTCAGAATAAAAAAGATTTTGTTGTTGCTACTACCCAAAACATCTCTCAGACGCCCCTCAATATTTATCCTGTATCTTCAAATTTATTTTACCTGGTTCCTTGTTCCTCAATTCGTAAATTTTTCCGCATTTAATTTTTTCCGGAAAATTACCAACTTTATTCAGTATGCAAATGTCATCCAAGTGGTTTATATTTGAGAATAAATATATTTCATTAAATGTTGTTCGTACAATGTTTTCGCCTCGAGAGTCAACGAGCAAGTCCTACACGAAATATAATTATAAAATTGAGCATATTTAGACGAAACATTTAAGTTTTTGACATAGAGACAAAGTTAGTTGCATTTAATTTCACAATTTACTGGGTGCTAGTACACTGCATGTATTTGACTTGTTTAATTAATGGTGTCATTAAATATTCAGACATGCATCAGATTTATAGCCCGGTGTACCGGTTAGATTGAAACCACACCACCGGAGGTCCATCATCAAATGCCCTACGCCAGCGTTTACACGCCCGGACAGGTGACAAAACCAGCATGGGTAGCAGAACACTACTACTGATGGTCGCACCTTCGACGCAAGCCGCTCAACCCAGCAGAAGGTGCAGCAATGGGCCGACCAACTCGCCAATACGCACACAGCAGTGGGAATAAGAGCGGATGCTCTGGCAACGCCAGCCGACACCCTACCTAGAAAGGTAGAGAGCCAAGCCCTTTGGAAAGAGCGCCTAAAGGGGAACGGCGGGCACACAGCAGACCGCATAACCCGGCACAGCTGGCACCGGATATCCCGGTGGAACTCCAAAAGGCCGGGACATGGGCTGCCGTGCCCTCATACGGAGGCCCGCAGCCCCACAGCAGGCATTTCAATCCGCCGAGACGGCCAGTTTTCCCGGCCCCTCTCCGTTAGCCTGTACCGAAGCCCAGTTACCAGCCCACACCGGACCGAAGTCGGAGGTGGATATAGGACCATTTGGACGGAGCTAACATCTCCCAGTGCGCCACCGCCCGTGCTGGGTTACAAGAGCCGCAAAAATTTTTTTTAGTCGACAAAACTTGTTCGAATAGTTTTTTTGGATGGGTATGAGGCTCGAATTTACAATAAATTTAGTGGCCTCAATAATTAAATTCACATTTCGAATCTTAAACCTGCTAAACAAATTTGCGTAGCTCACGATTGCAGAATATGGCGATATGCATCTTATGTATGGACTCGCTCAGGGAAATGGGGTGGAAGCGCGGCGCTTGTATCAGGAGCACTATCCTCAAAGACGGCTTCCAAATCGACAAACGTTCACGGCGGTTGACAGTTGCTTAAGAGAAACTGGAAAAGTACAACCCACGGGACCTGCTACTGCAGAAAGAGACGTTCCAGAATACGTGGAGGAACAAATACTTACTATCCTACGACAAGTACGTGGCAAGTTGGACGTCAATTGCGAGTCGACCATATATTTTTCTGGCGTATTCTTTGAGGACACCAGTAACACCCATTCCATTTTCAAAAGGTTCGATCTTTAAATGAGGCCGATTATCCAAGACTAGTCGAATTTCGTCAGCTGTTTCAGTCGCAGACTAACGACATCAATTGCTTAAGTACGCTCCTAGTTTCTGACGAAGCTAATATTTCCCATGACTCAATCTTCAATTTACATAATATTCATGAGTGGCGGCAATAAAATCCGCCCGCAACTAGCGTAAGGTCACATCAAGTGCAGCTTAGTCTAGACCATCGATAAAATAACTTCGTATATAGATAAGAAACTTCATGTTGTAGAAGTGACGCCAGAATTTTGGCCGACATCTGGTGGCGGCACCTGAATAATATTATTTGGTGAAGTTCGCACTACTCGAAGTCCGTACTAGAACCTTGGTGTAACGCAATCCCAATTGCAAAGGCTTAATCAAGCTATATGTATTAAAAGTACTTTTTCTTGAACTGAGAGCAAATTTAAAGAAATAGCATTCAGTAAAGATTTCAAGTTTGTTTTAAACGCTATTTCTGGTATATTTGAAAACATTTACCTTGCAAAATACGTTTATTCCCAAAACTCCGACCTCAAATTCCTCAATACGTTCGACGCTCTTGAGAACACAGCCAACTGGCGCAGTCACTAGATGTCAGGGCAATCTCGTGAGAGTCAGTTTGTCCCATTGAAGTTTCCTATCTATATACGAAGTTATTTAATCTATGGTCTCAACGTTTGGTGCGGAATTTTTGGCAACCATTTAATTGGACCTTATTTTCTACCACCAAGAATAACTGGTTAGTCGTACTTAATCTTTCTACAAGGCACTTTACCAGAGCTATATAGAGACGTAACGCTAGCAGTAAGACAACGAATGTGGTTTATGCATGACGGAGCACCAGCCAGATCTCCTGTTTCGAACCCATGCAATTTCTATCTTTGGGGCCATATCAAGGACTTGGTATACGAGACTAAAGTTCGAGACACTGAAGACCTACGTCAACGCTTAATTGACGTCTGTTACCCAATTCGAAACACGGCAGAAATCATTCGTCGTTTCGAACAACTTTTGTAAATACAAAGATCAATGTCATGTTGTTAGGTAACAGTACATGTAACCTCTGAGAAACCCAGTGCCGGATTACTAGGCATAGGCCTATGCGCCCCCACCACGTACTGATGAAATCAATGGATTTTTCACTGATTCGGCTTAAGATAAAAATATATCAGGCTTGTTGCTCTATTATTTGAAAAATCATTATTCTCGTGACATCATATCAGTTTAGGGACTGTGTCTCTTGGTTATTTAAATCACCTGGCCATTATTTTAAGTCGTAACGATACCATACTTCTAGATGCGAACGCTTAGTAAGCCTTTGCTAGTAGAAAGGACCTACGACGAAGCATTATTGATCGCAGTGAAACTATTCGCGTCCGAAACGGGTCTAGATTGAAGACACGCGTTTAAGCACACCGTTAACTAGGGATTTTCATAACTCTTATTAATTAAAACATTGACAAAAAAATAAAATTTGTTTTCTCAGTGTACTATTTAACAAATTTATGGATTTGTTTTTTTAACCATAAATTTTTAAACCAAATTTTCTCTAATTTTTTACCATTTTACATGGTAAGGTGTAGTTAATCCCAAGAATGGGTTTCCTAAAAGATAACGTTTCAGTCAAAAATGAATTAAATGACTATCAAAATCGAACAGCAGCACCATCTACAGTTTTTATAATGTGCTTTTATTCGCTAACTCATACCGTGTCCAAATGTTTAATTGCGTGTTTCGAAAATCTACAACGCCTGGGCCAATGAAATAATCCCAATTCCATAACCCCGATTTTCACCATCGCGCAAAGCGTATCAACATCTGCGAATTCTACATAACAGAGCAGGTGCGAGACGGTCAACCTTTACGCCTCAAGTAATATCTTCATCGAGGGTGATTAGCTCAGAAAATGCGATAAAGGATTTTTTTGTTCTCAAGCTACCAATAATCAGTTTTTTATACATATTGTAAACATAAAAGAAACCCGATTCTTTAACGTTTTTCAAACGTAAGCCGCAAATATAACCAATAACAATTTGCAGACGATACAAATCAAGCTTCAATCCTCGGACAATTTCAGTTCTTAAGTTAGGCGGTACAGACTAGTGGCGTAGACAAGGGGAGGGTTTCCTTCTCAAAACCCCCCTTTGAGTGTAGCTTTGGCTGTACTAAATTTTCACCCCCTTCTCGTCCCCTTAGGTATTTTACACCGTTAAAACCCCTCTCTTGAAGGATTTCTGGCTACGCCACTAGAACTGACGTAAAAGTTACGAAATGACGGGACCCTAGATCTTTTTCGTAACCACCTAGTTTCTCTTTAGTACATTTCAGTAACATCGGATCTTGGATGCGATAGACATATCTTACGAATATTGCATAGGGCCGCTCGCATAGGGAAAGCCAGCTTTAATGATTCTTAAATTGCAAGTGTGACGACTGTTTATTTCGTTTCTTCGCCTCGGCAGTCGACACGCCATGACGGTTAGGCTAGTTTCTTCTTTGGGCTATAAGCTTCGAAATGCTACAGCCAATTTTCCAAAATGAAACGGGAAATACTTCGCTATCCTTTTTTTTATAAGAATAGTTTTATTAATTGAGTTAATATTATGTTTATTGGAAAGATTAGACAAAACTGCTCGTGTGATTGAATGGTTAAAAAAATAAAGATTTAACTTGATAGCTACAAGAAGTCAAGCTAAATGCACATTTCGCCCGTCACCCTGGTTTTAATATCAGATAAGTTGTAACAGAGTAAATGTAAGTTAACTTGTATCTAGAGGTTAGAGTTGAGGTTTAAACCGATTTATTTACAATAAATAGTTTTTTGAATTTCAAAGTATTCTAGTAAAAAATTTGATATATGATATGTAAGCTAATTTTGGGTAAAATAATATTTTCGTTTTTTTCATTAATAAATGTTTTTGAATTAGTTACGCATTAGGCAACTGTGAAGGTTTTATAAAAGAAATTGGTAAAAAGTAAAAAAAAAACATTTACCTTTGGTTTCAGGGTGGATTAAAAATTTTAATCTATTTTAGCTTCCCTAATAAGAATGAGTTATATATGTTATTTAAATTCTAGGTTTTATCTGGTTTCAAGAGAACTGCGTTATTGGTTTGCTCCGTCCACCTAAGGTTTCCGGAATTACGTATTTTAAACGGCGAAGAAAACTATTTGCTATTCTTCAAATTAATCTGTAAAAGTAGAAACTCTGTTGAAAATCATCAATAAAGATGCACTGTTAGAAAAGCATTACTAACTTCACGCGTTTCTTAAATTATTGACGTAACATTTACTTTCTACCTCTCCGTAGGGACTTTGTACCCTAGGAGGGGTTATACAACCACCGTGTCTGTCTGTCTGTCAGGCCTGCGAACGTGTTCGCATTTTCGGGGCAAAATATTAAAGTAAAGGAACCATTATGAAAAGGCGGGTTTTTTTACTAAACGGATTAATACAATATCTGTATATATTGTTTATTGAACTTTGTTTGTTTATTCTTTGGTACGGTTTTTTGTTTTGTTTTAAATTTTTGTTAAATTCTTAACAAAATTTCGTTAAAACACAAAAAGTAGTTCATTGTTACCTTTTAATAACGCTTAGAAAAAGGATAATTATCCAAAACTCCCGCGGAAACTATATCAAAGTAATAATATAGCGCCACCGTGTGGAGAACTATCAATAAAACCGGGTAAAAAATATAATCTCTTCAATTTTTCGAACTTTAGTCAAATCTCGACGGGCCCAAAAAAACACAAAATAAAAAAATCTAAGGCCGTTGTTGTCAATATAGAAGATATGGTCTTTCTTAGTTCTTGGCTGTCAGACGAACTACTACAGGACGGGGTCCTGGTGTCGGTCAAAAGTTATGAGGTATATTAGTATGTTCGGTCTTCGGTCAAGAAAAGAGTTAAATTGTGTTTCGCGTTTTGAACGTGAGTAAATGGACTTAAGTCTATGAACAGTGCGTGTTTAAGACTGAAAGTGTTAAAGTAATTGTGAACTAACTCAAGTCAGCTGTCAAGAAAAACTGTAAGATAAAATTGATTGTTATTATTTTTTGAATTGGAATAACCTTATTATACCCTTGAAATTATCAACTCAACCTGTGAGGCTAATTAAGTATATTGGAAGTAATTAGTAGCGAACAGATCTCAGCTGTTAATTAAGACAGAGTTTATAGTTAGGTAGTTTGAATTTAGTTAAAGTTACTCAGTATAATTTATGATATTTACTTAAGTGTAAGTGTGTTTTTGTTTATTTTTTAATCACGATGAACTAAGACAAATCTAGTCTTAGACACTTGAGTACCAGTTCTGTACAATTACGTAGAAGGGATATATATTGTTGGGTTATTGATGAAAGTTAAATCTAGAACGTTCCATAGACTGTTCTGGATAAAAATAAAAATTTATAATTATGCATAATTCTGGTTGCCATTTTATTTTCCAATCACTCGCCCACAACATTACAGTTCTGGCAATCCAGAATCAAATAAATTTTCGATATAACGGCGACGGGAATTTATTCTCGTAAATTTATCGCGCGGCTTTAGGGAATATTCTTTCAACAAAATGTCGATAAACTATCCGTTAAAATTATAAACCAAAAAGCGAACGGTCGTTATAATACCCTCTGTAAATATTTCTTGCATTAAAATTTGCTTCGTATTATATTCAACTGATAAACTTGTACTGTAAAAAGTGTTTAATTCAATTGTGCATTGTTATAGTACGTCTAACTCACTGTTGTAACTACGTAACTTATGATATTCTGAATAAATTAAAATTGGTCGTTTCGTCTCAATTATTTTAATTATAATTAAAATTTTATACCGGGCGGGATAGAACTGGGATAACATTTTTAACAAATAACTCTAAATTGCGGAGATATATCTTTAAGGGTTATCTCGAGAAATTATATACCACTAGGGACAATTCTTCCAAGGAGAGGTATATTTTGGCTGGCCAACTTGTTTACTACGCAACATTTGGTGTTGTATTTGTAGACCCCTGCTCCACGAACAAGAAGCAATGTTCATACTACAGGGGTGACAGTGTCAAGATGGAAAGATAGTCCTTATCTAATATTTTAGTGGTAATGTTGAAGTTCAGTGCATAAAGTTGGCGGGAAGAGTTGAGGTGCAGAAGTTAGCGGGGAGCGATTGAAAACCATAATAAGATGAAGTGGCGAGCAAGAATTGGGAAGAGCGTCGTCAGACAGTTGCTACGCATCAGTATCGCTAAAACTGTGGTAGGATGAGTCCGAGGAGATATCGTCGATAGGAGCGTGAGCAGAGATGATATCCTCAAAATTAATGATGATCCGTCGCATAAGAGAGCGGAAATGTTTTAGATTGTTCTTAGTGAAGAAAACAGTCCCTTGTGGGCTGAGAATGTGCTTCCGGTGTCCCTCAATGAGAGGACAAACCGTTAGGTAGTGGAGTGCATCTGCGATCTCCGTACCGCAGTAACAGGAGGGTTACGCGCAGTGCGAAAGGTTAAAAAGATAGGCTGGGAATTTGCTATGCCCACTGAGAATTTGGGTTGTAAAGTAGTCAGTGTCAGAGACAAAAGAATCCACTCTGGAAATGAGAGCATGGGTGAACCTGCCCTTGTCAGAGAGGTCCCATTGCTGTTGCCATCGAAGCACAGAAAGATCCCGAAAGATCTTCTGATAATAAGTTCTGGTAAAAGGTAGGGTGATCGTACGCCCGTCGCCCAGCGCCGCACCCTTTGCTAGTGCATCAGCGCGCTCATTACCGCGGATACCCACGTGAGCCTTGATCCATGAGAGCTTAACAATATCGATTCCGATAGTCAGAAGTAGGTGCTTAATTGCGTGACCCAATGAACTATCAGACTTTGGGTTACGAACAGATTGAACTGATGAAAGGGAATCAGTAAACAGAGTGACGGGAGCGAGAATCATCTCCTCTTTGACCCAAGATAGTGCTTGAGAAATGGCAAATAACTCAGCTTGGAAAATATCAGTTTCCTTGTTTAGGTGAAATTGCGCCGAGTAACACACAGCACCGTGCCAATAGACCACAAAGGCACAACCGACATTGGAATCGGATTTAGATCCATCGGTGTAGATTTCATAAAATGTACCAGCAGGGTCAGTAGTAGTATAAGGTAGACCGATCCGGGTAGCCGGGTGATCAGTCCAGACATCATGAGGGCGGAGCAGATTGCGAGGAACAACCGTCACGTCGCAGTGAGTAGCTGGTGCACCAATGTTGAAGAGGCGAAAGATGGAGGCCCCACGACTCGCAACTAAGTCGACTGGCTCCAAGCGGGCCAGTACCAAGAGAGCATCCGTAGATATGGTTCTGTAAGCCTTCGTAATGCGTAGCGCAAAAATGCGCTGGATTGTTCGAAGTTTCTGGACTAGTTTAACATTGCCAGTTTCTTTCCACCAGGCACCAGCGGCATATACTATTATTCTTTCTATCCCACGTTTGTATATCTGTCGTAATGCGGCCCCAGTAATCCCCCAGGTTTCGTGGGCATACTGGGCGATACTTTGAGTAAGGGCCGCAACTTTTGATTGAACCGCCTTGAGGTGAGGCAACCAGCATAGCTATTGTCGATTACGACCCAAGTAGCTTGATTTGGTGGACATTGGGGAGTGGATCGCCGCCTAAGCGGTAGATCGGTAATCGGTCAGGAGCGCCCAGACCATGAAAGGTCATACAGCCAGCCTTCTCCGGAGAAAAGGTGAGCTTATAAGTTGTGCTCCAATTGTTAAGTAATTCTAGGGCTGTGTTACCATAAGATTCCATATTTCGTCTGGAAAGGGCACGAACCATCAGAGTCGCAGGCGTCTGGCAAACGTAATCGAAGTAGCGAATCGATTAAGATGTTCCAAAAGAACTGGGCCCGCACAGGAGCCTTGGGGAACGCCCCTAGTGACAGGGCGGAGAAGTACAGGATCCGTAGTAGGTACTGCAACTTGTCTTTCGGAGAGAAAACTCTCTAAACAGCCATAGATATTGGCCGGGCAATTGGCGTGCTTAAGCCTGTGGAGGATGCCAGGAATCCATACTCTGTCGAATGCGCCCTTGATATCAAGAGATATCAAAGAGACGTAATGTCCCGTTGCGATACCCTCCTTAACGGAGGTAACAATAGTGTTCAAAGCATTGGTCGTGGATTTGCCGTGGCAGAATCCGTATTGCGCCTCGTGGATAAGGTCGTTAGTAAAGAGGTGAAAATAGAGACGTTGAGTAAGAATCTTATCCAGAATTTTCCCCAACACACACAAGAGACTAATGGGCCGGTAGGACGACGGGTTGGACCTGGCTTGAGTAGCAGGATAATGTGAGCGATTTTCCAATCACGAGGAAAGTAATGAAGAGCCAAACATGCATTAAATAGATTCAGTAAAAGAGTTGGCATAGCTCGAAACAGTACTAGTACAATTTCAATAGAGAGCCCGTCAAGACCCGGAGCCTTATGTAGTGGCATGGAGTGAATTATTGACTCAAGTTCAGATAAAGTGATAGGGACGTCATCAGACGTGTCCGGAGGTGTGCTTGAATCTTGTCTGATAAACGATTGATCATCAGTTTCGTTAGCAACATTATCGTCGATAAAGAGTGCGTCGAGGATTTCGGCGCATGTGTCATTAGTAGTCTCGGTGAAAGTGCCATCAGGTTTCATCACTGCCTGTAGGGCACCCTTACACTTCAGTTTGTGCGAAGCCATTTTGTAGGGTAAGGTAAATGGATTCTTAGCGTCGACAGCCGAGCAAAAATCTCACCAGGACGCTTGCTTTGAAGCGTTCATAAGTTTTTTATATATCGCAATTTCTTTATTATAAAGTGTCTTGTTCTGAGCTCGGAGGAGAGGATCATTGATCCTTTGAGCCCGCCTCCGTAGAGCACGAACCTTGCTACGCTGAGTCGTCAACTGCGGGTTCCACCACGGAACAGACTTGAAACTGCGACCACTTTTCGGACGCATGTGCTGGTCGCAAACCTGGCGCGCGGTGGTGGTGTATTCAGATACAAAAGTATCCAATTCCATCGTAGTGGAAATAGGATTATTTTCCAGGGTTTGGAGACCCTCGGTGGCCGAAGCTTGAAAGGCTATCCAATCAACCCTTTTGAGGTTATACTGGTGTTTTCGATATTCGACGTCCAGTGTGGGAACAAAGTACATTCAAATTCATTGGGGATTGCTAGTGAAAACGATCTTTTGATGTTCGACGAACTCTGTCTACTTGTATTTTCAAATGGCCATCGACGCGCATCGACAATAGAGGGTTGGCAAAAAACCGACTTTTTTAAAAATGTAAAATTCCTGTATGGTTAAAGCCGGCTGTAACCAATGGTTTACGCCAGTTTAAACTATTAATAAAAAATTCTCAAATTGCTTATATTATTATGACTTCGAAAATGCTCAATGCGTGACTGTACCTTTACATTGTAAGGTATAGTAGACTTATTAACCTGCTTTTATACCCTAACATGGCGGCGTATTTTCTCGCGCAAAATGAAGTTTAGGTTCCCCCAATTGCTTATATCTCATTATAGCCCTCATTACTTACGACTAAAAGTAAAGGTTAAGGTTTAGTTTTTTCAATATTTCTAATTCCTTTCTGAATATTTTTTTAATAAAAAAACGTGGTTTTAAACATGGATTTTTTCGGTGGTTAAACCAGACGGACTGGTTCTTGCAAAACCTGGCAAAAGCACAGCTCAGCAAGATAATTATTTATACACCAAATTTATCTTATGTATTTTACGTTCTTTATAAATCATATATATATATATATATATATATATATATATATATATATATACTTTTATTCTGAAATTATTTCCAGATTTAATAGAATAATATTTCATTTACAAAACTGAGCTAGTAAAACAAGAGTGTCAGAAACTGATTCTATGTTAGAAAACCCCATCTCCTAGTTTAAATATTAACATGATAATAATCATAAAGTCATATTTCAGATTTGAATGATGAATGCGCCTTCGATAAGAACCAAAAGAAAACCAACCACCAAAATATTATTATCATTGGTATGATCAAGTACACTCACGAGTTGTATGCGCATTCCGCGATTCCAAATGTCTCAAGCGCACCTAGTTCGTGTTCGAATAGGTCAAGATAACGACGGCGACCTACGCACTACTAATAGACTAAGAGAAACGTTTTTTTTATAGCACTTACATGTTTTTTACTTTGTATATTAATACAGAACTAATACGGTAAAAACGTTCATATCAGTTCTCAATAAACCTTTGTTTTATTGAGATCGTGTCTTAATTTATGCCAACGTCATAATTCTAACAGTTCGGACAATCTTGGTGATCAGCGAGAGCGCTTCGGATGTTGTGAAGAGAAAGCCAGTCACAGTTCGTAACCAGTCAAAAGCAACTGAGCTAGATCCTTCTGCGGCTGTCATCGACGATCAGTCAGCTCATGTAACCGCATCTTCAGCACAGAACTACCGAATCCAAGATCTGTCACCACAGACCAATTCGTTTTTCGTAAGAAAAGTAATCTCGTTGAATTGTTGAACGATGTCCGAAGAATATCAGAAAAGCCAGGACGTCTTGAAATACGTCTTTTTTAATAATAATAATAATAATAATAATAATAATAATAACAATAATAATAATCAGCTAGGCTAATACCCAAGGCACCACCTTAAAAAGATGGAATGAAAATTATAGAAAGACTAGGTGTTTCGTAAGTTTGGTTCTAAAAACCAGAATTTTTGTTCTTCGGAACTGAATTTGACCTTGACGAGTGTGTTCGTGTTCATTGGACACCCTGGTTGTTATCCCCAATTGCTTGATATCCCAACTCTTCTAGTTTGACGTAAGACGGAACACCCACACGCTCCAAGAAGTCATAAACGGGTTCTTCTTTGATGGCGCTGACATCGACTGTGAGGCTTTCAGTGCCAAGTACCACTTCCTTCTTAATGGGTATGGTCCCGGTTTCGTCAGCGTCAGGGTCAGGAACTTTGTATTTAACGATATGGGCGTAGTCAGATTTATCGATGCCAGATGGAATTTGTTCGTTTGTCACGCGTCGTAGCTGCACCGAGCAAGTCCTAACTCCCCATTGACGACAAAGGCTCTCAATCAGCCGTGGTCGTGAAGGTGTTCTGTGTCGTGGATCTGGGTCGTGACTGGTCGAAGCGCCTCTTTGGTTTGCGGGAAGACCATGATTTAGGAGAGTTCTTTCCGTGGCGAGGTCATGGTCGCAAATTGGGTACTTCTGTATCCTTGCCCTCTGAGCGTGATGCACTTTTTCCTGGTGAATTAAATTTCTCAGGTACCTCACCCTGTATCCACGCTTTCTAAATACAGATGGTTTCTCACCCGAATGAGTTCTTTTGTGGGAAATCAAACCGCTCATTTGAGAACATGCGTAACTACACTGGTCACATTGAAATGGTTTCTCTCTTGTGTGAGTTCTTTTGTGGTAATTCAAATGGGATTTTTGTGTAGATGCGTAATTACACTGGTCACATTGAAAGGGTTTCTCGCCCGTGTGAGTTCTTTTGTGGTCAATCATATAAATCTTTCGCGCAGACGCGTAATTACACTGGTCACATTTAAAGGGTTTCTCACCCGTGTGAGTTCTTTTGTGCTCAATAATACAGATTTTGCGGGCAGACGTGTAATTACATTGGTCACATTTAAAGGCTTTCTCGCCCGTGTGAGTTCTTTGGTGGGTAATTAAATAGCTTTTTCGCGTAGATGTGTAATTACATTGGTCACATTTAAAGGCTTTCTCCCCCATGTGAGTTCTTTGATGGGTAATTAAATTGCTATTTTGGGCAGATGCGTAATTACATTGGTCACATTGAAACGGTTTCTCGCCCGTGTGAGTTCTTTGGTGGGTAATTAAATAGCTTTTTCGCGTAGTTGCGTAATTACATTGGTCACATTTAAAGGCTTTCTCACCCATGTGAGTTCTTTGATGGGTAATTAAATCGCTATTTCGGCAAGATGCGTAATGACATTGGTCACATTTAAAGGGTTTCTCGCCCACGTGAGTTCTTTGATGGGTAATTAAATAGCTTTTTCGCGTAGATGCGTAACTACATTGGTCACATAGAATGGATTTATCTCGAGTTTGTTTTCTTTCACGATCAATTAAATGTCCCTTTTGGTTCGTGGCAAAGACGCCCTCAGTGCACTTGTGTTTCTTCCCTTCGCGGCTGCTCATTTTGCCAGTTTCAAACTTTACGTTTTGCGCGAAGTCTCTTTTGGTTGATGAATCTGTCTCGCTGCTACAACTGGAAGGATTTGTATCGTTGCTTAGCGTTGAAGACCACTGTCATAAAGGCCTGAACAAAATGAAATTCCAAGATTAGCAATCAACCCTGATACATGAATGAAATTAAATATTGTTGACTAAGATCAAATGTACCAAAGTCATGCATTTTAATTGTATTTTAAACTGTTATTGCTGTACGTAAATGACGTCACAGACCCCATATTGAAAAAAAGCTAAGGGAGGGGCAGGTAGTCCCAGAAAGCAGCAGTGGCGTCGCCAGGGGTGGAAGTTTGGGGGCGCTTAAGCCACAAACCCTGGAGGGATGTCCGTTGGGGGGAGGGAGTGGGAGTATCACCCCTAAAGTTTAGTTTTCGATGAACCTTTTTTGGACCAATTAACTCTTTTCAAGACAAATTCCAAGATTTCGCCAAAATTAAGAAGGAGTTGGCGCATTCCTTTTGTTTAGAATAGGAGGGTAAGGAGAGTAGCCAGTAAACATAGAAATAAAGGTATATAACGACACATTTGAAAAACTCAAGAGCGAAGCGGGACACACTTTTGATGGTTTTACTAGAATTTTTCGGAAATTTTAGTAGAAGCAATAGTTTCAATTTAGGAGGCGTTTATAAGAAATTTTAGGTGGCGCTTTTAAGAAATTTTAGGTGGCGCTTCTGAAATATTACAGGTGGCTCAAGCGCCTCCTAAAACAGCCTAGCGACGCCACTGGAAAGCAGACTGTGCCCGAGTTTAGTATTACGAGTTTCGGACAAGTTTAATTCAAAAGCCACCCAGTCTTCAAAGCAGCGCGAATTCCCCAAGACTACGCGTCATCTGTGTTACCAACCGTTTCTGGCATTTCTAGTGTTCTATCGATTGATATAAAATGTAAAAATGCACCTTCTAAATAGACGAAACATTGAAGGCGTTGAAAATGGACCACGTCCATTATTTTAATTTGGATTTATTAAATTATGACGTGGTCAATCTTATTGAAATCTAAAATAGCAGAAGGAATATTGAGGTACAAACCAAACCTAAAATATCGGAATGAAGGCGGTCGAAAAATATGAGACACTCATACTTTAGTTTAGTTTTCTTCTTATTTTTACATGACTATTTTTTTGGGTATTATCAAGTGTAAACAAGGTTTTAGTGCATTAGATAATTTTTCCAGTAATTTTACTAAAGTTTAATAGCAATTTCAAATGTTTTACGCTGTAATTACGCCCATAGATTAATTATGTTTCGTCTGATATTCTATTGCACTGTAAAATGTCTTTTCCAACTTCTTTAGAGAGCGGTTTTGTCGTGACCGAGGTTTAGCTCGAATTATTTAAATCCAATAATGGTCATACGCATAATTATGATAGAACAAAACTAAATGGAAGTATTAATCCTTCGCCTACCTTTATTCATGTGGTAGTATAAGTCTTTGTTTTGCGAATTACGAGTAATTTCTTTGCGTTGCGAATTTGTGGTTTAGGAAACTATTACCGACGTCAATCTGCCAGAAATCTAAATGTTGGAATATTTTATATTTACGGTGCGGTGGAGTACCCGACGAAACAGAATTAAGCTATTGTCGTAACTACGGCGTAAAACACTAGAAAATACTTTTAAACTTTAATAATATTACGGAAAAATTACCTAATCCACTAAAAACTTTGTCTACTATGAATAATAACCAAAAAAGCCAAAGTTAATTAAATATAAGGAGAAAAACATAAATTACAAAGAAAACTAAAGCAGATGGCCTTATATTTTTCGACCACGTTTTTTGAAGTTTCCATTAATTTACCAAAATTTGACATAGGAAATGTGATTGAAATAATATTATTTTAATGAAATTAACGTCAATGATACTACAATACGTGTTTAATCAAATTTGAATAGGAAAAGTGATTGAAATTAATATTATTTTAATATTATAAGGGTAATGATCCATTAATTTGGGTGGGGGTGATTATAGCAGACCGAATATTACCGTTGGCGTTTACCAAATTTAAAGATAGGTAAATAAATACTAAACATATTTCATCCATTGGCCGGAATTTATTATGATAGTCAGTCTAATTTTACAAACGTAAAAATGCAACTCCTATATAAACGAAATATTGAAGGCGTTTAAAGCGGACCGCGTCTGACATATTAATCACGATTAATTAAATTATTACGCGGTCAATCTGATTCAAATTACGACATTTAGAAATGCACCTCCTACAGCAGAAGGAATATTAAGGTTCAAACCAACGTTAATTTAAATAACTTTGACCGCGTCATGATTTATTTAATCCAAATTAAAATGTCATCCCGATATTTTAGCGTAGACGATTTTTGGCTTGGAATAAACCTACATAATTTTCTTAAATCAAGATTGATTTCGTTAAAAGTTATAAAAATAATGGACCCTCGTCATTTACCGACTACTTTTAAGGTTGCATCCAAAGGTGGGCACTATCATATCTTTTTTGAATCTGATACTTTTTGTGATCAATTTCCGAAATATACCTTATAATTCTATCAATTTTGATACGATTTTTAACCCAAAAAATTCTATACAAATTGATTGGTTGTGATTCCACGGATTTTATTAATAGAAAAATTGATCGTAATAGTGATAGTGTCTTTATATTAAAAAATTTTAGAGGAATAAAATTGATCGAGAAAAGTTTTTCATCTTTGATTTTAAATTGATATTTAAACATTGCGGGTTTTTTTTTTAAAAAATTGATCACGATAGTGATATTGGCGCCATCTATACGATTTGAGAGGTAAATGATAGAGGGGATAAATTTGCACATCTTGTTTCTGACGCGTTGTTCATTACAACCCCCCCCCCTCACTAACGTTCTCTAGCAAACGCGCCACCGTGATGCCGGTAGGTATGGCACGCCATTTAGGTCAAAATTTAAAAAAAATATATATATATATTTTGGCGTGTGTGAAAGAGTACTTTTTTGCGTGAAAGACTATTTCTGTGCGTGAAAACGTATTTCTGTGCCTGAGAAAAGTATTTCTGTGCTTGAAAGAGTATTTCTGTGCTTGAAAGAGTATTTCTGTGCGTGAAAACATATTTATGTGCGTGAGAAAAGTATTTATGTGCGTGAAAAAGTATTTCTGTGCGTGAAAAAGTATTTATGTGTGTGAGAAAAGTATTTCAGTGTGTGAAAAAAGTATTTGTGTTATAAAAATATTTTCTAAAATATTTTGCGGAAATAATAAACATAGATGGCACCCTCTGCATAACAGTAAAATAAATCATGGACGACCTATGCTCTAAAGGGACAACCGATAATTGTAGAAAAATCAATCAGGAATGTATAAACTCAACACACGCCTCCACAGTGTTTGGAAGACCCCAAAATGCGGCAGAACTTTAAAAAAATACCAGACACATTTGATATTCTCATATTTGTATCAAGGAAGTAATACGGAATAACGTAGCACCAAAATTTTAAAGCTGCGCCCCATAGCGACGAAGTTACCTTCTCCTGGAATAGCGCTGCGGTAGCTATTTGAAAGCTCGGTTTTTCCCCATTGTTAAAACATATTTCTGTGTTGTCGAATCCCAGTTTTTGATAAAACTTATTACTAAGTCCCTTTAGAGCACAGGTCGTCCATGATTTATTTTTTTGTTATGCAGAGGGTGCCATCTATGTTTATTTTTTCTGCAAAATATTTTGGCAAATATTTTTAAAACACAATTTTTTTCACACACAGAAATACTTTTCTCACACAGAATTACTTTTCTCACACGCAGAAATACCTTTCTCACACAGAATTACTTTTCTCACAGACAGACATACTTTTTCGCGCACAGAAATACTTTTTCGCGCACAGAAATACTTTTTCACGCACAGAAATACTTTTTCCACGCACAGAAATTCTCTTTGACACTTAAATATATTTTAACACACACAAATATATTTTTTCACACATATTTTTTCACACACAAATATTTTTTTCACACACAAATATTTTTTTCACACACAGAAATATTTTTTCACACACATAAATATTTTTTCACAAACTTAAATATTTTTTCACACACATTGTTTTGTGTAAAATTAGAAAATATATAAAAAAAAATCCTTTTTTTGGAAAAATGAGTAAATTTTCAATTTTTATTAATTTTGACCTGAATGGCGTGCCATAGGTAGGAGTATGGGGGCTGCCAAAAAAGGGGAAAGCTCGTGGTTGGTTGTCTGTCTGTCTCAACGTTACAGGGTTCAAGGTTTTATTGTAACTCGTACATACGTACACGTTATCTATTACTAGCCACGGCCAACTTCGATCTTGCGCTATAGATTAAAGTTGGTCGTGTCCTAAAAAAGGCGTTAACTACAGTGATTGCTAATTGGTGGTTTCGAAGTTTCAATGTCATCACGTGGGCTTGGTGGCTAGCCGAGAGCCACGGAACTCTGCATCTTTTGTGTAAACTGTAAACAAATTCTAGAAATTTCTTTAGGGCGCGGTAAATAAAACTAAAACCAAACCAAAGCATACATTATTCGCTGGATGAGGGTGCGTGGCTCACCCTGCGATTGGAAAGCCTACCATTGGGAAGTCGTTTGACTCGTTTGAAATTTAGAACTTTTGTTTAAAAGGTAAAAATTATTTTATTTATTTAAGTTATAACTTACTACTTGATATGTAACTTAAAGGGCTTTAGATAAAAGTTGATAGGGATTTGATAGTGGTGCTTTCTAAAGATTTTTGAAAGGTAAAAAAATCCATCAGGTAGGAAGTACTAAGATTTGATTTTAATTTGATTTTTAAACTTTATGGGTTTTTTGAAAAAACAATTGATCGGGTATTGTTAGAAAATTTGATAGGAATAGTGATAGGGCGCTATATTAAAAAAATTGAAAGGAAAAAAATTGATCAATTTAAGTTATTCATCTTTGATTTAAAAATGATGTTGAAACGTTGCGGGGTTATAAAAAAAATTGATCGTGATAGTGATGTTGGCGCCATCTTGATGATTTTGAGAGATAAAAAGATAGATAGGAAAAACAAGTGCCCATCTCTGGTTGCATCAAGTAATTTAAATATTAAATATTGGTTTTCACCAATACGTGGGACCAACTAATGTGATATTTGAATTCAGCGCCAATTCAAGATTGAGGAACAAGCTCCATCTGTCTTCAAATATTTGATCTTCGACCTTTGAAACCTCTAGGAACTGAGTCGATTTTCTTTACAGGACAGTGTTGCCAGATTGTGGGAAATTTCCCATATTGTGGGAATTTTTGGGGGCTATTTTGGCTCTGAGGGAAAAAGGTAATTTTAAAAAAAAACGTTGTTTTTGTGGAATTTTCATGTCTGCGGGTTTTTATACTATGTTTTTTTTTTAATCAATAGAAAGCCAAAATTATCCAGAGCAGTGAATTTTCGTGAATTTTGGGATTTTATAAAAAAGACGCTTCCTAATACTACAATGAAACAACGTATAGGTCTAACAACGAACATGTTAAAACTTTGTAATTTCAATAAAATATAATTTTAAAAAGGTAAATTTTCAAAAATTTGAAAATTATAGCATGTTTTCCGTTGAGTTTTCGTTGGGGGCTGGCTAAATATGGGTGTGGGAATTTGTGAGAAATTTACTATCCAGCAATGGGAATTTCAACTTTCGAACTGCTACAGGGCAGTGAATACTCTCGGCGCGCTTTTTACGGATACGTTACGAGATCTTGGCTATTTCAAGATTATGTTTTTATTATATTATATTATTATGTTATAATATCTTGGGTATTTTTATACAGGGTGTTGGCTGTGCTATGTTAGCTAAACCTTTCTTAGTCTATGCTATTATGGAGTTTATTTTAAATAGCGCCCATTTTCTTAAACAGATTGTATGAGAACTATTTTTGAATGACAAGGAGATTGAGATAGTTGTTAAAGCACTAGGTTGTCTTAAGTTTTTCTATTGTGCTTATACAAGGTTATTTAAATATTATTCCCAATGAATAAATTAATAAATTGTTGGTATTTATTTTTTTGGAGGTGAAGTTACTTTTCGGTTCTTAAGGATTAGTGGTTGATTGTTTTACAAGATGGGTTATTGTACAGGGTAGTTCACATATCGCTCATTTTTGTGAAATTAACACTCAGGTTGTGATAGTGCGCCTATTAATTTAATGTTCAGGGTGATTGAAATATTATTCATAATTAATAAACAGAGTGTTTAAAACAGAGTGCGTATGAATTTACTTTGAGTTAAAATTATTCTTTGATTGTCCTTATTCCGCAAAGTCTATATTGATTGAAGAATCGGTCTCGCTGCATCGACTGGAAGGATTTGTAGCGTTGCTTTTATAGCTTGAACAAAATAAAACTCAAAGATTAGCACTCAAGAAATGTTTCGTAAAATGGATTCTGCGGTTAACCCTTCTAAAACTGATTTCCGAATTTAATTAAATATTGACTAACATCAGATGAAATGCCTTGGTATTTTGAAGGGATCAAAATAAGATAAAAAAAACAAAGCCTCGCAGTCGATATCAGCGAAATCAAAGAAGAGCCCCATTATGACTTCTGAAGAAAACTTCTGAATTTCAGAAGCAAACTTACGAAATAGTTGGTTTTTCTGTGATTTTAATTTAATCTTTTTAATTTAGAAGTATTCCAAGACGTTTTGGCTTTTTCTGACATCTTTCATAAATTCCACGAGATTGATGGTTTTTGTTATTATCTAAATATTCAATTTCATTTTGAACCAAATAAACGTGATTCAGAACAATTCATGTAAAACTTTCTATAAAGTAACATGCCTTCTTGTTTAGATGTGTTGACGCCGTCACTCGTGACGTAGAAGTGACGTTTCACTATGAAAATCAGCACCGTAACCAGGATTTGATTTCAGGGGGGGGGGGCACGCAATGGAAACAAATGAAAAAAATAATTGTACATACAACCATACGTTTCAGGGAGGGGGGGGGCACGTTTCAAACATTTTGGGCCAAAAGTTTTTTTTTTCAAGACCAAAAAAGGTACGTGTTAGTATATTCAACGTCTTGTTATTCTTTTGATACGGAAAAAAGGCCATATTTGGAAAAGCTTGGCCGTTCCCTTTTAACATGGCAAAATCGAGGTTTCTATTTGAATTTTTTTATCCTTCAAAATTTTTGTATGGCAACAAAAAATTGGCTTAGTTCCACCAAGCCAATATAAAAATACACTAAAATAGTATATCCGCAGTTATCGCGGATTAAAAATTAAAAGCAGATCAACCCGTGAAAATCATTTAGGTTTGTCAGACAAGCGCAAAGCGTATCCGCGTACTGCCGTTAGAGTAACAAAATATGTTATCCGCTAAAGGTTTCGGATTAAAAATAATCCGGTTAATCTGGGAAAACAACAGATACCAGACCAGCGTTAGAATCCCTAAGTACCGACACGCAAAATGGCCCGATTGAGCTGAACGCAGGATGACCATCGCACGTTTGCTCATCGTCCTGATTTCTTAAGGCCTTTTCGCACGATCCAACTTGAGTCAACAAGTTGGTTCGTGTGAATCAAAGTTCGATGAGTTGTTCCACCAAAAAAAATACGCTGACTCAGCATTTTGATTTGAAAAGTTGGCTCCTTTGAAAAGGTCAATAGTTTCTCCGTTCTCGAGTTTAGAAAAAATACTGGGGTCAAACTCGTTGACGTGAGACGTGAAGATTAACCCAACTAATTTCCAAACCTTTAAATACTTTAATTGAGGCTGGTTTCAAATCTAATGCATTTTGCCGCTAATTCCGGAACCAAAAATCATTATATTTTTCGCCCGACTCACTTTATCTTTGTCTTCCTGGTTAACTCCGAAATGTATAACTGTACTAGCATTAATTTGCATTATATCTTTAGTCTACTCTGCGCCAGGTACGATAACTACGTTTCCGTATTATAATTGACTACAAGCTCTTACGACAAACAAAATACTATTTTATTTTAACAGGTGGCTAACTAATTTTAGCTCTATGCTTCGAGTTGGGACGTTCAGAATGTCCCCAACAAGGTTTCAAGACGAACTAACATTATTTCGCTGGTTTACCCAGCTGGTATACAAAAATTTTAACCGCTGTTGAAATACATTTGGACAGAAAAAGATCATACAATAAAAACATTTCGCGGTAAATTCCGTTACAACTGGATTTACATTTTGGTTTACAAACTAAATACATTTTTACTCTTTACATTGGTTAATCTTGTTAGATTTAAATTTTATTGATACACTAAATTTTACTTATACTTAATTGTTAAGTTTTATACACACTGTAAGTAGAAGAACTACCTTCTTCTGAGATCATTCTTGTTCAGTATGCAAATGTAATCCAAGTTGTTTATAATTGTGAATAAAAGTATTTCATTAAAAGTTCGGCTCGAGAGTCAACGAAGAAGTCGTACACGAAACGTTACTTGGAACGAAATAAATCAAATAATAATAAAATTGAGGATATTTAGACGAAACATTTTGCGTGGCCCTGGAGATCTGGTTTCGTGTTGCCCTTCGCAGGCGGAGCGACAAAGTTTGTTGCATTTCATTTCTCATTGTAGTTGATGAATGACAATAGAACAACAAATGGCTTACTTTGAAACCATTCAGACTATGCAATTGGCCTGTAAAAGTTGTATAGTCTTAACGCCCCTTTATTCAATATAGTTTATGCGTAATGCTAAGTTTATTGAAATTAACAGCGAAAATTATTGATTTCACATCGAAAATATATCGCAACCCTGTTAGTAAGTCGCTGGAAATCATGGCTGCCATACATTTTCGATGCGAAACAAATAATTCAGAACGAAAAATGCATGTCAACACTGTTAAAATAGCGTTTGTTTCACCATGTTCCAAACGAAAGCTTCCGAAAACCGACGCTTGAGGGAAATAGGAATAACGTAAAATACACCATTTTTGTTTCTCTATCGACTCACATGAGAGACTAATCAAGTCATTCAAAGCCCACGTATGTATAAATTTGCGGTAAAATCACAAAAAAATAAAGACCAAACTAAGGTGATTGGAAATTCAAATTCGATTAAAGTTTTACATAATTTCATTTATAATTATTTAAACCACGTGTTCCAATGCCAAACGCCAGTGTGACCCGTGTGAACCTTTAACCTCATTTTAAAGTAATCTTAGCCTCATAGGTCTTTGGAAACAAATTGATTTTTAAAGGTTTCCCTTAGGAATTTGCTGGGCCCCCTCGACTGAAAGATCCTGGCTACGGGGCTGACTACCGTTAAAGATTACATTTAAGGAAGACGTTCTTCCCCGCAATACAAGATTTTATCTCTCGCCTCTCTTAAAACGCGGGAAAAGGAGGATAGGAATGGGGCTAGCACTTCTACGTCACTTGGTGGATTACCTTTCTCGGCGTCGGGTAGAGTTATAGCTTGGATTAAGAATACAAGTTCGCCAAGAAGGCGATAATATTATTTCGGTGCACGTGTTATATTGAAACAAGGAACATCAAATGATCAATCAATAATGAGAAACATTTAATAGTCGTCGCAGAAACCACTTAAATGTCGTCGTCGTCTTTCGAGCCGGCCGCGTTTCTGATAGAGAAACGAATCGGTAATTGACCCTAGTCATTTACGCGGAAAATTACACTGGTAACAGTATTTTATAATTTTTCCAGTAAATTACGAAAATATTAATTACCTTCATATTCGAGTATCACTGTTTCTTAAATTATTAAAATTTTTAAGTAAAGAAGACGTAAAATGTTTTAGCCTTAAGCTTGTTATCCACTATCACGCGTCATAATGTTATTTTCTTTACGCGCGTAAAAACGTTTGAACGTTTCAGAGCTGAGAAACGCGTCGTTGCGCGTGAAAGTGGAAAACAAGCATTACACAACTGTCCCCCCCCCCCCCCGGTTTATACAAAAACCGCCCAGTAATAAATTTTAACTATTATACGTAAATATATTTCAGAACTCACGGTTCGTGGTTTAAATCCAGCATACGACGTTCGTGTACACTATAGGACTAAATGTTCTTCCTTTGGTTATTATTTGTCCGCCTTGTTTAATACAACGCAAAAACCGGTTTGACAATTTCCAAATTGCAAAGGCAATTGAGTACGGCGTAACACACGGGACAACAGCTCTTTAGGTACACCATTTACAAAGCCGAAGGCGGATATAACAATAATAACCTTGTAAATGTCTTCAAAACTTAACGTCCCTGCCCTTCCCCAAAACAAAGCTATAATTTGTTCTGGCCATTCATCAAGCGGCCCTACCAAGTCAACGATTTCAAGCCACGAATTATCCATTCTTTATATGGCTATACCCAGGTGCAGAAATTTAACGAATCAAGTAGAATAGCGAGTGACTTGTAATGGCCAAAAAAAGCGACTAAAATCCCTAAAATGTACCAGAACAGATAAAATTGAACTATGCACGTGCAACGCTGGTCAAGAAGGAGCTGCAAAAAGGGGGAGTAACGAGAAATTAAAATGGGAGTGGGGAGAGGGGTTTTATTGTAAAACTAAAATTGAATTCGCCCAGTTAAAAGAGTTCAGTTACCACGCGACACGACGCCCCTCCGAATATATTCCTGTACAGATAACACTATTGGCCCCACTATGACGGGCATAGACAAACGTGAAAATGCCCCAAACGTCGAAGGCGATACCAAACAACAGAACGAAAAGAAGTAGAGAGACGGCGATTGGGAATCGGAAGTTTGTGTCGAAACTAATTATTTGGCTTCAACAAAGCTTTCTAGGCAAGCCTAGACATTTAGACTCTACATAGCGGATTTAACGAAATGGCTCTTCTGCTTGTATTTTTATAATTGTAATTAAACTATACCCCAAACCATAAGTAACATCATAACCATAAGTATGACAGCTATAGCTTTGCTATTTTTTTTAATAATACAATCTACTTCCACCACAAAAAAATAATAATAAATTAGGAGCGAACAGTCCTTTCAATAAATCCCTAGCTAAACCGGGAAAACACTTTCACAAAGGCAATATAGTGCACTTCCGTAGGACTTTCAAACTTTTTTATTCCTGGTTTAAAAAATTCTGTTTACGCTCCGTCTTTTTATGGGTGTCACTTTAGGAAATACCAACCATTTTTTGGTTGGTATTTCCTAAAGTGGCGTAGAGAGGGTGGAATGCCGCCACTGAAGCCCAAGTATAAAATTAAATTTTCTAAAAAATTAAAAGAAATTCAAAGTAAAAATGTGAATCGTCGAAAGCCGGGTTTGAACTCTACTCAGGCCATCTGATTTCGAACAGGGTACGCACTGCCACCTCAGCAAAGAGAATATCTATATTATCTTTGACCTCAGTAATGAAGCGAAAGGCAGTCTCGGTTTCCCTCTGTTCCGCGGGTCGCTTTATCTTCGCCGGCCCGCCTTCGCCTTCCTCACTGACTAACGTGGGCCGCTCTGTCTATAGTCGAACCATCGCAGTAATGAAGCGAAAGGTAGTCTCGGTTTCCCTCTGTTCCGCGGGTCGCTTCCTCTTAGCCGGCCCGCCTTCGCCTTCCTTACTAACGTGGGCCGGCGGAGTTTTCCGAGAGAGAGAGAGAGGGAGAGACACGTTTATTTCCTTCCTCGGCGAAGAGAATTTTACCCCCTTCCACCCCCGGCGGCGGCGGCGGCGCAGGGGGGGGGGGGGCTGAAAGCAGGGTTGCTAATTGCGCGGTTTCCTTTCAGTTCAGGCGGTTCGCGACGGGATTTTGGCGAATTTGTATATCATATATCAGCCAATTTACGGAAGTTTGCCCAAAGATGAGATTACGGGGAATTTGGTAGCAATACTCCACCAAAGAGTGTATATCACACCAAAGTTTATCAGAAATTGGGCGGTTACCATAGGCGGTTTCCCCAAAGTTCTTGGGCGGTTCATGAAATTTGAACCTGGCAACACTTTCCCAAGGTCTATTCCAATATTTCGGTACCCACCCGCGTGGGGCTGGCACCGAAATAAAAAGCTACGCTTACTTGTTATTTCACTCGTACCTTCGTCAATGCATTCGCGTGCGTCTCTCAAACTTTGGAGAAGACGGTGGGTTTCGCGAGGGGGGGGGGGACACATTAGTGGGACAAGTTCCGCGCCTTTTAAATTTGACTTCGGAGACAATAGTCCTGTTACGTATAACACTGCTTCTGTTTGCATTATTAAAGGATAGTTATAGTTATAAATAATTGTATATTCTCTTAGTATAACTTATTAATTAAACGGTACATTAATGTTAAAAAATGGGAAGAGTCAAACATTGTTCATACCCAAAAAGTAAAAGCGATTATGCAAGGAGTATCTTTTGTACCTTATCCTAAAGTAAAAAGAAAGCCGGAGATTTGTAAAAAAAGGCATAGTTGGATAAGAGAAGTAAGAAAAGACTTTAAACTTGAGAACATTACGAAAGAGACATACCTATGTTCGAAAAATTTTGTTGGGCAAAATGGGGCATCAATCGAGCATCCAGACCCTGTTCATTATCCTGTAAGTACATAAGAAATTTAATAAGTGTATTACTGAATAATAAGTAATGCTGGTTATTTAGGGAGTGCTATCTACTGAGAGGGAAGAACCAATTTTGAAAGCGCATTTGGATCAACAAGTTTTTATTAATGAGTCTGCTGAATCAGGAGTTCAAAATCAAGAACTGGAAGCTATTGATCTACTAGTTGGTTTTTTTAATATATTTATGTATGCACACGGTGATAAATTTATTTTAAATATTTTTTGTTTATAGGATATAGGTTTAGCTCCAGAGTTACGAACTTCTACCATTACCTTTCAAAATAATAGTACAGACATTTGCCATGAAGGAAGAGCAGAAGCTGCATACAATGGCATTGATCCCACTGATCCACAAGAAAGTTTAATCCTAAGAAATTGACCTATTCACACTAAAAAAATATTTGAACTCTTGTTCTTTACAGGCAAAATCACCATTTACTAAAAAAAGCCAAGTCAATGACAATACTCAAGATATGTAAACTACTTTTAATGTTCCTCTTCAATTAGAAGTTGAAAACCCAGAGTCAAATAATTGCAGTTTAATTGATGCTTCAACTTCAACGGTTGACATTGATTCTGACACTCCTGTCAACAGATTTAGAAATTTCCTTAATAGTGAAGAATGGATTAAAATACAAAATGAATTTAATTGGTTTTATTCTGCAACTAATACTAGATTGCAATTTCTCAGGGTCAAAAGAGCAACCACTAGAATAGAAATAACTGCGATGATAAATTCAGATTTTGACTTTAAAGCTTCAGTGTTGGGCCATTGTTTAGATAAGCATACCATGTTCAATGTACCACAGAAGATTTACAGTGAAGATGAGTTACGTGGGGTTTTGTCAGACTTCAATAAATTAATGGTATGCAGCGGGGTGGCTGAAAAGAATTTAGTTTACTTGCTAAATGATAGAAGTCGTGGAAAATTCAGCTTAGAATCGGGAGCCATTCACGAGGAATGTTGTATTAGGTTATCACATGGAAAAACCTGTGGTTTTTGTTTGAAGCTCAAGAATTATGCATTGACAACAAGGTCATTGAATGTACCAACAAAAAACAAAAAATACAAATCTTTATCCAAAAAAGAGTTAATCGAAATGATCAAAGCATCAAAGGTTAAAGAAATTCTTTCAAGGAGAAAGATGAAACGTTTCCAAAAGAAGATACACCAATACAAAGAGGTAGAAGGCGAAAGAATGGACGAGAGTTATGACTGCACTTTTGAAGAAATTTTAGAAAAATCTCTACCCAAACATGCGGATCAATCTTTTGCTGCCCTTTTTCTGCGAACCCAACTAAAAATTATTAAGAAAACGGATGTTCGAGGTAGAAGATGGCACCCCCTTGTGTTAAAATGGTGCATGTACCAGTACAATAAATCTCAAAGCGCATACAAGATTTTAGCCGAGTCTAAAATCCTTCAATTACCTTTGTACAGCACTCTCTTCCGCCATACACCAAAAGAGAAAAGATCTTTAGGATTTTCCGATGCTGTCTTAATGAAAATGAAGGAAGACATCCATCCAGAAAAGCTCGAACTTCACCAACAATTCTTTATTCTTTTGTTGGATGAAATAAAAATTAAGGAAGATTTGATATACAAGAAAACGTCTGGAGACATCATTGGCTACACAGACCTAAATGATGCCCGAAATGATATTTATCAACTTGGATCGGAAAATTTTGCAGAAAAACAAATTGCAACTCACGTGTTGATGTTAATGTTGAGGGGGCAACTACTCAAATCAAATATCCCTTTGCCCACTTTGCCACAAATAGCTTAACGGGAGACGACCAGAATTCGATAATTTGGGAAGCCGTGGACAAATTGGAATCAATTGGTTTTAAGATCTAAGCAGTTGTGGGAGATGGTACTGCAACAAATAGGAATTTTTTTTCTATGAATGCTGGCCCAGACGGTATTCGACATTCATGTGTAAATCCGTACAGCTTAGACGAAGAACGTCCCATTTTTTTCACCTACTAAAAAACACCAGAAACTGCTTAGCATCAAGTATGGATGGTTGTCTAGTTCGCTTGATGCATAAAAATGGACCAGACATCACTTGGAAACCAATTAGAAACCTCTACGAAGCAGAGTTATTGAAAGAAGGGAATTTGCGAAAATGCCACAAATTAACGTTGGATCATGTGAAATTAAATTCCTACAGCAAAATGAAGGTGCGTTATGCTGCACAGGTCTTAAGTTCCTCTGTGGCTAACTCAATTGAACTTGATTATGGAGAAACGTACAGTGAAACTGTTAAATTTATTAGACTATTCGATAAATGGTTCGATATATTTAACACGAGTAATTTTCATGAAGCTTACCATGATAGGAAGCCGAATAAGAAACCTTTTACTTCAATTAATGATAAACGCCTGAAGGTAAAAATCACACTGTTTATTAACGAATGGTCAGTGTATTTAAAAATGTTTGTGTTTACAGTGGTTGGAAGTTGATTTTTTAGGCTATTTAGATGAATGGGAGCAAGAGGTAATGAATATACCCTAGAAATGAGGAGGAAAATGCTGATATCCCAGGAAACAATGACAGGGTTAAGGCAATCTAGTATGTTCATCCTATTTTACGAAAAATAAATGTTTCACTAATTATTAATTCCTTTAACAGCTAAAGCTATGATTGATATAGTGAAATTTTTACTTGGCAAAAGTGCCAAATTTGTACTCACGGCTAACTTTAATCAAGACCCCCTTGAATTGGAGTTTTCTAGACAGAGAGCAGCAAATGGGTCTAATGAAAACCCCACTGTTGATACATTTGGAAATAATCGAGAAAAGCTGTGGATGCTAAAGAACTACAAAATTAATTGTCATAGCAATTTAGGAAATACTTCATCGGAGGCAATTGAAGAGCTACTTGAATAAGATTTTTTGTTCTTATTAAGAATGGCCGGTAGGCCATTCTTATTTAAGGGGTCAGCGCGTTTTCCTATGGCTAAAATTACAGCCAAGCGCAGGAGAATCAATAGTCCGGTCGCTAAAAAATTTTAAGACTTTATTTTAAGCGATTTTCATGCCCAAGATTTAGTATTGTGGATGCCTAGCCGAATTATTCTTACTGTCAACAATTATTGTCTCCAGTACTACAATTAATATTAATGTAACAGCGTTGGTGTACAGTACAGAGATACCCATACGGATTTGTTGCTACTGTCAACTTCAGCGAGAAACGTATTTGAATCCCGTTATTTAACGAAAGTTAGTCGACTGTAGATAAGAAGCTTCGTACCGTTATGAGTTAGTGTACCATTTTTGACATGGAAGGCCAACTGATCAGCTCGTAGCCAGTTTCCCGGAAAAATGCAAAAATAAAATTTTGTCCGTCTTCGAGCCAACGTTGATTTTCGCACTTTACTCAAGAAATAATAAACCATTTCGTATGGGAACTTTATTTAAATCTCATTATTTATACGTAATTAAGTATTTTTTAAGTAACAATTATCATTTTCGTAATTCATTTAACTGCAATTTAATTGTAGTTAACATTTAACCGTTAAGCCTTTGCTTCGTAGGGAAAAATAGCCTGTAGAACCCGATCATATATTCTAGGTTAAAACTAACGTATTTAGTAGTACCAGAAATAATTTTGTGGAAAATGAAATTTTGTTTGAAGTTAATTTGGTTTTATCTCTTACATACGTTTTTCTTGCCCAGCTCATTTTTTCAGAGTTAAAAAAAATAATTATTGAATTTTGATTAAGGTGTAACCATTTAGCATTGTGAAAATAATTTTGAGAATTTTAATTACTGTAATGAAGTATGGTAAATATTTGAATAATTTTTCATAACAATAAACGTTTTGGGCATTCAAACTTAATCCTCTGTGTAAAGGCGTCTTAATTATTCAAAAGCTTAAAGATAAATTATTGTTATTTGAGGATCAGTAGTGTACGAGCCATACCGTTGTACGGTATTACAGCCAGAACAGGACTGAAGACCCACCATTCAAGTACTGTTGATAAATGTGCTTACTTACACTAAGCGCGTTAGAATTTTTTTTAGATTTTTAATATAATATATATTCATATTAATTGCCTTTGTGGTTATTTTCATTTACAATGTCTGTGTACCCCATTCTATTATAATATAAATTACACATGGTTGGTTTTTTATCTGAAAGCTCGGCAGAGTTGGAAAACTCTTGATACATGATTGAGATAAAAGTAAACAATTAGAACCTCTTCACAAATCACGCTATGCTACCCGTTAACACTATCTCATCAAAGGTCTGTTTTTGATTAAAAGTTTTACTAAAATTAGCATATTTCACTTGCTTACTAGAACCAGTTGTACACCTATTATCTTGTTATCTAAGTCTTAATGGCAAATTAAACCTCAATTTGACATAACCAATTATCATCTTTATTTCCCAATGTTAAGTAAAATATTTAAAATAATATTCAATATATTAAATTACATTCAATAACATTAAAATGTCTGTACAAAATATTTTTAAAAATAAAACCTATTTATTTTCTAACTTTTAGTCAAAATTTGCCCTGTGATGCAGAGCAAAGGGACAGCTATTAAATAAAAAATGCTTTTATCAAAGCAGTTGGAAGGTTGATTTAAGGGGTAGTTCGGATCTAGGAAGGCACAGATATTGGAAATGTTTTAGATTAAAGAGTTATTTTTTGGAATTTAAAAAGCAAAATATATTTCTAAAATAATTTCCATAAATTTTCCCTCACCTTTTATATATTTTAAAACCATTTCCTTAAATTTGAGCCTTGAAACTGTAACAGTAAACTGAAACAATTTTAAATTGTAAAGGATTACGTGTAAAATTACAGCATTTAAATTGCTGAAACTCATTATAGAAACTAAACTAGTAAAGAAGTCAACAATAAAAGAGATTTGCAATCAATTTAATCAAGAAAGTTATTAAAGTTAACATGCCGTTCATTGTAAACCCAAAGTTACGACTGAATGACTTATTTCAATTTGACTAAGTCTTTCTTGAAAGTCCCTTTAACAATTCAAACAGCCTACTGCAGTGTAATTGCACACATTTCATCAGGCCTTTCTAGAAAGAAATGTGGTCATTTTAATGTAACTCTATTGCCAATTTTTTTTACTACTACTTATTACGACACTATAACTTTCAGGGGGGTTTTAGGGGAGTCGTGGAGATTGGAAGGGAGGGAAGATTCAAAAAGTTCCAATTGTAACCTTGAGAATCTGACCCACGCACTAAACTCGAGGGAAATTTAAATACTTATTTCCCCGTGCCGTTTGTATCGAATTTATTTGTTCGGGATCCTTAGAGTCGGTATTGTCACAGAGTAGGTAAATGAAATCAATGGTAGTTATGCAAAAATATAAGTCTTCGTTTATTATTTGACTTGGTAAAAACAGATTCAATTATGGTAATTATATAAACATTGGTAATTATTTGGAGATGATTAATGCTTAATGGCTATGGTGGGCTCTTTGGGGTGTACAATGATTATAGCAGGGGTAACTTTGGATTGGTAGCTAATTAAGTAGATTGGCTATGGTTGGCCGAATCTTTTAATTTAAAGTTATACAAAATACACTTTAGAATAAATAACAAAAGAATGGAAAAATAACAATAGTTTAAAAAGTACTTATCGTTCTTCAAGTAACCGTCCTTAAACCAAGGAACGAACCGCACATAATTATCTTCACCAAGAATTATCACGAAAAACCACGAATCCGACGCGAAATACCCGCACAAATACCGTGCACTTTAACCTTCACGTCGAACCGCGTCACCGGATGCTATATACCACATCCTGATCATTAAAAACTTGAAGACACGATTGAAACAAATTAAAGAAAAACTCGATAATTGTCCAAAGCTACTAGATAAATAGATGACCCCTTATCTTATCGGGGTGGGTAAATAAATAAAAAAGCTACGGGGCTGCCAGAATAGGCCAGAGAAATGAAATGAAACAAAAAACAATATATGAGTGGTCCCTAGATGGCTATACTGAAGAAAAAAAACGATAAAGAGTAGAAAAAGAACAAGATGATCACTCCCGAAAGTTAAAGGGTCGTGATATACTTGACTTGGATCTTCAGTTTTTCATGATGTATGCCAAATTTAAATACTGCTGCATAGTTCTACTTTAAACCAGAAGTTTAAAATAATAAGTGCAGACTTGGATAGATAGAATTTAGTACATGTCTGTTTTAGAAATTCATTATGAGAATTAGCTTACATAGGAAGTTGCAAACTCCTTTAACCGTTTAATTTCTTATGTATTTAAACAAAATTTGTATTTAACATATAATATATTAATAATTAATAAAATAATATTAATATATATATATTAATTAAGGTTATAATATTTTGCAAGTAGTCGTTTAGTTGGAAACACAAAACTGCAGAATCCAATTACGACAGCATAGCAGACGTCTATACAGGGCTTCCACATTTGATATCTAAAATTTTCCTCTTACGATAATTTCATTTTCGCGTTTTCGACCTAGTAATTCCCATTTTTTATCCCTCGCTCTTAATACTAATTTATATAGATATTCAGATTAATTCTTAAAAATATTGAAATTTTACGGTTTTATTTATTACAAAATTACTTACATTTTAATAATTTTGCATATTTGGATATTTAGATTGTGACTTTCATTACTTTTATAATGACCCTTTATTAAATTTCCTTCGCTTTTCCCGTTTTCCCTTTTAAATTGCATTATTCCCTTTCAACGTTTTTAAAGGTTGAAAAATTCTGGAAAAAGGAAAAATTCCCCGCATATGGAAGCACTGCGTCTATAGCATTGAAAATCAATGCCAGAAATAAGCGTTTCAAAAATATGGTGCCTTATCAATCAAAATAACTCAGCTCGTAGTATGTCTTTTCTTTCGAATTTTTTATCCTACAGCCTTATTTTATATCCATGGGGGCCGATTTTAAAATTAATTTTAAATATTTCCATTAGAATATACATAATTCTGAACTAAACACGCGTACTCCTTTACAATTTAAAATTTTCTCAGTTTACTGTTACAGTTTCAAGGCTCAAATTTAAGGAAATGGTTTGAAAATATATAAAAGGTGAGGGAAAATTTATGGAAATTATTTTAGAAATATATTTTGCTTTTTAAAATAATTCCAAAAAATAACTCTTTAATCTAAAACATTTCCAATATCTGTGCCTTCATAGATCCGAACTACCCCTTAAATCAACCTTTCAACTGCTTTGATAAAAGCATTTTTTATTTAATTTAAAATCAAAATCGAATTGTGTTAAAAAATTAATTTCATAGTTATTTGTACATTATTCTAAGTTCAAAGAGAAATCCACTAATGCACAGTTTGAAAACTTTATTTCATGCGCTACACATGTTTAAACTCCTTCAACTGCCCATTTTTTAGCCCCTGTAGTGAACTACAGGGTCTAAAAAATTGGCAGGGGATCGAGTCAAAACCGTGTGTAGCTTACGAAATAGTTTTCAAACTGTGCATTAGTGGATTTTCCTTTAAACTTCGATAGTTGTTTTATAGAATTAAAATTACACAACTTAAAGACTTTCTAGTAGTTCATTTTGAAAATCCAGTAGATTCTTGAAGAATTTAGTTTCTTTGCTTGTCTTTGGAGTTTGCTTTTGATTTTGAAGCCTTTGCCTTACGAAAATGGAGGATCATAATTTCATCCAAATTTGATTTAATTTATTGGATCCAAATGTGATAAAAAATTGTACAGATCAAACGGGGATCCAATTACAGTTGGATCCAATTTTGTTTTTACTTTAAGACCTCTCGATAAAATTTACGATCCAATTTATATCAAATTGGGATCCAAATTGGATCAAGTAAGGATAGATTTTATGAAATTTGAATGCCAATTGGATCCAATTTCGTAAATTGGGATCCAATATATATCACAATTTGATCCAATTTCCTAAGTTGGGATCCAATATATATCACAATTTTATACATATTGGAATCCAATGAGATTGGATCAAAGTGGGATCCCATGAGATTGGATCAAATTGGGATCCCATGAGATTGGATCAAATTCGGATCCAATGAGATTTGGAACCCGACTGGATCTAATAATATTTGGATCCGGTCGGTATCCAATGAGATTTGGATCCGGTCTTGATCCAATTAGATTTGGATCAGCTCTTAATTCAATGAGAATTGGATCCAGTTGGGATCCAATGAGATTTGGACCCAGTTGACATTCAAACAGATTTGGCTCCCGACTAGGACCAGCATTAAAAGTACGGAATCTGGACGGTTAGCATTACTTTGAAAAAAAGGTAATTTCGGTGGCATTAATTATAATGAAATAACCTTAACAGCATATACTACACTTTTCAGTTAGCGGTGAGAGTCACTCACAGTGTGGCACATGTGACAATTAGCCATAGCGGGAACTGTCAATCATAATGGAAAAATCTCTTACATACATAACAAATCATGCCAAGAAACGATAAGAAACTATAAAGAAAAGCTAATCTTCGGGCCAAAAAGCTCGAAACCCTACAAAACCTGCCAAAAGACGTCTACTTTGGCCTAAAATGAAGAAACTGACCAAAAAATGGCACGTGCATCACGTGCTCTAAGTGCTCAAAACGCGGTAAACAAAAATAATTATGGTAAATATAACAAAAATTAACAAAATCAATGAATTATATCCCCACCCAAATCCCTTGTTTTTACACTTGGTTGCGCTTAGATGGTAGATTAAATAAAACAAACAAATTTAATTGGCCAGAACCGAGTGACGTCACTGTAACTTTGGGAAGGCTAACTATTAGAGAACCGACTAGAGTGTAGAAGGCAGGGAACAGACTTAAAATAAGACGACGCTTAAACCAAAACCACCCAAACGAGGCTACCTTTTATAGCATTTTTTACTAACCTTGGGCGTTACTGACTAATCCGCCAGTTTCAAATCGGCGTGTGGTCCATTGCAAAAATCGTTCTACTTACATTCTGATTTCTATGCTGTAGAGTTTTATCGAAATGTTGCCAGTTGTTCGATAAATTTAACTATTGAAAAAAAGATATATATTTACTGAGATCGATATTGTTCTGGCGGTCTCGCCAGACATAAAAAGTAGTCATCTAATCTCCTATCGACTTCTATAATTATGGTTATACCATTGAGTTAGGAACATTTACTCTAGATTCTTGAACACTCAATTGATATCCGCTATGGTGTCTCGGTTGGGACCAATTTCTAGAAACACTTACGGCGGCTGTCATTTATCATTATACGGTGCCGTCATGTATTTTAGAAATAATATATTTAAGCTACCGGCTTAAGTTATTCTCAGTGTTTCTAACCGCTGGCGGTACATGACGACACCGTACAAGATTCCATACACGATTCCAAGAAAGTGTCCCGGCGAAATATCAATGGACGCTGCAATAAAAGATACTCGGTTTCTACTCCCCTTCTGGGAAGGAGCTATTTGCGGTCGGTCGGTTAAACGGTTAGAATGGCTAGCCACAAAGTCATATTTAAGGCAATTGGAGACGCGTTTTTGCCCTCATGAGAATTTTGCGTCAGATAAGAAACGCGTCGGCTCACGTGTATAAGGAACATACTAATGTTTATTTTCGATAATATATTTTAAGGTACATAATAATAAAATAATAATAATGTTTTTAAAACTAAGTATAAGAAGATAATATTATTATTATTATCATCCTCTTATGGTATAAATAATTAAAATTATATGTAATATTTTTATAATACCAGGCAATTTTAAAGCTTCTCATGGAGGCAGAGTTAATTCATTTCGCAGTACGGTATGCAACAAGTGTTTCATTTTAACCAGGTAACTTTTTTGGCATGTTAATTAAGGCTTAGCAAAAAACTGATGTTATGTTCGAGAAAAATTCCAGCTTTCTAATATTTCACCAAGCACCATATAAATAATAATTTATGAGTCCTGGCTGTCGGAAATATTACTTCTTGGCAATTTCTGGGAAGATGTTTTATTTAAGCGCCTATTGGATCCAAATGTGATACAATTTTATTTGATCAAATTAATTTGGATCCTACTTGGATCTAATTCTTAGTTCAGATTTTTTTATTTAAATTTGATACAATTTTATTTGATCAAATTAATTTGGATCCAAATTTTGATCCAATGCTATTCGATCAAACCAATTTTGATCAAATTTGGATCCAGTTCTTAGTTAAAAGATTTTTTTGGATCCAAATTTGATAAAGATTATTTGATCAAGAAATAGTTGATCCCAATTTGATCCCTTCGGGATATAGCTTGATACAAATTGGATCAAATGTCCAAAATTGGATCAAGTCATTTTCGTAAGGGTTTCTTGAGCTTTTTTTTTAAACCTTCCTTTAGTTTTTTAAATGTCCATTTGCTACAGTATTTATTAAGTACTGAACGCAGTGGCTTAAAAGAGATACTCTTTCACTTTGAGATACTGTTTCTCCTTCCTGAAATGAATTCCAAATATTTTGGACATTTGTGTTATGGAGTACTTCTTCCCTTACGAAAATGACTTGATCCAATTTTGGACATTGGATCCAATTTGTATCAAGCTATATCCCGAAGGGATCAAATTAGGATCAACTTTTTCTTGATCAAATAATCTTTATCAAATTTGGATCCAAAAAAAATCTTTTAACTAAGAACTGGTTCCAAATTTGATCAAAATTGGTTTGATCCAATAGCATTGGATCTAAATTTGGATCCAAATTAATTTGTGCAAATAAAATTGTATCAATTTTAAATCCAAAAAAATCGGAACTAAGAATTGGATCCAAGTAGGATCCAAATTAATTTGATCAAATAAAATTGTATCAAATTTGGATCCAATTGATATTTCGCCGGGACACTTTCTTGGAATCGTGTATGGAATCTTGTACGGTGTCGTCATGTACCGCCAGCGGTTAGAAACACTGAGAATAACTTAAGCCGGTGGCTTAAATATATTATTTCTAAAATAGATTACGGCACCGTATAATGATAAATGACAGCCGCCGTAAGTGTTTCTAGAAATTGGTCCCAACCGAGACACCATAGCGAATATCAATTGAGTGTTCAAGAATCTAGAGTAAATATTCCTAACTCAATGGTATAAATTTAGCCTTCGAAGCTCGGTTTTCAACAAAATGTTTCCCATAATATTTGGAAATGATTTTGTAAATTGTTACAAAGAATTGGTAGGCTTTGGTGCTAGGATAATATAGACCTCCCCGATCTTGCTTCTCAATCCACGATTTCAATTCTTGAGGTACATTTTCTTCGTTCGTCACAAGCTTCGCAGACAATTGTCTGCCTAATTTTGATTTTCTACTCAAACATCTTATACCTGCACCAATCACATACATTAGTATGTGACTACCCTCCTCCACTGGAATAGTTACATCAATGGGTATAGGCTTCGTCTTTTTGCAACCAGTTTCAATCGCTCTTCTGAGCAAGCCGTTTAAGGCTCACAGTCTTTATTGAGGTGTCAACTCATCAAAGCCCTAAATAGAAAATAAACAAAAATGTAAATGCGTTATGAATAAGAACTAAAATTTCTAAGCTATACTCACTCGAGTGTGTTTCAGTGAATTTAAAATTTTGACTGTTTTATTTTTATTGTGGATTAACTCGTTCATTTTGAAAACAATTTTATTCTCAGGTGTGGAGGTCAGGATTGGTCTAATTAATCCTTTAACTGCATTTAAATCTCGTACGTGTAAATTAAGTAGCCACTGAGTGCTTTTTTGGGCTGAAACGGTTAATTATAAGTTTGAATTACTCAGGGATGTTTTAACTTCAGCCACTATTCCTCCAAATTCATTTTCATAATCATTAGCTCGAGGGGTCGGACACTTGCCATTATTTTGTACGGGATTTCGGGATTTCGTAGAGATTTTGGCGATTTTATCATAATTTTTGAAGTGCTTTTGGGATTTCAATGTTAATTTACCATGGAGAGAGTTAAAAGATTTTGCGATTTTAGACAAGTGTACGGGATTTTGGTAAATGTCCGACCCCTCGCATTAGCTACTTGTAAACCAATAAGTATCGTCAAAGAAGAGCCATATAGTTTTTAGATATTTTCATATACTTACGTTTTATCATTTGGTTCTGCACAATTTTTTTTATTTTCTTGTTAGGTAAAGCTTTTCCTTGAGTTTTTATTGTGCTATATTAATTTAATTAAAATATTAAAATTTTCATATTAAAAACCCATATATTTCAACTTACTTGGTTACAGTTCAAAGAGCTTTAGTGTGACTAGACTTTTTATTTGTGTCCATATTGCGGATGAACTCTTCAACTTCTTCATCCGTCAATAAATCATCACTTGAAATAATTGTTGGGCTTTCATTCTCATCTAGAAAAAGACATGGTTTATTAAAAATCTTAAATCTTGGGGGTGATGTAAACACTTACCGCTAGAAAACGGACCATAATATATATCATATGCTGGAGATTCCTGCTGTGCATTTTCATTACTTTTATCTAATAAATTAAACTTAATTATCATCTTAATATTATACTTTAGTAAAAATAAAATACCTGAAAATTCTGAAGACAAATCACTAGATTCATCATCTACATTATTTTCAATGGTTTCACTATTTATTCCCAAAAATTGGTTCCAACCACTGAAACTCATATCTATAACAATAAAAAAATATTATTTGCTCTGATGTTAATTACTATAATAAGTGTTACTTACTTAAAAACTCCAAAGAATAATAACTCCTAAACAAGAGAGAATAGCATATGACAATAGTACAGCACATGGAGAAGCATGTGCGCCACGTGCTCGCTCGATAAAAAGATTGTCCCACCAAATCGCGAAAAACCGACAGATGGCACTGGAAGCAATTCCAAAGTCTATTAGACGCGCAAAACCAAGAGTGAAATATCCAGTAAGCGTAGCTTTTATTATTAATCCAAGGTTATATAGTCCATCGTGTTTTCTTTAACCCTTTGCAGCGTAATTCGATAATTTAGAAGTATTTTATATTAGCTAAGCGCTTAAATTAACTAGAAAAAAGGTTAAAATAGATCATGGTTAAGTTTTGTAGCGCGTATGGTTGTAATTCGTCCAGCAATAATGGTAATAATAGTTTCTTCACGTTTCCGCTTGAAAACCCAACGCTTTCAAAAAAATGGGTGGCTAAAGTGAAAAGAAAGAACTTTAAACCTAGCAAATACTCTATGTCAAAAACACTTTAAAAGTAATTGTTTCGAGTTAAGTTCAAATGCGTCTATTGGTGTAGCAAGCTCATCTCGTCTTAAAGCAAAACTGACTAAAGGTGCAATTCCAACAATATTTTCGTATGAAAACAAAATAATAAACAAACCACCAAGGAGCCTTGATAAAAAAGGCAAAGGAAACAGGTAATAATGAGTTTGGTTCATATAATCTAGACAAATTTAAACACTCATTGAATTATTTAGGAACTTCAATACATTTTTGCTGCGAGAGAGACATTTGCAGAGATATCAACAGATATTATTGAAGAGGTTTCAACTTGGGATTCTACTGAAAACTCCGTATTAGTCGAGACTGAAAATAATGTCGTAGATGTTTTTACTAATACGGATCAACAATTTAAATCCAAAAAAGTCCAAACCGTTATATTTTCTAAGGAGTTCCGTTCAAAAGCACGCAAACCAACCAAGAGAAGCAAGTAGAAAGCAACCTACATTTAGTGGATGAACTGAAGCCGAGTTGTATTTGCCATTGTAAGAATTACACAGATTCCAGTACTCAGTATGTCCCTAATGATGTCCGAACTGAGGATTGGGTTCCTGAGGAGCCTAATACTTTATTCTACGAACCATCTTCAGAATCAGAGTAACTATAGCTTTAATGTAATCATGATATAATTGGGTATAAATAAAATTTTTTTAATAATAGGAATGATTTTGACATTGATGACAGTGATGAAGAATTTGTGGAAGGTCCAGCTGGGGAAAAAAAACTCTTGGTGTTTATGAGTTGCTTAATGCAACTTTTTGCATTTTGTAGAAACTGCTTTGGAGCAGCTGCTGCGAATGTTAAATATTTTAAGGGGTCAATGGTTTGCGTTGAATCTCTTTGCGTGAATGGACACGTACACTGCTGGTACAGTCAGCCTTTGGATGGAAAATTGCCTATTAGAAATTTATTATAAGCAGCAGGCATGCTGTTTAATGGAAACCACCCGACTAATATCATCCGAATGTTAAAAACTCTAAATATTCAATGTTTCTCTTTGTCAACTTACTATTTAATTCAAAAATATAATCTTTATCCATCTATTATGGAAGTGTGGAAAAACAAGAAGCTGATAACATCACTGAGTGTTTAACATTGGATGATGATGATATTAATCTTGGAGGAGATTCGAGATGCGACAGCCCAGGTGACTAGTTTTTTTACTTTGGTCCTAATTAAAAACTGCCTATAACATACTATATTTTTAGCAAAATCCCCAAAAAGTCCTATAAAGTCCTATAATTTTGAAAAATGGTCCAATAAAGTCATTTTTCCTATAAAAAAAACTAAAATTTGAGGGGAGGGCTGGTATATTATCATAGGTCACAATGCAAAATATGGAAGCTACTCCATGATGAACCTCAAAACTAATAAAATAATAACTTTCCAGTTAGTTCAGGTGAGAAAATATTCATTACGAACTAGCATTTAGAAGACTAATGTAACTAAGTATTTTTAGTCCAACGAAGTGGCAAATTCCAATGCAATGGAGTTCGAAGGTTTGAAGAGGTGTTTAAAAGTCATTGAATCTCGTGGAGTGAAAATAAGAAGGTTGATAACTGACCGGCACCTTCAAATAACCAAGTACATGAGAGAAACAAGATCTGACGTAATTCACGAATTTGATCCTTGGCATGTTTCAAAAAGTAAAATAGTTGATAAATATTCTGGGGCTGGAAATACATTTTTATCATTACCAATTCAGCCTTGAAGAAAAAACTAGCTGTCGCAAGTAGAATTAAAGATTGTGCCTTAATAGCAGACTGGATTCAAAGTATTACAAACCATTTATATTTCTGCGCTGCCAGTGGCACTAAAGCTGAGAAACGAGATAAGTGGCTTAGCCTTCCAAATCACATTTCTAATGTGCATAAAGGTCACCCAGGAAGTTCTTTCCCCAAATGTTTACACGCACCGCTGGATAAACGAGTGGAAAGAAAAAAATCTTGGATTAAAGATGGTACTTTTAATAGCTAGTAAAGCTTTGGGAAATGACATCATACCCCTAAAGAAAGTTAATTACCAAGTTTAGTAGTAGATTTTGTAAGAAGATTTAATTTACAATGACTCACCAATAACATTTAAAAATTTCAATAATTGTAAAACATTTTAAAATGAGATCTGTTTATTAAACCTTTGAGTTAAATGTTTCATACAAAGCCTTGACTGTTTTTTCATAAAATATACACCGTAGAAGAAATGTTAACAATAGGAACAAAATTTGATTCATATACAGTTCTCACTAAAATAATTGGAAATTATTTTAAACATTTAAAAATCCTTTATAGACAATAGCAGGCGAAGGAAATCTCTCAAGAATCCGGTTAATAACACGCGACGGTCTTATCACCTTCACTCTTTCTCCAAGGTTTCGGTAAATCATGCCTACAAATTTCCTATAAGCTGTATACCTGAACCACCTATAAATAATTAAAATAGTTTGTTATACAAGTCAATTAATTACCAAAAACTCAATACATACGCATTTGGGTCATTGTTAGGCAACCCAAGCCTTCTAATAAAATGTCTAGCGTACAACCGGTAAGCTGTAATCAAAACATTTATATTTAAGCACACAACCTCAAACCCAGGGTGCAATGTAACACATGAAATATCTTCTTATTGCATTATGTTTCTAACATCCCTTTGTTCCACACAACATGTACACTCTTTCTCAGTTTCCATAATTGTGCAATTTGTACATCTACATCTAATTTTCAAATTTAATATTGTTCAGCTGATGGAACCCTTTAATTTAGGTAAAAGTTTAATTACACTTACCTGGCATTTACATCTCCATTTAGGCGCTCAAAAAGTTCATCTAATGCTTCGGAATCATTCGATTCAAAACTATAATTTAGTTCAGATTCGCTGGAACTCGGCCTTTCTGGCTCAAATTGATATGGTTCTACATGTTGCATTTGGAAAATTAGCAGAAGCCATCCCGAAAATGAAATTTATAATCACGGATCTTTAAATTCTAGCGGGGAAAGATTGAGGGAGCCGAGATACATCCACCAAGTGACGTCAACCGCATTAATAACACGTGACTACTAGGGTACGTTCAGTAACGCGAGTCTTGGAAAAATCGGTTTTTACTTGATGACCGCTCATCGTCATAGTGACGTAGGAAGTTACTGAACGGTGTTATTTTCGTCAGCGCTGTTTTTAAAGATCGCGGCTATAAATGTTAATACCGACGCGTTTTACGTCAAGTCATCCAAAAAACCTTCTCGCCGAGATGGTTTTTTTGATGAGCATCGGATGCCTATCGTGAAGTCAAATCGGAAACGTGAAAAATCGTACAGTAACAAAATGTTGGCATCGATTACTCAGCGATGTTTTTGATGAGCGTTACTGAACGTACCCCTAGTTATCAAGCGTTTTTTAGATATTCGCGTCGTCTGCTTAAAAGTGCACTTTGTAAAGTAAATAATTAATTATTTACCAGCGTATAATTTTTTTATTATGTTTTCTCGTTTTATTATTCCAAAAGGTGCCAGGTAAAATAGATTTTAATTTTTGTTAAATGTAACCTTTAACTAAGAATTGGATCCAAGTTACATCCAAATTAATTTGATCAAATAAAATTGTAACAAATTTAGATCCAATTGATATTTCGCCGGGACACTTTCTTGGAATCGTGTATGGAATCTTCTACGATGTCGTCATCTATCGCCAGCGGTTAGAATCACTGAGAATAACTTAAGCCGGTTGCTTAATTATATTATTTCAAAAATATATGACAGCCGCCGTACGTGTTTTTAGAAAGTGGTCCCAACCGAAACACCATAGCGGATATCAATTGAGTGTTCAAGAATCTAGAGTATATATTCCTAACTCAATGGTATAAACATAATTATAGAAGGCGATAGGAGATTAGATAACTACTTTTTATGTTTGGCGAGACCGCCAGAACAATATCGATCTCAATAAATATATTTTTACTTCAATGGTTAAATTTATCGAACAACTGGCAACATTTTGGTGAAACTCTACAGCATAGAAATCAGATTGTAACTAGAACGATTTTTCCAATGGACCACGTGCCGATTTGAAACTGGCGGATTCGTCAGTAACGCCCAAGGTTAGTAAAAAATGCTATAAAAGGTAGCCTCGTTTAGGTGGTTTTGGTTTAAGCGTCGTCTTATTTTAAGTCTGTTCCCTGCCTTCTACACTCTAGTCGGTTGTCTAATAGTTAGCCTTCTCAAAGTTGCAGTGACGTCACTCGGTTCTGCCCACTTACATTAGTTGGGTTTATTTAATCTACCATCTAAGCGGAACCAGGGGTAAAAACCAGGGATTTGGGTGGGCGATATAATTCATTGTTTTTGTTAATTTCTATGTTATATTTACCTCAATTATTTTCGTTTACCGCGTTTTGAGCACTTCGAGCACGTGATGCCCGGGCCGTTTTTTGATAAGTTGCTTTATTTTAGGCCAAAGAAGACGACTTTTGACAGATATCGTAGGTTTCCTACGTTTTTGGCCTAAAAATTAGCTTTTAATTATAGTACCTTATCGTTTCTTGGCATAATGTGTTATGTATGTAAGAAATATTTCCGCGAAATTTGGCGTGGTTCTCATCCCATTGGCTATAATTAATTGACATATGTGCTTCACTGTGAGTTATTCTTACGACTAAGTGAGAAGTGTAGTATCTGCTGTTATTGTTAATAAAATAAAATTCATGCCATTAAAATTACCTCTTTTTAAAAGTATTGATTACCTACCACCCAGATTCCGTTCTTATCATGCTGGTCCACGTCGGTATCCAAATCTCATTGGATCAAAAGCTGATCCAAAACTAATTGGATCAAGAGCGGATCCCGACCAGTTAAAAGTCTCTTTGGATCAAAAGCTGTTCCAAAACTGATTGGATCCACACCGGATCCAAATATCTTTGAATGACAAACTGGATCCAAATCTCATTGGATCCCGACTGAAACCGAATTTCATTGGATCAAGAACGGATCCAACTCTCATTGGATCAAGACCCTTGGATCCCAAATAGATAACAGTTGGATCCGAAATTTAATCAAGATAAGTCTCTAATTGGATCCCCGTTTGATCTGTCCAATTTTGGATGAAATTTGTTTCAAATTTTGATCCACCATTTTCGTAAGGGTGCCTTGGGCCCCCGGGCGAAAAATGGCTTAATCCGGTCCTGAATGTGGATCAAATATTAGGCCACAATTTGATCCCAATTTGGATCAAAAATTAGACCATTTTTCGATCTAAAGGCTATCAAATCTTGACTAAAAGTTTGATCCAAATAAAATTTTATCCTAAATTGAACAGATCAAATTTTTATTTTGATAAATGTTTTTATCATATATCGGATCCAATTGTAAAAATATTTATATCCAATCATTTGAAACATTTTGGATCAAATACATAATTTGATCTGTCCAATTTAGGATCAAATTTTTTTATCAAGTTTTGATCCCTCATTTTCGTAAGGGATCACTACGATTGTTGCAGTCACTGCTGCTCCAGATAACATGATGAGCATTCGTATCACATCCTATTATGAGTTTCTTTCCCGACCGCTCACAGTGGTTGATCAAATTGGTCACCTCCTGTGATGATGGGGGCAGAGTAGTATACCACCCTCTTTCTGGATACGCGTGGGGGGCGCGCTGTGCTTTCCCCCCACGTCCACAGCTGCGTGACGGGGGGAATGAAGCGGGGAATCGCGATTCCGTCCCCCCCTCGGGCGCGTGTCACGCGCGCGTGACCTGAATAATTAATGAGATTAACAGGTGTTTTGAATAATTAATTAGTTGACCTGTCAATCAAGTTAACTAGAGTGCAGGTGTTCAAGGTCATTTAAAAAAGGGTGAATATTAATGAGCGTGCCGAGGTTAGGAAGCGTAGTAGTGTTCGTTGACCTGAACAAGTGTTTGCTCTATGGATAGCATTTTTGGCCGGAAAATTCTTTAACATGTTTAATTATGTGTTTTATGTAAGCGTCGCGTGGATCAATGAACAAGTGGTTAAACTCTTTAGGCTTATTATCTGTTTGACATGAATATTCATTTTTTGGCGGGAAAATCGGCATATTTGTTAGGGGTAAAGTTTGTATGGTTTATTACCAGTCAAGACATCTACGTTATTAAGCATTGCGTGGATCAATGAACAAGTGGTTAAACTCTTTAGGCTTATTATCTGTTTGACATGAATATTAATTTTTTGGCGGGAAAATCGGCATATTTGTTAGGGGTTAAGTTTGTATGGTTTATTACCAGTCAAGACATCTACGTTAGGAAGCGCGTTAGGGATCATTGACCTGAACAAATGTTTGCTCTATGGATAGCATTTTTGGCGGGAAAATTCTTTAACATGTGAAATGATTAGGGGGAAAATGTATCGACCAATTAACAAGTGGTGTCTTGGTTGAACTCTTAGGAAGAAATTGAGAGTTAAAGGTATAATAAAAGGTTATACCATAATAAGCTGTGTTTTAACAACCGTTAGGAAGCGTGGTAAAAATGATTCACTTTTAATGACTGAACATAACGGGGTAAAGCTTGTATCGTGTTATAACCTGTCATTCGTGGTCATCTTTATAGTGTCCCACCAGGGGTGTCTCATTGGGTAATAAGTTGTCCCTATATGGTTCTTAATGATTATAGCCGCGTCACGTGACACGCGCCATCTTATTTACGGTAATTGAAAGGGGTCTTCCATAAAGATTGCTGATGAAAGTTTATCATTGGTCAATGCTTCACCACTAGACTGGTATCTTTGGATTCGGGTAGAAGTTTCAAATATAAGTCACCCCAAAGAGGGATCCCTTTTAGCGATTTTATAGGTTATTAATCTAACATTGTCTTTAAGCACATAATTCGTTTTGTCTTACACAGTGTATTCAATGTTATTTTTGGGGTGAAGAAATTAACTAGGGAGTTCAGGTTTTTTAGTGGCCATCTTGGATATTTCAAGTTTTTAACAGTTTTCTTAACAGTACACATTTGTACGGGGTAAAGATTGTATTACCTGTCATCCGTTAACGTCTTTCGGGTCATCTAACTAGAGTACGTGCTTACGTAAACATGGGTTCAATGTCAATTAAAAAGGATGAATTACAAATCAAGACATTTCAATAACTCGCGTTTCGATGTGTGTAACAAGTTGTCCCTATATGGTTCGTTAATGATTAAAGCCGCGTCACGTGACACGCGCCATCTACCTAGCTTTTTACGGTTATAGTTTCATTGAAAGGGGTCTTCCATAAATTAAATTATTAGTTTGTCAATCATGCAATGCTTCACCACTAGGCTGGTATCTATGGATTTGGGTACATTTTCCTAATACCTAAAACTGTTAGTCTAGGGAGAATGATAGGAAATTAAAAAACTATCATTTTTATAATTGCCACTTCTATATTGAACTTAGGTAATGCCTTGGCCCCTTGGGGACGCTGGGGATCCAGTTGTGTTGGGGGCGTGTCCTACTGTTAGACAAACGCGCGGGAAACATTGTTTACGCTAACAGTACATAACGGGGTAAAGTTTGTATAACCTGTCAAGCTTGGTCATGGTAGATTGTATTTTTAATAAGCCTTAGGAAAGTAAAATTTGTGAATTGTAAATGGATTAATGAATGTTATTTTTGGAAGCATATTTATTCGGGGTAAAGTTTATATAACCTGTCGAGCGTGGTCATCTTTATAGTATCCCACTATTGTAAATGGTTCATTGAACTGGGTTTTCAAGGTTATTTTGCGAAAATATTTGTTCAGGGTAAAGTTGGTAGGGTGGTTGGAAAGGGTGCTTTTTAATTACTTGACATTTCAGTATCTTTGTAATGGATATTTCAATAACTGTTCGGCATCATCATTTTACCTTAATAGCTCAATGACGATTTTAACCTCTATGTAGCGTTCTTGGAAATAAAAACTACCGTTTTTAACTTTGCCATCTGATTATTGTGATTTTTCCCGTTGAGGTACCAGACTTTGCCTACATCTTAACCAATCAGTCTGAAAATGTCTTAAATGCTACATATTTAATTTCGTGTATTATAACGTTCTAATCTTAATTCGTTGACCGAGGGTAAGGTTTGTTTCAATTAGCTATTATTAATGACTACCAGCCATTAATGAACAAGTTGCCATATTTCACCACTAGTGGTAAAGTAAGAACTTAGTGGCAGCACACACTACCCTGATTGTAACGACTGCATTATTGAAAATAACGTAAGCATTGTTTAAATACTTGACCTTTTAGCCAACGAAATGTCCCCGAATTTAGTATAATGGTTGTTAGTAAAAACCACATTTGGACTATAATACAGTAAAATGACCGAAAAGGTAGAAACGACCATGATAAAAAGGGGCAAAATGCTAGCAAATTTAAGAAATACTTGGACCAATATGTCTTCAAGAATAAAACTCGGACCAAAGAGTCAAAAAGCTATAACTATTATTGAAAACATTAACAGTTACTCTTTGTTAAAATTAGAGTATTATAATTCACCCTTTTAACGCATACTATTATTATTTTATCGTCACAAGATTGACTTAGTTAAATATAAAATGTATGACATGGTCGTTGGTATTTCATAACGTCATGCTTCATGGAATAATTTACTGGCAGGTGTTTCAATTTTTAAAAAGCGTCTTTTTTACCCAAGAGGTAATGGAAATGGTTGAAAGGAAATATTTAAATTGCGGAAAGTCGATAAGTATGACATTCTAAGTTACGTCAAATACAGAGCTATTTAGAGGGTGATTTGTTATCTTTTTTAAACATATAGGTGTACAATATTTTTAGGAAAAGTACAGCTTGTTTGAATTTAAAAATTTTACTTAACTGAAATACTACATTATTTTATTTAGATTATGAATATATTACTCAGTTAATCAAGTTAATTTTTAAGGATATATGCAAAATATTAGCAGCCTATCGATTTTATATTTTCGATAATATTGTTGGCAATTAAACTTGAGGGTCATTTCACAGAAAATCATGTTTAGTTAAAAACTTCAACACAAGTTTTTTAACTAATGTTTGATACCTGTTTAATGTAAAAGTCACTCCATGATTTGGTGGTGCCTTGGGTTTTAGCCTAGCTATTATTTAATAGACTAGTTTCTTAATCTTCCAGGACTTTTTTGTTAGATTTCTTTAAAAAATATCGCGGCAAAGATATTCAGGTAGCTTACGGCTATAAGATATTATTTACAAAGTTTTAAATCTGTTTAGTTTATGATTTTTATTACTTGTTCTTGTACGAGTTGATAATCAGCTATTTTGTATACTAAATCACTTGCGAATTTTTATTACCAACATTTAATACGTTTTATTTAAAAAAGAGAAAAAACCCGAAATGAGATATTCAGATGATGTTTTTCATGAGCTCTTATGCCTCCTGATGTCACGGACATTTAAGTACAATCCCCCCGATGCTATAAACCGATGCTCTAATTGTATTAGAGTTTATATAACGGCTGTGAGATATTTTCCCAAAAACGTTTTTTCGTAGAATGAGGAATGTGTGTTTGTTGAATAACGTAACGCCTCGCTCTGTCTCTCCTCTCGCCAAACCGCCAGCGCCGAGATATCCTGCGGGCTTAGACAGGGTGGATGGAGAGCGGCCGTTTAACGTATAGAGCCGTCATCTAGACTTTCGCTTTTTACACGCCAGCTTGTCCCGGCCTTTTGATCAGTGTCTTTTTAAGAGAAACTAATCATTTTCGATACTATTCAGCAGCCCCATTTTTCGAAATGAATCAATTTTTATAGATACATTTAAATTTATTGAAAAACACAAACAATTTATACAAGGAAAACTTTTTATAAATACATTTTAATTTATTAAAAAACACAAATAATTTATACAATTAAAATATTTTTAATTACATTCAAATTTATTGAAAAACACTAATTATTTTTATAGATACAATTAATTTTAAATGACATTTTTGTAGCCGAAAGGAATACTGGTACCGTCGCTTTTAAAGATCCGCTTGTTTGACGTAAATCCAACGAGTTTTTCAGCTGGTTTTTGGAAAAGCTGCCCCGTTTTTAAACGTTTCACGTTAAATGGGACTTCGACGCTATATTTCAATTGTTGATTACGCGTAGCAAGGTCCTTTAAAGCTTGGAAGTTTATAATTGACTGATTTTTTTTAGTCAACGAAATGCCTTTAAGTTTAGTGACAATCTTTCCAGATTCGAATAAAATTGAATAAGCGTTACATCTCAAGGAAACAAAGGCTTTTATATTTTCATTGGGATACTGGTCAGCTAATGTACCTAGCGTAGTCCCTAGCGGTATATTCAAGTCTTTACTCATATAGAGAAAAGCAGAGTCAGTATCTACGTAATTTAAATTAGGACCAATTTGAGCCATTAATTTGTACAATTTAATACAGCCGTAACTGGCTACAAACGCGCCTATCGTTGGTGACCCTTTCCGATAAGTTGGAACGTAGTCTTCCCGAAAACGAGTGGTGGCTAAGGCTATATCATCGTCTAGTAGTTTAAAATCCGTTAATTCTTTGGTTTTATTGGCCAAAATTTCGATTAATTCCTTATACGAATTAATAAAAACACTTTGGCCTCGATTTAAATTAATGGAATTTTTGCCCCACAGACTGTTTAGACTAAGTTTGCCAATAGCTTTTAAAGACGGATTATCGGTTATATCGTCTAAATTTAAATCTAACCCGTCAATTTAATTAAAGTCTCGTAAATAATTCAGTTTTTGTTCTAATGTAATTATGTCTTTTGGATACGACGAATTTTGAACCTTAATTTTATAAAAAAGCTGAATATAGTCGTCGAATAGCGGACAATCTTTATCGAATGTCTCTCGATAATGGTGTACTTCGTGAATGTTAATAATTTTGTAACCGTACTCTATCGCTAGATAAAACTCGGGGGTCGTCCACACGTCGGTTATGCTACGCTCTCGATTAGTATGGGTACATTCGAAACATTGTTCAGCTGCACATTTGTAGCAGAGAGTATAATAAATTTTACTATTTACTTTAGCTGAGAGAATAGGGAGGTTTAAATCGGTAGGTGGCAGCACCGTAGCTTTAATTAGACCAAAATAAGCGTTAACGGAAAAATTAAAGTTACAAATTATAATTTCGGGCTCGATTTGGATATTTATAGGAACTCATCTGGACGGAAGGGTACATGCTATTAAAATCCACGACTTTGATTGGTCGATCGGGAGTGGTTTCGGCGTAAATTACTAAGTTTTCGACCCTCCCCCCACGAATGGCGTCTCTCGCTCCTGTGGGTTTGGTAAAGGGTAGGGAATCGCAAAAACTCGCAATTGCTGGATCTTCTACTAACTCATCATATTCGTGTTCCCATATACTAATAAACTGCCCATTAGGCCTTTCGTTTTTTAAAAAATTTTCGCGGTCTAGGGTTTTGAGATAAATATTTAAATTTGAATCTTTTAACTGTTTATCGTAAGCCTGAGGGTCAGTGTGCAGTGGGCATTTATGGTAATGGCAGCCGTAAAATTTGGCAATAATTTCGGGCGAGGAACAATAACCGTCTAATCGATAGGGATAAATGACATGTTCTCCACCTAGCGATCGAGCCGTTTGAAATGTCACGTTGAGTTTTTTTCCCAAATAAGCTAACCATTTTAGGGCCTTGACACTATGTCGTTTCCTATAACACGTCCCCGGAACAATCGCGATAGTGTTTGGTTCGACAAATCTACTAAGGAATAAATTTGTTACGGCTCCCGGTAACGTTATGGCGTTTGACCTAACAAATCAAAAATCGACGGTTTTTAAAAATAAATTTCTAAAACAATCGAATCCTTTCTGTAAAAGTTTAACGTCATCGATCGCGTATTCGGTTAAAACTTTATTTAGATCAAAAACGACGTAACGTTAAGAATCGTACCATTGTTTAAATTCTACGATTTCCTCGTCCGTAAATTTGTCTATACCAAAATATTCTTTCTCGGGGAGGGCGCCGATATAATCTAAATTGTCTTCCGTATCGAATGAATAACAAAAATACCCTTTCTTTTGGACAATCTTAAAAGTTTTCGAGAAATTTCGAAGGGCTGTAGGTAGGAACATGTAACTATCGATAAAGGCTTTTTTAAATTGAGCGAGAAACATACCCAGGGCTTTGGAACCGGTATAAATTATCTCGGGTTTTATTTTTCGTTTTTATAGACCATTAAGAATAAGGAGCGTATCGAAACCACTCCCGAAATGGCTAATTATTATGACGTTTTCAAAGACCGGCCTCGTAACCGTATCTCTTTTGCGACCATTAACTGTCACCTGGCATGCTAATAAATAATCTAAAAAATTTTGAACGCAATCAAAGCCGTGAAATTTCCGGTAATCATAATTGGTCGAAAATGGCGCTTCTTGCATCGCGGAAATGATTAAAATGGGTCTAATTTTAGTGTCAGTCGTTATTGTCTCAAAATCAAAATAGCATAACCGTTTCTCATTTGATTTACTTCTAATGGGCGGACGTGACACTCGATTTTGGGATGCTCGATTTTGAAAAAAGCGCATTTGTTGTCGCAATCATGATTACCTTCGTAGTCTTTCCCGCAATTCAAGCACCGTTTTAAAACCTGACAGGTCCCTAGTTCTACGTATTGAGAGAAACAATTTGGTCCGGAAAAATAACGATTACAGTCATAACAACGGGTAGCGTTCTCTATACTAGGGTAGAATTCCGGGCCGCGACACCTGCGGCATTTAAGATTGGGTCCGCAGTCGTGACTTTTTTTCTCTTTGATGTTATAAAAAATGACTAGACAATATTTACAATAATATTTTGCCCCAAACATGGCCGAATACGATCGTACGACGTGGGTGTGTTCTTTAATTTTTAAGAGGAAAATTTGTTTTTCTTTGAAGGGCCCAATAAACTTTTTATCGAAATCATCGTCCGCCGAGATTAATATAATTTGGTAGTCGGGTAAAATATTTTGGAATCGGTTAATGTCTATTATTTCTACGGGACCTTCGGGAACCCCCGCTAGGGTGTGTAATTTTTTGGCTTCAAGTTCTTGTTCAGGTTTTTTCCCGTTTCTAATTGTCTTTAATTGGTATTCGTTAAAACTAGCACCCTGTCCTGAACTTTTCAAATGCTGATAGTCGGCCAAAACTCTACCCACCGCCAGGGCTCTCGTAAAACATAAATTGTCCGTATTTCTAATGGGAATAAATGTGTTACCTTGGTTGATATACTGATCTAGACATTCATAACTTCTTGTTCTAACGCTGCGAGGGGGTCCTATCATAGGAGTATCTTGAAGAAATATTAGGTCGAATCGGAGGTGCGAATCTAAATAAATGGTTTTTACCTTTTCAATCCCAGTTTAAATTCTCTCAGCTGTCAATTATGACGCGGTCAATCTGATTGAAATTAACGTGAATGATACTTTAAAAGTGTTCTATCGGTTGATCTAAAACTTGAAAATACACCTAAAATTGCAGAAGCAATATTGAGGTACAAACCAAACCTGAAATATCGGAATGAGGGCGGTCGAAAAATATAAGACACTCATACCGCTACCTATTTAGTTTAATTTTCTTCTTATTTTTACATGACTATGACGTTTTTGGGTATTATCAAGTGTAAACAAGGTTTCAGTGGATTAGATAATTTTTCCAGTAGTTTTAATAATGTTTAATGGCATATTCCAATGTTTTATGCTCTAATTACGCCCATAGATTAATTATGTTTCGTCTGGTATTCTATTGCACTTCTTTAGAGAGCGTTTTTGTGACTTTTGTCGTGACCGAGGTTTTGCCCGAATTATTTAAATCCAATAATGGTCATACGCATAATTATGATAGAACAAAACTAAATGGAAGTATTAATCTTTCGCCTACCTTTATTCATGTGGTTTTCCGAATTACGAGTAATTTCTTGGCTTTGCGAATTTACGCGCATTTTTTTCTGAAAGATTTTGACCGTAGGTTAGGAAATTATTACCAACGTCAATCTGCCAGAAATCTAAATGTCGGAAAATATAATATATACGGGGCGGTGGAGTACCCGACGCAACAGAATTAAGCTATGGTCGTACCTACGGCGTAAAACAAATGAATATGCTTTTAAACTTTAATAATATTACGGAACAATTACCTAACCCACTAAAAACTTTGTCTACTCATAGATGGTCTACTAATACCCAAAAAATCCAAAATTATATAAATATACAGAGAAAAACATAAATTACAAAGAAAACTAAAGCAGATGGCGATACCAGTCTTATATTTTCAACCGCGTATTTTGAAGTTTCTATTATTTTACCAAAATTTGACTTAGGAAATGTGATTGAAATAATATTATTTCAATAAAATTATATTCAATGATACTACGATACGTGTTTAATCAATTATGAATAGGAAAAGTGATTGAAATTAATATTATTTTAATATTATAAGGGTAATGATCCATTAATTTGGGTGGGGGTGATTATAGCAGACCGATTATTACCGTTTACCAAATTTAAAGATATGTAGATAAATATTAAATATATTTCAACTATTGGCCGGAATTTATTATGATAGTCAGTCTAATTTTTCAAACGTAAAAATGCAACTCCTATATACACGAAATATTGAAGGCGTTTAATCACAATTAATTAAATTATGACGTGGTCAATCTGATTCAAATTACCGTCGATGATACGACATTAAGTGTTACATCGATTGCTATAAAACTTAGAAATGCACCTCCTACAGCAGTATAACGTTCAAACCAACGTTAATTGAAATAACATTGACTGCGTCATAATTTATTTTATCCAAATTAAAATGTCAGACGCGGTCCGCCTTAAACGCCGTCATCCAGATATTTTTGTGTTGGCGATTATTGGCTTGGAATCTACATAATTTGTTTTAATCAAAATTGATTTCGTTAAAAATTATATAAATATTTGACCCTCGTCATTTACCGACTACTTTTAAGGTTGCATCAAGTAATTTAAATATTAAATATTGGTTTTCACCAATACGTGGGGCAAACTAATGTGATATTTGAATTCAGCGATAATTTAAGATTGAGGAACAAGCGCCATCTGTCTTCAAATATTTGATCTTAGACCTTTGAAACCTCAAGGAACTGAGTCGATTTTCTTTACAGGGCAGTGTTGCCAGATTGTGGGAAATTTCCCATATTGTGGGAATTTTTGGGGGCTATTTTGGCTCTGAGGGAAAAAGGTAATTTAAAAAAAACCGATGATTTTGTGGGAATTGTCATGTCTGCGTGTAGTTATACTATGTTTTTTTTAATTTGACTATCAATAAAAGGCCAAAATTATCTAGAGCATTGTATTTTCGTGAATTTTAGCATTTTATCTATACTATATTCCTAAGGGTCTTATGTCTGTATGTCTGTCTTGCGTCTGTTTCTCTATAGACGTCCGAGCCGTTCAACCTAGGACCTCCAAATTTATCACAGCTATGCTTATGGCGCAAAGGCAGCGAGTCGCGCTATTTTCATCGATTTCCAATTAAGTTATTTCATTAAATAATGTATTTTTGCCCCTGGAAAGGTGCAGTAAATCCTGCAACCAACATACACCTATACAACCAATATTTTCAGTCAATTTAGTTGCTTCGCTGGGGGGGGGGAGAGTTTTGTTTATGCCAGGACTCAGTCTCCATGGGATTTTAGTTCTAGCAGGCTCCTAAAAATATTCCCGTGCCAAACAAAAATCAGGTTGGTTGCTCTTAAAGAGTTGGCTAATGATATCCTATCTCCTAAGAAGCGCAATGTTCCTATTAAAGAACGACCTCTGATGTTTACTAGTCATGAAAGTATTCAAAGACATTTTAAATCTAGTCCTCTGACCATTTTTTGGATGATAATAAATGCCTTTTTGCGCAAACAATTAACCGCGAAGTTTCTGACATAAATGAAACAAGCTTAAAAACTTTGAAAAAACCAGAACACACTTGTAAAAATGTTGATGACGCTTATGAAAACACGGAAAATGAGACTGAATTACGTTGTACAAGATGCAAAGATTTTTATGCGAAATATATCGATGTTAATTCGGATTTAAAAAGGAAGCTGGCAGATCTTACCGAACAAGAATCGGAATCGCTGATCTGGAGTCAAAGCAGGAAGCTAAGAATTACCGCTTCAGTTGCGAATAACGTGCCTAAAAGAAAAACAACAGACCCAAAAAATTGTCTTCGGAAACATTTGGAGCTTAAGAAGCTATGAACCGGGGCATATTACTAAAAGATACTGCACGTGAAGCCTTCAAAAACATTACTGACTTCCCACTAATTTTAATTTTACGTTCAAATCCGTGGTTATCCGCTAGTCCAAATGCGTTAATTTACGATGATTCAATTTTTGAATTAAAATGCCCTAATGTTGCCAATGCCAGGGAATTAGTAGAAAGTGGAAAATATCAGGTCAAGTTACGTATAGATAAAAATGGAGATAATGAGATTTATTTTAAAGAATCGAGTGATTATTATTGTCAAGTGCAATTAACATTATTCTGTACCTCGTGTTATTTTTTTGTTTATGCTGAAAAAAGCCCTGTAATTGTTAATGTGGAGTATGATGAACGAATTTGTATGAGGAAAATAAGATTTCTGAGCGATTTTTATTTTAAAACTATGTTACCCTTCATTGAAGAAAATGTAGAATTGGGAAATGTAAAAATTGGAAAAGAATACGAAAAATTTTGTGAATTATGAGTTTTTTTTATTATACTTAGACAGGAAAAAGCAATAAAATTTATATTGGAGGCTGTGATACTATTGGTGTTTGTAAATTACATAATGCAGCACATGTTACGACAATATGATCTAAAACCTTCAACGTTGTTACAGGTAAAACATGTTTAAATATCCGAAAGTTTTTCCATTTACCAATAACAAGTTCAACATGAATCCGAACTGAGGCAATTTTTCTAGTATTATGGACGTCATTTTCTGGTAATTGTTTCTTGCCCTTGGTAAAAGCTGGCATATTTAGCCTAGCATACCGTTCGCTTAACTCGTCCTCAATCAGAAAACCACGATCAGCCATTATTTCATCACCAGGCAAAATATAATCCAGAATTCCGCAGTCATTGGTTATAAATTTATCACTTGCTCTCCCACCATACGTATCAGAAACAAACATTATAAAACCGTTCGGAGAAGTAGCTTTCAGAATTTTTGCTGTGTTCTTTTTTTTATAATTACTAAATGTCAATGCCTTTGTTACATGGGCTCGAGGACGATCAATGAATATTTAAGTTCAATCCAGAATCGCCGTAGTGTGGGGAAATTTTTCCTTGAAAGCCTTAGGCATATTAAGTTGAAGGGTTTCTCTTGGGAGCCATATTACTAACTGTTTTAAACATGCAGACATTTTCCTGATCAACGTATTAAAAATATTACTTGCCAAACTAGTTGATATGCCAAACCGCCTTTCTAAATCTTGAAACAGTAAACCCAAACGTAGTCGCATCAACACTAACAATATTTGGTCAGGAAAATACATTTTGAAGGGTACGTCACAGCTGCTCATAAGAGTTACAACACGAAGAAACATTTCCAAACTCAATCCAGTATAAAACTTGCAATCAGAGGTTTTAAAATATTTACTGCTAAACTGCGGTAAGTCTGTTTGAGTAGCTACAGTGCGAGTTAACTTGGTATTCTTGCAATACTGATGATCATCGTGATGAAAATACTGTCAGCTTGAATCAACCATCTCCAAATTAAATTGACAAGCAATTTCAGACGTCTCAACTTCTTTGTTTCCTAGATTGACATTGTCCACACCTTGATTTACTTCATTCGCAGTACAAGATATAAAGCAGTCTGTATTCAGTTTGGTAATTGTGTCTTCCCTCACGGTACTATATTCACCTTCAGTCATTGGCAATTTTTCTTTTTTAGAAACCTTTATCTCAGGAGTAATTCCACTAATAATACTGTGTCTTTTAAGAGCTCTCCGAGGTTGCTTAATATTTGGTTTTTCATAACCAAGATGTTTGGAAGCAACTCTACATAACTGTGATGGTCGACCACCTTCAAAATGAACTGAGCATGTCTGTTTTAAACATTGTATATAAATACACAAAGATTCACCAGTCAGTGTTTATACTTACAAAATTGGTTTTTTTATTAGGTTGGAAATCTTTTCTGTTTATAGCTTTAACCCAAAGCTTTTTCAAATCTTCATCTTTGGCAACAAACATAGGCAGTCCATATGTAGCAAAGACTTATGTAATTCGCACTCTAAATGCTTCCACCTAGTTAGCTTTTTATTATTATTGGAACATCCAAATAATGCGCAATTGTTTCCCGGCATAATAATCGATATTGAAGCATATATTTTAATTTAATTAAAGGAAAGATCATGTCTTAATCACTTTTCAATAAGGTAAAACCACCTGGCTCTGGCTGCGAACTATTCTAGGCAATATGTAATGGCGGAATTTTCAAGAGAGCAATCGACTACCGTCACGCCATCTAAGGACAAGAGAAGAAGTTAAAATCCAGTATACATTCAAACAAATTCGGCAAACGTAATGATTTTATAGAAAGGCTTATTCTGGTTCTATAAGACCTTTCGAATGTGGTTCCGAAAAATGAAACCTCCTGATTCAGATGGAAACCTCTCGAATTCGAAGTAAACCTTTCCTATGTGGCTCCGAAAAATGAAACCTCCTGATTCAGATGGAAACCTCTCGAATTAGAAGGAAACCTCTCGAATTAGAAGAAAACCTCTCGAATTAGAAGAAAACCTCTCGAATTAGAAGAAAACCTGTCGAATTAGAAGAAAACCTCTCGAATTAGAAGAAAACCTCTCGAATTAGAAGAAAACCTCTCGAATTAGAAGAAAACCTGTCGAATTAGAAGAAAACCTCTCGAATTAGAAGAAAACCTCCCAATTTAGAACCTAAGCTCCAAAATTTAGAACTAAAATTACGAAAGACGTTGTTTTTCTCTTTCCTCTCATTTTCATAATCTTAATTAGTTGTTCCAATATGTTTTTTTCTATTTCTTATATCTTTGATAAATGGTTAAGAAATATAAATATTAGTTACCCAGAAAGTATAACTTCTGACCAATTTTATTAGCGCAAATCTAACTCTTGTTAAAGTAAATATCTTTAGGGGCCGCGAAGGTGCCCCTGCTGACTTCCAATCATTCAGCGGCCATTTTATTCGGTTCTGCGAAGGAAAAGTAAGTTGCGGGATTCAGAAGCAAAGGATTGTGGCTCTAACAAGGATACTAGCCGAGGTTAACTCATCGATTTTGTTTAAATTCAGGGATTAGGTAGACCTTCATGTAACATAAAAAACCCCAAAGTGTAAAAATGCGATGGGCTTTAGTTTTACCATGGCAACCGAAAACGTTTTTGACAACTAAAATATTATATTTATCTATGTAAATTAAAGGGGGACGGTCAAGCTTTAACCAGTTAGATAGCCCTATAGCCCATTAAAAACTGAAATTTATGGCGAAAACCGCTTAGTGGTTAATTTTTAAAAAAATAAAGAAATTTCGGAAAATCGAAAAGCGTGCGTCCGCCGCGACACCTGGTGAGAAGTCGGTGAGACAAAAAAAGCAACGTAAAAGCGCGCGCTGCTGAAGACGTAAAAATTTGTTTTTCACACGCGGTGCGTTCCAGTTATAAGAGACTTAAGCCTAAATAGCGCGATTTTAAAAGTTAGGATAGTTCGAAAATCGCTCATATGGGGTTAGGGGCGCTGGCAGCAGCCCCTTAGATGGCGGAGAAAATTCAAACCCAAACACCTGGCGTTATTTTTCGTTTAAACATTTTGAGCCAAAGCTATTGTTTCAAGACAAAAAAGGTTCGTGTTAGTATATTGAACGTCTTGTTAATCTTTTGATACGGAAATAAGGCCATATTTGGAAAAGCTTGGCCATTCCCCTTTAACACGGCAAAATCGAAGTTTCTTATGACATTATTGAAATTTTTTTTTAAACAACGATGGTTAAATTTGGTAAAATATATAGTTTTGGGTAAATATCTAATTTTTGGGAAAATATCTAATTTTGGGTAAATATCTAATTTTTGGGAAAATATCTAATTTTGGGAAAATATCTAATTTTGGGAAAATATCTAATTTTGGGAAAATATCTAATTTTGGGAAAATATCAAATTTTGAGAAAATATCTAATTTTGGGAAAATATCTAATTTTTGGGAAAATATCTAATTTTGGGTAAATATCTAATTTTTGGGAAAATATCTAATTTTGGGAAAATATCTAATTTTGGGAAAATATCTAATTTTGGGAAAATATCTAATTTTGGGAAAATATCTAATTTTGGGAAAATATCTAATTTTGGGAAAATATCTAATTTTGGGAAAATATTTAATTTTGGGAAAATATTTAATTTTGGGAAAATATCTAATTTTGGGAAAATATCTAATTTTGGGAAAATATCTAATTTTGGGAAAATATCTTATTTTGGGAAAATATCTAATTTTGGGAAAATATCTAATTTTGGTATTCGCATGTGACGAAGATCGGGTCTATTTCCAAACCAATGTTCAAAAGGCGTCTTCTCTAGTGCCCTACTAGGTAATCTGTTGTGAATATAGCAGCTCATCTTTACTGCTTCTCCCCAGTATCTCCCGTTCTGTTGTGGCGTATACGGTGCTGTTAGCTCCCATTGAATTCCCTCTTTTTGTAGAAAATCTTTAATCTCTCTGTGTACGTATTATCCGCCTCTGTCCGAGCGAAAACACTTCGGTTCTCTATTGCACTTTGTTTCACAAGACCTTACGAAGTTTCTAACCTTTTCGGCGACTTCGTTTTTCGTCTTAATGAGCTCAACCGTAGTGTACCTGCTTTGATCATCTATAAGCGTAAGAATGTATTTATTTCCTCCTGGCGTTACCGTCTGCTTTGACCCACATAAGTCTGTGTGGATCAAGTCAAAAATCCTATTCGACCTTGTCTTTGAAGTTGGAAATGGTAAACGTGCCATTTTGCCTTCAATGCAGGTTTCGCAAACCCTCGCCGTGATGCATTTTGTGATCTGTATTCCGGTACCAAGCTCTTTATTGACAAAAGTCTTGAGAGCTTCCGGATCTCTATGTCCGATCCTACGGTGCCAGAGGTGGATACATTCTTTCGATTATCCGCTATGTGTCAACATAGCCCCTTCCGGTTGATCCAACAAAACCTCTGCCGGTTGATCCAATCTATAAAAAACAAGTTGCCGTTGCTACGATTTTACCATTGGTTTCTTCGAGCGTGCAAAAATCGTTTACGAACTTGATGTGCAATCCGTGTTTGCTTAATTTGCCTACGGACAGCAAACTACCCTTTAATTGTGGTACGTACAACACGTCCGTGACAGTTACGTTACTCAGCTTCTTTTTCATCTCGCAACATCTTAAATTTCCGAAACCCTTTCCGACGACGTCTAAAGTAGCGTCATTAGCAGTGTAAACTTTATCTACATAAGTCGTGTAAATGTTCGTGAAAAATGTTTTGTCATTAGTCATATGACATGTCGCACCTGAGTCAACGTACCAAGCCTTTTCATGCCGTTGAATCGATATCTTAAAAAGTACATGGCGTTCGTCATCTTGCGTTATCAAACTCGCCTTGTCTTTCTGTTTATCACTTTTCTTTGGTCCGCTTGTAAAACAAAACAGGTTACTTCATAGAAAGCAAGTTTGGTTAAGATCAAGTAAAGTTTATTTTGTTTAAATCTTAAAATTAACGATTGCTTACAGTAAAATATTTTTTTGATTTGAACGGGTTCCTTTTACCAAATCAAAGATGGAAATAACAGAAAGCACCCCGCACACCGTCTATGGGAAAATGTCTTTCGGCCAATATTTATGGAATTTGTATATGTTGTCCTCCTGATCATGCTGAGCAAAAGTGTTAAAAGGCCCAAAGTCGCCGCTACTGACCCTCAAAGATCGAAATAACCATAGTAATTCTCTATTGTTTTTCTAATTAACTTTTTGTCAGAAGTGTATGATTTGAAGTATGTATCTCATATAGTAACAACGATATCGATGTTATTGTACTCTGCTTGCTAGCCAGATTTATTAGCTGCCCATCTCGTCTTCTCTACTAGAAATCAGGTATAAGTTGCCATTCGCGTGTTTCATGCGGGAAGGGTTGCCATTCGCGTGTTTAATGCGGGCAGCGTTGCTATTCGTGTGTTTCATGCGGGTAGGGTTCTACAGTCGAGATACGACTGGCCCAACCGTTCGTGGAATACGTTGCCAGTCGCCACTATATGAGCTTAGATACTTCAAATCATACACTTCTGACAAAAAGTTAATTAGAAAAACAATAGAGAATTACTATGGTTATTTCGATCTTTGAGGGTCAGTAGCGGCCGAGATATTGATTTGGCGACTTTGGGCCTATTGACACTTTTGTTTAGCATGATCAGGAGGACAACATATCCAAATTTCCTAAACATTGGCCGAAAGCCATTTTGCCATAGAAGTTGTGCGGGGTCCTTTGACGGCCCAATCTCGAAAGAGGCGTCGAAGATCTACAAATTGTCGTAACGCAGATTTCAAGATAATTCGTTGCGATTACGTCAAAATAGATGGAAATATTAGAAAAACAATATTAATTATTAATATTATTAATTAGTTTCACTTAGCACTTTTGTATTTCTTTTGTTCGTCACGAGTCCTTTGGTATCGTTAAAATTTACCGGGTTAAATAATTTACAACGGTTAAAATCTCCAAGAAAAATGTTGGTTGTTATCATTAAAAATACCAAATCAAAGAGATAAATAAAAAATTAAAGAAAGGAAGAATGACGGCCCCCTCTCAAAAGCGGCGTGGGAGATCAACAAATTGTCGTAATGCAAATCTCAAGGCCATTCCTTCCGATTTCGTCATATTTTAGAAATTTCAGATGTATAGTATTGTTTAGCACCGTTTTATTTTATTTCGTCACGAGTCCTTTTGTAGCGGTGAAATTACCCGGTGAAAATTTCATTACTAACGGTCAATATATCCAGGAAAGAATGCACGTTAACCCGCCAAAAACAATCACTCGTTAATCCCAAAGGAAATTATTCTACTACTACAAAATACGTATTTTATCGTGAATAAAGGTAGGCAAAATATTAATACTTTCATTTAGTTTTGTTCTATCATAAGGATGAGTATGATCTTTATTGGATCTAAGCTAAATATTTCGAGATAAACCTCGGTCACGAAAACACAGTTGTTTAAAAAATCAATGCGTCCCCGATAACAGCGGTGCACCTAACCCTCTATGGAATCTTTTACTTTATTCACTAAGCCATGAAATACACAAACACCCATCGGTTATACCCCGGAATAACTTCTATAGTTTTTTTTAATAATTGTGCGCGGTTTGACCATTGAGTTGTATATATTCCCAACTCAATGGGTTTGACTTTGACACCAGTTAATCTGCCATAAATCTAAAAGTTGGAAATGATAAAGAACACCGTGAACACGGTGCAGTAGATTACTCGACGAAACAGAAATAATATATGGGCGTAACTACGTCGTAAAACATTAGAAATTGCTTTTAAACTATAATAAAATTACAGGGAAAATTATTTAATCCACTGAAAATTTGGTAAACAATTTATGATAACCAAAAAAGTCATAGTAATATAAAAATACGAAGACAAGTAAATAGGTGGCGCTACCAGTGTTTTATATTTTTCGACCGTCTTCATCCCGATATTTTAGGTTTGGTTTGAACGTCAATATTCTTTCTGTTATTGGAGGTGCATTGCTAAATTTGATATCAATCGATATCATTGACCTTAAATAAGTCGCAAAATTTTCCTGAAAATGACTGAGGTCTTTTTTCCGGAAAATTTTGCCTATTTTTCCGGAAAAAAGTTTTAATTCCATGATTAGTCAAGTATTGTTTGCAAATTTAAATAAAGCGGCATTTTCGTCTCATTTTTTCGAATCTATAAGTAAAACTAAACCTCTAGACTAGCTTTAAACTGATAAACAATGTAACACTATTAATGTTTTGTAGTATGTTTACTGTTATTAGCAGGGTTCGAATAAAAAAAAACCCACTTAAAAAACCCCATGCAAAGTTTTGAATTTTAAAAAACACGAGTGGAAAAGTTTTAGATATTTATTATTTTATAAATTTAAAAATATTCTTACAACTAAATCTTTATAGAGTAATGGCACTGTGACGTCCTAGTACGTCACCCATGCTCTTTCCTATAGATAAAAAATTTGCGACTAAAATGGCGGCCATGGCCAAAGCTACAGAGTGTTACTACTCGATTAGGCTATTAGACAGGCTAATAGCCTAATAGGCTAATTTAGCCTATTACCAGTGTTTTGGTTCAGCGCGGAAATATCTATAGACTTTCACAAGTTTCATTGCCTTTTAAATTAAATTGTTATTATATTTAATAAACATAACATATTTAATAAACAATAATAATTTAATAAACAATAATAATTTAATAAACAGTAATAATTTAATAAACAATAATAATTTAATAAATATAATATATTTCATATTTTTAAATTAAAATACCCAATAAAACCCGAAAAAACCCACTGGGCTGGGTATTTAAAAAAACGGGTTTTTTAAACCCTGGTTATTAGACATTTTCGATCGTTAAAAAGTTAATAAAATTAAAAACCCTTAAAAAGCAATTTGTTTATATTTTATTTTTTCGATTTACCGGAAATGTTTCCGCATTTTATTTTTCCGGAAAATTAACAACAATAATTAATCCAAATGAAAATGTTGGTAGCGGTCCGTTTTAACCCCCTTCAATGTTTCGTCTATTTAGACATTTTAAATCAATCGATAGAACACCTATAGGTGGTATTCACGAGAAGATGGCGGCCATTACACTAAGGTAGATAGTCATGGGGAAAGGGGGATGACACTAGCCTTCCACTACAGCGATGATGACGTTACGAGAATACACCCTATTAATTTAATCTACATTTGTTCTTTACTGAGGTTTAATCGAACTGCGTACACAAAGTAATCGGTACCCAAATACGAAATGATTCGTAGTTGGGTGGTCCTCACCACCGCGTGACTGTCGTGTCAAAATAAGGGTTAAAACTAGACACATTTAGTACTAAATTAAAGAATCAAGATTAGTTTATCAGTTAGGACATAGTCTAAACCTTGATTTAACAAGGTTTTTGCCCAGCTCTAAGGTACCTTTAAAGGTTACTTTTAGTCTTCGTACAGGAGCATCGCAGCTGCCCTCGAGTTGCTAAAGAACTAAAATGAAAATAAGTTCGGTTTATACACTGCCTTCTATAATACTAGGCCTAGAAATGGTAGCTACGTCGATTTTTTAAAGGACATTTTCAAACTGACATGATTTTCGCGCTAGATGTCGCTCTCTTGGGTTTTTTGGTTTGGGGTAAAAAAGGTTAAACGGCTTCGGCCAATCAGCAGTCTCCGGTCACTGGTGGCTTCAAAACCATAAATGTATTTTTTTTAATGGATTAAAAAACATGTAAAAGATCCAAGCTTATTATTAAATAGGTTTTTTTTACTAAATCTATTTCATTATTTGTCCTATAAATTGAATTTTGACATAATTAAAGTGTATTTTCGCTATTAATATTTAAATATTTCGCGTACGTTTGAATTTCCCGCACTTTCCCTACCCAAAAAAGAGACCTCTATCGGATATTTCAAAATCGTTACCGCCACCCCCTTGTTTTTCTTACTTCTAGGCCTAGTATTGTAGAAGGCAGTGGTTTATAAATAGCTTGAATACTCGCTGCTCAAAAATAAATAAATGTTAACCCAAGTCGCCAATCTAACAAATTATTTTTAAATTTTTTTAGGTTTTACGTGCACTACTGTCAGTTGTCTGATAATTCTACTTTACCATCGAGTACCTAAAAATTCGTAATACTAAAATATTAATATTTTATAATTAAGTCAACTAACTAATACTAAATTACCCGCAATCTAGTGCATGCTTTCGCCAGGTTGTTGCGGATACATTTAATTATGGGAGGGGCTATTTATAAATTAGTCGGAAAAAAATCTATTAACTGTTTATTTATGGATATTATTCGCGACTATTATACGATTTAATATTCAACAAATAAGTTTTTTTATTATTTTCGGATATGGATATAAAAGAAATTAACGGAAAAAGTCTTATCCGAACGCCGAGCCCTATGTCAGGGGTGTCGCGAAAAAAATAAATAACCCTAGTTATCGCGTGGATGTTCAAAACTGAGGGTTATTTCTCGATGCACCATCCGAGACTAGAGCATCAACTATTACTCAACATTGAGATTGAACCCTTCTCTACAACCTTGGTATGCCTGTACTGTTGGTATGCGCACTAAATTAAACATTTAATTTCTATCACTTTTCCTCTGTCAAATTTGAGTAAATTAAAGGGTAATGCAAAAAACGCGGTCGTTAAGTTAGACACCAGTAGCACCATCTATATAGGTTTTTAATCATTTCGGATTTTTCCACGTATTTTAACATTAGTATGGCTGTTTAATTATTATAAATAGTAAACAAAGTTTTAGTGAATCAGATAATTTTTCCGTAACTTTAATTACGTTTAAAAGCAAATTCTAACGTTTTACGCCGTAGTTAAATAAATGGCTTATTTTTCGTCGGGTACTCTACGGTTCCGTGAATTCTATATTTTCAAACTTTCATAATTCTGGCAGATCAAGGCTAGTAAATAAATTCGCAATAAAAGGGACAGGATTACCAGTAAACAATGTAGCTTAGAAAATGGCTGTTCAACTCTTCGGTCCCATTGTACAACGGATACCCGACAACGAAATGCTTTAGACAAAACCTTTTCCGAATCACAACTTTTGCGTGGAAACGAGTTAACGACGACGAATATTGTATTACATGTAGGCACTATTTCATTTGCTCAAATGAAGATAAATTATGAAACTGGAAACGATAAAAGTTAAAATCGAAATACCCCCGATTTAAAACTATGAAGGTTGGTAATTAGCGAAAGTGAGTGAGTGTGATTTCTCTTTTAAGCAAATATAACAAACCGTTGAAAGGCTATTGAAACCTTATTGAAATAATTCAATTACAGGCCTAGTTCGAGATCTTTTCTAGTGTTGTAAGTTCCCGCTCGGTAAAATTTCCGGAAAATGACCGACGCCTTTTTCCCGGAAAATTTTCCGTATTTTTCCAAAAAAATAAAAAAGGTTTAATTCCATGATTAGTGTAATATATGGTTTGCAAATTTAAATAAAGCGGCATTTTCGACTCATTTTATAGAATCTAAAAGTAAAACTAAACCTCTAGACTAGTTTTAACTGATTAACAATGCAACACTATTAATGTTTAGTAGTATGTTTACTGTTATTAGACATTTTATATCGATCAAAAGTTAAAAAAATTAAAAATCCTTAAAAAGTAATTTATGTTTAATTTTTTTAATTTTCCCATTTGCAAAAAAAAATTTCCGAAAAGTTTCTGGAAATTTTTCCGTATTTAATTTTCCGGAAAATTAACAACCCTAATCTTTTCTATTATTCACCCAATAACGTACTCCTCCTTCAAAGTCAATTACCCACCCGAGGGTCGAGCATTCCGAAACCCAAGGTCCAGTTGATTGTATTTACGGATTTCCTTAAATTTGTATATTTTTATAAAATAATCTAATCTGTTTGAGAATTTTGTGGATTTATGGATTTTTCTCTTTGATTTTGTGGATTTTGTCTCTAAATTTTGTTTCTTGATTAAAAAACCAGCCAGCTTGGAATCCGGATCATCGACAGCCTTCCAGAGACCCGGTGCCCACAAATGAGTTCCACCACCACACCCGAATAGGAGAGACCAAGTTTGTAAAGGAGTACGCGTGTATGACCAGGCTTTGCATTCTGCGGAAACTGGGTGGCGACAGTTAGAAGACGAAGAGGCCAATATCATGAGCGCCCACAGACTAATCTTAGAGGTTTTATTCCCTTTGTAACTGTATGGTAAAGCCCAGGATGATATCGTCCGGGCACAAAATGAATTCTACTAGGCTTAGACCATTATTACTAGCTAGGCTCAAAACAAGATAATGATAACGTGAATGTCTTATCAACAATGTAATGCACGTTTCCCGATGTTGTTACTGAATAAAGTGAATAACCTACTTATTTCCTTACGAAAACTGTCAGCGCATCCGCATCTTCCAGTACACAAAAGAAAATAATAAATAAAGACTTACGAATGAAACTTCAGATGCAGTTAGTTACTTTCACACATTAGTTTATCAGTAGAATTGTATAACTGGGAACTACAACCTATGAATTCGCAACAATTGCCCTGAGCTCAGTCCGCTGTGCCTGCCTTACCATTAGCTTTTTTCCTATAGGACGTCTGTTAGCAATTTTAAATGCTTATCCTTGATTCCTCTGATGTTAGTCAACAATATTTAATTTTTACGAAACATTTCGTGATTGCTAATATAGGAATTTTATTTTGTTCAGGCTTTTCTAAAAGTGGTCTTCATCGAAAACCAACGCTTCAAATCCTCCCAGTCGTAGCAGCGAGACAGATTCATCAACCAAAAGAGACTTCATGCAGAACTTAAAACTCGAATCTGGCAAAATGAGCAGCCAAGAAGAAAAGAAACACAAGTGCACTGAGTGCGTCTATGCCACGAACGAAAAGGGAAATTATATTGCTCACAAAAGAAAACATACCAGCGAAAAACCATTTCAATCTGAACAGTGTCGTAATGTATTTACACAAAAGAGCTATTTGATTTCTCATAAAAGAACTCGCACGGGCGAGAAACCATTTCAATGTGACCAGTGTAGAAAGGCTTTTTCACGAAAGAGCAATTTGATTTCCCATAAAATAACTCACACGGGCGAGAAACCTTTTCAATGTGATCAGTGTAATAAAGCATTTTCACGAAAGAACGATTTGATTTCCCATAAAAGAACTCACACGGGCGAGAAACCTTTTCAATGTGACCAGTGTAATAAAGCATTTTCACAAAAGCGTCATTGCATTTCCCACAAAAAAACTCACACGGGCGAGAAACCATTTCAATGTGACCAGTGTACTTACGCATCTACACAAAAAACCCATTTGAATACCCACAAAAGAACTCACACGGGCGAGAAACCTTTTCAATGTGACCAGTGTAATTACACATCTACACAAAAAACCCATTTGAATACCCACAAAAGAACTCACACGGGCGACCGCCCTTTTAAATGTGACCAGTGTAGTTACGCATCTTCGTACAAGAACCGTTTGATTATTCACCTAAGAACTCACACTGGCGACACGAGAGAGAAACCATCTGGATCTCCAAAGCGGCAATACCGGGCCAGACACGAAACAAATTTAATTTACCACGAAAATGTGCGTAAAGCTAAAAGGGCGAGGCCACACAAGTGCCGAATTTGCGACCCAAACCTTCGAAATCATGGTCTTCCAGAAAACCAAAGTGGCGCTTCGACCAGTCACGACCCAGATCCACGACACAGAACACCTTCACGACCACGGCTAATTGAGAGCCTTTGTCGTCAATGGGGAGTTAGTTCTTGTTCGGTGCAGCTACGACGCGTGACCAATGAACAGATTCAATCTGGAACCAAGAGATCTGAATCCGCCCACATCGTAAAATCCGAAGTCCCTGACCCGGACGCCGACCCAACCGCGACCATAGCCATTAAGAGGGAAGCGGTCCTTGGCACTGACAGCCTCGCGGTTGATGTCAGCGCCATCAAAAGAGAGCCCCTTTATGACTACATGGAGCTCGTGGGTGTTCCGTCAGTCGTCAAACTAGAAGATTTGGGATATCGGCCATATGAGGATAACAGCCAGGGTTTCTCAATCAACGCGGACACCCTTGTAAAGGTCGAACGCGCTTCCGAAGAAAACTTGTAGAGGTTAACGGTAATAGTGAGAGTACGGAGCTGTTGGCTCGCGTGGCTTGCAGGGCTTGCCACCACCCTCCTACGCATTGTAACCCGGCCACCTGAATTAAAGGCTTTAAAAGTCGCTCGATGACTTAGACCTAAGGTGGTGCCTTGGGTGCTGATTATTATTAAAACATTTGGTTTTTCTGTCATTTTAATATCATCTTTTTATTAAAAACACGAAGAACATGCGTAAGTAAAAGCTGGTTTATTAAGCTGGAGTATTTAATACTAAAAATCATATGCCTACTGGAACAGCCAAAAATGTAATTGTTTTGAAAATAGTAACATGTATTATCATAGTTTAGTGACAATATAAGGTACAGCAGTTATTAAATAGGAACGTCACACTTCTGATATTTCACACAGTGTAGTTAGTGTTAATCAGCGAATCACGATTGAATCGGCTTAATCGCGATTTCATCGGCTTAATCCATTTAAAGGAAAAGTCCGGGTTGGGTAAAACTTGGGTCTATTTGAAAGATCATGTTTAAATATACTCAAAAATATCAGTCGTAAAATTGTATCTTTTTTAATGACGAAAAATCACGAATATCTCCTTCCTCCTCGAAAATGACTATTATTCATTTTAATCATGATTTAATTTAATTTAATCGGCCAAGAGCCAAGATTTAGTCGAGTGATCAGCCCCTCGGAAAAATCACGAATATCTCCTTCCTCCCCGAAACTGACTATTAATCATTTTAATCATGATTTAATTTAATTGGCCAAGAGCCCAGATTTAATCGAGTGATCAGCCCCTCGGAAAAATCAGGAATAGCTCCTCCCTCCCCGAAATTGACTATTAATCATTTTAATCATGATTTAATTTAATCGGCCAAGAGCCCATGTTTAATCGAGTGATCTGCCCTCGGAAAAACCACGAATATCTCCTCCCTCCCCGAAACTGACTATTAATCATTTTAATCATGATTTCATTTAATTTAATTTAATCGGCCAAGAGCAAGAGCCCAGATTTAATCGAGTGATCTGCCCCTCGGAAAAATCACGAATATCTCCTCCCTCCCCGAAACTTACTATTAATCATTTTAATCATGATTTGATTTAATTTAATCGGCTAAGAGCCCAGATTTAATCGAGTGATCTGCCCCTCGGAAAAATCACGAATATCTCCTCTCTCCCCGAAACTGACTATTAATCATTTTAATCATGATTTGATTAAATTTAATCGGCTAAGAGCCCAGATTTAATCGAGTGATCTGCCCCTCGGAGAAATCACGAATATCTCCTAGCTCCCCGAAACTGACTATTAATCATTTTAATCATGATTTAATTTAATTGGCCAAGAGCCCAGATTTAATCGAGTGATCAACCCCTCGGAAAAATCACGAATATCTTCTCCCTCCCCGAAACTGACTATTAATCATTTTAATCATGATTTAATTTAATCGGCCAAGAGCCCAGATTTAATCGAGTGAATTGCCCCTCGGAAAAATCACGAATATCTCATCCCTCCCCGAAACTGACTATAAATCATTTTAATCATGATTTGATTTAATTTAATCGGCTAAGAGCCCAGATTTAATCGAGTGATCTGCCCCTCGGAAAAATCACGAATATCTTCTCTCTCCCCGAAACTGACTATTAATCATTTTAATCATGATTTGATTAAATTTAATAGGCTAAGAGCCCAGATTTAATCGAGTGATCTGCCCCTCGGAAAAATCACGAATATCTCCTCCCTCCCCGAAACTGACTATTAATCATTTTAATCATGATTTAATTTAATTGGCCAAGAGCCCAGATTAAATCGAGTGATCTGCCCCTCGGAAAAATCACGAATATCTCCTCCATAATCGAAACTGACTATTAATCATTTTAATCATGTTATAATTTTATTTAATCGGCCAAGAGCCCAGATTTAATCGAGTGATCAGCCCCTTGGAAAAATCACGAATATCTCCTCCCTCCCCGAAACTGACTTTTAATCATTTTAATCATGATTTAATTTAATCGGCCAAGAGCCCAGATTTAATTGACTGATCTGCCCCTCAGAAAAATCACGAATATCTCATCCCTCCCCGAAACTGACTATTAATCATTTTAATCATGATTTGATTTAATTTAATCGGCCAAGAGCCCATGTTTAATCGAGTGATCTGCCCTCGGAAAAATCACGAATATCTCCTCCCTCCCCGAAACTGACTATTAATCATTTTAATCATGATTTAATTAAATCGGTCAAGAGCCCAGATTTAATCGAACGATCAGCCCCTCGGAAAAATCACGAATATCTCCTCCCTCCCCGAAACTGACTATTAATCATTTTAATCATGATTTAATTTAATCGGCCAAGAGCCCAGATTTAATCGAGTGAATTGCCCCTCGGAAAAATCACGAATATCTCATCCCTCCCCGAAACTGACTATAAATCATTTTAATCATGATTTGATTTAATTTAATCGGCTAAGAGCCCAGATTTAATCGAGTGATCTGCCCCTCGGAAAAATCACGAATATCTCCTCTCTCCCCGAAACTGACTATTAATCATTTTAATCATGATTTGATTAAATTTAATAGGCTAAGAGCCCAGATTTAATCGAGTGATCTGCCCCTCGGAACAATCACGAATATCTCCTCCCTCCCCGAAACTGACTATTAATCATTTTAATCATGATTTAATTTAATCGGCCAAGAGCCCAGATTTAATCGAGTGAATTGCCCCTCGGAAAAATCACGAATATCTCATCCCTCCCCGAAACTGACTATAAATCATTTTAATCATGATTTGATTTAATTTAATCGGCTAAGAGCCCAGATTTAATCGAGTGATCTGCCCCTCGGAAAAATCACGAATATCTTATCTCTCCCCGAAACTGACTATTAATCATTTTAATCATGATTTGATTAAATTTAATAGGCTAAGAGCCCAGATTTAATCGAGTGATATGCCCCTCGGAAAAATCACGAATATCTCCTCCCTCCCCGAAACTGACTATTAATCATTTTAATCATGATTTAATTTAATTGGCCAAGAGCCCAGATTAAATCGAGTGATCTGCCCCTCGGAAAAATCACGAATATCTCCTCCATAATCGAAACTGACTATTAATCATTTTAATCATGTTATAATTTTATTTAATCGGCCAAGAGCTCAGATTTAATCGAGTGATCAGCCCCTTGGAAAAATCACGAATATCTCCTCCCTCCCCGAAACTGACTTTTAATCATTTTAATCATGATTTAATTTAATCGGCCAAGAGCCCAGATTTAATTGACTGATCTGCCCCTCAGAAAAATCACGAATATCTCATCCCTCCCCGAAACTGACTATTAATCATTTTAATCATGATTTGATTTAATTTAATCGGCCAAGAGCCCATGTTTAATCGAGTGATCTGCCCTCGGAAAAATCACGAATATCTCCTCCCTCCCCGAAACTGACTATTAATCATTTTAATCATGATTTAATTAAATCGGTCAAGAGCCCAGATTTAATCGAACGATCAGCCCCTCGGAAAAATCACGAATATCTCCTCCCTCCCCGAAACTGACTATTAATCATTTTAATCATGATTTAATTTAATCGGCCAAGAGCCCAGATTTAATCGAGTGAATTGCCCCTCGGAAAAATCACGAATATCTCATCCCTCCCCGAAACTGACTATCAATCATTTTAATCATGATTTGATTTAATTTAATCGGCTAAGAGCCCAGATTTAATCGAGTGATCTGCCCCTCGGAAAAATCACGAATATCTCCTCTCTCCCCGAAACTGACTATTAATCATTTTAATCATGATTTGATTAAATTTAATAGGCTAAGAGCCCAGATTTAATCGAGTGATCTGCCCCTCGGAAAAATCACGAATATCTCCTCCCTCCCCGAAACTGACTATTAATCATTTTAATCATGATTTAATTTAATTGGCCAAGAGCCCAGATTAAATCGAGTGATCTGCCCCTCGGAAAAATGACGAATATCTTCTCCCTCCCCGAAACTGACTATTAATCATTAAATCATGATTTAATTTAATCGACCAAGAGCCCAGATTTAATCGAGTGATCAGCCCCTTTGAAAAAGCACGAATATCTCCTCCCTCCCCGAAACTGACTATTAATCATTTTAATCATGATTTAATTTAATCGGCCAAGAGCCCAGATTTAATCGACTGATCTGCCCCTCAGAAAAATCACGAATATATCATCCCTCCCCGAAACTGACTATTAATCATTTTAATCATGATTTGATTTAATTTAATCGGCCAAGAGCCCATGTTTAATCGAGTGATCTGCCCTCGGAAAAATCACGAATATCTCCTCCCTCCCCGAAACTGACTATTAATCATTTTAATCATGATTTAATTAAATCGGTTAAGAGCCCAGATTTAATCGAACGATCAGCCCCTCGGAAAAATCACGAATATCTCCTCCCTCCCCGAAACTGACTATTAATCATTTTAATCATGATTTAATTTAATCGGCCAAGAGCCCAGATTTAATCGAGTGAATTGCCCCTCGGAAAAATCACGAATATCTCATCCCTCCCCGAAACTGACTATAAATCATTTTAATCATGATTTGATTTAATTTAATCGGCTAAGAGCCCAGATTTAATCGAGTGATCTGCCCCTCGGAAAAATCACGAATATCTCCTCTCTCCCCGAAACTGACTATTAATCATTTTAATCATGATTTGATTAAATTTAATAGGCTAAGAGCCCAGATTTAATCGAGTGATCTGCCCCTCGGAAAAATCACGAATATCTCCTCCCTCCCCGAAACTGACTATTAATCATTTTAATCATGATTTAATTTAATTGGCCAAGAGCCCAGATTAAATCGAGTGATCTGCCCCTCGGAAAAATGACGAATATCTTCTCCCTCCCCGAAACTGACTATTAATCATTAAATCATGATTTAATTTAATCGACCAAGAGCCCAGACTTAATCGAGTGATCAGCCCCTTTGAAAAAGCACGAATATCTCCTCCCTCCCCGAAACTGACTATTAATCATTTTAATCATGATTTAATTTAATCGGCCAAGAGCCCAGATTTAATCGACTGATCTGCCCCTCAGAAAAATCACGAATATATCATCCCTCCCCGAAACTGACTATTAATCATTTTAATCATGATTTGATTTAATTTAATCGGCCAAGAGCCCATGTTTAATCGAGTGATCTGCCCTCGGAAAAATCACGAATATCTCCTCCCTCCCCGAAACTGACTATTAATCATTTTAATCATGATTTAATTTAATCGGCCAAGAGCCCAGATTTAATCAAGTGATCTGCCCCTCGGAAAAATCACGAATATCTCCTCCATAATCGAAACTGACTATTAATCATTTTAATCATGTTATAATTTTATTTAATCGGCCAAGAGCCCAGATTTAATCGAGTGATCAGCCCCTTGGAAAAATCACGAATATCTCCTCCCTCCCCGAAACTGACTTTTAATCATTTTAATCATGATTTAATTTAATCGGCCAAGAGCCCAGATTTAATCGACTGATCTGCCCCTCAGAAAAATCACGAATATCTCATCCCTCCCCGAAACTGACTATTAATCATTTTAATCATGATTTGATTTAATTTAATCGGCCAAGAGCCCATGTTTAATCGAGTGATCTGCCCTCGGAAAAATCACGAATATCTCCTCCCTCCCCGAAACTGACTATTAATCATTTTAATCATGATTTAATTAAATCGGTCAAGAGCCCAGATTTAATCGAACGATCAGCCCCTCGGAAAAATCACGAATATCTCCTCCCTCCCCGAAACTGACTATTAATCATTTTAATCATGATTTAATTTAATCGGCCAAGAGCCCAGATTTAATCGAGTGATCAGCCCCTTGGAAAAATCACGAATATCTCCTCCCTCCCCGAAACTGACTTTTAATCATTTTAATCATGATTTAATTTAATTGGCGAAGAGCCCAGATTTAATCGAGTGATCAGCCCCTCGGAAAAATCACGAATATCTCCTCCCTCCCCGAAACTCACTATTAATCATTTTAATCATGATTTAATTTAATCGACCAAGAGCCCAGATTTAATCAAGTGATCAGCCCCTCGGAAAAATCACGAATATCTCCTCCCTCCCCGAAACTGACTATTAATCATTTTAATCATGATTTAATTTAATCGGCCAAGAGCCCATGTTTAATCGAGTGATCTGCCCTCGGAAAAACCACGAATATCTCATCCCTCCCCGAAACTGACTATTAATCATTTTAATCATGATTCAATTTAATCGGCCAAGAGCCCAGATTTAATCGAGTGATCTGCCCCTCGGCAAAATCACGAATATCTCCACTCCCCCCGAAACTGACTATTAATCATTTTAATCTTGATTTAATTTAATCGACCAATAGCCCAGATTTAATCGAGTGATTTGCCCCTCGGAAAAATCACGAATATTCTCTCCCTCCCCGAAACTGACTATTAATCATTTTAATCATGATTTAATTTAATCGGCCAAGAGCCCAGATTTAATCGACTGATCTGCCCCTCAGAAAAATCACGAATATCTCATCCCTCCCCGAAACTGACTATTAATCATTTTAATCATGATTTGATTTAATTTAATCGGCCAAGAGCCCATGTTTAATCGAGTGATCTGCCCTCGGAAAAATCACGAATATCTCCTCCCTCCCCGAAACTGACTATTAATCATTTTAATCATGATTTAATTAAATCGGTCAAGAGCCCAGATTTAATCGAACGATCAGCCCCTCGGAAAAATAACGAATATCTCCTCCCTCCCCGAAACTGACTATTAATCATTTTAATCATGATTTAATTTAATCGGCCAAGAGCCCAGATTTAATCGAGTGATCAGCCCCTTGGAAAAATCACGAATATCTCCTCCCTCCCCGAAACTGACTTTTAATCATTTTAATCATGATTTAATTTAATTGGCGAAGAGCCCAGATTTAATCGAGTGATCAGCCCCTCGGAAAAATCACGAATATCTCCTCCCTCCCCGAAACTCACTATTAATCATTTTAATCATGATTTAATTTAATCGACCAAGAGCCCAGATTTAATCAAGTGATCAGCCCCTCGGAAAAATCACGAATATCTCCTCCCTCCCCGAAACTGACTATTAATCATTTTAATCATGATTTAATTTAATCGGCCAAGAGCCCATGTTTAATCGAGTGATCTGCCCTCGGAAAAACCACGAATATCTCATCCCTCCCCGAAACTGACTATTAATCATTTTAATCATGATTTCATTTAATTTTATTTAATCGGCCAAGAGCCCAGATTTAATCGAGTGATCTACCCCTCGGAAAAAACACGACTATATCCTCCCTCCCCGAAACTGACTTTTAATCATTTTAATCATGATTTAATTTAATTGGCGAAGAGCCCAGATTTAATCGAGTGATCAGCCCCTCGGAAAAATCACGAATATCTCCTCCCTCCCCGAAACTCACTATTAATCATTTTAATCATGATTTAATTTAATCGACCAAGAGCCCAGATTTAATCAAGTGATCAGCCCCTCGGAAAAATCACGAATATCTCATCCCTCCCCGAAACTGACTATTAATCATTTTAATCATGATTTGATTAAATTTAATCGGCTAAGAGCCCAGATTTAATCGAGTGATCTACCCCTCGGAAAAAATCACGAATATCTCCTCCCTCCCCGAAACTGACTTTTAATCATTTTAATCATGATTTAATTTAATTGGCGAAGAGCCCAGATTTAATCGAGTGATCAGCCCCTCAGAAAAATCACGAATATCTCCTCCCTCCCCGAAACTCACTATTAATCATTTTAATCATGATTTAATTTAATCGACCAAGAGCCCAGATTTAATCAAGTGATCAGCCCCTCGGAACAATCACGAATATCTCCTCCCTCCCCGAAACTGACTATTAATCATTTTAATCATGATTTGATTAAATTTAATCGGCTAAGAGCCCAGATTTAATCGAGTGATCTGCCCCTCGGAAAAATCACGAATATCTCCTCCCTCCCCGAAACTGACTATTAATCATTTTAATCATGATTTAATTTAATCGGCCAAGAGCCCAGATTTAATCGAGTGAATTGCCCCTCGGAAAAATCACGAATATCTCATCGCTCCCCGAAACTCACTATTAATCATTTTAATCATGATTTAATTTAATCGACCAAGAGCCCAGATTTAATCAAGTGATCAGCCCCTCGGAAAAATCACGAATATCTCATCCCTCCCCGAAACTGACTATTAATCATTTTAATCATGATTTGATTAAATTTAATCGGCTAAGAGCCCAGATTTAATCGAGTGATCTACCCCTCGGAAAAAATCACGAATATCTCCTCCCTCCCCGAAACTGACTTTTAATAATTTTAATCATGATTTAATTTAATTGGCGAAGAGCCCAGATTTAATCGAGTGATCAGCCCCTCGGAAAAATCACGAATATCTCCTCCCTCCCCGAAACTCACTATTAATCATTTTAATCATGATTTAATTTAATCGACCAAGAGCCCAGATTTAATCAAGTGATCAGCCCCTCGGAACAATCACGAATATCTCCTCCCTCCCCGAAACTGACTATTAATCATTTTAATCATGATTTGATTAAATTTAATCGGCTAAGAGCCCAGATTTAATCGAGTGATCTGCCCCTCGGAAAAATCACGAATATCTCCTCCCTCCCCGAAACTGACTATTAATCATTTTAATCATGATTTGATTTAATTTAATCGGCCAAGAGCCCATGTTTAATCGAGTGATCTGCCCTCGGAAAAATCACGAATATCTCCTCCCTCCCCGAAACTGACTATTAATCATTTTAATCATGATTTAATTTAATCGGCCAAGAGCCCAGATTTAATCAAGTGATCTGCCCCTCGGAAAAATCACGAATATCTCCTCCATAATCGAAACTGACTATTAATCATTTTAATCATGTTATAATTTTATTTAATCGGCCAAGAGCCCAGATTTAATCGAGTGATCAGCCCCTTGGAAAAATCACGAATATCTCCTCCCTCCCCGAAACTGACTTTTAATCATTTTAATCATGATTTAATTTAATCGGCCAAGAGCCCAGATTTAATCGACTGATCTGCCCCTCAGAAAAATCACGAATATCTCATCCCTCCCCGAAACTGACTATTAATCATTTTAATCATGATTTGATTTAATTTAATCGGCCAAGAGCCCATGTTTAATCGAGTGATCTGCCCTCGGAAAAATCACGAATATCTCCTCCCTCCCCGAAACTGACTATTAATCATTTTAATCATGATTTAATTAAATCGGTCAAGAGCCCAGATTTAATCGAACGATCAGCCCCTCGGAAAAATCACGAATATCTCCTCCCTCCCCGAAACTGACTATTAATCATTTTAATCATGATTTAATTTAATCGGCCAAGAGCCCAGATTTAATCGAGTGATCAGCCCCTTGGAAAAATCACGAATATCTCCTCCCTCCCCGAAACTGACTTTTAATCATTTTAATCATGATTTAATTTAATTGGCTAAGAGCCCAGATTTAATCGAGTGATCAGCCCCTCGGAAAAATCACGAATATCTCCTCCCTCCCCGAAACTCACTATTAATCATTTTAATCATGATTTAATTTAATCGACCAAGAGCCCAGATTTAATCAAGTGATCAGCCCCTCGGAAAAATCACGAATATCTCCTCCCTCCCCGAAACTGACTATTAATCATTTTAATCATGATTTAATTTAATCGGCCAAGAGCCCATGTTTAATCGAGTGATCTGCCCTCGGAAAAACCACGAATATCTCATCCCTCCCCGAAACTGACTATTAATCATTTTAATCATGATTCAATTTAATCGGCCAAGAGCCCAGATTTAATCGAGTGATCTGCCCCTCGGCAAAATCACGAATATCTCCACTCCCCCCGAAACTGACTATTAATCATTTTAATCTTGATTTAATTTAATCGACCAAGAGCCCAGATTTAATCGAGTGATTTGCCCCTCGGAAAAATCACGAATATTCTCTCCCTCCCCGAAACTGACTATTAATCATTTTAATCATGATTTAATTTAATCGGCCAAGAGCCCAGATTTAATCGACTGATCTGCCCCTCAGAAAAATCACGAATATCTCATCCCTCCCCGAAACTGACTATTAATCATTTTAATCATGATTTGATTTAATTTAATCGGCCAAGAGCCCATGTTTAATCGAGTGATCTGCCCTCGGAAAAATCACGAATATCTCCTCCCTCCCCGAAACTGACTATTAATCATTTTAATCATGATTTAATTAAATCGGTCAAGAGCCCAGATTTAATCGAACGATCAGCCCCTCGGAAAAATAACGAATATCTCCTCCCTCCCCGAAACTGACTATTAATCATTTTAATCATGATTTAATTTAATCGGCCAAGAGCCCAGATTTAATCGAGTGATCAGCCCCTTGGAAAAATCACGAATATCTCCTCCCTCCCCGAAACTGACTTTTAATCATTTTAATCATGATTTAATTTAATTGGCGAAGAGCCCAGATTTAATCGAGTGATCAGCCCCTCGGAAAAATCACGAATATCTCCTCCCTCCCCGAAACTCACTATTAATCATTTTAATCATGATTTAATTTAATCGACCAAGAGCCCAGATTTAATCAAGTGATCAGCCCCTCGGAAAAATCACGAATATCTCCTCCCTCCCCGAAACTGACTATTAATCATTTTAATCATGATTTAATTTAATCGGCCAAGAGCCCATGTTTAATCGAGTGATCTGCCCTCGGAAAAACCACGAATATCTCATCCCTCCCCGAAACTGACTATTAATCATTTTAATCATGATTTCATTTAATTTTATTTAATCGGCCAAGAGCCCAGATTTAATCGAGTGATCTACCCCTCGGAAAAAACACGACTATATCCTCCCTCCCCGAAACTGACTTTTAATCATTTTAATCATGATTTAATTTAATTGGCGAAGAGCCCAGATTTAATCGAGTGATCAGCCCCTCGGAAAAATCACGAATATCTCCTCCCTCCCCGAAACTCACTATTAATCATTTTAATCATGATTTAATTTAATCGACCAAGAGCCCAGATTTAATCAAGTGATCAGCCCCTCGGAAAAATCACGAATATCTCATCCCTCCCCGAAACTGACTATTAATCATTTTAATCATGATTTGATTAAATTTAATCGGCTAAGAGCCCAGATTTAATCGAGTGATCTACCCCTCGGAAAAAATCACGAATATCTCCTCCCTCCCCGAAACTGACTTTTAATCATTTTAATCATGATTTAATTTAATTGGCGAAGAGCCCAGATTTAATCGAGTGATCAGCCCCTCAGAAAAATCACGAATATCTCCTCCCTCCCCGAAACTCACTATTAATCATTTTAATCATGATTTAATTTAATCGACCAAGAGCCCAGATTTAATCAAGTGATCAGCCCCTCGGAACAATCACGAATATCTCCTCCCTCCCCGAAACTGACTATTAATCATTTTAATCATGATTTGATTAAATTTAATCGGCTAAGAGCCCAGATTTAATCGAGTGATCTGCCCCTCGGAAAAATCACGAATATCTCCTCCCTCCCCGAAACTGACTATTAATCATTTTAATCATGATTTAATTTAATCGGCCAAGAGCCCAGATTTAATCGAGTGAATTGCCCCTCGGAAAAATCACGAATATCTCATCGCTCCCCGAAACTCACTATTAATCATTTTAATCATGATTTAATTTAATCGACCAAGAGCCCAGATTTAATCAAGTGATCAGCCCCTCGGAAAAATCACGAATATCTCATCCCTCCCCGAAACTGACTATTAATCATTTTAATCATGATTTGATTAAATTTAATCGGCTAAGAGCCCAGATTTAATCGAGTGATCTACCCCTCGGAAAAAATCACGAATATCTCCTCCCTCCCCGAAACTGACTTTTAATAATTTTAATCATGATTTAATTTAATTGGCGAAGAGCCCAGATTTAATCGAGTGATCAGCCCCTCGGAAAAATCACGAATATCTCCTCCCTCCCCGAAACTCACTATTAATCATTTTAATCATGATTTAATTTAATCGACCAAGAGCCCAGATTTAATCAAGTGATCAGCCCCTCGGAACAATCACGAATATCTCCTCCCTCCCCGAAACTGACTATTAATCATTTTAATCATGATTTGATTAAATTTAATCGGCTAAGAGCCCAGATTTAATCGAGTGATCTGCCCCTCGGAAAAATCACGAATATCTCCTCCCTCCCCGAAACTGACTATTAATCATTTTAATCATGATTTAATTTAATCGGCCAAGAGCCCAGATTTAATCGAGTGAATTGCCCCTCGGAAAAATCACGAATATCTCATCCCTCCCCGAAACTGACTATAAATCATTTTAATCATGATTTGATTTAATTTAATCGGCTAAGAGCCCAGATTTAATCGAGTGATCTGCCCCTCGGAAAAATCACGAATATCTTCTCTCTCCCCGAAACTGACTATTAATCATTTTAATCATGATTTAATTTAATTTAATCGGCCAAGAGCCCATGTTTAATCGAGTGATCTGCCCTCGGAAAAATCACGAATATCTCCTCCCTCCCCGAAACTGACTATTAATCATTTTAATCATGATTTAATTAAATCGGTCAAGAGCCCAGATTTAATCGAACGATCAGCCCCTCGGAAAAATAACGAATATCTCCTCCCTCCCCGAAACTGACTATTAATCATTTTAATCATGATTTAATTTAATCGGCCAAGAGCCCAGATTTAATCGAGTGATCAGCCCCTTGGAAAAATCACGAATATCTCCTCCCTCCCCGAAACTGACTTTTAATCATTTTAATCATGATTTAATTTAATTGGCGAAGAGCCCAGATTTAATCGAGTGATCAGCCCCTCGGAAAAATCACGAATATCTCCTCCCTCCCCGAAACTCACTATTAATAATTTTAATCATGATTTAATTTAATCGACCAAGAGCCCAGATTTAATCAAGTGATCAGCCCCTCGGAAAAATCACGAATATCTCCTCCCTCCCCGAAACTGACTATTAATCATTTTAATCATGATTTAATTTAATCGGCCAAGAGCCCATGTTTAATCGAGTGATCTGCCCTCGGAAAAACCACGAATATCTCATCCCTCCCCGAAACTGACTATTAATCATTTTAATCATGATTTCATTTAATTTTATTTAATCGGCCAAGAGCCCAGATTTAATCGAGTGATCTACCCCTCGGAAAAAACACGACTATATCCTCCCTCCCCGAAACTGACTTTTAATCATTTTAATCATGATTTAATTTAATTGGCGAAGAGCCCAGATTTAATCGAGTGATCAGCCCCTCGGAAAAATCACGAATATCTCCTCCCTCCCCGAAACTCACTATTAATCATTTTAATCATGATTTAATTTAATCGACCAAGAGCCCAGATTTAATCAAGTGATCAGCCCCTCGGAAAAATCACGAATATCTCATCCCTCCCCGAAACTGACTATTAATCATTTTAATCATGATTTGATTAAATTTAATCGGCTAAGAGCCCAGATTTAATCGAGTGATCTACCCCTCGGAAAAAATCACGAATATCTCCTCCCTCCCCGAAACTGACTTTTAATCATTTTAATCATGATTTAATTTAATTGGCGAAGAGCCCAGATTTAATCGAGTGATCAGCCCCTCGGAAAAATCACGAATATCTCCTCCCTCCCCGAAACTCACTATTAATCATTTTAATCATGATTTAATTTAATCGACCAAGAGCCCAGATTTAATCAAGTGATCAGCCCCTCGGAACAATCACGAATATCTCCTCCCTCCCCGAAACTGACTATTAATCATTTTAATCATGATTTGATTAAATTTAATCGGCTAAGAGCCCAGATTTAATCGAGTGATCTGCCCCTCGGAAAAATCACGAATATCTCCTCCCTCCCCGAAACTGACTATTAATCATTTTAATCATGATTTAATTTAATCGGCCAAGAGCCCAGATTTAATCGAGTGAATTGCCCCTCGGAAAAATCACGAATATCTCATCCCTCCCCGAAACTCACTATTAATCATTTTAATCATGATTTAATTTAATCGACCAAGAGCCCAGATTTAATCAAGTGATCAGCCCCTCGGAAAAATCACGAATATCTCATCCCTCCCCGAAACTGACTATTAATCATTTTAATCATGATTTGATTAAATTTAATCGGCTAAGAGCCCAGATTTAATCAAGTGATCAGCCCCTCGGAACAATCACGAATATCTCCTCCCTCCCCGAAACTGACTATTAATCATTTTAATCATGATTTGATTAAATTTAATCGGCTAAGAGCCCAGATTTAATCGAGTGATCTGCCCCTCGGAAAAATCACGAATATCTCCTCCCTCCCCGAAACTGACTATTAATCATTTTAATCATGATTTAATTTAATCGGCCAAGAGCCCAGATTTAATCGAGTGAATTGCCCCTCGGAAAAATCACGAATATCTCATCCCTCCCCGAAACTGACTATAAATCATTTTAATCATGATTTGATTTAATTTAATCGGCTAAGAGCCCAGATTTAATCGAGTGATCTGCCCCTCGGAAAAATCACGAATATCTTCTCTCTCCCCGAAACTGACTATTAATCATTTTAATCATGATTTGATTAAATTTAATAGGCTAAGAGCCCAGATTTAATCGAGTGATCTGCCCCTCGGAAAAATCACGAATATCTCCTCCCTCCCCGAAACTGACTATTAATCATTTTAATCATGATTTAATTTAATTGGCCAAGAGCCCAGATTAAATCGAGTGATCTGCCCCTCGGAAAAATCACGAATATCTCCTCCATAATCGAAACTGACTATTAATCATTTTAATCATGTTATAATTTTATTTAATCGGCCAAGAGCCCAGATTTAATCGAGTGATCAGCCCCTTGGAAAAATCACGAATATCTCCTCCCTCCCCGAAACTGACTTTTAATCATTTTAATCATGATTTAATTTAATCGGCCAAGAGCCCAGATTTAATTGACTGATCTGCCCCTCAGAAAAATCACGAATATCTCATCCCTCCCCGAAACTGACTATTAATCATTTTAATCATGATTTGATTTAATTTAATCGGCCAAGAGCCCATGTTTAATCGAGTGATCTGCCCTCGGAAAAATTACGAATATCTCCTCCCTCCCCGAAACTGACTATTAATCATTTTAATCATGATTTAATTAAATCGGTCAAGAGCCCAGATTTAATCGAACGATCAGCCCCTCGGAAAAATCACGAATATCTCCTCCCTCCCCGAAACTGACTATTAATCATTTTAATCATGATTTAATTTAATCGGCCAAGAGCCCAGATTTAATCGAGTGAATTGCCCCTCGGAAAAATCACGAATATCTCATCCCTCCCCGAAACTGACTATAAATCATTTTAATCATGATTTGATTTAATTTAATCGGCTAAGAGCCCAGATTTAATCGAGTGATCTGCCCCTCGGAAAAATCACGAATATCTCCTCTCTCCCCGAAACTGACTATTAATCATTTTAATCATGATTTGATTAAATTTAATAGGCTAAGAGCCCAGATTTAATCGAGTGATCTGCCCCTCGGAAAAATCACGAATATCTCCTCCCTCCCCGAAACTGACTATTAATCATTTTAATCATGATTTAATTTAATTGGCCAAGAGCCCAGATTAAATCGAGTGATCTGCCCCTCGGAAAAATGACGAATATCTTCTCCCTCCCCGAAACTGACTATTAATCATTAAATCATGATTTAATTTAATCGACCAAGAGCCCAGATTTAATTGAGTGATCAGCCCCTTTGAAAAAGCACGAATATCTCCTCCCTCCCCGAAACTGACTATTAATCATTTTAATCATGATTTAATTTAATCGGCCAAGAGCCCAGATTTAATCGACTGATCTGCCCCTCAGAAAAATCACGAATATATCATCCCTCCCCGAAACTGACTATTAATCATTTTAATCATGATTTGATTTAATTTAATCGGCCAAGAGCCCATGTTTAATCGAGTGATCTGCCCTCGGAAAAATCACGAATATCTCCTCCCTCCCCGAAACTGACTATTAATCATTTTAATCATGATTTAATTAAATCGGTCAAGAGCCCAGATTTAATCGAACGATCAGCCCCTCGGAAAAATCACGAATATCTCCTCCCTCCCCGAAACTGACTATTAATCATTTTAATCATGATTTAATTTAATCGGCCAAGAGCCCAGATTTAATCGAGTGAATTGCCCCTCGGAAAAATCACGAATATCTCATCCCTCCCCGAAACTGACTATAAATCATTTTAATCATGATTTGATTTAATTTAATCGGCTAAGAGCCCAGATTTAATCGAGTGATCTGCCCCTCGGAAAAATCACGAATATCTCCTCTCTCCCCGAAACTGACTATTAATCATTTTAATCATGATTTGATTAAATTTAATAGGCTAAGAGCCCAGATTTAATCGAGTGATCTGCCCCTCGGAAAAATCACGAATATCTCCTCCCTCCCCGAAACTGACTATTAATCATTTTAATCATGATTTAATTTAATTGGCCAAGAGCCCAGATTAAATCGAGTGATCTGCCCCTCGGAAAAATGACGAATATCTTCTCCCTCCCCGAAACTGACTATTAATCATTAAATCATGATTTAATTTAATCGACCAAGAGCCCAGATTTAATCGAGTGATCAGCCCCTTTGAAAAAGCACGAATATCTCCTCCCTCCCCGAAACTGACTATTAATCATTTTAATCGTGATTTAATTTAATCGGCCAAGAGCCCAGATTTAATCGACTGATCTGCCCCTCAGAAAAATCACGAATATATCATCCCTCCCCGAAACTGACTATTAATCATTTTAATCATGATTTGATTTAATTTAATCGGCCAAGAGCCCATGTTTAATCGAGTGATCTGCCCTCGGAAAAATCACGAATATCTCCTCCCTCCCCGAAACTGACTATTAATCATTTTAATCATGATTTAATTTAAACGGCCAAGAGCCCAGATTTAATCAAGTGATCTGCCCCTCGGAAAAATCACGAATATCTCCTCCATAATCGAAACTGACTATTAATCATTTTAATCATGGTATAATTTTATTTAATCGGCCAAGAGCCCAGATTTAATCGAGTGATCAGCCCCTTGGAAAAATCACGAATATCTCCTCCCTCCCCGAAACTGACTTTTAATCATTTTAATCATGATTTAATTTAATCGGCCAAGAGCCCAGATTTAATCGACTGATCTGCCCCTCAGAAAAATCGCGAATATCTCATCCCTCCCCGAAACTGACTATTAATCATTTTAATCATGATTTGATTTAATTTAATCGGCCAAGAGCCCATGTTTAATCGAGTGATCTGCCCTCGGAAAAATCACGAATATCTCCTCCCTCCCCGAAACTGACTATTAATCATTTTAATCATGATTTAATTAAATCGGTCAAGAGCCCAGATTTAATCGAACGATCAGCCCCTCGGAAAAATCACGAATATCTCCTCCCTCCCCGAAACTGACTATTAATCATTTTAATCATGATTTAATTTAATCGGCCAAGAGCCCAGATTTAATCGAGTGATCAGCCCCTTGGAAAAATCACGAATATCTCCTCCCTCCCCGAAACTGACTTTTAATCATTTTAATCATGATTTAATTTAATTGGCGAAGAGCCCAGATTTAATCGAGTGATCAGCCCCTCGGAAAAATCACGAATATCTCCTCCCTCCCCGAAACTCACTATTAATCATTTTAATCATGATTTAATTTAATCGGCCAAGAGCCCATGTTTAATCGAGTGATCTGCCCTCGGAAAAACCACGAATATCTCATCCCTCCCCGAAACTGACTATTAATCATTTTAATCATGATTCAATTTAATCGGCCAAGAGCCCAGATTTAATCGAGTGATCTGCCCCTCGGCAAAATCACGAATATCTCCTCTCCCCCCGAAACTGACTATTAATCATTTTAATCTTGATTTAATTTAATCGACCAAGAGCCCAGATTTAATCGAGTGATTTGCCCCTCGGAAAATCACGAATATTCTCTCCCTCCCCGAAACTGACTATTAATCATTTTAATCATGATTTAATTTAATCGGCCAAGAGCCCAGATTTAATCGACTGATCTGCCCCTCAGAAAAATCACGAATATCTCATCCCTCCCCGAAACTGACTATTAATCATTTTAATCATGATTTGATTTAATTTAATCGGCCAAGAGCCCATGTTTAATCGAGTGATCTGCCCTCGGAAAAATCACGAATATCTCCTCCCTCCCCGAAACTGACTATTAATCATTTTAATCATGATTTAATTAAATCGGTCAAGAGCCCAGATTTAATCGAACGATCAGCCCCTCGGAAAAATCACGAATATCTCCTCCCTCCCCGAAACTGACTATTAATCATTTTAATCATGATTTAATTTAATCGGCCAAGAGCCCAGATTTAATCGAGTGATCAGCCCCTTGGAAAAATCACGAATATCTCCTCCCTCCCCGAAACTGACTTTTAATCATTTTAATCATGATTTAATTTAATTGGCGAAGAGCCCAGATTTAATCGAGTGATCAGCCCCTCGGAAAAATCACGAATATCTCCTCCCTCCCCGAAACTGACTATTAATCATTTTAATCATGATTTAATTTAATCGGCCAAGAGCCCAGATTTAATCGAGTGAATTGCCCCTCGGAAAAATCACGAATATCTCATCCCTCCCCGAAACTGACTATAAATCATTTTAATCATGATTTGATTTAATTTAATCGGCTAAGAGCCCAGATTTAATCGAGTGATCTGCCCCTCGGAAAAATCACGAATATCTCCTCTCTCCCCGAAACTGACTATTAATCATTTTAATCATGATTTGATTAAATTTAATAGGCTAAGAGCCCAGATTTAATCGAGTGATCTGCCCCTCGGAAAAATCACGAATATCTCCTCCCTCCCCGAAACTGACTATTAATCATTTTAATCATGATTTAATTTAATTGGCCAAGAGCCCAGATTAAATCGAGTGATCTGCCCCTCGGAAAAATGACAAATATCTTCTCCCTCCCCGAAACTGACTATTAATCATTAAATCATGATTTAATTTAATCGACCAAGAGCCCAGATTTAATCGAGTGATCAGCCCCTTTGAAAAAGCACGAATATCTCCTCCCTCCCCGAAACTGACTATTAATCATTTTAATCATGATTTAATTTAATCGGCCAAGAGCCCAGATTTAATCGACTGATCTGCCCCTCAGAAAAATCACGAATATATCATCCCTCCCCGAAACTGACTATTAATCATTTTAATCATGATTTGATTTAATTTTATTTAATCGGCCAAGAGCCCAGATTTAATCGAGTGATCTACCCCTCGGAAAAAACACGACTATATCCTCCCTCCCCGAAACTGACTTTTAATCATTTTAATCATGATTTAATTTAATTGGCGAAGAGCTAAGATTTAATCGAGTGATCAGCCCCTCGGAAAAATCACGAATATCTCATCCCTCCCCGAAACTGACTATTAATCATTTTAATCATGATTTGATTAAATTTAATCGGCTAAGAGCCCAGATTTAATCGAGTGATCTACCCCTCGGAAAAAATCACGAATATCTCCTCCCTCCCCGAAACTGACTTTTAATCATTTTAATCATGATTTAATTTAATTGGCGAAGAGCCCAGATTTAACCGAGTGATCAGCCCCTCGGAAAAATCACGAATATATCCTCCCTCCCCGAAACTGACTATTAATCATTTTAATCGTGATTTAATTTAATCGGCCAAGAGCCCATGTTTAATCGAGTGATCTGCCCTCGGAAAAACCACGAATATCTCATCCCTCCCCGAAACTGACTATTAATCATTTTAATCATGATTTCATTTAATTTTATTTAATCGGCCAAGAGCCCAGATTTAATCGAGTGATCTACCCCTCGGAAAAAACACGAATATATCCTCCCTCCCAGAAACTGACTTTTAATCATTTTAATCATGATTTAATTTAATTGGCGTAGAGCCCAGATTTAATCGAGTGATCAGCCCCTCGGAAAAATCACGAATATCTCCTCCCTCCCCGAAACTCACTATTAATCATTTTAATCATGATTTAATTTAATCGACCAAGAGCCCAGATTTAATCAAGTGATCAGCCCCTCGGAACAATCACGAATATCTCCTCCCTCCCCGAAACTGACTATTAATCATTTTAATCATGATTTGATTAAATTTAATCGGCTAAGAGCCCAGATTTAATCGAGTGATCTACCCCTCGGAAAAAATCACTAATATCTCCTCCCTCCCCGAAACTGACTTAATCATTTTAATCATGATTTAATTTAATTGGCGAAGAGCCCAGATTTAATCGAGTGATCAGCCCCTCGGAAAAATCACGAATATCTCCTCCCTCCCCGAAACTCACTATTAATCATTTTAATCATGATTAAATTTAATCGGCTAAGAGCCCAGATTTAATCGAGTGATCTGCCCCTCGGAAAAATCACGAATATCTCCTCCCTCCCCGAAACTGACTATTAATCATTTTAATCATGATTTAATTTAATTGGCCAAGAGCCCAGATTTAATCGAGTGATCAACCCCTCGGAAAAATCACGAATATCTTCTCCCTCCCCGAAACTGACTATTAATCATTTTAATCATGATTTAATTTAATCGGCCAAGAGCCCAGATTTAATCGACTGAATTGCCCCTCGGAAAAATCACGAATATCTCATCCCTCCCCGAAACTGACTATAAATCATTTTAATCATGATTTGATTTAATTTAATCGGCTAAGAGCCCAGATTTAATCGAGTGATCTGCCCCTCGGAAAAATCACGAATATCTCCTCCCTCCCCGAAACTGACTATTAATCATTTTAATCATGATTTAATTTAATTGGCCAAGAGCCCAGATTAAATCGAGTGATCTGCCCCTCGGAAAAATGAAGAATATCTTCTCCCTCCCCGAAACTGACTATTAATCATTAAATCATGATTTAATTTAATCGACCAAGAGCCCAGATTTAATCGAGTGATCAGCCCCTTGGAAAAAGCACGAATATCTCCTCCCTCCCCGAAACTGACTATTAATCATTTTAATCATGATTTAATTTATTCGGCCAAGAGCCCAGATTTAATCGAACGATCAGCTCCTCGGAAAAATCACGAATATCTCCTCCCTCCCCGAAACTGACTATTAATCATTTTAATCATGATTTAATTTAATCGGCCAAGAGCCCAGATTTAATCGAGTGATCAGCCCCTTGGAAAAATCACGAATATCTCCTCCCTCCCCGAAACTGACTTTTAATCATTTTAATCATGATTTAATTTAATTGGCGAAGAGCCCAGATTTAATCGAGTGATCAGCCCCTCGGAAAAATCACGAATATCTCCTCCCTCCCCGAAACTCACTATTAATCATTTTAATCATGATTTAATTTAATCGACCAAGAGCCCAGATTTAATCAAGTGATCAGCCCCTCGGAAAAATCACGAATATCTCCTCCCTCCCCGAAACTCACTATTAATCATTTTAATCATGATTTAATTTAATCGACCAAGAGCCCAGATTTAATCGAGTGAATTGCCCCTCGGAAAAATCACGAATATCTCATCCCTCCCCGAAACTGACTATAAATCATTTTAATCATGATTTGATTTAATTTAATCGGCTAAGAGCCCAGATTTAATCGAGTGATCTGCCCCTCGGAAAAATCACGAATATCTCCTCTCTCCCCGAAACTGACTATTAATCATTTTAATCATGATTTGATTAAATTTAATAGGCTAAGAGCCCAGATTTAATCGAGTGATCTGCCCCTCGGAAAAATCACGAATATCTCCTCCCTCCCCGAAACTGACTATTAATCATTTTAATCATGATTTAATTTAATTGGCCAAGAGCCCAGATTAAATCGAGTGATCTGCCCCTCGGAAAAATGACGAATATCTTCTCCCTCCCCGAAACTGACTATTAATCATTAAATCATGATTTAATTTAATCGACCAAGAGCCCAGATTTAATCGAGTGATCAGCCCCTTTGAAAAAGCACGAATATCTCCTCCCTCCCCGAAACTGACTATTAATCATTTTAATCATGATTTAATTTAATCGGCCAAGAGCCCAGATTTAATCGACTGATCTGCCCCTCAGAAAAATCACGAATATATCATCCCTCCCCGAAACTGACTATTAATCATTTTAATCATGATTTGATTTAATTTTATTTAATCGGCCAAGAGCCCAGATTTAATCGAGTGATCTACCCCTCGGAAAAAACACGACTATATCCTCCCTCCCCGAAACTGACTTTTAATCATTTTAATCATGATTTAATTTAATTGGCGAAGAGCCCAGATTTAATCGAGTGATCAGCCCCTCGGAAAAATCACGAATATCTCCTCCCTCCCCGAAACTCACTATTAATCATTTTAATCATGATTTAATTTAATCGACCAAGAGCCCAGATTTAATCAAGTGATCAGCCCCTCGGAAAAATCACGAATATCTCATCCCTCCCCGAAACTGACTATTAATCATTTTAATCATGATTTGATAAAATTTAATCGGCTAAGAGCCCAGATTTAATCGAGTGATCTACCCCTCGGAAAAAATCACGAATATCTCCTCCCTCCCCGAAACTGACTTTTAATCATTTTAATCATGATTTAATTTAATTGGCGAAGAGCCCAGATTTAACCGAGTGATCAGCCCCTCGGAAAAATCACGAATATATCCTCCCTCCCCGAAACTGACTATTAATCATTTTAATCATGATTTAATTTAATCGGCCAAGAGCCCATGTTTAATCGAGTGATCTGCCCTCGGAAAAACCACGAATATCTCATCCCTCCCCGAAACTGACTATTAATCATTTTAATCATGATTTCATTTAATTTTATTTAATCGGCCAAGAGCCCAGATTTAATCGAGTGATCTACCCCTCGGAAAAAACACGAATATATCCTCCCTCCCAGAAACTGACTTTTAATCATTTTAATCATGATTTGATTTAATTTAATCGGCCAAGAGCCCATGTTTAATCGAGTGATCTGCCCTCGGAAAAATCACGAATATCTCCTCCCTCCCCGAAACTGACTATTAATCATTTTAATCATGATTTAATTAAATCGGTCAAGAGCCCAGATTTAATCGAACGATCAGCCCCTCGGAAAAATCACGAATATCTCCTCCCTCCCCGAAACTGACTATTAATCATTTTAATCATGATTTAATTTAATCGGCCAAGAGCCCAGATTTAATCGAGTGATCAGCCCCTTGGAAAAATCACGAATATCTCCTCCCTCCCCGAAACTGACTTTTAATCATTTTAATCATGATTTAATTTAATTGGCGAAGAGCCCAGATTTAATCGAGTGATCAGCCCCTCGGAAAAATCACGAATATCTCCTCCCTCCCCGAAACTCACTATTAATCATTTTAATCATGATTTAATTTAATCGACCAAGAGCCCAGATTTAATCAAGTGATCAGCCCCTCGGAAAAATCACGAATATCTCCTCCCTCCCCGAAACTGACTATTAATCATTTTAATCATGATTTAATTTAATCGGCCAAGAGCCCAGATTTAATCGAGTGAATTGCCCCTCGGAAAAATCACGAATATCTCATCCCTCCCCGAAACTGACTATAAATCATTTTAATCATGATTTGATTTAATTTAATCGGCTAAGAGCCCAGATTTAATCGAGTGATCTGCCCCTCGGAAAAATCACGAATATCTCCTCTCTCCCCGAAACTGACTATTAATCATTTTAATCATGATTTGATTAAATTTAATAGGCTAAGAGCCCAGATTTAATCGAGTGATCTGCCCCTCGGAAAAATCACGAATATCTCCTCCCTCCCCGAAACTGACTATTAATCATTTTAATCATGATTTAATTTAATTGGCCAAGAGCCCAGATTAAATCGAGTGATCTGCCCCTCGGAAAAATGACGAATATCTTCTCCCTCCCCGAAACTGACTATTAATCATTAAATCATGATTAAATTTAATCGACCAAGAGCCCAGATTTAATCGAGTGATCAGCCCCTTTGAAAAAGCACGAATATCTCCTCCCTCCCCGAAACTGACTATTAATCATTTTAATCATGATTTAATTTAATCGGCCAAGAGCCCAGATTTAATCGACTGATCTGCCCCTCAGAAAAATCACGAATATATCATCCCTCCCCGAAACTGACTATTAATCATTTTAATCATGATTTGATTTAATTTTATTTAATCGGCCAAGAGCCCAGATTTAATCGAGTGATCTACCCCTCGGAAAAAACACGACTATATCCTCCCTCCCCGAAACTGACTTTTAATCATTTTAATCATGATTTAATTTAATTGGCGAAGAGCCCAGATTTAATCGAGTGATCAGCCCCTCGGAAAAATCACGAATATCTCCTCCCTCCCCGAAACTCACTATTAATCATTTTAATCATGATTTAATTTAATCGACCAAGAGCCCAGATTTAATCAAGTGATCAGCCCCTCGGAAAAATCACAAATATCTCATCCCACCCCGAAACTGACTATTAATCATTTTAATCATGATTTGATTAAATTTAATCGGCTAAGAGCCCAGATTTAATCGAGTGATCTACCCCTCGGAAAAAATCACGAATATCTCCTCCCTCCCCGAAACTGACTTTTAATCATTTTAATCATGATTTAATTTAATTGGCGAAGAGCCCAGATTTAACCGAGTGATCAGCCCCTCGGAAAAATCACGAATATATCCTCCCTCCCCGAAACTGACTATTAATCATTTTAATCATGATTTAATTTAATCGGCCAAGAGCCCATGTTTAATCGAGTGATCTGCCCTCGGAAAAACCACGAATATCTCATCCCTCCCCGAAACTGACTATTAATCATTTTAATCATGATTTCATTTAATTTTATTTAATCGGCCAAGAGCCCAGATTTAATCGAGTGATCTACCCCTCGGAAAAAACACGAATATATCCTCCCTCCCAGAAACTGACTTTTAATTATTTTAATCATGATTTAATTTAATTGGCGTAGAGCCCAGATTTAATCGAGTGATCAGCCCCTCGGAAAAATCACGAATATCTCCTCCCTCCCCGAAACTCACTATTAATCATTTTAATCATGATTTAATTTAATCGACCAAGAGCCCAGATTTAATCAAGTGATCAGCCCCTCGGAACAATCACGAATATCTCCTCCCTCCCCGAAACTGACTATTAATCATTTTAATCATGATTTGATTAAATTTAATCGGCTAAGAGCCCAGATTTAATCGAGTGATCTACCCCTCGGAAAAAATCACTAATATCTCCTCCCTCCCCGAAACTGACTTAATCATTTTAATCATGATTTAATTTAATTGGCGAAGAGCCCAGATTTAATCGAGTGATCAGCCCCTCGGAAAAATCACGAATATCTCCTCCCTCCCCGAAACTCACTATTAATCATTTTAATCATGATTAAATTTAATCGGCTAAGAGCCCAGATTTAATCGAGTGATCTGCCCCTCGGAAAAATCACGAATATCTCCTCCCTCCCCGAAACTGACTATTAATCATTTTAATCATGATTTAATTTAATTGGCCAAGAGCCCAGATTTAATCGAGTGATCAACCCCTCGGAAAAATCACGAATATCTTCTCCCTCCCCGAAACTGACTATTAATCATTTTAATCATGATTTAATTTAATCGGCCAAGAGCCCAGATTTAATCGACTGAATTGCCCCTCGGAAAAATCACGAATATCTCATCCCTCCCCGAAACTGACTATAAATCATTTTAATCATGATTTGATTTAATTTAATCGGCTAAGAGCCCAGATTTAATCGAGTGATCTGCCCCTCGGAAAAATCACGAATATCTCCTCTCTCCCCGAAACTGACTATTAATCATTTTAATCATGATTTGATTAAATTTAATCGGCTAAGAGCCCAGATTTAATCGAGTGATCTGCCCCTCGGAAAAATCACGAATATCTCCTCCCTCCCCGAAACTGACTATTAATCATTTTAATCATGATTTAATTTAATTGGCCAAGAGCCCAGATTAAATCGAGTGATCTGCCCCTCGGAAAAATGAAGAATATCTTCTCCCTCCCCGAAACTGACTATTAATCATTAAATCATGATTTAATTTAATCGACCAAGAGCCCAGATATAATCGAGTGAATTGCCCCTCGGAAAAATCACGAATATCTCATCCCTCCCCGAAACTGACTATAAATCATTTTAATCATGATTTGATTTAATTTAATCGGCTAAGAGCCCAGATTTAATCGAGTGATCTGCCCCTCGGAAAAATCACGAATATCTCCTCTCTCCCCGAAACTGACTATTAATCATTTTAATCATGATTTGATTAAATTTAATAGGCTAAGAGCCCAGATTTAATCGAGTGATCTGCCCCTCGGAAAAATCACGAATATCTCCTCCCTCCCCGAAACTGACTATTAATCATTTTAATCATGATTTAATTTAATTGGCCAAGAGCCCAGATTAAATCGAGTGATCTGCCCCTCGGAAAAATGACGAATATCTTCTCCCTCCCCGAAACTGACTATTAATCATTAAATCATGATTTAATTTAATCGACCAAGAGCCCAGATTTAATCGAGTGATCAGCCCCTTTGAAAAAGCACGAATATCTCCTCCCTCCCCGAAACTGACTATTAATCATTTTAATCATGATTTAATTTAATCGGCCAAGAGCCCAGATTTAATCGACTGATCTGCCCCTCAGAAAAATCACGAATATATCATCCCTCCCCGAAACTGACTATTAATCATTTTAATCATGATTTGATTTAATTTTATTTAATCGGCCAAGAGCCCAGATTTAATCGAGTGATCTACCCCTCGGAAAAAACACGACTATATCCTCCCTCCCCGAAACTGACTTTTAATCATTTTAATCATGATTTAATTTAATTGGCGAAGAGCCCAGATTTAATCGAGTGATCAGCCCCTCGGAAAAATCACGAATATCTCCTCCCTCCCCGAAACTCACTATTAATCATTTTAATCATGATTTAATTTAATCGACCAAGAGCCCAGATTTAATCAAGTGATCAGCCCCTCGGAAAAATCACGAATATCTCATCCCTCCCCGAAACTGACTATTAATCATTTTAATCATGATTTGATAAAATTTAATCGGCTAAGAGCCCAGATTTAATCGAGTGATCTACCCCTCGGAAAAAATCACGAATATCTCCTCCCTCCCCGAAACTGACTTTTAATCATTTTAATCATGATTTAATTTAATTGGCGAAGAGCCCAGATTTAACCGAGTGATCAGCCCCTCGGAAAAATCACGAATATATCCTCCCTCCCCGAAACTGACTATTAATCATTTTAATCATGATTTAATTTAATCGGCCAAGAGCCCATGTTTAATCGAGTGATCTGCCCTCGGAAAAACCACGAATATCTCATCCCTCCCCGAAACTGACTATTAATCATTTTAATCATGATTTCATTTAATTTTATTTAATCGGCCAAGAGCCCAGATTTAATCGAGTGATCTACCCCTCGGAAAAAACACGAATATATCCTCCCTCCCAGAAACTGACTTTTAATCATTTTAATCATGATTTGATTTAATTTAATCGGCCAAGAGCCCATGTTTAATCGAGTGATCTGCCCTCGGAAAAATCACGAATATCTCCTCCCTCCCCGAAACTGACTATTAATCATTTTAATCATGATTTAATTAAATCGGTCAAGAGCCCAGATTTAATCGAACGATCAGCCCCTCGGAAAAATCACGAATATCTCCTCCCTCCCCGAAACTGACTATTAATCATTTTAATCATGATTTAATTTAATCGGCCAAGAGCCCAGATTTAATCGAGTGATCAGCCCCTTGGAAAAATCACGAATATCTCCTCCCTCCCCGAAACTGACTTTTAATCATTTTAATCATGATTTAATTTAATTGGCGAAGAGCCCAGATTTAATCGAGTGATCAGCCCCTCGGAAAAATCACGAATATCTCCTCCCTCCCCGAAACTCACTATTAATCATTTTATTCATGATTTAATTTAATCGACCAAGAGCCCAGATTTAATCAAGTGATCAGCCCCTCGGAAAAATCACGAATATCTCCTCCCTCCCCGAAACTGACTATTAATCATTTTAATCATGATTTAATTTAATCGGCCAAGAGCCCAGATTTAATCGAGTGAATTGCCCCTCGGAAAAATCACGAATATCTCATCCCTCCCCGAAACTGACTATAAATCATTTTAATCATGATTTGATTTAATTTAATCGGCTAAGAGCCCAGATTTAATCGAGTGATCTGCCCCTCGGAAAAATCACGAATATCTCCTCTCTCCCCGAAACTGACTATTAATCATTTTAATCATGATTTGATTAAATTTAATAGGCTAAGAGCCCAGATTTAATCGAGTGATCTGCCCCTCGGAAAAATCACGAATATCTCCTCCCTCCCCGAAACTGACTATTAATCATTTTAATCATGATTTAATTTAATTGGCCAAGAGCCCAGATTAAATCGAGTGATCTGCCCCTCGGAAAAATGACGAATATCTTCTCCCTCCCCGAAACTGACTATTAATCATTAAATCATGATTTAATTTAATCGACCAAGAGCCCAGATTTAATCGAGTGATCTGCCCCTCAGAAAAATCACGAATATATCATCCCTCCCCGAAACTGACTATTAATCATTTTAATCATGATTTGATTTAATTTTATTTAATCGGCCAAGAGCCCAGATTTAATCGAGTGATCTACCCCTCGGAAAAAACACGACTATATCCTCCCTCCCCGAAACTGACTTTTAATCATTTTAATCATGATTTAATTTAATTGGCGAAGAGCCCAGATTTAATCGAGTGATCAGCCCCTCGGAAAAATCACGAATATCTCCTCCCTCCCCGAAACTCACTATTAATCATTTTAATCATGATTTAATTTAATCGACCAAGAGCCCAGATTTAATCAAGTGATCAGCCCCTCGGAAAAATCACGAATATCTCATCCCTCCCCGAAACTGACTATTAATCATTTTAATCATGATTTGATTAAATTTAATCGGCTAAGAGCCCAGATTTAATCGAGTGATCTACCCCTCGGAAAAAATCACGAATATCTCCTCCCTCCCCGAAACTGACTTTTAATCATTTTAATCATGATTTAATTTAATTGGCGAAGAGCCCAGATTTAACCGAGTGATCAGCCCCTCGGAAAAATCACGAATATATCCTCCCTCCCCGAAACTGACTATTAATCATTTTAATCATGATTTAATTTAATCGGCCAAGAGCCCATGTTTAATCGAGTGATCTGCCCTCGGAAAAACCACGAATATCTCATCCCTCCCCGAAACTGACTATTAATCATTTTAATCATGATTTCATTTAATTTTATTTAATCGGCCAAGAGCCCAGATTTAATCGAGTGATCTACCCCTCGGAAAAAACACGAATATATCCTCCCTCCCAGAAACTGACTTTTAATCATTTTAATCATGATTTAATTTAATTGGCGTAGAGCCCAGATTTAATCGAGTGATCAGCCCCTCGGAAAAATCACGAATATCTCCTCCCTCCCCGAAACTCACTATTAATCATTTTAATCATGATTTAATTTAATCGACCAAGAGCCCAGATTTAATCAAGTGATCAGCCCCTCGGAACAATCACGAATATCTCCTCCCTCCCCGAAACTGACTATTAATCATTTTAATCATGATTTGATTAAATTTAATCGGCTAAGAGCCCAGATTTAATCGAGTGATCTACCCCTCGGAAAAAATCACTAATATCTCCTCCCTCCCCGAAACTGACTTAATCATTTTAATCATGATTTAATTTAATTGGCGAAGAGCCCAGATTTAATCGAGTGATCAGCCCCTCGGAAAAATCACGAATATCTCCTCCCTCCCCGAAACTCACTATTAATCATTTTAATCATGATTAAATTTAATCGTCTAAGAGCCCAGATTTAATCGAGTGATCTGCCCCTCGGAAAAATCACGAATATCTCCTCCCTCCCCGAAACTGACTATTAATCATTTTAATCATGATTTAATTTAATTGGCCAAGAGCCCAGATTTAATCGAGTGATCAACCCCTCGGAAAAATCACGAATATCTTCTCCCTCCCCGAAACTGACTATTAATCATTTTAATCATGATTTAATTTAATCGGCCAAGAGCCCAGATTTAATCGACTGAATTGCCCCTCGGAAAAATCACGAATATCTCATCCCTCCCCGAAACTGACTATAAATCATTTTAATCATGATTTGATTTAATTTAATCGGCTAAGAGCCCAGATTTAATCGAGTGATCTGCCCCTCGGAAAAATCACGAATATCTCCTCTCTCCCCGAAACTGACTATTAATCATTTTAATCATGATTTGATTAAATTTAATCGGCTAAGAGCCCAGATTTAATCGAGTGATCTGCCCCTCGGAAAAATCACGAATATCTCCTCCCTCCCCGAAACTGACTATTAATCATTTTAATCATGATTTAATTTAATTGGCCAAGAGCCCAGATTAAATCGAGTGATCTGCCCCTCGGAAAAATGAAGAATATCTTCTCCCTCCCCGAAACTGACTATTAATCATTAAATCATGATTTAATTTAATCGACCAAGAGCCCAGATTTAATCGAGTGATCAGCCCCTTGGAAAAAGCACGAATATCTCCTCCCTCCCCGAAACTGACTATTAATCATTTTAATCATGATTTAATTTATTCGGCCAAGAGCCCAGATTTAATCGAACGATCAGCCCCTCGGAAAAATCACGAATATCTCCTCCCTCCCCGAAACTGACTATTAATCATTTTAATCATGATTTAATTTAATCGGCCAAGAGCCCAGATTTAATCGAGTGATCAGCCCCTTGGAAAAATCACGAATATCTCCTCCCTCCCCGAAACTGACTTTTAATCATTTTAATCATGATTTAATTTAATTGGCGAAGAGCCCAGATTTAATCGAGTGATCAGCCCCTCGGAAAAATCACGAATATCTCCTCCCTCCCCGAAACTCACTATTAATCATTTTAATCATGATTTAATTTAATCGACCAAGAGCCCAGATTTAATCAAGTGATCAGCCCCTCGGAAAAATCACGAATATCTCCTCCCTCCCCGAAACTGACTATTAATCATTTTAATCATGATTTAATTTAATCGGCCAAGAGCCCAGATTTAATCGAGTGAATTGCCCCTCGGAAAAATCACGAATATCTCATCCCTCCCCGAAACTGACTATAAATCATTTTAATCATGATTTGATTTAATTTAATCGGCTAAGAGCCCAGATTTAATCGAGTGATCTGCCCCTCAGAAAAATCACGAATATCTCCTCTCTCCCCGAAACTGACTATTAATCATTTTAATCATGATTTGATTAAATTTAATAGGCTAAGAGCCCAGATTTAATCGAGTGATCTGCCCCTCGGAAAAATCACGAATATCTCCTCCCTCCCCGAAACTGACTATTAATCATTAAATCATGATTTAATTTAATCGACCAAGAGCCCAGATTTAATCGAGTGATCAGCCCCTTTGAAAAAGCACGAATATCTCCTCCCTCCCCGAAACTGACTATTAATCATTTTAATCATGATTTAATTTAATCGGCCAAGAGCTCAGATTTAATCGACTGATCTGCCCCTCAGAAAAATCACGAATATATCATCCCTCCCCGAAACTGACTATTAATCATTTTAATCATGATTTGATTTAATTTTATTTAATCGGCCAAGAGCCCAGATTTAATCGAGTGATCTACCCCTCGGAAAAAACACGACTATATCCTCCCTCCCCGAAACTGACTTTTTATCATTTTAATCATGATTTAATTTAATTGGCGAAGAGCCCAGATTTAATCGAGTGATCAGCCCCTCGGAAAAATCACGAATATCTCCTCCCTCCCCGAAACTCACTATTAATCATTTTAATCATGATTTAATTTAATCGACCAAGAGCCCAGATTTAATCAAGTGATCAGCCCCTCGGAAAAATCACGAATATCTCATCCCTCCCCGAAACTGACTATTAATCATTTTAATCATGATTTGATAAAATTTAATCGGCTAAGAGCCCAGATTTAATCGAGTGATCTACCCCTCGGAAAAAATCACGAATATCTCCTCCCTCCCCGAAACTGACTTTTAATCATTTTAATCATGATTTAATTTAATTGGACAAGAGCCCAGATTTAATCAAGTGATCAGCCCCTCGGAAAAAATCACGAATATCTCCTCCCTCCCCGAAACTGACTATTAATCATTTTAATCATGATTCAATTTAATCGGCCAAGAGCCCAGATTTAATAGAGTGATCTGCCCCTCGGCAAAATCACGAATATCTCCTCTCCCCCCGAAACTGACTATTAATCATTTTAATCTTGATTTAATTTAATCGACCAAGAGCCCAGATTTAATCGAGTGATTTGCCCCTCGGAAAAATCACGAATATTCTCTCCCTCCCCGAAACTGACTATTAATCATTTTAATCATGATTTAATTTAATCGACCAAGAGCCCAGATTTAATCAAGTGATCTGCCCCTCGTAAAAATCACGAATATCTCCTCCCTCCCCGAAACTGACTTTTAATCATTTTAATCATGATTTAATTTAATTGGCGAAGAGCCCAGATTTAATCGAGTGATCAGCCCCTCGGAAAAATCACGAATATCTCCTCCCTCCCCGAAACTCACTATTAATCATTTTAATCATGATTTAATTTAATCGACCAAGAGCCCAGATTTAATCAAGTGATCAGCCCCTCGGAAAAATCACGAATATCTCCTCCCTCCCCGAAACTGACTATTAATCATTTTAATCATGATTTAATTTAATCGGCCAAGAGCCCAGATTTAATCGAGTGAATTGCCCCTCGGAAAAATCACGAATATCTCCTCCCTCCCCGAAACTGACTTTTAATCATTTTAATCATGATTTAATTTAATTGGCGAAGAGCCCAGATTTAATCGAGTGATCAGCCCCTCGGAAAAATCACGAATATCTCCTCCCTCCCCGAAACTCACTATTAATCATTTTAATCATGATTTAATTTAATCGACCAAGAGCCCAGATTTAATCAAGTGATCAGCCCCTCGGAAAAATCACGAATATCTCCTCCCTCCCCGAAACTGACTATTAATCATTTTAATCATGATTTAATTTAATCGGCCAAGAGCCCAGATTTAATCGAGTGAATTGCCCCTCGGAAAAATCACGAATATCTCATCCCTCCCCGAAACTGACTATAAATCATTTTAATCATGATTTGATTTAATTTAATCGGCTAAGAGCCCAGATTTAATCGAGTGATCTGCCCCTCAGAAAAATCACGAATATCTCCTCTCTCCCCGAAACTGACTATTAATCATTTTAATCATGATTTGATTAAATTTAATAGGCTAAGAGCCCAGATTTAATCGAGTGATCTGCCCCTCGGAAAAATCACGAATATCTCCTCCCTCCCCGAAACTGACTATTAATCATTTTAATCATGATTTAATTTAATCGACCAAGAGCCCAGATTTAATCAAGTGATCTGCCCCTCGGAAAAATCACGAATATCTCCTCCCTCCCCGAAACTGACTATTAGTCATTTTAATCATGATTTGATTTGATTTAATCGGCTAAGAGCCCAGATTTAATCGAGTGATCAGCCCCTCGGAAAAAATCACGAATATCTCCTCCCTCCCCGAAACTGACTATTAATCATTTTAATCATGATTTAATTTAATCGACCAAGAGCCCAGATTTAATCGAGTGATTTGCCCCTCGGAAAAATCACGAATATTCTCTCCCTCCCCGAAACTGACTATTAATCATTTTAATCATGATTTAATTAAATCGGCCAAGAGCCCAGATTTAATCGAGTGATCAGCCCCTCGGAAAAAATCACGAATATCTCCTCCCTCCCCGAAACTGACTATTAATTATTTTAATCATGATTCAATTTAATCGGCCAAGAGCCCAGATTTAATCGAGTGATCTGCCCCTCGGCAAAATCACGAATATCTCCTCTCCCCCCGAAACTGACTATTAATCATTTTAATCTTGATTTAATTTAATCGACCAAGAGCCCAGATTTAATCGAGTGATTTGCCCCTCGGAAAAATCACGAATATTCTCTCCCTCCCCGAAACTGACTATTAATCATTTTAATCATGATTTAATTTAATCGGCCAAGAGCCCAGATTTAATCGACTGATCTGCCCCTCAGAAAAATCACGAATATCTCATCCCTCCCCGAAACTGACTATTAATCATTTTAATCATGATTTAATTTAATCGACCAAGAGCCCAGATTTAATCAAGTGATCTGCCCCTCGGAAAAATCACGAATATCTCCTCCCTCCCCGAAACTGACTATTAGTCATTTTAATCATGATTTGATTTGATTTAATCGGCTAAGAGCCCAGATTTAATCGAGTGATCAGCCCCTCGGAAAAAATCACGAATATCTCCTCCCTCCCCGAAACTGACTATTAATCATTTTAATCATGATTTAATTTAATCGACCAAGAGCCCAGATTTAATCGAGTGATTTGCCCCTCGGAAAAATCACGAATATTCTCTCCCTCCCCGAAACTGACTATTAATCATTTTAATCATGATTTAATTAAATCGGCCAAGAGCCCAGATTTAATCGAGTGATCAGCCCCTCGGAAAAAATCACGAATATCTCCTCCCTCCCCGAAACTGACTATTAATCATTTTAATCATGATTCAATTTAATCGGCCAAGAGCTCAGATTTAATCGAGTGATCTGCCCCTCGGCAAAATCACGAATATCTCCTCTCCCCCCGAAACTGACTATTAATCATTTTAATCTTGATTTAATTTAATCGACCAAGAGCCCAGATTTAATCGAGTGATTTGCCCCTCGGAAAAATCACGAATATTCTCTCCCTCCCCGAAACTGACTATTAATCATTTTAATCATGATTTAATTTAATCGGCCAAGAGCCCAGATTTAATCGACTGATCAGCCCCTCGGAAAAAATCACGAATATCTCCTCCCTCCCCGAAACTGACTATTAATTATTTTAATCATGATTCAATTTAATCGGCCAAGAGCCCAGATTTAATCGAGTGATCTGCCCCTCGGCAAAATCACGAATATCTCCTCTCCCCCCGAAACTGACTATTAATCATTTTAATCTTGATTTAATTTAATCGACCAAGAGCCCAGATTTAATCGAGTGATTTGCCCCTCGGAAAAATCACGAATATTCTCTCCCTCCCCGAAACTGACTATTAATCATTTTAATCATGATTTAATTTAATCGGCCAAGAGCCCAGATTTAATCGACTGATCTGCCCCTCAGAAAAATCACGAATATCTCATCCCTCCCCGAAACTGACTATTAATCATTTTAATCATGATTTAATTTAATCGACCAAGAGCCCAGATTTAATCAAGTGATCTGCCCCTCGGAAAAATCACGAATATCTCCTCCCTCCCCGAAACTGACTATTAGTCATTTTAATCATGATTTGATTTGATTTAATCGGCTAAGAGCCCAGATTTAATCGAGTGATCAGCCCCTCGGAAAAAATCACGAATATCTCCTCCCTCCCCGAAACTGACTATTAATCATTTTAATCATGATTTAATTTAATCGACCAAGAGCCCAGATTTAATCGAGTGATTTGCCCCTCGGAAAAATCACGAATATTCTCTCCCTCCCCGAAACTGACTATTAATCATTTTAATCATGATTTAATTAAATCGGCCAAGAGCCCAGATTTAATCGAGTGATCAGCCCCTCGGAAAAAATCACGAATATCTCCTCCCTCCCCGAAACTGACTATTAATCATTTTAATCATGATTTGATTTGATTTAATCGGCCAAGAGCCCAGATTTAATCAAGTGATCTGCCCCTCGGAAAAATCACGAATATCTCCTCCCTCCCCGAAACTGACTATTAATCATTTTAATCATGATTTGATTTGATTTAATCGGCTAAGAGCCCAGATTTAATTGAGTGATCTGCCCCTCGGAAAAATCACGAATATCTCCTCCCTCCCCGAAACTGACTATTAATCATTTTAATCATGATTTAATTTAATTGGCCAAGAGCCCAGATTTAATCGAGTGATCAACCCCTCGGAAAAATCACGAATATCTCCTCCCTCCCCGAAACTGACTATTAATCATTTTAATCATGATTTAATTTAATTGGCCAAGAGCCCAGATTAAATCGAGTGATCTGCCCCTCGGAAAAATGAAGAATATCTTCTCCCTCCCCGAAACTGACTATTAATCATTAAATCATGATTTAATTTAATCGACCAAGAGCCCAGATTTAATCGAGTGATCAGCCCCTTGGAAAAAGCACGAATATCTCCTCCCTCCCCGAAACTGACTATTAATCATTTTAATCATGATTTAATTTATTCGGCCAAGAGCCCAGATTTAATCGAACGATCAGCCCCTCGGAAAAATCACGAATATCTCCTCCCTCCCCGAAACTGACTATTAATCATTTTAATCATGATTTAATTTAATCGGCCAAGAGCCCAGATTTAATCGAGTGATCAGCCCCTTGGAAAAATCACGAATATCTCCTCCCTCCCCGAAACTGACTTTTAATCATTTTAATCATGATTTAATTTAATTGGCGAAGAGCCCAGATTTAATCGAGTGATCAGCCCCTCGGAAAAATCACGAATATCTCCTCCCTCCCCGAAACTCACTATTAATCATTTTAATCATGATTTAATTTAATCGACCAAGAGCCCAGATTTAATCAAGTGATCAGCCCCTCGGAAAAATCACGAATATCTCCTCCCTCCCCGAAACTGACTATTAATCATTTTAATCATGATTTAATTTAATCGGCCAAGAGCCCAGATTTAATCGAGTGAATTGCCCCTCGGAAAAATCACGAATATCTCATCCCTCCCCGAAACTGACTATAAATCATTTTAATCATGATTTGATTTAATTTAATCGGCTAAGAGCCCAGATTTAATCGAGTGATCTGCCCCTCAGAAAAATCACGAATATCTCCTCTCTCCCCGAAACTGACTATTAATCATTTTAATCATGATTTGATTAAATTTAATAGGCTAAGAGCCCAGATTTAATCGAGTGATCTGCCCCTCGGAAAAATCACGAATATCTCCTCCCTCCCCGAAACTGACTATTAATCATTAAATCATGATTTAATTTAATCGACCAAGAGCCCAGATTTAATCGAGTGATCAGCCCCTTTGAAAAAGCACGAATATCTCCTCCCTCCCCGAAACTGACTATTAATCATTTTAATCATGATTTAATTTAATCGGCCAAGAGCTCAGATTTAATCGACTGATCTGCCCCTCAGAAAAATCACGAATATATCATCCCTCCCCGAAACTGACTATTAATCATTTTAATCATGATTTGATTTAATTTTATTTAATCGGCCAAGAGCCCAGATTTAATCGAGTGATCTACCCCTCGGAAAAAACACGACTATATCCTCCCTCCCCGAAACTGACTTTTTATCATTTTAATCATGATTTAATTTAATTGGCGAAGAGCCCAGATTTAATCGAGTGATCAGCCCCTCGGAAAAATCACGAATATCTCCTCCCTCCCCGAAACTCACTATTAATCATTTTAATCATGATTTAATTTAATCGACCAAGAGCCCAGATTTAATCAAGTGATCAGCCCCTCGGAAAAATCACGAATATCTCATCCCTCCCCGAAACTGACTATTAATCATTTTAATCATGATTTGATAAAATTTAATCGGCTAAGAGCCCAGATTTAATCGAGTGATCTACCCCTCGGAAAAAATCACGAATATCTCCTCCCTCCCCGAAACTGACTTTTAATCATTTTAATCATGATTTAATTTAATTGGACAAGAGCCCAGATTTAATCAAGTGATCAGCCCCTCGGAAAAAATCACGAATATCTCCTCCCTCCCCGAAACTGACTATTAATCATTTTAATCATGATTCAATTTAATCGGCCAAGAGCCCAGATTTAATAGAGTGATCTGCCCCTCGGCAAAATCACGAATATCTCCTCTCCCCCCGAAACTGACTATTAATCATTTTAATCTTGATTTAATTTAATCGACCAAGAGCCCAGATTTAATCGAGTGATTTGCCCCTCGGAAAAATCACGAATATTCTCTCCCTCCCCGAAACTGACTATTAATCATTTTAATCATGATTTAATTTAATCGACCAAGAGCCCAGATTTAATCAAGTGATCTGCCCCTCGTAAAAATCACGAATATCTCCTCCCTCCCCGAAACTGACTTTTAATCATTTTAATCATGATTTAATTTAATTGGCGAAGAGCCCAGATTTAATCGAGTGATCAGCCCCTCGGAAAAATCACGAATATCTCCTCCCTCCCCGAAACTCACTATTAATCATTTTAATCATGATTTAATTTAATCGACCAAGAGCCCAGATTTAATCAAGTGATCAGCCCCTCGGAAAAATCACGAATATCTCCTCCCTCCCCGAAACTGACTATTAATCATTTTAATCATGATTTAATTTAATCGGCCAAGAGCCCAGATTTAATCGAGTGAATTGCCCCTCGGAAAAATCACGAATATCTCCTCCCTCCCCGAAACTGACTTTTAATCATTTTAATCATGATTTAATTTAATTGGCGAAGAGCCCAGATTTAATCGAGTGATCAGCCCCTCGGAAAAATCACGAATATCTCCTCCCTCCCCGAAACTCACTATTAATCATTTTAATCATGATTTAATTTAATCGACCAAGAGCCCAGATTTAATCAAGTGATCAGCCCCTCGGAAAAATCACGAATATCTCCTCCCTCCCCGAAACTGACTATTAATCATTTTAATCATGATTTAATTTAATCGGCCAAGAGCCCAGATTTAATCGAGTGAATTGCCCCTCGGAAAAATCACGAATATCTCATCCCTCCCCGAAACTGACTATAAATCATTTTAATCATGATTTGATTTAATTTAATCGGCTAAGAGCCCAGATTTAATCGAGTGATCTGCCCCTCAGAAAAATCACGAATATCTCCTCTCTCCCCGAAACTGACTATTAATCATTTTAATCATGATTTGATTAAATTTAATAGGCTAAGAGCCCAGATTTAATCGAGTGATCTGCCCCTCGGAAAAATCACGAATATCTCCTCCCTCCCCGAAACTGACTATTAATCATTAAATCATGATTTAATTTAATCGACCAAGAGCCCAGATTTAATCGAGTGATCAGCCCCTTTGAAAAAGCACGAATATCTCCTCCCTCCCCGAAACTGACTATTAATCATTTTAATCATGATTTAATTTAATCGGCCAAGAGCTCAGATTTAATCGACTGATCTGCCCCTCAGAAAAATCACGAATATATCATCCCTCCCCGAAACTGACTATTAATCATTTTAATCATGATTTGATTTAATTTTATTTAATCGGCCAAGAGCCCAGATTTAATCGAGTGATCTACCCCTCGGAAAAAACACGACTATATCCTCCCTCCCCGAAACTGACTTTTAATCATTTTAATCATGATTTAATTTAATTGGCGAAGAGCCCAGATTTAATCGAGTGATCAGCCCCTCGGAAAAATCACGAATATCTCCTCCCTCCCCGAAACTCACTATTAATCATTTTAATCATGATTTAATTTAATCGACCAAGAGCCCAGATTTAATCAAGTGATCAGCCCCTCGGAAAAATCACGAATATCTCATCCCTCCCCGAAACTGACTATTAATCATTTTAATCATGATTTGATAAAATTTAATCGGCTAAGAGCCCAGATTTAATCGAGTGATCTACCCCTCGGAAAAAATCACGAATATCTCCTCCCTCCTTGAAACTCACTATTAATCATTTTAATCATGATTTAATTTAATCGACCAAGAGCCCAGATTTAATCAAGTGATCTGCCCCTCGGCAAAATCACGAATATCTCCTCCCTCCCCGAAACTGACTATTAATCATTTTAATCTTGATTTAATTTAATCGACCAAGAGCCCAGATTTAATCGAGTGATTTGCCCCTCGGAAAAATCACGAATATTCTCTCCCTCCCCGAAACTGACTATTAATCATTTTAATCATGATTTAATTTAATCGACCAAGAGCCCAGATTTAATCAAGTGATCTGCCCCTCGTAAAAATCACGAATATCTCCTCCCTCCCCGAAACTGACTATTAATCATTTTAATCATGATTTGATTTGATTTAATCGGCTAAGAGCCCAGATTTAATCGAGTGATCTGCCCCTCGGAAAAATCACGAATATCTCCTCTCCCCCCGAAACTGACTATTAATCATTTTAATCATGATTTGATTAAATTTAATCGGCCAAGAGCCCAGATTTAATCAAGTGATCTGCCCCTCGGAAAAATCACGAATATCTCCTCCCTCCCCGAAACTGACTATTAATCATTTTAATCATGATTTGATTTGATTTAATCGGCTAAGAGCCCAGATTTAATTGAGTGATCTGCCCCTCGGAAAAATCACGAATATCTCCTCCCTCCCCGAAACTGACTATTAATCATTTTAATCATGATTTAATTTAATCGACCAAGAGCCCAGATTTAATCAAGTGATCTGCCCCTCGGAAAAATCACGAATATCTCCTCCCTCCCCGAAACTGACTATTAGTCATTTTAATCATGATTTGATTTGATTTAATCGGCTAAGAGCCCAGATTTAATCGAGTGATCAGCCCCTCGGAAAAAATCACGAATATCTCCTCCCTCCCCGAAACTGACTATTAATCATTTTAATCATGATTTAATTTAATCGACCAAGAGCCCAGATTTAATCGAGTGATTTGCCCCTCGGAAAAATCACGAATATTCTCTCCCTCCCCGAAACTGACTATTAATCATTTTAATCATGATTTAATTAAATCGGCCAAGAGCCCAGATTTAATCGAGTGATCAGCCCCTCGGAAAAAATCACGAATATCTCCTCCCTCCCCGAAACTGACTATTAATTATTTTAATCATGATTCAATTTAATCGGCCAAGAGCCCAGATTTAATCGAGTGATCTGCCCCTCGGCAAAATCACGAATATCTCCTCTCCCCCCGAAACTGACTATTAATCATTTTAATCTTGATTTAATTTAATCGACCAAGAGCCCAGATTTAATCGAGTGATTTGCCCCTCGGAAAAATCACGAATATTCTCTCCCTCCCCGAAACTGACTATTAATCATTTTAATCATGATTTAATTTAATCGGCCAAGAGCCCAGATTTAATCGACTGATCTGCCCCTCAGAAAAATCACGAATATCTCATCCCTCCCCGAAACTGACTATTAATCATTTTAATCATGATTTAATTTAATCGACCAAGAGCCCAGATTTAATCAAGTGATCTGCCCCTCGGAAAAATCACGAATATCTCCTCCCTCCCCGAAACTGACTATTAGTCATTTTAATCATGATTTGATTTGATTTAATCGGCTAAGAGCCCAGATTTAATCGAGTGATCAGCCCCTCGGAAAAAATCACGAATATCTCCTCCCTCCCCGAAACTGACTATTAATCATTTTAATCATGATTTAATTTAATCGACCAAGAGCCCAGATTTAATCGAGTGATTTGCCCCTCGGAAAAATCACGAATATTCTCTCCCTCCCCGAAACTGACTATTAATCATTTTAATCATGATTTAATTAAATCGGCCAAGAGCCCAGATTTAATCGAGTGATCAGCCCCTCGGAAAAAATCACGAATATCTCCTCCCTCCCCGAAACTGACTATTAATCATTTTAATCATGATTCAATTTAATCGGCCAAGAGCTCAGATTTAATCGAGTGATCTGCCCCTCGGCAAAATCACGAATATCTCCTCTCCCCCCGAAACTGACTATTAATCATTTTAATCTTGATTTAATTTAATCGACCAAGAGCCCAGATTTAATCGAGTGATTTGCCCCTCGGAAAAATCACGAATATTCTCTCCCTCCCCGAAACTGACTATTAATCATTTTAATCATGATTTAATTTAATCGGCCAAGAGCCCAGATTTAATCGACTGATCAGCCCCTCGGAAAAAATCACGAATATCTCCTCCCTCCCCGAAACTGACTATTAATTATTTTAATCATGATTCAATTTAATCGGCCAAGAGCCCAGATTTAATCGAGTGATCTGCCCCTCGGCAAAATCACGAATATCTCCTCTCCCCCCGAAACTGACTATTAATCATTTTAATCTTGATTTAATTTAATCGACCAAGAGCCCAGATTTAATCGAGTGATTTGCCCCTCGGAAAAATCACGAATATTCTCTCCCTCCCCGAAACTGACTATTAATCATTTTAATCATGATTTAATTTAATCGGCCAAGAGCCCAGATTTAATCGACTGATCTGCCCCTCAGAAAAATCACGAATATCTCATCCCTCCCCGAAACTGACTATTAATCATTTTAATCATGATTTAATTTAATCGACCAAGAGCCCAGATTTAATCAAGTGATCTGCCCCTCGGAAAAATCACGAATATCTCCTCCCTCCCCGAAACTGACTATTAGTCATTTTAATCATGATTTGATTTGATTTAATCGGCTAAGAGCCCAGATTTAATCGAGTGATCAGCCCCTCGGAAAAAATCACGAATATCTCCTCCCTCCCCGAAACTGACTATTAATCATTTTAATCATGATTTAATTTAATCGACCAAGAGCCCAGATTTAATCGAGTGATTTGCCCCTCGGAAAAATCACGAATATTCTCTCCCTCCCCGAAACTGACTATTAATCATTTTAATCATGATTTAATTAAATCGGCCAAGAGCCCAGATTTAATCGAGTGATCAGCCCCTCGGAAAAAATCACGAATATCTCCTCCCTCCCCGAAACTGACTATTAATCATTTTAATCATGATTTGATTTGATTTAATCGGCCAAGAGCCCAGATTTAATCAAGTGATCTGCCCCTCGGAAAAATCACGAATATCTCCTCCCTCCCCGAAACTGACTATTAATCATTTTAATCATGATTTGATTTGATTTAATCGGCTAAGAGCCCAGATTTAATTGAGTGATCTGCCCCTCGGAAAAATCACGAATATCTCCTCCCTCCCCGAAACTGACTATTAATCATTTTAATCATGATTTAATTTAATCGACCAAGAGCCCAGATTTAATCAAGTGATCTGCCCCTCGGAAAAATCACGAATATCTCCTCCCTCCCCGAAACTGACTATTAGTCATTTTAATCATGATTTGATTAAATTTAATCGGCCAAGAGCCCAGATTTAATCAAGTGATCTGCCCCTCGGAAAAATCACGAATATCTCCTCCCTCCCCGAAACTGACTATTAATCATTTTAATCATGATTTGATTTGATTTAATCGGCTAAGAGCCCAGATTTAATTGAGTGATCTGCCCCTCGGAAAAATCACGAATATCTCCTCCCTCCCCGAAACTGACTATTAATCATTTTAATCATGATTTAATTTAATCGACCAAGAGCCCAGATTTAATCAAGTGATCTGCCCCTCGGAAAAATCACGAATATCTCCTCCCTCCCCGAAACTGACTATTAGTCATTTTAATCATGATTTGATTTGATTTAATCGGCTAAGAGCCCAGATTTAATCGAGTGATCAGCCCCTCGGAAAAAATCACGAATATCTCCTCCCTCCCCGAAACTGACTATTAATCATTTTAATCATGATTTAATTTAATCGACCAAGAGCCCAGATTTAATCGAGTGATTTGCCCCTCGGAAAAATCACGAATATTCTCTCCCTCCCCGAAACTGACTATTAATCATTTTAATCATGATTTAATTAAATCGGCCAAGAGCCCAGATTTAATCGAGTGATCAGCCCCTCGGAAAAAATCACGAATATCTCCTCCCTCCCCGAAACTGACTATTAATTATTTTAATCATGATTCAATTTAATCGGCCAAGAGCCCAGATTTAATCGAGTGATCTGCCCCTCGGCAAAATCACGAATATCTCCTCTCCCCCCGAAACTGACTATTAATCATTTTAATCTTGATTTAATTTAATCGACCAAGAGCCCAGATTTAATCGAGTGATTTGCCCCTCGGAAAAATCACGAATATTCTCTCCCTCCCCGAAACTGACTATTAATCATTTTAATCATGATTTAATTTAATCGGCCAAGAGCCCAGATTTAATCGACTGATCTGCCCCTCAGAAAAATCACGAATATCTCATCCCTCCCCGAAACTGACTATTAATCATTTTAATCATGATTTAATTTAATCGACCAAGAGCCCAGATTTAATCAAGTGATCTGCCCCTCGGAAAAATCACGAATATCTCCTCCCTCCCCGAAACTGACTATTAGTCATTTTAATCATGATTTGATTTGATTTAATCGGCTAAGAGCCCAGATTTAATCGAGTGATCAGCCCCTCGGAAAAAATCACGAATATCTCCTCCCTCCCCGAAACTGACTATTAATCATTTTAATCATGATTTAATTTAATCGACCAAGAGCCCAGATTTAATCGAGTGATTTGCCCCTCGGAAAAATCACGAATATTCTCTCCCTCCCCGAAACTGACTATTAATCATTTTAATCATGATTTAATTAAATCGGCCAAGAGCCCAGATTTAATCGAGTGATCAGCCCCTCGGAAAAAATCACGAATATCTCCTCCCTCCCCGAAACTGACTATTAATCATTTTAATCATGATTCAATTTAATCGGCCAAGAGCTCAGATTTAATCGAGTGATCTGCCCCTCGGCAAAATCACGAATATCTCCTCTCCCCCCGAAACTGACTATTAATCATTTTAATCTTGATTTAATTTAATCGACCAAGAGCCCAGATTTAATCGAGTGATTTGCCCCTCGGAAAAATCACGAATATTCTCTCCCTCCCCGAAACTGACTATTAATCATTTTAATCATGATTTAATTTAATCGGCCAAGAGCCCAGATTTAATCGACTGATCAGCCCCTCGGAAAAAATCACGAATATCTCCTCCCTCCCCGAAACTGACTATTAATTATTTTAATCATGATTCAATTTAATCGGCCAAGAGCCCAGATTTAATCGAGTGATCTGCCCCTCGGCAAAATCACGAATATCTCCTCTCCCCCCGAAACTGACTATTAATCATTTTAATCTTGATTTAATTTAATCGACCAAGAGCCCAGATTTAATCGAGTGATTTGCCCCTCGGAAAAATCACGAATATTCTCTCCCTCCCCGAAACTGACTATTAATCATTTTAATCATGATTTAATTTAATCGGCCAAGAGCCCAGATTTAATCGACTGATCTGCCCCTCAGAAAAATCACGAATATCTCATCCCTCCCCGAAACTGACTATTAATCATTTTAATCATGATTTAATTTAATCGACCAAGAGCCCAGATTTAATCAAGTGATCTGCCCCTCGGAAAAATCACGAATATCTCCTCCCTCCCCGAAACTGACTATTAGTCATTTTAATCATGATTTGATTTGATTTAATCGGCTAAGAGCCCAGATTTAATCGAGTGATCAGCCCCTCGGAAAAAATCACGAATATCTCCTCCCTCCCCGAAACTGACTATTAATCATTTTAATCATGATTTAATTTAATCGACCAAGAGCCCAGATTTAATCGAGTGATTTGCCCCTCGGAAAAATCACGAATATTCTCTCCCTCCCCGAAACTGACTATTAATCATTTTAATCATGATTTAATTAAATCGGCCAAGAGCCCAGATTTAATCGAGTGATCAGCCCCTCGGAAAAAATCACGAATATCTCCTCCCTCCCCGAAACTGACTATTAATCATTTAAATCATGATTCAATTTAATCGGCCAAGAGCTCAGATTTAATCGAGTGATCTGCCCCTCGGCAAAATCACGAATATCTCCTCTCCCCCCGAAACTGACTATTAATCATTTTAATCTTGATTTAATTTAATCGACCAAGAGCCCAGATTTAATCGAGTGATTTGCCCCTCGGAAAAATCACGAATATTCTCTCCCTCCCCGAAACTGACTATTAATCATTTTAATCATGATTTAATTTAATCGGCCAAGAGCCCAGATTTAATCGACTGATCTGCCCCTCAGAAAAATCACGAATATCTCATCCCTCCCCGAAACTGACTATTAATCATTTTAATCATGATTTGATTTAATTTAATCGGCCAAGAGCCCATGTTTAATCGAGTGATCTGCCCTCGGAAAAATCACGAATATCTCCTCCCTCCCCGAAACTGACTATTAATCATTTTAATCATGATTTAATTAAATCGGTCAAGAGCCCAGATTTAATCGAACGATCAGCCCCTCGGAAAAATCACGAATATCTCCTCCCTCCCCGAAACTGACTATTAATCATTTTAATCATGATTTAATTTAATCGGCCAAGAGCCCAGATTTAAGCGAGTGATCAGCCCCTTGGAAAAATCACGAATATCTCCTCCCTCCCCGAAACTGACTTTTAATCATTTTAATCATGATTTAATTTAATTGGCGAAGAGCCCAGATTTAATCTAGTGATCAGCCCCTCGGAAAAATCACGAATATCTCCTCCCTCCCCGAAACTCACTATTAATCATTTTAATCATGATTTAATTTAATCGACCAAGAGCCCAGATTTAATCAAGTGATCAGCCCCTCGGAAAAATCACGAATATCTCCTCCCTCCCCGAAACTGACTATTAATCATTTTAATCATGATTTAATTTAATCGGCCAAGAGCCCATGTTTAATCGAGTGATCTGCCCTCGGAAAAACCACGAATATCTCATCCCTCCCCGAAACTGACTATTAATCACTTTAATCATGATTTCATTTAATTTTATTTAATCGGCCAAGAGCCCAGATTTAATCGAGTGATCTACCCCTCGGAAAAAACACGAATATATCCTCCCTCCCCGAAACTGACTTTTAATCATTTTAATCATGATTTAATTTAATTGGCGAAGAGCCCAGATTTAATCGAGTGATCAGCCCCTCGGAAAAATCACGAATATCTCCTCCCTCCCCGAAACTCACTATTAATCATTAAATCATGATTTAATTTAATCGACCAAGAGCCCAGATTTAATCGAGTGATCAGCCCCTTGGAAAAAGCACGAATATCTCCTCCCTCCCCGAAACTGACTATTTATCATTTTAATCATGATTTAATTTAATCGGCCAAGAGCCCAGATTTAATCGAGTGATCAGCCCCTCGTAAAAATCACGAATATCTCCTCCCTCCCCGAAACTGACTATTAATCATTTTAATCATGATTTAATTTAATCGGCCAAGAGCCCAGATTTAATCGAGTGATCTGCCCCTCGGAAAAATCCCGAATATCTCCTCTCTCCCCGAAACATACTATTAATCATTTTAATCATGATTTGATTAAATGTAATCGGCTAAGAGCCCAGATTTAATCGAGTGATCTGCCCCTCGGAAAAATCACGAATATCTCCTCCCTCCCCGAAACTGACTATTAATCATTTTAATCATGATTTAATTTAATTGGCCAAGAGCCCAGATTAAATCGAGTGATCTGCCCCTCGGAAAAATGACGAATATCTTCTCCCTCCCCGAAACTGACTATTAATCATTAAATCATGATTTAATTTAATCGACCAAGAGCCCAGATTTAATCGAGTGATCAGCCCCTTGGAAAAAGCACGAATATCTCCTCCCTCCCCGAAACTGACTATTTATCATTTTAATCATGATTTAATTTAATCGGCCAAGAGCCCAGATTTAATCGAGTGATCAGCCCCTCGGAAAAATCACGAATATCTCCTCCCTCCCCGAAACTGACTATTAATCATTTTAATCATGATTTAATTTAATCGGCCAAGAGCCCAGATTTAATCGAGTGATCTGCCCCTCGGAAAAATCCCGAATATCTCCTCCCTCCCCGAAACTGACTATTAATCATTTTAATCATTATTTAATTTAATCGACCAAGAGCCCAGATTTAATCGAGTGATCTGCCCCTCGGAAAAAGCACGAATATCTCCTCCCTCCCCGAAACTGACTATTAATCATTTTAATCATGATTTAATTTAATTGGACAAGAGCCCAGATTTAATCAAGTGATCAGCCCCTCGGAAAAAATCACGAATATCTCCTCCCTCCCCGAAACTGACTATTAATCATTTTAATCATGATTCAATTTAATCGGCCAAGAGCCCAGATTTAATAGAGTGATCTGCCCCTCGGCAAAATCACGAATATCTCCTCTCCCCCCGAAACTGACTATTAATCATTTTAATCTTGATTTAATTTAATCGACCAAGAGCCCAGATTTAATCGAGTGATTTGCCCCTCGGAAAAATCACGAATATTCTCTCCCTCCCCGAAACTGACTATTAATCATTTTAATCATGATTTAATTTAATCGACCAAGAGCCCAGATTTAATCAAGTGATCTGCCCCTCGTAAAAATCACGAATATCTCCTCCCTCCCCGAAACGGACTATTAATCATTTTAATCATGATTTGATTTGATTTAATCGGCTAAGAGCCCAGATTTAATCGAGTGATCTGCCCCTCGGAAAAATCACGAATATCTCCTCTCCCCCCGAAACTGACTATTAATCATTTTAATCATGATTTGATTAAATTTAATCGGCCAAGAGCCCAGATTTAATCAAATGATCTGCCCCTCGGAAAAATCACGAATATCTCCTCCCTCCCCGAAACTGACTATTAATCATTTTAATCATGATTTGATTTGATTTAATCGGCTAAGAGCCCAGATTTAATTGAGTGATCTGCCCCTCGGAAAAATCACGAATATCTCCTCCCTCCCCGAAACTGACTATTAATCATTTTAATCATGATTTAATTTAATCGACCAAGAGCCCAGATTTAATCAAGTGATCTGCCCCTCGGAAAAATCACGAATATCTCCTCCCTCCCCGAAACTGACTATTAGTCATTTTAATCATGATTTGATTTGATTTAATCGGCTAAGAGCCCAGATTTAATCGAGTGATCAGCCCCTCGGAAAAAATCACGAATATCTCCTCCCTCCCCGAAACTGACTATTAATCATTTTAATCATGATTTAATTTAATCGGCCAAGAGCCCAGATTTTATCGAGTGATCTGCCCCTCGGAAAATTACGAATATCTCCTCCCTCCCCGAAACTGACTATTAATCATTTTAATCTTGATTTAATTTAATTGGCCAAGAGCCCAGATTAAATCGAGTGATCTGCCCCTCGGAAAAATGACGAATATCTTCTCCCTCCCCGAAACTGACTATTAATCATTTTAATCATGATTTAATTTAATCGACCAAGAGCCCAGATTTAATCGAGTGATTTGCCCCTCGGAAAAATCACGAATATTCTCTCCCTCCCCGAAACTGACTATTAATCATTTTAATCATGATTTAATTAAATCGGCCAAGAGCCCAGATTTAATCGAGTGATCAGCCCCTCGGAAAAAATCACGAATATCTCCTCCCTCCCCGAAACTGACTATTAATTATTTTAATCATGATTCAATTTAATCGGCCAAGAGCCCAGATTTAATCGAGTGATCTGCCCCTCGGCAAAATCACGAATATCTCCTCTCCCCCCGAAACTGACTATTAATCATTTTAATCTTGATTTAATTTAATCGACCAAGAGCCCAGATTTAATCGAGTGATTTGCCCCTCGGAAAAATCACGAATATTCTCTCCCTCCCCGAAACTGACTATTAATCATTTTAATCATGATTTAATTTAATCGGCCAAGAGCCCAGATTTAATCGACTGATCTGCCCCTCAGAAAAATCACGAATATCTCATCCCTCCCCGAAACTGACTATTAATCATTTTAATCATGATTTGATTTAATTTAATCGGCCAAGAGCCCATGTTTAATCGAGTGATCTGCCCTCGGAAAAATCACGAATATCTCCTCCCTCCCCGAAACTGACTATTAATCATTTTAATCATGATTTAATTAAATCGGTCAAGAGCCCAGATTTAATCGAACGATCAGCCCCTCGGAAAAATCACGAATATCTCCTCCCTCCCCGAAACTGACTATTAATCATTTTAATCATGATTTAATTTAATCGGCCAAGAGCCCAGATTTAAGCGAGTGATCAGCCCCTTGGAAAAATCACGAATATCTCCTCCCTCCCCGAAACTGACTTTTAATCATTTTAATCATGATTTAATTTAATTGGCGAAGAGCCCAGATTTAATCTAGTGATCAGCCCCTCGGAAAAATCACGAATATCTCCTCCCTCCCCGAAACTCACTATTAATCATTTTAATCATGATTTAATTTAATCGACCAAGAGCCCAGATTTAATCAAGTGATCAGCCCCTCGGAAAAATCACGAATATCTCCTCCCTCCCCGAAACTGACTATTAATCATTTTAATCATGATTTAATTTAATCGGCCAAGAGCCCATGTTTAATCGAGTGATCTGCCCTCGGAAAAACCACGAATATCTCATCCCTCCCCGAAACTGACTATTAATCACTTTAATCATGATTTCATTTAATTTTATTTAATCGGCCAAGAGCCCAGATTTAATCGAGTGATCTACCCCTCGGAAAAAACACGAATATATCCTCCCTCCCCGAAACTGACTTTTAATCATTTTAATCATGATTTAATTTAATTGGCGAAGAGCCCAGATTTAATCGAGTGATCAGCCCCTCGGAAAAATCACGAATATCTCCTCCCTCCCCGAAACTAACTATTAATCATTTTAATCATGATTTAATTTAATCGACCAAGAGCCCAGATTTAATCAAGTGATCAGCCCCTCGGCAAAATCACGAATATCTCATCCCTCCCCGAAACTGACTATAAATCATTTTAATCATGATTTGATTTAATTTAATCGGCTAAGAGCCCAGATTTAATCGAGTGATCTGCCCCTCGGAAAAATCACGAATATCTCCTCTCTCCCCGAAACTGACTATTAATCATTTTAATCATGATTTGATTAAATGTAATCGGCTAAGAGCCCAGATTTAATCGAGTGATCTGCCCCTCGGAAAAATCACGAATATCTCCTCCCTCCCCGAAACTGACTATTAATCATTTTAATCATGATTTAATTTAATTGGCCAAGAGCCCAGATTAAATCGAGTGATCTGCCCCTCGGAAAAATGACGAATATCTTCTCCCTCCCCGAAACTGACTATTAATCATTAAATCATGATTTAATTTAATCGACCAAGAGCCCAGATTTAATCGAGTGATCAGCCCCTTGGAAAAAGCACGAATATCTCCTCTCTCCCCGAAACTGACTATTTATCATTTTAATCATGATTTAATTTAATCGGCCAAGAGCCCAGATTTAATCGAGTGATCAGCCCCTCGGAAAAATCACGAATATCTCCTCCCTCCCCGAAACTGACTATTAATCATTTTAATCATTATTTAATTTAATCGACCAAGAGCCCAGATTTAATCGAGTGATCTGCCCCTCGGAAAAAGCACGAATATCTCCTCCCTCCCCGAAACTGACTATTAATCATTTTAATCATGATTTAATTTAATTGGACAAGAGCCCAGATTTAATCAAGTGATCAGCCCCTCGGAAAAAATCACGAATATCTCCTCCCTCCCCGAAACTGACTATTAATCATTTTAATCATTATTTAATTTAATCGACCAAGAGCCCAGATTTAATCGAGTGATCTGCCCCTCAGAAAAATCACGAATATCTCATCCCTCCCCGAAACTGACTATTAATCATTTTAATCATGATTTGATTTAATTTAATCGGCCAAGAGCCCATGTTTAATCGAGTGATCTGCCCTCGGAAAAATCACGAATATCTCCTCCCTCCCCGAAACTGACTATTAATCATTTTAATCATGATTTAATTAAATCGGTCAAGAGCCCAGATTTAATCGAACGATCAGCCCCTCGGAAAAATCACGAATATCTCCTCCCTCCCCGAAACTGACTATTAATCATTTTAATCATGATTTAATTTAATCGGCCAAGAGCCCAGATTTAAGCGAGTGATCAGCCCCTTGGAAAAATCACGAATATCTCCTCCCTCCCCGAAACTGACTTTTAATCATTTTAATCATGATTTAATTTAATTGGCGAAGAGCCCAGATTTAATCTAGTGATCAGCCCCTCGGAAAAATCACGAATATCTCCTCCCTCCCCGAAACTCACTATTAATCATTTTAATCATGATTTAATTTAATCGACCAAGAGCCCAGATTTAATCAAGTGATCAGCCCCTCGGAAAAATCACGAATATCTCCTCCCTCCCCGAAACTGACTATTAATCATTTTAATCATGATTTAATTTAATCGGCCAAGAGCCCATGTTTAATCGAGTGATCTGCCCTCGGAAAAACCACGAATATCTCATCCCTCCCCGAAACTGACTATTAATCACTTTAATCATGATTTCATTTAATTTTATTTAATCGGCCAAGAGCCCAGATTTAATCGAGTGATCTACCCCTCGGAAAAAACACGAATATATCCTCCCTCCCCGAAACTGACTTTTAATCATTTTAATCATGATTTAATTTAATTGGCGAAGAGCCCAGATTTAATCGAGTGATCAGCCCCTCGGAAAAATCACGAATATCTCCTCCCTCCCCGAAACTCACTATTAATCATTTTAATCATGATTTAATTTAATCGACCAAGAGCCCAGATTTAATCAAGTGATCAGCCCCTCGGAAAAATCACGAATATCTCATCCCTCCCCGAAACTGACTATAAATCATTTTAATCATGATTTGATTTAATTTAATCGGCTAAGAGCCCAGATTTAATCGAGTGATCTGCCCCTCGGAAAAATCACGAATATCTCATCTCTCCCCGAAACTGACTATTAATCATTTTAATCATGATTTGATTAAATGTAATCGGCTAAGAGCCCAGATTTAATCGAGTGATCTGCCCCTCGGAAAAATCACGAATATCTCCTCCCTCCCCGAAACTGACTATTAATCATTTTAATCATGATTTAATTTAATTGGCCAAGAGCCCAGATTAAATCGAGTGATCTGCCCCTCGGAAAAATGACGAATATCTTCTCCCTCCCCGAAACTGACTATTAATCATTAAATCATGATTTAATTTAATCGACCAAGAGCCCAGATTTAATCGAGTGATCAGCCCCTTGGAAAAAGCACGAATATCTCCTCCCTCCCCGAAACTGACTATTTATCATTTTAATCATGATTTAATTTAATCGGCCAAGAGCCCAGATTTAATCGAGTGATCAGCCCCTCGGAAAAATCACGAATATCTCCTCCCTCCCCGAAACTGACTATTAATCATTTTAATCATGATTTAATTTAATCGGCCAAGAGCCCAGATTTAATCGAGTGATCTGCCCCTCGGAAAAATCCCGAATATCTCCTCCCTCCCCGAAACTGACTATTAATCATTTTAATCATTATTTAATTTAATCGACCAAGAGCCCAGATTTAATCGAGTGATCTGCCCCTCGGAAAAAGCACGAATATCTCCTCCCTCCCCGAAACTGACTATTAATCATTTTAATCATGATTTAATTTAATTGGACAAGAGCCCAGATTTAATCAAGTGATCAGCCCCTCGGAAAAAATCACGAATATCTCCTCCCTCCCCGAAACTGACTATTAATCATTTTAATCATGATTCAATTTAATCAGCCAAGAGCCCAGATTTAATAGAGTGATCTGCCCCTCGGCAAAATCACGAATATCTCCTCTCCCCCCGAAACTGACTATTAATCATTTTAATCTTGATTTAATTTAATCGACCAAGAGCCCAGATTTAATCGAGTGATTTGCCCCTCGGAAAAATCACGAATATTCTCTCCCTCCCCGAAACTGACTATTAATCATTTTAATCATGATTTAATTTAATCGACCAAGAGCCCAGATTTAATCAAGTGATCTGCCCCTCGTAAAAATCACGAATATCTCCTCCCTCCCCGAAACGGACTATTAATCATTTTAATTATGATTTGATTTGATTTAATCGGCTAAGAGCCCAGATTTAATCGAGTGATCTGCCCCTCGGAAAAATCACGAATATCTCCTCTCCCCCCGAAACTGACTATTAATCATTTTAATCATGATTTGATTAAATTTAATCGGCCAAGAGCCCAGATTTAATCAAGTGATCTGCCCCTCGGAAAAATCACGAATATCTCCTCCCTCCCCGAAACTGACTATTAATCATTTTAATCATGATTTGATTTGATTTAATCGGCTAAGAGCCCAGATTTAATTGAGTGATCTGCCCCTCGGAAAAATCACGAATATCTCCTCCCTCCCCGAAACTGACTATTAATCATTTTAATCATGATTTAATTTAATCGACCAAGAGCCCAGATTTAATCGAGTGATCAGCCCCTTGGAAAAAGCACGAATATCTCCTCCCTCCCCGAAACTGACTATTAATCATTTTAATCATGATTTAATTTAATCGGCCAAGAGCCCAGATTTAATCGACTGATCTGCCCCTCAGAAAAATCACGAATATCTCATCCCTCCCCGAAACTGACTATTAATCATTTTAATCATGATTTGATTTAATTTAATCGGCCAAGAGCCCATGTTTAATCGAGTGATCTGCCCTCGGAAAAATCACGAATATCTCCTCCCTCCCCGAAACTGACTATTAATCATTTTAATCATGATTTAATTTAATCGGCCAAGAGCCCAGATTTAATCAAGTGATCTGCCCCTCGGAAAAATCACGAATATCTCCTCCATAATCGAAACTGACTATTAATCATTTTAATCATGTTATAATTTTATTTAATCGGCCAAGAGCCCAGATTTAATCGAGTGACCAGCCCCTTGGAAAAATCACGAATATCTCCTCCCTCCCCGAAACTGACTTTTAATCATTTTAATCATGATTTAATTTAATCGGCCAAGAGCCCAGATTTAATCGACTGATCTGCCCCTCAGAAAAATCACGAATATCTCATCCCTCCCCGAAACTGACTATTAATCATTTTAATTATGATTTGATTTAATTTAATCGGCCAAGAGCCCATGTTTAATCGAGTGATCTGCCCTCGGAAAAATCACGAATATCTCCTCCCTCCCCGAAACTGACTATTAATCATTTTAATCATGATTTAATTAAATCGGTCAAGAGCCCAGATTTAATCGAACGATCAGCCCCTCGGAAAAATCACGAATATCTCCTCCCTCCCCGAAACTGACTATTAATCATTTTAATCATGATTTAATTTAATCGGCCAAGAGCCCAGATTTAATCGAGTGATCAGCCCCTTGGAAAAATCACGAATATCTCCTCCCTCCCCGAAACTGACTTTTAATCATTTTAATCATGATTTAATTTAATCGACCAAGAGCCCAGATTTAATCAAGTGATCAGCCCCTCGGAAAAATCACGAATATCTCCTCCCTCCCCGAAACTCACTATTAATCATTTTAATCATGATTTAATTTAATCGACCAAGAGCCCAGATTTAATCAAGTGATCAGCCCCTCGGAAAAATCACGAATATCTCCTCCCTCCCCGAAACTCACTATTAATCATTTTAATCATGATTTAATTTAATCGACCAAGAGCCCAGATTTAATCAAGTGATCAGCCCCTCGGAAAAATCACGAATATCTCCTCCCTCCCCGAAACTGACTATTAATCATTTTAATCATGATTTAATTTAATCGGCCAAGAGCCCATGTTTAATCGAGTGATCTGCCCTCGGAAAAACCACGAATATCTCATCCCTCCCCGAAACTGACTATTAATCATTTTAATCATGATTTCATTTAATTTAATTTAATCGGCCAAGAGCCCAGATTTAATCGAGTGATCTACCCCTCGGAAAAAACACGAATATATCCTCCCTCCCCGAAACTGACTTTTAATCATTTTAATCATGATTTAATTTAATCGACCAAGAGCCCAGATTTAATCAAGTGATCTGCCCCTCGTAAAAATCACGAATATCTCCTCCCTCCCCGAAACGGACTATTAATCATTTTAATCATGATTTGATTTGATTTAATCGGCTAAGAGCCCAGATTTAATCGAGTGATCTGCCCCTCGGAAAAATCACGAATATCTCCTCTCCCCCCGAAACTGACTATTAATCATTTTAATCATGATTTGATTAAATTTAATCGGCCAAGAGCCCAGATTTAATCAAGTGATCTGCCCCTCGGAAAAATCACGAATATCTCCTCCCTCCCCGAAACTGACTTTTAATCATTTTAATCATGATTTAATTTAATTGGCGAAGAGCCCAGATTTAATCGAGTGATCAGCCCCTCGGAAAAATCACGAATATCTCCTCCCTCCCCGAAACTCACTATTAATCATTTTAATCATGATTTAATTTAATCGACCAAGAGCCCAGATTTAATCAAGTGATCAGCCCCTCGGAAAAATCACGAATATCTCCTCCCTCCCCGAAACTGACTTAATCATTTTAATCATGATTTGATTAAATTTAATCGGCTAAGAGCCCAGATTTAATCGAGTGATCTGCCCCTCGGAAAAATCACGAATATCTCCTCCCTCCCCGAAACTGACTATTAATCATTTTAATCATGATTTAATTTAATTGGCCAAGAGCCCAGATTTAATCGAGTGATCAACCCCTCGGAAAAATCACGAATATCTCCTCCCTCCCCGAAACTGACTATTAATCATTTTAATCATGATTTGATTTGATTTAATCGGCTAAGAGCCCAGATTTAATTGAGTGACCTGCCCCTCGGAAAAATCACGAATATCTCCTCCCTCCCCGAAACTGACTTTTAATCATTTTAATCATGATTTAATTTAATTGGCGAAGAGCCCAGATTTAATCGAGTGATCAGCCCCTCGGAAAAATCACGAATATCTCCTCCCTCCCCGAAACTCACTATTAATCATTTTAATCATGATTTAATTTAATCGACCAAGAGCCCAGATTTAATCAAGTGATCAGCCCCTCGGAAAAATCACGAATATCTCCTCCCTCCCCGAAACTGACTTAATCATTTTAATCATGATTTGATTAAATTTAATCGGCTAAGAGCCCAGATTTAATCGAGTGATCTGCCCCTCGGAAAAATCACGAATATCTCCTCCCTCCCCGAAACTGACTATTAATCATTTTAATCATGATTTAATTTAATTGGCCAAGAGCCCAGATTTAATCGAGTGATCAACCCCTCGGAAAAATCACGAATATCTCCTCCCTCCCCGAAACTGACTATTAATCATTTTAATCATGATTTAATTTAATCGACCAAGAGCCCAGATTTAATCAAGTGATCTGCCCCTCGGAAAAATCACGAATATCTCCTCCCTCCCCGAAACTGACTATTAGTCATTTTAATCATGATTTGATTTGATTTAATCGGCTAAGAGCCCAGATTTAATCGAGTGATTTGCCCCTCGGAAAAATCACGAATATTCTCTCCCTCCCCGAAACTGACTATTAATCATTTTAATCATGATTTAATTAAATCGGCCAAGGGCCCAGATTTAATCGAGTGATCAGCCCCTCGGAAAAATCACGAATATCTCCTCCCTCCCCGAAACTGACTATTAATCATTTTAATCATGATTCAATTTAATCGGCCAAGAGCCCAGATTTAATCGAGTGATCAGCCCCTCGGAAAAATCACGAATATCTCCTCCCTCCCCGAAACTGACTTAATCATTTTAATCATGATTTGATTAAATTTAATCGGCTAAGAGCCCAGATTTAATCGAGTGATCTGCCCCTCGGAAAAATCACGAATATCTCCTCCCTCCCCGAAACTGACTATTAATCATTTTAATCATGATTTAATTTAATCGACCAAGAGCCCAGATTTAATCAAGTGATCTGCCCCTCGGAAAAATCACGAATATCTCCTCCCTCCCCGAAACTGACTATTAATCATTTTAATCATGATTTGATTTAATTTAATCGGCTAAGAGCCCAGATTTAATCGAGTGATCTGCCCCTCGGAAAAATCACGAATATCTCCTCTCCCCCCGAAACTGACTATTAATCATTTTAATCATGATTTGATTAAATTTAATCGGCCAAGAGCCCAGATTTAATCAAGTGATCTGCCCCTCGGAAAAATCACGAATATCTCCTCCCTTCCCGAAACTGACTATTAATCATTTTAATCATGATTTGATTTGATTTAATCGGCTAAGAGCCCAGATTTAATCGAGTGATCAGCCCCTTGGAAAAATCACGAATATCTCCTCCCTCCCCGAAACTGACTTTTAATCATTTTAATCATGATTTAATTTAATTGGCGAAGAGCCCAGATTTAATCGAGTGATCAGCCCCTCGGAAAAAGCACGAATATCTCCTCCCTCCCCGAAACTCACTATTAATCATTTTAATCATGATTTAATTTAATCGACCAAGAGCCCAGATTTAATCAAGTGATCAGCCCCTCGGAAAAATCACGAATATCTCCTCCCTCCCCGAAACTGACTATTAATCATTTTAATCATGATTTAATTTAATCGGCCAAGAGCCCATGTTTAATCGAGTGATCTGCCCTCGGAAAAACCACGAATATCTCATCCCTCCCCGAAACTGACTATTAATCATTTTAATCATGATTTCATTTAATTTAATTTAATCGGCCAAGAGCCCAAATTTAATCGAGTGATCTACCCCTCGGAAAAAACACGGATATATCCTCCCTCCCCGAAACTGACTTTTAATCATTTTAATCATGATTTAATTTAATTGGCGAAGAGCCCAGATTTAATCGAGTGATCAGCCCCTCGGAAAAATCACGAATATCTCCTTCCTCCCCGAAACTCACTATTAATCATTTTAATCATGATTTAATTTAATCGACCAAGAGCCCAGATTTATTCAAGTGATCAGCCCCTCGGAAAAAATCACGAATATCTCCTCCCTCCCCGAAACTGACTATTAATCATTTTAATCATGATTTAATTTAATCGGCCAAGAGCCCAGATTTTATCGAGTGATCTGCCCCTCGGAAAATTACGAATATCTCCTCCCTCCCCGAAACTGACTATTAATCATTTTAATCTTGATTTAATTTAATCGACCAATAGCCCAGATTTAATCGAGTGATTTGCCCCTCGGAAAAATCACGAATATTCTCTCCCTCCCCGAAACTGACTATTAATCATTTTAATCATGATTTAATTAAATCGGCCAAGAGCCCAGATTTAATCGAGTGATCTGCCCCTCGGAAAAATCACGAATATCTCCTCTCCCCCCGAAACTGACTATTAATCATTTTAATCATTATTTAATTTAATCGACCAAGAGCCCAGATTTAATCGAGTGATCAGCCCCTCGGAAAAAGCACGAATATCTCCTCCCTCCCCGAAACTGACTATTAATCATTTTAATCATGATTTAATTTAATCGGCCAAGAGCCCAGATTTAATCAAGTGATCTGCCCCTCGGAAAAATCACGAATATCTCCTCCATAATCGAAACTGACTATTAATCATTTTAATCATGTTATAATTTTATTTAATCGGCCAAGAGCCCATATTTAATCGAGTGATCTGCCCTTTGGAAAAATCACGAATTCCTCCTTCCTCCCCGAAACTGACTATTAATCATTTTAATCATGATTTAATTTAATCGACCAAGAGCCCAGATTTAATCAAGTGATCTGCCCTTGGAAAAATCACGAATATCTCCTCCCTCCCCGAAACTGACTATTAATCATTTTAATCATGATTTAATTTAATCGGCCAAGAGCCCAGATTTAATCGACTGATCTGCCCCTCGGAAAAATCACGAATATCTCCTCCCTCCCCGAAATTGACTATTAATCATTTTAATCATGATTTAATTGAGTCTAACGTATTTAAGTTTTGCCAAATAATATATCCTCTACTTTTGCTGGCACTGATAATACCTAGAATGCCTTTTTTGGTGACTTTAATAACATCGTCACCTACCAGAGGTTCATTACATAATATTACAGGCCACGTTCATGATTAATCATTCGCGAAAAATCAATAACTATAAAAAATGTTTCCTTATACAGAATACTTGCTTTTACTTTAGTCAATAGCATCAATTTTTCACTATTTTCAGCCCTACGAAAAACTGCTCTCATGCTAAGCTCGCTGTTAAATATGGTTAAATGTAATAATACAAGACATTGAAACAAAAAAGCTATTTGTTTATTTGAAAAATAACAAAAACTATAACGAGAAATATAAAAACAAACTCATCCGCGTGACTTTGGTTTCGTATGACTCGTCGTAAACGGAATGTCCGGCTAGAACTATACAATGACTTTGGATTTGAAAACGTATTACTGACACTAGCATCAGCTCCCTCTAATATCTCTAATTGCCGTTTATTACATAAACGATTCATCAAATAAAGTATTTAATATTATATTACGACTAATTATTATTTAATAAGATTTTGCGGAATTATAATTGTATTTCAGCTAGATGGCGCTGTAATATTATAAAATTCTATATACCATATTATTTGAAATTCTGATGTCTAAAACATTTATCTGTATCAAAAACGTGCTATACCTAGCCATTGTGTAGCAATAGTCGAAAAATACACTTTTTTATTATATGTAAAGTGGATTTAAATTTATTTCCTCTAGATGGCGCTGGCGCACTATAGCATACTATATCCCATTCGATAGGAAATGACGTTCTCTACAACTTTGGTCCACATCATAAATGTGATAATAGCAACCGTTGAAAGGTTAATCCCCAAAACCCGAAAATAGACAAAATGGCGGCCATTTTTAGACGTGATCAACTCATCTGATCGCGGAAAACTTTTTTACCCAAAATCAGGACCCCGAAGGCCACACAATTCCGTTGAGAGTTGCTTGTCCCAAATTATTTCCGAGAAAAATGCTATTTTCCCTGTACTTGCGAGAAGTTGTTAACTGAGAACTACACGGAGGGAATAAAGTGAAATACGCCTCCGTTAATACTTGGGTACATTTGAATACACGACGACGACGAACATTAGCAGTTAGACTACAGGAAATTAACCTAAGTTAGTATAGTCTAATCAATATTTGTACATGATTAAGTGCCGTATTATTGTTTCTGCTACAGCTAAAACTTTCAACTTCGCGCACGTGGAAGGGAACTAATACAGTAAATCAAGTTACACGAAAGGAAATAATATATTTTGTACTGTTGGACTTAACTAAATATAATATTTATTAGGATACATATTATATATTTTGTCTATTTCGATATTTTTCTAGGGACACAATGATATTTTTAAGAGTGGACAGAGATCTTTTGTGTGGGCACAAATTATTTTGGAGGGGGTCAGATAATATTTATAAGTTTAAAGTATCCCGATAATCATTTTGGGGCCCCCTTTTCATGAAATTGGGGCCCCCTATTATAAGCTACATAGGCTAAAATTTTTTTGACATAGGCTATAGCCTACTTAGCCTGAGTGTAGCGCCGCCACGGACGATGGATTCAAACGACTGCGATTTTTTGGGAAGAAGTCACATTGTTGCATTTATTAAGGACTCAGATTTAAGATGGTAAGAATACAAGTTTATTACAACTTAGTCGATGTGGTTACAAGTTTGAAAGAGACAGCACAACTATATTAAAGTGAAGTGAGAGTGCCTTATATACGTTAAATTATCGGCATAAAAAATGAACCACCAAAAAATAGTCCCTTAAATTAAGTGTGACGTAAAAAGGTTCTTTGTTGATTTAAAGCGTAAACACACATTTTCCAGAGAAAGTGTTGGTGACACTCGCAACCAACACGAAAATCGTCAAGCGTCGTTTACCAGTGGTTACCAGAAAATATTTTCCTTTAACTGGTGAGCTGGAGTAGTTAAAGCCGTTTTGATTGGTCCGTAAATGTTTCTGCCAAGACTCAATGGAACGCCGTACATCGTTTCTCCGCGTGATGCCTTACCAGACCTTCTTGATGATGTCCCGTCAGTAATTTTACGACAAATCTGGTTTCAGCATTACTGTGCCCCGGCGCACTTTTCATGGCGGGTTCGTGGGTTCCTCAACGAAAAAGTTCCACGGAGATGGATTGGTAGTGCGGGGTCCAGTCACCTGGTCTGCAAGATAACCGAATCTAAGCGCCCTAGACTTTTACTTGTGGGCGTTGATAAAGATCGTATCTACGAAACTTCAGGTGTAGGACGAATGTTGTTCGTAGCGACGTTGATTCTTACCACTAAAACTACCACTAGGACGTACGCTTTTTGGCCTCTTCTAAGAATTGGATAACGACATTTTAAGCATTTGCTATAAACAAATAAAAACATTTTTGCACACGAAAATGTTTTGCTTCTTACTTTTGTAACAGGCTGACGCCGTTCGGTTCGGTTCCGGTTAAGTACAAAATAGAAGTTGGAGCCCGCGGTCAAGAGTCAAATTATCGGATAGTAAAAATCGTAACCTTATTTTCAAAACCACGTAAATTCCAATTTCGGTTCGGTTCTGGTTCTAAATGACAACAATCTGTACAGTACCAGTTTCCTCCTGCCCTTAAAATTGACTTTAATATCTGAGTTCTTAGGCTATCGTACGTTAGGTGTTTAAAAATATCTAGCGTTTGTACATTAGTCGCTGAGTATCGGGATGAAGACAATATAAAATTATAAATATTTACTCAAGCCCTACAACACCTTACATTTTCTGTACTGAATTTTGATACATCCTGTATAGTCCTCCATGTACTACAATAATTTAATTTGCCATTGTAATTAAAACGATAAATGTATTTAAATAGATTTGTGTTTGTACCTAAGTGCTAAATAAATTGAAATTGAAATTTTTACTATTTTAATGTCTATGTAGTTTTTGAAATATCTGAACTAATTAACATACCTCCAAAATACGTTTTAATAAACATTCTTGCATCAATAAAAAAATTAAGAAGAATCACATTTGAAATATTTAACTCGAATTTCCCGCCTTTATTGAAAACTACCAAAATCGGAAAGAGTTAAAATGTTGACCTAGACTATTTCCACTCTTTTCCAAAGAGCTCGCTTGGCGAGTGACCAAAAGTGAAAAATATCACTATTACGAGTGGAGCTTGTCCTACTGAAAGTAAAAACCCCCATTCTTACGAGGGGAGCTGTTCTCCAAAAAACGAATAAAAACAACTCTTACCAGTGTAGCTCTACTACAAAAGTGAAAAATATCACTATTACGAGTGGAGCTTGTCCTACTGAAAGTAAAAACCCCCATTCTTACGAGGGGAGCTGTTCTCCAAAAAACGAATAAAAACAACTCTTACCAGTGTAGCTCTACTACAAATGTGAAAAATATCACTATTACGAGTGGAGCTTGTCCTACTGAAAGTAAAAACCCCCATTCTTACGAGGGGAGCTGTTCTCCAAAAAACGAATAAAAACAACTCTTACCAGTGTAGCTCTACTACAAAAGTGAAAAATATCACTATTACGAGTGGAGCTTGTCCTACTGAAAGTAAAAACCCCCATTCTTACGAGGGGAGCTGTTCTCCAAAAAACGAATAAAAACAACTCTTACCAGTGTAGCTCTACTACAAATGTGAAAAATATCACTATTACGAGTGGAGCTTGTCCTACTGAAAGTAAAAACCCCCATTCTTACGAGGGGAGCTGTTCTCCAAAAAACGAATAAAAACAACTCTTACCAGTGTAGCTCTACTACAAAAGTGAAAAATATCACTATTACGAGTGGAGCTTGTCCTACTGAAAGTAAAAACCCCCATTCTTACGAGGGGAGCTGTTCTCCAAAAAACGAATAAAAACAACTCTTACCAGTGTAGCTCTACTACAAAAGTGAAAAATATCACTATTACGAGTGGAGCTTGTCCTACTGAAAGTAAAAACCCCCATTCTTACGAGGGGAGCTGTTCTCCAAAAAACGAATAAAAACAACTCTTACCAGTGTAGCTCTACTACAAAAGTGAAAAATATCACTATTACGAGTGGAGCTTGTCCTACTGTAAGTAAAAACCCCCATTCTTACGAGGGGAGCTGTTCTCCAAAAAACGAATAAAAACAACTCTTACCAGTGTAGCTCTACTACAAAAGTGAAAAATATCACTATTACGAGTGGAGCTTGTCCTACTGAAAGTAAAAACCCCCATTCTTACGAGGGGAGCTGTTCTCCAAAAAACGAATAAAAACAACTCTTACCAGTGTAGCTCTACTACAAAAGTGAAAAATATCACTATTACGAGTGGAGCTTGTCCTACTGAAAGTAAAAACCCCCATTCTTACGAGGGGAGCTGTTCTCCAAAAAAACGAATAAAAACAACTCTTACCAGTGTAGCTCTACTACAAAAGTGAAAAATATCACTATTACGAGTGGAGCTTTTCCTACTGAAAGTAAAAACCCCCATTCTTACGAGGGGAGCTGTTCTCCAAAAAACGAATAAAAACAACTCTTACCAGTGTAGCTCTACTACAAAAGTGAAAAATATCACTATTACGAGTGGAGCTTGTCCTACTGAAAGTAAAAACCCCCATTCTTACGAGGGGAGCTGTTCTCCAAAAAACGAATAAAAACAACTCTTACCAGTGTAGCTCTACTACAAAAGTGAAAAATATCACTATTACGAGTGGAGCTTGTCCTACTGAAAGTAAAAACCCCCCTTCTTACGAGGGGAGCTGTTCTCCAAAAAACGAATAAAAACAACTCTTACCAGTGTAGCTCTACTACAAAAGTGAAAAATATCACTATTACGAGTGGAGCTTGTCCTACAGAAAGTAAAAACCCCCATTGTTACGAGGGGAGCTGTTCTCCAAAAAACGAATAAAAACAACTCTTACCAGTGTAGCTCTACTACAAAAGTGAAAAATATCACTATTACGAGTGGAGCTTGTCCTACTGAAAGTAAAAACCCCCATTCTTACGAGGGTAGCTGTTCTCCAAAAAACGAATAAAAACAACTCTTACCAGTGTAGCTCTACTACAAAAGTGAAAAATATCACTATTACGAGTGGAGCTTGTCCTACTGAAAGTAAAAACCCCCATTCTTACGAGGGGAGCTGTTCTCCAAAAAACGAATAAAAACAACTCTTACCAGTGTAGCTCTACTACAAAAGTGAAAAATATCACTATTACGAGTGGAGCTTGTCCTACTGAAAGTAAAAACCCCCATTCTTACGAGGGGAGCTGTTCTCCAAAAACGAATAAAAACAACTCTTACCAGTGTAGCTCTACTACAAAAGTGAAAAATATCACTATTACGAGTGGAGCTTGTCCTACTGAAAGTAAAAACCCCCATTCTTACGAGGGGAGCTGTTCTCCAAAAAACGAATAAAAACAACTCTTACCAGTGTAGCTCTACTACAAAAGTGAAAAATATCACTATTACGAGTGGAGCTTGTCCTACTGAAAGTAAAAACCCCCATTCTTACGAGGGGAGCTGTTCTCCAAAAAACGGATAAAAACAACTCTTACCAGTGTAGCTCTACTACAAAAGTGAAAAATATCACTATTACGAGTGGAGCTTGTCCTACTGGAAGTAAAAACCCCCATTCTTACGAGGGGAGCTGTTCTCCAAAAAACGAATAAAAACAACTCTTACCAGTGTAGCTCTACTACAAAAGTGAAAAATATCACTATTACGAGTGGAGCTTGTCCTACTGAAAGTAAAAACCCCCATTCTTACGAGGGGAGCTGTTCTCCAAAAAACGAATAAAAACAACTCTTACCAGTGTAGCTCTACTACAAAAGTGAAAAATATCACTATTACGAGTGGAGCTTGTCCTACTGAAAGTAAAAACCCCCATTCTTACGAGGGGAGCTGTTCTTCAAAAAACGAATAAAAACAAGTCTTACCAGTGTAGCTCTACTACAAAAGTGAAAAACACTACTCTTTCGAGTGGAGTGGGAAAAAGTGGGGCGCGAAATCACTCGCAAAAGTTTTACACGAGTTTTGCCCATGTCTGGTCCCCAAGTTTCATGTTGGGATCACAATGCAATGAAAAGTTACAGAGTATAGAAGTTACACCCGCACATAGCATTCAGACAGAAATGTGTATCTTTTACATTCATTTTTTTAATGCCGTTGAAATATTTTTCATTTCATCTTTTGGAAGAGTATAGGAACGGCCAGTTGGGGTAAATGTGTTAACCTTACAGACTACATCTGAATAAGGTATCCAGAGTACATCGAAGTTTAAAGGGTATTAAAAAAATTAGAAGGGCCAGAAGGGTAGAGAAATGTCACTTTCACTTCACTTTCTTCCACATTTTTGTCTAAAACATAACCATATGTAACATAATTACTCATAAGTGTACCAAAAGGAACGTCTTCCCAATGAGACCTTGTTCACAGGATAGGACGTGTTTGACGTCACTTTACAATCGATGACGGCTTTTACGTCTTTAAAACCAGGTCTGACGGGGAGGGAAGGAAGTTAAAACCGGTTTTGCGCGTAGTTCGTTCGGTATTTCTTTGGTGGCTGTGAAACAAGGTCCAGTGTTCAGCGATTTGGTATCTAGGTAAAAGATAAAAGATACTAGGTAAAAGATATTTGTATCTAAGGTTAAAGTAACTAGCGTATCTGTTGATTGTAAGTGGAAAGATACTTTTATCTAGTTCAGCTATAATTATCTAAACGTGCTATACTATTTATCTTATGATACGTATTCGAGCAACATATTCGCGTATAGGATATTTCCTCGAACGCCTATTAACTTAAAATATAGTACCCAGTAAGTGATTTTATTTAAAGGTAAATGTATCTGAATCTAGATAAAAGGTACAGTTTAGATATACATAACGATTCCTATGTACTGTGAGTAGCGACTCAAAATTTAACAGAACATTTCAAAGTGCAGGCATAGACCAAATATCAGCAAAGCTAACTCAAGACGTTAAATCGACCGATAGGTAGATTCAGAAAGCCAGTGGGTGTAAATTTGCGTGAAGTGAAGTCAAACGTCCCCCCCCCAGGCCCAGCATTAGAGAGTGCGTGGCCCTAATTAGTGAAAAGTGGCCCTTTCTCTCAACGCAATTGAAGGAAAAAGAGGGGACGCACCAATAAGTGTCGCTAACTGCGGGATCCCAAAACATGTCGCTAGGTGCGGCCAAGTGGCGTAGACCAGGGGTGTTCCGGGTCCAGACTTTGGCCACCCCCCGTTTGATGGATTTATGCTGGCCCCAATAAGTGCCGCTGAGTGCGGGGCTCTAGGCAGTTGCCTTGGTCGCCATGCCCTAGCGCCGACCTTTCTTCTTCTACGTCATAGCGTCGACTGCTTCGTCGTCTTCCTTTCTGATAGGATAGTAGTGGAAAGATGGAGAAACACTGAACCATACTTTCCGTGTTAATAGTACCGACACATTTATGCGAAATACTAATTAAATTACATTCATCACTGCAAATGACGATGTCCGTCATAAATAAATAAATAATAAATAAATAATCAGCTAGGCTAATACCCAAGACACCACCTTAGGCCTAAGTCGTCAAGCGACTTTTGAAGCCTTTTAATTCAGGTGGCCGGGTTAAGAGTAGGTGTTTCTTTTCAAGTCTGACCAGGGGCGGATTGGGCCGGTGGGCTGGTGAGCGTTATCTCAGGGACCCGCGACCAAAATTACCCTTTAGTTCGACTTCCGACCGCTTGAACAGTGATTTTTGGAAGGCCGCAAGCCTACAGTACCCACTTCACGAAAAAGGCGCTGGTCCGCCCATGAGTCTGACCTTTGTACGGTACAAACGTTAATAATACTCAGTGTTTCTCTCAAAAACGTTTCTTCGGGAGAAGTTAACTCGGCTCAGGGTGGTTTTACCAGACAAACGTGTCTGTGATGTCCATTGGCCAGCTCTTAACGCCCGGGAGGTAGACATCCCCCCGGAGAGATGCCTTAAGGAAACCCAGATAATGCTTATTCAAACTAAATAAATATTTACGTTCGTTTTCACTCTTTGTACCTGGTATATCGTTTTATCGATGTATTAAAATATAACTACCAAAACAAGAAAGATACAGATAAAGAACGTCGCAGATATAGCCCCTCAAAAAAGATAGATACCAAAGGGCAATGATTTAGATACATAGGATACATTCTTTGCAAATAGATACATAAAAAAAGGTACGTGTAAGAGTTTTTTATTTATTTGTGTTCGCCTGAAAATAGGTAGTATCTTTTACCCACAATTGTATCTTGTACCTAAAAAAAAGTACCTAAAAACGTAGCTAGATCTGTATCTAGATATCGCTGAACACTGACAAGTTCTCATTGAAATTTTTAATACAGAGATGTTATATAGAGGCATACTTATGAGTAATTATGTTACATATGACATAACGTAGCCACCATTTTCCATTATACATTGAAATGACCTTGATGGGCGACGGAACAGCCCTTAGAATCTGGTGCAAAGGAAAACGGCTTAGCAGATACTTTTATTTCACAGTCTGTAGGAATAAAGGCATGAAGCTTTCGAGTACCTGGAATTGTTAAAGCGTTGTTCGAGATATTGTTCATTTTCAACATATTCTTGTTGGGTTACGTAGGTGAATTCCATGTTCTTGGAGAGGCTGCATTTTTACAATTCGTAGAGTTCATAAGGTGTCACAATTTGATGTTCATATTGTCTTTGCAGACTTGCCCTTGCTGCCCCTCTTTTAACCGTGCTCCCTACCCCATCACAAGGGCCTTTAACACGCGCTGCAGCTGAAAAATGCCACTCTGCTTTCATTTCAAAATATTTTTCATGGTGGCAAAGGTTTAAAAAATTCTTCTAATTTTTGTATTGCGCGGCAGATCCATCCGAGAATTAAAAGATATTCTTTACTTTCTCTTGAAATTTCGACTTTAAAAACTCAATGAGCTTTTTCTGAAATAAATGCACAGCTACAGTATTATGCTCAAGGCACTCCGAAATTACAACAAAGCTACAATGGCCAACTTTGTCGTCACTCTTGTAATAGATCACGAAGGGGTGAACTGTTGCTTGTGCATTATTCCAATGGAACGTTTGCGCTTCGTCTTGGAGAACGAAACTGTAATTTTCTGCAAAGTCGCACACTACCAAGACGTCAGATTCCGACATATTTTCCTTCGTATGAGTCATAAAAGCGCTTTGTTGCTTGGCGATGAAATCATGGCGAAGAAGCGCATCGAGACTGTTAATGAAATGATGCAGAAATTCAGAAATAGGTTTTTGCAGAGTTTTCAAGTTACACCTGTCAACTGATATCCATTGGCGAAAAGTTAATGTTTCAACGCATTGTTCTTCAAATGCATCTCCCAATATATTTCTGATTTCATCAACTCCAGGACAAGAATCGCAGTTCAAGAAGTAACAGTCAATGGATGCTGGATTACATACCATTTTTGAAAGGCAGTCCTTATAGTTTGCAAACTGTCCGTCTGTTGCATTTTGAAATTTTTTATCATCAGTTTCACATTTTGATGGATGGTACACACGCAAACTGAATGTGTGCCACTCTGTCCAGCTAGAATACAGTTTTTCGGACGAAGCTCAGCGAATTTCGAAAAGGAAACTTTAATGTTCTCTATAGAATTCCTTTCATGAAACTGCTTGTATGCTTCTTTCAAATTGCAGAGGATTAGCCTTTTGGATACTTTAACCCTGTTTCCACTACGGTCCTTCATCGAAATGCAGTCTTTTATGCCTGGCATAGGTCTACTCACTTGGTCGCTCTCGTAAAATTGCTTTATATCATGTGCAGTCTGTATTGGTAGGCAGGGCCGTCTTAAGGCATGGGCTAAGTGGGCTACAGCCCAGGGCCTCCAGCCAGTTTGGGGGCCTCGGAAAGGCCATCCATACTCTAGGAATAAGGGATTAGTTAATTAAATATTTTTTTTACTCATTTAATATTATGTATCATTTAGTTACGTTTAAAGTAATTTGACTCATCGCCACATCGCGTATCATACGGTACCAACAATTTCTAAAACCCAACAGTGAGTCACTGTCAGTAAAAATCTTATGTTCAGTAGGCGTATGTTATACTTTTTAAATTAAATTTTTTGGTTTAATTATTGTGTAGTTGAATTTAGACAACGGACATACAAAGGCTGACCGTTGGGGATCGCAAAGGTCTTAAGGAATAATTTAGCCCTTGGCCACAAAAGGTCTTAAGACGGCCCTGTTGGTAGGGTTTTTCCGGGTCTTTGATTGGGCGTAGACAAAATCCCTCACTCTTACAAGAGCTTTTTCGATTGCCTCACTTGATAATTTGGAGCTTTGAATAACTTGATAATCTTTCTTACACTCCAACTCTCCGGCAACAAGGTTAGTAACATTATCTTATTGGTCCTATTTTCAAAATTTTGATAAGTATCGATTAAATGGCTCACCATCTCTTTTTCATCTTCATCTTCCTCATCAGAAGAATTAGAAGCATTTGGAAGAAATTTTCTTTTTATTTAAGAACCTATTTTTTGGCTTTTTTCTTGGAATACTTTTTAAATTCTGCCTTTTTTTACTTTTGGTGATTCACCTAATTCTATTAGAGAGGCGTTAAAAGATTTTAATACCTCAGACTTGTGAATATCATCATTATCGTTATCGCTTTCAATTTGAAGGTCAGCCTGAGTGCCTGACTGGTGCTGGGGAGATCTGTATCAGTCGCTCGACGACCAACAATAGACTTGAGCTTTGAAAATTCTTTTCTACAGGCATCGCAGACTTTGGAGTTTTCTGGTACCTCTTCTACCAATGGCATAACAGTCCTTAATCCTTTGGTGATGTAGTAGTGGTTAGATTTTTTAAAAGTATTGCAACAACGTAAAGTTTTAATTATATTTTCAGCACAAACTGCCATGATGGAGTATATCCTCACTTCAAAAAATTCTTTACCGCTTTAGCTTTGATTCCGCGCAATGGAACTATCAAGATAAACCAACTCAATGAAGTTCTTCTACTAAACTTAAAAGTAAAAGTAAAACTATCCCAAATTCAAGCTCTAAGCGCCTCGATTTGACAAAAACTCTACTAGTAGCTTTTTTAATATCGGGTGGAGCCACTGCGTAAATTTGATATCAATTTAAAAATTAAAAAGCCTATACATTGAAATTTTAGCTATTATAAAGTATAGACTAAGTTTAACCAGAAGTAAATGAAAACAAGTTATCAGAGATCAGCTTTTTACTAAGAGGCGTAACTTTCCATATTGCAAGACGAGTAAAATTGGAGCAAGCGCCAGCGATTGTCATCCCCCTGTGCTTCTAGCCCTTGCGGGTGTGACTTCTATACTCTGTAACTTTTGATCGCATTATGATCCTAATATGAAATTTGGGGATATGTAAGAAAATAGTTAAGAGTAAACCTGAAAATTTAAAAAAATATGGCTTTTTAAAAATTTACATTTACACGTAAATATACTTTTTGAAAAAAAAACTTAAAATTAAAAAAAAGTTTTTATTATTTATACCTCTAATGAAAGCCTATAAAAGACCTTTAAAATGATGTATTGCTCAAACCTCTAACTCAACTGGTACACGAGAAAATGACACTTAAATGCTTTAGGATTATGTTATTTTTCATTTTAATTAGAATAATTAATAATTAATATTTTCTTTTAAAAAAAATTAATACATGTTCATTCATAACTACATAAGTTATCTTAGTCTACCAACTTTCATCAAAATCGCAGAACATGTGTCTGTATCAGTGTGTTGATTTGACATGGAATGACTCATTAGGCAACTGTGAAGGTTTTATAAAAGAAATTGGTAAAAAAAAACCATTTACCTTTAGTTTCAGGGTGATTAAAAAAATTTCTATTTTAGCTTCCCTAATTAGAATGAGTTATATACTTAGATATGAATTGTAACAAAATTAGTTAAATAAGTGTGTAGAAGTGAGATGTTAATTGAATTCTAGGTTTTATCTGGTTTCATGAGAACTGCGTTATTGGTTTGCTACGTCCACCTATGGTTTCCGGAATTACGTATTTTAAACGGCGAAGAAAATTATTTGCTATTCTTTAAATTAATCTGTAGAAGTAGAAACTCTGTTGAAAATCATTAATAAAGACGCGCTGTTAGAAAAGCAACCAACTTCGCGCGTTTCTTAAATTATTGACGTATCATTTACTTTTTTACTATGCAACAAAAGTACATACAAATTCGTTGGGGATTGCTAGTTAAAACGATCTTTTGATGTTCGACGAACTCTGTCTACTTGGATTTTCAAATGGCCATCGACGCGCATCGGCAATAGAGGGTTGGCAAAAACCCGAATTTTTTCAAAATGTAAAATCCAGTATGGTTAAAACCGGCTGTAACCGATAGTTTACGCCAGTTAAAACTATTAATAAAAAATGCTCAAATTACTTATATCTAGCCCTCATTACTTCGAAAATGCTCGATTTCAAAATTACGTTTTTGCGCGTGACTGTACCTTCACATTGTAAGGTATAGTAGACTTATTAACCTGCTTTTATACCCTAACATGGCGGCGTATTTTCACGTGCAAAATTAAGTGTAGGATCCCCCAATTGCTTATATCTAGCTTACATTACTTACGACTAAAAGTGAAGGTGAATATTTTTAAATAAAAAAACGTGGTTTTATACGTGGATTTTTTTCGGTGGTTAAACCAGGGTTGATTAAACTAGTCGGGCTGGTTCTTGCAAAACCTGGCAGAAGCACAGCTCAGTAAAACAAGAGTGTCAGAAACTGATTCTATTTTAGAAAACCCCATCTCCAAGTTTAAATATTAACATCATAAATGCAAAATTTAACCATGTAAACTAGTAAATAGTAAGTAATATACTATTGAGACAGATACTTCATGTTTTAAAATAAACGTTTATTAAAAAGAATATTGGGGAAGCTTTTGGAGCCCACTCGCTCCTTTTCAACCCAGATAGAAATGGCGAAAAATCCAAATACAAACAGATAGAAAAATCAGCGTACAGTTATTTTTGTTGAACGCGCTCTTCCGTTTTTATGGCCTAAAAACCTTTTAAAACTGCCCCAATTACTCACTTTCACCTTTCCCCCGTTTAGGTTCATACCCCCTCTGTCAGCAATAAAAATGCTTTCTTTGAAGGTCCGTCTGAACCATTTTTTTTATTTTTCTAACACTCTAGCTTCTTCCCACTTGATGGCGTGTCCGTCACCGCCAGCATTCCACATGTGTACCAAAAACCAACTCATGCACAATCTTTTATAAATTTTAAATCGTCACATCCCAGGAGTGTAAAGGTAGTTTAATAGTTAAATCGTTAAAACATCGGATTGAAACCCTTTCGGATTGGCCTATAGAAGATAAAGCGCTATATAAAACACAATTATTGAATTGTAATTATCCTAAAAAACTAGTAGAAGACATTTTTGCGATAAATCTTGAAAAAAATTATAAAAACTACACGGTAACGAAAAATGATAACATATTAGTGTTACCTTATGTAAAATCAATAACCGAAAAAACACACCGCCAATTAAAACCATTAGGAATAAAACTTGTTAGCTCTAACCAAGGTTCATTGGGTTCGCTCTTAATTAAAAATAAACCGGATAAAAAATTTGATGAAATGACTGGAATTGTATATGAGATCGGTTGCAAATGCGGAAAAAATATATAGGTAAATCGAAGCGGTATTTAAATGTAAGGATTAAAGATAATAAGAATTGTGTAAAAGAGGGCAATAGGGAGAACGGGATAGCCGAACACATGTGGAGTTCTGGCGGCGACGGACACGCCATCAAGTGGGAAGAAGCTAGAGTGTTAGAAATAGAAAAAAATTGGTTCAGACGGACCTTCAAAGAAAGCATTTTTATTGCTGACAGAGGGGGTATGAACCTAAACGGGGGAAAGGTGAAAGTGAGTAATTGGGGCAGTTTTAAAAGGTTTTTAGGCCATAAAAACGGAAGAGCGCGTTCAACAAAAATAACTATACGCTGATTTTTCTATCTGTTTGTATTTGGATTTTTCGCCATTTCTATCTGGGTTGAAAAGGAGCCAGTGGGCTCGAAAAGCTTCCCCAATATTCTTTTTAATAAAATTTATTTTAAACCATGAAGTATCTGTCTCTATAGTATATTACTTACTATTTACTAGTTTAAATATTAACATGATAGTTAAATAGTGGCGCGATAAAACATATAGTCATTAAGTAATATTTCAGATTTGGATGATGAATGCGCCGTCGATAAGAAACAAAAGAGAACCAACCATTAAAATATTATTATCATTGCTATGATCCAGTACATTCACGAGTTGTTTGCGCATTCCGCGATTCCAAATGTCTCAAGCGCACCTCGTTCGTGTTCGAATAGCTCAAGATAACGACGGCGACCTACGCACTACTAATAGACTAAGAAAAATGTTTTTTTATACTACTTACATGTTTTTTACTTTGTATATAAATATAGAACTAATTTCGTCAGCTGAGAGCAAAATCCACGTAATTTCTTAAGATTTGTGTACATTGTTACGTGGATTTTGCTCTCAGCCGACGATATGGTAAACACGTTCAGTTCTCAAGAAACCTTTGTTTTATTACGATCGTGTCTTAATTTATGCCAACGTCATAATTCTAACAGTTCGGACAATCTTGGTGATGAGCAAGAGCGCTTCGGATGTTGTGAAGAGAAACCAGTCACAGTTCGTAACCAGTCAAAAGCAACGGAGCCAGCTCCTTCTGCGGCTGTCATCGACGATCAGTCAGTTCATGTTACCGTATCGCCAGCACAGTACTACCGAATCAAAGATCTGTCACCACAGACCAATTCGTTTTTCGTAAGAAAAGTAATCTCGTTGAATTGTTGAACGAGGTCCGAAGAATATCAGAAACTCCAGGACGTCTTGAAATACGTCTTTTTTAATAATAATAATAATAATAATAATCAGCTAGGCTAATACCCAAGGCACCACCTTAAAAAGATGGGATGAAAATTATAGAAAGACCAGGTGTTTCGTAAGTTTGGTTCCAAAAATCAGAAGTTTTGTTCTTCGGAACTGCATTCGACCTTGACTTGAGTGTTCGTGTTCATTGAGACACCCTGGCTGTTATCCCCATTTGGCCGATATCCAGACTCTTCTAGTTTGACGACTGACGGAACACCCACAAGCTCCATGAAGTCATAAAGGGGCTCTTCCTTGATGGCGCTGACATCGACTGCGAGGCTTTCAGTGCCAAGTAACACTTCCTTCTTAATGGGTATGGTCCCGGTTTGGTCGGCGTCAGGGTCAGGAACTTTGTATTTAACGATATGGGCGTAGTCAGATTTATCGATGCCAGATGGAACTTGTTCATTTGTCACGCGTCGTAGCTGCACCGAACAAGACCTAACTCCCCATTGACGACAAAGGCTCTCAATCAGCCATAGTCGTGAAGGTGTTCTGTGTCGTGGATCTGGGTCGTGACTGGTCGAAGCGCCACTTTGGTTTCCTGGAAGACCATGAATTCGAAGGTGAGCTCGGAAGGTTCTTTTCGTGGCGAAGTTCTGGTCGCAAATTCGGTACTTGTGTGACCTTGCCCTCTGAGCTTGACGCGCTTTTTCACTGGGAGATATTTTATCTCATATCTGGCCCGGTATCCACGCTTTGGACATCCAGTTGGTTTCTCGCCCGAGTGAGTTCTTTTGTGGGATTTCAATAACTCTTTTGTGAACCTGTGTAACTACACTGGTGACATTGAAATGGTTTCTCTCTTGTGTGAGTTCTTTTGTGGTAATTCAAATGGGATTTTCGTGTAGATGCGTAAGTACACTGGTCACATTTAAAGGGTTTCTCACCCGTGTGAGTTCTTTTGTGCCCAATAACACGGATGTTGCGGGCAGATGCGTAATGACATTGGTCACATTTAAAGGGTTTCTCGCCCACGTGAGTTCTTTGATGGGTAATTAAATAGCTTTTTCGCGTAGACGCGTAACTACATTGGTCACATTGAAAGGGTTTCTCTCCGGTTTGTTTTCTTTTACGATCAATTAAATGTCCCTTTTGGTTCGTGGCAAAGACGCCCTCAGTGCACTTGTGTTTCTTCCCTTCGCGGCTGCTCATTTTGCCAGTTTCAAGCTTTACGTTTTGGTTGATGAATCTGTCTCGCTGCTACAACTGGAAGGATTTGTATCGTTCCTTATCGTTGAAGACCACTGTCATAAAGGCCTGAACGAAATGAAATTCCAAGATTACCAATCAACACTGATCAAAGTGATTTTTGAATGAAATTAAATACAGGGTATTACGGATAAGAGTTCCAAAACTTTCTATATGCATTCTATGGGTCTAATAAACATGCGTCCTAAAGTGCTTCGTTTCAGAGATATGGGCTCCCAAAAAACTACGCCAAAAACCAGACACAGCCTTAAATTTGGCAAACAATATTCTTCCTTGAACCAAATTGTTTTCATTAAACTATCAATTGTTTTTTATCCGTGAGGCGAAAAACTTTAATAACAAGTGGCAAAATTTCATTAATGTCTAGTTCTAGTGTCAAAAGTGTGTCAATCGGACCTATTTTTAATGAATATTACGAGCGAAATACAAGTTGGGAGGGGAGAAGGGAAAGTGTGCCTTGGGGAGGGAAGGAAGTTAAAACCCACAAATAACGCCTCGTAGTGAGAAAAGGAGGAACTAAGCAGCACTGGTCAAAGTAAGTCTTTTAAGTGGTCGATCTCGAGTCGAGCATTCATTAAACCTTTAGCATACGCATGTAAAGGGATTGTCACACAGTTTCACACTTTTGGTAATTACAACACTTTTGCTAGTGTTCTATCGATTGATATAAAATGTAAAAATGCACCTTCTAAATAGACGAAACATTGAAGGCGTTGAAAATGGACCACGCCCATTATTTTCATTTCAATTTATTAAATTATGACGCGGTCAATCTGATTGAAATTAACGTGAATGATACTTTAAAAGTGTTCTATCGGTTGATCTAAAACTTGAAAATACACCTAAAATTGCAGAAGCAATATTGAGGTACAAACCAAACCTGAAATATCGGAATGAGGGCGGTCGAAAAATATAAGACACTCATACCGCTACCTATTTAGTTTAGTTTTCTTCTTATTTTTACATGACTATGACTTTTTTGGGTATTATCAAGTGTAAACAAGGTTTCAGTGGATTAGATAATTTTTCCAGTAATTTTAATAATGTTTAATGGCATATTGCAATGTTTTATGCTCTAATTACGCCCATAGATTAATTATGTTTCGTCTGGTATTCTATTGCACTTCTTTAGAGAGCGTTTTTGTGACTTTTGTCGTGACCGAGGTTTAGCCCGAATTATTTAAAACCAATAATGGTCATACGCATAATTATGATAGAACAAAACTAAATGGAAGTATTAATCTTTCGCCTACCTTTATTCGTGTGGTAGTATAAGTCTTAGTTTTGCGAATTACGAGTAATTTCTTGGCTTTGCGAATTTAGCCCATTTTTTTCTGAAAGATTTTGACCGTAGGTTAGGAAATTATTACCAACGTCAATCTGCCAGAAATCTAAATGTCGGAAAATATAATATATACGGTGCGGTGGAGTACCCGACGAAACAGAATTTAGCTATGGTCGTAACTACGGCGTAAAACAAATGAAACTGCTTTTAAACTTTAATAATATTACCTTAAAAAAGCCAAAGTTATATAAATATACAGATAAAAACATAAATTACAATGAAAACTAAAGCAGATGGCGATACCAGTCTTATATTTTCAACCGCGTTTTTTGAAGTTTCTATTAATTTACCAAAATTTGACTTAGGAAATCTGATTGAAATAATATTATTTCAATAAAATTATATTCAATGATACTACGATACGTGTTTAATCAATTATGAATAGGAAAAGTGATTGAAATTAATATTATTTTAATATTATAAGGGTAATGATCCATTAATTTGGGTGGGGGTGATTATAGCAGACCGATTATTACCGTTTACCAAATTTAAAGATAGGTAGATAAATATTAAATATATTTCAACTATTGGCCGGAATTTATTATGATAGTCAGTCTAATTTTACAAACGTAAAAATGCAACTCCTATATACACGAAATATTGAAGGCGTTTAATCACGATTAATTAAATTATGACGTGGTCAATCTGATTCAATTTACCGTCGATGATACGACATTAAGTGTTACATCGATTGCTATAAAACTTAGAAATGCACCTCCTACAGCAGCATAACGTTCAAACCAACGTTAATTGAAATAACATTGACTGCGTCATAATTTATTTAATCCAAATTAAAATGTCAGACGCGGTCCGCCTTAAACGCCGTCATCCCGATATTTTTGTGTTGGCGATTATTGGCTTGGAATCTACATAATTTCCTTTAATCAAAATTTATTTCGTTAAAAATTATATAAATATTTGACCCTCGTCATTTACCGACTACTTTTAAGGTTGCATCAAGTAATTTAAATATTAAATATTGGTTTTCACCAATACGTTGGGCAAACTAATGTGATATTTGAATTCAGCGCCAATTTAAGATTGAGGAACAAGCGCCATCTGTCTTCAAATATTTGATCATCGACCTTTGAAACCTCAAGGAACTGAGTCGATTTTCTTTACAGGGCAGTGTTGCCAGATTGTGGGAAATTTCCCATATTGTGGGAATTTTTGGGGTCCATTTTGGCTCTGTGGGAAAAAGGTAATTAAAAAAAAACTATGATTTTGTGGGAATTGTCATGTCTGCGGGTATTTATACTATGTTTTTTTTTTAATTTGACTATCAATAAAAGGCCAAAATTATCTAGAGCATTGTATTTTCGTGAATTTTAGCATTTTATCTATACTATATTCCTAAGTGTCTTCTGTCTGTCTGTCTGTCTTGCGTCTGTTTCTCTATAGACGTCCGAGCCGTTCAACCTAGGACCTCCAAATGTATCACAGCTATGCTTATGGCGCAAAGGCAGCGAGTCGCGCAATTTTCAAAGATTTCCAATTAAGTTATTTCATTAAATAATGTATTTTTGCCCCTGGAAATGTGCCGTAAATCCTGCAACCAACATACACCTATACAACCAATATTTTCAGTCAATTTAGTTGCTTCGCTGGGGGGGGGGGAGGGGGAGTTTTGTTTATGCCAGGACTCAGTCTCCATGGGATTTTAGATCTAGCAGGCTCCTAAAAATATTCCGTGCCAAACAAAAATCAGGTCGGTTGCTCTTAAAGAGTTGGCTAATGATATCCTATCTCCTAAGAAGCGCAATGTTCCTAGTAAAGAACGACCTCTGATGTTTACTAGTCATGAAAGTATTCAAAGACATTTTAAAACTAGTCCTCTGACCCTTTTTTGGATGATAATAAATGCCTTTTTGCGCAAACAATTAACCGCGAGGTTTCTGACATAAATGAAACAAGCTTAAAAACTTTGAAAAAACCAGAACACACTTGTAAAAATGTTGATGACGCTTATGAAAACACGAAAAATGAGACTGAATTACGTTGTACAAGATGCAAAGATTTTTATGCAAAATATGTCGATGTTAATTCTGATTTAAAAAGGAAGCTGGCAGATCTTACCGAAAAACAATCGGAATCACTGATCTGGAGTCAAAGCAGGAAGCTAAGAATTACCGCTTCAGTTGCGAATAACGTGCCTAAAAGAAAAACAACAGACCCAAAAAATTTTCTTCGGAAACATTTGGGGCTTAAGAAGCTATGAACCGGGGCATATTACTAGAAGATACTGCACGTGAAGCCTTCAAAAACATTACTGACTTCCCAGTAACTATAACTGGTACCGTAATTTCAAGTTCAAATCCGTGGTTATCCGCTAGTCCAGATGCGTTGATTTACGATGATTCAATTTTTGAATTAAAATGCCCTAATGTTACCAATGCCAGGGAATTAGTAGAAAGTGGAAAATATCAGGTCAAGTTACGTAAAGATAAAAATGGAGATAATGAGATTTATCTTAAAGAATCGAGTGATTATTATTGTCAAATGCAATTAACTTTATTCTGTACCTCGTGTTATTTTTTTGTTTATGCTGAAAAGAGCCCTGTAATTGTTAATGTGGAGTATGATGAAGGAATTTGTATGAGGGAAGTAAGATTTCTGAGCGATTTTTATTTTAAAACTATGTTACCCTTCATTGAAGAAAATGTAGAATTGGGAAATGTAAAAATTGGAAAAGAATACGAAAAATTTTGTGAATTATGAGTTTTTTTATTATACTTAGACAGGAAAAAGCAATAAAATTTATATTGGAGGCTGTGATACTTGGTGTTTGTAAATTACATAATGCAGCACATGTTACGACAATATGATCTAAAACCTTCAACGTTGTTACAGGTAAAACATGTTTAAATATCCGAAAGTTTTTCCATTTACCAATAACACGTTCAACATGAATCCGAACTGAGGCAATTTTTCTAGTATTATGGACGTCATTTTCTGGTAATTGTTTCTTGCCCTTGGTAAAAGCTGGAATATTTAGTCTAGCATACCGTTCGCTTAACTCGTCCTCAATCAGAAAACCACGATTAGCCATTATTTCATCACCAGGCAAAATATAATCCAGAATTCCGCAGTCATTGGTTATAAATTTATCACTTGCTCTCCCACCATACGTATCAGAAACAAACATTATAAAACCGTTCGGAGAGATAGCTTTCAGAATTTTTGCTGTGTTCTTTTTTTTATAATTACTAAATGTCAATGCCTTTGTTACATGGGCTCGAGGTCGATCAATGAATATTTCAGTTCAATCCAGAATCGCCGTAGTGTGGGGAAATTTTCCTTGAAAGCCTTAGGCATATTAAATTGAAGGGTTTCTCTTGGGAGCCAAATTACTAACTGTTTTAAACATGCAGACATTTTCCTGATCAACGTATTAAAAATATTACTTGCCAAACTAGTTGATATGCCAAAGCGCCTTTCTAAATCTTGAAACAGGAAACCCAAACGTAGTCGCATCAACGCTAACAATATTTGGTCAGGAAAATACATTTTGAAGGGTACGTCAAAGCTGCTCATAAGAGTTACAACACGAAGAAACATTTCCAAACTGAATCCAGTATAAAACTTGCAATCAGAGGTTTTAAAATATTTACTGCTAAACTGCGGTAAGTCTGTTTGAGTAGCTACAGTGCGAGTTCACTTGGTATTCTTGCAATACTGATGATCATCGTGATGAAAATACTGTGTGCTTGAATCAACCATCTCCAAATTAAATTGACAAGCAATTTCAGACGTCTCAACTTCTTTGTTTCCTAGATTGATATTGTCCACACCTTGATTTACTTCATTCGCAGTACAAGATATTAAGCAGTCTGTATTCAGTTTGGTAATTGTGTCTTCCCTCCCGGTACTATATTCACCTTCAGTCATTGGCAATTTTTCTTTTTTAGAAACCTTTATCTCAGGAGTAATTCCACTAATAACACTGTGTCTTTTAAGAGCTCTCCGAGGTTGCTTAATATTTGGTTTGTCATGTTTGGAAGCAACTCTACATAACTGTGATGGTCGACCACCTTCAAAATGAACTGAGCATATCTGTTTGAAACATTGTATATAAATACACAAAGATTCACCAGTCAGTGTTTATACTTACAAAATTGGTTTTTTTAATAGGTTGGAAATCTTCTCTGTTTATAGCTTTAACCCAAAGCTTTTTCAAATCTTCCTCTTTGGCAACAAACATGGGCAGTCCATATGTAGCAAAGGCTTATGTAATTCGCACTCTAAATGCTTCCACTTAGTTAGCTTTTTATTATTATTGGAACATCCAAATACTGCGCAATTGTTTCCCGGCATAATAATCGATATTGAAGCATATATTTTAATTTAATTCAACGAAATATCATGTCTTAATCACCTTTCAATAAGCATTAAACATGGTAAAACCACCTGGCTCTGGCTGCGAACTATTCTAGGCCTTATGTAATGGCGGAATTTTCAAGAGAGCAAACGACTACCGTCACGCCATCTAACGACAAGAGAAGAATATAAAATCCAGTATACATTCAAACAAATTCGGCAAACGTAATGATTCTATAGAAAGGCTTATTCTGGTTCTAGAAGACCTTTCGAATGTGGTTCCGAAAAATGAAACCTCCTGATTCAGATGGAAACCTCTCAAATTCGAAGGAAACCTTTCAAATGTGGTTCCGAAAAATGAAACCTCTTGATTCAGATGGAAACCTCTCAAATTCGAAGGAAACCTTTCGAATGTGGTTCCGAAAAATGAAACCTCCTGATTCAGATGGAAACCTCTCGAATTAGAAGAAAACCTCTCGAATTAGAAGAAAACCTCTCGAACTAGAAGAAAACCTCTCGAACTAGAAGAAAACCTCTCGAATTAGAAGAAAACCTCTCGAAATTGAAGGACACCTCTCGAATTAGAAGGAAACCTCTCGAATTAGAAGGAAACCTCTCGAATTAGAAGGAAACCTCTCGAATTAGAAGAAAACCTCTCGAATTAGAAGGACACCTCTCGAATTAGAAGGAAACCTCTCGAATTAGAAGGACACCTCTCGAATTAGAAGGAAACCTCTCGAATTAGAAGAAAACCTCTCGAATTAGAAGAAAACCTCTCGAATTAGAAGGAAACCTCTCGAATTAGAAGAAAACCTCTCGAATTAGAAGGACACCTCTCGAATTAGAAGGAAACCTCTCGAATTAGAAGGACACCTCTCGAATTAGAAGGAAACCTCTCGAATTAGAAGAAAACCTCTCGAATTAGAAGAAAACCTCTCGAATTAGAAGAAAACCTCTCGAATTAGAAGGACACCTCTCGAATTAGAAGGAAACCTCTCGAATTAGAAGAAAACCTCTCGAATTAGAAGAACACCTCTCGAATTAGAAGGACACCTCTCGAATTAGAAGGAAACCTCTCGAATTAGAAGAAAACCTCTCGAATTAGAAGGAAACCTCTCGAATTAGAAGAAAACCTCTCGAATTAGAAGGAAACCTCTCGAATTAGAAGGACACCTCTCGAATTAGAAGGAAACCTCTCGAATTAGAAGAAAACCTCTCGAATTAGAAGGACACCTCTCGAATTAGAAGGAAACCTCTCGAATTAGAAGAAAACCTCTCGAATTAGAAGAAAACCTCTCGAATTAGAAGGACACCTCTCGAATTAGAAGGAAACCTCTCGAATTAGAAGGACACCTCTCGAATTAGAAGGAAACCTCTCGAATTAGAAGAAAACCTCTCGAATTAGAAGGAAACCTCTCGAATTAGAAGAAAACCTCTCGAATTAGAAGGACACCTCTCGAATTAGAAGGAAACCTCTCGAATTAGAAGAAAACCTCTCGAATTAGAAGAAAACCTCTCGAATTAGAAGGAAACCTCTCGAATTAGAAGAAAACCTCTCGAATTAGAAGGACACCTCTCGAATTAGAAGGAAACCTCTCGAATTAGAAGAAAACCTCTCGAATTAGAAGGACACCTCTCGAATTAGAAGGAAACCTCTCGAATTAGAAGAAAACCTCTCGAATTAGAAGGAAACCTCTCGAATTAGAAGAAAACCTCTCGAATTAGAAGGAAACCTCTCGAATTAGAAGGACACCTCTCGAATTAGAAGGAAACCTCTCGAATTAGAAGAAAACCTCTCGAATTAGAAGGACACCTCTCGAATTAGAAGGAAACCTCTCGAATTAGAAGAAAACCTCTCGAATTAGAAGAAAACCTCTCGAATTAGAAGGACACCTCTCGAATTAGAAGGAAACCTCTCGAATTAGAAGGACACCTCTCGAATTAGAAGGAAACCTCTCGAATTAGAAGAAAACCTCTCGAATTAGAAGGAAACCTCTCGAATTAGAAGAAAACCTCTCGAATTAGAAGAAAACCTCTCGAATTAGAAGAAAACCTCTCGAATTAGAAGGAAACCTCTCGAATTAGAAGAAAACCTCTCGAATTAGAAGGACACCTCTCGAATTAGAAGGAAACCTCTCGAATTAGAAGAAAACCTCTCGAATTAGAAGAAAACCTCTCGAATTAGAAGGACACCTCTCGAATTAGAAGAAAACCTCTCGAATTAGAAGAAAACCTCTCGAATTAGAAGAAAATCTCTCGAATTAGAAGAAAACCTCTCGAATTAGAAGGAAACCTCTCGAATTAGAAGAAAACCTCTCGAATTAGAAGAAAACCTCTCGAATTAGAAGAAAACCTCTCGAATTAGAAGAAAACCTCTCGAATTAGAAGAAAACCTCTCGAATTAGAAGAAAACCTCTCGAATTAGAAGGAAACCTCTCGAATTAGAAGAAAACCTCTCGAATTAGAAGGACACCTCTCGAATTAGAAGAAAACCTCTCGAATTAGAAGAAAACCTCTCGAATTAGAAGAAAACCTCTCGAATTAGAAGAAAACCTCTCGAATTAGAAGGACACCTCTCGAATTAGAAGGAAACCTCTCGAATTAGAAGGACACCTCTCGAATTAGAAGGAAACCTCTCGAATTAGAAGAAAACCTCTCGAATTAGAAGGAAACCTCTCGAATTAGAAGAAAACCTCTCGAATTAGAAGGAAACCTCTCGAATTAGAAGAAAACCTCTCGAATTAGAAGGAAACCTCTCGAATTAGAAGAAAACCTCTCGAATTAGAAGAAAACCTCTCGAATTAGAAGGACACCTCTCGAATTAGAAGGAAACCTCTCGAATTAGAAGGACACCTCTCGAATTAGAAGGAAACCTCTCGAATTAGAAGAAAACCTCTCGAATTAGAAGAAAACCTCTCGAATTAGAAGAAAACCTCTCGAATTAGAAGGACACCTCTCGAATTAGAAGGAAACCTCTCGAATTAGAAGGACACCTCTCGAATTAGAAGGAAACCTCTCGAATTAGAAGAAAACCTCTCGAATTAGAAGGACACCTCTCGAATTAGAAGAAAACCTCTCGAATTAGAAGAAAACCTCTCGAATTAGAAGAAAACCTCTCGAATTAGAAGAAAACCTCTCGAATTAGAAGAAAACCTCTCGAATTAGAAGAAAACCTCTCGAATTAGAAGAAAACCTCTCGAATTAGAAGAAAACCTCTCGAATTAGAAGAAAACCTCTCGAATTAGAAGGACACCTCTCGAATTAGAAGAAAACCTCTCGAATTAGAAGGACACCTCTCGAATTAGAAGAAAACCTCTCGAATTAGAAGAAAACCTCTCGAATTAGAAGAAAACCTCTCGAATTAGAAGAAAACCTCTCGAATTAGAAGGAAACCTCTCGAATTAGAAGAAAACCTCTCGAATTAGAAGAAAACCTCTCGAATTAGAAGAAAACCTCTCGAATTAGAAGAAAACCTCTCGAATTAGAAGAAAACCTCTCGAATTAGAAGGAAACCTCTCGAATTAGAAGAAAACCTCTCGAATTAGAAGGACACCTCTCGAATTAGAAGAAAACCTCTCGAATTAGAAGAAAACCTCTCGAATTAGAAGAAAACCTCTCGAATTAGAAGAAAACCTCTCGAATTAGAAGGACACCTCTCGAATTAGAAGGAAACCTCTCGAATTAGAAGGACACCTCTCGAATTAGAAGGAAACCTCTCGAATTAGAAGAAAACCTCTCGAATTAGAAGAAAACCTCTCGAATTAGAAGGACACCTCTCGAATTAGAAGGAAACCTCTCGAATTAGAAGGACACCTCTCGAATTAGAAGGAAACCTCTCGAATTAGAAGAAAACCTCTCGAATTAGAAGGAAACCTCTCGAATTAGAAGAAAACCTCTCGAATTAGAAGGAAACCTCTCGAATTAGAAGAAAACCTCTCGAATTAGAAGGACACCTCTCGAATTAGAAGGAAACCTCTCGAATTAGAAGAAAACCTCTCGAATTAGAAGGACACCTCTCGAATTAGAAGGACACCTCTCGAATTAGAAGGAAACCTCTCGAATTAGAAGAAAACCTCTCGAATTAGAAGGACACCTCTCGAATTAGAAGGAAACCTCTCGAATTAGAAGGACACCTCTCGAATTAGAAGGAAACCTCTCGAATTAGAAGAAAACCTCTCGAATTAGAAGGACACCTCTCGAATTAGAAGGAAACCTCTCGAATTAGAAGGAAACCTATTGAATTAGAAGAAAACCTCCCAATTTAGAACCTAAGCTCCAAAATTTAGAACTAAAATTACGAAAGACGTTGTTTTTCTCTTTCCTCTCATTTTCATAATCTTAATTAGTTGTTCCAAGATGTTTTTTTCTATTTCTTATCTCTTTGACAAATGGTTAAGAAATATAATTATTAGTTACCCAGAAAGTATAACTTCTGACCAATTTTATTAGCGCAAATCTAACTCTTGTTAAAGTTAAGTTCATGAGAATTAAGGTTTTGGCGCTACTTTAGGGGCCGCGAAGGTGCCCCTGCTGACTACCAATCATTCAGCGGCCATTTTATTCGGTTCTGCGAAGGAAAAGTAAGTTGCGGGATTCAGAAGCAAAGGATTGTGGCTCTAACAAGGAGACTAGCCGAGGTTAACTCATCGATTTTGTTTAAATTCTGGGATTAGGTAGACCTTCATGTAACATAAAAAAACCCCAAAGTGTAAAAATGCGATGGGCTTTAGTTTTACCATGGCAACCGAAAATGTTTTTGACAACTAAAATATTATATTTATCTATGTAAATTAAAGGGAGACGGTCAAGCTTTAACCAGTTAGATAGCCCTATAGCCCATTAATAACTGAAATTTATGGCGAAAACCGCATCAAAAAATATTGAGTGGTTAATTTTTAAAAAAATAAAGAAATTTCGGAAAATCGAAAAGCGTGCGTCCGCCGCGACACCTGGTGAGAAGTCAGTGAGACAAAAAAAAGCAACGTAAAAGCGCGCGCTGCTGAAGACGTAATAATTTGTTTTTCACACGCGGTGCGTTCCAGTTATAAGAGACTTAAGCCTAAATAGCGCGATTTTAAAAGTTAGGATAGTTCGCAAATCGCTCATATGGGGTTAGGGGCGCTGGCAGCAGCCCCTTAGATGGCGGAGAAAATTCAAACCTAAACACCTGGCGTTATTTTTCGTTTAAACTTTTTGAGCCAAAGCTATTGTTTCAAGACAAAAAGGTTCGTGTTAGTATATTGAACGTCTTGTTAACCTTTTGATACGGAAATAAGGCCATATTTGGAAAAGCTTAGCCGATCCCCTTTAACACGGCAAAATCAAAGTTTCTTATGATATTATTGAAATTTTTTTAAACAACGATGGTTAAATTTGGGTAAATATATATTTTTGGGTAAATATCTAATTTTGGGAAAATATCTAATTTTGGGAAAATATTTAATTTTGGGAAAATATCTAATTTTGGGAAAATATCTAATTTTGGGAAAATATCTAATTTTGGGAAATATCTAATTTTGGGAAAATATATAAATTTGGGAAAAATATATAATTTTGGGAAAATATCTAATTTTGGAAAATAACTAATTTTGGGAAAATATCTAATTTTGGGAAAATATCTAATTTTGGGAAAATATCTAATTTTGGGAAATATCTAATTTTAGGAAAATATCTAATTTTGGAAAAATATCTAATTTTGGGAAAATATCTAATTTTGGGAAAATATCTAATTTTGGGAAAATATTTAATTTAGGGAAAATATCTAATTTTGGGAAAATATCTTATTTTGGGAAAATATCTAATTTTGGGAAAATATCTAATTTTGGGAAAATATCTAATTTTGGGAAAATGTCTAATTTTGGGAAAATGTCTAATTTTGGGAAAATATCTAATTTTGGGAAAATATCTAATTTTGGGAAAATATCTAATTTTGGGAAAATATCTAATTTTGGGAAAATATTTAATTTAGGGAAAATATCTAATTTTGGGAAAATATCTTATTTTGGGAAAATATCTAATTTTGGGAAAATATCTAATTTTGGAAAATAACTAATTTTGGGAAAATATCTAATTTTGGGAAAATATCTAATTTTGGGAAAATATCTAATTTTGGGAAATATCTAATTTTAGGAAAATATCTAATTTTGGAAAAATATCTAATTTTGGGAAAATATCTAATTTTGGGAAAATATCTAATTTTGGGAAAATATTTAATTTAGGGAAAATATCTAATTTTGGGAAAATATCTTATTTTGGGAAAATATCTAATTTTGGGAAAATATCTAATTTTGGGAAAATATCTAATTTTGGGAAAATGTCTAATTTTGGGAAAATGTCTAATTTTGGGAAAATATCTAATTTTGGGAAAATATCTAATTTTGGGAAAATATCTAATTTTGGGAAAATATCTAATTTTAGGAAAATATCTAATTTTGGGAAAATATCTAATTTTGGGAAAATATCTAATTTTGGGAAAATATCTAATTTTGGGAAAATATTTAATTTTGGGAAAATATTTAATTTTGGGAAAATATCTAATTTTGGGAAAATATTTAATTTTGGGAAAATATCTAATTTTGGGAAAATATCTTATTTTGGGAAAATATCTAATTTTGGGAAAATATCTAATTTTGGGAAAATATCTAATTTTGGGAAAATATCTAATTTTGGGAAAATGTCTAATTTTGGGAAAATGTCTAATTTTTGGAAAATATCTAATTTGGGAAAATATCTAATTTTGGGAAAATATCTAATTTTGGGAAAATATCTAATTTTGGGAAAATATCTAATTTTGGGCAAATATCTAATTTAGGGAAAATATCTAATTTAGGGAAAATATCTAATTTTGGGAAAATATCTAATTTTGGGAAATATCTAATTTTGGGAAAATATATAAATTTGGGAAAATATATAAATTTGGGAAAAATATATAATTTTGGGAAAATATCTAATTTTGGGAAATATCTAATTTTAGGAAAATATCTAATTTTGGGAAAATATCTAATTTTGGGAAAATATCTAATTTTGGGAAAATATCTAATTTTGGGAAAATATCTTATTTTGGGAAAATATCTAATTTTGGGAAAATATCTAATTTTGGGAAAATGTCTAATTTTGGGAAAATGTCTAATTTTGGGAAAATATCTAATTTGGGAAAATATCTAATTTTGGGAAAATATCTAATTTTGGGAAAATATCTAATTTTGGGAAAATATCTAATTTTGGGAAAATATCTAATTTTGGGAAAATATCTAATTTAGGGAAAATATCTAATTTTGGGAAAATATCTAATTTTGGGAAATATCTAATTTTGGGAAAATATATAAATTTGGGAAAAATATATAATTTTGGGAAAATATCTAATTTTGGGAAAATATCTAATTTTGGGAAATATCTAATTTTAGGAAAATATCTAATTTTGGAAAAATATCTAATTTTGGGAAAATATCTAATTTTGGGAAAATATCTAATTTTGGGAAAATATCTAATTTTGGGAAAATATCTAATTTTGGGAAAATATTTAAGTTAGGGAAAATATTTAATTTAGGGAAAATATCTAATTTTGGGAAAATATCTAATTTTGGGAAAATATCTTATTTTGGGAAAATATCTAATTTTGGGAAAATGTCTAATTTTGGGAAAATGTCTAATTTTGGGAAAATGTCTAATTTTGGGAAAATATCTAATTTTGGGAAAATATATAAATTTGGGAAAAATATATAAATTTGGGAAAATAACTAATTTTGGGAAATATCTAATTTTGGGAAAATATCTAATTTTGGGAAAATATCTAATTTTGGGAAAATATCTAATTTTGGGAAAATATCTAATTTTGGGAAAATATCTAATTTTGGGAAAATATCTAATTTTGGGAAAATATCTAATTTTGGAAAAATATCTAATTTTGGGAAAATATCTAATTTTGGGAAAATATCTAATTTTGGGAAAATATCTAATTTTGGGAAAATATTTAAGTTAGGGAAAATATTTAATTTAGGGAAAATATCTAATTTTGGGAAAATATCTTATTTTGGGAAAATATCTAATTTTGGGAAAATATCTAATTTTGGGAAAATGTCTAATTTTGGGAAAATGTCTAATTTTGGGAAAATGTCTAATTTTGGGAAAATATCTAATTTTGGGAAAATATATAAATTTGGGAAAAATATATAAATTTGGGAAAATAACTAATTTTGGGAAATATCTAATTTTGGGAAAATATCTAATTTTGGGAAAATATCTAATTTTGGGAAAATATCTAATTTTGGGAAAATATCTAATTTTGGGAAAATATCTAATTTTGGGAAAATATCTAATTTTGGGAAAATATCTAATTTTGGGAAAATATCTAATTTTGGGAAAATATCTAATTTTGGGAAAATATCTAATTTTGGGAAAATATCTAATTTTGGGAAAATATCTAATTTTGGGAAAATATCTAATTTTGGAAAAATATCTAATTTTTGGAAAATATCTAATTTTGGGAAAATATCTAATTTTGGGAAAATATCTCATTTTGGGAAAATATCTAATTTTGGTATTCGCATGTGACGAAGATCGGGTTTATTTCCAAACCAATGTTCAAAAGGCGTTTTCTCTAGTGCCCTACTAGGTCAAGGGGGGCGCATTCAATAAACGAGTTTTGGACGATTTTCCGAAACGACTCGGAGAGAGAGAGAGAGAAATGACGTCGTACGTGGGCGACTCACATTTTGGGGAGCTAATATTAACCATAAGATGTGTGTCAGACGCAAAATAAGCCTTTAAACATGGAGGACTAGTTGGTAAAGCTTTCTTTACATGTATATTGTTCAGATTTTTCTTAATATTAATTTATTTACGTTACCCTAAATATGATACTTTTATCTTGGAAATTTCATTCAATAGACAAGTTGACTAATCTATAGAGTTCGGCGGAACAGATAAATTAACCATGACAAAATTTCGATTAATCAAAAAATTGTAGTTAACCGTTTATTTATGGATATTATCCATGGATGAAAACGATTTTTATCCAAACGCCGACCTCTACTAATCTACAATAGACTTACCAATGCAAATATAATTTTTAGGTTTTTGCAGTAGGCTTATCACATACGTAATAAGGAAGTTTTCTAAGTTTCCAACATATTTAATTAATAAGAAATCAGTCATTTTAAAAACATTTTTCTTAAAAAAATAAGGCACTTTTAAACAAATTACTTATTACTTTTTTAAGACTAGCTCTATTTTTCTTTTTGGTCATTTTAAAAACATTTTTCGTAAAAAAAATAAGGCACTTTTTAAACAAATTACTTATTTTATAAGTAGGTTGTATTTTTTCTAATTTTTTAAGACTAGCTTTATTTTTTTGTCATTTTAAAAACATTTTTAAGGCACTTTTAAACAAATTAATTATTTTAATTTGTAATTTTTTCATTTTTTCTTTTACGACTAGCTCTATTTTTGAATTTTTTTGGGTCACTTTAAAAACATTTTTCGAAAAAAAATTTAAGGCACTTCTTAAACAAATTACTTATCTTAGCAGATCTTACCGAAAAACAATCGGAATCACTGATCTGGAGTCAAAGCAGGAAGCTAAGAATTACCGCTTGAGTTGCGAATAACGTGCCTAAAAGAAAAACAACAGACCCAAAAAATTTTCTTCGGAAACATTTGGGGCTTAAGAAGCTATGAACCGGGGCATATTACTAGAAGATACTGCACGTGAAGCCTTCAAAAACATTACTGACTTCCCAGTAACTATAACTGGTACCGTAATTTCAAGTTCAAATCCGTGGTTATCCGCTAGCCCAGATGGGTTGATTTACGATGATTCAATTTTTGAATTAAAATGCCCTAATGTTACCAATGCCAGGGAATTAGTAGAAAGTGGTCAAGTTACGTAAAGATAAAAATGGAGATAATGAGATTTATCTTAAAGAATCGAGTGATTATTATTGTCAAGTGCAATTAACTTTATTCTGTACCTCGTGTTATTTTTTTGTTTATGCTGAAAAGAGCCCTGTAATTGTTAATGTGGAGTATGATGAAGGAATTTGTATGAGGGAAGTAAGATTTCTGAGCGATTTTTATTTTAAAACTATATTCTCTACGAACCTTGCTACTAGGTAATCTGTTGTGAATATAGCAGCGCATCTTTACTGCTTCTCCCCAGTATCTCCCGTTCTGTTGTGGCGTATACGGTGCTGTTAGCTCCCATTGAATTCCCTCTTTTTGTAGAAAATCTTTAATCTCTCTGTGTACGTATTATCCGCCTCTGTCCGAGCGAAAACACTTTGGTTCTCTATTGTACTTTGTTTCACAAGACCTTACGAAGTTTCTAACCTTTTCGGCGACTTCGTTTTTCGTCTTAATGAGCTCAACCGTAGTGTACCTGCTATGATCATCTCTAAGCGTTACCGTCTGCATCGGCCCACACAAGTCTGTATTGATCAAGTCAAAAATCCTATTCGACCTTGTCTTTGAAGTTGGAAATGGTAAACGTGCCATTTTGCCTTCAATGCAGGTTTCGCAAACCCTCGCCGTGATGCATTTTGTGATCTGTATTCCGGTACCAAGCTCTTTATTGACAAAAGTCTTGAGAGCTTCCGGATCTCTATGTCCCATCCTACGGTGCCAGAGGTGGATACATTCTTTCGATTCTCCGCTATGTGTCAACATAGCCCCTTCCGGTTGATCCAACGAAACCTCTGCCGGTTGATCCAATCTATAAAAACCTTCTTTACAAGTTGCCGTTGCTACGATTTTACCATTGGTTTCTTCGATCGTGCAAATATCGTTTACGAACTTGATGGGCAATCCGTGTTTGCTTAATTTGCGTACGGACAGCAAACTACCTTTTAATTGTGGTACGTACAACACGTCCGTGACAGTTGCGTTACTCAGCTTATTTTTCATCTCGCAACATCTTAAATTTCCGAAACCCTTTCCGACGACGTCTAAAGTAGCGTCATTAGCAGTGTAAACTTTATCTACATAAGTCGTGTCAATGTTCGTGAAAAATGTTTTGTCATTAGTCATATGACACATCGCACCTGAGTCAACGTACCAAGCATTTTCATGCGGTTGAATGGATATCTTAAAAAGTACATGGCGTTTGTCATCTTGCGTTTTCAAACTAGCCTTGTCTTTCTGTTTATCACTTTTCTTTGGACGTCTGTCCGCTTGCGGGTCATCACCTTTCTTTTGCTCTTTCTGACGTAAAGCCGCTTTGTAAATTCTAAAATCCCTTCGGTAATGACCTTTCTTTCCACACGTATAACAGTTACCTTTTGGCTTCAACATAGGAACATATTTTGTTTTTCAACATTCGCGTACATTTGTAGCGCCGTCTGTCTTTCGCCATTATTTCGTTTTTCAGACCCTTCCCTTCGTTTGAACTCTTCAATCAACTTTCCTTTCACTAACTCCAAGGTCAAATCAGCTGCTGGTCTCGTCTCTAACGCCATAATAAGCGTTTCGTAGTTCTCCGGGAGGCTACATAACATTAACGCGACCAAAAGGTTTTCTTTGAGATTTTCTCCTACCGCCCTTAGCAGTGGCGCCGATCCCATGGGGGCAGCGAGGCCGAAGCCCCCATTGGGAAAAATCAATGGGGGGCAAAGCCCCCATTGGTAAAACCGCCGATGTTAAAGGCCGTTTACTTTTAAGCATCCGTAGCAAGAAAGTGTTGCCAGCAGCCTCATTCCAAGTTTATTAGTAAGCTTCGGCTCCCATTAGGGGAAAAAGTGATCGGTGCCACTGCCCCTTAGTCTGTCTACGAGATCCAAAATCGTGTCTATATGTTCTTCCATATTTCCCGGTTCACAAAGCTGGCTTTTACAAAGCCTCTTTAAAAGAAATACCTTGGAACAAAGTGTACTCTTCTGATGATAATCCTTTAGAGCTTGCCAAATGCCTTTTGCTGGTGTTTTCGCTCTAATAAGCATCAGTTGATTGTCTTCAACGAGAAGCCCAATTGTTGCTCTTGCCTTGCCATCTAGTTTCCTCCAAGCTTCCGTTACAGGATGTGGCGTGGCTTCAGATATTACTTCCCATAAATCGTCTTTCGATAATAGCATTTCCATCTTGAATTTCCATATTTGATAATTGGAGCTGTTCAATTTGGCAAAATGAACATTAGTCGTTTCTGTCGCCATTTTCGTTCCGCCCAAGAAAACAAAAAACGTTTATACACTACTACGCGGTAGAAATTTTTATTTTTGGCGAAACCTAACCCTTTTCCAAAGCCACTAAATGAACGAGTTTCTTTTTAAACTTTCTCTATCGCTAACTAACAAGTTTCTTTTACACTTTATCTATCGAACTGAGCCCATAACCTATTGGAAAAATTCCGTTGCTATAACTATAGAAACAAATGTAAATAAAAGAGACTAAGATAGAAATGTAAATTGAAATTGAGAGCGAGCTCTTTTGCTGCGGTTTTTAATGTGGGTTCAAGGTTACAATTTTATAGGAACAAAAAGTAAAACTAAACTGGCGTATGCTGCCATCTACAATAATTGTCATTTGGTGCTAAATATAAACTTTGTAATCCGACAATATAACCAAAAATTAGATATTTACCCAAAATTAGATATATACCCAAATTTAACCACTTAATTTTGTTTAAAATGTTTTTTGAATAATTTCATAGGAATCTTCTATTTTGCCATGTTAATTTACATAGAGAAATATATTATTTTAGTTTGTCAAAAACGTTTTCGGTTGCCATGGTAATACTAAAGCCCATCGCATTTTTTCGATGAGTTACACCTCGCGTAGTCTCCTTGTAAGTACTAAGGCATATTTCACCGAAAGAATGCATTCGCTTAGATGAATTTATTCGCAGTATGATCGAGATTCACGTGGTTAACCGGGGTGTAATTAAATTGGCAGAGAATCCGACGACGTCTCACCGATAAAAACATTGAACTAAAAATGTTTCACGTAAGGAACTTGATTGTAAAACAAAACAGGTTACTTCATAGAAAGCAAGGTTGGTTAAGATCAAGTAAAGTTTATTTTGTTTAAATCTTAAAATAAACGATTGCTTACAGTAAAATATTTTTTTGTTTTGAACGGGTTCCTTTTACCAAATCAAAGATGGAAATAACAGAAAGCACCCCGCACACTGTCTATGGGAAAATGGCTTTCGGCCAATATTTATGGAATTTGGATATGTTGTCCTCCTGATCATGCTGAACAAAAGTGTTAAATGGCCCAATGTCACCAAATCAATATCTTGGCTGCTACTGACCCTCAAAGATCGAAATAACCATAGTAATTCTCTATTGTTTTTCTAATGAACTTTCTGTCAGAAGTGAATGATTTGAAGTATGTAAGCTCATATAGTAACAACGATATCGATGTTATTGTACTCTGCTTGATAGCCAGATTCATTAGCTGCCCGTCACCTCTTCTCTACTAGAAATCAGGTATAAGTTGCCATTCGCGTGTTTCATGCAGGTAGGGTTGCCATTCGCGTTCTTCATTCGGATAGAGTTGCCATTCGCGTCTTTCATGCAGGTAAGGTTGCCATTCGCGTTCTTCATTCGGATAGAGTTGCCATTCGCGTGTTTCATGCAGGTAGGGTTGCCATTCGCGTTCTTCATTCGGATAAGGTTGCCATTCGCGTGTTTCATGCCGGTAGGGTTGCCATTCGCGTTCTTCATTCGGAAAGAGTTGCCATTCGCGGGTTTCATGGGGGTAGGGTTCTACAGTCGAGATAAGACTGGCCCGACCGTTCGTGGAATACGTTGCCAGTCGCCACTATATGAGCTTACATACTTCAAATCATACACTTCTGACAAAAAGTTAATTAGAAAAACAATAGAGAATTACTATGGTTATTTCGATCTTTGAGGGTCAGTAGCGGCCAAGATATTGATTTGGCGACTTTGGGCCAAATTGACACTTTTGTTCAGCATGATCAGGAGGACAACATATCAAAATTTCATAAACATTGGCCGAAAGCCATTTTTACATAGACGTTGTGCGGGGTCCTTTGACGGCCCAAACTCGAAAAAGGCGTCGAAGATCTACAAATTGTCGTAACGCAGATTTCAAGGTCAAAATAGATGGAAATATTAGAAAAACAATATTAATTATTATTATTATTAACTAGTTTCACTTAGCACTTTTGTATTTCTTTTGTTCGTCACGAGTCCTTTGGTATCGCTAAAATTTACCGGGTTTAATAATTTACGACGGTTAAAATCTCCAAGAAAAATGCTGGTTGTTATCATTAAAAATACCAAATCAAAGAGATAAATAAAAAATGAAAAAAAGGAAGACGAGGGCCCCCCTCTCGAAAGCGGCGTGGGAGATCTACAAATTGTCGTAATGCAAATCTCAAGGCCATTCCTTCCTATTTCGTCATATTTTAGAAATTTCAGATGTATAGTATTGGTTAGTTATGTTTAGCACCGTTTTATTTTGTTTCGTCACGAGTCCTTATGTAGCGGTGAAATTACCCGGTGAAAATTTCATTACTAACGGTCAATATATCCAGGCACGGCCCCCTGCACGCGCTCACGCTGCTCGCGACGATAGCGGCCCCGGCAAAGAATTTCCTCCCCATGTATTTTCGCGACAGCGATTTTCCGTCGCTTGGAACGCTGGTGTAACAACCGGAATCTATCAAAGAGGCGGGAAGTTTAACATACGTTTCAATGGCGATGAATTTGCATTAGTGAAGTTTTTTTCCAACTGTTTTATTGAATTTGGAGAAGTTTGTAACAAACAATTAGTAATTACACTTTTTAAGTATGTAAGTTTTCATTTCAAAAATTTTTTTTAAATAAATATTTCAATATTTTGAGTGGTAACATTTTATTGCTAAGCCTAACCATAAATAGTTTAAGTTTTGTATTGGCAATGAGTTTTCAAGTTATTAAAAACTGTATTTTGTAGTTATTTAAGACTATAATTATGATAACTGCTCATAATTTTTGTCATATTCACCAAACTTTGTTCTTTATAATTTGCATAAGATAAAACATTAATATTTGCTCAAATGCCATTACCCTGGCTGCGTTACATCCTGTTTTTTTAATAAGTGAAAATTACCGGGAGGGGCAGGTAACTTCCATTTTGGGTGCGTCTTAATCATAGTAAAATTATTAAATCAAGGTAATCGTGATTAAATCAGCGTAATTAAAATTAAAAAAATTGTTGAAGTTTTCAACAGCAACACGGAGCAGAGCGCAGATACCGAAATAAATCCAGTGACATCAGCTACAAGTAATGAACGGTTTATTTTCGACTTGGTTAAAATATAGATATACATAGCAATTAATGAAACGATGGTAGTACAACAGAAAACTGACTAGTAAGAACGGACTAGTACTGTTGAATGACTTTGTTACAAAATATCTTCATTGTTTTTTATTTCTTCAACAAAAATTAATCAAGATTAGAAAATCTAACCACGCTTTAAACGATATTTAATCATTCTAATCAGGATATAATCTTTTTAATCAGGATTTAATCATTTTAATCAGATTTAAACATTTTAATTAGATTTAATCATTTTAATCACGATTTAAACTTAATCATGATTTAAACATTTTAATCACGATTTAAACTTAATCATGATTTAAACAATTTAATCACGATTTAATCAATATAATCGGTCGAATCGAGATTTTATCGAGCGCGGTAAATACGAAATAATAATTCTAATCACTTAGTAAATTATTCTAATAAGCTCGATAAAATCACGCACAATTATAATCATTCCAATCACCAATATAATCATTCTGATTCTCGTTCTAATTTCTAATCGCGATTTAATCATACTAATCACGATTTAATCGTTTCAATCAGATTTAATTGTTTCAATCAGATTTAATTGTTTCAATCAGATTTAATCATTTATATCAGATTTAATCATTTATATCAGATTTAATCATTTAATCATGATTAAATAGATTTAAAGATTATATTAATTAATTAAACATGATTTAATCAACATAATCGTGATTAAATTGAATTTAATCAAAATAATAACGATTTAATCTTTTGAGAGGTGCGTCATTAATCAAGGAAGTGACCTGCCCCTCCAAATTACCCATTTAAAAAATACCAGCATTGTTCTGTTCCATTGTGTTCATCTACTTTTAAGAAGACCAAAGTGTCATTTCATCAGTTACCCGCTGATGAAAATTTATGCAAACTGTGGATTAAGAGCATCTCTAGGAATGATTTTGTAGTCAACGAAGCATACACTTCACATGGAAGATTGGTTTGTGGTTTGCATTTTAAGGAACTTCAGTTAATGATAGTCTGTTGTGAGGCTAATGCGTAATCGTAGGATTTGGAACCAGATGTACGTCACTACCTATTACTTAATTGGTGGCATTACATATGAGCCAATATACGATTAGGTCTCAAATTCGAATATAACTACCATCAGAAACGAAAAGAATGTTTATCCACATCATCCAGCATATTTCAACCTCATCCAGCATATTCCTACATCATCCAGCATATTCCTACATCATCCAGCATGTTCCTACATCATCCAGCATGTTCCTACATCATCCAGCATGTTCCTACATCATCCAGCATGTTCCTACATCATCCAGTAATTTTAATTGAATCTTGATGAATTTTACTTGAAAAAAGCTGATTACTTTAATGTGAGCGTGGGACTACTAAGTTATCGAGATTCTTAAAACCAATTAACAAAAACCAATTTTAACTTAAATTATGGTAAAAAAAATGGGAATCTCTACATTTAGACCTAAACCATATTGTGAACTGTGAGTGAGACTAGTGAGTCTGTGATTTAGAATGCTTACATGTCTCATACATAGATTTTCAGCAATCTTCAACATTGTCTGACTTTGTTAACTGTAAAAATAATATTCTAGTTTTATAATCTGCATTACATTTACTACTTATTTACTTAAATTGAAGTTAACTTTGTAAATATTAAAACAACTTACTATCAAAGAACTGTAAGAATAAAATCGAAAAACAACAGCTGATAAGCGGACACATGACTAGTTCTTTTGTTTACATTATTAACGTCGACAGCGTCTTCTTTGTCTGGTTTTCTCGGCGCGTATTTTGATTTAAAAAATATCAAAACGTATTTTACTTATTTATTAATAAGTAATTTAAAGATTACGGAAAGAAATTATAACCCTAAAATTACACAATTAGTAATAATTAATGAAACTCAAAAAATTGGAACGTTTTCGCCATATACTCCAGCCATTTCTTAGTTGTTACGTCAGCGCCAAAGGTCGATGTAGGAAAAAAGTTAACTAATTTCACTTTCGCAATTTTCAGTCGATCGCCGGGGCCGCTATCGTCGCGAGCAGTGTGAGCGCGTGCAGGGGGCCGTGATCCAGGAAAAAATGCACGTTAACCCGCCAAAAACAATCACTCGTTAATCCCAAAGGAAATTATTCTACTACTACAAAATACGTATTTTATCGTGAATAAAGGTAGGCAAAATATTAATACTTTCATTTAGTTTTGTTCTATCATAAGGATGCGTATGATCTTTATTGGATCTAGGCTAAATATTTCGAGATAAACCTCGGTCACGAAAACACAGTTGTTTAAAAAATCAAAGCGTCCCCGGTAACAGCGGTGCACCTAACCCTCTATGGAATCTTTTACTTTATTCACATGAACTAAGCCATGAAATACACAGACACCCATCGGTTATACCCCGGAATATAGTTTTTTTAATAATTGTGCGCGGTTTGACAATTGAGTTGTTATATATTCCCAGGGAGTACAGAACGGGAGATGAAAAGAGGGGGGTTTTTGGTTCTGCTGCAATGACCTACACTTCAGCCGGCGCCTCTGCAAAATACGGGACACCTCGACTAAATAACGCCATCTATTATCAGCGGCCATGTGGTTTTTGTTAAGAAATTCAAATTTTACACACGTGGTGAAAATAAGCATGGACCATTGTTACATAAATCGACTTTCAAAAGTCAAAAGAAAACAAATTGTAATTATTTTAACAGATCTTATAATTATTTTATATAATTTTATACAATTTATTTTTCTATTTTAGGGAATGTGTTTAAAAAGGACATGTTAAAGGCAAAAATGGGAAATATATTAGCCAATCATTGCAAAGGCTTAAGGTTTGAAATATGACACAAAATTATATTTACATTGATTTAGTACTATGATTTCAGTTGTATTATATCCTAAAAATGATACGCTTTACTCAAGAAACTTGGAATATTGCCGGTCGTAAGATAATTTAAATATTTACAATTAGGATCTACGTTATCTAATGAAAAACGGCAGCATCGACTTCCTCCATAAACAACAAAGCCACAAAAATTAGGTAGATAGCGCAAAAAGCCGTATCTTGTCCCGTATTTTGCCAACCTTCCACCCCCTTTCAACCCACCCCACCTCGATTCTCTGGCTTCTTGGTTGAGAACCCTAAAAGGTCTGTCAAAACGACTCCCGTTCTGTACTCCCTGATATTCCCAACTCAATGGGTTTGACATCAGTAACCAGTTAATCTTCCATAATTCTGAAAGTTGGAAATGATAAAGAACACCGTGAACACGGTGCAGTAGATTACTCGACGAAACAGAAATAATATATGGGCGAAACTACGTCGTAAAACATTAGAAATTGCTTTTAAACTATAATTAAATTACAGGGAAAATTATTTAATCCACTGAAAATTTGGTAATTAATTTATGATAACCAAAAAAGTTATAGTAATGTAAAAATACGAAGACAACTAAATAGGTGGCGCTACCAGTGTTTTATATTTTTCGACCGCCTTCATCCCGATATTTAAGGTTTGGTTTGAACGTCAATATTATTTCTGCTATTGGAGGTGCATTGTTAAATTTGATATCAATCGATATCATTGACCTTAAATAAGTCGGAAAGTTTCCGGAAAATTTAGCCTATTTTTCCGAAAAAAAAGTTTTCATTCCGTGATTAGTCAAGTATTGTTTGCAAATTTAAATAAAGCGGCATTTTCTCCTCATTTTTTGAATCTATAAGTAAAACTAAACCTCTAGACTAGCTTTAAACTCATAAACAATGTAACACTATTAATGTTTTGTAGTATGTTTACTGTTATTAGACATTTTCGATCGTTAAAAAGTTAATAAAATTAAAAACCCTTAAAAAGCAATTTGTTTATATTTTATTTTTCCGATTTACCGGAAATGTTTCCGCATTTTATTTTTCCGGAAAATTAACAACAATAATAAATCCAAATGAAAATGTTGGAAGCGGTTCGTTTTAACCCCCTTCAATGTTTCGTCTATTTAGACGTTTTATATCAATCGATAGAACACCTATAGGTGGTATTCACGAGAAGATGGCGGCCATTGCACTAAGGTTGATAGTCATGGGGGAAAGGGGGATGACACTAGCCTTCCACTACAGCGATGATGACGTCACGAGACTACACCCTATTAATTGAATCTACATTTGTTCTTTACTGAGGTTTAATCGAACTGCGTACACAAAGTAATCGGTACCCAAATACGAAATGATTCGTAGTTGGGTGGTCCTCACCACCGCGTGACTGTCGTGTCAAAATAATGGTTAAAACTAGACACATTTAGTACTAAATTAAAGAATCAAGATTAGTTTATCAGTTAGGACATAGTCAAAACCTTGATTTAACAAGGTTTTTGCCCAGCTCTGATGTACCTTTAAAGGTTACTTTTAGTCTTCGTACAGGAGCATCGCAGCTGCCCTCGAGTTGCTAAAGAACTAAAGGCCTTTTCACACGAGCCAACTTTTTGACCGAACTAGATGAGTCAACTTGAGTTGAGTCAACTAGTTGGTTCGTGTGAATAAAAGTTCGATGAGTTGATCCACCAAAAAAGTACGCGATAATAAAATGGATCACTGATCCATTTTTGCTGACTCAGCATTTTGATTTGAAAAGTTGGCTCGTGTGAAAAGGTCTTTAAACGAAAATAAGTTCGGTTTATATACTGCCTTCTATAATACTAGGCCTAGAAATGGTAGCTACGTCGATTTTTTAAGTGACATTTTCAAACTGACATGATTTTCGCGCTAGATGTCGCTCTCTTGGGTTTTTTGGTTTGGGGTAAAAAAGGTTAAACGACTTCGGACAATCAGCAGTCTCCGGTCACTGGTGGCTTCAAAACCATAAATGTATTTTTTTTAATGGATTAAAAAACATGTAGAAGATCCAAGCTTATTATTAAATAATTTTTTTTACTAAATCTATTTCATTATTTGTCTTATAAATTGAATTTTGACATAATTAAAGTGTATTTTCGCTATTAATATTTTCATATTTCGCGTACGTTTGAATTTCCCGCACTTTCCCTACCCAAAAAAGCGGCCTCTATCGGATATTTCAAAATCGTTACCGCCACCCCCTTGTTTTTCTTACTTCTAGGCCTAGTATTATAGAAGGCAGTGGTTTATAAATAGCTTGAATACTCGCTGCTCAAAAATAAATAAATGTTAACCCGAGTCGCCAATCTAAAAAATTATTTTTAAATTTTTTTAGGTTTTACGTGCACTACTGTCAGTTGTCTGATAATTCTACTTTACCATCGAGTACCTAAAAATTCGTAATACTAAAATATTAATATTTTAAAATTAAGTCAACTAAATAATACTAAATTACCAGCAATCCAGTGCATGCTTTCGCCAGCTTGTTGCGGATACATTTAATTATGGGAGGGGCTATTTATAAATTAATCGGAAAAAAATCTATTAACTGTTTATTTATTTATATTATTCGCGACTATTATACGATTTAATATGCAACAAAGTTTTTTATTATTATTTTCGGATATGGATATAAAAGAAATTAACGGAAAAAGTCTTATCCGAACGCCGAGCCCTATGTCAGGGGTGTCGCGAAAAAAATAAATAACCCTAGTTATCGCGTGGATGTTCAAAACTGAGGGTTATTTCTCGATGCACCATCCGAGACTAGAGCATCAACTATTACTCAACATTGAGATTGAACCCTTCTCTACAACCTTGGTATGCCTGTACTGTTGGTATGCGCACTAAATTAAACATTTAATTTCTATCACTTTTCCTCTGTCAAATTTGAGTAAATTAAAGGGTAATGCAAAAAACGCGGTCGTTAAATTAGACACCATCTATATAGGTTTTTAATCATTTCGGATTTTTCCACGTATTTTAACATTAGTATGGCTGTTTAATTATTATAAATAGTAAACAAAGTTTTAGTGAATCAGATAATTTTTCCGTAACTTTAATAACGTTTAAAAGCAAATTCTAACGTTTTACGCCGTAGTTAAATAAATGGCTTAAATTTCGTCGGGTACTCTACGGTTCGGTGAATTCTATATTTTCAAACTTTCATAATTCTGGCAGATCAAGGTTAGTAAATAAATTCGCTATAAATGGGACAGGATTACCAGTAAACAATGTAGCTTAGAAAAGGGCTGTTCAACTCTTCGGTCCCAGTGTACAACGGATACCCGACAACGAAATGCTTTAGACAAAACCTTTTCCGAATCGCAACTTTTGCGTGGAACCGAGTTCCCGACGACGAATATTGTAATACATGTAGGCACTATTTCATTTGCTCAAATGAAGATAAATCATTAAACTGGAAACGATAAAAGTTAAAATCGAAATACCCCCGATTTAAAACTATGAAGGTTGGTAATTAGTGAAAGTGAGTGAGTGTGATTTCTCTTTTAAGCAAATATAACAAACCGTTGAAAGACTATTGAAACCTTATGGAAATAATTCAATGACCCAATCACGCACTCCTCCTTCAAAGTCTATTGTACCAACCCGAGAGTCGAGCATTCCGAAACCCAAGGTCCAATTGATTGTACTTCCGGATTTCCTTAGATTTGTATATTTTTATAAAATAATCTAATTTGTTTGATAATTTTGAGGATTTGTGGATTTTTCTCTTTGATTTGGTGGATTTTGTCTATAATTTTTGTTTCTTGATTTAAAAAACCAGACAGCTACTAATCCAGATCATCGACCGCCTTCCAGAGACCCGTGCCCACAAATGAGTTCCACCACCACACCCAAATAGGAGAGACAAGGTTTGTATAGGAGTACGCGTGTATGACCAGGCTTTGCATTCTGCGGAAACTGGGTGGCGACAGTTAGTAGACGAAGCGGCCAATATCATGAGCGCCCACAGACTAATCTTAGAGGTTTTATTCCCTTTGTAACTCTATGGTAAAGCCCGGGGTTATATCGTCCGGGTGCTGTGACCTTTTTAAGTACTTAGGGTCACAAAATGAATTCTACTAGGCTTAGACCATTATTACTAGCTAGGCTCAAAACAAGATAATGATAACGTGAATGTCGTATCAACAATGTAATGCACTTTTTCCGGTGTTTTTATTGAATAAAGTGAAAAACCTACTTATTTTCTTACGAAAACTGTCAGCGCATCCGGATCTTCCAGTGCACAAAAGAAAATAATAAAGACTTAAGAATGAAACTTCAGATGCGGTTAGTAACTTTCACACATTAGTTTATCAGTAGAATTGCAAAACTGGGAACTACAACCTATGACCTCGCAACAATTTCTCAGAGCTCAGTCCGCTGTGCCTGCCTTACCATTAGCTTTTTTCCTATAGGACGTCTGTTTGCAATTTGAAATGCTTATCCTTGATTCCTCTGATGTTAGTCAACAATATTTAATTTTTACGAAACATTTCGTGATTGCTAATATAGGAATTTTATTTTGTTCAGGTTTTTCTAAAAGTGGTCTTCATCGAAAACCAACGCTTCAAATCCTTCCAGTCGTAGCAGCGAGACAAATTGATCAATCCAAAAGAGACTTCGCGTGAAACTGGCAAAATGAGCAGCCTAGAATTAAAGAAACACAAGTGCACTGAGTGCGTCTATGCCACGAACGAAAAGAGAAATTTTATTGTTCACAAAAAACATACCGGCGAGAAACCATTTCAATGTGACCAATGTAGAAAGGCTTTTTCACGAAAGAGCTATTTGATTTCCCATAAAATAACTCACACGGGCGAGAAACCTTTTCAATGTGACCAGTGTACTTACGCATGTTCCCAAAAAAGCTATTTGATTTCCCATAAAAGAACTCACACGGGAGAGAAACCTTTTCAATGTAACCAGTGTAGAAAGGCTTTTTCACGAAAGAGCTATTTGATTTCGCATAAAATAACACACACGGGCGAGAAACCTTTTCAATGTGACCAGTGTAGAAAGGCTTTTTCACGAAAGAGCTATTTGATTTCCCATAAAATAACTCACACGGGCGAGAAACCTTTTCAATGTGACCAGTGTACTTACGCATGTTCCCAAAAAAGCTATTTGATTTCCCATAAAAGAACTCACACGGGAGAGAAACCTTTTCAATGTAACCAGTGTAGTTACGCATCTGTATTCAAGTGTAATTTTATTTCCCACAAAAGAACTCACACTGGCGACAAACCTTTTAAATGTGACCAGTGTAATTACGCATCTACACAAAAAACCCATTTGAATACCCACAAAAGAACTCACACGGGCGACCGCCCTTTTAAATGTGACCAGTGTAGTTACGCATCTTCGTACAAGAGTGGTTTGATTTACCACCAAAGAACTCACACGGGAGAGAAACCTTTTAAATGTGACCAGTGTAGTTACGCATCTTCGTACAAGAACAGTTTAATTACCCACCAAAGAACTCACACGGGAGAGAAACCTTTTCAATGTGACCAGTGTAGTTACGCATCTGTATTCAAGTGTAATTTTATTTCCCACAAAAGAACTCACACTGGCGACAAACCTTTTAAATGTGACCAGTGTAATTACGCATCTACACAAAAAACCCATTTGAATACCCACAAAAGAACTCACACGGGCGACCGCCCTTTTAAATGTGACCAGTGTAGTTACGCATCTTCGTACAAGAGTGGTTTGATTTACCACCAAAGAACTCACACGGGAGAGAAACCTTTTCAATGTGACCAGTGTAGTTACGAATCTTCATTCAAGAGTGGTTTGATTAACCACCAAAGAACTCACACTGGCGACAAACCTTTCAAATGTGACCAGTGTAATTGGGCATCTACACAAAAAACCCATTTGAATACCCACAAAAGAACTCACACTGGCGACAAACCTTTTAAATGTGACCAGTGTAATTACGCATCTACACAAAAAACCCATTTGAATACCCACAAAAGAACTCACACGGGCGACCGCCCTTTTAAATGTGACCAGTGTAGTTACGCATCTTCGTACAAGTGTGGTTTGATTTACCACCAAAGAACTCACACGGGAGAGAAACCTTTTCAATGTGACCAGTGTAGTTACGAATCTTCATTCAAGAGTGGTTTGATTAACCACCAAAGAACTCACACTGGCGACAAACCTTTCAAATGTGACCAGTGTAATTACGCATCTACACAAAAAACCCATTTGAATACCCACAAAAGAACTCACACGAGAGAGAAACCATCTGGATATCCAAAGCGGCGATACCGGGCCAGACACGAAACAAATTTAATTTACCACGAAAATGTGCGTAACGCTCAAAGGGCGAGGCCACTCAAGTACCGAATTTGCGACCAGAACTTCGCCCAGGAAAGAACCTTCCGAGCTCACACGGGCGAGAAACCAACTGGATGTCCAAAGCGTGGATACCGGGCCAGATACGAGATAGAATTATCTCCCAGTGAAAAAGTGCGTCACGCTCAGAGGGCAAGGTCACACAAGTGCCCAAATTGCGACCAGACCTTCGCCACGAAAAGAACCCTCCGAGCTCACCTTCGAATTCATGGTCTTCCAGGAAACCAAAGTGGCGCTTCGACCAGTCACGACCCAGATCCACGACACAGAACACCTTCACGACCAAGGCTGATTGATAACCTTTGTTGTAAAAAGGGAGTGAGGTCTTGCTCGGTGCAGCTACGGTGCTTGACAAATGATACCATTCAATCTTTCACCGAAAACTCCGACCCCGCACATTTCGTACAACCTGAAGTTCCCGACCCTAACGCGGACCCAACCGCGACCATACCCATAAAGAGGGAAGTGGTCATTGGCACTGAAAGCCTCGCAGTCGATGTCAGCGACATCAAAAAAGAGCCCCTTTATGACTACATGGAGCTTGTGGGTGTTACGCTTGTCGTCAAAGTAGAAGAGTTGGGATATCGGCCATCTGAGGATAACAGCGAGGGTGTCTCAATGAACACGAACACTCTTGCAAAGGTCGAATGCGCTTCCGAAGAAAACGTCTGAAATTTAGAAGCAAACTCACTTCCATAAAAAGTTGTGGAGGTTTACGGTTATAGTTAGTGTAGGGAGCTGTTGGCTTGCAGGGCTTGCCACCACCCTCCTACGCATTGTAACCCGGCCATCTGAATTAAAGGCTATAAATGTCGCTCGATGACTTAGGCCTAAGGTGGTGCCTTGTGTATTAGCCTAGCTGATTATTATTATAACAGTTGGTTTTTCTGTCATTTTAATATCATCTTTTTAATAAAAACACGAAGAACATGCGTAAGTAAAAGCTGGTTTATTAAGCTGGAGTATTTAATACTAAAAATAATATGCCTACTGGAACAGCCAAAAATGTAATTGTTTTGAAAATCGTAACATTTATTATCATATTTTAGTGACAATATAATATTCAGCAGTTATTAAATAGGAACGTCACACTTCTGATATTTCATACAGTGTAGTGTTAATCACGATTCATTTAAAGGAAAAGTCCAGGTTGGGAAAAACTTGGGTCTATTTGAAAGATCGTGTTTAAATGATACTGTAGTAGGGGATTACCTAGATTTCTTATATGAAAATGGGTTTTTCTCATGTATTAACTCGCCTACTAGAGTAACTACTACCACAAAAACATGTATCAACTATTTTTTTGTTAAGCATAATAGCAATAAAGAAGTCACGTCGATAACGCATAAAGTACAAATTACGGACCATTATCCGATATTCATAATCATTCCTAACATACGAAATTCAAAAAAATTAGAAGGGAAAATAATTACCGAAATAGATTACGAACGTCGAATTAAAAATATTGAAAAAGAAACATGGGACCCTATTAAAAATGAAACTGATCTTGATAAACCCTTAAAAATATTTGTAGAACTATTAAAACATAATATTGATTTAGTACCAAATAACCGACAATTACACTATTCCCGTAAAAAAAAAAAAACCCTGGATAACGAATTCTTTAATTATTTCTATTAGAAAAAGAGATGTTTTAGCAAAACGCATTAAAAAAGAGCCATTCAACACTACATTAAAAGAGTATTATTTAAAATATAGAAATAAACTCACTGACTTAATAAGATCTGTAAAAAATGATTATTATAAATCTAAAATTCAAAACTGTAATCGCGATCCTAAACTAATATGGAGGACTATAATTGAAGCAACAAATAACTCTAAAAAATATAATCTTATAGATAAAATTAAATATAATAATATACAGGGTCTTTTTTTTTGGCTCGGAAAAGTGTTTTTTTTCAAAAACTATTTATAGTACCGATTTCAAATTTGGAAGGTCAATTCTCTATACCGGGGGACATCAGTTTGAGAAATTTGAGCGTTTTCGGTAATGTTTTTCACCAATTTTGAAAAATTATTTTTCGACCACTAGGTGCGAGATAAAAAATTTCTATTATAAAGTTGTAGGCCGTCATCGAAAACCTTTAAAAATTGTTCACTCGACGAAAAACAACTTATTTATCAGTGAAAATTCGAGCTTGAAAAATTTACAAGTTGGTGAAGCCAAATTACGATTGTTTGAAACGATAATTGAAAAGGGAACAAGTCTAATACAAACGTAGTAGAGTTTTCACACTTGAAAAAATGTACACGTTTGGTTTTTAAATGCAGATATTTTATTCACATAAATTTTTACAAAACATTTTCAATAATATCACCATTGGCTGCAACACAGGTTTGTGCGCGGACAATTAAGTTCTCAAACGCTTTCTCTACCATTTCTGGTGTGACGTCTCGGCAAGCACTGATTATTCGTCTAATGAGTTCCTCCCTAGTTTCAATGGGTGTGGCGTATACCTTTGCTTTAACGAATCCCCAGAGAAAATAATCCAGCGGTGTTAGGTCAGGTGACCTTGCTGGCCAATGCACTGGACCATTTCTCCCTATCCACCTTTCAGGAAACTCGTTGTTGAGGTGCTCAGTTACTTGCCGGGAAAAATGCGGAGGGGCGCCATCTTGCTGAAACCACAACTGACGTCTTTCAGCCAATGGAAGGTCGTCGATTGCGTCACTCAGTTCGTTCTGTAGAAAATGTAAATACCTTTGGCCGTTGAGGTTCGTCGGCAGGAAAAAGGGACCAATCAAACGGTTTCCAACAAGTCCAACCCAAACATTGACCCGTTCAAATTGAACCTGGTGATGATATTCAAAACCCCAATGTGGGTTGATGTCAGATCAAAGATGGCTGTTTTGATGATTAAAGGGCCCATCTCTAGAAAATGACGCTTCGTCGGAGAACAAAACATGGCGCAAAAATTGTCTATCTTCTTGGACAGCATTTAGTAACCAGTTGCTAAATTCATAACGTCTTTGATGGTCTCCGTCAATTAGTCCTTGGTGGAGCGTAGCTCTGTATGAGTGATAGCGATTCTTACGAAGAATTTTCCACACACGATTTGCAGAACAACCCAAATCAGCAGCGGCGTTAGCGCAACTGTGACGAGGATATGCCACAAAGTACGCGAGTACATTGTTCTCGAAGTCTAAATCCGGTTGACCCAATCCGCGAAACCTAGGTTGCAAGTTACCAAATTGATTGAAATCGTGAATTGCTCGTCTTACTGTATTTACAGATGGTGCTCCATTTGGATGTCTTTCTGCGAAGATTTCAGTCACTCTTCTAAGGTTTTGCGCTGCTTCTCCATAGTAAATGGCAACTATCTCGGTACGCTCAGCTACTGAATAACGAGGCATTGTTCGAAATATTATCAAACACTGATAATAATCTCCCAAAGTTTTCCTTTAAATACCCAATGCATGTTTAGGATTGACCTATAGCCTCGTGTTTTTTAAATCCGGTTGTTTTTTTAACCAAAGTTTCAACTGGATTAGGTAATTCGGTTTCAATTATCGTTTCAAACAATCGTAATTTGGCTTCACCAACTTGTAAATTTTTCAAGCTCGAATTTTCACTGATAAATAACATGTTTTTCGTCGAGTGAACAATTTTTAAGGGTTTTCGATGACGGCCTACAAGTTTATAATAGAAATTTTTTATCTCGCACCTAGTGGTCGAAAAATAATTTTTCAAAATTGGTGAAAAACATTACCGAAAACGCTCAAATTTCTCAAACTGATGTCCCCCTGTATAGAGAATTGACCTTCCAAATTTGAAATCGGTACTATAAATAGTTTTTGAAAAAAAACACTTTTCCGAGCAAAAAAAAAGACCCTGTATAAGTAAGTGATACACAACCAAAAGAAGTAGCAAATTCTTTTAATAATTACTTCTCTTCTATTGGCGAAAAATTAGCAAGTGATATTTTAATTAATAATATAGATGTGCTAAATAGTGTAACGTAATCTTAAGTCATTATTTTTCTCGCTGGTTATTCCTAGTGATATAAGAAATATTATAACATCTTTAAAATACTCTAATGCGAACGGCCATGACGATATAAGTATTAAAACATTGAAAAAATTAGGTTCAAATATATCTATTCCGTTATCTTATTATACACTTGGACGGTCGACCAGGGCTAGAGGAAAAACGGTTGGTCCGTTAAAGTTCAAATTTTAAACCAACGTTCTTTATTGAATTGTCTAAGGACACTTTTAATTTTATTAATTTTAAATGAATTTAAGATATTTTAAATTAATTTTAAAGAAAATTATTGTGTATTATTAGAACCAGATGGCGATAGCGCTACTATGTCCAAAAAAGTTATCATTATTGAACAGACCTCTTATTATACGGTGTCTTTGTGCAATCGCGAAAAATAAAATGGCCGTTATTGATGCACAAGCTCGTATTCAGTTAAGCCTTGGACAAATGTATAGCAGGGGCGTATTAACCATTAGGCAAAGTAGGCACGTGCCTAGGGCGCCATTGTTCTAGGGGCGCCAAAACTCCGATAAAGCCCCATGGTCCATGTACTTGGCTTGCCCCTACTCAAAATAACGCCGAAAAGGTTTGGGGAAACGAAAATATATTATTTAGTTATTAAAAACCGATACGCCCCTCCTTAGCTGACCAATGCTAAGGGGCGTCAAATTTTTTGTGCCTAAAGGCGCCGAAAGGGTTAATCCGCCCCTGATGTATAGTTATCGTAAAAGAAATATTCGGACCTTGTCAAAATTACGAGTGAATTTCAACTATCCACTCTCACCCTAGAATGAGAGTGAAAAATATTTAAAAAATTCACTCTCACTCTAGAATGAGAGTGAAGAATATTAAAAAAATTAACCCTCAATCTAGAATGAGAGTGAATAAAATTAAATAGCTTCACTCTTACTAGAGAATGAGATGGGAAAAAATTGTGATTTTTACTATTCCCCGATTTCACTTTTACCGAACGCACTTCAATCCCCAAGAGTGGAGATTTTGCCCTTTTCCCACTCGCCGAGTGTACTGGCGGCGAAAGAGTGAAATTCTTCAAGGTCATTTTTTTCACTCTAAATGACGGTGGGAGATTTGAATATCACATTTTAAATTATTATTGTATGAAGTTTTACAGTGTTCTCAAGATTTCTAAGACTCAGTTGTATTATTTTTAAGAAGTTTTACAATGATCTAATTATTTCTAAAGTTCAGTTAATTAGTTGAGTTCATTTAAACGGAAACCTTGCAAATGTGACGCTTGATGCCATTCATAGAAATCGGATAACAAACTAGAACGATTTTTGAAATTTTGTCGTGGGGTGCGATTAGAGCTTTTAAAAAACCCTGCCTTTGGTCCATGCTTTTCGTTTGGCTGGCAACGACAGTTACGCCATCGTTGCCAAACTGGTGAACTAACACTCTATTTCGCCTAAAATTAAATGGCCGACTTTAGCTTGACGCTACCGTGTTTTTTTAAATCTTTAAAAGTAACTTATGTTTAATTAAAGTTGAAGAATGGCTCAATCAAATCGTGTAAGAGACAACATATCTTTTCACAGGTTAGTGTTAGAAATAGTTGTTTTACGAGCAATGGGTATGGGGGAAACCGGTTTATCGCGAATATCTTCGTTAGTATTGTATGTACGGCTATAAAACCAAGTATGAACATTAGGGTCCGGCTATTTCCCACAAAAAATGTACATTTTACATACGAGCAATCGTTGTGTCGTATTCGCGGTTTTAACCCCAAACGCGTCTTACAATTTTGCGCCTTCGTTGACTTAAAACGCGCACTCCGCTCTTCGTGTAACCGCGTTTTAATTTTACCACCCAGCTAACTCTTGTTATTTATGCAATAAATCTCTTGAAAATGAAGCTATTGTGAAGGTTGTGTGAGACAAAATGATGGGAAAGTCGGAATAATGGGTCACTTCATTTTAAGTTCATATTTTCTGCCGTAAGGAATAAATCCAAAAGACCAGTATCAATGCTTTGAAATGGAAACACGACACCGATGAGACTGTTCGACATGTAGAACGCGAGCGAATCAACCTACCAGATGATATAAGAAATATTCAACATACAAATTTTCCCGTTTATATGAATTTAAATGTAATATAAAATCGTCTTGAAAAACCGTTTATTGCTTTATAACATTCAAAAATTATATTAATTAAAATTATTAACATTAATAATATAATAAGTTTGCATTGTCAACGCGCGTATTAGAGGCAAAAAGAGATTTTAGAAAGTAGGTTGTAATTCAGAACGATATTAATACTTTTCGGGAATTTGGTCATCAGTGAATTAAAAAATATAATTTAAAAGCTAGTTTCATAACTTTTCATCCATTGGTTCTTTCAGAATTATTCTTTAAAGTAGAAGAAAATTTGAAGGTGGTGAATCTTTCCCAGTCTTAAGCCTCGGTTTAATCTACTGTGTATTTTGAAACGGAAAAACCCGATTACTATCGTTAAATCTTGGATTAATAATATGATATTTTTAATACGAAACAAATAACGAAATACGCGGAATTTTTGGCGTTAAATAAGCTTAGAACGTATTTCATTGTTTCTTATTACAAGGAGCGTTCGCCATCATTTAACCAAGATTTAACGATAGTAATCGGGTTTTTCCGTTTCAAAATACGCAGTAGATTTAACCGAGGCTTAGGACTGGGCAAGATTCAGCGCCTTAAAATTTTCGTCTACTTTAAAGATACATTTTGAACGAACCAATGGATATAAAGTTATGAAACTAGCTTTAAAATAAACCTTGAAACTTATTTCAAGTCATATTTATAATTCACTGATGACAAAATTCGCGAAAATATTAATATCGTTCCGAATTACAACCTACTTTCTAAAATCTCATTTTGCTTTCTAATACGCGCGTTGACAACACAAACTTTACCTAGACGAGCAGATGCTCGGTTATCTACATGGTGCGGGAAAAATATTATTTTTGAATGTTATAAAGCGATAAACGATTTTTCAAGACGATTTTATATTACATTTAAATTCATATAAATGGGAAAAATTGTCAGTGGAATATTTCTTATCATTTGGTAGGTTACTTAACGTTTAATTATCGCCACATTTACATTAATTTCAATGGGGTGGGGGAAAAATTTTAACCAAGTTACGCGCGAGCGCGCCTCTTTAGGCAGCGCAGATGGCGTTACTGTCGTTTTAGCCAAGAATCTAATCGGTGCCTTGTCAGCCATTCGATTAAGCGTTCTAGTTTGTTATCCGATTTCTATGATGCCATTTTGAATTCAGTTTTCTGGTCTGTGTTAATAACCTGTCTACTGTTAGACCGCTTATTTATTTTTTAATAAAACACGAAGAGGGTGTACAAGCTTATTTAATGGAACGTTTTTGGCAGATAAAGATTTCTTAAACCTATTTCACGCCTATTTGAACTAAGCTTAGTTGCATATGCTAATTTCTGCGTTCGCTTGCTAGTCGACGGGGGTTATTCAAAAAACATCCGCGTATAAATATAAACGGCAGTGGGTCAGCTGAGCCTTTGGGAGCATTAGAAAACTAATAAATGTTTAAAAATAATTTGAAATAAAATATCAAATTCAAATTTCCCACTGAATTTTGGAGTGGAAAGAGTGACCTCAAAGAAATTCACTCTAGGAAGAGAGTGCTTTACGATAATAGTGATTTTTTTCTCACACTCTAGAGTGAGAGAAAAAATATTTTATTTCTTTCACGCTAGAGTGAGAGTGAAAATATTTTATCTCTTTCTAGAGTGAGAGTGAAAATATTTTATCTCTTTCTAGAGTGAGAGTGAAAATATTTTATCTCTTTCTAGAGTGAGAGTGAAAATATTTTATTTCTTTCACGCTAGAGTGAGTGTGAAAATATTTTATCTCTTTCTAGAGTGAGAGTGAAAATATTTTACTTCTTTCACTCTAGAGTGAGAGTGAAAATATTTGACTTCTTTCACTCTAGAGTGAGAGTGAAAATATTTGACTTCTTTCACTCTAGAGTGAGAGTGAAAATATTTTATTCCTTTCATTCTCACTCTCTTACGCTAGCTCTAATTCGGGGAGTGACGATAAAGCGGAAAATTCACTCTTAGGAGTGGAGTGAATTTTCAAAGAGTGAGAGTAAAAATATTTTATTTCTTTCACGCTAGAGTGAGAGTGAAAATATTTTATCTCTTTCTAGAGTGAGAGTAAAAATATTTTACTTCTTTCACTCTAGAGTGAGAGTGAAAATATTTGACTTCTTTCACTCTAGAGTGAGAGTGAAAATATTTTACTTCTTTCACTACAGAGTGAGAGTGAAAATATTTTACTTCTTTCACTCTAGAGTGAGAGTGAAAATATTTTACTTCTTTCACTACAGAGTGAGAGTGAAAATATTTTACTTCTTTCACTACAGAGTGAGAGTGAAAATATTTTACTTCTTTCACTACAGAGTGAGTGAAAATATTTTACTTCTTTCACTCTAGAGTGAGAGTGAAAATATTTTACTTCTTTCACTCTAGAGTGAGAGTGAAAATATTTTACTTCTTTCACTACAGAGTGAGAGTGAAAATATTTTACTTCTTTCACTACAGAGTGAGAGTGAAAATATTTTACTTCTTTCACTACAGAGTGAGAGTGAAAATATTTTACTTCTTTCACTCTAGAGTGAGAGTGAAAATATTTTACTTCTTTCACTCTAGAGTGAGAGTGAAAATATTTGACTTCTTTCACTCTAGAGTGAGAGTGAAAATATTTTATTCCTTTCATTCTCACTCTCTTACGCTAGCTCTAATTCGGGGAGTGACGATAAAGCGGAAAATTCACTCTTAGGAGTGGAGTGAATTTTCAAAGAGTGAGAGTAAAAATATTTTATTTCTTTCACGCTAGAGTGAGAGTGAAAATATTTTATCTCTTTCTAGAGTGAGAGTGAAAATATTTTACTTCTTTCACTCTAGAGTGAGAGTGAAAATATTTGACTTCTTTCACTCTAGAGTGAGAGTGAAAATATTTTACTTCTTTCACTACAGAGTGAGAGTGAAAATATTTTACTTCTTTCACTACAGAGTGAGAGTGAAAATATTTTACTTCTTTCACTACAGAGTGAGAGTGAAAATATTTTACTTCTTTCAATCTAGAGTGAGAGTGAAAATATTTTACTTCTTTCACTACAGAGTGAGAGTGAAAATATTTTACTTCTTTCACTACAGAGTGAGAGTGAAAATATTTTACTTCTTTCCCTCTAGAGTGAGAGTGAAAATATTTTACTTCTTTCACTCTAGAGTGAGAGTGAAAATATTTTACTTCTTTCACTCTAGAGTGAGAGTGAAAATATTTTACTTCTTTCACTCTAGAGTGAGAGTGAAAATATTTTACTTCTTTCACTACAGAGTGAGAGTGAAAATATTTTACTTCTTTCACTCTAGAGTGAGAGTGAAAATATTTTACTTCTTTCACTCTAGAGTGAGAGTGAAAATATTTTACTTCTTTCACTCTAGAGTGAGAGTGAAAATATTTTATTCCTTTCATTCTCACTCTCTTACGCTAGCTCTAATTCGGGGAGTGACGATAAAGCGGAAAATTCACTCTTAGGAGTGGAGTGAATTTTCAAAGAGTGAGAGTAAAAATATTTTATTTCTTTCACGCTAGAGTGAGAGTGAAAATATTTGACTTCTTTCACTCTAGAGTGAGAGTGAAAATATTTTACTTCTTTCACTACAGAGTGAGAGTGAAAATATTTTACTTCTTTCACTACAGAGTGAGAGTGAAAATATTTTACTTCTTTCACTACAGAGTGAGAGTGAAAATATTTTACTTCTTTCACTCTAGAGTGAGAGTGAAAATATTTTACTTCTTTCACTCTAGAGTGAGAGTGAAAATATTTTACTTCTTTCACTACAGAGGGAGAGTGAAAATATTTTACTTCTTTCACTCTAGAGTGAGAGTGAAAATATTTTACTTCTTTCACTACAGAGTGAGAGTGAAAATATTTTACTTCTTTCACTACAGAGTGAGAGTGAAAATATTTTACTTCTTTCACTCTAGAGTGAGAGTGAAAATATTTTACTTCTTTCACTCTAGAGTGAGAGTGAAAATATTTTACTTCTTTCACTCTAGAGTGAGAGTGAAAATATTTGACTTCTTTCACTCTAGAGTGAGAGTGAAAATATTTGACTTCTTTCACTCTAGAGTGAGAGTGAAAATATTTTACTTCTTTCACTACAGAGTGAGAGTGAAAATATTTTACTTCTTTCACTCTAGAGTGAGAGTGAAAATATTTTACTTCTTTCACTCTAGAGTGAGAGTGAAAATATTTTACTTCTTTCACTACAGAGTGAGAGTGAAAATATTTTACTTCTTTCACTACAGAGTGAGAGTGAAAATATTTTACTTCTTTCACTACAGAGTGAGAGTGAAAATATTTTACTTCTTTCACTACAGAGTGAGAGTGAAAATATTTTACTTCTTTCACTCTAGAGTGAGAGTGAAAATATTTTACTTCTTTCACTCTAGAGTGAGAGTGAAAATATTTTACTTCTTTCACTACAGAGGGAGAGTGAAAATATTTTACTTCTTTCACTCTAGAGTGAGAGTGAAAATATTTTACTTCTTTCACTACAGAGTGAGAGTGAAAATATTTTACTTCTTTCACTACAGAGTGAGAGTGAAAATATTTTACTTCTTTCACTACAGAGTGAGAGTGAAAATATTTTACTTCTTTCACTCTAGAGTGAGAGTGAAAATATTTTACTTCTTTCACTCTAGAGTGAGAGTGAAAATATTTTACTTCTTTCACTCTAGAGTGAGAGTGAAAATATTTGACTTCTTTCACTCTAGAGTGAGAGTGAAAATATTTTATTCCTTTCATTCTCACTCTCTTACGCTAGCTCTAATTCGGGGAGTGACGATAAAGCGGAAAATTCACTCTTAGGAGTGGAGTGAATTTTCAAAGAGTGAGAGTAAAAATATTTTATTTCTTTCACGCTAGAGTGAGAGTGAAAATATTTTATCTCTTTCTAGAGTGAGAGTGAAAATATTTTACTTCTTTCACTCTAGAGTGAGAGTGAAAATATTTGACTTCTTTCACTCTAGAGTGAGAGTGAAAATATTTTACTTCTTTCACTACAGAGTGAGAGTGAAAATATTTTACTTCTTTCACTACAGAGTGAGAGTGAAAATATTTTACTTCTTTCAATCTAGAGTGAGAGTGAAAATATTTTACTTCTTTCACTACAGAGTGAGAGTGAAAATATTTTACTTCTTTCACTACAGAGTGAGAGTGAAAATATTTTACTTCTTTCACTACAGAGTGAGAGTGAAAATATTTTACTTCTTTCCCTCTAGAGTGAGAGTGAAAATATTTTACTTCTTTCACTCTAGAGTGAGAGTGAAAATATTTGACTTCTTTCACTCTAGAGTGAGAGTGAAAATATTTTACTTCTTTCACTCTAGAGTGAGAGTGAAAATATTTTACTTCTTTCACTACAGAGTGAGAGTGAAAATATTTTACTTCTTTCACTACAGAGTGAGAGTGAAAATATTTTACTTCTTTCCCTCTAGAGTGAGAGTGAAAATATTTTACTTCTTTCCCTCTAGAGTGAGAGTGAAAATATTTTACTTCTTTCACTCTAGAGTGAGAGTGAAAATATTTTACTTCTTTCACTACAGAGTGAGAGTGAAAATATTTTACTTCTTTCACTCTAGAGTGAGAGTGAAAATATTTTACTTCTTTCACTCTAGAGTGAGAGTGAAAATATTTTACTTCTTTCACTCTAGAGTGAGAGTGAAAATATTTTACTTCTTTCACTCTAGAGTGAGAGTGAAAATATTTTACTTCTTTCACTACAGAGTGAGAGTGAAAATATTTTACTTCTTTCACTCTAGAGTGAGAGTGAAAATATTTTACTTCTTTCACTCTAGAGTGAGAGTGAAAATATTTTACTTCTTTCACTCTAGAGTGAGAGTGAAAATATTTTACTTCTTTCACTCTAGAGTGAGAGTGAAAATATTTTACTTCTTTCACTCTAGAGTGAGAGTGAAAATATTTTACTTCTTTCACTCTAGAGTGAGAGTGAAAATATTTTACTTCTTTCACTCTAGAGTGAGAGTGAAAATATTTTACTTCTTTCACTCTAGAGTGAGAGTGAAAATATTTTACTTCTTTCACTCTAGAGTGAGAGTGAAAATATTTTACTTCTTTCACTCTAGAGTGAGAGTGAAAATATTTTACTTCTTTCACTCTAGAGTGAGAGTGAAAATATTTACTTCTTTCACTCTAGAGTGAGAGTGAAAATATTTTACTTCTTTCACTCTAGAGTGAGAGTGAAAATATTTTACTTCTTTCACTCTAGAGTGAGAGTGAAAATATTTTACTTCTTTCACTCTAGAGTGAGAGTGAAAATATTTTACTTCTTTCACTCTAGAGTGAGAGTGAAAATATTTTACTTCTTTCACTCTAGAGTGAGAGTGAAAATATTTTACTTCTTTCACTCTAGAGTGAGAGTGAAAATATTTTACTTCTTTCACTCTAGAGTGAGAGTGAAAATATTTTACTTCTTTCACTACAGAGTGAGAGTGAAAATATTTTACTTCTTTCACTCTAGAGTGAGAGTGAAAATATTTTACTTCTTTCACTCTAGAGTGAGAGTGAAAATATTTTACTTCTTTCACTCTAGAGTGAGAGTGAAAATATTTTACTTCTTTCACTCTAGAGTGAGAGTGAAAATATTTTACTTCTTTCACTCTAGAGTGAGAGTGAAAATATTTTACTTCTTTCACTCTAGAGTGAGAGTGAAAATATTTTACTTCTTTCACTCTAGAGTGAGAGTGAAAATATTTTACTTCTTTCACTCTAGAGTGAGAGTGAAAATATTTTACTTCTTTCACTCTAGAGTGAGAGTGAAAATATTTTACTTCTTTCACTCTAGAGTGAGAGTGAAAATATTTTACTTCTTTCACTCTAGAGTGAGAGTGAAAATATTTTACTTCTTTCACTCTAGAGTGAGAGTGAAAATATTTTACTTCTTTCACTCTAGAGTGAGAGTGAAAATATTTTACTTCTTTCACTCTAGAGTGAGAGTGAAAATATTTTACTTCTTTCACTACAGAGTGAGAGTGAAAATATTTTACTTCTTTCACTCTAGAGTGAGAGTGAAAATATTTTACTTCTTTCACTCTAGAGTGAGAGTGAAAATATTTTACTTCTTTCCCTCTAGAGTGAGAGTGAAAATATTTTACTTCTTTCACTCTAGAGTGAGAGTGAAAATATTTTACTTCTTTCACTACAGAGTGAGAGTGAAAATATTTTACTTCTTTCACTACAGAGTGAGAGTGAAAATATTTTACTTCTTTCACTCTAGAGTGAGAGTGAAAATATTTTACTTCTTTCACTCTAGAGTGAGAGTGAAAATATTTTACTTCTTTCACTCTAGAGTGAGAGTGAAAATATTTTACTTCTTTCACTCTAGAGTGAGAGTGAAAATATTTTACTTCTTTCACTACAGAGTGAGAGTGAAAATATTTTACTTCTTTCACTCTAGAGTGAGAGTGAAAATATTTTACTTCTTTCACTCTAGAGTGAGAGTGAAAATATTTTACTTCTTTCACTCTAGAGTGAGAGTGAAAATATTTTACTTCTTTCCCTCTAGAGTGAGAGTGAAAATATTTTACTTCTTTCACTCTAGAGTGAGAGTGAAAATATTTTACTTCTTTCACTCTAGAGTGAGAGTGAAAATATTTTACTTCTTTCACTACAGAGTGAGAGTGAAAATATTTTACTTCTTTCACTCTAGAGTGAGAGTGAAAATATTTTACTTCTTTCACTCTAGAGTGAGAGTGAAAATATTTTACTTCTTTCACTCTAGAGTGAGAGTGAAAATATTTTACTTCTTTCACTCTAGAGTGAGAGTGAAAATATTTGACTTCTTTCACTCTAGAGTGAGAGTGAAAATATTTTATTCCTTTCATTCTCACTCTCTTACGCTAGCTCTAATTCGGGGAGTGACGATAAAGCGGAAAATTCACTCTTAGGAGTGGAGTGAATTTTCAAAGAGTGAGAGTAAAAATATTTTATTTCTTTCACGCTAGAGTGAGAGTGAAAATATTTTATCTCTTTCTAGAGTGAGAGTGAAAATATTTTACTTCTTTCACTCTAGAGTGAGAGTGAAAATATTTGACTTCTTTCACTCTAGAGTGAGAATGAAAATATTTTACTTTCACTCTAGAGTGAGTGTGAAAATATTTTATTCCTTTCATTCTCACTCTCTTACGCTAGCTCTAATTCGGGGAGTGACGATAAAGCGGAAAATTCACTCTTAGGAGTGGAGTGAATTTTCAAAGAGTGGAGTAAAAAAATTGGAGGACGGCAGCACTCGCGAAATATCACTCGGAGTTTTGCCCAGGTCTGGAAATAATAACCGCTGGCGAGATAGGCTAGCCCGGCCTAGGGGTTTCGATCGTTGTTTGTGTAGATGACCACCTATGTATGTTCGAGCCTCGTCATGTTAAGAAATATATATATTATAAATAATAAGTAAAAAGTAATATAAAAATAATACAGTGTAATTTAGAATATTGGAATATTATAATTGTTGAATTTAAAACTAAGTTTTAATCTTAAATTAAATAACTATAATATAATCAATATATTAATAATAATATATTTTCAGTTTCTCTTCCCAATTTTTTAATTTAAATAAAAGTTATTTTTCTTATTAATTTTAAGTTACAATATTATTATTATTATGATTATTATGTAGCGAAGCCAGTCGTCGTTTGGTATATACTTTAAGCATATGTAACATAATGACTCATAAGTATGCCACAAGCTCTATTTCTTCACTAACGATTTGTTTCACAGATATTGCGTCATCCGTACCCTACATAATATTTGACGTCATATTTGATGTCATATTTGACGTCATCGAACCTCAAATGCCGATAATACGTCTGATAAACCGATGGCCATTATTTTAGTAAACAAACCGGTTTGAACAACCGAGGCTTAGGAGCTTAAATTAACTACAATATAGTGTCAAGTTCTGTTAATGTAATTAATTTGCAAATTAATGAAATTCTCTTAGACTCACGGTCTAAAATAAATTTGCAATGTCAAATAAAAGAAGCAGGTTTATTGGTAAAAATAGTTGAAATTCAGGTTGTGCTTTTCTGGCGCATCTACAAGGTTGGAGTCTTTGCAGATTATTTTGAGCCTAGGCCTAACTCTTCTAGGCTTGATATGGGTTTTAATAACGCTGGTGGAATATCCCACTTCGACGACTTGTTTCCTCTCGCTCGGTATAATGGAGATATTCACTTGCCAGATCCGATTCTTCTTTTATTTTTAACAAGATAAATGAGTCATTAAATGTTGTTTGAAACCTCTCACGGACTGGTATATTTCCTCACATATCCAGCATTTCTTTGGTACCCTAAGCGGAGACATCTTTCTCTTTCCCATAGCGGCTGGCTTATGAAAACAACAACGCATCTATGGAAATCATTTCACGACTTGTGACGTAGTTTATATCACGTGATCTGATGAAAAAAAGTTTTGAATAATGAAATAAGGAAACATGCAGAATTGAAATGGTTTTGATGACACATAGGAGTCACGAAATGCTTTTGGAAATACTGGGTACTTAAAGGTGACGAATAAGGTGCTTTCATAGCGTGTTAAAGACGGCGATAGTAAAATATCTATTTTTATTTCAAAGTGTGATCCCAAGTATGGTAATGGTAATAAACAAGTGGTCGAATGTTACATTTACACCTACAGTTACGTTAGATTAATAAAATACACTACCTGCACATTATTCTTAAAACCCGTTACGAAAATTAAACCAAAATGGTTTGCAACGAAATAGAAACACCTTCTTGAGTTTCCAACGCGTCCCCCTATGGGTTATAAAATGTCAGAGTAGTTACATTTTCACTTTCAGTTACGTTAGCTTAATAAAATTAACCACCTGTACATTATTCTTAAAACCCGTTACGAAAATTAAACCAAAATGGTTTGCAACGAAATAGAAACACCTGCTTGAGTTTCCAACGCGTCCCCCTATGGGTTATAAAATGTCAGAGTAGTTACATTTTCACTTTCAGTTACGTTAGCTTAATAAAATTAACCACCTGTACATTATTCTTAAAACCCGTTACGAAAATTAAACCAAAATGGTTTGCAACGAAATAGAAACACCTGCTTAAGTTTCCAACGCGTCCCCCTAGGGGTTATAAAATGTCAGAGTAGTTACATTTACACTTTCAGTTACGTTAGAGTAATAAAATTCACCTGTACATTATTTGTATTAATTATTCTAAAAACCGTTACGAAAATTAAACCAAAATGGTTTGCAACGAAATAGAAACACCTGCTTAAGTTTCCAACGCGTCCCCCTATGGGTTATAAAATGTCAGAATAGTTACATTTACACTTTCAGTTACGTTAGCTTAATAAAATTAACCACCTGTAAATTATTCTTAAAACCCGTTACGAAAATTAAACCAAAATGTTTTGCAACGAAATAGAAACACCTGCTTGAGTTTCCAAAGCGTCCTCCTATGGGTGATAAAATGTCAGAGTAGTTACATTTACACTTTCAGTTACGTTAGAGTAATAAAATTCACCTGTACATTATTTGTATTAATTATTCTAAAAACCGTTTCGAAAATTAAACCAAAATGGTTTGCAACGAAATAGAAACAGCTGCTTGTGTTTCCAACGCGTCCCCCTGTGGGTTATAAAATGTCAGAGTAGTTACATTTACACTTTCAGTTACGTTAGCTTAATAAAATTAACCACCTGTATATTATTCTTAAAACCCGTTACGAAAATTAAACCAAAATGGTTTGCAACGAAATAGAAACACCTGCTTAAGTTTCCAACGCGTCCCCCTAGGGGTTATAAAATGTCAGAGTAGTTACATTTACACTTTCAGTTACGTTAGCTTAATAAAATTAACCACCTGTACATTATTCTTAAAACCCGTTACGAAAATTAAACCAAAATGGTTTGCAACGAAATAGAAACACCTGCTTAAGTTTCCAACGCGTCCCCCTAGGGGTTATAAAATGTCAGAGTAGTTACATTTACACTTTCAGTTACGTTAGAGTAATAAAATTCACCTGTACATTATTTGTATTAATTATTCTAAAAACCGTTACGAAAATTAAACCAAAATGGTTTGCAACGAAATAGAAACAGCTGCTCGTGTTTCCAACGCGTCCCCCTATGGGTTATAAAATGTCAGAGTAGTTACATTTACACTTTAAGTTACGTTAGCTTAATAAAATTAACCACCTGTACATTATTCTTAAAACCAGTTACGAAAATTAAACCAAAAGGGTTTGCAACGAAATAGAAACACCTGCTTGAGTTTCCAACGCGTCCCCCTATGGGTTATAAAATGTCAGAATAGTTACATTTACACTTTCAGTTACGTTAGCTTAATAAAATTAACCACCTGTAAATTATTCTTAAAACCCGTTACGAAAATTAAACCAAAATGTTTTGCAACGAAATAGAAACACCTGCTTGAGTTTCCAAAGCGTCCCCCTATGGGTGATAAAATGTCAGAGTAGTTACATTTACACTTTCAGTTACGTTAGCTTAATAAAATTAACCACCTGTACATTATTCTTAAAACCCGTTACGAAAATTAAACCAAAATGGTTTGCAACGAAATCGAAACACCTGCTTGAGTTTCCAACGCGTCCCCCTATGGGTTATAAAATGTCAGAATAGTTACATTTACACTTTCAGTTACGTTAGCTTAATAAAATTAACCACCTGTAAATTATTCTTAAAACCCGTTACGAAAATTAAACCAAAATGTTTTGCAACGAAATAGAAACACCTGCTTGAGTTTCCAAAGCGTCCCCCTATGGGTGATAAAATGTCAGAGTAGTTACATTTACACTTTCAGTTACGTTAGCTTAATAAAATTAACCACCTGTACATTATTCTTAAAACCCGTTACGAAAATTAAACCAAAATGGTTTGCAACGAAATAGAAACACCTGCTTGAGTTTCCAACGCGTCCCCCTATGGGTTATAAAATGTCAGAGTAGTTACATATTCACTTTCAGTTACGTTAGCTTAATAAAATTAACCACCTGTACATTATTCTTAAAACCCGTTACGAAAATTAAACCAAAATGGTTTGCAACGAAATAGAAACACCTGCTTAAGTTTCCAACGCGTCCCCCTAGGGGTTATAAAATGTCAGAGTAGTTACATTTACACTTTCAGTTACGTTAGCTTAATAAAATTAACCACCTGTACATTATTCTTAAAACCCGTTACGAAAATTAAACCAAAATGGTTTGCAACGAAATAGAAACACCTGCTTAAGTTTCCAACGCGTCCCCCTAGGGGTTATAAAATGTCAGAGTAGTTACATTTACACTTTCAGTTACGTTAGAGTAATAAAATTCACCTGTACATTATTTGTATTAATTATCCTAAAAACCGTTACGAAAATTAAACCAAAATGGTGTGCAACGAAATAGAAACAGCTGCTCGTGTTTCCAACGCGTCCCCCTATGGGTTATAAAATGTCAGAGTAGTTACATTTACACTTTAAGTTACGTTAGCTTAATAAAATTAACCACCTGTACATTATTCTTAAAACCCGTTACGAAAATTAAACCAAAATGGTTTGCAACGAAATAGAAACACCTGCTTGAGTTTCCAACAAGTCCCCCTATGGGTTATAAAATGTCAGAGTAGTTACATTTACACTTTCAGTTACGTTAGCTTAATAAAATTAACCCCCTGTACATTATTCTTAAAACCCTTTACGAAAATTAAACCAAAATGGTTTGCAACGAAATAGAAACACCTGCTTGAGTTTCCAACCCGTCCCGTAGGGGTTATAAAATGTCAGAGTAGTTACATTTACACTTTCAGTTACGTTAGAGTAATAAAATTCACCTGTACATTATTTGTATTAATTATTCTAAAAACCGTTTCGAAAATTAAACCAAAATGGTTTGCAACGAAATAGAAACAGCTGCTTGTGTTTCTAACCAGTCCCCCTGTGGGTTATAAAATGTCAGAGTAGTTACATTTACACTTTCAGTCACGTTAGCTTAATAAAATTAACCACCTGTACATTATTCTTAAAACCCGTTACGAAAATTAAACCAAAATGGTTTGCAACGAAATAGAAACACCTGCTTGAGTTTCCAACCCGTCCCGTAGGGGTTATAAAATGTCAGAGTAGTTACATTTACACTTTCAGTTACGTTAGAGTAATAAAATTCACCTGTACATTATTTGTATTAATTATTCTAAAAACCGTTTCGAAAATTAAACCAAAATGGTTTGCAACGAAATAGAAACAGCTGCTTGTGTTTCCAACCAGTTCCCCTGTGGGTTATAAAATGTCAGAGTAGTTACATTTACACTTTAAGTTACGTTAGCTTAATAAAATTAACCACCTGTACATTATTCTTAAAACCCGTTACGAAAATTAAACCAAAATGGTTTGCAACGAAATAGAAACATCTGCTTGATATTCCAACGCGTCCCCCTATGGGTTATAAAATGTCAGAGTAGTTACATTTACACTTTCAGTCACGTTAGCTTAATAAAATTAACCACCTGTACATTATTCTTAAAACCCGTTACGAAAATTAAACCAAAATGGTTTGCAACGAAATAGAAACACCTGCTTGAGTTTCCAACGCGTCCCCCTAGGGCTTATAAAATGTCAGAGTACTTACATTTACACTTTCAGTTACGTTAGATTAATAAAATACACTACTTGCACATTATTCTTAAAACCCGTTACGAAAATTAAACCAAAATGGTTTGCAACGAAATAGAAATACCTGCTTAAGTTTCCAACGCGTCCCCCTAGGGGTTTTAGGTAGTATATATATCCTTTAGTCGCCCGAATCTAGGAATCCTGACACTAGTGAATCTTCCCGGAGTAACAAAAATGTAAGTTTCTAGGTGTTTTTATTGTTACAAATACTTAGTTGTTTTTTTCTTCTAGGGAATCGTTTGTAGCCGTACACATACTTTTTGCCATGATTTGGCCTAAAAATAAATATACGTCATCAAACGAGGTAATTTTTTAAAGTTTTATATTTAATGTTTTATATTTAAAGTTCAATACCAACCTTACAGATTGGATACAAAACTTCAGATGGTCGCGAAGACCTCATTGTTTTTCGAACACCGGCTGCTCAAAATTATTCGGGGGATGCAAACCGCAAAATGAACGCGATTAGCAACCATGTCAATAAGCTTCCCAGGGTTCAAGGACAATACCATATCGAGGCCGTCGATCGCCATGTTTTAAATATAGCGCGACTGGCCGAATACGTTATTGTCAAAGAAAGGCAAACCAAAGAGTACCTGGGAAACTTTATCGACTAAGATCGAATAATTGTGGCCACGAGATTCGAGTGTCCTAATTCCCCCGATTTAGAGCTACAGCCGGGAGAATTTCACCTCCATTTTAACAACGACCATACGCGGTATGAATCAATGACCGCCATCTTTTGTCGGTGAAAATATATAGTATTTCTTATTTTACAGAAATGTGTGCGCTTATGAAAAGGCGAGACAAGTGGCCGCTTATGTAAAAAGTATAGAGGGTAATCCCCTAGAATTATATCCCGACCGAATCGCCACCAGCCACATCTCCGACAAACCCGGAACCTCCAGCGAACAAACCTAGGGAGCTTGATCTTCGAAATGGTAATTACATAACAAAACTATCATGTTTCTCATTTTTAATTTTTAATTTTTATTACAGCTCCGGGAATCACCATCGTAGTAGAAGGAGGTAAAACATTAGGTTCCGAAAAAATAATTACAATTCTAATAGAATTTTTCATTTCTAGGTTCCGAGTTAAAAATTATCTTATAACACGTAATAAAGTTGTGTAAAAATTAAGTTGTATAACAAATTGTATATAAATTAAGTTGTATAAAAAATCGTATAAAAATTGTATAAAAAATTGTATAATAGGTTGTATTAAAATAAAGCAACACACTGATCAAAAGAGGTAAACTTATTGTTACGTATCACTAAATTTTAAATGTTTCACTAGTTAAATTGTTTTAACTTTATTGTATTTAAAAAATATGCAGGAGGACTTGGCCCAAAAACGTTTGGTATAAATTTACATAGTAACACGCCTCCCTCATTCAAGCGGAGTTTCACCAGCTTGTTATCTCGGCGGGAGATAAAAACGCGCGCCACACCGCCGTGGAGAGAAAGTTTTACCGAGGTTCCCCGAAAGCGCAGAGAGAGAGTGTTTCGCCGAAGAACCGAGGTTCCCCGAAAAGCGTGACGTCGAGAGAGAGAGTTTCGCTGAGAGAGAGATAGTTTCCCCGAAAAGAACGCCGCGAGCTATTAAAAAATTCCTGCACGTTTTATACAAGGACGAAATTTTATAGTTGAATTGATTCGATAACAAAAAGTGGATTATTCATGCAATGGCCTTTAAAAAGGGTATGTTAAAAACGTTTTTAAACTTTATTTTATTTAACACGTATTTTATTTTAGTTTCTCTGACGTTACAATCACCCACTTGATTGGTGGTCACCGTATCAATTTTTAACAAAGAGCCAGGTATTTACATTTCTAATGGAGCCCAAAGTACGGACATTTCCTTGGAAACATGGGACGCCCTTACAAAAGAATGGTCTTCCGTCATTGAAAATCTAAACTCAACAACAATAAAAAAGATTTATCTACCAATTCCGACCATCGAACCTTATTCCGATTGCACTTTTGAACACAATTTTGAAGTTTCTTGTTCGGGAGGAAGATTTTCATGGAATTTAATTCCGTTTACCCAAAAATATTTGGAATACGAAATTAACTTATCAGCCAGTCTATCACTTAATGCAGAGCAAGTGTTAACTGTTCATCTATACACACTTTAAAATCATTTACAGCTAAGTGTGTTAAAACAAAGCGTACCGGTTATAGACCTAATGTTTAGTGTCTTGGTCGACAATTTTTCGAAATTTCAAGCGGGTTATAAACCATTACAGAAGCAAGTCCCCTGTGACTTTATAGAAATTTACGCCGCCTTTCGTATTTCTCAGGATCACCAAGTGGAAAAAGATTTTTTGGAACAATTTATAGGTTATTGTCCATTTGACGTAAGGGATTTGATTGATCATTGTTTAAATGACGTAATATATTTGAAAAACATTTTCAGTTCAAAAATAAATTTTTTTATTAGTAAATGTGTTCTTTGTTATTATACCATACAAAATATTAGTGTACACTAGCAAATTATATACACGAGGAACCATGATCTACTACAAAATAGTTTCAGTATAGATTCATAAGTGCCTCCTTAGGTTAATAAACAGGCACTACTTTAGGCCTAGCGACGATGCGTAACGTCAGAAAATAGTTAGCTGATTTTAATTGTACATCATTTAAAATGTCCTTTACAATACCAACGCGTTCAGAATAGTCTTTTCGCACAATTTTTCAGTTTTAATATGTTGAAAACGAGGGGAAAGACACTCTGCGAACTCCGTTGAAAACGATGTTTGGTTTTCACTAGCTCACAAAAGTTTTATTGATTTAACGTCTACATTACATTTTAATACTCATTTAATTGTTTCTGGTTGAAAATTATAAAATGCTACAAAATGGTCTAGATTTCTTCCGATTTAGAGTTTCAATGACATGAGTAATTAAGCTATAGACCAGAACCTTCTCGTTAGTGCTTGAATAGGGGGCTTGATTTGAATCATACTCGTATGGTATATTACCGCAGTTCTGGTTTAAAACGAATTTACATCTCGGGTAATATTTAGCGTGCTCTTCCATCGGAATATCGTTCTTGTCCCAGTATAGCAACTCTCCAGCACAACAGAAGCACTTGATACAATCTTGGTTATACGTGTAGAAGAGACCTGCTTGTGCTAAATCTCTCACGTCTATGTAATCAATCGGAAAATCCTTAAACGACTGTAATCTTAGAAATTCAGATCGCATAGGTCCTAAATTCCATGGATCGTTCGTTTCGCGAAGCACGGGAATGTTATCCGTAGTTTCATCCTGAACAAATTTGTAATTCGGGAAACGTTGGATGTGAATTAGTAAAGGTACATTCCCCTCTTTCCAATCGTTAACCAAACCATCTCAACAGAAACACATGACAATATTTTTATGCCCAGTGTAAAAAAAGCCGGCGTTTGCCAACTCATTTACGTTTAAAAAGGTTGCCGGAAAATTTTAGTTGAAACTCTATTCTTTTTCTTTCAAAATGCATTTTACGTATTTAAAGCTGGTTAAAAATTTAGCTCGTTTAAAATGTAACCGGCGTCACGTAGCGGCCACTGTCGTCACCTAGCGGTAAATTGTAACTGGCGTCACCTAGCAGTAACTTAAAAACCGCCACCTAGTGGTTATGGTTTTCAAAACACCTGACACAAGGAAAAAAAACAAATATATAGTTAAACAGACGAGCGTTATTAAAGGGTACTCTTCGAAGAAAGGCATTTCTTCCAATATGTTACTTTTAAACTTTATTCAAACTAATCAAGTATAGTTCAATATTACCGCCTCTCAAACGGTACCAAATAGTCCAAAATTGCCCTTTCAGCCGCCACACTCGGTACCGAAAACACCTGCCAGTAAGTTATTTCCGCCCATTATTTCATATGACGCTATAAAATACCAACGACCATGTCATATATTAACTTACCTAATTTTAATATTTACTGTTGACAATTACTATATTCAATTCGTTTAACCATTATTATTACCAAGTAAATACGCGGGAGATTATAACAAAAAGTGCAAATGTTTTCAACAGTAGTTTTGACGAAAACGTATTTCTTAAATTTGTTAGGCTTAGCTTTTTACTGCAATATTAACCGAAATATCAACATTAAACTAACATTCAGGAACATTCGTTGGTCAAGTATTTAAACAATGCTTACATTAATAATGCAGTCGTTACAATCAGGGTAGTGTGTGCTGCCACTAACTTCTTAATTTACCCCTAGTGGTGAAAAATGGCAATACAATAATGGTCTTTATTACCCTCGGTCCACGAATTAAGTAACTTTCGTAATTTGCTACGGTTAAAAAAGTTCAATTTACCCCTAGTGGTGAAAAATGGCAATACAATAATGGTCTTTATTACCCTCGGTCAACGAATTAAGTAACGTTCGTAATTTGTTACGTTTAAAAAAGTTCAATTTACCCCTAGTGGTGAAAAATGGCAATACTACAATGTTCTTTAATAATAAACGAACAACGAACGTTTATAAGAGTTCAATTTATCCCTGGTGGTGAGAAATGGCAATACTATAATGTTCTTTAATAAACAATGAACGTTTATCGGCCGTATTCTGCATGACCCCGCAAGTAAGAAGGGAAACGCCTATCTTGCTTCGGCGCTATCATTCGACGAGAGCTCACCGATTTCCCTCTTCTTTTCCCTCTTGCTTGGCCAATTGAAGGCCTGGTATGACGTCACTAGTATGACGTATTACTTTTTCGAATTCCCAATTTCCGGTTACGTTTTTCCTAATTTTTTTTGTCATTTGTAAAATGGCTTTTCCCGGAGCTGCTGCTGGAGTTGTTGCTATCGCGGCAATTGAAGCGTTAGGCTTAGCGGAAGAAAGAGAAATATATCGTAGAGAGCGTCGTGATGTATTTGTAATGCCTGACAAAGAATTTATTTGCTCAATATAGATTGAGGAAAGACGATGTGCGTGAGTTATGTAACCAGTTAAGACCGTTTTTGGAAAAGCAGGATCGCAGTGCGTACGTTTTAAGCGTTGAAGATGAGGTTTGTGTCACGCTATTGTTTTATGTATTACGACACTATAACTTTCAGGGGGGGGGGAGTCGTGGAGATCAGTAAGGAGGGAAGATTCAAAAAGTTCCAAATGTAACCTTGAGAATCTGACCCACGCACTAAACTCGAGGGAAATTTAAATACTTATTTCCCCGTGCCGTATGTATCGAATTTATTTGTTCGGATCCTTAGAGTCGGTATTGTCACAGAGTAGGTAAATGAAATCAATAGTAGCTATGCAAAACAGTAACTCTTTTATTCGTACTTGGAATTATCAATGGTAATCGTATACAATTTAACTGGTACTTCTTACCTAACGGTTAAAGGATTAACAGTTCGTGGCTATGGTGGGCCTTGGGGTTGTGACGAATAATATATATATACAAAAAAAATACTTTGGTTGGTAGTTTAAAAAAAATAAATATAAAGAAACTGGCTTTGGCTAGCCTGACGTAAATAAAAATAGTTAACTATCACCAATTTCGTATTTAGTTCGGATGTGGAGGATTTGACAGACTAGATGGTAAAGGAGTATGGCTGCTCTGACAGTTGAACAAAAGAACTAAATCTACGGGGTTTCTGGTCTAACAAAAGGGGTGGCATATAATCGTCTGCTAAACTCGCAGGAAATTAGGTCGGGACATAAGAGTTTCAGTTTACACAATACATTTAAACGAAATAAAGAAAAATTATAAAGGAAATGTTCAAAAGTACTTATCGCTCTTCAAGTAACCTTCCAAGGAAGAACCGCACATAACTTCTACACCAAAGTCATCGCGCACAACCACGAATTCGACCGAAATACCCGCACAAGTACCGTGCACTTTTAACCTTCATGTCGAACCGCGTCACCGAATGCTGTATACCACATTCTGATCACCCTTGAAGAAACGATTAAAACAAAACTAAAGAAAAACTGACTTTGTCCAAAGCTGACTTGGCTTTATATACTAGATAAATAGATGACCCCTTATCTTATCGGGGTGTGTAAATAACTAAAAAAAGTTACGGGGCTGCCAGATTAGGCCAGAGAAACGAAATGAAACAAAAAACAATATATGAATGGTCCCTAGATGGCTATACTGAGGGAAAAAACGATAAAAAGTAGAAAAATAACAAGATGATCACTCCCGAAAGTTAAAGGGTCGTGATATCTGGTTCTGGCTCTTTTCAACGTATTTTGGCTAGTAACTATGAAACTGGTATGAGCCAACCATCAGTAAGTAGGGCTATTCAAAGAGTAACCTCTGCTATAATTGAGGCCAAACTCAACACTTGTGTATTTCCTGTCGAAACAGTTGAAGATGTAAAGGTATATTACAATTTCTTGTTTGTTTGTTATGGCTTGGAAATAAATATATTTGTATTTTCAGAGGTCTTTCTTGAATAGATGTGTGCTACCAAATGTCCTAGGCGCGGTTGATTGTACACACATCAATATAAAGGCCCCGAGTGTACATCCCCTCGAATATTTGGATCGTAAAGGGAACTATTCCATAAATGTACAGCTGGTTTGCGACAACGATTTGAGAATAACCGATATCGTAGCACGTTGGCCAGGTTGTACACATGACTCTTTTATTTGGCGTAACTCGGGATTATGTAAACGATTTCAAAACGGTGAAATGCCCCCGGGATATCTACTTGGTGACAATGGATATGGTCTTCAGCCTTGGCTTATAACTCCATTATTAAATCCTGTCACACCACAAGAGATAGAATTTAATAGGCGTCATAAACGAGGTACATATATTATTATTATTATTATTATTCAGCGTCATTAACATCATTTATATTTAAGGGCGAAACGTTATTGAACGTGTCAATGGTATATTGAAATCAAGGTTCAGGTGTCTTGACGAAACTGGAGGTAGTTTATGTTACGAGCCACCAGTTGTTTGTAAAATAACTTTAGCCTGCTGCCTCTTGCATAATTTCTGCATTGAGAACAATATTCCTCATCCCGCTGCACCTGGTACAAAGAAAGTAGTTAGTGTTGGACAGATATTGTTATTTGGCCTATCGTATCCGCTACAGAGTTTTTCCAGATATTATAAATCCAATTTACTCAAAAACAAGGTGAATGACGCCACTAACTTTGACCTTTTGACTTCGCGAATTAGGTAACCACAGGTCAACGAGTATTTAACGTGTTTGGTATTGGAAATTACTCAAAATTGGTATCGGAATCAGTTAAATTACAATATCGGCCAACATTAAAAATATAAATATGTGAAATAATATACAACTTAAACCTTTTATGACCTTATAGCCGAATTAGCAGGTGATATACTACGGATTGCCGCTGCACACGAAATGCCAAATGATGAATTGCAGCAAGTGGAAATTGGAAACAATTTCTTAGCTCAAGGACGCATTCTTAGGCAACAACTTGTGGACCTGTGTGTAGTAGCAGAAGTGGTAAGTTAAAAAACTATTTTTATTTTGTGGAATAGAAAATAGGTTTATTTCATTTCCACACCACCCATGAGGTAGAAATAATGGCGCGTTGTGTTTTTAATGAGGTTTCCCATCACCTTAAATTAATAAATAACTTAGGCTCAGGCCTACCCTCAGGCGTGTTAACCAAAAAAAATTAAACCTCAGATTCATCTGTAGGGAGAGGCTCTTGCGGAACCTGTACCAGACCACCAGTAACAGCTGTGACGAGTTGCCACAAAGCTTCACTTTTTCTCCTCTCAACCTCTATGTAAGCTTCAAAGGTATTTTTGGTATCCTTCAAAGTCTCCACCAGAGATTCTATGCCAGCAGCATTTCTCTGTATGGCTGCTGTCATTTCTTTCTGATTTTCCTTAATTTCGTCTAAGACGACGATGAGCTTCTTTTCATCGTGGACAATTTCTTCCAAGGAACCACTAATTTTGTCCTTAAATGGACGTTTCCTGGTTGATGAACCTATCGTAATATCAGTTTTAGCTTCAAGTGGAAGTTACCCTACCTACAACTGATGACGGCCAAGCAGCCAGAAACTGATTTGAGGAAAGCGTTCTCAAATCAGTCTTGTAGTGGCAATCTTTAATGTCTCGGATTATAGGTATTGGTATATCCTACATTTTGTAATATTATATTTCGAAATTAAACAACTTTACTACTAGATTGTCCAGTTGACACTACAGGCTGATGGACTGCAACCGATGATCCAGCTGCAACTACAGGCTGATGGACTGCAACCGATGATCCAGCTGCAACTACAGGCTGATGGACTGTAACCGATGATCCAGCTGAAACTTCAGGGCTTGGATCGTCCACTGAATCGACACTCTGAAAACTGGTCAATGATTCTTCGCGGATGCCTTTTCAGTATATTAAGTAACATAGATTAATTGAAGTGACGAACTATCATGCTGGAACCTTACCAAAGATTTCATGCTGTACAAAATCAGCTATCACTTTATCCGCAATATTCAGGGTGCTGATTGCTCCAAATGGATCCCTGTCCCTTAAAAGGTAATGTCATGTTAAGTTAAAATTAATTATATAATGAATAATAATTTATTTAAATTTTTTTAAAGGGAAAGCTCTTCGTGATCATCAAAATAACTTTCTCTAGGTTTCTCCCTTAAACAAGAATTTGCAACATTTCTAGGACTGTGCAGAGGGAATGGAAGCTGCAAGAAAAAGGTTCAACATCATACTTCGGGACCAGAAACATCTCTGCACAGCCTAGACATAGGATTCGAATTATTACATGAAATATTTATCAAATTAAGCGTAATTGTTGGAATCATTAATTCAAATCAGTGAACTTTAAGGTAATATAAGTCAATCATCTAATCATTACCCTACGACCAAAGCTTCACCAATTTCAAAACTTTGTTCTCCTGAAGTACTTGGATTGTCAATGTTTGAGCTGTAAATGGTGAATTTTAAGTCAACTACCAATTGTTGATGGTGTACTCATACTTACATATTTACAGATGGTTCTAATCTGGCCCCTGATGAGGTGTCAATGCCACCTGGAACTCCTGCATAGGAGACCTCTGAAATAATCCCCACAATCCTTTGTTCTAAAGGGGTCAGTATGGGGACATCCGAAGATGATCCACCACCTGTTCTCAATAAGCTACTTTTTATTGCCGCAGCTTTATTTCTGGCAACAGTCTTGAGATTGTTCCATTTTTTCCTCAAATCAGCTGTGGAACGGTTATTATGTCCAACCATATTAACGGCGAGCGTAATTTCGGTCCATTGATTATGTTGCTCGGTGTTAAGAGCACCTCCTTTGTGAAGCCGAAGCCCTTCATGTTTTGGTTGCTCCAGCTGTGAAATGAAAGCTTCCACCTCCTCCACAGAATATGGAGGACCTACCTGACCTTTAAGTTTAGGCCCCATAATAATAAGGCTTAATTAAATATTTAATAAACGCTTATGAAAATTTTTTACAAAATTTGTTATTGTTTTCTAGTTTTAACTACAAGAATCAAAACCAAAATGAATCCAAATTTATTTCACCAAAATGTATTGTACAACAACTTTCAAATAACACTGTAAGAAAATACTAAAACAACTATATTAACTGTTAAATTCACATTTGTTACTTTTTGTTTGCTGTAGATTAAGATTTAATTGGATAATTTAAATGACTTAAATCTACCATGGAGTTAAACTTCTGTTTTTGCCGGTTTTTGACACCCAACCACAAATTGGAGGTTGGCTGTACTTATGCAAATTTATTTCCATAATTTGTAAACTGAAGCTCTATGTAATAAAACTGCAATTGACTATTTTAATTTTAATATTTTGAATAATTATTAATTTTTAAATAGTGAGAAGATTAATAATTGACACTCAACGTTATTTCAGGGCTATTAATTAATCGCTTTGTACTAGATGGTGTTAAAACATTTATTTCCAAAAATCACAGAAGATGGCACTATTTTAGGTCTATTCGTTTATTTATTTGTAAGTAGATGGCGTTAAACCATTTATTTTCAAAACACACAGTAGATGGCATTATTTTAGGGCTATACATTTATTTCTTTGTAAGTAGATGGCGTTAAACCATTTATTTTCAAAAATACACAGTAGATGGCACTGTCCTATTACTAAAAAAAAGGAAACCTAGATGGCACCAAGCCGTTAATTTTTTAATAGGTGGACTTTTTACGTTACTTCCGGAAACTGCGTTATCACTATTATCGTCACTAACATCCTGACGTCATACCAGGCCTTCAATTGGCCAAGCAAGAGGGAAAAGAAGAGGGAAATCAGTGAGCTCTCGTCGAATGATAGCGCCGAAGCAAGAAGGCGTTTCCCTTCTTACTTGCGGGGTCATGCAGAATACGGCCGTATAAGAATTCAATTTTTATAGTGGCGAAAAACTAACTAGAATAAGGTTCTGTTAATATCACAATAAGCCCTAAGTCTTAATGATTTTCACCACTATATTGCTCCCATACTTTCGCTACCACTTACGAAAATTAACGGACCGTACATATTATAGTCTATTAAATCGCTGCGGAAACATTCCTCGTGCCGCTTGGTTAACACGGAATAATATACAGGTAGTGTTAGATGATCTTTTTAACGTTTATTGTGAGTGTGAACCGACCTTGTTATGTAAATATTTCGTATAGTGGCCACGTATTCATAAGTTCAAATACTATTATGTATTCAATACGCGAACTTATAAATGCATTACATTTAGAAGAATCGTTAATGTTTCATAAGTAACATATCCAGATAATAACAAAAGTCTGGTACTTCATCCCGCGCCCTTAAAGTATTGGCTAATCCTAAGAGTAAATACTTAGTTTTTTATATGATTAAAGACGATAGTTTCCTATCATTGTCCCTTATCTTTCGTGACCTAAACATGTTCGATTGGCCAAAAGGTTATATGTTACGGGATTTAAAAAATATCTAACAGTAACGCAACTGGACCCCAAGCCACTACCTTAGTTCATTATAGAAGTGGTAATATTTAAAAAATGATAGTTTCTTAATTTCAGTCTCCCTTATCTTTCGCGAACAAAACATGTTCGATATCTTATTAGACCAGACCAATGGTTCGATGGTACGGTAATATAAAACAATGTATACGTAAACGATTTATGTACGTGAGGCATTGTTAGATTAACTTTACACGAATAATGATTCCCCTGTTTGGGGCAACTTAACCAAATATTGAAACTTGATAGCGACGTATATACCTAAAAAATGCATTGCATGCTTGACAAACTTTCACCAGCAATCTTTATGGAAGACCCCTTTCAATAACCGTAAATCAGATGATCACGTGACGCGGCTTTTTGATCGAACCATATAGGGAAAACTTGTTACATACGCTGACACGCGAGTTATTGAAATGTCTTTTGGCCACGCTTGATATGTAATTCACCCTTTTCAACACATGTTTACGTGAGATGACCCCAAACACGCTTCCTAACGGACGACAGGATATACTATCTTTACTGTTAAGAAGTCATTAACGTATTGACTATTTTAAAAAACTTGAAAAATCCAAAATGGCCACTAAACTCCCTAATTTCTTTACAAACTTTACCCCAAAAATAACCTTGAATACACAGTCTACAATTCATAGATTTTAGGCTTATTATTTACGATTGCTAGGCTTAACAATAAAACTTTACCCCGTAATGTACAGTGTTTACCGCGCGTCCTCATTAACGGTAATATAAAATTAATACATGATGCATTGTCATAATATTTATCAGCTTACACCCAAGGCACTACCTTAGGCCTAGCGACTTTAAATGCGACGTTTAAGGTTAATATATATAAAAATCTTTTAGCAACAACTTGTTTAAAACAAGCTTGAACGTGATCTAAAGTATATATGGCAAATTTCCTAAAAATAACAAAGATGGACACCCTTTTCAATATACCCTACATAACCCGTTTGAATATGAATCATTAAAGATGGTGGACAAAACACATGAATTTCCAACCAAAATTACTAAGAGTTCATATAACAACCGTTAAAAGAGAGACCAGCCTACAAACTTTACCCCGTTCTGTCTTTTTTACCGCGCTTCCTAACGTTAAAACACAGCTTATAAAACTCTTTAATATTTACTACTTAAGACCACTTGTTGATTAACCCCCAAGACGTTACCTAACTATTATAAACAAATATACTGATTTACCCGCCAAAAGGCTAAGAGTTCAACCATATAACATCCACTAAAAGAGATCACTTGTTCAGGTCCATAATCCCAAAGACGCTTCCTAACCGTTGACAGGTAATTAAACCATGCAAACTTTACCCAAATACTAGTAAATAAAAACTTTACCCCCCTCCACTTGTTCATTGATCCTTTTCGCGCTTACATCATCATAAACACATGTTAAATCCCCACCAAAAATGCTAATGAGTTGTTAACCATATAGCAACCAGGTCAATTACCCCTAACGGTTAACATGTAATCATAAAGGTACAAATTTTACCCGTTTCCCCGCCATAAATTAATATTCAAACTTATAATAAACCTACAGAGTGTAACTACTTGTTGATCCTTACCCTAATCAAAACACATGTTAAATTCACGCCAAAAATGCTATCCATATAACAGGTCAATGACACATAACGGTAAACCACGCTCATTAATATTCACCCCTTTTTTAAATGACCTTGAACACCTGCACTCTAGTCAACTTGATTGACAAGTCAATTAACACCTGTTAATCTCATTAATTATTCAGGTCACGCGCGCGTGACACGCGCCCGAGGGGGGGACGGAATCGTGATTCCCCGCTTCATTCCCCCCCGTCACGCAGCTGTGGGCGCGTGGGGGAAAGCACGGTGCGCCCCCCACGCGTATCCAGGAAGACGGCACCTAACTACTAGGGTGCAACCATCAGTAGTAGGGTTCTGCTACCCATGCTGGTTTTGTCACCTGTCCGGGCTTGTGGACGTTGGCGTAGGGCATTCTGATGATAGGCCTTCGGTGGTGTGGTTCTTTGATTTACCGGTACACCGGGCTATAAATTCTGACAACATGTTCCTACTGCATCTAAGGTCTGTCCAGCAGCATTGACCATATGTTACGTATGAGTGGGAAAAAGAATCTTTCCGTAGATAAGTTGGTTAATCAAATGGAAAGTAATGACAAGAAATTAGAAGCTAATTTGTCAGCGTACATGCAAAATGTGCTGGGAACCCAAGAATATTGGTATGAGCGTTGTGGTTAAGTTAAATCAATGTGTTTTTATTATGGCCCCCCTACGTGGTTTATTACTCTTAACCCGGCAGAATCTGATTGGCAAGAATTGCTTGATCCCTTTAAAATCATTTTAACCTGAATTAGCTTCAAGAATTAGGGTTGGTGAATGGTGCAATAATGATCTGGTGGCCGTTACAAGACATTTTCATAACCTATTTAAAGCTGTCTGGCAAAATCTTATTATGGATAAAAAAAAATCCGATTTTGGGAGAAGTGGCTCATTTTTTTTGGAGAGTGGAATATCAGAGCCGTGTTGCACCTCATATCCATTTTATTTTGTGGATAAAAGATGCACCGGAAATTGGCAAGTCGTCAGATGACGATGTTTTAATCTCTATGCAAAAAATATATCACGTGTGCGTTGCCTGACCAGAATAAAAATCCAACTTTGTACGATTTAGTATCGAATTACCAATGGCACAAGTGTAATCCAACTTGTTTGAGGAAAACGATATTTGGAGATACCTTTATTACACGTTGCCGTTTAAAATTTCTAAGAGAAATTACAAGTGTAGCTAAGGCGAATAAATTTGATTCTACTGTAAGACACCATGTCTCTGGAAAATCTTCGAAAAAGCTTTATTCATTACATAGGACGAAATGCAAATTAATGACTACAATCATGTGTTACTTTTGGCTTTCAAAGGCAATATGGACATTCAGTTTAATTGTAGCTGATGAAAAGATGGACATTGCACGTTATATCAATTCTTATATTACTAAGAAAGAAAAATCAGATAAAGAAAATTTATACTGTAAAAAAAAAGTCGTTCTGAAGATGTTCAACTTAGAACAGTCTGTTCAAATTTGAATTGAAAGGTATGTAACAGAACGGTGTGTTCAAGATATTTTATTTCGTTCAAATAAGAACGAATGCTCTTTCGCCTTCGGGAGGAAGGCTTGTAAACTACACAATAGAATAGATTCGTTCCCCTTAGAACAGGTTTTACACACAATCCTATATGGATTTCTTTGTATTGTATTCATGTACATGTACTAACATATAAGGGTGACACTTTCAACGTATGACCGAAAGTAACAAATACGTGTGACACTATTTTTCGTCAAACGTCGTATGGCCAAAAGTAACAAATAAGCATTACATCCATAAAGTAATAAATGAGTGGTTTAGAGTGCGCTTTTTATAGGTATTCTTTTCGTACATTGTTGTGTTGTTTTAAGTTAGTGTACTGGTTGATTAAACTATTATTCGTAGTTAATGTATAGGATGAATAAAATAAGCTTCGTAATTTATTTACAGGGTGAGTTAAAACATGTTGTAATGAAGTTGTTTTGGCAGTTGTACCGTGTGTTAGGAAATTTACCGAAGATTCAATTTTATTGTTGAAGCGTAGCTCTTTCACTAGCGACTCAAATGGCGTTATGTATTTAACGCTGTTTCTCAGAAACTACCCCACCTATTGAAAAGAACCTTCACACTCATAACGATATAAATAACCTCCGTGTCCTAACGAAGCGGAAAATGAAAAAAGGTTGTCAAAGGTCCGAATTTATAGAACACGCACCGTTTTTCTTAATTATATTTTTTATTTGATTGGAAAGGTAGACGAAATTCGTTGGGAAATGCAATTGCCCAAGTTCCAGAATCCAAATTTAAAGAAAATATTTCGTTATATACTGCAATTTGGTTTGACGTTTTCAGCATAGAAATAAATTCTAAAATCGTTTGTTACCAGTTCTCGGCCTATAGGCTGAGAAAATAATGTAATATCTTTTGCGCTACGAAAACGTTTATTTATTTGTTACTCATATAACGTTCGTGGTAGATGTTTTAAGCTCAATCAGATTGTTGTAGTTGAGGTTGGAACTAAATTCAAATAATCTAGTTTCAGGCCTGGTTTTCCTTTTCGGTGGGCAATGGGTTAGGTTAGGCTACTTTTATTAATGTAACACTATGAACCGCCGGCAGGAGACATGAGTTATAATTTTAGAAAGCAATTACTTTAATTACTCTTTGTATTGGATAACGACAAAGCATTCCAAGCTGAACGAGAAAATGATCCACGGCGAACGACAAAGCGTTTCACCGCGAACGACAAACCGTTCTAATTTGAACAAAGAAGGTTTGTTCAATATAGAACATCTAAGTCCAATATTGAAACATCAACCATCGTTCTTTCTCGAACGAATATTTTTTGTTCATATTAGAACAAAATGGCGTTTTGTTACAGGGACAACCTTCTGAACGGCGATTTCACATAGTATCAAATTAATGTAGCTCAAAAAAGCCGAAGAGACCATTGATATTTCATCGATTATTAACAATTTCACAAGGCTGAATGTGTTTCGCATTACTTGCAAACTTTCAGAACCCAACTTATGATATTTCGCTATTTTCCCTGGTTGCAGGGTAACATAAATAATCGGTGCAGAGTTACACCTCCTATATTACACGCAGCCAACCCGTTAGGTGCTGTTAAAGCTACAGCTAAATTGTTTTTAAAATGACTGCAAAGAACTTTTCTCAGAGTTTTTATTAAAAACATATATAAGCCTTCATCAGAAGGATTTGCACCGCAGAAGTGTAATTGTAGATCTTCTTGCAAAGCTATAAGCTCACTGACTAGACTTTCGGGAGTTAATATCAAATTTTCATTAAGAGCTGCTTTAATTTCTTCCATTGCATTTTCGGCTTCTATCAGTTCTCGTCCTTCTATAGGGTTATCGGCAGCATCTTCCATGAAATTATTTTCAGCAACATGTGGTGTATTTTTAGCTAACGCTTCTTCGAAAGATTTTTCAGCTTCTAGTAAAGCACTTAACTTTTCATGATACTTCATCATGTCTTTCAACTTTGGCAAATGAGCTTCAAAAGAGTCTTTAAAAGATTTATAATAACTTAATAAAGAAGTTTCTTCCCTCCAAGGTAAGAATAGCATTAACATACTATGGTAAAATTTATTGTTTTTCAATTAAAGTACATCTGCCGGTCTTTTGTGGTAGGCTTTATTGGAACACGATAGTAGAACCTCGACTAGTCAAACAAACATGTGTCTTCACGACTATCCGGATGATTAGGATAAATATCATCATCCAGTGGTTTCATAAATATATCTGTGCTTTCGGGATCTTTCTCTTTAAGAATTTGCAAATCTTGGTGTCGCTTTAGCAAGCGTTTGCGATGGTCTTTAGTGGCAGTATTGATATATACAAACGAATCAGATTTCCCATACAAATTTTGGTACGTTAAACGATCGGCTGCTTCGAAGCTTCCAATTTCTCTATGCGAAAGAGCTTTTAAACCTAACGCCCAAAGACGACCACGAAGATCTTTGTTGGAAAATTAATTCCATAACGGGTGAAGATAAACTATTTGGTGGTATTTCAATCTTAGCTTTAGGGGATTTGTTACAATTACAGCCTGTCAAGGGTGACCCAGTTTTTTCTACGGTAAGTAACCAAGAGGCGAGAAAACGTATTTGCTCAGTTGGCGAATTTAATTTATTCAAACAATATTTTAAGTTTGATAAATTGACAATTAACAAGCGGCAAAAAAGTGACCCTATTTCTGGAGAAATTCTTGCTAGAATACGCGTAGGTGAAGTTACAGAACCAGATGTCAAAGTGTTGAACACACGTTTAATTTCCAAAGCAAGTAATGTGGAAAATATTGCTAACTATTATGATAAGTTATAGCCAAGAAGGAAAAAGACTGGTTTGTTTGTTACCAACCAATAAATTGTGCGAAGCTATTAACAACATATATGCTACAAAATGCAACAATCCTATTTTGGAAATATTGAGAGTTGATGAAGTCCATGGACACCAAGAAATGTCAAAACACGTTAAAGATCAGTTAAAGAAATTGGAGAAAAATGTTTCTGCTACATCTGGTTTGGAGTTTACACTTTTGCTTTGTATTGATGCTCGAATAATGTTAAGCAGAAATCTAAATATAGAGAAAGGTCGTGTACGGTGAAAAGCTTTATAGAGAACCCAGATGCTGATCAAGAGAAAATTGAAAGAGTTAAGGTGAAGTTTGAAATGGTCACAAACGTTTTTGTGCAGAGATTTCAATTTCCTGTGATTTTAGCGTATGGTGTTACTATACATAAGAGTCAAAGTATGAGCGTAGATTGTGCTATGATAAACATAGGAGCAAGTGTTTTCCAAAGTGGAATGGCTTACGTTACCCTTTCTAGAGTTACATCGTTAGATGGTCTTCATTTACTTGATTTGGACCCTTCCAAAATATACGCCGACTGGAAAGCTATAACAGAATATAGTAGAAGGAAAGTGAGGGCGAGACGCCAAACCCGGGTTCGGGTTTGGGTTCGGGATCGAAATCCGGGATTTAAGGGATGAAATGGGGGTAAAATCGTCGAAAAGTCGATGTATTTAGGGTATTTCTCGCGACGATTCGTTTTCCCGTATATCAACATATTGTGTCCAGGCCAACTTGTTTATTTATATCCGCTTATCGCGAAAGACACTTGAACGTATATCTTATCGCGTTTTATCGTACGGAATAAGTTGAAATGATGTAAAAATTGATAACCTAGGCGGCGCGTGCGCAGATTCCCCGGGAGGCGCGGTTAATTTGAATTTAAGAGTGTTTTGACGTCATGGAATATTTGTTGTTTAAGTAGAATGGAAATATTTTTAAACTTCATTTTAATAGCATTAACGCGTAAGTAGTACTTAAATATGCTTGACACTTGAACCTATCTCACGAGTATTTCAAACGAATATTTTAAGTATGAGAAACGTATTGTTCTCAAATGATACTTGAATATACTATAAAAGAGGTTGTATAGCGTTGTAGGAGGTCATTCCACGGTTAACTGCGGTAGCTATATTCAAGATGCCTAAAGCCCAACATATTTGCTCTACGTGCGCGAAAAGTTTCGCTACCAAGTCCTCCTTAAATCGGCATGTTAGAGAAGTACACGGTGATAGACATACGTTTGTCTGTGAAGTATGTGGTAAGAATGTTGCTAGATTGGAACATTTCAAGAGCCATCAACGAACTCATGACTTGAACGCACCCGGCCCTTCCGAACCCATGGACCTGTCTCGCACACCGTCACCAATGCAACGTTCGCTAGCATCTTTCCGTCCACCATCGCCATACCGTCCACCTTCACCTAGTCTGCTTCAAGACATTTAACTGGAATCTACCCATTCACAACCATCTACAGCGGATTTACCCAACAACCCAACGCCATCACCTGTTCCCGCCTCATCAATACTTGATGAAACACCACCAGCATCTCCAAGTATGGTCCAGGCCTTGAATGATACGTTAGCATCTATCCCTTACAATGCTGAAGACTATGATATTGATGCGGGGATGTTTATTGGACGTTACCGAGCCGCTTTCAGTAAATTTCTAATGGAAAGACTCACCAGTAAACGTGGAATTAAATGGTTCCTACTCGTAAGATCTGTTTATATGAGACCTTTAGGGGGTGCGGAACAAAGAGCGGAAGTACGACCCTATTTCCGGAGCACTATGCAAACAACATTAACGCCCGATGTCATTGAAAGCCAGCTGAATGAATGTCTTGAAACAATACAGTCAGCAGCGGAAAACTTTGAAGCGAAAGGTATGTACTAAATATAAAAGTTATATTTTGAACTAAAACATTATATTTTTGATAGGATCGGGTTGGGTAATTGACCGTGTTCTGTATGTAGAATTAAATGTAGCATCTTACCAACCGTTGCGAGGGTCATCGTATATGGAACTACCTGAAAAAACTATCTCGACGTCACGCGATTCTTAATATTAGAAACGAAAATGACGAGAAATGTTTTCTCTGGTCAATTCTCGCTAAACTTCACCCAGTTTCTATGCTTCATCACGCTAACAGGGTTTCCAAATATACACCTTATGAAAACGAACTTGATACCAGTGATATATCTTTTCCTTTCAAATTAAACGCTACGGAACTTAAAAAATTTGAATTAATGAATAATTTATCAATATCTGTGTTTGGCTTCTCGGGAGATATATTCCCCCTTTACGTAAGCGCTAACAAGTGTGGTAAGGAAAGGGAGGTTGATTTGCTATACATCACCGATGAAACTAAGGATATTGACGATGGAAATAGACATTACTGTCTTATACGGGACCTAGGAAAACTGTTACAGCATCTAACAAAACACAGTACAAGTTATTATTGCAGGTAATTTAGTTTCCAATATATTAGTTTGCAATCAACTAATTATTTTCTGCATTAGAATGTGTCTTCACCGATTCAGCGGAAACAACGCTGAACAGCGACGTGATGCGCATATCGAAGAATGCGCCACCCACGGCGTCCAAAAAACAGTTTTCCCTACCAAGAAGAAGACGCTTTATTTTGATAAATATGAGTGGACGGAAAAAGTAAAAATAAAAATTATTTAATTTAACTCTTAATGAAATGAAATTATTAGGTGCAGTATGTATTTTACGCCGATTTTGAAGCAATCCTACCGAGAGTTCAAGGATGTGATCTAGATCCCGATTTAAATACCAGCAAAGTAAACATGCACATCAGCTGCGCGTATTCGTGGGTGCTTGTTGGACCTAACGGTAAGTTATTTGTCAAAATTCCCTTTTAGATATATTATAAGAGAATACTTATAGGTGTACCTGTTCGAACCGATTGCTATCGAGGTCAAGATACAACTCGAAGATTTCTGGAGTCTATTCTGGAATTAGAGACGGAGTTGATGGAACTCATTGAGACCAATGTACCAATGATTATAACCCCGGAGGAGGAGGAACAGTTTCAAGCTGCTACGCCTTGCTACTTTTGTCAGAAGCAGCTAAATCAGGGAAATATGCCCGCTGTTCGAGATCATTGTCATTTCAGCGGTAAATATAGGGGGCCAGCGCATAACCTCTGTAATCTTCAAAAGAAAGTTCCAGAATTTATCCCTGTTTTCCTTCATAACCTTAGCAGGTGATTTTATTAAGTTAATTAACCAGGAAATAAACCTAATAATAATAAATCTTCATAGATACGATTTACATCTTATGTCAGGAGATTGGTCATTTTAAGGAACAGACACTTGACTGTATTCCTTCCACTAGCGAAAATTATATTTCACTCAAACTAGGTTAAATATATTTAATTATGAATTTAACCTTAACAGTAATTTTATTATTATTTTTAGGGAGATTTAGGTTTTTAGACTCTTATCGATTTCTAAGCGATAGCCTCGATGCTATCTAATCTCGTTTTGGAAGGAGCCAGTAAATTTCAGATTGTTAAGAAATATTTTGAAAGTGATAAAGTTCAACTGCTTTTGCGGAAGGGAGTCTACCCGTACGAGTATGCTGCCACCTAGAGAAGCGTTTTTCAGTTCATTGAAAAATCAAAATATTTTAGAATCTGATTATTTACACGCCTAAAATGTTTGGACAGCGTTTAATATTCAAACATTAGGTAAAATTACTATAGTATAAATATTTCAAATCTCTTAACCTCGGTTTTCGTAGTGGAATACACCGACCTCTATGTGAAAAGCGATGCGTTGCTCTTAGCCGACGTTTTTGAAAATTTTAGAACATTATTTATAACTCATTATAAATTAGATCCCGATCACGCTTACACCGCACCAGGTTTAGCCTGGCAAGCAGCTTTGAAGATGACTGATGTTCGCCTCGATCTCATACTTGATATAGATCAACACTTATTTATTGAAAAGGGTAACGCTTTTTGATATTTTAAATATTATTGTATTTACATTGAATTTTTAGGAATTCGAGGCGGTGTTTCAATGATCTCAACTCGCTATTCTGAAGCGAATAACAAATATATGCCCGACACATATGATTCGTCTAAAGAGAGCAGTTATATATGCTATTTAGGTAATTTACATTTTTTTTTAAATATATTTTTTTTTTTAATTATTTTAATTTTAATTATATTAATTAACTTAATTTAACTTAATTGAAGATGCGAATAATTTGTACGGTGCTGTTATGTGTGAACCACTACCGCTAGGCGACTTCCAGTGGGTTCAGGAGGATGATTTGCAAACACTCTGTGAAAATATTCTGAGTATTCCCAATAACGTTGAAAACGGATACATTTTAGAGGTAAATAACAAGTGTTATAATTATTGAATTATATTTTTAAAGAATTGTTCCCTTTGCAGGTGGATCTTGAATATCCTCCAGAGTTGCATGACTTACATAACGATCTCCCAGTAGCGGCGGAATCTAAAGTTATTACACATGATATGCTATCTCCATACTCCAAAGATCTCTTAGGAAAATTAAATATTAAGGAGAATCAAAGTCTACCAAAACTTCTTCCTAATTTAAATAATAAAGAGAAATACATAGTACATTACCGCAATTTAAAATATTATGTAGAATTAGGTTTGAAAATAACCAAGGTTCATCGAGCTCTAACCTTCACTCAAGGAAAATGGTTAGAAAAATATGTTACATTCCACACTGAACAGAGGAACTTATCCAAGAGCTCATTTGAAAAGAATTTCTGGAAACTTATGGTTAACTCTGTTTTCGGGTAAATCAATTTAAATAATTTATTACTGTTTTTTTCCCTTACTTCATTTAATTGTTTAGAAAAACAATGGAAAATTTACGGAAGCATATAAATTTCGAGTTGATTCATAAACCAGAAAGAATGTTAAAAGTTACAAGTTCCCCGCAGTTTGAACACTTTACCATCTTTAATGAAGAGTTAGCCGGCGCTCATAAGAAGAGAGCTAAAATTGTTCTTAACCGACCTATATTTACCGGATTCACTATTCTAGATTTATCCAAGGAGCTCATGTATCGGTTCCATTATGGATTCATAAAAAATACGTACGGGAACAAAACATCACTATTATTTACAGACACTGGTAATTTAATTTAATATGAATTTATTTAAATAGTACTAATATATAAAATATTTACAGACAGTTTAACGTACAACATTAAGACGGATGATGTTTATAAAGACTTTGAAGTTCATAAAAACCGCTTTGACTTCTCTGATTATCCGCCTTCGCATTTCCTTCAATCTAATCACAATAAAAAAGCTCTCGGCTATTTTAAAGACGAGACAAATTCCCAGTTATTTCAAAGCTTTGTAGGACTTCGTCCAAAGCTTTATTCTATTAAATTGTACGGGGAATCTAAGACCGCTGAAGAGATAGAAAAGGAGTTGCGATTGGAGAAATCTTTAGAGTCAATTTTAAACCATAAAAAGGTTTGTAAGGGTGTTGCCATGAACGTTATTAGAAACGTCATCCGCCACGAAGACTATGAACGTTGTCTTTTTAATCAAGAAACCATGTCAGCCGAGATGATTCGTATAGCTAGTTTCAAGCATGAGCTATTTACTTTAAATACTAGAAAACTTTTTTATCACCAAATGATGATAAGAGATATTTTCTACCCTGCGGGGTTCGTACATTAGCGCACGGTCATAAAGATATTGAAAAATGATAATGAATGCTTGTATTTATGTATATTTAAAAAACTACTATTGCTATAAATTGTAAAAATTATTTTATTGAATACCTTTTGCACATAAACTCTTTAATCATTTTATCGTTTACATTTTTATCTTTCTTAAACCTAGACACAATGTTATACATTTCTATTCCTTTACAACTGTTTATAGCAAAATAGATACAGAATGCTCCACACGTATTACTAGAATTACTCTGTAATTGATTAGAATTAAAAGTAACAGTTTTACTGTTTCGTTCAATAAAGTCATTAAATTTAAAATAATCTGGCGGGTTTCCAAAGGAATCCATGAATTCACTATTTTTATGTTTAGAAAAATATATTAGAACCCAGTGTTCTCCAGGTCCAACACTCGTATCGGTATTTACAATAAATTGAGAAGGGAATATTTTTACATATTTAGGTAGCTTGTCAGCCGCGAACACGCCTCGAAATATACTTTTAGTACTTAAATATTTTTCAAGAATTTTAGTTACCTGTAGCGAATCCATTAATTACTGTAATCGAAAATCACGGTTCGATTTTTATCAATTTCAATCAAATTTTGAAACTCAGCGTAAATTAGAATGGAAATCGTCTCCGGTAACGGTTTTGCAAATTTTAATTATAATATCAGGTTACTGTTTTTTACAAGATGCAAGTGATTAGCGTTGTTATTAAGATCCGAGGTTAAATTGTACGCGAATAAACTATTTCCGTTAGGGTAATCTTCCCGACTTATCTGATTCCCTTCATCTACGTTCCACTGATTAGTTTGAATGAAAAGATTACAATATGCTTGAATATATTGATTCTCCTCAAAGTTTAGAGATAACGCCTTATGAGGGATGCTGCTACCGTCAATGTACAATCCAATGCTTGATAAATCGAAATGTTGAAAGTTGTACGGTGATTTTTTCAAATCTCCTAGAAACGCTTTTTGTTCCACAAACCCGATAACAACTTTCTTGGGTGCTTGTCCGGTAAATAAATGATCTTGCACACTAGCCATAAGACCAGCGGGTATAGAAAATGAGGTGCACTCCGAACGAGTTACAGGATATTTAGCGGTTCCATATTGTAGCGCCTTGGCTTGAGCGAGCGATAGTTCCGGTATCACTTTAACTTTCCTCAGATAAAGGGAAGCTGATAAAATCTCCACTTTACATTTTACGTCGGAGTGAACGCAAAAAGCTGCTCTATTTTTATCGAATTTAAATTTCAAATCAACCATATTTAATAAAAAGCGTGGTTGTTGACATAAATCAGTATGGACTACGCCTAACAAGTCAATCGCCCCTTTTTGCGCTAAACTCGCTCGTTTAGAGAAACCATCGTTATCGAAAAATGAATAGAACTTCCCAGGCGTATCCCGATAGAAAAGTGAACTCGTTAAATAACTTTTTTTCGCAGAATCTCCGAACGTTAATAAAGTTTGTATCATACTTTTATAAGCGTAATTTTGACTGGAAGGTGTTACTAATCTTTCATTAAGAAATACGTGGACGTCGCTAAAAAGCGAATGAAGAAACCAATTATCGGGGGCGATATTGTCGGCTGGAGTTCCGGCGGCCCCACCCGCAACACCTGGAACCGCGGGTTGCGGTAGTTGACCATTATCTTTAGTTACCTTAACTCGAACGTGCAACAAAGTTTGTGAAAGGTCTATATACGTTTCAGAGTTACCGTTGATAGAAAATGTAATTGATGCGTTATCAACTATATTTGATATTGGATTATACTCAACCCATTCTCCACCAATAATCGAAGATTGTGTCATAGGTACTTGAAACAAATCTAGCTCGGAATTTATACACTCAACTGTGTGCGGGTGTAAAAGGGACATTATGAGAATATATCGGAATGATTAGGGAACCGTCCTTTCGCTATCCTGCCTGCTGTTGAAATGGCGCTTTTCGACTGAGTTCGTTTCCTTTTATTTCCGGAACCCGTCATTCTTTTAATATGATCCGTAGCTGAAGATGTTAGTCTCATGGCTTCATCAGCTGCTGAAGCTAAAGTTTCCCTTCCAGCGTTAATAGAATGCGATTTAAGCGCTGTTTTAATTGGGACTCCGCTAACAACATCGGTCGCTACTTTCGCTCCGGTACTTAAAAGTTTTTTCCCCAAGTAAGAAGCACCTTTCTTCAGTAAAGGTACCGCGAATCTAAACTCTGAAGATAATATATTTCCTAGTCCATGTCCTCTTTGCACAGCTAAACCTCTATATACAGGTATTCCACCGAAACCACCCTGGTTTAAATAGTAACTTTCATAATCAGTTCTTGAAGGCGAATATTCAGACCTCATGATGTTAACTGTTCGCTCTCTTAAGCTAGAATGAGGGTGTGTCCTGAATGATTAAAGGTTTATAGTGAAGTCCACATTTTACGGGGTTTAAAATGTAATACAACGTGAGCTTTTCCACTATGAAACTATATTGGTTCACCTAAATCATCTGTTATATTAATATCTATAGTCTTAATATTATTACACACGACTGGTAGGTAATGAGGTTGTGAAAATATTTTTGTAGCTGTTTTCCCATTAGACTCGGCTTTCTCTTCGACGCTTATGATTCTTAATAGAGGTGCTAAACTATCCCCAACAACGCTATTTTCAACCAGATCTGAATAAACGAATAAGGAATGTAGCCCAGCGTTCATATCAACTGGGTAGGGGGTTATCATTGAATTTAAAATGGTGAAATCATTATCTCTTCTATCCTTAAAACCTAGTAAAATCGATAGATCGGGACCAATTACAGCTCTGTTTTTCGGTTGCAATTTAACTTTAATTCGATTAGAATAATTTAAATAAGCGAATGTAACTTGTTCTTCTTGGTTGTGGACGTTCATAACATGTAATAGTTCTTCCGGAGTTTTATAAAAACCCGCGGGAACTTCAATTATTTTATCATATTCGAGAGGGTCTTTAACTACAGGGTTATCAGTCATTTTATCCTATTCGAGAGGGTCTTTAATAACCAATAGATTAGGTTATCGAACGTTATGCCATGTCCGAGGATAGCTTATTTCCGCTAACCCAACTTCGTACTGTTCCTCAAATCTTAACGGTTCAGCTAAATACGTTCGAAATTTACCAACGCTATTATCTTGGTAATATAATGACGAGGAATCTGAAGGTAGCGTTACGTAAAAACTCATTTTAAATCCACTTCTTGTATCCAAGAATTAAATGTAGTGTCGTAATCTTGCCACTTTAAATACAGTTCTACGCGGCCGTCCGATTTTTTCCTCTTTTTTATTACTTTTTCGATTATGAAGTAACAGTCTTTTAAATCTCGACCAACAATCTGAACCTCTTCTCGATAGAATACTCCTAAAATGGGGTTAGAATTTAAATCCATCAGCTTATATACAGGTGGGTCACGTGGTAGTCTCTCAGCTATTTTAAACAATTCTGTAGTAAAATTCTTATCGAAAGTTGATAAATTTCTACTTATTCTACAAATATCTCCAATTTCAAACGCGTATGTTAACGGAGGAGAAAAATTTACCGAACCGTAGAGATTTTTCCATATTTTAGCAGAGTTATCTAGAGTAACTTCCACAGGCTTACATTTAATTGATCTGTGATAACTATTGTTATAAGCGTGTATAATATCATCTAAAATGCCGATATATTTAAAGGTGTTATTCTGCGTGAAATAGCGATATAAACGAGATTTAAAACTTCTAATGAATCTTTCAATAATGGACGCTTTCATTTCCGATCGGGTAGCGAAAAATTTAATGTTCCTTCTTTCTAATTCACTCTGCACTTCTTGACAGACAAATTCGTTTCCATGATCACTTCGAATTCTTTTCGGTTGACGGCCTTTTTCAAAAACGTTACGTTACGCTTCTAAAATTGTTACACCTTTCTTATTTTTAACCGCTACAGCCATAGCGTATTTGCTAAATATGTCGATAATACATAATACGTAGCGAGATCCTGAATTATATTTAGACAGCTTCTGAAAATCTGCCAAGTTCGCTTGCCACTGTTCGTCAATTCCATAAACAATAGTTCGATTTCGTTTGAATCGTCTTCTAGCAGGTTTATGCAGCGTATATGTATCCTGCTTTATTAGAAATTGTTTTACTTTTTCCAATGAAACCTTTAAACCTTTATGTCGAGCTGAATTATAGAGCGCTCGAACTCCAGCGAATGACCCTGGGTCTGCGGGGTTAGTATAGATCTGCTCAAGTTCTTTCTCCATATTGGGTAATATTTTGATGTAATGGCATGTAACGCCAAAAAAGGAAATTAAATAATTCTAATATTATAATAACTATGATAATTAATACAGCTGTGATAATTTTCGGTGATTTTGAAAATGATTGTGATAAATAGGCTAAAAGTCCTAAAGAGACCGTTTCTGTACAACCTTCCATTGTAGGCTTATACTATGAAATAAGAACAAAATTATCAGGTTAATATATTTTATTTAGTATGTATCCAAGATCTTAGAGGACTAGGTGAAGATGATGATAACATTGAACTACTTGGTGGTGTATGAAATACAGCGAATGTTTTTAACAGTGTCAATCTTACAGGATTTTTAATTAAACGTTTTGAAATATTCGGCTTATGAATGCCCTCGTAAAACTCTGTAACTCCTATAGGATCAATCGCTGTTCCAGGCGTTTTTCTCACAGCGTCATACAAAAGATCGATTATATTAGATCCTCCAATCACTTGTCCTCGAATAGAAAGCTCTCCTGAGTTAGCCGATCTAATATATCTCGGATCTTCCTTTACTCGTTTTGAGACATCCATTTAGAGATTTTCTTAGCCTTTCTTAAAGTGCAATGAACAGTTTCGGAATGAAAAGGGCAGTTTAATTCAACGTCTTCTAGTTCTGATAATTTAGGACAACCGGTATCTTCGATGTTAGTTACTGGAACACCGAGGAGTGTCGATAATACTGCAGTTTTTTCTAAACCTTTGGTGAAAAATGAAGTAGCTTTTTCCGCTATCTGATTGCAAATGTCACGTCTCGTTCTGTAAGGACGTTCGCCGTCATCCCATCGAAGATGACAAATGTTATGAGATATCCATCTTCATTGTCTTTTATTTTCGTTTGAAAGCTCTTTGAAAGGGCATGGAGATTTGAAAGTAAACACTTCCGATTCTTCAGTTTCTAATACTACGTAAGCTAATTCTTTAATAATCCACTCTCGATTAACCCTAAAAAAATTCCCTTCTATAATACACTTCATTTTGGAATAAAGACAGCCGATTCTTCACCCGGTATTAAACCTGTCCGTAGTAAATACTGATCTGGGGTGTGAGGTTTCAAGTCAACTAATAAATACCCAAATTTCCGTGACGTAGCTTGTTGAAACGCATCAATAACGTATTTGCTATTGGTTGGAGATATCTGCCTCGCGAGATGATAAATTGTTGATTTATCTCGTGGTGATTTAAAAATAAATAGATAATGAGCATTTAAATTTAAAGTTCTTATTTCTTTTCCGGGGTAATAAAGGTTTTGCATTAAAATTAGTACGGAGGTGTTTCTGTGATGAGATCCACGAATAAATAAATTAGTTACATCTTTATTATTAGATATCTCGCATAACAAATCGTCTAAAATAACTAAATAACCCGGCTACAAGCCCATTCATTGGATGTTGTAAGCTTAAATCCATAATGGTAAATGAGAATCGGAACATAAGTGCAATCAATTTTATTAGTTTTTTAACTAGTTTTTAGCATTGCATATTATTAGTGACATTATATTATTTAAAATTTCTTTCGACAATTCACAGCGAATAGTAAACATTTCAATAATATTTTCACAATCTACCGACATAATTATTTCATAAAAATGCAAATCTACACGTTTAGAATAATCCGTCATGATACAATCATGCTGGAGTTGAGATGGATGATCAATTTGACCGCCATTGCACGCTTTCTTCAGAGCTTCGTGTAATTGTTTAATTACAACGTTAGTCATCGCCTCCTTTATTTCCTTGATTTTCTTTAAACACTTCTGAATCGACTCGTACTGGTCGAGGAAATTCAACCAAGAAGATTGAGCGAAAGCTACCCCCTCTTTAGTCGGTAACAGTTTTCCATAGTTTACTCCATAACCATGGTACATTTGTCTAACATCTAAAACCTTTTGTTCGGCAAATCTATGAACCGAAAACCGTTTGGTTTCAGAACCTGTGAAAACCCACGAAGTTTCAGCTTCGTTATTGAAATAAGCTTCAATGGCATCTTTCTTTGTCCATAGCTCTTGCAGTTCCGCTTCTGTTAGTTTGATACCCTTTGTTAAATCTAATAGACCGCAGTGGATGGTTTCATCTGCATAAACGATTAACCCTTTGTCAGCAGACACAGGAAATGAACAATTCCTATAAAATAAATACATTAAGACAAAGTTAAGAATTATCACTGAGTATTCCTACTTACATTTTAAGGTTCCTCGGAGTCACTTCCAATACAATTCAGATGGTGAACTTTCTAAATATGGTCTTACTATTATACGGTTTTCCCTTTTTATACTCTGAAATTATTTATATTCGATATCTTATTTATTAAAATGGAGTTTAATATTAATTCCATTCTACGTATACGCATTTTGAAGTGTATCGCGTTACGGATATAGGAATTTACCCGGTCCTCATACGGAATCACGTGTACAATTACAATACTTGAGAACGATACGTTTCTCATACTTAAACTTTAGATATTCGTTTGAAATACTCGTGAGAAAGATTCAAGTGTCAATCATATTTAAGTACTACAATGATATTAAAATGAAGTTTAAAAATATTTCCATTCTACGTCATTTTAACAACGAATATTCCATGACGTCAAAACACTCAAATCCATGTTTTAAATTCAAATTAACCGCTCCCCAATCCGCGCACGTTAAGCGCGTCCCATATTCCATGACGTCAAAAAACTCTTAAATTCAAATTAACCGCGTCCCCCGGGTAAACCGCGCACGCGCGCCGCCTAGGTTATCAATTTCTACATCATTTCAACTTATTACGTACGATAAAACTTGATAAGATATACGTTCAAGTGTCACTCGCGATAAGCAGAGATAAATGAACAAGCTGGCCTGAACACAATATGTTGATATACGAAAAAACAAATCGTCGCGAGAAATATCATAAATACATTGACTTTTTGACGATTTTACCCCCATTTCACCCCTTAAATCCCGGATTTCGATCCCGAACCCAAACCCGAACCCGGGTTTGGCGTCTCGCCCTCACTTTCCTTCTACTGAATATAATCGACTAAGAAATGAATTTAGGAAACATTTGCCACAAATTAAGTTGATACATAGGAAGAAAAACAATCAAATGTTCCAGCATGTATAGCTGTTTCAGCTGATTATTTAATGTAAATGGTTGTGCAATGTTTTTATGTATACTTAAAGCTCAATTTCATTGAAAATTCTACTAAAATGCAACTATTTGTGAAGTGAGAAAAATTGGATGCGTTTAAAGATAGAATATACTTTAATACACCTGCACAACCTTAGAACTAGCTTTTCATTATCCTATCTTAAGTTTTTATAATAACAAGTTGATTTCTTTTGGAGCTCGTCTAACAAGAAGAATCTGAATTAATAGGTTATAAGTATATGCTTAAAATGTTTGTTGTAAATCGCGTTTAGGTTGGAAGGTGTTGGGCAGAGACGAGTTTGGATACTGTTATCTTTAAGATAATTAGTAACCCAAATCAAAATCCAGCCGTAAGTGTTGTAGAGGGTGTGGTTAATCCTACACCTGATAATGAATCTGAGTCTAACGACTCGATTATTTCAGGACTAGAGGGCATAGAGCCTCTGTTAAGCGACTACTCGGAAGAGGACATGCTGACAGAGGACATCAGAGACCTCTGTGTATTGGACGGTAAAGAGGTCCAAGGCATGGTGGCTCAGCCAGGCGGAGCAAGTGTGGGGTGGAACTAACCTAACCAGTGGGAGTGGTGTGTTTTCCACAACCACTGGGGAGGTCAACCTCCAAACTAGGCCGATCGCCATGAGCATTAAGGTGGTGCAGATACATCTTCATCACTGCCAGGCAGCCTCCGCTGTACTTTGTCGAAGGCTTTCTAAGGAGCAAATTGATGTTGCTCTTATTCTGGAACCTTGGATTCCCAAATTAAAAATCCTTGGTCTTAATAGTGCAGGCAAAGTCTATTATGACCTAGAGCTTGTGTATTGGTACGCAAGGACATTCATGCCCTTCCGCTCTCAATCTATCACTCCATGGACATCACCGTGGTGAAAATAATTTCCTCTACTACTGATGGGAATGATGAACTCACGCTGGCATCTGTTTACTTCCCTTACGATGGATGTTCTGCCCCCATCCTCACAGGAGGTGACCAATTTGATCAAGCACTGTGAGCGGTCGGGAAAGAAACTCATAATAGGATGTGATGCGAATGCTCATCATGTTATCTGGGGCAACAGTGACTGCAACAATCGTGGTGATAAATTAATGGAATACGTGGTTAGTACTAAACTTCATATTATCAATAAGAACGATGAACCAACTATTGTTACTCGTAACAGAAGTGAGGTCATTGATCTCACGCTTTGTACAGAAAATGTCGCAGCTCTAATTTATGACTGACATGTGTCTAGTGAACCGTCATTGTTGGATCACAGACACATTTGCTATGAAGTCAGTATGAAAGCGGTTCAGGTTTATACCGAATTTCGCAATCCCAGGCGAACCAATTGACCTGGGTAAAGAGATGATTTAAATTTTCATCTGAAGGATGATAAGCCTAGGCTGTCATCGGTGCTGGACTTCGATTTGGCTGTTGATCGCATGCAACATGCCATTATCGACACCTACCACCGCAACTGTCCGGTGAAATCTACCAACCAACCAAGGTTAGTTCTTGGCGGAATCATGAGATTGGTAGACTTCGCAAAGAAACTAGGAGGCTTTTTAACAAAGCTAAAAGGTCGGGTGACTGGGCTGCTTATAAGCACACCCTCACTGCCTACCATAAAGCCATCCGCGAGGCAAAGAGGGACACGTGGATGAATTTCTGTGAGAATATCTCTGATATTCCCAGTTAATGAAAATTATGACTAAACATATTGACACTATTAAGTTACTTACTTTTGAAAAAACAGCAAATACGGTTTATAATTTACAGCAAGGTGCAGTAGAAGTGGGTTAGCAGTAGTTTGTCGTAAAATTTACAGCTTTCTGCTGTATTTTGAAGAAAACAGTAGCGACTGTAAAAATGCATATTCTTCCTTTTTTTAAAATGACCGTTATATTAAAATTAACAATATGAAACCGTGTTTACTTCAAAAATGCGTAAAATTTACCACACTTTGCTTTTTTTCTGTAATAAACGGCAAGCGCTAGTATATAAAACAACTAATTATTATTTAGTTGTCAAAACATTTTTTTAAATCGCATAAGTTTCATTTTAGTTTTAAATATAATAATATCCGATAAAAATATTTCTATATACTCTTTTGTAAAAGTAGCACCCCACGCAAAATGCTATATTAATTACAACCCTTGTTCATCGTGTGCTTAATAATTTGAAACCAAGTTAATAGTTTACTTTCATTTGGTTTTCCCTATAACTCTAAACTACAGAAGCTCGAGCTAATCATGATTAACTAGAGCTATAGTCAATTTCGTTGTTTTCGATTAAAAGTTCCGGTTGGATTATAAAAATATTTGTTGTTTATTTTAGTTTTTGTTATAATAATTGATAAAAAATGTTACATATTTCTATCAGGAATTGATAAATAAAATAATTGAAATTTTGTAATTAAACCAACGTGATACTTGTATGATCCGTAAAACTTTTGATGAAATATTAAGGTTGTGAATGGGTTCTGTACTAAATACGTTTGATAACTAAATCTACGGCAAACACTGGAATTTTATTGTAAAAACTGCATGCATTTACCATATTAAATACGTCTGGAATGAAGGTTAAATAAACAGCAATACACTGTAAATATAATTTTATCTTGCTGTATTTTTAAACAGCAGAGTGTGCAGCAACTTTAACAGGAAGCATGACAATAAAAAAAACAGTCAGAGTTGGTTGTGAAATTAACAGCATTCTGCTGGCATCTATGCTGACCACAGCTTACTGCAAAATTTACAATAATATTTTTCTGTGTGGACAGATTGGATTCCAATCAAGTAAAGATGCCTGTTAAGAAGGCGGTGACCTATTAGTAGGCCAACAAGCAACCTAATATTAGATTTGGAGAGCGAGAGCAATTCCTTAGCTCTCTGCGTAGAGGGCCCCGAGATAAACTCTTTAGCCTGCCTTTGGCCATCCATCTCAGGCCAAAGCTAGGATAATTTCTAGAGAAGCAATTGGGGCTGTTCTCATAGCTCCTGTGATGCTGACACAAGCCAGCCTTTGTGGGGTGCGCAGATCATTCTGCAGAGTCTTTATTCGGACTCTAGGCCACCAGACTACTGCAGCATAAGAGAGCAATGGTCTGATGATCATAGTGTACAGCCAGAAGACCACTTAAAGGCTTAGCCCCCATGACCTGCTAACTGCACTTCTCTAAAGTAACATCTTAGCCTTCTTAACTTTAAAGGCTTCTCGTTAGTTTGCTATCTAGAATAACACCAAGGTACTTCACCTCGGTGCTTTCGCTCAAGATAGTCCCGAATAAGGAGATATTATTAAAAGAGTTTTGCAGCCTTTTACGAGTAAAAGGAACAATAACCTTTTTATTAGGATTAACCGTAAGATCGACTTACCTGCACTAGCTTTCCACTGAAGCAAGAGCCCTTCTCACTAAATCGCTAATAGTGTTAAGGAACTTAATAGCCGAAGCAGCGGCACCCATCCCTGTTTAGCCTCACCAAAAGTTCATCCACAACCAGGCACCACAGCAAAGGTGATAGAACACCACCTTGCGGGCAGCCACGGCTGGTGGCGACCATAAGGGATTCACCAAGCAGGGAGGATACCACCACACGATTCGTTAGCATAGTGGTGCCAAAGCGCTTTGCGCGATGGTGCAATTCGGGGTTATGTAATTCGGATTATTTCGTTGGCCCTGGCATTGTAGATTTTAAAAACAAAAACTCAAACATTGCCGCTGAATATATGATATTTATTTAGTTAGTATTTCTTCTTTAATTGACATTTTATTGAAATTTTAACACTTCTTGTTTAAATCAATAAGCAGTTTAAAGAATAAGGTAAATTCCGATAACATTTGCAAAAGGTAAATATTCACAAATAGTTAAATTATATATACTTAAATACATCTATAATACATTTATTTTAAACACACAATTAAACATTTTGACACGGTATGAGTTAGCGAATTAAAGCACATTTTAAAAACTGTAGATGGTGTTGCTATTCGATTTTGGTTGTCATTTAATTCAATTTTGACAGAAACGTTAGTAGTAGAAATTTGCCAATTCAAGAATAAAAGAAGCTGCGAGGATGAGGGGGGGGGCTACGTGAGGTTGGGAGGTTGGTAAAGTCTGCGTGAGGCTGGGAGGCTACGAGGCTGGGAGGCTAAGATACAGGTAAAGTCTGCGAGGTTGTGAAGCTGCGGGAGGTTAAGAGCAAGTGACTAAACGTAACGAAGAAAATAAGTACTATAATGTTAGTATTTTTTTTATCTAAGTGATTATTTTCAATGCTTTGTTCCTAACATAGAAATTTTCTTAGCATGTCTGCCCAAGTTTTGTTTGCTCTTTCGTCGGAGAAATTCATCGAAGTTACACCTTCGCTCGATGACGGCTAGGCTTTCGTGATAGTGCTACGGGCATTACTCTACACGAATCCAACTTTCACGAACTTTACCGAAAGAAGGAAGAAAATCTCAGCTTCTTCGAGAACGCAAACTATCCTGGCACTTCTTGGTTCTTCACCGGCTCTGAGACGCAACGTATTGAGCTGTGTACGTTTCAGGACCGCAAACTATTAGACATTTGAGAAGTGCGCCCTGGTTACGGAGAATTGTATGACAAGTTATTACCGACCCGAAAAGGTTAATCCGTCGGATACTCCCTAGCCAAGGTGTTAATGAACAACTATACCGACGTTACAACGTATTTAAATGAAGCAAGGCGAGTGTATACCATGTTAAAAGACGAAATTATTGGACAGTTAACCGACGGTATTCGTAAATGTTGCTACGGGTGTCAAATTTCACATCCCTCACAGACGCAACACAACTGTCTTGGGGACTGGGAAATGCGTGTTACCATGAACTTCGATACTGTGATAAAAAATTTAGATTATGTTAAAATTTATCAAATTTTCACTTTAAAAACATTTTTAAGTGACGAGTTTTGTAAATGTGTGGTAGCGCGTATTGTTTGTAACGCCAAACAACATTTGTATATAAATGCCCCGTGATTTAAATAAAATTGTTGAAGTTTTATAGCAGCAGCGCTTCGCAGTGATGATCGAGGAACTCGAATAAACGATAAACTGGTTTAATTTATTAAAATAATGAGAACAAGTTACATGATTGAAAGCTGATAAATTAGTGACACACTGATACGCAGTATAAAAGGCTTTTATATTAAAACCCGAGCGGAAAACATTTTCAAAAACAAATATAAAATAAAGCGGAGAGATAAATTAAAAAACATCTCTCCGTGGTTTTGTTCTCTTTCCCGCTGTGTTGGAAAACAATCTTCGTCGGTTATCTTCAACACTCTCCCTCGACGAAGATATGGTTAAATGCGTGGAGATTAAGGCTTTGGCGAATGCGTGTGAATATTTCGGCACATAATGGCTTCGTGAAAATATCTGCCAATTGCTCTTCACTTGGCACGTAGGTGACATCAATCTGACCGTTGAACACAAGTTCTCTCACGTAGAATTGACGGACGTTGATGTGCTTTGTACGACGGTGAAATTCTGGAATCCGAATCAATTTGATAGCTCCTGCGTTGTCAATGCGCAGAACTGGAATCTCATTTTCTCTTTCAATGCCCAAGGACCTTTTGATGGCTTTGATCCAGACAATATCTTTCGCTGCTTCTGTGGCGGCAACCAATTCAGCCTCGGTAGTAGATATTGCAACGGACTGTTGCTTTCGACTTGCCCACGTAATTGGCGTTGATCCCATCAGGAAGACAATTCCCGAGGTTGAGCGTCTGGTGTTTTCACATCCGGCATAATTGGCGTCGCAGTAGGGGACAAGTTCCGATGTGTCATCTGATTTGAACAAGAGACCCAGGTACATAACGAAAAATGCGTTTTACGTCGTTCCAGTCTGCAACAGTTGGGTTTGCCATAGCCTGCGATGTACGATTTAAGGCGAACTCGATGTCAGGACGTGTACCCATTGCAGCATACCGAAGGCTTCCAATGGCTGAGGCGAACATCGTTTGAGCTTCGAATGTCTTCTGACCATCTTCGCTGGTATCTGGCAAAAAGGCTGGTGTTTTTACAGCTTTACAGTCAAGCATATGGAATCTTTCCAAGACCTTCTCGAGATAGGCGCTCTGATGAAGGAAAATTGAGCAATCTTCCGTAAAATCGATCTTGAGACCAAGATATGTTGAGGCGGCTCCTGTGGTAATCTCGAATTCATCAGTGAATTGACGGAGGAATGCATCAACATCTGTAGCTGTAGTTCCGGCAATGAGACCATCGTCGACGTAGAGGATTAGGATAAGCAATGTCCTTCCAGATGAAAAAACGTAGAGGCAATGATCATTATCAGCACGTTTGAAACCGAAATCTTGTAGAACTCGATCAATTCGCTCGTTCCAGCAGCGTGGTGATTGTTTAAGTCCATACAGACTCTTTTTAAGCCTCCAGATTTTGCAGCTACTGTCATCAAATCCTTCTGGTTGGCGCATGTAAATCTCGTCGGACAAGTTTCCATGAAGAAAGGCTGTCCTTACATCAAATTGCTTTAAATATAATTTTTTCTGAGCAACGATGCTGAGGAATATTCTCAGGGTCTCAAAACGGGCAACTGGAGCGAAAGTTTCTTCATCATTTAATACGGTAAATGCATGCAGTTTTTACAATAAAATTCCAGTGTTTGCCGTAGTTTTAGTTATCAAACGTATTTAGTACAGAACCCATTCACAACCTTAATATTTCATCAAAAATTTTACGGATCATACAAGTATCACGTTGGTTTAATTACAAAATTTCAATTATTTTATTTATCAATTCCTGATAGAAATATGTAACATTTTTTATCAATTATTATAACAAAAACTAAAATAAACAACAAATATTCATATAATCCAACCGGAACTTTTAATCGAAAACATCGAAAATTACTATAGCTCTAGTTAATCATGATTAGCTCGACCCTCTGTAGTTTAGAGTTATAGGGAAAACCAAATGAAAGTAAACTATTAACTTGGTTTCAAATTATTAAGCACACGATGAACAAGGGTTGTAATTAATAAAGCAACAATGACGGTTCACTAGACACATGTCAGTCATAAATTAGAGCTGCGACATTTTCTGTACAAAGCGTGAGATCAATGACCTCACTTCTGTTACGAGTAACAATAGTTGGTTCATCGTTCTTATTGATAATATGAAGTTTAGTACTAACCACGTATTCCATTAATTTATCACCACGATTGTTGCAGTCACTGTTGCCCCAGATAACATGATGAGCATTCGCATCACATCCTATTATGAGTTTCTTTCCCGACCGCTCAAAGTGCTTGATCAAATTGGTCACCTCCTGTGAGGATGGGGGCAGAACATCCACCGTAAGGGAAGTAAACAGATGCCAGCGTGAGTTCATCATTCCCATCAGTAGTAGAGGAAATTATTTTCACCACGGTGATGTCCATGGAGTGATAGATTGAGAGCGGAAGGGCATGAATGTCCTTGCGTACCAATACACAAGCTCTAGGTCATAATAGACATTGCCTGCACTATTAAGACCAAGGATTTTTAATTTGGGAATCCAAGGTTCCAGAATAAGAGCAACATCAATTTGCTCCTTAGAAACCCTTCGACAAAGTACAGCGGAGGCTGCCTGGCAGTGATGAAGGTGTATCTGCACCACCTTAATGCTCATGGCGATCGGCCTAGTTTGGAGGTTGACCTCCCCAGTGGTTGTGGAAAACACACCACTCCCACTGGTTAGGTTAGTTCCACCCCACACTTGCTCCGCCTGGCTGAGCCACCATGCCTTGGACCTCTTTACCGTCCAATACACAGAGGTCTCTGATGTCCTCTCTCAGCATGTCCTCTTCCGAGTAGTCGCTTAACAGAGGCTCTATGCCCTCTAGTCCTGAAATAATCGAGTCGTTAGACTCAGATTCATTATCAGGTGTAGGATTAACCACACCCTCTACAACACTTACGGCTGGATTTTGATTTGGGTTACTAATTATCTTAAAGATAACAGTATCCAAACTCGTCTCTGCAACAAATCCTTTGATGGCGTTGACCGACTCACCATCGATTAGAAAAATCCAATGGATGGCAGCCGGTTCCTCGGTTTTGCCCAACACCTTCCAACCTAAACGCGATTTACAACAAACATTTTAAGCATATACTTATAACCTATTAATTCAGATTCTTCTTGTTAGACGAGCTCCAAAAGAAATCAACTTGTTATTATAAAAACTTAAGATAGGATAATGAAAAGCTAGTTCTAAGGTTGTGCAGGTGTATTAAAGTATATTTTATCTTTAAACGCATCCAATTTTTCTCACTTCACAAATAGTTGCATTTTAGTAGAATTTTCAATGAAATTGAGCTTTAAGTATACATAAAAACATTGCACAACCATTTACATTAAATAATCAGCTGAAACAGCTATACATGCTGGAACATTTGATTGTTTTTCTTCCTATGTATCAACTTAATTTGTGGCAAATGTATCCTAAATTCATTTCTTAGTCGATTATATTCAGTAGAAGGAAAGTGAGGGCGAGACGCCATACCCGGGTTCGGGTTTGGGTTCGGGATCGAAATCCGGGATTTAAGGGGTGAAATGGGGGTAAAATCGTCAAAAAGTCAATGTATTTATGATATTTCTCGCGACGATTTGTTTTTTCGTATATCAACATATTGTGTTCAGACCAGCTTGTTCATTTATCTCTGCTTATCGCGAGTGACACTTGAACGTATATCTTATCAAGTTTTATCGTACGGAATAAGTTGAAATGATGTAAAAATTGATAACCTAGGCGGCGCGCGTGCGCGGATTCCCCGGGGGACGCGGTTAATTTGAATTTAAGAGTTTTTTGACGTCATGGAATATGGGACGCGCTTAACGTGCGCGGATTGGGGAGCGGTTAATATGAATTTATACATGGATTTGAGTGTTTTGACGTCATGGAATATTCGTTGTTAAAATGACGTAGAATGGAAATATTTTTAAACTTAATTTTAATATCATTGTAGTACTTAAATATGCTTGACACTTGAACCTTTCTCACGAGTATTTCAAACGAATATCTAAAGTTTAAGTATGAGAAACGTATCGTTCTCAAGTATTGTAATTGTACACGTGATTCCGTATGAGGACCGGGTAAATTCCTATATCCGTAACGCGATACACTTCAAAATGCGTATACGTAGAATGGAATTAATTTTAAACTCCATTTTAATAAATAAGATATCGAAGATAAATAATTTCAGATTATAAAAAGGGAAAACCGTATAATAGTAAGACCATATTTAGAAAGTTCACCATCTGAATTGTATTGGAAGTGACTCCGAGGAACCTTAAAATGTAAGTAGGAATACTCGGTGATAATTCTTAACTTTGTCTTAATGTATTTATTTTATAGGAATTGTTCATTTCCTGTGTCTGCTGACAAAGGGTTAATCGTTTATGCAGATGAAACCATCCACTGCGGTCTATTAGATTTAACAAAGGGTATCAAACTAACAGAAGCGGAACTGCAAGAGCTATGGACAAAGAAAGATGCCATTGAAGCTTATTTCAATAACGAAGCTGAAACTTCGTGGGTTTTCACAGGTTCTGAAACCAAACGGTTTTCGGTTCATAGATTTGCCGAACAAAAGGTTTTAGATGTTAGACAAATGTACCATGGTTATGGAGTAAACTATGGAAAACTGTTACCGACTAAAGAGGGGGTAGCTTTCGCTCAATCTTCTTGGTTGAATTTCCTCGACCAGTACGAGTCGATTCAGAAGTGTTTAAAGAAAATCAAGGAAATAAAGGAGGCGATGACTAACGTTGTAATTAAACAATTACACGAAGCTCTGAAGAAAGCGTGCAATGGCTGTCAAATTGATCATCCATCTCAACTCCAGCATGATTGTATCATGCCGGATTATTCTAAGCGTGTAGATTTGCATTTTTATGAAATAATTATGTCGGTAGATTGTGAAAATATTATTGAAATGTTTACTATTCGCTGTGAATTGTCGAAAGAAATTTGAAATAATATAATGTCACTAATAATATGCAATGCTAAAAACTTGTTAAAAACTAATAAAATTGATTGCACTAATGTTCCGATTCTCATTTACCATTATGGATTTAAGCTTACAACATCCAATGAATGGGCTTGTTGCCGGGTCCACCCAATGCGGAAAGTCATTCCTGGTGGGACGGTTGATTCAATATAAGAAGACCTGTATATCCCCTCCTCCGGAGAGGATAATATGGTGTTATACCGAGTATCAGCCGAAACTATTTCAATCAATATTAGAACACACACCTTCAGTCGAGTTTCACGAAGGGTTACTCGATGTTAATATATTAAACCCGCAAATTAGGAATTTAGTTATTTAAGACGATTTGTTATGCGAGATATCTAATAATAAAGATGTAACTAATTTATTTATTCGTGGATCTCATCACAGAAACACCTCCGTACTAATTTTAATGCAAAACCTTTATTACCCCGGAAAAGAAATAAGAACTTTAAATTTAAATGCTCATTATCTATTTATTTTTAAATCACCACGAGATAAATCAACAATTTATCATCTCGCGAGGCAGATATCTCCAACCAATAGCAAATACGTTATTGATGCGTTTCAACAAGCTACGTCACGGAAATTTGGGTATTTATTAGTTGACTTGAAACCTCACACCCCAGATCAGTATTTACTACGAACAGGTTTAATACCGGGTGAAGAATCGGCTGTCTTTATTCCAAAATGAAGTGTATTATAGAAGGGAATTTTTTTAGGGTTAATCGAGAGTGGATTATTAAAGAATTAGCTTACGTAGTATTAGAAACTGAAGAATCGGAAGTGTTTACTTTCAAATCTCCATGCCCTTTCAAAGAGCTTTCAAACGAAAATAAAAGACAATGCAGATGGATATCTCATAACATTTGTCATCTTCGATGGGATGACGGCGAACGTCCTTACAGAACGAGACGTGACATTTGCAATCAGATAGCGGAAAAAGCTACTTCATTTTTCACCAAAGGTTTAGAAAAAACTGCAGTATTATCGACACTCCTCGGTGTTCCAGTAACTAACATCGAAGATACCGGTTGTCCTAAATTATCAGAACTAGAAGACGTTGAATTAAACTGCCCTTTTCATTCCGAAACTGTTCATTGCACTTTAAGAAAGGCTAAGAAAATCTCTAAATGGATGTCTCAAAACGAGTAAAGGAAGATCCGAGATATATTAGATCGGCTAACTCAGGAGAGCTTTCTATTCGAGGACAAGTGATTGGAGGATCTAATATAATCGATCTTTTGTATGACGCTGTGAGAAAAACGCCTGGAACAGCGTTTGATCCTATAGGAGTTACAGAGTTTTACGAGGGCATTCATAAGCCGAATATTTCAAAACGTTTAATTAAAAATCCTGTAAGATTGACACTGTTAAAAACATTCGCTGTATTTCATACACCACCAAGTAGTTCAATGTTATCATCATCTTCACCTAGTCCTCTAAGATCTTGGATACATACTAAATAAAATATATTAACCTGATAATTTTGTTCTTATTTCATAGTATAAGCCTACAATGGAAGGTTGTACAGAAACGGTCTCTTTAGGACTTTTAGCCTATTTATCACAATCATTTTCAAAATCACCGAAAATTATCACAGCTGTATTAATTATCATAGTTATTATAATATTAGAATTATTTAATTTCCTTTTTTGGCGTTACATGCCATTACATCAAAATATTACCCAATATGGAGAAAGAACTTGAGCAGATCTATACTAACCCCGCAGACCCAGGGTCATTCGCTGGAGTTCGAGCGCTCTATAATTCAGCTCGACATAAAGGTTTAAAGGTTTCATTGGAAAAAGTAAAACAATTTCTAATAAAGCAGGATACATATACGCTGCATAAACCTGCTAGAAGACGATTCAAACGAAATCGAACTATTGTTTATGGAATTGACGAACAGTGGCAAGCGAACTTGGCAGATTTTCAGAAGCTGTCTAAATATAATTCAGGATCTCGCTACGTATTATGTATTATCGACATATTTAGCAAATACGCTATGGCTGTAGCGGTTAAAAATAAGAAAGGTGTAACAATTTTAGAAGCGTTACGTAACGTTTTTGAAAAAGGCCGCCAACCGAAAAGAATTCGAAGTGATCATGGAAACGAATTTGTCTGTCAAGAAGTGCAGAGTGAATTAGAAAGAAGGAACATTAAATTTTTCGCTACCCGATCGGAAATGAAAGCGTCCATTATTGAAAGATTCATTAGAAGTTTTAAATCTCGTTTATATCGCTATTTCACGCAGAATAACACCCTTAAATATATCGGCATTTTAGATGACATTATAAACGCTTATAACAATAGTTATCACAGATCAATTAAATGTAAGCCTGTGGAAGTTACTCTAGATAACTCTGCTAAAATATGGAAAAATCTCTACGGTTCGGTAAATTTTTCTCCTCCGTTAACATACGCGTTTGAAATTGGAGATATTTGTAGAATAAGTAGAAATTTATCAACTTTCGATAAGAATTTTACTACAGAATTGTTTAAAATAGCTGAGAGACTACCACGTGACCCACCTGTATATAAGCTGATGGATTTAAATTCTAACCCCATTTTAGGAGTATTCTATCGAGAAGAGGTTCAGATTGTTGGTCGAGATTTAAAAGACTGTTACTTCATAATCGAAAAAGTAATAAAAACGAGGAAAAAATCGGACGGCCGCGTAGAACTGTATGTAAAGTGGCAAGATTACGACCCTACATTTAATTCTTGGATAGAAGAAGTGGATTTAAAATGAGTTTTTACGTAACGCTACCTTCAGATTCCTCGTCATTATATTACCAAGATAATAGCGTTGGTAAATTTCGAACGTATTTAGCTGAACCGTTAAGATTTGAGGAACAGTACGAAGTTGGGTTAGCGGAAATAAGCTATCCTCGGACATGGCATAACGTTCGAAAACCTAATCTATTGGTTATTAAAGACCCTCTCGAATAGGATAAAATGACTGATAACCCTGTAGTTAAAGTTTAAAGTTTCAAGTTTCAAGTTTATTGTTGTTAATTCGTAGTAAATTTACAATATTTGGTTACGGGCCAAGTCATGAGTCATGACCCTCTCGAATATGATAAAATAATTGAAGTTCCCGCGGGTTTTTATAAAACTCCGTAAGAATTATTACATGTTATGAACGTCCACAACCAAGAAGAACAAGTTACATTCGCTTATTTAAATTATTCTAATCGAATTAAAGTTAAATTGCAACCGAAAATCAGAGCTGTAATTGGTCCCGATCTATCGATTTTACTAGGTTTTAAGGATAGAAGAGATAATGATAACCCCCTACCCAGTTGATATGAACGCTGGGCTACATTCCTTATTCGTTTATTCAGATCTGGTTGAAAATAGCGTTGTTGGGGATAGTTTAGCACCTCTATTAAGAATCATAAGCGTCGAAGAGAAAGCCGAGTCTAATGGGAAAACAGCTACAAAAATATTATCACAACCTCATTACCTACCAGTCGTGTGTAATAATATTAAGACTATAGATATTAATATAACAGATGATTTAGGTGAGCCAATACAGTTTCATAGTGGAAAAGCTCACGTTGTATTACATTTTAAACCCCGTAAAATGTGGACTTCACTATAAACCTTTAATCATTCATAACACACCCTCATTCTAGCTTAAGAGAGCGAACAGTTAACATCATGAGGTCCGAATATTCGCCTTCAAGAACTGATTATGAAAGTTACTATTTAAACCAGGTTGGTTTCGGTGGATAACCTGTACATAGAGGTTTAGCTGTGCAAAGAGGACATGGACTAGGAAATATATTATCTTCAGCGTTTAGATTCGCGGTACCTTTACTGAAGAAAAGTGCTTCTTACTTGGGGAAAAAACTTTTAAGTACCGGAGCGAAAGTAGCGACCGATGTTGTTAGCGGAGTCCCAATTAAAACAGCGCTTAAATCGCATTCTATTAACGCTGGAAGGGAAACTTTAGCTTCAGCAGCTGATGAAGCCATGAGACTAACATCTTCAGCTACGGATCATATTAAAAGAATGACGGGTTCCGGAAATAAAAGGAAACGAACTCAGTCGAAAAGCGCCATTTCAACAGCAGGCAGGATAGCGAAAGGACGGTTCCCTAATCATTCCGATATATTTTCATAATGTCCCTTTTACACCCGCACTCAGTTGAGTGTATAAATTCCGAGCTAGATTGGTTTCAAGTACCTATGACACAATCTTCGATTATTGGTGGAGAATGGGTTGAGTATAATCCAATATCAAATATAGTTGATAACGCATCAATTACATTTTCTATCAACGGTAACTCTGAAACGTATATAGACCTTTCACAAACTTTGTTGCACGTTCGAGTTAAGGTAACTAAAGATTATGGTCAACTACCGCAACCCGCGGTTCCAGGTGTTGCGGGTGGGGCCGCCGGAACTCCAGCCGACAATATCGCCCCCGATAATTTGTTTCTTCATTCGCTTTTTAGCGACGTCCACGTATTTTTTTAATGAAAGATCAGTAACACCTTCCAGTCAAAATTACGCTTATAAAAGTATGATACAAACTTTATTAACGTTCGGAGATTCTGCGAAAAAAAGTTATTTAACGAGTTCACTTTTCTATCGGGATACGCCTGGGAAGTTCTATTCATTTTTCGATAACGATGGTTTCTCTAAACGAGCGAGTTTAGCGCAAAAAGGGGCGATTGACTTGTTAGGCGTAGTCCATAGTGATTTATGTCAACAACCACGCTTTTTATTAAATATGGTTGATTTGAAATTTAAATTCGATAAAAATAGAGCAGCTTTTTGCGTTCACTCCGACGTAAAATGTAAAGTGGAGATTTTATCAGCTTCCCTTTATCTGAGGAAAGTTAAAGTGATACCGGAACTATCGCTCGCTCAAGCCAAGGCGCTACAATATGGAACCGCTAAATATCCTGTAACTCGTTCGGAGTGCACCTCATTTTCTATACCCGCTGGTCTTATGGCTAGTGTGCAAGATCATTTATTTACCGGACAAGCACCCAAGAAAGTTGTTATCGGGTTTGTGGAACAAAAAGCGTTTCTAGGAGATTTGAAAAAATCACCGTACAACTTTCAACATTTCGATTTATCAAGCATTGGATTGTACATTGACGGTAGCAGCATCCCTCATAAGGCGTTATCTCTAAACTTTGAGGAGAATCAATATATTCAAGCGTATTGTAATCTTTTCATTCAAACTAATCAGTGGATGAAGGGAATCAGATAAGTCGGGAAGATTACCCTAACGGAAATAGTTTATTCGCGTACAATTTAACCTCGGATCTTAATAACAACGCTAATCACTTGCATCTTGTAAAAAACTGTAACCTGAGATTATAATTAAAATTTGCAAAACCGTTACCGGAGACGATTTCCATTCTAATTTACGCTGAGTTTCAAAATTTGATTGAAATTGATAAAAATCGAACCGTGATTTTCGATTACAGTAATTAATGGATTCGCTACAGGTAACTAAAATTCTTGAAAAAGATTTAAGTACTAAAAGTATATTTCGAGGCGTGTTCGCGGCTGACAAGCTACCTAAATATGTAAAAATATTCCCTTCTCTATTTATTGTAAATACCGATACGAGTGTTGGACCTGGAGAACACTGGGTTCTAATATATTTTTCTAAACATAAAAATAGTGAATTCATGGATTCCTTTGGAAACCCGCCAAATTATTTTAAATTTAATGACTTTATTGAACGAAACAGTAAAACTGTTACTTTTAATTCTAATCAATTACAGAGTAATTCTAGTAATACGTGTGGAGCATTCTGTATCTATTTTGCTATAAACAGGTGTAAAGGAATAGAAATGTATAACATTGTGTCTAGGTTTAAGAATGATAAAAATGTAAACGATAAAATGATTAAAGAGTTTATGTGCAAAAGGTATTCAATAAAATAATTTTTACAATTTATAGCAATAGTAGTTTTTTAAATATACATAAATACAAGCATTCATTATCATTTTTCAATATCTTTATGACCGTGCGCTAATGTACGAACCCCGCAGGGTAGAAAATATCTCTTATCATCATTTGTTGATAAACAAAGTTTTCTAGTATTTAAAGTAAGTAGCTCATGCTTGAAACTAGCTATACGCATCATCTCGGCTGACATGGTTTCTTGATTAAAAAGACAACGTTCATAGTCTTTGTGGCGGATGACGTTTCTAATAACGTTCATGGCAACACCCTTACAAACCTTTTTATGGTTTAAAATTGACTCTAAAGATTTCTCCAATCGCAACTCCTTTTCTATCTCTTCAGCGGTCTTAGACTCCCCGTACAATTTAATAGAATAAAGCTTTGGACGAAGTCCTACAAAGCTTTGAATTAACTGTGAATTTGTCTCGTCTTTAAAATACCCGAGAGCTTTTTTATTGTGATTAGATTGAAGGAAATGCGAAGGCGGATAATCAGAGAAGTCAAAGCGGTTTTTATGAACTTCAAAGTCTTTATAAACATCATCCGTTTTAATGTTGTACGTTAAACTGTCTGTAAATATTTTATATATTAGTACTATTTAAATAAATTCATATTAAATTAAATTACCAGTGTCTGTAAATAATAGTGATGCTTTGTTCCCGTACGTATTTTTTATGAATCCATAATGGAACCGATACATGAGCTCCTTGGATAAATCTAGAATGGTGAATCCGATAAATATAGGTCGGTTAAGAACAATTTTAGCTCTCTTCTTATGAGCGCCGGCTAACTCTTCATTAAAGATGGTAAAGTGTTCAAACTGCGGGGAACTTGTAACTTTTAACATTCTTTCTGGTTTATGAATCAACTCGAAATTTATATGCTTCCGTAAATTTTCCATTGTTTTTCTAAAGAATTAAATGAAGTAAGGGGAAAAAAACAGTAATAAATTATTTAAATTGATTTACCCGAAAACAGAGTTAACCATAAGTTTCCAGAAATTATTTTCAAATGAGCTCTTGGATAATTTCCTCTGTTCAGTGTGGAATGTAACATATTTTTCTAACCATTTTCCTTGAGTGAAGGTTAGAGCTCGATGAACCTTGGTTATTTTCAAACCTAATTCTACATAATATTTTAAATTGCGGTAATGTACTATGTATTTCTCTTTATTATTTAAATTAGGAAGAAGTTTTGGTAGACTTTGATTCTCCTTAATATTTAATTTTCCTAAGAGATCTTTGGAGTATGGAGATAGCATATCATGTGTAATAACTTTAGATTCCGCCGCTACTGGGAGATCGTTATGTAAGTCATGCAACTCTGGAGGATATTCAAGATCCACCTGCAAAGGGAACAATTCTTTAAAAATATAATTCAATAATTATAACACTTGTTATTTACCTCTAAAATGTATCCGTTTTCAACGTTATTGGGAATACTCAGAATATTTTCACAGAGTGTTTGCAAATCATCCTCCTGAACCCACTGGAAGTCGCCTAGCGGTAGTGGTTCACACATAACAGCACCGTACAAATTATTCGCATCTTCAATTAAGTTAAATTAAGTTAATTAATATAATTAAAATTAAAATAATTAAAATAAAATAAAATAAAATAAAATAAAATAAATAATTAAAATAAAATAAAATAAAATAAATATTTAAAAAAAAATGTAAATTACCTAAATAGCATATATAACTGCTCTCTTTAGACGAATCATATGTGTCGGCCACTGGTATCAAGTTCGTTTTCATAAGGTGTATATTTGGAAACCCTGTTAGCGTGATGAAGCATAGAAACTGGGTGAAGTTTAGCGAGAATTGACCAGAGAAAACATTTCTCGTCATTTTCGTTTCTAATATTAAGAATCGCGTGACGTCGAGAAAGTTTTTCAGGTAGTTCCATATACGATGACCCTCGCAACGGTTGGTAAGATGCTACATTTAATTCTACATACAGAACACGGTCAATTACCCAACCCGATCCTATCAAAAATATAATGTTTTAGTTCAAAATATAACTTTTATATTTAGTACATACCTGTCGCTTCAAAGTTTTCCGCTGCTGACTGTATTGTTTCAAGACATTCATTCAGCTGGCTTTCAATGACATCGGGCGTTAATGTTGTTTGCATAGTGCTCCGGAAATAGGGTCGTACTTCCGCTCTTTGTTCCGCACCCCCTAAAGGTCTCAAATAAACAGATCTTACGAGTAGGAACCATTTAATTCCACGTTTACTGGTGAGTCTTTCCATTAGAAATTTACTGAAAGCGGCTCGGTAACGTCCAATAAACATCCCCGCTTCAATATCATAGTCTTCAGCATTGTAAGGGATAGATGCTAACGTATCATTCAAGGCCTGGACCATACTTGGAGATGCTGGTGGTGTTTCATCAAGTATTGATGAGGCGGGAACAGGTGATGGCGTTGGGTTGTTGGGTAAATCCGCTGTAGATGGTTGTGTATGGGTAGATTCCAGTTGAATGTCTTGAAGCAGACTAGGTGAAGGTGGACGGTATGGCGATGGTGGACGGAAAGATGCTAGCGAACGTTGCATTGGTGACGGTGTGCGAGACAGGTCCATGGGTTCGGAAGGGCCGGGTGCGTTCAAGTCATGAGTTCGTTGATGGCTCTTGAAATGTTCCAATCTAGCAACATTCTTACCACACACTTCACAGACAAACGTATGTCTATCACCGTGTACTTCTCTAACATGCCGATTTAAGGAGGACTTGGTAGCGAAACTTTTCGCGCACGTAGAGCAAATATGTTGGGCTTTAGGCATCTTGAATATAGCTACCGCAGTTAACCGTGGAATGACCTCCTACAGCGCTATACAACCTCTTTTATAGTATATTCAAGTATCATTTGAGAGCAATACGTTTCTCATACTTAAAATATTCGTTTGAAATACTCGTGAGATAGGTTCAAGTGTCAAGCATATTTAAGTACTACTTACGCGTTAATGCTATTAAAATGAAGTTTAAAAATATTTCCATTCTACTTTAACAACAAATATTCCATGACGTCAAAACACTCTTAAATTCAAATTAACCGCGCCTCCCGGGGAATCTGCGCACGCGCCGCCTAGGTTATCAATTTTTACATCATTTCAACTTATTCCGTACGATAAGACGCGATAAGATATACGTTCAAGTGTCTTTCGCGATAAGCGGATATAAATAAACAAGTTGGCCTGGACACAATATGTTGATATACGGGAAAACAAATCGTCGCGAGAAATACCCTAAATACATTGACTTTTCGACGATTTTACCCCCATTTCATCCCTTAAATCCCGGATTTCGATCCCGAACCCAAACCCGAACCCGGGTTTGGCGTCTCGCCCTCACTTTCCTTCTACTATATTCTGTTATAGCTTTCCAGTCGGCGTATATTTTGGAAGGATCCAAATCAAGTAAATGAAGACCATCTAACGATGTAACTCTAGAAAGGGTAACGTAAGCCATTCCACTTTGGAAAACACTTGCTCCTATGTTTATCATAGCACAATCTGTGCTCATACTTTGACTCTTATGTATAGTAACTCCATACGCTAAAATCACAGGAAATTGAAATCTCTGCACAAAAACGTTTGTGACCATTTCAAACTTCACCTTAACTCTTTCAATTTTCTCTTGATCAGCATCTGGGTTCTCTATAAAGCTTTTCACCGTACACGACCTTTCTCTATATTTAGATTTCTGCTTAACATTATTCGAGCATCAATACAAAGCAAAAGTGTAAACTCCAAACCAGATGTAGCAGAAACATTTTTCTCCAATTTCTTTAACTGATCTTTAACGTGTTTTGACATTTCTTGGTGTCCATGGACTTCATCAACTCTCAATATTTCCAAAATAGGATTGTTGCATTTTTGTAGCATTTATGTTGTTAATAGCTTCGCGCAATTTATTGGTTGGTTACAAACAATCCAGTCTTTTTCCTTCTTGGCAATAACTTATCATAATAGTTAGCAATATTTTCCACATTACTTGCTTTGGAAATTAAACGTGTGTTCAACACTTTGACATCTGGTTCTGTAACTTCACCTACGCGTATTCTAGCAAGAATTTCTCCAGAAATAGGGTCACTTTTTTGCCGCTTGTTAATTGTCAATTCATCAAACTTAAAATATTGTTTGAATAAATTAAATTCGCCAACTGAGCCAATAAGTTTTCTCGCCTCTTGGTGACTTACCGTAGAAAAAACTGGGTCACCCTTGACAGGCTGTAATTGTAACAAATCCCCTAAAGCTAAGATTGAAATACCACCAAATAGTTTATCTTCACCCGTTATGGAATTAATTTTCCAACAAAGATCTTCGTGGTCGTCTTTGGGCGTTAGGTTTAAAAGCTCTTTCGCATAGAGAAATTGGAAGCTTCGAAGCAGCCGATCGTTTAACCCACCAAAATTTGTATGGGAAATCTGATTCGTTTATATATATCAATACTGCCACTAAAGACCATCGCAAACGCTTGCTAAAGCGACACCAAGATTTGCAAATTCTTAAAGAGAAAGATCCCGAAAGCACAGATATATTTATGAAACAACTGGATGATGATATTTATCCTAATCATCCGGATAGTCGTGAAGACACATGTTTGTTTGACTAGTCGAGGTTCTACTATCGTGTTCCAATAAAGCCTACCACAAAAGACCGGCAGATGTACTATAATTGAAAAACAATAAATTTTACCATAGTATGTTAATGCTATTCTTACCTTGGAGGGAAGAAACTTCTTTATTAAGTTATTATAAATCTTTTAAAGACTCTTTTGAAGCTCATTTGCCAAAGTTGAAAGACATGATGAAGTATCATGAAAAGTTAAGTGCTTTACTAGAAGCTGAAAAATCTTTCGAAGAAGCGTTAGCTAAAAATACACCACATATTGCTGGAAATAATTTCATGGAAGATGCTGCCGATAACCCTATAGAAGGACGAGAACTGATAGAAGCCGAAAATGCAATGGAAGAAATTAAAGCAGCTCTTAATGAAAATTTGATATACACTCCCGAAAGTCTAGTCAGTGAGCTTATAGCTTTGCAAGAAGATCTACAATTACACTTCTGCTGTGCAAATCCTTCTGATGAAGGCTTATATATGTTTTTAAATCTATATGGTGGCACTGGAAAAAGTGTTTTAATAAAAACTCTGAGAAAAGTTCTTTGCAGTCATTTTAAAAACAATTTAGCTGTAGCTTTAACAGCACCTACCGGGTTGGCTGCGTGTAATATAGGAGGTGTAACTCTGCACCGATTATTTATGTTACCCTGCAACCAGGGAAAATAGCGAAATATCATAAGTTGGGTTCTGAAAGTTTGCAAGTAATGCGAAACACATTCAGCCTTGTGAAATTGTTAATAATCGATGAAATATCAATGGTCTCTTCGGCTTTTTTGAGCTAAATTAATTTGAGACTATGTGAAATCGCCGTTCAGAAGGTTGTCCCTGTAACAAAACGCCATTTTGTTCTAATATGAACAAAAAATATTCGTTCGAGAAAGAACGATGGTTGATGTTTCAATATTGGACTTAGATGTTCTATATTGAACAAACCTTCTTTGTTCAAATTAGAACGGTTTGTCGTTCGCGGTGAAACGCTTTGTCGTTCGCCGTGGATCATTTTCTCGTTCAGCTTGGAATGCTTTGTCGTTATCCAATACAAAGAGTACTTAAAGTAATTGCTTTCTAAAATTATAACTCAAAAAGGAAAACAAGCCTTGAAACTAGATTATTTGAATTTAGTTCCAACCTCAACTACAACAATCTGATTGAGCTTAAAACATCTACCACAGTCCGAGTCTTAGCTGAATATGTATTATTTTGGCACAGAGAATATATACATTGTTTACTTTTCGGAATTTTTAAGCAATTAAAACGTATTACGCGTTAAATTAGAGCGCAAAGAGTTGCCAATTTAACTTCATAGTTTATTTAAAGACTAATAAAAAGCGGAAACCAACAAGCATTGATTAAAAACTAAAATCATTGTCATAAAGAGCTCCCATTTGGTAATTTTACGATCACGTGGTACAGTCGACCTTCGGATACTCCTAGAGCTGATTGAAGCGCGGGGAAAAACATTTTGTACTGTTGAAGGCTAGCGTTTGCCGTTTCTCTTAAATTGAGATTCCATGGGCCAAGACGACTCATCCTCGCTCGCGTCGTCTCTTTCTTGGAATTCTCCGAAAGGGGGGCGACCTCTGACCCAAAAGGTTAAGAGCGGGGTGAAGTCGCCGGTGACGCTTTATTGCACCTCAGAAGGTGCGTCAAGATTTCTTGGCGGGCTTTTTCCTCTAGCCAATCGGTTTAGAGGACGGTGGCGTCATCCGAGGGGACCCCTATAAATAGGGGTGCCGCGGCACGAAAGGGCATCTTTTTTCCTGGAGCCAACGACGAAAGGACTCGATATTTTTCCTTCTCTCTTAAAGGGGTTTTAGTTTATTTCTTTTTCGGATTCCGTTCAAACATGCCTAACTGGTAATTCTATATCTTATATATCAATAAAGAGTTTTTATATTTTACCTGGTCTCTCGTACATGGGTTAAATATAAGCCAACAATCCCGGGCTTCACAACACCCTGTATAAGAAAATAGCTCCATTAAAAATATACTCAGAAATATCCAAAAAATTTTAATAAAGCATAGCCAACACCTTTTATCTAGAAATAGCCCAAATAGCGTAGATAGACACTTGTGTACAATCTTGCGGTGCCGTAAAAAGCACGGATTTAGATAATCCAATAAAATGGCCAAGAATCGCTGAGGTTTCCAAGGTCGAAGATCAGATATTTGATAACAGATAGCGCTTGTCCTCCAATCCATGGAGGAAGAAGGTGAGGAGGGGAAATGATTTTCGAAACTCGAACCGGCTTTTGAAGCCATACTCCCACAACTGGGTGGATTGAGGGATGAAAAGAATAGGGGATGCATCCTGGTAAAAATTTGTGGCGTAAAGAAAATAGATACCTCGCGCCATCTCGCGCCACGATTAGGTGAAATAATTCAAATAAATCTGTCGAGGCTTATTTAAATAATGTTGTAAGCGGTTAAGTCGCGGACTCTCGGTTGTACTATAAATTTAAAAATAAAGATATTATAGCAGCTGGACAGTAACTTTCAGTAAGTAGCCTGAAGAAGGGAAATTTTCTAAAAATTGGAAAATATTGTGCAAAACCACAATAAATCAAATAATTCGCGCGCTCAATAAGTTCAATATTACCCAGAACCAAAACCCACGAAAAATCTAGAAAAATATATTATATAGCTATCCTCAATTAATCGAGATGATCTAAAGACCCATTATGATTTAAAACCACACCATTATGTGTGGTGTGAGCATTTTGTTGGCAAGATTGGGCCCACGGAGGAGTATCCATTTCCAGTAAAGGATATGCAATAGGTAATATATATATTATCAAGAATGCATTTAGGTACCATAAGAATATGGGAGGACCGCGATTCAATACCCGTCGTCGCAAACTTTGTAGCGAAAGTTCGTCTGCTTCGATATTTCGAGTAACTCACTCCTGCCATCTATAATGATAAACCCGCGCTACTACACGACCTTGACATATTATTTTTTGAGTGCTGACCAAAAAAAGAAATAGGCGTAGAAATGTTAAAAAGAAAACGAAATCAAAAGCAACTATTGAAGCAAATACTATTTATTAGAGAAAAACTACCTTCGAATTTATTATTTAATAACAAACTAGTATTAAGATCTTTCAACCCATTGTCGTTAATAAAATTATTTACACTAATTTCCGCCAAGGAAGAGAGTAAATCCGATTTAAACCCATTTGGGCAGATATTTGCTTTTTCCGCCATTTTAACGAAATGACAAAAATATTAAAACGCCAGATTGTAACGCCTGAGTGCGCTGTGTACGTGGTGTGAAAATTGCAGACGAACTTTCGTTACAAAGTTTGCGAGGACGATACCAGAGGTTAAAGCTATGCTCCAATATTCTTATGGTACCTAAATGGATTCTTGATAATATATATTAATTATGTAACAGCCATTAAACCTGTACCATTTTACAAATAGAATCCCATTTATTTGGACCATTCTTATATGCAAGTGGGGAAAGACAACAATGTTAAACAATCAGCAATGGATACAGCTTCAATCATTAACTCAATTTTACAGAAGCCCAAGAGTTTAGCTTCAACACCAGTGATTAACGAATCAAATGAAGAACTCCAGTCTTTGACTTTACAACCCAAATTTAACTCATCTTCAGCAAGACCACAGGCTTCGGCTTTTCAAGCCAAAGTTATCTCCACTGCAGAAAAGCCTGAGACTTTAGCTTCACCACCAGTGATTATTGAAAGCAACAAAGAACTCCACCCTTTGACTTTACAACCCATAGTTACAGATCACGGGCTACAATTTCACTCCAGGCTTTTGTTTCGGTAACCACTGTTTTAGCTCATCCTTTCAAAGAATTAGCGAAAGAGCTTTTAGAACACAGATTAGATCAATTAGATACATGTGATTGGTCTGTTGAATTAATCCAAGATTCTACAAACCATGTGCGTGTTTTAAAATGTCTGAGTTTTAAAAAATGTGGTGATAATTACTTAAGGATTGAAATATCATCGTCTTTAAAACCAACTGTTTATTTCTGCAAAAGTTTCTTCTGGTCACGATTTCTTTTTATCAAACACTACAGATATTAACACCTCAATTTTGTCTATAGAGGACTTAACAAAATTCCTTTTTGAGATTGAAACTGGCAAACCTGCAGTGGTGTACAAGGTGAATTGTTTTCACATTTTAAGGATATATATTTAAAATGTGCGTACATTTGTGTAGCAAGCCAATCAATCTGGTCAGAAAATTGCGAAAAATTAATTAATAAAAAATATATGACCCTTTGAAAATTAATATTAATTTGCTCGAAGAAGGTATAAAGGAATACAGAATAGACGAAGAATTCATTCAATCGAATGAAACAAGAGCGACTTATTATACTGGCCTACCAACTTTAACGATAATTATACAGGGTGTTAACTAAAACGATACAGAGCCAATTACTCAAAATGTGTTTTAGGTAAGAATTTGAAATTTACAGGTTACATAGAGGGTGCAGGGGGACAAATGACAATGAAAATTTCAATGACCTTGAACCAGCTCTTCAAGGTCATTCAAATTTTATCTCGAGAACCATTAGAATTAGAAGAATTGTTCCAACTGGAAATGTGTTCTACGTTTAATTTTAAGTCTAAACAGATTTGACATGATCTAATTTGACCAATGGGAAGCCGAGAAATGTTAGACCAAAAACCATAAGGTCGTGTGTGGTATTCTAATCAAGACATGACATTTAACGGCTTATAAATCGAAAACTACCAGAAATAATGGATCAAAATTGTCGTGACACTCTAAACTGAGTGGGGGAGTTGGAAATTTGTAACTTATGATGACCTTGAAACATTATTTCAAGGTCATTCAAAATTTATGCCCACCAAGGTTTTTTAAGTCAAATTACCTTTCACCTGAGGTAAATAAATAAATAAGACTCCAAAATAAACATTAATTAATTGTTTTAAGACTTACCAAGTATTTTTATTAACTTTTTGAGTTTAAATTTTTTAAACACAAAAGAAACGAAACAAGTAATTGAAATAAATAAGCAACTTATAAACGTAAGAATTATTTACAAATAATTTAAATAAATTAATTAATAATGAAAAAACTGAAGATTAACTTTCCCAATTCTGCCTGAGTTTCTCTGGTACTACGGTGGGGATTTGCATTAAAATATGCTAAGACATCGACGTCTAAGTTGCCTACTTAATTTTGTAGTCCTTTACTATTAAAAATACTTGGTACGTCTTAAATTAATTAATTAACGTTTATTTTGGAGTTTTATTGGTTTATTTACCTCGGGTAAAAGGTAATTTTACTTAGAAAACCTTGGCGGGCATTTTCCTAATTGGAACCATTCTCCTAATCCTAATGGTTCTCGAAATAAATTTAAAAATTTCGAACAACCCCACTCAGTTTAGAGTGTCACGACAATTTTGTTCCTTTAGATCTGGTAGTTTTCGATTTATAAGCCGTTAAATGTCGTGTTTTGAGTAGAATACCACACACCACTTTATGGTTTTTGGTCTAACATTTCTCGGCTTCCCATTGGTCGTATTAGATCGGGTCAGAGCTGTTTTGACTTAAAATTAAACGTAGAACACATTTCCAATTGGAACCATTCTTCTAATTCCAATGGTTCTAGAGATAAAATTTGAATGACCTTGAAGACCGGGTTCAAGGTCATTGAAATTTTCATTGTCATTTGTCCCCCTGCACCCTCTATGTAACCTGCAAATTTCAAAATCATACCTAAAACACATTTTGATTAATTGGCTCTGTATCGTTTTTTAGTTAACACCCTGTAGGAACTTTTAATATCCTAGCTCTTCATATGCAGCCAAGTTTAAGTGCAAAGCTTTCGCAGTTCCAAGAATTAATAATATTTTTATTGCAACTTCGACTTGATTTAGATGTTCAAGACCTTGCTTACAGATTTAATGTTTCCCCCGCTACCATTTCACGAGTGTTTAATAAGTGGTTAGATGTTGCCGCCTAATTAAATGGCCAACTAGAGATGAATTACATTTAACCATGCCAAGCTGTTTTAAAGTAAAGTTTATTTCACAAGCCTGTTTAAATGGAATTTGATTAACATGGAGAGCCAGCCATTGATTCACTCCAGATTACAAGATTGATTTTTAAGTAACATCACACCAGCATCAATCAGAAAAAGTATTGCTCCAACGTGAGAGCACGACTCCACCAGTGGCGGCGCCAGGGGTAGGCTACGCAGGCTACAGCCTACTTTTATTTCGCTTGTAGGGGCCCCAAATCTAGATGAAGGGGCCCCGAACAGCCCCCTTAAATGATTTGCGAAACTATAAATATCAAAATCCGAATTAAAAGCCTGCTGTTTTTAAGTTGCGAACACTGAACAGTGATTTCTAATATTTTTTCGAACGCAGCCTTGATTCGTTGTAGTTGCTAAACTAGCTACTTCAAAAAAAGTTCCAACGTTAGACAGATGATAAATTTCGCGGTTTTCCGACTTTCCGAGCACGGCCAACTTCGATCACGCGTACCGCGCTTTAGCGGCCCAATCAATCGCCTGAATTTACTGTGTATATATTTTCCCACCAGGGTTTCGCTACGACCAAAATTTAACGTTAGTCAGATAGGAAAAATCCACAAAAGACAATTATTTTTAAATAAATTTTAAAAAACATTGAATTAAACCGAATGTAGGTTAATATTTAACTAATAGTATAATATTTTTTAATGATTATAATTTTATAACGGTGTTTATAAATTATAAAAGAGCTAAACAGAAACCAAGAACATCCTCTAGATGTTGCCAGCAACATAGTATTAATGTTTAATACTTGAAACACTTGTAAATAAATTAAATGAAAAGTGAAAAGAAGATTCACTGTAACTTCAGTTTACATATATTATTTTCACAATTTTCATTAAATAATATTAGGTTAAAATATATTATAAGCGCAATGAATTATAATTTTAGGTTTCAACAAGTTTTAAGCTTTCGTCTTTTTAAACCAAGAATAATATTGTGTATTTAGTAAGGGCCGGTTTGTAATTTTATCTAACTGAAATTTGTTTCCATAATAAAGGTACTAACCTGAACAGAAATAATCCTCCTTGAAATGCAGGATGAAGACCATCTATCTTTTACCTATTTAGTTCCAAAGATGTACCTAAGCATCTTTTATCTTCAATTATATTAGTTTTCAGATTCTTACTCTTAAAACTAATTAGATTTACAGAAAATACTACCTAAGAAAGGTTATAAACTCGTGAATTTGCTATACAGGGTGTCCCCTAAAAAATGAACCAGGGCGAATATCTCCAAATCTGTTTTAGGTGCGATTTTGAAATTTTCAATTCGTATACAAGATGTAGGGGGAAACCTACTGCGAAAATGTCGATGACCTTGAACCATATCTTCAAGGTCAACCAAAACCTAACTCGAGAACCGTAAGTGTTAGAAAGTTGGTTCCAATTAGAAAGGTTCTGCACGTGACATTTTAAGTACATATAGCTTTGACCTGCTTATATTTGACCAATAGGAAGCCGAGAAATGCTAGATGAAAAACAAGAAGGTCGTTAAGTTGTTGACGGGGTGAAAGTGAGGTTCTGGAGCTGATAACTCTAAAGATACTCGTGTTAGAGTATTGAAATTTGCTACACATCCTCATCAGGATTGAGGGTCTTAAGTTAACAAATTTCAATGACCTTGAACAATGTCTTGAAGGTCATCAAAAAACTAAAGCGAGAACCGTAAGTGTTAGAAAGTTGGTTCCAATTAGAAAAGTGTTTCACGTCACATTGTAGGTCTAATTCGATCGGATTTGACCAATAGGAAGTCGAGGAACTCTTTTTCAAAATCACAAAGGTCATTAAAATGAAAATTGAAAGAAAACGCACAAAACTCGAAACCAATTCGTGTTACATCGAAATTTGCTAGACATACTCAATAAGGTGGGAGTTTTTTAAGTTTGTAAAATTGGATGACCTTGAAGACGTGGTTTAAGGTGTGAAAACCTTGGCTGCGTTCAATAACTTTAAAAAAGCTCAGCGCTGAGCTCAGGGGTCACGTGACTGTTGACTCTTTTGGTAAGCGTGACGTCAGAAGTTGTTGAACGCCTTCGGTTTCAATTTTCGACATCGGTGATTTAAAAAAGGCGCGAAATACGAATTTTTCTTCCACGCTATTTGAATAATTAAAAAGGATGAGTGGAGTGGACAGGCTTGCAAATACTAGTAGAAAGAGAAAACTTCTGTTTTTCATATTAAATGAACTTTCCAATGAAGATGAATTAGAGCTTGATTTACTAAACCTCAATTCAAGCTCTAGGAACAGAAAGAAACAACGAGTAGTGCTAATGATGAAGGCACTTCAAAGCGATAGGATTAACCCTCCAGTTAGAATATCAGGTTATGTAGATTCTGTCGTTCCTAATTACACTGGTGCAGATTTCAAAAGTCATTTCCGAATGAGTATATTCGCTGTTGAGGTATTGTATTAAGTTATTAGTCGAAAACTATCTGTCAGTACTGAATAATCGACTGTCTAAGACATAACGAATGGTCTGTACATAAATAGTTTGAGCAGGTCAGGACTCGCGAATAGTTTTCATATATTATCAAAACTTAAATTGCCCATTTCAGTATTTAATTGCCATCTATTTCCAGAAACTAATACAACTTTATGGTCTAGCCTTGGCAGCTTCTAAACAATTCACAGTCATTCCAATTGAGACTCGTGTTTTAACAAGTCTGTGGCTTCTGGCGACTCCGGAATCATTTCGGAGTGTGAGCGACAGATTTGATCTGTCAAAAGGGAATGCCCATTATTTGTTTATTGAATTTGTAAAAATAATGTCAAATAAAAGGCACGACTACATTGTTTGGCCTTCCCCTGAAACGATGGAAAATACAATGGAGCATTGCAAGACGCTGTATGGGTTTCCAGGCACAGTAGGTGCTGTTGATGGATGTCATATTGACATTACCGAACCAGTAGAAGACAAGAACTCCTATTATAATCGTAAAAAAAGAACATCAATTTTACTTCAAGGTAACATCCAAGATAACTTCTAAAGCAATTCAATTTCTTATATGGTACCTCTATTTTTGGTAGGGGTATGTAAAGAAGACCTCTTCTTCATTGATGTATGTGTAGGATGGCCCGGTTCCGTCCATGATGCCAGAGTATGGCGAAATAGCACTTTATATCAAGAACTGAATCAAGGGGCAAAGAATACATCTAATGGCCACTAGTTAGGGGATTCGGCTTATCCACTTGATTTATTTTTGATGGTTCCGTACAAAAATAATGGTCATTTAGCTGAAGTACAATTACGTTACAATCAATAGCACAGTTCAGGAAGATTTCGAAGGCTTAAAGCTTTAGATATGTTGCTTATAGCGGAGATTTCAGAAGTCATTATGGCTTGTTGCGTTCTTAATAATTTCCTCTTAATTCACGATGGTGATGCTGATGTCGATAATTTTATGGATATAAATGATAATCCACAAAATGGGGTGGCAAACGAAGAAGCTGATGCGAGGGAAACAGTATTAAGAGCAGCTACAAATAAACGAGACTTGATAGCTCGTAGCTTAAATCGTAGAAGACATATTGTATTGTAATATCAACTAATGTGTCACTTCTTGCTTTATCTTTTTAACGAAGTAAAAGTTAATTTTAACAAGAAATTCACAATAGAATTTTCATAATAAAACAATATTTTTTAATAAAACATTTTACATTTTTAAAAAGGCATCAGCCATTTTTTCTAAAATACTATTTTTAGCATCCAATCTTTTTAAAATTTCATTTTGGAAATTTTGGGTCTGTTGTTGTGCCTTTTCTTCAGTTTTCTTATTGTCTTCATTCCATTTAACAAACCAATCTGGAGGAGCAACTAAGCCTACTGTCCTTCTAAATCTTCCCTTTTTTGCTTTTGGAGTAATGGTGGCTTCATCATTTTCAAACAACTTACGTTCTTTTAAAGATTTGTCTGCCGAATGGTCTGTAGACACATTAAGTGACGTAGTAGATGATGACTGCGAACTACTACTGCTACCTGGCTTAAAGCTCAGCTGAATTTGATCTGCATTTAACATATCTACGAATGGTGATTATTTTTGAAGCTTGGTTCATCCTAGATTTGAGAAATTACCTGGAGTAGACTTAGCTGAATATAACAGATTAACTGGATTAATGGAGTGTTCAGAGCCTAACGATTCCTCCATGACGTCAAAATACTCCCAGGATTGTTTTCCACGGCCAGTCTTGTTACCTTTGTCTTTTATCTTCTTATAACTTATGAATGGGAAAAATTGGTTACAATTTAAGTCTTTAAAAACAAAAGTGTAATTAGTTTAAATACGTGACTTTCTGATTACGCCATTTATTATCGCAATCATCAGCACTGAATGAATAGCCCTTTTTCTTCAATGTGTCACTAATTTTCATCCAGACATCTTTTTTTCGTTTAGAAGTTTCAAATTCTTCTTTGTAAGTTTCAAACAATTCAATTAGGAGTAGCGTATTGTTCTTAGTCCATTTGCCACTCAAACAACTAGTGTTGTTTTCGTGACTGCCAGACGGACTCTCTACAATTTCAGTGGCACTGCAATGACTAGCATTGGCTTCATTTCTACTGGAAGGAGGACTCGCTACAATTGCATTGGTAGCGCAATTACTAGCACCAGCCTCATAATCTATCAAGAAAATTAATCATTAAAAACCCAAAGTTATTTTACAGATTACCTTTATCACAAAGATTTCCAGCGTCTTCAGTTTGAATATTTCTGGTAGGCTGCACACCTAATTCAATCGCCCTGTTCAAGCATGAAAGGGCAAATCCAGGTTCTATATTAAAAAAATAGAATTAGTGTAATGATCAGCCACATACAAGTGACATGTAAGTGTATAAAAAATATAAACAAACCACACGTGATTCAAAGGCTTAACCAAAAATTACGCTTTAAATAAATGTTAAAGCTGTGTCCATGGTGTCTTGTGTAAAACAAGTTAAATAATTCTTACCAGACATTATTCTATTACAATCTTCATTTGTGACGGTAATTTCATATAAATTTCCTAAATCATCAGTCAAGCCAACGTTTTGATAGCCGTCATCCGTATTATTCATCGCCATTTTTAAATACGTCACGACATAGATGAGCAACGGAAAAACCTGCTCGCTCAGCCGATGGTTCCGTTGACTCTCCGATGAGCAACGTGACGTCAAAACCGGAAGTCAAAAAACCCGTTCAACAAAAAACCGCTGACCGTTGAGCTCAGCGCTGAGCTTTTTTAGAGTTGTTGAACGCAGCCATTATCTCGCGATCCATTGTCTTTAGAAACTGGGTTTCAAGAATAAATTTGCGAATCACCACTTTATCGCAAAGTAGTTTTGAACCATGTCTTCAAAGACTTTCAAAAATGACTTTGACTTCCTTTTGGTCAAATCCAATCGAATCAAAGCTAATTAGACCTACAATGTGACGTGGAACACTTTTCTAATTGGAACCAACTTTCTGACACTTACGCTTCTCGCTTTAGTTTTTTGATGACCTTGAAGACATTGTTCAAGGTCATTGAAATTTGTTAACTAAAGACCCTCAATCCTGATGAGGATGTGTAGCAAATTTCAGTACTCTAACACGAGTATCTTCGGAGTTATCAGCTCCCGAACCTCGCTTTCGACACGTTATCATCCATTTCATCAAAATTCCATTTACTTTTGTTTACAATTTAGAATCACAGAATATTCCCATAACAAGCCATAACCACAACAAACCGGAAAGTACACGAGTTGCTTAAGCCTTTGATAAAATATCATTTCGCAATTAGAATTTTTTGTTTTTAATTATAAGATCATTTGCTGCTTTTTATTTGGGTTTTGAAAGAATTAATTGACTTATTTTAAAATTATATTAAAAATTTACCTTATTTTAAATTCTCACAGCCAAAATATTCGCGAATCACGTCAGAGTACCTAAAAGATTACAAACACGAACATGTGTGACGTGTCACGTGATGATTTTTTATTTTCTCGCCTAATCGACAGGCGTCGCTTAAACGTGGTACCACAGGAATACGGAACAAATACCGGTTGTCTGCTAGTTATCGCTCCCGTATTAACCCCCCGTAGAATCTTGGGTCTATTTTTTATTATGTCTATGGTCAAAACGCTCTAAACAAATCTACAGCCTTCAAAACTATGTATTCTAATATGGCGCCTTCGCGTAAAAAACGCGTCTCTTTTTCTTCATTTAATATTTATAAGGTAATATTTTTTTTAAATTATGAATTATCCATAAATATATTGCGAAAAGATAGTTTAACTTACTATACCTTGTTTTTTCTAAATAGGAAAGTGGAAAACCGAAGAAAAAATATTTTTCCGCGATTTCGCTTGTATTCCCCGCCTTTGGTGATAGTAGGTTTTTGGTCGTATGTAGCTCCCCTATCGGGATTATTCATACACGCAAATTAACATTAGATGCGAGGCGATTGACGGGGCCGCTAACGCGCGGTACGCGTGATCGAAGTTGGCCGTGCTCCGAGTCCCAATTTCCAAAATAAAGATGAAATAAAGCGTGGCAACAAGTGTTTTTGCAACAATTGTAAGTGAAAATGGAGAATGCTGTTGGAGGATGTTGCCCATTGTTACGCTCATAGACTAAAAAAAATAACTTCCGAGTACATTTAAACAGTCATGTACATTTCTTTTGTAAATTATTAAAAATAGACCGGTTTTGTCACAGTTTGGTTTAGTTAGTGTATGTAAAGGGGGCCCCCAAATTAAAGAATTAATTAGCCTACCCATAGTAATATCCTGGCGCCACCACTGGACTCCCCCATTCCAGCCATGCAATTACAGTGAGCCGTTAAAATTTCTCCCCTTTCTTTTGTTAATAACCAATTGAACAACTATTCTTCGTTGGCTTTTTGTGAATGTTTTACCTAGGTTGTTAGATTTCCATTCATGATAGTAAGTTTGAAAAAAAAAACATACCTTTCCAAGAACGAGAATAAAGTCTTTCTCCAATTTCTTTACAACAATTCCTTTAATGCGATCGCTTGTCAAGAATGTATGGGATTCTATAGTTTTAAAATTTAACATTTTGTCCAAAGTTACAGAATTTGTTGTATATAATAAATAATACGATACGTGTGGAAACTGAACTTTGGGCCAGTACGAAACATCTGATTTGTACTGATCTATTAAATCATCATACGGATCAAATCCGACAAATTTAATGTACTTATTTTTATAAAATGGTTTGTCTTTTTCATCCAGAGTGTCAAAATAACCCTTAAAGAATTTATTTGCATTACCAAAATTCATTCTATAGAGCTAACCCTCGGCCACTCTATGAGTTTTTCAATGTTAGAATAAACATTCGTCTGCTACGCCTGGCTCCCAAAGAATCTGGCAGCCCCGTACCGGGGAGAGAACGGGGGGGAAAGCACTTAGCCGCTCTTACAAGTGTTAGTGAAAACTATGTATTATACTTACAATCATCACTTTAGGTATTCCGATATAAGTTACCTTATATAAGTTACACGCATTAAATAGTATAGTTGGTAAATTTACAATTAAAAATTGCTTATTAAACCCAATACCTTAAAAGAAAATAAGAAATTGTCATGAAACTTCTCAGTCAATGTCTTAATAAAAACATTTATTTCTTACCTATATTTTTCTTAATTTTTTGCACTTTTGTCTGCCTTCTATACTTATTTTTAAAATAACTGTGATCATCCATAATGTTTACAAAAATAATATCATGACGGCCACGAAACAAAAGTAAAACGTGGAGCTCTTTATGTTGTTTGGATAGCGTATTTTCTCGATGCGCCTTTGTTTGGATCACGGAGGAACTTCCTCCGTGTTTGGATAGAGGGCACCAAATAGTCAGCTCGAATTTGACATGTGCTAATTTTTTCCCAGGATTCCCCCGAGGGGTCCGTCACTTCGAGGAATCTCGTACGGACCTTGATTCCGTGATTCCGAATCTCAAGAATCTAATCAGGAATCTTGGGAATATTCGAATCTTCGGAATCTTGGAATCCTTCTCGAATCGATGAATCACATATGAATCACGGAATCTCGTGTGAATCACGGAATCTAAATCTAATATTGATTTAAGGAATCACAGTCATAAGCCTCGGTCACACTTACAGCAACTGTCGGCTCTATCATTGTCACCTGGATTATGAAAAGGCCCTTGTTATTAGAGATGGCCATGAATCTATCAGATTCTTCGAAAAAAAATGACTTGAGTGGAGACCGCGGTGTCATCTATTAATGATAAATGAAGTTAAATTTTAACGTCCACTTTGGAGTTTATGATGTGCTCGCGTTTCTCTCCCACCCCCGGCGAAAGGCGCCAGGGGTTGCGTTGTGAGTCTAGTTGCTAGTTCTCTTCCTACGGTACACCTTCCTTCCCCAGGGTGGGTCGGGATAGAAGTGCTGGCTCTTAAGATCCGCTTTACCACTGGCTGGATTACACTTTTTAACATCTATGACCCGGGTGATGTAGCCTCCAGACAATTTTTCGACGATCTTCTCCTAGGAGTTGACACTCCAGCCATTATCCAAGGTAATTTCAACGCTCACAACATACGGATCAGCAAGGCCGACTCATCCAGAGTTGACTAAAACCCCAGAACCGTCTGGTCCTCCTCAACATCACCTCAACTCCACCCGCCACCCAGCTCGGGGCCCTCAATCTGACTTTCGTAAGATCCAAATTGGCTATTTCCCTCCCCTGGTCAGTCTTAAACTGAGGAACAAATGATCATCTCCCTATTTTTATATGTGACCCAGCATCATACATGGGCAAACCTCCGGAGGGCTTTGAGGGCCTCATTGAAATTAACATTCAGCCCTACAGCCCTCCAAAGTTCCCTCCGGAGGTTTGCCCTCGTATGCCCAGCACACACTACACGTTATACGTTCAGTGGTATGCATTGGCACTATCCAGCGACGGACAGGAAACGTTTTAAAATCCTTTTGGATGATACACTGGGGGACGCTCCGTTATCGGTATACTCTGCGGAAAATCTTCTCCGCCAGATTGCCCTGGCTACGATTCCTATCAAAAAGGGTGGGGGGCACTCGCCTCCTCGCCAGCCTCCTTGGTGGGATTAATGCTGTTCTAACTAGGCCAAGGAAGTCCGTCAGACCCGTCGCAGGGCCCAGCGGTCGGGACTCCTGTTGGACCAGGTTGCTAACATAAGGGAGAAGGCTGTCTATAAACGACTTACTAGTGACACGAAGCGTGCTAGTTGGAGGGGCTATTGTGACAGGCTACATGCACACACGCCCCTGCCTCAAGTTTGGAACCAGGTTAGGTGGTGCAAAACAGGGATCCGCCTCAGGATGCTCCTCACATGATGGATACCAGTGGCCCATAACTCTCCTGTGGTGTCCGGCTCATGTTGGAGTTCCGGGAAATGAAATGGCGGACCGTCCGGCGGGAGTTACTAAGCTTCTACGCCCACCAAAGGTGGATTCCTCCTCGCCGAGGAAAAGGCTGCCGGTCGCAGGGCAATATCGTCGACATTGACTCAAGAGTACTCAGTAACTAGGACACAATGGCGTCTTCTGGACGCGTAGCCTTTTCCTGGCTCTCAAGCCATTATGCGGATAACTTAAACGCGGCGGGATGACACGATACCCATGCGCCTCGGATGTGGCAGACTTCCCACTCAGTTGTTCTCCATTGCTTTAATCTAAGTTCCACGGCTTCCTGCGCTCAGTGTGGAGCCGCAGTGGATGACGCCTTATTCTCTTGCCCATCGCGATGGACAGCTCGGGCTTTTCTTCTCCGGGCACTTACGTCTAGGGCTCTAGTAGACGTCCTCAGTGCAGGTACACGGTGGATTATACGACGTCGTTGCGGCCACCTGTGACATTTTACGTAAAACCATTCAAGCTTGACTATAACTCTTTTCGGACGTTTGTTTGAGCCTCTTGTATTACTTTACGGTATTGTAGAGAATGAGTCCCTCTTCTGTGTGCATGGTGTGAAGGCTTCCAGCCATATGATACACCAACATGTTTCACGTTATTCTGATAACGTCGGCAGAGAGCCGTTGTTGAGTATTATATTTAAACACTCTATTTAGTGGACTGTAACCTAAATTATGTATCCCATGTAAAAATATTGTTTATAATTGCTGTAATTTATGTTATTCACCAATTTACATACGATCCAATCAACGCGAGGTGTACCTATAATTATCGCCTTTTTGGGTCAAAATGTAACTTAACTATCTTGTTTTGGTGTCAACGATAGCGACATCTGTTGAAAAAAGAGCTACCTTATGTCGAGCCGACACTTGGTTTAAGGCCCGAAAACGGTTTTTTAGTTATTTAACCAGAGATAATTTAGTATGTTATATTTTAAATTGTCTGATTTAACTAGGTTCACACTTATGGTCTAAAACGATTTGAAGAGCTTCGGAACCTTTTTAGAAGAAACGCGTATGTGTGAACGTGGCTATAGTTGAATCGTATTCGTATTACCGAGCGTATTAGCTCGTCGTATTCTCGGGCATGTTACAATTGCTTACAATTTAGTTGGCTCGAATTTGGAACTTTGAAGGCGAGGTTTGAGTCTCATGCAGACGGAAAATAAAGTGAGCCCCTTTACAGGGTGGGAAATAAGGAACTTTTTGAAGTGAACCAGTGAGTGGCAGTGACCATCGACTTAGCCTTCGACCCCGTGCCCTGAAATACCTCAGCTGATCCATAATAGGTATCAGTAGACCAAGTTTATTTGAAAGCCACACCGGCCTTCGAATTATTACAATTTCCCGTGTGAAATTATGACGTATGGAATGAAAAGTCACCTGCTACTCCATTTTCGGTCTGCAGTTTTCAAACACCAGTGGGAGCCTTTTATTTAGTGGTCTAGTGAACCACTGACCCTCAACTGACCACTTTAGACTTAATTTTTAAACTGACCTAGACAATTTTTAACTGGTCATTTGCCTAGTCACACCGCCTTTTCTATAATATTCGAACAGCTAGATTGGTTTTGGTTGGCAATAGATGCATCAAGGAACCTTGTACAAGTGTGTAGCCGAACAAGAATCACGGAATCAAATAAGAATCAAAGAATCAAGAGCGGAATCACGGAATATTAAGGAATCATGGCGGAAACACGGAATCTGGCTAGAATCTAGAATCTTAGCAGAATCAAGAATCTTGATTCCAGATTCCTGGATTCGGAATCTCGTACACGATTCCCCGAAGTGACGGACCCCTCGATTCCCCCTTTTGACTCCCCCTACCGCCTCCTTAGGAGTCAAGTAGGAACCGTAATTTCCCCTCCTCACCTTCTTCCTCCATGCTCAATCTAGAATAGGTACGGAATTCAAATATCACATTAGTGCCTACGTTAGTTGTGGGGTCCGACGAAAAAAACCATTATTTAAAATGAACATTTCCTTATGCACGCGTAAATATAATGACGAGCACTAACTAAATATTTTCCAAAAACTTATTAAAATGGGTAGGTCTCCTAACATCTTTTTTTTCATGTGGAAATCTTTTTGAGTGAGTCTTTAATAGGGCTGTATTTATTAGTTCATACGAAGCGCTTTAAGACGACAACTAACTCTTTTGTCTCTCTAATAGGTTTGCAAAAACATACGGACTGTTCCTCCGCTGGTTCTACAGGTCTGTAGAAAGAGAGAAAGACGCTGGCGACTAGAGGTCGGGGACGGTTAATAATTATCAATGATTAAATTGATTTTTTTCGGGGAAAAAATGTAAACAAAGAAATAGACCGGTTAATATTTCGGAAAATGATTAAAAAACATGTATTATTCGTAAAGTTTCAGCTTTTTATCGAAAAAAACGTCGTTTTTCCGATTAATTTTACAAATTTATCAAAAAATTAATCGGATAATACAGAAATATAAATTACTTGATCAAAACATTTTACGAATAATTTTGAGAGCTTTATCTATTGAATAAAAGTTAACCATCCCCGACCTCTACTGGCGACACGATACAAACGGGAGAGCTACGCTTATGTTCGCCATCAGACCTGAGCGCCTCCTTCTACCTAATCACTAGCCTAGGGTTACAAATTTTTCTACGGCGGGTGATAAACTGTTTTCCGTATTCAGAGGCCAGCCGTGCGTACAAAGAATAACTTCTAATAAAAACTTTGTTATCTGCGGGTGACGCAACGTTCGCGAAAAAAGGAAAAAAATAATTTGCCTATTTAATCGCCTTCACGCCGTGCCTTATCGGAGTTCAAAGTGTCAGCGACAGCTTTTAATTGGCGAAATCAACATCCGGATCTTTCACTTGTCTGGCGAGGCTCATACGAAGCGCTGAAAGACGACTCCTAACTCTATTGTCTCTTCTAATAGGTTTGTAAATTGTATCATTTTTAGTTTTACAAACCTAACATTATGGTAAAACCATGGACGCTGTATCTTTAAAGATACAGCGTTAAAGTTAAAGTGAAGTAAAGTAGAACTCTCAATTCGTTAAGATGAGATAAACGTATTTAAACAGAACAAAATTGTTTGCACGTGTTTCGATTTTTGTGCTATAAAGGTTTTAAAATTATATTTTCCCATCATAGCGTACGTAGACACGTATTATAATATTCCCAACTCCATGGTGTAGCTTCTACGAATGCATGTTTACTTTTTACTACTGTGAAAATGGGCGGGAAAAGACTGAAATCTAAACACAGTTGAGGTTCTACAAGCTTTATATGCTTTTAAAATAAGAATTTGAGCCTTTTGAAGAATTCAACCGACCAAAAGGTTGTAGGGGGGCAGGGGGCAATAACATAAGGTGCCCCTAACAGCTAAATTCTAGGGAGGGGCATTGCCCCATTGCTCCCCCCCCCTGGTTCCTACGCCCTTGCACGATCGGCTAAAACTTCGACGAACATTTATCTACGGTTATTACAGCGTTAGTAGCTGCCGAACTCAGGAAAGTAAAATTCGTATTTAAAAACTTGGATAATACTAATACCATATGAAACATAATTACTCATAAGTATGCCACTGTACCTTTATTCCATTCAAAAATCTTCACTAACGGTTTGTTTCACCACGAACCAGTAAAAAGGTGGACTACGTTAGATTTTAACCTTTTTATTCATCTTAGTAATTTTGGGAGTCACACTATTGGCAGGTATCATATTTATTTAGACCAATGGAAAACCTTTAAATTGAGAAGGAATTTTTTGCGTCGGAATTTTAGCTAGCCCAATGTAGCTTTATTGAAATTTATAAACTCGCTCAGTTTGTGCGGATGAAGTTAAATTATGAGTAATTTAGAAAAATAAAAGGTTGGGGAAAATGACCAATAAATCGAAGTGGGATATTCCACCAGCGTTTTTAAAAAACATACCTAGCTTAGAAGAGTTAGGCCTATGTTAAAAAGAATATGCAAAGACTCCATTCTTATAGATGCGCCAGAAAAGCTCAACCTGAATTTCAACTATTTTTTCAAATAAACCTGCTTCTTTTATTTGACAATGCAAATTTATTTTAGAACGTGAGTGTCCGAGAACTTCATTAATTTGCAAATTAATTACATTAACAAAAACTTGACTCTATATTGTAGTTCATTTTAGCTCCTAAGCCTTGGTTGTTCAAGCCGGTTTGTTTACAGGTTTACTGGTTTATTAGTTGCCGTAGTTACACACCCTTTTATAACAGGGCAGCTCGGACACGAAAATTATAACATTTAAACTATTAAGTCCTCATACAATAAACACTCGACAAACGGAAAACAAAAAAAATTATAATAATAATTATAATAATAATAATCAGCTAGGCTAATACCCAAGGCACCACCTTAGGCCCAAGTCCTCTAGCGACTTATAATGCCTTTTATTCGGTGGCCGGGTTGCAATGCGTTGGAGGGTGGTGGCAAGCCGTTGGTTTATCAGACGTAGAGCTATTTGTGCGATGGCATTATCGGCATTTGAGATTCGATGACGTCAAGAATGACATCAAATATGACGTCAAATATTACGTAGGGTACGGATGACGCAATATTTGTGAAACAAACCGTTAGTGAAGAAATAGAGCTAGTAGCATACTTATGAGTAATTATGTTACATATGCTTATACTTTCTTCATTTATAATTATCCCCGATTTATCGAAAAATCTTTTCCTAAGGACGGAAAACTTTATTTGTGCCGTGATAGAATAAAATAAAAGAAGCTGAAGTCTTACCGTATGTTGAACTCTTTTAACCCGCGCCAAGGGTTAGTGAGCGTATGCGAATTTTCTTCGTAGTTCCTATTGGATTTGAGCTACGGAGTCAAACTTACAATAGAGATAAAAAGCTTACGTCTGATGTTATGCTTAACCCTTTTGACACGTGACGTGCCAAGGCTTAGCTAAAAATTAATTTCGCCTCATCGATGTAGAACTAATATTACGGCCTTGGCCGACTTGTTCTATTTGAACCATCCTTGGAATATACCAAACCCGGTCTTTAAGAGGAATTATCCTAATTAAGCTACTACAATTCTGAGTAACATCTAGCGTCAAAACTCACCAAAGTACACTCTTCCCCTTAAAAGCAAATTCAACAAGATGACACTGACAATTAAGTACACACAATCTGCCCGATGTTCTAACTATATTGGAAATATTTAAATTTGAACAAATTTTTAATCATTTTGTATATAAACTTCACAAACCCAACTTATCGAAATATAATTTTTCAAGTTACTTGGTTTTGGAAATTAAGTAGCGAAACGCAAACAAAATTAAATTTTAGACAAAACTAATTTTTCGAGTTTTCTGGTTTTGGAAATATGTTAGCGAAACGCAAACACGTTAATTTAAATTAAATTTAGACAAAATGAATTTTTCTAGTAGAATAGTTTTGAAAAACAGGTAGTGGAACGCGAACGAGTTTGATGGCGCCTGTACCAGTTTATGACCCTAGTGCATACGCGGGTTGTGGGGGCCCGCGAATTGCAGCGAAATCTCATTTAAAATTAAAATTCTTAATGCAACCGAAAACGTAGTTCAAAAATGATCAGTACTAACTTAAAATATGATATTCAACCAAGTTGGTCTTAATTCAAAAAAGGTATGTACATTGAAATTCCATAATCTCCAAAATCACTGAAATGGGCAAATTCCCCACTTCTGGGGCGCCAATCTCACAAATGTGAACAATGCCGGCGAGGGCTTGATATTTCCAATCGATTGATGTCGGCGGCGGACACAGTACTTGAAACTATTACACTCAAGTCCCTAAGGATTGTGTGTAAAAACGCAGTGTTGAATGTAAGACACCATTAGCCTCATCTGTTTAGTTATAATTGTAATTAGATTTTTTCTTCGTATTTTTAGTATGGTTTTTTTTTTAATAGTAATTTAGTAAATACAGTTTTAGGCGCTGTAGATATTTTTTCCGTAATTTTAATAAAGTTTTAAAGCAATTCCATTGTTTTACGCCATAGTCACGCCCATATCTAACTAACTAATTCACTCCAATACCTGAATTTTACCTTTTCAAACTTTCGAATTTTTGGCAGATTGAATTTGCTCAGGATTACCCGTAAATACTGTAGCATAGACAACGGCTGTTCGTCATTTGTGCCACATTGTAGAACCGGATACCAAATCGGAATTTTTGCGGAGAAAAGATTGCCCGACGACGAATATTGTAAAAGGTACAATTTCATTTGCTCAAATTAAGACAATGATTAAATTGGAGACATTAAAATGTAATATCTAAAAACCCCGATTTAAATCTACTAAGGTTTGACATAAATAAAAACCTTCGCACAGACAGTTGGAAGGCTATTGAAACCTGGTTTTTAATAATCCCCTAACTAAGGCCTAGTTGGAAGGACCTACCATTCTCCCAATCACGCACTCCCACTTCAAAGTTGATCATACCGGTTATACCCAACCGATTGTCGAGCATTGATTGATTTTTCGGAATTTTCCCCGAATTTGCGGATTTGTAATTTTTAGAGGATTTGTAGGTTTTTACTTGAATTTGCCGGTCTTTCCTTAGATATGTATATTTTTATAAAGTCTATCTGTATTTGCAGGTTTCGTAAGTTAGTTTGAGAATTTTGTCTATAAACTTGGTTTCTTTGTAAAAATCCAATTTATTTTTTAAAAAACACGAAATCACTGGCGAAGTTTTGTCTGAGTGTATATTGGAATCCAGCAGCTTGGAATCCAGATCATCGACCGCCTTCCAGAGTCCGGTTGCCCACAAAGGAGTTCCACCACCACACCCAAATAGGAGGGAGTAAGTAACTGTCAAACCTTAGTTTATCGGTAGAATTGCAAAACTGTGGTGCAATACTCATCCCAACATTTCACAACCTGTGACCTCGCAACAATTGCCCTGAATTCTGCCTGCTGTATCTGCCCTTCAATTAGCTCTTTTTAAACATGGCGTCTGTTACGGCACCTTCCTCAAGAAAATAGTCTAAAATTCAATTAAAATCCATATCCTTGATTCCTCTGATGTTGATCAACAATATTTAAATAATCTTTTTCAGATAGGGTGACCACCAAATCCATTTTTACGGAACATATAGTGATTTCTAATATAGGAATTTTATTTTGTTCAGGTTTTTCTAAAAGTGGTCTTCAGCGAAAACCAACGCTTCAAATCCTTCCAGTCGTAGCAGCGAGACAGATTCTTCAACCAAAAGAGACTTCGCGTTAACTTGTAGCGTGAATTTGGAAAAATGAGCAGCCGAGAATTGAAGAAACATAAGTGCACTGAGTGCGTCTATGCCACGAACGAAAAGGGAAATTTTATTGCTCACAAAAAAAAACATACCGGCGAGAAACCATTTCAATGTGACCAGTGTAGTAAATCATATTCACGAAAGAGCCATTTGAATTATCACAAAAGAACTCACACAGGCGAGAAACCATTTAAATGTGACCAGTGTAGTTACGCATGTTCACAAAAGAGCCGTTTGATTTTGCACAAAAGAACTCACACGGGCGAAAAACCATTTCAATGTTACCAGTGTAGTTACGCATGTTCCCAAAAGAGCTATTTGATTTTCCATAAAAGAACTCACACGGGCGAGAAACCTTTTCAATGTGACCAGTGTAGTTACGTATGTTCACAAAAGAGTTATATGATTTCACATAAAAGAACTCATACGGGCGAGAAACCATTTCAATGTGACCAGTGTAGTTACGCATGTTCACAAAAGAGCCTTTTGAAAGTGCACAAAAGAACTCACACAGGCGAAAAACCATTTCAATGTGACCAGTGTAGTTACATATGTTCTCAAAAGAGCTATTTAATTTTCCATAAACGAACTCACACAGGCGAGAAACCATTTCAATGTGACCAGTGTAGTTACGCATGTTCACGAAAGAGCAGTTTGATTGTGCACAAAAGAACTCACACGGGCGAAAAACCATTTCAATGTTACCAGTGTAGTTACACATGCTCCCAAAAGAGCTCTTTGATTTTCCACAAAAGATCTCACACGGGCGAGAAACCAACTAGATGTCCAAAGCGTGGATACCGGGCCAGATACGAGATAAAATTATCTAACCGCGAAAAAGTGCGTCACGCTCAGAGGGCAAGGATACATAAGTACCCAATTTGTGACCAGGACTTCGCTACGGAAAGAACCCTCCGAGCTCACCTTCGAAATGATGGTGTTCCAGGAAACCAAAGTGGCGCTTCGACCAGTCAAGACCCAGATCCACGACACAGAACATTTTCACGACCATGGCTGATTGAAAGCCTTTGTCGTCAATGGGGAGTTAGGCCTTGCTCCGTGCAGCTACGTCGCGTCACAAATGAACAAATTCAATCTTGCATCGATATATCGGACTCCGCCCATATCGTTAAATCTGAAGTTCCAGACCCTGACGCCGACCCAACCGCGACCATACCCATTAAGAAGGAATTCTCGGTCCTTGGCACTGATAACCTCTCAATCGATTGCAGCGCCATCAAAGAAGAGCAATTTATATATCGGGCAACTGGGGATAACAGCCAGGGTGTCTCATTGAACACGAACACTCTCGTCAAGGTCGAATGCAGTTCCGAAGAACAAAACTTCTGAATTTTAGAACCAAGCTTACGAAACACGTAGTTTTTCTGTTATTTTTATGTTCTTATTTTATTTGTTCCCAACTAATGAAGACGCATTCCACGACATGTTGGCTTTTTCAGACATGGTCTATTAATTTTTTTTGAAAATTGTTTTGTAGTTGATACAAAATTCAAAATTAACCAATCCTTTAACATCCGGTAAATGTGGGTTCATCCAAAAGGGGTAGAGATCCCAAATTGGGAAAATTTTCCGATCGAGCTAAGCATTTTCTCAGATCTATTTAATCTGAAATCGTCGGGTTATAGATATTTACAAGGAAAATTTTTAATTTGTTAATATCAGAAAAAATATTTTGTAGTTTTCTGAGAATGATTTTGTACCGATAGGCATCAGGATAAAGTTGTAGAGCGTAATTTCGAACCTGGAAAATGCTCAATTTTCAATTTGATATAACGTCTTGAACAAAAACAAGTAGTTACTGCCTAAAATAGCTATCGGACGCCCCTAAATATATTTCCTGTATCTTCAAATTTATTTTACCTGAATCCTCAATTCGGAAAGGTTTTGGGTAATTTTACCTAATTTCATTTTTCTGAAAAGTTTACAGCTCTATTCAGTATACAAATGTATTCCAAGTTGTTAATATTTGAGAATAAATTTATTTAATTATACACGAAACTTTATTTGGAACGAAATATTGAGGATATTTAGACGAAACATTTTTGCATAGCCCTGGGGATTTTGATTACATCCGTGGTCTTTGGGTAAAAAGGACCGAAAAAGGTCCTAAGAAACGTTTTCCTGATCTGAACCGTATCCGAGTAATTGGCCGTCAAAAATCGACTTCCAAAACGTCGAAAAACCCGCAAATGTGCAGTTTCTATTATTCCTTGGACCCAATTTTTTACTTTCACTAAGCATTGGTTTTTATATTTTTCGATAAAAAACCAAATTATGAAAGAAGTGAGCTACGTGAAGAAATACGGTTTAACAATAACTAGGGCGTCTCAAAACCCGAAACGGAGGGGTTATAAAATCCTCGTGTCTGTCTGTGTGTGTGTGTGTGTGGGTGTGTCTGTCTGTCTGTGGGCTGCGAACGCGTAACCGGGGCAAAGTCCAAAACGCGTTACCGGAGCAAAGTCGAAAAACCGTTTTTGCAGTTTAAAGGTTGGCAAAACCACCGTGTGGCGGTGAGCCTTAATGGATGATTTTGTGGTTGGGTTGGGTGCGGTTGTTTTTTTTCCGTTAACGCTCACCGTCGCGACGGTTTCAACTCAGTTTTATTGGAATTGTTATGTATAGTGTGGGAATGTTAAGTTTGTGTTATGGTGGTTGTGGGTGATGAGTTTGTTGTGTTGCGTTTAGTATGTATGGGTGTTTTCTCTCCAACTTCTTCTTATTGACTTTTGGGACGGACCGAGTGCTGAGGGTTACGATAAACGTCTCAACGTCCAAATGGCAGGGTTTCCGACAAATGTTTACGGTATTCGTCTTAGTATCAATATGCGATCGTATCGGGCGGTATTCGAACACGAGCCCTCCTGCATGACAGGAGAGTGCTCTAAATTTTTTACGTATGAAAATTTAAAGGTCAAATCTTGTTTTAGCGCAGTCAGCAGATAAGATGTTTAAAGAGTAGAACCCGTTAGTGTTTTGTAATTTATTTCGTTTTTTCAGTCGTTTATTTTTATCTATTGTGTTTTTAGCGTATTAGTTTTCAAGCGTTATAGGTCATTAATGAAGAAAATATCTAGTTGTTTACATCGTGCTCTTACACGCATGTCGGTCTGGTTTTTAACTGGGTCGTCATTACTTCGTAATTTATTTTAAACGTCTACGGTCATTTATTGATAAATGAGCTGTCGTTTAGTCAAGTGGCTTTTTGTGCTTTGTTAATGGTAAGTTTCTCGCTACTTGTTAATACATTTTTTATTGGTGTGGATATTTGGACATCTACGATTCCTAATGCAGTTATGGATTTCCTGATTGTGCGAGTAATTATATGATATTGGAAATTGGCCGGTATTGGTCTTTTTCATGCGGTATGTGTCACAAAGTCAACAGGAAGTCTACGAGTAGTCCACTACCAAATGTCGAATATAGCTATTCTACGGTATCTTCATCGAGGGCGAGTGTTGAAATAAAATGTGCGTTAAAGATGCGGCAAGTATTTCGTAAGCGAGAAAAATACAAATACCCTCTGTAGATATTTCTTTCATTAAAATTTGCTTCGTATTATATTTAAACATGTTCTGTAAATAGGGTTATATTTAATTGTGCATTGTTTTAGTATGTCTAACTCGCTGTTGTAGCTACTTAATTTATATTATTCTGAAAAATTAAACTCGATTGTTTCATCTCAATTATTTTAATTAAAATTAAAATTTTATACCCGGTGGGATTGAACCGGGATTACGTTTTAAGTTAATAACTCTGAATTGCGGAGATATATCTTTAAGGGTCATCTCGAGAAATTAAAACCACTAGGGACAATTCTTCCGAGGAAAGGTATATTTTGGCTTGCCAACTTGTTTCCTTTCACTATCTTTTTCGATAGTCAAACACAAAAAAAATATTTACAGGTTTAGTGTACAAAAATTGTTCTAATAGTTTTTCGGACTGGTACGAGTCTCCAATTTACAATAAATTTAGTGGCCTCAATAATTAAATTAAAATTTCGAATCTTAAACCTGCTAGACCATGGCGTAGTTCACGATTTCTGAATATGGCGTGTAAGCGCCGATTGATAGATGGCGATACGGTCTCCACGAATTAGTTGGGGCTTATCCCGTGCACCCCTCCCCTCTTTTTTTACGATTGTACACTCTGTTAAATAAGTCTTCGGCCGTTGGGATTATCTCAAAAACTATGAAAGATAGCAAGTTGAAACCAATTTTATTTTTAATATTTTACTAATATCTTTCATACATATGTCTTGATAAACGTGTAGCATTTCCATATCCGCCGGAAACGCCAAATATCGTTTAACAACTAGAAGAACGTCTGCCAACTTCTGGACGAAATAGAGCCAAGGTCTCGAGCGAACGCGCGCGAGAAAACAACGGGCGAAACGATAAACCCACCGGTAGCGAAACATATAACAAGGCTTCGAACAACGACATTAAGAAACCTACGAATTCCACACGAAAACCCCGCGTAAACGAGAAGGGAGAATTTCTCTGCTTCAACTGCAACGATTATGGTCATTTCTCGAAAGATTGCCCCAAACCACAGCGTAAACTAAGATGTACCTTCTGCCAGAAAACCGGGCACGACTCCCAACACTGCAGCCAGAAATCATCACCAAATGAAGGATCCAGCGCAAAGGCAGTGTCCGATGGCAACGTAAAATATTTCGTCGACGCTACCGTAAGTGGAAGTAAAGTCAAGGCCTACGTCTATATGGGTAGCAAATGCCTGACTGTGTGTAACAGCGACGCAGCACGGCTTCAACTCAATTTCAAAAGGGCCGACGACGATTTCTATATAAGAGGCTACGGTTCCGGACGTATTAAGCCAATAGGAGTCTGCAACGCAACTATAAAAGTGGATCACGCGACGGCCGACGTGGAAATGTACGTGGTACCCGATAACGCACAAACGATACCCGTACTCGTTGTCCAGCCCTTCACCGAACAACCCCACGTGGTAGTTGTCAAGCGGAAGAATGCCGTCAGAATTTTCGAAGAGCGACCGGAAAATCTCAAAGGCGACAACCGTTTGATGAACTTGACTATCCCCGATTTGCCTGAACCCACGGTAAGTTTGTGGGCTCAAACGGCCACCGTAATTCCGCACAACTACATTGGATTCGTAGATCTGATTTCCCGGGGATCGCGTTTTCATGATACCGACGTATACGTGGAGAGGACCATGCGTTTGGTTCCAGGTAACAGGGCCGTGCTTAGGGGGTGGCGAGCAGGGCGTTTGCCCAGGGCCGCTAAAATTTTACCATAGGGATGTATATACACTCAGTTTCGCCCATGCATTTCGCCCAGGGCCGCCAAACCTCTAAGCACGGCCCTGCGAGGTAATGAATATTGCCTTCCCCGAACGGTATGCTCCCTTGGAAGAGATGGCGCAACAAAAATTCCTGTCTTCAACATCTCCGCGAAAGAACTGATTATCCGAGCCTGACAAAAGATGGCCCGCGCTGTGGTTTGCGAGAAAGAAGCGGAAGTTTCGGGGAAAATCCTAAACATGAAACCCGTACGAATATCGCCTCTTCCAACTGAAGACATAATCGTAGGAGAAAACGTTTCTGACGATGCAAGAGTGCGTCTCCACGAACTCTTAAACGAGTACCGCGATTGTTTTGCAAACGACCTAACGAACTTGGTCGCACGAACAAGGCCGTCATGGAAATAGAGTTGACGTCCAACCAGCCGATCACCTATCGACCCTAGAGGTTGTCTTTTGCCGAACATGACCGTGTCAGGGGGAAAATAGCTGAACTCCTAGCGGCCGGCGTTATCGAGGAGTCCGACTCGCCGTATTCGAGCCCGATCCTAATCGTCAAGAAAAAGACTGGAGATGAGCGCCTATGTGTCGATTTCCGCGCCCTGAACAAGATAACAAAGAAAAACGCGTACCCATTACCGCTGATCGAATCCCAGCTCGAACGTTTTAGTGGCAACAAACTTTTCACGAGCCTCGACATGATGTCCGGCTACTACCAAATTCCTTTGAGCGAAGATTCCAGAGAGAAGACTGGATTCGTGACTGCCGGACGGGCACTATCAGTTCGTTATGATGCCATTCGGCTTGTCCAACGTCTGTTCGGTATTCCAAAAGATGATCAACGCCGTATTGGGTTCATTGAGGTATGCCATCGCCTTGACCTACATGGACGATGTGCTGATTCCATCGGTGAACGAAGAACAAGGTCTTGCGCACCTACGACAATTTCTAGAGCTGCTAAGAAACGCTAACCTCACCCTGAAGGTAAAAAATTGCCGATTCCTTCTGGATAATATCGACTATTTGGGCTTCGAAATAAACGAGTTCGGGGTACGCCCAGGGTCAAGAAAAATCGAGTGTGTAGAAAACTTCGCCGCTCCAACGAATGTTCACGAACTACGACGATTCCTTGGACTTACGAGCTATTTTAGACGATTTGTCAAAGGCTTTGCGGCCGAAGCCTCGCCATTGACGACTCTGCTACGAAAGGATGTGGAATGGACGTGGCAAAAAAATCAACAGCGAGCATTCGAAACGCGGAAAACGAAACTAACGGAAAGGCCCATTCTAGCCCTTTACGACGCGAATGCACCCACCGAAGTTCATACGCACGCGAGTCAACTCGGAGCCATACTGATGCAACTTACCAATGACAACAAATGGCATCCTATATGCTACGCAAGCCGCAAAACAACACGTGACGAAGCTCAGTATAACTCGAGCGAACTAGAAACTTTGGCCGTCGTTTGTGGTCTAGAAAAACTTCGCGCTTACCTAATCGGTCGCGGATTCAACGTAATTACGGACTGCAATTGCACGCTCTCGAAACGACATCTGGTACCGCGAATCGGACGTTGGTGGCTCCGACTTTAAGACTACGTTTTTGACGTGCATCATCGTGCTGGCGAACGTTTGGCCCATGTCAACGCGTTAAGTCGGGCCCCTTGGGGCGATGCCGAAGAGACGGAAGCAGCGAAAGGAGTCGACATATTCCATACCGAGGTCACCCGAGACGATTTCTTGGCGGCCGCCCAACCCGAGTATCCGAAGGTTCGGATTATAAAGGAAAGCCTCGCGAAGCAAGAAAACTGACCAAAGACGATCTGAAAAACCGCAAGGAATTCGCGTTGAAGCAACGAAAGCTTTTCAAGAAGAGTATCCCGACGAAACCGGACCAGGTCGAAACGCTGCTCTGGGTCGTACCGGATCGTGTCAGATAGTGCGTAGTCAAGAATTGCCATGACGACGTAGGACATTTCGGCGTGGATAAGACGTGCGCGAAAATACGCGAAAATTTTTGGTTTCCCCGGCTTAAGCGGTACGTCAGACGGTATATATCGTCGTATTTGGAATGTCTTTTCCATAAATGCCCCACGGGAAAGTGACCCGGCGAGTTGCACTCCATCGAAAAGATCGGCATTCCTTTTCATACGATTCACCTGGGCCATTTAGGTCCCTTCGTTAAAAGTAACCGCGGAAACGCGTATCTGATTGTCGCGATCGACGCATTTACGAAATATACCATTTTACGTCCCGTAAGGAATGCGGGTAAGAATCTTGGGACGAGGTTTGTTGGAGAGTTAATCGGACTCTTTGGCGTCCCGACTCGCTTGATCACGGATCAAGGTACCTCGTACATCGGAAAGTCTTTTAAAAACCTATGCGAACTATCGCGCATTACTCACGTAGGCAACGCCACCACGACGCCGCGCGGAAACGGACAGGTCGAACGCCTAAATCGACTTTTGACACCCACTCTCGCTAGTATGTGCGCGCGCGACGACGACAAAGACTGGGACGTTCGTGTACATCAGCTTCAGTAGGGAGTTAATAACACTTTTCACAAGGCCACGAAAGAAACGCCGTTTCCTCTCCTCTTTAATTTTACTTCGCGAAATCCGACCGGGAGCTCGTTGGAAGACGCCTGGTTTTCGATGAAGAAGTTCTGAAACAACGTGAAACGGCAATCGGATCCATCCGCGCGGATCAAGAGAAGCAAAGGATCCATTACAACGGTAGGCGCGCGAAGGCGCCCACCTTCAAGCCAGGTGACCTAGTGGTTGTCGAACGGCCGCCGCAAGCCACTGGATTATCCCTGAAAACGGCGGCGAAATATAAAGGTCCTTACGTAGTGTCCGACAAGCTGAAGTACGATCGTTATCTCATAGAAGATTTACCGGAGATCCAACGAAATACCGCCCCTGTTGACCAACTCAAGAGCTTTTTAATAGTCGACAACAGCGAAGAATTTTCTACCGAAGGTTCTGACAGTGAAGGAGAAGTTCCTGGCAACAAGGTAGCCGAGCTTCCAACCAGCGGATCCCGCGAAACGAGGAACGAGTCTAATGACAACGAGGACGATGCACCCCGTAGTAGCTCGCGGCAGCGTAAAAACCCCGACTACTTGCGTTATTAATTTAAACAAAAATATTTAATGTGATGCTGTATTAAACCTTTTATTGTTTTTGTATTGTTAAACCGGAGCTTTAACCCTTAGGATGACCGAATGTAAGCGCCGATTGATAGATGGTGATACGGTCTCCATGAATTGTTTGGGGCTGACCCCGTGCACCCCTCCCCTCTGTTTTTACGATTGTTCGGGCGTCCGAGAGGGTGACCGGTGTTCGGGACTTCTTGTTTTGTTTTGTTGTTCTTTTCCCGCGCCTCATAAAGAGCGGTCATGTAAATTGTCGTATTAAACTTTTACTTTATTTTAACTTTCATCTCGACATGTTTATTCAGTCTTAATCAAATAAATAATTGGCCTGAAAATTACGTTAAAGTCGCTTACATATGCATCTTATGTATGGACTCGCTCAGGGAAATGCGAAGGAAGCGCGGCGCTTGTATCAAGAGCACTTTCCTCAAAGACAGCTTCCTAATCGACAAACTGGAAACATACAACCCACGGGACCTACTACTGCAGAGAGAGAGAGAGAGAGAAAGACGTTCTTGAAGACGTGGAGGAACAAATACTTACTATCCTACGACAAGTACTAGGCAAGTTGGACGTCAATTGCGAGTCGAGGACAACAGTACCACCCATTCCATTTACAAAAGGTTCAACCTTTAAATGAGGCCGATTATCCAAGACTAGTCGAATTTTGTTTCAGGAGCAGACTAACGACGTCAATTGGTTAAGTACGCTCCAAGTTCCTGACGTGGCTAATTTTCCCGAGACGGTATCTTCAATTTACATAATGAGTGGCGGCCATAAAATCCGCAAGCGACTAGCGTAAGGTCACATCAAGTGAAGCTTAGTCTCAACGTCTGGTGCGGAATTGTTGGCGACCATTTAATTGAACCTTATTTTCAACCACCAAGAATAACTGGTGAGTTGCACTTTACCTTTCAACAAGACACGTTATCAGAGCTACTTTGAGACGTACCGCTATCAGTAAGACAACGAATGTGGTTTATGCTCGACGGAACACACCTCATTTCAGCCTTCGGGTTAGAGCTCATCATGATGCCGAGTTTCTTCAGAGGTGGATAGGTCGATGCGGAACTGTTGCATGGCCAGCCAGATACCTTTGAGGTTATATCAAGGACTTGGTATACGAGACTAAAGTTCGAGACGCTGAAGACCTGCGACACAATTCGAAACACGGCAAAAATCTTTCGTCGTGTTCGAGGATCTATCCGAACACGTGTCCAAGCTTGCGTACACGCCAAAGGGGGCCGTTTCGAACAAATTTTGTAAATACAGATATCAATTATCATGTTGTTAGGTAACAGTACATGTAACCTCTGAGAAACCCAGTGCCGGATTACTAGGCATAGGCCTATGGGCTCCCACCACTTACTTTTCATTATTCTCGTGACACAAGCCTAGCTTCGGGACATTGCGAGATTTTCGTTTTTATACTTTCCTTAATTACGTCAAGCATCTGCTTAAGTTTCAGTGCATTAAATTTGATCTCCGATGAGTAGTTCCGCCCGCCGCCGTTAGGGAGCGCAACCCTAGTTTTCGGTCACGAATTCGTAACACGCCTCGAATCTTCGAACGGGTTCAACAATGGTTTGCGTGTGCCGCTGGTGATCATTATGTACATTTTTTGTAACGCAACCAAAACTAGTCAGACTTTCTAATTTATATTAAAAAAATCTTGCGCTCTTGAACTATCGTTGTTCGATGTCTCCGTACAAGTTCCGATCAAATGCTCGAAATATTTATTGTAGTTTTTTAGGATAAACCAGACATGAGACTAACTTCATCAATAAGCAAAACACAATTTCGGTTTCTTGAGGGCATGTTCTGAGTTTTCTTTCCCAGAGCTTCAAAAATGATATCGTTGAAGCGTGGTTCAATAATGATACCTTCTAACCATTTTCTCCGAGTTCTTGGATGCGATAAAACGAACAGTTTTGACAAAAGACGATAGGCTCCGATTAAAAATGGCCAAAGCAATTTTTTTCGGACCATTTTCTGCGTTTTTTTAAGCGGTGGTTATTAGGTATTTGTGACTCAAAAATAGTTTCCTGTTCTTTAGTCAGAAATTCTTTGGCAGATGAAATCAAATTTTTTATTTTTGCTGGTACAGTTTTTGGGAGTTTGGACTATCCACTATCCTTTTTCGGGTCCGGCTTAGTAAAGTAGATTTCACCCTAAGCTTCTTTTTCAATTTCGCTTTGCGAGGAGTATCAACTGATATTGGTTTCGAAGACTGTCCCATTTTATCTAAAAAAAGGGATTTAAGTTAATTAATTAATGATACATCCAAATGTCTCATAACTTAATGTATAATAATAATACCCACCAGTATGAATCATGGTTGGAGATGGAGATTGAAAAGAAGTTCGATTAACTTCAGTTGAAACGGCCTCATCTAAAATATTTATAATAAATACACTAAGGCCTCAAATTACCTCTATCAGTGTTTGACTTACCACTAATTTGTGTTGAATTTAAACTTGAATTGTCAATTCTAGCCAAAATGTTGCGATCTCTCAGATATGACTGTCTAGGTTTTCTCAAGACTATAGGCAAACATTTTATTAAAAATGATACTAGTTATATTGTTAATATTAATAACATTACAGTTATCTTGGTCTTTATTGAACTTGTTACTTTTTAAGTAATAGGCCACAATTTCTACCAGTGGAGGTGGGCGGTGCTCCATGTCGTTTAGATTTAACCATTTTATATAGTAATAATTACTGAAGAACTCATGTTTTTACTTCATCCTCATCCATTAGCAGGTTTGCTGTTGTACGCGTGCCATTACTGAATAAGAATTCGTGAACTAAGCTTTTTGACAAGTTTAAGGGTTTCACAATCAACTAGTGGTTTTGAAAATGTCCCAATGCCACTTAAACCATGATCTAAGGAAAAAGGAACATAATTAATGATTATAATAATGATATCTTCTTTAGTATGTTATTAATGTTATTACCGATTGGGAGAAAATCCTCACTCAATTGATTGTTCACCTTACTGTTAGGCTCCTTTTCCTATCATACAATAATGTACTCCCTTCATTATCATAGCTAAATATATGATTAACTAGCCCTAAAATACAATATGTTAGTCATTAATTAATATAATTTGGTTTTTATGCATAAGAAAGTTACTTGTTAAATCAATCGATGATTTTAAAGGTGTAGATGACATAGGTATTTGAAATGGTATGAGGAATTTCCTGGTGTTATCTATATCATTGATCAATTGATTAACCTTTATTTTCTGTACAGTTTTGCAGTAAATCTGTAACATATTAAAAATAAGTACTTATGAGTAGATAGGCACATCTGAAATATTTTGATTTCTACAAAAGAGATGACTTCGTAGAAAGCAATGAAATCGAAATTGAATACTAAGATGAAAGTAAAGTTTATTTTTTGTTTAAATCTTGAAATAAACCATTGTTTACAGTTAAATAATTTTTTATTGTTTCATAATTTTACTATATATTGAAATTCACTGTTTAAGTATGTTACCTTGGCTATATGTAAAACACTCGTCATCATTAAAAGATGACGGCCCCCACTCCAAAGAGACGTCGAAGATCTACAAATTGTCGTAACGCAGATCTCAAGGTCATTCGTTTCGATGACGTTAAAAAAAGTGGAAACATTAGAAACGCAATATCGTTTAGTTATGTTTAGCAATTCTTTTTCTTTTAACGTCATAGGTCCTATGGTATCGGTGATATTTCCCGGGTAAAATAATAACCTAAAGTCCTAAACCTACAGTCAAAACGTGGAGAAAGGGGGGTGGAGAGGAACAGACGGAATTTTTCTAGTTCGAGCCCTTACCAGTCTCTCCCACGAGCGGGTTGAAGAAGGGGGAAGAAAATAAAGGGGGCGGCGGTTCTCAACTCGAGGGCTCCCGGTTTCTATGGTTACGAATTTTTGCGTCCCTTTTTTACAACATTTCATCGCGCCATCTGCCAGGTTTTTTCCGGCGGAGTATTTGTAATATTTGAAAACACGTGATCATTCATTTTTGCGTCTCAAGCGGGATTTTCCAACAGATAGCTTCTGTGTCTTAAAAGAATATCCAACCATGATCCAACAAAGATGAATAAAAGGGTCATGGATCACAATTACTGTAAAGTTAATAATAAAAACAGAAGAAGAAAGGTATTGTAAATTATAAAGTTCAATAATTTACCTGCTAAGCTTTAATTAAATCTATGCTTTGGTTTTTCCTTTTTAGGCTCGCGATTTGACGTGGCTTTTTTATTATAATAATGGCGATCTGCGTAAATGGTTTACGAGTTTAGGTTATCATTATAAATTAAGGTAATTAGTGAGGAATAATGGTGAGATATTGTGTGTACCGCAACTGTAAGAATCGTGACAAAGCCTATTCTAAAAAGAAATTGGCTTTGGAAACTTCAACCCCAGGAACAATCTGTTTTTTCCCTGTGCCAAAACCAACAACAGAATATGAGAAATGTGTCAGACAAACAACTGATGTTAAAAAACATCACTATGTCTGTTCTAATCATTTTGTGGGTGGTGTTGGGCCGACAATTGACAATCCGGACCCTATCTCCAACTCTGAAGAATGTTTCGAGTTTGAGGAACTACAGGTAGGTTGAATCATGTGATTATTCATTTCATTTGTTATTCTAATGTTTTTAACCAATAAATTTTCAATAGACAGCTCCAGTGGGTACAGTACAATTAAATAACATCTGTAGGCAAAAGATTGAGACCCCAATCCCAACTATTTCAAATTCTGAAGTTAAAGAGACAACACCTGTTGATTTGGCCCTTTACGAAAATATAGTAAGTCACATAACAGTCTTCAATATTTAAATATAAATATTAAAAATAGAATATTGTAATCCTTAGGTAATTGAGCGTTCTGATGGATATTCTGAGCTTCAAGACATCACAATACCATCTATAGGAAATTCTGGAGATAAAGAAATTTCATCTCCATTTATCGAAAATCTTGGAGATAAAGAAATTTCAGTTCCATTTTTCGGAAATCCTGGAGGTAAAGAAACGGCGGTTCCATCTAACGGAAATCCTTGTGATAGAGAACTGTCAATTCCAACTATCGATAATTCTGAAGTTAGAGACACGCTAGTTACACCTATTGAATCTCTTGGAAATCTCGCTAAAGACTTTTTAAATTACCAATTAAGCAATATAGAATCAGTTAAATGGAGCATGGAGACAAAATACGGAACTGCTGATAATATCAACCATATAACAAGCTTAATCTTCAAAAGCTGCGAGTTTATGAAGGTCATTTTAAAATCAACTATGATTATTGCTGTGGCAGTTTCTGATAGGGAAATTCCTGATAGTCATGTTGCGCTTAACAGCTCTTCTGTTAATTTTCACAAGCCAATTAAATCATTAGGTGATTTAATTGACATTTTGTTAGAATTAGAAAGTTGGAATTGCTTCCAAGTCATTCAGGGGGAATTGTTCGCCTCTTTTAAAGACAGCTATCTGACATCAGTTTACGTTTGCTCATCTAGCCAGTCTTTAAAATCTGAAAAATGTCAAAGGATTTTCCTGGAAGAAAATAAGCTTTGTCAGAATTGCCGCTTGTCAAAGAGAGTTTTAGAAAGAAGAAAACAAGGAGAAAAGAAACGACAAAATACTGTTAACCCTAATAGAAAATTCACCAACATTCGATTCCTAGATTCGCAACTACTTCGGAAGAAATATGACTATTTATACATAACAAATTCAGTACAAAAAAGGAAAATCAAACAGATGGAAGAGAAAATTAAGAAAAGCTATCAGAAAGATGGCATTTTTATGACTCGAGAAGAAAGCGCTGACTTTGAAGAAATTTTACAAAAAAATCCTTTTCATAGCAAAACCGTTTTCCAAAAGTATTTTTTACGAGAGCAAATAAAATTAAACTCATCAAACAAATCAAGACCACGTAAATGGCACCCTGCTATAATACAGTGGTGTCTTTCCATAAAAGCTAAGTCATCAACTACATATGAAGCGTTAAGGCAAGCTATTCCATTGCCTTCAAAACGGACTTTGTTCAATTATTCAGTTGATATTACATCGAGAAGTGGTTTTGACGAAGCAACATTGTTGGAAATGAGTAGGAAAATTGATTTGGAATCTCTAGAAGAACACCAGAAACACTTCTCATTAATTTTGGATGAAATTCAAGTGAAACAAGATCTTGTATTTAGAAGTAATTTAGGGGAACTCATAGGTGCCACCAATCTTAACACATTTAGGAACAAAGTAGCAGAAATTGGGAAGCAAATTAACATCTCTACTGAAGAAACAAATAATAATCTAGATTTAGCCACACACGTATTGCAACTAATGGTCAGAGAAATAACAACAAACTTTAAGTATGCTTACGCATATTTTCCTTGTGATAAACTTCGGGCTGAAGACATATACTCTATATTATGGGAAGCGATAGAGCATTTACAAGGAGCTGGCTTTAAAATTATCTCGGTTGTATGTGATAAGGCTGCTACCAATCAAAAACTAATTAAATTTTGTACAGAGAGTGAAAAACATTTACATCAAGATGAAGTAGGCTATCGCTGTAGAAATCCCTTCAATAATTTTGAACCATTATACTTTGTTTCTGACGTTTGCCACTGTGTTAAGACGGCAAAGAATGGATTAGCAAATAGTGGAAAACTGAAAAGACACAAAGATGGAGTTTCAAGACCAATCAGGTTGCTTAAGAAAAATGGCAAATATTTGCTATGGAAACATATAATTGATAAATTTGAACGAGATTCTTCCTCATTATTAAAGCTTGCACCCAAACTTACGTATAATCACGTTTACCCAAATGCATACAGTTGTATGAAAGTGAAATTATGTGTTCAAGTTCTGAGCAGCACCCCAGCTAATGCGATGGATGAACTTGTGGGGAGTGAAGCCTCAGAAACCGTAAAATTTCTACGGATTTTTGATCATTTTTTTGACGTCCTAAATGTATCAAATTGTTCCAACGTCAAGAGAAAATTAAAACCAGCTTTAGCTCCCTTCCATAGTTTGGATGATTCGCGTTTTGGGGTAATATATTTCATTTTGTTTAAAATGTAAATGATTTCCAAATTTAATTCCAATTTAGTGGTTGCGAAAAGATTTCCTCGGATATCTGGACGAATGGGAGACTGAAGTTAATATGATAGAAGTAGATGACGTTGACCGCTCAAAAATGCTCCTTAGTAGAGAAATGTGTGGGTCTTCGTCAAAAGCGTAATATTGTATTATTATAAAGACACTTCCTATTCTTCTATTTTTATTTTAGTTTATTCAACAATAGACCTCATTAAATACATGTTGAAGAAGGGAGCACCTTTCGTGTTAGCAGCTAAATTTAATCAAGACCCTGTCGAGCAGTATTTTAGCAAGCAAAGGGCGGCATCTGGAGCTGGTGAAAATCCTACTGTTAGCCAATATGGTCAAGGTGTAAAGAGGATCAAACTGATGAAATCCCTTATTCCAAAAACTAAAAATGGAAACTCTTAGAAAAAAAGCAGCTCGTGATGCCCTTCGTTTTTAATTTTTATTATTAAAAAAAAAACGAAATTAAGGAAAAGAAGTTATCAGATAGTAATGTATACTTAATGAGGAGATGGAGGGGCTAGATTTCACGCTACACTGTTGCCATCCCCTACAATATCTCTAGAACACATCGTAATGCATGTGCTTGTCAGCGAGAGAAAGTGTTGGGGATGACAACAGTGCAGTGCAAAATCTAGATAATCCAAATCCTCATTAGGGAAAATGCATCTTAAAAATTGAAAAATATCTGATAACTTCTTTTCATTCACATCTAATAATACTGGTTATTGTTTTTTTTACAGATTTAAATAAAATCTTCTTTTGAGTAATGACTTTCAATTCATTTCTAATTCCACTGCTATTTATAGTATCTTTTTTATGGGTCTGGATATTTATTTTGATTTTCCTCGTTAGTCCTTTCAAATGACAATTTATTAGAATTTGAAAACATCTCAGCTTAGCATTTCTTGAATTTTCCAAATCATTTCCCCATAATTCATTCCACAATTCATTAACAACGGAGTCTTTATTCAACTCCCCCTTTATGTAGGTATTTCTTGTTTCATTAACTCTTAATGGTTCTTTTGAGTCCATAAATACACAAATAATATCAGATACCTTCTTAAAAAAATTATAGGCTTTTTCTGATAAATACAAGAGACCACCCCGGTCTTGCTTTTGCGTCCAAACGTGGTAGTATTGATTGGCTTCAGATTTCTTAATTAAACAGTTCCACCAAAACACTTCACAGTCGTAAAAGCCAATTAGCTGGTCTAAAGTATAACCAGCTACCTGGTGTAAAGTATTGGCTTTTTTTTTTCACATCAGAAGCGCTTAGCTGGCACGCAAAAATGTTTGAACGTTTAGTTTCATTACTGGTTAGAGGTGTATTTTCTATTTCAATTTTAGAATAGCAGGTAAAGAGTTCATCAAAAAAGCGGACTAGAAATATAGCAATAACAAGATCTTGGCCCTCATTGTTCAGTTCTTTAAATTTTGATAGTTCAAGGAATGACACCTTTAATTGGCTATAAAAACTGCTTTCGGTCATCAAAAGATTCCGGTTAAAGGTAAATCTTGTTTTATCCAGCAGGCCATTACTAGGATCGGCAAATATATCTAAATAGTTTACCGCCTCTTCGGTTAGCTGGCAAATTGTTTCATTTTGTATTTGTTTGAGGGCACTCTATTTTCAGAAAATTTAGGAAGTTTCAGCTAAATTACCCAAGAAAAAATTCGATTACATCTAAACTTACGACTATTTCTTCTGGTCTTCGTTGAAAGGTTACTGATTTTAACTTTGAAGCCTTGAGTAAAATATCTTTGAGGTTATGCCTAACGAAATTCTCGTCAAATCGCGAGCCTAAAAAGGAAAAACCAAAGCATAGATTTAATTAAAGCTTAGCCGATAAATTATTGAATTTTATAATTTACAATACCTTTCTTCTTCTGTTTTTTATTATTAACTTTACAGTAATTGTGATCCATGACCCTTTTATTCATCTTTGTTGGATCATGGTTGGATATTCTTTTAAGACACAGAAGCTATCTGTTGGAAAATCCCGCTTGAGACGCAAAAATGAATGATCACGTGTTTTCAAATATTACAAATACTCCGCCGGAAAAAACCTGGCAGATGGCGCGATGGAATGTTGTAAAAAAAGGACGCAAAAATTCGTAACCATAGAAACCGGGAGCCCTCGAGGTTGAGAACCGCCGCCCCCTTTATTTTCTTCCACCCGCTCGTGGGAGAGACTGGTAAGGGCTCGAACTAGAAAAATTCCGTCTCTTCCTCTCCACCCCCCTTTCTCCATGGTCAAAATCTCCAAGAAAAAATTCACGCAAATCCACAAAGCAAAGAAATTACTCGTAATTCGCAAAACAAAGAGTTATACTACCACAAAATATGTCTTGTTTCATGAATAAAGGTAGGCGAAAGATTAATACTTCCATTTAGTTTTGTTCTATAATAATTATGCGTATGACCATTATTATATTTAAATAATTCGAACCAAACTTCGGTCACGAGAAAACCGCTCTCTATACAAGTTGGAAAAGATACATTTTATGGTGCAATAGAATACCAGACGAAACATAATTAATCTATGGGCGTAATTACAGCGTAAAACATTTGAAATTGCTATTAAACTTTAATAAAATTACTGGAAAAATTATCTAATCCTCTAAAACCTTGTTTACACTTTATAATAATCAAAAAAGTCATAGTCATGTAAAAATAAGAAGAAAACTAAACTACATAGATAGCGGGATGATATTCCGATATTTTAGGTTTGGTTTGTACCTCAATATTCCTTCTGCTATGTATTTTCAAGTTTTATATCAATCGATAGAACACTTTTGAAGAATCATTGACGTTAATTTCTGTAACCTTTTTAAGGAATTCGTCATACAATTGATGGACGGAAATATTCGTAGCCCTTGCTCAAAGATATTAATTCACCAAGGCGGGGGAAGATGGCGACAAAATGCGAGTCGTGGCCTTTCGTGGCGTGAATTAAATCCGAGAGAGGGGGTTACATACGGGGGAAAGAAAAAATTGAAAAATGGGGGAGATTCGAATTCAGAATGGAAACCCTTTCCCTTTAGTCAATCACAAAATCGTTATTTAACACTTATAGATAAACACTACACAAAGTAATAAAATTTGGGGGGAAAAACAGATATTATGGTTCTTTTGATTAGTAGGATAGTTAGGCCATCGCTATTACTATTTATTATTTTTACTTTTAAGCGGGGGATAACATGCACACTAGAGACAAAAAATTAAAACACTCTGACTAATTGGTTAATTAAAAGTTTCTCTTAAGGTTCTCAATAGGATCAGTCTCAACTTCTTTTCGTTCTGACGTTCTGATCAGCGGGGGGAAATAAAATAAACAATATACACTAAACTCTGATAACTACAATTAAAATGAAACACTACAATTACGGCTGACTCCAAAACTTGACAAAAATACTACAGCGAGGGGAAAAACATGAACGGCGTAGTAACCTCGGGTTTCGATCTAGAATATCTGGCTAGGCGAGAGGTCGGATCTCATATCGTCGGATGCTGACTCTCGGAATCATCGGAAGATCGGTGATCATCGGCGAATTAACTCGTTCGAGGGGACTCATGAAACGGCTCTGGTTGACTGTCCGAAGATTTAGTTTCATCCGAATTAACTTTTGTGGTATAGAGGGGTCTGACGGTCGAGACCGCGCATAGATTTAGCGGACGGTCATTCCGGACTTGGGCTCCGGAAGTTCATCTCGGGTCCAGGTAGAGTTTTCTCCTCAATCGTGGCATTGGCAGACTTCTGTCCAGTTCTGTCAAATTCTCTCAAGTTCCCTCTTTTTGGGGCTCTGTCTCTTGGTTTTGTTTGGATTTTGGGGGCGGGGTTGAAACAAAAAGCAACTGGTGACCTCCCATTTTACTTAGGTCATTGGTGTATTTAAAACTCGTGTCTAGTCATGCGGTGGTGACGTTGTCCGATTTACGAGAGGTCGCATGGGATTGCGGGGGGGGGGGGGGAAATGCCAGACAGTCTCGAGGTTCCTGATTTTCTGTCTCCAAGCGGAAACGTCCGGGTGCCCTCTCGACCCTGTGGCGACGGCCTTGGAGAACGTGCGCTTTTTCTTGGGTTATCACTACCTGGTAGTGGGCCAGAGGCTCGCGAACATGATAAGTTTTACATGGGATCGCTGTTAGCTGAGGGGATATTATTGGTCTAGTTTGGAAAGTTGTTGGGAAAAATCTGGTTCGAGATGGCTTGGAAGGTATTGCACCACGGTAATACGACGAAAGGAAATACGCCAATTAGCTCTATAATGCGAGGGCTCTAATCTTAGTATTGCTGAAGGCAGGATTTCGTTTATAATTTATTTTAAGAGAACGGTTTAATTGATTAACTTAATTTTTATATTTAAGGGTAGGTTAGTCCAAATCATATGAGCTATGTAAATTATACGGGATTTCTATGTACCAGTCATAAATTATTCAAGTTCCTAAGTTTAAGTTAATTTTAATTATTTCTAACTCGCGGGGGTAGTTTTTATGTATTAGAACGGAAAATTATAAGACGTTTGGTATATGGTACGTTACGAGGGGTTAAAATTGATTAAATTAATACAAAACAATATGTTCAAGACCAGATTGGTCTGACGCGGGGGCTTTGAGAATCGGTAGTCAGAGTGCGGGGGGGGGGGAATGTAATAACAAAGTAAATAACACACAGAAAAAATTAAAAAATGTAAGTATGTGGGGGGAAATGAACCTGAAGGGTTACATTTCAATAAGATTGACCGCGTCATAATTTCATAAATCCAAATGAAAATAATGGACGTGGTCCATTTTCAACGCCTTCAATGTTTCGTCTATTTAGAAGGTGCATTTTTACAATTCATATCAATCGATAGAACACTAGAAATGCCAGAAACGGTTGGTAACACAGATGACGCGTAGTCTTGGCGAATTCGCGCTGCTCTCAAGACTAGCCCGACTGGGTGGTTTTTGAATTAAACTTGTCCAAAAACTCTTTGGCTTTCCGGGACTACCAGCAGTACCTGTTTTTTCCCAATATGGCGTCTGTGACATCATCTACCTAAAGCATGCATAACAGTCTAAAATACAATTAAAATGCATGACTTTGGTACATTTGATCCTAGCCAACAATATTCAATTTCATTCAGAAATCACTTTGATCAGGGTTGATTGGTAATCTTGGAATTTCATTTTGTTCAGGCCTTTATAACAGTGGTCTTCAAACGATAAGGAATGATTAATATCTTCCCAATCGTAGCACAGGGACCACAGAGGTCCTATTATTCCTATAAAATCCTATATTTTAAAAAATGTCCTATAACATCCTATATTTTTAGCAAAATCCCAAAAAAGTCCTATATGAAATCCTATAATTTTGATATTTTGCACATTTAAAATCTCGCCACTCAGTTAAATTGCTAGATTTAGCTATAGGATAAATTCCTATATCAAGTCATTTTAGTTTACACTTTAGTTATATATTTTTATTGTATATTTTTGTGGTAAAATGGTTTAAATAGTTCGTATTTTTTAAGTGAAAACCAAAAATTTATTTATCTAAATATAGATTTCGTTTTTAAATGCATATAGCTAGTAAATTAAATAGCATATATAGTCCTATAAAATCCTATCATTTTGTAAAAATAGTCGTATAAAGTCCTATAATTTTAGAAATATAATCCTATTGTTCCCATAAAAATATTGAAAATTTGAGTGGGGGCCCTGGTAGCAGCGAGACAGATTCATCAACCAAAAGAGACTTCGCGCAAAACGTAAAGTTTGAAACTGGCAAAATGAGCAGCCGCGAAGGGAAGAAACACAAGTGCACTGATTTTTTTCCCACGAACATAACGGGAAATCAAAAGGGACGGTAGTCCCTATGCAAGGTCCGGTAGAGTAGAGCACCTACCCGGGCACTTGCTATATTATCTCGAGTCAGAATGAAGCCGATTTTATCCCCTCGTATCTAAAACACTATAGGACGTATCAAAACAAGTGATGTATCGTTTGAAAGGTTACAGGCACGCGACAAACATATACTAATTCCATCGAACAGGGTTGAGGCGACGTTTCGTAGTAATGGGGCAAAGTAAGGCTTAATTTTTCTTCTTCTTCTTCCTATTCTTCCATCTTCTCCTCGCAGACCGCTCTACAGCAAAAACTACTGAACCGATTTAAATTAAATTTCGTATACAGTTTCAAATTAAGCTCCCATTGTGTCCTGCCGAAGGAGAAGTTCATATCTAGTATAGTTCTTGAGCTATGGTGACAAATGTACAGTTCAGCGAGTCGATAACGAAACCATGGAGTAGTAAACACATAAGAAGTACTAAACCGGAGCGATCAGCGATTTAAAAAAATTAATGCAAAAGGTTTGATGGTTGATTCTAGGTGAAAAAGTGGCGCTGTGTTCGAAAAAATAGTCTTAAAGGTTAAAATGCCCGCTATGACGGATATACTTGGAAACTATGTATGCAACAAATTTATAGGTGGATTGTAGGTAAAAAGGGGCGCTGAGTTCGATAACAATAGTCTTGCGAGTGTCAGGGTGGGGTTGTCCGCCATAGGGCTTGTCGATAAATAAGTCCAGTTTATGACGTTTATGGGAATATAATTACAGATCTTGTCCTAGGGCAATATATTAATCATTCCAATGTTACTGATTTATAGGTTGTTTCTAAGTGAAAGAGGTGCAGTGAGTTCGAAGTGTCTCGCCAGTATCAGGGTGGGCAGTGTGCCACCAGAGGGCGGTAAATGATGCCAATGAGTAATAAACACAGTTTAAAACGTGTATAGTTTAATAACAATCGTACAAGCTTATTTATTAACATTAAAAAATGAATTAAAGAGCAAAATGACGTCACGTTTTCAAAAAATTAACGTAAACAATATCTAAACGTACACAATGTTGGCGAAAGAGCTAGGCAGTTCTCAATATTTTAAATAGGTGAAAGTTCACTTTCCAATTTTGTTTATAAATATTATTTCCGCTTTGTTACGTTTGAAGGTATTATAATAACTTCACTGCTATTGTTATAAACAAAAAGGCGTAAAATCCAACCAAAAACCATTCGGTTAAAAATTGCAAGGTCCTTTTAAACAAAAACGTCACGTCCTACATTACTCTAGGCCATTAAAGTAGTGAAATCAAATAACGGGCAAGATCTGTAATTATATTCCCATAAACGTCATAAACTGGACTTATTTATCGACAAGTGATGTGCTCTGAAGTAATATGCTAGACCTTGCGCGTCCTAAGTGTTTTACTGAGTTAAAATCCTTTGTACAACCATAAACCATTTCAAAGAGAATGGCTAATATTAGAATCGCAGTGTATCAAATATATTGTTTAGATCGAAATACATTATCTACTTTGTTTAAATTTACTCTTTTACCTTAAAACCATAATTAAATAAAGCATGATAAAATACCTTTTCGCGTATTTTATCATCCTTCTCACAGTCCATAGGTGGTTTCTTCTTAACTTACATTAAATAAAGCAGACAAGTTGGTGACTGCAGTAATTACGTCACTGCAGTAAACAACTTGTCTGCTTTCAGTAATTTGCCAGTTTCAGTAGTCGAACCGTCACCTATCGATTATGTACAAAAAAGTTCGAGTACCACTAGTACGGACAGTTTCAGTAATTTTCTCGAGTGTTTTTATTTTGCGAGAACGAAAGAAAACTTTAAAGTCGGGAGGTTGAAATGGTCCCGTGATTAGGTAATGCTGCCATCTACATCGTTTTAAGGAACTAATTCTTGATATTGATGCTTGCCTTTCGTCCGCTATGTTGTAAATTTTTTGATTTGTTCACTCTTTATACATTGTTAAGAAAACGTTTTAACTGATATTGTATCATTAGAATCGTTACCGCTAAGCTAATAAATGGTTGTACAAAGGATTTTAACTCAGTAAAACACTTAGGACGCGCAAGGTCTAGCATATTACTTCAGAGCACATCACTTGTCGATAAATAAGTCCAGTTTATGACGTTTATGGGAATATAATTACAGATCTTGCCCGTTATTTGATTTCACTACTTTAATGGCCTAGAGTAATGTAGGACGTGACGTTTTTGTTTAAAAGGACCTTGCAATTTTTAACCGAATGGTTTTTGGGTGGATTTAATTGATCGTAAAAGAAAACAAACCGGAGATAAACCATTTCAGTGTGACCAATGTAATTACGCATCTACGCGAAAAAAACTATTTTATTAACCACAAAAGAACTCACACGGGTGAAAAACCCTTCCGATGTGACCAATGTAATTACGCATCTGCCCAAAATAGCAATTTAATTACCAACCAAAGAACCATTTCATTGTGACCAGTGTAGTTACGCATGTTTAGAAAAGAGCTATTTGAATTGCCATAAAAGAACTCACACGGGCGAGAAACCATTTCAATGTGCTCTGTGTACTTACGTATGCACTCAGAAAGCAGTTTGTTAGCCCACAAAAAAACTCATACGAGTGAAAAACCATTCGATTGTGACGAATGTAATTACACATCTGCGCAAAAAAGCAATTTAATTACCCATCAAAGATCTCACATGGGTGATAAACCAGGGTTTAAAAAAACCCGGGTTTTTTTTTAATACCCAGCCCAGTGGGTTTTTTCGGGTTTTATTGAGTATTTATGGGTTTTATTGGGTTTTTTATTATAAAAATATTAAATATATTATGTTTATTAAATTATTATTGTTTATTAAATATATTATGTTTATTAAATATATTATGTTTATTAAATATATTATGTTTATTAAATATATTATGTTTATTAAATATATTATGTTTATTAAATATATTATGTTTATTAAATATATTATGTTTATTAAATATATTATGTTTATTAAATATATTATGTTTATTAAATATATTATGTTTATTAAATATATTATGTTTATTAAATATAATAACAATTTAATTTTACAATTTTACATGTGAAAAGGCAATGAAACTTGTGAAAGTCTATAGATATTTCCGCGCTGAACCAAAACACTGGTAATAGGATAATAGTCTAATAGAGTAGTAACACGCTGTAGCTTTGGCCATGGCCGCCATTTTGGTCGCAACTTTTTAATCTATAGGAAAGAGCATGGGTGACGTACTAGGACGTCACAGTGCCATTACTCTATAAAGATTGAGATATAAGGTTGTTTAGATAATAAAAGTAATAATAATCTTACTCTGAGTAAGTTAGTCTTTTTAAGTTCTTTACAAGTTGTAAGAATATTTTTAAATTTCTAAGATAATAAATATCTAAAAAGTTTCCACTCGTGTTTTTTAAAATTCAAAACTTTGAATGGGGTTTTTTAAGTGGATTTTTAAGTGGGTTTTTTAAGTGGGTAATACCCAAAAAAACCCATGGGTTTTTTTGGAATGGGTTTTTTTTAATTCGAACCCTGTGAGAAACCCTTTAAATGTGACCGATGTAATTACGCGTCTGCGCGTAAGATTTATATGATTGACCACAAAAGAACTCACTCGGGCGAGAAACCCTTTCAACGTGACCAGTGTAATTACGCATCACTCAAAAATCCCATTTGTATTCCCACAAAATAACTCACACAAGAGAGAAACCCTTTCAACGTGACCAGTGTAATTACGCATCACTCAAAAATCCCATTTGTATTCCCACAAAATAACTCACACAAGAGAGAAACCCTTTCAATGTGGCCAGTGTAGTTACGCATCTGCATTCAAGAACTGTTTGAATGCCCACAAAATAACTCACACGAGAGAGAAACCATCTGAATGTACAAGCGTGGATACCGGGTAAGATACCTGATAAATTTAATTCACCAGGAAAAAGCGCGTAACGTTCAGTGGGCAAGGATACAAAAGTACCCAATTGGCGACCTTGACCTCGCCACGGAAAGAACCCTCCGAGCTCACCTCGAATTCATGGTCTTCCCGCAAACCAAAGTGGCGCTTCGACCAGTCATGACCCAGATCCACGACACAGAACACCTTCACGACCATGGCTGATTGAGAGCCTTTGTCGTCAATGGGGAGTTAGGTCTGGTTCGGCGCAGCTACGGCGCGTGACAAATGAACAGATTCAATCTTGCACCGAAATCCCCGACCCTGCCCACGTCGTACAAGCGCGACCAAACCCATAAAGAGGGAAGTGGTCATTGGCACTGACAGCCTCGCAGTCGATGTCAGCGCCATCAAAAAAGAGCCCCTTTGCGACTTCATGGAGCTTGTGGGTGTTCCGTCTGTCGGCAAACAAGAAGATTTGGGATATTGGCCATCTGAAGATAACAGCGAGGGTGTCTCAATGAACGCGAACATTCTTGTAAAGGTCGAACGCGCTTCCGAAGAAAACTTCTGATTTAGAAGCAAACTCACGAAACAGTTGGTTTTTCTGTCCTTTGAATATCATGTTTTTAATTAGGAAGTATTCCAAGACGTGTTGGCTTTTTCAGACATCGTTCATAAATTCAACAAGATTGATTGCTTTTTCTTATCAATTTTAAAAGAATTGTTCCCGGCTCGCTTGTACATACAATAAAAATAAAAATGAAGAGTTTCCACTATTGTACAATTAAAAATATTTATTTACAAACACTACAGCCGTTTCGAGACGACGCTCGCGTCTCTTCGTCAGGTGTATACTAAAATCTTGGATTAAAAACGTGTTAGTGGATATTGCACTCTATCTTCCCCAATGCATTCTCTGGCGCCTTACGAATGGCTCAAAAAAATCGGGGTGAGGTGGGGTTGTCATGGAAACGGTGATACAAGTAAATCTCGGTGCATGCGCGATTACTCGTAACGTGCAGTGATTTGAAAAAGTTACTGGTTTCTTCGCCATTTAGATCCTTGATTACCTAAGCCTTATCCTTGTTGGTATGAATATTTTGTGGTAAATATAGATATTAGCAGAGATTTTAAATATTTGCGCTAACTTGAAATTGAATATAATGAGAAGAACTAAGCACTGTGTTTATCTCAAATGTAACAGCGACTCCAGGTATGATAGGAAACCACATATGTTCGGGGTATCCTTTTTCACTTTCCCAAAACCAAAAAGAACACCAGAAACTTTCCAAAAATGGTTCAATTGGTTAAGGCAAGTTAGGAAAGATTTCCAATGTAAAAACATCACAAGAAATACACATATATGCTCAAAACCCTTTGTTGGGGGTAAAGCACCATCAAAAGAATTTCCGGATCCCTTTCATTTAAAAGTAAGCTCATTTTTAATTACCTATTATTCACTTTGACTTTCATCAAAAGTTGACTCAGAGGTGTCACAATCCAAAATCTAATCAAGTTTTGAATCATTATGATTTATTCCTAAAAACTGATTCCAGCCATTGAAACTCATACCTAAAATTATTAAGACTATATGAAATCTTACAGTGCGTTATAAATACGAAAGAATAGAAGTTTGATTACGTTTTAACGTACTGAAAACTGATATAACGTTTTTGATCCAAGCTGTTTAATTCCTTAAACCTAAAACGCCCCCTTGTTTGTATCACCAAACGCTAAAATCCGATAGATGGCGCGAGCGGCATCTCAGACTTTTGAAAATCACCAAATTCCCGGAGTGCAATATCCAGTAACACATTTTTAATCCAAGCTAAAACGGTCTTAAAATCGCAGCGACAAGTAATATTTTTTTTAAATTTAACAAACCCGACAAAAAATTACATATTGAAAACAAGTTGGCAAGCCAAAATATACCTCTCCTCGGAATAATTGTCCCTAGTGGTATTAATCTCTCGAGATAACCCTTAAAGATATATCTCCGCAATTCAGATTTATTTTCTAAAAACGTAATCCCGGTTCTATCCCGCACGGTAAACAATTTAATTATAATTAAAATAATTGAGACGAAACAACAGAGTTTACTTTATTCAAAATATTATAAACAGTGAGTTAGACGAACTAGAACAACCCACAATTGAATTTAACCCTATTTACAGAACAAGTTTATCAGTTAAATGTAATACGAAGCAAATTTTAATGAAATAAATATCTACAGAGGGTATTTGTATTTTTCTCGCTTACGAAATAACAACACAAAAAACCTTCTTTAAACCACTTCACACCAAAATGATAATTAAAAGCCAACAATACTGCCCAAAAGCTCAACACAATAGAAAAAATTTATAATAATATCCCAATCAATCAGACTTCAGGATCAAAATAGCTCATAGAAAAATATTATTACGCAGTCAAGTAATAAATTAATTCAAAACCAAGCAACAGAAAATAGAAAATCAAGAAGCGCAACACCTTACCATTCACAAATACGAATTTTCGACGTTATTATAATGAAACCGGATAAGCTTTAAGCCACGATGTAACCACTTTAAAGGTTCCACTAAAACTGAACGTTTTCGAAAAATAAACTTAAAAAACCAACAATACCCAAGAATAGACAAAAAACAACGTTATCTGGATCACTAAAAATAACATAAATCCCTTACTTTGCCTGAAACCCAGATACTTTTTATATTTTAAAACAAGATTTGACCTTTAAAATTTCATATGTAAAAAATGTAGACTTTAAAAATTAAAAAAACAAAGTTCAATTAACAATATATACAGATATTGTATTAATCCGTTTAGTAAAAGAACCCGCCTTATCATAATGGTTCCTTTACTTTAAAATTTACCTTAAGGAAGTCAATGGCTCGGCGGTGAACTATTCGCATTGTTACAATGCGACCCGAATTCATTTCCTGATCACGATCAAATTTTACATTAATATAATCTATAAATATTTAATTAAATATAAGATTAATATAATCTATAAATATTTAATTAAATATAAGATTAATATAATCTATAAATATTTAATTAAATATAAGATTAATATAATCTATAAATATTTAATTAAATATAAGATTAATATAATCTATAAATATTTAATTAAATATAAGATTAATATATTCTATAAATATTTAATTAAATATAAGATTAATATATTCTATAAATATTTAATTAAATATAAGATTAATATAATCTATAAATATTTAATTAAATATAAGATTAATATAATCTATAAATATTTAATTAAATATAAGATTAATATAATCTATAAATATTTAATTAAATATAAGATTAATATATTCTATAAATATTTAATTAAATATAAGATTAATATATTCTATAAATATTTAATTAAATATAAGATTAATATAATCTATAAATATTTAATTAAATATAAGATTAATATATTCTATAAATATTTAATTAAATATAAGATTAATATATTCTATAAATATTTAATTAAATATAAGATTAATATATTCTATAAATATTTAATTAAATATAAGATTAATATATTCTATAAATATTTAATTAAATATAAGATTAATATAATCTATAAATATTTAATTAAATATAAGATTAATATAATCTATAAATATTTAATTAAATATAAGATTAATATATTCTATAAATATTTAATTAAATATAAGATTAATATATTCTATAAATATTTAATTAAATATAAGATTAATATATTCTATAAATATTTAATTAAATATAAGATTAATATATTCTATAAATATTTAATTAAATATAAGATTAATATAATTTATAAATATAAGATTAAATAAAATATTAATATAATTTATAAATATTTTATTAAATATAAGATTTATATAATTTACAAATATTTAAAATTATGTAGAATAAATTATAGTACCTAACGTTATAACTTTGTAAAGGACATTCGCCAAAGCTGTTTTTTAGAAAAAATAGTGATCGTACGGGGACCACGACCCCGACCCGGTAAGTCGGGGATCCCCGGGTTTTCAACCCCAACCCGAGTCGGGTCGGGTTGTTAAATTTTTGGGTCGGGTTTTTTTTAGTCGGGTTTTACAAATAAAAAAAAATAATAAACTCCCGAGAGAGTGCTTAGCTAGTTTTAGCTACAGCCTACAACCAAAACGGCGAAGGAAGGGGCAAGCCAGTGGCCTTATCTCTCGGCGACTTCTCTCGTTCGAATTTACAAAGGTCGCGTAATCACACTTTTGTAAAATATTATACACTTATGGTTTTACTTTTACTTTTAAATAGTCGGCCGTTGAAGCGACTACTCTCGTCACTTTTGAAATTAGAAAACGCTTAATAATAAAAATTCCAAAAAACCCGGACCCGGACCAGACCCGACCCGGTTTATCGGGGTTTTTTCTCTCCCCGACCCGGACCCCGACCCCGACTCAAATGTCACCCCGTACGATCAATAAGAAAAACACTGAGAGTTAACAAGCGTTGGTGGCTGAGTGGTTAGAGTAAATCTTTTGCACGAGGCAGACCCGGGTTCGATTCCCGGCCGGCGCCAATAAATCGCAAATTGATACTAAGACGAATACCGTGTACAATCGGTGGAAGCCCTGCCATTGGACGTTGAGAGGTTGCATAACACTCAGCACTCGGTCCGTCCCAAAGTCATTAAGAAGAAGTTGGAGAGAAAACTCCCGTACAAACACAACAGACTCAACATCCACAACCATCATAACACAAACACAACAAACTCAACACCCACAACCGTCCTAACACGAACTCAACATCCACAACCATCATAACACAAGCACAACAAACTCAACACCCACTACCGTCATAACACGAACTCAACATTCACAACCTACACAAAAACATTACAGTAAGGAAATATCCAATCAAACTGAATTAAAACTTTGTCCCCTCGTAGAGGTAATATATATACAGAGGCACTCGATCAATGTAAATGTTTAAAAAACAGACTCATATTGGTATTATTTAATGGTGTAGAGGGCCATCTTCCCGATTAATTAGTAGATCGTGGTTTTTTAACTTAATTATTTCTATTGATTCCCTTAGGTTGAGTTTAATACGATGGTTTAGGCTTCTCATAAGCTCGACCTCCTCTGTTTTTTGTCGTGGCCGGGTTCGGACATATGTTCAGCTAATGCTAATGTTTTTTGTCCGCTTCATGTTCTTTCACCCGCAATATTTAATTTCTTCGTGTTAAATTTCTAAGACCGTTTTAGTATACAGCTGACGAAGAGACGCGAGGGTCGTCTCGAAACGGCTGTAGTGTTTGTAAATAAATATTTTTAATTGTACAATAGTGGAAACTCTTTATTTTATCAATATACTCCAATTTCATTTTGAACGAAATAAAAGTGATTCAGAACAATCCTTGTAGAACTCAATTTTTGTTCTACAAGAACTTTCGAATGTGGTTCAGAAAAATGAAACCTCCCGATTTAGAAGGAAACATCGTGATTTAGAACCTAACCCCCCGATTTAGAACCTAAGCTCCAAATTTTGAACTAAAATTACGAAAGACGTTGTTTTTCTCTTCCCACCTCGTACAAGCCGAAGTTGTCGACCCTGACGCGTTCCAAACCGCGACCCTACCCGCTTAGAGGGAAGTGGATCTTGGCAATAGAAAACTCTCAGTCGATATCAGGGCCATCAAAAAGAAGAGCCCCTTTATGACTTCATTGCGCTTGTTGGTGTTCCGTCTGTCGTCAAATTAGAAGAGTTGAGATATCGGCCAACTGAGCATAACAACCGGGGTGTCTCAATGCACGCGGGCACTCTCGTCCAGGTCGAATGCGGTTTCGAAGAACCAAATTTCTGATTTTTAGAACCAAACTTACGAAACACCTGGTCTTTCTATAATATTAATTCCATCTTTGTACTTGTTCTCAACTAAATAGGACGTATCTCAAGTCATCCTGGCTTTTCTGATATTCTTCGGTTCTCGTTCATCAATTCAACGAGATTACTTTTGTTACGAAAAACGAATTGGTCTGTGGTGACAGATCTTGGATTCGGTAGCTCTATGCTGACGATGCGGTAACATGAACTGACTGATCGTCGATGACAGCCGCAGAAGGATCTGGCTCAGTTGCTTTCGATGGTTACGAACTGTGACTGGCTTTCTCTTCACAACATCCGAAGCGCTCTCGCTGATCACCAAGATTGTCCGAACGAGGTGCGCGTGAGACATTTGGAATCGCGGAATGTACAATCAACTCGTGAGTGTACTGGATCATAGCAATGATAATAATATTTTAATGGTTGGTTCTCTTTTGGTTCACTGAGCTTCTTCATTCAAATCTGAAATATTACTTTATGATTATTTGTTTTATCGCGCCACTATTTAACTATCATGTTAATATTTAAACTAAGAGATGGTGTTTTCTAAAAAAATCAGTTTCTGACACTCTTGTTTTGCTAGCTCAGTTTTGTAAATGAAATATTATTCTATTAAATCTGGAAATAATTTCAGAATTAAAATATATATATCTCTCTGATTTCTAAAGAACGTAATATACATAAGATAAATTTGGTATATAAATAATTTCATCTTGCTGAGCTGTGCTTCTGCCAGGGTTGGCAAGAACCAGCCCGACTGGTTTAACCACCGAAAAAATCCATAGTTAAAACCACCTTTTTTTTATTAAAAAAATATTGAAAAATGAATTAGAAATATTGAAAAAAATAAAACTTAACCTTCACTTTTTGTCGTAAGTAATGGGAGCTAGATATAAGCAATTAGGGGATCTTAAAATTAATTTTGATCGTGGAAATAAGCCGCCATGTTAGGGTATAAAAGCTGGTAAATAAGTCTACTATGCCTTACAATGTGAAGGTACAGTCACGCACAAAAACGTAATTTTGAAATCGATAAATTTGAGTAATGAGGGCTAAATATAAGCAATTTGAGCATTTTTATGAATCGTGTACTATATATAGTATACGAGTTATTATAGGCTGGTGTCGTCCATGTGTGTGTGTGCTTGTACGTAATAGACTGTGGGGACCTACGCCAACATTTGTTACGTGTTATGGGGATTTACTAAATTGTGGGGACTTACACACGTCCCCACAGAATAATTCCTTAATTTGGATAAAATATAATCTAGTTACTATAATAATCAGCTAGGCTAATACCCAAGGCACCACCTTAGGCCTAAGTCATCAAGCGACTTTTGAAGCCTTAAATTCAGGTGGCCGGGTTACAACGCGTAGGAGGGTGGTGGCCAGCCCTGCATGCCACGCGAGCCAACAGCTCCCTACACTAACTATTGATTTAAACGCTTCAAAATGTAGAAAACTACACTTCAGGTTCTGTAAAAAACTTTTTTTATTTTTAGTATACGTTTTTCCCTAAAATAAACATTATTATCGTCAGGTCCTCACAAGCGAATAATTTGGTTAATTTAGTATCTAGCCTTCTCAAAAGATGGCGATAATGTTTAAGAAATATTTTAAAACACACACCAAGTCAAATTTGCAGTTGCGGAGACCTCATTCGCTTTTAACAAAACAACTGTAAATGGAATTTTATTTGAAAAACTTCGCGCTTTCGTACTGGAAAACCAATTTCAACTTTTCGTCACAAGTAGCAAATATTCAAATGACTTAACTATTCACTTTTTTAATTATGAAATCACGTTAAAACAGCGTAAAGCCCGTCGCACACTGGAAAAATTTCTTAAAGCGTTACTTGCACGATATTTGAACACATCAATCTAATACTTTCTAAATTATTATCAGACTATAAGAAATGTATATAATCAATATTTTGCAATCGTTCATTATTGGCTTCGTTTTCCTCCTGAATTATTTCATTATCTTCTTCATCTTCAGTAAAGGCCAAGGGTTCAAATTGATAGGGTAATATACCGTGAATTTCGCCAATATTTTCATCCGCTATGCCTATTTCAGCGAAAAGATCTAAGGAATTTTCTGAACCGGTTTCATCAGATTGCATTGAATCCGATACTGCGCTATCCGAATCCAAATCCGAGTAATAAATAGATTCTTCACTCGAATCGCTCATAGCTATTAATTATAATAAGTAATCAAACGTTCGACAGACAGCCTAGGCTAGCAGACGAGCGGCAAAACATCTCGTCATTCTCGTGAGTGTGATCACTAATCATGTGACTAAAACCACTCTACGTCACTTTTAGCCACGCCTTCCCGCCAACTTCCAAAATTCACATTTTTAATTATATTAGTTTTAACATATTAAAATAAATTTTATTTTACAAAATATTGATTATATACATTTCTTATAGTCTGATAATAATTTAGAAAGTATTAGATTGATGTGTTCAAATATCGTGCAAGTAACGCTTTAAATTTAACGCTGGCGCCGGATACCAATTTTTTTCAAAACACGTATTGGTCGTCAGCGCGAAAGAACGCTAGCGCTGGCGTTGACTTTATTTTCGGAGAATCGCACACTAGCTGGTAGCTACTATAGAAAACAGGAACACCATCGGATGCGCGCGCAGTCATTTGTTTTGATATTCGTCGTTTCAGTATTGTAGTGTGCGATAATTGTTGCGAGCAACGTGGGCGGTACCAGCAACGATTGCTAGGACGAGCAACTGTCCAGTGTGCAACGGGCTTAAGCCCTAGCCTAAAAAAATTGTGGTTGAGCACTTTTGAAAATGAGTTTTAAAATGTTCTTATCGCAGTTTTTTCAGTTTTAAATCAATACTTCGTTTCTGTTATCAATAAATAACTCTATATTTAATCAAAGTTATTCTTTAGAGGATAATTTAGAGGCAAAAACTTTTAATGTTAAAATTTTTTATTTAGAACAAACTCATCATTCAGATTTGAAAGTATATATTATCTAGGAATATCCGTATAGTTGTTTAAAACATGTGATTTACAGATTTGAAAACATTTTAAAAAAATGGTATTCTAAAATAAGCTGTTATGGGGACTCACACTCTTCAAATATCTATCTTGTGGGGACTCACACCGTGCAAAAATCTATCTTATGGGGACTTGCGGTTTTTCTAGTATTTAAGATTGATTTAATATATAATAACTTTAGTAAAAATTACTAAATACGAAAACAGTTGCTACATTTTATACTTGTTACTTTTGTAATTGAACGTAAAAGAGTTGAAAAAAATATCCACCAAAAATACATAAAACTAATCTAAATCATTCTCAGTTATTAATTTTTTTAGTATTACTACCGGCACTTTATTTAATTTTGATATCAACTTTTTAAAGATTTTCACGCATTACCAGATTTGAAAGTAAATATTTTCTAGGAATTTCCATATAGTTGTTTAAAATATATGATTTTCAGATTTGAAAACATTATAAAAATGGCGTTAAAAAATAAGCTGTTGTGGGGACTCACAATATTAAAAATTCTGTCTTATGGGGACTCTCACTACGCAAAATTCTATCTTATGGGGACTTGCGGTTTTTCTAGTATTTAAGGGTGATGTTATATATTATAATTTTAGTAAAAATTACGAAATGCGAAAACAATTGTTACATTTTATACTAGTTCCTTTTGTAATTGAACGTAAAAGAGTTGAAAAAAATATCCACCAAAAATACATAAAACAAATCTAATGCATTCTCTTACTTGTTAGTTATTAATTTTTTTAGTATTATTACCGGCACTTTATTAGGTTTTGATATCATTTTTTTCAAGATTTTCACGCATTACCAGGTTTAACAGTAAATATTCTCTAGGAATTTCCATATAGTTGTTTAAAACATATGATTTTAAGATTTGAAAACATTATAAAAATGGCGTTCAAAAATAAGCTGTTGTGGGGGACTCACACCGTGCAAAAATCTATCTTATGGGGACTTGCGGTTTTTCAAGTATTTAAGGGTGATGTTTTATATTATAATTTTAGTAAAAATGACTAAATGCGAAAACAATTGTTACATCTTATACTAGTTACTTTTGTAATTGAACGTAAAAGAGTTGAAAAAATATCCACCAAAAATACATAAAACTAATCTAATGCATTCTCTTACTTGTTAGTTATTAATTTTTTTAGTATTATTACCGGCACTTTATTAGGTTTTGATATCATTTTTTTTTTCAAGATTTTCACGCATTACCAGATTTAAAAGTAAATATTCTCTAGGAATTTCCATATAGATATTTAAAACATATGATTTACAGATTTGAAAACATTACAAAAAGGGCGTTCTAAAATAAGCTGTTGTGGGGACTCAAACCGTGCAAAATTGTATCTTATGAGGACTTGCGGTTTTTCTAGTAATTAAGTTTGATGTTATATATTATAACTTTATTAAAAATTACTTAATGTGAAAACCATTGCTACATTTTATACTAGTTACTTTTGTAATTAAACGTAAAAGAAATTAAAAAACATCCGCCAAAAATACATAAAACTAATCTAATGCATTCTCTTAGTTTTTAATTTTTTTAGTATTATTACCGGCACTTTATTTAATTTTTATATCAACTTTTTAAAGATTTTCACGCAATACCAGATTTGAAGTAAACATTCTCTATTTATTTCCGTAAAGTTGTTTAAAACATATGATTTTTAGATTTTAAATAATTTGTTGTGGGGACTCACTCCGTTTAAATTTCTATATTATGGGGACTCAAACCGTGCAAAATTGTATCTTATGGGGACTTGCGGTTATTTTTTTAAGCAATGAACGAAGGACACTTTTTAAATATTTTTTTGATTATATTCCAATCTTATGTCTTTAAGCATTTGTAAGTAAAGAAAGAAAATAAACGAAACATGCGAACATTCAACACATTTTTTAGCTCTCCGAGGGGACTATGTAAAACACAATTAGTTATTATAATATTTAATAACTATTATATTTCAAACAATATATTTTTTTTAATACTTAACAACATAAGAAACACTACAAATAAAACTAAAACATAATCTAACAAATTAAATTAATAAATAAGAAAGAATTAAAGAAGGGTGTATAAATAATTTGAAGGCTAAAAAATATAAACACAATGTTAAAAATATTTTAAGTGTATAATAAAAAATAATTATAATTACATCAATTCGTAGAAGGTATTTTTCCTCTTCGGTACAAAATGACATGTCGGGTTGGAAATTCGGGCTAGAATTTATAAATATAAATAAATTAATCTATTAAAAATGAATATATCTAAAAAATATTTACCACAAGAATTCTTTAACTTTTTTTGTTGCTGTAACATCGCACGAATAAAAACACTGGTTTTGGTCTTAATCGCTTCGGAAGTATATAGTTCGAGAATGTCTGAATTAATTAAAACAGATCGAACGGTATGTTGTACAGTGCCAACATGTTGAATTTGATCTAACACATGAAGTTCATACTCAAACTTTTTTAAATTCTTGTGATTCCACCACGAAATTTGACTAGTATTACAAAATATCTGCATATATTTGCTAGATAATTGAAGAATTTCGTAACTAAACCAACCGATTAACATTACCCTACAATGGAATAATAAATCATCGTACACAATTCCTGGACGATAACATTTAAAACTTTTATCATGCACAGAAAAAGAACAAAAGTTTTGCGATTTTTCAATTCGCGATTCGTAGGGTGCCACAAAAAATAAGGGATTGAACTTAAAGGAATATTTAAAAAAGGGGCATTTAAACTCAATCGAACCATATGATTCGATTACTGTTTTAGATTCTAGAAATACAGTTTTTAAACAACATTCTTCGAATTATCTACAAATAGTTTGTTTTATTCATTCTTACTACTCGAAGAGAGAGAAATTTTAACGATCGGGGCAAAGAAACTACAGGCTTTAGATAGAATTCACCAGACATCTTGATTCTAGATTTCTCCTGGTAAAAATCCTTTACATTGAGATTTTATAGTTTAAGCCTGACCTATATTTAAAAATTTAAAAATATTGCCTTTGGGAATAATTATTAATTTTTTAATACAACTAAGGTTAACTAATTATCCCTATCCTTCTCAAACAAGTTTTTATAAATTAATAAAAAACAATTATATTCAATTTTTAAACAACCTAGTACAAAATGTACTTATAAAATTTCAGTTAATATATTCAACAATTACCAAAATAAACATATAAGAAAATCAAACACTAAAGTTTAAGCACGATATTAGTATAGAAAAAAGTATATAGAAGACATGAAAAAATAAGAATAATATCTATTGCATTAGCCTTGTAAAACTGATTTTATAACCACACCCTAATTATCGTCATGCGTAGAATTTATCAACTCATTACAACCTTGTAAAACTAGATTGGATTTTTCAACAATTTACTGTCACACTTTCAAACGCAAAAATTTTTATTATCATCTGGTATCATTGATCCTACTCTATTTTTTACCCAAGTTTCGCATCTCCGCGCCAGATTGAATTAATCAATAAAATTATAAACGCAGATCACGTTTTGCCAGGAGACATTCCACAGAGCCCCGTTATAAAGAGAAAAAAACTGGTTGCTCTAACAAACGTTGTATATATTTAATGTGAATTAAAAAACGGTTTTTTTTTCAAAAAATTAAATTTTATTTTGTATTGCTCTGTTGTTTATGTAACTTTTCTCTATATAATACAAGAAATATTTATAAAAAAAAGATTTATTTCATTTTATACACAGTGTTTTTTTTAGATTGAGGATAAATACATACCGAACTATATTCGGATTCTATACAATCTGTATCTCTCGAACGTCTTCTATTTCCTCTTACACCACATATTATACAAATTAAATGTTGAGGAAAGATTAATAATGCATCCGATGGAATTCTCATTGATAAACAATTGCCTTGTCTAAAAACAACAGGTTGGTAGTAAAATCGACATTGTTTATTCCAACAATAATATAGGAGTCCGCCATAGGTTTCTAACGACTCAGTATATCCAAAACAATAAGGACAACAAATAAAACCATCTTTTTGTACTTTAACAGAACCTCTTTCTAACAAATTTTTGCAAGAAGTTTCGTCCACTGTATAAAATGAAGAAATAATTAAAAAAATATAATTAAAGAATATTAAAATTACTAAATAACATACTTTTATCTCCAAAATTGAAGAAAAACTGTATTTCTTAATATTCAACTCGCTCGTTTACACGGCGAATATATTTCTAATGATTAAAGGTAAAATTCAAGTTTTTTATACAAATGCTGTATGTGTAGATATTAGTATTATCATAACTTAAAAACCCCGAAGATTTCAAGTTATATAAAAATAAGTCAAGGTAAAATCTTTTTTCATAATATAATATATTTAAAATCACCTTTAGAAATAATTAATCAAATAATTATGTTTCAAAAATAATTTATATTTTGTAATTATTTTCATCCTTATTAAACGTTAATTATAATACAAATTTATCGTAAATACATGTACTTTTTATATATTAAAAAGGGTGTTCGTATCGTTGGAATGTGCTTTCCCCCATCACTACACAAACCTGCTAACCTTGAGGAATTTAATATTTTTCAAAATATAAGTTATTTGTTGACCTTGTTTTTTCAACAGGTAGTGGGCCCGATTGAGCTGTATAATATCACTGTAAAACCTAATTGCGATTAAATTTTTTTTATTATATCACAGTTGAAATGGGAAAACGCAAGATGTCTCAAAAATCGCCCTCTTTAAAAGTTAAAAAAATGAAGTTATTTATGGGGAAACCAGAATTTAAATGCGATTCACTCGTTGATAATTCGTGTTATTTTGACATGACATGTCGAAAACACGCGTTTAAAAGTATGGAGGGATTTACCTTTAAGGAAAAATGTTGGATTTGTCAAGATCTATTTCTAGACAGGAGAATTTTTAAGCAACATTTAATGAACCATTTAACATGTAGTTTTTCGCATAAAACACTCACTAATAAAAGAGTGTGTGATTGTTTAAATTCAAAACACCAGAAATACACACTCGAAGATGAACTATTAGACGATCAAATTATTGATTATTTGAACGAGTTTAACGTAAAAAATCAAGAATGGTACGATGATTTAGTAATCGACGGTAAGATTCAACCTTCGAACTCAAATGTTGAACCAACTAGTAAAGAAGAAAGTATAGATTCGAATATTCTCAACATGGCTGAAGAAACGTTGAATTCTTTAATGGAGTCTAACCCTGTGCTTACAAACGATTTGAAAATGCCGAGCGATAATCAGCTGGAAGCACTTATTTATTTTGAAGAATATTGTAAAAATAATCAAATTTTAATCCCCAACAACAAAATGGAAACTTCTATTGAAGTATTGCAAAATCTTGAAAAAACTTGTAAAATGATTTAAAACATGTAAATAAATCTTTTTTCTATAAAATCCACTGTTATTATTTTCCTACGTAAGATTTCTTTCAAACAAAATTCAATAACAATTTACTTTTGAAGATACAATTTTTTATAATATTTAATAATATTTATTTTGCCAAAGACAAAATTTGTAGGCGACCACAGAAAGTCTATAGGTAACGAATACCATCCTAGTACAAACCACTTAATAAGATTAAAATAAATAAAATTTTACTCGAATAAAATCATTTTTGCGAAGAATTACAAAATAAATTATACAATTTATAAAGATTTTAAAAATAAATCAATTCCAAAAATCTGTACAAAATAAACCATCCAATAAAGATATTATTAGGAATATGAAAAAAATAATGTTTGTAAAAAACTAGAAATATTATAACGATATAATTAAAAATAATTATAATTACATTATTTCGTAGAAGTTTTTCTTCTTAACTAAAAAATGAGGTATTATGTTTTAGGCTAAAATTTGTAATAGTTAATTACTATAATTATAAGAATATATTGTAAAATATAAACCTAAAAAATTATTTAATTTTATACTCTCTCTCTAGTTCTTATACATTAAATATCTATAGATCCTTTTATTAAAATTTATGCACAGTGTTTTGAGATCAAGGATGATTACATACCGAGCTTAATTCGACTTCTACACAAGTTGTATTTTTTTATATACTACATATCTTAATATATCTATTTACTTATAACTGTTTTAACCAAAAATATCTTGCTATTAACTAATTGAAGATAAATTCTCAAGTTTTTATTTATTTTGTGAGATAAATATAAATATATAAATTAGTAAAGAATTTAAATTAGAATGCTGAGAGTTAAAAATATTGATCAAATTTGTGTCAAGGTACAGTTTTTTAATACTGTCACATATTTTAAAAAACATTTCTAGAAATGATTAATCAAATAACTATGTCTCAAAAATAATTAATTTATTATAATTATAAATAATAGGTGTAACCTTCTAACTTAATATCAAACGTAAATTATAATACATCATTCTCGTAAATACATATCCTTTAAAAATATTAAAAGGGTGATTTCAAATTTAAAACAAAAACGAACTATACTTATTTTTTAAATTATAAACCTAACCTTGGATATATTATACATTAAGTATAGTTAAATGTTAATTATCTTTTTTAGACATGCGTATTCTTTTGTATAAAAATAGGGCGTTGTCAGATTAAAAAAATTACGGTTAATAGTATTACACATACAGTCACATTCTGTATAAAAAGGTGACATTTCCATGGTAGGAAAGCACACTGACTGACAAATTTGTTTCGTTCCGGGGACGTAGTTCCAATAAGACAAGTGTTTGAACATTTTTCTTACATAAAAGTGAACTAGATTTAAATGGTAATAAAATTTGTAAAAATATCAAAGAATGCTTTCGATCCAGTTCGCGCAACCAAATTTTCAGCAGGCTTAGATTTAAAATCTGCATATGATTATATATTGGTTTCTGGAGCCAGATTGTTAATAGAAACAGATTTAAAAATTTTACTTCCCGAAAACACCTATGGTCGTATTGGTAAAATTTTTCATAATGTTGTAAAAATTTAAGAAATCAGTTCTTAATTTACCATGTTTAAAAAGCTCCTCGCAGTGGTTTGGCCCTTCATTACGGAATTGATGTTTTAGCCGGAGTTATTGACATAGACTATACTGGACCAATTGGTATTGTTTTAATCAATCATGGGTAAGTTGATTATAAAATTTTAAGAGGTGATAAAATAGCGCAATTGATTTGTGAGAGAATATTTTATCCATCAGTAGTAGAGTGTGAAGTATGTTTAACCAAGACTTTACCTAAAGTTTTGACATAATATACTATTTCTTGTTATTAAACAGAAATTTAAAGAAACGGAAAGAGGATGTCATGGGTTCGGTTCAACCAACTAGCACAACTTAATGTTTATAATTTAATTTATGTAAAATAATTAAATAAATATTTAACCAACAGTAAAAAATGTTTTATTTAATTTGTATATAAACAAATATTGGTATATATGATTATATATAGAATTTGTTAAAATAGAGTTAAAATAATTTTATTACAAGAAAACAACGATGTATAAATACAATTCCGATTAAAAAATTAACTGGGTATATATGACCAATTCTTTCTAAATCAGATCATCCCTTCTATGATTGTTTGATGAATATAATTATTGATAAAATAAGTCTCTCCAAGTTTAGTAATAAAAACTCAATAACGTATAATTTTTATTAACAATTGATAGCATCGACCTCAAACTAAATTTATATTGCCACACAAAATTATTTAAAAGCTTTAAAAATTATAAATGTGAAGCATGAAATATTTCACTGAGTTTGTAAAAAACTGGGATCAGTTTGAATTTTCTGAAATAAGTTGACAACAAAGATAAATCTAAGCGTAAATTAAACTTAAAATTAGGTAAATGAATATTGTAAGGTACCAGAATTTACGTACGTCTTATTATCTGGAAATTTTAGGCATCTTAAGTACTATGAGCGTATTAAAACTTAATTTCATGTATTTGTCCGCGTGAAAAAATTTGCATTCGTGAACTTTTCTCTTCGTGTATTGAATAAATGTAACAAATTAAGAATAAATCGTTCTTATCGTATCTTAGTCTGTTTATTGTATTTGTACGTTTTATGGTTCAATAGGCCACAATAAGTTTTGAAGATGACATATGGAGTTATTTATCTCCCGTCTTTTAATATAAACAACCTATATTATGTGTAAACTATGAAATACATTTATAATTACATTTATTATTACCACTATTATAATTTCATTCATTTTATCCATTATTAACATTTCATGAGCTCTTATCTAAACGAATAAATTGGATTATATTTGTTTCGACAATGGATAAAGCGTGTATCCGGTATTCATTTGTTTGATAATCCAAAGTTAAAGGTAGGTGCACTTTATTCATGGATGCTTATCCAATAAACAAATTATCGAAATTTATACGGTTTATCTATATTCATCTTGTTCGTAATTCCGAGCACTATCTGTAATACATTGCTTTACATCTGGAATTAAAAGCAGGTTGATTTAACACCCGGGAAAAAGTCCTACGCAGTAGTAATTGAAATAGGCATACACAAGCCTACGTAGTAGAAAAACGATATGAAACCGAAGGCTCCTTGTAAATTCTTATTAAAATATTTTTTATTTCGATAATAAGCCTAATATTATGATTAAAAACCTCTGGTTGGAAAACTTCTACAAGTAACCAGAATCCCTCCACTTCAGTTCTATCTATTTTAGGATTTTGGGGCGCGAAAAAGGTCAGTTTCGGACTCAAAGTTAATACACTTAGGCTTGGAAATTTGTTTCGACAATGACATTTTTGGAAAGAGAACGTCCTGGGCTTCATAACAAGCCCGCATTCATTCGTTTTTATTACTATCGATTTTTCGTGCAACGAGTGATGTAAGTCGGGTAAATACCCAGTGGGTAGGGTATTTTTAAATAGGTATTTACCCGGATATTTACCCCATGCACGGGTAAATACCCAAAAGTAGGGTTTTTATGATTAGGGCGTTAGTTAGTATCGGGTCGAGTGGAGCTATCTGTTATCCTCCTTGTCTACATCTTTTGCTTGGTTTGGACTTATTAGGTAGTGCAATTTGGGCAAACTACATTTTTAAAAGCAGTTTTATATTAGTCAATTTTATTTCTAGCCTGGGAGTTATTCAAAGATAAAAATAAAGGTGTTGCTTTCATATATATTGCTGTAAGGAATACAAACATTCTAATGTCAACAAAATGACAAAGTATATCAGGAAATGTTTTAATGGCCCACATGAAATGAATAAAATCCTTAATTGCTCATGTTACTGTTAGTGTTAAGCCTGGTAATAAAATAGTCATGATGAGGAGTCTGAGGAGAGCCAGGGGCAGCGGAGACTGAACTTTCAAGTGATCATCCAGATAATGAATAAATAATATTTAATAGTTATCTCATATGTAATGTTACTATGTAAAATTTGCAAAAAAAGTAAAAAAACAATAATTAATATTTAATATGAGAATAACTTGATGTGTTTGTGGGTTTTTCAATTACCGTATTCTTAATTGAATAAATTAAAAATAATTAACAAAGAAATTAAAGGTGTTTATAAACACCTGGGTATTTATGTATTTTGGGTATTTACCCGGGTAAGTACCCAAGGTATTTACCCTGCGTTAAAAATACCCGGGTATTTTACATCACTACGTGCAACCAACACTTTAATTTCAGAATAAAAGATTTTGTAGTTTTCTGAAAAATATTTTTTTACCGATAAGCATCAGACAAAGGAGAAAGTTGTAGAGCGTACTTTCGAACCTGGAAATAAAATTTGCTTCCCCGAAAAAGGTCAATTTCGATTTGATATTACGTCTTGAACAAAAACAAGTAGTTATACCTAAAATAGCTCTCAGAGCCCCTCAATATTTATCCTGTGTCTTCAAATTTATTTTACCTGGTTCCTGGTTCCTCAATTCGGAAATTTTTCCGAATTTAATTTTTTCCGGAAAATTACCAACTCTATTCAGTATGCAAATCCAAGTTGTTCATAGTTGAGAATGAATATATTTAATTGAAAGTTGTTCGTACAAAGTTTTCGCTTCGAGAGTCAACGAGGAAGTCGTACACGAAACTTTACTTGGAACGAAATAGGGTCATTCCACGTCAAATGTCCCGTTTTGTTTAAAGTTCCCCACGGCACCATTGTTTTATCCTTCTTTATAAACTCTTAAAATCTCTTTAAATTATAATGAAAAACGGTATTTTTTTCCATATAGCTTATTAATTAAAACTTTAGTAATATTCTAAAGTGGCCCTGTTGTTCCGAAGAAGGCTATATTTTAATTGACTTAAATTGATTAAATAGTTTTTTAAATATTAAATAACAATTACACCACACCCAAACAATAACTTTCAATTATAGGCAATTTTAGACAATTTTAGACAATTTGGTGTATGGAACCTTTTATACAATAGTTTCAAGACTGCCCGACTTGATATTCAACCAACAAACATTTATTGTTTGTTAAATTTATTATTCAAAGCTTTGAGCTTCTTGTTCTTCGGTTTCATTTTCTTGTTCTTCGATTTCATTTTCTTGTTCATTTTTTTTCTTGTCCTTCGCAGACTCGCAGTTCAGCATTTGGTCTGGGTCCGATGGCCCGAAGACCAACCGATCGAATGGGGGTCCAACGTACCGAAGTCCATCCAATCGAAGGAAAGCACTGACCGACCGAAAATTAAAAAATTCCTTTTTTATGAGTTAATTGCAGAAGGTTTCAACGGACCGAAATATAAAAAGCTGAAAAAAAATGACTTTCGTGGACTAACAAGGAGACTACCCGAGGTGATTATCACGGATTTTGTTGAAACTCGAGAGTTCGGTAGACCTTATGGTTGTATGAAAATTGCCAAAGGGAAATGTTGCAATGGGTTTTAGTTTTCCTATGGCAACCGAAAATGTTTTTGATCTCTCCATTTAAAAAAGCATGATATTATCTCGGTTACCCAAATTTTGTTAAATCTTTACCAAAATTGATCAATTTTACCCAAAAATCTTGATCAATTTTACCCAAAATAGGTCAAATTCATCTTTTTGGGTATGTTTTGAAAATTTAATTTTTTAAATATTTAAGTAAGTGAAACCGAGAAAATCCAATGCTTTTTTAAATGGAGATTTTTTCGTTTTGAGAGATCAAAACCATTTTCGATTGCCATGGGAAAACTAAAGCCCATTGCAACTTTTCCCTTTGGTAATTTTCATACTACTATAAGGTCTACCTACCCCCGAGTTTCAACAAAATCCGTGACAATCACCTTGGGTAGTCTCCTCGTAAGTACACTTTAAAAAAAAACTACTTTTAAAAAGTATATATTAAGGAGCTCATAATTATCGTTATCTGCAGAATGGATTCGACTCGCGATTATCGGACCCTAACGTCTAACGGTGGGAAACTTTTAGAGCATGAGAATAGTAATTAAGAATAGTAATTTAATGCAATAATTTTGCTTTGGGCCCATTCGACCGAAATCCAATTCGTTGGAAAACGATTTAACATTGAGTTCCAATCGATCTAAAATACCCCAATTGTGCGGTTTACAGCCCAATTTTGCACCTTTATATATTTTTTAGTACATCGAATTAAGGTGTTTTTTATAGATATATATAAGTCACGGACGTATCCAACGGCAGAGGTGGGCATTTTACGAATATTTTGCTATTCGAATATTTCCTTCGCCCAGTGAAGTTTGAAATTCCGCCATATGAAACCTTCTTATTCTGAAAGAAGAATAGGACTCTACCTTTCGAAACCACGGAAACCTTCTTTGCGCGAAGGAAACTATCACTCAGTGAACGAAACTTCGTCTTTACTACGCGAAACTGTTATATATTCTTCCAATTAAAATGGTCTTCGTTTGAAGGTTTTTACGGAGTTTTTACTAAAGCGTTTCTTCGCAAGAAGATATACATATGCTGATAGGCTAAAAAAAGATATTATGACGATTACAAGTAAACATTTGAAAAAATTTTACTAGAGTGAAGGTTGCTAGGGCGATAAATTGTTGAAGGTTGATATTGATAAGAAAAAGGTGTTTATTTTCTTTTTTAGTACTATTTTTTAAATAAAACGAAAGGTGTTGATAAAATTTCATTATTTGTATCACAGTTTTCTAGTCAACTTTCCATTGAAGTTTTTCACTGGACAATAAAGGTTAAACTTCACCTGCAAAAAGTATCCTCCGTGCTGAGAGAAAATAAATCTTTCAAAAAAGCGGAATTAGAGTCCAAGCAGTCGTAGCTTCGGCCAAGCTCATCATTGTTTATAGCAGTGACGTAGTCGTATAAAAAAAAAGTTATTTGTTACGAGAGTATTTAACAAGACGTACGACGGTCAGAATACACACAATCCTACTAATGTGTTAAGTTTGTTTGAGCTATTCACAGCAACCTGCAACGCCGGTATCACAACCAAAATATATCATATAGACAGGGTGTTACGGATAAGAGTACCTAAACTTTCTATATGCATTCTATGGGTCTCTATGAGTAAAAATGTCTAATAAACATGCGTCCTAAAGTGCTTCGTTTCAGAGAAATGTGCTCCCAAAAAACTACCCCAAAAACCGGACACAGCCTTAAATCTGGCAAACATTATTCTTCTATGAACCAAATTGTTTTCATTAAACTATCAATTGTTTTTTATCCGTGACGCGAGAAACTTTAATAACAAGTGGCAAAAGTTCATTAATGTCCTTTTAGAAGTAAAATGAGTATAATACAAAACCATAAGTTTATAATATAATAATAATAATAATAATAACTTTTATATAAATATGATACACGCTAAACGTTTACGAGAGATAGTCACAAGATACTTGTTTCTGCACGTTTCCGTGTTTCACGTGGCCTTTAACAGCGCCTCCGTGCTGAGCTGTATGTAAAATATTCCCAAAAATAAAACTTATTAAAAAATGTTATATAATTATGACCTAACTCTTCTTCCGCTAGGCTTGAATTTAAACTTAAATATTGGTTTTAATTTGCGCGAGTCATAATATATTTATCTTTACGCGCGTAAAGCCTTTGCATGTCTCAACTTTAGCTGTGAAACCTTGGATTAATAATAAGACTCCTGGATATAGCACCTCTACCTTCCCACGGCAGTATCGGGTGTCTCTCGAAACGGAAAATAAACTAGCTCGTCGTGGGACAAATTTTCCGCGCATGCGCAATTTGCGACGCTAGCTTTTAAAAAATACGGTTTAAAATCCTTAAGCCTAACGCGCACGCCACAATCACAACAAAAACAAAACACTAGCGCCAACTAAAGTTTGTCCCACCTTGACGCGGAGCGCTGGGGAGATTTGAGAGACGCCTAAACGCGCAAGTGCCATATCCTGTAATCCTATTATTAATCCAAGGTGAAACCATAAGTAACATAATACCCCTAAGTATGACATTAGGAAAATGTTCTGCTACATCCTTTCTTCACAGTGACGTCAATTTTTTTTCGAAATAGCGACACTCGGTAGCGGCGGCATAAACTAATCTAACCCAACTTCCGGGAACGTAATTCCCATGGTTTTGAAAAGAGTCATTTTTATAGGCTTGGCCACAAGGGAAAGTAGGCCCATGGAGCCCAGTGCACCCTGGTACATATGTTGGTGAAAATCCACTTGCGCCGTGACGACATTTTTCTTAAAGGAAGTATAAATACAAAGTGCCGTGTTTTTGGTGGATTAACGAATTTAGCCTTTATGCCACCAATTGACAATTTTATAATTTTCGCGAGTTAATTTAAAACCCAGTCATCACGGTTTCGATTCTCTTCATACTCCCTTATGGCATGAGCCAATAAAAGCAGGGACATGACTCTCTTATAACTACGCGGCCAATAAGATAAACAAATGAGCTGGTGGTGCCACCCAACGGTAAAACTTTAAAAATAAGGAAAACGTCAGACCTGAAACAAGTCACGTGAGGTCTTTTTGAATGGCTTCTGGAAACGTGAGACCAAGGCTTCGTTGTCTTTTGTAAATTATAATTCGCATCTTTTTTATTAAAGAATAATAATTAAAAATTATTATTACAATGTAAATACCTTATTTTATGCGGACACCTAATATTTTGTATTAGTTCAGGTATTTGTTTTAAAATTAAGAATTAAAATCCCCAACCATATTCTCGTCAAACAGTATTAATGTTGTAAGTCGGAAAATTTTCCGCTGAAAATTTTCTGCTCGGAAACTTTTCCCGAAAATTTTGCGTATTTTTCTGCAAAAAAATAATTTCCGATTGTCACTCGAAAATCTGCCTCAACAACCCCTTGTGGCCCCGTCCAAAATGTTCCTCTGTACTCTCGAGCCACGCTTAAGTTTGTGCGAATAGTCCTTTTTTAAGGTATTTGGCAAATACCAAATACGTCGGTTTTGGGGAACAATCTGTCGTATCGAATTTCGAAAATCACTAAATAATAGGCCGATAAAAATATTTCGCCTAAGTTCTTCTCTTTCCCTAACTACTAGAGGATTTCGGAAAGGGGGTAGAAAGGGGAAGTAAGTCTGTGACGTATGTTCAATAGCAGCGCCATCTATGCACAGATATCAAAACTATAAAAAACGTTAAAAACAAATTTCGTCTGCTGCAGTATTTTTGTGGGGAACATAAGCCGTAGCAAGAATCGTGGCCTTAAACGAACGTTTCTTATGACTGCAAAAAAAATCGTCGAAGTTGGCCGTAAATTCCGACCAATCAGAAAAATCCTCTTTTTCGCGGGTTTACGCGGATTTCCCTTTGGAGTTTCTTACTTTATTATTTCAATACGCGCAAAACACCAAATACTCCCGGATTTATGAATTTTCAATTTTAGAAGACGCTACACACAAGAAGTGGCTAGAAAACCGCTACGTAAAACTATTTCGGTCACGAATTTACAAACGTCAAGATAATTTTAAAATTTCAATTTTGTTTGCTTCGTCAGAATCGTCATTCGCCACTCGTGACTCAGGTTTGTGTAGTGTATTGAATTGCGGCTTGGTGGGCCCTGAGGCTTAAATGCCCAGCTGACAAAATGGGTGCCATTCGACGGCTCCTGGTAGTGTCGATAATCGAACATTTAAAACATAAATCCAAATTAATACATAAATTAACCCAAGGTTATTGCTAGATAATCGATTTATTCCGTGGGCATAGCCAGGAATTGGTTTCGGGAGGGGCACACATTGAAAAAAATAAAACAAAACAAAAAAATTGTATATAGAACAATAGGTTTCGGGGGGGGCACGTGCCCCCTGTGCCCTTCCCTGGCTACGCCACTGAATTTATCCACCATAGAATCTAAGGTCAAATAGAAGAATTAATAAGCAGTAGATCCATCTTTCTGTAATCGAAAGTGCTTATCTATTCGCTTTAGCTAATTCACGAAAATTATTCATAAACCCGAGATGAAACCATAAGTAGCATAATGCATAGATAAGACACTTCCGTTTTCACTTGAAGCTAGTTATTTAAGGATGGTTTGTCTCACCAATTGCAACATAAATCATTTATGTGGCTAAATACTAAAAACGGCTCCTAATTGCTTGTAGTCTTTGAAACTGCCAGTTAACAATGCACGGAACTTATTTTCATTGTATTCCAATTAACATAAACATGGCAGCTGTCAGCACTATAGTAAGCGTCGCCTCAATGATGTAAGTAACGGTCCCACGGAACAATAAGCGGTCGTTCAATAGATTTAAAGAAATCACAATGGGCCACAAAACCAGTTTCAAGGGTGGGCTAAGGACATTAGTTCCGCAACTGCCTGTGATAATGGATAAACGTATTTGAATTTACAAAAGATCAGTATCGATGTAGAGCAAGTAACGAGAAACATATAGCTATCGTGTGCAATGCATTAAAAATAATAAAGCTGGCGTGACAGTACGGGTTATTCTTAATTAATGTGTACATCACAAACGTCAATGAAACCCGATAACTATCAGAGTTGTCACTCCAGCGGCTAAAAAATGTCACCCATCTAATACGATAAAATCATATGGGGTCAATTGTAAACGAACCATGGCATGTCCTATAATGTCTCATTAAAACCTTACCGACGAAAAATATATAGATTTCGTGAATTTATTTCGATTCTATTGCAATGAAAATTTAAACGTTATAAGACTGAAAAAACTGACCTGGTTGTGCTATTTGAAACTCTGTATTTATTTATATACCACGCCAAATATAATGACGATAAATAACAAATAATATTTATTTATAAAAATATGTCATAGTCTCTTTAAATACGGTTACGTTAAAATAAATTGCCGCATCAGGCAGTGACGCTTTAATTGACATCCAGGATCTTCGGCTTGAGCTTCAAAAGGGTCCTTAGAAGTAAGACCTTCCTTTCTACAATCCTCTCAGGCCCTCCTCTTTAAGCAAGTTCCCGGATCTCTAGTTTTAAACCTTATAGTTTTTGCGCCTAAAGCCTGTGCAAAGAGTTTAAAAAACTGATTTATGGCCTCACGAATTTTAATCACGTTAATACTTGCATACATTTTTCACACTATTGCGATGTCGCTAGAATCAAATAAGAATAATGATAGTACGAATTTTAGTTTGAAGAATGAATGTTGCTATAGAAAGAACTAAAGCTTTATACTTCGAAGCTTTCACATAACTCATTCACTAAAAATTTCTTCGTTCGACGGTTTTCGAAGCACCTTTACGTGATTTTTTAACGATTGAAGATATTTCAGACCATTTCGGCTAAAGTAGTATGAAACATTTTTTACTATACCATCTATAAAACCGAATGGTGTTCAGGAAAATGTTTGATTTACAACTTCCTTTTTTTGACGGATGATATTTTAAATGTTTGAACGAATAAACTAGATACGTTTTATAGTTTTAAGACTTTCAACTTGTGAAGGCTACTCGACTTTTTTGTAGGAATTCGATTACTTCGCGAAAAAGTCTAGTGAAGGTAAATTCCTTCTTCAAAGGCAGTCCGTGAAGCGAAGATGCCCAACTCTGTCCAACGGTGCCTACGCGCCTTCGGCGCGCGTATATAACCTAACCTTTGCGCGCTCCGCGCGCTTACCTAACCTAACCTAAACTAATTCGAACTAATCTAATCTAAAACGTTTTTCACGTACCCTGCTATATCTCGGGGCAGAAGTAAAAAACCAAACAGTAAACTTGAACAGTAAAAAAGTTATTTTAATTTTTATTTAACGATATACAACTTTTCGGTCCGTTGAAACCTTTTCCCTTTTGTCGGTTGGTCCTTTTTTTTCGGGCCGTGAGTTTTCGATCCGTTGGACCCCTTCGATCGGTTGGTCTTCGGCCCATCGGGCCTACCCCCCGCATTTACTGAAGGTGGGGCCCTAGGCACTAAGTTGGTGGGGACCTATTTAAGGAAAGCAAAATCTATTGATTTCATCAGTGAGGGTAATTTTAACTGCAAAACCTGTGAAACAGTATATCCACTAATTTATAGGTACAATTTTTTTGCCGTTGGTGGGGGCCCATAGGTATGTGCCTAGTAGGCCTAGTCTATAATGCGGCACTGGTTCTTCGATTTATTTATTTTTCTTGTTCTTCGATTTCATTTTCTGCTGGATGGTCTATTTCTTTATCGCTATTTTCTCCTTTTTCCGGTGAATCTATTTCTACTGGTTCACATTTTTGGCATGATTGCCCGTGGCAATTACCGTAAACTGATGAACAGTGGGGTCCGAGCTTTCGACAACCACATAATGGTCCGCAACCTTTTAAACATGTTCAAAAGAAATTCCGGTTCCGGCGGTTGCGAAGTTGTTTTTGGCCGTAATAGATTATCTTTATTTATCCATTTCCAAACTGCAGGTTTTAAGTCATTACCTAACCACTTTTGACTAAGAATTCGCCTTAGAAAATTAGTCATTCGTTAAACCAAGATCGTTTTTTATTAGATAACGAAGGGTGGAGTATCAATTATTATTTAATATTAAAAAAACTACTTAAGCAATTTAAGTCAATTAAAATATAGCCTTCTTCGGAGCAACAGGGCCACTTTGGAATATTACTAGAAGTTTTAATTAATAAGCGATATGGGAAAAAATCCGCTTTTTGTTGTAATTTAAAGATATTTTAAAAATTTATAAAGAAAGATAAGACCATTTGTAGAAGAATGACACCTCAGATGTTGATTTTGGTTAAATAGTTTTTGTATTATAGGCGAATATAAAATGGCTGCCATTTTACAAGATGGCGGCGAAAGTCGACACCGCATACTTTAGGACTTCGGGGAGGTTCTATATGACCGTAACCTCTTTCGATATAAATTTTTAGGTATGACATATTTTTTTCCACAACTTTATCGCAAAAAAATACATTAAAGCCGTACTAAAAACATTGGCACTGCGATTGCGTCGAAACGATTGCTCAGACGCTAAATTCACATTAGGCCATTCTTGCCAAGAACGTGCTTAGAATTATTTTTGTAATTAACAGTATAGCTGTTAAAGTATTAATAACGAAGATATTGGGGCTGGTCATTTTCCCGCCAAAAAAAGGTTCCATACACCCTAAACGAAAAAAAATGACTAGAATTGAATGTTATTGTTTGGGTTGAAGGTCTCTCATAGACCTTAATTCCGCCACAAACACTAGCGTGTTTAGTAGTTTTGCAAACAATTAATCGGTTCAAGTAGCTATAATTCAGAAACAAAATTTTCTAGAATTTTTTCAACGCAATTTTTTTTGTTAATTAGTTTAGTTTATCCTTATTATTAACTTCAATATTTGTCTCAGATTTAATATCTTCGTGGCAACAACCTTTTTAGTTTACCTTAGCTAACGACATTCGAGTAAAACTCGTTGTTTTCAACAATTTTTAATAAAAAACTAATTAAACCAATTTAATGACATTTTGCCTGTGTACTCTCTACCACTTTTATTTATAGTGAAAAACGTTTTATGGGACTACCTTTAATGCTTCTTGAATTATTTGTTCGTACACACGGGCAGTTTCGGCGATTAGAAAATATGCAACCTCCTAATCTTTTTTTTTTAAATCATATTTTAAAACTACGTTGTATTTAGCTCTAAAAATTTGGATTTCCCACTAAAACTATCTATATTACTAACGTGTTAGCTTTGGTTGGAATCGCGCATGATGACGGGGCGAACATTTGACGAAAACGGGACATTTGACATGGAATGACCCCATTGGGATAAAATTGAACATATTTGAGATTTTGATTCGTGTTGCTCTTCGCAGGCGGAGATACAAAGTTAGTTGCATTTAATTTCTCAATTTACAGGTTGTTTCAGAGAAGTCTGGCACAAATTTACAGGCGTGTTCTTTGGTTAACAAGGAGTGAAAAAGATCCGAAGAAACGTTTTCCTAATCTGAACCGTTTCCGAGTAACTAGTCGTCAAAAATCGGCCTCCATAAAGTCGAAAAAACGCGCAAATGTGCAGTTTCTATTATTCTAGATGGAAGACACGCGTTAAGCACACCGTTAACTAGGGATTTTCTATTCTCTTTATTAACTAAAACATTGACAAAAAAATTAAAATTTATGTTTTCTCAGTGTACTATTTAAGAAATTTATAGGTTTGGTTTTTTTAACTTTATCTTTAAATTTTTAAACCAAATTTTTTGTAATTGTTTACCATTTTACATGGTTAGGTGTAGTTAATCCCAAGAACGGGTTTCCTAGAAAGATAACGTGTCTGTCAAAACTGAATTAATTGACAATCAAAATCGAATAGCAGCACCATCTACAGTGTTAATTAAAGAAGCTAGAGCAAAAACACGAGTACCACCAATGGTCTAGAGAGTTAGAAGTAAAAACCCGAACAAGTAAAGAGACCAAGAAGTGGGGGAGAAAAATAAGCTTTATTTGGGAATATATGCGGTACTTCGGCCGATAGGCCTTCAAATCAAGTCTTTCGCTTTGAAGGCCTATCGGCCGAAGTACCGCATATATTCCCAAATAAAGCTTAGTTTTTTCCCCCACTTCTTGGTCTCTTTACTTGTTCGCGTTTTTACTCCTCTCAATTAAAGAAGAAATACTAAATAAAAATCATTTATTCAGCGGCAATGTTTGAGTTCTTGTTTTGAAAATCTACAATGCCAGGGCCAACGAAATAGTCCGTATTCCATAACCCCGAATTGCACCATCGCGCAAAGCTTATCAACATACGGGAATTCTAAATAACAGAGCAGGGGGTAGGGGCTTCCATTGAGGGGCCCCCAAATTGCCTATAGGACTGTGTACAGTCCAACCGCGCGAGGCCTCATCTAGTTTTTTTATCTTGTCAGCTCAAGTTAATGTTTTACTTGCTTCAAATATTTCTTTATGTTTCAACAAGCGCGCCCAAAACTTTATAAATACAACCACAATAACCGTCGCATAAATATCCAAACAATGTAAATATTGAAAGTAACATACTGAAGTTTGAAAAGTATCGAGCTGATCGTTAAACCTTGTAAATTAATATCTAAGTTGTGTTTCTGGATTTAATGAGTTTAAGGTAAGGCTAATTCATTTGCATAATATAATCGCTGGCCAAGGTAGTTTTTGTCTAGAAAATCTAAAATTTCAACTTATGCATTTGCTTACATTTCACAAATGACAATGCTTATTGAACTAAGTAATATGGACTCCATTTAGAACGATATACTCAACTGAAATCAAAACGAGTCATATAAATCCCATCTTTATATTTGTTAATGAAATGAGGCAGGGGCGTAGGAACCAGGGGGGGGCAATGCCCCTCCCTAGAATTTTGCTGGGAGGGGTAAGTAATATAATTTCCTCTTCAACTTTTTGGTCATTTGAAATCTTCGAAAGCTCAAATTCTCAATGTAAAAGTATAAAAAGCTTATAGAAGCTCAACTTTTCCCGGAAATTTACATAGTAGTCAAACAGTAACACACGCATTCGGTGAAGCTACACTCCTTTAAAAATTTAAAACCATAGTCATTTTATTATTGTGGATTTGTTTATCTTAAATTCATAAACGACTCTAAAGACTAAAATACACTTCGTATGATAACTGTTGTTACTGTTAATGCCTCAATGACATTCGCAACCGATTACTCACTCTACATCGGGGGCTAAGCTCCTAGACCCCCGTTTCCCTTTGCCCCTTCCAACTTCTAAAACGTTCCTTCGACCCTGAAATGAGGAGCGGAAGGGAAGGCAATGTCTCCCCAAAACTTGAAAATTCATAACCCCCCCCCCTCCATCTTGAAACGATGAAACCGTGAGAATTTTCAAACAGAAGATTTCATTTTTACCCTACTTTATTGAATAAACAAATAACGTGCTTACATGAGTTATCTACGAGAGAATAGTAGCATTAATTTTTTTAATTATTTTATATTAAGTCATCCAGATCATGATTCTGGCGGACTTGGAAGTCTGAACTCCAGACTTCCAAGTTCTACCAGAACTTTTGTTTTAAATACTCCAGACGCTGATTGCCGTTATTTCTCTTAATCGTTTCACTTAGGGCTTAAAGCCATTTCTAAGCGTTTTATATATTTAACATGCAAGTACGTGTTAAATCTAATTGTAGAAGGCGATACACGTTAGCCCTAACTCTAGATGGTGATAATCGCGACTCGGCCTTACTGATTAGAAGGGAGCCCAAAAACAGTTTCGCGGGAGGACCTCGAAGCCATAGGTACGTCACTGAGAAAGCTACTATTTTTAAAATATAATTTATCAAAATCAAATTTTATATTCTAAATAAATAAATGTGGTGGATTTTATTTCTCTTTAACTTCATTTCAATTGCTTGTGTGTTTAACTTTAATTAATACTAAACACACTGGAACCGTATAGGAACTGTTTAGGAACCGGAACCGATCGGTTCTAAATTTTGAGAACCGGAACCGAAACCGGAACCGATAAATTAAAATTTTAAGAACCGGAACCGATAAAGCAAAAATTTAGGAACCGTAACCGCAACCGGAACCGAGATAGTCCAAAAAAGTGGAACCGTTGCATCCCTATTAGCTACAAATTCTTTTTTCACAAACAACACACAATGAACTGATAAATGATTGCAAATCAATTAAACGATACTTTACAACGGTTTTTTCTTCACGTGCATTTTCAATACAATGAATTGAACAGTTTTCCTTTTTTGAGTTATCAGTTATTTTAATTTCAATTTCAATTTAATTTATTGTGCAAATAAAAATGTACAATGCAGGTAAATGTATACAGGTAAATCAAATTTTATAATTCCTAATTTCACCGCGACACTCAGCCGTTTCGGTCTTGCAGTCAGGTTATTGGTCCCGTGGTTAGCTACGAAGATTAGCAAACTCAAGACACCGTGCCGTAGGCTAAATTTCGTGTGAATCGGACAATTAGCTTCAACGTGCATAAAGAAGAACAAACAAAATTTCATTTGTTAATTGTACTAGGCTTAAGTGTATAGGCTTATGATTGTAAAGTGTAATCTCTTTTCAGCTCCCTACCGTAATATAGTCTAATAAAAACGAATTTAATCTGATTTTCTCTTACAAAATATTTGTTTATTCAGTGAAATAAATGGAATTCTTTAAATCTTTGATCGGGCCGGTCGGTAAATTTTAGTAGTTTTACAAAATCATTTGCTCTTTTTCGTTTTGATAATGTTTCTAAATGTAAGATTAATTCTTGCTCCATGAACATTTGATTTTAGTAATGAATGATACCAAAAGGTATTTGTTGGATTGTTCATCAACAATAGTGAACCATGTTCTAAATCTAAGCTTTTTGGTTTTAACTTCGTCGGTCTCTTATTTCTTAGGTCTCGGTGGCGTAAAACCAATTTTCTTTTTTCCCCAAGAGAGATCGACGCGATTGGTGCCGTTGGTTCCAAATCGGGTTCGTCGTCTTGGTGCTCGCCAATGAAATCTTGTCCGTCTTTGTATCGATTGACGAGCGCAAAGTTAAAATCCCATTTCGCTATCCGCGACATTATCCCGCAGAGTTCTTCAAGGACCGGGTGCCACGGCTTAGCCGGAAAAGTCTTGCCCGAAAATCTATAAGATAGACCATCGTTGCCATAAGCGACTTGATTTCGCGGAATGTTTTGCCCCTGTCCCGACCTTTTTACTTGAGCCATTCTTTCTACGTCATAGGTTACTTCTTTTTCCAGGAAAAGAAAAAGGCCATCAGCAATTTCTTTATCCAATAGCTTGTAGTAATATAGACATAAATTTTCGTTTAGAATCAATCTTGGTTGAACGAGCAACAGGTCTCCTTTTTTGTTATTCGATAATGGCAAAATTCCCGTTGGTTCGGCTCTTTTTGAAACTGGTGGACACTTGCCCCTTTCCTCGCTATCTCATCCGAGCAATTCGGGAAAAGTTTGTTGTGGCAAGCTTGGCCTAAGAGAAAGATTTAAAATAAATTTCATTTAAACGAGGGATAAAAATTGCCGGAAAAAGCAAGATATGTCCCCTTTCTTCTCGTGAGATTAATACTTTCATTTAGTTTTGTTTTATCTTAAGGATGCGTATGAGCATTCTAGGATTTAAATATATCGAGCTAAACCTCGGTCACGAAGAAATTCTCAATTAATCAACACGTCCCCGATAAAGGCAGTGCACCTCTTATTAGGGAAAATCTCTAGTAACCTTGGGTGCACCTAACCCAATGTGGAACCATTTCTTATGAACTAAGCCATGACTATATGGGATTTTTTAACAATAGTTGCTTTTATTTTTATTTATCTTTTTTGGTTTGTTATTTGCCAAAGGATTACAGTAATGCAAAAAGTTTTAACCGCAGTTTATTATTTAGAAACATATGATAAATGTAAAATTGTTACTTGCCAGCAATTTTCACCACGAGATTTGTACATGCGTTGGATGATGTAGGACTGATGACGCTATAGATTTAACGGCAAGATATCACTAAATATAAGAAAAATTGAGTAAAAGAGAACCAGAAGAACGCACAACACAACCCCAGTGAAATTTGGACAAGGCAAAGTAACCGAAAGTAAAACATAATTTATCTGGTTAATGCAAAACTACAACCGATAATCAAGTTCCAAATTAAAAAGTAAAACTGGACTCGTAAACGAAGTATTGGCACATCACGGCGCCGCGCACTCACTTCGTTCGGGCTCTGGGGGCGCACCGCGGCAGCCCAGCCCAATTCTTGCTAATCAAGCTTTGCCATCAATAACGCGACCTAGAGGACAGTACCTAGTATAGTCTGTTGTGGTGCGAATTAAACAAGGGAGAGCCACTGACAGATGAATCGATTCCACACGAACGGGGTTTCCCTCCTCCTGGCTGCATATATTAACCCCACCTGCTGACATCGTATCCAGTGAAATCGTACCTAGTATCTAGCGAATTGAATTCGCCGTAAAAAAAAACATTTTCAGTTGGCACACTGATTAAAAGTTAGTAATATCTTGCCGTTAAATCTAATTCGTCATCAGTTCTACCTCACCCAACACGTACAAAATCTCTTTATACGTCGTCTCTTACGAGGTAAACATTGCTGGAAAGTAACGATTTTATATTTATCATATCTTTCTAAATAATAAATTGGGGTAAAAATTTTTGCATTACTGTAATCTTTGACAAATAATACACAAAAAAGGACCTATTGTTAAAAAAGCCTAATTGATTTTCACACCCCGCGAATAACTTCTATATTTTTTCAATATTTTTTCGTGGTTTGACAACGCTCAATTTACAAGAATTCTGAAAGTTGGAAAAGATTACGTGTAGGGTGCAGTAGAGTACCAGTCGAAACAGAAATTATTTATGGATGGAACTACCGCGTAAAACATTAAACATTGCTTTAAAACTTTAATAAAATTACGGGAAAAATTGTCTTATCCACTAAAAACTTTCTGTCCAATTTATATTAACCAAAAATGTCAGAGTAATGTAGAAATACGAAGTAAACTAAATAGATTGCGCTACGGTGCATTTTCAAATTTTATATCATAGAAAAGATCACGTATAGAGTAGTATCATCATGGAAGAAAGATAAGGAAGGCCGACTCTGTCTTTGAGAGGTGTAAGGTGGTTTCCGATTCAATCTTATAGCGTTTAAGTTTACATAGTTTTTTTTATCTCTTGAGTCTTTTTTTAACATTTCTTTTAACTTCTTCTTTTCATTTTCCTTTCTTTTCCTTTCTTTATCTTCAAATATATTTCTGTTTTTAAGTCTAATTTCGTGATGTATTCTTAGTCTTAAATATAATTTGATAACCCTTTTTTGGTTAAGGTACAAATTTCAGGTAATAAATCCACATTCTTTAGTTTCGTAGCCAGATACTCTGCTACTCCTTGTTGATTTAGTATTGTAGAAAAATTATCTTTGAAGACAATTTCCATCTTTTCTAAAGCTTCATTAAATTGGGGTGTTATTAAAGTTAGTTTTCCTACATCGCTCCCTTCTTCTGGATGATAACTTTTAAGAACCGTGAGAGTTTCTCTTGTATTGGTAATTTTTTTGTTAGCTTTCACCATAGCAGTTTTACAAGACAAAACAGTCATGACGTTTCAATATTTTTTTGGCTAGGAATTTAGAAACCACCAATATATGTAATAACATTTGCTTTTTTTGAATTGTCATCATTCTCGGGTATTAAAGCATCGCTTATAGAGTCTACGTCTTTATCAAAAAGGGAACAGGATCTTGAGCTAATGGTTTATTCCTCTCTTTTGGGGCACTGCTTAAAAGATCCACCAAAAATGTATCATTATTTGGATTTGTTGCGCAATTAGCTGATTCGGGGACTTGAAATAATGACGAAGCCATTATTTTCCTCAGCTGTAATCGAAATAACTGTGGTATTGGGTTGTCTGCACATCCACCAAGTCTACGTATCTTCCCAAATGTATTTTCATATACATATTGACTAAACCTAGATGTAAGAACAAAGTCCAAACCGACGGTTTCCAATATCTCTCCATCATATAAAAAATAATTCCCATAGCTAATCACTTGCGTTGCTAATTTTACTTTCATTTTTGTGAATGGCGTTAGGTTCAAGTGTTTCAATGTAAGCTTTGGAACAATTTTAAAGTTTTCTTTTGAGTCGAGGTAAAAAAGTCTTTCAATATGAGCCCATGAAGCTCTGCACTGCCCAATTATAGCATCATGGTTTCTCAAATTCGTACGTTGGTTCTTTATTAAATGAGATGTGTCACGCGTGAAGTAAATTTTTTTGTTGTCTAAATAAATGTAGGGAGTTTTTTCATTTATATTCAGTCTTTTGTACACGCTTTGATTGTTGGTCCCTTGGTCACAAACTACCAGTTTTACGTTAATTTGATGGATATTAATTAGTCGTTGCAAAACATCTAATAGAATATTGTGAAGGTCTTCTTTTTTCACGGGTCCTCTGGTCAAATAATAGCAAAGTGGTTGTTTCCATTTTGACGCTATACCACCAAGCGTAAAAAGTGTTACGTGATTAGCAATCTCTGGGTCTTCCGCTTCTGTCCCCAAATTAGAATACCCTTCAATTATATCGTCTCCTTCGTTGAAAATAAGGCCTTCTTTCAATGACATTTCATCGAAAGTTAGAATAGCTAGCTTTTCTTTTACAGTCACGCAATTTCCCTTTTTCTCCAAAATGTCCCAAAATTCCTTAACAATACCCGGTTTACAGGTGATATTTTTGAGCCAAGATTTTAATGAGCTAGACCTTGGGAGCATTAACATTTTTTTAAAGAGAAAGTAAGATTTTGGACCATGGTAATGAAGGGAAAGACACAACTATTTTTCCTTAGGAGACCACCTTCTTACCTTAGATTTTTTATTTCCAGCATATTAAAGAAATTTTCCCCTTCTCTTGGTAGGTATCTTCTAATTTCTTGGTTAATTCGTGGTCTCGAAAGTTTCTTCGTTAATCTCCAATTCCTGATGTACTGTTTTTGCAACAATTGTTTGAGTCGTCCTTTAGAAGGGGACACTTTCTTTTCGGTTTGTGTTTCCTTGGAATTAATTGATGGCTTAGTTTGAGTAGAGAAGTTATTCTTGTTAATTGCAAATAATGATCTTGATTGTAATCTTGGTCTTTTTGGAGTGTGTGAAAGTTCAATTTCTAAATCTTGAAGTATTTCTGTAGCTCGTCGCTTCCTAGTATGTAAAGCAAAATGTCCACTCTCATTTGCGTTAACGGCCAATGGTGTTAAACTAATATTCGGGTCTAGTTTAAATAATTACAATAATGACTGAGCTATTTAAAAACAAATAATTGCATTAATTCCAAAGTGATATTTTACCCGTGTTGAAAGAGCGTCTTCGTCTTTTACCAGATAAATCCTTTCTCCGAACGCTTTTCTTAGTTTTTCTAGACATCACTGGTGTGAGGTTCAACTGCTCATAGTTTTCATCTATCTTATTCTTCAACAACTCAGTGGAATCTGTTCGATACCGTTTAAATACATTATTATTCAAAGTGATTGTCAATAACTTCTCTAATTTACAAACCACTAGAACTTTGAGCTTCTTGATCATTGTCCGAACTTCCAGAGGTTTGAACTAATGATATTACATTTTCATCAACGTTAACTTTTTCTACCAAATCAACATTCTCCAACACATTCACATTTCCATCAAATCTGTAGGGAATATCATTCCATAGCAAAGAAGGTCTGAAAGAATTAATTTGCATTAGGGTATATATCATCTAAAATATTCATATTTGGTTTTAATACCTTGGAGTTAATGACTGGTACTGGTCCTTTTTGAAATGAGCACTACAAACTTTCAGTTTTTTCTTATAAACATAATCTTCCTTTCCTAGTGAATCAGCTCTTCCCGATTTATCCAACCACTTTTTACATCTACAACCAATAATAAGTTAGAGTATTACGACACTATAGGGTTGTGATAAAAGCACTAAACAGTCCTGAATTAATATAAGTAGAAGTGAAGATGAACCACCAATGGACTGGAAATTGGTAAAAACCACAGAAAATGGTAAAAAAGTCCATATATATAAGGGGACAATAAAGGTAAACCCTAACAAATGAATTAATATATATTAATTTACTCACCTATTTTGATCTTTAAGATAATTGAAAAAAAAAAGATATTCTTTCTTCTTTTATTTGGCCTCGACAATTGGAACAATTTAAAAAGGAACATTTCGTACCGCCATAAAAACATAACATGGCTCCAGCCGTCGCCATGTTTCGCCAGCCGAAACTACCTGGTACCTATTTCACAAGGAATTCAGGGAAAAAAGGGAGCCGCCATTTATTTGTCACGTACTGCCGCTCTACCAGGCACTTAACAAAAAAAGCGGGGAGTCGACCTTCCTTATCTTTCTTCCATGGTATCATTGTGACATCACGCAACATCACCCACAATTATTTCTTAGAGAAAAAACGCGCCTAAAATGGCAGCCATGGCCAAAGCTACGAAGTAATATCTCTATTGTAGTGTCAATGACGTTGATTGCAATCTAATTCACTTCGTCATAATTTAATAAATGACTTAGGTATTATTTGTTTAAAAATGTGTGGGTCGTTCGAGTAGAACTTCAAGACAAATTTAGGTAGAAACCCCATTGTTATTGCATATGATAGAACTTCGAAGCTTTTAGTGCTTCAAATAATTTTGTTGAAGACCAAGAAATTAATCGAGCTGTTTAACTTAATTTTCCGAGAATTTTAAGTACCCAGGAGATGGCGTTGGGTTTGCCTATTTAGTTGAAAATGAGACTTTGGTAAAATAAAAGATTTCTTGGGAAGATGCAGTAGGTTTATCTCTCGAAGTCGAGGCCCCATGCCTGTATCAATTGGCACGAAATTCAAATATGACAATTTAGCGCGTACGCGGGCTGTGAGGTCGCCCGAATTGCGGCGAAATCTCTTTAAAATTAAAATTTCTTAATGCAACCGAAAACATATTTCAGACATGATGAGTACAAACTAGAAATATAATATTCAACCAAGTTGCTCTTAATTTAAAAACATTATGTACGTTTAAATTCAAAAATCGCTAAAATCACTGAAATGGGCAAATGCCCCACTTCTGGGGCCCCGATCTCACAAATGTTAACAATGCCGGCGAGGGCTTGATATTTCCAATCGATTGGCGGCGGCGACGGCGGACACAGTACTTGAAACTATTAAACTCAAATCCCTAAGGATTGTGTGTAAAAACGCAGTGTTAGAATATAAGACACCGTTAGCCTCATCTGTTTAGTTATCTTTGTAATTAGGTTTTTTCTTCGAATTTTTAGTATGTTTTTTTTGGTTATTATGAATAGTAAAAGTTTTAGGCGCTGTAGATATTTTATTCGGTAATTTTAATAAAGTTTTAAAGCAATTCCATTGTTGTAAGCCATAGTTACGCCCATAACTTAATACGTCGACACTCTAATTCACCTTGAAAACGTTCGTATTTTTGGCAGATGGATCTTACTCAGGATTCCCCGTAAATACTGTAGCTTACTAATTGTATTTGTAATCTAGTTACTGTAGCATAGACAACAGCTGCTCTTCACATCTGCTCCAGTGTAGAACCGGATACCCAACAATTAAATGCTTTTTTTTTTCAACATCTTTAGACAAAACGTTTGCCGAATCGGCATTTTGCGGAGAAACGATTGACCGACGACGAATATTGTAATATTTACTATTTAATTCGCTCAAATTAAGAAAATGAATAAACTGGTAACATTAAAATGTAATATCTAAATACCCCGATTTAAATCTACTAAGCTTTGACATTAAGGTTCGCACAAACAGTTGGAAGGCTATTGAAACCCTATTTAAATAATTCCCTATTTTGAAGCTCCTTTCCTATTATTCACCAAATCACGCACTTCTCCTTCAAAGTCTATTGTACCAACCCGATTGTCGAACATTCCGAAACCCAATGTCCAATTGATTCTTCGGAATTTCCATGAATTTTCGGATTTTAAATCTTTCCTTAGATATGTATATTTTTATAAAATCTATCTGTATTCGGTGGTTTCGTAAGTTTTTGGATATTTTTGTGGATTTTGTCTTTAAATTTTGTTTCTTTGTTAAAAATCCAGAATTTTTTAAAAATACGAAATCACTTGCGGATTTTGGTCTTCTAGTGTATTGGCATTTCTAGATGCGCTACCCTCGGTTGCACCTAACCATCCAGCCAGCCTGGAACCCGGATCATCGACAACCTTCCAGAGACCGGTTGCCCACAAACAAGCTCCACCACCACACCAAAATAGTAGAGAGTAAGTAACTGTCAAACATTAGTTTATCAGTAGAATTGCATAACTGTGGTGCAATACTCATCTCAACATTCTACAACCTAGCTGTGACCACGCAACAATTGCCCTGAGCTCCGCCAGCTGTGTCTGCCCCTCAATTAGCTCTTTTTAAATATGGCGTCTGTAACGGCATCTTCCTCAAGTAATTAGTCTAAAATTCAATTAAAATGCACGTCCTTGTCTGATGTTAGTCAACAATATTTAAATTATCTTTTTCAGATAGGGTGACCACCGAATCTATTTTGGCGAAACATATAGGAATTTTATTTTGTTCAGGCTTTTCTAAAAACCAACGCAACAAATCCTATTAATCATAGCAGCGAGACAAATTCCTCAATCTAAAAGAAAATTCACGCAGAACTTAAACTTGAATCTGGCAAAATGAGCAGCCGAGAATTGAAGAAACACAAGTGCACTGAGTGCGTCTATGCCACGAACAAAAAGGACCATTTCATTGTTCACAAAAGAAAACATACCGGCGAGAAACCATTTCAATGTAAACAGTGTCGTAAAGTTTTTTCACAAAAGAGCCATTTGAATTCCCATAAAAGAACTCACACGGGCGAGAAACCATTTGAATGTGACCAGTGTAGGTACGCATGCTCACAAAAGAAGCGTTTGATTTTGCACAAAAGAACTCACACGGGCGAGAAACCATTTCAATGTGACCAGTGTAGTTACGCATGCTCACAAAAGAAGCGTTTGAATTCCCATAAAAGAACTCACACGGGCGAGAAACCATTTCAATGTGACCAGTGTAGTTACGCATGTTCACAAAAGAGCCATTCGATTTCCCACAAAAGAACTCACACGGGCGAGAAACCATTTCAATGTGACCAGTGTAGTTACGCATGTTCACAAAAGAGTTGTTTGAATTCCCATAAAAGAACTCACACGGGCGAGAAACCATTTCACTGTGATCAGTGTAGTTACGCATCTGCATTCAAGAACTGTTTGATTTCCCACAAAAGAACTCACACTGGCGAGAAACCATTTCAATGTGACCAGTGTAGTTACGCATGTTCACAAAAGAGTTATTTGAATTCCCATAAAAGAACTCACACGGGCGAGAAACCATTTCAATGTGACCAGTGTAGTTACGCATCTGCATTCAAGAACTGTTTGATTTCCCATAAAAGAACTCACACGGGCGAGAAACCATTTCAATGTGACCAGTGTTGTTACGCAGGTTCACAGAATAGTTATTTGATTTCACACAAAAAACTCACACGGGCGAGAAACCATTTCAATGTGACCAGTGTAGTTACGCATCTGCATTCAAGAACTGTTTGATTATCCACAAAGAATTCACACGGGCGAGAAACCAACTAGATGTCCAAAGCGTAGATACCGGGCCAGATACGAGATAGAATTATCTCCCAGTGAAAAAGTTCGTCACGCTCAGAGGGCAAGGTCACGCAAGTGCCCAATTTGCGACCAGACCTTCGCCACGAAAAGAACCCTCCGAGCTCACCTTCGAAATGATGGTCTTCCAGGAAACCAAAGTGGCGCTTCGACCAGTCACGACCCAGATCCACGACACAGAACACCTTCACGGCCACGGCTGATTGAGAGCATTTGTCGTCAATGGGGAGTTAGGTCTTGCTCGGTGCAGCTACGACGCGTCACAAATGAAGAGATTCAGTGTGACTCCGCCCACATCGTAAAATACAAAGTTCCTGACCCTGACCACGACCCAACCGCGACCCTACCCGTTAAGAAGGAAGTGGTACTTGGCAAAGAATTCCTCGCAGTCGATGTCAGCGCCATCAAGGAAGAGCCCCTTTATGACTTCATGGAGCTTGTGGGTGTTCCGTCAGTCGTCAAACTAGAAGAGTTGGGAGATCGGCCAAATGGGGATAAAAACCAGGGTGTCTCAATGAACCAGAATACTCTCGTCAAGGTCGAATGCAGTTCCGAAGAACAAAACTTCTGAATTTTAGAACCAATCCTACGAAACACATGGTTTTCTGTCATTTGTTCCCAAATAATGAAGACGCATTGCACGACGTGTTGGCTTTTTCAGACATGGCCCATTATTTGTTTTTACAAATTGTTTTGTAATTTATACGAAATTCAAATTTTACCAATACTATAACACAGGGTTGGAAATTTTTTGATTTAAAAAAAATTAAATAAATTCAAATCGGATTTTTATTGATTTTTTTATTTATTTAGTTTTATATAATTTAGTTTCATAATTTTACCTAAAACAAATGTTTTAATTTTTTAAAGACTTAATCTTTATGTATGTTTATTGAATTTATTCAATTTAAGCTAGAAGTTTTTTTTTTCTAAAACCTATTTTGGTACTCATCAAAACAAATCGGCGGAATCCCCACCCACAGGTAGAATCCAATGCAACATTAGGGAAGTACAAGGAAGATTATATTTAAACCCGCATTATAGAAATTGGCGAGATTTTTTATTTTTCAAAAATACTATATATAAATTGATTTAAATCAGCCAACACTGCTATAACATCCGGTAGATGTGGGTTCAAAATTTTCCAATCGACTTGAACATTTTCTCAGATCTATTTAATCTAGAGTTCTGAAATTGTCGGGGTTTAGGTATTGGCCAGGAAACATTTTAATTTGTTAATTTCAGAATAAAAAAGATTTTGTTGTTGTCTGAAAATAAGTTTTTAACGATAGGCATCAGACAAAGGAGAAAGTTGTAGAGCTTACTTTCGAACCTGGAAATAAAATTTACTTCCCCGAAAAAGGTCAATTTTCAATTCGATATTACGTCTTGAACAAAAACAAGTTGCTACTACCCAAAATATCTCTCAGACGCCCTTCAAATTTATCCTGTATCTTCAAATTTATTTAACCTGGTTCCTTGTTCCTCCATTCGGAAATTTTTCCGCATTTATTTTTTTCCGGAAAATTACCAACTCTATTCAGTATGCAAATGTAATCCAAGTTGTTTATATTTGAGAAGAAATATATTTCATTAAATGTTGTTCGTACAAAGTTTTCGCCCCGAGAGTCAACGAGGAAGTCCTACACGAAAATTTACTCAGAACGAAATATAATTATAAAATTGAGCATATTTGACGAAACATTTTAGTTTTGGACGTAGTTAGTTGCATTTCATTTTTCAATTTCCAGGGTGTTTCAGAGAAATCTGGCACAAATTTGTAGGCGTGTTCTTTGGGTAACAAGGAGTGAAAAGGTCCTAAGAAACGTTTTCCTAAACTGAACCGTATCCGAGTAATTGGCCGTCAAAAATCGACTTCCAAAACGTCGAAAAACGCGCAAATGTGCAGTTTCTATTATTCCTTGGACCCAATTGTTTCCTTCCTCTAAGCATTAGTTTAAAAAACCAAATTATGAAATAAGTGAACTACGTGAAGAAATACGTTTTAACAATAACTAGGGCGTCTCAAAACCCGAAACGGGCGGTCTCGACAAAAAATTGAGCGGAGCGCGCGTAATATGTTTTAACCCTTTCAATGTGACCAATGTATTAAATTAAATTAAAGTAATTTAATTATCCACCAAAGAACTCGCACGGGCGAGAAACCATTTCATAAGATAAATTTGGTGTATAAATAATTTTTTCTTGCTGACCTGTGCTTCTGCCAAGGTTGGCAAGAACCAGCCCGACTGGTTTAATCAACCTTGGTTTAACCACCGAAACAAATCCATGTTTAAAACCACGTTTTTTTATTAAAAAATATTCAGAAAGGAATTAGAAATATCGAAAAAACTAAAACTTAACCTTCACTTTTAGTCGTAAGTAATGAGGGCTAGATATAAGCAATTGGGGGATCCTAAACTTCATTTTGCGCGTGAAAATACGCCGCCATGTTAGGGTAGGTTTTAGGGCGTCCATTTACTTGATTTAGACGCTTCTAAAATAATTGCAGATTCGAAGGCTATATCAGAGTATAATGGCCTAAGAGCTGAATTTAGGCCTGATTTGTCCCAAATCAAGTTATTTATAAAGACGAAAAACGAATCAAATTTTGCAATACCTTTAGAAGTATTGCAGCATTGATACGTGTGCTGAAGTTAATCCTTCCAAAACTACGGTGTCTAAAAAAAAGTTCAAACATTCAGAGCGAAGTTCCGTCTCTTACATTGAAAGGTTTCATTAATAACGATAACTCTTGCTTTGCAATATCTATTTTGCAAGTTCTTTTCTACTTAACAGAATTTGTTAGAAGCGTTCAAGAAAAAGTGATTATTCCAGGATCAACAACTGCTGATAGACCAATTAGATTCTAATATTCCTTATCCACTAATGTAAGGAAAACGCTTGATATTCTATTTCATGGTCTTAATCAAGAGGACCACGTAGAATTTTTAATTAGTCTTTCCCAGAAGCTTAAAAACGAAACTTTTTATATAAAAAAATTATTTTTGCGTCGCATTCAATATCAAGATAGATGCCCACAGTGCCCTTTAGGTCGAGTTTTTAACTATCCCCCTGAAGATAGTTATGTGTACATCGTTAATGTTTTGGCTGACAAAAGTAGCTTAAATTTTAACTGATACTACTAAATTTGAAAAAAGCTCAAAGATCAAGATATATTACTTGATCAAAGTGGAAATCAGAGAATGCATAAGAGCTTATGAAGCCATTCTCTTGGTCGGAATAGTGACGTACTCTATTTTTATTATTACCTCTCCGAGGGGACAAAGTCCCCTAGGAGGGGTTATACAACGACCGTGTCTGTCTGTGGGTGGGTCTGTGGGTCTGTCTGTCTGTCAGGACTGCGAACGCGTTCGCATTTTCGGTGCAAAGTGTAATCACTGCGTACGCAGTTTCTCAAAGGGTTGGCAAAACCACCGTGTGACGGTGAGCGTTAACGGATGCATTTGCGGTTTGGTTTGGATGGTGTTTTTTCGCTCACCGTCGTGACGGTTTGGTGTATTACGTTTTTGTAATGTTTATGCGTAGGTTGTGAGTGTTGAATTTGTTGTGTTTGTGTTCTGATGGTTGTGCATGTTGAGTCTGTTGTGTTTATATAGGCGTTTTCTCTCCAACTTCTTCTTAATGACTTTGGGACGGACCGAATGCTGAGTGTAATGCTACCTCTCAACGTCCAATGGCAGGGTTTCCACCAGTTGTACACGGTATTCGTCTTAGTATCAATTTGCGATCGCATCGGGCGGGACTTGAACCCGAGACCTCCTGATTGACAGGCGGACGTTCTACCACAGAACCACCGACACTTGTTACACCTTATTAAAAATTAGACCTTCAGCTTTATCGGAAGCGTATTTAATAGAGTACGAAATTTTGGTTTAATTGAAATAGAATTGAAATTGAAATTATTGCATCGAAGAAATTCTAATTTAGCGTTTCTCTATTGATTAAAAACAAATGCGCCACCCAGGTTTCGAACCCAGACCATTCGGCTTGGCAGTCGAGCGCTCTACCACAGAACCACCGATAGCTGCTTAGATTCACTGAAATTAAGACAGGCATCGTAAGCATAATAGGTAATAAAGTCTTTTTTTATTAATGAATTTATGAAGGCCTAATCTGGTATTTTTTAAAGGTTAAATCTTGTTTTAGCGCAGTCAGCCGAGATTAGAGGGTTAAAGGGTAGACCCTGTGGGTGGTCCACTTTCTTAACGACCTATATATAGTTCTGTTAATTCAAAGGAGATAATTTAACGTTAATTGATTTAAGAGGTGGCGGTTAGTCAAGTGGCTCTCTGTGCTTTGTTGATGGTAAGGTTTTTGCTTCTTGTAAATACATTTGGTGTGGATATTTGGATATCTACGATTTCTAACGCAGTCAATGATTTCTTGGGTGTGCGAGTCATTATATGATATTGGAAATTGGACGGCATTGGTCTTTTCCATGTGGTATGCGTCACAACGTCAACAGGAAGTGAACGAGTCGTCCACTACCAGATATCTACGGTATCTTCATCAAGGGCGAGTGTTGAAATAAAATGAGCGTTAAAGATACGGCAAGTATTTCGTAAGCGAGTAATTCCAAAAAGCCTCTGTAGACATTTCTTTCATTAAAATTTGCTTCGTATTATATTTAACTGATAAACTTGTTCTGTAAAAGGGTTTAATTCAATTGTGCATTGTTATAGTACGTCTAACTTACTGTTGTAACTACTTAACTTATGATATTCTGAATAAATTAAAATTGGTCGTTTCGTCTCAATTATTTTAATTATAATTAAAATTTTATACCTGGCGGGATAGAAATGGGTTAATATTTTTAACAAATAACTCTAAATTGCGGAGATATATCTTTAAGGGTTATCTCGAGAAATTAATACCACTAGGGACAATTCTTCCGAGGAGAGGTATATTTTGGTTTGCCAACTTGTGGTTGTGAGGCTACGCAGTCTTTTCAAAGAGTCTAAAAGACGTTTCTCCAACAAAGTATTGGAGACATGACACTGTAAGGACAAGACACAATTCTTGTAAAGTTCCGAAAAATATTGACGAATTTGTTCAAGTGTTTTTCTCGAAGTATTTAGGTCCTGATGGGAACGAACCAAATAAATTTGGGCATTTATCTGAAAGCGTGACTAAATTCAAACGTTGTTGTTGTCCTTCAACTTCATGTGGACCATCACTTTTGGAATAGTCAACGTGAATGAACCAAAAAACTGTTGCTTTAAAAAAAGGTGACGAAATGTCTAGAGCTGGCTTCCTACCCGAAGTACACTCACCATTTGAAAAAATCGCTTGACCTCTCATTTAGTTTTTACTTAAATTAAGTTATTTCTTTCATGTGACCCGTATTTTAGTTTCCATTAAATCGAGGGTGTTTTCTCGTTTCATTTATTTTCTACTAAGAAACTCAGAACACCTTATTGGGAATTTTAAGGCAATGAAAAGATTGGTGAAAACCAAGAAATTATTTTTGCCAGAAAATTTGCACAGATGTAGACTGTGCACATATAAAATATAAATTTTCATTTTACAATTCCAAAAATGATTCTGATAAAGTTGTTTAGAAAGCACAGGGATCAAAATGTTTTACTTGAAATGGGGATTTTGGATAACGCTCAGTTTAATTCCATAACTAGAAAATCTAGAACATCATTACTAGCTGCAGGGTTGGCATGTTTTAAACAAGTGTTTAAAACACGTTTAATTCAACACAATTCCCGAATGTTACCTTAGCTATATGTAAATACTGGTTGTCGTGAACAGCGAAATAAAAGACGCGAACTTTTCCGACATAAAAACCGGTAAACCTTTTTCCTCTTATTTCAAAACAGAACTGGCCGTTAATTTATTTTTACACGCGCAAAATAACACCTTTTTTAACAGCAACCAAAAACTCACTTTCACGCGCGCGTGCGCTATATAAACATTTGAAAACGAATATAGGTACATGTACTATACAAAATTACGATGTGTACAACCGAACATTCCGCCCGCCTTGAAATAACGAATTTCAAATGAGATAGTAAAAGTCCGAAAAGTTACATTTGCATACATAAATAACCCTTAGTAAACAGTTTGAATACAATTAAAATCAGTCTAGTGGTAACTGGCATAATTTAACTACGGGTCTTTTCAGTGATTTGTCAGAGGTTCTGACAGTTACGACGCGAACTTGATTGTCTTGTCCTGGATGAAGTTCAGTGATTCTTGCCATTCTCCACTTGGTTGGAGGTAAATCTTCATCTTTGAGCAAGACCAAGTCGCCGACTCGTAGATTTGGTTTTGGTGTAGTCCACTTTGGACGTTGTTGAAGGCGAGAGAGGAATTCATTTCGCCAACGGTTCCAAAAGTGCTGCAGTACTTGTTGGCCCAATTGCCAACGTGACAGGCGGTTGACGTTTTCAGAAGTGAGATCGGGTTCGGGTATTGCGGTGAGCGCATCTCCGATTAGGAAATGTCCAGGTGTCAACGCATTGAAGTCGTTTGGATCCGAGCTTAACGCCGTTAAAGGACGTGAATTTAAGCAAGCTTCGATTTGGCAAAGAAGCGTTTGCATTTCTTCAAAGTTTAGAACCATGGTGCCAAGAACTCGTTTCAGATGATACTTGACGGACTTCACCCCGGCTTCCCAGAGGCCTCCAAAATGTGGCGCTGCAGGCGGGTTGAAGTGCCAATTAATTCCTTCGTCTGCGAGCCATCGTATTACTTGATCGTTGTTGTTTGTAGAGACTATGAATTTGATGAATGTTTTCATCTCTCGATCGGCTCCTGTAAAGTTGGTTCCACAGTCGCTGTAAATGTCGGCGCATTTTCCTCGTCGAGCAACAAAGCGTTTCAATGCTGCCAGAAATGCTTCGGTGGTCATGTCACTGACAAGTTCAAGATGAATTGATCTTGTGGTAAAGCAAGCGAAGACGGCAATGTATCCCTTAAACCTGAAGTGACTTCGTCCCTTCATTAGTTTAAGGGTAAATGGTCCTGCGTAGTCGACTCCACACTTCAAAAATGGCCGAGCAGGATTTACTCTCGCTGGTGGTAAATCGCCCATAAGTTGCTTTACAGTGACTGCCTGCTGTCGTACACATGAAACACATCTTCTGATATGGAAACGTATGGCATCACGAAGACCGACGATCCAATAACGTTTCTGTAAGACAGAAGTTAGTAGTTGAGCACCTCCGTGAAAATGTTTTTCGTGCTCGTGTTGTATTAGAAGTTCTGTTAATTTGCTCTGTCTCGGTAACAGTGCCGGATGCCTTTGTTCGTATGGTAAGTTGGAGTGGCAAAGTCTGCCACCAACTCTAAGAATCCCATCTTGATCGATGTACGGACGCATCGAAAGGATTCTACTTTTCCGTGGTAATTCCTTGTTTTGTTTAAGGCAAGCTATCTCTTCGTTAAAACTGTTGCTTTGGACGACCCGAATCCAATGGGATAGCGCCTTTTCGTTCTCTTCCTTCGATAAAGGTCCAGTAATCCTCAATTCTGTCGCATTTCGCGAATTGAAGACAAAACGTAGAATGTAGGCGGTGATATGAATGAGTTTTTTAAGCGCTGAAAATTTGGAAAGGAGCGTGAAATCCATTTGATGATGTGTTACTAAAGAAATAATTCGTCTTTCCTCGGATAAACATTCATTTGGCTCTGAGAGTTCATGTAGTTCTTGCGTTGTTGCGGCGAAAATAAGGCACTGCGGTCCATGCCACCAGAGACCATGATTTCCCAGTTCGCTAGCGGATATTCCTCGAGAAGCGCAATCTGCAGGGTTGTTGTCTCCTGCAATGTGATGCCATTGCGCTCTCGGTAGTTTCTCGTGGATTTCTGACACTCGCTTGGCTACGAACGTTTTCCAACGTTGCGGTGGAGCTTTCAACCAAGCTAGGACGATTGTTGAGTCCGACCAGCAATGAACATCAGCTATATCCAATCTCAATGACTCCCTGATCAGTGGAATCAGAGAAGCCAAAAGTAATGCACCAGATAATTCCAGTCTCGGAAGTGTGATTTGTTTGAGCGGAGCGACTCTTGTTTTCGCAGCGATCAGTTGTATTTTGATTTGTCCGTTGTTATTCACCGTCTTCAGGTATACGGCAGCTGCGTACGCTTTCTCCGATGCGTCACAAAATCCATGCAGGCTAATGTCTGTAGCATTAGCTTGCGAAATGTGCCGTTGAACCGTAATGTTTTCAATTTCTGGTAAATCGGTTCGAAACGACCTCCATTTAGCTTCAAGTGGTTGGGGAAGTTGCTCATCCCAATTCAATTTTAGCTGCCACATTTCCTGTAACATCAGTTTCGCTCGAACGGTTACTGGTGCCAACAGTCCCAGAGGATCGAATATCCTTGCTGTATCCGAAAGAATCGTACGTTTAGTGATTGAACTTCTTGACGCTGGAGAAGTAACCATAAACGAGAAATTATCAGCCGAAGGAGTCCAATATAGGCCGAGAGTCTTGACTGATTCGTCGTTCTCGATGCATAGTGGTTTTTGTAAATCCTTCATGTTGGCTGGTAGTGTATCCAATAATGCAGCTTCATTCGACGCCCATTTCCTTATTTCAAATCCTGCTTGAGATGTAGCTTGAATGATTTCTGACTGAAGTCTTAAAACGTTCTCAATCGTTTCGTCGCCTGTCATTAGATCGTCCATGTAGAAGTCATTTTGTAAAGCCGAAGATGCCAACGGAAGTGTCTCTTTCACGTCATGGCCGAGTTGCTTCAAGACTTTAGTTGCTAGGTATGGCGCTGATGCGGTTCCATATGTAACCGTTAGCAAACGGTATTCGAGCAAGGGTTCGTGTTAGTTGTTTCGCCAAACAATTCTTTGAAGATCGGAGTCGTCTGGATGTACTCTAATTTGACGAAACATTTTGGCAAGGTCTGCTTTCATTACAATGCAATGTTGACGAAAGCGAATAAGGAGGTTGACCAAATTATCTTGAAGTTTTGGCCCCACTAGCAGATGATCGTTTAGGGAAACTCCAGTTGTAGATTTGGCAGAGGCGTCGAACACCACACGAACTCTCGTGGTGGTACTGTCTTCTTTGAATACCGCATGATGAGGCACGTAGTAAGATGGATTGGTTTCGATTTTTATTTCATTCGAGGGAATGAGTTCCATATGTCCAAGGGCAATGTATTCCCCCATGAACTTGCGGTACTCCTCATAGAGATTCGGGTTAACACGTAGACGTCGTTCTAAGTGAGAGAATCGACGGATTGCCATTTGTTTAGAATCTCCAAGTTTTGGTGCATCGTTTATCTTTGGTAATCGTACAGTGAATCTTCCTGTAGAGTCACGTGTATGTGATTCTTCAAAGTTCTTTTCACATTGAATTTCTGTTGGAGATAGTATTCTTCGAGGCTGGATGTCTTCTAGCTCCCAAAGATGTTTCAAATCTGCTTCCAATGTACAATGGTGGACCTTTATTTTCGAACTTATTCCGGCCATCAGCAACTGCCCATCCGAAAAGAGTATTAAAGGCACCTGGAAGACCTTCTTTCCCCTTGCAAATGCCATCTTGTAAGAGCTCTAGATACACGTCAGCACCTAGTAAAATATCCACTTGTCCAGGGCTATGAAAAGTTGGATCAGCAAGTGTTAAGCCTTTCAAGTGTAGACAATTTCCAGGATCGAACGGACTGTTAGGTAAATAATCCGTGACCTTTTACAGGACGATTGCCTCGACGATGACCTCCGACGTGTTAATGATATTTGACTGAATATTCACCATGACACTGCCTTGAGAGGTGTTCATTCCGGTTGCTCCAATTCCGTCAACTGAGACGTTGAAACGTGTTCGCTTCAATCTTAGTTTCCTCGTGAATTGTTCCGTGATGAAACTGGCTTGAGAACCCGAGTCCAGAAGCGCTCGGGCTGGATAAAGTTGCTCGTCAAGTCCCTTGACTTGGACCATTGCGGTTGCCAAGATAACTTGGGTTGATCCAATTATTTCACGAGATGGGCATGAAACTACACCGGAGGTTGCCTTCGTCTTCGTTAATTCCTTCTCTTGATGTAGAAGTGTGTTATGTCGTGCGTTGCATTTCCTACAATGACCAGATTTGCAGTCATTGCTTTGATGATCGGTTCGTAAGCAATTGAAACACATGGCACTCCTCTTGACCATGTTCCAACGCTCGTCCGAAGATGCATTCAGAAAATTGGTACATTTGTATACAGAGTGTGTTTCGTTGCAAAAGTGACACGTCTCGCTCAGAGCACCATGATGAGCCTTTGTACTCGGTCTCTGATGTAATGGAGGCTTCGACTTGATTGCAGTAGTTGTAGGCGGAGCTGCTGCTAAAGCTCTGGCCCGTTGTTCAAGAAATGTAACGAGATCCTCGAAAGTTGGTCTTTCGGTCCCCCTCAGGGAAAGTTCCCATTGTCGGCGAGATTCTGAATCCAGTTTTTCCTTTACAAGATGAAGTAGTATGGAGTCCCAATGTTGTACTGGTTCTTTGAGAACCTTGAGCGCCCTTATGCATTCGGCGGTGGTATCGATGAGCGTTCGTAAAGCGGATGAAGATTCTTGGATGACGTTAGTTTGACTGAAGAGACGTTTTACGTGTGCATCGATGATTTCCCGGGTATTGTTGAACCGATTGTTTAAGATATCCCAAGCTTCCAGATAATTAGCGTCAGTTACCGGAATAGATTGAACTAGGAGCGCTGCTTCGTTTCGTAACGATGACTTCAAATACTGAAACTTCTGAGCTCCGGTGAGCGATTCGTTGTTGTGTACGGTGGCCGTGAAGAGATCATGAAATGGAAGCCAATCGACGTAACCACCGCTGAATGATGGAAGTTCCAGCTTAGGTAAACGTACATCACTAGCTGGTCTGACTTGTCTCACTGGAATGTTTGCTGCTCTTTCATTTGATTCAGTGACGAGTAGGATTGTCAGATCTTCGAGTCGAGCGACTAGAGGGTTGTATTCATCTTCGTGATCCGCGAAGTCGTCGTCGTCGGGATCGATATTTGCAACTACGGCATCGTGAACCTCATCCAAGTCTTTCGATAGTTTTTCCACCTTGTCTACATACAGCTTCAAGGCGACGTCAGATAGATTCGTTGCTGTTTGACCCACCGCATTTTCAATCCTGGTGATCTGTCCCTTGATAGCTGCTCTTCTTCTCACCAGAACATCCATGATGACTTATGTTGATTCGTTTACGATCGGGATATGATCGATGGTTTAAACGGTTTCCAACGGAGAATCCACGCTAATTTTCACTGTCTCTCACGGAAAGATAGCCGATTCGATGATTAGTTGAGGAACATAATCAAGTTGACGAATGTATCCGGCTCGACGGACCAAAAAATGTCGTGAACAGCGAAATAAAAGACGCGAACTTTTCCGACATAAAAACCGGTAAACCTTTTTCCTCTTATTTCAAAACAGAACTGGCCGTTAATTTATTTTTACACGCGCAAAATAACACCTTTTTTAACAGCAACCAAAAACTCACTTTCACGCGCGCGTGCGCTATATAAACATTTGAAAACGAATACTATACAAAATTACGATGTGTACAACCGAACACTGGTTGTTATCATTAAAAATGCCAAATCAAAGAGATAAACAAAAAATTAAAGAAAGGAAGATGGCCGCCCCCTCTCGAAAGAGGCTTGGCAGATCTAAAAATTTTCGTAATGCAGACATCAAGGCCATTCTTTCCCATTACGTCATATTTTAGAAATATTAGATATATAATATTGTTTAGTTATGTTTCGCACCATTTTATTTCGGTTCGTCATGTATCCTATGGTAGCCATGAAATTTTCCAAGTAAAATTATTTCTAACAGTCAATATATCCAGGTAAAAATGCACGTGAAACCGCAATACAAAATCACTCGTAAATCCCAAAGGAAATTCTTCTACTTTTACAAAATATGTCTTATTTCATGAATAAAGGTAGGCGAAAGATTAATACTTTCATTTAGTTTTGTTTTATCTTAAGGATGCGTATGAGAATTCTAGGATTTAAATATATCGAGCTAAACCTCGGTCACGAAGAAACCAATTCTCAATTAATCACCACGTCCCCGTTAAAGGCGGTGCACCTCATATTAGGGAAAATCTCTAGTAACCTTGGGTGCACATAACCCAATGTGGAACCATTTCTTATGAACTAAGCCATGACATACAAGTAATTTATGGGATTTTTTAACAATAGGTACTTTTGATTTTTTTTCATTTTTGGTTTGTTATTTGTCAAGGATTACAGTAATGCAAAAAGTTTTACCCGCAGTTTGTTATTTAGAAACATAACATATTATAAATGTAAAATTGTTACTTGCCAGCAATTTTTACCATGGAAAATACGACATATTTCGAGATTTTTGTATGTGTTTGATGATGTAGGACTGATGACGAAATAGATTTAATAACAAGATATGACGAAATATAAGAAAAATTGAGTAAAAGAGAACCAGAATCACGCATAACACAACCCCAGTGAAATTTCGACAAGGCAAAGTAACCGAAAGTAAAACCTAATTTATCTGTTTAAAGCAAAACTGCAACCGATAATCAAATTCCAAATTAAAAAGTGACACTGGACTCCTAAACGAAATATTGGAAACTCACGGCGCCGCGCACTCTATTTGTTTGAGCCCTGGGGCGCGCCGCGCCTACCCAGCCCCATTCTTGCTATTCAAGCTTTGAAATCGATACGCGACCTAGAGGACAGTACCTATTATAGTCTCTTGTGGTGGGAATTAAACAAAGGAGAGCGACTGACAGATGGATCGATCCCACACGAAGGAGGTTTCCCTCCTCCTGGGTGCATATATTAATAATAATAATAATAATAATAAGCTAGGTTAATACCCAAGGCACCACCTTAAGCCTAAGTCATCGAGCGACTTTTAAAGCGTTAAATTAAGGTGGCCGGGTTAAACCACCTGCTGACAGTGAAATCGTACGTAGTATTTATTGAATTGAATTCGCCGTATAAAAAAATAAGTTAGTAATATGTTGCCGTTATATCTAATTCGACATCAGTTCTACCTTATCTAATACGTACCAAAATCTTGAAAAAATTGCTGGCAAGTAACAATTTTTTATTTATCATATCTTTCTAAATAATAAATTGCGGTAAAAACGTTTTGCATTACGGTAATCCTTGACAAATAATACACAAAAAACCTATTGTTAAAAATAGCCTAATTGATGTTCACACCCCGGGAATGACTAAAGTTTTTCTTAATTTTTGGGCGTTTTGACCGCGGTAAATTCACCAGAATTCTGAAAGTTGGCAAAGATAAAAGTGTAGAATGCAGTAGAGTACCAGTCGAAACGGAAATTATCTATGGACGTAACTACCACGTAAAACAAAAAGATGGTTTTAGGCGCTGTAGATATTTTATTCCGTAATTTTAATAAAGTTTTAAAGCAATTCCATTGTTTTACGCCATAGTTACGCCCATAGCGTAATACGTCGATACTCTAATTCACCTTGAATTTTACCTTTTAAAACTTTCGTAATTTTGGCAGATGGATTTTGCTCAGGATTCCCCGTAAATACTGAAGCTTACTAATTGTATTTGTAATCTAGTTACTGTAGCATAGACAACGGCTGTTCTTCACTTTTGCCCCAGTGTAGAACCGGATACCCAACAACGAAATGCTTTTTTTTTCAACATCTTACAAAACGTTTTCCGAATCGGTATTTTTGCGGAGAAACGATTGACCGACGACGAATATTGTAATATGTACTATTTTATTCACTCAAATTAAGATAATGATTAAAGTGGTAACATAAAAATTTAATATCCCGGATCATCGACCGCCTTCCAGAGACCGGTTGCCCACAAACGAGATCCGCCACCTCACCCAAAATAGGAGAGAGTAAGTAACTGCCAAACCTTAGTTTATCAGTAGAATTGCATAACTGTGGTGCAATACTCATCCCAACATTTCACAACCTGTGACCTCTCAACAATTTCCCTGAATTCTGCCTGCTGTATCTGCCCTTCAATTAGCTCTTTTTAAATATGGCGTCTGTTACGGCATCTTCCTCAAGCAATTAGTCTAAATTTCAATTAAAATACGCGTCCTTGATTCCTCCAATGTTAGTCAACAATATTTAATTCCAATAATCACTTTCAGATATGGTGACCACCGAATCTATTTTTACGATACATTTCGTGATTGCTAATATAGGAATTTTATTTTGTTCAGGCTTTTCTAAAAGTAGTCTTCATCGAAAACCAACGCTTCAAATCCTCCCAGTCATAGCAGCGAGACAAATTAAAGAAACACAAGTGCACTGAGTGCGTCTATACCATGAACGAAAAGGGAAATTTTACTGCTCACAAAAGAACTCACACGGGCGAGAAACCATTACAGTGTGATCAGTGTAGTTCCGCATGTTCACTAAAGAGCTATTTGACTTCCCATAAAAAAACTCACATGGGCGAGAAACCATTTCAATGTGACCAGTGTAATTACGCATGTTCACGAAAGAGCCGTTTGATTTTGCACGAAAGAACTCACACCGGCGAGAAACCATTTCAATGTGACCAGTGTAGTTACGCATGTTCACGAAAGAGCGGTTTGATTTTGCACAAAAGAACTCACACGGGCGAGAAACCATTTCAATGTGACCAGTGTAGTTACGCATGTTCAGTAAAGAGCTATTTGAATTCCCATAAAAGAACTCACACGGGCGAGAAACCATTTCAATGTGACCAGTGTAGTTTCGCATCTGCATTCAATAACTACTTGATTTTGCACAAACGAACTCACACGGGCGAGAAACCTTTTAAATGTGACCAGTGTAGTTACGTATGTTCACAAAAGAAGCGTTTGATTTCGCACAAAAAAACTCACACGGGTGAGAAACCATTTCAATGTGACCAGTGTAGTAAAGCATTTTCAGTAAAGTATAGTTTGATTTTGCACAAAAGAACTCACACGGGTGAGAAACCATTTCAATGTGACCAGTGTAGTAAAGCATTTTCAGTAAAGTATAAGTTGATTTTGCACAAAAGAACTCACACGGGCGAGAAACCATTTCAATGTGACCAGTGTAGTAAAGCATTTTCAGTAAAGTATAAGTTGATTTTGCACAAAAGAACTCACACGGGCGAGAAACCATTTCAATGTGACCAGTGTAGTTACGCATGTTCACAAAAGAACCGTTTGATTTTGCACAAAAGAACTCACACGGGCGAGAAACCATTTCTATGTGACCAGTGTAGTTACGCATGTTCAGACAAGAGCTATTTGAATTCCCATAAAAGAACTCACACGGGCGAGAAACCATTTCAATGTGACCAGTGTAGTAAAGCATTTTCAACAAAGTATATTTTGATTTTGCACAAACGAACTCACACGGGCGAGAAACCATTTCAATGTGACCAGTGTAGTTACGCATGCTCAGAAAAGAGCTATTTGAATTCCCTTAAAAGAACTCACATGGGCGAGAAACCATTTCAATGTGACCAGTGTAGTTACGCATCTGCATTCAAGAACTGTTTGATTATCCACATGAAAACTCACACGTTCAGGAAACCAACTGGATGTCCAAAGTGTGGATACTGGGCCAGATACGAGATAAAATTAAATCAATGCGAAAAAGTGCCACACGCTCAGAGCGCAAGGTCACTCAAGTACCGAATTTGCGACCAGACCTTCGCCACGAAAAGAACCTTCCGAGCTCACCTTCGAATTCATGGTTTTCCAGGAAACCAAAGTGGCGCTTCGACCAGTTACGACCCAGATCCACAACACCGAACACCTTCACGACCACGGCTGATTGAGAGCCTTTGTCGTCAATGGGGAGTTAGGTCTTGTTCGGTGCAGCTACGACGCGTGACCAATGAGCAGATTCAATCTTGCACCAAGAGATCTGACTCCGCCCACATCGTCCCCGACCCAACCGCGACCCTACCCATTAAGAGGGAAGCGGTCCTTGGCACTGACAGCCTCGCAGTCGACATTAGTGTCATCAAAGAAGAACCCCTTTATGAATTCTTGGAGCTTGTGGGTGTTCCGCCAGTCGTCAAACTAGAAGAGTTGGGATATCGGCCAAATGGGGATAACAACCAGGGTGTATCAATGAACATGAACACTCTCGTCAAGGTCGAATGCAGTTCTGAAGAACAAAACTTCTGAATTTTAGAACCAATCCTACGAAACTCGTGGTTTTTCTGTCACTTTTTTGTTCTTATTTTATTTGTTCCCAACTAATGAAGGCGCATTGCACGACGTGTTGGCTATTTAAGACATGGTCCATTATTTGTTTTTGCAAATTGTTTTGTAATTTAAACAAATTCAAATTTAGCTATCCTATAACACAGGGTTGGCAATTTTTTGATTTAAAAAAATAAATTTAAATCGGATTTTTATTTATTTAGTTTTATAAAATTTAGTATCATAATTTTTCCTAAAATACGGACCCCGCAACTTCCGACATGTTAAATCCGCGTGTCTATAGAGTTCTAAACGCCAGTTTCCCTCTCGCATTTTTCAAGGCCGTTCGCGTTGAGGTTTCAGCGTATGCCCAGAAGTAACAATAAGTGTGACACTCAACGTTTTACGCACGTTTTACGCACGTCGTACGACAGGAAGAAGGTAAGTACGATTTGATCAAAAACCACAACTTTTGTTACTTCTAGGCCCATTCCAGCTTAGGTTGCAGTCACGTGGAAAAAAGTTAATTTTAAGTGAGTTAATTAGCCATTTCACGTCATACCTGAATTCTTTACGCGCTGAAGCTATATTCGCATTCGATTGAAGCCTGCCTGAAATATGAATAACGTACGACCAGGCATAATAAATAAGTGTGACCCTAAATATTTGTTATGCATAGAAGTTAAGAAAAAGTGTGCCACTAAATAATTTTTATGACCAGCCGCGGCACTTGTATCAGGAGCATTTTCCTCAAAGACATCAGATTGTTGTATTTATATACCCCGTGCACCGCCAAAGCATTACAGGGGTTACTCATCATCTGTCCCGGCCGAGCCGTCGACCTGTATACAAAGATAGGAAATGCTTCCTAAACCACATACACACAACGGTATACACCCGTATACCTGCAACTCCTACTCACGACTCACTCGTGAGTTCGTCAAAATTCACAACGATATAACGCATTACGCGTTCAAGATCGTTGATCGTTTCGTTATCCAGATTGTGGAGACCATTCTCGCGGATTGGTCTCCTTAACAAATGGTTCGTTCTAGGACAATTACGAACATAGTGCTCTGAGTCTGCTTCCAGAGCACCGCATATGCATTTGGGCGATGCAATATGACCCAAGTTGAACAGGTAGAGTGGGAACTTACCATGTCCACTTAGGATTTGCGTCAAATAGTAATTCGTGTTGAAGCTACCATTGACCTTAGGAAAGTACCTCTTAGTTACCTTTCCCTTCTCACTCTCATCCCATGACTCCTGCCACCTTTGAGTCGTCACCTCATTGAGCCACCTTTTAATCACCAACTTAGTTGGCTTCATCTCCTTCTCCTCGGGAAGATCGGTTGCTGATTTTGCAAGAAAGTCAGCCCTTTCATTCCCTACACACCCAGTGTGCGACTTTATCCAAGTAAAGTTGACTTGAGTCTCCATCCGTTTTAACACCTTACGGATATCATGGCATAAACCATGATTGTTTTTATGATTGCTTAATGCGTTAATAGCAAAAAGACAATCTGTAAAAACCGTTGCACCATCACCAGGACGTTGACCATGCGTCCTTAACCAGCAAATACCCTCGTGTATTGCTAACAGCTCAAAAGAAAACGCATCCACCTTACCATTAATGCGAGTGACCTCATTGTACACTTCCACACCATCTCTGTACACAGCAAATGCCACTCCGGCACCCCGACCGGATAACGAACCGTCAGTAAACACCTCTATCCCATTGCCATTGGGTAGTTGCTCTGTGATGTTTATACTGCTACTGACCGCTGGGTGGTCCTCCCATGGGTCGCCTGGGTAGAGGTAGTTACCACCACGTAACTCCACCCCACAATGCTTACTGTCTTCCCTAAAAGAAAAGGACCTGAACACAGCAGCTTCCTGACTCACCACCAGGTCTAACGGTTGAATACCAGCAAGGATCCGCAGCGCATCGCTCGAGACAGTCCGGTAAGCACAAGTAATACGAAGGGCCGCAATTCTCTGAATTGAGCTCAACTTCCTCACCATCACACTATTTTGCGTGCTCTTCCACCAAGCACCGCAAGCGTAAGCCACTACTCTCACAATACACCCATTGTAGATAGTCCTTAACGCTTTATGGTCGAGGCCCCACTCAACCTTTGCAAAACAAGCAATGCTTTGCACCAGCTTCGTCACCCGGACACTTACTTCTTCGAGATGAGGAAGAAAGGAAAGCTTGCTGTCGATGGTGACACCGACAACTTTCAACTTGTCAACATTTGCAATGTTGACGGCTCCCATCTTATAGATTGGGAGCCTTTTCATTATGGATTTTGCGGCGAAGGTGATAGCCGCCGACTTTTTAATGGAAAAACTCAGCTTATAGACTTGGCTCCACTTAGTCAATTTATCCACGATCACCTTACCCGTGGTTTCGAGAGCACGCCTGGACGTGCCCCAAAATAATGACTGCAAGTCATCCGCGAAGGCTTGGATTAGAGAATCCTCTGGATACTCAATCCTCAGTGCGCTATCCATAACCACATTGAATAGCAGAGGTCCACTGCATGAACCCTGAGGGCAGCCGCTCAAAGACAGCTTCCATTCGACGAACGTTCACTCGCTCAGGGAAATGCGGTGGAAGCGCGGCGCTTGTATCAGGAGCACTTTCCTCAAAGACAGCTTCCATTCGACAAACGTTCACTCGCTAAGGGAAATGCGGTGGAAGCGCGGCGCTTGTATCAGGAGCACTTTCCTCAAAGACAGCTTCCATTCGACAAACGTTCACTCGCTCAGGGAAATGCGGTGGAAGCGCGGCGCTTGTATCAGGAGCACTTTCCTCAAAGACAGCTTCCATTCGACAAACGTTCACTCGCTCAGGGAAATGCGGTGGAAGCGCGGCGCTTGTATCAGGAGCACTTTCCTCAAAGACAGCTTCCATTCGACAAACGTTCACTCGCTCTGGGAAATGCGGTGGAAGCGCGGCGCTTGTATCAGGAGCACTTTCCTCAAAGACAGCTCCCATTCGACAATCGTTCACTCGCTAAGGGAAATGCGGTGGAAGCGCGGCGCTTGTATCAGGAGCACTTTCCTCAAAGACAGCTTCCATTCGACAAACGTTCACTCGCTCAGGGAAATGCGGTGGAAGCGCGGCGCTTGTATCAGGAACACTTTCCTCAAAGACAGCTTCCATTTGACAAACGTTCACTCGCTCAGGGAAATGCGGTGGAAGCGCGGCACTTGTATCAGGAGCATTTTCCTCAAAGACAGCTTCCATTCGACAAACGTTCACTCGCTCAGGGAAATGCGGTGGAAGCGCGGCGCTTGTATCAGGAGCACTTTCCTCAAAGACAGCTCCCATTCGACAAACGTTCACTCGCTAAGGGAAATGCGGTGGAAGCGCGGCGCTTGTATCAGGAGCACTTTCCTCAAAGACAGCTCCCATTCCACAAACGTCCACTCGCTCATGGAAATGCGGTAAAAGCGCGGCGCTTGTATCAGGAACACTTTCCTCAAAGACAGCTCCCATTCGACAAACGTTCACTCGCTAAGGGAAATGCGGTGGAAGCGCGGCGCTTGTATCAGGAGCACTTTCCTCAAAGACAGCTTCCATTCGACAAACGTTCACTCGCTCAGGGAAATGCGGTGGAAGCGCGGCGCTTGTATCAGGAGCACTTTCCTCAAAGACAGCTTCCATTCGACAAACGTTCACTCGCTAAGGGAAATGCGGTGGAAGCGCGGCGCTTGTATCAGGAGCACTTTCCTCAAAGACAGCTCCCATTCCACAAACGTTCACTCGCTCATGGAAATGCGGTAAAAGCGCGGCGCTTGTATCAGGAACACTTTCCTCAAAGACAGCTCCCATTCCACAAACGTTCACTCGCTCATGGAAATGCGGTAAAAGCGCGGCGCTTGTATCAGGAACACTTTCCTCAAAGACAGCTCCCATTAGACAAACGTTCACTCGCTAAGGGAAATGCGGTGGAAGCGCGGTGCTTGTATCAGGAGCACTTTCCTCAAAGACAGCTCCCATTCGACAAACGTTCACTCGCTAAGGGAAATGCGGTGGAAGCGCGGCGCTTGTATCAGGAGCACTTTCCTCAAAGACAGCTCCCATTCGACAAACGTTCACTCGCTCAGGGAAATGCGGTTGAAGCGCGGCGCTTGTATCAGGAACACTTTCCTCAAAGACAGCTTCCATTTGACAAACGTTCACTCGCTCAGGGAAATGCGGTGGAAGCGCGGCACTTGTATCAGGAGCATTTTCCTCAAAGACAGCTTCCATTCGACAAACGTTCACTCGCTCAGGGAAATGCGGTGGAAGCGCGGCGCTTGTATCAGGAGCACTTTCCTCAAAGACAGCTCCCATTCGACAAACGTTCACTCGCTAAGGGAAATGCGGTGGAAGCGCGGCGCTTGTATCAGGAGCACTTTCCTCAAAGACAGCTCCCATTCCACAAACGTCCACTCGCTCATGGAAATGCGGTAAAAGCGCGGCGCTTGTATCAGGAACACTTTCCTCAAAGACAGCTCCCATTCGACAAACGTTCACTCGCTAAGGGAAATGCGGTGGAAGCGCGGCGCTTGTATCAGGAGCACTTTCCTCAAAGACAGCTTCCATTCGACAAACGTTCACTCGCTCAGGGAAATGCGGTGGAAGCGCGGCGCTTGTATCAGGAGCACTTTCCTCAAAGACAGCTTCCATTCGACAAACGTTCACTCGCTAAGGGAAATGCGGTGGAAGCGCGGCGCTTGTATCAGGAGCACTTTCCTCAAAGACAGCTCCCATTCCACAAACGTTCACTCGCTCATGGAAATGCGGTAAAAGCGCGGCGCTTGTATCAGGAACACTTTCCTCAAAGACAGCTCCCATTCCACAAACGTTCACTCGCTCATGGAAATGCGGTAAAAGCGCGGCGCTTGTATCAGGAACACTTTCCTCAAAGACAGCTCCCATTAGACAAACGTTCACTCGCTAAGGGAAATGCGGTGGAAGCGCGGTGCTTGTATCAGGAGCACTTTCCTCAAAGACAGCTCCCATTCGACAAACGTTCACTCGCTAAGGGAAATGCGGTGGAAGCGCGGCGCTTGTATCAGGAGCACTTTCCTCAAAGACAGCTCCCATTCGACAAACGTTCACTCACTCAGGGAAATGCGGTTGAAGCGCGGCGCTTGTATCAGGAACACTTTCCTCAAAGACAGCTCCATTCGACAAACGTTCACTCGCTCAGGGAAATGCGGTGGAAGCGCGGCGCTTGTATCAGGAGCACTTTCCTCAAAGACAGCTTCCATTCGACAAACGTTCACTCGCTCAGGGAAATGCGTTGGAAGCGCGGCGATTGTATCAGGAGCACTTTCTTCAAAGACAGCTCCCATTCGACAAACGTTCACTCGCTAAGGGAAATGCGGTGGAAGCGCGGCGCTTGTATCAGGAGCACTTTCCTCAAAGACAGCTCCCATTCCACAAACGTCCACTCGCTCATGGAAATGCGGTAAAAGCGCGGCGCTTGTATCAGGAACACTTTCCTCAAAGACAGCTCCCATTCGACAAACGTTCACTCGCTAAGGGAAATGCGGTGGAAGCGCGGCGCTTGTATCAGGAGCACTTTCCTCAAAGACAGCTCCATTCGACAAACGTTCACTCGCTCAGGGAAATGCGGTGGAAGCGCGGCGCTTGTATCAGGAGCACTTTCCTCAAAGACAGCTTCCATTCGACAAACGTTCACTCGCTAAGGGAAATGCGGTGGAAGCGCGGCGCTTGTATCAGGAGCACTTTCCTCAAAGACAGCTCCCATTCCACAAACGTTCACTCGCTCATGGAAATGCGGTAAAAGCGCGGCGCTTGTATCAGGAACACTTTCCTCAAAGACAGCTCCCATTCCACAAACGTTCACTCGCTCATGGAAATGCGGTAAAAGCGCGGCGCTTGTATCAGGAACACTTTCCTCAAAGACAGCTCCCATTAGACAAACGTTCACTCGCTAAGGGAAATGCGGTGGAAGCGCGGCGCTTGTATCAGGAGCACTTTCCTCAAAGACAGCTTCCATTCGACAAACGTTCACTCGCTCAGGGAAATGCGGTGGAAGCGCGGCGCTTGTATCAGGAACACTTTCCTCAAAGACAGCTTCCATTCGACAAACGTTCACTCGCTCAGGGAAATGCGGTGGAAGCGCGGCACTTGTATCAGGAGCACTTTCCTCAAAGACAGCTCCCATTCGACAAACGTTCACTCGCTAAGGGAAATGCGGTGGAAGCGCGGCGCTTGTATCAGGAGCACTTTCCTCAAAGACAGCTCCCATTCCACAAACGTCCACTCGCTCATGGAAATGCGGTAAAAGCGCGGCGCTTGTATCAGGAACACTTTCCTCAAAGACAGCTCCCATTCGACAAACGTTCACTCGCTAAGGGAAATGCGGTGGAAGCGCGGCGCTTGTATCAGGAGCACTTTCCTCAAAGACAGCTCCCATTCGACAAACGTTCACTCGCTAAGGGAAATGCGGTGGAAGCGCGGCGCTTGTATCAGGAGCACTTTCCTCAAAGACAGCTCCCATTCGACAAACGTTCACTCGCTAAGGGAAATGCGGTGGAAGCGCGGCGCTTGTATCAGGAGCACTTTCCTCAAAGACAGCTCCCATTCGACAAACGTTCACTCGCTAAGGGAAATGCGGTGGAAGCGCGGCGCTTGTATCAGGAGCACTTTCCTCAAAGACAGCTCCCATTCCACAAACGTTCACTCGCTCATGGAAATGCGGTAAAAGCGCGGCGCTTGTATCAGGAACACTTTCCTCAAAGACAGCTCCCATTCCACAAACGTTCACTCGCTAATGGAAATGCGGTAAAAGCGCGGCGCTTGTATCAGGAACACTTTCCTCAAAGACAGCTCCCATTAGACAAACGTTCACTCGCTAAGGGAAATGCGGTGGAAGCGCGGTGCTTGTATCAGGAGCACTTTCCTCAAAGACAGCTCCCATTCGACAAACGTTCACTCGCTAAGGGAAATGCGGTGGAAGCGCGGCGCTTGTATCAGGAGCACTTTCCTCAAAGACAGCTCCATTCGACAAACGTTCACTCGCTCAGGGAAATGCGGTGGAAGCGCGGCGCTTGTATCAGGAGCACTTTCCTCAAAGACAGCTTCCATTCGACAAACGTTCACTCGCTCAGGGAAATGCGGTGGAAGCGCGGCGCTTGTATCAGGAGCACTTTCCTCAAAGACAGCTCCCATTCGACAAACGTTCACTCGCTAAGGGAAATGCGGTGGAAGCGCGGCGCTTGTATCAGGAGCACTTTCCTCAAAGACAGCTCCCATTCGACAAACGTTCACTCGCTAAGGGAAATGCGGTGGAAGCGCGGCGCTTGTATCAGGAGCACTTTCCTCAAAGACAGCTCCCATTCGACAAACGTTCACTCGCTAAGGGAAATTCGGTGGAAGCGCGGCGCTTGTATCAGGAGCACTTTCCTCAAAGACAGCTCCCATTCGACAAACGTTCACTCGCTAATGGAAATGCGGTGGAAGCGCGGCGCTTGTATCAGGAGCACTTTCCTCAAAGACAGCTTCCATTCGACAAACGTTCACTCGCTCAGGGAAATGCGGTGGAAGCGCGGCGCTTGTATCAGGAGCACTTTCCTCAAAGACAGCTTCCATTCGACAAACGTTCACTCGCTAAGGGAAATGCGGTGGAAGCGCGGCGCTTGTATCAGGAGCACTTTCCTCAAAGACAGCTCCCATTCCACAAACGTTCACTCGCTCATGGAAATGCGGTAAAAATGCGGCGCTTGTATCAGGAACACTTTCCTCAAAGACAGCTCCCATTCCACAAACGTTCACTCGCTCATGGAAATGCGGTAAAAATGCGGCGCTTGTATCAGGAACACTTTCCTCAAAGACAGCTCCCATTCCACAAACGTTCACTCGCTCATGGAAATGCGGTAAAAGCGCGGCGCTTGTATCAGGAACACTTTCCTCAAAGACAGCTCCCATTAGACAAACGTTCACTCGCTAATGGAAATGCGGTGGAAGCGCGGCGCTTGTATCAGGAGCACTTTCCTCAAAGACAGCTTCCATTCGACAAACGTTCACTCGCTCAGGGAAATGCGGTGGAAGCGCGGCGCTTGTATCAGGAACACTTTCCTCAAAGACAGCTTCCATTCGACAAACGTTCACTCGCTCAGGGAAATGCGGTGGAAGCGCGGCACTTGTATCAGGAGCATTTTCCTCAAAGACAGCTTCCATTCGACAAACGTTCACTCGCTCAGGGAAATGCGGTGGAAGCGCGGCGCTTGTATCAGGAGCACTTTCCTCAAAGACAGCTTCCATTCGACAAACGTTCACTCGCTCAGGGAAATGCGGTGGAAGCGCGGCGCTTGTATCAGGAACACTTTCCTCAAAGACAGCTCCCATTCGACAAACGTTCACTCGCTAAGGGAAATGCGGTGGAAGCGCGGCGCTTGTATCAGGAGCACTTTCCTCAAAGACAGCTCCCATTCGACAAACGTTCACTCGCTAAGGGAAATGCGGTGGAAGCGCGGCGCTTGTATCAGGAGCACTTTCCTCAAAGACAGCTTCCATTCGACAAACGTTCACTCGCTCAGGGAAATGCGGTGGAAGCGCGGCGCTTGTATCAGGAGCACTTTCCTCAAAGACAGCTTCCATTCGACAAACGTTCATTCGCTAAGGGAAATGCGGTGGAAGCGCGGCGCTTGTATCAGGAGCACTTTCCTCAAAGACAGCTCCCATTCCACAAACGTTAACTCGCTCATGGAAATGCGGTAAAAGCGCGGCGCTTGTATCAGGATCACTTTCCTCAAAGACAGCTCCCATTCCACAAACGTTCACTCGCTCATGGAAATGCGGTAAAAGCGCGGCGCTTGTATCAGGAACACTTTCCTCAAAGACAGCTCCCATTAGACAAACGTTCACTCGCTAAGGGAAATGCGGTGGAAGCGCGGTGCTTGTATCAGGAGCACTTTCCTCAAAGACAGCTCCCATTCGACAAACGTTCACTCGCTAAGGGAAATGCGGTGGAAGCGCGGCGCTTGTATCAGGAGCACTTTCCTCAAAGACAGCTCCCATTCGACAAACGTTCACTCGCTCAGGGAAATGCGGTTGAAGCGCGGCGCTTGTATCAGGAACACTTTCCTCAAAGACAGCTCCATTCGACAAACGTTCACTCGCTCAGGGAAATGCGGTGGAAGCGCGGCGCTTGTATCAGGAGCACTTTCCTCAAAGACAGCTTCCATTCGACAAACGTTCACTCGCTCAGGGAAATGCGGTGGAAGCGCGGCGCTTGTATCAGGAGCACTTTCCTCAAAGACAGCTCCCATTCGACAAACGTTCACTCGCTAAGGGAAATGCGGTGGAAGCGCGGCGCTTGTATCAGGAACACTTTCCTCAAAGACAGCTCCCATTCGACAAACGTTCACTCGCTAAGGGAAATGCGGTGGAAGCGCGGCGCTTGTATCAGGAGCACTTTCCTCAAAGACAGCTCCCATTCGACAAACGTTCACTCGCTAAGGGAAATGCGGTGGAAGCGCGGCGCTTGTATCAGGAACACTTTCCTCAAAGACAGCTTCCATTCGACCAACGTTCACTCGCTCATGGAAATGCGGTAAAAGCGCGGCGCTTGTATCAGGAACACTTTCCTCAAAGACAGCTTCCATTCGACAAACGTTCACTAGCTCAGGGAAATGCGGTAAAAGCGCGGCGCTTGTAATCAGGAACACTTTCCTCAAAGACAGCTTCCATTCGACAAACGTTCACTCGCTCAGGGAAATGCGGTGGAAGCGCGGCACTTGTATCAGGAGCATTTTCCTCAAAGACAGCTTCCATTCGACAAACGTTCACTCGCTCAGGGAAATGCGGTGGAAGCGCGGCGCTTGTATCAGGAGCACTTTCCTCAAAGACAGCTCCCATTCGACAAACGTTCACTCGCTAAGGGAAATGCGGTGGAAGCGCGGCGCTTGTATCAGGAGCACTTTCCTCAAAGACAGCTTCCATTCGACAAACGTTCACTCGCTAAGGGAAATGCGGTGGAAGCGCGGCGCTTGTATCAGGAGCACTTTCCTCAAAGACAGCTCCCATTCGACAAACGTTCACTCGCTAAGGGAAATGCGGTGGAAGCGCGGCGCTTGTATCAGGAGCACTTTCCTCAAAGACAGCTCCCATTCGACAAACGTTCACTCGCTAAGGGAAATGCGGTGGAAGCGCGGCGCTTGTATCAGGAGCACTTTCCTCAAAGACAGCTTCCATTCGACAAACGTTCACTCGCTCAGGGAAATGCGGTGGAAGCGCGGCGATTGTATCAGGAGCACTTTCCTCAAAGACAGCTTCCATTCGACAAACGTTCACTCGCTAAGGGAAATGCGGTGGAAGCGCGGCGCTTGTATCAGGAGCACTTTCCTCAAAGACAGCTCCCATTCCACAAACGTTCACTCGCTCATGGAAATGCGGTAAAAGCGCGGCGCTTGTATCAGGAACACTTTCCTCAAAGACAGCTCCCATTCCACAAACGTTCACTCGCTCATGGAAATGCGGTAAAAGCGCGGCGCTTGTATCAGGAACACTTTCCTCAAAGACAGCTTCCATTAGACAAACGTTCACTCGCTAAGGGAAATGCGGTGGAAGCGCGGTGCTTGTATCAGGAGCACTTTCCTCAAAGACAGCTCCCATTCGACAAACGTTCACTCGCTAAGGGAAATGCGGTGGAAGCGCGGCGCTTGTATCAGGAGCACTTTCCTCAAAGACAGCTCCCATTCGACAAACGTTCACTCGCTCAGGGAAATGCGGTTGAAGCGCGGCGCTTGTATCAGGAACACTTTCCTCAATGACAGCTCCATTCGACAAACGTTCACTCGCTCAGGGAAATGCGGTGGAAGCGCGGCGCTTGTATCAGGAGCACTTTCGTCAAAGACAGCTTCCATTCGACAAACGTTCACTCGCTCAGGGAAATGCGGTGGAAGCGCGGCGCTTGTATCAGGAGCACTTTCCTCAAAGACAGCTCCCATTCGACAAACGTTCACTCGCTAAGGGAAATGCGGTGGAAGCGCGGCGCTTGTATCAGGAACACTTTCCTCAAAGACAGCTCCCATTCGACAAACGTTCACTCGCTAAGGGAAATGCGGTGGAAGCGCGGCACTTGTATCAGGAGCATTTTCCTCAAAGACAGCTTCCATTCGACAAACGTTCACTCGCTCATGGAAATGCGGTAAAAGCGCGGCGCTTGTATCAGGAACACTTTCCTCAAAGACAGCTTCCATTCGACAAACGTTCACTAGCTCAGGGAAATGCGGTAAAAGCGCGGCGCTTGTAATCAGGAACACTTTCCTCAAAGACAGCTTCCATTCGACAAACGTTCACTCGCTCAGGGAAATGCGGTGGAAGCGCGGCACTTGTATCAGGAGCATTTTCCTCAAAGACAGCTTCCATTCGACAAACGTTCACTCGCTCAGGGAAATGCGGTGGAAGCGCGGCGCTTGTATCAGGAGCACTTTCCTCAAAGACAGCTCCCATTCGACAAACGTTCACTCGCTAAGGGAAATGCGGTGGAAGCGCGGCGCTTGTATCAGGAGCACTTTCCTCAAAGACAGCTTCCATTCGACAAACGTTCACTCGCTAAGGGAAATGCGGTGGAAGCGCGGCGCTTGTATCAGGAGCACTTTCCTCAAAGACAGCTCCCATTCGACAAACGTTCACTCGCTAAGGGAAATGCGGTGGAAGCGCGGCGCTTGTATCAGGAGCACTTTCCTCAAAGACAGCTCCCATTCGACAAACGTTCACTCGCTAAGGGAAATGCGGTGGAAGCGCGGCGCTTGTATCAGGAGCACTTTCCTCAAAGACAGCTTCCATTCGACAAACGTTCACTCGCTCAGGGAAATGCGGTGGAAGCGCGGCGATTGTATCAGGAGCACTTTCCTCAAAGACAGCTTCCATTCGACAAACGTTCACTCGCTAAGGGAAATGCGGTGGAAGCGCGGCGCTTGTATCAGGAGCACTTTCCTCAAAGACAGCTCCCATTCCACAAACGTTCACTCGCTCATGGAAATGCGGTAAAAGCGCGGCGCTTGTATCAGGAACACTTTCCTCAAAGACAGCTCCCATTCCACAAACGTTCACTCGCTCATGGAAATGCGGTAAAAGCGCGGCGCTTGTATCAGGAACACTTTCCTCAAAGACAGCTCCCATTAGACAAACGTTCACTCGCTAAGGGAAATGCGGTGGAAGCGCGGTGCTTGTATCAGGAGCACTTTCCTCAAAGACAGCTCCCATTCGACAAACGTTCACTCGCTAAGGGAAATGCGGTGGAAGCGCGGCGCTTGTATCAGGAGCACTTTCCTCAAAGACAGCTCCCATTCGACAAACGTTCACTCGCTCAGGGAAATGCGGTTGAAGCGCGGCGCTTGTATCAGGAACACTTTCCTCAATGACAGCTCCATTCGACAAACGTTCACTCGCTCAGGGAAATGCGGTGGAAGCGCGGCGCTTGTATCAGGAGCACTTTCGTCAAAGACAGCTTCCATTCGACAAACGTTCACTCGCTCAGGGAAATGCGGTGGAAGCGCGGCGCTTGTATCAGGAGCACTTTCCTCAAAGACAGCTCCCATTCGACAAACGTTCACTCGCTAAGGGAAATGCGGTGGAAGCGCGGCGCTTGTATCAGGAACACTTTCCTCAAAGACAGCTCCCATTCGACAAACGTTCACTCGCTAAGGGAAATGCGGTGGAAGCGCGGCGCTTGTATCAGGAGCACTTTCCTCAAAGACAGCTCCCATTCGACAAACGTTCACTCGCTAAGGGAAATGCGGTGGAAGCGCGGCGCTTGTATCAGGAACACTTTCCTCAAAGACAGCTTCCATTCGACCAACGTTCACTCGCTCATGGAAATGCGGTAAAAGCGCGGCGCTTGTATCAGGAACACTTTCCTCAAAGACAGCTTCCATTCGACAAACGTTCACTAGCTCAGGGAAATGCGGTAAAAGCGCGGCGCTTGTAATCAGGAACACTTTCCTCAAAGACAGCTTCCATTCGACAAACGTTCACTCGCTCAGGGAAATGCGGTGGAAGCGCGGCACTTGTATCAGGAGCATTTTCCTCAAAGACAGCTTCCATTCGACAAACGTTCACTCGCTCAGGGAAATGCGGTGGAAGCGCGGCGCTTGTATCAGGAGCACTTTCCTCAAAGACAGCTCCCATTCGACAAACGTTCACTCGCTAAGGGAAATGCGGTGGAAGCGCGGCGCTTGTATCAGGAGCACTTTCCTCAAAGACAGCTTCCATTCGACAAACGTTCACTCGCTCAGGGAAATGCGGTGGAAGCGCGGCGCTTGTATCAGGAGCACTTTCCTCAAAGACAGCTTCCATTCGACCAACGTTCACTCGCTCATGGAAATGCGGTAAAAGCGCGGCGCTTGTATCAGGAACACTTTCCTCAAAGACAGCTTCCATTCGACAAACGTTCACTAGCTCAGGGAAATGCGGTAAAAGCGCGGCGCTTGTATCAGGAACACTTTCCTCAAAGACAGCTTCCATTCGACAAACGTTCACTCGCTCAGGGAAATGCGGTGGAAGCGCGGCACTTGTATCAGGAGCATTTTCCTCAAAGACAGCTTCCATTCGACAAACGTTCACTCGCTCAGGGAAATGCGGTGGAAGCGCGGCGCTTGTATCAGGAGCACTTTCCTCAAAGACAGCTCCCATTCGACAAACGTTCACTCGCTAAGGGAAATGCGGTGGAAGCGCGGCGCTTGTATCAGGAGCACTTTCCTCAAAGACAGCTTCCATTCGACAAACGTTCACTCGCTAAGGGAAATGCGGTGGAAGCGCGGCGCTTGTATCAGGAGCACTTTCCTCAAAGACAGCTCCCATTCGACAAACGTTCACTCGCTAAGGGAAATGCGGTGGAAGCGCGGCGCTTGTATCAGGAGCACTTTCCTCAAAGACAGCTCCCATTCGACAAACGTTCACTCGCTAAGGGAAATGCGGTGGAAGCGCGGCGCTTGTATCAGGAGCACTTTCCTCAAAGACAGCTTCCATTCGACAAACGTTCACTCGCTCAGGGAAATGCGGTGGAAGCGCGGCGATTGTATCAGGAGCACTTTCCTCAAAGACAGCTTCCATTCGACAAACGTTCACTCGCTAAGGGAAATGCGGTGGAAGCGCGGCGCTTGTATCAGGAGCACTTTCCTCAAAGACAGCTCCCATTCCACAAACGTTCACTCGCTCATGGAAATGCGGTAAAAGCGCGGCGCTTGTATCAGGAACACTTTCCTCAAAGACAGCTCCCATTCCACAAACGTTCACTCGCTCATGGAAATGCGGTAAAAGCGCGGCGCTTGTATCAGGAACACTTTCCTCAAAGACAGCTCCCATTAGACAAACGTTCACTCGCTAAGGGAAATGCGGTGGAAGCGCGGTGCTTGTATCAGGAGCACTTTCCTCAAAGACAGCTCCCATTCGACAAACGTTCACTCGCTAAGGGAAATGCGGTGGAAGCGCGGCGCTTGTATCAGGAGCACTTTCCTCAAAGACAGCTCCCATTCGACAAACGTTCACTCGCTCAGGGAAATGCGGTTGAAGCGCGGCGCTTGTATCAGGAACACTTTCCTCAATGACAGCTCCATTCGACAAACGTTCACTCGCTCAGGGAAATGCGGTGGAAGCGCGGCGCTTGTATCAGGAGCACTTTCGTCAAAGACAGCTTCCATTCGACAAACGTTCACTCGCTCAGGGAAATGCGGTGGAAGCGCGGCGCTTGTATCAGGAGCACTTTCCTCAAAGACAGCTCCCATTCGACAAACGTTCACTCGCTAAGGGAAATGCGGTGGAAGCGCGGCGCTTGTATCAGGAACACTTTCCTCAAAGACAGCTCCCATTCGACAAACGTTCACTCGCTAAGGGAAATGCGGTGGAAGCGCGGCACTTGTATCAGGAGCATTTTCCTCAAAGACAGCTTCCATTCGACAAACGTTCACTCGCTCATGGAAATGCGGTAAAAGCGCGGCGCTTGTATCAGGAACACTTTCCTCAAAGACAGCTTCCATTCGACAAACGTTCACTAGCTCAGGGAAATGCGGTAAAAGCGCGGCGCTTGTAATCAGGAACACTTTCCTCAAAGACAGCTTCCATTCGACAAACGTTCACTCGCTCAGGGAAATGCGGTGGAAGCGCGGCACTTGTATCAGGAGCATTTTCCTCAAAGACAGCTTCCATTCGACAAACGTTCACTCGCTCAGGGAAATGCGGTGGAAGCGCGGCGCTTGTATCAGGAGCACTTTCCTCAAAGACAGCTCCCATTCGACAAACGTTCACTCGCTAAGGGAAATGCGGTGGAAGCGCGGCGCTTGTATCAGGAGCACTTTCCTCAAAGACAGCTTCCATTCGACAAACGTTCACTCGCTAAGGGAAATGCGGTGGAAGCGCGGCGCTTGTATCAGGAGCACTTTCCTCAAAGACAGCTCCCATTCGACAAACGTTCACTCGCTAAGGGAAATGCGGTGGAAGCGCGGCGCTTGTATCAGGAGCACTTTCCTCAAAGACAGCTCCCATTCGACAAACGTTCACTCGCTAAGGGAAATGCGGTGGAAGCGCGGCGCTTGTATCAGGAGCACTTTCCTCAAAGACAGCTTCCATTCGACAAACGTTCACTCGCTCAGGGAAATGCGGTGGAAGCGCGGCGATTGTATCAGGAGCACTTTCCTCAAAGACAGCTTCCATTCGACAAACGTTCACTCGCTAAGGGAAATGCGGTGGAAGCGCGGCGCTTGTATCAGGAGCACTTTCCTCAAAGACAGCTCCCATTCCACAAACGTTCACTCGCTCATGGAAATGCGGTAAAAGCGCGGCGCTTGTATCAGGAACACTTTCCTCAAAGACAGCTCCCATTCCACAAACGTTCACTCGCTCATGGAAATGCGGTAAAAGCGCGGCGCTTGTATCAGGAACACTTTCCTCAAAGACAGCTCCCATTAGACAAACGTTCACTCGCTAAGGGAAATGCGGTGGAAGCGCGGTGCTTGTATCAGGAGCACTTTCCTCAAAGACAGCTCCCATTCGACAAACGTTCACTCGCTAAGGGAAATGCGGTGGAAGCGCGGCGCTTGTATCAGGAGCACTTTCCTCAAAGACAGCTCCCATTCGACAAACGTTCACTCGCTCAGGGAAATGCGGTTGAAGCGCGGCGCTTGTATCAGGAACACTTTCCTCAATGACAGCTCCATTCGACAAACGTTCACTCGCTCAGGGAAATGCGGTGGAAGCGCGGCGCTTGTATCAGGAGCACTTTCGTCAAAGACAGCTTCCATTCGACAAACGTTCACTCGCTCAGGGAAATGCGGTGGAAGCGCGGCGCTTGTATCAGGAGCACTTTCCTCAAAGACAGCTCCCATTCGACAAACGTTCACTCGCTAAGGGAAATGCGGTGGAAGCGCGGCGCTTGTATCAGGAACACTTTCCTCAAAGACAGCTCCCATTCGACAAACGTTCACTCGCTAAGGGAAATGCGGTGGAAGCGCGGCGCTTGTATCAGGAGCACTTTCCTCAAAGACAGCTCCCATTCGACAAACGTTCACTCGCTAAGGGAAATGCGGTGGAAGCGCGGCGCTTGTATCAGGAACACTTTCCTCAAAGACAGCTTCCATTCGACCAACGTTCACTCGCTCATGGAAATGCGGTAAAAGCGCGGCGCTTGTATCAGGAACACTTTCCTCAAAGACAGCTTCCATTCGACAAACGTTCACTAGCTCAGGGAAATGCGGTAAAAGCGCGGCGCTTGTAATCAGGAACACTTTCCTCAAAGACAGCTTCCATTCGACAAACGTTCACTCGCTCAGGGAAATGCGGTGGAAGCGCGGCACTTGTATCAGGAGCATTTTCCTCAAAGACAGCTTCCATTCGACAAACGTTCACTCGCTCAGGGAAATGCGGTGGAAGCGCGGCGCTTGTATCAGGAGCACTTTCCTCAAAGACAGCTCCCATTCGACAAACGTTCACTCGCTAAGGGAAATGCGGTGGAAGCGCGGCGCTTGTATCAGGAGCACTTTCCTCAAAGACAGCTTCCATTCGACAAACGTTCACTCGCTCAGGGAAATGCGGTGGAAGCGCGGCGCTTGTATCAGGAGCACTTTCCTCAAAGACAGCTTCCATTCGACCAACGTTCACTCGCTCATGGAAATGCGGTAAAAGCGCGGCGCTTGTATCAGGAACACTTTCCTCAAAGACAGCTTCCATTCGACAAACGTTCACTAGCTCAGGGAAATGCGGTAAAAGCGCGGCGCTTGTATCAGGAACACTTTCCTCAAAGACAGCTTCCATTCGACAAACGTTCACTCGCTCAGAGAAATGCGGTGGAAGCGCGGCACTTGTATCAGGAGCATTGTCCTCAAAGACAGCTTCCATTCGACAAACGTTCACTCGCTCAGGGAAATGCGGTGGAAGCGCGGCGCTTGTATCAGGAGCACTTTCCTCAAAGCCAGCTCCCATTCGACAAACGTTCACTCGCTAAGGGAAATGCGGTGGAAGCGCGGCGCTTGTATCAGGAGCACTTTCCTCAAAGACAGCTTCCATTCGACAAACGTTCACTCGCTCAGGGAAATGCGGTGGAAGCGCGGCGCTTGTATCAGGAGCACTTTCCTCCAAGACAGCTCCCATTCCACAAACGTTCACTCGCTCATGGAAATGCGGTAAACGCGCGGCGCTTGTATCAGGAACACTTTCCTCAAAGACAGCTCCCATTCGACAAACGTTCACTCGCTAAGGGAAATGCGGTGGAAGCGCGGCGCTTGTATCAGGAGCACTTTCCTCAAAGACAGCTCCCATTCGACAAACGTTCACTCGCTAAGAGAAATGCGGTGGAAGCGCGGCGCTTGTATCAGGAGCACTTTCCTCAAAGACAGCTTCCATTCGACCAACGTTCACTCGCTCATGGAAATGCGGTAAAAGCGCGGCGCTTGTATCAGGAACACTTTCCTCAAACACAGCTTCCATTCGACAAACGTTCACTAGCTCAGGGAAATGCGGTAAAAGCGCGGCGCTTGTATCAGGAACACTTTCCTCAAAGACAGCTTCCATTCGACAAACGTTCACTCGCTCAGGGAAATGCGGTGGAAGCGCGGCACTTGTATCAGGAGCATTTTCCTCAAAGACAGCTTCCATTCGACAAACGTTCACTCGCTCAGGGAAATGCGGTGGAAGCGCGGCGCTTGTATCAGGAGCACTTTCCTCAAAGACAGCTCCCATTCGACAAACGTTCACTCGCTAAGGGAAATGCGGTGGAAGCGCGGCGCTTGTATCAGGAGCACTTTCCTCAAAGACAGCTCCCATTCGACAAACGTTCACTCGCTAAGGGAAATGCGGTGGAAGCGCGGCGCTTGTATCAGGAGCACTTTCCTCAAAGACAGCTTCCATTCGACAAACGTTCACTCGCTCAGGGAAATGCGGTGGAAGCGCGGCGCTTGTATCAGGAGCACTTTCCTCAAAGACAGCTTCCATTCGACCAACGTTCACTCGCTCATGGAAATGCGGTAAAAGCGCGGCGCTTGTATCAGGAACACTTTCCTCAAAGACAGCTTCCATTCGACAAACGTTCACTAGCTCAGGGAAATGCGGTAAAAGCGCGGCGCTTGTATCAGGAACACTTTCCTCAAAGACAGCTTCCATTCGACAAACGTTCACTCGCTCAGAGAAATGCGGTGGAAGCGCGGCACTTGTATCAGGAGCATTGTCCTCAAAGACAGCTTCCATTCGACAAACGTTCACTCGCTCAGGGAAATGCGGTGGAAGCGCGGCGCTTGTATCAGGAGCACTTTCCTCAAAGCCAGCTCCCATTCGACAAACGTTCACTCGCTAAGGGAAATGCGGTGGAAGCGCGGCGCTTGTATCAGGAGCACTTTCCTCAAAGACAGCTTCCATTCGACAAACGTTCACTCGCTCAGGGAAATGCGGTGGAAGCGCGGCGCTTGTATCAGGAGCACTTTCCTCCAAGACAGCTCCCATTCCACAAACGTTCACTCGCTCATGGAAATGCGGTAAACGCGCGGCGCTTGTATCAGGAACACTTTCCTCAAAGACAGCTCCCATTCGACAAACGTTCACTCGCTAAGGGAAATGCGGTGGAAGCGCGGCGCTTGTATCAGGAGCACTTTCCTCAAAGACAGCTCCCATTCGACAAACGTTCACTCGCTAAGAGAAATGCGGTGGAAGCGCGGCGCTTGTATCAGGAGCACTTTCCTCAAAGACAGCTTCCATTCGACCAACGTTCACTCGCTCATGGAAATGCGGTAAAAGCGCGGCGCTTGTATCAGGAACACTTTCCTCAAACACAGCTTCCATTCGACAAACGTTCACTAGCTCAGGGAAATGCGGTAAAAGCGCGGCGCTTGTATCAGGAACACTTTCCTCAAAGACAGCTTCCATTCGACAAACGTTCACTCGCTCAGGGAAATGCGGTGGAAGCGCGGCACTTGTATCAGGAGCATTTTCCTCAAAGACAGCTTCCATTCGACAAACGTTCACTCGCTCAGGGAAATGCGGTGGAAGCGCGGCGCTTGTATCAGGAGCACTTTCCTCAAAGACAGCTCCCATTCGACAAACGTTCACTCGCTAAGGGAAATGCGGTGGAAGCGCGGCGCTTGTATCAGGAGCACTTTCCTCAAAGACAGCTTCCATTCGACAAACGTTCACTCGCTCAGGGAAATGCGGTAAAAGCACGGCGCTTGTATCAGGAACACTTTCCTCAAAGACAGCTTCCATTCGACAAACGTTCACTAGCTCAGGGAAATGCGGTAAAAGCGCGGCGCTTGTATCAGGAACACTTTCCTCAAAGACAGCTTCCATTCGACAAACGTTCACTCGCTCAGGGAAATGCGGTGGAAGCGCGGCACTTGTATCAGGAGCATTTTCCTCAAAGACAGCTTCCATTCGACAAACGTTCACTCGCTCAGGGAAATGCGGTGGAAGCGCGGCGCTTGTATCAGGAGCACTTTCCTCAAAGACAGCTCCCATTCGACAAACGTTCACTCGCTCATGGAAATGCGGTAAAAGCGCGGCGCTTGTATCAGGAACACTTTCCTCAAAGACAGCTTCCATTCGACAAACGTTCACTAGCTCAGGGAAATGCGGTAAAAGCGCGGCGCTTGTATCAGGAGCACTTTCCTCAAAGACAGCTCCCATTCGACAAACGTTCACTCGCTCAGGGAAATGCGGTGGAAGCGCGGCGCTTGTATCAGGAGCACTTTCCTCAAAGACAGCTCCCATTCCACAAACGTTCACTCGCTCATGGAAATGCGGTAAAAGCGCGGCGCTTGTATCAGGAACACTTTCCTCAAAGACAGCTCCCATTCGACAAACGTTCACTCGCTAAGGGAAATGCGGTGGAAGCGCGGCGCTTGTATCAGGAGCACTTTCCTCAAAGACAGCTCCCATTCGACAAACGTTCACTCGATAAGGGAAATTCGGTGGAAGCGCGGGGCTTGTATCAGGAGCACTTTCCTCAAAGACAGCTTCCATTCGACCAACGTTCACTCGCTCATGGAAATGCGGTAAAAGCGCGGCGCTTGTATCAGGAGCACTTTCCTCAAAGACAGCTTCCATTCGACCAACGTTCACTCGCTCAGGGAAATGCAGTGGAAGCGCGGCACTTGTATCAGGAGCATTTTCCTCAAAGATAGCTTCCATTCGACAAACGTTCACTCGCTCAGGGAAATGCGGTGGAAGCGCGGCGCTTGTATCAGGAGCACTTTCCTCAAAGACAGCTTCCATTCGACAAACGTTCACTCGCTCAGGGAAATGCGGTGGAAGCGCGGCGCTTGTATCAGGAACACTTTCCTCAAACACAGCTTCCATTCGACAAACGTTCACTAGCTCAGGAAAATGCGGTAAAAGCGCGGCGCTTGTATCAGGAACACTTTCCTCAAAGACAGCTTCCATTCGACAAACGTTCACTCGCTCAGGGAAATGCGGTGGAAGCGCGGCACTTGTATCAGGAGCATTTTCCTCAAAGACAGCTTCCATTCGACAAACGTTCACTCGCTCAGGGAAATGCGGTGGAAGCGCGGCGCTTGTATCAGGAGCACTTTCCTCAAAGACAGCTCCCATTCGACAAACGTTCACTCGCTAAGGGAAATGCGGTGGAAGGGCGGCGCTTGTATCAGGAGCACTTTCCTCAAAGACAGCTTCCATTCGACAAACGTTCACTCGCTCAGGGAAATGCGGTGGAAGCGCGGCGCTTGTATCAGGAGCACTTTCCTCAAAGACAGCTTCCATTCGACCAACGTTCACTCGCTCATGGAAATGCGGTAAAAGCGCGGCGCTTGTATCAGGAACACTTTCCTCAAAGACAGCTTCCATTCGACAAACGTTCACTCGCTCAGGGAAATGCGGTGGAAGCGCGGCACTTGTATCAGGAGCATTTTCCTCAAAGACAGCTTCCATTCGACAAACGTTCACTCGCTCAGGGAAATGCGGTGGAAGCGCGGCGCTTGTATCAGGAGCACTTTCCTCAAAGACAGCTCCCATTCGACAAACGTTCACTCGCTCATGGAAATGCGGTAAAAGCGCGGCGCTTGTATCAGGAACACTTTCCTCAAAGACAGCTTCCATTCGACAAACGTTCACTAGCTCAGGGAAATGCGGTAAAAGCGCGGCGCTTGTATCAGGAGCACTTTCCTCAAAGACAGCTCCCATTCGACAAACGTTCACTCGCTCAGGGAAATGCGGTGGAAGCGCGGCGCTTGTATCAGGAGCACTTTCCTCAAAGACAGCTCCCATTCGACAAACGTTCACTCGCTAAGGGAAATGCGGTGGAAGCGCGGGGCTTGTATCAGGAGCACTTTCCTCAAAGACAGCTTCCATTCGACCAACGTTCACTCGCTCATGGAAATGCGGTAAAAGCGCGGCGCTTGTATCAGGAACACTTTCCTCAAAGACAGCTTCCATTCGACAAACGTTCACTAGCTCAGGGAAATGCGGTAAAAGCGCGGCGCTTGTATCAGGAACACTTTCCTCAAAGACAGCTTCCATTCGACAAACGTTCACTCGCTCAGGGAAATGCGGTGGAAGCGCGGCACTTGTATCAGGAGCATTTTCCTCAAAGATAGCTTCCATTCGACAAACGTTCACTCGCTCAGGGAAATGCGGTGGAAGCGCGGCGCTTGTATCAGGAGCACTTTCCTCAAAGACAGCTTCCATTCGACCAACGTTCACTCGCTCATGGAAATGCGGTAAAAGCGCGGCGCCTGTATCAGGAACACTTTCCTCAAAGACAGCTTCCATTCGACAAACGTTCACTCGCTAAGGGAAATGCGGTGGAAGCGCGGCGCTTGTATCAGGAGCACTTTCCTGAAAGACAGCTCCCATTCGACAAACGTTCACTCGCTAAGGGAAATGCGGTGGAAGCGCGGCGCTTGTATCAGGAGCACTTTCCTCAAAGACAGCTTCCATTCGACAAACGTTCACTCGCTCAGGGAAATGCGGTGGAAGCGCGGCGCTTGTATCAGGAGCACTTTCCTCAAAGACAGCTTCCATTTGACCAACGTTCACTCGCTCATGGAAATGCGGTAAAAGCGCGGCGCTTGTATCAGGAACACTTTCCTCAAAGACAGCTTCCATTCGACAAACGTTCACTAGCTCAGGGAAATGCGGTAAAAGCGCGGCGCTTGTATCAGGAACACTTTCCTCAAAGACAGCTTCCATTCGACAAACGTTCACTCGCTCAGGGAAATGCGGTGGAAGCGCGGCACTTGTATCAGGAGCATTTTCCTCAAAGACAGCTTCCATTCGACCAACGTTCACTCGCTCATGGAAATGCGGTAAAAGCGCGGCGCTTGTATCAGGAACACTTTCCTCAAAGACAGCTTCCATTCGACAAACGTTCACTAGCTCAGGGAAATGCGGTAAAAGCGCGGCGCTTGTATCAGGAACACTTTCCTCAAAGACAGCTTCCATTCGACAAACGTTCACTCGCTCAGGGAAATGCGGTGGAAGCGCGGCACTTGTATCAGGAGCATTTTCCTCAAAGATAGCTTCCATTCGACAAACGTTCACTCGCTCATGGAAATGCGGTAAAAGCGCGGCGCTTGTATCAGGAACACTTTCCTCAAAGACAGCTTCCATTCGACAAACGTTCACTAGCTCAGGGAAATGCGGTAAAAGCGCGGCGCTTGTATCAGGAACACTTTCCTCAAAGACAGCTTCCATTCGACAAACGTTCACTAGCTCAGGGAAATGCGGTAAAAGCGCGGCGCTTGTATCAGGAACACTTTCCTCAAAGACAGCTTCCATTCGACAAACGTTCACTAGCTCAGGGAAATGCGGTAAAAGCGCGGCGCTTGTATCAGGAACACTTTCCTCAAAGACAGCTTCCATTCGACAAACGTTCACTCGCTCAGGGAAATGCGGTGGAAGCGCGGCACTTGTATCAGGAGCATTTTCCTCAAAGATAGCTTCCATTCGACAAACGTTCACTCGCTAAGGGAAATGCGGTGGAAGCGCGGGGCTTGTATCAGGAGCACTTTCCTCAAAGACAGCTTCCATTCGACCAACGTTCACTCGCTCATGGAAATGCGGTAAAAGCGCGGCGCTTGTATCAGGAGCACTTTCCTCAAAGACAGCTTCCATTCGACCAACGTTCACTCGCTCAGGGAAATGCGGTGGAAGCGCGGCACTTGTATCAGGAGCATTTTCCTCAAAGATAGCTTCCATTCGACAAACGTTCACTCGCTCAGGGAAATGCGGTGGAAGCGCGGCGCTTGTATCAGGAGCACTTTCCTCAAAGACAGCTTCCATTCGACCAACGTTCACTCGCTCATGGAAATGCGGTAAAAGCGCGGCGCTTGTATCAGGAACACTTTCCTCAAAGACAGCTTCCATTCGACAAACGTTCACTAGCTCAGGGAAATGCGGTAAAAGCGCGGCGCTTGTATCAGGAACACTTTCCTCAAAGACAGCTTCCATTCGACAAACGTTCACTAGCTCAGGGAAATGCGGTAAAAGCGCGGCGCTTGTATCAGGAACACTTTCCTCAAAGACAGCTTCCATTCGACAAACGTTCACTCGCTCAGGGAAATGCGGTGGAAGCGCGGCGCTTGTATCAGGAACACTTTCCTCAAACACAGCTTCCATTCGACAAACGTTCACTAGCTCAGGAAAATGCGGTAAAAGCGCGGCGCTTGTATCAGGAACACTTTCCTCAAAGACAGCTTCCATTCGACAAACGTTCACTCGCTCAGGGAAATGCGGTGGAAGCGCGGCACTTGTATCAGGAGCATTTTCCTCAAAGACAGCTTCCATTCGACAAACGTTCACTCGCTCAGGGAAATGCGGTGGAAGCGCGGCGCTTGTATCAGGAGCACTTTCCTCAAAGACAGCTCCCATTCGACAAACGTTCACTCGCTAAGGGAAATGCGGTGGAAGGGCGGCGCTTGTATCAGGAGCACTTTCCTCAAAGACAGCTTCCATTCGACAAACGTTCACTCGCTCAGGGAAATGCGGTGGAAGCGCGGCGCTTGTATCAGGAGCACTTTCCTCAAAGACAGCTTCCATTCGACCAACGTTCACTCGCTCATGGAAATGCGGTAAAAGCGCGGCGCTTGTATCAGGAACACTTTCCTTAAAGACAGCTTCCATTCGACAAACGTTCACTAGCTCAGGGAAATGCGGTAAAAGCGCGGCGCTTGTATCAGGAACACTTTCCTCAAAGACAGCTTCCATTCGACAAACGTTCACTCGCTCAGGGAAATGCGGTGGAAGCGCGGCACTTGTATCAGGAGCATTTTCCTCAAAGACAGCTTCCATTCGACAAACGTTCACTCGCTCAGGGAAATGCGGTGGAAGCGCGGCGCTTGTATCAGGAGCACTTTCCTCAAAGACAGCTCCCATTCGACAAACGTTCACTCGCTCATGGAAATGCGGTAAAAGCGCGGCGCTTGTATCAGGAACACTTTCCTCAAAGACAGCTTCCATTCGACAAACGTTCACTCGCTCAGGGAAATGCGGTGGAAGCGCGGCACTTGTATCAGGAGCATTTTCCTCAAAGACAGCTTCCATTCGACAAACGTTCACTCGCTCAGGGAAATGCGGTGGAAGCGCGGCGCTTGTATCAGGAGCACTTTCCTCAAAGACAGCTCCCATTCGACAAACGTTCACTAGCTCAGGGAAATGCGGTAAAAGCGCGGCGCTTGTATCAGGAACACTTTCCTCAAAGACAGCTTCCATTCGACAAACGTTCACTCGCTCAGGGAAATGCGGTGGAAGCGCGGCACTTGTATCAGGAGCATTTTCCTCAAAGACAGCTTCCATTCGACAAACGTTCACTCGCTCAGGGAAATGCGGTGGAAGCGCGGCGCTTGTATCAGGAGCACTTTCCTCAAAGCCAGCTCCCATTCGACATCGACAAACGTTCACTCGCTAAGGGAAATGCGGTGGAAGCGCGGCGCTTGTATCAGGAGCACTTTCCTCAAAGACAGCTTCCATTCGACAAACGTTCACTCGCTCAGGGAAATGCGGTGGAAGCGCGGCGCTTGTATCAGGAGCACTTTCCTCCAAGACAGCTCCCATTCCACAAACGTTCACTCGCTCATGGAAATGCGGTAAACGCGCGGCGCTTGTATCAGGAACACTTTCCTCAAAGACAGCTCCCATTCGACAAAAGTTCACTCGCTAAGGGAAATGCGGTGGAAGCGCGGCGCTTGTATCAGGAGCACTTTCCTCAAAGACAGCTCCCATTCGACAAACGTTCACTCGCTAAGGGAAATGCGGTGGAAGCGCGGCGCTTGTATCAGGAGCACTTTCCTCAAAGACAGCTTCCATTCGACCAACGTTCACTCGCTCATGGAAATGCGGTAAAAGCGCGGCGCTTGTATCAGGAACACTTTCCTCAAACACAGCTTCCATTCGACAAACGTTCACTAGCTCAGGGAAATGCGGTAAAAGCGCGGCGCTTGTATCAGGAACACTTTCCTCAAAGACAGCTTCCATTCGACAAACGTTCACTCGCTCATGGAAATGCGGTAAAAGCGCGGCGCTTGTATCAGGAACACTTTCCTCAAAGACAGCTTCCATTCGACAAACGTTCACTAGCTCAGGGAAATGCGATAAAAGCGCGGCGCTTGTATCAGGAGCACTTTCCTCAAAGACAGCTCCCATTCGACAAACGTTCACTCGCTCAGGGAAATGCGGTGGAAGCGCGGCGCTTGTATCAGGAGCACTTTCCTCAAAGACAGCTCCCATTCGACAAACGTTCACTCGCTAAGGGAAATGCGGTGGAAGCGCGGGGCTTGTATCAGGAGCACTTTCCTCAAAGACAGCTTCCATTCGACCAACGTTCACTCGCTCATGGAAATGCGGTAAAAGCGCGGCGCTTGTATCAGGAACACTTTTCTCAAAGACAGCTTCCATTCGACAAACGTTCACTAGCTCAGGGAAATGCGGTAAAAGCGCGGCGCTTGTATCAGGAACACTTTCCTCAAAGACAGCTTCCATTCGACAAACGTTCACTCGCTCAGGGAAATGCGGTGGAAGCGCGGCACTTGTATCAGGAGCATTTTCCTCAAAGATAGCTTCCATTCGACAAACGTTCACTCGCTCAGGGAAATGCGGTGGAAGCGCGGCGCTTGTATCAGGAGCACTTTCCTCAAAGACAGCTTCCATTCGACCAACGTTCACTCGCTCATGGAAATGCGGTAAAAGCGCGGCGCTTGTATCAGGAACACTTTCCTCAAAGACAGCTTCCATTCGACAAACGTTCACTAGCTCAGGGAAATGCGGTAAAAGCGCGGCGCTTGTATCAGGAACACTTTCCTCAAAGACAGCTTCCATTCGACAAACGTTCACTAGCTCAGGGAAATGCGGTAAAAGCGCGGCGCTTGTATCAGGAACACTTTCCTCAAAGACAGCTTCCATTCGACAAACGTTCACTCGCTCAGGGAAATGCGGTGGAAGCGCGGCACTTGTATCAGGAGCATTTTCCTCAAAGACAGCTTCCATTCGACAAACGTTCACTCGCTCAGGGAAATGCGGTGGAAGCGCGGCGCTTGTATCAGGAGCACTTTCCTCAAAGACAGCTTCCATTCGACAAACGTTCACTCGCTCAGGGAAATGCGGTGGAAGCGCGGCGCTTGTATCAGGAGCACTTTCCTCAAAGACAGCTCCCATTCGACAAACGTTCACTCGCTAAGGGAAATGCGGTGGAAGCGCGGCGCTTGTATCAGGAGCACTTTCCTCAAAGACAGCTCCCATTCCACAAACGTTCACTCGCTCATGGAAATGCGGTAAACGCGCGGCGCTTGTATCAGGAACACTTTCCTCAAAGACAGCTTCCATTCGACAAACGTTCACTCGCTCAGGGAAATGCGGTGGAAGCGCGGCACTTGTATCAGGAGCATTTTCCTCAAAGACAGCTTCCATTCGACAAACGTTCACTCGCTCAGGGAAATGCGGTGGAAGCGCGGCGCTTGTATCAGGAGCACTTTCCTCAAAGACAGCTCCCATTCGACAAACGTTCACTCGCTCATGGAAATGCGGTAAAAGCGCGGCGCTTGTATCAGGAACACTTTCCTCAAAGACAGCTTCCATTCGACAAACGTTCACTAGCTCAGGGAAATGCGGTGGAAGCGCGGCGCTTGTATCAGGAGCACTTTCCTCAAAGACAGCTCCCATTCGACAAACGTTCACTCGCTCAGGGAAATGCGGTGGAAGCGCGGCGCTTGTATCAGGAGCACTTTCCTCAAAGACAGCTTCCATTCGACAAACGTTCACTCGCTCAGGGAAATGCGGTGGAAGCGCGGCGCTTGTATCAGGAGCACTTTCCTCAAAGACAGCTCCCATTCCACAAACGTTCACTCGCTCATGGAAATGCGGTAAAAGCGCGGCGCTTGTATCAGGAACACTTTCCTCAAAGACAGCTCCCATTCGACAAACGTTCACTCGCTAAGGGAAATGCGGTGGAAGCGCGGCGCTTGTATCAGGAGCACTTTCCTCAAAGACAGCTCCCATTCCACAAACGTTCACTCGCTCATGGAAATGCGGTAAAAGCGCGGCGCTTGTATCAGGAACACTTTCCTCAAAGACAGCTCCAATTCGACAAACGTTCACTCGCTATGGGAAATGCGGTGGAAGCGCGGCGCTTGTATCAGGAGCACTTTCCTCAAAGACAGCTCCCATTCGACAAACGTTCACTCGCTAAGGGAAATGCGGTGGAAGCGCGGGGCTTGTATCAGGAGCACTTTCCTCAAAGACAGCTACCATTCGACCAACGTTCACTCCCTCATGGAAATGCGGTAAAAGCGCGGCGCTTGTATCAGGAACACTTTCCTCAAAGACAGCTTCCATTCGACAAACGTTCACTAGCTCAGGGAAATGCGGTAAAAGCGCGGCGCTTGTATCGGGAACACTTTCCTCAAAGACAGCTTCCATTCGACAAACGTTCACTCGCTCAGGGAAATGTGGTGGAAGCGCGGCACTTGTATCAGGAGCATTTTCCTCAAAGACAGCTCCCATTCGACAAACGTTCACTCGCTAAGGGAAATGCGGTGGAAGCGCGGCGCTTGTATCAGGAGCACTTTCCTCAAAGACAGCTCCCATTCCACAAACGTCCACTCGCTCATGGAAATGCGGTAAAAGCGCGGCGCTTGTATCAGGAACACTTTCCTCAAAGACAGCTCCCATTCGACAAACGTTCACTCGCTAAGGGAAATGCGGTGGAAGCGCGGCGCTTGTATCAGGAGCACTTTCCTCAAAGACAGCTCCCATTCGACAAACGTTCACTCGCTCAGGGAAATGCGGTGGAAGCGCGGCGCTTGTATCAGGAGCACTTTCCTCAAAGACAGCTCCCATTCCACAAACGTTCACTCGCTCAGGGAAATGCGGTAAAAGCGCGGCGCTTGTATCAGGAACACTTTCCTCAAAGACAGCTCCCATTCGACAAACGTTCACTCGCTAAGGGAAATGCGGTGGAAGCGCGGCACTTGTATCAGGAGCACTTTCCTCAAAGACAGCTCCCATTCGACAAACGTTCACTCGCTCAGGGAAATGCGGTGGAAGCGCGGCGCTTGTATCAGGAGCACTTTCCTCAAAGACAGCTCCCATTCGACAAACGTTCACTCGCTAAGGGAAATGCGGTGGAAGCGCGGGGCTTGTATCAGGAGCACTTTCCTCAAAGACAGCTACCATTCGACCAACGTTCACTCCCTCATGGAAATGCGGTAAAAGCGCGGCGCTTATATCAGGAGCACTTTCCTCAAAGACAGCTCCCATTCGACAAACGTTCACTCGCTAAGGGAAATGCGGTGGAAGCGCGGCGCTTGTATCAGGAGCACTTTCCTCAACGACAGCTCCCATTCCACAAACGTTCACTCGCTCATGGAAATGCGGTAAAAGCGCGGCGCTTGTATCAGGAGCATTTTCCTCAAAGACAGCTTCCATTCGACAAACGTTCACTCGCTCAGGGAAATGCGGTGGAAGCGCGGCGCTTGTATCAGGAGCACTTTCCTCAAAGACAGCTCCCATTCGACAAACGTTCACTCGCTAAGGGAAATGCGGTGGAAGCGCGGCGCTTGTATCAGGAGCACTTTCCTCAAAGACAGCTCCCATTCCACAAACGTTCACTCGCTCATGGAAATGCGGTAAAAGCGCGGCGCTTGTATCAGGAACACTTTCCTCAAAGACAGCTCCCATTCGACAAACGTTCACTCGCTATGGGAAATGCGGTGGAAGCGCGGCGCTTGTATCAGGAGCACTTTCCTCAAAGACAGCTCCCATTCGACAAACGTTCACTCGCTAAGGGAAATGCGGTGGAAGCGCGGGGCTTGTATCAGGAGCACTTTCCTCAAAGACAGCTACCATTCGACCAACGTTCACTCCCTCATGGAAATGCGGTAAAAGCGCGGCGCTTGTATCAGGAACACTTTCCTCAAAGACAGCTTCCATTCGACAAACGTTCACTAACTCAGGGAAATGCGGTAAAAGCGCGGCGCTTGTATCAGGAACACTTTCCTCAAAGACAGCTCCCATTCGACAAACGTTCACTCGCTAAGGGAAATGCGGTGGAAGCGCGGCGCTTGTATCAGGAGCACTTTCCTCAAAGACAGCTCCCATTCCACAAACGTCCACTCGCTCATGGAAATGCGGTAAAAGCGCGGCGCTTGTATCAGGAACACTTTCCTCAAAGACAGCTCCCATTCGACAAACGTTCACTCGCTAAGGGAAATGCGGTGGAAGCGCGGCACTTGTATCAGGAGCACTTTCCTCAAAGACAGCTTCCATTCGACAAACGTTCACTCGCTCAGGGAATTGCGGTGGAAGCGCGGCGCTTGTATCAGGAGCACTTTCCTCAAAGACAGCTTCCATTCGACAAACGTTCACTCGCTCAGGGAAATGCGGTGGAAGCGCGGCGCTTGTATCAGGAGCACTTTCCTTAAAGACAGCTCCCATTCGACAAACGTTCACTCGCTAAGGGAAATGCGGTGGAAGCGCGGCGCTTGTATCAGGAGCACTTTCCTCAACGACAGCTTCCATTCGACAAACGTTCACTCGCTCAGGGAAATGCGGTGGAAGCGCGGCGCTTGTATCAGGAGCACTTTCCTCAAAGACAGCTCCCATTCGACAAACGTTCACTCGCTCAGGGAAATGCGGTGGAAGCGCGGCGCTTGTATCAGGAGCACTTTCCTCAAAGACAGCTTCCATTCGACAAACGTTCACTCGCTCAGGGAAATGCGGTGGAAGCGCGGCGCTTGTATCAGGAGCACTTTCCTCAAAGACAGCTCCCATTCGACAAACGTTCACTAGCTCAGGGAAATGCGGTAAAAGCGCGGCGCTTGTATCAGGAACACTTTCCTCAAAGACAGCTTCCATTCGACAAACGTTCACTCGCTAAGGGAAATGCGGTGGAAGCGCGGCGCTTGTATCAGCAGCATTTTCCTCAAAGACAGCTTCCATTCGACAAACGTTCACTCGCTCAGGGAAATGCGGTGGAAGCGCGGCGCTTGTATCAGGACCACTTTCCTCAAAGACAGCTCCCATTCGACAAACGTTCACTCGCTAAGGGAAATGCGGTGGAAGCGCGGCGCTTGTATCAGGAGCACTTTCCTCAAAGACAGCTTCCATTCGACAAACGTTCACTCGCTCAGGGAAATGCGGTGGAAGCGCGGCGCTTGTATCAGGAGCACTTTCCTCAAAGACAGCTCCCATTCGACAAACGTTCACTCGCTAAGGGAAATGCGGCGCTTGTATCAGGAGCACTTTCCTCAAAGACAGCTTCCATTCGACAAACGTTCACTCGCTCAGGGAAATGCGGTGGAAGCGCGGCGCTTGTATCAGGAGCACTTTCCTCAAAGACAGCTCCCATTCGACAAACGTTCACTCGCTAAGGGAAATGCGGTGGAAGCGCGGCGATTGTATCAGGAGCACTTTCCTCAAAGACAGCTCCCATTCCACAAACGTTCACTCGCTCATGGAAATGCGGTAAAAGCGCGGCGCTTGTATCAGGAGCACTTTCCTCAAAGACAGCTTCCATTCGACAAACGTTCACTCGCTCAGGGAAATGCGGTGGAAGCGCGGCGCTTGTATCAGGAGCACTTTCCTCAAAGACAGCTCCCATTCGACAAACGTTCACTCGCTAAGGGAAATGCGGTGGAAGCGCGGCGCTTGTATCAGGAGCACTTTCCTCAAAGACAGCTCCCATTCCACAAACGTTCACTCGCTCATGGAAATGCGGTAAACGCGCGGCGCTTGTATCAGGAACACTTTCCTCAAAGACAGCTCCCATTCGACAAACGTTCACTCGCTAAGGGAAATGCGGTGGAAGCGCGGCGCTTGTATCAGGAGCACTTTCCTCAAAGACAGCTCCCATTCGACAAACGTTCACTCGCTAAGGGAAATGTGGTGGAAGCGCGGCGCTTGTATCAGGAGCACTTTCCTCAAAGACAGCTTCCATTCGACCAACGTTCACTCGCTCATGGAAATGCGGTAAAAGCGCGGCGCTTGTATCAGGAACACTTTCCTCAAAGACAGCTTCCATTCGACAAACGTTCACTAGCTCAGGTAAATGCGGTAAAAGCGCGGCGCTTGTATCAGGAACACTTTCCTCAAAGACAGCTCCCATTCGACAAACGTTCACTCGCTAAGGGAAATGCGGTAAAAGCGCGGCGCTTGTATCAGGAACACTTTCCTTAAAGACAGCTTCCATTCGACAAACGTTCACTTGCTCAGGGAAATGCGGTGGAAGCGCGGCACTTGTATCAGGAGCATTTTCCTCAAAGACAGCTCCCATTCGACAAACGTTCACTCGCTAAGGGAAATGCGGTGGAAGCGCGGCGCTTGTATCAGGAGCACTTTCCTCAAAGACAGCTGCCATTCCACAAACGTCCACTCGCTCATGGAAATGCGGTAAAAGCGCGGCGCTTGTATCAGGAACACTTTCCTCAAAGACAGCTCCCATTCGACAAACGTTCACTCGCTAAGGGAAATGCAGTGGAAGCGCGGCGCTTGTATCAGGAGCACTTTCCTCAAAGACAGCTCCCATTCGACAAACGTTCACTCGCTAAGGGAAATGCGGTGGAAGCGCGGCGCTTGTATCAGGAGCACTTTCCTCAAAGACAGCTCCCATTCGACAAACGTTCACTCGCTAAGGGAAATGCGGTGGAAGCGCGGCGCTTGTATCAGGAGCACTTTCCTCAAAGACAGCTTCCATTCGACCAACGTTCACTCGCTCATGGAAATGCGGTAAAAGCGCGGCGCTTGTATCAGGAACACTTTCCTCAAAGACAGCTTCCATTCGACAAACGTTCACTAGCTCAGGTAAATGCGGTAAAAGCGCGGCGCTTGTATCAGGAACACTTTCCTCAAAGACAGCTCCCATTCGACAAACGTTCACTCGCTAAGGGAAATGCGGTAAAAGCGCGGCGCTTGTATCAGGAACACTTTCCTCAAAGACAGCTTCCATTCGACAAACGTTCACTTGCTCAGGGAAATGCGGTGGAAGCGCGGCACTTGTATCAGGAGCATTTTCCTCAAAGACAGCTCCCATTCGACAAACGTTCACTCGCTAAGGGAAATGCGGTGGAAGCGCGGCGCTTGTATCAGGAGCACTTTCCTCAAAGACAGCTGCCATTCCACAAACGTCCACTCGCTCATGGAAATGCGGTAAAAGCGCGGCGCTTGTATCAGGAACACTTTCCTCAAAGACAGCTCCCATTCGACAAACGTTCACTCGCTAAGGGAAATGCAGTGGAAGCGCGGCGCTTGTATCAGGAGCACTTTCCTCAAAGACAGCTCCCATTCGACAAACGTTCACTCGCTAAGGGAAATGCGGTGGAAGCGCGGCGCTTGTATCAGGAGCACTTTCCTCAAAGACAGCTCCCATTCGACAAACGTTCACTCGCTAAGGGAAATGCGGTGGAAGCGCGGCGCTTGTATCAGGAGCACTTTCCTCAAAGACAGCTCCCATTCGACAAACGTTCACTCGCTAAGGGAAATGCGGTGGAAGCGCGGCGCTTGTATCAGGAGCACTTTCCTCAAAGACAGCTCCCATTCGACAAACGTTCACTCGCTAAGGGAAATGTGGTGGAAGCGCGGCGCTTGTATCAGGAGCACTTTCCTCAAAGACAGCTTCCATTCGACAAATGTTCACTCGCTCAGGGAAATGCGGTGGAAGCGCGGGGCTTGTATCAGGAGCACTTTCCTCAAAGACAGCTTCCATTCGACCAACGTTCACTCCCTCATGGAAATGCGGTAAAAGCGCGGCGCTTGTATCAGGAACACTTTCCTCAAAGACAGCTTCCATTCGACAAACGTTCACTAGCTCAGGGAAATGCGGTAAAAGCGCGGCGCTTGTATCAGGAACACTTTCCTCAAAGACAGCTTCCATTCGACAAACGTTCACTCGCTCAGGGAAATGCGGTGGAAGCGCGGCACTTGTATCAGGAGCATTTTCCTCAAAGACAGCTCCCATTCGACAAACGTTCACTCGCTAAGGGAAATGCGGTGGAAGCGCGGCGCTTGTATCAGGAGCACTTTCCTCAAAGACAGCTGCCATTCCACAAACGTCCACTCGCTCATGGAAATGCGGTAAAAGCGCGGCGCTTGTATCAGGAACACTTTCCTCAAAGACAGCTTCCATTCGACAAACGTTCACTCGCTCAGGGAAATGTGGTGGAAGCGCGGCACTTGTATCAGGAGCATTTTCCTCAAAGACAGCTCCCATTCGACAAACGTTCACTCGCTAAGGGAAATGCGGTGGAAGCGCGGCGCTTGTATCAGGAGCACTTTCCTCAAAGACAGCTCCCATTCCACAAACGTCCACTCGCTCATGGAAATGCGGTAAAAGCGCGGCGCTTGTATCAGGAACACTTTCCTCAAAGACAGCTCCCATTCGACAAACGTTCACTCGCTAAGGGAAATGCGGTGGAAGCGCGGCACTTGTATCAGGAGCACTTTCCTCAAAGACAGCTTACATTCAACAAACGTTCACTCGCTCAGGGAATTGCGGTGGAAGCGCGGCGCTTGTATCAGGAGCACTTTCCTCAAAGACAGCTTCCATTCGACAAACGTTCACTCGCTCAGGGAAATGCGGTGGAAGCGCGGCGCTTGTATCAGGAGCACTTTCCTCAAAGACAGCTCCCATTCGACAAACGTTCACTCGCTAAGGGAAATGCGGTGGAAGCGCGGCGCTTGTATCAGGAGCACTTTCCTCAACGACAGCTTCCATTCGACAAACGTTCACTCGCTCAGGGAAATGCGGTGGAAGCGCGGCGCTTGTATCAGGAGCATTTTCCTCAAAGACAGCTCCCATTCGACAAACGTTCACTCGCTAAGGGAAATGCGGTGGAAGCGCGGCGCTTGTATCAGGAGCACTTTCCTCAACGACAGCTTCCATTCGACAAACGTTCACTCGCTCAGGGAAATGCGGTGGAAGCGCGGCGCTTGTATCAGGAGCACTTTCCTCAAAGACAGCTCCCATTCGACAAACGTTCACTCGCTAAGGGAAATGCGGTGGAAGCGCGGCGCTTGTATCAGGAGCACTTTCCTCAACGACAGCTTCCATTCGACAAACGTTCACTCGCTCAGGGAAATGCGGTGGAAGCGCGGCGCTTGTATCAGGAGCACTTTCCTCAAAGACAGCTCCCATTCGACAAACGTTCACTCGCTCAGGGAAATGCGGTGGAAGCGCGGCGCTTGTATCAGGAGCACTTTCCTCAAAGACAGCTTCCATTCGACAAACGTTCACTCGCTCAGGGAAATGCGGTGGAAGCGCGGCGCTTGTATCAGGAGCACTTTCCTCAAAGACAGCTCCCATTCGACAAACGTTCACTAGCTCAGGGAAATGCGGTAAAAGCGCGGCGCTTGTATCAGGAACACTTTCCTCAAAGACAGCTTCCATTCGACAAACGTTCACTCGCTAAGGGAAATGCGGTGGAAGCGCGGCGCTTGTATCAGCAGCATTTTCCTCAAAGACAGCTTCCATTCGACAAACGTTCACTCGCTCAGGGAAATGCGGTGGAAGCGCGGCGCTTGTATCAGGAGCACTTTCCTCAAAGACAGCTCCCATTCGACAAACGTTCACTCGCTAAGGGAAATGCGGTGGAAGCGCGGCGATTGTATCAGGAGCACTTTCCTCAAAGACAGCTCCCATTCCACAAACGTTCACTCGCTCATGGAAATGCGGTAAAAGCGCGGCGCTTGTATCAGGAGCACTTTCCTCAAAGACAGCTTCCATTCGACAAACGTTCACTCGCTCAGGGAAATGCGGTGGAAGCGCGGCGCTTGTATCAGGAGCACTTTCCTCAAAGACAGCTCCCATTCGACAAACGTTCACTCGCTAAGGGAAATGCGGTGGAAGCGCGGCGCTTGTATCAGGAGCACTTTCCTCAAAGACAGCTCCCATTCGACAAACGTTCACTCGCTAAGGGAAATGCGGTGGAAGCGCGGCACTTGTATCAGGAGCACTTTCCTCAAAGACAGCTTACATTCAACAAACGTTCACTCGCTCAGGGAATTGCGGTGGAAGCGCGGCGCTTGTATCAGGAGCACTTTCCTCAAAGACAGCTTCCATTCGACAAACGTTCACTCGCTCAGGGAAATGCGGTGGAAGCGCGGCGCTTGTATCAGGAGCACTTTCCTCAAAGACAGCTCCCATTCGACAAACGTTCACTCGCTAAGGGAAATGCGGTGGAAGCGCGGCGCTTGTATCAGGAGCACTTTCCTCAACGACAGCTTCCATTCGACAAACGTTCACTCGCTCAGGGAAATGCGGTGGAAGCGCGGCGCTTGTATCAGGAGCATTTTCCTCAAAGACAGCTCCCATTCGACAAACGTTCACTCGCTAAGGGAAATGCGGTGGAAGCGCGGCGCTTGTATCAGGAGCACTTTCCTCAACGACAGCTTCCATTCGACAAACGTTCACTCGCTCAGGGAAATGCGGTGGAAGCGCGGCGCTTGTATCAGGAGCACTTTCCTCAAAGACAGCTCCCATTCGACAAACGTTCACTCGCTAAGGGAAATGCGGTGGAAGCGCGGCGCTTGTATCAGGAGCACTTTCCTCAACGACAGCTTCCATTCGACAAACGTTCACTCGCTCAGGGAAATGCGGTGGAAGCGCGGCGCTTGTATCAGGAGCACTTTCCTCAAAGACAGCTCCCATTCGACAAACGTTCACTCGCTCAGGGAAATGCGGTGGAAGCGCGGCGCTTGTATCAGGAGCACTTTCCTCAAAGACAGCTTCCATTCGACAAACGTTCACTCGCTCAGGGAAATGCGGTGGAAGCGCGGCGCTTGTATCAGGAGCACTTTCCTCAAAGACAGCTCCCATTCGACAAACGTTCACTAGCTCAGGGAAATGCGGTAAAAGCGCGGCGCTTGTATCAGGAACACTTTCCTCAAAGACAGCTTCCATTCGACAAACGTTCACTCGCTAAGGGAAATGCGGTGGAAGCGCGGCGCTTGTATCAGCAGCATTTTCCTCAAAGACAGCTTCCATTCGACAAACGTTCACTCGCTCAGGGAAATGCGGTGGAAGCGCGGCGCTTGTATCAGGAGCACTTTCCTCAAAGACAGCTCCCATTCGACAAACGTTCACTCGCTAAGGGAAATGCGGTGGAAGCGCGGCGATTGTATCAGGAGCACTTTCCTCAAAGACAGCTCCCATTCCACAAACGTTCACTCGCTCATGGAAATGCGGTAAAAGCGCGGCGCTTGTATCAGGAGCACTTTCCTCAAAGACAGCTTCCATTCGACAAACGTTCACTCGCTCAGGGAAATGCGGTGGAAGCGCGGCGCTTGTATCAGGAGCACTTTCCTCAAAGACAGCTCCCATTCGACAAACGTTCACTCGCTAAGGGAAATGCGGTGGAAGCGCGGCGCTTGTATCAGGAGCACTTTCCTCAAAGACAGCTCCCATTCCACAAACGTTCACTCGCTCATGGAAATGCGGTAAACGCGCGGCGCTTGTATCAGGAACACTTTCCTCAAAGACAGCTTCCATTCGACAAACGTTCACTCGCTCAGGGAAATGCGGTGGAAGCGCGGCGCTTGTATCAGGAGCATTTTCCTCAAAGACAGCTCCCATTCGACAAACGTTCACTCGCTAAGGGAAATGCGGTGGAAGCGCGGCGCTTGTATCAGGAGCACTTTCCTCAACGACAGCTTCCATTCGACAAACGTTCACTCGCTCAGGGAAATGCGGTGGAAGCGCGGCGCTTGTATCAGGAGCACTTTCCTCAAAGACAGCTCCCATTCGACAAACGTTCACTCGCTAAGGGAAATGCGGTGGAAGCGCGGCGCTTGTATCAGGAGCACTTTCCTCAACGACAGCTTCCATTCGACAAACGTTCACTCGCTCAGGGAAATGCGGTGGAAGCGCGGCGCTTGTATCAGGAGCACTTTCCTCAAAGACAGCTCCCATTCGACAAACGTTCACTCGCTCAGGGAAATGCGGTGGAAGCGCGGCGCTTGTATCAGGAGCACTTTCCTCAAAGACAGCTTCCATTCGACAAACGTTCACTCGCTCAGGGAAATGCGGTGGAAGCGCGGCGCTTGTATCAGGAGCACTTTCCTCAAAGACAGCTCCCATTCGACAAACGTTCACTCGCTCAGGGAAATGCGGTGGAAGCGCGGCGCTTGTATCAGGAGCACTTTCCTCAAAGACAGCTCCCATTCGACAAACGTTCACTCGCTAAGGGAAATGCGGTGGAAGCGCGGCGCTTGTATCAGGAGCACTTTCCTCAACGACAGCTTCCATTCGACAAACGTTCACTCGCTCAGGGAAATGCGGTGGAAGCGCGGCGCTTGTATCAGGAGCATTTTCCTCAAAGACAGCTCCCATTCGACAAACGTTCACTCGCTAAGGGAAATGCGGTGGAAGCGCGGCGCTTGTATCAGGAGCACTTTCCTCAACGACAGCTTCCATTCGACAAACGTTCACTCGCTCAGGGAAATGCGGTGGAAGCGCGGCGCTTGTATCAGGAGCACTTTCCTCAAAGACAGCTCCCATTCGACAAACGTTCACTCGCTAAGGGAAATGCGGTGGAAGCGCGGCGCTTGTATCAGGAGCACTTTCCTCAACGACAGCTTCCATTCGACAAACGTTCACTCGCTCAGGGAAATGCGGTGGAAGCGCGGCGCTTGTATCAGGAGCACTTTCCTCAAAGACAGCTCCCATTCGACAAACGTTCACTCGCTCAGGGAAATGCGGTGGAAGCGCGGCGCTTGTATCAGGAGCACTTTCCTCAAAGACAGCTTCCATTCGACAAACGTTCACTCGCTCAGGGAAATGCGGTGGAAGCGCGGCGCTTGTATCAGGAGCACTTTCCTCAAAGACAGCTCCCATTCGACAAACGTTCACTAGCTCAGGGAAATGCGGTAAAAGCGCGGCGCTTGTATCAGGAACACTTTCCTCAAAGACAGCTTCCATTCGACAAACGTTCACTCGCTAAGGGAAATGCGGTGGAAGCGCGGCGCTTGTATCAGCAGCATTTTCCTCAAAGACAGCTTCCATTCGACAAACGTTCACTCGCTCAGGGAAATGCGGTGGAAGCGCGGCGCTTGTATCAGGAGCACTTTCCTCAAAGACAGCTCCCATTCGACAAACGTTCACTCGCTAAGGGAAATGCGGTGGAAGCGCGGCGATTGTATCAGGAGCACTTTCCTCAAAGACAGCTCCCATTCCACAAACGTTCACTCGCTCATGGAAATGCGGTAAAAGCGCGGCGCTTGTATCAGGAGCACTTTCCTCAAAGACAGCTTCCATTCGACAAACGTTCACTCGCTCAGGGAAATGCGGTGGAAGCGCGGCGCTTGTATCAGGAGCACTTTCCTCAAAGACAGCTCCCATTCGACAAACGTTCACTCGCTAAGGGAAATGCGGTGGAAGCGCGGCGCTTGTATCAGGAGCACTTTCCTCAAAGACAGCTCCCATTCCACAAACGTTCACTCGCTCATGGAAATGCGGTAAACGCGCGGCGCTTGTATCAGGAACACTTTCCTCAAAGACAGCTCCCATTCGACAAACGTTCACTCGCTAAGGGAAATGCGGTGGAAGCGCGGCGCTTGTATCAGGAGCACTTTCCTCAAAGACAGCTTCCATTCGACCAACGTTCACTCGCTCATGGAAATGCGGTAAAAGCGCGGCGCTTGTATCAGGAACACTTTCCTCAAAGACAGCTTCCATTCGACAAACGTTCACTAGCTCAGGTAAATGCGGTAAAAGCGCGGCGCTTGTATCAGGAACACTTTCCTCAAAAACAGCTTCCATTCGACAAACGTTCACTCGCTCAGGGAAATGCGGTAGAAGTGCGGCACTTGTATCAGCAGCATTTTCCTCAAAGACAGCTTCCATTCGACAAACGTTCACTCGCTCAGGGAAATGCGGTGGAAGCGCGGCGCTTGTATCAGGAGCACTTTCCTCAAAGACAGCTCCCATTCGACAAACGTTCACTCGCTAAGGGAAATGCGGTGGAAGCGCGGCGCTTGTATCAGGAGCACTTTCCTCAAAGACAGCTCCCATTCCACAAACGTTCACTCGCTCATGGAAATGCGGTAAACGCGCGGCGCTTGTATCAGGAACACTTTCCTCAAAGACAGCTCCCATTCGACAAACGTTCACTCGCTAAGGGAAATGCGGTGGAAGCCGGGCGCTTGTATCAGGAGCACTTTCCTCAAAGACAGCTCCCATTCGACAAACGTTCACTCGCTAAGGGAAATGTGGTGGAAGCGCGGCGCTTGTATCAGGAGCACTTTCCTCAAAGACAGCTTCCATTCGACCAACGTTCACTCGCTCATGGAAATGCGGTAAAAGCGCGGCGCTTGTATCAGGAACACTTTCCTCAAAGACAGCTTCCATTCGACAAACGTTCACTAGCTCAGGTAAATGCGGTAAAAGCGCGGCGCTTGTATCAGGAACACTTTCCTCAAAAACAGCTTCCATTCGACAAACGTTCACTCGCTCAGGGAAATGCGGTGGAAGCGCGGCGCTTGTATCAGGAGCACTTTCCTCAAAGACAGCTCCCATTCGACAAACGTTCACTCGCTAAGGGAAATGCGGTGGAAGCGCGGCGCTTGTATCAGGAGCACTTTCCTCAAAGACAGCTCCCATTCCACAAACGTTCACTAGCTCAGGTAAATGCGGTAAAAGCGCGGCGCTTGTATCAGGAACACTTTCCTCAAAAACAGCTTCCATTCGACAAACGTTCACTCGCTCAGGGAAATGCGGTGGAAGTGCGGCACTTGTATCAGCAGCATTTTCCTCAAAGACAGCTTCCATTCGACAAACGTTCACTCGCTCAGGGAAATGCGGTGGAAGCGCGGCGCTTGTATCAGGAGCACTTTCCTCAAAGACAGCTCCCATTCGACAAACGTTCACTCGCTAAGGGAAATGCGGTGGAAGCGCGGCGCTTGTATCAGGAGCACTTTCCTCAAAGACAGCTTCCATTCGACAAACGTTCACTCGCTCAGGGAAATGCGGTGGAAGCGCGGCGCTTGTATCAGGAGCACTTTCCTCAAAGACAGCTCCCATTCGACAAACGTTCACTCGCTAAGGGAAATGCGGCGCTTGTATCAGGAGCACTTTCCTCAAAGACAGCTTCCATTCGACAAACGTTCACTCGCTCAGGGAAATGCGGTGGAAGCGCGGCGCTTGTATCAGGAGCACTTTCCTCAAAGACAGCTCCCATTCGACAAACGTTCACTCGCTAAGGGAAATGCGGTGGAAGCGCGGCGCTTGTATCAGGAGCACTTTCCTCAAAGACAGCTCCCATTCCACAAACGTTCACTCGCTCATGGAAATGCGGTAAAAGCGCGGCGCTTGTATCAGGAACACTTTCCTCAAAGACAGCTCCCATTCGACAAACGTTCACTCGCTAAGGGAAATGCGGTGGAAGCGCGGGGCTTGTATCAGGAGCACTTTCCTCAAAGACAGCTTCCATTCGACCAACGTTCACTCCCTCATGGAAATGCGGTAAAAGCGCGGCGCTTGTATCAGGAACACTTTCCTCAAAGACAGCTTCCATTCGACAAACGTTCACTAGCTCAGGGAAATGCGGTAAAAGCGCGGCGCTTGTATCAGGAACACTTTCCTCAAAGACAGCTTCCATTCGACAAACGTCCACTCGCTCAGGGAAATGCGGTGGAAGCGCGGCACTTGTATCAGGAGCATTTTCCTCAAAGACAGCTCCCATTCGACAAACGTTCACTCGCTAAGGGAAATGCGGTGGAAGCGCGGCGCTTGTATCAGGAGCACTTTCCTCAAAGACAGCTGCCATTCCACAAACGTTCACTCGCTCAGGGAAATGCGGTGGAAGCGCGGCGCTTGTATCAGGAGCACTTTCCTCAAAGACAGCTCCCATTCGACAAACGTTCACTCGCTAAGGGAAATGCGGCGCTTGTATCAGGAGCACTTTCCTCAAAGACAGCTTCCATTCGACAAACGTTCACTCGCTCAGGGAAATGCGGTGGAAGCGCGGCGCTTGTATCAGGAGCACTTTCCTCAAAGACAGCTCCCATTCGACAAACGTTCACTCGCTAAGGGAAATGCGGTGGAAGCGCGGCGCTTGTATCAGGAGCACTTTCCTCAAAGACAGCTCCCATTCCACAAACGTTCACTCGCTCATGGAAATGCGGTAAAAGCGCGGCGCTTGTATCAGGAGCACTTTCCTCAAAGACAGCTTCCATTCGACAAACGTTCACTCGCTCAGGGAAATGCGGTGGAAGCGCGGCGCTTGTATCAGGAGCACTTTCCTCAAAGACAGCTTCCATTCGACAAACGTTCACTCGCTCAGGGAAATGCGGTGGAAGCGCGGCGCTTGTATCAGGAGCACTTTCCTCAAAGACAGCTCCCATTCGACAAACGTTCTTTCGCTAAGGGAAATGTGGTGGAAGCGCGGCGCTTGTATCAGGAGCACTTTCCTCAAAGACAGCTTCCATTCGACAAATGTTCACTCGCTCAGGGAAATGCGGTGGAAGCGCGGCGCTTGTATCAGGAGCACTTTCCTCAAAGACAGCTTCCATTCGACAAACGTTCACTCGCTCAGGGAAATGCGGTGGAAGCGCGGCGCTTGTATCAGGAACAATTTCCTCAAAGACAGCTTCCATTCGACAAACGTTCACTCGCTCAGGGAAATGCGGTGGAAGCGCGGCGCTTGTATCAGGAACAATTTCCTCAAAGACAGCTTCCATTCGACAAACGTTCACTCGCTAAGGGAAAAGCGGTGGAAGCGCGGCACTTGTATCAGGAGCACTTTCCTCAAAGACAGCTTCCATTCGACAAACGTTCACTCGCTCAGGGAATTGCGGTGGAAGCGCGGCGCTTGTATTAGGAGCACTTTCCTCAAAGACAGCTTCCATTCGACAAACGTTCACTCGCTCAGGGAAATGCGGTGGAAGCGCGGCGCTTGTATCAGGAGCACTTTCCTCAAAGACAGCTCCCATTCGACAAACGTTCACTCGCTAAGGGAAATGCGGTGGAAGCGTGGCGCTTGTATCAGGAGCACTTTCCTCAACGACAGCTTCCATTCGACAAACGTTCATTCGCTCAGGGAAATGCGGTGGAAGCGCGGCGCTTGTATCAGGAGCACTTTCCTCAAAGACAGCTCCCATTCGACAAACGTTCACTCGCTAAGGGAAATGCGGTGGAAGCGCGGCGCTTGTATCAGGAGCACTTTCCTCAAAGACAGCTCCCATTCGACAAACGTTCACTCGCTAAGGGAAATGCGGTGGAAGCGCGGCGCTTGTATCAGGAGCACTTTCCTCAAAGACAGCTTCCATTCGACAAACGTTCACTAGCTCAGGGAAATGCGGTAAAAGCGCGGCGCTTGTATCAATAACCCTTTCCTTAAAGACAGCTTCCATTCGACAAACGTTCACTCGCTCAGGGAAATGCGGTGGAAGCGCGGCGCTTGTATCAGGAGCACTTTCCTCAAAGACAGCTTCCATTCGACAAACGTTCACTCGCTTAGGGAAATGCGGTGGAAGCGCGGTAATTGTATCAGGAGCACTTTCCTCAAAGACAGCTTCCATTCGACAAACGTTCACTCGCTTAGGGAAATGCGGTGGAAGCGCGGTAATTGTATCAGGAGAACTTTCCTCAAAGACAGCTTCCATTCGACAAACGTTCACTTGCTCAGGGAAATGGGGTGGAAGCGCGGCACTTGTATCAGGAGCATTTTCCTCAAAGACAGCTTCCATTTGACAAACGTTCACTCGCTAAGGGAAATGCGGTGGAAGCGCGGCGCTTGTATCAGGAGCACTTTCCTCAAAGACAGCTCCCATTCGACAAACGTTCACTCGCTAAGGGAAATGCGGTGGAAGCGCGGCGCTTGTATCAGGAGCACTTTCCTCAAAGACAGCTTCCATTCGACAAACCTGCACTCGCTCAGGGAAATGCGGTGGAAGCGCGGCACTTGTATCAGGAGCATTTTCCTCGAAGACAGCTTCCATTCGACAAACGTTCACTCGCTAAGCGAAATGCGGTGGAAGCGCGGCGCTTGTATCAGGAGCACTTTCCTCAAAGACAGCTCCCATTCGACAAACGTTCACTCGCTAAGGGAAATGCGGTGGAAGCGCGGCGCTTGTATCAGGAGCACTTTCCTCAAAGACAGCTCCCATTCCACAAACGTTCACTCGCTCATGGAAATGCGGTAAAAGCGCGGCGCTTGTATCAGGAACACTTTCCTCAAAGACAGCTCCCATTCGACAAACGTTCACTCGCTATGGGAAATGCGGTGGAAGCGCGGCGCTTGTATCAGGAGCACTTTCCTCAAAGACAGCTTCCATTCGACAAACGTTTGCTCCGTCTACCTAAGATTTCAAGAGAACTGCGTTATTCGTTTGCTTCGTCCACCTAAGGTTTGAGGAGAACAGCGTTATTCGTTTGCTCCGTCCAACTAAGGTTTCAGGAGAACAGCGTTATTCGTTTGCTCCATCCACCTAAGGTTTCAGGAGAACTGCGTTATTCGTTTGCTGCGTCCACCTCCGGTTTTAGGAGAACTGCGTTATTCGGTTGCTCTGTCCACCTCATTTTTCAGGAGAACTGCGGTATTCGTTTGCGCCTTCCATCTCAGGTTTCAGGAGAGCTGCCTTATTTGTTTGCTCCGTCCACCTCAGGTTTCAGGAGAACTGCGTTATTCGTTTGCTCCGTCCACCTAAGGTTTCAGGAGAACTGCGTTATTCGTTTGTTCCGTCCACCTCAGGTTTCAGGAGAACTGCGTTATTCGTTTGATCCGTCCACCTAAGGTTTCAGGAGATCTGCGTTATTCGTTTGCTCCGTCCACCTGAGGTTTCAGGAGAACTGCGTTATTCGTTTGCTCCGTCCACCTAAGATTTCAGGAGAACTGCGTTATTCGTTTGCTCCGTCCACCTAAGATTTCAGGAGAACTGCGTTATTCGTTTGCTCCGTCCACCTAAGATTTCAGGAGAACTGCGTTATTCGTTTGCTCCGTCCACCTAAGATTTCAGGAGAACTGCGTTATTCGTTTGCTCCGTCCACCTAAGATTTCAGGAGAACTGCGTTATTCGTTTGCTCCGTCCACCTAAGGTTTCAGGAGAACCCGGTTATTCGGTTGTTCCGTCCACCTAAGCTAGGTTTCAGAAGAACTGCGTTATTCTTTTGCTCCGTCCACCTCAGGTTTCAGGAGAACTGCGTTATTCGTTTGCTCCGTCCACCTCAGGTTTCAGGTGAGCTGCGTTATTCGTTTGCTCCGTCCACCTAAGGTTTCAGGAGAACTGCGTTATTCGTTTGCTCCGTCCACCTGAGGTTTCAGGAGATCTGCGTTATTCGTTTGCTCCGTCCACCTGAGGTTTCAGGAGAACTGCGTTATTCGTTTGCTCCGTCCACCTAAGGTTTCAGGAGATCTGCGTTATTCGTTTGCTCCGTCCACCTGAGGTTTCAGGAGAACTGCGTTATTCGTTTGCTCCGTCCACCTAAGATTTCAGGAGAACTGCGTTATTCGTTTGCTCCGTCCACCTAAGATTTCAGGAGAACTGCGTTATTCGTTTGCTCCGTCCACCTAAGATTTCAGGAGAACTGCGTTATTCGTTTGCTCCGTCCACCTAAGATTTCAGGAGAACTGCGTTATTCGTTTGCTCCGTCCACCTAAGATTTCAGGAGAACTGCGTTATTCGTTTGCTCCGTCCACCTAAGGTTTCAGGAGAACCCGGTTATTCGGTTTGCTCCGTCCACCTAAGGTTTCAGGAGAACCCGGTTATTCGGTTGTTCCGTCCACCTTAGCTAGGTTTCAGAAGAACTGCGTTATTCTTTTGCTCCGTCCACCTCAGGTTTCAGGAGAACTGCGTTATTCGTTTGCTCCGTCCACCTCAGGTTTCAGGTGAGCTGCTTTATTCGTTTGCTCCGTCCACCTAAGGTTTCAGGAGAACTGCGTTATTCGTTTGCTCCGTCCACCTGAGGTTTCAGGAGATCTGCGTTATTCGTTTGCTCCGTCCACCTGAGGTTTCAGGAGAACTGCGTTATTCGTTTGCTCCGTCCACCTAAGGTTTCAGGAGATCTGCGTTATTCGTTTGCTCCGTCCACCTAAGATTTCAGGAGAACTGCGTTATTCGTTTGCTCCGTCCACCTAAGATTTCAGGAGAACTGCGTTATTCGTTTGCTCCGTCCACCTAAGATTTCAGGAGATTTGCGTTATTCGTTTGCTCCGTCCACCTAAGATTTCAGGAGAACTGCGTTATTCGTTTGCTCCGTCCACCTAAGGTTTCAGGAGAACCCGGTTATTCGGTTGTTCCGTCCACCTAAGCTAGGTTTCAGAAGAACTGCGTTATTCTTTTGCTCCGTCCACCTCAGGTTTCAGGAGAACTGCGTTATTCGTTTGCTCCGTCCACCTCAGGTTTCAGGTGAGCTGCGTTATTCGTTTGCTCCGTCCACCTAAGGTTTCAGGAGAACTGCGTTATTCGTTTGCTCCGTCCACTTGAGGTTTCAGGAATTGCGTATTTTAAACGGCGAAGAAAATTATTTGCTATTCTTTATATTAATCTGTAGTAGTAGAAACTCTGTTGAAAATCATTAATAAAGATGCACTGTTAGAAAAGTATTACCAACTTTGCGCGTTTCTTAAATTATTGACGTATCATTTACTTTTTTACTACGCAACAAAAGTGCATACAAATTCGTTGGGGATTGCTAGTAAAAACGATCATTTGATGTTCGACGAACTTTGTCTACTTGTATTTTCAACTGGCCATCGACGCGCATCGGCAATAGAGGGTTGGCAAAAAACCGCCTTTTTTCAAAATGTAAAAATCCAGTATGGTTAAAACCGGCTGTAACCGATGGATTAAGCCGGTTAAAGCTATAAAAAAATGCTGAAATTGCTTATATCTAGCCCTCATAACTTCGAAAAAGCTCAAATTGCCCGTTATTAAAATTAAGTTTTTGCGCGTGACTGTACCTTTACATCGTAGGGTAAAGTAGACTTATTAACCTGCTTTTATACCCTAACATGGCGGCGTATTTTCACGCGCAAAATGAAGTTTAGGATCCCCCAATTGCTTATATCTAGCTTACATTACTTTTCCAATATTTCTAATTCCTTTCTGAATAATTTTTTCGGTGGTTAAACCATGTTTGATTAAGCTAGTCGGGCAGCTCAGCAAGATAAAATTATTTATACACCAAATTTATCTTATGTATATTACGTTCTTTATAAATTATATATATATATATATATATTCTCAATTTTTTTCCAGATTTAATAGATTAATATTTCATTTACAAAACTGAGTTAGTAACACAAGAGTGCCAGAAACTTATGCTATTTTAGAAAATCCCATCTCCTAGTTTAAATATTAACATGATAGTGAAATAGTGGTGCGATAAAACAAATAATCATAAAGTAATATTTCAGATTTCAATGATGAATGCGCCGTCGATAAGAAGAACCTCAGTGAGCCAAAACAGAACCAACCACCAAAATATTATTATCATTGCTATGATCCAGTACACTCACAAGTTGTCAGCACAGACCAATTCTTATTTCGGTAAGAAAAGTAATCTCGTTGAATTGTTGAACGATGTCCGAAGAATATCAGAAAAGCCAGGTGTTGAAGATAACCGACGAAGTTTGTTTAACAGCACAGCGGGAAAGAGAACAAAACCACGGAGTGATGTTTTTTTACTTTATCTCTCCGCTTTATTGTCATATTTGTTTTTAAAAAAATTTTCCCGCTCGGGTTTTAATATAAAAACCATTCACTCTTCGTATCAGCGCCGGCCGTGGTCTGAGAAGGCGCCGGCCGTGGTCTGAGAAGGCGCCGGCCGTGGTCTGAGAAGGCGTCGGCCGTGGTCTGAGAAGGCGTCGGCCGTGGTCTGAGAAGGCGTCGGCCGTGGTCTGAGAAGGCGTCGGCCGTGGTCTGAGAAGGCGTCGGCCGCGGTATGTTATAATATCTCGGGGATTTCTGTACAGGTTCTTGGCCGCGTTACGTTATAATATCTCGGTGATTTCTGTACAGGCTCTTGGCCGCGTTACGTTATAATATCTCGGTGATTTCTGTACAGGCTCTTGGCTACGTTACGTTATAATATCTTGGGGATTTCTATACAGGCTCTTGGCTACGTTACGTTATAATATCTTGGTGATTTCTATACAGGCTCTTGGCTACGTTACGTTATAATATCTTGGTGATTTCTATACAGGCTCTTGGCTATTTTACGTTGGCTATTATATCTTGGGTATTTCTATACAGGCTCTTGGCTATTTTACGTTGGCTATTATATCTTGGGTATTTCTATACAGGCTCTTGGCTATTTTACGTTGGCTATAATATCTTGGGCATTTCTATACAGGCTCTTGGCTACACTGAGATAAATTCCTGTAGTTTTTACAGTGGTTTTTTTACAGTTTTGAATTGTAAATAACTTTTACAGTGTTTTTCTGTAAGAAAGAAAAACAGGAAAGTCGTTTTTACCGTAATACAATGAACGTCTGTAAATCTTACCAATGGGACTGTTATTTTCACTAAATTGTGTAAGAATTACAGAACTTTTTCTGTAATCTTTAATCCACAGTTTTATACTGTTAATATCACATAAATATTTTACAGATGGACTGTATTGTTTACTAGAAAAGTACTGTAAAAACATTGCAGGCACTAATTACTTGTGTTTATTTCTTTGACTTGTGAAATCAAATGATTTCGAACTTATTCGGAAGTTATGGCTATCTATATTATAAGGAGCGCTTGGTACGTTGGTCGTCGTACGTCCGAGCTTCCTGGAATGTTTGCTTAGTCTGTCAATAATAATTAAATTTTTAGACATGATAATTAGGACACCCGGAAAACAGACGTTTTATAGTATACCATTCAAAAAGTATTTATCCGTAATTTTACAGTGGGAAATCGGCCAATTTTGCATACAATTTCATGCAATGTTTGTTAATAAATGAAACAATGTTTTTAAAAAAAATGGTAAAGGGTATGAGACCGTTCCCTCCCCGCGTTCACAAGTCTCAGATAACTCACAAACTCAAGCAAGGTCAGCTATAGCCTAAGCGTCGACACGCTGGGGGTGCTACTTCCAAGCCTACTGCAGCTGTGTGAAGGATGAACAATGCTTGGCGACAGGAAATTGAGAGACTGGTTTAAATCTCAAATTCTGGGTATAACAGTGGCGAAACATCGAATCTTGAAGTTATTGCACTCCAAAATTAATTTTACCGCAGATATTTCACACTCTTTAAATATTTTACAATCCTGGTCAACTTGTAATGGAAATTTAAAGTCTGATTTTCCCCTTGTTGAAAAATCCCACTTTGCAATTCTCTGTGAGTTGACGAGATCTCTTTACTCAAGTAAATGTGAACTTTTAATTGAGAAAGACGGAAGAATTAAACGATGTCAACCGTGTCAGATTTTAAGAGCTAGACTTAGGCGTTTCTTGTGGAGGCAAAAAAATAAATCTAAGCGAAGAAAACTTAACAAATTTTCAAAACAGCAACTGGTTTCTATCATCAAGAAAGGGAGGAAACGTGAGAAGTACCACGTTAAAGAAATTAAATCAATTCGGCAAAAATATCGAAAGCTCATTAAGGACGAAGGTCATGATTTATCGAAAAAAAGACAGTGATATCATAGAAAGAATAGTGAATTGTAATTTAGACTCTGAAAAAGATTTTTCTAAAGTATTCCTGCAACAAAAACTAGCCAATTTAAAGGTAAACAATAAAAAATCAAGACGGTGGCATCCTAGTATTATCAAGTGGTGCCTACTACTACACAGTAAATCTGCAAGTGCGTATAATTGTTTACGGGAAACTGGTGCATTACAACTTCCTTGTGAGAAAACTCTCTACAAATATAAATTACCGCTAGCTGCCAAATCTGGTTTTTCCCAACAGTCTTTCTCACTTCTAAAGGAAGAAATGACACGATTGGAACTTTTTAGTGAAGAATATACAAAATACACAGTCCTATTGTTGGATGAAATTAAAGTGAAAGAAAACTTGGTATATAAACGCACAACAGGTGATTTGGTAGGCTATACTGATTTAGGAGAAACAGTGAACGAACTGAGGGAATTAACAAAAAGCATGGGGCCAATGAGAAATATGAAATCCGAGTTAGCCAATAGCGTCTTCCAAATTATGGTAAAAGGAATTTGTTCAAGCCTTAAATTTCCGCTTGTTTTCTTTCCGTGCAACTTATTGAAAGCGGAAGATTTGCAGAGTATAATTATGGAAACAATTCAAAAGCTGGAAGGTATGGATTGTAGAGTGTTAGCACTCATAGGAGATGGTGCAAGTATCAATAGAACATTTTTTAAATCTAACTTTGTCAAACCAAATAACGAAAATGGAAAACCGCTGGGCTAAAGAAGATCCGGAATGACCACTCTATTATATATTCGATCCCCCTTATTTGGTCAAGACTTGTAGGAATTGTGTGGAAAGTAGCGAGCTATCTAGTACCAAGAGTATTCTTTTTAAATACTACTACTACTACGACTGTCATCGCGTTCCCAGAAAATACCCAAAACTAAAGTTCTCCCATATAAAACTCGGATCATTTGGTAAAATGAGGGTTAAATATGCGTCACAAGTAATGAGCGCTACTGTGGCCACTGGTATAGAACAAGAGATAGGCGAAGAAGCTACTGAAACTGTCAGTTTATTCCGGTTAATGAACGATTTTTTTGATATGTTGAATGTGTCTAATCACTTAACAGCGTGGCATTAACGAAACCCAAACCTGAAGCCCTACTTCTTCCCTGATGACAAAAGACTAACATGGCTCGAAACTGATTTCATAAGTTACTTCACTAATTGGGAGACAGAAGTCTATTCTTCGCCTGAAAATTTCACAAAAAAAACAGAGAAACATGATGCTTCTCAGTAGTGAAACAGCTGAAGGTCTGAAAATAACGGCATTATCGATTGTTCAAGTTGTAAGATTCATGCTAGCTAAAGGGGCAAAGTATGTTTTGACCCGAAGACTAAATCAAGACAACCTCGAACAATATTTTGGGAAACAACGTGACATGTGTGGAAATAATCGTCACCCAGATGTAGAGACATTCCGAACTAATACAGGAACAATCAGAGTGGTGAAAAAAATACCCAAAACAAACGGAAATACCGAAACTACGTAAAAGGACATTTAAAATTTAAAATATGAATTTATTTTCTCAGAAAAATAGGAACATTACATTATAAAACTATTTTTTAATTTTATTCGTAGTAGGATTTAAAGCACCTCTAAGGCTATCTTTTGTTTTTGTACATTTTTTGGTTTCTCTTAAGAATTTTTCAATTAAAAAATTTTAAAAACCTTTTCCATGTGTGTTTATGTAACAATTGACTAGAAACTTAAATCCATAATCTTTAAACTTAGTCGGAAGGTTACCCCATATTTGCATCCAAATTGCTTTTATTTTATCACAGCTTTCTATCTCACTTTTCGCTTTTAAGGCCCTATCTACATCTCTCTGATTATCTGAATCATAATGTTTTTGCACAATGTGAGCAATCATATCAAAGAGATCAAATGTGCTTTTATTGATATTCATTAAACCCCCTCTGTTTATAGATCTAGTGCAGGTTTCATATTCGTATGAAGGTTCATTTGGCTCTCTTTTAGTAGCGTTCTGGACCAGCTGTGGTATAAATTCTTTGTGAAAGTCTGACTTATTTTTTTCTAATCGATTTTTCAAGGAATCAATGCCAAAACCTCCAACATAATGCACGGCTTCCGGAGAAAGATTTTCCTTTCCATATATTTTTTTGGGATTTGCACTTTTATTTTCAGCCGAACTAGCTTTGTTTTTTTCCTCTTGTAATTGCAACGCGATAACATCAAGGTATAGTTTTAGAAATGTTGTTGCTGCGTATCTACGGGGACAATCTTTCACTGATGACAGCTTTAACCCTGCGTTAAGTGGAATTGTGTAAACAACCTCTTGGAACTTTTCATTAATCTCTTTATCACTTAAAATTTTGCCAACTTGACGTCTATAACACTCACTTTTAACTAAATTCCAAATTACTTTAAGAGAAACTTCAACTAAATTAAAGTAATGCAGAACAAAACCATGCGCAATTAAAACTGAAAGCCCTTCATTAATTTCAGGTTCATTTGTATCATTTATTGTGCCTTTAAGTTTATCTACAGCTTGAAGAATCACTTTTTCAAATTTACTTTGAAGCATTACTCTTAAAATAGGCTCTTCGTCGATATTTTGTTTCTCCATAAGCGTGTTCTTGTTTTCGTGAGAAGGACTCGCTGGATTTTGTAGAGGTGCAGAAGCAACCACATCAAACTTTTTTGATACGAATCATTTTCATTATTACTCAAATTAGCTGGTGGTTTAGCAGTCTGTATAGTTACAGGTGTTAGTTTTCCGCTTGAATTGATTAGAAAGTACCTAATAATAATAAAATATAAAATTATTATTTATCCACTTGAGCATAGGCCTAGCTTAGGAACCCTAAGGTAATTTAATAGTTGTTTAAAGCATGACTGATACTTCATGGTATTCTTGATTTTATTAAAAACAGTTAAAATTTACAGTCACAAACCAGATCCACGACTGCGAACATTGTCTCAACAACGGCTGATTGATAACCTTTGTTGTAAAATGGGAGTGAGGTCTTGCTCGGTGCAACTACGGCGCTTGACAAATGATACCATTCAATCTTGCACCGAAAACTCCGACCCCGCACATTTCGTAGAACCCGAAGTTCCTAACCCAAACGCGGACCCAACCGTGACCATACCCATAAAGAGGGAAGTGGTCATTGGCACTGAAAGCCTCGCAGTCGATGTCAGCGCCATCAAAAAAGAGCCCCTTTACGACTACATGGAGCTTGTGGGTGTTCCGTCAGTCGTCCAACTAGAAGATTTGGGATATCGGCCATCTGAGGATAACAGCGAGGGTGTCTCAGTGAACGCGGACATTCTTGTAAAGGTCGAACGCGCTTCCGAAGAAAACTTCTGATTTAGAAGCAAACTCACGAAACAGTTGGTTTTTCTGTCATTTGAATATCATCTTTTTAATTCGGAAGTATTCCAAGCCGTGTTGTCTTTTCAGGCATCGTTAATAAATTCAACGAGATTGATTGCTTTTTTCTTATCAATATACTCCAATTTCATTTTGAACGAAATAAAAGTGATTCGGAACAATCCTTGCAGAACTCAATTCTTGTTCTACAAGTCCTTTCGAATGTGGAGAAAAAAATATTTAGAAAAAACCTCACGATTTCGAACCCAGCCTCACGATTTAGAACCCAACCGCACGATATAGAACCGAACCTCCCGATTTCGAACCCAACCTCACGATTTCAAACCCAACCTCACGATTTCGAACCCAACCTCACGATTTCGAACCCAACCTCATGATTTAGAACCCAACCGCACGATATAGAACCGAACTTCACGATTTAGAACCTAACTTCTAAATTTGGAACTAAAATTACGAAAGACGTTGTTTTTCTCTTTCCAACTTAATTTGTTGTTCGAAGATGTATTTTGTATTTCTTTTTGATAAATTGATTGTTTTTTTTGCAACATTTTCAATCAATAAAATTGTTTTCCTCCAAATTTGTCCTTTGCTGCCACACTATTTAGTAGAATGACAAATTTGTAAAAGGATTAGCAAATTCGTAACCCGAAATCTGTGTAATTTGTCTGGTATTTTCCAATCGTATAACACCCGGAAAACGTGCGTTCATCAACCACATCCAAAACGCGTAAACATCTCAAACTTTGATTTTTTTCTCTCTACAGACGAAGGGAATGCTTGAAATAATCAACCTTTTGTACTATTCAATGATTATTTAATTTGTTGCCAAGTTACGCGTTAGTTTACACATTATCCAGGGTTATAGAACTTATAGGAGCAGAACCGTAACTAGGTGTTCTGGCGCCCTTGGTAAATTGAAGATTTGGTACCCTCTCAGTGGTGTAGCAAAGGGGGGATTTCGACCCCCGAGGGTCTTGACCAGCGCGCTCCCTCTGGAAATTTCGGGCGCTAACGATTTTCACCAGCAGCTGCCCGGTGTGATGTTGCCCCTTTATTTTACCGTGTGGTGCGACTTTTTGTACAAAGTCCGGGCCTGTTGGAATATTACACTAATAAAATCCGACATAGTTATAAAATAATTGGCACTTACCGCTAGAAATATTAACATGTAAAAAACGCTAGGTTTCTGTTTGACGTAGTTATTTACTAGTTGACCAAACTCGAGTTAACTGATATAGTTGGGTCAAAAAGGTGGTTCAGGTGAAAAGGTATTGCCAACTAATCCAATTCATCAATCTTAAACGAAGAAATTTAACGAAAATGCCGTGACGAACAATATGCGCTAGACCTATGTTTAAATTTTTAAATTTTGTGAAAAAATCTTTAAATTAGAGACAAATACGTGACGAAATATCAAAGTGTATCTTCAGTCTAGGAGCTTTCAGCGAAGCCAATCTAGAGGCTGGCAACCTCTATTAGACTAATTAGAAACTGCTTTTAATATTTTTTAAAGATTACTAGCAGTTTCAATTTAGATCCATAGAGGTCGCCAGCCACTTGAATAGCTTCGCAGAAAGTTAATTTGAATTATTCTCGTTGTTGACTTTTCTTTAAAAATCAAAAGCCATTGTTTCAATAATTTCGGCGGGTAATTTCTAGAAAAATATGGCTGTGCCTTAGTGGTTTAAAAGTTTGTTTTTGTCTATAAATCTGGTGTCCTTCTTTACTATATCTAATACTGAGTACTGAGTAGCCTCTCCCGTAGAAATTCTATAAACCTTGAGCGGCGAACATGAAATGAAGTAAAGACGGACCCCCGAAAAGTGTAGACAAGTACAAAGCCCACAGAACATTTTTGGCGGAAATCTATACAGCTCAGCGCGAAATTTGAAATTTAAATTCCTATTCGTAAGGAAAAATTTATATTTAAGCGTCTGCGTGCCTATCAATTTCAGTACTAAAAGGTGCCCATTCATTTTAGCGTCCATGGCGGCAGTCAACCACACCACAGTTTTGCTACAAAGTGGGTGTCCTTGGCGTTAGGTTTAAGCTTTTTGAAAGCCAAATGGCCAACCCCGCCAATGCCTAGTTACGGCTTCTAACCGTGATCTGGTATCTGTTGCTTTCCAAGATTTACTGGATTATTTTTAATCCGATACCTTTAGCGGATAACATATTTGGTTACTCTAATGGCAGTACGCCGATACGCTTAGCGCTTGTCTGACAAACCTAAATGATTTTCACGGGTTGATCGGCTTTTTAAATTGTATCTTTAATCCGCGATAACTGGGGATATAATCATAGAGAAAGAAGGAAGGGGGGAGATATTTAGAAAGGGGGCGACGTAAACTCGACGGTAGAGAGAAGCTCGTACTGTGAGAATTTGATACTTTGACCCACAGTGAAAGCTTGGATTAACCTGGATATATCACTCTAGCGTTCCGCGAGCATTTCCTAAGTGTTTGTTACGGGTTCTGCTTTGTAAAAGGCTTCGTGTTACGGGAATTTCGGGTTTTCTACGTTAACTTCGCCAAAGCGGCGCTGCTGTCGCAAAAGTCATTTACTTGTCAGGATTTTTCCAAGTCATATATAATAATAATAATAATAATAATCAGCTAGGCTAATACCCAAGGCACCACCTTAGGCCAGGTAGGCACTACTATTGTTAATCCAAGGTGAAAGAGACAGTTGTGGTTCTGCCACGTGCTTATAGGTAGTGAGTTTTTAATTAAAATGGTTTACCACACAAAGTGCTGCTATAAAATTGCAATAGCAACACTAGATATACTAGTCAAGAAATTTAAATTATGCCATATAAAATTATGACTACTTTTAGTTCTATATTAAATTTTTACCGATTCTACCGAACTTTGGTAAGCCTTTGCCAAAAAACGTAAACGGACAGAGAAAGCTCTCTCTTGACCTAGGAGGATGGATACGGGTCATTCATATTCCTAGTCTTGACTATGTCGAAGTTGCGCACAACGATGCGCGTTATTGTACAAGATTCCGTCGGTAACCATGGTAGCCATATGATGCGAAGAGCCGCTTCGTGAAAAGGGGAAAGACATTGAAATTCGCCTTCACCATCTCTCCCCTTCCTTCTTTCTCTATGATATAATCATGGACACTGTATCTCTAACCGGACGGGAAAAGCTGTAGCTTCCACCATACAAAATTACCTGCCGCCGCCACCGTCCATCTGTAAGGGGGCGAGGGGGTGGAGAATTTTAAAAATTCCGGGCTGTCAAGGCTATATAACTCGTCACGTGATCAACAAAACGTTCCGTTTGAAACTGCGGGTTTACATTCTTCGATTTCATTAAATTAGTTTTATTTAGGAGGTAATTTTATATTGTATTTTAACGGGTCCGTGTCAAATAGACTTATGGACTAAATATCAGTTCTTTAGTTAATATGGTACGTTTTTAACAACATTATGGTTAAAAATTATTGCAGTTTTTTTCCTCCTCCTTCAATTCCATGATTCCATAAAAATTGTCATCCAACTGTTCAAGTTTTTTCCCCAAATTAGATTTTCTAAATGGTTCAAAACAGTAGTACATAGACAAGGCTTAGCATAAAATTAATCTAAAGTCATTTTTTAAGTTTTTAAAAGCCATAATTCGTTTTATAAAATAAAAAATTAATAGTACCTACTTTCCATTGTAAGAATGCTCCATTTGAAATACCTTTTACTTTAAAATTAAACTTTCACCTAAATTTTCCGATAATCCCGTGGCCCGCGCAATTTTAAACAGATAGCGGACGCTTACACTTCCGAATGACCTTGACGGCCCTGAGAATCGAATACGGCCGACTATTTGAGCTAACACGAAGTAGGACGCAAACGGACAGTGGGGGGGATACCTTTTTAAGCTGTTTTTCCCGTCTGGTTAGAGATACAGTGTCCATGATATAATATTTTAGCGTATCTTTAAATTGCCTAGCTGGAACTAAGCCAATTTTTTGTTGCCATACAAAAATTTTAAAGGATAAAAAACATTTAACTAGATGTCTAAAGGTAGACAACACGAAGACCGATATCTACGCGCGTATCTAAGAAAAAACCTTCTTACTATATCTGTGGTCTCGTCGGTTAGCGAAACCAAATAAAAAAACCGATAGCCGCTGGTCAGATAAAAACGGGTACAAGTAGCCAGTGAAATATATTTGATATGAGTTACGCGTTAGTTTTCATATTATCCAGGGTTATAGAACTTTTAGGAGGTTGGATAACGACGCTATACAAGTTATAGACACTCGTGTCCCGCAATTAGTATGACTTGCTCTCTCCCAACCTGGCTGAACGAAGGGGATTTTATATTTCTTTGTCAATAGCGCCTCCTATTGCTGATAAATAGAAGCTCGTGAAAAAAATAAGAAAACCAGTGGAATTGATTAATTTTGAAAATAATTCATTAAAATTTGATCACCTTTAAACTATAATAATAAATATTATAAGTAATTTTTCAAAATTATGAATATTTTCTCTATGTAATCAACATAAGTGATGCGTCAACTCTAGATTATCAAACGATCAAAAGTCAATGGAATTTTTTACAACGCGAATAGCTTATGTACATATCCCCGATAATTATCCTTTTATACTCCCTTAAAGGTTTTTTCTAGTTGAATGTTTTTATCCTTAAAAATTTTTGTATGGCAACAAAAAATTGGCTTAGTTCCACCAAGCCAATATAAAGATACACTAAAATAGTATATCGGCAACAGTTATCGCGGATTAAAGATAAAAAGCAGATCAACCCGTGAAAATCATTTAGGTTTGTCAGACAAGCGCAAAGCGTATCCGCGTACTGCCGTTAGAGTAACAAAATATGTTATCCGCTAAAGGTTTCGGATTAAAAATAATCCGGTTAATCTGGGAAAACAACAGATACCAGATCCCCGTTCGAAGCCCTAAGTACAGACAAGCAAAGTGTCCCGATTGAGCTGAACGCAGGATGACCATCGCACGTTTGCTCATCGTCCTGATTTCTTAAGGCCTTTTCACACGATCCAACTTTTTGACCCAACTAGATGAGTCAACTTGAGTTGGGTCAACAAGTTGGTTCATGTGAATCAAAGTTCAATGAGTTGTTCCACTAAAAAAATACGCTGACTCAGCATTTTGATTTTAAAAAAGTTGGCTCCTTTGAAAAGGTCAATAGTTTCTCCGTTCTCCAGTTTAGAAAAAATACTGAAGTCAAACTCGTTGACGTTGGACGTGAAGATTAACCCAACTAATTTCCAAACCTTTAAATACTTTAATTGAGGCTGGTTTCAAATCTAATGCATTTTGCCGCTAATTCCGGGTCATCCAAATCATTAGATGTGGAACCAAAAATCATTATATTTTTCTCCCGACTCTCTTTATCTTTGTCTTCCTGGTTAACTCCTAAATGTATAACTGTACTAGCATTAATTTCCATTATATCTTTAGTTAACTCTGCGCGAGGTACGATAACTACGTTTCCGTATTATACTTGACTACAAACTCTTAAGACAAAAATATTACTATTTTATTTTAACAGCTGGCTAACTAATTTTAGCTCTATGCTTCGAGTTGGGACGTTCAGAGTGTCCCCAACAAGGTTTCAAGACGATCTAACATTATTTCGCTGGTTTACCCAGCTGGTATACAAAAATTTTAACCGCTGTTGAAATACATTTGGACAGAAAAAGATCATACAATAAAAACATTTCGCGCTAAATTCCGTTACAACTGGATTTACAATTTGGTTTACAAACTAAATACATTTTTACTCTTTACATTGGTTAATTTTGTTAGATTTAAATTTTATTGATACACTAAATTTTACTTAAAACTAAAATTCACTTAAATCCTACACTTAATTGCTAAGTTTTCTACACACTGTAAGTAGAAGAATGAACTACCGTCTTCTGAGATCATTCTTGTTCAGTATGCAAATGTAATCCAAGTTGTTTATAATTGAGAATAAAAGTATTTCATTAAAAAAGTTCGGCTCGAGAGTCAACGAGGAAGTCGTACACGAAACTTTACTTGGAACGAAATAATGATAAAATTGAGCATATTTAGACGAAACATTTTTGGAGATTCGGTCTCGTGTTGCCCTTCGTAGAGATAAAGTTTTTTTTTTATTCAATATAGTTTATGCATAATGCAAATTTTATTGAAATTAACAGCGAAAATTATTGATTTAACACCGAAAATGTATCAGAACCCTGTTAGTAAGTCGCTAGAAATCATGGCTGTCATACATTTTCGATGCGAAATAAATAAATTAGAACGAAAATGCCTGGCAATACTGTTAAAATTGCGTTTGTTTCACCATGTCCCAAACGAAAGCTTCCGAAAACCGCCGCTTGAGGGAAATAGGAATAACGTAAAATACACCATTTTTGTTTCTCTATCGACTCGCGTGAGAGTAATCAAGTTATTGTAAGCCCAGGTATGTATAAATTTGCGGTAAAATCACAAAAAATAAAGACCAAACTAAGGTGATTGGAAATTCAAATTCGATTAACGTTTTGCATAATTTAATTTATATTTATTTAAACCACGTGTTCCAATGCCAGACGCCAGTGTGACCCGTGTGAACCTTTAACCTCATTTTAAAGTAGTGTTAGCCTCATAGGTCTTTGGAAACAAATTGATTTTTAAAGGTGCCCCTTAGGAATTTGCTGGGCCCCCTCGACTGAAAGATCCTGGCTACATTTGACGGAAGTATTATGAAATGAAATTTGGCATGGTAATTGGCTTCGCAATTCCCCAGTTGACGTAGGCCTGTGTGGTTCCTTGGGAATTAGCTTAGCCATAATCTAGCTGATTATGATTATTCCCTCGAATGACGGAAACCACTTGGAAAAATATTAAACGGTTATTTGGTAATTAAATTTTGAAGATTGTATTAATTGAGGTTCTAGCGGCAGTCGCGCCATCTCCCGAAGTTTTGACGAACAACGATAGCATCTTACTTTTACGAACCTTGCATCTAACTATTCTACTCCGGCTCCATGGCAACCGGCTGTAGCGTCTTCCGTTGTGTTGAAAGGCATAGACGTGAATTTTTTAAGGAAAATGGCTGCCAATTTGTAGCGAGAAATATTAACACTGAAACGAAAATAAAAATTTTGGAGCCTCAATACTCGTATAAGTATGATCTAAATCAGCGGTTTTCAATTGCTTTTTGCTATGGAACCCTATATCATCCACCTAATTAGCTGGCGGAACCCCAACTCATTTTTTTACTTATCTTAAAACACTCTTGACACAAAGAAAGATGGCCGCGCCGCGAATTCTTGGAACACCTTTTAGGAACCGCTGATAAAATTAGTTAGAGGCTTTATCAACTCTTAAAACCCAAACGAGGTGATTAAGGACGCACCAATATATCGGCGTAATTAAAAACCAGTTCACAACAGATGGCGATAGTGTTTCATTATATGATGAATCATAATGTTTCGCGAAGCAGGTGGTTGACGTGCATGTCTCGAAGTGGAGGATCTTCCAACGGAACACGGGATTCGGACCACTGAATCGCTTAATTCAAAAGAGAACCATCTCTTGAGTTGTCTGGAAGAACAATTGGAAGGAACCGATCATGTTCCCCTGCCCCATCAAATCCAGAATCGAGCCAACAGGCAGTAGCGGCGGCAGGATTTTTGGGGAGGTAGGCCAACCATTTTGGAGGCCCCACCAAAATTATGGAGGCCTACAACACATTTTTTTCAAATCCGTTCACGTTGAATATTTAATTTTTTTTAAGCAAGTGGTAAGCTTTTTGGGTAAAACGGGTACGCGACGAGAAAATTAGAGTTAATTATGAATTTAAACTAAAAACTGAGTGTGTTGATCCTTTTTTTGTGTACCGATAACACTTAACAAATGAGTGTTTATTTACTTATTTCTACCACTGAATTCCAGTCTATCAATTTACATTCGGTACTAATTAAAGTAAGTTTAAGAAAAATAAATTGGTAAGGGTAAAATTAAAGTTACAATTTCGATATAGTAGCGCTCGCGAAAAATTAAAACTAAAAAATAAACTACTGTCAAAGAAAAGTTACTCGTACCTTTGAAAGAATAAAAACAGCAGTGTCGTTAAGCGAATCACTCGCATTGAATATTGGAAAATTAATAAATAAATAAATTATTTCGCAAACAAATTACAGAATATTTTTATATTAAATATTAAATTTCGGAGGCCCCTTAAGACGACTTTTGGAGGCCCCTACCAAAATTTCAAGTAGGCCGAGGCCTACCCCGGCCTGTTGCTGGCACCGCTACTGCCAACAGCTGCTTCTTCTTGCTGTGTTTCTTCGCCATCACCGCCTTCCTCTTAGAAGAGCCTCAAACAAGACTCCGACGACCAACTGGACGGATGTCCATCTCAAAGAGCCTCTTCTTTTACTCTCATCTCGTCTCCAATCCTGGCACAGGTTCCGTTTCAAAACATGTACCCTCGGACAATCGATGCCTTTTACAATGAACGCGACATACCCACTTAAATGCGGAAGCGTACATCGGTTCACGGATCCAATATTACCGCCTTACGATGTCAAATAAAAAGATTTCACTGCCTCATGATATTTTCTCATTTTTAAATAGCTTTAAATCTCTATAATCACGATTTGCCGCACCTCATTTCTTTTTAAAAATAACTTTTAAAAATAAGTTGGAGCAAAGATACAATGTAACTGTTTTGAGTTAATAACACAGACAGTTATCTCTAAGAGATATGCAGGGTGTTTTGAATTGCTCTGACTGGGCATTTTTTCAGAAACTGCATGAGAAAAAGTTGCGACATTTTCAGGGTATTATTTCTAGTGTGGGATCGCTTTAAATCCTAAATTTCAGAAAAATCGGAAATAGTTTCGGGTTTTTGTAAAAACTATTTTTTCACCGGTAGCTGCTAGAAAAAACGTTTCAATGATAAAGTTGTAGAGTGCTGTCGAAAATGTCCAAAGAAATTGGTTTCATTAGAAAAGACCACTTTTTCACGAAGATATGAGCTGATGAAAAAAACAAGCTGTCACGTTAAAAGATTGAATTCCTTAAAAAAAGTACATGTAATTGACCAAAACGTCAATTTAGGCCTACAATAGGTCTAAAAATGTATCAGTAGGCCAACTACGCACAAAAGGTCAAGTTTTCAATTAGTATTTAATGAGGAATCCTTTTTGTTTTCAACCATTCTCTAACGTTTAACGAGGCTAATCAATATGCCACTAAATTATTCGCGTGATCAGCGTGCTTTTATGGTCGAGTGATTTTATGGTGAAGCCAATCGTTACGCGCATAAGTTAGTGAATTGTTCACCGTTCGATATCTAGATAGAATGCCAAGCCACAACGCCGTTCTGGGAGCTGTTCGTGACTTTCAGACTTACTTAAACATCCATCCCAGATTTCGTGGACCAGGAAGTCAAAACATCAACATGGAATACACCGTTCTAGCCTATTTTGTTGCGCATCCTCGAGCAAGCGACAGAGGTTCAAGCGACGATCTCGGATTATCGACGAACTACGTGTGGACCACTCTTCACAATCACTACTTCCATCCGTATCGAGTGACCCTCCACCAAGCGTTGCACGAATGAGATATGGAACGTAGATTTGATTTCTGCAACTGGCAGATAACCATGTCTGATGAGAACCCAAATTTCATCAATCAAATGCTGGTGACCAACGAGTGTTCCTTTGGGAGATGGGCCTTTCAACCATCAAAACACCCACGGAAATCTTCACTGGGGTTTTCCTCACCATCGGGGATCGAGTTATTGGCCCATTTTCCCTCCCAGCTCGTCTTGGCGCTTTTGCAGAACGAAATAGCAGACGCTTTAGAAGATATTCTGCTGGAAGCTTACAGACAGATGTGGTACCAACATGACGGCGCACCACCCCACGTACCTAAATGTGTAGTGGAGCATCTTAACAACGAGTTCCCTCAGCGTTGAACAGTTTCGACAGCACTCTACAACTTTCTCATTGAAACGTTTTTTCTAGCATCTACCAGTGAAAAAAATATTTTTTACAAAAAACTCTATTATTATAATTGTATCCGATTTTTCTGAAGTTTAGAATTAAAAACGATCCCATACTAGATATAATACCCTGAAAATTTCGCAGTTTCTGAAAAAATGCACAGTCAGAGCAATTCAAAACAACCTATATATTTCTGATAATATGCATTTGACTTTATCCAACTAAATTAAAACGCTCTGGTCACTTTTCATTATGAAACATCCCCATAGACTAATAACAAATAATGTAAATATAGTGTTAAGAGGAAAATAGGTCCTTGAGCCGCCTTACGGGTCTTGTGGCCCTGGCACTGGTCGTTTTGGGGGCTTAAAAGATGAAAGGTTACCGTTTTGCGGCTCTTCCCCATTTCGACTAAAAGCTTTGTAATCGGGCCACAGTAGACTGCTCTTGTCCGGTTGGCTGCCTGGTGCCACTCGAGTGTTGCAGAAATGCTGCCTTTGCAACATGATGGGTGAGCTGCCGACGAGAAAAATCAAATTAATTCTGCTCTTTTGCAGGGCCCTAAATGGGTTAGAGTGTGCAATAACTGGTGGCTTTACCGGGGAGTCGGGGTCCGGCTCTTGTAACCCATAAGGGCGGTGGCGCACTGGGAGATGTTAGCTCTGATCAAATGGTCCTATCTCCACCTCTGACTTCGGTCAGGTTTGGGCTGGATACTGAGCTTCGGCTCAGGCTAGCGGATAGGGTCCGTGCAAACTGGCCGCCACGGCGGATTGGGTAGCCTGCTGTGGGTCTCCGTATGAGGGCACGGTGGTCCTGTTTCCTGACCTTTTGGGACACACCGGGATTTCCGGGTTATGTGGACCACTGTGTGCCCATCGTTCCCCTTTAGGAGCTCCCTCCAAAGGGTATGACTCTTTACCTACGTAGGTAGGGTGTCGGCTGGAGTTGCTACAGCATTCATGCTTAACCCCACTGCTGTGTGCGAAGTGGCGATTGGTCATCCCATTGCTGCACCTTCTGCCGGGTTGAGTGGCTTGCGTCTAAGGTGCGACCATCAGTAGTAGGGTTCTGCTACCCATGCTGGATTTGTCACCTGTCCGGGCTTGTGGACGCTGACGTAGGGCACTATGATGATAGACCTCCGGTGGTATGGTCTCTGTTACTAGGTACACCGGGCTATAAATTCTGACACACTGCTCTTTTGCAGCGTTGCCATAATAAGCGAGTTTCAATAACCGTATCACCACATATCGGCTTTCAAAATTACTATTAGGATGGTACTTGTCACAAAAAAAGGAAACTTAAAGGTCACCGAGGTCACGCTGAGGTATGACGTCAAAGTACCATCCTCGTCTGCTTTTTCGTTTACCTGCGCATGTGTCAGATATTATTGTAACTCGCTTATTGGTACAATTTCAAATTCAAAGTACAAAAGTAAATTTTAGGTATTTTTATAGACATTTTGGTTCGTTTTAAGATTTGAAAAGTTTTACATTTGATGGTTTATTTTGGTTTTTTGGCATTAGTTTGGTGCAACTACCTTTAGATGCACCTAAGACGAAACTGGTCTTTTCATTAGAGAAATGGTTGCTTTGACGACACTAAAATGTGCTGGAGTCACTCCGTAAGATTACTACAGGTCAGGGTGTAGGCCAGTGTTGGAAATAAGGCGGTGGCGTCGGTCAAAGACCAGTTTATTTTGGGCTATGACCAGTAAATTAAATGGAATCTGGGGGGTTCACTGGTCATAATGACCAGTTTATTTTTAATAAAAGTATAATTCTATACTGAAAAGAGAAAATGATAAAAGCGTTGCGCTCTACTACTAAATCGAACGTTTTTCCTGGAATCTGGCAGTAATGCAATTTGATGTTCTTCCGCTACAATCAGTCAGATTTGTCGAGCTAAATACGAAACATCTAGATCAATCATTAAGAATATGATTAAGAAACATAAGCATAGAAGATATTGATGCCTATCCTGCAATTTCTTTCTGGCTTTTAGAAACAAAAAGAAAGTCAGAAAACTATTTTTATTCGAAGGACTAGAAGATGATGTAAAACTGTAAATACGGATAAGTTTTATTCGAAGAACAAGAAGATGATGTAAAACTGTAAATACGGATAAGTTTTATTCGAAGAACAAGAAGATGATGTAAAACTGTAAATACGGATAAGTTTTATTCGAAGAACAAGAAGATGATGTAAAACTGTAAATACGGATAAGTTTTATTCGAAGAACAAGAAGATGATGTAAAACTGTAAATACGGATAAGTTTTATTCGAAGAACAAGAAGATGATGTAAAACTGTAAATACGGATAAGTTTTATTCGAAGAACAAGAAGATGATGTAAAACTGTAAATACGGATAAGTTTTATTCGAAGAACAAGAAGATGATGTAAAACTGTAAATACGGATAAGTTTTATTCGAAGAACAAGAAGATGATGTAAAACTGTAAATACGGATAAGTTTTATTCGAAGAACAAGAAGATGATGTAAAACTGTAAATACGGATAAGTTTTATTCGAAGAACAAGAAGATGATGTAAAACTGTAAATACGGATAAGTTTTATTCGAAGAACAAGAAGATGATGTAAAACTGTAAATACGGATAAGTTTTATTCGAAGAACAAGAAGATGATGTAAAACTGTAAATACGGATAAGTTTTATTCGAAGAACCAGAAGATGATGTAAAACTGTAAATACGGATACGTTTTATTCGAAGAACCAGAAGATGATGTAAAACTGTAAATACGGATAAGTTTTATTCGAAGAACCAGAAGATGATGTAAAACTGTAAATACGGATAAGTTTTATTCGAAGAACAAGAAGATGATGTAAAACTGTAAATACGGATAAGTTTTATTCGAAGAACAAGAAGATGATGTAAAACTGTAAATACGGATAAGTTTTATTCGAAGAACAAGAAGATGATGTAAAACTGTAAATACGGATAAGTTTTATTCGAAGAACAAGAAGATGATGTAAAACTGTAAATACGGATAAGTTTTATTCGAAGAACAAGAAGATGATGTAAAACTGTAAATACGGATAAGTTTTATTCGAAGAACAAGAAGATGATGTAAAACTGTAAATACGGATAAGTTTTATTCGAAGAACCAGAAGATGATGTAAAACTGTAAATACGGATAAGTTTTATTCGAAGAACCAGAAGATGATGTAAAACTGTAAATACGGATAAGTTTTATTCGAAGAACCAGAAGATGATGTAAAACTGTAAATACGGATAAGTTTTATTCGAAGAACAAGAAGATGATGTAAAACTGTAAATACGGATAAGTTTTATTCGAAGAACCAGAAGATGATGTAAAACTGTAAATACGGATAAGTTTTATTCGAAGAACCAGAAGATGATGTAAAACTGTAAATACGGATAAGTTTTATTCGAAGAACCCGAAGATGATGTAAAACTGTAAATACGGATAAGTTTTATTCGAAGAACCAGAAGATGATGTAAAACTGTAAATACGGATAAGTTTTATTCGAAGAACCAGAAGATGATGTAAAACTGTAAATACGGATAAGTTTTATTCGAAGAACCAGAAGATGATGTAAAACTGTAAATACGGATAAGTTTTATTCGAAGAACCCGAAGATGATGTAAAACTGTAAATACGGATAAGTTTTATTCGAAGAACCAGAAGATGATGTAAAACTGTAAATACGGATAAGTTTTATTCGAAGAACAAGAAGATGATGTAAAACTGTAAATACGGATAAGTTTTATTCGAAGAACAAGAAGATGATGAAAAATTTTTTAAAGTTCCTTAAGAAATGTTATAAATATCAAAGCTCTTTGGTTTGTGATAAAAAATTATCATTATAGTTCCTAATCGCTATTAACAATTAACTTTCAAAAGTAAAATAAAAGAGGGAGGGAGATAAGTAGGGTAGAAAAGAGTGGTCATGACCAGTAAATTATTTTTAAGTAGGGGGTATTGTGGTCATATTTACCAGTACTTTTAAAAAGCTTATTTCCAACACTGGTGTAGGCTGTAGCAGCCATAGCCATTGAGTTGGGAATATTAATCTAGAGGTCCAATCAAAACGTCGGATTTCAGTATTTCGCGAAACAAGTTTTAAAAAATTAGAATACTGGCGTCTGCTCCAAATGACGAGAAAACTTTATCATTCTACCTGTGGCGCCGTCTATCTCTCAATGATTCGTTCAAATAAGACGCGTTTTCCGGAAATAATATTTTTTTTCCAAAAATAATGGATGGCGCCACGGGTCATATGATAACGCCTCGTCATTTTAGAGGAGACGGCACATTCGTAATTTTCAAAAACTTGTTTCGCGGGGTGCAGATTTGATTGGATCTCTAGATTAATATTCCCAACTCAATGGCCATAGCATGTCAAAAAGGGGCTTACTTTCAAAAACAATTGAAAATAATTGGTTTTTAACCACATATTGTCAAAACCTTTTGAGCGAAGAAAACAATAAAATGGATTTCAAAAGGATCACACATTTTGAATTTTACTGATAAATAATAATACAAACATTATATTACTATTTCATTGTCCGTAAAAATCAACTCGCGCCAATTAATTTCGAAACCAATATTGAGATAATGCGACTGTTCACTTTGATGGTACATCCTTCGCGGTTTAAACGAGTTACCATCCGTGGTGGTGTTTCTTGTGGCTCTTGACCAAAATGTGCTTGAAACCGTGCTTGACTACTGGTTTGTAAGAGACGTGATGTACCTTTTTGTAGGACACGTGGTGTACTGGTTTGTAGGACACGTGGTGCACTGGTTTGTATGAGATGTGTTTGACGGGCTTCTTAATGACGTGGTAATGCTCCTTGTGGTGATGAGGCTCGTGGTGTTCGTGGTGTTCGTGATGTTCGTGATGGTGGTGAGGCTCGTGGTGTTCAACTTCGTGGTGTTCGTGATGGTCGCCAAGGTCAAAGCCATGATGTTCGTGGTGATCTTCTTCGTGGCCCAAGTGATGGTGCAGATGTCCGCCCAAACAGATTGCCACCATGGCGGTAAATACCAAGCAAATGAGCTGAAATTGTTCCATCAATTTAAATCAACCCAAGCAATACATCAAGATCTCGCGATTCCCTGACACTTCTATGGCATTTGAATAGCAAAAGCTCCGAACACAATTTGCTTTGCTGTGCCAATCGTAATTGTTCCGCATTAAATTATTCGAGACCGAAAACTATCTATACGCCCTCTTTGGTTGTTCAGGGTTCGTACTAAATTTCCGGAATTACATTCCCTGACATTTCCAGGTTTTCCCTAAACAAATTGCCAAATTTCCCTGACCATTTTTGTAGAATAAATTAATGTTTTGAGGTAAAATCTTGAAAAATATTGATTACGTATTTTTGATACATCTTTCAGAAATTTATTTGTTGGATTTCTTTTTGGGTAATTTTAAAATACCCTTACTTTTTTGGTCTATTTTCAAATTCCCTGACTATTCCCTGACCATTAGGAATCATTTTCAAATTCCCTGACTTTTCCTTAGGCTTAGTTTCTCTTTTCGATTTGATAGTCGCCAGCCAGATTTCCCGCACGGTACTGATGAGTTCCAAATAGAACGAAACCGGTCTACCGTTGGAATTTCTGGCTATTTTATTTATTTTTAATTTAGTTTATTACTCGAAGATCTATTTGATCCGAGTTTCGCGTTGCTCGAAGACCTATCGGTACGAGTTATTAGTAAGTTTTTAAATTTCTTCAAATTTGTTTAGGATTTAGCTATATTATCCCTTTTAATTATGGACTTATCTACTTTTTCGCGTATTTTATTAACCGACTTGTGTTTACCAGTACGATTCTTATTTTGCCAATAAAGTTCCAAATCGAAACTCGAAACGATAATTGGGTACTGGTTATCCGACAACTCTGCGGACACTACACAGTTAAAGCTGGGAGAAAACCATTTAGTTGAGAGTAATATAGAGCCCCAGAGCGGATTTTCAAGGAAATTTATCAAAGTACTCCGGGCGCCTTCTGTTGACAATATTAAACAGCCTTTGACAAAGCATTAAAGTCTCGTGGACTTGCATGCGCGCGCAGTCTGGCGCGAGACGAGAATGCATTGTAGATGGTAAATGATAAAGTTCCTTGATTTTCAGTCCCGTTGCCACTAATGGGAAGCTTAAAGTCTATGGAGAAAATCCGCTCTGGGATATTATTATCAACTGAATGGAGAAAACCGTTACATTCCCTTACCGTCACTTTCATTTTGCCCGAAATCCAACAGTTGATATCCAAAAGTGAAGAACTCTTTCGATGTTCACTGACTGAGAACTAACGAAGAATTGATAACTCAAAGGGGCTCGCTGGTCAGTTTTATAGACGGCATTCGTACTACGATTTAATTCGGTTCCTCCTTTCCGCGTCTCAATATTTACGTTGCGGTGAATTAGAGATCGCAGACGTCGGTGGGTACCGCGGAAACGAGGAAGGAAAGAACGGGCGGCTACGATGGAGTTATATTCTTACTGGACATGACTAAATCACGAATCATTACGTTAAATCCGTGAAAGAGAGTTGGATACGGGCGTTTTAATAACGAGGGTTTGGTTTTTGGTTTCGCTCGAATAGCGACGAACGAAAAAACGCGATGAAAGCGCGATTGTTTAAGATTAAAACAATTTTTCATTTAATTCAAATATATTAGTTCCTCGTAGTAACGCGAGATAGGAATCTCAATGATCGAAGTCAATTGCTATAGAACAATTGAAATGATTGATTGATACCAGGCCAATTTATATTATTAATGTTATAAGTAACAGTTGGAATAAATATGACAAATATTCGAATAGCGCCCACTGGTAGCGACTTCGTGAACTATACTTGTGACAATGTAATTGCTTAAGTTGATTTTTTACGTAGGTTTTAGATAAGCGTGTCAGTTCCAAATCTTTCTAGAATGACCACATTTATTTTTGTTTCCGCTAGTGGTGCTGAACTTTTAGGGTATTATGTCAATTCTATCATATGTAACATAATTACTCATAAGTATGCCTCTGTATAACATTGAAAAAAATTCAATGAGACCTTGTTTCACGCGGAACCTACATTAAGCGGACCCCAAAAATGCATATAATCCTTGCGCTATTGAAAAGGTTACCATGGAAATGAAATCATGTGATCGCGAGGCACGAGCTAAACTTGACATGGGCAAAGCCAGAAACGCGCGAGGAATTCTCACTAACTTCCGTTTCCCATCAGTAAAGTTGATGACGCGTATTTCGTCACGGAGTTGTAAGTGACGTAATTTACGTCATATCCCGTGAACAAGGTTTCATTAACGAAAATGCTTTTATGGCATACTTATGAGTGATTATGTTACATATGATTCTATTAATCTACTATCTCTAATAATTATTTGGAGTATCTGACACACTTACGGAACATAACTATATACTGACGCTTTTTTACATTGGAAACCAAGGCCTAGCGAAATTTATGACGTTTTCAAGATGAAAAATAACGTAAACTCTCAAAATATTGAATCGAACTTAAAATTGAGTATTTGCGAGACTAGTTTCGAATTTCAGGTGCTAACGTGTTTTTTGGTGGAAGTGTGAAAACGTCAACCTACATTTTGGAATTTGTTTGAATTTGCCCGATTCTGGATTTGCTTATCCTTCCTATAATTGGTCAGTGTCTTTAAAAGGAAACAACATGAAAAATTATTAAACAAGAGTTTAAAGTGTCATACTTATGTTTATGTTCTTCGTGTTAAAGAGAAATTTTACGTAGACGGTGAACATGCAATCTGTATGAAATTATAAAGCCCATGTTGACAGAAGTTTGCAGTACATTGTAGATTTTTCGATTCATTTTTTTAATACTACCAGAAGTAATATCTTACAACAGAAGTATGCGTGTATGTAATACTGCTAATACTATTAGCCGGAACCTGATTGTAAGCTGGATGATGTTTCTTCGTAATACATTTCAGAAGAATACAACGCCTACGCCATCTTTCGGCGACTGTCGTTATTTTTCGGTATAAAAATTGTGAAAGAGTTCAGTGTCACACTTATGTGATAATATTATACTTTTATGGAATTGTGAATGTCTTCAAAAGAGATAAGCGTAGGAGAAACGATATCCAATTTCATAATTTCTAGTGGCGCCATCTGCGGTAATTTTTCGGAAGCAGAAACCTATTAAGTTTTGTAGAAACGAAGAAATGGAAATTACATACCAAGCATTTCTATTTTCTAAAGTTCAGGGCTCCCAGGGAAATGTACTAAGCACCTTAACTTATAGGTAATCTTTCAAAATCTTTTAGTGGGGCTCTAACTTGATAATATTGATTTCGGACTGGGGTTTCCACTTATTTTCCTGGCTGCTGTAAGCAGAGTTATGACATTCTTATTTAAAAGAAAATACCCCAAACACTAAAACATTTTTCTTATTTTATTTAAAAACACGTTTATAGTAAATATTAAAGCAGTATGAAAAAATTTAAGTATTTGTCTTTTGTTACAAGGGTTTTTATGGGGAATATGATCCTATATAATCAAGAGATTTCTACTTATAAATTCCTTTATTTTCGGTGTTAAGCTCCTATATTCCTATAATTCAAAGCCAATATTGTCTGGGACCCCTGACGGGTACATGGCTCGTCAGTCGGTATTACCATATGTAACATAATCACTCATAAGTATGCCATGACGAAATACGCGTCATCAACTTTACTGATGGGAAACGGAAGTTAGTGAGAATTCCTCGCGCGTTTTTGGCTTTGCCCGTGTCAAGTTTAGCTCGTGCCTCGCGATCACATGATTTCATTTCCATGGTAACCTTTTCAATAGCGCAAGGATTATATGCATTTTTGGGTCCGCTTAATGTATGTTCCGCGTGAAACAAGGTCTCATTGAATTTTTTTCAATGGAAATGTTATACAGAGGCATACTTATGAGTAATTATGTTACATATGGTATTACTAAAGAGGTGTATTCGAGAAAACAAGTCGTAAAGCAACAAGAACGTGATCTATTTAAGCCTTAACTATTTCCTGGACTCGATACCTCTACTTGGAATGATTATCGCGGCAGAATTTCGTCTCGATGTGGCTGACCGTTTTTTTTTTGACGTCACTTTGTTAAATTAACAAACAACAACGTGAGAGGGGAGCACGCGCAAAGGGAATTTTTATCTCGTAGGCGTGATCTTACCATAGAGGTATGGCAAATAAACACTAAAGCCTATCAGTTCATAGGAACAAATCAAGAACCGAATACTAAAGAAAAAATCGTTTTATTACATAATTACAACAATATATAATTTATACAAAAAACCATTCCTAAGGATTGGAAGCAACTACTACCATCCATGATGTCCATGGCTGTGATGGCCGTGGTGTTTCTTGTGACTCTTGACCAAAATGTGCTTATATCCGTGCTTGATAACGGGTTTGAAGGACACGTGATGTACTGGTTTGTAGGAGACGTGATGGACCTTCTTGAAGGTCACGTGCGTGACTGGTTTGAAGCTGATGTGCTTCACTGGTTTCTTGACGATGTGGTAGTGCTCCTTGTGGTGGTGATGGTGAGGTTCGTGGTGTTCGTGATGGTGATGACCGTGGTGGTGATCCTCCAGTACAATTCCGCCGTGATGTTCTTCGTGATCGTGGTGATGATGACCACACAAAGTGGAACTGATCATGACGGTCAAAACGACCAACAGAAGAATCTGAAAACCAAGAATATCTTAGATTCCACTTCTGATACTTTATGGTTACGCTTTCAGCTAGAATGTGCAGTAACATTTCGATATATATTATTTAAATATTAATTAATAAATTAATTAAAAAGTTGATCTTCTCACATAAATGAACACATTTATTTATATTCAAGATTATGTTTGCTTTTCCATGGTTGATTACACTGATTATATCGTTAATTTCCGCTCGTATTAAATTTGCCAAAATTAAGAGTTAAATGGAAACACGCTACCAAAACAAAGATCCATAAAAACCCAAAGTGAAATCCAAGAATGTATTTATATTACTAAGAACATACGAGGTGACCCTTTTGCGGAAGCAAAAAGTACTACCTAGGTAAGTCACAAAATTCTAATTCAAATTGAAACAATTACGCCATCTGTTGGGAAATTGTTTTAAAATACATTTCCTTGACTCAATATTTGATAATCTATCAATTATTTTGGTATTTATGATGAATTAAATCAATTATATCCTTTAATGCAGCTTTATTTAAAGTTCCACCAACTAAATTATTTATTAAATTTAACTTTTCTCAATATTTGATAATCTTTCAATTATTTTTGGATTTACGATGAATTAAATTAATTATATCTTTTAATTCAGCTTTATTTAAAGTTGCACCAACTAAATTATTAGTTAAATATAACTTTTCCGCAAACATTGTAGTTCAAGGTAGACTAGTACGTTCTCCGTTCAATAAAGACGTTCTTTAAAAAGTCCATAAGTTAACTTACGACAAATTTCATATTGGGCAAGTTTGTCTGTAGTAATCCAAGTTCACGAAGAGACAGCTACGGTGGATGTTCACGATGGAAGGTTTGGGCGACTGTGATGTTTCAATGGAGCTTCACGGTGTAATTTATAGTGGGACCATTGTCACTGGATGTTTTTCTTTTGATTCCATGAGCGGTACCCTTCTTCGTGTCGGGCTGCCAACGTAATTACAGGCTACATTCCCAGTTCGCTGATGCTATTTTGGACCGCGTGTTTTTATCAAAAGCCGAAAGTGTCGTGGTTAACGCGCCGTGAAATGTTCGATTGAAAAGCGTCATGTACCAAAAAACGGTACGAGGAAATATTTTTGTCAACGCAAAAAGCGTCATATTTCAATTTACGTGGCCATTTTTGTGATACAATGACGAGATGAGACTCTTACGTATTCTTAAAAATAAAACATTGGCTACTAATTATTAACAGAAGTATACAGGTTGTTTCAAAAGGTTATGCAAAATTTTAAAGAGTTGTAGTGGGTGAGTTGAGAAGTATGCCTGTTTTTCCCCATTTTCGTACAATGAGTGAAAAGAGCGCCAGAGAGCTTCAAAGTGTGGCCTACTATCCCCTGAAAGTAGGCTGCAGCAAGCGCCAAACCAAGCAGCGGGGAAACGCGAATATTAAGGTTTGGGTTCGTGTGATAGGTAAAAAAGGACTTTGTTTTGCGCTGGTTGCAGCCTACTTCCAGGGGCTAGTAGGCCGCACTTTGAAGCTCTCTGGCGCTCTTTTATCTCATCGTAGGAAAATGGGGGAAAAACAGTCATACTTCTCAACTCACCCCCTACAACTCCTTCATATTTTGGCATAACCTTTTGACACACCCTGTATAATACATCTTTAACGAGAGCCGTATCCATATTTCTTCTTGAGGGATTTCCATTTTCTTCGGGTTGAAGTTTGATTTTGTAAGTGTCGTGGGCTTGTTATTTTAGTTTGGGTAAATAAAGACAAATACGTATTAACAGAAGCATATAATACATCTTCATATTTAGTTAGTGATATTTAATCATTTTAATTATATTTAATCATTTTAATCACGATTTAGTCATTTTAATTAAATTTAATCATTTTATTAGATTTAATCATTTTAATCACGATTTAATCATTTTAATTAGATTTAATCATTTTAATAACGATTTGATCATTTTAATCATGATTTAATCATTTTATTAGATTTGATCATTTTAATCACGATTTAATCATTTTAATTAGATTTAATCATTTTAATAACGATTTGATCATTTTAATCATGATTTAATCAAAACTAAAGTACGATAATTTAATATTAATTATTAATATTGATGGTTCTATCGCAATTATGTTTGATTATCGTTCTAATTTCTAATCGCGATTAAATCGTTTCAATCAGGATTTTATCATTGTAATCAGATTTAATCATTCTAATCATGATTATGCTTGATTTAATCAAAATAATCATGATTTAATCATTTATTTTAATCATGATTATACTTGATTTAATCAAAATAATCGTGATTTAATCATTTGATCATTCTTATCATGATTATGTTTGATTTAATAAAATAATCGTGATTTAAATTGAATTTAATAAAAATTATCGTGATTAAATTGAATTTAATCAAAATAATCGCGATTAAATTGATTTTAATCAAAATAATCGCGATTAAATTGAATGTAATCCAAATAATCGTGATTAAATTGAATTTAATCAAAATAATCGTGATTAAATTTAATTTAATCAAAATAATCGCGATTAAATTGAATTTAATCAAAATAATCCTGATTAAATCGGATTTAATCTTTCGAGGGGTGCGTCGTTAATCAAGGAAGTGACCTGGCCCTCGCTACCACCCTCCTACGCATTGTAACCCGGCCACATGTTTAGAGGCATTAAAAGTCGCTAGATGACTTTGGATTAAGTAGTGCCTAGCTGATTATTAAGTATCCATCTCACTTTAGTGGTAAATTAGTGCTCATGTTGTTCACTCGAAACATGGACCTTCATAGGCTCATGCTGATTTTTTAAAAAACCCTTTTCGAGAAGAAAAAATAGTGGTTGCTGAACTGCATCGTTTTAAAATATGTCTTATAAATTAGTAAATATCCCATAGATGCATAATTTGTACATTTTAAATGGTTGGTGGACACGGTCGATGTTGAACCGTGAGACGGTGTATACGTTCAGTTATAGACAGTGAACCAGGTCGGATGCGCTTATTTTAGTTCTTGTCATATTTTTACCTTAATGAAAATATTTCACTGTGTAATTAAAGTAGTTCTGCTTCCCTTTAATTATGGTAATTCGTAAATATTTGGCGAAAGCATAAACCTTTTGAAGCGACAATTTCGTTTGTGACGTTTTTGGGGCATAAAAACTGAAATTATAAAAACATATTATTAATTAATATTAATTTAATATTAAATAAATCTAAATTTTTTAGCATCGTTTATAAGCACCTATTTTCAGTTTCCAAAATACATAAGTTGAAATTATAAACAACATTGTGATTTGGAAGTTGGATATATAATGTGGTTAAAAAGAAATTGAAAATTATTTTAACGGAGGAAACGCGTGGATTTTTTATTTTAAATTGGAAATTTAGTAAAAATTTATTAAGTTTTCGACCCGCAGGTCTTTCCAATTTAAAATAAAAAAATCCATATTTAATTGTTTATTGAAAATTCTGCGTATTGGTATTTTGAAAAAAAAATGTTAAAAATTAGAAAATTGAGAAAAAGTTTGAAATGTCTGAATACTAGTTAAATAAATATAATCTTTCATCAGCAAAGTAAAAAGGTAAAATAGATATAACTTTTTATATGCAGTGAAAAAGTGCATAAACTCTGTGTTAGTTAAAAAAACATGCATAGGCAATGTCAAATTAAAAACATGCATAGGCAATGTCAAATTAAAAACATGCATAGGCAATGTCAAATTAAAAACATGCAAAGGCTATGAGTGAAATAAAGGTAATAATGCATAACCTACCTAAATGCATTATATATGTGTTAAATCAAAGACATAATGCATTATCTATGTGTTAAATCAAAGAAATTATGCATTATCTATGTGTTAAATCAAATAAATAATGTATAATCTATGTGTTAAATCAAAGACATTATGTATAATATGTGTTAAATCAAAGAAATATTGCATAATCTATATGTTAAATCAAAGAAATAATGCATAATCTATGTGTTAAATCAAAGAAATATTGCATAATCTATGTGTTAAATCAAGGTAATAATGCATAACCTACGTATTAAATCAAAGAAATGATGCATAATCTACGAGTTAAATCAGAGACATTATGCATAACCTATGTGTTAAATCAAAGAAATATTGCATAATCTATGTGTTAAATCAAGGTAATAATGCATAACCTACGTGTGAAATCAAAGAAATGATGCATAATCTACGTGTTAAATCAGAGACATTATGCATTATCTGTGTTAAATCAAAGAAATAATGCATAATCTATGTGTTAAATCAAAGAAATAAAGCATAATCTATGTGTTAAATCAAAGAAATAATGCATAACCTATGTGTTAAATCAAAGAAATATTGCATAATCTATGTGTTAAATAAAGGTAATAATGCATAACCTACGTGTTAAATCAAAGACATTATGCATTATCTATGTGTAAAACAAAGAAATTATGCATTATCTATGTGTTAAATCAACGAAATAATGCATAATCTGTGTTAAATCAAATAAATAATGCATAATCTATGTGTTAAATCAAATAAATAATGTATAATCTATGTGTTAAATCAAAGACATTATGCATAATATATGTGTTAAATCAAAGACATTATGCATTATATATGTGTTAAATCAAAGAAATAATGCATAATCTATGTGTTAAATCAAAGAAATAATGCATAATCTATGCGTTAAATCAAAGAAATAATGCATAATCTATGCGTTAAATCAAAGAAATAATGCATAGGCTATGTTATATTAAGGAAGTCATTCCAACGCAGAGGAAAAATGTTAAATAAACCAAAACTAGCAATTTAAAGTTGTTAACCACTGTTTGCATATGCAAAAACATTATTATTATTATTTACCATTATTTAAAATAATTACAACGTTTTTCATTTCATACCATATTGTTATTTATCACGCACCGGTTGTATAACACTTCGAAATTGATATTGTAATGTAAATCTCAACACCACTGACATACTTATTGTTCGTTATCCATTGTGTATTCGCACAAAAATAATGTTTGGTCTCAAATAAATTACAAACTCGGTGAATAATACTTTATAAATTGACTGCAATGAACGTATCTAGATTTTAATCAATATTTTAACGACGTAAGATTGCCAAGTCGACAATTCGCGGAAATCAAAAATTATCTTTTTTAAAGAAAAGAAAGATAATATTTTTAAGAGGAAAATTATGTCCGCGTCAAGTCGAGCGTGAAATTGAGCGTCAATAAGACTTCAATTCGTTTGTCTAATTACTGTCGGCTCACTTTCTACTTCCGCCAACAGTAACCGTAAAAGTCCACTCCACGGACACTTTCACCGCGCGCCACCGAAACTAATCTGGAATCTGTAAAATTCCAGAAATACAGGGTGTTTCATTTCAATCGAGTAGCTTAGTTTTCTCCCAACTTTGAAAGGGATAATTTGGATATAATTAGGATTTATTGAACCTACAACTAAAACAATTTAATTTATACATAAAAGCTATGTATTGTAATTATATTACATCCTGTAAAAAAAATGAAATTTTATAACTAATTTGATTATAAATTTTAAGACTAATTTGATTATTAAATTTTAAAACTAATTTGATTATAAATTTTAAATCTAATTTGATTACAAATTTTAAATCTAATTTGATTATAAATTTTATAACTTATTTGATTATAAATTTTCAAACTAATTTGATTATAAATTTTCAAACTAATTTGATTATAAATTTTCAAACTAATTTGATTGGAAATTTTCAAACTAATTTGATTATAAATTTTCAAACTAATTTGATTATAAATTTTCAAACTAATTTGATTATAAATTTTATAATTAATTTAATTAGAAATTTTATAATTAATTTAATTAGAAATTTTATAATTAATTTAATTAGAAATTTTATAATTAATTTAATTAGAAATTTTATAATTAATTTAATTAGAAATTTTATAACAATTATCTCTACTAGAATTTAGTTGAATCTACGATAGAAACAAAACATTGTATTTATAGAAATATAAAAAGCTATGTAAAAGAAACATGTTATATATAGATATAATAAAAATAACCTTTATAACTAATTTCATTATAAATTCAAATAACTGTTATCTCTACTAGGATTTAGTGAAATCTACAGTTAACGGCTGACAGAAAAAGATGTTGCGCATTGATCTTACAATTGTTAGTCAAATGACAAAGATGCTAACTATTATATTAGTCATCTATATTTTACAAAACCAAATATTTTAGAGGTGCCTTATTATTCAAGTTTTCCAAAACCTTTGTTACAAAATTATAATAACAAATGTACAGTCTAAAATTTGAAGATTTTAAAAAAATACTAGCATTAGTTCCAAAAAATTATAAATAACTATGTTCATTTAAATTTTAAATTCAAGATCAAAAATAATTTTATTCAAAAAATGTAATTAGTGACCTTCTAAAGTTTTTACTCCAGAGTCCATACTAGTGTCAGCTATATTATATCTAATATTAGCTCAGAGTGATCAAGTGATCAAAAGCCGAATAATCCATGCCTGGTAGTGGTCTTAGGTAACCAGTGATTTGATTTAATTTCAATTATTAATGGTATTTTTGTATACCTCCTATATACCGGAAAATAAATTCCAAAATTTAAAATATCGATCATTGTTTCCCCAAAATTAGCCTAAATTGAAAATTTTATTTTCCCAGCGCTTCTTTTTAAATGTATCTACACAAATTTATAAAATTCTACGTATTGTGGTTTTTGAGAAAAATGCTTTTATCAATCCACCCTGTATGTAAACAAAAAATAAAATGTGATATGGAATTCAATTTTAAATTATGCACGGTTGTAAAAAAAGTATTGCATTAGATTTGAAATTTTCTTTCGTATTCTTCAGGACATATTTGAAATAAAATACGCAAATGCTTATTAAAACAGAGAATATGTGTCTGAAACACGAGGAAGGCGTGGTTTTTCTTCCGAGTATCACGAGAAGAACGTATTCTCTGTTAACTTGTATGCATTCTTGTTTCAAAATGGAGGCTTAGAGCGTTAAAAGAGATCAAAATGCAAATTATTATCGAAAATAAATTTTATTCAATTTAAAAAATAAATTTTTAAATAACACCAAAATTTACAGGAAAATACATTTCAAAATTTACATCTGATTATTTTCTATAATAAATTTTCTCTATGAGAGAAGATCTTCTTTGGTAACTACGTCCTAATGGGACTGGACGTTGGTCAATTACCACCAACCGTGATGTTCTTCGTGTCCTTTATGTTCTTCGTGTCCTTTATGTTCTTCGTGTCCGTGGTGATCGTCTCCGCCTTCGTGATGACCGTGGCTCTTGACCAAGACTTCTTCGTAACCGTGCTTGACCACTGGCTTGTAGGAAACGTGGTGGACGGGCTTGTAAGAAACGTGGTGCACTGGTTTGTAGGAGACGTGATGAACTGGCTTGTACGAGATATGTTTCACTGGCTTCTTGATCACGTGGTAATGCTCCTCTTCTTTGTGGTGGTGCTTGTGGTGGTGTCCGCCACAGACGAGGACCACGACCAAGGAAAGGCAAGCGAGGGCGAGCTGTGATGGACCAAAAGGTGTAAAATTATCCACTGACCCCCAATTTCCCTCTTTACAGTGCAATCATAGTTTCCATCAAGTCTGCATCTACATTTCTCATTTCGTACTTTAAAATTAATTAAACTACTAGCAGGACTTGGCGATCACGTACTGTAAAGTGAAACTAACTTCTAAGGATTTATAAACCTTCAAAAGGTCACTCTCCTAACCCTACCGTTGACCAATTTAACGCCTGATTGGAAAAGACGCGAAGAAGTTAAAAAATCATTTAATGGAGAAAGCTCATGTTTTAGGGGAGAAAACAGTTATTTGACCGAATTGGCCTTTAAGTTTTTCATTCAATTTTGATCTCCTTAAATAATCAGCATCTTTTGCCCTTCTTAATCTTCAACGCAATATAATTCTTTCATTGATCCACTTCATAAATTATAAATTCTTCACTTATGATCTCTTAGTAAAGAAGGGTACACGATGAGAGAATGCGTACTTGGACAAAACTAATGCTGAAAAAGTAATAACCTAGATTTTAAATTTAAACTTTGAATCTAACATCCATGCGAAGTTGCGAATTATCATTAATATTAAAAAATATATAAATTACCATGTAAAACAATATAATATATTATGGACCGGAAATACGTCTAAAAAGTTCAATTAGTGGCTATTTCTCCATTAACAATACTAATGAAGATATAGCCACGTACGCTATTTTACCGTTTCTCCAAAACTTTGAAAACTATCCCGAAAAACATGATAATATATTAAGGGGATGGGAATGTGGTTAAAATTCTATTTAGTTTTGTCCACCCACATTTCAACGTCATGTACCCTAGTTTACTATGTATTCAACAAATTAGAAAATTTCAATCAACTTTAGGAAACTATAATTTTAAATTTCAGTGAATTAAATAAACGCTTACCGCAGCTTTCATGATGTATATTAAAGCGAAAATTCTACGAGAAGATCAAAGTATTTCCAAAACACTGTCCTTAGATGCTACTGTCCGATCAGTGGTCGAAGTAAATGGTAAGTGATACGAAATGGAGAAATGTAAATCCTTTATATAGAGGAGAAAGTTTATCAGAAATCGGGGCGAAAAGTAAAAGCAACGCGGTGCCTGGAACCGGGTGTATCACTGAATATAATCCGTGGCAAATCGAAACGGTCGCGAATAACAAAACAACTTCGCATTAAACGGAACCCCCTATTTCTAAATATTTTCTGGTTTACATATCGATATCTATTTGGGACTTCGGACATATGTGGAGCAATTTCAACGGATTGATATCCCAGGAGTTCGGATTAAGTTTGGAGTAGCATTTCCAGTCGAAGGTTAATGACATTTCTACACACAAGTTAAAGATAAAATAGTGGAATATAGATTTAAATTAAAAGTTTAAATTTGACGCTATACCATTATAATTATTAGATTAAATTTATCGCTATACCACTAATTAAATTAAACCTATACCACTAAAATTTATCAGTTTAAATTGAACGTATACCATTAAACATTTTTAGCTTAAATTTAACCTATACCATTAAAATGTATTAGTTTAAATTGATGATATACCAATAAACTTTATTAGTGTAATTTGAAACTATACCATTAAATTTTATCTGTTTAAATTGAACCTTTACCAATAAAATTTATGAGTTGAAATTGAACTTATACCATTAAAATTTATCAGTTTATATTAACCCTATACCATTTAAATTGATCAGTTTAAATTGAGCCTACACCATTAAAATTTATTAGTTTAAATTGAACCTATACTATTAAAATTTATTTGTTTAACTTCAACCTTTAACAATAAAATGTATTAGTTTAAATTGAACCTATACTATTAAAATTTATCAGTTTAAATTACACCTATACCATTAAAATTTAGTAGTTTAAATTACACCTATACCATTATTATGTATTAGTTTAAATTACACCTATACCATTATTATGTATTAGTTTAAATTGAAGCTACACCATTAAAATTTATTATTTTAAATTGAACCTATACTATTAAAATTTATTAGTTTAAATTCAACCTTTAACAATAAAATGTATTAGTTTAAATTGAACCTATACTATTAAAATTTATCAGTTTAAATTACACCTATACCATTAAAATTTATCAGTTTAAATTGAACCTAAACCATTAACATTTATCAGTTTAAATTGAACCAAGAAGGTATTTATTTATACCTAAGGAGAATGTCTATGTCGAGACGGTTTTTAGCCTTTCTCTCAATCCACCCGTTGGTTACAATTTTAAATTTAACCTATACCATTAAAATGTATCATTTTGAATTGAACCTATACCATTAAAATTTATCATTTTAAATGGAACGTATACCTTTAAAATTTATCATTTTAAATTGAACCTATACCATTAAAATTTATCATATTAAATGGAACCTATACCATTAAAATTTATCATTTTAAATTGAAACTATACCATTAAAATTTATCATTTTAAATGGAACCTATATCATTAAAAATTATCATTTTAAATTGAACCTATACCATTAAAATTTATCATTTTAAATGAAACCTATACCATTAAAATTTATCATTTTAAATTGAACCTATACCATTAAAATTTATCATTTTAAATTGAAACTATACCATTAAAATTTATCATTTTAAATTGAAACTATACCATTAAAATTGATTAGTTTAAATTGATCTATATCATTAAAATTAAGTAGTTTAATTGAAAATATAATATTAAAATTTATCAGTTTAAATTACACCTATACCATTAAATTTAATCAGTTTAAAATAACCCTATACCATTCAAATTTAATCAGTTTAAATTAACCCTATACCATTCAAAATATTAGTCTGTATTTAACACTATACTATTCAAATTATTAGTCGGTATTTAACTCTATACTATCCAAATTATTAGTCTGTATTTAACACTATACTATTCAAATTATTAGTCTGTATTTAACACTATACTATTCAAATTATTAGTCTGTATTTAACTCTATACTATCCAAATTATTAGTCTGTATTTAACACTATACTATTCAAATTATTAGTCTGCATTTAAGACTACTATTCAAATTATTAGTCTGAATTTAACTATTTAAAAATTGTATTATTCCCTAATGGCAGTGATCGAAATATAAATATATTAATTGTAATGATATAAAAAATCTACATTGGGTTAAATTTAATCTAAAAGTGTTAATAACAGAACATTTGAATATAGCGTTAAACCTATTAAGTTAAATAAATAATTTTAATGATAAAATTTGGAATATGTAGTTAAATTTAAACTAATAACATTAAGTAAATGAAGTTAAATTTTAGTTTATTTACCAAAGTTGAACATTATCATTCATTAATTTAATTTTAAACAAATAACTTCAATGATAAAAATTAAATTAAATTTTCACATTTGTTTTCAGATCTTACGCTAGTTTTCCACAGGAGCTTGAAAACTGAAAAAAAATGCGAACCTAGCATATGAAGATTTAAGAGAACCAATTATTTTAACATTGTTTGGTGGTAAATTTTATATACTTTTTGGTAGGAATATGGTTGTATATTTTTTGCATCTAGTAACACTGAGAAAAGTTTAATTTAATTTATTTTTAATGACCAGCCAGTAATCGCGTTTTCGTGTATTGTTAAGGTGATTTACTTGAGTATTTTTCAAAATATAACATTACTATAAATAGAATATTATTACAATATTGAGATTTTGTTATTTCTTTGTACAGGAAAGTTTCTTTGAACGTTTCACCGATAAATAAGCAGGTTTTCCAACTTTATTATGAAAAGGTAGTCTGTAGAATGATTTTACGAACATGAGAGGAACTTTCCAAAATCACCACCTACAATGAGAGGGGGGAAACTGGTACAAATTCCCGGGGCCCGTGCAGCTTCAGGGTCCCGATTTGGAACACACTAGGTATACTTTTCCTCTAAAATGTTTAGTGCTCGGAATTGTTTATTCATTATCCACAAATTTTCCGATTTATTTAAGAAACGTTGGTAAAAAGAATATCATTTTAACTTATTTAATTATGTTTCTCACGCAACCAAGCATTTATTTGAATAAAAGTGGCATTTATTTAAATAATAGGCTTATTCACTTTCGATTATTTAAACATTTTACAATTTTTATTCAACTATTATTTATTTAAATAAATATTATTTAAATATCGCCGAGCTTATTTTATTCATGGATACAAATTAATCGAAATCCGAGCACTAAAAATGTTTAGCTATATGCAATAGCCACGGCTCTATTGGGGCTCCAAATTAATATTTTTCCGTGGCCCGGGCCCGCTTTCGGTGGCCAGGCCTACAATCGCTGCTAAGTGAGTGACTGTGGCGGGAATACATGAAGTCTTGTCTTTCTTAGTCCTAGGTTAATAAATAAAAATCAGGTTTGGCCGCGAATTGGAAACTTTTAGGCCATATAGTATGCATGTAAAACGGATTATTGGATGAAGAAAATTTAAATGACCGTGAAGCAGTTCTTCAGGGTCATTGAAAGTGTATCTCGATAACTTTTAGCTTTAGAAATTCGGTTCCAATTAGAAACACGTGTGCCATAACATTCGATTCCAGCTCGTGGTACTAGGTCAAAACTCGGAACTCCTACTTCTATGTTGAGTTTTCAAGTTCTCTTCCCACTGGTTAATAGTGGTTTCCGGTTTTCAGTTTTCTATAAAAATTTGTAGAGTTTAATGGTGATAGTGAGTGTGGGGTGCTGTGGGCTCACGGCTCTCGTTGCATGAAGGGCAGTATAACGCGACCACCTGATTTAAAGGCATTAAACCTCGCTAGATGACTTGGGCCTAGGTTGGTGCCTTGGCTATTAGCCTAGCTTATTATAAAAATAATAATAATCAGCTAGGCTAATACCCAAGGCACCACCTTAGGCCTAAGTCATCAAGCGACTTTTAAAGCCATTAATTCAGGTGGCCGGGTTACAATGCGTAGGAGGGTGGTGGCGATCCCTGCATACCACGCGAGCCAAATGCAGCTCCTTAAAGGTGGATGCACACATAGCCTTCGCGCGCGAAATTTCGCTGGCAAATCGCGTCGCGTCGCGTGACTTAAATAGAATGGAAGTTATGGCGCATGGTCGCGTGCGCGAAAATTCGCAGGTGAAATCGCCCATGCGCCATGACTTCCATTCTATTTAAGTCACGCGACGCGACGCGATTTGCCAGCGAAATTTCGCGCGCGAAGACTATGTGTGCATCCGCCTTTACACTCACTATTAGAGAATCATCGAGCATCCAAGAAATAATCACAAATGCATTCTGGTAGAAACAGTGGCGGCGCTAAGACTTTATTCAGAGTAGGCTATAGTACGTTTTGGGGCCCCCATATATAGGTCCGTGGCGAGCGATTAGTCACGTTGAAATTGTCTTTGTAACAAATTTTTATTTTCGTTAAAATTTTAACGATAAGAGTAGAATCACACCCCAGATGAAATTAATTCATACATAAATTTAAAAAAAAAATTTAAAAGTTATAATTAGTGTCTTTAGGATCAGATGCTGACAATCTTTCTAACAGACTCGAACAGGTGTTTTCATAAAATCCCCATCAAAGAACAGCCTATGAGGTGATATACTCTAGGAAGGGACATGTAACTGGCTGTAGTCTTTGGTTTTTATTGATTTTTCGGGAAACATGTTTGGCAGCTTATTGACGTACATTCATGCGAGTCGCGCCGATGGTTTTAGAACTGGAACGAACTGAACTGAACTCCCGTCAAAGACTGAGGAGGCCATTTTTCTCAGGGGGGGGGACAACATAGCCGGATTTTATGAAAACACCTATTGTTAGTCAATCTTTTCTTCATTTCCAAAATGAATTTATCTATAACTTCGAAGTTTTCGACTCCTAATTCATCTTTAGCAATTCTAATAGTTCAATAAAATTACCTCGGTTATTACTATTTAAACTTCTATTATGCCCTCTAATTGGCAAAATAGTGCAACTTCAGTATAATAAGCCAAAACCTTTCTGTTTCTAAGTATATTATTTTTTACCTGTCTATCTACTAAACTAAGGATTTGACCTTTCGATTTTGATTGTAAATAATGCATATACTTCTCATAAGAACCTTCCTTCTCAAAATGGTCAATTAACTTGGCGATAACATTTTTCTAACCCGAATACCCACATACAAATCAATTTTCTTTTGCCATTAAAAAATGTCTACAAGAAAAGCAATAAGCTTTATCTTTTTGAATCGAATATTCTAGCATTGGATACTTAGTCAGCCATGTGCCATTGAAACTTCTATTTTGACCACTACGGTAGGTAGATTTGAACATAGGTGGAATCGGTAGATGAGGAAGTATAATTTGAAATCTTACTAGTCTGAACTGTCTGATCGACTTTATCGATAGAGTCAATAATTGGACAGTTTTGCGAGATTTGTTTTAAGTTGTCATTTGATTAATTTTTATGGGTTTTATCTAACTCTGGTTTGAGCTACTTTTGTTAAGTTGATAACTTGGCGACCTTAGGAAATCGTTGTCGTACATGCCGTTGTCTTCAACGTTAATAGGCTGAGTCATTTCTCGCTCAAAAAATCTTCCTCGGCAATATGATCTTCTGTCAGTTCCACTGTTAATTCGTTGGCGTTATTTTGAATATTTTCATGAGAAACAGAACTAGGAGAACCGTTCTCTTCTCCTTCGGTCTGAGCGGTCTCCAAAGAGTCCAAAGACGTAGCCGCCTTAGCATCCTTCTTAGGTTGTTTAAAATAATATTCAAGAAATTCTCCTAGCTTATCAATGTTTGATTGTTCAGTTCTTTTCTTTCGCTTCTGAGCACCAGATATGTTTATTAACGTTCATTCTCAATAAAGAACTTTGCCGTTTGTTTGTTTCAAAAATATTTTTACGATTATGAAATTATCCACAGACTACTGCCAAATTCCTATTTCTACAACTATCCATTATCCAATTCCAAACGCTATATTCTTAAACAGGTAAAATTAATAAATAACCCAATTAGTTATTGAAGATATAATATGTCGGGTGTCCAAAGTTACTTACCTCATTTCAAATTATCAATATAAAAAATATATTTGTTCTTGTTCTATTCGTTACCAAAATTCCAAAAAATATCACTATGGGCTTTTCAATGGTCGTTGAAAATAGGCTAGCGAGAAGGTACAAATATGTAATGTACACTCTTTTTCAAAAGTCTTTGGCTGTGGGCGATTTTGCAGTAAAAACCGATTAATTCAAAAACCGTTAATCGCAAAGAAACGGAATTCGAGAATATCAATAGGGGTATCGTTGTCCATCAATTTCAGCTGTTTGCGTGACACAATTTTAAGCACGCGCCAAAATACGCGCATTTCCCAAATATTGAACTTTCTAAAATATTGATTTTAGGAGAAAATAAATGTGATTTTCAGAATCAGTGGGGTCAATTTATATTTAGAAAGTGTCACTGTAGTTGTCGTATCTTCGTTATTTCACGAGCAATTCGCGCGTGATTAAATTTCAGATTTTAGGGATTGCCTACTTCGCTTACTATGTCAAATGGAACTTAATATAAAAACATTCTATTATAGAGTATTTATTAACGCCGTTAATTTTTTATTTATGGCAACATGTTATATTTTTACTATCTATAAAACACTAATTGTTTTTAAATGGTAGAGCCGCGCCTCGAGTTAGGATGCGATAAAGGTTTTTAGGCCACAGCTTTGGAACACGCGTATTCCTTATAGGTTGCTTTTCTTATCATTAATGCGCCGAAGATATAAACACAAATGTGGAGTTAAACAATAAAAAACGTCAACAATAAAACATTATCAATAGTCGCTTGTGAAAACTAATTGGTGAGAAACAACGCGAACTATTCAGCCTTTGGTAATGCTTCCAGGTGAGAGTTATTTCTAACAAAAGCCAGTCTACTATTCGCTCTATATTTGTTCCGAGTGGAAACCAAGTTAAAAGAGTCTCAGAGCTTACGGGGGCTGGCAACTGACGTAGAATATTTGAAGTTATCGCTGCGATAATGGTCCCCCCCCCCCCTACAAGCAGCTTCGGCGCCTATACTTCGCATTCCTTCTGTAACCAAGTTTTAGCAACTTGCTAAGATACAGGTAGCCACTAGCCGAACCTTTTAACTCTACCTACACTACCAGAAAAACAACTTGTTACTAATTATTTAAATGAAATTAGGAACACGAGCAACGTAACGAGATTATTCATGACCGAAAGTAACGTTTTAATTTGTTGGTTAACTAAACATTCAATTCAAGATTTACCACAAATGGTGCGAAATGCCTTCGATTTGGTGCCCCAAGGTTATGTTAGAAGATTGTGTATGTCCTTCCGTAGACGACTACGAAAATGTTTGGCAAACGGGGGTCGTATGCTTGACTATTAAATAAATATTCAATTTGTTTTAAGCCAAATTATTATTAGAGTAAGCCTAATTTGTAATAAAGTGAGCCTCAAATGTATTATTTGTTATAATCAGCTAGGCTAATAACTAAGGCACCGCCTTAGACCTAAGTCATCAAGCGACTTTTGAAGCCATTTATTCAGGTGGGCGGGTTACAATGCGTAAGAGGGTGGTGGTAAAACAACAGCTCCCTACACTAACTATTACCGTTAAAATCAACACACACGTAACATTTTTGTAATAAGTTGTAATTTTCGACACGACCAATTCTTGTAATGCTAAATTCCTTAATGAACCAGACCATTTAAACAACTGGGACGTTGATCAGTGTCATACAGTGGTTACGCTAGTTTCTTACGCTTTTACAAAAAGGCAAATTTACTCTCCGCCATTAACGGTTTAACTTTAAATTTTAAAACAAAAATATATGTAGACACCAGTATATAAGAAAAGGTTGAAATTGAATGTTTAGTTAACCAACAAATTAAAACGTTACTTTCGGTCACGAATAATCTCGTTACGTTGCTCGTGTTCCTAATTTCATTTAAATAATTAGTAACAAGTTGTTTTTCTGGTAGTGTAGGTAGAGTTAAAAGGTTCGGCTAGTGGCTACCTGTATCTTAGCAAGTTGCTAAAACTTGGTTACAGAAGGAATGCGAAGTATAGGCGCCGAAGCTGCTTGTAGGGGGGGGGGGGACCATTATCGCAGCGATAACTTCAAATATTCTACGTCAGTTGCCAGCCCCCGTAAGCTCTGAGACTCTTTTAACTTGGTTTCCACTCGGAACAAATATAGAGCGAATAGTAGACTGGCTTTTGTTAGAAATAACTCTCACCTGGAAGCATTACCAAAGGCTGAATAGTTCGCGCTGTTTCTCACCAATTAGTTTTCACAAGCGACTATTGTTAATGTTTTATTGTTGACGTTTTTTATTGTTTAACTCCACATTTGTGTTTATATCTTCGGCGCATTAATGATAAGAAAAGCAACCTATAAGGAATACGCGTGTTCCAAAGCTGTGGCCTAAAAACCTTTATCGCATCCTAACTCGAGGCGCGGCTCTACCATTTAAAAACAATTAGTGTTTTATAGATAGTAAAAATATAACATGTTGCCATAAATAAAAAATTAACGGCGTTAATAAATACTCTATAATAGAATGTTTTTATATTAAGTTCCATTTGACATAGTAAGCGAAGTAGGCAATCCCTAAAATCTGAAATTTAATCACGCGCGAATTGCTCGTGAAATAACGAAGATACGACAACTACAGTGACACTTTCTAAATATAAATTGACCCCACTGATTCTGAAAATCACATTTATTTTCTCCTAAAATCAATATTTTAGAAAGTTCAATATTTGGGAAATGCGCGTATTTTGGCGCGTGCTTAAAATTGTGTCACGCAAACAGCTGAAATTGATGGACAACGATACCCTTATTGATATTCTCGAATTCCGTTTCTTTGCGATTAACGGTTTTTGAATTAATCGGTTTTTACTGCAAAATCGCCCACAGCCAAAGACTTTGGAAAAAGAGTGTACTGATAGCGCAGGTCAAAGCTGACCGTCGCACAGTGGGGCAAAATGTGCTAAAACCTGGCCAAATGTAATATCTCAAAAAGTGTTTTCTCTAGGAATTAAATTTTTTTGTGACACTTAACACGTGTTGAGGGACAATTAAAAATGTAAACATCGATGACCTTGAACCGTGTCTTCATGGTCATTGAAAAATCATCTCGAGAACCGTTAGATTTAGAAACTTCATTCCAATTAGAAAGTTGTTACTCATAAAATTTTCTGTCTGAATAACTTTGACCCGAATTAATTTGATCAATTAGAAGCCAAGAAATGTCACAATTAAAACAAGTGAGCAGACGATACAATTTGGGTTTTGTTTAGATTGTTACCAACTTTAAAAATATAAAGTAACAGTAATAGTACCTGAAATCTAGGAGCAACAAACACAAGGAGAACGCAGCTAGCCTTTAAACGCGCTAACGAAGGGTTGTGTACGAATTTCATTGGACGAGCGGCACGAGCCTTTACGATGAACGTTTTACGGGCGGGGGGGAAGACAATTTCCGAATTTTCCCCTTCCGACTGCAGCAGGCGCTAAAGCGTCTAGCCAATGAAAAACGTACGCAAGAAAATCCACGACTTTTGACGGGCGGCGTTCTCCTTGTGTGGGAGGTTGTGTTTATTGCTCCTAGCTGAAATTATCTTCTGCTGAATAGTTGATTTTATAAAATGTCTTTACGCTTGCCCAGCTTGTTGAAATGTTGTCCTGGAATAGCTCAGCCAATGCCTAAGAACGAGTTCATAAACTCTTTAGTGGGAGAGAAAACGGATCCACAGCTAAAGTGGGGAGGCAACATTTCAACAAGATGGCCAAGGTTATTTTATAAAAAGAACTATTCTTGATAAAATTATTTATGTTATCTATTTACAATGAATAGATTAATCTTTGGCGAGCCGTTGTAAATTGAGGATTGAATGAAGTTAAATACGCCGCCGTTAATACTTGGGTACAACTGAATACACGACGACGACGAACATTAGCACTTAAGACTGCAGTGCTAAGGGAAATTAACCTTAGTTAGTATATTCTAATCAATATTTGTACATGATTACGTGCCGTATTATTGTTTTTGCTACAGCTATAACTTTATATTTTGCGCAGGTGTAAGGGAATTAATATAGTAAAGCAAGTTACACGAAAAGAAATAATATATTTTGTACAGTTGGACTTAGCTAAATATAATATTTTAATAGGATATATTTTATTTATTTTGTTTACTTACTTTGATATTTTTGTTAGGGACACACTGATATTTTTGAGGGGACACTGATATTTTTGAGGGGGCACAAAATAATTTTGAGGGGACCAGGTAATATTTATAATTTTGAAGTATCCCGAGAATCATTTTGGGGCCCCCTATTGTAGGCTACATAGGCTACAAAAAAATTGACATAGGCTATAGCCTACTTAGTCTGAGTGTAGCGCCGCCACTGGGTAGAAATTAATACGCAAATTACTCATTGTCTGTGAAGTACTTTAGAACCGCCCACGTCGTTAATTTCCACAGATAAAGAAAATTTTAGTGTTTTATGTTGTTGTTTTTCAACGAAAGATGTAACTTTCTTAGGTATAACCCCCTTTCTGGTTAGTTAACGATTCAAGGTGATTCCCAACTGTTTTTAAACTAATATTCAAAATCAAATGAAAAACAAAATATTTATTTCAATCAAATATATTAATATGTTACATTTCGAAGAAAATGAATAAAAAATATTTTGCGAATTTTACAACGAGCTACCACCATCCGTGGCCAGCATCTCCCAATCCTTCGTGTCCGTGGCTCTTGACCAAAATGTGCTTAAAACTGTGCTTGACCACTGGCTTGTAGGACACGTGGTGGACGGGTTTGTAGGACACGTGGTGCACAGGTTTGTAGGAGACGTGGTGAACGGGCTTGTACGAAATATGTTTGACAGGTTTCTTGATCAGATGGTAGCTCTCGTGATGGTGGTGGTGATGGTCCGAATCCCCTTCCAGAAGACCGTGAAGGCCGCCCATGGCCAATCCTACCAGAACCAGAAGGAACATCACTGCGAACTATAAGGACCCAAAAGTTTTAATATGACTAATCAACCCTATAGCCTAAATCAAAAACTACAAAATCCAATACGTGATTTGAACCTGGTCAACCTGGTTTTTCTGATTTAAATGAAATAATTTCAAAATTCGTTGAGTTAAATCGCCTCTGAAGTATAACAGACGATTTCTTAAATTGGAATATATTTCATTTAATGTGCAAACCTCTTTCAAATCATCTTAATTGAGTCCAGGCGAATCTTCACGAAATGATCATTCCATACTCTTCGCATTCTCCGTTTTAATATCTCTATTTATACCCCATCAAAAAATAAAATACTAAGAGCCTAAAAGAAATTCAACGCTATATCAGAAGTTTATAATTACACCTGAGAAGTTTCGGTCTAGGAAATTAAAAGGAAATGTTTGGCAGGCTTCAGACAGTTCACAATGGGCGTGAATTTCCTGCCAAATCAAGGGAGTATATGCTGCATCGACTCTAAAATTGATGATTGGATGGTATCAGGTCGAATATTAAACCGACCCGAGTGGGGGGGCAACGTTTCAAGGGTGCGCTTACGGTTACAACCAGGGTTGGCCAAAAACCGGCTGTTTTAAAAATTGAAAAATCCAGTATGGTTAAATCCGGCTGTAACCGGTGGTTTAAACCAGTTAAAGCCATTAATAAAAAAAGATCAAATTGCTTATATCAAGCCCTCATTGCTCAAATTTCCCGATTTAAAAATTACGTTTTTGCGCGTGACAGTACCTTTACATTGTGAGGTATAGCGGACTTATTTACCCGCTTTTATACCCTAACATAGCAGCGTATTTTCAAGCGCAAAATTAATTTTAAGATACCCTAATTACTTATATGTTAGCTCTCATTACTCGCGACAAAAAGTGAAAGTTAAGTTTTGTCAATGTTCCTAATTAATTTCTAATTTTTTTTTTATAAAAAATGGTTTTAACCATGGATTTTATTTGGTGGTTAAATCCGGCTTAAACCAGGGTGGTTTAATCCAGTCTGGCTGGCTCTTGCCAACCCTGGTTACAACGTGAGGGAGATTGGGAACCACGCCAAAAATCGTGCAAGCAAAAAGCCTTTCTCTCGAAGTTGAAATAAAGACAATCTTGGAATATAACATATTTCCGCAGCGTCCGACATTTGTAAATTTGGCGTACGGTATTTTGAATCTCAAAGTTATTTCAGAAATCAGAAACTGATAAATTCAGATTTCAGAGTACAATTTTCATATTGATTTTTAGTTTATAGGCTGATTTCGAGGTTTTGGAATTAATTTTAGCTCCGATTTCAAGATTTTCAAGTTGATTTCCAGATTTCTAAAGTCATTTTTCTCTAGAGTGTTCCAATGTCGGACCCCTCGCATATTTCACGGCGTATTATTTTTCTCGCGAAACATATTTTGAGCCCTGATCGGAAACCTGCATGCGAAGATACGTTTTCCAAACGAATAACATTATCAAAGGCAGATAAATACTTCTAGTTAAGATACATTTTATACACTTCTGACTGTACTTTTCAAGTATGATAAATAAGAATGAAACTTACGATAACCCTCATTTCGAATGATTTCGCAAAAGTGAAGATCGAGAGAAATTAATCCTTGTGGTTTGGAGACAATTCGGTAACTGACAAATCCAGGCAGGAAATCCGTTTTTATACCAATAGTGAATTTGATGATTAAAGTTATTAACCAATTGAGGACAAATGTAAGTGCGGATTTGAAGTAGTTAATGGAGAAAGGCGGAGGTTGATCAATTTATTGAAGATAAGTTAACCAACTAAGACGACCTAATACGTTCGCCAAAAATTATCCTTCTGTGTCAATGACGTTTCTAGATCCGATTCTAGATATAACTGGAAAATGGGAAAGTGATTGAGGAAAGTGTGCTTGTCTTTAAATCCGGTGATTGACATTTAGATTAAGTACTCCCAACGAAACGTGTACGGAGAACGCGTAAGTAATATTTATTATTATGAGTATGGAACTTGTAGCTTTTCCCGTGTTTTTTTCTCACTGTCTACTGTATTTTAAAGACGAATAAGTAGATAAGTTAGCAAATCCATCACCTGGAAATTAAGTAGTCTTTGTCGGATCAGTGGCGTAGCTTAGGGTATGGTTGTATCAGGCCCGTAGCCATGATTTTTCAGTTTAGGGGGCCCCGCCAATTCCTAAAAGGGCACCCTTCAAAATCAATTTCTGTCCTAATACTTTAAAAACCATTGGCTAAAATGGGATTACGGGCCACACTGGCGTTTGGCATTGGAACACTTGGTTTAAATAGATATAAATTAAAAATCAAAGTTTAATTTCCGATCATCTTAGTTTGGTCTTTATTTCTTAGTGTTTTTACTAATGACTTTAATGACTTGATTAATCTCATGCGAGTCGATAGCAGGACTAAAATGGTGAAAAACTAAGGTAAAATTGAGAACGTTCTATTATTGTGAACCATAGAACGTCACTACACGAAGGGAATAAATCGAAATAAGCCGCAGTTAGTATACTTGGGTTAGCATATAGACTACAGTACTACGCCAAATTTACCTTATAGCCCAATCAATAGCTGTACTTCATTACGTGCCATATTATTGTTTCTGCTACAGTGATATATTTCAACTTCAAATGGTGGAAGTGATACTAATATAGTAAAACAAGGTACACGATTGTAAATAATATAGTTTTTGACAGTTGGACTTAACTATATATAATATGTTAATAGAATATTTTTATGGATTTTATTTACTTTGATATTTTTCTAGGGGCACAATGATATTATTAAGGAGCACTCTCAGATTTTGGAGGGGGCCAGGGCCCCTAAGGCCCCCTCGTTGGCTACGGGCCTGGGTTGTATGGGAATAAAAGATCATTCAAAGCCGATTATCGAGTTTGTGCTGACAATTTTCTACGCGTAGATCTGGCAGCATTTTTCAACAGGGGCCAAGACAGTCAGAGAGGGGTTTATTGAAGCGCCTTTTGTTTTTTGTTTGCTTTTAATTATGTAATAGACTTCACTCAAAAGAGGCAAGAGCTCAAATTGAAAACTATTACCTCTAAAGACAAAGCGAATGTTTTTAACCATCAATTTTACGTTCTGATTTAATAATTGATCATTTTTTTGGCCATTTGAAGTAAGAGTTAGTATTCATTTTGTAAGCGTTTTAAATTTCGTTCAACACACTCCGAAAACCACTGAACTATAAGCGTGACTAGGTTCATGGTATGATGGCGTGGGTCCTAGGTTCACGTAATGTGTTATCAGAAGTATATAATATATATCTTGGTACACTGTTAACAGTAAAGATTTATGAAACGACTAAAATTGGACTTTTAATTTATTATGAACCATTTAGGTAGTAAAAAAGGTCTAATAATTTATAATGAACCATTTCGGTACTAAAAAAGGTTTAATAATTTATTTTCGACCCATTTTACTCTTTCAAGTTGAATACAATGTCTTTTGGGGTATTCAAAGGTAAGTAGCCTAATAGCCATTTAATTCTATAAAAAAAATATTATATGGACCAATTCCGAGATTAATATTTGAATACTACGTTATTTCCCTTTAGAATATTTCCTTTAAAATAACACCATGCGACGAAATTCTAATCACCTGGAATATTAAACAATATTTAAGTCTTTAAACGTTTTATTACATTTTTTAAATATAAGGGCGGAAACCGGCTTAATCTGGCAATGTCAGTTGTTAATATATTGAGTCTTATTGAATAATTTAAAAAATGAAATAAGTAAAGGCCTATAAGGGATTGAAAATAAACTTGAAAGGGTCTAACCTCTTACGGGTTATGAAGTAAAATGTGTAAAATAAGTAATTGAACACTCCACAAAAGGACTGAATTTGGAGAGCAGAAGGTTTTATGTTCTGTGTCAATACCCTAAATGGTCTTAAATATTGCCAAAGGTTTTAACAACTTTGGAGGTCTTAATTAAAACCCTTATTTCTAACAGTGTACAAAAGAAGCATCCGTCTAAAGTGAAACATTTACGTATGCTCCATGAAGTTTTCAATTCCCACTAAAAACTGGAATTTACTGATTTATAAAGAACATTTTCTCGGGGTTGGTTATATCATGATTTAAATTAAGTTATTTTTTAAAATCACTGATGTAATTCACACAATGTATTTCAATGGAGGAATACAAAATGGCAAAAAATAGGTTCTTAAAAAATAAATAGTAATTCAATTTAATTAAATAAGCTAATTGATAAAAGTAAAATATCCGTTAATTGTACAGAAAAGAGCCATTCATTGTATAAAAATCAATAAATTCAATAAAATGAGTATACCCTCATTTAAACTCTAATCCGGAAGTTGAAAAATCATGTGTTTTTGAATTGCCTACAATTGGTCAACCAATACTATAATTTTTCAACCAATACTATATTTGTTCACCCAATGATATATTTGAACAACCAATGCTATAATTGGTCAACCAATACTATATTTGTTCAACCTATACTATAATTGGTCAACCAATGCTATAATTGCAAGTTTGCAACCAATGCTATAATTAGTCAACCATGGTTACTATAATTGGTCAACCAATACTATAATTTTTCAAGCAATACTATAATTTTTCAAGCAATACTATATTTGTTCAACCAATACTATATTTATTCAACCTATACTATAATTGCTCAACCAATGCTATAATTGGTCCACCAATACTATATTTGTTCAACCAATACTATATTTGTTCAACCAATACTATAATTGTTCAACCATTACTATAATTGTTCAACCAATACGACAGCACTTCAAAATATTTTAGTTCACAAAGGTGGTCATTGTGAAAATCAGGAACGTTAATTAAAATCTTTGGCATATATTTCTTACGATCATTTCATAAACTTCGATAAACTGGAATACATAAGCGTTGGTACTTAATCTCTAATAATCTCAAACGCCAAAGGATCTCTTCAACAAACAATAAAACGTTCCCCTTCAATACTTTCTCTAAATTTTATCATTTGTCTGAAAAGAAACGCAAATCATTATATCCAATTTAAAGAGAAAAAACCGTAATAAAGGGTTCATTGATTTCAGGACAAAAAAAATCGAGGAAACCGAATTTCAATTTCTTGGTCAACAGCGTAACGACCCTCTACAACGATAAATTCTTCTACTTACAAATCGATTGATTTGCCTAATTGAGCTTGAAAGGAACAGAAATTATCCCAGCAATTTTTAAAGTGTCATTTAATATAAATCCATGGTACCAAAATATTTTATACATAAATAAAACACAATATTATGACACTAAGAATGTTTTCGAGTTAACAGAAAATAGGGTGAAAACTGCACGAAGAAAGGCGAAAGGGCGTGGTTTCTCTTCCGGGAATCACGAGTTCGAAATTCGATCCGTTTCGACTGAATTTGCCGCCAAACGTTTTAGTTCGATTTTGGCGAAAGCTGTAAAATGAAATGAAAAATAATTATCATAATTTAAACGATAATTTTATGCCTAGAGTTTTTTTCGCGAGCCAAATAACAAACTTCGTGTGCAAAACTAATAATTACATTATATCATAAGTGAAGTAATTAGCGCGACACTTTTAACCTTTGATTACAACTGGTAAAGTAGTAGATGAATTATCAAATCACTAAACCGGAAATTTAGCAATCTTTATGGGTTTATCTTTTCGTATTGGTCAGTAAAATTATAATTCAGGCTATACGATTACATTCAGAGCCTCGACATAACTCCACACAAAACGTGTTACCTCTAGAGTCGAAATGAATGTTTTTAATAATCAATTTTGCGTTCTAATTCCGATATTATTTTGCCCAAATTAATCGTTAGTTTTCATTTTGAAAGCGTTTAAATTTCGCCAAGCCTTGGTCTCAATTGGCGATATTCCGGTTTCCCCCAAGCGGTGGGTTTTGGAAGTTGACAAAGGAAAAACGGCGAAGAAGACGCCAATTTTAAAAGTGTTGTCATTCATTTTTCGTTCAAATTTATTTTCATTTCAACCCTGTTTTCTCGCGGAAAAACGTGGTCAAGTTACGGCTATTATGCTCGTTTTTAGGTAAGTAATATATTTAATTCGCTACTATTCGTTGTTGTTCAAAATACAAAATACTTTCACTATAACTCAAAATGCAAAATACTTTCTCCATAACTCCAAATGCAAAATACAAAATGCATTTTGAAAATTGGTTTTTCTAAATGCAAAATGCAAAATGTAAAATGGTTTTTGCCACTCAAAATAAAAATACAAAATGTTTTTACAAATGCACTCTGTTTACTTTTACCAGTAACTGTGGTAACTAATTATTTAATAGTTATTAATAATTATTAATTTTTAATTACTAATTATTATTAATTATTAATTACTAATTATTATTAATTATTAATTACTAATTATTATTAATTATTAATTACTAATTGTTATTAATTATTAATTACTAATTATTATTAATTACTAATTATTATTAATTACTAATTATTATTAATTACTAATTATTATTAATTACTAATTATTATTAATTACTAATTATTATTAATTACTAATTATTATTAATTACTAATTATTATTAATTACTAATTATTATTAATTACTAATTATTATTAATTACTAATTATTATTAATTACTAATTATTATTAATTACTAATTATTATTAATTACTAATTATTATTAATTACTAATTATTATTAATTACTAATTATTATTAATTACTAATTATTATTAATTACTAATTATTATTAATTACTAATTATTATTAATTACTAATTATTATTAATTACTAATTATTATTAATTACTAATTATTATTAATTATTAATTAATAATTATTATTAATTATTAATTAATAATTATTATTAATTACTAATTATTATTAATTACTAATTATTATTAATTATTAATTACTAATTATTACTAATTATTAATTACTAATTATTACTAATTATTAATTACTAATTATTACTAATTATTAGTTATTAATTACTAATTATTATTAATTATTAATTATTATTAATTACTAATTATTATTAATTACTAATTATTATTAATTACTAATTATTATTAATTACTAATTATTATTAATTACTAATTATTATTAATTACTAATTATTATTAATTATTAATTATTATTAATTATTAATTATTAATTATTAATTATTATTAATTATTAATTATTATTAATTATTAATTATTATTAATTATTAATTATTATTAATTATTAATTATTACTAATTATTATTAATTACTAATTATTATTAATTTTTAATTATTATTAATTACTAATTATTATTAATTACTAATTATTATTAATTTTTAATTATTATTAATTACTAATTATTATTAATTACTAATTATTATTAATTACTAATTATTATTAATTACTAATTATTATTAATTACTAATTATTATTAATTACTAATTATTATTAATTACTAATTATTATTAATTATTAATTATTAATTATTATTAATTACTAATTATTATTAATTATTATTAATTACTAATTATTATTAATTATTAATTATTATTGGTTATTATTAATTACTAATTATTATTAATTACTAATTATTATTAATTACTAATTATTATTAATTACTAATTATTATTAATTACTAATTATTATTAATTACTAATTATTATTAATTACTAATTATTATTAATTACTAATTATTATTAATTACTAATTATTATTAATTACTAATTACTAATTATAGGTCGAAAATCCTGTACCATAACTAGCGAAGACTTACTTCCTCCACGTCATAGCGTCATCTGCTCCCACTCTCTCAACTTCCAAGCTAATTAACGATTAGTAACAGACGAAGTTCTGGCGTATTGGAAGTGAGTCTTCATAAGAGAGATAAATACAATTTCACACACTGACTTTTGTAATCGTTCTATTATTATTAATTACTAATTATTATTAATTACGAATTATTATTAATTACTAATTATTATTAATTATTAATTATTAATTATTATTAATTATTAATTATTAATTATTATTAATTATTAATTATTATTAGTTATTATTAATTACTAATTATTATTAATTACGAATTATTATTAATTACTAATTATTATTAATTATTAATTATTAATTATTATTAATTATTAATTATTAATTATTATTAATTATTAATTATTATTAGTTATTATTAATTACTAATTATTATTAATTATTAATTATTATTAGTTATTATTAATTACTAATTATTATTAATTATTAATTATTATTAATTACTAATTATTATTAATTATTAATTATTATTAATTATTAATTATTATTAATTAATAATTATTATTAATTACTAATTATTATTAATTACTAATTATTATTAATTATTAATTATTATTAATTACTAATTATTATTAATTACTAATTACTAATTATAGGTCGAAAATCCTGTACCATAACTAGCGAAGACTTACTTCCTCCACGTCATAGCGTCATCTGCTCCCACTCTCTCAACTTCCAAGCTAATTAACGATAAGTAACAGACGAAGTTCTGGCGTATTGGAAGTGAGTCTTCATAAGAGAGATAAATACAATTTCACACACTGACTTTTGTAATCGTTCTATTTGTGTTACGCATTTTTACCTATCCTAGGAGGGGTTATACAATCACCGTGTCTGTCGGTGTGTGTGTCTGTGGGTGTGTGTGTCAGAGCTGCGAACGCGTTCGCATTTTCAGAGCAAAGTGTATTCTATGCGTACGCAGTTTCTTAGAATTAGGGAAAAGGTTTTTTCCAAAAGCGCCGTCTTTTTGTCATAGGATGTTTTATAATCTTGTTTTTAATTTGCGTTAGTATCGGGCGGGATTCAAACCCGAGTCCTCCTCCACGACAGGTGAGCGTTCTACCACAGAACCACGGATACATATAACGTTTCCTACGCATTGTAACCCGGCCACCTGAATTAATGGCTTTAAAAGTCGCATGATGACTTAGGCCTTGGGTGGTGCCTTGGGTATTAGCCTAGCTGATTATTATTATTATTATTTTTATTCACTGAAAATTAAAAACTCTTCCGGGGAGAGGTATATTTTGGTTTGCCAACTTGTTCTCAATAGAACCACTTATATATTTAGGCATGACGTCAATTCAACCTCACTCCACACATCAGTAATTATTTTGACTAATTGACACACTTATGGATGAAATTTATTGACTTATGTTTAAACGCATTCGCCAGTTACCATATGAACCCCTTAGTAACCTACTCAAGGGGAAACACGATATTTTTTCGACTGAGTCCTCAACGGCGTCAAAGTGTTTATTATCTTTTTAATAACATACGAAAATATTTATGTTTAAAAATAAAATTGTAATACTACGTATGAACGAAGCCAGTAAACACTTCAGCATTTAAATTAGAATAGTGGTAAAAAAACCGAAATATTTGCTATAATGTAAAAAATATTGACTTTAAACGGGCAACTATTTTTGGAAAGTAACTTTTATAAGTCAGGTATACAAAATAGAAAAGAATTCTGTATAGAACTCTTAATGTTCCTTCGACAAACGAGGAAATAAACGACGCTGTTTTAGAAGATATGTCAACATTTATAAGAAGAACGCGCAGAACTGAATGGTCACATTTCGCAGGCGTGACCACTCGACCGAGACGACGAAGGTGGCAAAAAAAAGCGATAAATAAGGCAAAATATTACGACGGAAAAAATACGTGAATAACCAAGAACACATTTAGGATACTGAGACCGTACGAATCCGCCTGCCACGTCCGCTAGCATGATATCCAAATACAAAAATCGACTATTTCTAGATCCCCCGGCCCTCGTAGCAAAGATTAACAATTGGAATGATCATCAGACAGTAGCGGCGCCAGCAACAGGCCGGGGTAGGCCTGGGCCTACTTGAAATTTTGGTAGGGGTCTCCAAAAGTCGTCTTAAGGGGCCTCCGAAATTTAATATATGGGCCTCCAAATTATTTAATATCAGAAAATTCTGTAATTTGTTTGCGAAATAATTTATTTATTTATTAATTTTTCAATATTCAACGCGAGTGATTCGCTAAACGACACTGCTGTTTTTATTCTTTCAAAGGTACGAGTAACTTTTCTTTGACAGTATTGCCTTTTTTAGTTTTCATTTTTGGCTAGCGCTATTATATCCAAATTGTATCTTTAATTTTATCTTTACAAATAAATGGTTCTTAAACTTACTTTACTTATTGTACCTACGTACATTCATTTTCGTAAAGTTGTAAGTTCTGATGTAAGGGATGTACATGCGAAGTATCGAAGGAATGAATGTAAATTGATAGACTTTAATTCAGTCATAGAAATAAGTAAATAACCACTCATTTGTCAAGTGTTATTGGTGCTAATTGTTTCGTCGCGTAGCCATTTTACCCAAAAATTGCACTACTAGCTTAAAAAAAAATAATCAACGTGGACGGATTTGAAAAAATTGTGGTGGGGGGGGCTACATAATTTTAGGGGGAGGGGCCTTCAAATGGTTGGCCTACCACCCCAAAAATCCTGGCGCCGCTACTTCGTAAATTACGTCACAAAACTCTGATCCTCTCAATAAAAATAACGCCATAAGATTAAAATTATTAAAATAAATGGCAAAAACAAATATTACATTTGAGGTTAACGGTAATAGTTAGTGTAGGACTAGGGAGCTGTCGGCTCGATCGCATGGCATCGATCTCGTGGCATGCAGGGCTTTCCACCACCCTCCTACGCATTGTAACCCGGCCACCTGAATTAAAGGCTTCAAAAGTCGCTTGACGACTTAGGCCTAAGGTGGTGCCTTGGGTATTAGCCTAGCTGATTATTATTATTTATTATTATTACCTTAAAATAATTGGTAATTTAGTTTTCGTTAATTAATACGCGATGTCATATATTCCAGTGACCCCTCAAACATTTAAAAAAAACTCTTGTACGGACCCCTCCCCCCCCCCTTAGTTCATTACGTAATTAATCAATGGCCTTTTAAGTTCTTCCCCCAAATGGAAACCCTCCATTTGCTTCAATTGTATCACGCCATCTAGTATCGGTCGTAAGAACGCATTCTTTAATTTTTCGATAAAACGTCTATAATTAGCTAAGGGAAAGTAAGTAAATTAGCTTTCGCAACATTAATAGAAGCTGAACTTTACGACTTAATTAATTTAACTAACCATAAATAGAATAATATTTTGAGAGAAATGCCGATAGATGGCGTTAGTATTTGAGTTTATTTAACCCAAGTATATTCATATGGAATACCATAGGCAGTAGGTGTAGGTGGAGCCTATTAAAAACATACAAATCTTTTTGATTGGCTAAGAAAACACGACACTAGTGTGGCGCGAAAATAGGCTCCGCCTTTCGATTTTAAAGAGGGAACCATCGCGTAATGATGAGAGTTGAATATTCAAGGTTTAAATAAATTAACGGTAGTATTTCTCACTACTGCAAACAGGTCCTCGCTGGGTTCTTAGTAACATAAATACGTTCTTGGTTGACAATTTCCAATACGAACCTAATAGTACAAAGCCTAGAAGGTATCCTCCGACTAAGATGAGATTCGTCGTCAATACGCCGTACTGGTCGATGACGACTCCGCAAGACAACATGAATATTAAAGCAATGGTCTGCGCAAAGAACCAAAAAAAAGTTATCCAAAATAACATTTGGCCGTTACACCAGAAGATTATAAATAAACTGTCTTTGAAGAAATTATCTAACTACGTCTTTAAAGGGAATATAACCCACAAAGCGATCTTTATGGAAGACCCCTTCAATTTTTCAAATTACCCTGTACAGTAGCGCCAAACATTTCTAAAGCCAAAGGCAAGAGCGGCCAGAGCTGCAAACGTTTGTGTTCCACACCAAATACCTGAGGTTATATTCCCTTTAAATTTAAAAATGTCAAGCATTAAGCAAATCCATTTTTCTTTAACAAGAACCAAGCAATTTAAGTACTTAGCACTCAGACTCGTGAGAAAAAGTCACCGTGTTAATTTACATGGATGGAATTTTCTTCTTTATTACCAAGAATCTATATATTTCGTTTTTTTGCATAGGCGGAATAGGTAGTTAGATAATTTACTATAATTATATCATAGTAAATAATAATTATAATTATAATTTTATTTTATCGTAATCTTTTGGTCGTAGCATAAGTGTATAATATTGTTACATAAGTGTGACACTTCCTATTCTTCACATGCAAATGTTTTACTGACAAGGAGACATCCCGAAGTGTAACCCACCGATTTTGTTCAAACTCGGGGGATTGGTAGACCTTCATGTATCATGAAAAATCCTAAAGGGAATTTATTCAATGGGCAACCGTTTTGCCATGGCAACGAAAAATGTTTTTGACAACATCAAATGGAAATTTTCCCATTGAAAATAACATGGGATTCTGACCGATTCCTAGGGCCCCCGATGTGAAAAATTTCAACAAATTTCAAAATTTCGAAAATGCCAAAAAAAGAAAAAATAAATAAAAATTGACAATAAAAACATCAAAATTGATCAACTTTTGATCAATTTGAGGTCAAAATCCCATGTTATTTTCAATGGGAAAATTTAATATTTTGTATTGTCAAAAACATTTTTCGTTGCCATGGCAAAACGGTTGCCCATTGAATAAATTCCCTTTAGGCTTTTTCAAGTTACATGAACGTCTACCAAAACCCCGAGTTTGAAAAAAATCGGTGGGTTACACTTCGGGATGTCTCCTTGTGAGAGCTATTCACGAAACAGACTGGTAGGGGTGTGTTTACTACTCCTAGATTACGGGCTTCGTCACCGTTTTGCGTCCGCTTGCTAACGCGTCACACGTAGCCTTTGACAGCGCCTCGCTAGGGGGAGATTTTATTCTTGTAATGACGTCACTCCGTTACTAGCTCTCAGTAAAATAGTCCCGAAAGTGACAAACTTATAGAATAATATTATAGACTTATGGTCGTAGTGATGTTAAATTTACGTTTCCGATGATACCAGCCAAGCCCAGCGCTGAAACTTCGGAAATAGGATAGGACAGCTCCGTACACAAATCCAAGCCCACTGTTATGAAACCTCCGACGAAAAACCTTTGAAATTTCACAGTCACATTAGATTAACTACTATTAAAGCCATTTAAAAGAGAAGCACTAAGTTTTTCCAAATATTATAGTGTTAAAAATTAATGAACGCCATAATTACGATGAAAAACACTGTCTGAATTACTATCGGCGCCATTTTATTTTAAAATGAACACCCTACCCGCAGAGCCACTAGGCGGAAGACGCAAAAACCACCTTGATGGGTTGATACTGACGCATGCGCCTTTGACACGAACTGCATCATTCGGATAGTTGCCATGGTTTCAGGCCAAATTTTTAAAATTACACGGAGAGTACCCGAGGTGTTTATTGCCGATTTTGTTCAAAGTCGGGCGTAATGTAGACCTATATGAGATATGAAATTTCCCAAAAGGAGACGTTGCAGTACCCATTCGATTCGCCATGGCAACCGAAAATGCTTTTGATCACTTAAATCAAAAAAATCTCCATTTAAAAAAGCATGGGATTTTCTACGAAAATTTAAAAAAAATTAAATCACGAAATGGGTAATTTGGACCACATTTAGGTAAATGTCATAAAGTTTGGGTAAATTGGAACATTTTTGGGGTAAAATTGTAACAATTTTTGGGTAAAAAAAGGAAAAAATCTTATTTTTGTTTTAAGTGGTCAAAAACATTTTCGGTTGCCATGGCGAATCGAATGGGTACTGCAACGTCTCCTTCTGGGCAATTTCATACCTCATATAGGTCTACATTACGGCCGACTTTGAAAAAAATCGGCCATAAACACCTCGGTATACTCTCCTTGTTAGTATTTTAAACGCGGTTTTCGCCATAAAATGTTTGTTTTTTTCTTCTATAGGCTTGTTCAAATAGCAATAACTCACCCAATAACGCCACTCATAACGTACACCGCAATGAGACTTAAGTACAAGAGACCAGTGAAGGCGCCCACGCAGACGAAACTGGCGAAGAACATGCTGTAGGCGATTAGACGATACTTTTTGGTCTTGTCCAATAAGACGCCTGCTGAAATGGCACCGACAACGTTGGAGAGTTGCAGGCAAAGGATGATGTAGCCCACGTCTTTTGAAGCGCTCTGAAATTGCGCCAATAAACTACGGTTAATAATCTGCTGTACCGACCCTACACCGTTAAAGTCTAAATAATTTATCTGAGATAAGGCCTCTTGCAAAGAAGGTAGTATTAAAAATTAGCTGCCTTAAGGCCACTAGCAAAGAAGGTAATATTAAAATTAATCTGGCATAAGGCCACTAGCAAATAAGGTAGTATTAAAATTTATCTGAGATAAGGCCACTAGCAAATAAGGTAGTATTAAAATTTATCTGAGATAAGGCCACTAGCAAATAAGGTAGTATTAAAATTTATCTGAGATAAGGCCACTAGCAAATAAGGTAGTATTAAAATTTATCTGAGATAAGGCCACTAGCAAATAAGGTAGTATTAAAATTTATCTGAGATAAGGCCACTAGCAAATAAGGTAGTATTAAAATTTATCTGAGATAAGGCCACTAGCAAATAAGGTAGTATTAAAATTTATCTGAGATAAGGCCACTAGCAAATAAGGTAGTATTAAAATTTATCTGAGATAAAGCCACTAGCAAAGAAGGTAGTATTAAAATTTATCTGCGATAAGGCTACTAGAAAAGAAGGTAGTATTAAAATTTAGTTGTAATAAGGCCACTAGCAAATAAGGTAGTATTAAAATTTATCTGACATAAGGCCACTAGCAAAGAATATAATATTAAAATTTAGCTGCAATAAGGGTATTAGGTAAGAAGGTACCATTAAAAATTATCTGTGTTAACGATATTATAGGTAAAAAGGTAGCATTAAAATTTAGCTGTAATAAAGCTATTAGGTAAGAAGGTAGCATTAAATTTAGGTTGTGATATGGCCATTAGCTAGTAGTATTAAATTAACACCGCTATGGAACCTACCTAAAAATTCAATTATAATAATCTTCTATATAAAAGCTAGTGACTAGTATTAAATTTCTACCACACTATGATAACAACGCTATTGAAACCAATTTCACTGAGATGAATATTTTGCCAAAAATTTAAACGGTATAAATAATAGTGTTAACACTACATAGTAATAAAACCGTCAGCTAACGTTAGCGTAAAATTACAATTTGAGAATTCTGCCGAGATATATATGTGCTATAAAAATTACACTGCCTAGAAAGCACTTACGTTTGCGAAATTACACTGAAAGAGCAACAAAAGTCTGGTCGGGAGAATGTCGTTAAGTTTTGAGCAGATTCTTCCACGTAGGGTTCCGCAAGTACGGTTTTAAGTAGATTTTGCCACGTAGGTCATAGGGTTCCCCACGTAATGTTTTAAACAGATTCTGCCACATAGGGTTCCCCGCGTATTGTTTTGAACCGATTCTGCCACATAGGTTTCACCACGTAATGTTTTGAACCGATTCTGCCACATAGTTTCACCACGTAATGTTTTGAACCGATTCTGCCACATAGGTTTCCCCACGTAATGTTTTGAACCGATTCTGCCACATAGGTTTCCCCACGTAATGTTTTGAACCGATTCTGCCACATAGGTTTCCCCACCTAATGTTTTGAACCGTTTCTGCCACATAGGTTTCCCCACGTAATGTTTTGAACAGATTCTGCCACGTAGGGTTCCCCACGTAATGTTTTGAACAGATTCTGCCACATAGGGTTCCCCGCGTATTGTTTTGAATCGATTCTGCCACGTAGGTTTCCCCACGTAAAGTTTTGAACAGATTTTGCCACATAGGGTTCCCCACGTAATGTTTTGAATTGATTCTGCCACGTAGGTTTCCCCACGTAATGTTTTGAAAGATTCTGCCACATAGGGCTCCCCACGTAATGTTTTGAACAGATTCTGCCACATAGGTTTCCCCACCTAATGTTTTGAACCGTTTCTGCCACATAGGTTTCCCCACGTAATGTTTTGAACCGATTCTGCCACATAGGTTTCCCCACGTAATGTTTTGAACCGATTCTGCCACATAGGTTTCCCCACGTAATGTTTTGAACCGATTCTGCTACATAGGTTTCCCCACGTAATGTTTTGAACCGATTCTGCCACATAGGTTTCCCCACCTAATGTTTTGAACCGTTTCTGCCACATAGGTTTCCCCACGTAATGTTTTGAACCGATTCTGCCACATAGGTTTCACCACGTAATGTTTTGAACCGATTCTGCCACATAGGTTTCACCACGTAATGTTTTGAACAGATTCTGCCACGTAGGGTTCCCCACGTAATGTTTTGAACAGATTCTGCCACGTAGGTTTCCCCACGTAATGTTTTGAACAGATTCTGCCACGTAGGGTTCCCCACGTAATGTTTTGAACAGATTCTGCCACGTAGGGTTCCCCACGTAATGTTTTGAACAGATTCTGCCACATAGGGTTCCCCGCGTATTGTTTTGAATCGATTCTGCCACGTAGGTTTCCCCACGTAAAGTTTTGAACAGTTTTTGTCACATAGGGTTCCCCACGTAATGTTTTGAATTGATTCTGCCACGTAGGTTTCCCCACGTAATGTTTTGAAAAGATTCTGCCACATAGGGCTCCCCACGACGAGTGTCTCAATCCCGATCCTGTACGCATCTCTGATTCGCTGTTTTTCTCGTCTGGTTTCGTGGCGTCGTCTGCTTTTTGTGGTTATATAAACTATCTTTTACAAACACATTTTTATCTTGAATGTATAAGAACTTGACGTGTTAATATCTTAAACACCATTAAAATTTTCTCATGCATATTCAACTTTATTTTCTATTTATTATAGTATCAAATGTGATAATCTTTGACTTTACTAAGTTCATGTCAATAAAATTTACAACTCTAAAAAATATTTGCTAAATTTAGGTTTGAAATTTTAGTATCAAAGGCTCAACCAAATCTGATGTTTACTAACTTTACCAAATGTGTTAATATTTGACTTTACTAAGTTCATGTCAATAAAATTTACAACTCTAAAAAATATTTGCTAAATTTAGGTTTTAAATTGATGAAGACACTAATAGGCTAGTGTAGATGTAATATTTAAAACTATGAAACATGAAACGCACCTTTTTAAAATAAAAATAATTTTATAGTGTACGATAAACCGTGGTTTTTCTATATAATTACTAGAACTAACTTTTACACTAGTCGTGGAGTACCAAAGTCATATGATAATGATGTTAAAATATCTGTAAAATTTAATTTTTTAGTCTTTAACTGTCAGTTTACTCATCTATTTTACAAAATGTACAACCCTGAATTTTAAACTTCCCTAAATTTGATTGAAATTGACTAAGTCGCTAATAGTGGAAAAAGCAATATATTTAAAATTATATTATATTTTCATAATATCTGTAAATATAATATGAATTTAGTCTTCCCTACACTGTCACAGTTTACTGACTTTATTTTCTAGAAATTGTCACCCCTGAAATAGAAATTTAGCTACAATATAAATTTGGAAATTGAAGAAGTCCGCTAATAGCGGAAAATGCTATATTTTTAAGAAATGTTTATGTACATATATAATTTTTATTAGTCCTTCCAAGAATGTATTTAATTATATTCAGGGAGAATGAATATGTCGAGATTATTTTTAGCGTTTCTCCAATTCCATATTCATTCTCCCTGAGTATAAATAAATACATTCTTGGTCCTTCCTAATCTGTTAAAAATTATTGATGTATGATCTCTTTTCAAATGACTGGTTAAAGGCGATTAAATTCTTTAGAACAAAACCCGCAACAATAATTTTTATCCATCGTCGATAAATTAAATTAAAATCTCGATAAACGCGAAAATGCATATTCGTTAAACAGAAAACGCCACGAAGCAGACGAGAAAAACAGCGAATCAGAGATGCGTACAGGATCGGGATTGAGACACTCGTCTCCCCACGTAATGTTTTGAACAGATTCTGCCACATAGGGTTCCCCACGTAAAGTTTTGAACAGATTCTGTCTCGACGGTTCCCCACGTAACGTTTTAACGCAAGTCATTTTCTCCCACTACTTTCGTTACCTTTTAAAAATTTCCCGAGGGTTAAATTATAATTATATGAAATCCCAGATTTTCTAGCGAAGATTCGGATTCAAGCTTAATGTTACAAATGTATTCTGCAAAATATGCATGAATTTAAATACATACCGGTCCGTAGACCTTGAATAACATTTGATTGAGTAAAGTGTTCAGAGTGCACAGGACGGCGTAGTTGATGCTGAAGGAAACCGCCAATAAAATTAAGTTTTTGTTTTTCGCCATAGTTTTAAGGTTACTCAAAACCATCTTGAGATTGTCGCCACTTCCGTCGGAATCGAACGCCTTACGAACCAGCGCCTGCGCCTTACTGGGAGGCGTCAACGGTTTATCACTCACCACTGAAACGAAATTTGGAAAGTCATAGAACGTATACTTCAAAACACATAGAAGTAAAATAATAAACGTAATTCTCCCTTAATTGAAATAATTAAACTTTTTGCATAACCATAAGTTTTTAATTATGTTTCACACAGTGGCGGCGTACGGGGGGCGAGGAGGCGGTCCGCCCCGGGTGCCAGGGTAGGTAGGGGTGCCATTTACCTGTCAAAAGGGTCGGTAGGGTGGCGGGCCATAGCTAGGCCGGGGTGGGCGAGGAGGCCGCCCCGCCGACGAAACATTGTTGTCACTGGTTTCACATAAGTGTGTCCGTTTACATTTTGACTGATAGCAATTTTAAAGCAACTGACGGCTCTATCATTGCCATCTGTATTATGAAAAGGCCCATGTTATTAGACATGGCCATGAATCTATCCGATTCTTCGAAAAAAAGGGACTTTAGTGGAGAGCGTGGTTTATTTAGTGGGCTTTAACCTAAACTATGTATCCCATGTAAAAAATATTGTCTATAATTGCTGTAATTTATGTCATTGATCAATTTACAAACGATCCAATCAACGCGAGGGGTACCTATAAGTACCCACCTTTTGGGTAAAAATTTAGCTAAACTAACTTGTTTTGATACGGCGATAGCGACATCTGTTGAAAAAAAGAGCTACTTGACGTCGAGCTGACACTTGCTTTAATAATGAATAGGCATGGACTCCAGACTAAGTCATTTATCGCTTATATGTTTGGGGAGAGGTTAATGAAGATGTAAGTTACAACCGTACGTCTCCCGCTTGGTTTGTGACCGAACTAGTGGTGCTCTAAGCAGACGACGCACGTTTTTTCAATTCTGAAGTAGCCTGTCATCTGCTTCGAGAAATGCTAACTCGGTCACTAAAGCTAGTGGAAATCGTTTTAGATTACATTGCATGTTACATCACGCAAAGCAATAAGTGATTATTTCACGTTATCGAACAAGTTAATAGACTTATAATAGAACTTACCAAATAAGGCCACGACTAGAACCAAAATTGAAAGACCAGTTTGTGAATAGAGTAAGTAGCTGAAATTTCGCTGGATAAGTTCCGTGTCACTGCCGTAGAGGATGTTGGGGGCTAAAACCCCGGATATAGACACCCCCAACTGAAAAATAAAGGGGATTGACTAATTTGCTGAATTTTGAAGGATTCCTCCTACATAGAAGCTACTATCTTATAAACCCATTTGAAAATTAAAGAAACTATTCAAAAATATAGTAATATTTTCCGGTCCAGAAATTCAGCACTTTAGCAAATTAGTCCATTTCGTCCAGACGATTTAGAAGATAGTAGCTTCTATGTAGGAGGAATCCTTCAAAATTCAGCGGTTCACACGTCCAGAAATTCAGCAAATTAGTCAATCCCAAAATAAAGTTCAACAAATGTTTATATTTGGGAGTCAAATAAATGGTATTATAATTAACCATAAGTGTGAAGGAGCGAGCATTGACAATAGACGGAGGAGTGAGACATAAGCCTCGTCTCCAAGGGCGTATCCAGGATTTTATTTCAGGGGGGTTTTTGAGGTAGTTTCACTGATTTTTATTATGCACCCCCCCCCCCAGTCAATCAGCATTTCGGGGGGGGGTTTGAACCCCCAAACCCCCCCCCCCCCTTAAATACGCCCTTGCTCGTCTCGTTAAACATTATTAACAACGGAAGGTCTTCCCGTAAAAGCAATGGCTTTAGATAATTTTAACTACTCCTGGAAGCGAGGGGCTGACCAGTGGCGTAGCTAACATGGGGGACACCCGGGGCGGATAATATGGTGTAGTTTTTGATTTTTTTCACGGTCGGGTGTCATCCCCAAATCACGCCCAAACGGGTGGCTCCACTGGGGCTGACCTGTGACCAGTATTCGTAATCGGTGTGCGCGCTTCCCGTAAAAAGTAGTAATCTGCGTATTTCGCCCAAGTTTATATCACGTTCTCGTCGTGTAATCTTGGCATACTCTTCGCGTAATGTCAGGGTACTCTCCGCGTAATCTATGTATACCCTTCGCGTAGTCTCAGCGTACTCTTCGCGTATTCTAAACGTACTCTTCGCGTAATCTCGGCGTACTCTTCGCGTATTCTAAACGTACTCTTCGCGTATTCTGAGCGTAATCTAAGCTTAATATCAGCATACTAATCGCGTAATCTCAGAGTACTTTTCGGGTATTCTAAGCGTACTTTTCGCGAATTCGGGGCCTACTCTTCGCGTAATATGAGCGTACCATTCGCTTCATATCAGAGTACTCTTCGTGTAAACTAATCGTACTCTTCATGCATTTTCAGCGTATTCTTCTAAGTGTAATCTTCGCGTTATCTCAGCGTACTCTTCAAGCAATCGCAGAGTACTCTTCGCGTTATCTCAGCGTACTCTTCAAGCAATCGCAGAGTACTCTTCGCGATATCTCAGCGTACTCTTCAAGCAATCGCAGAGTACTCTTCGCGTTATCTCAGCGTACTCTTCGCGTTATCTCAGCGTACTCTTCAAGCAATCGCAGAGTACTCTTCGCGTAATCCATGTACAGGCAAATTCTGTGATCAGGCCCTCGAGAGTAATTTGATTCTATAACCTAGCTGATTATTATTATTATTATTATTATTATTATTATTAGTAAAAACGCATACGCAATTGCTCAGAATCCCAGCAGCTCCTGCCGTGGACACTTCGTCAGGTCCGAACCAAGTCGAGGCCACGAACGGTGTTATCGTCAAGAAAAACGTTTGGGACAACGCCATGATGGACTGACCGGTCATGGCCAAATAGAAATGACTTGGTCCCACGCCGGCACATTTAATACAGGAACCTATACAAATTAAACCATAACTTTATAATCATGTTTTCAGTTTCCTGATTAGGCATAACATAATAGCATAAGTAACATAATTCCTCTTAGTATGTCACTTGTAGCCTGGCTCATGCATTTTTTTCTAATCCTTTCTTCACCAAACAGAGTTGCCGCACGTAAGGGAAAACAGGGAAATCAGGGAAAGGTCAGAGAATTTAACCATGAGCCTAAAATGTCAAGGAAAGGTCAGGGATTTTAAAAATGGACCTAGAAAGTCAGGGAATTTTAAGAATTTGTAAAAATTCAGGGAAAAGTCAGGGAATTAAATTTTTTTGACACTTTTTCTAGGTAATTTTACTATAGATCTATGACAAATTTTATGATTATCACTTATTTCCTTGAAAGTTTGGCAAATGTTTTCAACATTGCCAAAACCTTTTTACTGAAATATAAGTCAATTTAAATTTGTTAACTTCTGATAAAAGTAAACTAAAAAATAAAATTGTGGCCTTAAAATAGTCAGGGAAAACAGGGAATTTGAATCTAAAAATTTTGTGGCAACCCTGCCAAAGATAAATCAGTAAAACGACTAGCAACTCTGTAACCCGGAAGTTTAATACTTTATCTGAGATGAATTTATCTATTGGTCATCCAAAAGGAGTCAGAGTTGAAATTCAGCCAATCATATAGTACTCCCAAAAAATTCGTCTATTGCGTAATGCGTAACCATAATGCGGCTAAATACGCATAATGCATAATAATTGAAGTATCCAAAATCGCGCGCCAAATTCCCGGAATATCACGTTACCGGAAGTTAGGTTATATTAGTTCGTGGCGCCGCTACTGAGTGGCGCTATTTATAATGTTTTGGCGTCACTGTGAAGAAAGGATGTCGTTTAAAAAATCACAATGTCATACTTATGATAGTAGTAGCATAATACCAATAAGTATGACACTTCAAATTGTTTTATTGCTGTTTTTCTGACCGAATCTTTTTTCGTCACTGAAAATTTTGCTCAGCTCTTACTTGACCTTGCATTTGCAAATAAACACAGTAGTATATTATAGTCCTTGATAGTGTTTGTTATCATATTGAACATATTTTAGCTACTAGGAGATTATATGCAGAAATAAATATTGAGAATCAGTTCAACGATAATTTATACTTTTCTTAGGCTAAATAGGTGATCTTTGCCTCGTCGATAAAAGTCATAAAATTATTTTAAGTTGAGAATTTTTATCGCTAATGGTTGTTATATTATTGGGTATGAGGTCAATTCTACGTCACTCCACGCATTAATTATTATTTAATTTAAATTATTAGACATTTCTATGCGTAAACGTTTTACGCGAACGTTTACGCCAGATCCGATAAATTTATCTGACGTTGAAAATGCGGGAACACAGGAATCCGGAATTTTAAAAAGCAGACGACGAGTGAAACTAACAACAACGGCCATTTATTTTAAATAGTTAGGTCGTACCATTGAGTTGGGAATATTTATCTAGAGGTCCAATCAAAACGTCGGATTTCAGTATTTCGCGAAACAAGTTTTTAAAAAATAAGAATACTTTATCATTCTACCCGTGGCGCCGTCTATCTCTCAAGGGTTCGTTCAAATAAGACGCGTTTCCGGCCAAAATATTTTTTTTTAAATAATGGATGGCGCCACGGGTCATATGATCACGTTTCTCGTCATTTTAGAGGAGACGGTACATTCGTAATTTTCAATAACTTGTTTCGCGGGGAGCAGATTTGATTGGATCTCTAGATTAATATTCCCAACTCAATGGGTCGTACAGCTAACAGAATGTTGGGTCACTTTTTTTTGTAAATGAAGTTTTATTGGGTGCATTTGGCATTGTGGCCTTCACACCATTATTTTTAACGTTAGAAAGATGTTGTTGGTGCATGTGGCAAACTGGCCACGTGGTCTTAACAGTATCCTATTTGAAACATTGATGGCACCGTATTTCACTTCAATAAACGTAAAAAATTTGAAACAATTTTTGCTGAACGAAATTTTGACCCACACGCCGGGAAGAGACGTAGACGTTCGCGTTTACGCGTAGAAATGGGTTGTTGAAACTCTCTATTAAATTATTCACTTATGACCAAACCAATTGAACGACTAAGATATAAAACAAATCAAAAGGCAAGACGCGCTAGTTACCTATGGCGTTTCCGGCCAATCCGACGACGATACCGGTCTTAAGGCCTTTCGTTTCGTAGACCACAATCGCGGGCACCATTGCCAAGACGAATCCAACGCAGAAAACAATTCCAGTTAAGTTGATGGCCAGGTTGCTGACGTCGTAGTAGGCGGACATGATGTCGGTGACCACCGAATACTGAACGAACGAAAAGGCATTGAAAAAGACGCCCAGACAGAAAACTAACAGCACGGCGAATCGTCTGGAATATAGTTTGGTGTCCAACACGTTAGCGGTTCCCGGAATCACTTGGTACTCCGAATCGTGACCCATGCCGCCCGGCTGTAGAACTTCGTTTTCAATTTCCATCATGATATTATATACGTAGCAAAAGACACTGATAAAGGAACGAATTTGGTTCTAAAGTACGAACAAATACATAGGAGATTTTGTGTGTCAATTTGCGATGGAAAGATTATAAGCCTAATCGCAATTATCAGGCAATAAGCCTAAAACAACAATCAATTATTTATCTGTATGAATCAGTTCAGATATGGACCAAGAATCTTAGGGGACTCACTGTTCCCGATATTTGACACGGTAGGCGTGTCCTAAATCGGAAGGCTTACTGAGGTGTAACAGCCGCTTTGAAGCGCCTCAAGAATTCGGTTCAACTATCACTACGATAATCTTAGTCTCGGATTAGGCGACAGTACGTGCGATAAAGTTAGGTTAGGCTTAGCTCATAAAATTTTTTAAGTTTAGAAACGAAATGGATTTCAGTGAATTTGATTTAAAAAAAACAATGGTTAATTGTCATTACATTTAAAGAATCAATTTAAAAAATAAAAGGGTAAAAACTTACTAGGCCTCATCATTTAACCGACAACAACGGCGCCATTTTGTCAAAATTTAACATGAACGCTCCAGCTTCTCTACGGAAATAGACTTTAGTGACCCCCAGTTTGTTCACATTGAACTAAAATTAACCGTGATTTTCCCATTCAAAGTATTAACGCGTGCTTTTTAAAGCCTTAGATTCTTGGTCCAGGGTTCAGATAACGCGCGTTTGTATCGGACATAGATAGTGACATCTATCGGTGTTTATCCAAGCGATATTTAGATCTAAGTTTAAACGTAAGAAATGCAATACTAAAAATATTACTACGGTTATGGTATATTTTATAACTGCTGTTACCAAATTTATATTTTAAATAATTGTTGTAACAATTACTTGGTTATTATTAAAACATAGAGGTCGCTGTAAACGCAATTATAATACATTTCATTGACCCCACCCGATAATAAGGCGTCAGCTTCCCTCAAAGCTTTGTCGATACTCAAAGGCTAAAATATACTGTGCATTTAAAATCGCAAAAAGGCTTTTAAAGAAAAATGGCATGTTTTGAATAACTGAAACGATAATTTACCCATGAAAAATTTACTTTTCATATCAGATAAGTTAATTTATTTAATTATTGCAAATAAAAGAAATACTTCTAAGCGTTACTACTCACTCACTTAGTCTTAAGACTCACCAGCCTTGGCCAAACAAAAATGCAAAAATTACATATTTAAATAGTTGATTTCAAACAGGCTTGAAAAATATCGCTATGAAACACTTTCTAAGCGGCACACATAATATATTGCAATTCCTATTGTAACCTAGATCCTTTTTTACGCACTAGCATACACATGCTACGTCTGAAAAATTATGTAACTACTTTCCACTGTCAAAAGTACTTTTACCTTTACATTAAATGTATTCAAAAGCTAACCTTCAAATTCAGAAGATAATCCCAACTATCGAACACTTTATTTTACTTGAGACGCGTTGTAATAGAACTAGCATTTTAAATAGATGTTTTTGTGGGTAGTATGTTTATTTGATTTTGTATATGTAAAATGAACAAGCCACCTGAAAAATATAATAACCATCTGTGTTATTGAATCATTCTAGGAGGATGAGGGTGCCATAAACTCATAAACTGTTTGTTTTTCCAAATCTAATCTAATTTTCTCTTCAGTATTTGGATTACAATTTATAAAACTTTGTGAATTCTCCAAATCATTCGATAAACTATACTCAGAAATACATTTTTGCTATACTACGATTACATTTTATGTGTAAATCAATCGATCGTTGGACGCAAAACACGTAATACAAAATAAGTGTACAAGTCCTAAAATCCATTGGGTCTGGGCACTTTAATTAAAGAGATATTGGCGGTAAGATTTTAAGTTCCCAACATTCCATCACCTGATAGCACTACCTTAGGCAGGAAATATATATCACCTGAGAGCACTACCAAAGCCAGGATAAATATATCACCTGATAGCACTACCAAAGCCACGAAAAAAATATCACCTGATAGCCCTACTAATTCACGAAACAACCTTTCTCGTTCTATGTGCTGAAATCAGTAAAAAGGGTGGTAAATATCTAAACCTTGTAGCGTCGTTTTGACGCGAGGTACCTAGAAAAATCTCTTAGGTTTTGATAGGACTGGACTCGCGGAGGTGCACATTTGAAAAGACCGCGAAATGGCCGATAAATAGTGCTCCAGTTATAGGAGTTTCTATAAAATAAAACAATAAAAATAAGAAGTTTACTTTTTTTTTATCTGCGTCACGGGCGCCAGTTATTTAAGTGCTTTACTTGCACGCGAGTTTTGCATGCTGTGTTCAGATTCCGAAGGGTCTCGCGACTGCAGCGCGTACGCTCTACCTTCAAGAACTACAGATAAGTGACGTAGACAAAACATTATCACATGACCTCCCGTATTTTATAGCAGGCCCTGTTTATAGAAACCTCTATTGGTTAATTTCAAAATTACGTTTTTGCGCGTGACAATACCTTTACATTGTGAGGTATAGCAGGTTTATTTACCTGCTTTTAACCGCGCAAAATTAATTTTAAGGTTGATTCTGAAAGTTACGCCCTCTGAATAGGTAGCGTATTAGGCTATTAGCAGACGCTATTAGCGTCCGATTGGCAGCCTGTAGCGTAAGGATTTTTGATGGTACACAATTTCGCGTATTAGAAGATTATGATTCGAGCGTTATGATTGATGAAATCGAACCAATGAAAGGTTAACAATCAGTGGTGTAGTCCTAAAATAAAAAGAGCCGGGGCGCTACCTGGGTACGTCCAACTTCGATTTCGCGCGTAACCGAAGTTGGTTGTACCAGCTGCTATAAATTTAGGTCCTACTTCGATTTTTAGCGTGATCGAAGTTGGCTGTGCCTAGGTAACGATTTGAAATTGTTATGGTATTTTCCTGCAAGCAAAATTTATAATAAATTCACATACCCTTCATTCGAGAAAAATGATTTACGAAATAGAAGCAAGGCGCACCCTGGCAAGTGGAAAAACCAAAAAAAGCACCGGGGCGACGCCCTGCCCAGAGGCGTAGTGAGGGGGGGCAGGGGAGGCATCCGCCCCGGGCGCCACTCATAAGGGGGCGCCAAAAACTGTTTGACGACCTTTTTGTCAACGGAAAACGTTGCATTTTGGGGATTTTATATGCTAAAAGGGCGCCATTTAAGAGATTTGCCCAGGGTGCCACAAACCCTCGCTACGCCACTGGCCCTGCCCCGCCCTGGCCCGCCCTGGCCCGACTACACCACTGTTAACAATAGAGTGTTGTCGTCTGAAACCCTACGACGTCACAATTGTAATTTGCCTATTGATAAAAAATGGTAACTGTCATGGCGGCCACTATTAACACTACAGCTGTGTTCAAGTTTTCAAAATCGTATCAGACGACAACACTCTATTGCATTTTATAATTTTACACTGTTTTGGGTTTCCTCCATGGTAACAGAGCAAAAACGACGAACAGATTTCGGCATTTTTCTCTAAATTTGGCAAATGACAATAGCAGACGCTAGATCATAGGCGTCGCCACTGTTATAGGCCTAAAAAATGTTTTAGGCTTAACCGGGAAAAGAATGAATTTACGTATCCGCGACCAAAACGAATCTAGGTGGCGTAACTCGGCGTAACGGCCTGTGATATATATCGTCTGCCAATTAAAATAAATAAATTAAATACACTTATCAAAATATAAGCAAACGATTAGAGCCTAGCGCCGCCGATATTTTCTCTGGCGCCGAACCGCCGCTGCCACCGAGTCACAACCAATAAATAGAGTCAGAAGAAAATAGGGGAAGTACGTATCTGTAGCTTTGAGCCGTAGAAGTCGTCGTGTGACCCACGAAAACGCCTTTTTACGCATAATAAACCAAACTGAAAAAGTAGTCCTACTTTTGTTTTGATTCAACACGGCTATAATCGACGAAAGCAAATACGCCTTAGCTCAAATAGCAGAGAATGAGAAGGGCAATATGTCACAATTGTTCAATTTAAGAAAAATGACTTTTTAAACGATGTATTCATCCGCGATTTCCCGCCAAACCGTTTTGGCGCGAAAATTCGTGAAAAGTGACGCCTTTCCAAAGCTGACTAGAAGCGTACTTCCCCCTATTTTCTTCTGATAGAGTTCCAAATCCGACTTCCAGGACTTACCGTTTCGCGGGACAGTATTTGTTGAGTTGGAGAGGTAGTCCTAGTAAATGAACTTAATCAAATCGTGTTGGCGCCATCTATCGTGTTATTGGAAAACTAAACCTTAATATATGTTGCAAAAGTGTCTGCTTATAGAAACAGATGGCGCCAACACGATTGGATAAAGTTGAAACTTAGCCTAATTCTCCTACTCAAATAAAACGTGTCCCGCGAGTCCCAGAATTGTTTGGATCTCTATTTATTCCACCTCATTGGTCACAACGACGGTTAGCTTCGAGGCAAAAAATACCCGTTAGGCCTAATACAATATTTTGCGTCCGCTTTCGCCGGCGTCGCGTTTCTGTCCCAGTGAAAACCAGCTGTTACTTTTCGGCGCGCCGCCGTAAAATTTTGTTCCTGCCGCCAAAATGTTTTGCGTTTTCCTACGTAACTTTTTTTAATTTTCAAATTCCTCCCCTTTCAAGCCGCCGCCGCCCAAGAAAATCAACGACACCGTTGAATTTTGAAAAAATCGGCGGGCCCGCCGCCAACTGAAATTAAATCGGCGTTATGCTCTAAAAACGATGCTAAAATTATATTAAAATGAAAGTATCATAATTTTAAAAAAAAGTAATTTATTATCAGGAATCCATAACTCCATACATGTATATAGTTACATATATAATATGTAATATGGAATTGAATTTGTTTTCATATAGTTAGGTTTAGGAATTTGTTTAGGTACGCAAGTTCATTTAGATAATTATTAAAGTATGATAAAAACTAATTTGTTACATATAGTTAATTTACTTAAATTACGGTAAATTTACCGAGTTATTTTACCGGTAAATTTACCAATTTTTTTATAAAGCAAAAACCACACAAAAATATTTTGTTAAACTTCAAATAAAAGAAAGAAAATTTTACATTTTACATTCGACCAGAAAACCAAACCATTTTCCTGTTAAAGACTCCGAATTCCCGGCACTGTGATTTTACGTTACAAACATTTAAATGTACGTCGTAAGTTTATTGTAACCTAAGGCTATGTTAAAATAAAAATACTATTTTAATAATTATTGTGATTGATTGAATAAAAAAAATAATGGTAAATTCACCGGTAATTTTACCGTTTGTATATTTACCGGTAAATTCACATCACTAGAGAAGAGTGAGAGGAGTTGCATAGAGTATGAACTTAAATGAGAGGAGACAGTAGCGGCGCCAGCAACAGGCCGGGGTAGGCCTGGACCTACTTGAAATTGTGGTAGGGGTAGGGCTGTGCGAGTACTCGAACATCATCGATTACTCGGCATTTTTTAAGGGTCGAGTACTCGAACTCGACCTCGAATAAGTAATTGGAGAATACTCGTCGATTACCGAGTACCAAAAAATTGCATATTCGGGTACCCGATTACTCGAATAAGCTGTTCTCTAAACTCGTCGATTATTAGTTTTTTCTATCCTCGTTGCTTCAAAGTTCAAAGAGGGGTTTTTACAACTTTTTGGGGGCAATAAACGGTACCTACAAAGTTGTAGAAACTGTGGTCCATTTAAATTAAAGGAATGTTTTTCAGCATTGAAAGTTACTTTGTACTCCTTTTAAATTTAATTTCATAATTAATTGAATAAAACCTGCAGCTCCTAATCAAGTAATCGATAACCCGAATCGTTAAAAATATTACTCGATGTGTTATTTTAGTTTCTCGACTCGAATAAGGGAAATTTTCCCCTTAATCAAGTACTCGATTACTCGACTCGACTTCAATATTACTCGACTCGAATACTCGATGAAAAAGAATTTGGTACTCGATACCCGACTCGATTGCCTGAAACCACTACTCGCACAGCCCTAGGTAGGGGCCTCTAAAAGTCGTCTTAAGGCCCATTTTCATGCTCGCTGGTAGCGGATAAAAATCGTCAAAATTCGCATCTGCCACTCGCAAGCGTGAAAATTAATCGAAATTATCTGTTTGAAACAGATCGACGAGGAAAGTGAAAAAGTGTGTAGCGGAAGCGGATTTTGTCGATTTTTACCCGCTACCAGCGATCAGAAAAATTGGGCTTTAAGGGGCCTCCAAAATTTATTATATGGACCTCCAAATTATTTAATATCAGAAAATTATGTAATTTGTTTGCGAAATAATTTATTTATTTATTAATTTTTCAATATTCAATGCGAGTGATTCGCTTAACGACACTGCTGTTTTTATTCTTTCAAAGGTACGAGTAACTTTTCTTTGACAGTAGTTTATTTTTTAGTTCTAATTTTTTCGTCGCGTACCCATTTTACCCAAAACTTTCACAACTTGCTTAAAAAAAATTAAATAATCCACGTGGACGGATTTAAAAAGATTGTGGTGGGGGGCCTCCATATGGGTGGCCTACCTACCCAAAAATCCTGGCGCCGCTACTGAGAGGAGATGAGATGAGTTGTACTTTATGAACATTTGTTTAGATGAGCGCGAGTTGAAAAAGCGTAAAGCTTGTTTCCCACTGGCGCACGCAACGACGCGTTTCTCAGCTTTCAAACGTTCAAACGTTTTTACGCTCGTAAAGAAAATAACATTATGGCCGCGCGCTAGTGGAAAACAAGCTTTATGCATGAGAGGTGAAAGAGATGAACAATTTTCGTTTGCCCGATCCAGAGTTGAGACTGAGAGGATATTAAAATATTTTGAGCGGGATTGAGAGTAAATTGTACCTTAAAGGCCGACTACGAAGTTATTCGGTCTACTCTGTCTTTCACTGGAAGTTGCCTCGCTGCAAGACAAATGTGCTATGCAAGCAGCCACCTACCAGTGAAAGACAGAGTACACCGAATAACTATGCAGTCGGCCTATAAGACGGGGATAAAAGAGCTCTAATTGGGAGCTTTCCAGGGTTGACAAGAAACCGGCCTTTTTAAATTAAAAAATCCAGTTGTAACCGGTGGTTTAATACGCTTAAATCCATTAATAAAAAATGCTCAAATTGCTTATATCTAGCCCTCATTACTTCGAAAATACACCAATTGCCTGATTTCAAAATTACGTTTTTGCGCGTGACAGTACCTTTACATTGTGAGGTATACTTATTTACCCGCTTTTATAACCCCAACATGGCGACGTATTTTCACGCGCTAAATGAATTTTAAGATCCCCCAATTGCTTATATCTAGCTTACATTGCTTACGACTAAAAGTAAAGGTTAAGTTTTAGTTTTTCAATATTTCTAATAGGGGTTTTCATAAAATCCCCATCAAAGAACTACCTAGGAGGTGGTATACTCTAGGAAGGGACATGTAACGGTATGTAGTCTTAAGCTGTCATTGATGTTTCGGGAAACATGTTTGCCAACTTGTTGACGTACATTCATGCGAGTCGCGCCGATGGCTTTAGAACTGGAACGAACTGAACTGAACTCCCATCAAAGACTGACGGGGGAAATTTTTGTCGGAGGGAAAACATCATAGCCGGAGTTTATGAAAACACCTATTCATTTCTCAATATTTTTTTAATAAAAAAAAGTGGTTTTAACCATGGATTTTTTGGTGGTTGAAACCTTTTTAAACAAGGATGGATTAATTAAGTCTGGCTGGATTTACCAGCCCTGGAGCTTTCCCATTGGAAATTATGTGAGATCGTAATGAGATGAGATATTGTTTTGAAAAATAGTTTACCTCAGATAATATGTGCATAATTAACATGAGATACTAAAATGTTATTTCCTTACCATCAAAAAATTTAAAATATTATATCCAATGTTAATTGGGGTTCTGTAACTTTTGGCAAATAGGCCTTTCTATAAAGTAACATTGGCCTTCTTGTTTAGATGTATCCGGCGCGGCACTCGTGACGTAGAAGTGACGTTTCACTATGAAAATTAGAGGAGTCACCCTTTTTATAAAAATCTAACCTTCGAAACTGAACTGAACTCCTACGTATCTCTTAACGAAAGCGATACATTAAAACAAGTTCAGCAAGCGCAATGACTTTTTAGAAATGCTTATTATAAGAGAGGTGCAATTTTGGACAAATATTGTGAAAAAAGGTGGTTATGGTTATAAAAAGTGAGAGAGTTGTATTTTAGAGTTCTTGAGAGACAAGCTTGTTTAAAATGTGAAATTATTATAAAAGAGTGAAATGAGTAAGCTTTCTATCTAAAACTGTGTAGGAGTTGTTAGATCCAGACCATAGATAAAATAACTTCAATGCGGCAAACTGACTCTCACGAGATTGCCCTGCCAGTGACTGCGCCAGTTGGCTGTGTTCTCAAGAGCGTAGAACGTATTGAGGAATTCGAGGTCGTAGTTTTGGGAATACACGTATTTTGAAAGGTAAATGTCTTGAAATATACCAGAAATAGCGTTTAAAACAAACTTGAAATCTTTACTGTGTGAATGCTATTTCTTTAGTGCTATTTTTTTTAAATTTGCTCTCAGTTCAAGAAAAAGTACTTTGAATACATATAGCTCGCTTAAAGACCGAGACCAGAGCGAATTTCCACCCCTCTTATCCTGAACTTAATTTTTTGACGAGTGACAACTGCTTGACATTTCTGACAACTTAAGTGACAGCTCTGACAGCTGGAGTGACCATCTGGACAATTCCATGTATTGTAGCTTACCTCTTTTTTGATGCTCATTGAATATATTCTATTCAAAAACAGTCAGAGCCGTCGGTCAAGCTGTCGACGCTGTCACTCAATTTTGTGGGGGTCTAAATTCGCGCACGAGAAAATTAAATCTCTGGTCTCGGCCTTTAAGCCTTTGCATTTGGGATTGCGTTACACCAAGGTTCTAGTACGGACTTCGAGTAGTGCGAACTTCACCAAATAATATTATTCGGGTGCCGCCACCAGATGTCGGCCAAAATTCTGGCGTAACTTCTACAACATGAAGTTTCCTATCTATATACGAAGTTATTTTATCTATGATCCAGACTGTCAGGTGAGAGAACGAGAAGAGTTAGCGGTTGATTGTTTTTTATGGCTACGTCATCTTTAATTAATCTTTAAGGGATAATGAAATGCCTAAAAAACCTATAATATATCGATTTCTCATCCAAAAGAAGTACGAAAATGATAATTTCAATTTTTATCGATTAAATTCAATTTTTAATTAATTAAAAACTTTTGAAAAAACGGGTCTTTGCGATTTAGACCTCTTACAACTGTATATTTACCGCGAACTCCGGTAAGCAACAGACAACCAATCACCGCGAAGTCACTCACCTTCCTGGAATCAGCGATCATGACTTTCTCTTCTGCCCTATCCGGGGGGTTAAGCCTCCAGCCCGGGTGCCCCCCCCCCCCCCGCTTGGTCATGGACTATAACCACGCTGACTTCTCGAGTATCTCCGCTTGTCTCTCTACTATTCACCTCCCATCGTCGGTTCACGAAGCTTGGAGCACTATACGATCGGCCATTGAAGATGCCACGAAGGCATACGTGCCCGTCAAGCGCATTTCTTCTCGCCAGAACCTTCCCTGGGTTGGGCCATCGCTTCGCCGGCTGATCCGCAAGACCAAACGACGCTACAATCGCACCAAGCTTCACCCTAGTGATGCCAATCACCGGCATTTTTCGCAACATCGCGCCATCGTGAAGTTTGCTCTTCGGGCTGCGCGCACGCACCGCCTCGACCTGGTTGCCTCGGACCTTAAATCAAACCGGAAGCGGTTTTTTCAACTCGTCTCGCGAAAGTCAAAGTCATCTCCGGTCCCGGACCTCAAGATGGGCTCGGACATTTACACCTCTGCCACCGACAAGGCAAACCTGCTTGCTGCTTCATTCAGGAAAACGTTTCCCGTTTATACCCTTGACTCGGTCCCCCTCCTACCCCGGAGGGCCCCGACCATGGATCCCATCCATTTCTCAAGGCAGGGTATTCTGAAGCTGCTTAAATCAGTCAAGCCCTTCAAGGCCCCCGGCCCTGACGGGATTCCCTCTATCCTGTTGCGAAACTGTGCGGACGCTCTCGCTGCTCCCCTGGCTGCCCTCTTCCAACAGTCGTATGATGCTGGAGCCTTCCCCTCCGACTGGAGCACAGCTAACGTTACCCCGGTTCCGAAGGGAGGTGATCCCTCTGACCCGTCTGAGTATCGCCCGATCGCCCTTCTGTCCCAGGTCCTCAAGCTGGACGAGCACGTTAATGCCTCCCAGATTACTACACATCTTACTACTCACGATGTCCTCATGCCGTATCAGCATGGTTTCCGCAGTAGTTTTAGCACTGAAACTCAGCTTCTCTGTTGCCTTGAGGACTGGACCGCTAGTCTGGAGGCAGCGGGTCGGGTTGACGTTATATTCCTAGACTTCCGGAAAGCTTTCGACTCTGTTCCGCATGAACTTCTGAAAGCCAAGCTGCACTCTTATGGGGTCCGTGGCAAAACTCTCAACTGGCTGTCGGCCTATCTTAGTGACCGAAAGTTCCGCGTAGTTCTCCCTGGAGCTGCTTAGCTCCCTGCTTCCTCCGGGGTCCCTCAGGGATCGGTCCTTGGACCGCTCCTCTTCATAATTTACATCAACGACTTTGGGGATAATGTTGTCTCAACCCTCTACATTTTCGCTGACGATGTGGCCCTATCCCGGGCGATCTTTTCGTCCCATGACTATCAACTCCTGCAAGGGGATCTCGACGCCATCACTACATGGAGCAAACAATGGAAGCTCCCTCTTAACACTGCAAAATTCGCTATGCTCTGCCTTTGTCGCTCCAGTCAAACACCCGTGGTGCCCGTCTATCGCATCGCTGGTGTCGCGCTCAAGGTTGTCACTTCTCAGAAATATTTGGGGGTCACCATCACCGACACCCTGGAGTGGGCTACCCACGTTGCACGGGTCACCTCCCAAGCCACTCGCGCCCTGGGCTTCGTTAAGCGCCATCTGGCCCATTGCTCTTTTGCCACTAAAACTCTGGGTATAAAAACTTACGTCCTTCCTATCCTGGAGTACTGCTCGGCGGTCTGGGCCCCCAACTCGGCAAGCGGGATCCATTCTATTGAGTCTATCCAGCGTCGTGCTCTTCGTTTCGCGGCGAGCGTTGGCTTTTCGTGGGACACTTGTATGACAAACGTTCTAACTTATTTCAAATGGAACACGCTCGCTTCGCGCCGCCGTTTTAGGCGCCTAGTTCTGGTAAACTCTGTCGTTCACCGCCACGGAGGTGCCCTTGCGCCTCTTTCCGCGGTGGCCTCTCAGTGGTTTCGTAAACCCCGCGGTCTCCGGGATTCCGTATTGCGTGCCGCAAGCACTCATTCCTTCCCTCGTCCATTCGGGACTGGAATTCCTTGCCAGACCATCTTAAGGGCATTCCCGTGCTAACTCAATTCCGGAAGGAGTTGGCGAACTATCTCGAACTCTATGACTAAGTGTCCATAATCTCTCAAGCTATTTTATTTCACAATTGTATTACCCTTTTTCGTTGTATGTATATTGTTTTTGCTTATTGACTGTACATATCTCATTTCTCACTGTCTTGACGTGATGGGTCTCTGACCTTTTTTAAGCTAATAAAGAACTAAAGAACACTTGAAACTCTCGGCCAATGAGAGAGCGCATCTCGTTCGGAAACTATCGGGAGTTTAGAAGCCGAGAAAAATCGTCTACAACGCTAAGCCTTGCGCAGAAATTTAGCTTTTTTTTTTCAATTTGATATGAGCGAGAGCAAACTGTTTTGGTTTTCGAAAATGCCCATCACATGCTCAATATAGTCAGTTGCCCTAACTTAGGGCGGTTTTCACAAAAGCACTTAGACGGCCTAGTACCGTCGCCGCGTTATTGCTCTTGTGAAAACCAGCTCTTAAGTTTAGTTTCATAATGCATTTTTCTTTAAGTGCGTCAAAATGTGTGTGTGTGCCAAAGTTTAGTGACTCTCCATTGCGTGCACTTGAGGACACTAAGCAAAGGCCTAACGGGAATTGCTGCATCGTGTCGATTTTGCCCTGGGGAAAAGCAGCTTTGAATTTTGTGAACAGTTGAAGGATAAATAGAGAAACCACGCAACACAAAGACGGTATTTGTCACGATTAAAATACACCATTCCGTTGAATGTGTCAAACTGCCTTCGTCTATTCAATTCTGACATAAAATTACTTTTTTTTGTCTGCGGGCGTAGGGGACAAGGACTGTACACAAATAGACAAAGCTTGTCTATAAAGGAAATATAACCTGCAAAGCAATCTTTATGGAAGACCCTTCAAGTTTTCAAATTACCCTGTACAGTGGCTACAAACATTTTTAAAGTCAATAGTGGCCAGAGCCGCAAACGTTGGTCCTTGAAAATGTTTTATTGAAGCGTCTATTACCTAACAAATACTTATCCCCCTGAATTATTAAAAAAATTAAGCGAATTTAATAACATTGGCCTTATTGTTTTGATGTTGCTGCTTCGTATCGATGACGTATTACTACGAAAATCCCTGGACATCAAAGTAAATTCGACGAGGTACCCTGTTTTTAAGAATAAACTGAACGGAACTTCTACGTTTTTCGTGACGAAAGCTACTTGGAATGCTTACCGCGGCATCGTCTCCGTGTGGCTGACCGCTTTTTACACACAATCCTAAGGATTTGTGTGTATTAGTCACACGTACAGTGTAGCCGTTGCCGATGCCGATGCCGCCGTGTCGCTCATACCTCTTCAACGGTTAGGGCTAGAAGAGTCAATGATATTTCCTTCGAATGTACATACATTGCCATTGATAGCCTCAGAAATACATGAACCGAAATTATCAGCGACCTATCCCGCTTATACTAAAGGCGTTTTCCCCGTCTCCCCCTCTCTTTACTCGGTTGTAGTCCCTCCCTCCGCGGAATGCAATCCTCTACGGGTCCGTGGTACAGATTTGAATACTCACCCTGGTGGCCGCCGTGAGAAACTTTAAAAAAACACGGACTAAAAAAATACTTAAAAAGTACCTTTTTCAGTCAGTGTAAAGAATTACAGCTACCATTATATCAGATATCAATTTAGTTCAAATTAAAACGTCAAAATGTCAATTAAGGAGGCTTTTACCCAGTGCAATATGTTTCTAATTAACAAGCCTAAAGTGAAGGATAAATCGGTGGTTTGTAATTTGATTAAAAGTAATATAAATTCAAAATAATTTACAACATCACAAACTAAGACTGTTAAGCCTTTGACCATAATACGTTCGATAATTTGACCTTCGTTCAACTGGAACTATTTCATTTTACACTCACTAGATGGCATAATACTCTACCCGGCATGCACTCAAAAATATACCTTGGCCGCGGGTGGGTTGAAATATTTGAATGCTTCCTTGTCACCCTCCCCTAGCGCTGGGGGAAAACGCCTCAGAATAAAAAAGCAGTCGCTGATAATTTCGGTTCATGTATTTCTGATAGCCTTTCATAAAGTTTTCAAATCGGAGCCCAAGAAGTTGGGCAAATGCCCATTTTACTATTTTCGGTGGTTTCGCTTTATGTGGTAGATATTTTATTTACAATTAAGTCCGATAAAGTTAAAAAAAATATCATTGGATAGGTTAGGATTCAGCGGACCTACAACTTCAGTTATATCAGTAAATATTAAATTTAAGTATAGTTTTCAGGGTAATTTACGTGATCCCAATTTTCGTGGTTTTATATTTTGACCTAAAAATCTACATAACGTTCCTTAATTTAAGTCCGACTTTCATGAAAGATATATTTTTGAATAGCTGTGGTTTCCATATAACCTGGAATTGCAATTTCGTTGCTTAATTTTAATTCGAAGTTAGGTTTTTTGGGCAGCGTATACGGACCCCCCTCAACTTCCAACATATGAAATACGCGAATTTATCTCTGGTATTTTTCCAGGCCGTTCTAATATGACCCAAAGTAACAAATAAGTGTAACACTTATCGGAGTAATACGCGATGCTTACAACGTATGACCAGAAGTAACAAAGAAGTGTGACACTTATCGGAGCAGTACGCGATGCTTGCAACGTATGGCCTGAAGTAACAAAGAAGTGTGACACTTATCGGAGCAGTACGCGATGCTTGCAACGTATGACCAGAAGTAACAAATAAGTGTGATCAGAAGTAAAAAATAAGAAAGACAATGATCGAAGGAATCTTCGATGCTTTCAAAGTATGACTAAAAGTAACAAATAAGTGTAAATACAATTATGTGTGGCCGTGGATATATATTGGTTGTGATACCGGCGTTGCAGGTTGCTGTGAATTGCTCAAACAAACTTAACACATTAGAAGGATTGTGTGTATTCTGACCGTCGTACGTCTTGTTTCTTATCAATATACTCCAATTTCATTTTGGACGAAACTATGTTAACTTAACAAACAACAACGTGAGAGGGGAACGCGCGCAGAGGGGATTTTTTTTCTCGTAGGCGGGGCCAAAGCCGTCAGATTGATCTTACCATACGCGATACGCCAGGATAAGCATTCCAAGAAGAGGTATGCATTCCTGACGGCACCTCGAGGTGCAGCAACATGCAGATGTAATTGGTCAAACTATCCATCTAAGTCGACCCCAACCAGCAACTTCTGACCAGGGCGCTCTAGGACACGAATGACTGTCCTGGCCAGTAGTTGCTGGTTGGTGTCGGAATCAAACGGATCTATTTCTATTGATCGAAAACTACGACATTCTGGTAAGCACTCAAAATTAGAAAGAATATGAAATTATATTTGTGGGTGGAGAGGCAGTGGCGTAACTGGGAACTCCGCCCCCCCCCCCCCCCCCGCGAAAAACAACTCGGGGCAATTTTAAATAGCACCGATTTTAATCATAAACGTTTGGGGGGCACTGGTTCTCGGGGGCCCCCCACGCTGCGGGGTCTGCGGGGGCGCTATTAACGCCACTGGGTGGAGGTATTATTTTTGACGAATATTATGGAAAGAAAATATTTTTGAAAATAAGAATATGGAAAGAAAATATTTTTGAAAAAAATAATATGGAAAGAAAATATTTTTGAAAAAAATAATATGGAAAGAAAATATTTTTGAAAAAATAATATGGAAAGAAAATATTTTTGAAAAAAATAATATGGAAAGAAAATATTTTTGGAGAAAACGAATACTGAAAGAAAATAATTTTGGAGAAAACGAATATTGAGATAATATATTATTTTTAGAGAAAACAAATATTGAGATAATATATTATTTTTAGAGAAAACAAATATTGAGATAATATATTATTTTTAGAGAAAACAAATATTGATGGAATATTTTTTGGAGAAAACCAATATTGATAGAATAATTTTTTGGAGAAAATAAATATTGATGGAATATTTTTTGGAGAAAACCAATATTGATAGAATAATTTTTTGCAGAAAACAAATATTGATAGAATAATTTTTTGGAGAAAACAAATATTGATATCATAATTTTTTGCAGAAAACAAATATTGATAGAATAATTTTTTGCAGAAAACAAATATTGATAGAATAATTTTTGGAGAAAACCAATATTGATAGAATAATTTTTTGGAGAAAACAAATATTGATAGAATATTTTTTTGCAGAAAACAAATATTGATAGAATATTTTTTTGCAGAAAACAAATATTGATATAATAATTTTTTGGATAAAACAAATATTGATAGAATAATTTTTTGCAGAAAACAAATATTGATAGAATAATTTTATGGAGAAAAGAAATATTGATAGAATATTTTTTTGGAGAAAACAAATATTGATAGAATATTTTTTTGCAGAAAACAAATATTGATAGAATATTTTTTTGCAGAAAACAAATATTGATAGAATAATTTTTTGGAGAAAACAAATATTGATAGAATATTTTTTTGCAGAAAACAAATATTGATATAATATTTTTTTGCAGAAAACAAATATTGATAGAATAATTTTTTGGATAAAACAAATATTGATAGAATAATTTTTTGCAGAAAACAAATATTGATAGAATAATTTTATAAAGAAAACAAATATTGATAGAATAATTTTTTGGAGAAAACAAATATTGATAGAATAATTTTATGGAGAAAACAAATATTGATAGAATATTTTTTTGCAGAAAACAAATATTGATAGAATATTTTTTTGCAGAAAACAAATATTGATAGAATATTTTTTTGCAGAAAACAAATATTGATAGAATATTTTTTTGCAGAAAACAAATATTGATAGAATATTTTTTTGCAGAAAACAAATATTGATAGAATATTTTTTTGCAGAAAACAAATATTGATAGAATATTTTTTTGCAGAAAACAAATATTGATAGAATATTTTTTTGCAGAAAACAAATATTGATAGAATAATTTTTTGGATAAAACAAATATTGATAGAATAATTTTATGGAGAAAACAAATATTGATAGAATAATTTTTTGGAGAAAACAAATATTGATAGAATAATTTTTGGAGAAAACCAATCTTGATAAAACATTTCTGGAACAAAACAATTGATACTTTTGATTAAAATTAATGTTTATAAACAAATATTTATAAAAAAATATTTTTTCGATAAGCAAATATTTATAGCCAAAATATTTTTGGATAAACAAATATTTATAGAAGAAATTTTTTGGATAAACGAATATTGATAGAAAATATTTATGGAGAAAACAAATATTAATTCTTTATGTACAAGCTTAAATAAAAAAGAAACTTGTAATAAACCTAACGTTGAATTAAATTATGAATATTAAAATTAAAAATATTTTCGGAGAAAACAAATATGGATAATTATTTTAGGAGTATCAAGTAAGCTAGATTCATATTGTTCACAACTATAGTAACTTACTTATCAAATTCGGGCCAGTATAATACTCCGCGGCAGCGGAGTATATTTAGAGCTCACTTTTCATTCCGCCTTAAAAACCCGCTGAATTGTATAGGATGCTTTTCAAGGCAGCCCAAAACGGGGGAATCCGCGTCACGTCAACTTAGCGTGTACACGATCGGGACGGATCCGCGAATCGAAACTTTAAAGTCGCCCGTTATTTTTTACTGGTGATTATAAAATCAACCACTCGCCCGATTTTAATTTGGAGACCAGATTTGGATTCCTTGGATTTCGTAGCAGTGCCCTCGATATGCACATTTTCCTATTTAAATAGTTAACACCGTCAAACAATTTAAAACATCGAAAAACTGTTAAAAATTTAAAGTCGCCCGTTATTTTTTGCTGGTGATTATAACATCAACCACTCCCCGATTTTAATTCTGAGACCAGATATGGATTCCTTTCATTTCGGAGCTCTAGATTCGATATCCACATTTTACTATTTAATTAGTTAACACGGTCAAAAAAATGAAGTATTTAAAACATAGAAAATTACGAAGAAAGCGGGAGTCGCGTTCTCCGTATTTTACTTTTTAAACAATCGAGTCATCGGAGAGGCCGGTGTAAAATTTTAAAATTTATTATTATTAGTTTATTGTTTGTTGCAGATTACTGCAATAAATAACTAATAAACTAATAATAATAAATTTTAAAATTTTAATGTTAAATGAGTAGTAAAGAAAATAAATATAAATATGGATACCTTTGTGGGCAAAATTTGATCAAAGATTTTGTGTAAAAAATTGGAGGAGCAGTGGACTGTGATTTGAAAGCAGAATGACGTCATTCTGTTGTTCACAGGAGTATTTTTAATACTATTTCAATTAATTTGACAAATTAATCAACAATAAAAAATAATATATGTCCCTTTAAGGCCGCACCTCTAACGAGCTCTAAACTGTTTTTTCAGTTCGAAGAACTGTTTTTGTTATAATGTATTTATACTCAATAATATCGAGCAACTTTTAAAGGCATTAATTCAGGTAGCCGGTCATTTTCCCGAAATAAAAATTAATATATTCTTGGTTCTGTTATAACAATATTGTTATAATGCATATAACCTGTAAATTCTTTGTTATTGGCTACAATGTAATAATTCACTGGTACGGTTGACACTGCCAGTAGTATAGTTTGTAGTGAAAACCAGGGTTTTTCAAAATGCAAAATGTTTTTACAAATGAACTCTGTTTAATTTTTATTAGTCACATATTATTAGTAATTAAGATTTCAAAACAATTTTGAAAATACTTCCCACATATCAAACCCACAAAATGCAAAATGTAAAATGCAAAATAGTTTCCTAGAAACACAAAATGCAAAATACTTTTTTGAGCGACGCTTACAAAAACTATTATTTAACATATTTGGTTTAAAATAAAATTTAGGCTGCCAACCACGTTGACTTTAGTTTCGATTTCCCGAACTACCAAAGTAACTAAAAATTTTATGTTCCAGAAACTTTTAAATTTTTACCCGAAAATTTTATTTCACCTTTGTGTTTTTAATTTTTAACTATAATGTTGCGTATTTACCTAAATAATTCGCCCTCCAAGTTTTGAAATTGTTTGTCTCGAGCGCAGAAATTTAATATTGCTCTCCGAAAATCTATGCTGGAATCCCAGGCTGCTTTCGTAAGCCGCCCAACAGACACAGTCGCCGGACGCCTTGCTACCTCTCGTAAGTCTCTAACTAATTTGCGCAAGGAAGGACGTACGTTGTCGTTTCGCGCGTTAAAATTTTGGATAGGATTTTATTTGAGCTAGCTAGTTTTAATGTTGCGAGCTTCTAGTCTAAATCAAAAAGGAAAATGGTATTTTGCGTCTTCAAAATGCATTTTGAACAACCCTGGTCAAAACAAACCCGCTTTAGCATTAAATAGGTGGGTTTACTGATGTATAACTGGGTAGTAAGTCACAGGGGCAGGGCGATGTTAGGATTTTGTTTTCAGAAGTACTTGAGATGGCGCCACTAGTACGTTTTCGCTACAATTTAGCAACTATTGGTGCCATCCAGGGCCGTCTTAAGACCTTTTGGGGCCACGGGCTAAATTATTTCATCAGACCTTTGCGATCCCCAACGGTCAGCCTTTGTATGTCCGTTGTCTAAATTCAACTACACAATTATCAAACCAAAGCTTTTAATTTCAAAAGTACAACATAGTCCTACTGAAAATAAGATTTTTACTGACAGTGACTCGCTGTTAGGTTTTAGAAATTGTTGGTACCGTATGATGAGCGATGTGGTGATGAGTCAAATTACTTTAGACGTAACTAAAAGATACATAATATTAAATGAGTATAAATAATATTTAATTAACTAATCCCTTATCCCTAGAGTAGAGGCGGTATGGATGGTCTTTCCAGGGCCCCCAAACTGGCTGGAGACCCTGGGCTGTAGCCCACTTAGCTAATGCCTTAAGACGGCCCTGGCGCCATCTCTCGATTGAAAGAAGCTGAGAAAATCCGAGTTTTGGTTTACCCCTGTAAAGCAAACTCAGCGTCGAACGAACTGTAAACCGACCTATAAGTGTGACACTTCCTATTCTTCACATGCAAAAGTTTTACTGAGAGCTATTCACAAGACAGACTGCATTACAGGCTTCGTCGCCGATTTGCGTCCGCTTGCTAACGCGTCACACGTAGCCTTTGACAGCGCCTTCGTTACTAGCTTTCAGTAAAATATTCCCCAAAAGTGACAAACTTATGGAACAATATTATAGATTTATGTTTGTAGTTATAGACCACCTTTATTAGTATATGGTAGTAGCATAAGTCTATAATTCTGTTCCATAAGTGTTTCTCATTGAGCCACATATGGTGATCCAAGGGACAACGCAACACCCTGTATTTTAATAAAAGATATGCATAGAGTTACGGCATCACAATAAGAAAATCAAAATAGCTGTTAGTAAAAGTAACATAATAACAATAAGTATGACAATTAACGAGATTTACAACCAAACCGATTTTCATAGTTATTGCGTAATCAAGATGTTTTCTCAGCAATACCGAGCCCTCTAGTGTCTAAAATACGCGAGACTTCCGCTAAGCCGAAATATCTGGTTTCCGATAGATAGGCGGAATATTAGGCTAAAATTAAAAAAGTTTTTCTCGGCGCCACAAGCTCGTGTTTTTTTTATCACGCACGATTCGCACGCGGGCTTCAAAACAAAGCCAAAGCCCCTCGCGACTCCAGAACGTGCTCTCCGATATTAGGCTTAAATTTTTTATCAAAAAGTAGTCATCCATAACGGTAAGTCGCGAGTCCAAGTCACAGCTTGAAGAGAGTATCAGTGCCGAAAAAAGGTTTGGTTAGAAAATTAGCATTAAAGCAATAGGAAGTGTCATACATATTGTTATTATGTTAGTTATGCTCTTAGTAAAAGCTTCGCGTGTGTCATACACTTTGACTTATGATAACAATAAAAGGAGTGAAAAATTGTCAAAATATTTAATTTGATTTTGAAGGTCGAGGTTTTCTAAGCCATCAAATGCATCTATCAGATAATTATCTACATTTTATTCTAAATTAAACCATGTCATCCTATATTAGTTATGACAAAGCCCGTAATTTACATCACTAAACACGAAATTACAGGTTACAAGTCAATTTTATTGCATCATTGCATGAGTCTATCAATTTTATTTTTTAAAACGAGGAAAAGTTTTACCAGCTTCTCCGAGGTCACTGTCACAACACTAACTACACTAACATTTTAAACTGTCTACCCCAGTACTTCAGCGAAGCATACGTCAACTTAAATTAATGTTATGATTAAAATGAGAATAATAACGCTTGGGGTGATGAATAGTTTATGACTCAGCCAAAAAACCCATCATGTAGATATCAATCACGTGACGTCGCCATCTCAACCGTAGAAACGTTGAATTCCACGCCCCCCTTAACGCCCATCAATCCTTGCTTTTGAACAGTAGCCGCCATTTTAATAATATATATATATATATATATATATATATATATATATATATATATATATATATATATATATATATATATATAAGTAACATAATAACAATAAGTATGGCACTTCCTATTGCTTTAATGCTAATTTTCTAACCGAACCTTATTTCGGCACTGATACTCTCTTCAAGCTGTGACTTGGACTCGCGACTTACCGTTTTGGATGACTACTTTTTTATAAAAATGTAAGCCTAATATCGGAGAGCACGTTCTGGAGTCGCGAAAGGCTTTGGCTTTGTTTTGAAGCCCGCGTGCGACTCGTGCGTGATAAAAAAACACGAGCTCGTGACGCCGATAAAAACTTTTTTAATTTTCATCATTTTAGCCTAATATTCCGCCTATCAATCGGAAACCAGTCTCGCGTATTTTAGACACTAGAGGGCTCTGTGCTGAGAAAACATCTTGATTACGCAATAACTATGAAAATCAAGTTTCGTTGTAAATCTCGTTAATTGTCATACGTATTGTTTTTATGTTACTTATGATATAAACTTTATATAACATCCAAAATTAAGCACCGTTATCAATGAATTTCGGATAAAAATATATACAATTAGATTAAGTTAATCCAAATCACCTGTTCTTACACGTGGATAGAGCGGTTATGTAACAAACCGGCTTTCGTAAGAGGAAATATTTTGGAGCCCTAGCTATTATATAAGGTTGACGAGACGAGGAAATAATCATTCGAAACCAGCACAGCGCCAGTAACTAGTACCTTCGTTCTTGGTCAAAAATGAATAGTTATATTTTAGTGGTTTTAAGTTTGGGATTTGCAGCCCAGCTCAGCGATGCTCAGATGTTATTGCGTGGTTCTTGTCCCAACGTGACCCTTCAAGAGAATTTCAACGTACTAAAGGTCAGTCGTGAGAATGCCAAGAATAAATATCCCTTTTCAAAGAATACCTAAAATTGAAGTTCCAACTTCAACCAGTAGCGGCGCTAAGGTTTTTTCACAGGTGGGCTAATTATTTTGTGGCCTCTAAGAATTTTGTGGCCCTTACAACCATGGAGTGTAGCTACACTCCATTTTACAAATTTAGTGACCCCTTAGCGAGAAGAGCAAGGTCATTTTCTTGGTGCGGCTCTCGTCGCGTTTACTGGACCCCCTATGACCTGGTATCCGACCTGGAGGGGACACGTGCATGCCCGGGGTATTTCCCTAAATTCCCTTTCTTTTTTTCTATTGTCCATTCAACTTTCTCTCAATTTCCGCTCCCTTCCTCCCCAATCTATCTGTTTATGGTCTACTATCTTATTGAGTAATCAAATTGATTTTGAAAGTTTTTTTCCAGAAAATTTTTCTTGGCAATAAAACAAATTTCTAGAGATAAAGAAAATTCATAAATTCAAATATGTGGCCTCTTAATTATAAATATGTGGCCCTTTTAATATAAATATGTGGCCCCTCTCAGAAATGCAGGGGGGCTAATGCCCACTTCAGCCCACCCTTAGCGCCGCTACTGACTTCAACTTGCGTTTTTAGGGCTAGATTCCATCTGAAAGCCAAAACCACGTAACATTTTGGCGGGCATTTTGAAAAATATTGATTTCAGGGTGGCTACAGTATTTTGAATATTTCATATTCAAATTCCAGGACTTCTCCTTGACCATTTTTAGAAATTTTCCTTGACCTTTTTAAGGCCAATATTAGACAATTTCTAACTTTCTTTTAAAGGCCTAGGTTATTTTCTGCCTGTCCCCCTTTAAATTAACTTAGTGGAGCACAAATACCCTGGTGGTAGGCCAACCGCTGAACATGTTGGACTAATTTAAAGGGGGATAGGCAGAAGAAAACCTAGGCCTTTAACGATAGTTAATAAATTTAACTTGTATTTTTCTATATAGATTATGTTATGAATAATATAATAGCCATGGCACCACCTTAGGCCTGAGTCATCCAGCGACTTTTACAGCCACTAATTCAGGTGGCCGGGTTACAATGCGTAGGAGGGTGGTGGCAAGCCCTTCATGCCACGCGATAAGTTTTAATGGAAAGGGAAACCGAAGAGCTCGAGGAAAAACCCCTTTAACCAGTGAAGAGAGAACTTGCAAACTCAACGAAGGAGTTTTTCCGAGTTTTCACCCCGTGTCATAAGCTGGCCTCGAACCCGGCTCCTCTTGTTGCGAGGCTAACAACTCCGTCACCGCACCAAACAACAAATATCTTTTTATTGAAAAGTTTCAAAATCAAACACTTCCTTAAAGGAACTAAGTAATAATCGAAGAATTTATCAGAGAACTATAAACAAATAACCCTTAATAAAATTTCAAAATAAAATGGAAATTCCCTAAATTTTACTTTTTACCAATTCTTAAAATTCCATGACTTATAGTAACGGCCCGTGCGTTATAAAAATTTCATAAAATCGTGAATATTTATCACAGAACTATATAATTTCAAAATAAATTGAAATTCCCTAAATTTTACTTTTTACCAATTCTTAAAATTCCATGACTTATAGTAACGGCCCGTGCGTTATAAAAATTTCATAAAATCGTGAATATTTATCCCAGAACTATATAATTTCAAAATAAATTGAAATTCCCTAAATTTTACTTTTTACCAATTCTTAAAATTCCATGACTTATAGTAACGGCCCGTGCGTTATAAAAATTTCTTAAAATCGTGAATATTTATCACAGAACTATATAATTTCCAAATAAATTTAAATTCCCTAAATTTGACTTTTTACCAATTCTTAAAATTCCATGACTTATATTAACGGCCCGTGCGTTATAAAAATTTCTTAAAATCGTGAATATTTATCACAGAACTATATAATTTCCAAATAAATTTAAATTCCCTAAATTTGACTTTTTACCAATTCTTAAAATTCCATGACTTATATTAACGGCCCGTGCGTTATAAAAATTTCTTAAAATCGTGAATATTTATCACAGAACTATATAATTTCCAAATAAATTTAAATTCCCTAAATTTGACTTTTTACCAATTCTTAAAATTACCTGACTTTTAGTAACGGCCGTGCGTTATAAAAATTTCATAAAATCGTGAATATTTATCACAGAATACTGCGATTTTCGCCATTTGGATTAGAATTAATCATGTAATTTAAATGGCTTTTAAAGAAAAAACCATTAGGTGAGTTTTGGATTTCAGACCCAAGAACATTAGTCTAAAAACTCCTATTTTATTTATTTGTGGTAAATCTAGGTACAAGACGAAGACATATTAAGCATATCTATGATATCTTGCAGTTCTATAGGATTTTTACTTTTGCCTTAGTATCGTCCAATAGTAATTATCTTCGTCGTGTACCCTCTTTTACCAATGAAACTGTTTTATTCGTCATTAACTACGCACTTGGCCCTCTAGGCCCCTTCGCGAATCGACGTTCGAAACCAGTATCTTGTCAACCTGTTTTGATCCCACGATAACAGAAAATTGATAAGGCATAAGTAACATTTCAACTATCAGTTTGTATATAAGGAAAAATCATAACCAAACGGATTTTCAAGGCTATTCGCGACCGAATCTATAGCTACGCCCCCTTTGGTTCGCCATTGAAACCTAGATGGGTTGCGGCTAAAGCAGACGCTATTAGATTTTCCTCATCGTTATTCGTAAATCTACTTCATAAATAATGATACTTGCATTGCAATATAATTTTGGCATCGTTTGCTTATATTTTGATAAGTTGATTTTAAGAAAAAACGTTCTATGACTTTTTTATTTGTCCGTATCAGACGCTAGATCATAGGCGCTAGCGCCGTTACGCCATAGTACAATCAAGGTTTAGGTCTAAGCGTAGAGCCCCCTAGTCTTTAAATATGCTTGCTTAAAATGGCGAAATTCCAGGACAATAACCCCAGTCGCTGGCAGTCGGAGTTCGGCGATAATGTCAGTGACAAAAAAAGGTTTGGTTAGAACAGTGCTCACCAACAGATGGAGCCCACCACTGATGAAATCAATGGAATTTTCACTTTCGGTTTAAGAGAAAAACATATCAGGCTTGTTGGTTTATTATTTGAAAAATCATTATTCTCGGGACATATGCTCATCTTCGGGACACGCGAGTTTGGAGTTTTTACGCTTTCCTTACGTAGACCCCAGGGGCGGATTTAGGCTTGGTCATTATGGGCCCCGTTCAATCCAAGGGCCCCTTTGCGGTAAGAAATAAAAAAACATACAATTTAAATAAAAAAATTAAAAATGGCGAATGAGTTTCTACAACTAACCCCAAATTGGGTAAGCCCCAAACAGTGTTAGTCTAGGGCCCGCAAAGTTAACGGTCCGCCCCTGATAGGCCCCCACCAAAATCTGCCTAAGGCCGCACCTTCAGTAAATCCGTTACTAGGTTACAATATTATAATTAAAACAATTGGGAGTGTGATATGTTACTTATGGTTAAAGGGAATATAACCTGCAAAGCAATCTTTACGGAAGACCCCTTTAATTTTTCAAATTTCCCTGTGCAGTGGCGCCAAACATTTTTAAATCCAAAGGGAAGAGCGGCCAAGGCTGCAAAAGTTGGTGTTCCACACCAAATACCTGAGGTTATATTCCCTTTAAAGGGAGTAAAAACTTCCATCGATAGGGGATGGCGGAGTGGTTAGCACTTTCACCTCGCAGCAAGAGGAGCCGTGTTCGATCCCAGCTTGTGGGACTGGGTGAAAACTCGTAACAACACCTTCTGCGTTGAGTTTGCAAGTTATCTCCCCACTGGTTTAAGGGGTTTTCCCCCGAGCTCTTCGGTTTCCCCTTCCATAAAAACTTGTTGAGGTTAACGGTAACAGTGAGTGTAGGGAGCTGTTGGCTCGCGTGGCATGCAGGGCTTTCCACCACCCTCCTACGCGATGTAACCCGGCCACCTGAACTAATGGCTTCAAAAGTCGCTTGATGACTTAGGCCTAAGGTGGTGCCTTGGGTATTAGCCTAACTGATTATTATAGGGATGATGGCGCTAGTTACGTTAAAACCAAACTGTAGCGCGTGTTAGCAGACGATCTTTCGATTTAGTTCATTTACTAGGTGGTTTTTTTTTCGCCTGTCCCAGGACAAAAAGTGTAAACTTTTTACCCTAAAACGTTTTATTCGCCTGTTCTCGGGATAAGATTTACCCTGTCCCGAATTTTGTTCGCTTGCTCCAAAGCTCAAAGGTTACACTTTTTACTCCTCCTCGAAAGTAGGTGTAGAGGGAGTCATCTAGCTTATATAGAAAATTCGTCTGCTTAAATTTCGTTTCACGAAAACATAACGGGTTTTGAACATCTTCACATGTGGCAAGCTTTTAATAACGAAAATCCAATTGTTAAATGCTAGTTTATGACTTTAAAAGTCGCTTGATGACTTAGGCCTAAGGTGGTTCCTACGTTTATTCCCATTCGACCGAAATCCCATTCGACCGAAAGAATTTAAAAATGTAGCCCAATTAGGTTAAGTTAGGTTCGGTTAGGTTAGGTTAGAGTTGGTTAAGTTTACTATTTCAGTTTTGGTTCAGTTACTTTTCTTGACTAGGTGAAGATAAAAATATAATTCATGCTCATTCCAAAAGCCAATTTATATAGCAGCGTTCGGTCGAATGGGACACATAAAAACCGCACGTTTCGGCGGAATTCGGTCGAATGGGACACCTCAAAAACCGCCGTCGGTCGAATGGGATATCGGTCGAATGGGACTAAAGCGGTTCCTAGGGTATTAGCCTAGCTGATTATTATTAAATAAATAAGAAAAATGAGTCATATATTGATGACCTCACCACCGGTCGCCATCTTAAAAACTAAACAAATAAATAACCTTTAACCTCTCCCTTCTTACTCTAACTCCAACTCATTTTTTTCGTCAAGAAAGAATTGGAGTAAAATGACGTCATAGGGCTACACTTTTTAACCTGCTCAAAAAACCCAGAACAGGCGAAAAAAAACCACCTACTAAGAGTGGAGCAGTGGCGTAACTAGGAACTCCGCCCTACCCCCCCGCGAAAAACGACTCGGAGCTCTTTTAAATAGCACCGATTTTAATCATAAACGTTTGGGGGCCCCCTAGTTCTCGCCCCCCCCCGCGCCACGGGGTCTGCGGGGGCGCTATTTACGCCACGGGAGTGGAGTTTTTTTTAATACCATTCCCTAAACCCTAAATCATCATCATCATCTACCAAATAAAATCAATATTACAATTATAGATAAATTCTGAAATTGATAGCGATAAAAAGGCTGTTTATTAAACCTTGGTAAACACAATTCTTTTTTCCCCTTTTTGAAGTGGAGATATGAACATCGTTTCATAAGTTAATGAAGAAAAATTCATTTTCTATTTACTTCAAATTAAGAAGGACAATTCTAGCTAATTTAAACGAAACTTTACGCGCCACAACATGTACTAGCTATATGTTAATTCCCCCCTTTTGTCATACCCGTTTGACTCTAGTTTTCCCTTAGTTCTTAACTCTACCGCCAGAGCGCACATTTAACAATCGCCTGAAGCATATATTCGGGAACGGGGTGTCCTGCAGCCTTGGAAATAACGGTGGTCAGGTGGTCAAAGACCAATTAATTAATTGCTCAGACCAGTTTATTTATTCAAAATTTGGGGGGTCACTGGTCACCGTGTCCAGTTTATTAATTCGAAATAATAACAAAAAACAGAAGGTGACCAGTTTAATAATTCCAAATAATAGGAGATGAATTTAAGGTTTATATCAATTTTGATTTCCCTATTCACTGGATTTCTATGTACAGCGACTCCGCTTACTACCGCCGCGGCCGCACGTCGAGGTTTTATGTAGAGTCCCTTCGCTCGCATCCCTCGAACGAGTCGAACTGTCTAACCCCCCTCTGGCGTCAAACCCTCAATCCTCTAGTCTCGCTTTAACCCGAGTACGGTAGGCCTAGGAGGATTCAAGTGTACCTGGAGAAGAATCCGGGGGGCCACTGGAGAGGCTGCTCAAAGCCTCAAACCCTTGGACATAAAACTACAACGGAGCCATCTAGTGGGGGAAATGTGAACTATGACTACGTGTTTGGTTTAGGAAATAGGAACTGGATAAAAAATTATATTTTGGCTCACTCCTGTAATCCCAGGCGTCCGGGAGGCAGAGTTTGTGGAAGGCCGTGTGAGGACGACCACTAATCCCCCAACGGGTGGTTGTCATACTTCCGCCACGGGTGTCCCAACCCTATCCCCAAGTATCCCCCCGTTGGCGTGGCCGTAACACATATCTCGCACCTGATTAATCAAATGGACGAGCGGACTGTATTGTCCCACCCGTCACAATAAAAAAAAAATTATATTTTTATGGCACCTAGAATCGCTACGACAGTTGTCAAAGCAACAATATTTCCCCATAATTAAATTTAAAACTTAACATTCATTGCAACTTTCTTTGAAATTATATAGTTTTCGGGCAAATTTCTTCGACGTGGCCTAAGCTAAAAACCGTTAAAGTTCGAAATACTGTCTAGCAGACGAATGTTTTGGTAACTCCTAGGTTACTCTGAAGCTTTGTAGGTGGCGCTAAAAACGTTATGTCCAAGTATTTGACACACCAGGCGACAGCTGTAGCCGAGCCGCGAGGCATTGGTCGGGGGGAATACAAATTTCTTCTCCACGTACACTTGAATCCTCCTAGGGTAGGCTACCTGGCTACGCAGTAACGAACCGGGGACTCTGGAGTTACGGGGCCTAGAGAAAGATAGATAATACGGTAAATTACGAGGATCTTCTAGGTAGTAGTCTTAGGTGATTTGGTACTATATTGTACTATTCTTGTGGTACTCATAAAATAAAGTTAACTATTGTGAATACGTGTAAAGTTAATGTTACCAACATAATTTAACTTCTAAACATGTAGTATAGGTTTTTTTAGGCTTATAAATGACATTAGAACATTTTATATAAGACCAGTTTAATAATTCATAGGCTAGGGGGTCACTGGTCATAGGGACCAGTTTCATAATTCATATGCTAAGGGGTCACTGGTCATAAGGACCAGTTTAAAAAAAAACCTTATTTCCAAGGCTGGTGTCCTGTGTTAATTAGTCCATGGCGCTAGTTACGTTAAAACCAAGCTGTATCACTTGTTAGCTGACGATTCGGTAGGCCTTTAATTCATTTGCTAAATTTCAAGTCGTTTTTCTTTGACGCAGTACACGGGCAAATGGTTCGAAATCGAACGTTCTTTCGCCATCTTCCAACTTGGACTGAAATGCGTCACCGCCGAATACGAAGTCGCCGATGTTAACAAAATCACCATCCTGAATAAAGGCGTCGATTCCACGTACGGCAATAAACCTTATTGATTCCTATGTGGCAAGGCTTAACGAGTTTAAAATAGGGGGCCGTTCAGAAAATACGTAATTACATAATTCTCTACCAGAACCTAAATTATCTATTATTTTTAAGTAAACTAGTAATTTAATACTTGTTTTTCTCATTTATAATAGTTTAATTAGTTTTCTAGATGTAAAAGAATTAATAGGCCTTTCTACAAAATAAGCTATGCTTGCTGAACTTATTTTTATATAGCTCATTCGTCACGAAATACGTAGAAGTTCAGTTCAGTTTAATCTTAAAAACATGGTGCCTCGTCGAATTTACTCTTATGTCCAGGGCTTTTCGTAGTAATACGTCATCGATACGTCACCCGTGACGAAGCAGCAACATCAAAACAATAAGGCCAATGTTATTAAATTCACTTATTTTTTTTTAATAATTCAGGGGGATAAGTATTTGTTAGGTAATAGACGCTTCAATAAAGCATCTTCAAGGAAAGTGCACATAAGTAATATTTCTGAGAGCCAGGACCTGCATGTTACTGTTTATATAGTGCTTGTTGAAATAATGGAAACTTATCACTTGTACCACGTATGCAACAAGTGTTTCCTTTTAACCAGATAGCTTTTTTTTTTCATATTAAGCCTTAGCCAAAACACGACGTTCTGTTTACAGGTGAAAAGTTTCCATCATTTCAACAAGCACCAAATAAACAGTAACTCGCAGGTCCTGGCTCTAGGAAAAATTACTTCTTGTCAAATTATTTGCAGAGGTTTTATTTAAGCGCCTATTTAAGGGTAGGGATCAGTTAGAGAAATAAGGCACTATCACAGGCCAATCTCCAGTTTAAAAATTAGCTGGGCCAGTTTAAAAATTAAATGCTCGGGGTGTTAGTGGCCCTGGTGACCACTTAATGAATTCAAAGTTTTTTCCCTTCAAGATTTTAGTTCATTAAAAAATAATATATTAATCCCTAAAATTGTTTTGTCTTTGCTTCTATGCTGTGTGCTTGGCCTGGTGTCAATTGTGCGTCTGCGTGGGTGACTGGGTGTCGTTAGTCTGTCTACTCTACACTCTACACACAATATAGAAGAAACGAATTTAGCAGTTAGTTCGGGTGGGGTCTATAGCACATATTGTCAAGAATAGATAATTTGACCATAAATTATAAAAGCCTTATTTTGAAGGTTAAAAATGGTAAGTGGCCAATGACCAGTTTTTTAATTAAACTACCTAGGCTCTACTGGCCACAGGTTCAGTTTAAAAAAAATCTTTAGTTCTCACCCTGGTAGGGATCTTGCCAAATGTTACTCAAGATTACCATGGGGAGGGGGTGTTGGAAAAGCCTAAACAAAACTTGCAAACGGTAATTTTACCTTACTAAGCTGAAATCCTAGCAGACGACTCATTGTTTTAAGCTTGTTTAGCCTTGCTGAGTATATATCGATAATAAAGTGTAGTAATTTTTATTTAATGATTTTAATTGTTACTAAATTTTAATTAAAGTGGAACAGTAACGGCCATCAAAGGTGAAGGAGTTGTGGATGATACCAAGAAACCCGCCGTACTCAAGGTCAAACTAGAGGGCGGAGGTAATGAGTAACCATACTAAATACTTTGTGTCCTTAATAATAATGAATCTTTATCGCAGTTCCTTTTGCCGTGCCTTACAGCGTAGTGTCAACCGATTATGACACCTACGCTATTGTTTTCAGTTGCATAAACTTGGATCTAGTCCATACAGGTATAACGACCAGTTTAAGTTTTACCAGAAGTTTTATATAAATGCCTTGAGGGGAAGTAGGTAACTACACGTTTTCGGGCTGAGTGACTCGCGAATGTGAACATTTAAAAAGAACTAGAAACTGACCAAAAATAGTGCGTTCACAAATGGGCCGTGGGCGTAAAACATGCTATTTACAGTGTACATAGAGCGGCCAACGCGAGAAACTTTTAGCCAGGCCCGTTAAGAGACGGCGACCAAATTACCGGGGCCCCTGCAACCCGGGGGCCCCTGATTTGACCAAACGAGGTAAAGCTATCACCATTAGTAACGTCTCTCTTAGGGCCCGGAATTATTTTTTAACTAGGGCCCTGTACGTGGCTCTATATAAACTGAAAAACATAATTGCTATAAAAATCCCGTATAGAGTAATATCGGCATGACGTATGTCGACGTCACCCATGCTTTTTCCTATTGATAAAAACTACCGTCAAAATGGCGGCCATAGCTCAAAGCTACAGAGCGATTCTACTCTATTCAGCTATTATTAAAATTTTAGCAGACGACGGTTTTATATCCATTTTCAAGGTCAACAATGACTATTAGACCCGTATCAATTGGTCAATCCATTTTCGTTATTTCTTTAGTTATTGCCATAAAAAAGCATTACAAATTTTAAGTTTAAGCACAATGGAGTTAGATTCTTCGTTCCGAAGGGCTTTTTTATTAACTTCTGGTACAACAACTCCCAAACAAATTAATTATATCGTACTGTTTACGTAATTATAGAAAACGTCTGGATTTTGGCCAGGAAACCCACATTGCCCGCTGAAAAGATAGCGGAACTGAAGGAAATCATAAAAAGGAACGGAATTAATCCCAAACATCTGAACCCCACTTCTCAGTCGTGTTCATCCGAAGAAAAAGAACAGAAAACCGAAAATTAATTTCGTTTACTCCTGAAGACTTTTTAATTTTTATAAACCACAATCGTTATTGTTAAATTTTCAATAAAATAACTACCGTTAATGATGTTGTGAAACAATAGAATTACATTTGGTTTAAACTTATAACTATTTTCCCAAAAATTTTAAGTGCGTGCCAACATAAGCACATTATTGCAGGCCCGTACAGGGGGGGGGGCCAGGGGATGCTCAGCGCCCCCAAATGAGTACTTGAGCATCCCCAATTTACTAATTTCATAGGTGGGGAGATAAAAATGACTCAAGGCATTGGCACCCCCAAAAAGAATTTGAGCGCCCCCGAGTTTTGGCGGCTGTGTACGGGCCTGCATTATTGGCGGACTTTAAGCCTAATGTGTAATCTTTGCCATGTCGTCATACTGAGCGCTTACGGTATGCAGTAGCAAAGGCATGATTTTGGTTCTGGGGGAAAGGGAACCACAATTAAATAAATAAATATAAATATACCAAATAAAAGTAATTATAATAAATAAAAATAATAAATATAAAAAATTTAATTAAATTAATAATAAATAAAAATGATAATAATAAAATAAATAAGAAATATAATAAAAAATATTAATAATAATAATATAAATCAAATCAAATCAAATCAAAAATATTAATAATATCAAGAATGTATTTATTTATACTCAGGGAGAATGAATCGACCGAAATCCCATTCGACCGAATCCCATTCGACTGAATCCCATTCGACCGAATCCCATTCGACCGAGTCCCATTCGACCGAGTCCCATTCGACCGAATCCCATTCGACCGAGTCCCATTCGACCGAGTCCCATTCGACCGAATCCCATTCGACCGAATCCCATTCGACCGAATCCCATTCGACCGAAAGAATTTTAAAATGTAGCCCAATTGGCGGGGTGATTTGGTATTTTATTTATAAGGTATGTACTATCGAAGATCCATGTTTAGGTTAGGTTAGTTTAGGTTAGGTTACGTTAGGTTAGAGTTGGTTAAGTTTACTATTTCAGTTTTGGTTCAGTTACTTTTCTTGACTAGGTGAAGATAAAAATATAATTCATGCTCATTCCATTTTATTTTCAAATAAATGCATAGTACAAAGATATTAAAATGGCATATCTAAATTCATAGCTACTGCATCTAGTAGGGAGAGTGCTACTTCATTTTGAGATTTCAAAGGATTCTCGCGGTCTTTGTATTAGCTATCCGCTCCATTGCAAACGACTTCAGTAACTAAATTGAAAACATAGCAAAAGCCAATTTATATAGCAGCGTTCGGTCGAATGGGACACATAAAAGCGTTCGGTCGAATGGGACACATAAAAGCGTTCGGTCGAATGGGACACATAAAAACCGCACGTTTCGGCGGAATTCGGTCGAATGGGACTAAAGCGAATGAATATGTCGAGATTATCGACGGACACGTTGAGGCCCTAACCCCGTCACGCTAAGGGGGGGGGGGGTCTGGGGATGAAAAAAGGAGGCGATCTTATTTTTTGCGTCCTCACAGAGGAGGAGCGTACCGGGGGCCCCAACCATGGACTAACAAAACGTTTTGTTAGTCCATGGGCAACGGGTGCAATTGGAGAAACGCGGGTGGCGGAGTGGTTAGCACTTTCGCCTCGCAGCAAGAGGAGCCGGGTTCGATCCCAACTTGTGGCACTGGGTGAAAACTCGGAACAACTCCTTCTGCGTTGAGTTTGCAAATTCTCTCCCCACTGGTTTAAGGGGTTTTCCCCCCGAGATCTTCGGTTTCCCCTTCCATAAAAACTTGTTGAGGTTAACGGTAATAGTTAGTGTAGGGAGCTGTTGGCTCGCGTGGCTTGCAGGGCTTGCCACCACCCTCCTACGCATTGTAACTCGGCCACCTGAATTAAAGGCTTTAAAAGTCGTTCGATGACTTAGGCCTAGGGTGGTGCCTTGGGTATTAGCCTAGCTGATTATTATTTTTATTATTATTATAATCTCGACATATTCATTCTCCCTGAGTATAAATAAATACATTCTTGATAATATAAATAAAATATTAATAATATCAAGAATGTATTTATTTATATTTAGGAAGAATGATTATGTTACGACAATCGCCGGGCACGTTGAACGCCTTTCCCACGTCTCGCGCGGGGGGAAAGACAAAACGTCACCGTCGTTTATTACCATCGCGTTAGGTGACGTAAATTTTAAGCAGCCAATGAAATACCGGGACTATTCGTTTTATTTTAAGCGGAGGAGCGTACTGGGGGGACCAACGGGTAGATTGAGAGAAAGGCTAAAAACCGTCTCGACATAGACATTCTCCCTAGGTATAAATAAATACATTCTTGATAATATAAATAACAAAATATATATCATAATAAAAAATAAATACAATAAAAAAAGAAATAAAAAAATTATAATAAATATAAATAAAATAATAATAAATAGATAATAATAAATAGAAATAAAAAAATTATAATAAATATAAATAAAATAATAATAAATAGATAATAATAAATATAAATAAAATAATAATAAATATATAATAATAAATATAAATAAAATAATAATAAATAGATAATAATAATAATAATAAATATATAATAATAATAAAAATTAAAAATAGTAAATAAATAAATAAAAAAATAAAAAATAAAATATTAATAAATAAAAAATAAAAAATTGTATTAAATAAAATAAATAAAAATAATAAATAATAATAAAACTAATAAAAAATAAAAATTACTAATACTAATAAAAATAAAAATTTATAGTTAATAAAAATTTATAACTAATAAAAATTAATAAAATTAATAAATAAAAATAAAACAAAATGAATAATAAAAATAAATAAATTTTACATACAACCACATGTTATCGAACTAAATTAAAGCCTTATGGTACCAATGAACTTAAGGAATAACTTAAAAATAATGATATTATTATAATTTTTATTATTGGAAAACTCACCTGAATATTCTACAACAGAATATGGCACGCAACGATGATGAACTTAGCGCTAACTACTGCCACTACATTCAAGGCAATCAGTAAGTGGACGTCACCGACAGGTTTCGGAAATAAATTTGAGCTGCGCACGAATCCCCCTCCAACCAATAATCCGAAACTATTTACTAGCATTATCTGCATCTGCAATGGAATATCGGGCCGCGTTCAGTAACGGCAAACGGTTGGACCGCTACTGTACGACTTTTTTCACTTCCGGGATTGACGTCAAGTTTGCAAACGGAGAGTCAACGAAATAAGCGGCTGGAAGAGCCGCTTATTTTGTTGATAAACGCAATCGTGACGTCACAGCACGCGGGAAGGCTAGTTGCAGAGGACACGACAGACGATATTAAGGCTTAGTATGTTTGCACGTACAATATGCGATTGATAATTTATGAAAGGATAAAAACTTCGTTAGATTTGCATATTTAATAAAACAATGATGATATTTACAATCAATGATGATATTTTAGTCCCTGAAGATGTTTTGCTAAGCAGAACGAAACTAGTCGGACTCATTGTAAATATCATCATTGTTTTATTAAATATGCAAATCTAACGAAGTTTTTATCCTTTCATAAATTGACAGACGATATTGTATAAAATTTACAACAATCGTAAAAAAGCGTTCAACAGACCTGGCGTCACTGACAAGGAGAGTACCCGAGGTGTTTATTGCCGATTTAGTTCAAAGTCGGCCGTATGTGGACCTATATGAGGTATGAAATTTCCCAAAAGGAGACGTTGCACTACCCATTCGATTTGCCATGGCAACCGAAAATGTTTTGGACCACTTACAACCAAAATAAGATTTTTTCCTTATTTTACCCAAAATTTGTTACAAATTTCCCTAAAAATGTTTCAATTTACCCAAACTTGATGAAATTTACCTAAATGTGGTCCAAATTACACATTTCGTGATTTTCAAAAATTTTCAAAATTTTCGTAGCTAGGACCCTGTGAAACCGAGAAAATCCCATGTTTTTTTAAATGGAGATTTTATTGTTTTAAGTGATCAAAAACATTTTCGGTTGCTATAGCAAAACGAATGGGTAGTGCAACGTCTCCATTTGGGAAATTTAATATCTCATATAGGTCTACATTACGCCCGACTTTGAACAAAATCGACAATAAACCCCTCGGGTACTCTCCTTGTTAGTGGAGCCTTAGAATGTAGATGTTTCACATTTTTATGGCAGCCTAGTTGGGTACTTCTCCCGCAAGAGACATTGTACACTTTTGTTATTACCTTAGTGAAAAGCCACTATGGACAGTAAGTGTAGTGAGCTGTTGGCACTCGTGGAACAAAGGGCTTGCAAACACTCTCCTACGTAATTTAACCGTGATCTGGTAAGTTAAATTAATAGGTTGTTTTTTTCCACCTGTCCCTGGACAAAAAGTGTAAAATTTTAACACTAAACCGTTTTATTCGCCCGTCCTCGGGGTAAGATTTACCATGTTCCGAATTTTGTTCGCTTGTTCCAGAGCTCAAAGGTTATACTTTTTACTCCTAATCGTAAGGTGTTCTTCGTCTGTTTAAATTTCGATTCACGAAAACATGACGGGTTTGAATACCTTCACATGTGGCAAGCTTTTAATAACGAAAATGCTATATAATGACTTTAAGGTCGCTTGATGACTTAGTATAATTCCCAAGGCACCACCTTAGGCCTAACTGATTATTATTATTAAATAAATGAGAAAAATGACTCATATAGTGATTACCACACCACCGGACGCCATCTTAAAACAAAACTACGGTTGCTGCGGCAAATAAATAACCTTTAACCACTCCCTTCTTACTCCAACCCGTTTTTTTCGTCAAGTAATGGCGTTTTCCATTGGAGTCCTCTGAGCGCTCCTGGAGCGCTCCTAAATATAAAACATGTTCCATTGGGACAAAAAGGGCAACTCCAAAAAGGAGGCACGTCTTCCATTGGCACTGTTGCTCCCTCGCGGATTGATCCGAGCTGCCCCAACTCGAGGGACGGGGCAACCAAAAAAGAGCAATTTTTAAGCAAAGTGACTCCGAGAAAAATTCGTATTCCATTGGGAGGGCTGGAAGTCTAGTCCTCCGAGCACCTAGCGGAGTTCTCCGTGGTAGAGCGATGACGTAGAAGGCAAATCCGGATCACGCTCGGAGCAGTCCCAATGGAAAACGCCATAGGGCTACACTTTTTAACCTGCTTAAGAAACCCAGTACAGGCGGAAAAACAACCTACTGTAATGGCAGCCGTTTCAAGGCGGGGCCTAGTTATGACGTATATGCCTACGACATTACGAGCAAGCACCCAATAGATAGACATAGATTGGCTACTATATTTCGTAGGCCCTAAAAGCCTAGCCGATTGTTATTTGTTAGTACTAATAGTTATCCCTAAGTATAAATACGTTCACGTTCGTTAATTTTAAACAATGGTCATACACCTTGGTCAATTGTATATTAAAACCCTTTATTCATAATGATAATTTAAATTTAAACTAAAATACAACAGTTAAATGAGGTAGGCCTATAATTATTGATCAATTAAATTAATCATCGAGTACTGGTGGGGCAATTACAGGAAGCCACAAATAGTTTAGTGTTGTCTATATTCTTGCTGGCAACGAATTTTCTCAGCGCCTCCTCAGTCTGTTTCGAAATGCATTTGACCCGAGTAAATATCCATAGATATTCTATAAATGGTATAAAAATTTAGTCACAACAACTCCTTAATTTAAATGGGACACAACATCATTTGAATTTTTAAGAGATATCCCCGATATTAACCAGAATTTGATTGGTCGGATCTGCTATCACTTATACGTGTCGAATTTTTCAAATGAATTGATACTACGGCCCTGTTTACTTAATTTATTCGGTTTACTGTTTCTCACTAGTAGTTGGCTGCTTGCATAGCATATGTGTCTTGCAGCGAGCCAGCTTCCAGTGAAAGGCAGAGTATGCCGAATAACTATGTAGTCAGCCTTTAAGTCTAATATATCGAATATATTTATACCATAGACTAAGAAAGGTTTAAACCTATCTTAGTCTATGTTTATACGGGAATCATGGTAAAAAAATAATCCCCAGCACGAGAGAAAACCGGGATTGAGTTGGGAGTATAATACTTCTAGAGACACAATTGCTATAGGTTCTTGGCCTAATAGTAATATTAATTCATAATTACGAGTGTGCGAGTCCCCAGTTTGTACGCAATTGAAAGCTATAGAAACTGTCTTTGGATTGATATGCACGACTACAAAATGCTGATTGAAAGCTAAAAACAGGTACTGGATCAATATTTAGGGTCCAAAAGCGTCTCTAAAATAAGACAAAGACCTACCAAAGCTAGGAACATTAACAGCCACGCTATTAGTAGTCTGATCATATTTAACATTAGCGGTGTTTTGGTATTTGTTACCACTGCAAAAATGATACGACTCAGAATTGAATTAACCACTACTAAATTTGATTACCAATCTTACACCATATCCAAACCAACAGCGGTGACGTTATAATCATCCGCAACTTTGGTGAATGTTATGGTTAGACACTTCACGAAGAGATCAGCTATGTCCGGAGATTTAGAGGACACATACCAAACACCAGCCAACTGAAAACAGCTAACACGCTCATATTGCCGTAATGCTTCGTTAGATTTATTAAAATATACTTACGTCGGGCATTTGGAAGTCTTTCATCATTGATACGTTAGGACACTTTCCCAAACGCGAAGTTTGGCTTCTAACTATGTCAATTAAAACCGCCACTAACACTAGCCTTACAAACGGATACATTACAGAAACAATATGAACTTTACAGTAAAGATGCTTTGCTATATCTATTTATGAATGTTGCCATTCTACGGTTTTTATATGATAACTGAGCCGAGTTTTTTATAATTATGAAATGCAAACAACATTCTTTCATAAAAATATAAATATGCAAAGAGATTTTCCATTTCCACCAATCAAGATAACTTCATTTTTCGCGCCTCGCCGTTATAGTGGCGACATCTACGAACAATCGTTACGTAGTCCTCTGAGACTCAAGCGCCATCGAACGGTCCCCCTACGATAAACGGCCATTTTGGGCATAAATTTTTACTAAATCTTAAGCTTAAAGGTAACTGCTTATTAACAGTTAATTATACAATTTAACGTTTGAATTATTCCGTAATGTCTACTTTTAAAAGGCAAAAAATGAAGGAAGAAGGGACTTCTTCCGTGGCTGGTACGCGAGAAAAAAAGGTAAAACGAACCTCGAGCAAAGGCCCTTTGGACGCACCGGCTACTGGGACTCCAGCGCCGTTAGTGGTAATGGTAGACCCCTTTTTGTTGGAAGAGGAGGAAGCTCAAAATCGAAACAGCGAGGAAGATTATGAACTTTTCACCGAAATAGTATCGAATATGAAAACTAATTTGAAGAAAATAAAAGATGTCCAAAGGAACAAAGATTGTGAGGCTGAAGTGGCTGAATGTAAAGTCGAAACGTCAATGATGTTTTTAGAGCTTAAGAAATTGAACAGACTGGATAAACATCGTTGGAAAAAGAACAGAGATTTGGTTAACGAAGTAAAACAAAAAGTGGACAACTATCATCTGCAGCTTCAAAATCTGCTATATGAAGTTATGCATTTGGAGAAAGAAGTTACCAAATGTTTAGAGTTTCATTCTAAAGATGAAGATATCGATTTGGTTCCTGTAGAAGAGTTTTATAAAGAGGCCCCAGCTTCTATATCGCGACCTGAAATAACCAAAGGTGATGCGCATCAGCAACAACTGGCTCAATTAGAATGGGAACTGGAGCAGCGAAAGCGATTAACAGAAAAGCTTGAAGAGATGGAAAAGTTAAAAAAGAATTACATGAAAGAAATTGACAGCAAAAAAGAATGTCTTGACAGTCTGCTACCGACTTTGAAGAATATAATTGAAGCTAGTCAACCACTGCACGGCGAATTGGGAGTTCCTTTACAAATGACTGAATTGAAGCATAAAGCTGCGGAATTCCTACCAAGACCTCTATATGTGCTTTACGTTCAAGGTAATGCGTATAAAGAGACATGTGATAAGCTATTAGAAGTTGATATTGAAGGCAATGTGGAAGAAGCCAAAGTTATTCAAACAAAAACTTACGATATTGAAGAAGATAGCGTTGATTCTGATCAGGAAGAAGTAGTTACGAAAAAAAGGCACAGAAGAGCTACTTTAGATAAACGCGGTTCAGATTCAAAGAAATATTTGGCTAAACATCCATTGAGCATCGTAATGGTAGTTCACACGAATAAGGATATCGATTTGTCATTAAAATTTAGCTATATGTTACACCTTCAAATTGTGACTACAAGTATTGCCGAAATAAAAACCAGTTTGGGGCCTGGTGTTATGGCTCATGCTCTACAGCCTCAAACTTTGTTGGATTGTTTATATTATCAAGATACAGGCAAGGAATCGCCAAATCCAGGAACAAGTTTCATTCTGGAAAAATTAAAAATGGAGAAGTTCGAAACCTTGATACCTCAAGTCGGATATCCGTATGTTTGGACACAAAAACTGGCAGGGCTTGAATTTCTGAATACTGAAAACAATGAGTCTTCATTTCAAAATGGGGCCATTATTCCCATCAAAAAACAACACTCGATAAGCGCATCATTCTTTGAAAAATGCGTGAAATGCATTCGTGAAAGGTTGATTGCAAGAATGAGCCTTCAAAAGCAGCTTCTGGCAATGGAGCAAAGAAACCTAACAATTCCTCCAGAAATTATGAGCCAGTTTCCACCTAAAACGTCTTGTAGATTGAAAGAATGGCTGTTGAGAACGTGGGATGAAGTTGAAAATCATCCAACCTGCAAAAGCATGAAAGAAGCTGGAATTATCACGGAGGAAGTTCCAGTGTATAGATTAACTATCGAAAGAGGATCTTCTAGTTTGAAGGCGCTGATTTTAATCTCGCCAGATTACCCGAAGGTTTTGCCAGTTTTCCTGTTAACGCTGAATTGGAAGGGAATGAAAACTAGTATAAGCAACAGTGGAATTTGGGAAATGGAGAGGGACATCAATATTGTCTTCCCGAACAATTTCTTTTCCGAAGATTATGACCCAAACTATGTTCTGTCATGCCAGATTCAACAACTACTCATTGACTTCGATATTTATTTAGAGACTGATGGATACGCAGATTCAGTTGAAGGGCCTAAAGAGTTTTCGCAAACTGTAGCCTTTACACGTGTATCAATGGGTCGTAACAGAAGCCGCCCTTTTAAGTATCTAGAAAGGCTCAGTCTGTTTACCCAAAGATAAAGTATATATGATTTAAAACTTATGTATAATACATAAAATAAATTTTTTTTGTTTAAATTTTTCATTTTTCTTCCAAAATTGAAATTTTTGTCAAAACATTTAGTTTCAGTCATAGAAATCTCATAGGTAACTAGAATGCTGCCGCCTACGGCTGAGCTTGACGCCAGTTCGCCTTGAACCTTCAGCCAATGAGAGGCCGTAGAGTGGTTCCGCCAAGGAGGATTATTATCCTCCTTGGTTCCGTTACTATAGCGGGAGATAGGGGACGTCATTCTCTCCGGTGACATTAAATTCTTGGCAGAACCGCTCTTAGAGCTCTGATTGGCTGAGATCTGGCGTAGTCTGCCACGGCGTTTGGGCCATTTGCCAGTTACACGGCAGCATTCTAGTTACCTATGAGATTTCTATGTTTCATCCCCATCCTTCATAACGGGAATCAACGTTCCTAGAAAATATAAGCTGGAACCAGCTTTGCAAACTGTGATTTTTTCAATAAATTAGTATCTTTACTGAATAACCCATCCAAATTTATTTTCAAATAACGCGCCAATTTCCGTTCTATAGTAGAAATCGGTAATTTTTCTTGGGCGGGAATTTGGGCTCTTTTGGGGTTAATCCGATTTTGGCTTGTGCGGGAATTTAGGCCGGTTTTAAAGTTGGTTTGTGCGAGATCTAAAATATTACTCTGGCCACTTTTTTTAAAGAGAGTAAATCGGATTTTGTCGTGTGCTAGCCAGAATTTATCAGCTAAAAAAAAAGGCCACAAGCAGCCATTTTGGAAAAACGTTTGTACTCCGTAAAATGACGTCATAGCGTTACTCTTTTTACGCTACTCCGAAATCACGGAACAAGCGAAAAGAAACCACCTATTAGTTACACCTAGGAGCTGTGTTTGTTCAAGGATTCTATATTATGAGATTATATATTTAAAAATATAGAATCCTAGGTTTGTTGCTCCTAGATTACACCCAATGAGGTAGAATATGAACAAACAAATCTGGGATTCGCGGGACACGTAGTAGGAGAATTAGGCTTAAGTTTCAACTTAATCCAATCGTGTTGGTGCCATCGGTTTCTATAAGCAGACACTTTTGCAAAATATATTAAGGTTTAGTTTACCAATAACACGATAGATGGCGCCAACACGATTTGATTAAGTTCATTTACTAGAGCGGCCTCGGAAACTCAGCAAACAGTGATGTTCCGGACGGTACAATTGTACTTTTTTAGTACGTTTTGAAATTTGAAGTACAAAAATACGTTTTGGATTTTTTTCAACGTATTTAGTACGTTTTTATTATTTTCAATGCCAAAATACAATTTTGGAATAAATGAATGGTTTTTATTACGTTATGAAAATTTTCGTATATAAATAAAAACGATTCTCGCGCAAAGAGTGGTCAACCATTGAAATACCCCAAATATTCCCCGTTTTTCACTCATTCAAAGTTCGTTGCACAGTAGGTGGTTTACAAAAATTACACCTGAAATACAGGCAGACTGCCAGTGGCACTTGGCAGTGGCCAGGTGGTTGTTCAAAGCTTATCAAACGGGGGTCAGTTAATATCCGGTAGTAGAATGGGGAAACTCGGCCCTAGCCGGGGATTCGGGGAATAAAAGATCTTACAAAAGAATGTGTTATCTCTTATTGAAGTGTCCCAACTTTCCCTCACTCTCCCGTCTTTTTCTGTTGATTGTTAAGTTCTTCTAATCCTCCCCTATATAAGTAGCTAATAGCTATGTCATGAGGGGAGTGGAAGAGGAATGCAGTAGAAACTAAGTCAATACCTTTCCAAACGAGAGGGGTTCCCCCATTTGTTATTATACTGTCTACCACGAACAGCTGAAAATTTGTTGGTCAAGTTTACTATCTCTTTTCTAATTTCCGGGTATTCTGGTCTTTGTGAGGGGGGGTGGGGTAAACTTTGGTCCTTTCGAGGATGTACTTATACGTAATTAACAAGTGACATCAGTCAATACTACTCTGACATTTTGACTCTGATATGCTTAATCTAGTAGTCCAGTCCACCACACTTTAATTCAAACGCCAAAACTAAAAGCATCAAAGCTTTTGAGCTCATATGTTTTCAATTTTGTTGCTAGTTTCTCTTTAAATTCGCAGTTCAATGTTATTACGAAAGTTTAGCTACTTGAAAGTTCAATTATGGATCGATTTTTAATTTAAACTAAAACAAAAACAACCAAAGTGCTCTTATTGAATAAAACAGACGGTGACGATTGCGACGAACCAGGAGTATCCGGATACACTAAACCAAAGAGACAGATAATTGCCGATGTTTTCCAAGAAGAAATACTAGGTGATGCAGAATCGTCTGATTCTAATTCCTACTTTAGCCATAGCGCTAAACGGATCATGGAATACCAAGAATTCCAAGACTTTGTGAAAGTTGAACCTCATAAGCTATTAACACCTTGCCAAACGCGTTGCCTCTCTTTAGGAGCTGTGGTTTCTAGAATGCTTGAACAATGGCCGGCTCTAATACTTTTTTTTTCAATCGGCTGCCCTAGAGGACAAAGTAGCTTCGGCTGCAACAATTCTTAATGCATTGAGAAACCCAACGAACAAATTATACTACAGTTTTTTAAATTAAATTTTAGGTCACATTAACAAAATGAACCTTATTTTTCAAAGCGAATCTCCAAGGATCACAAAACTGCACACAGAGATTAAACGATGCTGAGAAATTTTTTGCAAAAAAATATGTTGATGAAACTTCCGTCAGTAACATTTGTCCAAAAAATAAATCGAAACGGCTATCTCCCAGAAACGTCTATATCGGTACCAAAGCAGAAATAATGATTTCTGAAGTCAAAATTTGCCCAAATGATTTAACGATGTTTTATGAAAGAGTAACCGAGTTCTACGAGGAGCTGTGCTCCCAAATTAAATCCCGATTTTCATTCGATGATCTTTTTTTAACGAAAATATCGTGTTTGTAACCATATATCGCCGTATCTGGGGAGGTAGCGAGTCTTGTCCCTTTAGCTACGCAATTTCCCAACTAAGTTTCCGCTAAAGAATTAGAAACTCTAAACGAAGAGTGGAGAATGCTGCCAAATTTTGATTGTTTACAAAATCTAGGAAATAGTGATGAATCACTAGAGGGATTTTGGAATAAAGTTGGCCAATTTAAAAATTCATTAGGAAATCAAATGTTCCCTACACTCGCTCGTTTTTCAAAAGCGCTCATTTCTTTGCCGCACTCAAGTGCTAACGTTGAGAGAGTGTTTTCACACTACAAACTAATTAAAAGCGATCAGAGAAATTTGTTATCAACAAAAACTTGTAATTCCCTCATTTTAACTAAAGAGCTTATTGGAAAAACCACAACAGATAGATCTTGTTTTAACTGGGAGCCGCCGAGTCGTTGTTTGATTAAGAAAGCAATTCCCCCTGATCTTTAATTCGAACTTTATGTCTAAACAATTACATGATACCTGAAATTATGCCAAAAATTTGTATTCAATTATTAATTATTTCATTATCGTATTAAACATTTCTAAATTGCTATTGGAGTTATTCTTTTTAATTAAATTAAAATTCGCGCCTATTTTATAGATATTTCTTGCCATTTCGTTTGAATTTTAAAAAAATTGGCGCCTTTTCCGTGTGAAAACTCTAGATGGCGCTCGCAGCGTCGACTAAAATACGTAAAGTACGTTTGCTCCTCAGAAAGTACGTTTTGTTTAGGGTAGAAAATACTTTCTTAAATCTAACAGGAACATCACTGTCAGCAAATACTGTCCCGGGAAACGGTAGGTCCTGGAAGTCGGATTTGGATCTCAATTTATTCTACCTCATTGGTTACACCATAAGTAACATAAAAACAATAAGTATGACAACGCAACACACTGTATTTTAATAAAAGATATTCATACAGTTACGGCATCACAATAAGAAAATCAAAATATCTGTTAGTAAAAGTAACATAATAACAATTAGCAAACCAGGTTTCCACCTCATTAGATCAACAGCGCCTCAATCAAGACCTCCAGGCTGTGGCGGCCTGGGCTAAAGCTCACAAAATGGAATTTAATGTCTCTAAATGTGGAGTGAACCATCTTAGGCGTTCTAATCCCTGTGCTTCGTACTTTTTGGGTGGTTCTACTATCTCCACCAGTGATTCTCCGGTGCGCGATCTCGGAGTTTGGGTGGACTCCTCCCTCAACTTCAGTCACCCATGGACTGTAAATTTTAGAGGACGAGTAAAGCGTAGCCTTCCCCTGTAGAATTTTGGTTACCCCGAGCATCAATCACTTTGAACTAGAGAGAGAGAGTCCGTCAAGGTCATTTGTACCACGCATAGAGATAGACCCCCCCCCGCATGTTATCTGGAAATCTGGCCGACCGAAAGACACGCGCTTTAGTTTTTTTTATGACCTTGAGCGACTCCCGTCAGCCTGATCGGTGAACGGGGCGTAAAATACCTCGGGAATACCGGTCCTCTAAAATTTACAGCCCGTGAGTCACCACTGCACAAAAGCTGTTAAAAAGATTAATTCTATCACCGGCTTGACACGTCGCTCTTTTTATTTTCGCTCCCCACGGCTGATACGTACCCTGTACAACTCCCTTGTCAAGATGTTTTCTCAGCAGTACAGAGCCCTCTAGTGTCTAAGATATGCGAGACTTCCGCTAAGCCGAAATATCTGGTTTCCGATAGATAGGCGGAATATTAGGCTAAAATGATAAAAATTAAAAAAGTTTTTCTCGGCGCCACGAACTCATGTTTTTTATCACGCATGATTCGCACGCGGGCTTCAGAACAAAGCCAAAGCCCCTCGCGACTCCAGAACGTGCTCTCCGATATTAGGCTTAAATTTTTATCGAAAAGTTAAGTTAGAAGAGACCACCTATCGGTACGAGTTATTAGTAAGTTTTTTAATTTCTTCAAATTTGGTTAGGATTTAGATATATTATCCCTTTTAATTATGGACTAATCTACTTTTTCGCGTATTTTATCATTAAATTTTTATCAAAAAGTAGTCATCCATAACGGTAAGTCGCGAGTCCAAGTCACAGCTTGAAGAGGGTATCAGTGCCGAAAAAAGTTTCGGTTAGAAAATTAGCATTAAAGCAATAGGAAGTGTCATACTTATTGTTATTATGTTACTTATGGTTATACCTAGCTGAAACTTTTTAGACGCAGCAGCTCCGTTGGAAAAATAAAGGACTATTGTGCCTAAGCCAAGACTATCAGCGCCATATGTGCCAGTGTGCAATTTATGAACTACATAGCTGCCATTTTCAAAAGTGTGTGAAACTGTTATATATGTTTTTAAGTCGAGTTTTTGTTATTTGAAATATATTAGGATTACTTGTGATGGGGTGATAACTATTAAATTGAACATAAAGTTAATGATATATTTATTTCAGCTGTAAATGATGGACCCTCTTGGATTAGGGTCTGTTCGGCGTGGAAATGTCTCTTCACCCCAACAAGAGTACGTCCTTCAAGGAAGTATCATGGACACTTCCTGTGAAAGTTTGCTACACAGACTCCGGGGTCTTTGCGACAATGCTGATAGTCCACCTGAAACATTTCACGATCACGAAATGACTTTCCAGATTCGTAAGCCTTCACAATTAACTGAACAAATTGTTCATTACTCAACAGTTAAATATTGAATAAGTTTAGGTGGTGCGACTGGAACTCCGTTAGTTCTTAAAGCGAGACAAGCGTTAGGGGTCAACATGGGTATGCCATGGTACTAAATTTTAACAAGGGCTGCTAGTTAAAAACTGGAAAAAATTAAATGTTTTATGTATATAGGCATTTAAGATATGTTGGTCAACCTGAAATTGGTGATAAGAATCGTGCCACTTTAGTCAGAAGTTGTATAGATGTTGGTACATCACCAAATGTTGTACAGTTTCTAAATGAAATGGGGTTTAGGTATATTATCTCTAGTTAACCTGGGCTTTCTTCATTTGTTAAACGTATTTATGCATTTTCAGGTTAGATTATGAATTTGTATTAAAAGGATTCATGTTTAGAAAAGGCCGTATGAAAGTTACAGTTGCAAAGGTTTTTCGGGCAAGTAATCATTTTAAATACGTCATTTAAATTTCCCCCAATTATGCTAATATTGATGTTAAAATTAACTACAGCTTGTACAACCGGGTAATCCTGACAATATTGAAACTGTTTCACAATCTTACTTGGTGGAATTAAGCGTAGTAGCCCCTGCTGGACAGGTTAAAAAACTATATTTATTCCAAGGATTTATCGGGTGAAACTTAAATTATAATCATTTTTATACTTAGGATTCCCTAGCTGATGAAATGAAACAGTTTTCTGATCAACTCAAACCGTATCCTTACAAATAACCTCATCTATTTTAAATCCTCAGATTTAATTTTCCCTTAATTAAATTCTTAAGATTGGTTCAGTTGGAGAAAATTGATTATAGAAGGCTTCAAGCCGTGTAAAATATTTTTTTAGTAAAAGTCGGTAATTTTGCAATGTGAAAAGTATTGTAATTCAAGGAACATGTTTTTAAAATACAAAGTTTTTAAATTCAATTTCGTTATTATTTACACATTTTTCATATTTTAAAACCATTAATGAAGCGTGTTCATTTTTATCTCAGTCGCACATTTAGAAATTGTACAATCATTGCAAATTAAAAATCTCATCTTGAAACGTTAAAATTAACAGAGGGTGAATTTACATTTAATTAAATTGGTATAGCGCCGGCATTATTTTTAAAAACTAAATGGACAATTACCTAAAAGACTACTGTTACCAATTTTCTTGAAGAAACCGAATGGATGCTAACAACCTTAACGTTGACATTTGCTAATGTCAACTGCTATACCAGGTTTTTTTTCTATAGATATCGGTAAAATTCAGTTTTGATTTACCATATCCATAAAAAAAATGTATCTAATAAGTTAAATAACCATATTGGCACCAGAGGCTGTCCAATAATACAAATGGCCGGATATATTAATGAAACAATTTTTTGTTATGATTGTGCAAATATCTTCAAATGCAGCGTAAAATTTCAACTGTAAATAATTTTTTCTAAATCTTCTACGGCTTCATCCACATCTATATCTGAGCCGTCATCTTCATCAAATGATAGGTCTATTTCTTCATCGTCGAAGTTACTACTTAAAGTATTGGTGCGTGTTTTAGAAATATTAGAAAGGATGGGAATATCTTGTTTGGGTGATGAGATCTTTGCGTCGTTTGTGCTCTTGCTGAAATAATTTTTGGTTAAAAAAAGCAATATTCTTTTTAAGTTAAATTCACACTACCTTTCGGGCTTTAAATTAGAATTAGGTTCTTCTAATAGAGAATCCTCAGTTATTCGTTTATTACGATCTGCGTCATTTGTGGCAGGTTCTTTGGTAATTTCCAAGGTTAAACAAATTTTCTTCGCCGCAATGGGTTCCCCATTTGTTAGTTCTTCCTGGGAATTTTCGCTGTTTTCTTCATTACGAGAAGCGACTAAACTACCATTTTCTAATAATTTAAGAAAAGAGTGGTTAGAATAATTTAAATGTAACGTTTAAGTATTGTCTTTATACCATTGATAGTTTGCAAGACTGATTTTCTATTTATTATTCTTCTTTTACGTGTTTTTGTTGATTCTTCGCTACTCATTTCAATTTCACTCCTTTCGGTTGCATTATTTGGTACCTCTATTAAATTGAATTAATTTAAAGTAAAAACTAAAACATAAGTTTATAATAATTTTTTAGAGCTAGAATGCATAATACTTCTTCAAAGCCCTTAATTACCAACAATTATAATTGTTGTGCATAAGTGTGTTAGCTCGATTTTCTTTAATGAAACTTTTTTCATGGAATATGACATAAATTAAGTTACTTCCAACTTAATAGGTGTCAAATGGAAGTAATTGAAGTAGATTTTGGAAATGCATAAAATTCCTAGCATGTTTCTGCTTTCGACAATTTTTAGTTTAGCAAGTGCCTCGTGATCACACGATTCTTTTTACATGTAACCTTTTCAATAGTGCAAGGAGTATAAAGATTTTACATTTACATTCAAATAATTATGTTAAGTGTGAAACAAGGTGCCATTGAATTTGTTTCTATGGAAATGCTACACAGAGGCATAATTTTAAGGGATTAAACTGATTATGACCACACATTATTAGTGGACTTCAGACTACTTTTTAATACATGCTATTTGCCTTATCGTCATAGGGAGTGTGTGTTCTGGGTATGTTTTCAATTATAAGTCACCTTACACATAGCTATGAGTAATTGTTTCCACTAACTTACACACTTTAGGAATATAATAATAGACTTATGTTTAAAATGACTAAACCTATAAATATATACCAATATTTTGGCTTTTCTTCTCCTTCTCTTTACGAATTTCCTCCAAAGTTTTAATTTTAAAATCTGAACCTGCAATTATAATTACGTTAAAACTGTGCGTAAATTTTTAGTCAAATTTTTCTTACTTTTATTAATTTTAGAAAAGTTTGTTGTGCCTAATAACGTTTCTAGAAGTTGGAAATAAATCTTTGAGATCAAACATGGAAAATTTATATTGCGAAATAAAAGAAATATTATACCATTTTCAGAGCTGAAGTCCTCGTTTAATTTATTCCTTTTTAATCGAGCTCTAAGATCAACTTCTGTTTAATAGAATAGAATAAAATATAAAATTTGCAATCATCTAACTTTGAACATTTCTTACTAGTTCTTTTGACAGAGGATAATTCCTCTGGTAATGTGTTAATCGGCGATGTTGCTTCATTTTTTTCAATAAGCTCTGTATTGTGAAGAAATAATAGGAAAATATAGCTTCAATGTAATTTTATTCTAGTAAAAATTATTTTTACAAATATTTACCATCAATAGTTTCATAAAACGCAATTGATTGTTTATGCAATTTTTCCAAACGAATTTGTTCTAGGGTTTTAACGCTTATTTCTTCCGGGTCATTTTCTACATAAAAGGGTTTATAATTTTAAAATTTGACCTCATAACTTTATCATGTGTTTTGTAGTTTATCTCAAACAAAACTAACAATTAGTTAGAGATCATTTTAAATGAAATTAACTACAAAACAGACCGAAAAAATTACCCTCTTGAAAGTGTAAGCTTCGCGCCATTTGAGTTTTTTCCAGATGATTATGTGAATGGGCCTTGATTGGTGTTACTGACATGTTACTCTCGGTATCTGATTCTGCAATTAAGAACTTTGATATAGATCCATTTGTTCTTTAAATTTAACCGAACTATTGGTTGCTTTCACAAATGCTTTGATGTCCCTTATTGGAAAATTTCAATGCATTTGCATTTTTTAAAGCAAGACAGGCAGAAACAGTTTTTAAATAACCCAGAGCAAAGCATGTCAATTTCATCTTTTTATCGTATACTTTCGTAAATTAGCTTAAGTAAACAAAATAATTTGTGCCTAGGTGCGCAGCTTTAAAGATAGGAACGTATATTTGAATTAATTTCCTGGTGGTATGAGCTAGTACTTGCTTTAAAAAAAATATGTAAAAAGCAAACAACAGTTTTGAGACAAGTTCTTGCAGAAAACATGAATAGTCAATATTTATTCTCCGTTGCTTATCAGAGAAAAAAAGTTTTTTTACATTGATAATTATATTTTTTTTTACGCAATTAAAGTTGCCGCTTTTTTTTCATATATAACATTTTTTTTTTGCCGTAAACATTTAAATGAAGTCTGATGGTCAGTTTATTTTTGGAGATTCGTATAGGCGCCATAGTTGGGAGGGAAAAAAAAGATTTTCTCATTCATTTTGCAAACATTCAATAAATGCTGAGCTGTACAATATATTTGTGTCAATATATTTAGTGTTTTTGTTACAAGGCTGCGTAACCCATTTTGGCAGCCATATGCTCACCCTGTTCATCAAAATTGACTACCACCGGTGCTATAGGTTGAGTCACGGCCCCTAGTTGCCCCCCTCCTAGGTCCACTGTCATGTTGTGGTGTGAGGCGCTGGGCATTTCAGGTTGAGAAGAGAATAGCACTGCAATGCAAAACATTAGTTTAAAAAAAAATGTGCGAAGCAGAAAACTTTTTATGAAAGTTTTACTCAACTGTTAACTGGGTTTGGGATAGGTTCTCTTCTAGACTCTCCTGGTTGGTTGCCTCTAGGTTTTAAATGTAAAAATACACAATGAGGCCTTAAACACCCGCTGGGTTGATTTTCCCAATAACAAGGTATTTCTGAACGATTTTTCTGTTCCAAAATGTTAGGAATTATTAATATTTCTACTTCACATGATGAGCCTTTTAGGTGATACAAACCCTATTTTCCATATGACGAAACTGGCAAGTTGGACTAAAACACCTGCCTTCCCTCCATGTGGGGCATACAGTTTCTTTACCTAAGGCTGCTTCGCAATGGCGAAATGGGCAACGGTCACCCTATAAATTGAACATTATGTGTATTTCTTAATAAATTTTGAAGAATTAGGTTTTGTTTTAACTTTAAAATACCTTTGTGCACGTTGAATAAAAGAAAAAATAGCAATCATCATTCCTCTTGTTAGAGGCTGCCATTGTGTTTTTTGAATTAAATTCAAACTTGGAGTGAAACTGCTCCTGAAACTTTAAAAAAATTTCAGATTAGCGAGTATTAATAACTGAAATTAGATACTAAGATCAATAAAAATTGGATCATTTTAAAGAAAAAGTTACATTCATATTTCATAGTTTTATTTCTTAAATACGTGTTAGCCAAGGGTTAAACGAGGGCAACATGCAAGCCTCGGTCAAAAGGATTCTTATAACAGGCCCATACAAAAATTGAATTAGAATACAACCCGATCCCTAATTGAATTGTAAAAATATAGTTTTTTTAAATAATAATTACCCAAATTGAAAAATAAATTATAGCTGATAAAGATGATTATCTACTAAAATTTCAGCAAGCAACTAAAAAACGTTCAAAGTTTATCTAGTGACGTCATCAGTCTATATCTCTATTTTCCCTCTTTTCCGCCGTTGGCGTAAAAAAGTACCGCAAATTTCCTTATCATAGCATGTGACCTTAATATTGACCAATGAAAATGTGTTTCTTTCAACGGCAATCGTTTCAAAACTTTTTAACAGAAAAAGATGTTTCGGCAACAATGAAACCGTTTAAATTGGACTTTGAATTTATTTTAGGTTTTTTAGTTGATTTCGGATAAAATATTTATGGTTCTAAGTAAATTTTTCACACGCTTAAACTTAATATAATCAGAAAAGTTTCTAAAGTCGGATTTATTGTGTTGAAATTCTTGGCAGAGTCTATGTTTCATGCGTTCAATTGTGTTGATGGTGTTTTAATTAATGTTTTTGGTTCAGACACTTCAGTGAACTATTTTTGTGGAATTATTATCGGCCTAGTGTTTAGAGATGAATCGAAGTTTTAAAAAAACGCCTGGACGAAGCAAATTCAATGTTAGTATAAAGAGACGGTCGTTTGGGCGTAGTAGTCGTCGACTAAGTAACCATAGTTTCAAAAGTTCCAATACTAGTGCTATTGATGTTTTAAGTAATATTAAAGTTGTAGTGAGAGTTCGGCCATTTAATGAGTATGAAAATAGTGTCAACTGCCGGTGCGTTGTTCATGTACCAGATAGGTAAGATTTTGTTTTACTAAATTGTGAAAAGCTAACTAATATAAGGTATCCCCGAAATCAAGTAGAACATGGCTGGTTTTTGATCCCGTAGAAGAAAAAAATGACTTCTTCTTTCAAGGAAAAAAAAGTACACTTAGGGATATTAATATTCGTCCCAATAAAGACAAAACATTTGAGTTTGATCGTGTCTTTGATGGTGATTGCTCGAATTTGGAAGTTTTTGAGGAAACAACAAAACCTATTATTGAGAGTTTAATGAATGGATTTAACTGCTCAGGTATTCTAAAGTTATTAGCCTGATAGCGTTGTACTATTTTCCTATTTTTGTTTTCCTGTTTACTTAAGTTTTTGCTTATGGAGCAACTGGGTCTGGAAAAACTCATACAATGCTAGGAAATGATAAGAATCCTGGTATAACGTTTCTAATGGTTATGGAGCTCTTTCGCAGAATTGAAATGGTTAAGGATAAAGACTGTGAAATTTTGGTGTCCTATTTAGAAGTAATAGTATATGAAGTTAATTTTTTTATTAATTCTATCTACAAATTGTTTTTAATTTTTAAAGGTATACAATGAGTCGATTAAAGATCTTTTAGTGCCATCAGTTGCCTTGCAAATTAGGGAAGATACTTCTGGTGTCAAAGTACAAGGTCTTTCAATGCATAAAGTAATTACATTATCATTTTAGATAAGGTTCAATGGTAAATTAAGGTGCTGTGGTTCGCACTTCGCCCGGCAGCCAGAGGGGCTTGTGTTTGATCCCAACTTGTATCTCTGGGTGAAAACTCGGAGTAACTCCTGCGCTAAATTTTGAGAGCTATCTTCTCATGGGTTAAAGGAGTTTTCCCCATATTTCTTCGATTTCCCCTTTCCTAATGATAATAGGAAGTGCATTGAGCGGTTTACTCGTGTGGCATGAAGGGCTTGCCACCACCCTCGTAAACAAATAAACCTTACTGTCTTAATTAAAAATCCTGCTATGACTCTGGCATAAGGTATAAGCCAAGATAATTATTTAAAGAAAAAACTACTTTCTAGCCTACTAGCCCGGAAGATCTTCTGAATCTTCTTGTCTATGGAAACCGAAGCCGTACCCAACATCCAACAGATGCAAATGCAGAGTCATCCCGTTCTCACGCTGTGTTCCAAGTTTACCTAAAACAAACGGATAAAGTTGCTGGACCATCCGAGAATATCAGAATTGGCAAGATGAGTCTCGTGGATTTGGCTGGATCTGAAAGAGCTACTGCCATCCGAGGACACAATAAAGCTCGTCTGAAAGAAGGTGCAAGCATAAATCAGTCCTTGTTGGCTCTTGGAAGCTGCATTAATGCCCTTGCTGATAAAAAGGTTAGTTATTTTAAATTTCATCAGAATTACAATTCAATATTTCCATTTTATTCTCAGAAAGGGAACCATATACCTTATCGTAACAGTAAACTAACTAGGATTCTAAAAGATAGCTTGGGTGGAAATTGCGCCACTGTTATGATAGCAGCTGTCAGTCCTGCCTCTTTGACTTACGATGATACACACAATACCCTGAATTACGCAAGCAGAGCTAAAGCTATCAAAGTCACTGTATGATTAACCTTGCTTGCTGTTAAGAATACAATTAGTGAAATTTTTCCTGCATATATTTAGCTAAAAAGGAATGATTACAATGTGGAGTCTCATGTTTCTCAATATAAGAAAATCATGGAATCTCAGAAGATCGAGGTAACTTTATTAAAATTTAAGAGCAAGTGGTGGAGTTGTTCGCACTTTGGTCTCGCAGCAAGAGGAGCTTAGTTCGATCCCAGCTTGTGGCACTGGGTTAAAAATCTGAACAACTTCTTCATCGTAGAGTTTGCGAGTTCTGTCCTTGCTGGTTATAGGGGTTTTGCCTGAGATTTATTTCCCTTTTCCATAAAAACTTGTAGAAATTAACGGTAATTATAATTGTCGTATGTAATTTAACCTGGCCACCTGAATTAAGGCAAAACTCGCTAGATGACTTGGGCCTAGGGTGGTGCCTTGGGGTATTAGCCTAGCTGATTATTATCAGAAGTATGACAATTCCTATTCTCACAACGTCAAGTTCTTTAATAGTCTGTTTCGCCAATGGCAATTTAAAACATGTGGCTAAGGACTGATAAAGCAATTGACTGTTGAATTTAAAATTATGTTAGTTATTTTCAAATTTGAAACTAACTTGTTTTAGCTCGTATCTATAGCCATCAAATTAATTTAGAAGAAATTTTGCCAGCATAGAGAGAAAGGGTTGAGTTTCCGGTTAGGCAACTTCCGATTACACAATCGCTCCATAACAGACAATCATTAAAACTAAAATTATGATATTAGCCAACAATTTATATTGTTCAATAACAATTATTCCTATGTAGATTGCGCAATTGAAACAGAAACTGAAAGCATATGAAGAAGAAGAATCTAATGCTTTTATAAACGATGTAGCAACGGCCTCCGCAGTGTGTCAAACTTCATTGCAATTTGACATAGATCAGGATGAAATTAAGTTAAAAGCTGTGGCTGAAATGGTTTCTGTGACGCCAAATTCTCCTGTTTGTGCACCAACTCCTTTGAATGTGTTGAACTCGTTGGATTCAGAGTTCTTGATATCCATGGAAGAGTTATTTACCAAGCAGATTAAGATAAGAACACAAATTCTGAATTGTGAGAGTGATGCCAAATCTTTAGCGGTAAGTTTATCAGTCCTTTAAGTTAAGAAAACCTTTCTAAACAAAAAACCTAATTTTCTTCATTTATAGGCTAAACGACAATGGCGGAAACAAATTCATAACCAAGTTCATTGCATGACATGGTGTCGAGACCGTCTTACCAGAGTATAAATGCTTTGAAAATATTTTTTAGAAATGAATCTAATGTACCTTTTATTTTATTTTTAGAGCAATTTGAAACTTGAAAGTGCCCTTAAAGCATCAGAGACTCAAGAAAACCGTTTAAGAAATTTGAAAGAACGTTACGAGCGGCAATTGCAAACTAACCAGGATCAAATAAATTTGTTACTAAATCAGAAGTTCGGACACGATAGTTTTGAAAATAGTCACCTGCGTTTGTACATGGATAAGAAAAGATTGGAGGTGGAAATTACTGGTCTGAATGTTCAATCTCAACATATCATCAAAATTTTAAACCTTCAAACAAATGAAAATGCAGCTAATTGGCGGTTGTCGGAGCAGGCTCTGTCGCATGTCAAAGAAATGCATCTTTTACTTAAGGAACATGGCTTTCTCTCCAGTAATATTGTCGAAGATTATGAAAAACTTCTAGGGCAAGTTGAAGGGTCTAAAGAAGTTATATGGGCAGATCAGCTCAAACCAAATAACGAACCTGAAGAATATATCAAGAACTATGTACTGCTACCCATTTACAAGTTTACCCGAGAATCTATATCACCTTGGAATAGAAAATCGCAATCTGGACTTCCATGTAATCCATTTTCTTCCACGCCTTATGTCTCAAATTCCAAAAAAACTCTAGCAGCGTACCACAGCACTGACAAACCAGGAGATCATTCGTACATCCAAGTGGACAGTTTCCTGGGCAATAACGTAGAAGAAGACTCTGAACTTGAGAAATTAGCTTCTCCGCTGATTAATGACTCTGAAGAAGGTTCGAGGTTTTTGGTTTAATGAAAGTTTTTAAAGCATTTTAATAAGAATGTTCATTTTCTACAGGAACCCCATATGTTTTGAATAGAGGCAAGCATGGATCGCCATTTCCTTTGGCCAAAACCAAATCTGTCACTCGATCTTTGGAGAGAACTTTCAATATGGAAATTGATAACCAAGTTCTTACAACTCTACGCAATTACGATGAGAAATTTACACCCAAAAAGGAGCATTTATCTCAACCATCTAACCAACCTTTTCAGAGGAAAATTGAGTTTAACACTTTGCAAGAAACCATTAAAAACCCAACATTTGATATGGATACGCCACCGTCACCAGGTAAGATATTTAAAATTTGAATTATTACAATTTAGCAATTTACATTAATGTAGGGATGCTATAAAAATTTTAAAGTTTTATCCGGTTAAACAAAGATTTTCTTGCAAAAAAACTGCGACACAATGGGTGTGCGTTCAGCACCGTTTGGCGGACTCGCTGATTAGTTATCGCTGACATCTGTTTCCTACTGTACGCTTTTTTGCGTTTCCGGTTTTTGAAGTCCTGATGGGCATAGGCTGGAAGAGCCAGTTTTTCTGGTGAATGATGTAAAACTACTATAAATTATATGCCATTTTAAAAAAACACTGATTACTGAATGAAAGTGTTCAACAACTTACGACGTCATTATGACGAAAAAGCTCATCAGTTGAAAATATGAAACCATCGGGGTTTTTCCCGTTGATTGTTACTGAACGTACTCTTATATTCCTAGCTCATTAACAGACAATAGATCTTATTTTATAAAGAAACATGGCCTTCTTGTTGAAATGTTGCTGTTATGTCACAGTCTCTTTCAAAAAGTCTATTTTAGTGCTCTACAGTTGAGAGAATAGCTTTTTCAAGCGCACCTGCAAATCGCTTTGTTCGAAGAATACACTAATAAAGCTGGGTCTTGCGACTTAAGAGCAACAATTTAACAAGTTGGTCAAGACCACCTTTATTTTATCAAATCACTATTTAGTTGCTTATCCCTTTAAGAAATTGTATTGGAACCTTTCTTGTATTATTAATTAGTTATAACTGCTATTAAAATCATGGATTTGTGCATGTCATAAATTTATATTTTGTCATTTTTTATAGTTCGTCTTACGCCTGGGGCATTTGCAATTAGGACTCCGCCATCTCCTGGTAAAGTTTCTTTTTTTAGATGAATTTAATGTCTTTTTAAATTACAAAAGTAGTTTTAATATCATAGTTCACAATCATTTAGTAGTTGAGGAAGCCAAATGCGACAACACATTTGTTTTTGATGAGAAACATGATGCACTGACAGTTCAAGGTAGATTTTATACTGGATTTTGTTTAAAAAAAAACTTTCTTTAATATTTTCTTTTTATTTCAGGGCACGACAACAATCTGGTGAATCAAACCTACCTTGCACTCTCACCCGTTCAACCGCCTCAACCCAGCATTGCTGGTTCAAAGTCTAAACCTTTTGCGTTTCTCCAACCAAAGACTCCAATCGACAAACTCTTTAAGAAGAGTATATTTTCCAAGGGTTCTTCCAATAAAGTAGAAATTGCAACTGTAACGCTACAGCCAGTACAACCGGTGGCACCAATTGTAAGAAATTTTTCCAAGCCATCACTAAACGTTCCTTTGCATCAACGTCGCAAGTTAACAGCTGGTGTTTCAACACCAAATCTTCATGCGCAAGGCTTTGTGGAAAAGAGTAAGAATCTTTTGTTACTTTTTCCGGTGTTACTGCTTTGGCTTGCCTTTAAACAATGTGATGTTTTATACTTTGCATTCTTGATTTTCTAATACGAGGCTCTTAATTTTTAGAAGCTTATTTACTGTTTTGACTAAGCAAGATTTTTATTTTTTATTTGAATAAATGTTTTTTAAAGAATGTCCATTATTTTATTAACTTATGAGAGTTTCTATTTGTAGAGTTGAAACAATTTCAATTTCCCACAAAGAGTTCTAACTTGAGGAAAACATTAACACCTCAGAAAGCGAAAGAGAATGCTCAACCTGTTAAGAATTCTCAAGTGTCCAATCTTGGATTAAGAGGGTCGTCATTAGGGATTAATAAACCACGAAGCTCGTAAGTACATTCTGGTTTTTATTGCCTGTTACAAAGGGCTCTCTTCACCTGAAAACATTCTTGATTGGAAGAAAATATTGGCTCTGTCAAGTAGCTCTATTTACAACAGATGTCGCCACCATCGACATCAAAATAAGATAGCTAAGCTACATTTCGACCCAAGAGGATACTTATAGGTGCCCCTCGCGTTTATTGGATTATTTGCAAATTGGCCACTTACATAAATTCCAGCAAATATACTCAATTATATATCCCTTAATAGTTTATAAGTTGTCTAACTATAATATGGCTCTCCGATGGCTATTTCAAATTTTGCTTCCTTTGCCATAAATAGATGGCACTACGCTCTCTGGTAAAGTCCCGTTTTCTGAAGAATCTGATAGATTAATTGGCCATCTCTAATAACAGGGGCCTTTTCATAATTAAGGTGGAAATGATAAGAGCCGACTGTTGCTTTAAGTTATAAGATTTAAGTTTAATTTAATAAAATTCGTTGAGGCCAGTGCTCAAAATGGACTTATTCACAAACTGGAACATGAAAATAATCATTACGAACTAGAACGTTATGAGGAAAAATGTTGACAAAATGGAACGGTGTTCCGGTCCATTTCAAGCACTGGTTGAGGCCTATTAGGAATGAGTAATGTTATGTTTTGCCAATTATTTTGAACTCTTACACCATTTATTCATAATTTAGGACTTTGCATAAATCCAAATCGCATTCAATGTTGCCTCAGGGACCGTTCAATGCATCTAATGCTAAAAGACAGTCTTAAGTTCCATAGAATAACGTAAATGTATTATATTGTAGAATTTTTATTAATATTTAAATTGTAATTTTTATTAAAAAAAATTGCTTTCTATACATTATTATCCACCATAAATAATTGTTTTGTTTTAAAATTTGTCATGTTAATTTAGCGGCTTGCGGCACTGCATTGCGCCCCGCCAATCGGCTTTCTTATGATCTCAAAGATCTGTTTGAACCTTCACTGTGTCACCAATTTTTTTATTAATTTGTATAGAAGTGTTTAAGGTAGATTTATTTTAACCTTGTAGTATAATGTTTTAATGGTCCCTTTTTGAGTCTTTAATTAAAAAAAATTACAACGTCACCATCACTTTGCCTATGTTCTGTCCATCATACATGTACTGAAACAAAAAAACACATTTCTTGATGAACAAATTGAACATGAAACATTTGCCATTTTTCTTTTACATTGTACCAACAAAATAAGACCAAGTAGGCCAAAACTATTCGCTCGCTTTGGGATGGCAAATCGAATGGGTAGTGCAACGTCTCCTTTTGGGAAATTTCATATATCATATAGGTCTACATTACGCCCGAGCCGCCACTGGCTTTAAATAACGGGAGTTACGTATCAAACTATAAAATTTATCAATTAGTTTCGTTTGAGTAGACAAGTTGTCAAAAACCGACGCCACAGCGCTGGTGTCAGGCGTTCCTTAAAGGGCTACACCGGCGTTTGAAAAATTCGGCCCGAATTTAGCATATAAGACCAATCCTATTCTGGGAACTAAAGCGCGTGAAACAGATCGAACTCAAACGCTGGTGGTTCCCTTTAAGCTAACTTAGCCGCTATAGGGAAAAAAAAGCATTCAATCATGGCGGATATAGCCAAAGGTGCGGCATGACGGCATACCCTATTGAGAGTACCGTCCCTTCTTTGTTTTGTAAAATTACCGCATCCCTCCCCCTGTTTGCGCTTTTCCCCGTTTGAGAAATTAATGGGCCGAACATTTGACCAGATATGTTGATATGAGAGCGAAATCTTACTCAATTATCAGTAAAATGTTTTAAACAAACAGTGAAATAACGATATATCATTGATTGTGGAATTATTTTCCAAAACGTATTACCATAAGTGTATAATATTGATTTATAAGTGTGACCCTTCCTATTCACATTTAACAGACTGCATTACGGGCTTCGACGTCGTTTTGCGTCCGCTTGCTAACGCGTCACACGTAGCCTTTGTCAGCGCCTCGCTAGGGGGAGATTTTCTTCTTGTGATAACGTCACTCCGTTACTAGCTCTCAGTAAAATATTCTCCAAAGTGACAAACGTATGGAATAATTCTTATATACTTATGGTATTACGTGTTAATAACCTCTTAACACTATCTTGCGTACATATGGGAGCTTCTACATTTTCAATTTAGTCTAAATCTTTATTCCGAAAAGTTAAGTTAATATGAACCACCTATGTACTGCATTGCAAAGTTTGACCAAACTCGCGAAAAGGTTGAAAAGTCCATATTGAAATGGGGCAAAAAAGCTAAACTATCAACAAATTTAAAGAAATTAAAAAACTTAGGCCTACAATTCGGGTATAAATAAAACTCGAAACAAATGGATCTTCTACTCAAAACGAATTCATAATTAAATTAAATATCAAGAATTTCCAACCATAGACTGGTTTCGCACAATTTGTGGCTCCTCAGAATGGCGTTGGGGTTGCTCCGATTGCTCACCGAAAGTTAGCGAGCGTAAATGAATTACGTGAGGCGTTTAGTGGAGGCAAGAATGTATTTATTTATACTCAGGGAGAATGAATATGTCGAGATTATTTTTAGCGTCTCTCCAATTCCACCCGTTGGGCCCCCCGGTATGCTCCTCCGCTTTAATAAAATCAAATAATACTGCAATCTCATTGGTGCTTAAAAATTACGTTTTTCGACGCGATTATCGCTGCAGCGAGGACGCAAAAAATAAGACCGCCTCCTTTCCCCCCCCCCCCCTTAGCGTGACGGGGTTAGGGGCTCATTGGCTCAACGCGTCCGTCGATAGTCTCTACATATTCATTCTCCCTGAGTATAAATAAATACATTCTTGGTGGAGGGAGGAGGTCGAGCTGAATTTCACCCAATCTCACTTGTTTACTCAGGAGGGAGACTATTTTATGAACTCATGATAAAAATGAGCGACTTACTTCTACAGCTCTCGCGATCGATTCGAGGCCAAGGAATTCTCCGTCCTTGCTGCGGGCTCCGTTTTCAATGGTGACGGTAATCTTGCCATCTTTTAACATCGTAATTAGCATGGCTAGATATGCCGGTATGTATTCCATATGATGAAAAAGCATGAATCCATTTAGCGATAGTGAATTTAGTAGTAACTGTGCCAAAAATTTAAATAAATTATTTACCTTTTTTTATCTTTACGATAACGTAACATCAGAAGTTTATAATATATGTCTCAGAGAGAAGTATACACATCAATTTATTGCTAAGGTTATCCTCAGGCTCCCGTTGCTTTTTCGACTTACGTTTCAGAATAAAATAAATTGCGACGTGAATTGGTCATACTTTCTGAGCAATATTCCTATATTGAATGGTGGGTAAAAGTGACCATATCAGGGCTCCCAGAGTTCCTATAATTCCTATAAATTCCTATAATTTCCTATTTTCTCAAAATTGTTCCTATAAATTCCTATTTTTTCGAAATTTTCTAGTTTTTCTATAGCAGCTATATCCAGAAATTCCTAGAATTTTAAAAATAATGTATTAGAAAACAACCTTAACGTTTGGGAAAAATTTGCCTTCTAAATAGAGCTTAGCTCTGGCTTAGGTCCGGTGTTCCCGAAAACATCAACGGTTGGGCTGGCAGAGTTCCTATCCATTCCTATAGTTTCAATAAACTCCTATAATTTCAATATACTCCTATAATTTCCTATTTTTTCAAAATTGTTCGTATAAATTTCTATTTTTAGCTAAAATTTTCCTATAAATTCCTATTTTTTGGCTAAAAATGTTCCTATAAATTCCTATATTTTCTACGAAATTTCCTATAATTCCTATAATATTTAAAAAAAAAATCGCTGGGAGCCCGGCCATATTGGATGGTGGTAAAAGTGACCATATAGAATGGTGGGTAAAAGTGACCATTTTGAATGGTGGTAAAAGTGACCATATAGAATAGTGGGTAAAAGTGACCATTTTGAATGGTGGTAAAAGTGACCATATAGAATGGTAGGTAAAAGTGACCATTTTGAATGGTGGTAAAAGTGACCATATAGAATGGTAGGTAAAAGTGACCATTTTGAATGGTGGTAAAAGTGACCATATAGAATAGTGGGTAAAAGTGACCATTTTGTATGGTGGCAGAACTTTACTTTACCATCACCCGCGGTATGTAAAGCAGACGATTTTAAACCGAAAACAACCAATTGCGAATGCTGAGGTGAGACTCCATATCGTTAAAAATTAAAATAATTGCAAATGTGAAACAAAATAGATATTTCATTGAAATACGTTTCCCCGCACCATTTATTTTCACAATTTGCACGATTGGTAGCGCTATGGTAAAGGGTGAATTTTGAGTTAAATTCTAGATTCCCTGGAATCGCAACAGATGTCGCTTCGAACATTATCATTTACATGTAGTTGGGCCTCTGCGTTGGTTCGCTTATGACGAAACAGCAGTTTAAATACTCATATCTTGATAAACTTCCGGTCTCGCTTTAATGTCAAAGATGGATAATTCTGTCGTAAGAAATATATTATTCACTTTCGCGCAAACGACTCTACTTTTCTTGGAAAAGCGTCTATGTTGACCACTGGCACAGTTGTGGTAGACTTGTATCCGCTGATTGTGCCTACTGAAATGAGCCGTCCATTGTTGGCCAGATGGTCCAGTAAGGTGACGAACATTTTCCCACCCACAGTTTCCCAAATTACGTCTATTCCTTCCTAAAGTGTATATTTCATTAAAAATAACATTTTTACAGTGAGATTAAAGGTAGTATGAATTTCCACGTTTATGGTATAAAATAATCAGCTAGGCTAATACCCAAGGCACCACCTTAGGCCCAAGCCCTTATATAGGTGGCCGGGTTACAATACGTAGGAGGGTGGTGGCAAGCCCTTCATGGCACCTAGGAGAAACAAACACAACACCCCACCCAAGGAGAACGCAACCCGTCAGAGGTCCTGCATTTTCTTATGTACAGTTTTCATTGGTTAGACGCTTTAGCGCCTGCTGTCGTCGGAAGGGAAAATTCCGAAATTGTCTTCCCCCCGCCCGTTCAGTGAAAAGGTTGGTCCAATGAAATTTGTACGCAACACTGCGTTAGCGTGTTTAAAGGCTAGCTGCGTTCTCCTTGTGTTTGTCGGTCCTAGATGCCACACGAGCCAACAGCTCCCTACACTCACTAATAGACGAGTAAATAAAACCGCTTTCCATTTGAAATATTTTTAACGAACTTCCGAGGGAATTGTGGGTAGGAAAGGAGAACCTGATTGGCTATTACGGGAGTCTGCGCAGAACGTAAATTATCCTACTTGTACACTTTTACAAAATGTTCCGGCGAAGTGGCGGTTCAGTGTTCCACATCTTAAACTAATTTATTTAAATATTGAGTGTTAATGATTAAAACGGTTTCGAAAAAAGAAAAACGTAGTTTCTGAAGATGAACTTAACAACTAAAAAAACATGGTATGATAATATTAAAATCTAAATTTAAAAATATTTTTCGGACAAGGCTTAATGCATCTTTCAATGTAGGTTTGCTTTGAAAGTGATTTTAAATGAAGATTTCAGTTTACCAAAAGGAAAGCTTTTACAACCTTTAAGGCAACAACTGGGAACCACCCTGGAAACTCATTTAACAAAGCTAATTTAAACTAATAATAATAGTAAAACGATAAGAGATCTTTCATGTATATCGTAATCAAAAAATGACAACATAAGCAGCCGACGTTCATAGACCAATGAAAATAGGTTTATAGTTGCAAGAATCAGCCGTAAGATGCCGCTACCATCACAAATATTACGTGTATAGGCTGGATAACCCCCATTTTCTTCCCTCTGTTTCAAAATACCTTCCCCGTGAAAATTAATGAAAAACTGGCAAACAATTTCTTTACTCGTCTATTATTATCGTTAACCTCAATAAGTTTTTATGGAAACGGGAAGCCGAAGAGCTTGGGGCAAACCTATTAAACCAGTGGGGAGAGAACTTGCAAACTTAACGCAGAAGGAGTGGTTTTCACCCATTGCCACAAGCTGGAATCGAACCCGACTCCTTATGCTGCGAGGTGAAAGTGCTAACCACTCCGCCACCCCACGATCAACAAGTTTCGCCACCAGGTTTGACGAAAGCTAGAGTTTAGTTGGAGCATGGATTCGTCCATGGTGGGAGCTAGTTACGTTAAGTATAAGCCGTAGAGCGTGTCAGCAGACGACTTTTTGGTGTAATTCATACTCCCTTTAAACCCTACAGTAAAACGTGCACGAAGAACACATAGAGTAGTTAAAATTAACACATTCTTGAATTTATTACCACTAATAAGTTCTATTAAATTAACTAGAACCTTATTAAAGTCTATATCGCATTCAAAATAAAATGTTGAGTATGTACTGTCTACGTGTTCTCCGTACACGTTTTATTGTCTGACGCTTTTCTCTCTAATAAGCTAGCTTCATTTTACTCTATATTCCGTCTTCAAAATGTCCGATAAATTTTCTCTTTGGTAGTTTATGGCTAGATCACATCCGATTGTCTGTAATTTAAGCCACATTCATTAGATTATGCTAAATATTACTATTACTTTAACCATAAGTAACATAATAGTAAAATAGTGTGACACACCTCCTAGTTTTCCAACGCTCATTTTTTTCAGGACAGTCTGTTTCGCCAATAGCTATGTAAACTGGACACTTTATTAGTCTCTGGAACTGCCCGATAAATTGCCGCTTTTAGACTTTTCACTGATCAGCCAAGGCTTATTTAAATATTAATCGCTTTTTTAAGTAAAAAGAACGCTAACTTTACGAAAATAACAATGAAATTTTTGAATCGTAACATAATATTAAATATTATAAACACTAACTTCGTTTCTAAAGATAATTATTTTCGATACTGCGACCAAAACACCTTTTATCTAGTATTTATCGACATCTAACTAACCTGGCAGTAATGTTTGCCAACGAAGGGAATGGGGATTGACGTGTCGTACTTACATATACTATGTTACTTATGATAAAAATATTTTTAAAACCTACTTTTAAGTAGGCTACTTTTTCTTTGCTAGAGCAGGTACCTATAACGTGGCAGCCGATACTCTTGGCCCATTGGACCTGTATGCAACAATTCAAATTATAAAATAATTAATTACAGTTATTGATTAATGATTTAATTTTTCTTAATTAATTAGCATTAGCGAAAATTAAATAATTATTTAATTAAAAATTAGTCACCACTATTAAATATTTTAATGGATTAACTAATTATTATAATTATCAGTATTAATGAATAAATAGTTTCTTAATTAATTCAGGGTTGCCACGCGTCAGGGAAATCAGGGAAAAGTCAGGTAATTTAAAAATGGGCCTAAAAAGTCAGGGAAATGTCAGGGAATTTTAAGAATTGTTAAAAATTCAGGGAATTCAATTTTATCTTGGCACTTTTTGAAGGTAATTTAACTCTAGATCTATGACAAATTCCACGATTATCATTTATTTCCATGAAAGTTTGGCTAATTTTTTCACATTGCAATAACCTTGATAAGTCCATCAAATTTATTAACTTCTGATAAATGTAAAATATAAAAGAAAAATTTTGGCTTTAATAAGTCAGGGAAAATCTCTTAAAATGGTCAGGGAAAACAGGGAATTTGAATCGGAAAATTTTGTGGCAACCCTGTAATTACTACTTAATTGTCATTATTAATTATAATTAATACATAATTATTTAATTAATGCACGCAGAATTTGTTTATTAATAATGCTAATTAATTAATAATGGCGATTAATTATTAAGAAATTATTTTTCGATAATTCTAATTATAATTAATTAATAATGGCGATTAATTATTAAGAAATTATTTATCGATAATTATAATTAATTAATTAATAAATAATTATTTAACTCTTGAAATAATGAATTAACTTGTAATTAATAAATAAATTATTACTTACCGCTAAATGTCCGGTCCCACCGGCTGCAGAAGTTATTAATACTTTATCTTTCGATCTTAGTAGACCTTTCTACGAATTTGCAAATTAATAATAATTTTAATGATTACGTTACAATTTACTTTTGATATTAGTTTAAGATATTAATACTTTATCCAAACTAAGAGACGCTGATAAACCGCTAACTAGTAAAGGTAGTATTTTGGGGTTCAACTCCTGAATACCAATTATCTCTTTAGCAGGTTTGCACTGAAAGGAAAAGATTTTAACAATAAAATTGTAAAAAGATTAAAATTAATTTGAAATACCACATATTCCGAGTACGCTTTGAGGCCAACGTGAGCCACAGCTTGATTGACTTTAAAGTCTTTAACTTTTTCGCCTACCGCAACCACTTCTCCTATTCCCTAAACGTATTAGTTTATTGGGTTAGCGATAAAAACCAGGAAATTATACATGGACACTTGGAATGTCTACCGTTCTGTGAATGCACCTGGAGATACCGGCTGGGCTTAAAGCCTTAAATTACGTCAAATGGAAGACGTAACACGTATTTTCAAATTCATTGGCTTCCCGCAGTAGCTAATAAACCGCCGCCGCGGAAAAATGGAAGACGTTCACTAGTAAAACAAACTTACCGCAAAATGGATCAGAAGTTCTCGCATAATTTTGTAATGTTTTCAAAGACACAGTTTTAATGGCACGTATATTCACGTATTTAGACTGTTCAGCGAATGAGGTAATTGAGTCAAGGTTTATTGTCGAATCGCCCGCCGCACGATGCGAACTAAACCAAGCCCGTTTCTATGAGAATCAACATCTTCTTTAGACATTCCAAGTGTACGCATATGTAATTTCCTGGTAAATAGCAGAATTTGCTTATTAAAAATTTGATGCCTCTAATCCGATATCGAAAGGTGGATACAGTTTGGTGGTGAAGTATTTGCCATTCGATGCATTTACATCCGAAGCGTTGACTCCAAGATACCTAACAAAATATAAAGATTATCGTAGTTTTCCTCATCCGAAATTCTTTGTAGTAACACAATAGACGTACTTGTTCTTTATAAGTACTTCCGTGGGACCAGGTTGTACCATTGGTACATTCACAATATCCACCGCTTTGCGAAAATCGGTAGACAAAGTTTTTACAATTAATTTCCTAAAGGTTTTTGGAAGCGCCATTTCGTGTAACTGACTTGCCAAAGATTTAAACGTGAAAGCTACTAACTGAGCGCTATGATGCGTTCTGTTTGCTTGTTTTTTCCTTTTTAATCTGCCTTTATTTTGAAGTGAGAACAGATAGGGCCATAGTCCCCGAAAAGCCCCGTTCTATATTGAACTTTTGGGTGACCCCAAAAATATATTATCGATTTGATAAAATTCTATTGATAACTGTGTTAAGAGCTTATGCGTGTAAGGGAATAAATGAGGGCTAGTGAACGAAGGTATTGAGATTAACAGCACCTTTATTTCAAAGTTTTCGACATTTTTTCTTGATTAATATCTAAACAAGTCAAACTTTATCGGACGAAAACCTCTCTTTATCTATTTAAGGTTTGCTATAGTTTATTTTTTTTATGTAATCGTTAACTGGTTACTCATATTAGTGTGTGCGCATTGTTCTCAACGTGTAAGTCGTTGATTTTATTAACTTCATAAAACAAAATTTTTAAAACAGAAAAGTAGAGCATTACATTGCCAAACAAAATCTTGTCCTCGTTTTTATCTGTTGAAATTTAGCGCGTTTTTAATATATCCAAGGAAAAGTCTTCTATGTACAGCACTGTTCGGCCTGCTGTAGTCTGCTAATAGTTCTGCTTGTTTAGGAAGTTGGAAGTTTAGGAACTGTCAAGTGTCAATTGAGTGGTTGCCGTTAAGTTTGAAATTTTACAACATAACTGAACCGCGGTAATAACTGAGATTTAATGTAAAATTTATGCGACACAAAACTCTTTTTTCATCCAAAACGTGATTCAAAATGACATCCGTTAGTAAAAGAATATCACTAATTTTGCACGCGTTAATATCTACGGTGTTATTTTTGGTTTGTTTGGTTACAGCCTGGCATGGTCTTTTAACCCTATCAAGGCATGATCATAGTCACTTTAAAACCGTGGAAATTCGAAAGGATTCCTCTGAAAATCGTTAGTAAATACAAAAATTATTTTATATTCTAAAATTCTAATTGATTAAAAATATGTATTTCAGAGTCAGTCGTCTTTAATTTGAGTTATTTGTTGTTTGACGTATTCCTTATTTTGATATTTATCATACAACATAGTGGAACAACGTATTCAAATATAAGAAAAATACTACCAAGACATTGCGATCTGGATGTATTACAACGGAGTATCTATTGTGGCTTGACATGTGTCACGTTACAGGTTAGTAAATGATTAAGTAAAATTTTTGTGATATGAAATTTACTTATATTAGAGTATAATTCTTTAGTTGATGATGCGTTTTTGGCAACCAGTTGATTATACTTTTTGGGCCTTTGATACGAGTTGTAATGCAAGTTGGTGGTGGATTTTCACTCTAACTCATGTTTTTGCATGGGCAGCCATATACGGTGAAGCGTTGGTTATGGATTTGGGTGAAATTATTGGTATCAAACAGGTAAGATTATTTTAGGCATACCCTAAGTTGTAGACATGCTTATGAAAGTTGGATATATTTAAACAAAACATTAGCTTTGAACAAATTCAACAAAATAACATAAAATTCAGTGTTACACACACTTTTATACAATTTATTAAAGTTGCATAACCATAGCCTATTTTACCGGTTTTGACCAGGTGTACTATCATTCAATGGGCTATCCAAACCCCTTGACCACAAAAACACCGGAGCTACGGCGGCTTTACAACCATATGCGCCACGGTGGTTTTTCCGCCTTCACCTTCATTCTGTGGTTTCATCCCGTTATGAGGCTTGATCGTGTCTTATTGGCCATTATCATGACAATATACATGACGGCTCGTTTCCGTGTGGACCTCTTCGATCACGAGTACAACAAACGGCAGTCTCACATTAAAAGGATAGAGTTAAAGAAGCTGAGCTAACAGATTGATTCTCACTTTATAAATTGCGTGTTTAATTTAAATGAATCATGTTTTTAAATAGTTTTGTATTGTAAAGTACAAGTTTGATAGGAATCTTTCATGTAGAGTGATATTCTTAATATTTTAATATATGGCCATTATTTCTGAATACTGATATTTTTTAAATAAACATTTTCAAGCATTCAACGTTGATGTTGAGTTCATTTTATATTAACTTATTGATGTATTAAAGCAAGTGGCAGCTCTATCATTGCCATCTGAATTTTGAAAAGGCCCCTGTTATTAGAGATAGGCGTGATATGGACAAAATTACGTGGCGCCGCCTACGGCGTCTACGCGCGGCTAACTATACCTAGGCTATAGCCTTGACTATACTAAAAAAAGTAAGTCAGCTGTAAGATGTAAACAAAGGAAGTATGGAGGAATGTACCAATAAATTTCCAAATTATATAATGAAATGTGAGTAAATATTAATGATATCTGTTAATGTAATACTTATGAATATATTAGTTTCAATATGAATATAAATAATAGCAGAAATACATGCTAATAGGAATAAAAATAAACAGTGTCTGAGTATTTGGCAATCAAAGGATGTAAAAGGGAGGTATAATTGTGGAAGGGATTCTACACACACTAATAAAGGATTAAAGAACTCTTATTGCCCTTGAAAAAGTATTAGCTTGGTGAGTCTTTTTCGAATAGCTTCTTTCTTCATTTGATTGTTTATGTCTCTGCTTATTTTCCTCAGCCTTATGTTAACGTATATTTCGATAATCTTTTTCATCAAAACATTAACGTGGTGTTGTGATCCAAGTTCGTCATCAAACATCTGTTCAGTAAGAGTTGGAAAAATATTGTCCGTTACTAACTGGCGCAGAACCAAACATTCTATTTTTAAGTCAATGTTTTTAGCCACAGTTTGAATTGATCCAAAGTATCTCACTGCCTTCTCGGTCAAGCTACAAATCTTGAGAACACTAGCTTTAAAAGGAGAAGAAGTTTGGTTGGATCTCCCTTTACATAGCTATGACTTGATAGTGAGGAATGCCTTTCGTCTAAAGCGTGTAAACATGTTTCGGATTTTAATTCTTTTTGTAATTTCTTTACAACAAAACCAGCCATATAACGTAAGATGTTGGATGTTGATGTTTCATCAGTAAGAAACATAAAAAAGTCATCCATTTCTTCCTCTAGAGATTCTTCTTTAATAACTCGTAAGTTCGTTGGTTGGAACTGGCACCATGCACAAATTTGGAACGTGAGTGTTGTCCAAAGCAATTAAGTGGCCACTTTTTTGATTTTCAATTTTAGTAACCAACGTGTTTTTGTATGCAGCAGTGAAGTTTCTACAAGTAGGATTGTTGTTCCAACCTCCTCGCTGACGAATTGTGTTAAAAACTTAAAATATAACTCTAAATGGTCCTGCGAAAGTTTTTAAGTTAAAAGGTACCTTAAAAAATAAACAATTGTTTGCAAAATCTGGTATTTTAAAAAATATACTTCAGTGGTCCATCAGGGGGAACAATGTACTTCTCTCCAATGTCCAAAACACTGTGAATTGTGACACCAAAACCAATAATGGCTGTCTTTCTTTGGCTTTAAAAAATCAAGTTGCCTTCCAGGTCTGTTAAATTGAATAGAAGTTCTTTAGTCTTCATTATGTAACATTTGGTTATTTCAAGGTTGGAAAGCCGAATGGGTGCCTTGTAACCTTTAGCCCATGGATTTCGAGAGTTCAATACCTCAAACAAACTGCAAGGAACAGTGAGGTAAGATACAGTGTCAAAATTGTGGAGAAAAGTTGCTTAAAAATTGGTTTTTTGTAGATACCGATCAATTTTTGATATAAATTTAGATGTTGGCCCGCTTCCTTGAAACACTGGATCACCAGCCTCTTTCAAAAATTCTATGCTTTTTGCCACAGAACTGCTAACTGTTTGTGCGGCCAAGTTGACTTTCATTTTTTGAGTTTTAAACTGTATATGAAATTTGGATAATTTGTTAGCCAATGTTAATCCTTCATATTCTTGATACCTCTGAAGGATGGCAATATATGCCCATTCGAATTTCTAAATATTTACATTAAATGTTGTTCAATTTCCTTGATAACTTTTTAAGGTGAATGTTAGATCACTTTTTCCCCTCGCAAAAACCGAAGGAATTGAGTTTTCCTTAAGAATTTTCCGCGTGAGAGCTTTCGCGTTTTTGCCAATATGATAATCTAATTCTTTAAAGTGTTTTCCACAAACAAAGTGATACTTTCCGGGTATTAAGTTCAATCGATTTATTGCCTTAAGATATTTTGAGCACAAGTTTAAGTTAGATTGAGGTAATCTTTATTGTGAAAAATGGACAATACAAGGTTTTAAACAAAGACCTGAAATTGTTATGATAAAAACAAGAAATACTTGTGAAATGGTATTTTTTCCTTTGGTGACCGACTTTGACGATTGGAAGCCACACAAGTTTGTATCATTTTCAATTGTTTGAAGTTTAAATTTACGTAAAATATTTTATTTCGCGTTGTATTTTACCAAAAACTAACTTTATTTTCGAAAATTAAACAATTTTTACAAGTCTCGGTAAGCAAATACGTTTTTGCGTCCAGCATTAGAATTTTCCGCTTTTAATAGTTTCTCCATTCTCCACCAAACGATTTGGTGGCGCCACGGAATTTTGTCCATATCACACATGAGACGCGCGTGGGACTGAAAACTGGGCACAAAAAGCTAGGGCCTTCAGAATCTGCAATACTCCGTCTAGGTATAAGTATAGTTCCTATGTCTATGCGATCGTTAAAAACTGGCAAAACAATGTTTGAACCTAAGGCGCCATCTACATGCAGGATTAGTCATAAACGTTTTTTTGCCAAATGGAACCTGCCCCTGTAATTCCGTCTTCCACAATTCTAATTGCAGATAGGTGTATTAATGGCCAAGGAAGCTAAAATGTAAAATAGCCAAACGATATCGTCGTCAGAGAGCCATTGTACAGTATTATAGTTAGACACCTTATACTCTGTTTAAGGTACTTTAACTTAAATTATATATCCAATGTAAAAATATTATTTATAATTGCTGTAATTTATGTTATTGGCCAATTTACAAACGATCCAATCAACCTGCCCAGGTAGTTACCGAAATTCTCAATCCTAGATCAACTAACTGGCCTAGGCAAGAGCCGCAAGAATAACCTAGGAATATGATACTGCGTATTCCTTGTCCATTCTCCTAGGAATAACACTCTTTTTAGAAACATTTACTGGGCGCCGCCATTATCGTATAGACAACCACGAGCAAGCCCTCTACCGGTTTTTTCATCACCCTCCCCGTAGACTGTAAGAAAATGGCGGTCGATTGGTGCGTTTAAGAGTCTATATATATAATGTATATATTCCGTCAGTCGCGACGCATCATTAACCAGGGGAATCAACTAAAGGGGGGAAGAAATGTAAAAGGAGGCGTTCTTATTAACGCGTCACGGAGATATACGTATATTACGTCAATCGCGTCAAGAGCCTAGAGGACGTAATATTTAGGGAGGCAATAATGTGCCTCCTGGAATTGACTGAATATTAAGGGGAGGGGCCAGGTTCTTATCCTAGAGCTGCAACGGGAGCGAAGGTAAAAAACGACGGTATATAAACATTATCTCTATATATAAATAGATCAATTCTTGGATTAGGTATAGGGAAGACCTTGATCTTCATTTACGGGGATGCGGCTGAATCCTCCTAGGCTCTAGACTCTCCTCGGTGCTGTAGCTCCAAATGGCTGTTGTTGTTGATCACACGCAACCGTCCATAATCGACTCCTACCACCAAAACTGTCCGGCAAAGTCTACCAACCAGCCAGGTTAGTTACTTGGTGGAATAATGAGATTGGTGGACTTCGCAAAACTACTCGTAAGCTTTTTAATAGAGCTAAGAGGTTGGGTGATTGGGCAAAATCGCTAGTGATTTTGAGAGATTCACTCTCCCTCAAGAGTGACAGTGGAACTAAATAAAAATCTTCACTCTTTCCCACATTCGCTTTTCGACACTCGCCGAGTTCACTCTTCCTCAAAGAGTGAGATTAGTCAAGGTCACTAATTTCACTCATATTCTTTGCGGAAAACCTGAAATTTAAATCGGGAAATTTGAATTCGTTCCAAAAAGTATATTTTAGCCTCCCTTCCCGTTAATAGATGGCACCACGCACTCCAGTAATGCCATCAATTTAAATTTAAATTCGAATTTCCCGCCTTCTTTTAATAGTCTTGAAAATCGATAAGAGTGAAAGACTGACCTTGACCACCTTCACTCTTTTCCCGCGACCTCACTCGGCGATTGTCGAAAAAGTGAAAACTCCACTCTCACGAGTGGAGTTTTTTATTTGGGAGTGGAGTGAGAAAAGTGTGGGGGAAAACCACTCGCAAAAATTCACTCCGAGTTTTGCCCAACTCGGGATTGGTCAGCCTATAAGGGTGAAATTTTTTGGTTCACGGATGGCTTCAAGACTCACTCAGGGGTGGGAGCTGGAGTTTACTGTCAGACCACGGACTGTAAATTTTAGAGGACCGGTATTCCAGAGGTATTTTACGCCCCGTTCACCGATCAGGCTGACGGGAGTCGCTCAAGGTCATAAAAAAAAACTAAAGCGCGTGTCTTTCGGTCGGCCAGATTTCCAGATAACATGCGGGGGGGGGGGGGGGGGCTATCTCTATGCGTGGTACAAATGACCTTGACGGACTCTCTCTCTCCAGTTCGAAGTGATTGATGCTCGGGGAAAATAAAATTCTACAGGGGAAGGCTACGCTTTACTCGTCCTCTAAAATTTACAGTCCATGGTCAGACTAAGAAATTTGGCTCTTTCGAGAGCCTCGAAGTTTTTGCTACGATTTTTCAGGCTGAGATTTCTACCATCTGCTTCTGTGTAGACTTCTGTCTGAAGAAGAAGTATCGGGTCAAGACGGTTCAGATTTTTGGACAGCCAGGCTGCCTTTAAAGTCTACCTGCACCCAATAATTAAAATTTAATATTTTATAAGATTATGTATAGTTGTCAACACTGTCAAAATTTCATATTAAAATATTAATTATTTTATAAGATATTCCAAATAGAAAATGTGAATTCTAGCAGACAAACTTCCGCTTTCAATTGACCCGAAATTGAAATGACGTAGAAGAAGCCAAACCAATTATATTTTACTCAAACCGCCAAATTGGCTAGATCATGATTACGTATGGCAACGTTTGTCTACACCCTAGAAATTAAAAAGCCAAGTTACGTCGCGTTGTACGATGAAAACATACTAAACATTAAGAAATAGAGGGCTCTGATTACCGTATCATGGTTTTAAATACCGGTGGATGAAACTTTCTTTACCACATCTGTATGAAAGAAACATTTCTACCAGGGAATAATTATTTCACGGTTGGCGCTGCTGTAGTCTAAATGAGTACATTAGCGACACGAATTAAATCTAGCATTAAACTAGCATCTGTGACGTCAGTGATGCTATAAATTAAGTCACGCGCACTTTTAAAAACGGAATTAATTTCTATAGAAGGTGCTATAAGGAGATGCACCGAGAAAATAGGAGACAGTGCAGGTAGACTTTAAGGCTCTTAATTAGTTTAGTATCACTTTTAAGCTCGTTCTTAGCTGTTCGGATCTCCTTTCAGAACTGGGCACCCCTAATAGGGTTCAACTCTATTGGGTGCCTGGTCATAGGTGCCATCATGCCAATGAGAAGGCCGACACTCTGGCCAAGGAGGGTGCGGAGGCTAGGTTCTTGGGTGCTGAACCTGCTATTCCGATACCCAATGGCCTAGTTCGCGGGCCATGTGCATGGCAGCTAGGAGCAACAAACACAAGGAGAACGCAGCTAGCCTTTAAACACGCTAACGAAGGGTTGTGTACGAATTTCATTGGACGAGCGTCACAAGCCTTTACGCTGAACGTTTTTCGGGCGGGGGGGAAGACAATTTCCAAATTTTCCCCTTCCGACGGCAGCAGGCGCTAAAGCGTCTAGCCAATGAAAAATGTACGCAAGAAAATCCACGACTTTTGACGGGTTGCGTTCTCCTTGTGTGGGGTGTTGTGTTTGTTGCTCCTAGATGGCACTATGAGAGACAGGTCAAGCATTCGCTTGAGACGGATGGTCAAAGGCAGGCCAAGGAGTTTATCCCTGGGTCTTTTAAGAACGTATCTAAGAGTAGTATCAGGGTGGTTACGGGCCTACTTTTGGGTCACTGCCAGCTAAATAAACATCTGTTTCTGTTTGGCATTGGGATCTATTCATTAGCTCGGTGTAAGCTTCTTCATGGAGAAAATAATGAGAGCCAACTCTGCGTTGAAAATTTATAAGGAAATTTTTGAAAAGCGACGCTATCGCCCTCTTTCGTCTTGAGGCTACATTACCGTCACTGAAATCTTTATTTTATTGAATGTGTCTCTCCACGAAAGATGATATAGACCTCGTACCCTCGATTCGAAATAACTGCCTCGCGCTTACCTAGTTCCTGCCGGAACTCCATAGTTACCATGGTAACCAACAGTTGATAGCGAAACCGATGGAGGTAGATTTGTTTTAGATGACTCGGCTTACGCCTACCGTGTCTAAAACGAGCTTTATCGCTAGCAGGGACAATAGAAAATGGAAGAAGAAGGGTTTACCAAATGCCACCAGGTAGCGTACGTGACCTTTCTTTCCATACACTACCTATTGAACAAATTATTAGTCCTTTTAATAACGTTTTGGTCCAAGCATGGACCAAAAATCTAGAGGGACGCGTCGTTGGCCTAGTCTAATTCGTTAGCCAGCTCTAGCCAGTTCTAGATTTCCGTTTCAACTATCGTTGCATCAGGTGTTCAGAAATAGATTGCAGCGCCACCATGTTTATCATTAAATAACAAAAAATTGTCGTGTATTCCCGATTCCTCGTATTCACGCGTGTGTCTGAGGCTAGACAGCAAAATTAATTAAATATTTGAACCTTGTTCCCCGTTTGCCAATGGTTTCCATGTAATCACTGACTAATCAGAGATGCAAGACCCAAGTCTCCTCCACTTTAAAGAACTCTAATCAATCAGAATAATAATAATGATAATAATCAGCTAGGCTAATACCCAAGGCACCACCTTAGGCCTAAGTCACCAAGCCACTTTTAAAGCCATTAATTAAGGAGGCCGGGTTACTCGTACCTTTCAGAATTTTGGGAAATTTTCCTTCGAGGTCTTTAAAAACCGTAAAATTATGAGTAAAACGACCTTTAAGAAGTTCCTGACTAGGTTAGATTTACAATAATATACAAAATTAGGCTTTTGAGACTCACATGTTCAAAGTTACCAAAATTTGGTTGTACCACATTTCAATTTAAAATTGAAACATTTCTGAGAAAAAAGTTAAGCGTCATCTATTAAAACTTGTTGGCATTAAAAATATACAGAAATAGGTGGCGGCATGTTTTTTATAGCAAAAGTACAAAAAGTACGTTTCCAAATTCTATAAAGGTACATTCAGAAAATACCTGGCGGCAACACTGATTTACGAAGATAGCCTTTAAACACGTTAACGCAGTGCTGTGTACAAATTTCATTGGACGAACCTTTACGCTAAACGTTGTACGGAAAGGGGGAAGACAATTTCCGATTTTCCTCTTCCGGTGGCAGCGGGCCCTAAAGCGTCTAACCAATGAAAAATGTACGCAAGAAAATGCACGACTTTTGACGGGTTGCGTTCTCCTTTAATAAGGCACCACCTTAGGCCTAAGTCATCAAGCAACTTTTAAAGCCATTAATCCAGGTGGCCGGGTTACAATGCGTAGGAGGGTGGTGGCCAGCCCTTCAAGCCACGCGAGCTAACAGCTCCCTACACTAACTATTGCCGTTAACCTCGACAAGTTTTTATGGAAGGGGAAACCGAAGAGCTCGGGGGAAAACCCCTTAGACCAGTGGGGAGATAACTTGCAAACTCAACGCGGAAGGAGTAATTCCGAGTTTTCACCCCGTGTCACAAGTTGGGATTGAACCCGGATCCTCTTGTGTGTTTGTTGCTCCTAGCTGATTATTATTGAGAACTATATTATAAAATTTAAAAATATATATATTTCATGTTTCATCTATAGGGTTCGTGCGTAGTTAAAATTTTGGTCATAAGTATCGCCGCCTACCGACCGAGTTTTAAATTGAATATATGAAAGCTGTCTGCTCGTTCAAAATTATCTCTGCTCACCAGCTGAAACTTTCAATCGAAAAACATTGAAATTCAAAAATCGTCTGCTATTTCTTCACATAATTAGTTGACTGATATTAAGGCAGATGGCGCACGTTATTATAAAGTAGGCAACGGTTCGAGTGATTGACGCTCAGCCCCCTCTAGGGGCGAGCTCACGCGTAACTTAGTTTAAAATAAACTATAATTCCCGTTGACGCTAATGTAAAATGTAGCCTGGAATAATATTTTATAGAAATTATATGACAATTAAAATTAAATTACTTACATTAATTGTTATATCATAGACCTTTTTAGTCACCGACGTCTCTCGTATGCATTGCCCTTGAACCACCCTGCTTGAGCTACGCTGTCTTCTTTATCTGTTTCTCTAATGTTAAATATGTGTTTGCCTATTAAAAGAGTTGGACCTTTTCTATACGTAGATTCTCTAAAATAGGTTCTAAGTCCATTTAACGCCAAAAATCCCACGAATTTCGTTATATTTTTAAGACTTCCCGATAGCCAGGATCTGCAAGTCACTGTTTATATAGTGCTTGTTAAAATGATGGAAATTTTACAGACCAGTTTCCATTATTTCCACAATACCTTATTTAAACAATACTTGCAGGTCCTGGCTCTCGGATATTTTACTTCTTGGCGATTTCGTGGGAGGATGATTTGTTTAAGCGCCTTTAGCAAACTACTTTCTAAAATCTCATTTGCTTTCTAATACGCGCGTTGACAACGCAAACTTTACCTAGACGAGCAGCTGTTCGATTATCTACATGGCGCGGGAAAAATATTATTTTTGAATGTTATAAAGCGATAAACGATTTTTCGAGACGATTTTATATTACATTTAAGTTAATTAATTAACGTTTAATTATCGCCAACTTTACATTAATTTCAATAGGGCGGGAAAAAACTTTTAATCTAAGTTATGGCCGAGCTCGCAGCAAAAGGTGCTGCGCGTAATTTCGTTTGAAACCGACAAAGCCTATATTGTACAAAACAAATCAATAAATATTGTTGCCTTCCTAAAATAAAACCATACTCAACACAACCCAAGTTAACTAGGTTGGACATTTATAAGCACATTTTTTTCTTATTTCTGAGTATAATTTAAAAAAATCCTAAAACGGTGTAAGCGTTTTAGGCCTAAAATAAATTTTTCGCGTAGAAATTAAAATTTCTGTTAAGCCTTTGTTTCCTCTAGCGCGCGTAACGGCGTGCCATTCAACTTTGGCACATAGAACCATTGAATTGGGAATAGTACCGTTAGAATGACATAGGCGCGTTCGGGATTCGTGGTTTCGCGAAACAAATTCTGAAATTTCGAGTTAGGGCACTCCATAGAAATAGAAATTAGACTAGAAGCACGATTGGATTGGGCGGGGACGTACCAGCTAGAAGGCTGCCATCAGAGTGGAATCGCGATAGTCGCGCCATCTCATAGAAACAATTTAAACTAAATAAGTAAATATGGTCACGTGGAATAACATAAAACAGATCGTAGGCAACGTATTAAAACCTTTTTTTATTTATCTGACATTATATTAAGTTATTTAAACAGCTTTAGGAAAATCATAAAAATCTCAAGAATCTACTATATCTACCGTGTCACCCTTAAAGTCACACGTTTACTTTGCGCAATCATTGTAATTCTGAAATACCACAAATCATCACAGTTTAACTAAATTTTTATTATTTCAGTGTGGTTTAAAATATGCCTACATGAGATTCTAAAATCTGGGTTTCAGTGTCTTTTAAACTATCACCAGTAAAATTGAGTGGTTTGCGGTAGTTCACTTTTTCCGTAAGTTTTCTGAAATAACCTCTGATAAATAGGGAAACTAAATAACAATTACTAAAATCAATAAATTGACATACTCTAGAAGATGTAAATATGCTTTGTTCTGGAATAGATATTTTTGGGAGCTCTTTCAAATTCTTGTTTTAATAAAGAATTTATTCATATTTCAGTTAGTTTTTTATTTCAGAATGTATAGGGTAAATTTTAATTGTGTAGGTACAGCATTGGATGATAAAATATGCGAAAAAGTAGATTTGTCCATGATTAACTTAACTTTAGGTACAGCATTTGCTTCCAATGATGCATTCCATTTTGAAAGTAAATTTCATCCGGCAGAAAATGTTTACTACACACAAAGTCATATCAAGTAATTGAAGGCGGAGTCCAATTTTCGCGATTTACCGCTAAAACCCATTTTCCTAGTAATTCATCATTTCTCAGAGGAAATCTTAGTGTAAAAAAATCTCTTATTCCGAGATTATTATAAAATATTTACTATAATATTACATACTTATGAAATGATAATTTTATTTCTTTCCCAGATCTTTCTTTACAATTTGAAAAAGCGCAGTTTTTAACCATTTTTACGGATATACTTTTAGACGCAAAAATTTAAACACGAAAAGACCGCCGCTGCGCACGACGTGATGCGCGGTGGATCGCCTTTCCCCCCCCCTCTTCCGCGTCGTAGCCATGGCGACAATGTTTAATGCGTTTGTCAGATGGCGCGTACATCGCGATTCCACCCTAATGTCAGCCTTCTAGCTCGCCTGTTTCCCTTGGGATTGGCGGAAAGGGCAGTGCTTCTAGTCTAATTTCTATTTCTATGGGGCACTCAGCTGTCAACTCTATCATTATACGGGTAGCGCCATCTATCACTTTCCAAGTACATTAGTACTATTAATTCAATTGTATAGTATATAGTTCTCACCGCTAACAGCGGACGGCGCCACCGACGAATGATAATGTTCTCAATTTTGAAAAATTTGTTTCGCGGAAGGCAGATAGAAATTGTCATTCTAGAGGTACTATTCCCAATTCAATGCATAGAACGCTCCTCCTTGTTATGACGGGACCTAGTGGAAAGCAAATTTTTCGCGTTGACGCTTTTACCATCGCGGGCATTTTTGTATTAGTAAATTACAATTATTATAGATATAAAACTAAAATCTTCTTTTTTCTCTTGAATCTCTTGACTAACAATGTTAGTTGACTTTGCTCTCAGTTAGCGAAAGATATATGCAGTAATGTCATCAGTTTACAATATACTAAATCTAACGTTAACAGCAATTTTTCCCTTCAAAAATCAGAACCGGTATACGTGACTCCCGGCGGCGACTTTATGCCCTATCTTTTAAGCATCTTCAACTTCCGTCGGTAGCGGAAACGGCTATCTCCATGGATACGAGACGAACCGAAGCACGAGAAGTTAACACGTAGAACGGAGCTAGCAATACCGACGCTTGTTTGAAATTTGACACGGGTGGCGATGGGTTTGTGGGCTGGAAAAATCCTTGATTTGGGGAAATTTAAGCGAAACAACTATAATGTGTCAACATTTTGAAAGAATATTTTATTAATTTCAATATGAACAGGTATTGTCGTAAAATATTCATAGTTTAAAGCATATCTCTTCGCGACAACTCGCGTTAGGCTTAACGATCTACAATCCAGTCGTTGAAACGAAACCGGATTTCAAATGCAAGCTTATATTTCGATTTTGCACCATCAGATGGCGACTTTGACGTCTCGGGAGAAATCGCTGTTAACGCCATAGATGTATGAAATCGCATAGGTACCTTACGCTGCATACGGGCACGTGGGAAGAACACGGAAGAGACAGCTAACAGAAGACCCATATTTTTTGGATGCGCTACGTAATAGTGCCATCTATCGGAGACCAAAACTAGTATTTGGAAAATATTTTCTGGTCGCGCTACGTAATAGTGCCATCTATCAGTGTTCAAAATTAGTATTTAGAAAAACAAAGCGGTATATTAGGCCTAATAATGGCTGCGTTCAGTAACTCTCAACGAAGTATCTGAAAAAATATTTTCGTTGAGACCGTTGCCAACGTGACGTAGGATCTTGTTGAACGCTTTTTACGCTTGTTGTAATTTTTTTTAAATATCGTCTATTGCGGTATCTGCAGCTAGCCTTACTCTGTTCTGGGACGTAATGCGACCGTTGAGCAACGGAAACACTTGCTCTTTCACTCGATGACTTCGTTGCTCAACGGACGGGCAACGTGACGTCAAAACCGGAAGTCAAAAAACCCGTTCAGTAAAAAGCCGTTGACCGTTGAGCTCAGCGCTGAGCATTTTTAGAGTTACTGAACGCAGCCAATATGTGATTTTTTTTGGCCTGTCCGAGGACAAAAAGTGTCAACTTTTTACCCGAAAACGTTTTATTCGCCCGTTCTCGGGGTAAGATTTACCCTGTCCCGAATTTTGTTCGCTTGTTCCAGAGCTCAAAGGTTACACTTTTTACTCCTCCTCGAAAGGAGGTGTGAAGGGAGTAATCTAGCTTATATAGAAAATTCGTCTGCTTAAATTTTCGTTTCACGAAAACAACGGGTTTTGAACATCTTCCCACGCGGCAAGCTTTTAATGACGAAAATCCAATTGTTAAATGCTATTTTATGACTTTAAAAATCGCTTGATGACTTAGGCCTAAGGTTAGCTGATTATTATTATTATCAAATAAATGAGAAAAATTAGTCATATAGTTATGACCTCAACACCGGTCGCCATCTTAAAACGAAACTATGGCTGCTACGGCAAATAAATAACCTTTAACCTTTAACTACTCCCTTCTTACAACTCGTTTTTCTCGTCAAGGGTTACGTTCAGCGGGACTCAGCGCTGAGGTCAGCGCTGAGCGTTGAGCTTACTGTACGCTTTTTTTAACTTGCGGTTTCTACGTCATGTTGCTCAACGAAGTCAGCGGTCGGAGGAGCAGGTTTTTCCGTTGCTCATCGGTGTCGTGACGTCATTCAACAAAGTTAAAGGAGGGGTAGCAGACGATATTTTGTTCGTTAAGTCAGCGAACTAGAAATCGTACAACAACTTTTAGATTTTTGTGACGTATCGTTGATTAAAAGAACTCAACGATAACTCAGCGGTTTTTCTCCGTTGATAGTTGTTGAACGCAGCCAAGGTAGAATTGAAGTAAAATGACGTCATAGACTCATAGGGCTACACTTTTAACCTGCTCAAAAAACCCAGAACAGGCGGAAAAAAACACCTATTGTTGATAGCCCTAGAGTAACGTGGAGTTGAGGTCACGTGTCATTTTTTTTTTTGCTTCTGGTGGAAAGATGGCGCTATAAAATACGCGTTGTCTGCTAGCTGTTACTTCCGTATCAGTCCCTCGTGGAATTGTGAATCTATACTATTAACGAACAGCCTATGTTCGATTCTTACCATAAGTCTATAATATTATTCTATAAGTTTGTCACTTTGGGGAATATTTTACTGAGAGCTAGTAACGGAGTGATGTCATCGCAAGAAGAAAATCTCCCCCTAGCGAGGCTCTGTCAAAGGCTGCGTGTGACGCGTTAGCAAGCGGACGCAAAACGGTGACGAAGACCATAATGGAATAGCTCTCAGTAAAAATTTTGCATGTGAAGAATAGGAAGTGTCACACTTATATATCAATATTATACACTTATGTTCTTACTTATAGGGATCTAGTATACACTCTTTTTCGCGGTCTTTTCGACCCCTCGTTTTGGCAGCCCGCTAGTCGGCCACTAAATGGGGGTCTAGGCTCGGGTCTTTGGTCCCAGGATTAGGAGAATGGGGGTTAAGGGGGGTAAACTCAACATGAACGCGCCCAGCAAAATTCCCAAAAAAAAAGAGTGTATATTATAAACTTATGGTGATGTATAAGAAAAATTCCAACCCTTTTGGAGAGATCTAGTTTTATTTATCGCGTTAGGTGCAAAAAAATATGAATATTGCTAGCACATCCGGTTACTTAAACTTAAGCCTATTTTTCGTGTCCAAACGAAAGAAATCATTTAACGAATTCTGTAATAACCTTTCGAGGGCGTCGATCACGAAATTATTAAAGAGAAATACGAATCTCCGTTCTACAATCAATCATTCATTTTCAAAGGCTGCCTGCCAGATTTCGACCAGCTGTCCGGTGTATGTACTGGCGAAACTGAAGGGGGGAAGTGAACTGCCTGCCCCGCTTCCTTTATTTATGGTTGGAGAGACTGGTGGTGTTCCGCGTGACGGTCACCCGGTCGATGGTCTTTTCGCAGGACGCACTGACTGACCGTTATTCTGTGTCCAGTGCCAAGAGTCTGACCGTTGTATTATCCAAATCGAATGCTCCGATAGATTAGGAAAGTTTTTATAAGGTCAGTATTAAGTTTAGATTTTATTCAAGCTTATTTTTAAGCACGCTTTTTGCATACGTCGCTGTCACCAGTCCTGTAGCTTTGCATTTTATCGATTTTTACGTATTATCTGGCGTATAATCGTTATTGTAAGTAGCGTGGCTGGTAACCGGAACTTGTCGGAAAAGCTAAATTTCCCGTCATTTGTTACGTTTTATTGGGTGTAATTAATTTATCAATCCAAGGTTTTGACGATTTTTTTACGATGGGGGGTAATTTTCTTGTCATAACTGCTATACTGCCCTACGTTTCAGAAACACATTATCTCCAAAAATGGCATTTAGAGAGAAATAGATTTTTGTAATTCTTACGAAAAATAACAATACTACAATATTTAGGTAACTGAAAACTAGATGTTAGGGGTTCCTTTTAGTCCACAATCTAAATATGACAACGACTATCGCCAAAATTATGTAGATCTTAGAATAATTTGACATAATGCGTTTTGTACGTTTATATTTGGCTAAAACTCTTGGCAGAAATGCATTATGGGGTATAATAATAATAATTAACGACCATTGTGACTGTTACCCTGGGAATGCGGCTGAAGAAATCAGAGCAGATGAAATTATACGAAATGAAGACTCTTATTGGTACATAACGACATAATGCGTTACTGCAAATTTCCGCCGGTCGTTAATGCGTTTCTGTGGAGTATTTTCGAAACTTTTCGATTTTAATGCGTTTTTGCAGTTTCAAATCTCGGCAACTAGAAATTTAGAATCAGCACCCTAAAATTAGTATGAGCATTCAAACTCAAAAATGGTCGATAATACGTTTCTGAAACGTAGGGCAATATATTTTGATTCACATTTCAAAATGATTCTCCATTTTATTTTCCTTATTGAATTCAATTCAATTCAAACTTTTTTTATTCTGTATAAAAATATGTTAGTTAAACACTTTTAAAATTTATACAGAGTTAGTTTGTTATAGTATTTTCTATGGTATATTAAAAAAAATAGCACTAATCGATACATTTTTTTAGTACAAAAATTGTCATTAGAGTTACTTATTATTAAGTATAGATAAAAACGTTAAAATCAGTTTAAATTTTAAAGGTGTTAATATTTTGGTTATACAAGTCTAAGGGTAAATTACTATTATGGTTATAAACCTAAATTAATAGGTCTTATTATTAAAACCAGAAGTACATAATACTTCCTAAATCCATCTTCCTAATAAAAGAACTGATTTTTGTCATGGTGGTATTAAATAAAAATATATGAATTTATTACGGACAACTCATGAGATTGATTGTACTATTTAGAAAATACTTTAATAATTTTAAAACATTTTAAAAATAAACATACAAAATACGAAACGTGATGAAAAAAATGAAAAAACGCTGATGTCTTTTTTTAATCACGTTTCGTATTTTGTATGTTTATTTTTAAAATGTTTTAAAATTATTAAAGTATTTTCTAAATAGTACAATCAATCTCATGAGTTGTCCGTAATAAATTCATATATTTTTATCCATCTTCCTAAATTGCTATTATTATCCGTTCTCACAAGGAGACTACCCGAGGTGTTGATCTCCGATTTCGTTCAAACTCGGGTGGTAAGTAGACCATTTGTGTAACTTGAAAATTCCTAAAAGGGTCGATAAGAATGGGCTTTCGTTTTGCCATGCCAACCGAAAATGTTTTTACAACTTAAAACGTATATTTACCCATATTTCAACAAATTTATCCAATTTACGTATATTTACCCAAATTTACCCATTTTATGAGTATTTACCACAATATATCCAATTTACGTATATTTACCCAAATTTACCCATTTTATGTGTATTTACCACAATTTATCCAATTTACGTATATTTACCCAAATTTACCCATTTTATGAGTATTTACCACAATTTATCCAATTTACGTATATTTACCCAAATTTACCCATTTTATGTGTATTTACCACAATATATCCAATTTACGTATATTTACCCAAATTTACCCATTTTATGTGTATTTACCACAATATATCCAATTTACGTATATTTACCCAAATTTACCCATTTTATGAGTATTTACCACAATTTATCCAATTTACGTATATTTACCCAAATTTACCCATTTTATGTGTATTTACCACAATATATCCAATTTACGTATATTTACCCAAATTTACCCATTTTATGAGTATTTACCACAATTTATCCAATTTACGTATATTTACCACAATATATCCAATTTACGTATATTTACCCAAATTTACCCATTTTATGTGTGTTTACCACAATATATCCAATTTACGTATATTTACCCAAATTTACCCATTTTATGTGTGTTTACCACAATTAACCCAATGTAAGTGTATTTACCCAAATTGACATGTATTTACCACAATTAACCCAATGTAAGTGTATTTACCCAAATTGACATGTATTTACCACAATTAACCCAATTTACACATGATCTGAATTCTGTTTCTAATTAATTAAATTTGTAAATTTTAGAGAAATATCCTTCGATTTTTCCATGTTAATTTCCGATTTTCCGTAGAGAAAATCAGGTTTTAAGTTGTGAAAAACAGTTTCGGCTGCCATGGCAAAACGAAAGCCCATTCTTATCCACCCTTTTAGGGATTTTCAAGTTAAACAAAGGTTTACTTACTACCCGAGTTTGAACGAAATCGGAGATCAACACCTCGGGTATAAACTAGTCTCCTTATCAGTTATTTAAATTCTAAATCTTGGACGCGTGTTTAGGGTTTTGTATCGTGTTTAAGGCGCATGATTAGATTTAGTCACTAATTTATTATTCACACATTCGTGTAAGAATTACGGAGGTTTCTTGCGGCTTGGTTCTACTTAAAATATGGGCTAAATCAATAGTTTTACCTATGTATGAAGTTCCTTTGTGGATTCTTAAGAGCCATTTCTCACGGAAATCATTAATTAGCATATCGAATCGATTTTTTTTTACTGCGTGTAATATGTAGCGTATACGAGAAAAACAGCCATTTAAACTATTAAATATTCACGCCCACTGAAACATATTTGCGTAGGTAGTAAGTAGGTTACAGTGGGAGGTTTCTAATAGAATTTTAAGAAACTTTAAAGATATATCCCAAAAGTTTTCGTTAGTTGGGCTCCCTTGGTTGGACTTAAAAAGGAGAGTACCCGAGTTGTTTATTGCCGATTTTGTTTAAAGTCGGGCGTAATATGTAGACCTATATGAGGTATGAAATTTTCCAAACGGAGACTTTGCACTACCCATTCGATTTGCCATGGCAACCGGAAATGTTTTGATCACTTAAATAAAAAAAATCGCTATTTAAAAAAGCATGGGATTTCGAAAAATGTTTATGACCACTTAAAACAAAAAAATCGCAATTTTAAAAAGCATGGGATTTTCTCGGTTTAAAAATTTTAAAATCACAAAATGAGTAATTTGGATCACATTTAGATAAATTTCACCAAGTTTCGGTAAATTGGAACATTTTTGGGGTAAAATTGTAAAAATTGTTGGGTAAAATAAGGGAAAAATCTTATTTTTATTTAAGTGGTCAAAAACATTTTCGGTTGGCATGGCAAATCGAATGGGTAGTGCAACGTCTCCTTTTGGGAAATTTCATACCTCATATAGGTCTACATTACGCCTGACTTTGAACAAAATCGGCAATAAACACCTCGGGTACTCTCCTTGTAACTCCAACCAAGGGAGCCCAACTAACGAAAACCTTTGGGAGTTATTTTTAAAGTTGCTTAAAATTCTAGTAGAATTTATTACAGGGAGAGTAGAACTTGAAATGTTGAATATGAATTGCCTGATTTCAAAATTACGTTTTTGCGCGTGACAAACCTTTACATTATGAGGTATAGCAGGCTTATTTACCTGCTTTTATACCCTAACATGGTGGCGTATTTTCACGCCCAAAATGCATTTTAAGATCCCCCAATTAACATATTTTGCTAGCTTTACAAAAAAATGGTAGGCCAAAAACCTTCTAAGGGTCCCAAAGAAATTGGGGCTCCACTTGCTCTGTTTACCCGACCAAAACTCGTTGCGTCCCTAGTTATAACCATATTTTTCTGATGTAATCCGCGATCGAAAACTACCGCTACGCCCCCTTTGGTTCGCCATTGAACGCTATTAGTTATTCGTAAATAGACTTAATAAATAATGATACTTGCATTTTAATATAATTTTGGCATCGTTTGCTTATATTTTCGTTTAGTTTAAAATAATAAGCTGTAAAACGCCGTATAAATTATAAATGTTTTCATTTCTAGCAAATAAATTTCGTCACTGTTGTCCAATGGATTTGTAAGAAACACGGTGATAGATGGCGCCATGAGCTCCGTAGTCAAAAAAAGAGCTTACAGCGAAATTGCGTTGATATGGTTCTTAGTGCCCTCGGTAAATGGCGCCACGAGTCTAGCCGAGAAAATGTATTCATGAAAAATATCGATCTGTGTACATAGCGCCTAAGGTTTTGATACGTAAACATAGATGGCAGTATTATCTCTATCGGCGTTTTCACGTAACTTAGCCGTTACTTTAAAAATGGAAGAATATTTATAAAATTTTAAAACGTGTTTATAAATGGCGAGCGGCGAAGTTCAAGTAGCGAAATCTCTGACCCATTTGGACTTCAGTAAAACCGCCTTTCGAACACGGGACGAGTTGAAAGCGGCTCTATGGAAAGTCCCCGATTTAAAATTGCGTTACGATCGCTTCTGGGACGAAGAAGTCCTTTGCCAAATGAAGAACACCTGTTACCCCTTCCCGAGTCCCGTTCCCACCAGTCTTCGAAGCGTCCGTCTGTTGGACTTGAGCCAGGTTGAGATCGACTGGCGCATGATGACCTTGTTACGTCCGAACACGAAGATGGAAGAAGATTTCTTCACCAGACTCGTGCAGATGGAACGGTTCAGGTCCAAGATGGTCAAATCGTCCAAGAGCTTGATGGCTCCGGTTCGAGGTCCTCAGCGGTCCGGGTTCAGCGGAGTGTCTTCCAGGTCGAAAGGTGGTCCAGTCGCCGAAGACGACTCATCGGACGAAGTGGTTCTTGAAGCGACGCATCTGGATTCCTCGACGTACGACTTCTATGTCAGGGACATCTGGGTCGAGGAAGACCAGGACATCGACGCTGATTTGATCCTGAACGCTGTAGCCATGACTTCCAATCTGCAAACTAAAGAAGGTGGGTTTGTAAGTAGTGTGTCAAATGCCTACTACAATATATTTAAATTAATTTAATTGACAAGTAATTTAAATTAATTTAATTGACAAGTAATTTAAATTAATTTAATTGACAAGTAATTTAAATTAATTTAATTGACAAGTAATTTAAATTAATTTAATTGACAAGTAATTTAAATTAATTTAATTGACAAGTAATTTAAATTAATTTAATTGACAAGTAATTTAAATTAATTTAATTGACAAGTAATTTAAATTAATTTAATTGACAAGTAATTTAAATTAATTTAATTGACAAGTAATTTAAATTAATTTAATTGACAAGTAATTTAAATTAATTTAATTGACAAGTAATTTAAATTAATTTAATTGACAAGTAATTTAAATTAATTTAATTGACAAGTAATTTAAATTAATTTAATTGACAAGTAATTTAAATTAATTTAATTGACAAGTAATTTAAATTAATTTAATTGACAAGTAATTTAAATTAATTTAATTGACAAGTAATTTAAATTAATTTAATTGACAAGTAATTTAAATTAATTTAATTGACAAGTAATTTAAATTAATTTAATTGACAAGTAATGTAGCAGATGACGCTATTTTTTCTAAACACAAAACCATAAAGTTGATTATTACATTGCGTATTGTTCCCACTAGAGGCGCTTATCTTACCAAGAATGTATTTATGGGGACAATTTTGGTAATTTTATGCGTAATAGTTATTTACATCTGTTATAATATAAGGCTGGTTCACACGGGCAGTGTTTTCCTGGTTTTCTCTATTATCTAGTTTTAAGTTTTACCGCTGCGCTCAGTGCGCTGGCCCACACGGACAAAATTTGCAAAATTTTACCGCCGTGAGCGCTGCCGGTAAACGAGAAAACGGAGAAAACAAATGTTGAAATATCTCTACTTTATTTTCTCGATTTTTTTAAGCACTTTGAGCTCGACTAATCAGCGTGGGTACGGTGGGTTATGTTGTCATGTGATATAAGAAGCGAATTTGAAAATCTTTAAAAGTAGGCTTACGAATTTTTGCGTCTATCACTTGACGGCATAACGTTCGCTGATTGGTCGAGCCCAACGCACCTCAAAAAAAAAGTCCTCCGTTTTATCGAAATTTGCTAGACAAACTCAACATGGTGGGATTCTTTAAAGTTTGTAAAATTGGATGATCTTGAAAACGTGGTTCAAGGTTGGGAAAAAAATATCTCGCGATCCATTGGGTTTAGAAACTAGGTTTCAATTAGAAAAGCGCATTCTCGTCCAAGTAGCTTTGAACAATGTCTTCAAGGACATTCGAAAATGACCTTGAGAAATAACTTGAAACTGAATTAGTTTGAGAATGAAAATACTTTAATCATTTAAGAAAACGAAATAAAATAACAGAAATTTATTTTTTAAACGAAGTAAATAATTGAAATTAATTTCAAGAACTCTTTACAAAAAATGTTCGAAATCTTAACCGTCTGCAACTACACACGCTTGTGCACGTGTAACAAATGCGTTCATTGTGTTCTCCAACATTTCTTGTGTGGTTTCATGAAATACATTTCTAATTCTTTCTCGTAAAATTAAAGGTTCGATTTTTCATTTTTAAATTAAAGATTAATTCAGTTTCAAGTTATTTCTCAAGGTTATTTTCGAATGTCCTTGAAGACATGGTTCCAAGCTACTTGGACGAGAATGCGGTGATACGCACTTTTCTAATTGAAACCTGGTTTCTAAACGCAATGGAGCGCGAGATAATTTTTTCACGACCGTGAACCGCGTTTTCAAGGTCATCCAATTTTACAAACTTTAAAGACTCCCACCAAGATGAGTTTGTCTAGCAAATTTCAAAAATCTAATCTTGCAATTTCCCCTTTTACGACCTTTGTGATTTTAGTAAACATTTTCTCTACTTCCTATTGGTCAAATCCTATCAGGTCAAAGTTGTTTAGTTTTAAACCGTGACGTGGAATACGTTTCTAATTGGAACCAACTTTCTAACACTTACGGTTCTCGAGATAATTTTTGGATGACCTTGAAGACATGGTTCAAGGTCATCGACATTTTCATAGTAGGTGTTACCCCTACACGCTCTATGCGACCTGAAAATTTCAAATTCGTACCTAAAACAGATTTTGAGATATTCGCCCTGGTTCATTTTTTAGTGGACACCCTGAATATATCAATAGATTAAATGCACATGCTAGGAGCGTATTTTTTCATTTTGCAGAAAGAGCCAAGGCTAGTTTTGGGCTTATCTAGCAAAACTATGATGATTTCCCGGCGTTAACTTTATTACGTGCTAATAGGATCTTAAGTTTATTTGAGTAGCAGTTAAACAAATTCTTAAGGACGGCTGTTTTAATACATCCATTTGTATCAAAAGTAAATATTTAGTTATCTTTGGTAGCCTGCACGCAAATGTGTAAGCAAGCTGTTTTCTTCAACTCGCGGGCAATAATCAACACGTCAATTTACACGAGGTCAAATTTTGATCACGTCAATTTACACCATTTTTCCTATATTTTCCTATAATTTAACCATTTTTCCTATATTTTCCTATAATTAGATATTATTTTGTATTTCGAGTGGTTTTTTCGAATTTCCCGCGTGCTTAGTTCGCTTTTCGTAATACAGATGGCGCTCAATGTACAAAATCCCTTTGATAAAATGTAAACTGCTTCTCCAAAGAACTGCACTGAACGGAATTAAGAATATCGTCGCCTGCTTAAAATAATAATAATAAAACAAATTTAAATTTTTGCAAATTTTCCTATATGTTCCTATATTGTCAAAGAAAATACTCCTATATTCTCCTATAAATCGACTGTTGAATTTCCTATATTCCTATAAATTGTTTGGGGTTTTTCAGTGGTCACCCTGTCTATCAGATCAGTTGATTTCACAGGTCAAACTGCAAACCAGGTAGTTTAAACTGGTACAGTGTTTCAAAGAGCCCAAATTTTGTAATAAGGAAATAAGTTTTTAGCCACGACTCCTAGCGGCGAAGTTACTTTCCCCGAAGGAGCACTGGGTTTTCATTTATGTCATTAGATAGATCTTAGCGGATTAAGTACGTGGAAAAACATTCATAATCATAAGTTATTTCAAACAATAGTTACAACTAGTTGAAGGGTTGGAAAACGCCATGTTTTGGAGCATGTTAACACGTGATTTATTCCGAGAGACGCGTGTGCGTAACTATAATTTTGGCAACGTTTATTAGTAAACGCACAAAGGTCAAGTTTTCAATTAGTATTTAATGTGAAATCTTTTTGTTTTCAACCATTCACTAACGTTTAACGAGTCTAATCAACATGCCACTAAATTATTCTCGTGATCAGCGTGCTTTTATGGTCGAGTTATTTTAAGGTCAAGTTATTTTTTGGTCAAGTTATTTTATGGTCGAGTTATTTTTTGGTCAAGTTATTTTATGGTCGAGTTATTTTATGGTGAAGCCAATCGTAACGCGCATAAGTTAGTGAATTGTTCACCGTTCGATATCTAGATAGAATGCCAAGCCACAACACCGTTCTTGGAGCTGTTCGTGACTTTCAGACTTACGGAAACGTCAATCCCATATTTCGTGGACCAGGTCGTCAAAACATCAACATGGAATACACCGTTCTAGCCACTCTTCACAATCACAACTTCCATCCGTATCGAGTGACCCTCCACCAAGCGTTGCACGAATGAGATATGGAACGTAGATTTGATTTCTGCAACTGGCAGATAACCATGTCTGATGAGAACCTAAATTTCATCAATCAAATGCTGGTGACCAACGAGTGTTCCTTTGGGAGATGGGCCTTTCAACCATAAAAACACCCACATGTGGTGTGACGAAAATCCTCACTGGGGTTTTCATCACCATCATCAAAAACAACTAAGACTGAATTTTTGGGCGGGTTTTCTCGGATATCGAGTTAACAGCCCATTTTTCATCCCAGCTCGTCTTAATGGACAACGCTACTTGGCGCTTTTGCAGAACGAAATAGCAGACACTTTAAAAGATATTCCACAAACATAATGGTACCAACATGACGGCGCACCACCCCACGTATCTAGATGTGTATTAAGTATCTTAAGAACGCGTTCACTCAGCGTTGGGTTGGTAGGAACGGTCACGTTCGATGGCCTGTGAAGACTCCGGACCTAACTCCGATGGACTTTTTCTTGTGGGGGTTCATCAAAGCACAAGTTTACGCCCGTTGAGAGCATCGAAGATTTGCGTCACCGAATCATTGCAGCCTTCGAACTTGTCACTCCTGATATGATCAGACGCTCGTTTCAAAACATGCTTCATTGTGCCCAAACATGTATAACGGCAAACGGAGGTATCATAGAACCTCACTTGTAAAATTTTTATGTTTATTCGAATAAAATGTTCAATTAAATCTTTCAGACATTTCTTTCATTTACGCACAAAAATGCGAAGGTTATTGGCCCCTATGGACAGCTTGTTTTTTTCATCAGCTCATGTCTTCGTGAAAAAGTGTTCTTTGGTCAATGAAACCAATTTCTTTGAACATTTTCGACAGCACTTTACACATTTCTTATTGAAACGTTTTTTCTAGCACCTACCGGTGAAAAAATATTTTTTACAAAACCCCGAAATTATTTCCGATTTTTCTGAAATTTAGGATTTAAAGCGATCCCACACTAGAAATAATACCCTGAAAATTTCGCTACTCTATCTCTTGCCTATTCAGAGCAATTCAAAACACCCTGTATAATTCGCGACTGAAACGAGTCGAGGTGGCGCGTATGGTCTAGCGTCTGCTACAGATATATTAAAAATCATAAGAACGTTTCTTAAATAAAAGATGCAAAAATTATATTAAAATGCAAATATCATTATTTATAAAGTCAAATTGACGAATAACGAAGAGGAAAAACTAATAGCGTCTGCTTTAGCCGCTACCCATCTAGGTCTCAGATAACTGCTCAGCTAACTGAATCTGAATTACATCGGATCAGTTCGATTATTTGACATAATGAATCAGATACTATTATAGTCTTGGAGGTTGCTGGGTGAGGCGAATATAAAAGATAAACCTGATCTGACTAACTGATTACCTTCGGATATTTGAAAATTACGCCAAGTTGGAAGTACTTGTACAGTTAAACCAGGGTGCAGAAATGGGCCATATTTATTAAATTGTGACCTCGACCTTCAAAATTTTCTGCCCGCTAACATTTTATAATAAAAAAGAACGACCTTCAAAAGGGTCATCTCGACCTTCAAAGTGTTGATCTTTTATTTAAAAAATTCGGGCATTCGTGATGGAAATGAATACCTCGTTGAATACCTTCATGGTTGCGCTTTTGTCGAAACAAATGATTAAACTGAGTACCTTTTCAGAACGGAAAGACCACCACCGAAGACGACGCGTTTCTTCCAAGTCCAAAAAGAGCCAAAAAGAGCTTCCGGCGGATGCAGATGGCCATAGAACGGAACGAGCGGCTGAAGACAAAAGCAAACGGAAGCCCAAACGGAAAGAGAACCGCGGAAACGGTGGCGCCAACGAGGTCAAAGAGCACGTCCACAAATGGGTCGAGGACAGTGTCCGGCAAGTACTCGAAGACCCGACGGTCGGCGGCGGCGAGAAAGAGGCCACGGGGAATCGAAAGGAAGGACACGCAACCGGAAGTGACGCGCGGAACAAAGAAAAGTCGCGTCAAGGCCCCGGGAGGCGAAAATCGAAGAAGGATGTGTCGGCGAGTGTGGGAAAGGAACAAGTGGCCGAACCGTAATTGTTGCAAGCGCGGAACAGACATTGTCACCGTGAATTTGTCCTTCTAGTTTTGACAATACAAATTTCAAATCGAAGTGTTAAAGTTTGCCGTGACGAGAATCTTGTTTCGTGACCCTGTCTGTAAGATATGCTATTTTCCCACGTTAATATATTGCTAGAAGGCTGATCAGGCCATGATGTTGCGTTTAGAACGAAAACAAGGCGGTCGCGTACCGGCCAAATCAGGTTTTTTGTAAGCCACTACTGCTAGTGGTATACGGCTTGTTACTAATTTTTGAGATGTATTCTTCTATACCCTTACATATTACCAGGAAACTATAATAATAATAATCAGCTAGGCTAATACCCAAGGCACCACCTTAGGCCTAAGTCATCACACTAAGGAAGATTTTTACGGCCGTAATGAAGCTCGTAGAAATGGGCGTGTCTTAAAGCGGGAAAACTCACGAGAAAAACTCACGCGCCTCGCTACCCTCATTCGACGAAAACTCGTCATTAAGCCTAGTCATGGTTATTATATTATTAGCTTACCTGAGTATCTCTTTTATAACCATACAAATACCCGAAATTAGGTATCACTACACTTCTTTCGCGAAGAACATTCTAATTACTTTAAAATATTAAGTACGATAACAAATTGAGGTTTTTAAATCCAATTTTATAAGCCTTTTTTTGCGCGGGAAGATCGCCTATTTGTTACCATGACGACGCATTCTCTTCGCGTCAAACCCCGAGCCAATGAATTTGAAATGTCACGTTACGTCTTACACTTGACGTAGTTAAGCCCCGCCTTTTTCTCGACGCGCTTTCGTATCACCGTCCCAATGGAACCTTAGACATTCCAAGTGTATACCTCTATAGTTTCCTGATATTACCTACTTTCAGAAGTATATAACATATAGGACTTAAGTAGAAGAATCCATAAATGAGGTTATTCATTTGAAACAAGTACTATCGCTGCATTTTTCAATAATAATTTTAATATTTATATTTGACATAAGTAGGTGGAGTAATACAGGTGCCGTGATGACCTATATCTCGCGTTGAAAACTGCTTGTTTTAAAATGTGGTCTAGCTAGGCGGATACTTTTCTCTTAAGAGATTTATTATACACTTCTGATAGTATTTATAGAGTGCTGAGAAGAATTATTTCAAAATCACCCTAAAGTACGTTTATTGCTTATTTCCAATACAAAAATGTATTAAATCTTTTCCTTTACTAATGAATATATTGTATCTTAAAGGAGTACAACCCTAGCAGGGAGATTCAAGCTTCCGTTTAGATTCCCTCGTGGTGTGACAGTCTAGAATTTACGTAAGGAAGAACGTGTCACTGCAGCTTATATCTCCGGTCTAGAGCGCCATCTCTTGGAAGAAATACGAAAGATTATTCATAATTATTATTACAATAATTATTTATAAATATATTATTTTTATAAATGCGTTATGTTTTGTAATATTACGTAGCATTTTGTAAATAAAATATTAATTACATTTAATTCATATTATTTTTTATTTTATATATAATGTTATTTTAATAATAATGAATAGTATGTTGGTGATGAAATAATGTGCGTATAAATAATGTTTATTTAAAAATTTGGCAAATTTAGAAAGTGGAAAATTTCTGAGGATTAAATCATGATTAAAATTATAAAATTATGATTAAATCATAATTAAAATAATAAAATTGGGATTTAATCATGATTGAAATTATAAAAACCACGAGTAAATGTATTATATCATGATTTAATGAATGAAATCGTGATTAAATTGATTATATCGTGATTAAATATATTATATCATGATAAAATGGATTATATCATGATTAAATATATTATATCATGATCAAATTGATTATATCATGATTAAATATATTATATCATGATCAAATTGATTTATATCATGATTAAATTAATTAAATCGTAATTAAATGGATTATATCACGGTTAAATGAATTATATCATGGTTAAATGGATTATATAGTTATTAAATGGATTATATAGTTATTAAATGGATTATATAGTTATTAAATGGATTATATCATGAAACGATTACAAGATTAAATCGAGATTGAAATGGTTTGACAGAAATTGAAATGATTAAGGGGGAAGACTACTGTGGCCATTGTTTACTTTCGCGCTATTTCAAGCTGAACTCTTTTAATCTTGTATTTTAACTATAAAATTAATATTTAAGTGTAGAACAGCCTCTTGTTTAGTGCTTAAAATAATTTTGACAATTTTAAATTTAAAAGAAATTAAGTTATTACGTTTTAATTCGGACCCCCGGAGCTAAATAAGTTGAGCAAGCGCCCAAACTACCCTTTAGTTAGGACCTTATATCTCGTTAACTATTAATATCAAAATTATTTTAAGCACTAGAGGAAGGTTCAGCCTAATAAGAAAAAAATAATTCAATTATGTAATTGTTAAAACAGAAACGTTCAGCTTGAACGAAAAAGAGGCTTTTACTGTATTATCGAGATTGAAATGGTTTGATCGAAATTGAAATGATTAAATCGAGATTGAAATGATTAAATCATGGTTATGATTTTAATAATTTAATCATGATTTTTAGGACACCCAAAGCTTACGATCGAATTTCTCTTCAAAACATCGTCAACGGCAACATGAGGGCCTATTAAGTCTCCTACCCGCGCTAGATCTCGGAAAAAGCGGTGAGGACCAAAAAGGGGTAAAGTGCATCCGTGTGCTGAGCGCTGAAACGCGTACATGTTTACCGAATTTGTGTACACGAGTCGGGTTAGTTTTATTCACGATCTAATAATATTTGTCGAATTTCTGTACGTGTTTTTGTTAACGAAACCCGCTGAATATTTAATCAGAGCTTCCGACGAAAGCCGCGGACGTCCGCCATTGTTTTATAATATCAAAATTTGGCGACTCTATCACACCACGGACATTTCGACTCCCGCGTCGAACCTCAAATCCAACAATATTTTGTTAAATTTAATTACGTTTTTTTTAATTACGAAACGGTGTGAAAATTTTATCAGAATTTAAACGGAAAGCCACTCGATAAAAATTTAAAATTTAATCGTAAATGAATATCTAACATCGGTAGCGCTTTAATTCACGGGCAAATACGTTTGATCGGTTTAATTTTAAGAGGGCGGTGCACGAAATATCAGCCTGGGCGATAATGTTTAGTGACACGCCATCCGTACTGTAAAAATCTTTATTTACTCGAAAATGAAGCTTATTTTCAACATCAGTAAACGCGGTTTTTATATTTCTTTTCGTTAAAACCTAGTTTGATATATCGTTTGCACTCACGTTCGGTTCGTTTGGTAGTGGTCTTCGGTGCCTTCGGACTAACGAAGAACTTCAAAATCCTTCGTAACAATGGTAGACAATGCCTCTAGCCACTTGGATCTGGTGGTTCGATTCGCGGGTATTCCGGTAAGATACATATCTTTAACTGTTTGGCAGATTTGGGTGCATTTGTTCGAATTACATTCGTCCGAACGGTGGTACAAATGTCCGAATGATCATTTGTCCACCGGACAAATGATCGTACAAACAGTATCGTATGTCCGAAAACGTATTTCATTTGCCCGAAACATTTATCACAACTTTTGTTTTTGATTTAGTCGTTCAATTTATGTTAACTTTATTGCCGAATTTCATTTGTTAGAATAATTGTTTGTCCGTTTTTTCGAACATTAGGAATTGGTTGGTTTTTTAAATATTGTTAATATAAGAAAATAGTAACATTAACGTGAACCTAACCTAACCTAACCGGACCAAAAAAAAACAAAAAGAAATACTAATTTAGCGACAGAATTCGGACAAGTGATGCTACCGATTCGGACGAATGAAACAAACAAGTTGTTCAATTCGAATAATTGAAACATTTGTTATTTCGGCGGTTCGGACGAATGAAATTCGAACATTTGTTCCACCGTTCGGACGATTGAAATTCGAACAAACGTACCTACCCCGTTTGGCAATGCCTTGGTTTTCGAAACAAACGACTCTTAATAAGAAATCGTTTCTCGCGAAGGTACCATTTTATTTTTATTCTGAAGACGACAACTTTGGAGGTCACTTAACTACAATCCTGGATATGTTTATGCGAAAATACAAATTCAAGTAAGAGTTTTCGTTCTGAATTTAAGAAAAAACCTGTGAATGTTTAGCAAAGTTTTCTACCGCCAGATGGGGTAAGGACTCCCTCTGCTGTATCGTGTAGAGTAATGTTCAAATGAAGAAAATATAGGAAACTTTAAAAAAAAACTGTTTTTACTTGCTTAGAAGTCTTCAAACTGTGTAATACGTAATATAAAAACAGGATCTATAATGCGCTACAATAATCAGCTACGCTAACACCCAAGGCACCACCTTACGCCCAAGTCATCTAGCGACTTTTAAAGCCATTAGTTCAGGTGGCCGGGTTACAATGCGTTGGAGGGTGGTGGAAAGCCATGCATGCCACGCGAGCCAACAGCTCCCTACACTCACTATTACCGTTAACCTTGACAAGATTTTATGGAAGGGGAAACCGAAGAACTCGAGGGAAAAACCCTTTAACCAGTGGGGAGATAACTTGCAAACTCAACGCGGAAGGAGTTGTTCCGAGTTTTTACCCAGTGTCACAGGCTGGGATCGAACCCGGCTCCTCTTGCTGCTAAAGTGTGACTTAAAACGCCAATTTTAAATATATATATATATTTTTAAATAATTAAGGGTCTAATAGATTTCAAGTTTTTTCATAAAATAAACCGCAACCGTTTATCTTACGCCATTCTCGTAAAAAGATAAATTTAAAAATTGACGATGTGATGGTTTTGAGCTGTTTCGATAATCAAAGAATTGCTCTGAGCAAATTCGGCAATACATATGATAGTTCTACCTCCAAAAACGAACAATTCTAACAGAAACCGAACGGCCGGAAATGAGGGGTCGGACATTCACGAAAAATTTCTGGGATTCCGGATTTCTTAACTTTTGTTCGGGATTTTTCGTGGGATTTCGCGATATCTCGGTTTCTGATGGATATCAAGATTTTATGTCGGATTTTAAGATTTCAGGATTTCTCATCGTATTTCGCGAATTTGTAATTTTTTTATTTTCCATCGGACTTAGAGATTTTGCAATTTCTTGATTTCTCGTCGGATTTTACGATTTTTTGCAGGATTTCGAGATTTCGCGCCGGATTTCGAGATTTTGAAAAATCTTCGGATTTTTAAGAAATCCACGCTGGTTTTCAGATTTCTTGGAAAGTTTACGGGATGGCTTTGAATGTCCGACCCCTCGCCCGGAAAACATATTCAAAAATGACGCCCATCATAAGATTCGCCGGGTTTTCCCTCAAACGGAAAGTATTAATTTTTAATTCAAGATTGAAGTTTCTTATCCGTTCAAAGGTACAAAATCTCTATGAAGAACTACTTGGACTACGGGAAAGTAGACGAACATGGTAATGGTACCGGACTAGTTGGAGATTTGATGAAAAACGTAAGCCCTTCCATTTGCACTAGGTTGTCTCTATCAAGCCGATATTGAAGCAAAAGAATATCACTAGCGCCAGAAGTATATCTTACGAGATAAGAATACATCTGCCTGTTGAAAATGGTTTCGACTCTAGTTTAATCGAATAAGTTCACACGAGCCTTACATAACACCAGGAATGTATTCATTTCAACCATGAATATCGAACTGAATTAGGTAGTCTGACCTCAGTCGCTAGGATGGGAGGGGCTTAGCTATCATGACGTCGGTCACGCGCCGACGCTCAAAAATTGTATCGAAGGGCAACGATTTGAAACTTGACTAGGTTTCAGTGCCAAGGCTTAGCGTTAAATTTGTTGCATTGATATAGGAAACGTATATAAAGGTCTAGATAAAATATTTCAAAGGGAGTGAATACGGAGGTGACAGCTAGCAGAAACGCGTAATTTCTGCAGGCTATCTTTATAAGGCGCTATCTATCGGTAAGAAAGCTCGTGCTATCGTCGCGAGAGCCATTGTCTCCCGCTTAAAAATTATACTAAAAGTCACCAACAGATGGTGTCTAAAGACTAAGGCCTGCGGAAAGGTCAAGCGCTTAGTACTAAAATGCTAAGAGAGCTCGCGCTCTTGGTCACGTGCCTTCCTCGGTGTCTGCTAGGTGTCAATTCCGTATTTTATGTTAGGCTTAGATGCCCCGAAATTTATCTAGACCTTTATATACATTTCTTATATCTATGATTTGTTGTCTAAAATGTTAATACACATCTTTTTGATTGAACGAAAATAGGTAAGAATATGAATAACAAATTCCTTTATTCATGATTATCAATTGATTTTGTAGTAGTAGAGTTATTTTTCTAAGAATCACTAGTGATTTTATTCGCCGGTTAAATCGCGCAATCCCGGAAACGTTTTGCGGATCGAGTCAATGACAAATGTCTGTCTCCTGATTGGCTCAAGTGATTACCTAAAACGCAGAAAGGCACCTCCCATCTTAGCCCCAGATGGTAGAAAGGGTAATGGTATAGTTCGATATTCATGGTTGAAATGAATACATTCATAATAACACCTATTAAGCGTGCTTGTATTTTTTAATACACGCGACATTGAAGTATTAAAGCATAGACTGCAATCCAATGGGCCTTTACCATTGTTGTAGTATTGTCCAATCCCTTCATGTACCCTGCTTTATCCAAAATATAGCTACAAAATCAGACGATGACTCAATTAGGTATTTAACCATGGATAGTAGATTTTAGAGGATCGGTAAAAAGCCTGGTTTTTAGCCCCCGTAAGCCAATCACACTCAGGGAGTCGTCCAAGGGTATTTGAAAAAACAAAAAAAAAACAAGTATCGCTAAGAGTGGACGATACTGTCCGAAAAAAGAAAAAAGATAAACACGAAGAACATTTTTACGCCAAAAGGTATTTTTTCACGTTTTTATAGATTAAACTGGGAATATGAAAATTAAACATGATATACTAAATATCAGTTGATAGTTTTTATTGAATTAAAAAACCAAAATTAAAAATTACTTAAATATAAAGCGCAAAAAATTACGTAACAATATCAACCGGGCATTAGATTGCCATTTTGTAATTTTAAGATCACGTGGTACAAACGACCTTGCAAGACTCCCTCGGAGTCTCTCGAGCTGATTGATACGCGAGGATAAATAAAATGCACTGTGGAAGGGTATCGAAAACCTGTCCTCTTAATTTACTGTCCATGGTTAGTGCGTTTTAGTTTTCGTGTGACCCTTGCTATAGTGTGGGGCAAACAAGGTCATATATTGATTTATTAATATTATTCAATCGGGAAAATATGCTTTATCAATATGTAAATATCCCTACACGGTGTAATTTTTACATTTTACATCTTTAAGTAATAGCATAAGTGTATAATATTTTTACATAAGTGTGACACTTCTTATTCTTCACGTGCAAAAGTTTTACTGAGAGCTATTCACGAGACGGACTGCATTACGGGCTTCGACGCTGTTTTGCGTCGGCTTGCGAAGGCGTCACACGTAGCCATTGCCAGCGCCTCGCTAGGGGGAGATTTTCTTCTGGTGATGACGTCACTCCGTTACTAGCTCTCAGTAAAATAGTCCCTAAAGTGACAAAGGTATGGAACAATATTATATCTGTGTCGAGCCTGCGAAAGTACATTTCATTTTAATGGCCTACAGGGAGACTTGTCTCGTGAGAGATTTATTGTACTGAATTGAGAAATCGTCCCCTAACAACACTAAGACTTCTTTTAACGTATATAGTGCCAATCACCTCTAGATTCTGTTAAAGCTGGTGGCAGGTAATGCACCATAAATAAAGAACTTTATACTCCTTTTAAGATATTAACTAACAATGTAAGTCAATTATAAAATTTATAAACATATTTCAAGTGTGTTAATTGACTTTAGCATCAACTATCTCAGACGAGATATGGAAATTTAAAATTTGGGCTCTTTTACGACACAGTTCCTCAACGTGCCGTATTAAACCAGGGCAGGGTCCCTTGGCTTCGAGCTTCTTTGGGCCCATCAACCACTCAATATCCCCCTCCCCAGGGCTGGCGCTAGGATTTTCTTGCCCCAGGTAATTTTTACTCCAAAATTTTTTTTTTGGAAATAGTCAGATAGTTTTAGCTAGGCACCCGTTCCGGCGGCCCCTTTCAGAGGCCCGGGCCCGGGGTACTTTTGCCCCGCTTATCCCCCCCCTAACGCCAGCCCTGCCCCTCCCCCTTGTGAAGCCCCAGGAACGTTCTAGAATTTGGAGGGGGCAAAGATAAACGAAAAGGGGTCTGGAGAATGGTTTTTAATTTTTAATGGAGTGTAGCTTCTCAGAATACATGTGTACTGTTTACTACTATGTATGTAAATTGGCGGGAAAATACAGTCTAGTCAGCCTTCTGGTTCCCAAGTAGATATAGATCCTTTAAAAATTTTATTAAAATCGGGTTAATCGGCTAATTTTCACTACATGACAAATATTTCGGTGATAAGGAAGTTTCGCTTCAATGACGAATCCAGACCGTCCACGGTTTTGGGTTGTTTTTAAAAGTTAATTCTCGACAGGAAGCTGACATTTCGATTCTTCCAATGACCCCGAATTACCAGAACTTCGCTCATCTCGATTTCACAACACCGGTGCAAGTGAGAGATTGGAAAATTGTGGCCGCAGCTCCCAAGGAATACCATTCGCACGTTTTTGAAGTCTTCATGACCTTCCCACTAGAAGTAGGGGTTGAAATTATTAGGTTGTTCTTACGGTTTTAAAAATTGTTTTATTTCAGGTATGGTTTTGCGTCGTTTTGTTTGGCTTGTGGTTTTTGTTGAGTTGGATCGGAATCCACCACTGGCTTCGAAAGAACGGTTTTAGACGCGAAACTGTCATTGCCAGCCTATTGCCTTTCTTCCAAATGGGGGTCTTACTTAGGCAAAGTAATCGTCAATAATGAAGGTTGTTCTCGGGGACGTTGCTCATCGAATGTGCTTTGATTTTTTCCTGGGTAGGTATCCGCATTCCAAGCTTTCTAGCTGATCGTTTAGTCTGGGTTACTTGGATCGTGGGCTCTTTGATATTGTCCATGACCTTCACCAACAACATTCTGTCCACTTTGGCCGTGCCGGATACCATCAAGATTCTCGAAACCTTCAAGGACGTTTTGGATTACCGAAGTGTCAAGTTCTACGTCATCAAAAATACACCACCAGCCTATTACATTGAGGTCAGATGTTTCGTTGATTTCCATTTGAGAGGTTCATCGTGTTACCGTAATTATATTTAACATAAGTGTATCATGAAACTATCTACCACGCGTAATATTTAACTGAGAGCCGTTCTAGAATTATCATAAATTTTTGGTGGGCATCAGACTAACTCGTCAGTTATAATAGGTGTTATTTTACCGTCGTCAATAGGGACCCTTGCCAAGGCTTAGAGATCATTTGTTATTAAGTTGAGTACTATGACGAACATTCTAGATCACTCCACACATAGCTATCAGTAAATATTTTGACTAATAGACGCCCTTATGGAAGAGTAATTATTGACTTACGGTAGCACTATGTTTTCATTGATTTAATTTCCGGAGTAAAATTAAATCTCCGTAATCGCTGTACAAGCCTGTAACTTTGACTGTACCAAATCTATTGCTGAATTGATTACAGATTTATCCCTACTGAAGGCTGAACCAATTTCCATACGCCTGTAATCGGTGTACACATTTTTAGGAAGTGCTTCGAAAAATAAAAAGGGTTTGTACAAAATTTCCGGAATTAAATTCCAGGTTTTCCCTGACAAAATTGACAATTTTTGTAGAATAAATGAATGGTTTGAGGTAAAAATCTTGAAAAATATTTTCTTTTAAAAATTTATTTACCTGGATCATTTTAAAATTTTATTTTTATTTTATTTTAAAATTCCCTTACTTCTTGGGACCATTTTAAAATTCCTTGACTTTTCCCTGACGTTTTGGAAACATTTTCAAATTCCCCGACTTTCCCTGACCTTTTGGAAACCTTTTAAAATTCCCTGACTTTTCCCTGACCTTTTGGAAACATTTTAAAATTCCCTGACTTTTCCCTGAACTTTTGGAAACATTTTCAAATTCCCTGACCTTTTGAAAACCTTTTAAAATTCCCCAACTTCCCCTAACCTTTTGAAAACCTTTTAAAATTCCCCGACTTTCCCTAACCTTTTGAAAACCTTTTAAAATTCCCCAACTTCCCCTAACCTTTTGAAAACCTTTTAAAATTCCCCAACTTCCCCTAACCTTTTGAAAACCTTTTAAAATTCCCCGACTTTCCCTAACCTTTTGAAAACCTTTTAAAATTCCCCAACTTCCCCTAACCTTTTGAAAACCTTTTAAAATTCCCCGACTTTCCCTAACCTTTTGAAACCTTTTAAAATTCCCCGACTTTCCCTAACCTTTTGAAAACCTATTAAAATTCCCCGACTTTCCCTAACCTTTTGAAAACCTTTTAAAATTCCCCAACTTCCCCTAACCTTTTGAAAACCTTTTAAAATTCCCCGACTTTCCCTAACCTTTTGAAAACCTTTTAAAATTCCCCGACTTCCCCTAACCTTTTGAAAACCTTTTAAAATTCCCCGACTTTCCCTAACCTTTTGAAAACCTTTTTAAATTCCCCGACTTTCCCTAACCTTTTGAAAACCTTTTAAAATTCCCCAACTTCCCCTAACCTTTTGAAAACCTTTTAAAATTCCCCGACTTTCCCTAACCTTTTGAAAACCTTTTAAAATTCCCCGACTTCCCCTAACCTTTTGAAAACCTTTTAAAATTCCCCGACTTTTCCCTGACCTTTTGGAAACATTTTCAAATTCCCTGACTTTTTTCCAGGTCGTGTACGAACCCTGATAAAGCAATAAAAATAGGCTTAAGCAAAGTCCATCTCGCCCTTGTACCATCGTGTGTTAATTGGTTCTTACAGCGATCGCAAGACCCGATAGTCCAGGAAGTGTGGGACATCATCGTTAGAGAAAACAACTTCGTCATCATCGGGCAGACGGACATGTTTGACATTTTTGAAAGGACGAAACAAGGTCTCGCTTCGTGTCTGCTGTCGGAGGAAATCATCATGGAAGCCTTATTTAAGTACGCGTTTTGCGAAACCGGGAAGAACTTGCAAATGCCCTCCAAGTCGGCCGTGGTGAATACTTACTCGTTCGCCATGCGAAAGGGCTTGGAGACTGCCATCTCTAGTAGTTTTAAAAAACTGTAAGTTTTACCACGAATGTACTTACTTATACTTGGGAATAATGACTACTGACCAAAGTGGATATGAATTCATACTCAAAGTCTCGCTCTCGCCTGATTCCGTACCTTTGGCTATGCTTGTCATGATATTTCTTAACTTCTTAAGCATACAAAATAGCAGAAAACCATTGAGTTGGGAATAAATAGAGGTACAACTAAATCTGGCTGGCGCGGGACCAATTGACTTAGGCCTAAGGTGGTGCCTTGGGTATTAGCCTAGCTGATTATTATTATTATTATTATTATTATTTCTTTCAATAAGGAAACTCTATCCACTTTATCGTTCTACCGTGGCGGCATCTGTCTCTGGTGGTGGCCACTATATGGCAATTGAATTTTTGCGCGAATCTGACGCGAAATTAAAATGTATGATTTCTCGTAACAAACAAACCTTTGAAGTTGTTTAAAAATAATTTTATTCTGTCAACACGATCCTTTTTAACCGAAGCTACGGTGAGTTAGCTAATAATTATTTATTTTTAGCCATATAACTTTACAAAATATAGATGGCGCTACCGCCTAATTATAAAGATGAATTTCGTACAGTCTTCTCAGAACAGGTCCCGCGTAACCATGGCAACCAAAATCATAGTTGTAATTCTAGCAGTATTATTCCCAATTCAATGCAGAAAACGCGTGATGTTTATTATCCAATAAGAACTCGAATCGCTAAACCACGTGACATTTAAAGAAAAGTGGTACAATCAGAAGCAGGGTTAGTAGTCAGCCTGAATAAAAGTCTATAATAATATTCCATAAGTTTTTCACATTGGGGAATATTTTACTGAGAGCTAGTAACGGAGTGACGTCATCACAAGAAGAAAATCCCCCCCCTAGCGAGACACTGTCAAAGGCTACGGTTGACGCGTTAGCAAACGGACGCAAAACGGCGACGAAGCCCGTAATGCAGTTTGTCTCGCGAATAGCTCTCGGTAAAACGTTTGCAGGTGAAGAATAGGAAGTGTCACACTTATGTAATAATATTATACACTTATGGCCTGACTAGTGAGGCTCCGATCTCAATTTATTTTAGTAGTCACGTATTCACTGACTAGTGGGTGTAAATAAAAACATAGTTAAGGACAGCCAACATTTAAAATAGGAGTTTATCACTTGAGTTACATGACTTTGGCCGATCACAATTTTTTTAAATAAAATGGGATTGATGAATGATGAATTTATAATACGCCATATTCGCCATTATTTATGAATATTTAGGAAAATTTTTCAATAGTCTAATTGACTAGTGGGTCCCCAGATTTCTATTAATTTTAGTAGTCAGAGCATTTATTTTAGTAGTCAAATGCCGTGACTATAGTCCCTTATGTCCAACCCTGGTCAGAAGGTCAACCAGGGGGCTATTCTGTAAACATTCAAACGGGAATTCGATCTCGATACCCTGTACCATGTCTAGATCGACTTCGACAATTTGCATTGATTTATGCTTATTCAAAATCTTTACAGAGTACCATTCGTCGAGATCTCGAAATTCGAAATCTATATTTCGATCGAAAACTGGACTTCAAATGCTTACCGGTGTTATTAATTATTATAGCTAAAACTGGGAGGTTATAATTGTTTTTCGTGAGTTAAATTAAGTTTTAGTTAATTTAGATACGAATTTGAAAATTTAAAATGCCGCGAAAGAAAACAGTTAGCAGTTGTATTATAACCACAATCGACACAGTGTAAAAAGAGCAACTGAAAAGTTAGTTCAGCCTTGGCCCAATATGAGTCCTCGGGGCAATGATAAGCGGATAGGTTCGGACATGCTTTCTCCATGGTTCGGATAGTCCATGACCACGTGGAAGATATCTTCCACAGAATACCCGCACAAAGGACATTCCGGATCCGAACCGAAGACATCAGTCATTCGAGTTGCGGTTTGGAGAGCTCCGGTTCTGGCTTGAAAAAAGGGATGGCTCGCCCTATCATTATTATAGAAGGACTCAATGTTTGGCGCACCCTTTTGTTTATACCACAATAGCAAAAGTGACATAATTACCAAAAGTGTGACAATCGCTGTACTTTCGTATGCTAAAGGTTTAATGAATGCTCGACTCGAGATCGACCACATAAAAGACTATTTATTGTCGCCTTTCTGGATATTGTTTTAGTCTATGGTATTATATCGTAGGTAGATGGCGATAGCATCTCCACAGAACGACGGAAAATCAAAAAATACACTTACTTTGACCAGTGCTACTTAGTTCCTCCGTTCCTCACTAGGAGGCGTTAATTGTTGGTTTTAACTTCCTTCCCTCTCCAAGGCATACTTTCCCTTCTCCCCTCCCAACTGGTATTTCGCTCGTAACATTCATTCGGAAATACATGTAGGTCCGATTGACACACTTTTGGTAATTATGTCACTTTTGACAATAGGCTATAATGGGAAGCGACTTCCTTAGTCCAAAACTCAGTAGACCGTTGCAGTACCGCGCTGTCGACTACGTTATTCCATTCTCTATGGTTTGAGACCTCTGCTCTGGAGACCGCTGATCCATATTTCAGGTCCAGATTTGACGTTCGAGTAGACCATTTAGATCTTAGGCTGGTTTTACGAATATAGATATAAATTTCAGCTTTTAAAATTCATTTTGCGCGTGAAAATACCTCTACATGTTATGGTCAAAAAAGCACGCAAAGAAGGCTGTGTGCCCAAGACATGTACTCGTAGTGTCGCGCGCTAAAACGTCATTTCAAAATCCGTCAATTTTGTGAACCAGACGATAATAGGCGAAAACCTAGGAGCAACAAACACAAGGAGAACGCAGCTAGCCTTTAAACATGCTAACGAAGGTTTGTGTACGAATTTCATTGGACGAGCGTCACGAGCCTTTACGCTGAACGTTTTACGGGCGGGGGGAAGACAATTTCGGAAATTTCCCCTTCCGACGGCAGCAAACGCTAAAGCGTCTAGCCAATGAAAAACGTACACAAGAAACTCTACGACGTTTGACGGGTTGCGTTCTCCTTGAGTGGGGTGTTGTGTTTGTTGCTCCTAGGCGAAAACTATTCGCTAGCTTTGGAGTAATGTTTTAGGAAATAGCGAGCAACTTCAAAATACAGTTTGGCTGTTATAGTATGGAAGAAGTTGGTAGTTTGGGGTAAAAGGTGTACTCTTTTCGTCCCAAAGCGAGCGAATAGTTTTGGCCTAATAGCTCTTTATGTGAAATACGAGAGGTCACGTGATAACGTTAGATTCATCGTGCAGTTAAAGTTAGAGAGCGCGCGCATATTTTTGTTTTGGTTGAGCTCGCGCGAAAACGCACGAGACCCTCTACGCGGAAATATTGGGAAGCGCGCGCTCCAAAAAATAACACTTTTTATACATGAATGCGTATATATTATTTTATAGAAAGAGCTTTTGTTCATGAACCTTGAGTCTTCAAAAATAACGTAACTTAAAGGCCGACTACATAAATCTTCGGTTTACTCTGTCTTTCACTGGAAGTAGGCTTACTGCAATACATGGGTGCCATGCAGTCAGCCTACTTCCAGTGAAAGACAGAGTTAACCGAAGATTTATGTAGTCGGCCTTTAATTGACGGATTTTGAAATGACGTTTTAGCGCGCGACACTGCCTTCTTTGCGTGCTTTTTTGACCATAACATGTAGAGGTATTTTCACGCGCAAAATGAATTTTAAAAGTCGTTAATTGGTCTAGTTGTGGCACGCCGCTAAAAGGGGAAGAGGTTTGATTGGTTTAGGGGGAAGGAGCCTACACTAAAATTGTCTCCACACAGTCATGGTCCCTAAGTTTAAGTTTGTTCTTTGGTGTTATATTGAATGTCTTCGCCATGGAAAAGTAATAATCTATTTTTTTTTGGTAATTGATAAAGGGCTTCGTCCGTTTTCGAAAGCGGGGTTTACGAGCACTCCATTGACCTCGGGTCCTTCTTGGGTCGACAGTGTTTCTCCGAACCACCCAAGGATCAGGCGAAAGTGTGGGATCCGTTGAAATATCACCATTTCATCGCCTTTTTCTATCTACTCGCGTGTGGCTCTATTTTCTCGGTCGTAGCGGTATGTGGTGAAGTGGTACTTTGGTCGAGGGCCATCAACAAAAGCAAGTACCTCAAGACGATGAACCGGAAACCGGTCAGAACCGTTTTAAAAGTGCGACCCGTAAGAATTTATAAAAATAATTCATACAATTTATTGATCCAAAAAATATTCAATTTTGAAATTATTTACGATTCGAAACGTTAAATAAAACCAGATTTTATTGCGATTTTTTGTAAATTATTTTTAATTCTATTTTGATTACTTTGCCTTTATTTACTGTCGAATTATTTATTTGAGAGCAATAACATTTTAAACTTATGCGACTCTACGTAATGTGGTGCTAAACTATTAATTGGGAAATATTATGGAACATTATACAATTTATCGTGTGCTAATAGTGGTTCAGCAAATAAACTAATTATTTTCGTTTAGTCTGTTACCAGATTCGCCTGGCTCGATAATGAAGGTAACTACAAACCATACCCAAATATTTATATTACTATACTTTAAAATCGAAATATTAGTTAACTTATATCAATTGTCTATAGTAAAACTTTTAGAAATTTTTAGCCAACTCTTAAGAAAATCTTTATTTTTCATGTAATTTTAAGTAGTTAGTAGTTTTATGTGTGAAAATTGCCAAATAGATATAGGTTAACTAGTATTTCAATTTTAAAATAATGTAATATAAATATTGAGATTTATTAAAAAAATTACACACAATTTAGTTTTATTCATCAAACGCTGACCTACGATGCTACGATCCAGTCACTACCGACCATAGCCTACGTGATTCAATTACCATGGCATATGCTATAGACCAGGCCGGAGCAGTAGATTTGACGTACATGCGCACCTAGCGGGAATTTGCGGCGAAAAGACCGGATAATATTTTTTATTCCGAGTATGCACTGGCCTTGATTAACTATGTAGTGCTGCAAACTAGGAAAGTGGTGGTCATTTATTATTATTAGACATCCACGAGAGGCTTCATTAGCTGGTCAATAGATGGCGCTAGTCATCACCAATTTCCGAATGGCGTTGCTGCCTCGCTGCTACAACGATTTCAACAAGAGCCCATAGATAATTTGCGGCGCTTTCGACAGGGGGCTACCATTTTTATTATTTTCCCCGTTACGACCCCCCCAAAGTCACCTTCACTATGGGTAACCATCCCAATATCAACTTTAGTAGGATCTTTCAGTTGGATGAAAAAATAATATTTCTTCCCACGGGAATCCCAGCTGATTACATTGTAGCAGAGACATAGAGACCACGTGAGCGATTGTAGATTCTAAGCCTTGCCATTTTAGCCCGTGTACTTTTCCTAATTTTGATTCTTTAAAGCTTTTAACTCATAAAACATAAAAACTAGTTAAGCTTACCTTTAATATTTGTGTTCTCTTAAATACTAAGGAAATGAATGGTAAATCACAAAGCCCTAAAAGTTAGATAGAAGTACCTAAGAACTATTTACGAATGGAACCGCCCTAGCAATCTGTTTCTAGCGCCATCACAAAAATTAAACATTTTAATATTTTTCCTAAACTAGAATTTTTTTTGTTTAATTTGCATTCGATGACTGCAGTATTATAATTTATAATTATAAAAATAGTAATAATGGATATACATAATAATTATAATTTATAGATTAAATTTTCCACGACTATATGAAAACTAAGGCACTATAGAGGGTATAACTTCATGGTGCCAGCTAGGAGCAACAAACACAGCACCCCGCACAAGGAGAACGCAACCCGTAAAAATTCGTGGATTTTCTTGTGTACATTTTTCATTGGCTAGACGCTTTAGCGCCTGCTGCCGTCGGAAGGGGAATATTCGTAAATTGTCTTCCCCCCGCCCGTAAAACGTTCAGCGTAAAGGCTCGTGACGCTCGTCCAATGAAATTCGTACACAACCCTTCGTTAGCGTGTTTAAAGGCTAGCTGCGTTCTCCTTGTGTTTGTTGCTCCTAGGTGCCAGCATTCAATATTTTAATAGTTCTTTGTTACTTCTACGCGTTCTTGATTTCACCAAGAAAATCAACGTGTTACTTAACACACAAAAATCAAGATTTTCCGTCCAATCGTTAGTCTTTACGTATTAATTTAAAACATGGTTGCCATGTGATTTTAATCGTAGAAGTGGATATTGTTTATGAATAACTATGATCAAGATAGTGACGTAACTATGTTACTTTAAAGGACCACAACGGCGTCTGAAACAATCTGGGTTAATATTAAGTAGGTCTTCCCCTTCCGTATCATATTCTGCGATTTTTTGTGCTCTGAAATCTGTTAAACTTAAAAAGTTTTCAAACGCGTAATTGACCCTTTAAATAAAAAAAACAAAATTCAAAATAATAAATATTTTACAAGTCGTTTAAGGTTAGAAATGAATTTTCGTGTTAGACATTATATTTATCCTAACTCTAATCTGATATCGCTTCAACTTACAAAGATTAATCAAGCCGTTAAAAGCTTTAACATGTTTTCAAAACGATACGCTTTTCGATATGTACATTTCACCTGTGGTCGAATGCAAATTAACAAGCGTGACTGAATTTCAAGTTAGGCTTTCTATTTAAGCGACATTGTTTTGCTTATGTAAATTCTGTATCAATGTCGTAGAACCGAAACACGCCATATGCAAATTACAAGTATAGTATTGCATAAATTTTCATTAAATCTGCTTTTGGTTTTTGTTTCGTTGCCCCAAGGGGGGGGGAAACGAAATTATAGTTTCCCCCTGAATCAGGTCGTCTTGGATAGGGGTGTTGGATAGGATTACCTCGCCTTGTTCGTAAAGGCTCGAGTTCAGTGGAGTTTGCGGTTGAGGGTGTGAAGGGCGCTCCGGGGGTAACGTCAGAGTCTTGGCCGACCGATCAGAAGTGGTGGTGGGAGGGAGCAGGTCACCTCGTACTAGCCGCAAAGGCATTTTTCTAGGGTCGGAGTTTAACGCAACAACTTCAAGGTAAGCCTGCCCCCTCCGCTTTTCGTTCATCGTTCCGCTTGGCGCCGTCGCGGCGGGTTGGCCTTATCGGAGTAATACGCGATGCTTACAACGTATGACCTGAAGTAAAGAATAAGTGTGACACTTATCGGAGGCCGTTCTAGTATGACCAAAAGTAACAAATAAGTGTGACACTTATCGGAGTAATACGCGATGCTTACAACGTATGACCTGAAGTAACAAATAATTGTGACGCTTATCGGAGTAATACGCGATGCTTACAACGTATGGCCTGAAGTAACAAATAAGTGTGACACGAAATAACAAATAAGTAAATGATTGTGACACTTATCGGAGGCCGTTCTAATATGACCGAAAGTAACAAATGAGTGTAACAGTTATTGGAGTAATAGGCGATGCTTACAACGTATGACCTGAAGTAATAAATAAGTGTGACACTTATCGGAGGCCGTTCTAATATGACCAAAAGTAACAAAAGTGTGACACTTATCGACGTAATACGCGATGCTTACAAGGTATGACCAAAAGAAACAAATAAGTGTGACACTTATCGAAGTAACACGCGATGCTTACAACGTATGACCAAAGGTAAAAAATAAGTGTGACACTTATCGGAGTAAAACGCGATGCTTACAACGTATGACCTTAAGTAACAAATAAGTGTTACACTTATCGGAGTAATAGGCGATGCTTACAACGAATGACCTTAAGTAACAAATAAGTGTGACACTTATCGGAGGCCGTTCTAATATGACCAAAAGTAACAAATAAGTGTGACACTTATATCGGAGTAATAGGCGATGCTTACAACGTATGACCAAAAGTAACAAGTAAGTGTGACACTTATCGGAGGCCGTTTTAATATGACCAAAAGTAACAAATAAGTGTGACACTTATCGAAGTAATACGCGATGCTTACAACGTATGACCAAAAGTAACAAATATTTTTACAGATTCCTTAATCACCTTGTTTTTTATAATTAGTGGAAACAAAAATTAGTAATCTTTAACCCGTGGCCAGCCTGACTTTTGTTTTTACAGATTCCTTAATCACCTTGTTTTTTATAATAAGTGGAACCAAAATAATGATCTTTTTAGGTATATTTGCCAAATTAAGATAAGCCACATTTCTAATGATAAAAGAAACTTTAATGATCTTTTTAGGTATATTTGCCAAATTTCTAATGATAAAATGCATTAACATTGAAGCTCTAGTTTATTTAATAAAGAAAAAATACGTACATAGGTTAAATTAAATATTGTTAAATAGAAAAATATATACGTAGGTTAAATTAAATATTAAAGACATAATCAAATGGTTAAATCTATTTGATCGATTCCCAAAAGATCGAGCGGTCCCATTTGATCGAATTTGTATATTACCGACTGTACCTTTTGATCGAACGAAATCTGATCGAAGGCTGCTTTAGGGTAAAACTACTAGTTTTTGGGAGAAGATCGAAAAGGCAAAATCTAGTCGGAATGAGGTACAGGTTGGTGAAACTGTAGGCGATGAAGATAAAAGTGGTGAAGTTGGTGAAACTAAAGGTGGCGAAGGTAAAGGTGGTGAAGTTGGGGAAGGGAAAAGTGGTGAGGTTGGAGGTGGTGAATCTGAAGGCGATGAAGGTAAAGGTGGTGAAGTTGGTGAAACTAGAGGTGGTGAAGGTAAAGGTGGTGAAGTTGAGGAAGGAAAAAGTGGTGAGGTTGTAGGTGGTGAAACTAAAGGCGATGAAGGTAAATGTGGTGAAATTGGTGTAGGAAAAAGTGGTGAAGTTGAAGTTCGTGAAACTGAAGGCGATGAAGGTAAAGGTGGTGAAGTTGGTGAGGTTGAAGGTGGTGAAACTAAAGGTGGTGAAACTAAAGGTGGTGAAACTAAAGGTGGTGAAACTAAAGGTGGTGAAGTTGGTGTAGGAAAAAGTGGTGAAGTTGAAGGTCGTGAAACTGAAGGCGATGAAGGTAAAGGTGGTGAGGTTGAAGGTGGTGAAACTAAAGGTGGTGAAACTAAAGGTGGTGAAGTTGGTGTAGGAAAAAGTGGTGAAGTTGAAGGTCGTGAAACTGAAGGCGATGAAGGTAAAGGTGGTGAGGTTGAAGGTGGTGAAACTAAAGGTGGTGAAACTAAAGGTGGTGAAGTTGGTGTAGGAAAAAGTGGTGAAGTTGAAGGTCGTGAAACTGAAGGCGATGAAGGTAATGGTGGTGAAGTTGGTGAGGTTGAAGTTGGTGAAACTAGAGGTGGTGAAGGTAAAGGTGGTGAAATTGATGAAGGTAAAGGTGGTGAAATTGGTGTAGGAAAAAGTGGTGAAGTTGAAGTTCGTGAAACTGAAGGCGATGAAGGTAAAGGTGGTGAAGTTGGTGAGGTTGAAGGTGGTGAAACTAAAGGTGGTGAAACTAAAGGTGGTGAAGTTGGTGTAGGAAAAAGTGGTGAAGTTGAAGGTCGTGAAACTGAAGTCGATGAAGGTAAAGGTGGTGAAGTTGGTGAGGTTGAAGGTGGTGAAACTAAAGGTGGTGAAACTAAAGGTGGTGAAGTTGGTGTAGGAAAAAGTGGTGAAGTTGGAGGTGGTGAAACTGAAGGCGATGAAGGTAAAGGTGGTGAAGTTGGTGAAACTAGAGGTGGTGAAGGTAAAGGTGGTGAAATTGGTGTAGGAAAAAGTGGTGAAGTTGAAGTTCGTGAAACTGAAGGCGATGAAGGTAAAGGTGGTGAAGTTGGTGAGATTGAAGGTGGTGAAACTAAAGGTGGTGAAACTAAAGGTGGTGAAGTTGGTGTAGGAAAAAGTGGTGAAGTTGAAGGTCGTGAAACTGAAGGCGATGAAGGTAAAGGTGGTGAAGTTGGTGAGGTTGAAGGTGGTGAAACTAAAGGTGGTGAAACTAAAGGTGGTGAAGTTGGTGTAGGAAAAAGTGGTGAAGTTGGAGGTGGTGAAACTGAAGGCGATGAAGGTAAAGGTGGTGAAGTTGGTGAAACTAGAGGTGGTGAAGGTAAAGGTGGTGAAATTGGTGTAGGAAAAAGTGGTGAAGTTGAAGTTCGTGAAACTGAAGGCGATGAAGGTAAAGGTGGTGAAGTTGGTGAGGTTGAAGGTGGTGAAACTAAAGGTGGTGAAACTAAAGGTGGTGAAACTAAAGGTGGTGAGACTGAAGGTGATGAAGGTGAAGGTGGTGAAACTAAAGGTGGTGAGACTGAAGGTGATGAAGGTAAAGGTGGTGAAGTTGGTGAAGGAAAAGGTGGTGAGACTGAAGGTGATGAAGGTAAAGGTGGTGAAGTTGGTGAAGGAAAAGGTGGTGAGACTGAAGGTGATGAAGGTAAAGGTGGTGAAGTTGGTGAAGGAAAAGGTGGTGAGACTGAAGGTGATGAAGGTAAAGGTGGTGAAGTTGGTGAAGGAAAAGGTGGTGAGACTGAAGGTGGTGAGGTTGAAGGTGGTGAAACTAAAGGTGGTGAAACTAAAGGTGGTGAAGTTGGTGTAGGAAAAAGTGGTGAAGTTGAAGGTCGTGAAACTGAAGTCGATGAAGGTAAAGGTGGTGAAGTTGGTGAGGTTGAAGGTGGTGAAACTAAAGGTGGTGAAACTAAAGGTGGTGAAGTTGGTGTAGGAAAAAGTGGTGAAGTTGGAGGTGGTGAAACTGAAGGCGATGAAGGTAAAGGTGGTGAAGTTGGTGAAACTAGAGGTGGTGAAGGTAAAGGTGGTGAAATTGGTGTAGGAAAAAGTGGTGAAGTTGAAGTTCGTGAAACTGAAGGCGATGAAGGTAAAGGTGGTGAAGTTGGTGAGGTTGAAGGTGGTGAAACTAAAGGTGGTGAAACTAAAGGTGGTGAAGTTGGTGTAGGAAAAAGTGGTGAAGTTGAAGGTCGTGAAACTGAAGGCGATGAAGGTAAAGGTGGTGAAGTTGGTGAGGTTGAAGGTGGTGAAACTAAAGGTGGTGAAACTAAAGGTGGTGAAGTTGGTGTAGGAAAAAGTGGTGAAGTTGGAGGTGGTGAAACTGAAGGCGATGAAGGTAAAGGTGGTGAAGTTGGTGAAACTAGAGGTGGTGAAGGTAAAGGTGGTGAAATTGGTGTAGGAAAAAGTGGTGAAGTTGAAGTTCGTGAAACTGAAGGCGATGAAGGTAAAGGTGGTGAAGTTGGTGAGGTTGAAGGTGGTGAAACTAAAGGTGGTGAAACTAAAGGTGGTGAGACTGAAGGTGATGAAGGTGAAGGTGGTGAAACTAAAGGTGGTGAGACTGAAGGTGATGAAGGTAAAGGTGGTGAAGTTGGTGAAGGAAAAGGTGGTGAGACTGAAGGTGATGAAGGTAAAGGTGGTGAAGTTGGTGAAGGAAAAGGTGGTGAGACTGAAGGTGATGAAGGTAAAGGTGGTGAAGTTGGTGAAGGAAAAGGTGGTGAGACTGAAGGTGATGAAGGTAAAGGTGGTGAAGTTGGTGAAGGAAAAGGTGGTGAGACTGAAGGTGATGAAGGTAAAGGTGGTGAAGTTGGTGAAGGAAAAGGTGGTGAGACTGAAGGTGATGAAGGTAAAGGTGGTGAAGGTGGTGAAGGTGGTGAAGGAAAAGGTGGTGAGACTGAAGGTGATGAAGGTAAAGGTGGTGAAGTTGGTGAAGGAAAAGGTGGTGAAACTAAAGGTGATGAAGGTAAAGGTGGTGAAGTTGGTGAAGGAAATGGTGGTGAGACTGAAGGTGATGAAGGTAAAGGTGGTGAAGTTGGTGAAGGAAATGGTGGTGAGACGGAAGGTGATGAAGGTAAAGGTGGTGAAGTTGGTGAAGGAAAAGGTGGTGAGACTGAAGGTGATGAAGGTAAAGGTGGTGAAGTTGGTGAAGGAAAAGGTGGTGAGACTGAAGGTGATGAAGGTAAAGGTGGTGAAGTTGGTGAAGGAAAAGGTGGTGAGACTGAAGGTGATGAAGGTAAAGGTGGTGAAGTTGGTGAAGGAAAAGGTGGTGAGACTGAAGGTGATGAAGGTAAAGGTGGTGAAGTTGGTGAAGGAAAAGGTGGTGAGACTGAAGGTGATGAAGGTAAAGGTGGTGAAGTTGGTGAAGGAAATGGTGGTGAGACTGAAGGTGATGAAGGTAAAGGTGGTGAAGTTGGTGAAGGAAATGGTGGTGAGACGGAAGGTGATGAAGGTAAAGGTGGTGAAGTTGGTGAAGGAAAAGGTGGTGAGACTGAAGGTGATGAAGGTAAAGGTGGTGAAGTTGGTGAAGGAAAAGGTGGTGAGACTGAAGGTGATGAAGGTAAAGGTGGTGAAGTTGGTGAAGGAAAAGGTGGTGAAACTAAAGGTGATGAAGGTAAAGGTGGTGAAGTTGGTGAAGGAAATGGTGGTGAGACTGAAGGTGATGAAGGTAAAGGTGGTGAAGTTGGTGAAGGAAATGGTGGTGAGACGGAAGGTGATGAAGGTAAAGGTGGTGAAGTTGGTGAAGGAAAAGGTGGTGAGACTGAAGGTGATGAAGGTAAAGGTGGTGAAGTTGGTGAAGGAAAAGGTGGTGAGACTGAAGGTGATGAAGGTAAAGGTGGTGAAGTTGGTGAAGGAAAAGGTGGTGAGACTGAAGGTGATGAAGGTAAAGGTGGTGAAGTTGGTGAAGGAAAAGGTGGTGAGACTGAAGGTGATGAAGGTAAAGGTGGTGAAGTTGGTGAAGGAAAAGGTGGTGAGACTGAAGGTGATGAAGGTAAAGGTGGTGAAGTTGGTGAAGGAAAAGGCGGTGAGACTGAAGGTGATGAAGGTAAAGGTGGTGAAGTTGGTGAAGGAAAAGGTGGTGAGACTGAAGGTGATGAAGGTAAAGGTGGTGAAGTTGGTGAAGGAAAAGGTGGTGAGACTGAAGGTGATGAAGGTAAAGGTGGTGAAGTTGGTGAAGGAAATGGTGGTGAGACTGAAGGTGATGAAGGTAAAGGTGGTGAAGTTGGTGAAGGAAAAGGTGGTGAGACTGAAGGTGATGAAGGAAAAGGTGGTGAGACTGAAGGTGATGAAGGTAAAGGTGGTGAAGTTGGTGAAGGAAAAGGTGGTGAGACTGAAGGTGATGAAGGTAAAGGTGGTGAAGTTGGTGAAGGAAAAGGTGGTGAGACTGAAGGTGATGAAGGTAAAGGTGGTGAAGTTGGTGAAGGAAAAGGCGGTGAGACTGAAGGTGATGAAGGTAAAGGTGGTGAAGTTGGTGAAGGAAAAGGTGGTGAGACTGAAGGTGATGAAGGTAAAGGTGGTGAAGTTGGTGAAGGAAAAGGTGGTGAGACTGAAGGTGATGAAGGTAAAGGTGGTGAAGGTGGTGAAGTTGGTGAAGGAAAAGGTGGTGAGACTGAAGGTGATGAAGGTAAAGGTGGTGAAGTTGGTGAAGGAAAAGGTGGTGAGACTGAAGGTGATGAAGGTAAAGGTGGTGAAGTTGGTGAAGGAAAAGGTGGTGAGACTGAAGGTGATGAAGGTAAAGGTGGTGAAGTTGGTGAAGGAAAAGGTGGTGAGACTGAAGGTGATGAAGGTAAAGGTGGTGAAGTTGGTGAAGGAAAAGGTGGTGAGACTGAAGGTGATGAAGGTAAAGGTGGTGAAGGTGGTGAAGGTGGTGAAGGAAAAGGTGGTGAGACTGAAGGTGATGAAGGTAAAGGTGGTGAAGTTGGTGAAGGAAAAGGTGGTGAAACTAAAGGTGATGAAGGTAAAGGTGGTGAAGTTGGTGAAGGAAATGGTGGTGAGACTGAAGGTGATGAAGGTAAAGGTGGTGAAGTTGGTGAAGGAAATGGTGGTGAGACGGAAGGTGATGAAGGTAAAGGTGGTGAAGTTGGTGAAGGAAAAGGTGGTGAGACTGAAGGTGATGAAGGTAAAGGTGGTGAAGTTGGTGAAGGAAAAGGTGGTGAGACTGAAGGTGATGAAGGTAAAGGTGGTGAAGTTGGTGAAGGAAAAGGTGGTGAGACTGAAGGTGATGAAGGTAAAGGTGGTGAAGTTGGTGAAGGAAAAGGTGGTGAGACTGAAGGTGATGAAGGTAAAGGTGGTGAAGTTGGTGAAGGAAAAGGTGGTGAGACTGAAGGTGATGAAGGTAAAGGTGGTGAAGTTGGTGAAGGAAATGGTGGTGAGACTGAAGGTGATGAAGGTAAAGGTGGTGAAGTTGGTGAAGGAAATGGTGGTGAGACGGAAGGTGATGAAGGTAAAGGTGGTGAAGTTGGTGAAGGAAAAGGTGGTGAGACTGAAGGTGATGAAGGTAAAGGTGGTGAAGTTGGTGAAGGAAAAGGTGGTGAGACTGAAGGTGATGAAGGTAAAGGTGGTGAAGTTGGTGAAGGAAAAGGTGGTGAAACTAAAGGTGATGAAGGTAAAGGTGGTGAAGTTGGTGAAGGAAATGGTGGTGAGACTGAAGGTGATGAAGGTAAAGGTGGTGAAGTTGGTGAAGGAAATGGTGGTGAGACGGAAGGTGATGAAGGTAAAGGTGGTGAAGTTGGTGAAGGAAAAGGTGGTGAGACTGAAGGTGATGAAGGTAAAGGTGGTGAAGTTGGTGAAGGAAAAGGTGGTGAGACTGAAGGTGATGAAGGTAAAGGTGGTGAAGTTGGTGAAGGAAAAGGTGGTGAGACTGAAGGTGATGAAGGTAAAGGTGGTGAAGTTGGTGAAGGAAAAGGTGGTGAGACTGAAGGTGATGAAGGTAAAGGTGGTGAAGTTGGTGAAGGAAAAGGTGGTGAGACTGAAGGTGATGAAGGTAAAGGTGGTGAAGTTGGTGAAGGAAAAGGCGGTGAGACTGAAGGTGATGAAGGTAAAGGTGGTGAAGTTGGTGAAGGAAAAGGTGGTGAGACTGAAGGTGATGAAGGTAAAGGTGGTGAAGTTGGTGAAGGAAAAGGTGGTGAGACTGAAGGTGATGAAGGTAAAGGTGGTGAAGTTGGTGAAGGAAATGGTGGTGAGACTGAAGGTGATGAAGGTAAAGGTGGTGAAGTTGGTGAAGGAAAAGGTGGTGAGACTGAAGGTGATGAAGGAAAAGGTGGTGAGACTGAAGGTGATGAAGGTAAAGGTGGTGAAGTTGGTGAAGGAAAAGGTGGTGAGACTGAAGGTGATGAAGGTAAAGGTGGTGAAGTTGGTGAAGGAAAAGGTGGTGAGACTGAAGGTGATGAAGGTAAAGGTGGTGAAGTTGGTGAAGGAAAAGGCGGTGAGACTGAAGGTGATGAAGGTAAAGGTGGTGAAGTTGGTGAAGGAAAAGGTGGTGAGACTGAAGGTGATGAAGGTAAAGGTGGTGAAGTTGGTGAAGGAAAAGGTGGTGAGACTGAAGGTGATGAAGGTAAAGGTGGTGAAGGTGGTGAAGTTGGTGAAGGAAAAGGTGGTGAGACTGAAGGTGATGAAGGTAAAGGTGGTGAAGTTGGTGAAGGAAAAGGTGGTGAGACTGAAGGTGATGAAGGTAAAGGTGGTGAAGTTGGTGAAGGAAAAGGTGGTGAGACTGAAGGTGATGAAGGTAAAGGTGGTGAAGTTGGTGAAGGAAAAGGCGGTGAGACTGAAGGTGATGAAGGTAAAGGTGGTGAAGTTGGTGAAGGAAAAGGTGGTGAGACTGAAGGTGATGAAGGTAAAGGTGGTGAAGTTGGTGAAGGAAAAGGTGGTGAGACTGAAGGTGATGAAGGTAAAGGTGGTGAAGGTGGTGAAGTTGGTGAAGGAAAAGGTGGTGAGACTGAAGGTGATGAAGGTAAAGGTGGTGAAGTTGGTGAAGGAAAAGGTGGTGAGACTGAAGGTGATGAAGGTAAAGGTGGTGAAGTTGGTGAAGGAAAAGGTGGTGAGACTGAAGGTGATGAAGGTAAAGGTGGTGAAGTTGGTGAAGGAAAAGGTGGTGAGACTGAAGGTGATGAAGGTAAAGGTGGTGAAGTTGGTGAAGGAAAAGGCGGTGAGACTGAAGGTGATGAAGGTAAAGGTGGTGAAGTTGGTGAAGGAAAAGGTGGTGAGACTGAAGGTGATGAAGGTAAAGGTGGTGAAGTTGGTGAAGGAAAAGGTGGTGAGACGGAAGGTGATGAAGGTAAAGGTGGTGAAGTTGGTGAAGGAAAAGGTGGTGAGACTGAAGGTGATGAAGGTAAAGGTGGTGAAGTTGGTGAAGGAAAAGGTGGTGAGACTGAAGGTGATGAAGGTAAAGGTGGTGAAGTTGGTGAAGGAAAAGGTGGTGAGACTGAAGGTGATGAAGGTAAAGGTGGTGAAGTTGGTGAAGGAAAAGGTGGTGAGACTGAAGGTGATGAAGGTAAAGGTGGTGAAGTTGGTGAAGGAAAAGGTGGTGAGACTGAAGGTGATGAAGGTAAAGGTGGTGAAGGTGGTGAAGTTGGTGAAGGAAAAGGTGGTGAGACTGAAGGTGATGAAGGTAAAGGTGGTGAAGTTGGTGAAGGAAAAGGTGGTGAGACTGAAGGTGATGAAGGTAAAGGTGGTGAAGTTGGTGAAGGAAAAGGTGGTGAGACTGAAGGTGATGAAGGTAAAGGTGGTGAAGGTGGTGAAGTTGGTGAAGGAAAAGGTGGTGAGACTGAAGGTGATGAAGGTAAAGGTGGTGAAGTTGGTGAAGGAAAAGGTGGTGAGACTGAAGGTGATGAAGGTAAAGGTGGTGAAGTTGGTGAAGGAAAAGGTGGTGAGACTGAAGGTGATGAAGGTAAAGGTGGTGAAGGTGGTGAAGTTGGTGAAGGAAAAGGTGGTGAGACTGAAGGTGATGAAGGTAAAGGTGGTGAAGTTGGTGAAGGAAAAGGCGGTGAGACTGAAGGTGATGAAGGTAAAGGTGGTGAAGTTGGTGAAGGAAAAGGTGGTGAGACGGAAGGTGATGAAGGTAAAGGTGGTGAAGTTGGTGAAGGAAAAGGTGGTGAGACTGAAGGTGATGAAGGTAAAGGTGGTGAAGTTGGTGAAGGAAAAGGTGGTGAGACTGAAGGTGATGAAGGTAAAGGTGGTGAAGTTGGTGAAGGAAAAGGTGGTGAGACTGAAGGTGATGAAGGTAAAGGTGGTGAAGTTGGTGAAGGAAAAGGTGGTGAGACTGAAGGTGATGAAGGTAAAGGTGGTGAAGTTGGTGAAGGAAAAGGTGGTGAGACTGAAGGTGATGAAGGTAAAGGTGGTGAAGTTGGTGAAGGAAAAGGTGGTGAGACTGAAGGTGATGAAGGTAAAGGTGGTGAAGTTGGTGAAGGAAAAGGCGGTGAGACTGAAGGTGATGAAGGTAAAGGTGGTGAAGTTGGTGAAGGAAAAGGTGGTGAGACTGAAGGTGATGAAGGTAAAGGTGGTGAAGTTGGTGAAGGAAAAGGTGGTGAGACTGAAGGTGATGAAGGTAAAGGTGGTGAAGGTGGTGAAGGAAAAGGTGGTGAGACTGAAGGTGATGAAGGTAAAGGTGGTGAAGTTGGTGAAGGAAAAGGTGGTGAGACTGAAGGTGATGAAGGTAAAGGTGGTGAAGTTGGTGAAGGAAATGGTGGTGAGACTGAAGGTGATGAAGGTAAAGGTGGTGAGACTGAAGGTGATGAAGGTAAAGGTGGTGAAGTTGGTGAAGGAAAAAGTGGTGAGACTGAAGGTGATGAAGGTAAAGGTGGTGAAGTTGGTGAAGGAAATGGTGGTGAGACTGAAGGTGATGAAGGTAAAGGTGGTGAAGTTGGTGAAGGAAAAGGTGGTGAGACTGAAGGTGATGTAGGTAAAGGTGGTGAAGTTGGTGAAGGAAAAGGTGGTGAGACTGAAGGTGATGAAGGTAAAGGTGGTGAAGTTGGTGAAGGAAAAGGTGGTGAGACTGAAGGTGATGAAGGTAAAGGTGGTGAAGTTGGTGAAGGAAAAGGTGGTGAGACTGAAGGTGATGAAGGTAAAGGTGGTGAAGTTGGTGAAGGAAAAGGTGGTGAGACTGAAGGTGATGAAGGTATAGGTGGTGAAGTTGGTGAAGGAAAAGGTGGTGAGACTGAAGGTGATGAAGGTAAAGGTGGTGAAGTTGTTGAAGGAAAAGGCGGTGAGACTGAAGGTGATGAAGGTAAAGGTGGTGAAGTTGGTGAAGGAAAAGGTGGTGAGACTGAAGGTGATGAAGGTAAAGGTGGTGAAGTTGGTGAAGGAAAAGGTGGTGAAACCGAGGGGCAGATCACTCCGCATAATCGGTGTACAGAGCCGTACCTTTGACTGTACTAATGGGATTACGCGTAATTCGGTGTACAGACTTTCTAAGAGTGGTTAGCCCCTCGGGTGAAACTAAAGGAGGTGGTGAATGTGAAAGTCAGGGCCACCTAAGCACTTTTCCCAGGGCCGGCTCAAGAAATATTTTTCACCCGGGCAAGGGGGATTTTTGGCGCCCCTCTTATTTTGAGACTAAATTAAACTACCCCCCACCCGTAAAAAACATTACCATCTCCATGTTATAAATTTACCGTTTTCCTAACAATAAATAATCCCTTTAATCACTTTCTAAATACTTTGTGTAAACATATTTAATACCTTCTTTATGGTACAGGGTCATTTTACATGGAGCTTGAAACACTAGGTAAGGTGGCAAGACTAGTATACCTTAAAGGGGCTCCAAAGTTCGGTGGCAAAAAAAAAGAAAATTGAGCATGCTTTTCATCCCCCCCAACCCCTCACTCGACCTTGGCAGAGACGGGCAGAGTCAACCGTAAATTTCGCACTTTACTGACTTTACACACATTTTTCCACCGATTTTTGGAGCCCCTTTAATATAATAGGTGTTATTTTTCCGTCGTCATAGTTAGCGCGTGCCAAAGCTTAGAGATAATTTGTTATTAAGTTGAGTACTATGACGAACATTCTAGATCACTCCACACATAGCTATCAGTAAATATTTCGACTAATAGACGCACTTATGAAATGGTAATTATTGACTTAAGGTAGCACTATGTTTTCATTGATTTAATTTCCGGACTAAAATTTTATTTCCGTAATCGCTGTACAAGCCTATAACTTTGACTGTACCAAAGCTATTGCTGAATTGATTACAGATTTTCCTACTGAAGGCTGAACCAATTTTCATACGCCTGTAATCGGTGTACACAATTTAATAAACAGGGTTCGTACAAATTTCCGGAATTAAATTCCATGACATTTCCCGGTTTTCCCTGACCAATTTGCCCAATATTCCCTGAAAATTTTTGTAGAATAAATGAATGGTTTGAGGTAAAAATCTTGAAAAATATTTTCTTTCAAAAATTTATTTGCCTGATTTTTTTTGGGTTCATTTTAAAATTACCTTACTTTTTGGGACCATTTTCAAATTCCTTGACTTTTCCCTGATATTTTGGAATCCTTTTCAAATTCCCTGACTTTTCTCTGACCTTTTGGAAACCTTTTCAAATTCCCTGACTTTTCCCTGACCTTTTGGAAACATTTTCAAATTCCCCTACTTTTCTCTGACCCTTTGGAAACATTTTCAAATTCCCTAACTTTTCCACGTTTTCCAGGTCGTGTACGAACCCTGATAAAGCAATAAAAATAGTCTTAAACAATGTCCATCTCGGGAAGTGCTTCGATAAATAAAGCAATAAAAATAGGCTTAAACAAAGTCCATCTCGCCCTTGTACCATCGTGTGTTAATTGGTTCTTACAGCGATCGCAAGACCCGATAGTCCAGGAAGTGTGGGACATCATCGTTAGAGAAAACAACTTCGTCATCATCGGGCAGACGGATATGTTTGACATTTTTGAAAGGACGAAACAAGGTCTCGCTTCGTGTCTGCTGTCGGAGGAAATCATCCTGGAGGCCTTATTTAAGTACGCGTTTTGCGAAACTGGGAAGAACTTGCAAATGCCCTCCAAGTCGGCCGTGGTGAATACTTACTCGTTCGCCATGCGAAAGGGCTTGGAGACTGCCATCTCTAGTAGTTTTAAAAAACTGTAAGTTTTACCACGAATGTACTTACTTGTACTTGGGAATAATGACTACCGACCAAAGTGGATATGACTTCATACCCAAAGTCTCGCTCTCGCATGATTCCGTACCTTTGACCACGGTTTATATATTTACATAGGTTCAGTGTTTCCACTCGCAAAAGATCAATTTACATAGACTTAAGCTGAAAAAACCCACTTTTACCCATTCCAAATTTCAATAATACCCTTAAAATTCCCACAAGAATCAAACAATAAAATACAGACTTTTACCCATTTTAAATTTAAAAATACCCTGAAAATTCCCATAAAAAAACAACGACTTAAACAATTTAGTTTAATTATACAGTTTTTTCTTTAATTTTTACAAAGAAAAAGACACTAATATTAATGGTAGGTATGCAATTCGCTTACTAAGGGACGAAAACAATATTTTTGTCTTCTCCAAAAAGGTCTCGACATAAGCAAATACACTTTGTCAAAAAGGGAAATTATATTTCATGGTAGATAATTTTTAAATTTTTAAATACCCTCAAATTTCCCATGAAATGTTCAAAATACCCTTATTTCACCCATAACCCTCAATCTCAAAAAAATCCCTCTCGAGGTCAATTTTACGCGAAAAGGGGTAAAATACCCTGAAAGTGGAAGTACTGCACAAGTTAGACTTATCGCGCTCCGGGAGGGACCACTTAAGCGCTACTCCCGCATTCGGATTTTTCCAAATCGCGGTCGCTGCGCCATCTGGGATATAATTGTAGGTGCAGCAATGGGCGGACCAATTCTCACTTCGCACACAGCAGTGGGATTAAGAGTGGATGCGGTAGCAGCCCCAGCCGACACCCTACCTACGGAGGTAAAGAGTCATACCCTTTGTAGAGAGCTGCTAAAGGGGAACGACGGGACACAGCGGTCCACATTACTCGGCACAGCTGGCCTAGAGATACGAATCGGTAATTTACCCTGGTAAATTACGCGGTAAATTACCCTGGTAACAGTAATTTACAATTTTCTCAGGTAAGTTACGAAAATGGTAATTTACCATCGTACTCGTGTTTCACTGATTCTCAATTTTCTTTGATTTTTCGGTCTAAAATGTACGTAAAATACGTCGCGCAAGATTACAAAACTCAAAACCTAACGTTATTCGCGTTTCAGTGTATTTTTGCAGCGTTTAATAATGTAATTTCACTCCAGCAAACAATAGATCATAGGCGTAAACCGCGTAACGCACTAACCCGACGAGCTAGGCACTGCTGCGACACCTAGATTCATTTTGGTTGCGAATTTCCAAGGAGTCGAAGGCCGTGTTAGAATAGTTTGATACGTTTAATAGGAAGAATACTTATGTCTAGCCTTGTTTATGCCGGTTCAATTAATTATCGATGAATCTGACGAGGATGAAAACGATAGTTAGTACCCTGAGGAATATGATGATACTGATCATGCATCTCAAAATGAAGATAATTGAACATTTTTGGGCATTTATAACCTATTGTGGTAATTTATAAAATGTATAATACCAAACTAAAGCGTTTCTTCTTTGTGTTCCTTGTTTTAATCGTAAAAAAACCGCCCTTATGGGTTACAAGAGCCGGACCCCGACTCCCCGGTAAACCCACCAGTTATTGCACACTCTAACCAATTTAGGGCCAAAGTAATACAGTACTTCTATGTACTTGCTTGCTATTTCGTTGTCATTTATCCAGCTTTATGATAAATAAACTAGCTGGCCATTTTCAAGAATTCTATTTGATTCTTAGACTATTATGAACCTGCATTTAATATTCTAAAATGCATTTAAATCGTTTTCGATGGCTAGTTCCAACGCAGTCTATCGGTACGATTTAATAGGTGGTTTTTTTAAGCTTGTCCGGGGACAAAAAGTGTAAACTTTTTACCCTAAGACGTTTTATTCGCCTGTTCTCGGGTTAAGATTTACCCTGTCCCGAATTTTGTTCGCTTGTTCCGGAGTATTAGGGTTACACTTTTTACTCCTCCTCGAAAGGAGGTGTAGAGGGAGTAATCTAGTTTTGTCGTCTGCTTAAATTTCTTTGCACGAAAATATGAAGGGAAACTTTTTGGAAATAACCTTTAACCTTTAACTACTCCCTTCCTACTCCAACTCGTTTTTTTCGTCAAGACAGAATTGAAGTAAAATGACGTCATATGGCTACACTTTTTAACCTTCTCAAAAATCCCAGAACAGGCGAAAAAAACCACCTAATCTGTCGTGCGTCCGTGGTTACAGTTAGTCTCTTCTATTTTACGCGCACGCGCAGAAAGCCATTTATTAGTTTCAGTTAGTTTTGTTAGATAGATATTAAATAGAGTCACGTTGAATTTAATTAAGATGTCCGAGAAATAGAAGCATTCTGGTTCTTTTTATAAACAAGTCGGCCCAGGCCGTAATATTAGTTCCACATCAGTGTATTAGAGTGGACAAATATATACACCCTTAGTAGACACAGGTAGGCAAACTAATACAAAAGCTAATGAGGCTACGTGATTTATTATCTTTTTATAAATAAATTGCCACCCTAAGTTAAAGAGTGGATGCCGCCCACCATCAGCTGACCCGGGTGGGCAAACTAATAAAAAATCTGTTGGGCCCATGGTATTTCCTATTGTTTGAAATAAAATTCACCATCCTATGTTAAAGAGTGGCCACCGCCCACCCTGATGAAATCAACTTTTTTTCCGGTAACTCTCCCTTTAAGGGGGTTGGTCGGAGGGGGCGGAAATTAACGGCACTGCGTGCGCGTTAAAGAGTTCTATCGAATGAGACCAACTGTTTTTTTTCGGTCACTCTCCCTTTAATAAGAAAGTGCCACACTTATTTATTACTTCTGACCATACACGGTTTCGATAAGAAAGTGCCACACTTATTTATTACTTCTGACCATACACGGTTTCGATAAGAACGTGCCACACTTATTTTTTACTTCTGACCATACACGGTTTCCATAAGAAAGTGCCACACTTATTTATTACTTCTGACCATACACGGTTTCGATAAGAAAGTGCCACACTTATTTATTTCTTCTGACCATACACGGTTTCGATAAGAAAGTGCCACACTTATTTATTACTTCTGACCATACACGGTTTCCATAAGAAAGTGCCACACTTATTTATTACTTCTGACCATACACGGTTTCCATAAGAAAGTGACACACTTATTTATCACTTCTGACCATACACGGTTTCGATTAGAAAGTGCCACATTTATTACTTCTGACCAAACACGGTTTCGATAAGAAAGTGCCACACTTATTATTATTATATAATATTATATGCTCTCTGCTGCAATGTCTAACGGATCTATCTCTCCTGCCTTTACGGGCACTACTAGTTAACAATCTACTTGTACCGCTATAGAAAGTGCCACACTTATTTATTACTTCTGACCATACACGGTTTCGATAAGAAAGTGCCACACTTCTTACTTTTGACCAAACACGGTTTCAATAAGAAAGTGCCACACTTATTATCCCCAGTCCGACCCGCAGACAGCACCGTCAGCGGGGCCTCGCGATTCAGGGGCGAGGGAGAAAATTGACGGGCGAAAAAGCCTATGTGATACGAAAAGAGAACGGAATATGGTTGTCCGCAAATCCCCAGTCCGACCCGCAGACCGCACCGTCAGCGGGGCCTCGCGATTCAGGGGCGAGGGAGAAAATTGACGGGCGAAAAAGCCTATGTGATACGAAAAGAGAACGGAATATGGTTGTCCGCAAATCTCCAGTCCGACCCGCAGACCGCACCGTCAGCGGGGCTTCGCGATTCAGGGGCGAGGGAGAAAATTGACGGGCGAAAAAGCCTATGTGATACGAAAAGAGAACGGAATATGGTTGTCCGCAAATCCCCAGTCCGACCCGCAGACCGCACCGTCAGCGGGGCCTCGCGATTCAGGGGCGAGGGAGAAAATTGACGGGCGAAAAAGCCTATGTGATACGAAAAGAGAACGGAATATGGCTGTCCGCAAATCCTCAGTCCGATTAGTTCTTTAGTTCTTTAGTTCTTTTATTGCTCAACAAGAGGTCTAAGACCCATCACGTTAAGACAGTGGACAATACAAATTATACATATACAGAGAAAAAATATATACAGTTTGTATGTACAGGAAAACAGTACAATGTGAGGGAGATACAAGGGAAATAAAACAAAATAAAGGAGTTATATTACATTATTACATGTAAACGAGTTAAATATGAAGTTCTAGGAACTCAGTTAGCTCCTTGCGGAACTGTTTGGGGTTGGGAATGGACTTTAGGAAGTCCGGGAGAGAGTTCCAGTCACGGACCGAAGAGGGGAGGAAGGAGTGCCTGCGGACGGAGAGTCGAAAGCCAGGAAGAATGAGAGCCGCGGATTTCATCCCGCGCGGAACACGACGCCAAGACGAGATGGCGGACGTAAGCGGGGCCAGGGCTCCGTTGGAGCGGTGAATAACACTGTTTACTATTGCGAGGCGTTTGACGCGGCGACGGTCCGAGAGGGAATCCCATTTAAAGTTTTTCAAGACTCGCGTCATGCTTGTACTCCAAGAGAAACCGATGTTGGCAACAAAACGGAGGGCTTTACGTTGGATGGTTTCAATGGTATGCATACCGCTGGCGGTGTTGGGGGACCAGACTGGGGAACAATACTCCAGAATGGGGAGGACATATGTTTTTATAGCGAGGGTTTTTGTCTGGAAGGAGCAATGTGAGACGTGTCGGCGCACAAAACCTAGGGCACGGGCGGCTTTGGAAGTGACGGTCAAGATATGGGGATTCCAATCAAGGGTACAGGATAGCGTTACCCCGAGGTATTTTTGGGAGGTGACGGACTTAAGTTCGACATCCCCCAAAGTGTAGTGGGGAGAGTGAGCTGGTTGCCCTGAGCGGTGAAGGGAGAGGACTGAGCATTTGGAGGCATTAAGAGGTAGCCTGTTCGAGTCACTCCAAGACAGAATACGATTGAGATCCTCTTGTAGGGTAATAACATCGGAGGGGGCGAAAATGGTTCTTGAGAGCGCAACATCGTCGGCGAAGATATACAGTCGGGAGATAACATGGTCCCCTATGTCGTTTATGAAAATGACGAATAAAAGGGGGCCAAGAACTGAGCCCTGTGGAACACCAGAGGCCGCAGGAAGCCAGTCGGACGCAGCCCCTGGAATAACAACACGGAAACGCCGGTTTTGAAGGTAGGCAGCCAGCCAAAGCCAGGTCTGGCCCCTAATGCCATAGGAGTGGAGCTTGGCTTTTAAGAGTTCGTGAGACACAGAGTCAAATGCTTTACGGAAATCGAGGAAGATAATGTCAACACGTCCAGTGCGTTCCAGCCCGTCGAACCAATCTTCAACGCAGCAAAGTAGTTGGGTTTCCGTACTAAAGCCGCTGCGAAAACCATGTTGGTAAGGCTGCCGTGTCGTCGCTTTTCCACAACAAACACACAAACACACAAACACACACACAAACAACAACACTTAAGACAATCCGTCCATAGCAATAGTCCCACTTCGATATATATATCTCGATGTGGAACTAAAAAAAAGGAAATGAAGAGAAGCCATTAAAGCAGAAAAGGAAGCGACAGCTTTAAAAAAGTTCATCCCACAAAAAGTTTCTTAATTAAGTTGTTAAAGCAATTATTGTAATGAATAAAAGAATTAAGTTTACTAAGAACAACCCGTGAGTTAAAAATAAAAATATCCAGGGATTATTTTTATTTTTAACTCACGGGTTCTTCGTAAACTTAATTCTTTTATTTCACATATTAACCGTGATACTATTCAGTATGGACATTATAATTAATGTACTTAAAGGGGCTCCAAACTTCGGTGGCAAAATGTGTGTAAAGTCAGTAAAGTGCGAAATTTACGGTTGACTCTGCCCGCCTCTGCCAAGGCCGAGTGAGGGGTTGGGGGGAATGAAAAGCATGCTCAATTTTCTTTTTTTTTTGCCACCGAACTTTAGAGCCCCTTTAAGGTATACTAGTCTTGCCACCTTACCTAGTGTTTCAAGCTCCATGTAAAATGACCCTGTACCATAAAGAAGGTATTAAATATGTTTACACTAAGTATTTAGAAAGTGATTAAAGGGATTATTTGTTGTTAGGAAAACGGTAAATTTATAACATGGAGATGGTAATGTTTTTTACGGGTGGGGGGTAGTTTAATTTAGTCTCAAAATAAGAGGGGCGCCAAAAATCCCCCTTGCCCGGGTGAAAAATATTTCTTGAGCCGGCCCTGTTCGTATCACATAGGCTTTTTCGCCCGTCAATTTTCTCCCTCGCCCCTGAATCGCGAGGCCCCGCTGACGGTGCGGTCTGCGGGTCGGACTGGGGATTTGCGGACAACCATATTCCGTTCTCTTTTCGTATCACATAGGCTTTTTCGCCCGTCAATTTTCTCCCTCGCCCCTGAATCGCGAGGCCCCGCTGACGGTGCGGTCTGCGGGTCGGACTGGGGATAATAAATGTGGCACTTTCTTATCGAAACCGTGTTTGGTCAAAAGTAAGAAGTGTGGCACTTTCTATAGCGGTACAAGTAGATTGTTAACTAGTAGTGCCCGTAAAGGCAGGAGAGATAGATCCGTTAGACATTGCAGCAGAGAGCATATAATATTATATAATAATAATAAGTGTGGCACTTTCTTATCGAAACCGTGTTTGGTCAGAAGTAATAAATGTGGCACTTTCTAATCGAAACCGTGTATGGTCAGAAGTGATAAATAAGTGTGTCACTTTTTTATCGAAACCGTGTATGGTCAAAAGTAATAAGTGTGGCACTTTCTTATGGAAACCGTGTATGGTCAGAAGTAATAAATAAGTGTGGCACTTTCTTATGGAAACCGTGTATGGTCAGAAGTAATAAATAAGTGTGGCACTTTCTTATTAAAGGGAGAGTGACCGAAAAAAAAACAGTTGGTCTCATTCGATAGAACTCTTTAACGCGCACGCAGTGCCGTTAATTTCCGCCCCCTCCGACCAACCCCCTTAAAAGGAGAGTTACCGGAAAAAAAGTTGATTTCATCAGGGTGGGCGGTGGCCACTCTTTAACATAGGATGGTGAATTTTATTTCAAACAATAGGAAATCACATGGGCCCAACAGATTTTTTATTAGTTTGCCCACCCGGGTCAGCTGATGGTGGGCGGCATCCACTCTTTAACTTAGGGTGGCAATTTATTTATAAAAAGATAATAAATCACGTAGCCTCATTAGCTTTTGTATTAGTTTGCCTACCTGTGTCTACTAAGGGTGTATATATTTGTCCACTCTAATACACTGATGTGGAACTAATATTACGGCCTGGGCCGACTTGTTTATAAAAAGAACCAGAATGCTTCTATTTCTCGGACATCTTAATTAAATTCAACGTGACTCTTTTTAATATCTATCTAACAAAACTAACTGAAACTAATAAATGGCTTTCTGCGCGTGCGCGTAAAATAGAAGAGACTAACTGTAACCACGGACGCACGACAGATTAGGTGGTTTTTTTCGCCTGTTCTGGGATTTTTGAGAAGGTTAAAAAGTGTAGCCATATGACGTCATTTTACTTCAATTCTGTCTTGACGAAAAAAACGAGTTGGAGTAGGAAGGGAGTAGTTAAAGGTTAAAGGTTATTTCCAAAAAGTTTCCCTTCATATTTTCGTGCAAAGAAATTTAAGCAGACGACAAAACTAGATTACTCCCTCTACACCTCCTTTCGAGGAGGAGTAAAAAGTGTAACCCTAATACTCCGGAACAAGCGAACAAAATTCGGGACAGGGTAAATCTTAACCCGAGAACAGGCGAATAAAACGTCTTAGGGTAAAAAGTTTACACTTTTTGTCCCCGGACAAGCTTAAAAAAACCACCTATTAAATCGTACCGATAGACTGCGTTGGAACTAGCCATCGAAAACGATTTAAATGCATTTTAGAATATTAAATGCAGGTTCATAATAGTCTAAGAATCAAATAGAATTCTTGAAAATGGCCAGCTAGTTTATTTATCATAAAGCTGGATAAATGACAACGAAATAGCAAGCAAGTACATAGAAGTACTGTATTACTTTGGCCCTAAATTGGTTAGAGTGTGCAATAACTGGTGGGTTTACCGGGGAGTCGGGGTCCGGCTCTTGTAACCCATAAGGGCGGTTTTTTTACGATTAAAACAAGGAACACAAAGAAGAAACGCTTTAGTTTGGTATTATACATTTTATAAATTACCACAATAGGTTATAAATGCCCAAAAATGTTCAATTATCTTCATTTTGAGATGCATGATCAGTATCATCATATTCCTCAGGGTACTAACTATCGTTTTCATCCTCGTCAGATTCATCGATAATTAATTGAACCGGCATAAACAAGGCTAGACATAAGTATTCTTCCTATTAAACGTATCAAACTATTCTAACACGGCCTTCGACTCCTTGGAAATTCGCAACCAAAATGAATCTAGGTGTCGCAGCAGTGCCTAGCTCGTCGGGTTAGTGCGTTACGCGGTTTACGCCTATGATCTATTGTTTGCTGGAGTGAAATTACATTATTAAACGCTGCAAAAATACACTGAAACGCGAATAACGTTAGGTTTTGAGTTTTGTAATCTTGCGCGACGTATTTTACGTACATTTTAGACCGAAAAATCAAAGAAAATTGAGAATCAGTGAAACACGAGTACGATGGTAAATTACCATTTTCGTAACTTACCTGAGAAAATTGTAAATTACTGTTACCAGGGTAATTTACCGCGTAATTTACCAGGGTAAATTACCGATTCGTATCTCTAGGCCAGCTGTGCCGGGTAATGTGGACCGCTGTGTCCCGTCGTTCCCCTTTAGCAGCTCTCTACAAAGGGTATGACTCTTTACCTCCGTAGGTAGGGTGTCGGCTGGAGCTGCTACCGCATCCACTCTTAATCCCACTGCTGTGTGCGAAGTGAGAATTGGTCCACCCATTGCTGCACCTTCTGCTGGGTTGAGTGGCTTGCGTCAAAGGTCCGACCATTAGTAATCGGTGTACACCCTAACTGTAATGATTACGCATTCGTCTGTAATCTTTTGTACTCATTTGTAATCTTCGTACTCATATGTAATCACCGTAATCATTATGAATGAACACGTTCTCATCTGTAATCACGTGTAATCATTTGTAAAGCGCGTAATCATTTGTAATCACGCTTATTCATTGGAATTATCCCGTACTCAATTATTCATCTGTAACAATTTTAAAGTTTTGGGATGCCTGTGTACTCATCGTAATCATTCTGTACTCATCGTAATCATCCGAACATTAATGATTACGTAATCGATGTACAGGCAAATTCTTACTGGCTAGCCCCACGCTACTACCCATGCTGGATTTGTCACCTGTCCGGGCTAGGTGGACGCTGGCGTAGGGCACTATGATGATAGGCCTCCGGTGGTATGGCCCCTGTTGCTAGGTACACCGGGTTAAAAATTCTGACACACTTCTATTCTTGTAGTATCTCCCAACCACTTTTTCTTGTTCATATTATATACCCTGGTTTATAATGAAAATACCAGGAAAATGCTTTATCCGTCAGAACTATGCACCGTAATTTTATGGTTTATTTACTATTTTAAAATAAATAGTCGCAAAAAAAAACGATCATCGACGATGTTGGACATTTTGGTTGGGAAAACGGTTTGTATTTCTAATTAGCTAAAGATTTTTCAAATTATGTTATTCTTTCATTAAATTTTTTATAAACAAATCATATTCTTGGTAACCTAAAAAGGCGCACAACTCAATTTTGGCGCCCCTCTCAAAACAGCGCCCCGGGCAGTTGCCCGGGTTGCCCGGCCCTTAAGCCGCCCCTGACTTTTCCGAACCTTAGGCCAAGTCTTCTAACCGGGCCAAAATGTAGTATTTTTTTATCATTTTATATTACGGTAAGGAAAGTTTGGAAACCTACATTTAAAATACACGCACTTGGAAGGTGCGGGACATAGACAATTGCCTACATTGCCTAGTCAGTAACGTGACCCTTTTGAAGGTATTGAAAACTACACAATAGATCTCCTCAAAACGTCGATTTCTCCTCAACGGCCCTGGATAAAAATTAAATTGAGGAGCCGTTCGATCGGTTTTAGTATTTAACTATTCTAGTGTCGCACTGCTTTTGATCGAATTATTCCGTCATTATTCTTACTGCAGGTAAAATAAAATATACTAAACTTGTATTATAATTACTTTTGAATTCGATCTAATGAAATAAATGACCAAAAGGAATTCGATCATATGGAATTTCGATCAATTGCAATGTATAGTGTTCGACTGTCGATCACATATTTGTCGATCAAATAGACCAACACCGCTGGATTATACCAGAAGGAAATAATACATGTATCTTACAAGAGAAGAATCTAGTGTTGTTAATTTTCCGCAAAAATAAAATGCGGAAAATTTTCCGCAAATCGGAAAAATAAAAAATTTAAACATAAATTACTTTTTAGGGTGTTTTAATGTTTTTAACTATTTATCGATATAAAATGTCTAATATCAGTAAACATACTACAAAACATTAATAGTGTTACATTGTTAATCAGTTTAAACTAGTCTAGAAGTTTAATTTTACTTTTAGATCCGAAAATATGAGGCGAAAATGCCGCTTTATTTCAATTTTCAAACAATATATTAGACTAATCATGTAATGAAAACTTTTTTATTTTTTGCGGGAAAAATACGGAACATTTCTGGAAAAAAGCCCTCGGTCATTTTCTGGAAAATGTTACGACTTACAACACTAGAACAATCCATCACCCTGTATCAAGGATCCTATATGTTAGAAGGATAGGTAGCCCTCCGGCCAGCCCGTGTTTTCAAAACGACGGCAGCGCCGTCGATATTAAGAGAGCCTCTAAACGTGGGACGTCTTGTTTCTATTCCCCCAAGGACAAATTTTTTCGGTGCTTCCTCTATGTTTTGCCCTTGACGGAATCTAAAGACGGATTCTCTATCGCGCATGACCCACCGACGGCGCTGCCATTGTTAGTCCCTCGCCTCATATCTTTCTAACATATAGGATCCTTGCCTGTACTGCTAATGTTATTCACTTGAAACATTTTTCAAAAGTGCCTACATCATGTATATTAATTTTCTAAAATTATTACATTGGGAAGATAATCAGCTAGGCTAGGCTAGCTAGGCTCTAGGTTAACCAAGGCACCACCGTAGGCCTAAGTCATCAAGCGACTTATATATTTTATAATTGAGTAAATTTCCTTACGGAGTTTAATTTGTACAATTTGATAAAAGAAAACTCCGTGCCCAAGATTCGAATTCAGAGAACCGTTTCGCGCGTAGCCACTCAAAAGCCGCGTTCACACTAGACATTTTGAAACCGTTTTAAAACGGTTTCGAAAGATCAAACTGTAAAATTTTGCTGTCGAATGTATTTATCGAATGGCTATTAATACAATCGACACCGAAAATGTTCAATTTTATCTTTCGAAACCATTTAAAAACGGTTCCAAAGTGTCTAGTGTGAACGCGGCTCTTAGGTAGCCATTTTGTTGGTAATCTCGTCGAAGCGACAAAACGAAATATGAAGATTAGATTGATGCTTTCAAATTTCTAAACAAAGCCAGATAAGATTCTAAACCCGGGTTATTTAAAAAAAATATTAACTTACGACTGAAATATCTACGAAAATAAGTTGATCAAAGTTAGGCCTTTGCGGAGATCCCTTTTACAATTACCTTCGCTATCGAATAAAATAAACAATTTTCGCTCTCCCTTTGTAATTGAACCAAAGAGTATAAAAACTACGTAACCTAGAGATATAATGACGGTCGAAAGCAGTAAAGGAAGTTGTAGCAACCGGGGGGGGAAGGCACTCAGTGAATTTGCACTTCAAATTTCGGTACCGCAGCGCCACTACGACAGTTTTAAGTGGCAATCATTTTGATTTAGTTCAACATACTTGAAAATTCCTTAAGGACTTGGCTACCTTTAGGACTTGGCAACGTTAGAGAACAAACGCCTTATTCTTCACTTTTTGAAAATAAACACCGAAACAACGAATCCACAAATTCTAACTAAAAAAAATCACGAAACAGTAACCAATTACTGTCACTTTTTTGAATTGACAGATATTAGACAATTAAATATCCAAAATGCCAAATTTAGCACCTCCGCAACACCGTAACTGCCATTTTTCTCCGGTATTATTATTTATTGTACTAAAAACTGCCGTAATGGCGCTGCGGTACCGAAATTTGAAGTGCAAATTCACTGAGTGCCTTCCCCCCCGGTTGCTACAACTTCCTTTACTGCTTTCGACCGTCATTATATCTCTAGGTTACGTAGTTTTTATACTCTTTGATTGAACTACTCCAACAATTATTAACCAGGCAGATAACCATTTTTAACGTGAATCTAATTTCTTAATCGTTTGAAAATAATTAAAATCCGCAAACAGACGATTGACACTGTTAACCCTCGCGCTTTACTAAGAAATCTACACCAGCAAAATGGCGGCTTTGAACCGTTCATTCTTGCTCAAATTGCATATTTATTCTTGGTGCATATATCTATACTTGGAACTGCGTCATTGATGACGTAAGGATGCAAACTATGTATTGACAACGCGCGAGACACTAAATTCGAAATACGAGGCCTGAAGATACATTAGTGTTGGTAATTTTCCAAAAAGTTTTCCGACTTGCGGAAACTTTCCAGAAATGTCTAATAACAGTAAACATACTACAAAACAATCCAATAGTGTTACATTGTTAATCAGATTAAAGCTAGTGTAGAGGTTTAGTTTTACTTTAGATTCGAAAAATTAGGCAAAAATCCGCTTTATTTAAATTTGCAAACAATATTAGACTAATTATGGAATGATTTTTTTTTATTATTTTCGGAAAAATACGGAAAATTTTCCGGAAAAAAGACCTCGGTCATTTTCCGGAAATTTTTCCGACTTATTTTTCCGAGATGGATTATAATATTTAATTTAAATTAAAATAAATTATAAACTTAAAATTCTGCCAGTGCTCCAGTGTACCGCTTTCGCAAATTTTCGCAGCCGGGCAATTTACGTAACCTCTTACAGTTAAATTACAATAGTTATCTAAAGTGCATAAACGAGTAAAATAATGCCTCCATAAATCTGAAGAAAGGATATTGGCTCATTTCCTATCACGGAAAGAGCAAAGTAAAACCTTCCCGCTGCGCTAGGACTTGGCTAATTTGCTGTTGTATTCTTGGTCGTACGTGATCTAATCCCTTAGAAACAAAGCCTAAAATCGATAGACGATCAAAACAAATTACTCTTATCTCGGGCTTTATTGTTCGAAACGCTACGTTAAATAAATAGTTTAAGCACGAACAATGTCACTCGAAGATGCAAACGTGCTTTTCTTCAATTTTAAATTGGTTTCAAATGAAGTTAGTTATAATACCGGAAGTTTGTATTCATCAGACTCGCAATTAGGGGCAGTCCAGGGGTCATTGACTCTCAAAATAAATAAATCATTCTAAGAAGGAACGAAGGTCACCATGACCGCCTAATTTAAATTAAAAATGTTTTAGAAAACTTCACAATACAGGGTGTTTCAAAACGTGATGCAACAATTTTAAGGAGTTGTTGGGGGTGAGTTAATAAGTATGCCTGAATTTAACCCAATTTCCTACGATGAGTTAAAAGAGCGCCAGAGAGCTTCAAAGTGTGGCCTACTAGCCCCTGGAAGTAGGCCTCAACAAGAGCAATTCCAAACAAAACTGTCATACTTCTCAATTCACCCCCTACAACTCCTTAAAATCTTTGGATAACCTTTTGAAACACCCTGTATATCATAAAATATGTCATTTCTATACGGTTTCTTACTTTCAACAAACACAACGAGAACGCAGCTAGCCTTTAAACACGCTAACGCAGTGTTGTGTACAAATTTCATTGGACGGGCCTTTACGCTGAACGTTTTACGGGCATGGGGGGAAGACAATTTCAGAATTTTCCCCTTCCGACGGTAGCAGGTGCTAAAGCATCTAACCAATGACAATTGTACGCAAGAAAATGCAAGACTTTTGACGGGTTGCGTTCTCCTTGTATGGGGTGCTGCGTAAATCACTTCTAGCTTATTTTGAATGTTAAATTAGTTGATCTTACGTAAATATGAAAAGGTCGTTAAAAATTTTCCCTGCCTTTTCTCTAGAAAATTTCCGTATTCTTCCGAAAAAAGAAGAAAAAAAAAGGTATCATTCCATGATTAACATACATTGTTCGTAAATTTAAATTTCGCTTCATTTTAGCCTAATTTTTTCGAATCTAAAAAAACCTAAACCTCTAGACTACTATAGAATAAAAATCCCTGAAAAGTAATATATGTTTCAATTTTTAATTTTTCGGATTTGGCGGGAGTAGTGGCTCACTCCTGTAATCCCAGGCGTCCGGGAGGCAGAGATTGTGGATGGCCGCGTGAGGACGACCACTAATCCCACAACGGGTGTTTGTCATACTTCCGCCACGGGTGTCCCAACCCTATCCCCAAGTATCCCCCCGTTGGCGTGGCCGTAACACATATCTCGCACCTGGTTAATTAAATGGACGAGCGGACTGTATTGTCCCACCCGTTACAATGGCTCATAACGAGCACAAAAAAAAATATTTCGGATTTGCGGAAAAGTTTCCCGAAATTTTTCCGCATTTAATTTTTCCAAGAAATTAACAACTCTAATAATGACGTATTTGCCCCACACTATTTTTCTCCTTTATATACTTCTGGTTATATGTGCTGAATTAAACGTATTTTAAGAAATTATCGGGAGCCTGCGAAGGTGCATGTTTCAGGTGATTAAATTTAAGTAGGAACCTGCTTAGGTACAGGTTTCGAGAGAAAACCCTTAAAGGCCTAGGATTTCTTCCGCCTGTTTTCCTTTAAGTTTTCTTCCCGCCGCGCAAATATCCTGGTAGTAGGCCAACCGCGGTACACGTTGGCTTCTCTTGTAAGCAATATTTTATTTTCTTCTGGTTATAGGTCCTGGCCAACGTTAAATAACGAAACAGTCGCGATAAAATCCTTTCTGCGAATTTAATCTTCTCTTCTCGTGCATCGTTGACGTTTAATCTCGCGGGTTTAATCTCTCTAATGGCGAAATGACAATAGGAAAACTATAATTTGATAGTTGTGACGTACTTTGAACCGCGGAGTGCTGATAAAATGGGAACGAAAACAAGGACTGAGCGATATCTCCGTTTTGTAGGCGTTTAGCGTCGCTCATATGATAGATAAGGAGCTTGATTCCGAGCCCGCGTTGCCTTTATAACCGATAGTCGTCTAGGTGTGTCCATTGTTGGCAAGATGCATCCGTCCCTGTTAAGCGCTTTACTGGCCGCCCTCTTGGTCACCTTGACCAATGCGGAGAACAAAGGAGGCTCGCTGTGGCCCCTGCCTCAAGCTCTGGTCATTGGGAACACCTACGCCGTCCTGTCTCCGGCCTTGAATGTCACCTCGAATCTTCCGACTTGCGACGTTTTGAACCAAGCCATCGCCAGGTATTATTCACCTTACGAATAATAATATTAGTCACCTTACGAATAACAATATTATTCACCTTCAAATAATAATATTATTCACCTTCAAATAATAATATTATACACCTTACGAATAATAATATTATTCACCTTTTCTAATACCATAAGTTTATAATTATTTTTCGTGTAAGGGTACCATATTTGGGGTGGCAGAGGGGTCAGCACTTCGTAGCAAGAGGAGCCGGGTTCGATGCCAGCTCGACGCTCTGGGTGAAATAATAAGAAGTGGAAGGGTAGGCTTCCATGCATTTCTTGGGTGCCTATTATTGACGTCATTTGCGGGTAGATGTTGATATGGGATCATGTGGATGCTACTAGTTTAGATGGAAACCTACCTTTATATATATATATATATATATATATATATATATAAGTAATCAATAAACATAAATTAATATCTTATTTCCAAAACAAACGATCATTTCGGAAAATATCACTGTTTTTCCGATGCACTGTTAAAGATAATAAGCGCGCGCGTTTTTATTTTTTATTATTGAATGGAACACGCAGAATCACAAGAGCCCAACTCTTCTAGAATATTAGGAGCACGCGCCCGAAGAATCAACACAATCATATACATTATATATATTTATATATTTCTTATATTTATAGTTATATTCATATATTTCTTACATTTATAGTTATATTTATTTCTTATATTTATAGTTATATTTATATATTTCTTATATTTATAGTTATATTTACATATTTCTTACATTTATAGTTATATTTATTTATTTCTTATATTTATAGTTATATTTATATATTTCTTATATTTATAGTTATATTTATATATTTCTTACACTTATAGTTATATTTATATATTTCTTACATTTATAGTTATATTTATTTATTTCTTATATTTATAGTTATATTTATATATTTCTTATATTTATAGTTATATTTATATATTTCTTACATTTATAGTTATATTTATATATTTCTTACATTTATAGTTATATTTATTTATTTCTTATATTTATAGTTATATTTATTGATTTTCAACCTTTTTGACCAGATACACCAAACAGCTCAACCAGTTGAAATGTCTGGCCATCACCAACAAGCTGAATAATTTCCAACTCCGTCCCAAGTTCTCCAAGTTTCAGAAAGTGCGTCGCGAAGGCGCCAGGGCCGGGGAGGACACCTTGACTGATCTGACCGTGGTGGTTCGAAACCCCTGCGAGATCTACCCTAGCGACACCATGGACGAAAAGTACGTCCTTCAGGTTCACACTCCATCCTTGAGCGGAAAAGCCGAACTCATCGCGGCTAGCGTTTGGGGAGCCATCCGTGGTCTGGAGACGTTTAGTCAACTCGTTTACGAACGCAATGACGCGGGTTCCGTGCAGGCAAGATTGATATTTTTACAGTTTCTAGCTTCGGTGCTCGATTAACTGTTAACGAATATCTTAAATAGTTACTCGTGAATACCACTTCCATCATCGATTACCCTCGATTTGGGTTCCGTGGTGTGCTACTGGACACTTCCAGACATTTCATACCAGTGCCAGTCCTCCTCGAGAATCTGGAAGCGATGGCCCAAAACAAGTTGAACGTTTTCCATTGGCATATTGTCGACGACCAATCGTTTCCCTACGAGAGCAAGCTATATCCGGGTCTCAGTGCCAAAGGGGCCTTTGACTCTAGCCACATTTACACACAAGACGACGTGGCCGAGGTCATCGAGTTCGCCAGGGTCAGAGGCATCCGTGTTGTACCGGAGTTTGACTCTCCCGGTCACACTCAGTCTTGGGGTAAGGACCAAACTCAATTGTTGACTCCGTGTTACAAGGGAGGCGTTCCGGACGGTACTTTCGGCCCCATTGACCCAATTCGTAATGCCACTTACGACTTCATCACTAAATTTTTCGGGGAGTTGGCGCAAGTCTTCCCGGACAATTACTTGCATCTTGGGGGTGACGAAGTGAGCTTCGACTGTTGGGCTACCAACCCGGACATCCTGGACTTTATGAAAACTAGAGGGTTCTCGGCCAATTTCTCCAAGTTGGAGGAATATTACGAACAGCAGATCGTCGATATCGTCCAGAAGAAATTGAACAAGAAAACCGTCATTTGGCAGGAAGTTTTCGACAATCAGGTATAGTTCTTTTGCTTCAATTATTTATTCCTGTGTCCATTTAGGGTTGATGGTCCCATGTTATTGTTGTCTTGTTATAAAAGATATATAAATTTGGAGCTACAAAACCTATTAGAGCAGAGTAAACCTTTTGAGTTGTGTGGGTTATTAGCAAAAACAGATAAAGTTTTGAACTATATGCCCAATTATCCAAAAGATAAAACGTTTTGAACTGCAGCACATATTAGGAAAGAGAGGAAACGTGTTGAACTCTAGGACCTATTAGTAAAGAGAGGAAACGTTTTGAACTCTACTGTCTATTAACAAAAAGAGAAAACGTGTTGAACTCTAGGATCTATTAGGAAAGAGAGGAAAGTTTTTGAACTCTGTGGCCTTTTAGCAAAAAGAGAAATTGTTTTGAACTCTAGGACCTATAAGAAAGAGAAGAAGCGTTTTGAACTCTGTGGCCTATTAGCAAAAAGAGAAAAGGTTTTGAACTCTAGCCTAGGGCCTATTAGAAAAGAGAGAAAACGTTTGGAACTCTACGATCTATTAGCAAAAAGAGAAAAAGTTTTGAACTGAAGCATCTATTAGCAATGAGAGGAAACGTTTTGAACTCTACGGCCTATTAGCAAAAAAAGAAATCGTTTTGAACTCTAGGGCCTATTAGGAAAGAGAGGAAACGTTTTGAACTCTACGGCCTATTAGCAAAAAGATAAAAGGTTTTGCTTTTAGCAAAAGAGATGAAACGTTTAGAACTATAAGACACAGCGGTTTCGGAAAAACGTGATTCCAGACCCTGGTGTAGGATTCCAACAAACACTTCATGGCTGTATTTAATGTAATAAAAACTTGTTGAGGTTAGTGGTAATAGTTAGTGTAGGAAGCTGTTGGCTCGCGTGGCATGAAGGGCTCGCCACCACCCTCCTACGCATAGTAACCCGGCCACCTCAACTAATGGCTTTAAAAGTCGCTTGATGACTTAGGCCTAAGGTGGTGCCTTGGGTATTAGCCTAGCTGATTATTATTTTTATTTAAACAATCAGGTTCAAGTGAACAAGGAAACCGTGGTCCACATTTGGAAAGACGGTTACAAAGATGAACTACCAAAGGTCACCCAAGCGGGATACAAGACCATCCTGTCCAGCTGTTGGTACCTCAACTACATCAGTTACGGATCCGATTGGCCCGCTTACTACAACTGCGATCCCCAAGACTTCAATGGAACCAGCGCGCAGAAGGACCTTGTGATGGGCGGGGCTGTGGCCATGTGGGGAGAATACGTCGACGGCACCAACGTCATGTCCCGCACCTGGCCTCGGGGTTCGGCCGTCGCCGAGAGGCTCTGGAGTGCCCAGACTCTGACTGACGCCAACGCCGCTGCCCCTAGGCTCGACGACCACCGCTGCAGGATGTTGAAGCGAGGACTCCGTGTCGAACCCACCGTTGGACCCGGCTACTGCGGATGTGACCCCTTTATATAAATCCGCTGTTCCCTTCAACATCCAAGTTGTTTGAGCACGAAAAATGTTCTAGAAATACCTTACACTTGAAAGGAGAGTACCCGAGGTGTTTATTGCCGATTTGGTTTAAGGTCGGGCGTAATGTAGACCCATATGGGGTATAAAATTTCCCAAAAGGAGACGTTGCACTATCCATTCGATTTTCCATGGCAACCGTAAATGTTTTTGACCACTTAAAACAAAAAATATCCATTTAAAAAAGCATAGTATTTTCTCGGTTTCACAGGGTACTTATCTACTAAAATTGTTTTAAATTTGAAAATCACGAAATGGGTAATTTGGACCACATTTAGATAAATTTCATCAAGTTTGGGTAAATTGGAACATTTTTCGGTAAAATAAGGAAAAAATCTTATTTTGGTTATAAGTGATCAAAACCATGGCAAATCGAATGGGTAGTGCAACGTCTCCTTTTGGGAAATTTCATATCTCATATAGGTCTACATTATACCCGATTAAGAACAAAATCGGCAATAAACCCCTCGGGTACTCTCGTTGTTAGATGACGATTAAAGGTTTATTAAAGTTCTGAAAAGAAAATTAAATTCAAAAATCCACTAAACTTTGAAAAAAATCAATAATCATAAAAAATGTTTAATTAAATAAATAAAAAAAATAAAAATCTTATTAATAATGCTGTTCAATTTTGGGATATCATAAAAAACCATAAATCCCGGCAAAAATGATTTAGGAACTGCGTTGAAATTGTATTGGGTTTCACGTTTAACGCAAAATTCCCAAATACCGAAAAATCCTATAATCTTAATTACTCATAAGTATGCCTCTTTAAAATATTTCTATAGAAAAAATTTCAATGAAACCTTGTTTCACAAGGATCCAAAAAAATGGTAGATTCTGATAATCCTCGCGCTAGTGAAAAGGTTACCATGGAAACCATGGCATACATATGGTATCATGTAACACGCTTTTCAATCCTATTAATACTTAGATATTTGACGCTTAGGTCCGAGTCACTCCACCCCTACCTGAGTAATGTACGAAACTTACAAAGATTTAAATTAAAATTTGTTTATTTCGTTAGACTTTTAAATGAAAGACATATTTTTGGTACGTTATTTGAAAGGTGGTTGTCATTTTTATACATAAATAGAATGTTTTTTTTTAATCTATTTTGTTTATTTTTTCTTATTTTTTATTTGGGAAGTTGATACTTAAAAGGGTTTTTTAGGCCCGAGCTAGGGATGCTTTCAGGAGGTAAAGTTTTTACTATTTTTGTACTGTTGGTGGCCTTCTGGTCAGGCTATCTGTCTTGAGACCCAAAATGTACTTGTCCAAACCAGACCTCCTCTGAACCATGGACGCGGATCGCTTAATTTTTCTACGGCCTTTGTCTCTTCTCTGAAAATATAAGCATAGTTAAAAACCATCTATTGATTTGAGACACCGTCATCTGTTATGCTTGTTTTCCACTGGAGCGCGCAACGACGCGTTTCTCAGCTTTGAAACGTTCAAACGTTTTTACGCGCGTAAAGAAAATAACATTATGACGCGCGCTAGTGGAAACCAAGCATAACACTATAGATTCAACCAATAATGTGTTTGTTTCAACTTAGGCAGAATTGCCATGGTTGAATTTTCCGCTAGCAAGACAGCGGGGAGAAATCACGTCATCAACCTGTGCTTGAAACGCGTCGAACGAATTACGTTTTACGGAACCTATACTTTTCGCTTTTTCTGGAACAAAAAGGTGTACACCTTTTACGATAAATTAAACTATTCTGGTGGATATAATTACTCTACACTAGTACTAGGTCTATAGTTTTTACTCCTCTTGAAGAGGCGGTGTAAAGATATCCAGAATATATCTACTAAAAATTGCCACAGGCAGTCTTTTTGATCAAACATTTTTACCCCAACGCCAGAATGGAGTAATTTTATAATTACTTTACCGCCACCTCTAGATTTGTCGCTAAAGTATAAGCTTGTTTAATTAATAGTTCAGCTAAGAATGTATTTATTTATAATAATTTATTATTATAATCCACGCTCACGAGAAGGGAAAGGAATTAATCTTTTCAATTTTCATAGCGCCACGTTGTGGCCAACGAGAGAAGCTCATAGCCTACTGGAATTTCGTCTGCTAAGCAGACATCTTCAGATTTTTCGTCTGCTTAGAAGATGGTTAAGAACTTCTCAAGTTGTCCGCTACGTGGCTCTGTGTGAACTGCAAATAATAGCCGGAAATGTGATAACATAAGTGTATGATGCCTCTAAGAAGTCAGATGACTATGCGAACTATAGGCGATAGCATAAATGGTTTTGGTCGTAGCTAACTTGTTAAAATGTTCCCGGAAATTCGTCATAGCACTGCCAACTTCTATAACACGCTTCCGCGATCGGGGTTGGCGGTGGTCAAAACATAGCCCTGACTGCGTCACTAAGCCTAGGTTAAAAACGTGCTTTAGTCTTATAAGTCTTTCATTTTTTTTTCCATTTTCAAGTCAGAGACTTAACATCACTATCACAATAATTATACTAATGTCCGAGTCGTCGTTTAAAGGGAATATAACCTCAGGTATTTGGTGTGGAACACCAACGCTTGCAGCTTTGGCCGCTCTTGCCTTTGGCATTAGAAATGTTTGGCGCCACTGTGCAGGGAAATTTGAAATATTGAAGGGGTCTTCCATAAAGATGGCTTTGCAGGTTATATTCCCTTTAATTAGGTTTAAGAAATTAAATTTTTCTATTAAAAAAGTATAAATATTTAAAAACATAACAAAATTTTAAGTATGACTTTCTTGAAAAGTTAAACTTTTAAATATTTATTTATTTAATGAAGCTGGAAGTCGCTGTTCAACGGTAAACTTTAAAGCAATTTTATAACCACGTGACCCAAGGTTCTTACAAGCGGCACTCACGTGACCGAGATTCCACCTCAAAAAGGCTTAATTGACTACTTAGAGGCATTATTTACTTATGGTAATATTTGGTTAAGCAATTGGTTCGATTTGAATTTCTGTACAGGGGAATAGCATAGTGGCAGACCATGAGATGGATAGCAAAGGCTATTTTAGGGCATGTCGTTTTTTGGTATTTTAGTTCCTTGTTTACTCCACAGATGGCGACAGTGTATAACAAAATTCCTCGGTTTTCGCAGTCTCAAGGCGAGACTTTTGTAACGTCACTTACCATAAAAGGTTAAACACCTGACATTATGAAAGTGAACGCTTAGAATTGCGCAGTACGCGAATGCGAACTTGACAGTGCTGTTATCAATTTTGAACCTGATTACAAAGTCAGTTATCTAATATAAACGTAGTAAGATTACTAGTTGTAAAAAGCGCTTTGAACTTACGTTGATAGTATAGGTACACCAAAACTATACTTCAGCTATTGAGGACAAGCTCGTACCAAGAGTATATTTATTTATAATAACTCTATTTTTTGTGGCAATTAACAGACAGCGCCAAATTTGTTTGCGGTGTATGTGTGAACTTCATAATCCAGTCGATAATATTTTCGTCTCTAGTTGATATTTAAGTATGGTGTAAACTATTTGGAATAAACTAAGCATTGACATAATTTTCAATAGCTAGTTTGAAACTCAGTATTGATAATATTTAAACGGCACTAATTCACATTTGAAAAATATGGGATAAAATTAATTAGTCCCTCCCTTTTTGTACCTCGTGATAGTAGATCAGGTCAATATAATATTTAATAATAATAATATTAATAATAATTAATTTATTTTATTGTCCCAATATAATATTTAACAAATAAATAATTAATAATATTAATATCAGTTTTTGTTTATTTTATTGTACCTATATAATATTTAATATTAATAATAATTAATTAACTAATTAATAATATTAATATCAGTTTTATTTATTTTATTGTCCCAATATAATATTTAATAATATTAATAGTGAACCATTAATAATATTAATAATGATTAATTAATAATATTAATATCAGTTTTCATTTATTTTATTGTCCCACCATAATATTTAATTATATTAATATTATTAATAGTGATTAATTAATAATATTAATATCAGTTTTTTATTTTATTGTCCAACCATAATATTTAATTATATTAATAATAATTAATAAATAATATGAATATCAGTTTTTTTTTAATTTTATTTTCTCAAAACTGGCATAAAACTGGGAGCTATAGTTATTTTATAACAAGTTTAGATTCGCTTATTTTGATTAAAAACTCTTAGTTACCAATTTATGCGCCAATCTCCAAAAATCTGCCTTAGCGTTGTTAAGCGGTACCCAAGAAGGCGTTTTCGATCTCTTGGATGTTTTGGTGTGGGAATTCTCTTGACTGGACTTCTTGTTGGCGACTGGAATGATGTAATTGGCCGGCTCTTCGTCGTCGTTCCAGTACGGGTAGAAAGAGTCGTCTCCTTCGTCGTCTGCTTCCATTTCTTCTGCTAATGTTAACGATTGTTATAGTTTTGTACTTCTCGTATCACAAAGCCAATCACACCACAGACCACCTACCCCGTGAAGGACATGTATCGCACACTACCTACCCCGTGAAGGACATGTATCGCGCACCACAGACTACCTACCCCAAGAGGGACATGTATCGCGCACCACAGACTACCTACCCCAAGAGGGACATGTATCGCACACTACAGACCACCTATCCCGAGAGGGGCACGTATCGCGTACCACAGACTACCTACCCCAAGAGGGACATGTATCGCGTACCACAGACTACCTACCCCAAGAGGGACATGTATCGCGCACCACCGACTACCTACCCCGAGAGGGACATGTATCTCACACTACAGACCACCTATCCCGAGAGGGGCACGTATCGCGTACCACAGACTACCTACCCCAAGAGGGACATGTATCGCGTACCACAGACTACCTACCCCAAGAGGGACATGTATCGCGCACCACAGACTACCTACCCCGAGAGGGACATGTATCTCACACTACAGACCACCTATACCGAGAGGGGCACGTATCGCGCACCACAGACTACCTACCCCAAGAGGGACACGTATCGCGTACCATAGACTACCTACCCCAAGAGGGACATGTATCGCACACCACAGACTACCTACCCCAGTAGGGACATGTATCGCGTACCACAGACTACCTACCCCAAGAGGGACATGTATCGCGCACCACAGACTACCTACCCCGAGAGGGACATGTATCTCACACTACAGACCACCTATCCCGAGAGGGGCACGTATCGCGCACCACAGACTACCTACCCCAAGAGGGACACGTATCGCGTACCACAGACTACCTACCCCAAGAGGGACATATATCGCGCACCACAGACTACCTACCCCAAGAGGGACATATATCGCGCACCACAGACTACCTACCCCAAGAGGGACATATATCGCGCACCACAGACTACCTACCCCAAGAGGGACATGTATCGCGCACCACAGACTACCTACCCCAAGAGGGACATGTATCGCACACCACAGACTACCTACCCCAAGAGGGACATGTATAGCGTACCACAGACTACCTACCCCAAGAGGGACATGTATCTCACACTACAGACCACCTATCCCGAGAGGGGCACGTATCGCGCACCACAGACTACCTACCCCAAGAGGGACATGTATCGCGTACCACAGACTACCTACCCCAAGAGGGACATGTATCGCGCACCACAGACTACCTACCCCGAGAGGGACACGTATCGCGCACCACTTTTTATGTTATAAAATCAACTATTGAGCCACAGGAGAATTGGCTGTTTTAAACCACAAGGGTTTTGAAAAATCTTTTATCTCTAACATGTCTTAAAAGCAATCTAAATATTTTCAAAAAGAATAAGATGTCGTGGACATATGAGTTCACACAATCCTCCTAATGTGTTAAGTAACTGTAAAACTGACATATTAAAGTTAAATTTCAAAGAAATTTAAAATCCGTCTTTAGATTAATCTAAGCAAAGAGTTTCGGGTTAATTGCGAATGGGCTATATACAGTTAGACATAACTTACAGAATATACAATTAGTTTAAATTAAATTAAACCAGTATTTGGAATTAAATCAAATTTAAATTAATGTATTTTTTTATATAATTTTTTTTTCAACCCTAAACTAAACCTTTGTAATGAAAGATAAATTATTATTTAGATTACTATATTACTTTATGTTAAATTTAAGGGGCTATGGTATCAAATTCCCTCATTAATTGAAGATTTATCATGTAGTTTCGTTTGTTTCGAGAAGTTGTCGAAAGCACCCACCCTAGCACTGGCGTTGCTATCAGTTAGCTAAGCTTAGCGGACGAAATTTTGTAATATTAGCAGATCATAGTACCGCTAACCGCCACGATGGACAGTAAGATCATGGACCAAGAATCTAAGGGGACTCACTGTTCCGAGTATTTGGACACGGTAAGCGTGGCCTAAATCGGAAGGCTAACTGAGGTACATCAGACACTTTGAAGTACCACAATAATTCTGTTCAACTATCACTACGATAATTTTATGTCGGGGCTTAGTTCATACAAACTTTTAAGTTTAGAAACGAAATGGATTCCAGTTAATTTGATTAAAAAAACCTCAGGCATAAGCGGCTCACTGGTTATTTTTAACACGATGGTTAATTGTCATTACTTTTAAAGAATCAATTTAAAAAATAAAAGGTTAAAAACTAAGTAGGCCTCATCATTTAACCGACAACAACGGCGCCATTTTTTTAAATTGAACGTGAACGCTACAGCTTCTCTACGAAACTACGCCGGAAATCGACTACAGTTTGTCCACATTGAACTAAAATTTAACCTTGATTTTCCTATTCCCAGTATTCACGCGTGCTTTTTAAAGCATGAACAGTAAGTCCCCTTAGATTCTTAGTCCATGGTGCGATCGGCTTATGGTTTCCGTCGTGAATACCTTCGAGGTCCAAGTCGCCGTGTCTGTCCCGCAAGTAGTCGGACAAGGCGTCTTCCACGACGGGGTTAGATCCGTGCCGTTCCATTTCCAGGATCTCCTGGTTGCTGAGAGGAATGGGCATCCGGTCGTAGTCGAAGGCTTGCAGTCTGTTCCTGGGGTGGAAAGATGGCCACTCGATTTCGTTGGTGTCAAAACCCCTGTTGCTGTTGTCACTCTTGTTGTTGTGCTTAGAACTGCCAGGGTAGATATTACGTTGTAACGTAAGTTGTGTAATGTACATGACGCAGCTCAGCCGCGAAATTGACTGAGGCAGAAAAATATTGGTTGTATAGGTGTATGTAGGTTGCACGATTCACGGCAAATTTCCAGGGGCAAAAATACATAGATTTCGACTCGCTTTTTAACATTATTTAATTAATTAACTTAACCTAAATTGGAAATCGATTAAAATAGCGCGACTCGCTGCCTTTGCGCTATAAGAATAGCTGTGAGAAATTTGGAGGTCCTAGGTTGAACGGCTCGGACGCCTAGGGAGAAACAGACGCGAGACAGACAGACAGACAGAAGACACTTAGGAATATAGTATAGATTAAATTACAGGAGACAAGTAGACGTACATAGAAGTTACCATCTTTATTTAATAGCTTATGTTAATCGGAATTTCCCGCTTACTTTACAAGAAATACACCATTATAATGATTTTCTAAAACTATTTCATAATTCAAATATCGTTTGTACGTATGATTACGAAATATATATTGAACAGTTTACATCGTTAGGGGGGTAAATGTTGAGCCGTGCTAGCGGTAATAGTGAGTGTAGGGAGCTGTTGGCTCACTTGACACGAAGGGTTTGCCACCACCAGGGTTGGACATAAGGCACTAGTCACGGTATTTGACTACTAAAATAAATGCTCTGACTACTAAAATTAAACGAATTTACCTAAATATTCATAAATAATGGCGAATTTGGCGTATCATAAATTCATCTTTCATCAATCCCATTTTATTCAAAAAAATCACATCGTGTGATAATAAATTCCTATTTTAATTCTGACGGGTAAAGCAAAATGTTGGCTGTCCTTCTTGTTTTTATACCCCATTTTTACCCCCACTAGTCAGTGACTACTAAAATAAATTAAATTAGTAGGCTCACTAGTCAGGCTGACTACTAAAGAAATATCCTTATGTCCAACCCTGGCCACCACCATCTTACGCGTTGTAAACCGGCCACGTGAATTAATTTCTTTAAACGTCGCTAGATGACTTGGGCCTAAGGTGGTGCCAAGGGTAATACCATTCAATTCATTGTAAATTTGTATTTATAGTGCTAAATTTATATCTTTTAAATTAATTAAACACTTTCAGTGTTTTACAATTGAATGAAAATTAACAGCATTAATTGTTCAAAGCTAATTTCTGAGAAAACATCAAAAGTTTTTTTGTTTGAATTTCCAAGTGGAAAAGTACTCTTCGAAAAAAATAATGATACTCCATTGAATCAGAGACAAAACCCTCCCAAAAACCTTTTCAAGTTTAAAGCGATGGATAATTTCGTTACTCGAGATTAAAAACATCGTAACTCGAAAAATCGAGTTTTCGGAAAGTCAACCAGTTTTGGAAGCCTTTTCAAAAATTTACAATAGAAATCAAGAATTTTTTTATACATAGGGAGATGCCCACCTTGACTACGCCACTGTACTATATTTTCACCATTATTATTTTAAATTAAAAATATGGTATCTTGAAGTTACTATAAAATAAATATACTTTCTCCAAACAAATAAAATAATTGCTTTAACATTAATTTAATTTTCCAAATAAAACAAATAACATCGGTAAAAAGATATTGTTTATCTAAAATTTAAAAATAAATATTGCAAATCCTATAGTGACTTCGCGCTATGACGTCACTCAACGTCATCCACTCTTTTTCCTATAGATAACAAAATGGTATACCAACATGACAGCCATTACTAAGGGCAACGAAGTGCTACCTATTATCATAAATTACATATTCATTATTCATAAAAAGTATATTAATGATCAAAAAATATCACCGAACTGATTTTCAGAGCTATTGGGTATTAAAGGTTTAATTATCAACACAGAGTGACAGAGCCCCCTAGTGTCTAAATATGTCCAAGGTGAATTACAAAATTATCAAGGACGATAATACACTACTTACAAGGAGAGTACCCGAGGTTTTTATTGTCTATATGAGGTATGAAATTTCCTAAAAGGAGACGTTGCACTACCCATTCGATTTGTCATGGCAAACGAAAATGTTTTTGACTACTTAAATCAAAGATAAGATTTTTTCGTTATTTTACCCAAAAATGTTCCAATTTACCCAAACTTTATGAAATTTACCAAACTGTGGTCAAAATTACCCATTTAGTGATATCCAAATTTAAAATAAAATCGTAGTTAGGACCATGTGAAACCGAGAAAATCCCATGCTTTTTTAAATGGATTTTTTTTTAGAGTGATCAAAAACATTGCAAATCAAATGGGTAGTGCAACGTCTCCTTTTGTGAAATTTAATATCTCATATAGGTCTACATTATACCCGATTTTGAACAAAATCGGCAATAAACACCTCGGGTACTCTCCTTGTTAGTTCAATCGCGAGTTCAACTCTTTGCTGGGCGAGAGTGTCGGGAAAAGGATCCGCCAGTTTAAACAATACGAAGATTCATTCTTATTTATATTACTTTACTTACGCTATTAACTTACGAGATAAAAGGTTAGGATAAAGTGAAGAGATACGTTGTTTTTAAACTCAGGTAAGGAAACTCGAAAAGGGAAACGCAAAAATACGCTTTGTTCCATTATTCTGTTTTCCGGGTCTCGACAAAGACCAAACAGCGAAAAGTGCAGCCCGATAAGTCTATTCTTAAGTGGTCAACAAAGAAGCCACGAAATTAACACGAAGTCACGTACTTGGCTTTGTTGTTGTGGTGGGCAGGCGAGGGTCCCTGGACGACAGCGGCCGGTTCCGGAAGAGGCGGGAAGCCCCAGGGCAGTTGGATCACCCCGCGCTCTTGCTGCAATTGCGACGCCGACGTGAAAGGGATCCGCTGATTGGCCGAGACTTCCTTTGGGCGCGAGGGCTCCTTGGGGGATAGGATGGACAAGTCGACCGCCATGATCAACGGTTGCGTTCGGATTAGTCTTCGAGTCTTCCCCGAGGACAGCGACACTTCCGTTTCCGGTGACAAGTGGGAGCGGGTGATGGAGACGTCGATGGGCACCAGAAACTGATCAATAAATAGGTTTTGTTTCATTCGTTATTTATTAATAAATTAAGGTTTCTGTTTGTGGAACATCGACATTCAATTTTCCCGCCATTGGTGCCGCTGAAGAAATATTTATTTTACGATTTTATGTTCTAGAAAGCAGTACTACCAGGAAACTATATAGGTATACACTAATTGGAACGCCTAAGGAAGATTTTTAAGGCGGATGCACACATAGCCTTCGCGCGCGAAATTTCGCTAGCAAATCGCGTCGCGTCTCGTGACTTAAATAGAATGGAAGTCATGGCGCATGGGCGCGTGCGCGAAAATTCGCAGGCGAAATCGCTTGCGAACCGTATGTGTGTTTGGGCCTTTAAGGCCGTGATGAAGCTGGTAGAAATGGGCGTATCTTAAAGCGGGAAAACTCACGAGAAAAACTCGCGCGCCTCGCTACCCTCATTCGACGAAAACTCGTCATTAAGCCTAGTCATGGTTATTATATTATTAGCTTACCTGAGTATCTCTTTTATAACCATACAAATACCTGAAATTAGGTATCACTACACTTCTTTGGCGAAGAAAATTATAATTACTCCAAAATATTAAGTACGATAATAAATTGAGGTTTTTAAATCCTTTGTTTTATAAGCCTATTTTGCGCGGGAAGATCGCCTATTTGTTACCATGACGACGCGTCAAACCTCGAGCCAATGAATTAGAAATGTCGCGTTACGTCTTACACTTGACGTAGTTAAGCCCCGCCTTTTTCTCGACGCCCTTTCGTATCAACGTCCCAATGGAACCTTAGACATTTCAAGTGTATACCTCTATAGTTTCCTAGTACTACTCATGCACGATTTTTAAATCAATATACGAAATTTTGGGTTAAAGTGGGATACCTGACGAGACAATACTCGCTTTGAACGTTACTAAACTATTCGTTTTAAAATTGGCGTTAAACTGCGATGAAAAAAGTGGTTATATATTTTTTTAAACCAACTAAATATTTTTTCAAATTTGAAATCTAAGTTTAATTTAATTTATTTTAATAATAATAATAATAATAATAATAATACGCTAGGCTAATCACCCAAGGCACCACCTTAGGCCTAAGACATCAAGTGACCTTTGAAGTTTTGAAGCCATTAATTTAGGTGGCCGCGTTATACTGCCTAGGAGGGTGGTGGTAAGCCCTGCATGCCAAACGAGCCATCAGCTCCCTACACTAACTAATACCGTTAACCTCCACTAGTTTTTATGGAAGGGGAAGCCGAAGAGCTCGTGGAAAACCCCTTAAACTCAACGCGGAAGGAGTTGTTCCGAGTTAAGCCCTAATTTTAGGAATAAAAGTAATTACCCTGCACATAATATTTCATTGGCTTTAGAAAGTAGTCCGTATTAAATAAATTGGGTTTTAGAGTAGTATCATAAGTCTATGAAATAATGGCATAAGTATGACGTTTCATATTCTTAACTCTCCAAACTTTAACTGTGTACTTTTTCGTAACACTGATTATATAGTAGACTCTCTCGCGTTTCTTTAAACCATTAACAACGATTAAATGAGACAAACATATAAAAAAAAAATATAGATTCACGTTAATATCTTTAACAGTTACCTTAATTACCTCTCCGAGGGGACTTTGTACCCTAGGAGGGGTTATACAACCACCGTGTCTGTCTGTCTGTGGGTCTGTCTGTCGCGTTCGCATTTTCGGGGCAAAGTGTAATCACTGCGTACACAGTTTCTTAGAATCGGGGAAAAGGTTTTTCCAAAAGCGCCCTCTTTTTGTCATTGGGTGTAGTATAATTTTTTAATCGGCTGGGCTTTGAACCCGAGCCCTCTTGCACGACAGGTCGCCGTTCTACCGCAGAACCACGGATACAGTTACGCTTCACTGAAAATTAAAAACTCTTCCGAGGAGAGGTATATTTTGGCTTGCCAACTTGTTTTTGTTTTGTTTTTATCTAAAAGGAAGGATGAGGGTTGTGTCATTATAATCTATAGCTCGAGTGATTTGTCAAGCGTTGCTCGAATCTTGATGCAACACCGGCAAATTTAGTTTTCTTTGGAAAGTATTTCGATGGCATATAAAAGCCTTATAATAATCCTAATAAAGATGTTTGTTCTACTAAGAATTTAATGAAGTTAACAGAGTGAAACAGATTCTTGGTTAAACTTAATCAATTTCTTAAAAATCTTACCTAACAATGAGACATAATTTATAATAAACCTATTTATTGACTTATTGTTTTATCTGTAACAAACCTATTCATGTACTTTTTGTTTTATCTGTAATAAACCTATTTATTGACTTATTGTTTTATCTGTAACAAACCTATTCATGTACTTTTTGTTTTATCTGTAATAAACCTATTTATTTACTTAGCTTTTATCTGTAATAAACCTATTTATTTTCTTAGCTTTTATCTGTAATAAACCTATTTATTTTCTTAGCTTTTATCTGTAATAAACCTATTTATTTACTTATTGTGTTATCTGTAATAAACCTATTTAATTACCAATTGTTTACCTGTAATAAACCTATTTATTTACTTATTGTGTTATCTGTAATAAACCTATTTAATTACCAATTGTTTATCTGTAATAAACCTATTTAATTACCAATTGTTTATCTGTTATAAACCTATTTATTTACTTATTGTGTTATCTGTAATAAACCTATTTATTTACTTATTGTGTTATCTGTAATAAATCTATTTATTTACTTATTGTGTTATCTGTAATAAATCTATTTATTTACTTCTTGTTTTATCTGTAATAAACCTATTTAGTTTAAGAGATAATAAATATTTTGAAATTAGATCTATTAATTTAAATTTGCGTTCTGAACCAAACGTCTGCTGCCATCTATGCTGCTAAGTTGCCATTAAAAATATACCTCCTAATTTAACCCCAATTGTGAAACCGTGGTACATTGCCACCACTTCCTCTTTGTAATGATAAATTGGTAATCAGCTACGTAATCACTCCAGTATACTCAAGGCTAGATACACCGATTGAGGAGAGTTATCAGGTACTTCGTGTATTGTGTGATTTTTAGTTCGGAAACTAAATCAATCAAAACAAAGTAACACCATAAGTTGATAATTATTTAACACGAGTGTTCCAGTTAGTCGAAATAATTATTGATACCTGTGTGTGGCCTGACCCAAAATGATAAGCTACTCTCGAGATAAAAATATGCAACTTGAAAACCAATTATCACGCGATAGTGTCACGCCAAAGAGCACCTATTAAACCTTATCTGAAGTCCACCAAAATGTGCGGTCATTGTAGAAATGGCTTTCAGTAAAATTTAACACGCGGAAGAGAGGGAGCTGGCACACTTATGATAATTTTAATTTATAAGCTAATGGTAACACGATTAAAAATTGCAACTGAAAATACCTTTTCGACGTTTTCGAATGCCAGACAACAGTGGCACCTTAGACTGACCAGAAGAACGATCCAAAACAATTTGTAGCGATTAAGCGACTGACAACTTAGGGAGCTAGTAATCCCGAATAACATTCTAAAATTCATATTAGCCCTTCTAAACGATTTAAATGATGATTGCCTGTTAGCGACTATAAAACGCGAAATTGACGGTTAAAAAGTATTTGGTTAAACTATAAATTTGGTCGTATCACCATCCCAACTTGTCCGGTCGAGTCTCGCCACGTTCTGCCGAAGTTTAGCACTTTTTACCAAATTTATAGGCAGTTGGTTTTTTCAGCCCCCGTTCCTTCGGCCCTCCCGCAAGACAACCCCCCTCCCTCCCCGCGGCTAACTCCTCAGGGTGTGTTTTTTCTGCATTGGCTCGACGCTTTCCGGGCGGCCCTCATCGCTTTGATTTCTAACGGCTTCCGACTCTTGCCTCCTGTTATTTCGCCGCAACAAGATGCACCGTCGCAAGACGAAGACAAATCTAGAAAACGCGATTGTTTCCAAATTCTAATTGTTGTAAATGAGTTTGATAGATATTTCGTAATATTACAGCATTTACTTTTAAATCTCACTGATTTCCGATCGAATATCTAAAATTTATTTTGGGATTTCGAATAGCAACTTTGCAATTATTTATCACCTAATGTCGATTTCCGAGATTTTCAAGTTAATTTTGAGATTTTGAATAGCAACTTTAAAATAAATTATCGCCTAACATCGATTTCCATGATTTTAAAATTTATTTTGCGATTTTGAATAGCAACTTTACAATTATTTATCACCTATGTTGATTTCCGAGATTTTCAAGTTAATTTTGAGATTTTGATTCGCAACTTTACAATAAATTATCGCCTAACATCGATTTCCATGACTTTAAAATTTATTTTAAGATTTTGAATAGAACTTTACAATAATTTAGAACCTACCACCGATTTCCGAGATTTTAAATTTTTTTTGCGATTTTGAATAGCAACTTTACAATTATTTATCACCTATGTTGATTTCCGAGATTTTCAAGTTAATTTTGAGATTTTGATTCGCAACTTTACAATAAATTATCGCCTAACATCGATTTCCATGACTTTAAAATTTATTTTAAGATTTTGAATAGAACTTTACAATAATTTAGAACCTACCACCGATTTCCGAGATTTTAAAGTTAATTTTGAAATTTTGAATCACATCTTTACAGTTATTTCAACGATTTTATAGTTAATTTTGGGGATTTGAATCGTAAAAATATGTTTAAAATCTTGTACTGATTTCCTAAGATTTTAAAATTAATTTTGATTTTGTTAACCACATTTAAAAAAAAATCTGATATTGATTTCCAAGAGTTTTCAATGAATTTTGCAAACAAATAAGAACGTCATGTAAACCACATTTAAATATTCAAAAATATGGATCTGTTAATTGCTATACTAAATTGTACTGTAATTTGAATATGTAGTGTACGTATGAACAAGAAGTCAAAGTTTAAAGTAATAATGAATTATTTTACCTATGTCATAAGGAAGATAATAACAATAAGTATGACATTAGGGTAATCCTTTTTTACTACACCCTTTTTTCAAAATGACGTCAAAAATATTAAATAGCGCCACCAGGTAACGTCTAATGGGCATTTAAAGTCGCCAGATGACTTGGGACTAAGGTGATGCTTTGGGTATTAGCTTAAATTACGCGAAAAAGTAGAAAAGTCATACTTATAGATATTATGTTACTTAAGCTATTGAGAAATACTAGTCGTAGGACGACCGGTGAAAATATAACGGTTTTTACCATATATTATATTAATAAATATTAAAGGTTTTTAAGATAAAATATGTAGCAGATTTACCCTTTTTTTGTCATCGCTACCGGCTACTATTACCAGAAGTTTATAACATTATTCTTAATATGAAGTATCCATCTAGGCCATTGAAACATGCGCCTTCGCAGGTTCGAGCCTTCTGCCATTACAGCTGGCTATTTTACGGCGAATAAATATTTATAATATATTTAATGTACAATATATAATAACTATATTATATTTAATATATAATATATAATAACTATAATATATTTAATATATAATATATAATAATTATAATATATTTAATATACAAGTTATAATATTTATAATATTTCATATACGATATATAAAATTTATAATATTTCATATACAATATATAATATTTATAATATTTAATATGCAATATATATATTTATAATAGTTAATAAAATATATATTTATAATCGTTTATTCCCATTCGACCGAAAGAATTTTAAAATGTAGCCCAATTGGCGGGGTGATTTGGTATTTTATTTATAAGGTATGTACTATCGAAGATCCATGTTTAGGTTAGGTTAGGTTAGGTTAGGTTAGGTTAGGTTAGGTTAGAGTTGGTTAAGGTTACTATTTCAGTTTTGGTTCAGTTACTTTTCTTGACTAGGTGAAGATAAAAATATAATTCATGCTCATTCCATTTTATTTTCCGCTCCATTGCAAACGACTTCAGTAACTAAATTGAAAACATAGCAAAAGCCAATTTATATAGCAGCGTTCGGTCGAATGGGACACATAAAAACCGCACGTTTCGGCGGAATTCGGTCGAATGGGACACCTCAAAAACCGCCTTCGGTCGAATGGGATTTCGGTCGAATGGGACTAAAGCATTTATAATAGTTCATAAAATATATATTTATAATAGTTAATAAAATATATATTTATAATAGTTAATAAGATATATATTTATAATAGTTAATAAAATATATATTTATAATAGTTAATAAAATATATATTTATAATAGTTAATAAGATATATATTTATAATAGTTAATAAAATATATATTTATAATAGTTAATAAAATATATATTTATAATAGTTAATAAGATATATATTTATAATAGTTAATAAAATATATATTTATAATAGTTAATAAAATATATATTTATAATAGTTAATAAAATATATATTTATAATACTTAATAAAATATATATTTATAATAGTTAATAAAATATATATTTATAATAGTTAATAAGAAATATATTTATAATAGTTAATAAAATATATATTTATAATAGTTAATAAAATATATATTTATAATAGTTAATAAGATATATATTTATAATAGTTAATAAAATATATATTTATAATAGTTAATAAAATATATATTTATAATAGTTAATAAGATATATATTTATAATAGTTAATAAAATATATATTTATAATAGTTAATAAAATATATATTTATAATAGTTAATAAGATATATATTTATAATAGTTCATAAAATATATATTTATAATAGTTCATAAAATATATATTTATAATAGTTAATAAGATATATATTTATAATAGTTAATAAAATATATATTTATAATAGTTAATAAAATATATATTTATAATAGTTAATAAGATATATATTTATAAAAATATTAGTTTTTAAATATATCAATAAAAAATGAAAAAGACAGACATCTTAAAGTTCCAATAAACCCCAAAAATTTTCTTAAAAAAAAACAATTTGGAATTAAATTGGCGTAGGTAATGATCATGACATTTCCAATCTATTTGGTATATTGTATAAAGTAACTTAACGATAACAGATTGAAAATTCAAAAATTTCGACAACACATCGTAGGAACTCGTCGTAAGACGTCATTAATGACGACAGAAAGGAGCTAATTTCTGGGAGAGGTGTCATTTTAATTGGGCTTGAGTCTTAATTTTCCAAGAAAGTTAAATTAAAAATCGGGACGTTAACGGGAAATCGGCCAGTAGAGGGCGTTTGTGGGTCGTAACTGGTTCGGGTGGGAGCGTCGTAATAGCACTCATTCGAGGAAGGCCGCCAGCTGACGCCGCCGAAATTCAAATATTGCTTCGTCCAAATTTCGAAAGACGAATTTCATGGCCCGATTTTAAATGGGAAAATTCCAGTTTAATGAAATAGTTTAATTGATTTATATGTTAAACATACTGTGCGGGTTTTCAGAATTGGACAGTTTCCTATTTCATATCAGAAGTATATAATAAACCTATTACGAGAGAAGTATCCATGTATATGGAACGTGTAAATATGAAACCGCGGATGCTTACATTATAGGAAATAAAAATGTGAATTATAGGAAAATAGAGGATATAAAATAGGCGAATTATAGGAAATAACAGGAAACTAAATAGGCGAATTATAGGAAAATATAGGAAATAAAATATTTGAATTATAGGAAACTATAGGAAACTAAATAGGCGAGTTATAGGAAAAAACAGGAAACTAAATAGGCGAATTATAGGAAAATATAGGAAATAAAATATTTGAATTATAGGAAAATATAGGAAACTAAATAGGCGAATTATAGGAAATAACAGGAAACTAAATAGGAGAATTATAGGAAAATATAGGAAATAAAATGGGTGAATTATAGGAAAATATAGGAAACTAAATAGGCGAATTATAGGAAAATATAGGAAACTAAATAGAAGAATTATAGGAAAATATAGGAAACTAAGTAGGCGAATTATAGGAAAAATATAGGAAACTAAATAGAAGAATTATAGGAAAATATAGGAAACTAAATAGGCGAATTATAGGAAAATATAGGAAACTAAATAGAAGAATTATAGGAAAATATAGGAAACTAAAAAAGCGAATTATAGGAAAATATAGGAAACTAAATAGGTGAATTATAGGAAAATATAGGAAATAAAATGGGCGAATTATAGGAAAATATAGGAACCTAAATAGGCGAATTATAGGAAAATATAGGAAACTAAATAGAAGAATTATAGGAAAATATAGGAAACTAAATAGAAGAATTATAGGAAAATATAGGAAACTAAATAGAAGAATTATAGGAAAATATAGGAAACTAAATAGGCGAATTATAGGAAAATATAGGAAATAAAATGGGCGAATTATAGGAAAATATAGGAAACTAAATAGGCGAATTATAGGAAAATATAGGAAATAAAATGGGCGAATTATAGGAAAATATAGGAAACTAAATAGAAGAATTATAGGAAAATATAGGAAACTAAATAGGCGAATTATAGGAAACCCGCACATTTCCAGATTTTGTTCGAAAGTTTCAGTGTTTCCATTAGATGTTCTATGACACGTACAAAATAAGGCCTTTCGAGTAATCGAGTACTTGATTAAGGGGAAATTTTATCTTATTCGAGTCAAGTAAAAAAACTATTTATTATAGTTTACTTTTAAATATACTAAATTCATAACACAAATTCCTAGACTTTAAAATGTTTGGTTTTAAATATGTAAACTTAAATGAAGTTAAATCAGAATATTTAAAAGTAAGCTTATGAAAATATATAATGACCAGAATGATACGCAAGTTTTGATTGTCAAAGCCCCAGCCCTATGGTATTCATGTATGGCAAGTTCTAGTTTTGGATTTAAAAATGACTAGTTCCAGTTAAAGGTTCCATAACTAAAAATGCCCTTCTATCAAATATGATCAATGTTTAGTAGGGCTGTGCGAGTGGTGGTTTTAGGCAATCGAGTCGGTTATGAAATATTTTTTCATCGAGTATTCGAGTCGAGTAATCGAGTACTTGATTAGGTTTTATTAGAGTAATTAGATAATTAAATTTAAAATAAGTATAAACTAACTTTCAATGCTGAAAAATATTCCTTTAATTTAAATGAACCACAGTTTACACAAATTTAGTAACCTTATAGTGAGTTAGTGACTAGTGTGATATAAAAGTTTAGTATACTAGGCTGCTAGGCTAATTATAGTTATCAATAGTAAACTAACAATACAATATAATTTTTTTTAAATTATTTATGTACCGTCTGTCCGTATATTGCTCAGGAAGTTAAGACTTCTGAGACCTAACGCCGGCAGACATCCGAACTCGCGAAGAGACATCAAAGTGACACTCCAAACAGTGCCGTATTTCTGGCTAGGCCAACCTAGGCCGTGGCCTAGGGCCCATCCTTGGAAGGGGCCCTCCAGTGACCGTAATTACTGTATTCGAAGGCATAAATCTATAATATCAATCGTAATTTATATTGGAGAAATTCCTAGGTAGAAGATTTTGTTTTAAAATTACCAAAATTTCTGCCTGGCAGTTTGCGGACGCAGCCTTAAATCGCAATGTTGTATAATTTATCGCATATTTAGTAATATAACCGTAAAGCCTAGTTCCAGGGATAAGAGTAAATGCAGCGCGTGAAAAGGGGGCCCAGACTCCTTATCTGCCTATGGGCCCAGGATCTCTAAATCCGGCCCTGACTCCAAACCAAAACCAAAACTGTATAACATTGTTTAGAGAAAAAGCGCACAGGCGCACTACGTATTAAAAACCTGATAATAATAAAAAAAATAATAATCAGCTAGGCAAATACCCAAGGCACCACCTTAGGCCTAAGTCATCAAGCGACTTTTAAAGCCATTAATTCAGGTGGCCGGGTTACAATGCATTTGTTGTTTGAAAGTCTTGTAGGTACCGTTAATTATTGCCACCCCAAAAAGTTACAAAAACCCCTCTTTGAACTTAGAGCAGCTTATCAGTGGCGTAGCTGATGGTCCGCAGGGCCCGCGGTGTGGGGGAACTCGAGCTTCGGCGGGCCTCATAGAGATTTATGCGGGGGGGCCTCTGAGTTCTCAGCTACGCCACTGCAGCTTACTCGAGTAATCGAGTACCCGACTATGAAATTTTTTGGTACTCGATAATCCAGGAGTATTTTCCAATTACTTATTCGAGGTCGAGTTCGAGTACTCGACCTCAAAAAATGGCGAGTAATCGATGATGTTCGAGTATTCGCAAAGAAAAAATCAAATCTTCGTTTTTTGTGGCTTGAGCTGTCCTTTTTGAAATTATTGTAATGCTCAAGGGAAATTAAATTAATTACCCTATTAAAGATAAACTAAAGTAACTAAATATAAAATACATAAAAAATAAACATGAAATTTTAAATTTCCCGCGGTGATTTGAACTTATATTTTAAGACAAGAAAGTTTCACTTTGACAATTTTAGATAACTTTTATATTTCAATTTGCATTAGAAGTATAAATTAAGATTTTAATCTTTCAAGATTTTTTATAGTTTGGTTACAAATTCCATTTTAATAAACTTAGAAGGGCATTTTTAATTATGAAATTCCTCATATTTCATGAATCAATCACACCGAAGAGCATAAACAATTTGTGAGTTGACAAATAGATTACCAGGGAAATGGATTTTCTCAGTGAGTTGGGAATATAATCTTCCCTATTCAATGGTTTAACTTTGGAAATTAAAACGTTTACGATTTTATTTGACAAGCAATAATATTTCCTATCTTTTTATAGAAATACAAAATTTAAGAAATCACTACAATATAATTTAATAACTTACTCTGGTATCTTCCCATTGCGCCGAATCCCATTCGACCGAATTCCGCCAATGTTTTTGATGAAATTAGCCCAAAGGCGGGTTTTGTATTTTTCAAATCGACTGACGCAATATTCACAATTGAGCGACCGCAAAAAAAAAAAAAATTATTTCTACTCCTTTTGATTTTTTATGGAAGCGTTTTAATATATTTTTAAGTCTGTTAGGTGAGGTTAGGTGAGGTTAGGTTAGGTGAGGTGAGGTTAGGTTAGGTTAGGTTAGGTAACACTGCATGCTGTTCTGACAGATGCTGAAACGGCTAAAACCGAATCCTAAACCCGGAGAAGTGGGTGTTTTTCGGTCGAATGGGATTTGGCGCAATGGAACCGATTCAAATTGGTGGTACCTGCCAAAAATTAGACAGATAAAAAACACAGCTGCAGACGTAACAGCGGACGACGATAATTTTGTTTCACTATTTTGATTTGCCAGCCATCACGTGCTTTAAAACGCCAAAATTATTGATCAGCCATCTTGGATAATGGTTCTTTTCCTGTATAATTAATGGATATTGAACTTTTATGAGTTAGCTAATCTTGAATTACATGAAATCTTAATTGAATTTAATTACTATATAATATTTTAGTTTGTTCAGATTTTCTATGCATTTTAATTTTTCAAGAAATAATTTTTGTCATTTTTGATTCCTACATTAAAATACATTTTCGTCTGCTAAAGCAGACGCTTTGTAATTTATTGCCCGCTTAGCAGACGAAAATTCAGCAGTTTAAGAGCTTCTACCGTTGGCCGCTACGTGGCTCTGTGTAAACTAAAATTATTAATTACGATGAAAACAAATGCTTTTAGCTAGGAAATGCGTTTAAATTTGAATGGCTATAAAATAAGTAACTATATTAATTATTAAACCACCGTGAAACTAGCTGAAAAATAGTTTGGCAATGAATCTAAGGATGGCGCCACCTGTTCGACAATCAAGCGTAGGTCGCCATGATAGGGTGAGATCGAAATTTTGTGAAGAGCGTATAAAAGACTTCAACAGGTTACATTTTTAATTTCCTATAGTCTGAAACACTCATATTTGACTTAAATAAAAATAAATTTGGTCATTTGCTATTAAACATTTTATCGTCGAAACTGTATTCAGATTTCCAATTAACGAAAGCAATAAAATATTTGAGGATATAAACTAAATATAACTGCCGTATCCAGGAAGAAAACTCAAATTTCCATATCATTATAATTTGATATTTTTAAGCAAAAAAATAAAAATAACTGATATAAAAGTCTTATTTTATTACGCCGTTAGTTTAGAGGCTATTAATCGTATATTTATATTTTGCCCATTAAGCCACGAGGAAAGAATTTAAAATGTTTTAATGATTTCTACAGAAGAGCGAGTACAGCTACCAAGAAGGAATATAGGCGCACAGAGAATATCTGGGAGGTACCCTGATCCGTTGTCCTCAATACCCTGCTCCGTTCACCTCAATACACCGCTCCGTTCTCCTCAATACCCTTCTCCGTCCTCCTCAATACCCCGTTCCATTCTCCTCAAGAACCCACTCCATTCACATCAAGACCCCGCTACGTTCACCTCAATACCCTTCTCCGTTCTCTTCAAGACCCTGCTCCGTTCTCCTCAATACCCCGCTCCATTCTCCTCAAGACCCCGCTCCGTTCACCTCAATACCCCACTCCGTTCTCCTCAATACCCTTCTCCGTCCTCCTCAATACACCGTTCCGTTCTCCTCAAGAACCCACTCCATTCACATCAAGACCCCGCTCGGTCCTCCTCAATACCCCGCTCCGTTCTCCTCAATACCCTTCTCCGTCCTCCTCAATACCCCGCTCCGTTCTCCTCAAGACCCCGCTCCGTCCTCCTCAATACCCACTCCGTTCACCTCAATACCCCGCTCCGTCCTCCTCAATACCCCGCTCCATTCACCTCAATACCCCGCTCCGTTCTCCTCAATACCCCGCTCCGTTCTCCTCAATACCCCGCTCCGTTCTCCTCAATACCCCGCTCCGTTCTCCTCAATACCCCGCTCCGTTCTCCTCAATACCCCGCTCCATTCACCTCAATACCCCGCTCCGTCCTCCTCAATACCCCGCTCCGTTCTCCTCAATACCCTTCTCCGTCCTCCTCAATACCCCGCTCCGTTCTCCTCAATACCCCGCTCCGTCCTCCTCAATACCCCGCTCCATTCACCTCAATACCCCGCTCCGTCCTCCTCAATACCCCGCTCCATTCACCTCAATACCCCGCTCCGTCCTCCTCAATACCCCGCTCCGTTCACCTCAATACATTCTTGAGGCTCAAAACCTTTTTGGTGGTTGTGTATTACCTTAACTGTCATTCCGGTTACGTAGTTTCTTATAATTTATACTTACAGAGTTTGGTCACCAGATGGTCAAAAACTACTCGATTTTAAAAGTTGGGCAGTATTTCTAACGCTAGATTTCTCCAAAAAAGTGTGAAGAAATTGCAGACGACTTTTGAATTTCAATGTTCTTCGGTTTGAAACTTTCCGCCGTTGCGCAAAGAGTATTTTGAACGAGCAGACAGAATTCATAGATACAATTTAAACTCGGGCGGTAGGCGGCAATACTTGTGACCCAAATTTAAACTACCCACGAAGCCAATAGGCCTTTCTATGAAGTAACATTGTCCTTATTGTTTTGATGTTGCTGCTTCGTCACGGGTGACGTATCGATGACGTTTAACTACGAAAAGCCCCGGACATAAGAGTAAATTCGACGAGGCATCCTGCTTTTAAGCACAACTGAACTGAACTTCTACACATTTCGTGACAAATAAGCGACATAAAAACCAGATCAGCAAGCGTTGCTTATTTTCTAGAAAGTCCTATTAATCAACCTTTCTTTTCTTTGGTGAAGTGGGGTGGCGGAGTGGTTAGCACTTTCGTCTCGCAGAAAGAGGAGCCGGGTTCGATCTCAGCTTGTGGCAATGGTTGAAAACGCGGAACAATTCCTTCCGCGTTGAGTTTGAAAGTTCTCTCCCCACTAATTTAAGGGGTTTTCCCTCGAGCTCTCGAGATCTTCGGTTTCCCCTTACGTAAAAACTCGTTGAGCTTAACGGTAATAGTGAGTGTATTGAGCTGTTGGCTCGCGTGGCATGCAGGGCTTGCCACCACCCTCCTACGCGTTGTAACCCGACCACCTGAATTAATGGCTTTAAAAGTCGCTTGATGACTTAGGCCTTGGGTATTAGCCTAGCTGATTATGTAACGTACTTTTTACTAAACTTTAATAAAACATTTATGTGCACAAAGAGACCTCAATTTTAAATTTAATAAAAAGATTCTTCGTCATTTGGATAAGAACAAAGTGTAGTAAATTTCGCGTGAACCAAATGTTCTTCACTAAGATGAAAAAGTAGCAACGGAAAAGGCGAGTGATGTTACCAGCAAAAAGTACCGTCATTGTAAAACAAACACGCCGAAGCTAGGGAAATGAAACACTTATGTAAAAGGCAATTATGAACTTATGGTAACAGGTAAGGTTCATATAGAAAAGCGTTTAGTTTTAATAGGCAAATTTATTCTGAAATGTTTTCTTTTTTGAGTCGCGTCGAAGGCGAGCGTCTGGGTTGGTTCGATTGAACATAAAATTGCTCTTTACTAATCGTTGGGGGGAGACAATGTCCTTTCCCCTCCGCCGACCCCACGCAGGGGTTAAGACCCTCTGCTTCGCCGTCTTCGCTATTTTGGGTACTTTATCTTTTCTTTTTCTTTGTCTGGTTTAATTTTAAAAAAGTGTAGAAATACATCCCTTGAGAAATACGCGTCTTTTCTTCCGTTTCTAGGAAACGTGAAAAGCGGCTGAGACTGCGACCAATTTAATCGCTCTCATTTCTGAAACCAGTTTATTCATTCAATAACGGCGTCCCTGGTCACTGCGACAGTTTTTTTTATTTCCAAATAATAATTAATAATAAACAATCCGCTAGGCATTTAATACCCAAGGCACCAACCTAGCTAGGCCCAAGTCATATAGCCCGTATACTAATACGAAATTACGTTGGGACCAGTTTATTAATTCAAAACGTTGTTGGGAGCAGTTGTTAATTGAAAAAGGCACTGTAAAATGTTTATTAATAAAAAACGTATCTGGGACCAGTTTATTAATTCAAAACGTTGTTGGGAGCAGTTGTTAATTGAAAAAGGCACTGTAAAATGTTTATTAATAAAAAACGTATCTGGGACCAGTTTATTAATTCAAAAAGTAGTTGGGAGCAGTTTATTAATTCAAAAAGTAGTTGGGAGCAGTTTATTAATTCAAAAAGTAGTTGGGAGCAGTTTGTTAATTGAAAAAGGCACTGTAAAATGTTTATTAATTCAAAACGTATCTGGGACCAGTTTATTAATTCAAAAAGTAGTTGGGAGCAGTTTGTTAATTGAAAAAGGCACTGTAAAATGTTTATTAATTCAAAACGTATCTGGGACCAGTTTATTAATTCAAAAAGTAGTTGGGACCAGTTTATTAATTCAAAAAGTAGTTGGGAGCAGTTTATTAATTGAAAAAGGCACTGTAAAATGTTTATAAATTCAAAACGTATCTGGGACCAGTTTATTAATTCAAAAAGTAGTTGGGACCAGTTTATTAATTCAAAAAGTAGTTGGGAGCAGTTTATTAATTGAAAAAGGCACTGTAAAATGTTTATAAATTGAAAAAGGCACTGTAAAATGTTTATAAATTCAAAAAGGCACTGTAAAATGTTTATAAATTCAAAAAGGCACTGTAAAATGTTTATTAATTCAAAAAGGCACTGTAAAATGTTTATTAATTCAAAAAGTATCTGGGAGCAGTTTTTTAAGACAAAAAGTAGTTGGGATACTTGGGAAGAGTTTATTAATTCAAAAAGGCACTGTAAAATGTTTATAAATTCAAAAAGGCACTGTAAAATGTTTATAAATTCAAAAAGACACTGTAAAATGTTTATAAATTCAAAAGGGCACTGTAAAATGTTTATAAATTCAAAAAGACAATGTAAAATGTTTATAAATTCAAAAGGGCACTGTAAAATGTTTATAAATTCAAAAAGGCACTGTAAAATGTTTATAAATTCAAAAAGACACTGTAAAATGTTTATAAATTCAAAAGGGCACTGTAAAATGTTTATAAATTCAAAAAGGCACTGTAAAATGCTTATTAATTCAAAAGGCACTGTAAAATGTTTATTAATTCAAAAAGGCACTGTAAAATGTTTATAAATTCAAAAGGGCACTGTAAAATGTTTATAAATTCAAAAAGGCACTGTAAAATGTTTATAAATTCAAAAGGGCACTGTAAAATGTTTATAAATTCAAAAAGGCACTGTAAAATGTTAATTAATTCAAAAAGGCACAGTAAAATGTTTATAAATTCAAAAAGGCACTGTAAAATGTTTATAAATTCAAAAAGGCACTGTAAAATGTTTATAAATTCAAAAAGGCACTGTAAAATGATTAAAATTCAAAAGGGCACTGTAAAATGTTTATAAATTCAAAAAGGCACTGTAAAATGTTTATTAATTGAAAAAGTATCTGGGAGCAGTTTTTTTAAGACAAAAAGTAGTTGGGATACTTGGGAAGAGTTTATTAATTGAAAAAGGAATTGTAAAAAGTTAATTAATTCAAAAAGTATCTGGGAGCAGTTTCAGGGTTCGTACAAAATTTCCGGAACGAAATTCCCTGACATTTCCAGGTTTTCCCTGACCAAATTTCCAAATTTTCCCTGACCATTGTAGAATAAATGAATGATTTAAGGTAAAATCTTGAAAAATATTTGTTATTTTTTTAATACACCTTTCAAAAGGTTATTTGACTGATTTTTTTTGATGTCATTTTAAAATTCCCTTACTTTTTTGGACCATTTTAAAATTCATTGACTTTTCCCTTACCTTAATTTGGGAATCATTTTCAAATTCCTTGACTTTTCCCTGACCTTTTTGAATCATTTTCAAATTCCCTGACTTTTCCAGGTTTCCCAGGTCGTGTACGAACCCTAAGTTAATTAAGTCAAAAAGTAGTTGGAAACAGTTTATTAATTCAAAAAGTCGTAAGGACCGGTTAATTAATTCAAAAAGTCGTTGGGACCAATTCATTAATTCAAATATGTGTTTAAAATTAAGGGGTCGTACGTACGAACCTTTTTATTTTATTTTATTACTTTTTCTTCATATGGTGCCCTCACCCCGAACTAAAATCCTGGCTACGCCACTGAGTAGCTTAGTCGTTTGGAGTTTCTCACAACTTCAACGCTAGTGCCATACAATCATAGCCAAGAAGTAATTTATGCAACGAAGAACGTGTGATACCAACTTAAAATACCGGTTGCCAATGTTTGAGGAGCCCAGTTACAAAATTTTCAGCCAAACCCCCAAAACGTTTTTAGCCACACCCCCTCCCAAAACTTGCCAAATATTTTTTAGTTTCGTAGACTAGCCCGGGAAAAAAAAATAAATTGAAAATACTTTTAGAATTTACTATTTTTTTATTCAATTTGATTCCCAAAAGGCTAATAGTCAGTTAATAGTTAATACATTGCTAATTTGTGTAACTATGTGTCTAGCTATGTTTCTGAGCTGCATCACTATGTGTACTAGGCTAGGCTAGCACTAGACTAAGGGGTGGCTGTCAGCATAGAAAAATAAGTGGTTTTTCAAAAAAATAATAATAAAACATTTAAGGTAAAAAATCCCACAAAATCAATGACTTTCGCTTAAAAATCACTTTATCCCATATAGCCCAAAAAATCGATATAAATCCCACAATGTGGGATTTATATCCCACACATTGGCAACACTGCCGAGGCACCGCCCTATTTTGGGCTCCACCTGGATTTTGGATCTACAGCGCCATCTTTTGAGAGGAATGCGAAACATTATTCCTAAATTATTATATTATTTATTATTTTTATAAATACATTATATTTTATAATATTGTGTTTTGAAAAATTAATAATTAAATGTATAGAAAGGTGATAAAATACGCGAAAAAGTAGATAAGTCCATAATTAAAGGGATAATATAGCTAAATCCTAAACAAATTTGAAGAAATTAAAAAACTTACTAATAACTCGTACCAATAGGTCTTCGAGCAAACGCGAAACTCGGATCCAATAGATCTTCGAGAAATAAACTAAATTAAAAGTAAATAAAATAGCCAGAAATTCCAACGGTAGACCGGTTTCGTTCTATTTGGAACTCATCAGTACCATGGGCCAAATAGTGATAAATCAAGGACATGCCTCTTGTACCTTAATACGTACTAAATCGGTCGTCCACCAAAAGTAACGGGCAGCCATTTTAGAAGGCGGGGAAAAGGTACAAAAAAAATTGGGAGCAAAATCAAGCAGAAATTTCCGGTTTCCCGAACGCCATCTTGTGTTGACTAAGTCGGCCCTCAAGGGGTCGGAGTGTGCAATAACTGGTGGCTTTACCGGGGAGTCGGGGTCCGGCTCTTGTAACCCGTAAGGGCGGTGGCGCACTGGGAGATGTTAGCTCCGTCCAAAGGGTCCTATCTCCAACCTCCGACTTCGGTCAGGTGTGGGCTGGATACTGGGCTTCGGCCCAGGCTAATGGAGAGGGGCCGGGCAAACTGGCCGCCTCGGCGGATTGGATTGCCTGCTGTGGGGCTGCGGGCCTCCGTATGAGGGCGCGGCGGACCCATCTCCCGGCCTTTTGGATCACACCGGGATCTCCGGTGCCAGCTGTGCCGGGTTATGCGGGCTGCTGCGTGCCTGCCGTTCCCCTTTAGGCGCTCTCTCCAAAGGGCTTGGCTCCCTGCCTTTGTAGGTGGGGTGTCGGCCGGAGTTGCTAGAGCATCCGTTCTCTATCCCACTGCTGTGTGCGAAGTGTCGGGCTGGTCGTCCCATTGTTGCACCTTCTGCTGGGTTGAGCGGCTTGCGTCGAGGGTGCGACCATCAGTAGTGGGGTTCTGCTACCCATGCTGGTTTTGTCACCTGTCCGGGCTTGTAGGGCATTCTGATGATAGGCCTCCGCTGGTGTGGTTTCTTGATTTTACCGGTACAGCGGGCTATAAATTCTGACAACATGTGTTGACTAAGTCGAAATTCGGAAATAAGTGGCGGTTGTAATTCGAAAATCCTGCCATATTGGTCCCTCATTTTTAGATTAATGTTAACGATTCTAGGAAAGTATATGTTTAATATTATATAATTATATATATTTTACTAATTATGAACCTAGTACGTAAAAAAAGTACTTACATTAATAACCACACTAGATATGATAACTGTGAATAAGTATTCCAGGATATTTACTACGACGACCACGTGTATTATTTTTGAAAACTACCCCTAAACACTTTGCCCCCAAAGTGACGTAGGTCCGCGATCGCGCATTTTTCCCAATAGGGGGCAATAGTGGTCGGGTGTTAGCGCTGTCGGACGGGTTTTTCGCATAGAGTCATGTCCTGGATTTATCATTATTTGGCCCATGTCAGTACCGTGCGGAAATCTGGCTGGCGACTGTCAAATCTAAAAGAGAACCTAAGCCTAAACATTAAAAATTTCAAAACGCGTTGCATATAGCAACGGAAAGCCGAAAGGGGGGGAGTGTGGTGGAGAATAGTATAAACGATAAGTTAAGTTAGAAGAAACCACCTATGGACTGTGAGAAGGATGATAAAATACTATTCTCCACCACACTCCCCCCCCCCCCCCCTTTCGGCTTTCCGTTGCTATATGCAACGCGTTTTGAAATTTTTAATGTTTAGGCTTAGGTTCTCTTTTCGATATAACAGTCGCCGGCCAGATTTCCCGCACGGTACTGATGAGTTCCAAATAGAACGAAACCGGTCTACCGTTGGAATTTCTGGCTATTTTATTTAGTTTTTATGTAGTTTATTACTCGAAGATCTATTTGATCCGAGATTCGCTCGAAGACCTATCGGTACGAGTTATTAGTATGTTTTTTAATTTCTTCAAATTTGTTTAGGATTTAGCTTTATTATCCCTTTTAATTATGGACTAATCTACTTTTTCGCGTATTTTATCATCCTTCTCACAGTCCATAGGTGGTCTCTTCTAACTTAACTTATCGTATAGAAAGGTACCTATTTTAGATTTTCCTAAATTATATTTAAAATTGGTAGAACTCCACGGAAATGAAAACTGAAATAGACCTAAGTTCTCCCTGTTACAAATATTGTGACACACTCAGCCAGTATCAAATTTAATTTGGTCGTTACTTTTCCGGGGTTTCCTTATACCTACAGGAATAGAACTCAAATTGCTTTTTGGCTAACGTTTCAATATAATAGACCCAGATGATTTAAATAAATAAAAAAATGTAAGGTTTCAAAGTTTCATTGGAAAGTAAGAAAAAAATGTAGAGGTTACGGTGAAAATTTCACTTGGCTTGGACAGTACTGTCATGTTAAGTTGTGGAAGCGCCTAGCGAAACAAACTTCGACGTTTCCCGTTACTAACGTGTCCGGTGTTTAAGCTCTCCGTACTACTCCGTAGCCAACCACGCGGACACAATCATGATTGCTATTTTTTTGGTTTGGCCGGGGAAGGGCAAGGGTCATTTCCATTGTCCGTCTAACGTGTAGACCCGTCCTTCTTGAGGGGTCATTTGAGGGTCTTCTTGAACTTTGGAAAAACCCGCGAAATTGATAGTTGCCAGTCTTTGATCGAAGTTTGCCGAACCCTCGCGTTTAGTTTTGAAAGCGATCGCCCAATTACGGACGGGTTTACGAGTATGGCTGTCTTTGTACGTCCGTTGAGAGTATACCGGAGGAGTAGCAAATCAAGTTTTTATAAGGCTTAATGATGTTTCTCCATGTGCTAAACCCAGCAGTTGGTGCAAGGTACTTCCGGTCAATATATATTGCAGTAAATGAGTCTTAAAGGAACTATTGGGGTGTGTTAGATATTTGGTTATACCCAATCATTAGATCGAATACCAAATAATTCGATCAAATACTAAATAATTCGATCGAATACCAAGAAATACGGTTAAATACCAAATAATTCGATCGAATACTTAATAATTTGATCGAATGCAAAATAACTTGATCGAAGAGCAAATAATTAGATCGAATACCAAATAATTAGATCGAATATCAAATAATATGATCTAATACCAAATAATTAGATCGAATATCAAATAATATGATCTAATACTAAATAATTCGATCGAATACTAAATAATTAGATCGAATATCAAATAATACGATCAAATACCAAATAATAAGACCAAATACCAAATAATTCGGTGAAATACCAAATAATTCGGTGAAATACCAAATAATTCGGTTAAATACCAAATAATTAAATCAAATAGCCAATAATTCGGTTAATTACCAAATAAATAGATCGAATACCAAATAATTAGATTGAATACCATATAATTAGATTGAATTCCAAATAATTCGATTAAATACGAAGTAATTCGATTAAATACGAAGTAATTCGCTTAAATACGAAATAATTATATCGAATACCAAATAATTTGGTTAAATACCAAAAAATTCGATCGAATACCAAATAATTCAATCGAATACCAAATAATTCAATCGAATACCAAATAATTCAATCGAATACCAAAAAATTCATTTGAATACCAAATAATTCAATCGAATACCAAATAATTCAATCGAATACCAAATAATTCGATCAAATATTACATAATTCGATTTGACACTGGATGGAAGAGTAGGATAATTTGTGGAAATTAATAAAAACGAAGTCAAACTACTTTAATTACACAGTAAAGACTTTTTAATTAAGTATTTAATTAAGTCATATAATTTGTGGAAGGTCAATTTACATCTCTACGTCGCGGTATTTGATTATTTAATTATTGCTTATCAACCATCTCACAATCTACGTATTTCTCACGACCGGTGGAAACAGGGCTTGAAAAATCCCACCCTAGACCCAAGTCATCTAGCGACTTTTATTGCGTTTAAATCAGGTGGCCAGGTTGATTAGTATTATTATTATCATTATTACTCTTGGGTAACAATCAACATGTTTAGAGGTAAATTCGCGACCGAAACGAGTCTAGGTGGCGTAACGGCGCTAGCTTCTCCGAGGTGGCCCCGACGATCTAGCGTCTGCTACAGACAAATTAAAAAGTCATAAGAACGGTTTTTTTTAATCAACTTATCAAAATATAAGTAAGCGACGAAAAATTAAATTGCAAGTATTATTATTTTTGAAGTCAAATTTACGAATAACGATGAGGAAAAACTAATAGCGTCTGCTTTAACCGCTACCTATCTAGGTTTCGATGGCGAACCAAAGGGGGTGTAGCGATTGTTTACGGTCGCGAATATGCTATACCATAAGTGGCATAATTACCCTAACTGTGCCAATGAGAGCTTGTTCTACACATGCCAAAGAAACGCAGGACTCGTGAATTCCGTTCTACTACCATATATGGTCTTTGTAATGCTCCCGTCGCAGACGCCGCTTCGCGAACACATTACGTAAATTGCGTCACTGGAAAAAGTGACGTCATTTACGTCACTTCCGTTAAACAAGGTATCATTGAAAAATTTATCTTATAGACACACTTAGGGTAATTATGCCACTTATGCTATACGCATTACCAAGAACGTATATATATATAAGAACGTTGAACAAAAGGCATCGCTTGGGCCATGATACAATCGGTTTCAGAATAACTCCGCCCTAAAATCCGCGTGCAGCGCGCGCTTGAACTAGAAACGGGAAACGGTTTTAAACTTTAGCGCGCGCCGCACGCGGTTTTTTGGGCGGAGTTATTCCGTAACCGATTGAATCATGGCACCAGGCGCCAATTTGATCGTTCAACGTTCTTATACATATATACGTTCTTGGCATTACGTAATATAACTTTTTACATTTAGCTACCTTAGGGCCTGGTGCAGAGACGTTTTAGCGATTCCTGTTAATCGGCGACGCTGTTATTTTTACGAATTTTTTTACCCAAGTCACGGACCAATAGGAGAGCTCCATTTTTGACGCAAAAAGCTATCACGTGGTTATGGTTGGCTTGCATTTTGACGATGAAAACCTGGCTCTTCTATTTAACTAGCCGAGAAGCCCGCCTTACAGGCGGGCCCTCAGCTAGTTGTGTGTTTCGAGGCACTTCACCCCAGTACGCCCCCCAACCCCTTTTTCCCATGCAAGAATTTCCGTGGCACCCTTTTCCCCAAAGTTGAACCACCCCAGTAAGGCCCTACCTCCCCTTTTCCCCCATGTGATAATTACCGTGGTACCCACCTCCCCCTTTCCAATGCGAGAATTACAGTGGTACTACATGGACTAATTAACCACAGGGACGGTCCGGCCCGGGAAAAAAGTAAAAAGAACAAGCATCGACGCACTCTAGCGGTACTCGCGGGCATAACAGGAAATGCTAGTATAGGCTGGTGATTCAAAATAACCGGGGGGGGGGGGGTAGCAAATATGGAAAGAAGCTTCCTTGGAATTTAAAAGTGGAACCACGATATTACCGTGCGGTGCTAATATATTAGTCTTTTAAATTAATCGTAAAAATTTAGAATGTCGAGATTTTCCGATCGCACATATAGTAAAATATTCTGCTTACCGTTCTATTATTATTATCATAATATAATATTATTATTCATAAATATAAATGATTGTACCAAGGCTTAATAGTTGTTTACCTTTTTTTGATGATGAATAATTTCCGAGATAATTTCGAATCTATCTTAGAATCGGAGGTGGAAAAAATATCATTTAACTATACCGATTATACTAAAATAATAACTATAATAGTTATTTAACGTGATAACATGGATGGTTATGAGAGACGTTTGGGGTTTCCTTTGTAAACAACAATCTGAAAATACAAACCACAACCGCTAAAACCGTTAAAAATCTGTTTCCTGTTTATGAAGTTTGAATCACCAGGATAAAAAATATTTGCTAGATTTGTTGCGTTTATTACACAGTTTAATGGTTTGGTTGTTTTAAAATATATTTTTATAATATGGTTTGTACACCTATAAAATAACGAATGAAAATAAGATTAATTACTAATATAAGCCAACATTTTCCGAAAATGATTCTGTTAGAAAATGAGCCGTATCAAGTGGTTTTTGGGAAAATATTTATTTCCAAACTTAGCTGATAGCAATTAAAATAAATCTAGTTATAAATAAATAAATAAAAAAAAACAGCAATTTCACGAGTGTACAAAAATTGGTAATTGTCTAAAGCAATTTCTAGCTAAATTTCCTATATTGATCACACGTAAAACAATAGTCCTGCTTTTTGATATAAGTTGTTGTTCTACCTAATTATCTGGCATTTTCATAGCCTAGACAAGGTATAAATTGTAGAAAATTATATAAGCGTGTACAATTAACTGGCAAACACTTTTAAGGTAATACATTAAATTGGCTCGGTACGCTCTTGATGCATGCCAATTAAACTTGAATATTCCAATACATCTTTTATCGCAACTCCTAGTCTACCTGAGCCTAGTCATGGTTATTATATTATTATCTTACCTGATTATCTCTTTTATAACAATACAAATACTTGAAATTAGGTATCACTACACTTCTTTCGCGAAGAACATAATAATTACTTTAAAATATTAAGTACGATAACAAATTGAGGTTTTTAAATCCATTGTTTTATAAGCCTTTTTAGCGCGGGAAGATCGCCTATTTGTTACCATGACGACGCATTCTTTTCTCGTCAAACCTCGAGCCAATGAATTTGAAATGTCGCGTGACGTCTTACACTTGACGTAGTTAAGCCCCGCCTTTTTCTCGACGCGCTTTCGTATCACCGTCCCAATGGAACCTTAGAACCAAGTGTATACCTCGATAGTTTCCTGGTAAAATATATTTGATATACTTTTGACAGTACTTGGGAGCCAAGTGAAATATCATCTCAGCACAGTAGAAATGAAAACATTCTTGCTCAAATATAAACCCGAAAGTCTCTGAACTAATGTGGTTTTAATAGGTGGTAATAATACGTTTAAAATCGCATTTAGGATGAAATAAAGTATAAAAGTTGACAAGCACCGTTTCGGGACATTTAGCGAAGTCATTTTGTGTCCAAAATTGTTGCCAATGTTTGCAGTTTTTTTATCTCTAAATGATGGTAAGTGAAAATCAATTTTGGCCGCTTGTAGCGGGTTTCCAAATGGTTATATTTAGAAGTCAACGTTATTTTTAGTAGAAACGGAATCAAAGGGGCTTCTTCATCCAGGGCTTTGACCGTCCGCGGGTATTACATTTCGAAAAATATAGGACTTTATAGGACTATTTTTTGAAAATTATAGGATTTTATTGGACTATATATGCTATTTCATTTATTAACTTTATGAATTTTGAAAAAAAATCTATATTTAGTTAAATAAATTTTTAATTTTCCATTAAAAGATAAACCATTTAACCATTTTATCACAAAAATATACTAGTAGCTAACCAAAGTATAGACTAGAATAACTTTGAATAGTTATTTATCCTATAGCTAAATCTAGTATAGCAATTTAACTGAAAGGCGTGATTTGAAATGGGCAAAATATAAAAATTATAGGATTTTATACGACTTTCTGGGGATTTGGCTAAAAGTATCGGATCTATATAGGACTTTTGGAGATTTTTCTAAAATTATAAGATTTTATAGGACTAATGGGAATTTTGTTAAAAATATAGGATTTTTTAGGAACTTTCTGGGATTTTGTTAAAAATATAGGATGTTATGCGACATTTTTGAAAATATAGGATTTTATATAGATTATAGGACCTCTGGGGGCCCTGGTATCCACCTGTATTCTCAGTTAACAACAACTGGATCTATTGTTGACCTGGAGTCGATGAAGATTTTGAATGTTAAAATTCGCGCGCGTGCCAATAAAGCTCGTGACGCGGAGAAAAACATTTTATACTTTTATTTTTTTTATTGTTTTATTTTATGGAAACCAAAATTTTGAATACCAAAGGGGCTGTTCACAAATTACGTAACGCAGAAAAACCACTTTTTGGACTCCCCCCTCGTAACAAAGAGTAACAAATGGAAAGACCCCTCTTCTCAAATTACGTAACAAATATCGAACCCCCCCCCCCCTTAAATTATTATAGTACGTAACAACTAATATGCTGGTAATAAAGTACAATAAGATCAAGTACTAAATTTTATTGTTACCTCTCCGAGGGGACAAAGTCCCCTAGGAGGGGTTATACAACGACCGTGTCTGTCTGTGGGTGGGTCTGTGGGTGGGTCTGTGGGTGGGTCTGTGGGTGTGTCTGTCTGTCAGGACTGCGAACGCGTTCGCATTTTCGGTGCAAAGTGTAATCACTGCGTACGCAGTTTCTCAAAGGGTTGGCAAAACCACCGTGTGACGGTGAGCGTTAACGGATGCATTTGCGGTTTGGTTTGGATGGTGTTTTTTCGCTCACCGTCGTGACGGTTGGTGTATTACGGTTTTTGTAATGTTTATGCGTAGGTTGTGAGTGTTGAATTTGTTGTGTTTGTGTTCTGATGGATGTGCATGTTGGGTCTGTTGTGTTTATATGGGCGTTTTCTCTCCAACGTCTTCTTAATGACTTTGGGACGGACCGAGTGCTGAGTGTAATGCTACCTCTCAACGTCCAATGGCAGGGTTTCCACCAGTTGTACACGGTATTCGTCTTAGTATCAATTTGCGATCGCATCGGGCGGGATTTGAACCCGAGACCTCCTGATTGACAGGCGGACGTTCTACCACAGAACCACCGACACTTGTTACGCCTTATTGAAAATTAGACCTTCAGCTTTATCGGAAGCGTATTTAATAGAGTACGAAATTTTGGTTTAATTGAAATAGAATTGAAATTGAAATTATTGCATCGAAGAAATTCTAATTTAGCGTTTCTCTATTGATTAAAAACAAATGCGCCACCCAAGTTTCGAACCCAGACCATTCGGCTTGGCAGTCGAGCGCTCTACCACAGAACCACCGATAGCTGCTTAGATTCACTGAAATTAAGACAGGCATCGTAAGCATAATAGGTAATAAAGTCTTTTTTTATTAATGAATTTATGAAGGCCTAATCTGGTATTTTTTAAAGGTTAAATCTTGTTTTAGCGCAGTCAGCCGAGATTAGAGGGTTAAAGGGTAGACCCTGTGGGTGGTCCACTTTCTTAACGACCTATATATAGTTCTGTTAATTCAAAGGAGATAATTTAACGTTAATTGCTTTAAGAGGTGGCGGTTAGTCAAGTGGCTCTCTGTGCTTTGTTGATGGTAAGGTTTTTGCTTCTTGTAAATACATTTGGTGTGGATATTTGGATATCTACGATTTCTAACGCAGTCAATGATTTCTTGGGTGTGCGAGTCATTATATGATATTGGAAATTGGACGGCATTGGTCTTTTTCATGTGGTATGCGTCACAACGTCAACAGGAAGTGAACGAGTCGTCCACTACCAGATATCTACGGTATCTTCATCAAGGGCGAGTGTTGAAATAAAATGAGCGTTAAAGATGCGGCAAGTATTTCGTAAGCGAGTAATTCCAAAAAGCCTCTGTAGATATTTCTTTCATTAAAATTTGCTTCGTATTATATTTAACTGATAAACTTGTTCTGTAAAAGGGTTTAATTCAATTGTGCATTGTTATAGTACGTCTAACTTACTGTTGTAACTACTTAACTTATGATATTCTGAATAAATTAAAATTGGTCGTTTCGTCTCAATTATTTTAATTATAATTAAAATTTTATACCGGGCGGGATAGAAATGGGTTAATATTTTTAACAAATAACTCTAAATTGCGGAGATATATCTTTAAGGGTTATCTCGAGAAATTAATACCACTAGGGACAATTCTACCGAGGAGAGGTATATTTTGGCTTGCCAACTTGTTTGTAATTTACATTTGAAATTACAACTGTATTTTTACGCAACACTTTATACCCATGGGTATGAAATTCTTTTAAACGTGAGTAAACCAATGAAAATACAAATGTTTTTAATAATTGTGACTGTTTCTGAAAATGGAGAAAATTTTATTTTACGATATTAAAAGTAAGATGTGTTACGTAACATTTTAGTGAACCCCCCTCCCCCCCACGTAACATTTCGTAACGCTTGCCAAAACCCCCCCCCCTCCCCCCTACCACGTTACGTAATTTGTAAACAGCCCCAAATAGCTAACTTAAAGAGGTCTATTTTAATTCCGTTGTGTTTTAACTTAACAACGAAAAAATTTCATTTCACTTGACTAAAATACCCAAGATAAGAAAATATTATTAATAAAAAAATTACATAATATTCATAGAACTACGCTAAATATATTCCTAAGTACACACACCCATCCCAGGGTAGATGCTTTTATCAAATAACCCTTTGTTTTAGCTGCGAAACACATTTTGGGGGGGACAGTGATTTTACCAGTAGTACAGGTTAATGCACCCATTGAACACGTGTAGGGGATTTTTTAGGAGTGGAGATTGTAGCATTGTACTTTACACCAGATTTCTGATTTCCAAATATTTCCGATATTTCTTAAATTTTTCCGATATTTCTTAAATTTTTCCGATATGTCTTGAATATTTCCGATTATTCTTAAATATTTCCGATACTTCTTAAATATTTCCGATACTTCTTAAATATTTCCGATACTTCTTAAATATTTTCCGATACTTCTTAAATATTTTCCGATACTTCTTAATATTTCCAATATTTCTGGAATATTTCCGATATTTCTTAAATATTTCCGATATTTCTGGAACTTTTCCGATATTTCTGGAACTTTTCCGATATAAATATTTCCGATATTTCTTAAATTTTTCCGATATTTCCTAAATATTTCCGATGTTTCTTAAATATTTCCGATTTTTCTTAAATTTTTCCGATATTTCTTAAATATTTCCGTTTTTCTTGAATATTTCCGTTTATTTCTCGAGATTTCCAATATTTCTTTAAATTTCTCTAGATTTATAATATTTCTCCTGTATTTCTAGATTTCCCGAAATACCGAAATTTGTTCTAATATTTCTCCTGTATTTTTAGATTTCCGGAAATAATTATTTAGATTTATCACTATTTGTACACCAGATTTCTTAAGTGACTACCCCCTCGTCTACATCTTACACTCAGCTACAAATTTACAATGGGTGGATTAACTTGTCTAATATTTATTATAGTAAAAACGCGAACAAGTAATGGTGGTTTTCGTGTTTATTATATTTCGAGTGAGTTACGGGAAACCTGTCGCCATCTATCTGCTGAAGGGAATAACTAGAAGTTGCGCAGAGGGGGGGAATACATAGGATAATATTATCCTGTATCCTTTACCATAATGTGTATACGGGTGTTTTTTGCTATTTTGTAAAAATTTGTTAAATAAATTTCTTGATTGATATCCTTTTAATATTATTATAATATGTAAATTGGAAAAATATTTGTATTTTTGGGTAAGAGACTATTTTTGGGTGAATTGGTACGTCGTTGGGTAAAAGCGAGCGAGGTAGGGTAAATTGAGGTAAGTTCAAATATTTGTGAATAATTGCTAATTAAACTAACAAAATAGAAATTGTTTAGATAAATTCGACTAAATTGGACCAATTTAACAAAAAATTGGATAAACCATGAAAAACACAATAAATTTTGTTAAATACGAGAAATATTCGGCAATATAAGTAATAACGTGTAAATTTTAATTAATTTGAATTAATTCGTCTGTATTGGACAAAGTCAATTAAATTGGGTAAGTACTGATAATTTAAGGTAATGTTAATATATTACGGAAAATACGAGTGAAATTCGGTAAGAGATAGTAAATTTCGGTAAGTTACGACTAATTTAAGTAAATTTGTCCAAATTGCAAATTGGACAAAGACGATTAAATTTGGGTAAATACTATTAAATTAAAAAAATATTACTTTGGGTAAATGCGAGTTAAATACGATAAGATGAATAACTAAAAATATATAAATTGGGAACATTTTAGTATTTTTGGGTAAATTATTTTGTCGTTGGGTAAATGCGAGCAAGCTAGGGTAAATGCTCATAAATTGAGGTGAGTTGAAGTATTGTTCCCAATTTATATATTTTTAGTTATTCATCTTATCGTATTTAACTCTCATTACAGAATTTTTTATATTAAATAATTTGGAGGCCCATATATTAAATTTTGGAGGCCCCTTAGACGACTTTTGGAGGCCCTACCAAAATTTCCAGTAGGCCCAGGCCTACCCCGGCCTATTGCTGGCGCCGCTATTGAAGAATCCTCAAGTATTTTTACCATAGACGGACTCATAACTCATTTTTTAATGTTGTTCTAACCTTCTCTTTAATATATTTTAATTATTAGATATATTATAGACATAACACTAAAGACTTGTTTGCTCAAAATGCGGTTTTTAGACATACGTTGTTGTGCAGTGGAATGCAGCGTAATAGAAAAACATTCCGCTGTATCATTGCAAAACCTAGTAGATACCAATTTTGAAGATTTGGAGTTAGTAGTAGATTCAAGTGTGAACGAGAATTATACATCTACTGCAGGCCGGTTGCTGAGTCACACAGCAAAATGTCGTGATTTAAAGGACGAAATTTTTTAAAAATAGTGACTGAAGAGTGACTGAAGAGTGACTAAAAAAGAAGAAAAACCAAGGTTTTAAAAGTTAAAAAAATGCTTTGGCGCTTGAAAACACACAAGCAGACGAATTCAAATGATCAGGCTCAGAGTTGGATATAAGGATATTTTTTTAGTAGTCAGCCTGACTAGTGAGCCTCCTATCTTAATTTATTTTAGTAGTCACTGACAAGTGGGGGTAAAAATGGGGGTTTAAAAACCAGATGGACAGCGAACATTTTGCTTTACCCGTCAGAATTAAAATATGAATTTATTATCACTTGAGTTACGTGACTTTGGCCGATCACAATTTTTTTTAAATAAAATGGGATTGATGAATGATGAATTTATAATACGCCATATTCGCCATTATTTATGAATATTTAGGTAAATTTTTCACTAGTCAAATTAGTTAGTGAGCCCCCAGATTTCGATTAATTTTAGTAGTTTGAGCATTTATTTTAGTAGTCAAATGCCGTGACTAGTGCCTTATGTCCCAACCTGGTCAGGCTCCTTCCAGGGGCAGCTGCAGCGCGAAAATGAACACACTGCAGAATTAGTAACTGCCGGGATTTTTTTAAATATATTTTTTCCCCGCTTAACAACACGGAGCTCATTTCAGTTAGGGTTTTAAATAGTTTAGAAGATATTTTTTGGGACTAATAATATTAAAAACCCAAAAATCCTAAAAAAGTGATAAATAGTGACTAATTTTTAAAAAGTGACTTTTAGTGACAGAATTTTAAAAAAAGGAATTTAAGTGAGAAAAGTGATTTAGGAAATTATAACAGCCAAAAACCATTCGTCCATGAGATATATCTGTAAGTACCCCCCTTACATTCAAAATAAAAAAAATTATTTATCTCGAAATTTAAATGATGGCGTTTGCTAGGTTTTGCCCTGGGCAGTGGCGTAGCCAGAAATTCGTCAAGGTGGGGGTCGACAAGGGGTGGGAATTTAGTACAGTCAAAGGTAGACCCAAGGGGGGTCTGGACCTGGAAACCCCCCCCTTGTCTACGCCACTGGCCCTGGGACAACCGAATTGTATATTTATCCAGAAATATTCGGCTAATCACCACCAGGGTCACCCAAGGCAGCTGGTCGATTTCGGGGAACCCCAATTAAAGGATACCTTACTTCTCCAAACACGGGTCCTATAGGCTGCACGGGCCCAGGTGTAGTTGGGCCTTTTCAGTACTTGGTTTGTCCGGCGTCTCATAGATGGCGCAGCAGTTATACTTTAATACATTTCGTTTGGGTTGACGCCATTGTCCAATGTAGAGGGCTTCGTCACTGTCTGTTACAGGAATATAGAGCCCCTCCCATTAGAAATGAAATTAATAGACAATTAGAATTATAAAATTAATTAATATTAAATTAGGATTAAGAATTAAACTACACTGTGATTAATATTAAATTAGGATTAATAATTTAACTACAATGTAATTAATATTAAATTAGGATTAAGAATTAAACTACAATGTAATTAACCTTAAGAAATAAATTACTATGTATTTAAACTTAAGAATTAAATTGCTAGGTAATTAAAATTAAGAATTAAATGAATATTAAATTAGGATTAGGATTTAAATAAATATTAAATTGGGATTAAGATTTTAATTAATATTAAATTAGGATTAGGATTTAAATTATTATTATATTAGGATTATGATTTAAATTAATATTAAATTAGGATTAGGATTTAAATTAATATTATATAAGGATTTAAATTAATATTAAATTTCAATAGATAGTTTAATTATTTAAATTAATTTTAAATTTCAATAGATAGTTTAATTATTTAAATTAATTTTAAATTTCAATAGATAGTTTAATTATTTAAATTAATATTAAATTTCAATAGATAATTTCATTATTTAAATTTCAATGGCTAATTTAATTATTTAAATTAATATTAATTTTCAATAGCTAATTTAATTATTTAAATTAATATTAAATTTAAATAGATAATTTAATTATTTAAATTAGTATTCAATTTAAATAGTTAATTTAATTATTTAAATTCATATTAAATTTCAATAGCTAATTTAATTATTTAAATTTATTATTAAGTTTAAATTAATAATTTAATTATTTAAATTTATTATTAGGTTTAAATTATTAATTTAATTATTAAAAAATTTAAATTTAAATTCATATTAAATTTCAATAGATAATTTAATTATTTAAATTTATTATTAAGTTTAAATTAATAATTTAATTATTTAAATTTATTATTAGGTTTAAATTAATAATTTAATTATTATAAAATTTAAATTTAAATTCACATTAAGTTTAAATTAAGAATTTAACAAATATAAAATTTAAATTTAAATTCATATTAAGTTTAAACTAAGAATTTAACTAATATAAAATTTAAATTTAAATTCATATTAAGTTAAAATTAAGAATTTAACTAATATAAAATTTAAATTTAAATTCATATTAAGTTAAAATTAAGAATTTAACTAATATAAAATTTAAATTTAAATTCATATTAAGTTTAAATTAAGAATTTAACTAATATAAAATTTAAATTTAAATTCATATTAAGTTTAATTTTAAATAAATATTAAGTTTAAATTAAGAATTTAATTAATATAAAATTTAAATTAAATTTAATATTAAGTTTAATTTTAAATAAAGATTAAGTTTAATTTTAAATAAATATTAAGTTTAATTTTAAATAAATATTAAGTTTAATTTTAAATAAATATTAAGTTTAATTTTAAATAAATATTAAGTTTAATTTTAAATAAATATTAAGTTTAATTTTAAATAAATATTAAGTTTAATTTTAAATAAATATTAAGTTTAATTTTAAATAAATATTAAGTTTAATTTTAAATAAATATTAAGTTTAATTTTAAATAAATATTAAGTTTAATTTTAAATAAATATTAAATTAGGATTTAAATTAATATTTAATTTAAATCAAAAATTAAATTAATCGCGAAATTAATGCTAAAATTAAATTAAATTAATATTAAATTTACAATTATATTAATATTAAGCTGGACTACAGAGTGCTTTCGTCTGATGAGTATAAATAAATACATTCTTGATTTACCCTTTTGGCAACTTTTTAAGTCTACGCTTCGAATAATATTTTTTTTTACGATTGTACAAATCTCTTTATTTTGACGATAGAAACATTTAAAAAGTATCCGATTACGGCTTTTCTAGAATGGAGTGTTGACGTAAAACACTCTCCGCGTTTAGATTCGATATTTGATTAATATATTTAAAAAATAGAGCCGCCCTCATTTTCCCTCAAAATGAAGTCGGTGATTAATTGACCCTAACGAGTTTCATACATTCGCGCGCTTTGTGTCCATTGTTCAGTTCTTTTACGAATCAACGGAACTCGGAATAGCATCGCCAGCACGTTGGAAACCTTCGAACCCTCGTCGAATAAATATGTAATTAGTCGTTTCTTTCGCGTCGTCTCGTGTAATAACGCGCAAAGGCTTAGATAAGAATTTAAATAAATTACTCGTAACTAGAAGGGAATTTATACGAAGTTATGTTGCTTTATGGAATCTTCGCGAGTCCTCTGTTACTTTATCGTTTCTGCATTTTGTGCGCGACCATGACTGGGTTTTATACCAGCTTATCTGATAATTTGGATGGACGCGCGTTGAATAAAGTCTTGGTTGTCGTACCTTTTTTGATGAAACCTCTGGTCAGTGGGGGGTCATCGCTCTACGAAGCTACGGCGAACGTGTTGACCCGTCATCCACGCAACACAATCAAAAGAGTAAGTTTTGCAAAGCGTCTTTTATGCAATTTGGTTTATATTTGTGCGTTTATTTTTGTCAATAAGATTCTGGAAATTGAACAAGCTACCAAAGGTCACTTGATTAGGAATGGACTCAACTTAATTAAGTATGTTTACCCAGTGATTAAAGGCTGCGGTCACACGAAGGGCTGAAACGATTCACTACCGCGTCTGAAACTATATATACCTCAATATACGGACTTTGATAAAGCCGGGTACTCGACGGAACAACACACTTGTGGCTGGACAATACTATTGTAACGTGTGTGAAAATTAACGATTTAGAAGCGGTTTGTTTTTATTCCGTTCGTCAAAAGGATTTTACAAAGATTCTCGTAACTTAAATATTATTGTCGAACTATACGCATTTCGTCGTTAGTTTCACGCAAAATTGTGAAATAAAAATAATATTGTCCAAACACGTGTCGTCAGGTAATAGGTTTTATCTCCAAACTCATTGATGGAAGCAGGGTTATTCAACTTTACCTGTTTTGCTTATGGAAGCAATCGATTGCCGCCCATAAGTCAGACTTGCTTTCCCCAAATTCCCCCTCTTTTATCGTTATTCGCGAACGAAACGAGATTAGGTAGCGCCTATGGTCTAGCGTCTGTTACAGGCAACTTAAAAAGTCATAAGAACATTTTTTCTTCAATAAACTTATCAAAATATAAGCAAACGATGCACAAATTATATTACAATGCAAATATCATCATTTGTAAAGTAAAATTTACAAAATAACGACGAGAAAAAACTAATAGCGTCTGCTTTAGCCGCAACCCATCTAGGTTTCAATGGTGAACAAAAGGGGGCGTAGCGATAGTTTTCGGTCGCGAATTGCACGGGAGAACCATCTTGGTTATTTACACCGAGTAAAGATATTGTTAATTTTGAATAAATCTTTCCTTAAAATATTTATTTTCTATGTGTTAAAAATAAAGAAGGCGTTGTTGACATATCAACATAAAATCCCGCAGGTGGAGGCGAAGAAATGTTGACTTATTTTGAGACACGCGTCTCTATTACTGGTATAGCGTCGTAACCTAACCTTCAAAAGTTGAATAACCCTGATATAACTTAATTCCAAGTAGTGCACATGAGCTTTTAGCCACGGTCACCCTATTGGCTAAATCGGTTCAGTACTGCGTTTGAAACTAGTTCAGCAATAGAGTAATATCGGCGTGACGTATGTCGACGTCACCCATGCTTTTTCCTATAGATAAAAAACTGCCCTCAAAATGGTGGTCATAGCCCAAAGCTACAGAGCGATACTACTCTATTGTAGCTCACGAGCCTTAGAAAACCACTAGTATTCGTCAGGATTGCATGCTCGTATTTTTAAATAAAGCAGAATACACGACGAAGAAATGTTAAGAATAGACTACAATCCGAAGAGTTTTTTCCATTGTGGTAGTATCATCCAATCACGGTTTTTGATTTCGTGTGCCCTGGTTTACCGTACAAATAGCAAGAAAATGATTTATTCGTCCCAGCATGGTCCCGGCGCAGCCGAACCGGGATTATAACTAGTATCCTCGCAACTCGTTTTGATCAAACTGAAATAGGTAAATAACTAGTTGGTTATTGGGCTTAGCTGTCGTGAATTAACGTTCTTCAAGGTGGCCTTCTATTATGGATTTGCTACAGCTGGATACAGTTAAGCATCAACTGCAGTCTCGGTTCAGTGGCGTAGCCAGGATTTTATTTCGGGGGGGACACGCCATTGAAAAAAAAAGTAAAAAAATAAAAATATTTGTACGTACGACCATACGTTTCGGGGGGGGCATATGCCCCCTGTGCCCCCCCTGGCTACGCCACTGTCTCGTTTGCTTTTTACCATATCTGTAGTATCATCCAATCACTTTTCTCGTGTACCCTGGTTTATCCTAAAAGCAAGCGAGCGAGTGAATTTTCCGCACACAAATTGGATTGGATCTTGTAACTCAGCAACCTGTATTAGTACGACGATGACAAAAAACTGTTAAAAACTAGTTACTTAGGGGGTCTTAACCATTGTGTGGCCGTGGCTTTACTATGTAGTGTGTGGCTTCCTATACTGCTAATGTTATTTGCTTTAATCTTATCTCGTGTTGTTGAGCTTTGATGAAACTTGCGAGACAAACAACAAGGTTACCAAGAGATAGTCACCTTTTATTTTTGGTTTAACATCGATATCTCAATTGACGTACTGTTCACTGAAGCAGTAACAGCTCACGAAAAAATAGCCATATTTATTTAAATAGAAGAGACGTTGCAACTGAAGAACAGGCTTGTCAATGTAAATTATGCTATCATTTATATATTTAACAATGAATATACAACTGTATGAGATGGCCCTAGTACGATGTCGCTTTGAAAAGGGCGGTAGCTTATCAGCCGAGTGACGCGATTTACATGTTTCTAAGCTCCAATCAGGAGAGACTAGGAAATGACGTTTTTTAAGTCACACATAGTTCATACCAGACGGTATTATTTGTTCAGGAATTAGCTTCGACGGGCTATAATAATGTTTCGGGATTTATGAAGTTTAACAGACAGGGCCGTATTAAGGCATGTGCCAAGTGTGCCATGGCACAGGGGCCCCGAGGTTAGGGGGCCCCCGTCTTCGAAATAAATGTTATTTTTTCCATTGAATACAGTAATTCTATTGGTAGTTTATTTTAAATACTACATTGGCTTTAATAGAGCCAAAAAGTAAGGTCTGAATTTTCTTAGGGGCCCCAAATTCTACTTGACACAGGGCCCCCAATAGTGTTAATCTGGCCCTGTTAACAGATGAATATATTTCAAAAATGTCGTCTTGGCTTCGTTGGTTTCAAACGAAAATGACACGCAGCGCCTCTCGTGGCGAGCTCGCGCGTAACTTGGTTAAAAGTTTTTTCCCCGCCCCATTGAAATTAATGTAAAGTTGGCGATAATTAAACGTTAATTAACCGACCAAATGATATGAGAAATATTCCACTGACAATTTTTTCCGTTTATATGAACTTAAATATAGTATAATATCATCTTGAAAAATCGTTTATCGCTTTATAACATTCAAAAATAATATTTTTAACGCGTCATGTAGATAATCGAACAGCTGCTCGTCTAGGTAAAGTTTAGGTTGTCAACGCGCGTATTAGAAAGCAAAATGAGATTTTAGAAAGTAGGTTGTAATTCGGAACGATATTAATACTTTTCGCGAATTTTGTCATCAGTGAATTATAAATATGACTTGAAATAAGTTTTCAGGTTTATTTAAAAGCTAAATTCATAACTTTTCATCCATTGGATCGTTCACAATGTATCTTTAAAGTAGGTGAAAATTGTAACGCGGTGAATCTTGCCCAGTATTAAGCCTCGGTTTAATCTACCGCGTATTTTGAAACGGAAAAACCCGATTACTATCGTTAAATGATGGGCGAACGCTAATTGTAATACGAAACAAATAACGAAATACGTGGGAATTTTGTCGTTAAATGGACTTAATTTAAATATTCCCTAAATATTTTAGGGAATCTACGTATAGAAAAGGTCAGGCTCTTTCAAGGGCGTATCCAGGATTTTATTTCAGGGGGGGTTTTGAGGAAAAATTTCAAGGGGGGGGGTGCTGACGGAAGTTTCACTGATTTTTATTAGGCACCCCCCTCCCCGGTTTGAACCCCCAAAACCCCCCCTTAAATACACCCTTGGGCTCTTTTGGTAGGCAATCGTATATGTAACGTTAGGGAAACAGTTAACGAAGACAGCTCAGTAGTTCAAGGGCAATGCATACGAGAGACGTCGGTGACTAAAATAGTCTACGATATAACAATTAATGTAAGTAATTTAATTTTAATTGTCATATAATTTCTATAAAATATTACTCTAGGTTGTACAAGGTAGAAGTATTTAAATTCACCGGGAATCACCGCTCTCTGCCTAGGTGTATACCTAGGCATACGCGTGAACTTTGAGCCCGCCTATTTCGAAAATAAAACGATAAAATGTATCTTAAAGGCTTTTTATGTTTCTTTTAAATTCATTTATTATGGAAAAATAATCAAATATTTTTTCTAAAAACGATTTATTAATTTACTTAAAATCATCGCTACATTTACATTAGCGTCAACGGGAATTGTTGTTTATTTTTAACCAAGTTACGCGCGAGCTCGCCACTAGCAATTTTTACAACCGCATGTGGCGTTTTCGATCATCTAGAAGTAAAAACCGTAGGCCCGCTAACCTTAAGCCTTGTCACTGCTTCTTCAAACTCTGAAAATAATGAGCTTCTATAGTTTAATATTTCCGGACACGTGACTAATGCCGTCACTAGATAAGCTCCAACCCTAATTCTAGGTACTACCAGAAGAGTGAGAAGACCCTATTGCCGTTATATATTCATTGTTAAATATATATTCATGATACTATCTTAAAACGATATCGGGTTCATATTGAAACAAAAACTTTTTATTTATCGCTGTTAATAACCCGATACCGCATTTAAAATTAATTAGCGATACCGCATTTAAAATTAATTAGCGATACCGCATTTAAAATTAATTAGCGATACCGCATTTAAAATTAATTAGCGATACCGAATTTAAAATTAATTAATGACATATTGTCGGCGTTTTTTTTGTTTGTGAAAAGGTAAATCTGCTTGCTCGTGATTAAACGTAGATGTAATTTTTTTCGCGAAATGTATTTTGAAAAATCAGGGGGAGCCTGCAAAGTTACATGTTTCAAGTGAATAACATTAACAGTGCAGGGAGACGAATACTTATCTAGTAAGAGCGTATGATATACTTCTGGTAATTGTTACGTAATTTGAGGAGGATGTCCGATGGCAGCAATGTTCCCTACCCTCAGCAGATATCCAGCTCTCCTTCACCCTCTGGTCATTTGGTGGCCACATCGAGCCACGCGGTCACTGCCCGTCCACCGCCGCAGTTAGAGTTCAATCTACCCCCAGAAGACCACACGGAGGACATTTTCGAGATGACGTTCACCAGCACCGAACCAACTGGTGAGATTTTGCTACTTGCTTTGACATTTTTGTACGTTGCTTTTGAATCCAAGAAGGTATTTATACTTGGGGAGAATGACTATTTTTCAGACAATCCGTCGGTGTTAACAGTTTAGCTGGCGGAGGAGTTAAAATTATACAACTGTAGTTTTAATCAACAATTCTACTGGTTTGGTCAAAGGCCTATCATTTAAAGCAACTGTCGGCTCAATCATCAAGAAAAGCCCCCTGTTATTAGAGATGGCCATGAATCTATCCGATTCTTGGGAAAAAAGCGACTTTATTGGAAAGCGTGGCTCCATCTATTAATGGCAAAGGAAGTCAAATTCAAAATAGCCAAACGATAACGTCGTCAGAGAGCCATTGTAGAGTATTATAGTTACACAATTTATAGTCTACTTACAAGGAGAGTACCCGGGGTGTTTATTTCCGATTTTGTTCAAAGTCGGCCGTAATGTAGACCTATATAAGGTATGAAATTTCCCAATAGGAGACGTTGCACTACCCATTCGATTTGCCATGGCAACCGAAAATGTTTTTGACCACTTAAAACAAAAAGATTTTTTTACGTATTTTACCCAAAAATTGTTTCACTTTTACCCCAAAAATTTTCTAATTTACCCAAACTTTATGAAATTTACCTAAATGTGGTTCAAATAACACATCTCGTGATTTTCAATTAAAAAAAAATTCGTAGCTAGGACCCTGTGAAATCGAGAAAATCACATATTTTTTTTAATGGAGATTTTTTGTTTTAAGTGATCAAAAACATTTTCGGTTGCCATGGCGAATCGAATGGATAGTGCAACGTCTCCTTTTGGAAAATTTCATATCTCATATAGGTCTACATTACGCGCGACTTTGAACAAAATCGGAAATAAACACCTCGGGTACTCTCCTTGTTAGTGGACTTTAACCTAAATTATGTATCCCGTGTAAAAATATTGTTTGTAATTGCTGTAATTTATGTTATTGGCCAATTTACAAACAATCCAATCAACGCGAGGGGTACCTATAAGTACCCGCCTTTTGGATAAAAATGTAGCTTAACTAACTTGTTTTGATTACGACGAAAAAGAGCTACTTGACGTCGAGCCGATACTTGCTTTAATTGGAATGACTCCGCTACTACCATGGCCGTTTTCGCTCATTTAATAAAAGACTGATCGTTGCAACAATAAAGAATATTTTCGTCAACACTTTCGTTATTTACCAACTCATTAATTATTGAATTAATATTTTTCGCTTCCTCTGGTTTTTGGGCCCCGTAACATTTATCGCCGCCATCTTTAAAAACAGCGCTGACTAGAAATAACACCGTTCAGTAACTTCCTACGTCACTATGACGACACGCGCTCATCAGAAAACCTCAAGTAAAAACCGATTTTTATCAGATATGCGTTACTGAACGTACCCATAATCTTTCTCCCGAAGTAGAAATTAATACTTTCTTGATGGAACTAGAATATGTGTTGAACCATTTTGTCGAGTTACTATGTGTTTGAGTTGCTTACCATATGTTACCAAGAAGGAATTAGTAGCTTACTCCAGTGGCGTACCCAGGATTTTGTTTCGGGGGGGGGGGGGGGCACACCATTGAAATAAAAGTAAAAAAATGAAAATATTTGTACGTACCCCTGTGCCCCCCCCCTGGCTACGCAACTGGCTTTCTCGTGGGTGTGACTTGTGTTCGTTGCCATGGTAACGCGTATTGGTCCGACATGACAAAGTTACCCATGGTGGTGACGTGATTATTTCGCTGGATCGTGTGGCGTTTTGTCTCGTGATCTGTGACGTCAAGTTAGTGTCATGGCGGACGTTTCAAGGCGGGACTTATTTATGACGTATGCTTACGACGCTACGAGCAAGCACCCAGTTGGGGTACTTAAAAATGTGCACTTATTTTAAAATATTGTAGACCATTGGACCGAAATCCCATTCGTCCGAATGTACCATTCAACCGAATTCCAATCGACCGAAAACCGCGTTTTGCGCGGTTTTCATTCAATATATCGTTAGTGATACATATTTATATATCGTAGGTTACGTGACGATAGTATATCTAATTTGGACTAAACTATGTCTTAAATATTTATTATTTCGTACCAACGTGTATTTTTAGACCTTTTTCCCTTGAAATTTGATATTTTCCGGGTTTAATTTCGAAAATAACCTTGATAAGACCCGACGTGAAATAGTTGCCTACCATATCTAACCTAACCCAACCCAACCCAACCCAACCCAACCTAACCCAACCTGAACTAAGCTAACCTAACCTAACCTAACCTAACCCAACCTGAACTAACCTACCCGAAGTGAAAACGAACCAGATTTAAATTTCCCATTCAACTGAATCCCGCCATGTTGGGCTATAAACGAAAATACTTTTCGGTTCAATGGGATTCGGTCAAACGGGATTCGGTCCAATAGTATACAACCATTTTAAAGTCGTTGTGATCGGTTTGGCCAGTTTAGCTAGCAGTTTACAACAGGGGTTATCTCGGTAATTTTCAATACCATTTTATTTAACTTTGTTGGTAACTTTGATCCAGACCAAATTTAACCAGAGGTTTATATTTCTATTACTGTCAAGATATGTTGACGCAGATTTCTGTAGACTAAAATATTTTGTTACGTAGGGTCAAAATTTGTTAGACGTTTGTACTCGACTTAAAGGGAGTATAAAGTAGGATGTTTAGTGGTGGATTAACGAATTTCACGTTGTCGCCGCTAGGGGAGCTTTTGATTGACTTTAAGGTTGATAAATTTATAGGAGGCTCTATTTGTATCTCGTTATTTATAATAGGTCGTTCTATACAGAAAATTGGCCTTGTTGTTTTATTGTTTATTTTACGTTAATGTCGCTTACTTTTACCAGTCTAGGAGCGTGTGATAGGAATTTAGGATTTTCTAGTGCGCTTGCAAATCGCGCGTGCTACGATTATATCAGCGGTTCCCAATTTTGTTTTGCTACGGAATCCTAAATTATCCACTTAATTCTGGCGGAACCCCAACTCATTTTTTTACTTGGCACAAACAAAGATGGCCGCGCTGCGAATTCTCTGAAACCCTGTGACCTTTTGGGAACCGCTGAAGTATACCAAAGAAGCTCGGTCTTGTGACTTATGAGAAACATTTTATATTTATAGTTTTTGTTAAATTTATTTTATAGAAACATCTATTCCCAGGTTAACACCAGGCCTTAAAACCCAGTTTAATCGGTTTCATTACCAATTTGATTAAGACGATGGTATTATCGTAGCTTAGTGCGGATTTGTCAGCGTGAAATGAGGTTTCAATTATAGGCGATAGCATAAATTGCAAGGTATACTGGGTAGAATCCTTTAGAAATAATCACGTGATTATAAAATTGCTTTAAAAAATTAAAGTAGTGTTGTAAGTCGGAAAATATTCCGTATTTTTCCGCAAAAAAATTCATTGCATGATTAGTCTAATATATTGTTTGCAAATTTAAATAAAGCGGCATTTTCGCCTAATTTTTTCGAATCTGAAAGTAAAAAAAAACCTCTAGACTAGTTTAAACTGATTAACAATGTAACACTTTGAAGTAGGTTTACTGATATCAGACATTTTATATCGATAAAAAGTTAAAAACATTAAAAACCTTTAAAAATTAATTTGTTTCAATTTTCTATTTTTATTGCGGAAAACTTTCCGCAATTTTTTTTCCGAAAAATGAACAACAATACTTAAAAGTTTCAGTTTTAAAAAAATTCATATTTAAAATTTTGTGGTAAGTTATGTTTTTAAATATCTATACTTTTTTAATAGAAAAAAGATTGATTTGTTTAAGGGAAATTAACGACGACTCGGACATAAGTATAATTATTGTGATAGTGATGTTGAGTCTCTGACTTGAAAATTGTAAAAAAAATTAAAAACTTTGACTAGAACACGTTTTTAACCTAGGCTTAGTGACGCAGCAACTATATTTTGACAACGGCCAGCCGCGATCGCCAAAGCGCGTTATAGAAGTTGGCAGTGCTATGACGAAATTCCGGGAACATTTTAACAAGTTGGCTAAGACCAAAACCATTTATGCTATCGCCTATTTTCAAAAACAATTTACACCCCCTGTAACGGTTTAGGTATGTTTGATCGAAAACTCTTGGTTTGATCGAATGCTTAAGCGATCGAAGTATAATTTGATCCAAGGTTCATTTGATCGAATAGTGGTTTAAGTACTTTGTGGAGGAAGTGGGAGGTGTAGTGGAACTCGCGAAGAACGCTCTGTTCGTTAAGGCCAAACTAACTTGTAAGAGGTTAAGTTAGGTTAGGTTAAATCTGATCTATTCCGATTTGTTTGTGGTAGACCGAAGAGTTCTTACACGTAGAACTGTCTAATCATTTAAATAATACCTCTTCATTTGCCTACTTTACCTTCTAGATAAAAAAGGCAGGTTTAGTAGCTTCATCCTAATAGTATTTTCGTTCATTTTGCGTTCGATCAAATGAAGGTTCTATCTCATGAGAAAGCGTTCGATCATTTGAAATTCGATCAAATGAAGGTTCTATCTCGCGAGAACGCGTTCGATCAAATGAAGGTTCTATCTCGCGAGAACGCGTTCGATCAAATGAAGGTTCTATCTCGCGAGAACGCGTTCGATCATTTGAAATTCGATCAAACATACCCAAATCCCTGTAACAGTTGAGCGTCTGGCACGTTTCGAGGAATTTGTAACAGACTGTTTGACTTCCGTATAGTCAATTGATTGTCGTAATACACCTACTGTTGTCTCTGATTAGTGGTTAAAATAGTTCGTTGCGTAGAGTGTTAGATCAATATTAAATACCATCGTGTCAACAGATAGGATACACTGTAGAGTACGCACCCCTCTCTTTTTGCGCAATTGCTGTTGATAAGATTTTACGGCTTGACTGCAGCCATTAAGCGACTGATCTTATCGGATTAATTGGACATATTCAAACGCGCTCGGTTGGCCATTTGCCGAATCCTTATTCCGATAAGAATTTACGACCGTGAAGTCGTATCTGTGACAGCCGCTTTCAAAGTGATACTGCTTTAAAAAAAACTGGGATATAGTTAAGACTTAATTTCCGTACGTGACCGGCAGTTCTAAAGTCGGACTGACGCGATGGGAGCGCTGGGACTGTTGAGTACTTGTACCGTTGTGGTGTGTCTTCTTCTTACTAAGCTACCAGGTACTTTTAAATATCTGTGTTTACTTTATTTTTCTTTACTCTTATACCTATCTGTTGAACTTTTTACCTTCTAGATGGACCGCGGGTGTCTGCAGCTGAAAGTTTCCAATGTAAGAAGGGACAGTGTTTTTTTCTTCATATTACGCTTTTAGTCATAGCAGAACAGCAGCGTAACTCGTCGCCGTTAAAACAAAACCACGTAACTTGAGATACGTGGTTTTGTCAAAATTGACATAGTTAGATTCTACACCCCAATTTACGTATATAACATTAAAAACATTAATAGGTTGCAATTGTCTTTTTTTAAATCGAGAAAACATTTAAACGCAGGGTTCATACAAACCTGGAGAACCTGGAAAACCTGGAAATATCAGTGAAACAGATTCTTTCCAAAAAAATCAGGGAAATATCAGGGAAATTTTAAATATTTAACCAAAACCTGGATATATCAGGGAAATTCGTTTGAGCCTGGAAGCGCCTTAATAATGATATATAATTTTTTTCGATTAAACGAAAACATACGGTGTTTTAGCACCGGGAAATATCAGGGAAATTTCCAGGAGAAAACCTGGAAATATCAGGGAAATTAATTTTCCAAATGTTGTATGAACCCTGAAACGTATCTTTGATATTCACAACGCATTTCGCGCAAAAGCACGTATCTTGCTTATTTTCAGCTCCTATCTCACTTCATGACGCAAAACCCCCTTTAGCAAAATATTTTTAAATTAAAATCCTCATAAATTCAATATTGAAACGAAATTATTTATCTATAAAATTAACTCGCGTGTAAAAACCTAACACGCAATTTCACAAGTCCCTGCAAAATTAAAAAATCCATTTTTCTCAAAAAGGCCACCGAAAAGATACGTGGTTTTGTTTTAACGGCGACGAACTAAGGTCCCTGGGGCCTACCCGCGAAACACTTTTTCATCTCTTGTGGGTCATGTTTTCCTTTACTCTTTTGGGGGTCCGCCCACACTACAGCCCTTTGCGGTTGTTATTTACACAGGGTTGCCACACGTCAGGGAAATCAGGGAAAAGTCAGGGAATTCAATTTTATCTTGGCACTTTTTGAAGGTAATTTAACTCTAGATGTATGACAAATTCCACGATTATCATTTATTTCCTTGAATGTTTGGCTAATTTTTTCAACATTCCAATAAACTTTTTACTGAAATTTACGTTCATCTAAATTTATTAACTTCTGATAAAAGTAAAATATAAAAGAAAAATTTTGGCCTTAATAAAACAGGGAAAATCTGTTAAAATGGTCAGGGAAAACAGGGAATAGTCAGGGAATTTGAATCTGAAAATTTGGTGGCAACCCTGTTACAATACGGTGCAAGAAGTTTCTATTTCCTTTTGGAGAGACGTATCAAACGAGTTCGTTTTATGCCAAAAACGTTGATATACGTGTTACGCAGTTTAAAATTCATTTAACATTTTGGGAAACTGCGCCTCGAGCTAATTTGTGGGGTCATCGAAATTATGTTGGGGTGGTTAGCACTTTCATAAAGTGTTATTTCCCCGAGTTATTCCATAAAAATATATTGAGTGTAGTGAACTCTTGGCTCGAGTGGCATGAAGGGCTTGCCACCACCCTCCTACGCAATGTAACCCGGCCACCTGAATTAATGGCTTTAAAAGTCGCTTGATGATTTAGGCCTAAGGTGGTGCCCTGGGTATTATTAATTTTATTATTCTGTAAAAATTTTATAAATTTAAAGTAAGGTCAACTTTTTAGTCTCCAATTTTTAAAATCATGGCGGCGCAATAAGTAAATTAAAATTGATTGCTACAAAGTGATTTCGTTACGTCGACCACCTTGGAGCTCATCAATTAATATTTAGTTCCAATATTAAATATTTACGAAGGTTTTAATTATTTTAAAATTTATTAAAATAATAAATACGTAACGAATAATGGATAATTTTAATACGTAACGAATAATGGATAATTTTAATACGTAACGAATAATGGATAATTTTAATACGTAACGAATAATGGATAATTTTAATACGTAACGAATAATGGATAATTTTAATACGTAACGAATAATGGATAATTTTAATACGTAACGAATAATGGATAATTTTAATACGTAGCGAATTGTGAATAATTTAAATATTTAGCCAATTATGAATAATTTGAATATTTAGCCAATTATGAATAATTTGAATATTTAGCCAATTATGAATAATTTGAATATTTAGCCAATTATGAATAATTTGAATATTTAGCCAATTATGAATAATTTGAATATTTAGCCAATTATGAATAATTTGAATATTTAGCCAATTATGAATAATTTAAATATTTAGCCAATTATGAATAATTTAAATATTTAGACAATTATGAATAATTTAAATATTTAGACAATTATGAATAATTTAAATATTTAGCCAATTATGAATAATTTAAATATTTAGCCAATTATGAATAATTCAAATATTTAGCCAATTATGAATAATTTGAATATTTAGCCAATTATGAATAATTTGAATATTTAGCCAATTATGAATAATTTAAATATTTAGCCAATTATGAATAATTTAAATATTTAGCCAATTATGAATAATTTAAATATTTAGCCAATTATGAATAATTTAAATATTTAGACAATTATGAATAATTTAAATATTTAGCCAATTATGAATAATTCAAATATTTAGCCAATTATGAATAATTTAAATATTTAGCCAATTATGAATAATTTAAATATTTAGCCAATTATGAATAATTTAAATATTTAGCCAATTATGAATAATTTAAATATTTAGCCAATTATGAATAATTTAAATATTTAGCCAATTATGAATAATTTAAATATTTAGCCAATTATGAATAATTTAAATATTTAGCCAATTATGAATAATTTAAATATTTAGCCAATTATGAATAATTTAAATATTTAGCCAATTATGAATAATTTAAATATTTAGCCAATTATGAATAATTTAAATATTTAGCCAATTATGAATAATTTAAATATTTAGCCAATTATGAATAGTTTAAAAATTTAGCCAATTATGAATAATTTAAATATTTAGACAATTATGAATAATTTAAATATTTAGCCAATTATGAATAATTTAAATATTTAGACAATTATGAATAATTTAAATATTTAGACAATTATGAATAATTTAAATATTTAGCCAATTATGAATAATTTAAATATTTAGCCAATTATGAATAGTTTAAAAATTTAGCCAATTATGAATAATTTAAATATCTAATGATTTATGTTATCGCACGCTCTTCAAACTGGAAATTTCAAGGGTTGCTGGTGAAGCAACAGGCGATGTGTCCCTAAAAGCATGCTAGCTTCTGGGCCCTGTCAAAATAATAAATATGATCTAACATACATAATGAGCATCAGACCGCGCTTCATTCCATAAGCAACATAATAACAATAAGTGTGGCACTTCCTATGGATTTAATGATAATTTTCGAACGTTCTTTCACCATTCACCACTGACACTCCCGCTGCGCTCCGACTTCGACTCGCAACTTAATTGAGTAGTATATTATCGTTCTTGGTAGTAAAATATAATAATCAGCTAGGCTCTGTGCCAAATTTTACTTTGATTCCACAATAACTGGTACTTATTGGTACTTATTGATAATTGAGCGGAGCGAGCCTTGAGCAAGCAGTTGTTGATCTCGGACCCAACGAATTCGCTCTCGGCATGGCATACGTTGTCGTTTCGCGCGTAAAAACATTGGACGGCATAATTTTCGATCCCAGATTTAACGTAGAACGACTTTTGAAAGTCAATAGTAAGACCGGGCTAGCTTTCAAAAAAAAAAAGAACTGGAGAGGCTGAAACTACTTTGATATGAGTGTCATGTCATAAAAATTAAAGTTATTACCTTAATTTCTTTAAATGTGTGTTCAATATTTGAATTATTTATATTGTCGCTAGCTCGTTCCGCTCAGGGTTTTGTCAAAAATACCCGTTGGGGTTTTGTGACGCCCTAGTGAATATAAGTACGACACAAGTTTCCAATTCACCCAATGCAATTTTTGAAATGATAGTCTGTTTCGCTAATGACAACGTACCGGCGGACTGACAACTCCCCGCGAACTGCTCCTAGTATTTGCAGGATGCCCGGAAAATCGCCGACGGTCCGCCGGCAGTCTTTTCGACGGACCAGCCAAGCCCTTTGGAAAATTGAAATGCTTTCAAAAGTGTAAATAACGCTTACTTTTGGTAAATACTGATGAATTATTGAATCGGAAGATAAAAATAACTATTATAAACACTGGCTCCATTTCAGAAGTTAGTCTTTTTCAAATTTCAAACCTAAACGCGTGTACGCTCGTATTTCTCGCCATCGAACTAACCAACAATTTTTCCAACGGAAAGAGTAGGCACGGACGAGTTTTCTGGAATCTTCACACCACGACAGACTACCATTCACCGAATTCGTTCTGTGCCATACTTATGTTTTTTATCCACTTATGGTACTATATTATTTGTGTTTTTAATAATTTAAAATCAAATACTCTCACCAAGAATACATTCAGGCGAACAGAGAAAGTGTAGCCACAACTACAGGCTCTGCGCAAAATCCCCGGTTCCACAATTTGCAGCGCCCGTCAGGCGTCAGCGCTCCTACCGAGAGAATCGCGTAATATTTATATCTAAATACAAAACACGTGCGTTAAAATGTGAGATGACCCGCATTGAGTCGTCTGCTCCGCTGTTTTTAATAGAAGTGAGGCTTTCGGAATTTTAATAGGTTTTAAATTATTTAGTAATAAATGTATTGGAATAAAAATTAAATAGTAATGATGTAATTAATTTAAATAGGAAGTTCGGTTTAATGTTTTTGCATATATAGTTTGTGTAAAGGTTTAAATAGATTTTAAATTTAAAAATGCCTAGTCAAAATGGTAATAAAGGTGTAAGCTTTGACGACAGTGGCGAGCTAAGAACGCTAGGCCTAACGTCGTCCTCTAATATTGGGCACGTGTTTAGTATTTGGATAGAAATCTTTCCAATACTTAACACTAGGGTTCTACAAGCGGCGCTGCCGTAAAAGCCCATAGCGCTCCATTTGGTTTCGGGTACAGTAATTATTCGTCCTAGCTTTCATTAAGATTTCTTGGCTAAGGTTTTTCTGATTTGCTCGCGTGCGTTGCCAGACGTACGATAATTATTATTTCGAGCTAATTTGTGGGACGTACGATATTACCAATGTCATACTGCAGGGCTCCCAGCGAACCTATAATACCTATATTTACCTATAATTTTGAAATGGTCCTATAAAAACCTATATTTGCTTTTTTTATCCTATATTTCCTATATTTTTAACATTTTGTTGAAAATTATACTAAGACAGTTTGAACAAATTTCGGATTGTTTACGTTTTTTTCTCGAAACTCCCGCCTCTATAAATTTGTGCGAAAAGTTTTATTTGAAAATGGAAGATTATCCGATCAAAAACTTTCAATCTCCAAAAATATCTTTCAAAATTTACAATTTCTAAAACCGAGTGAAATCAAGCTTAGAGAGATGTGTAAGAGTGGCAAAGTCTCTACCATTCGATGTTGATGTCAAGTTTTCCAGTAATTCAGTCGATGATTTTAAACTACTACAATTGGAAGGGTTAAAAATTGACGAGTCTCAGCGGATCGACCACTTTTGGCGTGAATTAGGAAGAATTGAAACAAGTGTGGGACACATAAAATATACTAGCATTTTATAAGTGGTCCAGGCTGCTTTATGTATTGCAAAAATGTGATACTTTTAGTCATAATTTTATTAAAGTTTAAGTATCCGTAAATTTTGATCCTATAAAAACCTGTATATTGATAATTTTTTACCTATATTTAACCTATAATTTAGCGATTCCAAACCTATAATACCTATAATTTTTAGAGGGTATTGGCTGGGTGCCCTGCATACTGTATAGTTCGCATTTATCGATAATTCAGCTTACGCGTACGATAATGTACGATTATTTTTTTATTTGGCTGAAAGCCAGTTAAAAACTGAATTTTAAATGTAAATTTTCAATTAATTGAACTTTAAGTGTTTAACGTCAATATTTGACACAAAATTCAACCGTTGTTTTTCTAAATAATTACTAGAACTAACTTTTACACTAGTCGTGAAGTATCAAAGTCATAGTTTCATAGAAACCCAAAATGTAAAATGTAAAATGTAAAATAGTTTCCTAGAAACTCAAAATGCAAAATGCAAAATAGTTCCTAGAAACTCAAAATGCAAAATGCAAAATAGTTCCTAGAAACTCAAAATGCAAAATGCAAAATAGTTTCCTAGAAACTCCAAATGCAAAATGCAAAATAGTTCCTAGAAACTCAAAATGCAAAATGCAAAATAGTTCCTAGAAACTCAAAATGCAAAATGCAAAATAGTTCCTAGAAACTCAAAATGTAAAATGTAAAATAGTTTCCTAGAAACTCAAAATGCAAAATGCAAAATAGTTTCCTAGAAACCCAAAATGTAAAATGCAAAATAGTTTCCTAGAAACGCAAAATGCAAAATAGTTCCTAGAAACGCAAAATGTAAAATGTAAAATAGTTTCCTAGAAACTCAAAATGCAAAATGCAAAATAGTTTCCTAGAAACTCAAAATGTATAATGTAAAATAGTTTATTAGAAACTCAAAATGCAAAATGCAAAATAGTTTCCTAGAAACTCAAAATGAAAAATGCAAAATAGTTTCCTAGAAACTCAAAATGAAAAATGCAAAATAGTTTCCTAGAAACTCCAAATGAAAAATGCAAAATAGTTTCCTAGAAACTCCAAATGCAAAATAGTTCCTAGAAACTCAAAATGCAAAATAGTTCCTAGAAACTCAAAATGCAAAATGCAAAATAGTTCCTAGAAACTCAAAATGCAAAATGCAAAATAGTTTCCTAGAAACCCAAAATGTAAAATGCAAAATAGTTTCCTAGAAACTCAAAATGCAAAATGCAAAATAGTTCCTAGAAACTCAAAATGTAAAATGTAAAATAGTTTCCTAGAAACTCAAAATGCAAAATGCAAAATAGTTTCCTAGAAACTCAAAATGTAAAATGTAAAATAGTTTATTAGAAACTCAAAATGCAAAATGCAAAATAGTTTCCTAGAAACTCAAAATGAAAAATGCAAAATAGTTTCCTAGAAACTCAAAATGAAAAATGCAAAATAGTTTCCTAGAAACTCCAAATGCAAAATAGTTTCCTAGAAACTCCAAATGAAAAATGCAAAATAGTTTCCTAGAAACTCCAAATGCAAAATAGTTCCTAGAAACTCAAAATGCAAAATGCAAAATAGTTCCTAGAAACTCAAAATGCAAAATGCAAAATAGTTTCCTAGAAACCCAAAATGTAAAATGCAAAATAGTTTCCTAGAAACTCAAAATGCAAAATGCAAAATAGTTCCTAGAAACTCAAAATGTAAAATGTAAAATAGTTTCCTAGAAACTCAAAATGCAAAATGCAAAATAGTTTCCTAGAAACTCAAAATGCAAAATGCAAAATAGTTCCTAGAAACTCAAAATGCAAAATGCAAAATAGTTTCCTAGAAACTCAAAATGCAAAATGCAAAATAGTTTCCTAGAAACCCAAAATGTAAAATGCAAAATAGTTTCCTAGAAACCCAAAATGTAAAATGTAAAATAGTTTCCTAGAAACTCAAAATGTAAAATGCAAAATAGTTTCCTAGCAACTCAAAATGTAAAATGCAAAATAGTTTCCTAGAAACCCAAAATGTAAAATGCAAAATAGTTCCTAGAAACTCAAAATGTAAAATGTAAAATAGTTTCCTAGAAACGTAAAATGCAAAATAGTTTCCTAGAAACTCAAAATGCAAAATAGTTTCCTAGAAACTCCAAAATCAAAATGCCTAATGGTATTTTCATTTTCAAAATGCATTTTGAGCAAAACAGGAAGCTGGCAACGCCGCTCGCGTTATTTCAAATTTAGACCAATTGTGTCGCGAGTCCAACTTAAGCTGGTTTCACACTCGAAAATATGCCGGAAAGACGATAATAAACGCCGAGCTGAAAATTGATTCTCATTCGATATACCGCTAACGTCCAACTTTACGCTGCTAATTTTCCGTCGAGTGTGAAACCAGCTTTAATGATACATTGATCAGTTCTTAATGTCGTATACCCTATAGTTCACGGAAGCAAATTTCTCACATGGATTGAAGCCCGAAATTACTGTATCACGTTAGGAGGTGTATTGGCCAAGATGAATCGAGTGATAGTGCCGAGGGTGATAAAAGATGCGCTCAATTTCGTCAACGGAAAAGGCTCAATCGAACTCTGGACCAAGTAAGCTGAAATGCTATTTGGGTTATAACTAAAAGCTGTTACAATTTTTTTTATAGTAACGAATCGGCCCGGGTGTTCTATGTTCAGGGTGCCACCACCGATAATCCTCAAGGGTTTAATAAAAACGAAACTGAAAACGACACACTGCCATTTTATTGTCAGTTTGAAGGTATGCCCAAAACGCTACCTAATTTAAGTAAACAACGCGAAATCTGGAAGGCATTTTACCTTATGCGAAGGTATTTAATTCGAAACTGACCTATCACCGTAAAATTGCGAAACTATAAAGTAACTTTGGTCTGAACCAACTTGTTAAAATAGGAAAACATAATCACGTGACTACCATTGCGCAGCCAACTTACTCCTTTCTTTTAGAAAATGGTTTAGATAATAATAATAATAATAATTAGATAATTTAGATGAATCGATTAAAACTTAAACCGCCATTAGCAAAATGAAATGAATAATAGTTCATATTTCTTAGGATAGATGGCGCTGCGGTTCTCCACAAAGTCACGTGACTAAAATCTTTTCAGCCCCCCCCCCCTGGACTTAGTTTCATCTATTGTGAATATATTTATTTAATAAAATCATCACTAGGTGGCGATAGCTAAGCTGTCAAACGGGAATTGGGCCTTTCTATAAAGTTACATTGGCCTTCTTGTTTAGATGTATCCGGCGCGTCACTCGTGACGTAGAAGTGACGTTTCACTATGATAGCCAATATACGCTAGCATAAACCAAAGGTAATATAACAACGTACCCTAGATTCGAAATCAAGCTCCTTGCACGTAAACGCAGGCTCTTACTGAGTTCCCGGCGAAAGTCGGAAAAAATGGCCTCCATGGAGCTGGCAGGGCTACCGACATCTAGTTCAAACGTAAAGTTTTAGTGAAAATTGCGCCGGGGTTTTTGCAATATATTGTTTTAAAAAAATAATGGATCATGCCTGTAGCTCTAAAAATGTTTTTAAACGAAAGAAAACTAAAGGTGAGTAATATAATCTTGGGTTATCTATTGAAATTCCTTACTTCTCACCCTGCTATGAAGCCCGATTTTTTTCGACTTCCGGCGCGAACTCCGTAAAAGCCTCACGAGAAAACGCGCTATCGAGAAACGCCGTGATTTCGAATCTAGGGTACGTACAGTCCTGATCAAAAGTTTCTTTCCGTTTTTGTTTGGCAGTCAATTTGTTTCTATTTTAGGTAGAGAGCCGAGTGAGGGCTTCACGGAAAGAATACCTTCACGAAAATATTATGCCGGTTACGATAATGCGCTGCCACTAGTAGGGCACAACCCAAACCGGAAATAGTAAAACCCCTCCGAAATGGCGTCACGAAAAAATTAGTATAATTTGTCGTGTTTACGCTCGTTCGACGCGTTATCCTATTTAAAAACCAATTCTGGGTTCACTTTTCTAATCGGAATTGTGGTTGAAAAGTTATTGAAGAAATAGTGACGACGTAAAACACGAAAATTAACCCTAATTTGGTTTTCAAGTGAAACAAAAGCAAACGTGAAAGTAGTAATATTTGAAATAATATCGCGCGAGACCATTTATTTAATAAATTATAATTATAAATTTTAATAAATGGTCTCGCGCGATATGTCGAGTGCAGCGATAACCGATCTAAGTTGGCCGTGACTGATCTTAAAAGCGATACATTAAAACAAGTTCGGCAATCGATATGACTTTATAGAAAGGCTTATTAAATGAAAATAACGCGAGAGAAATTCTTCTCGTGATTATAACTTCGGTTCATTTACTTTTGGTTTTATTCGATTAATTAATCTTTTGTAAATCAGGTGATGTTCCCACGACTTCTTCAGTGCCGAATACCACTCCTCCCTATACCACAACCACGTCTCCCTCAACATCTCCAATTACTACCGTTTCGGAAGTCATTACTGAAGCAACACACACCAGTACTTCCGTTCCACCAACGACCTCGACCTCCGAGCCTAAATGTTGCCAAGCTACTGCGCAACGTGGATTAAACTGGAAATATACTTGCGGGGATGATAAAGTCACCCAAAAATGTCCTCCACCCGCCCAGAATGGTAAAATGGTCTATCTCTCTCTCGCGATTGCAGCTTTTATGAACTGTGAATTTCAGGAATGGCCGTCTGGTACTGCAACAGGGTCACTGGCCATTGGTATCCTACCGCGCCCGATCTGAGTTCGTGCAAGTCGCCGGAAGTTATTAATTTATTGCAAATGGTATTTTTTTTATTCGCTCCAGTGTTACCAGACCTACATATTTTACAATAATTATCGTACACAGCAATAATTTCGATCTAGGTTTTGGTACGCACTACAGGGTGTTTCAAAAGGTTATGCAAAAATTTAAGTAGTTGTAGGGGGTAAGTTGAGAAGTATGCCTGTTTTTATGCAGGGCTTGCCACCACCCTCCTACGCATTGTAACCCGGTCACCTGAATTAAGGGCTTCAAAAGTCGCATGATGACTTAGGCCTAAGGTGGTGCCTTGGGTATTAGCCTAGCCTAGCTGATTATCCCATTTTCCTACGATTAGTACTGTTAAAAGAGCGCCAGATAGCTTCAAAGTGTGGCCTACTAGCCAAAAAGTGTGAAAAATTTAAAATAAATGATGACCTTATGGGAGATGTCGCGGTGGACGGGTATTTCTTGTACACAGTGGCGTAGCTGAGAACTCAGAGGCCCCCCCGCAAAAATCTCTATGAGGCCCCCTATTTATTTCTTTTTTATGGTTAGCGGGGCCCTTCCCAAGCTCGAGGCCCCCCTTGAAGCTCGAGGCCCCCCCGCACCGCGGGCCCTGCGGACCATCAGCTACGCCACTGCTTGTACATCTCGACAAACGCAGCCAATAAGCCTTTCCACAAATTCGCTACGACTGCCCAACTTGTTCTGGACGAATTCACTAGCTCTCTTTAGTGGGGGAGCTAAGGAAGCATTGTAGGATTAAAAAAAAATAAACAAGAAGGCCACGGTAATTTATAGAAAGGCTCATTTTGCAGAACTAACAAGGAGACATCCCGAGGTGTTTCTCCCCCGTTTTCTTCAAACTCGGGGATTGAGTAGACCTTTATTTACCTCGAAATTTTCATTCGTTTTTCCATGGCAACCAAAAATGTTTCTCCCAACTAGAGTTTAAACTTTCTTTACGTAAAATAGAATGGGGAAATCAAGGACTGGAAATCCTTACGATTTACCCATTTTTTTTATTTTACCCCATTTTTATTGATTTTACCCAATTGAAATTATGTTTTGGGGGTTTAGTTTAATTCGGGCAGTTCTAAAAAATCCTTATTTTAGCCCAAAGTAGAAATAAATATATTATTCGTCGCCGTTAAAACAAAAACACGTATCCTTTCGGTGACCTTTTTGAGAAAAAGGGATTTTTAATTTTGCAGGGACTTGTGAAATTGCGTGTTAGGTTTTTACACGCGAGTTAATTTTATAGTTTAATAATTTCGTTTCAATATTGAATTTATGAGGATTTTGATTTAAAAATATTTTGCTAAAGGTGAATTTTTAGAGATACGTGGTTTTGCGTCATGGAGCTGAAAATAAGCAAGATACGTGCTTTTGCGCGAAATGCGTTATGAATATCAAAGATACGTTTAAATGTTTTCTCGATTTAAAAAAGAAATTCAATTGCAACCTATTAACGTTTTTAATTATATATACGGAAATTGGGGTGTAGAATCTAAATATGTCAATTTTTACAAAACCACGTATCTCAAGTTACTCGGTTTTGTTTGAATGGCGACGAATTGTTCTTGGTCGGGAAAAAAACGGTTTATGGGAAAATAGCTCGCATTGAAAAGTGCATCGAACCAGCGATGGTTAAGTATTATGGGCATTAACTACTTCTACAGATCGATTTTTCGGACATTTCTGGCGCTTACAATTACTTGTCGCAAGCCGCTGCACACGCTTACGCGGGTGGCGACATCATAGCCGTAGCGGACATCATCGACAACGTGACTTCCACATTGGATAACAAGCAAAATTTGACCGCCGAGGAATGGTTACACGTGGTTGAGAATGTCACGGAGTCCTTGGCCGATACCGTCAACTCATTCTTGAACTCGTCCGAAAGGTGGACTGACATACCCGAGGTACCGTCTTGTCACGTTAGATGTTTTTATTAATCAGTAATTGTCCCTAATTACGCAGAAAGAAAGGGTGGAGGTAGCCAATCGCTTGCTCACTAACGTCAACAAAGTCGGCTTCCAATTGGCCTATGCCATGAATGATTCTCAACGTACGGTTGAAAAAGAACACGTTTGTAAGTTTTGAAAATTTATAAAGGCTTATTTTCATTTCAAAGGGTTAAATCTAGTTGCTAAGAAACATTTAATTATAATTTCATAGATTAATGTAGGGCTTCTAACGATTATCTGAATAAGGCAAACTGATTTCTATATCTCATATCAGATATATTTCCGATAAACAACCTGAGTTCTCTGGCTACTTGTACCCGTTTTTATCTGACCCGCGGCTAACGGTTTTTTTTATTTGGTTTCGGTAACTGACGAGACCACAGATATAGTAAGGTTTTTTCTTATATAAGCGCGTAGATATCGGTCTTCATGTTGTCTACTTAGACATCTAGTTAAATTATTTTATCCTTCAAAACTTTTGTATGGCCACAAAAAATTGGCTTAGTTCCACCAAGCCAATATAAAGATACACTAAAATAGTGTAACCACATAGTTATCGCGGATTAAAGATACAATTTAAAAAGTAGATCAACCCGTGAAAATCATTTAGGTTTGTCAGACAGGCGCGAAACATATCCGCGTACTGCCATTAGAGTAACAAAATATGGTATCCGCTAAAGGTATCGGATTAAAAATAATCCAGTTAATCTTGGAAAGCAACAGAGACCAGATCACCGTTAGAAGCCCTAGATTAATGTTCTCATAAAAAGTATTATGCAGGGTGTTTCAAAAGGTTATGCAAAAATTTAAGGAGTTGTAGGGGGTGAGTTGAAAAGTATGCCTGTTTATTCCCAGTTTCCTACGATGAGTTAAAAGAGCGCCAGAGAGCTTCAAAGTGTGGCCTACTAGCCCCTGGAAGTAGGCTGCAACAAGCGCGAAACCAAGCAGCGGGGAAACGCGAACATTCAGGTTTGGGTTCGTGCGATAGGTTAAAAAGGACTTTGTAAACAAATCGAGGTAACCAGCGTAAGAAGGTAAACTTAAACAGTATTTAAAGTCCCTGCTGCTTGTTGCAGCCTACTTCCAGGGGCTAGTAGGCCACACTTTGAAGCTCTCTGGCGCTCTTTTCACTCATCGTAGGAAAATGGGGGAATAGGCATACTTCTCAACTCACCCCTACAACTCCTACAAATGTTTTCATAATCTTTTGAAACACCCTGTATACTTGCCATATCATTTTATTTTGTGTTTAGTCCTTCAAGCTATCAAAGAACCCAGGGGCTCCTTCACGGACCGCAATTTAACGTTACCATTGACTGGGTCGTCATCACACAATGTTACCATGACCTTGAACTCCGGCTTTGAAGGTGACTTGCCAAGGACTGAGGATAATCCTGGCTACACCATCGCTCTCTTCACCAGCCTCGAAGACATGGAAGAAGTACTGCTTTTAACCGACCGCAGGTGAGGACATTCAGGTTTCACCTTAGTCGGCTGCATTAGATATTAATTAATGGGTATCAGCGGAAGTAAATAATATGTCTTAAAAGAGAAGTATCTATATCCCCTATTCAGTTAATTTAATTCGCTAGAAACATGAAAATATATTTGGGTGATTATCTGAAACTAGTGCATAGCGAAGATACGATTTATAAATAGGAAAATGCCCTTGGGTAGTTTAATTTGTAGATTTTACAACGTAAAAAGTCAGGGAATTTGAAAATTACTTAAAAAATCAGGAAAATAAATTTTACTAAAGAAGTACCAAAAATAGGTCAGGGAAAACGTGTAAAAACCAGGGAAATAAATTTTATTAAAGATGTATCTAAAATAGGTCAGGAAAAACCTGGAAAAATCAGGGAATTAAATTTTACTAAAGAAGTACCAAAAATAGGTCAGGGAAAACGTGTAAAAACCAGGGAAATAAATTTTTTTAAAGATGTATCAAAAATTGGTCAGGAAAAACCTGGAAAAATCAGGGAATTAAATTTTACTAAAGATGTATCAAAAATAGGTCAGGGAAAAAGTGTAAAAATCAGGGAAATAAATTTTACTAAAGATGTATCAAAAATAGGACAGGGAAAAAGTGTAAAAATCAGGGAAATAAATTTTACTAAAGATGTATCAAAAATAGGACAGGGAAAAAGTGTAAAAATCAGGGAAATAAATTTTACTAAAGATGTATCAAAAATACATATTACATATTTTGCAAGATAATATTTCAAACCATTGATTTATTATACTAAAATGGTCGCTGAAAATTTGTCAAATTGGTCCGGGAAAACCAGGGAAATTCATTCTGGAAATGTTTACGAACCCGATCGTAAAGGTCCAGCCGTGGTACGCGATTTGTTTTTTAAATTCTTGCCCATTGTGAAGTAGTAGCATATGTAACATAATCACTCATAAGTATGCCATAAAAGCATTTTCGTTAATGAAACCTTGTTCACGGGATATGACGTAAATTACGTAACTTACAACTCCGTGACGAAATACGCGTCATCAACTTTACTGATGGGAAACGGAAGTTAGTGAGAATTCCTCGCGCGATCTTGGCTTTGCCCATGTCAAGTTAAGCTCGTGCCTCGCGATCACATGATTTCATTTCCATGGTAACCTTTTCAATAGCGCAAGGATTAAAAGCATTTTTTGCATTTTTGAGTCCGTTCAATGTATGTTCCGCGTGAAACAAGGTCTCATTGAATTTTTTTCAATGGAAATGTTATACAGAGGCATACTTATGAGTAATTATGTTACATTTTAATGTTCTAGATAGATATGTAGTAAACTTCTAGTATCATCAAGTGTTACTGGTTTCATTTGCAGCCTTCTAAAGAATTCCACCAGTGCTACCGAAGTCAATAGTCCCGTGGTCGGCTTGAGCTTGTTGGAGAACAACACCATCTCCTTCAATTTGTCGAATGGAATGAGCTTTGTGGTGCCTCGCGGGAAGAGACCGGAAGCGGACCATCCCATCTGCGCCTTTTGGGATGTCCACAGGTAATTTTCGATCACTTTCCAATATGGTGGATCGAGTTTATGTTCGTGACTTACAATCTACTATAGTCGAAATCACTTACGCGTGTTCACTGGGAAGTTTATATTAGTCTACAATCCTTAAAGGCCTAGGATTTCTTCTGCCAGTTTCCCTTAAAGTTTTCTTCCCGCCGCGCAATAATATTGTTCCTTAGGTTGGTCACTGTGGTAAATATTTGACTGAGCTAGTAACGTCATCACAAGAGGAAAATATCCCCCTAGTGAAATTCTGGCAAAGGCTAGTGACGCGTTAGCAAGCGGACGCAAAACGGCAACAAAGCCCGTAATGTAGTCTGTCTTGTAAATAGCTCTCAGTAAAACTTTTGCATGTGAAGAATAGAAATTGTCACACTTATGTAACAATATATTATACACTAATGGTTATACGTATTCTAATAATACATTCATATAATTATACAAATTAAGAAAATGATTTAATTCAATAATGAATTATACTCGCTATTTGCTAAACACTTCTTTATTGTTGTGAAAATCACTAGCAAATATGCCATAGAAATTTAGAAAAACCAACCCAAAACTAGAGCTCGGGGAAACTGATAAATGAACCGCCAAAATTAACGGCCAAAATTAACGGCCAAAATTAACGGCCAAAATTAACGGCCAAAATTTCAATTAAACATAAATAATTTGAATTGACTGTTTATTGATGGATATTATTCACGACTATTATACGATTTGATATGCAACAAATAAGTTTTTTTTCGGTTAGTTTTCGGATATGGATATAAAAGAAATGAACGGAAAAATTTCCTATCCGAACGCCGAGCCCTACCCAAAACCGAAATCATCAGCGTTTTTGGCTTAGCAAAAATCATACTTTGCCCAAACCGCTGTAGGCTGCCCCAGATTTTGACCAAATATTTTCCTTCCTCTGCCACATAATTTTCCTGGCCTATCTCATTTCGCAGAAAGACCTGGTCTGACGAGGGTTGCTGGGAAGTGCCATCGAACGATAGCCACCAAACCACTTGCGCCTGCGACCATTTGACCAATTTCGCCCTGTTGATGGACATTCACGGAGTCGTGAGCGATTTCTCGGTCGGACATTTACAGGCGTTGACCTACATCACTTATGTGGGCTGCGGCATCTCCATCTTGTCGCTGGCTATTTGCGTCTTCTTAACCACTGCTATTAGGTGCCAGGGGCCCTTTCGTTTGATCCTTAAGAGGGAAGAATACAGTAAAAGACTCTTTTTCGTTCAAGCTGAACGTTTCTGTTTTAACAATTACATCATTGAATTACATTTTTATTATTAGGCTGAAACTTCCTCTACTGCTTAAAATAATTTTGATAATTCTAATGTTAATAGTTAACGAGATATAAGTTCCTAACTAAAGGGTAGTTTGGACGCTTGCCCAACTTGATTAGCTCCGGGGGTCCGAATTAAAACGTAATAACCTAATTACTTTTCAATTTAAAATTGTCAAAATTATTTTAGTCCCTAAACAATTAAGAGGCTGTTCTACACTTAAATCTTAATTTTATAAGTTAAAATACAAAATTAAGATTTCAGCTTGAAATAGCGCGAAAGTAGACAATGGCCACTGTAGTCTTCCCCTTTAAGTACTTTGAGACACGTTTTAAGCCTTTGTAACTTTCAGACAGTTGTGGTGCATTCGTAACACCATCCATCGTAACTTGGCGTTGTGCTTGCTGGTCGCGGAAGTGCTTCTCATTTCCGGACTGGAGAGAACTGAATATAAAGTAATTGTATTTGCTTGGTTATCATTGACAATCTTTATTATGTGGAGGGTGTCAGCTAGGAGCAACAAACACAGCTAGACGCTTTAGGAAATTGTCTCCCCCCCCCCCCCGCCCGTTAAACGTTCAGCGTAAAGGTTCGTCCAATGAAAATCGTACACAACACTGCGTTAGTGTGTTTAAAGGTTAGCTGCGTTCTCCTTGTGTTTGTGGCTCCTAGGTGGCAGCGTGGTTAGCACTTTTGCCCCGCAGCGATAGGAGCCGGGTTCAATCCCAGCTTGTGGCACTGGTTGAAAACTCGGAATTACTCCTTCCGCGCTGAGTTTAAACCTTAGCTAAACTTGTTTCCCTTTCGCTAAAACTTGTTGAGATTTATGGTAATAGTGAGTGTAGGGAGCTGTTAGCTCGCGTGGCATCTAGGAGCAATAAACACAGCTCCCCACACTAGGATAACGCAACCCTTCAAAAGTCGTGCATTTCTTGTGTACGGTTTTCATTGGTTAAACGCTTTAGCGCTAGCTGCCGTCGGAAGGGGAAAATTTGGAAATTGTCTTTCCCCTTTCCGTAAAACGTTCAGCGTAAAGGTTCGTTCAATGCAATTTGTAAAGGTTCGTTGCGTTTTCCTTGTGTTTGTTGCATTAAACACGCTAACATAAATTCCATTGGACGAACCTTTACTCTGAACGTTTTACGGGCTGGGGGGGGGGAAATAACGCGTCTAACCAATGAAAACTGTACACGAGAAAATGCACGACTTTTGACGGGTTGCGTTCTCCTTGTGTGGGCTGATGTGTTTGTTGCTCCTAGGTGGCATGAGGTCCACCTGTTTTAAAGGTATTAAAAGTCATTAGCTCACGCCAAGCTGGTTATTATAATAATCTATGCATTTCCTACTTGAAGACTTTGTGCTCGATTGTGGCTGGCACCTTGCATTACTTTTTCTTGGCCGCCTTTTGCTGGATGTTTCTCGAAGCCGTTTTCATTTACATACTTTTGGAGAAGGTGTTCGCTCAACGAAGGTCCTATTCCGAAAGATATTACCTTTTTGGATATGGTAAGGGTTTCCGTATTTACATTTACTGAGAACACTCGAGACTGCTTTCTAGCCCCGTTAGCATGATCCCCTACTTAAGCCCCTCCCTTAAACAAGAACACTCCTTTTTAGCCTCTTACCTCTAATACAGAGGAAAGAGGCTGTTAATTTCGCTCCTGATGTATGCGGTGGTGGTGGTTGGTGAATAATACAGTCAGTGCCGTATTTCCGCCTAGGCCAACCTAGGCCGTGGCCTAGGGGCCCATCCTCGGAAGGGGCCCTGTAATTACTGTATTCGAAGGCATAAATCTATAATATCAATCGTAATTTATATTGCAGAAATTCCTAGGTAGAAGATTTTGTTTTAAAATTACCAAAATTTCTGCCTGGCAGTTAACGGACGCAGCCTTAAATCGCAATGTTGCATAATTATCGCATATTTAGTCGACGATTGTTAAGAGCTTTTATTTAGTAATATAACCGTAGAGCTCTGACTTCTACGCTGAAACAGGGAAATTCAGGCACAGCCTAATTCCAGGGATAAGAGTAAATGCAGCGCGTGAAAAGTGGGCCCAGACTCCTTATCTGCCTATGGGCCCAGGATCTCTAAGTCCGGCCTTGAATACAGTGGAAGCTATAGGTCGGTATAGGTCCCGAGAATCGACGAATTATCAACGGCACTCAATTTAAATTTAATTCAGGCCTCATTCGATTGGTATTAGTTCTCTCTGTCTACCTATGCCAGTGTTGAGCCGCTGTTTATAATCAAAGGGGTAAAATCAAGAGTGCTAGGAGGATGAGGCTACTATGCTTGTTTCATAATGCGATATAGTATTAGTCGTACCCATCCACTGACTTCATTTTGTTGAAGTCTGCCTTCCTCCCTCCGTAGTAAGATCTCCTACCTAAGCCCCTCCCTTAATCATAACACTCCTTTTCCCCGTGAAATTTTATAACGCTATCGGTTGTAAAAGGTATTTTAAGAAAAGTTAGGTTAAGCTATTAATATAGTGTCTTCCATTCCAAGAATGCTACAGCATCCCCTACCTAAGCTCCTCCCTTAAACTTTACAGCGCCATCTAGTGTCGGTCTTAAACGTTACTTTTTTATCCATTGACACTTACAAGTTAGTCACGCGGAAGATCTGTTTGTTTACTAAATTAGCTAAAGTTGAATTTCCAAATTTAAATTGAAATGAATTAATTACAATGAACCAAGTAGAGATAATAGCTTCATAAATGATATTCACTACTACTATTATCTGAGTTTTCCAAAATAAATTCTTCGTGAAATTATCTTTTGGACTTCTTTGTATAAATTTCCTTTTGCTCCGTTCAAGGATTTCCACTCGTGATAATATCCATCAGCGCCGGTGCCAACCCTTCAGGTTACGGGACTTCCGAACAGTAAGTCAATTTTAGTAGTTTTTATACCGTTATCGCAAGTTGCCCACTACCACGGAAATTTTCATTGGCTAGTTGTTGGTTGTCAAGTGAAAATGGGATGATGTGGAGCTTCGGCGCTCCTGTGTTGATTATCGTTGTGGTCAATTTCATGGCCTTAGTATTCGCGCTGCGTACGGCCATTGTTATGGCGAAGAAAAAGGCTGATGACGAAGCTGCTGCTAGGTAAGTATGACCGGAGGACATTGCGTATTTTTTGACCGACGTTCGTGTGTTCCAGGCAGTGGATTTACGGGTCCATGACTTTGGTTCCTCTTCTGGGATTGACCTGGGGTATTGGCTTTCTCACTTGGAACAATTCTGGCTTTGGAGTGGCCAGTGCCTATTTTTTCACCATTCTCAACTCTTTACAGGTTCGAATATATGATTTTTCTTTGAACGATCTAAGGAATTAGCTTTGTCCCAAAATTCGTAGTTCGATACTTAAAGCTTAAACCTTATAAACTCAACAGATTATTTCCATTTTATCATTTACATGACTTTTAACATCGATTGATTTGAGACTCTAAGCCGTGGGTTTAGTCTTAAGGCCTTGGGTTCCTTACACCAGCTTTGAATCGAACCCTTTATTTCGCGCCAATTCCCACCTCAATAGGCGTCAAACCCTAAACCTAGTCTTTCATTTTAGGCCTTAGTGTCTTTTACCACGCGAAACATTGATACCTTATTTCTTGTAAAAGACTGACTCGCGTACGCATAGGCTTATCATTATGTTCCACAAATGTGCCAGTTAGTCTGAAGTAATTACTGATCGTTATGTGGTGCTTTTCTCATCAGTGTGTGCGTGCGCTCATTATAACCACGAGGCATAAAGCGAGTATTAGGACTAATGTCTAAAGGCCACGCAAAATGTGTGGTAATTATCGAAATGACTATCAGTGAACATAGGAAATTGACAAATTATATGTTAAACATAATTATTAATTAATTAATAAGCTTAGAAACTAAGCCTTGGCTTGATCTTTAACTACAGGACGTCGGGGTTAAACTGTCTTGGGTTCTACATTTCAGGGTTTGGCCATTTTCCTGGTCCAAGTCGCGATGAATAAGAAGGTAAGGACATTAGTTCTCAGGAATCTTTCGGGCAGTTTTAGGAGAGTCACACCGTTGTCCAAATCTGTAAGTTTGCGAGTAATTGACCTTCCACTCTCACCCCGGACCTTTCCGCCCCGCTTCTTAGCTCACCGAGTTCACCAGGTCCGGAACTTTTTCGTCCGTCGTTTAGGGCACTTCCAACCCCAAGACGGCTTCTACGACGTCGGGCAGTTCCAACGGCCACCAACCAGTCAGCTCGACGAATTCTGGTCAAAGTGGAGATTCCAGGGGCAGCTACCGTTCCAGAAGCACCTTCTGCCCCGACAGTCCGGTGGCCCTTTTCAACGAAGTTCTACGAAACAGTCGTTCCTACGACTTGGCCACTGCGCAGCGAACAAACCGGACCAGGGACATCGTCAGCTACGGACCCGATGGAGACGGCGAAATCGAATATTCGGCCGTCATTCTGAAGGTTTGCGATGCCAATTCGACTGCTGATTCTGTGATATAACCTTTAAAAACAGCTATTTACGTCATTTGTGATACGAACGGTTTCCGAACTCTTAAACATTCCATTTTGGGACTATTGAAAAACTTACTTTTATTTTTTACATCATTTTGATACCGGTAGACCAAATATACGGCGCGTACAATCTTGCTTGTACTAAGTACAAATTCTGGTACGGAACGTTGTTTAACGTTAGGGTCTTGTGTGACAATAAATATTTTGTATTTAAATTGTTGTTATGATGGTTCTGTTAAAGGTTATAGAGAAGGGATAAGGTGAAGAGTTGTAAAGGTCAAATATGTTGACCGTATGCAATGGAAGAATATCTTAGCAAAAACTCTGTTCGTTAAGCCTTGTCATGGACCAAGAGACGCTCGAGCGAGTTTTGTTCGACACGCTCTCTTCTGGCTCAAAACAAAATTACGTCCTGCACACTCTAGTGGTTCAAATACGCGTTTTTTTAGTCTTACATGAGCCTAGTATAGGCAAGAGTAAGACCAGTGGCGTAGTTAGCATGGGTGACACCCGGGGCGGATATCATGGTCTCTAGTTTGTGTAAGTTTTTATTTTTTTCACGGTCGGGTGTCACCCCCAAATAACGCCCAAACGGGTGGCACCCGGGGCGGACCGCCCCTGCCCCCTTAGCTACACCACTGAGTAAGACTCCCGTGACCGGTACAGTTTCCGCCGCCGTTGGGTGGACGGCGGTTATCCTGCCCCCTTAGCTACACCACTGAGTAAGACTCCTGTGACCGGTACAGTTTCCGACGCCGTTGACTTGTAACGGGGAAAAAAACGTTGGGTGGACGGCGGTTTTTTTGCCTTCAGGGTGACCATTCTTCCTTTATTTTATAATTTTTCCTATATTTTAATGCTTTCCTTTATTTTCCTATAATTTAACCATTCTTCCTATATTTTCCTATAATTGGATATTATTTTGTATTTCGCGCGGTTTTTTTCGAATTTCCCGCGGGCCTAGTTCGCTTTTCGTAATTCAGATGTAGTAAATCACTTTGATAAATTGTAAACTGCTTCTCTAAAGAACTGCACTGAACGGAATTAAGAATATCATCGTCTGCTTAAAAGGAGTTACTTTTATATTAACACACATTTAAATTTGATTTATGGAAATTTTCCTATATTTTCCTATATTATCAGAGATAATACTCCTATATGCTCCTATATTATTAAAGAAAATACTCCTATATTCTCCTATAAATCGAATGTTGAATTTCCTATATTCCTATAAATTGTTTGGGGTTTTTCAGAGGTCACCTTGGGATGGTTAGAACAACACATTTCCGAAAGGGGCGCTAAAAGCCTGTTGAAGAGCAGGGCGCCAAATTCAATAACCAAGCAGTACCCAAATCATTCCTACGCCCCTAGCGCCCCCTTTTATCTAAAAAAATTCCAGCAACCCGATGGTCTTCGCCTTAAATTATAATCTCACGTTAATATTCCACGTTTTATACTTGTTCGTTGAGATGCCTTACTAGTTGCTCCTCTACCAGTTTCTCGGTCTCTGATAATTAGTTTAATGGTCCTGTAGCCAGAATTTTGTTTCGGGGGGGGGGGGCACGCCATTGAAAAAAGTAAAAATTAAAAATATTTGTACGTACGACAATACGTTTCGGCGGGGTGTGCCCCCTGTGGGTTAAAAATCCACCGACGGCCGTGCAGAGGGGGGGGGGGGGCAAAATCCCCGGGGTCCGTAGCTATACGGCCCATCGAAGAATCTCAAGGGGGGAGTGCAAATCGAAGGGGCCCGCGAGTAAGTTTGACCCCGGGCCCCAGGATACCTCTGTACGGCCCTGAATACACCACTTCCAAATAAATGATAACTCGTCGGTCCTACGCCTCGGCACTGATCTCTGCAAAGTCTGCATACACTCCTTACGATGAAAGGTAAAGACAGTCTGAAGTGTACCTAAAATGTGTGGTCATGCTAGAAATGGCTTTACAACGCGTATATAATAGTAATAATAATAATAATAATAATAATAATAAATTATTTAAAGCCGGGTTACAATGCGTACGAGGGTGGTAACAAGCCCTGCAAGCCCCGCGAGCCAACACCTCTATACACTAACTATTACCGTTAACTTCAACAAGTTTTTATAGTGTCGGTAGGTCACAGCTAGAGCCGGGCGCCGCCGATCCAACGCCGCCGAGTCATTTACTTTTCAGCGCGCCGCCGATAAATTTTACTTTCGACGCCGTATTTTTTGAGTTTTTCACTTTTCCTTTTTCTACGTAACTTTATTTTTTTTTTCAAGAATATTTTGAAATTTTCAAAAAAGGGGGGATACACTTTTTCCCCTTCACGCCGCAGCCGCCGAAAAGAATCAACGCCGCTGAGGATTTTCGAAAAATCGGCGGACCGGCCGCCGCTGTGTGTTTTTCGCCAAACGCCGCCGCCGACCAAAATCAAATCGGCGCTAAGCTCTAGTCACAGTCATTCAGCTGGCCTGATAATCAAGTCTTTTTGAGGAAGAATCATACACTTCCAGGATATTTCCTAAAAATCCTAAAAACTGTAGAATCTTATAGAATCTATAATCTCCTCGGAAATTCCTAACTGCTCAACAGTGTAAATACAAAGTTCCACCTTCGGAAATTTCAACGGACGCTGTAAGAACAATGCTAAAAGCTCCCCTTGATCGATGTCTCATCGCGGAAAATGTACCCAAGCTCTTAGCTACACCTACGTTCCTCGATCTAATATAAAAGCAGATTAGATAAAGAACTTCGGCTTAAGATAAGGCAAATTGAAATAGCGAATTTTTTCGAGAGGTACCGTTCCTTCGGCGTATTTTTAACGTACGCTTGACTGGCCATGCTAATTTCCAGATTAAGTTAACCGTTATTACTTTGATTACTTCGATAAGTTAATTAGAAATGAGTGTCGGATTTATAAACTTGACTCTGGCCGCTGTGGTCTTGATTGTACTCCGCCTTGAACACGGTACGTTGTAATTTTTCTTAAAATTGACCACTCCTAGTAACTTACAGGCGCAAACGCACTCGCGATTCCTTTTCAATTGTAGCCGCGAGTTCCAAAGATTTTCCTAAATGGCAGTCGTTTTCGTCGCCGAGACCCGGTGTAGGGGGTAACTACCAGCAATCGGACCAAATCTACAGTCTTCACTCGACGCCCTTGTCCTGGAACCAAGCAGCCGAGATATGTCACAACGAAGGCCGGGAACTGTTGTGTTTTGGAAATCGGACAGAGATTGTGGACGTATTGAAGGTTTACTTGGAGACATGGGGCGGTGTCGAGATGTGGATTGGAAAGAAGGACTGCAGGATCTTTCCGTCGCAACCCTGCGCTTCCTTGTCCATCAAGGACTTTGGAAAACCCAGCGTTCATTGGTCGTTTTCCTTCAACTGTTCGAAAAGTCTTAATTTCATTTGCAAGAAACATATTGAAGGTAACTCTAAGAGGTTTTGCTTTTCTCGTTTGTTGACGTTGTTAATTTTAGTTTTTGGTGTTGTTTAAGAAACAACTACAACAGACCCCATGATGACGTCGGCCCAACCCGATCGCAGCGTCGTCTGCGAGGGAGTTCGGCGTAGGGATATCCAATGGCCAACTTCGGTTGGAGGGACCACGATAAGAATAGAATGTCCACCTGGACAGATAGGTAATTATCAAGTTATTTGCCTCGCGTGTGTATCTCAATCAGACCAACGTTGGAAAATACTCGGGTTTAGGTTTCGCTTACTGGACATGCAATACTGATAAAACAGACTGGTACCCCGAGAACCCCAATTTGAGCGATTGTAAGACGGTTCAAATGTCTAACGTCTTGCGAAAGGTAAGTGTCAATACACTACAGAAAGCTATCTTGAAGTAGAGACAATGACGGTTTAGTTTCGTGTCGCTCAGATGCCCATAATAGACATCGCGCAAACTACGAAAGAACTGCACCAAACTATACAGAATTTAAGGTACGGTGGTGACGTCACCATGGCCGTTGAAATTCTGAACAAAGTGGACGATGTCTATTACTCCCAAGCTCCCACGATGACCCCGGACAGAAGAAGGCAAGTGATCGACGAATCATCCACCGATATCATACACACTTGCGACAAATTAATAATTACCAAAGAAGCTTGGGAAGATATACCCGTGGTACGTATATCTTGATATTACGCTTAAGCCGTCATCAAAATGTGGCATAATTGTTCCAGGAGAAGCGTCTTGATACGGCCAATAAGTTCTTGACAGCAGTGGACGAAACGGGAGCTTTATTGGTCAATAATTCCCTCAACCCTGACACTCTTATAGAAACGGACAATGTCGGTACGTTACAATTGTTTAGTTTTTATCTCTTCGTTTCTTTAGTATCGTTTCCGTCTTCTAGTACTTAAGGTTGTACGACCAGGATATTCCAATTCGGGGACAATACAGTTCCCCGTGGACAGAGTTTGGCAGAAGAAGCTAGCCCGAATTTGGGTACCTGTCTCGCTGCCATCCACCTTCGACAATAGAAGTGGGGTCATATTCAGTTGGTACTCCGACCTGAGAAGCTTACTTACACCCGTAGCTATGGAGTAATTGAGTTTTAATTACTTTAAGTTTTCTAAGGATGAGTATGCTTAAGAAATATTTTACCATAGCTCGCGGAACAGTCTTGTCATCAACAGCGCCGTCGTCAGCGCTAAAGTGAGCGGTTCGTCCCCATTGAATGGTAAGGTCGAAATTCTACTGGAACACTTGGACGAAGAGGGTTCCAACCCGCAGTGCGTTTACTGGGACACCGAAACGTAAGTTACTGGTCGAATGTCTAAGATCAAATTGAAAGTGTCACTAGAGTAGTTTCGCTTCTTTAATAGTTTAAAATGGAGCTCGGACGGTTGCCAGTTGAAAGATTCGAACAAGACCCACACCAGGTGTTCTTGCACGCACTTAACCAATTTTGCCATCTTGATGGACATTCATTGTTCCACTTGCGATCTTCCTTCCATTCATGCCGTAAATAAATTATAAATTCCCCCATTAAAATTAATTAATATTAATTAAAATATTTCTTTTGACTAGACGGGACTTACAATTGTTACCATGGTAAGTAAAGTAAATTATAGATTTACTATAATTTACATTAAGTATTATTTAATAAAAAATAACTAAAATTAAGTATATTATTTATTAGTTAATTAATTTATAAAAAATAATTAGTTCATTATTTGTTTTGCCAATTAAATAAGTATATAATGAATTCATTTTTAATTAATTCATATATGCTCTGTTTTAGACTGGATGTCTCGTTAGCTTATTTTGCTTATCTATTTGTATAGTGATCTTCACTTGGTTCAGGTTCGTTATTTTTTATTTTTCATCGTTCCAAGGCTTAACGTACGTTTTGCTGTAGATCTTTATGGGGAATTCGAACTACAATTCACCGAAACCTGTGCATTACTTTGTGGTTCGGCGAAGCCTTGCTGTTAGCCGGTCTTGATAAAACTGAGAATAAAGTTGCCTGCTCTATCGTGGCCGGGTTTCTCCATTACTTCTTCTTGTCGGCGTTCTTCTGGATGTTCTTGGAAGCCTTCCATATCCTGCTATTGGTCATTCACGTCTTCACACCCAAGAGATTGAAGGTCATCCAGTACTATATTGCTGGCTATGGTAAATATCTTTTAACGGGCCTTAAGTTTCGCAACCAGGTATTTCAATGTTCGCCAACCATTCAGGTGGTCCCGCGGTAATTGTTGGAATTACGGCCGCCATGCGACATCAGGATTACGGTACTGACCGTTATTGCTGGTTATCGACTGAAAATGGTACCATCTGGAGCTTCGTTGGACCAGTAATGGTCATCATTGCTGTAAGAATCTGATAACTTTTCTCTGGAAATTATTCTTTGATTGTCTAAGGAACATTGGGGTGGTTTTGATGATTCCCTTAACAATGGACGTGTATTACAACCGAGATTTCCGCTGACATACAAGTTATTTTTTAAACGCGAATTTATGCTTGAAGAACATAATAAATTATCGAAAAATAATCCAAGAACTTCACGGTAATAATTACTTCAGGTTTCTTGCTAAATCTATTTCCTACTATTTATTTTCCGAGTGCACGTCGTCCATTTTTTACGGCGCGTTGGCGACGGCGGCCAGCCAAAGAATTGGAAAAATACGGGTGACGTCGTAAATTCTACTAGTTTAAGCCCCACCTGTTTCTGCCGGTGCATTAGTAGCACTGTCAGCAACGAGGGCTGATCAGTTAGAGTTCACCGATTACGCCAAAATGAGGTGAAAAGTACGCGAAGTAATTTTACGCTAAGTACTTGGATTACGCTGAAATTACGTACTGTTAGCGTGTACCAAAACTGTCAATGACGTCTTAGAAATTCCAAGTGTACACTTATATAATTTCCAGCTTTTACGTTGGCCATTGTAGCTAATAAGTATCGTTTTAAAGTTCAACACTTTAGCGCTGTTGAAAGCGCTGTGGACCACATTCACAATTACCCGTAGCAAAGATAAAACCACCGTGGAAGGACTAAGGTAACTCATTGAGGACAATTCCTCAGCGGCGTGAAAGATAGTGACCATTAACTTTTTCAGGATGTGGGTGCGTGGCGCGGCCGTCTTGCTACCATTACTGGGTATCACTTGGGCCATTGGTTTCTTCTACTTGCACTACAACTCGATCGCCTTGGCGTACATCTTCTCGGTGATGAATTCCCTTCAAGGATTCGCCATCTTCATCTTCCATGTTTTGCTCAACAAGAAGGTCAAGGCTGTCATCAGCAGGTCCATCGAGCGCTCGTCTCTGAGTCGTAGTGGTGTAAGTACTTAAATTTCCCTTCATTTTAATTCGTGAAATACTTCTTTTAGTTAAGATTTATCGGTATTAGTCTAGTACGGTCTTTTCAGATTAAAGCCCAGTTCACACTATACAATTAATTGGGCCAACTAATTGTAAGCAATAAAATTGTACAGTGTGAACAGAAAAATTGTAAACATTGTTCCAACTTTTTCTGTTCACACTGTGTCACACTGTACAATTTTCTTGCTTACAATTAGTTGGTTTCAATTAAGCGGCCCAATTAATTGTATAGTGTGAACTGGGCTTTAGTTCGTAAAATTAGTTATGGAATAGCTAATCTTTTAGATTTAAGATTTTAGATTTAAGCCCAGTTCACACTATACAATTAATTGGGCCACTTAATGGAAACCAACTAATTGTAAGCAAGAAAATTTAATAGTGTGAACAGAAAAATTGTAACCATTCTTCCAACTTTTTCTTTTCACATGGTACAATTTTCTTGCTTACAATTAGTTGGTTTCAATTAAGTGGCCCAATTAATTGTATAGTGTGAACTGGGCTTTAGTCTATAGCATCTTTTTCAACTAAGATTAAAATCAATGGTATTATTTTTTAGCTAAGATTAAAGTATATAGTACTACGCTTTTAGATAAAATAATATTATAAAATATTTAGATAATAGTTGGGTCTGTTGTTTAGCAAACAGGAATTGGATCGGTGACGTCGCGTTTGGAATTCTTAGATTGTATTGTAGTAGTCGTTTAGAGAAAAACGTGATATTAGTTAACGTAATAGTTGAAGACGTAAGGTCATAAGCGTGATATTATAGTTTACATAAGTGTGTCATTTCTACTGAGAGCTATTTCTAGAATTAAAATAATATTTATTGTCAAAGGTTTAGTTTACAACGTTCGTGGGATTCTCGTAGGCCGCCATCTTTAGAAGAATATTTTTACATTTGACGCTTTTTCAGTGCTTCCCAGCGTTGCCAGATCAAAATTCTGAAATTATCGTATTTAACCAAAAAATTATAGATTTTCCTGGAAAATTATCGTATATTTCTTTTTGGCGATAAATTTTAATTCATACATAAATGCGTTGAATTTAGATGATTTTTTAAAGCACTACAGGAATTTTAATTCAGGGAAATAAACAAAATGTCTATTATCATTATTAACTGAACTTAATATGTTTAAAAATGTTTAAAAAAATGCGGTAATAGCTAGGAGTAATAAACTCACACTCTGGACTACGCGTACAGAAAATGTATATCATTCATTTTAAGTAGAAAAGTTATATAAATTTATAATAAAATATAAATCGTTCGTAGGTTTTTAAAAAAATCTAAAGATTATCGTACATTATAGTACGTTGAGGCAGAATTATCGAAATAATGGTACGATATCGTACGCCATGAAAATTATAGTACGCCCTAAAAATTTTGATTAAATTATCGCACTGTGCGATAATTATCGTACGTCTGGCAACGCTGGTGCTTCCACTTGGAAGATCTCATTTCTCCCTCTGTCGGTTTTAATAAATCCCTTTTTATCCCTTTAATTTTTTTTATAAATAAAACAATAATATTTATAATTTTTAGGCCTTATATAAAGAAAAAAATTCTTAAAACTATTTTAAAATCTATTACACACTTCAGAATCCCAGTTAAATTAATTCTTGGATTCCAATAAAGGTAGAGGCGCGGTATTTGAAGTACTAGACCAAAATATTTCTAGTGAAAAATAGGAAAATTCCCAAAATCATTAATTTTCTAAAAATCCCTTAATTTTCCCTTTCTCACTCTCTTCCAAAATAATATCCCTTTTAGGAATATCCCTAAAAAGGGATAAAATCCATCAAAGCGGAAGCACTGCGCTTTTTAGAGAGTTCCCACGAAGAACTCTTCTCAAGAGAAGAATTCCTTCCTAGAATTTTGACGCGCCCCATGATACCCGCGGATAATCTCAACAAGGCCTAAAATAAGCATTTTTTAGAACTGACCAAAACAAATAACGGCCAGCGAACGAACCCCCAAAACATAATTTCAATGAGCTATAAAAACAGTTGGAAAATTGGAATTATTTAATTTTTGTCACTGAATTCAGAATTTGTAGCAGACGAATATTTTAACATAATTATGAGATAAAAAAGGGCCATAAATAAGTAACTTAGTTCAGCAAAATTGGCAAAATTGGCGTTTGTCCATGGATAGTAGATTTTAGAGGATCGGTAAAAAGCCTGGTTTTTAGCCCCCGTAAGCCAATCACACTCAGGGAGTCGTCCAAGGGTATTTGAAAAAAAAACAAGTATCGCTAAGAGTGGACGATACTGTTCGAAAAAAATAAAAAGATAAACACGAAGTACATTTTTACGCCAAAAGGTATTTTTTCACGTTTTTATAGATTAAATATGATATACTAAATATCAGTTGATAGTTTTTATTGAATTAAAAAACCAAAATTAAATATACTAAAATATAAAGCTCAAAAAATTACGTAACAATATCAACCGGGCATTAGATTGCCATTTTGAAATTTGAAGATCACGTGGTACAAACGACCTTGCAAGACTCCCTCGGAGTCTCTCGAGCTGATTGATACGCGGGGGAAAATAAATTGCACTGTGGAAGGGTATCGAAAACCTGTTCTCTTAATTTACTGTCCATGGTTTGTCGATATGTACCGGAAAGACCCGTCAACCACGACATCTCCCATGAGGTCATCACTCATCAGCTATTTTAAATTTTTCACACTTTTTTTGCGAGAAATTCACGATAAATAAATCCCCCGCAGACCCCGCAAACGCAGGAGGGCCACGGGGCTTCAAGGGGCCCCTAAATTCCTATCAAATAATATGCTAGACAAGAGTTTCGTGGGGGCCTACGTTGTCTTGGCTACGTCCAAATCCAAGTTTTAGAACTGCTCAAATTAGCCAGAAATGCCCACTATTTTAGTCCCTGATCTCAACGTAGTCATTCCTACTAAGTTGTAATAAATTCGTTCTTGGAATGCTTATAGAGATAACCTTCTAAAAATGTATCCCATAGACCAAAAGTTCATCGTGGAGACTACCCAGAAGCAAAAAGGACAAAAGCGGCAGTTCGGACTCTCCGGTCAGCTCACCGGATTCGCAGACCATGTCGACTGACCATCCTGGTGGCGACAAAAACGCTCCTCCGAACAACGACTCGAAACCGGAAGGCGGGGAAGAATTGACGGATGAAGATTTGAAGTTGAAGGAACCACTCAATCCCCGAATCTTGTTTTCGAGTCCTAATTCGACCAGCGTCATTCCGGAAGAAAGCAGAGACGAAGTGGACGAAGCGGACGATTCCGGAAGTGATTCGGACAACGCGGAAAAGCCGCCGGAAACGAAGCCATTGAAGACTAAACTTGAAACGGACATTGTGTGATTTTTTTATATCGCCCAAAACTCCTTGAATTATCCAAGTATCCCAATTCTGGTTACATTTATTGACTTGAAATATAAGTTGGGACATCTGCTGAACTCTTGAGCTGACTCTAAAAATCCCTATAGCTATGCAATTGTTCTACTAACGTCGAAGATCGTATCGGACAGTTTTTAAATTTTCAAATTTCAGCTTTTCTAAATTAACTTTTTTTTTACATTTTTGGTACTATAGTTTTTAATTTTAATAAAAAAATTAATTAATTTATAAATTAACAAATTTACACGGTTTGATAGTAATATTCAAACTATTTGTTTAATTATTTTGTTTACTGAATTTTCAAATTTTGAAAGTAGTATATTCTAAATCGTCTGCTAATACGACTAATACGACTTGATTTTAAGGTAACTAGCGCCATCTTCTCAAGTTACTAATAACTCTAAAGTCAATTGTACTATTGTATTCCTACTTATGGTATAATTCTACTCAAGCTATTCTATCATTTATTCAAGTATTTTTTAATGCTAAGTGTTATCAGAAGCATATAACATGCCGTACGAGAGAAGTTTCATTTTTATGGCTAAGATGAATACATGTACCTTCGAAGGTACACCGTATTTCGGCTTAACATTGTCATTTCTTGTGTGTATTAGTACACCTAAAAGTTAATAATTACACTACGAAAAGATGTAAACTACCTCAAACAATATTTACTTAGGAAATTTGAAAAAACCAGCGGGAACCTGCGAATAACATTATCAATTTAGGGAGGTGTAAACTTCTCTTTAAGGTATGTTATTTACTTCTGGTGTTATCAATCTTATCATTCGAACTGTTAAAACGTTAGGCGTACGTGTAAATAATTCACTTTAAAATATACTTTCTACGCGTACCCGTACGCGTTAACAACTGCATGCTTAACTTCAATTTTCATTTTTATTCTTTCATCTTTGTTTTTAAATGCGTTCTCATTAAGGACGAATGAGTCAAATTTATGTTATCTTTTATTACTTGTATTTTACATTAAATCTATGACACTCCAATTTGGACCATTTCGTTTGCTTTATCTTTAATTTATTACTTTTTATCTAACAGACCCTGAAAGCAAAACCAGCGTAACATAAAATACTAGGTGTTTGCTAGAAAAAGTTATTGTACTTCCACGACCAATACACGCTTGTAAACTCCCCACACCTGACGAAAAGGGGATAGTTGAATGAGCTAATAGGCGAAACTATACACTCTTTTTAGAAACGTTTACTGGGCGCCGCCATTATCGTACAGGCAACCGACGAGCAAGCGCTCTACCGCAGAAATTTCATCCCCGAAAAAACCGGTTTTTTCATCACCCTCCCCGTAGACTGTAAGGTAATGGCGGTCGATTCGGGAGGCGCGTTTAAGAGTCTATAAAGTCCATGGGGGCCGATGGGGGCTGAAAAGATGGTAGTCCTAAGAAATACGAACTATTATTCGTTTTATTTTGCTAATGGTGGTTTAAATTTTGATCGATTCGTCTAAATTATCTATTCATTATTATTTAAAACATTTTGTAATAGAAAAGTGGAAGTTAAATGCGGACTACATAAATCTTTGGTTTACTCTGTCCTTCACTGGAAGTAGGCTGACTGCATGGCACACGTGTATTGCAATAAGCCTACTTCCAGTGAAAGACAGAGTAAACCGAAGATTTATGTAGTCGGCCTTTAATTAGCTGTCTGTAGTATCTGGAAGGAATAATGTTTTTCTTTATTGTGGCTGTGAAAAAGGTAGTCACGTGATTTTGTTTTCCCATTTTAACAAGTTGGTTAAGACCAAATTTACTTCATAGTATCGCCTATTCTGGTTGGTCGGTTACCAGTTTTGCATTCTAGCCAAATCAGCCCACTGCAATCCATACTCGAGTCAAGCCAAATCAACTATTTTCTTCGTTCACTTTATAAACTTAATTTTTTCTTGTTAGGCCTAAAATTTTGTTTTCGCGTCAATATAAAAATCTTCGTTATGCCTCGCGAGCCAACAGCTCCCTACACTCACTATTACCGTTAACCTCAACAAGTGAAGCTTAACACCGGGAAAAAGTTCTTACTATAAAAGGATGTTACGTAGAAATGACGTTTCGAGTGGCAAAACCCGGTAAACGCCAATTTTTAAAATTTCGAGCTCATAGTAAATTCATGTACATGTACATATGTGAATTGTACACGTATTGTACAAATTTCAATTCACCCAAACGATTCCCGGATGAGATATAACAGTAGATACCACTAACATTACATTAAAAATTAAAGTTAATCAAAATAAAAATATAAAAATTGGGTTTACTACGTTTTGCCATGGGACAGCCGAGCTACCTGCACGCCCCGAGAAAATATAAAAAGGGAATAGCAACTTTAGCTTTGACAAGGCTTTAAATAGGCCTTTCTATGAAGTAACATTGACCTTCTGGTTTTTATGTTGCTTCTGCGTCACGGGTGACGTATCGATGACGTTTTACTACGAACCTGGATCTAAGAGTCAATTCGACGAGGTGCCCTGTTTTTAAGCATAAACTGAATTGAACTTCTACGTATTTCGTGACGAACGAGCTACATAAGAACAAGTTCAACAAGCGTAGATTATTTTATAGAAAAGCCTATTGTTCTGAAACTAATTTGTTAAGTGTGGTACTTCCAGTTACTATATTTCAGAAGACAAGGCTTACGTCATAATATTACCGGAAGTTAACAGGCCTAAAGTACACGGAGAAGATACATAGATTGAGTTTTTTTTTAAATAGAGCTGATACCCAAGGCACCACCTTCGACCACATAAGCAATGTTGCTTGTGCGTGATCAAGTAACAGGTGGCCGGGTTACGAGGGTGGTGGCAAGCCCTTCACGCCACGCGAGCCAACAGCTCCCTACACTAACTATTACCGTTAACCTCAGCAAGTTTTTATGGGAAGGGGAAACCCCTTTAACCAGTGGGGAGAAAACTTACAAGCTCTACGCAGAAGGAGTGGTTCCGGATTTTCACCCAGTGCCACTAGCTGGAATCGAACCCGGCTCCTCTTGCTGCGAGGCTAAAGTGCTAACCACTCAGCCACCCCACCTACTATTCCTCTTCTATATTTTCTATGATTAGGCTAAATGACTTCATCTGAAGTCCACCCAAAAATCTGTGGTCTTTCCAGAAATGGCCCCCAGTAAACATTTCAGATAGGGAAATCAGTATTGTTGATTTTTTTGTTTTATTTGTTTTTTTTTAATCGATTTATTTGATTTAAATCGGATTTTTTTGATTTTTTAAGATTTTATGAATGTTATATGCGAATGAATTATTAATTAATAATAAAATTTAATTGCATTTTCTCTGAATTGAACTTTCTAAAGAACCTATTTTAGAACAATTTCATAAATACATTGAAGTATAATACGTGATTTAAATCAAGGATTTAAAAAAAATCACTTAATTTAAATCAGACTAGAACTAAAACACTTCTGTGGATTGTAGTTTTGAACTGATGATATTACTTCTATCTTAGTAATATAAACGCAGTTTCTTTGATATAGGCTTATTTTCTTAGGCTAATTCTAAATTCTAACATTGATTACTGACACCTTGGAAATTTTTATGGCCAATTTATACGTGTTAAAATACGGTTGAAATTGATAAGTAATGTCTTATTTTTGCATAAAAAGGTCGTCTTTTTACGCCACCAAGCTGCGAATCTTGTCGAATCTTAAATTTCCTCCCACGCGTTTTTCGCGAAGAATAAAATATCATTTTATTATATAGCCTAGTGCCTCTAAATATGAAAAGAAACGAACGTACCTTATGAAATGATACTTACCGTTTTCGCTATTCTATCGTCGTGGGTATTTGAGAACGTTTTATTTAGTAAATATCGTTTGTCCTCTCACAGGGTTAACTTGTTTGACACCGTCTTTTCTCACACTCGGGTTCAATTTAAAGTAGTCGGAATGTTGCATCTAAGTTACGCAATTTAGGATGGGTGAAACACGCGTATAATTAAGTAATCATTTCCTTTTTTTTTTTGGCGCCTTGTTCGTGTGGACCTCAGGGACATTCGTGTCTTTTATTAGGGATATTCACCCTGTACGATATAACGTGTAGGAAGAACGCGTTAAAATAACCGTTGCCTACGTTATCACAAAGCCCCGTGCACTGGAAATTTCTTCAATTCAATTCAGGCGTTTCAGTTCGACAATTCTGGCCACTAGGCTCTCTCGTAACCATAGATGTATGAAATAGAATAGATCCACAATTCTACGAGGGACTGATACGGAAGTGACAACTAGCAGACAACGCGTATTTTCTGGATGCGCTACTTTATAGCGCCATCTTTCCACTGAAAGCAGAAAAAAAAGACACCGTACTTCAACTGCACGTTACTCTAGGGCTATCAACATTATTAGGCCGAATCTACCGCATTCTTTTTTGCAAATACTCATTTTGGTCACCGATAGATGGCACTATTACGTAGCGCACCCAGAAAATATTTTCCAAATTCAAATTTTGTTCTCCAACAGATAAATACGGCGTCGCAAAGTGCAAACTGTTGCGTTATAACCAATTTGTCATTTAATTTTATTTAGTTTCTTTAAAGAAATTTAATGCCTAAAATTTAAGAAAAAAAATTGATTTTGGTTTTAATATAAATTGTTGTTTTGTCTCACAAGGAGACGACCCGAGGTGATAATCACCGATTTTGTTCAAACTCGGGTATAATGTACACCTCCGTGTAACTTGAAATACCTGCTAGGGAAAAGTTGCGGCGGGCTTTCGTTTTGCCATGGCAACCGAAAACCTTTTTGACAACATGATTTGGAATTATTTCCATTGAAAATAACATGGGAATCTGAAGGATTTTAAGGGTCCCCCAATTGACCAAATTGCATTTAAAGTTGATTAAATTAAATTTTTAAAATAAATTAAAATTTTTTTTAACGTTTTTGAAATTTTCAAAATATTTCATTTTTTAAAAGGTTTCACAGGGGGGACCCTTAAAATCCTTCAGATTCCCATGTTATTTTTAACGGAAAAATCCCAAATCATGTTGTCAAAACCGTTTTCGGTTGCCATGGCAAAACGAAAGCCCGTCGCAACTTTTCTCTTGCAGGTTTTTTAAGGTACATGGAGGTGTACATTATACCCGAGTTTGAACAAAATCGGTGATTATCACCTCGGGTGGAAAACGTTAAGCCTAACTTTTGCGTCGGTAAAATGTACCCCTCATGTAGGGAGGCGTGCACGAGCCATTATAATAACGTAGGCAACGAAATAACACGAGATTTTAGAGTCGCCAAATCCTCCAAGGGAGGTGTTCAAACTATGAAAAATACCTGAGAGGGGTCGAGAAGGGGGTGGAATTTTAGTACAGCCAAAGCTACACCGAAACCCTCCCCTTGTCTACGCCACTGGCTGAAATGTCCTGATAGACCCAACACTTGGTAGTGTATCCAACTTCACGGAATATATTTCACTGATTCAATAGGTGCTTCCATAAAATCCCCATCAAAGTCAAACATAGAGTTCGTGCTACCACGACTGCACTTACAACATGTTTTTCGTTATACTGCCTAAGCTGTCATCAAAGTTCTGGCAGCAATGTTCGGCAGGGGGGGCCAGACAGTTGGGAATGATCTTATAGAAATAAGTATTCATAGTAAATGGTTTAGATTTAATAATTTCCCTAAAAATAAAAGAAATCTCATGGATTACGGGAAATATTTGGTGTAAGTCCAGTTTCAACGCGTATGGTTTAAAAAACTACGCGAAGCAGTGTTGCCAATGTTCGAAAGTCAAAATTCCCATTGTAGGATAGTAAACTTCCCACGAATAGACGCTTCAATAAATCATCCTCCCAGGAAATCGCCAAAAAGTAATATTTCCAAGAGCCAGGAACCGCGAGTCACTGTTTATATAGTGCTTGTTAAAATAATGAAAAATTTTCACCGGTACGGTATGCAACAAGCGTTCCCTTTTGACCAGGTATCTTTGGCATATTAAGGCTTAACAAAAACACGACTTTCTGTTTACAGGTGAAAAGTTTCCATTATTTCAACAAGCATTATATAAACAATACCTTGTAAGTCCTGGCCATAGACATAATAAAGAAATATACCCAAGATTCTACGGGTGGTTAATACGGAGGCGACGCCAAGCAGACAACCGGTAGTTGTTCCGTATTCCTGGGGTACTACGTTTAAGCGACGCCTGTCGATTAGGTGAGAAAAAAAAATAATAATAATAATCAGCTAGGCTAATACCCAAGGCACCACCTTAGGCCCAAGTCATCTAGCGACTTATAATGCCTTTAAAGGGAATATAACCTGCAAAGCAATCTTTACGGAAGACCCCTTCAATTTTTAAAATTTCCCTGTACAGTGGCGCCAAACATTTTTAAAGCGAAAGGCAAGAGTGGCCAGAGCTGCAAGCGTTGGTGTTCCACACCAAATATCTGAGGTTATATTCCCTTTAAACAGGTGGCCGGGTTACAATGCGTTGGAGGGTGGTGGCAAGCCCTTCATGCCACTCAACGTGATTCGCGAATATTTTGGCTATGAAAATTTAAAATAAGGTTAATTTTAATTATAATTTGTAAATAAGTCAATTAATTCTTTCGAAACCCAAATAAAAAGCCGCAGATGATTTTTTAATTAAAAATAAATAAATTCTAATAATATTTTGTCAAAGGCTTAAGTAACTCGTGTACAATACAGGTGTTGTGGTTATGGCTTGTTACATGGGAATATTCTGAAATTCTAAATTGTAAACAAAAGTAAATGGAATTTTGATGAAATGGATGATTCTAGAAAAGGTATGTAGCTATTGTCCTTGAAATAAAATGAGCTTTGACAATTTAAGTCTACTGGCTTGACCCTTCATTTCTAGATTTTGGTCCTTCGCTAATTTGTGGAGTCTGACCTTGCAATATAAATTAATAACTTTCTTAATCAAACTGATGCGATGATGTTCGATTCCAACTTCAGCATCAAACATATGCTTGTGGAGAACTGGGAAGACGTCCATGCCAATAATATTTCGTAATACAGCAAGTTCTAGTTCTTAGACTAAATTTCTTTTATAGAGAGAGGAATATCTCTTCATATATACAACTTAACAAAATTGTCTAAAAACCAAGGAGATCTTGCTCAAATTATAATAACATAATTAAACCTACACGAAATGATCCTTGGTCAAAACTTAAAGGTGAGAGGTTAGCATCACCGGTTTTTTCTATTACACTTTCAAGTGGATGTACTTTCTTTACATTAAATAAAAAATAATAATTTACGACTATTTTTACTTGCTTTAATTCTATAGAAACAAAACCGGAGTTGGAATGGCTTTTGGTGTGACCCACCTTTGGCCATTTAAAATTTGTATATCCCGTTCTCAAAAGAGATCATTACAAATTAAATCATGATTTGAAGGCGTCCAGTTGTCGCGATTTACAGCAATTGTCCATTGATAAAGTATTGTAGGTTTAGATAAGGGAAACCTATAGTTATCTAAAGATTTTAAATAAGAATGAATATTTATCTAAATAATATTATAATTTAATCCTACTTATGGAATGAAATAGTGTTGTAAGTCGGAAAATTTTCATTCCATGATTAGTCTAATATATTGTTTGCAAATTTAAATAAAGCGGCATTTTCGCCTCATTTTATCGAATCTAAAAGTAAAACTAAACCTCTGGACTAGCTTTAAACTGATTAACAATATAACACTATTAATGTTTTTTAGTATGTTTACTGATATTAGACATTTTACATCGATAAAAAATTAAAAACCCTTAAAAAGTAATTTATGTTTCATTTTTCCGATTTGCGGAAAATTTTCCAGTAAATTTTCTGGAAATTTTTCGGGAAAATTAACAACGCTAGAATGAAACCTTTTCCGGTATTGTTTTACTTGTTGAACAGTTATTGCAATGCGTAGAAGCACAAATATTATCAGATTTTCAAGAGTAAACATTTTTACTACTACTTTTTAAATAAAACAATCACAAAAACTTGGGTATTTAATTATAAAACATGTTAGCTAACATAAACGTACTACCCGTTTTTCAAATTCACAGCTTAAATTTCTGCTTCTGATTTTAAACCCGATAAATATTCTTAAGCGTTAGGTTCTACGTGGCCTAGGCCAAGCGCTCACAATGCCTTGTGGAAGGCAGGACGAATACGAAACGGAGAGCCAGTGGGCGCCTAGCATATAATAATAATAATAATAATCACTACCGGTTGTCTGCTAGTTATCGCTCCCGTATATTTTTGGCTATTGGCTCCTATGGACAGCTTGTTTTTTTTCATCAGCTCGTATCTTCCTGAAAAAGTGTTCTTTTCCAATGACACCAATTTCTTGGAACATTTTCGACAGCACTCTACAACTTTCTTATTGAAACGTTTTTTCTAACACCTACCGGTGAAAAAATATTTATTACAAAACCCCGAAATTATTTCCGATTTTTCTGAAATTTAGGATTTAAAGCGATCCCACACTAGAAATTATACCCTGAAAATTTCGCTACTCTATCTCTTGCAGTTTCTAAAGAAAATGCCCAGTCAGAGCAATTCAAAACACCCTGTATATATTGGGATTTTGGGAGCAATATATCTGGACGAGCGACACTTAATAGAACAAAAATTTATATCGTTTTAAATATATTTTAACGAATTGAAGTTTATTTAAATAACAAAGCAAATATCATATTAATTCGAAGTATAGAAATTTTAAGTTTGCCAACTTAAAGATTGAAATGCCTAGCGTGCCGACTCTGGGAAAAAGTTGGTAGAAGTACATTTTGAGATCGGTCAAATACGATAAAGTCGATAACAACTTTTCTTTCATATCAAAATCCGTTATGATTTCTATTACCAGGAGTAAACATTATCAGAAGTATATTACTTAGAGATAAATAACCACAGCAAGATTTTATGTAAAGGGGAAACCGAAGAACTCGAGGGAAAATCCCTTGAGCGAGTAGGGAAAGAACTTTCGAACTCAACGCAGATTTAGGCACGTCTTTATCGGCCGCAGTCCAGGTCCCCTTTAAATCAAGGGCCCCCATCGCGGTCAAAAAATAAAATCAAATTAAATTAAAAATTTAATTTTACATTTACTCTGCAAAATGCTTCTGATACACCCAAACTTAGGTTAAATGAATAGGACGCAAACAGTGTTAATTGCCTAAATAGGTACGTTTTAAACTTTTGATAAAATAAATTCTACTTCCATCATACGGATTTAATTATGTGCTTCTGCTATTACTATTCGAACCTTTTTTACCTAAACAATTTAAAATAGATTTGGGAAAGTCATTTTCCAGAATAAACACAACCAAAACCAGGCCCAAACATATTTTAAGACGTAACTAAAAATAATATTTATTTCGTACTCAGACAGTAATTATCCCAGGACTTGAGATTGCCGTCAGTATAAATGTTGTGATTAGTCATTTAAGCAGAACAGGGTACGTTGTTGCACAGGCCAATCACAGCGAGATTTGAATTAAATAAAGCTTAATATTTCTTTATTTCCAAAAAATGAGTCCGAAAAATCCGTCATTACCATGTTAGAAAACTTACAGGAAACCGATTATTTTAGTCAAACATTCAAAACGGAAGTCAACCCTAGCTCTCTCTATATCTGTACTTCCGGTATCACGAACAAAAAGACGTGGTAGCTTCTTTCATCCGTTGTTTCGAGATTCCTTTTAACGCAATATCTGTTCTTTGGAAATTTATAAGACGTCTTGTTAGGCCTAAATAGAATAAATATGCAACGGAGACAAGCGGAAAGAACGTACATTTCACTGAGTAACGTCAATTTCGCTCAATATACGAATCGGCCTTTTGGGGTTCCGTTGCACCGCTGTAGAGTGCTTTTTCTCGAATGCGGTAGAAGTAGTTGAAAGGGCGTTCCTTAAGTCATCAAATTGAGAGAGGAGAAACTTGTTGGAGTCTTAAAAAAAGCTAAAATAAAACTTCTCTTTTCATTCACACTCTGGTTGGTGGCGAACATCCACCCATTGAGGATAATCTCAATTTTGGTAAAAGTGCTACGACCCTCGGCTCCGCACTTCCTTCGGGGATTTTACCAAGCTCTCGTTTTTCGAGTGCTCCGGGACCCGCGACGGAAGAAATAAAACATCGCCTCTCGGCTTGTGTTCAAAGGAGAGACAGCCTAGAGAAATGTCAAAGAAACCCAATTAATGACAAGTTGTTACAAAGATGTTGGTTGACCTTCGACCCTCTCTATTTTTCGCGCTGCTTTGGATTTCGAGCGTCGAATCGCAGGGTTCGTATTTCTTATTAATGTTTTCGCGGCTTTATTTTATGAATGATTTTGGCGCGCTTTTAATTATCAATAAAGTTTTATTTGATCTTGTAATTAATGTAGTGTTTTTTCGCGTCGAAACTGATTTGCAGAAAAGGACATCGAAGGTTGGAGCAGAAGCTTTTCAGCAGATTCCGACGAAATAGGTAATTAATACGTTTCTAATTACGGGAAAATCTTTAATGAGTCTTAGATTTGTGGTAATTAGTGAAAATTTCTAAAAAATCTGTAATTGCTTCTATCAATTAAATGGTTGAAAAATTATTTCCGAATTTCTGGTATATTTGAGCTAAACTTACGTAAATATTTTGATTCACTGAATGAAATATGCCGTCATGGACTCCTTATCTTTAGAGATAAATAGTCCATGATGCCGTCAACGTATCCTAATAACTTATATAGGGTACTGAGAACGTATAAGTGTAACCGTTTAAAGAACGCACTCTCAGAGCAAAAGTCAAGCAAGTCCAAAAATACCTTTTTAACAAAAATTTACTTTTCATTTTACATCTACTCATCTAGAATAACGACAATAATAATATAATAATCCATGTATATTAAAAAACTGTTAAAGTAACATAAAATAAATTAATAAGTCAGTTATATCTAGAATTTATCGAGGATTCCTATTTCGAATTCTTTTCAAGAGTTACATATTTACTATTTAGAACAGACTTCAAATTGAAGCAGTAACTCCATCTATAGGAGCTTTACTTCAATTATTTTTCTATGCACCCTCTATTTTGCCGCGTTCTTCGTGTATGATTTCGCTATTTTAATTAAAGCAACTGTCGGCTCTACCATTGCCACCTGTATTACAAAATGGCCCTTGTTATAATAGATGGCCATGAATCTAGCCGACTTTTTAAAAAACAAGATGGCACAGCCACAATATAGCACTCTTGATTTTACCCCTTTGATTAAAAACCACGGCTCAGCACTGGCCTAGGTAGGTAGAGAGAACTAATACCAATCGAATGACGCCTGAAATACTTTTTATCGAGTTCCGTTGAAGAGAATTCGTCGATTCCCGGCGACCTATACGGAGCTATAGCTTCCACTGTATTATTCACCACCATTACCACCACCGCGTACATCAGGAGCAAAAATAACAGCCTCTTTCCTCTATACTAGAGGAAGAGGCTAAAAAGCGACTTCAGTGGAGAGCGTGGTGCCATCTATTTATGGCAAAGGAAGATAAAATTTAAAATTTAGCCAAATGATAACGTCGTCAGAGAGCCATGATTGTAGAGTATTTATAGTTAAACAACTTATACTTTATTTTAGGGTTGTAAATTTTCCGGAAAAATAAAATTCCGAAAAATTTCCAGAATATTTTCTTGGAAATTTTCCGAATTGCGGAAATCGGAAAAATTAAATATTGGAACATAAATTACTTTTTAAGGGTTTTTAACATTTTAAACTTTTTATCGATATAAAATGTCTAATATCAGTAAACATACTACAAAACATTAATAGTGTTACATTGTTTATCAGTTTAAAGCTAGTCTAGAGTTTTAGTTTTACTTTTAGATTCGAAAAAATGAGGCGAAAATGCCGCTTTATTTAAGTTTTCAAACAATAAATTAAACTAATCGTGGAATGAAATCGTTTTCGGAAAAATACGGAAAATTTTCCGGAAAAAAGGCCTCGGACAACTTAAGTAGACTTAAAATTAAATTATGTATCCCAGGTAAAAATATCTATATAATTAGGGCGTTTGGTTGGAGGTCGCCTAACAAAGAGTTGGGTGTGAAAGTTCGAGCTTCGGTTTGTCGTTTTGGTTTTGGGTTTGATCCACACTGTAACTCCTGAAGAACAAGATGTCCCGGACATTTAAGTACACACAATCCCCCCGATGTATTAACTATATTTTTTAAATATTAAATTTAAATTTGAACAAACAAACCCAAAAATAATTTTGTTTAGTTACCTGGTACAAATACTATAATTTTGCATCATATTACAAATGGTACTATTATTTTGAAAGCGTACTAAATAGTACCAAAATGTACCATATTTACAACCTATTGTACTATAATGATACTATTTTTATATTTACATTATTTCTACTACGAAAATAATAAGAATTTCATATTTACTATACATAAAATCGTCGCCTGAAAGTAAAAACCACTTAACTTTATAGTTGCCAGATCACTCGATAGTCGATACCATAGAAATCGGAATTTCTAATCGGCAAAATTTCAAAAATCGTTCTAGTTAGTTATTCCGATTTCTATGGTTGATAGGCCTACTAACTACATCCACTCCCCATAAAGAAACGACACACAGTTATCTGTATGTTTTTTTTTTTTTTAGAAGCTCGTTATGAGCCATTGTGACGGGTGGGACAATACAGTCCGCTCGTCCATTTGATTAATCAGGTGCGAGATATGTGTTACGGCCACGCCAACGGGGGGATACTTGGGGATAGGGTTGGGACACCCGTGGCGGAAGTATGACAACCACCCGTTGGGGGATTAGTGGTCGTCCTCACACGGTCTTCCACAAACTCTGCCTCCCGGCCGCCTGGGATTACAGGAGTGAGCCACTACTCCCGGCAGTTATCTGTATGTTTTGCAACAAAAACTTGAAAGCAAGTGTCAGCTCGACGTCAAGTAGCTCTTCTTTCAACAGATGTCGCTATCGTCGTAATCAAAACAAGTTAGTTAAGCTACATTTTTCCCAAAACGCGGGTATTTATTGGTACCCCTCGCGTTGATTGGATCGTTTGTAAATTGGTCAATGACATAAATTACAGCAATTATAAACAATATTTTTACACGGGGTATATAATTTAGGTTAAAATCTACTAAATAGAGTATAAGTGTTCTAACTATAATACTCTACAAAGGCTCTCTGACGACGTTATCATTTGGCTATTTTGAGTTTTAGCTTCCTTTGCCATAAATAGATGGCACCACGCTCTCCACTAAAGTCGTTTTTTTTTCCGAAGAATCGGCTAGATTCATGGCCATCTCTAATAACAGGGGCCTTTTCATAATACACGTGGCATTAATAGACGGTAAAATAAATGGGGGTGGAATTTTAAACCGTCATTGCCACTTAAAAACTGGACACTAGCCAGGGAGGGAACACGGGATTGGTTGGTATTGGAGCATGCGCAGAGACCAATTTTTAACTGTCGCCGAGTAACAAATATCTAAATCGTGATTCTTCGTAGAGCACGTGCCGCCATCTAAGTAAACTAACCGTTATATTTCGGGAATAAAAGCTAGACAAAATGGTTGTTTAACTGTAAATTTACCTATAACTTGAATTCTTTAAATTAAAATACAAATTATTAACTGAGATCAATCGTAATAGACGTGAAAAACGGTTGAAATGACTTCCGTGACAATTAAAGTCGCGAAGCGGGGAGGCTGGCAGCCATGCTGTCACGAAACGTTTCCCCTTTTTCCGTACCCTCAAATTCAAAAACCCTTCAGAGGCTGGGAAGCCGTTGGAATTTATTTTACCGTCTATAGAGCCCACAGTTGCTTTAAATTAAAAGTAATTAATACTATTTTATATTGGTACCGTAATTTCTATTGGGGTACTATAATTTTTTATCCTTTGTACAATCACGGATTTTGAATTCTAAGTCCGTGGACCGTGGTTCAATAATTCAGCAAGAAAAATCCCCACTTGAACGCCTGAAGAAAAAAACCTAAGAAAAAACCCGCGGCAATTTCCGGTTAGAGTAGCTTTTTCCATTACAATAAATAAAGGCTTTATTTATTTTGAAGCCCAGGGTCAAACTCTTAAAAAGGTTGGGGTTTTCTTTGGCAGAACCAATTTTTGCGCACGGTCAGCAGCTGTACGTGGCATTTTCGAGAGTTACATCCGCTAGCAAAATAAAAGTAAAAATTCTACCAACTAATTATCAGGGAACGTGTTTACTAAAAACGTTGTTTTTCAAGAAGTTCTCCGAGACTCCGATAAAAGTTTCAGGCGTCTGCCCTATCATAATAATTGGTTACTTAGCATTTATCATATTATTAGTATTATTAGTATTATGCTATTGACCAATTTACAAACGATCCAATCAACGTGAGTACCGCCTTTTGGATTTCGACGCTAGCGACCTCTACTGAAAAAGATCTACTACACTTCGAGCCGCCACTTGCTTTAAAGGGAGTATAACCCTACGTGTTTGGTAGGGTGCACTAAGCTTACTCAAAAATCCACACGAGGCGCTACGGTGAAATAGTAGGATGATTTCCAGATAAAACCTCTATAGCACGCTGATAATGATCTATATTTTATACTAGAAATCTACCTGTATATTTGGGTTTAAGGTCATAACCCTACTGATTTCCCCGTTATATTTTTGAACAAAAGCATCGTAAGTAGTGAATTAACTATATCTCAATGATTACGTAAATAGTTAAGTCATAAACGTGCTATATTTTGAAATATATTTTCTTCTTGTAGTTTTCCCTAACTATCTATTAAATATCGACTTGATCCGCATTCAGTAAGAAAATTCGTGGTAAAAAATTCTTATTTATTATCCCAAAAACACACTATGAGTTTTTATCTTAGGCGCCTGGGTGGAATGGAAAACTTTTCCCCCTAAATTCCGATAAAGGTTATACTCCCTTTAAAGGGAATATAACCTCAGGTATTTGGTGTGGAACACCAACGTTTGCAGCTCTGGCCACTCATGCCTTTGGCTTTAAAAATGTTTGGCGCCACTGTACAGGATAATTTTAAAAATTGAAGTGGTCTTCCATAAAGATTGCTTTGCGGGTTATATTCCCTTTAAGACCTATAATGGATCGCGCTTTACTAAAGTATCGCTTATTTAGGAGATCATACTAGTGGGCTAAGTACACTCGGACGTTCTAAGTAACCTGAATGTGCTCTTTATTGTTGGTAATCTTAGCTCTAGCCTAACTTTCTCTTTCCGGGGAATTTCGGAAACCACATTTATTCCGACCTTCTGCTATCAACAATTTATTCATTTTCAGATTTTACTTTTACATTGGAAGTTAGGGAGGCTATTTATGTATTGAAGGCAAATAAATTTATTATTTCTTGAAACGTTCATTACTTTCCTAGACAAAACACAGACGGCTCTGTTTATTAATATCTTCTAGACTAAACCGTGCCAAGGTATTCTCACAAATACCAAAAGTAAATTTCTTAAATCTTGAAGCTTTCTTTAGGTTCCTAGATTAAACAGAGAGGGCTCTGTTTATTAATATCTTCTAGACAAAAACGTGTAATATTCTCACAATTACCAGAAGTAAAGTTCTTATATCTTAAAGCTATAAGAACATAGAGGGCTCTGTTTAAGTATTAATATCTTCTAGACTAAACCATGCAAAGGTATTCTCACAAATACCAAAAGTAAATTTCTTAAATCTTGAAGCTTTCTTTAGGTTCCTAGATTAAACAGAGAGGGCTCTGTTTATTAATATCTTCTAGACAAAAACGTGTAATATTCTCACAATTACCAGAAGTAAAGTTCTTATATCTTAAAGCTATAAGAACATAGAGGGCTCTGTTTAAGTATTAATATCTTCTAGACTAAACCATGCAAAGGTATTATCACAAATACCAAAAGTACATTTCTTAAATCTTGAAGCTTTCTTTAGTTTCCTAGACTAAACATAGAGGGCTCTGTTTATTAATATCTTCTAGAATAAACGGTGCAAAGGTATTATCACCACTACCAGAAGTAAATAAATAAATTTACTTCTGCAAATTCGTGATTAGACTAGCGTAATTATATGATTTTCTATTAACTTTTGGTTTTCAGAGTACACTTTGTCAAATTCCAAAACCTCGTGGGAACACGCGAATAGTATTTGTAAAGCGGGAAATGCGGAATTACTGTGTTATGACTCGAAGGAACTGACCACCTTGTCCGAGAAACTGCCCGTCCTCGAGGACCGGGAAGTCTGGCTGGGCTCCATCTGCGGAAGGTATGTACTGTCAAGAACGTATTTAGGTCTACCGAGAACGTACGAGTCTTCCACGTCCGCCGTCGTGGCCTGCTGCCTTAGCACCTAGCTCGAACGAGCGGAAAAATTAACATTTTCCAAATAGCTGTTTTTGTAAAATACGGGAGGTCACGTGTAAATGTTTTTTTTCTACGTCACTAGCTATATTTATTGAAGATAGAGAGCACGCGCTCGAGTTGATAAAGATTTTGGAATTTGAAGTTCACGTGCGAAACGCGCGTGCCCATAAAGTACGAAAAAGCTTAAAGCAAGTGGCGGCTCTATCATTGCCACCTGTATTATGGAAAATTCCCTGTTATTAGAGATGGCCATGAATCTATCTGATTCTTCGAAAAAAAAGCGACTTTAATGTAGAGCGTGGTGCCATCTATTTATTGCAAAGATAGTTAAATTTAAAATAGCCAAATAATAACGTGGTCAGAGAGCCATTGTAGAGTATTATAGTTAGACAACTTATACTCTATTTAAGGGACTTAACCTTAATCCTATATCCCATGTAAAAATATTGTTTATAAATGCTGGAATCTATGTTATTGACCAATTTACAAACGATCCAATCAACGCGAGGGGTACCTATAAGTACCACCTTTTTGATTTCAACTCTAGCGACATCTATTGAAAAAAGAGCACGTCGGGCCGCCACTAGCTTTAAAGCAAGTACTAGCTCTTTTATCAACTGATGTCGCTATCGTCTAAATCAAAACAAGATACTTAAGCTACATTTTGACCCAAAAGGCGGGATATAAAAGTACCCCTTGCGTTGATTGGTTCGATTTTAAATTTGAAATTATTTAAATTATAGTCATTTATTAACAATATATTTATATGGGATATATAATTTAAGTTAAAATTCCACTAAGTGGAGTATAAGTTGTCTAATTTTAATTCTTCGACGACGTTATCGTTTCGCTATTTTGAATTTTAGCTTCCTTTTCCATTAATAGATGGCACCACACTCTCCGTTAAAGTCGTTTTTTTCGTAGAACCGGGTAGATGCATCGCATTATTTAATAACAATGGCCTTATTATAATACAGATGGCAATGATAGAGCCGACAGTCGCTTTAAGCTTAATTGTGACGGAGATAAAACATTTTACAGCTTAATTTTTTGGTTTTATTTTATGGAAACACCTACTGTATAGCGCCATCTGGAATCGATTCTAAGAACGTTTTTTTTATCTTTCGAGAAATAATAACTTATAATTTAGCTCGTGCAAAAATAGTTTTGGTTGAAATCTAGAATTGTAACTCTGGTAATCTATTCTTGGAGGAGAGAAGTATTCTGGAGTGGAAAAGTCGGGCGGCACCTGCGGCTTTGTAAAATTCCCATCATGCTCTTTTTGGTCGGACGTCATCAAGCCAGAATGATGGCAGATAAAGCTGACGTCCGACCAAAAACCGGTTTAACCGGGGTAGTCTGGGTAATTCTAACAGCAATAGGCGGGAAAGGACGTTCTTATTACCGCTATGGGATTTTCCACTCCAGAATACTTCCCTCCTCCAAGATCTATTAATTTGATTTGGGTCGGCAACGGCGTTTCTTGAAAATCAGCCCGGCGGCGGCGGCGTGAAGGGGCAAAGCTAAGGTTTCTCCCCCTTTTGAAAATTTGGAATAAAAAGAAAAAGAAAATTCGGCCACGTGTCATCATTGTTTTACAAAACCACTCCTTATGTTTTGAAATTAATATGAATATCTTGATCTAAATCGAAATCGTGGCCGCAAGACGCGCTCACGGCCAAAGTCAATTTCAATAGGAATAACTCAAAACAATTTCCAACGCCAGAGACAGATGGCGCCACCGATAAAGTTTCTATCTTTTAAGAAATGTTCTCGAAATAAAGAGGTTTAAACTGTAACTCTTACAGTAAATATTCCCAACTCAATGGTTTGCTTTTCATAATTTTTCGAAGGAAAATCCTTTAATTATAGTCCCTGGCAGATGGCGTTACTGTTTGAATTTGAATTAAGAATTTTAGTTTGATTTATCATGAAACAAGGTCTCATTGAATGAGTTTTCTTTGGAAATGTTATACAGAGGCATACTTTCGAGCGATTTTGTTAAAGAGTAATAGCGTTTTCCATTTGACTGCTCTCGAGCACTCTAGATCGCTCTGATCAACATTTTATGTTCCATTAGCGTGCTCGGATCTGCTCCGATCAATTTTCGCGTGTTCCATTTCCCGCTCTCGGGTGCTCCGAGATCCCCCCAAACCGATCTGCCGATTTCGACAGATCAACGGATCGAGATCGAGATTGGAGCAAATTTTCGCGTGTTCCTTCTAGATTTTTTGGCAAAATGGCAGACCAAGACGCGAAAATTTAAATTACTGGCAGACGAAAAACAACAAATAGCGGGAATATGCTAATGCAATAATCCATTTGCGGTTTTACTCTAGTCGATTGGGGCGAGATCTATGACGTCAGAGACAGATTCAGAGCGAATCTTGAGCAATAAAATGGAAAACTCTATAAGTTGCGAATTATTCGTTACCGCCTTAATTTTGTTATTAAACGAAGCGCTTATGTTTAAAGTACCCAAATATAAAGGTTCGTTGTTTTCCTCTTCGTAGTTAATTAGTAATAATTAGTAGAACAAAACAATTTTAATTTTAGCGTGGTGATTGACGTCATTGACTACACGTTATTTATCATTGGCCGCTATCCCCAACATAGAGTTTATAGTCCAAGAGCCCATGACAAAATAAGCATGTGATAAGGTGCACGATGGGTCAAGGTATTTTTTAATTAGGATAGTGATTTGTAACAAAGAACTGTTTGTCTTACGGGTCAAAGTGGGGGCTTTCCGGAAATACGAACCACGTGACGTCACTTCCGGTGACCTTGAAATTTGATATGACCTGGTATTGGTATCATTCGATTGGTCTCAACGTGCTCTTACCAAATATCGCTAAATTAACCTTCAAATCTGAACCAAGAGGCGTATAAGATTAAAGAACTAATTTCGAGCCCCTCCCAAATTTACATGTATAAGACAAAATGACTTTTTTAGTCTTATACGCCGTTTGGTTCAGATTCGAAGGTTAATTTAGCGATATTTGGTAAGAGCACGTTGAGACCAATCGAATGATACCAATATCAGGTCATATAAAATTTCAAGGTCACCGGAAGTGACGTCACGTGGTTCGTATTTCCGGAAAGCCCCCACTTTGACCCGTAAGACAAACAGTTCTTTGTTACAAATCACTAACCTAATTAAAAAATACCTTATCACATGCTTATTTTGTCATGGGCTCTTGGACTATTAGGCCTGTATATAAAATGTAGATTCCGTGGTCAAATCCCAAAACTATCCTATAAAATTATGGGATTCTACTACCGAATTTTGTACGTGGGTGCTTACATCTAGTAGTAACAAACACAAGGAGAACGCAGCTAGCCTTTAAACACGCTAACGCCGTGTTGGGTACAAATTTCATTTGACTAGCCTTTACGCTGAACGTTTTACGGGCGTGGGGGAAGACAATTTCCCTTAGAGCGCGCGCTAAATTGGCATCGCCATATTATCTAGAAAGGATATAACAAGAATCATCTTGGTAGGATAGTATATATTGTCTACCAGATGCAGTGGGAAAAATTCAGACGGAACCACAGTCCATGACGTCACGAACTAGGCGCGATAAAATTATCGTTCAGTATAAAAGCCGCAGCTTGGCACTGCACGTAAATTTAATTTTAATACTAAATATATTTAACAACGGTATTTCGTCAAGTGAGTTACATTTTCGGAAAACCCATCATCAAATGAACGAGAAAAATATAAAGTAGTTCAGTTTCTATTCCGAAAATCTATTTGCAACTTTCTCTTTAATTACGCTATGGACTCGCATGTTCTCGGTAACCATCGTTCTTGGCGTTTTAATTTACAAGTAACGATGTAATTCGACAGGGAGGAGAGCAAGTGCATGACCTTTAATTTCGAGGCGACGAACTGGGGCCACGACTGTTCCAAGTCCAGGAGCTTTGTCTGCAAGAGAAAAATTAAAAGCAAGTACAACCCGATTTTAAAAGATGTTACTCGCGAGTATTTGAGGTCTAATTCGAAGGTATTTTCCGTAGAAAAAGGCGATGACTGGTGTCCAGGGATGGTCCAGTGGGGTGTTAAATGGCCGAGTACTCCGAGAGGTCAAACGGTCAAGCGAGTTTGCCCCAGCTCCAGTTTGGTCACTTCGAAGCAAGATGGTATACTTCGATAATTACGTTCTTACATACGCCACGCGCTTATTGGTCGCTGTGTGTAACCATAAGATTATAATAACTGCTAAGACCAGATATGACATTCACGTTTATCCTCAGTGTTTAGGTTATGTAGGCGAAGTTTAATGCCCTTTAAAATATTTTTGTTATTGATGTTTATAACCTCTTGCAGTACCCACTGGAAGTTCTTCATGGTTTTGCAACTCCATAACGGGACAATGGACCCCAGAGTCGCCCAACGTGGACAACTGTCTTTCTTCCGGTATTGATTGGGCTTCATTCATGCAGCAGGTAATGGTTTTTTGTCCTATTTTCCTCAACTTTAACATGAACACTGTCCTATCCTCAACTTTTATATTACTATTGTTCTATCTTCATCTTTAATATTAACATTCTTCTATCCTCAACTTTAATGTTAACATTGTCCTATCCGCATATTTAATATTAACATTATCCTATCCTCATCTTAAATATTAACATTATCCTATCCTCAACTTTAATATTAACATTGTCCTATTCTCATCTTTAGTATTAACATTCTCCTACCCTCAACTTTAATATTAACATTGTCCTATCCTCATCTTTAATATTATCCTATCCTCATATTTAATATTAATATTATCCTATTATCAACGTTAATATTAATTAATTTAATTTTTAATTTTATGTTAATATTACCATTGTCCTATCCTCATATTTAATATCAACATCATACTATTATCAACGTTAATATTAACATTGTCCTAGCCTCAACTTTAATATAAACAAGGTCCTATCGTCATCTTTAATAATAACATTTTCCTATTCTCATCTTTAATATTAACATTGTCCTATCCTCATCTTTATATTAATATTGTTCTATCCTCAACTTTAATATTAACATTGTAATATCCTAATCTTTAATATTAACATTATCATATCCTAATCTTTAATATTAACATTATCCTATCCTCATATTTCATATTAATATTATCCTATTATCAACGTTAATATTAACATTGTCCTATCCTCATATTTAATATTAACATCATCCTTTTATCAACGTTAATATTAACATTGCCCTATCCTCAACTGTAATATAAACATGATCCTATCATCATCTTTAATAATAACATTTTCCTATTCTCATCTTAAATATTAGCATTGTCCTATCCTCATCTTTATTATTAACATTGTCCTATCCTCATCTTTAATATTAACATTGTCCTATCCTCATCTTTAATATTAACATTGTCCTATCCTCATCTTTAATATTAACATTATCCTAACCTCATCTTTATATTAATATTGTTCTATCCTCAACTTTAATATTAACATTGTAATATCCTAATCTTTAATATTAAGATTGTCCTAGCCTCATCTTTAATATTAACATTGTCCTATCCTCATCTTTAATATTTACATTGTCATATCCTAATCTTTAATATTAACATTGTCCTATCCTCATCTTTAATATTTACATTGTCATATCCTAATCTTTAATATTAACATTGTCCTATCCTCATCTTTAATAGTAACATTTTCCTATTCTCATCTTTAATATTAACATGGTCCTATCGTCATCTTTAATATTAACATGGTCCTATCGTCATCTTTAATATTAACATGGTCCTATCGTCATCTTTATATTAATATTGTTCTATCCTAATCTTTAATATTAACATTATCATATCCTAATCTTTAATATTAACATTATCCTATCCTCATATTTAATATTAATATTATCCTATTAGCAACGTTAATATTAACATTGTCCTATCCTCATATTTAATATTAACATCATCCTTTTATCAACGTTAATATTAACATTGCCCTATCCTCAACTTTAATATTAACATTGTATTATCCTAATCTTTAATATTAAGATTGTCCTAGCCTCATCTTTAATATTAACATTGTCCTATCCTCATCTTTAATATTTACATTGTCATATCCTAATCTTTAATATTAACATTGTCCTATCCTCATCTTTAATAGTAACATTATCCTATCCTCATATTTAATATTAACATTATCCTATTATCAACGTTAAAATTAACATTGTTCTATCCTCAACTTTAATAATAACATTGTCCTATCCTAATCTTTAATATTAACATTATCCTATCCTCAACTTCTATATTAATTCCGGTGTCGACGTCGAAGGTGTGGGAAAGGAACATCACTGAGAGTAGTCGGACTTTAATCAAGCTCATTTACAAGTGTAAATTTCCGGGAGATATCGTCAATGCTGTCGAAGGCGTCAACAAAATTCTGCACAGGTCGCAAAGTCTCAATTCTTCCGAGTTTCAAAACTTATTTCCCGTTGTTGGTGACGATATTGTCGTTGCGGCTGACGTACTGATAGACAAGAAACCCTCTTGGGTGCAACTTCACGAAGTTAGTGTACAAATTATGTATTAACAAAAGTATATAAGAACGAGAGAAGTAAGATTATATTGTTAACGTTATTCACTTGAAACACTCTTGAAAACCTCCCATGTAAGCCACGCCAAGTGTATATATATAATAATAAAAAAAATCAGCTAGGCTAATACCCTTGGCACCACCTTCGGCCTAAGTCAACAATCGATTTTTAAAGCCATTAATTCAGTTGGCTGGGTTACAATGCGTAGGAGGGTGGTGGCAAGCCCTTCATGCCACGCGAGCTGACAGCTCCCTATACTAAATATTACGGTATTACCTTTAATCTCAACAAGTTTTTACGGAGCTTAATTCCAAGTCGTCGACACGCGGTAATCACTGCCAGGAATCCATGGGTACGTTCAGTAGAGCTCATCGACTAAAAAGCGCTGTTTCTTTAAAACTGTAACCGCTGAGCTCTGTCGTCATAATGACGTAGAAATTTGTTGAACGGGTATTGTTTAGTAATCGATTCTTTTTAAAATGGCGGCAAATAATTTTTCCGGGCAAGAAAATCGAAAAAAACGAAAACTTCTGTATTTGATCGTAAATGAACTTGTTACCGATGAAATAATTGAAAATGGTGGTGTTAATATTTGTTACACTCCTAACTATTCTAAAAAAACTAAAAATTGCGCCGCATTAATTGCAACAACATTCACTAATTCTAAGCCTCGGTCTAGACCTGTAAGAATAACAGACTATGTGGAAAGTGTAGTACCATATTATACAGAAAAAGATTTTAAATCTCATTTTCGAATGAGCAGGACCGCTGTTGAAGTAAGTTAGATATTTATCTCGACTCTTTCGTTCAACATAACTCTTTGCCTTCATTTAATAACTTGTTTTCATTAGGAATTAATCAACATTTATGGAACTGCGGTAGCTTCTGAAAAACTGTACATCACTATATCTATCCAAAAAAGGATATTAGTTTCATTATGGTTGCTGGCAACTCCGGAGTCATTTAGAAGCATTGGGGATCGTTTTGATCTTTCCAAGGGAAATGCACACTTTGTTTTCATTGAATTTGTTAGAATTGTGTCAAGATTAAGACAACAATACATTACGTGGCCTACAGAGGTAACAATGAATACTACAATGACAGTTTGCGAGACAAAATATGATTTCCCTGGAACTATTGGAGCGGTTGATGGCTGCCACATTGACATTAAGGAGCCTACTGTAGATAAAAACTCCTATTACAATCGTAAGAAGAGAACTTCAGTTTTATTACAAGGTAAATAAATTTACGATTTTAGTTTTTGAATCTTACTAATTTTTCTGTAAAATTACAGGAATTTGTAATGAAACTCTTCTTTTTATTGATTGTTGTGCTGGATGGCCTGGCTCTGTCCACGATGCTAGAATGTGGCGTTCTAGTACCATCTACGAATGTCTCAGAAATGGCTCAAGGAATGTGTCTAATGGGCATGTGTTGGGTGATAGTGCATATCCCCTTGATTTGTTCCTTATGACTCCTTTTAAAGAAAATGGTCATAGAACAAATCAACAAATTGCGTACAATACCCGCCATAGCTCAGCCAGGCAAATGATCGAACGTGCATTCGCATTGTTAAAGGGTCGTTTCCGAAGGTTGAAATATCTGGACATGTCCTTATTAGCTGAAATCTCGGAAGTCATAATGACTGCGTGCATATTACATAACTTCATTTTGAGACTTGATGGAGATGACGATGTGGGTGACTACATAGATGAAAATTTTGACAACGTGACAGCAGAAATTGTGCAAGAAGCTGACAATGCTAATGCAGATGCTGCAAAAGCAAAACGTAATGAAATTACTGTAAATATAACGCCCCTAAGAGAACTGCTTACATGACATTTCATGTCACATTGGAAGGTAGTATCACTGGTACTGACTTTAAACCAATATTAGTCTATAACCATTAAATATGAAGTCAAAATTTAGCTGCATTTAAAATCATTTAATTAAAATCGATGTATATCTCAAATTAATAATTTGTTCATTAAAACTACCTCATACCCCTGAAAATGGCACAATAACGTGACCAAAACTAGTCGGGTTGAACATTTTAAATTTTAAATAAACTTTTTGTGCACTTAAAATTTTTTTATTTTATTTTTCAACTCGTCATAATTTACAAATTTGATCTTTTATTTAAATCACATATTTATTAGTGAGTCCACCATTTTTGTTAAAGTTTCATTTTTGGTATCAAGCCTTTTTAACAGTTCGGTTTGAAAAGTTTCGGTTTTCTGAATAGCAAGTTTCTCTATTTCCTCATTTCTCTTGGACCACTCTAAGAACCACTCTGGAGGTTCTTGGGAGGGTTTGACTTTTCTCTTCTTTATTTCTTGTACAACAATGGTTGTATCCATGGTTTTTAATGTGGATGATGAAGAATGTAGCGAAGGCGATGAGGAGTGTAGCGAAGGAGACGAGGAGTGTAGCGAAGGAGACGAGGAGTGTAGCGAAGGCGACGAGGAGTGTAGCGAAGGCGAGGAGGAGTGTAGCGAAGGCGACGAGGAGTGTAGCGAAGGCGATGAGGAGTGTAGCGAAGGTGATGAGGAGTGTAGCGAAGGCGATGAGGAGTGTAAGGAACGCGATGAGGAGTGTAGGGAACGCGATGAGGAATGTTGCGAAGATGTAGAGTATTTATTTTGGACCGGGGAGCTACATCTTGACACGTTACCACTAGTTGATGCTAAATAAAATAAGAGTGATAATTACCTTAAAAATTATAAACAAACATTCTAACTCATTAATTACCAGTAGGTGATTCACCTATTGAGTTTAATAAATTTACAGGTGCTATTGCATGGTCAGTGCTAAATATGTCATCCATTTCATCATAAAAAGGCCAAGTTTGTTTGCCTTGGCCACTTTTGTTGGATTTGTCTTTCACTTTCCTGTAGCTGTAACAAAAATTAAAATATATTTATTACAACCATCTTATTTGAAAATAAAATTCCATAAACAACTTACGTTCCTTTAAGGTTCCTAAATTTAATATCGCAGTCATCAGCAGTCCAATTATATCCTTTCTCCTTCATTTGCTCGCCTATTTTCCTCCAGATATTTTTTTTCTTTCTGGCATTGTCTATTTCATCCTTATGATTGGAATACAAACTTATCAATAACAGTGTTGATTTTGTATCCCATCTACTAGAAGAACCTATGGATACAAAACATTGATTGTAAAGATATTAGGATTTTGGGAGTAAACTAAATAGTTTACCATTTAATTCATCGTTTTCTGTAGGTGTGTTCATTTCATCACTCTCTTGCTCTTGACTGATAAAACCAAAACCATCATCTTTTGGACTTTTCTTAACATTTATTGGTTTTCCACATTTTGTTTCTTCTAAAATGTTCTTTTTTTTAAGATCTGTAATTACATTTTGTTTCTGTATGCCGGTTGATTGTGGTTGATTCAATACGTTTTTTTCATTTGTTGAACTTTTTTGTTTTGGTGGTAATCTTTGAGGTTTTACACCAATTAATTTAGCTTGCTTCAAACAAAAATTAGCAAAGGTTTTGTCTGAAATAAATGTTATACAAAATGTCTCAATAGATATTACTAATTGAAGCAGCGTTTTAAAAGGCTCTGATGCAGATATGCACCTTGCACCACACGGTAAAATGCCAAGGCTTAACATTTCACAAAAGAATACATTCATACAAATTCTGTAGGAAAACTAGTATCAATAAAATTACAAACAATAACATACCTCTTACAATTCTAGCGTGATCAGCAGGTCTGACAGCAATTAAATAGAACGTTTCGTGAGAATCCTGGAGTGCAATTTGCATTAATTGATCCGCCATTTTCCATTAAACCAACGCGTTTGACCAAACTTTGACGTCACGATGACTAAAAAACCGACTCTTCGAGCCGATGACTTCGATGAGTTATCGATAAGCATCGTGACGTCAACACCGGAAACGAGAAAAAGCGTACAGTAGAAAATTGGTGTCAGCGCTTACTCATCGCTGTCAGCGATGAGCTCTACTGAACGTACCCCATAGCTCTACTTGGAATGCTTATCGCGGCAGATTTTCTTCTCTATGTGGCTGACGGTCTTTTTGACGTCACAATGTTAACTTAACAAACAACTACGTGAGAGGGGAGCGTGCGCAAAGGGAATTTTTTTCTAACGTAGGCGGGGTCAAAGCCGTCATATTGATCTTACCATTCGCGATACAGCAGGATAAGCATTCCAAGTAGAAGTATGGATTCCTGACAGCCTCGAGGTAGCATTTATATCCTCGGTTGAATACTTTTCTCTTAAAGATATCATATACTTTTGATTTTAATGAAAGAAAATTTATAATAAATGGTCTAAAACCGTTAGTTTCAACGGGTGAGTCAAATTGATGAATTGATGGATTTGGTTGAGGAAACTGGCTTCCGTCTCTCGAAGATAGCCGGCCAGCCCAGAAGAATTTTGAAAAGGAAGAATATAAGTTAGTTTGGCTAATATCCCAGATATTTAAAGGTTGACTAGTGTCTAATCGAAATGAATCGTAGTTCTGGAAGTACTGCGGAACGTGTCTTCTGGGGCTCGGCTGAGCTTCCCGGACGCCAGTTGCTGGAATGTGACCAATGGTACCTTCGGCTACATCACCCTACCGCCGCTACTGAACCGCCCCGGAAAGGATGACCGGGTGGTCTTTACCTGGTACGATGGTCTGGTCGATATATTACCCAATGAAGCCCAGTCTTTTAGAAACAGGTAAGATTTGTTTGTCCCTTTATTCAATTTCTAATGTAGTTACTGTTCAATTTATGACCTAATTAGTGTTCATTTTATGACCTAATTAGCGTTCATTTTATGACCTAATTAGCGTTAAATTTACGACCTAATTATCGTTCAATTTATGACCTAATTAGCATTCAATTTATGACCTAATTAGCGTTCAATTTATGACCTAATTAGCGTTCAATTTATGACCTAATTAGCGTTCAATTTATGACCTAATTAGCGTTCAATTTATCACCTAATTAGCGTTCAATTTATGACCTAATTAGCAATCAATTTTTGACCGAACTAATGGTAAATTAATGACATTAGTAATTTGTTTTTGACGAAATGTGTGTTTAATTTATAACCTAATTTGTTAGATATTTGACCTAAGACGTTTTGAATTTATGACCTAATAATGGTTAAATATTTGACCAAAGACGATTTGCATTTATGACCTAATAATGGTTACATATTTGATCTAAGACGTTTTTCATTTATGACCTAATAATAGTTACATATTTGATCTAAGACGTTTTTCATTTATGACCTAATAATAGTTACATATTTGACCCAAGACGTTTTGCATTTATCATCTATTTTTTGTTAAATACATTAACCTAATTATTGTGAAATATTTCACTTAATTGTTACATGTATCATCTAATTAGATCAACCTAATTATTGTGAAATATTTAACCTAATTAGTGATAAATATTTGACATATTTAATGTTAAATTAATGACTTAATTGGTGTTAAATTTGTCATTAATTAATGTTAATTAAATTACTTAATTGGTGTTAAATTTGTCATTAATTAGTGTTAATTAAATGCCTTAATTGGTGCTAAATTTGTAATTTATTAATGTTAATTAAATTACGTAATTAGTGTTAAATTTATCAATAATTAATGTTACATTTGTCATTAATTCGTGTTAAATTTTTCGTTAATTAGTGTTTAATTTATGACCTAATTACTTTTCAATTTCTGACCTAATTATCGTTCAATTTATGACCTAATTATCGTTCAATTTACGACCTAATTAGCGTTCAATTTATGACCTAATTAGTGTTCAATTTATGACCCAATTAGTGTTAAATTTATGACCCAATTAGTGTTCAATTTATGACCTAATTAGCGTTCAATTTATGACCTAATTAGCGTTCCATTTATGACCTAATTAGCGTTCAATTTATGACCAAATAATTAGCGTTCCATTTATGACCTAATTAGCGTTCCATTTATGACCTAATTAGCGTTCCATTTATGACCTAATTAGCGTTCCATTTATGACCTGATTAGCGTTCCATTTATGACCTAATTAGCGTTCCATTTATGACCTGATTAGCGTTCCGTTTATGACCTAATTAGCGTTCCATTTATGACCTAATTAGCGTTCCATTTATGACCTAATTAGCGTTCCATTTATGACCTAATTAGCGTTCCATTTATGAACTAATTAGCGTTCCATTTATGACCTAATTAGCAATCAATTATTGACCGAACTAATGGTAAGTTAATCATCTAATTGGTGTTAAATGTATGACGTAATTGTTGTTAAGTTTATCATCTAATTAGTGTTAAATGTATGACGTAATTATTGTTAAGTTTATCATCTAATTAGTGTTAAATGTATGACGTAATTATTGTTAAGTTTATCATCTAATTAGTGTTAAATGTATGACGTAATTATTGTTAAGTTTATCATCTAATTAGTGTTAAATGTATGACGTAATTATTGTTAAGTTTATCATCTAATTAGTGTTAAATGTATGACGTAATTATTGTTAAGTTTATCATCTAATTAGTGTTAAATGTATGACGTAATTATTGTTAAGTTTATCATCTAAATAGTGTTATAATAATTCCGTTTTAGATCTCTCAATTCGGCGGTTGTCGGAGCCAGCATTCCAGATCGCGATGCACTGAATGTTTCCGAGTACATGGTTCAAATTTTGCTCAAGCATAAAGTCCCCGGTGCCAAGAACCCAATATGCGTCTACTGGACACGATATTGGTAAGCCTTTGTGCGTTTGTGTTTGGGGGTGTGCGTGTTTGATAGCGTTTTGCCCTTTTTAGCCACACCCCTCTAGTTATAGAGGGATTGAGGCTGTTAGATTCACTCTTGATAGTCCAAGAGCTCATGACAAAATAAGCATGTTTTAAGCTACACGATGGGTCAAGGTATTTTTTAATTAGGTTAGTGATTTGTAACAAAGAACTGTTTATCTTACGGGTCAAAGTGGGGGCTTTCCGGAAATACGAACCACGTGACGTCACTTCCGGTGACCTTGAAATTTGATATGACCTGATATTGGTATCATTCGATTGGTCTCAACGTGCTCTTACCAAATATCGCCAAATTAACCTTCAAATCTGAACCAAGAGGCGTATAAGATTAAAGAACTAATTTCGAGCCCCTCCCAAATTTACATGTATAAGACAAAATGACTTTTTTAGTCTTATACGCCGTTTGGTTCAGATTCGAAGGTTAATTTAGCGATATTTGGTAAGAGCACGTTGAGACCAATCGAATGATACCAATATCAGGTCATATAAAATTTCAAGGTCACCGGAAGTGACGTCACGTGGTTCGTATTTCCGGAAAGCCCCCACTTTGACCCGTAAGACAAACAGTCCTTTGTTACAAATCACTAACCTAATTAAAAAATACCTTGACCTATCGTGTAGCTTATCACATGCTTATTTTGTCATGGGCTCTTGGACTATGACGTTATCGGTGGTGATGGTGGTGGCGGTGAATACACCGCGGCGCTAGCTCCGAAAGGCACTCCGCGAAAAGTAGAGTACTCATCAACGGCACTCGATAAAAATTTTATTTATTGGTCGTTTGATCAATATTATTTCCCTATATCTAACTATACCAGTGTCGAAACTTTGTTGTTGATCAAAGGGCTTTTGTTTCGCCCCCCCCCCTCCCCCCGAATGAAAAACTCTCTCAGGTGTTTGGTCCCTCGGGGGCCCGTAACTTTGCGCTCTTGATTTCTAAGCGACAACTGAGGTAACAAATATGAACTATACGTCCATGAATGGGGTATGAAAAACTATCTCAGGCGTGATACCCGTTTGGGCCCTCGGGGGCCGGTAACTTTGAGCCCTTGATTTATCAGCGACCACAGAGGCCACAATTACGATAATAAAGGGCAGAAGTGAGGCTGCTATTATGGCATGTGTCATCTTGTCTGCTAGCTTAGCACACTATATCTATAGATTTAGGAAATAACGAAGCGATAATATTTTTAGAGGTCGGTAACGGTTAATCATTATCCATGTTTAAATTGATTTTTTTCGGGGAAAAAAATGTAAACAAAGAAATTCACCGGTTAATATTTCGGAAAATGTTTAAAAAACATGTATTATTCGTAAAATTTGAGCTTTTTAGCGAAGAAAACGTCGTTTTTCCGATTAATTTTCCAAATTTATCAAAAAATTAATCGGATAATATAAATTACTTGATTAAAACATTTTACGAATAATTTTGAGAGCTTTATCTATTGAATAAAAGTTAACCATCACCGACCTCTAAATATTTTATATTAAATTGTTCCGAGCGATGTAGCGAAAAACTACTCATCATAGAGAAATTCTAAAACCACCAACGGATTCAAATATTCGATCTTTCAAAATTTATTTCTGGTCTGTAAAGCTTACGGGATAACCAGGACCTCTACCCTATTCAATACATTTTCTTTATTGTTAAAGTAATCTTAAAGAAAACTACGTTTTTCACAACAGGAATAGTTGGAATTCCGTCGGCTGTCAGGTCTTCGAGACTAACGACACTCATACGCTTTGCGTCTGCGACCACTTGACCAATTTCGCGGTGTTGATGGATGTCAATTGCTCCACGTGCCGCCTCAACAACATCCACAAAATTACTCTCAGAGTCATATCCGTCATCGGCTGCTGTATTTCTATCCTGTTTCTCTTCGTCACCGTGGTCATCCTGTGCCGCTTCAGGACCTTGAGGAACGTCAAAAATACTATTCACAAGAATCTCTCCGTCTGTTTGCTCGTGGGGGACGTAGTCCTTCTGATTGGCATGGACCGAACCGAAACTAGAGTAGGCTTACGCGTGGTTTTACTTCCGAGGTGCTGATCCCTTCGCCTACTCGGTGTACACGCCATCCTGAAAAATACGCGTAATTTCAATGCTATCAACTTAATCTTCGGCACTCCTAGTGATATCGCATATTCCGAGCTATCTCTACGTACTCTTCACGTAATATCGACATACTCCCCATAATCTTTACGTACTCGACTTAATCTTTACTTACTAATTGTACTCTTGGCGTAATCATTACTTACTAAGTGTTCTCTTCGCGTAATCTTCACTTACTAAGTGTTCTTCTCGCGTAATCTTCACTTGATAAGTGTAATCTTTGCGTAATCTTTACTTACTAAGTGTTCTCTTCGCGTAATCTTCACTTGCTAAGTGTACTCTTTGCGTAATCTTTACTTACTAAGTGTTCTCTTCGCGTAATCTTCACTTACTAAGTGTTCTCTTCGCGTAATCTTCACTTACTAAGTGTTCTCCTCGCGTAATCTTCACTTACTAAGTGTTCTCCTCGCGTAATCTTCACTTACTAAGTGTTCTCTTCGCGTAATCTTCACTTACTAAGTGTTCTCTTCGCGTAATCTTCACTTACTAAGTGTTCTCTTCGCGTAATCTTCACTTGCTAAGTGTACTCTTTGCGTAATCTTTACTTACTAAGTGTTCTCTTCGCGTAATCTCCACTTACTAAGTGTTCTCTTCGCGTAATCTTCACTTACTAAGTGTTCTCTTCGCGTAATCTTCACTTACTAAGTGTTCTCCTCGCGTAATCTTCACTTACTAAGTGTTCTCCTCGCGTAATCTTCACTTACTAAGTGTTCTCCTCGCGTAATCTTCACTTACTAAGTGTTCTCTTCGCGTAATCTTCACTTACTAAGTGTTCTCTTCGCGTAATCTTCACTTACTAAGTGTTCTCTTCGCGTAATCTTCACTTACTAAGTGTTCTCCTCGCGTAATCTTCACTTACTAAGTGTTCTCCTCGCGTAATCTTCACTTACTAAGTGTTCTCTTCGCGTAATCTTAACTTGCTAAGGGTACTCTTTGCGTAATCTTCACTTACTAAGTGTTCTCTTCGCGTAATCTTCACTTGCTAAGTGTACTCTTTGCGTAATCTTTACTTACTAAGTGTTCTCTTCGCGTAATCTTCACTTACTAAGTGTTCTCTTCGCGTAATCTTCACTTACTAAGTGTTCTCCTCGCGTAATCTTCACTTACTAAGTGTTCTCCTCGCGTAATCTTCACTTGCTAAGTGTACTCTTTGCGTAATCTTTACTTACTAAGTGTTCTCTTCGCGTAATCTTCACTTGCTAAGTGTACTCTTTGCGTAATCTTTACTTACAAAGTGTTCTCTTCGCGTAATCTTCACTTACTAAGTGTTCTCTTCGCGTAATCTTCACTTACTAAGTGTTCTCCTCGCGTAATCTTCCCTTACTAAGTGTTCTCCTCGCGTAATCTTCACTTACTAAGTGTTCTCTTCGCGTAATCTTCACTTACTAAGTGTTCTCCTCGCGTAATCTTCACTTACTAAGTGTTCTCTTCGCGTAATCTTCACTTACTAAGTGTTCTCTTCGCGTAATCTTCACTTACTAAGTGTTCTCTTCGCGTAATCTTACCCTTACTAAGTGTACTCTTTGCGTAATCTTCACTTACTAAGTGTTCTTCTCGCGTAATCTTCACTTACTAAGTGTTCTCCTCGCGTAATCTTCACTTACTAAGTGTTCTCTTCGCGTAATCTTCACTTACTAAGTGTTCTCTTCGCGTAATCTTCACTTACTAAGTGTTCTCTTCGCGTAATCTTACCCTTACTAAGTGTATTCTTTGCGTAATCTTCACTTACTAAGTGTTCTTCTCGCGTAATCTTCATTTGCTAAGTGTACTCTTTGCGTAATCTTTACTTACTAAGTGTTCTCTTCGCGTAATCTTCACTTGCTAAGTGTACTCTTTGCGTAATCTTTACTTACTAAGTGTTCTCTTCGCGTAATCTTCACTTGCTAAGTGTACTCTTTGCGTAATCTTTACTTACTAAGTGTTCTCTTCGCGTAATCTTCACTTACTAAGTGTTCTCTTCGCGTAATCTTCACTTACTAAGTGTTCTCCTCGCGTAATCTTCACTTACTAAGTGTTCTCTTCGGGTAATCTTCACTTACTAAGTGTTCTCTTCGCGTAATCTTCACTTACTAAGTGTTCTCTTCGCGTAATCTTCACTTACTAAGTGTTCTCTTCGCGTAATCTTACCCTTACTAAGTGTACTCTTTGCGTAATCTTCACTTACTAAGTGTTCTTCTCGCGTAATCTTCACTTGCTAAGTGTACTCTTTGCGTAATCTTTACTTACTAAGTGTTCTCTTCGCGTAATCTTCACTTACTAAGTGTTCTCCTCGCGTAATCTTCACTTACTAAGTGTTCTCCTCGCGTAATCTTCACTTACTAAGTGTTCTCTTCGCGTAATCTTCACTTACTAAGTGTTCTCTTCGCGTAATCTTCACTTACTAAGTGTTCTCTTCGCGTAATCTTCACTTACTAAGTGTTCTCTTCGCGTAATCTTCACTTACTAAGTGTTCTCTTCGCGTAATCTTCACTTACTAAGTGTTCTCTTCGCGTAATCTTCACTTACTAAGTGTTCTTCTCGCGTAATCTTCACTTGCTAAGTGTACTCTTTGCGTAATCTTTACTTACTAAGTGTTCTCTTCGCGTAATCTTCACTTGCTAAGTGTACTCTTTGCGTAATCTTTACTTACTAAGTGTTCTCTTCGCGTAATCTTAACTTACTAAGTGTTCTCTTCGCGTAATCTTCACTTACTAAGTGTTCTCCTCGCGTAATCTTCACTTACTAAGTGTTCTCTTCGCGTAATCTTCACTTACTAAGTGTTCTCTTCGCGTAATCTTCACTTACTAAGTGTTCTCTTCGCGTAATCTTACCCTTACTAAGTGTACTCTTTGCGTAATCTTCACTTACTAAGTGTTCTTCTCGCGTAATCTTCACTTGCTAAGTGTACTCTTTGCGTAATCTTTACTTACTAAGTGTTCTCTTCGCGTAATCTTCACTTGCTAAGTGTACTCTTTGCGTAATCTTTACTTACTAAGTGTTCTCTTCGCGTAATCTTCACTTGCTAAGTGTACTCTTTGCGTAATCTTTACTTACTAAGTGTTCTCTTCGCGTAATCTTCACTTACTAAGTGTTCTCTTCGCGTAATCTTCACTTACTAAGTGTTCTCCTCGCGTAATCTTCACTTACTAAGTGTTCTCTTCGCGTAATCTTCACTTACTAAGTGTTCTCTTCGCGTAATCTTCACTTACTAAGTGTTCTCTTCGCGTAATCTTCACTTACTAAGTGTTCTCTTCGCGTAATCTTCACTTACTAAGTGTTCTCTTCGCGTAATCTTCACTTACTAAGTGTTCTCTTCGCGTAATCTGCACTTACTAAGTGTACTCTTCGCGTAATCTTCACTTACTAAGTGTTCTTCTCGCGTAATCTTCACTTGCTAAGTGTACTCTTTGCGTAATCTTTACTTACTAAGTGTTCTCTTCGCGTAATCTTCACTTGCTAAGTGTACTCTTTGCGTAATCTTTACTTACTAAGTGTTCTCTTCGCGTAATCTTCACTTACTAAGTGTTCTCTTCGCGTAATCTTCACTTACTAAGTGTTCTCCTCGCGTAATCTTCACTTACTAAGTGTTCTCTTCGCGTAATCTTCACTTACTAAGTGTTCTCTTCGCGTAATCTTCACTTACTAAGTGTTCTCTTCGCGTAATCTTCACTTACTAAGTGTACTCTTTGCGTAATCTTCACTTACTAAGTGTTCTTCTCGCGTAATCTTCACTTGCTAAGTGTACTCTTTGCGTAATCTTTACTTACTAAGTGTTCTCTTCGCGTAATCTTCACTTGCTAAGTGTACTCTTTGCGTAATCTTCACTTACTAAGTGTTCTACTCGCGTAATCTTCACTTGCTAAGTGTTCTCCTAGCGTAATCTTCACTTACTAAGTGTTCTCTTCGCGTAATCTTCACTTGTTAAGTGTACTCTTTGCGTAATCTTCACTTACTAAGTGTTCTACTCGCGTAATCTTCACTTGCTAAGTGTTCTCCTCGCGTAATCTTCACTTACTAAGTGTTCTCTTCGCGTAATCTTCACTTACTAAGTGTTCTCTTCGCGTTATCTTCACTTGCTAAGTGTTCTCTTCGCGTAATCTTCACTTACTAAGTGTTCTCCTCGCGTAATCTTCACTTACTAAGTGTTCTCTTCGCGTAATCTTCACTTGCTAAGTGTACTCTTTGCGTAATCTTTACTTACTAAGTGTTCTCTTCGCGTAATCTTCACTTACTAAGTGTTCTCTTCGCGTAATCTTCACTTACTAAGTGTTCTCTTCGCGTAATCTTCACTTACTAAGTGTTCTCCTCGCGTAATCTTCACTTACTAAGTGTTCTCTTCGCGTAATCTTCACTTACTAAGTGTTCTCTTCGCGTAATCTTCACTTACTAAGTGTTCTCTTCGCGTAATCTTCACTTACTAAGTGTTCTCTTCGCGTAATCTTCACTTACTAAGTGTACTCTTTGCGTAATCTTCACTTACTAAGTGTTCTTCTCGCGTAATCTTCACTTGCTAAGTGTACTCTTTGCGTAATCTTTACTTACTAAGTGTTCTCTTCGCGTAATCTTCACTTGCTAAGTGTACTCTTTGCGTAATCTTCACTTACTAAGTGTTCTACTCGCGTAATCTTCACTTGCTAAGTGTTCTCCTCGCGTAATCTTCACTTACTAAGTGTTCTCTTCGCGTAATCTTCACTTGTTAAGTGTACTCTTTGCGTAATCTTCACTTACTAAGTGTTCTACTCGCGTAATCTTCACTTGCTAAGTGTTCTCCTCGCGTAATCTTCACTTACTAAGTGTTCTCTTCGCGTAATCTTCACTTACTAAGTGTTCTCTTCGCGTTATCTTCACTTGCTAAGTGTTCTCTTCGCGTAATCTTCACTTACTAAGTGTTCTCCTCGCGTAATCTTCACTTACTAAGTGTTCTCTTCGCGTAATCTTCACTTGCTAAGTGTACTCTTTGCGTAATCTTTACTTACTAAGTGTTCTCTTCGCGTAATCTTCACTTACTAAGTGTTCTCTTCGCGTAATCTTCACTTACTAAGTGTACTCTTTGCGTAATCTTTACTTACTAAGTGTTCTCTTCGCGTAATCTTCACTTACTAAGTGTTCTCTTCGCGTAATCTTCACTTACTAAGTGTTCTCCTCGCGTAATCTTCACTTACTAAGTGTTCTCTTCGCGTAATCTTCACTTACTAAGTGTTCTCTTCGCGTAATCTTCACTTACTAAGTGTTCTCTTCGCGTAATCTTACCCTTACTAAGTGTACTCTTTGCGTAATCTTCACTTACTAAGTGTTCTTCTCGCGTAATCTTCACTTGCTAAGTGTACTCTTTGCGTAATCTTTACTTACTAAGTGTTCTCTTCGCGTAATCTTCACTTGCTAAGTGTACTCTTTGCGTAATCTTTACTTACTAAGTGTTCTCTTCGCGTAATCTTCACTTACTAAGTGTTCTCTTCGCGTAATCTTCACTTGCTAAGTGTTCTCCTCGCGTAATCTTCACTTACTAAGTGTTCTCCTCGCGTAATCTTCACTTGCTAAGTGTTCTCTTCGCGTAATCTTCACTTACTAAGTGTTCTCTTCGCGTAATCTTCATTTACTAAGTGTTCTCTTCGCGTAATCTTCACTTACTAAGTGTTCTCCTCGCGTAATCTTCACTTACTAAGTGTTCTCCTCGCGTAATCTTCACTTGCTAAGTGTTCTCCTCGCGTAATCTTAACTTACTAAGTGTTCTCTTCGCGTAATCTTCACTTACTAAGTGTACTCTTTGCGTAATCTTCACTTACTAAGTGTTCTACTCGCGTAATCTTTACTTGCTAAGTCTACTCTTCGCGTAATCTTTACTTGCTAAGTCTACTCTTCGCGTAATCTTTACTTGCTAAGTCTACTCTTCGCGTAATCTTTACTTGATAAGTTTACGCTTCGCGTAATCTTCACTTACTAAGTGCACTATGATAAATTTTCCAAATGTATTTAAATTACTCCGCGAACTCTTTGCCTCAACTCGGTGTCCTCCGAATACACTTAGAGTACTCCGAATACACTTAGAGTACTCCGAGTACTCTTGGTGAACTCCCTGTTTCGGAAATCGACGTAATGGCCAACTTGGGTGATCAGCACCTCGCCCACCTCTTTGACAATTATTGAGGTTTTAATTGCCATTTATCACGACACAGATTGGTTGCGGCATCGCTGCGGGTTTGATACAGTATTTCTTTCTGTCCGCTTTCTGTTGGATGCTCTTGGAGGCCATTCACATTCAATTACTTCTGACCAAAGTCTTTCAGCCCAAACACAGCTATACCAAAAGATATTACTGCTTCGGTTACGGTAAATACCTTGCACCTAGGATTTTTTAATGGTTATTAGATAATTGCAATGTTGACTATTTGCAGGAGTGCCTTTCATAATTCTACTTCCGACTGTTATTTTGCGTTATGAAGATTATGGAACCGCCGAATAGTAATACCTTTTGAAAATAATACCATAAGTTTATAATTACTTCATAAAAGTGTGGCAGTTAACCGAAATAAAATACGCGAAAAAGTAGAAAAGTCCATAGTAAAAAGGTGGCAAAAAAGCTAAACTTTAATAATTTTAAAGTAATGATAAAACTTACGAAATACTCGGATTAATAGGCTTCGAGCTTGGGAAATATAGCGCCATCTGCCCTTATATCAGTCAACTAATTATGTGAAGAAATAGCAGACGACTTTCGGTTGAAACTTTTAGCTGGTGTGCAGAGATAATTTTGAACGAGCAGACGGCTTTCATATATTCAATTTAAAACTCGGTCGGTAGGCGGCGATACTTATGATCAAAATATTAACTACATACGAAGCCTATAGGCTCGGCGTTCGGATAAGAAATTTTACCTTAATTTCTTTTATATCCATATCGAAAATTATCCGAATAAAAACTTAAAACGTATAAAATCCATAAATAGACAGTTAATCGAATTTTTTATGATTTATTGAAATTTTGGCGGTTAATTTATCCATTTCCCCGAGCTCTACAGATTAAAAGGACTTCGAAGGTACAATTAAAACGCGAAACTCGGACCAAATAGATCTTCGAGTCAAAAAAAATTTAAATGGTATTATAATAGCCAGAATTTTCAGCTATGAGTGCAGAGCAGCACGATTTACGAACCTTGAAGTGCAGAGAAGTGGAATTGACGTCATGAACAAAAAGATAAATTAAAATTAGATGGAATTTTATTAGGCAAAAGCTATAGCCACCACCATCCTACGCGTTATAACCCGGCCACCTGAATTAATATGGCTTTAAAAGTCTCTTGATGACTTAGGCCTAAGTTAAGGTGGTGCCCTGGGTATTAGCCTAGCTGATTATTACTGTTATTACTGTTCAGAAGTTGAGATAATTATAAACTTTATGACTGGTAATACCTACTTTTTCTATCAAAATGGTTTTAACATAAGCTATTGTACCTTTTAAGTTGTTGGTTATCACCAAATAGAGGAACTATCTGGAGTTTTAATGGTCCTGTAGCTGTCGTTGTGTTTGTAAGTATACTTGGCGACGTTTGAAGGCTTAGTTTCTAAGTTATGGTATTTATCTTATCAAGTATAACGTGGTGACTTTGGGGATGGCGCTATGGATCAGCCACACTTGCGGACAAAGCAAACTGGACGAACAGTTAGAAGCTGCCAAGTAATTGTTTCATTGTTAAAAAACAGGATATTTTTATGGAAAGGTCAAGGCCTATCTGACATACAGTAAAAAAACAAAAAAAATTATAAATAACTTAAAAATGTTTTTGTTTTGAAATTTCCAATTTCTGTGGAACATTTCTTGTGCAGGGGGACATTTACTAACAACAACTTTCTAATTGGAACCAAATCCGTAAACCCAAAGGTTCTCGAAATAGTTTTTGAATGACCTTGAAGACATGGTTCAAGGTCATTCAATTCTATACTAGTAAATGTCCCCTTGCACGAGGAATGCCATATTATAGATGGCGCCTAACAACAGAGTTATATATTTTTTCCTGGACTAAAACTGACTAATGAGTTGCGCAAAAAAACCAGAAGTGCGCTGACCTCTTAACTAAAAGATCCTGGTTAGGTAGTGGCGTAGACAAGGGGAGGGTTTCCGTGTCCAACCCCCCCCCCCCGCCCTTGGGTGTAGTTTTGACTGTACTAATATCCCACCCCCTTCCCGACCCCTCTCAGGTATTTTACATAGTTTGAACCCCTCCCTTGAAGGATTTCTGTCTACGCCACTGTGGTTAGGGTTAGCTTAGAGCTGACGATATTAAATTTGATGGACATTTGTAGACTGTGGGCCCGGCGGTCGGCAGTTCTGCTTCCGATTTTAGGAGTGACGTGGGGGCTGGGTTTTCTCTACGTCGAAGAATCTATGATAGGATGGGCCTACGCCTTCGCTTGTCTCAATTCCTTGCAGGTGAGGCCACCAACCTTTTAGGTTTGACCTTGAACGACATTGTAAATTAAACCGAGTCATTTTCGTTGCCAGGGTTTAGGAATCTTTGTCTTTCACGTGGCGCTGAGACCGGAAGTGAAAGTCGCCTTGTCCCGTTGGTGGAAAGTCAGAAATCTCTCGAGGACACCTCACAAAGAACCTCTGAGATCCGCCGACAGCGATTCTTAGAATGGTTCAATTCAGGGGTGCCCAAACGGGCGATCTGTAGTAGTGCCGCATTATCCATAAGGCTAAGCAGGGACCCATGCATCAGAAGGGGTCCCAAAGTCGATTGAAGCCCTGCCATGGGTTAATACGTCATTGATCTGTAGTAAAAGACGATGTCGACCTTGAAAATGTTTATCTCGAAAATATAATAAAATCTTCAAATAAAAAAATGTATTCTTAAAAACATGGCGATTTGACCTGGAGAATAGTGATGCCGACCTTCAAAAAGTCGATCTTTAAGACCGCGACCTTGGTCACCCCTGGCCCATTCAATGATTGCTGAGATTGAAACTTAAATGATCTGTTTTTTCTAGTCTTCCTTGGCTATTTTTGTTATATTTTTATTTTTGTGGATAGTCCTAAATTGTGTATTTAGGTCTTACGCAAACATTTTGTAGTCAAATTTGACAGTTTTTATACTACGAAATAAAATGAAATCAATGATGAAACAGTTAGATATTATGTTACGGTCTTTCCTAGTAATCTGCTCTCCAACTCTGGGATCGAGTTGGAATGTGCAAACTCTCGTCTTTATAAAGAGTTTGCACATTCCTTTGTAAAGGAGTAAAAACACTCCGATATCATTTCTAGCATCAACGCGAAAAACTCACGTTAGGCCAAAGATAATATAAATAACAGCCTCGCGTGTTAGTCAATAGCGTTTACCCACTTCCTTCCAGAACTCCGAAACAATTAGCTCCTTAATTAACATGGTAACAAACTATAGATAAGACTACGGCCAACCTTGATAAGACCATGGCTATTTTTTATTTTAGCTTCCTTTGCCATTAATAGATGGCACCACGCTCTGCAGTAAAGTCGCGTTTTTCAAAGTATCGGATAGATTCATGGCCATCTCTAATAACAGGGGCCTATTCAATTATAGAGCCGCCACTTGCTTTAAAACCAATGATTAATGATAGTTGACAGTCCTACAGCAATAGCTTTAAAGTCTTTGCTCGGATTTTAAAGATTGGTCTATTCTCCCTACCCCACGAAAGGTGGCAGGGCTGGTGGATTTGGTAAATCACTCCTCTCCCAGAAATTTTATCCCACCGACTAAAAAAAGCAAACGTAGATGGTACATTGACCTCATACCTCCGCATGACCTCAGTTGAGGCTTTCCTTTGTTAAGAAAAGTACCATCGTAACAGTTATTTTTAATGCCGATAGATGGCGGTGCGGTTATTCAAACTAGCTTATTCCCTTCGTCCTATTTTATACTCCCTTTAATTCTTCTTTTTCACGTACACTGTTAATAATAGTTAATATCGTTTAAAAAGTTAATCAGTGGTAAGCCTTAAAAAGCGCAAACTTTATTCTTTACATTTTGAACTATATATGAATGAATTTCGTTATATTCCGAAACTTAAACGCTTACTAAAAATGTAAATTGGAAAAGTTATTGATAGATGGCGATAGCGTTTCCATGAAGGAACATTGAAAATTACTTAATCCTCTTTTTATCAATATATTTTATTGCGATTTCGGTTCTAAATATGTCTATATTTCCTTTTAGCTCTCCTAGGAAACTATCCTGATTCTAAAGGGTGTACTAATTTTCAGAAAGTAATTCAATTTTAATCATTAATTAATAATGTAGCTTGCGATAGCTTAAGATAGATGGCAGCACCGTTTCGATGAACAAATTATTGAAAATTATTTAATCATTTTTTACCGCTAGATGTCAATACTGTACAACGGTGTTAAAATTTATAACAAAATGGCGTTTTGTAACAAATAATTATCTTTTCGTAAATTATAGTTTTTTACATATATTTTTATATTATCATATTTTTAAAGGTAAAATACTGTTACGTATACTTTCACTAGTTTACTTTTAACTGAAAGAGTTGCTGTAATGTGAATTCTAAAAGAAAAAAACCTCTTTAAAACGTTAAACAATTTTGAAGTAAATTGTTAAATTACCCTGAAGGCAAAACTCCACCTTAAATTATTTAATATTGCTCAAATTGTGAAAGATATGGTTTATTTCATTTCAAATGCCATATTTAAAAAAATATCGTAATATTTAGACATTAGCGTATAGAGGTTCTATTCAAAGTAGCTCAGCTCGTTGTCGTTAGTTGTTTCTCATAGTTTCTGCATTTTATTTTAATTTTCTCTCATAATTTGTTCAATATTGTAGAACTAATGGAAGCCAGTGACGTTTTGGCAGCAGCTTTACAACAGATGGATGGGATTATCGCTGGAACTGGTTGCAAATTGAACCTGACAAACGGAATCAATGACAATTTTGAAGCAACAGAATTTAGTATTGGAGAACTCTTGAAAAAACTAAAAAATGCTATACTGACTAAATCTAATGATGCCAACGATAATGTGTCACAAATGGACGAAGTAGATGTGGATACTGGTTTATTTGTCAAATCATGGTTGGAATCGTGCCTTCCCCCTCATTGTCAGCCTTCATCCACACCCAACAACGAAACTGTAAGTAAAAGAAATATGTTTTCTATTAGTTCAAGATAATTGATTTGAAATATTTTTGTGGAAATTCGAATAATTTACATTATTATTTAAATCTATGTAGAATCTGTGTTTTTTGACACAGAAGGAGTTAGATTATGTACGGATTATGGGCGTGTGCGCAGGCAGAGCTGCGTGGGCTACAGCCTGACTTGAAATGTATTTGTGAGGCACAAAATTTTACAAAATTAAGGAACCTAAATAATTTAAAGGTGGCTGTAATTATAAATAATTTAATAATAATAATATGTTTGGCCAATTTGACTTGATAGCCAGCTCATGCCTATTGTTCAGGTACATTTGGACTGAGCTAGTCTTAAAAATAAGGCTCAGAGTATTAAATACTACAATTAAATTGTACTTCATTCTATATTAAATGACTGATAATTATGCACTTCTTGTATATTTTCATTAACAAAACAAACAGATTTGTTAATATCATAAGCATGATATGATTGGGTGTCAACAAAAGTGATAATTTAGGGTTGCCACACCAGGGAATTTTAAGAATTTGTAAAGATTCAGGGAGAAGTCAGGGAATTCAATTTTGTCTAGGCACTTTTTGAAGGTAATTTTAGTCTAGATCTATGACAAATTCTATTATTATCATTTATTTCCTTGATAGTTTGGCTAATTTTTTCCACATTGATATAACCTCTTTACTGAAATATAAGGCCGTTTAAATTTATTAACTTCTGATAAAAGTAAAATATAAAATAAAAAACGTCAGTGAAAATCTCTTAAAATGGTCAGGGAAATTAAATATAAAACTTTTGTGGCAACCCTGTAATTACAAAAGTGGATAGCTAAAAATGGTGTAAGGAGTGAACTAAGAAATAGATGAAAATCGCGAAAACAATGAAAACTTTGGAAACACAATTTTTAGGCACACTTTGAAATCGCTACAGCGTCAATTTTAAACTATAATATACAAAAATCAAATGAAAAAGACTAGTGAGTGAGTTCATAGTCCATCCCACTTTACTATTCTATGCACTATCTCACTGGAACCATTCAGTAAATCCCTATCATTGGAAAATATAGGAACGGACACACTTTTGTTATTGTCACTTTTGGTATCAAGCAATGCCACATAATATATTTGCAGGCCTCTGGTATCTCGAAACGCAGAATGTAACTATCATGTATTAAGTAAATTATCAATTGAGGTTCCGAAAGATATTTTTTAATGATATCAGAGGCCCTAGCGAATAAATCATAATTTCCTAAAAGAAAATTACCAACAAAAACTAGATTTAAAATATTATTTTGCCCTTTTATAAAATATATTAAATAGAAATTTAAATAAAAAAAATCAGATTCCATGAAATCAAATCACTTACGTGTTAATCAAGACTCATAACCATAACTTTTGATAAATGTCAAATTAGAATTTGTTGATACAACTGCACGGACACTTGACCATCTAGCATCCTCGGTCTGATTTAAATGACCCTTAAACTGATTTTCTGAGAAATGTAAGTTTCGTAGCGTGGGCTTGAAAAGAAATCGTGTGGGTAGAATATCCAGCTCTACATGTAGGCACATTTTGGCGCCAGCTCTTTTTGAAAGTGGAGTTTTAATTATATAATTAACTGTCGAGAAGTCTCTCTTAATTGCTGAAGTACCTTTACTGCAGAGTACTTACCAGAGCGCAACACTTTTAACTTTAACTGGTGGAAAATGTACAGTTAAAATGGCACTTTTTTTCTTGTTGTTAGCGAGGTTTTTTTTTTGGCCATAGGGGATATAGGATGTTTTATTAATGGATAGAATCATTTCTTTTCCTTATATGATTATATCAAACACGCCTTGTGTTTCTAGGCGTCTCGTGGACTGAACCAGATTTCCCCTACAAACATTTCACGCTCTGCCAGTGACGCACTCATTTTTCTCTTGTTTTTTTTACGGTTTGGTTTCCTATTTATATGGTTATTTTAATTGATATCAAGCCATTTTATTTTCTCGTAGAATTGCCTAATTTAAATGACGATTTAAATTAAATAACTTTTTAAATCATTGATATGAATAGGTTGTTTCCAGTGGGTTAAAGTTTTTTTTCTTCCATTTTGTGAAGACCAACTTCCTGTCATAATGTCGTCTGTTTCAGTTATGACCTAGGGGAATTGGTCTTCACAAGTTAATGGGAAGGAATTTTCACCCACTGATTTTTTTTTTCGAGACACACAAACATCAGTGTCGACCCGAGGCCTTAGACACCAGAACACACACAATAACTGATTAATCAGGGTGAGATAGGTGTAACGGCCACGCCAACGGGGGGATACGTGGGGACAGGAGTGGGGACACCCGTGGCGGAAGTATCCCGACCACCCGTTGGGGGATTGGTAGTCGTCCTCACACGGCCTTCCACAAACTCTGCCTCCCGGACGCCTGGGATTACAGGAGTGAGCCACTACTCCCGGCTCACCCACTGATTTAGAAATATATAACCTTTAGTTTTGACTGTGATCTTTAAGTAACACTTCGACAACCAGGGGGCGCTACCATAAAAAACCAGAGCTGTTACTTATAATATTTTTATTTAAATCACAATTTTTGTGGAATTAATTAATGGATCTTTTTAAGGCTAATTGCTGGATACTTTGATTCCATTGTTTGTGTAACCTAAAATTAAATTTAGTATCTGTATTTATGAAATTACTAAATTACAAATAATAGTTAAATTTAATTAGGATTTATTTAAATTTTAGTTTTCATCACTGACTCATGCAAACTATTAACCAAGAAATCAATATTAAAATCAATAAAAATAAGATTTAAATTAAATCGGTTTATTTAAAAATAAAAAAAACACAACGATTATTTTACACGGATGTGAAAGTTTTAAAAATTTACCATATTTATTTATTTCAATAATTTTATTATTCCTAATAATTACTTCTAACGATACCAAGAACTCGCTTAGGTTATTGAGAACCACGAATCTGCCTTCCTATACTCTTCTCTCAAACGCCATCTAGTATAGAGTTCTTAAGAACGTTTAATTCTATATTTGAGGAAACTTATTTTATTAGTTAGTGGAAAGTTAAATTTAACTCTTAATTTAGTTAAATTAAAGCCGAATTTAACGATTTATTTTAATTTATCATAAATAGCAAGTTAGTTTAAAGGTTCTAAATTAATGCGTCAATATAATAATTACAATAATAATTATCAGCTAGGCTGATATCCATTTTAACTCGATCACCTATATTAATGAAATTAGAAATCGCTAGATGATTTTGGTCTAAGTCGGTGCCTTGGCTATTAGAATAGCTGATTAAATATTTTATGACCGGTGTTCGACAGATGGCCCTCATTAACTTTATCAGAAAAATTTCTATATTTTTCTTTATTTTTGAATAATTTCATAAAGAATTTTCCTAATTTTTATTTTTCAGTAATTTCATCAGACAATTCCGTATATTTTTAAATAATTTCATCAGACAATTTCCTATATTTTCCAGTTATTCCATCAGATATTTTCCAGTAATTTCATTGGACAATTTCCTTTATTTCCAGTAATTTCATCAGAATGTTTCCTGTATTTTCCAGTAATTTCATCCGAATATTTCATATATTTTCCAGTAATTTCATCTGAATTTTCCTAATTTTTATTTTTCAGTAATTTAATCAGACAATTTCCAATGTTTTCCATTATTTTTAAAATTTCATCAGACAATTTCCAATGTTTTCCATTATTTTTATAATTTCATCAGACAATTTCCTATATTTTCCAGTAATTCCATCAGATATTTTCCTATATTTTCCAGTAATTCCATGCGATATTTTCCAGTAATTTCATTGGACAATTTCCTATATTTTTCATTATTTTCCATTAATACCTTCAGCAAATTTCTTATATTTCCCAGTAATTTCATCAGAAATTTTCTTATATTTTACAGTAATTTCATCAGAAAATTTCTTATATTTTCTAGTAATTCCATGCGATATTTTCCAGTAATTTCATTGGTCAATTTCCTATATTTTTCATTATTTTCCATTAATACCATCAGCAAATTTCCTATATTTTTCATTATTTTCCATTAATACCATCAACAAATTTCTTATTTCCCAGTAATTTCATCAGAAAATTTCTTATATTTCCCAGTTATTTCATCAGAAAATTTCTTATATTTCCCAGTTATTTCATCAGAAAATTTCTTATATTTCCCAGTAATTTCATCAGAAAATTTCTTATATTTCCCAGTAATTTCATCAGAAAATTTCTTATATTTCCCAGTATTTTCATCAGAAAATTTCTTATATTTCCCAGTAATTTCATCGGAAAATTTCTAATATTTCCCAGTAATTTCATCGGAAAATTTCTTATATTTCCCAGTAATTTCATCAGAAAATTTCTTACATTTTCTAGTAATTTCATCAGAATGTTTCCTGTATTTTCCAGTAATTTCATCAGAATGTTTCCTGTATTTTCCAGTAATTTCATCAGAATGTTTCCTGTATTTTCCAGTAATTTCATCAGAATGTTTCCTGTATTTTCCAGTAATTTCATCAGAATGTTTCCTGTATTTTCCAGTAATTTCATCAGAATGTTTCCTGTATTTTCCAGTAATTTCATCCGAATGTTTCCTGTATTTTCCAGTTATTTCATCAGAATAATTTCTATATTTTCCAGTTATTTCATCAGAACATTTCCAATATTTTCTATTATTAATCAGTAATTTCACCAGACAATTTCCTATACTTCCCATTATTTATCAGTAATTTTATCAGACAATTTCCTATATATTATCAATTATTTCCAAAAAAATCTATCCTATAAAATCCTATAAATAGACTATAATTTGTCAAATCTCATATATTCCATGTATATTATTTTTAAAGTCGCCCTGAATTGCGCGAATCTGTCACACCCCTCGACTCGTACGTTCTTGTTAATCTAAATATGTTCTTGATAAGACTCCATTCAGTGGGTTAAAGCGGCTCTCTACTGCGAGTTTGTCAGAGTGGGGAGACCTTTTATGTCGACGCCAGCATTGTTTTCGTCCCTCCAAATGACGAGGAATGACATCTCCCCCACTGATAAAGAGAGGTAGAAAAAGGGGCCTCCAAAAGGGGTCCCAAACCCCCAAATTCTGACGGCTCCCTTTGTTCTTAACCACAGGACCTTTCATTTTTTCCCCTTTCCTTGGGGGGTGACCATGTTGGGGTTGATGCGAAGGTTATAATAGGAATGTAATGAGGCGCTTAGTTGGAAATATTCGGGAGTCCAATGGGGCCCTATCCCCCTTTTTTTAGACCCCTTTTTAGCCCTCCCAATCCCTCCTTCGCGATTGACAGTCGTTCAAAGAGAAACAGAATTATGCAAAAATTTTACGAAGTATTTTAGAGAATCCATATGACGATTATGTCGGGTATAAACTTCACTAAGTAAACATTTTTTTATTTATAAGAAAAAAAGACAGTTTATTGGCCTTAACCACTTCTTTGAAATGTCTTACCCCTGTATTAAATAAATAGTTGCTCCGTGGAACGGGTTTATGGTTTGGAGCTGTCGTTGTCTGTCTAGAAATAAATTTATTAGTCTCTTTCAAGTTCCATATTTTATGGTCGATCAACTAATTTTCGAGGGGCTAACCACTCTCTGAATATCTGTACACCGATTACATAAATATGAAAATGAGTACAGCCTTTGGTAGTGCTAAATCTGTACTCACTTACGTAATCATTTTAGTGCAGTCAAAGCTACAGGCTTGTACACCGATTACGGGGAGTGATCAGCCCCTCGCTAATTTTACTAGTGTTTAATTTCTTGTTTTAGGGTTTTATGCCGGTTTTTCTTCACAAAATCATTAATAATTTGAGGGCAGTGGTAATGGTAAATTAAAATTAATCTTTAATCAATTTAATTATAAATTAAATTTAATTGAGTTTCGTCTGTATTGACATTGCTGGAAAGCCTATTTTTGTACATAAATACAATGAATAAATTGATTTAAAAAAATCACTTGATCAGACGACTTTAATAATAATAATCAGCTAGGGTTTTCAAAAGTGAAACCGGGTTGCCACACGTCAGGGAAAAGTCAAGGAATTTTAAAATGGGCCTGAAAAATCAGGGAATTTAGTAATGGGCCCAAGAAGCCAGGGAATTTAAAAATGGGCCTAAAAAGTCGGGGAATTTAAATATGGTTCTTAAAAGTCAGGGAATTTTAAAATGGGCCTAAAAAATCGGGGAATTTTAAAATGGCCCTAAGAAGTCAGGTAATTTTAAAATATGCCTAAAAAATCGGGGAATTTAGAAATGGGCCTATGAAGTCGGGGAATTTAGAAATGGCCTATGAAGTCGGGGAATTTTGAAATGGGCCTAAAAAGTCAGGATATTTTAAACTGGGCCTAAAATATTGGGGAATTTAGAAATGGTCCTTAAAAGTCAGGGAATTTAAAAATGGTCCTGCCTTAAAAGTCAGGGAAAATAACTTAAAATGGTCAGGGAAAACAGGGAATTTGAATGTAAAAATTTGGTGGCAACCCTGCGACTACAAATTTACAATTTTTTCCTATAAATATTTTAAGCTTTTTTGTGGTCACTTTGCAATACGAATTTGACCATGGCTAATATGCTTTTACAGGGCGTAACGCCATTTGAGGTATATTTTTAAATACCCAAAGTCTTACCATATGGCGCCAAGTCTCTAAATTTATTAACCTCTGATAAAAGTAAAAAATAAAGTTAAAAACTGTCTAATTTTGGCCTTAAAAAGTCAGGGAAAATGTCTTAAAATGGTCAGGGAAAACCCTGTGAAAGTAAATGTATTCCCTTAAAATCGTAGTAATTTAAAACTAAATTTTTTATCGGGAGTTAAATTTTAGTATTAAAAACACTATTACCAAAGGTCGATAGAAGTAAATATCAAACTCGTAACGTCCTTTTGACTGTTTGTGACCGAAAAACGTCCCAAACATAGTTCTTAATAAATGGGCATTTTCCAGTTTTTATCGGCACATCCGTGATGAACAATTCGATGATAAGAAAAACGGAAGTCAAAATATTATAGACTAGCAGACGACTCGACTAGCAGACGACGTGTTTCCAACTCTCGTGAAATGTCTCGATTTCCTGGCCAAAAAGAACCAGCGGTAACTTGCGAGCAAATAACAAGTAATTGCAGTATTGGAAAATGAGTTACATCATCTCGGGCGACTACTTGTTTCGTTAATGGACTTCAAATGTTTATACTATTCCTTCTCTGTCCCTATAGAATACCACCAGAAGTCGATAATCACTTTCCCATAAGTGTGTCAGTTAGTTACTGATTACTGTGTATGAAGGGAAACATAATTATACACTTATGACCTTATGCCTTAAACTATTTAGTTTTCTAAAAACGCTTTATTATCTACAATATAAAATATAAAAAGAATGCTGAATTCTAGAAATGGCTCTCTGTTAACACTTTTATGACAGTGACACACTTAATGAAATTCAATTATAGACTTTTGACCTTACGTCTTAAACTATTCTGCTTGCTAAAAACGCCTTATTATCTACAATATAAAATCTTAAAAAACTACTACATTCTGTAACCGGGTTCGTACACGACCTGGAAAAGTCAGGAAATTTGAAGATGTTGCCAAAATGTCAGGGAATTTTAAAATATTTTCGAAAGGTCAGGGAATTAGAAAATATTTTCAAATGGTCAGGGAAAAGACAGGGAATTAGAAAATGTTTCCAAAAGGTCAGGGGAAAGTCAGGGAATTTGAAAATGTTTCCAAAAGGTCAGGGGAAAGTCAGGGAATTTGAAAATGTTTCCAAAAGGTCAGGGGAAAGTCAGGGAATTTGAAAATGTTTCCAAAAGGTCAGGGGAAAGTCATGGAATTTGAAAATGTTTCCAAAAGGTCAGGGGAAAGTCAGGGAATTTGAAAATGTTTCCAAAAGGTCAGGGGAAAGTCAGGGAATTTGAAAATGTTTCCAAAAGGTCAGGGGAAAGTCAGGGAATTTGAAAATGTTTCCAAAAGGTCAGGGGAAAGTCAGGGAATTTGAAAATGTTTCCAAAAGGTCAGGGGAAAGTCAGGGAATTTGAAAATGTTTCCAAAAGGTCAGGGGAAAGTCAGGGAATTTGAAAATGTTTCCAAAAGGTCAGGGGAAAGTCAGGGAATTTGAAAATGTTTCCAAAAGGTCAGGGGAAAGTCAGGGAAATTGAAAGTGATTCCAAAAGGTCAGGGGAAAGTCAGGGAATTAGAAAATGATTCCAAATGGTCAGGGAAAAGTCATGGAATTTGAAAATGTTTCCAAAAGGTCAGGGGAAAGTCAGGGAATTTGAAAATGTTTCCAAAAGGTCAGGGGAAAGTCAGGGAATTAGAAAATGATTCCAAATGGTCAGGGAAAAGTCATGGAATTTGAAAATGTTTCCAAAAGGTCAGGGGAAAGTCATGGAATTTGAAAATGTTTCCAAAAGGTCAGGGGAAAGTCAGGGAATTTGAAAATGTTTCCAAAAGGTCAGGGGAAAGTCAGGGAATTTGAAAATGTTTCCAAAAGGTCAGGGGAAAGTCAGGGAATTTGAAAATGTTTCCAAAAGGTCAGGGGAAAGTCAGGGAATTTGAAAATGTTTCCAAAAGGTCAGGGGAAAGTCAGGGAATTTGAAAATGTTTCCAAAAGGTCAGGGGAAAGTCAGGGAATTTGAAAATGTTTCCAAAAGGTCAGGGGAAAGTCAGGGAATTTGAAAATGTTTCCAAAAGGTCAGGGGAAAGTCAGGGAATTAGAAAATGATTCCAAATGGTCAGGGAAAAGTCATGGAATTTGAAAATGTTTCCAAAAGGTCAGGGGAAAGTCAGGGAATTTAAAAATGTTTCCAAAAGGTCAGGGGAAAGTCAGGGAATTAGAAAATGATTCCAAATGGTCAGGGAAAAGTCATGGAATTTGAAAATGTTTCCAAAAGGTCAGGGGAAAGTCAGGGAATTTGAAAATGATTCCAAAAGGTCAGGGGAAAGTCAGGGAATTTGAAAATGTTTCCAAAAGGTCAGGGGAAAGTCAGGGAATTTGAAAATGTTTCCAAAAGGTCAGGGGAAAGTCAGGGAATTTGAAAATGTTTCCAAAAGGTCAGGGGAAAGTCAGGGAATTAGAAAATGATTCCAAATGGTCAGGGAAAAGTCATGGAATTTGAAAATGTTTCCAAAAGGTCAGGGGAAAGTCAGGGAATTTGAAAATGTTTCCAAAAGGTCAGGGGAAAGTCAGGGAATTTGAAAATGTTTCCAAAAGGTCAGGGGAAAGTCAGGGAATTTGAAAATGTTTCCAAAAGGTCAGGGGAAAGTCAGGGAATTTGAAAATGTTTCCAAAAGGTCAGGGGAAAGTCAGGGAATTTGAAAATGTTTCCAAAAGGTCAGGGGAAAGTCAGGGAAATTGAAAGTGATTCCAAAAGGTCAGGGGAAAGTCAGGGAATTAGAAAATGATTCCAAATGGTCAGGGAAAAGTCATGGAATTTGAAAATGTTTCCAAAAGGTCAGGGGAAAGTCAGGGAATTTGAAAATGTTTCCAAAAGGTCAGGGGAAAGTCAGGGAATTAGAAAATGATTCCAAATGGTCAGGGAAAAGTCATGGAATTTGAAAATGTTTCCAAAAGGTCAGGGGAAAGTCAGGGAATTTGAAAATGATTCCAAAAGGTCAGGGGAAAGTCAGGGAATTTGAAAATGTTTCCAAAAGGTCAGGGGAAAGTCAGGGAATTTGAAAATGTTTCCAAAAGGTCAGGGGAAAGTCAGGGAATTAGAAAATGATTCCAAATGGTCAGGGAAAAGTCATGGAATTTGAAAATGTTTCCAAAAGGTCAGGGGAAAGTCAGGGAATTTGAAAATGTTTCCAAAAGGTCAGGGGAAAGTCAGGGAATTTGAAAATGTTTCCAAAAGGTCAGGGGAAAGTCAGGGAATTTGAAAATGATTCCAAATGGTCAGGGAAAAGTCATGTAATTTGAAAATGTTTCCAAAAGGTCAGGGGAAAGTCAGGGAATTTGAAAATGTTTCCAAAAGGTCAGGGGAAAGTCAGGGAAATTGAAAGTGATTCCAAATAGTCAGGGAAATTGAAAATTATTCCAAATAGTCAGGGAATTTTAAAATGGTCCAAAATAGTAAGGTAATTTTAAAATGACCCAAAAAGAAATCAATGAAATAATTTTTTAAAGATGTATTAAAAATACATAATCAATATTTTTCAGGATTGTACCTCAAAACATAAATTTATTCTACAAAAATGGTCAGGGAAAATTTGGTAATTTGGTCAGGGAAAACCTGTAAATGTCAGCAAATTTAATTCCGGAAATTTTGTACGAACCCTGTATAATGTCTCTCAGTAAACATTAAGCACGCGCAAGGCAGGAAACGGACACACTTATATATTAAAAGGTAATGATAAACTTACGATACCACCGCCTGTATCTTGGGACGTAGAACTCGACGCAAAAACTTCTGGCGGTGCCATTTTCGCGCGTTTTTGTCCGGTTGAAAGGCAGTCTGTCGTTTAATTCATTTATTGTCTAACTCGAATCTCCCTCCCACGCGCTGTCCTCCCTTCCCCCTGCAATGGTCCCCCCCCCTTTTGATATGATTAGATTCGAGAAACGTTTTCAGGCTTTTGCAGCGCGGACCATTTGTTGAAATTTATGAACTCCGCCATCAAGCCATCAGACAGTATTTTCGCTATCAGCGTTGCAGAAGTCTTCGCGCTGTCTTGCTTAGGAATAGGCGTTTTCATTTTTGGAGAGTCGTGCGATTTCGATTCGTCTTTACGGCCAGTTCAAGTCGGTTTCTACCTGCAGTGTCTCCTTGAATTTGCGCCTGGAAAATACTCAATCGAGTGGTTGGCTTATTATCGAGATGCTTTGGGCTTTGCTTAGAACCACGCCCATTTATTGTGCTGACATCTAACTGTGGATAGTTGTGCGCGTTCGTTTGCAGTTTCGTCGAAAATATTTAACTTTAATGTGTTTTATTTTAATTTAGAACGAATAACTTAATAATTTAGTACGATCCAACTCGTCACCACGATTTTTTTTCTTCTTTTAATTTAATTATAAAATAACTTTTTTGTTAAATATTACTATTACCATAAGTATCTTAATTATTAAGTATGACCTTTTCAACTAGTCCCAACGCTAATTTTTTATTCTTTTAATTTAGTTCTAATATAACAATTTTTGTGAAATATTACTATTACCATAAGTAACTTAATAATTAAGTATGACCCTTTCAACTAGTCCCAACGCTAATTTTGTATTCTTTTAATTTAGCTCTAAAATAACAATTTTGTTAAATATTACTATTACCATAAGTAACTTAATAATTAAGTATGACCCTTTCAACTAGTCCAACGCTAATTTTTTATTCTTTTAATTTAGTTTAAAATAACAATTTTTGTTAAATATTACTATTACCATAAGTAACTTAATAATTAAGTATGACCCTTTCAACTAGTCCCAACGCTAATTTTTTATTCTTTTAATTTAGTTTAAAATAACAATTTTTGTGAAATATTACTATTACCATAAGTAACTTAATAATTAAGTATGACCCTTTCAACTAGTCCCAACGCTATTTTTTATTCTTTTAATTTAGTTTAAAATAACAATTTTTGTGAAATATTACTATTACCATAAGTAACTTAATAATGACTCTTTCAACTAGTCCCAACGCTAATTTTTATTCTTTTAATTTAGTTCTAAAATAACAATTTTTGTGAAATATTACTATTACCATAAGTAGCTTAATAATTAAGTATGACCTTTCAACTCGTCCCAACGCTATTTTTTGTAATTCCTTGAATTTAGTTCTTAAACGTCAGTATTTTAATTAATACTAGTTTCATAAGTAACTATCGATGACAGATTTTTCTTTCTTTACGGAGGAGTGAAGACTTGCTTTTGAAAGCAAATGACGATGAATTGTCGAATCGAAATATGAAATGGACCATTGTAAACGGTAGATTTGTTTCTGAAGATAGATAGTTTTGTATTTTCGTTCGTATTTATCGAACTTGACAGGGATTTTGACATTATTATGTTACTTAGGCCTTTAGAAATGCATAATTTTTCGTTTTCTTTCGGATGAGTTTTTGTATGCTTCTGATAATACGAAAATAACATTTATATATTAACCGTTTTAGTTTTTCTCAATATACAGTATAATTTGGGATATATAAATTTAATTAGATTTGTCTAAGACTGCTGCGTCATATAAATATAAATTATATAATTAAGAAAAAAAATATTTACCGTTTGTTTTCTCATGATTCAATGTACTAAATTAATACTAAAAACTAATTATAATTATAAGTGTAATTATAATTTATTAATTAGAAATTCCTTAGTATTTAATTTTCAATACAGGTAGTCCCATAAGAACATAATTATAATTTGTAATTTCAATTACAATTTATTAATTAGACATTCCTGACTATCTTATTTTCAACACTGGTAATCTCAAAACAACATAATTATAATTTATAATTTTAATTGTAATTTTTCATCAAGATTCAGTGTACTAAATTAATACTAAAAACCAATTATAAGTGTAATTATACGTTAATTATTAGTAATTGCTTAGTATCTAATTTTCAATGCAGGTAGTCCCGAAACAATATAACTTTAATTACAATTTATTAATTAGAAATTCCTGACTATCTTATTTTCAACACTGGAAATCTTAAAACAATATAGTTATAATTCTAATTGTAATTTTTCATAAAGATTCAGCGTACTAAATTAATTAAAATTATAATTTATTAATTTGATATTCCTGAGTACCTTATTTTGGAAAACTGGCAGTTCAATAACAACACAATTATATAATTAATATAATTAATAATTCAGCGTATTAAATTAATTATAATTTATTAATTGGATATACCTGAGAACCTTATTTTGGAAAACTGGCAGTCCAATCACAACACAATTATAAAATTATTATTATTTAATAATTCAGCGTATTAAATTAATTATAATTTATTAATTGGATATTCCTGAGTATCCTATTTTGAAAACTGACAGTTCAATAACAACATAATTATATAATTATTATAATTAATAATTTATTACTGATGAATTTATAATTATAATTTATTAATAGGAAATTCACGAGTATACTATTTTCAAATTGGTTATCCGATAACAACATAATTATATAATTTATTACTGATGAATTTATAATTATAATTTATTAATAGGAAATTCACGAGTATACTATTTTCAAATTTGTTATCCGATAACAACATAATTATATTTTATCATTTATAATTTTAATCATAAACATTAATTAGGACAATCTCGAGTGTACTATTGTGACAACTGTTAGTGGCGTAACGACATAACGGTACCGCAAACGTGGAAATTCAAGATCGTTTTCGAGTTGAAAGACAGATTGACGGAGTAAGATACGTAAAAATAGAAATATATTTTCGACGCACCGAAAAGCCGGCGTGTTTTTGGGGATAAAAACGTGCCGAAAAAAAGGCTCCCGCGTTTTGAGGGAAACGGAAAAGCGAGTTTGTGGCATAATGAGAGCGTCGACGAGACGCGGTGGACCTCCGCCTCCGATCCCCCCCAAACGAAATCCCGCCAACGTCCACAGCCGCGCCGCTACCCGAACGACCAAACCCTCCGATTCCGATCGAGACGAAATCGCCATGCACTCCAACGAAAGCTCCTGTCGCGGCCCTCGCTGTTTCGTCCAGCGGGATGTCTTCGAAGAGTCGGAAGGAAGTAGCGAATCCAGCCCCGATTACAACGGACTTCGAAGTCCGGCTTTGGTCGCGGCCGCCGCGTCCAGCGGGGACGGTTATCGGACGTGTAACGACCAGCCCGTTGGCCGTCGAGGAGCGTTCGGTTCGCCGGTACGCAAAGGACATCGAGGACAGCCGGACAATGGCAAACCGCCCGTTGGATATTATCGGGAGGATAGTCGCTCCAATACCCCGGTTAGAATGACGACGCCCAGGGCTAGTCCCACCAGACCGTTCGTACTGGCGTCCTCGACTAATAAAGATACTCCGAGACCGGTTCGACCCAGGTCGCATTCTAACGGGACGGTTTTGAACGGCGTTACCGCCACTGGTGGACCTTGTAACGACGGTACCGTACGGTTGGTTAGTCGCAGTCCGTTACCTTCTGGTCACTCGCCGCCTTCGCCGCATCACTCGTGTTGTTACTCGCCTCCTCCTTGCGCGATGCATCACCACCATCAACTCCGGACACCAGTTCCTCAACATCAACATCAACATTCTTGGTCTTGTTGCTCTTCGCATCTCAGTACGACGGGCGTCAGGTTTTACGGGGTGAGTTCCAAGTTGCATTTCGATGCCTTTGGTGGGGTCTAACTTCTGAAGGTCGGGTTGTCAACTTGACACCGGTCAGGGAAAGGTCACGAAATTTTAAAATGAGCCTTAAAGATCCGGGAATTTTTAAGAATTTGTAAAAAGTCTGAGAAAAGTCGAATAGTTTAAATATATTTTTAAAATTTTATGAAGATAATTTAAATTTAACTTAATTATAAAATTATTGGGTTTTTGCTTAGTTTTTTAAACTTACTGTTAATTTTTAAACGTTGTATTTCCCAACCTGTAATAATTTCCTACCTACTCAAATATAAGTTAAAAGTAAATTCATTAACTTTTGATATAAGTAACAAATAAAATTAAGTGTTACAATTTAATACCTACTCAAATATAAATTAAAGTAATTTCATTAACTTCCGATATAAGTAAATTCATTAACTTCTGATATAAGTAAATTTATTAACTTCTGATATAAGTAAATTTATTAACTTCTGATATAAGTAAATTTATTAACTTCTGATATAAGTAAATTTATTAACTTCTGATATAAGTAAATTTATTAACTTCTGATATAAGTAAATTTATTAACTTCTGATATAAGTAAATTTATTAACTTCCGATATAAGTTAATTCATTAACTTCCGATATAATTAAATTCATTAACTTCCGATATAAGTTAATTCATTAACTTCCGATATAAGTTAATTCATTAACTTCCGATATAATTAAATTCATTAACTTCCGATATAATTAAATTCATTAACTTCCGATATAAGTTAATTCATTAACTTCCGATATAAGTTAATTCATTAGCTTCTGATATAAGTTAATTTATTAGCTTCTGATATAAGTTAATTCATTAACTTCTGATTTAAGTTAATTCATTAACTTCTGATTTAAGTTAATTCATTCTGATATAAGGGAAATATAAAATTAAATGTCATAATTTTAAGTACCTTTATGAACTTCTGATATAAGTGAAATATAAAATTAAAGGTGTCTAATTTAGACCTTTAAAAAAGTCAGGAAGCTCTCTAAAAGCGGTCAGGTAAAAGTTAGGAATTTAGTAAAACCTCTAATTAAAATCTTAAAATATTGTGGCAAGCGTGTAAAATATTTCGCGGGTGCCTTAACGTTCACGTTCATTAGCTGTGCACTCGAGACTCGCCAATGACGTAAGAATGTTTTGAAATGTATTTTTATTATCGGTTGACTGATATTGGCTACGAACCAACTGGGTTTCGTAACGGTATGCCAAATATAACGGGGTTACACTTCGAAGTTTAATTTCATATATTTTCTTAATAATATCTTCAAAAATCGTCAGATTTCATTAATTTACCGCTGCAAGAAATGTCGTTTTATAAGCGGAATTTTGTTATTTATTAAAACGAGGGTTATATTTCAACTTTCCGTGAATTACTACATTTGAAATGATCGAAATGTAGTTAAATATAGGCTTAATTTTAATATATTGAAAACGAAGTATTTTTACGAAAATATTCTTGTGTTTAATAGAAATTAAAATAATAAATTTAATAATACCTAGCCTACATTGGAAATGATCAAAGTGTAGTGAAATAGGCTTAATTTTAATGTATTGAAAACTAACTATTTTTCCGAAAATATTCTTGTGTTTAATGGAAATTAAAATTATAAAATTAATAATAACTAGCCTACATTTGAAATGATCAAAGTGTTAGTGTAGTGATGAAATAGGCTTAACTAAAATGGATTAAAAGTAAAACTAATATTTACGAAAATATTCTAGTGTTTAATGCAAATATAAAATTATAAATAAATTAAGAATAACTAGCCTACATTTGAAATGATCAAAGTGTTAGTGTAGTGAAATAGGCTTGACTAAAATTGATTAAAAATTAAACTAATATTTACGAAAATATTCTAGCGTTTAATATAAATATAAAATCTATAATTAAATAAATTAATATTAACTAAGTTCCTATAATTTGAAATGATAAAAGTGTAGGGAAATAGGCTTAATTAAAATGGATTAAAAATAAACTAATATTTACGAAAATAATCTAACGTTTAATGTAAATATAAAATCTATAATTAAATAAATTATTTTACCTAACCTACATTTGGAAATGATTAAAGTGTAGTGAAATAGGCTTAACTAAAATGAATTAAAAATAAAACTAATATTTCCGAAAATATTCTAGCATTTAATGTAAATATAAAATCTATAAATATATAAATAAATAAATATTATTACCAAACCGAATAATAATTAGTATTGTAACTATTGTTGTAAAATTCAAATTTGAGTTTCTAATAGAAATAGGAAATATAATTCTAATTCTGTTAAATTAGACAAACCCATGAAACATTAATAGCTACTTTTGGAAATGTTTAAAACAGAGATACAGTAATATAATTATCGGGTTACGATTTGGATTTGTTTCGACGATGAGATTGTTGTAGTGATGAGACGCGATCCTAGATGGAGCTAGTGTTTCGAATAACTTTCAGTGATTGACATGCGAGGCGACTTCCCTGAGCTCGTAAAACGTTTCGTCCCAAAAGTAGCATTTTTTTTCGTCCCGCGAGCTGTCCTTGAGTTGGCTCGCTTCTCTCGAAGTCAGAACCAAACTGTTGGCGTTGTCCTCCGTCATCCGAGGCCAGTTGATTGCCTCCGTTCCGTTAACACCGATATTCGGGTCCCTGTTACGTCATTCAAAAGCTTTGTTACAGTCGCGACTACGTTGGTATTTGGTATTCGTGTTGTTTGCAGGATCGTTTTATGGCGAGGTTAGCGTACTTACGCTTCTTTTTAGGGCAGAGTTAGTCAATATCCCAGTGTCATGTCGCGCCATCTACCGACCGCTAATGATGACTATTGTGATTAAATTAACTTCCTAAAGGGAGTAGCAACTAAATGTAATAACTAAATCGCGAGCTACTACTGGTTTAAATTAAAGCAAGTGTCGGCTCTACATGAAGTAGCTATTTTTTTTCAACAGATGTCGCTAGCGTTGAAATTAAAACAAGATACTTAAAGCGACAGTCTGCTCTATCATTGCCACCTGTATTATGATAAGGCCGTTGTTATTAAATAGGGCAATGAATCTATCAGATTCTTCGAAAAATGCGACTTAACTGGAGATCGTGGTGCCATCTATTAACGGCAAAGGAAGCTAAAATTCAAAATAGCGAAACCATAACGTCGTCAGAGAACCATTGTACAGTATTATAATTAGACATTTTAGACTATTTAGTGGACTTGAACCATAAGCCTATCATTCCTAAGTTTGAATCGAAAGGCAGTGTTGGTTCAAGCAAACGTTTGGCGAAAGTACAGCGCTAAATCCACCCGGTGGCGGAAAAGAGAAACGTAACGCGTCCCGCAATGCATGATGCCAGCTGCTTTGGTAAGAGAGAGGTGCGTAGAAAGAGAAAGGGGGAAGGAAGAAGCTTCAATTTATCTCTACCAGGTGCCGATACTATCGCCTGATTTCTTCTTTTTCGCCCGTCCAGTGGTGGTACAAAGGGCGCTATGCGCGTTTCAAACTTAGAGGTTATAGGCTTATGCTTGAACCTAAATTATATATCCTGTATAAAATATATTGATAAAAATTACTATAATATAAGTAATTTAAATTTACAAACGAGCCAATCAACGCGAGGGATACTTTTATGTCCCGCCTTTTGGGTCCAAATGTAGCTCAAGCATCTTGTTTTGATTTAGACGCTAGCGACATCTGTTGAAAAAAGAGCTAGTACACGTCGAGCCGACACTGGCTATAAGTACAGCCTTTCAGCTCTAGTTATTAGTTAAACCTGGTGGTAATAATGAGATTCGTGTATATACCATAAATTTGACAGTTCATATTCTCTTTAAGCTTTCATAGAGCCACATAGCGGCCAACGCGATAACCTCATCAACTGCCGGATTTTCGTCTGCTTAGCAAACGAAAATTTAGTTTATTAGCTTTTCGCGTTGACCGCTATGCGGCTTTATGTAAATTGAAAAGGCCAGGGCCCCCAGAGGTCCTATAATTCCTATAAATCCTATATTTTCCAAACTGTCCTATAACATCCTATATTTTTAGCAAAATCCCCCAAAAGTCCTATAAAATCCTATAATTTTGATATTTTACCATTTCAAATCCCCCCATTCAGCGAAATTGCTAGATTTAACTGTAGGATAAATTCCTATACAAAGTCGTTCTAGTCTATATTTTTGTTATTGTTAACATGGTAAGCTACTATTATATTTTTATGGTAAAATGGTTAAATAGTTTCTATTTTTTAAATGAAAATCCAAGATTTATTTCACTAAGTATAGATTTTGTTTTTAAATGCAGAAAATTAGTAAATTAAATAACATGTATAGTCCTATAAAATCCTATAATTTTGAAAAATAGTCCTATAAAGTCCTATATTTTTAGAAATATAATCCTATTTTTCCTATAAAAAAATTGAAGATTTGAGTGGGGGCCCTGAAAGGCTAATTTTGGTAAACTTAAAGGGCAACGCAAGCTCTGTGGCAAAAAAAGAAAAAGCATGGTGCTTTTTAACCCCCTCCACCCCCACTCGATACTGGCGAGACCATGCAGAGTTTACCGTAAATTTCGCACTTTGCATACATAGGCACACAAAAATGCCAGCTCACTTGCGTTGCCCTTTAAGAAAGGCGTTCATAACTACGCGCCTTCTATTGAACCATATCATTTTAATGTATCATAATTTATAACGTTTTTAAAATTATTATTTCCAATAATTAAGAAAATTAAATTATATTAGTTTTATATTGAATGTTTCTTATATTTTAAAATTTTTAGTTCAGGAGTACCGGTTTAGATGGCGCGAAACAGCAGAGTTGAGATTTTAGTTATCGTGATAAAACTGACAAACGGGTCGCGCAAAATAACAAGAATGCTCTAACCTCTCCGTAAAAGATCCTGGTATTATTCTGAATCTCAGGGTGAGGATAGAAGACTTACCCAGTTCGTACGAAATTTCCCCATAAACGCATTAAACGCCGACTCAACAGGACATCCTCTCGGGGCTGGTCGGGGTCATCTTGGCGGAGACCCAGCACGTAATTGCACTGTTCGCCGTGCACTACGCCCAGCCATTTGGCGTACCTAGCCGCGCTTGACCGGTGGTCGAACTGGTAGGAGTAGACTTTGGAGCCCAACTGAGTGTAGAGTTTGGCCATGTGGTTCGTGGCGCATTCCACCAAATACTCGGACAGCATGCGTTCGCAACTGTGCATGATTCCTGGAATTTAAAGGTCGTTTTAGGAGGAAGGAGTGCGAGTCAAATGTTGGGAATACTACGCAGTGGCCCGGACTGCCCAGGTCGGCTGGTTGCCGAGGGCCCCCGGCTCAAGGGGCCCCCAAATTGCTTATAATAAATTTTTCCTAAAAGTCCTTTAGACGCGTTTGACGTTTCAAATTACTGCGCGCGTAGAACCTAGTACACTTTAAATGTTATTTGTTGTGCTATAAATAAGCATTTAGATTTCTATTCCATACCCTCCACACCACCCGGTAAGGGGGCCCCTCTTCAGTCTCTAGCCGAGGGCCCCCAAAGGAGCCAGTCCAGGCCTGACTACGCTACGTACAATAGGCGGAACTATAAAGTCCAGGGCGGCTGGAAAGATGGTAGTCACGTCACTTGGTGGAGAACCGAAGCGCCATCTATCTTAAGAAATACGAACTATTATTCATTTTCTTTTGCTAATGGCGGTTTAATTTTTGATAGATTCATCTAAATTATCTAATTATTATTATTATTATTATTATTATTATTATTATTATTTAAAACATCTTGTAATAGAAAAGTGGAAGTTAATTAGTAGGGGTGTGCGAGTATCAATTTGTGACTACCGAGTCGAGTTCGAGTTTTTATAAATTTTCTTATCGAGTTCGAGTTCGAGTTTGAAAAACCAAGCGAGTTTACGAGTTTTAAAATATTACCTTTTCTAAGCTTCGAGCCCTTAACGAGTCTTAAAATTCCTAACGAGTCTTAAAATTTTTTACGAGTTTTAAATTTTTTTACGAGTTTCTATTGAACCATTACATTTGGGAGTTTTAATATATTAAAAGAGTTAAGTAGATCATAACTTTCATCCATGATTACTTGTAACGAAATGACAATCGGCGGAATTCGCGCAGTATTTCATTTTATTTTTGAAACCAAAAGTAAAAATTAAAACGACACAGCCAATGCTAGCTGTTTTAAACATCACATGACAATTTAAAATTCGAAATCTGTCAAATGATCCAATGAAAAAAAGTAGCTGATAAAGTATGACGTCGAATGTTTTTTGTGAGCTCTAATTGGTAGAGAGCTATGACGTAATATTTTTGAAACTCGATAAGAAGAACGAAAGCTGGGCGAGTTTTTCCATTTTTTATCCGAGTACTCGAACTTGATTCTAGTACTCGGTTTATACGAGTGCTAGCATAGCCCTGAAACTCGTTAATACGAAAACTGCTCAACGAGTCTTTATCGAGTTTAACCTTGAACCAATTTTAAACTCGAAAGTTTGGCGAGTTTCTGGACAAGGCTTATCGATTCGAGTACTCGATTTAAGCGAATGCTCGCACACCACTATTAATTAGCTGTCTGCAGTATCTGGAAGCTAGGAGCAACAAACACAAAGAGAACGCAGCTAGCCTTTAAACACGCTAGCGCAGTGTTGTGTACAAATTTCATTGGACGGCCAACTATGAACACGAGTTACCGAATCGAAGTTGGCTGTGATAGTGTAGTCACGTGATTTTGTTTTCCCATTTTAACAAGTTGGTTAAGACCAAATTTACTTTATAGTTTCGCCTAAACTGAAACGTCATCAGAGTGTAGCTTTGTAGATGCGACGAACGGCGACCGAATGACGTATTTTAAATGGACTTCAGCCCCCCCCCGCTCTCCCTACAATTCATGGCAAAGCTAGGGAATTTTAAAATTGTTCTAAAATTCATGGCAAAGCTAGGGAATTTTAAAATTGTTCTAAAATTCATGGCAAAGCTAGGGAATTTTAAAATTGTTCTAAAATTCATGGCAAAGCTAGGGAATTTTAAAATTGTTCTAAAATTCATGGCAAAGCTAGGGAATTTTAAAATTGTTCTAAAATTCATGGCAAAGCTAGGGAATTTTAAAATTGTTCTAAAATTCATGGCAAAGCTAGGGAATTTTAAAATTGTTCTAAAATTCAGCGAAAATCGAGGGAATTTTAAAATTGTTCTAAAATTCATGGCAAAGCTAGGGAATTTTAAAATTGTTCTAAAATTCAGCGAAAATCGAGGGAATTTTAAAATTTATCTAAAATTCATGGCAAAGCTAGGGAATTTTAAAATTGTTCTAAAATTCAGCGAAAATCGAGGGAATTTTAAAATTGATCTAAAATTCAGGGAAAATCGAGGGAATTTTAAAATTGTTCTAAAATTCAGCGAAAATCGAGGGAATTTTAAAATTGATCTAAAATTCATGGCAAAGCTAGGGAATTTTAAAATTGTTCTAAAATTCAGCGAAAATCGAGGGAATTTTAAAATTGATCTAAAATTCATGGCAAAGCTAGGGAATTTTAAAATTGGTCTAAAATTCAGGGAAAATCGAGGGAATTTTAAAATTGATCTAAAATTCAGGGAAAATCGAGGGAATTTTAAAATTGGTCTAAAATTCAGGGAAAATCGAGGGAATTTTAAAATTGTTCTAAAATTCAGGGAAAATCGAGGGAATTTTAAAATTGGTCTAAAATTCAGGGAAAATCGAGGGAATTTTAAAATTGATCTAAAATTCAGGGAAAATCGAGGGAATTTTAAAATTGATCTAAAATTCAGGGAAAATCGAGGGAATTTTAAAATTGATCTAAAATTCAGGGAAAATCGAGGGAATTTTAAAATTGATCTAAAATTCAGGGAAAATCGAGGGAATTTTAAAATTGGTCTAAAATTCAGGGAAAATCGAGGGAATTTTAAAATTGATCTAAAATTCAGGGAAAATCGAGGGAATTTTAAAATTGGTCTTAAATTCAGGGAAAATCGAGGGAATTTTAAAATTGATCTAAAATTCAGGGAAAATCGAGGGAATTTTAAAATTGGTCTAAAATTCAGGGAAAATCGAGGGAATTTTAAAATTGTTCTAAAATTCAGGGAAAATCGAGGGAATTTTAAAATTGGTCTAAAATTCAGGGAAAATCGAGGGAATTTTAAAATTGATCTAAAATTCAGGGAAAATCGAGGGAATTTTAAAATTGATCTAAAATTCAGGGAAAATCGAGGGAATTTTAAAATTGATCTAAAATTCAGGGAAAATCGAGGGAATTTTAAAATTGGTCTAAAATTCAGGGAAAATCGAGGGAATTTTAAAATTGATCTAAAATTCAGGGAAAATCGAGGGAATTTTAAAATTGGTCTAAAATTCAGGGAAAATCGAGGGAATTTTAAAATTGATCTAAAATTCAGGGAAAATCGAGGGAATTTTAAAATTGGTCTAAAATTCAGGGAAAATCGAGGGAATTTTAAAATTGTTCTAAAATTCAGGGAAAATCGAGGGAATTTTAAAATTGGTCTAAAATTCAGGGAAAATCGAGGGAATTTTAAAATTGATCTAAAATTCAGGGAAAATCGAGGGAATTTTAAAATTGTTCTAAAATTCAGGGAAAATCGAGGGAATTTTAAAATTGATCTAAAATTCAGGGAAAATCGAGGGAATTTTAAAATTGTTCTAAAATTCAGGGAAAATCGAGGGAATTTTAAAATTGATCTAAAATTCAGGGAAAATCGAGGGAATTTTAAAATTGATCTAAAATTCAGGGAAAATCGAGGGAATTTTAAAATTGTTCTAAAATTCAGGGAAAATCGAGGGAATTTTAAAATTGGTCTAAAATTCAGGGAAAATCGAGGGAATTTTAAAATTGTTCTAAAATTCAGGGAAAATCGAGGGAATTTTAAAATTGGTCTAAAATTCAGGGAAAATCGAGGGAATTTTAAAATTGGTCTAAAATTCAGGGAAAATCGAGGGAATTTTAAAATTGTTCTAAAATTCAGGGAAAATCGAGGGAATTTTAAAATTGGTCTAAAATTCAGGGAAAAGCTAGGGAATTTTAAAATTGGTCTAAAATTCAGGGAAAATCGAGGGAATTTTAAAATTGATCTAAAATTCAGGGAAAATCGAGGGAATTTTAAAATTGGTCTAAAATTCAGGGAAAATCGAGGGAATTTTAAAATTGTTCTAAAATTCAGGGAAAATCGAGGGAATTTTAAAATTGGTCTAAAATTCAGGGAAAATCGAGGGAATTTTAAAATTGATCTAAAATTCAGGGAAAATCGAGGGAATTTTAAAATTGATCTAAAATTCAGGGAAAATCGAGGGAATTTTAAAATTGATCTAAAATTCAGGGAAAATCGAGGGAATTTTAAAATTGATCTAAAATTCAGGGAAAATCGAGGGAATTTTAAAATTGGTCTAAAATTCAGGGAAAATCGAGGGAATTTTAAAATTGATCTAAAATTCAGGGAAAATCGAGGGAATTTTAAAATTGGTCTTAAATTCAGGGAAAATCGAGGGAATTTTAAAATTGATCTAAAATTCAGGGAAAATCGAGGGAATTTTAAAATTGGTCTAAAATTCAGGGAAAATCGAGGGAATTTTAAAATTGTTCTAAAATTCAGGGAAAATCGAGGGAATTTTAAAATTGGTCTAAAATTCAGGGAAAATCGAGGGAATTTTAAAATTGATCTAAAATTCAGGGAAAATCGAGGGAATTTTAAAATTGATCTAAAATTCAGGGAAAATCGAGGGAATTTTAAAATTGATCTAAAATTCAGGGAAAATCGAGGGAATTTTAAAATTGGTCTAAAATTCAGGGAAAATCGAGGGAATTTTAAAATTGATCTAAAATTCAGGGAAAATCGAGGGAATTTTAAAATTGGTCTAAAATTCAGGGAAAATCGAGGGAATTTTAAAATTGATCTAAAATTCAGGGAAAATCGAGGGAATTTTAAAATTGGTCTAAAATTCAGGGAAAATCGAGGGAATTTTAAAATTGTTCTAAAATTCAGGGAAAATCGAGGGAATTTTAAAATTGGTCTAAAATTCAGGGAAAATCGAGGGAATTTTAAAATTGATCTAAAATTCAGGGAAAATCGAGGGAATTTTAAAATTGTTCTAAAATTCAGGGAAAATCGAGGGAATTTTAAAATTGATCTAAAATTCAGGGAAAATCGAGGGAATTTTAAAATTGTTCTAAAATTCAGGGAAAATCGAGGGAATTTTAAAATTGATCTAAAATTCAGGGAAAATCGAGGGAATTTTAAAATTGATCTAAAATTCAGGGAAAATCGAGGGAATTTTAAAATTGTTCTAAAATTCAGGGAAAATCGAGGGAATTTTAAAATTGGTCTAAAATTCAGGGAAAATCGAGGGAATTTTAAAATTGTTCTAAAATTCAGGGAAAATCGAGGGAATTTTAAAATTGGTCTAAAATTCAGGGAAAATCGAGGGAATTTTAAAATTGGTCTAAAATTCAGGGAAAATCGAGGGAATTTTAAAATTGTTCTAAAATTCAGGGAAAATCGAGGGAATTTTAAAATTGGTCTAAAATTCAGGGAAAATCGAGGGAATTTTAAAATTGATCTAAAATTCAGGGAAAATCGAGGGAATTTAAAAATTGGTCTAAAATTCAGGGAAAATCGAGGGAATTTTAAAATTGGTCTAAAATTCAGGGAAAATCGAGGGAATTTTAAAATTGTTCTAAAATTCAGGGAAAATCGAGGGAATTTTAAAATTGTTCTAAAATTCAGGGAAAATCGAGGGAATTTTAAAATTGGTCTAAAATTCAGGGAAAATCGAGGGAATTTCAAAAATTGGTCTAAAATTCAGGGAAAATCAAGGGAATTTTAAAATTGGTCTAAAATTCAGGGAAAATCGAGGGAATTTCAAAAATTGTTCTAAAATTCAGGGAAAATCGAGGGAATTTTAAAATTGGTCTAAAATTCAGGGAAAATCGAGGGAATTTTAAAATTGGTCTAAAATTCAGGGAAAATCGAGGGAATTTTAAAATTGGTCTAAAATTCAGGGAAAATCGAGGGAATTTTAAAATTGGTCTAAAATTCAGGGAAAATCGAGGGAATTTTAAAATTGGTCTAAAATTCAGGGAAAATCGAGGGAATTTTAAAATTGTTCTAAAATTCAGGGAAAATCGAGGGAATTTTAAAATTGGTCTAAAATTCAGGGAAAATCGAGGGAATTTCAAAATTGTTCTAAAATTCAGGGAAAATCGAGGGAATTTTAAAATTGGTCTAAAATTCAGGGAAAATCGAGGGAATTTCAAAAATTGTTCTAAAATTCAGGGAAAATCGAGGGAATTTTAAAATTGGTCTAAAATTCAGGGAAAATCGAGGGAATTTTAAAATTGGTCTAAAATTCAGGGAAAATCGAGGGAATTTCAAAAATTGGTCTAAAATTCAGGGAAAATCGAGGGAATTTTAAAATTGTTCTAAAATTCAGGGAAAATCGAGGGAATTTTAAAATTGGTCTAAAATTCAGGGAAAATCGAGGGAATTTTAAAAATTGGTCTAAAATTCAGGGAAAATCGAGGGAATTTTAAAATTGTTCTAAAATTCCGGGAAAAGCAAGGAATTTCATTTTGGTTGCAAATGGAAAGCATTTAAGGAAATTAGAGTAAAAAAATTACTTAAAAATAAGTCAGGGGAAATCTCGGGAAATGGTCAGTGAAAATATGGGAAAATCATGGAATTTGAATCTGAAAAATTAGTGGATAACCCTGCAAATATATACATTTTTGGTCAAACTAAAACGAAGAAACCAAGTTCGTCAAATTATTCGGTATTCGCAATGCTATTTGGTATTTGACGTGGATAGAAATCAATTATTTGATATTCTATATGATGCCAAAAAAATGATATTTTCACACTTTTACTCAAGTACCATTGATTTAACCGAGGGGTCGGACACTTGGCATTATTTTGTACGGGATTTTGGGATTTCGTAGAGATTTCGGCGATTTGTCATTATTTTTGAAGTGATTTTGGGATTTCAATGTTAATTTACCATAGCGAGAGTTAAAAGATTTTGCGATTTTAGACAAAGTGTACGGGATTTTTGGTAAATGTCCGACCCTCGGGTTCAGTGTTCCGGGGTGGTAAATACCACATGACATTTATTGTGGCAAATAGTGGCAAAAAGTGTCATGGTATATAATGATTTTTAGTGGCAAATATTATAAAACGTAAAAATAGATTTTTCGTATGAAATACCATTGGGCTATTTTTTATATTTTTCACATAAATATATAAAATGTTTGGCTATTTTGAAACATTTGTAAAACACAATTAAATATTTTTATTTTATTCATTACTAAAAGTTATAGCAAATTAAGTGTTCTAAGAGTACACAATTATTTATTTTTCCCCTATTTGTCATTATATGCCATTATTTGTCAAATTTGCCATTACTTGTCACTATTTACCAGTGACATGGCCTTTATTCGAAAAAAGTGACATTTTAGGAACACTGCTCGGGTTTAACCTTGGACAATAATATAATTATTTGATACCTTGGCTAGTTTCCATATTCTCCAAATTGGTGTAATGCTTCAGCATGACGCTTCGGACCATTTGGGGCTCCAACTCGAACAACAAGTCGATCATTTGAACCAGATGCTTGTGCTGGGCGTGAATCGCAAACGGTGACACGGCGGTGGCGTTGTTGTCGGCATCGCGCGTTTGGTAAGAAGGGCGGAACACCCTCGGAATCAGGCCGGCCATGAAGATGGTCCCTTCGTTGCGGGCGAACCCCAGCAGGACGCTGTCCACTCTGCGGAAGAGGGCGGGCTTCCGCTTGTAGGCGAGCGTGGGCGCTTCCGGGATGACCACTCCATCCACCACTGGCCGGAAGACGAAGAAGAAGTAGGCGCGGTGGGCTTCCCTCTCGGTGATCTGCATCGGATGGGCTTGTTGGAGACATTCGGCCACCGAATTGACGTCCGTCGGGTTCGAGCAGTTTAAGTTCTTGGCCAACTGTTGAAAGAAAAGTTTGCGTTTAGGACGGAGTACAAACGTTCAGGGAAAACAGGCAATTTATAAATGGGCCTAAAAAGTCAGGGAAAGGTTAGAAAATTTTAAGAATAGTTTTAGCCTCTGGAAGAAGGCTGCAACAAGCGCCAAACCAAGCAGCACGGACTTTAAATACTGTTTAAGTTTACCTTTTTACGCTGGTTACCTCGATTTGTGGACAAAGTCCTTTTTTGTCTATCACACGAACCCAAACCTTAATGTTCGCATTTCCCTGCTGTTTGGTTTTGAGCTTCTTGCAGCCAACTTCCAGGGGCTAGTAGGCCACACTTTGAAGCTTTCTGGCGCTGTTTTCACTCATCGTAAGAAAATGGGAAAAACAGGCATACTTCTCAACTCACCCCTAAGACCCCTTAAAATTTTTTCATAACCTTTTGAAACACCCTGTATACGAAAATTTAAATTAATGCTAATTAAATTTAATTACGACTTGTAAATTAGTTCTTTCGTATGGGAACCTTCGCAACAAGTCATTATCGCCGACTAGAAGTAAATTCCCGACTAGCGACTATAGAAGTAAATCCCCGACTATAGAAGTAAATCCCCGACTATAGAAGTAAATCCCCGACTATAGAAGTAAATCCCCGACTATAGAAGTAAATCCCCGACTATAGAAGTAAATCCCCGACTATAGAAGTAAATCCCCGACTATAGAAGTAAATCCCCGACTATAGAAGTAAATCCCCGACTATAGAAGTAAATCCCCGACTATAGAAGTAAATCTTCGACTATAGAAGTAAATTCCCGACTATAGAAGTAAATTCCCGACTATAGAAGTAAATTCCCGACTATAGAAGTAAATTCCCGACTATAGATGTAAATCCCCGACTATAGAAGTAAATCCCCGACTATAGAAGTAAATCCCCGACTATAGAAGTAAATCCCCGACTATAGAAGTAAATCCCCGACTATAGAAGTAAATCCCCGACTATAGAAGTAAATCCCCGACTATAGAAGTAAATCCCCGACTATAGAAGTAAATCCCCGACTATAGAAGTAAATCCCCGACTATAGAAGTAAATCCCCGACTATAGAAGTAAATCCCCGACTATAGAAGTAAATCCCCGACTATAGAAGTAAATCCCCGACTATAGAAGTAAATCCCCGACTATAGAAGTAAATCCCCGACTATAGAAGTAAATCCCCGACTATAGAAGTAAATCTTCGACTATAGAAGTAAATTCCCGACTATAGAAGTAAATTCCCGACTATAGAAGTAAATTCCCGACTATAGAAGTAAATTCCCGACTATAGATGTAAATCCCCGACTATAGAAGTAAATCCCCGACTATAGAAGTAAATCCCCGACTATAGAAGTAAATCCCCGACTATAGAAGTAAATCCCCGACTATAGAAGTAAATCCCCGACTATAGAAGTAAATCCCCGACTATAGAAGTAAATCCCCGACTATAGAAGTAAATTCCCGACTATAGAAGTAAATTCCCGACTATAGAAGTAAATTCCCGACTATAGAAGTAAATTCCCGACTAGAAGTAAATCAAATAGAAGTTGCTTTCTCCAAGAAAACAACAAGTCGCGATCTCTAATTTCTAGTCCGAACTTACTTGGTAGGCGAGCTTGGCGGCCCGGTGTTTGGACAGGGTGGCCCAGTCGGTCAGTCCCACTCCGCTGTCCATGATGACCCGGCTGAAGAGTCCTGTGGCGCGAGGGGAGAGCAGGTGCAGAGTGGCGCAGAAGCCGCCGGCGTCCACGCCCATCAAGGTGACCTTGTCGGGGGCGCCGCCGAAACGGGCGATGTTGTCCCGGACCCATCGCAGGGCCATCAGCTGGTCCATCAGGCCCCGGTTGGGCTCGAAGTCCGGGTGCTCCAAGTGCAGGAAACCGAAGGAGGCCAACCTGCAATTAGCGAAAACGACAAATAATATTCACTCGATGCTTACAGGAATTATAGGGTTGTTGGTATTGAACGGTGTGTTCTTTTAAGGTTTTAGTAGAGCAACGAGGGGTCGGACATTCACCAATAATGTGTACGGGATTTTTAAATCCGGGATTTCAAGATTTCTTGTTGGATTTCGGATTTATTCACTTTTGTCCCGGATTTCGGGATTTCTCGTCAGATTTCGCGATTTGGCAATTTTCGGGAATTTTTGTCGGATTTCGAGATTTCCCGTCGGATTTAGAGGTTTGGCAATTTTAGGGATTTCTTGCCGGATTTAGAGGTTTGGCAATTTTAGGGATTTCTTGCCGGATTTAGAGATTTTCAAATTTTAGGGATTTCAGGTTGGATTACGGATTTATTAACTTTTGTCACGGATTTCGCAATATCTCGCTGGATTTCAAGATTTCACATCGGATTTCGGGATTTTGCAATTTTTGGGATTTCTTGCTGGATTTCAAGATTTTGCAGTTTCCAGGATTTCTGGATTTCTTGCCGGATTTCTGTATTTCTGAATTTCTTGCTGGATTTCAAGATTTTGCAGTTTCCAGGATTTCCCGTCTGATTTCTGGATTTCCCGTCGGATTTCTGGATTTCCCGTCTGATTTCTGGATTTCTGAATTTCTTGCTGGATTTCAAGATTTTGCAGATTCCAGGATTTCCCGTCGGATTTCTGTATTTCTTGCCGGATTTCTGTATTTCTGAATTTCTTGCTGGATTTAGAGATTTTGAAAAAATCCAGGCTGGATTTCGGGTTTCTTTGAATGTTCGACCCATCGAGACCAAACCCTACTAGGGTGAAGCGACATAATCACGTGTTATGAGGAGCGAAAACGTATGTCTAAGTCACGGATCTGATATTACGAACAAATCTTTCAAATCATTTTCGATTTTAGTAAATATGTGTAAAATTTCGTTCGATACATTTTCGAGACTCTTCTACGTAATACTATTTTTAAATGTAATTTTAAATTAATCAAATAACGCGGAAAATATCGTGTTTCTTCTTATTCCAAAATAATATTAGTTTTAAAGGAATTTTCCGCTACACTTAGCTTTGTTTTGGCGCCACACTACTTTGAAAGTGCAGCACTAGTGCAACCAAGTTTCCTCAATCTATTACGCTAGGAAAAACAAATAAATATTCAGATTGAGCTATTTGGGACACCATAAGCTCTTGTTTTTGTTTCACAAAAGTATGTCCGTTTCCTAACGTTCCGCGTGTTCAAGTCATTTCTGAAATGAGCACTCATTTTTGGAGGACTTAGGATTAAGTGGTTAGGCTTAATAGTTGTTCTTCTAGAAATAAATTTATAATAAAAATCAGCTAGGCTAATACCCAAGGCACCAGCTTAGGCCCAAGTCATCTAGCGACTTCTAATGCCATTAATTCAAATGGCCGTGTTACAATGTGTAGGACGGTGGTGGCAAGCCCTTCAAGCAAAAATTATAGGACAATCTAAAAGACAGGGACCCCAGAGGTCCTATATTTCCTATAAAATCCTATATTTAAAAAAATGTCCTATAACATCCTATATTTTTATCAAAATCCCCCAAAAGTCCTATAAAATCCTATAATTTTGATATTTTGCCCATTTCAAATCTCGCCACTCACAAGTCAGTTAAATTGCTAGATTTAGCTATAGGATAAATTCCTACACCAAGTCATTCTAGTCTATACTTTTGTTATTGTTAACATGGTTAGCTACTAGTATATTTTGGTGAAAATATGGCTGATTTAATCATTTTTGTTCTTTGTACAGCCTCAGCTACATATTTAATTTTAATCTAATCTAATCATGATTTAATCATACGAGGGTGTCCTAATAATCATTGGAGTGAGCTGCCCCTCGTAAAATGGTTTAATAGTTTTTATTTTTTAAGTTAAAATCAAAGATTTATTTATCTAAATATAGATTTGGTTTTTAAATGCATAAAGTTAATAAATGAAATAGCATCTATAGTCCTATAAAATCCTAAAATTTTGTAAAAATAGTCTATAAAGTCCTATATTTTTAGAAATATAATCCTATTTTTCCTATAAAAAATTTAAGATTTGGGTGGAGACCCTAAAACGTCGCCGTTAAAACAAAACCACGTATCTTTTCGGTGGCCTTTTTGAGAAAAATTGATTTTTAATTTTGCAAGGACTTGTGAAATCGCGTGTTAGGTTTATACACGCTAGTTAATTTTATAGTTAATTAATTTCGTTTCAATATTGAATTTATGAAGATTTTAATTTAAAAATATTTTGCTAAAGGGGAATTTTTAGAGATACGTGGTCTCGCGTCATGAAGTGAGATAGGAGCTGACAATAAGCAAGATACGTGCTTTTGCGCGAAAGACGTTGTGAATATCAAAAATACGTTTAAATATTTTCTCGATTTAAAAAATGAAATTCAATTGCATTGTTTTTAATGTTATATATGTAAATTGGGGTGTAGAATCTAAATATGTAAATTTTTACAAAACCACGTATCTCAAGTTACGTGGTTTTGTTTTAACGGTGACGAAAATGATATTGGTAAGTCCCGATGGGCAGGTCACTTCCATTTTGGGTGCGTCTTAATCATAGTAAAATGATTAAATCAGGGTAATCAAGATTAAAAAATCTAATCACGATTTAAACGAGATTTAATCATTCTAATCATGATCTAATATTTTTAATTACATTTAATCATTTTAATTAGATTTAATCATTTTAATCATTTCAATCACGATTTAATCGATATAATCGGTCGAATAGAGATTTTATCATTAAAATCAAAACTAAAGTACGATTTAATCATACTAGTCACGATATAATTTTTTTAATCAGGATTTAATCATTTTAAACAGATTTAATCATTTTAATCAGATTTAATCATTTCATCATTTTAATCAGATTTAATCATTTAATCATTTTAAACAGATTTAATCATTTAATCATTTTAATCAGATTTAATCATTTTAATCAGATTTAATCATTTTAATCAGATTTAATCATTTAATTATTAAATCAGATTTAATCATTTAATCATTATTAAATCAGATTTAAACGTGATTTAATCAAGTTAATCGTGATTAAAATGAATTTAATCAAAATAATCACGATTAAATCGGATTTAATATTTTGAGGGGTGCGTCGTTGATCAAGGAAGTGACCTGCCCCTCGGTATGTCCTTCACACCACCCAACCCAAATCCCTTCGTAGAACAATGAAAAGAAACGCACCTGTAATTCATGGAGACCGTGATGAGATTTTCTTGTACGGCGAGGGTAGAGACGTTGTAGGCGGGCGCCGAGGTGCTTCCGGTGGAAAACCCACCTCCGTGGATGTACACCAGCACGGGGCCGCCTTTACGCGCATTTCTGGGCACGAATACGTTCAGATAGAGACAGTCCTCGCTGACATCGGTGGTCGGGACCAACCCCGGCACGTTCAATATTCTCTGATGACAAGAATTGGGCAATTTGTCCGCTTCCAGGACGTGTCCCCACGGATCTGGTGGTATCGGATGTCTGTATCGTAGTTTTCCAACAGGCGGTTTGGCGTACGGTATCCCCATGTAAGCGTCCATGACTTGACCATCTTTTTCGACCCTTTTACCTCGTACAATACCGTTTAGCGTTTTTATCATCATAGAACCCGGCAACGAAGACCTGAGATCGGCTACAACCAACCATAGCAGAACCGATATTTGTAACCTACACAATTTCATTTCTATTGATATTAAATTTATTAACTGATATTTATTAATATTAAATTAAAAAATTTATCGCTGATATTATTAATATTAAATTTATTAACTTAAATATAATTTCTGGTTCTAATAATATTAAATTTATTAACTTAATAATTATCGCTGATATTATTAATATTAAATTTATTAACTTAAAAAATTATCGCTGATATTATTAATATTAAATTTATTAGATTAAACAAATTATCACTGATATTATTAATATTAAATTTATTAACTTCAAAAAAATGTATCGCTGATATTATTAATATTAAATTTATTAACTTAAATATAATTTCTGGTTCTAATAATATTAAATTTATGAACTTAATAATTATCGCTGATATAATTAATATTAATTTTATGAACTTAAAAACAATCACTGATGCAATTAATATTAAATTTACGAACTTAAAAACAATCACTGATGCAATTAATATTACATTTATGAACTTAAAAACAATCACTGATATTATTAATATTACATTTATGAAATTAAAAATAATCACTGCTAGTACTGATATTAAATTTAATAACTTATAAATAATCCCTAATAGTATTAAAGTTATATTAATCCTTTAACTAGGAGATCCGTTTAGGTTGGATTTTGAGTCGGTACTGTATCAATCGGCATCGATCGACTAGTCTTTTAATAATTGAATTTAACATTGAGAATCGTAACCTTGCCAAAATCGTCTTTTTGGTGGATTAGGCTTAGTCGCGTCGAAGGATTTCACTCCGACTTTCCAACCTTTTCCCCGAAATACCTTGATACGAAACCTTTTTTATCGAGGATATGGGAAAATAATTTAAGTATAAGGCTTCGAGGGACGATTTGTAATTGATTTGTGTACCCGATTGGATCGGGTTACTAGCTAATGGAGTCGAAGGTATGGAGACGGGTGCGAGCTGCCATTATTTGACCATAGGGTGAAGAATCGGTTGGCTTTGTGGAATTTGAAGCTAAATATAATAGCAGTATGACACGAATTGTGTTAGATCACCTCTTTCGTAAAACGTTACGTAACTCATTTTCTCGATGTTTTGTTGAAATTAGAACTAATTTACTGTGACCAATTTCATTAATTTCAATTATTAGAAATTTCAATTAGTTTTTATTGGTCGAAAATGTACTAGACGATATCTTTGTAGTTTTATTGTAATTTAATCTTTGACTTTATGAATGTGAAATTTTTGGAGATGGTAAATTTATTGGAAACGGTAAAATTATTGGAGATGGTAAAACTATTGGAGATGGTAAAACTATTGGAGATGGTAAATTTATTGGAGATGGTAAAATTATTGGAGATGGTAAAATTATTGGAGATGGTAAAATTATTGGAGATGGTAAAATTATTGGAGATGGTAAAATTTATTGGAGATGGTAAATTTATTGGAGATGGTAAAATTATTGGAGATGGTAAAATTATTGGAAATGGGAAATTTATTGGAGTTGGGAAATTATTGGTAATGGGAAAGTATTCTAATTTTTCTTGAATCCTGTGAAAACTCACATTTCAAATTCTTTTTTTTAATATGTTATGTATAATAAAAATAAATGTAAAATAAAAATTGAGCATGTAAATTAAAACTAAACGTTAAAAATGTAAAATTAAAATACCATCACATGTAAATTTAAATGTAAAATTTCCAAAATACATCAAACTTAACAGTGAACCAAACTTTAAAAACAAGATAGACTTTTGGTATTAAAAAACCGTTGTAATTTAAAATTTACTCTATTGTAAGGAGAAAACGCTGGCGACGGACAGTCGGAGAAAAAGGATTATCTTTTCGGCCGGGTTTCAACCGTCCACATTCTTTTGACCTGACTCATATCCTCGCCGGACTGTCCGTAGCTAGCGTTTCCTCTATAAACGTTGTAAATGGAAAATTTAGCTATCAGGGCAGTGATTGGTCGAACCCTTTCACTACCTTGCGAAATTTGTATTTTGAAGAGAGGAAAGTTGGAGGTTCACTGGGCAGTTGCTACTTGGGCTCCGCTAAGAAAGGACCCCAAGAAACTCCATAAAATAAAATAAGTGTTCCGAGCAAACAGTCTCATCTTTAAAAATAAAATAAGTTAGCTACTACATTTTTCAGTCGGTGTGGTAGTAAGAAGAAATAAGTCTCTCCCCAAGAGCGCGAACCTGAAAACTTACAATTAAAAAACAAAATAAATTAGGCGGGTTTCTTCAAATCCCTTTGTTGATTTGGAAAAAGTCTTAAACATATTTGTGAATATTCCCTTAAATATTTCGTAATTAATTATTTAAAACATAAGTGTAAAGTAGCATGTTTGCCATATTTTCAACTTATATTATGATTTTATTTAATCTATTTAACTTTCAACTCTTCTAAACGGATAACAAGGTTGCGGCCGAGTTTGTTTCAAAACGTACATCATATCTTTCGCCTCGGGCTGGAAAATATTTATTTCACCCTAACTAGTCAATAGAGCTTAAAGCTGAGGCAGTTCTTACCCCATCTAGTGGCAGAAACTGTTACTAAACGTTCGTAGGAGTTTCGCCTTAACGTGGATTCTATTAAACTTGTTTTTAATTTTTCGATATGCGTATTTTAACCCAGTTTAAATTTAATTTAATTTGAATTATCCGCGGCTTATGTTAAATCTTTATTATTATTATTATAATCGGTGAGATAATTTATAAAATATGTAAATTTATTCATAAATTGTTATGTTTACGGTAATTAAGTTAAAGGGCATATTTTTATAGTCATTGACTTTTCATTGACAATTTTAATTTCGACCGTGAAAAAAAATGTGAAATCGAGAGCGTTTGACGTAATAGGCGCCACGTTTGGATAATTTAATTCGATAGATTTGACATTGAAATCGCTTCTTAAACTACCCCGGCAATTTTAGTTCCTTGTGTTTTGGTTTTTACTAAAAAAAATTATTTCTTACGTGAGCTAATTAACGGGTATATGAATTTAGGTTGCATCTAATTACTGTTATTTAATGGTCGCCGCAAAGGGTTGGGTTAGGAACATTTTTATGTAATACGTTTCACCTTGCATTTTGAAACTGTAATTACCTCTAAGACAGACACAATTTAATATACCATAAGCCCTTTAATAATTGTTTTTATCAAAAACGCATAAATTTACCTAGAGCTTACAAACGTTCCCTGCCTTGGTTTTTATTTTAAAAAATTTATTTTTCCGCCAACAGTAGGGTTTATACAGGCCTGGAAATATCAGGGAATTAGATTATGCAAGGAAGTCAAGAAAATTCCCATTATATATAAAATCGGGGAAATTTATGAGGGTACAGAAAGTTTGTCCTATAAGATTATATATTTACACAAATAGGTATTTTTCTTACTAAGAATGTGCCTTTATTACTTGTTTTAAAAACCGGAAAATATCAGGGAAATTGGGTTAAATCAATATATTTTTAATAATGGTTAATTTAACTCAAATTACCAATTTCAATGAAGGAATAAAACAATATGCTTTAAAGCAATTCAAATAAATAATTAAATGTGTTCTAACTAAAATTTTAAATAATAGTTAAATTTAATTAGTTTTAGTTTATTTTTTGATTATTTTAAGCAAGCAATAAAAACAAAACATTCATCAATTAGACTTAAATTGTTTAATAATAGTGAAATATAACACAATTTAATACGCTATTCTATAATTCTGCAACAGGTCGGCCATGACATGCACGGTTATTATTTTGTTTATTATTGGATTTAAATCGAATTTTTATTGATTTTTTTTAAGGTTTTATGCCTGTTTTTATTGATAAATTGATTGATAATTTGAATGTTAACTAAAGTTTAAATCAATCTTCATTAAATTTAATTATGATTTAAAAATTAAATTAAATTTGAGTTTGCTCTCAATCGACAACTTACATTCGTACTTTTCCGTAAATATATTGAATTTATAATAGGATTTACATCAGACAACTCTGCGTTATTATTTCGTAGAATTGTGTGATGTTTTGCCTCGCGTTTTGTGTAAGTTTCAATGCGGGGCTAAGCTACGAGTAACGGTGGGTTTATTTACGTTTGAGCTGTTCGAAGGCTCATTTAGCACTAGTTGTATTTGATAGAATTTTCAGTTGATCTAATAGTTGTTAAAGTACTGTTTTGGAGGAAATAAGTGTGAGAACGGGTGAGAGTTGGGTTAGGTTAGGTTATGATTTATAGTTTATTCTTAGTCGAGTTTAAGCTAGGTTTAAGGCGTTTCTCGTGATATTACAGGGTTGCCACGGTACCTGGAATTCCTAGAAAATTCATGGAATTTTTCAAATTAGTCTTAAAATTTCGGCTGCAAATAGAAAACTTTTACTAAAATATAGGTTAAAAAATACAAAATCTTGGCGCAAAATAAGTCGGGGAAAACCTGAAAAAGTCAGGGAATTTGATTGTGAAAAAAACTGGCAACCCTGTATTAGTTTGCGGCTGAATTGTATTGTAATTTCGAAACACGCGTAATCACGTAAAAAATAATTTTAATTAGTTCTACTTCACCTTAGATCTTAAAACATCAGGTTTAGTAGTTTCCCTTCAATGTATTTTCAATCATTCAACGTTTGATCAAATTAATTTCGATAATAAGTTGATTCGATCATTTGAAACAGTGTTAGATCACCTGAAATTCAATAAAACACACCCTAATCACGGTATGGTTCTTAGTCGTCATAAATACGTTCCTGGGTGTGTCGTAAACAAGTAGTCCCTTTATAGGTGCATTTGTCCTTTGTTCAACAGTTGAAAAATATAAACAGAGGTCGGCCTCATTTCGGGGGCCGTGAATGTTCTTCGCCGCAGACGTCAGCTAAAAAGTTTTGTCTTCGTGGGCGACTCTCTGTCGCGGGAGATTTATTTTGGCGTTTCGCATTCTTTCGTTTCTGCGACTCGTTCTAATTTCTGATTATTTTTCCTTCCGTCCCCGATACGTCAACGACTGACGAAAATACTCTTCTTCGCGAGACCAACTGATATTCGTTATTTTTTGTACGTTTTCATTTGTTGCGGGTGAAGACGGAGATTTGTGGATTTCGCGAGGGACTACTCGTTTTATTAATGAAATGTGTCACGTGTTTTTGTCGCGCGCCCGAGAACAGCTGTTTTTACCGCCATGTGTTTTTTGTTCGACAGGGATTTTTAGCTTTACATCCAAATATCTATTTCGATTGTAACTATTGCTTTACGCCGAAATGTTGTTGTCGCTGTCGTCGTTACGTAACAGCACTGTACCGGTTTGGGGTTTCAATCTTTGACAGAAATCCATAGCTCTACTTGGAATGCTTATCCTGGCGTATCGCGTATGGTAAGATAACTCTAACGGCTTTGGCGCCACCTACGAGAGGAAAAATCCCTTTGCGCGCGCCCCCCTCTCACGTTGTGGTTTGTTAAGTTAACATAGTGACGTCAAAACGTCAGCCACATCGAGACGAAAATCTGCCGCGATAAGCATTCCGAGTAGAGCTACGTGGATTCCTGTCTTTGATTAAAATTCGTTGTTCTGTTAAAATGGGGCCAAAATTTTTTTAGAATTTAATGGGTCTGAAACTGTTAAGGTAACAATTGTAAAGGCTACATCAATCGATTATTTATACATCGGGATTATGAATATGTTTAATGTTGATGTGAAACTTAACTTTCGGTTGGGCTGACTTGTTTTTTCCCAGCTTTGATTCTTATCTATTTCTCCAGAATGATTCTGATTTTATTCGCTTATGAAAGGGTTATTCTTGTCTGGAACGGATCTAATTTCCGGAATTGTCGGTTGATTAATTAATGAAATTTAAATTAATTTTTTTAAACTATTTGCATTAGTAATTTAAAGTGAATTTTTTAAAAATTAATTGCTTGAAGTATGTATAATTGTTTATTTCGAAAGGTAATAATTTGATTTGAATCAGACAACTGATGGCTGAACATTTGGATACATTACATTAAGATCGAAGTGTAGTAATGGCATCATATAATTCTTTTTAAAACTAGTTCCCTTATATTTTATCGCCGATTATCTCTTTTGCGCCTTTTGACTAAGATCATAGTGTAGTATACTGTATGCGAGTTTTTATTTCTAAGCGTTTCTGTAGTAACGGTATAATATAAATAATTTTTTTTTATTAAATTGATTTAAATATATTTTCCTCCCCAACCGCGATGTTAGTTTCTTGACCTATCAGCTAAGATCGAAGTGTAAAATCCGTATACGTAAAAAAAGTTGTCTATCATAACAGTAGTGTATATGATAAAATCATTGTATTAGACGGTTCAATACACTGTCATACCATTTTATTCAAATTTTTCATTAGAAAACGTTTGCAAGATCATATCCGAATATGTTTCTTTTCATTTTACGTGATACATATTTTCTATCACAAATCGAATATCGTTGTTTTGTATTTGTTTACAAAATAATACCGGTATCGGCTTCTCTTAAGCCGATATTGGCTGATACCGATATTAGAAAATAGGCCTAGTTTTCATTCCATGATTAGCTTAATATTGTTCGAAAATTTAAATTTCGCGGCATTTTCTCCTCATTTTGTTGAATCCAAAAGTAAAACTAAGCCTCTAAATTAGACTATAATAAAAACAATTAAAAAGTAATGTATGTTTCAACTTTTGATATTTCCGATTTAGGGAAAATTAACAACACTTTATTCAACCGCGACATTAGCTTCTTGACCTCTTGGCTAAGATCAAAATGTAGTATCCATTTACGTAAAAACTTCGTTTTTATTTCGTAGCGTTTCCGGCAAAAATAATTCTGAAAACTCCCGACTCAATGGTCTTTAATTGCGGCTTCTGTACACGCGTTATTTACTCTTCAGTTGTCCGCGTAGAACCGATTTAAGGCTTTAAACCGCCGAGATAGAAGAAACGTGTTGCGTTGCCGCAAAGTCGTAAAAGATGGCAAAATAAGTTATTTATAGCTATTTTTCGCGAACAGGGGATTGCACCCGGCTCGCGGTATGACGTTCTTTCGCCTCTCAATTCCATTCTTAAAGCTACGGGCCTTTAGCCTAGATACACTTTACCCCCTCCCTAACGTCGTCGTTAATAGCTCGTTAACGCCTTGACTGCTCGAACATGTGCGTTTCTTTTTCTTATGTCTTGATTTTTTTTTTCGCGTCTCACGCCCTCTGACGGAGGAGGGGGGAACTATAGAGAGTAGTGCAGAGTGAAAATGTGGAATAATCGGTTACGGAGCTATGGGGAGAAACTGACGTTGGGATCGAGGTAGGGTGGGGATTTTCATGACGAACATAGCCACCCCACTTTCTCTGGCGCTTAGGCACTGTTGAATGGTGCGTTGGCTCCTTTAAGATTTTTAGCCCCCCCCCCCCCCCCACCCATTTGGAGGATGGGGTGTTTATAAGAAATAACGAACAAGACGGGACAAACCCAATTAAGGCCCACTTTCGAAGTTTGGACGAAATGACGAGCGTGGAAATTGTTGCCTACGTTATTATAAAGGCTCGTGCACGCTTAACGGCAAGCGGAGTACACTTTCTTGGCTTTTGGTTCACGAAAGATGGCGCTCTGATCTCTGCGACACTAATTAGTGGTTTTCAAAAAGTTAGGCTTAACGTTTTCTGTTGATAAAAAAAATGTGTATTAAAGCAAGTGGCGGCTCTTTTTTCAATAGATGTCGCTAGCGTCGAAATCAAAAAGGCGGTACTTACAGGTACCCCTCGCGTTGATTGGATCGTTTGTAAATCGTTCAATAACATAAATTACAGCAATTATAATTACACGGGAGACATAATTTAGGTTAAAGTCAACTAAATAGAGTATAAGTTGTCTAAATATAATGCTCTACAAGAATCCATACCTCTACTTGGAATGCTTATCCTGGCGTATCGCGTATGGTTCGATCACTCTGACGGCTTTGACCCCGCCTACGAGACAAAAAATCCCCTCTGCGCGCGCTCACATCTCACGTTGTCGTTTGTTAAGTTAACATAGTGACGTCCAAAAAACCGTCAGCCACATCGAGACGAAAATCTGCCACGATAAGCATTCCTAGTAGAGCTATGGATTCCTGTAGAGTATTATATTTAGACAACTTAGTCACGACGTTATCATTTGGCTATTTTGAATTTTAACTTCTTTTGCCATAAATAGATGGCACCACCCTCTCTAGTAAAGTTGTGGTTTTCGAAGAATCGGCTAGATTCATGGCCATCTCTAATAACAAGGGCTTTTTCATAATACAGGTGGCAATGATAGAGCCGACAGTTGTAAAAAAATGCTTCTAAAAGCGCTTCTAGGTGGGAGCACCTTCCGGGGACTTAAGTGAAAGGAGAGTTGTCTGCCATCGATTGGCTTCCCGAAACCACTATTTAATAATATAATAATCACGTGATTCCTAAAAGCCAATCAACGCGAGAAGCTCCCAATTTGCCGCACCTTTTAGGCTAGATTTTATCCTTACTCAACATTGTTTAAATTATTACGCTAACGACATCTAGGAGCCGCCACTTGCGTTAAAACCATTTAAATTTGTTAAATACGTATCCTCACCTTTTCTTTTTTGAAATTCAATTTCTTTAGAAAAGCTTAAAACAGGTAAATTACAGCTTAAATTTGTTATAATGAAACATTTGGCGCTTTGCGGCGCCATATTTGTTTTTTGTATTTTAACCTTGCTGTTGCCCAGGCAACGAGCTCCTGATACGAGAGAACTTAGTCAGTACCCCAGCCAGGATTTTTTCGCGAGTAGGCACTGCGTGTTCAACCATCACAAACTTGTCTGTAATTTTGTTTGATATTTAACTAATCAAAATATTTTACAATTTAAATAATTTAATAAAAATATAATAATGATTAAATTATTTAATAAAAATATAATAATAATTAAATTATTTAATAAAAATATAATAATTATTAAATTATTTAATAAAAATATAATAATGATTAAATTATTTAATAAAAATATAATAATTATTAAATTATTTAATAAAAATATAATAATGATTAAATTATTTAATAAAAATATAATAATGATTAAATTATTTAATAAAAATATAATAATGATGAAATTATTTAATAAAATATAATAATTATTAAATTATTTAATATAAATTTAATTATTAAATAAATTGTTTAATAAGTTTTAATTATTAAATAAATTGTTTAATAAGTTTTAATTATTTAACAAATTATTTAATAAAAATTTAATTATTTATCAAATTATTTAATAAAAATTTTGTGAAATAAATTATTTACAATTAAATATTACCCACTTTATTTTTAATCGAAGACTGCCACGCTTCGATTAATAATAGTAGTTTATCAACTACTAATTGAGGGCTTTTTTTGAGGGCTTGTTTCCTAGGTAGTTTGATAGATCACGATTAATCGAAAAAGTGGCAATAGGCGTGATAGCCTTTCCACCCCCATTGTTGTCCGCAGACGTGTTATAATTCGAATGAGATAATTGAAACTCCTTTCGGATACAGTAGTTCCCACTGGAATGCGCAAAATAATTATGTAGTATTTGACAAAATCCTCAAAGCAATCTTACAGCTATTAAATAATTAAAGAAGTCAATAAAATTTTTGGATATTCTTATCCGTCCCTTTAACCAATGTAGATCGAAATAGAACGGGTTGCATGATTGACAAATAGCAACGACTTAAAGATAATTTGTAACACCTAACACTTCATCTAAAGCCACAATTTAAGTCCAGTTGCTGAAGCTATTTCATTCGGCGATTTCATCGGGAATCATACCCGAGCCACTCGGCGGCTTCCTCTGGTTATCCGTTTTCAACTATATTCTCCAATGCTATAACTTTGGAATCAACCCATTTCTAGAAATATTAAGACTTTTTTCTCACACCACCACCTAGTGTTGTGGCTTTGTGGCATTCTGAAAATGATATCAAAACTCCCTTATTTCTAGGACTCTTAAAAAAAATTCACATCTAATAACTGAATTGCTTTAAATGTTGTAGATACGTTGCCACTCCCAAGGATTGACCAATTTTGATATACGGGATGTAAAACGATTTTAACCGTGTAAACAAATCCACTACAGAAATAAAACTTAGAGGCCCACGAGGGATAATTTCAAACTAATAATGTACTTTCTAAATAAGAATTTAAAGATTTATCATCTTTGTACGTACAAAAACCGTCCAATCCATCAATTTGCATGTAGTTGCTTCAAATACTAGAAAATCATGTACGCCCATTTCGAAATTTGGAGGCCCCCAAAGTAGGCCCGATAATTTTCAACGTAGGCACGTGCCTACTTGTGCCTATCGCTGGCGGGGCTACTGAACCTAGTGGCCGGAATTGTCGAACTAAAATGCCATTAATTTCCCGTGCATGGGTCTTTATAACAACGTAGGTGACCCCCAAATGTATGCCGTAACGCGGTGTTTCCAATTCGTTGGCCGTCGCCAAGAAGCCGCCGCAGAAAAATGGACGACGTTCACTCGGGAAAACAAACTTTGCCTAAAAATGGACACAACTTTCTGTGTAGCGTAAATGATGATTTGCGCCATCTACTGGCTGAAACGAAAAATGCTTATATAATTTATTTCCCCCCCCATTTCTACCTAAATAGCATCTGCTTTCGAAAACTGCCGTAGATGGCGGCACTACGATTACCGAATGTTCAATATGGAATTTACTTTTCTACCGTTTCTACAAAACTGAAATAACATTTGCTTTCGAAAAACAGCCGTAGATGGCGCCCATTACCATATTTATTGTAGCGTCATCTACTATCAGAAAAGTAAAATACTGAGTATTGAATTTCCTTTTTTACCGTTTGCTCAAAAAGTATAATAATATCTACTTTTAATAATAGGCCGTAGATGGCGCCACGTTAATGATCGAAGTGACGTTATGGGGATTTAAGGGATTTTTCCATTTTATAAAACTTTCGAAACTTTGCCGCGGGTGGCGCCACAGTAAATACCGAAGGGACTTATTACGAACTTAGATAGTTCTTCCAATTTCATCATCAGACCTAAAGTACACTTGGCGAGCGAAAACTTTCCAACCGCAAATTTCCGTCTCCATCCCATTGAATTGGGAATAATACTGCTAGAATTACAATTACGATTTCGGTTGCCATGGTTACGCGGGACCTGTTCTGAGAAGACTGTACGAAATTAATCTTTATAATTTGGCGGTAACGCCATCTATATGTTGTAAAGTTATATGGCTAAAAATAAATAATTATTAGCTAACTCACCGTAACTTGAGTTAAAAAGGATCGTGTTGACAGAATAAAATTATTTTTAAACAACTTCAAGGTTTGTTTGTTAGGAGAAATCATACATTTTAATTTCGCGTCAGTTTCGCGCAAAAATTCAATTGCCAGCCAGATTTAGTTGTACCTCTATTTATTCCCAATTCAATGCTCCATCCTTTCCACAAACTGAACCATTCTAATACTTCTTGGCATTCGCGGAGTAAAGTCGTAGACAGAGAGATTTTAGCGGAGGGTAGGGAGGGTGGTTGTGCTAGAGATTTTTCGGAAGATAGAATTTTCTCTGGTCGTCCGGATTGAAGATATTTCCTCGGCTCCGTTCAGGAAACGCGGTGTCTCCGCGAATGCGCTTCTCGTTGCATCCTCATCAGCCCGGGATAAAACATCTCGTCAGAACGGGACACCAACCGGAAGACGCTGGGATACTTAATCCTCTTAATATCCTTTCCTAGTATTTGTAATTGCTTAAAGAAATAAAGACATCGCGCGGTAAAGACCCCAGGACTTCCTTTCGAACGTTTACCCATGAGCCGCCAAGTTGACCATTACATTTCGGGCAGTGAGAGCTCTCAGGAGGAATTACCCAAGAAAATGGACGATTACGAGGACGAGGATGACGAGGAAGAGTCCGACGATGACGCCCCGACCCCGGTCAACGAAGGCATGGCCACGGATGACTTTCAGTGGGTCCGTGGCGCCCCCGTACCTTACCGGACGCGCCAAGAGCCTCGCTTACGGTCGCGGGAATTACCGCGTTCCGACGACAGTTACCGTCATCAAGTGACTCCCGTTATGCGCCCGAAAACGATGGCCCAAACGGACTCGTTACAATCGCGCCATTGTCCGCCTTTGACCAGTCGCCCTATCAACAATTCTCCCCTGTTGTCGTCCTTCTCTAAACAGTTGACCCCGGTTTACGACCAAGGCTTGTACGGCGGTGGATATTCGGTGCCTTGCCATCCCGCGCCGTCTCTACCGCCGATCTGTTACTGTTCCAATTACTGGTACGAGGACGTCAGCGTACCAACCCCGTATTGCGGTCGCGATCAGTGTGGACCCGTTTGCGGTACTCCAACGTCTTTCACTCAACACCGCTGTCTGCTACCGCGTTTTGTCAATAAGAGACACAGTCATCACGGATTTCAGTGTTTGGAGGGCTACCATCCGACCGCCACTTCCGGTCGCGACTTGGTGCCCTTACCATCCGAGCACTGCTCCGGTAATGTGTCTGGGAGGACGGCTTCCTTGCGCGCCAAAGTTAAACCCGAGTCGTATTACCCGGAAGGGTACCAACAGTGTCCTACGAGTCATTCTTTTAGGAAGGTCTGAATGTTTGCCTTTTTTATACAGTAATAACCAGTAACCGATTCGACATTTGATTAAAAGTGGACCTTTTTTCGGTATATTCCCGTTGGATAGAATCCTATTGGGTCGAATTCCCAATGGATCGAATCCTAATTTTGCAATCCCATTGGGTCGAGTTCCCAATTGATCGAATTCTAATTTTGCAATCCCATTGGGTCGAATCCCATTAAATCGAAAAAGTTTATAGAATATTTTTACCTATCCAAATCGAAGTAGGTTAGGTTTCATACTTTCACTTGTGAGCAAACAAAATGCCGGTCGAATGAGAATCGACCCAATGGGCATCGACCCAATTAGACAATAGCCCTTTTTTCTACACCCTTACTTAAAATTAAAGCATTTGTTTACGTTAAGAATCAATTCCTCTTTAGAAGACCCTTGTAGTTCGTGCATTTGGCTTAGTGGAAAAAACAGATGGTTTCCATCAAAACACATCTACACCTCAAAATGCCTTCAGGGCCTTGAATTTCTTAAAGCCCTTTAGCTTAAGACGATTTTCAAGGGATTTCCAAGAGAGGCTTTGCCAAGATTTACAAGTTAATTTATATAAAAAATTAAGCACAGAAGGGTCTTTTGTGTCAAATTTTGACTGAAAAAAAACCGATACTTGGAATAGATTTATTTTCGGGTTTAAAAGGCCGTTATCCGCGACACACATTTTATCATCGGATCACTGCGAAACAAAACTTTTTTGGGTTTCATTTTCACACACTCAGTCTAAAATGACGATAGATTTTTAACAGAAGTGTAGAAAATACCTCTTAAGATAGAAATATTTTAAATTTAATTTGCTCAAAAATTAAGTTAATTAAAGGCGTTACTATAAATTTCGTGGTTTTTGTAGTTCTTAATTAAAATTGTGTGGACTGACCACACCTATATTCTACACTTTTTCCTACATTTTACACTTTTTTCCCTAAATTTACACTTCCCCCCCTGTATTTTACACTTTTCCTCCTGTATTTTATACATTTCCCTATATTTTACACTTCACCTGATATGTCTTTTAAAATCAAAATTTATAAACAATTTTTGAAATTTAGAAATCTTCGCTCGCTCAACCAATTATTAAACCAAAAACCATGGATTTTCACTTAATAAGTACTTGAAACCTATATTTTCCCGTAATTTTTTGGAATTTATTTTATATTTTCCTTTATTTGGAAAAAATATCTATCAAATCCTATAAATTATCTATTTTTCCCATGAGATTTATTGGGCTTTCTGTGGTCACCCTGAATTTCGATGAAATTTCGACAACATATAATAAAAATTTCATCCCTTCACAACCGACGTAAACTAACTGACCTCGAACGTGTTTTCAGGGTTGTCCCAAATCTTAGAAATAGGCAGAAAGTTGAGCAATTTAAATTAAATATAATTCGAAATCTAAAAGGTACTGTGATAGATTGTGATAATTATGTAGTTTTTTTAATTGATTTACTTCAATGGGTATTTTAGTATAAAGGACATTTTTTAATTTTTACGAGTTATATTTTAACTAAAAACCGGTTTATTGAAACGTTGGAATTACCATTCCAACGTTTCAATAAACCGGTTTTTAGTTAAAATATAACTCGTAAAAATTAAAAAATGTCCTTTATACTAAAATACCCATTGAAGTAAATCAATTAATTTCTAATATAAATAAAATTGTCTAATTTTGGTTTTAAAAAGTAAGTGAATTTGAATCGGAAATATTGTGACGACCCTGGTTTTGTGTAACAGTAGGATCCTACCAATTAGTTAAAAGCTCCTATTTCGGGATAAAATCAACGTTAGTAGCAATATACTAAACCTACTACCAACATGTAATGTCCAAGTCCATTTTTCGACCATTAGTAGTAGAGAATGCGAGATACTACTCTCCAAGAGTGTATATTGTATATTTCTGATGTCATCGATATTCATAAGACTTTGAATTCGTCTGCTTAATTTTTTAGTGATTCATTAATGATAACGAAAGTTTTTAGAATAATTAGCAGACGAAAAACAACAGCTTGTTATATTTTTCATCACTGCATGTCGCTAGTGTAACCAAAAATTTACAGTACGAACACGCATAGTAGTTGATTTTATTGATTTTTTAAGGTTTTATGCCAATTTTTCTTGACAAATTGATAAATAATTTGTGTGCAGAAATAAAGTTAACTATAGTTTAAATTAATCTTTATTAAATTTAATTATTAATTAATAATTAATAATAAAATTTAATTACAGTTTGTCTGAATTAAAAATTTTAAAGAACCTACTTTCGATCATTTTCATAAATATTTAAGTATAATACGTGATTTAAATCAATGATTTAAAACAAATCACAATTTAAATCGGCCAACTCTGCGAACACGTATCTCATAGACACGATTCTGGTTTTAATTTTAGAAAATTATTGATAATTTTGCAGGTTTTAATACACGCAAATTTACCGTTGCTTTTATGTCTTTCAACTCATTTGTTTGAAGGGGTATTTTGTATCCAAAGTCGCTGTTTTTTTCGGGTGCAGAGGGGGTAACCCAAAATAACTCCAGTGACTCACGCTGAAAGTTTTGCCTTAGCGTTTTTTATAGTGCCTCATCAGAAATTCTTTGGGGTGTATGGCAAGGTTTTTTACATAGGTCCTATATAATCTCTTAATCTAAATTCCTTTTATAATGAACGTTATTTGTCTTCGTATTATTTGTATGGACGTACTTATATAGTTATTTAGTAGTCTCAACAAATAAAACATTTATCGGGTTAAACGTCTTTGCGAAATTGCGTCAATAATAAAATGGTTTATGCAGTAAATGTTTAAGTTTGCGGAACGCGTATGTATAGGGGAAAGCCTTTTAAATCGACTGAATTTATTAGATTGAATCGGTGTGCAACCATGAATAGGTGTGCAACCATGAATAGGCTGTTGGCCAGCTTGTTCGCGTATTTTAAAGGAAAAATTATTGCTTTCCTAATAAAGGTTACTAAATATTTCATAAATTATTACAGTATATTGTTTCAATTTCATGGCCTATTTTTAAATATTTATATTTAAATATTAAGCCTTATTTTCCCCTTTGATTGATTAATTTAAAAGAAAATTTATTGATTTTATAATAAAAGCTACTAATTTAATATTATATACATATGCAAGTATATTATATATCTTTAAATATTTATTGGTTCCTCCTAGTTATTTAAAAAAAAAATTTCCAATTGTTTGCCTATATGACAGAAAAAAATTATTATTTTATAATAATGGTTCGTTAATTAATATTAGAGTATATATTGTCTATTTTTAAATATTTATTGGTTCATTTAATTAATTAATTTAATATTATATACATATGCAAGTATATTATATATCTTTAAATATTTATTGGTTCCTCCTAGTTATTTTAAATTTTTTTTTCCAATTGTTTGCCTATATGACAGAAAAAAAATTATTATTTTATAATAATGGTTCCTTAATTAATATTAGAGTATATATTGTCTATTTTTAAATATTTATTGGTTCATTTAATTAATTTCAAGCATTTTTTCCTCCTTATTGTAGAGCTTAGCCGGTGGAGGAGAATATGAAGATTTGCAAGACAAAATACGCATGCTTCAAACGGAAAAGGAAAATTTAATTCTTCAGGTATGAAATTTCGTTTTTTTTTAGTATTTGTTGAATTTAAATTACAGCCCTATAATTTTATTTTATATACTGTTAGGTTACCGTATTAACCGAACAAGTGGAAGCCCAAGGAGAACGTTTAAGGGAACTTGATGCGACGCTAGAAGACCGTAAGGAACAACTAGATGGAACTGAAGAAATGTTGCAACAAGTAAATCGAGAAATTGAAAGTGTAATTCTACATGAAATATATTTTAAATTTGGATGTTAATCAGGAAATGCTGGCACGATCTTCCCTCGAAAACAGCAAGATGGAATTACTCTCGCAATTAGCTGAGGCTAAAAGAAAGTTATCCAATGTCGAAAGGGAAAAGCTAGACCTGCTTGAGAAATGCAAGAAATTTGAAGTAATTAAGAAACGGATGAAATGATTTAGAAATTAAGGTCTTATTTAAATTTTAAAATGCTTTTTAGGCTGAATTAATTATTGCTAAAAGTCGTATCGTCGAGAAAGATGCGGAATTAGCGACGCTTAAAGCGAGACTGGCCCGAAATGGAACTATCACGCCTGTTAATGATTCACGTTGGTTTCTTGATTCACAAAAGACATTTAAATTTCTATAATTCACGATATTATGTTCTTTATAGATCACCACGAAGTGGAGAAGTTGAAGAGCGCTTTAGAATCTTTGATGATTTCTAAAGAAGAGAAGGTAACGTGTTTCGTTTAAAAATATTTTGTTTCAGTGGTTGCTTTTTAAAATTTATAAATTTTATTAATAGGAGAAAAGAATTGAAGAGCTAACTTTGATGGTCAGTAGACAGAAAAGAATTCACGACTGGCTTCCCAATGATCGAAGAGCATCGGAACCTTCCTCACCTGACGCCCACGGTGACTCTCTTTACTCTCCTTCAGCTGATAGTAATAAGGTAAAAATTGATTAATTGTTAAATTAATGTTCAAAAATATTTTGGATAAAATTGAAGTGCTACTCTTATTATATTAATGTTTTGACAGTCAGAGCATCGATTGATAGAAAAACCACCTCAGGTTCCGCGTTCAGGCAACAACCTGACATCGACGCCCGTCTCCTCTCCAAGTGGAGCTGGGCTTTGGTCTGATCCCAGGTACAGCCCTAGTCCCAGTCAAGGTTCTCTGAAGTCTATTTCAAAAGCCAACAGCTCCGAAAATGTTACCCCTACAGGAACGAGAGTGAGTTTATATTTAATGCATTAATTTTTACCATCTTATTGTTTTTAGTTAGTGCTCTTAACACTATTTTGAAACGAACACTGTGTTTTCCTTTTGCTTGAATTTTATCACCCAGACACCACCCGCTAAACGCCACTATAGCACAATTCCACGTCAGCATGGAGTTCAGGTATTGCAACAAATACAGCAACAATTGCAAAGTCACCATCGTGTCGATAGCACTTTGTCGAGTGCTTCTGCCGTTCCCCTGGGCAAAAATGGCGGAGAGCAGCAAACAATGACAACGCCTCAACAATCCAAATCTTATCACAACCTACTGAATACTGGGAATAACGGCACCAACAATAGTAGTCTTCCTGGTAACGCAAACCACAGTAGCCGGCACGGGAAAAGCTCTGGGGTTTCGTTTGGTAAATTGTTTTTTCGATTACGAAATGGGAAACGCAGCTGCAGCGCACCCGAACTAGGTGATGGTTCGAATGTTCCTCATTTTATTTTTTATTGTTTCAATACTATTTTTCTGCACATCTTTTGATTTTACTTTAAATTTCCCCTTTTCCGAATTGGTTCTTTTGCATGTAAAAATTGTTAATTGGTTTAATTTGAAGTAAATAGCACCCGCACCAATGACCAAAAGACGTGCATAGTTTCTAACCCTGGTAGGAATGAACTGCATGCTGCATGTTTCTATTTAATAATTATGACGTAAATTGAAATAATTATAAAATATATGAAATGTGGTAAGCCTAATATTTGTGGAATATTTAATATTGGATTTCATTTTCGTTTTTCACAGCCAGTGAACCTGAAATTGTTCCTGTTCCATCGGATGACGAAACATCATCTCAAATCATGTCTTCCACATTGCCTCCTGATTCTGCTCTAATGAAAATGGACTCCAAAGACAAAAACAAAGGTTTTAAAAAGATATTTGAAAAGTAAGTTTATTGGATGTTGGGTAAATTATCTAATAAAAATGCTGTTGTAAATTGACGGTTGCGTTTTAGGCTAAAACGTTCGGGGTCTCATTCGATGGATGTGAAAGAGGGTGAATTTAAAAGAGGTGGCGTTCGTTCGACAGCGGGACCAAGACTGGGATGGTCGACTGATTTAAACAAAATGGAAAAAATGTAATTATTAAACATGGGCTAATTTTGGTTGTTTAAATTTTTTTTGATGCAATATGTTTTTATGTTTAATTGTTAGTGAGAAACCATTTACTGAATGGAACACAGAAATGATCATTGAATGGCTGAATGGAATGGGTCTAAGTTCTTATGGGGCAGATTGCAAAAGATGGGTTAAAAATGGAGAACATTTCTTGAAAGCTACACCCCATGATTTGGAAAAGGAACTGGGTATTAAGAATCCTCTCCATCGTAAGAAGCTGTTGTTGGCACTGCAAGCTGCTGGTGGTAAAAAACAAGACAACAAGAAAGGCAAAGACAAAACGCCCCTGGAAGAAGAAACTGATTCGCGTCCGTTCCAAAAAGCTCTGTCCAAGCTAGACCACCATTGGGTTGTCCGTTGGTTAGACGATGTTGGTTTGCCCCAATACAAGGACAGTTTTGTTGATGCCAGAGTGGACGGCCGTGTTCTGAATGTGTTGACTGTGGTAAGAAAACATTGTAGTTTCTTAATGCTAAAAATTATTAATGTTTATAATTTTATTTTTAAATAGGAGGACTTATTTGCTTTAAAAGTAACAAACTTATTACACCATGTCAGTATCAAAAGAGGAATTCAAGTTTTAAGAGAGAATAAGTTCGATCCATTTTGTCTGAAGCGACGTTCTCTTCCAGATGAGGTATAACAACGTTTTGGGATATTTTTTGGCCTATTAAAATGATTTATCTCATTGCCATGAGATCTTTTTGAACATAAACACAAAGAAATCAAAGTAATCCCTATTTTGAATTTTAAGAAAAGGGAATACAATCCATTAGCCGTGGTATTATGGACCAATCATCGAGTAATGGAATGGCTTAAAACGGTAGATCTCTCGGAGTATGCGCCAAATTTAAGAGGAAGCGGCGTTCACGGAGCATTAATTGTTAGTAATATTTAATTTCACCTCAGAGACCTGAGTTTAAATGGTTGTTCTAAATAAATGTTCAATCTCTAGGTATTTGAGTCAAGATTCAACGCTGAACTTCTGGCTTCTCTGCTAAACATTCCACCCAACAAAACTCTCTTACGACGGCATTTAACCACCCAATTCAAAACTTTAGTCGGACCTGCACTGATGCAGGAGAAAAGAGATTGCGAAATTCTTCAGGATGGAGTTAATAACCCACCTCTAACCCCAAATACCAAAGTCAAGGTAAGTTTTACAATAAAATTTACTCTATTTAAAACTTTTTTTTTATATGTTTTTTCATAATTATCTATTGTAGGCTGTACACAAAGGCCAATTCACTTTACTTAGAAAGAAAAGTAAGGGTGAAACTGCGTTTGAGGATCTAGTCTGTCCTTTGGGGTTAACCCCGCCCAAAAGCATGACCTTAGCCGAAGAAGCAAAGGAAAAGAACCAAGAACAAACTGCGGAGGAAATTGGTGCAGTTTCCAAAAACATTAGTTCACTCACTGTAAGATTTTTTTTGATATTTCAATTTTTACTGCTGAAATAGGGGCTGAGGACAAAATTTATAAAGTCTGTTGTGTTTATACATCTTTTAGAAAATCAAGAATTTGATTTCTACAGTTGAAATAATCCTAAAAACTAATTATGAACAAATTCTTGAGTTTCTAAATGATATATAGAGCAAAACTGACTATAAATTTTGTTCTCAGCCCGTATTTCAACCCCCAATTTCAGGAACATGGGAACAAATCCTGAATCCAAGGGTGGGATAAAGACTTTGTGCAGATTTCCAAATTACCAGAAGTGTTAATTTTTTCTTGAATGGGAATAATTTTTGCCTAACTCTTTACTGTTGTTAAATTATTTTGGTAATTTAGTTTTTAAATTGGTACTTATCATCTTCCCACTAAAACGTTTAAATTGGCAAAATCTAGTATAAATAAAAGCATTAAAATAAAACCTTTAATGCCTTGCTCCTAATGTTCCTCTCCGCGTAAGAAATTTGATAATTTATCTATTGATGAACACCTATATTCTAATACCTCGTTAATGGGCTTTTTTATATATTGCAGAATAATTTGAAGGATGAAAAATTACTAGCAGCAATGGAAACTACGAATGTTTGATTCAGGACTAGATTTAATAATTGCAGATTGACCTTAATTTTTCAAAAATTATGCAAAAAATGACTATCTTCCAATGTAAATGTTTGGAATATATTTGTCAGGATAATTTTTTAAATGTATTTCATGTAAACGACCCAAGAAACTAGCTTACGCCAAAATAGATTACTTCAAATGAATTTTTATCTAATTTTTATACTTATACAGAAAGTTTTTAGAAAGAGAAGGAACCAAAAATGCCTTTTTAAGAAAATATGGCAACTATATCATAATTTTCTTGACTATTTATTTATGTGAATTAAGTGGAATAAAGAGGAAAGAATAATATTGCTTTATTTTTCATATCACTGATTCACTCTAAGAAACATTATTTTGAATTTATGAGTATAACACAGGTATCCCATGTATATCAATATATTTTAGGAAATTTTAGCCTAAAACTAAGCCTTTGGCTTACTACGTCAGACGAGGTTGAAATATATCAACCATCGGTTGGCTACAATTGCGGTGAACAAATAAGTTCATAAACAGTCTAACTGAAACACATCGAAGGAATAAATATAGCAGTGGGGTATAACTAAGGAGAAATTCTGAGAAACACGCTTTGGAAAGGTCTTAAGCTAAATGCTTAAAGAAGCACGAAATTTGAACTTTGGAATAAAGGTTTGAAATAATTAGAACCTATTCATAGTAGTTTCTCCACATGGTATTATGTCTTGGAAATGTTATGTTCATATCACTTGCTACAATTATTGAGACTTGACTGATTGAATGAGTGTTTAAATTAACCAGTTATTCCAATAAAGCGAACTTTTAACTGGCAGTTGGGTCTTTCAGGATAATTCAGTCTGTGTAAAACTTTCCTGTATGCTTGAATTACCAGAAAATATATCAGTCTGTGTAGAAATTTCCCTTACACAAGGCTTAGCTTCACATGACATGTGTTTAAACTTGAGAATTGGTCCATTATTACACCTGAATGACGCAATGTGCAGTTTGTTAAAAACAATTTTGGGTTCATATAATGTTTTAATTTCTAATGTATTATTTTTAAATTGGCTGCCGGAAATGGAACATTTGATTAAAGATTTGTCAGTGAGGGTAGTATTTTTGGTTAACAAAGGAATCTGTGATACAAGCTTTTTTCTAGAGCGTTCAATAGCTCGTTTATGTCTTTGAGCAGATGATAGCAATTTAGATATAGAACTAGACGTTAAATGCCCCAAATTTAACGTTGGAACCCAATCTGGGCTATTGACATCCATCAAAGCAGCTGGTGCTCCTATAAATTAAACTGGTCAGTCACATTGTCCGCTCTAAAACTAGGAAATTCAAATTCTAACCTGTTATAAAATGTTCTGAACATACTTTATTTAAGTATCGGCCACTGTGCATAAGTAGATCAGGTCGTTTAATAATATCTAACCACTCCCAACGTCTCTTTTGAGAAAGCATTTTGGTTTTTGAACACTGGTTTACGATTACCTTTGGTACCGAGTAAAACGAAATTCTTTTGTTCCTCATATTTCTTGGCATTCTGCTTGAACGACTCAAACAATTTTTAACAAGGCAGTTAACCATTGCTTACTTAGAATTATTTTATAAACCAATAGCTAAAGTAAACTAAGCAGTTTATAGAAACTGTCAACCATATCGCTTGAAGAAATTTAAGGCAAACACAAAAAGGGCCGCTAAAATGGCGGTCAGCCCAGTGTTGCCAATGTTCGAAAGTTAAAAATCCCACAGTTTCGGTGAAAAACCGCCCAAAAGCCACAACTCCTATACATTCACGAAAACTCCTCGGAAAACATGTACAATTTTTTGGGCCCGAATTAAATTGGGTTTTTTTTGTTTTGTATTTTATTTATTTTTTGGAAAAATTATTAATCTCATATTTAAAGAACTAGTTTACTTTATCCTCCTTGCTTATCCATAGGTAGCAACTCTACCATTTTTTTCATTATACATTTTTGAATTGTGGAGATCGAAATGACGGGGTTCTGGCTTAAAGTTAGTGCAATTGATATTATTGGCCTCAAAGCTAGATCTCAAAATGCAATATCGTGATGATAGTTTAAGCCTCTGAATGGCTCGATTTCTCTTTCTCGCTTAACAAGACCAACCGATCTTCGTATTTGAAGTGCTCACTCGTTTCGAGAGGATTTTCAAAAATGAACGCTCACAATGTTTGCCCACCTCTGCCATAATAAGCCAATCCCATTCCCACCCAAGGGCCAAGGTCGGTAAATAATATTAGAGATTCAAACTACTCTAAATTTAGCAAATAACAGTTTCTAGAGACCCACGAGCTTGCTTAAAATTCGCGACGGTAAACTATCGCCATGCCCCTTTGGCGTGTTAAATGGCTCAACTTGCATACGATAGCAGATGCTGGTCAAAATTTTCCCCGCGCTGCAGCAGTGCTACTAGTGGCACCTCTAACGGCTGTCGGCTGGTCGAAGGCTTCTCCCGTGTTTCTTAAGTGTTAGCAGGTTTTTTGTATGAAGATGCCTGTCTATACTATAGCAAGCGAAGCGTATATATAGTCTTTGATTGAAACCTAGATAGGTTGCGGTTAAGCAGACGCTATTAGTTGTACCATAAGTCTATAATATTTTTTCATAAGTTTGTTACTTTGGGGAATATTTTACTGAGAGCTAGTAACGGAGTGTCGTCATCACAAGAAAATCTCCCCCTAGCGAGGCGCGTGTCAAAGGCTACGCAAAATGGTGACGTAAGCCCGTAATGCAGTCTGTCTTGTAAATAGCTTTCAGTTGAACTTTTGCATGTGAAGACCTAACCTAACCGAAAAAGTAAATAATATAGTTTGGACTTAACTAACTATAATATGTGAATAGGATATTTTTTATTGATTTTGTTTACTTACTTTGATATTTTTCTAGGGGCAGAATTATATTTTTAATGGGGCACAGACTTACTAAGGTGGCAAGATGGGGCACTCTTAAAATTGTTTTTGAGGGGGCTGGCTAAAGCCCTGTTTGACGGGGAGGGGGGGGCAGTTTTTAGGCTAGTTTAATTTCCATTTGGGCTGTGGGACTTCACTTAAACCTGGCAACTCCAGCCCAAAGGAATTAGACAGGCCAAATTATCAAACAAAAATTACAGCAAAAAAAAATAACTTTATTTACAAAAACAAATGCCACAGTAATCACTTTATGATAGTAAACTGAAATGTAAATATGATGGTGAGAAAATTAATGTGGCTCTAACAATAAATTTGAGAAAAAGAATTTCTTTCAACCGTAAAACCAAAGGACTATTTTCTCCACTTATTCATAGGAGGCCATCTTATGTTGTATGATGTAAAAAGTTTCCATTTAAATTAGTTTCGAAATAACTGCGGTGCAGAGAGAAATGGTCCATTGATAAATAAAGCATTAATAGCAATTGTTAATTATAAAAGGCTAATTAATTAATTATTCAAATACATTCGGTATCAGTAACATCTTTTCTTAGATTAAAAAAACTATCAAATTGAAATTTGCAATGTTGTCCACGGCCGCCTTCACACAATCACTCGAGAGAGAGCATTGATAGCGTGGTGACGACCGGGCGTTGGCACAGCACACATTTCTCTGTAATCTCACCACGTAATATTAATATTATCTACATTCCTGGTCAAAAATAGTCAATTCCTTTTCAAGTATTTAAAGAAAAAAATTGAGAACTGTTTCTTAAGTAAATTAAAAAGTTTATTTTTCAAAGATCGCTGACTTGCAGTGACCTTTGAACGGGGATTGAACCTTGGCTCCCAACCTCTAACCTTCGAAGGTGACAATCGTGGCACAAGAGGTGGGAGTCCAGAGGGTAGCAACGTTTGTCTGGTTCATCTGTTAATTGCATTCCACAATCCTGGAAAAATTCAAAAAAATACAAATTGAAAAGGTTGAAAATGCAATTATAAGCAAGCTAGCTTCGCTAAAGAATGTGCCAAGCAGAATAGAGTAGTAGCACTCAGTAGCTTTGGCCATGAGCGAAAAAAAATTTAGGAATAGGAAAAAGCATGGGTGACGTCATGTGACGTAGCACTGCCATCACTCTTATTTGTTGTTTCCTGGACAAAACCAGATAATCAACATGGTTACAAGTGGAGATAAAACTTTAAATACACGTCACTCCTGCTTAGTTCAGCGTTACTATAGAGATAAAAGTGGAATATGTGGAACAAAAACCTGACGCAAACGCAGTGTAGAAATCTACTGATTGAGGTACATCCTTTATCGAAGCTAGTTATTTAATCTACAAATCTGGGGCAACTCAAAACTCAAGCCAAAATGGGATATAATAAATTAGAACTGAGAAAACGGAAGCGGACTAGCCATGGAAGAAAGTAAATTGGAATGGGTAAAGGTTAGAACAGAGTAATTAGAATCAGGCTTGGAATTATATATATTATTATATTATTATTATTATCATTCTTATTCCCTTCTCATTCAATTTAGAACAGGATCCTATCAGGTATATCACTGGATATAATATTGTTAAAAACCCATGTCGAACAAATTTAGCTTTGGGGACTTAATTAGTGCGATCAACATTTAAGCAGAATTTTTAGAGTTAGTTCCACCAGCGTTTCAAAGTCTGAAAGTTACGCTGGCACCCTTCCACCCGAACGTTACGCTACCATCCTTACTTCGAACCTGATCAAAATAAAAATTTATTAATAACTCACCTCACAAACATAGCAATCAACGTGGAAATCTTTATCCATAGATACTACTCTGACAGTTTCGTCGGTTCCCTACAATACAAGAAAATGTTAAATATTTTTTTAAACAACCATGTACGCAAAAAACTAGTGCATTGACCATTCACCATAAAGAAGAACCGTTTAAAGAAAGATTAAAATGATTTTTATACCTCAACCGGTGTGATAGCCTTCGAGCATGCGGCACATTTGGGGGCAAACATTCTGAAAAGAATAGTTGCAAGTTACAAAAAGCCAGATATGAGGCGGGAAATACAGGTTAGTAAGCGTAAATAACAATAAATAATTAAGTTGTTTTTTGCGATAAGAAAACCAAAGCGGCTTACTTATGGTAGTCGTTTACGCAATAAATCTTGTTATCCATGTCAATTGTGAATGGAACACCATCCAAACACTCGTTACAAACGCAACAACGAAAACAACCAGGATGGTACGATTTGCCCATTGCTTGTAAAATCTACGAACAAATAAATAAAAATTAACTGGTTAAATGTACGAACGCTTTCAAAACAGATGTTTATATCTGCCAAAATAATAATACTATCATTATAATAATCCTATAGACATAAAATAAAATTTTAAGTATGACCCTTGGAAATTAGGACATTCATTTTGCATTGGTAAGAACTGGTATTGAATGTGTTGTAAATCTGTTAGATGGTTTTAAAACTACCCATACCTGTATAAAGTCATCATAAAATAATACCATAAGTGGATAATAAACATAAGTATGGTACAGCATGGATAGTCTGTTGTGGAGTGATTGCGAAATAGGAAATTTTAGAACAGGAAACTCGCCCCTTCCTACTCTTTCCATTGGAAAAATATTTGGTTAGTTTGATGGCGAGAAATACGAGCGTACACGCGTTTCGATTTGAAATTCGTTGAAACTTCTGAAATGGAGCCAGTGTTTATAATAGTTATTTTTATCTTCAGATTCCATAATTCATCATTATTTATAAAAAGTAAGCGTTATTTACACTTTTTAAAGTATTTCAATTTTCAATAGGCTTTGGCTAGTCCGTCGGCGATTTTTCGGGGTTTCCTCCAAATACTAGTAGCAGTTCCCGGAGAGTTGTCAGTTCGTCGGTACGCAATATTTTACATTGTCATTGGAAAAACAGACTTATCATTAAAAAAAATACCATTGGGTGAATAGGAAGTGTCATACTTATGTTTATCATCATAAGTGGATAATAAACATAAGTATAATACTTTATAATCTCCTAATGCTAAATTTTTTATTTGCATAAAACTATTATGCAGTTAAGTACTGGGAACTCTTTACGCGCTGTTACTAGTCTTTGAAAATGACAGGTAAATGTTCCCGGCAGCATATTTGAAGGATCAGCCAAGGTTTGTTAATATTTTAACACATTCAACAGTAAAAGTGACATCAAATTTAGCAACATAACGATAAATTATTGAATCGGAACATAAAATTGACTACTTTAATATAACCTTAATTTCTGAAGGTGGTTATTTTCAGATTTTAAACCTAAATTCAAATTTGCTCATACTTAATGCCATCACACTAACTTAGTAGAGAAAAATACACTGACAAATTTTGTCTTTGTAAACATATGATTACGCTATCAGTATGCCACAGACTATTAACGGAAATCATTCAGTGTCATACCTATTTTCTTATGTTACTTTGGCAATTACTTCATTAAATAACGAGAAGTGTAAAATAACGCTTACTTTGCCATATTTATAATGAATTATTAAACTGGAATATAAAACTATAATAAACACTCTTCAATTCTAAAGGTGACTCTGTATTTTGGCAAACGTATATCGTAAACAACTTGGCAGTGATTATTCCAAACAAAGACTACTAGGCATTGAAGAGTTTCCTGTTTTCCTAAACTTAAGAGTTTCGCAACTGTTTCATAAAACAAACAATCATTAACCATTATAATTTTGTATCATAAATAATTCCTTTTACATTACTTATGATAACTTGATAAAATGTAAAAGTATGAAGCAATTCTTATAGAATATTTAAAAATGCTCGTGCTGAATGAAAAAAAGGCTCGTAACTTTATTGAAATGCCTAAATTGGAATTGGTGTAGTCATAATTAGAGCTTTCGTTAGTGGTTTAGTATCCGAACAGGAAAGACAACTATGAAGCTTGATATTAATCAACGCAGTTTTAAGAAAAAATTAAGGGCCCCACTTAAAAAACAAATAGAGGAGAAAGTATCCATTTTCACAAGAAGCTGGTAGAAAGTTGAGGCCACAAAGGGGCTTAGCTGACAGTCTTAGTTAAAGCTAATACTGGGGTAGAGTTTATCTATAATTGTTTTAAGTCTGAACTACTAGATAAGAGACAATTGAGTCTTAACAAGTTTCACCTCGCTGCTTTGGCCAAACAGGTTTCTATTTCTAGTCATATGGCGGAGTTACGATCTAAGAAAAATTGTAATTTTTCTTGTCTCATAGGCATTATATATAGTTAATTATAAAACATGTTAAAATAAACTACGGAGGTGCCTCTTTCGGACATTTAACGTAAAAAGAGATGCGTACCATTTCCATGATCAAATGCCCGCAAACTGCGCATTTCTCGGCTGTTTGCTGGAATCCCGAATACTAAAAACAGAGAATAGTAATAATAATAATCAACACACAGTAGATTCGACGCAATTTATTAATTTAACATACCAAATAGTCTTCCTCGCAATAAACTTTACCATGAACATTATAAAAAGCTTTGCCCCGCAATGCTCTACCTAGAATACAATATAAAAATTTAAAATGAGTTTGAAATTTAAGAAGGAAACACTTACCGCAAGAACAACATATAAAACAATTCGTATGGTAAAGGTTGCCCATTGCTTGACACGCTTGGCCAGCTCCGGTAACTTTTTCTCCACAAGTATGGCATATTCCTGGTTGAAAAATATGCAATTTAATTTAGTGGAATGTTCATATTAAATAGGAACTTCATTTTGAAGAAAAATACCAGGAATAAAAATAATTATTTGAAGCAAAAAGGTTTATATTGAAAGGTTTAAGAACGAACAATAAACCACATTTAAGGAAAAATTCCATGTTGTCTATATATTTTTCTTAAAGGGAATATAACCTCAGGTATTTAGTGAGGAACACCAACGTTTACAGCTCTGGCCGCTCTTGCCATTATAGCCTTAAAGGCCTAGTATTTCTTCTGCCTGTTTTCCTTTAAGTTTACTTCCCGGCGCGCAAATATCCTGGCGGTAGGCCAACCGGAGAACACGTTGGCCTACCACCAGGATATTTGCGCGCCGGGAAGTAAACTTAAAGGAAAACAGGCAGAAGAAATACTAGGCCTTTAAAAATGTTTGGCGCCACCGTACGGCTAAATTTGAAAAATTGAAGGGTCTTCCATAAAGATTGCTTTGCAGGTTATATTCCCTTTAAGTCTTCATATGCAATTGTTTGAAGCCTTTAAGGCTTTAACTGAATAGAGTGTTGTCGTCTGATACGATTTTGAAAACTTGTAACGTCACAGCTGTAGCGTTAATAGTGGCCGCCATGACAGTTACCGTTTTTTATCAATAGGCAAATTACAATGGTGAAGTCGCAGGGTTTCAGACGACAACACTCTATAGCATATTTTCTCTATGTCACAAAAATATTTTAATAAATAAATGTAAAAAAATATTAATACAATTCTGATAGTAATTGATATATTAATCTCTTTGATATTTAAATAATTTTTTATACATATAATATAAATTGCAAGAATTTTTTTGCATTTATTTAAATTAAGTAATATTGTAGTAATATTACTACAATAATAATAAATAATTTTAAACAATTATTTGTACCACAAGTAACTTAAAATGCATTCAAAATGAAATATTTTCCAGTAGCAGAAAACTGTAAACACTTTATTTACAACCCCTAATAAGTTACACAGCTGGCGTTTGTACAAATCAATTCAAGGTAAGGAAAACCCCACATTCCTAAAATATCTCCTTTTGTAAAAGGGAGAAAGGTAGGGCCATTCACTCCTAAGGGGCCCCTATTCAGTGGGGGGCTTGGGCGCCATAAATCCTCGGAAGAGAGTTAACCCCCAAAGAAGTTACACTACATTCCTAGAGAGGCTATTTGCCATTATGGTCTGCTTTTGTCGCAACAACAGACACGCGTGCATGAAAGAGGAAGGCCAACAGATTCCGGCATTACATTCTTCGATCTTACTGATAGTATAGAAAAAGACCCCTTCGACGAAATAAAAATACGTTTCTTGTTAAATTTATAATAATAAAGACGGAGAAATACCTTGATAACGATTTCCATAAAAAAATATGTATAACCAGAAGTAAATAAGACAACTTTTTAAATAAGAGAAGGATCCATATTGACTTTTAAATTCCGTGAGCAAGGAGTTTTCCATTATAACGAGCGTGGCGCTGAACTCAGTTTTTTACATTGACCACAATGCAAAAACTAAAGTATTCCGTTAGGAGCGCTCAACTCCTACAGATATCTTTTTCTCGTAGGTTAACAAAGAAACTTCAACGAATGGGTTGGCTGCTATAGGGAGAGATCAGAGTTGGGTTGGCCGTGGTAAAAGTAACATATCAAACTGCCTTATACCATAAGCGTATAATATTATTACATAAGTGTGACACTTCCTATTCTTCACACGCAAGTTTTACTGATAGTTATTACTGCATTACTGGCTTCGTCACCGTTTTGCGTCCACTTGCTAACGCGTCACACGTAGCCTTTGACAGCGCCTCGATAGGGGGAGATTTTCCTCTTGTGATGACGTCACTCCGTTACTAGCTCTCAGTAAAATATTCCCCAACGTGACAAACTTATGGAACAATATTATAGACTTACGCTTATACTAGTATCATAAGTATCAATACCAATAATTACGAGGTTTCCTATTTCCAACCAAAATTAAATTCCCCAATTTTGAGCCGAATTTTCCAAATTCCCCGATTTCGTGAATATAATTTTCCAAATTCCCAGATTTTGACTTATTTTTCAAATTCCCAGATTTTGAGACTTATTTTTTTAATTCCCAGATTTTGAGACTTATTTTTTTAATTCCCAGATTTTGAGACTTATTTTTTTAATTCCCAGATTTTGAGACTTTTTTAATTCCCAGATTTTGAGACTTTTTTAATTCCCAGATTTTGAGACTTTTTTAATTCCCAGATTTTGAGACTTATTTTTAAACGCGATTGAAGCATTTAAAAAAAATCTCCGGATTTCGGATTTCTAGGTAAGTATAGGGGATTTCTTGGAATGTCAGAGCCCTCTAGTGGTGATGATCTCGTGAAATATAAATGTTTTTTTATAAATAGAAACCTTCATTTTTTTAATATTAAATTTTGATATTGTAATTTCTAATATGATATTATAATACATGGAAATATATTGCATGCTTCAGAAGTTTCGATATAAGCGACGGTTACAGCCAAAGGTTTGCCAGATCGTTATATACGCCTATATTAAACGAGTGTTAACAAATAAAAAAAACAACGATATCCGATTTGTGATACAAAATATGTATCACTTAAAATGAAAAATTTAAATGAAATGGTATGGCAGTCTTTTACTAGGATTTGATCATATACACTACTGTTATGATAGATAACTTTGTTGATCTAGTGTTTTCCAATGAGAGTGTGTCAAAATATATATTCTCAATTATTTATATGTATCAATAACATTTTCCCCACCAAGTGTGGCGTTTTAGAACGTATCTCTATGCACGACTAAAGAGAGACAAATTAACCCATAGACCAAAGAAAAGGCCTCCAATAGATAGCCAACTAGTTGGTTTTGTAGTCGTTGGCGAGACTAGCAGGGTGACCACAGAATATTTTTAATTCCTTTGAAGGAATTATAGGAAATTTATCAGTGAAATATAGGAAAATATATATAGGGAGAAAATTTGGGAAAAAAGGAAGAAATAGGAGAAAATTAATTATACAGTAAGAGAAAACGGTTGTCAAAATTATTTGAAGGGAGAATAACATCCAAAATAAAGTTGATAACCGATAGAAATAGTCTAAAACTATCGGCGAACAGAGTTGGAAATAAGAATTTTTAAAAACTAGGACGTTTTAAAGACTTCTACATGTAAGGGTAAAATATCAACTATTTTAATTTCTTCGGACGTTTGAGTTAAAATATAGGGTATTATAGGATATTTAAGGAAATTATAGGATAAAAAAGGAAAGACGTTAAATTATAGGATAAAAAAGGAAAGACGTTAAATTATAGGAAAAAATAGGAAATATTGGAACTGTGGTCACCCTGGACTAGCTCTCAGTAAATATTTCAAAAGGCGCTAAGGTAGGGCTGACACATTTTGGGTTTCATAAACAAGCACAAAAAAAATTATAATCCCCCCACGCATTTTACTTTTAAAAATAGCCCAATCGGGCGGGAAAACCGCGCAACTGGCAACACTGATCCGTCAAATCCCGATTGTTTTGACCCTTAACTTCCCGAAGTTAATACGAAGGACCTTCCCACGCCCATTTTTTTTCTCCTTCCAGTTTTCGTTGGTTTTTTTTTAATGTTCGTAGCGAGTGGATTTAGGAAAGCGAGTGATGACTCACCTGGAATCACGCAACCTTGCCAGAACGGCTCATTCGACAAAATTTAAAAAGATTGAAGTGAGTGGAGTTCACTTTGAAAAATAACTTAAGCAACCCCTTTAAATATATGGTTCTTTACCTTTTATGGGGGCGTTGGGGGAAAAACGCGCTATCTAATCGATGACGTAGGCGTTCATTGCAGACTAATAATGGCAGACGGGAATAATATCGCTCTCTATTAAGTAAGTATCTCAGGCTTACCACAATATTTTCAAATTATCTGACTTTTCTTTGATCATTTTAATGTCAAAATTAGGCAATTTTAACTTTATAATATCACTTTATTAACAGTTTATGAATATTCCTCAGTTTATATTTTAGAATAAAATTAACTATTCCGTTTTAAAATAATAAAAAGTTGCAACGATTAAAGATAAATTTAAATTCCCTGATTTTTTCACAAAATTTGTGGTCCATTTTAAAATTTCCCCACTCCATAGGCCCATTTTAAAACTCCCCGACTTTATAGGCCCATTTTAAAACTCCCCCACTTTATAGGCCCATTTTAAAACTCCCCCACTTTATAGGCCCATTTTAAAACTCCCCCACTTTATAGGCCCATTTTAAAACTCCCCCACTTTATAGGCCCATTTTAAAATTCCCCCACTTTATAGGCCCATTTAAAAATTCCCCCACTTTATAGGCCCATTTAAAAATTCCCCCACGTTATAGGCCCATTTTAAAATTCCCCCACTTTATAGGCCCATTTTAAAATTCCCCCACTTTAGAGGCCCATTTTAAAATTCCCCCACTTTAGAGGCCCATTTTAAAATTCCCCCACTTTAGAGGCCCATTTTAAAATTCCCCCCTTTAGAGGTCCATTTTAAAATTCCCCCACTTTAGAGGCCCATTTTAAAATTCCCCCACTTTATAGGCCCATTTTAAAATTCCCCCACTTTATAGGCCCATTTTAAAATTCCCCCACTTTAAAGGCCCATTTTAAAATTCCCCCACTTTAGAGGCCCATTTTAAAATTCCCCCACTTTAGAGGCCCATTTTAAAATTCCCCCACTTTAGAGGCCCATTTTAAAATTCCCCCACTTTAGAGGCCCATTTTAAAATTCCCCCACTTTAGAGGCCCATTTTAAAATTCCCCCACTTTAGAGGCCCATTTTAAAATTCCCCCACTTTAGAGGCCCATTTTAAAATTCCCCCACTTTAGAGGCCCATTTTAAAATTCCCCCACTTTAGAGGCCCATTTTAAAATTCCCCCACTTTAGACGCCCATTTTAAAATTCCCCCACTTTAGACGCCCATTTTAAAATTCCCCCACTTTAGACGCCCATTTTAAAATTCCCCCACTTTAGAGGCCCATTTTAAAATTCCCCCACTTTAGAGGCCCATTTTAAAATTCCCCCACTTTAGAGGCCCATTTTAAAATTCCCCCACTTTAGAGGCCCATTTTAAAATTCCCCCACTTTAGAGGCCCATTTTAAAATTCCCCCACTTTAGAGGCCCATTTTAAAATTCCCCCACTTTAGAGGCCCATTTTAAAACTCCCTGAATATGTTGATGTTCAAAATGATTGTTGCGAAGGTTCATGTTTCTCTTGAGATTTTTTGAATGACACATTTCAGTTGCTTATTTTTCCCGTTACATGGCGCTGTTAAAAGCACCAAAACTAACGCCTCAAGCCGAATATAAGCCGTCGGTGGGGTAGAGTCGCCGTTGCTCGGGTCTTTTAAACCTCTCTCGCGTATTTGTCTGACCTGATTAGGCAGAGCCTGGGAAAAATATTTTCACCACCGTACGTTACTTTTCAGTTTGAACGTGGGCGAAATCCGTGAGGTCAAACGTACCACCAAAGACAACAACTCAACAAGGATGTTTGAAATTTTATGCAAATTTTCGCCGATTTTAGTTTGACGATACGCGGTTTCGCGTGGCGAAGATATAATTGCCCATTTGAGTCATTGTTTGGAGAAAACGCCTAGAATGTTTCCTTCGTTAGGCCTTTGCTGAAGAGTTTCGAAAGAGTAATTGATACTTTTTTAACAGCGATTAGTTTGTCCCAATTATGGGCATCGCGTACCAGGAAACGTACAAGCTGATATTGGCGAAAAATGGGTGTTTCGAGCAACTCCAATTTGTCAAGAGTGCGAAATTTGAGAAACAGATCTTTCGAACTTCATTTGTCGGTGGAAAAAAACTAGGGGCAAAGTTTGACGGGGCGTCGTTTGAAAAATGATGATTTAAAATGTTTTCTTCAGTTGATCGGGTTACCCATTTTGCTCGTGACTTCTAGTTGTCTTGATTGAAACAAATTATTATAAAAAATCGATTGAAACAAATTATTATAAAAAATCGATTGAAACAAATTATTATAAAAAATCGATTGAAACAAATTATTATAAAAAATCGATTGACACAAATTATTATAAAAAATCGATTGAAACAAATTATAAAAAATCGATTGAAACAAATTATAAAAAATCGATTGAAACAAATTATTATAAAAAATCGATTGAAACAAATTATTATAAAAAATCGATTGAAACAAATTATTATAAAAAATCGATTGAAACAAATTATTATAAAAAATCGATTGAAACAAATTATTATAAAAAATCGATTGAAACAAATTATTATAAAAAATCGATTGAAACAAATTATTATAAAAAATCGATTGAAACAAGTTATTTCAAAGATCGATTAAAACAAATTATAAAAAATCGATTGAAACAAGTTATTATAAAAATCGATTTAAACAAGTTACTATAAAAAAATCGATTTAAACAAGTTACTATAAAAAATCGATTTAAACAAGTTATTTCAAAGATCGATTTAAACAAGTTATTTCAAAGATCGATTTAAACAAGTTATTTCAAAGATCGATTTAAACAATTTTAAAAAACAAATAAAGTTCTTAAAAATATTGTTTAAATCGTTATTCGTAAACAATCATTTTAATCGAGTTATTCGTAAACAATCATTTTAATCGAGTTATTCGTAAACAATCATTTTAATCGAGTTATTCGTAAACAATCATTTTAATCGAGTTATTCGTAAACAATCATTTTAATCGAGTTATTCGTAAACAATCATTTTAATCGAGTTATTCGTAAACAATCATTTTAATCGAGTTATTCGTAAACAATCATTTTAATCGAGTTATTCGTAAACTATCATTTTAATCGAGTTATTCGTAAACTATCATTTTAATCGAGTTATTCGTAAACTATCATTTTAATCGAGTTATTCGTAAACTATCATTTTAATCGAGTTATACGTTAACTATCATTTTAATCGAGTTATACGTTAACTATCATTTTAATCGAGTTATACGTTAACTATCATTTTAATCGAGTTATTCGTAAACTCAGTTTAATCGAGTTATTCGTAAACTATCAGTGTAATCGAGTTATTCGTAAACTATCAGTTTAATCGAGTTGATCGTAAACAAATCATTTTAATCGAGTTATTCGTAAACAATCATTTTAATCGAGTTATTCTTTATTAATCATTTTAATCGAGTTATTCTTTAATCATCATTTTAATCGAGTTATTCTTAAACAAATAATTTAAATATAGTTTATTTGTCTGATGGTTTTAAACGACTTCACAGTTAAGGCACATGTTGAAAAAAATAATTTCCTGTCCAATTTAAGATCTTCAAAATAGCTTGGCTTTAACTTGGCTAGGCCTTGAGATGACATTTTGCCTGTCAACTGTGCAAAGTACATTTGACAGCTAGACCGGACAATATTCGATAATCTACGAACGATTTTACCTTTCCTTTTAAATTAATTAAATTGTTTAAGTCAGTTTGTATTTAAATTGTATTAATGAAATTAAAATTTAAACCGAACTTTTAGAGGGTTCGTACAAAATTTCCGGAATTAATTTCCCTGACTTTTCGGGAGCATTTTAAAATTCCCTGGTTCGCTGCAAAACACACGTGTTATGCAACCTAAAACTAATTCGGTTAAGTAACCATTCTGGCCTAGGCTTATCATCATTTGAAATAAAGAGAAGATTCTACAGTATTTTTCCCTGCTCTATCTGGACAAATTCGCAAAGAAGAGTTGTTCTATAATCTTACTCATATGGAAATCAGGAACTAGCTGGATATTTTTACACTGATTATTAAGATCACCCTTACAAAAAATTAGTTGGATTTTAGTTGGTATACACATTTTAGTTGACGTTAAGTTGGTTTTAAGTAGGCTCAAGTGGTCAGAATATTTCAATAAACAAGTTAAAGGGGTAATAAGTTGTTATTAAGTTGATGGGAAAATACTTTTTTCTTTAAGTTGGTTTTTAGTGGTCAGAAAATTACATATTATTTGTAAGTTGGTTTTAAGTTGGTATTTAGTATTTGTTCCAAATACCAACTTAAAGTATTTCCTAGACCACTTATTTTTTGGTAAGGGGACAGATTGAATCACATTTCAAAAACACAGAAGGAAATCTTCCTAGACAAGCATACCAATTTGCTTCAAATTGCATGTATTTATCAGGTTGTATAATTTTGCTATCATTACCAACAGCTAGGAACTCAGTTTCAAATATTATTTTAAGTTCATTCAAAATATTTGAATAATGATTAATATCACATTTTGAAGATGAATGGGTGGTGCAGGTGGTCAAACATTCATTTTCTGTCAAGGAACTTGAACCAAAATATTCTACCAGTTGAAGTCGAGGATTTTTAAAAAAGTCCTTCTTCCTTATCAAAGGTTAACCTGGTCATAACTTTTGGAGATAATGATTCCTCACTTGTTGTTATTTTAGTTAAACTATTTTGGCATTTTTCTTAGGCATTGGTTCTCGAACAAGCTCGAACCCATCCAACTCAATCGCCGAGGCTAGGAATTTTCGTCCAGACGCATTAGCAGACGACGCGTAACAGAAGGGGCGGAGCCACGAATGGCGCGAAGTTTTATAGACCAACCTCCTTTTGACGAGGATGCCTACAGCACTATAGCTGATCCATATTCATGGGTGAATGAATAAATTCATGATCTAATATATAGCTTATGTGAGAAGTTTAAAGACGTTCTTCGTAAAAGCAGCAGTATATCTAATAAATCTCTTATGAGATAAGAAATTAAGAATACGACTCAGGCAGGGTTCGCAAAAAATTTCCAGAACTTATTTTCCCTGACCAATTTGCCAAATTTTCCCTGGCCATTTTTGTAGAATAAATTTATGGTTAGAGGTAAAATCTTGCCAAACAAGATAAGATGGCTGATTTAAATCATGTGATTTTTTTTAAAACAATCATTGATTAAAATCACACAATGTAATTCAATGGATGAATAAAAAATGGAAAAAATTGCTTCTTAAAAAATTAAAGTAAATAGAAAATCTGAGCAAACTAAAATATTAATTAAATTTAATTCAGATTTCATTTAATTAAAGATTAGCTAACAGATAAAAGTTAAATCTGTTAATTATACAGGAAAAGAACCATTATTGTACAAAAATCAATAGAGTGCCAACCCTGTTGCAAAATATTCATTGTATTTTTAATACATCAGGGTTGCCACAAAATTTTGAGATTAAATTTCCCTGACCATTTTAAAAGGTTTTCCCTGACTTTTTAAAGCCAAAACATTTTATATTTCACTTTTATCAGAAGTTAATAAATTTAAATGGACTTGTATTTCAGTAAAAAGGTTATTGCAATGTTGAAACAAATTGCCAAACTTTCAAGGAAATAAATGATAATCATAGAATTTGTCATAGATCTAGAGTGAAATTACCTTCAAAAAGTGTCAAGAGAAAATTGAATTCCCTGACTTTTCCCTGACGTTTTACAAATTCTTAAAATTCCCTTACTTTTCATAAATTCTTAAAATTCCCTTACTTTTCATAAATTCTTAAAATTCCCTTACTTTTCATAAATTCTTAAAATTCCCTTACTTTTCATAAATTCTTAAAATTCCCTTACTTTTCATAAATTCTTAAAATTCCCTTTTCATAAATTCTTAAAATTCCCTTACTTTTCATAAATTCTTAAAATTCCCTTACTTTTCATAAATTCTTAAAATTCCCTTACTTTTCATAAATTCTTAAAATTCCCTTACTTTTCATAAATTCTTAAAATTCCCTTACTTTTCATAAATTCTTAAAATTCCCTTACTTTTCATAAATTCTTAAAATGCCCTTACTTTTCATAAATTCTTAAAATGCCCTTACTTTTCATAAATTCTTAAAATGCCCTTACTTTTCATAAATTCTTAAAATGCCCTTACTTTTCATAAATTCTTAAAATGCCCTTACTTTTCATAAATTCTTAAAATGCCCTTACTTTTCATAAATTCTTAAAATGCCCTTACTTTTCATAAATTCTTAAAATGCCCTTACTTTTCATAAATTCTTAAAATTCACTGACTTTTTGGCCCATTTTTAAATTCCCTGACTTTTTCCTAACGTGTGGCAACCCTGTACATCTTACAAAAACAGGGTTCGTACAAAATTTCCGGAATAAAATTCCCTGACTAAATTGCCAAATTTCCCTGACAATTTTTGTAGAATAAATTTATGTTTTGAGGTATAATCTTGAAAAATTTTAATTATGTATTTTTAAGACATTTTTAAAATATTTTCCGTATTTATTTTTGGGGTCATTTTAAAATTCCCTTACTATTTCGGACCATTTTAAATTTCCCTTACTATTTCGGACCATTTTAAATTTCCCTGACTATTTCGGACCATTTTAAATTTCCCTGACTATTTCGGACCATTTTAAATTTCCCTGACTATTTCCTGACCATTGGGAGTCATTTTCAAATTCCCTGACCTTTTGGAAACATTTTCAAATTCCCTGACCTTTCCAGGTATTCCAGGTCGTGTACTAACCCTGAAAAATGTATTTGCCTGATTTTTGGGGGTATTTTCAAAATATCTGACTAATCCCTGAGTTTAGGAACCATTTTCAAATTCCCTGACTTTTCCAGGTCCTGTACGAACTCTGTACGCCTCGTAATGTAATCGATCAGTTATTACCTAATCGGCGTACAAACAAACGTGAAGTTGTGAACCCCTCGTAACGCCTACGAAAGGAAGCTTTCCTAATACCCCTGGTAGTTTGTTCACCCTTCGGACGCGTTTACTAATGATAAAATGTAAAAAGGGTCATTTCTATCTAAATGAATGAATAGGAAAGTAGAAGAATGTGGTCATCCTTGACCCGAGAGATATCTCCCCCCCAAAAAGGGAATGAACTTATTAGCCGAAGAGAGATAAGAGGGAGCGCCACAGTTGAATTGTCCTCATTTTCAGTCTGGCGCCATCTAGGATGGCGACAATATTATACTCTGATAAAGGGACAAAAATCATCTATTTCAATTTGGATGACCTTAGTGGCTAAGGTACAACGCAGGGTTGGAAAAAAGCCGGCTTTTTTTGAAAAAATCCAGATCAGTGGTTTTAATGGGTTATAACCGGTTTTTTTCGGTTATATCCGGCTAAAATATAAATAGTACCTTTCACTTATGTAAGTAGAAATTGTCTGCAGTTATTGTCGTAAATAATAAACTAAACAAATAAAGCGAAATAACTATATAAAATAACTGAATTCTTTTGATTTCCTCAGGAAATTCCCCCTAGTTTTTGTGTATGACGCACTGACAGAAGCGAGGCAACGAACTTTGGAACTTTAAACCTACCGAAAAACTGGTAAAAGTAAACCGGTTTCTAAATATGAAACAAAAAATAAACTAAATTTCTAAATAAAAACTATAGTTTACTAAAATATTCATATTGTAATTTTTTTTTAAAAAGCCAAAAAAAACTGGATTTTTTCAAGTGGCTATAACCGCTGGTTATATGCCAACCCTGGTACAACGGACCTTTGATAAAGGCTGCCAACTGCGAACTGGCTCCTAGGGTATAGAAGGGAGTATATAGATGGATTTTCTCTTCGATTCGTCGCTGTCTGTTCTAGGAATATAGAGCCATCTATCTAGTCACTTCTAGTGGAGCTGGAGGTTAAACTTAGGAGAATAATTTTCAAGTTAAACTTATTAAATGAAAATCTAAATGAAATTAATCAAAACGAAGAATTAAATTAATATTGATATAAATGAAGAATTAAATTAATATTGATATAAATGAAGAATTAAATTAATATTGATATAAATGAAGAATTAAATTAATATTGAAAGAAAATGAAGAATTAAATTAATATTGATATAAATGAAGAATTAAATTAATATTGATATAAATGAAGAATTAAATTAATATTGATATAAATGAAGAATTAAATTAATATTGATATAAATGAAGAATTAAATTAATATTGAAAGAAAATGAAGAATTAAATTAATATTGAAAGAAAATGAAGAATTAAATTAATATTGAAAGAAAATGAATTAAATTAATATTGAAAGAACATGAACAATTAAATTAATATTGAAAGAAAATGAAGAATTAAATTAATATTGAAAGAAAATGAAGAATTAAATTAATATTGAAAGAAAATGAAGAATTAAATTAATATTGGAAGAAAATGAACAATTAAATTAATATTGAAGGAAAATGAAATATAAATTAATATTGAAAGAACATGAACAATTAAATTAATATTGAAAGAACACGAACAATTAAATTAATATTGAAAGAACATGAACAATTAAATTAATATTGAAGGAAAATGAAATATAAATTAATATTGAAAGAACATGAACAATTAAATTAATATTGAAAGAACATGAACAATTAAATTAATATTGAAAGAACATGAACAATTAAATTAATATTGAAAGAACATGAACAATTAAATTAATATTGAAAGAACATGAACAATTAAATTAATATTGAAAGAACATGAACAATTAAATTAATATTGAAAGAACATGAACAATTAAATTAATATTGTTATTATTATAGAGCTTTTCTCGCCATATGTACGGTTAGATGTAGAAGCCGAGATAGGCGCCGAACTATATTTGGCCATTTGTCAACTTGTTTTCCCGAGCGGAATACCGGAGAATACAAAATTAAAAACAACCAAGCGACTCTTCCAAAACCTATTTGAATAATATTTTATATCGCAAATAAATAACCGACCTAACATATTTTCATTCTTAAATAAAAAAATATATAAATCTCGAATCAAGATAGTAGAAATATGATTTCTATATAAACGCGGGTGGACGTTCAACAAAGGAATTTCCGTAGAAATCAAATTGGTTTTTGGATGCAATCATTTATTTCTTATCTCGAAAGAATTTTAACTACAACTGACAAAAACTAGAGGAAATAATTTACATTTAAAATTTTTTCCTTGTAATTTCGAGAAAAAGCCGAAATTTCAAATAAAACTTGCCTAATTGGCGGTTTTTTTGTGTAAATAAATTATTCAATAATTCTTCTAAAGGCGCTTCTAGGTGGCAGCACCATCTGGGGACTTGAAGTGAAAGTCGAGTTGTCTGCCATCGATTGGCTACCCGAAACCACGTGTTTGAAAAGTTAATAATCACGTGATTGTAAACAACCAATCAACGCGTGAAGCTCCCAATTTGCCACACCTTTTAGGCTAGATTTTTATGCTTATCCACTTTTTTTTAAATATACGCTAACGACATCTAGTGCAAGAGAATGCAACTAGACAGGAGCTTTAAGGGGAACTGAAGATTTGTTTTGATTTTACCGCAATTCCATCGATTTCCAATTTTCATCAGACATTTTAAACTTAATTTAAAATCGTTAAATTTAATTAGTTTTAACCAATTTATTTAAAAGTGCCTTAATAAAATTTATTTATTACTAGTAATTCGGTTAGAATTTTAATAGCTAATTTGCAGATTTTCAATTATTTATCACTAGTAATTGATACTCAGCTATTCCAATTGTAACCCAAACTAATTTGCACATTTTCAAAGTTACATCAACGCATAATAGACTATAAGTTGTTTTAAAATGAAGATAACTGATTTTTCACAATATTTGTGTTGTCCATTTTAGTTTCGATGACTGGCTTAACATCGAAAAATGGCCGATCACCTGCTTTAATTTTCTGTCACCAGATTTAACAAAATCTAGGATAATTGGCGGTAGTTTAAATCTTAGTTAAACGGAAACAACGACTCTAAAATTGAACCGAAAATCAATTTTTCAATGCAAATAAACACGTTAAATGTTTACGAGCTTTTATGAACAGTCCGTAAATTATACGGTCTTGTTAATGAAAAAACTAACTAGTTTCAAAACTAGGTAAAATACCCACTTTAAAAACCAATAATTTAAATTTAAAATAGGGATGCACCGATATATCGGCCTATTTTTCTAATACCGGTATCGGCCCAAAGACTATATATACGCTTTGTATATATATAGTCTTTGGTATCGGCCGATACCGGTATAAGAAAAATATTTTCAGAAAATCATTTGAAAATAAGACAATTCTCGATTAACTAATAGTAATATTTTATTTGATTGGCCACGCCACGTACGTCAGACTTTAGAAGCTAGATTATACCTTTTTTTAGACCGGGGGTTACGAGTGTAAACAAATAAAAAACAACGATATTCGATTGGCGATAGAAAATATGTATCACGTAAAATGACAAGAAACATATTCGGATATGCTCTTGCAAACCTTTTTGAATGTAAATTTATAATAAAATGTTATGACAGTGCACTGAACTGTTTTTTACAATGATATTACCAGCCACGAATAGCCGATATAACAGCCCATATCGGTGCACCCCTAATTTAAAAAAGTATTACGCATTTATTTTAAAAAATTTCGCTGTTATAAATATTTGTTGGTATAAATGAAGCTTTCGAAATACGCGTTAAGTCGATTTACTTCGTTTTGTAACTAAGGCAGCGAACTTCCCTTCTTAAAAAAAAAGTTTTATCAGAAACAGTCTCTAATTTAACAGTCAATCTTGGACAAATAGGAACTAACTGAAACGTTTTGAGGGACATCAGCGGCCGCTACAGAACTCCGCCTACACGCGAAACAGACTAAACGAAAAATAAGTCGCTTTTTAAGCTCTAGCCCCTTACAACAGATAAATAAGGGGGTAGCTACACGAGGGGAGTTGAAAAATAATATCGTGTTACCTAATCAGTCATACGCACCACCCCCTCTCCCCCGCGATAAAAAATGCCCAATTGGAATCGAACCATTTTTCGTCTACCGCGTCAAAAAAGAGCAATTTTTTCCTGCTAAATTTAAGCTAGGCGTGTAGAAGTTACTTTTTCACACCAACACCCAACACATCCTTGGAAACATTGCAATTTTTATCGAGTATTATTAACGCCCATGCTATGTTTATTTAATAAGCAACATTCCTGAAGATAATACGCGTACAATCAATGTAGAAATATTTTCTATGAGGTCACGGCGATAAATATCCCGGTTACAAAAATTATCGTAAGATTTTTTTGAGAATTCTATTTCGCCTCGAGTGAAAATCTCTTCGTTGATTTCTAGCGGGATTTATCGCGGAACGGATACATCCAAAAATACCGGTGGAAGACGCGTCAGACGTAGAGAGATTATTTTGAGCGCCGACTGCCGTAAGGGGACGCGAAAAAAGGGCCGAGGCTTACCGCTTCGACGAAACACGCGGTTTTCCCCTTACTTTCTCCGCGCGGCCAAGTTTGTACAACTTTTGTCCCCGGGCTCGCCTAACTAGGGGGCCCCCCCACAGTAGAGGTAAAGGTCAACTCACCGCTCATAGTAGCCGCCTGAAAAAGATGGTACTTTTAGGGGGGTTGGGGTATTCTCCCTCCAATGTCACCTGAAGAAATTCGGCATTACCTAAGAAAACGAGCGCTTTACAAGAAGAGTTAAAATTGTAATTTGAAAAAATGTTTTCTTCTATCTCTCGGGGAGTTTTTGAGAGAGAAAATCGGTACTCCGTGGGAGAGGACGAAATAGTTTCCATTTTTCCGTATCAGATGGCGCTACTGGTGGTATCGCCCGCGGCCGGGGGATTGTAAAGATAAAGCACGGGCGCGTTTTTTTTTAGGGGTCAAGGGTTACGTTAGTCTTTATATTACAATCGCGATGGTATGCGGGTTAAATAGCGTTTTACGACACATTAAAACCACCAACGCGGTAATAGTATCAAAATTATCAACACTAAATAGCCCGTGTCAAATATTCTGAAACAGATGTTTCAAACTGACAAGTTTCGTAATTTTAAATCCAATTGTGCCATTTTTTATGGGTATTTTTGATAGAAACATCTGGCAAACGATAATTGTTTTTCCAATGGTATAAATAAGGTATAATTCAGTCCACACCTTTCGTCTCTGGTATGTACTACAATTTAAATTTAACCAAAGGCCTAAGAAGGTCAAATATCTCAGGTCATAGTTCAATAATAAAAATTAGGTCTTTCGTTAATTATATGTACCCAAAGTTTTATTACATTTGGTACCAGGATTTTCATTTTTTTTTTAAATATTTTAAAATTGATTTGATTTAAATCACATTTTTATTAAAAATCATTCCTTTTTCTTGACAAATTGATCGATAATTTACGTGCAACAATAACTAAAAATTGAATTACATTTAATTATTACTTGCTATTTCAATTATTTAAATCAGAAAAGCCTGTTTGGTCGGATATTCTTGAGCGTTACTAACAAAACTCCATTTAAGTCACATCTAATAACATAAGTAACATAATACCTCTAAGTATGACACTTGTAGCCTTGCTCATGCATTTTTCTTCACCAAAGATAAATCAGTAATACGAGTATACGACTAGCAACTCTGGAACCCGGAAGATTAACCGTCTTTGTGTTTTGAATTTTTCTATACAGTGATTTCAGTATCACGTGACACGACGTCACCTTTGCTTTTTCCCATAGAGAAAAAATCCCGCACAAAATGGCGGCCATAGCCAAAGCTACGAACTGAAACTACTCTATTAGTCATCGAAAATGACAAGAGTTCAAATTCAGCTTAATCATAACTGTACTCCAAAAAAAATTGTCTTTTGCGTAACCATCGTGCGGATAAATACACATTAAGCCTAAAAATGGCGTTATTCAAAATCGCGCGGCTAATTAACGGAATATCACGTTAACGGAAGTTGGGTTAGATTAGTTCATGGCGGCGAAACCGAGGGCGCTATTTAGAAACATTTTTGGCGTCACTGTGAAGAAAGGATGTAGAAAAATTAATTTTCTTATGCCATACTTAGAGGAATTATGTTACTTATGCTAATAAATATAAAATTTAACAACGGTAAAGCAGAAATTAGAAAATCCTTTTCGGTTGCTAATTATTTATTAAATTATAGTTTTAATTTATTCCCCCGAGTAAAATTACAATAACTAACGTCAGTAAGTTTTCAACTGCGGCTAATCGAAATTGGTCGTTGACGTTCCTGAAGATAATACAATGGCGAGTCTTAGCGACGAAATTACGAAATCGGTTTAAATAAAATTGGGCGAGATTGTGAAATTATTTTAAATGAAAATCAACATTCAAATGGGACACGCCAAATTTGAAATTTTTGTTACGTCCCACGCCCAAATGTAAAGTGTATATATTGTGGGTCAAATGCAAGTTTTTCGAAAAGAGAGCCGTAGCGAGTCTCATGATGAAAGGGAACAAAGGTTTAATAACAAAATAAAAATCTGTTCATTTTATAATAGCAGAACTCTCTAGTTCTCGTCTCGATTTGGTCAAGGCCATTAACTTTTTTCACTCTCTCTCCGCCGCATCCGGTTTTTCAGACATTTATATATAGATGCACGGAGGGGTATATAATATTTAGGAATGCAAAAAAAGCCAGTTTCGATGGGGAGGGGGGGAGATGGAATGACTGGCCTTTGTGTGAAAATACTCTCTAGGAGAATACAAGATATTTCCTAGCCCCCCCCCCCAAATATACCCCTCAATTTTCGTGGTTTTCTACAATATGACCCCTAGTTTGAGTCTTTTTAACCTTCTTTGTGATAAGGTGGTCATAAACCCAAAAACAAAATATTTGCTCAAAATTATATCAGTTAAATTAATCTTCGAATCTAAACATATTCTTCTTTGGCAGGGTTGCCACAATTTTTGAGATTTAAATTCCCTGAATTTTTAAGGCCAAAATTTTTATTTCATATTTTACTTTTATCAGAAGTTAATAAATATGAAAGGACTTATTTTTCAGTAAAAAGGTTATTGCAATTATCCAAAATTTAGATCTATAGTAAAATTACCTAAAAGTGTCATGATAAAATTTAATTCCCTGGCTTGTCCCTTATTTAAAATATTTTAAAATTCAGACTTTTTAGCTTAAATTCCCAGACTTTTTCCTAATGTGTGGCAACCCTGTTTGAGTCTTAAATATAATTCTTTTTTGAGATGCCATTAGGAAAACGCTTTTCATTTAAAACACAAACAATTTGAATTAAAAATGACAAAAGAAATATTTTAACTTACCAAAAAATTCTCCTTCTGGAGGGTTATTTTCTAGATCATCTTCAATTTCCTTCATCAATGCTTCTATTTTTTTCTCCGCCTCGGATGGTCCTTTCGGTCTCGGTGGAGTTACGTTATACGGTAATAGAGTCTTGGCATTTAAAGTGTTCGGTTTGAAGTTTCCAGGATACGGAGGAGGCGGTGGTAGATTTCCATGAGGATAACCACTTTGTTTCTCTTGGTTAGGATAATCCGCGGATGAAGCAATATCATGTCCAGAAGATACGGAAGAAGCCACCGAACAAGGTCGTGATTGCGAATACGCAATTTGATTTGATCCCGTGACATACGGAGGAGGTGGTAAAGCACCTTCGTTACTGCGCATCGTAGATATAGCGTAATTGGCTGGCATTCCAACAGTTAGTTGCCTGTTTTGACTGACCGATTGAGATACGGAAGAATATGGAGTAGGATAATGTATACCAGCTACATTTGGATTCATGGAATGTTTCACTTGAGTTTCAGCATTGTTAGTGTTACTTTTGGGAATGTGATGACCAACTCTTTGGGACGATACAATCATGGGTCTGCTAGCGACGTATGCATTAGGATTATCATTTTCAAGTTCTTGCAAATTGGCGTATATCGGATATTGCTGAGTATCGGTGTTGTCTTGATTCGCATTGTTCGTATTTGTCGAAGCCCCGTTTCCAGCATAGGGATGGGCTGAAGAATACACTACCGACGATTTCAATCCAGAGTACTTAACAGTATTAGCGGAAACACTTGATAAAGTGGGGGCGTAGATGGGTTCAGCCATAGATGGAATGGGCTGGGTTCTCATTTCGTTACCAGTTGTGCTAGGAACCCTGGTAGCGGTTGCTCTCATAATAGGAAAACTTTGTAAATTCTCGTAGATAGGACTTATACTTGCCCTCGGAGAATTGGAATGTTGCGATTCGCGACTGGAACTACTTAAGCTACTACGAGGACTGGAATGAGCGGAATCCACTAGGCTTCCGCCTCGAGATACAACGTTATTTGGTCCCAGTGGTTGCGCTGTTTTGGGCCCTTGATTAAGAGGAAGTCCCGTCGCTATATAGCTGTCAAACGGAGGATTTCCCATCACCTGATGATGCACAGTGCCAACATTAGGGTAAGCGTGGGTATTTTGAATGGAGGTGGCCATGTAGATGGGTGGATTTGAATATCCTTTCTGTCCTTCTAGCTGGCTATTTGATACCTTTGTAATTTGATTTGCGTTGGCAAATCGCGACGTTACAACGTTAGCGTGGTCCACTTTAGCGTACACCGGTATTTCCTTGGGTTTAGTTTCAGTGCCACTGACGAGGTAGCTTTCGACGGCATTCCGGTTCACGGTGGACGGATGAGGCCCCGCATTAGCCATTCCTTCGCCGCCGGCGTTATTCTTATACAGTCCATTCTGACTTAGGCCTTGGTTTTGATCCCCGGAATTAGAAGTTCCAGATTTAGATAAAATCTTACCGTAACTGTTATCCGTTCCGCTCATTCCAGGATGTTTCGCGATTAACGCTCCATTAGCGTAAATATTGGCGTAAAGATTCGCGTAGATGTCCCTCTTTTTCTCAAATTCTGAACTGCTCGACGTTTGAGAGCGCTTAGGGGCCGTCGATGAAGGGTGGAAATATTCCCGGGAGGGAACTTCGAAAAGGCTCAGATCTTTCATTATCCGGCTGGCGTCGTTTTCAATTTCATCGTCATAAATTTCCATCTTCTTTTTTTTAATATCACTTATATTTCCTTTCAGAATATTAAAAGAAAAAGTAATTTATGTAGAAATTGTTAGCTGGGTTAATTAAGGACACTTATGTACTCTGATAAAATAAAAAATAAATACACGAAATCCCATTTACGGAACGAGAAAAAGTTTCGGTTTGGACTTTCGGTAAAAACAGAAAGGACTAAAGGGGGGCAAACTGGGAGAACGCGAAAACACGATTGTAGCCTCGGACCCTCTGTAGGCCAAAAAAATCTCGTCTGATCTTCTCCGTAGAATCTTCGCCAATAAGCATGAAGCGTTCTCAAAATCTCTCAAACGCCGCAAGGTGTTTTTTCTTTGCTTTTTCTCAAAAATTGTCCGCCCCCTTTCAGACTTTGAAACTGGTTTTCTCTTTGAATACGCCGACAAAGTCGCCGAGATTTTTAACGATTCACTAGCGACATCTATCACACAACGTAGTAACCAGTGTTTGGCTACTAAGGAAAATATAATAATAATTTTATTTCATCAGGTAAAGAAAGCTATATAAAATTTGTGGTCACTACTAGGCTACTAGCCACCGCAATTAAAAACAAATTGAAATTAGTTATAGAGCTAGTTATGTGAGTCACACATAGAAATCTCATAGGTAACTAGAATCAAAGATAATTTAAACTTCGTACCCTAGATTCGAAATCACTCTCTCGCGCGTTGCCGATATCGTTTACCCACTTCCCGCCGGAACTCGGAAAAATTCGCTCCAATGGTGGCGCACTACTGCCATCTAGGGATAGAAACTAATTTTTTTTTGGAAGTTGCGGTGCGTAATTTGACGCGTTTTGCGTTCAACTCGAAGTTTTAAAACATGATGGACCACAATTATAGCACTAAAAAAGTTTCAAATCGAAAGAAAAAACCTAGACTTACTAAAGGTGAGTAATATAATCTTACAAGCGATTCAAGCATAATTTGACTAAACTTAATAGTTCATTCAATTTCATTTACCATTTTAATAGGCTTCGTGTTTAACATCGACATTCTTAAGGAATATTTGCCTGAAATTTTAGAAATTCTTCAAGATTGGCATCATTACCGAAAGAAGATATTCAAGCACCAGAATTACCATTTGTTAAAGTAAGTTTTTATTGGAAATATATGATTTACAATTAAGCGTGTTTCTATAAATACTCTTGTTTTAAATAAAACAAATCTAGGCCTAAATATGGCGCCTTACCGCAACCGATGGAGCCGATTTTTCTGAGGTCACGTGCCGGACGGAAGAGGGTAAACGCTTCGCAACAAAACCGTGAATGGGAAAGTTCTCAGTATTCGAATCTAGGGTACGAAGTTTAAATTATCTTTGCTAGAATGCTGCCGCCTACGGCCGAGCTTGACGCCAGTTCGCCTTGAACCTTCAGCCAATGAGAGGCCGTAGAGTGGTTCCGCCAAGGAGGATAGTAATCCTCCTTGGATCCGCTACTATAGCGGGAGATAGGTGACGTCATTCTCTCTGGTGACATTAGCTGAAAACTATTCGTGAATTCTGAACCGTTAAGAGAACGGCCTAGGACTGAGCTGTGACGTCACGAAAAAGTTCTGGACAGCGATGCCAGACGTACGATAATTATCGTACACGTACGCGAATTCCGTTTCAGGTACGATGTACGATGTAAAATGTATTATCGTACGCGAAAGTACGATAATTTTGTCTATATTTTCCAAATTATTTTTACGCTGTTACAACACCACATATGATAAAATTAGGAGTAGAAAAGGCTTGGGCATATAATCGTGTTTCTTCTGCCGTTGCCGTTATTTTCTACGCGCGCAGTGAAGGATGGAGCCTGCAGGGGAAAATTCCATATGTCTATCGCGAACTCTTTCCCCATCTAGAAGCCGAATGCCGAAGAACTCCCAGAATACCTAGCGCTTTAGCTGACCCCTATGAAACGGTAATGTACGGATATTTCCGAAACGTGGCGCCACTTACACGCGCCTACCGGATACCAAAGGCTTATGGGTAATGTTTTGGCTTACACATCGCCCCACCAAATTCCCCAACTTCCATGCTTGGATCTTTATCCGGACTATTTTATTTGAGCAACGGTAAGTTAATCATATATAACGTCATAGAAGCCGTTTAAGAAGTAAAACATTTATTTAGATAATTAAACCAATAAGATAAACGGTATATTATTAGTTATTTTAACAATAACATTAAAATATACATTTACAATGCAAATCTCGACGAGCCTACGCCTAGAACGTTAGGCCGGCTTTAGTGTTCGCTAGGCCACGTGCAAGTTACCCTATAGAGGTAGAAAGTTTTATTTTTTGAAAAATTTAAAAATGTCACCCCCAAAATTTCGCACCTACTAATTTTCAATTTTTTTTCGAATAATTCCACTGGTCGTGAGTTTGAAACTTTCATACAAATCTGGTCTAGATGGAATCGAAACTCCAGTTCTATTATCTAATATTCGAGAGGGAACCTCTTCTAAATATTTTCCGTAATTTTTACTTGGCATGAGGTCGTCAGAGAACGTAGCGATTACTTTTTCTTAATGAAAAAAAAATACAGTCATGATGGTCCTGTATGGGCAAACCTATGGAGTGGCGTCAACGTGGCCAGCCTCTTTGAACACTTAGAGCACCAATCGAAACTCCTGGTAGTGCCTTTCCTTTTAACAATGTTGAACGTGGACCACATATTATAGGTTAATTTACAGCCGAGTTCACACTATAAACTTAATTTGGACACTTTCGAATAGGCCAAGCTTAAAGGGCTCCACCGGCGTTTGTATTTCGTCAGTTTCCCGCGAATTACGGACATAGGGAAAGCTTCGACACGTCGTCTGCTACCTGATTTTCTGGGTGAATTTTTCAAACACCGGTCAGTGGGTGCCTGCACCAGTGTGAGAAATAAGGCACTATCACAGGCCAATCGCCCTGGTGACCACTTTATTAATTCAAAGTTTTTTCCCTTCAAGATTTTAGTTCATTATAAAAATTCTATATTAATCCCTAAAATTGTTTGGTCTTTGCTTCTATGCTGTGTGCTTGGCCTTATGTCAATTGTGTGTATGCATGGTTGACTAGGGGAGTCTGTCTACTCTACATTATAGAAGAAGCGAATGTAGCAGTAAGCAAAAAGAAATATAAACAGTCTCTCTCTCAGTAGGCTTGTTCGGGTCGGGTCTATAGCACATATTGTCAAGAATAGGTAATTTGACCATAAATTATGAAAGCCTGATTTTGCAAGGTTAAAAGTGGTAACTGGCCACAGGTCCAGTTTTAAAAAAATCGATATTTCTCACCCTGGACTGCACGATTTTACTACGCATACGCCCTCTTTTAGCTACAGTAAGAGCTAGCGTATAAGCAGACGTTACTGACAATCAAAGTTTTAAAACTTTCGCGGAAATATATGAAAATATATTTTTATCCGTTGAAATAACTTACTTTATTATTACAATACAATAAAGAAAAGCATTCACTACCCGATTTACGCATTTTCCATTCTAGCAGACGCTACACACCCAAGAAGTGATATGAAACCTTCAGCGCCACCTAGAACCGTTTCGGTTGCGAGCTACGCCATATACCTAGTGTACGATAATTTTTCATTATGTACGATATTTTTACAAAGTTCGTACGATAATTCATTTTGAGGCTTCTGGCAACGCTGGTTCTGGATAGTTCAGAACTTTTGTATGAATAGTTGTCATTCAAATTAGAATCGTACGATTTGACGTACGCAGCCCGATGTGCAGAGGAATTTTAGAGATTTCAACCTTGAGTTCGGGCCAGTACTTGGTCTTGAGCAGGTACCATTTAGAACGGTTCCGAACGGTTCAACAAGAGGTTCTTGTCTGCGAATAGTTTGCATTTGGGTAGTTCTAGAATTTGTTTTGCCGAATAGTGCGCATGGGGACTGGTTGAACGGTTCAGAACTCACGAATAGTTTTCAGCTATTAAATTCTTGGCAGAACCACTCTTTGAGCTCTGATTGGCTGAGATCTGGCTATCGTCTGCCACGGCGTTTGGCCCATTTGCCAGTTACACGGCAGCATTCTAGTTACCTATGAGATTTCTATGGAGTCACAAATGGGCATTATTCATATTTCCCCCAAGCGTCAGTTTTTTTTAACCTGACGAATGGACAACAGGTGAAGCGGACGCTTGTAATCAAGGTTTCCAAAATTCATACATTTTATAAAAAAAAATTAATTGGGTGAAAAATGCACATCATCCCGGTTAAATTAGCATTTTTTTCGCCACTGTCTTTTCTAAAGCTTTCAAAAACTTTGTTTTTAAGTCTTTTTAGGTGTAATAGATATAGAACGTATTAAAAAAAGTTGGCAGGATTGAAAAAAACATACTTATATGCGGCCCTATCAATTACTGTAGTCTGCTGTTAAAAATAAGAGTTGTCTGCTTGATTTGCCTATAATAGTGGCTTATCTTAGGGCTTATTTAAATACTTTTTCTTTAAAATATTTATTTTGTAAATAATAATAGTTAAGTAAATAATTTTATCAAGGATATGTCTGCTAAATTCTGTTATCATATTTTATTTCCCATGAAACGGTTACATGTCCACACTCTTTATGGTGGTGTGAACACAAGTTCAAAATTATTAGTGAAATTCAAATTTCTGAGTATGGTTTCGAATGAGAATGATTATGCGCCTTTACCTGTTCCAATTAAAAAACCAAAGTCGTCATATGATAGGGTACAATTTTAAAACACTTTACTGGTACTAACATAATTGAATGTAAATAAACATATTTTTAGAAACACTTTTTTGTGGATTACAAAAAAGTTATAGTGGAAGGTGGTGATGGAGGAAATGGCTGTATTTCATTTATGCAACTATTTTGTAATTCAATGGCTGGTCCTGATGGAGGAGATGGTGGTAACGGAGGACATGTTGTCTTCAAAGGTTATAAAAAGCAACTTCAACTTTTAAATAACTGTAAGGGATTATTCAAAGTTTTTTCATTTTAGCGGATTATAATGTAAAATCTTTGGAAAATGTATCCTCAATATATCGAGCTAAAAATGGAGTAAAAGGAAAAAGCAAACACCAATATGGAGCTAATGCTGATCATACTATAGTTTTGGTATTAAAATTACAAATTTATTTGGCTTTCTTATACAGAATAAACTTTAATGTTTACTTAGGTTCCACTTGGAACAACTGTAAAAAAGTTAGATGGAGTTTTAGTAGGAGAATTAAAGTCACACGAGTCAATGCTAGTTGTGGCTAGAGGTGGCATGGGTGGAAAAGGTAACCACTTTTTCCTTTCGAATGAAAACCGGCACCCTCACATTTGCGAAGTTGGAGCTGAGGGGGAAAAAGCTGAATACATCGTAGAGATGAGAACAATTGCCCATATTGGACTGGTAACATAGATATAAATGTTTACATTGGGCCTTCTTGCTATTGACATCAAGCAGTTAGTTATTAAAATAACAGTAAGTTTTTTTAAATGTCCGCTTAAGCTTACTAACAGTGGCTCAAATAATATTTTTTTAGAACTGCTCAAATACAAACTAAACTCCCAAAACATAATTTCAATGAGCTACAAAAACGTGGAATACAGAATTTTTAGCAGACTAATATTTTAACAAAATTATGAGAGAAAAAAAGGGCTGTAAATAAGTAACTTAGTTCAGTAAAATTGGCTGCGTTTGTTGATATGTACAGGGAAGACCCATTGACCATGGCATCTCCCATGAGGTAATCAGGTTTTTTAAATTTTTGGGATAAATTCATGGTTGCCAAATCCGATTTTAGAACTGCCCACTATTTTAGGCCCTGCTTACTAAGGAAAATTAACATATTAATTTACTTAGAAAAATCGCTAGGTTTTTTGCCTTGTATAGTTTTTTGTAAGATATCTCCAGAAAACCAGGCTGCCTAAAAGTTTGGCCTGAAATAAATTATAAAAAAATGCATGTCAATTCCTGTTAAAATATCCTCTACTTTATTTAATTCCAGAACCTGCCACTTGGTGTCAATAGGAATAAGCCCATCATAATAATAATTTATTTCACTTAAGAAATACTTGTTTAAATTACTCTGCAGGTTGGTTTCCCAAATGCCGGAAAATCAACTTTATTGCAAGCTATATCAAGGGCCAAACCTAAAGTAGCGGCATACCCGTTTACTACTTTGAAACCGCATGTTGGAATCGTTGAGTATGATGATTACGAACAAATATCTGGTAAATTAATTGCAATCAGAAGTTTATAAGAAAGTCCTGAAAGGGTAGACTGGGAAGTATCTAACTGTACATTTGTCTTGTAACTTTCCTTTGACCGAGCAACAGTGCTGCTTACTAGGAATGGCCAACTATATGCAATGCAGTGATGCCAGGTCGCGAAAATGGAATTTTCGTTTTCGACCCTTGAAATTTCCCTTTTTTGGACAAAAATTTCCCTAGTTTTTCTAAACACTAAAATCAATGATATTTGACTTAATTTGCGTAAAAAATTACTTGGGACGTTTTAAAAACAAAATAACAAATGTCCTGAAGGAAATATTACTTCTATTTTCATAAACAAATTGCAGGGGTGCCAGCTAAAGCGAATCCTATAAAATTCTTATGATTGTATTAATTGACTCTTTCATAATAAGTCAGTTTTATGAAGGTGTGCAATTTTTTATGTTAGCTTTGAATATAATAAATTTCCCCCTTGAATTTCCCTAGATTTAGCTAATTTTTGTTTGGATTTTCCTATTCCCTTTTTATCGTTTTTAGGGGTCAAAATTTCCCTAGCTATGGAAAATTTCCCTCAATCTGGCATCACTGAAGCTAAGCCGGAAAATGAGCGAATGCTATATTTTTTGCCGCAGACTTTTCTTCTAGGTGTCGCTTTTGGGTTCTACCCCAAAAACTAGATAAGATATATTTAAATATCCCGCGACGAAAATTCCATTTTCCGACTTTCAATTATGATGGATTATAGGGACTAGGAAACAATGGCAGCGTTCAGTAAGATTCAACAGTTAAGAAACCGTTTTCTGAACTAATATTTTTAAATACCCATGAAATGTCTAAGGATCTATTGGAACTGTGCTCATGAAACTGGTTAGGCTTAGTCATTTATTTTAAAAACCTTTAGGGTTAGGCTTAAACTACATCACGGCCAACTTTGATTTATCGCGCATCTCTCGCGCTACAGCGTCCATCTCGTTCGTTGACGTTCCTGTGTTAACCTATGAGCAAAAGATGTGTATGACGTCAACGCCCCTAGCGGATTATTATTTTTAGTATAGTTTTTACATTGGGGACAATATAACCACCGAGCGTGGCGCTGAACTCCTACACATTATAGTACAGTTTATAGGGGGAAAATCCTTGCTCGCGGAATTTCGACGAATGTGTTGGCCGTAGTAGCGCGAACAGCGCGTGATAAAAGTTGGCCGTGACTACATCGAATGTAAGAAGTAACGCGTAGCGGAAATATAATGGACACTCACTCTTAAAATAGGCCTATCAGAAAATGAATTTATAAAACCCCGATTAGTTATCACACTTAATATTTTGTAGAATTTATCACTTTCTTCGGAAAACTGGTTTAGTTTCGCTTAATATCACGTATTGAGTTTTTTCAAAAAGAGCACAGAACGCAAGTGAACTTCTATTCGAGACAAGGCTTAATGTCGACTAGGAGCCGAGTGAAATCTTGTTAAGCTGGAATTTAGGTGAAGGCTCTGTAGAGTTAGATACCTCCACCTACAGGGGTTTTATTATAAACTTGTGGTGTAACGAATAGGTTTTTTTGGATTAAATTGACTTCCGGTTGAAATCTTAGTCGCAGACATCCCTGGCTTGATTCCCGATGCTCACAAAAACAAAGGATTAGGGATTAGTTTCTTGAAACACATTGAACGGTGTCTGGGTCTTCTTTACGTAATTGACACTGCCCAAGAATCTCCCTGGTTGCAGTTTGAAGTGCTTCAATTCGAACTAGAACAATACCAACAGGGCCTTTCAAAAAGGCCTTCTGCTTTGGTGGCTAACAAAATGGACTTGGAAACTAGTCAGAAGAATTTAGAGGAGCTTAGAAAGAGAGTGAACTTACCAATTTATCCCATCTCGGCTTTGTACGGCTCCAATACCATGGAGCTTTTAAAATATATTAGGTTTCTGTATGACAAACGTATTGAAAATAAATTTAATTGGTGATTTTTCCATAATCTTTCTTTTGAGAGCTAATGGTTTTGTAAAGCACGGCCAACTTTGATCTCGCGCTACAGCGGCCAGCCCATTCGATGAAGTTTCATTTGAGCTCCCCTAGCGGAATAATTTTCAGAATAGTTTTTTGCATTGAAGCCAATATAACAAATTGAATGAGTTCAGCGCCACGATTGTTAGAGCGGGAAAATCCTTGCTCACGGAATTTCGGCGATTGGGTTGGCCGCTATATCGCGAGATCAAAGTTGGCCGTGCTTAAAGGAACTGTCGGCTCTATCATTGCCACCTGTAATATGAAATGGCCCCTGTTATTAGAGATGACCATGAATCAGTCCGATTCGAAAAACGCGACCTTAATGGAGACGTGGTGCCATCTATTTATGGCAAAGGAAGCTAAAATTTAAAATAGAAAATGATAACGTCGTTAGAGAGCCATTGTAAAGTATTATAGTTAGACAACTTATACGCTATTTAGCGGACTTTAACCTAAATTATATATCCCATGTAAAAATATTGTTTATAAAGGCTGGAATGTATGTTATTGGCCAATTCTAAAACGGTCCAATCAACGCGAGGGATACCTGTAAGTACCGCCTTTTGGGTCAAAAGGTAACTTAAAGCAACTGTCGGCTTTATCATTGCCAACTGTATATGAAAAGGCCATTGTTATTACAGATAGCCATGAATCTATCCGATTCTTCGAAAAAAAGCAACTTTAGTGAAGAGCGTGGTGCCATCTATTAATGGCAAAGGGAGTTAATAACGTCGTCAGAGAGCCTTTGTAGATTATTATATTTAGACAACTTATACTCTATTTAGTGGACTTTAACCTAAATTATATATCCCATGTAAAAATAGTTTAAAATTACTGGAATGTACGTTATTGGCCAATTTACAAATGATCCAATCAACGCGAGGGGTACCTATAAGTATCCGCCTTTTGGGTCAAAAGGTAGCTTAACTATCTTGTTTTGAGCCGGAAGTAGTGGCGTACTCCTGTACTCCCAAGCGTCTGGGAGGCAGAGTTTGTGGATGGCCGTGTGAGGACGACCACCAACCCCCAACGGGTGGTCGGAATACTTCCGCCACGGGTGTCCCCACCCCTGTCCCCACGTATCCCCCCGTTGACCAGTCGCACTTTGGGGAACTGATAAAATTCGACTTAAACCATCGACCACGAATAAAGATGGTCTTCACTCCATGGAAATGCCGTGGAAGAAATGAGGAGAGCCAACTCAGGCATAATCAGCTAGGCTAATACCCAAGGCACCACCTTAAGTCCAAGCTATCAAGCGACTATGGTTAACCTCAAAAAAACTATTGAGCTCTGTGGTAGCACTGATAAAGGAATTTATTACCAGCCGATTTTCAGATTTCCTCGTGTTACTAACGTACTTATTTAAGGGCTTAGGATTACACTAGTACCATTTCATATCAAAGGACTGGTTTTAACTTGCATGAAAAGCACCAAAAATTGGTTCGCTTTCGCGTTGCTAACGTTTGAATTTAGTTCTCATGGCGAGTTTCTGTCAATTTTATTGGTTAAAACTATCATTGAAACCGATAAACTGTGCAAAACCTTTTAGAGCTGAGAAACTTTCAAGAGCTCCCGTTTGTAAATTTTAGAGGGTGCTGCATTTGTATATTTTTCCATAACTACACCAATCAGATTGAAGTCTGCGGTATTCTGTCAGGGGCATATCCTTCAAACTGAAATTACCGCCATCTAGAGTTCTTGAATTGTATTACTGAATTATTCGCAGCGACTGTCATGCACGAACGTTACAAGTAAAAGATAAAAAAAAACAATTTTAATCTTTTTTTTATATAAATAAGCTCAAAATCTCAAATTGTTTTAATACATGATAACAATTGATCAATTTAAAACAAATTTTCACACTTACGCCAAACACAATATATCTTACAAAATCTCAAAGAAAAAAACAGTACAGTAAATTATTTACATGACTACAACAGACTCAGTTTTTTGTTGTGATTTTAAGCAACTTGCCTAGTTCACGAGTGAAATTAAAATGAATTTAATTAATGAGTTGATGTAACGAATTAATATGGCAGGAAAGGGGATGGAATTGTGGGATTTAAAAAAAACTAATTATTTTTCTATTTATACAAGTGATAAAAAATACTAAAACTTATCAAATGTGTACAAACTAAAAACGCGATGGGAAATTTTTGTAAATTCGAATAATTATAATATTAATATTATAATTAATTGTAATCTTCATACATTTTTACATGTAGGTATAAATTTTTAGCGTACACATGTTTTTTTTCCTAATGTTCAGCACCTTCCTATAGCTCTGCGGTAATACCAAGGCATTTTTAAATTCTTTGATATTGAAAGATTATCAAGCTGATAGGCACTTATATTTATATATTTATATATTTATATATTTTCTTTTAATAATTTTGTTTTAATACCATCAAAAATATTTGCCCCAAAGTTTCGGGGTTGGAGGGGCCGCAACAATGTAATTGAAAAATAAAAAGTTATACAAACACTAATTTAACATTCCATAAATTGAATTTGAAAGGAATTATTTGTTGATGTAAAACGGATGAATAAGTTAACAAACGTCCCTGCGCCAATGGAGGCACTCTCTTCAAATTAAACTTCTTATTTAAAATAACGTTCAATATCATTTTTCAAAACTAAACTCAACAACAACTTTAAAAAAACAAACTATTAAATGGGAATGTGCAATATTTTTATTGGATTTTCTTGGGATTTTATCAAGAATTTCTTCTATTTCTAACGATTAGCCGTATAAATTATTATACACTCGATGACGAAATTATAGGTCAAATAATTACACCTTTGAAAATAAAAATAACATTAACGGTAATTTTGTTTCCGAAATAAAATAACAAAAATGTTTTTTTCAGTTTTCTTCCCGATAGTTTTCTCTATTAACACTGCGCATCTCACCAAACTCTTTACGAGACTCAAAGCGCAAGTGAATGACTCATCTCAGGAGTATTTTCAACATAATAAAATGCTCCAAACGTTTTTGTTATGAAAATTCCGCGTATCATTTAAATTGAAAATCTTTAGAATTTTTCCATTGGATGATTAATAAGACTCAAATCTCCCATATACTTGATACAAAACACGAAAGAAATCTTCCATAGACGCAAAAACAGACGGGATACTTGATTATAGAATGAAATGTACACAAGAAGGTGGGCTGCAACGGTACAGACTTTCTTCATATATAATTGTACGGTAAGGTGCCATAGAACGAGGAGCTGTTTGTACCGGGTTTCGGATACAAAGGCCACCAGTTATGGATTCATATTTTTTTGCGTTTTGAGCACAAGAATTTCTCATTTTCACATTTTTTTTTAGTTCTAACTTCTAAACACGAAAATCTCATCTTTATTTACAAAATATACGTTTTGTTTTGTTTAAATAGTCAAAATATTAGCGCTAGGCTTTTTTTTCAGATCTCCAAATTCAGTTAGAAGCATTTTGTCGTATTACCTTTTTACTCTTTTATATATTTCTTTGGCATTTAGTTTAAGATTGTGAAATAGTCAAAGTCCCTTTTCGCAAATGGCTGGCGGTGCTTGGCCTCACGTTTTTCAACTGTCTCAAAGACCGCAAAAAATCGCCACGTCAACGAGTGTGTTATGGTTTGCGCTTTTGTTTTGAGCAATACGAGTATTGTTAAAAAACCGAACCTAAAAATTAATTATGGTTTAGAGATCATTCAAAATTACCAGTAATTAAAAAGTAAATTGGCTGCGGTTATTTTTATTTAAGAAATTAAATTAAGAACCTTTAATTAGCTAAAAATGTAATACCCTAGTCAACGGGAGGGGGAAACTTGAACGGTATTTTTTAATCTCCATAAAAAAATACATTTTCGATGACGAATATAATATAATTGACCACGGTCTATAAAGCCGTGATACCCGAGGCCAAATCTCTGGAGGCGCTGCTACCGTAGTCACTGTCTTGACTGTTTTTACACTGCAAAGTCACATACTGACCCTTGGCTGGAATGACTTGAGTCCTGAAGGTCAAGGGCAAAATGTCCGTGTTGGGGGTCACGGAGCCGTTCTCGACGTGGGTCAGGCTGTGGTGGCGCTCGACCACCCGGCGCATCGGGTGGCCGGACGTCGAGGTGACGGAATGCACCCGCGACCTTTCGTGGATGGCCAGTTCGATCGAGTTGGTGTCGTCCACCTGCACGCTGGCCAACGGCAAGTCCAGGCAAGGCGAGATGAGGGTAGGATGGTGAGCCAGCAGCTCCAGAATCTCACTGGCCGACGGACGTGACTGCGGGTTGCGATGCCAACACCGGTAGAACAACGTTTCTCTGCCAAAAGAAGCACGGTCAGTCGCTTGTGAATATTCACGTATATTACATTTTAGTGTTGTTAATTTCCAGGAAAAATAAATTCCGCAAATCAGAAAAATTGAAACATAAATTACTTTTTAAGGGTTTTTTATGTGTTTAACTTTTTATCGATATAAAATGTCTAATAACAGTAAACATACTACAAAACATTAATAGTGTTACGTTGTTAATCAGTTTAAACTAGTTTAGAGGTTTATTTTTACTTTCAGATTCGAAAAAATTGGCTAAAATGCCGCTTTATTTCAATTTACAAACAATATTAGTCTAATCATGGAATGAAAACTTTTTTATTTTTTTCGGAAAAATACGGAAATGTCATTTTCCGACTTACAACACTATTACATTTCGTAAGTTCATAATAATCAGCTTAGCTAATAGCCAAGGAACCATACTGGCCTAAGCCAACTAGTGACTTTTAAAGCCATTAATTCAGGTGGCCGGGTTACAACGCGTAGGAGGGTGGTGGCAAGCCCTTCATGCCACGCGAGTCACAAGCTCCATACACTAACTATTACCGTTAACCTCGACAAGTTTTTATGGAAGGGGAAAACCGAGTTTTCATCTAGTACCACAAACTGGCTCCTCTTGCTGGGAGGCGCGAGTGCTAACCACGTCGCCACTCCACTCGCTTAGACCAATAAACTACTGGACCCGAATCTGGAATGAGCGCTAAGAACTTTTACGCTATCCTCGCTTGTGGCGCCATGGTGTCCGATAATGGAAAAATTTCCACCCAAAATATTAGAAGCACACGTTTGGCCTAAAGCCGGGTTTTCATGGACGCTTTTAGCTTGAAAAAGTTTGGCTTGAGCCAGAAATAGTTTAAAGTTCGCGCTCACGCTGCAATCGCTTCTGTTTTCAAGAACGCTTGTGTTTTGCACTTGGAGCGTGCGCGTGTGAAAATAGATTGGAACACGCTTCTAGCGCCGATCAAAACCAACTAGATATTTTTACGCCCAAGCGAAAATTTCGCGCGTGACGTCGGTCCATGTGACTTCAGCCAGCCAATGGTTATGTAGTATGTGCTAGTGTTGGTACCGAGGCTTATCACACTATTGTACGCTGTTCGAAACAAATAACAATGAGTTCAACCACAACCAAATTACCCAAAAAGCAACAAAAATAAATAGAAAAAGAAGAGAAAACAACAAAGGGAAATAGAAGTGAAGAACAATTTTATAAGCCATGTAAAGGATAACCCAATAATTTGGAACCGAAAATTAAAAGAACACCGAGACAGAGATGCAGTGAATGTTGCATTTATAGAGTTGAGCAAAATTATGTAAATAGGGTGCACCTACCATCGTTTTGTTTTACACCTTCTTTTATTGTTTTTGGCCTTAATAATTACTAAAAGTTTAAGTAATAACATTTTTTTCTTAATCAAAAGACGTCCGCGATTCGGAGCCGCCATATTTATTTAACGCGGCAGCCGCCAGCTCAAACGGCACGCTAGAAATATCTTGCATCGTGAAAACGCGAAGCGCTTTCCTTGCAGCTTGAGCGCGAAATATAAAATAAAGTATACGCTTCCCACAAAATGGAAAAATCTCAATCTTTTCTTTTTCAAGCTACAAGCGTCCATGAAAACCCGGCTTAAGTTCTTTAGCTCGTTATCTAACGATTTGGCAAACGTACTTTTGTATGAGGGTGCAAATGTTTCGTGATTCTCTCGGTAGGAGCGCTGACGGGCGATGCCATTTGGAAAATTGAGTATAACTTATGATTCAGGTCCATTAATGTATTTGTCCTAGATGTCAGTTAGTTAATGGAATGCTTCACTATGACCATAAGTAACATAATAACTGTAAGTATGACACTTTAAGCTTTGCTCGTGAACTTCTCTCTGTACCAAAGATAAATCAGAAATACGACTAACAACTCTGGAACCCGGAAGATTAACCCTATTTCTATTGGTCATCCAAAATGAGTCAGAGTTCAAATTCAGCCAATCATATAGTACTCCAAAAACATTTCGTTTGTTGCGTAACCATAGTGCGTATAAATACGCATTAACCCATAAAAATGGCGTTATTCAAAGTCAAATATCACGTTAACGGAAGTTGGGATTAGTTCATGGCGCCGCAACCGAGGGCGCTATTTAGAAACATTTTTAGCGTCACTGTGAAGAAAGGATGTAGAAAATAATTTCCTTATGTCATACTTACAATTGTTAGACGTTACTTATGCTAATAAATATAAAAATTAACAACGGTAAAGCAGAACTTTGAAAACCATTTTCGGTTGCCAATTATTTAATAAATTATAGTTTTAATTTATTCCCCCGAGTAAAATTAAAATAACTAACGTCAGTAAGTTTTCAACAGCGGCTAATCGAAATTGGTCGTTCTTGAAGATAATACAATGGCGAGTCTTAGCGACGAAATTACGAAATCAGTTTAAATAAAATAGGGCGAGATTGTGAAATTATTTCAAATTAAAATCAACATTCAAATGGGACACGCCAAATTTGAAATATTTGTTACGTCCCACGCCCAAATGTAGAGTGTATATATTGTGGGTCAAATGCAACTTTTTCTAACTTTCATACTTAGAGATATTTACCCACTTGAAATTCGGGTTAAAAGTGTCAAATGATTTAACTTTAACTATAGTTATTTGAATAAGAATGTTAATGATCTAAATTAAAAATATCCTAAATATACATTATCATAAGTAACATAATAACAATAAGTATGACAATTAACGAGATTTACAACCAAACTGATTTTAATAGTTATTGCGTAATCAAGATGTTTTCTCAGCACAGAGCCCTCTAGTGTCTAAAATACGCGAGATTTCCGCTAAGCCGAAATATCTGGTTTCCGATAGATAGGCGGAATATTAGGCTAAAATGCTAAAAATTAAAAAAGGTTTTCTCGGCGCCACGAGCTCATGTTTTTTTATCACGCACGATTCGCACGCGGGATTCAAAACAAAGCCAAAGCCCCTCGCGACTCCAGAACGTGCTTTCCGATATTAGGCTTAAATTTTTATCAAAACGTAGTCATCCAAAACGGTAAGTCGCGAGTCCAAGTCACAGCTTGAAGAGAGTATCAGTGCCGAAAAAAGGTTCGGTTAGGAAATTAGCATTAGAGCAATAAAAAGTGTCATACTTATTGTTATTATGTTACTTATGACATTATTATTATCGTTAAACCCATTTCTTAGATTGATAAATTAATTAGTGTTAATGAGTGTTGTTGATTATGGTGGTAACACTTACAATTCAAGCTTGCAACCCTTTGGCACAATGAGAGTGTTGTAGTTTTTGACAAAGTCCAACACTTGGTTATTCGAAAGCCCTTGGTAGGGGAAACTGCCGAAAGTGACGATTTCGTAAAGTAGTACCGCGTAGCTCCACACGTCGGACATCGTTGTGAACACGCCGTCGATCAAACTCTCGGGGGCCATCCACCGCACCGGAAGCATTCCTTTGAACAAAAGAAACTAATCAATTACATTTAATACCCCCGATGTAATAATTTAAATTTGAACAAATTTCCTGGTTTTGGAAATAAGGTAGCGAAACGCGAACACATTAATTTAAATTAATATTTAGATAAACCGCATTTTTCGAGTTACCTGGTTTTGGAAATAAGGTAGCGAAACGCGAACACGTTAATTTAAATTAAGTTTTAGATAAACCGAATATTTCGAGTTACCTGGTTTTGGAAATATGGTAGCGAAACGCGAACACGTTCATTTAAATTAATTTTTAGATAAACCGCATTTTTCGAGTTACCTGGTTTTGGAAATAAGGTAGCGAAACGCGAATTTCAACATTTCTTAATACAACCGTAAACGTAGTTCCAAAGTGATCAGCGTTAACTAAAAATATAATTTTCAACCAAGTCGGTCGTAATTTAAAAAAGTATGTAGATTTAAATTCGAATAAATGACTAAAATGATAAAATGATCAACTTCTTGCGCTCCGATCTCCGTGGAATACGGCAGCGGCATCGGCGTAAAAACGAAGTGCCAGATACTGTCTCATCGCGTCATCTATCAATCGCTAGTGGAACTAGATAAAAGGCAGTACGTCGCGCCACACATCGACCACTAGTTCAAATAATATGACTTTTAGCACGAAAATTATTAAACAACACGGTGAAATTTTTATACTGGTCGAAAACTGACAAACGAGTCGCGTAAAAAAACGGTAGTGCGCCGACCTCGCCATCAAAAAATCTTGGCATGACTGACCTTTTTTTGAGAATCTATAGTAATCAGAGTCGTAGGTGTGCCTGCACATTCCAAAATCTCCAATTTTGACGGTTCGGTTGGCGTTGACTAGGCAGTTCCGACAGGCCAGGTCTCGATGGACGTATTTCATCTCGGCCAAGTAGCTGAGCCCCCGGGCGATGTCCAGGGCCATGTTGGTCAGTTGCCGATCGGATATCTCGTCCGAGTTGTGGCCGTCCTTCTCCTTGACGAGCTGTCGACGGGCCAACAGGTAGGTTTTCAGGTCCCCTGGTGACAGACACGCCAAGGGATCATGGTTACGACGTTATTCTCCGTATTTACCACGGTCACCGGGGAAATACCGCGGGAATGAGTGGGAATAAATTGACATTTTGTTTTAGGTTAGGGAGTGTATGGAAAAGGTAATTTTTAATTCGGGAATGGTCAGGACTGGCTACGTTCGCAATGCTTTAAATTGTGAATGGTAATTTCGGGAATGGGCGGGAATGAGAAAATTCGTGTCGAGTGGAATGGGAATGGTCAAAAGATAAATATTTTTTTGCTTAAGGAATGGATTGTCCCCATGGTCGCAATATTTGAACCGAGAGTGGGAATTTCGGGAATGGGCGGGAATGATAAAATGTTGTCAACGGGAATGGGTGGGAATGATAAAATGTTTTCAACGGGAATGGGTGGGAATGATAAAATGTTTTCAACGGGAATGGGTGGGAATGATAAAATGTTTTCAACGGGAATGGGTGGGAATGATAAAATGTTTTCAACGGGAATGGGTGGGAATGATAAAATGTTTTCAACGGGAATGGGTGGGAATGATAAAATGTTTTCAACGGGAATGGGTGGGAATGATAAAATGTTTTCAACGGGAATGGGTGGGAATGATAAAATGTTTTCAACGGGAATGGGTGGGAATGATAAAAGGTTTTCAACGGGAATGGGTGGGAATGATATAAGGTTTTTAACGGGAATGGGTGGGAATGGTAAAAGGTTTTTAACGGGAATGGGTGGGAATGGTAAAAGGTTTTCAACGGGAATGGGCGGGAATGGTCATCAAATGCTCCTTTTTATTACGTTCCATAAGCGTGTCATTTTTCCAAAATAATTACTGATAGGAAGTCCACCCAAAATGTGTGGTCATTCCAGAAATGGTTCTCAGGAACAAATGTGACACACTTACGAGAAATATAGTTATGAACTTCCGATGGTAGCGCTTACCATATAGCATAAACTCCATGACGGTATAGACCGGTTCACCGATGGTACAGACTCCCAACAGCTTGACAACGTTGCTGTGATCGAATCGCTTCATCATCTCGGCTTCACTCAAGAAGTCCAGCTAGATTCGAATACGCGGGAAACGCTAAATTAGACTCGTATGATCAGAAGTAAATGAACTTAGGTTAATGGGAAAATGGACAGTGTTGTGCAGCGCCGACAAGAGAAAGTGCGAATGTGCGATTAGTGGTTTTAGGCAATCGAGTCGGTTATCGAGTATCAATTTTTTCGAGTCGAGTAATATTGAAGTCGAGGAGTACTTGATTAAGGGGAAACTTTCTCTTATTCGAGTCGAGTAACTAAAAACAACCTCGAGTAATATTTTAAACGAGTCGGGTTATCGAGTACTTGATTAGGAGCTGGTTTTATTCAAGAAATCATGAAATTAAATTTAAAAGGAGTATAAAATAACTTTCAATGCTGATAAATATTCCTTTAATTAAAATGAACCACAGTTTCCACAACTTTCTAGGTACCGTTTATTGCCCCCCAAAATGTTGTAAAAACCCCTCTTTGAACTTTGAAGCAACGAGGATAGAAAAACCAATACTCGACAAGTTTAGAGAGCAGCTTATTCGCTTAAACGCTATCAAGTACGTTTGCAAAAAGAATTGCACTCCTTTTGTTAACCAAGGGTACACGAAGAATTAAAAACGTCGCTTGAGCAATACTAAAACAGGCGTTATGTATTGGTACGAGTGTTGTCGAAACATAATTATTTGTTTCTTCGTGTGCCCGGGTGTACCTCAAAAGTATCTCTTTGTATACTCGTGCCAAATTCGTGTTAATTGTACAATGCCTAGACCCTTTTACAGGGGTACCGTTATTGTGTGTAAATTGTTTACTAGATGGCGCCAACAGTTCACAATCAGAAATAAAACCCGTGAAAGTCTAATTTAAATTGTGGATATTTAAAAGCTGAAATTTTGTATAACTATATTTTCTAAAATATTTTATATAAACTTTCAGCTTGAAATAGCACTTAAATTATTATAATTATATAACAAATATAATAATTTAATTTTTTTTCTTCAAATTTGGCGACAAAATATCCACGCTGGCGTCATCTAGTGTAGAAATACGAAATTTTATACTCCATCGTAGTTTCCAAATGTTTATACTCCATGGTGGTTTCCAAATGTTTGTTTCCCTGTATGTAATATGCGAATTGGTTTTTATGCTATAGATAAATAATAAGTTGTCATAACTCTGTCTCGATTTGTTGAGTTGGAAAATAATAATTATCAGCATTTTTAATTAAACACAGGTCTCCCAGCGATTGTTTTAAAAATATTATAGGAATTATAGGAAATTTCATAGAAAATATAGGAATTTATAGGAACATTTTTAGCCAAAAAATAGGAATTTATAGGAAAATTTTAGCTAAAAAAATAGGAATTAATACGAACAATTTTGAAATTATAGGAATTTATAAGAACTCTGGGAGCCCAACCTTTGATGTTTTCGGGAACACCGGACCTAAGCCAGAGCTAAGCTCTATTTAGAAAGCAAATTTTTCCCAAACGTTAAGGCTGTTTTCTTATACATTATTTTTAAAATTCTAGGAATTTCTGGATATAGCTATAGAAAAACTAGAAAATTTCGAAAAAATAGGAATTTATAGGTACAATTTTGAGAAAATACGAAATTATAGGAGCACATTGAAGTTATAGGAATTATAGGACCAATTTTGAGAAAATAGGAAATTATAGGAGCATATTAAAAGTGTAGGAATTTATAGGAATTATAGGAACTCTGGGAGCCCTTTATACACTATAAATATATAACGATTTGTCACATAAGGTCGACAGAAATATTGCGTCGCTTGAAGTTGTTAAAATATTCGACTCCGAAGTACCAACGGGAAATATAAAACGTTTAAAATATTCACGCGACCTCCAACTTTGTTGTTCGAACTTCTAGAGTGACCCGCTTAACCTCTCTAATGACCTATCCTTTACAAAAATCTAACATAAATTAACCACCGCATTGCGAAAAAGTAAGTCTAGGCAAGGCAGTATCCAGGATTTCATTTCAATTCGGGTTTAAACTGCGCAGCCCTATTTAAACTAAAAGCGACTTGCACAATCTTCTATTGATCCATTTCGGGGGAGAGGGGGGGGGGAGGGTTGAACCCTTAAATCACACCCTTAAATACACCTTTGCGGCTAGCCATCGACTCGTGAATTTACATAGACTAGTAGAAATTTCGCACAGACTACCGTTTTCACGCGCATAAAGAAAATTCGTTATTTTACGAGTCATTGTAAATTAAGGCAACCCGAATTTTTCCCTTTCGAAATTAAGCTTTTATTTTTGGAACCGCTTTTAAGCCCCAGCCACAATTAAGGACTAACCAAAGGAGTTTTTACATCCAGGCTCTGTTACATTAATTTATCGATTTTATTGGTGCTACCTTAAGTGTATAATATTGTCTCATAAGTGTAACACTTCTTATTCTTCACATGCAAAAGTTTATAGAGAGCTATTCACAAGACAGACTACATTACGGGCTTCATCGTGTGATGACGTCACTCAATTACTAACTCTCAGTCAAATATTCCCCAAAGTGATAAACTTATACACCAATTCGCATATTACATACAGGGAAACAAACCTTTAGAAACATTTTCGGTTGCCATGGGAAAACTAAAGCCCATTGCAACTTTTCCCTTTGGGAATTTTCATACTACCATAAGGTCTACCTAACCCCCGAGTTTCAACAAAATCGGTGATAACCACCTCGAGTAGTCTCCTTGTCAGTTCAGTTGCGAATCCAAGTCGGAACTGGGCGGCAGGGTCAGTGTTTAAAATAGGTTCGCTTAGAAAATTAGCATTGAAACAATACAACTTACGGTTATTATGTTACTTACGGTTAAATACAAATTTATTCGTGAACGTTTTTAGCTCATAGAAATTTCCCCCTCCCCCTAATGACGTCCGTGTGTCAAAGCTAAAGGAATGAGCGGGTGTTCAAAATCCGTTTCCCATTAGTAAAGCCATAAGTCTATCACATTGTTCCTTATTAAAAAAGGTAAACTTCGTTATATTTGCATTAATTAATTAATTAATTAATTAATTTAATTAAATATGCAAATATAAAGAAGTTCACCTTTTTTAATAATCATCATTAGGATATTGGACTTACCACAAACAACTAAGCCTGAATATTGCTCCATAAGTTTGTCACTTTGGGGAATATTTTACTGAGAGCTAGTAACGTAGGGACGTCATCACTACGTCAAAGGCTACGTGTGACGCGTTAGCAAGCAGACGCAAAACTGTGACGAAGCCCGTAATGCAGTCTGTCTCATGAATAGCTTTCAGTGACGAATAGGAAGTGTCACAGTTATGTAATATTATACAAATATGGTAAAGCTGATGACGCGTGTTTCGTCACGAAGTTCGAAGTGACGAATACTTTACGCCATATCCCGTGAACAAGGTTTGATGAATGAAAATACCCTTATGGCATACATCCAGTGATTAAAGGGGAACGGTCAAGCTTTAACCAGTTAGATAGCCCTATAGCCCGTTAAAAACTAAAATTTATGGCGAAAACCGCGTCAAAAAATATTAAAGGGTTAATTTTTAATAAAATAAAGAAATTTCGGGAAATTGAAAAGCGCGCGTCTGCCGCGACACCTGGTGAGAAGTCGGCGAGACAGAAAAAGAACATAAAAGCGCGCGCTGCTGAAGACGCGAAAAATTTGTTTCGCACGCGCGGCGCGTTCCAGGAGACCTAAGCCTAAAAAGCGCGATTTCAAAAGTTAGGATAGTTCGCCAATCGCTCACTAAGGTGCTGCTGGCGCTGGCGATACACCTTAAGATGGCGGCGAAAATTCAAAATTAAATACTTGGCGTTATTTTGCGTTTCAACTTTTTAGGCCAAAAACTATTTTTTCAAGACAAAATAAGGTACGTGTAAGTATATTGAACGTCTTGTTGATATTTTGGTATGCAAATAAGGCGATATTTGGAAAAGCTTGGCTGTTCCCCTTTAAGTGACGCTTGTTGCGACGCGTAGCTCGCTGGTAATTACCTTCTCTTCCAAATCCGCGCCGACTTTGAGGGTTTTGACGGCCACGGCGACCCATCCTTTCTCGTCAACGAAGGCTTCCCCGCCGTACACGGTGCCGAAGGCCCCCTCTCCCAGCTTCCGGTTGATGACGATGTGGTCCCGAGCCATCTCCCACTCGTCCAAAGCCAGCTTGTTGATATTCGTGCCCATCAGACCCAGCTCCTTAATCCTCTTGAACTTCTCTTCGTACCTGAGCAATTACAAACACCGTTTCCATTTCACCAACACTCTTTTATAGCCAAGAAAGGTTTCTACGAAAGCCACAGTTGATTCCCGCGCGCCATCTACCGTCATTCGTACAGAAATGGCGCCATCTACCGTCATTCGTACAGAAATGGCGCCATCTACCGTCTTTCGTACAGAAATGGCGCCATCTACCGTCATTCGTACGGAAATGGCGCCATCTACCGTCTTTCGTACAGAAATGGCGCCATCTACCGTCATTCGTACGGAAATGGCGCCATCTACCGTCATTCGTACAGAAATGGCGCCATCTACCGTCTTTCGTACAGAAATGGCGCCATCTACCGTCATTCATACGGAAATGGCGCCATCTACCGTCTTTCGTACGGAAATGGCGCCATCTACCGTCATTCGTACGGAAATGGCGCCATCTACCGTCATTCGTACGGAAATGGCGCCATCTACCGTCTTTCGTACAGAAATGGCGCCATCTACCGTCATTCGTACAGAAATGGCGCCATCTACCGTCATTCGTACAGAAATGGCGCCATCTACCGTCATTCGTACAGAAATGGCGCCATCTACCGTCATTCGTACAGAAATGGCGCCATCTACCGTCATTCGTACAGAAATGGCGCCATCTACCGTCATTCGTACAGAAATGGCGCCATCTACCGTCATTCGTACAGAAATGGCGCCATCTACCGTCATTCGTACAGAAATGGCGCCATCTACCGTCATTCGTACAGAAATGGCGCCATCTACCGTCATTCGTACAGAAATGGCGCCATCTACCGTCATTCGTACAGAAATGGCGCCATCTACCGTCTTTCGTACAGAAATGGCGCCATCTACCGTCTTTCGTACAGAAATGGCGCCATCTACCGTCATTCGTACAGAAATGGCGCCATCTACCGTCATTCGTACAGAAATGGCGCCATCTACCGTCTTTCGTACAGAAATGGCGCCATCTACCGTCATTCGTACAGAAATGGCGCCATCTACCGTCTTTCGTACAGAAATGGCGCCATCTACCGTCATTCGTACAGAAATGGCGCCATCTACCGTCATTCGTACAGAAATGGCGCCATCTACCGTCATTCGTACAGAAATGGCGCCATCTACAGTCTTTCGTACAGAAATGGCGCCATCTACCGTCTTTCGTACAGAAATAGCGCCATCTACCGTCTTTCGTACAGAAATGGCGCCATCTACAGTCTTTCGTACAGAAATGGCGCCATCTACCGTCATTCGTACAGAAATGGCGCCATCTACCGTCATTCGTACAGAAATGGCGCCATCTACCGTCATTCGTACAGAAATGGCGCCATCTACCGTCATTCGTACAGAAATGGCGCCATCTACCGTCTTTCGTACAGAAATGGCACCATCTACCGTCATTCGTACAGAAATGGCACCATCTACCGTCATTCGTACAGAAATGGCGCCATCTACCGTCATTCGTACAGAAATGGCGCCATCTACCGTCTTTCGTACAGAAATGGCGCCATCTACCGTCATTCGTACAGAAATGGCGCCATCTACCGTCATTCGTACAGAAATGGCGCCATCTACCGTCATTCGTACAGAAATGGCGCCATCTACCGTCATTCGTACAGAAATGGCGCCATCTACCGTCATTCGTACAGAAATGGCGCCATCTACCGTCATTCGTACAGAAATGGCGACATCTACCGTCATTCGTACAGAAATGGCGCCATCTACCGTCATTCGTACAGAAATGGCGCCATCTACCGTCATTCGTACAGAAATGGCGCCATCTACCGTCTTTCGTACAGAAGTGGCGCCATCTACCGTCATTCATACAGAAGTGGCGCCATCTACCGTCTTTCGTACAGAAGTGGCGCCATCTACCGTCTTTCGTACAGAAGTGGCGCCATCTAATATCAGAAAAGAGAAATGCGTAATTTTGATTCCTACAAAACTTAAATGTTATCGGCTTTCGAAAATCTGCCTTAGATGGCGCCATAATAAATTCTAAATCTCCATCTACTATCAGAAAAAAGAAAATTCTTAATTAATATGCCATTTCCTTTTCTTTTGTTTCTACAAAAATTAAATAGTATCTGCTTTCGAAAAACTGCCGTAGATAGCGCCAAAATAAATACAGAAGTGGCGCCATCTACTATCTTGAAAGAGAAAGGCTTAATCCGTAATATCGTTTTTTTTTTGTTTCTACAAAACTAACTAGTATCTGCTTTAGAATACCTACCGTAGATGGAGTCATAATGAATTCTAAAGTGACGCGCCATTTACTTATTAACCCCTCTCATGAATATCATGTACTTGATTAAAGTAAAAAGAGTAGATAACGATGCCCTCTACAGGCGGTCGTGCGAATAACAGAATATGCTTGTACTGATTCAACTAGTGGGAAACAATTGGATTTGGTTTCAGGTTGAATCACCACGATAAAAACATTACCTGGTAACGCTACTAAAAACGTTATAGCTTTACCTCGTTTCATTGATCAAGTTATTTTGATATCACGTGAGATGACGTCACCAATGTTATTTCTCATAAATAAAAAAAACCCGTTCAAAATGGCGGCTATAGCCAAAGCTATGAAATGTCACTGCGCTCAGGCCCGATAAGAGAGGGCGAAGCAGGTACAAATTACCGGGGCCCGTGCAGCCGGGTTTGAACAATTGAGGTATACTTCACCCTGGTTTATCTCGGAAAGAGTATAGCTCTGTGGTAAAGGCTCTCTTTGGGGCCCGAAATTTATATTTTACCGGGGCCCGGGCCCGCAATTTATATTTTACCGGGGCCCGGGCCCGCAATTTATATTTTACCGGGGCCCGGGCCCGCTCTCGGCGGTCCTGACTGCTCTACAGGGAAATGTTATAAAGCCAGGCTATCCTTGTGACGTGTTAGTTAGTTCCAATGTAAGCTTTTTTCCTATAGCTTGTAAGAAATTATTTTGTTTTATTCTTCGATTCTTTCAAACGCGATTTTAGTGCTCCCCGACAGATGGCAGTGCAATTCCCAAATAGCTCCACCTAGTTAGTACTTCTTGTACTAAATGCGGGCTGACTCGCGGGTGCTCAGTATTTTTAATTACGTTCTTGGAAATACGTAATCTTCGTAGCTAAACTTAACGATTAAAATATTTCAATAATTATGATTAGTAAAATAGTGGGTAGTTTTTTGCTCGACAGATGGCATTTGCCATGTAAGCATATTATACTTAGGTATAATAAATTATTTCGTTTGATAAACTAACCTTCTCTTGAAAAAGAGGAAGCCAATGGCGACTAGAAGAGCGAACATGATGAAACCCATCAAGTTTGCAGAGACGATGGCCACTTCGCAAGACACGCCCAAGAACTTTCGGAGGCTCTCTAAAGGGCAGGAACTCACGGCGTCTACCATATTATTAAAAACTGTCAGAAAAAATTATAAAACACGCTGAAGCGGCGAGGTTAGCTGAAACAGGATCCTTTTCTGGAAAGGTTAGCGCACTCTTCGGTTATTTGCGCAACCCGTTCGTCAGTTTTCAGGTGCTGTTTTGCGCTATCTATTCTGGAACCTCAACTACGTACTACAACCATGTGTAGTAAATTGTTTAAAATAATAAATATAAACATTATTTTATGGTCTTCTAAATGATTTATAATAATATCCTATTATTTAAATGTAAATATTAAATGGTTAAAATTCAATAGAAGGCGCACCATAGTGTACATTTTTATTCTATCTATCCTAACCATAGAAATGAGACTAGAAGCACGATTGGATTGTGCTGACGAGTTAGAAGGCTGCCATGAGAGTGGAATCGCCAGTAGTCTTTGTGGGAGCACGCCATCTATTTTAAAGCTTCAATTTTTTTAATAGATGGCGCACTCCCGCGTGGATTAGTAGCGATTCCACTCTCATGGCAGCCTTCTAGCTTGCCCGTTTTTCTTGAGATTGCCGGATAGCGCAGTGGTTCTAGGCTCATTTCTATTTCTATGATCCTAACTAACGCACTAAAAATCGAATTAGCTCTACTAACGGCGTTAGATGGCGCGACTTACTCCCTGTTTCGCCACCGAGAGAAGATTAAGCTCGCGAAGAACGGTAGAGATTGGGAGTGCGCTGACCTCTTCATAAAAAGATCCTGGTTTAAGAGCGGACATAAGTATAGCAGACCTTCGTGACCGTCATGCGGTTGCTGGCCACCTGGCCAGCCGAACTCATCCTTGTACAACGTCAAATTGCCAAATTCCGGGTCGAATTCGGCCACGGTCCTGGTCCGATTGTTGACGTACTGCCAGACAATGACTTTCGTCAGGCGACTCTTTTTGGAGCCGTTGAAGGTCACCCTCCCAGAAACGCCGTCGAAATCGGTATCGTTGATGTACGAGATTAACAACCTACGGACAATCACAGGATTTACAGACTATAATCAAATCTAAAGTCTGTAGGTGCCTTTATCTATACATTAGAGCCAGGGCCGGATTACCCAATAGGCCGACTAGGCCTGGGCCTAGGGCACCAAGCCTACAAGGGGCACCAGGAAGTTTTATCATTTAATTTTCACAATTTTTTTTCCGGAGTAATTTTAGTAAATGTGTCTACATTTTTCGATGCTATGTAAAGCAATCATTTATTAACGTAACTAAAATTGTATTTTCCATAAATTTGTCAATTATAAATTGTAGGGGCGCCTAGCTCGCTTCGCTCGCCACTGAAAGGGGGCACCAAAATTAGCTTGGGTCTAGGGCCCCACAAGGTCTTAATCCGGCCCTGATTAGAGCGCGATTGGCGCCAGAGGTGGGCGCGCTCTGACCTCAAAGAGTGCGCGAGCTCCACTCTCTTGCAAAAAAGAGAAGAGCGCGAGTGCGACCTCCAGTGTCAGACATAAAAAGTACCAGTGTGAGCGCGAGCGCCGCCGTTTAGCTCAATATTAAAGAGCGCGAGCTCGGAACAATATATTATGACGCGCGCTAGTGAAAAATTATAGCATAACGCCCATAGATATAGGAAACGTATATAAAGGTCTAGATAAAAGATTTCAAAGGGAGTGAATACGGAGGTGACAGCTAGCAGAAACGCGTAGTTTCTGCAGGGTATCCTTATAAGGCGCAATCTATCGGTAAGAAAGCTCGTGCTATCGTCGCGAGAGCCATTGTCTCCCGCTTAAAAATGATACTAAAAGTCACCAACAGATGGTGTCTAAAGACTACGGCCTGCGGAAAGGTCAAGCGCTTAGTACTAAAATGCTTCGCGCTCTTGGTCACGTGCCTTCGTCGGTGTCTGCTAGGTGTCAATTCCGTATTTTATGTTAGGCTTAAACGCCCCGAAATTTATCTAGACCTTTATATACATTTCTTATATCTATGATAACGCCCCTACGGCTAGCGTCGACGCAAAAATGTTTAGCCTAAGCCTTGGTTTCCACTAGCGCGTAACGGACAAAACGTTTTAGGCGAGAAAAATACATTATTACGGCCGTCCTAGTGGAAACTAAGATTAACGGAGACTTCTTGCGTTGTGGTTGGCTCCATTGAAAAGCAATCATAACACGGCCTTTAAAGCATGGGCCAAATAATGATAAATCCAGGACATGACTCTGGTACCTTCATACGTACTAAATCGGTCGTTCACCAAAAGTAACGGGCGGCCATTTTAGTAGGCGGGGAAACGGTGCAAATAAAAAAAATTGGGAGCAAAATCAAGCAGAAATTTCCGGTTTCCCGAACGCCATCTTGTGTTGACTAAGTCGAAATTCGGAAATAAGTGGCGGTTGTAATTCGAAAATCCTGCCATATTGGCCCCTCACTTTTAGATTAATGTTAACGATGCTAGGAAAGTATATGTTTAATATTATATAATTATATATATTATATTAATTATGAACCTAGTACGTAAAAAAAGTACTTACATTAATAACCACACGTAGATATGATAACCGTGAATAAATATTCCAGGATATTTACTACGACGACCACGTGTATTATTTTTGAAAACTGCCCCTAAAATATTTGCCCCCAAAATGACGTGGGTCCGCGATCGCGCATTTTTCCCAATAGGGGGCAATAGTGGTCGGGTGTTAGCGCTGATGGACGGGTTTTTCGCATAGAGTCATGTCCTGGATTTATCATTATTTGGCCCATGTTTAAAGCAGGGTTGGCAAAAATGATGTTTTTTTCATAAAAAACAAAAAAACAGTTTTTTATGATTAAAACATGTTTTTTTTGTTTAAAATGAGTTTTTTATTACAACAAAAAAAAACAATGTTTAAAACATGTTTAAAACAGGTTTTAAACCTTTTTTTAGTGGTAGTGATTATGTCTAGCCCTACAAACTACAATCTCGAGACAGAAGAGCAGACGCCACTCACGCCAGATAATCACAAATAACGAGACAAGGCCGGCTTGTACTTTCTTTCACGTGTGCTGCTGCAACACTAAACTAGCTGTTGTGTTCTTGATAATTATAGTTATTTAGGAAGATTTATATATTAAATTCAATTTTTTTTTCGAGCTAGAGGCAATAACTAAAGACATTGAAAGTTGTAAAAAAGGTTGCAAATGGCATTGACTCCTGCACATTTCTTAGGAAATATGCTAGACCCAAGGTTCAACGGAAATCAACTGGATGAGGACCAACGTGACTTAGCAATGCAGTACATAGCATCATATCACCCCTCGATAATGCCTGATGTAATAAAATATCAAGCAAAAATGTCGCCTTTTAAAGACTATTTGTTTTCAGACGTTGTACTCAAAAGTGAAATAAAACTTAGTTCTAGCTCCAGTTTGGCAGAGCAAACTATAGAAGTTGTTAATCAACTTCATACTGCTGTAGCTTCCTCAGCCGGAATAGAAAGAGTATTTTCAGCTTTTGGTCTGGTTCATTCTAAAATACGAAACCGACTGGGAACTGAAAAAGCCGCTTAAGACCTTTTCACACGAGCCAACTTTTCAAATCAAAATGCTGAGTCAGCAAAAATGGATCAGTGATCCATTTTTTTCTCGCGTACTTTTTTGGTGGATCAACTCATCGAACTTTTATTCACACGAACCAACTAGTTTACTCAACTCAAAGTTGACTCATCTAGTTGGATCAAAAAGTTGGCTCGTGTGAATAGACCTTAAGTTGGTTAAAACACTGAATCAAAAACCTTTTCGTGTAAATCGTGTAACTAATGTTTAACTTTTGAATAAATGAAGTAATTTTTAAAAATTTAAATGTTTTTTATAAAAAAAAACAAAATTAACATTATATGTAGCTTAAGGAAAAAAACATGTTTAAAACATTTTGTTTAAAACGATTAAAACAAATTGAAAAAAAACTTGGACCGGTGTTTTAAACATGTTTAAAACATTTGTTTTAAACATTTTGTTTAAAACTTGCCAACCCTGGTTTAAAGCAAGTGTCGGCTCACCGTGAACTAACCCTTTTTTTCAACAGATGTCGCTAGCGTTGAAATAAAAACAAGATACTTAAGCTACATTTGGACCCAAAAGCGGGACATAAAAATATCCCTCGCATTGATTGGCTTGTTTGTAAATTTAATATTAACTTAGGTTATAGTAATTTTTAACAACATATTTTATATGGGATATATAATTTAGGTTAATGTCCACTTTGTAGAGTGTTCATTGTCTAATTATAATAATTATAAATGGTTCTCTGACGACGTTATTGTTTCGCTATTTTGAATTTTAGCTTCCTGCGCCATTAATAGATGGCCCCACGCTCTCCAGTAAAGTCGAGTTTTTCGAAGAATCGGAGAGATCCGTCGAGGAGAATTGAAGCTAACCTGGAGTGGTCGTCTCCCGTTTTAGGCGGCGCAGTAAAAAATTCATGGACATAACAAGTATCGCCATCTATCGTACAACTTTTAATCGGCTTTTCGTCTGCTAGTTTTTCTGTTTTTAGTTGGAATAGCCAATGAACATTTAGTTAATTTCCTTAACAAAATAGGTGCAATATGCAAATTGAAAAGCAAGTCAGGAAAATTCTGCAACCTTCAAATTTGGGGATAGTGATAAATTTATTATTACAAGAACATAATTATAGTGCATTGTCTAAGCCCGTTAGCAATGCAACAGATATATAATAAATAATAAATATATCATTATTTCTTTATATTAAACAATTGTAACAGTTTTTGGATGTTTAGGTCGCTTAGAGAAAGGGGGTCTCTTACCATCCACAAAATGTAAATTACAAACGTGGTGATGTTGTTTTCAAGTTTCAACAGTAATGCTTTGACGGTTAATCGACTCCATTTTTAGATTATATGTATATTTTTCCCATTCTTACCAGGTTTAGGTATGGGATAAAAACTATATCCTTATGGCACTTACAATTGTTAGAGCTAGGAGCAACAAACACAAGGAGAACGCAGCTAGCCTTTAAACACGCTAACGAAGGGTTGTGTACGAATTTCATTGGACGAGCGTCACGAGCCTTTACGATGAACTTTTTACGGACGGGGGGGAAGACAATTTCCGAATTTTCCCCTTCCGACGACAGCAGGCGCTAATGCGTCTAGCCAATGAAAAACGTACGCAAGAAAATCCACGACTTTTGACGGGTTGCGTTCTCCTTGTGTGGGGTGTTGTGTTTGTTGCTCCAAGCTTAGAGTCACTACGACATTTATCATAGCAACAGTACCTTCCCATTACTAAAATTTTTGAACTTGTAAAAACAACATTAAATTCTATGGATATACACACTAACTAATTTCCTAAAGTGAAGTTATGGAGAGGAGTATTAGTCCTATTCAAGCAGTGAGCCAATAAATCAAGCAACGGAATTTTCATATTCGAAAACTAGCAGACGAATTTGTTTTAAACATGTAGAAAAGTTGGCGCTAAACTCTTATGTCCGCGATTCTGGCTCGCGCTGCGTTGCCGTAGAGAGAGAGAGGAGCCCGTAGTGGGTGAATACACTTTTCTATTCCAGGGTACAGAGTTTTCATATTCCTAGTATCCATTGGCATCTCTAATAACAAGGGCCTTATCATAATACAGGTGGCAACATAAGCCTATCATAAGGTCCCCATAAGTAAAGGTCTAAGCTACATTTTTGACGATCACATACCCGTTATTAAGAGGTAGGTATTCAAAATCTGCACCTCCTAGTGGTTACGTTCTCAACTAGGCATTTCATCAAATGAATTTCGCGCGTTGCATGATGATTGCGCAGAAGGCGTGCGCGAACGTTTTTAAACTTAGAACAACGCGGGATAAATCTGCACGGCCAGTTCTTAGCACCGTAGCCAAGGCTTATACACAATTTTATCACTTTCAAATAGTGTTGTAAGTCGGAACATTTTCCGGAAAATGACCGAGGCCTTTTTTCCGGAATATTTTCCGTATTTTTCCGAAAAAAATTTAAAAAAAGTTTTCATTCCATGATTAGCCTAATTTTTTTGAATCTGAAAGTAAAACTAAACCTCTAGACTAGTTTAAACTGATTTACAATGTAACATTATTAATGTTTTGTAGTATGTTTACTGATATTAGACATTTTATATCGATAAAAAGTTAAAAACATAAAAAACCCTTAAAAAGTAATTTATGTTTCAATTTTTTACTTTTCCGATTTCCGGAAAATTTTCTGGAAATTTTTACGCATTTTATTTTTTCCGGAAAACTTAAAATCAACACTTAACTTTGCAAAATGATTCATCAGAACCTAAAACTGGCTTTCCGAAATAAGAAAACTTGTTTCTAGAGGTATTTTTTTTTTTTCAATTTGAGATTTCGACGCGTTTTGCGTGGCATTTATCAACCCGAGCGTGGCTGCTCTATCAAGTAAGATAATATTTTAGATGTAGAAATTTTGAAAAAGAAGATGGCGCTATTGCCCTATCGTCGTAAATTCATTTTCTTCTCGCATGGACAATGCCGTAAACATGGGCCTCTATGGAAGACCTTTACTTATAGGGACCTCATGATAGACTTATGGTGGCAATGATAGAGCCGGCAGTTGCTTCAACAAATGCATGAAAAGTAGGGCTGTGCGAGTATTCGAACTCGACCTCGAATAAGTAATTGGAGAATATTCGTCGATTACCGAGCACCAAAAAAATTGCATATTCGGGTACCCGATTACTCGAATAAGCTGCTCTCTAAACTTGTCGAGTATAGGTTTTTCTATCCTCGTTTCTTCAAAATTCAAAAAGGGGTTTTTACAACTTTTTGGGGGGCAATAAACATATACCTAAAAAGTTGTAGAAACTGTGGTTCATTTAAATTAATGGAATTTTTTTCAGCATTGAAAGTTACTTTATACTCCTTTTAAATTTAATTTCATAATTTCTTGAATAAAACCAGCTCCTAATCTAGTACTCGATAACCCGACTCGTTTAAAATATTACTCGAGGTTTTTTTTAGTTACTCGACTCGAATAAGAGAAAGTTTCCCCTTAATCAAGTACTCGACTTCGATATTACTCGATGAAGAATTTGGTACTCGATAACCGACTCGATTGTCTAAAGGCACTACTCGCACAGCCCTAATTGAAAAGACTCTTACGGCGCCACGTTTTCCTCGTGGAAGCTCGATCTGTAGGCGTCGTTGTAGGTTTTCAGCAGGAGGTCCACGGCTTTAGCGTACACCCAGACCGCATCGTAGGTGAAGCCGGCGAAGAAGCTCTCGCCCACGTCGCCGTTGTCCGTTTGCAAGAGAGCGTTGTTGTAGCGATTGCGCCATTCGCGGACGGTGTCGTTGGTCTCCATGATGGCCTGGTCGTCGGCGAAGAACTTGTAGGCCAGAGCCATGTGCAGGTCCAGGGCGCGAATCATCTGCGAGGTCGAGCACGAGACGTTCTCCGGGTTGTAGTTGCTCGTGTCGAACCAATTGTCCTTGAACCAATACGGCAAGAACCACTGGTAGCGCTGCTTCCCCGTCATATTCTGCAACGACATTGCAAGCTAGAGGCGCGAGCCACAAATACCAAAAAGTTACCCGTGTCTAAGAGAATATTTAATTAGCCTAGCCAGGAAACTATATAGGTATACACTTGGAATGTCAAAGGAAGATTTTTACGGCCGTGATGAAGCTTGTAGAAATGGGCGTGTCTTAAAGCGGGAAAACTCACGAGAAAAACTCACGCGCCTCGCTATTCTCATTCGACGAAAACTCGTCATTAAGCCTATTATATTATTAGCTTACCTGATTATCTCTTTCATAACCATACAAATACCTGAAATTAGGTATCACTACACTTCTTTCGCGAAGACCATTATAATTACTTCAAAATATTAAGTACGATAACAAATTGAGGTTTTTAAATCCATCGTTTTAAAAGCCTTTTTTGCGCGGGAAGATCGCCTATTTGTTACCATGACGACGCATTCTTTTCGCGTCAAACCTCGAGCCAATGAATTTGAAATGTCGCGTGACGTCTTACACTTGACGTAGTTAAGCCCCGCCTTTTTCTCGACGCGCTTTCATATCACCGTCCCAATGGAACCTTAGACATTCCAAGTGTATACCTCTATAGTTTCCTGCCCTAGCTGATTATTATTATTATTAACCCATAAATACCAAATACAATGCGCCTCGCCAGGGGGAGATTTTCTTCTGGTGATTACGTCACTTCTTAACTAGCTCCGAGTAAAATATTCCCCAAAGTGACAAACTTATGGAACAATATTATTATAAAAAATAGCTTATTTGGTAATTTACAACAAGTTGGCAAGCCAAAATATACCTCTCCTCGGAAGAGTTTTTAATTTTCAGTGAAGCGTAACTGTATCCGTGGTTCTGCGGTAGAACGCTCACCTGTCGTGCAAGAGGGCTCGGGTTCGAATCCCGGCCGATTAAGAAATTATACTACACCCAATGACAAAAAGAGGGCGCTTTTGGAAAAACCTTTTCCCCGATTCTAAGAAACTGCGTACGCAGTGATTACCCTTTGCCCCGAAAATGCGAACGCGACAGACAGACCCACAGACAGACAGACACGGTGGTTGTATAACCCCTCCTAGGGTACAAAGTCCCCTCGGAGAGGTAAAAACGGTGTTTACCATTTTGTAAGCTTCGCACATGACGGCTCGGGCGACACTGTCGGGCAGATCTCCGATGATAATTCGGAACCCTTCCGACTTGATTCTGTCCAGGTATTCTCTGACGTGGTAGGTGTTGGGGTCGCTGGGTAGTTTTAGCTCTTTGAAGGCGATGCCGTTCTCCTGTTGGCTGGCGTACTCCGGGTACATCGAGCCCACCGTCAACACGACCACCTTTCGCCAATGCAGCCTCTTGAACAGCAACGGATACACCAGACTGTCATCAATAGTCAATTACTCAATTAGCTCCAGTTAATTTACATTCTTATTCTACGAATATAAACAAGAATGAATTCAGGGTAACAGAGCACCCTGTTTGCCTCGTGATTTCCGGAAGAAAAACCACACCATTCCACTCGACCTTTAGCAGTGTAATGAAGACATTCTGGCTACCAATTATCCAAATGCATTCTTGGTATTGCAAGTTCTATTCTTCACACGGAACATTTTACTGACAAAGGAGAGTACCCGAGGTGTTTATTGCCGATTTTGTTCAAAGTCGGCCGTAATGTAGACCTATATGAGATATGAAATTTTCCAAAAGCAGACGTTGCACAACTAATTCTATTGGCCATGGCAACCGAAAATGTTTTTGACCACTTAAAACAAAAAAATCTCCATTTAAAAAAGCATACGATTTTTTAAAAAATTAAAAGAAAATTGAAAATCACGAAATGGTTAATTTGGACCACATTGTAATCAAGTTTGGGTATATTGTAACATTTTTGGGGTAAAATTGTAACAATGTTTGGGTGAAATAAGGAAACATTTCTTATTTTTGTTTTAAGTGGTCAAAAACATTTTCGGTCGCCATGGCAAATCGAATGGGTAGTGCAACCTCTCCTTTTGGAAAATTTCATCTCATATAGGTCTACATTATGCCCGACTTTGAACAAAATCTGCAATAAACACCTCGGGTATTCTCCTTGTGAGAGCTATTCACAACGGAGAATATCATTTCGTGTCCGATTGCTCAGTGCCTCGCTAAAGGAAGATTTTCTACCAGTAATGACTTCACCCCGTTAATAGTTCTCAGTAACATATTTCCCAATTCATACTTAAGGAAAAATAATAGACTTTTGTTAAAAATTATATTCCACATTAGTGTGTCACGGGGTTAGCACTTTTTGGATTTTTTTTTAAATAAAAATCAAATAAATCTATATATTGAATTGATTGATTTATATACAATGAATGGATCTTTCCTGTACCATTAAACGTGATTTTACTTTGATCAGGTAGCTAATCTTGAATTAAATGAAATCTTAATTAAATTTAATTACTATTTAATATTTTAGTTTGCTAGGTATTTTATTGTTTTAAGAACCTATTTTTTCCATTTGTATTCCTCCATTGAAATACATTGTGTGATTTAAATCAATGATTTTTTAAATCACTTGATTGAAATCAGCCAACCCTAGTGGGTCAGTTCCCCTTTGTTTTAAATATTTACTAGAATGAGAGCGCATTTTTAGTGAACTTCAGAACGAGTCACTTGACGGAACGGGAGGTGCTACCTGAAATTCGTCCAGAATGTTTTTGACGATTCTGTGGACCTTTAAGTAATTATTTCGACAAACTGAAACCTAGGAGCAACAAACACAAGGAGAACGCAGCTAGCCTTTAAACACGCTAACGCAGTGTTTGGTACAAATTTCATTGGACGAGCCTTTATGCTGAACGTTTAACGGGCGGGGGGGGGAAGACAATTTTGGAATTTTCCCCTTCCGACGGCAGCAGGCGCTAAAGCGTCTAACCAATGACAATTGTACGCAAGAAAATGCACGGCTTTTGACGGGTTGCATTATCCTTGTGTAGGGGGCTGTGTTTATTGCTCCTAGCTGACACGCTTATGGATAATATTTAAATACTTATAGTTCCATGGGTGGGTAGACATTGAATTTGCAAGTATTTATCTAGTAGCAAACCCCCACGGATAACCTACGACGTATCTTACCGAAATAAATTATTTTCCGGGATGGTTCTGAAGAAGTAGGGACTGTTTTTGAAGGATGACCCTTCCGCCGAGTAGCTGATGATGAGAGTCCTGAAGAGGTTGGCCACTCCGACGATTTGATCCACCGTCTCCGAGCAGGCTGGACCCAAGATTCCGATAAGTCGCTTGTAGATGACGGCGTCGGTTATGTATCCGATGAAGGTCTTCATGACGGCTTCGTTCGAGCACGAACCGTCGTTCGTTTGCAGTTCCAACGTGTATTTCTCCAGAATATTCGAATCCTTGTTGACGTCGTCAATCGCCATCTTGGCGGCTACGTGCGGAAAATTAATTACACACTTCCGTCCCATTAACGTGAAAACGACGGGAGGTTATTCGGTAGTCAAGGTTATGATGACGTTTAGAATTTAATATGACCGTTTGTCGCCAATGTCATAGTGGCGTTATTAATCTAATTCAGGTCATAATGGCGTTATGAATCTAATTCAGGTCACAATGGCGTTATGAATCCAATTTTACCTTTTGTCGCCAAAGTTATGATGACATTATGAATATAATAAAAATAATAATACCCAAGGCACCACCTTAGGCCCAAGTCATCTAGCGACTTTTAATGCCTTTAAACAGGTGGCGGGGTCACAATGCGTAGGAGGGTGGTGGCAAGCCCTTCATGCCAAGCGAGCCAACAGCTCCCTACACTTACTATTACCGTTAACCACAACCAGTTTTATGGAAAAGGGAAGTCAGGGGAACCACTAATTTGACCTTCGTCGCCAAGGTCATGATGGAGTTGGGAACTTTTCATCCCCAAGGTCATGATAGTATGACGAACACAATTTTTACTCTCTTCGTTCAGATCGTGATGAAGTTAGGAATTTAATAAAACCTTTCGTAGATTATCCAAAAACCTTACGTCTGTTCCCAGGTAAGTTTAAAGCTATGAAATTACCAATGTGGACACTCTGCTTGTAGTCTCCGGTCATGGGGAAGATGCCCCCAATGTACAGTTTAAAGCTGCGATTGTTAGAGTCCGGATCCAGCCACAGAAGCCACTTGCCGTCGTTCTGACTGGCCCATTTGCAAGCGATCGAGCTGGGCAACGGTGGTTTGGAGCCTCGATTGTCCGCCTGGTACAAGTCCAGAAGTTCGAAGTACTCTTCCGGACTGAAATGCATCTGGCGCACCAAATGATACACCTCGGGCAATTCAGTTTTGATGTTGGACCACACTACCTGCAAAATATTCCCCAAAAAATATCAAGAATATTTCCCTATTTAAAAAAAAATATCTTCGACATTTAGTAAAGGGAAATTTCGATTTAAACTTTAAATAATAGTGAATGTCAAAAAGTGGGCTTTGTTGCTTAGCAATTATTGTATAAAGAAAAAAAAATTATTTAAAAAGTGATTATCATATTCCCCGACAGATGGCAAAGTTATATTATATGTAAACTTCGCTAAGGTAACCACGACGATCACGGTAAAAATCGGGAAAAGATAGAGGTAACTGAGAATAGACCACACTATGTTTCTATTATGTACTCTTTTTATAATTTTTAATCTTTTTATAATATTTTATGGCATGAATCCATACCTCTACTTGGAATGCTTATCCAGCCGTATCGTGTATGGTAAGATCACTCTGACGGCTTTGGCCCCGTCTACGAGAGAAAAAATCCCCTCTGCACGCGCTCCCCTCTCACGTTGTTGTTTGTTAAGTTAACATAGTGACGTCAATAAAACCGTCAGCCACATCGCGAGGAACATCTGCCGTGATAAGCATTCCTAGTAGAGGTATGGATTCCTGTTTATGGTTATAATAGTAATTATTCTAAATTTTTATATCAATATTAATCTTTAAAAACACGCGACAGATGGTTCTCTTTATACGCAATAGATGTCGCCACTAAATATTAAGACTATTTTAGATCCTAACTGTTTGTTGGTTCTCAAGTGCATAGACTTGTTCTGTTTAGAACGGAAGTCGATAAATTCGTCCACTTAAGAGAGGGGGGGGGTAAATTACAAGTTCCCCGCGTGTGGGTCATTAGGGGCCAACACGTAATAGGCGGACCCACCTTTTCAAGTTGGTTAATTTCGAACTCGCAAGGCGAATCAGCCGTGGATATGTTCCGTTCCTCGCAGTGGGGGAAGGCGATGTTGACGAAATTGCTCCTTCGGGTCAACGTGTTCGGCTTCCAGTTGAAAAACAAGACAGGTTTCGATTTGTTAATCCTCTCCACGACGAATTTCTCCAGATTGGGGCCGACCCAAGCCACTTCCACCAGCAACTTTCTCGACTCGATATCCGCTTTAAGTGACGACAAGGTTCGGTCTGAGGGTTCAATTTACGGATTGTTATCCAAAAATTAATGCACGAAAATGAATTTTAGTGGCATGAATAGTGTAGCGGTCCCGACTATTCCGAAAGTTTTACGGGCGAACGTAAAGGTTATTTGATCTTTGTTTATAGCCAGTGTTTCTTTCAGGCATCTCTCCGGGGGGCGAAGTCTATCACCCCCCCCCCCCCCGGAGCTTCCCTTTTGCCGACGCCACTGCCAGGCGTGCATGGAGTGCTACGCTCGCCACTGGATACCGGCACCCCCGGATATGATATCTGGGAAACCCTCCCGAAGAAAATATTCTGAAAGAAACACTGTTTATAGCGGTCTCCACTATACCCGAAGGGCTGATCACTCCGCGTAATCGGTGTACAGAGCCGTACCTTTGACTGTACTAATGGGATTACGCTTAATCTTAGAAGTCCCTGCCCTTGGCAGTGCTAATCTAAGCGTAATCCGGTGTACAGACTTTCTAAGAGTGGTTAGCCCCTCGACTATACCGACAGATTTACGGGCTATCATGGTGGTTTCTTTTCGCTTGTTCCGGGATTTCGGAGTCGGATAAAAAGAGTAATTTTACTCTCATTTTACTCTGATACTGTGCTGGCGAATTGTTTGAGTCGGAGTTAAAACGTTTTTCCAAAATGGCTGCCTGTGGCCTTTTCAGCCGATAAATTTTGGCTAGCAAAATCCGATTTACTCCTTTTTAGGAGTAAAAAGAGTAGCCCTAATTCTCCGGAACAAGCGAATAGTTTATGGGGCAGAGTAATTATCATCCCCGGAACAGGCGAATCAAACGTTCAAGGTTTAAAAGAGTACACTTTTAGTCCGAGAACAGGCGAAAAGAAATCACCTTATAATTAAAATTAATCGTAAATTACTTGAAATGATGAAAGATAGATTTTAAAAACGTGGGGAATCGGTTGGTGAATTTAAAAATTGTCTACGATGAATAGTCTCCTCGCTTAAAATGTTATCTAACGCGCTGTTTAGAGCTAGCATAGCAGTCTCAGTCTGCGATTCCGCCAAGCTACACTATTCATAAAAAGGACGATATCGTTGGCGAGAACTGACTCACCTGGATAGTCGGCTAAGATTGTGGCGCATTTATGTTTGTGACATAAAGCCGGCTTGTAAATTCCTTTGACGCAGTCTTCAAGCATGCAGTAATGCGAGCCATTAACCGGTCCGATCCGGGTGTAGGTGCTGAGATTGTGTTCTTCGGAGAAGTCGAAGATCTCAGCCACGTCCTTCCGCTGGTACGCTCGCCAATGTTCCAGAATGTATCCCTTGGGGTCGTACTCGTCTACGAGACTCTTGGGGATGTACCAACCAGCTCTGCAGGGACAAACGGTAAAGGTTTTTGTTCATTCAAGCAACCGTCAAGTACCGGAATGCGGATGCAAGCGGAGACATTCGCCACTAGTATCGTGACCAAGCTACAGGTCCTCTAAGCAGACGGCGTCTGATTATTCCAACAACTATTTCTTCCATTAGCAGTCGTGGCAGCAAGTATTTCTTCCATAGATAGTATTGACAACAAGTATTTCTTCCATAGATAGTATTGACAACAAGTATTTCTTCCATAGATAGTATTGACAACAAGTATTTCTTCCATCGGTAATCTTGACTAAAAGTATTTATTCCATTGGTAGTCTGGATAGCAAGTATTTATTTCATTGGTAGTCTTGATAGCAAGTATTTATTCCATCGGTAGTCTTGACGACAGCAAGTATTTATTCCATCGGTAGTCTTGACGACAGCAAGTATTTATTCCATCGGTAGTCTTGACGACAGCAAGTATTTATTCCATCGGTAGTCTTGACGACAGCAAGTATTTATTCCATCGGTAGTCTTGACGACAGCAAGTATTTCTTCCATTGGTTGACTTGATGACAGCAAGTATTTATTTCATCGGTAGTCTTGACAGCAAGTATTTCTTCCATAGATAGTATTGACAGCTAGTATTTATTTCATCGGTAGTCTTGACAGCAAGTATTTCTTCCATTGGTAGTCTTGACAGCAAGTATTTCTTCCATTGGTTGACTGGACAGCAAGTATTTATTCCATAGATAGTCTTGACAACAAGTATTTATTCCATCGGTAGTCTTGACAGCAAGTATTTCTTCCATTGGTTGACTGGACAGCAAGTATTTATTCCATAGATAGTCTTGACAACAAGTATTTATTCCATCGGTAGTCTTGACAGCAAGTATTTCTTCCATTGGTTGACTGGACAGCAAGTATTTATTCCATAGATAGTCTTGACAACAAGTATTTATTCCATCGGTAGTCTTGACAGCAAATATTTCTTCTATCGTTAGTCTTGACAGCAAATATTTCTTCTATCGTTAGTCTTGACAGCGAGACGAAGGTGTATTTTTAAGCTCAGATGACCTCTAGCTGGGTCACGCTAATAGTGGCGAATGTCTGCACTTACATCCCCATTACCGGAGACCTACCATGGATTAATTAGCTAGTATCGCTAAAGGATGTACCTCAACTCGAAATTTAAAGATTTGAAACGTGAAACCTACTAGATCTGATACCACCATTTACTATGGCTACTTATACAGAGATATTGCTTGAAATCCGCTTCCGTCAGGTCTAATATTACTACGAGTATTTATAAATATGAACCAATAACTAAAGCGAACAAATTGTAAAAATCTAATGGTTGTGGTACATCCTTTAACTTGCAAAAAAGGTTAGGGTGCCCGACGTGAAGTTAGTGCAAGGTCAAAATAATGCTAAAGCCTAGAATGTTTACTGATTCCTGTCCGTACCTTCCGATGGGTCCCAAGGGACCACAGTCTTCGATCCGGCCAGTGTTGGTCATTTCTTCCATATCGAAACCGGGACTTAACCAAACCTCCAGATTGATCATGCTCTTCGGGACCTCATCAGCCTTCGAAGTACTGTTGAAAAATAGCAGTCATTATTTGGTACTTTTGTTTCTATACTAAGAAGACGCGAAGTGAGCGTTATGTACTTGAGTCGTCCCAGCGCTTCCCGGGCCGTGAAGAAAGTGCCTTTGGTGCGAACTATTCTGACTTCCGCGTAGCCAACGACTTCTTTCAGCAGGATGAACAGGATTTCCGTGACTAGTTGGTGGGTGATGCGGTCGCTCGTCTCCAGCACGATCGGAATCTGCTTCTGGTTGAAGATGAACGTTTTCATGTGTTCCTGATTGGCTGCAAGAGCAAACAAACACATTGGTCTACCATGTTACCAGTGACACTTGGATGGACTACAGCTCTGATTAGGTATAAGTCTCACACACACTCAAAGTATTATCTACCGCATCTACGTCATAGTAAGAACTCTCACAGTGACCCCGTAAGTATGAACTACCACACCGATTTCATAGTATGAACTACAACACCTATTTCATAATATGTACTACCACACCGATTTTAGTATGAAATACCACACCGATTTCATTGTATGAACTACCACACCGATTTCATTGTATGATCTACCACACCTAACCCTTAGAATAAACTACCACACCTATCCTTTAGAATGAACTACCACACCGATTTCCTAGTATGAACTACCGCACCGATTTCATAGTATGAACTACAACACCTATTTCATAATATGTACTACCACACCGATTTTAGTATGAAATACCACACCGATTTCATTGTATGAACTACCACACCGATTTCATTGTATGATCTACCACACCTAACCCTTAGAATAAACTACCACACCTATCCTTTAGAATGAACTACCACACCGATTTCCTAGTATGAACTACCGCACCGATTTCATAGTATGAACTACAACACCTATTTCATAATATGTACTACCACACCGATTTTAGTATGAAATACCACACCGATTTCATTGTATGAACTACCACACCGATTTCATTGTATGATCTACCACACCTAACCCTTAGAATAAACTACGACACCTATCCTTTAGAATGAACTACCACACCGATTTCCTAGTATGAACTACCGCATCGATTTCATAGTATGAACTACAACACCTATTTCATAATATGTACTACCACACCGATTTTAGTATGAAATACCACACCGATTTCATTGTATGATCTACCACACCTAACCCTTAGAATAAACTACCACACCTATCCTTTAGAATGAACTACCACACCGATTTCCTAGTATGAACTACCACACCGATTTCATAGTATGAACTACAACACCTATTTCATAATATGTACTACCACACCGATTTTAGTATGAACTACCACACCGATTTCATTGTATGATCTACCACACCTAACCCTTAGAATTAACTACCACACCTATCCTTTAGAATGAACTACCACACCGATTTCCTAGTATGAACTACCACACCGATTTCCTAGTATGAACTACCACACCGATTTCATAGTATGAACTACAACACCTATTTCATAATATGTACTACCACACCGATTTTAGTATGAAATACCACACCGATTTCATTGTATGAACTACCACACCGATTTCATTGTATGATCTACCACACCTAACCCTTAGAATAAACTACCACACCTATCCTTTAGAATGAACTACCACACCGATTTCCTAGTATGAACTACCGCACCGATTTCCTAGTATGAACTACCACGCCGATCTCATAGTATGAACTACCACACCGATCTCATAGTATGAACTACCACACCGATTTCATAGTATGGACTACCACACCGATTTTAGTATGAACTACCACACCGATTTCATTGTATGAACTACCACACCGATTTCATTGTATGATCTACCACACCTAACCCTTAGAATAAACTACCGCACCGATTTCCTAGTATGAACTACCACGCCGATCTCCTAGTATGAACTACCACGCCGATCTCATAGTATGAACTACCACGCCGATCTCATAGTATGAACTACCACACCGATCTCATAGTATGAACTACCACACCGATCTCATAGTATGAACTACCACACCGATCTCATAGTATGGACTACCACACCGATCTCATAGTATGGACTACCACACCGATTTTAGTATGGACTACCACACCGATCTCATAGTATGGACTACCACACCGATTTTAGTATGAACTACCACACCGATCTCATAGTATGAACTACCACACCGATCTCATAGTATGAACTACCACACCGATCTCATAGTATGAACTACCACACCGATCTCATAGTATGAACTACCACACCGATCTCATAGTATGAACTACCACGCCGATCTCATAGTATGAACTACCACGCCGATCTCATAGTATGAACTACCACGCCGATCTCATAGTATGAACTACCACGCCGATCTCATAGTATGAACTACCACGCCGATCTCATAGTATGAACTACCACGCCGATCTCATAGTATGAACTACCACGCCGATCTCATAGTATGAACTACCACGCCGATCTCATAGTATGAACTACCACGCCGATCTCATAGTATGAACTACCACGCCGATCTCATAGTATGAACTACCACGCCGATCTCATAGTATGAACTACCACGCCGATCTCATAGTATGAACTACCACGCCGATCTCATAGTATGAACTACCACGCCGATCTCATAGTATGAACTACCACGCCGATCTCATAGTATGAACTACCACGCCGATCTCATAGTATGAACTACCACGCCGATCTCATAGTATGAACTACCACGCCGATCTCATAGTATGAACTACCACGCCGATCTCATAGTATGAACTACCACGCCGATCTCATAGTATGAACTACCACGCCGATCTCATAGTATGAACTACCACGCCGATCTCATAGTATGAACTACCACGCCGATCTCATAGTATGAACTACCACGCCGATCTCATAGTATGAACTACCACGCCGATCTCATAGTATGAACTACCACGCCGATCTCATAGTATGAACTACCACACCGATCTCATAGTATGAACTACCACACCGATCTCATAGTATGAACTACCACACCGATCTCATAGTATGAACTACCACACCGATCTCATAGTATGAACTACCAACTCATCTCATAGAATGAACTACCAACTCATCTCTTAGAATGAACTACCAACTCATCTCTTAGAATGAACTACCAACTCATCTCTTAGAATGAACTACCACATCTACATCATAGTATGAACTACCACATCTACATCATAGTATGAACTACCACATCTACATCATAGTATGAACTACCACATCTACATCATAGTATGAACTACCACATCTACATCATAGTATGAACTACCACATCTACATCATAGTATGAACTACCACATCTACATCATAGTATGAACTACCACATCTACATCATAGTACGAACTACTGCTCCTATCCCTTAGTACGAACTCCCACATTGGCCTCATAATTATTAATTACCCCATCTACGTCACAGTATGAACTATCACATCTACGTCACAGTATGAACTATCACATCGACTTCATATAATAAAATGTCAATCATTGCATAAGTATTAACAAGCACATCTACGTCACCTATCCCTTACAAGTGTTAGTATAAAATATTACATCTTCCTCATCACACCGACCTCACGGTATTAACTACCACCTTAGTATGAATTGTCATGCTAACCCCATTGTATGAACTGTCACACAGTATGAACTATAACAACCACTTAGTTTTAACAGGAATCCATATGTGGCTCTTTAATTCGAACCCAATTATGATTATAATATTTTATGGCAGGAATCCATACCTCTAGTTGGAATGCTTATCCTGCCGTATCGCGTGTGGTGATGTATATCAGTTCGTATTTCTTAGGATAGATGGCGCTGCAGTTCTCCACAAATTCACGAAACTACCACCTTTTCAGCCCCCCTGGACTTTATAGTTTCGCCTATTACATATTTATTCTTGGTGCATATATCTATACTTGGAACTGCGTCGTTGATGACGTAGGGGGGCAAACTACGTATACCGAAAGATTTCGAAATAAGTTGGGTATGATGTAGCTAACTACCAAATCCCATTAGTCAGGTAGCTCGACACGTTGATGGCAGGCAACGATTGATATTTTAAAAAGTTTCCTATTTGCAATCGAGCAGTGAAAGCTATTGTGGAACTTTAACGAGCCATCTGCAGTTCGTAGGCGGACATCATCGGCGTGGGTGGCTGCGGAACCGACAATTATTTATCGCCGCTGTCGTGGTTGAATTTGGCACACGACGTCGCTCCAGATGCCATTCGTAATAGCCAAGCAGTAGGAGGTCATGGAACTCTTCCGCGAAATCCCTGTCGCCGCAGAAGCAACACCCGCGCTAATTCGGACGGTGTCAACGTTACGTAAATCACCTTACTGAGATCGACAATAAACGAACATTTCGAATTATTCATAATTAATAAATAATTAATAATAACAGAAGTCTACCGTATATCTCAATATAACAAGGCGGTAAAAGATGACTTAAGCCTGTGTTGTTTAGAGGTCGGGGACGGCTAATCATTATCCATGTTTAAATTGATTTTTTTCGGGAAAAAATGTAAACCAAGAAATTTACCGGTTAATATTTCGGAAAATGATTAAAAAACATGTATTATTCGTAAAACTTGAGCTTTTTAGCGAAAAAACGTCGTTTTCCGATTAATTTTACAAATTTATCAAAAAATTAATCGGATAATACAGAAATATAAATTAGTTAATTAATCCATGGAGTAGTTAAAGGTTTAAGGTTATTTACAAAAAGCTGGCCTCATGCATGGGCCAAATATGTGAAGAGGTCTAAAGGAGTCATGTTTTCGTTTAAGCAGACGACAAAGCTACATTACTCCCTCTACACCTCCTTTCGAGAAGGAGTAAAAAGTGTAACCTTAGAGCTCTGGAACAAGCGAACAAAATTCGGGACAGGGTAAATCTTACCCCGAGAACAGGCGAATAAAACGTTTTAGGGTAAAAAGTTTACACTTTTTGTCCTCGGACAAGCGAAAAAAAAACCACCTACTTGATCAAAACGTTTTACGAATAATTTTGAGAGCTTTATCTATTGAATAAAAGTTAACCATCCCCGAACTCCAGTGTTGTTGTAAGACCCAAAAGTGTGTCAACTCTACCTTTAAAATTTTTACTGAGGGCTAATCTCTCAATAGACTACAGAGCCTACTAGTAGGAATAGTACTAGCAAGGCTATATTTAGTCTATGGTATGGCGCGATTTTGAAAATTGAAATTCCTTAATATAAATTTTATACATAACATTTTATAACGATATTTTTGGTGTGAGAGAAATGTTACTTTTGGCCTTGAAATGGGTTATTGTCATTTATTCACGAAAGTTTAAAAGGGGTATTATTAAGCCTTGGCTCAAATCAATAGCTTCCTCATTGGGTACTTTTAAACCAGCTAAATACGCGAACTGGGTATAGTTTGCGAATAGCCTTTAAATCTATATAATAGAAGAGCTTTGCCTGGAAAAACGAATTCGAGCTTAGAACTAAAAACATTTTCTGCATTTTTATTTTAAGAGCAAACCTCATTTATTTTATTTGCCCCCCTCCCCCCTGTGTGCCACTATTTTAATTAAGTTTATTAATTAATTATTTTAATTAAAATAAGAAAGGCTATAGTGTAGTACTTGCATGGTACGATACAACCTAGGGTCAAAAGCTAGAGGTCGGGGATGGTTAACTTTTATTCAATAGATAAAGATCTCAAAATTATTCGAAAAATGTTTTGATCAAGTAATTTATATTTCTGTTTTATCCGATTAATTTTTTGATAAATTTGTAAAATTAATCGGAAAAACGACGTTTTTTTCGATAAAAAGCTAAAATTTTACGAATAATACATGTTTTTTAACCATTTTCCGAAATATTAACCGGTAAATTTCGTTGTTGATTTTTTTCCCGGAAAAATCAAATTAAACATGGATAATAATTAACCGTCCCCGACCTCTATCAAAAGAGACATAAGACCCAAAAGTGTGTCAACTCTTCCTTTGCGCCGTTTAAAAATATTTACTGAGAGCTAGTCTCACAATAGACTACATAGCCTACTAGTTGACAAAGTACTAGCAGCGGGATATTTAGTCTATGGTCTGGCGCGATTTCCTCTCTTCGATTTACGTTCTAAAGGGACTCACACGGCGGCGCTGGGGTGGAGAAAATTTCATATTTTGATGACGTATTTTTCAATCCCTCTCCCACTCCCTCTTTTTACTTAGCGACAAGCTACCATTAAACATTAGACAAGATTATTCTAATTTAAGGTTGGAAATTTAGAGAAGGACTCCCCCCCCCCTTTCAAATATAAGGTTGGATATCGGGCGCAAATTTCGAACAACTTTAATCGTTCTTGCACGCGAGCGCCATCTAGGTGATTCAAATTATTAGGTACTTAAATTAACAAAATATAATTATGCAATTTATTTCGAATAAATATTTATATATAATATTTAATTTTTATTTTGGCTCATAAAAGTAATTTAATTTGATAAATTACTTTCGAGATTAATAGACTCCACCAGGAGCCACCAAGAAAAACTGGTTATCCTTGATTTTCCTAAAGTTTTTTCATTATTTTGTTGTTCAAAACATTATTTCCCTGATATTTGTTAGTTTTTCTGCTTTTTCCACCTTATTCACAGTTGAGAAAGCGATCTAAATATATTTCTGATGCTGACCACATTTGTTTATAATTTTTCAAAAGTTTATTTATTTACAATAGATGGCGCTGTCTACAAATTCCAAAAATTTTACCCTTTTCTACTCAGGTGGGCAATAGGGTCGTTATCTAACCTTATAGTTGAATAGCCTTGATTATACCGCACCATAAGTTTATAATATACTAGGTCTCTTTAAGTTAGAATCCGCCATCAACCATCAGAGTCGGTATACGTGACTCCCTGCGGCGACTTTTTGCCCTATCTTTTTAACTTCTTCAACTTCCGTCGATGAATACGAGACGAACCGAAGCCAGTGTGGTCAGATTGTGGGAAATTTTCAATATTGTGGGAATTTTTGGGGTCCATTTTGGCTCTGTGGGGAAAAGGTAATTTTTTTTCAAAAACGTTGATTTTGTGAGAATTTTCACTTCTGCGGGTATTTATCCTATGTTTTTTAAATTTGACTTTCAATAGACGGTAAAATAAATGGGGGTGGAATTTTAAACCGTCATTGCCACTTAAAAACTGGACACTAGCCAGGGAGGGAATACGGGATTGGTTGGTATTGGAGCATGCGCAGAGACCAATTTTTAACTGTCGCCGAGTAACAAATATCTAAATCGTGATTCTTCGTAGAGCACGTGCCGCCATCTAAGTAAACTAACCGTTATATTTCGGGAATAAAAGCTAGACAAAATGGTTGTTTAACTGTAAATTTACCTATAACTTGAATTCTTTAAATTAAAAAACAAATTATTAACTGAGATCAATCGTAATAGACGTGAAAAACGGTTGAAATGACTTCCGTGACAATTAAAGTCGCGAAGCGGGGAGGCTGGCCGCCATGCTGTCACGAAACGTTTCCCCTTTTTCCGTACCCTCAAATTCAAAAACCCTTCAGAGGCTGGGAAGCCGTTGGAATTTATTTTACCGTCTATAGAAAGCTCAAAATTATCTAGAGCTGGGTATTATCGTGAATCTCAGGATTTTATACATAATATAAAGGAGGCGCATCCTAATACTTACAATCAAATGTCAATCAATGCATGGGCCTAACAACCAAAATGTTTAAAAATTGTAATTTCAATAAAATTTTACTTTAAAAAGTTCATTTTCCAAAAAATTTAAACATTACGGCTGGTTTTCCGTTCGTTTCCGTTGGGGGCGCGGCTAAATAGGGGTGTGGGAATTCGAGAAAAATTAACTATCCAGCAACGGGAATTTTGTGCTAGAACCTGGAACACGTTGCCCACAGACATCGAGAGGCCTCTGTTCAGTTCACTATTCCGCATTTTCACTCTTTAGTGTCTGAATTTCTTTTGATAAATTGGCTGAATCAAAATTCTTAACTATCACTCTCCTTTTTTTTTAAATATTTCTTAAATATATTTTTTAATTGATTCTGTATCTATTCAATCGTGTAATTTTTTTTGTTTGTTCTGTCCCGGTAACCACCAGGAATAGGCTTTGCCTCCGTGGTTGCCCGCAAAGCTTGTGTTTTTGCAAAATAAATATTATTATTATTATTATTATTAACACTGACAGAAGCGCGCAAACGACGCTTGTTTGAAATTGGACACGGGCGGCGATGGGTTTGTGGGCTGGCGAAATCCTTGATTTGGGGGAAATTTAGGCGAAACAACTATAATGTGTCAACATTTTGGAATAATATTTTATTCGTTTCAATATGAACAGGGATTGTCGTAAAATATTGGAAGTTTAAAGATTATATCTTCGCGACAACTCGCGTTAGGCTTAACGAGCTTCGATCCCGTCGTTGAAACGAAACAGGAACAGGATTTCACAGGCAAGCTCATACTTCGATTTTTCGCCATCAGATGGCGACTTCGACGTCTTGGGAGAAATCGCTGTTAACGCACAGCCTATGTACGATTCTAACTTATAGGGAGTTAGTATATTATAAACTTACGACCTTACTGACACACTTTTGGGTTTTATGTCACTTTGGGTAGTAGTTTAGCTTGTTAGTTCTTTAACTGCGGATGCTAAAAGCTTTTTAAACTGATTTTTCAAATTACTTATTAAAGAAAACATAGTGCAGCTAGACGAAATTCAGCATAAAGCAAATTTTCTAAAACTATTACAGGGGGAAAATTAGTTATTAATTAGTACATATTCCTACGCGGTGTAATTTTAACAATTTCCGCGCGGTAAACTTTGACGGGGTGCTCACCTCCGTTGTTTGGTTTGGAAAATTCGCGCCCAATGGAATACGCGCCCAATGGAATACGCGCCCAATGGAATACGCGCCCAATGGAATACGCGCCCAATGGAATACGCGTCGAGCCAACGAAGGCACATGTTTCATTTTTACGGTCTAGATACGAATACTTGTCTCCTTAGAGATTATAAATAAATAAAAACTATGTAATGCAAATTAAAGAAATAATTGCTTTATGATTAAAAATTAAAGAAATAATTGCTGTGTAAGGAAAAATTAAACAAATAATTGGTATATAAGGAAAAATTAAAGAAATAATTGCTGTGTAAGGAAAAATTAATGAAATAATTGCTATGTAAGGAAAAATTAAAGAAATAATTGCTGTATAAGGAAAAATTAAAGAAATAATTGCAATGTAAGGAAAAATTAAAGAAATAATTGCAATGTAAGGAAAAATTAAAGAAATAATTGCTGTATAAGGAAAAATTAAAGAAATAATTGCTTTATGATTAAAAATTAAAGAAATAATTGCTATATAATTAAAAATTAAATAATTGCTATATAATTAAAAATTAAATAATTGCTATATAATTAAAAATTAAATAATTGCTATATAATTAAAAATTAAATAATTGCTATATAATTAAAAATTAAATAATTGCTATATAATTAAAAATTAAATAATTGCTATATATTTAAAAATTAAATAATTGCTATATATTTAAAAATTAAATAATTGCTATATAATTAAAAATTAAATAATTGCTATATATTTAAAAATTAAATAATTTCTAAATAATGAAAAATTAAAAGCAACGGTCACACTTGAGCTTCAAACCCAGTTTAGGTCGGTTTGAATGCCAGTTTTGACCGCCGACGATAATTACTGGTTCACACTTGCGAAATAACTTCACCCCGGTTCCCTTAACGTCATTTCAAATGACCATAATTTTTAAAATATTAAAATTTATCCCAAAACAATTAGTTAATCATGTTTACTATACATACAGTAATGTTATTTGATAATATTTAGAATTTTAATCCCATTATTTTTAAAACATGAGCAATTTGACTTCCCCGCCTTGTCGTTTTGAAAGCGATTCTAAGCGAACCGACTTGGACGAGTTGCTTCCCGAACCAACACGAAGCGATTTCTCACGCTGGTTTTGAAAACCAGTTATCTAAACGAAACGATTTTAGGGGTAAGTGTGAACGTGGCTTTAGTAAAGCGATTAAACCGGAAATGTCAATTCAATTGCGTTATCTACAATTTCTAATTTATGGAGCACCTGGCGCCACATATCCCTAGTGGATGTTTTCAAACTCAACGCAGGAGTAGTTCGAAGGTTTCACCCAGTGCCACAAGCTTGGATCGAACCCGGCTCCTCTTGCGAAATTATATAACTTTTTAATTTAAAGCAAGTGTCGGCTCGACGTGAAGTAACTCTTTTTTTTCAATAGATGTCGCTAGCTTCGAAATAAAAAAGGCAGTACTTAAAGGTACCCCTCGCGTTGATTGGATCGTTTGAAAATTGGCCAATAACATAAATTACGGCAATTATAAACAATATTTTTATGTAAGTATAGTATAAGTCTTATTTTAATACTCTACAATAGCTCTCTGACGACGTTATCATTTGGCTATTTTGAATTTTAGCTTCCTTTGCCATAAATAGATGGCACCACGCTCTCGAGTAATGTCGCGTTTATTCGAAGAATCGGCTAGGGGCCTTTTCATAATACAGGTGGCAATGATAGAGCCGACAGTTGCTTTAATAATTAGAACATAAGTTATTAACTGAAATACTAAAATTTGCTTTGTAGCTATTAAATTGTTCTTCTTTAGCTGACATCCAGTCTAACCTTAATTGCCCCGAAGATAGGGAGGAGATGTGGCTGAGTTGACAAAAGGACGACCCTACTCGGAATTTAGCAATCAATGAAACCAAAAAATATTTCGCTAATGAACTCTGAAAAGTTTTGCGAATAGTTATTAATAGCTAATTTCCACACTCCACCTAATCATACGAAACTGACCCCTAAAAATGCTCTTTAGAAATGTTTAGGTCGTTATTACAATCAAAAGTACATAGAATAGTCGTAAGAGATAAGTTCCTATACTACGAATTGAAATAAGCTTGAAATTGCTACTACACTCGGGGGGTAAAAGTCGAAAATGTTCAAGACTCATTGTTCCACTACAAATCGGTACGAGGGGTCGGAGACCGTCGGACACTTGCCATTATTTTGTACGGGATTTCGGGATTTCGTAGAGATTTTGGCGATTTTATCATTACACGTAGAATTGATTTTGGGATTTCAATGTTAATTTACCATAGTGAGAGTTAAAAGATTTTGCGATTTTAGACAAAGTGTACGGGATTTTGGTAAATGTCCGACCCCTCGAATCGGTAACAGTTTTTCACAAATTGGATTGTTCATGAGTGGAACTCTAATGTTAAATCGGTATAGCTCTAGCAATTTAATTATTTTAAAATTTTAAATGTCACCCCTTAAATTGGTTTATCGAAACTTTGGACGAAGTTCTTTAAAATTTTGTTTTTTTCTCTTAAATGTAAACTGGAGTTCTTTCAAGAATTTCCAAGCAATTCTCTCTTAAGGGGGAAGAATACAGTAAAAGCCTCTTTTTCGTTCAAGCTGAACGTTTCTGCTTTAACAATTACACAATTGAATTATCTTTTTCTTATTAGGCTGAACCTTCCTCTAGTGCTTACAATAATTTTGATAATTCTAATATTAATAGTTAACGATATATAAGGTCCTAACTAAAGGGTAGTTTGGGTGCTTGTCCAACTTGTTTAGCTCCGGGGTTCGAATTAAAACGTAATAACTTAATTATTTTAAGCACTAAACAAGAGGCTGCTCTACACTTAAATATTAATTTTATAAGTTAAAATACAAAAATACAAGAGTTCAGCTTGAAATACCGCGAAAGTAGACAATGGCCACTGTAGTCTTCCCCCTTAACCTTAGGGTTTTTAATTTTATTTTATTATAGCACAACAAGTGCATATACTTTGTATTTCCTGTACAATAAATTCCTATTGGGGTACTTTTCATCAAATAATTATATTACGTACTTCTGTTACATAGACAACCTTGTCTGTCGTCATGATCTACTATAAATTTTATAAGCAATAAAAATCTTTGCTTTTGAATTAATTATCGGCTGCTGTGGTACGAAACTGTCTCGTTAATTCCGAGAAGATAGTTGTACTATAAATGGGCACAATAGAGCTTCATTATTAATCATGGCGCCGACAGAGAGCGCAAATGAGCAGTGATGGGCACGCTCCACTCAGTTGAGAGCCGGTCTATTGAGAGCGGAATTGCAGATGTGCCTCCGTATTTAGATATTAATTTTAACGAGATATTACAGAATTAAAATATTCAATTGGTTAAATGAGCAGAAGAGAAAACAGTATAAAATTTTATATTACAAGTTTCTACAACTGGTTTTGTTGCTGATATAATTAAAATGATCAAATTTGTTTGGAGTATTTTAAAAAAATGTAATTAGTTTTCGATGTTCGGTGAGCTGTTTGATGAACGGAATCCAATATTTATATTGAGCTGAGCGTGAGAGCGCTTTCGCCGTAATCAATTCGATATTGAGAAAATGAGAAAGCCGGTACTTTGTTTAGAAAATTAAGTGAGATACGAGATGAGCTATCATTAAATATGTCTGTTCCGAGTGAGACAAATGAGCGTTTCGCGAGTTGAGAAGAGCGTGAGAGAGAAATGAGCGTTTCGCGAGCTGAGAATGGATATCGAGAAAATGCCCATCGCAGAAAATGAGTGTCAGTTCCACCTTCGAACGGGAACAATGACTGCTAATATCGATCTGGCTTTAACGATATTAATACGGAGGGAAGCGCGTTATTGTGGGATTAGCCATTTCGTAAGTCCAATAATGGACACTAAGGAACATTTGGTAATGAGAAATTGAAGTATTGAACTTCATTAAAAGTGGTCGAGATTTCACGTGATAGCTTTTAAACAAAATATTACTTGTACTTTCTTTACTTCGCAATATGTAGACAAATGTGGGCAATTTCAATTATAATTCGATCAACTTGCGAGTATTTCCGTGGAAAACTGAACCAACAACACTCCAGTCAGATGCCTGACCTGACTGAAGAAGGTTCTAAGGAAAATTGTCAGTCGAACCACGTCAGTTTCATGGAACCAATGAGAGCGAGTTATTCTCCTTAAGTTGAAATTAATAAAATCCGCGTACTATTCTCGTCCGTTCGACCTAATCCGCGTACTATTCTCGTCCGTTCGACCTAATCCGCGTACTATTCTCGTCAGTTCGACCTAATCCGCGTACTATTCTCGTCAGTTCGACCTAATCCGCGTACTATTCTCGTCAGTTCGACCTAATCCGCGTACTATTCTGGTCCGTTCGACTTAATCCGCGTACTATTCTGGTCCGTTCGACCTAATCCGCGTACTATTCTGGTCCGTTCGACCTAATCCGCGTACTATTCTCGTCCGTTCGACCTAATCCGCGTACTATTCTCGTCCGTTCGACCTAATCCGCGTACTATTCTCGTCCGTTCGACCTAATCCGCGTACTATTCTCGTCCGTTCGACCTAATCCGCGTACTATTCTCGTCAGTTCGACCTAATCCGCGTACTATTCTCGTCAGTTCGACCTAATCCGCGTACTATTCTCGTCAGTTCGACCTAATCCGCGTACTATTCTCGTCAGTTCGACCTAATCCGCGTACTATTCTCGTCAGTTCGACCTAATCCGCGTACTATTCTCGTCAGTTCGACCTAATCCGCGTACTATTCTCGTCAGTTCGACCTAATCCGCGTACTATTCTCGTCAGTTCGACCTAATCCGCGTACTATTCTCGTCAGTTCGACCTAATCCGCGTACTATTCTCGTCCGTTCGACCTAATCCGCGTACTATTCTCGTCCGTTCGACCTAATCCGCGTACTATTCTCGTCAGTTCGACCTAATCCGCGTACTATTCTCGTCAGTTCGACCTAATCCGCGTACTATTCTCGTCAGTTCGACCTAATCCGCGTACTATTCTCATCCGTTCGACCTAATCCGCGTACTATTCTCGTCCGTTCGACCTAATCCGCGTACTATTCTCGTCCGTTCGACCTAATCCGCGTATTATTCTCGTCAGTTCGACCTAATCCGCGTACTATTCTCGTCCGTTCGACCTAATCCGCGTACTATTCTCGTCCGTTCGACCTAATCCGCGTACTATTCTCGTCAGTTCGACCTAATCCGCGTACTATTCTCGTCAGTTCGACCTAATCCGCGTACTATTCTCGTCGGTTCGACCTAATCCGCGTACTATTCTCGTCGGTTCGACCTAATCTCTACGTAATCACGACCTAATTTTTGCGTTCTTAATAATCTTCTCTTACTCTCTATGTAATCCTCGTAATCTCGGCGTACTCCGAGCAGCCTTGGAGTACTCGTCCTAATCTCAAAGCACGTAATCGGTGTACAAGGAAAATCTCCTTGACCCGGGGCTTCGTGTACGATACAAAGCTGGAAAGAGACCATGGACTGACCTTGTCGTTCGAGGCAGTTGCCATAATCGGCGGCTCTTTGCGGCGGCAGTCGAGGCGGCGGCGGCGGGTAGACGGAGTTGCTGGAATCGGGCTGCGTCTGCCGCAGCTGGTTGGGCCGGTGGTAGTGTCCGACGACGGCGGCGCTCAGGGGCAAGCATCCGAACAAGAGCAGCAGGGAAACAGTCGCCGCTCCACAGGCACTCATGTTAGATTGACGCCCATCGTCATTCGCCAGCTACCTGGCTGCAATCACAGAAAACACACATTTAGGCAAACACCTCTCAAGGAGAAACAGCACTCTACTATCATAAGCTTATAATTACGATCCACATAAGTGAACAAGTCGATCAACAGATAATCAGAAAGTGGTTAGCCTAGCTAAAACTAATTTCCTAGTGGGTTGGTGCAGTGGCTTAGCCAGAAATTCGTCAAGGGGGGGTCGAAGTACGTGAATGTTAAGAGGGGGTCGAGAAGGGGTAGAAATTTAGTACAGTCAAAGGTTGGCCCAAGGGGGGTCTGAACCGGAAACCAGCCATGTCTACGCCACTGGGTTGATGGAGTGGTTAGCACTTTCGCCTAGCAGCAAGAGGAGCCGGGTTCGATACCAGCTTGTGGCACTGGGTGAAAACTCTGAACAACTACTTCCGCGTTGAGTTTGCAAGGTCACTCCCCACTGGTTAAAGGGGTTTCCCTTTCCATAAAAACCTTGTAGAGGTTAACGGGAATAGTTACTGTAGGGATTAAGGAACTGTTGGCTCGAGTGGCATTGTAACCCGGTCATCTTAATTAATGGCTTTAAAGGTCACTTGATGACTCGGACCTTGGGTATAAGCCTAGCTGATTATTATTATTATTATTATTAGTTCAGAACAGATGCCCCAGGGCGAAATATAACACTCTCAAGTAGACGAGCCCAGCTGATTTTCACCGATTTTGTTTAATTTCGGGGGATAAGTAGACGAGCCCCGCTGATTTTCACCGATTTTGTTTAATTTCGGGGGATAAGTAGACGAGCCCAGCTGATTTTCACCGATTTTGTTTAAATTCGGGGGATAAGTAGACGAGCCCCGCTGATTTTCACCGATTTTGTTTAAATTCGGGGGATAAGTAGACCTTTACGAAAATTAAAATTTCCCAAAAAGGAAAAATTTAAAATATTAAAAAATTATATTAAAAAAATTGTACATTCCGGTTAATTTGAGTAAATACGTGTACAATTTTTTTAATATAATTTATTTTTTAATATTTTAATGTTTTTCTTCCATAGGGAAAGTAGATTTTAAGTAATCAAAAACGTCATCAGCAGCAATATCAAAACAAGAAAGCCAATGTTACTTTATAGAAAGGCCTATTAAATAAGTTTTTAGTAAATATCTGAAATTTTTCTTATCCGTTTTTCATCTTCTTACAAAAAGCCCGATTTTTACCAAAATAAGGTTTAAGTATTAGAATTTAAAGTCTATAAATGGATGCATCGTATCGTGGAAATATTTTGGGGAGGTTCAAATCCCGTATATTTTGGTAAACATGTTTTGGGGCGCATCGGAGAAAGAGAATTCGTATAAAGTGTACGCCTCTGGCGCGCTCACTCAATTTTCCAAGTAAGCCCGGCGTAGCGACGGCCCATCGGACATATATCTCGTTCATTTCCGAAGAAGCTATTTCCAAAAAGAATCCGTTTTTCTTGGTGTTCGAGAGAGGAAACGAAAAGATAACACATTTACAAAGTTACAGAGATTGGGATTACTTGGTACATTATTGATACCCGTTCGCTGAATTCTTACGAATTCATTATGATTTATTTGAATATAAGATACAGCTATTATTTCGAAATATATCCAATTTTAACTCTGGGTTCTATAACAGCTGGTGCGAAAACGTACTACACTTTAATCTTAGTCGAACGACCTAGAAGCTGATTATTAAATTTCAAAAAAATGTTTTTAAATATACTAAGTTATTTTGTTGGTGCTTATACAAACTACACTTTGAACTTAGTCGAACGAAGTAAAGCTGATTATTCAATTTCAATTTTTTTTTTAAAAGAGCGCCAGAGAGCTTCAAAGTGTGGCCTACTAGCCCCTGGAAGTATACTTAAACAAGCGCCAAACCAAGCACCAGGGAAATGCGAACATTAAGGTTTGGGTTTGTGTGATAGGTGAAAAAGGACTGTCAACACATTGAGGTAACCAGCGTAAAAAACTAAACTTTAACAGTATATAAAGTCCCTGCTGCTTTGTTTTGCGCTTGTTGCAGCCTACTTCCAGGGGCTAGTAGGCCACACTTTGAAGCTCTCTGGCGCTCTTTTCACTCATCGAGGGAAAATGGGGGAATAGGCATACTTCTCAACTCACCCCCCTACAACTCTTTAAATTTTTTGCATAACCTTTTGAAACACCCTGTATATTCTTGCTTTAAATATAAATAATTATGGCTAACATATCTTTTTAAAATATGTTATTTTCAACATAAACAATAGTGACGTCACGGAAATGATAATAGAGAGGTTAAGCAGATCACTCTAGAGTCACGTGAGCATTTTCGACGTTTTATTTTTCCCGTTGGTATTTCCATGGCCAGCCCATTCGCCGAAATTCCGTGAGCCAGCTATAGCTATAATATTCCGCTAGGGGCGCTCAACTCATACAGATATCTTTGCTCGTAGGTTAACATAGAAACGTCATCGAATATGTTGGCCGCTATAGTGCGAGATCAAAGTTGGCCGTGGTACTTCGGAGTCGAATATTTCACAACTTCAAGACGAAGCAATATTTATGTCGAGCTTACGTGGCACGTCGTAATATATTTTAAGTGTTTAAATAAAAATGCTGATAATTATAATTTTCCAACTCCACGGAATCGAGAGTTATCACAACTTATTACTAGTTAAAAAGCGTAAATACTTGTTTGAATTGAAGTACGCCTAGGCCTTGTACAATTAAGACGAATTTGGCAAGAGTAGACAAAGAGTTACTTTTTAGGTACAGCCGGGCACACGAAGAAACAAATAATTGTGTTTCGACAACACTAGTACCAGGGTGAGAAATAAGGGTTTTTTTTAAACTGGACCTGTGGCCAATAGAGCCTAGGTAGTTTAATTAAAAAACTGGCTACTTACCATTTTTAACCTTCAAAATCAGGCTTTCATCATTTATGGTCAAATTATCTATTCTTGACAATATGTGGTAAATTCGCTTCTGTGTGTAGTGTAGAGTAGACAGACTCACGACACCCAGTCACCTACCCATACACACAATAGACACGAGGCCAAGCACACGGCATAGAAGCAAAGACCAAACAATTTTAGGGATTAATATAGTATTTTTTTAATGAACTAAAATCTTAAAGGGAAAAAACTTGGAATTAATTAAGTGGTCACCAGGGCCACTAACACCCCAAGCATTTAATTTTTAAACTGGCCCAGCTAATTTTTAAACTGGCGATTGGCCGGTGATAGTGCCTTATTTCTCACACTGACTAGTACCAATACATAACGCCTGTTTTAGTATTGTTCAAACGACTTTTTCAATTCCGTGGGTTAACGGACTACGTTTTCTTCCGCCTGCCACCCTTTAAATTTACTTTCCTTCCAAACAAATACCCTGGTGGTGGGCCAACAGCAGAACACGTGGGCCCACCACCAAGGTATTGGTTTGGAAGGAAAGTAAATTTAAAGGGTGACACGCGGATGAAAACCACCTAGGCCTTTAACGAAAGGTGCGCGATTTGTTAAAATTTCATTGCAAACGATCTTGATTGCGTTAGCCGGCGAACTGAAAGCGCGCTTAACAGATTTCAAACGTCGAGGTACTCTCGAAGTTGTTGTTAAAACTCCTAAAGCGCTTTGCTTAACCTCTCTAATAATAATAATCAGCTAAGCTAATACCCAACTAACCGCTATTGACTTGTAAAGCCAATTACCGGTGGCCGAGTTATATTAATTAGGAGGGTGGCGGCAAGACCTTCAAGCCACGCGAGCCAACAGCTCCCTACACTTACTATTACCGTTAACCACAGTAAGTTTTTATGGATAGGTGAGACCGAAGAACTCGGGGGAAAACCCCTCTAGCATAATATGGAAAATATAAATTTTTAAAAGCACTTTAAAGTTCATTTTATCTCAGGCAATATATTTAAACTTATCTAATATTACTTTAGAACTTTCCCCGTCTTTGGAAATAATATTTGGGTAGAAAAACATCCTATTCAATTTCATTTTCTGTCGAAAATCTGCAGCTCGAGTGGTTTTGAACAGTACATATTGATTCAAGCTGAAATAGGCAAATAAAAAGCCCACAAATTGAATAAAAAATTAACGCAATGAAAGATGGGACGAGAGAGCCGAACCAAAGTGTTGAGAGAGTGTTCATACGTACCCTCGGAAACGTTTTGCCTCGTTTCGATCTCGCTGCGGTTCTTAGCGTTTGTTCTCACGTTAGATTTCCAGTTTGTTATGCAAAAAGCTGGAAGATTTTCTTGTAAAATATTGACCAAAAGTTTATTAGGCGCAAAAAATCCACGATTGTCGTTTATATTAAAAATTAAAGAACGTTGTTCGCAAATAACCGACTCGATGACGTCACGAATCGCTTCCAAAATGGTGGACGAAGCGATCTGAAACGCTGGGACGCGCAACGGTCACTGTTCACACGACGGCACGCAAACCAGTGTTTCCACTTTGCGGCAAAAAAGGGCGTTTTCGGCGAAAACTGTTTTGGTGAGCACCAGAAAAGGCGATAAAAAATAAATATATTGCCTACATCTAAGATTGAAAATAAAGAGAAGAAACTTATGCAGTAACAATAAAGGAAATGAAGGTTAGAGTTCGGAGTTTGGATAAATATTAACCACTTATTTTATTTTTATCCATACCCTACAATTATCCGAAAATATAAATTAATTTTTGCATGTTAAATCGTTGTTTATCCATGGATAATATACCTAAATTAACAGTTAACCAAAATATTTACGATTAATCGAAATTTTGTCAGTTAATTTATCTGTTACGCAGAGCTCTTATTAATGTAAATCTGTGGGGGGAAATTATGGCGAAAACGGCGGCGAAAATCGACTATAGGACCGGCGAAAACTGGTAAAATTGCCCCTAAATAGGCGAAAATCTCGACCGCAGAGTGGAAACACTGATCCAAACGTCGCGGGAGCGCTCGCATCGTTTCAGAGGGTAGGTGTGAACGCGACTAAAGTAGGCGTATTCCAATCGATATCCGACGACGTTACTTCCGGCGGTTCCCGCCAGAGGGCGTACAACGAGGAATAGTCATCCTATCAGCTACTCTAGAGTACTATTAAAGATTCAATTTGAATACACGATGTCGTTCCAGTTAAAGCAATTCGCAGAATTAATCGAATTTATATCGAAATAAGCCATATTGAAAAAATAAAATAAACTGCTTCGGGAAATTTGGGAAATTGCAGCGACTAGCGCGCCATCTACATTCGGAAAAGAGAACCGTTTCGAACGTAATTTAATTTTCTACCCTTTCTACTTGGCTTAAAGGGAGTATAATACAGAGGTTAAGCCAACGCACGAAAACGTGAACGGGGGAACTTGTAGGATTGTAGACGTGCCTTTGCGCGTACAGCCTTCAAGTTTTCGAGCTACTTTCTGTCACTGGCTCAACCTCTAATAACCAACGGGTTCTTTACGTAAATAATTTTTTTGAACTACTTTTGCAACAAATCACTAAGCAGCGCCGAAAGGAGCGAGCGGACAATATTGAAACTATTTTTTTGAAGACTTCACTTTCATCCCACATAAATCAAAACCTGTACTTCGCCGCGGTGATCTACAAATCAACATCGGTGAAGTAATAATTAATTTTCATAATGAAAGCCTTTTATTTTTCAATAGGCCTTGGAAAGATTAGTTAGCGTTGGAGATAAGGTTCATAGAAATAGAAATGAAACTAGAGCCACTGCGCTTTCCGCCAATCCCGAGGGAAACGTGTTAACTATATAGAAGGATGCCATTAGGGTGGAATCGGGATATCCGCGCCATCTGACAAGCGCGTTAAACATCGTTGCCATGGTTACGACGCAAATTTTTGTACTTTTCTGTTTGCGTCTATAAACGTAACCGCGGAAAATTAAAAATAGTAAAAAATTGGGTATTTTTTGGCTCTGTACTAACCGACTTCGGAAATAAATAAAATGCTTAGATCATAGGTATGTAATATTAAAGGAATTATTTTATAATAATCTCGGATTAAAAGTTTTTTTTATTTACAGCGAACTTCAGGACCGTATGTTTGATGTTGAGTTGGGGATGGACTATCATCGCAATAGTTTAATTGGAAATCTAATTATGTTATATGGCAAAGTTCATCTGAACAAAATTTCTAGAGGCTAAAACCTGGAAAGCAATTAGACATAAGCTTTCTAAGCTAATTTTATTTCAAGGCCAGTAAATTTAAAACGTCGCCAGATTAATATAGCTTTTTCTAGCGCGCGTGCAAATCGCTCGCGCGAAGAATATACTAATAAACTGTGTCTTGTGACGTAAGAGCAACATTTTGGGAAAGACCACTTTTTAGTTCCACATCTATATGTATATATAGAGTGGGACTATTGTTTTCGTTAGAATGTTGTGAAGTGTCGTCGTCGTCGTCCACATTTGCAACATCTTCCATATCTTTTGAACGGGGTGACATAACACCACCGTTTTTTCTAAGAATGCTTAATATGGTTGCCACTATCTGCACAACCAAGTTTCACGGGTTAAATTTAGTTAGCGGCGCTTTGCCAGCCTCTTCTATCCGACCCCCCTTAGACACTTTTAAAAAAAATACGCAGTCTTGCAATAGTTGATTTTATAAAATAAAAAGTGGTCTTGCCCAACTTGTTAAAATGTTGCTCTTACGTCACAAGACACAGCTTTATTAGTATATTTTGCGCACGAGCGATTTGCACGCGCGCTACAAAACCTATATTCATCGCGACTGTAGCTCGCGCTAGTACGCTTGTGAAAGTAAGAGACTGTGACGTAAGAGCTACATTTCAACAAGAAGGCCACGTTAGTTTATAAAAAGAACTATTTTGGATACGATTGACTTTTAAATTCCGTTTAAGTTTTAATCTATATAACCGTTATACTTCTACAATGTGCGCACGTTTCAGCTCTGTCGTGGAAACAGGGGGCGCGTATGGCCAGAAGTAACAAATAAGTGTGACACTTGCTTATCCTAGCCGTGGATGGCCAGAAGTAACAAATAAGTGTGACACTACTTATCGAAGCCGTGTATGACCAGAAGTAACAAATAAGTGTGACACTCACTTATCGAAGCCGTGTATTGCCAACGCTATTCGCGTGCGATTTTAGGTATAAATTTGAAACTTGATTTAGTTATTAGGATGGTCATTGCTGATATTTTACCAGACTTAATTTTAATTTAACCAAGGCTTAGCATGCTTTGGCCTAATTTTAACGCTATTCGCGTGCGGTTTGAGGAATATCTTTGAAACTTGATTTAGTTATTAGGATGGTCATTGCTGATATTTTACCAGACTTAATTTTAATTTAACCAAGGCTTAGCATGCTTTGGCCTAATTTTAACGCTATTCGCGTGCGGTTTGAGGAATATCTTTGAAACTTGATTTAGTTATTAGGGTTCGTATTGCGGATAATTTACCAGACTTAATTTTAATTTAACCAAGGCTTAGCTTGTTTTGGTCTAATTTTAACTCTATTCGCGTGCAATTTGAGGTATAACTTTGAAACTGGATGTAGTTATTAGGATGGTCATTGCTGATATTTTACCAGACTTAATTTTAATTTAACCAAGGCTTAGCTTGTTTTGGCCTTATTTTAACGCTATTGGCGTGCGATTTGAAACTTGATGTAGGTATTAGGATAGGTATTGCGGATATTTTACCAGACTTAATTTTAAATTAACGAAGGCTTAGCATTTTTACGCAGTCTTGACTGGATTTGAGATACGGGGCTCAAACTTTTTATACATTTAAGAAGCTGAAGTCTGACCCTATGTTTAACTCTTTTAACCCGCGCCAAGGGTTAGTGAGCGTATGCGAATTTTCTTCGTAGTTCCTAGTGGATTTGAGATACGGAGCTCACACTTACAATACAGATAAAGAAGCTTACGTTTGACGTAATGCTTAACCTTTTGACACGCGCCAAGGCTTAGAGAATAATTAATTAATTCATCCATGTGGAACTAATATTACGGCCTTGGCCGACTTGTTATTTTTAAAAATCAACTATTAATATATGAAAGTAAATTTTTCTTTTCGCAATTAAGGGTTACTAGCCTAGTTCCCACTTCACGAAATACTTCAACGAATTATTTTTCGCATAGCGAAAAATATTGCGCGATTTTTTTAATGGCTAGAGGGTAGGTACTCATTTGGCGCGAATATTTAAAAACGCTAAGCCTAATATCGCTTCAAAATGAACCAAATGGAGAGTAATGTTGAGAATTTCAATAACATAAATTTAATTTTACTTAATATCTTATTGGTTAATAAAAAATTGTTGAGGTTAACGGTAATCGAGGGGTAAGACACTCTGCGAACTCGGTGTACACTGCCGTACCTTTGACAGTGCTAAATGGAACTCGCGAACTCTTGAAAATATGTACTTTTAACAGTGCTAAATGCACGAACTCGGTGTACAGATTATCTGAGACTGTCTTACCCCTCGACGGTAATAGTTAGTGTAGGGAGCTGTTGGCTCGCGTGGCATGAAGGGCTGGCCACCACCCTCCTACGCATTGTAACCCGGCCACCTGAATTAAAGGCTTCGAAAGTCGCTTGATGACTTAGGCCTAAGGTGGTGCCTTGGGTATTAGCCTAGCTGATTATTATTATTATTTTATTATTATATAATATATGATAAATTTTTCTCCAAAAATAAAAGAAGTTTTTGGATTAGAGAGATATTTCTAAAAAGACACGAACAATAACCTTATTCAAGAAATGAGGAATTTGTGCCGTCAGATACGTTCTCTGATTGGCTGATTTACAGCGCTAAAACTGCTTTTTCGGCAAGTGGGAACAAAGCTTTAGGAAGGTTCCACGAGAGCCAGCGAAAACTCTTTAATTGGACACGGCGTTCGCGACAAAAACAACAGAGAAGAATTACCCTCTCTAAGAGCTTCCATTTATAAAAATTTAAGAAGCGGAAAACCGGAGATGGTCTCAGCGGACCAATTTAAAAGAAAGCAGCCTACAGTGAACGTTAATGGGACCTGCGCCCCGTTATTCGCCACGCCCCCACCGCTCGAAGTTCATTAGATTTACGAACCAATCATTTTGGAAAACATTGATTAAATTTAAAACTGTTTATACATTCACTGTTAATTAACTAAATAATAATAATAATATCGGAAGTATACAAGATACAGATTAGAAATAATTTATTTAATATCTTAATTAAATTTGTTAAAAACACATGTTAAAAACAAAGTTTCTTAAATCTCTTATTTAGTTTGCTATATTTGACAATGTCTTAAACGTGTGTAAATATAAGAAAGTTTCTTTAATTTCTTAATTACATTGTTATATTTATAAATGTTAAAAAATATTTTAAAAATAGCCAAATACAACCAAGTTTGTTTAATTTATTTGTTAGTTTGTTATATTTAGCAGTGTTTTAAACATGCGTAAATATAACTGTTATATTTTCACATGTTTTAAACATGTTAAAAACACTGCTAAATATTTTTTAACCTATAAAAAGGGTTATTTTATTAATTTACTTTTCATAGTTCTATAAGATATTAGATATATATTATTCACTGATTTTTATCCCTTCAAAGTGTAATATTACAAACGTCAAAACACCGGATTTCCTGGAAGAGTCTAAAATATTGACATAAAAATATCCAATTATTTGTTTAGTCCTATCCTTAGGGAACCGATCTGTGACCATCAAGGTTTGGTTGGAGGCTCGCTAAAATTTGTCTGAACATAGCCATTCTCAGTAAAAATAAAAACGTTTATTCTTTTTCAGCGATAAAGTCACAATTTCTACCTAATACAATATTTATAAATATATTTTGTGCTTCTTTTTATGGAAGATTTTTCAGAGTTTGTTTATACTTATACATAAAATATGAGCTTTGAAATCATTTTAGTACCAGGGCTTTTTTTTGGTTACTGCTAAAAGGTTTGAATTTGCTCCATCTAGTAGACATTAAAGTAAGTATATTCCAAATAGAAAAATAATCAATATTTTTAAAGCGCCTGTCTAGTTGCATTCACTCACCCTAGATGTCGTTAGCGAATTAATCAAAACAAGTTGAGTAAGCATCAAAATCTAGTCTAAAAGATGTGGCAAATTGGGAGCTTCTCGCGTTGATTGGCTTTTCAGAATCACGTGATTGTTAACTTATTAAACACGTGGTTTCGGGAAGCCAATAGATGGCAGACAACTCGCCTTTCGTTTAAGTCCCCGGAAGGTGCTGCCACCTAGAAGCGCTTTTAGAAGCATTTTTGTTAACGTTTTTGATAGAGCCCCCACTTGTTTTAACCTAGGAGCAACAAACACAGCACCCGACACAAGGAGAACGCAACCCGTCAAAAGTCGTGGATTTTCTTGTGCACAGTTTTCATTGGCTAGACGCTTTAGCGCCTGCTGCAGTCGGAAGGGGAAAATTCGGTAATTGTCTTCCACTCCTTCCATCCCGTAAAACATTCAGCGTAAATGTTCGTCCAATGAAATTTGTACACAATACTGCGTAAGCGTGTCAAAAGACTAGCTGCGTTCTCCTTGGGTTTGTTGCTCCTAGCTTTAACGAATCAAACGCCAGTTACCCCTAGCTATTGATAAAACTGGTAGCATAAAAGATAAAAGTTTCTGAAAAAAATAAAATAAAGTTTTAATTCCTTGATCAGTCTAATATTGTTTGCAAATTTAAATAAATCAAGGAGTAAAACTAAACCTCTAGACTAGTTTAAACTGATAAACCATGTAACACTATTAATGTTTTGTGGTATGTTTACTGTTATTGGTCATTTTACATCGATAACAAGTTAAAAAAATTAAAAAGTAATTTTTGTTTCAATGTTAATATTTTTCCGATTTATGGAAAATTTTCTGGAACTTTTTCCGCATTTGTTTTCCGGAAAATTAACCACACTAACAACTAAATTAGATGAGCCACAATAAATAAGTACTTTCTACTCCCTTTAAAGGCTTTCTAAGTGGTTGTTTCCCTGTACGTAATTTGTCAATCGTTCTATTTAACATTTAAGCCTCGGCTTCGCCTCATAAGAAATATATAAGTCCTAGTGGCGGGTTTAGCAACGTCGTAAAAAAGCTGGATTAAGGTAGTATGTCTTCTTACGGCCACTTACTATATCCGGCGCCGTTGTACCAAGAATTTATTCAGTTTAGCAGAGAATATATTACCATCACACTGCTCGCCTCGTTATCTCCGTTCACTCGAATAACGTCTTCCCCAACGTTACCTGAAGACGAGTTTAGTACTCCGACTAGAATCGTTATAACTCTGTACTCGTTGTCAGATGTCGCCACTGTGTAAACTTTATCGTGTGGGAGGGTTTATTTTTTGGCCTCCAGTAGCTACTAAATCGCGGTAAAACAGATTTATTTCTTACACCTGACACCATAAGTAACGTAGTTTAACGTAAGTGTGATGACTGTAGTCTTTAAACACGGGTTTTATTGCCTTAAATCCAGTGGCGGCTCTACCATTGCCACCTGTATTATGAAAAGGCCCCTGTTATTAGAAATGGCCATGAATCTATCCGCAATGTTAAGTTAAAAGGAACCACCTATGGACTGCATTGTAAAGGATGATGAAATAAGCGAATAAGTAGATTAGTCCATTATGAAAAGGGATAATAAAGCTAAACCCTAAACAAATTTGAAGAAATTTTAAAACTTACTAATAGCTCGTACCGAGTTTCGCGTCTTTTTGTTTGCTCGAAGACCTATCGGTACGAGCTATAGTGTGTTGTCGTCTTGAAACCCTGCGACGTCACCATTGTAATTTGCCTATTGATAAAAAACGGTAACTGTCATGGCGGCCACTATTAACACTACAGCTGTGACGTTACAAGTTTTCAAAATCGTATCAGACGACAACACTCTATTAGTGAGATTTTAAATTTCTTCAAATTTGTTTAGGGTCTAGCTTTATTATCCCTTCTCATAATGGACTAATCTACTTATTCGCTAATTTTATCATCATGAATCTAACGCGACTTTAGCGGAGAGCGTGGCTCCATCTATTTATGGCAAAGGAAGATAAAATTAAAAATAGTCAAATGATAACGTCGTCAGAGAGCCATTGTAGAGTTGTATAGTTAGACAACTTATACTCTATTTAGTGGACTTAACCACAATTATGTAAAAAAAATATTGTTATTAATTGCTGTAATTTATGTTATTGACCAATTTACAAACGATCCAATCAAAGCGTACCGCCTTTTTTCTTTCGACGCAAGCGACATCTATTGAAAAAATAGTTACTTCACGTTGAATCGCCACCGAAAATCTAGCAAAATAGCTGAAATCATGAAGTACTTTTCGAAAACACGTTTTTCACCGGGCGTAAAAACATTTAATCCCCCGCACATTAACTTAAAAGTGGCTCTTGTGTCAACGTTTACGTAATGCAACAATAATGTTAAGACAGAGAAACGTTGGTTGATTAAATTAATCCGATTAACAAGAAATTCGAGATAAGTCCGCATTTGGAAAATTCTTTCATACTCCCACTCGCCAAGTCAGCTTCGAATCTTCGGTTTTACGTAAATACACTCGGATAAAGCTGCTGCTTTTACCAGAAGCGTATAACACATATCTTACGAGGGAAGTATGATTTGCTGTAATTTATGTTATTGACCAATTTACAAACGATCCAATCAAAGCGAGGGGTACCTATAAGTACCGCCTTTTTGATTTCAATCATAGCGAAATCTATTGAAAAAAGAGCTACTTCACGTCGAGCCGCCACTTGCTTTAAATGGTTAATAAGCAGAGTTGGCATAGAACCAGCCATACCAGTTATAGCCACCTGGTTAAAACCGGTTATAGCCACTTGAAAAAATCCAGAAGTTTTTGGCTTTTTTAAAAAAAAATTACAATATGAATATTTTAGTAAATTAATAGTTTTTATTTTTTGTTTCATATTTAGAAACCGGTTTACTTTTACCAGTTTTTCGGTAGGTTTAAAGTTCCCAAGTTCGCTGCCTCGCTTCTGTCAAACACAAAAACTAGGGGGTATTTCCCGAGGAAATCAAAAGGATTCAGTTATTTTATATAGTTATTTCGCTTTATTTGTTTAGTTTCTTATTTACGACAATAACTGCAGACAATTTCTACTTACATAAATAAAAGGTATTGTTTATTTTTTAGCCGGTTATAACCGAAAAAAAACCGGTTAAAGCCAATTAAAACCACTGGTCTGGATTTTTTCAATAAAAGCCGGCTTTTTTCCAACCCTGTATAATAAGAGCGAAGAATTATTTAATTTTAATCATTGTCCAACTAAAAGTGGTAAAACATCGCTTAATACAGTGTTGTTTTTGTAATAAATTAGGATTTATTCCTTTCCCTACAAACATGTAGTACGAATTAAAATAGAACCTAGAAATGTTTGTTTACCTGTAAGTGATTCGTGACTGCAGCTAGTAACCGATAAAAATTATCTCCTAATTTACTTTAGTTTGTGTCGCAATTAACTTTACAATTAGTGGAGTCTGAGTAAGAAGGCACTGGTGAATATAATTTGGACAGACAGCTAACAACATCTTCTATAAATACCAATAAACCTTGATAAACTGAACCGACTTAATATCAGAAACACGTGTCTTTCCGACTTAACCGTCTCAATTTCGGACCTCGTTTCAACATAGATGGCGCTGACACATTTCGCCCGAGCGGGTTTTACCAGCAAACGGACAGATTTAAGATCTTTATATGACCCGTTTCGCGGCAGTCAATTTTACGTGGTTGCGAAACTGAAGCGTAGATGGCGCTAAAGAGTTTCATCAGCAGTCGGGGTTTATAAGGAATTGGGACAGGTAGCCCCGGGAGGTTGTCATTCGGTCTTACCCCCCCCCCCCCCAGGACTAACGCTTCTGGTCAAGGATGGCCGAGTTGCTGATGGCTTTCTTAATCCCTATACTATACGCCATCAGGATTTAAGCCTTTCAAACTGTACGTTTTAGCAAGCAGGATTCAACAACGCCAGTACCATTGAATTGGGAATAATACTGGTAGAATTACAATTACGATTTCGGTTGCCATGGTTACGCGGGACCTGTTCTGATAAGACTGTACGAAATTCATCTTTATAATTAGGCGGTAGCGCCATCTATATTTTGTAAAATTACATGGCTAAAATAAATAATTCTTAGCTAACTCAGATAAAAAGGATCGTGTTGACAGAATAAAATTAATTTTAAACAACTTCAAAGGTTTGTTTGTTACGAGTAATCGTACATTTCAATTTCGCATCAGATTCGCGAAAAAATTCAATTGCAATATAGTTGCCACCACTAGAGACAGATGCCGCCACGGTAGAACGATAAAGTTGATAAAGTCTCCTGATTGAAAGAAATTGGTCCCGCGCCAGCCAGATTTAGTTGTACCTCTATTTATTCCCAACTCAATGGCCAGTACTAGAAATTCGTCCGCTAAGCCTTAAATATTTTATTAATTTATTTATTTGTTTTGTGCAAAGCAATATACATAATAAAATTTTTACATTTTTAATATTTACACAATATTCCCCTCTAGATAAGCAAAGCTTGTAGTTAGGGGAGGGCATTTTTTAGTAGCAATAAGTACCAAAATAATTAATAAGATAAATATAAACCCTTATTAGATATAATTTAAATGTTAATTTCGCTGGCGTTAATATATTTTATTAATTTAATTTTAAATGAGTTATACGACATATCTGCTTTTAATTCTAGGTTTAAGTTATTAAATAACTTAGGTCCTAAATACAATAGACTTCTCCATACTAAGGTATAATAGTTGATTCTGAAATATAATATCGACAAATACATGTACAAAAGAGTTAATTTTATGGGCGCGCGCTCTTGATATATTAGTAGATTGTGGCTCGCGCAATTGTGCACGCGCGTTGAAAATGAAAAATTAAGCGCGCGCTCAAATACTTTAACCATTGGCGATGGGTATTCGGATATTTTAATTAGTAACAAATCGTGTAAAATATTTAGAAAGATTAGGCTTACTTTTAAATCGATCAATATTTTTTACATAATATGGGTCAAATGGAAATTTGATTAATTTGTAATTCATTTTAAATTATGTTATTGCAATAAAGTATGTTTAGGGGGGGGGGAGTTCCCAACAAAGAAATAAATTCTTAATAATATGTATACATTTGAAGTGGCGGCTCTATCTTTGCCACCTGTATTATGAATTATGTATTACAGATGGCCATGAATTTAGTCGATTCTTTGAAAAACGCGACTTTGATGGAGAGCGTGCTGTCATCTATTTATGGCAAAAGAAGCTAAAATTCAAAAAAGCCATATAAACTTGTAGACGTTAACGGTAGTAGCATAAGTTAATGATACCTCTAAGTCCACAAAGGAGCCCTTTCAAGGTGGAATCTTTGTCCAGAAAATGTGATGTCAAATCTTGTCCCTCCGATTCCCGCGAAAATGAAAGATTTGAAAAATATCTCGGACCCAGCACCGCTGTGCGATCGAGAATGAAACTATATTGGGAGGGGCTACTTTTACTAGTCGTACCTTAGTGGGCGTGCCTTAGCGGAGTGGAGAGAGAGAGAGAGAGAGAGAGAATTTTAATGTCGTCTGCTCGATTCGCGACCAGCCTTGGAAATAACGGTGGTCAGGTGGTCAAAGACCAGTTTATTAATTGCTCAGACCAGTTTATTTATTCAAAATTTGGGGGGTCACTGGTCACCGTGTCCAGTTTATTAATTCGAAATAATTAGAAAAAAATAGGTGACCAGTTTAATAATTCGAAATAATATCAAATAATAGGAGATGAACAGATTATTTTTTCAAGGTTTCGATCAATTTTGATTTCCCTATTCACCGGATTTCTATTTACCGCGACTCCGCATCCCACGAACGAGTCGAACTGTCGAACCCCCTCTGGCCTCTGTCTCGCTTTCCCCCGAGTACAGTAATCTACGCGGTAACGGACCGGGGACTCGGGAGCTACGGGGCCTAGAGTAGAGAATAAACTATACACTACTTTGAATTCGTGTAAAATTAATGTTAAAAAATGACATTAGAACATTTTATATGAGACCAGTTAAATAATTCATAAGCTAGGGGTCACTGGTCATAATGACCACTTTAATAATTCATATTCTAAGGGGTCAGTGGTCAAAAGGACCAGTTTAAAAAAAAACCTTATTTCCAAGGCTGGTAAGAACTGTCCTTTCATGGGCAAGAATGTAATAATGAAGTTATATTGAAAAAAATTAGACAGCCAAAATTATGGATAAAATACCGCATTTAATTAAAGCGTTAAGTGAAAAGTCAAAGTTAGAAGTTCACATTGTAAAAAACCCTTCCAGAAATGACACTAATTTAAGGCTGCTATCTTCAAATGATAAAATTTTTCAATTGAACGTGGGGTTTGAGTCTATTTGATCGATTCCCAAATGATAGAACGGGTCCTATTTGATCGATTCCCAAATGATAGAACGGGTCCCATTTGATCGAAAGCTACTGTAGGGTAAAACTACTAGTTTTTGCGAGTAAATCGAAAAGGAAACGGTGCATATGCGCCTACGGCGTGCGTACAACAACCTAACCTAACCTAACCTAACCTGACCCTATTTATATATATCAAAAACAACGGGCCGTTATCGTCGATGTCATAAAACATTCCTTCATATAGTGTATAAAGTAAAAATATATTCATCTTTGTGGCTTAATACAGTTAAAGCAATGAATTATTCCATCATTATTCCTTCTGCACTTCATATTGACATTCGGTAAAATAAAAACATACCAACTGGTACTATAAATACTTTTGAATTCGATCAAATAGTATTCGATCATTTGAAGGTTCGGTCTTATGAAACAAATGACAAATGGGATTCGATCAAATGGAATTTCGATCAATTGCAACGTATAATGATCGACTGTCGATCACATATTTTTCGATCAAATGGACCAACACTGAACTTGGAGGAAATGTTCAAATATGCAATGGGTAATAAATCCCTGATTAATTACTTAAGAGGTATTAGTGGTTCTAATCTCAAAGATAAGTTTATCGTAAAATACTCAAATCTCGGTACTGAAAATGATCTAGAGCAATTATTTAACTTCTATATTAACGCAACTTTCAGGTAAGCGTACCTATTAATGAACATTCTAAAAGTCATTAACTTATTTTAACACTTAAATATTTAGGTTTGCTCAAGAGTTACAGTTGGTGACCCTGTTTTGAAAAATGAAATGCAGAATCCTAGGCTACGAGCTATTACCAAACAAAACCACAGAAGAGTGTACAATTTGACCATTGCCATTAAAATGACGCAAGAAGATAAATATGCTGGTGATCTACCCATAGAATTAATCGAACGAGATAGAGGCGGTATGGCATATCCAAAAAATGCTTTCTACCCTTATATTATGGAACTAAACGAGACAATCAGGAAGCTTGCAAATAAAAATGGCTTTAACCTAAGAGTAACAAACACAAGGAGAACGCAGCTAGCCTTTAAACACGCTAACGAAGGGTTGTGTACGAATTTCATTGGACGAGCGTCACGAGCCTTTACGCTGAACGTTTTACGGGCGGGGGGAGAAAATTTCCGAATTTTTCCCCTCCGACGGCAGCAGGCGCTAAAGCGTCTAGCCAATGAAAAAAGTAAACAAGAAAATCCACGACTTTTGACGGACTGCGTTCTCCTTGTGTGGGGTGTTGTGTTTGTTGCTCCTAGCTTTAACCGAGGGGCTAACCACTCTTAGAAAGTCTGTACACCGGATTACGCTTAGATTAGCACTTCCAAAGGCAGGGACTTCAAAGATTACGCGTAATCCCATTAGTACAGTCAAAGGTACGGTTCTGTACACCGATTACGCGGAGTGATCAGCCCCTCGGCTTTAACAAACTTGGGAAAAATTTGATTAAGGTAGGATTGATTAAAAAGGCAAGGAGGGCTGACTCAGCTCTTTGAGGTACGAAAGTTCAAGAAAAGATTGAGTCAGTGCTCCTTGTCTTTCCTTCATGTTAAAACTAAAAATATATCCACATTGATTTCTAAATTTATATTTGAGACTTTTGTCTCAGCCGTGAAAGTAAACAAAAATATTGCGAAATTATACTTGGAGGGAATTGCTAGTCTACATCCACAGGATAGACTCTACAGTGATGCAATAAGCTTATGTTTTAAATTTTGGACTAGAAAACTTACTCATTGTAGAATTCAGGAATTTGTATCAGTTTTTGCGAGGGGCTTGGACTTAGGGGGGCACACACTCAGAGATAAACTGTACCAATATGCGAAAAAGGAAAAAATTGAAAAAAAATGCTAAGGGTAATGACCAAAACAACAACGCCAAAGGGAGTGAGAATGTTGAAGAGAGTAGCAGAAAAGAAAGAAATAAGCATAATTAAACAAGCAAAAAGAGAAGAAGTGAAAATAAATAAAGCAATTGAAAGGGAAAAAGCAAGGCTAAAGAAAGAAGCAAAAAAAGAGTTAAGAAAAGAAGCATCTAAGGCCAAAAGGGAAATGGCAAAGTACAAATTGGAAATTAAAAATTCAAAAAAAAATATATATATGAAGCCTACGACTACCACTTTTGAAATTTCAGATGAAGCTATTTGTGATAAAGGCGGTCTATCCCCCACTTTTAAAGTTACTGGTGGTAAAGATTCTACTTCCTTTAATGATAAGGTATCATTAACTTCAGGTAGTAAAGAGTGTAGGGAGCTGTTGGCTCGCGTGGCATGCAGGGCTTGCCACCACCCTCCTACGCATTGTAACCCGGCCACCTGAATTAATGGCTTTAAAAGTCGCTAGATAACTTGGGCCTAAGGTGGTGCCTAGGGTATTAGCCTAGCTGATTACTATTATAACGTCGTCCGAGAACCATTGTAGAGTATGTATAGTTAGACAACTTATACTCTATTTAGTGGACTTTAAAGGACTAGGATTTCTTCTGCCAGTTTTCCTTTAAGTTTTCTTCCCGCCGCGCAAATATCCTGGTGGTAGGCCAACCGCGGATTTACAAACGATCCAATCAACGCGAGGGGTACCTATAAGTACCGTCTTTTGATTTCGACGCTAGCGACATCTATTGAAAAAGACTTACTTCACGTCAAGCCGCCACTTGCTTTAACTATATTATAGAGACTGATTTGATATAACTGTGACGTCACGCTTTTCGGTAACCATGGAAATTCTGTACACAGACCCCAGTTTGAGAGTTTGGCCTATTTTAATCAGTGACACTATTAGGCCTGATTCGAAGTAGTTTACGACCAATTTCGAGATAATGTTATATATTTGTTTTTCACATAACCTTAGACCGTCTGAGCGTGTAGGAGCCGACGTAAGAAGAACTTAATTAGGTTATTGAGACAGTTCACCGCTCACCTTTAGGTAGCCAATACCATGTGTAACATAATCGTTCATAAGTATGCCATAAAAGCATTTTCAGAATTGTTCAAAATTTATGCTTTTTTTTAAATTCAAAATGCAAAATACTTTCTTCATAACTCAAAATGCAAAATACTTTCTTCATAACTCAAAATGCAAAATACAAAATGTATTTTGAAAATTTGTTTTTCTAAATGCAAAATGTAAAATGGTTTTTGCAGCTCAAAATAAAAATACAAGAAGCATTTTGAAAATGGTTTTACAAAATTTCAAATGTTTTGCCAGCGTGGGAAATAAAGCGGTTGCGTCTGAGAATAGGCATCTATGATTACTTGGGAGTAAATAGCAGACGAATTTTCTCTACAAGGATAAAAACATTTTGAAAATGTTTTTCCACAGATCAAACCCACAAAATGCCAAAATTAAAATGCAAAATAGTTTCCTAGAAACTGAAAAGATCACTAGGGAAAACACCACATTGGGTGTCTTACTGTCAGGCCAACCTAAATTTGTAACCATGGTAACGGGCCACAACCACGAGTAGGTTACTAATAGTACGTTTCATCTAAGCAAGAAGTTCGGCTTAGGTCAGACTCGATATCGTAATTCAATTTGAAACAGTAACGCCATCTGCACGGGATTTGTTTTAAAATATTTATTTGCGGATCTACTATTTAAGTTAATTAATTATTATAAATTAAATTGCTAAAATCCGCTTTTATTAATAATACGCGAAGTAATTTAAGAGTTAAATCAAACCTATATTGTAACTTAATATTCAAAAAGGTCTGTCAACCGATACTAGGTGGCGCGATTCAATTGGAAGAAATGGATGGTTTTCGTTTGATCTCAAATGGAAAACTTCAATTTTCTCAATTGCATAGCGTCATCTACTATCAAGCGTAAGAAGTAGAATGCTTCTGTAAACTGGTCGAGACTCGTACGTTCTTAGTAACCTCGGTAAGTTCATGAACGTGGCTTTATTGCGTACAAGCTACACGCCTAAATACACGTTATTCCTTCTCGTTTTCCGGCGCGTGCTTAACCTCTCTATTAACCCTACGAGAAGCTACTGCCAATAAGGATAGCCTATAATAACAGAACACAAAATGCACTATTATAAACACTCGTTTCGGCAGCTGGCAGTAATTCTCAGTGATGGGCGGGCTCCACTCATTTAAGAGCGGTGAGAGCGTTTGGAACAGAATGAGATGTTACTTTCGAAATTGAGCGAAGTGGTCGATAATAATTTTTTTAGCATAGTATGAATAACGTGAAGCGCTTCACTTACTTGTAGGTTGAGCTAGAGCCGTCCTTTTTATTCTAAAGCTCTCATACTGAGATGAGCGCATTGGTTATAAAATCTAAGCTTTCATGTTAAATTTTCAGAATTCTATATTATTAAAGTAACTCTACAATTTCTTTAGTTGATTAAATTTAATATGATAAAATTAGTTAGTTTTTAGTGTTTATGTTCGGTTGAGCTGAGCGTGAGAGAGCGTTAGCAGTAAAAAATCAATAACTGAGCGACTGAGCGAGCAAGTACTTTCTTTCGGAAATTGATCGAGAGGAGAGATGAGCTAGCAGTGCCTTTGAATGAGAGCCATAATCAGAACCACTCTCGAGAAGAGCGTGAGAGAGAAATATATCACGTTAATATGAGCCGCTTCTGGATTGAGCGCTGATTTCGAAAAAATGCCCATCCCTTGTAATTCTTTGAACAAATACTTGGTCGTCCTCAGTGGCTAAGGTACAGTTTTTCGTCAATGCCGAGCCCCTTTAAAGTCAACTCGGTCGCTAATTTTCGACAAATGGCCACATTAATTTGAAAAAGCTACCGGGACTGTCGTCTGTTAAATACCGGTTTCGTCTACCTTTAGACAGATGGCGATAGTAAAATAGAGATTTTGTCCGCCATAAGAGGGCGGCGGGGTATGTTTATAGCCGCCATTAAATAGATTGCATCGTTTGTTAAAAAACTGGGGTCGTTTATCATCGGAATCAGCCAGTAGCCCATCCTTTCAAGTTCGCGGCGAAAGTCGATGATTCCCGGCGTAAAGTGCCCATTACGGAGAGCCCCGGATCAAACTTGAGATTCCTTAATATACATTTTATACATAACATTTTATAACGATATTTTTCGTCTGAGATAAATGTTACTTTTGGCCTTGAAATGGTTTATTGTCATTTATTCACGAAAATGAAAAAGCGGTATTATTAAGCCTTGGCTCAAATCAATAGCTTCCTCATTGGGTACTTTTAAACCCGCTAAATACGCGAACTAGGTATAGCCTTTTCATCTATAGAAGAGCTTTGCCGGCAAAAACGAATTCGAGCTTAGAACTGAAAACATTTTCTGCATTTTTATTTTAAGAGCAAACCTCATTCATTTTGTGTGCCCCCCTGTGCGCCACTATTTTAATTCAGAGTTTAATAATTAATTATTTTAATTAAAATAAGAAAAGCTATAGTGTAGTACTTGCATGGTACGATACAGCCTAGGGTCAACAATAATCCGCTAGGCAATACCCAAGGCACCACCTTATAGGCCTAAGTCATTGAGCGACTTTTTTAAGCCTTTAATTCAGGTGGCCGGGTAGGAGGGTGGTAGCAAGACCCAAAAGTGTGTCAACTCTACCTTAGCGACGTTTTAAATATTTAATGAAAGCTTGTCTCACAATAGACTACATAACCATAAGGTGGGGTGGCGGAGTGGTTAGCACTTTCGCCTCGCAGCAAGAGGAGCCGGGTTCGATTCCAGCTTGTGGCACTGGGTGAAAACTCGGAACTAATCCTTCCGCGTTGAGTTTGCAAGTTCTCTCCCCACTGGTTTAAGGGGTTTTCCCCCGAGATCTTTGGTTTCCCTTTCCATAAAAACTTGTTGAGGTTAACGGTAATAGTTAGTGTAGGGAGCTGTTGGCTTGCCACCACCCTCCTACGCATTGTAACCCGGCCACCTGAATTAACGGTGGTACCTTGGGTATTAGCCTAGCTGATTATTATTATTATTATTATTATTAACCTACTAGTGGACAAAGTACTTGCAGCTAGATATTTAGTCTATGGTCACGCTGGGGTGGAGAAAATTTCATATTTCGATTGGGTAAGATTTTCAAAGCTGGTAGGCCTATTAATTTTTGCAACGGGACACGACATTCAAGCGCTATACTCAGTTGCAGGTTAAGAAAGGTAAAATATCTAGTACATTTGGCGGAAAGATACTAGCACGAATTTTCGGTAAATCGGCGACGGAAATTTAGAATTTGGGAAAGTAACGTTTGAAGTATACCCGCGCGCGTTACATAATTTTGGAAAATACCTTCTATTGCGTTATAATTCCAAATGATAATTAATCAATTAAGATAGGATTTAAAAACAGTTGTAACAATTTAATTTTAGTTTCCTTATGGCGAGTCCAGGGTAAGTATAGAACGGGTAATGCCAAAATCACCACGTTGAAGTACATAAACATGCGATTTTATGATTGTTTAGGAGCATAATACTAAAAATACGCTATAATAATGCTTAAAAATAATATCTACATTAAATATTGACACTTTGAAATTTACGCAATAGAAATTTTTAAAATGGATTAATATAACACGCGTACGAACCTTTCGGAATTCGTAAAGGTAAAAACCGCCAAAAAATTATACAATAAATGTATAACGAATGATGTAAAGAATCTAACGCAGTTTAAAAAAAGGCGAAAAAAAATAATAGACAACCTCTTCTACTAAAATCTTTCACTAATGTAGCTAATTTTATATCAATATTCTTGTTATTATTTGTGATTAATTTTAATTTCATTTGGCTACTTCGCTGTCTTTACACCTATATCTGTCTATGGTTACATGGCCATCTGACTTGGCCTATAACATAAACTGTAAATATATATCTTCTAAACGAAGTCAAATAAAACCTTATTATTATTATTATCTTTCCGCCAAATATACTAGATATTTTGCCTTTCTTAACCTGCAACTGAATCATAGAATCAGCGAAACTTGATCACACTTTTCGTAACATAAACAAGTTGCACTAAAGTTATTGTACCATATCTCTGAAAAAATTTAAAAACAACACCATCGCTAAGTCTGGTTCTTTAGCGTAAATAGCGCTATATAATAAAAATTAAAGATCTCTTGATAATGGTACCATGATGGTTACCGAAACCTGTGTCGAGTGTTTTATTATTAAAAAAAATTAAAATGCTTGTGCACAAGACCAATTCGTTTTCTTTAATTTTTATTATATTATATATACGCCCAAGAAAATTTTAGCTAATTTTAAACAAATAGTAACTAGCGCCAATCATCCCTAACTTCTGTTCGCACCTGGTGGCAGAAAAGATAATATTTTTAACCTTCAGAAACATAGAAGTTGATACCCCTCTAAATTAATTTTTAGTACATTAATATAAATAAATTATTAGATAAATATTGTAATTATTCTAGATATATAAAACTAATAAACTAAAGTTATAACATTTCTGACATCAATGGATACTTCCATCGTATGAGATAGATAATAAAAGTAAGCTAAAATAATTATGAGATATATAATAATAACCTATAATATTAGTAATAAGCTATAATAATAATGAGATATATAATAATAACCTATAGTAATAGTAATAAGCTATAATAATAATGAGATATATAATAATAACCTATAATAATAGTAATAAGCTGCCACAAGTAGGGACTGAACCCGGGCTCCTGTCGCTGCGAGGTGAAAGTGCTAATCACTTCATCACCTTGATATTATACTTTTGTAATACGTACGATTTTCCCGAAACGGCAAAGCGGGTGAAAAGTACCAATAATATTCTACCATTGACATCCAAAGTTTGAAACTTCCCCATCAATCCCCCCCCCGTGGCGTTAAAACTGACAATATGGTTCATTATATCGGTCATCAAACGCCTATTTCACGCTCCCCAAAAGTAAATGAACCGAAGTTATCAGACTGCTATACTCCCCATGTTTGAGGCGTTTTTCTTATGAAGTTACATTTTGACCTCGAATTGGAAATTTTCCTAGACCGAAAAAAAGGTTTGGTTTTTAAGAAACCATTTTATTTACATAGAAATAGCTATACCCACAATTCCCAAGTGCAATTTATCGCGTCAAAAGACGGGGATGGAAAAAAGCTTTTATTTGACTGGATTTTCTTATCATTCTCATAAGGAAAACGGCCTCCGATTCTGAGCGCTATTTCGATAACTTCGATTCATTTACTTCTGACGCTCTCTGATTGGCGGCTCTTGAACAACCACCACGGGCGATCCAAAGACAAACAAATCGACTTCCCACTATCTGCTTAGGATCTTCCTCTCAAACAACGTTTCCCGGTGGGGGATTATGTGGGCGAATTAAGCTCGATGTGGGTGCCATCTACGTACGAATGTCAACAATACTTTACGCTCTTCGACAAATATATTATTGCCTCTCGTAAGCTAAAAATCTGGTGGAGGCAGTTGACCATTGATTGGGTGGCTGTTTTGTGTTTGGCACTAGCAAGATATTTCTATTAATATATTGGTGAAATTCGTCTCGAATCATGGAAATCTGGCAAACATTAAAACCTAGTGCTTGGGTAACTGTAGCCGCGTAAACTGATTCATTTATTGGTTAAATTGTTGGTCAAACCATTGTACTGTATATGGTGAGACCATAGTTTTAATTTATAACAACGGCACTGCTTTAGCATGGCTAGATAGAAGGAACTAATACCAATCTAACGATGTATTAATTAAATTTTTATCGAGTGCCATTGATGAGTAATCAACTTTTCGCGGAGTGCCTTTCAAAGCTAGCGCCGCGGTGTATTCACCACCACCACCGATAACGTCAAGAGTGAAAATAACCGTTTATTCCCATTCGACCGAAATCCCATTCGACCGAAAGAATTTTAAAATGTAGCCCAATTGACGGGGTGATTTGGTATTTTATTTATAAGGTATGTACTATCGAAGATCCATGTTTAGGTTAGGTTAGGTTAGGTTAGGTTAGGTTAGAGTTGGTTAAGTTTACTATTTCAGTTTTGGTTCAGTTACTTTTCTTGACTAGGTGAAGATAAAAATATAATTCATGCTCATTCCATTTTATTTTCAAATAAATGCATAGTACAAAGATATTAAAATGGCATCGCTAAATTCATAGCTACTGCATCTAGTAGGGAGAGTGCTACTTCATTTTGAGATTAAGACGGAATAAATAATTATTATTGATGTATAAATACCCTCCTTTATTAGCTATCCGCTCCATTGCAAACGACTTCAGTAACTAAATTGAAAACATAGCAAAAGCCAATTTATATAGCAGCGTTCGGTCGAATGGGACACAAAAGCGTTCGGTCGAATGGGACACATAAAAGCGTTCGGTCGAATGGGACACATAAAAGCGTTCGGTCGAATGGGACACATAAAAACCGCACGTTTCGGCGGAATTCGGTCGAATGGGACACCTCAAAAACCGCCTCAATCCTTCTATAACTAGTTGGATGAGGCTAAAAAGAATCCTACAGTAGTCATTACCCCGAAATTGAAATAAACACATTATTGATCGCACACAAGTCCTATTTAAACAACCTAAGACTAGTCACAGTTGCGAGTCCTACTTAAGTATCTATATATGGTTTTAGTAGCGGGTGTGGCCGGCTTAGCTAGGAATTTTAGAATCCAGCGTATTTGAAATTTTTCCTAATTTCTTTAAGCAAGCACGTAGATTTAGAAAGTCTAAGGGGAGGGGAGAGACGGGTTATAACACAATCAGATGAAATCGCGAGCGCGAAATTTTTCGTAAGCAATAACGCATATTTAAAGTACTGGCTAGACTCGGGACGAGTGACAATGACATTTCCGCAAGTGTATCAAACGAAGTTTTTAAATACATTTGCGAGAAAATGATGATATAACAAAGAACAAAATTGATATTGTTTTGCAAAATTTAATATTTATATTGGAAAAGGATGATGTTAAAGTAGTAATTATTAAAATATGCAATTCTAGTATTTTGGCACATTATGTGTATAGCTAAAGTTTAATTTGTAGTATTGAATGTACCTTCAGATTAATATTCCCAACTCAATGCTTCTACCTAATTACGGTTATTAGTACCACCGTAGTTACACGAAGATGACGCTGGACTCGTGCATAATATTTTTGTATAGACTAGTATAATCTCTAGATTTTTTATATTCTTAAGTTTTGGCTTTGCTGGAAATTTTCTGCTCTAGGCGCAGGGCGGCCCCGCTCTTATTAATATATTTTACTGTGCTGCGTTGCACATATTTCAATTCATTTTTACGTCTTACTGTTTATTTCTTAATGTTGGGCTCCTTTCGTAAGAAAGGAATCGAGTCCTAAGGGGGAGGAGGGGTTGAACCCCCTAAACCTCCCTTATATACGTCCTTGTCTTTAAGCCTATGCCCAAGTTCGAACTTTTCGGTGAACAAAGGTTTCAACTCAAGTTCGTAAAACTTTCATAAGCCCTTCAAAAAGTTCAGGAGATTGCATTTGTTAAAACAAAATACGAAAGCGTTTGTTTGGTCAACGCGATGCGGAAATTGTTTCCCGCGTTGTACGATGTTTCAACCGCTTATAAAATGTATCCGTAATTTATTTTCTTTAACTTGATTTTTTATTTGAAGTACGATTTTAAAATTTCTTTCCAAATTTCTTTTTTCATATTGTATTATTTTTTCTGTAATTTTAATCTTGAAATTTCTAATTGCTTTTCCAGGATTCATTATTTTTAAAACAAATGATAATTTAAAAAAAATGAGGAGTTCGGTTTTAATTAAGTTTCTTGGAATTTCTAGCTCTGCTTAAAATGTGGAATAAAAATGTTTAAGTTAACAGTTTTAATAGGGATGTATTTCATTCTGATTAAGAAGAATTAATTTAAGTTCCCTAAATATATCAAATCAGCCTGGTAGCTCTGTGTTTCCCTAATTAATTTTCTACTTGGAAACGATAACATGGTGCAAACGGATCATTCCAACAGTCAAGAAAAATGTCTATTTTTGGTCTATTAACGCCCGAAAAAGGGCTCAGCTGCATCAAAAATATTTTTAGGGTGAAGAGTACATTTAGGCAAGGCCACCGAGAGCGGGCCTTGGCCCCAAGAGAGCCGTTACTAATGAAGATAAGTATACTTTTTCGGAGAAAGTAGTGGGAGAAGTATATCTGTTTTCTAGTCAAACTAGAGGTCGGCGTTTGAATAAGAAATTATACGATTGTTTATATTTATCCATAACCGAGAATTATTCAGAAATATTCGAAAAAAATGATTAATTTTGCATGTTAAATCGTTGTTTAATCGTATAATTTATTCGTATAAAACAAATAATACTAATTTTAATGATTAATTGAAATTTTTGCGGTTAATTTATTTGTTCCGCCGACCTCTAAGTCAAACACGGGCCCCGGGAATTTGTACAGCTTCGTAAAGAATCTTCGAAATCATCAACGTTAACGATAAAATCGACTAACGACGAGGTGCTTAACCTCTCAAATATTTCAACGAAATAATTTTCAAGAAAGTCAATTCCCGCGTACACGTAGACGTAGACGAAATGGTTGCTTGTTTAACCGTCAACAACACTAACACGCGAGTTGGGGAGAAAAAAATTTCAACGTAGTAAAAATAAAACAACATTTCTGTCTGAGTCACGGGCCAAAAAAGAAAGCGAAGTGGAACAGACGCCGACGAAAAATAAAATTGGCATCGAACACCCTGACGACACTCTCCGTGAAATACAGGGTGTTTACGGTTTCCCGATCAGGATATTTTTCTATATTATTATCCAGTATTACCAAAACTTTAAGATATCAGTTTCGATGAATCGGACACTCACAGAAATCCGAAATCAAGCCTAGATATCTTCAAAATCTCGAAATTTAGGAAGAAATCCGAAATCCAGCCTGGATATCTTCAAAATCTCGAAATCTGGCAAGAAATCCAGAAATCTGACCTGAAATCTCGAAAACCGACAAGAAATCCGAAATCCAGCCTGGATAACTTCAAAATTTGGCAAGAAATCTAGAAATCTGACCGGAAATCTTGAAAACCGACAAGAAATCCGAAATCCAGCCTGGATATCTTCAAAATCTCGAAATCTGGCAAGAAATCCAGAAATCTGACCTGAAATCTCGAAAACCGACAAGAAATCCGAAATCCAGCCTGGATAACTTCAAAATTTGGCAAGAAATCTAGAAATCTGACCGGAAATCTTGAAAACCGACAAGAAATCCGAAATCCAGCCTGGATATCTTCAAAATCTCGAAATCTGGCAAGAAATCCAGAAATCTGACCAGAAATCCGAAATACAGCCTGGATAACTTCAAAATTTGGCAAGAAATCTAGAAATCTGACCGGAAATCTTGAAAACGGACAAGAAATCCGAAATCCAGCCTGGATATCTTCAAAATCTCGAAATCTGGCAAGAAATCCAGAAATCAGACCAGAAATCCGAAATACAGCCTGGATAACTTCAAAATTTGGAAAGAAATCTAGAAATCTGACCGGAAATCTTAAAAACCGACAAGAAATCCGAAATCCAGCCTGGATATTTTCAAAATCTCGAAATCTGGCAAGAATTCCATTTATTTCTAAAATCGATAATTTTTGGCTGTGGTACGATATTTTGATTTTCAGGACCTGACAACGCTAGTTGCGGTATAGAATTACAATACGTGACCTAACGTAACTAAATGACCTCCTTGGATAATTTAGGTACGTCATTATAAAACCGGATAGGCAAAAAATTTCAATGAAAAATTTTAAAGAGCATACTCAAAAACGTATAAATTAAGTTGGTTCGAATCGAAAGTGACCTATTTGTGAGGTCATGAAAACAACCAGCTGTCACTAAAATAACTTTTGAGAAGCAATTTGAAACACCCTGTACATCTACACAGTCTTTCGTTATAAGTAACTTATAACCGTATTAGCCGCAAAAACCTCGGTTTATTACAATGTATAAAATCACAGACTATGAATTCGTTGGTCATTGCCAAAAGGAAGTAACTAAAAAATACGTTTAGCTTTTAAGAAAATTGGGTTATTTTTTGTATAAAAGGTTTGTGCTGCAAAATGTTGGCCTTTAAAGGTTTTATAACTTCCGAAACGTTCGAAGACCTACAACAATTTGAGGGACAAACCACTAAGCCGAAATGGCAAAAGATATCGTAGAAAGCGCCGAACATTCCAACCCTTTGGGCAGGCCGACAGAAATACTGGAGGTTCCATTTCCTTTACAATGAATGGAATGCGTTGTTACCACCATTTCACAGAAAAATTATTTATCAGATACTTTAAAAAATTTAATTATCTCATTTTTGGATAAATGAAAAAATTACCTCGTTTTTGGATAAATGAAAAAATTACCTCGTTTTTGGATATATGAAAAATAATTACCTTGTTTTGGATAAAACCAAAATAATTACATCGTTTTGGATAAATAAAAAATAATTACCTCGTTATGGATAAATAAATAATTATTACCTCGTTTTGGATAAATAAAGAATTACCTCGTTTTGGATAAAACCAAAATAATTACCTCGTTTTTGGATAAATAAAATAATATCCTCATTTTTGGATAAATAAAATAATATCCTCATTTTTGGATAAATAAAATAATATCCTCATTTTTGGATAAATAAAATAATATCCTCATTTTTGGATATATAAAAAAAAATTATTTTATTTATCTAAAAATGAGGTTATCATCTCATTTTTGGAAAAATAAAAAATAATTACCTCATTTTTCTGAAAAATCTAAATTACGTAATTTTTGTACAAAAAACAGTCTAAATTACCTCATTTTTGTAAAAACAACAGTCTAAATTACCTAATTTTAGTAAAAAAAACAAAAAATATAAATTACCTAATTTTTGTAAAAACCAAGTCTAAATTACCTCATTTTTGTAAAAACCAAGTCTAAATTACCTCATTTTTGTAAAAAAAACCAGTCTAAATTACCTCATTTTTTGTAAAAAAAACAAAATGTCTAAATTACTTCATTTTTGTAAAAAAAAACAAAGTCTAAATTAACTCATTTTTGTAAAAAAAACAAAAAGTCTAAATTACCTCATTTCTGGAGAAAAATCTGAATTACCGATTTTTTCGTAAAAAATTCAAGTTACCCAATTTATTTCAAAAAGTTAAAGATTCCCAATTTTCTTTTGTAAAACGTCGAAATTACATAATTTTTGTGAAAGAAATTGTAGTTACTATATTTTGGCACTCGGTTAGCGTAGCACTAGAGTACGCGAACCTTAGACTAAAACGTAGAAAACCAAATTTTTCGCATAGAAGATCAAATATACTCGGGCAATTCTAGACTCATTTAAAAATCATTTGACTGTGGAAATCTGGCCGACAAATAGCTTGTTGCCGATCCCGAACTGCACTCGATGCTTCGTTTAAAAGGTATTTAAGGACGCAATTCAACGCCCCGACGAAAGTTACATTTGTAATCCATTCAGGACGCAGTTTCCAAATTCCGCCTGGTGATTTATTTCGCTTAATCCCCTTTTAATTGTTGTTCAGACTTCGGACTCGAGCTTGGGATTAAATTTTCATACTACCGACCTCAATCGCAAACAAGTTGCCAAAAGGCAAAATATAATCCGGCACTTTTTTACAATTTAATTCTTAATTTTAAATTAATATTAAAATATTCAATTATTGATATTAAATTAATTCTTAATTTTAAAATAATATTAAAATTTTCAATTATTGATATTAAATTAATTCTTAATTTTAAAATAATATTAAAATATTCAATTATTGATATTAAATTAATTCTTAATTTAATATAATATTAAAATATTCAATTATTGATATTAAATTAATTCTTAATTTTAAAATAATATTAAAAGTTTCAATTATTGATATTAAATTAATTCTTAATTTTAAATTAATATTAAAATATTCAATTATTGATATTAAATTAAATCTTAATTTTAAAATAATATTAAAATATTCAATTATTGATATTAAATTAATTCTTAATTTAATATAATATTAAAATATTCAATTATTGATATTAAATTAATTCTTAATTTTAAAATAATATTAAAAGTTTCAATTATTGATATTAAATTAATTCTTAATTTTAAATTAATATTAAAATATTCAATTATTGATATTAAATTAAATCTTAATTTTAAATTAATATTAAAATATTCAATTCTTGATATTAAATTAAATCTTAATTTTAAAAAATATTAAAATATTCAATTATTGATATTAAATTAATTCTTAATTTTAAAATAATATTAAAATATTCAATTATTGATATTAAATTAATTCTTAATTTAATATAATATTAAAATATTCAATTATTGATATTAAATTAATTCTTAATTTTAAAATAATATTAAAAGTTTCAATTATTGATATTAAATTAATTCTTAATTTTAAATTAATATTAAAATATTCAATTATTGATATTAAATTAAATCTTAATTTTAAATTAATATTAAAATATTCAAATATTGATATTAAATTAAATCTTAATTTTAAATGAATATTAAAATATTCAAATATTGATATTAAATTTCAATTTAATTCTAATATAATTTTAAAATTACGCTTTTAAGTTTAACATTCATCCCCCACTAGATAGAGGGCTCCATTTTACTAGAACAGACAACGACGAAGAGGAAGCGAAAGGGAATATATATGCTCTCCCTCTAAGCCATGGGAGTAGCTTGGCAGATATCGAAGGGCCGGTCTACCTTTGCCAATAGTGTCGACCAAAAGGAAATTTGTCGCTTTATTAAAGTATAATTTCGGCCGCACCCAGGATGCGCCGGACTTATAGAAAATACGATTTTAAAAAGGATTAGATAAAAGTGGTTTTCAAACTCAAAGGCTTGGCTTTATTTTAAGAATTCCGAAGTTTTTCTTTACAAGATAATGTTCTTAAAATAAGTGGACTTTCGCGTCAACTTCGCGCACCCTAGCTTTCTAGATTTTTAGCCAGGATTTTTCGGCTAAGATTGTATCAGAAGTAAATAATACTTCACTGAATAGAGAAATATCTATCTAGATGATAAAAGTGAGACACGTTTATTTGGAAGTAAAAGAAATACAATTAAATTAAAAAAATTGCAGTTGAAAATTTATTAATTATTATAAATAAATTATTAATTTATTTCAGGGTTGGATGATTGAAATCAATTTGGTTTAAGGGGGAAGAATACAGTAAAAGCCTCGTTTTCGTTCAAGCTGAACGTTTCTGTTTTAACAATTACATAATTGAATTATATTTTTCTTATTAGGCTGAACCTTCCTCTAGTGCTTAAAATAATTTTGTGAATTATAATATTAATAGTTAGCGAGATATAAGGTCCTAACTAAAGGGTAGTTTGCGCGCTTGCCCAGCTTGTTTAGCTCCGGGGGTCCAAATTAAAACTTAATAACTTAATTATTTCTAAATTTAAAATTGTCAACATTATCTTAAGCACTAAACAAGAGGCTGTTCTACACTTAAATATTAATTTTATAAGTTAAAATTCAAGATTAAAAGAGTTCAGCTTGAAATAGCGCGAAATTAGACAATGGCCACTGTAGTCTTCCCCCTTAATACATACAATGTAATTCAATGGAGGAATAAAAAATGGCAAAAAACAGGTTCTGAGCAAACTAAAATATTAAATAGTAATAAAATTTATTTGAGATTTCATTTAATTAAAGATTAGCTAACTGATCAAAGTAAAATATCCGTTAATTGTACAGGAAAAGAGCCCTCGATAAGAGCCATTCATTGTATCAATTAAAGATTTATTGATTTATCCCCAGTTCTAAACAGTTTTTTCCGAAAACGTAATTAATTTTCTACTTGAATAGTATTTTAAAAAAGAAGTCAGAATTTGAGAATCGAAATGTTAAGTTAATAAGAACCAGCTATGCACTGCATTGCAGAGAGTTATAAAACACGTGAATAGGTAGAATAGTCCAGAATGAACAGGGATAAATACTCTAACCCCTAAACCAATTTTAAGAAACTAAAAAACTTACAATTAACTCGTACCAATCAGTTTTCGAGCAAACATTAGGACACGAATCTCGGACCAAATATATATCTTCGAGTAAATCTATTTGGTCCGAAATTCGCGTGTTTATGTTTGCTCGAAAACTTATTGGTAAGAGTTAATTGTAAGTTTTTTTTAATTTCTTCAAATTGGTTTATCGGTTAGAATATTTATCCCGTTTTCTTCTGGACTATTCTACCAATTCGCATGGTTACCAACCTTTTTTCCTAGTCGAACCTTTATCGCACCAAAATTAGCGGGTTAATAAAATCCGATAATAAATTTAAAAGATTTGGAATTTTTTTTCCAAAAACAAAATGTAATTATATTTGTGAACAAATAGTCCAAATAGCGGTTTTAAATATCTATCACGCTCAGTAGAAAACTAAAATAAACTGAAAACTATATCACTCTTCCGTTATTCATTTGACTAGATCAAATTATTAGATTATTTGTTTAAACTTTTCAAAAATACGGACCCATAGTTTCCAGTGTAAGTATTTTGGTGCTAAACTTTGCCGCAACATAGCAGAAAATCCTTCAGATTCACATGTTATTTTCAATGGAAAAATCCGAAATCATGTTGTCAAAAACGTTTTCGGTTGCCATGGCTAAACGAAAGACTGTCGCAACTTTTCCCTTGCAGGTTTTTAAGGTACATGGAGGTGTACACTATACCCGAGTTTGAACAAAATCGGTGATTATCACCTCGGGTCGTCTCCTTGTAAGAGGTACAGAGTTACGCACTTCATGAATGACATTTAAACTAAATTGGTTTCATATTATAATATACAGGGTGTTTCGAAAGTTTATGAATAAAATTTAAGGAGTTGTAGGGGGTGAGTTGAGAAGTATGCCTGTTTTTTGTCCATTTTCCTACGATGAGTTAAAAGAAAAACCAATCAGCAGTGAAATGCAAACATTATGGTTTGGGTTCGTGTGATAGGTGAAAAAGGACTTTGTAAACAAATCGAGGTAACCAGTGTAAAAAAGTAAACTTTAACAGTATTTAAAGTCCCTGCTGCTTGGTTTTGCGCTTGTTGCAGCCTACTTCCAGGGGCTAGTAGGCCACACTTTGAAGCTCTCTGGCGCTCTTTTCACTCATCGTAGGAAAATGGGGAAAAACAGGCATACTTCTCAACTCACCCCCTACAACTCCTTAAATTTTATTCATAACCTTTTGAAACACCCTGTATAAAAGAAGGAAAAAAGTCAAATCTATAATAAGAAAACATTATTTATGTAAATTTGTACTCTTTAAGGCAAACATTCTGAACCCCCATAAATTTCCCTGATTTCCTGCATTATTTCCAGGTTTGTATGAACCCTGTTTTAATTGATAACTTCGAGCATGCTTTGGATTCTATTTCCCGTGCCCATCCACCAATTTAATTATACTTAGAGAGAATGCCTATGTTGAGACAAGAATCGTCTCAATTAGGAGGTGGGCAAAATTGTGAGCGCTCTTTTTTGAAAATCATCTCGAAACGATCGAGCACTTCAAATACGAAGGTCAGTTGATCTTGTTCAGCGAGAAAGCCTAGAAAGGAAATGTTCGCTCAGTCAGTGATTGTTCACGGCGTGGTGAGCGAAAAATTAAAAAGTAATATTTTTAGTAGATTTATTTTATTAAATAAACGCATAGAATAAGCAAATCGACTAGAAAATATTATTTTTAATTTTATCTCACCCCGCTGTGAGCGAATACCGGGAAACAGACTACCCCGCAGCGTTGCCAGGTGTACTTTAATTATCGCACAGTGCGATAATTTCATCGACATTTTTAGGGCGTACTATAATTTTCATGGCGTACGATATCGTACCATTATTTCGATAGTTCTGCTTCAACGTACGATTTAAATTTTATTATTCATTTATATAACTTCTACTTAAAAATGAATGATATACATTTTCTGCCGAACGTGCTACGTAGTCCTGACTGAGTTTATTACTCCTAGCTGTAACCGCTGCTCTCCGTGAGACTCCGACGGAATTGACGTTTATACAGGGTGTTACGGTAAGGGTACCGAAACTTTCTGTATGCATTCTATGGGTCTCTATGAGTAAAAAATGTCCAATAAACAGGGGTCCTAAAGTGCTTCGTTTCAGAGATATGGGCTCCCAAAAAATACCCAAAAACACCGGACACAGCCTTGAATCTGGCAAACAATATTCTTCCTTGAACCAAATTGTTTTCATTAAACTATCAATTGTTTTTTATACGTGAGGCGAGAAACTTTAATACCAAGTGGCAAAAGATCATTAATGTCCTTTTAGAAGTAAAATGAGTTTGAAGACAAATACAAGCCATTTTAATTTATTGATACGATTTTAATTATTCAATCTAAAGATACAAATGTCATAAAAATTCTAAAGGAATGTTTTTAAAATTGTAGCTAATTTTACTTCTAAAAGAACATTAATGAACCTTTGCTACTTGTTAATAAATTTTATCACCTCACGGATAAATAACAATTGATAGTTTAATGAAAACAATTTGGTTCAAGGAAGAATATTGTTTGCCAGATTCAAGGCTGTGTCCGGTGTTTTTGGGTATTTTTTGGGAGCCCATATCTCTGAAACGAAGCACTTTAGGACCCCTGTTTATTGGACATTTTTTACTCATAGAGACCCATAGATTCAGTGAGCAATCAATGACTGAACGATTTAACTGTCGCTCAGCCCGACAGTGGCGTATATAAGGCCCCCGCAAACGCAGGAGGGCCACAGGGCTTCAGGGGCCCCTAAATTCCTATCAAATAATATGCTAGATAGCGAATTAAGACCAGAAAAGAGTTTCGCGGGGGGGGGGGGGGTGCTAGGTTGTCTTAGCTACACCACTGAGCCTGACTTTTGTCCCCGACCCCGACCCCGACCCCGACTGTCGCCAACTAAGTCGGGGTTTTTCATTTTTCGGGGTTATGTTTTTGTAGTGTAACTTTAAATTTTCGCGCCAACGCACCCCGCTAAAATCCTAAAACTAAATATAAAATATCTAGGTTCCTTCTCTCCCTTTTTTCGTGCGCGACAATAGAATGATCCGAATGAGCTTCGGCTGATGCCGCTGACGTAGTTCTCGTTTGACAATTAACTCCCACTTGAGTCGCTTTTTTAAGTTTCACTTTCATAATTGCCGTTGTTTCGGGCTCTCTCAGTCTCAGCTAAGGAGTGTGCAGTTACAACGTTTGGATATGACTTGTGAATTTATGAAACCACTTACTTAAACAATTGCCTAAGCTATAGACCCCTATTTTAATATCTACCTATCTTATCTATTGTTACTATTACTAATAGTCTCTACTCTCTATGCTCAGTAAAATTGGGGTAATTTTTATAACTTTTCTATTCGTAATAAATACAAAGAAATTTCCATCCCCGACCCAGACTTGTTTTTCGCGGGGTTAGACCCACCCCGACCCCGACCCCGACCCCGACCCCGACTTTACTTTGACCCCGTACGAACACTAGATGGCACGCTCTAAAAAAGTCGCATCATACTCGAGAAAAAAAATTAAAATTACTAGCAGCGGTAATTGTCCCTCTTGGGGTTGGTGGTCTGTGTTTGGAGTGAAAGAAAATAAAATCATCTGGCGTGACCGCTCGCTCAATTGATCAACCGAATGAGAAAATTCTGAGCATCCATTTTTGGAAGTTGTTCACAATATTTGCCCACCTCTCAATATAGAGACACCTAATGGTCAGTCTCCATAAGTATAAATAAATATATTTCTGGACAAGTCATGTCGGGTATTAGGTAATTAGCGCCAATGACCCTTAGCTTCTGATAAACCTGGTGGCAGAAAGATGAAATTACGAAATCCAGCCCTAAATATGGAACTTTAAGCTCCGGTCAAATAGTGAACTTCTCCGCAATGCGCATACATCTCCGAAACCGAATACAGTAACAAGGCTTAAAAAACGTCAAAAAAAAAGGGATGTTTTTGGAGCGTAGACGAAATAGCCCTATTTTTTACGAATCGAAACGACGCCAGCGTCGCCAGGCTGCCTAAACCGACAAACAAATTATGCCATATACAAAGGACACGACAGTTCGGCAAACTGGCGTTACGACATCAAAACAAATTCAAAGATATATATTTTCATAAACGAGGTATAGTTTCGCATTGTGAAAATGGAGATTTTTCATATTTTGTAGGCATTTAAATTAGGATTGATTTGTTATCGTATGTAACGCGAACTGAAATATGCACTCTAGCTTTTAGAGCTAGGCCGCTGATATTTGCTTTTAAACTTTTATTATTTTGTAAAAATATGGGGAAAATACCCAAAAACATTTGTTACTTTTACCTAGGATCAACCAACACAGCACCCCCCACAAGGAGAACGCAACCCGTCAAAAGTCGTGCATTTTCTTGCGTACAATTTTCATTGGTTAGACGCTTTAGCGCCTGCTGCCGTCGGAAGGGGAAAATTCGGAAATTGTCTTCCCCTTTCCGTAAAACGTGCAGCGTAAAGGTTCGTCCAATGGAATTTGTACACAACACTGCGTTAGCGTGTTTAAAGGCTAGCTGCGTTCTCCTTGCGTTTGTTGCTCCAAGCTTTTACAGACTACTTTGTGATAGACTGATATTTTGTTTATTTTGTAAAATAAATATTAGACTAGGTTATTTTTCCAAAAATTAATTAACAAAGGCGTGTAAATGGTACATTTTAAATATCTTCTTCGACGCGTATATCGCCTGAACGTAGCGCCATCTTTAGCATATTCAGAGTAAAAATACTCGTCAATATTTACATTCAATTTACTTTATTAACTATGGATATACGAATTAATTAAAAGTTGAGGTTTAAAGCAAGTGTCGGCTTAACGTGAAGGAGCTCTTTGGGTCTATAGATGTCGCTAGCGTCGAAATCAAAAAGGCGGGTACTATAGGTACCCCTCGCGTTGATTGGATCGTTTGTAAATTGGTCAATAACATAAATTACAGCAATTGTAAACAATATTTTTACACGGGATATATAATTTAGGTTAAAGTTCACGAAATAAAGTATAAGTTGTCTAATTATAATACTCTAAAATGGCTCTCTGACGACGTTATCAATTGGCTATTTTGAAGTTCAGCTTCCTTTGTCGTTAATAGATGGCACCACGCTTTCCACTAAAGTCGCTTTTTTCGAAGAATCGGTTAGATTTTGTAATATTTGAGTATCGCGCCTTAAAAAGCTTAAACTAATTAGTGTAATATTTATCGATAGATGGCGCTCGGAGATTTACTATTTGACTTCCGTTCCTGGCTTCCGGTTTAAATGATATATATATAGCCTTAATATACACGAACCTTGATATATAGCCTTGTAAAATATGAGAAATCTCTCTCTCTCTCCTTAATAACTATATAATAAAGAAATATGCTTTTATAATTGATCGGCCTCGTTATACTTCAGATTCATGGCCATTTCTAATAACAGCGGATTTTTCATAATACAGGTGGCAATGATAGACCCACCACTTGCTTTAATCAAGGAGTATATCTATATTGTTTTAATTCACTCTAACATAGCAATACAGTGCGAAGCTACGACAGTTCTAACTCCATCTAGTGTCAGACGCAAAGACAAAACATTCGCAGGGTTTCACCTAAAAACGTAGTGTCGTAAAATCAAACGCCACTCCCTAATATTCTTTCCGTCGAGTACGAACGCGGCCCAAAGTGAGAACAAAATGAGATAAATCGAGCCAGTACGTCGCGCATTCACGAGAGGTCGGTCTGATGGATACCTACCACCAAAAGAGCAAAAATGTACGCCTCCTTTAAGCCGATCGACGATATTAGCAACTACGCTGTTGGAAATAGGCTTTGGCTTTGTAGCTTTTATAGGCGACATCAAAAGTGTACAGGAGACACATCAAAAGTGTACAGGAGACACATCAAAAGTGTACAGGAGACACATCAAAAGTGTACAGGAGACACATCAAAAGTGTACAGGAGACACATCAAAAGTGTACAGGAGACACATCAAAAGTGTACAGGAGACACATCAAAAGTGTACAGGAGACACATCAAAAGTGTACAGGAGACACATCAAAAGTGTACAGGAGACACATCAAAAGTGTACAGGAGACACATCAAAAGTGTACCGGAGACACATCAAAAGTGTACCGGAGACACATCAAAAGTGTACCGGAGACACATCAAAAGTGTACCGGAGACACATCAAAAGTGTACCGGAGACACATCAAAAGTGTACCGGAGACACATCAAAAGTGTACCGGAGACACATAAAAATTCAGAGAGGGTTCAATGCCCCCCTTGTCCCACCCGAATGACGCCCCTGCCCGCGATGGTAAATGATTTAAACAAATAGCATTGAACAGTAAAGGGATATAGATACTTCTCGCTAAGAGAGATATTTATATACTTCTGAAAACACCGATACTTTGAAGGAGTTACGAAGAAGAGATTCGAAAGAAATATTCCGAACAACGGAGACCTCTTCGGTCTTCCCTGACCTCCGAATGGCAGTTGTATAGCAACTTGTATAACAATGCAACTTCCGTTAAGTCTGCGCAAATTATTCTTTTGTTGAACAACCAGAAAAAGTACGAGTTACCCGAAGTTCATAAAGGTAGGAATATTAAATTTTTAATGGTATTCATTAGATAAAAGTTTCATTTACTGCCATCGGTTTCCTGACCGAATTTAGTTTCGTCTTTTCACGATAGGTGGCGGTACAGGATGGATTTTTTTTAAATTTTAGCTTCGTTGAAATTTAATTGTACGTTTTTTACAGACCAATAAGATTTACGGTAGTATTTGATAAAATGTCTCTTTAAACCTTAAAAGTAAGTACCATATTGTTACAATGACGCCGAAACTGGTGGAGGGCAACTTTGGTCAACACGTCATATGACGCAAAACGTTGCATTGTTAATAGAAAGAATATAAGAGGAATAGCAACTTAGTAGATTTACCTTCTTAGGGTACTTTAGGCCTATAAATTTGCGATTAAATTATGACTTAAAGCAAGTCGCGGCTCTATCGAAAAAAGTAAAACCAAGTTTTAAAAAATGTTTCTAAAAGCGCTTCTAGGTGGCAGCACCATCCTGGGACTTAAGGTGAAAGGCGAGTTGTTTGCCATCGATTAGCTTCACGAAACCACGTGATTAATAAGTTGCTAATCACGTGATTCTGAAAAGCCAATCACCGCGAGAAGCTCCCAATTTTCCACACCTTTTAGGCTAAAATTTCATGCTAACTCAACTTTGTTTTGATTAATACGCTAACGACATCTAGTGCGAGCGAATGCAACTAGACAGGAGTCGCCACTTGCTTAAAGTCTCGTTAATTGAAGTATATTTAGTAAACGGAAAACAGCCTTTGGCTAGAGTTGCTATTTCTCTGGTATATTTTCTACAACAATACACAAAATGGCCTTAATAGTAATTTTTATTTATGTTACTCTTTTCAATAATACTTCAGGCAATCCAAATAAGCAATGTAAGGAGAGCAATTTCGACCTACTCCGAGACAATAGACGCTTCAATAAAATCGATTCAATAATTGGCTGGAAGTATTAATACACACAGCCTGGACGTGCAAGCTACTCTTAATATATAGTCTTTGCCGCTTAGGCTTAAAGCGGTGCTAGAAATAACGGTTGGTTTTCAAAATAGTCAAATGACGACGCAAAAGAGTGGCGTTAGGCCTAACGGAGATTTTTTGCGTCGTGATGTTCTCGGCCTTATGAGAAATGAAAAACAGTGGCGTTAGGCCTAACGGAGCTTTTTTTGCGTCGTGACGTTCTCGGTCTTATGAGAAATTAAAAAAAGTGGCGTTAGGCCTAACGGAGATTTTTTGCGTCGTGATGTTTTTAGAAGCCTTATGAGAAATGAAAACCAGCCTATTTATTGGCGAACCTGATTCAGTCCATTTGACTCGAGTATGGATCGTACATGCAGTTGGGTTCTTTGGCTAGCGAGGCTTATTTAAGTTATTTGGTAAGCGAGCAACCGAAAATATTTAGTCGAACGATTTCTCTTTGGCTAAATAAGGAGGAAGCTAAAAGATAAAAATGTTGATTGAAGCGTCTATCCCAGGCAACAATTTACTCAGAACTTGACGTGATGAGTCGAAAGTATACGCTTAATAAACAAACCAGCCTCTACTAACCTTGAACGATGCAAAACAATGTAAACAAAATATTCCAAGGTAAACCGCACCGTGAAAATCACGACGATGCGAAAACAAACAAAATCTTCTCTATACCGTGAAACTCGTTAAGCCGTTACTTGAATATTCACAAAAACAATTTGAAAAATTCCAACGGGAACGTACGTAATTTTTCGACGTCCTTCGCGATTCGCGACGAATCTCGGAAAAAAATAAAAGTATTATTACATTATTTTTTTATTCGTTGTTTAAGAGTTCCAAAAAAAATATATATAGATATTTATATATATAAAACGTACGAATCTAGATGGTTTAATTGGCGCCAACCCGACTGTGTGCAATAGAGGGAATGCAAAAAATATACTCGCGCAGATAAAACGAGAACAATTGGTTCGACTCGTTCAATAACGATAACAAAATAAGTGTACCTGAAGTACATTATTAAAGGATAAACTGGCATCGTAATGGGTAGAGGGGACGAGGGTGAAGTTTGTCGGGCAAAAGCGGGGTTACCAATGCCAACTGGACAGTGACTTCGTCGTGCGGCTTTTATCTGGATTTGCATCAAATTAGTTCGATAAGCTTTCCTGGTAATCCTACGCGATTTTATCCCAGTCAATTGTCGATAAACTTAATCCCTAATAGTGAAATAATTATTATTCCACAAAAGCGGTATAGTTAGGATCAAGCGAAGTTCAATGGAACTAACCAAAACCCTTCGCGACAGAAACGACACCTTACAGCTAACAGGAAAATCTTTCAATTTAAATTTTTTCCTGTATATTTTTAGTTACATTTCAATACATTTTTTAAATCAAAGTCTGTTTTTGTGGGAATTTCAAGCATTTTTTTTTTCAAGAATTTTGTGGATTTTTCAAAGGGAATGCAATTTTTGCAGGATTTTGAAATTTTTTGTGTAATGTAAAACTCAATTTTCTGTGGGTATTTCTAAGATTGAAAATATTTTTGTTTTTTTTGTACTCGAATTGGTTGGATTTTTGTGGCAGAATTTGTTAGATCCCAAATGCTATTTTCTGTGGATTTTTTTAAGGATTTAATTATTTTTTTAATGTTTTCAGAGATTATCAATTTTTTTAATGTTTCCTATATAGTCTTAGTCGATAATTCAAAATAACGGTCAAAAACGCCGCCGATCAGTTTAGTAGAATATTTTCGGCGGCGTAATCGTCGGCCATTTTCGGTATGGAGATACAGGCCGGAAGGCAGGCAAGGCTGCCAGATTTCGATAGACCGAAAACGGCCAACTCTCTCAAATGTTTTCGTTTTCAAAACGAAAATTTTGCGGCGTAGCTAAACACGGGATTGGTTGGTATTGGAGCATGCGCAGAGACCAATTTTTAACTGTCGCCGAGTAACAAATATCTAAATCGTGATTCTTCGTAGAGCACGTGGCGCCATCTAAGTAAACTAACCGTTATATTTCGGGAATAAAAGCTAGACAAAATGGTTGTTTAACTGTAAATTTACCTATAACTTGAATTCTTTAAATTAAAATACAAATTATTAATTGAGATCAATCGTAATACACGTGAAAAACGGTTGAAATGACTTCAGTGACAATTAAAGTCGCGAAGCGGGGAGGCTGGCAGCCATGCTGTCACGAAACGTTTCCCCTTTTTTCGTACCCTCAAATTCAAAAACCCTTCAGAGGCTGGGAAGCCGTTGGAATTTATTTTACCGTCTATTGGTGTTTTTTTTTTACGATTTGTGGAATTTGTAAAATTTTTCTTTGATCATAAAACCGAGCATAAAACCAACTAGAATTTGAAATTATTGGATTAAAAGATATTCTATAGATTTCTTTTTCTATAATAAGGACTTCAAAATCTGGATTTTTAAATATGGTTTTGATGAACATAATCTGTGGTTACGTCATCTGCATTTAAAACTGAATTCGACGGAAAACATGACGAAATCGCAGCCGAAAATAGTTCGTTTTATTTAACCAACGTTACACCTAGGAGCAACAAACGCAAGGAGAACGCAGCTAGCTTTTAAACACGCTCACGAAGGGTTGTGTACGAATTTCATTGGACGAGCGGCACGAGCCTTTACGCTGAACGTTTTACGGGCGGGGGGAAGACAATTTCCGAATTTCCCCCTTCCGACGGCAGCAGGCGCTAAAGCGTCTAGCCAATGAAAAACGTACCCAAGAAAATCCACGACTTTTGACGGCTTGCGTTCTCCTTGTGTGGGGTGTTGTGTTTGTTGCTCCTAGGTTACACCGATAATTTTCCGTCGTATTTAAAACCAGATTAGTATTTCACGCTGAGTTTACGTTGGACGGAAAAAATGACATAATCAAAGCGGTAAATAATTCCTTATTCAATTTACCGCAAACCCCCAACATTACGCCGATAATTTTCCGTCGAATTTAAAACCAGATTAGTATTTCAAGCTGAATTCCCGTTGGACGGAAAAAATGACATAATCAAAGCGGAAATTAATTCCTTATTCAATTTACCGCAAACCCCCAACATTACGCCGATAATTTTTCGTCGAATTTAAAGCCAGATTAGTATTTCAAGCTGAATTCACGCTCAACGGAAAACATGACGAAATCACAGCGGAAAATAGTTCCTAATTCAATTTACCGCAAACACCCAACGTTAAGCCGCTAATTTTCCGTCGGATTTAAAACAGATTAGTATTTCAAACTGAACTCACGTTGGGCGGAAAACATGACATAAAGCGGAAAATAATCCCTCATTAAATTTACCGCAAATCCCCAACGTTACACCGATAATTTTCCGTCGAATTTAAAACCAGATTAGTATTTCAAGCTGAACTCACATTGGGCGGAAAACATGACATAATCAAAGCGTAAAATAATTCCTAATTCAATTTACCGCAAATCCCCAACATTACACCGATAATTTTCCGTCGAATTTAAAACCAGATTAGTATTTCAAGCTGATTTAACGCTCGACGGAAAACATGACGAAATCACAGCGGAAAATAGTTCCTAATTCAATTTACCGCAAACACCCAACGTTAAGCCGCTAATTTTCCGTCGGATTTAAAACAGATTAGTATTTCAAACTGAACTCACGTTGGGCGGAAAACATGACATAAAGCGGAAAATAATCCCTCATTAAATTTACCGCAAATCCCCAACGTTACACCGATAATTTTCCGTCGAATTTAAAACCAGATTAGTATTTCAAGCTGAACTCACATTGGGCGGAAAACATGACATAATCAAAGCGTAAAATAATTCCTAATTCAATTTACCGCAAATCCCCAACATTACACCGATAATTTTCCGTCGAATTTAAAACCAGATTAGTATTTCAAGCTGAACTCACATTGGGCGGAAAACATGACATAATCAAAGCGTAAAATAATTCCTAATTCAATTTACCGCAAATCCCCAACATTACACCGATAATTTTCCGTCGAATTTAAAACCAGATTAGTATTTCAAGCTGATTTAACGCTCGACGGAAAACATGACGAAATCACAGCGGAAAATAGTTCCTAATTCAATTTACCGCAAACACCCAACGTTAAGCCGCTAATTTTCCGTCGGATTTAAAACAGATTAGTATTTCAAACTGAACTCACGTTGGGCGGAAAACATGACATAAAGCGGAAAATAATCCCTCATTAAATTTACCGCAAATCCCCAACGTTACACCGATAATTTTCCGTCGAATTTAAAACCAGATTAGTATTTCAAGCTGAACTCACATTGGGCGGAAAACATGACATAATCAAAGCGTAAAATAATTCCTAATTCAATTTACCGCAAATCCCCAACATTACACCGATAATTTTCCGTCGAATTTAAAACCAGATTAGTATTTCAAGCTGATTTAACGCTCGACGGAAAACATGACGAAATCACAGCAGAAAATAGTTCCTAATTCAATTTACCGCAAACACCCAACGTTAAGCCGCTAATTTTCCGTCGGATTTAAAACAGATTAGTATTTCAAACTGAACTCACGTTGGGCGGAAAACATGACATAAAGCGGAAAATAATCCCTCATTAAATTTACCGCAAATCCCCAACGTTACACCGATAATTTTCCGTCGAATTTAAAACCAGATTAGTATTTCAAGCTGAACTCACATTGGGCGGAAAACATGACATAATCAAAGCGTAAAATAATTCCTAATTCAATTTACCGCAAATCCCCAACATTACACCGATAATTTTCCGTCGAATTTAAAACCAGATTAGTATTTCAAGCTGATTTAACGCTCGACGGAAAACATGACGAAATCACAGCGGAAAATAGTCCCTAATTCAATTTACCGCAAACACCCAACGTTACGCCTCTAATTTTCCGTCGAATTTAAAACCAACTCGATTCACACTGAACGGAAAAAGCCGTGCGGAAAATCATATCCAAAATACCATTTTCCGCTAACGTCCAATTTAAGCCATGAAATTTCCGTCGAGTGCGAAACCAACCTTCGGCTGCGAAAAAGCGTAATTTAAACAACGATTGCCACTCACAAATGAGTTATCGCGCTAGAACACAATGCAAATAGGAAAAACCCTCCGATGCGGAATATCGGGTCTGGCTTCCTTCGTCCGAGATTGCAGCAGAAAAAGGAAAACATCAATCCGACTTTTAATACTCTTCCAGAGATAAGATATTTCTTTCGTTTTGAGAGTCTCTTGAAATAATCTTAAATAATGGCTTTGATACTTATAGATTTCCGTTTCTCTAAACATCGTAAGTCCCGGGAGATATTTCTGCCTGGTTTTTTAAAGAGATGACTAAGATATTTTTATATTACAAATATTAGTTCCGATTATATAAACGTTTGGGGGATGTGCATTTGGATCAAAATGCAGGCTAATTTACTTTTGCAAAAAATAGCTTAGATAAAATTTATTTCTTAGTTATTTATATTGACAAAATCTCTAAAATGTCTCTATACTGAATCGTTGTTCATATTACTATAAGTATTTGCTTTAAATGTATTTATTTATCCTTAGGGAAAATGACTATGCTGAGTGACTTCGAAACAAAACGGGTTTTTTCCAAAAAGCCCAACCCAGTGGGTTTTTAATGTTTTTTTTTTCATTTGGGTGAGTTTTTTTTTAGTATACAATTTGCATATTTGTATTAGACGATATGTAAAAGTATACAAATAGAGTAATATCGGCGTGACGTATGTCGACGTCAACCACGCTTTTTCCTATAGATAAAAAACTGCCCTCAAAATGGCGGCCATAGCCCAAAGCTACAGAGCGATACTACTCTATACTGCAAAGCTGAACCAAAGGACTGGTAGAAGTACCAAGTTATAAGTTTATAGTTGACAAGCCAGTGAACTTGGTAAAGTTTATATCACATTACAATTAAGTCGAAGATATATATTAAAGTGGTCATTGCACATTGAACAAGTTGGTTTTTCATTAAAAATCTGAGATTTTAAAGTTAGGTTTATAAGGTGCCCATCTCTGAGTGAGAGGGAGCGTACACTTCATTTAGAAAATTGTAAACACGTTAGATCCGAGTTCGTACGAAAGAGAGGATTTATCGAAACCGCGCTTGATAAGAGCGTGAGAGACGTGAGTGACTTGCGAGCTGAGTATGGATTTTGTAAAAATGCCCATCTCTGATTGAGAGGGATCGTACATTTCATTTAGAAAATTGTAAACACGTTTGATCCGAGTTCGTACGAAAGAGATGCCTTATCGAAACCGCGTTTGATAAGAGCGTGAGAGACGTGAGCGACTTGCGAGCTGAGCAAGATTTTGTAAAAATGCCCATCTCTGATTGAGAAGGAGCGTACACTTCATTTAGAAAACATTTGATCCGAGTTCATACGAAAGAGATGCCTTATCGAAACCGCGCTTGATAAGAGCGTGAGAGACGTGAGCGACTTGCGAGCTGAGTATGGATTTTGTAAAAATGCCCATCTCTGATTGAGAGGGATCGTACATTTCATTTAGAAAATTGTAAACACGTTTGATCCGAGTTCGTACGAAAGAGATGCCTTATCGAAACCGCGCTTGATAAGAGCGTGAGAGACGTGAGTGACTTGCGAGCTGAGTATGGATTTTGTAAAAATGCCCATCTCTGATTGAGAGGGAGTGTACACTTCATTTAGAAAATTGTAAACACGTTTGATCCGAGTTCGTACGAAAGAGATGCCTTATGGAAACCGCGCTTGATAAGAGCGTGAGAGACGTGAGTGACTTGCGAGCTGAGTATGGATTTTGTAAAAATGCCCATCTCTGATTGAGAGGGAGTGTACACTTCATTTAGAAAATTGTAAACACGTTTGATCCGAGTTCGTACGAAAGAGATGCCTTATCGAAACCGCGTTTGATAAGAGCGTGAGAGACGTGAGTGACTTGCGAGCTGTGTATGGATTTTGTAAAAATGCCCATTTCTGATTGAGAGGGAGCGTACACTTCATTTAGAAAACATTTGATCCGAGTTCATACGAAAGAGATGCCTTATGGAAACCGCGCTTGATAAGAGCGTGAGAGACGTGAGTGACTTGCGAGCTGAGTATGGATTTTGTAAAAATGCCCATCTCTGATTGAGAGGGAGTGTACACTTCATTTAGAAAATTGTAAACACGTTTGATCCGAGTTCGTACGAAAGAGATGCCTTATCGAAACCGCGTTTGATAAGAGCGTGAGAGACGTGAGTGACTTGCGAGCTGTGTATGGATTTTGTAAAAATGCCCATTTCTGATTGAGAGGGAGCGTACACTTCATTTAGAAAACATTTGATCCGAGTTCATACGAAAGAGATGCCTTATCGAAACCGCGCTTGATAAGAGCGTGAGAGACGTGAGCGACTTGCGAGCTGAGCAAGATTTTGTAAAAATGCCCATCTCTGATTGAGAGGGAGTGTACACTTCATTTAGAAAATTGTAAACACGTTTGATCCGAGTTCGTACGAAAGAGATGCCTTATCGAAACCGCGTTTGATAAGAGCGTGAGAGACGTGAGTGACTTGCGAGCTGTGTATGGATTTTGTAAAAATGCCCATTTCTGATTGAGAGGGAGCGTACACTTCATTTAGAAAACATTTGATCCGAGTTCATACGAAAGAGATGCCTTATCGAAACCGCGCTTGATAAGAGCGTGAGAGACGTGAGCGACTTGCGAGCTGAGCAAGATTTTGTAAAAATGCCCATCTCTGATTGAGAAGGAGCGTACACTTCATTTAAAATTTTTTAAACACGTTAGATCCGAGTTCGTACACGTAAGAGCTATATTATCGCAACCGCTCTTGATAAGAGCGTGAGAGGATTTCGAGCTGAGTATAGATTTGGTAAAAATGCCCACCAAAGGAGACCTAATCAAGAAGAACAATGCTTTTTCTCATTACCCCAGGGGCCCAAAGAAACCCGACTTAAGAAGGCGTCTTTAACGAATCCCGCATTCACCTTAATTGAATGAAAAAGAACTCTTATGGTGCAGTTTAATCGAAACCGCTTTGACAAAGGATTCCTATTTCGGAGAGGCACGCGCGCCTCTTTGATGTGGACCGAGAAACGAATCAAACGGAATTCGTTTCGAGAAACCAACTTATAGTTCAATTTAGGGCAATTTGAAGAGGCTTGGAAAGTTTATAGCGGGCAATTTTGCAGGGCTGCTAAATCCCCGAGATTTAATAGGCCTTGGCAATGCACACTGGTGCTCTATTTGCCGTTTCCAGAAGACTTACTTTAAGCGTGCGGACTAACTAGTCTTCCGTTCTATTTTGGGGACTTTCGAGAGCATTTTAAAGTTTTCGGGTAATTTAAATATTCATTTTGGCGAAACCGATGCTTACTGCGAATCAGACGAATAGAATATACCCAGTCAAATTGGCATTTCCAATACATACCGTCCAGTCGCTTTAAATTATTACGATAAATATCGTCCAGACAAATCAATTTATTCCAATTAATATCGTCCAGGCAGATCAATTTGTTCCAATTAATATCGTCCAGTAAAATAGATTTATTCCAAGAAATATCGCTCAGTCAAATTAAATTATTACGTCAAAGCAAATAAATTTATTTCAATAAATATCAGCTTGTAAAATAATTTATTCCAATAAATATCGGCTAGTAAAATAATTTATTTCAATAAATATCGCCTAGTAAACTCGATTTATTACAATAAATATCGCCTAGTCAACTCTATTTATTTCAATAAATATCGCCTAGTAAACTCGATTTATTTCAATAAATATCGCCTAGTCAACTCTATTTATTTCAATAAATATCGCCTAGTCAACTCGATTTATTTCAATAAATATCGCCTAGTCAACTCGATTTATTTCAATAAATATCGCCTAGTCAACTCGATTTATTTCAATAAATATCGCCTAGTCAACTCGATTTATTTCAATAAATATCGCCTAGTCAACTCGATTTATTTCAATAAATATCGCCTAGTCAACTCGATTTATTTCAATAAATATCGCCTAGTCAACTCGATTTATTTCAATAAATATCGCCTAGTCAACTCGATTTATTTCAATAAATATCGCCTAGTCAACTCGATTTATTTCAATAAATATCGCCTAGTCAACTCGATTTATTTCAATAAATATCGCCTAGTCAACTCGATTTATTTCAATAAATATCGCCTAGTCAACTCGATTTATTTCAATAAATATCGCCTAGTCAACTCGATTTATTTCAATAAATATCGCCTAGTCAACTCGATTTATTTCAATAAATATCGCCTAGTCAACTCGATTTATTTCAATAAATATCGCCTAGTCAACTCGATTTATTTCAATAAATATCGCCTAGTCAACTCGATTTATTTCAATAAATATCGCCTAGTCAACTCGATTTATTTCAATAAATATCGCCTAGTCAACTCGATTTATTTCAATAAATATCGCCTAGTCAACTCGATTTATTTCAATAAATATCGCCTAGTCAACTCGATTTATTTCAATAAATATCGCCTAGTCAACTCGATTTATTTCAATAAATATCGCCTAGTCAACTCGATTTATTTCAATAAAGATCGCCGACAGGGTTGCCACAAAATTTTCATATTAAATTCCCTGACTATTCCCTGACCATTTTAAGAGATTTTCCCTGACTTATTAAGGCCAAAATTATTCTTATATATTTTACTTTTATCAGAAATTAATAAATTTAGATGGACTTATATTTCAGTAAAAAGGTTATTGCAATTTTGAAAAAAAATAGCCAAACATTCAAGGAAATAAATGATAATCGTAGAATTTGTCATATATCTAGAGTTAAATTACCTTCAAAATGTGCCAAGAAAAAATTGAATTCCCTGACTTTTCCCTGAATTTTTACCAATTCTTAAAATTCCCTGACATTTCCCTGACTTTTTAGGCCCATTTTTAAATTCCCTGATTTCCCTGACGTGTGGCAACCCTGGCCTAGTCAACTCGATTTATTCCAATAAATATCGCCTAGTCAACTCGATTTATTCCAATAAATATCACCTAGTCAACTTGATTTATTATAATAAATATCAGCCATTACTGAAGTAAAACGAAGCTCCATTTTGTAAATTAAAGTTAATGAAAAACATTTTTTGACGGCATCATTCATTACCAATTACTAAGTCGAACAAGATCAAATCGAAGACAATTTACCAAAAGCACAATCAATAAGAAGTATATTAGCATCTTAATCGATCCTAAAGTAAATGACCAAACAACCATTTGGCGTAAATTTGCGCAAAAATAAAACCCCGAAGCAATTATTTGAAGCCTTGGTAGGAAACGGAAGCCGGGTTTAATAGAGATTTTCCGTGGAAAAGTCTAATATCCAATATTTTGAATATTAGGTGCGCCAAATAACCAAATCTAATCGAATAATTTATAGTGTTCGACGAGGCAATAAATTGACCAAATAGTATATAAATAATATACGAAATAATATTTCGAATATCAAATAACTTACCTAATATTTCGAATATTAAATAATTTACAGACTATTTCGAATATTAAATAATTTACCGACTAAAATTTCGAATATTAAATAATTTACCGACTAAAATTTCGAATATTAAATAATTTACTCAATATTATTTCGAAAAAAAAATAATTTACCAAGTAATATTTCGAATATTAAATAATTAACCGAATAAAATTTCGAATATTAAATAATTTACCAAATAAAATTACGAAGATTAAATAATTTACCAAATAAAATTACGAAGATTAAATAATTTACCGAATGAAATTTCGAAGATTAAATAATTTACTCAATATTATTTCGAATATTAATTAATTTACCAATATTCGAATATTAAATTATTTACCAAATAATATTTCGAATATTAAATAATTTACTAAATAATAATATTTCGAATATTAAATAATTTTCTCAATATTATTTCGAATATTAAATAATTTACCCAATATTATTTCGAATATTAATTAATTTACCCAATTTTATTTCGAATATTAAATAATTTACCAAATATTATTTCGAATATCAAATATTTTATCAAATAGTATTTCAAAATTTTAGAAAACAGCATAGTTACACTAGAAAATGGCAATGATATTATTTATTTTGAATTTAATTTATATTCTTAATTTAGCATTAAGATAATTGATTATTTTAAAAGCCGTATTCATTAGTTCTACGAACGAATGAAGGTAATTATAAATAAATTGCACATTGTGGTTCAGTTATAATACTAAAAAAAGTTATTACACAAATTATAATAAAATTAAAATAACACAACTTCATGGTTTTAAAAACATTAAAATAATGTTTTAAACTTTATGTTTTTAAAGCCATGAAGTATCAGTTGTGTTATTTTAATTTTATTATCAATTTTTAACCATGGATACAAAATTCAATTTAAATGACACAAATTATGCTTGTGAAAATTTACCAAGAGTTTCACGATTCTCCCGTTAGGAGCGCTGTTTACTGACTTTTAGGGTGAAAAGTCTGTACGCGACTTTTCCTACCGCCTTATGCAAACGTCGAACGCAATTTTTGAAACATTTTATAATCCTTTTAAAGTTAGTAAGAGCTTCTATATTTAAAGTGGATTATCTATTTTCACGTTCTGATCCAGGTCGAGCAGAAGCTAACAGACGTTTATTCGATTTTGTTTCTAATCCCTTTAAAGGGTCTTGAAATCTAATAATCGACGAATACTTCTTTTTAATATTCGATCAGGGAAAAGCAGCTTATCGAAGCATTTATTCGGCGTCGCCTAAAGTTGTTAATTTTCCGGAAAAATAAAACGCGGAAAATTTTCCGGAAAAATAAAACGCGGAAAATTTTCCGGAAAAATAAAACGCGGAAAATTTTCCGGAAAAATAAAACGCGGAAAATTTTCCGGAAAAATAAAACGCGGAAAATTTTCCGGAAAAATAAAACGCGGAAAATTTTCCGGAAAAATAAAACGCGGAAAATTTTCCGGAAAAATAAAACGCGGAAAATTTTCCGGAAAAATAAAACGCGGAAAATTTTCCGGAAAAATAAAACGCGGAAAATTTTCCGGAAAAATAAAACGCGGAAAATTTTCCGGAAAAATAAAACGCGGAAAATTTTCCGGAAAAATAAAATGCGGAAAATTTTCCGGAAAAATAAAACGCGGAAAATTTTCCGGAAAAATAAAATGCGGAAAATTTTCCGCAAATCGGAAAAATAAAAAATTGTAACATAAAAACATTAAAAACCTTTAAAAAGTAATTTAACTTTTTATCGATATAAAATGTGTAATATCAGTAAGCATACTACAAAATATTAATAGTGTTACATTGTTTATCAGTTTAAAGCTAGTCTAGAGGTTTAGTTTTACTTTTAGATTCGAAAAAATGAGGCGAAAATGCCGCTTTATGGAAATTTGCAAACTATATATTAGACTTATCATGGAATGAAAACTTTTTTCTATATTTTTCGGGAAAATACGGAAACTTACAACACTAGAGTGTCACCGAATACTTCACGTTGCCCTACTAAAGATTTTTCTCAGCTGAGTTCACACAGTCATTAGGCAAATTGAAAAATAATTAATGATAATTGCAAATTTTCCTCAAGTCAGCTTCCATTAAGTTAGAAGGAACCACCTATGGACTGCATTGTAACCATTGAATTGGGAATAATACTGCTAGAATTACAATTACGATTTCGGTTGCCATGGTTACGCGGGACCTGTTCTGATAAGACTGTACGAAATTCATCTTTATAATTAGGCGGTAGCGCCATCTATATTTTGTAAAATTACATGGCTAAAATAAATAATTCTTAGCTAACTCAGATAAAAAGGATCGTGTTGACAGAATAAAATTAATTTTAAACAACTTCAAAGGTTTGTTTGTTACGAGTAATCATACATTTCAATTTCGCATCAGATTCTCGAAAAAATTCAATTGCAATATAGTTGCCACCACTAGAGACAGATGCCGCCACGGTAGAACGATAAAGTTGATAAAGTCTCTTTATGGAACGAAATTGGTCCCGCGGCAGCAAGATTTAGTGGTACCTCTATTTATTCCCAACTCAATGATTGTAACTTTTAACTTAACTTTTCGTATATACTAATCTCCACCACTCTCCCCCTATTCGAATTTGCGTTGCTACGCAACTCGTTTTGAAATTTTTAATATTTAGGCTTAGTTTCTCTATTCGGTGTTATAGTCGCGAGCCAGATTTCCCGCACGGTACTGACGAGTCCCAAATTGGACGAAACCGGTCTACCGTTGGAATTTCTGGCTATTTTATTTAATTTAATTTAGCTTTTCACTCGAAGATCTATTTGGTCCGAGTTTCGAGTCTTTTTGCTCGCTCGAAGACCTATCGGTACGAGCTATTAGTAAATTTTTAAATTTCTTCAAATTTGTTTAGGGTTTAGCTTTTTGATCCCTTTTCTTAATGGACTTATCTACTTAGTCGCTAATTTTGTCAGCTTCCATTAGTTTGATTAAGGCTCCTAGTTTCACACGGTTTTTAAATTACCAGTTAATACCAAGTCACTTACTACTACATTTGTTTAACGTTTTTACACTAGTTTCACATATGGGGCCCCGAAAGTGGGGCATTTGCCCATTTTAGTCATTGTTGGCTTCGACTTCAAATGCACATAATTTTTTTAAATTAAGACCGACTTTGTTGCAAATTATATTTTTAGTTAGTACTGATTAACAAGTTTTGATTTTAAGTGAGATTTCTGGCCAATTCGCGGGTTATTGATAAAATATTTAATAATTTTAAAACAAATCTTAGACATGACGAACCAACTCAAAACCTTAATGCCACATGTAGTTCGTTAAATACAAAACAATTTCAAATCGGTTCAGCACACATTTCCAATTGAGACCCTTAATTATTTAAAATGGTAGTTTTAAGTCCCACTTTAACCATCGTTGATTCGGTGTTTATATTATTCATTACAGTTTGAACACTTCTAAAACCTATTTTTTAATTTGATTATATTTCTGCCAAGATATGAATTAATTAAAAGATGACGTTTCTTATTAATTATTGCCATTAATTCAGGTGGCTGGGATCGAACCTGGCTCCTCTTGCATCGAGGTTTTCCAGATCAGATAACGGATTTTGCCATTTCTAGGAAGATTTCGAGACTACGCAAACGATTTCCCGATTTCGAGACTACGCAAACGATTTCCCGATTTCGAGACTACGCAAACGATTTCCCGATTTCGAAACTACGCAAACGATTTCCCGATTTCGAGACTACGCAAACGATTTCCCGATTTCGAGACTACGCAAACGATTTCCCGATTTCGAGACTACGCAAACGATTTAACGATTTCGAGACTACGCAAACGATTTCCCGATTTCGAGACTACGCAAACGATTTCACGATTTCGAGACTACGCAAACGATTTCACGATTTCGAGACTACGCAAACGATTTCACGATTTCGAGACTACGCAAACGATTTAACGATTTCGAGACTACGCAAACGATTTAACGATTTCGAGACTACGCAAACGATTTCACGATTTCGAGACTACGCAAACGATTTCACGATTTCGAGACTACGCAAACGATTTCACGATTTCGAGACTACGCAAACGATCTCACGATTTCGAGACTACGCAAACGATTTGACGATTTCGAGACTACGCAAACGATCTCCCGATTTCGAGACTACGCAAACGATTTCACGATTTCGAGACTACGCAAACGATTTCACGATTTCGAGACTACGCAAACGATTTCCCGATTTCGAGACTACGCAAACGATTTCACGATTTCGAGACTACGCAAACGATTTCACGATTTCGAGACTACGCAAACGATTTCACGATTTCGAGACTACGCAAACGATTTCCCGATTTCGAGACTACGCAAACGATTTCACGATTTCGAGACTACGCAAACGATTTCCCGATTTCGAGACTACGCAAACGATTTAACGATTTCGAGACTACGCAAACGATTTAACGATTTCGAGACTACGCAAACGATTTCCCGATTTCGAGACTACGCAAACGATTTCCCGATTTCGAGACTACGCAAACGATTTCCCGATTTCGAGACTTTGCAAACGATTTCCCGATTTCGAGACTACGCAAACGATTTCCCGATTTCGAGACTACGCAAACGATTTCCCGATTTCGAGACTACGCAAAAGATTTCACGATTTAGAGAATGTGCAAAAAGATTTCATGATTTCGAGACTACGCAAACGATTAAACAATTTCGAGACTACGCAAAGGCTTTCACGATTTTGTGATAAAATCCGGTTTAAGTTCAATATTTTCGTAATTGTCAATGTTGATTGAACTTTTCGTGTACGGGATGAAGTATGTCTAATTCTTTGAAGGTTCAATTTGAATCGCGGGTCGACTACGAAGCCCTTCGCAAGCGCGAAAGCTGCAACCCGTTCGGTTCAGAGTATGACAGATCACATGAAAGCGGATAATCCACTCCAACAAAGACAGAGATAGGTGTAGAGAAAGCACTCGGTCGATGTCTATCTCGATTGTTATGTTAAGCAATAGTGTTGATAGGAAGACAAACAATGGCACTTACAGGTTTACTAATCGTTGAGCGCGTGATCCCGATTGGGGAATTGGCGTACGTATTACATTCACGTTCCACGTAGTCCGCCGCCGTCGACGCCGCCGCCGTATTGAAACTATAGTGAGTTGCAGGCTAAGAAAGACAAAATATATAGTACAATCGGCGCAAGGATGCCTCAGATCGTTTCCGGTCATTCCACCGCGCGAAATTTGAATTTTGGCCATTTTACGGTCTAATTCAAATTTTGCTATTTTTGTCGTCTTTTAGCGCCATCTAGAGACCGAAATTGGAATCTTTATTTTTTAATTTCATAATTGTGGTGGCGAGCAAATTTAAAAGATAAGGCATATGTATAATTATTTATTTTTGTAAATTTATTTCTACGTCTTACCAGTTAAATCGGCAGTTTCTTTTAAAATAGTTACCACGCTTTCTTGGGGGTAACGTTGTCTTAATGAGCTATAGACGTTTAAAATTATATTTTTATCTTTACCTGTTAACAATAAACCTTTATCATGCTTTTTATAGAAACCTCTTGGGCTATTTAAAATATTTGGAGCTTCAATTATCGAACCTTCTTTAGCTGCATTCAGTAATTAAACTCATGACAACATGAAATTAAAAAATAGATTCCAATTTCGGTTCCTAGATGGCGCGAAAAAACGATGAAACTCACGAAATTTGAAATTGACTGTTAAGTGGTCAAATTTAAATTACGCGCGGTCGACTGGCCGGAAATGGTCTGAGGTATCCTTGCGCCGACTGTACTATATATTTTGTCTTTCTTAGCCTGCAACTCACTATAGCTCTTCAGGCGTTAATTTTAAAATGGTGAATAATATAGCAATCGATAGTAAATTCCGTGGCCTCGATAGCTCATTATTAATAATGGCGATTCTGGGCCCGGGACTTGGGCAATAACCTTTTTAGTATTTAAATGTATTGTACATAATTGTTCAACCGTTAGCGAAATCGATACGAAATTACATTTCCTCGATATCTCATTTTTAATTTTGGAGATCGGGATCCATCAATCGAATGGAAAAAGCAAACCTTCGCTGTTCTAAATGTTTTTTGATTTTCTCCTAGAAATCTGCAATCGTTTTTTAAAAAATAATCTAAATTTTTTGAAAATGTATTTTTGGTTTCGCCCTATGATTTTAGTTACATATTATAATATTAATTTTAAATAACGTTTTAGTTAATACATAGTTTGCATCCCTACGCCATCAATGACGCAGTTCCAAGTATAGATATAAGAACCAAGAATAAATATTTAATTTGAGCAAGAATGAACGATTCTTTGCCGCCATTTTGAAGGTGTAGATTTCTTAGTAAAACGGGAGGGTTAACAGTTTCAATCATCTGTTTGCGGATTTTAATTATTTTCAAATGATTAAGGAAATATTTTCACGTTAAAAATGGTTATCTGCCTGGTTAAAAATTGTTCGAGTAGTTCAATTACCAAGGGAGAGCGAAAATTGTTTATTTTATTCGATAGTGAAGGTAATTGTAAAAAGGATGACCGCAAAGGCCTAACTTTGATAAGCTTTGTTAACTTCTTTTCGTAGATATTTCTGTCGTAATTTGATATTTTATTTAAATAACCCGGCCTTGGAATCTTATCTGGCTTTGTTTAGGGCCCATTTAAAATTTTAAAGCATAAATCTAATACGTTTTGTAGCTTTGACGATATTACCAACAAAATGGCTACCTATTTAGTAGCTACGCGCGAAATGGTTTGAATTTTGGATCGCCCTCCCAGTTTCCTTGGAGACCATAGGCCCCTCCCTTCGGTGCAAACTATGAATTAATTGTATCCTATATCTCGATCAAATATTTCGAGCTTCTTTGCTGCCTATTCACAACTGATGGCATTTACGTATAATAATAATAATCAGCTAGGCTAATACCCAAGGCACCACCTTAGGCCTAAGTCATCATGCGACTTTAAAGTTATTAATTCAGGTAAATGAACTACAGGTGTTTTGTTTATCCACATTTATTTATTTATAACGGTTGAATTTTGAAATTGAATAGCATTATTATTAGTATTGGAGTTGTTGATAACGCATTGTTTATGAATGGACAGGGTTGTTGTGAAATTCATTATACTGAACTTAAAATTAATTAAATCATTTTTCCATTAACGTATTTAATTCATATGCAAGATTTACTTAGCACATAGGGGGTATTGTGTGGACTCAAATGTCCGTGACATCTTGTTGTATAATCTATTGCGCTTTCAATAGGTACTGCTTTTTAATTTATCGCGATCAGAAAATGTTTGTCTAATTCAATTATTCGTACGATAATTAATATTAAAACTTGCGTATTAAGAAATTAATTACATCGCAGCCATAGTTCATTATTTAGCTGCCTCGTCCCGATTAGAATTTCCATACTGTTTTAGCGCTTTAAAACACAAAAACCATGTAGCAGTTGGCGCCATCTAACGAGACCGACCGTTAAGACATTTTTATGGTAAAAATACGCTGATTTATATGTTAATTTATTCAAAATTATTATAAAATTAAAATAATTACTAATTGAGATCAGGGGACAATAAAATAATAATAATTATTAAAACCTGACCCAAAAATTTAATCAATTTTAAATAAAACATGACCAGAAATTGAAATAAAAATAAAACCCTGTACGGAAAATTAATTAAAACAAAAAATAAATAAAACCCTGTACGGAAAATTAATTAAAACAAAAATAAATAAAACCCTGTTTGGAAAATTAATTAAAACAAAAAATAAATAAAACCCGACTTGACCTGAGCCGCAAAAATAAAATAAATGTTGTTGGTCGCGACCTTAGGCTGACACAAAACAGCCACAAATAATTTGCAGACGAAAATAAAGCAACGAACTTCTCGCGTTACCCGCCAGAGGGGGTAAGCTAAAACGCTAATTAAGTCTGTTCTATATCAACCAAGAGTCTCGGATGAACGAACCAATCAAGCTTATTTAAATGCCAAAATAGAGTTTGCTTGTCAGGGGCTGACCAGTGCTGATTACTTAATTAAAAACCACAACATTGTAAACCATCCAAAGTAAAAAAAACTTTTTCCAGCGATCAAAACTAATCTTGTCTTCATCGATCGGAAATTGGTAGGGTGCCAACGAAGGCGATCGAATGGGGTACAAAAACCTAGTTTAATATTAGCAAGATATAACGCTGACATCTTCCCAACCAATAACATTGTTTTCAGCAACACCTGTTTTGTTCTCAGGCTACAAAGAAAGGGTTCGATTATGGGTGAATCTGTAAGCCAGCTGCGCACTGCCTTAGGTTCAAATAACCGATGCTGTCTTGTTGAATGGTTAAAAAATGTCTTTGTAATTACTAAAGCCTCCCTCGTGGTTGAGTTCCCTGTTAAATATTAGGTTATTGATCCGATATTAAAAGAACGCGGCACGCTGGATAGAAATTTAGAAGTATATTAAAGAACTATTTGTACGCGCCAATATTTTTAGGACAATTTTTTCAGCAAAATTGTTGGCATAAATTTAAATTTATCCAGGAATCCATACCTCTACTTGGAATGCTTATCGCGGCAGATTTTCGTATCGATGTGGCTGGCGGTTTTTGTGACGTCACTATGTGAACTTAACAAACAACAACGTGACAGGGGAGCGCGCGCAGAGGCGATGTCGACATCTCGTAGGCGGGGCCAAAGCCGTCAGAGTGATCTTACCATAAGCGATACGCCAGGATAAGCGTTCCAAGTAGAGGTATTAATTCAGTGATTTCGGTCTCACGTGACACGACGTCAACCATGCTTTTTCGTATAGAGAAAAATCCCGCGCAAAATGGCGGTCATAGCCAAAGCTACGAAGTGAAATTACTATACAGGGTGTTAACTAAAAAATGGACCAGGGCGAATATCTCAAAATGTGTTTTAGCTACGATTTTAAAATTTTAGGTTGTTATAGAATGCTCAGGGGGTCAACCAACTATGAAAATGTCAATGACCTTGAACCATGTCTTCAAGGTCATTCGAAAATTAACTTGGGAACCGTAAGAGCTACGAAGTTAGTTCCAATTCGAAAGTTGTTCCCCGTCATATTTTATGGTTAACTATCTTTGACTCGATCTGATTTGCGAAATAGGAAGTTGAGCAATGTTAGGCCAAAATCAAGAAGGCCGTTAAGTTGATAACGTGTTAAAGACGATGTTCAACTGATAACTTTAAAAGTCTTCCACACGTTATCAACTTAACGACCTTCTTGTTTTTGGCCTAACATTTCTCGACTTCCTATTTCGCCAATCAGATCGAGTCAAAGATAGTTAACCATAAAATGTGACGGGGAACAACTTTCTAATTGGAACCAACTTCGTAGATCTTACGGTTCTCAAGTTAATTTTCGAATGACCTTGAAGACATGGTTCAAGGTCATTGAAATTTTCATAGTTGGGTGACCCCCTGAGCGTTCTATAACAACCTAAAATTTCAAATTCGTAGCTAAAATACATTTTGAGATATTCGCCCTGGTCCATTTTTTAGTTAACACCCTGTATATAGCTGCAGTTAATAATATTTAAGTAACACTGAAGGATACTTGATGGTTTGAAAAACATTCTGCGAGCTTTCGGGTACGTGACACCTTGTCAAGCGCTAAATCTAAATAGCTGCTGTTGTTATCCGCTGATTTTCCAAAATGCTTTTAGGAAGAAAACATAGTTCTTAATTTAGCGAGTTTCTACGCGGTGTAATTGTAAAGCAAGTGTCGTTTCGACATCAAGTAGCTCTTTTTTTTCAACAGATCAGGCCCGTAGCCAGCGAGGGGGCCTGAGGGGGCCTGAGGGGGCCTGGCCCCCGAGGGGCTAACCACTCTTAGAAAGTCTGTACACCGGATTACGCTTAGATTAGCACTGCCAAAGGCAGGGACTTCAAAGATTACGCGTAGTCCCATTAGTACAGTCAAAGGTACGGCTCTGTACACCGATTACGCGGAGTGACCATCCCCTTGCTGGCCCCCCTCCAAAATAATTTGTGCCCCCTCAAAAAGTCTCGGTGCCACCTAAAAAATATTATTCTGCCCCTAGAAAAATTTCAAAGTAAATAAAAAATATTAATAAAATATGTCCTATTTACATATTATATTTAGTTCAGTCCAACTGTACAAAATATATTACTACCTTTCGTGTACCTCGCTTTACTATATTAGTTCCCTTCCACGTGCGCCAAGTTGAAAGTTTAAGCTGTAGCAGAAACAATAATATGGGACGTAATCTGGCACAAATATTGATTAGACTATACTAACTAAGGTTAATTTCCCGTAGCATTGTAGTCTAACTGCTAATGGTCATCGTCGTCGTGTATTCAGTTGCATCCCAGTTATCCAACTATTAATGGCGGCGTATTTCACTTTATTCCCTCCGCGTAGTTCTCAGTTTACAACGGCTTTAAAAAAACACTGTCGAAGAACGGACTTATCTTTATTCGATCTCGTTGGCAATTTAATCAGTATATAATATTAAATTATCGGTAGAACAGAACCAACTACGTAAGAAGTAAGGAAGAAAAGCAACTTGTTTGTAATAAAATTATGGAGATTTCTAGTTGTTTAACAGACTTTAACAGAAGGAGTCTCTTACTTTTAGAAATAATTTTATCCAGAATTCAGCAGATAATTATAGGTACTAATCTATTAGGTGTCAGTTTCTGTTACTTAATATTTGTAAAGTTCGTAACAAACAAAACAAAACCCAAATTGTGCTATTGTTACAGGATTATCGTTTATTATAAAAGTTATGATAGCAGAACTATTCAATGTGCCTAACATATTAGTAATGAAAAAGAAACTAAGCCTTTCACGTTAGTTTTGGTAAAATACAACAAACGGTAAAAGTTAGGAACAGTGTAAGTAATAGTCATATTTATAAAAAAAAAAAGTTACAATTTTTAAAAACAGGACTATTATGGACACAGTTCCTAACTTTAAATAAAAGTATTTTAGAAGAAAATGTCTTAACGTAAAGCGAATGGCGATTATTATCAGAAAAGGAAAAGAAGTGCCGATGTAGAGGCTTCTAAATCCAGTAAATTCATCGTGTTTAAATCATTTATATTTCAATATAATTAAAGTAACGTGTAAAGAATACTTGTTCCTAATTTACTTTAATTGGGGGCGCCATACACATTTGGAACCGGGCGCCACAAACCCTCGGTACGCCACTGCGCGTGCCCCCTTAGGAATTCTTCAGGCCCCCTCAACTGAAAAATCTGTCTACGGGCCTGCAACAGATGTCGCTATCGCCGTAATCAAAAACAGATATTTAAGTTCGGTTAAGCTACATTTTGACCCAAAAGGCGACAATTACAGGTACCCCTTGTATAATTTGTTTTATTGTTATGGTTAATTTTACTGTATGTATTAATGTTTGCGTGTACATTTTATTTTATAACCATTATTTGTAAATGGCCGCTAACAAACTCTTTCCAAAAGTAAAATTCTTGATTTGAAAAGGCACATATTGATATATTCTATTCTCTGACCCTTTCTACGTGTAAAGTAAAACCCATCGAAAAATACTCCAGCCTCTCTGGCGCTAATATGTACTCGCCCGCTAATCCCCAAAACTTTCCATACCCTCTTCTCTAAAATGTTGGCCACCAGGGGAAAATGTTTCTTGGTAGTTTTCACGACCCCTTTAAGGCAGAAGAATTCTAATCGGGACTCAAGTAAATGGCTCAACTTTTAACGTAGTAAATAAATCAAAGTTTTTTTAATCCATGGGTAGATTCTCTAATAACAGCGGCCATTTCATATTATAGGTGGCAATGATAGAGCCGACAGTGATTTAACAATTTACGTGGGAAATTCGTCGAGCTAAAGCTACGCGATTGTTTCTAGTAGCATATTTATGGAAATTTCGTATGTAACATATAGATAGATTCAATTTTAATATTGAACGTGGCAGATGATGCGAAAAGATACTACACTTTGATCTTAGACAAACGCTTTCGAATGATTTCATATGAAGGTTTTTTACACAATCCTTAGAGGTACAGAAACACATGATACGTCAATCGATTGGAAATATCATACCCTCACTGGCATTGTTACCATTTGCGAGATCGGGGCCCTGGAATTGGGCATTTGCCCATTTTAGTGATTTTGGGTGATTTACAAATTTGAATGTACATTTGTTTTTAAATTAAAACCGACTTTGTGGAAAATTATATTTTTAGTTAGTACTGATCATTTTTGAACTACGGTTTCGGTTGCATTAAGAAATTTTAATTTTAAGTGAGATTTTTGGCCAATTCGCGGGACCCCACAACCCGGTAACTCGAAATATTCGGTTTGTCTAAAAAATAATTTAAATTAACGTGTTCGCATTACGCTACCTTATTTCCAAAACCAGATAACTTGAAAAATTCTTTTTCGATAAAACTCCTCTTGGGTTTGTTAAGTTAATGCACAAGATGATTGGAAATTTGTTCAAATTGAAATTTAATACATCGGGGGGGATTGTGTGTAATTAATATCCGTGACGTCTTGTTTAGACTAGTACTTAATTGAATGTGCAAGTGATCTATTGGACCGGGCAGGTGATAGGAAAAGAAACTACACTTTGATCTTAACGAAACCTTGTTATTAAATTTAAAAAAGGTTTATATGAAGTCGTCTTTTTGTTAAAACCCGAAATATTTGAAAATGTTTTATTTTCTGAAAAACAAATGTGTCACAGAATCACACTAAAGAAAGAATGGTTCTATTAATGTATTGCTAAAATGTTGCACATTTTGGTATAAATCTAGCGTTAGTAATTGCATCAGCACAAAACACCAACACAAAGAGATTTCAAGTCTATTAGTGGACATAATCCCCGCTCGCTTCGCTCCATTGGGCCCAAAAATGCTCGCTGCGCTCTCTTTGTTGGTGTTTGTCACTGAAAATTGAAACTAATTTAAGGTCTGGATTATTAAATGTACTCGTTAAAATTTGAAAGAATTGTGTTTACTCATTCGATTCCTAAGCGAAAATTGTAGCCTCTTGACATTAATTATTTTGGTTTTGGGATCTCCATGGTTTTAGCTTTCCAATTTAAAATCCCCTGTTTTGGGAAATTTAATCCGAATAAACTAATACGAAACCAAAATAAGGGAATTTCAGCAATAACATTGTCAGAATTAATTAGAGTGCCATTAATTTGAAAATAGCGAATTTTCTGTTTATCTCCACGAACAAAAGATGGCGCCACGAAGGAAACTTTAAGACGTTGGGATTAGCTTTAATTTAATCATAATTATAAAGTCTATAACTGCTTTTCATAAGAGTGTCAGTTAGATGAAATACTTACTGATAGCTACGAGTGGAGTGAGGTACCCATAATGATCAGATATTCTAGCGGTAAAAATACGCAACTTAAAAAATTTTCTTAAGCCCCGTTTTCAATTACGATAAATTTCAGGCTTTTCGCTTTTGCTTTTTTGACGCGCTTTTATTTCAAAATAAGCCATATCAAATCCATTTAGATATCTGCTTCTCGTGACAAAAAGCCGATCTTTTATTTGAGTATTAATTACTAATTAGAAACTGAAATTAATTACTAATTAGAAACTGAAATTAATTTCTAATTAGAAACTGAAATTAATTACTTATTAGAAATTGAAATTAATTTCTAAGTAGAAACTGAAATTAATTTCTAATTAGAAACTGAAATTAATCACTAATTAGAAACTGAAATTAATCACTAATTAGAAACTGAAATTAATCACTAATTAGAAACTGAACTTAATTACTAATTAGAAACTGAACTTAATTACTAATTAGAAACTGAACTTAATTACTAATTAGAAACTGAACTTAATTACTAATTAGAAACTGAACTTAATTACTAATTAGAAACTGAACTTAATTACTAATTAGAAACTGAACTTAATTACTAATTAGAAACTGAACTTAATTACTAATAAGAAACTGAACTTAATTACTAATTAGAAACAACTTAATTACTAATTAGAAACAACTTAATTACTAATTAGAAACAACTTAATTACTAATTAGAAACAACTTAATTACTAATTAGAAACAACTTAATTACTAATTAGAAACAACTTAATTACTAATTAGAAACAACTTAATTACTAATTAGAAACAACTTAATTACTAATTAGAAACAACTTAATTACTAATTAGAAACAACTTAATTACTAATTAGAAACAACTTAATTACTAATTAGAAACAACTTAATTTCTAATTAAAAACTGAAATTGATTTAGTTTGTACAGAATTGAAATGCCTAGCGAATATACTTTCATTAACTTTTCATCAATACATTTAAGTATAATAAATTATTTAACTCAATATTTGATTTTAAAATAACTTGAATTAAATCGCGATTTTAATCGGATAATCCCGGACTTAACAAGTTTCTGTCACACTTCTATTCAAGATAATTATTAATTATAGACTTATGGTCGCTATTATCATTTGTTTTTGCGTTAACTTCATTAAAATAAAGTTCAAAATACTCTTTTTAAGGCGTGGAAAATGCTTGACACTTCGGAGAGGAAAACACCCATTTGATTGACTCCCAGGACGAAACAGCTGTCTCTCACTATTCTACTTGTCTATATTCAATTCAGTCTAGAGCGTATAAAATGTTTTCTAATAGAAATTCTAAAGAATACTTTAAGGCTCTATAGATATTACTAAAGAAAAGCTTTTCTAAAAATTCATTCTAAAGGATTACTTTAAATAATATTTAAGTTTTTCTAAAGGTTGTATTCTTTTGGAAGTAAATAATCTTAGAATAATTGACTCATTTTAAGGTATTCTATAGATATTTAATAGAGTTTGACTACAGAAACAAATAAAAATATCTTTAGAGCTCCATAGATATTAACTTAAAGGGAAAATAACCTGCAAAGCAATCTTAATGGAAGACCCCTTTAATTTCTAAAATGACCCTGTACAGTAGCGCCAAACATTTAATAATAATCAGCTAGGCTAGGCTAATACCCAAGGCACCACCACAGGCCTAAGTCATCAAGCGACTTTTTAAAGCCATTAATTCAGGTGGCCGGGTTACAATGCGTAGGAGGGTGGTGGCCAAAGGCAAAAGCGGCCTAAGCTGCAAACGTTGGCGTTCCACACCAAATACCCGAGGTTATATTCCCTTTAAGAAAACCTTTCTCGAAAGACATTTTAAAGGATTACTATAAATCACAATGAAATTATACTAAATGCTATATTATTCAATAGTTTGACAAAAGAAAAAATTAAAAATTTATACAGTTAATTATTTGTTCATTTGATAATGTTTGTAAGGGAGAAGCATGATGTACTACCTAAGCTCCTCCCTCTAGCCGTAAACCCTCAATTTTCAGAATGTAGAGCTCCATCTAGTATTATTCCTTTCCTTTAAACGATTCCAGCTACTTTAAACATTGTAAGACGCTAGATGACTTGCGCCCAAGGTGGTGCCTTGGGTATTAGCCTAGCTAATTATTATAATTATTATTAAATTAAAGCTAAAGTTAACGATTTAATTAACTAAACGATTAAAATAATTTAATAATAAATAGTAAATTGATTAGATATTGTGTCGAACATATTTTAATACGAATCCACTACAGCAAGGATTTAATGATTTAATTAACTAAACGATTAAATTAATTTAATAATAAATAGTAAATTGATTAGATATTGTGTCGAACATATTTTAATACGAATCCACTACAGCAAGGATTTAATGATTTAATTAACTAAAGGATTAAATTAATTAAAATAGTAAAATAATTAGTAGATTCTCAATTATTATAACTTGGGAAACATTTTAAAACAAATCACCGATATACAGGATTTAACGATTTTATGAACTAAAATATTTAATTAATTTAACTAATTATAAACAATAAAATAATTAGTAGATTCCCAAATATAGTGTGAAGGAAAAATATTTTAAAAGTCCCCAACAGATGGCACTAGTAGTTAAATTTGAAGTGCTCGGGCAAATACTTGGGTCTGTAAACAAACCAACTAGAACGTTCTCAGTAACCTAGCTACGTTCCGGTGAATGGCAACGCATCAACGGCAATTGTGACGGTACAGGCGGGGATGAATAAGTAAAGGAATCCGTATTACTCCTCGCAGCGGGTCGAATTGGCAAAGCACCAAAGTGAAACAGGAAAAGTACATTTACGGGGAGCCATAAATACGTGGTCAGAACATTCTGGGAATTGATGAGAGTCGAGACAGAGAGGACCGTATATTTGTTTATTTGTCGAAGCAACTTCAACATTAGATAATACTAGGGCCGCTCAGCTGATGGCTGGAAATTACTCGTTTCAGATACAGTGGAGAGTGTCAAAAGAATTAATCGTGGAAGAAAAGCTAAATATACAGTTTGTTTCAAAAGGTTATGCAAAAATTGTATGGAGTTGTAGGGGGTGAGTTTAGAAGTATGCGTGTTTATTCCCCATTTTCCTACGATGAGTTAAAAGAGCGCCAGAGAGCTTCAAAGTGTGGCCTACTAGCCCCTGGAAGTAGGCTGCAACAAGCGCAAAACCAAGCAGCAGGGACTTTAAATACTGTTTAGGTTTACTTTTTTACGCTGGTTACCTCGATTTGTTTACAAATTCCTTTTTTACCTATCACACGAACACAAACCTTAACGTTTGCATTTCCCTGCTGATTGGTTTGTGCTTATTGCAGCCTACTTCCAGAAGCTTCTAGGCCACACTTTGAAGCTCTCTGGCGCTCTTTTAACTCATCGTAGGAAAATGGGGAAAAACAGGCATACTTCTCAACTCATCCCCCTACAACTCCTTCAAATTTTTGCATAACCTTTTGAAACACCCTATATTTCTTTAATGTTTCTATAAATAATATCTATAGAATACATTTAGAATAGGTATTTTTTTCTAGAGGTATTGCAGGTATTTGCTTAAGAATTTGTAAGCATTTTAGAATAACACTATTTTGTATTATGGCAGAACGAATCTTGTTTGGGTGTTTTATCCTGCCGCTAAGTTTATCCCAAAAGGTTGAAATGTTGGCATTACATCAATTGATATACCTTTCTTTGCTGTATATTTTTTTTGTATAATTTCGTAACGTACTAGTTGAGAAAATGTAAATAAAACATTTATATTTAGATAGGTAAACATTTTGTTTTCTACAAAATATATTGATTCTTATAAAACGTGTTTATTTGATGTTTAAAAAAATAAGCTTCTTCATCGTTTGGATAAGTTCAAATTGCAGTATGGTTTCGTATCAGCATAGAGAAAGAAGGAATAATCAGCTAGGCTAATACCCAAGGCACCACCTTAGGCTAAGTCATCAAGTGACGTTTGAAGCCTTTAATTCAGGTGGCCGGGTAGCTACAGAAAAATATACTACACTTTGATCTTAGCCAAGAAACGCTTTCGAATGATTTGATCAGAAGGTTTTTCTTTTAAAAGCATCTCTAGGTTTAAATTTAATGGTGGACGTGGCGTCATAGGTTGAACAGCTGATGTGAAAATATCCTACACTTTGATCTTAGCAAAAACACTTTCGAATGACTTCATCTAAAGATCTTATTTTGAAAAACATCAATAAACTAAAAAACCGGTACCCGAAACTAATATTGCGCTACAAGAAAATAATAAACTGTTCCAAACAATTAATAAACTGTTCCAAACAATTAATAAACTGTTCCAAGCAATTAATAAACTGTTCCAAGCAATTAATAAACTGTTCCAAGCAATTAATAAACTGTTCCAAACAATTAATAAACTGTTCCAAGCAATTAATAAACTGTTCCAAACAATTAATAAACTGTTCCAAACAATTAATAAACTGTTCCAAACAATTAATAAACTGTTCCAAACAATTAATAAACTGTTCCAAACAATTAATAAACTGTTCCAAGCAATTAATAAACTGTTCCAAGCAATTAATAAACTGTTCCAAGCAATTAATAAACTGTTCCAAGCAATTAATAAACTGTTCCAAGCAATTAATAAACTGTTCCAAGCAATTAATAAACGGTTCCCAACAATTAATAAACGGTTCCCAGCAATTAATAAACGGTTCCCAGCAATTAATAAACGGTTCCCAGCAATTAATAAACGGTTCCCAGCAATTAATAAACCGGTCCAAAACTTTAATAAACCGGTCCAAAACTTTAATAAACCGGTCCAAAACTTTAATAAACCGGTCCAAAACTTTAATAAACCGGTACAAAACTTTAATAAACCGGTCCAAAACTTTAATAAACCGGTCCAAAACTTTAATAAACCGGTCCAAAACTTTAATAAACCGGTCCAAAACTTTAATAAACCGGTCCAAAACTTTAATAAACCGGTCCAAGCAAAACCCACACTTATTTCTTTCGGTAACGACTACGAGCCTGAGCTAACAGAGAAGCGAACTCTCGACATAAGGTTCTTCGATTAAAAATCGAGAGTTGTAATAAGATAGGAGCCGGGAGGGAGGAAGCGACTAAATGTCTGCCAGCCTTGGGCAGCGACTGCATCCCGGCCTGGACTGGACATTACTCAAAAATTCAATCTGCTTCGGCAAAAATTTAACTTCGAGGCCGATGGTGGAAAACACACACAGACGATCACGCGGGCACCTCCCCCCCGGCCGGCTAACCCTGACACCGAGGGTCAAAGTAGAGAGCAGGGTCAAGTCTGTACGCGTCGAGGCTGCGTCGATATAGCCCGGTGATCGTCTTCTTCGATGATTGCCCTAACTTTAGTTTTTTGGTTCTCGACTTTGAGGTTTCCCCGAAGGGTTTACAGGCTGAAATTCAATCGCCCCCGCGCGCGAGAGGGAGGTCAACGGGGAGGTCAAGAGGTGGGGCTATAGGTGTAGCTCGAACTTGACGAGGCCACTTTGCTTCGCCACTATTTCCAAGTACGGTAAAACGACAATATTGAAAACTGACAGTAGGCTCGGTAAAATGTCAAACGTTTTAGGTCAAAATCCCAGGATTATTCACGAATGTAGCCGGATATTTTAAGCCTAGATAAAGCGAAGAAATATTTAATTAGACTTAACTTAAAAGTCTTAAATACATCGATTAAAAATTAAATTTTTAATAATCACATTTTCAAATTTAAATTTGAAAAAAATATTTTGAAATTTATGTTTTTGAACTTGAATTTCAAATTTATATCAATTTATTGTCGTATGGGTACTGACATAAGTGTTTAATATTGACAATAAATGTGCAAATGTTTTACTGAGACAGACTGCATTACAGGCTTCGTCGCCGTTTGCTAACACGTCACACGTAGCCATTGACAGGTCCTCGCTAGGAGGAGATTTTCTTCTGGTGATGACGTTACTTCGTTACTAGCTCTCAGTAAAATATTTCCCAACGTGACAAACTTAAGGACCAATATTATAGATTTATGGTACTGACAATCGCCATATAGAATAGCTGAATAGCATTTCCATCTATGTTTAAAAGAACATTGCCAAACTATTTTAAAAGAAATGATCATTACTAAAAACTAATGATTGGACAGAAAACGTGATTTTCCTATGTAAATAAACAGGTAGATTTTCCTATGTAAATAAACAGGTAGATTTTCCTATGTAAATAAACAGGTAGATTTTCCTATGTAAATAAACAGATAGATTTTCCTATGTAAATAAACAGGTAGATTTTCCTATGTAAATAAACAGGTAGATTTTCCTATGTAAATAAACAGGTAGATTTTCCTATGTAAATAAACAGGTAGATTTTCCTATGTAAATAAACAGGTAGATTTTCCTATGTAAATAAACAGGTAGATTTTCCTATGTAAATAAACAGGTAGATTTTCCTATGTAAATAAACAGGTAGATTTTCCTATGTAAATAAACAGGTAGATTTTCCTATGTAAATAAACAGGTAGATTTTCCTATGTAAATAAACAGGTAGATTTTCCTATGTAAATAAACAGGTAGATTTTCCTATGTAAATAAACAGGTAGATTTTCGTTTAAAAATTAACACTGAGTTTCCTTTATAAATGAACACTGAGTTTCCTTTATAAATTGAGTTAATTTACACTTATGTTATGTAAATTAACACGCTGATTTAGTTATGTAAATTAACACGCTGATTTTTTTATTATTTATAACACTATGATTCTTCTACGTAAATAAACAAACTGATTCTACTACGTAAATTAACAAACTGATTTTCCTCTGTAAATTAACACAATAATTTATCTAAGTAAAATAACACATTTTTTTCTATGTAAATTAACACGTTAATTATTCAATGTAAACTAAGAAATTTATTTTTCTTGTTGAGCTCGAGTCCGTCAGTGACATCGTTGTAGCTGTGTGGGAGTTAATATTTAAAAATTGCGCCTTTAAAATACGAAAGACGACTAACGCACAGAAGCTACTCCGATATTTATTGATAATAGAAGTAACATTAAATTCGAGTAGAGGCGATAATTAAAGGCCTGACATCATAATTTGTTTATTCCGTTCAATGCCATTAACGGGTTCCAGATTTCCACAAAACTGATGGTGGCTTCGAAAGAGCCGCGTTATTAAATGAGGAATGTCTTCCTGTTCGGATTAAGATATCGGAAAGGAAAGCTACATTTGGCTGCAACGACGCCAGTTACGCTACTAAGATCTGTTTACGCGGAGGCGCTTACCAACTTTGCAATTTGCGATGTTTCCCAACTATATTTCAGAAACGTATAAGTACTACACATTTTTCAGATATTTCGAGGTCATTTTAGAATATTTCGAGGCAATTTTTCAGATATTTCGAGGTAATTTTTCAGATATTTCGAGGCAATGTTTAGAATATTTCGAGGCAATGTTTAGAATATTTCGAGGCGAGTTGTAGAATATTTCGAGGCGAGTTTTAGAATATTTCGAGGCGAGTTTTAGAATATTTCGAGGCGAGTTTTAGAATATTTCGAGGCGAGTTTTAGAATATTTCGAGGCGAGTTTTAGAATATTTCGAGGCGAGTTTTAGAATATTTCGAGGCGAGTTTTAGAATATTTCGAGGCGAGTTTTAGAATATTTCGAGGCGAGTTTTAGAATATTTCGAGGCGAGTTTTAGAATATTTCGAGGCGAGTTTTAGAATATTTCGAGGCGAGTTTTAGAATATTTCGAGGCGAGTTTTAGAATATTTCGAGGCGAGTTTTAGAATATTTCGAGGCGAGTTTTAGAATATTTCGAGGCGAGTTTTAGAATATTTCGAGGCGAGTTTTAGAATATTTCGAGGCGAGTTTTAGAATATTGGGAGGCTAGTTTTAGAATATTTCGAGGCTAGTTTTAGAATATTTCGAGGCGAGTTTTAGAATATTTCGAGGCGAGTTTTAGAATATTTCGAGGCGAGTTTTAGAATATTTCGAGGCGAGTTTTAGAATATTTCGAGGCGAGTTTTAGAATATTTCGAGGCGAGTTTTAGAATATTTCGAGGCGAGTTTTAGAATATTTCGAGGCGAGTTTCAGAATATTTCGAGGCGAGTTTCAGAATATTGGGAAGCGAGTTTCAGAATATTGGGAGGCGAGTTTCAGAATATTGGGAGGCGAGTTTCAGAATATTGGGAGGCGAGTTTCAGAATATTGGGAGGCGAGTTTCAGAATATTGGGAGGCGAGTTTCAGAATATTGGGAGGCGAGTTTCAGAATATTGGGAGGCGAGTTTCAGAATATTGGGAGGCGAGTTTCAGAATATTGGGAGGCGAGTTTCAGAATATTTCGAGGCGAGTTTCAGAATATTTCGAGGCGAGTTTTAGAATATTTCGAGGCGAGTTTTAGAATATTTCGAGGCGAGTTTTAGAATATTTCGAGGCGAGTTTTAGAATATTTCGAGGCGAGTTTTAGAATATTTCGAGGCGAGTTTTAGAATATTGGGAGGCGAGTTGTAGAATATTTCGAGGCGAGTTGTAGAATATTTCGAGGCGAGTTGTAGAATATTTCGAGGCGAGTTTTAGAATATTTCGAGGCGAGTTTTAGAATATTTCGAGGCGAGTTTTAGAATATTTCGAGGCGAGTTTTAGAATATTTCGAGGCGAGTTTTAGAATATTTCGAGGCGAGTTTTAGAATATTTCGAGGCGAGTTTTAGAATATTGGGAGGCGAGTTTTAGAATATTGGGAGGCTAGTTTTAGGATATTGGGAGGCAATTTTTAGGATATTGGGAGGCAATTTTTAGGATATTGGGAGGCAATTTTTAGGATATTGGGAGGCAATTTTTAGGATATTGGGAGGCAATTTTTAGGATATTGGGAGGCAATTTTTAGGATATTGGGAGGCAATTTGTAGGATATTGGGAGGCAATTTGTAGGATATTGGGAGGCAATTTGTAGGATATTGGGAGGCAATTTGTAGGATATTGGGAGGCAATTTGTAGGATATTGGGAGGCAATTTTTAGGATATTGGGAGGCAATTTTTAGGATATTGGGAGGCAATTTTTAGGATATTGGGAGGCAATTTTTAGGTTATTGGGAGACAATTTTTAGGTTATTGGGAGACAATTTTTATGTTACTAACATTATTTAAATTACTAACATTATTTAAATTACTAACATTATTTAAATTACTAACATTATTTAAATTACTAACATTATTTAAATTACTAACATTATTTAAATTACTAACATTATTTAAATTACTAACATTATTTAAATTACTAACATTATTTAAATTACTAACATTATTTAAATTACTAACATTATTTAAATTACTAACATTATTTAAATTACTAACATTATTTAAATTATTAACATTATTTAAATTACTAACATTATTTAAATTACTAACATTATTTAAATTACTAACATTATTTAAATTACCGATATTATTTAAATTACTGATTGTTTAAATTACTGATAATTTTTAAATGACATATTTAAATTACTGATTTTGTTTGAATTACCGATAATTTTTAAATGACATATTTAAATTACTGATTTTGTTTGAATTACTGATAATTTTTAAATGATTGATATTATTTAAATTTAAAATGTGAATTTTGATTTGACGTTTTTTAATCATCCCCATAATCGAAGAGCATAACAATGTCAATTTTTCTTCATTTTTACAGACGTTTCACACGAAGGAAGTATATACTAGATCTATCAATTTGGTCCCTTGAAAAATTAAATAATTTCTGACGTATGCTAATCTGTAGTATTATCATTTAGTATTTTTTTAATAATTTTAATTAAATTATTTTTTGCCGGTTTCCGGTGTTTTGCGCACGTCCGCGTGTCACAGCTCATCAAAAGGAAGTTTCAAGGAAACTTGTTATTAGATACTTTATTTCGCTATACTTCTTGAATTCCCTTGCCTATTGGCGAATTCCCTATTTCCCTTGGCTGTTTGAAATCGACACCGACTTGGTTTCAGTACGTCACGCATCGTAAAAAGTTGTATCCAAAAAGAGTAACAACCAGGGCCCGGACACACGTAAATCAATAATTTCTGGCCTCAAGAGAGCCCTTATTAGTGGAAATAGCTTCAGGTTTTCGGGGAATACCTTAGGTGAAGGGCCCAAGCCCGTGTCCCCAAACAGCACGGGGCCAGGGAATTTGTACCAGGTTTTTGGATAATAATAACTTGGGCCCCAGACACTCACGGGCCCTGCGATATTTGTACCGTCACCCCATCCTCTCTTAGCCCCCCCCCCCCCCCAAACAGCATGGGCCCTGGCAATTTCTACCGGCTAAGGCAACTCTCCCGTCTTGCCGATAATGGGCCCCAGACTGCACGGTCCCCGGGAATTTGTACTCGTTCGTACCCTATTTCGTCGCGCCCGATAATAACTAACATAAACATACAACATCGCGTCACGTCAACGTCAACAAAATTGCATAATTTAAAAACAATGCGAAAAAATGCCCAAAAAACCAACGTAACCCGAAAAGTAAATTTGTTGAAATTGTAACAACTGTCACGTAACATTTCCTTCGACAAGAACGCGACCCGCAAAGAGAGCGCGAGTGGAAAAATACTTGACCTAAATAGTCAGTTCCGAATTGTATATATATATCCCTCCTTACCTCTGTCTTATCGGAAGAAGAGTCGGTTGACTGGGAGCGGCCGTAGCATGTGCGAGTCAATGTCAAGAAGAGCCAAGCCGAAGAGAGCATCCACGCCTTCCGCCAGACGTCGCTTCATCATCGACGGAAAGTCTTATGTCCCGTTCAGACGCTCGCTGCAATCTCCGATTGTCAAGACGCGATCGGGGGCGAATGGAAAGCGAACGGAAACCGGTCGTCTCCCCCCTCGACGAGCCAATTCAACTCTGCCTCGGCCTCTGGCCGTCTTCGCCGCTACCGAAACACCCGACGATAGCGCCATCGCGCGGGAGAACGCCGAATATAATGGGGGGAGGGGGGAAGGGGGAAAGATACTTTTACTTAGCGTGAAAAGTTCCGCAGAGGGTTCGCGCCACCGTCGTCATGGTAACGGAACGAAACAAGACGGCGCGTCGAGAATAGTAGTTAGAACCCTTCTCAGAATATAAAAGGTGTACGAGTTTTGTCTTACGGGCATTTTGAGGATATTTCTTACGGGCATTTTGAAGATATTTCTTACGGGCATTTTGAAGATATTTCTTACGGGCATTTTGAAGATATTTCTTACGGGCATTTTGAAGATATTTCTTACGGGCATTTTGAAGATATTTCTTACGGGCATTTTGAAGATATTTCTTACGGGCATTTTGAGGATATTTCTTACGGGCATTTTGAGGATATTTCTTACGGGCATTTTGAGGATATTTCTTACGGGCATTTTAAGGATATTTCTTACGGGCATTTTAAGGATATTTCTTACGGGCATTATGAGGATATTTCTTACGGGCATTTTGAGGATATTTCTTACGGGCATTTTGAGGATATTTCTTACGGGCATTTTGAGGATGCATACTTTTCCCGTACGAGTTTTATTATATACTTTTGATATAAATAAAAGTTTAAAATTCCTACGTCTCTTCATATATGGTTTTAAACCTTAACTTTACGGCCGAGATGCATACTTATCCCCTAAGAGATTTATTATATACTTCTGATATAAATAAAACTACAAACACCCAACGTCCCTTAAAATATAGTTTTAAACCAGGGTTGGCCATTTTTCAATTTTTTTTACAAAAATCAAATCAATCGATTTTTTTATTTCATTGAATTTATTGATTTTTAAACAATTAATGACTTTTCTTTATAATTAACGAATATTTTAATTTTATTAGTTAGCAAATCTTGAATTAAATTAAATCCTAATTTAATTTTATAACTATTTAATATACGAGTTTGTATTTTATTTTTTAAGAACCTTTTTTTTGCCATTGAAATACATTGCGTGATTTAAATCCTTGATTTAAAAATAAATCACTTGGTTTAAATCTAGGTTTAAAACATTACTTAAATCAAATTGATTTTAATCAGCCAACCCTGTTTTAAACCTTCACTTTATGGCATACTTCTCCTGTAAGAGTTCTACTATATACTTCTGATATAAAATAATAAAATTCCTACGTCCCTTGTAATATGGTTTTAAGCCTTCGCTTTAGTATTTTCCACGTGCGAGTATAAAATTCAATCTACGAAAGAACTATTGGACCAAGCCTTATAGATCGATTTAATTTTAGGGTTGGACGTGGCGAAATAATTTAATAGCTAAATACTTTGATCTTAACCGAACGATGAAGACGCTCATTAATAAAGCTAAAAATAATTTGCTTTATACATATTAACGTATTGATACAATTTCAACCTTGAAACCATCTAGTTTATTTATCGCGTCCCACAAAAAATACTGCGAGTTTACTACTCAACTTAGGCAACAAAAAAAAATTCATCTGACATAAAACGACCGAAAACAGTGACATATTTTATAAGCACTATAAAACATGCGTATGCATTTTTTATTCTCTGGTGACTTAGAATGCACCAAACAAACGAAAGTGGAACAAGAATAATGGTCGGGTTCCTTTGATCATCGTATTATTCGAAATCCATACGAAAATGCGTAGGATCATTTTGCAGCGAAATAACGTTTGACAAAATTCCAATAATTAAAGAACCAGCTTTTTTAAATATATCCAAACTTAACTTTTTTTGATTTTCTTTTTTCTTTCTTGATAATTTGCGTGCAAGTTTAAAGTAAATTATATTTAATTAAATCTTGATTAAACTTCATAAGTACTCTTAAAATAGTTAGCTCTGAATTGATTTTGCTATGGGAACTATTTTTGAATATTTTAATAAATGGCTATTTAAGTAAATAATATTAACACGTTTGATTAAAATCAATAATATTAAAAATCATTTGATTTAAATCAATAATATTAAAAATCATTTGATATAAATCAATAATGTTACCAAAATCAATAATAATAAAAATAATTTAATTTAAACCAATAATATTAAAAATCATTTAATTTAAACCAATTACATAAAAAGTCATTTGATTTAAACCAATAATATTAAAAACATTTGATTTAAACCAATAATATTAAAAATATTTGATTTAAACCAATAATATTAAAAATATTTGATTTAAACCAATAATATTAAAAATATTTGATTTAAACCAATAATATTAAAAACATTTGATTTAAATCAATAATATTAAAAATATTTGATTTAAACCAATAATATTAAAAACATTTGATTTAAATCAATAATTGTAAAAATATTTGATTTAAACCAATAATATTAAAAACATTTGATTTAAATCAATAATTGTAAAAATATTTTGACTTAAATAAAAAATTTTATAACTGATTTAAATTGAAAAAATTAAATAACCGAAATAGGAATTTAAATAACCGATTTGAATAGAAAAATTTCAATAACAGATTGAAATAGGAATTTAAATAACAGATTGAAATAGGAATTTAAATAACAGATTGAAATAGGAATTTAAATAACAGATTGAAATAGGAACTTAAATAACTGATTGAAATAGGAATTTAAATAACTGATTGAAATAGGAATTTAAATAACTGATTGAAATAGGAATTTAAATAACAGATTGAAATAGGAATTTACATAACTGATTGAAATAGGAATTTACATAACTGATTGAAATAGGAATTTAAATAACTGATTGAAATAGGAATTTAAATAACTGATTGAAATATGAATTTAAATAACAGATTGAAATAGGAATTTAAATAACTGATTGAAATAGGAATTTAAATAACTGATTGAAATAGGAATTTAAATAACTGATTGAAATAGGAATTTAAATAACTGATTGAAATAGGAATTTAAATAACAGATTGAAATAGGAATTTAAATAACAGATTGAAATAGGAATTTAAATAACTGATTGAAATAGGAATTTAAATAACTGATTGAAATAGGAATTTAAATAACTGATTGAAATAGGAATTTAAATAACTGATTGAAATAGGAATTTAAATAACTGATTGAAATAGGAATTTAAATAACAGATTGAAATAGGAATTTAAATCACAAATTGAAATAGGAATTTAAATAAAAGATTGAAATAGGAATTTAAATAACTGATTGAAATAGGAATTTAAATAACTGATTGAAATAGGAATTTAAATAACTGATTGAAATAGGAATTTAAATAACTGATTGAAATAGGAATTTAAATAACTGATTGAAATAGGAATTTAAATAACTGATTGAAATAGGAATTTAAATAACTGATTGAAATAGGAATTTAAATAACTGATTGAAATAGGAATTTAAATAACTGATTGAAATAGGAATTTAAATAACAGATTGAAATAGGAATTTAAATCACAAATTGAAATAGGAATTTAAATAACTGATTGAAATAGGAATTTACATAACTGATTGAAATAGGAATTTAAATAACTGATTGAAATAGGAATTTAAATAACTGATTGAAATAGGAATTTAAATAACTGATTGAAATAGGAATTTAAATAACTGATTGAAATAGGAATTTAAATAACTGATTGAAATAGGAATTTAAATAACTGATTGAAATAGGAATTTAAATAACTGATTGAAATAGGAATTTAAATAACTGATTGAAATAGGAATTTAAATAACTGATTGAAATAGGAATTTAAATAACTGATTGAAATAGGAATTTACATAACTGATTGAAATAGGAATTTACATAACTGATTGAAATAGGAATTTACATAACTGATTGAAATAGGAATTTACATAACTGATTGAAATAGGAATTTACATAACTGATTGAAATAGGAATTTAAATAACTGATTGAAATAGGAATTTAAATAACTGATTGAAATAGGAATTTAAATAACTGATTGAAATAGGAATTTAAATAACAGATTGAAATAGGAATTTAAATAACAGATTGAAATAGGAATTTAAATAACTGATTGAAATAGGAATTTAAATAACTGATTGAAATAGGAATTTACATAACAGATTGAAATAGGAATTTAAATAACAGATTGAAATAGGAATTTAAATAACTGATTGAAATAGGAATTTAAATAACAGATTGAAATAGGAATTTAAATAACAGATTGAAATAGGAATTTAAATAACAGATTGAAATAGGAATTTAAATAACTGATTGAAATAGGAATTTAAATAACTGATTGAAATAGGAATTTAAATAACTGATTGAAATAGGAATTTACATAACTGATTGAAATAGGAATTTAAATAACTGATTGAAATAGGAATTTAAATAACTGATTGAAATAGGAATTTAAATAACTGATTGAAATAGGAATTTAAATAACTGATTGAAATAGGAATTTAAATAACTGATTGAAATAGGAATTTAAATAACTGATTGAAATAGGAATTTAAATAACTGATTGAAATAGGAATTTAAATAACTGATTGAAATAGGAATTTAAATAACTGATTGAAATAGGAATTTACATAACAGATTGAAATAGGAATTTAAATAACAGATTGAAATAGGAATTTAAATAACTGATTGAAATAGGAATTTAAATAACAGATTGAAATAGGAATTTAAATAACAGATTGAAATAGGAATTTAAATAACAGATTGAAATAGGAATTTAAATAACAGATTGAAATAGGAATTTAAATAACTGATTGAAATAGGAATTTAAATAACTGATTGAAATAGGAATTTACATAACTGATTGAAATAGGAATTTAAATAACTGATTGAAATAGGAATTTAAATAACTGATTGAAATAGGAATTTAAATAACTGATTGAAATAGGAATTTAAATAACTGATTGAAATAGGAATTTAAATAACTGATTGCAATAGGAATTTAAATAACTGATTGAAATAGGAATTTAAATAACTGATTGAAATAGGAATTTAAATAACTGATTGAAATAGGAATTTAAATAACTGATTGAAATAGGAATTTACATAACTGATTGAAATAGGAATTTACATAACTGATTGAAATAGGAATTTACATAACTGATTGAAATAGGAATTTACATAACTGATTGAAATAGGAATTTAAATAACTGATTGAAATAGGAATTTAAATAACTGATTGAAATAGGAATTTAAATAACCGATTGAAATAGGAATTTAAATAACAGATTGAAATAGGAATTTAAATAACAGATTGAAATAGGAATTTAAATAACTGATTGAAATAGGAATTTAAATAACTGATTGAAATAGGAATTTACATAACAGATTGAAATAGGAATTTAAATAACAGATTGAAATAGGAATTTAAATAACAGATTGAAATAGGAATTTAAATAACTGATTGAAATAGGAATTTAAATAACTGATTGAAATAGGAATTTACATAACAGATTGAAATAGGAATTTAAATAACTGATTGAAATAGGAATTTAAATAACTGATTGAAATAGGAATTTAAATAACAGATTGAAATAGGAATTTAAATAACAGATTGAAATAGGAATTTAAATAACTGATTGAAATAGGAATTTAAATAACTGATTGAAATAGGAATTTAAATAACAGATTGAAATAGGAATTTAAATAACAGATTGAAATAGGAATTTACATAACTGATTGAAATAGGAATTTAAATAACTGATTGAAATAGGAATTTAAATAACTGATTGAAATCAAATGAAATTGATCGAAATCAGACAACCCTTATTTAAGCATTGATATCTTTGCATAAATTGTACTATAATTTTTCTCTTTCTAAGGTTGCAGCCTAGTATATTCAGTTTCCCCATACCAGGTACATACTGGATAATTAAGAGCTGGAGTTACGAAAATTAACTTAATTAACTTAATAATAGTCCCCCAACAAGGTACCACTAAAAATGCTTATAAGGAATAGGGTCTAAAAGCTTTCATATAAGGCTCAAAGGACTAATTAAATGCAATATTTATGATTCTTGGAAATTGGGGTAGTAAATTGGGGCTTAAACAAAACTGCACTAAGGTATAGATTTGGCAAGGTGATCTACATTAATAGAATATTTTTCAAAATATAGGAATATTATATGGAATATTCAATAACATAACATTGAGATATCGTTATTTCACTGTATATATTCAAATTTCACATATTTTAAATTTGGAAATTACCTTCGTCAATTTATACCCAAAAAGATAATACATTTATGCAATTTACACTCAAAAAGGAGATGGCATTTATGCAATTTAACCCCAGATATTCATTAAATCATATTCTTATGATTTTATATTATTGTTAAGGTACCACTTTAGGCCCAAGTCATCTATAGCGACTTTAAATACATTAATTCGGTAAAAGGGTGGTGGAAAGCCCTTCATGCCACGCGAGCCAACAGCCAACAGTTTCGAGATTTTGCAATTTCACGATTTCTTGCTGGATTTCGAGATTTTGCAATTTCTCGATTTCTTGCTGAATCTCGAGATTTTGCAATTTCTCGATTTGTTGTCGGATTTCGGGATTTCTTGCCGGATTTCGAGATTTTGCAATTTCTTGATTTCGTGCTGAATCTCGAGATTTTGCAATTTCTCGATATGTTGTCGGATTTCGAGATTTTGCAATTTCTTGATTTCGTGCTGAATCTCGAGATTTTGCAATTTCTCGATTTGTTGTCGGATTTCGAGATTTTGCAATTTCTCGATTTGTTGTCGGATTTCGAGATTTTGCAATTTCTCGATTTGTTGTCGGATTTCGAGATTTTGCAATTTCTCGACTTGTTGTCGGATTTCGAGATTTTGCAATTTCTCGATTTTTTGGCGGATTTCCGGATTTCACGATTTTGCAATTTCTCGATTTGTTGTCGGATTTCGAGATTTTGCAATTTCTCGATTTTTTGGCGGATTTCCGGATTTCACGATTTTGCAATTTCTCGATTTCTTGCTGAATCTCGAGATTTTGCAATTTCTCGATTTGTTGTCGGATTTCGAGATTTTGCAATTTCTCGATTTGTTGTCGGATTTCGAGATTTTGCAATTTCTCGATTTGTTGTCGGATTTCGAGATTTTGCAATTTCTCGACTTGTTGTCGGATTTCGAGATTTTGCAATTTCTCGATTTTTTGGCGGATTTCCGGATTTCACGATTTTGCAATTTCTCGATTTGTTGTCGGATTTCGAGATTTTGCAATTTCTCGATTTTTTGGCGGATTTCCGGATTTCACGATTTTGCAATTTCTCGATTTCTTGCTGGATTTCTGGATTTCGAGATTTTGCAATTTCCCGATTTGTTATCGGATTTCAAGATTTTGAAGAAATACAGCCTGTATTTCGGATTTCTTGGAAAGTGCACAGGATTTCTTTGAATATCCGACCCTCGCATTTCCCGTCTTCGGATGGTTAAATTTCTACCGAGAGCACTTTCTAGAATGACCACTCGTTTTTGGTGAACTTCGGAGTAAGTCATTAGGACTAATTAGGCTCTTTTTTCTCGTCGTCATGGTGAGCGCGTGCAGGCCTGATAATTTATTTTAAAGTTGCGTATTTTCCTCGCTAAAGGCGCTTATCCTTTTGGGTATGACGTCAATACGCTCCACTGACGCGTCCTTAAAAAATTTAATTGCATACTAATGAATACAAAAATGTTTAAATTTCTAAAAATATATTTTGAAATTTTGAAAAGTGATTTCGTGGCTTTCGGCCATAGCTTCGCTAAGCCGTAGTTATCCAAATTTAAATCGGGGGGGGGGGCGTAATCGACTTTAGCGGATGTTTTGGTCGGCGGCGGCGTTGAACCAAAAATTTACGGCGGCGCGGCGTTTATATGAAATTTCGTTTTCATTGTAGGACGTTTAAGCAAACCCTTTTCTAGGAGTTTAAGACGTTTAGAGTACACACTAAATACCAATAGGCGTGATAAAGAAATAACTACATTTTTGTTAAAGCTGCAAAGATACTGATATCAACTGAAAATCTGGTAGCCCTGTTAAGAAATATTATAAACCGACGGCGGATATCATGGTTGGGTGTCACCCCCAAAACGGCCCCAAACGGGTAATATAATTTTTTATTAATAATTAAATTTAATGAAGATTAATTTAAATTTTAGTTCACATTATCACTGTTCTCAAAGTATCAATGAGTTTTTCAATGAAAACAGGCATAAAATCATAAAAATCAATAGGGAGCTAACAGTTCTAAGTCTCACGACGTCACCCATGCTTTTTCCTATGGAAAAAAATTCTACCCAACATGGCGGCCACAGCCAAAGCTACGGAGTGTTAGTTCCCTATGAAATAAAAAAAATCAAATAAAATCTATTCAAATCCGATTCAAATCAAATAAATCGATTGATTAGATTTAAAAAAAATAATCAACAGCCCAGCTACGCATTCGTTGCTTGCTCGTGGGTATGGCCTGTTTTCGTTTCCATGGTAACGAGTTTAGGTCGGCCATGACATTAGGACGCCCATGGTGGTCACGTGATAATTTGCCCGGCGGGTCAGGGTGAGAAATAAGGATTTTTTTAAAACTGGACCTGTGGCCAGTAGAGTCTATGTAGTTTAATTAAAAAGCTGGCCACTGGCCACTATAGACTCAACCCGAACAAGCCTACGGAGAGAGAGACTGTTCATATTTCTTATTGCTAACTGCTGAATTCGCTTCTTCTATACTGCGTGTAGAGTGTAGAGTAGACAGACTCACGGCAACCAGTCACCCACCCATACACACAATAGACACGAGGCCAAGCACACAGCATAGTAGCAAAGACCAAACAATTTTAGGGATTAATATAGTATTTTTTTAAAGAACTAAAATCTTGAAGGGAAAAAACTTTGAATTAATTAAGTGGTCACCAGGGCCACTAACACCCCAAGCATTTAATTTTTAAACTGGCCCAGCTAATTTTTAAACTGGCGATTGGCCTGTGATAGTGCCTTATTTCTCACACTGCCGCGGGTCCCTCGTGGTCTGTGACGTCATGTCGACCGTTTCAAGGCGTGGCTACGCTACGAGCAAGCACCGAATTTATTTATTCATACATAAATCCGTTGCCTACGTTATTATCATGATATATCTGAAAAAGAAAGCTTTTAAAGGAAATCCTCTGTACCGTAAAGTTAAGAAAGTTTAAAAGTTTGGTTTTAAACTGTTTAAAAGTAAAAATAATAGTTTTAAAAGATATCCTAGTTATCCTCTGTCTCGCGAAGTTTAAATTTTTGGTTTTAAATTGATATAAACTAAAAATAAAGCATTTAAAAATGAACTTAAATAACTGTCAATTTACTAAATTTGTATAATTAAGTTTGTTTCAGCCGCATACTTTCTCTTACAAATTTTTCCTAATTTTAGTACAGCCCGATTTTTGTAAACCATCCCTTATTTATATAATTTTAGAAATTTATAGAAGACCCCCTATTTTACGATTTCAAAAAGAAATGATTCAGAGCGCCATCTGTAGCTAGCAAAATGAAAAACCAAGTCGTCGCGGCGCGATATTGTATCCCCCTCTGATGGGAGCATGCACGGGCCTTGATAATAACGTAGGCAACGATTTATCCTATAGTTTTAGATACACTATTTTTGTTGTGAAATGATTTCAATATAGAATACAAAGAGGTGAAAACTTCTCAGTCAGAGTTACATTATATACTTATGATCTTATTTATTCGACCGTAGAAAAATCTCTTTATATTGCGCCAGGAATTTTATTCATTTTTATTTGTTTTCATTTCAGTGTTTTTCCATCAGCCAAAATCCTTCTCGTCATCCGGACAGGGAAATTTTCAACTCACGTTTTGAGTTTCGGAGGCTACCACCTATTTCAACTACCGGAACTACACTACCAAAGGCGGCAAGGAGAACGAAAGCAAAATCAATTACTATTCAACGACTTCCGCCTTTGCTCGTTCTAGTTCTGATAGAGGGAATGGATTATTCCTTTTTTTAAAGTCAAGCAACAAGCTCGTCTCGGTGGGGAAATAGTCGAGTTTCACAAGCCTTCTACAATGGGTGCATTACCTTCATCGCGTTTGGTGAAGATATTCTGACTCATAGAGAGGGTGGATATGAGTGAGGTAAATATCTAATTTCGGGTAAATATCTAATTTCGGGTAAATATCTAATTTCGGGTAAATATCTAATTTCGGGTAAATATCTAATTTCGGGTAAATATCTAATTTCGGGTAAATATCTAATTTCGGGTAAATATCTAATTTCGGGTAAATATCTAATTTCGGGTAAATATCTAATTTCGGGTAAATATCTAATTTCGGGTAAATATCTAATTTCGGGTAAATATCTAATTTCGGGTAAATATCTAATTTCGGGTAAATATCTAATTTCGGGTAAATATCTAATTTCGGGTAAATATCTAATTTCGGGTAAATATCTAATTTCGGGTAAATATCTAATTTCGGGTAAATATCTAATTTCGGGTAAATATCTAATTTCGGGTAAATATCTAATTTCGGGTAAATATCTAATTTCGGGTAAATATCTAATTTCGGGTAAATATCTAATTTCGGGTAAATATCTAATTTCGGGTAAATATCTAATTTCGGGTAAATATCTAATTTCGGGTAAATATCTAATTTCGGGTAAATATCTAATTTCGGGTAAATATCTAATTTCGGGTAAATATCTAATTTCGGGTAAATATCTAATTTCGGGTAAATATCTAATTTCGGGTAAATATCTAATTTCGGGTAAATATCTAATTTCGGGTAAATATCTAATTTCGGGTAAATATCTAATTTCGGGTAAATATCTAATTTCGGGTAAATATCTAATTTCGGGTAAATATCTAATTTCGGGTAAATATCTAATTTCGGGTAAATATCTAATTTCGGGTAAATATCTAATTTCGGGTAAATATCTAATTTCGGGTAAATATCTAATTTCGGGTAAATATCTAATTTCGGGTAAATATCTAATTTCGGGTAAATATCTAATTTCGGGTAAATATCTAATTTCGGGTAAATATCTAATTTCGGGTAAATATCTAATTTCGGGTAAATATCTAATTTCGGGTAAATATCTAATTTCGGGTAAATATCTAATTTCGGGTAAATATCTAATTTCGGGTAAATATCTAATTTCGGGTAAATATCTAATTTCGGGTAAATATCTAATTTCGGGTAAATATCTAATTTCGGGTAAATATCTAATTTCGGGTAAATATCTAATTTCGGGTAAATATCTAATTTCGGGTAAATATCTAATTTCGGGTAAATATCTAATTTCGGGTAAATATCTAATTTCGGGTAAATATCTAATTTCGGGTAAATATCTAATTTCGGGTAAATATCTAATTTCGGGTAAATATCTAATTTCGGGTAAATATCTAATTTCGGGTAAATATCTAATTTCGGGTAAATATCTAATTTCGGGTAAATATCTAATTTCGGGTAAATATCTAATTTCGGGTAAATATCTAATTTCGGGTAAATATCTAATTTCGGGTAAATATCTAATTTCGGGTAAATATCTAATTTCGGGTAAATATCTAATTTCGGGTAAATATCTAATTTCGGGTAAATATCTAATTTCGGGTAAATATCTAATTTCGGGTAAATATCTAATTTCGGGTAAATATCTAATTTCGGGTAAATATCTAATTTCGGGTAAATATCTAATTTCGGGTAAATATCTAATTTCGGGTAAATATCTAATTTCGGGTAAATATCTAATTTCGGGTAAATATCTAATTTCGGGTAAATATCTAATTTCGGGTAAATATCTAATTTCGGGTAAATATCTAATTTCGGGTAAATATCTAATTTCGGGTAAATATCTAATTTCGGGTAAATATCTAATTTCGGGTAAATATCTAATTTCGGGTAAATATCTAATTTCGGGTAAATATCTAATTTCGGGTAAATATCTAATTTCGGGTAAATATCTAATTTCGGGTAAATATCTAATTTCGGGTAAATATCTAATTTCGGGTAAATATCTAATTTCGGGTAAATATCTAATTTCGGGTAAATATCTAATTTCGGGTAAATATCTAATTTCGGGTAAATATCTAATTTCGGGTAAATATCTAATTTCGGGTAAATATCTAATTTCGGGTAAATATCTAATTTCGGGTAAATATCTAATTTCGGGTAAATATCTAATTTCGGGTAAATATCTAATTTCGGGTAAATATCTAATTTCGGGTAAATATCTAATTTCGGGTAAATATCTAATTTCGGGTAAATATCTAATTTCGGGTAAATATCTAATTTCGGGTAAATATCTAATTTCGGGTAAATATCTAATTTCGGGTAAATATCTAATTTCGGGTAAATATCTAATTTCGGGTAAATATCTAATTTCGGGTAAATATCTAATTTCGGGTAAATATCTAATTTCGGGTAAATATCTAATTTCGGGTAAATATCTAATTTCGGGTAAATATCTAATTTCGGGTAAATATCTAATTTCGGGTAAATATCTAATTTCGGGTAAATATCTAATTTCGGGTAAATATCTAATTTCGGGTAAATATCTAATTTCGGGTAAATATCTAATTTCGGGTAAATATCTAATTTCGGGTAAATATCTAATTTCGGGTAAATATCTAATTTCGGGTAAATATCTAATTTCGGGTAAATATCTAATTTCGGGTAAATATCTAATTTCGGGTAAATATCTAATTTCGGGTAAATATCTAATTTCGGGTAAATATCTAATTTCGGGTAAATATCTAATTTCGGGTAAATATCTAATTTCGGGTAAATATCTAATTTCGGGCAAATATCTAATTTCGGGCAAATATCTAATTTCGGGCAAATATCTAATTTCGGGCAAATATCTAATTTCGGGCAAATATCTAATTTCGGGCAAATATCTAATTTCGGGCAAATATCTAATTTCGGGCAAATATCTAATTTCGGGTAAATATCTAATTTCGGGTAAATATCTAATTTCGGGTAAATATCTAATTTCGGGTAAATATCTAATTTCGGGTAAATATCTAATTTCGGGTAAATATCTAATTTCGGGTAAATATCTAATTTCGGGTAAATATCTAATTTCGGGTAAATATCTAATTTCGGGTAAATATCTAATTTCGGGTAAATATCTAATTTCGGGTAAATATCTAATTTCGGGTAAATATCTAATTTCGGGTAAATATCTAATTTCGGGTAAATATCTAATTTCGGGTAAATATCTAATTTCGGGTAAATATCTAATTTCGGGTAAATATCTAATTTCGGGTAAATATCTAATTTCGGGTAAATATCTAATTTCGGGTAAATATCTAATTTCGGGTAAATATCTAATTTCGGGTAAATATCTAATTTCGGGTAAATATCTAATTTCGGGTAAATATCTAATTTCGGGTAAATATCTAATTTCGGGTAAATATCTAATTTCGGGTAAATATCTAATTTCGGGTAAATATCTAATTTCGGGTAAATATCTAATTTCGGGTAAATATCTAATTTCGGGTAAATATCTAATTTCGGGTAAATATCTAATTTCGGGTAAATATCTAATTTCGGGTAAATATCTAATTTCGGGTAAATATCTAATTTCGGGTAAATATCTAATTTCGGGTAAATATCTAATTTCGGGTAAATATCTAATTTCGGGTAAATATCTAATTTCGGGTAAATATCTAATTTCGGGTAAATATCTAATTTCGGGTAAATATCTAATTTCGGGTAAATATCTAATTTCGGGTAAATATCTAATTTCGGGTAAATATCTAATTTCGGGTAAATATCTAATTTCGGGTAAATATCTAATTTCGGGTAAATATCTAATTTCGGGTAAATATCTAATTTCGGGTAAATATCTAATTTCGGGCAAATATCTAATTTCGGGCAAATATCTAATTTCGGGCAAATATCTAATTTCGGGCAAATATCTAATTTCGGGCAAATATCTAATTTCGGGCAAATATCTAATTTCGGGCAAATATCTAATTTCGGGCAAATATCTAATTTCGGGTAAATATCTAATTTCGGGTAAATATCTAATTTCGGGTAAATATCTAATTTCGGGTAAATATCTAATTTCGGGTAAATATCTAATTTCGGGTAAATATCTAATTTCGGGTAAATATCTAATTTCGGGTAAATATCTAATTTCGGGTAAATATCTAATTTCGGGTAAATATCTAATTTCGGGCAAATATCTAATTTCGGGCAAATATCTAATTTCGGGCAAATATCTAATTTCGGGCAAATATCTAATTTCGGGCAAATATCTAATTTCGGGCAAATATCTAATTTCGGGCAAATATCTAATTTCGGGCAAATATCTAATTTCGGGTAAATATCTAATTTCGGGTAAATATCTAATTTCGGGTAAATATCTAATTTCGGGTAAATATCTAATTTCGGGTAAATATCTAATTTCGGGTAAATATCTAATTTCGGGTAAATATCTAATTTCGGGTAAATATCTAATTTCGGGTAAATATCTAATTTCGGGTAAATATCTAATTTCGGGTAAATATCTAATTTCGGGTAAATATCTAATTTCGGGTAAATATCTAATTTCGGGTAAATATCTAATTTCGGGTAAATATCTAATTTCGGGTAAATATCTAATTTCGGGTAAATATCTAATTTCGGGTAAATATCTAATTTCGGGTAAATATCTAATTTCGGGTAAATATCTAATTTCGGGTAAATATCTAATTTCGGGTAAATATCTAATTTCGGGTAAATATCTAATTTCGGGTAAATATCTAATTTCGGGTAAATATCTAATTTCGGGTAAATATCTAATTTCGGGTAAATATCTAATTTCGGGTAAATATCTAATTTCGGGTAAATATCTAATTTCGGGTAAATATCTAATTTCGGGTAAATATCTAATTTCGGGTAAATATCTAATTTCGGGTAAATATCTAATTTCGGGTAAATATCTAATTTCGGGTAAATATCTAATTTCGGGTAAATATCTAATTTCGGGTAAATATCTAATTTCGGGTAAATATCTAATTTCGGGTAAATATCTAATTTCGGGTAAATATCTAATTTCGGGTAAATATCTAATTTCGGGTAAATATCTAATTTCGGGTAAATATCTAATTTCGGGTAAATATCTAATTTCGGGTAAATGTGTAATTTTGGGTAAATGTGTAATTTTGGGTAAATGTGTAATTTTGGGTAAATGTGTAATTTTGGGTAAATGTGTAATTTTGGGTAAATGTGTAATTTTGGGTAAATGTGTAATTTTGGGTAAATGTGTAATTTTGAGTAAATGTGTAATTTTTGGTAACTATCTTAATTTGGGTAAATGTCTAAATTTGGGTAAATATCTAAATTTGGATAAATATCTAAATTTGGGTAATAATTTGGGTAAGTACTTAAATTTGTGTAAATATTTTAAATCAGGTAAATATTTAAATTTTGGTAAATATTTAAATTTTGGTAAATATTTAAATTTTGGTAAATATTTAAATTTTGGTAAATATTTAAATTTTGGTAAATATTTAAATTTTGGTAAATATTTAAATTTTGGTAAATATTTAAATTTTGGTAAATATTTAAATTTTGGTAAATATTTAAATTTTGGTAAATATTTAAATTTTGGTAAATATTTAAATTTTGGTAAATATTTAAATTTTGGTAAATATTTAAATTTTGGTAAATATTTAAATTTTGGTAAATATTTAAATTTTGGTAAATATTTAAATTTTGGTAAATATTTAAATTTTGGTAAATATTTAAATTTTGGTAAATATTTAAATTTTGGTAAATATTTAAATTTTGGTAAATATTTAAATTTTGGTAAATATTTAAATTTTGGTAAATATTTAAATTTTGGTAAATATTTAAATTTTGGTAAATATTTTATTTCAGCTTAATATGCAAATTTTGTAAATATTTAAATTTAAATATTGAAATTGAATTTAGGTAAGTATTTTAATTTGGGTAATAATTTAAATTTGGGTAAGTATTTTAATTTGAAATATCTGAATTCGGGTAAATATCTAAGTTTTGGTAAACTTCTGAATTCGGGTAAATATCTAAGTTTTGGTAAACTTCTAAATTTGGGGTCATTCCACGACAAATCGACCAAATGTTTTGGAATTTACCACCCTACCTTTTTAGATTTGGATAAAAATTAGTCTTAAGGTTTATTCTGGTCGATAAAGCCGAATAAATTTGGGTAAATATCTAAATTCAAATGGGTATATTGGGTAAATTTACTAAAAATATCTAAATTCAGGTAAATTGGTATAATTCATATCAAATGTCTAAATTTGGGTAGATTGATCAGGTACTGTAAATTGGGTAAAATTTTATCAGCTACTGTGAATTGGATGAAATTTTATCAAGTTTTTAAATTGAATAAATTTCGAGCAGGTTATGTAAATTTAATTCGAAAAGCTTTAATTCAAAGAATTTAGATAGTGCAACCATTTTTTAAACAAATATTGTATTTAAAGTTAAACAATATTATTTAAGATAATTTTTAATTTTAATGAAATATTTGAATATATTTATTATTAAATATAAACAAATTTAGACATTGACCAAAAATTAGATATTTACTCGTATTTTTTAAAAACATTTTACACAACACGAAGGCTTGAATTTCATCGATGGATAGCTGATATGAAATTTTCAAATGATACTGGGTCCTATGACGTTAGCGAGACGAGCAAAATCCCCTGTTTTCCCAAATATTTCTAATTCTGCACTTTTTAGCCCCCCCATTATAGCCAGAGTAATGTTTGACTCGCCCTTTGCCCTTTCTTTGTCTATCCACGGACTGTAAAATTTACACACTGTCTTCGAAAGACCTATATATTCCAAATATCTCACAGTAGCGACATCTCTGATCTTTCGATTTAAACCACGAAAAAGCGGTGGGGTTTCAGTAAAACATTAATTTTTAATAGTACAATTCATACGTCAACTTTGATAAAGATTCATTATATACCCTGTTGGTTTCTCTAATTTTCAAAGGTTCAACCATAGTTATCTGACGAGCCATATTTTAATTATTATGACAAATAGAAAGTTACGTTTATTCATTTGTATTTAATTAAATTTTAGTATTAGCTTTACGAAATGCACTCATTAACTACTTCCAACCTTTTACTTCAAAGCGCCGCAAACCGTTTATTTTTATCATTATTAGTTATTCTGTAACTAGTTCAAGAAAAAACTAATTTTCTCTACTCACCTCAGACTTCCCCCTTGAGAGGGGAGCGCGCGCAGAGAGGACAGGGTTCGTATAAAATTTCCGGAATAAAATTCCCTGACATTTCCAGGTTTTCCCTGACTAAATTGCCAAATTTCCCTGACCATTTTTGTAGAATAAATTTATGTTTTGAGGTAAAATCTTGAAAAATGTTAATTATGTATTTTTAAGACATTTACCAAAAATTTATTTGCCGGATTTGTTTTTGGGGTCATTTTAAAATTCCCTTACTTTTTTGGACCATTTTAAATTTCCCTGACTATTCCCTGACCATTGGGAATCATTTTCAATTTCCCTGACCTTTTGGAAACATTTTAAAATTCCCCGACTTTTCCAGGTTTTCCAGGTATTCCAGGTCCTGTACGAACCCATTCCATACGCGATACGCCAGGATAAGCATTCCAAGTAGAGGTATGGATTCCTGCTTCGCTGTAATGATGTTTCAAAATGTTTTTTTTGCTCAATAAAATGGTATTTATCTCGAAATTATTTGAAATTTAAATATTTCAAATAATAATTTATTATAAATACTTTTTATAATTGTGTCCCCCCGAACAAAATCCCGACAACGGCCCTGATTACTATAACACAGCAGTTGACACTTCCTACCAAAAACAGTCCGCTAGGGGTCGCTATCGAGTGAGAAAACGTCAGTTCGTTTCCGGAAGGAAATTTCTAAAGGCTGGTTCACACGGGCAGTGTTTTCCTCGTTTTCTCTATTATCTAGTTTTACAGCCTTTTCCTGTTGCTCTGGCACACAGGAAAACTACTGTGCACACGGACAAAATTTTCCGGATTTTACCGCCGCGAGAACGAGAAAACTGAGAAAAAAATGTTGAAATATCTCTACTTCATTTTCCCGATTGGTTTTAAGCACTTTGAGCTCGTGCGTTACGCTGTCATGTGACATAAGAGACGAATTTGAAAATCTTCAAAAGTAGGCTTACGAATTTTTGCGTCTATCACGTGACTGCATGACACTCCCTGATTGGTCGAGTCCAACGCGCCTCTTAAAAAAGGTCCACCGTATTCTCGTAGGCGGTAAAATCCTGAAAATTTAGTCCGTTTGTACAGTCGTTTTCCCGCGCGCGAGAACAACGGTAAAAGTATTAGAAAATAGAGAAAACCAGGAAAACACTGCCCGTGTGAACCAGCCTTAAGGATACATATCCAATTTCAAAATACAATCAGAAAGAATTTCCAGAACTCTATCAGCCACGAAGGACTCGATACTCATCAAAATTCAGAAGGGTTACGGCAGGCAATTGCATCGGGATTCGGGGAGAGTCCGATGACCAGGAAGAATTAGAAACGCAAGCTGATAGAGGAACATACTGTTTCGAAGATAATTGTATTCCTCCGCGTCTTGGAAAGTATATAAATCACTTTTCGACGAGATACTTTGGTCAGATATAAATGAGATGTCACGTCCGAGCGCGACTGAGAGCGTGGGGACGCCATATAGGATGGAGGACACTTTATTATAAGCCCGCAGCTTACGCACGGACGCCCTAAGACGCTTGCCCTATCGTTTTTCTTTCAAGGTCGATTCTGGCTAAGCTCAGAGCCTCAGACCACACGTACGTGCTACGGGACTCGGAGGGACTCGAAGGTTCTTCGGAAATTAATATTTTCTTAAGATATTAAATAAAGATTTTATTAATCAATAGCGTCTTTAAAGTTTATTTAAATTTAAAAGGTATATAAACTAATTAGCTTACATAGTAAAAGCTTTTATTAATCAGACAAATAATTAAAATTACACAAAATTTAAATAGCAATATGATGTTGGTGTAAATTTTAATTAATTATTTGTCATAATTAATAAAAAATATTTACAGTGTGCCTTAAATAGTTTTATTTCTTTTAAATTTAAATTCAATTTTAAATAAGTTACGAATTAGTAGGAATAAGAGCTTTGTTTGTTACTAATGAATTTTTATTTAGTTTAAATATTATATTTAACGAATTAATACGAAAGAGGTTTGAAAGGGGCAGACCACTTTTTTACATAACCAAGATTAAAAATTTAATCGTGATTTAATCATTTTTAATCTTCGTACAACCAAAGCCACAGATTTAATTTAAATCTAATATAATCACGATTTAATCATACGAGGATGTTCTGATATTCATTGGAGTGAGCTTCCCCTCAGAATTTAAAAATTTTCTTTGAAAGATTAAAATGTACCTTAAAAGTTTCCATTAGCCAACAAATGATGGCGCCACTCAAATTCATTAGCCGTCGTAAAGTGACGAATATTTTTAGCGCGTTACGAGTCCCGTTGGATGTAAGTGGTCCGAGGTCTAAGACTGTATCGCTATTTCTGGTATAGACGAAACAGGGCACCCATTAAGAGGGAAGGATATATCACGACCCACGCCTACTTAAACGTAAGAGAGCGCTTTTAATTTTACATTTAGTTTCGGAAAATTAATTTCAATCCAGAGATTAAACAGTCCTTAAAACGCTACAAGTACTTTGAGTAATTAGTGAATTATCTATAGCGTAAAAGGCTCCCCAACATTTCATTTATATTTTAATAAAAAAATATTCGAATGAATTTATGAAAACGTCGGAAATAGTTTCTATAAAAATTCCAATATTTAGTTAGAAGTCTTCAACAGACTGAGATAAGCGCTACGTCATGTAATTAAGGCGTTAGTAGCGTCAGCTGTTGCAATTATAGTTAGGGAATAAGTAGATTAGTCATTTATGAAAAGGGATAATAAAGCTAAACCCTAAACAAATTTGAAGAAATTTAAAAACTTACTATTAGCTCGTACCGATAGGTCTTCGAGCAAACAAAAAGACGCGAAACTCGGACCAAATAGATCTTCGAGTGAAAAATTAAATTAAATAAAATAGCCAGAAATTCCAACGGTAGACCGGTTTCGTCCAATTTGGGACTCGTCAGTACCGTGCGGGAAATCTGGCTCGCGACTATAACACCGAATAGAGAAACTAAGCCTAAATATTAAAAATTTCAAAACGAGTTGCGTAGCAACGCAAAGTCGAATAGGGGGAGAGCGGTGGAGATTAGTATATACGCAGTTAAAAGTTACAATGCAGTCCATAGGTGGTTCCTTTTAACTTAACATTGCAATTATAGTTAGGCTAAAATTTAATTAAAATTACACTCGTGGAGTTGGCAGTCAATAATGATTAAGATGACCTTTACATTTAATTGCGATAGAAAATCACTAATGGCTTCCAAATCAAAAAGTGTTTTAATCAAATTAGTATTTTTAGACCAATATATCGTTTTAATAACATTACTTGACAAAATAAAATAAATCAGATATCAAATCAGCTGATATTGGTCAAAATGAAATCCACAGTTTATATAAACCCGAGTTTAAACCCGAAACTATTTCGAATTCATTATAAATGGTCAGACAGATGCGTAACAGTTATCCCGAATAAATTTGTATCAAAATTTTAATTATTCTTCATTTTGATATGCTTTCCCTGATATCATAAGTTAAATAACTGCTCAGATAACTGAATCAGGTCAGCTTAAATATAGCAGATTAGTTCAGATTAGTTACTCAGAATACTAAAATAAAACTAAAACAATTAGATATTTAAAAAAAATCTTCAATTTAACGAACAAACCAAAACTTTTTTTTATGAGAATGGCGTAAAATAACTGGATTTTTTTTTATATAGATCACATTTACCATCTAAACTCTTAATTATTTAATTAAAATATTTAAAATGGTAGTTTTAAGTCACAATTTAGCCATTATTCTAGATACTGTTTTATTTATAACAGTTTCAACATATACAAACACGATAACAACTGTTATTTTTGAATTTCCTTATTTTACGACCGAGATACGAACTTATTAAAAGATAATATTTCAAAGTATGCACGTTATTACTCGCCTCGGGTTAGAGACTATTTATTTTAGCCATTCTGAACTCAATACAGCGCAAGGCAATTAAATGGAATAATACATGTTACTTTATTAATATTTACCAGTTTTGTCCAAGGTAATTGCGTACAAATGACAATAATACAATTTTAATATGAATAAGTTTGAATTCCCGCCTGTATAAAAAACTGTTTTAAACAAAATATTCCGCTAGGGGCGCTCAACTCATACAGATATTTTTGGCTCATAGGTTAACATAAGCCACGGTCACACTAAAGCTTAAAACCCAGTTTAGGTCGGCTTAAATGCCAGTTTTGACCGCCGACGATAATTACTGGTTCACACGTGCGAAATAGCTTCCCCCCGGTTCGCTTACAGCCAAGGCTTAACGTCATTTCAAATTATGAACAGAATTTTGAAAATACTAAAATGTATCCCAAAACAATTAGTTAATCATGTTTACTATATGTATAGTAATATATTTTACATTATTTAGAATTTTATTCGCATTATTTTGGAAAATACGAGCAAATTTACTTCTCGCCATGTCGTTTTGAAAGCGATTCTAAGCGAACCGACTTGGACGAGTTGCTTCCCGAACCAACACGAAGCGAGTTCTCACGTTGGTTTTAAAAAGTAGTTATCTAAAACGAAGCGATTTTAGGGGTAAGTGTGAACCTGGCTATAGAAACTTCAACGAACGGGTTGGCCGTGCTTAGCCCCCCCCCCCCCCCCGAGTACTTGGCAGAGGCTTAACTTTATTTTCAAAAATGATTGGTAAAAATTGTTGTTTCAAAGGATGTAAAAGAGACTCAAGACTTAGAGACAAAAAATATTATTTATCAACTTTCTAAAACCCAAAACGCCCGAATTTGTTAACCTTGAGAAGGTAACCAAACACAGGTAAATTATTATGAGTTACTCCAGCACCCTTTATAAATTCATTTTTTGTAATTAACCATTTCTTAAATACACCTCTTTTATAAAAAAGATATATACATATCTTGCTTGCTTCTAGCTAAACCCAAGGCCAATGCTAAACACACTCCATAGTTTAAACCTTGGATTTAACACGTTCTTATTCCAAGTTTAAAAACCGGCCGCATGACGACAGTCACGTGTCTTTGACATGTGCAGAGCCTTTTAACAACACTAGTATCAGGAAACTATATAGGTATACACTTGGAATGTCCAAGGAAGATTTTTACGGCCGTGATGAAGCTTGGTAGAAACGGGCGTGTCTTAAAGCGGGAAAACTCACGAAAAAAACTCTGGCGCCTCGCTACCCTCATTCGACGAAAACTCGTCATTAAGCCTAGTCATGGTTATTATATTATTAGCTTACCTGATTATCTCTTTCATACCCATACAAATACCTGAAATTAGGTATCACTACACTTCTTTCGCGAAGAACATTATAATTACTTTCAAATATTAAGTACGATAACAAATTGAGGTTTTTAAATCCATTGTTTTATAAGTCTTTTTTGCGCGGGAAGATCGCCTATTGGTTACCATGACGACGCATTCTTTTCGCGTCAAACCTCGAGCCAATGAATTTGAAATGTCGCGTGACGTCTTACACTTGACGTAGTTAAGCCTCGCCTTTTTCTCGACGCGCTTTCGTATCACCGTCCCAATGGAACCTTAGACTTTACACCTCTATTTCCTTTGACTGAATTTGTATAATTTGCCTTTGAGCAGAGTTGGTTTTGTAGTTTTACTTTAAATAGTATTTTAAAGAAAGTGACGGCTCGACGTCAAGTAACTCTCTTTTCTTCAATAGATGTCGCTAGCGTCGAAATCAAAAAGGCGGTACTTATAGGTACCCCTCGCGTGGATTGGATCGTTTGTAAATTGGCCAATAACATAAATTCCAGCAATTATAAACAATATTTTTACACGGGATATATAATTTAAGTTAAAGTCCGCTAAACAGAGTATAAGTTGTACTCTACAATGGCTCTCTGACGGCGTTATCATTTGTATATTTTAAATTTTAGCTTCCTTTGCCATAAATAGATGGCACCACCAGTGGCGGACTGGGTCTAATATTTTGGGCTGCCTGAAGACAAAGGGCCCAGCTTTAACAACTATAACGCTATCATGGTTGAGGGGCCCACTTCATGAATGGTCTGTGGGGCCCACCTGCCATCGGGCAGGTTCACTCTTTGGCCAGTCCGCCACTGGGCACCACGCTCTCCAGTAAATAATAATCAGCTAGGCACCACCTTAGGCCCAAGTTATCTTGCGACTTGTTACAATGCCTAGCAGGGTGGTGACAAGCCCTTCATGCCACGCAAGCCAACAGCACCCTTCACTAACTATTACCGTTAACCTCTACAAATTTATATAGAAAGGGGAAACAGAGTTTTTCACCCAGTACCACAAGCTAGGATCGCACTCGGCTCCTCTTGCTGCGAGGCGAAAGTGCTAACCACTCCGCCACCCCACGTAAAGTAAATTTGCTGTAAATTGGTAAATTACATCAATTATAAACAATATTTTTTACATAAGATATATAATTTAGGTTAAAGTCCGCTAAATTAAGTATGAGTTGTCTAACTATAATACTTTACAATGTCAATGGCTCTCTGACGACGTTATCATTTGGCTTTTTTGAAATTTAACTACCTTTGCTATTAATAGATGGCACCACGCTCTCCACTAAAGTAGGTTTTTCGAAGAATCGGATAGATTCATGGCCATCTCTAATAACAGGGGCCTTTCATAATAGAGGTGGCAATGATTGAGCCCACAGTTGCTTTAATAAGTAAATAAATTTACCTTTTCGCAAAATACCGAAAAATAAATTATCATATTGAAACTTAATATTATTTTTTAATAGTATTGGATAAGTAATAGGTTTAATGACCCGTACTATTATAAAAATACACGGAACGAAAAGAGAGGAGCGACAATTTGGTCTCTCAAAAACGACGAGCGAAAAGAGAGAGCGACAATTTGGTCTCTCAAAAACGACGAGCGAAAAGAGAGAGCCACAATTTGGTCTCTCAAAAACGACGAGCGAAAAGAGAGAGCCACAATTTGGTCTCTCAAAAACGACGAGCGAAAAGAGAGAGCGACAATTTGGTCTCTCAAAAACGACGAGCGAAAAGAGAGGAGCGACAATTTGGTCTCTCAAAAACGACGAGCGAAAAGAGAGGAGCGACAATTTGGTCTCTCAAAAACGACGAGCGAAAAGAGAGAGCGACAATTTGGTCTCTCAAAAACGACGAGCGAAAAGAGAGGAGCGACAATTTGGTCTCTCAAAAACGACGAGCGAAAAGTGAGAGCGACAATTTGGTCTCTCAAAAACGACGAGGGAAAAGAGAGAGCGACAATTTGGTCTCTCAAAAACGACGAGCGAAAAGAGAGAGCGACAATTTGGTCTCTCAAAAACGACGAGCGAAAAGAGAGGAGCGACAATTTGGTCTCTCAAAAACGACGAGCGAAAAGAGATGAGCGACAATTTTGTCTCTCAAAAACGACTAGCGAAAAGAGAGGAGCGACAATTTGGTCTCTCAAAAATGACGAGCGAAAAGTGAGAGCGACAATTTGGTCTCTCAAAAACGACGAGCGAAAAGAGAGGAGCGACAATTTGGTCTCTCAAAAACGACGAGCGAAAAGAGATGAGCGACAATTTGGTCTCTCAAAAACGACGAGCGAAAAGTGAGAGCGACAATTTGGTCTCTCAAAAACGACGAGGGAAAAGAGAGAGCGACAATTTGGTCTCTCAAAAACGACGAGCGAAAAGAGAGAGCGACAATTTGGTCTCTCAAAAACGACGAGCGAAAAGAGAGAGCGACAATTTGGTCTCTCAAAAACGACGAGCGAAAAGAGATGAGCGACAATTTTGTCTCTCAAAAACGACGAGCGAAAAGAGAGGAGCGACAATTTGGTCTCTCAAAAATGACGAGCGAAAAGAGTGGAGCGACAATTTAGTCTCTCAAAAACGACGAGCGAAAAGAGAGGAGCGACAATTTGGTCTCTCAAAAACGACGAGCGAAAAGAGAGAGCGACAATTTGGTCTCTCAAAAACGACGAGCGAAAAGAGAGGAGCGACAATTTGGTCTCTCAAAAACGACGAGCGAAAAGAGAGGAGCGACAATTTGGTCTCTCAAAAACGACGAGGGAAAAGAGAGAGCGACAATTTGGTCTCTCAAAAACGACGAGCGAAAAGAGAGAGCGACAATTTGGTCTCTCAAAAACGACGAGCGAAAAGAGAGAGCGACAATTTGGTCTCTCAAAAACGACGAGCGAAAAGAGATGAGCGACAATTTTGTCTCTCAAAAACGACGAGCGAAAAGAGATGAGCGACAATTTGGTCTCTCAAAAATGACGAGCGAAAAGAGAGGAGCGACAATTTGGTCTCTCAAAAATGACGAGCGAAAAGAGAGGAGCGACAATTTGGTCTCTCAAAAACGACGAGCGAAAAGAGATGAGCGACAATTTTGTCTCTCAAAAACGACGAGCGAAAAGTGGAAATTCGGTATCTCAAAAACGACGAGCGAAAAGTGGAAATTCGGTATCTCAAAAACGACGAGCGAAAAGTGGAAATTCGGTATCTCAAAAACGACGAGCGAAAAGAGAGGAGCGCCAAATTTTCCTCCGTAAAAAAGCGATCGCGAGGTGAGCCGTTCTTTACCGAAACTGCCCACCAGTGCAATCCAGGCGATTAATAAGTTCCTTCGGGATATTTACTATCTATAATTATTTTTAATGGGAATATAATAAAAAAATATTTTAAAAACATCCATTAAAATTTGGTAAAATCGCTTTGATATCTTTTCTCGCGTGGCTCTTAAAAGCGTAAAAAAAATAAGAATAATATCTCATTTGAGTATTTATTGCTCCACGACGAAGCGCTGGTTGGTTACAAGTCTGCTCATAAATTGAATCGTGACTGCGCGGCTAGAGCCCCGGGGAACTAATTAAATGTTTAAGATACGTCAACATCTCAGGGCTTCGAGGTGTTTTCTTCTCATAGAGGTGCACACCTGATATTTCTTACATTTTTTTTATTTATTACCTTAGATATAAAACCCTTTGCAGGATTTAATGGAAAGAAGGAATACGTTTTCATGAAGTCCACTTTCAGCCTTGACACGGGCTTAGCCCAGGCCCGTACATGGGGGGGGGGGGGGGAGGGGGCGCCGGGGGGTGCTCGGGGCCCCCAAATTTATGCATGAGCATCCCCAACCCGACCGACTCAAAAATAATATATTGCTTAACTACCAACTAATATCATATAACATCGGTTACCTGTCAGGGTTCGTACAAAATTTCTGGAATTAAATTCCCTGACATTTCCAAGTTTTCCCTGACCAAATTGCCGAATTTCCCTGATCATTTTTGTAGAATACATTTATGTTTTGAGGTAAAATCTAGAAAAATGTTAATTAAGTATTTTTAATACATCTTTCAAAAATTTATTTGCCGGATTTGTTTTTGGGGTCATTTTAAAATTCCCTTACTTTTTGGACCATTTTAAATTTCCCTGATTATTCCCTGACCATTGGGAATCATTTTCAAATTCCCTGACTTTTCCAGGTTTTCCATTTATTCCACGTCGTGTACGAACCCTGCCTGTATTATTAAGTCGAAATTCATAATTTCGGTAATTTACTAATTTCAGGAGTGGGAGTTACAAATGACAATTTTTAGTATCAAGGCACCCCCCAAAAAAAAATTTAGTGCCCCCGAGTTTTGGCGGCTGGTTACGGGCCGGGTTTAGCCCCAAAACCAAAAACCATGGTTTAGAATTTTTATACTAACAAAACACGAATTTAATTACTAGACGTTTTGGTAATTTTGTAGAATATATTTCAGAATTTGCAATTTTAAAAAAAAGTTTTCATTGTTTTGATGGATTTGTTGTGTTTTTCAGGATGTTCGTTTTTTTAATAAATATACGTTTTCATAAATTTGTCAAATGTTTCAGGAAAAAACATTTTACATTGCCATATACGTTGAATATAGTATTTAAATATATATTTTTACTTTTTTTTAAAAATCTTACACCTCATTTAGGGGTATTTGTTGATTTTTTCAGGAGTTATCGATTTTTTTTGTAAAAAATCATAGTCATGATTCTTGGTTCTAAAAAAATATCGTAGTCTTTTTGATTGATTTGTGCACTTTGTTTCAGGATTTCTTGATTTTTAAAAATTTTTATCAACTTGTTTAGTGGATTTGTGCATTTTTCTCAGGATATTTTCAAATTTTTAGACATTTTTGGTGTTTTTCAGGATTTATATTATAATCATATAGACTTTTTGATGGATAAATGGATTTCTTTCAGGTTTTTTATTTGTATATGCTAAATAAGTTTTGGGGGATTTGTGGAATTTTTTTCTCTAAGATTTGCGAATTCGATCAAAACATTTTGGGATAGGAGCCCGTTATATTCCCACATGGGCTTTCTAAAAAGGTTATGTCTATTTACTCTCGACTTTAGGTGGTAAAGAGTTTGCCCTAAGGTAGGAGACTATTAAGGACTGAGTTCCGAGGATAAATCACCTTGACAACACTATTTAACATTGGATTTTGGGAGTAAACTTACCACTGCAAATCCTCAAATAGCTTGCAAGGAAGCAAACGTTTAGAGGTTCAGTTTTAATGCTATTTATTTATAATAGGTGGTGCCAATTTAAATTATTTGAGGGTAAAGAAATAAATACTGATTTTTCACAAAAACCCAACTCTAAACACTGCTTTATGAACGAAGGTTCCACTCGGGAAACAATTTGCATAAAATCCAACGCGAAAATAATTTTAAATACTATACTAATATGGCATAAAACCCCGAAATACCCAATCGTAGTACAAAATGGCCTAAAAACAAAAATAAATATATTTAAATAATTAGCGCTAAGCCTTGGTCACAAAAACCTGCCTTTTTTTCAAAATTTTGTAAAATTTTAGTTTTTATCATAAAAATGATGTGTACGAAACTAAGTATATTTAAACAATTAGCGCTAAGCCTTGGTCACAAAAACCTGCCTTTTTTAAAAAATTTGTAAAATTTTAGTTTTTTTATCATAAAAATGATGTGTACAAAAATAAATATATTTAAATAATTAGCGCTAAGCCTTGGTCACAAAAACCTGCCTTTTTCAAAATTTTGTAAAATTTTAGTTTTTTTATCATAAAAATGATGTGTACAAAAATAAATATATTTAAATAATTAGCGCTAAGCCTTGGTCACAAAAACCTGCCTTTTTCAAAATTTTGTAAAATTTTAGTTTTTTTATCATAAAAATGATGTGTACAAAAATAAATATATTTAAATAATTAGCGCTAAGCCTTGGTCACAAAAACCTGCCTTTTTTCAAAATTTTGTAAAATTTTAGTTTTTATCATAAAAATGATGTCTACGAAAATGTATATTTAAATAATTAGCGCTAAGCCTTGGTCACAAAAACCTGCCTCTTTTTCAAAATTTGGAAAACATTTTAGCTTACTGTCATAAAAATGATGTGTACGAAAATAAGTATATTTAAATAATTAGCGCTAAGCCTTGGTCACAAAAACCTGCCTTTTTTTAAAAATTTAGTATTCTCTACACGGTTTGCGACTCGTGTTTTCCGAAAACACTTTCGCTCACGCGAAAAGGGTTTAAATGTTTTTCTACCCTTTCGTTGTTTCCACTCCCACCACCAGAGCGCATCCCACGCGCGCATCCGAACGCCGTCAGGTGGAATCGAACGAGAGGAGTTGACCCGAAGGTCGCGACATAAAAGCTAAAACTGAATTTAATTACAATTTTATTCGAGTTAAGAGCCGCGGCTTGACGACGTGGAAGGAGTTTTAGTAAAGCGGGTGATTCGCCCTTTGGGCCCAAATGGAAGCTTAAAAAACCAGCCAAAACCGTGCCACCCTTTCATCCGCCGCCGCAACTTGGCCAACGAAAGAGGCTCAAGAGCAGTTTCCATGGCAACATCCGAATTGTTTGTTTAAGCTTAAGACTCTTCTGTGGATACGTCCCGGCTTCATCCGCCCCTTCGCTGAATTAACATCGAACTCTTCATTTCATCCTACTTACAAGGAGACAACCCGAGGTGTAACGCACCGATTTGGTTCAAACTCGGGGGTTTGGTAGACCTTCGTGTAACTTGGAAAAATCTATAGGCAACCGTTTTGCCATGGCAATAAAAAATGTTTTTGACAACACAAAATGGAAATTTTCCCATTAAAAATAACAGGGGAATCTGACCAATTTTAAGCGACAACTGTTGAAAAAAGAGCTACTTGACATCGAGTCGACACTTCCTTTAAGGATAGCGAAGCGATTTGTATAATGATGTAGAAAAATTGCGGTAAATACTTAAACCAGGATTTTGTTGACTCTGCGATTATAGAATCTACGAGCATGTATGGTGCAAATCGATCCCAATTTAATGGCGGATGAGGCGAAATATGTTAAACAGCGAAAAGATATTGCTAGAGTTAAAATTGAAGAACACGACTGATACTTCGTGGAATTAAAATTTTATTTTATTAAAATCTTTTCATTTTAAAAATTGTTTCAATATGTACAACAGAACGTCCGCTTGACAATGAGTCTCAAACTCGAAAGCTCGTGATTTTCATAAAATAAAATTTTAATAATACTATCAATTTGAGCTTTATTATAACTAACCACGGTCTATCAAATTTAACATCTATGATATATATCTACACGAAGGTTTTAAGCAATTGAAATTAATAGTTGATTTTATAAAATGTCTTTACGCTTGCCCAACTAGTTGAAATGTTGCTTTGGAATAGAATTATTAAATTAATTAAAATTACTTGTCAATTAAATTAATTAAAATTATTGGTCAATTAAATTAATTAAAATTATTGGTCAATTAAATTAATTAAAATTACTTTTCAATTAAATTAATTAAAATTACTTTTCAATTAAATTAATTAAAATTACTTTTCAATTAAATTAATTAAAATTACTTTTCAATTAAATTAATTAAAATTACTTTTCAATTAAATTAATTAAAATTACTTTTCAATTAAATTAATTAAAATTACTTTTCAATTAAATTAATTAAAATTACTTTTCAATTAAATTAATTTAAATTACTTGTCAATTAAATTAATTTAAATTACTTGTCAATTAAATTAATTAAAATAGCAGACGACATTTGGATTCAACTTATAGTTGATAGACAGTTTCAGCAATTCGTGAAAATGACGTAAAAGCAAACTTATAATGTGCTTACGTCATTTTATAAGTTGCATGCACGATTTACGAACTTTGGTTGAAACCTAGGACAAACAAAGAACGCAACCGGTCAAAAGTCGTTCATTTTCTTGTGTACCGTTTTCATTGGCTAAACCGCTTTAGCACCTGCTGCCGTCGGAAGGGGAAAATTCGGAAATTGTCTTCCCCCTGCCAGTAAAATGTATAGCTCAACCAATAGTTGATTTTATAAAATGCCTTTACGCTTGCCCAACTAGTTGAAATGTTGCCCTGGAATAGTTCAGCCAATGCCTAAGAATGAGTTCATAAGCTCTTTAGTGGGGGAGAGAACGGATCCACAGCTGAAGCGGGGAGGCAACATTTCAACAAGATGGCCAAGGTTATTTTATTAAAAGAACTATTACAGACTAATGATAACCCTAAACTAGATTATATTTCCAAAGAACATATCTACACGAAGGTTTTAAGCAATAGAAAGTAGTTATAGACTTACCATAACACCAAAACTAGATTATATTTCCAAAGAACATATCTACACGAAGGTTTTAAGCAATGGAAAGTAGTTATAGACTTACGATAACACCAAAACTAGATTATATTTCCAAAGAACATATCTACACGAAAGTTTTAAGCAATGGAAAGTAGTTATAGACTTATGATAACAGCAAACTAGAGTAATACAGAAATCGAGATCAACAGACGAAAAGCTCTTCCGGCGACGAGCAAATTTTTGCTCTAACAGCATAAATCCCCCTTCACTTAAAGAGATTTTCCATTGGCACTACCATTGAGTGCATTCGAGGGTTGAGGTAAGGATACACTCGCGTGCCTACTCTGGAGTACCCCAGGACAGTTCCGAAAACAACAAAACCCGGAAACTAATGTCAAGAGACAAAAGAATACCGCCCAAACAAATCATCATTATTAGAGTATCCCCGTATTCGCGACGATACGAAAAAGATTGTTATTTTGGGAACACAAATCAGAAATGTCATTTCCTCATTTGTATCAAAGCAAATATTTTTCTTTCAGTATTAGTAATTTAAATTTAGTATAAAATTTTTTTTCACTAAGACCTTTATAAAAAAATTCTATAACCTTTCAAAAGGTCTAAGGATTATTTAATCCTAAAGAAAAAATCTCGAAATTTTTAAGTTTCCAATGACGATAGAAAAATTACCCAAAATTCTATAGATTTTCTAAACATTTTGGGTAATTTTTTCCACAGGATTCCGATTACATTTCTATAGAATTTCCAAAGAAAAATGACCCAGATTTCTATATATTCTATATACATTTTTGTCATTTTTTCTATAGGATAAAAATTATCCTGAAAAAATTAACAACATTTTTTATAACTTTCTAAAACATTTACTTTTTTTTTTATTGGATGGTTTTTACAACAACTGTACAGTATTTCTAAAGGAAAATAGCCGAAATTTCCAAAGATTTCATAGACATTGAGTATTTTTCTATAGAATTCCTATTTCAGTTTTTTAAAATTTCTAAAGAAAATAGCCAAAATTATTCTACATTCTATAGACATTTTTTCGTCATTGAAATACATTGAACCATTTAAATCAGCGATTATCAAAACACATTTAATTGGAATTCCGATTTAAATTAGCCCACGATTAAAAATATACAAACATTTATGGAAAAACGATCGATTGTTTCTACAACACACTGTATACATTTTTGTTCATTGTCTTAGAAGACCTTACAGCGAATCTAATCAGGGAGTACAGAACGGGAGATGAAAAGAGGGGTTTTTTTTTGGTCCTGCTGCAATGAGCTACACTTCAGCCGGCGCCTCTGCAAAATACGGGACACCTAGACTATTTAACGCCATCTATTATCAGCGGCCATGCCGTTTTTGTTGAGAAATTCAAATTTTACACTCACGTGGTGAAAATAAGCATGGACCATTGTTACATAAATCGACTCAAAAGTCAAAAGAAAAAAAAATGTAATTATTTTAACAGATCTTATAATTATTTTATATCATTTTATACAATTTATTTTTCTATTTTAGGGAATGTGTTTAAAAAGGCCTTGTTAAAGGCAAAAATGGGAAATATATTAGCCAATCATTGCAAAGGCTTAAGGTTTGAAATATGATACAAAATTATATTTACGTTGATTTAGTACTAGTTGTATTATATCCTAAAAATGATACGCTTTACTCAAGAAACTTGGAATATTGCCGGTCGTAAGGTAATTTAAATATTTACAATTAGGATCTACGTTATCTAATGAAAGACGGCAGCATCCACTTAATCCATAAACAACAAAGCCACACAAATTAGGTAGATGGCGCAAAAAGCCGTACCTTGTCCCGTATTTTGCCAACCTTCCACCCCCTTTCAACCCACCCCACCTCGATTCTCTGGCTTCTTGGTTGAAAACCCTAAAAGATCTATCAAAACGACTCCCGTTCTGTACTCCCTGATCTAATCAAGGTTACAGACGATGAGAAAATATAGAAAATATAGTCCTTCCAGTCATCTGTGTATGTTTTGGCAATCAACCTAGCGTTCGGTACCATTATTAAACGATTATGGGCTTTAGTTGCTGATAACTGCAAACAGAAGTATATAAAATACCTCTTACGCGATAAGTATCCATCCCCCTATACTGCAAATGGTATTCCTTCGCAGACTCAGACTAAGTTTTGAAATGATTTGAAAGAAAATGTAATTTACTAATTTAAGCAAAAAAAGACCTGGGACTGGACTGCAGCTTATAGTTTCATTGTTACGCTGTTATACTGACGTCCCGCCCCATTTCCGATTCCATCTTGATTTGAGGTCTACGGCGCCATCTCTTGAAAATAATACGAAACCTTATTCATAAATAAAATATTAATTATATTTCATAATATTAATGTATAGGATATTAATTATATTTCACAATATTAATGAATAAAATATTAATTATATTTCCCAATATTAATGAATAAAATATTAATTATATTTCCCAATATTATTGTATAGAATATTAATTATATTTCCCAATATTAATGTATAGAATATTAATTATATTTCCCAATATTAATGTATAGAATATTAATTATATTTCCCAATATTAATGTATAGAATATTAATTATATTTTCCCAATATTAATGTATAGAATATTAATTATATTTTCCCAATATTAATGTATAGAATATTAATTATATTTTCCCAATATTAATGTATAGAATATTAATTATATTTTCCCAATATTAATGTATAGAATATTAATTATATTTTCCCAATATTAATGTATAGAATATTAATTATATTTTCCCAATATTAATGTATAGAATATTAATTATATTTCACAATATTAATGTATAGAATATTAATTATATTTCACAATATTAATGTATAGAATATAAATTATATTTCACAATATTAATGTATTGAATATTAATTATATTTCACAATATTAATGTATTGAATATTAATTATATTTCATATTCACCTTTCATTGTTAGGCCTTAATTGGATTCTTCTCTCACAATATTTTTACTATATACTTCTTAAAACTATTGGTTCCTCTTTCAGTTAGAGTCGCGATAAATAAAAATATTGTCACTGAAAACTAGTTCTATTTTACACTCCTTGCACATTTCCTTGCTGCTTGGTTTTGCGCTTGTTGCAACCTACTTCCAGGGGCTAGTATGCCACACTTTTAAGCTCTCTGGCGCTCTTTTCACTCATCGTAGGCAAATGGGGCAAAAACAGGCATACTTCTCAACTCACCCCCTACAACTCCTTACAATTTTTACATCACCTTTTGAAACACCCTGTATAAACATATACTTTTATTTTATATTTTTATTCGTATTATATTGAACTAGATAACTATAATCTGCAGTTGATTAAAAATGGATTTATCTGATTTTGTTACAGTTGGAAAAATTTAGGTGTTGTCAAGCAAAATAGCTGCTAGCGAATATTTGAAATTTCAAAATCCCCTTAAACAATGTTCCTTTCTGCATAAATGCATAATTCGCGAGCTTACAGAGCGTCCTAATTTCATTAGAGCGAAGGTTTAATTATAAATTAGATCGTAATACGAGCCCCGTGAGTCCAGCCGGAGCTAAAGAGAAGTTAAAGGTTCGGCGTAGCTTCCGAAGTCGACGTATCGCATCTACTGATACGTCGACTGGCTAAAGGTCGCGAAGATCGCTAGAGGACATCGAGGGACATCTAATTTTAAGTAATTTAATTTTGGATGTCGCAATATATTAGAATTCAAGATGTCGCTTTAATTATTGGATATCAATGGTTTATCTATCGTGACATTTAAAAGTGCTCTTGGTAGCGTGACTTCCACGAAATGTGACAACGTAATATGGTGTATTGGGATTAAAAAAAATTTACCTGCCTGGAAAATTAGGGAAACTTTACCGGCCTGGAAAATTAGGAAAACTTTACCGGCCTGGAAAGTTATAAAAAACTTTACCGGCCTGGAAAATTATAGAAAACTTTACCGGCCTGGAAAATTATACAAAACTTTACCGGCCTCTAAAACTAGGAAACCTTTACCGGCCTTGAAAATTATAGAAAACTTTACCGGCCTCAAAAATTAGGAAACCTTTACCAGCCTGGAAAATTATAGAAAACTTTACCGGCCTCGAAAATTAGGAAACCTTTACCGGCCTTGAAAATTATAGAAAACTTTACCGGCCTCAAAAATTAGGAAACCTTTACCAGCCTGGAAAATTATAGAAAACTTTACCGGCCTCGAAAATTAGGAAACCTTTACCGGCCTTGAAAATTATAGAAAACTTTACCGGCCTCAAAAATTAGGAAACCTTTACCAGCCTGGAAAATTATAGAAAACTTTACCGGCCTCGAAAATTAGGAAACCTTTACCAGCCTGGAAAATTATAGAAAACTTTACCGGCCTCGAAAATCAGGCAAACTTTACCGGCCTCGAAAATCAGGCAAACTTTACCGGCCTCGAAAATCAGGCAAACTTTACCGGCCTCGAAAATCAGGCAAACTTTATCGGCCTCGAAAATTAGGAAAACTTTACCGGCCTCGAAAATTAGGAAAACTTTACCGGCCTCGAAAATTAGGAAAACTTTACCGGCCTCGAAAATCAGGCAAACTTTACCGGCCTCGAAAATCAGGCAAACTTTACCGGCCTCGAAAATCAGGCAAACTTTATCGGCCTCGAAAATTAGGAAACCTTTACCGGCCTTGAAAATTATAGAAAACTTTACCGGCCTCAAAAATTAGGAAACCTTTACCAGCCTGGAAAATTATAGAAAACTTTACCGGCCTCGAAAATTAGGAAACCTTTACCGGCCTTGAAAATTATAGAAAACTTTACCGGCCTCAAAAATTAGGAAACCTTTACCAGCCTGGAAAATTATAGAAAACTTTACCGGCCTCGAAAATTAGGAAACCTTTACCAGCCTGGAAAATTATAGAAAACTTTACCGGCCTCGAAAATCAGGCAAACTTTACCGGCCTCGAAAATCAGGCAAACTTTACCGGCCTCGAAAATCAGGCAAACTTTACCGGCCTCGAAAATCAGGCAAACTTTATCGGCCTCGAAAATTAGGAAAACTTTACCGGCCTCGAAAATTAGGAAAACTTTACCGGCCTCGAAAATTAGGAAAACTTTACCGGCCTCGAAAATCAGGCAAACTTTACCGGCCTCGAAAATCAGGCAAACTTTACCGGCCTCGAAAATCAGGCAAACTTTATCGGCCTCGAAAATTAGGAAAACTTTACCGGCCTCGAAAATTAGGAAAACTTTACCGGCCTCGAAAATTAGGAAAACTTTACCGGCCTGGAAAAATTGCTCAGTGATCGGACTCGTGTCGTATGGTCCTTCTGCGAAATTCGATGATATCACTTCATCCCAAAAAAAATGAGAGTACTCACAATCTGGTAGCAGCCATTTTTACTGATCCTAAGAAGTTGATTGTTCAGAGAGGTTCTTCGTAGCAAATAATCACAGTTCACGGATCCAAGGTCTCAGCGATACACCGCTCATCTTCCTCCTGGAAACACACACAACGACTAGTTTAGTCACGAGTGGTGCAATTATCACGGGCTGTCTAAACCCGATTAGTTCTTTTCATAAAATAACCTTGGCCATCTTGTTGAAATGTTGCCTCCCCGCTTCAGCTGTGGATCCGTTTTCTCTCCCACTAAAGAGCTTATCAACTCATTCTTAGGCATTCGCTGAACTATTCCAGGGCAACATTTCAACTAGTTGGGCAAACGTAAAGACATTTTATAAAATCAACTATTAATTCCCAATGCATTGTACCAGAAGCGTATAAGCTAGATAACTTACGAGACTAGTTACATTATTCAGGGTTACCCTAATATTTTCAGATTCAAATTACCCGTTTCCCTGACCATTTTATGTCAAAATTACACAATTTTATTTTTATATTTTTATCGTAAGTTAATGAATTTACAAATGTAACTGTTCGAGTTATGTTTTATCGCAACGTTGGAATTAAAACCCTGTGAATGCTTATGAAATTTCTCTGTCGCCAGATGGGTTAAAGTATTCCCTCGGTATCACCCATTGAATTGGAAATACTACTGCTAGAATTACAATTACGATTTCGGTTGCCATGGTTACGCGGGACCTGTTCTAATAAGACTGTACGAAATTTATCTGTATAAATAGGCGGTAGCGCCATCTATATTTTGTAAAATTATATGGCTAAAATAAATAATTATTAGCTAACTCACCGTAACTTGAGTTAAAAAGGATCGTGTTGACAGAATAAAATTATTTTTAAACAACTTCAAAGGTTTGTTTGTTACGAGAAATCATTCAATATCAGATTCGCGAAAAAAATAAATTGCAATATAGTTGCCACCACTAGAGACAGATGCCGCCACGGTAGAACGATAAAGTTGATAAAGTCTCCTTATTGAACGAAATTGGTCCCGCGCCAGCCAGATTTAGTTGTACCTCTATTTATTCTAAACTCAATGGTATCACCCTGTATTGTTATAGTATCGCAAATAGTCTCTAATCAGAGGCAAGTAAGATCCTGCTCGCTTTAAAACCTTATTATTAATTCATACCTCGGCTGTCAAATGATCAAATTAAAATAACAGTTGTTAGAAGTGTTGAATTGCGAAATCGCTTCACCCTGGTTCGCTTATAGCCAAGGCTTAACGTCATTTCAAATTATGAACAGAATTTTGAAAATACTAAAATGTATCCCAAAACAATTAGTTAATCTTGTTTACTATACATACAGTAATATTATTTGACATTATTTAGAATTTTATCCCCATTATTTTTGAAAATACGAGCAATTTTACTTCCCCGCCTTGTCGTTTTGAAAGCGATTCTAGTGATCCGACTTGGACGAGTTGCTTCCCGAACCAACACGAAGCGATTTCTCACGTTGGTTTTAAAAACCAGTTATCTAAACGAAGCGAATTTAGGGGTAAGTGTAAACGTGGCTTAAATGGTGCCATACGGATCGAGAACGATCTGGTTAACGCGTGCCTTAAAACGGCAGTTTTTATCAAATGCTTTTCCCACGTAGTAGTTTACTTAACCAAAGAATTTTATCTAGTGCATGGAATGGAGTAAAACTAACCAGAAATACGTGGTCAGAGGTCAACGAGCTGGGGCTAACGCTGTGAGCCCGAGCTCAATTTGAGACCGAGCTCAGGTATTTTTAAACATTGTGAGCCTGAGATGAGACCGATATGTTTTCACGTTAAAGCCGAGCTTGAGCTGAGGTATTGTGGATCGAATATTGTAACTAGTGAACCCGAGCTCAATTTGAGACCGAGCTCAGATATTTTAAATAGATATTGTAAGCCTGAGACGAGACCAATAAGTTTTCACGTTAAAACCGAGCCCGAGCTAAGGTATTGTAGACCGAATATTGTAACTAGTGAGCCCGAGTTTGAGCCTCTGTTAAAATACAAATTACTTCGAGCTCCAGCTTGAACCCATTTCATGATTCACATTATTGGAGCTCGAGCGCGAGCCCGTATTAAAAATTAACGTTCTAAGAACTCAACCTTGAGCTCGACATAGTACTTGAGCCTGAGCTCGAGACTCATTTTGGTAGTTTTCATATCTGAGGTGAGCCCGAACTCAACTCATAATTACGATTGAGCCCGAGCCCGAGACCGATTTGAATACTGTTTTCGTATCTGAGGATTAGCTCTATTTCCTTCCAATTCGCGATATTGTTTAGCCTTAAGCCCAAGTTCGAAATTTATTTTGAAAAAAAAAAAGGGTTAGAAGCTAGCGCGGCCTAGCGCCGTCTGGAATCCCGGGCTCAGGGCTACTTGACCGCCTCCGACTGTGTTCCAGGTGTGCCAGTGATGCCGGAATGGAGGTCAAAAACACTAATTGGGCTATTTGATAAATAAATTGTGCGACGAAAAATTGGGTTGAGCAACTTGAGCAATTCTAGAGTTCAGAGCTGTCGAAAGGGATTAATTATATCATGTTGAGCAGAGCTACAATATAGTGAGACCGAGCTCGAGGCCACCTTCTTATTTGTAAGTATCTATAGTGAGCCTGAGCCCGAGATAACATGTCATGTTATTGTTGCGAGCGCGAGCCCGAGACCACGCGTCGATTTGTAAATATAGTAAGCGCGAGCCCGAGACCACGCGTCGATTTGTAAATATAGTGAGCGCGAGCCCGTGACTGCCCGTCTATTTATAACTACAGTGAGTCCGAGCCCGAGACGGTTTGTCGGTTTTAAATCTACCAAGCTTGAGACCTCACATCGGCGGGGAAATTTAGATAGCGAGCTCGAGCCCGAGACCCGGCCAATCATTGGAGAGACCAAGGTGAGCCCGAGACCAACCGTAAGCTCATATACGAATTCGGTGAGCTGAGCTCGAGCCCAGCTCTTGGCTGTGATTGTTTTAAGGAAATAAATGTTTTTACTCTCTGTCACCTAGGAGCAACAAACACAAGGAGAACGCAGCTAGCATTTAAACACGCTAACGCACGGTTGTTAGCGCTATGCGAGTACACGAACATCATCAAACTTGACCTTGAATAAGTAATTGGAGAATACTCGTCGATTACAGAGTACCAAAAAATTGCATATTCGGGTACCCGATTACTCGAATAAGCTGCTCTCTAAACTCGTCGAGTATTAGTTTTTTCTATCCACGTTGCTTCAAAGTTCAAAGAGGGGGTTTTACAACTTTTTTTGGGGCAATAAACGGTACCTAAAAAGTTGTGGAAACTGTGGTTCATTTAAATTAAAAGAATATTTTTCAGCATTGAAAGTTACTTTATACTCCTTTTAAATCTAATTTCATAATTACTTAAATAAAACCAGCTCCTAATCAAGTACTCGATAACCCGACTCGTTTAAAATATTACTCGATGTTTTTTTTAATTACTCGACTCGAATAATGGAAATTTTCCCCTTAATCAAGTACTCGATTACTCGACTCGAATACTCGATGAAAAAGAATTTGGTACTCGATACCCGACTCGATTGCCTGAAACCACTACTCGCACAGCCCTAACGGTTGTGTGAAAATTTCATTGGATGAACCTTTACCCTGCACGTTTTACGGGCGGGGGGAAGAAAATTTTCGAAATTTCCCCTTCCGACGGCAGCAGGCGATAATGCGTCTAGCCAATGAAAAATGTACGCAAGAAAATCTACGACTTTTGACGGGTTGCGTTCTCCTTGTGTGGGTGTTGTGTTTGTTGCTCCTAGTCTGTCACTGAGGAGCTGGCGTCGCAAAGGGGAAGAAAGGGATGTAGACACGCCATTGCTCTAGAGTATTTGTTCATATCTCCCTTAGCGTAGCTATATATGATCTCTGTTTTACACCAGCGCTAAATATACACATGTATAGCCTTGGTGGATACTTCCCTTTGATTATACTAAAGTATAAACGCGGGAAAAGACAGCCGTCGGAGACAGAAAGTAAAACTAATTATACGAAGTAAGGAAGTTATGGTCACGATTACAGACGAGTCAAATGACCTTGAATGACAATCACTCCGGGGTTAAGTGAAAAAATAAAATCAAATAAATTAGATACACTACGGCCATTAGACTCGATTCGGTCCGACTATTTTTAAGTAATGAAATCCGATTGGTAAGGAATAGTTTTTGAGATATTAGATATTGGAAAATTGACCGCTGAAATAGGAAAGTAAATATCTCTATGAAATATTATACGATTTTATCGCAACAAATAATTTTAGAAATTTTGTGCATTTGACCCTTGACCTCTTGAATGAATGTTAAAATATTTGACCTTTGCTCGTAACCTAGGTTCTATTTTATTTATTTTAATTATTTATTTCCAATTCCCTGGATGAATTTCAGTAGAAAATGCTAAAATCCCAATATAATATTTTTAGTTCTCGAGAAATATAATAATTTATTGGACCCAATACCAATAAAAAATATCCAATTTTCCGTTATTTGTCAAAAATGAACTTAAAATTTAAGATCAGAACTTTTTCAATAATTGGCCAATTTTATTGTGACGAAGCTCATATTAAATCTATTTTCTTGTATTTTCAGATTGAATTTCAGAAAACTAATTTTTCTTAACCCTTAACCTTTAAAATTCAGTTTAAAATGTTTCAACTCTGACCTTTAAAGTCTGACCTTCGAACTCAAAAATATATCCACCCTTGTTTTTGATTTCCCTGAATGTTTTTAACTATGAAATTCTAAAATGGCAGTTTTATAATTTAAATTCTAGATGATAAAAATATTTTGTAGTGAAACTCTTATTAAAACAGTTTTTATTTTTAGATATTTAACGAAAAAGCGAGTTTTTATTGGTATGGGTATTAACATTTCTCGGGAACTAAAAATATTACATTGGCATTTTATAATGAAATACATCCAGATAATTCGAAATGAAATAAAAAGAATCTAGGTTAAGAGCAAAGGTCAAAATCTTTAACCTACATTAAAGAAGTCAAGGATCAAATGTACAAAACTTCAAAAACTATTTATGGAATGTGCAGGACGAGGTCTTTCAATCAAGGTTTGATTCATTAAAATCAGATAATTTTTTTAAGATATTTACTTGCCTATTTCAAGGGTCAAGGCCATTTTGGCGATTTTAAAAAAAATGTTAATATCTAATATCTCAAAAAGTGACCAAAACTATTCATCGGATGCCATACATATTTTGAAAATCGGCTTTGCGCAAAAAGAAAACTCCCAGAACGAATTTTGGAAGAAATCTGAACATATAGGGTTGATAACCTGTGACCATTTGCCGTGGAATGACCACTGATTTTGTTGAGGGGCAAAGAGATTATAGGAGTGCACGCTAAAAATAATCTCAAAATGCTCATTCTCTTTACGAAGAAATAAATAAATTCTATCTTCTCAGAACTCGCCTTACAGCGAAAAGATGTCATCGACATTACTAATCCAAACGCAATAAAATAGACAAGAGACCTAAGTCTTTCTTAATAACGATGGAATTGCAATTAAATTCTAAATGATGAGGTAGAAACCGTCCTAGAGCGACGCGTTCATATACGTTGCCAAATACCATTCATAATTTTTATTAATTAATTTACTTAATTAATAATACAAATGATCGGGGTAGGTACATTTGTTCGAATTTTAATCATCCGAACGGTGGAACAAATGTTCGAATTTCATTCGTCCGAGCCGCCGAAATAACTAATGTTTCAATTGTTTGAATTGGACAACTTGTTTGTTTCATTCGTTTGAATCAGTGGCATCACTTGTCCGAATTCTGGCTAGTGATGTAAAATACCCGGGTATTTATAACGCAGGGTAAATACCTTAGGTACTTACCCGGGTATATACCCAAAATACAAAAATATCCAGGTGTTTATAAACACCATTAATTTCTTTGTTAATTTTTTTTAATTTATTCAATTAAGAGTACGGTAATTGAAAAACCCACAAACACATCAACTTATGCTCACATTAAATTTAATTATTGTTTCTTACTTTTTTGAAAGTTTTACATAGTAACAATAACATATATGATATAACTAATAAATATCATTTATTCATTTTCTGGACGATCTCTGCTGCCCCTGCCTCTCCAAAGACTCCTCATCATGACTATTTTATTAGCAGACTTAACACTAACAGTAACGTGAGCAATTAAGGATTTTATTCATTTCATTTGGGCCATTAAAACATTTCCTGATATGCTTTGTCATTTTGTTGACATTAGAATGTTTGTATTCCTTACAGCAATATATATGAAAGCAACACCTTCATTTTATCTAGAAATAAAATACACCAAAATAAAACTGCATTTAAAAAAGGTAGTTTGCCCAAAAATGCCCTACCTAATAAGCCCAAACAAAGCAAAAGATGTTGACAAGGAGGATAACCGATAGTACCACTCCACCCGATACTAACTGACGCCCCAATCATAAAAACCCTAGTTTTGGGTACTAACCCGGGCATGGGGTAAATACCTATTTAAAAATACCCTACCCACTGGGTATTTACCCGACTTACATCACTAATTCTGGCGCTAAATTAGTATTTCGTATTGCTGTTTTTTTGTCCGGTTTTTTTTAGTGCAAGAATTAAAAATAAAAAACTACATTGTAAATATCGTTGTTTGTTAGTAAGTGGGAATTGCGTTGAATGTTGTGGATATTTTAGGTTAGGTTAGGTTAGGTTCACGTTAATGTTACTATTTTCTTATATTAACAATATTTTAAAAAAAACAACCAATTCCTAATGTTTGAAAAAACGGACAAACTATTAATCGATCAAATGAAATTCGCCAGTAAAGTTAACATAAATTGAACAAAAGTTGTGATAAATGTTTCGGGCAAATGAAATACGTTTTCGGACATACGATCCTGTTTTCCGGCATTCGGACAAATGATCATTCGGACATTTGTACCACCGTTCGGACGAATGAAATTCGAACAAATGTACCCAAATCAAATGATCAGGTACCAAATACTATTACGAAAATTTAATAATTTCCAATAAATGTCTACGATAAAATTAATTGTATCAGATTTTGAATTTGTCCTGCCATTTAAACTAATTGACCATCATACATGGACCGAAAACTTTGCATCGACTATTTAACCAATGGCGGATTAACCAATATACTGAATAGGCTAAAGCAAGTGGCGGCTCGATAGTGATGTCGCTAGCCTCGAAATCAAAAAGGCGGTACTTATAGGTACCCCTCGCGTTGATTGCATGGATCGTACATAAAATACAGCAAATATAAACAATATTTTTACATGAGATATATAATTTAGGTTAAAGTCCACTAAATAGAGTATAAGTTGTCTAACTATAATACTCTAAAATGGCTCTAACGACTTTATCGTTTCGCTATTTTGAATTTTAGCTTCCTTTGCTGTTAATAGATGGCACCACGTTCTCCAGTAAAGTCGCGGTTTTCGAAGAATCGGATAGATTCATGGCCATCTCTAATAACAGGGGCCTTTTCATAATACAGGTGGCAATGATAGAACCGCCACTTGCTTTAAGCCTAGGGGCCCGGAACTGGCCTGAAGGGCCCGAGACGAGGGCCAAAGGGAGCAAGGCCATAGTAACCCGAATAAACCCCAAGCCTATAAATACATTGTACTTATATTATTTGATTTAAATCAATGATTTTTTGAAGCTCATAAATTGCTAGATTTTTATCTAATAAACAACCGAAAAATCTCAGAGCGTGTGTTTAACAAACGAAAATTGTGTAGTTAATGACCTTCTAACGTTGGCCACTAACTCGATCTATGCAAAGGCTAATTAAATCGATAAACGTGAATAAAATTGATATTTCCATTTAGTTTTGTTCAACCAAAAGAATGTGCACTAAGATTATTAGATTAAAATATTTCGAGCTAGGCCTCGGTCATACACACTAGCCGTTCTTTGAAACTTGGCCAATAAAAGTGTTAGTCTGGCCAACACGCTGTTTTTTATTAACTGAGATAGTTTTATTACGGCAGCGCCATCTATCGGGCTTGCAGGAGTAATTAAAGGGAAATTTACCCTAATCTGAAACCATAGTGAAAGGTAGACCGTGGTGCTTGGTTACCCACAGACTAGCTACCAGGTTTTAAGGAGAAAAGGGATCAGCGTTTCAAACATATTTTTATAGAGAGGTTAGCGCACTCTCAGTTTTTATAAGCAACTCGTTCGTCAGATTCAGGCTGTTTGGTAAGAAATATAAGAAATTGTGAAAAAAATAATATCCTACTATTTAAAACAAGTGATAATATATTAACATGTTCAGATTTAATAGATGGCAGCACTTCTTAGTGTACAGCCTTTCCCAGTCATTTAAATTTAAAAATCATAATACTTCTACTAGCGGTCTTTAGATGATTCACAAATTTTCCCCTCTAATGTAGTCGTACCGCAGAAAGACCCGTGCGCTGACCTCTCCATGAAAAGATCCTGCTTTAAATCTTTATAGAAAAGGCTAAAATTTGAATTTAAATAAATCAATTTTTACAAAAAAATTAACCACTTTGAGCGACATCTAGACTCGTAAGGAGCGTAACTTTAAATAGTCACATCCATTAATTTGTATTTTAAATGGTTTTTAGAAGCTCATTTCTGTTTAATTCGTACTTGTAATTAACGTAATCCAAATTTTAACCGCCGGACTAAATTTAGCCTGTGGCCAACTTGTTATTTTCTCGGTTGAGAGTAGATGAAGATTAGTCTGCGGCCTTCTTCAAGATTCCACGTATCAGCCTTGTTGACATTTTATAAATAATTCGCTTAATAATAGCAAATTTAATTAAAGGTTTAGGGATAGTAAGGCTGAGGTGACAGTACCTCGAAAACGAGATAAAGTAGTAGCGATTATGGCAGACGGGTGATAGGCATTTTGCGGAAAGAGACGCTCAACTCACTCGCCCACGCCCCGCGCTCTCGCTCAATAGAAAATGGAAGTCTAAGCTCTTCTCTTTTAGCGCTCATTGGAGAGGCAAAATCGGCACTCCGCTCTTTTAGCGCTCATTGGAGAGGCAAAATCGTCACTCCTCTCTTTTAGCGCTCATTGGAGAGGCAAAATCGGCACTCCGCTCTATTAGCGCTCATTGGAGAGGCAAAATCGGCACTCCGCTCTTTTAGCGCTCATTGGAGAGGCAAAATCGTCACTCCTCTCTTTTAGCGCTCATTGGAGAGGCAAAATCGGCACTCCTCTCTTTTAGCGCTCATTGGAGAGGCAAAATCGTCACTCCTCTCTTTTAGCGCTCATTGGAGAGGCAAAATCGGCACTCCGCTCTATTAGCGCTCATTGGAGAGGCAAAATCGGCACTCCGCTCTTTTAGCGCTCATTGGAGAGGCAAAATCGTCACTCCTCTCTTTTAGCGCTCATTGGAGAGGCAAAATCGTCACTCCTCTCTTTTAGCGCTCATTGGAGAGGCAAAATCGTCACTCCTCTCTTTTAGCGCTCATTGGAGAGGCAAAATCGTCACTCCTCTCTTTTAGCGCTCATTGGAGAGGCAAAATCGTCACTCCTCTCTTTTAGCGCTCATTGGAGAGGCAAAATCGTCACTCCTCTCTTTTAGCGCTCATTGGAGAGGCAAAATCGTCACTCCTCTCTTTTAGCGCTCATTGGAGAGGCAAAATCGTCACTCCTCTCTTTTAGCGCTCATTGGAGAGGCAAAATCGTCACTCCTCTCTTTTAGCGCTCATTGGAGAGGCAAAATCGTCACTCCTCTCTTTTAGCGCTCATTGGAGAGGCAAAATCGGCACTCCGCTCTATTAGCGCTCATTGGAGAGGCAAAATCGGCACTCCGCTCTTTTAGCGCTCATTGGAGAGGCAAAATCGTCACTCCTCTCTTTTAGCGCTCATTGGAGAGGCAAAATCGTCACTCCTCTCTTTTAGCGCTCATTGGAGAGGCAAAATCGTCACTCCTCTCTTTTAGCGCTCATTGGAGAGGCAAAATCGTCACTCCTCTCTTTTAGCGCTCATTGGAGAGGCAAAATCGTCACTCCTCTCTTTTAGCGCTCATTGGAGAGGCAAAATCGGCACTCCGCTCTATTAGCGCTCATTGGAGAGGCAAAATCGGCACTCCGCTCTTTTAGCGCTCATTGGAGAGGCAAAATCGTCACTCCTCTCTTTTAGCGCTCATTGGAGAGGCAAAATCGTCACTCCTCTCTTTTAGCGCTCATTGGAGAGGCAAAATCGTCACTCCTCTCTTTTAGCGCTCATTGGAGAGGCAAAATCGTCACTCCTCTCTTTTAGCGCTCATTGGAGAGGCAAAATCGTCACTCCTCTCTTTTAGCGCTCATTGGAGAGGCAAAATCGTCACTCCTCTCTTTTAGCGCTCATTGGAGAGGCAAAATCGTCACTCCTCTCTTTTAGCGCTCATTGGAGAGGCAAAATCGGCACTCCGCTCTATTAGCGCTCATTGGAGAGGCAAAATCGGCACTCCGCTCTTTTAGCGCTCATTGGAGAGGCAAAATCGTCACTCCTCTCTTTTAGCGCTCATTGGAGAGGCAAAATCGTCACTCCTCTCTTTTAGCGCTCATTGGAGAGGCAAAATCGTCACTCCTCTCTTTTAGCGCTCATTGGAGAGGCAAAATCGTCACTCCTCTCTTTTAGCGCTCATTGGAGAGGCAAAATCGTCACTCCTCTCTTTTAGCGCTCATTGGAGAGGCAAAATCGTCACTCCTCTCTTTTAGCGCTCATTGGAGAGGCAAAATCGTCACTCCTCTCTTTTAGCGCTCATTGGAGAGGCAAAATCGTCACTCCTCTCTTTTAGCGCTCATTGGAGAGGCAAAATCGTCACTCCTCTCTTTTAGCGCTCATTGGAGAGGCAAAATCGGCACTCCGCTCTATTAGCGCTCATTGGAGAGGCAAAATCGGCACTCCGCTCTTTTAGCGCTCATTGGAGAGGCAAAATCGTCACTCCTCTCTTTTAGCGCTCATTGGAGAGGCAAAATCGTCACTCCTCTCTTTTAGCGCTCATTGGAGAGGCAAAATCGTCACTCCTCTCTTTTAGCGCTCATTGGAGAGGCAAAATCGTCACTCCTCTCTTTTAGCGCTCATTGGAGAGGCAAAATCGTCACTCCTCTCTTTTAGCGCTCATTGGAGAGGCAAAATCGGCACTCCGCTCTATTAGCGCTCATTGGAGAGGCAAAATCGGCACTCCGCTCTTTTAGCGCTCATTGGAGAGGCAAAATCGTCACTCCTCTCTTTTAGCGCTCATTGGAGAGGCAAAATCGTCACTCCTCTCTTTTAGCGCTCATTGGAGAGGCAAAATCGTCACTCCTCTCTTTTAGCGCTCATTGGAGAGGCAAAATCGTCACTCCTCTCTTTTAGCGCTCATTGGAGAGGCAAAATCGTCACTCCTCTCTTTTAGCGCTCATTGGAGAGGCAAAATCGGCGCTTATCTCTTTTAGCATTCATTTGAGTCTAATTAATTATCTCATTAAACGATAACTTACCACTCAATTGCGCTCAAAATGTCAAAACCCTCTCAAAAATACTGATAGCGTTGCCCATCATTATAGCAGATTAAAGCTCTAAAAATTTCTAAGAAAAGCGAAGTTGGGCGTAGATGCTTAAGACGATACAATTAGCCGTTTCTATCAAAGCTATAACGATTTACAGCTTTCAATATGTTTGTTCAATTAGTACAGTTATGAACACTAACGTGGGAAGTTAGTCATTGATATCAAAGTTCCCATGAATTGTTGACAGGAAGTATGTACTTGTGGAAGGGGTTATCGAAAGTTGTTTACGCTTTTGAGTAAGTGATCTCGAATCGCGTTACTATGACGCCATATCCTACATCGACAAAAAGGGATCTGAAGGAACATAATTACGATCAATTTAATTTGCTGTATCAAAAGTAAAGTAAACGTATATAAGTATTCCACTAAAGATGTTATTTTGTGTTATATTATTTAAAAACACATGGATTACTTTCAATTTAAAAAATCTCATTGGTCCAACCGGATGATTTTCAATTTTAAAAATGTCATTAGTCCAACCGGATGATTTTCAATTTTAAAACTTAAAAAAATTCTAATTATTCTATTTCTAAATAATTATTTTATCGTATCCAAAGACAAATTAAATTTTTTAAACTCTTCTATCTTAAATAATTATTTTATTGAATATTCTAAAACCATGGACAAAAATAATTTTAATATTTACACCACTTCGATATTTATTGCAGTGCCACCTCCGACTGCTTTGCGAAAGCAGAAATTATTTAAGTAAAATGGTGCCAGCTTCAGTTGTTTTGCGAAAGCTGATATTGTTTAGGTAATGTGGCGCCATCTACGGCAGTTTTTTAGACACAAGAGAAAAGTAATTTTTTACTGCTAAGGTAATGGTTAATTTTTGGGCTATATACATATTTGTTCGAATTTCAATCGTCCGAACGGTGGAACAAATGTTCGAATTTCATTCGTCCGAACCGCCGAAATAACAAATGTTTCAATTGTTCGAATTGGACAACTTGTTTGTTTCATTCGTCCTAATCGGTAGCATCACTTGTCCGAATTCTGTCGCTAAATTAGTATTTCTTATTGCTGTTTTTTTTTGGTCCGGATTGTTTTTAGTGCAAGAATTAAAAATGAAAAAATACATTGTAAATATCGTTGTTTGTTCAAGTTGTTTTTTCTTAATTGCTGCTATATCTATATATTGTATATTTTACTTCATATTCGTATTAATATCGATCAATGTTGTGGATATTTTAGGTTAGGTTAGGTTAGGTTCACGTTTATGTTACTATTTTCTTATATTAACAATATTAAAAAAAAATATTCCTAATGTTCGAAAAAACGGACAAATGATTATTCGAACAAATGAAATAGTTCTTTTTATAAAATAACCTTGGCCATCTTGTTGAAATGTTGCCTCCCCGCTTCAGCTGTGGATCCGTTTTCTCTCCCACTAAAGAGCTTATGAACTCATTCTTAGGCATTCGCTGAACTATTCCAGGGCAACATTTCAACAAGTAGGGCAACATTTCAACAAGTTGGGCAAGCGTAAAGACATTTTATAAAATCAACTATTCGCCAGTTAAGTTTACATAAATTGAACGACTAAATCACCAACAAAAGTTGTGATAAATGCTTCGGGCAAATGAAATACGTTTTCGGATATACGATCCTGTTTTCCGGCATTCGGACAAATGATCATTCGGACATTTGTACCACCGTTCGGACGAATGAAATTCGAACAAATGTATCCAAATCTATTTTTTATGGCCTAGAAAGATACTTCTCTAGAAGATAAATTTTATATATTTCTGGTATTGTACAGGATCGCCAATTTTCATTCTACATAATAAATAAAAGGTAACAGGATGTCTAAAATCGAACAGAAAAAAAAAGTTTTTTCTATGTAAATTCACACGTAAAGTTTTGATTACGAGCTTTGGTGAAAATAAAAATATGTTCTCAAATACGTTGACCAGAAAAAATTGAATTTTTTAAAATTTAATTTTTAAATGTTTTACAATTGTGGCGTAAATTTGAAAGTTCAAAAAAGAACTTCGGTAATGTTACAAAAACAATTTGACGTATTTTTAATTCAAGGTCGTTTGAATGCGTATCGGCCATTTAGAAAAATGTTAATTTAAATATTTTAAATTAAGGCACGTGCGTTACAAAAACTTGATATCTAAAATTTAAAATCACTAAAATGTGTTGCATCAAATGTATCAATATTTTAAAGATTATTTCATAATAATTAATTCTCAAAAACTTGACTACGACTTCGATATTACGAAATCAAAAATAAAATTAAGAAACCAACTAGAAAATCGAAGACCAACAAACGAAATTTAGCTAATGGAATTTGTTAAGTTATATTTAAAGGGGAATTGTCACCACTCTAAAATTGGTTAAAAACCATTTAAAAGGATAGAGGACGTCCGAAAATGGTTGTACAAAAAATTTAATGTTAATATTTCCAGTATTTGATCTATTAATAGCAACCAAATTTCGAGTTTTATCGCCCCCGACTCGAGAATCTCAGAACCGCTTGGTTGAACCTACCTGCAGCGCCATCTCGTGAACGAAATATTATTTTCCCCGGTTTTATCGTTTTTCGGTCGGAACTGTCGTCTGCTACGACATTCTCCTGGGATTTTTAACCGAGTTATATTCGTAGATTGTAGATTATCGTGTTTTGAAAATGCCTTACACGCTGCCCTTTCTCAAGTTTTTGCCGCTACATTCTTTTGGCGCTGCACGTAGGTTCAACCGCGATTTCTGAAATTTTTTGAGCCGTTTGATGTAGGTTGCGGATAAAGTAGCGTAGCTTTTTAAATACTTTTCCAATAACTATAAAATTTCAGGGACATAATCATTAATATATTTTCTATCATTTTGTAAAAAAACACCTCGTAAATATTGTTTTTGGTGACAATTCCCCTTTCATTTGCTGTTTCGTAACGTTACTACACTTTGATCTTTAGCCAAACGAGCATAGAAACTTATTATACATTTTTAAAATAATATTTAACGCAAATAACGACCTCGCAACTTACGGACTTTGTCCTAAATATCCCATTGAGTTGGGAATATTAATCTAGAGATACAATCAAATCTGCTCCCCGCGAAACAAGTTTTTGAAAAATACGAATGTGCCGTCTGCTCTAAAATGACGAGCAAACGTTATCATATGACCCGTGGCGCCATCCATTATTTTGAAGAAAAAAATCTTTTTGCTTGAAAACGCGTCTTATTTGAACGAATCATTGAGAGATAGACGGCGCCACGGGTAGAATGATAACGTTTTCTCGTCATTTGTTTCGCGAAATACTGAAATCCGACGTTTCGATTGGACCTCTAGATTAATATTCCCAACTCAATGAAACATCCCTAAGAAATATTAATATGATAATCTACATAAAAAACTAAGCCTCGGTTACGTCCCATGTTCGTTTTTTTTAAAGGTAGAAGCGGATGTGGCTTGAAGGTGTGATAGGGGGGATTTCCAGAGTTTGAACCCCAAACGAAAAGAAGTCCTGGAAACGGCCTTGGAATTTCTAAGTTAAATTAATAATTTTCCCGGGCCTTTTAAAGTGCAATTTGTTTTTATGTCGGAAACAATAAATTTCACCTAAACCTAATATAAATATGAATTCAGCGCGTTGATTTTACGTAGGAATATTTTCTAAGAAGGCCTAAAAATCTAGCTGCCTTTCGCGGTAGTAGCGGGTAACATTCAACTTAAGTTCTCTTGGAAATACATAAAATCGAAGAAAAAATAGAAGTTCTATAAACAAGGTGATATCGTTTAAATTGGAAAACAGAGCACCCAGAGCCGTGTTAGTCAGATGGGTACAGCTAGGAGCAACAAACACAACACCCCACACAAGGAGAACGCAACCCGTCAAAAGTCGTGGATTTTCCAGAGGTGGGCAAACATTGTGAGCGTTCATTTTTGAAAATCCTCTCGAAACGAGTGAGCACTTCAAATACGAAGGTCGGTTGCTCTTCTTAAGCGAGAAAGGGAAATTGAGCCAGCTCAGGGTGATCGCCGATTAGTTCGCTCAGTCATGATTTTTCACGGCGCGGTGAGCGAGATCGGCCGATCGAGGCGCTAGCCTGCTCAATTTTAAGCGCCGCTTCCCCTAGCGGTGAGATAATTCGTTCACTAGAAAGCGCTGACGGCGGGCTGAGTGATATCGCGCCGAGAGAAGCACTAGTTTTTTAACATTGGAATTTATCATCCCACTGAACGACGGGGTAGACTGTTTCCCGGAATTCGCTCAAAGTGCTGTGAGAAAAAAGTTTCATTTCTTATAAATTATTTCATAAAAAAGTACATTGAATAAAAAAAATCGTCAATAAAATATTATTTGTATAATATTTTCTCACCGCGCTGTGAGCGAATTCCAGAAGAAAGACTATCCCGTCGCTCAGTGGGTTGAGAAATTCCGATGTTAAAAAACTGCCGCTTCTCTCGGCACGATCTCACTCAGCCCGCCGTCAGCGCTTTCTAGTGAACGAATTATCCCACCGCTGGAGGACGTGGCGCTTCAAATTGAGCAGGCTAGCGTGTCGATCAGCCGATTTCGCTCAACGCACCGTGAACGATCAGTGACTGAGAGAATTTCACGGCTTTCGGCCTGAGCTGGTTCAGTTTAAGAGAGAGAAAATAGCATCGCCAGTATTGAGCACTAGCTTACTTGATCACTCAAATTAAAAAGGTCTGAGCGTTCATTTCAGAATTCGCTCACAATTTCTGCCCACCTCTGGGATTTTCTTGCGTACGTTTTTCATTGGCTAGACGCTTTAGCGCCTGCTGCCGTCGGAAGGGGAAAAACGTTCAGCGTAAAGGCTCGTGACGCTCGTCCAATGCAATTCGTACACAACCCTTCGTTAGTGTGTTTAAAGGCTAGCTGCGTTCTCCTTGTGTTTGTTGGTCCTAAGGTACAGTACCATAGAGCTGAGGCCGGGGTTTGAACTTTTTGGAGTTTCAAATTCCCGAACTCCAAAAAGGTTATTCAAATTTCGATGACACCAGCTCCAGAAGCCCCCAATTATTTTGCCCACTCGAGGGGGGGGGTGGACAAAGGATATTGAGAAGGGTGTCAGTTAATCCCCATAATCACACGGCGCCTAGGGTTCCGAAGTGGTACAAACACGTATCCCTTATACCTTGGGTTCCCATTACTAAATGCCCCGTAGTTAAATTTTGTCGCGGGCCCGTGGCTTTTGGCCCACCTGCCCAGTCTGTCTCCGTGAGCACCACAAGTTTAAAGAACACAGCCAGAGTCCCGGAAAATTAGCCCCGAGGGGTTAGCCACTTAAGAAATCTGCTGTACAAACAGAGATAAATCGAAATAATTATTTCCGGAAATCTAGAAATCTAGGACAAAGTATTGGAAATATTGAAAATTCCGGATAAATATTGAAAATTCCGGATAAATATTGAAAATTCCGGATAAATATTGAAAATTCCGGATAAATATTGAAAATTCCGGAAAAATATTGAAAATTCCGGAAAAATATTGAAAATTCCGGAAAAATATTGAAAATTCCGGAAAAATATTGAAAATTCCGGAAAAATATTGAAAATTCCGGAAAAATATTGAAAATTCCGGAAAAATACTGAAAATTCCGGAAAAATATTGAAAATTCAGGAAAAATATTGAAAATTCAGGAAAAATATTGAAAATTCAGGAAAAATATTAAAAATTCAGGAAAAATATTGAAAATTCAGGAAAAATATTGAAAATTCAGGAAAAATATTGAAAATTCAGGAAAAATATTGAAAATTCAGGAAAAATATTGAAAATTCAGGAAAAATATTGAAAATTCAGGAAAAATATTGAAAATTCAGGAAAAATATTGAAAATTCAGGAAAAATATTGAAAATTCAGGAAAAATATTGAAAATTCAGGAAAAATATTGAAAATTCAGGAAAAATATTGAAAATTCAGGAAAAATATTGAAAATTCAGGAAAAATACTGAAAATTCAGGAAAAATACTGAAAATTCAGGAAAAATACTGAAAATTCAGGAAAAATACTGAAAATTCAGGAAAAATACTGAAAATTCAGGAAAAATACTGAAAATTCAGGAAAAATACTGAAAATTCAGGAAAAATACTGAAAATTCAGGAAAAATACTGAAAATTCAGGAAAAATACTGAAAATTCAGGAAAAATATTGAAAATCCAGGAGAAATATTGAAAATCCAGGACAAAATATTGAAAATCCAGGACAAAATATTGAAAATCCAGGACAAAATATTGAAAATTCAGGAAAAATATTGAAAATCCAGGACAAAATATTGAAAATCCAGGACAAAATATTGAAAATCCAGGACAAAATATTGAAAATCCAGGACAAAATATTGAAAATCCAGGACAAAATATTGAAAATCCAGGACAAAATATTGAAAATCCAGGACAAAATATTGAAAATCCAGGACAAAATATTGAAAATCCAGGACAAAATATTGAAAATCCAGGACAAAATATTGAAAATCCAGGACAAAATATTGAAAATCCTGGACAAAAAATTGAAAATCCAGGATAAATATTGGAAATATTTTCGATATTTCTGTAAATCTAGAAATATCGGAAATATTAGGAAATTTTCTTCGAAGTGGCTACCTCCTCGATTACCCGACCTGGTACTAAAGAAAGGCCTATTATGGAAAGTGCAACAGGGCCAAATTTCTCGTATGGGCGGAAATACTGTACAAGGCTATTAATAAAATTCTGCTTAGATGGTCAAGCTCTACCGAGAAAAAGAGGAAATGCCTGCAGCGTCCTACGCTCAGCTTCGTGGACGTCATCTCCGAGCATCATTTATTAACGGGCCAGCGAGGCTGCTTTCAATAATTCAACATAAAACCCGCCAGTCCGAGGCTTAAGAGCCGCCTCTTTATTTCCCAGAACAAATTAATAAGCTAACCGCTTTCTAGCTAACGAAACCAGTGTTGGGCATTTTCGTCAAAGAGCCACTCAGCTCACTCACCGCTCGCCTGATATCCGCTCACGCTCATGTATTTTTGAGCGGGAAAATCGGCGTTCCTCTCTTTTCGCTCTTTATTCAGCGGGAAAATTTGCGCTCCTCTCTTTTCACTATTTTGAGCGGGAAAATCGGCGCTCCTCTCTTTTCACTCTTTTTGAGCGGGAAAATTTGCGCTCCTCTCTTTTCACTATTTTGAGCGGGAAAATCGGCGCTCCTCTCTTTTCACTCTTTTTGAGCGGGAAAATTTGCGCTTCTCTCTTTTCGCTCTTTATTCAGCGGAAAAATCGGCGCTCCTCTCTTTTCACTCTTTTTGAGCGGGAAAATTTGCGCTCCTCTCTTTTCGCTCTTTATTCAGCGGAAAAATCGGCGCTCCTCTCTTTTCGCTCTTCATTCAGCGGGAAAATCGGCACTCCTCTCTTTTCGCTCTTTATTCAGCGGGAAAATCGGCACTCCTCTCTTTTCACTCTTTTTGAGCGGGAAAATTTGCGCTCCTCTTTTCACTCTTTTGGAGCGGGGAAATTTGAGCTCCTCTTTTCACTCTTTTGGAGCGGGAAAATTTGCGCTCCTCTCTTTCCACTCTTTTTGAGCGGGAAAATTTGTGCTCCTCTCTTTTCGCTCTTTATTCAGCGGAAAAATCGGCGCTCCTCTCTTTTCGCTCTTTATTCAGCGGGAAAATCGGCGCTCCTCTCTTTTCGCTCTTTATTCAGCGGGAAAATCGGCGCTCCTCTCTTTTCACTCTTTTTGAGCGGGAAAATTTGCGCTCCTCTCTTTTCGCTCTTTATTCAGCGGAAAAATCGGCGCTCCTCTCTTTTCGCTCTTTATTCAGCGGGAAAATCGGCGCTCCTCTCTTTCCACTCTTTTTGAGCGGGAAAATTTGCGCTCCTCTCTTTTCGCTCTTTATTCAGCGGAAAAATCGGCGCTCCTCTCTTTTCGCTCTTTATTCAGCGGGAAAATCGGCGCTCCTCTCTTTTCGCTCTTTATTCAGCGGGAAAATTTGCGCTCCTCTTTTCACTCTTTTGGAGCGGGGAAATTTGCGCTCCTCTTTTCACTCTTTTGGAGCGGGGAAATTTGCGCTCCTCTTTTCACTCTTTTGGAGCGGGAAAATTTGCGCTCCTCTTTTCACTCTTTTGGAGCGGGAAAATTTGCGCTCCTCTTTTCACTCTTTTGGAGCGGGAAAATTTGCGCTCCTCTCTTTTCACTCTTTTTGAGCGGGAAAATTTGCGCTCCTCTCTTTTCACTATTTTGAGCGGGAAAATCGGCGCTCCTCTCTTTTCACTCTTTTTGAGCGGGAAAATTTGCGCTCCTCTCTTTTCACTATTTTGAGCGGGAAAATCGGCGCTCCTCTCTTTTCACTCTTTTTGAGCGGGAAAATTTGCGCTTCTCTCTTTTCGCTCTTTATTCAGCGGAAAAATCGGCGCTCCTCTCTTTTCACTCTTTTTGAGCGGGAAAATTTGCGCTCCTCTCTTTTCGCTCTTTATTCAGCGGAAAAATCGGCGCTCCTCTCTTTTCGCTCTTTATTCAGCGGGAAAATCGGCACTCCTCTCTTTTCGCTCTTTATTCAGCGGGAAAATCGGCACTCCTCTCTTTTCGCTCTTTATTCAGCGGGAAAATCGGCACTCCTCTCTTTTCACTCTTTTTGAGCGGGAAAATTTGCGCTCCTCTTTTCACTCTTTTGGAGCGGGGAAATTTGAGCTCCTCTTTTCACTCTTTTGGAGCGGGAAAATTTGCGCTCCTCTCTTTCCACTCTTTTTGAGCGGGAAAATTTGCGCTCCTCTCTTTCCACTCTTTTTGAGCGGGAAAATTTGCGCTCCTCTCTTTTCGCTCTTTATTCAGCGGAAAAATCGGCGCTCCTCTCTTTTCGCTCTTTATTCAGCGGGAAAATCGGCGCTCCTCTCTTTTCACTCTTTTTGAGCGGGAAAATTTGCGCTCCTCTCTTTTCGCTCTTTATTCAGCGGAAAAATCGGCGCTCCTCTCTTTTCGCTCTTTATTCAGCGGGAAAATCGGCGCTCCTCTCTTTTCGCTCTTTATTCAGCGGAAAAATCGGCGCTCCTCTCTTTTCGCTCTTTATTCAGCGGGAAAATCGCCGCTCCTCTCTTTCCACTCTTTTTGAGCGGGGAAATTTGCGCTCCTCTCTTTTCACTCTTTTTGAGCGGGAAAATTTGCGCTCCTCTCTTTTCACTCCTTTTGAGCGGGAAAATTTGCGCTCCTCTCTTTTAACTCTTTTGGAGCGGGAAAATTTGCGCTCCTCTCTTTTCACTCCTTTTGAGCGGGAAAATCGGCGCTCCTCTCTTTTCACTCCTTTTGAGCGGGAAAATCGGCGCTCCTCTCTTTTCACTCTTTTGGAGCGGGAAAATTTGCGCTCCTCTCTTTTCACTCTTTTGGAGCGGGAAAATTTGCGCTCCTCTCTTTTCACTCTTTTTGAGCGGGAAAATTTGCGCTCCTCTCTTTTAACTCTTTTGGAGCGGGAAAATTTGCGCTCCTCTCTTTTCACTCTTTTGGAGCGGGAAAATTTGCGCTCCTCTCTTTTCACTCTTTTGGAGCGGGAAAATTTGCGCTCCTCTCTTTTCACTCCTTTTGAGCGGGAAAATTTGCGCTCCTCTCTTTTAACTCTTTTGGAGCGGGAAAATTTGCGCTCCTCTCTTTTCACTCCTTTTGAGCGGGAAAATCGGCGCTCCTCTCTTTTCACTCTTTTGGAGCGGGAAAATTTGCGCTCCTCTCTTTTCACTCTTTTTGAGCGGGAAAATTTGCGCTCCTCTTTTCGCTCACAATGAGAGGAGCGGTGCCCATCCCTGGATGACGCAAAAAGGAAAGTCAACGCGTAGCAATCAGGCGCGCGCTTACCCCCCCCCCTTCCCTGGCACCATGTACGCGTCGGACAGGATGAAATCAAATTACCTCGTGCATTATTTTGACAAGAAATTAACCTACGCATGGACCAAGAATGTGAAGGGACTCGCTGTTCAAGATGTTTTGACACGGTTGATGCTTTAAAGGCCGACTACATAAATATTCGGTTTACTCTGTCTTTCACTGGAACTGATTGCATGGCACATGTGTATTGCAGTCAGCCGACTTCCAGTGAAAGACAGAGTAAACCGAAGATTTATGTAGTCGGCCTTTAAGAATAGATTGGAAGATAACATAACAGCTTCGAAGTTGGGGGTTTGAAAAGTGGTACATTTGCCGACTTCAATAGTCATCGAGGTTATTTCGACCTTTTTCCACGCCTATGATAATAGGCGGTTAAATAAACCCCTCTCTGACTGTCTTGCCCCCCTGTTGAAAAATGTTGCCAGATCGATGCACGAAAATTCTCAGCTTTGGCAGTATAAAGATAAACCATAGACAAACTAGTTATATGTCCAGTCGCAGCAGCACAAACTCTATAATCGGCTATGAATGATCTTTAATTTAAAGGACTATAGCGGTTGATTTATAATAGTGAGTGTAGGGAGCTTTTGACTCGCGTGGGATGAAAGGTGGTGCCAAGGGTATTAGCCTAGTTGATTTAATATTAATATTACTGGTATTTTTATTTAACGAGTTTAAAATGGTGGCAAAATTTCAGTTAAAGGAGTATTTATTCAATTCTTTATTTCCGTAAATATAACGTTCAGTTTAATTAGATGGCGCCACGTGAGGCATCCTGATTTAACTCAACCATAGATATTTGATTCTCGGCATGTTCAAATATCAAACAATCCGGTGTTCCTCCAGTTCTGAAGTAACAGCGTTTATTCTGTTCAACCAGAGGTATATAAAGTATAATCTTAAAACAAGTGGCGGCTCTATCATTGCCACCTGTATTATGAAAAGGCCTTGTTATTAGAGATGGCCATGTATCTATCAGATTCTTCAAAAAACGCGACTTTACTGGAGAGCGTGGTGCCATCTACTTACGGCAAACGAAGCTAAAATTCAAAATAGCCACATTATAAGTTTATAACGTCGTCAGAGATAAATTTTAGAGTATTATAGTTAGAAAACCAATACTCTATTTAGTGGACTTTAACCTAAATTATATATCCCATGTAAAAATATGGTTTATAATTGCTGTAATTTATGTTATTGACCAATTTACAAACGATCCAATCAACGCGAGGGGTACCTATAAGTACCGCCTTTTTGATTTCGGCGCTAGCGACATCTATTGAAAAAAGAGCTACTTCACGCTGAGCCGACACTTGCTTTAAAGATAAGTGTCCGTGTTTACTATAACGCTGAAATTTTAAGTGACGTTTCGGAAAAATTATTATGTTTATTTTATAAAACTGTTAACCTTTCAGAAAAATTATTGTTTATTTTATAAAACTATTAACCTTTCAGAAAAATTATGAAGTTTATTTTATAAAACTATTAACCTTTCAGAAAAATTATGAAGTTTATTTTATAAAACTATTAGGCCTATATAAGAAAATATGGTTTAAAAATAACCAAAATCGCTACGCTGTGTAATTCGTACATTTTAAACCATTATGCGAAGTACAGCTTAAAATTTATCGCGTGTGGTTTCGGGGTACCCATCCGCTGTTTGTCGTGAAAATTTAAATTCATTTTTACGTTCTAAATGGATTCTTAAACCGGTAGAGTTATAGTACATACTTCAATTTTCTGGAAGTGGTCAGAATCGACTGCAGCGACACCAACTATAATTATCCACGATTTCCTGTTTATCCGTATTAACGATTTTTGAGCGATGGTAACGAGTCCTTTTTAATTGTTAGTCCATGACCTACAGGGCCTTGGGCCTTTGAGATAATTGATAGAAGCACTTTTAGGACGTTAAAGTAATATGAGATGAAAGTTAGCTTAAATGTAGTGTCTGATCTTCAAAGGTCCTGTAAAATATATTATTTTAATAATAATATTTATATCAACAATGTTCATTCGTATCAAAATTCGTTCCCGCGTTCAATCGACCGTGGCAACCGTGTTTTAAACCAACCAAACCCATTATTGGACGCGATGGACTGAAAACTCTTCACGCAAAGTCCATTAGTTGAGAGGTCGTTGTAGCTGTGTGGCTGATCTTATTTCAAAATAGAGACAGGCAACTAACACCATCTACCAAGCAATTAATGAAGTTTTACGGATGTCTATTTATGTTGAATGTTCACTTTATTTGTTCCGGGTATAATTGATATCAGTAATACGTTTTTAAGGTTGGGTGGCGGAGTGGTTAGCACTTTCACCTCGCAGCAAGAGGAGCCGGGTTCGATCCCAGCTTGTGGCACTGGGTGAAAACTCGGAACAACTCCTTCCGCGTTGAGTTTCCAAGTTCTCTCCCCACTGGTTTAAGGGGTTTTCCCGAGCTCTTCGGTTTCCCCTTTCCATAAAAGCTTGTAGAGGCAATAGCGAGTGTAGTATTGAAACCCGGCCAACTGTTTAAGGCATTAAAATTCGCTATATGACTGGGGTATTAGCATAGCTGATAATTATTATTGTTGTTATATTTTCCCTGACTTTTTTCAAGCCAAATTTTTACAATTTTTACTAGGGTGAGTGAGGGTAAGAATGGACACTTTTTGTAAAATTCCATTTAACAACACAAATTTAGAGTAGACCATTTTAAAACGATTTGAAATACAAATAATGAATGTTCATTTTTAATTTACTCTGGTTTTTGGCATTTAAATTTGTGAATTTTTAAAACCATAATTATTTTAAGATATGAAGTGAGTAAGTCAAACATTGGACAAAATAGTTTTGAATTGGACTGGGGGGTGCTAACTAAAGACAATAAGGTTTAAAATTAGACACCAATTCGCTAACTTTGGACACTATTAGGAAAACTATGGACAAGAAGGTATATTTTTTACAATTTCGTCTATCATTGGACATTTTAAAAAAACATATAACTTAGTGGAAAATTTTGAAAAAAGATTTTTTTAAGATGAAGCCTAATTATACGGTAAATTTGTTTTAAGAAGTAATTTAAGGCAAATAAATAATATGGAAACAAATATTTTAATAGGGTAGATATTGTAATATTAATATATAAAGATATTAATATATTACATATTATACTTCTGGTGTGCAGTTATCACAGAAATAGTTTACAGTATCTTTGGAAATTTCTCCTTCGGGGTTTTTTGTAAATTTGTTAATTTTGAAGATTTCCTAAATTTCCCGTAGAAATTAATTAATTTTCTCAAGATTTGCTAAAATTTAAATTCAAATTTACAAATTTTTGCAAGATTTCATAAAAATTTGCGGAAAACCATCAAATTTCATAAGATTTATTAAATTTGATAAATTTGTCGGAATCGATAAAAAATTTAAAATTTGCCAAAACATTTGAGAAATTTGAAAAGATTTTCTAAAATTTAATAAGTAATTTGAAATTTGGAAATTTTCAAATTACTGGTGTATACGAAATTTGAAAGCGTGTCGGGCCCCTCGACTCTCCTTCACTAACAATGTAAGCGAGGCAGCCTCATAGAGGGAACAAGCTACGTGTTTCGTTGAGCTCCAAACTCACAGCCGTACGCATCCAGCCGTCTGCTTTCCCGGGAAATTTGAATATGAAAACTTGTTTTTAAAGTTTCCTTTCAAGCAAAGACCTTGAACTAAATCCTACCTCGTTTAAAATTGAATACAATCGACATGTGATTGATCACAAGGTAGGCTGTCCAATCTTAAACTTTGCACTAGTTAATTTAAATGACTTTAAAAAAGGCAAAACCTTCATTAAATTATAAATTTCGTGTACTAGAAAAACGCGAAATTGCTTAAAATAATACTTAAACAATTTATTTTTATATAACCATTTCATGTTTGCATGCTATATCTTATTTCCTAAGCCACAAAACGAAATTTCCAATGAAATTTCAAGACATTTTTTTTGATAATTTTAGTTGTTTTATTTCAAGACTTGCTGTATAAATTGTGGCGGTGTAAATATTTAGTAATAAATTGCATGTTTTAGGGTATGTTTAAGGCTTCAAAATGAGACCAATTTTGCGCTTTGGCATCAAAGAATAAATTTTCAAATAAATATTTTTCAAAAGTGTCCAAACTTCGCCATGTCCATTCTTACCCTCACTCACCATAGTAAACATTTTCAATTTGCAAGCAAAATTGGATTCCCCGACTTTTCCTTAGCGTATTTACTAATTCTTGAAATTCCCTGATCTTTAGACCCATATCTAAATTTCCTGACTTTTCCACGTTTTCCAGTTACTCTGGCCAACTACACTATGACGCCCAAGAATTTTCCCAACGTGGTCTCTCTCCCTAAGTATACACAAATAAATTTACTAATCTTATATTATTCAGCTTAAATCGAATTCGATTTTAGACAAATATGGTAATGACAGACAGATAGACAGACAGACAGACAGACAGACAGACAGACAGATAGACAGACAGATAGACAGACAGACAGATAGACGAGTAGGTAGTACGCATAAGCCAGAATTAAACCCCAAATATATTTTTTTACAGAATATGATTAGATTTGCATCGCAGACCACCTACCCGCTGGTTCCGTATTAAAATGAAAAGAATATATTAAATCTGTAAGCGGGATAAGCCGAAGGAAAAACTTTCACAAAACCAAATCAAATCCCGGCTTTCGTCAAAAAAAACCAATTAAATTAAGTTCTGATATTTCGAAATTGAAATTTAAAGAGTTATGCGCGAGATTTTGGTCGAGTTCGGATATCTTATTAAATATAATTAAATCATTTTTACGGTCTTCGGGAATTTTAAAATTTGTTATTAAAACCATTTTTAAATTATTAAAAATTTCAGGTTCAAATTTCCACTTTCGAAACCGAATTACGAAATTTGAACGGTCCTTGAGAATTTTCAAACATTCAAATAATTATTTACAATTTCTGGTTTGAATTTTGTTTTGACAAGAAAGAATTCATCAATTTAATGGTACAGGATAATTTAAAAAATTCTTAGTAATATTAACAGGAATCCATACCTATACTTGGAATGCTTATCCTGGCGTATCGCGTATGTTAAGATCACTCTGACTACTTTGGCCCCGCCTACGAGAGAAAAAATCTGCGCGCGCTCCCCTGTCCCGTTGTTGTTTGTGAAGTTAAAAAAGTGAGGTCAAAAAACCGTCAGCCACATCGAGGCGAAATTCTGTCGCGATAAGCATTCCTAGTAGAGGTATGGATTCCTGATATTAACTATTATTTAAAATTATCGGTATGAATTTCGCTTTCTCAAGAAGAATTACGTAATTTAAGTGGTACTGGGCAATTTAAAAAAATTCATATTCATAAGAAAAATATAATAAAAAATGTATTTATTGTTCCAAGGCCAAAAGAATAAAGATCAAATCAAAATAACAATAAAATAATGATTTATGCGAATGGAGGTAAACTAAAAAAATTATATCCTCAACAAAAAACATGGAAATTAGTTTGTTAACCAGAAGAGTCAGGTAGCTAGCTTTTTTTTTAAACCTTTTTCCAACCAAGGTCAAAAGTGCAATGGCTCCACTACTGCCATTTATACAATCTGGTTGCCCCTTTAACAGCACTAGACCGATCCCACACTACCTGCCACGGCGGCTAGCGGGCCCTAGCAACAAATGTGGCGCCATCCCTAAATTAATTTCTGAACTATTAAATGTCGACTGGTAATTAGTGGTTCAGCAAGGAATCTTGAGATGCCGATAGAGTTATTACAAACTTGTGTCTGCTATGACAAGAATTTACAGTACGTTGAATCTCTAGTATATTTTATTATGGTTTGGATTGGAATACCAACTTCAGATAAATTTATTCAGAATCACGTCGAAATGATTAAAACTCTCGCAATCTTTCGGATATCAATTAGATGTTACAGATTTGTATTTTTCGTCAAGAGAAATGTCGTAGGAAGTTCCGTCTGCTAAAAATAACATTTAAAATCGATCATTTCCTATAATATTCTAATGCTATAAAAAAGCAAAATATTTGCATTTTCTAATGGTACCATAAAACTATAAGTATGGCAATTCCCATTGTCTTAATGGTAATTTTTACAGTGATTTTGATTTAAAATATTATCTGTTAAAGATTAATAAGATTTCCATTTACCGACTTTTTGTAGAAGCCGTGATTTTCGGGATATTTTACTATTTCCCGAAATTTTCCCCGATTTTAAAAGGATTTCTTTGGATTCCAAATGATTTTATGATTTCTAAAACATGATTTTTTTTAAATTAAATATTTAATGTTTTTATTGATTTTGTTACTGATTATTCTTGATTTTCTAAGATTATTTTCGATTACTTTTTTAAATTTCACAGATTTATTACGATTTAGAAATCTTTTTGGAAATTTAATTGAGCTGAGTAATATATTATCATCTTCTCTAGCTGTATATTTCAGTTTGAGTATATTTTAGACAGGGCTGCCAAGATTGTTTCGAAATAAAATTGCCTGACTTTTCCCGGTTTTCCCTGGTCATTTTCGGAGATTTTCCCTGACTTATTTTAAGGCAAAATTTTACAATTTTTAACCTATATTTTTGTAAACGTTGACTATTTGCAACCAAAATTAACATCTCAAATTTTCCTGATATTTATACTAATTTTTCCAAAATTCCCCTACGTTTTCCCTAACCTTTATACTAATTTTTGAAATTCCCCGACTTTTCCCTGACCTTTATATTAATTTTTTAATTCCTTAACTTTTCCCGGACCTTTATACTAATTTTTGAAATTCCCCGACTTTTCCCGGACCTATATTCTAATTTTTGAAATTCCCCGACTTTTCCCGGACCTATATTCTAATTTTTGAAATTCCCCGACTTTTCCCGGACCTTTATATTAATTTTTTAATTCCTTGACTTTTCCCGCACCTTTATACTAATTTTTGAAATTCCCTGACTTTTCCCGGACCTTTATACTAATTTTTTGAAATTCCCCGACTTTTCCCGGACCTTTATATTTTTTTTTTAATTCCTTGACTTTTCCCGGACCTTTATATTAATTTTTTAATTCCTTGGCTTTCCCCGGACCTTTATACTAATTTTTTAAATTCCCCGACTTTTCCCGGACCTTTATATTAATTTTTTAATTCCTTGACTTTTCCCGGACCTTTATATTAATTTTTTAATTCCTTGACTTTTCCCGGACCTTTATATTAATTTTTTAATTCCTTGACATTTCCCGGACCTTTATATTAATTTTTTAATTCCTTGACTTTTCCCGGACCTTTATATTAATTTTTTAATTCCTTGGCTTTTCCCGGACCTTTATATTATTTTTTTAATTCCTTGACATTTCCCGGACCTTTATATTAATTTTTTAATTCCTTGACTTTTCCCGGACCTTTATATTAATTTTTTAATTCCTTGACTTTTCCCGGACCTTTATATTAATTTTTTAATTCCTTGACATTTCCCGGACCTTTATATTAATTTTTTAATTCCTTGGCTTTTCCCGGACCTTTATATTAATTTTTTAATTCCTTGGCTTTTCCCGGACCTTTATATTATTTTTTTAATTCCTTGACTTTCCCCGGACCTTTATATTATTTTTTTAATTCCTTGACTTTTCCCGGACCTTTATATTAATTTTTTAATTCCCAGACTTTTCCCGAACATTTATACTAATTTTTGAAATTCCCTGACTTTTCCCGAACATTTATACAAATTTTTGAAATTCCCTGACTTTTACTGTGGCAATCTGTTTACCCTAAGTGGTTCCATATTGAACTAAACCTTGAACTCTGAAAATAAGTTCGGTGAAAAATTTAAATAACTGTCACACTAATATTATTACGTTACTTCTTATGATATTTTATTCGAAATTGTTCAATTTGAAGTAATTGAAGAATAGCAGCATACACTCGCGATGCCAATGGCCCCGGAGATTTCATTTATAATTTCCGATCGTAGACGTCTGTCTGCGGCAGACCAAGAGTTTATCATATACTCGCTTCAAAACCGAGTTACATAAACGGAACAAGATGGCCGCGACATAACAAATTCAACCGTCATAACATAAAAAACGGTAATAATTGAACGATTTATTTTTAATGAAAAACATTGGTTAAGAACATATTTAGGTTCCCGAAAACGTACGAGAGAAAACGTACACCAAATATCCTTAGCTTACAACCGAACTGAGTAATATCATAAGTGGATCATTCTCTCTAACATTGTAAGTAGACAAAACGCTACGCTACCTATGACTAGAGTCTTTGTCGGGGTCAGTCTGGTAGCACTTTACAACCGCCCTATACTGTGTATCACCTCAACTTCACTCAGAATTTATACTGCCGAATCTATCGTTTCTTACATCTCTTATGGTACGTTTCACTTAGAGAGAATGATTCACTTTTGGTAATATATTATCGTCCTCGCTAGTATTATATTTCGGTTTGTTGATATTTAAGACACTAGGCACTCTGTAATGAACTAAACCTTGGAAAAACAGAAATAATTGAACTAATTTATTTTTAAAGATAAAAATTGGTCAAGAACTTACTTGGGTTACTGAGAACGTATGAGTTCAAACGTTCCGACATAAGCCTAACTGAAAATAGCAAATTAAATTGAAATAGTAATGCCATCTGCAGTGGCGTAGCTGATAGTTTTAAAAGATTTTTTTCGTCATACAATTGAGAATCTATCAACTACTCATAATTTTATAAATTCGACCTTTCATTAGCTTTTAAAATTTATTTAAATTTGGCGATAGTTAAGCCTCGTTATCATGTTCGACTTTTCAGCCGATTTTGTTAACGCTTCAGCTTATTCTTAAAGGGAGTATAACCCCTCTTGTTTGGTAGGGTGCGCTTCGACAATACAGACTAGCTTCCACAAGCCTTTCTTGCGGAGGTTGGGGGGCAAGGAAGTAGTAGGAAGGCTTATAGAAGCTAGTCGGTATAGTCTAAGCACAGCCTACCAAACAAGAGGGTTTATACTCCATTTAAGCCGTACTGTTACTGTTAATAGGCTTGAATCACCTCAAGACGACAAATCGGTCAAGTTGCTATTCTATGGTTTATTGTTGATGAATGTGTAGCAGACCATTATACAGGCCCGTACACGGGGGGGGGGGGCACCAGCGGATGCTCAGCGACCCGAAATCAATTGATCGCTCAACTACCAAAAGATATGATCTAAAATATTTGTATATTAATCAAAAAGGATAATCACGTTTACTAGCTATATCACAATTTAATTTCACTAAATATTTAAAAACTTTTTACTAGTTTAGGAAAAATTTTTTTTCGCGCGATTTACTACTAATTTCAGGAGTGGTAGTTAAAAATGATGATTTTTAATATCAAGCCATTGGCGCCCCCAAAAATAATTTGAGTGCCCTCGAGCGCTGGCTACGGGCCTGAGAACATATTATATAGTTTTTTGAACTCAACAATAGCACGAAAATAAGAAAGTTGGAAACAGAAGTGGAAAAAAACCAAAGAATAATGGCGCCTTATAGATTATGTTTTTATATTATTGATTCCAGTTTCAACACTTCTAAGCACGTAACGTCTCGCTTCTACTTAAAGACAATTTATTTGAGCGTAGCTCTAACAATACAGCAGTCCTTACCCCATCTGGTGGCAGAAACCGTTACTTTACATTCACAGGGTTTCCCTTTAAATATTTCATTAAGTTTCGAAACAGTGCCTCTGAAGAGAAGTCGATTTTTCGCGGAAACCTTGGGCCCAGTAAAATATAAATTTCAGGCCCCATAAAAATTCTATCAAATGCCGTTCTATCAGGGGAATCAATTAAAATTCTATCAAATGCCGTTCTATCAGGGGAATCAATTAAAATTCTATCAAATGCCGTTCTATCAGAGGCATCAATTAAAAAACTATCAAATGCCGTTCTATCAGAGGAATCAATTAAAATTCTATCAAATGCCGTTCTATCAGAGGAATCAATTAAAATTCTATCAAATGCCGTTCTATCAGAGGCATCAATTAAAAAACTATCAAATGCCGTTCTATCAGAGGCATCAATTAAAATTCTATCAAATGCCGTTCTATCAGAGGAATCAATTAAAATTCTATCAAATGCCGTTCTATCAGAGGCATCAATTAAAAAACTATCAAATGCCGTTCTATCAGAGGAATCAATTAAAATTCTATCAAATGCCGTTCTATCAGAGGCATCAATTAAAATTCTATCAAATGCCGTTCTATCAGAGGCATCAATTAAAATTCTATCAAATGCCGTTAAGGAGAAATCGACGTTTCTCAATGGGGACCCATTCGTAGAGCTCGGCGTTTGGATAAGAAATAATCACTTTTATTTTTATCCACAAACGAAAATTATCCGAAAAAAACGATAATTTTACATGTTAAATTGCTATATAGCCGTGGATAACATCCATGGATAAACAGTTAATCGTAATTTTTATGGTTAATCAAAACTTTAGCGGTTAATTTAGCTGTTTCGCCGAGCTCTACCCATTCACCACAGCACACTACCGACAACGACAGCATCGAAAACAACAGCTTCTTAACCTTCTATATCCAAAGGGCATAAGGCTAAAAAAAGTGATGGCCAAAAACCAAAAACCAAAAACGTCAGTACGTAACGTAGGTGTAGAAGCTTAGGAACAGCGTGTGTTAGAAGAACAGAAGCGTCCGAGGGAGGGGGCCCGACCGGGCCAGGCCCGCGTAGCTATCAGGCCAAAGGCCCCGCAACGTCATTCCAAGGACGAACGGAGAAAAAAAGCACCTAGATCATCGACACCCGTATTTCTCTTATTCATTGTCAAATGTTAATCCTTTAAGTTGCATCGTATTTCATCGGGGATTGCAAAGATATACTGACTTTACCGTCACCCCTACTTATAAGCTAAGTATCCGGTTAGTTCTAGACGTGCTGAAGTAAAAGTAACTCGAGAATGGATGGCGGGAATTAAAAAAAACAGCCGGGGTGTCGGCTGCGAAAAAACAAGATAACCGTTATCGCTTGTTTTATTTTTCAACGCTTTGGCTTTTTCCAATTTGAGTCTTTTTGGGAGACGCCCATTTTCTCAGAAACGTCTTTGCGATGACGTCGCGTTCATATTGCCGTTCAAATAAACAGGTGGTTCTCATTTCATGATTCACATTTCAACTAAATTGGTTCCGTATTATGTATAAGGAGAAGTAATAAAGTCAAATATTTAAAAATAAATCTTATTGACGGCAATGGACGCTTCGATAAAAGATACTCGGTTTTTACTCCCCTCTCCAAATTCATCTGGGAAGGAACTATTTCCGGTCGGTCGGTTAAACGGTTAGAATGGCTAGCCAAAAAGTCATATTTAAGCCAATTGGAGACGCGTTTTTGCCCTCATGAGAATTTTGCGTCAGATAAGAAACGCGGCGGCTCACGTGTATAAGGAACATACTAAGGTTAATTTTCGATAAGATATTTTAAGGTAAAATATATAATGTTACTAAAACTAACTATAAGAAGATAATATTATTATTATTATCCTCTTATGGTATAAATAATTAAAATTATACGGAATTTCGTATAAAATTATCTAAAAACTAATTCCTTTAGAACTAAACGTATTACTTTTGCAGTACGGTATGGCAACAAGTGTTTAATTTTAACCAGGTAACTTTTTTGGCATGTTAAGGCTTAGCAAATGTTCGAGAAAAGTTTCCAGCTTTCTAATATTTCAACAAGCACTATATAAATAGTAACTTATGAGTCCTGGCTGTCGGAAATATTACTTCTTGGAAATTTCTGGGAATATGTTTTATTTAAGCGCCTATTTGTATTGTTTTGGGCAAACTTTCTGAACCCTCAGGAATGTCCCCGATTTTTAATAAAAAACGGAATTTCCCTGATATTTCCCCGATTTTTGATAAAAATGGATTTTCCCCGATATTTCCCTAATTTTTAATAAAAAAAAATAATTTCCCTGATTTTTGATATAAAAATTTAATTTCTCGGATTTTTAATAAAAAAACTAATTTCCCTGACCTTTAATAAAAATTGGTTTTTTCCTGATTTTTAATAAAAATTGGATCTTCCCTGATTTTTAATAAAACAAATTAATTTCCCTGATTTTTAATAAAAATTGGATCTTCCCTGATTTTTAATAAAAAAATTAATTTCCCTGATTTTTAATAAAAAAAAATTAATTTACCGGATTTTTAATTAAAATTTTATTCTTCCTGATATTTCCCAGATTTTTACTAAAAAAATTAATTTATCTGATTTTTAATAACAAATTTGAATTTCCCATATTTTTAATAAAAATTGGATTCTTCCTGATATTTCCCTGATTTTTTTTTCATTAATTTGTAATAAAAATTTGGATTTCCATTAATTTGTAATAAAAATTTGGATTTCCATTAATTTGTAATAAAAATTTGGATTTCCATTAATTTGTAATAAAAATTTGGATTTCCATTAATTTGTAATAAAAATTTGGATTTCCATTAATTTGTAATAAAAATTTGGATTTCCATTAATTTGTAATAAAAATTTGGATTTCCATTAATTTGTAATAAAAATTTGGATTTCCATTAATTTGTAATAAAAATTTGGATTTCCATTAATTTGTAATAAAAATTTGGATTTCCATTAATTTGTAATAAAAATTTGGATTTCCATTAATTTGTAATAAAAATTTGGATTTCCATTAATTTGTAATAAAAATTTGGATTCCCATTAATTTGTAATAAAAATTTGGATTCCCATTAATTTGTAATAAAAATTTGGATTTCCATTAATTTGTAATAAAAATTTGGATTTCCATTAATTTATATCGTATCAATTGGCACGAAATTCAAATATGACAATATAGGGTTCGTATGGAAATTTCTGATCTAAAAATTAAAATCCCTGACTTTTCCAGGTTATCCCTGACCAATTTTTGCCAATATTCCTGACCTTTTTGGTTAAATTTTTGAATTTTTTTTATTATTTTAGGTCAAACATTCTATGGTAATGTGTGGTTTAGTTGACTAACTAAAATCCCTGCCTTATCCCTGACTTTCTACGAAATTATTTAAATCCCTGACATTTTCCCTCCATTTGACAGATCCCTGACTTATCCAGGTTTTCTAGGATATCCAGGTTCTGTACGAACCCTGCAATGGTGCGTACGCGGGTTGTAGGGTCCCGCGAATCGGCCACAAATCTCATTTAAAATTAAAAAATTTTATGCAACCAAAAAGGTAGTTCAGAAATTATCAGTACTAACTAAAAATATAATTTTCAACCAAGTCGGTCTTAATTTAAAAAAATGTATGTAGATTTAGTGTCGAATATAGCCATATGGCACTAAAATGGGCAAATGACCAACTTATGGGCCCCGGTCTCCAAAACCCATAACGGGCTACCGAGGGCATGATATTTCCTTTCGATTAAGATATCCCTGGCCCTTCTAAGCCTGTTTATTGGAGAGTTATGTAGAATACTTTAGCACCGGTATCGGCTACACCTTCGATTAATAATAGTAGTTCCTACCTCGATATATCACTTGGAAAAAATCTGAACAGCAAATGGATTTTGCGACAGCAGCGCCGCTTCGGCGAAGTTAACGGAGAATTTCCGAAACTCCCGTAACACGTAGCCTTCTACAACGTAGAACCCGTAACAAACACTTAGCAAATGAACGATAGAGTGATATATCCAGGTAGGAACTACTATTATATATCCAAGGCTACACTGTAGGCCCAGTCGAGGGGTCCGACACCTTGATTTTTTTTGTACACCTGAGTTTGATCTCGCAAGAGTTCAAAGTGAGTTTTTCGAGTTAGAATGGAGTTCAGGGAGTTTTCAAGAGTTCGTAAGAGTTTGCACAGATCGAGGGAGTTCGAGTTGAGTCGGGCCCAGTACGCACAAAATATTTGAGGAATTGTGTGTAAAGGCGGATCAATGACTGAAAACTCAAGAACAAAATTTTGGGAATAACATTCAAGTATGAATAGATGCATTCTTAGTAACACCAAATATGGATTCATGTACCTCATACCAGTAATGCGTTGTTTATGGGTAATTTAGTTTGATCCTCGAGGGAACTAAACCTAAACACAATTTCATCGGCAGAAGTAAAAAAGATGGCACAGGCCATAATAGCCGCCTCACCCCTGCCCTTTATTATCGTAATTGTGGCTGAGAAATGAAGGGCCCAAAGTTACGGGCCCCCGAGTATCACGCCTGAGAGAGTTTTTCATATCCCATTCATGGACAACGCATCGTTCATATTCGTCACCTCCGTGGTTGCCGAGAAATCAAGAACCCTAAATTACGGGCCCCCGAGGGCCCAATCGGTTGTCGCCCCTGAGAGAGTTTTCATACCCCATTCATGGACTTGTCGTTCATATTAGTCGCGTCAATGGTCGCTGACAAATAAATTGACGGTTTTGAGTTGACTTTTCCGTAACATTTTTTATTCGGGGGCGAAAAAAACCCCTTTGATCAACAACAAAGGTTCGGCACTGGTGTGGTTACTAGTTAGAACTAATACCAATCAAACGCCGTAACAATTAAATGGTTCGCACGCGCCACTGAAGATAATTAACCGTTTCGCGGGGACTTTTACATCAGAATTTTATTCGGGGGCGAAAATAACCCCCTTTGATTAATAACAACGGCACTGTTTTGGCATGGTTAGATGGACGGAACTAAAGCAAATCGAACAACGTATCAAATATATTTTTATCAAGTGCCGTTGATAAGTAATCGACTTTCCGCGGAGTCCCTTTCGGAGCTAGCGCCGCGGTGTATTCACCACCACAACCACCGATAACGTCAAGTGTGAAACTAACAGCCTCAATCCCCCTATAACTAGAGGGGTGAGGCTAAAAGAGTCGCGGGTACTCGGGGAGAGAGCCACACCTTCGACCCCACTGGGGACTGAAAAGTGCGAACACACGCGACCGAGTACTGGCGAAAGCGTACAACATCATTAGCCCACTTCGCCAAAAGGAATAATAAAACAACAGAGTCAACCCTATTCATTACGGTGGCCCGGCAATTTGAATAGAATGTTTAGCACGAACACACTGTTTATGTGATGGCAATACTGCCGGAAGAATTTCATTAGTTCTATAAGGAATATCTGATGATTTTATCAGGATTATATAATAATAATAATAATAAATAATAATTATTATTTACCAAACCTGGACTTTTCCTTTAACCTTCACTTTTTATCGCAAGTAATGAGAGCTAGATATAAGCAATTAGGGGATCTTAAAATTATTTTGCGCGTGAAAATACGCCGCCATGATAGGGTATAAAAGCGGGTAAATAAGTCCGCTATACCTCACAATGTAAGGTTCCTGTCAAATCGGGCAATTTGAGCATTTTTTTATAAATGGTTTTAACCGGCTTAAGCCACCGATACAACCGGTTTTATCCATACTGGATTTTTAAATATAAAAAAACTTTTTTTGCCAAACCTGCCTGCAGCTTTCACTGTATTAAAGTGATTACGTAAATATTTATATATTTAGAATGATCAAAGGCTGTACTCCGTTTTATAAGTCTGTAATTGATGTATCGAGTCAGACAGATCGTCAGTATGATAATAGACCTTTCCATAAATTCCTAGCTAAACAGGCCAAACACTTTCACAAAGACAACTTAGCGCTATTTCAGTAGGACTTGCTAACTTTTTTACTCCTTGGTTTACAAATTCTGCTTATGCTCATTCCAATTTGAATGGTACTTTCTGAAGCGTCACCCATAAAGTCGATTTTCAGAATATAGCTAAGGTAACCTACGTGAAGATAGTATATTTCAAAATATAGTAAGTCCATAACTGAACTATTTACAAAATCCTAGAGATATAGTTCATGAACTATTTATAATGGTTTGTATAAAACTATAACCGTTAAATGAGTAGGATTTTGATCAAAAATCCACTATTTATCCAGACAACTAGGTTAATTAATTACTAAGTTATAGTACTTTAAATTCTTATTAAAAATATACAATTTTTGTAATTTAAATTAACAATTAATTTTAACAGTAGTTAATACTCTCCGCCATAGATGGCACTATAATACAACTTTAAACTATCCAATCAGGGAAGAGAATTTAGGTATTTTAAATCCTGACAAAACCGTTCTCCACTAAAAACTGAAAACTTTCAACCAATCGTTGAAAATCAAAATTATGACGCATATTTCTATCACAGCGCCATCTACTAACAAATAACGCCATCACCACGTTACCTCGGATGAATTTTACCCCTTTAAAGTCGTCTTTGCCCGTTAAAAATTGTAAATCGATCTATTATAAAACGGAATATATTTAGGATGTTTTTATTGACTTTGTTTACTTTAAAATATCATTGTGCCCCTAGAAAAATCAAAGGCCGGCACAGACTTTTTGAGGGGGATGGGGCACTCAAATTTTTTGAGGGAGCAAAAATTATTTATAAGAGGCCCCCTCGCTGGCTACGGGCCTGTCACGTGCAGATTTTTTTAAAGTGGCCTAGAGGCGCTTATGGTTTTGGTATGACATCAATTCTACGTAGCTTTCTGTAATTATTTCTATTAGCTGGCAAACTTATGCAAATAAATATAGACTTATGGTTCCAATTGTTCGAATTTAGAATGTGATTCGTGGCTTCAAATAAAATATCTGGCGGAAATGTAGAAACGTCGAGTGATGCGACATCTGTTGCAAGTTTCTATGAGCTTTGAAGAAGATTCGCAAATCATTATTTATTTAAAATATTAAATATGTTACGAAATATTACTAATATGAATTTCGTAGGTTTTTATTAAAACAATATTTATTTAAAATATTAAATATGTTTATGAATAACTATATTTAAGAGGCAGCTTAAACGTTGACATTAGCGGACAAATGATGTCGCTACCAAACTTTATGCACTGTCGTAAAGCCTTAAGTTTCATCTTAGATGACAGAAGCTGTTTTCTTCCCAGTGACAATAAAAACCTGTTCTAATTTCGTATCAGATTCAGCGAGGAAGTAACTGAAGAACTCGTCGAAGCCATTCCGCACAACGAAACCCGTGCTCCCGAATGAGGAATATAGGAAATTCAACAGTCGATTTATAGGAGAATATAGGAGTATTTTCTTTGACAATATAGGAACCTATAGGAGTATTACCTTTGACAGTATAGGAACATATAGGAAAATTTGCATAAATAAAATTTAAATTGGTTTTATTATTATTATTTAAAGCAGGCGACGATATTTTTAATTCCGTTCAGTGCAGTTCTTTAGAGAAGCAGTTTACATTTTATCAAAGAGATTTAGTACATCTGTACTACGAAAAGCGAACTAGGCACGCGGGAAATTCGAAAAAACCGCGCGAAATACAAATTAATATCTAATTATAGGAAAATATAGGAAAAATGGTTACCTTATAGGAAAATAAAGGCACGCATTGAAATATAGGAAAAGGGGTTAAATTACAGGAAGATAAAGGCAAGTATTGAAATATAGGAAAAATGGTTAAATTATAGGAAAATAAAGGCAAGCATTGAAATATAGGAAAAATGGTTAAATTATAGGAAAATAAAGGCAAGCATTGAAATATAGGAAAAATGGTTAAATTATAGGAAAATAAAGGAAAACATTGAAATATAGGAAAAATGGTTAAATTATAGGAAAATAAAGGAAAACATTGAAATATAGGAAAAATGGTTAAATTATAGGAAAATAAAGGCAAGTATTGAAATATAGGAAAAATGGTTAAATTATAGGAAAATAAAGGCAAGCATTGAAATATAGGAAAAATGGTTAAATTATAGGAAAATAAAGGCAAGCATTGAAATATAGGAAAAATGGTTAAATTATAGGAAAATAAAGGAAAACATTGAAATATAGGAAAAATGGTTAAATTATAGGAAAATAAAGGAAAACATTGAAATATAGGAAAAATGGTTAAATTATAGGAAAATAGAGGAAAGCATTGAAATATAGGAAAAATTATAAAATATAGGAAAAATGGTTAAATTATAGGAAAATAAAGGAAAGCATTGAAATATAGGAAAAATGGTTAAATTATAGGAAAATAAAGGAAAACATTGAAATATAGGAAAAATGGTTAAATTATAGGAAAATAAAGGAAAGCATTGAAATATAGGAAAAATGGTTAAATTATAGGAAAATAAAGGAAAGCATTGAAATATAGGAAAAATGGTTAAATTATAGGAAAATAAAGGAAAGCATTGAAATATAGGAAAAATGGTTAAATTATAGGAAAATAAAGGAAAACATTGAAATATAGGAAAAATGGTTAAATTATAGGAAAATAAAGGAAAGCATTGAAATATAAGAAAAATTTCGTGAAAATTAAGTGACGGTTTTGCTATAACTGGTGTCTTAACATCAACGATATGGACGAAGGTTTTTTGATCCAGCGTGTTCGAGAGCCAACACCACACACCGATTCCATTCAGAAAGCGCTTAACTCGTCACCACTTCTACACCACTTCCGGTGAGATGGTCAGTCTCTTCGATGCTATACATTTTGCCGCAGGACAACTAGATATCATTGCCGAAGATATTAAGTGGTTAATTTTTAATAAAATAAAGACATTTCGGGAAATTGAAAAGCGCGTCCGCCGCGACACCTGGTGAGAAATCGGTGAGACAGAAAAACAACATAAAAGCGCGCGAGCGCTGCTGAAGACGCGAAAGGTTTGTTATGCACGCGCGGCGCGTTTCAGTTATACGAAACCTAAGCCTAAATTGCGCGATTTCAAAAGTTAGGATAGTTCACAAATCGCTCACTAAGGTCCTGCTGGCGCTAGCGATTCACCTTAAGATGGCGGCGAAAATTCGAACCCAAATACTTGGCGTTATTTTGCGTTTCAACTTTTTTGGCCCAAAACTAATTTTTCAAGACAAAATAAGGTACGTGTAAGTATATTGAACGTCTTGTTGATCTTTTGATATGCAAATAAGGCGATATTTGGAAAAACTTGGCCGTTCCCCTTTAAATATTGTTTAATATAGTTTACTTTTTACGCTGGTTACCCCGATTTATTTACAAAGTCCTTTTTAACCTATCACGCGAACCCCAACCTTAATGTTCGCGTTTCCCTGCTGCTTGGTTTTGCGCTGGTTGGCCGCACTTTGAAGCTCTCTGGCGCTCTTTTAACTCATCGTGGGAAAATGGGGGAAAAACAGGTATACTTCTCAACTCACCCCCTACAACTCCTTAAATTTTTTGCATAACCCTTTGAAATACCCTGTAGAACTTTAAGCTCCGGTCAAATAGTTAACTTCTCCTGAACTTCACTGTAATGCACATACATCTCTGAAACCGAATACACTAAAAGTCGCTAGATAACTTGGGTCTAAGGTGGTGCCTTGGGTATTATAGCCTAGCTGATTATTATTATTATTATTACAAAGTACTTCATCAGTTTTCTTGTTGAAAGCGACAAACATCTATTTATCGTGTCGGGGCTCATGGACGCTTTTAGCTTGAAAAAGTTTGGCTTGAGCAAGAAATAGTTTAAAGTTCGCGCTCACGCTGCAATCGCTTCTGTTTTCAAGAACGCTTGTGTTTTGCACTTGGAGCGTGCGCGTGTGAAAATAGATTGGAACACGCTTCTAGCGCCGATCAAAACCAACTAGATATTTTTACGCCCAAGCGAAAATTTCGCGCGTGACGTCGGTCCATGTGACTTCAGCCAGCCAATGGTTATGTAGTATGTGCTAGTGTTGGTACCGAGGCTTATCACGCTATTGTACGCTGTTCGAAACAAATAACAATGAGTTCAACCACAACCAAATTAACCAAAAAGCAACAAAAATAAATAGAAAAAGAAGAGAAAACAACAAAGGGAAATAGAAGTGAAGAACAATTTTATAAGCCATGTAAAGGATAACCCAATAATTTGGAACCGAAAATTAAAAGAACACCGAGACAGAGATGCAGTGAATGTTGCATTTATAGAGTTGAGCAAAATTATGTAAATAGGGTGCACCTACCATCGTTTTGTTTTACACCTTCTTTTATTGTTTTTGGCCTTAATAATTACTAAAAGTTTAAGTAATAACATTTTTTTCTTAATCAAAAGACGTCCGCGATTCGGAGCCGCCATATTTATTTAACGCGGCAGCCGCCAGCTCAAACGGCACGCTAGAAATATCTTGCATCGTGAAAACGCGAAGCGCTTTCCTTGAGCGCGAAATATAAAATAAAGTATACGCTTCCCACAAAATGGAAAAATCTCAATCTTTTCTTTTTCAAGCTACAAGCGTCCATGAAAACCCGGCTTAAGTCTCGTCCAGAGATATAAGAAATGTATATAAAGGTCTAGATAAATTTCGGGGCGTCTAAGCCTAACATAAAATACGGAATTGACACCTAGCAGACACCGAGGAAGGCACGTGACCAAGAGCGCGAGCTCTCTTAGCATTTTAGTACTAAGTGCTTGTCACTGCTTGACCTTTCCGCAGGCCGTAGTATTTAGACACCATCTGTTGGTGACTTTTAGTATCATTTTTAAGCGGGAGACAATGGCTCTCGCGACGATAGCACGAGCTTTCTTACCGATAGATAGCGCCTTATAAGGATAGCCTGCAGAAATTACGCGTTTCTACTAGCCGTCACCTCCGTATTCACTCCCTTTGAAATATTTTATCTAGACCTTTATATACGTTTCCTATATCTATGGTCTCGTCATATTGAAATATATATTAACCGGAAGTACCTAGCTTTAGAACCTCGAGATACATTTTAAACCCTTTTCAAAGCTAGAGTTGTTATTCCTGTTCTATAATTTCGAGTCGAAAAGCAATCTTAAAAGGCTGTCACTCTTACTTCATCAATAACAATACGCCATCTAATGGCAAAAAATATAAAAACATTTGCAGAAGGCCGAACGTATTTGATGAAATCGCCTTCAAGGCTGCGCTTGATTTTGGGAAACGATTGGAGCCCACTATCTCGCAACTAACAATTTTAAGGTTGGATGTTTCAACTGTTTAAAAATAACAAATCAGCTGATTTGTTATTTACCTTGGATTTTAAAAAGTTCACTTATTGATTTTTAAACAATTAAAAATTCTTTTTATGTCTAATTGTTATAAACTTTGTTTCTATCACTATAGTAATAAAATGTTAATTGAATTTAATAATTATTTAACAATTTTATTTGTACAGGTTTGATTTAATTGGAATTGTTCCATTTTTTAAATCCTCTATAGAAATATAATGTCAATGTCGATGATTTAAAAATCATTTAACTTAATGTCGATGATTTAAAAATCGTTTATATTAAGTCAACTATTTTTAACGATTCAAGTTAAATCAACGTTTTTTTTAACCAATCGTGATTAATCAACAATTTTTTTAACCATTCGAGATAAATCAACAATTTTTTTAACCATTCGAGATAAATCAATGATTTTTTTTAACCAATCGTGATTAATCAACGATTTTTTTAACCATTCGAGATAAAGCAACGATTTTTTTAAAACCATTCGAGATAAAGCAACGATTTTTGAAGCATTCGAAATAAATCAACGATTTTTTGAACCATTGAAGATAAATCAACGGTTTTTTGAACCATTGAAATTTAAACAACGGTTTTTTGAACCATTGAAGATAAATCAACGGTTTTTTGAACCATTGAAGATAAATCAACGGTTTTTTGAACCATTGAAGATAAATCAACGGTTTTTTGAACCATTGAAGATAAATCAACGGTTTTTTGAACCATTGAAGATAAATCAACGGTTTTTTGAACCATTGAAGATAAATCAACGGTTTTTTGAACCATTGAAGATAAATCAACGGTTTTTTGAACCATTGAAGATAAATCAACGGTTTTTTGAACCATTGAAGATAAATCAACGGTTTTTTGAACCATTGAAGATAAATCAACGGTTTTTTTAACCATTGAAGATAAATCAACGGTTTTTTTAACCATTGAAGATAAATCAACGGTTTTTTTAACCATTGAAGATAAATCAACGGTTTTTTTAACCATTGAAGATAAATCAACGGTTTTTTTAACCATTGAAGATAAATCAACGATTTGTTACAATTTAAGATACACATTTAATTTAAAACCCTTGATTTAAAAATTAATTGAATAAAATGAAATTATCCAACTCATTCCATAACCATCCAATCAAGATTAGCGATCTTAAATTTCCATAATTAGCAACGAAGGCTCAAGTCTTTATCAAACCCACAAGATTTTCTTACCCAATCAATAATAATATTCCTCACAGAAAACGTTGATACGTATAAAAATATCCATAATTCGGAATTATCCTGAATTACTGTTAATCCAATCAAGCGCGTCATCGACTTAATCCGTCCAACTAATAAGCCATTGCTTGTTCTTTAATTAATGTTTTTGCCTCCAACACAAAGGAAATCCTTCAGTTAGTTACACAGTATCAGCGAAAAAAGGCGGGTTCGGCTCTGTTTAATTGCGATATTTATAGCTACAAAGGCTGCGAGTTTACGACGTCGTTTGTCATTGAAGTTTACAGGCGAGCGCTCGCTTACGTACCGAATGATTTATGGACAAGCTACCACGTCCGCTTATTCAACGGGGACTCGGCGAAGAAAATATACCAGAGGAATAGCAACCGTAGTCTTAACATGGTTTTAAAATAAATTTCTAGATTCTAACGCTAGGAGTTTGGGTGGGTTAATATATTTGAAATAAAGAAGCTTAAGTCTTAACTTCATCGGAAGTTGTTAGTTTTAATGCACGAACGAACGATACATCGGTCAAGTTATCATTCCTTAAATATATTTTCTATGGACTGAGTGCGTTGCTCTTTTAAAGGCCGCGGGTATTTTTTATTTTTGTTTGAAAGAAAAATGACGTAAGCACAATACCTTTGCCAGTTACAAGCAACCTATCATTGGCCAGAGTCTCGTAGCTTTTACTGTACCCCAATCCTAAGTAACTTATAAATAATAAGTATGACACTTAAAGGCTAATGAAAGACTTAATTTCTAACGATCGTCTTTGGTCATCACTGATAAATTAATAGAATGAATGAACAAAGAAATTTTACTATACATATTTTAGGAATAATAGTTAATTTTAATTATAAATATTTAGGAATAATAGTTAATTTTAATTATAAATATTTTAGGAATAATAGTTAATTTTAATTATAAATATTTTAGGAATAATAGTCAATTTTAATTATAAATATTTTACAAATAATAGCAATTTTAATTATAAATATTTTAGGAATAATAGTTAATTTTAATTATAAATATTTTAGGAATAATAGTTAATTTTAATTATAAATATTTTAGGAATAATAGTCAATTTTAATTATAAATATTTTACAAATAATAGCAATTTAAAGTATAAATATTTTAGGAATAACAGTTAATTTTAATTATAAATATTTTAGGAATAATAGTTAATTTTAATTATAAATATTTTAGGAATAATAGTTAATTTTAATTATAAATATTTTAGGAATAATAGTTAATTTTAATTATAAATATTTTAGGAATAATAGTTAATTTTAATTATAAATATTTTAGGAATAATAGTTAATTTTAATTATAAATATTTTAGGAATAATAGTTAATTTTAATTATAAATATTTAGGAATAATAGTTAATTTTAATTATAAATATTTAGGAATAATAGTTAATTTTAATTATAAATATTTTAGGAATAATAGTAAATTTTAATTATAAATATTTTAGGAATAATAGTAAATTTTAATTATAAATATTTTAGGAATAATAGTAAATTTTAATTATAAATATTTTAGGAATAATAGTTAATTTTAATTATAAATATTTAGGAATAATAGTTAATTTTAATTATAAATATTTTAGGAATAATAGTTAATTTTAATTATAAATATTTTAGGAATAATAGTTAATTTTAACTATAAATATTTTAGGAATAATAGTTAATTTTAATTATAAATATTTTAGGAATAATAGTTAATTTTAATTATAAATATTTTAGGAATAATAGTTAATTTTAATTATAAATATTTTAGGAATAATAGTTAATTTTAATTATAAATATTTTAGGAATAATAGTTAATTTTAATTATAAATATTTTAGGAATAATAGTTAATTTTAATTATAAATATTTTAGGAATAATAGTCAATTTTAATTATAAATATTTTACGAATAATAGCATTGTAGAGTATAAATATTTTAGGAACAATAGCAAATTTTAATTATAAATATTTTAGGAACAATAGCAATTTTTAATTATAAATAATTTAGGAATAATAGCAATTTTTAATTATAAATAATTTAGGAATAATAGCAATTTTTAATTAAAAATAATTTAGGAATAATAGCAATTTTTAATTAAAAATAATTTAGGAATAGCAATTTTTAATTAAAAATAATTTAGGAATAATAGCAATTTTAATTATAAATATTTTAGGAATAATAGTTAATTTTAATTATAAATATTTTAGGAATAATAGTCAATTTTAATTATAAATATTTTACAAATAATAGCAATTTAAAGTATAAATATTTTAGGAATAATAGCAATTTTTAATTAAAAATATTTTTGGAATAATAGTAAATTTTAATTTTAAATATTTTACGAATTATAGCAATTTAGAATATAAATATTTTAGGAACAATAGCAAATTTTAATTATAAATATTTTAGGAACAATAGCAATTTTTAATTATAAATAATTTAGGAATAATAGCAATTTTTAATTATAAATAATTTAGGAATAATAGCAATTTTTAATTATAAATAATTTAGGAATAATAGCAATTTTTAATTAAAAATAATTTAGGAATAATAGCAATTTTTAATTAAAAATAATTTAGGAATAATAGCAATTTTAATTATAAATAATTTAGGAATAATAGCAATTTTAATTATAAATAATTTAGGAATAATAGCAATTTTTAATTATAACTATTTTAGGAATAATAGCAATTTTTAATTATAACTATTTTAGGAATAATAGCAATTTTTAATTATAACTATTTAAGGAATAATAGCAATTTTTAATTATAACTATTTTAGGAATAATAGCAATTTTTAATTATAAATAATTTAGGAATAATAGCAATTTTTAATTAAAAATAATTTAGGAATAATAGCAATTTTTAATTAAAAATAATTTAGGAATAGCAATTTTTAATTAAAAATAATTTAGGAATAATAGCAATTTTAATTATAAATATTTTAGGAATAATAGTTAATTTTAATTATAAATATTTTAGGAATAATAGTCAATTTTAATTATAAATATTTTACAAATAATAGCAATTTAAAGTATAAATATTTTAGGAATAATAGCAATTTTTAATTAAAAATATTTTTGGAATAATAGTAAATTTTAATTTTAAATATTTTACGAATTATAGCAATTTAGAATATAAATATTTTAGGAACAATAGCAAATTTTAATTATAAATATTTTAGGAACAATAGCAATTTTTAATTATAAATAATTTAGGAATAATAGCAATTTTTAATTATAAATAATTTAGGAATAATAGCAATTTTTAATTATAAATAATTTAGGAATAATAGCAATTTTTAATTATAAATAATTTAGGAATAATAGCAATTTTTAATTAAAAATAATTTAGGAATAATAGCAATTTTTAATTAAAAATAATTTAGGAATAATAGCAATTTTAATTATAAATAATTTAGGAATAATAGCAATTTTAATTATAAATAATTTAGGAATAATAGCAATTTTTAATTATAACTATTTTAGGAATAATAGCAATTTTTAATTATAACTATTTTAGGAATAATAGCAATTTTTAATTATAACTATTTAAGGAATAATAGCAATTTTTAATTATAACTATTTTAGGAATAATAGCAATTTTTAATTATAACTATTTAAGGAATAATAGCAATTTTTAATTATAAATAATTTAGGAATAATAGCAATTTTTAATTAAAAATAATTTAGGAATAATAGCAATTTTTAATTAAAAATAATTTAGGAATAATAGCAATTTTTTATAAATAATTTAGGAATAATAGCAATTTTAATTATAAATAATTTAGGAATAATAGAAATTTTTAATTATAACTATTTTAGGAATAATAGCAATTTTTAATTATAACTATTTTAGGAATAATAGCAATTTTTAATTATAACTATTTAAGGAATAATAGCAATTTTTAATTATAACTATTTTAGGAATAATAGCAATTTTTAATTATAACTATTTTAGGAATAATAGCAATTTTTAATTATAACTATTTAAGGAATAATAGCAATTTTTAATTATAACTATTTTAGGAATAATAGCAATAACTATTTTAGGAATAATAGCAATTTTTAATTATAACTATTTTAGGAATAATAGCAATTTTTAATTATAACTATTTTAGGAATAATAGCAATTTTTAATTATAACTATTTTAGGAATAATAGCAATTTTTAATTATTCTCAAAATATTTATAAATAAAAATTTAAAAAATTTAACTTATTATTCTTAAAATATTTATAATAAGTAAAATTTGATTGTTAATTTTTTATTATAAATATTTTATGAATTATAAATTAAATTTGATTGTTAATTTTTAATTATAAATATTTTATGAATTATAAATTAAATTTGATTGTTAATTTTTAATTATAAATATTTTATGAATTATAAATTAAATTTGATTGTTAATTTTTAATTATAAATATTTTATGAATTATAAATTAAATTTGATTGTTAATTTTTAATTATAAATATTTTATGAATTATTCAATTCAATTCAATAAATGTTTATTTCCTATGACATAACATGCCTAAAAGCACTTTTTATAATGTTACAGGTTATAAGATTTTTGGGTCATGAACAATCAAAAAAAAGGTTACATATTTTAAAAACAAATTGTTTAGAATCGAAACGTTGTCTCTAAAAAAAAGGTTTAAAAATTGTATTAATGAAATTGTATTTTGCAATACAGTCACAAATTTACAGGGTGAAAAGTTTTACACATCGTCAACTGGGTGATATATTTATTTGTTGATAATTTTTAAACATAAATATTTTATGAATTATAAATTAAATTTGTTGTTAATTTTAATTATAAATTAAATTTGTTGTTAATTTTAATTGTAAATTAAATTTGTTGTTAATTTTAATTATAAATTAAATTTGTTGTTAATTTTAATTATAAATTAAATTTGTTGTTAATTTTAATTATAAATTAAATTTGTTGTTAATTTTAATTATAAATTAAATTTGTTGTTAATTTTAATTATAAATTAAATTTGTTGTTAATTTTAATTATAAATTAAATTTGTTGTTAATTTTAATTATAAATTAAATTTGTTGTTAATTTTAATTATAAATTAAATTTGTTGTTAATTTTAATTATAAATTAAATTTGTTGTTAATTTTAATTATAAATTAAATTTGTTGTTAATTTTAATTATAAATTAAATTTGTTGTTAATTTTAATTATAAATTAAATTTGTTGTTAATTTTAATTATAAATTAAATTTGTTGTTAATTTTAATTATAAATATTTTACGAATAATAAATTAATTGTGTTTGTAAATTTTTAATAGAATAAAATATTAATTTATTTATTCTAAGAAAATCAGTTGTATATATATCCTTTGAAACAATTTTTATATGTTTTTACAAATAACCTTATATTTTGGGCCATTCCATATGGTTTCAGTCAATCATGCCACCATGGTTCCTGCGATTTTTATGAAATTTGGTAGACTTATTCCTTTCGTCAATTGAGGAACATTAACCGATTTTTAGGGCAAAATTTTAAAAAATGATGTTGTTACAGAGTATTAATCTAGACCCCTGAAATTTAGTCATGTTTTTTGGGAAATCTACACCCCAAGATTAAAGTGTTAATAACTTTTTATTTTTTTAACATATCAACTTGAAATATTCCTTAATTATGAAGTGTATAGTACGGAATCTGGATAAAATCTCCAAAACAATTTACACATTTTAGTTGATTTTTAAAAATTTAAAAAAAATTAAATAAACATTTCGGGGGGTCTGATTCTAATGGGTATTTCGTCATGTGGTGCAACTTTTAAATATGTATAAAACACATTTTTCGTTACCTCTAGACCTTATCTTTCTAACGGTATAAGTATCGTTTCGTATATTTGTTTTGTTTCCACTGGCAGCCAGAAAAACAAAATCTGTGATATTGCTCGAAAAACGTTATTTTTATATTCTATAGAATTTATTGGATTTTTAATATAAATTTAAAAAAATGGGCAAATTTGAAGTTTTTAACACTTTTAATAAATTTATATAAATATGCAAAATTTTAATTTTGTAAATATTTGAAAAAAAACCATGCATTAGATTTTAAAAATAATTTAATCTTGAACCATATGGGTATATTTCGTCATGTGGTGCAACTTTTAAATATTTATAAAACCCAATTTTTGTTACCTGCAGACGGAAAAACCAAATCTGAGATTCTATAGAATTTAAAGATTATTAATAAAAACTTTTTAAAATTGCCACAGAAATTTAATATCTGACATTTTAAAAAGATTTTAATTAGTATGCAAATTTAATTTGTTTTTAATATTTGAATAAACCAGCGCATTATGTTTTTTGAAAAATAATTTAATTTTAAAGCTATATTTTTATATCAGGAATATTGGGCGAAATTTAAAAAATCACAGTGACCAACTCTCGGAACGACTTCGACAATCGATGGCACTCAATCACACCATAAATTGTTACCGCAGTCAAATACTGAACTTGATACCCATCAGTAAACCATGGCAGTGGCGCCGATCACTTTTTTCCCAATGGAGGCCGAAGCTCACTTATAAACTTGGAATGAGGCAGCTGGCAACACTTTCTTGCTCTGGATGCTTAAAAGTAAATGGCCTTTAACATCGGCGATCTTACCAATGGGGGCAGAGCCCCCACTGATTTTTCCCAATGGGGGCTTCGGCCCCGCCGCCCCCATGGGATCGGCGCCACTGAACCATGGATGGATTTAATTCACGGGTTAAAGTGACTGAAGTTCAAGATAGCGAATCTGCTATTTTATTCGATGATATTTCCATCAGCCAACATGTTACGACAAAGAGTGGTTTGTGGCATTTGTTGAAGAATAAAACTATGGTGAAAATGAGTATTTACTAAATTTCATGCGTAAGAAGGTTGCGTTTTTACGTGGCCAAACAAAATCGAAAAATGTTACGTGCCCTTGCAAAATATTTTAATTTGTAATTTATCAAAACCAACACCTATAGACTCAACTGGCAATGTAAGTTACCAAAGAAAGATGTTTTAATATATTTAGAAAAATATTTCAATAATATACATCTTTTAAAGTTCGCCCAATATTCCGGATATAAAAATATAGCTTTAAAATTAAATTATTTTTCAAAAAATATAATGCGCTAGTTTATTCAAATATTAAAAACAAATTAAATTTGCATACTAATTAAAATCTTTTTAAAATGTCAGATATTAAATTTCTGTGGCAATTTTAAGAAGTTTTTATTAATAATCTTTAAATTCTATAGAATCTCAGATTTGGTTATTCCGTCTGCCAGTGGAAAACAAAACAAATATATGAAACGATACTTATACCGTTAGAAAAATAAGGTCTAGAGGTAACAAAAATTGGGTTTTATAAATATTTAAAAGTTGCACCACATGACGAAATATACCCATATGGTTCAAGATTAAATTATTTTTAAAATCTAATGCGCGGTTTTTTTTCAAATATTTACAAAATTAAAATTTTGCATATTTTTATAAATTTATTAAAAGTGTTATAAATTTAAAAAATGGGCAAATTTGAAGTTTTTATTAAAAATCCAATAAATTCTATAGAATATAAAAATAACGTTTTTCGAGCAATATCACAGATTTTGTTTTTCTGGCTGCCAGTGGAAACAAAACAAATATACGAAACGATACTTATACCGTTAGAAAGATAAGGTCTAGAGGTAACGAAAAATGTGTTTTATAAATATTTAAAAGTTGCACCACATGACGAAATACCCATTAGCATCAGACCCCCCGAAATGTTTATTTAATTTTTTTTTAAATTTTTAAAAATCAACTAAAATGTGTAAATTGTTTTGGAGATTTTATCCAGATTCCGTACTATACACTTCATAATTAAGGAATATTTCAAGTTGATATGTTAAAAAAATAAAAAGTTATTAACACTTTAATCTTGGGGTATAGATTTCCCAAAAAACATAACTAAATTTCAGGGGTCTACCAAATTTCATAAAAATCGCAGGACCCATGGTGGCATGATTGGCTGAAACCATATGGAATGGCCCTTTTAACAAAATTAAAAATATATTAATTTATTATTTGTTAATTATATTTGGAAAATTAGCAGAGTACATGCAGAAAGTGAAATTATGAATTATTATTTATGAAATATTACATCAATGTATGAAATATTACATCAATGTATGAAATATTACATCAATGTATGAAATATTACATTAATGTATGAAATATTACATTAATGTATGAAATATTACATTAATGTATGAAATATTACATCAATGTATGAAATATTACATTAATGTATGAAATATTACATTAATGTATGAAATATTACATCAATGTATGAAATATTACATCAATGTATGAAATATTACATCAATGTATGAAATATTACATCAATGTATGAAATATTACATCAATGTATGAAATATTACATCAATGTATGAAATATTACATCAATTTATGAAATATTACATCAATTTATGAAATATTACATCAATTTGTGAAATATTACATCAATTTGTGAAATATTACATCAATTTAATAAATATTATTCCATATTACATCAATTTATTATATATTATTCCATATTACATCAATTTATTATATATTATATATTATTCCATATTACATTAATTTTTTATATGTTATTCCATATTACATTAATTTATTATATGTTATTCCATATTACATTAATTTATTATATGTTATTCCATATTACATTAATTTATTATATGTTATGCCATATTACATTAATTTATTATATATTATTCCATATTACATTAATTTATTATATATTATTCCATATTACATTAATTTATTATATATTATTCCATATTACATTAATTTATTATATATTATTCCATATTACATTAATTTATTATATATTATTACGTATTACATTAATATATAATTATATATTACTACATTAATATATAACTATATATTACTACATTAATATATAATTATATATTACTACATTAATTTAATATTATATATTACTACATTTATTTTTTAAGCGTTGGTTCTTATTTATTCATACAACAAGCAATATCTGCAAAGCCAAAACTGACTTGTACGCAGAAAAACATAATACAAGGATAGGAATAAAAGATCAAAATATAGAAAACAACAAAGCGAAAAATAAAATCAATCAATTCTCTAAATCTAAGAAGGCTGTTAATTTTGAGCGGAAAACAGAATAACGTTTTTCAGTTACGATTTCATTTGGGAGCGAATTCCGTACATTAATGACACTACTTGAAAAGAAATGAAAACAGACGTAAGTTTTAGTTTTGGGCTTACGAAGTTTGAGCGTGTGACCACGGGTTTTGGACTCTTCGATAAAGAAAAATAATCGGAAAAATTAAGTACTAAGTCATTATAAAAAAAATTGTGTAAAAGACTTAATTTATTAATTTTGTGTCGAATAGGAATAGAATGAATAGTGAGGGCTTTTAGCAGGGGGGGGGGGGGCAGGGAGCTTATCAAATATTAATTAATTTATTATTATTATTATATATTACTACATTAATTTATTATTATATATTACTACATTAATTTACAATTATATATTACTACATTAATTTATTATTATATATTATTACATTAATTTATTATTATATATTATTACATTAATTTATTATTATATATTATTACATTAATTTATAATTATATATTATTACATTAATTAATAATTATATATTATTACATTAATTAATAATTATATATTATTACATTAATTAATAATTATATATTATTACATTAATTAATAATTATATATTATTACATTAATTAATAATTATATATTATTACATTAATTTATAATTATATATTATTACATTAATTTATAATTATATATTATTACATTAATTTATAATTATATATTATTACATTAATTTATAATTATATATTATTACATTAATTTATAATTATATATTATTACATTAATTTATAATTATATAGTATTACATTAATTTATTATTATATAAATTGCTGTACAGGGATGTTACCTTATTTTGTACCTGTATTCCAAAACTAGGCGTACTTCGTACAGGCAAATTTTCGTAGGGCTTCCCCTGGCATCTCCAACCGTAAGACAGCTATACTGAATTGATACACTCCACACCCAAACTCATTTAGATCCCACACTCGGAAAACCGTTACCCCTAGAGACGAAGAGAGTGTTTTCAAAGATCCATTTTTATGTTCTGATGTTGTAATTCATCATAATTTCGCCAAAATAAACATTAGTTTTCATTACGAATGAGATTTAAATTTATCTAAGTCTTAACGTCAAATGGTAACAGGATACGTTCCCGGAAGTATGTTTTGCCCAGTCGCTACCGGGAATGACAAAAGTGTCATACTTCTTTCTATTACTTTACCTATGCTTTAATTGACTCCCATATTTTGAATCAAACGTAAATATAACAAAATGTCGTTTTGCAAAGATAAAATAATGTTTTCCAAACAAACATAAATCAACGTAAAATGAAAACCGTACAAAGACACGTGTACTTGTAACGGTGTAGGTGTCGATTATTGGGAACATTCTACACGTAGGTACGTGTTCTTCCTTCAAGTTTTCGGGGCGAGCTTAATCTTTCCAATACTGTCAACTTTTCAGAGTTTTAATCGTTGACACTTTATTATTTTGTTGAATTTGTTCACTCAAACAGATCTCCGAAAATGTATGAATGGACTTAACAAAGGCCTATTCATTTTCGCAATCCAAATAACGGTTTCATATAAAAACTAACACGTAGATCTACTTTTGCAAATTCAGGTGAAAAATGTAGCCGTCCTTGGGATTTACCACAATTAAAAAATTTTAAAAACCACCTTCGCGTAACCTTCAACGTAAGCCAAGATTTTAACAAAAATATTTAAAATAATGTAAACAAGAATTCCCACCCTTCTTCCTATTTCTAAAAACCAAAGTTAAAAATAAAAACATCTAAGCAACGTTTAAATAGAAGTGAAAATAAGTCTAGAAACGGTCTCGGAAACTACCTGACAATGCTTCTATCTTTAGCAATTTGACGTTTCGTGCCAAAAATAGGCTTAGCTATATATTCCAATCGCGCGCCAAGAAAATAACATTTTAAAAAAGGCCTACCTCTAAATCTAAACGTCCGTTGCAAAGAAACTGGTATCCGTAATTGAACAAAGTTGAACCACCAAAAACCAAACCGCACCACTTTCACGTTACGGTTAATCGAAAATGTTCATTGGTAACCAACAATTTCGCGTTCGCCCATTAGCTAAAGGCGTCTGCTACGAAATGTTACGCGGAAACGATGAAATTGAAACTTGGACGAGTTTCGGTAGAGAGAGAAAGAGAGACGAAACTCGGCAACAGCTCCGCAACCACGTGACGAGCTACTAAAGTTACGACTTACGAGGAGTGAAAAGTTTTCTCAAAACCCCGCGGGAATCCTCCGCCCCCCAACACACGCCGTTCGAAGCGCCAAGGACGAAAAATCACTCTCTACATTTTCTATGAGAGGTTAAATCGAATAATCATCTGCTAAAAACTCCATAAACACTTGTAGAGGCTAATGGTAATAGTTAGTGTAGGGAGCTGTTGGCTCGAGTGGCATGACGGGCTTGCCACCTCCCTCCTACGTTATATTTATTTATAAAATTGGTTTCCGAAATGTGAAATTAAATCATACACCATAATTATTAGACTTTGTACTCCCTTTGAGTATTTGCTACCTTATTTCCAAAATGAGATATCTCAAAAAATAAATTTTAGTGAAAAATTATTTAAGATTAAATTTTGTATTACGCAACACTTTGTAAGAATAGTAAAAAAACGATTACTTTGTAACTATGCCTACACAATTTTTATTATTTTATCTAAAAATGAAGGTCTAAATGAGCGTTTGAAAAATGTAAATTCTTTTATATCGATTTATCTGGATTTGGAATTCATGCCGATTTTAGTAGAAATCTACCATAGTGCAGGAGTTTCTGCTGGATAAATAAAGGTTTTTACTAACAATTTCTTTTTTGGTTGTTATCAAAGAAATTGTACGTACTATTAGGCTATTTACGTTAATTTTAATTAGATTAAATGTACAGATTTTACGTTAGGAAAAACGTTTTAAGATTTATTTTTTAAGCTGATTTTACCATGAACTTAAAAATAGGAATCAATCATGGATAGTAGATTTTAGAGGATCGGTAAAAAGCCTGGATCTTAGCCCCCGTAAACCAATCACACTAAGGGAGTCGGCCAAGGTTATTTGAAAAAACAAGTATCGCTAAGAGTGGACGATACTGTTCGAAAAAAGAAAAAAGATAAACACGAAGTACGTTTTTACGCCAAAAGGGATTTTTTCACGTTTTTATAGATTAAATATGATATACTAAATATCAGTTGATATTTTTTATTGAATTAAAAAACCAAAATTAAAAATTACTAAAATATAAAGCGCCAAAAATGACGTAACAATATCAACCGCGTTAGATTGCCATTTTGAAATTTTAAGATCACGTGGTACAAACGACCTTGCTAGACTCCCTCGGAGTCTCTCGAGCTGATTGATCCGCGGGGAGAAATAAAATGCACTGTGGAAGGGTATCGAAAACCTGTCCTCTTAATTTACTGTCCATGGATCAATGTTTAAAAATGTAATCAGTGACATAGGTTGATTCTTTGTTTGTGAAGCTCTATTGAAAATACATTACTTCAGGGATACGCAAAGTAACTGATGCGCCATCTACTATCAGAGTACGTAATTTATTTTAATCGCATTTTTACAAAACTGAAATAGTACCCGTTTTTATTAGAATTAGGACTTTTCGTCGGAAAAAGGCATTCAAACGTTTTTTTAAATAAACATATCAAAATATAATTAATAAAAACAACCTAAAATGCAGTAAAATTATGCGAAAAAGTATAAAAGTCCATAATAAAAAGGGGGCAAAAAAGCTAAGCCCTAATAAATTAAAGTAATGATAAAACTTAAAAAATACTCGTACCAAAACTTTGAAAACAATTTATTAAAATGCAAGTAAGATTATTTATAAAGTTAAATTTACAAATAACGATGATGAAAAACTAATAGCGTCTGCTTTAGCCACTACCTATCTAAGTTTCAATGGCGAGCCAAAGGGGGCGTAGCTATAATTTTCAGTGGTGAATTGAATTTGAATTTCCAACGTCGATTGAAAACCTTGTATTTGGCGCTCCAGAAATCAAGGACGCAACTCAAATTAAACTCTTTTTCAACATAGAATCCATGCCGCCATCCGTTGACAAGTTTTGAAACTACTATATCTTTTTTTTCTATTCCGTTGAAATTAAAATTCGTCTGCTACGATTTCTTACTGGCTGCGCCTGCATGGCTTAGGTAAGGTTTGAAGGGATATTCTAACAAGTATTGTAACAATTAAATAATGGAACATAAACGTATAGTTTTACCGGGTGATGATTTAAGTTCGGAAATAGATCTGAACTCGGAAAGTCCCGTAGTATTAGGCCCAGGACTTAAAAAAGATCCTGAGAGAATAATAGCCACTAAATGTGGTATCTTGCGCCATCGGAACCCGAACATATTCTGGATTGATTTTCACCAAAAAAGGTTAGGGCTCGCTCTTACTGGTTGCGGTAATTCTAAATTAATTCCTTATTACTTTTCAGATATGTTCCAGCCAAAGGCGACACGGTTATTGGTATTGTTACGGTCAGAGGAGGTGATACGCTTAGACTCGATATAGGTAGTAGCGAACCAGCAGTGTTATCATTGTTAGCATTTGAAGGTGCCACGAAAAGAAACAAGCCTTTAATACAAGTTGGAGACATTGTCTTTGCTCAAGTGTTAGTGGGTAACAAAGATACGGAACCCGAATTGGTTTGCGTGGATAAACATGGCAAAAAAGGACGATTGGGACCGTTAAGTAACGATGGATTCTTATTCAGTGTTCCATTGGATTTAGTCCGTAAATTACTCTCACCTAGTTGTCCCTTTCTCGAGTTAACAGGGAAAATATTTAAATATGAAATAACAATCGGAATGAATGGTAAGATATGGATCAAGGCTGGAACTGTGCAAAATACGATGTTACTTTATAACTCAATACTTTTAGCAGAGTTTATGACTCCATCTGAAATAGCGGTCATGAGTTCTAGCATATTTCAAACTGTGTAGACAAATAAGTGTTCAATAAAATAAATATTTTAAGGAAATTAAATCTGTTAAATATTGAGTAATATTTTCTGGTTTTCCTTGTTTTTAATATTAATAATACTTTTTAACAAATTGAGATTCCCAAAGTTTAGGCTCTTAATTAAAGGGCCACACCAGCGTTTGAATTTGACCTTTTTCACACGCTAGTTTCAAGAATAGCATGTTCTAACAGATATGACCAATCCTAAGTTTGGGCTGAATTTTTCAGATGGTGGTGTAGACCTTTAAATTGTAACATTAATTTTTTAGATATTTGGGTACTTTTAATTTTTTAATTCTTTTCTTTAATATTTTTTTGGTCTAATATACTTAATCTGATCCTCCTCTTAAACCTAGAAATAACTGCATATTTGGAAAGTCACAAAAGGTTCCAATTTTTTTTTTAAATCAGAAAATTTAACATGTTCACTATTTACTTTAAATAATAAATTTCGTCAATCAAAAATAACTTTTAAGTTAAAAACATGTAATTATCTTATAATTAAAAATATAAATTAAGCTAGCCAGAATTAATCTGCTGAAAAGGCCGCAGGCAGCCCTTTTATAAAAGGCTGTGGCTATTGACACACAAAGTTTGGTTTGTGTAATCCTTATTGACACACAAATTGGTTCGTTAATTTTTTCTTTACACCCACTATTGACACACGGTACTTTAAATAATAATTAATTCGTATTTTCGTAGTAAAAAACTAATGGATTTTTGTATTAATTATGCGTCTAAGATTTCAATTAGACGCCAGCTCCCGACCTGATGAGAGGCTAGTCGTTGTATTTTAATGAAATATTTTAATACGTACTATTTTAATTATTTATCTTAGTAACATTTCTTATTGACACACAAATTGGTTTGTGTATTTTTTCTTGACACACATATTGGTTTGTGTATTTTTTCTTTACACCCAAATTGGTTTGTGTAATTCTTATTGACACACAAATTGGTTCGTATATTTTTTACTGGCACACAAATTGGTTTGTGTATTTTTTATTGACACACAAACTGGTTCGTTTATTTTTTCTTGACACACAAATTGGTTTGTGTATTTTTTACAGACACACAAATTGGTTTGTGTAATCCTTATTGACACACAAATTGGTTCGTTTATTTTTTCTTGATACACAAATTGGTTTGTGTAATCCTTATTGACACACAAATTGGTTCGTTAATTTTTTCTTTACACCCACTATTGACACACGGTACTTTAAATAATAATTAATTCGTATTTTCGTAGTAAAAAACTAATTAATTTTTGAACTAATTATGCGTCTAAGATTTCAATTAGACGCCAGCTCCCGACCTGATGAGAGGCTAGTCGTTGTATTTTAATGAAATATTTTAATACGTACTATTTTAATTATTTATCTTAGTAACATTTCTTATTGACACACAAATTGGTTTGTGTATTTTTTCTTGACACACATATTGGTTTGTGTATTTTTTCTTTACACCCAAATTGGTTTGTGTAATTCTTATTGACACACAAATTGGTTCGTATATTTTTTACTGGCACACAAATTGGTTTGTGTATTTTTTATTGACACACAAACTGGTTCGTTTATTTTTTCTTGACACACAAATTGGTTTGTGTATTTATTATTGACACACAAACTGGTTCGTTTATTTTTTCTTGACACACAAATTGGTTTGTGTATTTTTTACAGACACACAAATTGGTTTGTGTAATCCTTATTGACACACAAATTGGTTCGTTTATTTTTTCTTGATACACAAATTGGTTTGTGTAATCCTTATTGACACACAAATTGGTTCGTTAATTTTTTCTTTACACCCACTATTGACACACGGTACTTTAAATAATAATTAATTCGTATTTTCGTAGTAAAAAACTAATGGATTTTTGTATTAATTATGCGTCTAAGATTTCAATTAGACGCCAGCTCCCGACCTGATGAGAGGCTAGTCGTTGTATTTTAATGAAATATTTTAATACGTACTATTTTAATTATTTATCTTAGTAACATTTCTTATTGACACACAAATTGGTTTGTGTATTTTTTCTTGACACACATATTGGTTTGTGTATTATTTCTTTACACCCAAATTGGTTTGTGTAATTCTTATTGACACACAAATTGGTTCGTATATTTTTTACTGGCACACAAATTGGTTTGTGTATTTTTTATTGACACACAAACTGGTTCGTTTATTTTTTCTTGACACACAAATTGGTTTGTGTATTTATTATTGACACACAAACTGGTTCGTTTATTTTTTCTTGACACACAAATTGGTTTGTGTATTTTTTACAGACACACAAATTGGTTTGTGTAATCCTTATTGACACACAAATTGGTTCGTTTATTTTTTCTTGATACACAAATTGGTTTGTGTAATCCTTATTGACACACAAATTGGTTCGTTAATTTTTTCTTTACACCCACTATTGACACACGGTACTTTAAATAATAATTAATTCGTATTTTCGTAGTAAAAAACTAATTAATTTTTGAACTAATTATGCGTCTAAGATTTCAATTAGACGCCAGCTCCCGACCTGATGAGAGGCTAGTCGTTGTATTTTAATGAAATATTTCAATACGTACTATTTTAATTATTTATCTTAGTAACATTTCTTATTGACACACAAATTGGTTTGTGTATTTTTTCTTGACACACATATTGGTTTGTGTATTTTTTCTTTACACCCAAATTGGTTTGTGTAATTCTTATTGACACACAAATTGGTTCGTATATTTTTTACTGGCACACAAATTGGTTTGTGTATTTTTTATTGACACACAAACTGGTTCGTTTATTTTTTCTTGACACACAAATTGGTTTGTGTATTTATTATTGACACACAAACTGGTTCGTTTATTTTTTCTTGACACACAAATTGGTTTGTGTATTTTTTACAGACACACAAATTGGTTTGTGTAATCCTTATTGACACACAAATTGGTTCGTTTATTTTTTCTTGATACACAAATTGGTTTGTGTAATCCTTATTGACACACAAATTGGTTCGTTAATTTTTTCTTTACACCCACTATTGACACACGGTACTTTAAATAATAATTAATTCGTATTTTCGTAGTAAAAAACTAATGGATTTTTGTATTAATTATGCGTCTAAGATTTCAATTAGACGCCAGCTCCCGACCTGATGAGAGGCTAGTCGTTGTATTTTAATGAAATATTTTAATACGTATTATTTTAATTATTTATCTTAGTAACATTTCTTATTGACACACAAATTGGTTTGTGTATTTTTTCTTGACACACAAATTGGTTTGTGTATTTTTTATTGACACAAACTGGTTCATTTATTTTTTCTTGACACACAAATTGGTTTATGTAATTCTTATTGACACACAAATTGGTTCGTTTATTTTTTATTGGCACACAAATTGGTTTGTGTATTTTTTATTGACACACAAACTGGTTCGTTTATTTTTTCTTGACACACAAATTGGTTCGTATATTTTTTACTGGCACACAAATTGGTTTGTTTATTTTTTATTGACACACAAACTGGTTCGTTTATTTTTTCTTGACACACAAATTGGTTTGTGTAATTCTTATTGACCCACAAATTGGTTCGTATATTTTTTACTAACACCACTTGGTTTTTGTAATTCTTATTGACACACAAATTGGTTTTTGTATTTTTTCTTGACACCCAAATTAATTGGGTTTGTGTAATTCTTATTGACCCACAAATTGGTTTGTGTAATTCTTATTGACACACAAATTGGTTTATGTAATTCTTATTGATACACAAATTGGTTCCTGTATTTCTCGTGAACGTTCCTTTAAATCCATTTCATAACAATTTCCAGTTTCTCATCGCGACCGTTGAACAAAGTTGAGTTTTAATATTTGCAGTGCCGGATTAGCCATATAGGAGAACTAGCAAATGCTACGGGCCCCGCGCCTAGATCCATTACCGTAACTAGGCAGGTGCCACAGGACCCGGAAACGAGGTTAAAAAATGTAATGGTAATCTCAGTAGTGACGTAGCTTCAGATTTTGGGCCCGCCAGCACTAGACTCCATGAACCTTTTTTTTGGAATTTACCGTTTAGAAAAGTATGGTCATAATTTTGAATAAGCCCCCTTAGGCCCGCCTGCATTGCGGTCTCGGCTCTCCCGTAGCTTCGCCACTGGTTCACAGTGGTATTCATTAAACCTTTAACATACGAAAGTACAGGGATTGTCACAGTTTTGGTAATTATGTCACTTTTGGTTTAAGCTTTTTGAACCCCAAATCGCGCCCGGCCTTACATGATTTTTCTGGTTCCCTGCAGTGGCGTAGACAAGGGTGGGTTTCCGGGTCCAGACCCTCCCTTGGGCTTACCTTTGAGTGTACTAAATTTCCACCCCCTTCTCGACCCCTATCTTAACATTCACATAGTTCGACCCCCCTTGACGAATTTCAGGCTACGCCACTGGCTCCCTGTACGCTTTTTTATCTGACCTACGGCTATCTGGTTAAGACTGGTTTCGGTAACCGACGAGGCCACAGATATAGAGCGCCGCTTTATTCTCAGATAAGTGCTAACATATCTGTCTTTATGTTGCCTACCTAATTCAGTCATCTAGCTAAATGTTTTTATACTTTTAAATTTTTATATGGCAACAAAACATTGGCTTAGTTCCTCCAAGCCAATATAAATATACACTAAAATAGTATATCCGCAGTTATCGCGGATTAAAGATACAACCCGTTAATATCAGACAATCTAAGTGTATCCGCATACTGCCGTTATAGTAAAATATCTGTTAACTGCTAAAGGTATATCTGATTAAAAATAATCCAGTTAATCCGTGAAAGCAACCGATACCAGATCACCTTTAGAACCCCTACTTTGATAAGCTTCCTAAAACCGCCACTTTACTTTGACGTAAGTAAGGGTGTCGAGTTATTATGGTGGAAGTGATACCATAAGTTTATAATGGTGATACCATATGTAACATAATCACTCATAAGTATGCCATAAAAGCATTTTCGTGAATGAAATTACGTCACTTACAACTCCGTGACGAAAAATGCGTTATCAACTTTACTGATGGGAAACGGAAGTTAGTGAGAATTCGTCGAGCGTTTCTGGCGTCAAGTTTAGCTTGTGCCTCGCGATCACATGATTTCATTTCCATGGTAACCTTTTCAATAAGCATTTTTGAATTTTTGGCTCCGCTCAATGTATGTTCCGCGTGAAACAAGGTCTCATTGAAGTTTTTTCAATGGAAATATTATGAGTAATTATGTTACTGTTTGTTACATATGGTGATAGTAATATAGTAAAGCAAGCACAGAAGTTGAGAAAGCAAATAATATAGTTTGGTCCATAGAGTAACTATAATATGTGAATAGGATATTTTTATTGATTTTGTTTACTTATTTTGATATATTTCTAGGGACACAATGCTATTTTTAAGGGGCTGAGAGAGTTTTTGAGGCGTACGATCGGCACTCGCAGATTTTGTTGAGGGGAAACAAATTATTTTTGAGGTGGCCGGGCACCCACAGGCCTGGATAAGGCCTTAATTTGTAAAGTCTTTCCTTCGAATATGAATAAAAACACTATGATTTACAAAGCAAGAGACATGCAAGCGACACACCTCTTTTTTCAAAGACTTTTTCATATTAAAATTAACGGAGGAGAAAGCCTGTTGCGTTAAAACTTTTAATACAATGAGGCGTAATTTGTTTTTTCCCTCTTAAATCTGAGCCATAACCTTTTGTAACCTTACGTAATTTTTCACAAACCTATTTTTTTTTATATATTTTGTTTTGAGATAACAAATAAATATTTCGAAAAATTCATACGAAATGGCGCCCATACCAACGGGTTACAATTTGACCCAACTTTGGCGTTACGTCCTTGTTACAAATATGTAAATATCATATTTGACTGTTGGTAATTTTTAAAATTCTGCCGCATTTTGGGGTCTTCAAAACCCTGTATATAGGAACAATGCTAGAAAAATTAAGTATGGTTTCAAGAAAATACTAAAAAGGTCAAATTTAATAGTAAAAACTTTTTATTTAAAAATTTACCCTAATTTCGGTGATAATAATTTAACATTTTATAAGATTTATTTTAGCAAAGCAATATTCCGTGCGTCTTTCGAGGGTTACCATTTTTTCATGTTTTATTTTTCTATCGCCAATTCAAATCCCGGTATTAAAGTAATTGGGCAGTTCACTCCTGCGCGTAGAGTATAGGCAGTGCTACGTCACCCATGCTTTTTCCTATTCATAAAAAATTTGGGCCCGCAATGGCCAAAGCTACGGAGTAGAAATTTTATCATGATTAAACGTAATACAGCCAAACCTACAGATATTAAATTTAATCGGATTAAATTTTTTACAGCCTAACTTACAAATATTAAATTTAATCGGATTTAATCCAGCAAGAGCGCAGATTTAATCGTGGGAGTAATTATGTCACTTTTGGTTAAACTAAAAGTTTTGAATAATTTGGCGGGAGATGAAATATCGATTCTTAAAACATCTTTTGTTCTTGTTGTGTATTGTATTTAAAGGGCCACTTAATTTTGGCATTGAAATTTTACTAGAATCAAAAAGGGATCAGCAGCCTGTATTACAGAAATTTGTGAAAAGTTGGGTATAGTGAGAATACTAAGTAGGCGCAGGGGCGTATTAACTATTAGGCAAAGTAGGCACGTGCCTAGGGCGCCATTTTTCTAGGGGCGCCTAAACTCTGATAAAGCCCCACGGTCCATGAACTTGGCTTGCCCCTACTCAAAATAACGCCGAAAAGGTTTGGGGAAACTAAAATATATTAATTTATTTATTAAAAACCGATATGCCCCTCCTTAGCTGACCAATGCGAAGGGGTGCCAAATTTTTCTGTGCCTAAAGGCGCCGAAAGGGTTAATCCGCCCCTGAGTAGGCGCGAAGCTACGAAGGAATGATTAGCATAATTTAAGGACCTCTAAATTCAAACATGCAACGTAGGTTGCGAGAGATAATAACGAATCTGGAGCGAAGGGAAAACACTAATTACATCCGTACGGGAACCGAGAACGTAAATGTTAAAAATTATATTTAGAACTTTTCAGTGACAAGGGAGTACAAATTTAGTAATTTTTTATAAGCAAAATTAATTGCAGTCTGTAAATAAATTTAGTTGTAAAATAAAATTACTTATATCAAAAGGAATTTTAATTTCTATAATATGGTATAGAATATAATTCGCAAGAGCGAATTTACACTAATGAGACTGTAGTGTCCAGTGAGAAATCCAAAAAGGGGATCAGACGAGGATTGAATTATGGTTTTAGTACGGTGAAAGGTTTTGAGTACGATGCTAATGCAGAGAAGAAACATGCAGACACTTACCTCTAATTCCCCTTTATGTGAATATATTCCTTTTTTATTTTCCTTGTATTTGCGTTGTCAGTGCACAATAAGTGTATAGCTTTCTCTACCTGATGAAGTATTATTATTATCAAATTGCTACAAAGGTTCCTTTGAAAAACCAAATATTTTAACTTAATTTTTTTTAAATCTCTCTCAATAGAGTGCTACCAGTTCATGCGTTTTTAAAAGCTTATGACGTTACAGCTGTAGCTTCCATAGTGGTTGTCATAATTCGCATTTTTTCTCAATAAGCGTTTAATATTAGTGACGTCACAAGGTTTCCAGCTGGTGGCACTATATAAAAAACTAATAAAAGGAAACTTATCAAACAAAACTATTTTTTCTTTAATTAAAAAATTATTAAAACGTTTTTGAACATTTCGGTGGTCTTTTAGCATTCATTGGTTATCCACTTATTTATAATACAAATTTCATTGACGAAAAAATTCAATATTTAGGTAGGCCTATAGGTAATTAAAAACACAATATTATGAAACGTGTGTTAGCCACAACACTCATTGTAATGAATGAGCGAGTGTTTCCACTCTCGCCAACAGGGAGGCCACACCATGAGAGCATATTAGGCGAAAAATTTCCGCTAGTTTTAAGTAATATTTATTCAATAGAGAGCAGCCTCAAAATACAGTTTGGCTGTTTTTGTATGGAAGAAGTTGGTAGTTTGGGGAAAAAGGTGTATTCTTTTCGTCCCAAAGCGAGCGAATAGTTTTGGCTTATAGGTCAAAACTATTCACTAGCTTTGGGACGAAAAGAATACACCTTTTACCACAAACTATCAACTTCTTTCTTACAATAACAGCCAAACTGTATTTTGAAGTTGATCGCTATTTCCTAAAAATTACTCCAAAACTAGCTGAAAGTTTTCGCCTACTAATACAAAGAAAAATATCAATTAAGGCAAAACCTATTGGAGTTTTCTTTGTATTACCATAACCCTTTGTCAGAAAATAAGTTAAAACCTTTTTTTGACAATTGGCATAAAATTATTTCTTTCCTATTTAAAAAATGTGTTCTTATTTTGTTTTATAGCAAGAACAGATAGAAGTACCAATAACTATGAACTAATGAATGATAGCATTGTCCCCTGCTACTATGATCTTATACTTCTGAGAATGGAAGTCTTTAAAATTAATATATCACAAAAAATTGCAATGTGTAACTTAATGTTGCCAGCATGAAATATTTTCATAGTTCTTCTATCTGTTCTTGGTTATAGTAGTTTAATATAAGATTCTAAAACAACTTTAGAAGGCAAGCTCACTTTTCCAAAATCCATATACAACTATGACTTTTTTATTTCAAAGATTTCTCACTACAGTTTGAGCTACACGTAAAGGGCGGGGAATTCTTACCAAAAAATAAATTTGGAACCTTTCTGCAATTTTGATGATACCAAATGCAGCAAACCTCACATAAAACCATTTCTTTACCCAGCCAGTTAATGAAATATTCATGTTTAAGCTTTTGGAATTGAAAGGAAGTCTGACGGCAACTATCTACACAATATAGTTCAATTATTTCACTTTTAGATATAACTGGTTGGTTATCTTTAACTTTTAATGGTCGATCAAACAAATATTCGGGGAAGTTTATAAAACTTCCCTTCCTTACACACTTAGCTATGTATAGTCTTAATTCATTTTTTTTAAATCTAATGGAACTTGGGTTTAATCCAGAAGCTATTACAAAAGCCATTCCAAGTGATAAAGGTCCACAGTTATAACCGTCAGCCTGGTTCTGAACATTTATAAATTCTATTTTCAACTTTTTACCACTATATTTCAAAATGTTACACACTTGATAGTATATTTCTGGTGAAAAACAGCTTGGCAGTGTATTATATACTCTAACTGTACCAGTTGGACAACCAACAGTAGATATGGTTATCCAATGATTTACAGTTAAGCAATGTAAAATCTGTATCATGTCCTTTTCAACAGTTTCAAACTCAAATTTATGCGCCTTAATTAATGGTTGAAAACCTCTTATTTTAGGAAACCTCATAGCCAGTAATTTTGAAAAGGTATCTATTATAAAACTACAGTAAAATGCATTTTTGCTATCTAACCTTCGGTGAATTTCTTCAAGAATGGATTTATTCGCTATCTTAAGAAAAGGAATAAGAGGGGGAGATGGATTTTCCAGTTTCAGAGCGGAGGGTGGATTTGTAAGTTTTGGTTTTTTTACACTATTTGGTTCATCTACATCCACTTTTCTTTTCTTTAAACTAGCTTTACCCTTGCTAGAGAACTGACACCAACCTTTTACACTTTTCTTAGGTCTACCCCTGCGAGCATGTACTATAGGAACTTTCAATTTTTCCCTAAGTAGAGTTAATCCCATTTTATCGGGTTCTACCTCAGAAGAGATATTTATTAGCTGATCAGTCGATACAAGAACAGGTGAAGCTTCATTAATAGTTACCTTGCGAATAGCACTTTCTAAACAGATTACTGGCTTAGGAGTGCTCCGAGCTACAGGTTGTGGTAGAGTATTATTTTCGTTAAAAGTATTTACACAAGAAAAAGATGAGCCAATTTCAGTTGTATTAGCTATAAATGAAGTTAAAGTGCCATTTTCAATAATCATTCTACTACATGTATTGCTTGCATGTGAAAAACTTAATATATTAGGGGTGCTAGCAGAAGAATCTAAATAAGAGGCCTTTATATTGCTTAAAATGTTATTAGGATTTACCTTTTTGGTGATTAATGGCTCAAAAAATGTAGATTGTTGTGCTGAATTACTACTAATCGAGGAACTATCGTAGTACACTAAACATTTTGGTTTTGTATTACTCTTTTGCATAGGCTGATCTGGGGTCACAAATACAGGTACCTCCGTCGACTTTGAAATTATCCTTCTAATGTTACTCCCTAAATTATCTGCCTGATTACTTTCAATGCTATTCCACTTATTAGAACTTTTATTAGACTTCTCATTAATCCCTAATTCATTACCAATTAAAGGCTTCCCAGTAAAACTATTGCTGACCTGAACGTCATTTAAAGGCTCCTCGCTAACTGCAATACTATTATCCTTATTTGAACTTTTGCACCAAGACTTTTTTTGCACCAAGACTTTTGCACCAAGACACTCTTGTAACAAGAAATTTGTCCCAAACATTCATGGAACAAGAAATTTATGCACCAAGACATTCTTGTAACAAGAAATTTGTCCCAAACATTCATGGAACAAGAAATGTATGCGCCAAGACATTTTGGAACAAGACATTGGTCCCATACATTCTTGAAACAAGAAATTTATATCCCAAACATTCTTGGAACAAGAAATTTTTATCCTTAACGTTCTTGGAACAAATAATATGTCCCAAATATTCTACATTTTTGAAACAAGAAATTTATATCCCAAACATTCTTGGAACAAGAAATTTTTATCCTTAACGTTCTTGGAACAAATAATATATGTCCCAAATATTCTACATTTTTGAAACAAGAAATTTATATCCCAAATATTCTACATATAACACGAAAACACATTTTGTCTCGGTCAATCTCAATCACTATCACATCAAACCTATTTTTGAACGGAAAATGATATTATTTTACAAATACGTTTGTTGAGTGCTCGGGTGAATTTTAAATTTCGAAATGACAATAGTTAACAAGTTGAAACGACGAAGTTCGCTGACAGCTTGCCACGGTATGGCTTGTACCAAGAATGTATTCAAATACCGAGTGTTGATTATTTCACGTGAGATTATTCTAATGTTTATTTTAATTAAACTTAATTTTATTGTATTTTATTGTAATCCACATGTTCTATAAAAGTGTATGGCAAGCTTGCCAAAATATACCTCTCCTCGGAAGAATTTGCTCTTGGGTGTATTAACTACTGGACACGGTACTCAATGATATTTCGCCATCAAAAGCGTCCTCCAAAAAAGTTATCCCGGTGCTATCCCAACCAGTAGATTATTTTTTATTTTAATTATAAATATTACAAATGTTATTGCATTAAACAAATTTTCAATATCAATAGAACAAAAAACCAACTTTGGACCCAAAACGTTATTAAAATTACCAAGGCAACAAAATGAAAAATAGAAAATACCAAATTTAAAATTATTAGAACGCTCACGAAACGTAAAATATACGCGCGAAAAACTATTTTATAGAGAAAAACCATAGTCCTATTATTAATCCAAGCTGGCACCTAGGAGCCACAAACACAGCACCCCACACAAGGAGAAAATTCGGAAATTGTCTTCCCACTTTCCTTAAAACGTTCAGCGTAAAGGTTCGTCCAAGGAAATTTGTACACAACACTGCGTTAGCGTGTTTAAAGGCTAGCTGCGTTCTCCTTGTGTTTGTGGCTCCTAGGTGATAATACCCCGCGTTATCTCCTCGTCTCTAGCTCGTTTCCGGGCCAAGATTCTCACGTGACTGATGAGGTACTAAAGAACGCAATCGTCCCCGGTGCAACACTTGCGCGTTTGTGTCGTTTGACCTCACCGTCCGTGGTCCAAGGCGTGATTTCACCATCAAGGGGTCTTTCAGCTGCACGACTGCTAATCTAATCTACGCTCTCAGCTGCAAGGTTTGCGATTTTATTTACATTGATGAGACTCAGAGGCGGCTCGCTGATTGATTCAGAGAACATCTCAACGACATTAGAAAGTCTGCAGCTAAGAACTACATCTCCGATCACTTAAACAACACGCATACCATCAATGACGTCTCCATCCGCGTCATTTTCCCACCAAGCAGGCCCCTCTCTACCATTGGGCTAGGTAGGGCTAAGCCCTAGGGCGTCTCCCCGGAGGGGCGCCGTCTGGCCCTTAATTTTTTTATATTTTAATTCTTAAGTATTCAATAATATATAAAAGGGCGCCTAATATAGTTAGCCCAGGGGCGCCTAAAAGCTAAAGATGCTACCAAGCAGCGACGTACTGAATAAAATTGTCTAATTTTTAATTTGGGTACTGAGTTTCCCTCCGGTTTAAATGATAAGTGGTTTTGTAGGTAGTTCGTTTTTCCTTTTGGGTGTTTCGCGTGCAATCATCCCGGTGGCGTGTTTTTCCCGCTTGCGTTCGACATTGTTACGTTTTCGTCTCCTTGCGATCGGAGGTGGATTTTTGCTGGCTGGTTTGAAGTTTTGTTTGCAAGCATTTGATGTTTTTTTTGCCTCCCCCTTTCTGGTATTTGCCTTTCCCCTTCGGGTTTTTCCCCGTTCCCTTGTTTCCATCAAACTTCTTGTGAACATCCTCCTTTTTGACAGTCCTTTTGACAGGTTTATTTTTGTGTGTCGCGTGGTCGTTTACGCCTTTTTCTTGTCGCGTGTTTTTAATTTATCGCGTAGCGTGTTTATATTTTTAAAAACATTCCGTTAGTTAGTATAAACTTGTAACTTCGCCTTGAAGGTCTATCGGCCGAAATACCGCGTACGAGGGGTCGGACATTTGGCCAAATCCCGTACAAAATTTGGAAAAAAATCCACAAATCCAAAATCCAAGATTTTGCTGCCATAAACTTTGTATGACAAATCCACAATGAAAAATCAAAAATCCCGTACACAAAACAGGCAAATGTCCGACCCCTCGACCGCGTATCTGTTCAATTTAATATATAAATATATTTTAGTTTCCCCAAACATTGTTGGTCCTTTTGGATGAAAGGAGTAGATAAATTAGGGTTCATAATTACACGACTTGTCTGTTATAATGCAAAGGTTAACGTATCAACCTTTCAAAAATTCGGTGGTGGCACGTAGGAGCAACAAACCCAAGAGGAACGCACCTAGCCTTTAAACACGCTAAGGCAGTGTCAGAAATACATGAACCGAAATTATCAGCGAGCGCTTTTTTCGGGGGATACGTTTTCTTTGTACGCCAGGGGGAGGGTAGAAAATTTACCTTCGGTTATTTAGTCCCGCCCGACCACGGGGAAAATATCAGAGTGCATCACGGGTAACTAGTTCGCCATCTAGTGAGGAAAATGTATCGTTTTTCTTAGAAAAACTTCGCGAAACGTCGTCTGTCAACCGAGGCTTAGTGTATGTAAGGTAAACGTCTGTTAGTTAATAATAATGGAAAACGTACATAAATTAAATCGTTATTTGGGAAACCTTACGCGTCTGTTTATTTTGGAAAGAAGAGAGTTATTTTTAGTCTTGTTTAAGTCTGAAAATGTATGTAAATATCTGTTAGAGCTTCTTAAGTATACTCAATGCCGTTGACAATTCTAGTCGTTTAATTATATTGCAAACTACCGATTTATCTCATTCTCTTCGGCTTGTATTGTAGAAAAAATTGCACTGTGTAAAAGCATCTATACTCGACATTTTGAAGGTTTTCGTATTAAATTTTAACAACTTATAAAAGGAAAATTTTCGTAGTTTTAATTTTTTACACAGACTAAAAATGATGCATGCGAAGCACCTTTTTAGTTTGTGTTCACACAAAAGTTTACCTAGGCAACACCAGGTGGCGTATTCAAACGCTCACCCCGGAGAAGGAGACTCTCGTTTATTGAGGAGGGCGGGATCAAGGATAATAGCTAAAGGATACGAAATGGCGAAGCGAGCTCTTACCTCTCTCGTGAAAGGAGTCTCCCCCGACGGGTGGATGGGGTGGGTGGAAAAAGTGGGGATCGCATCCTGGTAAAACGCTAGCGCTGTCCTTGCTGTTGCCATCTAGAGGCAAAAATCTGCGACTATTGGCGACAATAAACGTTGATTCGATCTAGGCTTAGGTCAAGTGGCGGGATAGCTTTAAAACTTTTAACTTTAACGGTGATTTGATTTGAGCTTTGATTTAAATAGTTATTTTGTAAAATGGGAAAATACTGTGTGTTTAGTAAGTGTAACATTTTTTGCTGCGCCTTAGTAGGTTTTTTCAAAGCTTTTAACTTAAAATAATTGTGATCCATATTTAGCTATTATACTTAATATATCATTATTAATAAAAGAAAAGCGTGGTCCAAAGCCGTTGGCGGCAAAACTAAGGATATTTTCAAATATCCTTAGTAGAGAGGGCGCTACAAAGTGGTCTTACCAGGATCATACACATTTCCCCCTTTTTTAGTACCCCCTTTTCTCCCAACTTGTGGGAGTAAAACTGTTAGCTATTATCCTTGGGCGGGATGACATACCGCGTTTAAGAAGGGGAAAATAGAGAATTTGGGTCTAGCGTTAGAGGAATAGGTCGCTGATAATTTCGGTTCATGTATTTCTGGCAGTGTTGTGTACACATTTCATTAGAGAAGCCTTTACGCTGATAGTTTTACGGGGGAAGACAATTCCGGAAATTTCCCCTTCCGACGGCAACAGGCGCTAAAGCGTCTGACCAATAAAAATTATACGCAAGAAAATTAGAAAATCCACGACTTTTGACGGGTTGCGTTCTCCTTGTGTTGGGTGCTGTGTTTGTCGCTCCTGGGTGGCACTATGCAACATGTAAGGACAAAGAACGCAAGCTTTTTCTCGCCTTTAACCAAAGTCACATTCCGAAGAATCTCCGAAACATCTTCTTGAGTAGAGTTATGGTCCTTATAGAGTAATGGCACTGTGACGTCCTAGCACGTCACCCATGCTCTTTCCTATAGATAAAAAATTTACGACCAAAATGGCGGCCATGGCCAAAGCTACGGAGTGCTACTACTCTATTTGGTTAGTGATATCTTCAAAATTTCCGAAAAGATCATACAAACTTCAAAAACACAACGTAATTAAACGTGTTCGAAAAATAGCCCGTAGGCATGTATACCCCGAGAATGTGGGAAAAATTAACGTACTGAGAGCATTGTAACCCGGCCACCTGTTACTTGATCACGCACAAGCAACATTGCTTATGTGGTCGAAGGTGGTGCCTTGGGTATTAGCTCTATTTAAAAAAAAAAATCAGTGCCGTATTTCCGCCTAGGCTAACCTAGGAAGGGGCCCTCCAGTGACCGTAATTACTGTATTCGAAGTCATAAATCTATAATTCCTAGGTAGAAGATTTTTTTTTAAATTACCAAAATTTGCCTGGCAGTTTACGGACGCAGCCTTAAATCGCAATGTTGCATAATTATCGCATATTTAGTCGACGATTGTTAAGAGCTTTTATTTAGTAATATAACCGTAGAGCTCAGACTTCTACGCTAAATCAGGGAAATTCAGGCACAGCCTAGTTCCAGGGATAAGAGTAAATGCAGCGCGTGAAAAGGGGGCCCAGACTCCTTATCTGCCTATGGGCCCAGGATCTCTAAGTCCGGCCCTGAGAGCAATACCGCTGTTTAAATGACATCTGCTCTCAAAGTAAGTTAGTTAAGCTACTGTGATAAAACGGAAGAAGAAGATTTAGAGGACACAATTTTCTTTATGGTTTGATCTTCACAACGTCCAAAGTTTACAACAGGGTGTTTTCACCCGAAAAAAAATTAAATGGGCATTTTTTGATGTTCTAAAGTTCTAAAGTTTATTAAACCGGCAAAAGACAGAGGAAAAATACACAAAAATATTAGGTCTTTTATTCTATACCTAAGTACAGTTTCAATTCCTTTAAGAATTTAGCGCGGATCGGGAGACATTTTAATTGGTCTGAGGATGGCACAAAGGAGTTCTTCTGGGCCGACGTTTTCATGAAAGGACGGATATAAGAGCCTCCACAGCGAGAACCGCGCGGAGGACGCTTCCAAGACGAGACGGAAGCACCAAGGACGAATTACTGAAGGACTCTTCTCGGGCTGCCTTCTACCACGCTATCTCCAAAGTTTGACTTCCGAATCCTGGCAGATTTATCTCACTGGGGGGAAGACACGTGTTCGGGGGGTAAAAATTGACTTCAGGAGCAAGAGAAGTGATAACCCTCGAAACACTGTTGCCCTCTATTGGCGAATTTTGGAACTATTATAAATAAAATACTGTCTGCTCTCGAGATAAATATTCAAACATTTAATTTTACGTTTTTAATAAAGGTATAAAGTGTTTTTTTAATTACCAACCGGTTGTTAAATCGCCAATAGACCTTTAAAAATCGCACGCTGGCTTGTTTTAAATACACGTGGAGATTCGGTGTTCACGTGACGTTTTATTTGCCCCTGAAGTCGAAGCCAGCGCCCCCTTCTGATAGAATCGCGAATTAACCCAATCTCTAGATGCGTAAGCGGGAAATGAAAAGCGGGCCGAGAAGTGTCCTTCAGTCATTCGTCCATGGAAGCACTAAGCTGGGAGAATGCCCGAGAATGCCCTACTCGATCTATGGCTTACCGAGTTGATTGCCGCGAGACGTTTGAACGTCCGCCGCGATGTTAGAGTGGGCCATCGGACATTCTTGAGAACTCAGCTGATGCTTACGTCCCAAGAGTAGTGTGTCAGAATTGATAGCGCTGTGTACCTGACCAGTAACAGAGACCATACCACCGGAGGTCTATCATTTAGTGCCTTACGCCTGCGTCCACAGCCCGGACATGTGACAAATCCAGCATGGGTAGCAGTACCCTACTACTGATGGTCGCACCTTTGACGCAAGCCACTCAACGCAGCAGAAGGAGCAGCAATGGGTGGACCAATTCCCTCTTCGCATACAGCAGTGGGATTAAGAGTGAATGCTATAGCAACTCCAGCCGACACCTTCCTACGTAGGTAAAGAGTCAAACCCTTTGGAGAGAGCTCCTAAAGGGGAACGACGGGCACACAGCGGTCCACATAGCCCGGCACAACTGGCACCGGAGATCCCGGTGTGACCCCAAAAGGCCGGGAAACAGGACCGCCGTGCCCTCATATGGAGGCCCGCCGCCTCACTGCAGGCTACCCAATCCTCCGAGGCGGCCAGTTTGCACGGACCCTCTCCGTTAGCCAGAGCCGAAGCTCAGTTTCCAGCTCAAACCTGACCGAAGTCGGAGGTGGAGATAGGGCCATTTGATCAGAGCTAACATCTCCCAGTGCGCCACCACCCTTATGGGTTACAAAAGCCGGACCCTGACTCCCCGGTAAAGCCACCAGTTAGTGCACACTCTAACCCATTTAGGGCCAATCCCAAGAGTAGACTGCTTTTCGTTGGACCTTTTCCCGCTTGTGTGAATCCGCCGGCGTGTGCGGGGACCACACTGCTGAACGGTATTCGAGTATCGGCAGAACATGTTTGGCCCGCCGGCCCGCCGAGGACTTTGTAGGGAAAGAGCAACCATAGAGATGCCGAGCTGATGAAAAGCTACATTAGCTTGAAAGTGGTGACCGAGATGTTGATAAATTTGTTTCGGATGTCATGGCTATATAAGGAAAATTATTAGCTCTTTCAGAATCAAATAAATAGAACTAAAATGGCTACTATATTCGTGCTTCAAAATGAGCTATTTTGCTCTTTCCAACTTGCAATGTATTATTTGAAATTGGAGAAAATACCTTCCTTAATTCTTTACAACCAGGTTTTAACGAAACTGGAGAGTGAGCCATCGTCGATACTTTATCATCAGGTTTTTTTAGAACAGACAATAACATGAGAATTAATTGAGCTTACCTCAATTAAATAGCAATAACATATACTGACCTTTTAGTCCAAGAGCGCATGACAAAATAAGCCTGTGATAAGGTACACGATGGGTCAAGGTATTTTTTAATTAGGTTAGTGATTTGTAACAAAGAACTGTTTGTCTTACGGGTCAAAGTGGGGGCTTTCTGGAAATACGAACCCCGGCCGTGACGTTACTTCCGGTGACCTTGAAAATTGATATGACCTGATATTGGTATCATTCGATTGGTCTCGAAGTGCTCTTACCAAATATCGCTAAATTAACCTTCAAATCTGAACCAAGGCGTATAAGATTAAAAAAACTAATTTCGAGCCCCTCCCAAATTTACAAAATTACTTTTTTAGTCTTATACGCCTCTTGGTTCAGATTTGAAGGTTAATTTAGCGATATTTGGTAAGAGCACGTTGAGACCAATCGAATGATACCAATATCAGGTCATATCAATTTTCAAGGTCACCGAAAGTGACGTCACGTGGTTCGTATTTCCGGAAAGCCCCCACTTTGACCCGTAAGATAAACAGTTCTTTGTTACAAATCACTAACCTAATTAAAAATACCTTGACTCATCGTGTACCTTATCACGTGCTTATTTTGTCATGGGCTCTTGGACTATTTTTCGTATTTATTAGATGGTATAACCTTTTTACCTCTCCGAGGGGACAAAGTCCCCTAGGAGGGGTTATACAACGACCGTGTCTGTCTGTGGGTGGGTCTGTGGGTGTGTCTGTCTGTCAGGACTGCGAACGCGTTCGCATTTTCGGTGCAAAGTGTAATCACTGCGTACGCAGTTTCTCAAAGGGTTGGCAAAACCACCGTGTGACGGTGAGCGTTAACGGATGCATTTGCGGTTTCTTTTGGATGGTGTTTTTTCGCTCACCGTCGTGACGGTTTGGTGTATTACGTTTTTGTAATGTTTATGCGTAGGTTGTGAGTGTTGAATTTGTTGTGTTTGTGTTCTGATGGATGTGCATGTTGAGTCTGTTGTGTTTATATGGGCGTTTTCTCTCCAACTTCTTCTTAATGACTTTGGGACGGACCGAGTGCTGAGTGTAATGCTACCTCTCAACGTCCAATGGCAGGGTTTCCACCAGTTGTACACGGTATTCGTCTTAGTATCAATTTGCGATCGCATCGGGCGGGATTTGAACCCGAGACCTCCTGATTGACAGGCGGACGTTCTACCACAGAACCACCGACACTTGTTACGACTTATTGAAAATTAGACCTTCAGCTTTATCGGAAGCGTATTTAATAGAGTACGAAATTTTGGTTTAATTGAAATAGAATTGAAATTGAAATTATTGCATCGAAGAAATTCTAATTTAGCGTTTCTCTATTGACTAAAAACAAATGCGCCACCCAGGTTTCGAACCCAGACCATTCGGCTTGGCAGTCGAGCGCTCTACCACAGAACCACCGATAGCTGCTTAGATTCGCTGAAATTAAGACAGGCATCGTAAGCATAATAGGTAATAAAGTCTTTTTTTATTAATGAATTTATGAAGGCCTAATCTGGTATTTTTTAAAGGTTAAATCTTGTTTTAGCGCAGTCAGCCGAGATTAGAGGGTTAAAGGGTAGACCCTGTGGGTGGTCCACTTTCTTAACGACCTATATATAGTTCTGTTAATTCAAAGGAGATAATTTAACGTTAATTGCTTTAAAAGCTGGCGGTTAGTCAAGTGGCTCTCTGTGCTTTGTTGATGGTAAGGTTTTTGCTTCTTGTAAATACATTTGGTGTGGATATTTGGATATCTACGATTTCTAACGCAGTCAATGATTTCTTGGGTGTGCGAGTCATTATATGATATTGGAAATTGGACGGCATTGGTCTTTTTCATGTGGTATGCGTCACAACGTCAACAGGAAGTGAACGAGTCGTCCACTACCAGATATCTACGGTATCTTCATCAAGGGCGAGTGTTGAAATAAAATGAGCGTTAAAGATGCGGCAAGTATTTCGTAAGCGAGTAATTCCAAAAAGCCTCTGTAGATATTTCATTAAAATTTGCTTCGTATTATATTTAACTGATAAACTTGTTCTGTAAAATGGTTTAATTCAATTGTGCATTGTTATAGTACGTCTAACTTACTGTTGTAACTACTTAACTTATGATATTCTGAATAAATTAAAATTGGTCGTTTCGTCTCAATTATTTTAATTATAATTAAAATTTTATACCGGGCGGGATAGAAATGGGTTTAATATTTTTAACAAATAACTCTAAATTGCGGAGATATATCTTTAAGGGTTATCTCGAGAAATTAATACCACTAGGGACAATTCTTCCGAGGAGAGGTATATTTTGGCTTGCCAACTTGTTAGCTATCGTTTTGAAGACTCCGGCTTCCAATAGTGGTTTTCATAAAATCCCTATCAAATAACTGCCTAGGAGGTGGTATACTCTAGTATACATGTATCTGTCTGTAGTCTTCGGTTTTAATGGAATTTTCGGGAAACATGTTTGCCAGTTGGTTGACGTACATTCACGCGAGTAGCACGGTTTTAGAACTGGAACATACTGAACTGAACTCCCATCAAAGACTGAAGGGGAAATTTTTGTCGGGGAGAAATGATACTCCCTAAAATGCATAGGTGGCATAGGTGGCATAGTTCCGGCATAGGTCGATTTCCTACCGTAAACATTGCTACTATAGCAAGTAAACCAAGGAGCGGAATCACTATTTATAAGGCATTGTTGTTTTGTATCAGGCATAGCTCTTTTTGCAGCTCTCTGGCATAGCTCCCTAAAACCGACCGACGCGACATCGGCCCACGAGAAACGTGGCGGTTTGGATTTGCCGGACTTAGCGCGTGATTCTGAGGGGGTCTTCGCCGAGTAATGTCGCCTAACGGCGACTTGCACTCACTTCACCCCAACTCCATACTAAAAAATGCTATGGGCCATCTATAACGCAACCTAGAGGACAGCACCAAGCCTTACGCACCAGGTAAAGTCGGGCGTGGAATGTATTCTATCCCTACGAATCTCGACAAAAAGAGCTATGCCTGATTCAAAACAACAATGCCTTATAAATAGTGATTCCGCTCCTTGGTTTACTTTCTATAGTAGCAATGTTTACAGTAGGAAATCGACCTATGCCGGAACTATGCCAACTATGCCAACTATGCATTTTAGGGAGTAGCGGGAGAGAGAGAGATATATCAATATAGTTGGATTTTATGGCTACCAAAAATTGTTGGAATATCATTTTTAATCAACTTGTTTTTGGTTTTTGAATAAAAAATTTTACTGTCTTCAAAGTGCTTGTGACAAACTTTATAAGAATTAATCAGTTATTCCGCTGTTTTCCCAAAAACGTCTTTCCTATCTACGTTTTCAAGCCATGTGCACATATAATTTCATTCATTTGCTTTAATATAACTTAGATTTGGTTGATTTAGTAAGAAAAAATTTAATTACCATTGTTCTTCATTGGGAAACTTGAAAAAAGATCCAGATAATCGTACTAGAAATTTGTTATAAATATTATAACAATTTTTGGACGCACATCTAGTTTATCCATGCTTAAAAACATTTACCCCGTGATTCTCGATTTTTATTTTTTTCTTCGGTTAGTTTTACTCCATACCAATAGATGGCGCCGCCATACGCTTGTACGGCCTTCGGGAAAAGTTTCATATCTCTCTTAGCGCAACTAATATAGGATCTCTGCTAGCTAGTAGAATTTTAGAGCCGGATCTAAATGCTCATTTTTTTCAGTACTTCCCTAATGGTGACCGTGAAACCCCTTAATTTGTAAGCTCCAGATTAGCATTCTATTGTAAAATAAAAGTACTTTGTAATATTTAATTTAATCTAGTCGTCTCATTTTCTACCGATAATGAATCGAGTATAAAGACTCGTTAGTTTTTCAGTCGGCTAATGATGTTCTTAGTTGCTCTCCCCAACTATCAAAGTCCAACCTGATCGGTCTAACAAGGAAAGTACCCGAGGTGTTTATTGCCCATTTTGTTCAAAATAATGTAGACCTATATGAGATATGAAATTTCCCAAAAGGAGACGTTGCACTACCCATTCGATTTGACATGGCAACCGAAAATGTTTTTGACCACTTAAAACAAAAAAATCTCCATTTAAAAAGGCATGGGATTTTCTCGGTTCCACCAAAGAAAATTTTTTAAAAATTTGAAAAAAGAAATGGGTAATTTGGACTCACATTTAGGTAAATTTCATCAAGATTGGGTAAATTGGAACATTTTTGGGTAAAATAAGGAAAAAAATTATTTTGTCTTAAGTGGTCAAAAAACATTTTCGGTTGCCATGGCAAATCGAATGGCTAGTGCAACGTCTCCTTTTGGGAAATTTCATATCTCATATAGGTCTACATTATGCCCGACTTTGAACAAAATCGGCAACAAACACCTCGGGTACCCTCCTTGTAAGTGGAGTACACATTTTTCCACACCGAGAATATGCTTTCGATTTTCCGCTATGAAGTATATGAGGGGTGTACAAGAGCTAGCTTTGAGGTACCCGAGTGCTTTCTTGATTGTATGTGAGTACCTTAGATTCGAAATAACTGCCTCGCGCTTACAGGGGCCGATTTTTCAGAGTTCACGTGCCAGAAGTGGGTAATCGCTTCGCCAGAGATTTAAATTTTATAGTGCTCATGCAAATCGCGCGTGTCAAGAATATTCTAATAAAGCTCTGTCTTTTGACGTAAGAGCAACATTTTAAAACGTTGGCTCAGACCAAGAAGATGTTTGAAAACATTTCTGTACGAGTTAAAATTGATGACGTCACCCAGATGAGCCTGCGTCGATTTTCAATACGATCTCATCTGGCTGACGTCATGCTTTTACCTAGCAATGCGAAAGCCGTAATATTTTGATAAAAAACCATGCGATCGAACCTTGGGCTCAGACCAACAGTTATTTTTAAAATTAACTATTCGAATCTTTGTCATTATTAATTGTACTGTTAAGATAAGCGAGTGTTAATTTATATTAAAGAATTGAACCAAAATTCCCTTTATACTTGTTTTGACTTTACATGTATTAGATTATAGAAAGAGCTATTGGAAATGTGCTTGGAACTGATTTTAAATTATTTCACATTTAACAAAATAAAACAGCATCCCTCCTACACATTGTAACCCGGCCACCTGAATTAATGGCTTTAAACGTCGCTTGGTGACTTAGGCCTAAGGTGGTGCCAAGGGTATTAGCCTAGCCGATTATTATTATTATTATTATTATTATTATTATTAAGTACAGTATTTTCTATTTAAATGCTAATTAACACCTAAAAATGAAGGTACAAATTTTCGACTTTTCACAATAAAATTTTATGTACAAATTTTCGACTTTTCACAATAAAAGTTTATGAACAAATTTTCGACTTTACACAATAAAATTTTATGTACAAATTTTCGACTTTACACAATAAAATTTTATGTACAAATTTTCGACTTTACACAATAAAATTTTATGTAAAAATTTTCGACTTTACACAATAAAATTTTATGTACAAATTTTCGACTTTACACAATAAAATTTTATGTACAAATTTTCGACTTTACACAATAAAATTTTATTTACAAATTTTCGATTTTACACAATAAAATTTTATTTACACATTTTCGACTTTACACAATAAAATTTTATTTACAAATTTTCGACTTTACACAATAAAATTTTATGTACAAATTTTCGACTTTACACAATAAAATTTTATTTACAAACACTACAGTCAGGTGTTTAAGTCGAAAATTTGTACCTTCATTTTTACGTAGAATATGCACAAGGCAAAAAACGTTTATTTTTACTTAAGCTAATTAACAGTTTCAGGAAAACGTTGTCCTAGGATACATTTTAAAGGGAATCCATTATATATTTTATTTAACTTTAGCTGCCTGTTAGTGCGAGAAGGGGATTGGGGAAAACGCCAAAAATCATCTCGCTATGTTGTTATCGCTAAGAATGAATGAAGAAGTACGTTCACAGCCTTGTCAGTTGAAGTTGTTTAATTAAAGTTTAAACGTCAAATAAGACAGATTATGCCAGACAAAACCAGAATGCGGAGAAAAGGACCCTAAATTCAATTGAATTTTTATGTAGTTGTACACATTTGAAGGGAAACCCTACTCAATTTTGTATCAGTTTTCCTGCCTCTAGGTTTTTGCGAGAATAGTTGTACAGATAACAAGACGGCCAAGCCAGTAATATTACCTCTCCTCGGACGGGAGTTAGTTCATTCCCCACGCGTCGTCTCCCAACACTATAACTACGCTTAATAAAAACTGTTACAACGGCGATTCATTTTTCTTGATAAAAATTAATAAAACGGGCCGAAAATTTAAAAATTGAATTTAAAGTTTATATATTTCACCAAAACCCCCTACGATAAATTTACGATATTTTAATCCCGTTGCTGCTACATAAAATAAATAAAATAACTGATATTACAAAAAAGTGAATTTTATATACGCTTTCGATTCAACTGAGTTCCTAATTTTCAATATTGCGTAACAAGTGTCAGTGGTTCTGTGGTAGAACGCTCGCCCGGCATGTAGGAGAGCTAGGGTTTGAATCCCGACCGATACTAATGTAAATTGAAAAAGAGTTATACTACACCCAATGAAAAAAGAGGGCTCTTTTGGAAAAACCTTTTCCCTAATTCCAAGAAACTGCGTACGCAGCGATTACACTTTGCCCCGGAAACGCGTTCGCAGACAGACACACACACACACACGGACCGACAGACACGGTGATTGTTAACCCCTCCTAGGAGACATAGTCGCCTCGGAGAGGTTAAAATATTACGTATGTGTTCTCCAATTTAACCTTTAGGCTATTGTTTTCTTAAAACGTTAACTTGACGAACCAACTGTGAACATTTCATTTTTACAATTTTCAAATCCATTAAAATAAATGGATGGAGGCGGTTTTATTTTGTTAAAACGGTAATAATTTAAAATCTGTTCACAGCGCATTTCCCATCTAAATTATTTTACATAAATTAAATTAGGCCTTTTAAGTAACATTTTTATTGGGCCTTTATAGATTGAGTTTTATATTATTTATTAGTTTCAACACATCCAGAGTTCCGAGGTAGTATTTTAAAGTTGGTAAATAACGTTATGGTATAAAATGGGAATAGTGGTAAATAATGGTAGATAATATTGAGAGCGTTTTAAGCGAAATTTGCGAAATATTGGATTATTAATTTAAAAACAACGATATTTCAATCGTACAAGATTTTTTTTATTAAAATAACGGTCATAATGGATTTTCGTTGTTTTTAAATTAATAAACCAATGGTAGATAATGGTTAATAATATATTTCCATGAATTATTATTTCGAGTATTTCAAACTTAATCCTACATTTATGGAGATAAAATCTTGAAAATTTAGCACAGACTTGTAGAGTATTGCAAATAAAGTTTAAGATCTTCTAAAGTTAATATATTCCGTTTTTTAAATGATTTTATTGATTTCACATATTATTAAACAATATAAACCAACATTTACCAGTATTTACCAGTGGTATGCACAATATTCCTAAAAAAATTATTTTTGGAACACTGATCTAAACAATTAACAAAACATCGATAAAATTTAATTATTTATTAACATTTGAAATAAGCAAATATATACTTTGTAATAAATAAGTTTTCATCGGAAATCAACAAATCATCTTTTCGATAACAGTGTGCGAGCTTGCGAAGTACATATCTATTGCTACATAATTTAGCCAGATATGATTTAAATTATAATGATCATAATGTTTTAAAAAATATTTAAAAAAATAAATTGAAGCCGGCTCCAAATATTCGGAGCCAATTTCGAGGCCGTTTTAATAATAATAATAATCAGCTAGGCTAATACCCAAGGCACCACCTAAGGCCTAAGTCATCAAGCGACTTTTGAAGCCATTAATTCAGGTGGCCGGGTTACAATGCGTAGGAGGGTGGTGGCAAGCCCTGCATGCCACGAGATCGAGCCAACAGCTCCCTACACTAACTATTACCGTTAACCTCGACAAGTTTTTATGGAAGGGGAAACCGAAGAACTCGGGGGAAAACCCCTTAAATATTAAATATTGCATCTTTCGCTTTTTTTGTTATTGCAGTTTTAACTAGGAATCTATCGATCTCGGGACCCCTTGGAGATTTGGGGTCCCTTGGAGATTTGGGGCCCCTTGAAGATTTGGGGCTCCTTGGAGATTTGGGGTCCCTTGGAGATTTGGGGCCCTTGGAGATTTGGGGCCCGTTGGAGATTTGGGGCTCCTTGGGGATTTGGGGCTCCTTGGGGATTTGGGGTCCCTTGGAGATTTGGGGCCCTTTGGAGTTTTGGGGGCCCTTGGAGATTTGGGGCCCCTTGGAGATATTGAGGCCCCTGGGGGATTTGGTGCCCCTTGGAAATTTGGTGCATCTTGGAGATTTGGTGCCCCTTGGAAAATTGGGGCCCCTTGGAGATTTGGTGCATCTGGGAAATTTGGGGCCCTTTGGAGTCCGCCAGCCGCTTAATCCGCCACTTGAACCACTGGGCCGGAGCCGTGGCGATCACTAATCTGGTGGTTTTTCGAGATTTCACATTAAGTAACAAAATTAGCATAAGTAGCCTATTAAACTTTCTAATCTCTTGATAGTCTAATGATAGTATGTTTCGCTAGTGGCTACGAAGATCATTACCCGGCTAAGGACTGTTATTAATCTTTTTAAAAGAGCGCCAAACGTAAATGAGATGAGAGAAACATTTCCCCGCTCAGAAAAGAGTGAAAATATTTTACTACACACTATCATTATCTAAAATTCTTCAGTGTCATACTTATGCTTATTATGTTACTTATGAGCGTAGTATCAAAGCTAAGTACGTTAATTAACAAAGTGTAAATCAATACGTATACATTGCACACAGCCACTTAATATTTATAAAATTAAATTTCTTCGAATTAAGCCGTTAAAATCAGAGTGACAAATATTACCAAGAATTCAATAAGGTGTACAGAGAATACGTAAGTCGCATTCTGTTCGCCTCGTGATTCCCGTAAGAGGAAATCCCCCCCCCCCCTTCTGCCGGTACGATCGGAGCCACTCTTCGTGTGGGGAATGATCGGGAATCATGAAAACAGAGGTTATATAACTGCAATAACATATGTAGCCACTTTTCGTGTAGTGAATCATAACTGCAGTTACATATTATCTGTTAACCCGATTACATTCTTGGTATTACTTCACTTCGTTGAAGTCGAAATGACGAAATTAGCCAACGGCTTCTCAGTTTAGCCCGGGTGAAAATGAGTCAAGTTTAACGAGGGCCCCCGAGCAGAGGCGAAAGAAGAAAATTTTGGGTTTGTTTTTAATATTATTATATTCTGAAAAGGAAACAGCCTTGAAAAATATACCTGTTATTAAGTGAAAAAACAAGTTCGCCAAGAAGTTGATTATATTATTTCGTGCCCGTATTCCATGAATTAGTAATAAACCTTAAATTTGAGTTAAATATTACTTCTGGCCATACACAGCTTCGATAAGTAAGTGCCACACTTATTTATTACTTCTTACTCGCAATAGCGTGGTAGCCCTTGGCCATAGTGGGCCGTGACTCACATTTATTTTGTTGCAAATTTTAAATGTGTAATACAAATTGAAATATAATCCCCCCATTCTTCCCCCATGATTTTAGCTGGGGTTAGCTCTCAAAACATACAACGGAACTACACGAGTAACGTACGTGAATTTAGCTCTCAAACACCTAAAACATACATGTGGTCAGAAATTTATATACCGGTGCTCCAAGCGAATCAAAAGCCTACTACACCGGTGGTCTCATCAGAATGCCCTACGCCAGCGTCCACAAGCCCGGACAGGTGACAAAACCAGCATGGGTAGCAGAACCCCACTACTGATGGTCGCACCCTCGACGCAAGCTGCTCATTCCAGTAGAAGGTGCAGCAATGGGGCGACCAGCTCGCCACTTCGCACACAGCAGTGGAATAGAGAGCGGATGCTCTAGCAACGCCAGCCGACACCCCACCTAGAAAGGTAAGGAGCCGAGCACACAGCAGCCCGCATAACCCGGCACAGCTGGCACCGGAGATCCCGGTGGAACCCCAAAAGGCCGGGAGATGGGACCGCCCTGCCCTCATACGGAGGCCCACAGCCCCCCAGCAGGCTACTCAATCCGCCGAAGCAGCCAGGTTGCCTGGCCCCTCTCCGTTAGCCTGGGCCGAAGCCCAGTATCCAGCCCACACCTGACCGAAGTCGGAGGTGGAGATAGGACCATTTGGGCAGAGCTAACACCTCCCAGTGCGCCACCGCCCTTATGGGTTACAAGAGCCGGACCCCGACTCCCCGGTAAAACCACCAGTTATTGCACACTCCGACCCCTTGAGGGCCACCTCAAACATACAACCGAACTACACGAGTTACGTTACGTGGTTTTAGTTCTCAAGCCGCGAACGACGCGCGGATTCCTGCAATTGCGGGGGCGGAGTTGCCAGATTAAAAATTGGGAAACTAGCCCAAAATCTCGCCGAAAAAAAAATTGTTCTCTCTTCGATACAGACAATAGGCGTCTCAATAAAAGCAGATCAGCGAGTCCCCAAGGAGTAATAGCACTGAGAGCGTAGAATGGAAAGCTAGGTTTTATTTAGTCCTTGTCTCTTGGTTTTGAAGCGGTGCCGAAAATAAGACCACATTTTAGGCGGTAAAAGTTATATAAAAGTTAAAAAAAAAGAATTTTACCTTTATATCATATAAAATTTATCATTTACTTCGACCAGGACGAACACGTGTGCAAAGGCTTGTCTCTTTTGTAAAAGCATGGTGAACGTGAAACGCAAAATCTGTTTTACAAGTCGGATTGAAGTTGGTTACCAGTTGAATTGGCAACCCTGTTACTGCCCGAACGAAAATATTTCAGATCAGTGACTACGTCATGGGAGAAGCGAAAGGAGAGCGGTGTTTATTGAGACAACTATTCCAGCCCAAGGTAATCGCTGTTACCTGATGATTCAAGCAATGAACTACGAAGGCACGTTAGCCTTTGGTAGTGGTATCATGGAAGGTAGATAGCCTTTTGAACGATAATGGCATTGCCCAACATAGTAGTACGAATATTTATCGTCGTACATAATAGCGTATTATGAACAGTAAATTTTAATAGAAGTAAACATTTTTTATTTGACGACGTACATTGCGCAATAGCGTTCCCAAACCGCCCATCTGGCAACACTTCCGGCGGCGTCCAAATCCCTCTTTCAATATTTCTTTCCACCCCCATATAGGGGGCCGAAATAAAACACTTATTGTTTCTAGGAGAATTCGCTCGACACTTTCACATTCAATTTGATTTCAATCGGTAACAGAGGTGAGTACATTTCAAGATTTTGCATCAAAAATGGCTTAATTTTATCAATCTTATTACTAGCAGTCGGATATTAAGATGAAACCATTTGAATGTTACGATTTATATCAGTTTTAGATCGGTTTCCCTTTCGTTCGGTTTTTGGTAGAAGAATTTTCATATTTTAGGGATAAAACTATAATCTGTATTCCCAAATTTTTGTTTCAGCATTTTTTTAATAATTCTTTAGTCAATAAATACTAAACATAACGAACCAACTCAAAACTTTACATTTGGTCAATTTTTAAATGTCTTCCTTTTAAAACTTCAATATTTAAACTTGGTTTCCTCCGTAGAAAATATGAAAGAGGAATAGCAACTCTTAACTTTGACATGTTTGTAAATTGTATCTCGAGGTTGTAAAGTTTTACACGGGTAAGAACCTACCTACGAGTATGAATGACCGAAGCCTAGAATGGAAAACTGTATTCCCGTCGCACCTACGGTAACGTACCTCGAGCTTAAACTTTTACCTAAGCCTATAGCGCCATCTTGCGGCAGACAGTGTTACTAGATTAAAATGAAATTGAACGCCTTTCCTTGTTTCATTGTAAAAACTATAAAAACACGTGGCGTGCCTACAAGTAGTAGACGAAAATATTTTCTTAATTTCAAACTATTTCTGCTAGATGTGTATACTGTATTAAGTTCAATTGTTTAATGTTGCCAAGTCTACCCCATAATTTCCATCCTCCTAGCTTAGTTTCAATTTCAATAACCGAGGTTAAAGTCATAACATTACCCGAAGTACTCGTGAAGTGATAAATCTACCGAGTTGCTATTTCTCTTCTATATTTTCTATGATTTTTCATTTAATTTCTAGATTAAAAAAATAATAAAAATAAAAACCAAATAAAAAGAATTACAATCGTAAAAATTTTCGGTTCGTTTCGACATAAGTTAATACTTTATTTTTACATGAGTGTGTCACTTCTCTATCTTTCACGTGTTAAATATTAACTGAGAGCCGTTTTCAGAATGAATACACATTTAAAGTAGACTTCAAACTAAATCATTAGGCCTAATGCTTTTTTTTTTCAAAATGAAAATTGTAAAATTCAAAATACTTTCTCCGTAACTCAAAATGCAAAATGCATTTTGAAAATTGGTTTTTTTAAACGTAAAATGTAAAATGGTTTTTCAAAATGCAAAATGTTTAAAAAAATGCATAGCTAGTTTGTAATTATTAATTAATTAATTAGTAATTAATTAATTATAATTACTTACTAATTAATTATTATTGCTAATGAGTAAGTGAGTAACTATAGAAGTATCGCCATCTATGATTGTTTTGGAGTAAATAGCAGACGAACTTTCTCTAAAAGTGCTGCGATGATGGTACCAGAGTAAAAACATTTTCAAAAAGCATTTGGAAATTGTTTTTCCACATATCAAACTCACAAAATGCAAAATAAATTTTGTTGAAAATGCATTTTGAACAACCCTGTCAGTTAGAAGCGCTTTCCTTTTCAAGTATGACGTCATTTGTACGTCACGCCACTCAGTGCCGGCCCGATTATGAAGATGGCGCCCCCCTTGCCTCCCCCTAATATAAAAATATTTTTTCCTTTATGTTTCTTTACCACTGAGGCGCCCCCTGAGACTTTGCGCCTGCAGCGGCCGCTCCGTTCGCCCTATGGTCGCCACTCACAGCTATCAGCAATTACCGGAACTAACTGTCACAATAATTATAACCTTATCCTTTCGAAGGTAATATGCCCAGCCCCGCAACTACCGTTTTCCTTTTATTGTTCGGTCGCTTCTACATTTTGCGTCATGCCAACCTTAATAAATCATAGCCAATGGCGTAGCTAGAATGGGTGGAAACAGGAGCGGATATCATCAATATACAGGGTGTTTCCCGAGGTTACGCGAACATTTGAAGGAGTTGTAAAATATCGCCCAACAAGAAAAACCACCAATACTAGCGCGATCTATCGGTTAAATTTAAAGAAAGCGGAAATCTAGAACAAACCACGTGACCCTGTCTTGCCATGTGACCTTGTCCGTGCTTAGCCGGAAAAGAGCGCCGGAAACTGTTCTAAATTCCGATTCACCCCTTATTTCCACCCCTCAGATATAGCGAGGCCGTTTTTTTTAGTCTATAGGGGAAAGCGTTTGTACGCTCAAGCATAGAGGAGTCATGTCCTGGATGAAATCTTTTATTGGTCCATGGCTGCAGCAAGCACGGGGATGTGCCGGTTCGGGTACCTTTCCTGGTAGAGACGTTGATCAGCCAAAGCATTGCCATCCACTAGTCCATACACGAAATGAATATCTGCCAGTTCTGCCGAAGTGAACTCCATTGTTGCAGTTTAAAAATACTGTTTAAGTTTACGTTTTTACGCTTGTTACCTTGATTTGTTTACAAAGTCCTTTTTTACCTATCACAGGAACCCAAACCTTAATGTTCGCATTTCCCTGCTGCTTGGCTTTGCGCTTATTGCAGCCTACTTCCAGGAGCTAGTAGGCCACACTTTGAAGCTATCTGGCGCTCTTTTCACTCATCGTAGGAAAATGGGGAAAAACAGGCATACTTCTCAACTCACCCCCTACCACTCCTTAAACTTTTTGCATAACCTTTGAAAAACCCTGTATACGTTAAATTATAGAAATTTAGCTACATGTATTTTTTATGGGATGTATAATTTAGGTGAAAGTTCACTAAGAAGAGTTTTCTAAATATAGTAATAATAAATGGTTCGCTGAAGACGTTATTGTTTCGCTATTTTGAATTTTGGCTTCCTTTGCCATTAATAGATGGCACCACGCTCTCCAGTTGCCATCTCAAATGACGAGGGCCTTTTCATTATACAGTTGGCAATGATAATGGAGTTGAGAATAATATAGAGCCCCTGACCGGATTTTAATAATAATAATAATCAGCTAGGCTATTACACAAGGCACCACCTTAGGCCTAAGTCATCGAGCCCTGCAAGCCACGCGAGCCAACAGCTATCTACACTAACTATTACCGTTAACCCAGGAGCAACAAGTTTTTATGGAAGGGGAAACCGAAGAGCTCGGGGAAAAACCCGTTAAATAAGTGGGGAGAGAACTTGCAAACTCAACGCGGAAGGAGTTGCTCCGAGATTTCACCCAGTGCCATAGCCTCTAAGTTTACCATTAGTGGCAGTGGCACTGAAAATCAAGGACCTTTATGAAAGTACGCCTGGCGCCTTCTGTTGACAATATTAAACCGCCTTTGACAGAGCATTAATGTCTCGTGGACTTGCACGCGCGCGCAGTCTGGCGCGAGACGTGAATGCAGTGTAGAAGGTAAATGATAAAGTTCCTTGATTTTCAGTCCCGTTGCCACTAATGGTAAGCTTAAAGCCTATGGAGAAAAGCCGCTCTGGGGCTCTATATTATTCTCAACTCAATGGCAATGATAGAGCTGCTTTGGTTTAAAAACTTTGTGGCGCCATCTCGTAAGAATTTATGAAAAGACCTCTAATGGCGTTATCCCCGTGAAAGGATCTTCTATATTATCAACTGTGTATCTATACATTGACGCTTTTTATGAAATATGTTTCAGAAATGTTGGGTCAGAAAATACTGGAGATTGTTGCCATTACCCTAGCACTTCTCGCCCTGCAAAGCGAGTCTTACGTAGTACGAACCAAATATGGATTACTAAGAGGACGCAAAACGCAAGCTCCCAATGGCAAAAATGTGGTGGAATTTCTGGGAGTTCCATTCGCGAAGCCACCATTGGGCGAGCTCCGCTTCCTGTCCCCCGTGGCGCCAGACGCCTGGAATGGCACCTTAAACGCCACTTCGTTCCCCAACTCTTGCATGCAGAGGACCAACGGCGCCATTGAAAGATATTTGGAGGACGTGGCCCCTTTTGTGCCAAAGAGCAAAATCACGGAAGACTGTCTGTACTTGAACATGTGGATGCCCGACCGCGGCGACACGGAATCCAACCCCGCTTCCGCATTGCCAGTCATGATTTTCTTCTACGGAGGCGGATTCGTTTTCGGGTCCATCGCGGTGGAGGGGTACAACGGTGGGGTTATCGCGACGGAGGAAAACGTCATCATGGTCACCGTCAATTACCGGGTGGCTTCCCTCGGATTTCTGTCGCTGGATGACAAAGAAGTTCCGGGGAACGCCGGTCTACTCGACCAACAGATGGCCATGCAATGGGTCAGCGAGAACGTCGTCAAGTTTGGTGGGGACCCCAAGAGGGTGACCATCTACGGCCAGAGTGCCGGCTCCGCCTCGGTTAACTTTCACTTGCTGATGCCAACGAGTTGGGATTACTTTACAAGTAAGTGTAGCTATGCTGGCCATTTAAGTATTTGGGTTCTACTCTTATAATAAATATTTGAGTAAGACGATGTAGCAGACGATGTCATGACGTAGGGAAGGTGAGGCTTCGCGAGCAGTCTTGGAAATAAGGAATTTTTTAAAACTAGTCCTTAGGATTATTGACCACTATTTTCTAAAAAATAAACTGGTCCTTAGGACCAGTGACCCTTACCATGATTATTTTTATGGAATGTGAAATGTGGATAGGTCTAGACTCTAGAAACCATATAAATGTTTATAATTCAAGAAGGCGCGAATCGTGAATCGCGCCGCGTGGTGTTTTACTTCATTATTCATTGTAACTTAATACCACTACTAAAGGTTGCTGGTAACTTCGTAAGCCCTTCATCTCTAGTGTGACGTTTATTGTGTTAGAAAGAAAAAAGTCGGAGTAGAAATTGGAAAAAAGCTTGAATTTTTAAACTGGTCCCGCCTCAATGCCCATAAAAAAAGTGAATTATTAAACTGGTCCTACGGACCAGTGACCCCCAGTATTTTAATTAAAAAACTGGTCCAAGCAATTAATAAACTGGTTTTGGACCAGTGGACGTGTGTTATTTCCAAGACTGTTCGCGAGATAGAAGAAAGGGAATTTGGAAATCGATCCATTCGAAACTATTTCTTTTTTACGTAGGTTACAAATTATGGGCGTTTACAATTTTCTTAAATTTTAATTTTTAAATGAAATTTTGAACCAAAGAAATACAAATTAACCGGCAAAATATCAACACTTCAACGCATGTTCGAATTTTATTTTTTTTTGATTGAACATTTCGGTGTCAAAATTATTTTGCGGAAATGAAAATTCGCGGAGATATTAATTTCATAAAATTAACGTTATTTAGCGTTACTAAAATTCAACCCGCTTAATTGTAGTAGGTGAAGTAGGATACGCGATGGAGGCAAAATACCAACGCATGTCCGTCTTTTTAATGTTTTTTGGATACTTTAGACGATACTGAACATTTCTGTGTCAAAATTAGTCATAAACTAAGTATTGGCGCCTAACGGCGCCACCCCAACCCCATTCTTGCTAATCACGATGGGCCGTCTAGACAAATATACTTTGTCTCCACCCAATATTCCACAAACGGAAAATTTCGTGTTTCCTACTACACCACAAACGGAAAAGTAACGCTAGAAAACGTTAATTTCAATAGAAAAAGTTAATTTTCAATAGAAAAATTTAATTTTCAATAGAAAAAGTTAATTTTTAATAGAAAAATTTAATTTTCAATAGAAAAATTTAATTTTCAATAGAAAAATTAAATTTTCAATAGAAAAAATTAATTTTCAATAGAAAAAGTTAATTTTCAATAGAAAGAGTTAATTTTCAATAGAAAAAGTTAATTTTCAATAGAAAAAGTTAATTTTCAATAGAAAAAGTTAATTTTCAATAGAAAAAGTTAATTTTCAATAGAAAAAGTTAATTTTCAATAGAAAGAGTTAATTTTCAATAGAAAGAGTTAATTTTCAATAGAAAAAGTTAATTTTCAATTGAAAGAGTTAATTTTCAATAGAAAAAGTTAATTTTCAATTGAAAGAGTTAATTTTCAATAGAAAAAGTTAATTTTCAATTGAAAAAGTTAATTTCAAAAATTAATATCTCCACGAATTTCTTTTTCCGCAAAATAGTTGTGACACAGGAATGTTCAGTATCGTCTAAAGATTCCGAAATCGGACATGCGCTGGTGTGTTAATATTCAACCGAACCTTATATTTATATTGACTGTTTACGGTAAATTGGAAAGAATTATGCCCCAATTTTGTCATAGTTCGCTTTTCCGCATACAGATTTCACCAAAAATTAACTCTATTTCGAAGCAACCACGCATACATGTAAAAACTGTATGCCTGATTTATTTTTTCAAAGTAAAAATGCAGTGGTGATGTCTTTGTAGGAGCGATATTGCAAAGTGGATTCATCACTGACCTCTGGGCGTTGTCCCCGAAAGAAAAAAACGACGAGAATGGTTGGAAGCTGGCGGAATTCGTCAGCTGCAAGAAGCAAACGGTCAAGGAGACATTGGTCTGTCTGCAGAGGGTCAAAGCCGAGGATATTCTGGACAACGAACCATTTAACGGGTATAGCCAGAGGGTCTTCGCGCCAGTGATAGACGGCATTCATTTGAAGGAAATGCCGCATGACCTTTATCGACAGGGAAAGGTCAAACCGTGTAATATTATGGCGGGAACTCTGAAGGACGAAGCCAGACCCATGTTGGCGCTGATCTCAGCCTTCGAGGTTAACATCAAGGATCCCAAACCGTCTTACAAAGCCATCACGAGATTGTTCAAAAAAGACGACAAACTTCTAGACCATCCGGCTCTTTTGAAAATGGCCGAATACGCGTATACCGGTCTGCAGGTTAACAATGACCCTCATTACGTCATGGAGACGTTAACGTCCATTTTGAATGACCATATTTACATTTGCGCTATGAAAGATCTCTTGGAACCTTACGGGAAACTTTCGCGGGAGAAGAAACTCAAGGTCTACACGTATCTGTTGAGTTACAGACCTTCTTGGTTAAAAGCTCCGAAATGGATGGGCGTCGGCCACGCGACTGATGTCCCCTTCACCTTTGGACACGCTCTCAATACTATCAGGAATCGTTTCCATAATGGGACAGTGTTACCCGAAGATGTGACCTTCAACAAGCGACTCCTGCGATATTACGCCAATTTTGCTAGGACTGGGTAAGATATATTTCACAGTTCAATAAATCTTTTACTTTGTTCTCCCTTTCAAAGCCAAGCGGGAATTTGGTTAGTTACCAGATTAACCTGGCTAGACAAAGAAGCTAACTACAATCCAAGTTCAAGTCAAACCAACTTAATTTCGTTTGAAATTTCAAAAGGGTAAAAATGCCTCAACGGAAAACTACCTTGGTAGTTTGTCCATGGATAGACCTAACCCCCACTAATTGGAGATCAAAGTTTAGCAACTCGACCTTTGAAAGAAATTCTGAATAAGAACCCTAACGTGTTTTTACGTTTTTTTAATTCCAATCATGGATATCGAACTGCATGAGGTTCGTTATGACGTTGGTCATTTTCTTCACCGGCTAAAACTAGTACTGTCGGAAACATTTTGCGTCAACGAGAAACGCCTGTCCCCTGATTGGCTTAATTGTTTACATAAAATTACATTCTTACCCCGGATGGTAGAAAGGGTATTTATACAGTTCGATATTCATCTTTGAAATGAAAACCGAGATTTTTGGCTACTAGAACACAACCCTTATTTCTTGCACCGTTTTAAACGCAAGCAGCAACATTGTTCCAAAAATTACTACCTTTTTAGAGTATTGCGCATACCACTGGTAAATAATGGTATAAATGATAAATAAAGTTAAATATCGGTAAATTTTGGTTTATAGTGAAAATATCAAATAGTGTACTACAATCAAGAAACTAATTAAAAAAACAAAATTTATCAATTTTAAGTTCTTAAGGTTTATTTACAACACACTGTTTCGAAAAACTCTAACCGAGTTATTGAGAATCTTTCCGTTTCAACTGCAGAGGGTCACTAGCAAACTAACGTATAATCTAATGTTCATAAAAACCACCTATGGACTATAATGCAATTAAATTACGCGTGCACTCTAAGAAATTGGAGTGTTGTTTCAAACCGATTTAACACTATTTGAAGAGACGAAATTTGACGCTGTAAGGACTGTTTTATTACCCACTTTTAGGGTCTATCAAACCCCTATTAATACCTTCACGATATATTTCTTATAAATTCGGTGTAAAAAATGTGATTAAAAACTCACTTTCCACACTATTTAGACACTTTTTAAACATTCTTTGTTTGTGACACAAAATATTTCCAATAACGGTGTAATAACACACCTTTAAAGAGTCATTTTGCACATTGTAAGCGTTAAATCACACCTTTAAAGTTGTTAATACGGCCATTTAAAAAGTAAAATCACACCCGTGAAGGGTTTCAAAGCCCTTTCAAAGAGTTATATGACACCTTTAAATATTAAAATCACACTTTTAAAGGTGTAAATGCGCACTTTAAAAGATAAAAATTGCAACTGATGAGAGTTGAATCACACCTCTAGAGCTGTAAATTCGTTCTTTTAAAGAGTAAAATCACACTTTTAAAGGTGTAAATGCGCATTTTAATGGATAAAAATTCCCTGCGCGGTACTTATGAGCCTAGGGTGAAACCGGTCTACCGCTAGAAATTGACGGCTTCTAAAATTCATTTTGCGCGTGAAAATACCTCATTATGTTATGGTCAAAAAATCACGCAAAGAAGGCTGTGTGCCCAAGACATGTACCTGTAGTGTCGCGCAGTAGCGTAGCCAGGATTTTGTTTCGGGGGGGGGGGGAGGCACACCATTGAAAAAAAAGTAAAAAAGTAAAAATATTTGTACGTACGACCATACGTTTCCCCCCTGTGCCCCCCCCTGGCTACGCCACTGGTGTCGCGCGCTAAAACGTCATTTCAAAATCCGTCAATTCTGGCTATTTTAATTCCATTTTAATTTGTTTTTGACTCGAAGATATATTTGTTCCGAGTTTCGCGTTTTAATTTTATCCTCGAAGACCTATTGGTCCCCGTATTTCGTCAGTTTTATCATTACTTTAAATTTGTTAGGGTTAGCTTTTTTGCCACCTTTTTACTATGGAATTTTCTCCTTTTGCGTGTCGTATAATCTAGTGGTTTGAGAGGTCGTTAACTGGCTGCCTTTAGTCAGAAGGAACCGTTTTCTGAAAAATATTTTCGTTGAGACCGTACGTCAAGTATAATTTTGCTGGACGTTTGTGTGGTATCTTCAAATTCATTTTGCGCGTAATAAAAGCGGGTAAATATGCCTGCTGTACCTCACAACGTAAAGGTATTGTCACGGGCAAAAACGTAATTTTTAACTACCTCAAGTGTGCAAAGGTTTAATTATCATTTCCAAGAATACAAATAATTTTGGTAAAATATTTAAAATGTTCTTAAATATTTTATCGTTTCTTTCGTAATTAATGGGCCACAGAACCTTTTGATTTTTGGGCAACAGAATAAAGTGTTTTCGGGAGGGTTGGTATGTCTGAGACAGTTGACGGAAAAGAACTAGGTACTTGAAATTCGGCAATAGTCTTCAAACGATACTCTGGACCTTTAATTTGAATTTTTATACATAAAACAATAGAATATCAGCTAGCCCATTGTGTTTAAAGTCAGTTAAATTAATTCGTCGTTAGACACACATCACGTTGAAACCGTAAACGCATGATGGAACGCATCTAAATATTCGGTGAATATTTATCTCACGAGGTGTAACCGGGTGTAACGCCTTCGTCTGCTAGGGTAACAATGGGGGTATAAAAACAAGATGTACAGCCAACATTTCGCTTTAAAATAGGAGATTATTATCACATGACTTGGGCCAAGAAAACATAGAAAGACACACTTGGAATGCCCATCGCAGCCTAAGCTGTTCAAACGATAGGCACACACGCGGGGCGGGGCCTAGCTCCATTGACGTCGCTGTCTTTACCGTCACTAAACGGAAGTTCTAAAAGTCGTCAGCTTAAGAAAGCAAGGCTTAAGGTAGACGCGGAAAATGGCAGAGAAAAGGAAGTCAGTGTAACAATATTTAAAACCAATTGATATACATATATCTTTTCGATGAAAAACTATGTAATATTAAAATTAGTGAAATTAGTTTGAAAGCTAAACAATTTTTAGAAAAATGTAACAAACATATACTTAAAGATAACGAAGACGTTTTTGTCGGTTTTCAAAAACATTTAGTGGTAGGCTTAAAAGTCATGGAGGAACGGATTTTTAATTATTAGTTTGGCTTTTGTGGGAAAAATGTAGGAAACTTTTTAAACTTTACAAAAGAACGTCAGACTTCATGATTGTCTACAACGAAGAAGTAATTTATGCTTTAAGATTTGTCAAATTTCTACCATCAAATCCATTATCTCCTCGCTAACTTTTCCCTAGAAATAGCAGACGCTAATTTCCGGAATTGTTTTTTTTTTTTCAAATTTCAATCGAATTACAACAACCAATCAGGCGCTTAAATGACATGACGTAATAAACTCGCGAGTTTTAGTCATGCCTACGGTGTGTGTCTATCGTTTGCGGCTAGGTTCTATGGAGCGATGGGCATTCCAAGTGTGTCTTTCTATGTTTTCTTGCTTGGGCGGATCACATTTTTTCACGACTTAGAGTCTTTGACTAGTATAAAATATTTTCATTGATAATATCATCAAATCATATGTAACATAATTACTCATAAGTATGCCACTGTACCTTTATTCCATTCAAAAATCTTCACTAACGGTTTGTTTCACCACGAACCTTTTTATTAATCCTAGTAATTTTGGAAGTCAAACTATTGGCTACTAAAATATGTATTTAAGCCAATGAAAAAACTCTAAATTGAGAAGGAATTTTTGGTGTCAGAATTTTAGTCAGCCCAATATAGCTTTATTGAAATTTATAAACGCGATCGGTTTGTGCGGATGAAGTTAAATAATGAGTAGTTTAGAAAAAGAAAAGGTTGGGGAAAATGACTAATAAGTGATCGCTTTCCGAAAATGGAACAAGTCGTCGAATTGGGATATTCCACCAGCGTTTTTAAAACCCATATCAAGCCTAGAAGAGTTGGCATTTCATTAATTTGCAAATTAATTACATTAACAGAACTTGACACTATATTGTAGTTCATTTTAGCTCCTAAGAATTGGTTGTTCACTAAAATAATGGCCGTCGATTTATCAGACGTAGAGATAATTGTGCGATGGCATAATCGGCATTTGAGATTCGATGACGTCAAATATTACGTCAAATATTACGCTAGTGGCATACTTATGAGTAATTATGTTACATATGATCAAATGACGAATTAATTTGAGATATACATTCTGAATCAGATAATTTATAAGCTCTACAAGCATGTTGTGATTTTTTTTTAAAAATAAAATAGGATCGGTGATTGATGAATTTATGATACGCCATATTTGTCATTATTTATGTACTAGAACATTTTTCACTAGTCAAAATGACTACTGAGCTCCAGATTTCGATTAATTTTAGTAGTCAGAGCATTTATTTTAGTAGTCAAACTGAAGAGTGAGCCCCAGATTTCGATTAATTTTAGTAGTCAGAGCATTTATTTTAGTAGTCAAATAATTAGCCTTGAAAAAGGCTGTTTAAAAAATTAGCTTAAAACAGCTAAATAGCCTTGAAAAAGCTGTTTGATTATTCTAGCTATGAATAGCTATAGTGCCATATGTCCAACCCCGAAGGAGCCAGGCTAGCCTCACGAGCAACTTCTCATCTACATAAATGCAGATTGCAGTATTAAGTATTGTAAATAATTCATGGAAATTTAATATTTACCATTATCTACCATTATTTATCACTTTTCCCATTATTTTTGATTTAAATATCACTAAGGAACAATGAGCGGCCAGGATCATAATTTGTACGTCCATCCTCTGTGTATTAATACTTCCAGAAGCCCATCATAAGGTCCCCATAAGGTATAGGCCAATTTTTTGACGATCACATACCCGTTATTAAGAGGTAGATATTCAAAATCTGCACCTCCAAGTGGCTACGTCATCAACTATGCATTTCTGAAATAAATTTCGCTACTGCCCCATCGTCGTACGTTAATTGTCTTCTCGCATGGACAATGCCGTAAACATGGAGCTATATGCTAGTCCTTTACTTATGGGGACCTTATGATAGGCTTATGATACTTCCTATAGAAATTCTGAGTTGTTTTTTACTAAAGCACCTATTTTTTCTTAGTAAAATCTCCCCAAAAATAACTGCTTTTGATTTATGTTATTTCTACGTTAAAGGGATCCTAGTATTTCACCTACGGGAAGTATGGAGAAGGTACAATGGCCGGAACACACCGCAGACAACGAAGAATACCTCGTCCTTTCGCCCAACACGACGGCCGTCGGTACGAAATACAGGAGTAAAATATGCCGATTTAGATCTGAAATCCTCCCGGGATTATTAGAAATAATTAAACGCAACGATAACAGTACCAAGATGGCAAGTTTGTAAACATTTTCCACATAAGTGTATCGGCCCTTATCTTCGCCATGTATAAAGTTTACTGATACCATTTCTAGAATTACCATTCGTTTTTCGTGCGCGTCATAAACCCGTTCTTTACAAGCAAGTGGCGGCTCGACGTGAAGTAGCTCTTTTTTCAATATATGTCGCTAGCGTAGGAATAAAAAAGGCGGTACTTATAGGTACCCCTCGCGTTGATTGGATCGTTTGTAAATTGGTCAATAACATAAATTACAGCAATTATAAACCATATTTTTACATGGGATACATAATTTAGGTTAAAGTCCACTAAATAGAGTATTGTTTTTCTAACTATAATACTCTAAAATTTATCTCTGACGACGTTATAAACTTATAATGTGGCTATTTTAAATTTTAGCTTCCTTTGCTATAAATAGATGGCACCACGCTCTCCAGTTAAGTCCCGTTTTTCGAAGAATCGGATAGATTCATGGTCATATCTAATAACAGGGGCCTTTTCATAATACAGGTGGCAATGATAGAACCGCCACTTGCTTTAAATTGCTAATTTCATCGATAGAGGCGCTTATCGTTTTGGGTATGAGGACATTTGAACGTTATTTCTATTTCATCCAAGCGGCGGATTTTGGAAGCTGATGAATAGAATTGGGGAAGCAGACTATATATACTTTAACAGGGTTTCCATGTATTTTTACTATCGGTTATTTATTTAACACCAAAATGTTTACGGCAACCCAGTTTTCCAGTCATTGAACAACAGTTTTACTTAGCATCTTTTGATACAATAGAACGATAAAAACTTGTGGAGGTTAACGGTAATAGTAAGTGTAGGGAGCTATTGACTCGCGTGGCATGAAGGGCATTGTAACCGGGCCACCTGAGTTAATGGCTTTAAAAGTCGCTGGATGACTTAGGCCTAAGGTGGTGCCTTGGGTATTAGCCTAGCTGATTAAGTGCATGGAAACCCTGTTAAAATATCGCCTGCTTCCTAAATTCTATTCATCAGCTTCCAAAATCCGTCGCTTGTAGGAAATATGAATAACATCCATTCAACGTGAACAGATATCAGTAAATATTTAGACTAACTGACACACTTATGTAAAATATTATAGCCTTATGATGGATATATTGCCATACTCAAGATTTACTAAAAAATATGTGTAGTAACGACAGCTGTACTAGAAAATATAAATAATTAAAAATTAAATATATTAATGGTTTCGTTTACGTAAAAATGGGATCAAAATTTCAGACGGCTTTGAAGTAGGGAGATACAAATACACAATAAAGACGAGGCACTTTAAGCCTATTAACTTCAGGGACGGCGTTAGTGTGTCAGAATTTATAGCCCGGTGTACCTAGTAACAGAGACCATACCTTCGGAGGTCTATCATCATAGTGCCCTACGCCAGCGTACACGAACCCGGACAGGTGCTAAATCCAGCATGGGTAGTAGTACCCTATACTACTGACGGTAGCACCTTCGACGCAAACCACTCAACGCAGCAGAAGGAGCAGCAATGGGTGGACCAATTTCCTCTTCGCATACAGCAGTGGGATTAAGAGTGGATGCTATAGCAACTCCAGCCGACACCTACCTACGTAGGTAAAGAGTCAATCCCTTTGGAGAGAGCTCCTAAAGGGGAACGACGGGCACACAGCGGTCCACATAGCCCGGCACAGCTGGCACCGGATATCCCGGTGTGCCCCAAAAGGCGGGGAAACAGGACCAACGTGCCCTCATTCGGAGGCCCGCCGCCCCACAGCAGGCTACCCAATCCGCCAAGGCGACCAGTTTGCACGGATCCTCTCCACCGCTCTTATGGGTTACAAGAGCCGGTAAAAAATTAGCGAATAATTAAGATTTGGTTTTAGCTTTATTATCCCTTTTCTTAATGGATTAATCTACTTATCCGCTAATTTTATCATCCTTTATAATAATGAAGGTTGCAGATAACGTATTCCATGAATCAATTTAACCAGGAAACCATAACGCTACTTGGAATGAATATATGCCCATATCCCCGGTGGTATTTTGTGGGCGGAACAAGTCTATTTTCCTCCAAATCCTGAACTAAGGCCTCAGATTTAGAAGCGTGGAGTGAAGCAAATTGCTATCAAAATCCTGTGAGAGTTATCATAACATCTAACAAATTAAAGGCAGTCATGATAGGATTTCAAACATGTGTTACATAGTGCTTGGCACCTAGGAGCAGCAAACACAAGGGGAACGCAGCTATCCTTTAAACACGCTAACGCATTGTTGGGTACAAATTTCATTGGACGAGCCTTAACGCTGAACGTTTTACGGGCGGGGGGAAGACAATTTCCGAATTTTCCCCTTCCGACGGCAGCAGGCGCTAAAGCGTCTAACCAATGAAAATTGTACGCGAGAAAATCCACGACTTTTGACGGGTTGCGTTCTCCTTGTGTGGGGTGCTGTGTTTGTCACTCCTAGTTGGTACAAAGCGTAACAACCATTCGGTCTTTTGACTCTTTTTTTTGAATGAACTCAATGCAGTCTTTGTTTAAACCAGGTTTAACCGGCCCGGAAGAGATAATTAAAAATGCCGTTCTTTAAAATATGTTGATTTCCGAAACAACTGCTTTCAACCGTTTTTTAAGTTCTTTTATAACTTTTTTCTTATTCGTATTTTGGTCTATCAAAACTTTATAACATTATAATCAACTCTCCCAATGACCATATTAGCCTATCTCCAATGACCTTGACCTTGACCAAACTAACTAGCAAGCAGACGACAGAGCAAACGACACATTAGTCCGAGGGGCTACCACGGTCAGGTGGCCTGTACACCGATTACGCGTACTCAACACTGATAAAGGTACAGACTCTAAAGATTACGCGTCATCTCATTAGTACAGTCAAAGGTACGGGCTTGTACATCGATTACGCCGAGTGACTAGCCCCTCGCATTAGTCACGTGGTTTTATGAGAGGAGGAACTAACACTTGGCTTATAAGCTAAACCTACTATGTTCCGCCACAACGGCGGGGAATCGAAGCCGTTATTCATTCAAAGTAGTTTTATGGATTCCTGATTTTTAGGGGAATGGCCAAGCTTTTCCAAATATGGCCTTATTTCCGTATCAAAAGATTAACAAGACGTTCAATATACTAACACGTACCTTTTTTTGTCTTGAAAAAATAGCTTTTGACCCAAAAAGTTGAAACGAAAAATAACGCCAGGTGTTTGGGTTTGAATTTTCGCCGCCATCTTAGGGGCTGCCGCCAGCGCCCCTAACCCCGTATGAGCGAACTATCCTAACTTTTAAAATCGCGCAATTTAAGCTTAGGTCTCTTATAACTGGAACGCGCCGCGCGTGCAGAACAAATTTTTTGCGTCTTCAGCAGCGCGCGCATTTACGTTGTTTTTCCGTCTCACCGACTGCACACCAGGTGTCGCGGCGGAAGCGCGCTTTCCGATATCCCGAAATTTCTTTATTTTATTAAAAGTTAACCACTCAATATTTTTTGATGCTGTTTTCGCCATAAATTTTAGTTTTTAATGGGCTATAGGGCTATCTAACTGGTTAAAGCTTGACCGTTCCCCTTTAACCCCAATTAAGTCACCTCCGGCGACGCGTGGAGCGGAGCCTCCTAAAATTGCGGGTTAAGCTTAGGTTTCCTTTTTGCAGTATTTATCATGAATCTATTTATTTAAATACGTTAAATCAAGAATGTATTTATTTATACTCAGGGAGAATGAATATGTCGAGACTATCGACGGACACGTTGAGGCCCTAACCCCGTCACGCTAAGGGGGGATGGGGGGAAAGGAGGCGGTCTTATTTTTTGCGTCCTCGCAGCAGCGTTAATCGCATCGAAAAACGTAATTTTTAAGAACCAATGAGATTGCAGTATTATTTGATTTTATTAAAGTGGAGGAGCATATCGGGGGCCCAACGGGTGGAATTGGAGAAACGCCAAAAATAATCTCGACATATTCATTCTCCCTGAGAATAAATAAATACATTCTTGGTTAAATAGATTCATGTATTTATTTATTTATTTAATAATATTATTAGAAGTTATTCTTATAAATGAATTATAACAAATAATTTATTATTTAATTATAATAATATGGCAAACACTGACTCAGGTTTTCTTCCAAATTATCACCGTGGCTTAGCTCTTCAGAGATTGTTTGTATGTTTAAATTGTTTAAAACCTCACAGACACTCGATAGAATCGCTTTCAAAAGATCGAAGTTACATTAATTCATTTTTTTATGGTATAAATATTAATAATTTAACTATGTTGCCCTAAAATGACATCATTTCCGCATTCGTTCTTATTGGCTTAAAAAGTAAATCACTCGTATGACGCGGAAATAGGCGGAGTATACCCATAATACAGTGGCTAATGATAGAGTTGAATATTCATGGCTCATAAGTAACGTAATAAACATAAGTATTTCATGGCCTAGAACGAATTCGGTTAATGATAGTTTGTCGTGGAGTGATTGCGAAATATTTAGTTTCCGAACAGAAAACTCGTCCCTTCCTACTCTTTCCGTTGGCAAAATAGTTAGTTAGTTTGATGGTGAGAATTACGAGCGTACACGTGTTTAGGTTGGAAATTCGAAAAAAAACCCTAACTTTTGAAAAGGAGCCAGTGTTTATAATGGTTATTTTTATCTTCCGATTCAATAATTCATCATTATTTTCCAAAAGTAAGCGTTATTTACACTTTTGAAAGCATTTCAATTTTCAAAAGGCCTTAGCTGATCCGTCGAAAAGGCTGCAAGCGGACCGTCGGCGATTTCCGGGGTTCCTCCAAATACTAGGGGCAGTTCGCGGAGAGTTGTCAGTCCGTTGGTACGTTGTCATTGGCGAAACACTCTACAGACTATCATTAAAAATTTGCACTGGGTGAAAAGTGTCATACTTATGTTTCTTATCCACTTATGGTACGGCTAAGGTTGATAGCGAGCCGCATTTTTTAACTTCAGGGGGAGCTAAATATTAAGCAGCGTGCGTTTTCAAATATCACGCTTTTACAAAACTTGTATGCCGTGGCTCTATGTATTACAGTCAATATTACTACTTGTATAGCAAATCGCTGAACAGGTTTTATTTAAGCGTCTATTGATGTATCAGTTACATTCAGTCTTGGAAATAAGGAATTTTTAAAAACTAGTCCTTAGGATTAGTGACCCCTATTGTCTACAAAAATAAACTGGTCCTTAGGACCAGTGACCCTTACCATGATTTTTTTTCTATTGGTCCCATTGTAAATAATTTTTTATGGAATGTGAAATGGAGAATAGGTCTAGACTCTAGAAACCATATAAATGTTTATAATTCGAGAAGGCGCGAATCGTGAATCGCGCCGCGTGGTGTTTTACTTCATTATTCATTGTAACTTAATACCACTACTAAAGGCTGCTGGTAACTTCGTAAGCCCTTCATCTCTAGTGTGACGTTTATTGTGTTAGAAAGAAAAAAGTCGGAGTAGAAATTGGAAAAAAGCTTGAATTTTTAAACTGGTCCCGCCTCAATGCCCATAAAAAAATATAATTATTAAACTGGTCCTACGGACCAGTGACCCCAGTATTTTAATTAAAAAACTGGTCCAAGCAATTAATAAACTGGTTTTGGACCAGTGGACGTGTGTTATTTCCAAGACTGGTTACATTATATGTTAAATGCAATGTTGCCACATCTTTTCATTGAGCCAGGGTTTAAAAACTATAGGTGCATTTTGCACCGTTAATGCCACCTAGGAGCAACAAACACAGCACCCCACAGAAGGAGAACGCAACCCGTTTATTATGTTACATATGATGGCTTAAATAGATTCATGCATGTTCTTAATCCAAGTTTTGACAAATTCACTCACAAGTGTATAGCATCATTCTCAAGCTAGGTATGGATTCCAGGCTAAAGTTATTCTCTTTAGTTATTCGCAACCGAAACGAGTCTAGATGGCGCCAAGCTGCGTCGCCATGCTCTTCCGAGGTTCCGAGCAGTTTCGGAATAAGTATTTTTATTAAATTGGTTCTAGGGGCTACTAACCCCTAGCGTATTGAATTATCAAAGTGGCCCTTGAGACCACTGACCGAGCCACTGACCCATTTGAAAAAAATTGTAATTATTTTAATTAATTTAATTGTAATTAACTTTTTAATGTAAGCCTAACTGCTGGTTCTTAACTTATTATGTTGTGCAAATTATAGGAAGGTACACAATCATTTAAGAACATCCTTAGTTTTAAAATTTGCTAGTACTTCAGAAATTGCGTAAAGTTAGTTTCATTAAATTTCGTCTATTACTAATAATTTTAAACTGGTGCCTCAAAATCATTATATAAAATCATCTCTGCCATAAGCAGATATAAAAGGTGGAGGCAAGAATGTATTTATTTATACTCAGGGAGAATGAATATGTCGAGATTATTTTTGGCGTTTCTCCAATTCCACCCGTTGTCCCCCCCCCGGTATGCTCCTCCGCTTTAATAAAATCAAATAATACTGCAATCTCATTGGTTCTTAAAAATTACGTTTTTCGACGCGATTAACGCTGCTGCGAGGACGCAAAAAATAAGACCGCCTCCTTTTTCCCTCCCCCCCCCTTAGCGTGACGGGGTTAGGGCCTCAACGCAGAGATCCTGGCAGTTATAGAGATGCGAAACTCCCTATACCCTAAGCAAACCAGTTTTTTTCAAATTTTTGCCGATCGCAGCGACGCCTGTACGTGGGGAGTAACCGCAGAGATCCAAGGATTGTTACCGTTGTTTACATTTTTTTTGGGCTAACGCCAACGAAGAAGAAACCAAGTTGAAACTGGAATTGAACTATAATTTATTAGTTTAAGTATTTTTTTTATACATTAGTATATATTTAAAATTTATTTGAAATAAAGTTCATATTTTAACTGTTTATCATTTTAAAATATTTTAGGCCTTGTTTAACCACAATAAAGAAATAAGAAACAGGATTTTTGAGAAATTAGGACTAAATCAAGGATTTACGCTAATATTTTAAAGTTTGTTAATATTTAGTGATTAACTTTAAGTAACTTGCGATCTAAACGTTTCTGGGCCTTGTTATATTTATGGTTTAGTAATTATAATTTATTTTTACTTTTCAATGCCTGCCTATAATCCCTAGAAAATAGGGTAGGAATAGCTGTTGGTGTTATTCTATTTCTGGTTTTATTGTTCATGAAACAAGACTCCTCAAAATGCAGGGCACATATTTTATTATTATTATGTAGATAATTGGTATCTTTTTCAAAAAGATCGCGTCTTCCTACATTTTCTAGCCATTGTTCTGAACTGTATTTTGAAAAACAAAGATTAAAATATAACTCTAATTAAAATAACTTATGTTATATCCCACCGTTCTTTTTCTTTTGGAAACTTAAATAAAGAAATGCGCTGTTTTTCTTTACAAGAATTACAAAAAATCGCTGAACAATAGGTTCCAGGCATTTTAAAACTTTATTTCGAAAATAAAACGCGTTTACAATTTTTGCGTCTCTCGGCTTGAAACGGGCGCTTCCTTCCGGCCGAAGGGCGGCGCTGATGCTTGCATTTTTTTTGTCAGGTTTTCGGCGGAGTTTCGCATCTCTATAACTGCCAGGATCTCTGCCTCAACGTGTCCGTCGATAGTCTCGACATTCATTCTCCCTGAGTATAAATAAATACATTCTTGATTGTATACGTAGTTAAAAGTAATATTGTTTTAGGGTTATTATTTGACAATCTTTCAAAGAAACACTCCTGACTATACATATAAATTATTTTCTTTTCTTTAAATTGTGAATTCTGCCTAAGATTCAGTGAAAAATGAACAAGTCACAGCCGAGGCTGCCCCCTAAGAAGGTTAAATTGAACCTACCACACATTATAGATGATATAAAATGAATCTTTTGGGAGCTTGGTATTACAAAAGGTAAAAATAAAATTCGGAAGCACTTATTGTACCAGGTGTTTTTTAATGTATTTTCCAAGCTAACCAAAATTGTGGATTACAAAACTTCAATACTGAAGGGTATAAGGTTTTTTTTTATAGATCAGTTTTAATTTTCAGTCACAACAAACACTACAGGCGACACTAAAAAGTTCAATGCCTCTATTTAACACGTAATTATTTTCAATTTAATATTTTATCAATTTACTACGCAAAATTAAGGGTTGAAAAATATGTACATAAGTGAACAGTCAGTCTGTCATGGCCTAAACGGGACGACAAATGCCATGTACCTCTTAACTTGATTGTGCGACTGATATCAACGCCTACAGCGACTGCTTCCAGAGCTAGATCCTTTATTCTTAAAGATTATGATTTAGACAATATTCGAGCATTATTTATCACACATCGTTAAATACGTAGTAATAATTTCTAAAAGATTTAAACCATTTTTTGTATGATATCAAAAATATAAAATTTCAAAAGTGTTGAATTTCAAGAAAATAGTTTTTGATTTATCAAATAAAAACAAGGAAAATACCCCCTTTTTAAGAGCTTATTGTAAAGCTCTTTTCTAGAGCTATCTAATAGTGTATTTATATTTCGTGTTTTCAATCTCCCACATGACCCTTTAACCCCTCGAATGAGACCCCCCAAAAATAACAATTTACATTTTGACATCCAATAACCTGGTATCAATTCCAGTTAGGACTATATCAACTCCGCCTTTGAATTGTGTAAGATTGTCTTATTTCGTTAAAATAAAATATATTAATAAAAAGTTATTAAACTTAAAGCGAAGGGGTACTGAAATCGAGGTACGATATACCAAAAAATGTGGGGTTTCGGTTAAACTGTGTTCATTCTAAAACTACTTAATATTTTCAGCTAATACCTTGGGTTTATCCGTTTTTTAGCCAAATCTATCCGAGTTTAAAATTTAAAAAAAAATCGATTGACCCATGGTGACATGATTGGTCGAAATCGTATGGAATGACCCCTCACCATTTCCAGTAATCTGTCCCCCAGTTCCGAGACATCAAAATCAAGAACAAGAAGCTGTAACCTTTCGCTATGGTCGGATTATAACGAAGCATTACTAACTAAACATATATAAAAATAAATGTTGTAGAATTTTGTTGTTAGAGGGCTGTGGTTAGGTTTAGTCACCACAGGTGGCGTTTGTAAATTAATTTTAGCAACCTCAGGAAACCGTAAAACTATCACGTTTTAATAAAATTGTCTACTTTTTTATTTATTTATTTTTGTATTTAATATCACAGGTTGTAGAGCCATAGCCATCTTGTAGGCAGGCATACAATTCCGGGTAAAACCCTAGATATATGAAATAGCATAGATACCTAACGCTGCATACGGGCCCGTATGAAGAACGCGGTAGAGATAGCTAGCATAAGACGCATATTTTCTGGATGCGTTACGTAATAGTGCCATCTATCGGTGACCTAAATTAGTATTTGGAAAAAAGATCGCGGTAGATTAGGACTAATAATGTTGATAGCCTTATCGTAACGTGGAGTTGAAGTCACGAGTATTTGTTTTGCTTTTGGTAGAAAGATGGCGCTATAACGGAGCGCATCCAGATAATACGCGTTGTGTGCTAGCTGTCACTTCCATATCAGTCCCTCGTAGAATTGTGGATCTGTAGTTTCTATACTATTTCATATATCTATGGGCTACATAATGGGCAAAACAAAAAAATCATAATAAATGTAAATTACAAATCGGGGAAAAAAATACAGAAACAAGCAGAACATATAACACACATAACAGTCGCTCCCGCTGCCCCCGGGGTTGGCACGCTCCTCAGCTCCTGATATTGATGGGAGGGGTCAGCGAATTATACAGTTGTTTTACACGTGTCGCAGACAGAAAATTAGGGTTACGGCGTATCAACCCAGCCGCTGAACGAAGTACGAACTACGAACCCGTTTTGTGACTCTATTATTCTGAGCAGTGAATTTGAAGGGGAGGCCAAATGATTCTTTATTTTTAAGTTTCGTATTTTATAATTTCTTAAACGATTTAATTTCCAATTCTAATATACTTTTAGCACTCATAATGAAAAAACCGAGCTCATTAGAGACAGATTTTAAGCTTCTATCGACATAAAAAGCAGCACTACTCATTTTCCACAATCATTGCGAATCGAAGACGCGCCCCTCTCTTTTGGCGCTCATTGTAAACACTCGTACATCGTAGACCGCGCATTAGGCTAACTTGGCCATAGCCTTAGTACACCTTCCTCTTTGAAGAAGGGTGAAGCCATTGCGCGCAGCAAAAGGGTAACTAGGGAATTCACCTTGATAGGTCTTGGTCGTGAGGCTGGAGATGGAAAATTTATACCAAGACGGAATAAACGGATAAATTTTTCATGCGTTCGAAAGTGAGGGAGGCATTATGGCATAGGAGAATCATCGCTCAAAGGTTTCATGCGTTCGAAAGTGAGGGAGGCATTATGGCATAGGAGAATCATCGCTCAAAGGTTTCATGCGTTCGAAAGTTAGGGAGACATTATGGCATAGGAGAATCATCGCTCAAAGGTTTCATGCGTTCGAAAGTGAGGGAGGCATTATGGCATAGGAGAATCATCGCTCAAAGGTTTCATGCGTTCGAAAGTGAGGGAGGCATTATGGCATAGGAGAATCATCGCTCAAAGGTTTCATGCGTTCGAAAGTTAGGGAGACATTATGGCATAGGAGAATCATCGCTCAAAGGTTTCATGCGTTCGAAAGTGAGGGAGGCATTATGGCATAGGAGAATCATCGCTCAAAGGTTTCATGCGTTCGAAAGTTAGGGAGACATTATGGCATAGGAGAATCATCGCTCAAAGGTTTCATGCGTTCGAAAGTGAGGGAGGCATTATGGCATAGGAGAATCATCGCTCAAAGGTTTCATGCGTTCGAAAGTGAGGGAGGCATTATGGCATAGGAGAATCATCGCTCAAAGGTTTCATGCGTTCGAAAGTTAGGGAGACATTATGGCATAGGAGAATCATCGCTCAAAGGTTTCATGCGTTCGAAAGTGAGGGAGGCATTATGGCATAGGAGAATCATCGCTCAAAGGTTTCATGCGTTCGAAAGTGAGGGAGGCATTATGGCATAGGAGAATCATCGCTCAAAGGTTTCATGCGTTCGAAAGTGAGGGAGGCATTATGGCATAGGAGAATCATCGCTCAAAGGTTTCATGCGTTCGAAAGTGAGGGAGGCATTATGGCATAGGAGAATCATCGCTCAAAGGTTTCATGCGTTCGAAAGTGAAGGAGGCATTATGGCATAGGAGAATCATCGCTCAAAGGTTTCATGCGTTCGAAAGTGAGGGAGGCATTATGGCATAGGAGAATCATCGCTCAAAGGTTTCATGCGTTCGAAAGTGAGGGAGGCATTATGGCATAGGAGAATCATCGCTCAAAGGTTTCATGCGTTCGAAAGTTAGGGAGACATTATGGCATAGGAGAATCATCGCTCAAAGGTTTCATGCGTTCGAAAGTGAGGGAGGCATTATGGCATAGGAGAATCATCGCTCAAAGGTTTCATGCGTTCGAAAGTGAGGGAGGCATTATGGCATAGGAGAATCATCGCTCAAAGGTTTCATGCGTTCGAAAGTGAGGGAGGCATTATGGCATAGGAGAATCATCGCTCAAAGGTTTCATGCGTTCGAAAGTTAGGGAGACATTATGGCATAGGAGAATCATCGCTCAAAGGTTTCATGCGTTCGAAAGTGAGGGAGGCATTATGGCATAGGAGAATCATCGCTCAAAGGTTTCATGCGTTCGAAAGTGAGGGAGGCATTATGGCATAGGAGAATCATCGCTCAAAGGTTTCATGCGTTCGAAAGTGAGGGAGGCATTATGGCATAGGAGAATCATCGCTCAAAGGTTTCATGCGTTCGAAAGTGAGGGAGGCATTATGGCATAGGAGAATCATCGCTCAAAGGTTTCATGCGTTCGAAAGTTAGGGAGACATTATGGCATAGGAGAATCATCGCTCAAAGGTTTCATGCGTTCGAAAGTGAGGGAGGCATTATGGCATAGGAGAATCATCGCTCAAAGGTTTCATGCGTTCGAAAGTGAGGGAGGCATTATGGCATAGGAGAATCATCGCTCAAAGGTTTCATGCGTTCGAAAGTGAGGGAGGCATTATGGCATAGGAGAATCATCGCTCAAAGGTTTCATGCGTTCGAAAGTGAAGGAGGCATTATGGCATAGGAGAATCATCGCTCAAAGGTTTCATGCGTTCGAAAGTGAGGGAGGCACAGGAGAATCATCGCTAGGGATAATGCCAGCTAGGAGCAACAAACACAAGGAGAACGCAGCTAGCCTTTAAACACGCTAACGAAGGGTTGTGTACGAATTTCATTGGACGAGCGTCACGAGTCTTTACGCTGAACGTTTTACGGGCGGGGGGAGAAGACAATTTCCGAATTTTCCCCTTCCGACGGCAGCAGGCTTTAAAGCGTCTAGCCAATGAAAAACGTACACAAGAAAATCCACGACCTTTGACGGGTTGCGTTCTCTTGGTGTGGGGTGTTGTGTTTGTTGCTCCTAGATGCCAGTAACTGAGGAAGAAATACAATTAGCAGATAAAGCCTCTTTCAAATGTAGTGTCTCCTGATGACGAGCGCACAATTTGCAGGTAGGCGTTTCTTCTTCGACAAGGTGCGGGATCTACGCCTTACAAATATCACAGCATTGAAAAACTAGCTTGGCAGCTTTGTTGGAGACCATAACGTGACATCGGTCTTAGCCTGGCGAAACCTCTCCACTCTCCACAACCATAGCGACACGATAAGTTAATTAACAAAACCTGATACCAAGTAAACTGATTTACATAAAACTAACTAAATCGCGGGAAGAGACGAGCAGTAAAACATTTAATTAACATTTACCGCCCTTTTTAGTTGTACCTTTTATCTCCACAACACCAAAGAGATACGTCCCCCATAAAGTTCCCCTTATACAACCCCGTAGCTACGCCACTGTGGGGTGGCCTTAATGATTCCCATAAAAACGGGAGTGGTTTACCGTTGATATTATCGCTCGGCACTCGCTTAAAGGGACGCCGATTCGTAACTAAGCCTTGGTTTGATAAGTAGTTCACTTGCCACATTATATGAAGATCATAAGTGTGAGTACGAATTGGGGTTTTTCAAATTCAATTTTTGGTAAGTATCTTTTCGGAGTGAGTGTCTTCCATTTTCAGCGAATGGATTTGAAACTACATATTGCGCCTTACAGTCGAGGTAATTTATTTGCAAAATTTTACTCGAATTTCGAGATGCTACTCCCCTTCCGTACCACGTGGTTGCCGATAATGACCGTTTAAATTAAATTTAAGTGTAATTTTAACCTTGTACATCGTTAGGCGGAGTACACACGGACAATTTTGAACCCTGAGTTTTGTGGCCTACTTCGATACTTATCTCGTAAGAGTTATTTATACACTTCAGGTGTAGCACAATATCTGCTTTTATAAGCAACATAATATGCAGCAACGTTTTGGGAAAGAGTCACTTAAAGGGAATATAACCTGCAAAGCAATCTTTATGGAAGACCCCTTCAATTTTTTTAATTAGCCTGTACAGTGGCGCCAAACATTTCTAAAGTGAAAGGCAAGAGCTGCAAACGTTGGTGTTCCATACCAAATACCTGAGGTTATATTCCCTTTAATTGGAAAATTTCGTTATAATAGATCCGTCCAATCAAATTCTGGAAATTACTGAAATTTATAAATTATATAATATTTTGACATAAAAGGAATAATTTTTATAACTCAGTTTGAGTTTGCTAAAAGGGCCCGGCTTTTTTTTTTAACCATAACATGGCGAAATTTCCCAGTAAAGACAGCATTTTTCAAACAAAAATCCCGCCATAATCGCAGGGTAGACAAACACAAACTTTACTTCCTGGGGAAGCTGATTGGCTGAGGCTTTTTCTAAATAAAAGCGATGGTGGCGTCTTCTGGCGGTTTAAATGAGCAACTAAATTGTGCTTCAAGCCTAGGTCCCATGCATTTTACTCTAAATTTAAATGCAGTGTTTTTCGTTTCCTAAGTATGTTTTTAGAAGAGGTTATCGCAAGAAAATATTCAAATTTATTACAGTATTAGTGTTTATTTGCTTGCTTTATTACATCTCGCACGCCTTAATCAGTCTGTATCTCTCTCTGTTTACTTGTTCTTTCAAAGATGTTCAAGATGCCATTCGCTCTATCGTAAGCTTTTGATTTGACTTTTATAGTTCTATTTTATACTAAAATTGATAATTAACCGTATAAATTTCTTTTCAGTGTGATAGCTATTACAGCAACGTCTCCTTTGGTAACATGTGCAGTAGTATGTGCATCACAGGCAAGCTACGGCCTCTTAGATGCATTACTCACCACAGTGGCAAAGAGGTAGTGTTTGAAGCCCATTGGAATGATGAACGGGTAGTGATTAAATCGTCCCATAAAAATGCCAGTAAATTTGAACAATTATACTTGCAAGAAACTAGTACAGGCAAACCTTTATACCCTGATCTTCCCACTTTCTTTACCATGTTGGCCAAAAGTGTTGAAAGCAATTTGCGGATTACGTTAAACGAATGGGAAAGAAACCCACAGTTCCTGATAACAAAGTTGTGGTCACTTAGTTACGAAGAATTTATAAAATTACCAAATAATCTGTTAACCAATGCCATGAATAATATTTGGTATCTGATACAACAACAAGAGTATTTATTGGCCAAAATGTATGATAAGAAACGGCTGTTCCCAAGAATCCTGGGAACATGTGGACATTCTTTTGGTCTGGAGTATTTAAAGCCATTAGATAGCTACTTTTCGGTATTGCATCCATATTGGAGACACAGTGTTCAACAAAGAGTCCAATGGGCTCTGGAAATTCTTAACTTTCTCCAAAAACTAGAGTCAAACTTTGAAAAACCAGTACACTTGTGCGATGTTAAAATTAGCCATTTTGGTTTCAATGTGCGAGGTGAAACAAGATTTATAGACTTAGACATGATTTACACGGAAGACTCTCTTAAACAAAACCTTCTCATAAATAAGTGCAAAAATGAGTGTTCCTTTATCCACTGCCTTGGGTCGTGCAATCACAGTACTGGTTTTTGTACTGAAGAAATTAAAAATAATAATTTCCAAGTAGGTTTTCATTCATTTTAATTTATGCCTAACCTAAATAATTTACTTTTTGTCTCTTTCCAGAGAATATGCCACAATATTTTTCATGGTTTTACATGGAAAATGGAATTTGGGCTTTTAAGTTATTTACCTAAACCGTACAATCAAGAAATTAAAGAAATATTAAACTCTTGTTCGAGTCACAACACTTCTTTCAGTAAAATTTATAGTTCAAAGCTCCAAAATCTTCTGAAAAATATAACGTAAAATGGCAGGAAAAAATTCTCTATTTTATTATAGTCTTTTGTCGAACATTATAAAACTGTTTATATAGTGAAAATTTTTTAGCTATCATTAGCATTTGTGCCTTTAACACTGCCTTAATATTAAATCAAATTGTGCTTTGTGCCAAACAAAAAAAGCTTAATTAAATATGGCTAATTACTTAAAAGCCTCTATTAAAAATCGCAAACGTTTGAGAGCTTTATATAATTATTACCAGAAGTATATATATTCATCACTTACAAGATAAGTATACATCTAGGAGATAAACATTTTTAACTTTCAATTGGCAAGAATTACCTATCAAACCATGAAAGTATACACCTCATCAAAATTAACTACATCTGTTACTTTGCGTAGGCAGTGGCGTAGCGAGGATATTTGGCGCCCAGAGCAAAACACTCAAATTATCACCCCAGCCCCTGTTGCCTCTGGAAAACCACGCATTATTTTGTTGTATTTTAAAAAAAGTGTAATTTTCAAGTTTCAAGAAAAATGAGTTTCATATATAATCCAACAAATCCATTTTACATGTAATATTTTGGGTGCCACCTAACCATCAGGGCCTGGGGCGGCTGACCCCCTCTCACTACGCCTGTGTGTGTAGGGATAATTATTTATGACCCAATGTATTTAAAAAAAATAACTATTATTATGTATTTCTCCAGCAATAATTTCAAACTATGTAAAATATCTGAGGCGCCGAGAAAGGGGTTAAATTTTGTCTACGCCACTGCGTGTGAAGGTTCATTTTTCAAACTAATAAAATTAGCGAAGTGACAATGACACAATGAATTTAATCTGTGTAATAACTAATTATTAATTTATGTTCAACTATATTATCATATACTTCCAAATGTTTATTTTATCAAAACTCTTCAAGGTTATAATTTACCACTAAAACCATAATTAATACCACACGTACAACTTTGCTTAACAAAGTGATATGTTAAAATTACACTGAGGTTTATGTATTTACTACTTAATTAAAAACCATATTTTGTCAGTTTAAGAAATTTGGTGACTGATGTATTACCAAAAGGTACCTAGGAATCCGCAATTGCGAAGGGACATTAGTAGGATAGGGAGACATAATATACTTCTGATACTGCTTATTACATATGACATTTTACAACATTAAATGCCTTAGAACTAAAAGGTTTTTTGAAACAAAACTAATCAAAAGTTAAAAATGTCAAGAACCAACTTTATTACAGTAAAAATACATGCTGCTTTTGTACATTTGTCGAGTTAAGAATAAAAAAAGTTGTAGCATCAATTTTTGTCCTGTAAATATGTCTAAAAGTAGGCTAGTATAAAACTTGTTTAAAAAATGGATTGTTGTAAGGCTTAAATCCCCTTTTCTCTTTGTATAGCATTAGTGATGATTTCGGTCACGATTCTTAAATCTTTTTTCTTGTCGATCTTCAAAAACGTTCCTTTACGAATGGGAATAATGGAAAGCCAGTCTGGTACCACTTCGGACAACAACTTAACATGATCTTCAACTTCAACTAATAATAATGTAAATAAAAATTTAGAAAATGGACTAAAAATAGTTTTGAAATATTTTTCTGTACTTGGTGATATACTGGTACGATAACTGTCATAAAGCTTAGCAACTGCGACTTGCATTTGAATAGCTGCCCTCTTTTCTTGAATGAAAAAAGACCTGAGCATGCTTGCAAAGTCGGGTAAACGAGTTAACATAGAGAGACGTTTTTCAGATTCGGGATTGCGTATCATTTCTTGCATGATTTTCGCTGATTCTTTGGCTCGGATCTAAATTTACATAAAAAACATTAAAATAATTTGAAAATATCAGTACTAGGCCTGTACAAGTACTTGAAAAATGCAAGTACTCTTGAGAAGTCTTAATATATTACTCGTACAAGTACCAGAGTCCTATGCAGAGGCTTTAAAATTACTCTAAATGGACTAGTTAATAAATATTCCACCAAGTCCTTTATTTTTTGACAAAGTCACAGGAGTTCGCTTTATTTTATCTCATTTTTCTAACCCGTAGTTGCATTCAACGGCTCACCACCAGGTTAAATCCCGTAATCGCCCAATGGTAGTGGTTTAATTCTTTATGGTTGCCATTTGGTTTATCGGAGATCGCGTGACTCACCAAGCCAGCATCTTTTCCAATTTCAGTTTTGATTTCTGCACTCTGCAGTGAAGAGAGGACTTTCCTTTGTGCTGGTGACGCGGCTTTAGTTTTTTTTACAATAGTCTTAAGAAGTTAAGACTTTTAGTTTACTTAAACTACTATGAGACTCTTAGAAGTTAGACTCAAACTGACTTGAACTAATTCTTAAGGACTCGAATGAGTACTCAGGAATTGGACTAGAGACTCGTGAGTACAATTCTCCAGGACACTGACTCAACTTGAAATCATAAAAAGAAGACTCTCACACACCTAATCATTAAGTGTGTTAACTCACTTTATCAATTAACGACTGCGATACACCTCCCAGAGCTTTCTTAACAGGAGTTTTCCCTTTAAGAGCAGTGTCTAATGGGATCACAACTTTATCTTTGGAATTTGTTTCCTCCGTGACCAATTCCAAAGCTTTTTCAACCTATAGATAATAATGTTCACTTTAGAGGCAAGTGTTATTTTTCCCCACAAAGAACTAAGCTATATCACTTACACGAGGACAATTAAGACCCAAGCTCTTCATTTTATCTAAAACATCATGCGCAGTTTGCACTTTCTCTTGCGTATCTTCAGGTAACAGGCTGGCTTCTATGTCCGGAACATTATCCAATGGAAATTTTGGATGCCAACGAATAATTTTGGAATTTTCCACATTCAACGGAGGATTTAAACCAGCAAGGAAAGCTTCATGGTGCTGTTTGGTAATTTCTAAGAGTCTTTTGTGGAATATTATCCTGCGATGAGTCATGACTGATGGATCCAAAATTTTTTTGACTTCTTTCTTTGTTAAAAAATCTTCAGCTACAAAAAGAAAAGAAATAATGAACATTTTTAAATGCTAGAACAATGATACAAATACGGGCAAACTATCAACACAGCAACGCATGTCCAATTTTTTTTTCTGGGTACTTTAGACAATACTGAACATTTCTGTGTCAAAATCATTTTGCGGATATTAATTTTGAAAAAATTAACGTTTTTTAGCATTACCATTCACCAAAATTTGGGCCACTTCATTGTGGTAGGATACGCAATGGCCTTAAAAAATAAACATGTTAGCGTAAATTAAATGTTAGTAGAACTTTTTACATGGCCACGCTCCTCAGCAAAATTTGGTTAAACTGCGCACATGCCCTCTGCAAATTTTGATAAAGCACCTATCTCCAGAAACACGACGAGAGTTAAAAAGTATCGTGGAAAAATACCAAAATATAATCATAAACTAAGTGTTGGCACCTGACAGCGCCGCACGTTTGCTATGCACCCCAACATAATCCTGGCTAATCACGATGGGCCGTCTAGCATCGCGACTTAAGAGGATATATTACCAAAAAAAAAAAAGAAAATACTTGGTCACCGCCCAATCTTGCACAAAACGGAAAATTTAGTGTACCCTACTATACCATTAATTTAAAAAATTTATATCTTTGCGAATTATTATTTCAACAAAATAATTTTGACACAGAAATGTTCACTATTGTCTAAAGCATGAAAAAAATAAAATAAAAAATATCGGACCTGCGTTGGTTTGTTGATATTCACCCAAAATACATACCAAAATTTAAATTTGGTGTGATCACGAGGCTTTTTTTGGTGCTGCAATTTTTGGAAACAATCATGGAGACATTTTCCAAACTGTAAAAGTATGCTAGTGGAAAAACTGTTTTTATTTGAGCCAGTTTGGTTCTGTCGAACATCCTAAAAACACAGATATTAAGAATTTCGGTAACATGAAAGTTATTTGAATCAAATTACCTTTTTATCATTTGTTGGACGCTTGTTTTTATTTTCTCATACGTAGCAATCTCTCGTCTGTTATGAAGCATGCAAACAACTGTGTCTAGGCAACGGAAGAACTCGGCTAGCGTTTTGTATTTATAAGGCAATGACAAGCTGCTGGAAGCTTCTTCAGAGGCCAAATTGTGAAAACGTTCGTACGCCGGCACAGCCTTAGAAGGAGATGCTTCCTTTGAGACCAAATTTTGATAACGCTCGTACGCAGGAACAGTTTTAGATGGCGAGGTTAGCTGTTTAGAAAGAGTGCTTAAAGAAACTTTGGCTGGGCTAAAGAAATAAAAAAAATTTAAATATTTCACCGAAGTTAAAAGTTTTGGAATTAAACCTTTTGGCAGGAGAATGTTTAATAGGAGAAACAGGCTTTAAAAATTTGTCCTTTTGAACTTGAATTTCTTTGAGCTTTGCAGATGATTCGTTGATTTTGAATAGGCATTGTTTCAGTTCTTGCAATTTGCTACAAGACTTGAGCTGCGCTTTGATATCTTCAAAAGACACTTTCTTCTAGAAAAAAAATTATTATTAGTATTTAGCAGCCCGAAATCTTCAGAAATTAAAAAAATAGTACAGTTATCTTGGATTCCAAAGTGGCCCCCATTGTAGGCAGCTTTGTCGGAGTTACTGTCATGACAGCTATACCTCTCTGTGCTACTTTAATTCCTTTAGTCATCGTGGGCTCACTTTCTTCACTCAGAATGTCAGTTTGCTGACAAAAATATTATTTCAAAATATATAACTAAATAACCTTTAATTAAATATAGATAGGTTATCAATACCTCTTCTTTATCTCTTTCCTCTAGGCTTGAGTTGACAGTTCTATTTAGTTTTATTTTTTCTTCTTTAGCAACAATGTTGTTGAAGAAATGCTTTATTGTTTTTCCCTCTTTGAGAGGTTCAGTTAAACACAGTTTACGGCGTTTGGGTACATGCTGAACGCTTTGGTTGCCTTGTCTTTTCTTGGTTCCCGGTCTTTTTGGTGTTTTATTATTTAGAACTGATTGACTCGATTTTGGGGTTTCGTGTCGATTGGCCTCAGAATTGATATTATTTTCTACTCCTTCTTTGAGCTCATCTGGACTGAAGCCTTGGTGGAATAATGTTGTAGATTTCGGCGTGCTTGGGTCAGTCTTTGTTTCGTTATTTGGAATTACGTCTTCCGAATTAACTAATTCCGTCTCAGCCTTTACTTTGCGAGAATTAAGTACGTTTACCTTTTTGATATTACTGTTGTCAAACGTTCGTTTTCGAGACTGAAAAAACTCCGTGACCATCGTTTGAGCCATTTTGGACCACTCTCGCTTCTTTCCCGCCAAATGACCACGTGATATTGGAACCAAAAAATAGTAATTTTTTGTTTGGTTAAAGCTGGAACTTCATCATCTGTTACATCTTTATATTAGACCATGAGTTTATTTATAAACTTATGATTAGACGAATACTTCTATCAAAAGTCTTCTATCAGACTTTTGCTTCTATCTTCTATTCTAGTTGGTTTTTATAATAAACCAAAAAATTGGGCGTTCGTCGTTCAGGCTATTTTCAAGCACATTTTCCTTTTTACCCCGTCGTTGGTGCGTCGTTCGATTTGCTCACCTGATAGATCATAACTATTGGCTCCCTTAGAGGTGGACAAACGTGGATATGGGGTCAAAGTTTCAGCTATGTTATTATTGTTCAAGGTCCGGTCCACTGTTCGTTTTCTTCACCGTGGGGGTCGGTCAAGTTTTCAAGTAAACAATCTAAAAAATTCTATATTCCATACTAATGATACTAGCATTGAGGACAAAGCTGGTAGAAGTGCATTTGAGGTGACTGAGGTCGCTCGTGTCAGTCGTGTGTGTAAATGGGAAGAAAAATTAATCAAATTAATAGTGCAACAGAATAAATTCAACTAGATGTTTATGATATATATCGTACGGGCAATCTAAAGCCATTAAAATAAAACATGTCCCTTCGCAGGCTCGGACCCAGATTCTGTTGGTTGAGAATTTCCCGCAAAATCGAGGATGGGTATACGGCATCCGAGGGGCTGATCACTCCGCGTAATCGGTGTACAGAGCCGTACCTTTGACTGTACTAATGGGATTACGCGTAATCTTTGAAGTCCCTGCCTTTGGCAGTGGTAATCTAAGCGTAATCCGGTGTACAGATTTTCTAAGAGTGGTTAGCCCCTCGACGGCATCACAGCTCAAAATTTATCGAGTTTATTACCTTTTTTAAACTTACACTGCGTAGGGATATTAATCTATTGATAAACTATTTTTTACCGTATGAAATGGTATTAGAAAATCAATATACATGTAGGACGGTCTTAGCCAAGTACTATATATTTTATTTCCAAGCTTGTTTTGAAAAATAAAAATTAATACGAACCACCATAAGTCTATAATATCGTTCTATAAGTTTCAATTTAGTGAATATTTTACTGAGAACTAGTAACGGAGTGACGTCGTCACAAGAAAAAAATCTTTATCTAGCGAGGCGCTGTCAAAGGCTACGTGTGGCGCGTTAGCAAGCGGACGCAAAACCGCGACGAAGCCCGTAATGCAGTTTGTCTTGTCAGTTGTCACTCTTGTGAATAGCTCTCAGTAATTAAACATGTGAAGAATAGGAAGTGTCACACTTATGGAATAAAATATTATACACTTATGGAACCACCGATGGACTGTAATTCAATAAAATTACAAAAACGCGAAAAAGTATAAAAGTCCATCAAAAAAGCTATAACTTAGATGACCCGAGGTGATAATCACCGATTTTGTTCAAAGTCGGGTATAATGTACACCTCCATGTAACTTGAAAAACCTGCAAGGGAAAAGTTGCGACGGGCTTTCGTTTTGCCATGGCAACTGAAAACGTTTTTGACCCGAGTTTGAACAAAATCGGTGATTATCACCTCGGGTCGTCTCCTTGTTAGATAAATTTGGAAAAATTATCTGGGTTTTAGCTTTTTTGAAAAATCAAAGGCGAGAATATTGAATAATAATAATAATAATAATAAAAAGGTGTATTAAAAAATCAGATTTGGTGAATAACATTAGCAAGGTAGGTAGATGAATACTTCTTTCGAAGGATATGTACTATAAACTTCTGATTCTACATACAATACTAGCTGTTGCCCGAATCATACATCGGTGGCTCCAGCCTCCAGCCTCCAGTCCCCGAGACCTGGAGACCGGAGGCCTCTAGTTGCGGTGGAGACTGGAGGCCCAACCTTCCAGTGGAGACTGGAGGACCGGAGACTGGAGGCCCCGCCTTCCAGTTGAGACTAGAGGACCGGTGATTGGAGTCCAAACGTGTTGCCCACGATACATCGGTGGCTCTGGCCTCCAGTTTCAGTCTCCAAGACCGGAAACCCACGGTTTCTATGGAGACTGGAGGCCTCTAGACACGATGGAGAATGGAGACCCGGAGACCGAAGACCTTCAGTCACGAAGGAGATTTTAGACCTGGAGACTGGAGGCCCAGCCTTCCTGTGGTGACTGAAGGACCGGAGACTGGAGACCAAATGTTTTTCCGACATATGGCCCGAATGCATTAAAAGTGTACCTGAATACAATACTAGTTATACTCACCATCGTGGGAAGGCACAAAATGTTACTAAAATCCATTTCTAAAATGACTGCCCATTTTTTATGGATTCAACACTTAATTGTTGCATACCGTACAGGTGTAAAGTTTCCATTATTTCAACCAGCACTATATAAACAGTAACTTGCAGGTCCTGGCTCTCGGATATATTACTTCTTGCCGATTTCCCCGAAGAAGTTTTATTGAAGCGCTTATTGCCCTCTCCAACTCTTTGATCGGTTCAAAAAGCCTTGAAATTGACTAGTTAAACGTATCAAAGGCTGGGGCGTAGGAACCGGGAGGGGCAGGGGGGGGGGGAATGCCCCTCCCTAGAATTATGTTGGGAGGGGCAACTAATGTTATTGCCCCCTCCAACATTTTGGTCAGTTGAAATTTTCAAAAGGCTCAAATTATTATTTTAAAAGCATGTTTATAGAGCCTCAACTGTGTTTAAATTTCAGTCTTTTCCCGCCAATTTTCATAGTAGTAAACAGTACACATGCATTCGGAGAAGCTACACTCCATTAAAAATTCAAAACCATTCTCCAGACCACTTTTCGTTTCTCTTTGCCCCCTCCAACTTCTTGAACGTTCCTACGCCCCTGATCAAAGGTTTATTGAAGAAAAAATCTACGCCAAACGAAAAAACGTGAACGCGTTCGGTAATTTGATTCTAAGTGCTACAACTTTAGCTTTGAATAATTAAATATTGGTTTTGTATGAAATAAACATAAAAGTTAATTATATTATATTTTTGTGTTTCAACTTTAAAACCATCGAAAAATTTACAAAACCAAATGTCCTCGAACCCCAGCTAGGGTTCCATATGCCTTGCGCCTCCAACTTCTCAAATGGAACTACGCCCCTATAATAAATAAAACATGCACTGAATCCTCAAATAATCCATTATAACAGTTCGTAATCAAAAATAATTTTATTTTAAATACATAGCACGAATTAGGTAACATTTCAATTTGTAAATTACTAATATGTCAGGGAATGTTAAATTTTCAAGCTCTTCCTTTGAGAAAATGAAACAATAAAAAATACAATTTAAACAATGTTCACAATCAGAATACTTACTGAAAGCATAAATTATTACTTATCAAGGTGGTGGTAAGGGAGGTCCGTTTGGTGGTAGCAGCGGTGGTGGCGGCGGCAGTGGTGGTTCGTTGGGAGGTGGAAAAGGATTGGGAGGCGGAAGGAGGGCACCACCTGGTTGAAATAAACTTTGCCAGTAGTTCAGCCATGCTGGACGTAGACCAGGGTAAGGTATAGGCACAATTAGAACAGTTGGACTATTTGGTCTAAACAACGACGACAGTCCCAGTAAAATACTCTCGCATGTTGACCACACACTGATCAATGTTAATACCAAAACAAGCGCACGAATATTAACTCCCATATATGGAGACAACTGTGTCCGAATCACAGAGCAATCAATATAACCGATTTTGGATGAGTTCATTTATGTTTTATATGGAAGTAAACGTGTCAGCTTAGTAGGTTAATTTATTGTTATGGTGGCGGATGTTAATTATGATATGATGGTGGTAGCGATCTATTAAATATTGTAGAAAGTCTTCACAAACATTACAACCAAATGAGTTTATTTAAAATGTAGAACAATGACCTTTATAAAAAAATAATTTACAAATACTCTTCCCAAACCCGCATGACACGGTCCCAGGGCACACTGTGATATTTAGATCGCTCTAAATAAAAGAAGTAACATTTGATTTTAGTTTATTATAAACTATTTAAGTGAATCATTTAGGTAAAAAATCTTTATTTTAAGTTACCTAATGTTTTAGAAGAACACCCTATCGTAGGGTGCCGTATCCAGTCAGACCTTTTCCAATGCCAATACCAGAAAGTCCAAGATTCCCGTAGCCAAGGCTGCCAAGTCCAGCCAGCGGAGCGACTCCGAGACCAGCCGGGGATATGCCGAGTCCATGAACACCTAGATTGAGTTGCTTTTCAAGCCCCGTGAGTCCAATGCCTCCTAGTCCTCCATCAATACCATAGGCTTTAGACAGGCCAAGACCAACTCCGTCAATACCATAGGCTTTAGACAGACCAAGACCAACTCCGTCAATACCATAGCCTTTAGACAATCCAAGACCTAAAGGAACGGATCCCAATCCAACTGGATTTAATCCCAGACCTATTCCCCCGAGTCCACCATTCAGCAAAGTCTTTTGGTTGTCGATGTTGTAGGTAACTGCCGAGCTTCCAAAGTTGCCAACACCTCCAGCCAACGAGACGGTGAATAGAGCCGCAGCCACAAGGATAATCGACAACTGTGTTAAACAGAATGTTAGAAATTTGATTTGACGGAATTAGTCACTATATGGTATTACCATGTTCAGTCGCTGATGTTGCTACTAGACTAAATCTGAAAAAGGTGACATTGTCACGATTCTAACATTTGTATTTATAGGCTTTTTCGTTCTTGTGTTTTGGGTAATTAGGTTTTGTTTTCTATTAAATTAAGTTAATTAAATTGGCCACGCTTTTAATTTATCAGGCTTCGAGCAATTGTCGCGCGTTATTTGATGGTAATTTTCGGGAAGGTTGGATTGCTGTTTAAAAAATTGGCAGATTTAGTTTATTGAAGCTTAATAATAATTCAAAAATCAAATAAGCGTAACTTTAGTTGGGTGCAATAACCTTGGTTGATTAGAAATCCAACAAATGCAGCAAAGCGTTTAATGATAAAACCTTGGATATTCTATTTATTAAAGCATACCACATAGGTTTTTAATAATTTATTATAATTTATCTGCTACAACCCTATCAAAACATTAAAATCATTTGTAAGTTTAACCAAAAAGTAAGAAACCTTGATTGCAATTTACACCAGATCTGTATTCACTGGTTTCAAATACAAGTCAATAATATTATTCCTTTACAGTGTGGTACTTGCGAATTGGCAACAGATAGTTGCGACAAAGACCATTCGCTTCTGAAAACTGTCGCTAATAATTTAAAAGAATATTATTATCAACGTAATATTTTTAGTCATTTATCGGTCTTATTAAATGTCAGATGATTTTCACTGAACGGTGTTTGCATAAGTTTATGTTTTTCAGATAAGTGTATCAATGCAATATTTTGCGCGTGTTAAATGGATACTTACAGCCATTTTTAGAATGAGTACCTATTTTGTGGACATCAGAACACGTTATTAGACCTAATAGACGCTCTTTGGTATAATTGGTTTTAAAGATACGTATTTTTCTCGCTAGAGTCACTTACCTTTTTGATAAATAGGTTAATTCTACGTCACTTTACCCATAGATATCAACAATTTATGTCGACTAACTGACCAAGTTACGGAACATTCTTGTGGAATTATAGAACAGTATTGTAGAATTATGGAACACTATTGTAGAATTACGGAACATTACATTATTGTAGAATTACGGAACACTTGGAGAGTTACAGAACATTATTGTAGAATTATGGAACCATATTGTAGAATTATAGAACATTATTGTAGAATTACGGAAAAGTATTGTAGAATTACGGAAAAGTATTGTAGAATTACGGAAACGTATTGTAGAATTATGGAACATTATTGGAGAACTATGAAACAGTATTTTAGAATTACGGAAAAGTATTGTAGAATTATGGAACTTTTTATCGTTACATTATGGAAGGAACGAAATTTTGGTTAGAAGTGTAGCCGCCTACTGAGCGAATTATAAATGAATGCAGGAAAGTCACCGGCTCAAAAAAATCATCTGTGTATAATAGTTGTTATAGATATACGAAATATGAAAAGAAGTAATTTTTCGTCAGTAATTAGACATGAAGATTGAAAAGATGGCACGTTAACCGTGCACTTGAATCTAGGAAGTGAGATGACGAATTTTTTGCGTCTAAAAATGGAGGTATGTAAAGCTAACGACGTTTGTTCGTAAAGAATTAAATAACTAAATTATCTTTATTGAATGTAGCTTTAATAGTGGACATAATTTTCCCTATAGTCAAATAATATTGCTGGTGACGTCAGCTTAAGCTTCCACTTTAACGTTCTAGAACGCAGATTATTTTTTGCAAAAAGGATTAATTATTAGAATATGTAATGAAGAACACCGTAACATAAATACAATCTTGTTCAGCTTGAGCTGATTACGGTTATATTACTCCAAAAATAACATAGGCAATCGGTTATGATACTGCTAACTTTATACTTTGATTCTCTAAATATTCACGTTTGTATACCATAAACTTTCTATAATTATGTTCCATAAGTGTGTTTGTTATTCGAAATATTTTCTGTTAGCAATGACGTGAAAGATGAATCCATACCTCTACTTGGAAAGCTTATCGCGGCAGATTTTCGTCTCGATGTGGCTGACGGTTTTTTTGTCGTCACTAAGTTAAATTAACAAGCAACAACGTGAGAGGGGAGTGCGTGTAGAGAGGATTTCTGGTCTCGTAGGAGGCGCCAAAGCCGTTAGAGTGATCTTACCATACGCGATACGGCAAGATAAGCATTCCAAGTAGAGGTATGGATTCCTTCATGAAATGATCACTCACCAGCCCTACGCCTCGGCACGGCTTCCAGCATTCACTCAGGGGCGTAGGAACGTTCTAGAAGTTGGAGGGGGCAAAGAGAAACCAAAAGGGGTCTGGAGAATGGTTTTGAATTTTTAATGGAGTGTAGTTCTCCGAATGCACGTGTACATTTTACAACTATGTAAATTGGCGTGAAAAGACTAAAATTTAAACACAGTTGAGGTTCTACAAGCTGTATATGCTTTTAAAATGAGAATTTGAGCCTTTTGAAGATTTTAACTGACCAAAAGGTTGGAGGGGGCAATAACATTAGTTGCCCCTCCCAGCAAAATTCTAGGGAGGGGCATTGCCCCCCTTGCCCCCCCCCTGGTTCCTACGCCCCTGCATTCACTCACTGTGATGTCGAGACTAAAAGCGCGAATTAGGCCTCAAAGACTTACTCTGAAGTCCACCAAATATGTGTGCTCATTCCAGAAATGGTTTTCAGTTAAAATTTAGCATGAGGATAGAGAAGTGACCAATTTATTTTAAATGTAATTATAAATTTTACTTCTACTGCTGTGTTCGAATTTTTGTGCAAGATTATATAACTAAATTAACGTATGAGTAACTTAATAACCATAAGTATGACAATGATCAAAAATCATCAACGAACTGATTTTCATAATTAAGAGGTTAATCAGGACACTCTAGTAGTTTGAACGATAACGTCGGGAGTGTCTAGACGTTTGTTAAATTAATTTCTTTAAAATCGGTTAAGCGTGATTTAACTTTGACTGCTAAAGAAAACCTTTACAGTTACAATATAATTTTAACACGTTTTAGAAATATTTACTAAGCCCGGGTACATGACGGAAATAAAAACGTGTTGAACCAACACTAAGCGGTAGGTTTCACTAGGCCAAAAACGCCACGACGTTTAGCTTCGACGCATATAATCCCCGTTAGGCCTAATCTAATTCTGGCCTAATCAATACAATATTTTGCGTTGGCTTCCGGTTTCTGTCCTAGTAGTGAAAACCAGCCTTTAAACACGCCTTATGTATGCTGTGAGATTTGCCGTCACTTCAAGGAATCATGTGCAGGCCCTGATTCCTTGATTCCGAATCGCAGGAATCGAGGCAGGAATCATAAATTTTTCAGAATCAGAAAATCGTGTTCGAATTAACTTCGAATCATGGAATCACCTCTAAAATCCGGAATCATGGAATCATACCGGATCATGCTGGAATCATACCTGGAATCTGGAATCATACCCAAATCATGGAATCATACCCAAATCATGGAATCATACCGGATCATGCTGGAATCATACCGAATAATGCTGGAATCATACCTGGAGTCTGGAATCAAACCCAAATCATGGAATCATACCGAATCATGCTGGAATCATACCGAATCAATCTGGAATCATACCTGGAATCTGGAATCATACCCAAATCATGGAATCATACCGGAACATGCTGGAATCATGCTGGAATCATACCCAAATCATGGAATCATACCCAAATCATGGAATCATACCCAAATCATGGAATCATACCGAATCATACTGGAATCATACCGAATCATACTGGAATCATACATGGAATCTGGAATCATACCGGATCATGCTGGAATCATACCTGGAATCTGGAATCATACCCAAATCATGGAATCATACCGGATCATGCTGGAATCATACCCAAATCATGGAATCATACCGGATCATGCTGGAATCATACCTAGAATCTGGAATCATATCCAAATCATGGAATCATACCTGGCGTCTGGAATAATACCCAAATCATGGAATCATACCCAAGTCATGGAATCATACCCAAATCATGGAATCATACCCAAATCATGGAATCATACCCAAATCATGGAATCATACCGGATCATGCTGGAATCATACCTGGAATCTGGAATCATACCCAAATCATGGAATCATACCGGAACATGCTGGAATCATACCGGATCATGCTGGAATCATACCTGGAATCTGGAATCAAACCCAAATCATGGAATCATACCTGGAATCTGGAATCATACCCAAATCATGGAATCATACCCAAATCATGGAATCATACCCAAATCATGGAATCATACCGGATCATGCTGGACTCATACCTGGAATCTGGAATCATACCCAAATCATGGAATCATACCTGGAATCTGGAATCATACCCAAATCATGGAATCATACCTGGAATCTGGAATCATACCCAAATCATGGAATCATACCGGATCATGCTGGAATAATACCGGGAGTCTGGAATCATACCGGATCATGCTGGAATCATACCTGGAATCTGGAATCATACCCAAATCATGGAATCATACCGGGAGTTTGGAATCATACCCAAATCATGGAATCATACCGGATCATGCTGTAATCATACCGGATCATGCTGGAATCATACCGGGAGTCTGGAATCATACCCAAATCATGGAATCATACCGGATCATGCTGGAATCATACCTGGAATCTGGAATCATACCCAAATCATGGAATCATACCGGATCATGCTGGAATCATACCTGGAATCTGGAATCATACCCAAATCATGGAATCATACCGGATCATGCTGGAATCATACCTGGAATCTGGAATCATACCCAAATCATGGAATCATACCGGATCATGCTGGAATCATACCGGGAGTCTGGAATCATACCCAAATCATGGAATCATACCGGATCATGCTGGAATCATACCGGGAGTCTGGAATCATACCTTAATCATGGAATCATACCGGATCATGCTGGAATCATACCGGGAGTCTGGAATCATACCCAAATCATGGAATCATACCGGATCATGCTGGAATCATACCGGATCATGCTGGAATCATACCTGGAATCTGGAATCATACCCAAATCATGGAATCATACCGGATCATGCTGGAATCATACCGGGAGTCTGGAATCATACCCAAATCATGGAATCATACCGGATCATGCTGGAATCATACCGGGAGTCTGGAATCATACCGGATCATGCTGGAATCATACCTGGAATCTGGAATCATACCCAAATCATGGAATCATACCGAATCCTGCTGGAGTCATACCTGGAATCTGGAATCATACCCAAATCATGGAATCATACCGAATCAGCGTGGAATCACGGAATCACTTAATCAGTGCGAAATCATAGAATCAGGGTAGAATCGCGGAATCAACGTGGAATAACGGAATCCAAATGGAATCACGGAATCCAGATGGAATCACGAATCTTTGGAATCAACAAGAATCAACTCTAAGATTCCTTGATTCCAAATCTTGTACACATTTTCCTTAAGTGACGGACCCCTCGCATACATTTGTTTTCGTGTACCCTGCATTACTTTAAATGTGTTTCGTGTACCCTGCGTTACTTTAAGTGTGTTTCGTGTACCCTGAATTACTTTAAATGTGTTTCGTGTACCCTGCATTACTTTAAATGTGTTTCGTGTACCCTGAATTACTTTAAATGTGTTTCGTGTACCCTGCATTACTTTAAATGTGTTTCGTGTACCCTGCATTACTTTAAATGTGTTTCGTGTACCCTGCATTACTTTAAATGTGTTTCGATAGCCCGATTTCGCCTATAATATACGAGGATTCGGAACATTTAAATTTAAATTTGCGATTGTGAAAACGCAGTTTTCTAGAAAATTAACAACCTGCCATAACTATCTCTTGATTTGTTGAGCAGGAAAATTTAAATATTCAGTATTTTTATTTAAACGCTAGAGTTACTATACGTGCCACATTAACTCGACAGAAATATGGCGTCGTCTTGAAGTTGTGAAATATTCGACTCCGAAGTACCACGGCCAACTTTGATCCTCGCGCAATACCGGCCAACCCATTCGTTGAATTTTCTATGTTAACCTACGAAAAAAATATCTCTCGGCGTTGAGCGCCCCTAGCGTAAATTATATTTAGAATAATTTGTGCATTGAAGCCACTATAAAAACGAGCATAGTTTATTTCGGCGAATGAACTGGCCGTTATTGCGTGAGTGTCAAAGTTTGCCGTGGATGTATAAACGCGAAAAGAAAACCGTGGAGAATGATCACGTGACTGTCGACGTTGTCATTCAAACTTCTAAAGCGCTCTGCTTAACCTCTCGATTGAGTAATGGCAGTGCTACGTCACACGACGTCACTCATTCTTTTTCCTATTCATAAATAATTATCTGCCGTAATGGCGGCCATGGTCAAAGCTACGGAGTGCTACTACTCTATTGTCTAAATATGTCCAATTCAAAATACACTACTACTAAGGACGATAGTGTCGAAAAAAGGTTCGTTAAAGGGGAACGGTCAAGCTTTAACCAGTTAGATAGCCCTATAGCCCATTAAAAACTAAAATTTATGGCGAAAACCGCATCAAAAAATATTGAGTGGTTAATTTTTAATAAAATAAAGAAATTTCGGGAAATCGAAAAGCGCGCGTTCGCCGCGGCACCTGGTGAGAAGTCGGTGAGACCTAAAAACCACGTAAAAGCGCGCGCTGCTGAAGGCGCAAAAAAATTGTTTTGCACGCGCGGTGCGTTCCAGTTATAAGAGACCTAAGCCTAAATTGCGCGATTTTAAAAGTTAATATAGTTCGCGAATCGCTCATACGGGGTTAGGGGCGCTGGCGGCAGCTCCTAAGATGGCGGCGAAAATTCAAACCCAAACACCTGGCGTTATTTTTCGTTTTAACTTTTTGGGCCAAAAGCTATTTTTTCAAGACAAAAAAAAAGGTACGTGTTAGTATATTGAACGTCTTGTTAATCTTTTGATACGGAAATAAGGCCATATTTGGAAAAGCTTGGCCGTTCCCCTTTAAATTAATTAGAATTAGAACAAAAGGAAGTGTATGTTATTTATGAAGCACAGAGCACTTAAATTAAATATTTATTCACATTTCACTTTATCACATTGGTACAAAGGGCATTTTCGGTCTGTCAAATCTATCCATAGATGGTTTTACCCAAACCATATCCTCCGAGAGCTAAACCAGCTGGGCCAACGGCTAATCCGGCAGGTACAACGCCGAAAGCGGCGGCTGGAGCAACGGCCAATCCCCCGTATCCTAGTCCCAATGGGCCGGCGAGTCCGGCAAGACCAATGCTGTGGGCAGTTCTTTGGTTATCGATGTGATAAGTGACGGCTGCGCTTCCGGTGTGGCCAACAACGACTGGACCACCTACTATTCCGGCCAAGCTGACGGCGCAAAGGGCTGACAAAACGGCAATGGTGAGCTGAAAATGAGCAGATTTTAATTTACTTTACGTAGCTCTTAAACTGTAAAAACGAAACGATCGCTAAGTTGAGCATAAAGTAGAATTAATGAATTTCATGTTTTCACTAGGGCAAAAACGCCACAACGGTGAGAGTTGACGCAAAAATATTGCATTAGGCCTAACAGAAATTTTATGCGTCGACGTTCACCGTCTTGGCATTTTTGCCCAAATGTAAACCAGCCTTTAGGGTGAAAGTCTGTTGGAATGTACCGTCTTTTTCAAAATACGGCGTGTGCTCCTTTACCGCGTGCATTGCTTCTAGCTCAGTGCCAGCTAGGAGCAACAAACACAAGTAGAACGCAGCTAGAATTAAACACGCTAACGCAGTGTTGTGTACAAATTTCATTGGAAGAACCTTAACGCTGAACGTTTTACGAAGACAATTTCCGAATTTTCCCTTTCCGACAGCAGCAAGTGCAAAAGCGTCTAACCAACTTCGATCGCTCGTGCTACAGCAGCCAACCCATTCGTCGAAATTCCGTGAGCAAAACATTTCCCACTATAAACTGTACTATAACCCAGGATCCTCTAACATATAGGATCCTTGCTATAACCTGTAAGAGTTCAGCGCCACACTCGTTTTTATATTGGCTTCAATGCAAAAACTATTCGAAAAATAATATTCCGCTAGGGGCGCTCAAACCATACACATATCTTTTGCTCATAGGATAACATAGAAACTTCATCGAATAGGTTGGCCGCTGTAGAGCGAACATCGCGTGATTAAAGTTGGCCCTGGTCTAACCAATGGAAATTGTACACAAGAAAATGCACGTTTTTTGACAAGCTGCGTTCTCCTCGTGTGGGGTTATGTGTTTGTTGCTCCTAGGTGCCAGTGGCTAAGTTGATTCGTTAAAAGATGTTTCTGCGTAACAATTAACTGCTTAAACTTAAGGAGAAAGACTAAAGGCATTTTTCTGAGCGTTATTATTCCATATTAATTCTATAATTAACTTTAATATAATTAAAAATAATTACCATTGAATTCATTTTGAGATGGTGATGGTAGTTAATTCGCGATCAGTTGCGACAGTGAAGTATTTATTGAATTTGTTTACAACAGTTTATATACTAAATGCATTTTTTTCAAAATTTTACAAAAGTTATTTATTGGATACCTTATAAACGTATCGAAAGGTGTTTATTATTTACGGTAAATGAAAAAAATTAATAATCATAAAAGAACCCCACCCTTTTATAAACGGTTTTTGGTTCCTGTTGCTCTCGAAGGTCAATTTTAATCGCCTATTAACGGTATTGAGGAAAGAAAAATATGAATACTTCTAGACCATACACATTTTTCGCCTTGTTTGGTATTGTTTGTAAGCGATTTTCCAAGTTGGGTGTTTTCTGGCATTCCGCAAAAACCTACGTTCATTTGATTGAAAAAGTCAAGGATATTTCGGATCTAGTTTGACTTTAATTTTCAAGGTGGCGCGGTTTTGAGTCTCTCGCATTTATTTTAGCCACGCCTGACGTAATATTCAACTTAAGACTTCCTGGTATTTTGATTTTATTTTGTCCACTGTTTATCTACGAGGGTTTCCCAAATAATTTAAGCTAATGAGACTCAACAAACCAAAAGCTATTTATAGGCACACTTGAATTTTAAAATACTGATATTCAACAAGCTGTAAACTTGGACGAATAATTGCTGGACCCGAAACTAAATGGCGCGCTTGGTGCTTTTACGGCAGCGCCGCTTGTAGCGCCGTGGTGTCAAGTATTGGAAAGATTTCTATCCAAATACAAACACGTGCCCATTATTAGCGAATGACGTTGGGCCTAGCGTTCTTAGCTCGTCACTGTCGTCAAAGTTTACACCTTTATTTCCATTTTGTCAAAGCATTTTTAAATTTATAAACTATTTAAACCTAACTATATATGCAAAAACAATTAAAGCGAACCTCTTATTTAAATTAATTAAATCATTACCCTTTCATTTTCATTCCAATACACTGAATAATCTATAGACTATTAAAATTCCAAAAGCCTCACTTTTATTAAAATCAGCAGAGCAGATGACGGAATGCGGGTCATCTGACATTTTTAAGTACGTGTTTTGTATTTGGATAGAAATATTTCGCGATTTTCTCGGTAGGAGCGCTGACGGGCGATGCAAATTGCGGAACCGGGGATTTTGCTTAGGTTTCGAGTCCAGTAATTATTCGTCCAAGCTGTAAAGGTGTAAAGGCATATTCAAACGAGCTAATATTTTTGCCAAACTTTGTTCGTGAGTCTAGTTTTCGACTCTAATTCGCTCCACGATAAGTTGCCGGGATTTAAGGGGCGCTCAAATTATACAACTATTAAAGGGCAAATAGTTTGGCCACTGAATTTTTACAACTAATTGGCAGTAAATTAAGCATGGCAGTGTGAACATCAAACTCTGGTTCACATTTTGGGAGACAAACGTTAAACATTTTTCGAGTAGGTGATCGGTTTTTGGGTGTACAATTTGTATAAGATATAGAACTATTTGAAATCCCAGCAATGAAATGAAGCTTTTTCGTGACGTCAGTGACGTGGTAACTTTGAAACCTTTGACCCGTCGTCTGTTGACTATATAATATTGTAATTATCGAAATAGCAGACATTTATAATTTTAAGAGGATAAACGTAATTTCTAAATTTCAAATTTCATACAAGAAACAGTGTAGCAGACACGAAAAAAAAACACGAGTAATTTCAATGGAGGACCACAAAACGTTAGCCCTCGTGTGGACAATTGTTATACTATCGCGACACACCAAAATTGAATACAATTGACGCTTTGTCTGGAATGGGATTGCGTAGTGGTTAGCACCTTCACCTCACAGCAAGAGGAGCCTGGTTCGATCACAGATTGTGGCACAGGTTGAAAACTCGCAACAACTCCTTCCGCATTGACTTTTAAAGTTCTTTCCCCGCTGGTTAAAAGGGTTTCCCCTTCCACAAAAACTTGGTGCGGTTAATAGCAAGGTTGGCAAGTTTTTGGTTTTTTTAAAAGAAATTAAATAATAGATTTTTTTTATTTAAATCGGATTTTTATTGAATTTTTTTGTTTTATTTGAATTTAATTAAAATTTCAAAATGTTATATAATTTAGAATCATAATTTTACCTAAAACAAATATGTTTTAATTTTTAAAGACTAATATGTATATGTATATGTATATGTATATGTATTTATTAAATTTAAGCTAATAATCATATAGAAGTTTTTATTTTTTTTTGGTACTTTTACAAAACAAAATAGGCGGAATCTCCACCCACAGGTAAAAGAATCCAACGCAACATTAGGGGGAAGTACAAGAAAGATTATATTTAAACCTAAAATATATCAATAGGCCAGGTTTTTCTTTTTCAAAAATACTATATAAAAATTGATTTAAGTCAATGATTTATTTTATTAATTTTTTTAATAAAAGCTGGTGAAAATAAGAAAACAATGGTGGGGTTGATTAATTACGCAAATAATTTAATAAAATTTATTTACTTTTATAACTTCATCTTCAGGATAATTCACAATAACAACTCTAAGCCTGAAGATGAACTACGATTCACCAGCTAGCTAAATATTTTAGATGTATTGAAAAAGTTTTTAATTAAAATAATTTTAGTCATGAAAATCCTAGCTTGTGGCACTGGGTGAAAACTCGGAACAACTCCTTCCGCGTTGAGTTTTGAATGTTACCTCCCCATTGGCATAAGGGGCTTTCCCCCAAGCTCTTCGGTTTCTTCTTAAATGAAAACTTGTTGAGGTTAACGGTAATAATAGTGATTGTAGGGAGCTCTGGCACGTAGGGCTTGTCACCACCCTCCTACGCATTGTAACCCGGCCACCTGAATTAATGGCTTTAGAAGTCGCTTGATGACTTAGGTGGTGCCTTAAAGTAGAATAACTACAGTTTCCAAATATGCTTAAACGTTTGTGGGTTTGGTTATAGGTTCCAATTGCGCAACGAAATTCAATTTGACAGATTGTGAACTCTAAAATTTGTCGATCTATAGATATTATATTGGTAGTGATATTAGAAGATTTCGTCTATTATGACTGTAACTTGTATCAGGGAGAAAACATACGGAATCGTTTTATAAAACAATTTCGAATAGTCACCGTAATGCCTAGGATATAATGGGGGTGGACAAAAAGGGGGTAAATACCGGATCTTTTTTGCACTATGTTGGCGTCAAAGACAGAGAGCGTCAGCAGGAGAAAACAGTGCCAGTGCTTACCCCCTTTTTTGTCAGTCCATATTCCCGCGCGTCATCACTGTGAAACGAAAAAATGTATTTACAGCACGACTCCTTACATTTTCTCCGTGTAGCTGAACTTAACGAAAAACAATTTGATTTGCGTTAAAATCGTTTATTTCTATAATCTTTACATTATTTATTAAATTAAAATCACCGTTGTCTTTGGTTGAATGTCTGCTAAATAGAACAAATCCGTTATAGAAACAATCTCCGCATTTGGGATTAAAAAATGATAAATACCTCGACAGAATAAATTAACCGTGGTATGCTCCAACGACTCCGTGTCCAATGAGACCACCGTGACCGAGACCGTGTCCCAGACCATGTCCCAGACCATATCCTCCGTAGCCGGCACGGAGACCAAGACCGTATCCACCTCCGTATGCGCCTCCGAGACCGTATCCGGCACGGAGACCGAGACCGTGACCGAGACCGTATCCGACAGCTGGAGCGGCCACGACGGCTGGAGCAGCGACGACAGCTGGAGCGGCTACCAGTCCTTTTCTGTAGCCGAGCCCAGCGCCGTATCCGAGTCCTCCGTAGCCGAGGCCAGCGCCGTATCCGACTCCTCCGTAGCCGAGGCCAGCGCCGTATCCGTAACCAAGACCAGCTTTTTGGTTGTCAAGGCTGTAAGTGATAGCGGAGTTGGCCACCTTGTGAAAAAATACATATTTAGGTCATTTTTAAGTTCATTATCCCCTTAAGAATATTTTTAAGTTAATTATCCCTTTAAGAATTATTTCATTAACTATCACTTTAAGAATTATGCCATTAACTATCCCTTTAAGAATTAATTCATTAACTATCCCTTTAAGGATATTTTATATTTAACTATCACTTTAACAATTTTAAGTTCACTATCCCTTTAAGAATTTTAAGAATTTTAAGTTCACTATCCCTTTAAGAATTTTAAGAATTTTAAGTTCACTATCCCTTTAAGAATTTTAAGAATTTTAAGTTCACTATCCCTTTAAGAATTTTAATAATTTTAGGTTCACTATCCCTTTAAGAAATTTAATAATTTTAATTTCACTATCCCTTTAAGAAATTTTAAGATCACTATCCCTTTAAGAAATGTTAAGTTCACTATCATTTTAAAAGTTTTATGATCACTATTTCTTTACGAATTTTAAGTTCACTATCCCTTTAAGAAATGTCTACCTTCAGAACTGGAGCGTGTACGGCGACTGGGGCGTGCAATAGACCACCCAGAGCGAGGCTGACGCAGGCCAAAATGGCGGAGGAGAAGAGCTGAAACGATAGAAATAAAAAGTAACATCACATAAATGCCAAGTTAACAAAACCCGTTAATCCTTGAGCGTAGAAAATATAATGCTATCTGTTGTGATATTTTAGCAGACGATTTTGGGAGCTTCGCTTTTCTAGATCCGTTGCGTAGAAATAAATATGTTTGAGCTTCAATACAATAACATACATTGAACAAAATCTCTATATTATTAATTTAAGGAATATTTGAAGAAGTGTAGATTGTAAAGCTGCGTCAACACTTTTACAAAGTTTCCCTATACGTTTTAGAGGGGTGATTTAACATTTTTATCGTCTGCACAAACGTATCGAATGACGTACTAATGGATAATAAAAGTTATTTTCTGCTTACGAGAAACCATCATAGATGGCGCCACAATAGATAGTGAAATGGCTTATTAATTTCTAAAAACTTTTTACCCTTTATTCCCCAAAATTATCAATGAATAATAATAATAATAATAATCAGCTAGGCTAATACCCAAGGCACCACCTTAGGCCTAAGTCATCAAGCGACTTTTGAAGCATTTAGTTCAGGTGGCCGGGTTACACCGCGTAGGAGGGTAACTACCTTTAAAGAAATACTACTTTGAAAAATTGGTTCTGGTTTATAACGTAACTATTATAGCGCCCCCTTGTAATTTATTTCTGCAAATAACATCAGCAGGATACTGCGATAAAAACGTAACCCTTCCGAAACAACTTAGTGGAAATAGAATCTTACCAAAGCGTTCATGACTGAGAAGTTATGTCTTTCGGAGTTAATCCAAAGAAATGATACCTACCAGAACTTTCACCCGCGTATTTATACCCCGCGCGCTCTCAACACCAACAACGTTCCGGATACTGACACTACCAATTACCGACCTGTTTTATCTTTTACGTAACTGGAAACACTTATCCAAAAAGAGGCCCTTAGCTCCCGAGAAAATGTGGATGGAGAAAAAATGCCCTTGCATCAGAAAAAGCCATTCTTGTTCGGTGGTACCATTCGGTGTCTCGCGTTCTGGAGACAAAAAGCGTCAAAGGGTGCCAACACATTTTGTAGGTTAATCAAAACGTTCTCCTTTGAGCCCCCCACCCACCTTTATCGGCGTTCGTCGAACATAAGGGTTTTACTTTGTCGAGGGTCCGGTTTTCCCTTCCTCTTGGTCACAGCTCGGTGCCGGCCACCGTTAGTGGCCAACGCCTTCGGATATTCGGATAAATGTGTTTTAATCCCCCTTTATCGAAAGTTTTTTTTCTCTTTCTCTCTGGGATTTTGTATTGTTGTTCCGACGAGATTATAATACTTTTTTCGTCCGCGTACTAAATATGATGGGTTGGGTGGTATTGGAATCGTGTATATTGTAGTCGTGAATGAACGAATGCATGGTTTTATTTGTTTTTTTACAACAGGGCGGCTCCGCTAGGGGGATCTAAACCAGCAAAGTACTCAAGGGGGGAGCGCACTTTGTCCGAGAACTATACTAAGCTAGGCTAATACCCTTGGCACCACCTTAGGCCTAAGTCATCAAGCGACTTTTGAAGCCATTAATTCAGGTGGCCGGGTTACAATTCGTAGGAGGATGGTGGCAAGCCCTGCATGCACGTGATCCAACAGCTCCCTACACTAACTATTACCATTAACCCCCTTTGGTTCGCCGTTGCAACCTATATAGGCGGTTAAAGCACACGCTATTAGTTTTTTAGTAAATTTGACTTTATTTTAATATAATTTTGACATCGTTTGCTTAAATTTGATACGTTTATTTAAGGAAAAACTTTCTTATGACTTTTTAATTTGTCTGTAGCAGACGCTAGATCGTCGGTGCTACCACCGAAGCTAGCACCGTTACGCCACCTAGAATAGCGTACGGAATTGCGCTGAATTTTACTTATCTTTTTTTAGTTAAATACCTATTAATTAATTTCTGAGTACGGTAATAGTGATGAGGTTAACGGTAATAGTGAGTGTAGGCAAGTGTTGGCTCGCGTGGCATGAAGGGCTTGCCACCACCCTCCTACTGAATTAAAGGAATTAAAAGTCGCTTGATGACTTAGGCCTTGGTTATTAGCCTAGCAAATTATTATTATCAATGGTAATCGAACTGTTTTATAACTATGAATATTTTTATAAATTAACTATAAAATGATTTTCTGATTAAAAATTGATATTTGTTTGAAGCAGTTAATTTATTTCACTTGTCTCAGGGACTAGTTTCATAATTTAAAATGATCGTAAATCGTCTGGGCACTTAAAAAATAATGGTCAAATTTTAAACTGCATTTTACCAAGTACACCTCATTTTGCTAACTTACCAAAATTATTTATTTCAGAACTCATGGCATTATTTGATCAAATCGAGGGGCAGGTCACTTCTATTTTGGGTGCGTCTTAATCATAGTAAAATAATTAAATCAGGGTAATCGTGATTAAATCCGGGTACTCAAGATTAAAAAATCTAATCAAGATTAGAAAATCTAATCACGATTTAAACGAGATTTAATCATTCTAATCATGATCTAATCTTTTTAATCAGGATTTAATCATTTAAACGAGGTTTAATCATTCTAATCATGATCTAATCTTTTTAATTAGATTTAATCATTTTAATTAGATTTAATCATTTTAATTAGATTTAATCATTTTAATTAGATTTAATCATTTTAATTAGATTTAATCATTTTAATTAGATTTAATTATTTCAATTAGATTTAATCATTTTAATTAGATTTAATTAATTTAATTAGATTTAATCATTTTAATTAGATTTAATCATTTTAATTAGATTTGATCATTTTAATTAGATTTAATCATTTTAATTAGATTTGATCATTTTAATTAGATTTAATCATTTTAATCATGATTTAATCAATATAATCGGTCGAATAGAGAATTTATCATTAAAATCAAAACTAAAGTAGGATTTAATCATACTAATCACGATTTAATTTTTAAACAGATTTAATCATTTTAATCAGATTTAATCATTTAATCATGATTAAATCAGATTTAAACATTCTAATCATGATTAAACGTGATTTGATCCAAATAATCACGATTAAATCAGATTTAAACATTCTAATCATGATTAAACGTGATTTGATCAAAATAATCACGATTAAATCAGATTTAAACATTCTAATCATGATTAAACGTGATTTGATCAAAATAATCACGATTAAATCGGATTTAATCAAGGAAGTGACCTGCCCCTCGGATCAAATTTTACGAACTGGATTCATTATATTATAAAAAATAGATTTAAAAAGTTAAATTAATGCAATTATATTAATTTAATTTCACTAATTGAATTGTTATTTTAGAATCTACAATTATTATTCTGTGTAGAAAATAATGAACTAAGGGAATGTGATTCGAATATCGTTGTTCGTCCATCTTGTTTACTGAACGGCGTAATATTTATTCGGGCGAGGCACGTGTTTACCTCGCTTTTGTATTTAGCCTTGTTAGATCGCTTTATCACTACGCCAAATAAACCAGAGAAAGTGGCGATTGTTATCAGAGCCGCTTTTGTTTCGGTGCACGTGTTACAATTCATAAGAAATCCCCGATACTAATTCAACTAATATCAATTATGTTCAATTTGAAACGAACTATTTTTAAATTTAAGGCAGTTTTTACATATTTATAAAATCATAAATAAATTAATATTTCTAAGTTTGACATTTGAGACCTATTTGAAAAGGTGATATTAAATGTTAAAGGTAAAGGGTCATGGAAATCAGTGGCGTAGCCAGGATCTTATTTCGGGGGGGGGGGCACGCCATTGAAAAAAAAGTAAAAAAATATAAATATTTGTACGTACGATCATATGTTTCGGGGGGGGGGCATGTGCCCCCTGTGCTACCCCGGCTACGCCACTGATTGAAATATTAAACGGGTTAATCCATCTCTAAAAACGTGTAAGAGGAAATTGTAGCTAAGTGGAGACGTAACTTAATTGTGTACAGACTACACTCAGCTACAAGTTGCTCGTTCACGTTTTAAAAAAGTGGCTTAGCCTGTGTACTATGTAACAAATCATCCCTTTATACCGTAACCTAAATTATAAATTATTTTAAGTTACACTAATTTAATAGTGGTTTTTCTTATTTATAATAGTATGATTAGTTAGTATGTAAAACAAAAAATAAATAGGCTTAATTTTGGATATAATATAATTTAATTGAAGGTTCATGGTTCTATTGTCATTGAGGGGGTGATGGTATTTTTTACGTATTTTAGGTTCACGTAGCGGCGAGTGACAGTTCATTTCGATGATTAAGCTTGCACCCTTGATCAATTAATTCCGATTAAATAATGATTAGGGTGATTAAATCAGTATTAAATGGAGTTAGTGATTAATCCGATTAAATCAAGTTAGTGATTAAGCCGATTAAATCGAATTAGTGATTAAGCCCATTAAAATGAGTTAGTTATTAAGCCGATTAAATCACGATTAAGCTGCTTGAATCACGATTAATTAATAACTATATTCCCAAAATTAAATATTAAGTCGATTAAATCATGTTAAGCTGATTAGATCCTCATTAAAAAGATTAAGTTGATTAGATTGTCATTAAACAGGTTAACTTGTGATTAAATGAAGATTAAAAAGATTAAATCAAGATTAAAAAGGTGGAATCAAGATTAAAAAGGTGAAATCAAGATTAAAAAGGTGAAATCAAGATTAAAAAGGTGAAATCAAGATTAAAAGATTAAATTGTGATTAAATCGGATTAAAAGATTAAATTGTGATTAAATCGGATTAAAAGATTAAATTGTGATTAAATCGGATTAAAAAATTAAATTGTGATCAAATCCTATTAAAAGATTAAATTGTGATTAAATCGGATTAAAGATTAAATTGTGATTAAATCGGATTAAAAGATTAAATTGTGATTAAATCGGATTAAAAGATTAAATTGTGATTAAATCGGATTAAAAAATTAAATTGTGATCAAATCCTATTAAAAGATTAAATTGTGATTAAATCGGATTAAAGATTAAATTGTGATTAAATCGGATTAAAAGATTAAATTGTGATTAAATCGGATTAAAAATTTAATCGTGATTAAATCTTATTAAAAATTTAACACGATTTAACACTATTTAATACATTTAATCGGATTTAAGTATGCACCCGAAATAGGAGTGATCTGTCCCTCGCATAGCAGCCAATGCGATAAGCTCATAAATCGCTGTAAAACATTTTACTATAATCTATAAAAATACTTTAGTATAATTTAGAAAAATACTTAAGTTTAATTTAGAAAAATACTTAAGTTTAATTTAGAAAAATACTTAAGTTTAATTTAGAAAAATACTTTAGTTTATTTGATAAAAATATTTTAGATTAATTGATAAAAATATTTTAGTTTAATTGATAAAAAATATCCATAACCTGTAAAACATATTTAAGTGTAATCAATAAAAAAATTGAGTATAATTTATGTGATATTTGAGTATAATCATGAATCTATTTAAATAGATTCATGGTATAATCTATAAAATATTTGAATATAATCTTAAATCTATTGAAATAGATTAATAGTATAATCTATAAAATATTTGACTATAATCTATAAAATATTTAAGTACAATCTATCAAATATTTGAGTATAATCTATTAGCTATTTGAGTATAATCTTTCAAATATTTGAGTATAATCTATCAAATATTTGAGTATAATCTATTAGCTATTTGAGTATAATCTTTCAAATATTTGAGGATAATATATCAAGTAGGCCTATTTAAGTATAATCTAACTAATATTTGAGTATAATCTATCAAATATTTGAGGATAATATATCAAGTAGGCCTATTTAAGTATAATCTATCTAATATTTGAGTATAATCTATCAAATATTTGAGGATAATATATCAAGTAGGCCTATTTAAGTATAATCTATCTAATATTTGAGTATAATCTATCAAATATTAGAGGATAATATATCAAGTAGGCCTATTTAAGTATAATCTATCTAATATTTGAGTATAATCTATCAAATATTTCAGTATATTTTATAACTTAATAAATTTTATCTTGGTAAAGGATTAATGTTCAAGTTTTGCTAGTCAGTCAAGGTCAAATCGGGAGAAATTGACAATGGACCATTTAAAATTTGTGAGAGGAATTTAATAAATTTACAATATGCGTGCTTGGAGAGTCGAAGTCAATGAACCATTTCATAAATACAATACCAAAATGGTCTTTAATTGTCTGAAATGACGGGTTCTTTTTGCTTTGGTAGCCGCTGGGTGTGCCTACTTAGAAAGAGCATTGCGAAAACGATAGAGTCTACTGACACCTGCCGGATTATGTACGCCAAAAAACCTGATTAAAAATGTAGCCTACGAAGAAATAAATAATCTCGACATTGCGTTTTTTAACAATAACAAAAAGCTGATATTTTAATGAGCAATCATTGGTGAACAACGTGAAACATTTACAATAAAAAAAGCTGATCGGGAGATGTGGTCGAAGAACTTGCGAAACTTTTCGGAATGGTGGACTTGGCAACGCTATCGGGAAACAAGAGAAAATTAAATTAATATAATTGCCGTCAGCATTGTGCTTGTGTTTATGCTTGACTAGCTGCGTGGCCAAGTAATTTCTTCAATGAGAACAAGCTACTTTCTTCTAAATTTTCACTCTGGCATAAACTTTTCTAATTACTTCACTTTCTACTCAAGGGAAACATTGCAGGTTTCAAAATGATATTGAAAATATTCGGGCACTCTGAATGTATTTTATTCGCCAGAAGGCAAATTTCGATTTTAAATTTTAAATCAATTGTGAATAGAGCGTAAAATAGGCTCTAATTTAATTTTTATCATCAACTAATAATATATTTTTAACATTTGAAAATAAAAATTGTATTTTTCCGTTTAATTTTCATAACACAGGGTGTTTCAAAAGGTTATGCAAAATTTTTAAGGAGTTGTAGGGGGTGAGTTGAGAAGAATGCCTGTTTTTTCCCCATTTTCCTACGATGAGTAAAAAGAGCGTCAGAGAGCTTCAAAGTGTGGCCTACTAGCCCCTGGAAGTAGGCTGCAACAAGCGCCGAACCCAGCAGTAGGGAAACGCGAACATTAAGGTTTGGATTCGTGCGATAGGTAAAAAAGGACTTTGTAAACAAGTCTAGGTAACCAGCGAAAAAAAGTAAACTTAAACAGTATTTGAAGTCCCTGGTTTTGCGCTTGTTGCAGCCTACTTTCAAGGGCTAGTAGGCCACACTTTGAAGCTCTCTGGCGCTCTTTTAACTCATCGTTGGAAAATGGGGGAAAAACAGGCATATTTATCAACTCACCCCCTACCACTCCTTAAATATTTTGAAACACCCTGTATAATGGAATCAAAACAAGTCAAACTAAGTACTAAAGGTATTTCTTCACCAAAGTTGAGAAGCAAATGAAGGTTTGAGCAAAGTTATTGATTTGATTTTTAAAGGGGCAAGGCGCTACTTGTTAGTGTTAGAGTATGAAGAGATTGGGGGCCAGTTGCCACGCTAAAAATCCTTCCAACATTTTCCCTAAGTAGAAATGAATACATTATCGGCATTATGAAAAGGGTGTATTGCCTCATTTTGGAAACATTGCTTCCCTTTGTCCCTCATGGAAACTAAACCCTTGACACGTGAGGTTATATAAACGAAAATTATAGAACCACAGGGAAAGCTAGGAATTTGGGAAAATTTAAACATAAACTGTACCACAAGTATATAAGATTTATCTTACGAGAGAAGTATAAATGTAAATAAAATATGTATCTTCACGATTTTCCCTGCCAAACCGTGGCAGTACATTACATCGTGTATTACTGGCATCTAGTAGCAACAAACACAAGGAGAACGAAGCAAGCCTTTAAACACGCTAACGAGGTGTTGTGTACAAATTTCATTGGACGAGCCTTTTCGCTGAACATTTTACGGAAAAGGGGAAGACAAATTCCGAATTTTCCCCTTCCGACGGCAGCAAGCGCTAACGCGTCTAACCAATGAAAAATGTACGCGAGAAAATGCACGACTATTGACGGGTTGCGTTCTCCTTGTGTTTGGGGTGCTGTGTTTGTTGCTCCTAGCTGGCACTAACTACTAAAAATTACACGGTTATAAATACATACTAATTTATGTATTTATATTTAATTTAAGTAAATCAGTATTTGATTATTCCTTGAATTCGGAAAATTATAGGTATACTTTTCTCGTAAAAGAAACATTTTAAAAACTTTTCTCAATACTCACGATTAGACGTATTTGACACCGTAAGGATATGAGTAGGCGCTATAGCCACCAAGACCAGAGCTATAGCCAGCAATTCCAGCGCTATAGCCACCGATGCCAGTGTATCCGGCAGCGTAGGTCTTGAGCGGAAGGGCGTTGTAGTATCCGACTGGTTGGTATCCCAAGTAAGCGGAAGCGACTGGAGAGTAGCTACTGACGACGGAGCTGTAGCCGCTGGCACTCAGTGGGGAGTAGGCTCCGGAGACGTAGGATCCCGGGTAGTACAGGGCGGTTCCCATGGCCGTGGCCAGGATAGCGAAGACAACGACAGCGGACTGCAAACGGAAATAAATAAATTGAGACATTAGTATGTGGTTTTGGGCTTGAAAGTGGTCGTTTATTCGGTACTTAGTTTCCCTTTCTAAAATTACAATTTTTGAAGGTCGAAATCACTATTCTCAAGGTCAAGACCGTAAAGTTTACCTCATAAATTCTTATTATAATATTTTAATTTATTTTGTATATAAACATTTTGAAGGTCAAAGGCACCATTTTGAAAGTCAAGATTACCCATTTTTAAAAGTACTATTTTTTTCACCTGAAATGATGATTTCAATCAAATTTCGACTTTTATTTTTGGAAAAGTTTGGGGTTGGTACAGGGTCGCGTTAGTGCCTATGACCGGTATTTTCGAAGGGTCCGGAATCTTAAGATAGATTATAAGGCAAAAATAAAATGCTACATTGGGGAACTATTAGAAGACGTTTTTTAGTGCCCGGGAAACAGCTAACGCGGCGCTAGGTGAATAACGTTCTTAAGGTTTCTTAAATTTGAATCGACATTTAGAAGATCTAAGAAATTATGATTTAAGTTCAAGTCGTGTTTTTTAGTTTAAAATAGTTTGGGATCAAATGAATTTCTTATATTTTAGATAATGCTCTAAATATTCGATTTTCATTCATTTTGGATTTTGTAAGCCAAGATTTTAAATAATTTTATCAAATTCACCAAATCTAAACCTAATTAATTAAAAATTAGAAATCGACTTTTACACAATATATTTTAATTAAACTACACTACATGCTTCGACGTGCGCTCACGTCGTCGTCAGGTGCGCAACTGATTATTACATCAAAGCCGTGATGCCAGATTATGTAAAAGTCTAATTCTAATTTTTAATTATTCATACACAAGGTGAAAACTTTTTTAACTTAAGGAGACTACCCGAGGTGTTACACACCGATTTTGTTAAAACTGGGGGATTGGTAGACCTTCATGTAAGGGATTTTATCAATGGGCAACGGGTTTGCCATGGCAAAGAAAAATGTTTTTGACAACATAAAATAACATGGGATTTTGACCGATTTCCCTGTGAAAAAATTTAAAAAATTGATTAAAATGTGACCAATTTTGATTTTTTTCGTCAATTTTTATCAATTTTTTTTTATAATTTTGGTATTTTAATTTTTTTTTCAATTTTGTAAAATGTTTCACAGGGGGACCCTTGGAATCGGTCAAAATCCCATGTTATTTTCAATGGGAAAATTTCCATTTTATGTTGTCAAAAACATTTTTCGTTGCCATGGCAAACTAGTTGCCCATTGAATAAAATCCCTTTAGGATTTTTCAAGGTACATGAAGGTCTACCAATTCCCCGAGTTTGAACAAAATAGGTGTGTAACACCTCGGGTATTCTCCTTGTTAGTTAAATCTGAACCTAGTTATAAAGAAAATTTTAAACTTAGGTATTAATTTTTTTAAATCTTTATAATTTTCCAAAATCAAATTTGCAGCTAAAAGTACCCAATTCGATATAGAGAAGATGAAAAATTTCTTACCAAAGAGTTCATTTTTGGATGAATTTGAGGGTTGTAATGAATATCACAAGAACTTGAAACTGATGCAACGATGCCAATTGGAGCCGAATGATGAAATGGCGAATCCTCTGACCATCTTTTATATAAGCAGGTGTCCCAGCCCCTTTGGCTACTGAATCATGAAAGGGAAAGCGAACCACACGAATAAATTACATCTTGGGGCGTTTTCCGTTTTCCTAAACTATATTTTTGAAGGTTATTCCAGGCGTTGGCTTTATTCCCCTATCTCCCCCCCCCCCCAATTTGATTTGAAATCGAAAGTCTTACAAAAAATATGAAAGGGTTGTCGGGGTGGTTGTACCATATCGTTGGTGGTTCTTCATAGTTAGGATGGTTCAGATGCAACCGATTGAAGTGGATTGGTGTACCGTTTGTGGTGGTAGTGTGGATGGTAACGGGGGCGGTTTCGTTCCTTAATGAAGGGGTTCGACTCCAATTTTCGGTTCGGGAATGGAGGGGTGGGGGTCTTGAAAGCGGCCTTGGCCTCGAGACATACAAGTTCGGCACTTGTTCGCTTAATGGGATGGGAACTTGAGGAATGGCTTGGTTTCGTTCGGATTGGCTAAATAAAGTTTAACCATTTACTAATAATAATCAGCTAGGCTAATACCCAAGGCACCACCTTAGGACCAAGTCATCTTGCGACTTTTAAAGCATTTTAATTCAGGTGGCCGGGTTACAATGCGTAGGAGGGTGGTGGCAAGCCCTTCATGCCACGCGAGCCAACAGCTCCCTACAATAAATAGTCGAACTATTCGCTAGTTTTGGAGTAATTTTTAGAAAATAGCGAGCAACTTCAAAATACAGTTTGGCTGTTATGGTATGGAAGAAGTTGGTAGTTTGGGGTGAAAGGTGTACTCTTTTCGTCCCAAAGTGCATTAGCGAATAGTTTTGGCCTACTATTACCTACTAAACCGAAAAGCTTGGGGAAAAACCCCTTAAACCAGTGGGGAGAGAACTTGCAAAGTCAACGCCGAAGGAGTGGTTCCGAGTTTTCACCCAGTATTGGTATATTGTTTTGCCTATGGTCTACATATGTTGTTAATACGATGCTACATGACCGGGTGAATATTTTTCCAGGCTCTAGAGTCTTCTAAGCGGGCCCAAATGTAGCCTTTAATTTTTTGCCTAAAACAACTATAAGGAAACCTAGGTTTAGAATTCAGGCCCTTCGAAAGTGTGGTGTCTATAGGCAAAGTATTCTAGCTGGACTCCAATGTAGCCTTTTTTTTGTAATTCGCGAACTTCAAAAACGCATGCCCTAGGCAATTGCCTATATTGCCTAGTCAGTAACGTGCCCCTGCTGTTCTAAGAATGTAGATTATTAGTACCAGAAGGCTATAACTAATTTCTTGCGATATAAGTTTCCACATACGCCATAAAAAGACACGTGTACCATCGCAAACTCGAAGTATTTTCACTGAGAAAAGATATTGCTTTATCTGGGGTTAGTGTTGTTAGAGTTCTAATTTTCCCGACAAACCAATGAAATAGGTTTACAAATGATGTAATTAGCCTAATTAGGCGAGAACAAATTTGTTCTTAACACATTTTGAAAAAGCACGGGGAGCCTGCGAGGTGGCAAAGTTACATTTTTCTTAAATTTAATTTTCTATATAAAATTAGACTAAAACAGAGGATTCCGTGATTGTTCGAATACGTCGATTGGAAGAGAGTTGTTAAACAGATAATAAAATCTACTGCTTAGGAAAACCTTTTTGACGTATACAACGTTGATACCCCTTGCTAATATTTTCCAACGAGCTCAACCGAACAGTCCATGAAATTTGAGGCTGGTAACGAAATATTTTAACAGAAACCAATGCTGTACATTAGTTGTTTTGTGAGTTGTGACAAAGAGACCCAATAGTGGTCAAAGCAAGTTTACTACACTTTTAGTAAAATAAATAATTTTGATTTTACGATTAGTCGCGTGTCTTCCAATGCGAACTCGTCTTTGACTTTCATCCAGAAAATCCTTTTAAACTCTGCGGCGAAATCCATCTACCCACTCCACTCACTCTGGTTCTTACCCCTTTTCCTTTCGAAGATTCTATCTGTGGTAGCGTTCTCTTTTAGCTTAGAGCCATCACGCTATCCCACCATTGTCAAGGTCAGGCGTGCCGTAATACCTTATATCTTTCGCGTAACACACAGAGCGTCTTCCAAATATTTGAAGGTCAAAACTATATAATTGCGCGAAATCACACGCCCTTCAACTACACCCCTTTCACTGTTGAAAAGTAAAGGTTTTATCCTACAGCTTACCTTGATTACGAAAATACTATCCATTTCGCAAGATAAATATTTCTCAATCCATATCTTGAGCAAAGTCTACGCGTTAATTTGCATAAAAACATTAAAATTTTAACGAGAAATAAGAATATTTAATTAATGTTAACTAACAAGGAGACGACCCGAGGTGTTACACACCGATTTTGTTCAAACTCGGGGGATTGGTAGACCTTCATGTAACTTGAAAAATCCTAAAGGGAATTTATTCAATGGGCAACGGTTTTGCCATGGCAACGAAAAATGTTTTTGACAACATATAATGGAAATTTTCCCATTAAAATAACATGGGATTTTGACCGATTCCAAGGGTCCCCCAAGTGAAATAATTTAAAAAATTGAAAAAATTTTAAAACACCAAAATTATAAAAAAATTGTTAAAAATTGACGAAAAAAATCAAAATTGATCTCATTTTGATCAATTTGAACCAAATGGGTGAAAATGAACCGATATAGCTTAAATAGTAAAAATTTCCATTTTATGTTTTCAAAAAAAATTTTCGTTGCCATGGCAAAACTGTTGCCCATTGAATAAATTCCCTTTAGGATTTTTCAAGTTACATGAAGGTCTACCATTCCCTCGAGTTTGAACGAAATCGGTGTGTAACATCTCGGGTCGTCTCCTTGTAAGTCTACTAATTGTTGTTAGTATTCGGTTAAATATATTTTCAGGGTGATTATGATATTTTAATTGTAAAACAGAGTGTTATTACCAAGGACGACAATTTAGATAGACAGGTCACTGTGATATTTTAAATTTTAAATCCAAATTAAATTTTTTTTAAATGGTCTATTAAGCTCTGTATTAGTTTTGGACAAGATATTGATTATTTAATCTACCTATAATCTAATTAAATTTGGATGAATTACAGTTTATCTGGTGGACTATAATTCTAACAATTCCTGCCTTTGGTTGTGGTTGCGGTTAACAATGAGCCAGGGACTTTGAAAAACAAAATATTAGATAATAAAGATTCTATTGAATAATCAAAGAATATTTCGTCACGAGCTTCATGGAACAGTACTAAAATTGTACAAAAAATAGAGGTTTTTGCAGAAATAAACGATTTATTCACAGACTACAAAAAACTCAAATTTTAAAGATAGTCTTTTATTTCATTTGGCTTAAAGATTTCATAAATTCAATGAGCTAGTAGGTGGATAAGAGGATGTATTTTATAAATGCATATATTTTTGTGGAATACTTTTGGCCTACTCTGGGATTTCAAGGTAGGGTACCAACTGTACAATGTTGACTTCAATTCTTTCATTGCGAATATAACAGAGCAAGACAGATTTACAAAAAAAATTAAAAGTGGGGTACTGATCGTTTATTCTGAAACTAAAAGTGTACATATTGTGCAAACAGTTGCCACACCAATAGAACAGCTTCTAAATTGGCTATGGATTCCCGACGACCAAATATGATTAAATATATGTATAGTAATTCTCACCACCGGAACAAGCTAATAATTTTAGTTTAAATAGTGTACACATTTAGTTCCAGAACTAGCTATAAATTAAGAATTTTTTTTTGAAGACATGGTTATTTGGTACTGTCAAACAAGGACTTAGATTTGAAGTTCTCCAAGTGATTTACACAAATTACCATAAAGAAATATCTTAGTTATTTGAATTTTAAAAACTACCCAGTCCCGGGTTCGTTCTCCCCTGGGAGTTTTTTATCCATCCTACGTGACAAGATTTCAATAACACTACCCAAAGTATTTTAATCTAGTTTTTCGTGACGTAAATCTTTTTTGTTGCTACGCGTGCGAGTCTTAAGTCTCTTGAACTCGAACTTGACGAATATTAGTTTTAAATTTCACGTTTTTTTTTCATTTAAAAAAAGCTTTTCAGGATTCGGTCATTTCAAGGCTATATTGTTGATTATCACAAAATGTTGCTTTAAGGATAATTTGTCGTTCAGACGATAGTCCCGAGTACGTTTCTAATTATATGCGAACCCATCTTACCTGTTTTTAGTGTCTCGAATATAACTCGTTCTGCGGATTTTTGTACATTTTCTAATTGCTCCGTATAATTAGGCCTACAATCACTTTCTTTTTGTTAGCGAAAGTTGGAGTGGAAAATTATTTCGCCATCGGCTCATCCTGAACGCGTTTATTTCAAATTAAATAAGCTATTACTACCTTAGAGCCAAAATATGATATTTTTATTTATTGTTAAATTATTAGAAAATGTTTCTTAGAACACTTATCAAAATTTACCTATATCAATTAATGTAAATTAAGGATAATTTGAATCTAAGACACAAAATTGGACTGATTGGTATTTTAATTTCTTATTTAATTTCAAAAAAGTGTGAATTTTCATAGAGTACTCATCAAAATGTAGTTACCGAAATAAATTGAAATATGGTTTATTTGAATCTACTATCTACAACGATTGGGCTGAGAGAGTAATTGTTGTATAGACCGATTCAATTTTGAAGGCGGACATCGCAAGATATGATTAAAAGTTAATCAGAAAATATACTACACTTTAATCTTATTCAAAAGATGAATAACATTTTTATACTATTCCCAAAAACAGTCATGTTTTATACAAAAACATATGTTCGAAGTGTCTATCTACACATAAATGTTTTTTTTACTGACACAGAAAATACTACACTTTAATCTTATTCAAACGATGTAGTTTGTTATACAATTTCTAAAAATAATTATTTTAAATTATCTATTTTATATTAAAGAAAATGTTTTATTTCAGTTTTTCAAAAAGTATATTTTTCGATAAACACCAAAAACTCTACAGCAAAGAAAGATATGTTAATTAATAAGTCACTCAAATTTCAAACCTTTTTGAGGAAAATACACTCAAAAACCAAATTTGATGACTTATTGTTTTTTTTTTCAAAAAGTAGTTGAATTAAAAAACATAATGTAAAAAAAATAAAAATTTTAAATAAAAATTCGTTTGCATCTTAGTTAAAATTGTAGAATCTAAGACCGGCGTGGTAATTTCTCAAAGTAACAAGTTGATATTTTTAGACTAACATTTTTGAGTTACTATAATTTTACACTGAGCATGTGGCATCATCTTGATTATTCTGTCAAAGAGCGCTGCGGAAAAAAGACAAACCAGACGTATAATTTTGAAATTTATAAAATAATATTTTATTTAAAAACGTTTTTAAGAAATGGTTTTATACAAGATATAGTTGAAGCATTTTTTTTAAATTTAATTTTTTTCCGAAAATTTCTGCTTGCTGTTGATTCCATAATAAATCTGTAAAAGAATAATCACTTTTAAAGTTGTTAGTCGGAAAATGACCGAGGCGTTTTTTTTTGGAAAATTTTCCGTAAAATTAAAAAAAAGTTTTCATTCCATGATTAGTCTAATATTGTTTGCAAATTTAAATAAAGTGGCATTTTCGCCTCATTTTTTCGAATCTAAAAGTATAACTAACCCTCTAGACTTGTTTAAACTGATTAAGACTATTAATTTTTTGTAAAAAGTTAAAAACATTGAAAACCCTTAAAAAGTAATTTATGTTTCCGTTTTTTATTTTTCGGATTTGCGGAGTTTCCGAAAAATTTTCAGCATTTTATTTTTTCGGAAAATTAACAGCTGAAAGAATTTTTAATTAGTTATTTTAGATTAAAGTTCATGCGAATCTATAACGGCGTGAGATTTAAGATTAATTATTTTAATCAGGGCGCTTTGAATACTGAAGTACCTAATTTTTAATAGAGTGGTTAAGCTACGTCATTGAAGACAAACTAGTATCATAAGTAATTAACATCTGTTGTGTTGAGAAGTGTGACTTCTTTTCGAAATATTGCTTTACATTTTTATTGGTACTTAACTGCTCTGGAGCTGGTTTAGAAAACGCCATTTCTGTAGGTGTAGCTGATGGGGATGAAAGGACCTCGGGAATCGTGCAGTTGGTAGTTGCCAGGAGCCACGCGGTACTTGGTGTACACGGGACGGCTGTACACGTATCCTGCCGACACGCACACGGACAGGAAGGCGAAAAGCAATACGATAGCAATCTGCAAGCAAATTTCAATTTTCTCATTTAATTGACTTACGTTATATAGACCTTTCTGTAGTTAATCTAGAAATATCCTACGTTATCTTTATTAGCCTCCTTTACTCTAGATAATATCTAGAAATATCCTACGTTATCCTTATTAGAACCATATTCTTTAGATTGTATCTAGGAATATTCTACGTTATCCTTATTAGCTCCATATTCTTTAAATTGTATCTAGGAATATCCTACGCTATCATTTTTATATCCATTTACTTTAGACAACACCTAGGAATATCCTACGATATTCTTATTAGCTCCAATTATTTTAGATTATATCCTACGTTATACTTATTAGCTTCACTAACTCTAGATAATTTCCTATGTTATCCATTTTAGCTCCATTTATTCTAGATTATATCCTACGTTATCCTCATTAGCGCAATTTCCTCTAGATTATATCCTACGTTATCCTTATTAGCTTCACTTACTCTAGATTATTTTCTATGTTATCCTTATTAGCTGCATTTATTCTAGATTATATCCTACATTATATTTATTAGCACCATTTACTCTACATAATACCTAGGAATTTCCTACGTTCTCCTTATTAGCGCCATTCAATCTATATAATACCTAGAAATTTCCTACGTTATCCTTATTAGCTCCATTTATTCTAGAGTTTATCCTATGTTATCCTTATTAGCTCAATTTATTCTAGATTATATCCTACGTTATCCTTATCTTATTAGCTCCATTTATTCTACATTATATCCTACGTTATCCTTATTAGCTCCATTTATTCTAGATTATATCCTATGTTATCCTTATTAGCTCCATTTATTCTAGAGTTTATCCTATGTTATCCTTATTAGCTCAATTTATTCTAGATTATATCCTACGTTATCCTTATTAACGCCATTTACTCTACATTATATCCTACGTTATCCGTATTAGCTCCAATTACTCTAGATAATGTCTAGGAATATCCTGCGTTGACCTTATTAGCTTCATTCCTGATTTGATTATTTTACTCTCAATTGGCGATTGCACTTTGCACAATAGCGAATAAAACCGCTAGATGGAAGACTTAATGTTGGCCACCTCAAAGCGCCTACTTGCGTCTGATTGGATGTAATCCTAAGACTATTAATGCTACCATCTATTATCAAAGTAATATTACTAGGACCAATTACTTGGAATACTAAACAGAGGTTTAAAAATGTATAGTAAAAGACCAACTTCAACACTAGCTTCTACCTAGACAGAGTTAAGCAACGCTTACATTACGTGACCTTTGTCAAGCGTGCACCCCGGCATTAGCAGAAAAGTCGCGTAGTGTGAACTTATAGCTTATATACTGTTCCAATAATCAATGCAATCTCTCAACTAACAAGGAGGCATCCCGAGGTGTTTCTCCACAATTTTTTCAAACTCGGGGGTTAAGTAGACCTTCATGTACCTTGAAAGCTCCTAAATGGAAAGGTTTCAATGGCCATTCGTTTTGCCATGGCAACCAAAACTGTTTTTCACTTCTCAAGTTTAAACTTTCTCTACGTAAAATAGCATGGCAAAATCACGGCTTGTTGTTATTTTCAAAAAATTTGGGTAAAATTGATGAAATTGGGTAAAATTGATGAAATTGGGTAAAATTGATGAAATTGGGTAAAATTGATGAAATTGGGTAAAATTGATGAAATTGGGTAAAATTGATGAAATTGGGTAAAATCGTAAGGGTTTACAGTCCGTGATTTTGCCACGCTATTTTACGTAGAGAAAGTTTAAGCTTGAGTAGTGAAAAACAGTTTCGGTTGCCATGGCAAAACGAATGGCCATTGAAACTTTTCCCTTTATGAGCTCTCAAGATACATGAAGGTCTACTTAACCCCCGAGTTAAAACAAATCGGGGAGAAGCACCTCGGGATGTCTCCTTGTAAGTCCATCCAAGTATTTGGTCAAAACTTAGGGACTTACGACTACCAACCATTCACGAGTACTTACGATGGTTTTCATTTTGAAGAGTAGTGGTTGTATCTTCGGAGAAGAGTGAAGTGTCTGTTTCGGAGACACACAGGCGCTATTTATACCCGACGATCTCTCCTAATGAACGACCTTCCACCGAGAGTACCCCTGAATTCCTCACCCAAAAATGTCTCTTGTTGGCAAGCCAAAAGGGATGTAAAGACACCGAACAAAAAATGGAAAACTATCGAACAATTAGTTAGACAATAGAATAGCTTATCGACTTTTCCGTATTGGGGGAACACCCTGACGACATTCTTGGAGACGCGAAGCATGATTTTGACCCCTACCACCTTTTAGCATCGACTTTCTCCCCCTGTTAACACGCCTTTCAATGTTATCCGTTTCTGTTGGGTTTTGGCGCGCTTTCCACCTTGATTTCTAAATAAGGCACTCCCACGTTACAGCCAATCGTCAAGAATGTTTTTCCCACCTGAACGCAAAAATATCGCAAATAAAACATACGTGGTAACGCGTCTTGGATTCTGTTATAAAAACGAAGCAGAAAAGTTGTTTATTTTGCAGTGGCGTAACTAGGAACTCCGAGGTCCCCCCGCGAAAAACGACTTGCGGCCCTTTTAAATAGCACAGATTTTAATCATAAACGTTTGGGGTCCCCTAGTTCTCGGGGGCCTCCCCACGCCGCGGGGTCTGCGGGGGCGCTATTTACGCCACTGTTATTTTGTAATTTCATCAAAAGTCAGATTTTTTAATTAACAATATTATCAAAATGGTCTAGGACTCTAGGTTGTGCGAATCATAACTTGTTTGTACGCAATTTCAGTACTAGTCTAATGTTAAATAAATAAATAAATAATTTTTTTATAAAATAGAATGGTAAGGGGTTTTTTTCTCCGAGTTCTTCACTAATTGGGCTATTTTTTAATTAAATTTTGCGACGAAACATCGAGCTCGAGCTAGTTTTAAAATATAGTGAGACCGAGCTCGGAACAGCTCCTTCCGCGTTGAGTTTGCAAGTTCTTTCCCCACTGGTTTAAGGGGTTTTCCCTCGAGCTCTTCGGTTTCCCCTTCCCTAAAAATTTGTTGAGGTTAACGGTAATTGTGAGTGTAGGGAGCTGTTGGCTCGCGTGGCATGAAGGGCTTGCCACCACCCTCCTACGCGTTGTAACCCGGCCACCTCAATGAATGGCTTTAAAAGTCGCTTGATGACTTAGGCCTTAGGTGGCACCTTGGGTATTAGCCTAGCTGACTATTTAAAATCAAACTATTTACAAATAATGTTAAATTACAAATTTATTTATTCTATTTTAATGTTTCTCAGAGTTTCGAAGTTATATTTCACAGGTGGTAAATTAGATGGTAGATTTTGACTTAAATAAGCACAAAGTGATGAATATGGTTAATAACGTTATGGTTTAAAATCAAAAAAGGTAAATATGGTTAATAACGTTTTGGTATGAAGTATCAAAAAGTGATAAATATGTTAGATTATGGTAAATAACGTTATGTTATGGTATACAGTTGAAAAAATGCTTAATATCCAGTATTCTCCAATTCAAATTTAAATTTTTCATTTATTCAGTGAAATGTGACATGGTTTTTATAATGTTAATAAGGTTGAAAATTATTTTTAATTTTAGGTTTATGAATATTTTTGCACTGATTATAAAATATTTTCTTAATTTAACAAAATATTCTTCTTTATTTACCAATATTAAACGCTATTTACCATAATTTACCAGTGGTAAACACAATTTTAGATAGGACTGTAAGGGTACATTTTTAAAAAGTTTACTTACTAAACGAAATTATCTTAGCAAAAAGTTATAACTTTGATTTATTATAATTATAATAAGATTTCATTTAAAATTATTTACCAAAGTAGCACTAGTTAGGATTAATTAACTTAATGGAATGTAACTTCTGTATAAGTTTTGATTATTTCTTTACAATAAACTCATTTTCTTACCAATTAAGTCAATTTCGTAAAAATTAGAGTTACGATATTTTGGCACTTGGCTCTATGTAATTTTGCGTTAAAAAGAGCCAATTTTGACAATTAATAGAGACAGTATGTATTGAAAGGAAAGTGTTAATCTTTTTCTGGAATGTTTTCGGTCTTTTGGGCATCAAGTGCTTAAAATTGCAACCTTGATGCATTTCTACTTTTTCGTTCGGGGAAGACATTTTTGGATTCCTTTTGGGTTTTCCGCTCACTGACAAACCCCTTTTTACATAAATTACCAAATATGAATGCTTAATTATTCGCGTTAATTGTAAAATATTCTGTCTGACAAATTGATGTTGTTATCGTCTTAATTAATTATATCATATTTCTTTTTGGGTATTTTGAATATTTACGTACGTTAAAGCAAGTGCCGGCTCGACGTGTAGTAACTCTTTTTCAATAGATGTCGCTAGCGTCCGAATCAAATGACGGTAGTTATAGGCACCAATCGCGTTGATTGGATCGTTTGTAAATTATTCAATAACATAAATTACAGTAATTTTAAACGGGATATATAATTTAGGTTAAAGTCCACTAAATAGAGTATAAGTTGTCTAAATATAATACTCTACAAAGGCTCTCTGACGACTTTATCATTAGACTATTTTGAAATTTAGCTTCCTTTGCCATTAATAGATGGCACCACGTATTCCAGTAAAGTCATTTTTTTAAATTTGATAGATTCGTGGCTATAATAACCAGTGGCGTAGCTAACAGGGCCGGATTAAGACTATTGGGGGCCCTGTGCAAAGTAGAATTTGGGGCCCCCAAAAATTCTATCAACGTTAATGTGGTTATAAACATAAAATACTAATAGAAACATTTATTTCGAAGACGGGGGCCCCCTAACCTCATGGGCCCCTGTGCCTAGGCACACTTGGCACATGCCTTAATATGGCACTGGTGGCTAGCATGGGTGGCACCCGGTGCGGGTATCATGGTGTACTACTTACTAGTTTTTTCAAATTTCTCTAGTTTATGTAAGTTTTTATTTTTTTCACGGTTGGCTGTCACCCCAAAACCACCCGAACGGGTGGCACACGAGGCGGAGCGCCCCCACCACCCCCTAGCTACGCCACTGCTAATAACAGGGGCCTTTTCATAATACAGGTGGCAATGATAGAGCAGCGTTCTCCCAATTTTTCAACATAACGTCCCGCCTTCGAACCATGGCCGTCATATAGTTCAATTTCTAGTGCAATCTTGAAGGGAGCATATTGTGGTTCAAATCATTTCAAATTTTCCACCAGGTTAGCAGAAGCTAGTTACGTAAAAAATCCGTTATAGCGCGTGATAGCAGACGACGTTTTGATCAGTACTCCTTTAATGAGAGACCATTCTCTTGTAATTAATTTTCAATGTGTTCTTATAAATTAGCCTTTTCAATTTATATAGGGTGAATATCAAAACTGCTGGATTTTCGCTTGCTAAGCAGATACTTGATGTTTTAAAATAGAAATAATCTGCTTAGCGCGCGATGATCCAGCAGTTCATGAACTTCACTCGTTGGATACTATGTGGCTATTATTAAAATGAAAAGGCTAATTATAATAAATTCCCATAAGTAAATTACAAAAATTTTACATAAATTTACTCTTAATTTCCTAGACTAAGAAATTTTAACAAATTTCTTATCATTTACAAAATCTACCGAAAATGTCCTTATAAATTATGTGTATTTCTTGTCTTTTGAAAAAATTACTAAAATTTCTTATCATACATCTAATGTAAATTTTCCATCTTTCGTAAAAAAAAATTCTCATAAATCTACTTTAAATCTCCAATATTTTCTTCAAATATTACTATAATTTCTCATAAATGTATGCCTTTTTTTCGTATAAAATATTTAGATTTTCTAACACTCTAATTTTTTTTATAATAATGTGCTTTAACAAGAAAGTGCCATTTTTTATTCTTCACATAAAGTTTTATATGTTTTGGTTGCCATGGCAAAACGGTTGCCTATGGAGACATTTCCCTTTAGGGTGTTTCAAGTTACATGAAGTTCTACCAAACCCCCGAGTTTGAACCAAATCGGTGTGCTACACCTCGGGTCGTCTCCTTGTTAGAGGTATCATTAACTTATGCCAATACAGTTAGTCTATTACTACGAAAGATAAGTGTGTTGTTTAGTCGAATGTTATTACTGGCGTCACTGATACCCAAGTAACCCAACTAAAAGACCAATTATCAAGGCTGTCCTACTCCTAGGCATGGCCCCCGTACGGTCTCACTACTATTCAAAATGTCCTGGTCATTCTAGATAGGGAACTGACGCATCTATGTCAGCATGGATGAAATACTGAAGGACACTTCTCGGGCCGCTTTTCATTTCCCGCTTACGCTTCGTAGCAACTAGAGATGGGGTTTATTCGCGATTCTCTCAGAAGGGCGCGCTGACTTCGACTTCAGGGGCAAATAAAACGTCACGTGACCACCGAATCTCCGCGTGTATTTAAAACAAGGCAGCGTGCGATTTTCAAAGGTCTATTGGCGATTTAACAACCGGTAGGTAATTAAAAAAACACTTTACACCTTTATTAAAATCGTAAAATAAAATGCTTGAATATTTATCTCGAGAGCAGACAGTATTTTATTTATAATAGTTCCGAAATTCGCCAATAGAGTGCAACAGTGTTTCGCGCAGGGCCGGCCCAAGTAATTTTTTTCACCCGGGCAAGGGGGATTTTTGGCGCCCCTGTTATTTTGAAACTAAATTAAACTACCCCCCCCCCCCTTCGTAAAAAACATTACCATGTCCGTGTTATAAATTTAGGGTTATCATAACAATAAATAATCCCTTTAATCACTTACTAAATACTTTGTGTAAACATATTTAAAACCTTCTTTATGGTACATGGTCATTTTACATGGAGCTTGAAACACTCTAGAGGTAAGGTGGCCAGACAAGTATACCTTAAGTACATTAATTATAATGTCCATACTGAATAGTATCAGTGCCAAAAAACACTTCCAATTCAGCGACCGTGTCGGCCTGACTGTCCCGATGGTCTCCACTGACTCTCCTCTACGCCAACATGGAATCGCTCTGCAATAAGATCCCAGCCTTCCGAGGTTACCTCTCAACTCTCCGCCTTGCTATTGTCGCGTTAACTGAGACAAAACTGGACGGAGTTTGCCGTATACCGTCACGACCGAAATCGACACGGTGGTGGTGTCCTGATCGCGGTCGCCAATAGCATAAAATCTTATCCAATGCGCTCCCAGGATACCGTTGAGGCGGTTGTGGTGCGACTTACCTCCAAGTGTCTGAGGGTCGCTTGCGTCTATCGTCCCCCTCGTCCAAAAAGTCGTATTCCGCCCGGGTCAACGCCTTACTTGAAAAGCTGTCCCAGGGTGTCTTTGATATCCTAGTAGTTGGCGATTTCAACTATAAATACAAACCCCTTTAACTCTCGATTCGAAGTTTTTGTGCACTGTGCTACACGTAGCACGTTCTTAGTGCTCCCAGAACTACGTCTTCCTGTGAAAGCATTCTCGACTTAGCGCTCTCGTCTCCCGCAGGAGTTGTTGGCGACGTGATACACCGCCCAGGTCTCGGGGACCACGACTTCCTTCAATTCACTCTGCCGGCTCTTTCCACACCACCTAGACTTGCCCCCCCCCCGCACCTGCCTAGCGATCGGCAAAGCGGATACTGAAGCTATCTCCGCTGAACTCCAGTTACTGTGCCTCCCAAACCAGGATATGTGTGACAAGTGGTCACTTTTAAGGCTACCCTCTCTGAGGCGGTCTTACGTCACACCCCCTCACGCAACATCTTTCGCGAGTGATTACTTCTCTTGCCCCTGAAAAGTCCGTTTTTACACCCCCCCCCCGAAGACGTGTCTTCCCCCCCAGTGATATAAATCTGCCTCGATACAGCAGTCAAACTTTGGACATAGCGTGGTAGAAGTCAGCCCGAGAAGTGTCCCTCAGTAATTCGTCCATTATGTCAGTGCCAGGGCTATGCTGCTTCCTGCTTGAGTAGTTCCTCTATGCTTGAGTTAAGGACGGGGCCCCCAAAAGTTAAAATAATGGGTCTGCAAATTCAAAATGATATAAGAACCTACGAGCATAGAGAAAGAAGGAAGGGGAGAGATGGTGAAGGCGAATTTCAATGTATTTCCCCTTTTCACGAAGTGGCTCTTCGCGTCATATGGCTACCATGGTTACCGACTGAATCTTGTACAATAACGCGCATCGTTGTGCGCAACTACGTCACAGTCAAGAGAGAGCTTTCTCTGTTCGGTTGCGTTTTTGGCAAAGGCTTACCAAAGTTCGGCAGATTCTATATTAAATTTATTACCGATTCTACTAGAATCGGTAATAAATTTAATATAGAACTGAAAATAAGTTATAATTTTAGGACTAGTTTCTAATTTAAGTGCAATAAAAATGTTGGCGACTAAGAATTGTTGTAATCGTGGCTGTCGAAATGACTCTAAAAGTTTGGATACAAGTATTGTGAAAGGTGCAAATTTTTACCCATTTCCTAAGAAAAAGACCAAATTAGATAAATGAAAAAATGGCATAGAGCTATTGTTAGAGTTAATTTAACTCACGTGGATCAGCATCATTATGTTTGTAATGGTATAAATTGAATCCCTTGACGCTATTTTTAAGAATAGCACCTTTTGTTTTGGTTTTTGTTTATTTTTTTAGGTGTATTATTTGTCAAGGATTACAGTAATGAAAAAAGTTTTAACCCCAATTTAGTATTTAGAAAGATATGATAAATATAAAATTGTTACTTGCCATCAATTTTGACCTCGTAAAATACGATATATTTCGAGATTCTTGTACGTGTTGGATGACGTAGGACTGATGACGAATTAGATTTAACTTAAAAATTCAATTTCTTGACTAGTGTTGCTATTTTTATAGCAGCACTTTTTGTAGTAAACCCTTTTAATTTAAAACTCACTACCTATAGGCACGTGGCAGAACCACAGTTGTCTCTTTCACCAAGGGCGTATCCAGGATTTTATTTCAGGGGGTTTTGAGGGAAAATTTCAAGGGGGGGGTGCTGACGGAAGTTTCACTGATTTTTATTAGGCACCCCTCCCCCCAGTCATCAGCATTTCGGGGGGGGGGGGTTGAACCCCCAAAACCCCCCCTTAAATACGCCCTTGTCTTTCACTGTGGGAAAGTTTCAAATTCCCACATATTACGACGTCACGCAGTCTCATGCGCAAAGGCGATGCGCGTTAGTGTACGAGCTTCTCTCTACCGTCGAGTTTACGTCGCCCCCTTTCTAAATATCTCTCCTCTTCCTTCTTTCTCTATGCTACGAGCAAACCCAACTCGGTAAATAGTTGATTTGGAACAGCTGGTTTAGATAAAAGCGAATTAATTTCTAGCTTTTCCTGTTGTTTGAGTATAGCAGAGCTGTTGTAAATTTTCAATTTATTTCATTTTTCAATGAGGTAGAGTACACCACGACGCAAATACTGTTTGGATGAAACTACAGCTAAGATACGTTTAAAGTGTTAGTTGCACGAAAAATAGATAGCACGAGCAATTTGGCGCAAATCAAAGCCGTAACTTGCTTTATTCCTAAAATAGAAGGAACTGAAGTGGAGGGATTCTGTTTACTTGTAGAAGTTTTCAAACCAGAGGTTTTTAATCATAATATTAGGCTTATTATCGAAATAAAAAATATTTTTTTACGCGCGCACTACGTGGCGCCAGCGACCCGACGTTTTAAGAAGAATTTACAAGGAGCCTTAGGTTTCATATCGTTTTTCTACTACGTAGGCTTGTGTATGCCTATTTCAATTACTACTGCGTAGGACTTTTTCCTGGGTGTTAAATCAACCTGCTTTTAATCCCAGATGTAAAGAAATGTAATACAGACAATTAGCCAATGATACGCTTTGCATTTTCTGACGTCATGGGTGCCGAGAAGAATTTTAGAAGTCTGGAAATTTGCCGAAAAACTCGATTTCCACCATTTCGACTTCTTTTTATAATAATTCAAAGACCACTTAACCGATTTTGATGAAATATTCTGTACTTGCTATAAAATGTTTGCTCTTTCTAATGAACCATTAATTAGCCATTGCTAAAATTTCGTGCAACCAACACTTTAAGCCTTACAATTTCGTCTTTGTAATTGCAATGATAATGCTATAACATTTCGTCTTCTTGTTAATAAATGAACGCATTTCAGGGACCAGTTAACCTACTAGAAAAACCTTTCTAACACTTCCACTGACATATGTTTTTCATGAAATATTTAACTACTTTTCCTGGTAGAACCAGAAAATACTCGTTCAAAACTTATGTCAGATTCACTGTAATCTATTTAAAAATTTGCAAAACATTGATTATAAAATCACAGTTACAAGTTAAAAGAAATTGTGAACCATTTTCGGATGAAAGAATAACATTTATTGCTAAAAGTTGAAAAATATGACTTAGTTTAACAAGATATTTTGTGGCTTTATCGGCTCTTATATTTAAAATATTGCATTGCTTGAATCATTTGATTATTCCGCTTCTCCGTTGAAATGAAAACGGGAGAAATTAAATCAGTAGTGATAGTCGTTACGATAGCTGCTGGAGACTGGGTAGAAGCCAAAGGTTGGTGGGTGCAGTTGGGAAGTGGCGTATCCGGTTCGGAGACCAACTGGAATGTAGCTCGGGATGTAAGCCACTCCGGCGATGGCTACGCTGGCCATGGCCAAAACAAAGAAAATGGCTACCTGCGAATGGAAACAAACAAATTTATTCCATCAATCATATATTTTTATCAAAGTGATGTTGAGATCGGTTAATTGAAAACGTGGTTTCAGAGGAATTACTAAGTACTATGTAGAAACTAATTTTGAGTTACTAAGAACTATATAGAAATTAATTCTTAACTTACTAAGTACTTTAAAGAAATTAATTTTGATTTAATAAGTTCTGTCGAAATTAATTTTCATTTAATAAGTTCTGTCGAAATTAATTTTGATGTACTAAGTTCTGTGTTGAAATTTTGAAGTACGTAGTACTTTGTAGAAATCAATTTAAAATAGCTATAAGTACTATGTACCAATTAATTTTGAGTACTTATCACCAATTAATTTTGAGTACTTATCACCAATTAATTTTGAGTACTTATCACCAATTAATTTTGAGAACTTATCACCAATTAATTTTAAGTACTTATCACCAATTAATTTTAAGTTACTAAGTATTCAATTTTAAAAATTAATTCTGTTACTAAGTATTTTATTTTGAAAATTAATTATGTGTTACTAAGTATTTAATTATAAAAACTAATTGTTTACTAAGTATTTAATTTTAAAATAAACTAAATTATATGTAGAAATTGTAAATGGTGCCACAATAAATCCTTCAGTGGCGTAAATGTTACGGTAAAAAAACCAGAAATGAATACTCACGATGGTTTTCATGTTGCTCGATTTTCTCAGTTAGCTCAGTTCAAGCTCTTTAATTTCTCGACTGTAATATCCGTTCTTTATATAGTTTTCCGCCAATTGCTAAAATATTAATTGACTCTAATGACGTATCGAATCACCTTGAGAGTCGAACAAAGTTTTCAAGTCTTCGTAATCTTCATCTTTGAGGAATTCCCAAAAATATTCTCTAAAATTTTGAACCCCACCCCGCGGCTGCCAAAACCGAAGCAGAGACCTTGACAACTCTCGCTATATAAGAAATATTACACTTATAATTTGAAATACGAAGTATTTATCGTAAATTTTGAACAAAAGTTATATTCTAAATGTGAGATTTGTTTGGTTCTAACAATGAAAATATCGGTATAAAGAAAGCCTATTAAATATTTTAAACAAAGCATTTTAAAGTTGGTGTACAGAGTCGAAAAAACTCCATTATTAACCGAAGAAAGACGTCTTAATAAATGGGAAAATGTGACAGATATTTTTTATTCTTTCTTTTCTTTAACATCGGCTTAAAATATTTTTAAGGCCAAGTTGAATTCTTTATATCACGTCAAAATTGTAAAGAAAAAATATGAAATAAATATAAATGATTAAAAATAAAATAAATATAAATGATTAAAAATAAAATAAATATAAATGATTAAAAATAAAATAAATATAAATGATTAAAAATAAAATAAATATAAATGATTAAAAATAAAATAAATATAAATGATTAAAAATAAAATAAATATAAATGATTAAAAATAAAATAAATATAAATGATTAAAAATAAAATAAATATAAATGATTAAAAATAAAATAAATATAAATGATTAAAAATAAAATAAATATAAATGATTAAAAATAAAATAAATATAAATGATTAAAAATAAAATAAATATAAATGATTAAAAATAAAATAAATATAAATGATTAAAAATAAAATAAATATAAATGATTAAAAATAAAATAAATATAAATGATTAAAAATAAAATAAATATAAATGATTAAAAATAAAATAAATATAAATGATTAAAAATAAAATAAATATAAATGATTAAAAATAAAATAAATATAAATGATTAAAAATAAAATAAATATAAATGATTAAAAATAAAATAAATATAAATGATTAAAAATAAAATAAATATAAATGATTAAAAATAAAATAAATATAAATGATTAAAAATAAAATAAATATAAATGATTAAAAATAAAATAAATATAAATGATTAAAAATAAAATAAATATAAATGATTAAAAATAAAATAAATATAAATGATTAAAAATAAAATAAATATAAATGATTAAAAATAAAATAAATATAAATGATTAAAAATAAAATAAATATAAATGATTAAAAATAAAATAAATATAAATGATTAAAAATAAAATGAAAATATTATAATATATATAAAAACAATATAAAAAATAATATAAATAAAAAGTTATATAAAAAATAATAAAAAAGAATATAAATAAAAAATAATAAAAATAATATAAATAAAAAATTATAAAAAAGAATATAAATAAAAAATTATATAAAAAATAATAAAAAAAGAATCTAAATAAAAAATTATATAAAAAATAATAAAAAAAGAATCTAAATAAAAAATTATATAAAAATAATATAAATAAAAAATAATATAAAATAAATGTAAATTTAAAAAATAGGGATAAATAATATTTATTTTTTAACTATATTAATATAATGTTTGAAAATAGTTATAGAAAGTAAATAAAACAATTTTCAAAAGTTATTGATACTGTTTGAAATCAATTAATATATTGTATTGTTCTATTAGTATATGACCAAAGCTCAAAACTCATAAAATATTTTATTATTTTCAATAAAATTAACCCAGTATTTCCATTATAATCAGTAATAATAATGGGTGTTTCAATATCCATTGGACCGGCTTGGTATAATAGCGGCCTAGTGTATTTCCCCTTATAGGGCAAAGCAGCACTCTGTACAGGAGGTTGGTCTGTTTCGAATCGGGGTATTTGAAGCGGAAAATGAAGAGGTCCTTGAAAATTTCGATAATAATTGGTTTGGCGTAAAAGTGGATGAATTACCGTTCTCGATCAATTCCGCGGGAATGACGCGTGTGGAAGTTTTGGGTGTGGCTCCCGCGAGGCCCCCTTGACACTGACCCACTTCCGAAACTCTCGCGTCTTTTTCAATCCCACTTCCGTTTTAAGATTTCTTTGTTGTTGCTAAGAGAGCGCTGTTACTCCCAATCAAAGCAGTCACGAATTACCTGTTCCAAATTGCGTTTGTTTTCAAGTTAAGCCTCAAACGAAGCTTTGAAATTTAAACTCACCTAGTTTGAAAATGATATTTAGTAATTTTTTAATCGAGAGACACCTCGGTAACTTCTCCGCGAAATTCTGCATTTGTTTAATTTTCTAAATAGATATTTTAATAAAATAAAATTAATAAACCAGTTTCAAAAGATCAAATTGAAAAATTTTGGTCTCGCAGTTAACAGTTAACTATGAAAATGTTCGATTTGAGATTTCGAAACCGCCTTAAAACGTGCGGTGTAGTAAGCGTTCTTTATGACGTTGTAAAAGTAAGAGACAGTGTCGTAAGAAGCAACAATCAAACAAAAAGTAAAAGTTACTTTATAGAAAATCATATTGGTTTTTAAACAACGACCTTTTTTAATGACTTACTGTTCATTGAATTCGCAACGAAATAAATTAAGTTTTAATTTCAGGCAATTTCCAGTGTTTTCGGCTCAATTTTAGAATGGTTATTTCTTTATTATTTAAAATATATTATGAAAATTTCCATTATGTTCTTAGCTCATGTGACCTCGGTGACCTATGACGTCAGTCTAGTTTATCCTTGTTATTTTCGTAATAGTATTTTTTAAAGCCGATAGTGGGCGGTGCTTTTATTGAAACTCACTTATTCTTATTGAAATTTTTCAACTTCCCTTAGTAAATACGCCACTGCAGTATTTGTTGTAGCCGCCATCTAGTGAAGTTTTCCGAAAGCAGTTACTATTTAAATTTTGTAGAAACTGGGAAATATTTTTTGTAGGTAAAGAACAACCAACTCAAAACTATAAATTTGCCAATTTTTAAATATATTTTTCATGGAAATAGCGTAAGATAAATGTATGGGGTTGGTTTTATTTCGCTAAATAGGTAATAATTTCAAATCTGTTCAAATCACATTTCTAATATAGACCCTTATATATTTTATAAAAATTAATTAAATTTCGAGTATTAAGTCAAAATTTAGCATCGTTTTCTATAGCTATAGTGCTTTCATTAAAGATACTGTTGGTATATTATTTATTAGTTTCCCCAGTTCTAAACACCTAAAACTGTTACATTTTAATTGCTTATTTTGGGGCCAAGATACGAGTTTATTAAAAGACGATATTATTTGATCCTAATAGTAGTCAATTAAGAGCGATACTGAGATAGTTATTGCGTAAGAGTTGAATTAAGAAACTTCGGACATTTATTGTAACTTGTACAAAATACATATTTTCCTACTTCGTTCTTCTGTGTTTAATTAAACTCATTGAACATTTCTTATTTACTAATTTGTTTTTTTGTTATTTATCTCAATTACCACGCATTAGCAAATTCATCGTACCCCTGAAATCGCATTTTCCTGCTGCTGGGGTTGGTGCTTGTTGCAGCCTACATCCAGGGGCTAGTAGGCCACACTTTGAAGCTCTCTGGCACTCTTTTAACTCATCTTAGGAAAATGGGAAAAAACAGGCATACTTCTCAACTCACCCCCTACAACTACTTAACATTTTTGCATAACCTTTGAATATCTCAGAAAGGCTGGTGCAATAGATCGATTTACAATTTATAACGGGCAAAGACGACTTTAAAGGGGTAAAATTTATCCGAGGTAACGTGATGATGGCGTTATTTGTTAGTAGATGGCGCTCTGATAGCAACATGACGTCATAATTTTGATTTTCAACGATTGGTTGAAAGTTTACAATTTTTAGTGGAGAACGGTTTTCTCGAGATTTAAAATACCAAATTCTCTTCCCTGATTGGATAGTTTCAAATTGTATTGTAGTGCCATCTATGGCGGAGAGTGTTAACTACTGTTAAAATTAATTGTTAATTTAAATTACAAAAATTATGTATTTTTAATAAGAATTTAAAGTACTATAATTCAGTAATTAATTAATAACTTTAAAAAAAAATTCATAAACTTTATAGTGTCGCCATCTACCTCAAACATTATAAAATAAGAAGGTACCTCGGGTGAATTTCGCCCCTTTTTGCCTATTTCCCTGTAGGCAATATGTGAATGCGTCTATAAGAGACTGCATACCATTAATATGAAAGTAAATGAAGACACACACTCTCCAAATGTTGCAGAGATTCAAGCTCGACTACGATATCGCCGTGGCTAAAGCGAACAGAAACGTGTACCCAGATATTAATGTCAAATTATGCTTTTTTCCACATATCTCAGTCCGTATCATCAAATTAGGGAAAAATATTAATGATACATTTGTTCTAAACAGTATTTTAAAATATTTGAGAATCGTTTCAAGCCATGTGAGGTTTTTAAAAAAATAATTAATTTTATTGATGAGATTTAAAAAAGTGATATTTTTTTCTTGACACCAAATTTTCCTATACACCTAACTTGATCCTTACAGAGCATTCCTTACACCAAACCCGGCCACCTGAATTAAAGGCTTTAAAAGTCGCTTGATGACTTAGCCGTATTAGCCTAGCTGGTTATTATTATTAACCTTCCTTAGAGCCGAATATTTCTACTTAAATAAAATAAGACCAACGCTGAATTTCAAAGCCCAAGTGCGTTTTATTATTTATTTTTCAACATGAGATTTTTTTGGAATGACAATCTTCTGATGAATTGCGTGGCAGGTCAGCGTGATTCGGTGGGTCGGTCAGTGTCTACTTGAAGAGATAGACTTGGTCCGAGCGGTAGCTGGTGGACACTGGGTGGAATCCGAAACGGGCCGGGTGCAGTTGTTTGTGTCCGTGAACTGTCCTCAGGGCGGGTATCGCTGCCAATGCTGGTACGACAGGAGCAGGCGCGTGGAATACGGGGTACACTGGCGAAATGCCGGACAGTCCAACCGCACCGGACATTGCGCCGATCACCATTCCCAGAAAAACTAAGGCCACCTAAACAAATAGGAACAGTTACTCGAGAGTAGTGACTCATTTGAAGATAACACTACAGTAAAGCGGATAAAATAATGTCATAACGTTTTTCCATCGTCCATCTGACCCATTTTGTCTCACACTCAGCAACCCATGCCTAATGATGTCGTAATAAACTACAGTTAATGACGTCACAATTTCCCAAAAAAACTACAGTTAATGACGTCACAATTTCCCAAAAAAAACTACTGTTTATGGCGTCATAATTTCCCAAAAAAAGCTACAGTTAATGACGTCATAATTTCCCAAAAAAAGCTATAGTTAATGAAATCATAATTTCCCAAAAAAAGGTATAATTAATGACGTTACAATTACCCAAAGAAAGGTATAGTTAATGACGTCACAATTTCCCAAAAAAAACTACTGTTTATGGCGTCATAATTTCCCAAAAAAAGCTACAGTTAATGACGTCATAATTTCCCAAAAAAAGCTATAGTTAATGAAATCATAATTTCCCAAAAAAAGGTATAATTAATGACGTTACAATTACCCAAAGAAAGGTATAGTTAATGACGTCATAAATTCCCAAAAAAGCTATAGTTAATGACGTCATAATTTCCCAAAAAAGCCTTAGTTAATGAAATCATAATTTCCCAAAAAAAGGTATAAATAATGACGTTACAATTTCCCAAAGAAAGGTATAGTTAATGACGTCACAATTTCCTAAAAAAAAGGTATAGTTAATGACGTAAAAAAATTCCCCCAAAAAAAGGGTATAATTAATGACATCACAATTTCCCAAAAAAGTGATATAGTTAATGACGTCAAAATTTCCCAAAGAAAGGTATAGTTAATGACGTCAAAATTTCCCAAAGAAAGCTATAGTTATTGACTTAAAACAATTCCCAAAAACAAAGGTATAATTTATCGCGTCACAATTTCCCAAAAAAAAGCTATAGTTAATGACGTCATAATTTCCCAAAAACGCTATAGCTAATGAAATCACAATGACACAAAAACCCAATGATTAATGACGTCACAGTTTTCCAAAAATCCCATGATCAATGACGTCATAGTTCTTAAAGAAAGTCATAAAAATGATGTCATATTATGACAAAAACCATAGTTAATGATGTAATTTTATGAAAAAAACCATAGTTAATGATGTCATATTATGACAAAAACCATAGTTAATGATGTCATATTATGACAAAAACCATAGTTAATGATGTCATATTATGACGTAAAAATTTCTCAAAACATTATAGCTACTGATGTCTCAATTTCTCAAAATCCCCTAGTTACTGACGTCAAAAAGATCTGAAGCAAAATTTCACTCTTGGAGCAAAGGGTGCTTTGCCAAGTATGCTTCTCCCAAATCGTCATTTCAAAACCAGGTGCGCCGAAAAATAATTTCGAAACAATTATTTAAATGTAATAAAAATAATCATACACTCCTACATGTTCCCAATACAGGTTTTCAAGGGGTCGCCTAACCTGTCTATTATTAGACACTACAATTCTATATTGCATGTTTAATACTTTTCAGAAAAAGTTGAAAAGCCAAAAATTAGTTGATTTTCTAAGATTGGTGGTTTTAAAATTAAATTGGTTAAAATATCTAACAATAGATACTATTTGATAGATTAATTATATATAGACAATAGATTTGGCGAAACTAACAGTCTAAAAACGCATTGTCCTAACATTTAATAGCTTGATGGTCGATTATCTTGAATTTTATACCAGTTGAGATAATTATTATTATTATTATAAATATAAAACCTATTATTATGATTATGATTTTAAATAAAAAGAATTGAACAATGTGGAAGATTTTTATTCCGACTAGGCTAAAGATGGCGTTACACAACACTTCGCGTTCGGTGACACGTTTCAATTAACACGTGACACCGAGCATTATTTATAATTAAATAAAAGCGGGAAAGCCCTCTAACTTAGTGTAGCGCCATCTTACGCATAATCGGATTAATAATCTTTCTCATTCAATTAAAAAATTATAAAGTATAAATAAATATAAAAAAGTTAAATAAACTACGAAATAAAAATTGAATTAAATATAATATAACTTATAAATTATAACGCCTATTAATGAGCAGCCACCGATTAGATGGCGCCACTAAGTACTAGAGGCTTAAGATCTTTCCACCAATAAGAAAACGGGTAAAGTATAATTCTTCTATTTAAAATTTAACCAATTTATTTATTTTGGTAAGCATTTATTATATTAATATATACTAATATTGATTATAAATAATATAAATAAATAAATTATTTATATATTATACTAATATTGATAAAAATAAGTAATATAAATAAATAAATAATCCTAAGCAGTATTATTAATATTGAATTTTGACGTTGTTAGGCGGACTAATAAATAATAATAATAATAATAAAAATATTAGTTGGACTAATACAAACGGTAAAATAAGAAGAACTACTTACTATTGTTTTCATCTTGATATCTGTCTGTGTTTTGAGCATCGGAATTTTTGGTGGGGCCCTTATATAGAGCGAAATGTAATAATTGGGGCCCCACATTGAAGCACGTTTCGTGACTTTTCTGTTACCTGACCAATGGTGGTGTTCCCGGGGCCCCTCGCAATCACCTTGATTTTCTCATTAGGGGCCCTTTGGCGTTTTGGTTGTAGTACCTCCGGGTATACTTTCATTTTTTCCCTGTTCTTTACCTTGAACTAAGCGATTCCCACAAGATATAGTTCACTTTTGTAGGGCAGACTACATTTTATTTGCGATAGCCAAAACATGGTAACTCAGATTGTTACGACGGTAAAAATTTATTATAAATATTTAATCAAAATTATTGTACTTGTAGCTGATAGAAGTACTATTATAGTTAATAGAATATAGTATACTTATAGTAATTGCAATACTAATACAGTGCGCATAAAGTTAGTAAAAGTACTATTATATTTATGATTATTAAAAGTACTATTATATTTATAATTATTAAAAGTACTATTATATTATAGTTAATAAAAGTACTATTATATTTATAATTAATAAAAGTACTATTATATTTATAATTAATAAAAATACTATTATATTTATAATTAATAAAAGTACTGCTATATTTATAATTAATAAAAGTACTGCTATATTTATAATTAAAAAAGTACTATTATTTTTATAATTCAAAGAGGACTATTTAAGTGTAATTATAATTAAAAAGAACAACTATAGTGTAATAATAATTAATAGGATATATTATTCATATATTTAATAAAAGTAGTAAATATAAACTGGGGAAAATCTTAGTTGAAAATTATTCATTGTGTAGAAAATAAATTTAATTTGGCCCTGCACTAGTAAATATTTAGTATAAAAGTAGTTTAAATAACCGGGATTCTTTAAATATTACAAAAATTCAATTTAAACAAAGTTATTAAGGTAGAATTGATTATTTTAAGTTTTATAACTTAACGTGCCTTTAATATTGCAACCATGGGTTACCGTTTTTACGTCTAAATAATTATGCCACAAAATGTGTTAAATCTTTAAAATATCGTTTAATTAAATAAATTAAGAATTAACAATTCATTTGCACACTCTAGGTTTTTAATTTTGCATATTATAACAATTAATATCAGCTCCTACCACTCCAAAAACAAGTAATCTTAAGATAAACATTTTGGAGTTACTATAATTTTGCATTGAAATTCTCTTAATTATGCTCAATGTTTTATATATAACGCTTTGATGAAACGGTGGGAGATAACGGAAGTGTTTGGGTCTGATATTTGGGTGGAAATTTTGGCGATTTAAACAATATTATACACGGTATAAATATATTATGTAATATAAACGTGTTTAATTTGTCGTGTTCCATTTCTTCTATTCAATTAAGAAAATTATAGATTAGAAATTAATGGATGATATGTAATAGGGATCCGAGAAAAAGCTTTCGCCGTTAGTGGCGTGACCGAGCCATAGATCTTCTAAGCAGACGCCGCCTTTTTGTTCCATTGGTAGTCTTGACAACGCACGTGTCTACCTCTAGCACGATCAGGCCGCTAGTGGCAGAATGTGTTTTCTTAGATCTCCATGCTAATTAGACATTTTTTTTGAAGTGTACGTCCTAGATTAAAGAAATATTTAAAGATTTTAAAATAGTTAAAGTAGTAATAGAGGAGTTGACCCCATTCTCGAACTGTAGATAGTCTGATTAACCCTTTCCAAATTTCTGACTACGTCATTAAAAATCGAGTTAATTACACTTATCAGTTATCATCATGAATCATTGATTATTTAAAGGGCAACAGAATAGTTAGAATTTTGATGGTGACGCTAAATAATCGCGTGTTTTGGGAAGCAGGAAAGGGAGGAGCAGCCTAAAATTCGCCCAGAATTTTTCAAACGATTCTGTGAACCTTTAAATCTTGGACTTTTTAAAGTTTCGGCTGAACTTGAAAGAAATAAATCTTCATATTTTAGTTATTCTATTTGATTCGTAATATTAATTATTGAATTATAAAGAACTATACTTTATAATTTGAACTCCATTTAATTTTCAAAATATAGATGTCGCATTTAAAATTATTTGATATAATAAAGTTTAAGAAAAGTGAAATTATTTATGTTGTTTACACCCTTTTATCACTAAAGAAATTAAACTATTTATTTCAGTAACTATATTAGTCAGTTCATTTTATAATATGAAGAATTACAGTATGAATAAGTTTGCTTAATTTGAATTTGATTTAATTTTTAAAATATAGAGGTCACTATAAAAATTATTTTCTTGATTTTAAATATATTAAATCAATCTATATTTAAATAATAATTATTCAAAATATTATTAATTACCTTATGAAAACTTTTGCTTAATTTGAATTTTGCTTACTTTTTAACACATAGATGTCACTTTAAAAAGTATTATCTATATTTCAAATATAGTAAATAAATTTAAATATAAATATTAATAAATCATAGTATTAATAATTATATTAAAAAGGCATTTAGTTTGAACTTGATTTTATTTTTAAAATATAGAGGTCGCTTTAAGAAATATTTTATATTTTATTTTAAATATTTTATGTTATATATTTTAAGAAATATTAAATTTTAACGATGTTTTAACTGGCCGAAAACGAATTATTTAGTGAAACAAATTAACATTTCGAGAAAGAGGTACTAGATGGCGCCCAAAACAGTATTGGGGAAAAAATCGCGCACCGGTTTCTTTTACTTTCTTCGGAGCAAGTTCGAGGCGCAAACGGGCTGAAGTTTTCACTTTTCCTCCTTAGCAAAAGATTTCTCTCTCTGACTTGCAGAGCCGTTTGGCTTCAGCGAACTATTACTTTTTGTGTAATAGGGAAGAGAATTGTGCTGTAGGGAAGAGAATTAACGAATTGTACTTAACGAATTCTAATGCAAAATAGAAAACGTATTATCGGCTTGATTTATTATCATTTGTTTTCAACGGTATTTTAAATAAGAAACGCCATTTTGATAAGTGCGTAAGCTTTCAATGGAATTAGATTCGATGAATTTTAATTAATATAATATTAATTTTGTAATATTAAAATAATTAATATATTATTTATTTAGTAATATTAAAATAATTAATATATTTTTATTTTATAATATTAAAATAATTAATATATTATTTATTTTATAATATTAACCAAATTATTATAATATTAATTTATTAGTTTTAATATAATTAATATAATAATAATTTATTAATTTTATTTCATTTCATATTAATATTATTTTAATCATATTAATATTATATTAATCATATTAATATTATTTTAATCATATTAATATTATATAAATCATATTAATATTATTTTAATCATATTAATATTATATTAATCATATTATTATTATATTAACCATATAAATTTTATAATTTTAATGTAATTAATATAGTATTAGTTTTGTAATATTAATTAAATTAACATAATATTAATTTTAGCAATATTAATAAAATTAACATAATATTAATTTTATAATAAAATATAATTAACATAATATTAATTTTATAATAAAATATAATTAACATAATATTAATTTTATAATAAAATATAACTAACGTAATATTAATTTTATAATAAAATATAATTAACATAATATTAATTTTATAATAAAATATAATTAACATAATATTAATTTTATAATAAAATATAACTAACATAATATTAATTTTATAATAAAATATAATTAACATAATATTAATTTTATAATAAAATATAATTAACATAATATTAATTTTATAATAAAATATAATTAACATAATATTAATTTTATAATAAAATATAATTAACATAATATTAATTTTATAATAAAATATAATTAACATAATATTAATTTTATAATAAAATATAATTAACATAACATTAATTTTATAATAAAATATAATTAACATAACATTAATTTTATAATAAAATATAATTAACATAATATTCATATAATTAAAATAACCTTAATTTTATAATACTAATAAAATTAATGTGATATGAAATAAAAAGTATTACAACATGCCCAATAAATTGCTAAAAATGGTTATAGCTAAGTTTGGTGGACAAAATCCATTTCATATGCAATAAAATAGGTGAAATATTCGGCCAGAAGTAAAAACTGGACAGATGAATGATTGTCCTTAGAAACTACAATTTTGCTGAGAAAATAACTGTCAGAGGCTGTCCCTGACCCTAACCTAAGGTTAACAAGTTGGGAAGCCAAAATATACCTCTCCTCGGAAGAGTTTTTAATTATAAGTGAAGCGTAACTGTATCCGTGGTTCTGTGGTAGAACGCTCACCTGTCGTTCAATAGGGCTCGGGTTCAAATCCCGGCCGATTAAAAAATTATACTACACCCAATGACAAAAAGAGAGCGCTTTTGGAAAAACCTTTTCCCTGATTCTAAGAAACTGCGTACGCAGTAATTACCCTTTGCCCCGAAAATGCGACAGACAGACCCACAGACAGACAGACACGGTGGTTGTATAACCCCTCCTAGGGTACAAAGTCCCCTCGGAGAGGTAAAAACTAAAAAATGATAATTGTGTTTTAGTAGTTAGTGCATTACTTAAAATAATTCAAATCGTACATATCAATACTTTGTAAGTAATATTTGATATAAGAAAAAAGATGAAGCTATTTAAATATTAAAATTTAAATTAGAGCTGTAAGTCGTAAAAACTAAAAAAAGGTTTTCATTCCATGATTAGCCTAGTATTGTTCGCAAATTGAAATTCGCCTCATTTATTCGAATCCAAAAGTAAAACTAAACCTCTAGACTAGTCAAGAATAAAAACCCTTAAAAAGTAAGTAATGTTTCGTTTTTTTATTTTTTACGATTTGCCGAAAGTTTTCGGTAATTCGGAAACTTTTCTGGAAAATTTCCCAGACATTTTTCTGCATTTAATTTTTTCCGAGCCCGAGCTGATTTATTGTGGATCGCATATTGTAACTAGTGAGCCCGAGCTCAATTTGAGACCGAGCTCAGATATTTTAAATAAATATTGTGAGCCTGAGATGTGACCGATATGTTTTCACGTTAAAGCCGAGCCCGAGCTGAGGTATTGTGGAACGAATATTGTAACTAGTGAGCCCGAGCTCAATTTGAGACCGAGCTCAGATATTTTAAATAAATATGGTGAGCCTGAGATGTGACCGATATGTTTTCACGTTAAAGCTGAGCCCGAGCTGAGGTATTGTTGAACGAATATTGTAACTAGTGAGCCCGAGCTCAATTTGAGACCGAGCTCAGATATTTTAAATAAATATGGTGAGCCTGAGATGTGACCGATATGTTTTCACGTTAAAGCTGAGCCCGAGCTGAGGTATTGTTGAACGAATATTGTAACTAGTGAGCCCGAGCTCAATTTGAGACCGAGCTCAGATATTTTAAATAAATATGGTGAGCCTGAGATGTGACTGATATGTTTTCACGTTAAAGCCGAGCCCGAGCTGAGGTATTGTGGATCACATATTGTAACTAGTGAGCCCGAGCTTGAGCCCCTGTTAAAATACAAATTACTTCGAGCTTGAGGTTGAACCCATTTCATGATTCACATTACTTTGAGCTCGTATTAAAAATTTACGTACTAAGAGTTCAACCTTGACCTCGACATAATACTGATTTTGGTAGTTTTCATATCTGAGGTGAGCCCGAGACTGATTTGAATACTGTTTTCGAATCTGAGGTGAGCCCGAGCTCAACTCACGATTACGATTGAGCCCGAGCCCGAGACCGATTTGAATACTGTATTCGAATCTGAGGTGAGCCCGAGCTCAACTCACGATTACGATTGAGCCCGAGCCCGAGACCGATTTGAATACTGTTTTCGTATCTGAGGATGAGCTCGATCTCCATCCAATTCGCGATATTGTTAAGCCCTAAGCCCACGTTCGAAATTTATTTTGGAAAAAAAAAGGGTTAGAAGCTAGCGCGGCCTAGCGCCCTCTGTATTCCCGGGCTCAGGGCTACCTGACCGCCTCCGACTGTCTTCCAGGTTTGCCAGTGATGCCGGAATGGAGCTCGGAAACGGTATATTCCCATTCGACCGAATTCAATGTTTCCGAAATATAGCCCAAAAGGCGGATTCGGTTCATTGGGACCTTTTGTTTTGTTTTTTACTTCTGCCCCGAGATATAGCAGGGTACGCAAAAAACGTTATACCTAAACAATATTGCTACAGTACGGTAAGGTTAGGTTAGGTTAGGTTAGGTTAGTCTCTCACTTCCCTAGGGTGGCGCGCTTTTATAAATATATTTATGCTTTGAACTTTTTATTTATATCAAGAATACAATAATTCGAACAATTTCATTTTTTAATGTGAATGGTTAAGTTTGTAGCAATTGCGTCGAGTAAGGCTAAGAATAATCATTCTTAATGTACAAAAACCCTCCTTTATGAGCTATTTTCTCCATTTTGGCTCCAATAAGACTATCAACACTTATTTATATAAGAAGTAAACCTATTTAAAAAACGTCTCATAAAAACGAAATTTGATGTACTATAAAAAATAATATAAACGTGCAAAATTGGGCTGTAAACCGCACAATTGGGGTATTTTCGATCGATTGGGACTCAATGTTAAATCGTTTTCGAACGAATGGGATTTCGGTCGAATGGGACCAAAACTCGAAAACACTAATTGGGCTATTTTTTAATTAAATTTTGCGACGAAACATCGAGCTCGAGCTAGTTTTAAAATATAGTGAGACCGAGCTCGGAACAGCTCCTTCCGCGTTGAGTTTGCAAGTTCTTTCCCCACTGGTTTAAGGGGTTTTCCTTCGAGCTCTTCGGTTTCCCCTTCCCTAAAAATTTGTTGAGGTTAACGGTAATAGTTAGTGTAGGGAGCTGTTGGCTCGCGTGGCATGCAGGGCTTGCCACCACCCTCCTACGCATTGTAACCCGGCCACCTGAATTAACGGCTTCAAAAGTCGCTTGATGACTTAGGCCTAAGGTGGTGCCTTGGGTATTAACCTAGCTGATTATTATTATTATTATTATTTGTAAGTAACTATAGTGAGCCTAAGCCCGAGATCACATGTCAAATTGTAATTGTTGCGAGCCCGAGCCTGAGCCCGAGATCACATGTCGAATTGTAATTGTTGCGAGCCCGAGCCCGAGCCCGAGCCCGAGACCACGCGTCGATTTGTAAATATAGTGAGCGTGAGCCCGAGACTGCCCGTATATAACTACAATGAGTCCGAGCCCGAGACGGTTTGTCGGTTTTAAATCTACCGAGCTCGAGCCCGAGACCCGGCCAATAATTGGTGAGACCAAGGTGAGCCCGAGTCCAACCGTAAGCTCATATGCGATTTGGGTGAGGTGAGCTCGAGCCCAGCTCTTGGCGTTGACCTATGAGGCTATGATCCCAGTCCTAGGGCTGTGCGAGTAGTGGTTTCAGGCAATCGAGTCGGGTATCGAGTACCAAATTCTTTTTCATCGAGTATTCGAGTCGAGTAATCGAGTACTTGATTAAGGGGAAAATTTCCCTTATTCGAGTCGAGTAATTAAAAAAAAACATCGAGTAATATTTTAAACGAGTCGGGTTATCGAGTACTTGATTAGGAGCTGGTTTTATTTAAGTAATTATGAAATTAGATTTAAAAGGAGTATAAAGTAACTTTCAATGCTGCAGGCCCGTACATGGGGGAGGGGGGCAGGGGATGCTCAGCGCCCCCAAATGAGTACTTGAGCATCCCCAATTTACTAATTTCATAGGTGGGGAGATAAAAATGACTCAAGGCATTGGCACCCCCAAAAAGAATTTGAGCGCCCCCGAGTTTTGGCGGCTGTGTACGGGCCTGCAATGCTGAAAAATATTCTTTTAATTTAAATGAACCACAGTTTCCACAAATTTTTAGGTACCGTTTATTGCCCCAAAAAAGTTGTAAAAACCCCTCTTTGAAATTTGAAGCAATGAGGATAGAAAAAACTAATACTCGACGAGTTTAGAGAGCAGCTTATTCGAGTAATCGGGTACCCGAATATGCAATTTTTTGGTACTCGGTAATCGACGAATATTCTCCAATCACTTATTCGAGGTCGAGTTCGAGTACTCGATGATATTCGAGTACTCGCACAGCCCTACCCAGTCCCCTTCAAGCTCCTTAAAAAATCAAATCAGCCCGGTCTCTCATTGGTTCCCTAAAACTGACGTCATTCGACGCGATTGAAGCGCACCCCGATGATGGTTACCCCCCCCCCCCCACCCACTTGTGATTATTCTCTCTAAGTGGAAATATATTCATTGTTGGTGAAATCAATAAAGTAGGAAATTAATATTTTGCCTAACAAAAACATAAAATAATAGTTCCAAATTAAAATTGTTTTCCTGTTAGAAGTTTTCCCCAAAAACGTATGATTTTTTAATTATTTGGCACACTCCAAATATTTTAAATGATGAAATGTTTTCAAAACACCAACAGAATTGTTCAAGGTTGATTTGCTGAAATAAAAATAATTTGCCGCGTTTGTACAGTCATTAAATGGTTTTGTTTGTAAGGTCGCGATCAAATGTACTTGCTTAACAACGTGATAAAATTGCTTAATTCGTGTTTAATATGCATTAGGATTTATTTTCAAAAAATAATTATATCTATTGAAATAATTACGATTATACGACTATAAAAACACCAGAAATTGTTCTTAATAAAATTCTTAAATTCCTTTATTTTACAAACATTTTGTTTAATAAGGCAAAATTGTACTCTATGCTGAAGATACATATCATTCGCGGGTTTTATCACTTCTAATTAAGTTCGGCGAGCGACGCACGCTCGGTGGTACGTTCCAATTATGACGGGACACTGACAAGGAGAGTACCCGAGGTGTTTATTGCCGATTTTGTTCAAAGTCGGATGTAATGTAGACCTATATGAGATATGAAATTTCCCATTTTGCCATGGTAACTGAAATTTTTTTCGATCACTTAAAACAAACAAATCTCTATTTCCTTATTTTACCCAAACATGTTACCATTTTACGCCAAAAATATTCCAAACTTAAGGAAATTTAGCTAAATGTGGTCCAAATTACCCATTTCATAATTTAAAAAAAAATGAACTTTTTAAAAAAATTTGTAGAAAAATTCCATACTTTTTTAAATGGAGATTTTTTTGGTTTTAGGTAGTCAAAAACATTTTTGGTTGCCATGGCAAATCGAATGGGTAGTGCAACGTCTCCTTTTGGGAAATTACGCCCGACTTTGAACAAAATCGGCAATAATTACCTCGGGTACTATGGCACTCTCCTTGTGAGCGTTCGTAGTTATTATTTTTTTTGTATTTAATGTTGTGTAAATCGGTGTAAAAATCTACTCTAATATTTTAAATTTATTCTTTAATCTCTGTTTTGTCTTTATTTAAATATTTTTTATAATTCTTAAATTTTAATTATCTTATTTTTAATTTATGTTTTTGTTTTAGTCCTGGTATCCACCCAGAATATGCATTGCAGTTGCCAGTAAAACTCTAATTCTTCGCAAAATAAGTATTATTAATATTTTTATTCTTCTTATTCTTAATATTATGCAATATCTATCATTATTGTTACTAAGAATACCCAAACTTACCCATTAAAATCCACAGTTATTTAATTCCAGCTATAAAAATGGATTAGATTTACGTCAAGAATTCTTCTTGTGAACAATATAATTTATAAACAACCTCCAATTTTATTTTAATGTATATTTCTAATTTTGGAAACTTTAATTTACATTATTTTAATTTAATTTCCAACACAGTATATTCGAATGGTTGTTATATTTATTATTTAATATGAAAAAATGTTGAGAACTATTTGAAGAACAATGGTACTATATCTATTTGATCAAAATTACATGACTTATTTCTTTCCTTATTTGGCCTATAGTTTCTGGGAAATTTATTTTGTAATATTTTCTGCAAAGTTAAAATTCGTAATTTTTCCTATACATAAGAAACAGTATAGCGGCGCCAGAATTTTTGGGGAGGTAGGCCAACCATTTGGAGCCCCCCCCCCCCAATTATGGAGGCCCCGCCACCACAATTTACTCAAATCCGTCCACGTGGATTATTTAATTTTTTTTAAGCAAGTGGTGCAATTTTTGGGTAAAATGGGTACGTGACGAAACAATTAGAACTAATTATGAATTTAAACATTACTAAAAACAGAGTGTGTGTTGATCCTTGTTTGTGTACCGATAACACTTAACAAATGAGTGGTTATTATTTATTTCTACAACTGAATTCCAGTCTATCAATTTACATTCATTCCTTCGGTACTTCGCATGTACATCCCTTGCATCAGAACTTACAACTTGACGAAAATGAATGTACGTGGGTACATTAAGTAAAGTAAGTTTAAGAACCATTTATTTGTAAAGATAAAATTAAGATACAATTTGGATATAGTAGCGCTCGCAAAAAATTAAAACAAAATAATAAACTACTGTCAAAGAAAAGTGACTCGTACCTTTGAAAGGAATAAAAACAGCAGTGTCGTTAAGCGAATCACTCGCGTTGAATATTGAAAAACTAATAAATAAATTTATTATTTCGCCAACAAATTACCGAATTTTCTGATATTAAATAATTTGGAGTCCCATATATTAAATTTTGGAGGCCCCTTAAGATGACTTTTGGAGGCCCCTACCAAAATTTCAAGTAGACCCAGGCCTACCCCGGCCTGTTGCTGGCGCCGCTACAAGAAACCGCTAAATGTACCGGTCACTTTCAAAATTCTTCACGTTTAAAGAACCTTTCTTCTTTTACTAGAAACCTATAATCTTGAGATTTAAACATTCTTTTGTGTAGTGAAGTTACCTCGAATAATGAAAACAACAAATTTTATTCACCATTCATGAAATTGGCATCAATTGAAAATATTATTTACGTTAAGACTAGTCTTTCAATAGCTCTTAAAATTCTATAGGCGTAAATATATTCAAATTGAACAATTCGTAGGCGTAAGCGACGTAGATCTCGCCGGTTGGGAGCGTTTGAAATGTCAAAATCAGACGATCAAAGAACAATGCAACTCCTTAACCTTCCAACTCTCAGTTACTAGTTTTTCAATGGCTTGTGTAAGCTAATTTCCTCGAGGTAAAGAATATTTAATTGACGTTGAAATACACCTACAAACCCGCTTTACTAAGAATGGCAATATTCGATTGGGTGGTTTCTTACCGGCGAAATTTACGTAATAGTGTATGTATCGCTCCTTTCTAAGGCTCCTCGATTGAGGTCGAATCTTTTTGGGTTCCTTAACTTTCTGTATTCCAGTCGTCGTAATTACAATTAATTTGGGATTGCCGATTTTCAGAACGAGGCAGAAATTCTATTGTTATTGAAATGGAGCTGTTCTCTTTCGGTTTTCGCCTTTTCCGCGAACGTAATTCACAAAGTTTTTAGGGTAAAAAAATTTAAAAGGTGATCAAATATTTTTTTAAACAATTGACCATTTTCCAAAGTTTCGTTACAGACAATTATTTAGCTGGGGCTTAACAAAGAAAATTATTTCTCAGCTACTAAATATTTTAACCACAGGAGGTTTTTAGATTTCGCTAAATAATTATTATTATTATACTATTATTATTATTCGAAAAAAATTGTAAAAATAATGATTGAAAATGGCAATTTTATTTGAAATCTTTAAAACATAATTTAAAAGAAAACGATATAATGAGCCTACCACGGCCACCTGATTAAAGGCATTATAAGTCGCTAGATGACTTGGGACTAAGGTGGTGCCTTGGGTATTAGCCTAGCGGATTTTTTTAAACGGTTCTTGATTTTTAGGACAACTTAGTGTGATTACGACTTGGGTATTAGCCTAGCTGATTATTATTAAATCATGGTTTAATTTGATTAAGATCAAATCTGTAGCTTTGGCTTTCTACCCTTAACTAGTAATCAGCTAGTTAGATCTGTTTATTGTTATATTCCTCTCAGCTATCTGATTTATTATCCAAATTTACTAATCAAATCTGATCTGTTAATTTTTTTTATCAAATTCAGTAATCTGAGTTACACTTTTAGTATATGTAATCTTATAGAAAGCAAATCAAAATAGACAATAATTAAAATTTCTAAAGTTATACATTTCATATGTAAATTCAATAACCGTGATCATCTGAAATCTGGTAAATTTTGGTATTTCGATTTACAATGAATTCAGAATACTTTCCTGTTTAAACTATCTAGTTTGCATGTTCGATTTTGACCGTAGTAACTGATCTGATAATATCTGAACGTCAGATAATGTAACTGTTATCGAAGAATCGATTGGAAGCACTACTTGTAACCGAGTGATCTCCCTCTCGATGAAGCCCTAAATCGCTCGTTCAGACTGAATTTTTGAAATGGTTCTGTGGCCCTTTAAGACATTCGAAAAAATCTAGAAAACTTGGAATTTGTTTATTGGTCTTTGTTGACGTTTTTACGACTTTATTAGGGTAATTTACACGCGATTTCACGTACGATTCCAGACATAATAAATGTTTATTTTATTGTCTAAAAATAATTGGTAAGTTTTCTTTGAAATTTATGTCGCTAACCTTGAAATGGTAATTGACATTAGGATAGTTTTATCGCTACCAGGAAGTAAGCCATTGTTTACTGGTTAAAACATTAATTAACTCAATTAAAAGACACTTTCCTTTACTTATTGAGGAACATGGGAAGCTCATTCTTTTGATGTTTCACAGCAGTAGTCAAGTTATGACTTTCGAAAAGGTCAACAGAAAACATTTTCGTTAAATTAATTTTACCATTTTGAATTGAGGTTGTGTTTGTAGCTTCTTTCGTGCCAGATCAAGAGGTCATCGATGACAATTGTAATTTCCTTCACACTAGATCAAGAGGTCATCGATGACTAGCTTATTTCATGCAAGACCAAGAGGTCATCTATGGCAAGTACCTTCTTTCATGCAAGCAGCTTCTTTTAAAAGGTCATCTATGGCAAGCAGCTTCTTTCATAAGGTCATCTATGGCAAGTATCTTCTTTCATAAGGTCATCTATGGCAAGTATCTTCTTTCATAAGGTCATCTATGGCAAGTATCTTCTTTAAAGAGGTCATCTATGGCAAGCAGCTTCTTTCATAAGGTCATCTATGGCAAGTATCTTCTTTAAAGAGGTCATCTATGGCAAGCAGTTTCTTTCAAAAGGTCATCTATGGCAAGTATCTTCTTTAAAGAGGTCATCTATGGCAAGCAGCTTCTTTCATAAGGTCATCTATGGCAAGTATCTTCTTTAAAGAGGTCATCTATGGCAAGCAGCTTCTTTGATAAGGTCATCTATGGCAAGTATCTTCTTTAAAGAGGTCATCTATCGCAACCAGCTTCTTTCATAAGGTCATCTATGGCAAGTATCTTCTTTAAAGAGGTCATCTATGGCAAGCAGTTTCTTTCAAAAGGTCATCTATGGCAAGCAGCTTCTTTTAAAAGGTCATCTTTGGCAAGAAGTTTCTTTCATGAAGTCATCTATGGCAAGCAGCTTCTTCCAAGAGGTCATCTATGGCAAGCAGCTTCTTTCAAGAGGTCATCTATGGCAAGCAGCTTCTTTCAAGAGGTCATCTATGGCAAGCAGCTTCTTTCAAGAGGTCATCTATGGCAAGCAGCTTTTTTCAAGAGATCATCTATGGCAAGCAGCTTCTTTCAAGAGGTCATCTATGGCAAGCAGCTTTTTTCAAGAGGTCATCTATGGCAAGCAGCTTCTTTCAAGAGGTCATCTATGGCAAGCAGCTTTTTTCAAGAGGTCATCTATGGCAAGCAGCTTCTTCCAAGAGGTCATCTATGGCAAGCAGCTTTTTTCAAGAGGTCATCTATGGCAAGCAGCTTTTTTCAAGAGGTCATCTATGGCAATATAGAGCTCTTCTTTCAATCAAGTGCAATTGCTGATCGATTACCGTTATGTTTCTCATTCAAATGAATATAATAGGCTTAATTTTAAATGTAATTTAATTAAATTAAATCTAATGCTGCTATTGTCACTTTAGCTTTTTTCTACTCGTAATTTGTTAACGACCCCAGTGAATATTAATTGGTTTCACTATAATATTAATTGGATAAAATCTAACAGAGTATCAAATACGTATCCCAATAATAACTTTATCCTTAAAATGATAATTAGTCGGGTTTTGCAATGTTGGCGTCTGACCTTTGCCATATTTTCTCTATTAATTGAAAACAATCCAAAAAGATTTCGCAGCCTTCGCAACGAATAGCTTTCAATTCATCAGCGCTTTGAAACTTTTTTTTAAAAAAGCCTCAATTTCAAAATCTCTTGTCGCTCATTTGTACCGTTGTCAACGACTCCACGCTTGGTTGCCCTTTAAAAGCGCCAAGGCTAATACTCCAGGATCGCGTTACTTACGGTGGTACGTATATTCGCGTTTCAAATATTAACCGTACCTATTACCATAAGTAAAATAATTTTAATAAGTATGACCTTTTTTTATTCTCCCCACGCTAATGTTCTTAATGGTGGTATTTTTGTTATCGAAAATGAACATTTAAATCATTAAAAGGATAACGACTGACAACTCCCCCGAGTTCTTTGGTTCCCCTTCCATAAAAACTTGTTGAGGTTAACGTTAATAGTGAGTGTAGGGAGCTGTTTTCTCACGTGGCATGTAGAGCTTGCTACCACCCTCTATACGCATTGTAACCCGGCCACCTGTTAAAAGGCATAATAAGTCGCTAGATTTAGAATTTTAGATTTAAAGCGTTTTTGCTCGTATTTCTCGTCATCGAACTAACCAGTCATTCCTTTTGAACGAAAAAAATAATTAGTTTGTGACGAGTTTCCGTTTCCGAAACTTCCGATTAGGCAATCATTCACTTACAAACTATACCAATAAGGAAAATTCTGTAATGTCATACTTTAGTAATTTTTGTTACTTTTATTAATACCATAAGTAACATAATAACAATAAGTATGACACTTCCTATTGCTTTAATGCTAGTTTTCTAACCAAACCTTTTTTCGGCACTGATACTCTCTTCAAGCTGTGATTTGGACTCGCGACTTACCGTTTTGGATGAATACTTTTTGATAAAAAGTTAAGCCTAATATCGGTGAGCACGTTCTGGAGTCGCGAGGGGCTTTAGCTTTGTTTTGAAGCCCGTGTGCGAATAAAAAAAAACATGAGCTCGTGACGCCGATAAAAACTTTTTTAATTTTCATCATTTTAGCCTAATATTCCGCCTATCTATCCGAAACCAGATATTTCGGCTTAGTGGAAGTCACGCGTATTTTAGACACTAGATCGCTCTGTGCTAAGAAGACATCTTGATTACGCAATAACTATGAAAATCGGTTTGGTTGTAAATCTCGTTAATTGTCATACTTATGGTTATTATGTTACTTATGTTAATACTGATAGTCTACTTAATAACGCGTGTTATCATTTAATGGTTCACTCGAAAAAGGGGTAAGAATCGTCCTTCAACGCTTCCCGAACGTGTCCGCGGGTCCTTTCAAGGGTGGAATATATCTCCTTTAAAAGGGTGTCAATGTCACTGCTTGCTTGTTAATTCGTTCTAATTTCATGGTACATGGTTACCAGTGGCGGCGGAAGGTTCATATTTTGGAGCGGGGGGGGGGCAAACCCGCAAAATATATATTTCCAAATGGACTCACCGATAAGTAATCGCTGGCATTGGATTCCTACTGTACGCTTTTTCACGTTTCCGGTTTTGACGTCACGATGGTCATCGGTTGCTCACCGAAGTCATCGGCTTCAAGAGCCGGTTTTTCCAATGACTGACGTCATTACTGACGTGAAACAACTATAAATTCAACGCAATTTTAAAAAAAAAACATCGATGACTGAATAAAACCGTTCAACAATTCACGACGTCATTATGACGAAAAAGGTCATCGGTGAAAAATATAAATCCATCGCGGTTTTTTCCGTTGACTGATACTGAACGTACTCCACGAGGCCACGAGGCGGGTCTTAGTCCCAATTTCGAATTTCCCGCGTAAAGACCAAACCGACATCTCGGATCGGAACGGTTTTAAAAAACGTCGGGCGGCCATATTGTCTGTGATATCTCCTAGTCGCTAATCGTGGTGCTATTAATGTTAATTAATTTAAATAACGAGAAGGATAAATTTGGTGCTGGATATGCACATTTAGACATTTTAACCAGTTATCTGCCAAGGCTTAGAAACACAGCTAAACTTCCAAAATTGTGTTAGGCAAAATGGCCACCGGCACAACTCGCGATAAAAAAATTCGGTCGTTCATCGTCATCAAACGTCATTCGTATAAGGCGTGGCTTAGACTGATACGTCACAAGAATACACACTATACAAATTTTAAGAGTGATATCCATTTAATCTAATAATTATCCAATAGGCTACAGTTCAAGAGTATTTCCAACGCATAAATCATTTAGTGATTTGTAAAACCTATACTTATTAATAAAAAAACCTTTGGGGGGGGGGGGGGGGCAACGTATGCCTGGTCCCCAACCGACTTTTTGGGAGGGGACCAATTAGATGATGGAGACCGATAGACTGGTTCGCCCGCGGCGACACTAACAAGTCAGTTATCCAAATTCCTTTATGCAGAATAGCTGAGTTCATGAACCATCAAATAATATCTTTTGTTGACTGAAAATATTGAAGAAGAGATAGTTTGGCAGAAAATGTTACAAAACATTCACAGGATTTCTGTTTGAGATAGCTAGTAATTTACTCAGATCAAATGCCTTTCTACCCTAACCCCTTCGCTGCTGAGTTTTCGTTTTCGGATAACACTTTGATTTGACTGCTGACCTCTCTTTTAATGTTCGACCTTTAAATGGCAGTTTGACAACCAGGAGGCGCTACGAAAAACAGTCTATATGGCTCTTCTAGTTTCTTTCATTACCCAACCCTTATTGAAGGTTCATAAATAGCATCACAGTTTCTAGTAAATATTTTAGTCAACACTACTTTGCTGTCGCAAATTATCACAATATCTCTAACCTCCTTTAAAAGGTTATGCATAAATTGCGTCACTTCAAGATCCCAATCTTAAATTCACTGATTACCAAGGTATTTCCACGGTGTGACGGTTACCTTAGATATTGTTGAAATACCGCTTCCACGCAGAGCCTGGTGGAAACACCTAGTGATATTATTGTTCGCTAAACCGTGTTTTTTTTATTAAATAATTTACGGCAAAAAGTGAAAATACGCGTTTTACATTTGTGTTTCATTGCGGTTTACTCGTTGCGCATAGCAATCGAAACAACCAATATGATTGATTAACAAAGATATATTGTCTATTCTCAAATAAAAAACAATTTAAACTTTTTTTTATAAAATATATCTTTTGAAATTATTTTGCTTGAAATAAAACAAGTGTTTACGATCTAATTCAAATAAAAAGTCACATCAGCTGTATGATAAAAATATTATCGGTAAATTTATCTCGACTAAAATCAAGTAACATTTTTTCAAACTGTAATATTATAAGATAAACAATCTAGATATTTTACCGTTCATTTATCTGCATGTTTGACTGAATTTACCAGATGAAAAGATCAGAAAAATGCCAGCCATAATTAAAAGGGTATGTATAAATTGCGTCACACTTTTGGGTGAATTTTAGACTACACAACTTTGCTGTTGCAAATTATCACAATATCCCAAACCTCCTTTTAAGGGTTATGTATAAATTGCGTCACACTTTTGGGTGAATTTTAGACTACACAACTTTGCTGTTGCAAATTATCACAATATCCCAAACCTCCTTTTAAGGGTTATGTATAAATTGCGTCACACTTTTGGGTGAATTTTAGACTACATACCTTTGCTGTTGCAAATTATCACAATGTCCCAAACCTCCTTTTAATTGTTATGGATAAATTGCGTCACACTTTTGGGTGAATTTTAGACTACACAACTTTGCTGTTGCAAATTATCACAATATCCCAAACCTCCGTTTAAGGGTTATGTATAAATTGCGTCACACTTTTGGGTGAATTTTAGACTACATACCTTTGCTGTTGCAAATTATCATAATGTCCCAAACCTCCTTTTAATTGTTATGGATAAATTGCGTCACACTTTTTGGTGAATTTTAGACTACACAACTTTGCTGTTGCAAATTATCACAATATCCCAAACCTCCGTTTAAGGGTTATGTATAAATTGCGTCACACTTTTGGGTGAATTTTAGACTACATAACTTTGCTGTTGCAAATTATCACAATATCCCAAACCTCCTTTTAATTGTTATGGATAAATTGCGTCACACTTTTTGGTGAATTTTAGACTACGCAACTTTGCTGTTGCAAATTATCACAATATCCCAAACCTCCGTTTAAGGGTTATGTATAAATTGCGTCACACTTTTGGGTGAATTTTAGACTACACAACTTTGCTGTTGCAAATTATCACAATATCCCAAACCTCCGTTTAAGGGTTATGTATAAATTGCGTCACACTTTTGGGTGAATTTTAGACTACATAACTTTGCTGTTGCAAATTATCACAATATCCCAAACCTCCTTTTAATTGTTATGGATAAATTGCGTCACACTTTTTGGTGAATTTTAGACTACGCAACTTTGCTGTTGCAAATTATCACAATATCCCAAACCTCCGTTTAAGGGTTATGTATAAATTGCGTCACACTTTTTGGTGAATTTTAGACTACACAACTTTGCTGTTGCAAATTATCACAATATCCCAAACCACCGTTTAAGGGTTATGTATAAATTGCGTCACACTTTTGGGTGAATTTTAGACTACACAACTTTGCTGTTGCAAATTATCAGAATATCCCAAACCTCCGTTTAAGGGTTATGTATAAATTGCGTCACACTTTTGGGTGAATTTTAGACTACACAACTTTGCTGTTGCAAATTATCAGAATATCCCAAACCTCCGTTTAAGGGTTATGTATAAATTGCGTCACACTTTTTGGTGAATTTTAGACTACACAACTTTGTTGTGCCAAATTATCACAATATCCCAAACCTCCGTTTAAGGGTTATGTATAAATTGCGTCACACTTTTGGGTGAATTTTAGACTACACAACTTTGCTGTTGCAAATTATCACAATATCCCAAACCTCCGTTTAAGAGTTATGTATAAATTGCGTCACACTTTTTGGTGAATTTTAGACTACACAACTTTGTTGTGCCAAATTATCACAATATCCCAAACCTCCGTTTAAGGGTTATGTATAAATTGCGTCACACTTTTGGGTTGAATTTTAGACTACACAACTTTGTTGTGCCAAATTATCACAATATCCCAAACCTCCGTTTAAGGGTTATGTATAAATTGCGTCACACTTTTGGGTGAATTTTAGACTACACAACTTTGCTGTTGCAAATTATCACAATATCCCAAACCACCTTTTAAGGGTTATGTATAAATTGCGTCACACGTTTTGGTGAATTTTAGACTACACAACTTTGCTGTTGCAAATTATCACAATATCCCAAACCTCCGTTTAAGGGTTATGTATAAATTGCGTCACACTTTTGGGTGAATTTTAGACTACATACCTTTGCTGTTGCAAATTATCACAATGTCCCAAACCTCCTTTTAATTGTTATGGATAAATTGCGTCACACTTTTTGGTGAATTTTAGACTACACAACTTTGCTGTTGCAAATTATCACAATATCCCAAACCACCTTTTAAGGGTTATGTATAAATTGCGTCACACTTTTGGGTGAATTTTAGACTACATACCTTTGCTGTTGCAAATTATCACAATGTCCCAAACCTCCTTTTAATTGTTATGGATAAATTGCGTCACACTTTTTGGTGAATTTTAGACTACATACCTTTGCTGTTGCAAATTATCACAATGTCCCAAACCACCTTTTAAGGGTTATGTATAAATTGCGTCACACTTTTTGGTGAATTTTAAACTACACAACTTTGCTGTTGCAAATTATCACAATATCCCAAACCACCTTTTAAGGGTTATGTATAAATTGCGTCACACTTTTTGGTGAATTTTAAACTACACAACTTTGCTGTTGCAAATTATCACAATATCCCAAACCTCCGTTTAAGGGTTATGTATAAATTGCGTCACATTTTTGGGTGAATTTTAGACTACACAACTTTGCTGTTGCAAATTATCAGAATATCCCAAACCTCCGTTTAAGGGTTATGTATAAATTGCGTCACAGTTTTTGGTGAATTTTAGACTACACAACTTTGCTGTTGCAAATTATCACAATATCCCAAACCTCCGTTTAAGGGTTATGTATAAATTGCGTCACACTTTTGGGTGAATTTTAGACTACACAACTTTGCTGTTGCAAATTATCAGAATATCCCAAACCTCCGTTTAAGGGTTTTGTATAAATTGCGTCACACTTTTGGGTGAATTTTAGACTACACAACTTTGCTGTTGCAAATTATCAGAATATCCCAAACCTCCGTTTAAGGGTTATGTATAAATTGCGTCACACTTTTGGGTGAATTTTAGACTACACAACTTTGCTGTTGCAAATTATCAGAATATCCCAAACCTCCGTTTAAGGGTTATGTATAAATTGCGTCACACTTTTGGGTGAATTTTAGACTACACAACTTTGCTGTTGCAAATTATCACAATATCCCAAACCTCCGTTTAAGGGTTATGTATAAATTGCGTCACACTTTTGGGTGAATTTTAGACTACACAACTTTGCTGTTGCAAATTATCAGAATATCCCAAACCTCCGTTTAAGGGTTATGTATAAATTGCGTCACACTTTTGGGTGAATTTTAGACTACACAACTTTGCTGTTGCAAATTATCACAATATCCCAAACCTCCATTTAAGGGTTATGTATAAATTGCGTCACACTTTTGGGTGAATTTTAGACTACACAAATTTACTGTAGCAAATTATCACCATATCCGAAAGCACATTAAATTGGGAAATATGGTCTGGTCACAATGTACCACAACACGCTAAAACCTAAAATTACGCTACAGAACTTGTGACGTCAAGACATATTTTTTTCATGGCGAAGTTTAGGTCACCCCATACCTATTTCGCAATTTGTCGTAAGCCTTTAATTAATGAATTTCTTAATCGAGATTGTTCTACGAGATACGTCGTTGTACCCTTTTATATAAATTAGTTCTGGGTTCTTATTCGAATTCATCACGGTCATTTAAAACGCTTCAATCGCGAGATAAGATCAAATGGAGGACTTGACAGGGCCAAACATAAAGAGTCTCGAACGGGACCTTGCACGTGGATCCACCGAGAGAAATCATTACGCGTGCAAAAATCAAGTTTTAGGATTCCTGGGTAAAAAGTGGAACTTTTTCTTTAGAATTTCCAACTCGTGACGAAATGCGATTTTTTGTGTTTCTTCCGTTCATGGTCAACGACTTTCGGCGTGCGGGCGCTTTCTTTCCAGTTTTGACGTTTGCTTTTTCAGGCTTAGTACGAACAGAAATTTACAAACGCGAAACGTAAACGTCCGAATGGTTTTATAACCGAAACACGACGCGCGGTACTATATTATTAAACTGTGGAATTTATTTTGGAGTTTTTATATTTACCGGAACTGTTTTGGAATAAACCATAGAACATTGAAACTTAAAGCCCCGTTTTCAATTACGATATTTTTCAGGCTTTTCGCTTTTGCTTTTTTGACGCGCTTTTATTTCAAATCCATTTAGATATCTGTTTCTCGGGACGAAAAAGCCACTAGAGAAGCTTTTCGCGGTTGCTTTTGACGCGAAAGCGTGATTTTTTTAAGAAAAAATGTTGATTGAAAACGCCGCTTAAGGGTTGTAATCTATACTTAAAAATTAATAACTAAAATTACAGCGAGTATTTATTTTTTTATTGTTAACAGATATTTAATAAATAAATAACAACATTAATGGCTTTAATAGAATTTGTAACTATAGTAAATGTCTGTTAACATTAACGACTTCAATAGTATTTGTAAAAAGTTAATTTTTATAAAATTATTTTTACGTTATGAGTTTTCATTTGAGTTATTGATCATCAAACCAAAGAGTAATAATTAACTATCAAAATCTGAGGGCCAGAGTAAATATTAACGATTTTAAAATAGCAACATTGAATAAATTGAGTAAACGTCGCCTGTTATTTCAATTGTAACGACTAAGATACCAACATTTGAATGACGTGGAGAAAATATTAATTTAACCCAGAAGTTCGCGTTTGCAAATTTTCGCTGTTAAAGGCTTATTGACCGGAGGAACGTTTACGGTGTGACATTGTTGTTGACTAAATTCGTACTCTAAACCAGAATTATAAATTACGTTTAAGCGAAGATAAACGTGAACTTGGGAATGTTCTGATAGCGTAGCCAAGTTAGCTTGACCAAATGTCGGCGAAACATATTGAGAGTCTAGACGTTGATGTTGAAATTACCGACTTTTTTTTATGAAAAATGGGTTACGTATCTGCATGTAAAAAGTGTTTCGGAATGTAAATTACTATTACAGAAACTGTGCTACTTTTTAAAAGTTATTTTAACCTCATGTTTGAAAACCACGCAATGATTTTGTATTTATAAAAAAAAACCTTTAAACTTCAGGTGGATTTTAATAATCTACAACAAACTAAAAATAACTCACGATAAATCTTCAAATACCAGAATTTTTATAAGATTATATTTGAGAACCCCTACATTTCATTTTCATATAAGAAATCCAAATTACCCTTAAAAAATCTAAATCTCAGAATTTTCTTTAAACATTTTTTGGACTTTTTAATTTATCGAAATACCCACATACTATTACATAACATAAATTATTTTAGTCCCATAATTTTATATAATATTCTTTTGAATTTTGACTTTATCAAAAGATCCACCAATAAAACCCTTGAAAACAAATTCCAAAATAGAACATATTTAAAATGAAAATTGGCTTGGTCTATTTATTTAAAAACGTAATTTTTATCACGAGCTTGAACGATCAATTCAAAAAAATGAACGTTTATTGTGACCCAAAAATACAGAATTTGATAAATCATTAACAAATGGCAGAACAGTTTAGTGACGTAACGCAAGTTAAAAAAATATTTGAAACGACGTCGCTAGCCTGTACTATAATTATCGTTTGATACGATAGTTCGACCTTATATAGTACGATTTATGAAAGCATAGCGTGCGATAATTGTATCATGAGTCAGGTAATTTGTGGCTATAGGCAATGGCGTAGCTAAGACACTCTAGACCCCCCCCCCCCGCGAAACTCTTTTCGGGGTTTAGCATATTATTTGATAGGAATTTAGGGGCCCCCTGAAGCCCTGTGGTTCTCCTACTTTGCGGGGGCCTTATTTACACCACTGGCTCTAGGGTAGCAATTTTATGCGCGAAAAGTATCAGAAAACCATTAAATAAATTTATAATAAAAATTATTAAGCACTTAGTACTGGGTGTAAATCACCTTACGCGTATATATAATGAGTATTAGTTTAAAAATAAAAAACAAAACCACGACTATTATTGCGTAAGTAAAGTCAAAATTTTATTTACAATAAAAACCGACTAGTTTCGGCACCCCTCTGTGCCATTGTCAAGGTGGAAGATTTTTTTTATTTGTTTTGTTTTTCTTCCACCTTGACAATGGCACAGAGGTGTGCCGAAACTAGTCGGTTTTTATTGTAAATAAAATTTTGACTTTACTTACGCAATAATAGTCGTGGTTTTGTTTTTGTTTTAAAACTAATTCTCGTTATTGTCAAATAATAACGCGTTTATAAAATATTTGATTTTGTCAATCCTACGATAAATCTAAGAAAAATATGATATTTGCTTGAACCATCAAAATCCACAAAATATACCAGTTTATTTCTACTTAATAGCTTTAAAAAACGATATTTAAACCTGGAAGTTAGCTGCGAAATCTATCTTTTATGACTTTACATGGTCAAAGAACTTTCAATACTTCCGTACTTTTATTATTTTTTTTTCAAACATTTTTCGTATCGTCGCGTTGTGAGGAAAGGTCAGGTGCACCGGCTCCAGCTGCTGGTAACCGGGCGATGTTTGGAAATAAGCCCCCTTTGAATGAACGCCCCCCCCCCCTCACGGAAACCGAAAGTGGTGGCGTGCCGGGTGTCTTTCCACTCTCGCGTAGCCCTTTCCAGTTTTCGCTCGCTCGCGTCTCTCTCTCTTTGTTGCAACAAACACGCCGTCGCGAGTCCGTCTGTAGCCCGATCTTGACTCGCATTTGCATTCCATTTTGAAATTATTATCCTACAAATGCGCTGAGTGATTCTCAGGTTGGTGTTCTTTTTTTTTATTTTGCTTCGTTGTAAATTCTTTTTTAAGTTGGAAGTTTATGGATGATAGAGTTTTAATGAGTTTTTAAGTTCTATCAGAAGTATATAATATTTGAAATGTTATCTCATGTTAATTATATCGGAGATTTATTTTATATTACGTTTCAGTGAGGTTTTGGGTTCTATTAGAAGTCTATAATATCACGGATTATATCGGAAGTCTATAATATCACGGATTATATCGGAAGTCTATAATATCACGGATTATATCGGAAGTCTATAATATCACGGATTCTATCGGAAGTCTATAATATCACGGATTCTATCGGGAGTCTATAATATCACGGATTCTATCGGGAGTCTATAATATCACGGATTCTATCGGGAGTCTATAATATCACGGATTCTATCGGGAGTCTATAATATCACGGATTCTATCGGGAGTCTATAATATCACGGATTCTATCGGGAGTCTATAATATCACGGATTCTATCGGGAGTCTATAATATCACGGATTCTATCGGGAGTCTATAATATCACGGATTCTATCGGGAGTCTATAATATCACGGATTCTATCGGAAGTCTATAATATCACGGATTCTATCGGAAGTCTTTAATATCACGGAATCTATCGGAAGTCTTTAATATCACGGAATCTATCGGAAGTCTTTAATATCACGGAATCTATCGGAAGTCTATAATATCACGGATTCTATCGGAAGTCTTTATTATCACGGATTCTATCAGTAGCTTATGTCTCAGATTCTATCGGAAGCTTATGTCTCGGATTTTACCAGAAGATGATCTATCAATAGATAATACCATCTCGGGATCTATCAATAGTTATTACCATCTCGATATCTATCAATAGTTATTACCATCTCGATATCTATCAATAGTTATTACCATCTCAGAATCTATCAATAGATAATACCATCTCGGGATCTATCAATAGATAATACCATCTCGATATCTATCAATAGTTATTACCATCTCAGAATCTATCAATAGTTAATACCCTCTCAGAATCTATCAATAGATAATCCCATCTCAGGATCTATCAATAGATAATCCCATCTCAGATTCTATCAATAGATAATACCATCTCAGGATCTATGGTTTATCGAGGATTTCTTGTCACGGCTATCAGAAATTTATTGTCTCGGTTCTATCGGGCAATTTATAATATCTCAAGGTTGATCAGAAATTTCTAAAACTCTTACGAGAGAAGTATTTATTTGCGCCATAAACAAAACAATAGAACAATGTGGGTAATTCCAGGCAAATTCAAATAATATAGATGTAATAGTTTTAGAAATATAATGTATCTCGGCTGGCAATATTTTTCTTCCAAAACGTATTTCCAAGGTACATGTTTCGAGGGATGAACGGTAGATAAATCTGCTTCTGGTGCTATCTATTTCCCCCAAGTGTACCCGGCGTTTGTTGAACCGTCCAGGTTATTGTTCCTCACGGTGCGTAATAGCGTTTTTATTTTATTCAAAATATAACATTTACTCGGAATTTATACCCGCACGCGTGATTTGATATTGTCGATTTTTTGGTCGTTTGCCACCAGAGTTGGACATAAGGATATTTTTTTAGTAGTCAGCCTGACTAGTGAGCCTCCTATCTTAATTTATTTTAGTAGTCACTGACTAGTGGGGGTAAAAATGGGGGTATAAAAACAAGGACAGCCAACATTTCGCTTTACCCGTCTGAATTATAATAGGAGTTTATTATAAATGGGAATGATGAATTTATGATACGCCATATTCGCCATTATTTATGAATATCAAGGTAAATTTTTCACTAGTCATATTAGTTAGGAAGTAGTTCACATCTGCCCCATTACTAGTTTTGGCTGACTAAGGGTACGCGACGATTGGATTAATAGTTGTAGACTAAACTAAGGCTTGTTTCAATATAAAACAGGGTATTTAAATACGGAGCAGCTACAAAAGAGCGAGAAATGGCTTGTTTCAATAGAAAACAGAGTAATTAAATACGGAATAACTACAAAAGAAACAGAAATTTTTATATCAATGAAAAACAGGGAATTTGCATTCGGAGAAGCTACAAAGGGCCAATGATGGCTGGTTTCAATGGAAAACAAGGTAATTAATTACGAATCCGCTACAAAGAACCAGAAATTGCTAACCTAACCTAACATTAACCTAACCTAACTTAACCTAACAAGCATTGAAACAAGCCATTTCTCGCTCTTTTGTAGCTGCTACGTATATAATCATTATGAACATCAATATTCTAGTCTACAACTATTAATACAATCGTCGCGTACCCTACGTAAACCAAAACTAGTATTTTGGCAGATGTAAACTACAGTCATTAGTTACAAGGGGAGCGCATTCGCGTTTTTGCCCGGCGTTCCTTTTGAGAAAACTCGCTAGCTCTCTTTCTACCGCGCGAGTGACGTAGCTGGTTGACGGTTTTCCCGTAGACACGGAGAGTAGGGTGTCTTATAAGTACCATGTAGTTTGTCTGTCATGGGTAAAAAAAATGCAAAAATGTGGTGAAATTGCATAATCTTGGGAGAATGTGAAAGAATATAAATACGTTGGAATTATTTTTGGGTTTTTCAATTAATGTGGTCGGACGTGGTCAGAAGAAGGAACTATATTTTTTAATAAAACTTTCATTAAAATAAAAAATAGGAACATTTTAATATTGAAAAGACACATTTTGAAATTCATTAAAAAAGGATTATATTGTTCCGTTTAAATCTGTCAACTGAACAAAAAGGCAGCTTATTTTTTAAACTTAACTACTATTTTTTTAGTTTTATCTTTTTTCCTGTCTTGGGCCTCAGTAATACTATTTGAATTTAAATATTTAATTCTAGTTCTCATTTTTAAATAAAAAAAACAATCTCTCTTGGATATTTTGAAAATAATGGCATACGTTCATTAGTTAGGTTATTGATAAAAATTTAAATCTTAATTTCCTTTCCAACTTTACCATAAAACTATCACATTTACAATTTCACTATTAATTTATAATAATATTAGGCCTAGGCTCTATGCTTATAAAAGTTCTGGGTTTAATGTCAGCTAATCCTGGAAGTTTTAATAATTTAGAGAATATAATACTTACAGAAATTTATAGTGCCAAAAACAAGTGTAAAATTGAAGGGAAAACGACCACACGTATTTATTTTCTATACCGCATACTTTCTTTTAATAGGAATTCGACTGATTTCTCTAGTCTCTCCTCTCTTCGCGCTCTACTACCCTCCCCGCGGCTTGTTTCTGGTTTCCTGTCAACCAGCGACGTCACTGAAGGTGGGCCGGTAGTTGCCAAGCCCCCCAACGTACCCGCTGAAGCGCTTCTCTACAGACCCCGTCGAAAGAGCTAACCTTATTATACGCAGTATTTTACCAACCTTGATTAGTTAGTGAGCTCCCAGATTTCGTTAAATTTTAGTAGTCAGAGCATTTATTTAAGTAGTCAAATGCCGTGACTAGTGCGTTATACCCAACCCTGTTTGCCCCTATTTATAGAAATTGTCTTTATAATTTCGCAATATTAGCTGTGGTTACTGTTGATGTTCATTAGCATTTTTTCTTTAGAATGTGTTATTGTATTAGAGCGATAGATTTTTATTAGACCAAAGTATCGATCGGTTGAGTATTTAATATGACGAAACCAATTTGGCCTAAACGGAAGTGTCATTCAGTTTAACATTTTATTGGACTAAACAAATTTGGCCTAAACGGAAGTGTCATTCAGTTTAACATTTTATTGGACTAAATAAATTTGGCCTATACGGAAGTGTCATTCAGTTTAACATTTTATTGGACTAAACAAATTTGGCCTAAACGGAAGTGTCATTCAGTTTAATATTTTATTGGACTAAACAAATTTGGCCCAAACGGAAGTGTCATTCAGTTTAATATTTTATTGGACTAAACAAATTTGGCCTAAACGGAAGTGTCATTCAGTTTAATATTTTATTGGACTAAACAAATTTGGCCTAAACGGAAGTGTCATTCAGTTTAATATTTTATAATTTAATTAGACGAAACCAATTTTATTTAGATAAATCGGTTTTGCTGAGTTTAACGGTAATAGTGAGTGTAGGGAGCTATTGGCTCGCGTGGCATGAAGGGCTTACCACCACCCTCCTACGCATTGTAACCCGGCCACCTGTTTAAAGGTATCAAAAGTCGCTCGATGACTTGAGCCTAGGGTGGTGCCAAGGGTATAAGCCTAGTTGATTATTACTATTATAGTATCCGTACGATTTAATATTATATTCGATAAATCGATCTTTATTACACGATAGTATCCCTACGATTCGAACAGGCAATTTTAATTAAACGATAGAATTTGAAGATTTTAATCGGTTTCAGAACAATTAAGTGTTATTCAACAAAAGTATCCGGACTATATAATATTTTTTTTCGAACAATTGGCGTTTATTAGACCTACGTTACCCTACGGGAGACTAAATCGTTATGAAGAAATTTGTCCTCACCTAGAAAATCAAGGAAGTGTCGCGCCTTTCGGCTTAGCATTATTCCGCAGACAATTAAAAGCTTTTGGCGATTTGTTGCGAGGGGAATTTCGCCCCGAGCAAATAAAATCACAAACAAAGTGTCTATTATTTTCGGTGAGACGTCTTGATGAAAGACGAAGAACCATTAGGAAAAAGAGCGGATCATTTGTGCCCAGTGGTGGCGGTGGTACCAATTGAATCCGTGTATCGCGACAAACAAAACGAACGTATGAAAGAAGCGGAAATTTAAACATGGTCCTTTTTCCTAATGGTAATTAACACTCAATTAAATTAATCCTTAGGCTTAGTCCTCTAAACGGTACATACTGAATTATTGTATATTGTTTTCAAATTTATTCAAACCCTTATTCATAATTAAATTGCATAATGTGACATATTCAAATTACAATTACAATAGTTATTTTGACTTCCGTGATTTATTTAAGTCGTATGCGAAATAAAATACTCGAAATACTTGACAGTTATTAATGACAGTTGTCAATTTTATTTCGATTTTTTTCTCCCTGAGATGAACAATTAATAAATATAATGAATTTTGGATGCCTTTAGGTATGAAATTAACCCTCCATGATACCATTTTATTTCAAAGGAAAATTAATCAAAACATATACACTTACTTGGACTAAAAAATAACCAGAATTTAACCGAATCTACGATCCTACTATTGGGTCGCTCGAATATGTATCATAGTACGTTTTTGCATCAATTAGATATCTATTTGATCTTAGCCTAACAAAGAAGAAATTTATTTAAAAAAATTTATACGAATGTGTATTTTTTTGATGGCTAAAGGTACTGCTTTTTGATCTAAGCGTAACAAAATATTATTAATATTTATTAAACCACTCGCATAGAACATGAATCCTAACGGACCAACTTGTTTTCGAGGCGTGATTAAATATAGTGCGAAGAGTGATGGTGTTGTTTTTACATTTTTTAGAGTATAAACTTACTTTTTTATCCAGATATTGTACATTAATTTTAGGCCAGCTTGTTAATTTCACGCCTCGAAAACCTGGCGTTACGTACGTAAAGTGTTCACAAGTTTCACTGATAGCCTTCCACATTGTGAGTGGGTTACTGTATGTATCGACAAACTACTACACTTTGATCTTAACCTAACAAAGAAGAAATTTATTCATTTATTAAAATGATACTTTATACGAAGTCCTCTATTTTAGTGATGACTAATGATACTACACTTTGATCTAAGCTTCACAAAGAAGAAATTAATTAATATATATTATTCAAAACATTTAATTCGAAGTCGTGTATTTTGGTGATGAAAAAAGATACTTCACTTTGATCTTTACTAAAAACCGAATAAAAAAAAATATATATATATATATACCATTTAGAGGTAAAGGTCTAAACTATTCATTTGATTCATTAAAGTGTTTCAAAACATATGTTACGGAATTACTAAAATTTCAATCTGTTTGGAGAAATCTAGCCATAGATGTATCAATTTTCCAATAGAAAATTAAAAGAAAAATACACCCTTGCAAATGATGTCATCGGTTGTAGAAATTATTTATTCAGTTAAAATAGTGCACCAACTTTTTATTATTCAAGTTAGAGAAAAACTGACTTTGTTTGCAACTATTATTCTGAATTAATTCGTTATAATGAATACATTCACATAATTATTTTCTTTTTCCCCGTTGTCCGTTCGGGAAACAATGAAACCACGGCCGAAAATGTTTTTTTGCGAGTCACGCTAATTGTAAAAGGTTCCAGTTAAATAAGAAAATTTTAAGGTACAATGGCAAATTGGGTTTAGTTATTGTTCGCTAGTCCGTGACACTTGGTAGATCCCTCTTCAAAAAGATCTGCGAGGATTTAGATTTCAATTTTGGATAAGATTAGTTGCTCGTTGGCTACCACGTTTGGATTATAAGATTTTGAATTTTTGGGTAAGATTATAGTTTAATTTTTTATTTATTTATTTATTATTATTTTTAGAGTTGTAAGTCAGAAAATGTTTCGGAAGATTACATAAGCCTTTTTTCCGTAAATGTTTACGTATTTTACCGAAAAAAAGGTTTTTATTCCATGATTACCCTAAAATTATTATTCGCAAATTTAAATTTCACGGCATTTTCGGCTCATTTTGTCGAATCCAAAAGTAAAACTAAACCTTTTGACCAGTAGAATAAAATAAAAATTTTTTTTTCGGATTTGCGGAAAATTTTCAGCAGCTCGGAAACTTTTCCGGAATTTTTTCCATTATTAATTTTTCCGGAAAATTAAAAACTCTAATTATTTTTATAATTTTATTTCTCTGTTGAGACTGGCTGCTGGTTACAACAGTTAAATTATTGGATTTTAGTTTTTAGATAAGATTATGTTTTTTGTTTGTATTTGTTTTTTTTTTTAATTTTGGGGCACTCACTGTTTATTAAATTTCGATTTTTGTCATTTGAGAGGCGCGAAAAATTACATTTAGACATTTAGGTAAGATTATAGTTTGTTGTTGCTTTTTACTCATTATTTTTGACTGTTGAGACGCGCGTGGTTACAAATGGATTATTAGATTATAATTTTAAGTAAGATTAGTTATGATTGTACTATGTCGTAGTTTTTGGCTTACAATTGTTGTAGTACATTTCAAATTTACGTAAAGTTGTGGATTTTGTGCCTCAAATGGTTGCAAACTTCTAACTTGGAATGTTAGTATTGTCTGTGTTGTATCTTAATAAATAATAATAATAATAATAATCAGCTAGGCTAATTCCCAAGGCACCACCTTAGGTATAAGTCATCGAGCGACTTTTAAAGCCATTAATTCAGGTGACCGGGTTACAATGCGTAGGAGGGTGGTGGCAAGCTATGCATGCCACGCGAGGCAATAGTTCCCTACACTAACTATTACCGTTAACCTCAACAAGTTATCTTTAAATGCCCATTCCAAGTATCTAACAGTTTATCGGAAAAATAAAAAAATAAAACCCTTTTTAAGGCGTTTTTATTCTAGACTAGTCTAGAGGTTTAGTTTTAATTTTGGATTCCAAAAAATGAGCCAAAAATGCCGCGAAATTTAAATTTGCGAACAATATTAGGTTAATCTTGGAATGAAATTTATTTTATTATTTTCGGGATAAAAACTTTTCCTGAAAAAAGGCCTCTCTAATTTTCCACGGAATATTTTCCCACTTAACAACTCTACTTTGTTGGTTAACGAGCCCAACCAGTTGCTTAATATTTCTAAACTCAGTAATCTGACTCTGTTGGCAGTTGAAAAAAAGGAATTCCATAATTTTAAATTGTTAGTAAATCTAGTAAATGTGACACAACACCCATATAGTAAACAACTCGCATAGAGTGGAAGGCCCTATGAAAGTGCATGAAACATAAATCCTAACGGGCCAACTGGTTTTCGAGACGTGCATAAATATAGTCCGAAGAGCGACAGGGCCGTGCAGTTATCTTAATTTGCACCCCCCCCCCTTGAGCTTCTTCGACGGGCCCTACAGCTACGGGCCCCACAGCTACGGGCCCCCCTCGCGGGCCCTTTTCGCCCGGTCCCCGGGGATTTGCCCCCCCTGCCCCCCCTCTGCACGGCCCTGAAGAGCGATGGTGTTGATTTTTTAGCGTATAAACTTACTTTTTATCCAGATATTATTAACTTGTTCATTTCACGCCTCGAAAACAAAATATTGCGTACGAAAAGTGTTAACCAGTTTCGCTGATAGCCTTCTACTCTATGTGAGAGGGTTACTCTATGATAACGCCCTTGAAACTAACGTCAGAGGCGTAGCTGAGAACTCAGAGCCCCCCCCCGCAAACATCTCAATGAGGCCCCCCTTTTTATTTTATTTTTATAGTTAGCGCCCCCCGCCCTGAAGCTCGAGGCCCCCCCCCCGCACCGCGGGCCCTGCGGACCATCAGCTACGCCACTGACTAACGTAATATATCGCCGTACATTATAATACGTGTTTCTTTGTTTCTCTATTCATTTTATGTCTACTCTGCGCAGTTAAATACTGGCTACGTTAACAAATGATATTAGTTAAAGTCTATGGCGAATAGCAACGGAATTGGTGAGGTGTGATTTTCCTTTGACCGACTAGTGTTTGCGAGTGGAAACTATTCGGTACTCGCGTTTAACGATATCAAATGGGTTATTTCGGTTAATCGCGCCAAAAGTTTCCTTATATCTCAGCTAGGTAATTTATAACTCGTTAGTGAACACCTCCAGCGATACCGTCTCGATTCTTCGTCGATGAAAAGCAACGATTTCACGATGGCTATCCAGAAGTTCGCAACAACCCTCCTTCGCCGGGAAATGATCCCGGTCTCGGTTCCGACTCCGTTTCAATCGCGTCACACCCTCTTACGGCACTTACCAACGGAATCGCTTTGCGAGAACGGACTGATCACCAGGGCCGTTCTTTTATTTGCTGTCCTTGGAAAAGTTCAGCATTATATCGTTTGCTAGTTCGTAGTATTTTATAATTTTTTTTACTTAATTTTTTTATCGCCCACGCCCTGAGAAAACGGAAAATTCGTACAACAGGCTAATCAATTTATGATTTCAATTGATTTATCAATGTTCTGTGATTTCCATTGATGTCTCACATTTATTTTGTGATTTCCATTGATGTTTCACATTTATTTTGTGATTTCCATTGATTTTTCAGGTTTTCTGTGATTTCCATTGATTTTTCAGTTTTTCTGTGATTTCCATTGATTTTTCAGTTTTTCTGTGATTTCCATTGATTTTTCAGTTTCTGTAAAATTAAAATGGATTTTTCAGTTTTCTGTAAAATTAAAATGGATTTTTCAGTTTTCTGTAAAATTAAAATGGATTTTTCAGTTTTCTGTAAAATTAAAATGGATTTTTCAGTTTTCTGTAAAATTAAAATGGATTTTTCAGTTTTCTGTAAAATTAAAATGGATTTTTCAGTTTTCTGTAAAATTAAAATGGATTTTTCAGTTTTTGTGATTTACGAGTATTTGTCACAATGTTCCTTCAATTCCCATTCATTTCTCAGTTTTGATTTTCATTGATTTGCCACAATTGTTCCGTAATTTACATGGATTGGCACAATTGATCTTAGATTTTCATGGATTGGCACAATTGATCTTAGATTTTCATGGATTGGCTTCTTTGATTTTCATGGATTTGGCAAAATTGATCCGTGATTTTCATTGATTTGCCACAATGTTTCAGTGATTTTCATGGATTTGCCACAATTGATCCGAAATTTTCATGGATTTGCCCCAGTTGTTCCGTAATTTTCATGGATTTGCCACAGTTGTTAAGTAATTTTCATGGATTTGCCACAATTGTTAAGTAATTTTCATTGATTTGCCACATTGTTCCGTAATTTTCATGGATTTGCCACAATTGTTAAGTAATTTTCATTGATTTGCCACATTTTTCCGTAATTTTCATTGATTTACCACAATTGTCCCGTGGTTTCCATTGATATTTCAGTTTGTCTGTGATTTAGAATGATTTCTAACACTTTTTCTACAATTCCTATTAATTTCTCAATCGACTACTCTTTTCAAATATCCGAGAGGAAAACGTATAGTAAAATATTTCCTATCAAAGGGGTTTTATTATCAACTTCTGATTCGACACGATAAAATTAGATTTGATAAGAAAGCGACACGAATTTCCTATAATTTTTAATTTACATTTGAACTGTAATCTCTGTTTCGACCTTCGCTGTCGAGGAAAACATTTCAGATATCTGAAAGTAAATTTTAAACTGCTTCTAATAATTCAACAACGATGAAACTAAGCTTATTGAATGAGACTCTGTCAATCAATTCGGTTTTCATCAAATCGTAAGAGTAATAATGTCTACCAGGAAAATGTTCAAATTTTATTTTGAATCACCATAAATAGTCAATTTGGATTTAGAAATTAGAGTTATTGAAATATTATTCGGCCATTCAAGATTATAATTATTCCACGTTTCTTCCATGTCCTTGTACCGCGTTCAGATGTGTTTCAGTCTTGAAATTTTACTTTTATTCTACTTTTATTGATTTTATCTTGATTTAAGGGAGACCCTGCCATTATCACGATTTGTCATTTTTGGATAAATTTCCGTTGCAATTGGTTTTAGTATTCAATCATTCTCTTTAATGAGGTGGCGCCTTGGGAATTAGCCTAGCTGATTATTTATTTATTTAATTTATTTTATTAGTTATGTAATTTGTTCCAATTTAGACAATTATTCTACAAAAATTATTTAAAATTGATGTTTGAAGTACATTTTACCAAAAGTGACATAATTACCAAAAGTGTGTCAATCGGACCTATTTCTTAATGAATGTTACGAGCGAAATACAAGTTGGGAGGGGAGAAGGGAAAGTATGCCTTGGGGAGGGAAGGAAGTTAAAACCAACAAATAACGCCTCGTAGTGAGGAACGGAGGAACTAAGTAGCACTGGTTCTGTGGAGATGCTATCGCCATCTACCTACGATATAATACCATAGACTAAAAAAGATCCAGAAAGGCGACAATAAATAGTCTTTTATGTGGTCGATCTTGAGTCGAGCATTCATTAAACCTTTAGCATAAGAAAGTACAGGGATTGTCACACTTTTGGTAATTATGTCACTTTTGATTTTAGCAATTGTTCTCGATACTTGTTGAGCCGAAGAGATTCTTTTTTAAAATTATATATTACAGTTCCTACACTTTCTAAAACTTTACATTTTTTTTAAATTTGCCCAGATACGAATTAATTAAAATGTCTCTGGTTCAAGATTACTTATTTGAGCGTTACTCTCTCAATAGAGGCCGATGCTCAGGAAGTACTAACGTCATCTGTTGTCTGAAAACGTTACTAAATATTCTCAGGGTTTCCCTTAATTTATTTTTTTTTTATAAATTTGTAAAGATGATAATTTCAATTTAGTGTTTTATTTTCAAACTTCAATTGTGCAAAAGGTGTTGAGATTGTTCGAAATGCATTTCTTTGAACTCCAACGCATGGAGCATGGGCAAACTACTAAGCTATAGCCTGTTTAAAGGGATTATATAGAGGATCTCAAAATTTTGCCATTTCTGACACCAAGGTTTACAGAAGCTTGGGCTAACTAGCGCTGGTTACGTTAAAACAAGTCGTAGTGTTACAATCAAATTAATTTAATTTAAGGGTACGGGTGTGTAGCCACCTGTGCAAAGATTTATCGTAACTTTACCTTACCTGACCTGACTTTACGTAACTTAAACTATATCCTGGTTTGTTCGACTTACATTTAATTTTAAGTCATATTTATTTAATATGAAATGGATATAGTAAGTGTTTCTATAAAATAGAACAATAAAAATTAGAAGTATAAAATGTTTTATCTGCGTCACGGGCGCAAGTTATTTAAGTGCTTCACTTGCACGCGGGTTTCAGATTCCGAAGGGTCTCGCGACTGCAGCGCGTGCCCTCTACCTTCACGGGCGCCAGTTATTTAAGTGCTTCACTAGCACGAGCACGCGGGTTTCAGATTCCGAAGGGTCTCGCGACTGCAGCGCGTGCCCTCTACCTTCACGGGCGCCAGTTATTTAAGTGCTTCACTTGCACGAGCACGCGGGTTTTAGATTCCGAAGGGTCTCGCGTCTGCAGCGCGTGCCCTCTACCTTCACGGGTGCCAGTTATTTAAGTGCTTCACTTGCACGAGCACGCGGGTTTCAGATTCCGAAGGGTCTCGCGACTGCAGCGCGTGCCCTCTACCTTCATGGGCGCCAGTTATTTAAGTGCTTCACTTGCACGCGGGTTTCAGATTCCGAAGGGTCTCGCGACTGCAGCGCGTGCCCTCTACCTTCACGGGCGCCAGTTATTTAAGTGCTTCACTTGCACGAGCACGCGGGTTTCAGATTCCGAAGGGTCTCGCGACTGCAGCGCGTGCCCTCTACCTTCACGGGCGCCAGTTATTTAAGTGCTTCACTAGCACGAGCACGCGGGTTTCAGATTCCGAAGGGTCTCGCGACTGCAGCGCGTGCCCTCTACCTTCACGGGCGCCAGTTATTTAAGTGCTTCACTTGCACGAGCACGCGGGTTTTAGATTCCGAAGGGTCTCGCGTCTGCAGCGCGTGCTCTCTACCTTCACGGGTGCCAGTTATTTAAGTGCTTCACTTGCACGAGCACGCGGGTTTCAGATTCCGAAGGGTCTCGCGACTGCAGCGCGTGCCCTCTACCTTCATGGGCGCCAGTTATTTAAGTGCTTCACTTGCACGCGGGTTTCAGATTCCGAAGGGTCTCGCGACTGCAGCGCGTGCCCTCTACCTTCACGGGCGCCAGTTATTTAAGTGCTTCACTTGCACGAGCACGCGGGTTTCAGATTCCGAAGGGTCTCGCGACTGCAGCGCGTGCCCTCTACCTTCACGGGCGCCAGTTATTTAAGTGCTTCACTTGCACGAGCACGCGGGTTTCAGATTCCGAAGGGTCTCGCGACTGCAGCGCGTGCCCTCTACCTTCACGGGCGCCAGTTATTTAAGTGCTTCACTTGCACGCGGGTTTCAGATTCCGAGGGTCTCGCGACTGCAGCGCGTGCCCTCTACCTTCACGGGCGCCAGTTATTTAAGTGCTTCACTTGCACGCGGGTTTCAGATTCCGAAGGGTCTCGCGACTGCAGCGCGTGCCCTCTACCTTCAAGAGCTACAGATAAGTGACGTAGACGAAACATTATCACATGACCTCCCGTATTTTATAGAAACACCTATTCAGAAATATGTCACTAATATTTCGTTAAAATTAATCTTAAGACACCAATTTAATTTTGGTACCATTGAACATTTATAGGATAGCTCAAATCTCAACTACATAAAACCCGAGAAACTATTTAGGTTCCCTGAAAACGTACTAGCCGAGTAGTACTACTTTATGAATCGCCATCTAGTATCGGTCGTAAGAACTTTTCCTGTCATTTTACGGAAAATTCGATTTCACTTTTTATTTAGTTAAAATATTATTTTAACGTTTATTTTTAAATTCTTCATAAATAGCCAAGTATTTCATAAATTATCAATTATTGCACCAAGAAAGAAAACAAGTGTTAAATCTAGTCCCCGTCAGATGTCATTACTGTTTCAATTCGAATTGATAATTTGAATCTGACCTATGTAGGAATTCATACGGATGAACTAGTACGTTCTCAATAAACCTAAATACGTTCTTTCGTAGAATCTTCGTAATGTCGTCATTGGCGGTAAGATATTGCCAGTTTAGATCGTATTAGGATTTCGTTAATAAATTTAATAGTTACCAAACGGTGACCCCTCAAATACACCTGTTTATATGCAACGATAAAATTATTTAGTGCTTTCCAATTAAGCTTAAACATTCCCGTATTTATATCCTCAACCTAATTTCTTTATATTTTAGATTACACAGTCACTTGCGAAAGGGTGTTCGTAAAAAGCTTCCGTAGCGTTTCGCAGACGTTTAGTCAAGCAAACTAGGCAGCGTTACCGAAGCATTTTGAAGTTTTCCTTAACCTCTTTAATAACTCCTTCGTTGGCGCGTCTTCGGGTCAAGGGAAATTGGTAAAATATAGTGGGTTTATTCACAAAAAAAGTGAGAGTATAATCGGTTGCAACCTTAGAAAGGGAACAAAATCTATCTATACTGGTTTGCGAAATTTCGAATTTTTTGGTTGTGGTTTCGGCTTATCGGTGTTCCCGCTCTGGTTATCTTGATTCGGCTAAATAAAATGCGTATTATCAGAAGCAAATAAGGTATTTCTTATTCGGGAACTATGACACCTGTCATTCGCTTGAAACACTGATTATTTTTTAAAATACGTTATACAAGATGGATTTTTTTATTATAGTGTGATTTTATTTAAATACGACTTGTATGAAGGTAACTATAGCCCCGACTTGTATGAAGGTAACTATAGCCCCGACTTGTATGAAGGTAACTATAGCCCCGACTTGTATGAAGGTAACTATAGCCCCGACTTGTATGAAGGTAACTATAGCCCCGACTTGTATGAAGGTAACTATAGCCCCGACTTGTATGAAGGTAACTATAGCCCCGACTTGTATGAAGGTAACTATAGCCCCGACTTGTATGAAGGTAACTATAGCCCCGACTTGTATGAAGGTAACTATAGCCCCGGCTTGTATGAAGGTAACTATAGCCCCGGCTTGTATGAAGGTAACTATAGCCCCGACTTGTATGAAGGTAACTATAGCTCCGACTTGTATGAAGGTAACTATAGCCCCGACTTGTATAAAGGTAACTATAGCCCCGACTTGTATAAAGGTAACTATAGCTCCGACTTGTATGAAGGTAACTATAGCTCCGACTTGTATTAAGGTAACTATAGCTCCGACTTGTATTAAGGTAATTATAGCTCCGACTTGTATTAAGGTAACTATAGCCCCGACTTGTATTAAGGTAACTATAGCCCCGACTTGTATTAAGGTAACTATAGCCCCGACTTGTATTAAGGTAACTATAGCCCCGACTTGTATTAAGGTAACTATAGCCCCGACTTGTATTAAGGTAACTATAGCCCCGACTTGTATTAAGGTAACTATAGCCCCGACTTGTATGAAGGTAACTATAGCCCCGACTTGTATGAAGGTAACTATAGCCCCGACTTGTATGAAGGTAACTATAGCCCCGACTTGTATGAAGGTAACTATAGCCCCGACTTGTATGAAGGTAACTATAGCCCCGACTTGTATGAAGGTAACTATAGCTCCGACTTGTATTAAGGTAACTATAGCTCCGACTTGTATTAAGGTAACTATAGCCCCAACATGTATTAAGGTAACTATAGCTCCGACTTGTATGAAGGTAACTATAGCCCCGACTTGTATGAAGGTAACTATAGCCCCGACTTGTATGAAGGTAACTATAGCCCCGACTTGTATGAAGGTAACTATAGCCCCGACTTGTATGAAGGTAACTATAGCCCCGACTTGTATGAAGGTAACTATAGCTCCGACTGGTATTAATGTAACTAGCGCCAATCATCCCTAGATTCTGTTAAATCTGGTGGCATAATTGTGAAATTAGATGAACCACCATGAATGTTTATACTTCCTTTAAGTTTAGAAATATTATTTACTTCTAGTATTAAATAATTCTTTTATAAAATGAAGAGACACGCGTGGATTTAACGATTGTAATTAGGTTGTAAAGGGACCTAATAACTGAGCTTTCGGCCCGTAGGCCTTCGTCAGAGTAAAAATGTAGTATTAGTTTAAATAGACTTCGTGATTGCAATCTTTCGCGCTTTTAAGGTTGCGACTGAGTTGTAGGTTGTACTTGTTGCGTTAATACCACCGTTTAAAAACTTCTTGTTAATTGGCGAAGACAGGACGATGTCAAAGACGCGATTTGGCCTGTAAAGCTTCGGTTTTAACGGGGGAGGGGGGGGGGACTGGATGTTTCTGGGTCGTTGCGCACTTTCGCTTTCTGTTGAAATTTACATTTCTGGGCTTGTTTTTCAGGATCGCGTGTCAGAATGAGTTCTCAATCCGGTTTTTAGGGAAACGCGCGTGGTAGTGTTTTTTAATTTTATTTCAAAGGTTGGGGTTTCTCATTATTAGTAAGATATGGTTGCTAAATTGTCTACACGAAGTGGTCAAGGCCGTACATTTGCTCATTTTGTTTTTTGGCGAAGTTTCGCCCAGATTGCTACCGTTTTAAGGATTTTAACGTTTGATGTCTAGCGATATTAAGTTTCAGTATTAAAAAGTGCAGTAGGAAATCTGCTGCGTTATACCATAGGTGTCAATATTTTAGGGAAATTATATTTAATGTCAGGAATTAGGTTATTTTTGGAGGAGTTTCCTGGCCGTTTAGTTTTTGGTAGAAAAGTTTTTTGGCAGATAAAATACGATATGTATTCCCAAATTTTGTGAAGGGGGAAGACTACAGTGGCGTCTACTTTCGCGCTGAACTCTTTTAATTTTGTATTTTAACTTATAAAATTAATATTTAAGTGTAGAACAGCCTCTTGTTTAGTGACTAAAATAATTTTTACAATTTTAAATTTAAAAGTAATTAAGTTATTACGTTTTAATTTGGAGCCCCGGAGCTAAACAAGCTGGGCAAGCGCCCAAACTACCCTTTAGTTAGGACCTTATATCTCGTTAACTATTAATATTAGAATTATCAAAATTATTGTAAGCATTAGAGGAAGGTTCAGTCTAATGAGAAAAATATAATTCAATGATGTAATTGTTAAAACAAACGTTCAGCTTGAACGAAAAAGAGCTTTTACTGTATTCTTCCCCCTTAAGAGCTATTTTTTTAATAACCCTTTAGTTATGGTTTTAATAAATAACAAATCCTGAACTTGGGCGAACAAACTAAAAATCATATATTTGGGCAATTTTTAAATCTATTTTTATTAGAATAGCGTTAGATAAATGGAAGATGTTGGTTTTATTTTGTGAAATAACTAATAATTTAAAATCTGTTCAGATAACATTTCCAATTTAGACCCTTAATTATTTTATAGAAATTATTTGAAATTGGCGTTTTAAGTAGTACTCGATATTTATAGCACTTTATAAATTATATTGATATATTATTTATTACAGTTTGAACCCTTTTAAAAACGTAAAATCTGTTTTTTTTTAATTTGATTATTCTACGGTTTAAATGTGAATGTAAAGGTGATGTTTCAAACTTACTCGCCTGGTTTAGAAACTATTTATTTGAGCCTAGGAATAGTCAAAACCGTGCGATGCCGAGGTCTCTACCCCTTCTGTTGATGCAGATAACGTTACTAATTATTTTAGGGTTTCACCTCAATAATAGTTAGAGTTGTAAGTCTGAAAATTTTCCGTATTTTGTTTTTTTTTATTCAAAGAAGAAAGGGCTGAGTGAGTCTGAGAAGACCGCGAGCCCGGCGAAGACACCATTTGATTAATCAGGGCGAGATATCATATGTGTAACGGCCGTTGGGGGATCGTGGGTCGTCCTCACACGGCCATCCACAAACTCTGCCTCCCGGACGCCTGGGATTACAGGAGTGAGCCACTACTCCCGGCAATTTTCCGTATTTTTCCGAAAACAATTAAAAAAGTTTTCATTCCATGATTAGTCTAATAATGTTTGCAAATTTAAATCAAGCGGCATTTTCGCCTCATTTCTTCGAATCTAAAGTAAACCTAAACCTCTAGACTAGTTTAAACTGATTAACAATGTAACATTATTAATGTTTTGTAGTATGTTTACTGTTATTAAACATTTTATATCGATAAAAAGTTAGAAACATTAAAAACCCTTTAGATGTATTTTATGTTTCAATTTTTCAATTTTTTGATTTGCGGAAAATTTTCTACAAATTTTTCGGCATTTTATTTTTCAGGAAAATAGTTATCACTTAAGTAGAAAGTAAATCTTAAAACTAATGAGAAAAGTATCAAGAACGTTAATTTCGAATTAACTCGTTGTATTAGAAATTATTTCTTTAATGACTTCAACCTTTGTTACCTGATGTAAGAATAGACAAAGACCTCTAGCGATCGGATTTAAAGTTACTTAATTTATTTTCAATTATTACAATATAAGTAATTTTGATAAAATGCCATTTGATAAGCAAATGATTTTACTATTTTATGGCAATAGGGACTTGGCAGTGCTACGTCACAGTTTTTTTTAATAGTTTTTATCGTGGGGAGAAAAATGTTACCACAATGGCGGCCATGGTCAAAGCTACGGAGTGCCAAGTCTCTATTGAAAATTATATATAGAAAATAGTCTATTTTAGAAATTGTAGTTTCTAGATTATATAGCTAAAAACAATGTACTTATAGCGCTAAATAATTCAGAGTATAATAAGTATCTTCAGCTGGAAGATTGCAAATTCCCTGTTTGTAAATATTTAGTATTTTAATTACACGCCTAAATGATATATGAAGCGTAATATAAGTTCGATATAAATATGACTTTTGTCTCGTAAATAATCTTGACGTTGTCGTTGCAAACGTCTCTAGAGCTTTACTTAACCTCTCCATTTTACACAATAAAATTCCGATTCGTTTATCAGTAATGTTGTTTCCAACTTTTAGCGCCGTTCTATTATTGGACTCCGGACTATCTCTTCAAACAGGCACGCTGATAATCTAATTAAACTCATTCCGGTTCGAGACATTATCTCTTCCCAGATAATATAACTGTATGTTATTTGAATGAGCGTAGACATAAAGAATTCGACACATCCGCTGTCTGCGAATGAAGTTAATAAAGATAATATTATGGCCTAAGCCTTGTCTTTTTAAAAGTTCATTATTTTTCGAGTGTTTCTAGTTCAAACGGGGTACGTTAAGAGCCTTGATTTTAAACGCGTCCACATATTCTTTGAAAGAGTCAGCCTGCACGAACAAAGTGATTATATTTGAGTTGTAAAACGGGATGCCGGTAAGAGCGGTCGCTGGAAGGGGTTCGGCCCAATGAAAGTGTGACGACGTCATTCCGCGCGCGAGGACAACTTTCTTCTTCAAATCTAGTTTGAGTGGAGGGCCTCATTTCGCTATTCCATTCTCGGGGGCCGACTTGAACTTGAAAATTTTGTTTCTCCGAGTATCTTTTGGTTCGCTTGTTTGCGGATTTTGTGGTTTTTAAAATAGGTTCGTTTTAACGTTTACAAATTTTCATTTAATTGTATTTATTTACACTCTATTTTATATTTTTTATTATTTTATTGAAATTTTTGTTTAATTTATATTTTTTATTTATTTATTTATATTTTTTATTTATTTATTTATATTTTTTATTTATTTATTTATATTTTTTATTTATTTATTTATATTTTTTATTTATTTATTTATATTTATATTTTTTATTTATTTATTTATATTTATATTTTTTATTTATTTATTTATATTTATATTTTTTATTTATATATATTTTTTATTTTATTTTTTATTTATTTTATTTTCATTAAAATTTTATTTTTTATTGATTTTATTTTGGTTTTATTTTCATTAATATTTTATTTTTTATTGGTTATATTTTCATTAATGTTTTATTTTTATTGGTTTTATTATTATTTATTTTTATTTTTCTGTTTTAAATTTTCAGCTGGCTGGTCGAAAGTTCCTGCGACTCATTCCGGAGTGGTTTTAAAGTATTTCTCGTCATGGACTCGTCTTTTCCTTCAGGCGTCATCCCCACCATTACCGCTATTCTCTTCAACGAAAACTACGACGACAATACGGTTAGTTGACGACTTTCTTTACTGGCTTTTGGTGCTATCCTATTTTATACGCTTTCGTTGACTTTTGTAGTTACATCATGAATGGGTTTTATGAGTTTGCGGTACACGTGAAAGTGAACGTGTAATCTTTTTACAAGAATTCTGTCACATGATACTTAAAGCTAGTATGAATATTTATACCGCCAGGTTTAACAGAAGCTAGGGATAATTGTCTCCATGGTTACGTTAAAAACAAAGCCTTCGATTGAAATGATTTCCGTCATATTACATCTGGAAATTAATTAATTTTATTACAGGCCCCCAGAGGTCCGATAATTCCTATAAAATCCTATATTTTCAAAAATCTCCTATAACATCCTATATTTTTAGCAAAATGCCTAAAAAGTCCTATAAAATCCTATAATTTCGATATTTTGTCCATTTCAAATCCCGCCTCTCAGGCAATTTGCTTAGATTTAGCTATAGGATAAATTGAAAAATTCCCATACAAAACCATTCCATTCAATACTTTTGTATTGTTAACATGGGGCCTGTTACAAAAGTATGCTCGGCGAGAATTCGACAATATAATTATTATATAATTATAATTATTATTATAATATATTGGAAAATCCTAGACAAACATATTTTTGCAACAGGCTCATGGTTACCTACTAGTATAAATTTGTGATAAAATGATTTAAATAGTTTGTATTTTTAAATGAAAATCAAAAATTTATTTCACTAATTATAGATATTGTTTTTAAATGCATAAAGTTAGTAAATGATTCCTTTAAAATCCTATATTTTTGAAAAAAGTCCTATGAAGTCCTATATTTTTAGAAATATAATCCTATTTTTCCTATAAAAAAATTAATATTTGAGTGGGGACCCGGTTATAATTTTACCCTATACGAGTTTTAATTTAAAAGTAGAGTTGTTAATTTTCCGGAAAGATAATAAGTGGAAAATTTCCAGAAACATTTTCCATAAATCGGAAAAATTAAAAAATTGAAACAAATTACTTTTTAATGGTTTTTAATGTTTTTATCGATATAAATGATAAAATGTCTAATAACAGTAAACTAACTACAAAATAGATTTGTTAATTTTCCAGAAAAATGAAATTCGAAAAAATTTCCAAAATATTTCCGTAAAAGTTTCCGCCAATAGGAAAAATAAAAAATTGAAACACAAATTACTTTTTAAAGTTTTAATTGATATGAATTATAAAATGTCTAATATCAGTAAACATACTACAAAACATAAATAGTGTTACATTGTTAATCAGTTTAAACTAGTCTAGAGGTTTAGTCTTACTTTTAGAAAAAATGAGGCGAAAATTCCTTTTTTTTTTAAATTTACAAACAATATTAGACTAATCATGAAATGAAAACTTTTTTTTATATTTTTCGGAAAAAATTCCGGAAAAAAGGTCTCGGTAATTTTCCAGAAAATTTTCCGACTTACAACACTAATTTTTAAATTGAACGTAGTTACGCGAAGTAGTACCGGCAGCAAATTTATAGGAGTGATGCGGTGTACGCATCCGCGCGATTCGGTGGGAAATTTGCCCTCAATGGAATCTGCGTCGAAATATAACTCGTAAGAGATTTTAACTTCTAAATAAATTTATTAAGCATTGGAGTGTATTTATAGGTGATTATGAAAAATATCGGTGGTCACGTGATTTGGTTAAGTACTACCAAGTTGAAAGTATCAAAATTGGCCCTTTTTGTAAATTCGTCTGGCTAGTTGGGCAAGGGTTAGATTTCTATTATTTCATTGTTCAATCGAAAGGATTTTTCGTTTTTCGTTTTGAGAGAAGTTTGCAAAGTCGTTAAATTAAGGTAATTGATTTATTAAATGAAATATTTTTAAATTCTATCCAAATAGATTTTAATTCATTTTCAGGAATAATGGAAACATGTATGTAAATATAACCTTGTGTCTTCTATTAAAATTGGGCTTGTTTCTTTATCAATACTTGGTCTAGAACTATAAGAAATAAAAAAAATATATAATAAATTTGTTAACTTTATGTATTTTTAATAATTTTAGAAAAATACTAACTTTTCAAACAATCAATCCATGGTTGGTGCTTTTTACTAAACGCGGACGACCGCGGGCCTCGGTAGGTGCAGACGAATTTAAGCAGCCGACGCTTTGTCAAAAAATAACCAAATCCCGTGAGCCTCGGCGCGCAATTCTTTTTCATAATCACCTATTACTCAAGCCTACAGTCAACAGTAGAATTAAAAATAACCGCGAGGTCGGGAATTCAAAGAAATCCTATATACTTTACAAGAAATCAGAAATCCAGCCAGGATTTCTTCAAAATCACACTCTAAATGCCGAAATCCGGACGAGAAATACCCGTAATCAGCGTGAAATCAGGTATTTCAAAACCCCGTACACATTTTTGGCGAATGTCCGACCCCTCGAAAATAACCAAATTTCAATTAATTTTAACTAAGTTTTAAAATGAAATCACTATTGCACAGTTTGAAATATTTATTTCAAACTGTGCAATAATGGATTTAATTTTAAAACTTAGTTGTATGTACAAGGCTTAGCCAGTTTTCCATAGTTAATTTTAACTAATAAAAAGACAAACATCGTTCCAACATAGTCGTACGTTATTGACAAAGCCATAACTTTAGAAACGTGAAATATAAAACAATCTTTAGGACATTGGGTTGATGGCCAAATGAAATAAGCTGTAAGCTATTCTAATGATGATAGTGTCAGCTCTATGCTGCCCTGGGATCTGCTAATGATTTAAGTATGTCTTGTAATTAGTACTTCCTATTTCTAGCTATTAAATAATATCTTTATCTACTTATCTTGATTTATAAAGACAAAACATGTTCACCTCAATCAGTGGCGGCTTAAGAAGGCTGGGTCCCTGGGGCGGCAATATTTCGTGACACCTCCCAGGACCGTGCAGAAGTTTTCACGGGTCCTTCGTTTTGCACCCCCCCCCCCTCGAGCCCAAAAACATTCTTCAAGTTTAGTTGTTCTGATTTGAACCCCCCCCCCCTCGAGCTTCTCCGGTGGCACCCCTGGCGGACCGCCCCCTCACCCCCCCTTACGCCGCCACTGATCTCAATCTCTTCAAATCAGATTAAATCTTTTCAGAATATCAGAATTGATTTAAGATTATAAAAAATACGCGTTTCAGATTAAGTTTCCAGCTTTGAAATTTAAATATCCCTTATTCAAACAGCTCTCCGCTACGGATTGATTATTAGTAAACAATAAACACACATTAATAAAAGTTGCTTTAGCTTAAAATTGAAAAAACCTTAAAAAAAATTACCTTACCTAAAGTAACGTAACGTTTACACTCTAATGATAACGATTGAGAATTCGTTTAAATAAATCAGATGAATTTTAATATGGTTTTATTCAGATTACTTTAATTAACCAAATGCTATCTGCAGATGTCTAAAATACCTCATCTGATTTTGATACGTTGAAAAAACTAGGTGATACTAGACGAAATAACAGTTAACCTATCACGGTTGGAAGCGCTACTGGCAATTGCTCTGATAATTAAAATAATTTAAAGGCCAGTTAGTTTGGCACCTAATTGGAAATTAAAACATTGAAATTAAGCTATTCCGTGACGTCACTTTGTAACCTTTGACCCTTTGTCTATTTACTATCTATCTATTGCTACTATCGAAATCGTTGTCATAAATAATTTGGACATGATAAACTTAATTTCTAAATTTCATATACAGTTTATCAGACGAGAGTAAAAAACAAGAATTTTGTGTAAAGTCAAAACGTTCGCCCTCATGTGGGCAATTATTATACTAATACGACACACCAAAATTGAATACAAACGCCTTGTTTGACGGGAAATTATGAACAACATAGGATGACCAATTGGTATATTGGAGATGAACAACTAATTTGCAGTCTGAATGGTTAATAATAATAATAATCAGCTAGGCTAATACCCAAGGAACCACCTTAGGCCTAAGTCATCAAGCGACTTTTGAAGCCTTTAATTCAGATGGCCGGGTTACAATGCGTAGGAGGGTGGTGGCAAGCCCTGTATGCCACGCGATCAAGCCAACAGCTCCCTACACTAACTATTACCGTTAACCTCAACAAGTTTCTATGGAAGGGGAAACCGAAGAGCACGGGGAAAAACCCCTTAAACCAGTGGGGAAAGAACTTGCAAACTCAACGCAGAAGGAGTTGTTTCGGGTTTTCACCCAGTGCCACAAGCTGGGATCAAGCCCGGCTCCTCTTGCTGCGAGGCGAAAGTGCTAACCACTCCGCCACCCAACCTAGTAGTAGTTAAAACTTCATTTGTATTGCTGGCAGCTAGGAGCAACAAACACAGCACCCCACACAAGGTCCCGCAACCCGTCAAAAGTTGTGCATTTTCTTGCGTACAGTTTTCAATAGTTAGACGCATTACCGCCTGCTGCCGTTGGAAGGGGAAAATGGTCTTCACCCTTTCCTTTACACGTGCAGCGTAAAGGCTCGTCCAATGAAATTTGTACACAAACACTGCGTTTGCGTGTTTAAAGGCTAGCTGCGTTCTCCTCGCGTTTGTCGCTCCTAGGTGGCAGTCTGCGCTTTATGGCCGTCTTGATTCTATTGTTTGCTTCCGGTGTTGGGTAATTTACTACCAGCTTACAATTCGTTTAGAATAATTTATGGAATTGCTTAACACTTAGGATGGTTTGGGTCTGTACCGACGCAAAGGTCTGGAACACAAGTACAAGACCTTGCTCCTGATTGTGTCCATTTGCCACGCCCTCTTCGTTTCCGGCTACATTCACGTCTACAGCATCTTCCACTATTGGAACAGGAGTCTTTGACGTGACGTCATCCGCGTCGTCTCACTTCTCATCATGTCCAATGGAGTCCAATTACACGCATCGTCGTATTTATATAATGTCGCGGTCTTTGGGAATGTTAATAACATTCCCACCAAATATACTACAATATAATCATTAATTATAAATAAATTTATAATCAACAGCGATGTCAAATGGTTTTATAAATAAATTTATAATCGTTTTACGTAATTTTGAATTTATACACAGATTTCCTACGAAGTATACCAATAGACCCTTCAATAAAACATCTTAAAGGAAATTGCCAAGAAGTAATGTTTCCGAAAGCCAGGACCTACGAATTACCTTTTATTTGGTGCTTGTTGAAATAATGGTAACTTTTCATCAGTAAACAGTATGTCGTGTTTTTTATAATCTTTAATATGTCCAAAAAATCTAACTGGTTAAAAGGAAACACTTATTGCATACCGTACAAGTGAAAAGTTTTCATTATTTCTACAAGCATCAAATTAACAGTAACTTGCAGGTCCTGGCATTCGAATATACTATTCATTGGCGATTTCCTTGAAGGTGTTTTATTGAAGGGCCTATTGCAGGAGCATTGTTTTGTTGGTAGTTCTAAAATAGGCTAAAATAGCCCGTATTAACGCGTAATTCTGTTCGTTTTAGTACCTATTTAATCCACTAGATGGCAGCCTTTATTTGGGCGGAATATAAACGTTGAAATGTTGGTTACATTAGTAAGAGTGTTCGTTGATCAGATACTGCATTATGGCAACACTTCGGGAACCAATGTGGTAGGGTGGATTTCATTTTTCTTGGGTCGAAAATTCGTCTCAACATAGTAATAGTTCTTTTTATAAAATAACCTTGGCCATCTTGTTGAAATGTTGCCTCCCCGCTTCAGCTGTGGATCCATTTTCTTTCCCACTAAAGAGTTTATGAACTCATTCTTAGGCATTGGCTGAACTATTCCAGGGAAAATTTCAACAAGTTGGGCAAGCGTAAAGACATATTTTAAAATCAACTATTCTCCCAAAGTATGTATTAGCACATTCTGGGTAACAACTACTCTATAACTTGCCAATAAATAGTCAAGAAAATTACCACGGAAAGGTAAGTAATTGTAATTTCAGTGGCGCACCCAGAAATAATTTTGTGGCTTGAATTAAATAACATCAATGCATTTCCTGGCTACGATGCTGTATAAATTAGTAACACATAAAAATTAAATTTTTAGCAGATATTCGAAAATTTAAATTTGGAGGTTACACTCGTGACTGAATAAAATAAATACCTAAAATAAGTCAAATAATTGACGCAAATAATAGGATTATGATTATTAATTTAATTCATTTTTGAAATTTAAGTCGATCTCCTGTAAAATTTCCAATTATTTTATAGCCCAGGTGAGGACCAACATCTCAAGATAAAACCAGTTCTATCATTTTAGCCCTTGAATAGCCAAACCAAAAGAAAAACGTAAAACCTACATCGACTAAACGAAAACGTGAATTTAAAAAAACATTCATTAGCATTAAAATTTACCAGTTATTGGGGTATTTATCAAATGACCATGTGGACCGAATTCAAGGTCATCCAAAGTTAAATGCTATATACATGTGTTTAAATGTTAACCATTATGAAGATATATTGTAAAATATGTATTGCTAGATTTGGCTTTATTATTAGCAAATTATTCTGGAAATTATCAAGTTACCAGTTGATTGTTAGTCGTCATACAAGTGTTATTGACATAACAGAAAACAAACCACCAAAGCAAGAAAGGTCAAAAGTTTATAACGTTAAACCATCGTCGCAGCCAGAGTGGGAAATAAATCTGTGGCACTGTACGAATGTTCGTCTGCTTCGGAGGAAGTGAGTAACTGAGTATCGCCATCTATGATTACTTGGAGGTAAATAGCAGAAGAACTTTCTCTACAAGAACTGCGATGATGGTGGCAGAGTAAAAATATTTTGAAAAAATATTTTTCCACATATCAAACCCGGAAAATACAAAATGCTTTTTCTAACTCAAAATGCATTTTGAACAACCCGTTAAAATTGTACCACAAAGAGTTTATGGATAAAACGTACTAAAGGGGAAACCCTGTGATGGTTTAGTAACATCAGATGTGTATCAGATTTATAGCCCGGTTGTATTAAGAACTCTCAGCATCGCGTTGTATTGTTAGAGTAGCGCTCAAATAAATAGTCTAGCATCAGTGGGGGAAGTAAGAGCCCTGACGCTTCGAAACATATTTTAATTAATTCATATCATGGAAACAAAATCAATTGTTAGATAGATCTTCTGAACAAATTTATCTATTTAACTAACTAAAACAAAACCCAGTCTATTTTTCTTGTGCCATACTGCCATTCTCATAAAAAGGTATTTAAATATTATCAAAATGTATGGTTTGGAGTGTGTTCGTCTGGTTCGAGAATACATACCATAGTTTTACTTCTAAGGAAAAAAAACATTCTATGAAAATCCAAAGAACACGAAAACTGATGCCAAAATGACACAAGTCCCAATTATGCTGCAGATGGCGCTACACAACACTAGGGAGCATTCCCGTTTTTATTTAATAACGGCGCGCGACGCAAGCCGGTGTCATTTTCCAAAAAACTGTGAGAATTTAAAATAAGGTAAATTTTTATTATAATTTTTAAATAAGTCAATTAATTCTTTCAAAACCCAGAAAAAAAAGCAGCAGATGATCTTATAATTAAAAACAAAAAATTCTAATTGCGAAATGATATTTTGTCAAAGGCTTAAGTAACTCCTGTACTACTATCTGGTTTGTTGTGGTTATGGCTTGTAAATGGAATTTTGATGAAATGGATGATTCTACCTTGGATTAATAATATTACTCCAAGATTCTACTAAAGGTATGTAGCTATTGTCCTTGAAATAAAATTAGCTTTGACAATTTAAGTCTGATGGCTTGACCCTTCATTTCTAGATTTTTGTCCTTCGCTAATTTGTGGAGTCTGAGCTTGCAATATAAATTAATAACTTTCTTAATGATGATGTTCGATTCCAACTTCAGCATCAAACATGTTCGTGGTGATCTGGTAATAAGTCCATGCCAACAATATTTCGTAATACAGCAAGTTCTAGTTCTTAGACTACATTTCTTTTATAAGGAGAGGAATATCTCTTCATAACAACTAAACAAAATTGGCTAAAAACCAAGGAGATCTTACTCAAATTATAATAACATAATTAAACCTACACGAAATGATCCTTGGTCAAAATTTAAAGTTGAGAAGTTAGCATCACCGGTTTTTTCTATTTCACTTTCAACTGGATGTAATTTCTTTAAATTAAATAAAAAAATTATTTTGTCTATTTTTACTTGTTTTAATTCTATGGAAACCAAACCAGAGTTGGAATGGCTTTTGGTGTGACCCACCTTTTGCCATTTACAATTTGTATATCCCGTTCTAAAAAGTGATCATTACAAATTAAATCATGATTTGAATGTGTCGAGATTTACAGCAATTGTCCATTGAGAAAGTATTGTAGGTTTCGTTATAAAAAGATTTTAAATAAGAATGAATATTCATCGAAATAATATTATAATTTAATCCTACTTATGGAATGAAACCTTTTCCGGTATTGTTTTACTTGTTATTGCAATGCGTAAAAACACTAAAATCAACCTTTTTTACCAAATAAAAACCAGACTTTTAGTAGAAAATACTTTTTCTATAACAAACGAATTATGAAACATGTTAGCTAACATAAAAGTACTACCCGTTTATCAAATTCACCCCTAAAGTTTTTGCGTCTGATTTTAAACCGGATAAATATTCCTATGCGTTAGGCACTACATGGCCTAGGCCAAGCGCTCACTGCTCCTCGTAACGTCTCCGTCCTAGCTTCCACAAGCCTTTTCTTCGTAACGGAGACAATGCCTTGTGGAAGCCAGGACGGATACGAAACAGAGAGCCAGTGGGCGCCTAGTCTAAAGCGCCACTTACGTTTAGTGGCGCTTTATAAGTAGGATTAAACTATCATATTATTTTGATGAATATTCATTCTTATTTAATCTTTTTATAACTATAGGTTTCCCTTATCTAAACCTACAATACTTTCTCAATGGACAATTGCTGTAAATCGCGACACATTCAAATCATGATTTAATTTGTAATCATCACTTTTTAGAACAGGATATACAAATTGTAAATGGCAAAAGGTGGGTCACACCAAAAGCCATTCCAACTCTGGTTTGGTTTCCATAGAATTAAAACAAGTAAAAATAGACAAAATAATTTTTTTATTTAATTTAAAGAAATTACATCCAGTTGAAAGTTAAATAGAAAAAACCGGTGATGTTAACTTCTCAACTTTAAATTTTGACCAAGGATCATTTCGTGTAGGTTTAATTATGTTATTATAATTTGAGTAAGATCTCCTTGGTTTATAGCCAATTTTGTTTAGTTGTTATGAAGAGATATTCCTCTCCCTATAAAAGAAATGTAGTCTAAGAACTAGAACTTGCTGTATTACGAAATATTGTTGGCATGGACATCTTACCAGATCACCACGAACATGTTTGATGCTGAAGTTGGAATCGAACATCATCATTAAGAAAGTTATTAATTTATATTGCAAGCTCATACTCCACAAATTAGCGAAGGACAAAAATCTAGAAATGAAGGGTCAAGCCATCAGACTTAAATTGTCAAAGCTAATTTTATTTCAAGGACAATAGCTATATACCTTTAGTAGAATCATTATTAATCCAAGGTAGAATCATCCATTTCATCAAAATTCCATTTACTTTTGTTTACAATTTAGAATCTCAGAATATTCCCATAACAAGCCATAACCACAACAAACCGGATAGTGGTACAGGAGTTACTTAAGCCTTTGACAAAATATCATTTCGCAATTAGAATTTTTTGTTTTTAATTATAAGATCATCTGCTGCTTTTTATTTGGGTTTTGAAAGAATTAATTGACTTATTTTAAAATTATATTAAAAATTTACCTTATTTTAAATTCTCACAGCCAAAATATTCGCGAATCACGTCAGAGTACCTAAAGATTACAAACACGAACATGTGTGACGTGTCACGTGATGATTTTTTATTTTCTCGCCTAATCGACAGGCGTCGCTTAAACGTGGTACCACAGGAATACGGAACAAATACCGGTTGTCTGCTAGCTATCGCTCCCGTATATTTTTGGCAAATCAAACTCCGCGTAAGGTGTCTATTTCTTTATTATGTCTATGCACGTAACATACGTCACGCGCCGTTATTAATTAAAATCCGGAACGCTCCCTAGCGCCATCTTCAGTCGGAGAAAACCTCTTCCTCATTGCTAACAACTTCTTTGCATGTGCTTCCAGTAGTAGATTTTTTTATCTTACCAGCATAAATGAGTATATAGTACCATAAGTGGATAATAAACATAAGTATGGCACAGAGCGAATTGAGTTAATGATAGTCTGTTTTGGAGTGATTGCGAAATAGGAAGTTTCCGAACAGGAAACTTGTCCGTTCCTACTCTTTCCGTTGGCAAAATAGTTGGTTAGTTTGATGGCGAGAAATACCAGCGTGCACTCGTTTCGGTTTGAAATTCGAAAAAACTAACTTCTGAAATGGAGCCAGTGTTTATAATAGTTATTTATATTTTCTGATTCAATAATTCATCATTATTTTCCAAAAGTAAGCGTTATTTACACTTTTTAATGCATTTCAATTTTCAATAGGCCTCGGCTGGTCCGTCGAAAAGGCGGCCGGCAGACCGTCGCCGATTTCCGGGCTTCCTCCCAATACTAGGAGCAGTTTGCGGAGAGTTGTCAGTCCGTCGGTACGTAAATGATGATAGACCTCCGGTGGTATGGTCCATGGACTAATTATAGTAATTCGTACGAAGTACTATAATTAGTCCATGTATGGTCTTTGTTACTAGGTACACCGGGCTATAAATTCTGACACACTGTCCTTGGCGAAACAGACTATCATTAAAAAATTTGCATTGGTTGAATAGGAAGTGTCATACTTATGTGTATTATCCACTTGTGGTAGTTCTTAGATTGTGAGAAAAACTTTATTTTCTGATGTAGACAAACGGAAGTAGTTTCAGGTTAATGGATTCTGCTTCTAAATATTTGTTTACTTGCTATAAAAATAAAATCGAAATTTGGACCATTAAGTAAAGAATATACCCTCTCAAATTATATGATTTGGTATATTTCCCGAGTTGAGTGTTGTACGGTGCTATTACACCTTTATAATTTGGAATAATCCACATGGTTATGTTTTTCGAACTCATGAATTTAAAACTAAGATTTATTTTTCAACGGCTTAAATACTGCTATCATTAAATATTGTGGTTTTATTTTGATCCAGCTTATTGTGCCTCAGGTGTGTATTCATTTCGCAGATAATGGTTCTGCGTAAGACATTCTTTACGCATTGTGCTTTTAAACTACTAATTACACCACGACTAAAGAAAAAAAGAATGTTTTATTTCAACCAAAAGCTTAAACTTCATGGAGTGCAGGGTTAAAATAAAGGGTGTATCATCTGCAGATTTTCACTAAACATCTATAAATGGTATTTTGAAAGTGAAATGTTCATTTCCTTAAAACAATTTATATTGAAAACATTTCAATTCTTTCAATTTTAATTGTGAACATAGAGTAATTTTTAAAGCATAGTTGAAAATAGTAATATCAAATCGAGGGGTAGCTACTACGAAAATAGTGTTCATCTGATTACTAATTTTTCCGTGATTTTCTATTATTTTTGAAGAATTCTACTATTTTAAGTGATTTCTGTAGTTTTTCAGTTATTTCCAATTATTTATGAAATTATGTGATTTCTATTAATGAAACTTTGTGATTTTCAGTTATGAAACTTTGCGATTTTCAATTATATTATTTTTGTGATTTTCAGTTACATTATTTTTGTGATTTTCAGCTATATTATTTTTGTGATTTTCAATTATATTATTTTTGTGATTTTCAGTTATATTATTTTTGTGATTTTCAGCTATATTATTTTGTGATTTTCAGCTATATTATTTTGTGATTTTCAGTTATATTATTTTTGTGATTTTCAGTTATATTATTTTTTGTGATTTTCAGTTACGAAACTTAGCAATTTTAAGTTATAATATTTTGTGATTATTATGAAATTTTCCGTGATATTTTGAAATTTCCCAAAATTATTTTTTCTAGCGAATTCCATTTATTGTGATTTATAGTGATGTTTGATGTGAATTAATATCACTTTCAGACGCTTAGTACCTCTTGGACAAAAAAAATATATATTTTTTCTTACAAAATTGTCTTTGCTTTTAATATATATATGGTATAAATAATTAAAATTATACGGAATATTTTTATATTACCGGACAATTTTAAGGCTTCTCATGGAGGCAGAGTTAATTCATTTCGTATAAAATTATCTTTGGAAAAAGATGAAAACTAATTCCTTTAGAACTAAACGTATTACTTTTGCAGTACGGTATGCAACAAGTGTTTCCTTTTAACCAGGTAAGTTTTTTTGGCATGTTAAGGCTTAGCAAAAAACCAATGTTATGTTCGAGAAAAGTTTCCAGCTTTCTAATATTTCAACAAGCACTATATAAATAGTAACTTATGAGTCCTGGCTGTCGGAAATATTACTTCTTGGCAATTTCTGGGAAGATGTTTTATTTAAGCGCCTATTAAACAAATTTTGGAAGAGATTGAATTCCTCATCTTTACCTTGAATTTGAATTCCTAATTTGTACGTTAAATTTTAATAAAGCCCGCAATTTAAAGTGTTATGGAAAACAATTAACACCCTGTATATTATGGTTAACCTTGTTATTGCCTGCAGAAAAATAACAATTGGTTTTTACTTTCAACTTCCAGTAATTGTTTCCGAGTTACGCCTCCTATTGCTTCGACATTTAGGTTTAAATTCTTTAAGAGTGAAATTGTGTCGTTTCCCTCTATTATGGAGGTATCTCCAATTACAGGGTGACCTTGCAGTGCTGGCGATGGAAGATATAATACCAAGTCTATTGACGCAGGATTATGATTATACCCGCATTTACTAGTGCTTTCAGGTAATAATTGGTCACGTAAAAGGGCTCATTGGAGAGCTAGTGACATCTGGTGGTCGTTATCGTGACTAGTGCTTACAAACTGAACTTTAAAAGTAAGTCGATAGATGTCGGCTTTAACGTTTGCAGCAAAATTAAAAACAGCACTGATATTTTGGTTTTTAAATTTGTTTTCTTGAAAATTTACTATTTAGGTATGAAATAAATAGGGATCTCTGATTTTTCGAAATTAAATACGTTTGATCGGATGTAAATAGTAAATAACATGTAATTAAATACTGAAATATCAACGCTAGTCGTCAGGCACAGGGTGGCGCTAAAATCGCCCTTGGTTAAATTCCGTATTTATGAGTTTGAGTGGATCAACTAATTTTAAACTTCTACCTCTATATTTTACAGATGATAGTTACTATAAGAAGGCCGTAGCCCGTGTTAGCAGACGATGTTTATCCCATTAATAATAATAAAATGAAATAGGATTTGTCGATGTAGGAACCATGTTAATGTTTAGTAATGCTTTCTGTCAACAGATGGGGTGAGGACTCCCTCAGCATTGTATTTAGTGAGGAAAACTTCAATAAATTTTCTCGTTAAGTTAAAGTTTTAAAACAAGTGGGGGCTCTATCAAAAACAGTAAAAAAAATTACATAAATATTCTAAAAGCGCTTCTAGGTGGCAGCACCTTCCGGGACTTAAAGCAAATAGCTAGTTGTCTGCCATCTATTGGCTTAACTAAACCACTTGTTTAATAAGTTAATAATCATGTGATTCTGAAATGCCAATCCACACCTTTTAGGCTAGATTTTACGCTTACTCAACATTGTTTTGATTAATACACTAACGACATCTAGTGCGAGCGAATGGAACTCGACAGGAGCCGCCACTTACTTTAATAATCCGCTAGGCCAGGAATCCATACCGCTACTTGGAATGCTTATCGCGGCAGATTTTCGTCTCGATGCGGCTGACGGTTTTTTTGGGGTCAATATGTTAACTTAACAAACAACAACGTGAGAGGGGAGCGCGCGCAAAAAGGGGATTTTTCTAGTCAATTTGACTAGTGAAAAATTTACCTAAATATTCATAAATAATGGCGAATATGGCGTATCATAAATTCATCATTCATCAATCCCATTTTATTTTAAAAATCACATCATGTAACTCCTATAATAATAATAATAAACTCCTATTTTAATTCAGACGGGTAAAGCGAAATGTTGGCTGTCCTTCTGGTTTGTATACCCCCACTAGTCAGTGATTACTAAAATAAATTAAGATAGGAGGCTCACTAGTCTGGCTGACTACGAAGAAAAATATCCTTATGTCCGCCCCGGCCTTGACTATTTTGTTTCATGACTTCTTCCACTTGGCAAATTGAAATTTTTTAAATTTAACTTACAATGTATATGGTTAAAACCACGATATGTTTTGGTCTGCCACAAAATTTAAACTATATAGCTACTTCGGAAATACTTTTACTATTCCCAATCTTGAATCCACTTCAGATTATCTTCAAGTCTCTGCAATTTAAAATATTAAGACAAACCACTTTTTAAAATTTCTTAAACTCAATGTTGTGCGCCCCCCCCCCCCGGGAAAAAATCCAGCTTCTGCCACTGATTTCATAGAAGAATATAATACTAGCCTCTAGAATTTCACAAGTCAAATAAGTCGTTCATTCGACGAGTAAAAGCATTGGTAGTGATGGCATGCTCCAATCCCAGTGCGTTTTGATTATGATAAAATCGCATTCCATCGACAGTTGACTTACTGAGAAGCTCGAAATTATAAATGTCGATATAAGTCGTTGCGTATTTTAATTTCCAGCAGTGGCGGTGATAAAATACTTATTCTGGGTTAAGAAAAGTTGCCTCTAGCCCCAGACACATTTGATACAAATACTGCAACTAATTACCAGACCAATGATCTTAAAAGTACCTGAGTCGCTAGTCCATCAGACATCTTCTGAATAGTATTTCGGTGAGCGTAAGTTTTCCATATTGAGGTCCGCATCAAGTAGTTTGCAATAATGAGCCATTCTAACTATCCCTTCATGAGTCTAAAATGTGAAATGCACTGTAAAATTAAATTCTTAAGTTAAACTTACTATAAAAATTCCAGCAGCTAAGAGGTTATTTCTTAAACATTTAAAGGCGTAAGGGGGATCACAAAAGAAAAAACTTTTCTGTTATCATCACACGGATGAGGGAAGCTATTTCGAATTTGGCCATTTGCTGTGGACAATTTTTTTTTTTTTGAGATACACACACATCGGTGTCGACCCGAGGCCTTAGACACCAGCACACACACAATAACTGATTAATCAGGGCGAGATATGGGTAACGGCCACGCCAACGGGGGGATACGTGGGGACAGGGGTGGGGACACCCTTGGCGGAAGTATTCCGACCACCCGTTAGGGGATTGGTGGTCGTCCTCACACGGCCATCCACAAACTCTGCCTCCCGGACGCCTGGGATTACAGGAGTGAGCCACTACTCCCGGCCTTGCTGTGGACAATAGACGGTAAAATAAATGGGGGTGGAATTTTAAACCGTCATTGCCACTTAAAAACTGGACACTAGCCAGGGAGGGAACACCGGATTGGTTGGTATTGGAGCATGCGCAGAGACCAATTTTTAACTGTCGCCGAATAACAATTATCTAAATCGTGATTCTTCGTAGAGCACGTGGCGCCATCTAAGTAAACTGACCGTTATATTTCGGGAATAAAGCTAGACAAAATGGTTGTTTAACTGTAAATTTACCTATAACTTGAATTCTTTAAATTAAAATACAAATAATTAATTGATATCAATCGTGATAGACGTGAAAAACGGTTGAAATGACTTCAGTGACAATTAAAGTCGCGAAGTGGGGAGGCTGGCAGCCATGCTGTCACGAAACTTTCCCCCTTTTTTCCTACCCCCAAATTCAAAAACCCTTCAGAGGCTGGGAGCCGTTGGAATTTATTTTACCGTCTATTCCAGAGTCTTCAAGGCTGAATAGTTAAGTGTTGCTCCATCAGCTACCAGTCCATTCACTATTTCAATAGCTTTATGGAGTTTTAAAATTGCTTAGAGGATGAGTTGACTTAAAATCGCAGCTGGAGTGGCATCTAGGAGCAACAAACACAGAAGAAAGCAGCTAGCCTTTGAACCCGCTAACGCAGGGTTGTGTACAAATTTCATTGGACGAACCTTTGTGCTGAACGTTTTACGGAAAGGGGGGGGGGGAGACAATTTCTTAATTTTCCCATTCCGACGGCAGCAAACGCAAAAGCGTCTAACCAATGAAAAATGTACAGAAGAAAATTCACGACTTTTGACGCGTTGCGTTCTCCTTGTGTGGGCTGCTGTGTTTGTTGCTCCTAGGTGGCATTATCGGTGCAAAATGCACCAATAGTTTTTAAACCCTGGCCCAACGAAAAGATCTGGCAACATTGCATTTAACATATAATGTAAATGATACATCAATAGATGCTTAAATAAAATCTGTTCAGCGATTTGCTGTACAAGTAGTACCAGGACATACTTGTAAAAGCGTGATATTTGAAAGCGCACGCTGCTTAATATTTAGAAGGGCTCGTTCAATTTCGCACGCTCCTCCCGAAAGATGAAAAATGCGGGCGCGCTACCAAATTTAGCCGTACCATAAGTGGATAATAAAGATAAGTATGACACTTCCTATTCACCCAATGCAAATTTTTTAATGATAGTCTGTTTCGCTAATGTCAACGTAAACCATTACGTACCGACGGACTGACAACTCTACGCGAACTGCTCCAAGTATTTGCAGGATGCCCGGAAAATCGGCGACGGACCAGCCAAGGCCTATTGAAAAAATGAAATGCTTTCAAAAGTGTAAATAACGCTTACTTTTGAAAATAATGATGAATTATTGAATCGGAAGATAAAAATAACTATTATAAACACGGGCTCCATTTCTAAACGCTCGTATTTCTCGCCATCAAACTGAACAACTATTTTGCCAACGGAAATAGTAGGAAGGGACAAGTTTCATGTTCGGAAATTTCCTATTTCGTAATCACTCCACGACAGACTATCATTAACCGAATTCGTTATGTGCCATACTTGGGTTTATTATCCACTTACGGCCGTACAAATAAAGCTATTTTAAACAAGTAACAATTTTATTCAGTGATTCGCTCGCATGCGCGTAGGGAAAGGAAAGAAAAAGAGAGGGGCATTTATTGAAGCGCCTAATGACTCAGTTACATTCGGAATCGTATCTATTGTTAATAATTTCTCCCATAGAAAATAGCAACCATGAAAACTAAATTATTGTGTGATTTAAGAAAATACGTGCTTCGATTTTAGTGCTTGTCTTACCTAGTTACTAAGCTTGCTGAGGCTGCTAATTGAGAAAGGTGTTTTCAGGGTTAAGTGGAACACGAATTTCGCCGAGCGCTGACGGTATGTGTCTTATCTTGTTAAATAAAACACTCGTGACCCTGACTCGTCATACGGGGTCAAATGGGCCTACATTTTTAAATTGAAGTTTTCCAGGAGTTATGGAATATTTTATTTTAAGGAAACGTTCAGGAGGGTTTTGGAGTTTGACACGCAAGGTCGATTTCAGACATTCTTTCAAACATTTCAAGGAATAATAAACAGAAAACTTCATACGATAGCTCTTAAGTATTTCTTCAAATTGAAAATAAAAATAGATAAAATTAGGCATAAGAAGATTTCAAATAGTTATTATAGAGTTAAAATGTCGTATCATTAAACTAAAATCGGCCCATGTACATAAAATACAACTTGTCGAACCAAATCAAAACAGTAGATTTTAAAATTATTGGTTTCTATGAACGGCGTAAGATAAAGTTATTTTGTTTGTGTGGTGGGGTATTAAAAAAATATTTTTATAAATTTGTATTCTATAAATGTTATTTTTTTTGTAAGAAAATAACAATAAACTTCTATCGAACCCAAAACCATGTCAATTTTTAAATTCATTGAATCATTTTCTTTATGGGAATGGAGTAAAATAAATGAATGGTGTTTGTTTTATTTTGTTAAATTGTAAATTACGATTACGAATAAACTGTTCAGATCACATTTCCAATTTAGATTAGAAATAATTTTATAAAAATTACTTACAATTGTTGTTTTAAGTCACACTTTAGCCATCGCTCTCAATAGCTATTGCGCCCAATAAATCACGTTTTTACATTATTCATTAGAGTTTCAACACAGATTAAACTCGTAACAGCGGTTAGTTTTTGAATTGCTTATTTAATTTAATGTTTAGAATCGTACAGGACAGGTTCTCCCTCGCATCTAATTAGAGATTAGAGTACAGACTCAATACAATGCGATGCTTACCCCATCTGATGGCAGAAAAAGTTTTGAAACATTAACAGGGTTTCATTTAAATTGGAAATGTGCTTTGAACAGATTTCAAGTTATTACTTATTTCACAATATCAAACAAATTACATTTATTTAGCTTACGTCATTCTCGCTTCATTCTCAAAAAAAATTACAATAACTCTATTACGATGATATCATAACTTGGCTATTTTAAATTTTAGCTTCGTTTTCCATAAATAGATGGCACCACGCTCTCCACTAAAGTCACTTTTTTTCGAAGAATCTGATACATTCATGGCCATCCATAATAATAGGGGCCTTTTCATAATACAGGTGGCAATGATTGAGCCGGCAGTTGCTTTAAATCCAAATCTAGTGGTTATTGCTTTGTACCGATTCGAGAATACATAGTTTTCACTAAAGGGGGTAACGTCCTTTCCCCCTCGAATTCATCCCCTGTGCTTCTCCCCGTACAGTACTGCCAGTAATTTGTGAGCGCGCTTTAGCAGTCGACGGTCTGACTCGCCATTGAAATTTCAATACAAGTCCTAGGCTTAGCTTCATAGATAGTTTAAAAATGAGTTCTATTAAATCAAAAGAATTTTATAAGGGCTATTTTGTGTGTTTAGGGAAAGAAGATAGAATATTATATAAAAAAAAGTATTTAAAATTTGTTGGATTTGATCCATATGAAGAAAATGTAGACAATTATACATCTGATGCTTCACAATGGCCTAAGGTGCAATTTCCTGATATCTCAATGTACTTGTTGCATACTACAAATTCTGTTACGTTAGAGGAAATGAAGAACCATAAAAGTATGGAATCACATACTTTCTTAACAAGCGGACATATTAAAAAAATTGTAGTAAAAAAACTAGATGGAAACTTAGTCCTCGTATTGGGAATGGTAAGTTGTTATTATCTTAAATATTTAACTCTAAAAGTAACATTGCTAAAAAAAATGCATTACATTTTTAGGTAAAGCACTCTCAGAGAGCTAATGAAGAGTATTTACATAATTGGATCTTAGTGAGAAGCTGCGGTGAAATCTTAACTGCTCATTGTACCTGTATGGCTGGACTGGGGGAGTCATGTTCCCATGTTGGAGCTATGTTATTCTTAATTGAAGCTGGCGTTTCAGTTTTAAAAAATCAATCTTGTAGTGAGAAACTTAACCAATGGCAATGTGATATTGATTTTTCTTCATCTAAGCAAAGGAAAAAAAGACTAGACCGCTTGTTATTTGAAAATGTATGTCCTTCTGAGATAAAGAGTCCAAAAAAGAAACGAGAAATTCCTGAAACCACAAAAGAGGAATTTAAAAATTATTTTGATATTTTAGCTAGTTTAAATTCAAAGCCTGTGATATTATCTATTACTAGTCCATACAATGAGAAATTTATCCCCAAGTGCGTTGTTTTACCACCTCCATTATCTAGTCTCCAAGACAAATCTGCCAACGATTTACCATTGCAAAAGGTATTGGAACTGTGTAAGACCGTTAAACAAAAAATATCAATAACCACCGAGGAGTCTGAAAAAATTGAAGAACAAACGAGAGAGCAATCTAAAAGTAGCGATTGGTTCTTCCAACGTATTGGTAGAGTGACGGCTTCCAAATTTAAAGCCGCTTGCCGAACTAAGCTGTCAGATCCTTCGGCATCTTTGCTGAAAACAATTTGTTAGCTCCAACATGGGAACATGACTCCCCTAGTCCAGCCATACAGGTACAATGAGCAGTTAAGATTTCACCGCAGCTTCTCACTAAGATCCAATTATGTAAATACTCTTCATTAGCTCTCTGAGAGTGCTTTACCTAAAAATGTAATGCATTTTTTTAGCAATGTTACTTTTAGAGTTAAATATTTAAGATAATAACAATTTACCATTCCCAATACGAGGACTAAGTTTCCATCTAGTTTTTTTACTACAATTTTTTTAATATGTCCGCTTGTTAAGGAAGTATGTGATTCCATACTTTTATGGTTCTTCATTTCCTCTAACGTAACAGAATTTGTAGTATGCAACAAGTACATTGAGATATCAGGAAATTGCACCTTAGGCCATTGTGAAGCATCAGATGTATAATTGTCTACATTTTCTTCATATGGATCAAATCCAACAAATTTTAAATACTTTTTTTATATAATATTCTATCTTCTTTCCCTAAACACTCAAAATAGCCCTTATAAAATTCTTTTGATTTAATAGAACTCATTTTTAAACTATCTATGAAGCTAAGCCTTGGACTTGTATTGAAATTTCAATGGCGAGTCAGACCGTCGACTGCTAAAGCGCGCTCACAAATTACTGGCAGTACTGTACGGGGAGAAGCACAGGGGATGAATTCGAGGGGGAAAGGACGTTACCCCCTTTAGTGAAAACTATGTATATTTATCATATTTTGAAAGACAATTGCATGTTCTGACGGAGACGATATTACACGAAGAGATACCTACAAACAAAAAATGGCGAAAATACGTTTAAATCATATTTTCAGCAGTTTCTACAAGGATGGATCCTGGATGACCTTCAATTTCCGTTATCCAACTAAAGATGGGCTATTTCGAGTGATGAAAAATGAACAAAAAAATATACGCAATTTCAAGTGGCAGACACGGCTCTCAGGGATGGTTTTTACCCTCAATCAGAGAACTCCTTTCAATGACTAGGGGCCGGTGATGAGCAGGTCGAGGATTAGTCCACTAGATACGAAATTATCTACTTGCAAACGTCTAATTCAAAAGCAGCTGTATCCTGGAATCTAGGAGCAACAAACACAGCACCCACACAAGGAGAACGCAACCCGTCAAAAGTCGTGGATTTTCTTGCGTACGTTTTTCATTGGCTAGACACTTTAGCGCCTGCTGTCGTTGGAAGGGGAAAATTCAGAAATTGTCTTCCCCCCGCCCGAAATACGTTCAGCGTAAAGGCTCGTGACGCTCGTCCAATGAAATTTGTACACAACCCTTCGTTAGCGTGTTTAAAGGCTAGCTGCGTTCTCCTTGTGTTTGTTGCTCCTAGCTGGAATGGACCAATATTTGACTGACTGATTCGCGACATTATATTGCTAGCCTTTCCGAGTTAAAGATAAGGAACAAGTCTGCCCCAACAGCTTCACTGAATATCATACGCTAGAAATTGGTAATTTGAATAAGATGATGGTCTACTTACGTCGGTTACTGAACAGGTCCTTTACAACCTAGAATATAAGGTACGACTGATGAGTGTTGTTATGGATGTACTAGGATATTGCCGTATCATAAGTAACATAATAACAATAAGTATGACACTTCCTATTGCTTTAATGCTAATTTTCTAACCGAACCTTTTTTCGGCACTGATACTCTCTTCGAGCTGTGACTTGGACTCGCGACTTACCGTTTTTGATGACTACTTTTTGATGAAAATTGAAGCCTAATATCGGAGAGCACGTTCTGGAGTCGCGAGGGGCTTTGGCTTAGTTTTGAAGCCCGCGTGCGAATCACGCGTGATAAAAAAAACATGAGCTCGTGGCGCCGAGAAAAACGTTTTTAATTTTTATCATTTTAGCCTTATATTCGGCCTATCTATCGGGAACCAGATATTTTGGCTTAGCGGAAGTCTCGCATATTTTAGACACTAGAGGGCTCTGTGCTGAGAAAACATCTTGGTTACGCAATAACTATGAAAATCAGTTTGGTTGTAAATCTCGTTAATTGTCATACTTATGGTTATTATGTTACTTATGCCGTATCTAGTGACCGAAATTCTCTTAGCTACTAGTCTTCGATTACGTACGCTTGACGAGGTTAAATTTTTAGGCTAAATATATTTCCTTTATCCACGGTCAATGGGAAATGGACACTTACAGATGACCATCCAAAAGAGCACAGCTTATCATGTTGCTACGGTAGTCAATAAAAATTTCAGGCTACAAAGTCCTTCTTGTCTGGATTGTAAGGACGTTCCCCGTTCTCCAACATCCGCGATCAAATATACTCCACGATTCACATTTCCTGACAGCTTAGCAACGGCTCATTCCAGAGGTGTACGTTAAAACTGGCCACTCGAGATGATGTCTTGAAATTTCAATTTTATTTATTTGTTAATACTCTTGTTAATATTTGTACTTTTTTCTTTTAATATTTTCTTAAAATTTATAATAATAATTAATCCTGAGACGTTATATAAAAGCTAAGAAAATAAAGATTAAAGCCCCATTTTCATGCTCGCTGGTAGCGGGTAAAAATCGACAAAATCCGCTTCAGCTATACACTTTATCACTTTCCGCGTCGATCTGTTTCAAACAGATATTTTAGCTTTATTTTCACGCTTGCGAGTGGCGGAAGCAAATTTTGACGAGTTTTATCCACTACCAGCGAGCATGAAAATGGGGCTTAATTCATTCATTTGGCTGCTCTCCCGGTAAGCCTATAGCGTAGCCACTTAGTCTCGATTTTTCTTAAGGGCAATAGTCTTATTTTCCTAAAGGATTATAGTCTCAATTTTCCAAAAGGATAATAGTATTAAATTTTCCAAAAGGATAATAGTATTAAATTTTCCAAAAGGATAATAGTATTAAATTTTCCTAAAGGATAATAGTATTAAATTTTTCCAAAAGGAATATAGTTTAAATTTTTCCAAAGGATTATAGTATAAATTTTTTTCAAAGGATTATAGTATAAATTTTTCTTAAGGGCAATAGTCTTATTTTCCTAAAGGATTATAGTCTCAATTTTCCAAAAGGATTATAGTATTAAATTTTCCTAAAGGATAATAGTATTAAATTTTCCTAAAGGATAATAGTATTAAATTTTCCTAAAGGATAATAGTATTAAATTTTCCTAAAGGATAATAGTATTAAATTTTCCTAAAGGATAATAGTATTAAATTTTGCTAAAGGATAATAGTATTAAATTTTCCTAAAGGATAATAGTATTAAATTTTTTCAAAAGGATTATAGTAGGCCTATAAAATTTTCTTAAGGGCTATATTCTAATTTTCCTAGCGGATTATAACCATTTTGATATTATCTATTACATACAAAATTCCAATTGTAACTATTTATAATTTTTGATGATTGACTACTAACTATTTCTCAGGACCAAATTTTTCATTAAGCTACACTGAAAGTACCATTGACAAATGTAGTTTGCACGTTCACAAACAAATATAGGACTATATTTAAGTTGGAGGAATAAAGATGAAGAAGTACGTTTTCTTAAAATCAAAGACATAATTTAATTCTGTTTTGGTTCGCACATCGCGCGAGAACTATTAACAATAGAGAAATGACCGAATCGATTGAAAGTTGCGCTTTTCAAGGAGGAAAGTTCATCTCGGGAAGTGGAGGGCTCTGAAATCAAAGACGACCTTATTATACGCATACTGTCTTAGGATTTAGAAAACGCTGCACTTACGTGTTGGTAAATTTACAAGATGGTCTTAACACCGATTGGGGCACCCAAAAGAGTTGGGGCGCCGATGCTCTTAACACCAACAGCGGCGGGGCCAACGATACCAGAGTGGAGGAGGGTGGGGCCAGCGACGATGCGTGGGGCGACGAGGCCTGGGGCAAGGAGGCCTGGGCCGGCGATGACTCCTGGGGCAGCGATGGTGCGGAGACCTAGAATTTGAAATTCAACGCTGTTAAATGACGATAGATACAAATTTGATTGAAGCCATTGGAGAACGATTTTTTTAAATATCCGAAATCTTACCAGATGGCGCTATCAGTTTAAAACGTAGATATTTTAATTTATCTTAAGAACACGAAAACGATAATCTTTATATGGTAAATGTTTCCTGAGTTCTTTTATAGATTATTTTAACATGAAACAATGCTTTAAAATAGTCGTAGAAGAGGTTTTGTAATATATCAATAATAACTTATTCATTTCCCACCCATAGGTTTAAATTGCCGCCATCTAGTATGAATAAATAGCGTTAACATCGAACCTCAAAGGGCTTCGCTTGAAATATTTGTTTCGCAATAATCAATTTGTAAGTTTTTTGAATGCGACTGGGGGATTAAAATGTCAATACTACTAACCCAAGGGGGCGACACCAGCGGAGAGGAGAGTTGGACCAGCTACTACACCTGGAGCAACAAGGCCTGGAGCAACAAGGCCTGGAGCAACAAGGCCTGGAGCAACAAGGCCTGGAGCATAAAGACCTGGAGCGCTCAAGAGGGTTGGACCGGCGACAACTCCGGCGTGAGCGTAAGCCACGAGGGCGAGGGCAAAAACGGCAACCTGAAATTATAATTAGTCAGTACAATTCTTTGGATAAAGCTGTTAGATCCGCTAACATAGATACATTTCCGTTTCATTAATTAAGAAAAATTAATATAATTTTACAGTTGGTGTCACTTATTTCTCAGTCACAGGATGGTGGTTATCTTAATATAATAAGTTTAAAACGACTTAAACCGCTGTTCAACAAAATATTACGGTTAGTTAACGAAAGTCAATTTTGAAAATTTGTTAATCCTAAGATAATTCGGTCTATAACGAACCGACCATCCAAAACGGGTAACGTTAAAACTTTCTCACAATTATAACACTTTATATTATATTCTGAAGATCTTGAAGTATTTCGCGTTGTTTAAATAATCTAACTTTTATAATCCAAAGAAAAAAGGCACTTAAGATACTCACAAAGGTGTTCATGGTGAAAAGAAGTGGAGAGTTAGCTTCAGTGGAAAATCTGAATCTGATTTTTCCACCATCTCGGTGTTCCTTTTATACCCCAAAAAATCAGCCGAAAGTCCCCACGATTACGTTGGGCCCGACCTTAGAGGTGTCACACTTCATTTTTCTCGTCTTAAAAGCTTTTCCGTTTCAAAGATGCCTCCACCCATCGATTGCCCAAGGACCCCTTCTTAACCCTTTTTAATACGCTCTCGAAACACTAACCATCCAGCCAGCCGATATTAAAGCTACCTCGATGCCAAAATATCGCAACTCCACATTTTGCCTCAAAAGTAAAAAATTAATCGGGTGTAAAACGCGTAGGAATTTTAACGTAGCTTCATCGCGTGCAGACGGTTTACTTTACAGGTTCATCATTCGCGTTTTCTAGTGGGGCCTTAAGCTGGCTTCTACCTTGTTCTAATTTATTATCTTTTATGCAAGTGAAATTAGCCAAAGTTATCGTTTGCCATATGTATCTTAATTTTTGTCCCACTTATTTTAAAACAAAATAGTTAAAAACGATTCCTGTGTAATAAGAATTAATATTCTAATTGATGTATTTAATAAATAATGAAATGAAATAATGAAACTATTTTTATTTAGGCACAAGTTTATTTATGCGTACTAGAAATAAACTTGCTCGAAAATAGCAAACCGAAAATCAAATTTATTCCAATATAACAAAAACTTCGATATTTTAATATAAATCCAGTTGAACACTATAGACTTCATATAAGCTTAAAAAATAAGAAGCTTCAAAATCCAATTTTCCTAAAACAAATACGTCCTTTTTTAGTTACGGTAATTTTGATCCGAGACGTTGATTTCCTAAGCCGAAATTTTGAATAAAAGCTCTTTACCTCGATCCCTATCACGAACCCCGACTTTCAAATTGTTAATTTTTCCGTCCAATAAGATTTAGAAACGTTCCTCTCACGTGAAAACTTACAAGGATAAAAAATACGCTTCTTAAGAAACCATCTATACCTTTTGTGCCTGCCTAAATGGGGGATAGAAAAAAATATAGGTAACGTCGTGTGTAAGAAATTTGTTTGCGTAAGATCTGGCTCGGACTTGACCACGTTTTTAAGATTTTCTTCGTTGGATTAGACGAATGGATGGAATATTTCATTTCGCTTCTGACGGTCTTCGTGTTCAGTTAGCGACGTATCCCAAATTTGATGTTCTCCGGGCGACGGCTGCCCCTATTTTAATTTTTATGGAAATTTATTAAGTGTCGATTTGCGTTCATTTTTATTTTCATTTTCAACACTTTTTTCTACAGTTTTCGTAAGAAGCCTGCTATTTTTTTTTGTTTTTAAACTTCAATTGGTACGCTTGTGTATCGTATTTTCGGTTTTGGGTTTTCTATTGTTGAATTAAAATGTTTTTTTTCAATATATTTTAAGTTTAGAGTTTCAATTTACCTGAAACTTGCCAGTCAAGTATTTTAGTTATTTAATAGAATTTCAGCTTCATACGGCTGAACGTGAGCGTACGACAGGGGCGTAGGAACGAACTTCTAGAAGTTGGAGGGGGCAAAGAGAAACGAAAAGGGGTTCTGAAGAATGGTTTGGAATTTTTTATGGAATGTAGCTTCTCCGAATGCATGTGTACTTTTTACTACTATGTAAATTGGCCGGAAAAGACTGAAATTTAAACACAGTTGAAGTTCTATTATTTCTATAAGCTTTATATGCTTTTAAAATGATAAAAGATTTCAATTGACCAAAAGGTTGGAGGGGGTAGTAGCTTTACTTGCCCCTCCCAGCAAAATTCTTGGGAGGGGCATCGCCCCCTGCCCCCCCCTGGTTTCTACACCTCTGACGTATGAGCTTTCGTGAGACTTAATGCATACGTAGAACAAATTATAAAGATTCCTATTAAATGAAATATTTTAAATTAAGTTTCAACTTTTAGTTTGTTAGCGTAAATTATTTATAGTAGCTAGTTTAGAAACTTGTTCGTTTATGAACTCTACAGTTTCAGATTAAGTTAGGTTAGGTTAGATTAATAAGGTTAGAAAGTCGTCTGCTAAATCAAAATAATAATAATAATTTGAAAATATATTTTTTTCTATGACCCTCCCAGTTTATTGTATTAGATTCGATTAAGTTATCAGCTTAGGTCTCGTGGGGTCAGGTGATTCCATCATTTCCATGTGTCAGAAACATAGCGAACAGTTTGAAACATTTATAATAATAATAAAAATAATAATAATAATATAATAATAAACGCTGCGACTTTCTAAAAGCAATATGACATTTTAAATTTTGGTGGGTCTCATTTCTTTTTTATGGTCATCGTAAATATTGGTTTGGGTACTTTCATTGTTTTTTAATTCCATTGCTTTTTGTAGGTAGGCAATCTAATATTTTTCGGGCGACTTAAATGTAAGCCGTTCGTTTATCAGGGTTGTAAATTTGTGAAACTGATATACCTTTATTCAAAATCGGTAAAAATTTCCTTTCTTCGCCCAAGTAATAAACCAATTCCTACTCTCTGTGACAGGAGTAACACTGACGATTATTTTCAAAATAGGCTTATGGTAGCAGGCTTAGCACCTGAGGTTTTGGAAAATAAACTTATGGTATCAAGTTTAACACCTACGGGTTCAGCAAAAAAATTATGGTATCAAGATTAACACCAATGGTTTTGAAAAATAAGCTTAAAGGCCCAAACACACATACGGTTCGCAAGCGATTTCGCCTGCGAATTTTCGCGCACGCGCCCATGCGCCATGACTTCCATTCTATTTAAGTCACGCGACGCGACGCGATTTTCCAGCGAAATTTCGCGTGCGAAGGCTATGTGTGCATCCACCTTAACACCTACGGGTTTTTTAAACTTAGCTTATGGTATCAGACTCAACAGTTATTTTTTAAAACTTAGTTTACGTTGAAAGTCTTAGTACCTAATTTTTTAAAAAAATTAATTTATAGTATCAGGCTTAAAACCTACAGTTTTAGAAAGTAAGCTTATGGAATCATGCTTAAAACCTACAGTTTTGGAAAATAAGCTTACGGAATCATGCTTAAAACATACAGTTTTGGAAAATAAGCTTATGGAATCATGCTAACACCTACAGTTTTGGAAAATAAGCTTATGGAATCATGCTTAAAACCTATAGTTTTGGAAAATAAGCTTATGGAATCATGCTTAAAACCTACAGTTTTGGAAAATAAGCTTATAGAATCATGCTTAAAACCTACAGTTTTTTAAAATAAGCTTATGGAATCATGCTTAAAACCTACAGTTTTGGAAAATAAGCTTATGGAATCGTGCTTAACACCTACTAACTGCTTAATATATTGCCCCAACAAAAGTATTTTTTCTATTGTTTTCCAAATTCCCCGCTACGAATCGTAACTATTTGAGAAATAAAAATTTCCAAAAGACTTGCAACGTACAAAGTGATTTTAGAAAACATACTCTCTGGAAATGAATTAGTACACCAAACTCTAAACTCGTCCAACTTAAAAATTATCTTTCGAAGGTTTACCAAAACAATAGGAAATTTTTGATTAAATATGTCTAGGCTATAAAGATTTTAATTGTCTCGGTACTGCATACTTAATTGCATTTTAGAAAAGGGCTGGGTGGCTGTTGGTTTTTTCAAACTTTATCTTCTTTTAAAGAACTATTCCGGCCATTAAAATAAACGGTTTGAAGATAAAAAAAAAGCGGATATCAAAGTTCTAATCAAAGCGGGCGTGGTGGATCTAACCGGATAAAACTAGATTTCAACGACCCTGAACTAACTGCTTTCAAATTCAGAAGGTCAAATATAAAAGCTTTTTTTTTGTATATGAGAGAACTTCGAGAGCGTTCAATCAAAAATATAAATGCATATATTATGGGTGTATTTGACGACGAATTATAGAAATAATTGGTTTGATATTCAGGAGTGGCGTGAGATAATTGATTTAGGATAACTGCGATTTCCAGAAGGCTTCGTTCGAGCCCATTGGCCATTAAAGCACTAAAACCAGCCACCCACGCTATTTTAAAATCAATTATTTTAAATTTCTCGAATAATAAGCCCGAGGGGGTAGCCATTTTGAAAAAAAATTGTACACCAGATTTCTGATTTCCAAATATTTCCGATATTTCTCAAATATTTCCGATATTTCTCAAATATTTCCGATATTTCTCAAATATTTAAGATATTTCTCAAATATTTCCGATATTTCTTAAATATTTCCGATATTTCTCAAATTTCTCAAATATTTCCGATATTTCTCAAATATTTCCATTATTTCTCAAATATTTCCGATATTTCTCAAATATTTCCGATATTTCTTAAATATTTCCGATATTTCTCAAATATTTCCGATATTTCTCAAATATTTCCGATATTTCTCAAATATTTCCGAACGATATTTCTCAAATATTTCCGATATTTCTTAAATATTTCCGATATTTCTCAAATATTTCCGATATTTCTCAAATATTTCCGATATTTCTCAAATATTTCCGATATTTCTCAAATATTTCCGATATTTCTCAAATATTTCCGATATTTCTCAAATATTTCCATTATTTCTCAAATATTTCCGATATTTCTCAAATATTTCCGATATTTCTCAAATATTTCCGATATTTCTCAAATATTTCCATTATTTCTCAAATATTTCCGATATTTCTCAAATATTTCCGATATTTCTCAAATATTTCCGATATTTCTCAAATATTTCCAATATTTCTCAAATATTTCCGATATTTCTCAAATATTTCCATTATTTCTCAAATATTTCCGATATTTCTCAAATATTTCCGATATTTCTCAAATATTTCCGATATTTCTCAAATATTTCCAATATTTCTTTGGATTTCTCGAGATTAATAATATTTATCGTGGATTTCTAATATTTCCTATATTTCTTGTGGATTTCTATAGATTTCCGGAAATAATTATTTTGATTTCTCGCTATTTGTACACCATATTTCTTAAGTGGCTACCCCCTCGGATAAGCCTAACCATTAAAAATTTCAAAACTCGTTGCGTAGTAACGGAAAGCCGAATATGGGGGGATCATGGTGGATAATAATCTATACGAAATTACCACCAATGGACCTTCTGCCAAGTGCCAGGTGCATAATGTAATGTTCTGTCCTTTACTTTATACCTTGTTTTTTGAATAACCTATCCTTTGATACGATAAGCTGTTCCCAGAGGAGAGCAGATGATTAATTGTTTAGTTAGCAAAAAATATGGTACGCCCGTAACCGCATGGCGAATGTTTGTAACTTTAGTAAATATGAAATATTATGTTTCGATTTAATTGACCGTCTTTTAACCTAATTGTCATACACTACACATAAGCTTAAGCTTACTCAACCTATTGGTTAATCCATTGATTTTCATAATTTGTTTATAGAGTTTTGAGCGTTTTAAGATGTTGAAATGTGATAACCAATCGAATTGGAGTTCACACCTTTCATTTTGAACCCAATACTCCACTTCAGTATTTCTCTTCTTTCTAATAGATGAGCTCAATGATGTTATGATCTAAAGAAAATATATTTAGCATTGGAACAATAACTACAAAATACAAAAGTGTCTTAACTTACATTGGATGTTGAAAGAAATAATGATGGAAATGAACCGTCCTTTAAATTTTTTTTTTCATACCTATGTAAGGTCTAACCCTAAAATCTAAATCAGTAAAATGCACTGAGCAAACTTTCGAATGTTTAGTTATTTTTTAATTATCCTCTTTATTTAATTTCCTTATCCAAACATTTCTCAGGTTGATTTCGGAAGGAAATGAGTGAAATGATACATTTCTATTTTTCATAGAACGGGTTTTGCATGTAGGAACACAACATGAATATCCCCCTGGTCTGGCCATTTTCTTTAAGCCTTAGCTCAGGCTCCCACGTAGCCCCGTTTAGAAACTTACCACCAATACATTTTAACTATTGAGTAGTTTCTACTAGATGACGCCAGGTCCAATACAGAAGTGGCGTATTTGCTTTTTTTTGTTAAAATACCACGTTAATTTACGTATAAAAATAAAATGTTTCCAGTTCAATTTTGGAGTCGTGGTTTTAAGATATTGAATGTTGATTAACAATCGTTATTCTCAGTAATATGGAGGAAAACGATTGTTCTAAGATGAATTGAAGACTACCAATTTTCATATTTAAATTAATAAAGTTTTTTTGCTCACGAGTTTCAGTGATTAACTACATTAACTGTGAGGTCGTTGGTCAACAAAAATGAAATGTTTGGATATTTAAATGAGATGCGTCTTTTGTCCTAGATATTTGTTTACCCGCTTCACAATTTAAATCAAAAGCATACTGTTTATATTATTCAAACAGGGTGTAGTCAACTGTCACTAACTTGTAAAACTGGTAGCTTACTAAAATGTAAAATATCATATTTTCCTTTACCGGGAAAGCCTATCCATGTCTCAAAGTAAAATTTATAAAAGTTCAAATTTGGAAAACCACCTTTCCCAATTTGTGACTATAAATATAAAATTTAAAAATCATAACTCTAATCAATATGAAATATTTATGAAATTTTATAACTTATTCACCATAGAAAAATCCACTAATAGCAAAATTATATTTAATATTTGAACCTAAGTTCCGTAATATAGTAAACACCTCAAATATACACTTTGATGCTCTGGAAAGTTAAAAACAAATCCAATTAAGTATTTGGAAATTTCAGAAATATTTCAAAACTTCGAACCATTTTCCAAATCTGTATCACATTTCTATGATTAAATGGACAATATCGTTTTATAACATTTCTTCGAAATATTAATTTTTCAATAATTTAGCTTTACGGAAGGGTTAGCAATCACATGGAAATTGTTTAAACAATATTTAAAGAAATTTAAACATTTTTAATGTAATATAAGTTTCTAAGAATGTTTATTTCAAAGTCTATTTTCAAACACATTTTAAATTGGAATTTTTATTTATTTATTAAAGATTTTTTTTAGTTTCTTTGAACAAAGAGTAAAACACAGTTTGATAAAAGTGTTTTTGCCATCTATGCTGTTTCATTTCCAAACAAGCTTATAGTTTTTGACCCAAAATGTGGCAGTAGAACACCTCTAATTACAAATGTTACACAGTGACTACTGTTGGGCCAAATCTCTAGGTTGAGTGTGATGGGCAGTGTGACACCTCTTATTTAAAATGCTACACAGTGAATAGTCTTGGCCAAAATCTCAAGCTTGAATGTGATGGGCAGTGGAACACCTCGAATTTCAAATTCTACACAGTGACTAGTTTTGCACAAACTCTTTTGCTTGATTGTGATGGGCAGTGGAACACCTCTAATTTAAAAGGCTACACAGTGACTTGTTTTAGGTAAATCTCTTGTTGAATGTCAAGGACAGTGAAAAACTTCTAATTTTAAGGCTACACAGTGAATAGTCTTGGCCAAAATCTCAAGCTTGAGTGTGATGGGCAGTGGAACACCTCGAATTTCAAATTCTACACAGTGACTAGTTTTGCACAAAATCTCTTGCTTGAATGTCATGGACAGTGAAAAACCTCTAATTTTAAGGCTACACAGTGAATAGTTTTGATGGGCAGTGGAACCACTATAATTTAAAATTCTACACAGTCCTAGTTTTGCGCAAAAATTTCTAGCTTGAGTGTGATGGGCAGTGAAACACCTCAAATATAAATTTGTTGGTTCTAATATTAAAGTATATGCGAAAATATAAGGCGATATTTTAAAAATCTTAAAATAATTTATTTCTTTATTTTGGATATAAACTCTGACTTTAGAACAGAAAAAGTGTCGAATTCGAGAACAAAGAATTTAGTTCGGAACCGAGATAACCTGAAATTACCATATAAATATCGTTAATTCGATGTTTATATTAAATTCGTCATTTCGAGCGTTTACTTTTTACATTATCTATAGAGAGTCTAAAATTGGTCACTGTTTATAAGATGGTCTTGACTCCGATTGGGGCGGTTAAAACTCCGGCTGGAGCGACGAGACCTGGAGCGGCCAAAAGACCTGGAGCGGCGATGCTCTTGACTCCGATTGGAGCGGCGAGACCAGCTCCAAGAAGAGTTGGGGCAGCGTAAACTCCTGGAGCGGCAATGCTCTTCTCTCCGATTGGGGCAGCTAGACCAGCTCCAAGAACGGTTGGGGCAGCGTAAACTCCTGGAGCGGCGATGCTCTTGACTCCGATTGGAGCAGCGAGACCAGCTCCAAGAAGAGTTGGGGCAGCGTAAACTCCTGGAGCGGCGATGCTCTTGACTCCGATTGGAGCGGCGAGACCAGCTCCAAGAAGAGTTGGGGCGGCGTAAACTCCTGGAGCGGCGATGCTCTTGACTCCGATTGGAGCAGCGAGACCGGCTCCCAGAAGGGTTGGGGCAGTGTAAACTCCTGGAGCGGCGATGCTCTTGACTCCGATTGGGGCAGCGAGACCAGCTCCAAGAAGGGTTGGAGCAGCGATGACTCCTGGAGCGGCGAGACCAGCGCCAAGAAGGGTTGGGGTAGCGTAAACGCCTGGAGCAGCGATGCTCTTAACTCCGATTGGGGCAGCGAGACCGGCTCCAAGAAGGGTTTGGCCGGCGAGGACTCCAGCTGGGGCGACTAGACCTGGAGCGGCGATGATGCCTGGGGCGGCCAAGAGGCCTGGGCCAGCAACGACTCCGGCGCTAGCGTAGGCCACGAAGGCGAGGGAAAATACGGCAACCTAAAATAAAAAAATCACTATATAGTAACTAATTTCGTGTTGCGACGCGAGCCAGCCAGCCAGCCACGAAATATTAAACTATAACTTTCGAGAACGAATCTCGAAGTTAAAAATCTCATTCGTATCCTTTCGATACTAATTTAAACACATAAGGCACTACAAAGTAATATATTTTAAGGCACTATTATCCAATTTATCCTAGCGGAAAAAGTCCAATTAAGGTAGTACTCACGAAAGCGTTCATTTTTGGTAGTGTTTGAGAAGTTTCAGTTGAAAATCTGAATCTGAAGTTTGGTCGGTAAACGGGGTCCCCTTTTATACCAGTAGAATGACGCCAATTTGACCTTCTGCAAAAGCTGCGAAATGAGCATTTCTCCACCCACCGTGGCTCCAAGGACCTCCGACCAGATACCGCGGCGTTTCAAGATCGAGATTTTCTTCCGAGTTAAAAGACCTAGATTTAATTACTTTCGTTGTAGCTGGTCTGGTTTATCGGGGACAATTTCTGGCCGGCGTTTGACGTCGTGACTCCGGCTGGTTTTTTTCCAGGTGCCGTCCAAAAGCATTCGTTCACGTGAAACTCCAAGGAAAACGCCTCGCTTGCAATCGAAACTCCACCCTCCATTTCTTTTTTTAATAACCCAAATTGCGCGCTTTAGATCGACAATGATTTTAATTCGTAAATCATATTTTTCGTTGATTCCGTTTCTCGCAGTTAGCTTTTTAAAAATTCGTCTTTCGAAATGGACACTCATTTTTCAAACATGAACGAAATCCCCCCCCCCCCTATAAGAAAATGTGAATAGCGTTCTCGAAACCGTTGCGAGTAGATGCGGTCTATTTTCAACTTTACTTCATCTTCCTTTGATCGAATTGATTTATCATTAATTTACATCCTGTGGTTACGATTCTTTAAAACGCGCCTTAAGCTCACTGAATATCTATCTGAAATCAATGGTGTTGATTTCGTTTAAATTAAAATCAGACGAATTCCCTTTAAGTAGTAGGTTTAATTTGCCGTTTCATTTTAACTTTTATATTTCATGTTGTAATATTAGTAGTTTAAATTAAAAAGCTCTTGCTAAAATATTATAAATCAAAGATTGGTTTCTTGAATTTAACGTGTTTTAAGGGAAAACCTAGTGAATCTGACCATTGGTGTAATTCTTGGATTTATTTAATTAGCCCTTTAAATTTTTTTAAATCTTAAACTAGTCGAACCAACTCATAACCAGACATTTTTGATATTTCAAAACAAAGTGGAAATAATTTAAAATATCTTCGGATAACCTTTCCAATTTAGAACCTTAATTATTTTATAAAAATTGTTTGAAATTGGCCTTTTATTTATTAGAGTTTAATAATTAATTAATTAAAAGATGCCATTTAGAAACGTGCAGACTCTTACTCGTCACTGATCAGAGCCTATTAATTTGAGCCTTACGCCAGCAATAACGCGTGATGTTGAGAAAGCCCTTATCCCATCTGATGGCAGAAAACCAGGGTTGGCAAGAGCCAGCCAGACTGGATTAAACCACCCTGGTTTAAGCCGGATTTAACCACCAAATAAAATCCATGGTTAAAACCACTTTTTTTATAAAAAAAATTGAGAAATTAATTAGAAACATTGACAAAACTTAACCTTCACTTTTTGTCGCGAGTAATGAGAGCTAACATATAAGCAAATAGGGTATCTTAAAATTAATTTTGCGCGTGAAAATACGCTGCCATGTTAGGGTATAAAAGCGGGTAAATAAGTCTGCTATACCCAGTGCCGTCTTTCCCATTGGGCAAATAGGGCACTGCCCTAGGGCCCCAAAATTCTGGAGGGCCCCATTTTCAACTTTTGTAAGGTGAAAAAGATGAATCTTACAAATATTGTTTTTCACATTTTTTAAATTGTAGTATTGTCTATTTACATTTTACAAATTTTTAAACTATCTAAAACATGTCTTTTCGTGATATAGACGGTGTAGACCGTCGCATTTTTTTATTTGAACCAATATTTGAAGATTAGGGCGACGATGGACTTTGCATTGGAGGTTAAAAGCCTAGTTTTTCTTCTGCCTGCCCCCCTTTAAATTAGGCCAACATGTTCAGCGGTTGACCTACCACCGGGGTATTTGTGCTCCAATAAGTTAATTTAAAGGGGGACAGGCAGAAAAAAACCTAGGCCTTTAAGAAATTGTCTGGAATTATTAGGGGCCCCGCGTATCGCTTTGCCCAGGGGCCCCCAATCACGTAAAGACGGCCCTGGCTATACCTCACAATGTAAAGGTACTGTCACGCGCAAAAACGTAATTTTTAAATCGGGAAATTTGAGCAATGAGGGCTTGATTTAAGCAATTTGATCATTTTTTATTAATGGTTTTAACCGGTTTAAAACAACCGGTTACAACTAGTTTTAACCATACTGGATTTTTCAATTTTTAAAAAAGCTGGTTTTTTGCCGACCCTGCAGAAAACGGTACCAGACATTCACATGGTTCCTCCTTAAATGCAAACATACAACCAGAAGTGTATTCTTGTACAGTGAAAATGTTATTCACTTGAAACATTCACAGGCTTCCCTTTTGTTTATTTTTATTACCAGAAGTAACATAATAAAAAGTAATACTTGCAGTAGCGGCGCCAGGATGTTTGGGGAGGTAGGCCAACCATTTGGAGGCCCCCCACCACATTTTTTTCAAATCCATCCACGTGGATTATTTAATTTTTTCGAAGCAAGTGGTGAAATTTTTGGGTAAATTATTAATTATGAATTTAAACATTACTAAAACCTGAGTGTTTGTTGATCCTTTTTTGTGTACCGATAACACTTAACAAATGAGTGTTTATTTACTTATTTCTACCACTGAATTCCAGTCTATCAATTTACATTCATTCCTTCGGTACTTCGCATGCACATCCCATACATCAGACCTTACAACTTTTAGAAAATGTATATACGTAGGTACACTAACAAGGAGACTACCCGAGGTGTTACTCACCGATTTTGTTCAAACTCGGGGCATTGGTAGACCTTCATGTAACTTGAAAAATCCTAAAGGGATTTTATTCAATGGGCGACGGTTTTGATATGGCAACGAAAAATGTTTTTGACAACTTAAAATGAAAATTTCCCCATTGAAAATAACATGGGATTTTGACCGATTCCAAGGGTCCCCCCTGTGAAACATTTTACAAAATTGAAAAAGAATTAAAATACCAAAATTATAAAAATTGACGAAAAAAAATCAAAATTGGTCAAATTTTTATCAATTTTTAAATTTTTTTTCACAGGGAAATCGATCAAAATCCCATGTTATTTTATGTTGTCAAAAACATTTTTCGTTGCCATGGCAAACCCGTTGCCCATTGAATAAAATCCCTTTAGGATTTCTCAAGTTACATGAAGGTCTACCAATCCCCCGGGTAGTCTCCTTGTAAGTTAAGTAAGTTTAAGCACCATTAATTTGTAAAGATAAAATTAAAGATACAATTTGGATATAGTAGCGCTCGCGAAAAATTAAAACTAAAAAATAAACTACTGTCAAAGAAAAGTTACTCGTACCTTTGAAAGGAATAAAACAGCAGTGTCGTTAAGCCAATCACTCGCGTTGAATATTGGAAAATTAATAAATAAATAAATTATTTCGCAAACAAATTACAGAATTTTTTTATATTAAATAATTTGGATTCCCATATATTAAATTTCGGAGGCCCCTTAAGACGACTTTTGGAGGCGCCTACCAAAATTTCAAGTAGGCCCAGGCCTACCCCGGCCTGTTGCTGGCGCCGCTACTTGTCGATAATAAAAATATCAATAAATAATTTGATAAGTTTAATAATATAATTTAATAATAGTAAGTAACATAATATTAACATAATTATTTTAATTGCGTTATTAGTAGGAATAAATTGAACCTATTATTTAACTTTTGGGCCGAGCGAGTAAGTTTCGGATGCATTAAAAATAAATTTCAAGAATAACATTGAATAACATTCAACTTCAACACACCTTGTAGTTTCTAAGCCTTCATTAAATAAATATGTTTTTAAATATACAAGACCTAATTAACTTTCCATTGCCATTTTGGGTAGTTTTAAGTTAGGTTAGGTAAGATTTGTCAGGATTTTCCTTAATTCATAACTCACCCGCTAAAGAAGCAAATTAAAAATAAGAGTTGTTTCTTGTATGGAAGGGTTGAAACTAATATAAAAACAGTATCTTTTTTAAAGATGGCTAAGGCGTGATTTAAAAATTATATGTTTATAAATTAATTATTTAGTTATTTTTATTAAACCACATTTCAAAAACGTGAATGATTTAGCCTATTTAATGAAACAAACCCTATCCATTTCTTACGCCATTTTTAAATTTGTAAAAATGTACTGTTTCGAGCTGGTTCCTCAGGTTTAAGATTTATCAAAGCAATAATTAGAAGGTAAACAAATTCGATGATACATAGCGCAGTTATATCTCGAAAACAATTACTTTTTTATAAGTAAAACTAATACAAAAATGGCAAAATAGTAATAATAATAATAATCAGCTAGTCTAATACCCAAGGCGACTTTTGAAGCCATTAATTCAGGTGACCGGGTTACAATGCGTAGGAGGGTGGTAGCAAGCCCGTCAAGCCACGCGAGCCAACAGCTCCCTACACTCACTATTACCGTTTACCTCTACAAGTTTTTATTTTAAGGGGAAACCCTTTAGGCCTTTAACCAGTGGGGAGAGAACTTGTAAATTTAACGCGGAAGGAATCGCCACATTGACTGGGTTTCTAGGTTCTCTGACGATTTTACCTTTAGCTATGGTACCACCAAAACCTATAACTTACACATATGCTTGAAAAAATATGAGTTTCACTATGAAATTATTTACAGATATTCATGGTTTTACCAAAGGCGTTGATGTCTGGTTATGAGTTGGTTCGACTAGTTTATGATTTAAAAAACTAAAGGGTTAATGAGATAAATTTTCTCTGAATACAATATATTATACTGATCCAAAAATAACACAAATTGTCACATTCACTAGGCTGATTTTCCCTTAAAAGACGTTAAATCCAAGATAAAAATTTTAATTTATAATATTTTAGCAAAAGCTTTTTAATTTAAACTACTAAAATTACAATATGAAATATGAAAGTCAAAATTAAACAGAACATTAAACCTACTACTTAAAGTGAACTCGTCTGATTTTCATTTAAACGAAATCAACGCCATTGATTTCAGATTGATATTCAGTGAGCTTAAGGCGCGTTATAAATGAACCAAAACCACAGGATGTAAAATAAATGATAAATCAATTCGATCAAAGGACAATCAAGTAAAGTTGAAAATACTTTAGTGATGTTTGACTTTATCTAATATTGGGCATGAAATATATTTAAAATCCTTTGGGCTTGAAATAAATAAATAATCATCAGCTAAGCTAAGCTAATACCCAAGGCACCACCTTAGGCCTAAGTCATCATGCGACTTTTGAAGCCATTAGTTCAGGTGGCCGGGTTACAATGCGTAGGAGGGTGGTGACAAGCCCTGCATGCCACGCATTATACATCAATAGTTATCGAATAAAAAGCAAATCCTGTCTCTATCAAATTTGAATCTGGTATTGTCCATTTTTTTACATTGTGCGCACTCAAATGTCCGTGACATCTTGTTTAAGAATGAAAGCCGTAGAACTCTTAGAACATAGTAACTAATTGACATTTAAATGTTTCAAGTATTATTTGTTTATTCTTTCGTAAAAATCCACACCAAACGACAAAAACTTCCTGAAAACCATTTCAAAACCAAAGCCTCCATAATGGAAATTTTAATTTACAAATTCAATGTGAAAGTTAACCCACATGACGTGTCAAGGTCTCGAGGGTTTATTTAACAAGATGAGACACCCGCAGTTGGAGCTTGATGTAAATCATGGCCCGATTAGCCCTGAAGACACCCTTCTTCAAGTATGACTCTCAATAAGATTAGTAACTACATAACGAGCGGCTAATTCTCCGACCGGTTCGAAGAGTTTATTGTTTGCAGAAACGAGCATGCGCAGCATTTTTTTTCGATTTTTCTGGCGCCTAGCACTTTTTTTACGAACATACTATTAATCATAAATGCAAAATTTAACCATGGTTAGTTTAAACTAGTAAATAGTAAGTAATATACTATAGAGACAGATACAGAGGGGGTATGAACCTAAACGGGGGAAAGGGGAAAGTGAGTAATTGGGGCAGTTTTAAAAGGTTTTTAGGCCATAAAAACGGAAGAGCGCGTTCAACAAAAATAACTGTACGCTGATTTTGCTATCTGTTTGTATTTGGATTTTTCGCCATTTCTAACTGGGTTGAAAAGGAGCGAGTGGGCTCGAAAAGCTTCCCCAATATTCTTTTTAATAAAAGTTTATTTTAAACCATGAAGTATCTGTCTCTATAGTATATTACTTACTATTTACTAACATACTATTAACCCAACGTATGTATGAGTGTGTAGAATTGTTTCTCTTTTTATCGTCCAAATTATTCTTTCGAGCGCCAACTCATCATCTATCAGTGGCGTACCCGGGAGGGGAGGTTATATATTATTTTTAGCACGCACCTTTCAAATTTGAACGCCCAAATTTTCCACATTCGTTCTCATGTCCGTAAGAAAGCGACTCACGTTATTTCATCAATGGCGCACCTGGGAGGGGGGTGCACAGTATTCTAGAGACCCCATATTTTGGAATAAATTTCTCGAAAGATAATATGAAAATATTTTTACATCCATTTCCGTCGGTGGCTTTTTGAATTCCTTCACGGAAGCTACTTCCGCCACCAGGGGTCACAGCGCTTCCGTCTTACATTATAATAATTCGTGTAGTGTAGTGAAGCATAATATGTAAGAATATTTCCATATTATCTTTAGCGGATTTTCTTCCCAAATTTGGGGTCTCTGTAACACTGTGGGGTGGGTGGTAAAATTATTTTATTGATTTTTATCTCGCACCTTTAAGTAAAAAAAAAATATTGGTTGCAGAGCTGACAAACAGTGACAATGCGCTATGATTCTATGAAGCGTTTGCGTTGAGGGAAAAACGGACGAGAAGACTCTCCCTTGCACAGTTGCGTTTTTCGCGCCTTTAACTCAGAAAAGGCGCGAAAAACACATCTGTAACTGCACGACAGTCACATTACTAAGACTATGTATTGAGAATGCTGGATTATCACAAGAAAGATATGATTTACAAAGTGTAATAAAGCATATAAGTCGAAATCTGGTTATAATTATACCACTCTCGACGTGACACTTCTACAGGAGGACCTCAACCGCATTCAGGACTGGAGTGACCAATGGAAGCTCCCACTGAATGCGTTAAAATGCGCCGTGTTGTCACTGCACCGATCTGGGCAGCCAGCTATAATTCCCGCCTACACTCTGGACGGCTCCGCGCTGACGGTCGTCCCCACGCATAAGTACCTAGGAGTCACGATCACCAATTCTCTAGAATGGTCTACCCATATTGACCAAGTCACATCTCGAGCTGCGCGGGCTCTCGGATTTGTGCGCAGGCATCTCTCGCACTGCTCCTTCTCCACCAAAGCCTTGGCTATAAAAACTTACGTCCTGCCCGTCCTCGAGTATCGCTCCCCGGTTTGGTCACCGCACACTGCGAGCGGCACGCACGAGCGCATTCAGCGGCGCGCTCTCCGTTTCGCGGTCAACGTCGGGTTTTCCTGGAGTGTGAGCATGACCAGGGTTATGAAAAACTTTCGGTGGGATACGTTGGCTTGTCGTCGTCGGGTGAAACGCCTCACCCTAGTGAATAGCGTTATACATCGCTCGAACGGTGCCCTGGCCCCACTAACCTCTGCCATCTCGGCATGGCGCCTGGCCCCCCGGGGTGAAAAAGCAGTTTCGTTCATCTTCCCTGGCCTTCGCCTCTCCGTCCGGAAACATCCCTTTCTCCCGTCTTCTCTCCGCGATTGGAACTCTCTCCCTGACTTTCTCAAAGTCGTGCCTAGTCCCAAACAATTCCGGAAGGCCCTTACGACTTACCTAGACCTCTTTGTCTAGTCTCTAGCGGCTCTTTATTGGAACACTGTAGCGTTCCTGTTTATATTCTAATTCCATATATCTATGTTACATATTTACGCGGTTTTTAAATTCTCTGTCTATCTGCTTATATATATTTTTTTTCCGACCTTCTCGTATGCATTCGGTATAGTGATTCTTGTATATACCTAATTACCTATTGTTTGAATTACTGTGTCTTGACGTGATGGGTTTCGACCATTTGTTGGGCAATAAAAAGAACTTAAGAACTTAAGAAGAAATAAATGTGATTCAGCAGAAAATAATAATGTAGTTGAAGCGGGAAATCATGTATTTAAGGAATCGGGTTGTACGTTTTTAATTAATTATATTTTTTCTTTTTCGCGCCTGGGGTAATGAAAGACTTTCCCCCATAAATTATAAAAAAGGTTATACTCCCTTTTTGGGGGGAACCCTATGAATGTTTAGTACCGAATAAAACCACTAGATGGCAACAGCGTTTCAATTTTGAAATTAATTCCCTTAGCTTCACGTTGTATTGACTGATACTGCACTGACGAAATGTTTTGTAAGCTTAAGTGAAATATTCTTTTTTCACTTCAAAAATAAAATAAGTAAATGGTTGCCTTAGAAGAGCTGAAAGCCTAACACGCAATTCGAAAGGGAATTTTAAAGCGATTCTAGTATGAGAAACGGTAACCAAATTCCCCAATTATGATTCTCATTAACTTAAAAATATTAAAGGAATAAATAAAAAAAATTATACCTATTTATCAATTAAACATACACCGGAGTCTTCTATCTTATTCCGTTTTTTCCAAAAGTTGAGCGTAAAATTGGCAAAAATATCGTTTTTGAACGCTGCGTCCATGTTTGAGTTTTTTTTTTAAAATTACTATAGAGTGTTGTCGTCTGATACGATTTTGAAAACTTGTAACGTCACAGCTCTAATGTTAATTGTGGCCGCCATGACAGTTACCGTTTTTATCAATAGGCCAGGGTCGTAGCAAGAGCGGGGCGGACGGCGCCACCGTCATGTTAGGGTATAGGGGCGCCAAAATATTATTTGCAAAAAAAAATAAGCTTATATTAGGGGCGCCAAATTTTCCCTCGCCCCGGGCGCAACTTTTTCTAGCTACGGCCCTGCAATAGGCAAATTACAATGGTGACGTCGCAGGGTTTCAGACGACAACACTCTATAGGGTTAATCAAAAATCAGTTTATCTGAAACCTAAGACCCATATTTTAGTTCGTGTTTCAGAAAACAAAACTAATCAACCCTAATTCAAACGCCTACAAAATGTATTATAAATTGACAAAATAAACCGTTTTCGGAGCTGGTTTCCGATTAAGAGAAAAACCCGTCCAGACTATTAGCTTAAAGGACCATAGTCATAAGATTATTTCTCCACCTAGCTAGTAATGTCAGATTTACATACAGGGTGTTCTAGGTAAGAGTGTCAAAACTTAAGGGCGTATCCTATGGGTCCTAATGAATAGAACATACCAAATGAGGTTTTTCCATGTCAACTTGACTATAAAGTGGATAATTTGTATTTTATTATTCGATTTTTCTTCGCGTAGAAGGCTTACGTGCCGAAGTAACGCGCTATTTCTGATTAAAAAGGTCTTCCTTTACCTAATTACATTTTGTTTGTTTAGTTGTTTGGCTAATTTTTCATTTTAATTATATTTTCTACGGATTTATTTCCTTAAGCAAATAAGTTTAGCAAAGTTTTAGACTTGTAATTAAATTATTTTAATATATTTTTCAATTTTAGGTTATTTTCGATTTTAAACTTTTAAAATTCGTTTCTGTCGATTATTAAGATGTCTAATAAAATTATGACAAAGAAAATTTACATTTCATGTATTCAATTTGTGCTGAATACAAATATGACGGCCAAATTGTGCTAGCAAAAAATCAAAATGAAACAATTAACTATTTCGGGGTCGCAAAGACTCCCAAATTTCGACCTTCAAAATTTTTGTCCGAACACGTTAGCTATTCTAAATTATAAATGGGATAAATGAGAAATTATTTTGCCCCTCTTCCTCTTCAGGTGCGCCACTGATTAAATAGCGCGAATCGCTTACTTACGGGAATGAGAACAAACGTACAAAAGTTGCGAGTTAATTTTTAAATTTAATAACGGTAAAATTCCATATAACCCCGCCCCCGCTTACTGACGGTCATGATATCAAAGGGCCGGGGCGCTCGAAAGCATAATTAGGCATGAGAAAAAGAGAAACATCTCAAATCAAACAAACACACACTGGGTTAATAGTACGTTCGTAAAAAAAGGTGCTAGGCGCAAGTAAAAATCGAAAATAAATGCCGCGCATGCTCGCCTCTGCAACCAATAAACTCTTCGAACCGGTCGGAGAATTAGCCACTCGTGATTAAACTAGAAATATTTGTTTCACCCTAGTTGGGTTCAAATGACTCGCTGTCTAAGACATTTTGGTTCTATCCGTTTCTATACTCTTTCAGAGTATTTTCTATTTTTGCTTCGGCGTACGCTTGTTATTGTTCGAATCAGATTAACAAAATTGGAATTCGTGCAGGTCTTAATCTCGTCAGGAGTGCTAATAAATGAAATGATTCTTTACAAACCTATTTGAAGAACAGCATTCATAAAAGGTTCTTTGAAAATCAGTTAAAAATGAAACAATAATGCATCAGGATCACCCAAGGTACAGATATTGAAAAATATTTTCGACGAAAGATATTTTTCTTGAATCATTTGGCAATAATTTTAGTAACTAAAAATTTCGTCAGAAACCTTCCTATTTCAGAAGTGAAAACTGATAATATGGGCTTTTAATTATACTAAATAAATTAGGATATTTGTTTCACAGTTGGGGAAAAAGTATACAGATGTTATTTGAAAACATTGTTTAGCTAAAAAATCGGCAGAAATTAAATATTATAAAGGTTTATCATAGTTTAGAAATTTTTAAATTTTTTCAATTGCCTACTCCAATGATTTCATTATGATTACATTTTTTCCAAAACGAACAGTATAAATTTGACTCTATACAAGGTGTTACGGATAAGAGTACCGAAACTTTCTATGTGCATTCTATGGGTCTCTATGAGTAAAAAATTTCTAATAAACATGGGTCCTAAAGTGCTTCGTTTCAGAGATATGGGCTCCCAAAAAACTAGCCTTAAATCTGGCAAACAATATTCTTCCTTGAACCAAATTGTTTTCATTAAACTATCAATTGTTTTTTATCCGTGAGGCGAGAAACTTTAATAACAAGTGGCAAAAGTTCATTAATGTCCTCTTAGCAGTAAAATGAGTTTGAAGACAAATACAAGCCATTTTAATTTATTGATATAATTTTAATTATTTAATCTAAAGATATAAATGTCAAAAAATTTCTAAAGGAATGGTTTTAAAATTGTCTAATATTGTAGCTAATATGGTTCATTGGTGCAGGAACGCTTATTGCACGGACGGGCTCAAGAAAAATGGGTTAGTAGCTCAAAGATTCAACCAGCAGTAGATTCCTAAAAGACAGGTGTCAGATCGACTGGCGTTTGAGTCTGTAGATAGACGGCTAAGAGAAATACAATAAATTTGTATCTTTAAATTTAATAATGAAAATCGTATCAATAAATTAAAATGGTTTGTATTTGTCTTCAAACTCATTTTAATTCTAAACAGAAATTAATTAACTTTTGCCACTTGTTATTAAAGTTTCTCGCCTCACGGATAAAAAACAATTCATAGTTTCATGAAAACAATTTGGTTCAAGGAAGTATATTGTTTGCCAGATTTAATGCTGTGTCCGGTTGTTTGGGGTAGTTTTTGGAGAGCCTATATCTCTGAAACGAAGCACTATAGGACCCATGTTTATTAGACATTTGTTACTCATAGAGACCCATAGAATGCATATAGAAAGTTTCGGTACTCTTAACCATAACACCCTGTATATCCATCGGGATGAAGTATTTCACTTCTGTTTATACGTAAAATGATATTCCTTGGTACTTCAGTTGTGTCGGAATACAAATGAGACCTACATGTACTCGCGGTGGGATATATTTCTACGCCACACTCCTGTTTGCCGCCCGTCCGCCGAACTAGACTCATTTTTTACACACAATCCTAAGGATTTGTGTGTATTAGTCTCACGTACAGTGTAGCCGTTGCCGCCGATGGCGCCGTGTCACGCATACCTCTTCAACGGTTATAACTAGAAGAGTCAATGATATCTCGTTCAAAAGTACATATATTACCATTGATAGCCTTTCATAAAGTTTTCAAATCGGAGCCCTAGGAGTTGGGAATTTTCCCAATTTACTATTTTCGGTGATTTCCTTTATGTGGTAGATATTTTGTTTAAAATTAAGTCCGATAACGTTAAAAATATATTATTGGATAGGTTAGGATTCAGCGGACCTACAACGTAGGTCATATCAGTAAATATTAAATTTAAGTATAGTTTTCAGGGTAATTTACGGGACCCCAGTTTTCGTGGTTTTATATTTCCGCCTAAAAATCTACATATTTAAGTCCGATTTTCATGAAAGTTATATTTTTGAATAGCTGTGGTTTACATATAACCTAGAATTGTAAATTTAATTCTAAGTAAGGTTTTTTGGGCAGCGTATACGGACCCACGCAATTTCCAACATTGTAAATCCGCGTGTTTATAGAGGTCTACGCGCCCGTTTCCCTCTGGCGTTTTTCAAGGCCGTTCAGAGTTGGCCGCGCTTTCAACGTATGACCAGAAGTAACAATTAAGTATGACACTGATCTACCTAGGCTTCGGCGTATGACCAGAAGTAATAAGTGTGACACTCAACGTAACAAATAAGTGTGATCAGAAGTAACAAATAAGTGTGATGCGAAGTAACAAATAAGTGTGATAAGAAGTTACAAATAAGTATGAAACTAATCGAACTAGTCCTTGTCGTATAAGCAGAAGAAATAAGTGTGACACTCAACGGCTGACTAGTAGTAACAAATAAGTGTTATCAGAAGTAAAAAATAAGAGTTACACTGATCGAAGGTATCTTCGATGCTTTCAAAGTATGACTAGAAGTAACAAATAAGTGTAAATTTGTATATATGTGTGACCGTGGATATATTTTGGTTGTGATAACGGCGCTGCAGGTTGCTGTGAATAGCTCAAACAAACTTAACACATTAGGAGGATTGTGTGTATTCTGACCGTCGTACGTCTTGTTGTATACGTAAGAACTTGGAAATTGTAAGTCTTGACTGTGATTGCATTTTACAGGGGCGATAACTTTAAAAGATATGTTTTAAGGCGCTATTTAGAGGGAACTTTTATATCATTTCAAATGGCAAAGAGATTGAATTTAAATTCCTAAGTAACTGTTATAAAGAAACAACTTTATTTTTACTGACAAAACCATCACAAAAACCGACTAGGCTCTAAGCAAGGTAGTCAAGAGCGGGCTCGGGCCCCGGGAAAATATTAATTTGTGCCCCAATACGCCTATAATAAAAGGTGGGTAAAACTGTCAACCCACCCCAGTGGCGTAGCAAGAAATTCGTCAAGGGGGGTTGAAGTATGTGAATGTTAAGAGGGGGGTTGAAATTTAGTACAGTCAAAGGTATGGCCAAGGGGGGGGATTTGGACCCGGAAACCCCCCCCTTGTCTACGCCACTGACCCACCCAGCAAAATTTGAATTAATGTGAAAGACCAATAAGAAACGGCAATTTCGTCTAACACGCGGACGATTTTAAACCGAAAACACGAAACTACGCAAAAAAGGAAAGGTATACCTAGTTTGTTCGAAATCGGGCCCCGAGGCTGCATGGGCCCTGGTAATTTGTACCGGCTTCACCCCTCTATTGTGGGGCCTGGCTCTAAATATATTTAATTTACTTAATGCATCATACAGAAAGAATGTCCTACCTTATTGATAATGATTGTGTTTACACTTCCGAATAATATTACTCTGCCAAAACGGTTTTCATAATATGTAGATACATTAAAACGTTTTCATAAGTTCATGATTATATTTCTATTGAAATTTTTTATGCATGACAACATTTAAAGTAAGTGGTGGCTCGACGAGAAGTAGCTCTTTTTTCAATAGATGTGGCTAGCGTTGAAATCAAAAAGGCGGTTGATTATGATTAAATCGTTTGTAATTTGATCAGTTTTGATAATTTTTTACAAAAGTGTATATATTGTAACATAAGTGTGACGCTTCACATGAAAAAGTTTTACTGAGAGCTATTCACAAGACAGACGCCATTACGAACTTCGTCGCCGTTTTGCGTCTGCTTGCTAACGCGTCACACGTAGCCTTTGACAGCGCCTCGCTAGGGGGAGATTTTCTTCTCGTGAGGACGTCACTCCGTTACTAGCTCTCAGTAAAATATTCCCCAAAATGACAAACCTATGGAACAATATTATAGACTTATGTTTATTATTATTATTGAAAGGGGTGGAAAGCCGCGCACTTCGACCCTAGGTCCATTGTGCAACCCCCAACCTGTGACTTTAAATAAAAAGTCCTATTTCCGACACAAAGTTAAGAATCCGCTTGGAGGGGATGTTGAAGAAGTCTCATGCGTCTCCAACCGGTGCATACCGAGATGCTCAAACCTTTCGAGCCGCATAATAGTCGCGGCTACTAAGAATGTGAGAGGCAGTTTCCTCCTCGGCCAGAAAAGCCCTACAAATTGGGTCATCATTGACTCCAATAAGATTTAAGTGTTTGTTAAGTTGGAAATGGCCTGTAAGTAGTCCAGTTACCAATCTTATATTCCTCTTAGAGAGCGAGAGCAGCTCTTTTGCTCTCTGCCTCTAGAGGGGCCTGGGATAAACTTGTTGGGGACAATCCATTTCAAGCCAGAGCTTGAGTTGACGATCCGACATATACTTGGAGACTAGGCTGCGTACCAGGCCACGGGGGATGGGTAGAGCAGGTTCTGGCCCAGTTAACCCAGCTTTTGCAACCTTCTAGGCCAGGGCGTCAGCCTTTTCGTTCCCGTGATACCCTTTATGACCAGGTATCCAATAAAGTTTAACTTTATCGTGCGTCCCAAGATCAGAAATAAGATCTAAGAGCCAGTTTAGAAGTGATACTATACTGGTTAAGAGCTTCTTTTTCAGACAATAGTCGGCGCAGAAACAAATAACTTAAATAAAATCTAGAGAAAGAATATCCAGGAAAACGTCTAGAGAGGTACTTGGGGTTGTTCTCATAGATCCTGTAATGCCAACACAAGCTAACCTTTGTAAGGTGTGCAGTTCAGACTGCACGGATTTTAAAGTAACCCTTGGTCACCAGACCACAGCTGCGTAGGACAGAATGGATCTGATGATCATAATATACAGCCAGTATACCACTCTGGGACTAAGGGCCCAGGATTTTCAGACTATACTCCTAATTCTCCAAAATAAAATTTTGCCTTTCTTTATAATATAATCAAGATGTGGTTTCCATGGTAATTGCATTCAAGGATGACACCTCGGTACTTTCCACTAGGTTAGTTCCAAATAAGGAAATGCCATTGAACGATCCCTGGATTCTTTTACGACTATAAATGGGACCAGTCCGACCAGGACCGTCTTGCTAGGATTAACGGTGAGGTCGACCTCTTTCCACCAGCACTCGACTGATGCCAGAGCCTACCTCATTACATCCTTTACTGTTGTTGGGAATTTCACAGTGACAATGATGGTAATATCATCGGCGTAACTGAAAAACTGGGGGTTAACTTCCTTAGTTGTTCAAGGGTCTATTTCTCTTCTAATCGCTTTTCTACTTGTAATAATTTGAAAGTTTTTATCGGCATTGCGAACCTTGGATCATTCACCTGCACTTTCAAGTTTGAACGCATCTTTAAATGCAGCATTTTCACGCCTCACATCTTCATCATTGTTTGCAGCTTCCGATACTGCAACGTTAACAACATTTGTTTCTGTGGACGGTTCAGTACATTGAATTGTCACATGTTCCAATTCTTTTGCGGCTGGAACTTGGTTGGAAGTGATGTCTCGTAAAACATTCGGGTTTCAAAAATTCCAAGAAAACTTAGAAGGGATTGCATTCTTCTTCAGGTATCGATTACCTTTAGGTGTCTGAGCTTCAAAGTCAGTCTCTTCAAAATTATTGGAGCATACGCGTATACTTTTTAAATCGTTATATAACTAGTCTCTTCTGCGAATGGCTTTGAGCCATAGAATTCTTATTTCTTTCTTTCTCGGAACTTCAAAATAAAATCAAAATTAAAATAGGTTAGAACGCCTGAAGAGGTTAGTTTCAAATCTTACCTTATCTCCAAGATCTCTCTGTTTACAATCCAGTACACACAGAGTTGGTCAAAACTCGGAGTGAATTTTGGCGAGTGAAATAACCCCACACTTTTCTCACTCCACTCCCTTATAAAAAACTCTACTTGTAAGAGTGGAGTTTTCACTTTTTCGTCACTCACGCGAAAAGAGTGAAGCTAGTCAAGGTCAGCTTTTTCACTCTTATCAAATTTTCAAGGCTATTAAAAGAAGGCGGGAAATTTGAATTTATACTTAATTTAATGACTTTACTGCAGAGCGTGGTGCCATCTATAAGCGGCCAAGAAGGCTAAAATATACTTTTGGGACCGAATTCAAATTTCCCGCCAAGAATACGAGTGAAATTGGTGACCTTGACAAATCTCACTCTTTGGCGGTAAACGAAAAGCGAGAGTGAGAAAGAGGGAAGATTTTTAATTATTTCCACTCGCACTCTTGAGTGAGAGTGAAACTCTAAATATCACAAGCGATTTTGCCCATGTCTGTGTAACACAGCAAAAACTACCCATAGAAAGCCAAGGCTTGAGTTAAAATTTACGATCTGTTGTCTATTTAGTTAATTTAAACCAAAATTTGTCGATGACTTTAGAAGAGCACGTTTCTACCCCACTTACAATACAAAAATAAAAATAAAAAGAGTAATATCTCTAAAGAAATTATTATATAAAACCGTAAAAAACAAAAAGATTGCGGAGATTTCAAAAAACACCAACGAACTGAATAATTTTCTCCAAAAGGAGAGGAATTTAATTTCGCCACCGATGGCTCCATCTCGGGATTGTAAATTGCGTTAAAATCAATCCGAATTTTATTTTCCCCTGTAAAGGTGGCAACCAGAGTAAACCTACCTATAACATAAGCTCCAGCAATTATAAACAACATTTTTACATGGGATATATAACTTAGGTTAAGGTCCGCTAAATAAGTGTAAGTTAGTTGTCTAACTATAATACTTTACAAGTAGGATAGCAGGGAGAGCCAACTCTGCCTTTGGATTGTGTATAGTGAGTTTTGGATCACGAACCTGCTGCCCTCTGGTTACCCCGCTGAAAACAAATATTGTTTTGGGGGGGAGGAGCCAATTTAGCAGATAAAAAGATAATAGTTTTCAGCCTGTTAGCCAGGGGCCACTAGTATCAGAAAGGCTACCAGTCACTTTCCAAAAAATCCACTGAGTTGGCTCTCTTTGAGATCTTCATCAGTTCATCTTAATTTTATCTTAATAGATGGCACCACGCCCTCCAGTAATGTCGCTTTTTTCTAAGAATCGGTTAGATTCATGGCCATCTCTAATAACAAGGGCCTTTTCATAATACAGGTGGCAATGATATAGAGCCACCACTTGCTTTAATTATTTTTAAAACCATAAAATAAGGTTAGTCTGTAAATTAAATGAGGTACTGAAAAATATATTTGGTGAAACAATTAAAAATTTTCGGAAATAATTTAGCAAATAGTTTTAAAGTAAGCTATAGAGAACGTTCCCAAAATCAGTTAATGTATATGTAATATAATATATTTATAAATATATGTAACCTCTATATTGCAAACTAACGTGATATGTTACCCTAATTGTAATAATATCATTAATGTAAATAATAATGAAAGTCATATAGCTCTTAATAAATAATTGTTGAAATCAATTTGTAATTTAATTTTAATTTAAAGAAACATCTAAAAACGATCATATTCGATTCAACGTTTAAACTATCGTTAAATATTGAGAAGGCATGTTTTAAATCGACCTCGTGTGTCCCACTCCAAAGCCTCCTGAAAGTTTTTTCGAAATAAAATATTCCATAACTCCGTGAAAATTTACAAATTTAATTTAAAAATGTAAATAGATGACGTGTCAGGGCCGCCATTTTAATTTTAAAAGACGAGAAGATTTGGCATTCGTGTTTGACCTAACCCTGAAGACACCCGTCCTCAATTAGCTTTCTCAGTAAGCTTAGTGACTACTTAAGACAACCAAATAAAAAGACGTTTGTATATTTTAAAATCATAAAATAATTTAGTTTTTATTGTTGCTATTTTCTATGCCAGAAGTTATTAACAATAGAGACGGTTCCGAATGTAATTGAGCTAGAGACGAGCTTCCCTTCTAGAAACCCCGAATCTGCGGAGCGTAAAGAAAATACTTTGTGAGATAACGGGCCACTAGCGCCATCTATTTGAAAAAAGCGTAACTTACGTTTCTATTGGGACGCCGTTACGGACATGCTTGATTTACCAGACAGTGGTAGCGAGGGCTGGGGAGGCGATGCTCTTGACTCCGATTGGAGCAGCAAGACCGGCGTTAAGAAGAGTTGGGGCACCAATAATACCAGCTGGAGCGCCAATAATACCGGCGGAGCGGAGACCCAATGGGGCGATTCCGGCGTTCAAGAGTGGAGATCCGATGATTCCAGCGGAGCGGAGACCCAAGGGAGCGATTCCGGCGTTCAAGAGTGGAGATCCGATGATTCCGGCGGATCGGAGACCCAATGGGGTGATTCCGGCGTTCAAGAGTGGAGATCCGATGATTCCGGCGGAGCGGAGACCCAATGGGGCGATTCCGGCGTTCAAGAGTGGAGATCCGATGATTCCAGCGGAGCGGAGACCCAATGGAGCGATTCCGGTGGAGAGGAGAGCTGGGCCACCGATGATTCCGGTTGGGATACCAGCGGAGAGGAGGGTTGGGGTGGCGATAGCGCCAGCGCTAGCGTAAGCCACAAGGGCGAGGGAAAGGATGGCAACCTGAAATAGACAGATTTTAAAGAATTAATTTAACTTGAATTTAATCTTGCATGAAACCAGCAACCTAGCCAGCTAGCCAAGTAATATAAAACTATGACGTTTCACAAACGTTAAAATCTCCAAATAAAAATTCTAAAAAATTAATTTGATTTCAATTTCGTCTTGCATAAAACCAGCAACCTAGCCAGCTAGCCAAGTAATATAAAACTATGACGTTTCACAAACGTTAAAATCTCCAAATAAAAATTCTAAAAAATTAATTTGATTTCAATTTCGTCTTGCATAAAACCAGCAACCTAGCCAGCTAGCCAAGTATTATAAAACTATGACGTTTCGAAAACGTTAAAATTTCCAAATAAAAATTCGAAAAAATTAATTTGATTTCAATTTCGTCTTGCATAAAACCAGCAACCTAGCCAGCTAGCCAAGTAATATAAAACTATGACGTTTCACAAACGTTAAAATCTCCAAATAAAAATTCTAAAAAATTAATTTTATTTCAATTTCGTCTTGCATAAAACCAGCAACCTAGCCAACTAGCCAAGTAATATAAAACTATGACGTTTCGCAAACGTTAAAATCTCCAAATAAAAATTCTAAAAAATTAATTTGATTTCAAAACCAGCAACTTAGACTGCTATCTAAATAGTTTCAAACTATAACTCTCAATAAAAGTTCTAAAGATTAATTTTAACTTCAACAAGCCGAGAAGTATTATCAAACTATAACTTTCCGCAAACGCTAAAAACTCCATAGAAAAACTAATTTCGGCAATTTAGGTTCTAAATGAAAAATTAATCAAAGGTTTTAGTTCGAACGTTTTTTGGTAGATGGCGGTACATTCTAGAACAATTATTTGGAAAATTCCAACTTCTATTGTATTCTTATTCATCGCAACTTATTTGTGCTGAGATAACAGCGCCCATTTAAGAATCCATCTTAAACATATTAGTTTCTAAACCTTTTAAAATATTTATAAAGTATTTCAACCGTACAAGACCAAATATTTTATCTGCTACAGATATTCCAAAGTCAGTTAATAAAATACCCATTCAATAATCTATTTAGGCTATTTTCTCAAAATGCCGACCGAAATTACACCTTATTCCCGACAAAATAGAATCTACAGATGTCACTGTCAGCGAATATATCCACAATGAAGTGATACTCACAAATCCGTTCATGATGAAAGTTGGGTTATGGATAGCTTCAGTGGGAAATCTGAATCTGATTTTTTGGAGGCTTCGTCGTCGGCTTTTATACTCGAACACCGCAAAAAAAAACCATCTTGACCTCTAAAAAGGGAGACCAAAGTGGGCTCACTACCGCAATTAGCGGTGTGTCGCCGTTGTCTCCACCCTAGCCTCCGAAATAGGTTTTTTTCTCCGTTCCCTACTCTTCCAAAGAAGCTATCTTTCCCTGCATGTTCGCTCTGTCATCCGTCTGTTTTTGGTCCAATGAGATCGTCATAGTCGGAAATCGAACACGTGAAAAAGCTACCCGTTCGCCCCTCCCAAACGAATAAAAAATTTCCCCATCAGGGGGGGGACTCAAATTTAATATTCTTTTTGAGTTACCGGTTCCCCACAACTAGATTTGCGTAGCTTTTTTGCAGATGAAACTTTTAGCAAGTATTGCGTGATTTATTTAAATTTTTGGTAGCTGTGATTGGCTATTTGCTTTAGGATCTGTTGGTGGGAATGTGGCTGGCATTGGATTTTTTAACATAGTTTTATCATTTTTGATTTGTTTTTAGGAACTTTTGAAGTATGAATTGTGATAGTTGTTAAAATCCTACTTATTATAAATGTTATGTTATGGATATTCTGTGCAGTTATGAGCATTTTACGTATTTGAAACTGCCACACTAAAAAGTGTAATTTTTTTGTTTATACGCTTTCAGTTCAAATGGTCAAAATATTTAAAAATGGGTTTCAATTTATTGAAATATTTGTATCAGAAAATGTTTTTGTACGTATTTGGTTATTTGTAAACGTTTCATACCTGCTTTTTCAATTAAATATTTGAAAATTTTATTATTTTGATACCGTTAAATATATCTAACAAAAGTTGTATTTTTTATTCATTTAAAATATTTGTATTTACAAAATAATTTATTTAAGGGGGAAGACTACTTGGCCATTGTCTAATTTCGCGCTATTTCAAGCTGAACTCTTTTAATTTTGTATTTTAACTTATAAAATTAATATTTAAGTGTAGAACAGCCTCTTGTTTAGTGCGTAAAATAATTTTGACAATTTAAAATTTAAAATTAATTAAGTTATTACGTTTTAATTCGGACCCCGGAGTTAAACAAGTTGGACAAGCGCCTAAACTACCCTTTAGTTAGAACCTTATAACTCGTTAACTATTAATATTATAATTATCAAAATTATTGTAAGCACTAGAGGAAGGTTCAGCCTAATAAGAAAAATATATTTCAATTATCTAGTTGTTAAAACAGAAACATTTAGCTTGAATGAAAAAGAGGCTTTTACTGTATTCTTCCCCATTAACAACCAAAATTCATGATTCGGAAGAAAGTTTCAACAAATATTATCCGAGCAGGAAGATAGAAACTTTCCATTTCACTTTTATTAATTTAACTTCTGATTAATTTTTTTTTATTTTTTTATTCAAAAGTAGATACCGTTAACGTAAACGAAAAAGATTTTCGTTCAAATTGTTCTGATTAAAACATTTATTTGCCTTAATTTTTAGTATTTTTTTTCTATAAGATACTTAAGGATATACAAACCCGATTAAAATTTTCTTACCTATGATAAGTTGTCGTCTTAAAACCAAAATCACGTAACATTTGGTTGGGTATTTTAAAAAAAGTAAAATGTTTAAAATGAAGGCACTTGCTTCATAAACAGTTGTATCTTTACGAAAATATGTGATAAAGGAATACGGTTTTTGTCACTAATGTCAGAATTACTATAATTTAAATAACTCGTCACGTGGTTTAAAATTCGTTTGCTGGGAACTTACGTAAACAACATTTCTCTCAGTAATCACCCGCTTTGATGATAACTCTCTCAAAGTTTATCTCTTACTCAATGTATTTTCATTCGGATCAAAGAGTATTTCGTGACAACTCGATCCATTAACATGTTTTTGTTTGTTGGAGACGATATTTTCAAGAGTTAACACCAAAATAGGAATACAAATAAGAATTAAAGACGCAATCAATAAATCAAATATACCTATGAAAATTTAAATACATTTTGTTATCTAATACGTTTTTAACGTATGGAGAAAAAGCCTAATTTAAATAATGAAAATTTTCTTTAAAATTAAAAAATGACAACTCTCCTTCAACGAGATTGCATAAATTTTGTAATTTTTAACTCTTTTTTAATCACTTTTCGAATATTGCGCATTTAAGATAAATTCTTGATTCAATAAAAAAATATTTGTATAAATGAAAAATGGCAATTTGGTTTTATTTTTTTTATCGACGACCTACTTTGCATTATCAAGGGATTTTTCAAAAACAGTTGATGCGATTAGTCTTTTTAAAATTAACTAGATAATAAATTTACAACATTTTCTTTAACTTAATTTCGTTTCTTTTGTCGATTAAAATTAAAATTGTTTTTTTTAAAACATTCAAAATTAAATTTTGCTTATTATTTTAATATGAAATCAAAAACCAATTAAAAATTTAAAAACAATTATATTTTCTCAATTAAATAATAAATTATTCTAAATTTAATATTCAAAATTTACTTAACTATACTGACAAGCGTGATAATATTAAAGACTAAAAAGGATTTTTACTAACACAAATTTAAAACTAAATTTAAAAAGATTTGCACTAATGTATTTTTTGAACCATAATAGTTTGGGGCTAGTTTTATGCCGTAATAAATGTCGCAATCGCATTTCTGTAGTTCTTTGAACTGGCCATTACCCCGTTTAATTACCGAAAAATTAAATCTATATTTATAAAGTTTCGCTTTCTAAAGCATTTTGAAATTTAATTGATACTCATTGCCACCTTTACAGCTCAAGGCGTCCAAAATTAGGCTTCTTTTGGGTTGCTATAGGTTCCGTCAAATTCGGACATAGATATTAATTTTCACAAAAATCTCCGTTCTAGATTCCAAACCACGCGTATCTTAATTGATGTTGATTATCTAGGGCTCACTGTTTCAGATTAACACCGTAATGGAAATTTGTAGCCGTTCCCTCCAGGCTCAACTTCCCAATCTCTCCATCTGTTCAGAAGACCAGATTTTAAAACCGCCTTTTCCGGAGATTCGTACGAGGAGTTGTACTAGGTATGGCTTGAGCAACTTGTTTGGGGTCTGGAAGGTAGTTTATAGGAGTCTTAAGCGACTTGTTCTTTGTTCTTGTTGTTAAGGATAATTTTATGTTACTTGGGAGATTTTCGAAGGTGGTGACTAAGAGGTGTAACAGACATCAATTTTATGTCTGTGTAGACTATAGTAATTTTTCTAATGTTTTTTTCCTGTCGTTAGTTCCTCTATTTAATTTGATTCTGTCGAGGTTGTTTAAAATAACCAGATTGAAGTTGAATCTCTCTCTTTAATTATTCCGCTATTTAAATATTCGGTTTTTGTCTAGTTTTGTTTTCGTTAAAGTACAGGCCTATAATTAAAGTATATTAATTTATAATTTTTACCGCCGTATTTTATTAGTTTATTGTTAATATAAATGTATTTTAAATTTTTATTTATATTAAACGCAAGCACAACAATTTCTGATTTTTAGCTTTAATTAACGATATTGGCTCAAGCCTTTATTTAATATTGACTTTTCACCCCTTTTTGATTTTAAGATTTGCTCCGTTATTTCACTGAAAAGTAATTTAATCCCTTCCCAATTTTTTACTTGAAACCTAATTTCCATAAATTATTGGTTATCTTATATCATTTTATTATTTACTCTCTGGTGTAATTTTATCGTTTCCTTCTTACATGTATATAGTTATAGTATTTGTTCTCTTCTTTATTTCATTATTTACTCCCATATTACATTTCATTATTTGCTCCCTTCTTTCATTTAATTTTTTGCTCCGTAAGTTTCAATTTATTATTTGCTCTCTTATTTCATTACATTATTTGCTCCCTTATTTCATTTCATTATTTGCTCCCTTATTTTAATTTATTTTTGGCTCTCTGGTGTAACTTTATCGTTTCCTTCTTACATGTATATAGTTTTGTATTTGTTCTCTTGTTTCATTTTATAATTTGCTACCTTATTTCATTTCAATATTTGCTCCCTTATTTCATTTTATAATTTTCTCTCTGGTGTAATTTTACCATTTTCTTCTTATAGAACTTTAGTTTTTGTTCTCTAGTTTCATTATATAATTTGCTCCCTAATTATTTCAATTTATTATTTTTCTCCTTATATTATTTTACAATTGACTCGTTTATTTGTGTAATTACAATATATAACTTGCTCCCTTATTTCAATTTATTATTTGTTAGCTAATTTGATTTTTATAGTTTTACCATTATTAAACTTTTACATGTTCAATCTTATTTCGTTTTAAAATGTAGTCCCTCATTTCATTTTATCATTTTATATTTATAATATAATTAATATTTATTATTATAATTAATATATAATTAATATGTTATACGGCTAATGCAAACCTCAAAGTTATTTTCTCTGAAATAATATAAAAAAGTTAAATAATTGTAGAGCTAATTTAAAGGTTTGACCTTGTAACAGAAATTAAATTCCAAACGCGTCGTCACACTTTAAAATATCACGTAAAAAATGGGAAAAAATTGAGAAAATTACAGATATCTAAATATATATTTAAGTAATTAAATAGAAAAGAAAAAAGAACAATAGGAGACGTATTGGATACGCCCCCTATTTGTCACCAGAGGCCGTTGAGCGCCAAAGGCAAAATAGAAGCGCCTACGTAAAAACGACCTTGTGGTTTGGGATTGTAATCGTTCGTCTGCGACATGAGACATTGAAGGCGGTAAAAAGAGATCCGTCAACGTCTTATTATTTTTTGTTCCGTATCTCGACTTTTCAATTTCATATCTTCGGCTTTCCGAGGTCTCGTTCTTGTTCAGATATTGAATCAGAAAAACCCACATCTTACGCCGTATTAAAAATATCACCTTTGAAACGAACGCACCAAATTCGTTGAAGCATGATTTCCTGATTATTGCGATTGGTTTTCAAGGTGTGTTTTCCCCTCGATTGCGTTTTTGTTAATTACTCGCTTGTAAATGCTATTTGACACTATGAAGAATCGAAGGTTTTTTCCTTTTATTGTTTGATTGAAATCGAAATTTCACAGTGCTGGAACAAAAAATGGCGTCCGCACTTTTGTTAATTTCATTTCCCCATTGATGGCAAGAAAATGGCGTCCGCACTTTTGTTAATTTCATTTCCCCATTGATGGCAAGAAAATGGCGTCCGCACTTTTGTTAATTTCATTTCCCCATTGATGGCAAGAAAATGGCGTCCGCACTTTTGTTAATTTCATTTCCCCATTGATGGCAAGAAAATGGCGTCCGCACTTTTGTTAATTTCATTTCCCCATTGATGGCAAGAAAATGGCATCCGCACTTTTGTTAATTTCATTTCCCCATTGATGGCAAGAAAATGGCGTCCGCACTTTTGTTAATTTCATTTCCCCATTGATTCCAAGAAAATGGCGTCCGCACTTTTGTTAATTTCATTTCCCCATTAATGGCATGAAAATGGCGTCCGCACTTTTGTTAATTTCATTTCCCCATTAATGGCATGAAAATGGCGTCCGCACTTTTGTTAATTTCATTTCCCCATTGATGGCAAGAAAATGGCATCCGCACTTTTGTTAATTTCATTTCCCCATTGATGGCAAGAAAATGGCGTCCGCACTTTTGTTAATTTCATTTCCCCATTGATTCCAAGAAAATGGCGTCCGCACTTTTGTTAATTTCATTTCCCCATTAATGGCATGAAAATGGCGTCCGCACTTTTGTTAATTTCATTTCCCCATTGATGGCAAGAAAATGACGTCCGCACTTTTGTTAATTTCATTTCCCCATTGATGGCAAGAAAATGGCGTCCGCACTTTTGTTAATTTCATTTCCCCATTGATTCCAAGAAAATGGCGTCCGCACTTTTGTTAATTTCATTTCCCCATTGATTCCAAGAAAATGGCGTCCGCACTTTTGTTAATTTCATTTCCCCATTAATGGCATGAAAATGGCGTCCGCACTTTTGTTAATTTCATTTCCCCATTGATGGCAAGAAAATGACGTCCGCACTTTTGTTAATTTCATTTCCCCATTGATGGCAAGAAAATGGCGTCCGCACTTTTGTTAATTTCATTTCCCCATTAATGGCATGAAAATGGCGTCCGCACTTTTGTTAATTTCATTTCCCCATTGATGGCAAGAAAATGACGTCCGCACTTTTGTTAATTTCATTTCCCCATTGATGGCAAGAAAATGGCGTCCGCACTTTTGTTAATTTCATTTCCCCATTGATGGCAAGAAAATGGCGTCCGCACTTTTGTTAAATTCATTTCCCCATTGATGGCAAGAAAATGGCGTCTGCACTTTTGTTAATTTCATTTCCCCATTGATGGCAAGAAAATGGCGTCCACACTTTGGTTAATTTCATTTCCCCATTGATAGCAAGAAAATGGGGCCGGCACTTTTGTTAATTTAATTTCCCCATTGATGGCAAGAAAATGGCGTCTGCACTTTTGTTAATTTCATTTCCCCATTGATGGCAAGAAAATGGCGTCTGCAATTTAACTATCGCGCTTAGCTTTGACGTCACTCATTTATTTCTCATGTTCTAAGTTGCTAACAAGAAAATGGTGCCTGTACTATAATTATTGCGCTAAGCTCATTATGCTAAGAACAAAATGGAGTCTGTGCTTTGATTATGGCGTTTACTATGACGTCACTAATTTTATTTGTCATTTACTAACAACAAAATGGAGTCTGTATTTAATTTTTGTGGTCAATTGTGGTGGTTACTCATACTATTTCTACAAAACTGACTTAGCAATAAAATGGCGTCAACCAACAAACCCTCAAAAGAACCTTTCCTAAAAAACGTAATGAGTCCTTTTACTTGTAAGAAGTTCTTGGTGAACTTCAAAATTTTAAGAAAAATTTCAAAAGCTCTGAGGGCCATTATTAAATGTCAGTCAATTATAATTAATTTTGTTTTGAATTTAATTTTGGTGGTAAAATGTTTTCATTTTCTTCTTGATTTTCAACTCATTTTAGGGTCGAAACAAGTTATTGTTGTTTTGAGGAAGGTATAAAGCTATTTTCGTTGCATTTCCAATTGATTTAGTTAGGACATAATGTAGTTTCCTTATTGTAGATATATTTCGTATATCAGTAAGGTAACGTTATATATTAAAGAAAATGTTCGGTAGAAAATATTATGTTTCTTAACTAATACCTTATTAAATAAGTAAATTGTGAATTTGTGACTACTAGGCCATATAACAAATTAACAATAAAAACATGTATTTTACACAAATATATCTATATTGCGCAAAATAATATTATTAGTTATAATTTAATTTGCAATTGTTTCATATCTTATTCTAAAAACTCGTAGGAAATAGTCAAGGGAATATGGTAAACAATAATAATTTAATATTGATCATTCATAAATGCTTTTTTATACAGAAACAGTTAAAATCCTTCCGTCGAAACATCCATCGGGAAGATTGTCCTTTACAAAACAAAAACGAATCGTTAGCACTTGATACGAATGTTAATTAGTGTCTTTTCAGATAACAGAGAGCCACCTAGTGGCCAACGTGAGAAGTTCATTAGCTCCAGGATTTTGGTAAATGGTTTGCCATTTTAGCGGACCAAAATCCAGTAGGTAAATGAACTTCTTTTTCTGGCAGTTGGTGGTTCATTGTTTAGGGAAAAGTGCAACTAGGGAAAAATATTTACTTTTCCGTGGAGTTCCTTTGGCACGCTCAGATTTTGCACTTGGTAAATTTACCAGATTGGGGCGGCGAGAGCTGGGCCAGCGGCGATGCTCTTGACTCCGACACCACCGATAAGACCGGAGGAAAGGAGTGGAGAGCCGATGGTGCGGAGTCCGAGTGGAGAGCCAACAATACCTCCTCCGATAACGCCGGAGGAGAGGAGTGGAGCGCCAACACCGATGGAACGGACTCCGAGTGGGGATCCAACGAGACCGCCTCCAATAAGACCGGATGAGAGGAGTGGAGAGCCGATGGTGCGGACTCCGAGTGGGGATCCGACGAGACCGCCTCCGATAACGCCGGAGTGGAGGAGTGGAGCGCCAACGCCGATGGAGCGGACTCCGTATGGGGATCCGACGAGGCCGCCTCCGATGAGACCGGCGTTAAGGAGACCTGGAGCTCCGATAACACCACCGCTGACGATTTGTTGGTGTCCGACGAGGCCGGATGACAGAACTGGGCCTCCGATGATTCCGCTGCTCAAACCCAATGGGGCTCCAACTACTCCGGCGCTCAAGAGGCCTGGACCGGCGACGACTCCGGCGCTGGCGTAAGCCACGAGGGCGAGGGAAAGTACGGCGACCTGCAAATTAACAAAATAAAGATATTTATTTATATTAAATTAGGACGTTAAATTTTTGTAAACTAACGTTCCCAAAATACCGAAGAATCTATGAAAAAAAGAGTGCCCGAAATTTACAATTGGCTACCGAAGGCGTTACAAAATCTGCTTTTCCATTAACCTGATTTAATATAACTCATTTTACCCGATTAGTTGTGGAGGCCACATTTATATATAAATACTATTTCTAAGAAATCAAAACGAGCTAAATTGAAAAAAAATTGACGATTACCGACTTTCTAAAGTCATCCGATAAGAATGTTTTAAAGTTAAACCGAAAAAATAACCGAAAAAATTATCAATTGAATGAATTTTTAAAGTTAAACAGAAAAACACGTCGACGAGTAACTGATACAGTTCGGAATTTCGATCACTTGTTGGAGGAGAGAGTAATCCAAATACTTACGAAAGCGTTCATGTTGAAAGGTTGTTTAGTTTCAGTGAAAGATCTGAATCTGAGGTTTGCTGGAAAGAGTTCTTGCTTTTATACTAAATTTGCGACCAGATCCCGAATGTACCGTTTTCCGGTCGGGCCAACACATGCTGGCCCTGCCCACTAGCGCGCCAGCCAACAAGCCGCCCAGGGTTAACATCATTTTGTACAGAAACCCCGTTTCTGGGCCATTTGATCGGCGGAGAGCGCCGTCAAAGCTGTTCCGCCCAATTAAATTTAGGAGGAGGGGGAAACACAGGGCCAATTGAACTACTTTTGGTCATATTGTCCACTAAGTTATAAGGGGGGGGGGGGGGCTTTTTACCTTCATTTCAACACCCAAATTTAGCGCGCGCTTTCCCCCGTTTGGTCTTCGTCGAGAGGTGCAGTGGTCGGCGTTTTCCATTTCACTTTCACTTCGCCGAAATTTTCGCGTCTGCTGGTTGGGTTTCCACTCTTCTCTGGGATTTGTTTCGGCACTACGTGTTTTTCGGTCGGTTGTTACTTTAAGTGGATTGTGTTTATTGCCCCGAAAGTGTTCTCAACTACGACTATCGAAGGTTTTTCTAAGAGAACGACAAATTTACACCAATATCAGGCAATTTTAATTTTGATTTACATAGGCTTATTAAAATTATTCTGAGGTAAAAATTTTAATATTCTTAATTCCGTGACGTAAATACTACTTACATAGGCTTATTTGATTAATTATCAGTTAGCAATTTTATATTCTTCAATCTGGGACGTGTAAATGATTTAAATAAATAAATTAATCATCGGACAAAATGTTTTATTTTCTTTACAACGAACTAACACTAATCACCGCCAATTTTAGATTTTTATAAGAGCTTATTAACTTAATTTTGAGCTAGCAATTTATAATTTATTTATTCTATAAATGGTAAATACGCCCAGTAGCACCAGCAGAGCTAAAAAATGTGGCACTCTTATATTCATATATATATTTTAGGAAATTTATAAACGAAATTTGTTTTCCAAAAAATACAACTTTACTTTATGTATATAATTATCACAGTACTTTAACTGAAACGTTTTCTAAAATAAATTTCGAATAAAAAGTACCCCATCTGATCAACATTCGGAGGCCAATTAACTGAGGCATCCGCTTAGCGCTTCTAGCGAATCATTTTTACTATTGTTAAAGGGGAAATGGCCAGTACAATAAAACAGCTTTTTAATTCAAATATAACTTCTTTGATATACTATTTACACCGAAAACTTTAATTAAATTTTACCGTGTATAAGAGGTATGACGTCACTCATTTTATTTATCTATTTCTGACACAAAATGGCGTCTGTAGTTTAATAATTAATTAAGCTCAGATTTGACGTCACTCATTTCAATTCTTCATTGGTGACAACAAAATGGCTTATGTTCTTTAATAATTGATTGAGCTCAGCTTTGACGTCATTCATTTAAAATCTTTATTGGTGCCAACAAAATGGCGTATGTACTTTAATAATTGATTGAACTCAGCTTTGACGTCACTCATTTCAATTCTTTATTGGTGCCAACAAAATGGCTTCTGTACTTTATTAATTGATTAAGCTCAGCTATGACGTCATTCATTTTATTTCTCATAAATTTCCTAACAAAAAATTGGATTCTGTGCTTAATTTTTGAGCCCAATTATGATGACAACCCATAGTATTTCTCCAAAACTCACTCAGGAATAAAATGGCTTCTAGACTTCAATTATTGAGTTTACTGTTTTGTAATTTTAATTTTTACTTCTCTTTGAACCAAGAACCAACAAATCCTTCGAATGACCTTGCTTACTTTTTAAACGTTATAAGTCCTTCTACTTGTAACTAGTTCTTGGATGAAGTTCAAAATTTGAAGACAAATATCGAAAGTTGTGAGGGCTATTGTGGAGGTTACCCGCTTTCCTCACAGTAAACTTTATAAACATATTTACGATAAATTTATACTATTTTTGAACTATTGTAAAGAGTTTTAATTTTGATCTGGCTTTTAAATTAAATATGTGATGGATACAAATTATTTTCGTTTTGTGGAAGATAATATTGATCTATTTAAAGCTTTTTTCGTTGCATTTCCAATTGATTTAGTTAGGACCTATTAGCAGACATAATACAGGCTAATTTATTGTGGATTAATTCTGTGTATCAGTTAGGTTACGTTAGATATTAAAGAAAATTTTCTGTAGGAAACATTGTTTCTTAATTAATCAGCTAATCCGCTAGGCTTATACACGAGGCACCATCTTAGACCTAAGTCATCGAGCGACTTAATGCCTTAAATATGTAAATTGTGACTTCTTGGCTAATCACATATTAACAAGTAAAAATCAACGATATTTATTTGATTTGGGTACTATTGTTCGAATTTCATTCGTCCGAACGGTGGTACAAATGTCCGAATGATCATTTGTCCGAATGCCGGAAAACAGTATCGTATGTCCGAAAACGTATTTCATTCGCCCGAAAAATTTATCACAACTTTTGTTGGTGATTTAGTCGTTCATTTTATGTTAACTTTACTGGCGAATTTCATTTGTTCCAATAATCGTTTGTCCGTGTTTTCGAACATTAGGAATTGGTTTTTTTTTTTTTAATATTGTTAATATAAGAAAATAGTAACATTAACGTTAACCTAACCTAACCTAAAATATCCACAACATTCCCACTTACTATAGCAAAAAAAAAACAGGAATAAGAAATACAAATTTAGCGACAGAATTCGGACAAGTGATGCTACCGATTCGGACGAATGAAATAAACAAGTTTTCCAATTCGAACAATTGAAACATTTTTTATTTCGGCGGTTCGGACGAATGAAATTCGAACATTTGTTCCACCGTTCGGACGATTGAAATTCGAACAAATGTACCTACCCCATTTATTTAGCCTAAATATTTAATATTTTGCTAAAAAATATCGTTAGTTTTAATTAAGGTAGCTATTGGTTCATATCTTATTCTAAAAACTCGTAAGAAATAGTCAAGTGAATATGGTAAACAATAATAATTTAATATTGATCATTCATAAATGCTTTTTTATACAGAAACAGTTAAAATCGTTCCGTCGAAACATCCATCAGGAAGATTGTCCTTTAGAAAACAAAAACGAATCGTTAGCACTTGATACGAATGTTAATTAGTGTCTTTTCAGATAACAGAGAGCCACCTAGTGGCCAACGTGAGAAGTTCATTAGCTCCAGGATTTTGGAAAATGGTTTGCCATTTTAGCGGACCAAAATCCAGTAGGTAAATGAACTTCTTTTCCTGGCAGTTGGTGGTTCATTGTTTAGGGAAAAGTGCAACTAGGGAAAAATATTTACTTTTCCGTGGAGTTCCTTTGGCACGCTCAGATTTTGCACTTGGTAAATTTACCAGATTGGGGCGGCGAGAGCTGGGCCAGCGGCGATGCTCTTGACTCCGACACCACCGATGAGACCGGAGGAAAGGAGTGGAGAGCCGATGGTGCGGAGTCCGAGTGGAGAGCCAACAATACCTCCTCCGATAACGCCGGAGGAGAGGAGTGGAGCGCCAACACCGATGGAACGGACTCCGAGTGGGGATCCAACGAGACCGCCTCCAATAAGACCGGATGAGAGGAGTGGAGAGCCGATGGTGCGGACTCCGAGTGGGGATCCGACGAGACCGCCTCCGATAACGCCGGAGTGGAGGAGTGGAGCGCCAACGCCGATGGAGCGGACTCCGTATGGGGATCCGACGAGGCCGCCTCCGATGAGACCGGCGTTAAGGAGACCTGGAGCTCCGATAACACCACCGCTGACGATTTGTTGGTGTCCGACGAGGCCGGATGACAGAACTGGGCCTCCGATGATTCCGCTGCTCAAACCCAATGGGGCTCCAACTACTCCGGCGCTCAAGAGGCCTGGACCGGCGACGACTCCGGCGCTGGCGTAAGCCACGAGGGCGAGGGAAAGTACGGCGACCTGCAAATTACCAAAATAAACATTTATTTAAATTAAATCAAAACGAGAAATTTATTTTAAATCTAACGTTTCCAAATTCAGAAGAAGAGCTATTTAGTGCCCTAATTTTACTAAAAGTTGGCTACCAAAGACGTTACAAAATCTCCTTTTTCATTAACCCGATTTACTATAATTTAGTTTATCCGATAAGCTGTGGAGGCCACATTTAAATCTAAATACCATTTCTCATAAATCAAATTGAGCTAAATTGAAAAAATGAACCACTATCGACTTTCTATAAAGTCATCCGTTAAGAATGTTTTAAAGGTAAACCGAAAAAATTATCAATTGAATGAATTTTTAAAGTTAAACAGAAAAAACACGTCGACAACGAACTGATACAGTTCGAAATTTCGATCACTTGTTGGAGGAGAGAGTAATCCAAATACTTACGAAAGCGTTCATGTTGAAAGGTTGTTTAGTTTCAGTGAAAGATCTGAATCTGAGGTTTGCTGGAAAGAGTTCTTGCTTTTATACTAAATTTGCGACCAGATCCCGAATGTACCGTTTTCCGGTCGGGCCAACACATGCTGGCCCTGCCCACTAGCGCGCCAGCCAACAAGCCGCCCAGGGTTAACATCATTTTGTACAGAAACCCCGTTTCTGGGCCATTTGATCGGCGGAGAGCGCCGTCAAAGCTGTTCCGCCCAATTAAATTTAGGAGGAGGGGGAAACACAGGGCCAATTGAACTACTTTTGGTCATATTGTCCACTAAGTTATAAGGGGGGGGGGGCTTTTTACCTTTATTTCAACACCCAAATTTAGCGCGCGCTTTCCCCCGTTTGGTCTTTGTCGAGAGGTGCAGTGGTCGGCGTTTTCCATTTCACTTTCACTTCGCCGAAATTTTCGCGTCTGCTGGTTGGGTTTCCACTCTTCTCTGGGATTTGTTTCGGCACTACGTGTTTTTCGGTCGGTTGTTATTTAACGTGGATTGTGTTTATTGCCCCGAAAGTGGTTTCAACTACGACTATCGATTTGCTTTCGAAAGTTTTTCTAAGTGTCCGACAAACTTACCCCAATATCAGGCAATTTTAGTTTTTTTTTACATAGGCTTATTAAATTTACTTTGTGGTAACAATTTTAATTTTCTTTATTCTGTGACGTAAATACTACTTTGATAGTCTTATTATATTAATTATCAGTTAATAATTTTAATTTTCTTTATTTTGTGACGTAAATACTACTTACATAGGCTTATTATATTAATTATCAGTGATAAATTTTAATTTTCTTTATTATCTGATGTAAATAATACTTAAATCAATTATCGGCTAGAAATTTTAATTTTCTTTATTCTGTGACGTAAATACTACTTTGATAGGCTTATTATATTAATTATCAATTAATAATTTTAATTTTCTTTATTTTGTGACGTAAATACTACTTACATAGGCTTATTTTTATTAATTATCAGTTAACAATTTTAATCTTCTTTATTCTGTGACGTAAATACTTCTTAAATTGGCTTATTTTATTTATTCTCAGTTAGCAATTTTAATTTTCTTTATTCTGAAACGTGAATATTACTTAAATAAATCAATTATCGGCTAGAAATGTTAATTTTCTTTCAACGAACTTACTATATTTTTTTTATAAAAGCTTGTTCTTTTATTAAATTTAAATTAAAAATTGACAGATCTATTTCTTCTTAGAACTTCTAGTGGAAGGAGCAACAGTAAAATAAACCGAATTTTTTAAATATTTACAACGAAAACTATAATACTGAGTATAAGACTACATTGCCCCGTGTTTGATTAAATTTTCTAATTATTAGTTGATTATTTTAAGAGGTATTAGGTCGTAACTCCAACTTCTTTTGTTTTTCTTTTAAAAAGGCTTTAACTAATTAACTGTGGACTATTTTAAGCATTAGTAAAGACTTAACTCTATTCGAGTGTAAAAACAAAAATTATTTGAACTAGAACTATGCCTATAATCATCTTTCCTTTAAGATTCAAATTATTCTTAAAAAGGAAATTTAGTTTTAAAAAATAAATAAAATATAACTACTTTTAACCAACCAACCTGATACTTAAATAGTGTTTTAAACCCGTAAGCAAAACCCATTTATGTATTATTAAGCCTAGGATTTAAGCCAAACGTTTATGAGTCAATCTTAAATTAAAACCTAATAATTTATATCATTAACTGTCGAATTGATAAATAGCATATGTACCGTTTCAAGGCTGCAATATTAATAGAACAGTTCGTTAATCTTTTCCTAAAAAAACCCCGTCACGTGATACTAAAGACAAAATGTAGCTTCGTCGGAAAAACACCGATAATCGTTCACTTTTAAAAAAAAAATTAAAAAAATAATCTCTGTATAAATTGAATTATTAACAAAAAATATATTCTTTCCCAAATTTCGTCCTTGAGATGGGAAGCGGAGGGACCTTCGGCTTTACGATTAATCGATTTATTTTATACGGTACTCGATTAATCGAGAGAGGGAAAATGGGGAAAGTGGAACTGATTTAATCGACTTTCGAGAGTTTCGAGAGCTCGCCTTAGAAAGGTTTCAATGTGGGTTGATTTTCGTTTGGCCCAATTTTTTTTACAACTTTTTCTACATTTTGTTTTTAATTTCTGATTATATTTTATTATTTATATCGTACATTTTCTAAATCTCAATGCAATACGGACAAGTAGGCGCGTATTTTTCTATTTCAAAAATTCGACTTTTCATAGCCTAATTTGAATATAATCTATCCATATAAGTATCGATATAAATTTTGAAATCTATCGATACAAATTTTGTATTCTATCAATTCAAATATGAAAATGTAACAATACAAATATCAAAATCTAACAACACAAATATGAAAATCTAACAATACAAATATGAAAATGTTACAATACAAATATAAAATCTAACAATGCCAATGTGAAAATTTAACAATGCAAATATGTAAATATATCGATACAAATCTAGCGATATAAATGTAAAAATCTATCGATACAAATTTGAAAATCTATCGAAACAAATTTGAAAATCCATCGATACAAAAATGAAAATATAACGATACAAATATAAAAATATAACGATACAAATATTAAAATCTATCTTTACAAATTCTAAATTCTAACAAAACAAATATAAAAATCTATCGATACAAATTTGAAAATTTATTCATAAAAATATGAAAAGTCTATAGATTCAATGTCGAAAATCTGGTCAGTATAATTTGAAAATCTATCAGGGCAAATTTGACAATCTGTCAATATAATTTGAAAATCTATCAGGGCAAATTTGAAAATCTATCAGGGCAAATTTGAAAATCTGTCAATATAATTTGAAAATCTATCAGGGCAAATTTGAAAATCAGTCAATATAATTTGAAAATCAGTCAATATATTTTGAAAATCAGTCAATATAATTTGAAAATCAGTCAATATAATTTGAAAATCAGTCAATATAATTTGAAAATCAGTCAATATTATTTGAAAATCAGTCAATTAGTCAATATAATTTGAAAATCAGTCAATATAATTTGAAAATCTATCAGGGCAAATTTGAAAATCTGTCAAAATAATTGGAAAATCTATCAGGGCAAATTTGAAAATCTATCGATTCAAATTGGAAAATCTATGGACCTAAATTTTAAAATCTATGGACCTAAATTTTAAAATATATCCATACAAATATTAAAATGTATCGATACAAAAAATATAGATACAAATATAAAAAATTACCGATAACATTATGAAAATTTATCGATACAAAAAAATATCGATATAAATAAAAAATTTCGATACAAATAAGAAAATATCGATACAAATAACAAAATATCGGTACAAATGACAAAATATCGGTACAAATGACAAAATATCGGTACAAATAACAAAATATCGATATAAATGTGAAAATCCAGAGATACAAATTTGAAAATTTATTGATTCGAATATTAAAATTTAAATATGTTGATAAATATTCTGTGCAGTAACAAAATTTGAAACTGCGGTTTAAAAAATATTTTTATACGATTTGAAACATTATTCACATGATATGAATAAAAAAAATTGTATTACAAAAAGAATGACTTCCGTAGTAATGTTTTGGAATGTAATGTTAATGTTAATGTTAATGTAATTTTAATGTAATGTTAATGTAATGTTAATGTAATTTTATTGTAATGTTAATGTAATTTTAATGTAATGTTAATGTAATTTATTGTAATGTTAATATCATGTTAATGTCGGTTTAATGTCATGTAATGTTTTGGAATGTAATATTTTGGAATGTAATGTTAATGTTAATTTCATGTTAACGTTAATTTCATGTTAATGTTAATTTCATGTTAATGTTTATTTCATGTTAATGTGAATTTCATGTTAATGTTAATGTCATGTTAATGTCATGTTAATGTTAATTCCGTGTTAATGTTAATTTCGTGTTAATGTTAATTTCGTGTTAATGTTAATTTCGTGTTAATGTTAATTTCGTGTTAATGTTAATTTCTTGTTAATGTTAATTTCGTGTTAATGTTAATTTCGTGTTAATGTTAATTTCGTGTTAATGTTAATTTCGTGTTAATGTTAATTTCATGTTAATGTTAATTTCATGTTAATGTTAATTTCATGTTAATGTAATTTTAATGTAATGTTAATATCATTTTAATGTAATGTTAATATCATTTTAATGTAATGTTAATATCATTTTAATGTAATGTTAATATCATTTTAATGTAATGTTAATATCATTTTAATGTAATGTTAATATCATTTTAATGTAATGGTTATATCATGTTAATGTCGGCTTAAGGTCATGTAATGTTTTGGAATGTAATGTAAAGAACTTACTGTGTTCCTAGGACTCTATAATTAATTAATGTGTATTGCCTTTACGCTCCGTGGTATAAAGTTCCTCTACTCCTGTATATATTTTTCTCCGCAGTCTTAACGTGATGGGTCTTTGACCTTTTGTTTTGCAATAAACGAACTTAAGAACTTAATGCTAATTTCATGGTAATTTAATTTTAATGTAATGTTAATATCATGTTAATGTCGGTTTAATGTCATGTAATGTTTTGGAATGAAATGTTAATGTTAATTTCAAGATGATGTAATTGTAATGTAAAGTTAATATCATGTTAATGTCGGTTTAATGTCATGTAATGTTTTGGAATGTAATGTTAATGTTAATTTCAAGATGATGTAATTGTAATGTAAAGTTAATATCATGTTAATGTCGGTTTAATGTCATGTAATGTTTTGGAATGTAATGTTAATGTTAATTTCAAGGTAATGTAATTTTAATGTAATGTTAATATCATGTTAATGTCGGTTTAATGTCATGTCATGTTTTTGAATGTAATGTTAATGTTAATTTCATGGTAATGTAATTTTAATGTAAAGTTAATATCATGTTAATGTCGGTTTAATGTCATGTAATGTTTTGGAATGAAAAGTTAATGTTAATGTAATGTAATGTAATGTAATGTAATGTTATGTAATGTTACGTTATGTTACGCTATATTACCTAATATTTAAAATATATATACGTACATACGACTATCGAAAAAATGATCCATGGACAGAAATTTCAAAATCCATATTACTCGTTTTAAATATGTATTAATGGGTGTGAAATCGAAATTTATTTAAATATCGATAACCACGAGAGTCTGGTAACTCTGATAATTGACTTGGTAAATGGAGGTCATTAAATAATTTGAGTTCTAATTTCACTAAGTTGTTTCCGACGTCAGAAGGTACACGCTGTAATTATAACGGCTTATTTTTCCCTTGAAAAGCATGAGCGATTCTGTAATAGTTTCAAGAGCAAATGCGTAATAAGCGCTTTTGGCTTCAGATGGAAAAACAAACTTGGTAACGAGGTTTGCCTTGAAATTGCCGCGAAACCGGGCTGCCGGAGGGAAAACGTACCTTTATCCCTCTAGCGCGCAAAGGCTTTACTACCTAATAAGTTTTTAGTGTGACTTCCGTTCGATAGATGGTGCCACGATCTCTATTAAGTATATATTACGCGAAATTGGCTTCCATGATATAATAATATACCAAGAAAGCTTTATAAGCCCTTTTATCATCATGGTAAGAATAATTTAAAAACGAAACCAAAGCAGTAAGTTATACCAGAAGTAAATAATGTACTCTTAGAGGAAAGTAGTCATTATTCGCTTGAAACATGTACATTCGTAAGTTCCCTCAAATAACAGTTGCGTTTCTGAACCGAAAATATTTTTACGAAAAATCATATTTTCGAATATCTACATTTACGCTTAGATATTATCAGATAAGTTGATATGTGTTATATGAAAATCTTTCTTTTTAAGAAGATAATATATCTACTAATAATATCTAATCAGTCAGCTAAGCTAATACTAAAGGAACCACACAGGCCTAAGTCAATTAATTGTGGCTGGGTTAAATTGCCTAGTAGGATGGTGGCAAGCCCTTCAAGCCAACAGCTCCCTGAACTCACTATTACCGTTAAACTCTAGTCTTTCTGCGGAGCCGTAACTAGTTGTTCTGGCGCCCTTGGCGAATTGAAGATTTGGCGCCCTTTCACGTCGTCAGTGGTGTAGCAAAGGAGGGATTTCGAACCCGAGTGCTTTGACCAGAGTGCCCCCTCTGGAAATTTCGGGCGCTAGTACTAGACGTATATGACACTAATAAAAGCCGACATAGTTATAAAATAATTTGCACTTACCGTTAGAATTTAGAAAAATAAACATGTAAAGAACGCACTGTTTCTGTTTGACTTAGTTATTTACTAGAATATAATTTATTGAATTTTACTTAACTCGAGTTAACTGATCTAGTTGGGTCAAAAAGGTGGTTCGGGTGAAAAGGCCTTTGCCAACTAATCCAATTCATCAAACTTGAACGAAGCAATTTAACGAAAACGCGCTAGACCTATGTTTCAATTTTAAACTTTTGTGGAAACAATCTCTAAAGTAAACTTTAGTAAAGACGTGACGAAATAATATTAAAGCGTATCATTCAGTCAAGGAGCTTTCAGCGAAGTCATTCTAAGGGATGGACATGCATCAGATTTATAGCCCGGTGTACCGGTAAGATTGAAACCACACCACTGCACCGGAGGTCCATCATCAAATGCCCTACGCCAGCGTCCACACGCCCGGACAGGTGACAAAACCAGCATGGGTAGCAGAACCCCACTACTGATGGTCGCACCCTCGACGCAAGCCGCTCAACCCAGCAGAAGGTGCAGCAATGGGCCGTCCAACGCGCCACTTCGCACACAGCAGTGGGAATGAGAGCGGATGCTCTGGTAACGCCAGCCGACACCCTACCTAGAAAGGTAGGGAGCCAAGCCCCATTGGAAAGAGCTCCTAAAGGGGTCCGCCGTGCCCTCATGCGGAGGCCCGCAGCCCCACAGCAGGCTACGCAATCCGTCGAGACGGCCAGTTTGCCCGGCCCCTCTCCGTTAGCCTGGGCCGAAGCCCAGTTACCAGCCCACACCGTACCGAAGTCGGAGGTGGAGATAGGACCATTTGGACGGAGCTAACATCTCCCAGTGCGCTACCGCCCGTGGTGGGTTACAAGAGTCGGACCCCGACTCCCCGGTATAGCCACCAGTTATTGCACACTCCGACCCCTCGTGGGGCCCAATCTAAGGGCTGCCGACCTCTATTAGACTAATTTGAAACTGCTTTTAATATTTTTTAAAGATTACTAGCAGTTTCAATTTAATTTAACAGAGGTCGCCACCCATAGAAATCTTATAACATAGAATGATTCCGTATAAATACAAAATGGGCCAATTACATTTTCGGAGGTTTCGTCATTATCAGCCAATCACGATTCAAAGAGTGACTACGGCAACGACTCGTTGCCATCTAGTTTGAGTTACTGAAAATAATAATTCCATAATGGATTACGTCACTTTAAGAACCCGTCATCGAGTTTAATGTAGTTTTTAAACATGATAGACTGTTTCCATGGATTAAACACTAAAGGATGTTCCACGGGCTAGCTTCCTAAGCCAAAGTCCTCGTTAGCTAGGTGTTATTTTTTGGTTTTCTTCTATCCAGGGGCACCGGATATCAGTTTGTAGCGCCATCTGTTATTTTTTGGAACTTTTATACCGTGATTTTTAGAATTCGTCTGTTATTTTTTCGATACCATTATTTATTTAAAAGCACGTGGATTTGTTTGCCCCTGGATAGTGCGGAGAGAAAAACAAATTTCCGGTTTTTCAGACTCGCGCCGCTAGGTGGCGACGTGACAGGGCATTTGTGCGTTTTTTCGCCCGTGTTTAATCCATGCTGTTTCTTTACTCGTAAAGTGTTTTCTCTTATATGCAAACGTTTTGGATAACTATTGCGTTGTTTGTTATTATGGCTCCTCGATGTTTCATTTCCACATGTAGAAAACGATTTGCGGTGGACGGTGATGTGTCGTTGTACAGGTAAAAGTTTGAGCAAAAACACGAGAACCACCAATGGTCTAGAGAGTGAGGAGTAAAAACGCGAACAAGTAAAGAGACCAAGAAGTGGGGGAGAAAACTAAGCTTTATTGGGGAATAATATGCGGTACATCGGCCGATAGGCCTTCAAGGCGAAAAACTTTATTAAAAGGTAAAAGTTTGGGTTTCCTTAAGCCTCGGGGCAATTTGAAATGTTAACAAACGAAACGACGGACTTTCAAATTGATGATTTGGTAAAAATTACTTCAGGAAGTTCAGTGAGCCTAGTGGAACAACAACTCAGGACTATAATTACTGCAATATCCGTTTTTGAAAAACACTTTATTTAACATTGTAAATATCGGTCTTCGTTGAGTACTATATCTTATGTTGTTTAACAGTGGAATGTTGAATTTAAGCAGAGTGCGAGACATTTATCTTGGCTAAGCTTCTAAGACATTATTAAATTGAAGGTAAAGTTTTGAAAAATAAGACAATTATCAGTATGATTGTTGCTGTTTAATTCAATGACTGTCGTCAATTCGTCATACGTGTCATTCGTTAGTGTAATGTATTTTTTCTGGGATATAATTACTCTTTCATAAGGTTTTTGTTTATCTAAGTTGCTACAAACATAATAATAAATATAATATTACTTACTTTAAATGCGAAATAACCTTTAAATACAAAGGTTAATACTAAGGACCTTCAGTCACTGCTTCTCCAAAAACTGCCATTGATATTGCCCGCTATTTTAAAAGTTAGGCCTATGTCAGGCCTAGGCTTAAGTATTTTCAAAGCGAACCTAAACGAAATTTTATTTATCTTCCTCACAATGGCATTTAAATATTCCTTATAATAAGTAAATATGAAAACAAAACTAAAAGTTCAAAAAATCTTAACACTTATTAAATAAAAATCCAAAAACGTTGAAGTGGTTCATATGAAAACTACCAGCAAAAACCTATAAGAATTCTGCGAGCTTGGATCGGATGGATCCTTCAAAAATCGTCTGAGCTTCTGCTATTTTTAACCGCCATGTTATGGCGCTAGCGGCTTGCCGTAGTCAATGAATGGCCGCTGATTGGCTGAAGCTTAAGCAAAGACTATATAATCATTAGACGTTGCTACAAAATGACTTGGCGTCAGGTTCTCCCGTAGACGGGAGCATTCTAGGTAGGAGTATAAGATTTCTATGTCGCCACCCACTTGAATAGCTTTGCTGAAAGTGAATTTGAATTATTATCGTTGTTCTCTTTTCTTTAAAAATCAAAAGCCATTATTTCAATAATTTCGGTGGGTAATTTCTAGAAAAATATGGCAGGGCCGCAGTGGATTAAAAGTTTGTTTTGGTCTGGAGCCTTCATTTGTCCCTTTTTACTGTAGCTAATACAGAGTAACCTCTACCGTAGAAATTCTATACACCTCGACCGGCGTACATGAAATTAAGTAAAGACGGACCCCCGAAAAGTGTGGACAAGTTCAAAGGCCACAAAACATTTTTGGCGGAAATCTGTACAGCTCGGCGCGAAATTTGATATTTAATTTCCTATTTGTAAGCAAAAATTTATATTTAATGACGAACTTAGAGAGTGTCTGCGTGCCTATCAATTTGAGTACTAAATGGCGTCCATCCATTTTAGCGCCCTTGGCGGGAGCCAACCCCACCACAGTTTTGCTACAGATCTCTGGCTTAGAGTGGGTGCCCTTGGCAATAGGTTTAAGCGTATAGAACGCCAAACGGTGCCCCTTACCCTCACTCGCCAATCCCTAGTTACGGCACTGTCTTTATTGAAAGGGTAAGCCCTCTAACCAGCAGGGAGTGCTCAAAGCAGAAGGAGTGGCTCCAAGTTTCCACACAGTGCCCCAAACTGGGATCGAATCCGGCTCATCTTGCTGCGAGTCGAGAGTGCCAACTACTTGGCCACCCCACCTAAACAGGCGTAGCTCTAGGCGAAATACTGTAAAATAGTTTATTACGTGCCACACTTTCACCCCCCTTTTTATATATTATGTTAATTAGCTTCTAAATAGTGTAAAATTTTATTGTGTATATTTCTTGTATTTTCATTTTTGATTTTTTGAATGAAGTTGTATTCGAAGTGTATTTACCAGTGTCGTTGTAATAGATTTACTTGATGAATTTAATTTTGTAACTTTTAACGTGTAAATGCATTTCGTGATTTGGTTAGTTTCATTGTATTGTTCTCATGTATAAATTCAATTAATTTTCAGTTTGAAAATATTCCCAACAAGTTATTTTAAAAAAGCATTGTCAAATATAGTTTCGAGGCCGCAGTATAGCGCCACAAAGCCCAAGAATGTTGGGAAATGAGAAGGCCCACGGAAATTGGGCAGGAGATTAACCCACCAAGTGAGAGTTTCCTTTCACTCCTGCCATAGTTAGGAAAGAAGGGGTCTTCTTGAAAAGTTTCCAGAATGTACTTTTCTAGAAACATGGGATAAGCCGTGACGTAGAGGATTTCCCGCGCAAGAAAAAGAAAGGACCAGAATCAGAGATAATTTAGATAGGGAGTGGTAGCTCCTACCTTTAACAGTACAAAAAGGGATGTCGCCGAAACACACGGTCGCGTCAAGACTCTTTTTTTTTAATTTTTCTGGGCGCGTCCATGTTGAGTTTACCCCCCTTAACCCCCATTCTCCATATCCTGGGACCAAAGACCCGAGCCTAGACCCCCCACCGGTGGTTCCAGGTAATGGCCGACTAGCGGGCGGCCAAAAAGAGGGGTCGAAAAGACCGCGAAAAAGAGTGTATAGAGAGGAACGAAAAGTGTAGCCTCGACAAGGCATTAAAATAATCTTCACGTCTCAAAGCTACGCGCTAGGCCCATTTACTTCCGGTTGCGTTCCAGCTTTTTATTGGCTGATCGAGAAAGGAAAATAATTTCAGTTTCTACACTCTCATTGGCTGATTAAAATTCTTATTTCTTAACCATTGAGCCGGGAATCAGGATTTCTTGGGACGTTGATGAGAGTATTTACATTAATTTAAGTTAATTTTATTAGATATTTATTATTATTTATAAGTAATGGTTTTCGTGAACTTTTGAATATGTGTTGTAGAAATCTAAACAGAAAACCAATTTATCAAATCTTAAAGCTTAGGCCTTAGCTTTTGACGCAAAAAATTATTTACCTTTTCTCTATACATTTAATTTGTTCCAATCATCGATAAATTATTTATCTTCGATTGGAACAAATTAAAAGTATAATATTAATCGATAATTTCCATTAAAAATGAAATTAATAGATTTTAGAATTTTATTAACCGAGTTAGGTCTATGCGAAATTGTAGCAGACAACAGAAGAAATGACCGTGTTACGTCACAAACTTTAACCGGAAAAGAGTAGGCCTAATCTACTTGAAGTCGAAATGCGACCGACTTTCCGTTCCTCTCTATAATTTCTATGGTCGCGTCGACATTATCTGGCCAGGTTAACTTCATGTCACGTGTCAACTCCGTTTTCTCCTAGATTCTTATTGGTTGCTTTTCTTTTGATTTTACGCGTATAACTGCAGCGCCATCTGGCAGCGGTAGAGAGAACGTTTGATCATTTTCATCTGCATTCTATCGAGCGAGCGAATTTAAATTTTCTCTGAAATATATTCAAATTTGCTTACGAATTGGAAGTAGGGATTGCAATCCAGCAGGGTTTTCAATCCAGCTGGATTTTTGCTGGACCGACATCAATCCAGCTGGATCCAACGCGGATCCAGCAACTTATATTTTAATCAAAAATTCCTCTCCTCGGAAGTTTTCCAAGGATAACTAAACGGAGTTTTTTTGAAAGGCGATGCTAGCGTCACCTGGCTGTCGTAGTGTACTAAATAGCGTGACAAATTTAAACTTTTCCTGTTATTCCTCCATGGTATGTCTATGATATTATTTATTTGCAATTAGAAGACGTGGCAGTCATTGGCTCAGCTGTAAAAGATCGGTGTTCCTGAAAAGCCACCTTTTTTAATTTTGTCCAGGCCAGTGGAAAATACTGGCAAATATTGGCTAATAATGGATTATAAATAAATAATATAGAATGAATGACGTTAATGAGTTAATAAAAACGTAAAGGAAGACGGACTTTTCCCAAAGTTGTTTGTCCGTAACCCGAAGCACCCGGCCCGTCCCAAAAGAAAACAAAATAGGAGTTAGAGATCACACACAACATTCACCCATGTCTGAACACAAACAAACAGTACACAAAACATTACAAAAACATGAATACGAATACAAACGTTCAAAAGCTGGTTTACACTGACAAGTAAGTCAAAACTGTCGTTAAAAAATATAACAGATGTAACGAGGAGTTTAGCCGTTACATCGGTTTTGCCCTGATGGACCTTTTACAAAGTTCATGAAACTGCCAATGCGGTGAATACATTTTGTCACAAAAAATTGTAAAACCCCTCCTAGGGAACTCTCTTATGGTAAAGTCTTGTTAGAAGTAGGAGTTATAAAATATTAGTCTTGAAGTATTTAAAAGGATTAAATCAATCACGGTTGTATTATTTGTAACGCACGTCGGTTGGGGGTATCTATCTACGCCAACTAGTTAAGGAGATTCTTGTTGACATTTTGGAAGAATAAGGCAGACAATTACAAATAAACCAGACTGTATTGTAAATACTGGCAACTAGCTACATTTTATTAAATATTAAACCACATACATTAATACAAGAGGCTATTTTTTACTTTTCTGGAAGTACAATATCAAGAAACCAATAGTATTGATGGTCTTGTCTCACGTAGGGCCGCAGCAGACCTATCAAAGCGGGAACGTTCACTTTTGTGCCATTCACGGCACGCGAATCGCGATTCAAGTGCCAATTATTTAAAAGTTAATTACTTGCGAATCCGTATCGCTGGATCCAGCAGACCGAAAAATGCGCTGGATCCAGCTGGATTGCTGGATGAGGGATCCAGCAATTGCAATCCCTAATTGGAAGGTTTATTTTCTAAAGGTAAATATTCATTGCGTTTAAATATATCAACTTTTTCCAATTTTAATAACATTATTAAATGGTTGTATCTTATAGGCGAGTCAAATTTATTAAACTATCCGAGGCTTAAAAAAGCCTCAGCGAGTTGTCTGTAAATATGGGTCTTGTAGTTCCAAACAAAACTCGACTAATAGACAGGTTAATGGAGCCCCCGCAGTCTTTTTCATATAGTTTCCATCAGCAAAAAAGGAAACCGAAAAATGCTTTTCAGCGCAGGAACAATTCAGGGTCTTGTACAGCTATAGTAATCATTTATTATTTTAGTGATAGTAAGATTCTTTTTTTCTCAATTACAGCCGTTAAATTCCTTTTTAGAAAAGGTGCAAAATAAGTGTTGATGCAGCACTTATATCAAGATCCTCTTGAGCAATACTTTGGGAGGCAGCGATGCTCGGGTGGTCGAAACAGTAATCCTTTCATTGGGTTGTTTGAAGCCAGAATGGATGAACTTGAAGCCTTATCTTGACTAGTCATAGAAGCGGTTAATGGCAATTCCAGAATTAAAAAAAATTGTTACATAATTTAATTTCAATTCAACTTGAAACATCTCAGTTTTGAAAAATAAAAAAATATAATAGTGATCATTTGTGAAACAAAATAATGCGTTCTTTTTCAGGTCGTTTTACAATACAAATTTAATTATGTAAACAAAATTAATTTTTATTTCACTAGAAATATCACTTAATCTTTCCGTTGTAACACTATTCTGATTCTTCACTCAATCATTATGAATAGGAACATTTATTGGGAATACATATTGTAGTGGGAAATTTCAGGATGAAGGTAAAAATTGTTGTAAAGTTCCAAATAGGGATTGCAATCCAGCAGGGTTTTCAATCCAGCTGGATTTTTGCTGGACCGACATCAATCCAGCTGGATCCAACGCCATAGCTGCACACCAAGACCTGGTCTCGGGCTCAGTCTCATCAAAATCTTTGTTTGGACTTAGTCTCGTCTCGGTCTCACAATAATTTCCCCAAAAACACGAGAGCTCGTCTCGGGCTCATAAGTTTTTTTCCTAAATACGAGAGCTCGTCTCGGGCTCATAAGTTTTTTTTCCTAAATACGAGAGCTCGTCTCGGGCTCATAATTTTTTTTTCCTAAATACGAGAGCTCGTCTCGGGCTCATAAGTTTTTTTTCCTAAATACGAGAGCTCGTCTCGGGCTCATAAGGTTTTTTCCTAAATACGAGAGCTCGTCTCGGGCTCATCAATATTTTTTTAAAAACGAGAACTCGTCTCGGGCTCATATTTTTTTCTCCCAAACACAAGAGCTCGTCTCGAACTCACAATTCCTCTCCCTAAACATTTGAGCTTGTCTCGGGCTCATACTTATTTATGTTACTAACAAGGGCTCGTGTCAGTTTCATAAGAATTTGCGTAACTCGCGGGGCTCATTACAATCTGTTAATATCTTTTTGAAGTTTTAATATTTTTATTATATTGATATATAAATTCTAAGTCAAACGAAACAGCCGGGCGACCAGGTCTGGCATTCTCTTCACTACAACGATTGAGTGAAATCACGTTATCCGAAATAGCCAATAACGTAAATTCCGTATTAAAGGGGCTCCATAGTTCGGTGGCAAAAAAAAAGAAAATTGAGCATGATTTTCATTCCCCAACCCCTCACTCGGCCTTGGCAGAGCTGCAGAGGCGGGCAGAGTCAACCGTAAATTTCGCACTTTACTGACTTTACGCGCATTTTGCCACCGAACTTTGGAGCCCCTTTAACCTAGTAGGCCAGAGCTCCCTTCAAGGGCGACACGGCCAACTGTGATCATGCGCTGTTCGCTCTTTAGCTACGACGCAAACAGCACGTAATCAAAGTTGGTCGTGTCTTTGAGAAAGAAAGCGTTAGGGCTACGGCCCATGTTTCTCTGCGCGGCAGCGCTCCCCAGTGGTCAAGAGGAACATGATCGTGCAAAAATGTAACCGTCTCTTAAAAATGGAAATGTCTCATATCGGGCTCGTTACAAAAGATGGTCTCAGCTCGGACTCGTAGTAACACACCATATTAAATTGGACTCAGCTCAGGCTCACAGCAATTTACTATATTTAAATGGTCTCATCTCGAGCTCACACAAATACGCTATATTAAAATGGTCTCATCTCGGACTCGTAGTAACACACCATATTATATTGAACGCAGCTCAGGCTCACAGCAATTTACTATATTTAAATGGTCTCATCTCGAGCTCACACAAATACGCTATATTAAAATGGTCTCATCTCGGACTCGTAGTAACACACTATATTATATTGGACGCAGCTCAGGCTCACAGCAATTTACTATATTTAAATGGTCTCATCTCGAGCTCACACAAATACGCTATATTAAAATGGTCTCATCTCGGACTCGTAGTAACACACTATATTATATTGGACGCAGCTCAGGCTCACAGCAATTTACTATATTTAAATGGTCTCATCTCGAGCTCACACAAATACGCTATATTAAAATGGTCTCATCTCGGACTCGTAGTAACACACTATATTATATTGGACGCAGCTCAGGCTCACAGCAATTTACTATATTTTAATGGTCTCATCTCGAGCTCACACAAATACGCTATATTAAAATGGTCTCATCTCGGACTCGTAGTAACACACCATATTATATTGGACGCAGCTCAGGCTCACAACAATTTACTATATTTAAATGGTCTCATCTCGAGCTCACACAAATACGCTATATTAAAATGGTCTCATCTCGGACTCGTAGTAACACACTATATTATATTGGACGCAGCTCAGGCTCACATCAATTTACTATATTTAAATGGTCTCATCTCAAGCTCACACAAATACGCTATATTAAAATGGTCTCATCTCGGACTCGTAGTAACACACTATATTATATTGGACGCAGCTCAGGCTCACAGCAATTTACTATATTTAAATGGTCTCATCTCGAGCTCACACAAATACGCTATATTAAAATGGTCTCATCTCGGACTCGTAGTAACACACTATATTATATTGGACGCAGCTCAGGCTCACAGCAATTTACTATATTTAAATGGTCTCATCTCGAGCTCACACAAATACGCTATATTAAAATGGTCTCATCTCGGACTCGTAGTAACACACTATATTATATTGGATGCAGCTCAGGCTCACAGCAATTTACTATATTTAAATGGTCTCATCTCGAGCTCACACAAATACGCTATATTAAAATGGTCTCATCTCGGACTCGTAGTAACACACTATATTATATTGGACGCAGCTCAGGCTCAGAGCAATTTACTATATTTAAATGGTCTCATCTCGAGCTCACACAAATACGCTATATTAAAATGGTCTCATCTCGGACTCGTAGTAACACACTATATTATATTGGACGCAGCTCAGGCTCACAGCAATTTACTATATTTAAATGGTCTCATCTCGAGCTCACACAAATACGCTATATTAAAATGGTCTCATCTCGAGCTCACACAAATACGCTATATTAAAATGGTCTCATCTCGGACTCGTAGTAACACACTATATTATATTGGACGCAGCTCAGGCTCACAGCAATTTACTATATTTAAATGGTCTCATCTCGAGCTCACACAAATACGCTATATTAAAATGGTCTCATCTCGGACTCGTAGTAACACACTATATTATATTGGATGCAGCTCAGGCTCACAGCAATTTACTATATTTAAATGGTCTCATCTCGAGCTCACACAAATACGCTATATTAAAATGGTCTCATCTCGGACTCGTAGTAACACACTATATTATATTGGACGCAGCTCAGGCTCAGAACAATTTACTATATTTAAATGGTCTCATCTCGAGCTCACACAAATACGCTATATTAAAATGGTCTCATCTCGGACTCGTAGTAACACACTATATTATATTGGACGCAGCTCAGGCTCACAGCAATTTACTATATTTAAATGGTCTCATCTCGAGCTCACACAAATACGCTATATTAAAATGGTCTCATCTCGGACTCGTAGTAACACACTATATTATATTGGACGCAGCTCAGGCTCACAGCAATTTACTATATTTAAATGGTCTCATCTCGAGCTCACACAAATACGCTATATAAAAATGGTCTCATCTCGGACTCGTAGTAACACACTATATTATATTGGACGCAGCTCAGGCTCACAGCAATTTACTATATTTAAATGGTCTCATCTCGAGCTCACACAAATACGCTATATTAAAATGGTCTCATCTCGGACTCGTAGTAACACACTATATTATATTGGACGCAGCTCAGGCTCACAGCAATTTACTATATTTAAATGGTCTCATCTCGAGCTCACACAAATACGCTATATTAATATGGTCTCATCTCGGACTCGTAGTAACACACTATATTATATTGGACGCAGCTCAGGCTCACAGCAATTTACTATATTTAAATGGTCTCATCTCGAGCTCACACAAATACGCTATATTAAAATGGTCTCATCTCGGACTCGTAGTAACACACTATATTATATTGGACGCAGCTCAGGCTCACAGCAATTTACTATATTTAAATGGTCTCATCTCGAGCTCACACAATTACGCTATATTAAAATGGTCTCATCTCGGACTCGTAGTAACACACTATATTATAATGGACGCAGCTCAGGCTCACAGCAATTTACTATATTTAAATGGTCTCATCTCGAGCTCACACAAATACGCTATATTAAAATGGTCTCATCTTGGACTCGTAGTAACACACTATATTATATTGTACGCAGCTCAGGCTCACAGCAATTTACTATATTTAAATGGTCTCATCTCGAGCTCACACAAATACGCTATATTAAAATGGTCTCATCTCGGACTCGTAGTAACACACTATATTATATTGGACGCAGCTCAGGCTCACAGCAATTTACTATATTTAAATGGTCTCATCTCGAGCTCACACAAATACGCTATATTAAAATGGTCTCATCTCGGACTCGTAGTAACACACTATATTATATTGGACGCAGTTCAGGCTCACAGCAATTTACTATATTTAAATGGTCTCATCTCGAGCTCACACAAATACGCTATATTAAAATGGTCTCATCTCGGACTCGTAGTAACACACTATATTATAATGGACGCAGCTCAGGCTCACAGCAATTTACTATATTTAAATGGTCTCATCTCGAGCTCACACAAATACGCTATATTAAAATGGTCTCATCTTGGACTCGTAGTAACACACTATATTATATTGGACGCAGCTCAGGCTCACAGCAATTTACTATATTTAAATGGTCTCATCTCGAGCTCACACAAATACGCTATATTAAAATGGTCTCATCTCGGACTCGTAGTAACACACTATATTATATTGGACGCAGCTCAGGCTCAAAGCAATTTACTATATTTTAATGGTCTCATCTCGAGCTCACACAAATACGCTATATTAAAATGGTCTCATCTCGGACTCGTAGTAACACACTATATTATATTGGACGCAGCTCAGGCTCACAGCAATTTACTATATTTAAATGGTCTCATCTCGAGCTCACACAAATACGCTATATTAAAATGGTCTCATCTCGGACTCGTAGTAACACACTATATTATATTGGACGCAGCTCAGGCTCACAGCAATTTACTATATTTTAATGGTCTCATCTCGAGCTCACACAAATACGCTATATTCAAATGGTCTCATCTCGGACTCGTAGTAACACACTTTATTATATTGGACGCAGCTCAGGCTCACAGCAATTTACTATATTTTAATGGTATCAGATCGGACTCGTAGTAATACACTATATTAAATTGGACGCAGTTCAGGCTCACAGCAATTTACTATATTTAAATGGTCTCATCTCGAGCTCACAAAAATACGCTATATTAAAATGGTCTCATCTCGAGCTCAAATTAAATGACCACAACTTTTTGGTCTCTTCTCGGGCTCGTATCATTCTCACAATAAAGCCTGGGCTCAGTCTCAAATTGAGCTCGGGCTCTTAGTGTGAGACGAGCCCGTTCAGCTATGTCCAACGCGGATCCAGCAATTTATATATTTTTCAAAAAAACAAAGAATTTTATCAAAAATGCCCAACAAGTTAGAAATATCATTGCAACATAATTTACCATAACCCTAAGCACTCGGCCCGTCTCAAAAGTAAAAACAAAATTAGGAGTTGGAGAGAAGAAGCCCCATACATGTACATACAGAACACACGCAACATTCGCCCATGTTTGAACACAAACACACAATAAACAAAACATTACAAAAACACGAATTCGAATACAAACGTTCAAAAGCTGGATTACACTAACCAAAGATAATTTAAACTCGTACCCTAGATTCGAATACTGAGAGCTTTCCCATTGACGGTTTTGTTACGAAGCGTTTACCCTTTTCCGGCACGTGACCTCAGAAAAATCGGGCTCCATCGGTTGTGGCACGGCCAACTTCGATCACACGCTGCCGCTCTATATAGCGCGTGATCGAAGTTGGCCGTGGTTGCGGTAAGGCGCAAACCATGGAGCGAATTTTTTCTGAGTTCCGGCGGGAAGTGGGTAAACGCTATCGGCAACGCGCGAGAGAGTGATTTCGAATCTAGGGTACGAGTTTAAATTATCTTTGCACTAACAAGGAAGTCAAAACCGTCGTTACGGTGGGGGCGTTAACGTTAAAAAAATATATCAGATGATTTTAGCCGTTACACCGGTTTTTCCCTGGTGAATCTTTTCCAAAGTTGATGAAACTGCCGACGCGGTGAATACACTTTGCCAACAGTCACACCAAAAATTGGTAAAACCCCTCCTCGGGAACTCTATTATGGTAAAGTCTTATTAGAAGTAGGAGCTATAAAATATTAGTCTTGAAGTATTTTAAAGGATTAAATCAATCACGTTTGTATAATTTGAAACGCACGTGGGTTGGGGTTTCTATCTACAACAACTAGTTAAGGAGATTCTTGTTCGCATAGGAATAAGACAGACAATTACAAATAAACCCGACTATTGTAAATACTGGCCACTAGCTACATTTTATTAAATATTAAACCACAAGAGGTCTTTTTTAAAACTTTTCTGGAAGTACAATCTCAAGAAACAAATGGTATTGATGGTCTTGTCTCACGCAGGGCCGTAGCCCACCTATCGAAGCGGCAACGTTTACCATTGTACCATTCGCGGCGCGCGAATCGCGATTCACGTGCCAATTATTTAAAAGTTAATTACTTGCGAATCCGCATCGCTGGATCCAGCAGACCGAGAAATGCGCTGGATTCAGCTGGATTTCTGGATGAGGGATCCAGCAATTGCAATCCCTAGTTCCAAATCAGGGTCTCCATTTAAAAAATTATACATTGAATTATCGTCAATTTAAATTGTACTTCGAGATGAGCTTGAGCTGTTATTTGTTTTAATTTCTGGAATGTGAATGTTGGGAATTTCTTCCTTAGTTGGAGATCCTTTACTTAATTTGTTTTTCTTCAGAGGAGATTCTAGCTTTTCAGTTTTCCTCCTGTGATTTTTTTATTTCCAATATTTTCCACTACAGGCTTTCGTGAGATGAGTTTCGTAGACTCTTTGGACTTTTCCATGATACTCTTTCGTAACGCTTAATTAGCTTTGAGGGCTTCTTTGGTTTCATACTGATATTGCTGTAATATGTCCCGGACTAAACGTTTTCCTCTAGTATTTACAAATGCATCCATAAATAATTTTGGTTCATTTAGCTTCTTGAAAGTATACTGTAGACAATGGTATACAGCACCTAAATAAATAATATCATAAAAAAGCATTTTTTTAAAATAAGAAACAAAATAATAAACTTTTAAGATGAAACACATGGCTGTTCAAGTTTTCTTAGGCCAGAGAGCCGAATTTCAAATTGGTGCTTCTAACGTCTATCGTTTAACCCCGCCTGTTATTTCAATCAAGTGGTTTTAAGATAGACCCCGACGCCACGAAATTTTTATCGGCGGCGGCGAGCCGGTCAATTTTAGTCGGCGGCGGCGGCTCGAACGGCGTACGCCGATTTTTTTGTCGGCGGCGGCGTTGACTTAAAGGGAATATAACCTGCAAGGCAATCTTTATGGAAGACCCCTTCAATTTTTCAAGTTTCCCTCTACATTGGCGCCAAATTTTTTTAAAGCCAAAGGCAAGAGCGGCCACAGCTGCAAACGTTGGTGTTCCACACCAAATACCTGAGGTTATATTCCCTTTAAAATACCACGGCGGCGGCGCCGTGAGCCGGCGTTTCTTTATTAAGAAAAATAATCTTATACTAGAGAGTAAAAATCAACCTACCTGTGGTCCTACTACTCGTTTAATTTATTTATTCCGAGTATAAGCTTTTTTTTACTTACGCTAGTTTAGAATAATAATTAACAGCATATAATAATTCAAACAAATCATTTTTTTAAGTATCAGCTACTTTATGTAAATACTACATTTGGAAAATATATCCTATGCATATCCAATTTCCGTCTTCATAACGTTGCAATTGTCCAAAGTAATTCCAAGCTTCGCTACTGCTGATTGCAGAACTTATTTTATGCAAATTACTTTCAACTCCCCACGCTTAAAATCAAAATCTCTAACTTTATTACTCATTACTCGTTTAATAAAGTAAAAAAATACAACGTCTAATAAAATAATACACAACCTTTGACGAAATAACGATACGCTGACAAGGAGACTACCTGAGGTGTAACACACCAATTTTGTTGAAACTCGGGGGTTAAGTAGGCCTTAATAAATCATCAAAATGCCTAAAAGGAAAAGTTTCAACGGGCATTAGTTTTGCCATGGCAACCAAAAATGTTTTTGACAACACAAAATGAAAATTCCTTACCGAAAAAAACATTCGATTTTTAAAATTCTAAGAGTGGCCACTTGGAAAATTTTCCAAAAAATTGTAATTTTTTAAAATGCAAAAGCTAGAAAAAATTTATCAAAATTTTATCAATTTTTTTCAATTTAATAAAAATGGGTAAAAATGCAAATGATTTGATAGAAAATTAATAAAAATGGATTTTATTGATAAAAAATCTTAAATGTGATAAAAATCCATTGTGTTTATCAAATCGATCGAATTTTTACTTATTTTCATCAAATTGAAACTTTTTATCAATTTTATTTTATTTCGTCAATTTTGATCAATTTTTTAAAATTTTTGCATTTTAAAAAATTTAAATTTCTTGGAAAATTTTCCAAGGGAATTTTTCAAAATCCCATGTTTTTTCGGGAAGGAATTTTCCATTTGGTGTTGTCAAAAACCTTTTCGGTTGCCATAGCAAAACTTCTGCCCGTTGAAACTTTTCCTTTTGGGAATTTTCATGATTCATTAAGGGATACTTAACCCCCGAGTTTGAACAGAATCGGTGTGTTACACCCAATGAGGTAAAATAAATAACGATCCAATCAAATATGGGATTCATGGGACACGTTTTATTTGAGTAGGAGAATTAGGCTAAATTTTAAACTTTTTAAAATCGTTTTGGCGCCATCTGTTTCTATAAACAGACACTTTTGCAAAATATGTTAAGGTTTAGTTTTCCAATAACACTATAGATGGCGCCCACACGATTTGATTAAGTTCATTTACTAGGCCTAACTCTCCAAACAGTGTGAGAAATAAGGTACTATCACACGCCAATCGCCAGTTTAAAAATTAGCTGGGCCAGTTTAAAAATTAAATGCTTTGGTTGTTTGTGGCCCTGGTGATCACTTATTTAATTCAAAGTTTTTTCCCTTCAAGATTTAGTTCATTAAAAAATTACTATATTAATCCCTAAAATTGTTTGGTCTTTGCTTCTATGCTTTGTGGTTGGACTTGTATCAATTGTGTGTATGGGTGGATGACAGGGCACTGCCTTCTATAATACTAGGCCTAGAAATGGTAGCTACGTCCATTTTTTAAGCGACATTTTCAAACTGGTTTGGGGTAAAAAAAGTTAAACGGCTGCGGCCAATCAGCATTCTCCTGTCACTGGTGGCTTCAAAACAATAAATGTATTTTTTTAATGGATTAAAAAACCTGTAGAAGATCCAAGCTTATTTTTAAATATTGTTTTTTACTAAATTTTCATTATTTGTTAAGAGAAATTTAAGTCCTATAAATTGAATTAAAGTGTATTTTCGCTATTAATATTTAAAGTTTTCGCGTACGTTTAAATTTACCGCACTTTCCCTACCCAAAAAATCGACCTCTATCGGATATTTCAAAATCGCTACTGCCACCCCCTTTTTTTCTTACTTCTAGGCCTAGTATTATAGAAGGCAGTGGACAGGGTTTCGTGAGTCTATCTACTCTACACTCTACACACAGTATAGAAGAAGCGAATTTAGCAGTTAGCGAAAAGAAATATAAACAGTAGGCTTGTTAGGGTCGGGTCTATAGCACATATTGTCAAGAATAGATAATTTGACTATAAATTATGAAAGCCTGATTTTGAAGGTTAAAAATGGTAAGTGGCCATTGGCCAGTTTTTTAATTAAACTACCTAGGCTCTACTGGCCACAGGTCCAGTTTAAAAAAAATCCTCATTTCTCACCCTGTCTCCAACTCAACAAATACTGTCGTGCAAAACGGTAGGTCCTGGAAGGTGGATTTGGATCTCTATTTATTCTACCACATTGGTGCAACCGGGAGAACTTCCTTCAACTTTTGCAGACGACGAGGGAGACGAACGAGCCTAGCGAGGCAGCGACTGCGAGCATGGCGCTATATAGCGTCCAAGCTCCGAGGCGAGTGCACGAAACACACAGACGGGTTTGAGAAAGGACAGTTTGTTTTGCATTTATAGGCCCCTGTTCCACGAGCTAACGCTCATACTACAGGGGCGGAAATACAAAGACATGAAAATCCATGTCTACAGAGAGGAGTAAAAAAGGTGCAGGGAAATAAGCACAAGGCTCAAAGTAGTGCGCACACAGAATATTTGGATTAACACCATAATAGGTGAAGTGGTGAGTGAGAAACTCTTGTTCTGAAAGTGTAAATGAGTAGTAAGTGAAAATCACAATTAAGGCAATCGAAGATTGCATGCAAAAAGTTGAGATTTAAAAATGATGCAGGTGAGAAACCGGCTAGCATCTAATCTGAAGAGACATCAAAGTCAACAGAAGGTGAAGCAGGAGCGGCAGCAGGGTTCCTATGTAAGGATATAATTAGGTTATAGTTAGAGAGTAGAAATTTCATTAACCTAGAGAAGGTAGTAATGTTATTTTTGTTTAAAACGACTGTGCCAGCGTCGTTAACAAGGGAGCTACGAAAACGGTCAGTAAGCGGGCAATCCTTCAAAAAATGCGTGGCATCCGCATTTTGAGAACCACAAATACAAGAAGGCTCAGCGCAGTGACCGAGCTTATAGAGATAGGCCGGGAATTTGCCATGGCCTGATATCAATTGGGAAGAGAAGTAGTTAATGTCAGCAAAAAGATTGCCGATCGAAGGGATAAGAGAAAACGTGTGTCGGCCCTTATCAGAGGTAGTCCACTGGATTTGCCACGTAGAGTGGCTAGAAGTACTAAGACGACCTTTAATAAAAGTCCTAGTAAGGGGAAGGCTTAGCACCCGGCCAGCTCCAAGTGCCGCCTCCTTAGCTGGAGCGTCAGCGCGTTCATTACCAGTGGTACCTACATGGGCCTTGACCCAAGAGACTGAAAGTAAATCAGGGCCAATGTCCCGGATGAGAGTTTTAATTTGAGAACCCATAACGTTCGTTGTGTTTGGATTCCTCAGAGTCTGTACAGAAGACAGACTGTCAGTATAAATGGAAGTTGGAGAGACGATTTGCTGCTCTTGAACCCAGAGGAGGGCTTGATAAATAGCTAGCAGCTCAGCTTGAAAGACGTCAGCTTCAGGGTTTAAATGGAAAAGGGCCCGGTGGACCCGAATTCCTTGCCAGTATACCACAAAGGCACAGCCAATGCCAGCATCCGATTTGGAGCCATCAGTAAAAATTTCATACCACTGACTCCGAGGTTCGGTAGTCGGGCATGGGTAGGCAATCCTGCAAGCAGGATGCTCGTACCAAATGTCGTGTGGTCTCAACAGATTTGTTGGTGTAAAGGTGTTGTGGAGGTGTGTTGCCGGGGTGCCAATGGTAAATAGACGGAAAACAGTCGCCTCTTGACTAGCAATGAGGTCGACGGGAAGAAGACGAGCCATAACAAGAAGGGCATCGGTGGACACCGTCCTGTATGACTTAGTGATACGAAGAGCAAAAATTCGCTGAATGCTTCTAAGTTTTTGAATCATTTTGACGTTGCCTGATTCACGCCACCAGGCCCCGGCAGCATAAACGATGATACGTTCAACACCTCTCGTGTAAATACTGCGAAGAGCTACCCCATTGACACCCCAGGTTTCGTGGGCGTACTGGGCGATGTTCTGGGAAAGAGCAGCAACTTTATTTCTGACATAATTTAGATGAGGAATCCAATTCAAGTGATTATCAAGAATCACGCCCAGATATTTAAAAGAGGAGACATGGGAGAGACGATCCTCCCCTAGTTTGAAAATAGGTAAACGGGCCGGGGGACCCAGTCCCTTAAAGGTCATAACCTGAGTTTTGTCAGTGGAAAAAGACAGCTTTTGAGTCAAGCTCCATGTGTTAATAATGGCAAGGGCCTCATTGCCCTTGTCCTCGAGTAATCGCCTTGAAGAGGCGCACACAATCAAGCCCGAGTCGTCGGCAAAAGCCTGAGACTCGCAGGCAGGCGGCAGTGGGAGACGTAGAAAGGAGTTCATAATCAGATTCCAAAGAACAGGGCCAGCACACGATCCCTGAGGGACACCCTTACTGATCTGATGCGAGATGATACCTTGTGCGGTGGTGATACGGGCTGTACGGTTATTTAAAAAACTAGCAAAACATCCGTAGATGTTCGCTGGGCACTGAGTACGCTTAAGAGCCTGAAGGATTGCCGGCACCCAAGCATTATCGAACGCACCCTTAATATCAAGGCAAATTATGGAGGCATAGTCATGTGTGGAGTTGCAATCATGGACAATCGAGACTAGATTGCGGATAGCCTGAGTTGTGGATTTGCCATGGCAAAAGCCATATTGAGTTTCATTGATTAGAGAATTTTTTACCAGAAAATGGTATAGGCGCTGTGTAAGACATTTATCAAAGACCTTACCCAAAGTGTCCAACAGGCTGATCGGACGCATAGAGGACGGGAGACTAGGGTCCCGACCTGGCTTGGGGAGCAAAACCATCTGCCCGTCGAACTGCAGTAAGAGCCGGGCGAGAACGCATCTTGTGCGAAGCCAGCTTGTATGGGATGGTAAATGGATCGTTAGCATCCACTTTTGAGCAAAAGTCCCGCCAGGAGGACTGCTTGGAGGAGTTAATAAGTTTTTTATAAATTGCAACTTCTTTTCTGTACAAAGTACTGCATTCGTGGCGACGAGCAGGGTCCCTGACCGTTTGGGCACGTCTACGACAAGCACGAACCTTACTTCGTTGAGTGGTCAGGGAAGAATTCCACCAAGGGACCGAACGGAAAGTACGAGCCGATGTGGTCTTCAAGTGACTGTCACAAATTCTGTTAACGGTCGTAATGTAAGTGTCAATAAACTCATCAACTTCGCCCACAGAGGAGAGCGCGTTGTTAGAGATATCTGCCAGGGACGACTCAGCGTCTACCCTAAAGGCAGGCCAATCAACATTTTTTAACGAGTATCTTCGTTTGGGAATCTGAAAATTAGAGTGAATGGTGTCACCAGCACCAATGTCAAAGGTAATGTACCGATGATCACTACCGGAGCAGTCAGAATTCACGACCCAATTACACAGGGTCGGCGCAAGCGTATTAGTAGTGATAGTGAGATCAATCCAACTCTCGCCTCTAGTGGAGGAGAACGTAGAAAGGGATGACTGAGTGTTGTGCACATAGAGGTCGTTACCATTGAGGAAATCAATAACCAGATCACCACGAGGATCAACAACAGGGGAGCCCCAGAGGGCGTGTTTAGCATTGAAGTCGCCAGTAATGCACTGGGACTGATTAGAGTACTCATGAAACAGATTAGTCAGAGAATCGAGTATCGGAAGCAAGTCCTGGGACGGAGGACAATATATACTGTAAAATATCAGGTCAATACCTGGGGCCGCAATATGGATAGCGGTAATGCAAGGAGTGGAGTATAGGGTCACCACATCGTATGATGGATTCAAAATAGCAATGCCCGAGAGGGCCTCAGCGTGATGGCAGAGACGACTTGAGATGGGAAAACCCAAAACCTTGCCGTCACGAACCATAGGCTCCTGGAACGAAAGAACATCAATTTTATGATCAAGAATGAATTGACGTGAAAGTGCAGTAGCTGCACGCCCATGTCCAAGATTAATTTGTGCGCAACGCATAAGTGCCAACAAGAAGAGAGTATAAATGAAAGGATGAAAGGCCGCCTATTCAGACGGATCACTATAATTCGTGCGTTGTTTGCGGAGTTCTAATTCTCTCTTGAAGAGAGGACAGTTGGTGTCAATAGACCTATGGGTGGTCTTAAAAGAAGTGCCTCTGGGGGTGTTGTGGGATTTACAGGCGCGGCAGCACTTGACCGTCGCCTTACAGTAGTTAAAGCCGTGCTCTTGGCCGCACGAGGTACAAAATCGAGTTGCAGAAGTACAGGAGCTCTGAGTGTGCCCTAACAGGCAGCACTCGAAACATCTGGGTACATAAAAGTACTCCTTGAGCGGACACATGGTCCAATCAAGGTGGACCTTGCCTTTCTTTAGCAAAGTCTGATAGGCCTTCGGGGAGGCATCAAATACGACATTGACGGTGTCGTTCTTCCCGTTTAGTGTAAATTTGGCGACGAGATCATCGTCGTCCAACGCTAACTCGTTCTGATCACGAATTATGCTTGATAAGTCAGCCTTATCAATGGCTTTATCGATGCCAAAAATTATCAGCTTTGGACGAGCCAAAGTGGGAGTTGCAGTCGTAACTGTCTTTTTCAATGCTTTAGAGATGTGCACTGAGTGCCTAAATTTATCGGCGTCAGCGGCCGAGTTGCAGCGGACTACCAGACCGTTGAGGCCTGGTTTAATGGACTGTATACCAATTTTCTCCTTACGAGGATCAACGGCTTTGCAAATGGTGGTTTTTAGAGCGTCAGCGGTCACAGCTGCGTCAGTTGGGGTGACCAAAACCACGTGGTCATTTGGGAGCAAGCGCGGCCAATCTGGTATAGGAAACCTTAACCCAGCATAGCCCGAACGTCAAACCACTCCCTGAAGCCCCCCACCAACAAGGCGTAACCACTAGGGGATCAGTCACTTCGGTTGGGGTCTCACCTCCGGAGCGAGCTGGACACAGGATAACTCAACTGCGCCAACGGCCCTTTGGGTCAACAACCACCTTAAGCTTCCCACCATGCAAGGCGTGACCAAATGGGAAAACTGGGTCGCGTTTAGTCTGGAGTCGGGGGAACACATCCGGTTTCTTGCGTTCGAAGACCCACCAGTCCCCGTCAGCTTAGCCCCAACCCACGCTAGCCCCCTTACCACGGCAAGGAACGACCCTCAAGGGGGTTTGAGACAGGATAATATTTTCGTTGAAAACCGCAAAAAGCACGTGGCAGGATTTTAGACAGATTTAATCGGCGTCAAGCTGGAAAATAATCGGCAGCGGCGGCGGCGGCGCGCCAACTTAATTTTCAAATCGGCGGCGGCGTTGAAAAAAAATCGGCGTCGGCGGCGCGCCGGCGCGTTCTTCGGCGGCGTCGGGGTCTATTTTAAGAGCGACAATTCAACCCCCAATTGCCGCTCCCTATCTAAATTACCTCTGCAACCAATAAGAATCTAGGAGAAAACGGAGTTGACACGTGACAGGAAGTTAACCTGGCCAGATAATCTCGACGCGACCGTGTGTTTGAGCGAAATGCCTTTTTGTACTGTTTAAGGTAGGAGCTACCTCTCCCTATCTAAATTCTCTCTGCTTCGACGTTCCCTCCGGAGGTTTCCCCACGTATGATTAAATCTTATGTATAGTTAAAAAAAAATTGGAAATAAATACGTTAATTTTATATGTATTTTGATATTATGCGCTAATACTGATTTTATGTTAGCCCTAGCGCCATCTATTTTAATAGAAGTGGTTTAGTTTATCTTTATTTTTGTTAAGATTGTCGCGAGTCCTACTTCACTGCACAAGTTTTCTTGCAAAAACCAATTTCGGCGACTGAAAGCTGTGAAAATATTCAAGTTACTCCATAAATAAAATTACTCGTAATTCATAAAAGAAATACCTCTACTACTATAAAATATTCCATATTACATTAATAAAGGTAGTACTTTTAATTAATTTTGTTCTATTATGGTTATGAGAATGCATATAACCATTATTAGATTTAACTCAAATCATTAGAGATTATTGAGCTAAACCTCGGTCACGAAAAAATCTTTTCTTTAAAATTCAACACGTTGCGGATAAAACCGGAGCACCTAAACCACAATGGAACCTATTTTCTTTTTCACATAAACTGAACCATTAAATACAAAGTAACTTATTTTCACACCCAGAAATAACTAGTTTTATAACAACAGACAACGTGTCAGAATAATGAAAGTAGGAAAGATATTTTTTAAGGTGGAGTAGAGTACCGATGAAGCGGAATTATTTTATGGGCGTAACTACGGAGTAAAACATTACAAATTGCTTTTAAATAGTGTTGTTCATTTTTCGGCGAAATATAGAATACAAAAAGTTCATAGTGTTACATTATTCATCAGTTTAATGCTAGTTAGAGTCTAGACGTTATTTTACTTATAGATTCGAAAAAATTTGCAAACAATATTTGATTTATTTTTTTTCGTATAAATACGGAAAAGTTTCCGGAAAAAAGGCCTCGGTCATTTTCCGGAAAATTTTCCGACTGACACTAATTTTAAATTTAAATAAAATAACGGGAAAAAAGTCAACAACTGTGCGTTGTTTTCACACGATTATCCGTTAATAATATTCCTTCAAAACGTATTTTCTACAATTTAGCCTAACCTACAACCGACGACGAAATGCTTGTTTTCTGAATATTATGTCCGATTCTCAATATTGGGTGGAACCGAGTACCTGAGGACGAATATTTTAATTGGTACTATTGCATTGCTCAAATTAAGATAATGATGAAATTAACGTTAAAAGGTATAATCAAAATACCACCGATTTTAAACTTTTATTGTTTGAAATTATTACAAACATCGCATTAACAGTTAAAAGGCACCTAAAATCTTATTTAAATAATTTCCTAACCAAGGCCTGGTTTAAAGAGTTTTCGCCCAATCCAACCCACTGTGATTATTAACCATAAATTAGACAAACCACGAGCTAATATTGCAAAAATGCTGACACCCAGGCACTCATTAAGCCATTCTTAAATGCGTTTAATGTTATCAAAATGTAACGACTGGTGCCTTTTTCAATTTGAAATGGAATGAGAAAACCATAAAGTAAGCAACTCGCATAAAGTGGAAGGCCTTCCACTCTATGTGAGTGGGTTACTCTATGGAGAAAGCTTAGTTATTTCTCATATGTTTTCCTTCAATTAGCCTATTTTGTTTCCGTTATTTGCACTAAATTTCCAATGAATTTCCCTGGTTGCTCTGATGTTAGTCAACGATATTTAATTTCAGGAGGGGTGGCCGCCGAATCCATTTCGTGATTGCTAATCTTGGAATTTGATTTCGTTTAGGTCTTGAAAGGACGTTATAAACCGTCCCAGTCGTAGCAGCGAGACAGATTCATAAAATAAAAGAGACTTCGCGGAGAACTTCAAGCGTGGAACAGTAAAAATGAGCAGCCACGAAGAGAAGAAACACAAGTGCACTGAGTGCGTCTTTGCCACGAACATAAAGGGAAATTTTATTGTTCACAAAAGAAAACATACCGGCGAGAAACCTTTTCAATGTGACCAATGTAATTACGCATCTGTACGAAAAGCCAATTTGATTTCGCACAAAAGAGCTCACACGGGCGAAAAACCCTTTCAATGTAATCAATGTAATTACGCATCTGCACGAAAAGCCAATTTGATTTCGCACAAAAGAGCTAACACGGGTGAAAAACCCTTTCAATGTGACCAATGTAATTACGCATCTGTACGAAAAACCAATTTGATTTCGCACAAAAGAGCTCACACGGGCGAAAAACCCTTTCATTGTGACCAATGTAATTACGCATCTGCACGAAAAGCCAATTTGATTTCGCACAAAGGAGCTCACACGGGCGAAAAACCCTTTCATTGTGACCAATGTAATTACGCATCTGCACGAAAAGACAATTTGATTTCGCACAAAGGAGCTCACACGGGCGAAAAACCCTTTCATTGTGACCAATGTAACTACGCATCTGCACGAAAAACCAATTTGATTTTCCACAAAAGAACTCATACGGGGGAAAAACCTTTTCAATGCAACCAATGTAAATACGCATCTGCACGAAAGATTAATTTGATTTTACACAAAAGAACTCACACGGGTGAGAAACCCTTTAAATGTGACCAATGTAATTACTCATCTGCACAAAAAAGTATATTGACTTCCCACAAAAGAACTCACACGGGCGAAAAACCCTTTCAATGTAATCAATGTAATTACGCTTCTGCAAGAAAACCCGATCTGAATTCACACAAAAGAGCTCACACGGGCGAAAAACCTTTTCAATGTGACCAGTGTAGTTACGCAACTGCAAGAAAACCCGATTTGAATTCACACAAAAGAACTCACACGGGCGAAAACCCTTTCAATGTGACCAGTGTAGTTACTCATTTACACACAAAAGCCAATTGATTTCCCACAAGAGAACTCACACGGGCGAGAAACCCTTTCAATGTGACCAATGTAATAAAACATTTTCACGAAAGATTAATTTGATTATCCACAAAAGAACTCACACGGGCGAGAAACCCTTTCAATGTGACCAATGTAAATACGCATCTGCACGAAAAACCAATTTGATTTCCCACAAAAGAACTCACACGGGCGAAAAACCCTTTCAATGTGACCAATGTAAATACGCATCTGCACGAAAAATCCATCTGAGTACCCACAAAAGAACTCACACGGGCGAAAATCAATTCCATTGTGATCAGTGTATTTATAGATCAACACAAAAATCCCATTTGATTGCCCACAAAATGACTCACACGAGAGAGGAAACATCTGGATGTACCGAGCACGGATGCCGGACCAGATATCAAATAGAATTTATTAACCACGAAAAATCGCTTCACGCTCTGAGGGCAGGGTCACACAAGTGTCCAATTTTCGACCAGAACCTCGCCACGAAAAGCAACCTCCGAGATCACCTTCGAAGCCATGGTCTTTCTGAAAACCAATCTTCACAACCACGGCTGTTTGAGATACTTTTTCGTCAATGGGGAGTTAGGTCTTGCTCGGTGCAGCTACGACGCGTCACAAATAAACAGATTCAATCTGTCACAGAAAACCCCGACTCCGCTCACGTCGTACAATCCAAAGTGTCCGACCCTGACGCGTACCCAACCGTGACCCTACCCGTTAAGAAGGAAGTGGTCCTTGGCAAAGAATGCCTCCCAGTCGATGTCAGCGCCATCAAACTAGAGCCCCTTTATGACTTCATGGAGCTTGTTGGTGTTCCGTCAGTCGTCAAACTAGAAGAGTTGGGATATCGGCCAAATGGGGATAACACGAACACTCTTGTCAAGGTTGAATGCGGTTCTGAAGAACAAACGTCTGAAATTTAGAACCCAACTTACGAAACACGTGGTTTTTCTCATTTTAATCTCACATTTTTATTGGTTTCCAACTAGTTAAGACATATTCCAACACGTTTTGCCGTTTTTTATTTTTTTCAGACATTGTTCATAAATTGAACGAAATTGCTAGCTTTTTTTCTTACTTAAGTATTCAGTTTTATTTTGAACCAAATGAAAGGGTTTTCCTTCCGATCAGTCCTTTAAGAACTCAATTCCTGTTTAAGAAGACTACATGTCAAATGCGGTTCTTATGAATTAAACCTCCCAATTTAGAATAAAACTCACGAATGTTTCCCACGTCGCTCTCCAGACTCCTTTGGTTTTCATTTCCATTGAAGAGGAAAGACACAGTCAATAAGAACGGAAATCGGAGTATATTAAATCTTAAACTACAGAAAAGTATCTTTAACATCAAACGATAATTATATAATATAATATTATATAATTGGTTTACATTGATCAAAAGGTTTGTAAACACCAGCGTTTGCGTAACCGCTAATTAATTAATAGATGCTTTGAAAAAACCTATTCTCAGGCCACAAAGGAACAAAATATTATTCCAATAAAATCCAATGAAACATTGAAAGGAATCCAACTAATCACTCTTCTAACATTAAAGAACAATTTTTACCAAATTTAACAAAGTCATCAATCTTATAAACAATAATTAGATTTATGAACATCGAAATAGACTTCGACCTCAAGACTCGAGCTTAAAAATTCATTGGAAGTTGTCCGGAAAAGGTACTATTTTTCACGCGTCCAATATCGCATACGGCCCTCGAATAATTTGTGTTTTTGTACTGAGTTTTATTATTATTTGATATTTTATTAAATAAGCTTCTATCGAGTCTGCCTTTTGAGTTAGCAAAACAAACATTTTTTTCAAGAATTCTCAACATAACTTGGTTTTCATTCACCAATTAAAGATTTGAAAGATAATTTTTAAACAAGAACTTTTATTTATTTACTTATTAATTTAAATGCTCATGGAGTTAAGCTGTTTATACAAAATTAAAATAATAATAATTAGCTAGGCCCCAGTCATCTAGCGACTTTTGAAGCCATTAATTCAGGTGGCCGGGTTACAATGCGGAGGAGGGTGGTGGCAAGCCCTTCATGCCACGCGAGCCAACAGCTCCCTACACTAACTATTACCGTTAACCTCTACAAGTTTTTATGGGAAGGTGAAACAGAAGAACTCGGGGAAACCCCTTTTAACCAGTGGGGAGAAAACTTTCAAACCATGCGCAGAAGGAATGGTTCCGATTTTTCATCCAGTCCGCAAGTTGGAAACGAACCCGGCTCCTTTTGCTGCGAGGCGAAAGGGCTAACCGCTCCGCCACCCCACTCTAGCCCCGACACCCCAGCTAAGGAATGAAAATGGGCTATTCGATATCAAGTGAGTAGGTCATGCCACCATGGGTTCTGGGATTTTAGTGAAATTTGGTACACTTGGTCGATACTTCAATGGATGAACTTTGGGCAATTTGTAGGCCAAACATTTTAAAAATTAAATTTTTTACGGGCTTTTAACCAAAACCTACTTAATTTTAGATTAATATATATCGTCAATTTCCAAAAACGGTACTCCTTGCTTAAAGGGAATATAACTTGCAAAGCAATCTTTATGTAAGACCCCTTCAATTTTTCAAATTACACTGTATAGTGGCGCCTAACATTTCTAAAGCCAAAGGCCAGAGCGGCCAGAGCTGCAAACGTTGGTGTTCCACACCAAATACCTGAGGTTATATTCCCTTTAAATTACTAATAACTCCTTATAAACTTTATATATTCTCTCAGAAAATTTCAATTATTTAAAAAAAAATTATTTTGGCATACTTCCTTTTTATACTAAATTACTATAATCATTTACTTATGAGTGCCTTATGTTAAATTTGCAATACGTGTAGAGGCCGCGTGGTGGCGCAGCCATCTAACTAGGTTCTATAAAAAAAACTGATTTCAGAGGCAGCTATTTCAAACCGCCCGTTTCCAACTTAGCGTTCACTTACTCTGTTTGAAATCTCGCTGCTCTTGCGTCATCTCGTTTTGTATAGTTATGGTGATACTTCTTACTTTTTGGTAAGTAGTTTTTGTTTAATTTTTTCGTTATAGATCTACTTAAGGGCAAAATCCTATTCCGGACGGCACAGATCATCGTCGACTTTCCCGTTAGGCCCAATGAAAATTCTTGCGTCGAGGCTCGGCGTCGCGACATTTTAAGCTTAAAAAACCAGCTTCTCCATGTTCGTAGCCTAGGGCTAGTTTTCACTTAAAGGCTGGCATCAGCCTCAACTTTTCCGTTAGGCCTAATGTTAAATTTTTGCGTCGAGGCCCGTCGCGACGTTTTAGGTCTAAGTGAAAACCAGCCATCCTTTTAATCTATCAAAAATACACACCATAATAGGCCAAAACTATTCGCTCGCTTTGGGACGAAAAGTGTACACCTTTTACCCCAAACTACCAACTTCTTCCATACAGTAACAGCCAAACGGTATTATGAAGTTGCTCGCTATTTCCTAAAAAAATACTCAAAACTAGCGAACAGTTTTCGCCTACTATCTCAATATTCATCTTTTATCTAACAGGCCCAAAAATATCTGTCAAATTCTTTCTATTTGGATAATTCGTCAACAAAGAGATGTCTTTCTCTCTCTAAAATGGAAGTTACAAATTCGGATTTACAAGTCTGTTCGGTTGGCGAAAATATCCATCAAGAGTGCCATGAACTAACTCAATGTAGAAAACGAGGAATTTTAAACTAGAACCTGAGAGTCAAAAACTTGTTTCTCAACGATCTGGAATTGATTTGAGCCATTTGCATAAAATATGTTATCATCATCATTCGCTCCTGTTGAACAAATTTCAGAGACATTGCCGCGACCCTTTTCACGTACACCGGCGGAAATCAATTAAAGGTAATTATATAATTGATTAAAATTTGGGCTCAGCGATATGGTTAAATGCACCGCTCGATCGTTTTATCCGTATTCAATTTATATTGATTTTTCCCGCAAATAAACAATTCTATAATCAATTTTATAAACTTTTAATTTAACTTTGTCACTACATTACTTAGAAAGATTACCGGTCAAGATGTAATACCAGGACAAAAGCTTTGTCGAAATTGCTGTATTACCTTCGACACTCTCATTCTTCCAGTCAGTCAAGTTCAAGTATTCCTGAAGTTGAGTCACAACGCCTAGAGATCCATGACATGGAAATTGAGCAATACTTTAGTTAAGATTAATACTAGTATATTGTAACTTCACGCAGTAGGCCAACATCAACGTGCAGCTTATGCGAAGTGGAAAGTAGAAGGCGCAGATCTAGGAGTGAAATCCAAGATTTGAAAAGCTCTAAAATTACCTGATGAAATAAGTGAACAGAGTACATCAAACAGTGAAGACTTAGAAAGATTAATTTCGGAAATGAAGGATAAAGTTTAAATTCGCCGCAACAAGACAAATGCAAAAGATAAAGGCTGGTTCCTTTGCCATGGTCCCTTTCAAAAATCTGCCAAGAATTTAATGTTAGTAAACGCACTGCCCAAAAGTCGCGTCAATTGAAATTAGAACGGGAATTCTTCGTAATATTTCCAAAAAGAATGGTCAAGCTCTTTCCGAAGAAACTGTAAATAAAATTATTTCATTTGACGAAGAAGATGAAATGTCTAGAATGTGCCCTGGGAAAAAGGACTTCGTGACAGTGCGTCTTGATGGTGTCCAAATCCAAAAACAAAAATGGCTTTTGCTCTTAAATTTAAGAGATATGTGTATTCAGTTTAAAGAGACACATACCAATTCGAAAGTTGGGTTTTCGAAGTTTTGCGAATTACAGCCTTATGGTGGTGTATTACTGTCGACTCTAAAGGAAGTCATAGTGTTTGTGTTTGCGAAATTCACCAAAATTTGGAAACTGTTGGCTGTGGCACTGCCAAATATGTTGAATTATAATGATTTAATGCGTCAGTTTGTTTGTTCTACCGAAAATAGACAATGCGTGCTACATCGATGTGAAAATTACCCTGGACAGGAGTATCTCAACAACTATGTTCATCACTTTTTACCGAAAATGGAGTTGATTTAGGCGATGAAATAACTTTCAAGCAGTGGATCAAACAAAATGGGCGAACGAAGCTCCAAGTGCTGACACAAACTGTAAATGACTTTGCAGAACGCGTCACTCTCTCAATGGAAAAAGCACTTGAGCACCATTTTGTCGCGAAATCGCAATCCTCGTCTTCAAAAATAATGAAAGAAAACCTTTGAAGAACTCATGCCTTTTGCCGGGAACTATTCTTTTGTCATTCAGGATGCAGTAGAAGGCTTTCATCGGGAGAACTCGCAAACTACACTTCACCCTTTTGTAACCTATTATCGGTCAATTGATGACGGATCAATAAAGTGCATAAGTTGTTGCGTTGTAAGTGATAGCGATATTTTGAAGCGATTTCAGCTTCAGTTAGCGATTTCGTCTTTTAAAATGGCGGTCTTTAACCGAAAGAAGAATTTGTTGAAACTGTTGTTGTTAAGAAAAAAAGCTTTTATTTATGCAAATTATAATCTTCATGAACGCGAAAAGTAAGAGAAAATATACTTCAAAACGCTGGTGGAAAAACCCTATTTGGGAAAATAGAGCCACGGAAGGAGATTATGAAACACTGTTAACTTTAATTTTTCTACAAATGAACATAGGCTTATAATAACCTATTTTAAATTTATATGTTTGCTTAATTTTAAGCTTCAAAACATACACAAGAATGTCCCCAGAACAGTTTGACCATTTGTTGTCCATTGTTGGTCCCAAAATAAGAAGAAAAAAAAAAGATTATTCGTGAACCTATTCCAGCTGGCTTGAGACTGGCTCTCACATTGAGGTAAATATAAAGTTTGTTAGTTACGAGAAAATTAATTTAGCAATAATTATTTTTTTTGTTAGATATCTGCATGCGACTGCCATGAAAATTGTTTATGGTCTCTGGCATTTTAATTTAGAGTGGGAAAACCAATAGCTCACAACATAATAAAAGAAATAACAAAGGCTCTTTGGGAATATATCCCTGTATTATCCAAATTTCTTTTCATATAATGCAAGGAAAAGTTAACTTTTAAATTAATTTAGATGCCCAACGAATATACTTCTAAGTGTTTCCTCGGAGTTCGAAAAAGTCTGGAATTATCCATTATGTTGCGGGGCAGTAGATGGTAAGCACGTGATGATCCAGCAACCAGCAAAAAGTGGAACTCAGTTCCACAACTACAAGGTACTTTGTGTTTCCATTGTTATAGCAAAATCCAATATAATCTGCTTTTAGATGTCCACCCCTTATATTTTTATTTAGGGGTTTTAAAATTCTATTGTTTTGATGGAAACTGTCGATGCAAAATATCGATTTATAGTTGTTGACGTTGGGGGTTATGGTTCTCATTCTGATGGGGGAATATTCAAGTTCCCACCATTTGGACAATAAGTACAGAATGGCACAATTAATTTTCCACAAGCATCGTATTTACCTCAATCTATGATTAAATTACCATATGAACTATGGTTATAAAGAAAGACTTCGTTAAATTTGCATATACTTAAAACTTTATTAAGGCTTAAGCCTTAGTCTGACTAGTTTCGGCTAGCTTAGCTGGCCATCTTCAGAGACAATGAATTTCAAATAACAACGAGCAAAGTAACAGCTAGTACAACGGTCAAAATCAGGGTCGAGCGCCTGCGCGCCATCCATCGAGATTCAATTAACATTCGTAAATTCTTAAAATTAACATTTCACACATTTATATTTTTTAATTAAATTTTATACAATATTAGACTTCGAATATTTAAGGATTATACAGAAACTAAACAGTAGCTAAATTATGTTTTATCTTTTAAAAACGTATCCCAGATGGCGTTGTAATAATGCCCAGGAGATTCGTTTAGTGCGCTATTATCAAAAAGGTGTTTTTTAAATTTCGATTGATTCCCGTACTTCTCTTTTAAAACCATTGGAAGGTTGAGCTATTAATTTAACGTTTTCCCAGTCTATTGCGTGTTTGGTGCGAAAGGCGTGTTTAGAAATGGCAGAGTTTTCACAATTAATTTTAGTCATGGAATTTCTTTTATGATCATTTACTCTAATTTTTAAGTTTCTCTTGGTTTGCCCAATATAGGTTTTCTTACACGAACACATAATTTTATACACACCTTTCTTTTTCATTTTATCTATTTTGTCTTTACCTTTATTTAAAAAATTACCCAACTTATTTCTGGGTTGCCACCCTATGCTTAATTTATATTTCTTAAAAATATTATTCAGTTTATCCGATATGCCATGTACATACGTTAATCCAATAAATTTAAATTTTTCTACATTGGCCAATTTTTCTCTTTCTAGTTTGCTTTTGATAGCCTACCGATTTTTTTTGTTAAATGATAGCTTTATTAACAGTTTTAAGGTTAAAGCCTCTTTCAAGGGCGATAGATTTAATGTAATTAAGTTCAATATTTAACGCATTCTTGTCAGAACACAATTTTAAGGCTCTAAATATTAGCGTTTGGAACACACCAATTTTTTGGGACATAGGGTGGCATGATTTGAAATGAGGTACGCTTGATACACTGCATGACTTCCTAAAGACGGTGGTACTTAAATAGTTATTATGTCTGGTGATTTTAATGTCTAGGAAAGGGAGAGTATTATTAATTTCAAATTCATGAGTAAATTGAATATTAGGGTCAATGGTGTTTAAGGTCTTTAGGAATTCAGGAAATGTATCCAAGCTACCCTTCCAAACTATAAAGATGTCATCGACATAGCGAAGCCAAATTTTAGGTTTTACAAATTGAATGTCATGGCCAGCTAAGCTAGCCGAAACTAGTCAGACTAAGGCTTAAGCCTTAATAAAGTTTTAAATATATGCAAATTTAACGAAGTCTTTCTTTATAACCATAGTTCATCAACGCATATAGTACGGCGAAACTAAATATAAATATGTTAAATTACCATATGTTCTACTTGGTGATGAGGCATTCCAGTTGTTACCCAATTTTATGCGGCCTTTCCCTGGAAATAACCTTGATTCAGAAAGAAGAGTTTTCAATTATAGACTGAGTCGTGACAGGTACGAAAAATACCAGTTTTAAACTAATTAGGAGATTTCTGTGGCGGAATTGTAATTTTTTGAAGGTTGACTGTAACCTATAAGGAATGGGTCACCAAGCGGTTCTCAAAATCTGTTTTAATTATGTGAACAATAATAATGAACAATTTGGGGCAGGGTTGTAAAAAAAAACTTTTATTTTAAACTAGTGTTGGGTCCAAACTGATATGATATCGGTATCAGTTACCGATATGGTGATTTTACTAATTAACCGTTTCGCATCGAAAAATGTTTTTGAAAACACAAAATATTAAATTTTCCCATTGAAAATAACATGGGATTTTGACCTCAAATTGATCAAAAGTTGATCAGTTTTGATGTCAAAAACATTTTTCGTTGCCATGGCAAAACGGTTGCCCATTGAATAAATTCCCTTTAGGATTTTTCAAGTTACATGAAGGTCTACCAATCCCCCGAGTTTGAACAAAATCGGTGGGTTACACAGTGTAAGGAGACATCCCGAAGTATAAGTTACACTTCGGGATGTCTCCTTGTTAGTGAAATTATTTCTCTGAAAATACACAGTTAGTTCTTTAGCAACTTCTTACGTGTCCAGTTTTGACATTTGATTTAATAAAAGGTCCTGAAAATCAGCTTTCTTGTTTTTTTGCTGGCTTTGATGCCGGATTGTTTACTTTTGAAGTAGAAGCAACTTCATTTAATTTTTCATTAGGTTCACTCTTTAACAAAACAGGTTCATTAAGCGTGAATTCCTCATCTCAAATTGCAAAAATCTTAAATAAATAAATTAAAAACATATCTATAGATAAATTAGAAACATCTCTATAGATAAATTAAAAACATCTCTATAGAAAAATTAAAATAATATAACTAATAGATTTAATATCAAATAATAAATCAAGGGGCTAAAAAAACATAAGTATAATTTCATTTTATAATTGGATGTTAAATTTATTAGAGTTTTATTGTTTTAAATATTTCTATAGGGATATGGTTTTTGAAATAAAAATTAAAAACATATCCCTTTAGAAAAATAAAACAATATAGGATATCTCTAATTTAAAAATTTTAATTACTTGAGAACAGTTCAATTTGGATTCATCGTTATCAGCTTCACACATATTTATAACCACATTATCATCAAATGTTTGAGAAATATAGTTTGAAGAAGTTCTGTAAACAATAACAAAATGTTATTTAAAATCCAAAGTTTTGGATTTAATGGTTTCTCACTCTCGACGAGAAACAACATCTTTCAAAAACAACATTATTTTTAAAAAAATGCCATTTTACTGAAGAAAATGCCTCTTCGTCAAACTCTAGTCCACTTTTTGTGATTGTAACATTTTCGTAGTGAGTTCTGAACTGATCCACTAGATTCTTCCATATCTTTTTAACTTCATCAACTATAATGAATAATTTTTTGAATTATCACTACAATTTACCGCAAAATAATATAGAAATTTCATCAATTTTTTTTAATATCCTCCCAAGCATAGACATAGGAACTATACTTATACCTAGACAAACTGCTGGATCTACGAAATTGAGGCCGGTTTTGAGCAATGGCGCTTTGTTATGCGTGATATGGACAAAATTACGTGGCGCCGCCTACGGGTTCTACCTACGCTAACTATACCTAGGCTATAGCCTTGACTCTACTAAAAAAAGTAAGTCAGCTGTCAAATGTAAACAAAGGAAGCATGGAGGAATGTACCAATAAATTTCCAAATTATATAATGAAATGTGAGTAAATATTAATGATATTTATCTGTTAATGTAAATTAATATATTAGTTTTAATATTAATATAAATAAATAAAATAAACTTCATAAATAATAGGAATAAAAATAAACAGTGTCTGAGTATTTGGCCATTGACATTGCAATCAAAGGATGTAAAAGGGAGGTATAATTGTGGAAGGGATTCTACACACATTGTTAAAGGATTAAAGAACTCTTATTGTCCTTGAAAAAGTATTAGCTTGGTGAGTCTTTTTCGAATAGCTTCTTTCTTCATTTGATCGTTTATGTCTCTGCTTATTTTCCTCAGCCTTATGTTAACGTATATATTGTTAATCTTTTTCATCAAACATATGTTCAGTAAGAGTTGGAAAAATATAGTCTGTTACTAACTGGCGCAGAACCAAACATTCTATTTTTAAGTCAATGTTTTTAGCCACAGTTTCGATTGATCCGAAGTATCTCACTGCCTTCTCAGTCAAGCTACAAATCTTGAGAACACTAGCTGTCGGATGACATAATCCACCATTGTCCTTTAAAAGGAGTAGAAGTTTGTTTGGGTCCTCCTTTGCATAGCTATGACTTGATAGTGAGTTATGCCTTTCGTCTAAAGCGTGTAAACATGTTTGGCATTTTAATGCTTTTCGTAATTTCTTTACAACAAAACCAGCCATATAACGGATTATGTTTTCTCGAAAGATGTTGGATGTTGATGTTTCATCAGTAAGAAACATAATAAAGTCATCCATTTCTTCCTCTAGAGATTCTTCTTCAATAACTCTAAGTTCGTTGGTTGGAACTGGCACTGAGTGTTATCCAAAGCAATTACGTTGCCACTTTTTGATGTTTCAATTTTAGTAACCAACGTGTTTTTGTATGCGGCAGTAAAGTTTCTACAAGTAGGATTGTTGTTCCAACCTACGCGCTGACGAATTGTGTTAAAATATAACTCTAAAGGGTCCAGCGAAAGTTTGTAAGTTAAAAGGTACCTTAAAAAATAAACAATGGTTTACAAAATCTGATATTTGCCAAAGAATTTAAGCGTATTTAAAAAAATATACACTTCAGTGGTCCATCAGGGGGGAACAATGTACTTCTCTCCAATGTCCAAAACACTGTGAATTGTGACACCAAACCAATAATGGCTGTCTTTCTTTGGCTTTTAAAAATCAAGTTGCCTTCCAAGTCTGTTAAATTGAATAGAAGTTCTTTAGTCTTCATTATGTCACGTTTGGTTATTTCAAGGTTGGAAAGCCGAATTGGTGCCTTGTAACCCCTAGCCCATGGATTTCGAGAGTTCAATACATCAAACAAACTGCAAGGAACAGTGAGGTCAGATATGGTGTCAAAATTGTTTAGAAAAGTTGCAAAAAAATTGTTTTTTTGTAGATACCGATCAATTTTTGATATAAATTTAGATGTTGGCCCGCTTCCTTGAAACACTGGATCACCAGCCTCTTTCAAAAATTCTATGCTTTTTGCCACAGAACTGCTAACTGTTTGTGCGGCCAAGTTGACTTTTTTTGAGTTTTAAACTTAATGTGAAATTTTGATAATTTGTTAGCCAACGTTAATCCTTCATATTCTTGATAGCTCTGAAGGATGGCAATATATGCCCATTCGAATTTCTAAATATTTACATTAAATGTTGTTCAATTTCCTTGATAACTTTTTAAGGTGAATTTCTCTTACTTCACCAGTCCGTTGGTGAATCAAAACATCGTAAAATTCCCATAGATTTCTCAATAGCAAAATGGACAACTTCACCTGGATCCGCTAAAAAATATATAACATTGTAGTCTTGAACAGATTATGTTCACCATAAACATATGAAAGTTTTATGATTAAGGTAGAGTGTTCCATGGTAAAAGATTTACTTGCTGTCCATGAAACACTTTATGGAAAGCTGATTAGGTAGAATTGTTTATTTTGATTTATTTTTTTGTCCAAAGGTACTTTAATACTTTCATTTATCTATGGCAATCACAGAACAAATTCAGTTTGTTTTTACCAGGGTTGGGAAAACTGTATTGAATAAAATCTTCCGTTATGACAACACCAAGAGATTGAGTCATGGAAATGTTACTTCTAAGTCCATCGCATGTAAGAGCAATACATTTGGCCCCTGTTTTATAGATTTGAAAGAGACACTCTTTTACCAAATTTTTTAACAGATGGCTAGGAGTGCCATGGACGAAGAAATATCCGACAGGGACTTTCCAATGGCAGATGTCGCAATTTCATCAGTATCTTGGGTATCGTGATCCAACCCCAAATTCACATAACCAGAAAATTCCTTCCCAGTCCATTCGGTGTGTTTTTTAATGGACATTTCATCCAAAGACAGTGCTACTAGCAGCGGGTAATCAAATTTATCAACCTCATTTTTAATGTAGGTGAAACTTTCAGCCGTGAAGCCTGGTTGACCATTGACTTTGTTCGTCCATTCACGAAGTGTGTTGGGATGAGGTAAACAAAGATGTTTTCTCAAGAAATAGTAGGCTTTTGGAGAATAGAAATGCACCGTCATAGCAAAGCTTCGAATCAGCTGAGGGTATTTTTGTTTTTTTCTGATTTTTTGGTCCTGTTTGATGCAAAAATTTAAACAATTCAATTGAAGTTGGTCCGAATCTTTCCTCAATATCCAGTGCATTTTCTTCTAAGAGAAGATTTTGTTTCTTCATTTGAGGAAGTACGTGCTTGAGGGAAGAAAGTTTTAAAGTTTTGCGTTTCATGGCTTGCTTGGTAACTTTAAGTTTTTTTTAGAGCTTGAACTCTATTTCTCCTTTGGGTTAAAGTCTTTTGGAACATAACATAATGGGTAGATGTTTGGCATGATTTCTATAGGGAAAAATTTAATTTAATTCTAATTTTAATATTGTGCTATACTTTTATTTTACCTCAACAGTTTTAATTTATTTCTTTAGCAATTGAGGATTAAAACAGTACACTACTGGATTCCTTGAAATATGTCTACAAAATTGACAAAACAAATTCTAAATAAACTTCACTAGGTAAGTATTTAAAATTTCTAACTACCCACATGATCGTGATTGCTCTTTGCATTTTCCAGTGATTTTTCAAAGTAAACACTTTCTTGTACATCATGCATACATTCATCTTCAGTTCCATTAATTTGGATAGGTTCATCGCCAATCACTATAGACTACAAAGTTTAAAAAATATTAACCACGGTATATGTAGATCTTCCAAGCTTACTCTTTTCAGAAATAATTTTATATTTATTATTAGGGCAACTATTCTTACTTCCGAGTGTTTATCATCGTTGGATAGTATGTATAATTCAAGAGCATAGAAATCTAGATCTGGCTGCTCTGACACACTTGGAGACGCTACGACATCTAATATTTCCGATAGCTGGTTACTGGAATCAAACTGCAGGGTATCTGAAGTTTCCATTGCTTCATGCTTGCTATAGCTCCGCTACAAAGTCGTTTATTATGTATATATACCTATTTCACTAACATTATTAAACACTGAATTATATACTTTTGCCCCTGTTTCATTAATTGTTAGATCACTTTTTTCCCTCGCAAAAACCGAAGGAATTGAGTCTTCCTTAAGAATTTTCCGCGTGAGATCTTTCGCGTTTTTGCCAACACGATAATCCGATTCTTTAAAGTGTTTTCCACAAACAAAGTGATACTTTCCGGGTATTAAGTTCAATCGATTTATTGCCTTAAGCCATTTTGAGCACAAGTTTAAGTTAGATTGAGGTAATCTTTATTATAAAAAATGGACAATACAAGGTTTTAAACAAAGATCTGAAATTGTTATGATAAAAACAAGAAATTCTTGTGAAATGGTATTTTTTCCTTTGGTGACCGACTTTTACAATTGGGAACCACGCAAGTTTGTACCATTTTCAATTGTTTGAAGTTTAAGTTTACGTAAAATATTTTATTTTGCGTTGTATTTTACCAAAAACTAACTTTATTTTCGTAAATTAAACAATTTTTACAAGTCTCGGTAAGCCAATACGTTTTTGCGCCACGGAATTTTGTCCATATCACACATGAGACGCGCGCGGGACGGAAAACCTGGCACAAAACGCTAGTGCCTTGAGATTCTACGATACTCCGTCTAGGTATAAGTATAGCTCCTATGTCTATGCTCCCAAGCTAATTGTTTCAGGTCTCTATTTCTATAATTTTCACTCCTTTTGTCCCATATCTGCGTGAAGTTTTTAACCATTTCAATTAGTTTTTCTTTTTTTTTTCAATTTCTACGCGTTTTACTCCAGCTTTTATCTCTTTTAATAGTTTCTTCTTTGATAATGGTTTTGTTTGTTTAATATAAGCTGTACTTTCCATATTGAAGAAAACACGATATAAAAAAACCGAGACAAAACTGCGGAATCTAATTAAATACAACGCAAATAATATATTGTTTGTACAATGCGGTTACGAGACGCAAAACCTTTCGATTCATATTGGTGAGCTTTCATTGGCTGAAGCCTATCACGTTATAAATCACGTGAACAACGTTTCGCCAAAATCGCCTAGCGAGACGCGAAAAAGTCTACTACGGTTAGAAGAGAGTGCTGAGTTGCTGATCGCGATTTTTATCTCTGTCTTATAGCTTTCCCCCCTCCCTGTCTTTTAACGCCAGGTGCGAACCCCAGTTGGCGAGTGGCGCCTAGCGATTTTTAAAAAATCCCTTTGTTTCCGCTCGTGTTTTAGCTTAATATCATTTTATTATTAATTTTATCATGTTAAGCCGCCGCCGGTACTCGGTATTTATTTATCTAAGCCAACTAACCAAGTATACTGTTGTATAATGAACACGAAGCTTCTGTACTATAGGCCTTTATTAAAAGGTGGGTAAAAATGGCGACCCTCCCAGCTTGGATTAACTCCAATTGAAAATTCCATTTTCGGCCGAAACGACCGTTATTAACCTCGTAACGGCCCGATTTCCCAGTATCACGCGTTAACAGGGATACTTATGTCTGTTCGAAACACTTTGTTGGTGAAAAGGGGCCCTAAATGGGTTAGAGTGTGCAATAACTGGTGGCTTTACCGGGGAGTCGGGGTCCGGCTCTTGTAACCCATAAGGGCGGTGGCGCACTGGGAGATGTTAGCTCTGATCAAATGGTCCTATCTCCACCTCCGCCTTCGGTCAGGTTTGGGCTGGATACTGAACTTCGGTTCAGGCTTACGGAGAGGGTCCAGGCAAACTGGCCGCCTCGGCGGATTGGGTAGCCTGCTGTGGGGCGGCGAGCCTCCATATGCGGGCACGGCGGTCCTGTTTCCCGGCCTTTTGGGGCCCACCGGGATCTCCGGTGCCAGCTGTGCCGGGTTACTTGGGCTGCTGTGTGCTCGTCGTTCCCCTTTAGGAGCTCTTTCCAAAGGGTTTGGCTCCTTACCTTCATAGGTAGGGTGTCGGCTGGAGTTGCTATAGCATCCATTCTAAATCCCACTGCTGTGTGCGAAGTGGGGATTGGTCCACCCATTGCTGCACCTTCTGCTGGGTTGAGTGGCTTGCGTCAAAGGTGAGACCATCAGTAGTGGGGTTCTGCTACCCATGCTGGATTTGTCACCTGTCCGGGCTTGGGGACGCTGGCGTAGGGCACTATGATGATAGGCCTCCGGTGGTATGGTCTTTGTTACTAGGTACACCGGGCTATAAATTCTGACACACTGTTGGTGAAAAGGGACCCACTGCAAATTTCCCTGATCCAATAAATGATCAAAAGGTAAATATATTTAGTGTCTTGGTGATGGAAATAAATGATAATAATTGTAACTGCATTTAAAAGGAAAATGTTTCTATACTGAAACAAGTATGGCATCCCCCACAAGAATCGGTGAAACCTGTATATGTCCTCAATGAACAAAATCGAAGTTTAAACCAGCTGGACTCAATGAAATCACCAACTATAGATTCAGAAAAAAATACAACTTTGCCTTTCAAAAAAGAAAATACAGCTTGCTAATCTTTACTGCCGATCCTAGATTCTAGTATGGAAGTTTCAGAAAGTGTTTTATTGCCTAGTTTTCCATTGATGTTTGAAGAAGCGAAGACCGCTTGCGAATTTTTAACATCCACTATAGACACCACTATGGAAACTGGTAGCCAACTTACTGTCTGAAAATGAATCATGACTCTTCATGAGACACGATCGTTCAATAGAGTTATATATACAAACGTCACACTATAAAATGTTATATAATACGTATTAAATTTTGATAGAAAATGTTTTCCCAGCCATTTAAAAAAAAGCATAAAAAGATGCGAACGCGTGATACTGATCATACTGTCGCTACTTGCTCTACGCGCAACGCGATGCACCCAGCTGGGCCAGCGTTCTGTCTCGCACGGACAAACGGGGAGAGGTACATTTTTCATAAAAGGGGTTTCTCGTTATCAATTATCGTCATCCCCCACACGGAGAAGACAAATTGAAGTGGAAGCTTCCGACTTCGACTTCGAGAAGTTTGGAGCGACTAGAAGTCACGTGTTCACGAATTGGGAATCCATTTCTCTTGATTCTTGAATTTTTTCAATGATTTTAAACAGGAACCACGAGAGCGCTATTCACCGCTCTAGACTATCATTCGATAGAACACGAAACCGCTCATATACCGAGCTCGCTAAATCTAGATGGCACTAAACTCTTTGCTCTCAAAATTTACCGAAGGGTAAGAAGAGTAGGGGAATATCATTAGGGAAACTTTAAAATACCAAAGATGGCGACACTAGCTCTTTTCCATTCGTTTTCCCTCTGCGGGATAAAGGTCCATTCGTTAACCGCCTGCTCGGGGATAAAGGTATCTGTTTCGAATCGAGTAATGTAAAAAAGTTCTATCATTTTCCTGACACGATAATTTTGCTAGGGCGGAAAATCGTATCAAATAGGGTGAGTGAGGGTAAGAATGGACATGGCGAAGTTTGGACACTTTTGAAAAATATTTAATTGAAAATTTATTCTTTGATGCCAAAGCGCAAAATTGGTCTCATTTTGAAGCCTTAAACATACCCTAAAACATGCAATTTATTACTAAATATTTACACCGCGACAGATTATACAGCAAGTCTTGAAATAAAACAACTAAAATTATCGAAAAAAATTCCTTGAAATTTCATTGGAAATTTCGTTTTGTGGCTTAGGAAATAAGATATAGCATGCAAACATGTAATGGTGAGATAAAAATAAATTGTTTAAGTATTATTTTAAGCAATTTGGCGTTTTTCTAGTACACGAAATTTATAATTTAATGAAGGTTTTGCCTTTTTTATAAGCATTTAAATTAACTAGTGCAAAGTTTAAGATTGGACAGCCTACTTTGTGATCAATCACATGTCGATTGTATTCAATTTTAAACGAAGTAGGATTTAGTTTAAAGTCTTTCCTTGAAAGGAAACTTTAAAAACAAGTTTTCATATTCAAATTTCCCGAGAAAGCAGACGGCTGACTGTGTACGGCTGTGCGGCTGGAGCTCTACGAAACACGTAGCTATGAGGCTGCCTCGCTTACATTGCTAGTGAAGGAGAGTCGAGGGGTCTGACAGTCGACACTCTTTCAAATTTCGTACACGCCAGTGATTTGAAAAATTCCAAATTTCAAATTACGTATTAAATTTTAGAAAATCTTTTCAAATTTCTCAAATGTTTTGGAAAATTTTAATTTTTTTTATCGATTCCAACAAATTTCTCAAATTTAATAAATCTTGTGAAATATGATGGTTTTCCGCAAAATTTTTATGAAATTTTAATTGAAATTTTAGCAAATCTTGAGAAATTTACAAAAAAACCCCGAAGGAGAAATTTCCAAAGATACCGTAAACTATTTCTGTGATAACTGGACACGGGAAGTATAATATGTAATATATTAATATTTTTATATATTAATATTGTAATATTACAATATCTACCCTTCTTGTCCATAGTTTTCCTAATAGTGTCCAAAGTTAGCACCCCCCAGGCTAATTCAAAACTATTTTGTCCAATGTTTGACTTACTCACTTCATTTCTTAAAATAATTATTGTTTTAAAAATTCACAAATTTAAATACCAAAAACCAGAATATATTAAAAATGAACATTCATTATTTGTATTTCAAATCGTTTTAAAATGGTCTACTCTCAATTTGTGTTTTTAAATCGAATTTTACAAAAAGTGTCCATTCTTACCCTCACTCACCATATCTTTCATTTTTTTTTAATTATTCGATTGAGCTATCTTTTCCTGTCCGCAAAACTATCAAAGATAGGAGCGCGCCCATCACTGCAGTCGTAATTCATAAACGGAATACCTCTACTACTATAAAATATTCCGTATTACATTAATAAAGGTAGGCGCAATACTTTCAATTAATTTTGTTCTATTATGAGGATGCATATAACCGTTCTTAGATTTGATTCAAATCATTTGAATATATTGTATTACGTTCACGTGGTCTGGCTCGGAAGCGAGATCCGTTAGGCAATAACAGGGAAGGGAAAATAGGAGATGGTTGGGCTGGGAATCGGAACAATGACGAAATTCAAATAAAAAAAGTAAAGATTTTTTAATAGACACTATCAAAAATTAATCGCATAATAAAACACAATAAAAGAAATTATAACTTACACATATATAGCGATTAGGGTCACCTCGAATTGGTGACATTAGGGGAAAAGAACGTTTAGATCGGGGAAATAAAAAAATGGTACCGACACTTGGTTTGAAAAGTTAGGAATGAGTTCTATCAGAGAGAATTTAGATAGGGAGCGGCAGCTCCTACCTTTAACAGTACAAAAAGGGATGTCGCCCAAACACACGGTCGCGTCGAGATTATCTGGCCAGGTTAACTTCCTGTCACGTGTCAACTCCGTTTTCTCCTAGATTCTTATTGGTTGCTTTTCTTTTGATTTTACGCGTATAACTGCAGCGCCATCTGGCAGCGGTATAGAGAACGTTTGATCATTTTCATCATTCTGCATTCTATCGAGCGAGCGAATTTAAATTTTCTCTGACATATATTCAAATTTGCTTACGACTTGGAAAGTTTATTTTCAAAAGGTAAATATTCATTGCGTTTTAAATATATCAACTTTTTCCAATTTTAATAGCATTATTAAATGGTTGTATCTTATAGGCGAGTCAAATATTTATTAAACTATCCAAGGCTTAAAAAAAGCCTCAGCGAAATGAGCGAATTGTCTGCAAATATGGGTCTTGTAGTTCCAAACAAAACTCGACTAATAGCGTTTTCCATTGGGAACCTCCCAGTGTGATCCAGATTGGTTGAATGACGTCACTGCTCTCTGTAGGAGGCGCTCAGAGGATTCGCCCTGGTAACTCCCAATGAAATACGAAACTTTTTCGGAGCACTTTTTTGGTTCCCTCCGACTCTTGAGATGGGGCAGCTGGGAGCACTCCGGGAGCACTCCGGGAGGGAGTACCTTGGTCAATGGAAGACGATCCTCCCTCTCGGAGTTGCCCCTTTTTTCCCAATGGAATACGATTTTGATTTTGGAGCACTCCGGGAGTGCTCGGAGGTTCCCAATGGAAAACGCTATAATAGACAGAGACCTTGGAGTCTTTTTCATATAGTTTCCATCAGCAAAAAGGGAGACCGAAAAATGTCAACGGTGGGTTCAGGCAATGTGGTCGAGAAGACTACTTTATCCGATGTTTCTCTATGAAAATGAAAACAATGAACGTTTGAACTTGAAGGTAAATGAAACCATTTTTTGGATGCTTCAAGAAAATAAATGTCATTCTTTAATTTTAGTGGCTAGAAAAAGACTTCATGAAATATTTAGAAGATTGGGAGAAAGATGTTACCAATTGGCCTGGAGATTTTGCCAACAGCGAAAGGAACAAAATGTTTTTAAGCGCAGCAACAATTGAGGGTCTACGAATGATTGGTACAGCTATAATAAACATTTATTATTTTAGTGAGAGTAAGATTCTTTTTTTCTCAATTACAGCCGTTAAATTACTTTTTAGTAAAGGTGCAAAATAAGTGTTGATGCAGCACTTATATCAAGATCCTCTTGAGCAATACTTTGGGAGGCAGCAATGCTCGTGTGGTCGAAACAGTAATCCTTTCATTGGGTTGTTTGAAGCCGGCATGGATAAACTTAAAGCCTTACCTTGACTAGTCATAGAAGCGGTTAATGGCAATTCCAGAATTAAAAAAAATTGTTACATAATTTAATTTCAATTCAACTTGAAACATCTCAGTTTTGAAAAATAAAAAAATATAATAGTGATCTTTTGTGAAACAAAATAATGCGTTCTTTTTCAGGTTGTTTTACAATACAAATTTGATTATGTAAACAAAATTAGCCTAAATTAATCTTTACATAACACAAATTGAAAAAAAATTATATCACTAGAAATATCACTTAATCTTTCCGTTGTAACACTATTCTGATTCTTCACTCATTATGAATAGGAAAATTTATTAGGAATACATATTGTAGTGGGAAATTTCATGATGAAGGTAAAAATTGTTGTAAAGTTCCAAATCTGGGTCTCCATTTAAAAAATTATACATTGAATTATCGTCAATTTAAATTGTACTTTGAGAAGAGCTTGAGCTGTTATTTGTTTTAATTTCTGGAATGTGAATGGTGGGAATTTCTTCCTTAGTTGGAGATCCTTTACTTAATTTGTTTTTCTTCAGAGGAGATTCTAGCTTTTCCTTCTGCCATTTGTTTCTTTCCAATATTTTCCTCTACAGGCTTTTTCTTTAGAGAGATTAGTTTCGTAGACTCTTTGGACTTTTCCATGAAACCCTTTCGTAACGCTTAATTACCTTTGAGGGCTTCTTTGGTTTCATACTGATATGTCCCGGACTAAACATTTTCCTCTAGTATTTACAAATGCATCCATAAATAATTTTGGTTCATTTAGCTTCTTGAAAGTATACTGTAGACAATGGTATACAGCACCTAAATAAATAATATCACAAAAAAAGAATTACGAAATATTTTAAATTAAGAAACAAAATAATTACCTTTTAAGATGAAACACATGGCTGTTCAAGTTTGCTTAGGCCAGAGAGCCGAATTTCAAATTTGGTGCTTCTATCGTCTATCGTTTAACTCCGCCTCTTTAGGGAGGTTACAAAAGCATCATACCGGAAACCGAACTGGCCTGTTATTTCGATCACGTGGTTTTAAGAGCGACAATTCAACCCCCACTTGCCGCTCCCTATCTAAATTCTCTCTGGTTCTATAACTTCTATTTTTTAGTTCCACATCTATATGTATATATAGAGTGGGACTATTGTTTTCGTTAGAATGTTGTGAAGTGTCGGCGTCGTCCACATTTGCAACATCTTCCATATCTTTTGAACGGGGTGACATAACCCCACCGTTTTTTCTAAGAATGCTTAATATGGTTGCCACTATCTGCACAACCAAGTTTCACGGGTTAAATTTAGTTAGCGGCGCTTTGCCAGCCCCTTCTATCCGACCCCCCTTAGTTACTTCTAAAAAAAATACGCACCTTGCAATTTTGGTTACGATTGACTTTTAAATTTCGTTTAAGTTTTAATCTATATTACCCGCTATACCTCTACAATGTGCGCACGTTTCAGCTCTGTCGTGAAAACAGGGGGCGGGCGCCCCCCTTTTCCGATTGTGAGCGTTGATTTACGCACGCTGATTATTACCCAACTGAGTGACTTAAAAATATAATTTCTTTTTTAAATTACGTATTTATTTTAGCTCTAACGGTTTGCCAGGTTTCGGTGTCCTAGGGAAATTAGGGGCCCTTGGGCGCCGCATAAACCACATTCCCGCTGACGTTCGTTTTTGCCTTACGCAGAGTGCGTGATTTACGTATCGAAGCCGCGTATGGCCAGAAGAAATAAATAAGTGTGACACTTAGAGTGCGTAATTTACGTATCGAAGCCGCGTATGGCCAGAAGTACCAAATAAGTGTGACACTTGCTTATCGAAGCCATGTATTGCCAACGCTATTCGCGTGCAATTTGAGGTATAACTTTGAAACTGGATGTAGTTATTAGGATGGTCATTGCTGATATTTTACCAGACTTAATTTTAATTTAACCAAGGCTTAGCATGCTTTGGCTTAATTTTATCGCTATTCGCGTGCGGTTTGAGGAATATCTTTGAAACTTGATGTAGTTATTAGGATGGTCATTGCTGATATTTTACCAGACTTAATTGTAATTTAACCAAGGCTTAGCTTGTTTTGGCCTAATTTTAACGCTATTCGCGTGCGATTTGAAACTTGATGTAGGTATTAGGATAGGTATTGCGGATATTTTACCAGACTTAATTTTAAATTAACGAAGGCTTAGCATTTTTACGCAGTCTTGACTGGATTTGAGATACGGGGCTCAAACTTTTTATACATTTAAGAAGCTGAAGTCTGACCCTATGTTTAACTCTTTTAACGCGCGCCAAGGGTTAGTGAGCGTATGCGAATTTTCTTCGTAGTTCCTAGTGGATTTGAGATACGGAGCTCAAACTTACAATACAGATAAAGAAGCTTACGTCTGACGTAATGCTTAACCTTTTGACACGCGCCAAGGCTTAGAGAATAATTAATTAATTCATCCATGTGGAACTAATATTACGGCCTTGGCCGACTTGTTGTTCTTCTTGGGGAATCTGAATATAGCCATTTCGGGGAGGGGACGAAAGTATTTTTAGGTGAGGTATTCTATGGAATTTTCCATTTAAAAAAAAGGGGGTCATGGAAATACACTTTTAAGAACCAATAATGGGCCGCTGAAAGTAATTATGGGGGAGGGGGAGAGATTCGAACAAGTTTCTAGGGATGAGACTCAGTGGCGACGGATTCGACGGAATTTTTATTTGGGCCTAGTTGGCGACTCCAGTTAAGGGGGGATGGAGAATAAGGAACTAACACCCCGTAGCTTTCGCTGTGGCCGCCATGTTGGGTATAATTTTTAACTGTTAGCTCCCTAGGGCCTATAGAGATATTTTAGTGACCACGTGACTAACTTCACTAATGCTTTTTAGCAAAGAGAAACCCCCACAACATGGCGACCGTTTCCACTGGTAAAGCTAGGGAGAGCAGACGACGTGATACATCTCTATAGGTAAATTTCAACGTTACGATTTGATGTTTTAGGGTTGGGCATCTTCACTTTCTGGGGATTCGAAGTTGGGGGGATGTTTGCCGACTACGAGGAAGACTTCGTTTCTCGACAAAGAAGGGATGAAACCAGGGTTGTATCTCGCAAACGGTAGATTTCGACGACGGATGGAAAAGACTCCCTTTCTGGGGATTATGCCCGACCGGAACTTATTCTCGCTAATGCCGAAAGTTCTTATTTTGGGGTTTCTTAAAATTGGAATTGCGTTTTGTGCCTATTGGCATCTTTTCCTGGGGATTTATTTGGGCCTTTTTTTTGCCTCTTTTATGCCGACTAGGGGTTATCGCGGAACGGAGTCCGAACTGGGGTATCTCTTAGGGTTAACCATTGAGGTACAGTGGCGGCGCCAGGAATTTTCGCGAGGGTAGGCAAACCAAATAAATGGTCCCCCGACCCGGAACCCCCCTTTTCTCAACGAAATGCTTCAATAAAATAAAGTAGTGATGTACATGACGAACAAAAAAGTTCTAACAACAGTAAAACGAGTCCAAATATAACAGAACTGGTTTTATTTACTAGGAGATACCTCAAAAATGTCTAAATACATTATCGACAATTGTTTCATTGTTATTTATAAATAATTTTATCTCTTGGGGCAATTTTGAGACCCTTTCTAGATCAATTTGGGGCCCCTTATAGGATGATTTTGGGCCCCTCAAAATTTTAAGGTAGGCAGTGGCCTACCTGGCCTACCCCCTAGCGCCGCCACTGTTGAGGTAAGGTTGTCTTCTTCCGAGCAACTGAGTTCTGGCTGTGTAGGTCTGGGTGTGTTCCTAGTTTTTGGTTATGGTTTTACAATGACTTCGAATGACTTCCATGTCTTTGATTTGTGGGGACTGTTGCTATCCTTTTTGAAAATCCCACCGCCGCTTCAATAAGCTTATGCTTATCCTTTCTCTCTCTCGTCTTTGGGGTGACAAACTAATATTTCCCTAGTCCCTGGGCATCTGGATAACTGGATCGGCAAGTAGGCTGTTACCGATGCAGTATTTCTAACGAAAATGAAAAATAACGTTGGTTTTTTATTCCTTTTATATTAGGCATCAAGTTTTTATTGTAATAAGGGAAAAATAAAAATAAACACAAAAATACTTAGATAAAATTAAAATTAGACAAAAATGTTTTTTCTTTTTTCTTCCGTCCAATGGCGCCACAGGGGTAACAATTGCACTAAACCTCGGTCACAAAAAAATCTTTCTTTTTAAATTCAACACGTTTCCGATAAAACCGGTGCACCTAAACAACTATGGAACCTATTTTCTTTATTAACATAAACTGAACCATTAAATACAAAGTAACTTATTTTCACACCCAGAAATAACTAGTTTTATAACAACAGCCCTAGGATTTTAAACCAAGAACAGTCAACGTGCCAGAATTCTGAAAGTAGGAAATATATTTTTTTAGGTGCAGTAGAGTACCGATGAAGCGGAATTATTTTATGGGCGTAACTACGGCGTAAAACATTACAAATTGCTTTTAAAGTGTTGTTCATTTTTCGGCGAAATATAGAATACAAAAGTTCATAGTGTTACATTTTTCATCAGTTTAATGCTAGTCTAGACGTTAAGTTTTACTTATAGATTCGAAAAAACTAGGCGAAAATGCCGCTTTATTTAAATTTGAAAACAATATTAGACATTTCCGATTCTCAATATTGGGTGGAACCAAGTACCTGAAGACTAATATTTTAATTGGTTCTATTGCATTGCTCAAATTTTAATTGGTTCTATTGCATTGCTCAAATTAAGATAATGATTAAATTAACGTTAAAAGGTATAATCAAAATACCACCGATTTTAAACTTTTATTGTTTGAATTTGTTACAAACTTCGCATAAACAGTTAAAAGGCATCTAAAATCTTATTAAAATAATTTCCTAACCAAGGCCTGGTTTAAAGAGTCTTCACCCAATCCTACGCACTCTGATAATTAACCAAAAATTAGAAAAACCGCGAGCTATTTTTTCCAAAATGCTGACACCTAGGCACTCATTAAGCCAATCTAAAATGCGTTTAATGTTATCAAAATGAAATTGAATGAGAAAGCTAAAAAGTAAACAACTCGCATAGAGTGGAACGCCCTTTGGAAGCGCAAGAAACATTAATCCTAACGGGATAACTTGTTTTTGATGCGTGATTAAATATAGTTCGAAGAGCGATGGTGTAGTTTTTAAACTTTTTAGAGTATAAGCTTACTTTTTTATCCAGATATTGTACATTAACTTTAGGCCTACTTGTTTATTTCACGCCTCGAAAACCAGACGTTGCGTACAAAAAGTGTGAACAAGTTTCTCTGATAGCCTTCCACTCTGTGTGAGTGGGTTACTCTATGGAGAAAGCTTAGTTATTTCTCATGTTTTCCTTCAATTAGCCTATTTTGTTTCCGTTATTTGCACTAAATTTCCAATGCATTTCCCTGGTTGCTCTGATGTTAGTCAACAATATTTAATTTAATTTGTCACTTTTAGAACGGGTGGCCGCCGAATCCATTTCGTGATTGCTAATCTTGGAATTTGATTTGATTTAGGCCTTGAAAGCAACGTTAGAAACCCTCCCAGTCGTAGCAGCGAGACCGATTCATAAACCAAAAGAGACTTCGCGGAGAACTTCAAGCGCGGAACAGTAAAAATGAGCAGCAACGAAGAGAAGAAACACAAGTGCACTGAGTGCGTCTTTGCCACGAACATAAAGGGAAATTTTATTGTTCACAAAAGAAAACATACCGGCGAGAAACCTTTTCAATGTGACCAATGTAAATACGCATCTACACGAAAAACCAATTTGATTTTCCACAAAATAATTCACTCTGGCGAAAAACCCTTTCAATGTGACCAATGCATTTACGCTTCTGCAAGAAAACCCGTTTTGAATTAACACAAAAGAACTCACACTGGCGAAAAACCCTTTCAATGTGACCAATGTAGTAAAACATTTTCACAAAAGATACATTTGATTATCCACAAAAGAACTCACTTGGGCGAAAATCAATTCCATTGTGATCAGTGTATTTATAGATCAACACAAAAATCCCATTTGATTGCCCACAAAATGACACACGAGAGAGGAACCATCTGGATGTACCGAGCACGGATACCGGACCAGATATCAGATAGAATTTATTTACCACGAAAAATCGCTTCACGTTCAGAGGGCAAGGTCACACAAGTGTCCAATTTACGACCAGAACCTCGCCACGAAAAGAAACCTCCGAGATCACCTTCGAATCCATGGTCTTTCTGAAAGCCAATCTTCACAACCACGGCTGATTAAGAGTCTATGCCGTCAATGGGGAATTGGGTCTTGCTCGGTTCAGCTACGACGCGTCACAAATGAACAAATTAAATCTTGCACCGACAACCTCGACTCCGCCCACGTCGTACAACCTGAAGTTCCCGACCCATCCGCAACCCTACCCATTAAGAAGGAAGTGGTACTTGACAAAGAATGCCTCTCAGTCGATGTCAAACTAGAGCCCATTGATGATTTCATGGAGCTTGTGGGTGTTCCGTCTGTCGTCAAACTAGAAGAGTTGGGATATCGGCCAAATGGAGATAACAACCCGGGTGTCGAATGCGGTTCTGAAGAACAAACTTCTAAATTTTAGAACCCAACTTACGAAACATATGAATTATGGCTTTTCTGTCATTTTAATCTCACATTTTTATTGGTTTCCAACTAGTTAAGACATATTCCAATTAACACGTTTAGCCTTTTTAATTAAAGTAATTAAAAAGCATTTTTTAACCTTATTAAAAGTACAACCAAAGTCTAGAACAAGACCCCCCCCCCGTTTTTTTTAATTTTAATTAGTTTTTTAATTTTTTTAAAAATAATTGTTTTCCGAGAGTAGTATCGGATTACTCTAGTATAAACATAAAGGAGCAAGTTTCCAAGTGAATATATAAAGTTTATAATGAGTTATTAGTAATTTAAGCGCTTTTTGAAAATTGACGATAAAATTAAGTACGTAAAAAGTTTTTAATATTTTGGCCGAAAAATTGCCCAAAGTTCATCCATTGAAGTAACGACCAAGTTCACTAAAATCTAAGAACCCAGGGTGGCATGACCGACTGACTTGATATTGAATAGTCCCAAGATGTTTTCATGTAATCCGTTATTAAAAACACTTTATTTTGATAGTTTGGTTGTTATAAAATAATTTCTAAATTTTCCCCGAAGAATTTCTTCGAGGTCGATAGTGATAGTGAAAATTGCCCATTTCTAACTACGGGAAAGGGCCGAAAGTGACGTCATAACCGTCGACCTCTAAAATCCGCGACAAATATAATTTTTTCGTTTCTCTTTTCATGCCGAAATTAATTTAAAGATTTACATCTCTTAAAATAGTTTAAGAAGTTGCTTTCATTTTCAATAAATCAGAATGGTCAATGGAGGTAAGTGTGATCAGGGGGTAAGTGTGATCACCCCCTATTATTTCCCCAAATATTATTATAATGAAATATTTGATGGATGGATATTCAAATATAATTAATTATACACATTTTGTATATTTTCAATATTATATTTAATGAAATTTACTTTTTAAAACCTTTAGTTGAAAAAACTTAATACTCTTCTACTTTTGTTTAGAGATTTTATGCCAAAAAAGTTCTTTGAGTATTTTGTAGTCTGCTTAACTTTTTACCTACTGGGAATTTTTTTTGCTAATAATTTGACGTTTTTAAAATTTAATCTAGAAATACTATTTCTAAATTTGCAGTGAGGGGTAAAGTTTTATAATTTTCTTGATGTCAACTTACTAAAAAAGGAAAGGTTAAACTATAGCTAGCTATATAAGCATCTGGGTACTTAAGTTTAAAAATATATTTTTTTCCTACGAAAAAAATTAAGCTTAATTGGGACACCATATTTAACCTCTGTATGTTATTTCATTGCGATTGGTCAAGGAATCACAATTACCCCACTCCTCTATCACACTTGACCCGCATTTTTGGATAAGTGTGATCAGTAACAGGGTTAAAATAAATGATTAATATTTAAATAACTATTTATTTGATATTAAATTTTATTGCGTATTTGTGTAGGATAAAGTGACAATATTAATGCTACTAATTCTTAAAAGGGTGCTATTTTTAGTTTAGGAGTAATTTCAAGTAAACTCCAAAACATAATTTTTTTTATCATACTTACCTTCATCGACCCTAAGTATTTATTCCTTTGGCCCCCAAAAATATAGAATTCGTGCCATCTGGTATAAATAGAAACGTTTAAATATAAGCTAACTTTTTACGTGTTTATTTCTTTGTTAGTTATTTGTGGATCGGTCTAAAGTAACTCGCAACTTAGCGAAGGCATTATTTTCGTGATTACTGACAGTAGCCGCCTTTAGCTTTTTCAAGGATAGGCTAAGAATTTGGTGGCCCTCCTAAAATCAGAAGAGGGGGGGGGGGGGGTTCAGGGCCTAGCTGAAAACAGGCAAGTCCAAGTGCAAGTGAATTTTATATAAAAGGGCAACCGAGCGTACCTCTTTTCCGGCAAACTGGGAGGGAAAAGCGGGCGGGCGATGTCCGTCTCCATTTTTGGGTTTGTGCGCTGTACAGTGCCGCCACCTCTGAGCGGAATAATTGCAGATAATTAAACCAGTGTGCACAACGAGAGATGTCACTACTGCGGCGAGAGAAGGCACTTGCGTGTGGGAAAATAGAGAAACAAAATACGCCGTTAAAATGGCTGGAAATACTCCTAATACAATTTTATCCACAAGTTAACGAACTCTTTTCCGTCTGCTCTTCGAATTTAGAGCCAATTCGTTGATAGGCGCCATCAAATCATTTGGCCGATATTTCTTAAGATCAATTGGGTTTACCAGTAAAACTAAGACGCCCCTAAATTAGTAAATTTTAAACCCTCTTATTGGCTATATGTGACCCCCTGCCAAAATCAAGAGTAAGCTACCTTAGCCTATCCTTAGCGTCGCTACTTATTACTGAGTCCCTACGTTATAGCTTCGTCTTTAAGGTCAATTTCTATCTCGGGCTTAGGGGCAGACGTGGCTAGAGCGTTGGACGCCCTCGAAGTAATTGTCATCTTGCAAAATAACCCGGGAGGAGCGCTGCCTTTGCTACGACTCTGGGAAGACGACGGAACAAACGTAGTTATGAGTATGACGTAGGGAAAGTTCAAGGGGACATTTTCACTTGGTTAGTTAGCCTTTGCAAGATAGTTGGAACGAAATTTTAACCCACCACTTATTTCTTATAACAGTCTTTGGGTAAAATAACAAGATTTTAATAATTTAATTAGCTAGTTTCTTGAAATGGATAAAGGAAAATTGGTTTCCAAGCATAGTCGAGTGACAAATGAAGAACTGTCCGAGGGTCAGATCACGTTTTTACCAGGTGTCCTAATAATCATGATTAAAAATTTTATCATGATTTAATAATTTTTAATCTTTGTACTGCCAAAGCTACAGATTTAATTTTAATCATGATTTAATCATACGAGGATGTCCTAATAATCATTGGAGTGAGCTGCCCCTCGAAACTGTCAAAAGTTAAGAGCCATCAACTAGACTTCTCGAGATTAGCGGAATTTTACACTTGTGGAATGTATTGCGATCTGTGGTTAGACTTTTGCTCTTATTTACAGGTATATATAAAAGATTTTCAGAAAGCGTATCGCATTTATATACTAGATATAACAACAACTATTTGGGCATTCGAACGTTATTTAATGAGGACATTAAGGACAACGAAACTATTCCAAGCGCGGAAGCTTTAGAAGCACCCTCGCCAATTGAAGAATTCGCTTTCTTCAAAAGAGCCAAGTAGTCCAGCAGCACCCTTAATTAATACATTATTTCACAATCTCAGAGATACGGTTATTACAGACGATAAAAGAAACGGAAATCCTTCTTTTTTATAATTGTAAAGCGCCATCTAGTGTTAGTCGTAAGATCGTTTAATTTTATTTTTAGAGAAACGAGTATAACTAATTCAATTTCACTCTTTTTAATTAAAGTCGTACATCAATAAAAGCGGAATTTTACGATTTCATTGATTTAATTAAAAAATAGCAAATTAGTTGATAGATTATTCAATTATTGTTTAAATAAAGATTTTAATATCAGTCTCCTACAGATGGCGTTACTGTTTTTTAATTTCAATTTCGAATTTCAGTCTGTTCTAGGTAGTACAAATTACAAAGAAGAATATTTTTGTTTCTAATAAGGGAAAATGTCTAGACGAAAAATTGAAACAAATTACTTTTTTACGGTTTGAAATTTTTTACACTTTTTATCGATATAAGTGTCTAATAACATACTACAAAACATTAAAAGTGTTACATTGTTAATCAGTTTAAACTAGTCTAGAGGTTTAGTTTTACTTTTAGATCCGAAAATGCCGCTTATTTAAATTTGCAAACAATATTAGACTATTCATGGAATGAAAACTTTTTAATTTTTTCGGAAAAATACGGAAAATTTTCGGAGAAACGGCCTTGGTCATTTTACGGAACATTTTCCAACTTACAACTCTATGGAACAATATTATAGACTTATGTAACTACATACTAGCTTCTATAAAAGGGTCTAATTGTATATTATCAGTATCCTAAATACGTTCTCGCTGGCAGCTAGGAGCAACTAACACAGCGCCCCCCACAAGGAGAACGCAACCCATTAATAGTCGTGTATTTTTATTGATTAGACGCTTTAGCGCCTGCTGCCGTTGGAAGGGGAAAATTCGGAAATTGTCTCCCCCCCCCCGCGCTCGTAAAATGTTCAGTGTAAATGCTCGTCCAATGAAATTTGTACACAACTATGCGTTAGCGTGTGTAAAGGTTAGCTGCATTATCCTTGTGTTTGTTGCTCATAGCTGACAGAGAGTAGCGGATTCAAAGAAATCCAAAATCCCATTTTAAATTTAGAATAAAATATTTATTGAATTTTATTTACAGATATTGATATATCGACAGATATAAATGGTAACGCGTTCTCTCAAGTGTGATTTTCAATCGTGATTGGCTAATCTCTGTCATCACGCGCACGCTTTTTCATTTCGTCCCGTTCTTGATCGGCGGCTAACTCCGCTTCTTCCTTCTCCTTGCGCTTCAGCTCTCGGAGTTCTTTCAGTCGCTCCAGGATTAAAACCTGGCGGAAGGTGAGCGGCTCTCGCTCCGGAACCACCCCAGTCGGGAAAAAGACTGGAACCATCATTGGCATGGGCATCGGCAAGGGCATCGGCATGGGCATCCGCATGGGCATTCCGTACCATCCGACCGGGTAGCGCGCTGGGTATACGTACGGAACGTAACCATTGGGAACTTCACTTTCCACTTGACCCAGGTTAATGCAAACCACAGTCAGTAAGATCGCCAGCTACGAGAAAGACATTCCAAGTGTATTAAAATATAATTTCTTGATTTTATTTAACGTACATTTCATTCAGTTTTGTACTACCAAGAATTTCTTTATTACTAATTGGGGAGAATGACCATGCTGAGACGATTTTTAGCGTTGCTCAAAATCCCGCTCACGCTCTAACAGCTAGGAGCAACAAACGCGAGGAGAGGCCTTTAAACACGCTTAAGCAGTGTCGTGTACAAATTTCATTGGACGAACCTTTATGCTGCAGCGGGGGGAAGACAACTTCCGAATTTCCCCCTTCCGACGGCAGCAGGCGCTTAATCGTCTAACCAATAAAAACTGTACACCATAAAATCCACGACTTTTGACGGGTTGCGTTCTCCTTGTGTGGGGTGCTGTGTTTGTTGCTCCTAGCTATCAGTAAGCTCCTTCTTACAAACAAAAATCAAATCAGCTCGGTATTTCATTGGTTGTCTAATACTGACGTCTTCCAAAACGGTTGAAGCGCACCCCGGTGACGTTTTTCCTACCCCACTCGTCCCATGGGAAAATTAGTCCACGATGCTCCCGTATCGTCTTTACATATAGCCATTCCCCGTAAAAATTAGTAAATACATCGGCCTTTTCACCGATTAAAAGCAAAATCGAATAATTAATTAATTAGTTAGTTAACTATTCAATCATTTCAACCCCAGAAATTTCCCAGAACCATCCTCGAAATGAAGTAATTCCCAAGGTTAATAATTGTAATAAATTTCTTATATTCATTATTTGAAATACATAAAAGACGAATCCTAGAAAGCTATTTAAAATCAAAACTTTTACAATCGAATCTTCACTTTATTCAACTTTTAGGTTTCAACTTGTTTAATATATTTATATTCGTCCAATTAATTTCTCAACGTAAAAACAGATGGTTGATGCGTTGGAAGGATACTGTTAAGTTCACCAATATAAGTTGTAAAGTGAGAATGTTTTTTGTTTTGTAAAAGTCTACTTTAATAATAAGCTGAAAATATTTTCTTACCGTGGCTAGCGTAGCTTTCATGTTCGACAGATGGTGAGGACTTTCACGTGGAACTGGAACGAAGATCGGAACAAGCGTGAATAATCATCTTTCCATTTTGGATCTCTATTTATAAGATTTTGTTGGGGCAATCTGCCGGGTTTGTTTATATACTCGGTAAACAATATTAGAAAAATTTCCATTTTTATCCTAGCACCTCTCATATCTACAGATTAAATTCCTATATTTACGCTTATCGTAATCGTTTTGGATCTGGGAATAAAAATACAAGAAAAAATTACCATCACCATATTTCACATAAACAATAAATAATATCTGCGTTTGATTTGATTTTTTTTAAATGGCCCTAGTGCCACCCTTTCATTTCTTGTACTTGAAACTAGAAGTAGATAACAATCTTTGTTACGAGAGAAGTGTCCATATCTCTATCACACTATCGTTATTCTCCGGAAACCTCTAAATTCACCAACTCCTAGTGCTCCGCGTGGCTCCGGCTCCGGCTCCAGCTCCGGTGACAATACAGCTCCGGCTCTAAGTGTTTTAAACCGGCTCCGAATTAAAGGAGCCGGCTTCAATAGTTTTATGGTATTTTTTTATGTCTAAGCATGGACTGTAAATTTTAGAGGACGAGTAAAGCGTAGCCTTCCCCTGTAGAATTTTGGTTTCCCCGAGCATCAATCACTTCGAACTAGAGAGAGAGAGTCCGTCAAGGTCATTTGTACCACGCATAGAGATAGACCCCCCCCGCATGTTATCTGGAAATCTGGCCGACCGAATGACACGCGCTTTAGTTTTTTTTTATGACCTTGAGCGACTCCCGTCAGCCTGATCGGTGAACGGGGCGTAAAATACCTCGGGAATACCGGTCCTCTAAAATTTACAGTCCGTGGTCTAAGCTTTGGGAGGATCCATAAATGACGTGAGGCGTTTAGGGGAGGGAGGGGATCGAGCTGAATTTCACCCAATCTCACGTGGAGGAGAGGGGGGGTTTCGGTAAATATCACGTAATTTTTTCCGCAAGAAACAGTGTACAATTGCGATAAAACTGGGTTAAATTATTAAAATAATAAGTGTACGTGGTGATCTGAAAAAGAGATTCTGCAGTACATGCGGTATCTACTTTTCAACCATCCAAGAGCTGCAGAGCACCGGCGTGCGGTCCACAGAGCATCACCTGCACCAGTGCGCAAAGTGTGACCTTCACGGATTGTACCACGCCAAGTTATTGAGCTTCCGTGTGCAAGCGTCAACGGTTTAAAGTGGCTAAATCAGAGGTAGGTTGAAGGAGCGGATGATTTTACTGAAAATCACATTGACATGTTGGTTCCAGTAGTCACTCTTGAGACCACACATGAGTCTCCGTGGACTGAATTATTAGAATGAATATTCTTTTACGAATTTTAGTAGTTCCTTAATACTTAGTATTTTATTGTTCGATTTTCTCACTGTGATTCTAGACTACGTTCTGTCTAAAATACTAGTCTTAACTAGTTTTAAATATAAATAATTAAGCAAATTATGTTTTTTTTTAAAATAAATCCAACGCAATCAAACACAGATTAACGTATTTACACTAAAAATACGCATTTTGAAAAATCTCACGTGATATTAGGGGGGGAGGGGGTCGAGCCAAATCTCACGATATCTCACCAAGGGGGAGGGGGGTCGAAAAATCACCAAAATCGCCTCACGTAATTAATGGACACTCCCATTTTTGTTATGAATTTACGAGTCCTAGCAGTAGCAGTGGTACACTCCACTGGTAACTTTGTTATATATCTTGTGTAAAAATAAAATAAAATATTATTATTAGTATTGATGAATGATGATGCTGTGAAAGTTATTTAACGCTTTGATTAGCTTTTGAAACACGATAGTTTATTCTTTCACAGAAACATTAGTGTTATCTTAATATATACATAGGCTTAAAAAAATAATTATTGCAATCGGGACCGGCTCAGGCTCCGGCTTTTTAGGGGAGCCGAGTTTTGGCTCCGGCTCCGACACATCCTCGGAGCCGGAATCGGATCTGCGGAGTACTACCAACTCCAGCTAATTTTACAAAATTATTTTCTGAAGAGAAAATAGTGCGTTGTCAAATACATCATATTACACTGATATTATATGATTTATATGTTTGTAAATTACATTTCATAAGACGAAGTAATACAGGAGGTACATTATATGCCCGTAATGTGCTCAAGATAGAGTTTAATTGTGCTTCTACTTAAGGAGATGGACTGTATCGAGACGATTTGTAACTTTGCTTCAAATCCTCCATGCTCGAAGAGTAAATTTCTTCCACCCAACCAAATCAACCAGGTCTCTCATTCATTAATTGGTTACCTGAAAAACCCGTTCTCCGACGCGATTGAAGCACACGTCAGTTACTTTTTCCTCTCCCCCCCTCTTATGACGAAAAATCATGCCCGGGGATCGTCATTATCCCTGAGAATTATGCAATAAATCCATTCTTGTTGCGGTCTATGTTACCACGGTTTGGTTGCAAAATGTGGCCCACTGAAGGAGCTGTGTACATTTGTATGGCGTAGGTGGATTTTTGAAGCAAGTGTGAAATAGCTCTTTTTTCAACAGATGTCGCTAGCGTCGAAATCAAAACTAGATACTTCAGCTACATTTTGATCCAAAAGGCGGGACATAAAAGTACCCCTCGCGTTGATTGGATCGTTTGGAAATTGGTAAATAACATAAATTACAGTAATTTTAAACAATACATTTTTATGCTATATATAATTTAGGTTAAAGTCCACTAAATAGAGTATAAATTGCTTAACTATAATACTCTACCTTGGATTAATAATAGAAGCTAACGCTAAGCGTTAGCTTCTATTATTAATCCAAGACTCTACAATGGCTCTCTGACCATGCTCTGACGACGTTATCATTTGGCTATTTTAAATTTTAGCTTCCTTTTCGATAAATAGATGGCACCACGCTCTCCAGTAAAGTCGCATTTTTCTAAGAATAGCAATGATAGAGCCGCCACCAGACTGAGAAATAAGGAATTTTTTTAAACTGGACCTGTGGCCAGTAGAGCCTAGGTAGTTTAATTAAAAAAATGGCCACTGGCCACTTAACAATTTTAACCTTCAAAATCAGGCTTTCATAATTTATGGTCAAACTATCTATTCTTGACAAAATGTGCTATAAACCCGACCCGAACAAGCCTACTGAGAGAGAGAGACTGTTCATATTTCTTATTGCTAACTGCTGAATTCGCTTCTTCTATACTGCGTGTAGAGTGTAGAGTAGACAGACTCACGGCACCCAGTCAGCCACCCATACACGCAATTGACACAAGGCCAATCACACAGCATAGAAGCAAAGACCAAACAATTTTAGGGATTAATATTGAACTTTTTTAATGAACTAAAATCTTGAAGGGAAAAAACTTTGAATTAATTAAGTGGTCACCAGGGCCACTAACACCCCAAGCATTTAATTTTTAAACTGGTGATTGGCCTGTGATAGTGCCTTATTTCTCACACTGGCCGCCACTTGCTTTAAAGCAACTGTCGGCTCAATCATTGCCACCTATGTTATGAGAAGTCCCCTGTTATTGGCCATATATCCGATTCGGAAAAAGCGACTTAACTGGAGAGCGTGGTGCCATCTATTAATGGCAAAGGAAGTTAAATTCAAAATAGCCAAACGATAACGTCGTTAGAGAGCCATTATAGAGTATTATAGTTAGACAACTTATACTCTATTTATTGTACTTCAACCTAAATTATATATCCCGTGTAAAAATATTGTTTATAATTGCTGGAATTTTTGTTATTTACCAATTTACAAACGATCCAATCAACGCGAGGGGTACCTGTAATTGTCGCCTTTTGGGTCAAAATGTAGCTTAACTAACTTGTTTGGATTTCGACGATTATTGAAAAAAGAGCTTCTTGACGTCGAGCCGACACTTGTTTTAAAGACATTAAAAGTCGCTAGATGACCTGGGCCAAGGTCGGTAGAACTGCTGCTCAGCCGCACTATGGAACCTGGGCATGTTGTGATTTGGGATTTAGTCTAGCTGATTATTTTTTACACTTCGGGTTAAACTATTTTAAGTGCTTAAATTAATCCATTAATTTTAAATGAAATAGTTTATTGAAATAGTGTACATTCCAGGACTAAAGAATCTGGATTAGGGCAATCAAAACAATTTCCAAAAGTAAACATCGATTTTTATGGTGGATCAAGGAATTTCACACTAGGGAAGGTTGAAGCTAGTTACGTTAAAAACAAGCCGTAGCGCATGCTAGCAGATGATTTGTTTTAAAACTAGGTTTCCATAAGTGTTTGTAAAATAAACTAAGATTGCATCTGCTACTTTCATCGGCAGAAGATTGTGTTTTTCGTATTTCAAGTGCCTTTGGAAACCTGGCTTAAAGTGCCACAGAAACTTACCATTTTTCCGCCAAATCGGACTGGAAAATTCCAGAATATGATTGGTCTTACCCGCTACGACGACGCACAAAAGGGGAGGAGCTTCTAGAAATTCAGGACGCATGACTCAAATGATTCTGTGGTCCTTTGACGCTGTTGTAGGTGCTCGTAGACTGCCATTTTATCAACTTTAACCCCGAATATCTCAGTTCACAGATTCAAATTGAAAATTTTGATTCGTTAGGACACACTTCCACCGTAAATCTAATTACGTTGCAAATCGTGTAATTTTAATATGCCTACGACGCTGACCGAATTTCGCCATTTGCTTCGATGATAAAGAATATGAAAGAAAATAATTGAACAGAATATGAACAAAAATTGATATAGATCTTTATACATAATTTAAATATTAAAACATACAAAATCATGTAATTGAAATGAAATGATGAGGATATTTGTGACAATGACGCGTTATCTAGAGACCCTTTACAGGACATATTGGCGGCGCTTCTTTTGTTTCCGTTTGTATCCTGCAGGTCTCTGAACTCTCTTGGATTCGTAGTCAGTTTGCTGATTGGGGGGGAACAGAGGGCCTCTGACCATGCCGGGGGGGAAGAACCCGGGGGGGAAGAACCCGGAGGGAAAGAAGCCGGAGGGGATGAAGCCAGGGTAGAACCTGGGGAACACTGGTACTGTGTAATGGTAAATGACCCTCTCGATCACGACGTCCTTGTCGTCTTGGACCTTATCGACTACGATCTGCTTCTCTTCTTGGACCTTATCGACTACGACCTGCTTCTTTCGTTTGACCTTATCGACTACGACATCCTCGTCTTCGATGACTTCTTCGAAGACTTCTTCGTATACGTCATCGTGGTCGTAATAAGAATGGCCTACACTTCCAGAGATGCACACGACGACAACCAACAGAAAAATCTGGAATGTATAGTCATGTTAATTTCTAATAAATAATAATTTCTAATAATGAATAATTTTAAATAACGAAAAATTTCAAATAACGAATAATTTTAAATAACGAATAATTTCAAATAACGAATAATTTTAAATAGGAAAACGAATAATTTTAAATAGTAAAACGAATAATTTTAAATAGTAAAACGAATAATTTTAAAAAACGAATAATTTCAAATAACGAATAATTTCAAATAACGAATAATTTTAATAAAGGAAAACGAATAATTTTAAATAGGAAAACGAATAATTTTAAAAAACGAATAATTTCAAATAACGAATAATTTCCAAAAACGAATAATTTCAAATAACGAATAATTTCAAATAACGAATAATTTCCAAAAACGCATAATTTCAAATAACGAATAAGTTCGATGTAGTTACTAATTTTTGGACGATTTTAAAACTTTCCACTTTTATATAACCAGAAATATAATAATTTCTTTAAAGTGTCGATCTTACGTATGCTGTTAATGAAACACGAGCTTTTGTAGACTCTCTCTGATTTTTTAAAACCAATAGTGCGTGGAGGATTTAATAAGAATATTACAGATAAAAATATTAACTATAAATAAGTAAAAATCGCTACGCAGTGCAATTTATAAATGTTTACATCATAAAGCGGTGTAATACAGGCGATGTATTCTTCCGCGTTTAGGCGATAAATTTAACCCTATTGTAACCTACGTCGCACCCTGCCGCGAAGGTAAATTTGATACTTATCTCTTAAGGTATATTTTATACTTATGATCTTATTTATAATATTAAAATGAGAAAACTTACTATAATATTAAGAGGGTATTAATATTAAGAGGGTATTAATAAGTACATTTCTAATATCATTTATTTCATCTTACCGTAACCTTCATGTTGGCAAATTGAGGATTGAGTTGGTGGAGCTCGCAGACAGATCCGAACTGTAGTAAATACAAGCTGACAATGACACTTAGACTATCGTTGGGAGTGCTACAAAGGATTGATCCTCTATTTGATAAATTTTGTTCAAAAAACCAAGATAACGCCGATACGTTCGGTAAATGCGAGTCGAAAAATTTCCTAAATTCATTCGAAAGTATTTAGGCCTAATATTTATCAGCCACACTTGATTATCTACAACCAATCCTTTTCGCTGTCAATTTTTCCAAACTTTTGGAAATCGGTCAATGTATTACTCTAAAGAAACATTGTAACGCCAAACGATAAGCTTTGTTTGCCAGGGATGTAACTGCTTTATAAATCTACTTGTTACATTTGAAGAAGTAATACAAAGAATATAAAGCCCCAGGAATGGAAGGATTGATATTATTGGCCACGTGTTTTGGTTGCCGTAGAAACTTCCGGCAAAGCAAATCAGTATTGTGAAGTCCTGGCACTTTTTATTTTGGGGGCCCCCTATGGTGGCGTACGAATTGGGGGCACCAAAGTGGCGACGAGATAGCAAGTATGGGCTGTAGCCGAGTACTGGCCCTCAAGGGGTCAGAGTGTGCAATAACTGGTGGCTTTACCGGGGAGTCGGGGTCCAGCTCCTGTAACCCATAAGGGCGGTGGCCCACTGGGAGATGTTAGCTCCGTCCAAATGGTCCTATCTCCAACTCCGACTTCGGTCAGGTGTGGGCTGGATACTGGGCTTCGGCTCAGGCTAACGGAGAGGGGCCGCCAATTTGGCCGCCTCGGCGGATTGGGTAGCCTGCTGTGGGGCGGCGGGCCTCCGTACGAGGGCACGGCGGCCCTGTTTCCCGGCCTTTTGGGGTCCACCGGGAAATCCGGTGCCAGCTGTGCTGGGTTACTTGGGCTGCTGTGTGCTCGTCGTTCCCCTTTAGGAGCTCTTTCCAAAGGGCTTCACTCTCTGCCTTCATAGGTGGGGTGTCAGCTGGAGTTGCTATAGCATCCACTCTTACTTCAACTACTGTGTGCGAAGTGGGAAATGTTCCACCCATTGCTGCACCTTCTGCTGGGTTGAGTGGCTTGCGTCATAGGTGCGATCATCAGTGGTGGGGTTCTGCTACCCATGCTTGATTTGTCACCTGTCCGGGCTTGTGGACGCTGGCGTAGGGCACTATGATGATAGACCTTCGGTGGTATGGTCTCTGTTACTAGGTACACCGGGCTATAAATTTTAACACACTGTAGCCGAGTACTCTTCAAGGTAGGGCAGGGCGAGTAGAAATTTATCATTTATTTTTGGTATCATGTACGGCCACGGCATGGGAGTAATTGGCGATCCCCTCCCGCCCCCTTCAATGTGCTATGCCCCTTTGCCCTTCTTGGGTCTTAGTTTTTCCCGCCGTTATTTTCGATTAATTAACCGCGGCCCGTCCGCACCAACGTATTACTGGAACTGTCGTTCTTCGTTTTGGGGAAAACACTGCAGTAGAGTAATTACTTCAAATGTGTCTTATATAAATTACGGAAAGCTCGTTCATTATCATTTATCAAACCGTTCTGTGTGACCGCCGAGCGAGCGAAGTGAGTGAGGTCGCTCTATCATTCCCTTGGAATATCTGCTGGCGCCCATGTTGGCTATTTGTCAAAAACCAAATATTTCGGTTTTTAGAAATCATTTGTCAAATTTGATTTCGAAAATGACCGGAAGTATTCGAACAAATACCGCCAGGTTTGAAAATTTTAACTAAAGGGAAGTTTTTATCATATTCCAAATATCAACGTTTTAGCTTGAGGAGTAAAATTACATCGACTATGAAAGTGTGGTATTTAATAGATGGTAAATAACATGATATAAAATGGGAAAAGTTGTTAAATATCGGTAAATAACACTACAGCATAAAATGGTAAAAGTTGTTAAATAATGGTAAATTACACTACAGCATAAAATGGGAAAATATAACGTTATGGAATAGCTTTAACTTCTTTGCCCCATCAATCGTAGGATGATATTTAAACAATTCCTCAGTGACGTTCTCCCCTCCAACTTTCTAAACGTGCTGCTAGCATTGTTGATATAATTTTCTTACGCCTTTTCCATTGGCTTATGCTCTGGGTTACTAAATACCTAAAGGCATAAGTAACAAAATATTATATTTCCTATCACCCAATGCAACATTTTTGATGATATTCTGATTCGCCAATGAGAACCTAAATCATTATGTTGCTAAAAACTGACACCGGTCCTAGAATTACTTAGTATTGTAAGTTCCATGTACCAACGCATGGGAAATCGTTGCAGTTAGCCATTTTCAACTTTTGATGAACAAGCCCAGACCCTTTGAAAATTAAAACACTTTCACAAGTATCAGAAGAAAATTAACTTCTGCAAATATAAAAAACGCTTACTTTGGGAAAATAATGATGTATTATTAAATCAGAAGTGAAATATCAGAATTATAAACACTCGCTTCATTTTTTAAAGGGAATATAACCTCTGGTATTTTGGTCGCCCTCCAACGGTTTGGCTGTTGGCCGCTTCCTCCTATGGCTTTAGAGGCATCGGCGCTGCTTAGTGGCTTACTTGACAGGTAATCCTTAAAATTGTGGGGTCTACCATACAGATCGCGTTGCAGGTTATATTCCCTTCTTTTTGAATTTGAAACTTAAATGGGTTTACGATAGGTACTATCGCCATCAAACTAATATGGCATTTACCAGCGAAGAGTTCAAAGTTTAGTCTCCCCTTCCAAAACTTTCAATTACACAATCACTGTCACAGATTTTCCTTCGCAGAAATCGTTCAGTGTCATACTTATTCGTACTATGCGATTTATTATATAAGTAATATCGTGAGCTAAGGAAATTTCACACAAAACAAAGGCAAAGATGCAGAAGCTAAACGTTTTTTGTTAGGATACAGTATATTTTCTTTTTGCTATAACTATTTCATACACATTCCTTAAAGAGGGAAACACTTCAAGATAATGCTTCATGAAACATTTTAGCGCCTTCTCTCAAACAGTGCAAAGTTTCAGGGCTTATGGGAATGCCAAATAAATTTGTAAATTTGACCAAATCCAATAGTAAAAATTTTAAAATAAAATACTCGGTTTTCTGAAATTCATTATTTGGTATTCCATAAAATTAATAACAAAACTTCTATCCGCCGGTGGGAATAGTAAACCCGAAATTTAACGTCATAATTTAGTCGTATCAAATAGTGGCAATATCTTATACGTGACCTACTTCAAGCTCGTTTGACGTCAACTTCGCACTCTAAACATAGTCACCCTAAAAATTTGGCTGTGTCCAGAAAACTGTTAGTGAGAGACAAAGCCGGTCTAGGCGAACGAGGCGACCGCCTAGGGTCCCGCGGTAAGCGCTGCCTTCAGGGGACCTGAGACGATTCAATGATTCGAATTTGATTCAGGGTAAGCCTTTATGATTCGAACTCGATTCCAGATTCGATGATGATACTTTGATTCCGAAAAAAATTAAGATTATCGGTCAGATTCCTGTGATTTGGAATATGGGAATCAGGTATATAGCAATTTTATGAATTGTTCACCGAGCGAGCGAAACCTATTTGTTTAGAACATTTCCTCGGCCAATTTGTTATGGGGGCAAAGGGGCCCCGCACGCCCTAAGATAAAACAATTTATCGAAGGTAGAAATCAGCTCCGACTAAATATGCCCGCCGATTACAATAAAATGTCTCAGTGAATTAAAAAAAAGTGGGGCCAAGATAAAACTTTCCTTCGCTTAGCCATTATTGCAAATATGAAATTTTGATGTTGAATGGTTTTGTTTTGAGCCTGAGGGGGCCCTTTTAGAACTCGGGGCCCTGGGCCCTGGCCCAACGGGCCCAATGGGAAAGACGGCACTGGCCCCTATTACAGAATGGCTGCCTGTAATTTAATCTCAATAATCCCCATGGCATCTTGCGACTTTAATTGCCATTATTTCAGGAGGCCGGCTTAACTGCGTAGGAGTTTGGTGGCATAGACATATGGAGCGAATACAGAGCGAGGTGGTACGACCAGTGGCGTAGCTAGTATGGGTGACAACCGGGGCGGATATCATGATGTGCTACTTACTAGACTCTAGTTTGTGTAAGTTTTTATTTTTTCACGGTTGGGTGTCACCCCCAAATAACGCCCAAACGGGTGGCACCCGGGGTGGACCGCCCCCCGCCCCCTAGCTACGCCACTGGGTACGACAACTGCCAAAAGTTCCCTTTTGTTTATTTAAGAACGCTGTTTCCGGTCTGTTTTATTACTCCTAGTAAGCCAAGAACGGAAACTTAACCCTCCTTCGTTTCTACCTTAGTTCTTAGACTAGCCAATACGGCCGACTAATCAAGCGTGTTGTAGGACCGTTATAGGCCGTGGTGCCGTGCAACTTGTATGTGGGCAGCGTTGTCAGATGTTGAATATTAATTTATCTTATCAAGCGTAAAAAATTATCGATTTTCGGTTAAAATTATCGCACACTTACATTTGGCGCTAAATCTAAATTTGATTTTGAATGTAACAACCCCCTTACAGTAATCTAAACTCTTCGAAAAAAGGTCCTAATTTTTTCGTTCCAATTTAAATCTTAACATTTTTTTAAATTTAAATTTCCAAATAAATTCACCTTTCGACGATTGAAGAAGCATTCGAGGTACATCTTAAGGAACGTATTTTTTAATGACTTTCAATGTAAGCTTTGATTTAACTTTAAAATATCACTGGGTTTTTAAAGATCACTAGCTTTTTAAAATACTATTTTAAAATGACTTTTTCCTAAAAATCTCACTTATTATATCAAAGGTATTATCAGCCATTTGACTAGAGTCATTTGAGACTTTGTACTTTTCTTTATTTTTATCGAGAGGGTAAAAGTCTAGACTCTCTCCGTCTCTCGGTCGCTGTCTGCGGAAAGCGCGAATTAGCGTAATAAATCGAAAAATATAGTACATTATCGTACGCCAACGCGAAATTATCGGTAAATAGCTTACTATACTATATAGTACGCAGTTTAAATTATAGTACGCAGTCAAAAATTATCGTACATCTGGCAACGCCGAGGGGCTGATCACTCCGCGTAATCGGTGGACAGAGCCGTACCTTTGACTGTACTAATGGGATTACGCGTAACCTTTGAAGTCCCTGCCCTTGGCAGTGCTAATCTAAGCGTAATCTGGTGTACAGACTTTCTAAGAGTGGTTAGCCCCTCGGGCAACGCTGACGCTCGATGTGGGTGACTGATACTATTACCCACTTCCAAGTTCTACGGCCAACTATGACCAAACGCTACTACGCTATAGCGAATAATCAAAGCTGGTCGTGCTGGTGTAAAATAATTTTCTAGAAAATTCGAGACTTTTTGGGCTTCGATACTATAATTTCAGTTTGAGGACCTGGCAACGCTGCCTGAGGGGCTCTTACAAAGGTATATTCCCGTTGGATGGAATCCTATTGGGTCGAATTCCCAATGGATCGAGTCAAAAAATATACTCTCATTTATTCGAAAAGGTTTATTTCGTTTGGTTAGGTTAGGTTAGGTAAGTTTAGGGTTAGGTAAGGTTGGCTTAGGTTAGGTTAGTTTTCATGCTTTCACTTGTGAGCAAACATAATGTCAGTCGAAAGGGATTCGGTTAAATGAGAATCGACCCAATGGGACAAAAGCCTCCAAAATAAGTCGGCAATCGGAAGCTGATGGTTTTTGAAATTAAATCGCTGCAGGTTTGTCTCATGTGGAAATTTAAATGTAATTCTGATTGATCATTTTTCATCCCAAATCCTGTTTGTTAGTGCAACCAAAAATAGTAGCTTCATTACCCGCGAGCGCAGACAACACGTTTAACTGTAAATTCCTCTGCACCCAGAAAATCGTTACGTATTATGGTAACTAAATTAGGTTATATCGCATTCCTCAATTCGACGAAGCTTCAAAATGTCCCCCTGGTGACGGTCACTGCTACTCCTACTCTATTAGTTTGTATAGGGCTTCTCCATACTATTATATTTATTTGTTTTATATTTGTTTACACTATCTTTAAATTAGAGCGTTCTATTAAATCGGCCAAACTTTTCATACAGACTATAGATCTAGTTCAGCAGGACTAACAACTTTTATTGATCTTTAGTTTAAGAGAATTCGGCGTATGTCCCTAGGAGTTTAAGTATGTTTGGGGTTCAGAATATTTTCATGATCTAAGTTTCTTTTTCAACCAGTGGATTTATTTGCCATCATACATTTAATACAAAAATCATTTAAAACGGCGCGGAAAGCCGGAAATTAGTGAAGCATAGGCTAGCAACTACGCTACTCTTAAAAATCGACTGCTATCAATTTCTTACGGGTTTGCCGATTTTATAGAATGCTCTAATAAGGTCTGTGAAATCTTTAACACTTTATGTAATCGATTCAAAAACTGCTTGTAATCAAAACCATTTTTGGTAAGGGAATAAAAAATGACTGATTGCTATAATAAATATCTTCGAACACTATTTTAATACATGGTTTTATCTGAAAATTGTAGACGAAAGATCAACTCGTGAAAATTAGAATATTTTCGACAAATTTAGATAATTTAAAATAACTTCATTTCAGCTTGTAGGCGCCATCTGGTAAGACTTCAGGGTATTTTAAAATTAACCTCTTGTTATCATTCGCCAAACGAATATCGCTCCATTACATTTCTCGATTTTAAAATTAGACATTTTTTGAAGTTATTTAAATTAATCCAAATTTATGTTTCTGGTAAATGTTGTGGGCAGACCGAAGTGATTCTTAAATTATTTATGATACTTAAAACACGAAGGTTTGTTGGGAAAATAAACTATCCCTAATAAACTCGATATTTCAAAGCGAGCAGATGCTAGCCTGTATTTTTATGGTTGTTAATTATAATGTACAATTTTTTTAAATTAAAATGATTATGATGAATCTGTGAAAATAGTTAAATAATGTTAGATAAGGTTTAACGAAAGTGGGTAGATAATTATAATTACTTATTATCGACTACATCCACTTCAGGTGAAGGTGATTTCCCAGATGATGGCGGTGTGGGTTTAGTAAAGAATGCGTCGTCCGAATCCGTGGCCGTAAGCGGGAACTCCGGGATAGAGTCCTCCGGTCCTGATGAAGCCGGATGGGCCGACGATGAGGGCGCCCCCTGGGTAGGCTCCTGGGTAGGCTCCTCCGTAGTGGCCTCGTCCCAACCCTCCGTAGCCGAGGCCAGCTGCGGCCTGGCAGACGGCCAAGATGCAGGCCACGAGGACTAACAAGGCGATCTATTTGAGAGGGGAATTAATTACTTTCTTATAAATTATAAATATTTTCACAGTAAATAGTAACTCCTAAGGCAGAATATTTATTGAAGTGAAGGTTTTATCTTACCATAGACTTCATGTTGATTGATTGGAGGTTTTCTCGACGACTGGTAAATGTCAAATGGTGAAGGCTGAATCTGTCTTTGTCAGCCACTGGGACTCCCTTTATACCCGGATTTTAAGCACCGTCCAGTCATCAAGAGGATTAACTTAATTGCTTTATTAATCTTCATTTTGAAGTAGCTTTCCTCTTTGTAGTATTAACGATCTCCACGGATATAATTTTAAAGGTTCATATTGAGAGATATTAAGTGCAAACAATTAAAAATAAATATTGAAAATGTACCTGCTCATTACCCTTATCGATTACGACAAACTCGTTTACGAAGGCATTATCGATTTTGACATGCTCATTTTCGATGTTCTTATCGACATAAATTTGATACTTCTGATATTACGTACATTTTTAGACATTTCAGGTTACTGATTTTGAATTTTAGTATTATTTTGTTTTAATTATATCAAGAGAATATCATATAATTTAAATTGACAGATTAAGGACTAAATTTTCATGTACATTATCTCTGTGCAGAGACAGCAGCATATAATGTATCTTAATAAATAAAGTTTAATCTCTTAATTCTGTTAATGATATTCTCTTGAAATTACTTCCTTAAATCCGGGTACTTTGGTTCAAATAACATTAAAGTTTCAGTTTTGTGTTATTTTGCTAGTTTTAGAACATATTTTGTTCATTATGTAGGTAATAAGAATAAATTTTCTTTATTTTTAAAATACCTAAATAGTAATCAATTTTCGTTGAAGGTTTTTGATTAGACGAGCTGAATCGTTTTTTTTTTCAATTTGAGTTGAGCGTGAGAGAGCTTAAGCTGTTAATAATTCCATATTAAGCGAATAAGAGAGCGCGCACTCTCTATTATTAATCCAAAGTAAACACGTTTGATCTTAGCGAATATGAGAGTGAGCCATTATCTGAACCTCATTTGCGAATAGCCCAAGAGACAAAAATGTCACACTACCACGAGCGGCTTATGAGCTGAGGATGAAATTTGAAAACAATGCCCATCTCTGACTTAGAAAAACGTTTCGGAACAAAGAATAGCTCGGAACGAATTCTGTTGTTTTTTAATTTCCTAAAACTGTTACAAAAAAAATACGCATCCCTCCAAATTTTGTATTTTACATCGTTTGAGTAAAATGCGGTTTTCTTATATTTTGAAAACGATTTTGTAGGCGTTAAAACAAGATAGAATTATTTTGCTTGATGAGACTGAAACTACAATATGCCCTCCAGGTGGCCGATTTCAGTTTAATAATCCTAAACATGGCCGATATGCTTTAAAAGCATGGTCGATTTACTCTATAACGCAAAATGTTTTAATTTTATGAAAAGATTGTCCATGATAATTTGAATTAACGAGATTTTAAATTTTTAACGTTAATTTTTTGTGAAATATTTTATAGATACATCAAAATGGAACACCTTAGCTATAGTTTCGGTGCGGATATTGCCTGAAAAAGTATGTTTTTATATTCCTAATGACGATTTGATCAATTCTAAGCATGTTCCAATCATTTTAGTTTAATTTACTTTATTTACGATGGCGATATGAATGATTAGAAGGTGGCGGTTTCAGATCTTATTCGCCTCTGGCAAGGGCGTATTTAAGGGGGGGGGGGTTTGGGGGTTCAAACCCCACCCGAAATGCTGATGACAGGGGGTGGGTGCCTACTAAAAATCAGTGAAACTTCCGTCAGCACCCCCCCCCCTTGAAATTTTCCCTCAAAACCCCCCCTGAAAGAAAATCCTGGATACGCCCTTGGCCTCTGGTTGGACAGAATTTAATAAATTCTACCATGTCAATACAGCGCGAAGCTGTGGGACTTTTTAATCCATCTAATGCCAGACTCCAGTACTAAATCCTCACAGGGATTCATCTTAATGGTGATGATTCGAAGGTACTTCGATGCACCATACTTCAACTTTAAAAGCCCACCTGGTGACAGCCAGGGATACGTTTAATACTTGAACAGATAAGAATGAAAGCGGTATTTAAAGGGAATATGAACTCCAACGTGTTCGTTAGAGGTTCGACATATACACTTTTATTTTTACTATAGATGGGGCCTATTTATTAAATACTTACGGATTTGTTACAAATACCAATTTCAATATCCTCATTCTCCCTAAGAACCAATAAATAAATTCTTGATAGGCTTATGAAAAAACACGTAGGATTGTTGTGAAAATAAATATAACATTTATTTTTTATGATTTTTATACAAAAAGTATTTTAGTTTGAGAACGAAGATGATGAGTCTGCGGATGTTGTTTAATGGCGGCAGGCGTGGTTTTAGGGAAAAGGAGATAAAACAGGCGGAGGCCATTTCCCAGATGATGATCGTGGCTTAGTAAAAAACGCGTCGTCCGAATCCGTGGCCGTAAGCGGGAACTCCGGGATAGAGTCCTCCGGTCCTGATGAGGCCGGATGGGCCGACGATCAGGGCGCCCCCTGGGTAGGCTCCTCCGTAATGGCCTAGTCCCAACCCTCCGTAGCCGAGGCTAGCAGCCTGGCAGACGGCCAAGATACAGGCCACAAGAACTAACAAGGCAATCTATTTGAGGAAGAGAAAATTCAATACTTTCTTAAATATCCAAATATTTTAGCCGTTAATAGTATTTTTTTAAGGCAGAATATTTAAAGTGAAGGTTTTATCTTACCATAGACTTCATGTTGATGGATTGGAGGTTTTCTCGACGACTGGTAAATGTCAAATGATGAAGGCTGAATGTGTCTTTGTCAGCCACTGGGACTCCCTTTATACCCGGTTTTTAATAAGTGTCGAGTCATTAAGTGGATTAACTTAATTGCTTACACAATCTTTATTTTCAAGTAGCTTCCCTCTTTAGCGAAGGAACGAGTGCTGGGGATAGTTTAAAGTTCCATATTCATTTTCAAGTGGTCTTAATTCATGATAAAAGAGAGAGAGATTAATGACCACCTCAATGGACAAAGATAGGCTGCTAGGGCTACCTACAGAAGTCACCCCCAAAAGTTGTACTAAGGGGTTTCCATATTCAAAATGAAGGACCCACCAATAAGCCTAATTCCGAAAAAAATTATTTGATACTACTTCTTTTGAAAACAGCAAATTATTTTCCATATCTTCTTGGTGTTTCAATATAGAAAATTTAAGCTCTCGACAGAACTTTACTTTTTTCATTTTCGAATGAAGCAGAGTACACGACGACGTAATACGCTATCTGGACGAAACTACATCTAGACTACATTTATGACGATGTAATTGCAACAAAAATACTCTTGGGAAATTCGAGCTGGGGATGATTTTAAAGCGAAGTTATAATTAATATGATAAAATCGCTTTCATTTGAAATGAAAATAAACACAAATAGTGATAGTAGCTGATGATAAGATTTTGGTCGAATTCGTTGGCATTTTATTGGTTCAATAAAGAACTAAATTAAAAACTAAAACCATATTAGAGATTTATTAAGAGTACATGTGTAAGTACATGTGTATAGTTTGATATTGAAAAAGTAAGAATTAACTTACTTTTGATTGTTTCTAGGCTTTAAAGGGGGAAATTTCATTTTTGAGATTTAACATCACTGCTTCGGGCGCAATGGTTGTGCGGGGCTTGCTCATTAGCCTATACGGAACTGTGGCGGTGGAATAGGGGGTACAATTGTTAATTGTACAATTGTTAATTGTACCTTCCTAGATTTCAAGCAGTGGTGCAATCAATGTACATAATAATATATTTTTATAATTATAGAATTTAAAAAGTTATTTAATTCAATAATGAATTAGACTCGCTATTTGCTAAACACTGCTCTATTGTCGTAAAAATCACTTGCAAATATATCATAGAAAAACTAACAAAAAAATGAAATCATCAGCGTTTTTAATTTAACAAAATACATTATTTACTCGAAACGCTGGGGGCTGCCCGGTTTTTTACTTCTGTACCCATGAAATATTTTTCATTTTCCGCCACACTCCTTGACACTTAAGATAAATTTTTTTAAAAGAGGTTTGAGTGCCATCAGGATTCCCAATTTAAATGAGATCCGTTTAAAGAAAACTTCCAAATATACCTGAATATATTTTTACATAAAATGCGATAACGCACACTTTTCTAATTCGAACAGAGTCTCTAAACCCAACGGTTTTCAAAATAGTTTTTGAATTACCTTGAAGACCTTGGTTTCATCTAATGACCCCCTGTGCATGCTATACGATCTGAAAATATCAAATTGTTACTAAAAATAGCCTTTAATTTTGTTACTCTTATCTTTTTAGTGGACACCCTTAATATATATCGAGTGGCACTATTGCTATGACCGAAATGTAGTAGTTGTTGTAGGCTAATGCCGTGACTGCATTAGAGATGACGCTATCGCCAAATGAATATCAGTTATTTCAAAATAGGACTAATGGGTTTCAATCCCCAGCCTGTCCATGCTGAAAACTAACGCTCATGGCCACAGTGATATTCATTGAAGTGTTGGAACTCTGTGAAGACTTTAATCCCGACCCCTAGCCTACAGACTGCGAGAGTGTCCGAACCAAACAAACATACAGGCATTTTCTTTCGAGCCGAAGCTTAATATCATCTACAAAATGGGTTACACCTTGGATTAATTATTAATCCAAGGTTACACACTGTTTAGATTTAGAATATAGGCCTACCATAAATTGCATAATTATAAAAATAATATTACGCTCACCATTAGAATGATTAGGTAATAAAATAAATAAAACAACACGAATTATTGCGTAAGTAAAGAGTCTTTTTTAATTTATTGATGCTTTTAATTACATATTATTAGTGTTGCATCTTCCCATTGGCCATATGAGCAAATATTGCTCGTGCATGGCCGGGAAATATTAGAAATATATAAATTGACTTATACTTGGAGTATAATTAGTAAAGCCATAAAACATAAGTGAAATCGAAGTAATTAATTTTATGTATACATTTAAGAATTCATGACATTTTTTTATATGATCGATCCCAAAATTGATCAAACACCCATTTAACAAGGTTACAAAAGATTTTATAGTAGTACATTTTTTAATATTTATATCTATTTTGTTGTATAATATTGGACCCAAAAAAATCCAGTTGTTTTTGGCCAAGGCTTTTTAACATTTTTCACCAATCACATTTTGACTTGTTATATTCCTAGTATCATATGATTTCATAACTTATGTTGGGAGGAACAATAGTATCTTTTATCTTAAAGGTATGTATTAAAATAATTTTTGCGTATATTTGTCTCACGCTAAATACTTTAAAATCTCGGTATAGATTAATACTCGGGTGAAGATTATCTCTTTTAAGACAAATTCTCAATATTTTTCTTTGTAATATTTCAAGTTTTTCGATAAAGGTACTAAAAGTTTAAAAACATTTAAAATAGTGATAGTCGACCAGTTTCGGCAGTGTTGGTGCCATCATCAAGACTAACAAAATTATGTCGTGATTACACTTGTTTATATGGATTATCCTAGGTGAAAAACAAAACAACAAATAAAAAAAAGGAAACAAATGACCTTATCAGGAATCCATAACGCTACTTGGAGTGAATGACGGATTTGATTCCCCGCCGTTGTGACGGAACATAATAGGCGGAGTTTATATGCCGCAAGGCATTTCACGTCACCGAATTTTGCGTCATTTAAGGCGGTATAAGCCCCACCCAGAATGTTCCGCCACAAAATACCATAAGTGATATGGGGAGATATCCATTCCAAGTAGCGTTATGGATTCCTGCCTTATCTATCTATTAAATATTTTTTTCCACGCGAAACTAAGTTAAGGGCCGTTGTCAAAATTCATAAAAGTATTTTTACGTTTCGTAATTCAATGGTCTCCCGTATATTACGTTGCGCGTAGGTATTCGGTTGAGCTATAATTTTAGATGGTACAAAATTTATTTCGTGGCCAGTTTTTTTTATGATGATAAGCTACGGCCGATTTATCCCACTCACAACGGTTAAAGTGACCTTTGTGTTCGGTCAGTCTCTTTTTAAAATTGCGCTTTGTTTGACCAGTATATATCTGATCACAAACTTTGAACGGAATTTCATAAATCCCCTGTTTGTTATTGTCCTTAATGCGGTCTTTACCATAGATGTTTGTGTATATTTAAAATTGAAGAAAGCTCTCTTTGTCGTTAGGCCTATTTTTGGCACTTCAACTCCCTCTGGTCTCTGCTGGTTCTCCGGTTCCGAGGGGTCGGACATTTGTACCAAATCCCGTACTCTTCGCAAGAAATCTCCGACGAAATCGCGAAATCCCTGACGAAATCGCAAAATCTCTGACCAAATTTCAAAATCTCTGACGAAATCGCGAAATCTGATGAAATCGCGAAATCTCTGACGAAATCGCGAAATCTCCGACGAAATCGCGAAATCTCCGACGAAATCGCGAAATCTTATGAAATCCCGAAATCTTTGACGAAATCGCGAAATCTCTGACGAAATCGCGAAATCTGATGAAATCGCGAAATCTCTGACGAAATCGCGAAATCTCTGACGAAATCGCGAAATCTGATGAAATCGCGAAATCTCTGACGAAATCGCGAAATCTCCGACGAAATCGCGAAATCTTTGACGAAATCGCGAAATCTGATGAAATCGCGAAATCTCTGACGAAATCGCGAAATTTGATGAAATCGCGAAATCTCTGACGAAATCGCGAAATCTCTGATGAAATCGCGAAATCTCTGACGAAATCGCGAAATCTGATGAAATCGCGAAATCTCTGACGAAATCGCGAAATCTCCGACGAAATCGCGAAATCTTTGACGAAATCGCGAAATCTGATGAAATCGCGAAATCTGATGAAATCGCGAAATCTGATGAAATCGCGAAATCTCCGACGAAATCGCGAAATCTCCGACGAAATCGCGAAATCTTCGACGAAATCGCGAAATCTTTGACGAAATCGCGAAATCTGATGAAATCGCGAAATCTGATGAAATCGCGAAATCTGATGAAATCGCGAAATCTCCGACGAAATCGCGAAATCTCCGACGAAATCGCGAAATCTTCGACGAAATCGCGAAATCTTTGACGAAATCGCGAAATTTCCTTTCAAGTAAAATTTATTCCGTATGAGTGTGTAAATAAACTGAGCTGAGTTAAAAGTAGTCTAGCATCTAGAGCCAGCCATGAAGTCTGGAGATTTTAGAACTTGCAATCCAGCATGGCAGCTGAACATAGTAGTCATTTTTGATTCAGTGTTTAATAATTATTTTAACGTTGGATTTGAACGGACGCCCGACCGTGAAAGTGGTCTGCTGTATAGCGACCGCCATGCAATAACTGGTGAAGAATTTAACTATAAATCACAGTGGACTGCTCACATATAGGGCACCCTGGTTGTACTCATATCGGCAGATTTACCAGTATATCCAGAGTTTAGATCGAGTCTCCTACAAATAGTAAAACGCAGGTATAAATAGAGTCTCCTACAAATAGTAAAACGCAGGTATAAATAGAGTCTCCTACAAATAGTAAAACGCAGGTATAAATAGAGTCTCCTACAAATAGTAAAATACAGGTATAAATAGAGTCTCCTACAAATAGTAAAATACAGGTCTTAATTGAGGCTCCTACAGAAAGCGAATTTTAATGCAGTGTCTTTCAAATCGCAAAAATCATGTCTAAATTGAGTTTCCTAAAAATTAAAAAATATGGGTTTAAACCGAATCTCCTAGAAATCACGGAAATAGTGTTTAAATCAAGTCTCAAACAAATCGCAAAAAACAAGTTTAAATTAAGTCTCCCACAAATAGTAAAACGCGGGACTAAATTGGGTCCCTACAAATAGAAAATCTGGGTTTAAATCAAATCTCCCAGAAATCACGGAAAAAGGGGTTTAAATCAAGTCTCAAACAAATCGCAAAAAAAAATCTAAATTAGGTCTCATAGCAAGATCTTAAATAGAGCTAAAAACGAGTCTTCTTTAAGGCTAGCTTAAAGAAACGTAAATAAAACTTGATTGTATCTAGATTTAAGTATATTTTTAGTCTGAGTTTTGGACTGTGGGAGACTTATTCATGATTTATTATGGGCTTTGAATAAGTCTTTTTTAAGGTTTTATTTTCGAAACATAATTTTGGTAAGGGAGGTGTTAATTTTAATCCAAAAATATCAAAATTTCGTTAATTGATTTCTTTCAAAAGATTTTTCTCATATTTGACGTCAGGCTCTATAGTTTGAGTCAAAAACCGCAGAATTGTTAAGCATGAAAGCGATTTTATCAAATTAATTATTCACTTCGCTTTTAAATCATCCCCAGCTCGAATTTCCCAAGAGTATTTTTGTTGCAATTACATCGTCATAAATGTAGTCTAGATGTAGTTTCGTCCAGATAGCGTATTACGACGTCGTGGTCTCTGTTTCATTCGAAAATGAAATTAGTAAATTTCTGCCGAGAGCTTAAGTTTTCTATATTGAAACACCAGGAAGATTTCGAAAATAATTTGGTGTTTTCAAAAGAAGTAGTTTCAAATACTTTTTTTCGGAATTTGGTTTACTAGTGGGTCCTTAATTTTGAATATGGAAGCCCCTTATTACAACTTTTGGGGGTGACTTCTGTAGGTAGCCCTAGCAGCCTATCTTTGTCCATTGACGTGGTCATTAATCTCTCTCTTTTATCATGAATTAAGACCACTTGAAAATGAATATGGAACTTTAAACTAACCCGGCACTCGTTCCTTCGCTAAAGAGGGAAGCTACTTGAAAATAAAGATTGTATAAGCAATTAAGTTAATCCACTTGATGACTCGACACTTATTAAAATCCGGGTATAAAGGGAGTCCCAGTGGCTGACAAAGACACATTCAGCCTTCGCCTTTTGACATTTACCAGTCGTCGAGAAAACCTCCAATCCATCAACATGAAGTCTATGGTAAGATAAAACCTTCACTTTAAATATTCTGCCTTAAAAAATACTATTAACGGCTAAAATATTTGGAAAGTATTGAATTTTCTCTTCCTCAAATAGATCGCCTTGTTAGTTCTTGTGGCCTGTATATTGGCCGTCTGCCAGGCTGCTAGCCTCGGCTACGGAGGGTTGGGACTAGGCCATTACGGAGGAGCCTACCCAGGGGGCGCCCTGATCGTCGGCCCATCCGGCCTCATCAGGACCGGGGGACTCTATCCCGGAGTTCCCGCTTACGGCCACGGATTCGGACGACGCGTTTTTTACTAAGCCACTATCATCATCTGGGAAATGGCCTCCGCCGTTTTTCTCTCTGTTTCCATAAAACCACGCCTGTCGCATTTAAATTACATCCGCAGATTCGTCATCTTCGTTCTCAAACTAAAATATGTTTTGTATAAAAATCATAAAAAATAAATGTTATATTTATTTTCACAACAATCCTACGTGTTTTTTCATAAGCCTATCAAGAATTTATTTATTGCTTCTTAGGGAGAATGAGGATATAGAAATTGGTATTTGTAACAAATCAGTAAGTATTTATTAAATAGGCCCCATCTAGTAACAATGAAAGCGTAAATGTCGATCCTCTAAGAACACGTCGAAGGTTATATTCCCTTAAATACCGCTTTCATTCTTATCTGTTCATGTATTAAACGTATCCCTGGCTGTCACAAGGTGCCCACCTTGTGACAGCCAGGGATACTTTGAAGTTGTCGTATTGTACATTGAATAGAGGTCAGGGACGGATAATCATTATTCATGTTTAAATTGATTTTTTTCGGGAAAAAAATGTAAACAAAGAAATTTACCGGTTAATATTTCGGCAAATGATTAAAAAACATGTATTATTCGTAAAAGTTGAGCTTTTTATCGAAAAAAACGTCGTTTTTCCGATTAATTTTACAAATGTATCAAAAAATTAATCGGATTGTACAGAAATATAAATTACTTGATCAAAAGTAAATTAAACTAAAATGCTTGGAACACGCTTAAAATTTTTCAAATCGTCATTAGGAATATAAAAACATAATTTTTCAGGCAATATCCGCACCCAAACTATGGCTAAGGTGTTCCATTTTTATGTCTTTATGAAATATTTCACAAAAAATTAACGTAAAAATTTAAAATCTCGTTAATTCAAATTATCATGGACAATCTTTTCATAAAATTAAAACATTTTGCGTTATAGAGTAAATCGACCATGCTTTTAAAGCATATCGGCCATGTTTAGGATTATTAAACTGAAATCGGCCACCTGGAGGGCATATTGTAGTTTCGGTCTCATCAAACAAATTAATTCTATCTTGCTTCAAACGCCTACAAAATCGTTTTCAAAATATAAGAAAACCACATTTTACTCTAACGATGTAAAATACAACATTTTTAGGGATACGTATTTGTTTGTAATAGTTTAAGGAAAAAACAACAAAATTCGTTCCGAGCTATTCTTTGTTCCGAAACGTTTTTGTAAGTCAGAGATGGGCATTGTTTTCAAATTTCATCCTCAGCTCACAAGCCGCTCCTGGTAGTGTGACATTTTTGCCTCTCGGGTTATTCGCAAATGAGGTTCAGATAATGGCTCACTCTCTTATTCGCTTAGATCAAACGTGTTTACTTATGGATTAATTTTAGAAGGAGAGTGCGTGCTTTCTTATTCGTTTAATATGGAATTAATTACAGCTTACGCTCTCTCACGCTGAATTCTAATTGAAAAAAAAAACGATTCAGCTCGTCTAATCAAACACCTTCAACGAAAACTGAATACTAATTTAGGTATTTTAAAAATAAAGAAAATTTATTCTTATTACCTACATAATGAACAAAATATGTTCTAAAACTAGCAAAAAAGCACAAAACTGAAACTTTAATGATATGTTTTTTGAACCAAGGTACCCGGATTTAAGGAAGTAATTTCAAGAGAATACCATTAACAGAATTAAGAGATTAAACTTTATTTATTAAGATATATTATATGCTGCTGTCTCTGCACAGAGATAATGTACATGAAAATTTAGTCCTTAATCTGTCAATTTAAATTATATGATATTCTCTTGATATAATTAAAACAAAATAATACTAAAATTCAAAATCAGTAACCTGAAATGTCTAAAAATGTACGTAATATCAGAAGTATCAAATTTATGTCGATAAGAACATCGAAAATGAGCATGTCGTAATCGATAAGGGTAATGAGCAGGTACATTTTCAATATTCATTTTTAATTGTTTACACTTAATATCTCTCTTACAATGAATTAAGAGGACTTCAATATGAAACTTTAAAATTATATCCGTGGAGATCGTTAATACTTCAAAGAGGAAAGCTACTTGATAATGAAGATTAGTAAAGCAATTAAGCTCATCCACTTGATGACTGGACGGTGCTTAAAATCCGGGTATAAAGGATTTGTCCCAGTGGCTGACAAAATAACATTACGCTTTCGCCTTTTGACATTTACCAGTCGTCAAGAATACCTCCAACCCATCAACATGAAGTCTATGGTAAGTTGAAACTTTCAATTCAATAAATATTTTCCCTTATAGGAATTACTATTTACTGTGAAAATATTTAGATTTATAAGAAAGTAATTAATTCCCCTCTCAAATAGATCGCCTTGTTAGTCCTCGTGGCCTGTATCTTGGCCGTCTGCCAGGCTGCTGACCTCGGCTACGGAGGGTTGGGACGAGGCCACTACGGAGGAGCCTACCCAGGGGGCGCCCTCATCGTCGGCCCATCCGGCCTCATCAGGACCGGAGGACTCTATCCCGGAGTTCCCGCTTACGGCCACGGATTCGGACGACGCGTTTTTTACTAAACCCACACCGCCATCATCTGGGAAATCACCTTCACCTGAAGTGGATGTAGTCGATAATAAGTAATTATAATTATCTGTCCACTTTCGTTAAACCTTATCTAACATTATTTAACTATTTTCACAGATTCATCATAATCATTTCAATTTAAAAAAATTGTACATTATAATTAAGAACAATAAATGTTTATTTCCATAACAAGCCTCCGTGTTTTGTTTCAGAAAAATAATTTAAATACTCATAAGTATCCATAATTTTTCTGCTATTGGGAAAAATAATCAACAAAATTGGTAAAAATACAGGCTAGCGTCTGCTCGCTTTGAAATATCGCGTTTATTAGGGTTAGTTTATTTTCCCAACAAACCTTCGTGTTTTAAGTTTCATAAATAATTTAAGTGTCACTTCGGTCTGCCCCCAACATTTACCAGAAACATAAATTTGGATTAATTTAAATAACTTCAAAAAATGTCTAATTTCAAAATCTAGAAATCTAATCGAGCGATATTCGTTTGGCGAATGATAACAAGAGGTTAATTTTTTAATACCCTGAAGTCTTACCGAAGTTATTTTAAATTTTCCAAATTTGTCGAAAATATTTTATTTTTCACGAGTTGATCTTTCGTCTACAATTTTAAGATAAAACCATGTATTAAAATAGTGTTAGAATATATTTATTATAAGAATCAGTCCTTATTTATTCCCTTACCAAAAATGTGTTTGATTACAAGCAGTTTTTAAATCGATTACATAAAGTGTTAAAGATTTCACAGACCTTATTCGAGCGTTCTATAAAATCGGTGTGGTGTGAGTTCGGAAGAGGAGGTGAAGTTTTGGCCAGTTTTTCGTGTGAGATAAAAATATTTATCTGGCAAACCCGTACGAAATTGAGAGCAGTCGATTTTTAAGAGTAGCGTAGTTGCTAGCCTAGGCTTCACTAATTTCCGGCTTTCCGCGCCGTTTTAAATGATTTTTGTAATAAAAGTATGATGGCAAATAAATCCACGGGTTGAAAAAGAAACTTAGATCATGAAAATATTCTGAACCCCAAACATACTTCAACACCTAGGGACAGGACATAAGCCGAATTCTCTTAAACCAAAGATCAACAAATGTTGTTAGTCCTGCTGAACTAGCTCTATAGTCTGTATGAAAAGTTTGGCCGGTTTTGGGCCGATTTTATAGAACGCTCTAATTTAAAGATAGTGTAAACAAATATAAAACAAATAAATATAATGATATGGAGAAGCCCTATACAAACTAATAGAGTAGAAGTATCAGTGACCGTCACCAGGGGGACATTTTGCAACGATTTTCTGGGTGCAGAGGAATTTACAGTTAAACGTGTTGTCTGCGCTCGCGGGTAATGAAGCTACTATTTTTGGTTGCACTAACAAACAGGATTTGGGAGGAAAAATGATCAATAAGAATTACATTTAAATTTCCACATGTGACAAACCTGCAGCGATTTAATTAAAAAAACCACAGCGTCCATCAACTTCCGATTTTATTCTTATTTTGAAGGCTTTTGTCCCATTGGGACGATTGTTATTCAACAGAATCCCATTCGACCGCCTGTCCAATTCGATCGAAATTTTGTTTGCTCACAAGTGAAAGCATGAAACCTAACCTAACCTAGCCTTACCTAAACTAACCTAACCTTACCTAACCTAACTTAACGAAATAAACGTTTTCGTATAAATGGGATTCGACCCAATGGGATTGCAAAATTAGAATTCGATCAATTGGGAAAGTATATTTTTTTGATTCGATCAATTGGGAATTCGAACCACTAGATCTATCCCAGGTCCTTAAACTGAAGTTATAGTATCGAAGCCCAAAAAGTCTCGAATTTTCTAGAAAATTATTGTACACCAGCACGACCAGCTTTTATTATTCGTTAAAGCATAGTAGCGTTTGGTCATAGTTGGCCTTAGAACTTGGAAGTGGGTAATAGTATCAATCACCCACATCCAGTGTCAGCGTTGCCAGATGTACGATAATTATAGTACGCGTCGATATTTTGAGGAATTTTTGACTGCGTACTATAATTTAAACTGCGTACTATATAGTACGCTATTTTCCGATAATTTCGCTTTGGCGTACGATAATGTTCTATATTTTTCGATATATTACGCTAATTCCCACTTTCCGCAGACAGCGACCAAGAGACGGAGAGAGTCTAGACTTTTACCCTCTCGATAAAAATAAAGAAAAGTACAAAGTCTCAAATGACTCTAGTCAATTGGCTGATGATACCTTTGATATAATAAGTTAGATTTTTATGAAAAAGTCATTTTAAAATAGTATTTTAAAAAGCTAGTGATCTTTAAAAACCCAGTGATTCTTTTAAGTTAAATCAAAGCTTACGTTGAAAGTCATTAAAATTACGTTCCTTAAGATGTACCTCGAATGCTTCTTCAATCGTCGAAAGGTGAATATATTTGAAAATTTAAATTTAAAAAAATGTTAAGATTTAAATTGGAACGAAAAAATTAGGACCTTTTTTCGAAGAGTTTCCAATATTGTAGGGGGTTGTTACATTCAAAAATCAAATTTAGCGCCAAATGTAAGTGTGCGATAATTTTAACCGAAAATCGAGAATTTTTTACGTTTGATACGATAATTTCATGTTCAACATCTGGCAACGCGTCACATCCAAGTTCCACGGGACCACGGCCTATTTCGTTCCTACAACTGGCTTGATTAGTCGGCCGTATTGGGTAGTCTAAGAATTAAGGTAAAAACCAAGGAGTGAAAAGTTTCCGTTCTTGGCTTACTAGGAGTAGGGTCATTCCATGGTAAATCAACCAGTGATGGTACCATGGGTTGGAAGTTTTTGACGAAATTTTAAGGACATGTTAAGGGGTTGAAAAGTATGTTAACTTTCGATTTTGACGTTGAAATTTTAATTAGGTCAATTTTTATAAGCATTTTAAAAAAGCCTGAATTTTTCTTTTTGGCATTGACATTTTCGGTAGCTTTTAAAGAAATATTTAATAGAAATAGTTTGGTTTATGCAAAAAAAATTAAAATTCGCATAAGTATAGTAAATTATACAGCGAATAAGATGCGTTTAATTTCTAAAAGCTTAGTTAATTATATTGCCTGTAATTTACACTTCAAACCAAAATATCTGTTTTCCGGGGGGGTCCAAAAAGGTGCAACTTCATTTTTTATAAAAAGGATATTTTTTTGGAGGTTTTTGCCAGGGCTTTTAGAAAATAGTAAAATTGTTATAGCTAGTGGGAGTTTTTTTGAAAAAACGTAAAACCAATTTTTGGCACTTTAAAACGTTTTTATTGCTTATTTTTGGCCCTCTTTTCTAGAATACAATCGTCTGCTAGACTTTCTGCTTGCGTTTTCGTCTCCAAATTGTCTAAACTGCGATTTATATATTGTCACGCACTTCGAAGCGTTTAAGATTTATAATGGAAATTGACGAAGAGCATAGTTTGCCAAATTGTTCAGTTGGGATTCTGAAAAATGAAATTTGTCATAAAACTACCCAATGCAAAATAATAGGAATGAAAGATGTAAATAATTTAAAAGAAGAAGAGCAAGAAATTCTCGGCTTACGGGCAAATGTAAAAGATTTCAAGCTAGAAACAATGTGTAATCATCATTATGCCATGCTAATTACCAAATATTCAGCTTTTCAAGGGGCAAATGTAAAAGATTTCAAGCTAGAAACAATGTGTAATCATCATTATGCCATGCTAATTACCAAATATTCAGCTTTTCAAGTAAAATGCATTGATCCGCTTCATATTCACTCTAAGGCTATAAAAGGTTTGTCTAATTGATAGTATCGGAAGGGGTAAAGGGGTAAGGTTACAAAAGGCGTCCCTAGTGTAACGTAACTCCAACCAACCTCGAAAATACGCAAAAAACGGCGAAAGTATACACTTTTAAACCAATTTACTCCCATAAACGCCCCTAGGCCTTTCCGCGGTACAATTTCGCCTTGTTGTCTGCTAGATACTTTTCAGCAAAGTATAGTGGTTGCTAAAACATCGTTTGAATTTATATTAACTTGGGGTGATTTTAATATTTTACTTAAATTTACTTGAAACAGACTTGGAAGTAGCTGGAGTCCGAACCCAATGACTGTTAAAAAAAGTAAGAGATCCTAAAATAAATAATTTGAAAAGGGGTTCTTAAATACTTCATTGAAATTTCTTGAAAATAACGTTTAAGCCTTTCCTGAAACGCATTTTTTTCTACCGTAGATAATCAGCGAAATCTGGCGTTACTGATAGCATGGGCCAAATAATGATAAATCCAGGACATGACTCTTTGAGAAAAACCCGTCCAATAGCGGGAACACCCGACCACTATCGCCCCCTATTAGGAACAGCGCGCGATTGCGGACCTACGTCATTTTCGGAGCAAAATTTTTTAGGGGCCGTTTTCAAAACTAATACACGTGGTCAGCGTAGTAAATATCCAGGAATATATATACACAGCTGTCACATTGAGTGTTGTTATTAAAGTAAGTACTTATTTTTATACATACCAAGTTCATAATTAGTATATTATTTATAATTCAATAATATTAAACATACTTTCCTAGAATCCTAGAATGTTTCATCAAAACACTTATGAGATATTAGAAATTCCTGCTCCACCAGTTATTGTGTTATCTGGTATGGTACTATCAACTAATGATTATGATAAATTATCTTATTATACAAGTTGGTTTTATTATAAATTGATCTATACAGATTCAGACTATGATACCCCTGAAAATATTTGTGATATAAGCAATTGTGATAACAACTGCGAGTTTGAAGGTGTAAAACCTTTTTCATCTACCCCTAAAATAAAATGGTACTACCAATATATATATATATATCTAATTAGGTTTGGTTACTTTTTTTATAATTAAGTATTTTATACAGTGAAAATACTCCTCCGAAGACAAAGTCAAAGAAAAAACGATTGAAGAAAGAACCAATTCCAGTCAGTTGTTGTGATATTTTCAACCAGAGTGATTTTGAAGATGTGGAAACTTTGCCCTCTACAGCCAATTTTCAATGGTAATACCAATATCTTTTTATCGATTTAGTTTGGGCTGTTTTGTTTACATCAAATTATCTTATTTAGTGAAAATATTCCTCAAATGATAAAGAAAAATCAATTGAAATTGGCCAAAAAGCAAACGACAGAAACGCCAATTGCTAAGGAGATCCTAGTCAGTGTTAAAGACCCGTCAACAAAAAAATTGAGGCCTAAACGAAAGGAGAAGATAGTTGACAAAGTGAAATATGAGGTTATGTTTCAAAATGTATTCAAATTTGCCATCGGAGCTATTGAAATAGCCATAGAGGAAATGGATCTAACCCCCAAGGAATCACAATTTTTAGTATGGGTCATTAAATTAAATAACCCAAATAATATTATGGTATTTCAAGAGTTATTAGAGGCTTGCCACCACCCTCCTACGCATTGTAACCCGGCCACCTGAATTAATGGCTTCAAAAGTCGCTTGATGACTTAGGCCTAAGGTGGTGCCTTGGGTATTAGCCTAGCTGATTATTATTTTATTTTTATTTATTAACTAGAACTCCTGAGGATAAATTTGTCAGTAAGTCTGAACAACTAAAATTCTCGCAAAGTTTTATGGATGCAATTTTGTTGTCAGCAAAGGATATAATTGTAAGCCAATTAAGTAATAAATTATTTTGAGTAATTTCTTAGATAGATTTGTTATTAACAGGAACCAAAAGTCACCGTATTTGACCAAAAAAGGGCAGTACAGTTCTTGTTGGGGGAAATATTCATGCGGAGTTTAAGGTATGACCTTCAAGAAATAATTCCCGAAGAATCACAGAAAAAATGGAAATGAAGGAGCCCTTTACTACGTAGTAGGGGCTACTATAAGATCATTACAATCGACAAAAGAAGGGTGTAGACTTTACCAAGAGTTTACATGCCAAAAAATGATACCAATGGTGTTGCATTATCAACCAGAAAATGGACTGAACTACAAGATAGGGGAGGTCTAATTTATGCAAATGTGAAAACTTATGAAATATTTGTCAAGATGCATACCATTGCAACAGATGTTTTCTCTAAAAAAAGCAAACAAAAATTTGACAGGAAAGTTGAGGCAAAACGCTTAATAGCCAACGATGAAGAAATAAAGACATTTTGGAATGAAACCTTAAGAAAATGTGACGTAGAAAATGCTGTGGGTGAAAAGTTGTTTGCTAAATTAACTGACAAACTAATAAACACTGAAGGCAATGGGCATGTAAGGAGTGAAAAAGATTTTATGAAAGCAGAGCAAAGAGCGAAAAACCAAAAAGCTAGGGCTAAGAAAGCTTTAAGAAAAGAACTTGAAGACATTAGTAATCAAGGTAGACCAAAATGATAGGATTGGAAATTATTTTAATTGATGGTCTCGCTTTCAAAAAATGAAATAAAATTTTTTAAACAGTCTTTGCCTTGCCACAATTCTTGCCCAAAGCGGTAATTTTCATTTTACCAAGTTTTATGGCTCGAAGCTTGGGAATATTATTGCAAAATTGCTGATATGTCGGATGCTGACCTGATCCATTTGCTTGGCGGTGACGGCTAAATTCATTTTCAAGGGGATCCTGATTAAAATTAGCTGTTAGTACAAACATGGCACCCTTCAAAAGTAAAAACTCTGTCATTTCTGCAATAGCCATCGCTGCAAATAATATCACAATTAATAATATATATAAACGCTGCTTAATATAGTCATTTCTTACTAGTTTGTTTCAGTCCAGATAGCGTCTCTTGACTGAGAAGAATTTTCTTCCTTTCCTCTGTTGAATATGGCGTTCCGTCTACTTTTCGTCTGTTAATAACATCATTTTCCCAATCATTGAGATATTTTAGGAAGTCTTCTCGTAGCCACTGTAATAATTTTTTACTTTAGATTTCAAATAACTGAAAATTACATTTACATAAAACATTACTTTTAGCCTCTGATCGTTTATGGTCTTGTATGGGTTTACCATTGGATTGCGACTGTGATAACCATCTTGAAAATTCCTTGAATTCATACAATCGAACCACTTATTAAATGTTCTTATGAACGCTACTGTTTCTGACTTTTCACTGCCGAACTCCTCTTCGATTGCGTTTGCAACTGAACTACTCAGAACCTGAGTGGCAAACTTGACTTTCATCTTTTGTTGAGATTGGGGGTATACATGGTCATCTGTCAACTTAAAAGCTTTTCTTAAGGTTGACTTACTACGTTCCATTTCATACAATTCTATAATTGTATCCCAAAACAAATACTGTCCATTTTTAAACATTAATCTGTATTTGCAACCATCACGACTGTTAAGAAGACAATTGCGAACGGTTTTCAATAAATGTACCGGATCGAAGACAAAATAAATGAATCTTTCTTCATCTGAAGCGTGAACATTTAAACACTTATAGCATCCATCTGCATCACCTTGGTGTCTTGTAAAAACTTTCCTGTTTGTGGAGGCACCATCCCCGACTACGGCTATGATTTTAAATCCTTTTAATTCTAAAAGAGAAATTGCTCGCCAAACAAGGAAGTGGAGCTCATCACCAGTAACTGTATCCGTTGGAAAGTGAGCTATGGCAGCTTTTAGTCTAGTTGTCGCTCCTCTAAGCATGAATACCAAGGCGTGGGTTGCAATAGGTTTCCCTTTTTGATCGAAGAGTTTTGAATCAATCTCCGCAATTTTATCATATGGATCCTTAATTTTTGTGTATCCAATTAGATCTCCAGTTTTTTTGTTGAAAATGAGATCCTCTTTGATTTTCATTTCATCTAATATTAAAGAGAAATATTTTTGGTTGTCTTCCAGAGATTTCATCTTTAGGTCATCAGCTAGCTGAATAAACAACCCTGGGTTAAAATTGGGTTTGCGTCCAACATCCGGCGTGTGTCGTAGTAACGTTCGGTAACTTGGTAAATGCAAAATTCCTGAAGTTTCAAGTGATTTATACAAATTTGGCGCTTGGTTATACATGAAAAGACACCAGTGAGCTACTAATGGATGCCACCTTCTACCCTTTTTGTTATTTCGCTGGCTCATCTTCAGTTGCGTTGCCAAGAAAAGGTTTGGAAAGTCTATGTTAATGAGCTCATCTTCAGCTTTCTCATTGAAGTTTTTATTGAGAACATCTTTAAGCCAACTTTCTGCTTTATCCCCAGCTGGTTCACCCTCTTTTAAAATTAATTTAGTGATTTTTTTCTCTCTTCGATTCAGCTTCTTCCTCAACTTGATTTCATTATTTTTAGTTTTCGTTAATTCAACTAAAAGTTGAGAATTGTTTAGACTTTTAAAGGAGGATATCCTTCTCTTCTCCCGTTTCAGTCTAAAAATTTCACCACGAAATCGACTTCTTAATTTTACACAGTTACCACATCTTTTCATTTGCGATAAAATGCAACACGACTGGTGGCGTATCGAATCAGTTATCCAACAATTAGTAGCATTTGTGACAGCTTTCTCTTTGAGAATTTCCCTGTAAATATCTTCTCGGGTTCCAGAACACACATGAAAAGAATCAACTTTCTCCAAAAACTGTGATAAGTCTGTGTGACTTATTACTTTAGTGGGAATTAAAGGGATAAGAGGGTGCTCTGTTACTGGCTGGTTCAATATTCGTAAGGAAAAGCTAAATTCAGGACTAATTCCTATTGATATTAAAGCCCCTCCGGTCTGATAGTTCATCTTGAACATGTTAAGTCCACCCTCAAAATTTACCACCCATTGCTCGGGAAACTTAAAAGATGAAAACAGTTCTTTAACTGATGGTTGCTTCGAAGTTAAAACAGTTTCAACGTGCGAAACTATTTCTATTTCATCTGCATTTTCAAGAGATATTCCCCATAAAACATCTTTCGGTTCATGACTTTTGGATAAAACTGCAGAACTACATGTACAATCAACATTTGATAAACAATCTTGGCTGCTATACTCATCATTACATAAGTATGTTTGCACGTAATCATGTTCATGTAGGTGTTGTAATTCAGGTTGGATGTGCGTTTGAGAAGATTTTGTACTATTTATTTTCAGAGGAATCGCTTTCTCATAGCACCATGTCAACCACCTCTAAACCCCACTAGTGGCACTTGAGCGGCATTAACCGATAGTCAGTCTCCTTCTTCAACGCCTTTCACAGGAAGCCAAGAAAGTGTCATCTCTAAGACTAGTATTGCAGAAGCAGTTACGTCCACAGAAAAAGAGCAGTTAAACAAAGTTTTAAAGAATCTAGGAGCAAGCCCAATTAAACTTCATTCGCTAAATGAGTACAAAAGAAGTAATTATGCAAAACGAAAGGTCACCCAGATTGTAGACGTAGTACAGTCAAAGGTTACTAAAGTTTTAAACTTATCAGCTTCAGAATGTAACACACTTGCGACGACATCAACATCAACTGACATGGAAGATTTCATTGACGCTCTCAAAATTAAAATAAATAACTCGTCTAGACAAGAGAAGTGTAAGCTACTAACACTTGCACCAAAGTTCGTTCAGTATAAATCAATTATGTGAAGAGTTTAAAGTTTCACAATATCTTGCTAAAAAATCGAAAAAATTAAAAGAGATAGATGGTATTCTTCCAAACATTGAAAAAAAGCAAGGTCTTAGTCTTCCGTTGGAAACTATTAAAACGGTGCAGTCCTATTACGAAGATGACGATATCAGTAGGATGTGTCCTGGCAAAAAAGATTTTGTATCTGTTCGCGTAGAAGGCCAGAAAGTTCAGAAACAGAAAAAACTTTTATTAGCCAATATTAAAGAAATATACCAACAGTTCAAAGTTGTACATCCAGAATTGAAAATAAGATTTTCGAAATTTTGCGAACTGAGACCGAAATGGTGTGTCACAACAGCAGCAAAAGGAGTCCACAATGTATGTGTATGTGAGATTCATCAAAATCTAAAGTTAATGTCACTAGCGTTACCACAAAAAGAAGACTACAAATCACTAATGCTCAAGTTTGTTTGTTCGACGTCAAACCGTCAGTGCATGTTACATCGTTGCAACGATTGCCCATCTAGTGAAGCATTCTTTTTTTATATTAAAGAAATATTTGATGACAACGAAATTGATGAAGACGATTGCGTTATCTACAAACTAAATTAATCATAGGCGTGCGCAGGCATTTAAGGCAGGTCGGGCCAACTTATTTCTTACGCCCTTTTAAGCTCTTGCGCCCTCTATCCTTTTTTGTGAAACTTATTAAATACCACGGCGCTCCTGTGTAATTCCTTTCTTTCTCAATAGATGTGGCTATAATTGGTTTTTAGAGTATAGTAAAGTATGTGACGAAACAATAGTACTTTTTATTTTAAACTAGACTAAAAACCAATATAGTTTACTAAATTACATTGCCGCGTGTTGCTTTAACTAAAACGTGTTCTACTTTTAAAAATTTGATTTTCATAATCCCATATATTTATCAAAATATTACTATATTAAAAAATATCCGTCAAACCCAAAATTTCCTAAAACCCACCAAAATAAGATTATTTTTTTTCGGCCCGACCCGACCCGAAAAACGTAAAAATAAAATATGCCCGACCCGACCCGAAATTTTTAGAATTAAATTTAGCCCGACCCGGGCAAAATCCATTTTTTAATATATCGGGTCAGGTCGGGTCGGGCGAAAATTATTTTCATTTTTTACGGGTCGGGTCGGGTCGGGCTAAATTTAATTCTAAAAATTTCGGGTCGGGTCGGGCATAATTTATTTTTACGTTTTTCGGGTCGGGTCGGGCCGGAAAAAAAAAGAATCTTATTTTGGTGGGTTTTAGGAAATTTTGGGCACCTACAATGTTAAGGCTTGCGCCCTTTTTCCTCAGATTTTTTGCGCCCTTTTAGTTTTCAGGTCGGGCCATGACCCACCCTGGCCCTATCGTGCGCACGCCTATGAAATTAATTGAAATAAAAAAAGTAGTTGAAGAATTTGTGGAATCGCTTACTGACGTCGTTGAAAAATCACTACCACATCATTTCATTGCAAAGTCGCAATATAACTATTTAAAGAATTTAAAGAGAAATCTCGAAGACGATCATGTTATAACACTGATGGACTTTGCTGAAAATTATTCTTTCTTAGTGCAAGATGCCGTTCAAGGTTTTCATTGGGAAACGTCGCAAGCCACCATCCTTCCCTTCGTAACTTACTATAGGAAAGACGGATATCTTGAGTGCACATATTTATTGGAAAACTCATTGTCTACCTGAAACGTGTTCTACCCGATATAAAATATATCCACTATTTTAGCGACGGAGCTGCATCACAATACAAGAACTGTAAAAAATTTCTGAACCTGTGTAACCACGAATCGGATTTTGGATTAACAGCTGAATGGCATAATTTCGCAACAAGCCATGGAAAAAGTCCATGTGATGGAATAGGCGGCACTGTAAAGAGAATTGTAACTCGAGAGTCACTTCAGCGTACTGAAAATAATCATATTTTGACGCCACTTCAGTTTTTTCAATTTGCCAAGGAAAATATTAAAGGTATCGACTTTTTTTGGGTGGGGAAAGACGAAATTAAAAATTCCAAAGAAATTCAAAATGCAAGGCTGACTAACGCTAACACTATAGTAGGCACCCGTAGCAAAGATAATTTAAACTCGTACCCTAGGTTCGAAATCACTCTCTCGCGCGTTGCCGATAGCGTTTACCCACTTCCCGCCGGAACTCAGAAAAAATTCGCTCCGTGGTTTGCGCCTTACCGCAACCACTGCCAACTTCGATCACGCGCTGCCACGCTATACAGCGCGGCAGCGCGTGATCAAAGTTGGCCGTGCTGCAACCGATGGAGCCCGATTTTTCTGAGGTCACGTGCCGGAAAAGGGTAAACGCTTCGTAACAAAACCGTCAATGGGAAAGCTCTCAGTATTCGAATCTAGGGTACGAGTTTAAATTATCTTTGCCCGTAGCCACCACAGATTTGTCCCTATTTCAAAAAATGAAATCAACATGTACCGAATTTCCGAAGACGATTTCTTCACCACAGTGAAGGTAACAAAGTTCACTGAAAATACCATCAAAATGGAAGACGTTGAGGTTGGGCAATATGTGGCGGCTGTGTACGACAGGATCTGGTACATCGGTATCCTTTTAGAGAAATGTCAAGAAGAAAACGACTGCTTAATCAAATTTATGAAGAAGCAGAAAAACCTATGGTTTTTGTGGCCGAAAAACATTGACCAATGCTATGTTCCAATAAATTGTATTTTGTGCAACGTAGCACAACCTTTATTAGACATTTCCGAAAAAGGTTCTAAAGGTTTCAAAATAACATCAAAAGAATTGAAAACCATTACGTATCTCTTTGAAAATAAATAATTCATTTAAACTAATGGAAAAAATTGGTTTTAAGTTTTTTCAAAAAAACTCCCACTAGCAACCAAATAGCTATAACAATTTTACTATTTTCTAAAAGCCCTGGCAAAAACCTCCAAAAAAATATCCTTTTTATAAAAAATGAAGTTGCACCTTTTTGGCCATGCACCACCGAGTGGACCCCCCCGGAAAACAGATATTTTGGTTTGAAGTGTAAATTACGGGCAATATAATTAACTACGCTTTTAGAAATTAAACGCATCGTATTCGCTGTATAATTTACTATACTTATGCGAATTTTCAAAATTTTTGCATAAACCGAACTATTTCTATTAAATATTTCTTTAAAAGCTACCGAAAATGTCAATGCCAAAAAGAAAAATTCAGGCTTTTTTTAAAATGCTCATAAAAATTGACCTAATTAAAATTTCGTCAAAAACTTCCGACCCATGGTACCATCACTGGTTGATTTGCCATGGAATGACCCAGTAATAAAACAGACTGGAAACGGCTTTCCTAAATTAACAAAAATTTAAAAAAACTCCTAAAATTATCGCACAAATATCGGAAATTTAGTAAAATTATCTCTAAAAGCGAACCATGTATAGAACGCGATTGAAATTATATTACGGAGAAAATCGAAAGGTAATATTATCGAAATGTACTATAATTATAGTACGGTGGGCAACGCTGTTTTCAGGTCGAGTATAGTAGAAATAGCGAACGAGTTCGAAACATTCAATGAGACCGGCACGTAGGTGTCGTGTGGCTAATGGCATCAGGAGGAAGCGTTGAAGACGTTCATTTGGCAGTTGTCGTACCACATCTCTCTGTACTCGCTCCATATGTCTATGGCACCACACTCCTACCCGGTTAGGCTGGCCATCTGTAATAATGACAATAAAAGCCTAAATTACAGGGAGCCATTCGGAAAATAACCCTTTGAAGATGATAGGGGCGATCCTCCGTACCACCGGAAGAGGGAGCTCAAGCGCACCTATTTGCAACAGCGGAACGCTTTTAGAAGGGAAAGGTAAACTCTATTTACAGCAGCCCCTTTATCCGTCACTCGCATTACTTCTTCAAATGTAACAAGTAGATTTGTAAAGCAGTTACATCCCTGGCCAACAAAGCTTATCGTTTGGCGTTAGAATGTTTCTTTAGGGTATTACATTGGCTGATTTCCCAAAGTTTGGAAAAATTAACAGCGAAAAGGATTGGTTGTAGATAATCAAGAGTGGCTGATAAATTTAAAATACTTCCGAATGAATTTAGGAAATATTTCGACTCGCATTTACCGAAGGAATCGGCGTTATCTTTGTTTATTGAAGAAAATTGATCAAATAGAGGATCACATCTTTGTAGTACTCCTAGTGTCATTGTCAACTTGTATTTTCCACAATTCGGATCTGTCTGCGAGCTCCGCCAATTCAATCCTCAATTGGCCAACATGAAAGTTACGGTAAGATGAAATGAATTATTTTAGAAATGTTCTTATTAATACCCTCTTTATATTAGTAAATCTTCCCATTTTAATATTATAAATAAGACCAGAAGTATAAAATACATCTTAAGAAATATGTATCAAATGTACCTATGCGGCAGGTGCGACGTAGGTTACAATAGGGTAAAATTTCTCGCCAAAACGCGGAGGAATACACCGCCTGTATTACACCGCTTGATGATGTAAGCATTTATAAATTGCACTGCGTAGTGATATTTACTTAATTATAGTTAATATTTTTATTAAATCCTGCGTGCACTATTGGTTTTACAATATCAGAGAGGGTCTTCAAAAGTTGGTGTTTCATTAACAGCTTTAGTAAGTAGAGCTCGCCGTTTGGATAAGAAATAATCACTTTATTTATTTTTATCCACAAACGAAAAAAGACCGATTATTTTACATGTTAAATTGCTATATAGCGGCGGATAATATCCTTGGATAAACAGTTAATCGTAATTTTATGGTTAATTAAAACTTAAGCGGTTAATTTATCTGTTTCGCCGAGCTCTATTAGTAAGATCGATTCTTCTTAGACATTATTATATATTTCTGGTTATATAAAAAGCGGTGCGCTATAGGTGGAAAGTTTTAAAATCGTCCAAAAACAAGTAACGAAATTGAAATTATTGGATATTTTAAATTATTAGTTATTTGAAATTATTCGTTATTGAAATTTATGCGTTTTTGGAAATTATTTGTTATTTGAAATTATTTGTTATTTGAAATTATTCGTTATTTGAAATTATTCGTTATTTGAAATTATTCGTTATTTGAAATTATTCGTTATTTGAAATTATTCGTTATTGGAATTTATGCGTTTTTGGAAATTATTTGTTATTGGAAATTATTCGTTATTTGAAATTGTTCGTTATTTGAATTTACTCGTTATTTGAAATTACTCATTATTTGAAATTGTTCGTTATTTGAATTTTATCCGTTATTTGAAATTACTCATTATTTGAAATTGTTCGTTATTTGAATTTACTCGTTATTTGAAATTACTCATTATTTGAAATTATTTGTTATTTTAAATTATTGTGATCTTGCATTCCAGATTGTTCTGTTGGTTGTCGTCGTGTGCATCTCTGGAAGTGTAGGCCATTCTTATTACGAGTACGATGACGTATACGAAGAAGTCATCGAAGATGAGGATGTCGTAGTCGATAAGGTTCAAGAAGAGAAGCAGTTCGTAGGCGATGAGGTCCAAGAAGACAAGCAGGTCGTAGTCGAAAAGGTCCAAGACGACAAGGACGTCATGATCGAGAGGGTCATTTTCCATTTCACAGTACCAGTGTTCCCCAGGTTCTACCCCGGCTTATTCCCCTCCGCCATGGTCCGAGGCCCTCGGTTTCCCACCAATCACCAAACTGACCGCACATATGAGAGACCTGCAGGATACAAACGGAAACAAAAGAAGCGCCGCCAATATGTCCTGTAAAGAGTCTCTAACTAACGCGTCATTGCAACAAATATCCTCATCATTTCATTTCAATTACATGATTTTGTATGTTATAATATTTAAATTTCGTATAAAGAACTATATCAATTTTTGTTCTTATTCTGTTCAATTATTTTCATTCATATTCTTTATCATCGAAGCAAATGGCGAAATTCGGTCAGCGTCGTGTGCATATTCAAAGTTACACTATTTGTAATTTATTTTAAATGTAATGGGATCTACGATGGGACTGTGTCCTAACGAATCCAAAATTTTCAATTTGAATCTGTGAACTGAGATATTTGAGCCCCCGGGGTTAAAGATTATAACATGGCAGTCTACGAGCCATGCGTCCCACTATGACTATCGTTGGGAGTGCTAGAAAGGTTTGATCCTCTATTTGATCAATTTTCTTCAATAAACAAAGATAACGCCGATACGTTCGGTAAATGCGAGTCGAAATATTTCCTAAATTCATTCGGAGGTATTTAATATTTATCAGCCACACTTGATTATCCACAACCAATCCTTTTCGCTGTTAATTTTTCCAAACTTTTGGAAATCGGCCAATGTAATACCTTAAGGAAACATTCTTTATTGGCCAGGGATGTAACTGCTTTTTAAATCTACTTGTTTCATTTGAAGAAGTTATGAAAGTGACAGATAAAGGGGCTGCTGTAGATAGAGTTTACCTTTATCTTCTAAAAGCGTTCTGCTGTGGCAAATAGGTGTACTTAGGCTCCGTCTTCCGGTTGTACGGATAATCGCCCCTATCACCTTCAAAGGGCTATTTTCAGAATGGCTCCCTGTACTTTAATCTCAATAATCCCAAAGGCATCTTGCGACTTTTAATGCAATTTTTTCAAGTGACTGGCGTAGCCGCGAAGGAGTGTGTATCAGATTTGTAGCCCGGTGTACCGCAAACAGAGTGCACACCTCCGGAGGTCCTCATCGTAAAGCCTTACGCCAGCGTCCACAGCCCGGACAGGTGACAGAACAGCCAAGGCAGCAAGAGAACCCTACTGCTGATGGCTTCACTTTCGACGCTAGCCACTCAACCCAGCAGAAGGTGTTCAATAGAACGACCAACCCCTCACTTCGCACACAGCAGTGGGAATAAGAGCGCATGCACTAGCAACTCCAGCAGACACCCTACCTACGTAGGTAAAGAGCCACACCCTTCAGAAAGAGCTCTTAAAAGGGAACGACGGGCACACAGCGGCCCACGTAACTCGGCACAGCTGGCACAGGACACCCGGTGTTGCCCCAAAAGGTTGGGAAACAGGACCACTACGCCTCATACGGAGACCCGCCACTCCACAGCACGCTACCAGTTTCTTCGAGGCGCACAGTTTGCCTGGACCCTCTCCGTTAGTCCGAGCCGAAGCCCAGTTTCCAGCCCATACCTGACCGAAGTCGGAGGTGGAGATAGGACCATTTGATCAGAGCTAACATCTTCCAGTGCACCACCGCCCTTATGGGTTACAAGAGCCGGACCCCGACTCCCCGGTAAAGCCACCAGTTATTGTAGGAGTGTGGTGGCATAGACATATGGAGTGAGTACAGAGCGAAGTGGTACGAAAACTGCCATACGAACAACTTCTTTAACGCTTCCACCGGTTGCCATTAGCTACACGACGCCTACGTTCCGATCTCATTGAATGTTTCAAACTTGTTCACAATTTCTACTATACTCGAACTGAAAACAGCGTTGCCAACCGTACAGTACTGTAATTATAGTACATTTGGATAATATTACCTTTCGATTTTCTCCGTACTATAATTTCAATCACGTAATAGTACGCTTTTTGTTTTACTTTATTTCCGATATTTGTGCGATAATTAAAGACATTTTAGAAGTTCGTTTTTGTTAACTTAAGAAAGCCGTTTCCAGTCTGTGATATTAATCTATCTAACGAAAATATTATACTCCTTGGTTTTTACCTTCTTTGAAAGTTGCTTTTTGATAACTCCTATTTTTAATTTTTAATGCCAAATCCTGTTTGTGAGTGCAACCAAAAAGTTAAGCTTCATTACTTGCGAGCGCAGACATTAATTACATTGAACTGAAATTCCTCTCCACCCAGAAAATCGTTACGTAGGTAACTAAATTTGGTTATATCGCATTCCTCAATACGACGAAGCTGCAAAATGACGGTCACTGATACTTCTACTCTATTAGTTTGTATAGGGCTTCTCCATATCATTATATTTATTTGTTTTATATTTGTTTACACTATCTTTAAATTTGTAATTAATATGGTCTGTGAAATCTTTGACACTTTATGTAATCGATTCAAAAATTTCTTTTCAGTAAAATTATTTTTGGGAAGGGAATAAAGAATGACTGATTGCTATAATAAATATCTTCGAACACTATTGTAATACATGGTTTTATCTTAAATTGTACACGGAAGATTAACTCTTAAAAAAACTCTAAAAATATAATATTTTCGACAAATTTGGATAATTTAAAATAACTTCATTTCAGCTTGTATGCGCCATCTGGTAAGACTTCAGAGTATTTAAAAATTAACCACTTGCTAGCATTCGCCAAACGAATATCTCTCGATTAGATTTCTCGATTTTAAAAAAAGACATTTTGAGGAGTTATTTAAATTAATCCAAATTTATATTTCTGGTGAATGTCTTTTGAGTGCCGGCAGAAGTGACACTTAAATTATTTATTAAACTTAAAACGCGAAAGTTTGTTGGAAAAATAAACTTTCCCTAATAAACGTGATATTTCTAAGCGAGCTCACCTGCATATTTACCAATAGCATTAAAATTATAAATACGAAAACTTAACTCGAAATATATATTTTATATACTTATGAGTATTTAAAATATAATTATGAAACAAAACACGAAGGCTTGTTAGGGAAATAAACTTTTATTTTCTTAATGATAATGTACAAATTTTTTAAATTGAAACGACTATGATGAATCTGTGAAAATAGTTAAATAATGTTAGATAAGGTTTTACGAAAGTGGACAGATAATTATTATCGACTACATCCACTTCGGGTGATTTCCCAGATGATGGCGGTGCGGGTTTAGTAAAGAATGCTTCTTCCGAATCCATTGAATTAGGAATAATACTGCTAGAATTACAATTACGATTTCGGTTGCCATGGTTACGCGGGACCTCTTCTGGTAAGACTCTACGAAATTCATCTTTAAAATTAGGCGGTAGCGCCATCTATATTTTGTAAAGTTATATGGCTAAAAATAAATAATTATTAGCTAACTCACCGTAACTTGAGTTAAAAAGGATCGTGTTGAAAGAATAAAATTATTTTTAAACAACTTCAAAGGTTTGTTTGTTACGAGTAATCATACATCTCAATTTCTCATCAGATTCGCGAAAAAATTCAATTGCATAATAGTTGCCACCACTAGAGACAGATGCCGCCACGGTAGAACGATAAAGTTGATAAAGTCTCCTTATTGAACGAAATTGGTCCCGCGCCAGCCAGATTTAGTTGTACCTCTATTTATTCCCAACTCAATGTCCGAATCCGTGGCCGTAAGCGGGAACTCCGGGATAGAGTCCTCCGGTCCTGTTGAGGGCGCCACCTGGGTAGGCTCCTCCGTAGTGGCCTAGTCCCAACCCTTCGTAGCCGAGGCTAGCGGCCTGGCAGACGACCAAGATACAGGCCAAGAGGACTAACAAGGCGATCTATTTGAGAGGGGAATTAATTACTTTCTTATAAATCTAAATATTTTCACAGTAAATAGTAACTCCTAAGGGAAATATTTATTGAAGTGAAAGTTCCAACTTACCATAGACTTCCTGTTGATGGATTGGAGGTTTTCTCGATGACTGGTAAATTTCAAATGGTGAAGGCTAAATGTGTCTTTGTCAGCAACTGGGACTCCCTTTATACCCGGTTTTTAATAAGTGTCGAGTCATCAAGTGGATTAACTTAATTGCTTACACAATCTTTAATTTCAAGTAGCTTCCCTCTTTAGCGAAGGAACGAGTGCTGGGGATAGTTTTAAGGCGAGGAAATGAATTCCCCGCCTTTGGGACCTATATTTGTGCTAGGCCTCGGTATTGCGCAATGATTTTTAAATTTCAAACATTAAAACCGAGGCCTAGCACAAATATGAGTCCCAAAGGCGGGCAATTCATTTCCTCGCCTTAAAATTTTCGTCGATTTTAAAAGTAGATTACGAGCGAAATAATTAAGGGAAAATTATGAAAGTAGTTTTAAATAAAACCTGGAAACTTACTAAAAATCATATGAAAAATTCAAAGTTGAGTACAAACACTAATATTATTAAAAAGTCTCCGAATTGCAACACAGTTAGGAAAACAAATTCCCGTAGGAAAAGCATTAGGAAGAAAAAACAATTTTCACGAAAATCGTCCGCTTAGACTCAGTTCGTGTCTCCGCCGTTCGGCAGAGCCACTTGATTTTTGAACCCCTCCGCTTCTATGGAGATGTCCGCTCCTATTGACTGAACGCAGTATCAGTCACGTGCTTCCTCCATGGTTCCGATTAGAACTTTTAAAAAACCCTGCCTTTGGTCCATGCTTTTCGTTTGGCTGGCAACGAAAGTTACGCCATCGGTGCCAAACTGGTGAACTAACACTCCATTTCGCCTAAGATTAAATGGCCGACTTTAGCTCGACGCTAACGTGGTTTTTTTTAAATCTTTAAAGTAACTTATGTTTAATTAAAGTTGAAGAATGGCTCAAAACTACGTAATCAAATCGTGTAAGAGTACATACACAAAAGAAAACATATCTTTTCACAGGTTAGTGTTAGAAATAGTTTTCTTTTTACCATAATTTCCAATCTCTAAGAACGCACTAGAAAACGCGTTTCTTTCAAATCATAGGAAGCTAGTTGTTTTGATAAAAAATGAAGAATGGTTCAAAATTCCGTAATTAAATATTTTAGGAGTAATTACTCAAACAAAAACATATCTTTTCACAGGTTACTGTTAGAAATAGTTGTTTTACGAGCAATGGTTATGGGGGAAACCGTTGCACAGTAATGGATTATCGCGAATATCTACGTTAGTATTGTATGTACGGCTATAAACCCAATTATGAGCCCAGTGTGAGCCTAGGCGGAAATACGGCCCTGGTGGTCGTAATAATAATGACCAAGATCCTAAAAGATGGTGGCAACGACAACCTACAGAGAAATCTGGAATACACGGTCAGGTTATCTATTTTCAAGGGACCAAATAATTTGAAGCCGCCAACGAATTTTTTAAAAGTAGGAGGCCACCAACGGTCAATATATAAGAATTAAACGACAAAACTGGTAAAAAAGACCGTATATTTAATAAAAATAAATCGCAGTACTTCGGCAAAATATGCCTTCAAGGCGGTACAAGATTTGAAAGAAGACTAAGATTTGAAAAATTAAAAGCACGCGCGGTGGAATGCCTAATGAACGCGAGCCGTAAAAAGAGAGCTAGAAATAACTACACAGAAAAACTAAAGGGGGAAAAATATTACAGAAATAGAAAATTTAACGGAACGAAAGCTTTTCGTTCAGTCCGGCTGGGAATTCCGTTCCGAATTTGAAAATCAGTCGGTTTTTTTAAACGAACGCTCTTTTGAAGGATGACTCCAACTTCATTATATTCTTATTGTATATTACCAGAAATATATAGCATACATCAAATAGGTGAAATCATCTTCCTGTAATTTCTGAGGTACCCAAATATTGATATTTTTAATATCAAGATCACCATTTTCTGTACAGAGTAGTTACTTTTAAAAGATTATATTTTATTTCAGATAAGCGCATTGAAAGTGAGATCACCATTTTGAAGGTTTTTTCCCCATTTTCCTATGATGAGTTAAAAGAGCGCCAGACAGCTTCAAAGTGTAGCCTACTAGCCCCTGCAAGTAGGCTGCAACAAGCGCAAAACGAAACAGCAGGGAAATTCGAAAATTAAGGTTTGGGTTCGTGTGTTATTGTAACTTGTACAAAATACACATGTTCCTACTTTGTTCTTCCGTGTTTAATTAAACTCATTGCACATTTCTTATTTACTCATTTGTATTTGTTATTTATCTCAATTTTCACGCATTCCAAAATTCATCGTACCCCTGAATAATATTTGCATAACCCTTTCAAACACCCTGTACATATTTTATACTTTTGCAGGAATCCATACCTCTACTTGGAATGCTTATCAAGGTAGTTTTTCGTCTCGATGTGGCTGACGGTTTTTTTGACGTCACTATGTTAACTTAACAAACAACAACGTGAGAGGGGAGCGCGCGCAGAGGGAATTTTTTCTCTCGAAGGCGGGGCCAAAGCCGTCAGAGTTATCCTACCATACGCGATACAAAAGGATAAGCATTCCAAGCGGAGGTATGGATTCCTGACTTCTGATATTTCGTACATTTCAGGTTACTGATATTTAAATTTAGTATTAGTTTGTTTTATTAATAACAAATAAATAAGTACACGTGTACTTATATCATATAAATTAAGTTGACAGATTAAGTACTTAATTTTCATGTACATTATCTCTGTGTAGAGACAGAAGCATGTAATGTTTCATAATAAAGCAAAAATATTTAAAATTCTGTTAATGGTATTTGCTTGAAATTACTTCTTGAAATCTGGTTAAAAACTTATCATTTAAGTAAATTTTTTAGTTTTGTGTTATTTTGCTAGTTTTAGAACGTATTTTGTTATGAAGGTAATATGATAAAATAAGATAACGTTTTCTGTATTTTTAAGTACCATAATTATTATTCAGTTTTCGGTAAAGTTGTTTGATTAGAAGAGCGGAATCTAATTTTTTTTAATTTGAGTTGAGAGTGAGAGAGCTTTACCTGTAATTAATTCTCAATCTTTTACAAAGGAAGATATGGTATTTTACAATTTTAAAGTAAAATGTGGTTTTCTAATGTTTTGAAAACGATTTTGTAGGCGTTTGGATCAAGATAGAATTATATTGATTGATGAGACCAAAACTACAATGTGCCCTCCAGGTGGCCAAATTTGGTTTAAAAATCACTAACATGGCCGATATGCTTTAAAAGCATGGGCGATTTACTCTATAACGCAAAATGTTTTAATTTTATGAAAAGATTGTCCATGATAATTTGAAATAACGTTATTTTAAATTTTTAACGTTAATATTTTGTGAAATATTTTAAAGAGAACACTTTAGTTATAGTTGGGATGCGGATATTGCCTGAAAAATTATGTTTTTATATTCCTTATGACGATTTGAACAATTCTAAGCATGTTCCAATCATTTTAGTTTAATTTACTTTATTTACGTATGGCGATATGAATGATTAGAAAGTTGCGGTTTCAGAGTTTATTCCACCATACGACAACTTTAAAAGCCCACCTGGTGACAGCCAAGGATACGTTTAATATTTCAATAGATAAGAATAAATGCGGTATTTAAGGGAATATAAAACCTCCAACGTGTTCTTCAGAGGTTCGACTTTTACACTTTTATTTTTACTAGATATGGGGCTTATTCAATAAATGATGATAAAATTAGCGAATAAGTAGATAATTCTATTAAGAAAAGGGATCAAAAGCTAAACCCTAAGCAAATTTGAAGAAATTTAAAAACTTACAAATAGCTCGTACCGATAGGTCTTCGAGCAAACCAAAAGACGCCAAACTCGGACCAAATAGATCTTCGAGTGAAACACTTAATTAAATGGTAGACCAGTTTCATCCTATTTGGGACTCGTCAGTACCGTGCGGGAAATCTGGTTTGCGACTATAACACCAAAAAGAGAAACTAAGCCTAAACATTAAAAATTTCAAAACGAGTTGTATAGCAACGGAAAGCCGAAAAGGGGGAGGGTGTTGGAGATTAGTATACGAAATGTAACGTTGAAAGGAACCACCTATGGACCGCATTGCAAAGGATGAAAAAATTAGCGAATAAGTAGATAAGTCCATACTTATCTACTTATTCGCTAATTTTTTCATCCTTTCCAATGCAATCCATAGGTGGTTCCTTTTCACGTTACTATTCAATAAATACTTACTGATTTGTTACAAATATAAATTTCAATACACTCATTCTCCCTAAGTACAAATAAATACATTCTTGATAGGCTTATGAAAAAAAAACACGTAGGATTGTTGTGAAAATAAACATTTATTTTTTATGATTTTTATACAAAAAATATTTTAGTTTGAGAACGAAGATGATGAATCTGCGGATGTTGTTTAATGGCGGCATGCGTGGCTTGATGGGAACAGAGAGAAAACAGGCGGAGGCCATTTCCCAGGTGATGATCGTGGCTTAGTAAAGAATGCGTCGTCCGAATCCGTGGCCGTAAGTGGGAACTCCGGGATAGAGTCCTCCGGTCCTGATGAGGCCGGATGGGCCGACGATGAGGGCGCCTCCTGGGTAGGCTCCTCCATAGTGGCCTAGTCCCAGCCCTCCGTAGCCGAGGCTAGCAGCCTGGCAGACGGCCAAGATACAGGCCACAAGAACTAACAAGGCGATCTATTGGATGAAGAGAAAATTCAATACTTTCTTAAAAATCCAAATATTTTCGCCGTTAATAGTATTTTTTAAGGCCGAATATTTAAAAGTGAAGGTTTTATCTTACCATAGACTTCATGTTGATGGATGGGAGGTTTTCTCGACGACTGGTCAATGTCAAATGGTGAAGGCTGAATGTGTCTTTGTCAGCCACTGGGACTCCCTTTATACCCGGATTTTAATAAGTGTCGAGTCATCAAGTGGATTAACTTAATTGCTTATACAATCTTTATTTTCAAGTAGCTTCCCTCTTTAGCGAAGGAACGAGTGCCGGGTTAGTTTAAAGTTCCATATTCATTTTCAAGTGGTCTTAATTCATGATAAAAGAGAGAGAGATTAATGACCACGTCAATGGACAAAGATTGGCTGCTAGGGCTACCTACAGAAGTCACCCCGAAAAGTTGTAATAAGGGGCTTCCATATTCAAAATTAAGGACCACTAATAAACCAAATTCTGAAAAAAAATTATTCGAAACTACTTCTTTTGAAAACAGCAAATTATTTTCAATATCTTATAATCTTCCTGGTGTATCGCTCTCGGCACAACTTTATTAATTTCATTTGTGAATGGAGCAGAGTACACGACGACGTAATACGCTATCTGGACGAAACTACATCTAGACTACATTTATGACGATGTAATTGGAACAAAAATACTCTTGGGAAATTCGAGCTGGGGATGATTTTAAAGCGAAGTTAATAATTAATATGATAAATTTCTTTCATTTGAAATGAAAATAAACGCAAATAATGATTGTAGCTGATGGTAAGATTTATGTCGAATTCGTTGGCATTTTATTGGTTCAATAAAGAACTAAATTAAAAACCGAAACTATATTAGAGATTTATTAAGAGTACATGTATATAGTTTGATATTGAATAAGTAAGAGTTATCGTACATTAAAGGGGGAAATTCACTTTTTGATATTTAACATCACTGCATCGGGCGCAATGGTTTGGCCGGGCTTGCTCATTATCCTATACGGAACTGTGGCGGTGGAGTAGGTGGTACAATTGTTAATTGTACCTTCCTAGATTTCAAGCAGGGGTGCAATCAATGTATATATAATTATAGAATTTAAAAAAGTTATTTAATTCATTAACGAATTAGACTCGCTATTTGCTAAGAACTGCTCTATTTTCGTGAAAATCACTAGCAAATATGCCATAGAAAAACAAACAAAAAACGAAATCATCAGCGTTTTTAGCTTGACAAAATACATTATTTACTCGAAACTCTGGGGGCCACCCGGTTTTTTACTTTTGTACCCATCAAATATTTTCCATTGGCCGCCACACTCATTGACACTTCAGATAATTCTTTTAAAAAGAGGGTTGAGTGCCATGAGGATTCCCAATTTAAATGAGATCCGTTTAAAGAAAAGTTCCAAATATAACTGAATATATTTGTACATAAAATGTGATAACGCACACCTTTCTAATTCGAACAGAGTATCTAAACCCAACGGTTTTCAAAATAGTTTTTGAATTACCTTGAAGACCTTGGTTTCATCTAATGACCCCCTGTGCATGCTATACGATCTGATTTAGAATATAGGCCTACCATAGATTGAATAATTCTAAAATAATATTACGCCATTAGAGTAATTAGATAAAAAAAATAAAACAACACGAATTATTGCGTAAATAAAGACAGTCTTTTATTTAAAAACATTTAAAATAGTTATAGTCGACCAGATTTGGCAGTGTTAGAGACATCATTAAGACTAACAAAATTATGTCGTGATTACACTTGTTTAAATGGATTATCGTAGGTGAAAAATAAAAACAACAAAGAAGAAAAATAAAAAAAGGAAAAAACAACAAACCGACAAATGACCTTATCAGGAATCCATAACGCTACTTGCAATGAATAACGGATTTGATTCCCCGCCGTTGTGACGGAACAAAACAGGCGGAGTCATTTCACGTCACCGAATTTTACGTCATTTAAGGCGGTATAAGCGTTTTTGGCCCCACCCAGAATGTTCCGCCACAAAACACCATAGGGGATATGGGGAGATATTCATTCCAGGTAGCGTTATGGATTCCTGCCTTATCTATCTATTAAATAATTTTTTCCACGCGTTGTGCGTAGGTATTCGGTTGAGCTATAATTTTAGATGGTTCAAAATTTATTTCGTGGACAGTTTTTAGTTCCACATCGATATATATATATATATATCGAAGTGGGACTATTGCTATGGATGGATTGTCGTTAAGTGTTGTGTGTTTGTTTGGTGTGGAAAGCAACGACACGGCAGATGGCGCTGCGAAAATAATTTGCAGTTTCGGCGAAACCGGGATTCGAACTCACAAACGGCCAGTCAAAAACTAAAAATAATGACGCCTTTACGCACTCGGCTACTGGAAGCTTAACGTAATTTGTTCGGAACTTCTACTGTATTCTTGTCAGTTTTAGCGACGCGGGGGGGAGTTGGCTAGTTAAGTTGTCGAAATTCTTGTCCCTTTTTCCGCCTTATTTTACGTATATTTTCGGAGTTTAAGGTCAAGTGAACCTCAAACTTCGCGTCGGGTGGTGGGTGGTGGGTGGTGGGCACACTCGCTTAAGATGCCTCGCTCGAAAGTGAGTACTCGAATAAACGAGCTCGAAAATTTTAAATGCCCTCTTCCCCATATGTACTTATAAATGCTCTAAAAGCCCCACAATGAGATACTTATTTTATTATTTAAATAAATCAACAAGAGACATTAAAAAACTTCATCACTCGTTACACCAAACAAAAGGTTCAAGACAAACTACGAGTTCAATCCACACTGACGAACTTCCTTTTGGGTAATAAAAGCAATAGAACCATAGAGAAACAATTATAAATTGAAGTCACTATCGGGAGAAGGTATTATATTATTAAGAACACGCGTACGCTTAAAAAGTTAAAGCATTGAAGACTCTATTTCCCTTCACACACTTACGTACCGCCATTATTAATTATTGGACTCCCATACTCATCCAAAAACTAGGGGCATTCGGGCATATGTAGTTTTATATCTATGAAGGTAAATTTTTATTACGATAATCTTTGCCGTATACCATTCGCAAAACTTAGATATATTAACTTACAAGTTCACGTAAAGACTACCCGTTTATAGCTCTACCACAAATAGATCGAAATTTAAAATATAGCTTTTTGTCAAATTACCTTGCAAGTTAAGTCAAAACCAATATGCATTAATCAAGAATGAATTTATGTACTTAGAATATGGGAGACCAAAAAATCCAAAGCAGTCGGACTTAAGCTTAAGGGTATCTTTTTTTGAATTTGTGCAATAATAGGAATTTTGGTGTTTGAACCATACCCAAATGTTTGATTTAATTTCCTAAAATAAACATATTTGAATCCCAGTTTAAGAATTTCTTTAAATCATTTTTCCACTAATTTCAATAATTTAAAAAAAATGATGTTTGTCGTGTTTTGCTTACCTATTTCACCTTTGATACTTTACGTCTATCTAACTATAGGAAATCAAATGACCTCAACAGTTTTTATAAGATAAGAAATCACAAAGCCTCAAAAGCTTTGTATTAGTTTGCCTACCTGTGTCTACTAAGGGTGTATGGCTTTGCCCACTCGAATACACTGATGTGGAACTAATATTACGGCCTGGGCCGACTTGTTGTATATTATCTTCAAGATATTGTATTCCGTATTTAAAAGATCTTGAAGAGAGAGATAATTGTAGCCAACGTTTCCCCCTTTTTGTAGGGGTGGCACGAAGATGATATGGTGGCTGCGTAACTCGTAATGAAAATTGCAGACGGACGTCTGACTCGCGCGTCTTGTTTTTATGATGATAAGCTACGGCTGATTTATCCCACTCACAACGGTTTAAGTGACCTTTGTGTTCGGCCAGTCTCTGTGGGTGTGTGTGTGTGTGGCCTGCGAACGCGTTCGCATTTTTGGGGCAAAGGGTAATCACTGCGTACGCAGTCTAACAACCGTTTTAGCAGTTTAAAGGTTGGCAAAACCACCGTGTGACGGTAAGCGTTAACGGATAAATTTGCGATTGCGTTGAGTTCTTTTTTTTTTCGTTAACGCCCATCGTCGCTACGTTTGTTACCGGTGCGTATTCTCCAACTCCATCTTATTGACTTTTGGGACGGACCGAGTGCTGAGTGTTATGGCAACCTCTCAATTTCCAATGGCAGGGTTTCAAACAATTGTTTACGGTATTCGTCTTAGTATCAATTTGCGATCGCATCGGGCGGGATTTGAACCCGAGACCTCCTGCTTGACAGGCGGACGTTCTACCACAGAACCGCCGACACTTGTTACGCTTCATTGAAAATTAGACCGTCAGCTTTATCGGAAGCGTATTTAATAGAGTACGAAATTTTGGTTTAACTGAAATAGAATTGAAATTGAAATTATTGCATCGAAGAAATTCTAATTTAGCGTTTTCTCTATTGATTAAAAACAAATGCGCCACCCAGGTTTCGAACCCAGACCATTCGGCTTGGCAGTCGAGCGCTCTACCACAGAACCACCGATAGCTGCTTAGCTTTACTGAAAATAAGACACTCATCGTAAGTATAATAGGTAATAAAGTCTTGAATTTTTTTATGAATGAATTTATGAAGGCCTAATCTGATTTTTTTACGAATGAAATTATGTTGATTTAATCTTGTTTAAAATAATAAGTTATTGAATTTTAAGGAAAGGAAGGGTCTTATGGGACTTTTGTTGGGTATTTTTTTTAATGAATGGAGATAAAGATTTTTTCTGGTCTATTTTTTCTTTAATTTTAAGAGTATTTACTTCTTCCGCGAAATGGTTAATTTTGCCATTTATTTTTGGTTTATTAATTTTTTGAGAATACGTTTTTCGGAATTGGATCATTTTTGATGGAACTTTTAAAGTGTATACGTTGTGTCCTTAAGCTTTGCCGGTTTGATTATAACTAGGTTGAAACTTCATAATTTATTAAAGGTTTTTCTTATTCTAATCGACTTAAAATTTGTGACACTGATAATGCGGTGGCGTTGGTTTGGCGTTTAGTATTTAAAATTCAGTTAAGTGCCTTTTTTTGTGCTTTGTTAAAGGTAAGATGTGTTTGGTTTTTTGCTATTAAATGTTTTATTGGTGTTGGTGTTTGGATTGATGCTCTGAAGCCCGATCGATTGGGTTATTATTATATATTTTTCTATTCGATATTCTGGCTCTGAAGCCTGATCGATTGGGTTATTATTATATATTTTTCTATTCGTTATTCTGGCTCTGAAGCCTGATCGAAGATATTTTTGTAAGCGAAGGAAAATAAAAAATGAAATTGATTGCAATAATGGTGTAATTTCTAAGTCAAAGAAAATCAAGTGTCGTTAACTTCAACCTACCTTGTGGGCATTTGGTTTATTATTGAACATCATATGTTTTTGCCTCTCTGAGGTACTTTGTACCCTAGTAGAGGTTTTACAATCACTGTGTGTGTGTGTATAAAATATTTAAATTTACGGCCTGTTTTCTTTATTTTTGGTCAAATCGCCGTTATAACAGTTTTGTTTTGTGGTGTGTGACGACACCTGGATATATCCTCCGAGGAGAGGTAATATTACGGGCTTGACCGACTTGTTAAAATTGCACTTTGTTTGACCAGAATATATCTGCTCACAAACTTTGCACGGAATTTCATAAATCCCCTGTTTGTTATTTTCCTTAATGCGGTGTTTACCATAGATGTATCGCTATAGAGGGCAGCGTTGCCAGACGTACGAAAACAATCGTCCCTGTCGATAATAATTGAACCATTTTTTTCGTCCGTCCAATGTTTTGGAAATTAATTTTCAATATATGCTGCGCCTCTATCGTAGCCGGCACGTAACGTGCGAGGACTATCAATAAGTGCGCCTTGATAAAGGACTGCATCTCTTTCCCGGTTCGGAGGTGCTGGCGATGGCTCGCAAGTTAGTTGCGGGGGTGTAGGTTGCTCGCCATTGCTACCTTATTTCCAAAACCAGGTATCTCAAAAATTCGGTTTAAGTAAAAATAATGCCAATTAAAGCGTTCGCACACCGTTACTTTTTATTTTTATTGAAATATTTTGGTAGTTAACTTGATTACCCAGCAAAGAACAAATTTCGGTACTACATTATTTTGATTATTTAAACCTGTTAAATTGTTTTAACAGCTTATTAAGGAACAAGGTGTTAATTTTAATCCAAAAATATCAAAATTTCGTTAATTGATTTCTTTCAAAAGATTTTTCTCAGATTTGACGTAAGGCTCTATAGTTTGAGTCAAAAACAGCAGAACTAATAAGCATGAAAGCGATTTTATCATATTAATTATTAACTTCGCTTTAAAATCATCCCCAGCTCGAATTTCCCAAGAGTATTTTTGTTGCAATTACATCGTCATAAATGTAGTCTAGATGTAGTTTCGTCCAGATACCGTATTACGTCGTCGTGTACTCTGCTTCATTCGAAAATGAAAGTTATGCCGAGAGCTTAAGTTTTCTATATTGAAACACCAAGAAGATATGGAAAATAATTTGCGGTTTTCAAAAGAAATAGTTTCAAATAATATTTTTCGGAATTTGGTTTACTAGTGGGTCCTTAATTTTGAATATGGAAGCCCCTTATTACAACTTTTGGGGGTGACTTCTGTAGGTAGCCCTAGCAGCCTATCTTTCTCCATTGACGTGGTCATTACTCATTAATCTCTCTCTCTCTTTTATCATGAATTAAGATCACATTAAAATGAATATGGAACTTTAAACTAACCCGGCACTCGTTCCTTCGCTAAAGAGGGAAGCTACTTGAAAATAAAGATTGTATAAGCAATTAAGTTAATCCACTTGATGACTCGACACTTAAGATAAATGAGCAACTACATTTTAAATATTAATTTTTAATTGCTTACATTTAATATCTCTCTTACAATAAATTATGAGTACTTCAATATGAATCTTTAAAATTACATCCGTGGAGCTCGTTAATTCTTCAAAGAGGAAAGCTACTTGATAATGAAGATTAGTAAAGCAATTACGCTCATGCACTTTATGAGTGGACGGTGCTTAAAATCCGGGTATAAAGGGAGTCCCAGTGGCTGACAAAGACACATTCAGCCTTCACCATTTGACATTTACCAGTCGTCGAGAAAACCTCCCATCCATCAACATGAAGTCTATGGTAAGATAAAACCTTCACTTTTAAATATTCGGCCTTAAAAAATACTATTAACAGCTAAAATATTTGGATTTTTAAGAAAGTATTGAATTTTCTCTTCATCCAATAGATCGCCTTGTTAGTTCTTGTGGCCTGTATCTTGGCCGTCTGCCAGGCTGCTAGCCTCGGCTACGGAGGGTTGGGACTAGGCCACTATGGAGGAGCCTACCCAGGAGGCGCCCTCATCGTCGGCCCATCCGGCCTCATCAGGACCGGAGGACTCTATCCCGGAGTTCCCGCGTACGGCCACGGATTCGGACGACGCATTCTTTACTAAGCCACGATCATCACCTGGGAAATGGCCTCCGCCTGTTTTCTCTCTGTTCCCATCAAGCCACGCATGCCGCCATTAAACAACATCCGCAGACTCATCATCTTCGTTCTCAAACTAAAATATTTTTTGTATAAAAATCATAAATAATAAATGTTTATTTTCACAACAATCCTACGTGTTTTTTTTTTCATAAGCCTACCAAGAATGTATATATTTGTACTTAGGGAGAATGAGTGTATTGAAATTTATATTTGTAACAAATCAGTAAAAATTTATTGAATATTAACGTTAAAAGGAACCACCTATGGATTGCATTGGAAAGGATGAAAAAATTAGCGAATAAGTAGATAAGTATGGACTTATCTACTTATTCGCTTATTTTTTCATCCTTTGCAATGCAGTCCATAGGTGGTTCCTTTTAACGTTACATTTCGTATATACTATTATCCACCACCCTCCCCCTATTCGGCTTTCCGTTGCTACGCAACTCGTTTTAAAATTTGTAATGTTTAGGCTTAGTTTCTCTTTTCGGTGTTATAGTCGCGAGCCAGATTTCCCGCACGGTACTGACGAGTCCCAAATAGGACGAAACCGGTCTACCGTTGGAATTTCTGGCTAATTTATATAATTTAATTTAGTTTTGCACTCGAAGATCTATTTGGTCCGATTTTCTCGTCTTTTTGTTTGCTCGAAGACCTATCGGTACGAGCTATTTGTAAGTTTTTAAATTTCTTCAAATTTAGCTTTTTGATCCCTTTTCTTAATGGACTTATCTACTTATTCGCTAATTTTATCATCATTTATTAAATAGGCCCCATATCTAGTAAAAATAAAAGTGTAAAAGTCGAACCTCTGAAGAACACGTTGGCGGTTTTATATTCCCTTAAATACCGCATTTATTCTTATCTGTTGAAATATTACACGTATCCTTGGCTGTCACCAGGTGGGCTTTTAAAGTTGTAGTATGGTGCATTGAAGTACCTTCGAATCATCACCATTAAGATGAATCCCTGTAAGAATTTAGTACTGGAGTCTGGCACTAGATGGAGTAAACGTTCTCTCAGAGGTGAATAAGATCTGAAACCGCCACCTTCTAATCATTCATATCGCCATCGTAAATAAAGTAAATTAAACTAAAATGCTTGGAACATGCTTAGAATTGTTCAAATCGTCATTAGGAATATAAAAACATTATTTTTCAGGCAATATCCGCCCCCAAACTATGGTTAAGGTGTTCCATTTTTATGTCTCTATAAAATATTTCACAAAAAATTTATGTAATTAATGTACAAATTTAAAATCTTGTTATTTCAAATTCAATTGGACAGTCTCTTAATAAAATTAAAACATTTTGCGTTTTAGAGTACATAAAGTTATGTATTTGTACCCCGCCGTTCCGCTAGGCACTACGGCGGCCCACAACACTCAACCAGGTCCGGACAAAAATGCGCTTTGCGAAACAAACGTTCGGCCAGTGAGACAGCTATAAAAACCGGCTCACATATGGCAAACAAACGCCCCCATCACGGCCCAACAAAAGGCGACACCATGGGCCTGCCCGAGAACCCATCCTCGCACAGCTGAGGGCTAGAGAGACTTCCTCATTCACTGCAATTACCATCCCCGATAAGGTTATCAAATGACAGGTATGGAGCGAACCATCGCGCGAACCCAAAGTCCGAGCCCAGCAACCACGAACACACCCGTCCCCCCTCCGGCTGGCGGCGAAGGGGGCGATGCGAACTGGCGCGCAAGCCCAGAAATCAGGCCCGGCAGCCGCGAACGACACCAGTGACCCCATTAAGGACAATCCGGATAGGGACAGTGATACCTGTGCAAATCAGCCGCAGGTTATTAGCCATACGTTGCCCGGCTCTCGCCACGAGGAGGCTTTGCAATCAGGGTTTTCAAGAGAGCCCGTTTTAGAGTACATCGCCCATGTTCGGGATTTAAAAAAAAAATCGGCCACCTGGAGGGCATATAGAGTAGTAGCACTCTGTAGCTTTGGCCATGGCCGCCATTGTGGGCTCGAATTTTTTATGAATAGGAAAAAGCATGGATGACGTCATGTGACGTAGCACTGCCATTACTCTATTGTAGTTTTGGTCTCATCAATCAAAATAATTATATTTTGATCCAAACGCCTACAAAATCGTTTTCAAAATATCAGAAAACCGCATTTTACTCTAACGAAGTAAAATACAAAATTTGGAGGGATACGTATTTTTTGGAAATTACAAAATGACAGAATTCGTTCCGCGCTATTCTTTGTTCCGAAACGTCTTTTGTAAGGCAGAGATGGGCATTTTCTTCAAATTTCATCCTCAGCTCACAAGTCGCTCGTGGTAGCCTGACATTTTTGTCTCTCGGGCTATTCGCAAATGGGGTTCAGATAGTGGCTCACTCTCATATTCGCTTAGATCAAACGTGTTTACTTATGGCTTAATTTTAGAAGGAGAGTGCGTGCTTTCTTTTTCGTTTAATATGAAATTAATTACAGCTTAAGCTCTCTCACGCTCAACCCAAATTGAAAAAAATTGGATTCCGCTCATCTCATAAAACTCATTTACCGAAAACTAATTTAAGTACTTTAAAAATAAAGAAAACGTTATCTTATTTTATCATATTACCTACATAATGAACAAAATATTTTCTAAAACTAGCAAAATAACACAAAACTGTGGGTATAGCTATTTCTATGAATAAAAAATGGTTTCATGAAAACCAAAACATTTTTTTTTCGGCCTAGGAGCGCGCAAAATTCCAAAATCGAGGTCGAAATGTAACTTCAAATAAGGAAAACGCCTCCAACACGGGGGCCCTATACAAACTTATAGAGTAAAAGTACCAGTGACCGTCACCAGGGGGACATTTTGCAGCTTCGTCGTATTGAGGAATGCGATTTAACCTAATGAAACTTCTACTTTCGGTTGCACTAACAAACTAGATTTGGGATTTAAAAATAAAAATACGATCAATAAGAATTACATTTAAATTTATACATGTGACAAACCTGCAGCAAATTAATTTGAAAATCCACAGCGTCCATCAACTTCCGATGGCCGACTTATTTTGAAGAGCCTCTTAGGCAGTGTTGCCTGGTCGCAAAACTGAAATTATAGTATCAAAGCCCAAAAAGTCTCGAATTTTCTAGAAAATTATTTTACACCAGTACAATCAGCTTTGATTACTCGATAATAGCCTGGTAGCATTTGGTCGCAGTTGGCCGTGGAACTCGGAAGTGGGTAATAGTATCAGTCACCCACATCCAAGTTTCACGGGACCACGGCCAATTTCGTTCCTACAACTGGCTTGATTAGTCGGCCGTATTGCTAGTCTAAGAATGTACAAACCAAGGAGTATAATATTTCCGTTCTTGGCCTACTAGGAGTAATATAACAGACTGTAAACGGCATTGTTAAGTTAACAAAAGGAACTTATTAAAATTTCTATAATTATCGAAAAAAGCGTACTATGTAGAGTACTATTATAGTACGGAGAAAATCGAAAGGTTTTTTTATCGAAATGTACTATAATTATATTACGGTGGGCAACGCTGGTTTCAGGTCGAGTATAGTAGAAATAGCGAACGAGTTCGAAACATTGCATGAGATCGGCACGTAGGCGTCGTGTGGCTAATGGCAACCGGTGGAAGCATTGAAGACGTGGTTCGTAAGACAGTTGTCGTACCGCTTCGCTCTGTATTCGCTCCATGTCTATGCCACCACACTCCTACGCGGTCCGGCCGGGCTCCATTAAGTTAGCCCCCCCAAGAAAGCAATTTTCAAATTAGTTAGTGCACCTTATTGCACCCATCGTGCACCGTAGTGCACCACCAAAAACATTTTATGCACCATCGGGGAAAGGCGGGAAATTCAAAAAACAAAGGGGGGTTAAATTAACGACAGCCCCCCCATATTCGATTTTGATAACAATAACGGGCCTAATCTATTGCACCAATGGTGCACTATCGTGCACCACCAAAATCTTTTATTGCACCGTCATGAAAGGCGTGAAATTAAAAAAAAAAAACATAAAATGACCGTAATATCTAATATTCGGTATTGATAAAAACAACAAGTCTAATCGAATGCACCAATGGTGCACCAGTATGCACCAGCAAATTTTTTATTGCACCGTCAAAAAAGGCGGGAAATTTAAAAAATCTTAAATTATTATTAACGACAGCCCCCCCCCCCACTTTCAATTTCGATAATAACAATGCGGCTAATCGAATGCACCAACGATGCACTACCATGCACTACAGAGATTTATCATTGCACCATACCCCTTTAGGATATATAATTGAATTTGCTCTTTCCAAGCTTTTAAAAAAAATGGAAATATTTGCTGTTAACGACAGCCCCCCACTTTCAATTTCGATAATTAAAACGTGACTAAAAGAATGCACCAATGATGCACTACCATGCACCACAGAGATATTTCATCGCACCGCACTCGTTAAGGAAATATAAAGGGTATTAGTTAAAATAATAACGAAATGTTTTTTTTTGGGGGGCGGGGTCTAGTTTACGACAGCCCCTCGTATTCGAATTTGATAATTTTAACGCACCTAATCGATTGCACCCTCAATGTAGTACTATGCACCGCAGTTAGTTTCCATTGCACCGCACTCCTTTAGAGATATGGCGTTTATTCAGTATCAAGCATTCGGGGCGCTCAATACAAAAATATTAACGTTAGGGCTAGGTTAACGGCAACCCCAACCAATGATCTTATTTTTTAAAATGACTTCTCAACTGTAAGATAGTCGACATTTTTAGCAGCTTATAAAACATATAAAAATCGCGTGGGTTCAAATCGGGAGATCGTGCCGGCCATGGAATGGCTCCTCCTCGTCCTACCCACCTGAATTTTTCTTGGTGCGATGCGACAACAGCTCCGTTGGGGTTGTTTTGGCTCACTGTATCAACTTCTGCCAGTGGTTTGTGGACAATGCACAGGATGATCCGCAGTTCCCAAGTATCATCCTAGCACGGGATGTGCCCAATATCTCCCAAGATTGTATTCCCAATTTGCACAAAAACCACCAGTATAGCCAAAACAACCCTCACAGAGCTGTTGTTGCATCGCGCCAAGATAAATTCAGTCTCAACATCTGGTATGGCATTTTTTGACACAATTTAGTGGAACCCTACTTCCTACCGCCGAGGATAAATTAATTTCTTCAACGAGCCTTACCAGAGCTACTGGAGGACGTTCCGTTAGCGACTAGACAGCGAATGTAGTTCTTGCACGATGGAGCTCCACCAGCCTCCCAATTTGAACCCATTAAATTTTTATCTTTGCAAACGTTCGTCAATCATTTTTACGGCATTGTCGTTTGTGTATTAGAGCCCAAGGTGGGCATTTAGAATAGAGGTTGTAAAAATTATTATTATTTTTTTTAAATTATAACAATAGTTGATTTTATAAAATAAAAAGTGGTCTTGCCCAACTTGTTAAAATGTTGCTCTTACGTCACAAGACCCAGCTTTATTTGTGTATTCTTCGCACGAGCGATTTGCACGCGCTCTAGAAAAAGCTATATTCCTCGCGACTGTAGCGCGCGCTAGTAGGCTTGTCAAAGTAAGAGACTGTGACGTAAGAGCAACATTTCAACAAGAAGGCCACGTTAGTTTATAAAAAGAACTATTTCATTATGTGTCCTTGGTTTTTGCGTATCACTCACTACAAGGGTTCAGCTGATTTTATCATTAACGTGAAAGATTTACTAAATTTAAGCTAGAAAAATTAACTAATTATTAATTTCAAAAACCGGTTGTGCATACTCCTGAACGATCTCTTAATGATCTTTTGATATTTGACAATATGTTTATCACTTTATCGCTACGAAACCACCGATAAATTAATGAAAACCATTATGGTCAAGGAAGAATAAAGATTTCACATTACCGTTGATTTCGATGTTTTTAAGACCCATTTTTGAGACCTCGTAACTCTGAAACGGGGCTTTTTAGGACCATGGTCATTTGACATTTTAAACTCACAGGGACCGATAGAATAAATTATAAACGTTTCGGTTCTCTTATCCGTAACACGCTGTAAATCTTGAATACGCAACTTTATTATTGGCCCTATACTTTACTTTGACTTCAGATTAAGCCACTTGATGTCGTGCGCGACTAAGAAGCTAAGCTTGATCTTCATTTTTCTATAACACAGTTTCAGCAGCTAATAAGAATTTATATACCGGTGCTAATAAGACAACCGTAATCCCTAAAATCTACGACTTTCCTGTTCCAACGTTAGGAAAAACCGTAGACGTTCGCGTTTACGCATGTGTTATAAGCTGCTAAAAATGTCGACTATCTTACAGTTGAGAAGTCATTTTGGAAATAAGATCATTAGTTGGGGCTGTCGTTAGCCTAGCCCTAACGTTAATATTTTTTTTATTGAGCGCCCCGAACGCTTGATGCTGAATATACGCCATATCTCCAAAAGGAGTGCGATGCAATGAAAACTAACTGCGGTGCATAGTACTACATTGAGGGTGCAATCGTATAGGCACGTTAAAATTATCAAATTCGAATACGAGGGGGCTGTCGTTAAACTACCCCCCCCCCCAAAAAAAACATTTCGTTATTATTTTAACTAATACCCTTTATATTTCCTTAACGAGTGTTGTGCGATGAAATACCTCTGTAATGCATGGTAGTGTAACATTGGTGCTTTCTTTTAGTCACGTTTTAATTATCGAAATCGAAAGCGGGGGGGCTGTCGTTAACAGCAAATATTTTCATTTTTTTAAAAGCTTGGAAAGAGCAAATTCAATTATATCTCATGAAGGGGTATGGTGCAATGAGAAATCTCTGTGGTGAATGGTAGTGCATCGTTGGTGCATTCGATTAGCCGCATTTTTGTTATTGAAATCAAAAGTGGGGGGGGGGCTGTCGTTAACTTAGCCCCCCCCCCAGAAAATATTATCATTTTTTTGAAAGCTTGGAAAGAGCAAATTCAATTATATGCGAATAATCAGCTAGGCTAATACCCAAGGCACCACCTTAGGCCTATGTCATCAAGCGACTTTTGAAGCCTTTTATTCAGGTGGCCGGGTGACAATGCGTAGGAGGGTGGTGGAAAGCCCTGCATGCCACACGATAGAGCCAACAGCTCCCGACAATAACTATTACCGTTAACCTCAACAAGTTTTTATGGAAGGGGAAACCGAAGAGCTCGGGGGAAAACCCCTTAAAACAGTGAGGAGAGAACTTGCAAACTCAACGCAGAAGGAGTTGTTCCGAGTTTTCACCTAGTGCCACAAGTTGGGATAGAACCCGGCTCCTATTGCTGCGAGGCGAAAGTGCTAACCCCTCCGCCACCCCACCATTGATAAATCTCTGTGGTGCATGGTAGTGCATCGTTGGTGCATTCGATTATCCGCATTTTTATTATCGAAATCGAAAGTGGTGGGGCTGTCGTTAACTTAGCCTTACCCCGATGGTGCATAAAATATTTTTGGAGGTGCACTACGGTGCATGATGGGTGCAATAAGGTGCACTAACTAATTTTTAAATTACTTACTTGGGGGGGGGGCTAACTTAATGGAGCCGTTAGGGCTGCCATCTGTAATAACGGCATTAAAAGTCGCAGATGCCATTGGGATTATTGAGATTAAATTACAGGCAGCCATTCTGAAAACAACCCTTTGAAGATGATAGGGGCGATCCTCCGTACCACCGGAAGAGGGAGCTCAAGCGCACCTATTTGCGACAGCAGAAAGCTTTTAGAAGAGCAAGGTAAACTCTATCTACAGCAGCCCCTTTATCCGTCACTCGCAATACTTCTTCAAATGTAACAATCAGATTTATAAAGCAGTTACATCCCTGGCCAACAAAGCTTATCGTTTGGCGTTAGAATGTTTCTTTAAAGGTATACATTGGCCGATTTCCAAAAGTTTGGAAAAATTGACAGCGAAAAGGATTGGTTGTAGATAATCAAGTGTGGCTGATAAATTTAAAATAACTTTAGAATGATTTTAGGAAATTTTTCAACTCGCATTTACCGAACGCATCGGCGTTATCATTGTTTATTGAAGAAAATTGATCAAATAGAGGATCAAACCTTCTTAGTATTCCCAACGATAGTCAAAGTGTCATTGTCAGCTTCTTTTTTCCACAGTTCGGATCTGTCTGCGAGTGCCATCAACTCAATCCTCAATTTTCCAACATGAAGGTTACGGTAAGATGAAATAAATGATATTAGAAATGTACTTATTAATACCCTCTTAATATTGATTAATCTTCCCATTTTTATATTATAAATAAGATCAGAAGTATAAAACATATCTTAAGAGATAAGTATCAAATGTACCTATGCGGCAGGGGCGACGTAGGTTACAATGGGGTTAAATTTATCGCCAAAACGCGGAGGAATACACCGCCTGTATTACACCGCTTGATTATGTAAACATTTATTAATTGCACTGCGTAGCGATATTTACTTCATTATAGTTAATATTTTTTTTAAATCCTGCACGCACTATTGGTTTTAAAAAATCAGAGAGGGTCTTCAAAAGTTCGTGTTTCATTAACAGCATTAGTAAGATCGATTCTTCTAAGAAATTATTATATATTTCTGTTTATGTAACAAGTGGTGCGCTAAAGGTGGAAAGTTTTAAAATTGGCCAAAAACTGGTAACGAAATTGAAATTATTCGGTATTTGAAATTATTCGTTATTTGAAATTATTCGTTATTTGAAATTATTCGTTATTTGAAATTATTCGTTATTTGAAATTATTCGTTTTTTGAAATTATTCGTTATTTGAAATTATTCGTTATTTGAAATTATTCGTTTTTTGAAATTATTCGTTATTTGAAATTATTCGTTATTTGAAATTATTCGTTTTTTGAAATTATTCGTTATTTGAAATTATTCGTTATTTGAAATTATTCGTTATTTGAAATTATTCGTTATTTGAAATTATTCGTTATTTGAAATTATTCGTTATTTGAAATTATTCGTTATTTGAAATTATTCGTTATTTGAAATTATTCGTTATTTGAAATTATTCGTTATTTGAAATTGTTTGTTATTTGAATTTACTCGTTATTTGAAATTACTCATTATTGGAAATTATTTGTTATTTGAAATTAATGTGATCGTGCATTCCAGATTGTTCTGTTGGTTGTCGTCGTGTGCATCTCTGGAAGTGTAGGCCATTCTTATTACGACCACGATGACGTATACGAAGAAGTCATCGAAGACGAGGATGTCGTAGTCGATAAGGTCCAAGAAGAGAAGCAGTTCGTAGGCGATGAGGTCCAAGAAGACAAGCAGTTCAAAGTCGATAAGGTCCAAGATGACAAGGACGTCGCGATCGATAGGGTCATTTTCCATATCACAGTACCAGTGTTCCCCAGGTTCTACCGCGGCTTCTTCCCTTCCGCCATGGGCCGAGGCCCTCGGTTTCCCCCCAATCACCAAACTGACCGCGCATATGAGAGACCTGCAGGATACAAACGGAAACAAAAGAAGCGCCGCCAATATGTCCTGTAAAAAGTCTCTCACTAACGCGTCAGTGCCACAAATATCCTCATCATTACATTTCAATTACATGATTTTGTATGTTTTAATATTTAAATTATGTATAAAGAACTATATCAATTTTTGTTCATATTCTGTTCAATTCTTTTCTTTCATATTCTTTATCATCGAAGCAAATGGCGAAATTTGGTCAGCGTCGTGTGCGTATTAAAAGTTACACGATTTGTAATATATTTTAAACGTAATGAGATCTACGATGGGACTGTGTCCTAATTAATCCAAAATTTTCAATTTGAATCTGTGAACTGAGATATTCGGGGTTAAAGTTGATAAAATGGCAGTCTACGAGCACCTACAACAGCGTTAAAGGTACACATAATCATATGAGTCATGCGTCCTGAATTTCTAGAAGCTCCTCCGTCTTTGTGCGTCGTCGTGGCGGGTAAGACCAGTAGCGGCGCTAGAATCAGGCCGGAGTAGGCCTGGGCCTACTTGAAATTTTGGTAGGGGCCTCCAAAAGTCGTCTTAATGGTTCCCCATAATTTAATTATGGGCCTCCAAATTATTTAAAATCAGAAAATTCTGTAATTTGTTTGCGAAATAATTTTTTATTTATTAATTTTCCAATATTCAACGCGAGTGATTCGCTTAACGACACTGCTGTTTTTATTCCTTTCAAAGGTACGAGTCACTTTTCTTTGACAGTAGTTTATTTTTTAGTTTTAAGTTTTGGCGAGCGCTACTATATCCAAATTGTATCTGTAATTTATCTTTACAAATAAATGGTTCTTCAACTTACTTTACTTACGTCGTTAGTCACTGTGTACCTACGTACATTCATTTTCGTAAAGTTGTAAGTTCTGATGTAAGGGATGTACATGCGAAGAACCGAAGGAATGAATGTAAATTGATAGACTGGAATACAGTCGCAGAAATAAGTAAATAACCACTCACTTGATAAGTGTTATTAGTTCAATTTTTTACGTCGCGTACCCATTTTACCTAAAAATTGCACCACTTGCTTAAAAAAATTAAATAATCCACGTGAACGGATTTGAAAAAATTGTGGTGGAGGGGCCTCCATAATTTGGGGGGGGGGGGGGGTCCTCCAAGTGGTTGGCCTACCTCCCCAAAAATCCTGGTGCCGCTATTGGGTCAGACCAATCATATTCAGGAATTTTTCCAGCCCATATTTACGAAAACAATTTGGCGGAAAAATAGTAAGTTTCTGTGGCACTTTAAGCCGATTTTTCAAAGGCACTTGAAATACGAAAAACACAATCTTCTGCCGATGAGTGTAGGAGATGCAATCATATTTCATTTTGAGTTTAAAAGCACTTTTGGAAACCTAGTTTAAATCAAACAATCATCTGCTAGCACGCTCTACGACTTGTTTTTAACGTAACTAGCTTCAACCACTCCAAGTGTGAAATTTCATGATCCACCATAAACATTGATCCGCGCTATAGTAGAATCCTTTTGTAAATTGTTTTTGATGTAATCTGTTATCTATTATGGTTTTATACATAGATTGTTTTTTATCCATACCTATATAACATGTTTTTATTAAATAAACTAAGCACTCGTTTACTCGCAATCACTGAGTCGTGTTCATTATTAATCTCGGCAATGATACGCTATTCCAGAAGTCGCCTTGGCTAGGACGGAAGACTACGATACCACAGTTTTGGTTGCCCTAATCCAGATTCTTTAGTTCGCTAATTCAAAAAAATATTGTAGATCTGTATCTTTAATAATAATAATAAAGATAATCAGCTAGGCTAATACCCAAGGCACCACCTTAAGCCTAAGTCATCTAGACACTTTTGAAGCCTTTAATTCAGGTGGCCGGGTTACACTGCTTAGGAGGGTTGTGGCAAGCCCTGCATGCCACGCGATCGAGCCAACAGCTCCCTACACTAACTATTACTGTTAACCTGAACAAGTTTTTATGGAAAAGGAAACCGAAGAGCTCGGGGGAAAACCCCTTAAACCAGTGGGGAAAGAACTTACAAACTCATCGCAGAAGGAGTAGTTCCGAGTTTTCACTCAGTGCCACAAGCTGGGATCGAGCCAGGCTCCTCTTGCTCCCAATTTAGAACGAAACCTCTCAATTTAGAACGAAACCTCTCAATTTAGAACGACACCTCCCAATTTAGAACGACACCTCCCAATTTAGAATGACACCTCCCAAATTAGAACGACACCTCCCAATTTAGAACGACACCTCCCAATTTAGAACGACACCTCCCAATTTAGAATGAAACCTCCCAATTAAAAAGACACCTCCCAATTTAGAACGACACCTCCCAATTTAGAACGGAACCTCTCAATTTAGAACGAGACCTCCCAATTTAGAACGACACCTCATAATTTAGAACGACACCTCCCAATTTAGAACGACACCTCCCAATTTAGAACGACACCTCCCAATTTAGAACGACACCTCCCAATTTAGAACGACACCTCCCAATTTAGAACGAAACCTCTCAATTAAAAAGACATCTCCCAATTTAGAACGACATCTCAAAATTTAAAATGAAACTAACCAATTTAGAACGACACCTCCCATTTACAATGAAACCTCCCAATTTAGAACAACACCTCCCAATTAAAAAGACACCTCCCAATTTAGAACGACGCCTCCTAACTTAGAATGAAACTGACTAAATCAGCCCTTATTTCTTCCTTCTTTGAATTAAAAAAGCATGCAGCTGTAGACTTTGATACTTCTATTAAATAAAGCAGAATTTGTGTTATAGTAAAAGTACGTTTAAATTATAAAAAATCATATATTAACTTTTTAACCATGAGCTTGTTTTTAATATGAAAATGTTTCTGAAACATCATTATTTCATGTGAGCAGAATTTTTTTTACTATGAGCGTATTAAATTTGATTCTTTGAATACGTCACCCAATTAGTAAACCACAATAATTTGTAAATTTCCATTAGCACTCAGTTTACAATTGAAATAAATTCTAAGCCCAATAATTGTTAACGAGTGGTTTGTTCAGGAAAACCATGTTTTCCATTATGTCCATTGAAAAGACTTACTATCATAGACTTCTACTACTGTAAAAGGAGATTGTTCCGTTAATTGTTTCGTTGAAACAATCACATTTATTTTCCACTGAAATCTAATAAAGTTCTCAAACTCAAAGTGTTTTTATAACGAAGCCAAAGTTATGATAATATTTGTTAAATACATGAATTTTACCCATATAGAATTTATCCTTGGTTGCTTCGTATTAATCTAGACAGGAAACGGTAAATTAACTGAAGCTTATGTTATAATTATTTATCTCTTAATACTATTATATTTTAATAATATAGAATGAACGAAGTTTTCACCATCAGCTGTCAGTGATGGGAGTGAATTTAGTCCAGCTTTCAGTCCCTCGTGGTCACCGCAAGTATTCTTGGAAAATTTTGAGAAGCATATTAGACGGATAATTTTTTTTCTTGGCTGCTACGCGTGTTACGTCAGACGATGGATATACATGATCAAATGATACAAGCTCAATTTGCCCATGATTGAACTTTTCAAGAAACATTTAAATTTTAATATATATTCAAGATTCAGAATACAAGCGCCATTTGACTCCAAATATTTGATCTTCGACCTTGCAAACCCCTACAATTTATTCCATTGTCTTCTACAGGGCGTTGGACAAAAAGTGTATTTTTCCCGACGTTGGATACTTCTGACTTTTTTAGGGCACCACCCGATTGTTATACAGATGCAACGTTATGTTATCGTAACCATGGGCAAACTATTAATAGTTGGCCCATGTCTTGACTATTGTTAGGCAAGATATGGACTTTGCTTTGTGATGATATTTTGGGTATCGATATTCAGGTTTTGGCTATGGTTTATTTGATACTTTTGGAGTTCATTTTTATTGGCACCAATTTTCTAAAACAGTGTATTTTTATTAAACCAATTGTAAAACTGATTTCCAACTGGATTAATGACAAGGTAGTTAGGATCGTTGTTAATGCAGTAGTTTGTTGAGAAAGTGTCCTGATTGTGTTGAAGGGCAGGGTGATTGTGTTGCAAGGCAGGGTGATTGAGTAATTGTGTAATTGCTTATATTTTTATCCAATTTATTTTTAGGTTTTTAGAGTGTGCTTATCTAGTACATGTACAGGGTTATTGAAATATTGTTCCTTTACTGTTCCTTATGAACAGGGTGATTGATATAGCGTTGTAATTATTTTATTGTGGTAAAGTTTATCTTCCGTTATTAAGAATTATTTCCCTGATTAAAGGACGGGGTGATTGAGTTATTGTACGGGGTGGTTGATATGTTGGTCCATTTAACACTAAGGTTTTAACAATGTGCTTAGTAATTTAATGTAAAGGGTGATTGGAATATTCTTCATAATCATTTGACAGGGTGATTAATAAAGTGCGGTCATGGGCTTTTCTTTGAGTTAAAATTACTCTTTGTTCGTTAATTCTTAGTGGGGAGGTTATGTTAAACGAAAGTGTGTTTGAGATAATGTTTTTAATATACAGGGTGGTTGAGAAAAGCCCTCAAATTCCTCTGGCTTTATTATTTAATGTACCAGATGCTTGAAAATTGGTTCAAATTTAATTTTATTCAAAATATATTTAATACATAACGGGGATTGTGTGTACTCGATTTGCTTTTTAATCTCAATAACAAAATTTCAGTTAAAAAGCAACGGAAAAAATTATAATAAAGTTTTTATTGACTTAAAATATTGTTAATGAACGTTTTACTAGAAATGAAATAAAGGGCAATGGTTGCGAGACAGGGGTTGACAGGTGGGCATTGTACCATCTATGCCTCACTGATTAGGCTGCGAAATAGTTCGAAGATATGAGCGGGTGAACGAAAATGCCACGTGTCTAAAGGCTGGTTCACACTGGCAGTGTTTTCTTGGTTTTCTCTATTTTCTCGTTTTACCGCCTTTTCCCGTTGTTCTGGCGCGCGGGAAAACGACTGTACACACGGACATAATTTGCCGGGGTTTAGCGCTGCGAGCGCGGCCGGTAAGCTAGACAGAATATTTCTTGGTTTTTCTTCCTTTATATTATTTTTCATTAGGTTTTCATTAAATATCTGACAAAATTAATGTTTAGGGTAGTCTCTATTTACGAACTGTTCTCTTAATATTTTTATCACTCGTCGGATTATCAGATAAGCATTATATTTTCAAAGGGCTTTAGTACTCCAATTTTTATATTTTTTTGGGACGATTGAAAATTTAACAAGTCAGTCAAGCCCGTAATATTACCTCTCCTCGGAGGATATATCCCGGTGTCGTCACACACCACTGTAACTGTATTTATTAACTATTATGCTTACGATGAGTGTCTTATTTGTAGTGTAGTTATCGTTGGTTCTGTGGTAGAGCACTCAACTGCCTAACTGAACGAACCGGGTTCAAAACCTGGGTGGCGCATTTATTTTTAAACAATAGAAGAATAGAATTTCTTTGATGCAATAATTTAAATCTTACACGAAATCTTGTTCTATATCAATTAAACCAAAATTTCATACTCTATTAAATACGCTTCCGATAAAGCTGAAGGTCTAATTTTCGATGAAGCGTAATGAGTGTCGGTGGTTCTGTGGTAGAACGTTCGCCTGTCAAACAGGTGGTCTCGGGTCCGAAATCCACCCGATGCGATCGCAAATTGATACTAAGACTAATACCGTGAACAATTGGTGGAAACCCTCCCATTGGACGTTGAGAGGTTGCCATAACACTCAGCACTCGGTCCGTCCCAAAAGTCAATAAGAAGGAGTTGAAAAAAACACACCCATGACAACCGGCGCGACGGTAGGCGTTAACGAAAAAAAACCCAACCAATCAAACTCAACGCAATCGCAAATTTATCCGTTAATGCTTACCGTCACACGGTGGTTTTGCCAACCTGTAAAATGGTAAAACGGTTATTCAGTGAGCCAAGAAGCTGCGTACGCAATGATTACCCTTTGCCCCGAAAATGCGAACGCGTTCGCAGGCCTGACAGACAGACAGACAGACAGACACCGTGGTTGTATAACCCCTCCTAGGGTACAAAGTCCCCTCGGAGAGGTAAAAACAGTTTGACGTGGGTATCTTTTTGATACATAGTATACAGTTTACGGTTTTATTATCATGTTTCAATAAACATCAAGAAATGGTAAACTCTTTTCTTTTTCACCTTCGTATGTAAATGGCATATCATTTTGTATTTTATTCACTATTTTTAACAAATAATCAACTTCTAACATTTTACTTTAAATAAGAAACACGTCATCCATAAAAAGTCTCCATAACTAAACGCATTTTTTAATTTCGGCTTTTTTAGTATACTATTTTCTATGTGTTCCATAACTAAATTTGCAATCGGTGCCGACAGAGGATTCCCCATTGCTATTCCTTTTTGGTGGGTGTAAAAATTACCCTCAAACACAAAATATGCGTTTGTTACGTAATCAGCTAGGCTAAATTTAGAATGGTTTCATGGCTTTGATGTTTCTTGAAAAACTATAGCAAGCTACGAGACCCTAAGTGGGGTGGCGGAGTGGTTAGCACTTTCGCCTGCAAGCAAGAGGAGCCGGGTTTAATCCCAGCTTGTGGCACTGGGTGAAAACTCGGAGCAACTCCTTTGAGTTTGCAAGTTATCTCCGCGCTGATTAAAGTGGTTTTCCCTCGAGTTCTTCGGTTTTCCCTTCTCTAAAACTTGATGAGGTTAACGGTAATAGTTAGTGTAGGGAGCTGTTGGCTCGCGTGGCTTGTAGGGCTTTCCACCACCCTCCTACGCATCGTAACATGGCCACCTGAATTAATGGTTTTAAAAGTCGCTCGATGACTTGGGCCTAAGGTTGTGCCTTGGGTATTAGCCTAGCTGATTATTATTATAAAAAAAATAAGTCACCATTATGACGCTATTTACTAAATGGGTCAGTCTTCGGAAAGGCTTCAAAGAGCGAATTTGTGTAAAAATTTTTTTTTTAAATTTAACTGAAGAACATTCAATTCCGAGCAACTGAGCTGGAGATATATTTAGCACATCACGTGGAAACCCTCTTGACATGCCCCCCATTTTGAAAAGCTACGGTTTTGGGATGAACATAATGGAATTTAGGCAATCCTATTGAATCATCTATATTCACCCTGAAAGTGTCTTCTTGTCAGTAGCGTAGCCTGGAGTTTGGTTCGAGGGGGCACAAAATGGAAAAAAACAAAACGGTAAGGGCGCTTGTTCTCTTATGAGACTGATTAAAGCATCTGGCCTCAACTTTGATTTCCAGTCCATCGGTGCTTCATATTTACTTATTTGGCAATTATATGACCATTATTTATTCAACAACCACAGTAGGTAAGCTTTAGAAATCTCAACTAATCAGACCTATTAAAAGCTAAATTCTTTAAAAGATGACGTATTTAAAATTAATGGAAAATTAGCATTATCTGAATCTGGAGGAGATGTTTCCAAAATTTGCTTTAATACTTAAAATCACTACACGTTTTAGAGATAAACTTGAGATAAGGGCTCCAACACGGCCTTACCGGGATACTAGGGTCCCAATAGCTCCCCTTCCCCCCTTTACATAAGTCCTGCTCGCCAGCTCAGTTGATGCAAGCCCGTAGCCAGTAAATTTATCCGTAGGGGACACTATAGCTTTCTGTAAGGGGGCATATTTTCCCGAAATTAAAAAATGTTGCTGCGAAGACTGGAATAAGTGAAAATTACGAAACACTTTTCAACCCCCCCTACCCTTACTTAAACCCGAACTTCGAAATGGAGGGAGCTTTGACTGTACTAAACTGATAACGTAATTGAGTGCAGATTTAGCACTACAAAAATCTGTGCTCTAATATTCCTCTACTCGGTGAACAGATTTTGAGGAAGTTGTTAGCCACTTGGAATTTGCTATTTAGTATTTAGTGTGTTTTAAGTTTCGTCATGTCGTGTGATCGTAAATTGTAAATTAACAATATTAAATTTTTTTCAACTTACCAATTCTTCAAATGGAAACAAGGAACAAATACGGGAAATACAAAATGTTTAATCGCACATACAATCACAGTTGACACGTTTCGAAAGACCGATAATTGTGAAAATTTCAATTTAAAATAAATATGAAAAATTTGAATAATGAAGCAGATGACTCTACAGATGGTATTTGATACAAATGGGCTAAAAACGGTTTAAACCTGAAACAAAGAGCAGTACGCAAGCATAATCGTAGATTGTAATAGGTCGATTCTGAAAGTCAGTGGGTGCACAATTTTCATACCCCATAGGATGAAAACACACTTTTTTATGTTATAACTCCGTTTTTCCCGTCGTCTTTCCAAAACCACAGGTGAGTGGGAGGGAAGTGTGTCTTCATTCCATAGGGTATAAATTTTCCACCCACTGACTTTCGGAATCAACTTATTAAAATTTGAACGATAAACAATTATAGATGGGTGGAACGTAAAACTAGAGGGGGTAGCTGGAGGAAATTCCAAATATATTTTGACGGGACCAGATTTCTTTTTGAGGAGGCATGGCCCCCGGACCCCCCCCCCCCCCCCCCAAGTTGATGAGCACAAATAAACGTGTTCAATGTCATAACTGATTCAAGTTGGCATTATATTATTCACAAGAAAGTATTTATTTATATTAAGGGATAATCACTATGTAGAGACGAGTGATAGCGTTATGCCAAACGCCTTCATGCTCGAAGGGTAAGCTCCTTCAAAAGGCAAATCAGCCCGACGTCTCATTGGTCCCCTAAAACTGACGCCTTCCCGTAACACACTCAAATAAAGGTTCAAAATAAGTTACATTTACTAACAAATTACAAAATTACACAATAGCCTACACTTGTGATGTTAAATAACCGCCTCCCAAATTAAAATAAATGGTTTTGAAAATAAATTGTTCATTTAATGTCATAATTTTTATGTACAATATATTTTGATTTGAGAAAAACGATGAAGAATCAGCGGAAATAATGCAGTTGTGTCAGGCGAGGCTTTAATTTTCCGCAATTTGGAAAATATTCCGGAAAGTTTTCTAGAAATTTTTTACATATTATTTTTCCGGAATTTTAACAACTCTAGTTTTTATTCCTCAAAGTCAGTGGCGTAAATAGCACCCCGCAGACCCCGCGGCGCGGGGGGGACCCCGAGAACTAAGGGGCCCCAAACGTTTATGATAAAAATCGGTGCTATTTGAAAGTGCCTGCTCGAGTCGTTTTTCTAGTTACGCCACTGCTCAAAGTAGCTGATATGTATGGGTCGATTTACAGCCAGTAAGCAGCAGTTTACTCATTTCTGTTTATGAGCTGCTTTTACAGCAGCATTATCGTTGCCTAAAATAATAATTTCAAAGAACTGGATGTTTTTGCAGTCGATATTCAGCTACTAAACAGTAATTTAATCGCTCCTGCTTATGAGCTGCATTTGCAGCCCGTTGTCACTGACTAAACAGTAATTATAATCATTACAGTCTTTGTCCTCGTCACTATTTTCAACCATCGATGCCCCACGTGTTGCGATAGTTCAAATTCTCGAGGCGCTACTTTCTCTGGCAGGACTCATAATATAGGAATTATGCCGTGTGATTGCGAAGGAAATTGTCTTCCTGGAAAGGACAAACGTAAGGGCTGCGCTTGTCGCATTCAAAATGAAAATTGCTCTTTACTTTGTTCGTGTGGTAAAAAAATACCATGTAACAATGGAAAAAAACAATGCTCTTTACGCCGATTTGGATGTTAGGACTAGTGCTGGTACGGGTAAAACGAATGCTAAATGTAAAATAACGAAAGCCAAACCAACTGGGACTATGAGTAATCCGGCAGAATGACTGACCCGAATATAATTAATATATAATAGCGTTTTGGGCCTAGTCTTAGAAGTTGCTTTTTTGTTCGAACACTGCTCTACCCATTGCGTTTTAATTGTTGAAAAGTATCAAAAGCCTTGAGAAGGCTTACTCAAGTTCTGACACTCTCAGTAGGTTTGCTTTTGGAATTATCGGAATCCGGCTTTATTTATTTCCATAACTTAAATAAAAAATAATTACCACGTACTCGGCATACATAACCCCAAACGGCTAACAAAGCGAAAAAAATCGCGGATGAATACGTTTGACGCTTTTAGAGAAACGCAAAATCCAACGGTAACGCGCGGCGCTTTCCGACTCCAGCGGCATAAACTGTAAATAGTTTTTTGAATTTTCGTTCCTCCCCTATAAAGCTCCCCTTGACAGTTCCTTTAAGTTGAGGATAGAAAATATTTTGAACATTTGACAAACTACAACTTTTCACGTCTATGATGATTCATTTCAATTAATAATTTAATTTTAAATTTAACGAATTCCAAGTCATACCTAAATTTACGGTTAAATAATTTTTTTATTTTCGAAATATAACGGCCAGTTAACTTAGATGGCGCCACGTGCTCCATGAGGTAATATGATTTAGTTGTTTCTTAGCTCCAGGCAAAAATCGGTTGCTGCACATGCTCAAATACCAACGAATCAGGTATTCCCTCTCTAGCTAGCGCCCAGTTTTAAAGTAGCAGTGACGCTTAAAAATTGCACCCCATTTATTTTACTGTCTATAGAGACTTGGCACCCCGTAGCTTTGGCCATGGCTTCCCACGATAAAAGCTATTGAAAAAAAACTGTGACGTAGCACTGCCAAGTCCCTATAACGGTGGAAATCTTCATTCTCAACTATCTTCCCTCTTTAGTGAATTAACGCGCGCTTATAATAGAATTTTAAAGTTCCGCATTGAAGTCTTTTCAATTCATGATAAAGGAGATATTAATTATTCATATAGATATTTAGATTATTCATGGACCAAATAGTCTGTAGAGGAATTATACTTTTTAAATAAAAATCAAGTTCTTGTACAGGGAAAGTGAAGACATCGTAAGTGTTTTTCAGGCCACCAAAACTGTGTTCGAAGTCCCTCTCATCAATGCTTGGTCGCTGGTCAAGTAAAAAGGTGAATATTCTTTCAAATTACCTTTCATTTTTTTGTTTATTTTTTGTCAGCACCGTAAATTATCTTCTACGTTCACCACCTTCTTACCATAAAGCGTCTTATGAGAGGCTTATTTCTTAACTGATCTTGGGTGTTTCTATAGTATCTGTGGTGTTAACTGTACTTTAATTTAATTTTCAAAAAGCGTATGCCAAATATGATACAATCGCTAACCCAAAAACCAATTAGTAGCATATGTTTTCATTCGTGAAATCTTAAGAGAGATGAACCTCATCCTCTCGGGAAAAGCAGAGCTCTCGTCGGATTCTAGATCATTTCGAACCAACATGGAGGCGCTCAAGTCGGCATAACCACGGTGTTTTGCGCCTAACGTAAAAAAGCATCAACTCCACATCTACTAAGACCGTTGTCTCTATAAAAAATGATTGGCCTATGTGGAATACTTCTTTCTATAAAATCATTCCCAACTGTCTTGCTCCCTTCTGAACATTGCTGCCAGAACTTTGATGACAGCTTTGGCAGTATTACGAAAAACAGGATGTAAGTGCATTAGCAGTAGCAAGAACTCTGTATTTGACTTAGATGGGGATTTTATGGAAGCACCTATTGTATGACAAGTATTGAACAATCGCCATCTCAAAAACCATTAGTAACAAATGTTTTGGTTGAAAATATATTAATGCGCTTTTATTTTCATCATTTTATACACCAACAAAACAATTTCATTAGGAAAACTATTTCACTGATAACCAAAATGAAGTCGTTGACATTTTATAGAGGTGGTCGATCAGAAGTGTCTTCGGATTGGATGTCACTGGTTTAGTAATAGCCGCGATGACCGTATGGGTATCCTCCGCCGTAGTGTCCTAATCCAAGTCCACCTCCGACTCCGGGGTATCCTCCACCATAGTATCCTCCGCCATAGTTTCCTAATCCAAGTCCACTGCCGAGGCCCAAGCCTTTGTTGAGGCCAAGACCTAAGCCTTTGTTGATGCCAAGGCCGAAGCCTCCAACCGCCTGACCGACGGCGAAGACACAGGCCACGATGACTAAGAAGGCGATCTGTGGAAGGGAAATTAGTTACTTTTTAAGCAAACAATTTTTTTTAATCATTTGTGAAATGACAACAGCCAAGACTAATTCACACGGGACATCGTTTTCCATAACGTTGGGCCCAATAGAGTTGCAACGTATGAATTTAAGGAGCATTATATTCCCTTAGGAACTCTGAGAGGCGCAAAAATTGATGTTGCAATATCCCGTCAGCATATTTTTATTCCAAGGAAAAGTTTAGACGGAAACTCGTTCTCTATTACCAAGGCTTAGCGCCAATATTTAACGGTAGTTAAAACCTCTAAATTTAAGGGGATCAACGAATATCACATTTATGCCAGTAGGTTTTAGATAATTTAGATAACTTTAAATTTCTACGTTTGAGACCGTTGGTGCCACCAGTTAGGACTTCTGGAATTATGAAATGCATCTCTAATGGAGTCAGCCCTTTGAAAGTATTTTCCCCTTTGTCAAAGCAGTATTGCTTGCGAAAATAATTTTTTTTTTACCATAGACTTCATGTTGATTTGTTGGAGGTTTTCTTGACGACTTGTAATTGTCAAAGGCGAAGGCAGAATGTGTCTTTGTCAGCCACTGGAGTCCCTTTTATACCCGGATTATAATATTAATACTTCAAGGGGTTAGATTAATTATAGCTTTTATATTTTTATATCAATATTTGGAGTACCCTTCTTTTTAATCGAAAATATGTAGTTTTAATTCTTAATCAGAAATAATTATTTATATACAGGGTGTTTAAATTTGCCCGATCATGGCTTTTTTTCTCAAAAAGTGTTTTTCCTAGTGTTATGAAATTTTCGGGGTATATTTGTTAGGTATTGAAGGCTTTGGTTTCTAAATTTAAGATTTTTCGCGGTTTTGAGTAAGATCTCAAAACGAAGATTTGTAGACGAAAAATTACTCTTCAAACGTTCAATTTTCTTTAACAATGTTTTTGTTTTTCATTATCGTAAAATGTCAATTTTCCGTTTAGTATTTAAATCGTTGACATTTTAAAATTAAATAACTATCTCAGCTTGGACGATTGTTGTCAAGTATGCCTCTTTACACTCGAGATCAGCGCGCTCAAATGAGTTATTTTACAGAGAAGGTCATCGTAACGCTACCCTAGTAAGTCGGTTATTTAGATGACGATTTCCCAATTGCAGGACAAATCATACGACGGTTCTTAGAGTGGTTCGCCTGTTCTACAACTGGGGTAATATCAATCCGAGGTTTCGTGGTCTCGGTCTTCCGGACATCAACATGGAAAATACTATCCTTGCCTACTTCGTCACCTAACCTCGAGCAAGCGTCAGACAGCCAGATACGACTTTTGGTTGGATTGAAACCACGTTTGGAGAACACTCAACAGACACAGTTTTCATCTTTACCGAGCGACACTCCACCAAGCCCTTCAGGACGGTGACAGACAGCACCGACTCGACTTCTGCAACTGGTTTTGCTTCATGGCTGACGAACACCGGGATATTCACGCTCAACTACTGATGTCCGAGGAGTGTTCGTTCGGAAGAGATGGGCCATTCAACCATCAGAACCACCACATATGGAACTACGAAAATCCACAATGGGGACTACCTCACCGTTACCAAGTGCAGTTTCGCTTAAATGTGTGGGCTGGTCTGTTAGGTGACAGACTTATTGGCCCGTTCTTCCTGCCAAATCGTCTGAACGGACAAAACTACCTGGAGTTCCTTCAAAACAAAATATCCAACGAGTTGAACGACATTCCTCTGTCCGAGTACAGAAGTATCTGGTTCCAGCAGGAAGGGCGCCAGGTCCTCAACATCGTGATGTGGTTTCGTATCTAAACGACGAGTTTCCTGGAAGATGGATCGGAAGAAAATGTCCTGTTCGTTGGCCGGCAAGGTCCACAGATCTAACACCACTCGACTTTTTCCTCTGGTGTTTCAAATTGAATACGTTTACCAAACACCTGTGACGAGCGTTGAAGACTTAAGACAAAGAATCATCGAAGCATGTCGTCGCGTCACTTCAGAAATGGTTCATAGTGCATTTCAAAATATGCAACACATGTGCGTATTTGTGCAATGCGCCAGAAGACGGATTTTTTTAAAAACATTTTGTAAAAGTCATTAATAAACATTTGTCACTTTGGCTAATTATAATTTTTTTTCTAAAATGTATAACTGGAAAGCCTATTAGCTCCTAGTACCGGTGTAAAAAAGAAAATTCCTAAGCCGCGAAAAATCGTTCGATTTTTCTGAAATTTAGAAACAAGAGCCTTCCATATCTAACAAATATGAACTGAAAATTTCATAACACTAGAAAAAATACTTTTTAAGAAAAAAGCCCTGATCGGGCTATTTGAAACACCCTGTATATTGTTTTTACTCTTAACGGTTCAATATAGATCCTTCAGACCACGTACAAGATTTTTATGGTTTGCAATTGATATATCATGAAATAAGACGTCTTCAATATGGAATTTAAAACTCTTTAACTTAAACTCTTTAACTTATAGCATTAAGAATAACAGATATGGAAAAATTGTTTAGATAGAAAGAAATATATTTAAAATCATTTTGGCAATTTTTAAAATAATTTTAAAAGATTAAATACTTTTTAAAAATGGCCAATGATAATTATATTCTTCAGTCGGAAACGTAAGTATTTAAAGTCCCTTTTTACACACAATCCTAAGGATTTGTGTGTATTGGTCTCACGTACAGTGTACCCGTTGCCGATGCCGATGCCGTTGATGCCACCGATGCCGCCGTGTCACGCATATTTCTTCAACGGTTAGGGCTAGAAGAGTCAATGATATCTCGTTCGAATGTACATACATCGCCATTGATAGCCTTTCATAAAGTTTTCAAATCGGAGCCCAATTTACTATTTTTGGTGGTTTCGCTTTGTGTGGTAAATATTTTATTTAAAATTAAGTCCGATAACGTTAAAAAAACATTTATTGGATAAGTTAGGATTCAGCGGACCTACAACTTCGGTTATATCAGTAAATATTAAATTTAAGTTTAGTTTTCAGGGTAATTTACCAATTTTCGTGGTTTTATATTTTCGACTAAAAATTTACATACTGTTCCTTAGTTTAAGTCCAATTTCCATGAAAGTTATATTTTTGAATAGCTGTGGTTTACATATAACCTGAAGTTGCAAATACGTTCCTTAATTTTAATTCTAAGTAAGGTTTTTTGGACAGCGACGTACCCTCCTCAACTTCCAACATCGGAAATACGCGTGGTTATAGAGACTTTACGCGAATTTCTCTCTGGCATTTTCCAAGGCCGTTCTAATATGACCTGAAGTAACAAATAAGTGTGATTCTTATCGGAGTAATACAAGATGCTCACAACGTATGACCTGAAGTTACAAATAAGTGTGACACTTATCGGAGAAATACGCGATGCTTAAAACGTATGACCTGAAGTATCAAATAAGTCTGACACTTATCGGAGTAATACTTACGACGTATGACCTGAAGTAACAAATAAGTGTGACACTTATCGGAGGCCATTCTAATCTGACCAAAACTAACAAATAAATGTGACACTTATCGGAGTAATACACTTAACCTAGAATTGCAAATACGTCCCTTAAATTTAATTCTAAGTAAGGTTTTTTGGGCAGCGTATACGGACCCCAGCAATTTACAACATTGTAAATCCGCGTGTTTATAGAGGTCTAAGCGCCCGTTTCCCTCTGGCATTTTTCAAGGCCGTTCTAATATGACCAAAAGTAACAAATAGGTGTGACACTTCTGGGAGACCGTATTAATATGACCAAAAGTAACAAGTAACAAATAAGTAACAAATAAGTGTGACACTTATCGGAGTAATACGCGATGCTTACAACCAAAAGTAACAAATAAGTGTGACACTTATCGGAGTAATACGCGATGCTTACAATCCAAAGTAACAAATAAGTGTAACACTTATCGGAGTAATACGCGATGCTTACAACCCAAAGTAATAAATAAGTGTGACACTTATCGGAGTAATACGTGATGCTTACAACCCAAAGTAACAAATAAGTGTGACACTTATCGGAGTAATACGTGATGCTTACAACCCAAAGTAACAAATAAGTGTGACACTTATCGGAGTAATACGTGATGCTTACAACCAAAAGTAACAAATAAGTGTGACACTTCTGGGAGGCCGTTCTAATATCCCAAAGTAACAAATAAGTGTCACAGTTATCGGAGGCCGTTCTAATATGACCTGAAGTAAAAAATAAGTGGGAAACTTAGCGGAGGCCGTTCTAATATGACCAAAAGTAACAAATAAGTGTGACACGTATCGGAGCAGTACGCGTTTTTGGCAACGTACGACCAGAAGTAACAAATAAGTGTGATCAGAAGTAAACAATAAATGTGATCAGAAGTAAAAAATAAGAGTGACACTGATCGAATGAATCTTTGATGCTTTCAAAGTATGACTAGAAGTAACAAATAAGTGTAAATACAATTATGTGTGACCGTGGATATATATTGGTTGTGGTACCGGCGTTGCAGGTTGCTGTGAATAGCTCAAACTTAACACATTAGAAGGAATGTGTGTATTCTGACCGACGTACACTCTGTTAAATAAGTCTTCGGCCGTTGGGATTTTGGCACTTATTTGAGGTTATCTCAAAAACTATGAATGATAGCAAGTTGAAACCAATTTTATTTTTAATATTTTACTAATATCTTTCATACCTATGTCTTGATTCACGTGTAGCATTTCCATATCCGCCGGAAACGGCAAATATCGTTTTTGACAACCTTTTCAATAATGATGTCACGCCCCTGAAAGCTGCATTTTCGGATTCACAAGGGTTGATTCATATTAAGAAAGTGTCATTTTTATCCGGCTACGACGAACGGCTGCTAAGATATGGCCTATCGAAAATTCGGGTCTCATTCGGAAAATTCTAAAATGCCTAATTAATCAATATTATTAATCCGGCATATAACCACAGCGTTCCAACATCTCGTTAAATCAATAAATATATGCTTATTGTATTACCCGCAATGAAACGACGAAAGTTGTTTTTTTCCTCAACAATAAGATATTATTTCTCGGTCATCTCGAGCATTTTAGAATTTTCCGAATGAGACCCGAATGTTCGATAGGCCATATCTTAGCAGCCGTTCGTCGTAGCCGGATAACAATGACACTTTCTAAATATGAATCGACCCTTGTGAATCCGAAAATGCAGCTTTCAGGGGCGTGACATCATTATTAAAAACGTTGTCAAAAACGATATTTGCCGTTTCCGGCGGATATGGAAATGCTACACGTGAATCAAGACTTAGGTATGAAAGATATTAGTAAAATATTAAAAATAAAATTGGTTTCAACTTGCTATCATTCATAGTTTTTGAGATAACCGCAAATAAGTGCCAAAATCCCAACGGCCGAAGACTTATTTAACAGAGTGTACGTCTTGTTTAATTTCTGACCCTTCAAACTGATGCCGTTAACAAAGAATACATAAAATAATTAATACACAATTAATTGGTTAGAACGTACAAGTAATAGCGGAAGAAATAAAAAAAAGTGACAAAATATTAATTCATAACATAGTTTTGATTTACAGCGATAAATATACCAAAAAAATTGTTTTTATTTATAGTAATTCGTAGTTGCGCTTTGGTGACTCGTAGTTGATTTGTGTTAGGTATGGTCTTGGCCCGACGTAGCGTTTTGGGAGAGCCGTTGTTAACTAAGCCCAACGGACTAAAACACAGGACTAAAACGGCACTTTAATTATAGCCGGGACCTAGCACGTAATTACTCACGTAGTAGGTTAAAAGATTTAATTTTACCAACTGCACATAGCTACTCAAAAATATTATTATTGCACTATTGGTCTTCAAAACAAAATCTGGTATCTTTTTTTGTTAGAAGAACCGAGGAAAACCCGTGGCGACTCGTTCATTTCCTGGGGCTACTACCACTTTTAGCGACTTTAGGTCCCTGGGACGGGGTAGGAATGTCGCACCTCGTTTGAACGTTTCTTGAAATAGCCCACTCCTTCACCCAATTTCCGAACGAGCACCGGTAACTCTCCTGGCATTCTCTTTTTAACTTTTTAAAAACAATAAATACAATAAAAGTGTCATCCCATAGGAAACTACTACTATTGATAGAATAGTAGCGCTAGCGCAAACTATTTTTATGTATGCTGTTTAGATTAGTCCATAATTTCTTTTATTTGGTCGCGAAATCTACTTCATTTCAAAAGGTTTCAGCGAACTGACGGCGGTCACATCCTACGGTCACATTGCCAGAAGCCTTAAAGTTGGAAAAGATATATATTAGGGTGCCGTAGAGAACCCGACGACAAAGTATAAGACTATGGGGAAAAAACGGCGTAAAACAAAGAAACAGCCGCGTCTTTTATTACTAACTTCATTAGAAATTATTTTTAAACTTTTATAGCGCTGGCTTTCATAGGGTGAAGACGTCTCCTTTTTCGCTCCGTGTATACTAGTGTTTTTTACTATTAAATTAGCGCGCAAGGCCTAACGGCTATGTCGTCGTCTCAAAACGATGAACCGCGAGTTGTTAACTCCGGTAAAGACCCTCCTGATAAAGTAAGAAAAGAAAAACTAACTCCTCCAGCGGTGACGAGGGAACACGCCCTAGTTTTTCAGGCGGTCCCTCAAGTAGCTGCCAAGACATACGCTAAAGCCATCAACCAAGTCATTGGTAAAGGTAACACTTTTTACATTCCAAGAATTCCCAAGCAAAGAATATGCGCCTACGTTGCAACAACGGAAATGGCCGATTTATTATGTACTGACGGTTTCGAATTTGAAGGCGAACTAGTTAGCTGTGAGAGACTTAAACGACCATCTGAAAAAATAACCATCTCAAATTGCCCACCCGAGATTCCAAACGAATTAATTATAAATAGACTATCTAAATATGGGAAAATAACATCCGATGTAGTTTTCATTAATGTGAATAATGAAGAGGACCCAGAGTTGGGAAAACTATTTAATTTCAAACGCATAATCTATATGTTACCAAAAGCCGACCTACCTAGAAGCATAAACATGCGGCACAATGAATAGCTTCGTTATCTTTATTGAAAAAGGCACAAAAAACTGCGAGAGGTGTGGAAAATGGGGTCACACCGTTGACCGCTGTTACGAAAAGGCAAATAGTAACGAAGAAAATGTAGAGGTAGTGGAAACGCCCCCCAAAGATGTTATTGAACCCATTCGAAGCAATGAAAATATAGCGGCTGAACCTAGAATTGAAAATAACCCTAATTTAAATAAGCGCACTTTCGCAAATATCGTTGACGAAAGCTTTAACACATCAACTGAAAACTTTCCAGAATTACGTCCTTGTACATCAACAAATAAAATCCCGAGTGAAATTAATAAAGATAAAGTAGGAAGCAGTGGCCAAAATAAATTAAAAAAAGATAAAAAGACAGATCGTAACGACTGGAGTAGCACCGCAGATGCGTCGACCCCCAAAAAGCGACGTAAATTCAGCGTAAACTCAAACCCAACGGAAGATTCCGAAATAAGTAGTAGTGAAAATGAGGAAACCGAAGAACCATTTATTCCCAGTCAAAACTCGGTATCTACAGCGTTAAGCGAAGAGAGATTTTTAACTTACATCGAGAAAATACGCAAGATAAAAAAACCGAAAGTTTTTACCGAAATGTTTTTTACTACGAACATTGAAAGCGTTTGCTCACAAATTGAAAACTACATGGGTAAAGTTGACACAAAGAAAGAATACGGGCGCCTAAGAAAATTACTAAAATCTTTAAAAACATCAGATTAGTACCTCTTCCCTTTTATCCTTTTTAATGTCGGTTATATTTGCATCCCATAATACTAGAGGTTTAAATTCGCCATTCGAAATGATTAAAGAAATTAACTTAATGAATGATCGTAATGCCACGTTTTGTTTTTGGCAAGAGACAAAACTCTCAAAGACTCCCTTAATTGAACATAAACAAAACCCATATATTTTTAACTTTAGCGGCGTATCTAGCTACCAGGGCGGTATCGCTTCCGGTTTAAAAACCGCTTTTTATTTAAAAAACGATATACTTTTTAAAACAACTACGCTTATAGAAGGTTTTTTACAACGAACCGACTTAAAGTTTAAAGATATAAATTTACAAATCGCCATTTTTAATTGTTATATTCCACAAACTAATGACGCGGCAATCAATTTGTTTGAAACCATACATAATGAGATACAAACTAACAAATTTACAAATACAAATAAATAAAAATAATCAGCTAGGCTAATACCCAAGGCACCACCTTAGGCCTAAGTCATCAAGCGACTTTTGAAGCCATTAATTCAGGTGGCCGGGTTACAATGCGTAGGAGGGTGGTGGCAAGCCCTGCATGCCACGAGATCGAGCCAACAGCTCCCTCCCTACACAATTCTCTTAGGAGATTTCAATTGCACCATAAATCCAAAATTGGATCGCTATAATACTCGTGAGCAACGCTTTGCAGTAGTAAAAAAGTTCAATGAAATTATTTCTTTATATAATTTAAAAGATGCCTTTAGAACCATGTACCCATACAGACGAGACACAACTTGGACCTGCAGCGCCGACCCTGGTAGACGGGCTCGGCTGGATAGATTTTATCTCTCGCCAAATTTATTTCCTCTAGTTAAAAAAATATTCTCTACGTATGGTGGCACTAGCTCTGACCATATTCCAATCTTCTTAGAACTGCGGATAAAAGTAGGAAACTGGAATACCATCAAAAGCGACACCTGGTGCTTCAATAACTCTTTATTGCGCGATAATTCTTTTAACGAGATATTTATTTTTTTTTGGAACAATCGAGTAAAATTGTTGAAAGAGAAAGGTGAAGAATTACTACCCTGGTGGCAAAAGACTAAATACTTACTTAAAAGCTTATGCAAAGACTACACCTACCGCTCCACGAAAAATGGTTTCAATGAGATATCCCAGATCCAAAGTAAATTATCCGCCGCAAGCCCTATACCTGAAAATGAGAAAATGGACTTATTAAAAAAATTAGAGGAACTAGAAAATAAAAAAGCTGAAGGCATACTCACCAGAGCAAAAATTGATTTTACGGTGGCGTCTAAATATCCTTCAGAGCGCCTCGCGTTGGAGGAAAGTTTTAAGGGAATAAATAAAATAAATTGTGTTTTAAGAAGTGATGGCTCGGAAGTGACAACTAATAAAGAAGTAATAGCGGAAGTACGAAACTTTTACCAGGATCTCTTCTGTTACGAACCAGTTGATGCTAACGACAACTATCATGAAATTTTACCCAAATTGACAGTAGACGAAAGTACATTATGCAATGCCGACTTAAATCAAAAAGAATTCGATGAAGTAATAAAAAGTCTTTCAAAACGAAAATCCCCTGGCATAGATGGCATTACAAACGAATTTTACCAACATTTTTGGTCCCTAATGGGCAGTGTTCTTTTCCAAGTTTTTTGTAATATAATAAATTTACCACAAATACCAAGTTCCTTTACCATGGCCGCAATTATATTGATCTTTAAGAAAGGTGATCCAAAATTATTGCAAAACTGGCGACCAATTTCACTTTTGAACACGGACTATAAAATACTATAGAAAGTTCTAGCGAACCGTATTCGTAAAGTAATAGGCATCTTAATAAATGAAGATCAAACGTCTAGCATTCCAGGTCGCAGTATTTCTTCTAACATAGCAATAGTTAGAGATGTAATACAATATTTTGAAAAACACAACTCTCCTCTGGCTATAGTTTCCCTGGATCAGGTGAAAGCGTTCGATAGAGTAAACCATAATTACCTGTATAAAATATTAGATCACACTGGGCTCGGCCTATTAATCTCTAACTTCGTAAAAAAAACCTATTCAACTGCCGAAGCAAGAGTAAAATTAAACAATGTCATAACCTCAAAATTTAAAATTTCAAAAGGTATAAGACAAGGCGACCCCCTGTAATCCTATCTCTTTAATCTATCGTTGGAGCCTTTTTTATGTCATCTCCGAGACAAATTACAAAAAGAATCAGTAAATTTACCGTTCCTGTCAAAACCGCTAGTTCTTCAATCTTTCGCTGACGACTCTAGTAATTTCGTGACAGCAGAAAATGGATTTAGTATTATTAAAACGGAATGTCTAAGATACGGAAGAGCTAGCAATGCTAGTTTCAATCTAGAAAAGAGCAGCGGCCTCTGGCTTGGTAAATGGAAGGGCAGAACCGACTCTCCTCTGGGGATCTCATGGAGCAGCAAGAAAATTAAAATTCTCGGCTTAGTTTTTTCAATAGGTAAAGATTTTTGGTGCGAATCTTTAAAAAAAATTTCCAGTGACATCTATATATCGTTAGAAAACGCTAAACGCATCGTAAAAAACTTATCGTACAAAGCAAGAGCTCAATTATGTAACAGTATTCAAAGTAAAATTAATTATTTGCTACCTCACATGGAAATACCTAATGATTTATCAGAGTCGGTTCAAAAAAAATGCTTAGAAGTTATCTGGCAAAATGAAAATAAGCACTGGTGTAAGGCCAAGTTCACAACTCTAAGAACATTCGAAGGAGGTTTCGGTCTACTGAACTTAAACATTCAATGGAAGAAATTTGCCTTTACCAAAATAAAAAAATCATTAGAATCTAGAGGTCATACTATTGAACTCGAGTTCCTAATACATTATTTGAAATCAACAAATAACATGAATATTGACTTTTCAATTCTTAGTCTTAAGGATTATATCCCATTACTGGACAACTTACCGAGCTACTATCAAAGTCTTTTTACCTTTTGGAAATCTCTACCAATTGTTCTGACTAAGCCCTCTAATCTTTCAAGTTTACTAAATTTACCGATCTGGAAGTGCCCCTTCTTAAGCCTCCCATTATACCACCCTAAATGGAAATCAGATGGTTTCCTATTTTTTCGTAACATTTTCAACACCGAGGAAAACTCTTTTGAATTTTCAAACAATGGACAAAATCTCAGTGCCGCAACAACACGAGCGTTGACGCGTCAAACCACTATGATCAAAACGGATCTTTTTCGTGAATTCCCGCCAGAGTTTTTCGATAAAGAAAATCTGGGAGAGCCAATATCTCTAAACTTTCTTTTAGAATTAAATATTGATGATTGTGAAAATGAACTTATAGTGAACTGTGAAAACTCCAAATTACAATCCTTTTTAAATCCAGTGCCGACCTTTTACAAACAAAAACCACTCGAGATAGTAAATGAGTATCTTGAAAATCCAGACTTGTGCAATATAAACTGTAAAATTATTTGGAGTAGTTCATTTGATATTATTACAAATGTCGCAAAAACAGTTACAAGGCTTCTATATATAAATAATTTCCCAAAAAAGGTCTAGTTTGAAGGTCCTTCCTATTATTCACCCAACCCTACGCACAGTGATAATTCAACCAAATATTTCCTAAATAATTTTGTAAATATGCTGACACCCAGTCACTCATTATGCCATGTAATCAGAGTAATGTTGATAATTATTTAAGAAAATGTTTGTTTTCTAACTCGAAAGGCACACGCGATAGATACTTATTTAATTAATTATCAAATAAAATAAAAACTCAGTCCAAACATGGGCCAATAAATGATAAATCAGGACATGACTGCTGTACCTTCCCACGAACTAAATCAGCCGGCCAGCCGAATGAACAAGCGGCTTTCCGGGAAACTTGTGGGGGGGGGGAGGAAAGGGGGGATAAAAATACATTTTAGGGGCAAATTCCGCCGCTTTCATGAGCGGCATCTAGCGTTAGATAAAACGGATTTTTGCATGCTAATATCTAAAAATTCGACATTTGAAAAAAAAACGACCAAAGTAAACTGAATTTGACTTAGTTTATTTAATAATTTTAAAGACTTGTTCGCGCTTTAAACGAAAATGGTTAAAAAAAGCACTGCATTTTTCCGAAATGTAATAGTGATAATCGCTAGTAGATTTTGTTGCATTTCCTAAGCCTAAGCAGAAGGCCGTCCAATGTAAAGAGTGGGTTCAGACCTGGGCAAAACTCCGAGTGATATTTCGCGAGTGCTGCCGTCCTCCATTTCGTTTTCATGAGACGTTTTTTAAATAGGTTTACTTCTTATATAAATAAGTGTTGATAGTCTTATTGGAGCCAAAATGGAGAAAATAGCTCATAAAGGAGGGGTTTTGTACATTAAGAATGATTATTCTTAGCCTTACTCGACGCAATTGCTACAAACTTAACCATTCACATTAAAAAATGAAATTGTTCGAATTATTGTATTCTTGATATAAATTAAAAGTTCAAAGCATAAATATATTTATAAAAGCGCGCCACCCTAGGGAAGTAGAAGACTAACCTAACCTAACCTTACCTAACCTTACCGTTAGTACATCTGTAGCAATTTTGTTTAGGTATAACGTTTTTTGCGTACCCTGCTATATCTCGGGGCAGAAGTAAAAAAAAAACAAAAGGTCCCAATGAACCGAATCCGCCTTTTGGGCTATATTTCGGAAACATATTGAAATCGATCGAATGGGAATATACCTAATTATTCGAAGGCGGTATGTGATATTGGACGAGAGGTGGCAAATAAAGGGGATTAAAAACAACGCGAAAATTAGTACATTTTCGGGACAATTTCCAATGAATTTTAACGCTTGAGCCATGGGATCGAAGTCTATTTCGATGTTAATAAATCAAGTTAATTATTGTTTCTGAGTTTAATACCATTGTTAAATTTGGTAAAAGTGGTTCTTTAATGTTAATGGAGTGATTAGGTGGATTCCTTTCGCTGTTTCGTTGGATTTTATTGTAATAATATTTTATTCCTTTGTGGCGTGAGGATAGGTTTCTTCAAAGCATTTATTAATTAATTTTCCGTTACGCAAAAACTGCTGTTATTGGATCAATGTATACCAAGTACCCGTATTAGACAAATTGGTGGCGATATAATTATCGTTTTGATGTAAAAGATACTTTTAATCAATACTTTTTTGTAGTTTAAAATATTGTATACTCCAATTTTCGTTCTGATTGACTGTGTCTTTAGTCTTCAATGGAAATGAAAACGCAGGAGTCTGAAGAGCGTCGTGGGAAACATTCGTAAGTTATTCTAAATTGGGAGGTTTAATTCTTAAACAGTAATTGAGTTCTAAAAGGAGTGATCGGAAGGAAAACCCTTTCATTTTTTTCAAAATAAAACTGAATACTTAAGTTAGAAAAAAAGCAAGCAATCTCGTTCAATTTATGTCGGAAAAAATCAAAAAAGCCAAAATGTGTTGGAATATGTCTTAACTAGTTGGGGTCAAATAAAAATATGATATTACAATGAAAGAAAAACCACGTGTTTCGTAAGTTTGGTTCTAAATTTCAAAAGATTGTTCTTCAGAACCACATTAGACCTTAACAAGAGTGTTGGTGTTCATTGACACACCCTGGTTGTTATCCTCACTCAGCCAATCTCCCCACTCTTCTAATTTGACGACGGACGGAACAACCACAAGCTCCAATAAGTCATAAAAGGGCTCTAGTTTGATGGCGCTGACATCGACTGAAAGGTATTCAGTGCTAAGAAGATTGGTTTGCAGAAAGACCATGGATTCGAGGGTAAGTTCTTTGGTGGGCAATCAAATGGGACTTTTGTATTGAACTATAACTACACTGATCACATTGGAATTGTTTTTCGCCCGTGTGAGTTCTTTTGTGGGTACTCAAATGGATTTTTTGTGCAGATGCGTAATTGCACTGGTCACATTGAAAGGGTTTTTCGCCCGTGTGAGTTCTTTTGTGGGATGTCAATTGGCTTTTTTGTGCAAATGCGTAATTACATTGGTCACATTGAAAGGGTTTTTCGCCCGTGTGAGTTCTTTTGTGGAGAGTCAATTGGGTTTTTCGCGCAGAGGCGTAATTACATTGGTTACATTGAAAGGGTTTTTCCCCAGTGTGAGTTCTTTTGTGGTAAATCAAATGGGATTTTTGTGCCGATGCGTAATTACATAGATCACATTGAAAAGGTTTTTCGCCCGTGTGAGTTCTTTTGTGGTCACTCAAATCGCGTTTTCGTGAAGATGCGTATTTACATTGGTCACATTGAAAGGGTTTTTCACCCGTGTGAGTTCCTCGGTGGGTACTCAAATGGATTTTTTGTACAGATGCGTAATCGCACTGGTCACAATGAAAGGGTTTTTCGCCGGTGTGAGTTCTTTTGTGGAAAATCAAATGGGTTTTTTTGTGCAGATGCGTAATTACATTGGTCGCAATTAAAGGGTTTTTCGCCCGTGTGAGTTCTTTTGTGTAAAATCAAATGGGTTTTATGTGCAGATGCGTAATTACATTGGTCACATTGAAAAGGTTTCTTGCCGGCATGTTTTCTTTTGTGAACAATGAAATTAATCTTTTGGTTCGTGGCATAGATGCACTCAGTGCACTTGTGTTTCTTCCCTTCTCGGCTGCTAATTTTGCTAATTTTAAGCTTGAAGTTCTCCGCGAAGTCTCTTTTATTTTATGAATCTGTCTCGCTGCTACGATTGGGATGATTTGTAGCGTTGCGTTTAACGCCTAAACAAAATAGAATTCCAAGTTTAGAAATCACTAAATGGATTCGGCGGCCGCCCCTCCTGAAATTAAATATTGTTGACTAACATCAGAGCAGCTAGGGAAATGCCTTGGAAATTTAGTGCAAATAACGGAAACCAAATAGGCTAAATAAAGTAGTTACCATAGAGTAACCCACTCACATAAACTTGTTAACACTTTTTATACGCTATATCTCGTTTTCGAGGCGTGAAATAAACAAGTTGGTCTAAAGTTGTTGTACAATATTTGGATAAAAAAGTAAGTTTATACTCTAAAAAATTTAAAAACCACAACATCGCACTTCGAACTATATTTAATCACGCCTCGAAAACAAGTTAACCCGTTAGGATTATGGTTTCATGCCTTCCAAAGGGTCTTCCACTCTATGCGAGTTGTTTACTCTATGTCTTTCTCGTTCAATTTCAAATTGAGAAAGGCACCAGTCGTTACATTTTGATAACATTAAACGCATTTTAGAACGGCTTAATGAGTGCCTTGGGTCAACATTTTTGCAAAATTAGCTCGCGGTTTGTGTAATTTTTGGTTAATAATTACAGTGGGTAGGATTGGGAGAAGACTCTTTAAACCAGGCCTTGGTTAGGAAATTATTTAAATAAGATTTTAGATGCCTTTTAACTATTTTTGCGAAGTTTCTAATAACTTCAAACAATAAAACATAAATATTGGTGGTATTTTGATTATACCTTTTAACGTTCATTTAATCATTATCTTTATTTGAGAAATGTAATAGTACAAATTAAAATATTCGTCCTCAGGTACTTGGTTCCACCCAATATTTTCGGTATTTTTCGGGAAAAAATGAAAAATGTTTTCATTCCATGATTTATTTATTTATTTATTTAACTACTAGGAACTTGGCCTACCAAGCCGAATCGGCTTTTGCGCAGGCACTTACAGAAAAGAATCAGTCGCTTGAAGCGAAAATACAAAGTACAAAAGAAATAATATTAATGTTAATACAAAACAAAACATTGACATACCGTTGAAAAGGCAAGAATATTTAAGGGGAAAGAACAGCTCAGTGGAGGAATTACGGTGTGACAAATAAGTGGCATTTTCGCATAGATTTTTCGAATCTAAAAGTAAAACTTAACCTCTAGACTAACTGATGAACAATGTAACACTGTAAATGTTTTGTAGTATGTTTACTGTTATTAGACATCATATTATATTGAAAATAAGTTAAAATCATTAAAAAATCCTAAAAACTAATTTATGTATCAATTTTTTATTTTTATGATTTGCGGAAACTATTCTGGAAATTTTTACGGAAAATTAACAACACTATTTAAAAGCAATGTTTAATAGAAGTGAATGTTTAATGTTTCATGCTGTAGTTGCGTCCATAGATTAATTACGTTTCATCGGTACTCTACTGCAACGTCCCAAAATTAATTTCCAACTTTCAGAATTCTGGCTGTTAAAAAATTAATAAGTTATTTCGGGGTGTGAAAATAAGTTACTTTGTATTTTATGGTTCAGTTTAAGTTTTTAAAGAAAATATGTTCCATAGTAGTTAGGTGCACCGGTTTTCTCGGAAACGTGTTGAATTTTTAAAGAAACAATTTTATCGTGACCGAGGATTAGGTCAATATATTCAAATGATTTAAATTAAATCTAATAATGGTTATAAACATCATCAGAATAGAACAAAATTAATTTAAAGTATTACGCTAACCTTTATTAATGTAATATGGAATACTTTATAGTAGCAGAGGTATTTATTTTATGAATAACGAGTAATTTTATTTGTGGAGTAACTTGAATCCGTCAGGTCGCCGAAATTTGTCTTTGCAAGGAAACTTATGGAATGAATTAGGACTCGCGAAAAACGTAACAAAAATAAAGATTTAACTAAACCAATTCTATAAAAATAGATGGCGCTAGCGCTAACAAACAATCAGTATTATCGTAAATTAACAAGATACATATAAAATGAACGAATTTATTTTCAAAAATATTTAAACTATACCATAAATTTAATAAGAGATGTTTAAAATTACATAAATAATTAATTTACTGGTTTATTAACAGATATTTTTATATTTGTACGATTATTATAGTTTTAATAACAGTCAAATTAAATGATATACCACTCTATATAAGCGCATTCATGGAGAATTTCAATTTTTAATATGTTAATCAACTGTATTATAACTAATCAATATAAAAGAATAAGCTTGTGGACTGTTTACGACTTGTACAGTTGTCTATCTAAAAAAGACTAGCAGGCTGCTAGTCATTTTTTAGAGCAGCTAACTCACTAAAACTAGTAACTATCAAATAACTAAAATTATTATCTAACTAAATAACTTTAAAAGTAAAAAAAAAATATGTTTGAATTTTTTTTAAATTTTCCAAAATTAAAATCGCTATACGAGCTCAAAAACAAATTGTTTTCCCATTAATTATTAATTGTTTCCAAATAAGAGTTTTTAATATTGACAATTTAATTACGTTCAGTTAATTCCGTAGTTTTTCGAAACAGTTTCTTTTCTGACAAAGATCCCTGCCGTTGTTTCATATTTAACTGAATTAGTTAAATAATCTTTATCATAAAAATTCGTAAATCAATTGAAAAATGTTGCTTCCAGCTCGGTCTTATTTTATTTTAGAAGCCTGGTACTACTTTTCCCCCGAGAAATGTCATAATAATAAGAACCAATAGAAAGCGCCCGTGGTTTTTGAACTGTAGCAGAATGATGTATCTTCAAAATAACATGGGCTCAATGGGAAATGGAATAATGGCCCCGAATAAGTTTATTATATACTTCTGCTTTAACTTAAGGCATTTTATAAAGCTAATTAATATGGTATACCAAATTTGTGTTTTGGGTGGGTTGTCTTGAATCCAAAGGCGAATCCATTTGAGGGCAGAGGTTGATTTGGCATATTCTGAACTTAAACGACCTTCAGGGAGTTCGGTAACGCCCCACCGGCACATTCCCTTCAGCTCGAGTTGGTGAAAGTGGGCAGCGAGGGTACTATGCCCAACACCGATTGCCTCGCAACCTTTGCCATTTAAACGACCTTCAGGGAGTTCGGTAACGCCCCACCGGCACATTCCCTTCAGCTCGAGTTGGTGAAAGTGGGCAGCGAGGGTACTATGCCCAACACCGATTGCCTCGCAACCTTTGCCATTTAAACGACCTTCAGGGAGTTCGATAACGCCCCACCGGCACATTCCCTTCAGCTCGAGTTGGTGAAAGTGGGCAGCGAGGGTACTATGCCCAACACCGATTGCCTCGCAACCTTTGCCATTTAAACGACCTTCAGGGAGTTCGGTAACGCCCCACCGGCACATTCCCTTCGGCTCGAGTTGGTGAAAGTGGGCAGCGAGGGTACTATGCCCAACAGCGATTGCCTCGCAACCTTTGCCATTTAAACGGCCTTCAGGGAGTTCGGTAACGCCCCGCTGGCACATTCCCTTCAGCTCGAGTTGGTGAAAGTGGGCAGCGAGGGTACTATGCCCAACACCGATTGCCTCGCAACCTTTGCCATTTAAACGACCTTCAGGGAGTTCGGTAACGCCCCACCGGCACATTCCCTTCAGCTCGAGTGGGTGAAAGTGGGAAGCGAGGGTACTATGCCCAACACCGACTGCCTCGCAACCTTGGCCATTTAAACGACCTTCAGGGAGTTCGGTAACGCCCTGCCGGCACATTCCCTTCAGCTCGAGTTGGTTAAAGTGGGCAGCGAGGGTACTATGCGCAACACCGACTGCCTCGCAACCTTTGCCATTTAAACGACCTTCAGGGAGTTCGGTAACGCCCCGCCGGCACATTCCCTTCAGCTCGAGTTGGTGAAAGTGGGCAGCGAGGGTACTATGCCCAACACCGACTGCCTCGCAACCTTTGCCATTTAAACGACCTTCAGGGAGTTCGGTAACGCCCCGCCGGCACATTACCTTCAGCTCGAGTTGCTGAAAGTGGGCAGCGAGGGTACTATGCCCAACACCGACTGCCTCGCAACCTTTGCCATTTAAACGACCTTCAGGGAGTTCGGTAACGCCCCACCGGCACATTCCCTTCAGCTCGAGTTGGTGAAAGTGGGCAGCGAGGGTACTTTACTCATCCTTATAAAGAAATAATCAATCGGCGGGACGTAAAACGTTGTGTAGTGAACAGCGATATTAAAGACGCGAACTTTTCCGACATAAAAACCGGTAAATCCATTTCCTCTTATTTCCAAACAGAACTGGCCGTCTATTTATTTTTACACGCGCAAAAAAACACAATCCTTGTTTAACAGAAACCTAAAATTCAATTTCACGCGCGGCGCTATACAAACATTTGAATACGAATATAGGTACTATGAAAAATTTCAATGTGTACAACCGAACATTCCGCCCACTTTGTATTAAAGAATTTCAAATAACTTAGTATAAGCCCGAAAAGTGACATTTGCATACATAAATCACCCTTAGTAAACAGTTTGAATACCATTAAAATCAGTTTAGCGGTAACTGGCATAATTTAACTACGGGACTTTCCAGTGATTTGTCAGAGGTTCTGACAGTTACGACGCGAACTTGATTGTCTTGTCCAGGATGTAGTTCGGTGATTCTTGCCATTCTCCACTTGGTTGGAGGTAACTCTTCATCCTTGAGCAACACCAGGTCGCCGACTCGTGGATTCGGTTTTGGTGCAGTCCACTTTGCAGTGGCGTAGCTGAGAACTCAGAAGCCCCCCCCCCGCAAAAATCTCGATGGGCCCCCCCCCTTTTAAAATTTATAATGGTGAGTCGGGCCCCCGCACCGCGGGCCCTGCGGACCATCAGCTACGCTACTGCCACTTTGGACGTTGATGAAGGCGAGAGAGGAATTCATTTCGGCAACGGTTCCAAAAGGGCTGCAGTACTTGTTGGCCCAATTTCCAACGTTACAGGCGGTTGTTGTTTTCAGAAGTCAAACAGGATTCCAGTATTGCGGTGAGCGCATCTCCGATTAGGAAATGTCCTGGTGTTAACGCCATGAAGTCGTTTGGGTCCGAGCTTAACGCCGTTTAAGGACGTGAATTTAAGCAAGCTTTGATTTGGCAAAGAAGAGTTTGCATATCTTCAAATTTAAGAATCATAGTGCCCAGAACTCGCTTCAGATAATACCATGAATTTATTCATTTTACCCATGAATATAGAACTGTACCTTATCTGTATGGTGCTATCCCGATCCGGTAGAAGGCAGGGCTTACGAAGCTATGCCGCTACTACGTCAAATTGTATAGCCAATTAAAAGCTAGAGGAAATGAAGAGTAGGGGTTCAAAAATCAAGTGGCTCTGCCGAACGGCGGAGACACGAACTGAGTCTTAGCGGGCGAATTTTCGTGAAAATTGGTTCTTCTCCCCAATGCATTTCCTACCGGACTTTGTTTTCCTAACTGTGTTGCAATTCGGAGACTTTTTAATAATTTTAGTGTTTGTACTCAACTATGAATTTTTCGTATGATTGTTAGTAAGTTTCCAGGTTTGATTTAAGACTACTTTTTCCCTTAATTATTTCACTCGTAATCTACTTTTCAAATCGACGAAAATTTTAAGGCGAGGAAATTAATTCCCCGCCTTTGGGACCTGTTTTTGTGCTAGGCCTCGGTTTTAATGTTTGGAATTTAAAAATCATTTCGCTGGATCGTTACTCGTTTGCTCCTATAGTGGGGTTTTAACTGTGAAATGGATAGGATATTAGGGCATTAAATGTTGTTTATGCTTTGTCTTTCACAGATGAAGAACTTTATCTTATTTCCTATTTTTTCTTTGCAACCCAATTGGCAGTAAAAGAAATATTTACTATATTCAGAATTAACCGGGCTGTTCATTGCTTGAATGAAGAAGCTGCTTTTTTTAAAGCAGAGCAAATAAAAAATTTAAAATTAGATTAAACTATGATTATCAGCTCATTTTGTCTTCCATTTCACAGTTAAAACCCCACTATAGGAGCAAACGAGTAACGAACCAGCCGTTTTTAATTATTGCGCAATAGTTTTTAAATTCCAAATATTAAAACCGAGGCCTAGCACAAATACAGGTCCCAAAGGCGGGGAATTCCTTTCCTCAACTTAAAATTTTCGTCGATTTGAAAAGTAGATTACGAGTGAAATAATTAAGGGAAAATTTTGAAAGTAGTCTTAAATCAAACCTGGAAACTTACTAACAATCATATGAAAAATCCAAAGTTGAGTACAAACACTAAAATTATTAAAAAGTCTCCGAATTGCAACACAGTTAGGAAAACAAATTCCCGTAGGAAAAGCATTGCGGAGAAAAACCAATTTTCACGAAAATTCGTCCGCTGAGACTCAGTTCGTATCTTGCTATATTATCTATGCTTCTATGGAGATGTCCGCTTCTATTGACTGAAGGCAGTATCAGTCACGTGCTTCCTCCATGGTATATCCGTCAGGTGTAAGAGAGGCGGAGCTTATAGTTCCGCCTCTTTCCGACAGAGATAGAAACATATCTAGAGCGGTTCTATATTCATGGGTAAAATGAATAAATTAATGATAATACTTACCGGACTTCAGCCCTGCTTCCCAAGGGCCCTTGAAAATACAGAGAATTAAAGGGTGGCACATATTTGAAAGGCCAATACCAATAAGCCTTTCCTATGTCATAAACCAATTATTTACGGTAGCAGCGCTTCTAACTAATTTTCAGAAAACTATCACCAAGAAGAAAAAATCAGCTAAAAATACCACGATTAATGAAATTGAGTAACGCTTTGAGTTAGACGATTCTTTAGAATGGCCTATTAAAAATTAAATAATACAATTAATATGTAGCTTGTCACAGAACAACGTATATTTAATTCCAGACCAAACAGTTTGGATAACCGTTTCATAGTTGATAGTAAAATGTTAATTCATTTCGTATTTGATTTCTACGATATATTTTGTACGAAATTATTAAAATACTAGGGCGTCACAAAACCCCAACGGGTATTTTTGAAAAAAACCTGAGCGGAACGAGCTAGCGACAATATAAATAATTCAAATATTGAACACACATTTAAAGAAATTAAGGTAATAACTTTTATTTTTATGACATACATATCATAGTAGTTTCAGCCTCTCCAGTTCTTTTTTTTTTTGAAAGCTAGCCCGGTTTTACTATTGACTTTCAAAAGTCGTTCTACGTTAAATCCGGGATCGAAAAGTATGCCGTCCAATATTTTTACGCGCGAAACGGCAACGTATGCCACGCCGAGAGCGAATTCGTTGGGTCCGAGATCAACAACTGCTTGATCAAGTGTTAAGCCCTGGGAACGATGAATGCTGATTGCGTAAGCAAGTTGCAGTGGGAATTGCTTACGAGTACAAGTGGCTGCCCCCTTTTTAAACGAAACGGTGTCTGGTGGGATCGGTATCAGATTGTTGTATAACGACGGACCTGAGTATGTTGGAAAATTAATAAGCACACAAAGTGGCAACTCGTTTAAATACTCGCGAGTATCGGTGGAAATATAGATAATGGCAATGACTTTGCCTATAGTACCATTGCCAGTTTCCCTATCTCTCAATTAAAAAAACTCTCGAAGGGATTCCCCTCATCAATTACTGTTTTCGAGATATTGCGAAATTTCTGCGAATTATCAGAGCCCCCACCCCTCTCCACTTCTCTACAAAACGTTCCCGTACAACTAGCTCCTATCCCCGCCGAGCGCCCCCCCCCCACCCTCTCGCTCGCTCTCTCTCTCTCTCTCTCTCTCTCTCTCGCAACCCGTGGCTCATACCATTCCTCTTTCTCTTCCGCCCTCCTCCTTTGAAACTTACTAACGGACGACCGTTCCTATCCCCGTCTAGCACCCCCCTACCCTCTCGCAACCCGTGGCTCATACCATGCCTCTTTATCTTGCGCCCCCCCTCCTTGCAACATACTAACGGACGGACGGACGGACAGACGGACAAAACTTTCCCATTGAACTCGCTGCTAAGAGAGCTACGCTTGCTTCGCTCGCTCCGCTCAATTAACTCATTATTGCCATTACTCAGTAACTAAAATAAACAACTAATTATCACAGTTTTTAAAAAACAATTAATTTAGTTGTTTGTACTTTGCCAATTTAAATAGAAACCATGTTAAATATCACAAATGACTTTCTGTATAATACGCTTAAATATAGAATTGCACTTTTCGACTAGTCGGGACACCATATGACTGAAGAAAAACCTATCTAATTTTTCTTCCATTTGTTTCCACTCCATTGCATTGAAATAGACTCTTTTAATAATTAAGCTATGAGATAGGTAAACAATATATTCACACCAGGAGTAGCCAGATCGCGCCATTTGTCCCATTACTTGGTGGTAGTGGTTGTGGGTTTTTTCCATTTGTAATTCACCATCTTGTAGCTTTAATTGGTAGCCATCACTAATCACTAATTTAGATGCGTTTTCATCACGTAAGGAAGAAGGGGCCTATATTTCGATGATCCCAAAGGGATTAGCTTCTCTTGGATCATAAAAAAAAGCCATCTGGTGATGTTCCAAGCCAGTATTTCTGTGGATTTATTACATAACCAGCTGGAGAAACTGTTACATCATGGCCCAAATTGTGCATTTCTTGGATATATTTGTTTCTCGCAATTGGTGCGAATTGGTGGGGCTTCGCTCGGCTCTCGTATAATCGGCAAGGCTAAGGTTTTATACTCCCACCTTCCCTCGGTGATTGAAAGTTTACATCCAATCGAGTCATTGGGGTTATTGTTGATGTTCGAGGACGGTACCATTTCTGTGGTAGTTCTGTGCATGACACCTGCTGAGGTGGATCTGAAACCTCTTTTTCCTTCAGAATCACTAGTAGTCTTAAGAGTGACATCAAATGGTGGCATGTACCACATATCCCGGCTTTACACTCGCAGTAGCAACCTTTAATTTGACTTTTTTGACCATTACTAATTTGAAATGCCGCAGCCACTAAATATGGCTTCTCATTCTTACGCTGGCTGCGAAAACATTTCGCCTTGACAAAAACAAGCCCATTTTCCCTATAATATAAATTTATAAATTATTTCATTAACTTGCCCAGTTAATCCAGTTAAATAAATACTACAACTTACTTTAAACTGTTAGAATTCGTCAAAATGGTATCCAAGTCTATGTATCCTTCAACAAGATAGGAATAGCTATTCCTATAATGTTTGGCTGTGGAATTTTTCGATTCATAATACTCATGAATATTTTCTGATGTAAAACGAGGCACATCATTTAAAGAACGTTTATACCCCGTTATAGGGGAAATTATATCACTATTTAATGACATTTTAAATAGAGTTCACAACAAACCGTACGCACGAGTGACTTTAGTACTGACTAGTAAAAATTTGAAATCTGACCGTTTTCAAAAATCCGATGGCGTCATCTCTGAACAACGGTTGGCGATAAAATACATCCGAGTTTTTATTTACCCCTTTTGCTTACTTCCCATTAATACATCAGTAAACCCACCTATTCTGAACAACCAAAGAGTAACTTTTCCACACAAAAAATTACAAGGCTAGATCATTAGGAACAATTTTTTATAATCCTGTACATTAACTTGATAAGCATACTCTAATTACCTAAAGGGAATGTTTTCCAAAATATAAGTCGCCCTGAACTATTAATAACTCAATCACCCTGTCCTTTAACATAATTAGGGCACTGAAAATCAGTTTTATCAATGTATAAGAAAATTAGCGCCAATAAAAGTAAACTAAGAAATCTTCAAATAAAACATAGCAAAACATGTACAAATACTATAGCATAAGAGTTAAGATCCTGAGATTCGAATTCTTCGTTTGGCTAGTTACACGAGATTAGAGCTCTAAATGAGAGGTGGAAAATTAATTAGATCGAGTCATGTGGAAGTTAAATTAATTAATTTGTGACTTGGGGAAGTTAAATTAAAGTTAAGTGTCAGTATTGAAATTAAGAAATCAAGGTTGGGATTGCATTATTAGAAAATATAAATTCGTTACTTTTATTGAGTTGTTAAACGATAACAACAATCATAAGCATAAACCTTAAATTGACAAGATTTATGCGGGGAAGTTTGGTTCTCTTGTTCCCATTTACTTAAATAAAGGTCGATGCGGGCGTAGTTCAATCAGGTTCAATAAGGGTACGGCTCACTCTCCAAGTGAAGAAGATACGAGCGCGCACAACATCACGAGGTGCTTTTTGTCGAGAACTTTATTGGAGAGGAATCCGCACAGCATCTCTGCTTGCTAGGAAGGTGCGAGCTTGGATTAATAAAAATAGTTCCTACCTGGATATATAACACTTGAAAATAAACCTGACCAGAAATGGCTTTTGCGACAGCAGCGCCGCTTCGGCGATGTTAACGGACATTTTCCGAAACTCCCGTAACACGTAGCCTTGTACAAGGCAGAACCCATAACAAACACTTAGGAAATGCACGCGGAACGCTAGAGTGATATATCTAGGTATGAACTACTATTATTTATCTAAGTTGAGAGAGAGATGAAGAAGAGGTACTTCTATTTATATGCGCTGGTCAGTATTTCGTCACCGTTCGAAAACCTGCAATGACCTTCGTTTCGGTTTCTCAAAACGCCGATACCTGTTGGGTTTTAGCGGAAGAGGTATTTCTAAGGGGGAACCAGAGTTTTGCGCCATTATCGGAAACCAGAAGAAAATATAGCCGTTGAAATTCGAAATAGGGGAATATTCATAAAGTTCATGAACTTAAGACCTTTAAAATGAAAAATATTATTCCAACACTTGGGTACGAGCTAAATTTAACCTACAAAGCCGAAAAACCTTATAGGAAATGGTCAATGCGAGTCAAACTTGTAAATAAACATTACACAATAACAAATTTAATGAATACCTCTTTTGGGAATGACTGTTCTCTTAAGGACACAGTTCGTAGAGGTTCCCAAGGTCGAAGCCAAAGATTATGTAAATTCTTAAATAGACTGGAAACTCAAAGGTGGTCATTTCTTTCGTAGCGCCATCAAGTACTCGCTGCGGGAACTAAAATAATTGAAGCACTCTGCCACCTATCTGTTGCTTTTAGATCCGAAAATCAAAATGGCAATATAATTTTACATTGATGTATATAAAATATGATTATCTAAGTACTGAGAGCTTACGATTAGTATGATTTTTAATTATGTTGCGTTAAAATTCCACGTACGTATAGGCTACATTTTTTATATTTACTTAAATTTTATATTTTTAATTAGTTGAAAAGGTGACCCTATTAGAAAAAATATTTAGTACATCGATTTCATATACTCCATTTATTAAAATTTTATTTTATTTATATATTTGATGCCTTCCAGCCTTTTCAGGTATTCTTTAGATTAATTAGTAAAATTTGAATTTATGCTGTTACATTTTTTCATTGAGCATTGCATTATCTTATTTAATTATTTTGGAATATTCGAAATTGTTCGTGGCTGTAGCTTTGTTGTTTAGAAAGTAGCCATGATGACATTAAAGACTGATGACTGCAATACGTTAATTAACCAAAAATTTGCGCTGATTCAACTTGGTTCTCAAAATATTTAAACCATTTATTCTATAAAATTGTACACTTTAAAAAGATTTAAAATTGTGTAAAGCAATAAATCAGCATTTTTATAACATTTCCACGCGGAATTTCCATTAGACATACAAATTTTGACTAGCTGCCAAAATTTGATCAACCAAAGTGAAAAATATTTTTCTATGAAATGTAACTTTTAGAGAACTTGAAGTGCATGCTTTTTTCCATTCCTTATCTTTTATTTGCATAAAATTTTACAAAAATAAAATATTTAACATTTATAACTGAAATATTCTTCATCTCAACAAAACGCGCTTTACTTTACTAACTGGTGCATCTTCCATGATTTTTCTGTCTTCTGTCCCTGAACCACTACTAGCGCTACTTGAATAGATCGCTGCTTGTTGGTTGGTACTTGTACAATTAGGTTCAACATACCCAATTTGTAGGCCTCTTGATATTTTTTTGAGTTTTCCTACTAAGACTGTTCCAGTTTTGTTCTGGCGCCCCAAAATGGAGTATTCTCACATCTTTACATTTTGTTGAATAATTAACATGAATGTACTTTGATCACCACCATCGGGTTTCTCTATAATTTCCCTCAGTTCTTTAGCCGGTAAGGGCCTTGTATGTTCGAAATAAGGTGGCACGCTAATTGTCACCTGCTTTGGTCTAACTATCAGGTCTGTTATGGCCTAAGAGTATTAAATGTAGTAGTAAATATAAATACACTAAAATATTGAGTAATTTCAGTGGCAAACTTCAGGTAGATCTTTAAATTTTTGGCCTAAAATTCCAGCGATATGTTACACTAAGCCCCATTTATATTCTTGACAAGCTTTTTCATAGATACCTTTGAGCAGAATGACCTTTAAAAGTCAATGTTTGATCGTGTACACTTATCCTGGTTTCAAGCTTTGAGACTTTTGAGTGAAAAAAATTATTGTAATTGTAAAAGAATTTTTAGATGAAATCAGTTTGTATCTCTTAGTTGCTTAATCAGCAAATAATGCAAAATATCTCCTGTTCTTCTCAGTTTCTCGAAGCATGGTCATTACATCCTCTTCCCCAAACATGTTCAACGATCGATCAGTCATGGTTTTCATTCTTCGATTAGCTGAAATCCAAGTTCAATCATCATCCAGATTAGCAGTGGGAGATGGACTCCAATCCCCGCTTGAGGAATAATACGAATCAGTCTGAAACGGAGGCCATCACCCTTGCTTGGACTCGTGGGGCTCAATTGCCTGTCGTAGTTAGCAAAATATTAATCTTCATTTTGAATCAAATAAAATGGTATTCCTCAATTCATGTTCTAGAAGATGACATTTGGAATGTGGTTCCTAAGAAAATAATCTTTCAAATTAGAAAGCCTCTCAGTCGATACCAGCGCTTTAAAAAAGAGCCCATTTCTGACATCATGGGTCAAACTGGAAGAGTTGAGATACTGGCCAACTAGGGATAATTACCAGCGTGTCTCAACGACCCCGGATACTTTTGTCACAGTTGAATTTGGTTAAGGTGGATTAAACTTCTCAATTTTGGATATAAACTTAAAAATTTTGTTGTTTAATAGGTGGTTTCTTTTCGCCTGTTCTCGGACTACAAGTGTACTCTTTTTACCCTTAAACGATTTATTCGGCTGTTCCGGGGAAGAGAATTACTCCGCCTTATAACTTATTCACTTGTTCCGGAGTATTTGGGCTACTCTTTTTACTCATTCTGAAAACGAAGTGTAAAGGAGTAAATCGGATTTTTTTTCCGATGGCTAGAATTTATCTGCTAAAAAAGGCACAGGCAGCCATTTTGGAAAACTTTTTTTCTTCTACTCAAACTATTCGCCACCACAGAATCGGAGCATAATGACGTCATAGCGTTACTCTTCTTACCCTACTCCGAAATCCCGGAATAAGCGAGAAGAAACCACCTACTGTCATTTTAATTACATCTTGTTCTCATTTAATTTAGACGTGTTTATAAGATGTATTTTGTGTTTTGAATCATTTTTAGACATCGTTCATAAATTCGACGAGGTTGTTTGTTTTTATCTTGCCAAATATTCGGTTTCATCCAAATAGAAGTGTTTTCGTTCAGATCAGTCCTCGTATAACTTGATTCCTGGTCTAGCAGACGATATTTCGTAAAGACACTACCGCCATTCCTAAATTATTAGCTTTGACACTATTAAGTTACTTACTTAGACAACTCGTAAACCAAAAATATTAAAAACTTTAGCAGGGTTTTCTTTGAAATTCAATCGGCTCATCGACGCGCTAGCCCGCTCATTTTTGAGCGCTGCGTCCTCTAGCGGCAGGATAGTCTGTTTCCCGGAATTCGCTCAAAGCACGGTGAGCAAATTTAAAAAATATTTTTTTTAGTTGAGTTGCTTTATTAAAAAAACTCGTAGAATATGCAAATAGACCTAGAAATATAATGTTTTTTTTTTAATTATCACCGCGCTGTGAGCGAATTCCGGGAATCAAGATCATCCAGTCGCTCAGCGAGATGAGCAATTTCAATGTGAGAAAACTACTGCCTCTTTAGGCGCGATCTCGCTCTGCCCGCAGTCAGCGCTTTCTAGTGAACGAACTATCCTGCCGCAGGAGGATTTGGCGCTCAAAATTGAGCAGGTTAACGCATCATTCAGCCGATTTCGCTCACCACGCCGTGAACTATCACTGACTGAGAGAACTATTCGGCTCACAGCCTGAGCTTGCTCAATTTCTCTTAGTCGCGGAACCGTCGTATTTGAAGTGCTCGCTCGTTTCGAGATGATTTTTATAAAAGAGTGCTCTCGATTTCTGTCCACCTCTGTCTACAATTAGTTTGGGGAAATTCGAAGCACCTTTTTGATATGATTATATACCGTAAGTACTGTTTTAGTTTTCCACAGAAGGCTTTGAACCTTTCAGCTTAGTTTCCGAACAAGACGTAGACGAATCAGAGCGATTTGCTATGAAGCGATGCATTTCCGGTAACGTCAGGTGTAAGCATCAATTATTGGTTGGCCGAGCGATAAATCACTTATGTAGGTTTTCTAACATCCTTAGCTTAAACCTACTCATTCCGTCGTCTTCCCAGAGTCGTAGCAAAGGCAGCGCTCCTACCGGGTTATTTTGCAAGATGAAAATTACTTCGAGGGCGTCCAACGCAGGGACCAGCTCTTGCCACGTCTGCCCCTATTGTACAGTCTATTTAAATTAAAAAAGGGCAAACTTCGGACAAAATTAGAGACAATCAAGTCTTAACGGAAATGGCATCTAGCCATGGAGCTGTTCACCGGAAAAAAATTTCTATTGTTGGGGCGGGGGGGGGGGGGGTGGAAGTTTCCCAAAAATGGCCGCCATCTTGGATTTTTGCTTTTTACGGCGAAATGACTAGGTTTAGTAATAGGAGAGTAATTAGCATTTCGATGCTACTATTCATTAGCCATCTAATAAAAAGACCGCATCGAAATACTCCAAGCATAATAAAAGTTACAACCCAAAGAGCAAATCGTAATTTTACGTTTTCATCGATTTTTCGAAAATTTAAGTTCTCAATAGAGTATAAACTAGTTTTTTTCATGTTAAAGGGATAGGAATCAATTTTCAAAAATAACTTTTAAAGTAAAAAACAATTTCAAGTTGTTGTTATTTTCGGTGTGGGAACCTGAGTAGGTGATAACACACCCTTGGGAATATGAAGCCTGAATCGTTATTTTTGGCTAAATACTGTCGCGGGTAAAGGGCATTTTATTTCCCCCTGGTCCAAGTATAGGAGTAGATGTTACGAAAACGGTCGGACAGGGGGCAAAGTGCAAACTCAATTCGCCAAATTTATTATTAGTATCGGTTGAAAACAACAGAGTTAATAGAGGCAATGCTCGAGACAGTTGTAAAATTACTTTTGTGGAAACTAGCTATGTTTTAGGATCGAACAAATATGGATGCGTGTATTATTTGCGATGGTTCTTTAAAGGATTCCAAAAAAGATGTTGTAACAGTTAAAGCTAAGGGACTGGAGACTATTATATCTGCTAGTGCTGCCCGAAACGATGGTAAACTCGAAGCCATTTCTGAATATTGTAAAGAAGCAAACTCACTCGCGCTTCACGCGTCATGTCGTTTGAAGTACATTTCAAAGCGAGATATTGCAGTTAGTAATAAAAGAATAGATGAATCGAAAAAAAATGTGGCGGATAAATCAACAACTAGAAATGTGGTACCGAAATTCCAATTTAAACAACACTGTTTATTTTGCGCGAAACCACGCAAATTAATGAAAAAAAGGTCTAAAAATCCTCATGTGCGACTTGTCGGAACAATTGAAATTAAAGATTCGATATTAAAGAAGTGTCTGGTGACGGTACATGTTGGAATATGTCTTAACTAGTTGGGAACAAAACAAATACGATATTAAAATTGCAGAAAAACCACGTGTTTCGTAAGTTGGATTCTTAATTTCAGACGTTTGTTCTTCAGAACCTCATTCGACCTTAACAAAAGTGTTCGTGTTCTTTGAGATACCCTGGTTTTTATCCCCATTTGGCCGATATCCCAACTCTTCTAGTTTGACAACTGACGGAACACCCACAAGCTCCAAAAAGTCATAAATAGGCTCTAGTTTGATGGCGCTGACATCGAATGGGAGGCTTTCGGTGCCAAGGACCACTTCCTTTTTAACGGGTAGGGTCACGGTTGGGTACGCGTCAGGGTCGGGAATTTTGGGTTGTACGACGTGTGCGTGGTTGGTGTTTTCGGTGCCAGATTGAAACTGTTCATTTGTAAGGCGTCGTAGCTGCACCGAACAAGACCTAACTCCCCATTGACGGCACAGGCTCTTGATCAGCCGTAGTTGTGAAGATTGGTTTTCAGAGAGAGGGTGATCTAGGAGGTTTATTTTCGTGGCAAGGTTCTGGTCGTAAATTGGGCACTTGTGTGACCTTGCCCTCTGAGCGTGACGCGAAATTTCGTAGTGAATAAAATTTATCCGGTATCTGGCCCGGTATCCGTGCTCGGTACATCCAGATGGTTCCTCTCTCAAGTGAGTTCTTTTGTGGGCAATCAAATCGGATTTTTGTGCAGATGCGTAACTACATTGGTCACATTGAAATGGCTTTTCGCCCGTGTGAGTTCTTTTGTGGATAATAAAATAGAATTTTCGTGTAAATGCGTATTTACATTGGTCACATTGAAAGGTCTTTTCGCACGTGTGAGTTCTTTTGTGGGAAATGAAATCGCATTTTCGTGAAGATGCGTATTTACATTGGTCACATTGATAGGGTTTTTCACCCGTATGCGTTCTTTTGTGGGAAATCAAATTGGGTTTTCGTGTAAATGCGTATTTACATTGGTCACATTGAAAAGGTTTTTCGCCTGTATGTTTTCTTTTGTGATAACTGAAATGGCTCTTTATGTTCGTGGCATAGATGCACTCAGTGCAATTGTGTTTGTTCTCTTCTCGGCTGCTCATTTTGCCAGTTTGAAACTTTAAGTTCTCCGCGAAGTCTCTTTTGTTTGACGAATCTGTCTCGCTGCTACGATTGGAAGGATTGGTAGTGTTGCTTTCAAAATGAAATTCCAAGATTAGCAATCACGAAATGGATTCGGCGGCCACCCGTTCTGAAATTGACGAATGAAATAAAAATTATTGACTAACATCAGAGGAACCAGGAATATGCCTCGGAAATTTAAGGGAAAATAACAGAAAATAAATAAAGGAAAACATATGAGAAAAAACAAGCTTTCTCCATAGAGTAACCCACTCACATAGAGTGGTACTCGGTTGTAGATTAAGCTGAAATGTAGAAAATACGTTTTTAAGGAATATTATTTATGAGTAACCGTGTGAAAACAAAAGTTGTTGATTTTTTTCCCGTTATTTAAATTTAAACGGAGTGTTGAAAGTCGGAACATTTTCCAGAAAATGACCGAGGCCAGGTTTCCAAAAAAATTCCTTATTTTTCCGTAAAAACTAAAAACTAAATTTAATTCCATGATTAGTCTAATATTGTTTGCAAATTTCAATAAAACGGCATTTTCGCGTAATTGTTTCAAATCCATAAGTAGAAAATTAACCTCTAGACTAGCATTAAACTGATTAACAATGTAACACTATAAATGTTTTGTATTATGTTTACTGTTATTGGACGTTTTATATCTATAAAAACTTTGAAACATTTAAAAGTAATTTTTGTTTCAATTTTAACCCCTAGGAGGAGTTTTACAATCACCGTGTCAGTTTGTGCTGCGAACGCGTACGCATTTTCGGGGCAAAGTGTAATCACTGCGTTCGCCGTTTCTTGGAATTAGGGAAAAGCTTTTCTGTCATTGGGTGTAGGATATTTTTTTTTCAATTTGCGAAAGTATCGGGTGGTAATCGAACCTAAGCCCTCTGTCACGACAGGTCAGCGTTCTACCACAGAACCACGGATGAAACTTTCCGAGGAGAGGTATATTTTGGCTTGCCAACTTGTTTCGTTTTGCTTACTTTACTCGTAACTTCATAATTAATTTATTTTACGTGTTTTCTTAACGGCTTTAAATGTGTGATACATTTTGATTTTGTTGTTACGTTGGTTTTAGTTATTTTGAGATATGTGCTGTTGTTTAACCTTCAATATTTAGTTGAGGGTTTTTTGTGGGCGTTATAAGCCGGGAATTGTTAACGGTAATGTGATTTTTGTTTTTTTCTATTACTATTTTCAAATCCATATATGGATTGACTTTTTTCTGGATTTCTAAGCATTTAAATTAACTTGTTGTTTGATTGGGTTATTAATATGTACTTTTTTATTGCATATTTCTGCTAACACAATCTTTATTACTGTGGGTATTTAGATTGACTTTTTCTAAATTCCTTGTTACTTGGTTGGGTTATTATTATATTTTCCTTTTGGTTGTTTTTATTGTTTTGTTTCGCCTATCGAAAGTGTTGATAATGTGGGGGAGAATTCATGTCGACGATTTTTTATTTGCTTTGATTTTTACCAGCTTCGTTGGTTTGTCGTCATGAGTCCACGCAGTTTTTATAAGTGCTTTTATTTATAGTTTTGGTTTTCGCTTTAACTTTTGTTTTCCATATAAATTTGATTGTTTAAAACTTATAATACAATCGGTTGGTTTTGGTCTTTAAAATACTTTCCCGCACGTATATATTTCATGTTTCGTGAGCGTTCTAATAATTTTAAAATTTGTACTTTCTATTTGTCATTTTGCTGCTTGACCAAAGTTATATTTATATTGGAAATTTGTTTAAGACAAAAGATTATAATATTTATTATAATTAAAATAAAAATATTTTACTGGTTGGGATAAAATCGGGATTATATTTTTTGGAGGACGCGTTAAATATGGCGAAATATCGTTGAATGCGTGTCCAGTAGTTAATACGCCCAAGGACAAACTCTTCCGAGAAGAATTGTATATTAGCAAGCTTGCCAACTTGATTAATTTAACCATTAACATATCTATTCAAAAGCCATTTCTAATGATTTACGACATAGTTACGCCCAAAGATTAATTCCGTTTCATCGGTACTCTACTGCACCGTAAAAACTATCTTTCCAAATTTCAGAATACTGGCACATTGACTGGTGTTAAAAAACTTGAGAAATTATCTTTGGGTGTGAATAGAGCTCGGCGTTAGGATAAAGATTAATCACTTCTATCTTTTTTATCCAAAACCGACGATTATCCGAAAAATAAACATATTTTTGCATGTTAAATCCCTTTCTATCCGTGGATAATTTCTATAAATAAACAGTTAACCGCAATTTTTATGGTTAATCGATATTTTGGCAGTTAATTTATCTGTTTTGTGACAATAAGTTACTTTGTTTTCATAGTTCAGTTCATATGAATAAAGGAATTAGGTTCCATAGTGGTTTAGGTGCACCAGTTTTATCGGAAACGTGTGGAATTTTTAAAGAAAGGACTTTTTACTGACCGAGGCTTAGGTCAATATATTCAAATGATTTGAATCGTATCTAATAATGATTATATGCATCCTCATAATAGAACAAAATTAATGAAAAATATAACGCTTACCTTTATTAATTTATTATGGAATATTTTAAAGTAGAGCAGGTATTTCTTTTATGAATTACGAACACATATTTTGTGGAGTAACTTGAATATTTTCACAGCCGTCAGGTACCAGAGTCAATTGACTCAATTCGGCAAAATCTCCAATTGTCGGAAAAGTAATATATATAATACAGTAGGGTACTCGAAGTGGCTAAAAATACTTTTAGACCAAGCTAAATCTATATTAGGTTAAAATTGTCCTTACACAATAGAAACGAAATAGAAAATCACGTTTCCAATCAGAATTACCTTAACATAATTTAAAATATAAAAACTACTTTCAGACCAAAAAAGGGCGAATAATCGATAATTTAATAAAAAAACTTAAATAGATGGCAGTGCAGTTCCAGTCGGATGAAGAAAGGCGCGAACAAAATCATTTGAATTTTTTCGAATCCTGGAGTGAGTATATCAAATCTATTTGTAAATTACGGAAATAATACTACAATTAACGATCTATCTAAAGATACCTTCTATAGAAATAAACATTATAACGGTGGAGACACTACCAAGGAATAAATGAGTTATCTCTATTTCGACTTTAATTTTCTTAATTATGACACGGTCAAACTAATTTACATTTACGTACTTTAAAGTAGACTGCACGATCTATCGAAAGACACAAAGTATAGACCTGTACCTCTTATAGGGGATAAGTTATGAATTAATTAATATAACCAAAGAATAAAGGAGTTAACTCTGTTTCGCGTATTTCGCCTTTAATTTTCTTAATTATGACACCGTCAAACTAAGGGCCCGTTCCAGAGACGTTTTCAAAAGTCTCGTTTAAAAACAAGACTCGCGATTTAACGAAACCGATTTACCGAGACCTAGACTAGAGTTATAAAAACGCGTTCCAGAGTCATTTTAATAAGACTTCGTAAACTCCCGCTTTCGTTATTTCGCCTTTTTTTTTAATAAGCTCCGCCCCCGTCCGGAGCCAATAATAACGCCGGAAAATATCGGCGGTAAGCGGGTCACTTCAATCGCTCATTTAAGCCTTAGCGTTGTCTGTGATTTCTTTCTTGTAAACAGTGGCTATTTATCAGTTATTTCATTATATTTATTAAATTTTATTTATAAATTTCTAATTTTTGGTGGTTATTTACATTTGTTTTTATATAATATTTGCATTTATTTATTTATTTATAAATGGGGTTAGCAAAGAAGCAGAGCTAAGGGCGAAGTTTAACTCAGGTTGAATGAAAGGCAAAAGGAAGCAATTGTTGCTGGGCTTTAAGCTAGTATGGGTTTGGTCAAAAAAGTTATGGGAGTAGTGAAAGCCTACAAAAACATAGTAAAAGCGTGGAAAGAGATGGCAAAAGAAGTGTCAGCCGTTGGTAAGGGGACAAAAAGAACTCGCCTACAAATTAGAACAAAATGGTCTTTCTCAAAAATCATCGTAAAGACACTGGCCCAAGATATCATAATGATCAGAAAATCAACTGGAGGTTAGCTGACACCACTTGAGAATAGAGTGGTGAAACTAATTGGCGAAACTATGATTCGTGGTATAGCAGGTGTTGAAAATCGCATTGGTAGTACAGCAATGAAGAAAAAAGTACATTAAACTCTTTATTTACTTTAAATATAAAATTTGAATTGTTAAATATACATTACAATTTGAAACAATATAAATAAAGCCCCGTACCTTCTACAAGCGCTAGCAGTTTCACATACCACCAGCGAGAACGAGTGTTTTTTTTATTGGTACGCCAAGTACGGGGCGTTTTCACATTACTCCTATGAGTACTCCTCCGAGCGAGGTCGGTAATGCTCCCCTTAATTTGGCTGCAAAGAGACGTGGTAAAATATTTCTATTAAGTAGAGGATATCATTATTTAATTGAAAATTAATTAGGATTTCAATATTGATGACAAAACAACGGCAACAAAGATTGACAATGCAAGATATTGTCAATAAAATGGGTATATTTAGAAACGCTCAGTTTAGATGTATTACTTACTAGCAGATATAGCTCAGTTACATTTTTTAAATAGACGCAAGGGCTGAAAACCCACTTCCAAATCCGCCTAGGCCAATGGTTAAGGAAATGTATTGTTAACGTTGCTCTTTTCCTACATTCTCTGAAAAATAGATTGACATTAATTAAGATATAAGTAATAATTTGGTATACCTGTTAAAGGTGACAAAAGAAGCTATAAAAAACATCATACCTGTGCCCTCCGAACCTATTGCTGCTAGCAGTGCTGAAACATTAGACCACGTTGCTCTGTCTGTAGTAAATAATCAAGAACGATTGAATGGGTTTTAGGAAATTATTCTAAACGAAATGCGCAATTTTCTCTCTCCTTTTCCAGTCATTTGTACAATACCAATAAAATTCTGGTTACCATACTCAACTCTTTTGTTCGGGCTGAAAAGGAAATTGAAAATTTTATTTCAGTGACCTCACCTTATGAACGAATAATTAATAACCCTGAAACATAATTACATTTACCAGCAGTATGTCTACTACTTTTAAATTAATTTAATGAATATTACTTATTACCTTTTCTCTAGCTTTCAGATGTAACACTTCCCACGACAATGAAACTTATTTCTTTATTGTTGTCAGCTGACCCATCGTCCAACGGAGCTGTCTCCATCTTCAAGCAGGTTTTTTCACTTAATATCAGTTTGGCGGTAGATTTGAATTTCATTTGGATATTTTTCAAAGGTGGTTATCACCTTCCGGTAATTTTTTACCCATAAAAGTAGTTAGGGGCTCAATAAACATTTCATTCAGTATATTAGGCAGTTTTTATCATTGGGTATCAGGTCAAAAGGGAGATGTGTTCCCCATTCTCTTTAAATGATAGCTACAATAATAAATAAATACTTCTATTTTAAGAATTGAAATACTTTTTATTTATATAATGTGTACAAAAAAGAATTTGACAGATGTTGTGAATGATTCGACAAACACTCAACTTGACAGTTTTGTGTCGATAACAATTTTCCGTCTTTCCAAAACAAATGCAGCAGATGATTATGATGATCTATAATAAGATTATTTTATAATACAATTGCTCCCAGAGTCACATTTTAAATATATCAAAACGAAAAGATCTTTCTTTCTTCTTTTCGTTTTGATATTAAATAAAAATAATGATAAACGAATTCTTACCTGCGTAGCAAAATCTAATCTATGGGGTGTCTTCAATTCGGGCCTTGGCCATTCCCATTTGTAGCTCAATAAACGCGGTTTCAGGTAAATGTTTGATTGGTAGTGCCAAAAATCCTTTTTTTATATTCAATTCATAGTATTGGGTCACTCGCGATACATTATTTTCAGCGGGACATCTGTTTCAATATTGTTTACACCTTGTTTTATCATGTTAGCTCGAAGAAACTCCGCCGCCATTTTTTCACTATTTTCGCCTCCGAACGCGTAAACGAGAGCTCCGGAGCTCTCGTCTAGCTCTCGTTGAAAAACAAAACTTTTTGTCTCGTTCAAATTTCTCTGGAACGCGTTTTTGAAAAAGTTTCGTTAATTAACAAGACACGCCCCCTTTTTCGTTAGTTAACGAGAATTTTTCGTCTCTGGAACGGGCCCTAAGTCTCTTAAACTTCCTTTGGCTTTCCGGTCGTATTCTAACAAATACTACGACCGTATCCTGGAACGGCTATATGTCGGTTCATGTTTCTAACTACAATCATGTAAAAAGTAAAATTATGGCTGTTCCCTTTATAAATTTAGACCCTGGAAACCTAAGCACAATTTACACGGCACTTCAATTTGCAAAAAAAACTTCTGAAAATCATAATCAGCAACACTGCGTAGTGACGTTTGACCAGCCTTTATTTTTGAAAGCCGTAGAGATGGTTGAATCGGTTGGTGTCGAAGATCCGGTTAGCAAAGTATCCATCCGATTAGGCGGATTTCACACTTTGATGTCTTATTTAGGTTCCATCGGTTATATTATGAGTGGAAGCGGAATCGAAGAACTTTGGGAGACAGTGTAAGCTAAGAATTCCGTACCGCATATGATAAATGGCCATGCCTATTCTCGCTCACTAAGGGCTCACCTTCTTACGCAACAAGCGCTAACTTCGTAAATTTTCAAGGAAATGGATACGAGTCAAGTTGATTTTAGTGAGATTGAGTTGATTTACAAAGATCCAACTGCAACAAATCTGATAAGAAAGCCCCTAGAAAAATTGCACGATTATTTTTTTTCAACTCAATTAAAACTAGGGGATAGAAGTCGCACCTCAAAGCTATGGGTAGTGTACTGGATGATGGTTGAAACAGTCAAGTTGTTCATTTAAGGCCGAAAGATGTGGACTATGGGCTCTACGCCTTCACTGTTACAACAAAATGCTACCATTTTTCTTCGCTAGTGGGCACCTCAATTAAGCAAAATCGTCTTGGTTATACTTAAATCAAATGAAAAAACTTGAGAAAATCATGACTCTTGAAGATTTTAACAATTTTACTCAGAATGGGTACTTTGCGATTCGGCGAACTGATAAATATTGGTCAGGTAATTGGACAGACATGGTAATTGAGCAAGACCTAATGTGTGCCATGAAGATCTATGGTGGCCTTATACACGGAAGGGGGATGACTGATAGTTATCTGGCAAAGTGGATTTCTACAATGCCATTTTGCACTGCTATTGCTAACGCAATAGAAACTTTCGCCAATATTCATACTGTAAGCGGTGAACAGCACGTTGAACTCCGAGACTCCAGACGTGCGCGAGATCCGAAATCGGAGAAGATCTTATTTCGCTAGTAAATGGAAAAGTAGGTGATAAAAATATTAACTGTGAGAGAGCTCAAGAAATAGGAAATGCATTAGTCATTAACGCCGTCGGTAAGAAAATGAAAGGCGTAAAAGTTAAACGTAATGACAAAGTGAAAACACTCGCCTTTGTCAACAAGAAGAGTATTTGAATAAACAACGAAGACATTCCTATCAATCCTATTCAACTTTTTAATCGGATAATTTGTACAAACAAGACTGCTGAAGAACTAGAGCACTGTTTTGAGTACGAACTCGCTTCTTATCCGCCGTCTTTGTTCGTTGACGGTTAACTACGAAAAGCAACGAAATCAAATCTACTCAAGGAATTAGATAAAGTTGTTGAACCCAGAAAATCTCTACCGCAAAATATGGCTATTGTTGTCGACGGAGGATTTTTACTACACAAAGTTGTTTGGCAACGACCATCTACCTATGGAGATATTTTCACTCAGTATGTTAGTTTTATACACTCTAAAATGGTCTCGAGTCAGATACTAAACCGAAATTTTGAACTTGCGTCTCTTCCACCAACAGAATCTGCTTTAGAACAACATATTTATCGAGTTTACTTTCCGACCCCAGAATGGAAATTTAAAACACTCAAGGCCGAAGAATGGGGTTGGAAATTAAGCTACTCTATCTTGGTTCCGATTTATTGCGATCTTCCCCCCGCGCCAGAAAGTATACTTAGGTTAATATTTTGTAAATGCCAAGCTACCAACTGTACCAAAGCCTGTTCTTGTCGTAAGTTTGGGATGGTATGTTCCGCTATGTGTGCGGAGGTAATGGGCCAATTGCGCAGTTCCCATTAGCGCAGTTCCCATTTCCGCAAATGCAATTTCGCGGTTTTCCATTTGCGCAGTATCCCATTTCCGCAGTTTTTAATTTGCGCTTTTGCCGTAAGCGCGGGTTTCCACTTGCGCAGATATTTTCCATTTGCACGGTTTATCCTTTGTGCAGGTTTTTCATTTGCGCGGTTTTTCATTTGCGTGGTTTTCCACTTGCGCAGATTTTCCATTTTCGCGGTTTCCCAATGGGGCTGTTTTCCATTTGCGCAGGTTTTTCAATTCCGCGGCTTCTCACGACCTGAATATTCTATATTAAGCAATTGTCCTTGAAATAAGATTTTTTCAGGTAGTTTAGTTTTAACGTAACCTTGTTTACCATCCAATATGGTGTCCTAATTAAGCTAATTTTTTAGTAGCTAAAAAATATTAGTTTAAGTACCCAGTTGCTTATATAGCTAGCTAAAGTTTAACCTTTCCTTTTTTAGTAAGTTGACATCAAGAAAATTATAAAACGTTGTCTTAAAAACCATAAAATATTTTACCAAAATTTAACATTGATTAACTGTCATACTTACCCCTCACTGCATTTTAAGAAAGAGTTTTCTAGATTAAATTTTAAACACCTCAAATTATTTTAAAAAATAAAAAATTTCAAAGCAGGTAAAAAGATAATCAGACTATAAAATTTTAAAATATGAAACCGGTTTGCCTGTTAGGAAAAAAGTTGCAGAACTTTTCTTTTGGGAATAAAATCTGTAAACACAAGTAGAAGAGTATAAGGTTTTTTCAGCTAAAAGTTTTAAAAACTAAATTTAATTAAAATTAATATTGAAAATATAAAAAATGTGTATAATTAATTATATTTCAATATCCATTCATCAAATAATTTATTAAAATTATCTTTGGGGAAATAATAATAATTGACCATACTGATTTATTGAAAATGCAAGCAACTTTTTAAGCTATTTTAAGAGACGTAAATTAAAATGAATTTCCACTCAGGAAAATTTCGGCTTGAAAAGAGACACGAAAAAATTATATGTTTCGCGATTTTTACAGTTAGACGGTTGTGACGTCACTTCCGGCCATTTCCGGTAGTTAGAAATGGGCAATTTTCACTTTCAATATCGACGAAGAAATTCCCGGGGGAAATTTACAAATTATCCTATAACAACGAAACTATCAAAAGAAACTGTTTTTAATAACGCATTACATGAAAATATCTTATCATTCCTTAGCTGGAGTAACGGGGCTAGAGTTGGGCTCCTTTCGCCTCGCAGCCAAAGGAGCCGGGTTCGATTCCAAATTGTGGCACTAAGGGAAAACCCAGAACCACTCTTTCTGCGTAGAGTTTGCAAGTGATCTCCCCACTGGAGTTGTTCGATTCCCCTTTCCCCCCTCCAACGCATTGTTTAAGGCATTAAAAGTCGCTAGCTATTTATTATTATTGTAATCTTGTATAAACAGCTTAACTCCGTGCACGCGTTAAGTAAGCAGGGATAAATTAAATTAAAATAAAAAGTTAATAAATAAAAGTTCTTACTTTTAAAATTATCTTTCAAATCTTTAACTGTAAATGAAGTCCGAGTAATGTTAAGGATTCTTTAAGAAAATGTTTGTTTTCTGACTCGAAAGGCACACTCGATAGAAAATTATTTAATTAAGTATAAAATAATAATAAAAACTCAAATTATTCGAGGGCCGTATGTCATATTGAACGATAGGTGGCAAATATAGGGGGTTAAAAACGTTGCGAAAACTAGGGCATTTTCAGGATAATTTGCAATGAATTTTCACGCTCGAGTCTTCAGGTCGAAATCTATTTTTAGTGATTAGGTGAATTCCTTTCACTGTTTCGTTGGATTCTATTGTAATAATATTTTATTCCTATGTGGCCTGAGGATAGGTTTTTTAAAGCATTTATTAATTAATTTGCCATTACAAAACAACTGTTGTTTACAAGTCTTTGGATCAAGTACCCGTATTAGACAATTTGGTGGCGATATAATTATCGTTTTGATTTAAAAGATGTTTTTAATCAATACTTTTCTATAGTTTAAGATATTGTATACTCTGATTTTGTTCTTATTGTCTGTGTCTTAAGTCTTCAATGGAAATGAAAACACAGCAGTCAGGAGAGCGACGTGTGAAACATTCGTAAGTTTTATTCTAAATTGGGAGGTTTAATTCGTTAGAACCGCTTTTAAAATGTAGTCTTCAAAAACAAGAATTAAGTTCTTAAAGGACCGATCAGAAGGAAAACTCTTTCATTTGGTTCAAAATAAAACTGAATACTTAACAAAGAAAAAAAGGAAGCAATTTCGTTCAATTTATAAACCATGTCTGAAAAAAATCAAAAAAAGCCAAAACGTGTTGGAATATGTCTTAACTAGTTGGGAACAAAAAAAAATACGATATTAAAATTGCAGAAAAACCACGTGTTTCGTAAGTTGGATTCTAAATTTCAGACGTTTGTTCTTCAGAACCTCATTCAACCTTTGAGATACCCTGGTTGTTATCCTCACTTGGCCGATATCCCAACTCTTCTAGTTTCTCGACTGACGGAACAGCCACAATCTACATGAAGTCATAAATAGGCTCTTCTTTGATGGTGCTGACATCGACTGAGAGACATTCAGTGCCCAGGACCACTTCTTTTTTAACGGGTAGGGTCACGGTTGGGTACGCGTCAGGGTCGGGAACTTTGGGTTGTACGACGTGTGCGTGGTCGGTGTTTTCGGTGCTAGATTGAAACTGTTCATTTGTGAGGCGTTGTAGCTGCACCGAGCAAGACCTAACTCTCCATTGATGGCACAGGCTCTTGATCAGCAGTGGTTGTGAAGATTGGTTTTCAGAGAGAGGGTGATCTAGGAGGTTTATTTTCGTGGTGAGGTTCTGGTTGTTAATTGGGCACTTGTGTGACCTTGCCCTCTGAGCGTGACGCGAATTTTCGTAGTGAATAAAATTTATCCGGTATCTGGCCCGGTATCCGTGCTCGGTACATCCAGATGGTTCCTCTCTCAAGTGAGTTCTTTTGTGGGCAATCAAATGGGATTTTCGTGCAGATGCGTAACTACATTGGTCACATTGAAAGGGCTTTTCGCCCGTGTGAGTTCTTTTGTGGATAATGAAATCGGATTTTCGTGAAGATGCGTAACAACATTGGTCAGATTGAAAGGGCTTTTCGCCCGTGTGAGTTCTTTTGTGGATAATGAAATCGGATTTTCGTGCCGATGCGTAACTACATTGGTCACATTGAAAGGGCTTTTTGCCCGTATGAGTTCTTTTGTGGGAAATCAAATTGTTTTTTTGTGCAGATGCGTAACTACATTGGTTACATTGAAAGGGCTTTTCGCCCGTGTGAGTTCTATTGTGGAAAATGAAAACGGATTTTCGGGAAGATGCGTAACTACATTGGTCACATTGAAAGGGCTTTTCGCCCGTGTGAGTTCTTTTGTGGATAATGAAATCGGATTTTCGTGCAGATGCGTAACTACATTGGTCACATTGAAAGGGCTTTTCGCCCGTGTGAGTTCTTTTGTGGATAATGAAATTGTATTTTCGTGCCGATGCGTAACTACATTGGTCACATTGAAAGGTCTTTTTGCCCGTGTGAGTTCTTTTGTGGATAATGAAATCGGATTTTCGTGCAGATGCGTAACTACATTGGTCACATTGAAAGGGCTTTTCGCCCGTGTGAGTTCTTTTGTGGATAATGAAATTGGATTTTCGTGCCGATGCGTAACTACATTGGTCACATTGAAAGGGCTTTTTGCCCGTATGAGTTCTTTTGTGGGAAATCAAATTGTTTTTTTGTGCAGATGCGTAACTACATTGGTCACATTGAAAGGGCTTTTCGCCCGTGTGAGTTCTATTGTGGATAATGAAATCGGATTTTCGTGAAGATGCGTAACTACATTGGTCACAGTGAAAGGGCTTTTCGCCCGTGTGAGTTCTTTTGTGGGAAATGAAATCGCATTTTCGTGAAGATGCGTATTTACATTGGTCACATTGATAAGGTTTTTCGACCGTATGAGTTCTTTGGTGAGAAATCAAATGGGATTTTCGTGCAGATGCGTAACAACATTGTTCACATTGAAAGGGTTTTTCGCCCGTGTGAGTTCTTTGGTGAGAAATCAAATGGGATTTTCGTGCAGATGCGTAACTACATTGTTCACATTGAAAGGGTTTTTCACCCGTGTGAGTTCTTTTGTGATAAATCAAATAGGATTTTTGTGCAGTAGCGTAATTACATTGGTCACATTGAAAGGGTTTTTCACCCGTATGCGTTCTATTGTGGGAAATCAAATCAGTTTTTCGTGCAAATGCGTATTTACATTGGTCACATTGAAAAGGTTTCTCGCCAGTATGTTTTCTTTTGTGAACCATAAAATTTCCTTTTATGTTCGTGGCATAGATGCACTCAGTGCACTTGTGTTTCTTCTCTTCTCGGCTGCTCATTTTGCCAGTTTGAAACTTTAATTTCTCCGCGAAGTCTCTTTTGCAACGATTGGGAGGGTTTGTAGCGTTGCTTTCAAAATGAAATTCCAAGATTAGCAATCACGAAATGGATTCGGCGGCCACCCGTTCTGAAATTGACGAATAAAATAAAAATTGTTGACTAACAACAGAGCAATCAGGGAAATGCCTGGGAAATTTACCGGCAAATAACGGAAAAAAATATGCTTCATAAAGGAAAACATATGAGCAATAACAAGCTTTCTCCAGAGAATAACCCACTCACATAGAGTGGTACTCGGTTGTAGATTAAGCTGAAATGTAGAAAATACGTTTTTAAGGAATTTTATTTATGGGTTACAGTGTGAAAACAACGCACAGTTGTTGATTTTTTTCCCTTTATTTAAATTTAAAGGGAGTGTTGAAAGTCGGAAAATTTTCCGGAAAATGACCGAGGCCTGGTTTTCGAAAAATTTCTTTATTAGTCTAATATTGTTTGCTAATTTCAATAAAACGGCATTTTCGCGTAATTGTTTCAAATCCAAAAGTAGGAAATTAACCTCTAGACTAGCATTAAAATGTTTAACAATGTAACACTATAAATGTTTTGTATTATGTTTACTGTTATTAGACGTTTTATATCTATAAAAACTTTGAAACATTTAAAAGTAATTTTTGTTTCAATTTTTACCCCTAGGAGGAGTTTTACGATCACCGTGTCTGTCTGGGCTGCGAACGCATACGCTTTTTCGGGGCAAAGTGTAATTACCGCGTTCGCAGTTTCTTGGAATTTGGGAAAAGCTTTTCCAAAAGAGTCCTCTTGTTGTCATTGTGTGTAGGATAAATATTTTTCAATTTGCGTTAGTATCGGGCGGGAATCGAACCTAAGCCCTCCGTCACGACAGGTCAGCGTTCTACCACAGAAGCACGGATGAAACTCTTTCGAGGAGAGGTATATTTTGGCTTGCCGACTTGTTTCGTTTTGCTTAATTTACTCGTAACTTCATAATTAATTTATTTTACGTGTTTTCTTATCGGCTTTAAATGTGTGATACATTTAGATTTTGTGGTGACGTTGGTTTTATTTATTTTGAGATATGTGCTGTTGTTTAACCTTCAATATTTAGTTGAGGGTTTTTTGTGCGCGTTATAAGCCGGGAATTGTTAACGGTAATGTGATTTTTTTTTCTATTACTATTTTCAAATCCATACATGGATTGATTTTTTTCTGGATTTCTAAGTATTTAAATTAACTTGTTGTTTGATTGGGTTAGTAATATGTACTTTTTTATTGCATATTTCTGCTAACACAATCTTTATTGACTTTTTCTAAATTCCTTGTTACTTGGTTGGCTTATTATTATATTTTGCTATTGGTTGTTTTTCTTTTTTTAGTTCGACTATCGAAAGTGTTGATAATGTGGGGGAGAATTCATGTCGACGCTTTTTTATTTGCTTTGATTTTTACCAACTTCGTTCGTTTGTAGTCATGAGCCCACGCAGTTTTTATAAGTGCTTTTATTTATAGTTTTGGTTTTCGCTTTAACTTTTGTTTTCCATATAAATTTGATTGTTTAAAACTTATAATACAATCGGTTGGTTTTGGTCTTTAAAATACTTTCCCGCACGTATATATTTCATGTTTCGTGAGCGTTCTAATAATTTCAAAATTTGTACTTTCTATTTGTCATTTTGCTGCTTGGTTAATGTAATAACGTTTGAGGTCCAAAGTTCTATTTATATTGGAAACTTATTTAAGACAAAACATTATAATATTTATTATAATTATAATAAAAATATTTTACTGGTTGGGATAAAATCGGCATTACATTTTTGGAAAACGCGTTAAATATGGCGAAATATCGTTGAGTGCCGTATCCAGTAGTTAATACGCCCGAGGACAAACTCTTCCGAGAAGAATTGTATATTAGCAAGCTTTGTTTGCTATTGCGTAGTGAATACTACACTTTTCGCTTAGTCGAGCAGCGATACTTGTGCTCGAGAGCGTAACAGATACCGCAATTATCGTTAGCTAAAAGGCCGAGAGACGATGCGAAACTCTATGGGAATTCAAATATATATTTATATTTTGTAGGCCAAATACCAACGAGACCTACGATATCTCCCAATATTCGTCTACTTTGGCCTAAGTTCTAAAAAATGCTTAAGAAATTGCACGTTCATCACGTGCTCTACGTGCTCAAAACGCTAAAAATAAAAAAATTGAATTACAAATAATATGTATAATAAAAAACTCAATTAGTTTCGTCTACAAATAATAATTGTATCTTCGTATACCCTGAGGAATATCAAAACGTTTCAATAATCTTTTTACTTAGTATAGATTAAACAATAAAACTGTTTCTTCATCAGTTCTACTTTTGTTGTCCCAGATACTACAGAATAGCCCTTTGTTTTCATAGTTCAGTTCATAGGAATAAAGGAATTAGGTTCCATAGTAGTTTAGGCGCACCGGTTTTATCGGAAACGTGTGGAATTTTTAAAGAAAGGACTTTTTATTGACCGAGGCTTAGGTCAATATATTCAAATGATTTGAATCGTATCTAATAATGATTATATGCATCCTCATAATAGAACAAACTTAATGAAAAATATAACGCCTACCTTTATTAATTTAATATGGAATATTTTAAAGTAGAGCAGGTATTTCTTTTATGAATTACGAACACATATTTTGTGGAGTAACTTGAATATTTTCACAGCCGTCAGGTACCAGAGTCAATTGACTCAATACGGCCAAATCTCCAATTGCCGGAAAAATAAAACAGTAGGCTACTCGAAGTGGCTACATATACGTTTAGACTAAACTAAATCCATATTAGTTTAAAATTGTCCTTACACAATATAAACGAAATAGAAAATCACGTTTTCAATGAGAATTACCTTAACATAATTTAAAATATAAAAACTTCTTTTAGACCAAAAAAGGGCGAATAATCTATAATTTAATAAAAAACTTAAATAGATGGCAGTGCAGTTCCAGTCGGATTAAGAAAGGCGCGAACAAAATCATTTGAATTTTTTCGAATCCTGGAGTGAGTATATCAAATCTATTTGTAAATTACGAAAATAATACTACAATTAACGATCTATACCTTCTATAGAAATAAACCTTATAACGGTGGAGACACTACCAAAGAATAAAGGAGTTAACTCTATTTCCTGTATTTCGCCGTGTACCTCTTATAGGGGATACATTATGATTTAATTAATATTACCAAATAATAAAGGAGTTAACTCTGTTTCGCGTATTTCGCTTTTATTTTTCTTAATTATGACAATGTCAAATTAAATTACATTTTCTTAGTTTATAGAAGATTTCACTATCTATCGAAATAAACCAAAGAATAAAGGAGTTAACTCTGTTTCGCGTATTTCTCCTTTAATTTTCTTAATTATGACTAAGTTACATTTACGTTATTTAAAATAGACTTCACGATCTATCGAAAGACACCAAGTTTAAACGTGTACCAGGAGACATGTCTCCTGCGTGTACCTCTTATAGGTGATAACTTATGAATTAATTTATATTACCAAAGGAGCCATTCCACGTGAATTCACCCAATGATGTTATCATGGGTCAAGCGATTTTTTTTTAAATTTTGCACACAGTTTGGTCAGTATTAGAAACTACTAATTCTGAGGTTTTAGCTAAAATTTCCAAGTAGTTATTGAAATACGCCCTTACAACCACTAGCCACGGTTTTTCGTGTGGCGCGTTTACGTAATTCGCCCCCCTTGAATAAAAGTTGAATATCTTTCTGTCTAACAATTAGAAATTAATGAAAAATTAGTTTCTAAGGTAACGTGGGGTGCAGAACGCAGTAGTCGTGTTAATAGTTTTGTAGATAGCAAAGAGAGCTTACGAGCGAAGCTTACCAGTAATACCAAAAAACATACACATATTGGATTTAGACATAATTTTCCAAAACAAATACCAATTTGTGATATTTTGAAAATTTGCAATTTATTTAAACACAGTAAGTAATCATTTTCTTACCAATTGAAAAGTATTGAATGAAATAGTTATTTTAAATATTTATTGCGAACAATATAGAAATTACTGTTTAGTAAGTTTGAAATTTTAGAAAATTAATTAGTATTTAAACTAAATATGAAACCGTAAAATAATGGTTTACAAAACAATTACAAGACTAGATGTAACTGTTACTTATTCAAGTTTTGAGAGTAATGTTTTAATGAATTCCCAATCAATTTCTTTAAGTTTGAATTTTCTAGCTCTAGAACCAGAGACAATAGGATCAGAAACTAAACATAAAATAGAGTTTAAAGGAACGTGGCATATGTCATCAGTGAGAGGTCATGAGAGATTGTTTGTATGTTCATTTATTTTCATAAATTTTACTAAAAAGTCATTTTCATCTCTAAATGTTTCAAGTATTAAAGCAATATACAATGCTTTATCATACATAGTAGCAACATATTGTCCAATAGATATATTTTGAAATGAGATTAAATTTTCAACATTAGATTCTTCTTGAGCTACTTTAACTCGAGAACCAAATTCATCCTCAGATGTCCGGTACATCAATAGCTGAAAACTATTCGTGAGTTCTGAACCGTTCAACCAGTCCCCATGCGCACTATTCCGCAAAAAAAGTTCTAGAACTACCCAAATGCAAACTATTCGCAGACAAGAACCTCTTGTTGAACCTTTCGGAACCGTTCTAAATGGTACCTGCTCAAGACCAAGTACTGGCCGGAACTCAAGGTTGAAATCTCTAAAATTCGTCGGCACATCGGGCTGCGTATGTCAAATCGTACGATTCTAATTTGAATGACAACTATTCGTACAAAAGTTCTGAACTATCCAGAACTTTTTCTTGACGTCACAGCTCAGTCCTAGGCCGTTCTCTTAACGGTTCAGAACTCACGAATAGTTTTCAGCTATTATCTCGGACGTCGAAATTGGCACAAATCCGTGGTGGCTTCTTGTGCCAACAATTGTTTATGCTTTTGAAAGTCTAACGTCAATGGTTTCTATATGTTTTTTGACATCTTCTTTACTAACGTAAAAAAATGACATCACTGACTGCCTAGATGATCTACATCCAGGATGTTCCATCCGGGAGAGCATAAGCCAAGTAGTAATTAATCTGGGAAACGTTCAACTCTCCCGACTTCTATCTCTGTGGACACATTAAAGACTTGGTTTACAAGACCGAAGTCCGCGATATCACCGACCTCCGACAAGGAATAATTGATGCGTGTGATACTATACGTAACACTCCGGGAATCTTCCAACGAGTTCAATAATCATTTGTACGACGGGCACACGCGTGCATCGAAGCCGAGGGTGGTCATTTCGAACATCTTTGGTAATTTGTACTTGTTTTACGTACTGTTGAAGAATAAAAAGATTTCAATTGATTTATAATTGAATTTGAAAAACGTTGACACTTTGCAATCAACTGGGACCTCCTTGTATACACAAATTTCAAAAGGCTAATCAGTTCGGTGTGTACACCACTTAATTGGTTCGTTAATTTCCTTTTTCGAGGCGGCTTACCTTTCAAACGGATGTAGTTTTCAAGTTCGGTTTTAAAGTAGTTTTATTTCGTGATTAGTATTGCTATCAGTAATTTTTCGCGATTAAATATAAATATTTCACCAGTTAGCATTCTGGTTCTTCCATATTTACGAGAAACTGTTGGTGGAATATTACGTAACTAGTAATAATAAGAATACAATCAGGTGTACAGATAACATTTGAGTAGCACCCTGTTTGCCTTGTTATTCCCGTAAGAAAAACCACGCCCCTTCCCCCATACTAGTGTAATCTTTGTCCCTTTCTGTAAGAAAAACCGGTTCGATCCCAGGCTATCCCTCTAATAATAATAATAATAATAATATTTTCGGGAATGATTAAATTAGATGCCATATAGTTGCGGCTATGTTTTCTCTATTAACCAGAATAAATGATTGGTGGAGATTCGTTTGATCAAGAAACGAAGCTAGTATCAAGTGTGCTGATTTCTGTTATGTGACGGCCTGTTTAACTCACGCGAAGAAAAGCCTACTAAGATAGCACGAACGCTCAGAGTTGAAAATGGTGCGCATATAAGAAAGTCCTAAACTGTAGTTGCTGGTATTAGATACAGATCCTTTCGGTGCTTCCACGCAGAGCATATTTAAAGGGGATTTTTTAATTATTTATCAGTTTTTATTTCTAGAATGACCACACATTTTTCGCGAACTTCCAAATAAATGAATAGGTTTAATACGAGCTCTTGGCTTCGTCGTCATAGTGCTTATTTTTAGTCACGTATTACACTCTAAAAACACAACACTCGAAATTGAATGCATCAGCATTCAATGCCTTGCCACTGTGGTGGAATGCTTTACCATTCAAATGTAAATGCTCACGGGGGCGTTCAACTTTGACTGCTAGGTTAACATTCAAAATTGAAAGCGACGATTCAATCCTGAATGGGTAAAGCATTCAAAGCCGATAGTCACACAGTTCATCTTTGATTGTTGAAGTTCCAATTTAAGCGATCCGCCGTTCAAATTTAACTCTTTTGGCGATCATATTTACCTGAAATGGCGTTCAAATGTGCGTGATATAATATTCAAATTTAAGTCTTTTGACGTTAAAATTTAAGTGTTCCGGCGTTCAAATGTAGGTTTTTAGAGTTCATATTTAAGTCTTGGGTCGATCATATTTACCTGAAATGGCGTTTAAATGTGCGTGATTTATCATTAAAATGTAAGTCTTTAGCCGTTCAAAGTTAAGCAATTCCGGCGTTCAAATTTAAGTCTTTTGGCCTTCAAATTTAGGTGTTTAGCGTTCAAATTAAAGTGTTGGGTCGATCATATTTACCTGAAATGGCGTTCAAATGTGCGGGATTTATCATTCAACTGTATGTCTTAAGGCTCTCAAATTTAAGCGTTCCGGCGTTCAAATTAATTCTTTTGGCGATCAAATGTACTGGAATTTCTGTTCAAATTTAAGCGATATATCGTTCAATATAACGACAATTGAGCTTCACATTAACGCGTACTGGCGTGCGTGAATCATTTTTATTATTCGCTAGCGAAACGGGTATAGGCGGCGCCACAGTCGCTACCCCTGCAGCTTGGTTTGTTTGCGTACTTTGTTGATCAAAACAAACGATTAATATGGCGGATTGTAGGCGCCGAGGTGGCATAAATTGCCTTTTTGTAGTAATACTGCCTTTAAAAATATTACAATTCGAGTAAATGGTGAGAAAAGAACGTTGGAGTTATCGTTTCACAATTTTCCGAAATGCAAAAATCTTTTTAATGTGTGGTTAACTAATATAAAATCAGGGAAGATGCCTAGTTAGTGGGCACAGATTTGCAGCGCCCATTTTAAAGATAAAGACTTTTTAGAAAGAAAGGTTGAGACACAAATTTTACTTGTTATTACTGATTTTAAAGTTAATATTATTAAAAATATATCATAATAACTGTCATTTAGATGAAGATAATTCAAGAGACGCATGAAATGCAGTGCCATTCCAAGCAATAATTTACCATGTAGACTTATTACAAATCCAATGTAACTAAATAAAAAGAGAGGACCCTACGTTTTGTGAATCGTTTAAAAGGTGATCTGTTTTATTATATACTGCAAAATAAGGAAATGCTAATGAATTAAATTAATTTTAGGTCAAGCCGTTCGATTGTCATTATCGCTGGAAAATATTACATTGAGGCCCACAAAATTATGCGTTAAAAGGGCATATTTTTCTATTTTGTATTGGACCCCAATTTTCCTATCTTTGCCACCCTGATGGTTCGGTATGAGTTTTCGAGTTGATTAATAACATTTCGAGCTATTGCCGCAGATCCCAATATGATTAAAAATAATACTGTAAATTCAAATGGTTTTTATTTTTAATACTTATTTGCATATGTTAACATTTTATTCACTTCTATTGTAATTTCTAATTAAGTGGTTTCTTCAATGAATTTAATTGCTTTTAACTTTGAATTAATTCTATAATACATTTGTTTTTGCCTTTTTAATTAACATGGCTTTGAGTAGAAAATTCATAACATAAATAGTTCAGTTCATTTGTTATCTACAAATACTAATTGGCCAAAATTTAAAATAGGAACTAATTTAACATATTAAAAATATAACTTTCCTTGACTAGAAGTGTAAATTTAATTATAACTTTTCTTTAACTAAAATCTAAAATAAAAATTATATATTTGGACAACGTTTTCTTCAAATATTGTCAGTCTCTCTTAATATCAATTAAAAATAGCCCTTGAGAGAATAGGCAAAAAAATGAAAAGGCCTAGCTGAATTTTTCCATAGTAGCCTCTACAGTCGTTAGCCAGTAGATTTCTTCCGTTCCAACTTAGTTATTTTGTGCCACTGCCTCTTCAATTGATATTATCTTCGCTACAAATGGACTCTCCACAAATATTTCATCCCGACTAAAAGCTAGAAATAAATTTTTGAGACTAGCTAAGTGACCAAATAAGAGTACATAAACCTTTTTGAGCCAGCCAAATTTAACCCTCGCAACTCTAACCATTTTATTACCGTACAATACCAAAGGCACAGTTAGTTCTTTTCCTTCATTTTACCCCACTTCTAAAGTCAGAAAGTTGGGATAGCTCTCAGTATCTTTATATATAAAATAGACCAGCAATTTACTGCATGTTTGCAAAAGCCTGAATTTCTAGAATAATAAGTAAAACAGGTTACATTAAAGAATTGGGTTTTAATAAAAAATATATTTACCCACTATTGCATGAACAATGGACACTTTCAATGCTGTGTTTTCCATCACCAACTTCAAATTTTAACTTTTGTTTTAAGCATCCGCACACCTTATTCTATGGATCAAGAGTAGACTACTCTCCAATATACTTCAAAATTTCAAGCATGGAGCGATTCACTAATATACCAAATAAAATTATTTAAAATACATTATACATTATACAAAATGCTGAAGCTACTAGTCTATGAAATTAGAACAATCTGGGCTTGTTCTAATGTGAAGATAATAATAAATTTCCTACATACCTTTAAAACTTTCAAACTGATCCCGTGTATGAATTCTCCAAGGCCTACTCATAGTGTTATTAAACTCGAATATTTATACTTATATTTACGAATTCAATACCTATTGACAGTTCAAAATTAATAAATAAATGTCGTATATACACCTTTGTTAATACAAAACATTCGAACACGCTTTAAAAAATATGCTAAAATCGTTAGTAAAATGTTTTAATTGATGTTATAAAACGCGCATTTTCGCATAACGCCATTACCCGTATCACCCAAATATAGTTCTAGGCAATGTGACTAGGTAGCGCAGCTGTAGTTTTCGGTGGCGAATATGGTGAATTGGAGGCGACAAATATGTTTCATTGTTTATGTGCTAGAAAAGGAACAAGTAAGCCTACAACATTAATAAGTTCATAGTTTAGAAAATACGTTTCAATTAAAATTTAAACTTTATTCTTTAAAGTAAATTAAAGTGCATTCTAAAGCATGATCAATAAACGTTTAGTTATTCTGTAAGTCTATTGACAATGCTTACTACCGGCGACGAAACATCCGTTGTTACAATTTTAAAAACCACTTTCTGGAAATTCTTCTCCATTGCTTTTCTCAACGAAGTCGGATATTCCAGTTGAAACGTATAGTATCCAGAAATCAAGGATGCGACTGCCATTCTTATAGAGTTGACACCCCGTCAATTTTAACCTCCAAGGGAGATTTGAATAATTCTCTTGTGTTTTCATTTTGGAAAACTATTGTCGGTGTATTCACAATTGGATCCTGTATGAAATATAAAAATATAAATTTTATAAAATATAAAACCGGATGCTTTAAAAATATTATTCTCACTTTAATCGTGAACCATGAAACTATGTGGTAATTCACCTCTTCAGTATTTATTGTGCCATTTACGGCAGTTTTTAGAGAGCACATACTATTTAAATTTTGTAGAAACGGAAGAAGGAAATTGCATACTAAGCAGTTATCTTCTTTAATAGTAGGTGGCGCGTCAGTCACTGCGTTTGCGCAGATCGTGTTACTGAAGTGGTGAATTATCTGGATTTTTATTTAGTGAAGGCTGAAAAGCTCTTTCTAAAAACGCCAACAATTAATTTTGAGTTACCAGGTTTTGGAGATCAGGTAGCGAAATAAAATTATATCTAAATTCCCAATTTAAATTTATATCAGGTATATTTCTCTTTTAAATCTGTAGAGGCAATAGTTTTTATTTCAACAGTAAACGTTTACTAGTGTTTAAAAAATCTCGTTCCATAAGCTTCACCCTATATTTTCTTTAAGAACAAATAATTTCATTGCTTAAGCCAACAATAATATATATTATAATAGCAAAACCAATTGATATTTACCTGCTTGTTAAAAGGTCCCCTCGGGGAGTCGTGGTAGTTGAACAACAAAGTAGGCTAAGGCTTAACACGACCGGGGAAAAAATGGCCAAGTTCCCACAATGCTCTAAGTGGGTAACGACACATCGCTGCCAGGTTTTAAAACGCAAATGATGCCAGGCCGGAGCGCTACCGCAGCCGTTACGAGAAAGCGGGGCTGAACATTGAAAATTATTGTAAAATGAATTTCAAATTTTTTTAAAATTATTTTAATCCTGTAAATTTGTGCTACTATAGGGTTAAAGTAACATCCATTTTAGATTAATTATTTGTTTCGTATTTTAAATTGCTCCGGTCGATCACGATTGGTATACAATTTTATGGTACCCTGACTGTGGTTTTCGACGGTTACGGTCGGTCGGCAAAACAATTTTTTTTTAATTTAATTAATTTAATAGTAAGGTGTATCCGCTATATACAAGATAATACACAATGATCTTAGCCAAGAGTCCGAGTTTTTTTAATTCTTTAGGCATAATCCGCCTAAATCTAGTGATCCGTGTTCGATTCCAGACCGTTTAAATATTGCTCATTAAAACAAAAAAATTGCACTGAATTTTCTTTAAAAAAGCTCAGCTCAAATTGTATTATTAATTATAATGTATAACAAAACTATTACAGAAACAATTTTCACTTCCATAATTAAAAAGCATAAAGTATGGAAGAGAAACGTTAAAATTTATGTTTAAAAAAAGCGTCTGGTGTAGTAAGTGTCGGTGGCTCATCGGTTAAGCACTCGCTCGGAGTGCAGAGCGCCGTGAGTTCTATACCCGGTAACCGGATTTGATATTTAATTATTAATACACGAATCACAACAATCCATTTTCTTTTGCGCAATAATTTAAATCAAACCCAAAATTTCGTTATATTTACATAAGAAACGAAAAATAAAACACTGTAGACATACGCTTTTGATGAAACTGAATTTCTAATTTTCAACAAAGTGATTTAATTATCGGATTCGAAACTAGCGTGATGCGATCACAAGTAAGACATATACCGTGAACATTTGTTGGAAACCTTGCCATTTGGATGCTTAGACGTCAGCATCGTGAAAGATTTTTGAACGCAGAGGCTTATGCGTGTTCGTTATGGTTGAGCAAACCGTCGTCTGCTAAAATTTGGCTGCACACAAAGTCGCTTGGATACACTATTACATTGTAAGCTTGCGAACAGTGGGAGAAATAAGGCACTATCACAGGCCAATCGCCAGTTTAAAAATTAGCGGGGCCAGTTTAAAAATTAAATGCTTGGGGTGTTAGTGGCCCCAGTGACCACTTTATTAATTCAAAGTCTTTTCCCTTCAAGATTTTAGTTCATTAAATTATGAAAGGCTGATTTTGAAGGTTAAAATGGTAAGTGTCCAGTGGCCAGTTTTTTAATTAAACTATCTAGGCTCTACTGTCCACAGGTCCAGTTTAAAAAAAAAAATCCTTATTTCTCCGCCTGCTCGCGTAAGACAGTGTCGTCACTTTCTTTTTATAGCAGCCGAGAGCTCGCTCGAATTTTGGCCAACCTTGAGATTTTTTTGGCCGGCTACACGAGATCATGTGACCAACGATCTTTTGTGAAACCAATTGTTAAATTGAATGGATGTAGAACTTGTAGTCAAAATTGAACGCCAGGATGACTGGTGAATCGAACTTGAAAGGTTTTTATTAAATTTGAACGCCAAGCTGAATGTTTATTCAAAATTGAAAGGAATTAGTAAAATTAGAACGTTAATTTGAAAGCTTTTTTAAAATTGAATGGTAGCGGTTAAATTTGAAGGCCTATTTGAAGCGGCATTCAAAATTGAATAGTGTTATTCAATTTTGAAAGGAAATTGAATGCTATTTTTTTAGAGTGTACCTTCGCTAAAGGCGCATTTCTTTTTCGGTATAATGTGAGTTCTACGTCACAAAGGCTGTCAGCAATTATATCGACTAATTATCAAACTTAATTCCCATATTCTTACGAGCTAAAACTTTGGCCAATATTTTTGGTGAGTATTAATAGTGTTCGACTGTGGTTTGTAAAACACGTTGCATTTTCGCTCATATCAACGACTGTGAAAGGTGTCCACCCGGACAATTCGCGCGCGAGTTTTCAGCTGTAATATGTCTCACTGCTGGAGGGCACTGGTGCATCGAAATTCTGGGATGAACCAAAAATCGTAGCACGTGTGGGAATCGTAACGCAAGATTTTTAAGCCTAGGTTGGATTTTAAGCAATATGTTATTTTAACTGGAATTAAGCGTAGAGACGGCTTAAAGGTTACATTTAAGAAAGACGTACTTTCCCGCAATACATGCTTCTATCTCTGGCGTTCCCCAAAACGGGCGAAAAGGGGGTGGGGAAAGGGCGCTGACATCCCAATTTGGAATTCCTCTCTCTATCACGCTCCGTCAGAGCGATAGTCTACGGTGTTTACATGCTTTAAGACCTTAGTTTGAGTTAACCCTTGCCTAATTTTAGAGTAATTTTTTAATATTTTAGTACTTAAATTAAATCGAGTATAGATTATGGTGATTTACTGCAGCGCGTACGGTTGTAATTCGGCCTATGGCAAGGGGAAGAAAAGTTGAGCCGCCCAGGTAGACAACGGAACGCAAGTTTTCGGTTGTGGTCAAAACTTGCGTTTGATAGTGCCCTACTTTCACCATAAGAAAAATAAGATTGGAAAATTTGTGTTTATAAAACAGCAACCAACATTTCAAGAACATTATAAGCGATGCTAAAAATCCTCCAATTATCGGTTAAAATACAGCGTTTTAAGCATTTCGAAAAGTAAATTAACTACTGAAGATACCCCAACTAACCGTACAACACTTTATTAACAAAGAGCATAATAATACCAAAATCCGTCCGTCGACTGTTCATTATAAAAGTAAATAATGTCGTCCAAATACTTATAAACCGCTCTTTTATACAGTGTATTACGGGTGACTATGTCATAAATTGTAGGGCGTATTCTTTGGATCCTTATGAATTGAAAATGTCTAATGAGCATGGGCCCTAAAGCATTTCGTTTCAAAGTTATTGGCCCTCGAAAATCTGCCACCAAAACACAAAAACAACATTAAAAAGTGAAGTACTATATTCTGCCTTTATCCCAATTGTTTTCAGTTATTACCCATTAGTACCAAAAGTGCATTACCTGTAGGCTACGTGTACTAGTTAATTTAATAAAAATTAGGGTCTTGGAAGATGTCAACGCAGTTACAAATAAAGATTGAAATTGGACCTTTTTAATAATTTAACATAATAATCAGCTAGGCTAATACCCAAGGCACCACCTTAAGCCTAAGTCATCAAGCGACTTTTAAAGCCATTCATTGAGGTGGCCAGGATACAATGTGTAGGAGGGTGGTGCCAAGCCCTGCATGCAGGGCCGGACTTAGAGATCCTGGGCCCATAGGCAGATAAGGAGTCTGGGCCCCCTTTTCACGCGCTGCATTTACTCTTATTCCTGGAACTAGGCTGTTCCTGAATTTCCCTGATTCAGCGTAGAAGTCTGAGCTCTACGGTTATATAACTAAATAAAAGCTCGTAAAAATCGTCGACTAAATACGCGATAATTATGCAACATTGCGATTTAAGGCTGCGTCCGTAAACTGCCAGGCAGAATTTTTTTTAATTTTAAAACAAAATCTTCTACCTAGGAATTTCTCCAATATAAATTACGATTGATATTATAGATTTATGACTTCGAATACAGTAATTACGGTCACTGGAGGGCCCCTTCTAGGGATGGGCCCCTAGGCCACGGCCTAGGTTGGCCTAGGCGGAAATACGGCACTGCCTGCATGCCACACGATCGAGCCAACAGCTACCTACACTAACTATTAGTGTTAACCTTAACAAGTTTTTATAGAAGGGGAAACCGAAGAGTTCGTGGGAAAACCCCTTAAACCAGCGAGGAGAGAACTTGCAGACTCAACGCAGAAGGAGTTGTACCGAGTTTTCACCCAGTGCCCCAAGCTGGGATCGAACCCCGCTCCTCTTGCTGCGAGGCGAAAGTGTTAACCACTCCGCCAAGGTACAAGTATGAAAAATAATTAAATTACGGAAACTTTTCAAAATGAGCGCCTTGGGCTCTGACACAGGCATGAGTCCGTCGTACGAAAGATTGTTGAACCCGTTCGATAATTCTGAACAAATAGTGTCACAGGCGTCAATTATCATTTGTCGTAGATCGTCAATGTCACGGAGTTCAGTTTTTTACACGACGTCCTTGAGTTGTCCCCAAAGAAATAATCGAGAGAATTGAAATCCGGAGAGCGAGCCGATCACGGAACTGGGCCCCCTCGACCAATCCGCCTCAAAAGAAAACGTGGTCCAATAACACGGGTAAGAAAAAAAAAACCCGCAAATACACCTCACCATTTAACCTATCTTTTTCAACTATGTTTCTTAAATGATATTTTTCACCGCTATTTTCCAAGTTCCCGATCAATTTTACGTCATGAAATACAAAACAAATGTGAATTATTTAGTTCATAACTATTTTCCTGCTAGAGTTAACATACTAGAATTGGAAAATATTATAATCGTTATTTCCAGCGGCGTCCCCCCCTCCAAGATTTGAATAGTTGGCAAACTAAGTTGGTAAATCTGCTACTCTCCGACCCCTTCTGTACGCAACTGATTATTTCTGTATACATTAGAACACTATTCTAACAAAAATTTGGTTTCTTAAAGGGTCCTGTGACGTATCAGGCGCTATGAATTTAATTATTAATTATAATTATTATTATTATTAAGATTAAAGATTTTAACTTCCGCGATACAACCCCTCAGGGCCGTAACCAGGGGGTGGGGCACTCGGGCCGTACCCTACCTGGAATTTTGAGATTAAATGGAAATCTGAGGAAAGTGCCCTACCCAGATATTTTGGTGATCATGTTTTTTCAGTTGAACGCATTTTTATTTTAATATTATAAAATTTAATTTTTTCGTTCAAAAAATATTATCAATTAGCAATATAAACAAATAAATTTATAACAGGTCGATCAAGGCCGTAATATTAGATCCACATCGAACGGATAAATTTAACGTGGGACACATCACGTGGGAAAAAGTTATTTCCTGAAATGGTGAATTGAAATCTCACTTTCGAGGAAGCCTTCGCATTTTTTTTCATTCGAGGACCGGAAATGCCCCTCGACTATTGCCAGCGGGATGATACTGGTTTCGTTAGTTAGGGGGGAACAATACCTAACCAACGACCTAATATCAAGAACGCGTGGAATTACTAAGAACTATGAATGATAGAATCGTCCCCTGCTGCCGTCATATTAAATTTATCAAAATGTTAACGCCCTAAAATCCGTCATTAGCGCCATCTAGAAAATACAAAAGTAGGATATTTTCCCCCACTCTGATTGAAGATTCAAAAACGGAGGTAGCTATGTAAGAGCCAATGGCGAATCCTGATTTCAAACTGTCCCCTAATTTAATCGAATTAATTATCAAAACGTCAATTGAGAAGGCTGACTTTGGCGATTTAAATACCTGTTTAATTTACAACACAAATTCAGGCAGCTTTTCTATTGTAATTAAAATAATAAACCATGTTTATTTGCCACGTATTCCAGGGGTTAATGCAGACACTCAAGGTAAGAACATGATAGAATTTGATGACTGAAATATTATAACTCTATAATATTTTTTAAAGGCAAATAGCAAAACAATCACAGTAGCTAACACTATTAGAATCTAAATCTTGGGCCTTGGAGTTTCAGGCCAAAGTTTTTGAAATAATTCATAATTATTTTCTAATAAATTTGGCTTTTTAAGATTACATTTGATTTTGTAATAACTTGTCTATGATCTAATCGCTTCAAAAATTTTATATCGTTATTAATTTCTTCGCGAGTTTTAACATTTTTCTTGTGTAATAGAACTTCACTAAATACGAGAGACTAAATTTTCTATGACTATTTGAAAATGTAAATACTAGAGGGCGCCAGTCAATTCCCCAAAAACTTGCCCACATTTCACTTTTTCATGATTCGTAGTGCCTCCATGCATTCTTGCTAATATTGACATTTATAGGATTAGTTGTTGAAGAGAAATCTCACTTTCGCCGGAGCCGACGAGTTTTGTTTTTCTTCGGGGACCGAAAATACCCCCTTCGTCAATTGCCAGCGGGACGACACTGGCTTAGTTAATTAATCTTGCATCTTGCCGTCTAATATCTAAAGCTTCTCGTTCTCCTGCTAATACGTTATTGTTATGATCATATTTTATTAGAATTTAAAAAAAATTGGTTTCACACTTATATATTACTTCTCGTCACAATTCTGGTCAGATGTTGAGTGTTAACTTATTTGTTACTTTGGTTTCGCAGGTAACTCTATTAAGTGTTCCTGAAAAAATAAGCGTTGATATGTCACTCGAATAAAAAGATATGGAAGTTGTTGCAATTTAGGACGACAACAACAACAACGACAACAACATTTACAACTATCTAACGATAGATCGCCCTCGATATAAATATATATCGATGTGGATCTAAAAATATAAAACTATAAATGTGAAATATTTGTCGAACCATCGCAACCATAGTCTATAAATCTCTCTTCGTCGTGACACCTGATCATGACCGCCTCCATGCGCTCGTTCCGAGTGCAAACTTGCAGTCAATCACTCAATCTAACACAAACAGGCCGCCCGTCAATCGTTACAGGCTCTGATCGACTGCATCAATTTAAAAATATTCGTTGCGGATCGCCTCGCTCGCTCATACTACGCCACTAAAAACTGTGCCCTACTAGTGCCCTACTCAAATTTGGAGGTGGCTTACGGCGCTGCAACCCCTTCAACCTCTTTCCAGTATAAAACGATATTAAAAATCATAATTAATTTATATCGAGAGTAAAATGTTTCCAGCAACCGAGCCCCCAGATTTCGATGATCCGGTTACATACAGCGGTAACATTCAATCTGGAAGGGATACCGTCGAGCAGACAAGCGATTTATTATAAATTATTCAAAAACAGCTTTTTTCGAAGCATTTATTAATTAATTAGCCGTTACGCAACATCTGCTGTTTACAACTCTTTGGATCAATGTACACTAAGTACCCGTATTAGACAATTTGGTGGTGACATACATTGTAAATATCGTTTTGATGTATAAGATATTTTTAATCAATTCTTTTTTGTAGTTTAAGATATTGTATACTCCGATTTTCGTTCTTAATAACTGTGTCTTTAGTCTTCAATGGAAATGAAAACACAGGAGTCTGGAGGGTGACGGGGGAAAACTTTCGTAAGTTTTATTATGAACTAGCTTTAATACCCGGCTTCGCCCGGGGTCTTTTTGGTTTGTACTTAATAAAAGTACAGCACCATACAAAACCTTCTTCAGAAAACTTCGTATTTTTATTTCCTTCTGACGATTCTTCCTAATAAATATTTGGGAGAGCTAACTTTGAGTTTGTTCTTTAAATTGCCGACTGAAGAGCTAACTAAGATTTAAAAACCCGGCAAAACCCGCTAACTCTCAATACGCGAAAGAAAACCGAAGAAGAATACTTTAAACAAGTTGGTAAGTCAAAATATACCTCTCCTCGGAAGTATGGTCCCTAGTGGTATTAATTTCTCGACACGACCCCCAAAGATATCTCCGCAATTCAGAGTTATTTACGAAAAACGTATTCTCGGTTCAAACCCTGCCCGGTATAAAATTTTAATTTTAATTTAAATAATTGAGACGAAACAATCGAGTTTAATTTATTCAGAATATTATAAATTAAGTAGTTACAACAGCGAGTTAGATTCACTAAAACAATGCACAATTGAATTTAACCCTTTTTTCAGTACATGTTTATCAGTTGAATATAATACTAAGCAAATTTTAATGAAATAAACATCTACAGATGGTATTTGTATTTTTCTCGCTTACGAAATACTTGCCGCATCTTTAACGCTCATTTTATTTCAACTTCCAGTTGACGTTGTGACACATACCGCATGAAAAAGACCAATGCCGTCCAATTTCCAATATCATATAATGACTCGCACACCCAAGAAATCATTGACTGCGTTAGAAATCGTAAATATCCAAATATCCACACCAAATATATTTACAAGAAGCAAAAACCTTACCATCAACAAAGCACAGAGAGCCACTTGACTAACCGCCAGCTCTTAAAGCAATTAACGTTAAATTATCTCCTTTGAATTAACACAACTATATATAGGTCGTTAAGAATACACGTAAATAAATAACAAAAAAAAACTAACAAAGTGGACCACCCACAGGGTCTACCCTTTAACCCTCTAATCTCGGCTGACTGCGCTAAAACAAGATTTAACCTTTAAAAAAAACCAGATTAGGCCTTCATAAATTCATTAATAAAAAAGACTTTATTACCTATTATGCTTACGATGCCTGTCTTAATTTCAGTGAATCTAAGCAGCTATCGGTGGTTCTGTGGTAGAGCGCTCGACTGCCAAGCCGAATGGTCTGGGTTCGAAACCTGTGTGGCGCATTTGTTTTTAATCAATAGAGAAACGCTAAATTAGAATTTCTTCGATGCAATAATTTCAATTTCAATTCTATTTCAATTAAACCAAAATTTCGTACTCTATTAAATACGCTTCCGATAAAGCTGAATGTCTAATTTTCAATAAGGCGTAACAAGTGTCGGTGGTTCTGTGGTAGAACGTCCGCCTGTCAATCAGGAGGTCTCGGGTTCAAATCCCGCCCGATGCGATCGCAAATTGATACTAAGACGAATACCGTGTACAACTGGTGGAAACCCTGCCATTGGACGTTGAGAGGTAGCATTACACTCAGCACTCGGTCCGTCCCAAAGTCATTAAGAAGAAGTTGGAGAGAAAACGCCCATATAAACACAACAGACTCAACATGCACAACCATCAGAACACAAACACAACAATTTCAACACTCACAACCTACGCATAAACATTACAAAAACGTAATACACCAAACCACCACGACGGTGAGCGAAAAACAAACTCGCTAACTTCCCATACGCGAAAGATAAAACGGTAAATAATACGGGTGAAAAGCAAAAATACGGGCGAAAAGCAAAACTCGCTAACTTTCAATACTCGAAAGTAAACCGAAAAATAATATGGTACGCGAAAAGCAAATTTCGAAAGAATACCGAAAAATAATATGGTAAAGAATACGGGCGAAAAGCAAAACTCGCTAACTTTCAATACTCGAAAGAAAACCGAAAAATAATACGGTACGCGAAAAGCAAATTTCGAAAGAATACCGAAAAATAATATGGTAAAGAATACGGGCGAAAAGCAAAACACGCTAACTTTCAATACGCGAAAGAAAACCGACAAATGATACGGTACGCGAAAAGCAAAACTCGAAGGAATACCGAAAAATAATACGGTAAAGAATACGGGCGAAAAGCAAAACTCGCTAACTTTCAATACGCGAAAGAAAACCGAAAAATGATACGGTACGCGAAAAGCAAAACTCGAAGGAATACCGAAAAATAATACGGTAAAGAATACGGGCGAAAAGCAAAACTCGCTAACTTTCAATACGCGAAAGAAAACCGAAAAATGATACGGTACGCGAAAAGCAAAACTCGAAGGAATACCGAAAAATAATACGGTAAAGAATACGGGCGAAAAGCAAAACTCGCTAACTTTCAATACGCGAAAGAAAACCGAAAAATGATACGGTACGCGAAAAGCAAAACTCGAAGGAATACCGAAAAATAATACGGTAAAGAATACGGGCGAAAAGCAAAACTCGCTAACTTTCAATACGCAAAAGAAAACCGAAAAATGATACGGTACGCGAAAAGCAAAACTCGAAGGAATACCGAAAAATAATACGGTAAAGAATACGGGCGAAAAGCAAAACTCCAAGGAATACCGAAAAATAATACGGTGAAGAATACGGGCGAAAAGCAAAACTCGAAGGAATACCGAAAAATAATACGGTAAAGAATACGGGCGAAAAGCAAAACTCGAAGGAATACCGAAAAATAATACGGTAAAGAATACGGACGAAAAGCAAAACTCGAAGGAATACCGAAAAATAATATGGTAAAGAATACGGGCGAAAAGCAAAACTCGAAGGAATACCGAAAAATAATACGGTAAAGAATACGGGCGAAAAGCAAAACTCGCTAACTTTCAATACGCGAAAGAAAACCGAAAAATGATACGGTACGCGAAAAGCAAAACTCGAAGGAATACCAAAAAATAATACGGTAAAGAATACGGGCGAAAAGCAAAACTCGAAGGAATACCGAAAAATAATACGGTAAAGAATACGGGCGAAAAGCAAAACTCGAAGGAATACCGAAAAATAATACGGTAAAGAATACGGGCGAAAAGCAAAATTCGAAGGAATACAGAAAAATAATACGGTAAAGAATACGGGCGAAAAGCAAAACTCGCTAACTTTCAATACGCGAAAGAAAACCGAAAAATGATACGGTACGCGAAAAGCAAAACTCGAAGGAATACCGAAAAATAATACGGTAAAGAATACGGGCGAAAAGCAAAACTCGCTAACTTTCAATACGCGAAAGAAAACCGAAAAATGATACGGTACGCGAAAAGCAAAACTCGAAGGAATACCGAAAAATAATACGGTAAAGAATACGGGCGAAAAGCAAAACTCGAAGGAATACCGAAAAATAATACGGTAAAGAATACGGGCGAAAAGCAAAACTCGAAGGAATACCGAAAAATAATACGGTAAAGAATACGGGCGAAAAGCAAAACTCGAAGGAATACCGAAAAATAATACGGTAAAGAATACGGGCGAAAAGCAAAACTCGCTAACTTTCAATACGCGAAAGAAAACCGAAAAATGATACGGTACGCGAAAAGCAAAACTCGAAGGAATACCGAAAAATAATACGGTAAAGAATACGGGCGAAAAGCAAAATTCGAAGGAATACCGAAAAATAATACGGTAAAGAATACGGGCGAAAAGCAAAACTCGAAGGAATACCGAAAAATAATACGGTAAAGAATACGGGCGAAAAGCAAAACTCGAAGGAATACCGAAAAATAATACGGTAAAGAATACGGGCGAAAAGCAAAACTCGCTAACTTTCAATACGCGAAAGAAAACCGAAAAATGATACGGTACGCGAAAAGCAAAACTCGAAGGAATACCGAAAAATAATACGGTAAAGAATACGGGCGAAAAGCAAAACTCGCTAACTTTCAATACGCGAAAGAAAACCGAAAAATGATACGGTACGCGAAAAGCAAAACTCGAAGGAATACCGAAAAATAATACGGTAAAGAATACGGGCGAAAAGCAAAACTCGAAGGAATACCGAAAAATAATACGGTAAAGAATACGGGCGAAAAGCAAAACTCGAAGGAATACAGAAAAATAATACGGTAAAGAATACGGGCGAAAAGCAAAACTCGCTAACTTTCAATACGCGAAAGAAAACCGAAAAATGATACGGTACGCGAAAAGCAAAACTCGAAGGAATACCGAAAAATAATACGGTAAAGAATACGGGCGAAAAGCAAAACTCGCTAACTTTCAATACGCGAAAGAAAACCGAAAAATGATACGGTACGCGAAAAGCAAAACTCGAAGGAATACCGAAAAATAATACGGTAAAGAATACGGGCGAAAAGCAAAACTCGCTAACTTTCAATACGCGAAAGAAAACCGAAAAATGATACGGTACGCGAAAAGCAAAACTCGAAGGAATACCGAAAAATAATACGGTAAAGAATACGGGCGAAAAGCAAAACTCGAAGGAATACCGAAAAATAATACGGTAAAGAATACGGGCGAAAAGCAAAACTCGAAGGAATACAGAAAAATAATACGGTAAAGAATACGGGCGAAAAGCAAAACTCGCTAACTTTCAATACGCGAAAGAAAACCGAAAAATGATACGGTACGCGAAAAGCAAAACTCGAAGGAATACCGAAAAATAATACGGTAAAGAATACGGGCGAAAAGCAAATCTCGCTAACTTTCAATACGCGAAAGAAAACCGAAAAATGATACGGTACGCGAAAAGCAAAACTCGAAGGAATACCGAAAAATAATTCGGTAAAGAATACGGGCGAAAAGCAAAACTCGAAGGAATACCGAAAAATAATACGGTAAAGAATACGGGCGAAAAGCAAAACTCGAAGGAATACCGAAAAATAATACGGTAAAGAATACGGGCGAAAAGCAAAACTCGAAGGAATACCGAAAAATAATACGGTAAAGAATACGGGCGAAAAGCAAAACTCGAAGGAATACCGAAAAATAATACGGTAAAGAATACGGGCGAAAAGAAAAACTCGCTAACTTTCAATACGCGAAAGAAAACCGAAAAATGATACGGTACGCGAAAAGCAAAACTCGAAGGAATACCGAAAAATAATACGGTAAAGAATACGGGCGAAAAGCAAAACTCGCTAACTTTCAATACGCGAAAGAAAACCGAAAAATGATACGGTACGCGAAAAGCAAAACTCGAAGGAATACCGAAAAATTATACGGTAAAGAATACGGGCGAAAAGCAAAACTCGCTAACTTTCAATACGCGAAAGAAAACCGAAAAATGATACGGTACGCGAAAAGCAAAACTCGAAGGAATACCGAAAAATAATACGGTAAAGAATACGGGCGAAAAGCAAAAATCGCTAACTTTCAATACGCGAAAGAAAACCGAAAAATGATACGGTACGCGAAAAGCAAAACTCGAAGGAATACCGAAAAATAATACGGTAAAGAATACGGGCGAAAAGAAAAACTCGCTAACTTTCAATACGCGAAAGAAAACCGAAAAATGATACGGTACGCGAAAAGCAAAACTCGAAGGAATACCGAAAAATAATACGGTAAAGAATACGGGCGAAAAGCAAAACTCGCTAACTTTCAATACGCGAAAGAAAACCGAAAAATGATACGGTACGCGAAAAGCAAAACTCGAAGGAATACCGAAAAATTATACGGTAAAGAATACGGGCGAAAAGCAAAACTCGCTAACTTTCAATACGCGAAAGAAAACCGAAAAATGATACGGTACGCGAAAAGCAAAACTCGAAGGAATACCGAAAAATAATACGGTAAAGAATACGGGCGAAAAGCAAAACTCGCTAACTTTCAATACGCGAAAGAAAACCGAAAAATGATACGGTACGCGAAAAGCAAAACTCGAAGGAATACCGAAAAATTATACGGTAAAGAATACGGGCGAAAAGCAAAACTCGCTAACTTTCAATACGCGAAAGAAAACCGAAAAATGATACGGTACGCGAAAAGCAAAACTCGAAGGAATACCGAAAAATTATACGGTAAAGAATACGGGCGAAAAGCAAAACTCGCTAACTTTCAATAAGCGAAAGAAAACCGAAAAATGATACGGTACGCGAAAAGTAAAACTCGAAGGAATACCGAAAAATAATACGGTAAAGAATACGGGCGAAAAGCAAAACTCGCTAACTTTCAATACGCGAAAGAAAACCGAAAAATGATACGGTACGCGAAAAGCAAAACTCGAAGGAGTACCGAAAAATGATACGGTACGCGAAAAGCAAAACTCGAAGGAGTACCGAAAAATAATACGGTAAAGAATACGGGCGAAAAGCAAAACTCGCTAACTTTCAATACGCGAAAGAAAACCGAAAAATGATACGGTACGCGAAAAGCAAAACTCGAAGGAATACCGAAAAATAATACGGTAAAGAATACGGGCGAAAAGCAAAACTCGCTAACTTTCAATACGCGAAAGAAAACCGAAAAATGATACGGTACGCGAAAAGCAAAACTCGAAGGAATACCGAAAAATAATACGGTAAAGAATACGGGCGAAAAGCAAAACTCACTAACTTTCAATACGCGAAAGAAAACCGAAAAATGATACGGTACGCGAAAAGCAAAACTCGAAGGAATACCGAAAAATAATACGGTAAAGAATACGGGCGAAAAGCAAAACTCGCTAACTTTCAATACGCGAAAGAAAACCGAAAAATGATACGGTACGCGAAAAGCAAAACTCGAAGGAATACCGAAAAATTATACGGTAAAGAATACGGGCGAAAAGCAAAACTCGCTAACTTTCAATACGCGAAAGAAAACCGAAAAATGATACGGTACGCGAAAAGCAAAACTCGAAGGAATACCGAAAAATTATACGGTAAAGAATACGGGCGAAAAGCAAAACTCGCTAACTTTCAATACGCGAAAGAAAACCGAAAAATGATACAGTACGCGAAAAGCAAAACTCGAAGGAATACCGAAAAATAATACGGTAAAGAATACGGGCGAAAAGCAAAACTCGCTAACTTTCAATACGCGAAAGAAAACCGAAAAATGATACGGTACGCGAAAAGCAAAACTCGAAGGAATACCGAAAAAAAAAATACGGTAAAGAATACGGGCGAAAAGCAAAACTCGCTAACTTTCAATACGCGAAAGAAAACCGAAAAATGATACGGTACGCGAAAAGCAAAACTCGAAGGAATACCGAAAAATAACACGGTAAAGAATACGGGCGAAAAGCAAAACTCGCTAACTTTCAATACGCGAAAGAAAACCGAAAAATGATACGGTACGCGAAAAGCAAAACTCGAAGGAATACCGAAAAATAATACGGTAAAGAATACGGGCGAAAAGCAAAACTCGCTAACTTTCAATACGCGAAAGAAAACCGAAAAATGATACGGTACGCGAAAAGCAAAACTCGAAGGAATACCGAAAAATAATACGGTAAAGAATACGGGCGAAAAGCAAAACTCGAAGGAATACCGAAAAATAATACGGTAAAGAATACGGGCGAAAAGCAAAACTCGAAGGAATACAGAAAAAAAATACGGTAAAGAATACGGGCGAAAAGCAAAACTCGCTAACTTTCAATACGCGAAAGAAAACCGAAAAATGATACGGTACGCGAAAAGCAAAACTCGAAGGACTACCGAAAAATAATACGGTAAAGAATACGGGCGAAAAGCAAAACTCGCTAACTTTCAATACGCGAAAGAAAACCGAAAAATGATACGGTACGCGAAAAGCAAAACTCGAAGGAATACCGAAAAATAATACGGTAAAGAATACGGGCGAAAAGCAAAACTCGCTAACTTTCAATACGCGAAAGAAAACCGAAAAATGATACGGTACGCGAAAAGCAAAACTCGAAGGAATACCGAAAAATAATACGGTAAAGAATACGGGCGAAAAGCAAAACTCGCTAACTTTCAATACGCGAAAGAAAACCGAAAAATGATACGGTACGCGAAAAGCAAAACTCGAAGGAATACCGAAAAATAATACGGTAAAGAATACGGGCGAAAAGCAAAACTCGCTAACTTTCAATACGCGAAAGAAAACCGAAAAATGATACGGTACGCGAAAAGCAAAACTCGAAGGAATACCGAAAAATAATACGGTAAAGAATACGGGCGAAAAGCAAAACTCGAAGGAATACCGAAAAATAATACGGTAAAGAATACGGGCGAAAAGCAAAACTCGAAGGAATACCGAAAAATAATACGGTAAAGAATACGGGCGAAAAGCAAAACTCGAAGGAATACCGAAAAATAATACGGTAAAGAATACGGGCGAAAAGCAAAACTCGCTAACTTTCAATACGCGAAAGAAAACCGAAAAATGATACGGTACGCGAAAAGCAAAACTCGAAGGAATACCGAAAAATAATACGGTAAAGAATACGGGCGAAAAGCAAAACTCGAAGGAATACCGAAAAATAATACGGTAAAGAATACGGGCGAAAAGCAAAACTCGAAGGAATACCGAAAAATAATACGGTAAAGAATACGGGCGAAAAGCAAAACTCGAAGGAATACCGAAAAATAATACGGTAAAGAATACGGGCGAAAAGCAAAACTCGAAGGAATACCGAAAAATAATACGGTAAAGAATACGGGCGAAAAGCAAAACTCGAAGGAATACAGAAAAATAATACGGTAAAGAATACGGGCGAAAAGCAAAACTCGCTAACTTTCAATACGCGAAAGAAAACCGAAAAATGATACGGTACGCGAAAAGCAAAACTCGAAGGAATACCGAAAAATAATACGGTAAAGAATACGGGCGAAAAGCAAAACTCGCTAACTTTCAATACGCGAAAGAAAACCGAAAAATGATACGGTACGCGAAAAGCAAAACTCGAAGGAATACCGAAAAATAATACGGTAAAGAATACGGGCGAAAAGCAAAACTCGAAGGAATACCGAAAAATAATACGGTAAAGAATACGGGCGAAAAGCAAAACTCGAAGGAATACCGAAAAATAATACGGTAAAGAATACGGGCGAAAAGCAAAACTCGAAGGAATACCGAAAAATAATACGGTAAAGAATACGGGCGAAAAGCAAAACTCGCTAACTTTCAATACGCGAAAGAAAACCGAAAAATGATACGGTACGCGAAAAGCAAAACTCGAAGGAATACCGAAAAATAATACGGTAAAGAATACGGGCGAAAAGCAAAATTCGAAGGAATACCGAAAAATAATACGGTAAAGAATACAGGCGAAAAGCAAAACTCGAAGGAATACCGAAAAATAATACGGTAAAGAATACGGGCGAAAAGCAAAACTCGAAGGAATACAGAAAAATAATACGGTAAAGAATACGGGCGAAAAGCAAAACTCGCTAACTTTCAATACGCGAAAGAAAACCGAAAAATGATACGGTACGCGAAAAGCAAAACTCGAAGGAATACCGAAAAATAATACGGTAAAGAATACGGGCGAAAAGCAAATCTCGCTAACTTTCAATACGCGAAAGAAAACCGAAAAATGATACGGTACGCGAAAAGCAAAACTCGAAGGATACCGAAAAATAATTCGGTAAAGAATACGGGCGAAAAGCAAAACTCGAAGGAATACCGAAAAATAATACGGTAAAGAATACGGGCGAAAAGCAAAACTCGAAGGAATACCGAAAAATAATACGGTAAAGAATACGGGCGAAAAGCAAAACTCGAAGGAATACCGAAAAATAATACGGTAAAGAATACGGGCGAAAAGCAAAACTCGAAGGAATACAGAAAAATAATACGGTAAAGAATACGGGCGAAAAGCAAAACTCGCTAACTTTCAATACGCGAAAGAAAACCGAAAAATGATACGGTACGCGAAAAGCAAAACTCGAAGGAATACCGAAAAATAATACGGTAAAGAATACGGGCGAAAAGCAAATCTCGCTAACTTTCAATACGCGAAAGAAAACCGAAAAATGATACGGTACGCGAAAAGCAAAACTCGAAGGAATACCGAAAAATAATTCGGTAAAGAATACGGGCGAAAAGCAAAACTCGAAGGAATACCGAAAAATAATACGGTAAAGAATACGGGCGAAAAGCAAAACTCGAAGGAATACCGAAAAATAATACGGTAAAGAATACGGGCGAAAAGCAAAACTCGAAGGAATACCGAAAAATAATACGGTAAAGAATACGGGCGAAAAGCAAAACTCGAAGGAATACAGAAAAAAAATACGGTAAAGAATACGGGCGAAAAGCAAAACTCGCTAACTTTCAATACGCGAAAGAAAACCGAAAAATGATACGGTACGCGAAAAGCAAAACTCGAAGGAATACCGAAAAATAATACGGTAAAGAATACGGGCGAAAAGCAAAACTCGCTAACTTTCAATACGCGAAAGAAAACCGAAAAATGATACGGTACGCGAAAAGCAAAACTCGAAGGAATACCGAAAAATAATACGGTAAAGAATACGGGCGAAAAGCAAAACTCGCTAACTTTCAATACGCGAAAGAAAACCGAAAAATGATACGGTACGCGAAAAGCAAAACTCGAAGGAATACCGAAAAATAATACGGTAAAGAATACGGGCGAAAAGCAAAACTCGCTAACTTTCAATACGCGAAAGAAAACCGAAAAATGATACGGTACGCGAAAAGCAAAACTCGAAGGAATACCGAAAAATAATACGGTAAAGAATACGGGCGAAAAGCAAAACTCGCTAACTTTCAATACGCGAAAGAAAACCGAAAAATGATACGGTACGCGAAAAGCAAAACTCGAAGGAATACCGAAAAATAATACGGTAAAGAATACGGGCGAAAAGCAAAACTCGCTAACTTTCAATACGCGAAAGAAAACCGAAAAATGATACGGTACGCGAAAAGCAAAACTCGAAGGAATACCGAAAAATAATACGGTAAAGAATACGGGCGAAAAGCAAAACTCGAAGGAATACCGAAAAATAATACGGTAAAGAATACGGGCGAAAAGCAAAACTCGAAGGAATACCGAAAAATAATACGGTAAAGAATACGGGCGAAAAGCAAAACTCGAAGGAATACCGAAAAATAATACGGTAAAGAATACGGGCGAAAAGCAAAACTCGAAGGAATACCGAAAAATAATACGGTAAAGAATACGGGCGAAAAGCAAAACTCGCTAACTTTCAATACGCGAAAGAAAACCGAAAAATGATACGGTACGCGAAAAGCAAAACTCGAAGGAATACCGAAAAATAATACGGTAAAGAATACGGGCGAAAAGCAAAATTCGAAGGAATACCGAAAAATAATACGGTAAAGAATACGGGCGAAAAGCAAAACTCGAAGGAATACCGAAAAATAATACGGTAAAGAATACGGGCGAAAAGCAAAACTCGAAGGAATACAGAAAAATAATACGGTAAAGAATACGGGCGAAAAGCAAAACTCGCTAACTTTCAATACGCGAAAGAAAACCGAAAAATGATACGGTACGCGAAAAGCAAAACTCGAAGGAATACCGAAAAATAATACGGTAAAGAATACGGGCGAAAAGCAAATCTCGCTAACTTTCAATACGCGAAAGAAAACCGAAAAATGATACGGTACGCGAAAAGCAAAACTCGAAGGATACCGAAAAATAATTCGGTAAAGAATACGGGCGAAAAGCAAAACTCGAAGGAATACCGAAAAATAATACGGTAAAGAATACGGGCGAAAAGCAAAACTCGAAGGAATACCGAAAAATAATACGGTAAAGAATACGGGCGAAAAGCAAAACTCGAAGGAATACCGAAAAATAATACGGTAAAGAATACGGGCGAAAAGCAAAACTCGCTAACTTTCAATACGCGAAAGAAAACCGAAAAATGATACGGTACGCGAAAAGCAAAACTCGAAGGAATACCGAAAAATAATACGGTAAAGAATACGGGCGAAAAGCAAAACTCGAAGGAATACCGAAAAATAATACGGTAAAGAATACGGGCGAAAAGCAAAACTCGAAGGAATACCGAAAAATAATACGGTAAAGAATACGGGCGAAAAGCAAAACTCGAAGGAATACAGAAAAATAATACGGTAAAGAACACGGGCGAAAAGCAAAACTCGCTAACTTTCAATACGCGAAAGAAAACCGAAAAATGATACGGTACGCGAAAAGCAAAACTCGAAGGAATACCGAAAAATAATACGGTAAAGAATACGGGCGAAAAGCAAATCTCGCTAACTTTCAATACGCGAAAGAAAACCGAAAAATGATACGGTACGCGAAAAGCAAAACTCGAAGGAATACCGAAAAATAATTCGGTAAAGAATACGGGCGAAAAGCAAAACTCGAAGGAATACCGAAAAATAATACGGTAAAGAATACGGGCGAAAAGCAAAACTCGAAGGAATACCGAAAAATAATACGGTAAAGAATACGGGCGAAAAGCAAAACTCGAAGGAATACCGAAAAATAATACGGTAAAGAATACGGGCGAAAAGCAAAACTCGCTAACTTTCAATACGCGAAAGAAAACCGAAAAATGATACGGTACGCGAAAAGCAAAACTCGAAGGAATACCGAAAAATAATACGGTAAAGAATACGGGCGAAAAGCAAAACTCGCTAACTTTCAATACGCGAAAGAAAACCGAAAAATGATACGGTACGCGAAAAGCAAAACTCGAAGGAATACCGAAAAATAATACGGTAAAGAATACGGGCGAAAAGCAAAACTCGCTAACTTTCAATACGCGAAAGAAAACCGAAAAATGATACGGTACGCGAAAAGCAAAACTCGAAGGAATACCGAAAAATAATACGGTAAAGAATACGGGCGAAAAGAAAAACTCGCTAACTTTCAATACGCGAAAGAAAACCGAAAAATGATACGGTACGCGAAAAGCAAAACTCGAAGGAATACCGAAAAATAATACGGTAAAGAATACGGGCGAAAAGCAAAACTCGCTAACTTTCAATACGCGAAAGAAAACCGAAAAATGATACGGTACGCGAAAAGCAAAACTCGAAGGAATACCGAAAAATAATACGGTAAAGAATACGGGCGAAAAGCAAAACTCGCTAACTTTCAATACGCGAAAGAAAACCGAAAAATGATACGGTACGCGAAAAGCAAAACTCGAAGGAATACCGAAAAATAATACGGTAAAGAATACGGGCGAAAAGCAAAACTCGCTAACTTTCAATGCGCTAAAGAAAACCGAAAAATGATACGGTACGCGAAAAGCAAAACTCGAAGGAATACCGAAAAATAATACGGTAAAGAATACGGGCGAAAAGCAAAACTCGCTAACTTTCAATACGCGAAAGAAAACCGAAAAATGATACGGTACGTGAAAAGCAAAACTCGAAGGAATACCGAAAAATAATACGGTAAAGAATACGGGCGAAAAGCAAAACTCGCTAACTTTCAATACGCGAAAGAAAACCGAAAAATGATACGGTACGCGAAAAGCAAAACTCGAAGGAATACCGAAAAATAATACGGTAAAGAATACGGGCGAAAAGCAAAACTCGCTAACTTTCAATACGCGAAAGAAAACCGAAAAATGATACGGTACGCGAAAAGCAAAACTCGAAGGAATACCGAAAAATAATACGGTAAAGAATACGGGCGAAAAGCAAAACTCGCTAACTTTCAATACGCGAAAGAAAACCGAAAAATGATACGGTACGCGAAAAGCAAAACTCGAAGGAATACCGAAAAATTATCCGGTAAAGAATACGGGCGAAAAGCAAAACTCGCTAACTTTCAATACGCGAAAGAAAACCGAAAAATGATACGGTACGCGAAAAGCAAAACTCGAAGGAATACCGAAAAATAATACGGTAAAGAATACGGGCGAAAAGCAAAACTCACTAACTTTCAATACGCGAAAGAAAACCGAAAAATGATACGGTACGCGAAAAGCAAAACTCGAAGGAATACCGAAAAATAATACGGTAAAGAATACGGGCGAAAAGCAAAACTCGCTAACTTTCAATACGCGAAAGAAAACCGAAAAATGATACGGTACGCGAAAAGCAAAACTCGAAGGAATACCGAAAAATAATACGGTAAAGAATACGGGCGAAAAGCAAAACTCGCTAACTTTCAATACGCGAAAGAAAACCGAAAAATGATACGGTACGCGAAAAGCAAAACTCGAAGAAATACCGAAAAATAATACGGTAAAGAATACGGGCGAAAAGCAAAACTCGCTAACTTTCAATACGCGAAAGAAAACCGAAAAATGATACGGTACGCGAAAAGCAAAACTCGAAGGAATACCGAAAAATAATACGGTAAAGAATACGGGCGAAAAGCAAAACTCGCTAACTTTCAATACGCGAAAGAAAACCGAAAAATGATACGGTACGCGAAAAGCAAAACTCGAAGGAATACCGAAAAATAATACGGTAAAGAATACGGGCGAAAAGCAAAACTCGCTAACTTTCAATACGCGAAAGAAAACCGAAAAATGATACGGTACGCGAAAAGCAAAACTCGAAGGAATACCGAAAAATAATACGGTAAAGAATACGGGCGAAAAGCAAAACTCGAAGGAATACCGAAAAATAATACGGTAAAGAATACGGGCGAAAAGCAAAACTCGCTAACTTTCAATACGCGAAAGAAAACCGAAAAATGATACGGTACGCGAAAAGCAAAACTCGAAGGAATACCGAAAAATAATACGGTAAAGAATACGGGCGAAAAGCAAAACTCGCTAACTTTCAATACGCGAAAGAAAACCGAAAAATGATACGGTACGCGAAAAGCAAAACTCGAAGGAATACCGAAAAATAATACGGTAAAGAATACGGGCGAAAAGCAAAACTCGCTAACTTTCAATACGCGAAAGAAAACCGAAAAATGTAACGGTACGCGAAAAGCAAAACTCGAAGAAATACCGAAAAATAATACGGTAAAGAATACGGGCGAAAAGCAAAACTCGCTAACTTTCAATACGCGAAAGAAAACCGAAAAATGATACGGTACGCGAAAAGCAAAACTCGAAGGAATACCGAAAAATAATACGGTAAAGAATACGGGCGAAAAGCAAAACTCGCTAACTTTCAATACGCGAAAGAAAACCGAAAAATGATACGGTACGCGAAAAGCAAAACTCGAAGGAATACCGAAAAATAATACGGTAAAGAATACGGGCGAAAAGCAAAACTCGCTAACTTTCAATACGCGAAAGAAAACCGAAAAATGATACGGTACGCGAAAAGCAAAACTCGAAGGAATACCGAAAAATAATACGGTAAAGAATACGGGCGAAAAGCAAAACTCGAAGGAATACCGAAAAATAATACGGTAAAGAATACGGGCGAAAAGCAAAACTCGCTAACTTTCAATACGCGAAAGAAAACCGAAAAATGATACGGTACGCGAAAAGCAAAACTCGAAGGAATACCGAAAAATAATACGGTAAAGAATACGAGCGAAAAGCAAAACTCGAAGGAATACCGAAAAATAATACGGTAAAGAATACGGGCGAAAAGCAAAACTCGAAGGAATACCGAAAAATAATACGGTAAAGAATACGGGCGAAAAGCAAACCTCGAAGGAATACAGAAAAATAATACGGTAAAGAATACGGGCGAAAAGCAAAACTCGCTAACTTTCAATACGCGAAAGAAAACCGAAAAATGATACGGTACGCGAAAAGCAAAACTCGAAGGAATACCGATAAATAATACGGTAAAGAATACGGGCGAAAAGCAAATCTCGCTAACTTTCAATACGCGAAAGAAAACCGAAAAATGATACGGTACGCGAAAAGCAAAACTCGAAGGAATACCGAAAAATAATTCGGTAAAGAATACGGGCGAAAAGCAAAACTCGAAGGAATACCGAAAAATAATACGGTAAAGAATACGGGCGAAAAGCAAAACTCGAAGGAATACCGAAAAATAATACGGTAAAGAATACGGGCGAAAAGCAAAACTCGAAGGAATACCGAAAAATAATACGGTAAAGAATACGGGCGAAAAGCAAAACTCGCTAACTTTCAATACGCGAAAGAAAACCGAAAAATGATACGGTACGCGAAAAGCAAAACTCGAAGGAATACCGAAAAATAATATGGTAAAGAATACGGGCGAAAAGCAAAAATCGCTAACTTTCAATACGCGAAAGAAAACCGAAAAATGATACGGTACGCGAAAAACAAAACTCGAAGGAATACCGAAAAATAATACGGTAAAGAATACGGGCGAAAAGCAAAACTCGCTAACTTTCAATACGCGAAAGAAAACCGAAAAATGATACGGTACGCGAAAAGCAAAACTCGAAGGAATACCGAAAAATAATACGGTAAAGAATACGGGCGAAAAGCAAAACTCGCTAACTTTCAATACGCGAAAGAAAACCGAAAAATGATACGGTACGCGAAAAGCAAAACTCGAAGGAATACCGAAAAATAATACGGTAAAGAATACGGGCGAAAAGCAAAACTCGCTAATTTTCAATACGCGAAAGAAAACCGAAAAATGATACGGTACGCGAAAAGCAAAACTCGAAGGAATACCGAAAAATTATACGGTAAAGAATACGGGCGAAAAGCAAAACTCGCTAACTTTAAATACGCGAAAGAAAACCGAAAAATGATACGGTACGCGAAAAGCAAAACTCGAAGGAATACCGAAAAATAATACGGTAAAGAATACGGGCGAAAACAAAAACTCGCTAACTTTCAATACGCGAAAGAAAACCGAAAAATGATACGGTACGCGAAAAGCAAAACTCGAAGGAATACCGAAAAATAATACGGTAAAGAATACGGGCGAAAAGCAAAACTCGCTAACTTTCAATACGCGAAAGAAAACCGAAAAATGATACGGTACGCGAAAAGCAAAACTCGAAGGAATACCGAAAAATAATACGGTAAAGAATACGGGCGAAAAGCAAAACTCGAAGGAATACCGAAAAATAATACGGTAAAGAATACGGGCGAAAAGCAAAACTCGAAGGAATACCGAAAAATAATACGGTAAAGAATACGGGCGAAAAGCAAAACTCGAAGGAATACCGAAAAATAATACGGTAAAGAATACGGGCGAAAAGCAAAACTTGCTAACTTTCAATACGCGAAAGAAAACCGAAAAATGATACGGTACGCGAAAAGCAAAACTCGAAGGAATACCGAAAAATAATACGGTAAAGAATACGGGCGAAAAGCAAAACTCGAAGGAATACCGAAAAATAATACGGTAAAGAATACGGGCGAAAAGCAAAACTCGAAGGAATACCGAAAAATAATACGGTAAAGAATACGGGCGAAAAGCAAAACTCGAAGGAATACAGAAAAATAATACGGTAAAGAATACGGGCGAAAAGCAAAACTCGCTAACTTTCAATACGCGAAAGAAAACCGAAAAATGATACGGTACGCGAAAAGCAAAACTCGAAGGAATACCGAAAAATAATACGGTAAAGAATACGGGCGAAAAGCAAATCTCGCTAACTTTCAATACGCGAAAGAAAACCGAAAAATGATACGGTACGCGAAAAGCAAAACTCGAAGGAATGACGAAAAATAATTCGGTAAAGAATACGGGCGAAAAGCAAAACTCGAAGGAATACCGAAAAATAATACGGTAAAGAATACGGGCGAAAAGCAAAACTCGAAGGAATACCGAAAAATAATACGGTAAAGAATACGGGCGAAAAGCAAAACTCGAAGGAATACCGAAAAATAATACGGTAAAGAATACGGGCGAAAAGCAAAACTCGCTAACTTTCAATACGCGAAAGAAAACCGAAAAATGATACGGTACGCGAAAAGCAAAACTCGAAGGAATACCGAAAAATAATACGGTAAAGAATACGGGCGAAAAGCAAAACTCGAAGGAATACCGAAAAATAATACGGTAAAGAATACGGGCGAAAAGCAAAACTCGAAGGAATACCGAAAAATAATACGGTAAAGAATACGGGCGAAAAGCAAAACTCGAAGGAATACAGAAAAATAATACGGTAAAGAACACGGGCGAAAAGCAAAACTCGCTAACTTTCAATACGCGAAAGAAAACCGAAAAATGATACGGTACGCGAAAAGCAAAACTCGAAGGAATACCGAAAAATAATACGGTAAAGAATACGGGCGAAAAGCAAATCTCGCTAACTTTCAATACGCGAAAGAAAACCGAAAAATGATACGGTACGCGAAAAGCAAAACTCGAAGGAATACCGAAAAATAATTCGGTAAAGAATACGGGCGAAAAGCAAAACTCGAAGGAATACCGAAAAATAATACGGTAAAGAATACGGGCGAAAAGCAAAACTCGAAGGAATACCGAAAAATAATACGGTAAAGAATACGGGCGAAAAGCAAAACTCGAAGGAATACCGAAAAATAATACGGTAAAGAATACGGGCGAAAAGCAAAACTCGCTAACTTTCAATACGCGAAAGAAAACCGAAAAATGATACGGTACGCGAAAAGCAAACCTCGAAGGAATACCGAAAAATAATACGGTAAAGAATACGGGCGAAAAGCAAAACTCGCTAACTTTCAATACGCGAAAGAAAACCGAAAAATGATACGGTACGCGAAAAGCAAAACTCGAAGGAATACCGAAAAATAATACGGTAAAGAATACGGGCGAAAAGCAAAACTCGAAGGAATACCGAAAAATAATACGGTAAAGAATACGGGCGAAAAGCAAAACTCGCTAACTTTCAATACGCGAAAGAAAACCGAAAAATGATACGGTACGCGAAAAGCAAAACTCGAAGGAATACCGAAAAATAATACGGTAAAGAATACGGGCGAAAAGCAAAACTCGCTAACTTTCAATACGCGAAAGAAAACCGAAAAATGATACGGTACGCGAAAAGCAAAACTCGAAGGAATACCGAAAAATAATACGGTAAAGAATACGGGCGAAAAGCAAAACTCGCTAACTTTCAATACGCGAAAGAAAACCGAAAAATGTAACGGTACGCGAAAAGCAAAACTCGAAGAAATACCGAAAAATAATACGGTAAAGAATACGGGCGAAAAGCAAAACTCGCTAACTTTCAATACGCGAAAGAAAACCGAAAAATGATACGGTACGCGAAAAGCAAAACTCGAAGGAATACCGAAAAATAATACGGTAAAGAATACGGGCGAAAAGCAAAACTCGCTAACTTTCAATACGCGAAAGAAAACCGAAAAATGATACGGTACGCGAAAAGCAAAACTCGAAGGAATACCGAAAAATAATACGGTAAAGAATACGGGCGAAAAGCAAAACTCGCTAACTTTCAATACGCGAAAGAAAACCGAAAAATGATACGGTACGCGAAAAGCAAAACTCGAAGGAATACCGAAAAATAATACGGTAAAGAATACGGGCGAAAAGCAAAACTCGAAGGAATACCGAAAAATAATACGGTAAAGAATACGGGCGAAAAGCAAAACTCGCTAACTTTCAATACGCGAAAGAAAACCGAAAAATGATACGGTACGCGAAAAGCAAAACTCGAAGGAATACCGAAAAATAATACGGTAAAGAATACGAGCGAAAAGCAAAACTCGAAGGAATACCGAAAAATAATACGGTAAAGAATACGGGCGAAAAGCAAAACTCGAAGGAATACCGAAAAATAATACGGTAAAGAATACGGGCGAAAAGCAAACCTCGAAGGAATACAGAAAAATAATACGGTAAAGAATACGGGCGAAAAGCAAAACTCGCTAACTTTCAATACGCGAAAGAAAACCGAAAAATGATACGGTACGCGAAAAGCAAAACTCGAAGGAATACCGATAAATAATACGGTAAAGAATACGGGCGAAAAGCAAATCTCGCTAACTTTCAATACGCGAAAGAAAACCGAAAAATGATACGGTACGCGAAAAGCAAAACTCGAAGGAATACCGAAAAATAATTCGGTAAAGAATACGGGCGAAAAGCAAAACTCGAAGGAATACCGAAAAATAATACGGTAAAGAATACGGGCGAAAAGCAAAACTCGAAGGAATACCGAAAAATAATACGGTAAAGAATACGGGCGAAAAGCAAAACTCGAAGGAATACCGAAAAATAATACGGTAAAGAATACGGGCGAAAAGCAAAACTCGCTAACTTTCAATACGCGAAAGAAAACCGAAAAATGATACGGTACGCGAAAAGCAAAACTCGAAGGAATACCGAAAAATAATATGGTAAAGAATACGGGCGAAAAGCAAAAATCGCTAACTTTCAATACGCGAAAGAAAACCGAAAAATGATACGGTACGCGAAAAACAAAACTCGAAGGAATACCGAAAAATAATACGGTAAAGAATACGGGCGAAAAGCAAAACTCGCTAACTTTCAATACGCGAAAGAAAACCGAAAAATGATACGGTACGCGAAAAGCAAAACTCGAAGGAATACCGAAAAATAATACGGTAAAGAATACGGGCGAAAAGCAAAACTCGCTAACTTTCAATACGCGAAAGAAAACCGAAAAATGATACGGTACGCGAAAAGCAAAACTCGAAGGAATACCGAAAAATAATACGGTAAAGAATACGGGCGAAAAGCAAAACTCGCTAATTTTCAATACGCGAAAGAAAACCGAAAAATGATACGGTACGCGAAAAGCAAAACTCGAAGGAATACCGAAAAATTATACGGTAAAGAATACGGGCGAAAAGCAAAACTCGCTAACTTTAAATACGCGAAAGAAAACCGAAAAATGATACGGTACGCGAAAAGCAAAACTCGAAGGAATACCGAAAAATAATACGGTAAAGAATACGGGCGAAAACAAAAACTCGCTAACTTTCAATACGCGAAAGAAAACCGAAAAATGATACGGTACGCGAAAAGCAAAACTCGAAGGAATACCGAAAAATAATACGGTAAAGAATACGGGCGAAAAGCAAAACTCGCTAACTTTCAATACGCGAAAGAAAACCGAAAAATGATACGGTACGCGAAAAGCAAAACTCGAAGGAATACCGAAAAATAATACGGTAAAGAATACGGGCGAAAAGCAAAACTCGAAGGAATACCGAAAAATAATACGGTAAAGAATACGGGCGAAAAGCAAAACTCGAAGGAATACCGAAAAATAATACGGTAAAGAATACGGGCGAAAAGCAAAACTCGAAGGAATACCGAAAAATAATACGGTAAAGAATACGGGCGAAAAGCAAAACTTGCTAACTTTCAATACGCGAAAGAAAACCGAAAAATGATACGGTACGCGAAAAGCAAAACTCGAAGGAATACCGAAAAATAATACGGTAAAGAATACGGGCGAAAAGCAAAACTCGAAGGAATACCGAAAAATAATACGGTAAAGAATACGGGCGAAAAGCAAAACTCGAAGGAATACCGAAAAATAATACGGTAAAGAATACGGGCGAAAAGCAAAACTCGAAGGAATACAGAAAAATAATACGGTAAAGAATACGGGCGAAAAGCAAAACTCGCTAACTTTCAATACGCGAAAGAAAACCGAAAAATGATACGGTACGCGAAAAGCAAAACTCGAAGGAATACCGAAAAATAATACGGTAAAGAATACGGGCGAAAAGCAAATCTCGCTAACTTTCAATACGCGAAAGAAAACCGAAAAATGATACGGTACGCGAAAAGCAAAACTCGAAGGAATGACGAAAAATAATTCGGTAAAGAATACGGGCGAAAAGCAAAACTCGAAGGAATACCGAAAAATAATACGGTAAAGAATACGGGCGAAAAGCAAAACTCGAAGGAATACCGAAAAATAATACGGTAAAGAATACGGGCGAAAAGCAAAACTCGAAGGAATACCGAAAAATAATACGGTAAAGAATACGGGCGAAAAGCAAAACTCGCTAACTTTCAATACGCGAAAGAAAACCGAAAAATGATACGGTACGCGAAAAGCAAAACTCGAAGGAATACCGAAAAATAATACGGTAAAGAATACGGGCGAAAAGCAAAACTCGAAGGAATACCGAAAAATAATACGGTAAAGAATACGGGCGAAAAGCAAAACTCGAAGGAATACCGAAAAATAATACGGTAAAGAATACGGGCGAAAAGCAAAACTCGAAGGAATACAGAAAAATAATACGGTAAAGAACACGGGCGAAAAGCAAAACTCGCTAACTTTCAATACGCGAAAGAAAACCGAAAAATGATACGGTACGCGAAAAGCAAAACTCGAAGGAATACCGAAAAATAATACGGTAAAGAATACGGGCGAAAAGCAAATCTCGCTAACTTTCAATACGCGAAAGAAAACCGAAAAATGATACGGTACGCGAAAAGCAAAACTCGAAGGAATACCGAAAAATAATTCGGTAAAGAATACGGGCGAAAAGCAAAACTCGAAGGAATACCGAAAAATAATACGGTAAAGAATACGGGCGAAAAGCAAAACTCGAAGGAATACCGAAAAATAATACGGTAAAGAATACGGGCGAAAAGCAAAACTCGAAGGAATACCGAAAAATAATACGGTAAAGAATACGGGCGAAAAGCAAAACTCGCTAACTTTCAATACGCGAAAGAAAACCGAAAAATGATACGGTACGCGAAAAGCAAACCTCGAAGGAATACCGAAAAATAATACGGTAAAGAATACGGGCGAAAAGCAAAACTCGCTAACTTTCAATACGCGAAAGAAAACCGAAAAATGATACGGTACGCGAAAAGCAAAACTCGAAGGAATACCGAAAAATAATACGGTAAAGAATACGGGCGAAAAGCAAAACTCGCTAACTTTCAATACGCGAAAGAAAACCGAAAAATGATACGGTACGCGAAAAGCAAAACTCGAAGGAATACCGAAAAATAATACGGTAAAGAATACGGGCGAAAAGCAAAACTCGCTAACTTTCAATACGCGAAAGAAAACCGAAAAATGATACGGTACGCGAAAAGCAAAACTCGAAGGAATACCGAAAAATAATACGGTAAAGAATACGGGCGAAAAGCAAAACTCGCTAACTTTCAATACGCGAAAGAAAACCGAAAAATGATACGGTACGCGAAAAGCAAAACTCGAAGGAATACCGAAAAATAATACGGTAAAGAATACGGGCGAAAAGCAAAACTCGCTAACTTTCAATACGCGAAAGAAAACCGAAAAATGATACGGTACGCGAAAAGCAAAACTCGAAGGAATACCGAAAAATAATACGGTAAAGAATACGGGCGAAAAGCAAAACTCGCTAACTTTCAATACGCGAAAGAAAACCGAAAAATGATACGGTACGCGAAAAGCAAAACTCGAAGGAATACCGAAAAATAATACGGTAAAGAATACGGGCGAAAAGCAAAACTCGCTAACTTTCAATACGCGAAAGAAAACCGAAAAATGATACGGTACGCGAAAAGCAAAACTCGAAGGAATACCGAAAAATTATACGGTAAAGAATACGGGCGAAAAGCAAAACTCGCTAACTTTCAATACGCGAAAGAAAACCGAAAAATGATACGGTACGCGAAAAGCAAAACTCGAAGGAATACCGAAAAATAATACGGTAAAGAATACGGGCGAAAAGCAAAACTCGCTAACTTTCAATACGCGAAAGAAAACCGAAAAATGATACGGTACGCAAAAAGCAAAACTCGAAGGAATACCGAAAAATTATACGGTAAAGAATACGGGCGAAAAGCAAAACTCGCTAACTTTCAAAACGCGAAAGAAAACCGAAAAATGATACGGTACGCGAAAAGCAAAACTCGAAGGAATACCGAAAAATTATACGGTAAAGAATACGGGCGAAAAGCAAAACTCGCTAACTTTCAATACGCGAAAGAAAACCGAAAAATGATACGGTACGCGAAAAGTAAAACTCGAAGGAATACCGAAAAATAATACGGTAAAGAATACGGGCGAAAAGCAAAACTCGCTAACTTTCAATACGCGAAAGAAAACCGAAAAATGATACGGTACGCGAAAAGCAAAACTCGAAGGAATACCGAAAAAAATACGGTAAAGAATACGGGCGAAAAGCAAAACTCGCTAACTTTCAATACGCGAAAGAAAACCGAAAAATGATACGGTACGCGAAAAGCAAAACTCGAAGGAATACCGAAAAATAATACGGTAAAGAATACGGGCGAAAAGCAAAACTCGCTAACTTTCAATACGCGAAAGAAAACCGAAAAATGATACGGTACGCGAAAAGCAAAACTCGAAGGAATACCGAAAAATAATACGGTAAAGAATACGGGCGAAAAGCAAAACTCGCTAACTTTCAATACGCGAAAGAAAACCGAAAAATGATACGGTACGCGAAAAGCAAAACTCGAAGGAATACCGAAAAATAATACGGTAAAGAATACGGGCGAAAAGCAAAACTCGCTAACTTTCAATACGCGAAAGAAAACCGAAAAATGATACGGTACGCGAAAAGCAAAACTCGAAAGAATACCGAAAAATAATACGGTAAAGAATACGGGCGAAAAGCAAAACTCGCTAACTTTCAATACGCGAAAGAAAACCGAAAAATGATACGGTACGCGAAAAGCAAAACTCGAAGGAATACCGAAAAATAATACGGTAAAGAATACGGGCGAAAAGCAAAACTCGCTAACTTTCAATACGCGAAAGAAAACCGAAAAATGATACGGTACGCGAAAAGCAAAACTCGAAGGAATACCGAAAAAAAATACGGTAAAGAATACGGGCGAAAAGCAAAACTCGCTAACTTTCAATACGCGAAAGAAAACCGAAAAATGATACGGTACGCGAAAAGCAAAACTCGAAGGAATACCGAAAAATAATACGGTAAAGAATACGGGCGAAAAGCAAAACTCGCTAACTTTCAATACGCGAAAGAAAACCGAAAAATGATACGGTACGCGAAAAGCAAAACTCGAAGGAATACCGAAAAATAATACGGTAAAGAATACGGGCGAAAAGCAAAACTCGCTAACTTTCAATACGCGAAAGAAAACCGAAAAATGATACGGTACGCGAAAAGCAAAACTCGAAGGAATACCGAAAAATAATACGGTAAAGAATACGGGCGAAAAGCAAAACTCGCTAACTTTCAATACGCGAAAGAAAACCGAAAAATGATACGGTACGCGAAAAGCAAAACTCGAAGGAATACCGAAAAATAATACGGTAAAGAATACGGGCGAAAAGCAAAACTCGCTAACTTTCAATACGCGAAAGAAAACCGAAAAATGATACGGTACGCGAAAAGCAAAACTCGAAGGAATACCGAAAAATAATACGGTAAAGAATACGGGCGAAAAGCAAAACTCGCTAACTTTCAATACGCGAAAGAAAACCGAAAAATGATACGGTACGCGAAAAGCAAAACTCGAAGGAATACCGAAAAATAATACGGTAAAGAATACGGGCGAAAAGCAAAACTCGCTAACTTTCAATACGCGAAAGAAAACCGAAAAATGATACGGTACGCGAAAAGCAAAACTCGAAGGAATACCGAAAAATAATACGGTAAAGAATACGGGCGAAAAGCAAAACTCGCTAACTTTCAATACGCGAAAGAAAACCGAAAAATGATACGGTACGCGAAAAGCAAAACTCGAAGGAATACCGAAAAATAATACGGTAAAGAATACGGGCGAAAAGCAAAACTCGCTAACTTTCAATACGCGAAAGAAAACCGAAAAATGATACGGTACGCGAAAAGCAAAACTCGAAGGAATACCCAAAAAATTATACGGTAAAGAATACGGGCGAAAAGCAAAACTCGCTAACTTTCAATACGCGAAAGAAAACCGAAAAATGATACGGTACGCGAAAAGCAAAACTCGAAGGAATACCGAAAAATAATACGGTAAAGAATACGGGCGAAAAGCAAAACTCGCTAACTTTCAATACGCGAAAGAAAACCGAAAAATGATACGGTACGCGAAAAGCAAAACTCGAAGGAATACCGAAAAATAATACGGTAAAGAATACGGGCGAAAAGCAAAACTCGCTAACTTTCAATACGCGAAAGAAAACCGAAAAATGATACGGTACGCGAAAAGCAAAACTCGAAGGAATACCGAAAAATAATACGGTAAAGAATACGGGCGAAAAGCAAAACTCGCTAACTTTCAATACGCGAAAGAAAACCGAAAAATGATACGGTACGCGAAAAGCAAAACTCGAAGGAATACCGAAAAATAATACGGTAAAGAATACGGGCGAAAAGCAAAACTCGCTAACTTTCAATACGCGAAAGAAAACCGAAAAATGATACGGTACGCGAAAAGCAAAACTCGAAGTAATACCCAAAAAATTATACGGTAAAGAATACGGGCGAAAAGCAAAACTCGCTAACTTTCAATACGCGAAAGAAAACCGAAAAATGATACGGTACGCGAAAAGCAAAACTCGAAGGAATACCGAAAAATAATACGGTAAAGAATACGGGCGAAAAGCAAAACTCGCTAACTTTCAATACGCGAAAGAAAACCGAAAAATGATACGGTACGCGAAAAGCAAAACTCGAAGGAATACCGAAAAATAATACGGTAAAGAATACGGGCGAAAAGCAAAACTCGCTAACTTTCAATACGCGAAAGAAAACCGAAAAATGATACGGTACGCGAAAAGCAAAACTCGAAGGAATACCCAAAAAATTATACGGTAAAGAATACGGGCGAAAAGCAAAACTCGCTAACTTTCAATACGCGAAAGAAAACCGAAAAATGATACGGTACGCGAAAAGCAAAACTCGAAGGAATACCGAAAAATAATACGGTAAAGAATACGGGCGAAAAGCAAAACTCGCTAACTTTCAATACGCGAAAGAAAACCGAAAAATGATACGGTACGCGAAAAGCAAAACTCGAAGGAATACCGAAAAATAATACGGTAAAGAATACGGGCGAAAAGCAAAACTCGCTAACTTTCAATACGCGAAAGAAAACCGAAAAATGATACGGTACGCGAAAAGCAAAACTCGAAGGAATACCGAAAAATAATACGGTAAAGAATACGGGCGAAAAGCAAAACTCGCTAACTTTCAATACGCGAAAGAAAACCGAAAAATGATACGGTACGCGAAAAGCAAAACTCGAAGGAATACCCAAAAAATTATACGGTAAAGAATACGGGCGAAAAGCAAAACTCGCTAACTTTCAATACGCGAAAGAAAACCGAAAAATGATACGGTACGCGAAAAGCAAAACTCGAAGGAATACCGAAAAATAATACGGTAAAGAATACGGGCGAAAAGCAAAACTCGCTAACTTTCAATACGCGAAAGAAAACCGAAAAATGATACGGTACGCGAAAAGCAAAACTCGAAGGAATACCGAAAAATAATACGGTAAAGAATACGGGCGAAAAGCAAAACTCGCTAACTTTCAATACGCGAAAGAAAACCGAAAAATGATACGGTACGCGAAAAGCAAAACTCGAAGGAATACCGAAAAATAATACGGTAAAGAATACGGGCGAAAAGCAAAACTCGCTAACTTTCAATACGCGAAAGAAAACCGAAAAATGATACGGTACGCGAAAAGCAAAACTCGAAGGAATACCGAAAAATAATACGGTAAAGAATACGGGCGAAAAGCAAAACTCGCTAACTTTCAATACGCGAAAGAAAACCGAAAAATGATACGGTACGCGAAAAGCAAAACTCGAAGGAATACCGAAAAATAATACGGTAAAGAATACGGGCGAAAAGCAAAACTCGCTAACTTTCAATACGCGAAAGAAAACCGAAAAATGATACGGTACGCGAAAAGCAAAACTCGAAGGAATACCCAAAAAATTATACGGTAAAGAATACGGGCGAAAAGCAAAACTCGCTAACTTTCAATACGCGAAAGAAAACCGAAAAATGATACGGTACGCGAAAAGCAAAACTCGAAGGAATACCGAAAAATAATACGGTAAAGAATACGGGCGAAAAGCAAAACTCGCTAACTTTCAATACGCGAAAGAAAACCGAAAAATGATACGGTACGCGAAAAGCAAAACTCGAAGGAATACCGAAAAATAATAGGGTAAAGAATACGGGCGAAAAGCAAAACTCGCTAACTTTCAATACGCGAAAGAAAACCGAAAAATGATACGGTACGCGAAAAGCAAAACTCGAAGGAATACCGAAAAATAATACGGTAAAGAATACGGGCGAAAAGCAAAACTCGCTAACTTTCAATACGCGAAAGAAAACCGAAAAATGATACGGTACGCGAAAAGCAAAACTCGAAGGAATACCCAAAAAATTATACGGTAAAGAATACGGGCGAAAAGCAAAACTCGCTAACTTTCAATACGCGAAAGAAAACCGAAAAATGATACGGTACGCGAAAAGCAAAACTCGAAGGAATACCGAAAAATAATACGGTAAAGAATACGGGCGAAAAGCAAAACTCGCTAACTTTCAATACGCGAAAGAAAACCGAAAAATGATACGGTACGCGAAAAGCAAAACTCGAAGGAATACCGAAAAATAATAGGGTAAAGAATACGGGCGAAAAGCAAAACTCGCTAACTTTCAATACGCGAAAGAAAACCGAAAAATGAAATGATACGGTACAAAATAATTGTTGGCCGTGGAATAATTAGCGGCTGTGGGAGGGCGAAAACGTAGGGGGACAACCGCAACGGGTTCAAGAGGGCGAGCGAGAGAGAGACCGAGAGCGAGGGGAAAAAAGTTAGGGCACGGTCGTCGATCGGTCCACGGAAGCCACAAACTCACAAACACACAAACACACAAACATTGAGGATTATATATAAGCTTATATATAAGATAAGATTGTGAGGTTTAATTCTTTAGAACCGTATTTGACATGTATTCTGCTTAAAAAGGAATTGGGTTCTAAAAGGACTGGTCAGAGGGAAAAGACTGTACATTTTTTTCAAAATAAAAAAAAAGCAAGAAATCTCGTTAAATTTATGAACAATGTCTGTAAAAATAAACAAAGCCAAACCGTGTTGGAATACGTCTTAATTAGTAGGGAACGTGTTTCGTAAGTTTGGTACTAAAATTCAGAAGTTTGTTCTTCAGAACCGCATTCGACCTTGACAAGAGTGTTGGTGTTCATTAAGAATCCCTGGTTGTTATCCCCAGTTGGCCGATATCCCAACTCTTCTAATTTGACGACTGACGGAACACCCACAAGCTCCAAAAAGTCATAAATGGGCTCTACTTTGATGACGCTGACATCGACTGGGAGGCATTCTTTGCCAAGGACCACTTCCTTCTTAATGGGTAGGGTCACGGTTGGGTCCGCGTCAGGGTCGGAAACTTTGGGTTGTACGACGTGGGTGGAGTCGGGGTTTTCAGTGCCAAGGACCACTTCCCTCTTAACGGGTCGGGTCGCGGTTCGGTCAGAAAATTCGGGTTGTACGACGTGGGCGGAGTCGCGTTTTTTGGTGCAAGATTGAATTTGTTCATTTGTGACGCGTCGTAGCTGCACCGAGCAAGACCCAACTCCCCATTGACGACAAAGGCTCTTAATCAGCCGTGGTCGTGACGATTTTTGGTGTTGGGGATCTGGTTCGTGACTGGTCGAAGCGCCACTTTGGTTTGCAGAAAGACCAAGGATTTGAAAGTGATCACGGAGGTTTGTTTTCGTGGCGCAGTGCTCGTCGTAAATTGTGCACTTGTGTGACCTTGCTATCTGAGCGTTAGACGATTTATCGTGGTGAATAAAATTTATCTGGTATCTGGCCCGGTATCCGCGCTTTGTACATCCAGATGGTTCCTCTCTCGAGTGAGTTATTTTGTTGGCAATATGATGGGGTTTCTGTGTATATCTGTAACTAGACTTATCACATTGAGAAGGTTTTTCACCCGTGTTAGTTCTTTTGTGGGAAATCAAATTGGGTTTTCGTGCATATGCGTAATTGCATTGGTCACATTGAAAGGGTTTTTCACCCGTGTGAGTTCTTCTGTGGGAAATCAAATTGGGTTTTCGTGCAAATGCGTATTTTCATTGATTACATTGAAAGGGTTTTTTGCCCGTGTGAGTTCTTTTGTGGTCACTTAAATGGATTTTATGTGAAGATGCGTAATTGCATTGGTCACAATGAAAGGGTTTTTCGTGCGTGTGAGTTTTTTGTGATAAATCAAATCACCTTTTCGTACAGATGCGTAATTATATTCGTCACATTGAAATGGTTTTTCACCCGTGTGAGTTCTTTTGTGGTAAATTAAATTTAGTTTTCATGCAGATGCGTATTTACATTGGTCACATTGAAAGGGTTTTTCGCCTGTGTGAGTTCTTTTGTGGTAAATCAAATCGGTTTTCCGTGCAGATGCGAATATACATTGGTCATATTGAAAGGGTTTTTCGAGCGTGTTAGTTCTTTTGTGGATAATCAAATGTTGCTTTTGGTTCGTGGCAAAGACGCACTCAGTGCACTTGTGTTTCTTCTCTTCGTGGCTGCTCATTTTGCCAGTTTGAAACTTAAAGTTCTGCGCGAAGTCTCTTTTGGTTGATGAATCTTTCTCACTACTACGATTGGGAGGATTTGTAACGTTGCTTTTAATGCCTTAAAAAAAATTAAAGATTAGCAATCACGAAATGGATTCGGCGGTCACCCCTTCTGGAAGTGATGATATTAAATATTCTTCAGAGGAAAGTAGAGGGCAAATATCGGAAACAATATAATAGGCTTAATAATTAATTAATTTATAATTTAGTAAGGCACCAGTCGTTACATTTTGGTTGCTTTCAAAGTATAAATAAAATCAAATTCCAAGATGAGCAATCACGAAATGGATTCGGCGGCCACCCCTCCTGAAAGTGACGAATGAAATTAAATATTGTTGACTAACATCAGAGCAGCCAGGGAAATGCCTCGGAAATTTAATATTACTCTTTTCCCGAGAAATTTCATAAAACGGAACCAATGGAACGCGCCCGTGGTTTTTGAACTGTCGCAGAATGATGTATCATCAAAATAACATGAGTTTAATAAGAAATGGAATATTTGCCCCGAATAGGTTTATTATCTACTTCTGCTTTAACTTACTTCGCAGCATTAAGGCATTTTAAAAAGCTAATTAATACGGTGAAACAGAACTGCTTTTAGAACTGTGGGAGTAACCCTTTCGCCGTAGCGAGGGTTTGTGTTGCCCTGGGAAAATCTCTAAAATGGCGCCCTTTTTGCTTTAAAAATACCTAAAATGTAACTTTGTTCCTTGATCAAAAGGTTGCCAATCAATTGCTGGCGCCCCTTTTTTCTCTCCTCAAACGGAGAGCGTGGCCAAATGCATTGAGAAGCCTACGAGTAAGGAGTCCATATTATATGGTATCTCCGTGTCCATGATTTCCGTGAATCTTGGTTTTTATAAATAATATAAAGGAGGCGCCTCCTAATACTACAATCATTCCAAGGCCTAACAACCAAAACGTTTAAAAATTGTAATTTCAATAAAATTTCATTTTTAAAAGTTTATTTTCCCAAAATTTTTAAAATTATGGCATGTTTTCCATTGAGTTTACGCTGGGGTTGGGGCCAAGGTTGGTATGGGTTGGGGCTAAATAGGGGTGTGGGAATTCATGGGAAATTTACTTCACAAAGAAAATTACTCGTAATTCCTAAACGAAATAGCTCTACTACAAAATATTCTATATTACATTATTATAGGTAGGCGCAAGGTTAATACTTTCATTTAATTTTATTCTGTTATGAGGATACGTATGACCAAAATTAGATTTGAAATTTTTTGGAACTAAATCTCGGTCGCGGAAAAACCGTTCGTTTAAAAATTTGGAAAAGATATATTTTAAGGTGCAGTAGGGTATCGACGCGACGAAACAGAATAAATCTATGGGCGTAACTAGGGCGTAACTAGAGCGTAAAACATAAGAAATTGCTTTTAAACCTAAATAAAATTACGCTGATTTTAAAATATTGTTTAATATTATTACAAAGTTAGCATAAACAGTTAAAAGACTTATAATATATCATTTTAAAAATTTCCTAACCAATGTCTGGTTTGAGGAATTTTTCTATTTAAAATTGAACGATAAAACTTAATTATTTCTCATACGTTTTCCATTATTTAGCCAATTTTATGAAAGTTATATCGCTGCTTTCTCTGGTGTTAGTCAGCAATGTTTAATCGCATTCATCACTTTCAGAAGGGATAACCGCTGAATCCATTTCGTGATTGGTAATCTTGGAATTTAATTTAGTTTAAGCTTCAAAAGCAACTCTACAAATCCTCTCATTCGAATTCATGGTGATCCTGCAAACCAAAGTGGTGCTTCGATCGGTCACGAACCAGATCCACGACACCGAACACTGGCACGACCCAGGCAGATTGCGACTCTTGTCGTCAATGGGTAGTTAGGTCTTGCTCGGTGCAGCTACGACGCGTCACAAATGATCAGATTCAATCTTGCACCGAAAACTGAAAGTTAACGACCCTACCCATTAAGAGGGAAGTGGTCCTTGGCACTGAAAACCTCTCAGTCGATATCAGCGCCTTAAAAACAAGAGCCCCTTTATGACATCATGGAGGTTGTGGGTGTTCCGTCAGTCGTCAAATTAGAAGAGTTGGGATATCGGCCAAATGGGGATAACAACCAGAACACGAACACCAACACTCTTGTCAAGGTCGAATGCAGTTCTGTAGAACTATACTTCTGAATTTTAGAACTAAACTTTTTCTGTAATATTAATCTCATCTTTTTATTTGTTACGATCTAATTAAGACGTGTTATCAGATATATTTTTTGTTTTGAATCTTTTTTAAACATCGTTCATAAATTCGACGAGGTTGCTGGTTTTTTCTTATCAAATATTCGGTTTCATCCAAATAAAAGTGTTTACTGTGTTTTCCTTCAGATCAGTCCTCGTCGATATTTCGTTAAGACACTACCGCCATCCCAAAATTCTTTGCTGTGTAACTATTAAGCAGACAAGATTAGTTACTTACATTCGTCACTAAGAAATTAGTAAAAGACTTAGCCCGAAATTATTTAAAACGTTAATAGGGTATTTTTTGTAATTGAAATTTGATGAATCCGATCATGGAGGAAATACTGAAGGACACTTCTCGGGCTGCCTTCTTCCACGCTGTCTCCAAAGTTTGACTGCTGTATCGAGGCAGATTTATCTCACTGGGGGGAAAACCAGTGTTCGGGGGTAAAAACGGACTATTCAGGGGCAAGAGAAGTGATAACTCTCGAAACACTGTTGCCCTCTATTGGCGAATTTCAGAACTATTATAAATAAAATCTTGTCTGCTCTCGAGATAAATATTCAAACATTTAATTTTACGTTTTTAATAAAGGTATAAAGTGTTTTTTTAATTACCTACCGGTTGTTAAATCGCCAATAGACCTTTAAAAATCGCACGCTGGCTTGTTTTAAATGCACGTGGAAATTCGGTGGTCACGTGACGTTTTATTTGCCCCTGAAGTCGAAGTCAGCGCGCCCTTCTGAGATAATCGCGAATAAACCCCATCTCTAGTTGCTACGAAGCGTAAGCGGGAAATGAAAAGCGGCCCGAGAAGTGTCCTTTAGTAATTCGTCCATGATCCGATGATTCAATGATTATTTACTTTGTTTCGCTAAAGTTTTTATTATATCCATTATTATGGGACTTTTAGAGGTTGGATTGCCACTTTATAACCAGTAATTAGGTTGGGAAAATGCGAAGCTAGCAACTTTTTGATATTATTATATACCGTAAGTACTGTCTTAGTTTTCCACAAAAGGCTTTGAACCTTTCAGCTTATTTTCCGAACGAGACGCAGACGAATCAGATAGATTTGCTATCGTACAGGTGAATTTCCCGTGACGTTAGCTTAAAAATACTCGTTTCATCTTCTATTCCCGCGGACTTTATTCGACAGAAAATCTTTTATATATACCTGTATATCAAAGCAACAAATCGAAATATATTCCGCAAGTGTCAAATTCAGCTAGCCCTGAGAAGTCGTAGTTTATAGCTCCTTAACATGGCTTTGACAGTTCTTCATTTGTCAGTCGACGATGCTTGGAAACCGAATTTCTTTTATCCATTTCAAGAAACTAGCAAATTAAAATGCTGCTTTTTTTCGCATAGACTGTTATAAAAATTAGTGAAAATTTCTTTCAACTATTTGCAAAGGCTAATTAACCAATTGAAAATGTTGCCTTGAACTAGCCCTACGTCATATTAATAACGACGTTTGTTTCGTCGTCTTCCCAGAGTCGTAATAGCAAAGACAGCAAAAGTACTTAGATAGGCGGCCAAAATAATCGGCCAACGCAGCGACCAGTTCTAGAACGTGGCCCACGTCTTCCGCTAAGCCTTGGAGGGAAATCGACCTAAACGAAGAAGCTGAGGTAGCCTACCTGTGATTTTGGCAGGGGGTCACATATTTACACTAAGGAGCTAACGTTTATGAAATTAGGGGTAAAGCTAATTGGTCTTAAGAAATATCAATTTAACGAACTATATCCGTTTTGCACCAAGACTCCCGCTACGGTCTATATGTTGATGGCATCTTTCAACGAATTGGCTGTAAATTCGAAGAGCAGACGGAAATAGTGTTGCCATGGTTTGAGGAGCGAAAATCCCACAGTCCAGTTACGGAAATTTTCAGCCAAACCCCCAAAACGTTTTTAGCCACGATCCCTCCCTAATCTCAGTGGAAAACATACCAATATTTTCTACTTTCGTAGGCTAGCGCAGAATAAAAAATTATATTTAAATATAAAATTCTAATATCTGAAGGCGATATAAAATACATACATAGTGAAATGTGTGTTTTTTTTTTCGGAAATAGTTATTTTTCTAAAAAAATTAAAAATAAATTTTAAAGATAAAAATTCCCCAAAATCCAGCTTAATAACTCACTAAAAATCGCACAGTGTGGGAGTTATCCCACACATTGGTAACACTGGACGGAAAAGAGTTCGTTATCTTGGGGAAAAATTATATTAGCAGTGCTTCCAGCCATTTTAACGGCGTTGTTTTCTCTAATTTCCCACAGGCAAGTGCCTTCTTTCGTCGCAGTCGAGGGGTCCGACACTCGTCTAAAATGCGTACGAAATTTGAAAATCTTCAAATCTTGTCGTCCAGATTTGAAGATTTGACTGAAATTTCATAAATTTACAAAATTTGCAGAATTTCAAAATTTTATATGTGATTTGCAAATATCAATGAGATTTGATAGGAATTTGGAAATTTTAACGAGATTTGATAAGGATTTGGAAATTTTTACGAGATTTGATGGGGATTTTAAAATTTTCATGATATTTGGTCGTGATCGTCATTTTAATATTTCATTAATTTGACTGTTTTTCGAAAATCTATAGCTCTTTCAAACCGTTTTCGTCAAAGTATCTAGTGTTAACGCGACTCAAGTCGTATTAACACTAGAGACTTTGAGAACCGTTTTCGATCGTTTTGAGAAATCAAAATTAATTTTGAAAAGTATAATTTCATTTTTCAACGATCACTCTATTGAAGTGGCTCCAAAACGGTCGAAAACGGTTCTCAAAGGCTAGTGTGAACCGCGTTAATTATCTTCAAACCGTTTCAAAGGGCTTCGAAATCGTTTTCGTGACGTAACACCGTCCTTCCAAAGTGGTCCAAAACCATTTCGAAATCGTTTCCAACGTGTGACCAAAGCATATGAGAAACGCAAATTTTGATTGTAATTAGGAAACTTACTGCAGTTAGATATTTAAATTTGAAATTTATATAATTTTAAAGCAACGAAGACAAAGTATTTCTTTAAGGGATATCTAAGCTTTTGAATATCCAAAGGTGTGTTAAGAGGCCAATTTTATTGAATTACTAATCAATCTAAAAGTGGGTATTACTCGGTTTATTATTACTAAAGGGTAGTCAATCAACATTTCGATATTACCAACATGTCCGGGATTTTACCGAAATATTCAGGTAGTATTTTTTCGATAGACAAGAGTGTAACAGTACCTTTAAATTGGTAAATTTGACGAAATATCTTTAATTCTGGACCGAGCGAGAAACAAAAAGACGTACGACGGTCAGAATACACACAATCCTTCTAATGTGTTCAGTTTGTTTGAGCTATTCACAGCAACCTGCAACGCCGGTATCACAACCAATATATATCCACGGTCACACATAATTGTATTTACACTTAATTGTTACTTCTAGTCATACTTTGAAAACATCGAAGATTCCTTCGATCAGGGTCACTCTTATTTTTTTACTTCTAATCCCACTTATTTTTTACTACGAGTCAGCCGTTGAGTGTTACACTTATTACTTCTGGTCATACGCCGAAAAGTAGGTCGATCAGTGTCATAAGTAATTGTTACTTCTAGTCATACATTGAAAGCGCGGTGCACTCTGAACGGCCTTGAAAAACGCTAGAGGGAAACGGGCGCTTAGACCTCTATAAACACGCGGATTTACAATATTGAAAATTGCGGGGTCCGTATACGCTGAACAAAAAACCTTACTTAGAATAAAAATTAAGGAACGTATTTGCAACTCTAGGTTATAAGTAAACTACAGCTATTCAAAAATATAACTTTCATGGAAATCGGACTTAAATTAAGGAACTGTATGTAGATTTTTAGGCCCAAATATAAAACCACGTAAATTGGCGTTCCGTAAATTACCCTGAAAACTCTACTTAAATGTAATATTTACTGATATAACTGAAGTTGTAGGTCCGCTGAATCCTAACCTATACAATACATTTTTTTTAACGTTATCGGCCTTAATTTTACTGAAAATATCTACCACATAAAGCGAAATCACCGAAAATAGTAAATTGGGCAAATGCCCAACTTCTTGGGATCCGATTTGAAAACTTTATGAAAGGCTATCAATGGCAATCTATGTACATTCGAACGAGATATCATTGACTCTTTTAGTTATAACCGTTGAAGAAGTATGCGCGACACGGTGCCACCGGCGGCAACGGCTACACTGTACGTGAGACTAATACACACAATCCCAAGGAGTTATAATTCATAAAGCGGAAATGTATGATAAAATGGATATCTTAAGAAACCACGTAAAACTTAAAGGTTTATATATTTATATTGCATATTGAACAAGATTATATATTCGATACTTGGCACGTTTCAATCTAATATCCTTCGCAAAGACAAAATTACCATCTAAATTTAAATGCATTAATACTAACTCGATTATTATCGATAATATAACTTACAACCAGCTAAGATTATACAATGTTAAACCAAATAAAAACCTACTTAACTTGCTGTATTTTAGAGTATATCATAGTGTTAGGTATAATTTACGCTAACATTAGAAGTGTAAAATCAGTTTTACACATTTATTTTCAGCATTTAAATGTAAAAGTACATATTTTCGCGTTAGTCGCAACTTGGATTAAAAATAGAAAATTATGATTATCTCGATGGGTAATGTTTTTGGCCTCTGAACTAGCAAAGGAACCGGAGTTGTATTTATTTAATCAACGTAGACATAGTTTAATAAGTTATAACTGATAACGATACCGTACAAATAAATCTAATTAATTTTAGAGACTTGTATTTATGCGTAATGTATAAGTCTCCTGATACTTTAGTAGCCGAATTTATTAATATTTTTGAATGAACTATTGGAGAGTTAGGAAATTTTGCAAGTAAAAAACTTATAAAATTAGGAGACTCTAATTAAAGACCAGAACGATGCAAAAAAGTAATAAGTTAATTTGACACAATTTGTACAACGCCCAACAAGAGTCACGGGCTCTCCGGGTGAAATCTGTTTTTATAATTTATCGAACATAAGTCCCAATCATCAATTACATTTATACAACTTAACTGATCACTCAGTAATTAACTTCCATATTAAAACCTGATGTAGCGTGAGATGAAAGCATCAGCAAGCACATGATAGGATATTTACAAAGTTTATTTACAATCTGAAGATAACCGAATACAATGAATGTCGGGGCAAAACTGCGCGTCAATCAACACGGACCATTGGTTTATATACATTGAGATAAAACATAACTGATTTACATGTGATTAAAAATACGTAATCGCTTGTCTTTTCTTATCTCGCCAACCGCGATATAACATCTTCCTCCCGGTTAAAGATTCGAGTGGCCTCACAGGATCAATCGCTGAGGTTTGTGTTTGATTCTGGATGAACGTCTTGGAACCGTCTGACTAGGTGTCTCTGAAGCCGTGGCCGGTTTATTAAGGTCAACCAACTGAGAATGAGCTTCGAGTGAAGTTTGACCGGGCTTGACCATTCGGCTGTTCCTAGCGACTTGTTCGTTGGTATGACCATCTTCCACTTGGGTTTTATTTGCGGAGGCGTTGGTTCGTGGTCGAATCTGATCTACGTGACGTCGCATCGTACCGATTGGCGTAGAAACGGAAAGCATCGTGTTTCCAAACTTTGATGACACTAAACCTTCATACCATTTGGGGACCCTTGCCGTAGTTCCTGATCCAAACTGAATCTCCTTGGCTGAAGGTAAAGTTCACGGCCAAGTCTTTCGTGTCATTCACACCTCGGCGTTGTGTACCAGGTTTTAGAAGGTCGAACGTGCTTCTTAGCTCACGGTTCAGGAATAGGTAAGAAGGTGATTTTCCTTCGCTGTTCGGCGTACGTCTGTGACTAAGAAGGATTTTAGATAAGCGATTTTTCAGTGTACCTTCTGTGATCTTCAACAGGCCATGCTTCACGGTGGAAACCGCTTTCTCGGCAAATCCGTTTGAGTTGGACTGATACGGCGCTATGGTTAAGTGACGAATTCCGTTAGCTCTGGTGAATGTGCAAAATTCTTCACCCGTAAATGTAGTCCCATTGTCCGTAACCAGATATTGCGTTAATCCATGTCGAGAAAAAATGTCCCGTAGGATCTCCACCGAAACTTGAGAGGTGGAACCATCTGTGGGATACGCTTCAATCCAGTTCGAGTAGGTGTCTTGAAATATTAGTATCATCTTGCTTGAAATTTGTCCGAGATAGTCTACGTGAACTCTCTCCATCGGTTTTGATGTCATCGGCCAGGGAGTCTGGGTTCGAGGAGGCATAGAGGCATTGACATTTAGCACAAGTGGCTACGATCTTCTCGACGTCTGAGTCGAGACCCGGCCACCAGACCGTGGATCGGACTTATCTTTTGGTTTTGGTGACTCCCATATGACCTTCATGGGCATCACACAGAATTTTTGATCTAAAGGGACTTGGAATGAACATCCGGTTGTGCCACACGATCAGTCCGTCGTCTACTGAGAGTTCCAGCCGTCTGTGGGAGAATGGTTTAAGTTCTGGAGAAGGGCAAGACCGAGGCCATCCTTCTCTGATGTAGTGGACTATGCGAGACAAGAACTGGTCTGAAACGATAGCTTGTCGAATGTCCGAGGAAGTGATGGGACCAGAGCAAAAGGCTTCCAATAAAATAACTTGTTCTTTAGGTGGTGGTGGTGGTTCACAAGTGGTCGTTGGACTGGGCAGAGGTAAGCGGCTAAGAGCGTCCACATTGCAGTTCTTGGAGCCTGGACGATGTTTGATCTCGTAGTCATAGGCTCCCAGTAAAATGGCCCATCGCTGGATTCGTGCTGCGGCTGTTGTTGGGGTCTGATTGTCTGCAGAGAGTAATTTAGTTAGTGGGTTATGGTCAGTGAGTAGCGTGAATCGTCGTCCCAGGAGGTAGTCTCGAAACTTGGTGACTCCGAAGACTAATCCCAAAGCCTCCCTCTCTATTTGACTGTAGTTCCGTTCCGCCTGGGTCAATGTGCGAGAAGCAAACGCAATTGGACGGTCCACGCCAGTACCTTCAACATGTGATAGTACTGCTCCCAAGCCTGAAGGTGACGCAAATGTGATCGGCTTTTGTTGGTGGTAGTTGACAAAAACGGAAGAGGAGGTGAGGATTTGCTTGGCTCGTAGGAAGGATGCTTTCGCCGAGTTGCCCCATTTCCAATGAGTGTCGGTTTTAAGTAGTTTGTTAAGAGGATTCGATAATTCTGACATGTGCGGATTAAATTTGGCATAATAAGTGACAAGGACAATAAACGATTTTAACTCGGAAACGTTGGAAGGCTCCGGTGCTTCCAAGATTGGCTATAAATTCTTAGTGGTCGGATGCAGACCCTCGGCGTCAAGAACGTTTCCAAGGTACTGCACGGAATCCACGAGGAACTGGCATTTGCTTCTTCGCAATTTGACTCCGGCGTTCTTCAAACGTGCGAGCACTGCCTCCAAAGTTATCAAATGTGCATCATCCGATCGTCCCGTCAAGAGGATGTCGTCCTGAAAAACGCTCACTCCTTGGATACCATTAAGTACCTTCTCAATTTGACGTTGAAAAACGGCAGCTGCTGAGGACACCCCAAAAGGCAATCTGGTGTAGCGGAGGAGCCCTTGCTGCGTATTCACGACAATGAGGTCTCGGGACTCTGGGTCGAGATCCAATTGGTTGTACGCATCCTTTAAGACGATTTTGGAGAACTTTGTCCCACCATTACATTAAGATTTGCAAAGAGGTCACTTATCTTGGGTAAAGGATACTGTTCTGTTGACGTGGCCGGGTTGGCAGTGAGTTTGAAATCCCCGCAAATACGAATCGTGCCATCGCTTTTCAGTATGGGGACATTTGGCGCCGCCCACTCCGAGATGGTAACCGGCTCCAGTATCCCTTCTCGCTTGAGTCGATCGAGTTCCGCCATGACTTGGTCGCGGTACGCAAACGGAACAGAGCGGGCTTGGTAGAATCAAGGTTTAACGTCAGGCTTACGATGAAGGTGAACTTGGGTGTATTTTATTAGTCCCAACCCGGGTGAGAACAGCTGTTGGTTGTTGTTAAGAATTTCTTGCAAGCGGGATTCCGCAGTCAGGTGGCATACGGAGGTGCTTATGTCCATGGTCGGTTGTAACGTCAACTGCAATGCGTTGATCCAATTGCGACCGCAAAGACTTGCTCCGTCGAGCTCCACAACTACAATTGGTAAAGTTTTAGTAATATTTTGGTACGAAACTCTGACCTGAACGTATCCTTTGACAATAACTCTAGCGCCATTGAACTGCTGCAAATCTTTTCTCGCTGGTCGTAAATCTTGAAGTGAAGTTCTCTCGCGTAAGCGATTGTACGTTTTAAACGAAATGACAGTGTACGCTGCTCCAGAATCGTGTTCCATGAATAGTTTCTCGTTATCGATTAGAAATTCATAGATGTATGGCTTTGGTGCAGGCTCAAGGGTTTTCAACTGGAAAATGTCATCATACTCGGTTGGGTGATTCTGGTTGCCATGCTGTTCGACGGGTTCATAGAGAAATTGAATTCGGGAGTTACGGTGACCATCACGTTCTTCCGGTCGAAAGGGTTTTTTGTTTTTATCTCGCTCGGCGGACAAGCATACCCTCACAATGTGACCAGTTTTCTTGCAGTAATTGCAGATAGTGTTTTAAAACCACTTGTCGGCCAAATGATCAACACTACAGCAACGATAACAGCTCTGATCGAACCTGTTGGATTTCGAGCCCTGTCGATCATCATTCTGTGAACCTCTGGGGTTCCGTCACCCCTCCTACTGGTTAACTTTCCGGATCGATGGTCTCTTGACTTCATCACGTTCATGGAGTCGTCTCTCAGCGTAGGAACTGGTTTGGCTTTTGAATTGAGATCAAGTACATTTATAGCAGTGGCTTCCATGCTAACCGCAATTTCGATGGCTTTCTTGAGAGTGAGGGCTGAAGCTGGCTCAGATAGCAGTCGAGATTGAATGGATTCATTCTGGATTCCTCCCACTAACCGATCTCGAAGCTGATCGTCCAAGTTCGTCCCGAAATTGCAATGTAAGGCAAGTTGACGCAATTTTGCTACGTACGTGGCAACGTTTTCTCCAGGCGCTCGGTTACGTTGATGAAAATTGAGCCGTTCCGTAATCTGTGAAGGAGCCGGACTGTAGTGGTCGCTGAGAGCTGTGATCAATTCTTCACACGTCTTACCCGTGGGTTGCAGAGGACATAGATTCTTGAAACAGGCATACGTTTTGGGACCAAGTAATGTTAAGAACGTTGCTCGTTTTTTTGCCGCATTAGCAATGAAATAATGTGTCAATCGCTCCGCATATAGAAAACCATGACTCTTCGATGTCGTCGAATTGCTGAAATACTCCCGTGGAAGGCATAACGTAAGGCAGGAAGAAAAGCAGTAGTACGTACTATAGTGGCAAGTAGTTGAATCCCACGTGGTAGTAGCAGTTATTCGTATCCGATTCCCGTCGCCATTGATATAGCGTGAGATGAAAGCATCAGCAAGCACATGATAGGTTTTCTTAACAATGTATAAAGAGTGAACAAATCAAAAAATTTACAACATAGCGGACGAAAGGCAAGCATCAATATCAAGAATTAGTTCCTTAAAACGATGTAGATGTCAGCATTACCTAATCACGGGACCATTTCAACCTCCCGACTTTAAAGTTTTCTTTCGTTCTCGCAAAATAAAAACACTAGAGAAAATTACTGAAACTGTCCGTATAGTGGTACTCGAACTTTTCTGTACATAATCGATAGGTGGCGGTCCGACTACTGAAACTGTCAAATTACTGAAAGCAGACAAGTTGTTGACTGCAGTGACGTAATTACTGTAGTCAACAACTTGTCTGCTTTATTTAATTATGGTTTTAAGGTAAAAGAGTAAATTTAAACAAAGTAGATAATGTATTTCGATCTAAACAATATATTTGATACACTGCGATTCTAATATTAGCCATTCTCTTTGAAATGTTTTATGGTTGTACAGAGGATTTTAACTCAGTAAAACACTTAGGACGCGCCAGGTCTAGCATATTACTTCAGAGCACATAACTTGTCGATAAATAAGTCCAGTTTATGACGTTTATGGGAATATAATTACCGATCTTGCCCGTTATTTGATTTCATTACTTTTATGACCTAGAGTAATATAGGACGTGACGTTTTTGTTTAAAGGACCGTGCAATTTTTAACCGAATGGTTTTTGGGTTGATTTTACGCCTTTTTGTTTATAACAATAGCAGTGAAGTTATTATAATACCTTCAAACGTAACAAAGCGGAAATAATATTTATAAACAAAATTGGAAATTGAACTTTCACCTATTTAAAATATTGAGAACTGCCTAGCTCTTTCGCCAACATTGTGTACGTTTAGATATTGTTTACGTTAATTTTTTGAAAACGTGACGTCATTTTGCTCTTTAATTCATTTTTTAATGTTAATAAATAAGCTTGTACGATTGTTATAAAACTATACACGTTTTAAACTGTGTTTATTACTCATTGGCATCGTTTACCGCCCTCTGGTGGCACACTGCCCACCCTGACACTGGCGAGACACTTCGAACTCACTGCACCTCTTTCACTCAGAAACAACCTATAAATCAGTAACATTCGAATGTTTAATATATTGCCGTAGGACAAGATCTGTAATTATATTCTCATAAACGTCATAAACTGGGCTTATTTATCAACAAGCCCTATGGCGGACAACCCCCACCCTGACACTCGCAAGACTATTGTTATCGAACTCAGCGCCCCTTTTTACCTACAATCCACCTATAAATATCTTGGAGTAGAGAAGTATTCTGGAGTGGAAAAGTCGGGCGCCACCTGCGGCTTTGTAAAATTCCCATCATGCTCTTTTTGGTCGGACGTCATCAAGCCAGAATGATGGCAGATAAAGCTGACGTCCGACCAAAAACCGGTTTAACCGGGGTAGTCTGGGTAATTCTAACAGCAATAGGCGGGTAAGGACGTTCTTATTACCGCTATGGGATTTTCCACTCCAGAATACTTCCCTGCTCCAAGTAAATATGTTGCATACATAGTTTCCAAGTATATCCGTCATAGCGGGCATTTTAACCTTTAAGACTATTTTTTCGAACACAGCGCCACTTTTTCACCTAGAATCAACCATCAAACCTTTTGCATTAATTTTTTTAAATCGCTGATCGCTCCGGTTTAGTACTTCTTATGTGTTTATTGCTCCATGGTTTCGTTATCGACTCGCTGAACTGTACATTTGTCACCATAGCTCGAGAACTATACTAGATATGAACTTCTCCTTCGGCAGGAGCTTAATTTGAAACTGTATACGAAATTTCATTTAAATCGGTTCAGTAGTTTTTGCTGTAGAGTGGTCTGCGAGGAGAAGATGGAAGAATAGGAAGAAGAAGAAGAAAAATTAAGCCTTACTTTGCCCCATTACCACGAAACGTCGCCTCAACCCTGTTCGATGGAATTCGTATATGTTTGTCGCGTGCTTGTAACCTTTCAAACGATACATCACTTGTTTTGATACGTTCTATAGTTTTTGAGATACGAGGGGGTAAAATCGGCTTCATTCTGCCTCTACTCTACCGGCCCTTGCATAGGGACTACCGTCCCTTTTGATGAACATCGACTAAGCTTATCTTATGAGGAGGTCTATCTTAAAAAGTAATTGCTCGTTGGATAAATTATCCAATAAATAAAGTAGACATATCCTTTCAGTTAAAAACTAAAAAAAAACTTATTTAATTCGTTTTCGTAATGTGTAATTTGTTTTTTCAAATAAATATTGAATCGGTTAATCTATTTGTTTTATCCGATTATTTATTACGCTGGAGGTCACGTAGATTGGTAGAAATCACTCGTAAACTCAACTCCAAAACAGACGGTTTTCGGTTTAGTCTCTTTTCTCTAACGGAAGCATGGCAGGCACTTCTAGACTGCGAAGTGACGTGTGGAAACATTTTAAAGTGTCGCTTAGATCATCCGAAGATGGTAGTTCAAAATACAAAGTGGCTCAATGCCTCTACTGCGCGGAGTAAGTAAAAGCAAAATGATATACTTCTTATGAGAAAGGTATACATCGCTCTGTACTGAGACCATGGACTTATTAAAGTGCTTCGTACAGGGACGACCATTTACAATGGCCGATTTCCATGTTGAACTCTCAAAGATGGTTATTAAATACAACAGTGGCGTAGCAATAGGGCGGCCTGGGCGAAAAATTTCACGGGCCTCGGATCTATCGGGAGAAGACGTCGTACCTATGTATATGGGCCCAAAAGAAATATTTGCCACGGGCCCATCTAATCATTGCTACGCCACTGAAATACAACCTCTTTTTGAACTCTTAATTCCTTCAAAATTTTAATTTTGGTCAAAACGCCACAAAAGAAAACGTGCCTAGTTTCACTTTCGCTATTTTTTATCTTCACCGCCAGAACTCGCATTTAAAAATCAGCTGACGAAAGTGTTTGGAAACGGTGTCACTGTTACAGTGCGAAATTTAATATAATTTTACACGCTGACGTTTTGTACTCGCAACATACACGCTCAGGTCTCACCTCGCTGGTTATTCATGATTTTCCGAAATTAGTTTCGGAATATTAGTTAGTGCGGGTTGATAGTACGCGCGCAGGTACGGGTAAGGTCTTCCATTTTTCCCATAAGGAATGATACCTTCACGATCAGAGAGGGAAACAAAGGGTGCGAACAGGTTCCTTACAAACATAATTGGACGAGTCCCAGTGTACGGTACTAGGCCCGCGGGCTGCGTTCATCTCGGGCCGGAACCTTATAGGACGGCCATGGCAAGAGAATGGATAGGATCAAGACTACGGCTTTGGCGCTATTTCGGGCTGCTTATATCGGGTGCAGAGCTGTAAAATTACCATAGACATTACGGTGGGGAAAAATTGTATTAACCTTGCGTAAAATATTTGGTCGTTATTAAATAGAAGCTGATGCATCAATCCAGTGGCGTAGTGAATGTTTCTGGCATCCGGGACAAATAGCTCTTTCGCTGTTGGGGTCCCATATCTTAAAATATATCCAGCCCTATTTGATCGTTTCACATAATCAAATAGATATAGTTAATTCACTATTTACAATGGTTTGTATAAAACCGTGAAATGAGTAGGATTTTAATCTTAAATACACCAATTATAGCCGATCATCTAAGTTATAAGATTTGCCAGATAAACATTTTTGTGCCTCGTGTAAAATCAGACCAAATCTTTTGCCTCTATATACAAAAAAGTAAATAATCACATAAGTAGTATTTGAGGGGCTGATCACTCCCCGTAATTGGTGTACAAACCTTTAGCTTTGACTGTACTAAAATGATTACATAATTGAGTACAGATTTTGCACTACCAAAGGCTGTACTCATTTTCATATTTATGTAGTCGGTGTACAGATTATCAGAGTGGTTAGCCCCTCGGTAGTATTTTATAACGGTGTCTATAGTAGCAGCTACGCGGTAACTTTATTATTATCAACCCCGTTGTTCACATTTTGCGCATTGGCTAAACCGTACACTTTGAACCATAGGAATATGGAAAACATCATCAGCGAAGCTTGTTAGATTTTTAAAGATACGCAATAAAGACTGTGCCCATAGGGCCTCTACTAGAGGCCCGCTTAAAATGGTATTCTCGCTCAAAGCCCACGGCTCACGAAAGGAATAAACCCCAAGAATATATACACGCAAAACTTTTTAAACTGTAAAGGGTCACTGTGTATGTTTCCAAAGTGTTGGTGGTCAGGTGTGGGCTTTAGGTCCATTGAAATCTGCCTCGAGACAAGAGTCGAGCGGCGTAAATTAAATTCTTCAATAAGAAGAGTGATAAATATAATTAACTTTTGATAAGACTTTCCTAAGTGGTAATATATTGAGAAAAGCTATAAACATTATTTTAACTACGCAAAGCACGTCATATAGTGAGGGAGCGAAATCGGGCTTTAGCACTGGGAATTTAAAATATCATATTCGAAAGAAGCATCCTAAATCCACAGAAGTAAGTATTTTCTTGATAAGTGGCGAAGGAAAGAATTGAAATTATGATTTAATCACTTAAGAAAGCTGACTTTACGATTGCCTACGTGCAGTGGCGTAGCTACGGTACACCAAACTCTGAGACTGAGGGGATTTTACTTTTAGGGGGCACTGCCGTTTCCGTTTGAATATTTGAAGTATTTTTTAAAGAATTAAGACAATGAAAGGAGAACTTACAAGGAGAGTACCCGAGGTGTTTATTGCCGATTTTGTTCAAAGTCGGGCGTAATGTAGACCTATATGAAACCCCCCGGTATAAAATTTTAATTTAAATGAAAACATAGATTTAAGTGTTTTGCGTGGTTAATTTGAATTTAAAACATGGATTTGAGTGTTTGGACGTCATGGAATATTCGTTGTTAAAGTAACGTAGAATGGAAATATTTTTATACTTCATTTTAATATCATTGTAGTACTTAAATATGCTTGGCACTTGAACCTATATCACGAGTATTTCTTAAAACGAACATACATCTAAACTCGACTTTTAATGCAACAAAATACAATTCCAATATTCAAATATTTAAAAATACTTAATTAATGTACTAACAAGGAGAGTACCCGAGGTGTTTATTGCCGATTTTGTTCAAAGTCGGGCGTAATGTAGACCTATATGAAATATGAAATTTCCCAAAAGGAGACGTTGCACTACCCATTCGATTTGCTATGGCAACCGAAAATGTTTTTAATCACTTAAAACAATAAAATCTCCATTTAAAAAAGGATGGGATTTTCTCGGTTTCACAGCTACGAAAATTTTGAAAAAATTTGAAAATCACGAAATGTGTAATTTGGACCACATTTAGGTAAATTTCATCAAATTTGGGTAAATTGAAACCTTTTTAAGGTAAATTAGTAACAAATTTTGGGTAAAATAAGGAAAAAATCTTATTTTGGTTGTAAGTGGTCAAAAACATTTTCAGTTGCCATGGCAAATCGAATGGGTAGTGCAACGTCTCCTTTTGGGAAATTTCGTATTTCATATAGGTCTACATTACGCCCGACTTTGAACAAAATCGGCAATAAACACCTCGGGTACTCTCCTTGTTAGCGAAGTCCCGCGTAGGGGACCCATATTTGTATTCACGCCACTGCCTACAATAATAATCGGCTAATACCCAAGGCACCACCTTAGGCCTAAGCGACTTTTAAAGCCTTTAATTCAGGTGACCGTCGGAGGGTGGTGGCAAGCCACGCGAGCCAACAGCTCCCTGCACTAACTACTGCCGTTAACCTCAACAAGTTTTTATGGAAGGGGAAACCGAAGAGCTCGAGGGAAAACCCCTTAAACCAGTGGGGATAAAACTTTCAAACTCAACGCGGAAGGAGTTGTTCCGAGTTTTCACCCAGTGCCACAAGCTGGGATCGAACCCGGCTACTCTTGCTAACCACTCCCCCACCCCACCTTATTACAAGTTTAGCTTAAACGACATTTTTTCCGCTTTCAACTCCGCACCGCCACCGGGGAACAACCTTATGATTACATTTAAATTGGTGTTACAATTATAGCCTGGTACCCTTGAAGTGGATGGTGCGAAAATGAATTTGTATAAATGGATTATTCGAAAAGACAAACCATTTGACGTAGCTGAAGATCCGACGTTCCGAGATCTTTTACAATCTATTAACCCTAACAATACCATGGTTGCTGACAGTCTAACTCTAAGTGCTAAGACAATAAAAACCGAGTTAATTAAATTACACGCACTTGAAGCAAAGAATATTTCCGAATTTTGCAAGGTAAGATAGTATTATCATAAACAAAAGTTTAGGGGTATATATTTTTTCTTAACAGAGTATTTCAAGCGAAATCTCTTTTACGTTGGATTGTTGGACGTCACCAAATCGAATTCCATTTCTGGGTATAACTGCCCATTGGATTTCTGAACACTGGGTCTTAAAAAGTATTCTACTTGGATTTGTACATTTTCCGTCAAGGCATACAGGTGTGAACACTTGTGACAGGTTTTTGGAATTGCTTAATGAAAGACAAGTTAGCAAGGTATGCCGCGTTCGCCATCTAAATTCGTAGGTAGAATGTTTTTAACAATCGCGAACGTTATAACTTTGGCAGGTTTTAGCTATTACGATGGACAATGCCTCAAATAAGGAGACATTTACCAAGGAGCTCATGTCTTACATATTTCTGTCATTGCAATTCTGGACCACCTCAAATCCAAAGCAAAACGTAATTGTGAAGAAGAATACGGACCTGAATATTCGGAGCTTTTGTACTCAGAGAACGACTCAATTGGTAGTACAGTAACTAAAGTAAAATAAAATAACACCACTAACGCGCGAGGGTGTAAGCCAATTGCCAGCTTTAAAGATACCAACAACCGAAAGTTACAATGTTAGTGGTCTAAATTATGATAATTTAAATTGCGAAAAAGAAATGATGGGAAAGGCGACTTGAAAACGTAATGCCCTTGAACCAAAAGCAAATGAAAATAAGTTATCGGATAGCATTAACTTTAAAATTAGACGCATTTCCCCTATACGTCTCTCTCTTTCACGGTTTTAAATTCCCACTGGGCCTACCGAAAGCGATAAATTGCCTTATATATACTAGCTAATAGTAAAACCGGGGTGAATACGGTTTGGCAGCGACGAAACCTCCCCACGAGACAGCCGCGTCTGAGACTTCTTTGCACCCATCAAAGCTAACTCTTAGTCAAATGCCGCGCGTAGAGACGTTTCCGCCTAGGAATCACCTTACCAAAGAGCGGTTGGAGGATGACACCGATGAACGGCTCGACGTTAAATCTCGCCACTCCGATTCCGCATTAGGAAAAATGCCTCTTTTAAAGTTCAATCTCTTCGATAACTCCAGTTCATTTACTTCTGCTTGAACGTTAAGAACTCTGCTCGTATTGTAGCCTTTGCGGGTTTTCTCGAACAGGATACATATAGTAGATCATATTTTTAGGTTTAACTTAAAGTAATATAACCTCTTGCATTTCTGACGGTCCACATTCGACCCTACAAAGTTAATGTTTTTTCCGAGATTTTCGGTTTCCCTTTCCCATAAAAACTTGCTGAAGTTAACTGTACTAATAATAATAATAATAATAATAATAATAATAATAATAATAATAATAATAATAATAATAATAATCTAGGCTTGTAATAGTGAAGGGAGATGACGTTTAGCTGGCGTGGAATGAAGGGCTTTCCACCACCCTCCTACGATATACAACCTGGCCACTCGTTAAAAGGTCTTTTAAGTTGCAAGATGGCTTAGACTTGTTGTGGTGACTAGGGTATTATTATTAAGTCCTTAATGGTAATAGGATTATTTGCAGATAAGAGCAGCGGTTGTAAAAATTCGCTTATCATATTTAAAAGAAGAAGCTTTACGGCTTTTAATTAAATCTTTTGAGTTGGGTGAAGTTAGTGTAATATTAGATGTGAAGACCCGCTGGAATTCTACGTATCTGATGCTAGAAAGAGGCCTACATTTAAAGCCGGTAAGTATAACGATAGTTTGTATAGTATATAACATACGAATCTGGGCTACAAAGGGATCACGCCCAAATATGGTGGAATGGTCTTCGTTTAGTTTTTCTTTGCAGCTCTTCAGTCACAAGTTCACAACACTATATATTGAATTATGTATTAGCAGCAGTTAAATTACGAACGTTTGTCTCAGGGGCATGCCAACGTTTTTACTAGAGCGGGGGCAAAATAATATGCCTAAAACAGAATGATTTAAAAAATTCAAGCTCAATTTTTTATTTTAAACACTAAACAATGGCAAGAGCTCTTGGAAATATAAGTGGGGGCAAGATTCCCCCGCTGCCCCCGTGGTTTGCACACCCCTGATTCGTTTACGTTAGGCGAGCAAATTTTCTTGTTAGGAAAGTTAAAAACACGAATTAAATATAGAGTACTCGTGTTTCGTTAGACCTGACCCACAGGCCTGTATTTCGCTTCCAAAACTATGGGGCACTAATTATTTTAAGTGGCGCCAATAGTCTTGGATAAAAGGCGGGGCGGTTAGTGGAATAAAGTAAGTTGGACGTCTGTGCAGATATCTTCTCTCAACCTCTTGGTAATACTCTTTTGGTTTGGTGCTCAAGCCCACGCTATATGTAACTCTTTCTAATACGACCTTAGGTCAAAGACGTTAAGCTTATTTAACAAGAATGCTTTGTTAGGTTGGTTTTGGGCACCGAAGTGTACTAATCAATATTCCAAGTTTTAATGTTTTTGTTTTTCGTACTATAGGCGTTACAATCCTTAATGGAATCAGACAAAGATTTTGATAAATATCAGATGAAGACCAGTGAATGGAAAAACCTTGAGCTTTTGGTGGCACTATTAAAGGTGATAAAATACGAGTGATATGACGGGTTATGTTTAATACAAATAGTAAAACAATAAATTTGTTTTTCGTTTTCAAGAATTTTGATATTGCAACCAGGAAGGTTTCTTCCGTAATGTACCCAACCATTTCGCTAATAATACCAATTTTTCATTGGCCTCTGCTAAAGTTAAATTCGGTAATTCAAAGTAGCGATGGTCCTCTGAAAGAAGCCTGCGTGTTAGCCAAACGTAAAATGGAAGAATACCAAGAGTTGTGGAATACAGAAGCAAACTGGGATATCTGTTGGTAATAATTAATTAGTCAGCGGGTGAAATTTTCGTTCCCCTCTGAAGTGAAGAAATGTCCTGTACAGTTTTAGATCCTACATTGAAAATGGATTTCTTTTAAGAGCACTACAGCAAAAACGAACTCAAAATAGTAAAATCTACGATTTTAAATATTTTCATGGAATATTACGATAAAAGAGAAGATTCCAGTCATTCGACAAGTAATTACCCGTCTGATTCCGATAAAATTGACGACATGCGTTGCATTTACCCAAAAAGATCTAGAACATTATTGAGAGGAGCGGAGCTATTGAAGTACTTGAAAGAAGACCTGCTTCCTCCTGAAACGGACAAATTTGATTGGTGGAAGGTACGGCAATGTTAGGTTATTAAGGCATTTTTCAATTTTGGAATATTTATATTCATCAGTGGCGGGCAATTCATTTTATGCATGTAGGGGTTTTTGACAAACAGTAGTTTAAGACCCAATCAGGCAATGATTGTTTATTTTGTTATTTCTTAAATTTTCGTTTTATTACAGACCAATGAAAGCAAATATCCGTCGGTCAGTAAAATGGCAAGGGACTACCTATCCATTCAAGGGTCATCGGTTGCCTCGGAGATAATTTTTTCGGGGGGAACTAATTTAGTTTCTCAGAGGAGATGCTCCATGAAACCAGAAACAATCTCAGCATGTATGTGCCTTAAGTCGTGGTGGAATAAATAAAATTTGTGAACCAAAACCTTTGAATAAAGACACAATTGAAAAGGCTTGTTGTAAATAATAATTTAGAAACAAGAATAAAGATGTTAAAGCCGCGTACTCTTAACTGCGTTGTTGCCATCCCTTAAAGAGGACGGGATTTCTTCAGTGGTTTCAACAGTTTAAGTAACTGAGAATAAACAAAATTGCCAATTTTAACGGTAATAGAAAGTGTAAGGAGCTGACGTTAATCTGGCGTGGCATACAACACAAGTTCTCGAGATTAACGTGATTTGATTATTTTTTGTCGTAGGTAGTGTTCACGTTGATATAGCAAGTCCCTTCTTTTTATTTCCCTCGACCAATTTTCTTCTAGTCATTATGAAAAAGCGCTAACGCCATAGGTCCTAAGTATAACCATAAGTTCATATTATGTTAACATAAGTATGATATTTCTTAGTCACAAAAGAGAACACATAACGAGATTTTGCGCCGTTTTGCGTCCGCTGGCTTTCGTGTCTCGCATAGCCTTTAACAACGTCTCGCTAGGGGCGATTTTCTTACCGTGATGATGTCAATCCGTTAGTAGCTCTCAGTAAAATATTTCCCTAAAAGACATACTTATTGAAGAAATTTATAAACTTACGACCGTACTCCTTTATTTTATAGCTGGTCGAATCCTGCAATCTCAGATCTTGGTTGTACCCGATAACGCAGGAGCCCGGGGTGTGTCAATCTGGCCATCTTAAACAAATTGCTATATCTATCTTGAAAATATAGGTAAATTCTAAAAATGAGTGGTTTGAAATATTCGTGCCCCCCATTAAGTGGAGACTCACTTCGACTACGTCACAAAATCGTTAAGCTTAAGTGAAAATAACGAAACAGACGACGTTATGACTTAGTGGAATTGAAGCTTAAATTCATGGAACACGAACGTTTTTGGTAATTGACATATCACATATCACCTTTTTGACCTTTCAATTAACCATCTCGCATTTCAAAATTTTTGCCTAAAAAATATACTAAAAACGTATGTGGCGATCTCGACGGGAAAATACTATATTTAAAATTGGTCTTTGGTAAGTTGTAGGGTTGCCGTTTAGAGTCGGAGGAACCGGGACCGAACCGAAATGCCCAGTTCGGTTCCAGTTCCAAGAAATGGAAACCGAACCAACCCGAAAGAACTGAAATTTTTTCTAATTATATTGCTTTTGAAAAAGCCGCGAAAAAGAATAAATAAACCAGTGACAAGGACTATTATGTCAATTGTCTCAATTTGAAGGAAAAACTCTTGTACACTTAGAAATCACTTAATTTCGTTTTGTCCAAACTATCGGTTTTTATTTCGCCACGCGTTCTATGTAAGCCAAAATAGCTTTGCCGCCTGCGCGAGCTAATTTTACTTTTAGTTTTGGACATTCTGCTCGGCCAGGGTCCGACAATGACGTCTACTTATACCATTTAAGCATTAACTGAAATAAAATGCAGTAATTTACAGTATCTCCCCAATTTTTGTTTCGGTTCCGTTCGGTTCCTACTATTTTTCGGTTCGGTTTCGGTTCGGTTTCGGTTCCTAGTTGTCTTGATCGGTTCGGTTTCGGTTCCTAGTTGTCTTGATCGGTTCAGTTAAAGAACCGGAACCGAATCGCGGCAACCCTTGGCTTTTGACGAAGAAAACGATTCCGAAAGTCAGCGGATTAAATATTCCCTACCCTTAAGAAGGCATTTTTAAGACTCATTTCCCTGGGCCCTCCGTCAAAACGTGTTCTGTTCCGTCCTCGACCATTAACCATATACGAGTGCGGTTGAGACGACGGGTCACGGACCAGACTACGTTTTACGTAGGGGTAAATCTTCGCTTCATAAGAGTAATAAAACTCACCCAATGACTCTCGGAATTAACTTATTAAAAAAGTTTAATAACAATTACATTTCAAAAGTTACGATTCCCCATACCCCAAAATAACGTCTCTTATCCAAGTACCTACAATGCATTTTTCGCATCATACTTTTAAAAGTAGCCAAATCTGGCGGGAACATTTTGTAAATGGCGCCTTGAATCGAAAAAAGGAAGAATGAGAGACCTTTGTTCTTTATCCGTGGATAATCTAAAAATATCCATAAATAACAATGAAGTAAACATTATTTAATAGATAGTAACTTAAAATAGGTACAAAACTGTATGTTCAATAGATCAAAAATATGAATAAATAATAAAATAGACTTATCTGATAGATAAGTTATTTTGCAGCTTGGAATTTTTTCGGATAAAAATTATTTATATGCCACGTTCTTTATACGTAAATACGTATCGGTGCATAACCCCCCGTAGTCATTTTATCCATTATTAACATGTCATGAGCTCTTATCTAAACGAATAAATTGGATTATATTTGTTTCGACAATGGATAAAGCGTGTATCCGTTATTCATTTGTTTGATAATCCAAAGTTAAAGGTAGGTGCACTTTATTCATGGATGCTTATCCAATAAACAAATTATCGAAATTTATACGGTTTATCTATATTCATCTTGTTCGTAATTCCGAAAACTATGTGAATTACTTCGCATAACGATGTAAAATGCCAAATTTGCACCGCGTTAGGATACGCACTTTTTATAGACCATATGTTTGGGGGAATCAGTATAAGACAGTCTTTGACAGAATTCGCTCCGCATAATGCTTTGTTCCGAAACGTCTTTTGCAAGGCAGAGATGGGCATTTTTTTCAATTTCATCCTCAGCTCACAAGTCACTCATGTTGCCCTGACATATTTGTATCTCAGGCTATTACCAAATGCGGCTCAGATAATGTCTCTCCTATTCGCTCAGATCTTACGTGTTTACTTCGGGTTCTTTTCTCTTTCTGGCTCAATTTTCGAATCAGTGTGCGATTCGATCAACAACGAATTGAGATAGCTCAATAAAAAATAATAGATTACTCCCGTCTCATATAAAACTTTACCGAAAATCGAATACTAATTACCGTATTTTAAAAAAAAATTAAACTTTAACTTATTTGATTATATTACCTACATAATATATTAATCAACAAAACAAATTCTAGAACTAGCAAAATAAAATATAATCAACTTAAAACTATGTTTTAAAGCGCTGACTATCCGGATTATAGGCTCGTCTCAGATCGTCGAGAGTATAAGAATCACAGACAGCTCCGTTCTTCTCTTGCTCAATTGTCGCATAATTTTCAAATTGAAGAGTTTCACTTTCAACCTCAACATTAAGAGTTGTAAACGAATGAATATTTAATTCTGTAACGGTTCTGAAACTGCTATTACGAGTACCTTCCTTGCAAAAGAGGACAAGAGAGTGGCGAGCCTTTTGTTTTGCCACCAAAATTCTTGGTGGATTTTGCCGCAAGGGTCAATTTTACCAGAATTATGAAAGCACACTATAACAACATAAAAATAAGGTTAAGAAAAATATAAACTGCACTCAACAATAACTAAATCACCCTGTCCTTTAACAAAATTACGGCAATTTCTCAACAACCAAGTGCATTAACAACGATCCTAATCACATTTATAAAGTTGAAAATCAGTTTTATCAATGAACATCAGGTTCATTGAAATAAATTAAACATCCTGTATATGAAAATTGGAGTCAATAAAAATAAACTCCGAAAGTTACAAATAAAACAGAAAACCTGTAGAGCAATACCCAAAAATATCAAATTATAGCATAGTCCAACATCTTATCTAACAAAAGGCAAGATAGCATAACGTAGCAACTAAAATAAAAATCCTATAAAATACGACAAAAGTATCCAAAAGTTCGTAGAGGTTTGCAAGATCGAAAATCAAATATTAAGTTTTAGATGGCGCTTGTATTCTGAATCTTGAATTAGTTTGAAATTCAAATATCACAATAGCGCGTACGCGGGCTGTGGGGTTCCACGAATTGGCCAGAAATCTCGTTTAATATTACAATTTCTTAATGCAAAAATGATCAGTACTAACTAATAATATTATTTTCAAACGAGTCAGTCTTAATTTAGGAAAAGATGTAGATTTAAAGTCGAATATCACCACAAATCACTAATATGGGCAAATGACCAATTAGGACCCCGATCTCCAGTTTTCCGAACCGGCTACGGAAGGCGTGATATTAGTAGGAGTGTCTAACGTCTTTGCCAGTTTTCCATGTAGAGGTACACGTGGGGGTCGGCACCGAAAGTCCCCGCTTCCTTCCCCCCTGTGTGTAAACTAGGTCACTTCCGGCAAGTGGCGCGGGGGGGTCGACATTTTCCTCCCCCTCGAGGTCATTGACCCCCGCCGAGTGGCGCGTGTACTGCGCGTTGATTGTCTGGCGCGGGGACCACGTGGTTACTACGCGGCGCGTGTACTGCGCGCTAATTGGCTGACTCGAAATTATTCAAAATGGCGCTGATTGGTTGGCTTTTGGCGCGAAAAGGGATCAGTACTCCTTTAAAGGAATTCCCACGCTCACTATACTCGGTCCCCGTTTTCCATTGTTAAGGCGGTGACAGGTTATGATTGATTAAGAGTACGTGAATGCGCCGTGTGACCTTGTAGCTATAAAATAAAAACATTTTTGGCGGGAATTTAACTAGGAAATTTACCATATTTACGTTATTTTTTTACGCTTTTAAAAAAGTTGTTCCTAACGGATTTTTTATATCGTTACGGACCTAGATGACTTGGACTTGATTATTATTATGACATATGCATTATATATTACCGTCACTTTACTTTTAATAACGACGCGCGGGAAAGTTTGTGAAGAAATTTGGGATTGGCCATCTTGAATAGTTTTTTAAACATAGTCAATACGCGAATAACGGGGTAAAGATATTTGATAGGGGTTAATCAACAAGTGGTCTTAAAAAGGAAATATTAATCAGTTTTATAAGCTGTGTTTTATTAACCGTTAGGAAGCGCGATAAAAATGACAAAGGCTTAACATTATTATATGAACTCTTAGTAATTTGGAAAATTCACGTGATTTGGCCGCCATCTTTAATGTTGCATATTCAAACGGGTTCTGTAGGGTGGCCATCTTTGTTATTTTTAGGAAATTTACCATATTTACGTCTATTTTTTTTAACGCTTTTAAACAAGTTGTTCCTAACGGATTTTTATATCGTTACGTACCTAGATGACTTGGACTTGTCATCCGTTGGTTTCATCTCGCGTAAACATGTGTTAAAAAGGGGAATTACATATCAAGACATTACAAGAACTCGCTTTTCGGCGTGTGTAACAAGGCCGGTTCGCGCTCATGAAATTTAAATAAACGTTAATAATGCAGTAAAAAGCTAAGCCTAACAAATTTAAGAAATACTTTGTCGTCAAAACTACTGTTACACTTTTTGTTATAATCTCCCGCGTAGTGACTTAATAATTAAGGCATTTTATAGCGTCATATGAAATAACGGGCGAAAATAACTTACGAGTTTAAGGTGAATCCTACGAAGCAAGAATTACATTGGTAGAATAACAAACAAAACATTTACTAATAAAAAAATATTTATAAACTGAAAATATTTTTGAAATATATTACGTCATTTAAACAATGATCAATCAAATCCCTTACGTCAAATGGACAATGTAATATTATTATGTAAATTTATAACGCTACCAAGTAAAAACGGTTTTAAATGTGCGGTAGATGGCCAAGTCAAACAGCGATTTATAGTCCTCCTGAATTCATCCATATTATAAATATAACTATTAAAATAAAACGTAACATTTTGCACAGTTTTTGCATTTTAAGTTTAAAAAATGTTATTTTTGGAAACCATATAACATTTAGAATTATTAAATTTTCCTATTAGATAATCAATATAACATGTTTAAAAAGATCGCAGAATTATTTATTAACTTTTATCCGTAGATAGAAGAACAATTTGGAGTCTCCCTGGACATGGAATGGGCAATTGTTGGAGATGAAATTTATTTATTGCAGGTAAAGTGCGAACTCCTTGATTTTAATACGCTTTGTATTTTATTAGACCAAATCGTCAGCTTATCAGACGAAAATTCAGTAATTAATATCATAGCCCGCTAGGTGACTCTACTTTTAATTATCCTGCAGATGCAGTTGTTATAGCAGCTTTTTCAGTTTAGTCCGACATTTCGATCACTTTCCATTGTCATTAAAAATATTCAATGTGCTATTAAATTTCTTTGTAATAATTTGATTACAGTACATAGATTAAAATATTATGATAGATAGGTAGTCGTAAAACACAACGATTTTTTTTCTTATTCGCTTTTTATACTGAGAAACGTATTCTTTACCGCGATATTTTTGACAAATAACTACAGAAATCTACTAACAAAAAGTCCTGTCTTATTCACTTTTTATACTGAGAAACGTATTCTTTACCGCGATATTTTTGACAAATAACTACAGAAATCTACTAACAAAAAAGTCCTGAAAGATTAAGAATCTAGTCTATTAAATTAAACCCAAAGCGCCACAAATCATGAAGCTACTTTTACATTAAATAGGTATCAAACATTAGTTAAAAAACTTGTGTTTAAGTTGTTGTGATAACAATACATTATTTTCGGTGAAATAACCCTAAAGTTTAATTACCAACAACAATAATTAAAATATCAAATTGATAGGCTGGTAATTGTTTGCATGTTTCGTTAAAAATTAACTTGATTAACTGAGTTCTATATTTATAGTATTATTTATTATCTAAAATAATGTAGTATTTCGGTTATGTAAATTTGTTTTGGCCATTTATCTAGCTGTACTTTTTCATAGGATATAAGGTGCTAGACTTTATAAAGTATGTCAAATCTGTTAAAATTTAAAAGTACATATCGCCGGAATAAATTGCAACTCTATTTTCATTCTTATTATAACTGACAATAGCGATCAATAATAATTCCCATTGAACCGTATAGGAGTGAAACGCTCAATGACTCACCATAAAAATAACCTAAAAATGGTTAACCAAGTAACTTCTAGCTCTGTATTTGACGGTAATTAGAATGTCATACTTATCGACTGCTGCTTTTTGAAAACGCTATAGTAGCAATGTACACGTTTAACACGAATAACCGTTTAAAAGTTCATATAGGGGTGACTTGTTTAGGTAATCCGAATCCGTAGATACCGGTGTTTTAAACTTTTTATAATCTATCTTTATGGATATATCTTTTAGCCGTTGTTAATTATACCGTCATTGATCTATTAAAATGATGAACGGTTATTGAAATATCCATTACAAAGTCAAGTAATTTACCCTACAAAGTTTACTATTATATAAATTTCATGAGCGCGAACCAACCTTGTTTAATTTATGTAAATATTTCGTATAGTGGCAATGTATTCAACGTATCCTTTGACAATAACTCTAGCGCCATTGAACTGCTGCAAATCTTTTCTCGCTGGTCGTAAATCTTGAAGTGAAGTTCTCTCGCGTAAGCGATTGTACGTTTTAAACGAAATGACAGTGTACGCTGCTCCAGAATCGTGTTCCATGAATAGTTTCTCGTTATCGATTAGAAATTCATAGATGTATGGCTTTGGTGCAGGCTCAAGGGTTTTCAACTGGAAAATGTCATCATACTCGGTTGGGTGATTCTGGTTGCCATGCTGTTCGACGGGTTCATAGAGAAATTGAATTCGGGAGTTACGGTGACCATCACGTTCTTCCGGTCGAAAGGGTTTTTTGTTTTTATCTCGCTCGGCGGACAAGCATACCCTCACAATGTGACCAGTTTTCTTGCAGTAATTGCAGATAGTGTTTTAAAACCACTTGTCGGCCAAATGATCAACACTACAGCAACGATAACAGCTCTGATCGAACCTGTTGGATTTCGAGCCCTGTCGATCATCATTCTGTGAACCTCTGGGGTTCCGTCACCCCTCCTACTGGTTAACTTTCCGGATCGATGGTCTCTTGACTTCATCACGTTCATGGAGTCGTCTCTCAGCGTAGGAACTGGTTTGGCTTTTGAATTGAGATCAAGTACATTTATAGCAGTGGCTTCCATGCTAACCGCAATTTCGATGGCTTTCTTGAGAGTGAGGGCTGAAGCTGGCTCAGATAGCAGTCGAGATTGAATGGATTCATTCTGGATTCCTCCCACTAACCGATCTCGAAGCTGATCGTCCAAGTTCGTCCCGAAATTGCAATGTAAGGCAAGTTGACGCAATTTTGCTACGTACGTGGCAACGTTTTCTCCAGGCGCTCGGTTACGTTGATGAAAATTGAGCCGTTCCGTAATCTGTGAAGGAGCCGGACTGTAGTGGTCGCTGAGAGCTGTGATCAATTCTTCACACGTCTTACCCGTGGGTTGCAGAGGACATAGATTCTTGAAACAGGCATACGTTTTGGGACCAAGTAATGTTAAGAACGTTGCTCGTTTTTTTGCCGCATTAGCAATGAAATAATGTGTCAATCGCTCCGCATATAGAAAACCATGACTCTTCGATGTCGTCGAATTGCTGAAATACTCCCGTGGAAGGCATAACGTAAGGCAGGAAGAAAAGCAGTAGTACGTACTATAGTGGCAAGTAGTTGAATCCCACGTGGTAGTAGCAGTTATTCGTATCCGATTCCCGTCGCCATTGATATAGCGTGAGATGAAAGCATCAGCAAGCACATGATAGGTTTTCTTAACAATGTATAAAGAGTGAACAAATCAAAAAATTTACAACATAGCGGACGAAAGGCAAGCATCAATATCAAGAATTAGTTCCTTAAAACGATGTAGATGTCAGCATTACCTAATCACGGGACCATTTCAACCTCCCGACTTTAAAGTTTTCTTTCGTTCTCGCAAAATAAAAACACTAGAGAAAATTACTGAAACTGTCCGTATAGTGGTACTCGAACTTTTCTGTACATAATCGATAGGTGGCGGTCCGACTACTGAAACTGTCAAATTACTGAAAGCAGACAAGTTGTTGACTGCAGTGACGTAATTACTGTAGTCAACAACTTGTCTGCTTTATTTAATTATGGTTTTAAGGTAAAAGAGTAAATTTAAACAAAGTAGATAATGTATTTCGATCTAAACAATATATTTGATACACTGCGATTCTAATATTAGCCATTCTCTTTGAAATGTTTTATGGTTGTACAGAGGATTTTAACTCAGTAAAACACTTAGGACGCGCCAGGTCTAGCATATTACTTCAGAGCACATAACTTGTCGATAAATAAGTCCAGTTTATGACGTTTATGGGAATATAATTACCGATCTTGCCCGTTATTTGATTTCATTACTTTTATGACCTAGAGTAATATAGGACGTGACGTTTTTGTTTAAAGGACCGTGCAATTTTTAACCGAATGGTTTTTGGGTTGATTTTACGCCTTTTTGTTTATAACAATAGCAGTGAAGTTATTATAATACCTTCAAACGTAACAAAGCGGAAATAATATTTATAAACAAAATTGGAAATTGAACTTTCACCTATTTAAAATATTGAGAACTGCCTAGCTCTTTCGCCAACATTGTGTACGTTTAGATATTGTTTACGTTAATTTTTTGAAAACGTGACGTCATTTTGCTCTTTAATTCATTTTTTAATGTTAATAAATAAGCTTGTACGATTGTTATAAAACTATACACGTTTTAAACTGTGTTTATTACTCATTGGCATCGTTTACCGCCCTCTGGTGGCACACTGCCCACCCTGACACTGGCGAGACACTTCGAACTCACTGCACCTCTTTCACTCAGAAACAACCTATAAATCAGTAACATTCGAATGTTTAATATATTGCCGTAGGACAAGATCTGTAATTATATTCTCATAAACGTCATAAACTGGGCTTATTTATCAACAAGCCCTATGGCGGACAACCCCCACCCTGACACTCGCAAGACTATTGTTATCGAACTCAGCGCCCCTTTTTACCTACAATCCACCTATAAATATCTTGGAGTAGAGAAGTATTCTGGAGTGGAAAAGTCGGGCGCCACCTGCGGCTTTGTAAAATTCCCATCATGCTCTTTTTGGTCGGACGTCATCAAGCCAGAATGATGGCAGATAAAGCTGACGTCCGACCAAAAACCGGTTTAACCGGGGTAGTCTGGGTAATTCTAACAGCAATAGGCGGGTAAGGACGTTCTTATTACCGCTATGGGATTTTCCACTCCAGAATACTTCCCTGCTCCAAGTAAATATGTTGCATACATAGTTTCCAAGTATATCCGTCATAGCGGGCATTTTAACCTTTAAGACTATTTTTTCGAACACAGCGCCACTTTTTCACCTAGAATCAACCATCAAACCTTTTGCATTAATTTTTTTAAATCGCTGATCCCTCCGGTTTAGTACTTCTTATGTGTTTATTGCTCCATGGTTTCGTTATCGACTCGCTGAACTGTACATTTGTCACCATAGCTCGAGAACTATACTAGATATGAACTTCTCCTTCGGCAGGAGCTTAATTTGAAACTGTATACGAAATTTCATTTAAATCGGTTCAGTAGTTTTTGCTGTAGAGTGGTCTGCGAGGAGAAGATGGAAGAATAGGAAGAAGAAGAAGAAAAATTAAGCCTTACTTTGCCCCATTACCACGAAACGTCGCCTCAACCCTGTTCGATGGAATTCGTATATGTTTGTCGCGTGCTTGTAACCTTTCAAACGATACATCACTTGTTTTGATACGTTCTATAGTTTTTGAGATACGAGGGGGTAAAATCGGCTTCATTCTGCCTCTACTCTACCGGCCCTTGCATAGGGACTACCGTCCCTTTTGATGAACATCGACTAAGCTTATCTTATGAGGAGGTCTATCTTAAAAAGTAATTGCTCGTTGGATAAATTATCCAATAAATAAAGTAGACATATCCTTTCAGTTAAAAACTAAAAAAAAACTTATTTAATTCGTTTTCGTAATGTGTAATTTGTTTTTTCAAATAAATATTGAATCGGTTAATCTATTTGTTTTATCCGATTATTTATTACGCTGGAGGTCACGTAGATTGGTAGAAATCACTCGTAAACTCAACTCCAAAACAGACGGTTTTCGGTTTAGTCTCTTTTCTCTAACGGAAGCATGGCAGGCACTTCTAGACTGCGAAGTGACGTGTGGAAACATTTTAAAGTGTCGCTTAGATCATCCGAAGATGGTAGTTCAAAATACAAAGTGGCTCAATGCCTCTACTGCGCGGAGTAAGTAAAAGCAAAATGATATACTTCTTATGAGAAAGGTATACATCGCTCTGTACTGAGACCATGGACTTATTAAAGTGCTTCGTACAGGGACGACCATTTACAATGGCCGATTTCCATGTTGAACTCTCAAAGATGGTTATTAAATACAACAGTGGCGTAGCAATAGGGCGGCCTGGGCGAAAAATTTCACGGGCCTCGGATCTATCGGGAGAAGACGTCGTACCTATGTATATGGGCCCAAAAGAAATATTTGCCACGGGCCCATCTAATCATTGCTACGCCACTGAAATACAACCTCTTTTTGAACTCTTAATTCCTTCAAAATTTTAATTTTGGTCAAAACGCCACAAAAGAAAACGTGCCTAGTTTCACTTTCGCTATTTTTTATCTTCACCGCCAGAACTCGCATTTAAAAATCAGCTGACGAAAGTGTTTGGAAACGGTGTCACTGTTACAGTGCGAAATTTAATATAATTTTACACGCTGACGTTTTGTACTCGCAACATACACGCTCAGGTCTCACCTCGCTGGTTATTCATGATTTTCCGAAATTAGTTTCGGAATATTAGTTAGTGCGGGTTGATAGTACGCGCGCAGGTACGGGTAAGGTCTTCCATTTTTCCCATAAGGAATGATACCTTCACGATCAGAGAGGGAAACAAAGGGTGCGAACAGGTTCCTTACAAACATAATTGGACGAGTCCCAGTGTACGGTACTAGGCCCGCGGGCTGCGTTCATCTCGGGCCGGAACCTTATAGGACGGCCATGGCAAGAGAATGGATAGGATCAAGACTACGGCTTTGGCGCTATTTCGGGCTGCTTATATCGGGTGCAGAGCTGTAAAATTACCATAGACATTACGGTGGGGAAAAATTGTATTAACCTTGCGTAAAATATTTGGTCGTTATTAAATAGAAGCTGATGCATCAATCCAGTGGCGTAGTGAATGTTTCTGGCATCCGGGACAAATAGCTCTTTCGCTGTTGGGGTCCCATATCTTAAAATATATCCAGCCCTATTTGATCGTTTCACATAATCAAATAGATATAGTTAATTCACTATTTACAATGGTTTGTATAAAACCGTGAAATGAGTAGGATTTTAATCTTAAATACACCAATTATAGCCGATCATCTAAGTTATAAGATTTGCCAGATAAACATTTTTGTGCCTCGTGTAAAATCAGACCAAATCTTTTGCCTCTATATACAAAAAAGTAAATAATCACATAAGTAGTATTTGAGGGGCTGATCACTCCCCGTAATTGGTGTACAAACCTTTAGCTTTGACTGTACTAAAATGATTACATAATTGAGTACAGATTTTGCACTACCAAAGGCTGTACTCATTTTCATATTTATGTAGTCGGTGTACAGATTATCAGAGTGGTTAGCCCCTCGGTAGTATTTTATAACGGTGTCTATAGTAGCAGCTACGCGGTAACTTTATTATTATCAACCCCGTTGTTCACATTTTGCGCATTGGCTAAACCGTACACTTTGAACCATAGGAATATGGAAAACATCATCAGCGAAGCTTGTTAGATTTTTAAAGATACGCAATAAAGACTGTGCCCATAGGGCCTCTACTAGAGGCCCGCTTAAAATGGTATTCTCGCTCAAAGCCCACGGCTCACGAAAGGAATAAACCCCAAGAATATATACACGCAAAACTTTTTAAACTGTAAAGGGTCACTGTGTATGTTTCCAAAGTGTTGGTGGTCAGGTGTGGGCTTTAGGTCCATTGAAATCTGCCTCGAGACAAGAGTCGAGCGGCGTAAATTAAATTCTTCAATAAGAAGAGTGATAAATATAATTAACTTTTGATAAGACTTTCCTAAGTGGTAATATATTGAGAAAAGCTATAAACATTATTTTAACTACGCAAAGCACGTCATATAGTGAGGGAGCGAAATCGGGCTTTAGCACTGGGAATTTAAAATATCATATTCGAAAGAAGCATCCTAAATCCACAGAAGTAAGTATTTTCTTGATAAGTGGCGAAGGAAAGAATTGAAATTATGATTTAATCACTTAAGAAAGCTGACTTTACGATTGCCTACGTGCAGTGGCGTAGCTACGGTACACCAAACTCTGAGACTGAGGGGATTTTACTTTTAGGGGGCACTGCCGTTTCCGTTTGAATATTTGAAGTATTTTTTAAAGAATTAAGACAATGAAAGGAGAACTTACAAGGAGAGTACCCGAGGTGTTTATTGCCGATTTTGTTCAAAGTCGGGCGTAATGTAGACCTATATGAAACCCCCCGGTATAAAATTTTAATTTAAATGAAAACATAGATTTAAGTGTTTTGCGTGGTTAATTTGAATTTAAAACATGGATTTGAGTGTTTGGACGTCATGGAATATTCGTTGTTAAAGTAACGTAGAATGGAAATATTTTTATACTTCATTTTAATATCATTGTAGTACTTAAATATGCTTGGCACTTGAACCTATATCACGAGTATTTCTTAAAACGAACATACATCTAAACTCGACTTTTAATGCAACAAAATACAATTCCAATATTCAAATATTTAAAAATACTTAATTAATGTACTAACAAGGAGAGTACCCGAGGTGTTTATTGCCGATTTTGTTCAAAGTCGGGCGTAATGTAGACCTATATGAAATATGAAATTTCCCAAAAGGAGACGTTGCACTACCCATTCGATTTGCTATGGCAACCGAAAATGTTTTTAATCACTTAAAACAATAAAATCTCCATTTAAAAAAGGATGGGATTTTCTCGGTTTCACAGCTACGAAAATTTTGAAAAAATTTGAAAATCACGAAATGTGTAATTTGGACCACATTTAGGTAAATTTCATCAAATTTGGGTAAATTGAAACCTTTTTAAGGTAAATTAGTAACAAATTTTGGGTAAAATAAGGAAAAAATCTTATTTTGGTTGTAAGTGGTCAAAAACATTTTCAGTTGCCATGGCAAATCGAATGGGTAGTGCAACGTCTCCTTTTGGGAAATTTCGTATTTCATATAGGTCTACATTACGCCCGACTTTGAACAAAATCGGCAATAAACACCTCGGGTACTCTCCTTGTTAGCGAAGTCCCGCGTAGGGGACCCATATTTGTATTCACGCCACTGCCTACAATAATAATCGGCTAATACCCAAGGCACCACCTTAGGCCTAAGCGACTTTTAAAGCCTTTAATTCAGGTGACCGTCGGAGGGTGGTGGCAAGCCACGCGAGCCAACAGCTCCCTGCACTAACTACTGCCGTTAACCTCAACAAGTTTTTATGGAAGGGGAAACCGAAGAGCTCGAGGGAAAACCCCTTAAACCAGTGGGGATAAAACTTTCAAACTCAACGCGGAAGGAGTTGTTCCGAGTTTTCACCCAGTGCCACAAGCTGGGATCGAACCCGGCTACTCTTGCTAACCACTCCCCCACCCCACCTTATTACAAGTTTAGCTTAAACGACATTTTTTCCGCTTTCAACTCCGCACCGCCACCGGGGAACAACCTTATGATTACATTTAAATTGGTGTTACAATTATAGCCTGGTACCCTTGAAGTGGATGGTGCGAAAATGAATTTGTATAAATGGATTATTCGAAAAGACAAACCATTTGACGTAGCTGAAGATCCGACGTTCCGAGATCTTTTACAATCTATTAACCCTAACAATACCATGGTTGCTGACAGTCTAACTCTAAGTGCTAAGACAATAAAAACCGAGTTAATTAAATTACACGCACTTGAAGCAAAGAATATTTCCGAATTTTGCAAGGTAAGATAGTATTATCATAAACAAAAGTTTAGGGGTATATATTTTTTCTTAACAGAGTATTTCAAGCGAAATCTCTTTTACGTTGGATTGTTGGACGTCACCAAATCGAATTCCATTTCTGGGTATAACTGCCCATTGGATTTCTGAACACTGGGTCTTAAAAAGTATTCTACTTGGATTTGTACATTTTCCGTCAAGGCATACAGGTGTGAACACTTGTGACAGGTTTTTGGAATTGCTTAATGAAAGACAAGTTAGCAAGGTATGCCGCGTTCGCCATCTAAATTCGTAGGTAGAATGTTTTTAACAATCGCGAACGTTATAACTTTGGCAGGTTTTAGCTATTACGATGGACAATGCCTCAAATAAGGAGACATTTACCAAGGAGCTCATGTCTTACATATTTCTGTCATTGCAATTCTGGACCACCTCAAATCCAAAGCAAAACGTAATTGTGAAGAAGAATACGGACCTGAATATTCGGAGCTTTTGTACTCAGAGAACGACTCAATTGGTAGTACAGTAACTAAAGTAAAATAAAATAACACCACTAACGCGCGAGGGTGTAAGCCAATTGCCAGCTTTAAAGATACCAACAACCGAAAGTTACAATGTTAGTGGTCTAAATTATGATAATTTAAATTGCGAAAAAGAAATGATGGGAAAGGCGACTTGAAAACGTAATGCCCTTGAACCAAAAGCAAATGAAAATAAGTTATCGGATAGCATTAACTTTAAAATTAGACGCATTTCCCCTATACGTCTCTCTCTTTCACGGTTTTAAATTCCCACTGGGCCTACCGAAAGCGATAAATTGCCTTATATATACTAGCTAATAGTAAAACCGGGGTGAATACGGTTTGGCAGCGACGAAACCTCCCCACGAGACAGCCGCGTCTGAGACTTCTTTGCACCCATCAAAGCTAACTCTTAGTCAAATGCCGCGCGTAGAGACGTTTCCGCCTAGGAATCACCTTACCAAAGAGCGGTTGGAGGATGACACCGATGAACGGCTCGACGTTAAATCTCGCCACTCCGATTCCGCATTAGGAAAAATGCCTCTTTTAAAGTTCAATCTCTTCGATAACTCCAGTTCATTTACTTCTGCTTGAACGTTAAGAACTCTGCTCGTATTGTAGCCTTTGCGGGTTTTCTCGAACAGGATACATATAGTAGATCATATTTTTAGGTTTAACTTAAAGTAATATAACCTCTTGCATTTCTGACGGTCCACATTCGACCCTACAAAGTTAATGTTTTTTCCGAGATTTTCGGTTTCCCTTTCCCATAAAAACTTGCTGAAGTTAACTGTACTAATAATAATAATAATAATAATAATAATAATAATAATAATAATAATAATAATAATAATAATAATCTAGGCTTGTAATAGTGAAGGGAGATGACGTTTAGCTGGCGTGGAATGAAGGGCTTTCCACCACCCTCCTACGATATACAACCTGGCCACTCGTTAAAAGGTCTTTTAAGTTGCAAGATGGCTTAGACTTGTTGTGGTGACTAGGGTATTATTATTAAGTCCTTAATGGTAATAGGATTATTTGCAGATAAGAGCAGCGGTTGTAAAAATTCGCTTATCATATTTAAAAGAAGAAGCTTTACGGCTTTTAATTAAATCTTTTGAGTTGGGTGAAGTTAGTGTAATATTAGATGTGAAGACCCGCTGGAATTCTACGTATCTGATGCTAGAAAGAGGCCTACATTTAAAGCCGGTAAGTATAACGATAGTTTGTATAGTATATAACATACGAATCTGGGCTACAAAGGGATCACGCCCAAATATGGTGGAATGGTCTTCGTTTAGTTTTTCTTTGCAGCTCTTCAGTCACAAGTTCACAACACTATATATTGAATTATGTATTAGCAGCAGTTAAATTACGAACGTTTGTCTCAGGGGCATGCCAACGTTTTTACTAGAGCGGGGGCAAAATAATATGCCTAAAACAGAATGATTTAAAAAATTCAAGCTCAATTTTTTATTTTAAACACTAAACAATGGCAAGAGCTCTTGGAAATATAAGTGGGGGCAAGATTCCCCCGCTGCCCCCGTGGTTTGCACACCCCTGATTCGTTTACGTTAGGCGAGCAAATTTTCTTGTTAGGAAAGTTAAAAACACGAATTAAATATAGAGTACTCGTGTTTCGTTAGACCTGACCCACAGGCCTGTATTTCGCTTCCAAAACTATGGGGCACTAATTATTTTAAGTGGCGCCAATAGTCTTGGATAAAAGGCGGGGCGGTTAGTGGAATAAAGTAAGTTGGACGTCTGTGCAGATATCTTCTCTCAACCTCTTGGTAATACTCTTTTGGTTTGGTGCTCAAGCCCACGCTATATGTAACTCTTTCTAATACGACCTTAGGTCAAAGACGTTAAGCTTATTTAACAAGAATGCTTTGTTAGGTTGGTTTTGGGCACCGAAGTGTACTAATCAATATTCCAAGTTTTAATGTTTTTGTTTTTCGTACTATAGGCGTTACAATCCTTAATGGAATCAGACAAAGATTTTGATAAATATCAGATGAAGACCAGTGAATGGAAAAACCTTGAGCTTTTGGTGGCACTATTAAAGGTGATAAAATACGAGTGATATGACGGGTTATGTTTAATACAAATAGTAAAACAATAAATTTGTTTTTCGTTTTCAAGAATTTTGATATTGCAACCAGGAAGGTTTCTTCCGTAATGTACCCAACCATTTCGCTAATAATACCAATTTTTCATTGGCCTCTGCTAAAGTTAAATTCGGTAATTCAAAGTAGCGATGGTCCTCTGAAAGAAGCCTGCGTGTTAGCCAAACGTAAAATGGAAGAATACCAAGAGTTGTGGAATACAGAAGCAAACTGGGATATCTGTTGGTAATAATTAATTAGTCAGCGGGTGAAATTTTCGTTCCCCTCTGAAGTGAAGAAATGTCCTGTACAGTTTTAGATCCTACATTGAAAATGGATTTCTTTTAAGAGCACTACAGCAAAAACGAACTCAAAATAGTAAAATCTACGATTTTAAATATTTTCATGGAATATTACGATAAAAGAGAAGATTCCAGTCATTCGACAAGTAATTACCCGTCTGATTCCGATAAAATTGACGACATGCGTTGCATTTACCCAAAAAGATCTAGAACATTATTGAGAGGAGCGGAGCTATTGAAGTACTTGAAAGAAGACCTGCTTCCTCCTGAAACGGACAAATTTGATTGGTGGAAGGTACGGCAATGTTAGGTTATTAAGGCATTTTTCAATTTTGGAATATTTATATTCATCAGTGGCGGGCAATTCATTTTATGCATGTAGGGGTTTTTGACAAACAGTAGTTTAAGACCCAATCAGGCAATGATTGTTTATTTTGTTATTTCTTAAATTTTCGTTTTATTACAGACCAATGAAAGCAAATATCCGTCGGTCAGTAAAATGGCAAGGGACTACCTATCCATTCAAGGGTCATCGGTTGCCTCGGAGATAATTTTTTCGGGGGGAACTAATTTAGTTTCTCAGAGGAGATGCTCCATGAAACCAGAAACAATCTCAGCATGTATGTGCCTTAAGTCGTGGTGGAATAAATAAAATTTGTGAACCAAAACCTTTGAATAAAGACACAATTGAAAAGGCTTGTTGTAAATAATAATTTAGAAACAAGAATAAAGATGTTAAAGCCGCGTACTCTTAACTGCGTTGTTGCCATCCCTTAAAGAGGACGGGATTTCTTCAGTGGTTTCAACAGTTTAAGTAACTGAGAATAAACAAAATTGCCAATTTTAACGGTAATAGAAAGTGTAAGGAGCTGACGTTAATCTGGCGTGGCATACAACACAAGTTCTCGAGATTAACGTGATTTGATTATTTTTTGTCGTAGGTAGTGTTCACGTTGATATAGCAAGTCCCTTCTTTTTATTTCCCTCGACCAATTTTCTTCTAGTCATTATGAAAAAGCGCTAACGCCATAGGTCCTAAGTATAACCATAAGTTCATATTATGTTAACATAAGTATGATATTTCTTAGTCACAAAAGAGAACACATAACGAGATTTTGCGCCGTTTTGCGTCCGCTGGCTTTCGTGTCTCGCATAGCCTTTAACAACGTCTCGCTAGGGGCGATTTTCTTACCGTGATGATGTCAATCCGTTAGTAGCTCTCAGTAAAATATTTCCCTAAAAGACATACTTATTGAAGAAATTTATAAACTTACGACCGTACTCCTTTATTTTATAGCTGGTCGAATCCTGCAATCTCAGATCTTGGTTGTACCCGATAACGCAGGAGCCCGGGGTGTGTCAATCTGGCCATCTTAAACAAATTGCTATATCTATCTTGAAAATATAGGTAAATTCTAAAAATGAGTGGTTTGAAATATTCGTGCCCCCCATTAAGTGGAGACTCACTTCGACTACGTCACAAAATCGTTAAGCTTAAGTGAAAATAACGAAACAGACGACGTTATGACTTAGTGGAATTGAAGCTTAAATTCATGGAACACGAACGTTTTTGGTAATTGACATATCACATATCACCTTTTTGACCTTTCAATTAACCATCTCGCATTTCAAAATTTTTGCCTAAAAAATATACTAAAAACGTATGTGGCGATCTCGACGGGAAAATACTATATTTAAAATTGGTCTTTGGTAAGTTGTAGGGTTGCCGTTTAGAGTCGGAGGAACCGGGACCGAACCGAAATGCCCAGTTCGGTTCCAGTTCCAAGAAATGGAAACCGAACCAACCCGAAAGAACTGAAATTTTTTCTAATTATATTGCTTTTGAAAAAGCCGCGAAAAAGAATAAATAAACCAGTGACAAGGACTATTATGTCAATTGTCTCAATTTGAAGGAAAAACTCTTGTACACTTAGAAATCACTTAATTTCGTTTTGTCCAAACTATCGGTTTTTATTTCGCCACGCGTTCTATGTAAGCCAAAATAGCTTTGCCGCCTGCGCGAGCTAATTTTACTTTTAGTTTTGGACATTCTGCTCGGCCAGGGTCCGACAATGACGTCTACTTATACCATTTAAGCATTAACTGAAATAAAATGCAGTAATTTACAGTATCTCCCCAATTTTTGTTTCGGTTCCGTTCGGTTCCTACTATTTTTCGGTTCGGTTTCGGTTCCTAGTTGTCTTGATCGGTTCGGTTTCGGTTCCTAGTTGTCTTGATCGGTTCAGTTAAAGAACCGGAACCGAATCGCGGCAACCCTTGGCTTTTGACGAAGAAAACGATTCCGAAAGTCAGCGGATTAAATATTCCCTACCCTTAAGAAGGCATTTTTAAGACTCATTTCCCTGGGCCCTCCGTCAAAACGTGTTCTGTTCCGTCCTCGACCATTAACCATATACGAGTGCGGTTGAGACGACGGGTCACGGACCAGACTACGTTTTACGTAGGGGTAAATCTTCGCTTCATAAGAGTAATAAAACTCACCCAATGACTCTCGGAATTAACTTATTAAAAAAGTTTAATAACAATTACATTTCAAAAGTTACGATTCCCCATACCCCAAAATAACGTCTCTTATCCAAGTACCTACAATGCATTTTTCGCATCATACTTTTAAAAGTAGCCAAATCTGGCGGGAACATTTTGTAAATGGCGCCTTGAATCGAAAAAAGGAAGAATGAGAGACCTTTGTTCTTTATCCGTGGATAATCTAAAAATATCCATAAATAACAATGAAGTAAACATTATTTAATAGATAGTAACTTAAAATAGGTACAAAACTGTATGTTCAATAGATCAAAAATATGAATAAATAATAAAATAGACTTATCTGATAGATAAGTTATTTTGCAGCTTGGAATTTTTTCGGATAAAAATTATTTATATGCCACGTTCTTTATACGTAAATACGTATCGGTGCATAACCCCCCGTAGTCATTTTATCCATTATTAACATGTCATGAGCTCTTATCTAAACGAATAAATTGGATTATATTTGTTTCGACAATGGATAAAGCGTGTATCCGTTATTCATTTGTTTGATAATCCAAAGTTAAAGGTAGGTGCACTTTATTCATGGATGCTTATCCAATAAACAAATTATCGAAATTTATACGGTTTATCTATATTCATCTTGTTCGTAATTCCGAAAACTATGTGAATTACTTCGCATAACGATGTAAAATGCCAAATTTGCACCGCGTTAGGATACGCACTTTTTATAGACCATATGTTTGGGGGAATCAGTATAAGACAGTCTTTGACAGAATTCGCTCCGCATAATGCTTTGTTCCGAAACGTCTTTTGCAAGGCAGAGATGGGCATTTTTTTCAATTTCATCCTCAGCTCACAAGTCACTCATGTTGCCCTGACATATTTGTATCTCAGGCTATTACCAAATGCGGCTCAGATAATGTCTCTCCTATTCGCTCAGATCTTACGTGTTTACTTCGGGTTCTTTTCTCTTTCTGGCTCAATTTTCGAATCAGTGTGCGATTCGATCAACAACGAATTGAGATAGCTCAATAAAAAATAATAGATTACTCCCGTCTCATATAAAACTTTACCGAAAATCGAATACTAATTACCGTATTTTAAAAAAAAATTAAACTTTAACTTATTTGATTATATTACCTACATAATATATTAATCAACAAAACAAATTCTAGAACTAGCAAAATAAAATATAATCAACTTAAAACTATGTTTTAAAGCGCTGACTATCCGGATTATAGGCTCGTCTCAGATCGTCGAGAGTATAAGAATCACAGACAGCTCCGTTCTTCTCTTGCTCAATTGTCGCATAATTTTCAAATTGAAGAGTTTCACTTTCAACCTCAACATTAAGAGTTGTAAACGAATGAATATTTAATTCTGTAACGGTTCTGAAACTGCTATTACGAGTACCTTCCTTGCAAAAGAGGACAAGAGAGTGGCGAGCCTTTTGTTTTGCCACCAAAATTCTTGGTGGATTTTGCCGCAAGGGTCAATTTTACCAGAATTATGAAAGCACACTATAACAACATAAAAATAAGGTTAAGAAAAATATAAACTGCACTCAACAATAACTAAATCACCCTGTCCTTTAACAAAATTACGGCAATTTCTCAACAACCAAGTGCATTAACAACGATCCTAATCACATTTATAAAGTTGAAAATCAGTTTTATCAATGAACATCAGGTTCATTGAAATAAATTAAACATCCTGTATATGAAAATTGGAGTCAATAAAAATAAACTCCGAAAGTTACAAATAAAACAGAAAACCTGTAGAGCAATACCCAAAAATATCAAATTATAGCATAGTCCAACATCTTATCTAACAAAAGGCAAGATAGCATAACGTAGCAACTAAAATAAAAATCCTATAAAATACGACAAAAGTATCCAAAAGTTCGTAGAGGTTTGCAAGATCGAAAATCAAATATTAAGTTTTAGATGGCGCTTGTATTCTGAATCTTGAATTAGTTTGAAATTCAAATATCACAATAGCGCGTACGCGGGCTGTGGGGTTCCACGAATTGGCCAGAAATCTCGTTTAATATTACAATTTCTTAATGCAAAAATGATCAGTACTAACTAATAATATTATTTTCAAACGAGTCAGTCTTAATTTAGGAAAAGATGTAGATTTAAAGTCGAATATCACCACAAATCACTAATATGGGCAAATGACCAATTAGGACCCCGATCTCCAGTTTTCCGAACCGGCTACGGAAGGCGTGATATTAGTAGGAGTGTCTAACGTCTTTGCCAGTTTTCCATGTAGAGGTACACGTGGGGGTCGGCACCGAAAGTCCCCGCTTCCTTCCCCCCTGTGTGTAAACTAGGTCACTTCCGGCAAGTGGCGCGGGGGGGTCGACATTTTCCTCCCCCTCGAGGTCATTGACCCCCGCCGAGTGGCGCGTGTACTGCGCGTTGATTGTCTGGCGCGGGGACCACGTGGTTACTACGCGGCGCGTGTACTGCGCGCTAATTGGCTGACTCGAAATTATTCAAAATGGCGCTGATTGGTTGGCTTTTGGCGCGAAAAGGGATCAGTACTCCTTTAAAGGAATTCCCACGCTCACTATACTCGGTCCCCGTTTTCCATTGTTAAGGCGGTGACAGGTTATGATTGATTAAGAGTACGTGAATGCGCCGTGTGACCTTGTAGCTATAAAATAAAAACATTTTTGGCGGGAATTTAACTAGGAAATTTACCATATTTACGTTATTTTTTTACGCTTTTAAAAAAGTTGTTCCTAACGGATTTTTTATATCGTTACGGACCTAGATGACTTGGACTTGATTATTATTATGACATATGCATTATATATTACCGTCACTTTACTTTTAATAACGACGCGCGGGAAAGTTTGTGAAGAAATTTGGGATTGGCCATCTTGAATAGTTTTTTAAACATAGTCAATACGCGAATAACGGGGTAAAGATATTTGATAGGGGTTAATCAACAAGTGGTCTTAAAAAGGAAATATTAATCAGTTTTATAAGCTGTGTTTTATTAACCGTTAGGAAGCGCGATAAAAATGACAAAGGCTTAACATTATTATATGAACTCTTAGTAATTTGGAAAATTCACGTGATTTGGCCGCCATCTTTAATGTTGCATATTCAAACGGGTTCTGTAGGGTGGCCATCTTTGTTATTTTTAGGAAATTTACCATATTTACGTCTATTTTTTTTAACGCTTTTAAACAAGTTGTTCCTAACGGATTTTTATATCGTTACGTACCTAGATGACTTGGACTTGTCATCCGTTGGTTTCATCTCGCGTAAACATGTGTTAAAAAGGGGAATTACATATCAAGACATTACAAGAACTCGCTTTTCGGCGTGTGTAACAAGGCCGGTTCGCGCTCATGAAATTTAAATAAACGTTAATAATGCAGTAAAAAGCTAAGCCTAACAAATTTAAGAAATACTTTGTCGTCAAAACTACTGTTACACTTTTTGTTATAATCTCCCGCGTAGTGACTTAATAATTAAGGCATTTTATAGCGTCATATGAAATAACGGGCGAAAATAACTTACGAGTTTAAGGTGAATCCTACGAAGCAAGAATTACATTGGTAGAATAACAAACAAAACATTTACTAATAAAAAAATATTTATAAACTGAAAATATTTTTGAAATATATTACGTCATTTAAACAATGATCAATCAAATCCCTTACGTCAAATGGACAATGTAATATTATTATGTAAATTTATAACGCTACCAAGTAAAAACGGTTTTAAATGTGCGGTAGATGGCCAAGTCAAACAGCGATTTATAGTCCTCCTGAATTCATCCATATTATAAATATAACTATTAAAATAAAACGTAACATTTTGCACAGTTTTTGCATTTTAAGTTTAAAAAATGTTATTTTTGGAAACCATATAACATTTAGAATTATTAAATTTTCCTATTAGATAATCAATATAACATGTTTAAAAAGATCGCAGAATTATTTATTAACTTTTATCCGTAGATAGAAGAACAATTTGGAGTCTCCCTGGACATGGAATGGGCAATTGTTGGAGATGAAATTTATTTATTGCAGGTAAAGTGCGAACTCCTTGATTTTAATACGCTTTGTATTTTATTAGACCAAATCGTCAGCTTATCAGACGAAAATTCAGTAATTAATATCATAGCCCGCTAGGTGACTCTACTTTTAATTATCCTGCAGATGCAGTTGTTATAGCAGCTTTTTCAGTTTAGTCCGACATTTCGATCACTTTCCATTGTCATTAAAAATATTCAATGTGCTATTAAATTTCTTTGTAATAATTTGATTACAGTACATAGATTAAAATATTATGATAGATAGGTAGTCGTAAAACACAACGATTTTTTTTCTTATTCGCTTTTTATACTGAGAAACGTATTCTTTACCGCGATATTTTTGACAAATAACTACAGAAATCTACTAACAAAAAGTCCTGTCTTATTCACTTTTTATACTGAGAAACGTATTCTTTACCGCGATATTTTTGACAAATAACTACAGAAATCTACTAACAAAAAAGTCCTGAAAGATTAAGAATCTAGTCTATTAAATTAAACCCAAAGCGCCACAAATCATGAAGCTACTTTTACATTAAATAGGTATCAAACATTAGTTAAAAAACTTGTGTTTAAGTTGTTGTGATAACAATACATTATTTTCGGTGAAATAACCCTAAAGTTTAATTACCAACAACAATAATTAAAATATCAAATTGATAGGCTGGTAATTGTTTGCATGTTTCGTTAAAAATTAACTTGATTAACTGAGTTCTATATTTATAGTATTATTTATTATCTAAAATAATGTAGTATTTCGGTTATGTAAATTTGTTTTGGCCATTTATCTAGCTGTACTTTTTCATAGGATATAAGGTGCTAGACTTTATAAAGTATGTCAAATCTGTTAAAATTTAAAAGTACATATCGCCGGAATAAATTGCAACTCTATTTTCATTCTTATTATAACTGACAATAGCGATCAATAATAATTCCCATTGAACCGTATAGGAGTGAAACGCTCAATGACTCACCATAAAAATAACCTAAAAATGGTTAACCAAGTAACTTCTAGCTCTGTATTTGACGGTAATTAGAATGTCATACTTATCGACTGCTGCTTTTTGAAAACGCTATAGTAGCAATGTACACGTTTAACACGAATAACCGTTTAAAAGTTCATATAGGGGTGACTTGTTTAGGTAATCCGAATCCGTAGATACCGGTGTTTTAAACTTTTTATAATCTATCTTTATGGATATATCTTTTAGCCGTTGTTAATTATACCGTCATTGATCTATTAAAATGATGAACGGTTATTGAAATATCCATTACAAAGTCAAGTAATTTACCCTACAAAGTTTACTATTATATAAATTTCATGAGCGCGAACCAACCTTGTTTAATTTATGTAAATATTTCGTATAGTGGCAATGTATTCAATTTATTTAGAAAGTTCTTAATACTATTATGTGTTCAACACGCGAACTTATAAATGCATTATATTTACCTAAACATGGTCGATTGGTATAACTAAAAGGTTACGGCTATACGTAAACTAATATTTTTGAAGAAAATGTACACGATGTGGGTAAAGACATTGTATACAGTGAAACATTTATAAGGCCAGAGCTCAAATTGTATACCAAGCTGATTCTTAATATAGGGACAACTTGTTTCACTGCGAGGTTAACGAATTTAACATTGAAACAATCTAAAGGTATTTTCTAAGTTTGTTGATACTCAAAAAAACGTCGCGCCGAAGTCACCATAGCAACGGGGGATTCTCCGCTCAACACCTTCTCTTAATCATTCAAAACCTGTTAACAATGGAGATAAAAGCGGAGAGAGAGATAGTTCGCGGTAATCAGAGGAGCGCTAACGCCGAGGATTTCCGAAAATCGAGAGATAGACTTTCGCCGAGATAACCCAAAAAGTTCGCGCTTTTAAAACATTCCTGCAAGTTAACTTAATTTTAACAAAAAGTGGATTATTCATGGCCTTTAAAAAAGGTACGTTAAACCATTTTAAACTTTTTTTTTAAAACTTATATTTTTCAAACATATCTTTTTAGTATCTCTTACGTTACAATCGCCCACTAGATTGGTAGTCACCGTATTTAACAAAGAGCCGGGGATTTACATTTCTAATGGAGCCCAAAGTACGGACATTTCTTTGGAGACGTGGTACGCTAAAAAAATGATAACAATTTGACAAACATATTTAATTTCAGGTTCAGAGTAGAAAATTATTTTATAACATATTGTATTATTCATTTTTGAGTTTTGTAAAAAAGTTTTATTATCAATTTTATTCAAATAAGCAACACATTGACGGTATAAGTTGGTTTTTTAGATGTAAACTATATTAATTGGTAAAGAACTAAAACCCAAAAATTAACATATTAACATCACAGAATGTAAAACGTAGCAGACAGTTAAAAATGTATTATAAATCAAACAAATGTTTCGTGTAATGAAATTGATTTCTTACTATTTTGTATGATTGCTTAAATGTATCGGCTGCATTTTTTAAATTTTAATTAATTTACTTTTGTATTTAAAAATGTTAAGTTATATTTTAATAGTTATATTTCTAATATGGATGAATACAGGAGGACTATAAATCGCTGTTTGACTTGGCCATGTACCACACATTTAAAACCGTTCTTACTTGGTAGCGTTATAAATTTACATAATACTATTACATTGTCCATTTGACGTAAGGGATTTGATTGATCATTGTTTAAATGACGTAATATATTTCAAAAATATTTTCAGTTTATAAATATTTTTTTTTTATTAGTAAATGTTTTGTTTGTTATTCTACCAATGTAATTCTTGCTTCGTAGGATTCACCTTAAACTCGTAAGTTATTTTCGCCCGTTATTTCATATGACGCTATAAAATGCTTTTATTATTAAGTCACTACGCGGCAGATTATAACAAAAAGTGTAACAGTAGTTTTGACGACAAAGTATTTCTTAAATTTGTTAGGCTTAGCTTTTTACTGCATTATCAACGTTTATTTAAATTTCATGAGCGCGAAACGGCCTTGTTACACACGCCGAAAAGCGAGTTCTTGTAATGTCTTGATATGTAATTCCCCTTTTTAACACATGTTTACGCGAGATGACCCCAACGGATGACAAGTCCAAGACATCTAGGTACGTAACGATATAAAAATCCGTTAGGAACAATTTGTTTAAAAGCGTTAAAAAAATTGACGTAAATATGGTAAATTTCCTAAAAATAACAAAGATGGTCACCCCACAGAACCCGTTTGAATATTCAACATTAAAGATGGCAGCCAAATCACGTGAATTTTCCAAATTACTAAGAGTTTATATAATAATGTTAAGCCTTTGTCATTTTTATCGCGCTTCCTAACGGTTAATAAAACACAGCTTATAAAACTGATTAATATTTCCTTTTTAAGACCACTTGTTGATTAACCCCTATCAAATATCTTTACCCCGTTATTCGCGTATTGACTATGTTTAAAAAACTATCCAAGATGGCCACTCCCAATTTCTTCACAAACTTTCCCGCGCGTCGTTATTAAAAGTTAAGTGACGGTAATATATAATGCATATGTCATAATAATAATCAAGTCCAAGTCATCTAGGTTCGTAACGATATAAAAAATCCGTTAGGAAAAACTTGTTTAAAAGCGTAAAAAAAAACAAGTTGGCAAGCTAAAATATACCTCTCCTCGGAAGAATGGTCCCTAGTGGTATTAATTTCTCGACACGACCCCCAAAGATATCTCCGCAATTCAGAGTTATTTACGAAAAACGTATTCTCGGTTCAAACCCTGCCCGGTATAAAATTTTAATTTTAATTTAAATAATTGAGACGAAACAATCGAGTTTAATTTATTCAGAACATTATAAATTAAGTAGTTACAACAGCGAGTTAGAATTACTAAAACAATGCACAATTGAATTTAACCCTTTTTACAGTACATGTTTATCAGTTGAATATAATACTAAGCAAATTTTAATGAAAGAAATATCTACAGATGGTATTTGTATTTTTCTCGCTTACGAAATACTTGCCGCATCTTTAACGCTCATTTTATTTCAACGCTCGTAGACTTCCAGTTGACGTTGTGACACATACCGCATGAAAAAGACCAATGCCGTCAAATTTCCAATATCATATAATGACTCGCACACCCAGGAAAACATTGACTGCGTTAGAAATCGTAGATATCCAAATATCCACACCAAATATATTTACAAGAAGCAAAAACCTTACCATCAACAAAGCTCAGAGAGCAACTTGACTAACCGCCAGCTCTTAAAGCAATTAACGTTCAATTATCTCCTTTGAATTAACACAACTATATATAGGTCGTTAATAATACCCGTAAATAAATAACAAAAAAACTAACAAAGTGGACCACCCACAGGGTCTACCCTTTAACCCTCTTATCTCTTACCTGTAAAAAAACCAGATTAGGCCTTCATAAATTCATGAATAAACAAGTTGGCAAGCCAAAATATACCTCTCCTCGGTAGAATTGTCCCTAGTGGTATTAATTTCTCGAGATAACCCTTAAAGATATATCTCCGCAATTTAGAGTTATTTGTTAAAAATATTAACCCATTTCTATCCCGCCCGGTATAAAATTTTAATTATAATTAAAATAATTGAGACGAAACGACCAATTTTAATTTATTCAGAATATCATAAGTTAAGTAGTTACAACAGTAAGTTAGACGTACTATAACAATGCACAATTGAATTAAACCCTTTTACAGAACAAGTTTATCAGTTAAATATAATACGAAGCAAATTTTAATGAAAGAAATATCTACAGAGGCTTTTTGGAATTACTCGCTTACGAAATACTTGCCGCATCTTTAACGCTCATTTTTTTATTTCAACACTCGCCCTTGATGAAGATACCGTAGATATCTGGTAGTGGACGACTCGTTCACTTCCTGTTGACGTTGTGACGCATACCACATGAAAAAGACCAATGCCGTCCAATTTCCAATATCATATAATGACTCGCACACCCAAGAAATCATTGACTGCGTTAGAAATCGTAGATATCCAAATATCCACACCAAATGTATTTACAAGAAGCAAAAACCTTACCATCAACAAAGCACAGAGAGCCACTTGACTAACCGCCACCTCTTAAAGCAATTAACGTTAAATTATCTCCTTTGAATTAACAGAACTATATATAGGTCGTTAAGAAAGTGGACCACCCACAGGGTCTACCCTTTAACCCTCTAATCTCGGCTGACTGCGCTAAAACAAGATTTAACCTTTAAAAAATACCAGATTAGGCCTTCATAAATTCATTAATAAAAAAAGACTTTATTACCTATTATGCTTACGATGCCTGTCTTAATTTCAGTGAATCTAAGCAGCTATCGGTGGTTCTGTGGTAGAGCGCTCGACTGCCAAGCCGAATGGTCTGGGTTCGAAACTTGGGTGGCGCATTTGTTTTTAATCAATAGAGAAACGCTAAATTAGAATTTCTTCGATGCAATAATTTCAATTTCAATTCTATTTCAATTAAACCAAAATTTCGTACTCTATTAAATACGCTTCCGATAAAGCTGAAGGTCTAATTTTCAAAAAGGCGTAACAAGTGTCGGTGGTTCTGTGGTAGAACGTCCGCCTATCAATCAGGAGGTCTCGGGTTCAAATCCCGCCCGATGCGATCGCAAATTGATACTAAGACGAATACCGTGTACAACTGGTGGAAACCCTGCCATTGGACGTTGAGAGGTAGCATTACACTCAGCACTCGGTCCGTCCCAAAGTCATTAAGAAGAAGTTGGAGAGAAAACGCCCATATAAACACAACAGACTCAACATGCACATCCATCAGAACACAAACACAACAAATTCAACACTCACAACCTACGCATAAACATTACAAATACGTAATACACCAAACCGTCACGACGGTGAGCGAAAAAACACCATCCAAACCAAACCGCAAATGCATCCGTTAACGCTCACCGTCACACGGTGGTTTTGCCAACCCTTTGAGAAACTGCGTACGCAGTGATTACACTTTGCACCGAAAATGCGAACGCGTTCGCAGTCCTGACAGACAGACACACCCACAGACCCACCCACAGACCCACCCACAGACAGACACGGTCGTTGTATAACCCCTCCTAGGGGACTTTGTCCCCTCGGAGAGGTAAAAAAGACTATTACCTATTATGCTTACGATGCGTGTCTTAATTTCAGTGAACCTAAGGAGCTATCGGTGGTTCTGTGGTAGAGCGCTCGACTGCCAAGCCGAATGGTCTGGGTTCGAAACCTGGGTGGCGTATTTGTTTTTAATCAATATAGAAACGCTTAATTAGAATTTCTTCGATGCAATAATTTCAATTTCAATTCTATTTCAATTAAACCAAAATTTCGTACTCTATTAAATACGCTTCCGATAAAGCTGAAGGTCTAATTTTCAATAAGGCGTAACAAGTGTCGGTGGTTCTGTGGTAGAACGTCCGCCTGTCAAGCAGGAGGTCTCGGGTTCAAATCCCGCCCGATGCGATCGCAAATTGATACTAAGACGAATACCGTGTACAACTGGTGGAAACCCTGCCATTGGACGTTGAGAGGTAGCATTACACTCAGCACTCGGTGCGTCCCAAAGTCATTAAGAATAAGTTGGAGTGAAAACGCCCATATAAACGCAACAGACTCAACACTCACAACCTACGAATAAACATTACAAAAACGTAAAACCACAAACCGTCACGACGGTGAGCGAAAAAACACCATCCAAACCAAACCGCAAATGAATCCGTTAACGCTCACCGTCACACGGTGGTTTTGCCAACCCTTCGAGAAACTGCGAACGCAGAGATCTCGAGAAACTGCGTACGCAGTGATTACACTTTGCACCCAAAATGCGATTGCGTTCGCAGGCCTGACAGACAGACACGGTGGTTGTATAACCCCTCCTAGGGGACTTTGTCCCCTCGGAGAGGTAATTAACGTAAATATGGTAAATTTCCTAGTTAAATTCCCGCCAAAAAATGTTTTTATTTTATAGCTACAAGGTCACACGGTGTATTCCCGTACTCTTAATCAATCAAAAACTGTCACCGCCTTAACAATGGAAAACGGGGACCTAGTATAGCGAGCCTGGGAATTCCTTTAAAGGAGTACTGATCCCTTTTCGCGCCAAAACGCCAACCAATCAGCGCCATTTTGAATAATTTCGAGTCAGCCAATTAGCGCGCAGTACACGCGCCGCGTAGTAACCACGTGGTCCCCAAATCAAGTAACAAGGTAATTCAAATACTTATTATCCAGAGAAAGTCAATCCAATTACCCACGGTATTAAAAATTGTTATAGAAAAAAAACAAAAACCCCTTACCGTTAACAATTCCCGACTAATAACGCACACAATAAGTTGGCAACTCAAAATATACCTCTCCTCGGAAGAATTGTCCCTAATGATATTATTTTATCGAGACGTCCCTTAAAGATATCTCCGCAAATCAGAGTTATTTACTAAAAACTTAATCCGGATTCAATCTCGCCCGGTATAAAATTTCAATTTAAATGAAAACCTAGATTTAAGTGTTTTGCGTGGTTAATTTGAATTTAAAACATGGATTTGAGTGTTTTGGAATATTCGTTGTTAAAGTAACGTAGAATGGAAATATTTTTATACTTCATTTTAATATCATTGTACTACTTAAATATGCTTGGCACTTGAACCTATATCACGAATATTTCTTAAAATGAACATACATCTAAACTCGACTTTTAATGCAACAAAATACAATTCAATATTCAAATATTTAAAAATACTTAATTAATGTACTAACAAGGAGAGTACCCGAGGTGTTTATTGCCGATTTTGTTCAAAATCGGGCGTAATGTAGACCTATATGAAATATGAAATTTCCCAAAAGGAGACGTTGCACTACCCATTTGATTTGCTATGGCAACCGAAAATGTTTTTGGTAACTTAAAACAATAAAATCTTCATTTAAAAAAGCATGGGATTTCACAGCTACGAAAATTTTGAAAATTTTTGAAAATCACGAAATGTGTAATTTGGACCACATTTAGGTAAATTTCATCAAGTTTGGGTAAATTGAAACATTTTAGGATAAATTTGTAACAAATTTGTGTTTTAACAAGTCAAAAACATTTTCGGTTGCCATGGCAAATCGAATGGGTAGTGCAACGTCTCCTTTTGGGAAATTCCATATCTCATATAGGTCTATATTACGGCCGACTTTAAACTAAATCGGCATTAAACACCTCGGGTACTCTCCTTGTAAGTTACGTTTAAAAGAACCTTTTGTAAAAATTCCAATATGTAAATATAGGTATAAAATACTATAAAAACAACTTACCTATATTTGAAATATGGTAAAATACAATTCTTATACACGAATATAGTCGGAAAGATACTATAATATATTTCAGATATTCAAATACATAGAAAAACAGTACAAACACATCTAAATTCTACTTTTAATGCAACAAAATACAATTCCGATATTCAAATATTTATTTTTTTTTAATTAATGTACTAAGTTACGTTTAAAAAAACTTTTGTAACAATTCCAATATGTGAATATAGGTTTAAAATACGATAAAAACCACTTACCTATATTTTAAATACGGTAAAATACATTTCTTATACACGAATATAGTCGGAAAGATACTAAACGCTTTTAAACCAACACGGGTGTCGGCGGACTCGGCAGGTCTAGATTTACGTAGCGCGTAGAGTGGACGGAAAAAGTAAAAATAAAAATTATTTAATTAACTCTTAATGAAATGAAATTATTAGGTGCAGTATATATTTTACGCCGATTTTGTTAATGAAAATAAAAAACTCTCGACTATCAAATTTCAAATGGGTATACGAGTACGTTAAATTACATTCCGATATACAAATATATATATACTTAACGTTCAATACGTTTAAATAGCTTTCCAAAATGCAAGTATAGGTAGTAAAATACGAGATAAGCGGAGATAAAGAAACAAGTTGGTTCTGAACACAATATGTTGATATGAGAAAAAACAAATCGTCGCGAGAAATATCATAAATACATTAACTTTTCAACGATTTTACTCCATTTCACCCCTAAAACCTTTTGTAAATATAGGTATAAAAGACGGTAAAAACAACTTGACTTTATTTTAAATACGGTAAAATACAATTCTTATACACAAATATAGTCAGAAAGATACTATAAAAACACTAAAATGAAAATAAAATGAAAAAATCTTTATTCAACTTTAATACGTTACGCTATTTAAGAAACGTACTTTTAGAAACAGAAATAACGTAAAACCAATGTGATGAAAAAGTAGCAAAAATGGGTTTTCCCCCTAGTTCTGCGGTTTCCCCTTCCATAAAAACTTGTTGAGGTTAACGGTAATAGTAAGTGTAGGGAGCTGTTGGCTCGATCGCGTGCCATGCAGGGCTTGCCACCACCCTCCTACGCCTTGTAACCCGGCCACCTGAATTAAAGGCTTCAAAAGTCACATGATGACTTAGGCCTAAGGTGGTGCCTTGGGTATTAGCCTAGCTGATTATTATTATGATTATTATAATATTAAAACGAATTATATTTTCTTACACACGATTTTGTGGTACCACACAGCGATTTTGTAAGATTTAACAACGGCGCAATTATTAGGGTCACGGTGAAAATGACAATGTTTAGGAGCATTTATACAAAGAATGGTGGATAATTTAGGACAGTCTAAATCCTCGACGTTCTTGACGTTAACTCCTTTGAAATCCGATAAAACTTTGGCCTTTACTAAACCTTTACAAAAAAACGTGAACCCTTGTTCTTTTATATAATTTGCAAGGGCTCGTAGGCTGTTGTAGTCTTCCTGTCCGTCGTCCCAACGGATATCGCAAATGTTCCAATACAACCATCTACACTGCCTTTTATCTTCTTCCGAAAGACTGGAATATGGATATGGTGGTTTAAAGGTCCAGACGTTATGCTTCTCCGTTTCCACAACGTAAATAGCTAACTCTTTAATTATCATTTCTTCATTCACACGGAAAAAGTTTGCCTCGATAAAACATGTCCTTTTCATTTCTAGAAATAAACTTGTTAAAAAAAACTTGGAATATGCAATTCCTTTAAAATATACATATATGTTAAAAGACAAATAATTTTATAATGAACAGATTTTATACTTACATTTTTTTAAAGATTTGACGACAAAACTCTTTGAATGTGGTTTAAACATTGAACGAGTCCCTCTTTTTATACCCACAAAGTACTTAGCGATTCTATCTTGTTGATTAAAATAGATCTTTAAAAACTAATCAATCTAAGTACACGAATTTTGAACTGCATTGCATTACGTGTATATGAATTTACCCGGTCATCATAAGTTATCACATGTGCAATTACAATGTTTGTGAAAGACACTTTTCCCATTGTGAAAGGGGAATCCAAAAAGAGGAATCACTTCAATTTAAATGCTTTTTTAAGTTCCATATAGACTATTTTACCATTCTCGAGTATAATTTCGGGGTACTAATGCATTCTAAATTAAATACTTACATTTAATTAAATAGGAATTAATCAAGCCGACTTTGAACATATGTTTTACTCTTTATTCTCATATAATTTCAAATTCAGGTATTGTTTAAGGTACAAATGCATAATTTAATGAAGCAATTTAGAGATTTTGTAGTATTTTTCTACCTATATTGGCATTTCGGGAATATATTTTAACGTGTTGAATGTAGAGTATGGAGATTGTTGTAGTATTTTTCTTCCTACGTGACTACACCGGAAACGACTATTTTAACGGTAAATTAAAAATACTTCATTAATGTACGAACCATAAGTTACGTTTAAAAGAACCTTTTGTAACAATTTCAATATGTAAATATAAGTATAAAAATACGATAAAAACAACTTATCTATATTTTAAATACTGTAAAATACAAATCTTATACACAAATATATTCAGCAAGATACTACAAAATCACAAAAATGAAAATAAAATTAAATTAGTGTGGATAAGATTTGTAAATATCATTTTAAAACTAATAATTTTCAGTTTTTTCACGCTTTATTTAAGTCAAGCAATAACATTTTTAAAAAAGAAAGCTGTTAAACGAAATAAAATAAGCATTTCTGAACGTTTTATATTAATTATGTTTTATTCTTTATAACCATTTGGATTTCAATACATTTGAAGAAGCGAGTAAAATAGTGGAAGAGTATAATGTGACGTAGTAAGATGTGCAAGAAATATAAGAAAGCATTCGGAAGAAATGGAAAAGCATATTGAAGAGTGGAGATTTAAGCTAGATGAAGCAAGTGAAAGAGAATTTGTACTGAGAAATTAAGTTAAATATATAAAAACAGATATAATTGGATTAAAAATATTGCAAGATAGTTGGAAGAGAGCAGAAAACTAGAAAGCGTGTTTACAAAAGGTTCTTTTAAACGTAACTTAGTACATTAATTAAGTATTTTTAAATATTTGAATATCGGAAGTGTATTTTGTTGCATTAAAAGTAGAGTTTAGATGTTTTATAGTATTTTCTATGTATCTGCATATCTGAAATATATTATAGTATCTTCCCAACTATATTTGTGTATAAGAATTGTATTTTACCGTATTTAAAATATAGGTAAGTGGTTTTTATCGTATTTTTATACCTATATTTACATATTGAAATTGTTACGCATACGTGCTTAACATTTAATTTTTTAATATTTATAGTAATAAAATGTAACTATTGTAGAAAATAAAAGATATTTTAATTAAAACATTTCTTAATTTCTTTATTGTCTAAAAATATTTACAATATTTACAAATTTTTATACTGTTTAACTTCTTTCATTTTTAAAAAGGTAATTGCTTGACTTAAATAAAGCGTGAAAATTATTAGTTTCAAAATGATATTTACAAATCTTATCCACACAAATTTCATTTAATTTTAATTTTAGTGTTTTTATAGTAACTTTCTGGCTATAATTGTGTATAAGAATTGTATTTAACCGTATTTAAAATATAGTCAAGTTGTTTTTTATCGTATTTTATACCTAAAATTACATATTGGAATTGTTACAAAAGGCTTTAGGGTGAAATAGGGTAAAATCGTTGAAAAGTCAATGTATTTATGATATTTTTCACGATGATTTGTTTTTCTCATATCAACATATTGTACTCAGGACCAACTTGTTTCTTTATCTCCGCTTATCTCAAGTATTTAAAGAGTACACTTATATGGTAATTCACAAACCTATTGCGGAGAAGTATCCTATATAAAGACAGTTTTCGAAAGAAGAAAACTATAGAACTTCGTTCCTCTCCCGTAGTAAGTTTTAAAAAATTAGAGCAGACAATGCAGCACCCCGTCGACGTAAATGTAGCTATATGCATTTTACGCTATTCACCAAAAGTCGTTAATGACCCAGTAATCGAGAAAATTAAGTTCGGAGTTCTTGACGCAATTGTAAAAAGATCCCATCCAACGAAATTTTGGGTGAAGTATGTTCAAAACGTTGAATGGAACTATATCGACGTACACGTTTGTTTTAATGCGGTCCTGGAGAATTGGAGGACAAAACTAGGACTGGCGTTCCCCTATGTTGAGGGAAATATCGATCCTTAGATGTATATAAATATGTGTTGTTAGGAAAATAATAAATTTAAATTGTGTCATTCAAGGTTGAAAAAATCTTCATCAAAGACTCGACCGTGTCTCAGGATGATGACGATATTGCTAGAATATTGATGGGTATAACATCTCCACCACCTTCGTCTAGCCCACTAAAAAATACAAGGGCCACAGATCTACCATCGCCCCTATCTAAATCGTCCGAGATCTCCCTACCAATAACGTCCTTCTCCGGTTCCCTTACCCCTTCCACTTCAACAATTCCCCAAAAATCAAAAAAGAAACGCTCATTGGACGCGGACGCACCATTGAAGACCAGAAAAATCAAGGGAGTCGAAGACGACGCTGATCACAACCATTTAAAAAATTTGGAAAAAATGACCCAGTCCGCGTTGAACAAAAACATTAATCACATTACAGATTCGGATAGCTCATCCGATTTTGAACCATGCTGCTAATTACGAAATAAAAATATTTCATTTTAAGATAAAAAAACAATTCTGTGTATCATATTTTATATATTTTATAAGACCTATCAAGAATGTATTTATTTATTCTCAGGGAGAATGAATATGTTGAGATTATTTTTAGCGTTTCTCTAATTCCACCCATTGGGCCCCCCGGTATGCTCCTCCGGTTAAAATAAATCAAATTCGTCCTGCAATCTCATTGGTTCTTAAAAATTACGTTTTTCGACGCGATTAACGTTGCTGCGAGGACGCAAAAAATAAGACCGCCTCCTTTTTCTCCCCCACCTCTGGCGTGTAGGGGGTAGGGGCTTAACGTGTCCATCGATCGTCTCAACATATTCATTCTCCCTGACAGTAAATAAATACATTCTTGACCTATAATCTGTTAAAAACTGACGAATATCAAATTGAATGATACGAGTGTTATTGACGATAACGATTGTATTTACTGGTACATTAGCCGCTGATACCAAAGTTAGAAAAGCGTAGACTAACCGTTCAATTCGTTATAATTTGAATAAAATTAAAAACAATAATCTAAGATACCCTTTAAAGTTAAATTCCTTTAGAGATTATCAGTAAAACCACTTACTTTAAGTATTTTTTCAATCCTTATACCTATATTTACGTATTGGAATTGTTATAAAAGGTTCTTTTAAACGTAACTTAATTAATTAATTAACATTAATTAAGTATTTTAAGTTACCGTTATTAAAATATAGGTAAGTGGTTTTTATCGTATTTTTACCTCTCCGAGGGGACAAAGTCCCCTAGGAGGGGTAATACAACGACCGTGTCTGTCTGTGGGTCTGTGGGTGGGTCTGTGGGTGGGTCTGTCTGTCTGTCAGGCCTGCGAACGCGTTCGCATTTTCGGTGCAAAGTGTAATCACTGCGTACGCAGTTTCTCAAAGGGTTGGCAAAACCACCGTGTGACGGTGAGCGTTAACGGATGCATTTGCGGTTTGGTTTGGATGGTGTTTTTTCGCTCACCGTCGTGACGGTTTGGTGTATTACGTTTTTTTAATGTTTATTCGTAGGTTGTGAGTGTTGAATTTGTTGTGTTTGTGTTCTGATGGTTGTGCATGTTGAGTCTGTTGTGTTTATATGGGCGTTTTCTCTCCAACTTCTTCTTAATGACTTTGGGACGGACCGAGTGCTGAGTGTAATGCTACCTCTCAACGTCCAATGGCAGTGTTTCCACCAGTTGTACACGGTATTCGTCTTAGTATCAATTTGCGATCGCATGGGGCGGGATTTGAACCCGAGACCTCCTGATTGACAGGCGGACGTTCTACCACAGAACCACCGACACTTGTTACGCCTTTTTGAAAATTAGACCTTCAGCTTTATCGGAAGCGTATTTAATAGAGTACGAAATTTTGGTTTAATTGAAATAGAATTGAAATTGAAATTATTGCATCGAAGAAATTCTAATTTAGCGTTTCTCTATTGATTAAAAGCAAATGCGCCACCCAGGTTTCGAACCCAGACCATTCGGCTTGGCAGTCGAGCGCTCTACCACAGAACCACCGATAGCTGCTTAGATTCACTGAAATTAAGACAGGCATCGTAAGCATAATAGGTAATAAAGTCTTTTTTTATTAATGAATTTATGAAGGCCTAATCTGGTATTTTTTAAAGGTTAAATCTTGTTTTAGCGCAGTCAGCCGAGATTAGAGGGTTAAAGGGTAGACCCTGTGGGTGGTCCACTTTCTTAACGACCTATATATAGTTCTGTTAATTCTAAGGAGATAATTTAACGTTAATTGCTTTAAGAGCTGGCGGTTAGTCAAGTGGCTCTCTGTGCTTTGTTGATGGTAAGGTTTTTGCTTCTTGTAAATACATTTGGTGTGGATATTTGGATATCTACGATTTCTAACGTAGTCAATGATTTCTTGGGTGTGCGAGTCATTATATGATATTGGAAATTGGACGGCATTGGTCTTTTTCATGTGGTATGTGTCACAACGTCAACAGGAAGTGAACGAGTCGTCCACTACCAGATATCTACGGTATCTTCATCAAGGGCGAGTGTTGAAATAAAATGAGCGTTAAAGATGCGGCAAGTATTTCGTAAGCGAGTAATTCCAAAAAGCCTCTGTAGATATTTCTTTCATTAAAATTTGCTTCGTATTATATTTAACTGATAAACTGGTTCTGTATAAGGGTTTAATTCAATTGTGCATTGTTATAGTACGTCTAACTTACTGCTGTAACTACTTAACTTATGATATTCTGAATAAATTAAAATTGGTCGTTTCGTCTCAATTATTTTAATTATAATTAAAATTTTATACCGGGCGGGATAGAAATGGGTTAGTATTTTTAACAAATAACTCTAAATTGCGGAGATATATCTTTTAGGGTTATCTCGAGAAATTAATACCACTAGGGACAATTCTTCCGAGGAGAGGTATATTTTGGCTTGCCAACTTGTTATACCTATATTTCCATATTGGAATTGTTACGCATATGACACTTGAACCTATATCACGAGTATTTCTTAAAACGAATATACATCTAAACTCTACTTTTAATGCAACAAAATATAATTCCGATATTCAAATAGAGCAGCCAGTTGGTCATATTGCGAAGTAACTGGTGAATGTTGTGTATTTCCAAAAATAAAAAAAAATAATAGTATGTATGTTTTTCTAGTATTTTTCCATCTATATTTGCGTATTGAAATCTATTTTAACGTATTGAACGTAGAGTCAGAGGTTCTTATAGTATTTTACTACCTATATTTACATTTTGGAAAGCTATTTTAACGTATTGAACGTAAAGAGTATATATTTGTACATCGGAATGTAATTTAACGTATTCGTATACCCATTTGAAATGAGCTAGTCGAGAGCTTTTTTATTTTCATTAACCCTCATGACGTCAAAACATTCAAATCCATGTTTTAAATTCAAATTAACCGCGTCCCAGGTAATCCGCGCACGTGCACTCTCTCCCACTTAGGTTATATTAAAACGGAGTTTAAAATTAATTCTATTCTACGTATACGCATTTTGAAGTGTATCGCGTTACGTATATAGGAATTTACCCGGTCCTTATACGGAATCACGCGTACAATTAAAATACTTGAGAATGATACGTTTCTCATACTAAAACTTTAGCTAGCGAGGGGGGGACACCCGCTGCGTATTTTACGCACGTGGCTAAGGGCAATTCACTAGCTACCTTTTGCCCCTGTAATAATGTTACAGGGGGAAAGTGTTTGTCGGCGAAAATAGTTGTGAATAGATACCCAAAAGGGTCGACCTATTGAACTACTTGGGTTTATTGCATAACACCAACAAAGAGTCCACTTGCACGTGGAGAAAGTGTTTGACAGAGGCCGTAGGGGGACATTCACTAAGACGGATAGGTTTTGACAAGTGTTTGAGAAATTATGAGTGATCGACCTATTGCCCTATAGGTAAGTAGGCAAGTTTCTTGGGTTTATAACTACTGGCTTCTGTCTGTTTGCATAAAACCATTGATTCCCCCCCTACCGAATAGGGACGCTAAAGGGGATCCTCCAACTATCGGTATATCATTTGACCTATTGACCTACCGAAAATGTTCACAAATGGGGGGGGGGCACCAAGCTATCGGTATAAAAATGGGGGGAAAGGGGGGACTGTTTGACCCCACAAAGGGGGGGGAGGTGGAAAATCACGGATCGGTATACGCCCTCCCTTATCTCTAATATAATCAAACCTTTGGGCCAAATTATATTAAAATTTATATGTCTGTAAACCATTTTTTAGTACTTTTTAAAAGCTTAAAAGATAGAACATTTTCGTACATTGATGTTGTAAATTACTTTTGATTAAACTTTAAAAAAAACATATTGATGTTTAAAAACATGAAACATTGATGTTTGTAGGGGTTTTTCATACTCTTTCCCAAAGATCGCTTTTCCGACTCTAATGGAACCCCGGGAACCTAGCCCACTTTTTTGAAATGAGCTTCCCTCTCCCGTCACTTTAGCACTTGAGGTTAGCGAGGTTGAATAGGTTGTCTAGATGTTGTTTGCTTAATGATTCAAATGAGGAATGCCATGTGGTATATTTAAAACATTAGAAATTATCATTATTTAATAACGGTTAATAAACAAATTATGCAAGAGGAGAAACACTACATATCTTCAAGAAAAGGGGACACTAAAAGATCTTTAACAAAAGGGGACACTAAAAGATTTTAACAAAAGAGGACACTAAAAGATCTTAAACCAAAGGGGACACAAAAAGATCCTAAGCCAAAGGGGACACTAAAAGATCTTAAACCAAAGGGGACACTAAAAGATCCTAAACCAAAGGGGACACTAAAAGATCCTAAGCCAAAGGGGACACTAAAAGATCCTAAACCAAAGGGGACACTAAAAGATCCTAAGCCAAAGGGGACACTAAAAGACCTTAAACCAAAGGGGACACTAAAAGATCCTAAACCAAAGGGGACACTAAAAGATCCTAAACCAAAGGGGAAAATAAAAGATCCTAAGCCAAAGGGGACACTAAAAGATCCTAAACCAAAGGGGACATTAAAAGATCCTAAGCCAAAGGGGACACTAAAAGACCTTAAACCAAAGGGGACACTAAAAGATCCTAAACCAAAGGGGACACTAAAAGATCCTAAACCAAAGGGGAAAATAAAAGATCTTTAACAAAAGGGTACACTAAAAGAACTGAAAAAAAGGTGGTGGTGACTACACATCAAATTAAACATTAAAGCAACCCTACTATTTGTCTTGAAATCAGCGTAGAAGTGACACGGTCCGGCTTAAAACCAAATCGGCCGTCCGTAACCATTATCGTTCGGATGGATACTTACGTGGTCGGATCCGAGGAGGTCCAAATTATAGTGGATGACAGTAGCGCCACCTCCTCTGTCTTTTGACGTAGGGGCGCGAACTTCAACACTGGCCTCACTGTGTCTATTATCCTCTATTATCTCGAACTTCTATAGAGCGAAAGGGATCATGGGCTCGCGGCGAGATCTTCAAGATTGAGGGTACGGAGAGAGTGATAAAAATAAAGAGAAGGGGTAAACTTAGGATACCTTTGGCCACAAGGTCACCTTTGACAAAAACTTACCAACGACCGACCATTGCGCTGTCACATCAAAAAGTACGTTAGAATTACAAAGAGCTTCCCCAGGGCCCCCTAGGGGTGACGACAAGCATCGCTACCAGAGTAGCTCAAAGCTACCCCAAGTAATACATTTCTGAGATAAAGAGAATTTCAATATATTTTAAAGAATAAAACAAAAGGTTTAAACTTGATTGGATTTTTATTAATTTTTTGTAAAACATAGTGATGTTAAAAAATAAATGGATCCAGAATTTTCCCTCTGGGATCTCACTGACAAGGAGACGACCCGAGGTGGTTCTCACCGATTTTGTTCAAAGTTGGGGGATTGTTAGACCTAGATGTAACATGAAACCAGTTAAAGGGAAAAGTTACGCTGGGCTTCCGTTTTGCCATGGCAACCAAAAATGTTTTTGACAACATAAAAAGAGAAAAAGTCTATGTAAAATAACATGCAAAACTTCAATAAATCAAAAATAAAATTATTTTTAAAAAAATAAAAAAAAGTAAATTTTACATTTTTGGATTACTTTGGACAAATAGGGGGAATAAAAACCATTTTGGGTGAACTCGAGCTAAATTGAATAAATAGGTGGAAATTTTAGGTATAATACAAATTATTTGCAAAACGTATGTCGTGATAACTGCCATATATTTTCGCCAATAAATCTTAAAATTTCTACATTACATTATCTGAACGATGTTAATAGATTTTTAGATTTCGAAAGAAAAACAACGCCATTTTATAAAATGGCGGATACAAATATAAATCATGGTGCAATAAGTTAGGTAATTTGTATCCGATTAACCTGAGATTTGCTACGTTACATTATCTGCCCGAATGAATTCGTACTATGGATTTTAATAGAAATCGGACACCATTTTGTAAAATGGCGGATATCAATAAAACTCATCTTGCGATAAGTCCCGTAAATATTCGTCGATTAATCAGAAATTTTCTACGTTTCATTATCTGCCCGAGCTAATTAGACCTATGGGTTTTCCAATAATAATCCGACGCCATTTTGAAATATGGTGGATATAAATGTAACTTACGATGCGATAACTGACGAAATTATTTGTCGATTTACGTGAAATTTTCAACATTACATTATCTGACCGAATAAATAAACCCCTTTACACTGTGATAGAAATCTGACGCTATTTTACAAAATGGCAGATATCATAATGCGATAACTGCCAAAATTATTTGTCCAATTACTTGAAATTTTCTACTTTACATTACCTATTAAAGATAATTATTCCTATAAATTTTAATATAATTCGAGGCCATTTTGAAAAATGGTGGATGTCAAAATGTCTCACGGTCATATAAGTTCCGTAATTATTTGACGATAAATCTGAATTTTTCTGTCTCATTAAATGATCGAATAAATAATTAAGTCCTTTCTATTTTGAAAGAATTTCGAAGCTATTTTGCAAAATGGCGCATGTCTGAGAAGTTCCGTAATTTTTCGTCAACTATTCTGATTTCGGAAATTTTCTATTTCAGACCTAATAAATCAGTCCTATTTCTTTTGAGAGAAATATGCCGTTTTTCAAATAACGCACATCAATGTATCCCTTGGTGCGATAAATTCCGTATTGTTATTGTTATAAAAAATTATAAGAAACTTCATATAAAATGGGTAAATTTTAATATATTTCGGCAAAATCCAATAATATTGTATAAGTTCTTATATCATTGGATTAATATAAATTAATTATGGTTTAATTCATCATTTAGACATAATTTGGGTAAATTTAAATATTATTAAATTAGTTCAATTGGCATTGCAGAATTATTGGTAATTCGGGAAATGTTTGGTAAATCAGAAAATGGTTGTAATTTGGGATATTATGGGTAACTCGGGAAATTATTGGTAACTCGGGAAATTATTGGTAACTCGGGAAATTATTGGTAACTCGGGAAATTATTGGTAACTAGGGAAATTATTGGTAACTCGAGAAATATATATTTACTAATTTGATTAAAGAGTAGTAAGGTTATGTGTAGACCCCTGAAATAGCCAATCACTTTATCTTCTCCTTCCCACAATTCCCTAGGAAAATCGTTGCAAAAATGTAATAGCTTATTTCTTTACTCGTCTATTTACAAAATATAATATACATTTTTTCGATATTTATTTTAACCAAATAATATATTATAATATAAACTTACCAAAATTATTATAAGTTGCCCAATGGTAAATGAACTTACACTATATAAATTGGATTTAGTGAAAATTAATAGACTGTAAACAAAATTATATGAATTGTACAATATTATTGGAATTTTCTCAATATATTTAAAAATACACAATATTATTTCAATTAATCAAATATTATTGGAATTTACTCAAAATTGTTCCAATGTAATCAATATTATTTGAAGTTACTCAATATTATTAAAACACCAAATATAGTTTGTATTTCTCCCAATATGAATGTCAACAATGTAATTTGAACTTATATAATGTAATTCCATTTTATCCAAATAATAAGTATTTACCTAAATGTATTCCTTTCCAAGTTTAATGTAAAATTAACCTTAATTATTTCAGTTAACCCAATGATATAAGAACTTATCCAATATTATTTGAATTTGCCGAAATATGCCAATTTTAAATAAATTTGCCGATAATTTTTCAAATAACAATCAAGAGATACATTGTTATGCGCTATTTTGCAAACGGCAGATTTCAAATTAATGGACAAATAATTTCGGCAGTTATCGCATTATGAGATATTGATATCTGACATTTTGTAAAATGGCGTCATATTTCTATCAAAGTGTAAGGGGCTTATTTATTCGATCAGATAATGTAATGTAGAAAATATGACGGTTCAATTGTTATTTAAACAATGGACACGATTAAAGTTTACATTTATAGATTTTTGAAAGTAGAATTTTCTTATCAGGGAGATAAACACATTGACATAATCAAAGATAATAAAAACTTTCAGGGGAGCCCACCGCGCTCCGCTCACACCCACCCGCGGTAACTTTCATCTCCACGCCGCACCCTAGGGTAATCCGCGGTTGGGTCTGAGCGGAGCGCGGTGGGCTCCCCTGAAAGTTTTTATTATCTTTGATTATGTCAATGTGTTTATCTCCCTGATAAGAAAATTCTACTTTCAAAAATCTATAAATGTAAACTTTAATCGTGTCCATTGTTTAAATCACAATTGAACCGTCATATTACTATAAACCATATAAACGTAGAAAACGAACGTTTACGCGTCATAGTGGAAGAGAGTATAGAACTTGAAAGATAAAGTGAAACACGCGAACTAGTTTAAATAGTCTCTCAGTTCGAAACTAAATCTAGAATAATTGACATCGTGAATCAGTACCATTAGAACTTTTTGTAATGTTGTATACCATTGACTAGCTTAAGTCCTGTAAAAATTGTGCGATTTAATATTAAAATAAAAATAATATATATAAATATCAATATTGAAATATTTATAGAAATAAAAGGTAGAAAATAAAAGGTAGAAAATAGAAGATATCTTATTTTTAAAACATTTCTTAATTTCTTTATTGACTTAAAATATTTACAATATTTAACAAATTTTTATTCGGTTTAACGTCGTAATTTATATATGAGTTAGTGTACAATTCCTCGTCGGGTAAAATATTCTGTCCATAGCCATTTGGAGATAATTTCTGCACAAATTTACAATATTTATAATTTTTCCAAAGGTACGAAACTATGATTAAGAGATAAGTAAGTTGTATATAAAACAGTTCTGAATACAAAACTAAAATAAATATTAACGTTTTTAATATCTGTTTAATAAATAATATTTATAGTAATTAAAGGTGGCAGATGTTTTCGCAAACAACCAGTGTAATTTTTATGAAATATTATAAGCAATTTAAGCAGCGTGCCTATATTATTCTGTCTGCGTATCTAATTTTTTTTAAATTTAATTTCCATCTGTATGCATTTGGATAGAGCATACCTTCGTTTATCGGAGCGAAGATCGTGTGGTACAGCTTAAATTTGCTTTAATTACCCTGAAATGATAAGATTACGATTATTCGTTCTACAGCTGAACAGAAAATGACATAGCGAACGAATTTTCCAGATTTCTTTTGAACCTCCATCCGTAAATGCTACAAGAAAAACCTCGTCCTTCACCATAAGAAAGAAAAATGGGGAATAGGATTTAGTTTGGTTATCGTTTTGTTTATACTGTAATAGCAACAATACTAAGATGACTTTTCGATGAATGATTAGTTTTGCAGAAATTTTTATATTATCGCGTTTTGATCCTTATTACCGTATGGATTTCAACACAATTGAAGAATATAAAACACAATGCAAATTATTTAATTCTTTTAACTGATAATACTGATTTGAAAACCTTGATGTAATTTTGTTTCTAAGCTGTGGGTTTTTATGCTATATAATTTCAAATGCAGGTATTGTTTAAAGTACAAATGCATAATTTAATGTATCAGGTTTTGTATTTTTGTGTTTATTGATAATATAAATACCGATAAGATCATGCAACTAAATATTACATTTATGTATTGGTGAGCTTTAAAGGTACTTGGATCTTTTTAACTAAGAACCCTATGTAAATAATGTAACCATATTAATAGTTAATTAATAAATTATAAAAATAATAACGCTTTCTATGCTTTAAGAAATATGTTTACTTTCTTCATATATTAAGCTATTTCAAATACCATAATGGGTTCAAGTACATACAATAAATATAATATAGCAATTTAAATTTTAATAACACATGAAACTTTTAGTATTTTGTTTATTATTTTCCATTGCCGCCGTTAGATGTCACCAAAGCATCTATTTAAATAAATTTTCCCTTGTTAAAAAAAACTTTGTTTTCTAGATTTGAGGTTTGCTTTTAAGCATCACTGTAATTAAGAAAGAAATATAAAAACATAATGCAACTAATTTTTTTACCTGAGTGTAATACCTTGATATATTGTTTAACTTCTTTAATTTTTAAAAATGTAATTGCTTGACTTAAATAAAGCGTAAAAATTATTAGTTTCAAATGATATTTACAAATCTTATCCACTCTAAAGTCCATTTTTCAGGTATTAGTAAGTATTTCATACAAACTAACTTCTAAGTTTGAAAAAAAAAATATGGATTTAGTACGTAAATAAAATCCTTTTAAAGTACTTTGAAGGACTCTTTATACGTTTTGAACTTGAATAAAATTAAAAGCAATAATCTAAGATACCCTTTAAAGTTAAATTCCTTTAGAGTTTATCAGTAAAACCACTTACTTTAAGTATTTTTTAATCCGTTCGGTCTAATAGTAGATTACGCACCTATAATCCATGATGTTTTCATTTAAATTCAAATTATAACGAATTGAAAGTTTGAAGAAAATATTAATTTAGTTTGTAAATGAAATCCTTTTATAGTACTTTGAAGGGCTCTTAATACGTTTTGAACTTCCAAAATAAATTAATGTACTAAGTTACGTTTAAAAGAACCTTTTGTAACAATTCCAATATGTAAATATAGGTATAAGGATTGAAAAAATACTTAAAGAAACTCAGCGTATATTAGAATGGAAATCGGCTCCGGTAACGGTTTGGCAAATTTTAATTATAATCTCAGGTTACTGTTTTTTTACAAGATGCAAGTGATTAGCGTTGTTAATAAGCTCCGAGGTATCCAAAATCAAAAAGCAGGCTTTAATTTTCTATTTTTGTTTGAAAATAACCAAAACTATGCAGTTTTTTTTAAAAGAATCTCACAAATTATACTAACTTTTAACAAAATATCCCCAATTATAATAACTTTTAACCAGGGATAAAAATGAAACTATTCAAAATATCTCCAAAACTCAATTTTCGTAAATAGACAATAGTTTTAAAATTAAGTTGGCTTATGGCAAAAATTAGAATAATTTAGGAAATTCTGTTAAAAATTAGTAATTTTAATATTTTAATATTTTTATATTTTTTATTTTATTTTATTTCATTTTATTTTATATTTTATTTTATTTCATATTTTATTTTATATTTTATTTTATTTCATATTTTATTTTACATTTTATATAACATGTCTTAAGCCAATCAATGACATACAATATTATCCCTTTACTTCTCTGCTCCCTTCCAACTATCTTGCAATATTTTCAATCCAATTGTATTTGGTTTTATATCTTTAACTTTATTTATCAGTACAATTTCCCTTTGACAAGCTTCTTCTAACTTCAATTCCCACTTTTTTAAATGCTTTTCCATTTCGTCCAAATGCTCTTTTATTTCTTGCATATCTAACCACGTCCTATTATACTCTTCCACTATTTCACTAACTTCCTCGAATGAATGGAAATCCATATGACTATAAGTAACAGAACACAATAAATATAAAACGTCCAGCAATGTTAAAAGTTAGGTCACCAGAAAGACCCTTTCCTCTTGTTGTTTCTATTTCAGTGGAAACGAAACTTGGACTTCAAGACGCCCGCGTCTTTTACGTTTATATGGATTATTCATGACGGTTCAATTTTGATTTTATAAATGGACACGTATAGTAGGGAGCTGGATCGAGTGTGGGGGATAAAAAAAATTAATCTAGGTGAAAAAATTATTATAAATAAATACCGATTCAATATACGAACGAAACTTAATTATTAATTTAATTAAACTCATTTATAAATTTTATAAATTAACATGAAATATCGTAAAGCCAATAAAAATAATATAAATTTCCTACAAATCACCCATTTTAGGGATAAAAATGAAACGATTCCAAATACGTACAAAACTCAATTTTCATAAATAGACAATAGTTTTGAAATTAAGTTGGCTTATGGTAAAAATTATAATAATTTAGGAAATTCTATTAAAAATTAGTACAATTGGGGAAAATTGGTTAAGAGTTGGTATAATTTGGAGACTTGCTAATGTTAAAAATATAGAATTAATTAGGATATACTTTTAAAATTGAAGAGATAGAAAGGCAATTACGAACGAGATGATGATTTAAAAAAAATTAGATTTTTCAATGAACTGTAAAACGCTTCTATAGATGGCAGCCTTGTCTCAAAAGTTTATTTTCCTTAAAAGGTGTTATACATTCGATAAGCAGTGACGAGAATTCCCGTCAATCAGAGTAATATTTTATCAGTATATCTCAAATTTTTCCGAGTTTTCATCAACATACCAAGAAACAAGATCCCCAATGCAGAAAACTACGTGAAAACGCGCCGGTGTCGAAAAACGTGCTCATTCGCGGAAAAACTACGCGGAAAACGCCCTTATACGGAAATATACGCGGTAAACACACTCGTATGCGGGAAAGTTCCCGGAAAAACCCCCACTACCAATTGCCACACGCGTCTTATATAACAGTTTAACTCTTTAAAGTATTGAATCACTCGACATAATAAAATGAAGTTTAAAAGTATTTCCATTCTACGTCACTTTAACAACGAATATTCCATGACGTCAAAACACTCCATGTTTTAAATTCAAATTAACCGCGCCTCCCAGGTAATCCGCGCACGCGTGCTATCTCCTAGGTTATCACTTTTTACATCATTTCATCTTATTACGTACGATATTAAAATGAAGTTTAAAAATATTTCCATTCTACTTTAACAACAAATATTCCATGACGTCAAAACACTCTTAAATTCAAATTAACCGTGCCTCCCGGGTAATCCGCGCCCCTACGAAATCCGCGCACGCGGCGTCTAGGTTATCACTTTTTACATCATTTCAACTTATTCCGTATGATAAAACGCGATAAGAAATACGTTCAAGTACCATATAAGTGTACTCTTGAAATTTGAGATAATCTGAGATAAATAAACAAGTTGGCCTGGACACAATATGTTGATATACGGGAAAACACATCGTCGCGAAAAATACCATAAATACATTGACTTTTCGACGATTTTACCCCCATTTCACCCCTTAAATCCCGGATTTCGATCCCGAACGCGGGTTTGGCGCCAGACCCTCATTTTCCTTCTACTAATATCGTTCAGATAATGTAATGTAGAAATTTTATGATTTATTGGCGAAAATATATGGCAGTTATCACGACATAAGTTTTGCAAATATTTTGTATTGTACCTAAAATTTCCACCTATTTATTCAAATTAGCTCGAGTTCATCCAAAATGGTTTTTATTCCCCCTATTTGTCCAAATTAATCCAAAAATGTAAAATTTACTATTTTTTTAATTTTTTTAAAAATAATTTTATTTTTGATTTATTGAAATTTTGCACAGGGGCGACCCTTAGAATTTATCATTTTCGCATGTTATATTACATAGACTTTTCTCATTTTATGTTCTCAAAACATTTTTGGTTGCCATGGCAAAACGGAAGCTCAGCGTAACTTTTCCCTTTAACTGGTTTCATGTTACATCTAGGTCTAACAATCCCCCAACTTTGAACAAAATCGGTGAGAACCACCTCGGGTCGTCTCCTCGTGAGTATCCTCTTAAATTTTTGTCCCTTCTTGGCCGCAGTGAACGACACTCTTTCCTCAGCTATGGGGTGTCCTATATCCATGTGTTATCGTGGGCTTAAAACAAAACTGAAGCAAACGAAGGGTTCGTTTATTCCTTTGGTAACGTTTCGAGAAGCTGAGACAACAGTAGCTTTGAATTTAGTATCTAGAAGACATACAGAAAATAAAAGCAACGTTTTTGAACGCGTAGGCCCGGGAAGAAGATTCTTTAAATACACCTCCAGACTCGAAATAAGTTTAGAAGTTCCCCTAGATGTTTCATTTGCCGAGTTGTCCACAAAACTAACATGGCCAAACTTCAACTTCAAAGAACATTAGTAAAGGATTTGAAAAAATTTATTTGTCCCCACGTACTATATGCTTTTCTTGATGTCACAAATACGCGGCCGGGGAAAAGACTGCTGAAGAGAGCTGTCCATAGGACACGCTTACGGCTAATATTTTTGTATCGATATTTGGGACCACAACCTCTTTCTTTCGAGCGAACTGATGGTAGAAACATACGATACGCCGATTAATAGGGTATGAAAATGTCATACAAACCCTGGTAGGAAGTAAATACAAATACAAACCTCGTTACTTAAAGTTTTCAACCAAATCTAATGTTTTATATGCCAGAGCCAATTCTCTAAACAGAAGTCCTGTGTAATCTTCTGGTAGTCTTTTACACCATCGTTTTTGTTGAGTTCAATAGAAAGAGACCTAGCCGTGCTTTTGTTACCTGAGACTGAAGGTCTTATACAGTTCCTTCATTTCTAAGAATGCAGTTCAGAACTGTACTTTGTGTAAATGTTCTAAGACTATAAATTATTATAAGGCTTTAAAAATTCTAGTTGGTGGCAGTATTACTGGCTCCTCGACTATAATTCCAAACTTTTCAGTCTCCAATGATCAAACCATGATTAAATATAAATGCCATATATCTAATAATTTTTATTCACATAGTTTTATTATACACCTAGTTTCGGCGGCCGTATTAACGCCAAGTCTTAGGCGACAGAATGTCCCATTTCAACTTTCTTTTCTACCTTTTCTTTATTTTCCTCAGTTTGCAGTTCAAACTAATCCTACGATCAATTTTAATCCTCCCAATAAACCGTAACCGCTATGCCAAAATATTAAATACCATCAGTGAAGTGAGTGACCACATCTCTCCGATCTCTTTTCCCCGTGCTATTTTTCATAAGTGACGTCAAAGAAATTTTAAAACCTTGAAGGGGACAATACAAAAAATATATAAGATACTAGAACTGAATTCGTTAGCTCTAAATATACCTGGTTTGTGTAGAACAAGCTCTCATTGAAATTTTATATGAGAAACGCTCTTATTGGCTGACTTAGGGTAATTATGTCACATATGCTAAAACTAACAACTCTTTTCCAATTGGTACGGCATTAACGTCAATCGCATCAATGGAGGCATCTTTTGGAAAATGAATAACAGGATAATAATGATAATTTTTACGTATACGGAAAAGCCAATTCCCGGCATAAAGAATTTACTCAGAATTTCTATAGACCTCGATCAAACTATAGCCTTTACGTGGCGAGTGCTTTAAGTACCTTATAATATAATTTAACAAGATCGTTAATATATTCTAATTAAAATAAATATAAAATTGAATGGAAATAATTGAGTAGTATAGTACCGTCTTCCTAGCCAAGCGGGGGCGTGGCTACCGCGTCCACAGCTGCGTGACGGGGGGAATGAAACGGGGAATCGCGTTGCCGACCCCCCTCGGGCGCGTATCAGTCTAATTTGTTTAATATATACCAATATTAATAACACTTTATAATTAATATAATATAACATTTAACCTAACCGATAATTTTAAGCAACTCGCCTCCCGAAAAATTACCAAAATCTCTCCTTTCCAAGCGCACTAGCGCCATCTATGTATTACGTTGCAAGACTACCATAAAAATATATTTTCGAACAAAAACTGTTTAAAATATATAACATAAATATCAGTCTAATTTGTTTATTATCTACCAGTATTAATAACACTTTATAAATTACTATATTTTTTATATATAATATTTAAGTTAGATGGCGCCACTTTCTTCATCCAGAATTTTAAGCAACGCGGTCGAAATCGACATTCGCCATAAGAAAGTTAAGCCAGGAGTATTGTTAAGACAATTTTTAAAGTGTTGATCGTTTTAAATAGGGTTTCGGGCACTCTAGTTATTGCTAATGGGAACTAAATTGTGCTAAGTATCTAACCGCGTAACTTTTAACATTTTTTTTTATAATGGGCGGATATTTTCCAGGTAAACTTTTAGGTTTATAAATGAACTTTTTTTAAAATATTTTAACGTTCTAGGATGTACGCCATTACTAACGGCCATTGGTAACGCTCAACGAACAGTAACGGACTCATCAATGCCATTTTACAAGGTAAAAAACTATAATTTTGAACTAGTATTTTGTTTTTTTTATTGTATTATTCAATTTAAATAAGATGTATGATAGAAAGATTTGTGGGAGGTCGGGGGGGTTAACCTGGGTACGAAGCCTCGTCAAAAAGTTTCTCCAGCGCCACCAAGTGAGGCGTTTTAGAACGTATGTCAGAGAAACATTAAGTTGTTTTAAGGCTAACTTTACACACATTTTTGGTGGAATATTTTACAATAATTTGAATGCTATTATAAGTATATTACCATGTCGAGCGGGATCCCAGCTACTAGTAGATTGTTGATTTTTCATAAGGAACGTAGGAAGACGTTTTAACAGAAACATTAACGAATTGTGAGAATACATGGAAAAAATCCCGTCCTTTTTATATCAGTAAATCCAGGAAAAACTGGAAATCAGAACCAGGTTATCGATAACTAGAGGTGAATAGCCCTATAAATTTGAAAGGAATGTCATAGTATATAACCAGTTGTTAATATCGTATCTAATTAAAGTTTACGCGTTGGTTCAGGCTAGTGGCCATATTATTTTTGCAATGGACGATCTAGTTTTAACATTACCGAGTAACGCTTCGAGCGATTTATACCCGGAAAATACGGCGTCTACTTATAAAGTAAATTTAGGACGACCTTTAAATGTACTTTCAAATTTTTAAGTTGGAATTGGCGAAATTATATTACCTCCAACATGGGAAAATATTACAGATAAAAACCGGTCGTTTTTAGCAGTTTCCACGACAACCGTTAACAACGTGCAACCATTTACGCACTATAAAATATCAGTGAAATTGGGTAAAATTGAAGCGGAGAAAGACCAGAATGGAAATATCCTTCGATATAGTGTCGTGCGAAAACTTATTGCAGCGCTTAACGAAAGTTTAAAAGAATTCGGGCTTGATAATGAAATTAAAATTGAACTCCACGCTCTGTTGGAATTTGACAACCACCAATAACTACCATATTAGAATTCCCAATGGACCAATTAAAGAGCTTCTTGAATTTGAACCTAACTTAAATCCATATCAGAAAGACGGATTTCATATTGGGTCATATTTTTGTACGAAACCTTTTGCTGGTTATATAAAGTCCTTGTCGTTAAATAGCATTAATTATATTGAAACTAGAAGTGATAATGTACAAGACGCCGCGTTTAGAGTCGAAACTCGAATCGATTATCAAATACCGACTGGTGCTTACTCGAGTGTCCAAGACATTTTAGACGCAATGATGTTGACCTTGGATGAGGAAATAAGGGATTAATTTAAATTAACCATTAACCATAATGGATCCGTTCACATTGGAGCCGCGGCGGGGTTTGCAATTATATTTCATTCATCTGAGAAAGGTCTCGGTGAAATGTGAGGCTTTACGCGCTTTAGTGAACTCTTGGCCAATACAGATAGTCTCTACGCTGCTGATTTATCAATGGGAGCCAGAACACTATATATATATTCAAATTTAATATACCCTCAATCAGTCTGGCAGCGGCTGCCGTAAACGACGAACGGGTCCCATTAGGAAACGAAAAAAAGTGTCCAAACGGAGAGTTACAAAAAGAACCAAACTTGACTTTTTAGGATAATAATGGCGGTTTACGAGGGAATGCTAAGTCAGCTGGATAATTTTCAACGCCCATTGGTCAATACTAATGTAATTTCCACAACGGAAATAAGATATTTACCAACAAACAATTTATCGGACAATGGCCCTCTGGAATTTTTTATTCCCGCGTCGGAAGATTTATATATGGATTTATCAAAAACTATGTTAAAATTGAAACTGAGACTTTTACATAATGATGGATCAAATGTCCCAGCCGTTGAAACAAAAGTGGCACCAACGAATAATCTTATAGGGTCGCTTTTTAGTCAATGCGATGGTTATCTCGGAGATACTTCTACCCAGTCCACGAATAATTGCTATGCGTACAGTTCGTACATTGAAAAATTAGTCAACTATGGAGAAGATGCAAAAAATTCGCAGCTCCAAAATAGCCTCTTTTATATGGAGTCCACGACCAAGCCATCAGAGATGTGGTTCGATACGTTCAAATCAGAGCTAAATGGTGCGTTAAAGCGAGGCTCAAGATCAAAAGAATCGCAATCCTTTGAAATAATGGGGCCTTTGTCTGTTGATATTTGCAAAATTAACAAGTTTATGTTAAACCAAGTTCCGGTACGATTTCGTTTAGTTAGAACCCCGCGCCTAACTACCGTCATGTCTATGGAAGCTGGCAAGGATTATAAACTAGTTATAGACCAAGCGTACTTGTACGTTACAAAAGTTAAAGTTAATCCTTCAATCGTATTGGCGCATGCAAAAATGTTAGAATCAGATATTCCAGCTATCTATCCCTTAACGCAAAAGATTGTTAAAAATTTTAGCGTAGCGAGAGGCCTAACGAGTATAAACCGCGATAACATCATTTTAGGTAGATTACCGAAACGAGCTATTGTGGTTTTTGTCAAGGAAGATGCGTTTATCGGGTCATTGAATACTAATAGTTTACAATTTGACCATTTAAACGTGACCGATTTGTCCCTCTCGGTGGGTCCTGATCGTTATCCTCCCGATGGGTTCGAAATGGACTACGACGAAGGGAATTATGGTTTACCTTATCAGAGTCTATTTTCAGCGATGGGGATCGATGGGGCCGACCGTGGTAATTTCATAAGTTTTAAAAAATTTAGATACGGGTATAGCATGTTTCTGTTCGATCTAACAAGCGACAACAACGCTAGTGGGGATTACATGTCTCTTAGAAAGGACGGTAGTTTACGACTCGATGTGCAATTTAAAAACGCATTAACCCATAATGTGACATGTATAATGTATTTTGAATTCGATAATGAGATTTTAATAACACGCGATCTCAAAGTAATTTATAACGCCGAATAAAACCCATTTAAAGCACTTTACCTTAAACCGTTTAACAGTTCCTCGCGCGCAATCGTTCAACCATGTCACGCGCTCATTATCTCTCTGATAAACTGGAAAATTTTCTTTCAAATGACATTCCGGGTACCGATCTTAAAATTAAACGCCAAGGGCATAGAAAATACGTTTCATTTAATCTTAACGTTTGGGAAAACTTATGGAAATTTGCCGATGAAATTGACACATTCTTTGACTTGACAAAACCCACAACTCGATTTCATAGTTGGCTAACCGATTACGTAAAACTCGAAGGATTTATATGTCAAAGAGGTAAATTTATTGATTTGCGTTCGCACGTCCGCGGAGCTAATGACAAGTATAATGTCTTGTACTCAAACGGTTTTGCAATGTGTAAAACAAGCAGGGAGCGGTTAAAAATTATTCGTTTGAGTCTTAATATGGAAATTCAGGAGAGAAAAAACTGTTACCAGTGTATGAAGAAATGTATTATAGACGAATTAACCGAGATTCTAATGTCGTTAACGGGATCCTGTGAAAATACAGCTTGTCACTTTCAATTGGCTCATAACATTACGTGCCTTCCCGTAGCTTCGCATTGGTCTGAAAGGCTTGAGGCTGATGTAAAAAGAGCTCTTCCTTTGGTCAATTATCAAAAGATTCTTAATAACTTTAACGAACACTACCCACATTGTTCTTTAAATATACATAATCTATTTCATGCAATGGTTCACGATGTAAATGAAATTATTACAGAATATTTGTTTTAATAAAAATGTATAAATAAACGAATTGGGTTCATTTAATTTTTATTACAAGTTAAAAGGTCAAAGCGCGCGGCCATGAATAAAACTATAGAGAAGGTCTATTACGATCCTGAAAATCCAGGGGGATTAGGCGGTGTCAAGCGATTAGAAAAAAGTTTGACCTTAATTCCAAAGACAAAAATTCAAAAATGGTTATTGACGCAAGACCCCTATACGTTGCATAGAGACAGAAAGCTTAAATTTGCACGTACACCGACATACGTGACGTCAGTGAATGAAATTCATCAAAAGGATTTAATAGTTTTGGATGAGTTGAAACCGGATTATAATTATATTTTAGTTAATATTGACGTTTTATCGCGCTTTTTATCCGCGTTACCTTTGAAAACAAAGATGGGAAAGACGCTCTACAGGCGCTCAAAAAAAATCACAAAATTAATATACCCATGAAAATTAATACGGATCAAGGGAAGGAATTTCTTAATAAGACCGTACAGGATTATTTAAAAAAGAACGATATAAAACATTTTGTAAGTTACGGGGACATAAAATGCGGAATTGTACAACGCGCAAATAGAACTCTCGAGAATAAAATTTACCGTTTAATAACTAAAACCAAGAAACCAAATTTCATTAAGGATTTACCGAAAATTGTTAGATCGTATAATAACAGTGTACACAGGTCGACCGGGTTCAAACCGAGTGAAGTAACTGTTGACAATGAGCATTTAGTTTGGAAAAATCTTTACGGTAAAAACGCAATTAGGGAAAAAGCTAAATTCAAAGTCGGTGAACGTGTTCGATTAACAAAAGCCCCGAAAGCGTTTACTAAAGGCTACAAGGGATACTGGTCGAAGGAAGTGTTTACTATTAAAAGAGTGATTAATATTCCTCGTCCTGTTTACGTCATACAAGATAAAAATAAACAAGTCATCTTGGGTTCATTCTATCCCGAAGAACTACAAAAGATTCTACCATCAATACTAATCATCTTGATGAATTTTTGAAATGTGATTATAGAACGCGCCCATTTTATATTGGTACATTTTCCAGAGACGCGATTCCCAAAAAACCGCCGAAACAGAAAACGTATTGTTTTATTATAAATACGGACGACTCGACGGAACCAGGTTCTCATTGGGTCGCTGTGTTTATTGAATCGGGAAAGGGAGAATTTTTCTGTTCGTTTGAAAATTCACCTGTTACGTACAATTTTAACTTGGGTCATTTAGCTAAAAAGTGGGTATATAATAAAAGTATTATCCAACCGATTGACTCGGAAACATGCGGTGCGCATTGTTTATTTTATATCGTATGTAAATGTTCGTGGTATACTTATAGAGAAATATTAGATATGTGTAATGATACTCTATATATCAATGACATAATCTCGTTATGGAATATGTGTCTGCATTTAATGAATCACGAAAATAAATATTGTAATCAATAATTTTTTTATTGTATCAATCTTTCCATTTTTTAAGAGGGCTTAATGCGTGGCGTCTGTTTTTAGGTGTCGGATAAGGTTTGCGAACATTTAGTCTCCTCTTCACGTGCTTTTCATTCGTTTGTAAATCTTTATCCGAAAATGGTAGAGACACAGCCTCCGATAAATTCTCCACGCTTTCAGCCGATGGCCTGTACGTTGCGTCGCTGTCTCGTGTAGTACCCGTCGCGTGTTCAGACGTATTGAAGAGGTTCCTTATGTTACTGGTACTTTCAGATCGGCGTGGTGTACTACTTGAAAGAGGATCAAACTCTCGGCGGAGTGCTTCGTGGACGGCTTCGGGAATATTCGGTGTTGACCCCGCTATCAAATGATCCGGTAGAAACGCCGGGACTGGGGGGGTAGGTCGAAGAGGGGGTCTCGGTTCCGCGTGTAGATAAACGGGAATCGGATCGGGAGAAATCAACGTAGTACTGGGTGAAACGGGGGAACCGCGAGAGACATTTCTCGGAGAATTTGTTGGTGTAGCTACGGGTCGTATCATCTGCGCCGGTGCGAGAAGAGGGGCCACGGGCCGTATAATCTGCGCCGGTGCGAGAAGAGGAGCTAACGTATTCGATGGAAGAGGCATCGGTGGGGGCTCTAAACGAACGGCGGGGACTCCTTCAAATTCTTTAATTTTAAAGTACCTTTGAAGCATAGTTAAATACGCTCGTAACGTATCCTCCTCACTCCCTACTTTAATCGGTTTATTTATGATACTTTTCATTTGATTTTGAATAATGTCTATTAATTTGGCCGTATCGCTAAAATAGCTATCAGCGGGGACTAAAACGAATTTTTTCATCGATTAATAATACGGTTATGAACCACAAGAATTAATGAACCGAGAATTGCACCCCAGAATCCACCTCGCTGAGATATTAGAATTTTTCGACGTTTTAAGTCGGTTAAATTTTTACGAGCAAGTTTTCTGATGCACGCTTTATAGCGCTGTAATATTTTTTTCCTATTTGCGCCTACAGGTAGCGCCCCCGGGTAATATTAAGACAAATAATAGAAATAGAGTTTAATTGTTCGGGACTAGCGTTTTTAATTATAAATTTGCGCTGACTGGGGGAAGCTTTTTTAATGAGCGTTAAATAAGGTTTATGTTCCCGTATCGCTCGTGGCCAAGTCATCTTACATAATGAAACAATTTTATAAATACATTCAAATTTATTCAAAAAACAAAGAATTTATAAAATGAAAACATTTTCACAATTTTTTTATAGAATATATTTAACAGAATGAATTTTTTTAAACATTATTTTTAAACCCGTCACCATTACTCTAGACAAGTTATCATTGGGCCCTCTTCAAATAAGCAATTTGTTCGCACTTTGAAATGTTCTGGTGTTTCTTGATTTAAGTCTAAAACAATATTAGAATAGGGTCGGGAAGCAGTTACATTATTGTACACAGTACTTAGAAAATTTGGGTTATTAGGATATACTTGTCGACTGAGACATTTAATCTGACTAGGATCACGCGGACTCTTAAATAGAACAATATACGATGAGTTCAAGCTAATATCGCGAGCCGCTCGACCTTGACCAAAAACATTTTGGGTTAAGAATAATATAGTTAAATTTAAGTGGTGACTACCAACACGAAATAATTCCGAAACGTACGCGTTATTTAAACAACTTTGAGAGAGATCGTCGAGAACGAGCATGTTATTTATAGAACTATCAAATATTTCTTCCGGTTTCTCACTTAATAAACCCTGATGAAACTCGATATCAGGTATAATTTTTTTAAGCTCATTGAATTTTTCCGACCAAATATTATAACAATAAATGATTCGCTCGGGAGGTTTCTCGAACAGCGTGTGTCGATTTTTTAAAAGCCGAAAAGTCCAAACTGTTTTTCCGCATCGACTCGGTCCACTGATGAGGAACGTGGTCGGTGATTTAAACTTGAGGCGTGTTACTGACATTTTTGTAGCCGAAGGGAATACTGGTACCGTCGCTCTTGAAGATCTGCTTGTTTGACGTAAATCCAACGAGTTTTTCAGCTGGTCTTTGGAATAGCTGCCCCGTTTTTAAACGTTTCACGTTAAATGGGACTTTGACGCTGTATTTCAATTGTTGGTTGCGTGTAGCGAGGTCCTTCAAAGCTTCAAAGTTGACAATTGACTGATTTTTTAAGTCAATGTAATGCCTTTAAGTTTAGTGACAATCTTTCCAGATTCGAATAAAATTGATTAGGCTTTACATCCCAAGGAAAAAAAGGCTTTTATATTTTCATTGGGATACTGGTCAGCCAATGTACCTAGGGTAGTCCCTAGCGGAATATTTAAATATTTACTCATATAGAGAAAAGCAGAGTCAGTATCGACGTAATTTAAATTAGGACCAATTTGAGCCATTAATTTGTATAATTTAATACGGCCGTAACTAGCTACAAACGTGCCTATCGTTGGTGACCCTTTCCGATAAGTTGAAAAGTAGTCTTCCCGAAAACGAGTGGTGACTAAGGCTATTTCATCGTCTAGTAGTTTAAAATCCGTTAATTCTTTTGTTTTATCGGCCAAAATTTCGACTAATTCCTTATAAGAATTAATAAAAACACTTTGGCCTCTATTTAAATTAATGGAATTTTTGCCCCACAGACTGTTTAGACTAAGTTTGCCAATAGCTTTTTAAGCCGGATTATCGGTTATATCGTCTAAATTTAAATATAACCCGTCAATTTCATTAAAGTCTCGTAAATAATTAAGTTTTTGTTCTAATGTAATTATGTCTTTTGGATACGACGAATTTTGAACTTTGATTTTGTAAAAAAGCCGAATATAGTCATCGAATAGCGGACAATCTTTATCGAATGTCTCTTCGTGAATGTTAATAATTTTGTAACCGTACTCTATAGCTAGATAAAACTCGGGGGTCGTCCACACGTCGGTTATGCTACGCTCTCGATCAGTATGGGTACATTCGAAACATTGTTCAGCTGCACATTTGTAGCAGAGAGTATAATAAATTTTACTATTAATTTTAGCTGAGAGAATAGGGAGGTTTAAATCGGTAGGTGGCAGCACCGTAGCTTTAATAAGACCAAAATAAGCTTTAACGCAAAAATTAAAGTTACCAGTTATAATTTCGGGGCTCGATTTTGGATATTTATAGGAACTCATCTGGACGGAAGGGTACATGCTATTAAAATCCACGACTTTGATTGGTCGATCGGGAGTGGCTTCAGCGTAAATTACAAAGTTTTCGACCCTCCCCCCACGAATGGCGTCTCTCGCTCCTATCGGTTTGGTAAAGGGTAGGGAATCGCAAAAACTCGCAATTGCTGGGTCTTCTACTAGCTCATCATATTCGTGTTCCCATATACTAATAAACTGCGCATTAGGCCTTTCCTTTTTTAAAAAATTTTCGCGGTCTAAGGTTTTGAGATAAATATTTAAATTATAATCTTTTAACTGCTTATCGTAAGCCTGATGGTCAGTATGCACCCAGCAAACACAAATCGTCCCTGGGACGTCCCAGCATGGTCCATAGAGCCCAGCTTGGTCCCGTTCAAAATTCGTCCTACGGGACGAATAACGGACGTCCCATTTTAGTCCTCGTAGAACCAATTTCGCGACATCCGATATTCAGCCCAATCGACGTCGCATGGATCTCCACTATTCGTCCGAAATGTTTCGTCCATCAATGCTATCTAGAGGTGCGTTTATCAGCAATTAATTTTAATTTTTTTTCACCTGTATTTGTATTTGAGCTGATAATGATTAATGAACCACAAAATATTAATTTTATTAAGAATATTATTATTTAAATTTACGAGTTTATTTAACGTGAATTAATGAAATTACGTATTAAATCAAAACTACTTCATTATTTAATTAATTTTATCTGTTCCTAATTTTTATATTTTTTTATATTATTATTTTCTTAATTTTTATTTCCATTATTTTCATTTGATAAATTATTTCTACTATCACAGCCAATTACTGCGAAAAAGCTCATCTAAGTTGGCCGAGCTAAAGTCCTTTTAAAATATCTGGTAGCCCAGTTTGTAGTTTCTTTTGTACGACGCCATTACTCGATAGTTTGGAATCGGTCACCATAAAGTCCATAATGCGTTCTACACAAACGTTAAAGATTATAACATAGTAATCTCTAGTATTGCTGATAATATATCATAAGAGTAAGTATTTTATTAAAAACTGTTGGATTTTTTTAATGATTTTAACTCGATTTTTTAATGTGTCTTTTACAGAGGTAGGAAGAAAATATGTTTGATCAAAGTCTATTCATTTTGAACCTGTACATGTTTCAATTTAACTTTTATAAGTTTATTATTCATTACTCTCACTGAACGGTTCGCCTAAAGCTTTATTTCATTTTGTTATATTTTATATATTGGATTTGGAATTCCAAAAGTAAGATTTGCGTTGAATTCTCCGAATGTTAGGGAAGGTTCGCTGTTTTTAAAGTTCATTTTAGACCTGTACATATTTCAATTTAACTTTTTAAGTTTATTATTCATTACTCTCACTGAGTGGTTCGCCTAAAGCTTTATTTTATACTGTGATAATTTATATAGTTAAATTGTAATTCCAAAAGTAAGATTTGCGTTGAGTTCTCCAAAACTAAGTAAGGTTCGCTGTTTTTAAAGTTCATTTTGGACCTGTACATGTTTCAATTTAACTTTTTAAGTTTATTATTCATTATTCTCACTGAACGGTTCGCCTAAAGCTATATTTTATACTGTGATAATTTATATAGTTAAATTATAATTCCAAAAGTAAGATTTGGATAGATATTAAAATTAAGCTTCGAGAAACAGTAATTTCTAGAGTACATTTTTCATCCGATAGTCTTAATTTTTTTAAGGAATAGTATTAAATGGCTTAGTTTTATTTTGCTTCTGATTTAAAAATTAATTTTATTGTTTTTTTACATTTGTATAAGGAAGGTTATTTAATTTTTTAATAGTTTAGTTCGAAATTTATTTTGTTATATAAAAATTAAATAACTATATAAGTTTTGTAATTTATATGTTAACTGCTAATACTTGCAGAGTTCGTTTTATTACAATCAAATTGTACACTTGTTGCTGGATTTTTCCATTATCTTGTATTTTAATGTTTTGAATAAAATTTTAATATCAAGTTTGGCTTTTTAAATTATTTGTTCAGAATACGATATCCAATGAACGTCCTTGTTTCATCCCTATTGAGCCATGATTGAACCAAATTAAAGGCCCAAAGACATCTCTAGGTTTTATAGAAAGACATCCAGGGGACGATCGCCGTTGGACGTCCGAAAACTCGTCCCCGGGACGTACTACGGCTATAGACAAACCGGACATTTGGACGTCCTTTGACGTCCAACCGACGTCAACCCCGGATTTTGGGATGTCCTACGGACGAAGGCAAGATCCAAGTGTGACGTCTATCGGATGTCCATAGGACGTGTTTGTGTTTGCTGGGCAGTGGGCATTTATGGTAATGACAGCCGTAAAATTCGGCAATTATTTCGGGCGAGGAACAATAACCGTCTAATCGATAGGGGTAAATGACATGTTCTCCACCTAGCGATCGCGCCGTTTGAAATTTTACGTTGAGTTTTTTTCCCAAATAAGCTAACCATTTTAGGGCCTTGACACTATGGCGTTTCCTATAACCCGTCCCCGGAACAATCGCGATAGTGTTTGGTCAGACAAATCTACTAAGGAATAAATTTGTTACGGCTCCCGGCAACGTTATGGCGTTTGACCCTAACAAATCAAAATCAACGGTTTTTAAAAATAAATTTCTAAGACTATCGAATCCTTTCTGTAAAAGTTTAACGTCATCGATCGCGTATTCGGTTAAAACTTTATTTAGATCAAAAACGACGTAACGTTGGGAATCGTACCATTGATTAAATTCTACGATTTCCTCGTCCGTAAATTTGTCGATACCAAAATATTCTTTCTCGGGGAGGGCGCCGATGTAATCTAAATTGTTTTCCGTAGCGAATGAATAACAAAAATAACCTTTCTTTTGGACAATCTTAAACGTTTTCGAGAAATTTCGAAGGGCTGTAGGTAGGAACATGTAACTATCGATAAAGGCTATTTTTAATTGGGCGAGAAACATACCCAGGGCTTTAGAACCGGTATAAATTATCTCGGGTTTTATTTTTCGTTTTAATAGACCGTTAAGAATAAGGAGCGTATCGAAACCACTCCCGAAATGGCTAATTAATATGACGTTTTCAAAGACCGGCCTCGTAAGCGTATCTCTTTTGCGACCATTAACTGTCACCTGGCATGCTACGCAATCAAAGCCGTGAAATTTCCGGTAATCATAATTGGTCGAAAATGGCGGAAATGATTAAAATGGGTCTAATTGCAGTGTCAGTCGTTATTGTCTCAAAATCAAAATAACATAGTCGTTTCTCATTTGATTTTATTTCTAATGGGCGGACGTGACACTCGTTTTTGGGATGTTCAATTTTGCAAAAAGCGCATTTGTTGTCGCAATTATGATTGCCTTCATAGTCTTTCCCGCAATTTAAACAGCGCCTTAAAACCTGACAGGTTCCTAGTTCTACGTGTTGGGAGAAACAATTTGGTCCGTCAAAATACCGATTACAGTCATTACAACGGGTATCCTGTTCTAAACTAGGGTGGAATTCCGGGCCACGACACCTACGACATTTAAGCTCGGGTCCGCAGTCGTGGCTCTTTTTCTGTTTGATACTATGTAAGAGGGTAAGACAAAATTTACAGAAAGATTGCGCCCCAAACATGGCCGAATAAGATCGTACGACGTGGGTGTGGTCTTTAATTTTTAAGAGGAAATTTTTTTTTCTTTGAAGGGACCAATAAACACTTTATCGAAATCATCGTCCGCCGAGATTAATATAATTTGGTAGTCGGGTAATATATTTTGGAATCGGTTAATATCAATTATTTCTACGGGACCTTCGGGAACCCCGCTAGGGCGTGTAATTTTTTGGCTTCGAGTTCTTGTTCGGGTTTTTTTCCCGTTTCTAATTGTCTTTAAATCGTTTTGATTAAAACTAGCACCCTGTCCTAAACTTTTCAAATACTGATAGTCGGCCAAAACTCTTCCCACCGCCAGGGCTCTCGTAAAACATATATTTCCGTATTTCTAATGGGAATAAATGTGTTACCTTGGTTAATATAATGATCTAGGGGGTCCTCTCATAGGGGTATCTTGAAGAAATATTAGGTCAAATCGGAGGGGCGAATCTAGATAAATGGTTTTACGGACTGGGCTACCTTTTCAATCCCCGTTAAAATTATCTCAGCTGTCAACTCATTAATATTCATTAATTGGAAATTTATTGGATCGTGCAGCTCATCGGAAATTACCACCACCCTGACGCGCGTGTAGCCTAAGTTATCGGCCGTTATTCTGTCTCATATTGATTGGAAAATACGGGTCAATTGGTTACTGATATCGGCGTGGTTTAATTGGTCTAAATTTTTAAAATTACACTCGAATAGCATAGATTTACACCTATACTTTCGAGAAGAACTGGCAATGATTTTATCTATTGAGTAAAAGGTTTTAGGGTTGAAACGGGTGCTAAGATCGAGGGCCATGGTGTTTTTAAAGTCCTGCGTAAATATTTAATACGGTTTGAATCGTTGTCGCGACGTCGTAAACTTCGCCGGAATTCTGCAAGTTTAATAGTTTTTCGTAGTGACGTCCACGGTTCTTGTAAACTAGAACTTCACCTCGCCGACCCGCTAGAATTTCAACCTTCTCGTTTCTTAGTTGATAATCACCTTCTTCATAAACTATCTGTTCTAGATACTCTTTTAACTCCCACGCCGAATCTAGTTTGACGCAAACGCCGTCTTTCGTCGCGGTTGGCCGATCGCTATTTTTGACGTAACGCCTTACGTCTAAATACAAGTTATTTTTGAAACTTGCAATTTTTATCCCGAAATTTTTATGGCGGGAAAACTCTACAACTATATCCGTCCAGCCGTCGTCTACTGGCTTAGATGGACCTGGTTGAGATGGACCTGGCTTGGATAGGGTGCTTTTGGGTGGCGCATCAACTGGTTTGAATGGTGATTGTTTGGAAGGGCTATCGAGTACCTCGTGGCATGCTAAATCTATGATATCAGGTTGATTCTTCGGGATGACTACTTCGAAACGAGTTTTCTTAATATTTACTTTATTTCCGAAATCTAATCGACGACGGAACTTATTGATCTGGGAGCAGGGGGTGTTTCGGATTGGTTCTAAAAATTAAACTAAATTAAATGGTGTAAAAAATAGACTGAATTAATAAACTATTACTTTGCGGTCAAACTCCATCGTGCCAGAATAATTTCCTGACAATAAACGCTCATTTAAAAAAGGTAATTCCCCAAACTTTAAAATGTACTTACAATTTCTTCAAGTCGAATGCAAGTTGTGAAATAAATGCAAATAAAGCGCGTGCCTCTATTTATAGTCACAAAATCCCCTAGCGGGACGCTTAGGAACTTCTATAACACATGCTAATTTATCTAACTCTTTTTATTAATACATGCGTAATTTTCCGTAATTCATATTTAGAAAATGCCACTGTTATCCGGCTACGTCGAACGGCTGCTAAGATATGGCCTATCGAAAGTTCGGGTCCCATTCGGAAAAATCTAAAATGCTCGAGGCGAACGAGAAATAATATCTTATTGTTGAAAAAAAAACAACTTTCGTCGTTTCATTGCGGGTAACACAATAAGCATATTTATATTGATTTAACGAGTTGTTGGAACGCTGTGGTTATATGCCGGATTAATAATATTGATTAATTAGGCATTTTAGAATTTCCCCAGAATAAAAATTTATCTCACTGCGCGAACGCGAAAGACGTCTATGGAGTTTTATTTTGATTCACTTGTTTATTTAGTAAGGAATGACGGCACACCGCGCTTATTATCTATTATCAGGTGGGATACTCTTGTGTTGGGTTTTAGGAAACCTCTAGCTTAAGTCACCTGACAGTAAGATTTACTACCGCATACGCTAAATGTGTATTGAAATTTAGAGAAAAAATCGTTTTTTATTGTGAAGACCGAGGAAAGTTGAGAAACGAAAAATAACTACTTTTTAGGCTTTTCTTCTAACTGGCCGCGATAAAAAACAACGGCAAATGTAACTTGTAGCCGTTATGAAATAAAAAAACAACAAACAAACGAAAGATTATTCAAGAAATAATTAATGTTTTTGTAAGTATTAATTTTCCTAATAACAATTTTGAGGTATTGATAACTTTCTCTATTAGTGGATCCATGGTAGGTCTATTTGAATTCATTTTAATCGTGATCAGGTCTGTAGCCTGCCTCCTTAAAAAAAACCTACTCCCTCAAATGAAATTTCGATTTTCCCCAGCTGCCCCCTCAAAAATATCCTCTTCCCCTTCTCTATTTTAGCTAGTCACTTAATACGTCGAAATATTCATGAAAATTTTAATGAATACAGAATAAAGATGATTTTTTTTGTATAATGTTTTGTACCAGGCTTAGACATATTAGTTTGACTGTTTAAGAAACTGATCCAAATTTCATTTAAAGATACTTTCAGTGGCGTAACGACCAAATTTGGGCCCTCCGCAGTAGGATATTGAGTGAGGTTGAGCACAAGTTCTTCGAAAATATGGGGGTACGTGCCAGATTTCTACATATTGACCAATAATTGAAGATTAAGAAGAAAAAAGAAACGGCAGACAAAAGGAAGTAAACTATAAGCCCCTCTAATTCGATCTCCCGAAAACACGAACTCCAGAGACGTCACTCGCGACTGCGCAGGAGGAGAAAGAGAAAAGGGAACGTTTTCAAGATAGGAGCAACATTTCCCCCCGAATGCGCGCCCGTTGGTTTCAGGGGCGTAACATCATTATTAAAAAAGTTGTCAAAATGATATTTGGCGTTTCCGGCGGATATGGAAATGCTACACGTGAATCAAGACATAGGAATGAAAGATATTAGTAAAATATTAAAAATAAAATTGGTTTCAACTTGCTATCATTCATAGTTTTTGAGATAATCGCAAATAAGAGCCAAAATCCCAACGGCCGAAGACTTATTTAACAGAGTGTACGTTATTTTACGCATTATTTATTTATTTTATTGTTTAGATTAGTCCTTAATTTCTTTTAGTTTGTCGCGAAATCTACTTCCTTTCAAAAGGTTTCGGCGAACTGGCGGCGGTCACATCCTATGGTCACATTGCCAGAAGTCTTAAAGTTGGAAAAGATATATATTAGGGTGCCGTAGAGAACCCGACGACACAGTATAAGTCTATGGGGAAAATACGGCGTAAAACAAAGAAACAGCCGCGTCTTTTATTACTAACTTCATTAGAAATTACTTTTGAACTTTTATAAAATAGCGGGAAAAAATCAACATATCTCCGATAAAAGTGGCGTGCCCAACACACGGCGGAACCATATTTCTTCATTTACACGAACTAGGCCTAGGCTGATAAAATACAACTAACTTACCAGTGGCGGACTGGGTCTAATATTTTGGGCTGCCAGAAGACAAATAGCCCCGGCTTTAACAACTATAACCCTATCATGTTTGAGGGGCTTACTTCATGAACGGTCCTTGGGGCCCACCTGCTTCTTACTCATAAATAATATTTCTTAAAAAACGTCTTTCTACACTTAAGCCTAATCTACATCCTGTTACCGGACGACGTAATGCATTATATGCAATATTTCCGAATCGCAATTTTGCGTGGAACAGAACCTAGTACGAATAGTTTACAAGTAAAATATTATAAATATAATTATTTTTGCACAAATTAAAATAATGATTAAATTAGAGTTAAAAGGTAAAATCGAAATACCACCGAAAATATTAATGTTTGATATTATTACAAATGTCGCATAAACAGTCACAAAGCTTCTAATATTATTTAAATCATTTCCCAAACAAGGTCCTTCCTATTATTCACCCTATCCTACGCACAGTGATAATTCAACCAAATATTTCAAAAATAATGTAAATATGCTGACACGCAGGCAATCATTATGCCATGAACTCACAATTTTTCAGAGTAATGTTGAGAATTATTTAAGAAAATGTTTGTTTTCTAACTCGAAAGGCACACTCGATAGAGACTTATTTAATTAATTATCAAATAAAATAAAAAATCAGTCCAAAAACTTAATTATTCGAGGGCGGTATGTGACATTGGACGAGAGGTGGAAAACGGCGCGAAAATTAGTACATTTTCGGGACAATTTCCAATGAATATTTAAGCTCGAGCCATGGGATCGAAGTCTATTTCGATGTTAACAAATCAAGATAATTATTGTTTATAAGTTTAATACCTTTGTTACACTTGGAAAAAGTTGTTATTTAATGTTAGTGGATTGATTAGGTGGATTCGTTTCGCTGGATTATATTGTAATAAAATTTCATTCCTTTGTGGCCTGAGGATAGGTTTTTTTCAAAGCATTTATTAATTAATTAGCCGTTACACAACATCTTCGGTTAACAAGTCTTTGGATCAATCTATACTAATTACCCGTATTAGAAAAATTCGTGTTAAAGATATTTTAATCAATACTTTTCTGAAGTTTAAGATATTGTACACTCCGATTTTCGTTCTTATTGACTGTGTCTTTAATAGTCTGGAGAGTGACGTGGGAAACTTTCGTAAGTTTTATTCAAAATTAGGAGGTTTAATTCTTTAGAACCGCATTTGACATGTATTCTCCTTAAACAGGAATTGAGTTCTAAAAGGACTGATCGAAAGGAAAACACTTTCATTTTGTTCAAATTAAACTGAATACAGAAAAACCACGTATTTCGCAAGTTGGGTTCTAATTTTCAGAACTTTTGTTCTTCAGAACCGCGTTCGACCTTGACAAGAGTGTTCGTGTTCATTGAGACACCCTGGTTGTTATCCCCATTTGGCCGATATCCCAACTCTTCTAATTTAACGACTGACGGAACACCGACAAGGTCCATGAAGTCATAAAGGGGCTCTAGTTTGATGGCGCTGACATCGACTGGGAGGCATTCTTTGCCAAGGACCACTTCCTTCTTAATGGGTAGGGTCACGGTTGGGTCCGCGTTAGGGTCGGAAACTTTGGGTTGTACGACGTGGGCGGAGTCGGGGTTTTCGGTGGAAGATTGAAACTGTGAAGATTGGTTTTCAGAAAGACCATGGATTAGAAGGTGATCTCGCAGGTTTCTTTTCGTGGCGAGGTTTTGGTCGTAAATTTGGCACTTGTGTGACCTTGATCTCTGAGCATGACGCGATTTTTCGTGGTGAATAAGTTTTATCTGATAACTGGCCCGGTATCCGCACCATGTACATCCATATGGTTCCTCTCTCGAGTGAGTTCTTTGGTGGGCAGTCAAACCGGGTTTTTTGTGCAGATGCGAATCTACATTGGTCACATTGAAACGGTTTTTCACTCGTGTGAGTTTTTTTGTGGGAAATCAAATCGGGTTTTCGTGCAGATGCGAATCTATATTGGTCACATTGAAACGGTTTTTCACTCGTGTGAGTTTTTTTGTGGGAAATCAAAGTCGATTTTCGTGCAGAGGTGTAATTACATTGGGTACATTGAAAGGCTTTTTCACTCGTGTGGGTTTTTTTGTGTGAAATCAAATCGGGTTTTCGTGCAGATGCGTAATTACATTGGTCACATTGAAAGGGTTTTTCGCCCGTATGAGTTCTTTTGTGAGAAATCAAATGGGTTTTTTGTGCAGATGCGTAATTACATTGGTCACATTGAAAGGGTTTTTCGCCCGTGTGAGTTTTTTTGTGGGAAATCAAATCGGGTTTTCGTGCAGATGCGTAATTACATTGATCACATTGAAAGGGTTTTTCGCCCGTGTGAGTTCTTTTGTGATAAATCAAATGGGTTTTTTGTGCAGATGCGTAATTACATTGGTCACACTGAAAGGGTTTTTCGCCCGTATGAGTTCTTTTGTGAGAAATCAAATGGGTTTTTTGTGCAGATGCGTAATTACATTGGTCACATTGAAAGGGTTTTTCGCCCGTATGAGTTCTTTTGTGAGAAATCAAATGGGTTTTTTGTGCAGATGCGTAATTACATTGGCCACATTGAAAGGGTTTTTCGCCCGTATGAGTTCTTTTGTGAGAAATCAAATGGGTGTTTTGTGCAGATGCGTAATTACATTGGTCACACTGAAAGGGTTTTTCGCCCATGTGATTTTTTTTTGTGGGAAATCAAATCGGGTTTTCGGGCAGATGCGTAATTACATTGATCACATTGAAAGGGTTTTTCACTCGTGTGAGTTCTCTTGTGGATAATCAAAGTCGATTTTCGTGCAGCGGCGTAATTACATTGGTTACATTGAAAGGGTTTTTCACTCGTGTGAGTTTTTTTGTGTGAAATCAAATCGGGTTTTCGTGCAGATGCGTAATTACATTGGTCACATTGAAAGGGTTTTTCACCCGTATGAGTTCTTTTGTGAGCAATCAAATGGGTTTTTTGTGCAGATGCGTAATTACATTGGTCACATTGAAAGGGTTTTTCGCCCGTGTGAGTTTTTTTGTGGGAAATCAAATCGGATTTTCGTGCAGATGCGTAATTACATTGGTCACATTGAAAGGGTTTTTCGCCCGTGTGATTTTTTTTGTGGGAAATCAAATCGGGTTTTCGTGCAGATGCGTAATTACATTGATCACATTGAAAGGGTTTTTCGCCCGTGTGAGTTCTTTTGTGGATAATCAAAGTCGATTTTCGTGCAGAGGTGTAATTACATTGGTTACATTGAAAGGGTTTTTCACTCTTGTGAGTTTTTTTGTGTGAAATCAAATCGCGTTTTCGTGCAGATGCGTAATTATATTGGTCACATTGAAAGGGTTTTTCGCCAGTATGAGTTCTTTTGTGAGAAATCAAATGGGTTTTTTGTGCAGGCTTAGGTCAATATATTCAAATGATTTGAATTGTATCTAATAATGATTACATGCATCCTCATAATAGAACAAAATTAATGAAAAATATAACGCCTACCTTTATTAATTTAATATGGAATATTTTAAAGTAGAGCAGGTATTTCTTTTATGAATTACGAACACATATTTTGTGGAGTAACTTGAATATTTTCACAGCCGTCAGGTACAAGAGTCAATTGACTCAATTCGGTAAAATCTCCGATTGTCGGGAAAATAAATTATAGAGTACAGTAGGGTACTCGAAGTGGCTAAAAATACTTTTAGACCAAGCTAAATCCAAATTAGTTTAAAATTATCCTTACACAATAGAAACGAAATAGAAAATCACGTTTTCAATGAGAATTACCTTAACATAATTTAAAATATAAAAAAACCTACTTTTAGGCCCAAAAAATGCGAAAAATCGATAATTTAATAAAAAAACTTAAATAGATGGCAGTGTAGTTCCAGTCGGATTAAGAAAGGAGCGAACAAAATCATTTGAATTTTTTCGAATCCTGGAGTGAGTATATCAAATCTATTTGTAAATTACGAAAATAATACTACAATTAACGATCTATCTAAAGATACCTTCTATAGAAATAAACCTTATAACGGTGGAGACACTACCAAAGAATAAAGGAGTTAACTCTATTTCGCCTTTAATTTTCTTAATTATGACCGGGTCAAACTAATTTACATTTACGTACTTTAAAGAAGACTGCACGATCTATCGAAAGACACAAAGTATAGACGTGTACCTCTTATAGGGGATAAATTATGAATAAATTAATATAACCAAAGAATAAAGGAGTTAACTCTGTTTTGCGTATTTCGCCTTTAATTTTCTTAATTATGACACGGTCAAACTAAGTTACATTTACGTTATTTAAAATAGACTTCACGATCTATCGAAAGACACCAAGTATAGACGTGTACCTCTTATAGGTGATAACTTATGAATTAATTAATATTACCAAAGGAGCCATTCCACGTGAATTCACCCAATGATGTTATCATGGGTCAAACGATTTTTTTAAATTTTGCACACAGTTTGGTCAGTATTAGAAACTACTAATTCTGAGGTTTTAGCTACAATTTCCAAGTAGTTTATGAAATACGACCTTACAACCACTAGCCCCGGTTTTTCGTGTGGCGCGTTTACGTAATTCGCCCCCCCCCTTTTGAATAAAAGTTGAATATCTTTCTGTCTAACAATTAGAAATTAATGATAAATTAGTTTCTAAGGTAACTTGGGGTTCAGAACGCAGTAGTCGTGTTAATAGTTTTGTTGATAGGAAAGTGTATGAGTTAAAGGCGAAAATGTAGAACATATTTGTGTTTTCAGGGGTAACGTACTAAACACTATAAGATGATGTGGAAATGTGATAAGTTGACATTTTAAGAAATACCTAGAGAGCTTACGAGCGAAGCTTTCCAGTGATACCAAAAAACATACACTTATTGGATTTAGACATAATTTTCCAAAACAAATACCAATTTGTGATATTTTGAAAATTTGCAATTTATTTAAACACAGTAAGTAATCATTTTCTTACCAATTGAAAAGTATTGAATGAAATAGTTATTTTAAATATTTATTACGAACAATATAGAAATTACTGTTTAGTAAATTTTAATTTTAGAAAATTAATTAGTATTTAAACTAAATATGAAACCGTTATATAATGGTTTACAAAACCATTACAAGACTAGATGTAACTGTTACTTATTCAAGTTTTGAGAGTAATGTTTTAATGAATTCCCAATCAATTTCTTTAAGTTTGAATTTTCTAGCTCTAGAACCAGGGGCAATAGGATCAGAAACTAAACATAAAATAGAGTTTAAAGGAACGTGGCATATGTCATCAATGAGAGGCCATGAGAGATTGTTTGTATGTTCATTTCATTTAATAAATTTTACTAAAAAGTCATTTTCATCACTAAATGTTTCAAGTATTAAAGCAATATACAATGCTTTATCATACATTGTAGCAACATATTGTCCAATAGATATATTTTGAAATGAGATTAAATTTTCAACATTAGATTCTTCTTGAGCTACTTTAACTCGAGAACCAAATTCATCCTCAGATGTCCGGTAGATCATTATTTCGGACGTCGAAATTGGCAAAAATCTGTGGTGGCTTCTTGTGCCAACAATTGTTGATGCTTTTGAAAGTCTAACGTCAATGGTTTCTATATGTTTTTTGACATCTTCTTTACTAACGTAAAAAAATTTAATAGCAGAAATGTTTAATTCAGCCCACTCAAAGAGATGAATAGGCGGTAAAATTTGATTTTCTGTTGGATTCTGAAGCGATGCTCTTAAAACCAAACGCTTTGCTGTTTCTCCGATTCCGTCACACGGACTTTTTCCGTGACTAGTCGCGAAGAAATTCCAGTCTGCAGATACGCCGAAATCGAACTCGTGGTGGCAAAGATTTAGGAGGTTTTTACAATTTTTGTACTGTGACGCGGCTCCGTCACTAAAGTAGTGAACATGTTTTAAGTTTGGTAGAAAAGTAAGGAGGTACTTCATGAAAATATTCATGAAACAATGCACTGACCCCGCACCATGGTCCATTTCATTGCTAACAATGCAACAGCTTAAACAGTTCAGTTCCGTACCAGATTTGTAATATGTTACGAACCGATGCGGAGTTGCTTGACTATTTTCCCAGTGAAAACCCTGGACAGCATCTTGAACGATGAAAGAGTAGTTTTCTGCAAAGTCTAGAAGAGTCACAACGTGGTTTTCTGGTAATTCTTCTTTAAGTTTCCTTAGGTAAGAAGCCTGTGATTTGCTAATGAAATGATGTGGAATCGCTTTCAGCACACGCTCACAAAAATTCGCAACATAATCCTTGACGCTTTCTTTAACGTTAATTAGTTTGGTTCGTACATCTACATGTAGCCATAATTTATACGCAATTTCATCATCGTGGTCTACTTCGGCTTCTTCGAATAATACCATCAGATATTTCGAAAACAACTCAATTCCAGGACACTTTTCGCAACCGTGAAGCATGCATTGTCGCGCATCGATGTTGCAAACTTGTTTCAAAATAAGCGCTTTATAATAAATTTTAACAGGTAAAGCGACAGTCATCAACTTCATATTTTGGTGAATTTCGCAGACGCATACATTATGGACTCCTTTGGACGAAACAGTTAAGCACCACTTTGGTCTAAGGCTACAAAACGTGGAAAATCCAATTTTCAAGTCTGGGTGAATAGTTTTAAATTGTATATATATCTCTCGTTTGATGGATAGAAGGAGCCTTTTTTAATTTTGAATTTTAGTCCCGCCCAGTCAAATCGTTACAAACTCTTTCATACCAGGACACATTCTCGATACATCATCCTCTTCATAAAATGAAGAAGCTTTAACTTGTACATCCATAGATAATTTATTACCACGTTTTTGATCTATGTCTGGCAAAATTCCGAACTCACTCCTAAGTTCACGGGCTCTTTTCGTCATGTGTTCGGATACATTGAACTCTTGGGATATTCTCGCTATCGACCACGATTTAGGGACTAAAGTGAGTAGTTTCAACTTGTCTTTTGTACTGGAATGTCCAACTTTTTCCTTTAATTCTTTAATAAATGAATCAAAATCACTGGAACTAGAAGAACACGGGTCAGTAGGTTTTCACTAATATTGAGCACTTTGAATACTTTGCTTTTAATACCATCCATAGTTTGCATAACTTTAAGTTTTCCATACGATTGTCGCTGATGTGACATTAATCCATGCAACTTTATAGGCGATGTTTCAAAAACTTGTAAGGTCTCATTCAAAGTCTCCAGCTCTAATGACTTTATCTCTTCTGGATTTGAAACGGGTTGGCTTTCATCTCCTAAACTGTCCGTTATGTCGCTCTGCGACGAGTAGGACACTGTAGCTGGACTGGAAGTCTTTAGGGTAATAAATCTAGTGCAACAGTTTGTACAAGAGTTTCTGACCTGGTTTTACTTTCTTTTCCGTGATTTGATTGATAATAAAACAATCTTCTGAAGAAATAACCTTTGTAAGAGTAGGACCACGTATTGTTTTTTTGTGCACTTGAAATGGATCACAACATTTTAATTGCAGTGATGAATATCTTGGTAAGCATCGCGCAAAAATGGTGGTAACATAACGTTTTTATACAACCTTTTTCTATGCTTTACCTTACTGCAATGAGGTAAAGAACTTCATCGTCAGTTTGAGACCAATCCACAAATCCAGTTTTCCTTGTATACACATTAATGTGACAAATTTCGTTGTTGATTTCACCGACAGAGCAGCATGGTGAAGGACTAACATCCATTTTCTAATATACATTTTAATGCTCTAAAAATATATCTATTCAAGATACTAAGTACTACTATCAGATATTTTAATGCTAATACGATTCCATTACGGACAAGCGAGGCTCCAGCAAAATGCAATCTACACTGCCGCTATTGTTCGTATTACTGTGGAGATCACAGTCCAAAAAAATCTAGAAAACCGCATGCTACGTCTACTTAGTTCGTGAGTAATACGAAACGGGTGTACACCCCTTATAACCCTGAAATTGTTTCAACTCCCACGGGAACGTTAGAGGTGAATCGGAGAGCCCTGAGGTCAAAATTTTCAACCCAACAAACAGTAATTTATATTTTTTATCATAAGTACGACACTGAGCGATTTCTTTTAATAGTAGTCTGTCATAGAGCGATTGCGTAATCGGACGTTTTGCAACAAGAAAAGCTCCCTTTCTTACAATTTTCGTAGAAAAAATAGCTGCCAGTTTCTGATATGAAACGAGTGAAAACCAGTGGCGTAGCTGAGAACTCTATGAGCCCCCCCCCTCTTTCATTTTTTTATGGTTAGCGCCCCCCCCCCCCTTGCTTCTGATTATAGGAGGGTCACCAAATTCTCCGCCTACCCGTGAAAAAAGCTAAACGTGGCTACTGTCAGTAATCACGAAAATAATTACTTCGCTAAGTAGCTAGTTAGTGTAGACCGATCCACAAATAGCTCACAAAGAATTTAACACGTAAAAAGTTAGCTTATATTTAAACGCTTGAATTTATACTAGATGGCGCCGATTCTAGATTTTCGAGCAAATTGAATAAATTCTTAGGGTCAATGGAGGTAATTGCGATAAAAATATTTTTGTTTGAGTTTGCTCGAATTAACTCCTAAACTGAAAAAAGCACCCTCTTAAGAATTGATACAATTAATAGGGCCACTTTGTCCTGCACAACTACGCAATGAAATTTAATATCAAATAAATAGTTATTTAAATATTAATTATTTGATTTAACTCTGTTGCTGCATTGTAACCCGGCCACCTGAATTAAAGGCTTCAAAAGTCGCTTGATGACTTAGGCCTAAGGTGGTGCCTTGGGTATTAGCCTAGCTGATTATTATTTATTTAACACTTACCCCAAAATGCGGGTCAGGTGTGATAGAGGGGTGAGGTAATTGTCCTTGACCAATCCCAATGAAATAACATACAGAAGTTAAATATGGTGTCCTAATTAAGCCAATTTTTTTCGTAGCTAAAAATAATAGTTTTTTAAACGGAAGTACCCAGATGTTTATATAGCTAGCTAAAGTTTAACCTTTTCTTTTTTAGTAAGTTGACATCAAGAAAATTTTAAACGAATAAACCGTAAATTATTTTACCAAAATTTAACATTGATTAACTGTCATACTTACCCCTCACTGCATATTAGAAAGAGGTTTTCTAGATTAAATTTTAAACACCTCAAATTAATTGGAAAATTAAAAAAAATCAAAGCATGTAAAAAGATAAGCAGACTATAAAATACCAAAATATGAAACCGGTTTGCCTGTTAGGAAAAAAGTTGCAGAACTTTTCTTTTGGGAATAAAATCTCTAAACACAAGTTCCTTAGCTGGAGTGTAGGGGCTAGAGTGGGGTGGCGGAGTAATTCGCCCTTTCGCCTCGCAGCCAGAGGAGCCGGGTTCGATTCCAAATTGTGGCCCTAAGTGAAAACTTGGAACCACTCCTTCTGCGTAGTGATCTTCACACTGGAGTTGTTCGATTTCCCCTTTCCCCCTCCAACGCATTGTTTAAGGCATTAAAAGTCGCTAGCTATTTATTATTATTGTAATCTTGTATAAACAGCTTAACTCCGTGCACGCGTTAAGTAAGCTTGGATAAATTAATTTAAAATAAAAAGTAAATAAATAAAAGTTCTTACTTTTAAAATTATCTTTCAAATCTTTAACTGTAAATGAAGTCCGAGTAATGTTAAGGATTCTTTAAGAAAATGTTTGTTTTCTGACTCGAAAGGCACACTCGATAGAAAATTATTTAATTAAGTATAAAATAAAAATAAAAACTCAAATTATTCGAGGGCCGTTTGTCATATTGAACGATAGGTGGCAAATATAGGGGGTTAAAAACGTTGCGAAAACTAGTGCATTTTCAGGTTAATTTGCAATGAATTTTTACGCTCGAGGCTTCAGGTCGAAATCTATTTTTAGTGATTAGGTGGATTCCTTTCACTGTTTGGATTCTATTGTAATAATATTTTATTCCTTTGTGGCCTGAGGATAGGTTTTTTAAAGCATTTATTAATTAATTTGCCGTTACGCAACAACTGTTGTTTACAAGTCTTTGGATCAAGTACCCGTAGTAGACAATTTGGTGGCGATATAATTATCGTTAGGATGTTAAAGACATTTTTAATCAATATTTTTCTATAGTTTAAGGTATTGTATACTCCGATTTTGTTCTTATTGACTGTGTCTTGAGTCTTCAATGGAAATGAAAACACAGGAGTCTGGAGAGCGACGTGTGAAACATTCGTAAGTTTTATTCTAAATTGGGAGGTTTAATTCGTTAGAACCGCTTTTAAAATGTAGTCTTCAAAAACAAGAAATAAGTTCTAAAAGGACTGATCGGAAGGAAAACCCTTTCATTAAGTTCAAAATAAAACTGAATACTTAAGAAAGAAAAAAAACAAGCAATTTCGTTCAATTTATGAACCATGTCTGAAAAAAATCAAAAAAGCCAAAACGTGTTGGAATATGTCTTAACTAGTTGGGAACAAAAAAAATACGAGATTAAAATTGCAGAAAAACCACGTGTTTCGTAAGTTGGATTCTAAATTTCAGACGTTTGTTCTTCAGAACCTCATTCGACCTTAACAAGAGTGTTCGTGTTCTTTGAGATACCCTGGTTGTTATCCTCACTTGGCCGATATCCCAACTCTTCTAGTTTCTCGACTGACGGAACACCCACAATCTACATCAAGTCATAAATAGGCTCTTCTTTGATGGCGCTGACATCGACTGAGAGACATTCAGTGCCCAGGACCACTTCTTTTTTAACGGGTAGGGTCACGGTTGGGTACGCGTCAGGGTCGGGAACTTTGGGTTGTACGACGTGTGCGTGGTCGGTGTTTGCGGTGCCAGATTGAAACTGTTCATTTGTAAGGCGTCGTAGCTGCACCGAGCAAGACCTAACTCCCCATTGACGGCACAGGCTCTTGATCAGCCGTGGTTGTGAAGATTGGTTTTCAGAGAGACCATGGATTCGAAGGTGATCTAGGAGGTTTCTTTTCGTGGCAAGGTTCTGGTCGTAAATTGGGCACTTGTGTGACCTTGCCCTCTGAGCGTTACGCGAATTTTCGGTACATCCAGATGGTTTTTCGCCCGTGTGAGAACTTTTGTGGATAATCAAATTGCTTTTTCGTGCAGATGCAAAATTACATTCTTCACATTGAAACGGTTTTTCGCCCGTGTGAGTTCTTGTGTGGATAATCAAATGGTATTTTCGTGAAGATGCGTATTTACATTGGTCACATTGAAAGGATTTTTCGCCCGTGTGAGTTCTTTTGTGGGAAATCAAATCGGGTTTTCTTACAGATGCGTATTTACATTGGTCACATTGAAAGGGTTTTTCGCCCGTGTGAGTTCTTTTGTGGGAAATCAAATGGGATTTTCGTGCAAATGCGTAATTACATTGATCACATTGAAAGGGTTTTTTGCCCGTATGAGTTCTTTTGTGATAAATCAAATAGGATTTTTGTGCAGAAGCGTAATTACATTGGTCACATTGAAAGGGTTTTTCACCCGTATGCGTTCTTTTGTGGGAAATCAAATGGGTTTTTCGTGCAAATGCGTATTTACATTGGTCACATTGAAAGGGTTTTTTGCCCGTATGAGTTCTTTTGTGGGAAATCATATGCGTTTTTTGTGCAGATGCATAATTACATTGGTCACATTGAAAGGGTTTTTCGCCTGTATGTTTTCTTTTGTGAACATTAAAATGGCTCTTTTGGTTTGTGGCATAGATGCACTCAGTGCACTTGTGTTTCTTCTCTTCTCGGCTGCTCATTTTGCCAGTTTGAAACTTTAAGTTCTCCGCGAAGTCTCTTTTGTTTGATGAATCTGTCTCGCTGCTACGATTGGAAGGATTGGTAGTGTTGCTTTCAAAATGAAATTCCAAGATTAGCAATCACGAAATGGATTCGGCGGCCACCCGTTCTGAAATTGACGAATGAAATTAAATATTGTTGACTAACAACAGAGCAGCCAGGGAAATGCCTCGGAAATTTACGGGCAAATAACGGGAAAAAATATGCTTCATAAAGGAAAACATATGAGAAATAACAAGCTTTCTCCAGAGAGTAACCCACTCGGTTGTAGATTAAGCTGAAATGTAGAAAATACGTTTTTAAGGAATATTATTTATGGGTAACCGTGTGAAAACCACGCACAGTTGTTGATTTTTCCCCCTTTATTAAAATTTAAACGGAGTGTTGAAAGTCGGAAAATTTTCCGGAAAATGACCGAGGCCTGGTTTCCGAAAAATTCCTTATTAGTCTAATATTGTTTGCAAATTTCAATAAAACGGCATTTTCGCGTAATTTTTTCGAATCCATAAGCAGAAAATTAACCTCTAGACTAGCATTGAAATGTTTAACAATGTTACACTAAAAATGTTTTGTATTATGTTTACTGTTATTAGACATTTTATATCTATAACAAGTTGGCAAGCCAAAATATACTTTTCCTCGGAAGAATTGTCCCTAGTGGTATTAATCTGTCGAGATAACCCTTAAAGATATATGTCCGCAATTCAGAGTTATTTACTAAAAACGTAATCCCGGTTCAATCCCGCACGGTATACAATTTAATTATAATTAAAATAATTGAGACGAAACAACCGAGTTTAATTTATTCAGAATATTATAAATTAAGTAGTTACAACAGTGAGTTAGACGAACTAGAACAACGCACAATTGAATTTAACCCTATTTACAGAACAAGTTTATCAGTTAAATGTAATACGAACCAAATTTTAATGAAATAAATATCTACAGAGGGTATTTGTATTTTTCTCGCTTACGAAATAACAACACAAAAAACCTTCTTTAAACCACTTCACACGAAAAAATGATAATTAAAAGCCAACAATACCACCCAAAAGCTCAACACAATCAAAAAATTAAAATATAAAAACCCAATCGACCAAACTTTGGAGCCAAAACGGCCAATATAAAAATATATAATAACAATCCAATCAATCAGACCAGAGCAGAGCAAAAATAATTAAAAGAAAAATATATAATAACAACCCAATCAATCAGGCTAAGAGCAAAAATAACGAATAGAAAAATATTTAATAATATCCCAAATTATCAGGCTTCAGAGCAAAAATAACGAATAGAAAAAATTCATAATAATATCCCAATCCATCAGACTTCAGGATCAAAATAGCACATAGAAAAATATTATTACGCAGTCGAGTAATAAATTAATTCAAAACCAAGCCATACGAATTTTCGACGTTATTATAATGAAACCGGATAAGCTTTAAGTCACGATGTAACCACTTTAAAGGTTCCACTAAAACTGAACTATTTAAAAAAATAAGCATAAAAAACCAACAATACCCAAGAATAGACAAAAAGAACAACGTTATCTCGATCAGTAAAAATAACATAAAACCCTTACTTTGCCTGAAACCCAGATACTTTTATAAACTTCGATGCTTTAGCGTCTTCCCTTGACCGAGTACGATGACTCTCAGTTTAAGTGTTTGACCGCGTACAACGCGATCGATGCGAGCGCGGTACTCGAAGATATCGGAGGTAACGTCCGGCGGATATTTTGCCGCAGAGTTGACGATGATGGTTTATCACTGGGATTGTTGGTAAGCGGTCCTCACAGTCAATGTGGACGAAAAGAGAAGAGTCCTCGTTTGCGAATCGGATATCTACAACATTACGCGACGGAACAAGGTTTTAACTTGCAGATGTTCAACTTCAGTTTCTTTTAGATTTATTCCAACTGTCTTCGATTCCAACGATAAAAAAAAACTGGGCCTTTTCTTCGTATTCTTTTTTTAAAAGATCAAAAACGAACTCCTCTTTTTAAATTTCACGAGTCACGTGCTTTATTTTTCGAGACACGAGTATCTCGCGTTTCAAGCGCGGACAATTTATTTTAAAAACAAACACAAAAATGCTTGGCAACCTCCAGTCGAGAATTTAAAGACAAAATGGGGAAAATTAAGATATTTTAGAAAGCGTGGCAAATTACCGAAAGTACCATAGTCGAACGGGAATCGACGTATCTGGCCAGCTATACGTCGATCACCCGATTAAGTTAAAAACCCAAGCTACTGCCTCCAAGCGACCCGCACTTGGAGACGACTAAATTAGGCCTAACCCAGATAACCATAGAAACTTCGGAAATTATAATTAGTTAATTGAAATAAAATGAATAAATTTTGAAAATGTCCCAAAATTCCACGTTACAAAGTGTAATCACTGCGTTCGCAGTTTCTTGGAATTTGGGAAAAGCTTTTCTGTCATTGGGTGTAGGATAATTTTTTTTCAATTTGTGTTAGTATCGGGTGGGATTCGAACCTAAGCCCTCCGTCACGACAGGTGAGCATTCTACCACAGAACCACGGATAAAACTCTTCCGAGGAGAGGTACATTTTGGCTTGCCAACTTGTTTCGTTTTGCTTACTTTACTCGTAACTTCGTAATTTATTTTACGTGTTTTCTTATCAGCTTTAAATGTGTGATACATTTTGATTTTGTTGTTACGTTGGTTTTATTTATTTTGAGATATGTGCTGTTGTTTAACGTTCAATATATAGTTAAGGGTTTTTTGTGCGCGTTATAAGCCGGGAATTGGGAACGGTTATGTGATTTTTGTTTTTTTCTATTACTATTTTCAAATCCATATATGGATGGATTTTTTTCTGGATTTCTAAGTATTTAAATTAACTTGTTGTTTGATTGGGTTACTAATATGTACTTTTTTTATTGCATATTTCTGCTAACAATCTTTATTACTGTGGGTATTTAGATTGACTTTTTCTTTATTCCTAAGTATTTTAATTAACATGTTACTTGGTTGGGTTATTATTATATTTTCTATTGGTTGTTTTTCTTTTTTTAGTTAGTCTATCGAAAGTGTTGATAATGTGGGGGAGAATTCATGTCGACGATTTTTATTTGCTTGGTTTTTAGCAGCTTCGTTGGTTTGTCGTGATGAGTCCACGCAGTTTTTATTAGTGCTTTTATTTATAGTTTTGGTTTTCGCTTTAACTTTTGTTTTCCATATAAATTTGATTGTTTAAAACTTATAATACAATCGGTTGGTTTTGGTCTTTAAAATAATTTCCCGCATGTATATATTTCATGTTTCGTGAGCGTTCTAATAATTTTAAAATTTGTACTTTCTATTTGTCATTTTGCTGCTTGGTTAATGTAATAACGTTTGGGGTCCAAAGTTCTATTTATATTGGAAATTTGTTTAAGACAAAGCATTATAATATTTATTATAATTATAATAATAATAAAAATATTTAACTGGTTGGGATAAAATCGGCATTACATTTTTTGGAGGACGCGTTAAATATGGCGAAATATCTTTGAGTGCCGTATCCAGTAGTTAATACGCCCAAGGACAAACTCTTCCGAGAATAATTGTAAATTAGCAAGCTTGCCAACTTGTATATTTTAACCATTTGCGAAAATCTTTCCGGAAAATTAACATATCTATTCAAAAGCAATTTCTAATGTTTTAAGCCATAGTTACGCCCATAGATTAATTCCGTGTCATCGGTACTCTATTGCACCGTAAAAACTATCTTTCCAAATTTCAGAATTCTAGAACATTGACTGGTATTAAAAAACTATCTATAAAAATTATCTTTGGGTGTGAATAGAGCTCGGCGTTTGGATAAAGATTAATCACTTCTATCTTTTTTTATCCACAACCGATGATTATCCGACAAATAAAATTATTTTTTCATGTTAAATCCCTTTCTATCCGTGGATAATTTCTATAAATAAACAGTTAACCGCAATTAACGTAGCATTATTAAGGTTAATTACAATTAGTTCTGCTGTGTCATATTTCCGCAATTCGACCAGAACGTTAACATTAGAGAACGGTAAATAACGCCCCTCGAAATACGGTAATGTTTAGAAATTAATATTAAAACTTGAAAATTAACGTTGAATTATTAAGGTTAATTTCAATTAGTTCTGCCATGTCGTATTTGCGCAATTATATCAATCGATAGGAAAGTTAACGTTAAATAATTGTGCTGAATTACAATTAGTTCTGCTGTGTCGTATTTGTGCAATTCATTAAATTCATTTAAAAGTTCTTAATAAGTACGTTTTTGCCGTTGAAATTGGTTTAATTATGTTTATTACTGAGTTTTCGTTTAATTTTCTAATTTTCCTTAGTAGAAATTAAATTCGTGTTTCTTTAGTATAGACCAACATTCCTATTCCCTACTGTAGTCAAAAATGTACTTTTCGAATTTTCGTTCTGGGTGATTGACGCTCGTTTGAATTTTTAAAGGAACGACTTTTTCTTTTCTTGACCGAGGCTTACTTCAATATATTCAAATGATTTGAATCGAATCTAATAATGGTTATATGCATCCTCATAATAGAACAAAATTAATGGAAAGTATAACACCTACCTTTATTAATGTAATATGGAATATTTTATAGTTCAGCAGGTATTTCTTTTATGAATTACGAAAAAATATTTTGTGGAGTAACTTGAATATTTTCACAGCCGTCAGGTACGAATGCGGCAAAATCTCCAATTGTCGGAAAAATAAAATAAAGAGTACAGTAGGGTACTTGAAGCGCCTACAAATAATTTTAGACCAAACTAAATCCCAATTAGTTTAAAATTGTCCTTGCATAATAGAAACGAAATAGAAAATCACGTTTTCAATGAGAATTACCTTAACATAATTTAAAATATTAAAAAAAACTACTTTTAGACCAAAAAAGGGCAAAAAATCGATAATTTAATAAAAAACTTAAATATATGGCAGTGCAGTTCCAGTCGTATTAAGAAAGGCGCGAACAAAATCATTTGAATTTTTTAGAATTCAAATCTATTTGTAAATTACGAAAATAATACTACAATTAACGAAATAAACCTTATAACGGCCGAGACACTACCAAAGAATAAAGGAGTTAACTCTTTTTCGCGTATTTCGCCTTTAATTTTCTTAATTGTGACACGGTCAAACTAATTTAAATTTACGTAGTTTATAGAAGACTGCACGATCTATCGAAAGACACAAAGTATAGACGTGTACCTCTTATAGGGGCTAAATTATGAATTAATTAATATTACCAAAGAATAAAGGAGTTAACTCTGTTTAGCGTATTTCGCCTTTAATTTTCTTAATTATGACACGGTCAAACTAATTAAATTTACGTAGTTTAAAGAAGACTTCACGATCTATCGAAATAAACCACGTATAGACGTGTACCTCTCATAGGGGCTAAATTATGAATTAATTAATATTACCAAAGAATAATGGCGTTTACTATGTTCCACGTTTTTCGACTTTAATTTTCTCAAATAGGACATGGCCAAACTAATTTAAATTTACGAAGTGTATAGAACACGAGAAGGGGACCTATCTTTAATTTTCTGGCAATTTTTACCCCTCGTTTCCGGCTTCGCCCCCCCCCTCCCCCCCTTGGGAGTCTAGTAGGCTCGGGCACTTGGGGCAGGGCGTGGGGGTTTAAAGGGGAAACAAACATGATATGTTTTTTGGTATGTATACCCCTTCCCAAAATGTATCTTTGTCACTTTCGATTGATTAATTTCGTTAAGTTTCTCTTTTGCGTTACTTCAGATTTATTTGAGCAATTTTTGGCAATTTGGTTTTCAGCTTTTTTTAGTTTGAAGTTTTAGATTTCGGTTTGTTTAGGTGTTAGTTTTAGATTGATTGGACCGGATTTGGAACATTGTAAGTTGTTCATTTTTTAACTAAATGTATGGTTTGGGTATAGTTTTGAAACATCGCTTATTACTTTACATGTTTACGGCATCCGTGTTTATTTCTCAATATTTTAAAAGTAGTATAAATATACAATTGTTTATGAAAAATCACAACTATTCGAGTAGTTTTCTAGTTTAAGTTGTGTTAATGTTAATTAATGTTCATTCATGCAGTAAACTTTAATGCATGAATGAACATTTATATGCAGTAGCTAAATATATAATAATTAATGATAATAATCAATAATAATGACGAGTTATATGATTATTGTTAATAATTATTAATAAATAAAAAATATATATTCTTTGCATTTTTTAAGGGATGTTAACTTGAAAATCGGGTCCGTATGGACTAGAGCTCGAGTGGCTGACGACATCAAGGGTAACGAAACCACACTGGCACTATGGAGCGCTACTCGAGATAAGAAACTGTCTCCCAAGCTTTGTTCCACTAATCCTCAGCACATTGGATGGGCGGAATTAGAAGTAACAAATGGGGAAAACAGCGAGGGTGCCTTTTTCTGTTACAAAATAAACCGAAAAACTAGTGCCTAATTTTATAAGTACGTATTAATTTCAATGAAAGTAGTGAAATACGTGAATACGTTTAAAATACTAAAATCAACTTAATTTTAGGGCATTTTAATGACATTTTTTCAAACCTCTTTAACTTAAATGAAATATATTTTAAATTATTCTCTTAGGCAAGGCTTGCCACAACAAACTTTTCCCGAATTGCTCGGATGAGATAGCGAGGAAAAGGGCAAGTGTCCATCAGCGCGACGGATCAGTTTCAAAAAGAGCCGAGCCAACGGGAATTTTGCCATTATTGAATAACAAAAAAGGAGACCTGTTGCTCGTTCAACCAAGATTGATTCTAAACGAAAATTTATGTCTACAAGCTATTGGATAAATAAATTCCTGATGGCCTTTTTCTTTTCCTGGAAAAAGAAGTCACTTATTTCGCAGGAAGAATGGCACAATAAAAAGATCGGGACAGTGGCAAAACATTCCGCGAAAACAAGTCACTTATGGTAACGATGGTCTAACTTATAGTTTTTCGGGCAACACTTTTCCGGCTAAGCCTTGGCACCCGGTCCTTGAAGAACTATGCGGGATTGTGTCGCGGATAGCGAAATGGAATTTTAAGTTTGCGCTCATCAATCGATACAAAGACTGACAAGATTTCATTGGCGAGCACCAAGACGACGAACCCGATTTGGAACCAACGGCACCAAGACGACGAACCCGATTTGGAACCAACGGCACCAATCGCGTCGATTTCTCTTGGGGGAAAAGGGAAATTTGTTTTACGCCACCGACACCTAAGAAATAAGAGACCGACGAAGATAAAACCAAAAAGCTTAGATTTAGAACATGGTTCACTATTGTTGATGAACAATCCAACAAATACCTTTTGGTATCATTCGTTACCAAAATCAAATGTTTTTTTTTTTATTCAAGGAAAATAAATAAGGGCTGGTTGGGTGTGAATTCAATCAAATGTTCATGGAGCAAGAATTAATCTTACATTAAGAAATATTATCAAAACAAAAAAGAGCAAAATATTTTTTAAAACTACTAAAATTTACCGACCGATCAAAGATTTAAAGAATTTCATTTATTTCACTGAATAAACAAATATTTTATAAGAGAAAATCAGATTAAATTCGTTTTTAGTTAATGCATTTTAACGTAACGTCTCTAATTACATCAAAGTTGTAAATCAATATTATATCTCTGAAATAATATTAATCATGCCTTACTTAGGAAAGGTACGTCTCAACGGAAATTTAACCTGTGGTTATTATTTGAACTACTGAGCAAGCAACTACAGAGGAAATAGGCCCCACTTTTTTAGACGCGACCTAACAAAAAAAAACAAATACACTAACGAGGAGTGTACCCGAGGTGTAAATCACCGAATTTTATGAAACTCGGGGGGTATGTAGACCTTGGGGTAACATGAATTTTCACCAAGGGAAAAGTTACGCTGGGCTTCCGTTTTGCTATGGCAACCGAAAATGTTTTTGACAACTTAAAATGCAAAAAATCTTAATTTAAAAAAGCATGGGATTTTCTCGGTTTCACCCAAAATTGTTCAAATTTAGTATTTTAGTTGAAATTTAAATTTTTATTTTTTTTTGGGTTTTCAAAAATTTTCACAGGGTACCCCCCCTGTAAAACCGAAAAAATCCCATGTTTTTTTAAATGTAGATTTTTTGCAAGTTTTAATTTGACTTGTATTTATTTTTATATTACCGTGTATGACACGGTAAATAAGAAATCATTACGATTGTAAATTTTACTTGAAAGTTTACCGTCGACTTACGGAAGGCTGGCCAACTTAGATCCCCTGCTACTCTAGTGCGAGTAGCAGTGGATCTAAGTAGGCTGTGTCTTACGAGCAGTGTTGCCAATGTGTGGAAAAAATCCCACATTGCGAGATTTTTAAAGATTTTTTGGGCTATGTGGGATAAAGTCATAGATTTTGTGGGATTTTTGACCCAATGTTTTATTATTGTTTTTGAATCGTCGAATATTAACCGACTATTAGCTTTTTGGGAATCAAATTGAATTAAAAAAATGTAATTTCTAAAAGTATTTTCAATTTAATTTTCTTCCCGCGCTAGTCTACGAAACTCAAAAATATTTGGCAAGTTTTGCTCTGAGTTTTGGGAGTGGGTGTGGCTAAAAACGTTTTGGGGGTTTGGTTGAAAATTTTGTAACTGGGCTGTGGGATTTTCGCTCCTTAAACATTGGCAACACTGCTTACGAGAGTTTTTTTCAAAAAGTAACGGCTTTGCCGTCATGGAACTAATAAACTAAGGGACGCTTCACTCGTATAACAACCCCTTAAAAACGAGCCGTGATCTAGCGTTTCGAATTTTTTGATTGTCTTCCCCCGTTAAACCCCTATTTTTGGATCAAACGGAAATGAAGTTTTACGCCATCTACCGCATTTTTTCAACCCTATGATGCTATTTTCTTATGCTTGGACCTCCATTTGCTTCAGCACACTATTGTAGGCTTTGATTCAAAGTTTTTCAACGGTTATTTTTTTTAAATCTGTTACTCATTGTTCATTCGATTCCTCATTGTTATGCTAAAATCTTGCTATATCCATGCTATAATGATATAATTCAATTAACGTTTAATCTCAGTTGTCATTGAAATACTGTTTAGCTACATAGACTTGCTTTCATTTGACTAATTATTGTACTAAATTGGTAAGTTATTATTTTAATAAGATAATGAGCTGAGTGTTAATTTATCAAATACTATTTTTCTAGGTCTTTTTCAATCGTTATACTATATTGCCATACTTTTACAATCCGAGTCTAAACTATTATTGAATGTTTAATTTCATCAGTTGGTGAGTTATTAAGTAAACAAAATGTGGTTTACAATTTCCTAATCCATAACAACCTGCTTTTAGACATTTACACGAACATTCATGCTATAGAAATGAGAAGTAAGATTTGTGTGTACAGGGAATGTAGAAGTGACTCTCGCTATGCTCACAAAGACCACATGAATGGAGTTTTTTTCATCCCATTCCCAAAGCCAAAACGGAGTCTGCATAGATGTAAGAAGTGGCTTGAATTTCTAGGAAGGGATGATTACCCTCTGGAACGAATTAGTGGAGACACTTATTTATGTTCAAGACATTTTGTTGGTATGAATGGTCCAACGCTTGAATATCCGGAACCAGTTCACCATGAACAAGTAAGCAGTCTGTTGCAATGATTATTTTGTGATAACTGAGTACACATTTTTCTTTAATAGTTTATATCAATATTGAAACCACCAAAAAATGATGTAGAACCAAATATTCGTCATCAAGCTTTACGGTGTTCAAGTTGCAATAATGTCATATATATCCTAGTTGATAAAGATATGGAGCAACAAAATCAAGACTCTACTATTGAAATGGTGCAGGGACAGAAACTTCTTTCAACACAGAAAAATGTAATAAACCGTAATGACAGTGACACTAATATTTCTTCTGCCATGGAAAATGTTCTGCAAAGCCCTGATAATATGGAGACGTTCCAAGAATTTCGTGGCACATTAACGACCGAGGAACAAAACCCTATTTTCGATAACACTTGTATTGTATCTTCTACGCCCAAATGCCCCAAAAAGAATGCTACAACCGTTTTAGAAGTTGGAAAATTTCCAAGCACAGGGTTTGCTGAGGTATTTGCTGAAATTTCTTGCCCTTTGAGCTGGTCCATTACAAGATTCGAAGATTGTTTAAAAGTTAGGAAATTGAACGAAAACACAGGAGGAATAATTTTAGGGATTTCTATAACCAATCTTTTTGAGTCAACCTATGTTGTTAATGGCCATAACCTTAAAGACAAGAGTGCTTTATCAGCATTGCCGAAGTCTATTAACAATCATTATGAACTATGTGAGGTTATTGAAAAAATATCATCTTTAAAACTATGCATTGGAAACAACGAAGAGGAATATATTGCCATATTTAAAAATAGGAGTGATTCTTTAGGATTTGAAAACCAAGATGGATCAATCCATAGTCAAAACTGCACCCTAGTACTAAAAGCCTATGAAAAGAAACGCTGTTTTTTTGCATAAAGCATCGAGCAGGTTTCAGAGTGATTGCCAGAAGACGAAGAAAGAAACGTCAATCTAATGGGACTCCATTCAAAAATTTGTCAAAGATGGAGTTAATATCCAAATTGCGGAATTCCAAGGGTTTGGAATATAAACTAAAAGGCAAAATGAAAAGGCTAGAAAAAAAAATTGAAAAACAAATGAAAAAATCAGGAGAAGAAGTAGAGGATGACAAGCATGATTTTTTAATGCAAATCCTAGAAAAACATATCGGAAAGCAAAACAATGGAAATGCAAGCGATAGTAAAACCACTACAGAATGTCACTCTTGGAATAAAGGTAACAGCGAATTTTCTGCTTTATTTTTGGCAACGCAATTAAAAATGCATAAGAAAAACCCTAGTGGAAGAAGATGGCATCCTTTAGTGATGCAGTGGTGCCTTTTCATGCATGAAAAGTCCCCGGGTTTATACAATGAGCTCAACCAATCAGGAGTATTGCTGTTACCATCCAAAAGTACATTACAAAGACATTCGTCAAATATTGAAAACCAAATGGGTTTTACGCCTGAAGCATTCCAAAAGCTTAGGGATGACCTAAAAAAAATTAAAAAACCAAACAGCAATAATTTTTTCTGCCTTGTTTTAGATGAAATTAAAGTTCAAGAACAACTTGTTTACAAAGCTGAAAGTGGAGAACTAATATGCTTCACTGAATTGAACAATGTCGAGCAACGATTGACAGAATTGAACTCTGAACTTTACAAAGAAAAAGCACTGGCAACACACATTTTACAATTTATGGTTAGGGCAATAACCTCTGGGTATAAATATCCTTTCGCTCATTTTGCTACCAATTCCTTAACTGCAGAAAAACTATACAGTTTAATGTGGGAAGCAATTCGTAAACTAGAGCTCAGTGGGCTTAAAATACTGTGTGTTGTTGGTGATGGAGCTGCCACCAATCGCAAAAGTTGGCTCCATGAACTTGGATCACCATAGTTTCCTAACTAAAGAAAACATAGCGGATAATATTGCACCCATTTCGCACCATTATGCACCACCACTATCAAATTTTGCACCATCACGGTTTACGATTTGTTTAAATTTGGAACTCGGCAGGCTAAGTTAATAATAATAAACTGAAAATGGGCGGGCCGAGTTAATGGTAACTTTAAATGTGTTTTTTCCTAATTGTAAAAAGCCTAGATGGTTGCACTAGTTTTGCAACATTTTGCACCACCATCTAAACATTTTGCACCAAACCGGTTAAATATATATATTGATTTGAAACTTGGCTTGCCAAGTTAATGGTAGCTAGCCACTTCCATATTTTTGAAAAGGTAATACCACATAGTGTTTTGGGTATTTCGCACCATTGTGCACCGTCGTTTTCATCTTTTGCATTATACCGGTTAATGTCATACTTCCATTCGAAAAAAGCATATTATGGCAAGCCAATAGGCGGGCCAAGTTAATGGTAGCTCGCCACTTCCATATTTTTGAAAAGGTAATACCACATAGCGTTGTGGGTATTTCGCACCATTGTGCACCGTCGTTTTCATATTTTTCACCATACCGGTTAATGTCATACTTCCATTCGAAAAAAGCCCCCCCACTTTCACCAATCGCGCTAAAAACGGTGTCATTCTTACGCTTTCCATTCAATAATTATGATAAAAATATAACGTAAGCTCTAGCGTAGAATTATCTTCTGTACTAAAATTATTAGGCACCATCACATTATATCATTATTTAATTATTTAATTATTTAATCTAATGAAATGCTCTGCAAAAGAATAACATAATTACAATTAATTATAGTTTCGCATCACACTTACAATTTGATCGCTGTTCAAAATATAATATAAATAATAAAATATAAATTTATAAATAATAGTTAGCGGAAAAAATTTAATTTGAAATTTGGGGTCTCATTTTTCAATTTTTCACGGGGACAGAGTTAATTAGGCACCCCTCTCCCCCTTTCACCAATCACCCTGAAATTGGTGCCAATCAATTGCACCCATTTCGCACCATTATGCACCACAGTCGTTTTATTATGCACCATAATAGTTAGCGGGAAAAAATTATTTTGAAATTTAGGCTTTCCATTTTCAATTTTTAGCAGGGGAAAAATAACGTCTGCTCGCCCCACTTTTAGTAATCGCCCTTCAAATGGTACCATTCAAACGCACCCATTACGCACCATTATGCAACACAGATAAATTATTACGCACCACGGTCATTATAGGTTTATTTAAGATACTAAATGGGGGGGCTATATTAACCATAACCCCCCCCCCCTTTGATCTATCGACCTAAAAAGGGTGCCATTCAAACGCACCCATTTCGCACCATTATGCACCACATAAAAATTATTACGCACCATACTAGTTAACGAATTTAAAATATTTTTAAAAATTTTGTCATTTTTGAATTTTTAAAATTAAACGCGGGGGCTAGATTCACCTCAGCCCCGAAACTATTATCCATAATGCATTTCGCAGTGACGCTCGTGGAAATAACTTAATTAATAAATAATTTTGAAATTTAGGCTTTCCATTTTCAATTTTTAGCAGGGGAAAAATAACGTCTGCTCGCCCTACTTTTAGAAATCGCCCTTCAAATGGTACCATTCAAACGCACCCATTACGCACCATTATGCACCACAGATAAATTATTACGCACCACGGTCATTATAGGTTTATTTAAGATACTAAATGGGGGGGCTAGATTAACCGTAACCCCCCCCTTTGATCTATCGACCTAAAAAGGGTGCCATTCAAACGCACCCATTTCGCACCATTATGCACCACATAAAAATTATTACGCACCATACTAGTTAACGAATTTAAAATATTTTTAAAGATTTTGTCATTTTTGAATTTTTAAAATTAAACGCGGGGGCTAGATTCACCTCAGCCCCGAAACTATTATCCATAATGCATTTCGCAGTGACGCTCGTGGAAATAACTTCACGTTGTTTATTGAATGCACTGTGGATGCTTGTGCTAAATACGCTTCACGTATTTTGTCCCCCGTTTTGGAACAGCAACCGCTGCGCCACCTAGACCCGTTTCAGCTCGGAATATTTTTTTTTTGATAAGGTTATATGGGAATTCCAAAGTTTTATTTTTGATATTGTTTAAAATGGATATTTGAAACTTTGACGCGAGTTAAAACAGAAGGCAGTCGTAAATGGTATGAAACCGCTTTAAAACAAGGCAAGCTACATAGTGCATAGGGTGTTGTGGTACGAGATACTCACAATTTGTTAATACGACCTTAGTTCAGTTTTAAAAACGACATTAATTTTCCATTTTTTAACCATAGACTTTGAATCGACGACAAATACACATTTTCCAATGATTTTCTTTACCAGCTGACGACCCTTTGGTATCCAAAACTCCTCTCTTACGAGGAGACTACCCGAGGTGATAATCACTGATTCTGTTGAAACTAGGTGGGTACGTAGACCTTATGGTAACATGAAATTTCAGATTCCCATGTTATTTTCAATGGGAAAATATACGTACAGTGTTGTCAAAAACATTTTTGGTTGCCATGGCAAAACTAATGCCCATTGCAACTTTTCCCTTGGGGAAATTTTATGTTACCATAAGGTCTGCGTACCCAAATAGTTTCAACAAAATCGGTGATTATTACCTCGGGTAGTCTCCTCGTTAGTTGCGTTAAGTTACTATTCAAGCCTCCATGCATTGTCGCGACGGGGCTTTCTCTGATCAGGAGCTCCGCTAATCTGTGCTGCGATGGAATAATGTACGGGTGTTTGACTGGAAATTCGAGCGTTGAGTTATGGAGTCGTCCTCCCACACGTAGAAGATCTTCCTGAAGAAATGGAGTGAACTGAGCGATTTTGGAAGTTTTTAGCAGTGGTTGGTTCTCTCTTAGTCTCGTCATTTCTTCGGAAAGTGCCTGATTCTGAGCTTGCTGGATCCATACTTCTTAATGGCGGTTTTCTAGAGTTATATTTGAAACGGAATATCCAGGTGGTTACGCGAACTGCTCTCTGCAATGAACTTTAGTCTTCAAGGTTTAGGACAGGCTCGAGCTCTTAAACATGGTTCGGTAGTTGGCAAATGATTCGTCTCTCCGCTTCTACTTGTATATCGGCAACGGCAGAATTCTCTACGCTCTTTGCCCACAAACCCTTTCCTTGTATTAGCCATGGCGGTCCTTGCCACCAGACGTTGTTGGTTATCAGTTCATCTAGGCTACATCCGCGTGAAGGGCAGTCGGCGGGATTAGTCTTTCCGGCACAATGCCTCCAAGATGATGGTTCCGTTAGATCATGGATCTCGGCCACTCGATTGGCAACGAATGGCTTCCATTCCCTCACTGCACGTCGAATCCAACTAATTACTATGGTTGAGTCAGACCAGGAATGATACTTGGTGATTTTCCCATCAAACACATCCATGGTGTACTTCAATAGACGGGCCCCAATTAGCGCTGCCATCAATTCTAAACGTGATATCTTCATTCCTTTGATCGGGGCAACTCGTGTCTTTGATGCTATAAGGCTGACTCCCATGATTTCCTTCGATGCCTCATATCGCAAATAGGTGACTGCTCCATATGCTTGTTTGCTGGCGTCACAGAAAACATGTATATCCTTCGAGCAGATTTCTCCTGCTGCACCTTCGAAGTACCACCTGGGAATTTTTTTATTGTGGAAGACTTGATAATTCGAGACACCATTGATTCCATTCTAGTTCGAGCTTTTGTGGTAACTTGGTATCCCAGTCGATACCTTCTATCCAAAATTTTTGAAACAGGCACTTGACTCTTATCAGGAACGGCGAGAGGAAACCAATTGGGTCGAATACTCGGGCGGCAGCTTGCAAGACGCTTCTTTTTGAATTATTTTTGGTCTTTAAAAACTCCAATAACGCCGATACATCGAAACTCAGGCGATCAGTCTGTGGATCCCAAGAAATTCCCAGAACTTTCAGCGACAGTGACGACGCATCCACAGGTACCGGCAATCATTTCTCCTTATTTCCTTGATCTGGCCAACATTGCGAAAGCTCGTTTGAGTTGGATACCCACTTTCTCAGGTTCATGCCAGCCTGAGCCATGATTTCTTTTGATTGATAGTATAGAGTCTTCGCTGATTCGATACAAGGCATGCTGTTAACCAAGTCATCTACATAAAGGCTTTTCAGGAGTTCCATACAGGTCTTTGGATATAGATCTTAATATTTAGCGATGTGGTATTTTAAGGTAGCTGCCAACAGGAAAGGACTTGAGGTGATTCCGAAGACGACTCTGGCCATCCGACAATGAATTAATCTGACCGTTCTGACGCTTTCGCTTTCGTTTGGCAGTGCTTTTATCCACAGGAATCTTGTGAATTATCGGTCTTGAGGAGACAACGTTATCATCAGAAATGACTTCTCGATGTCTGCCGTAACCGCTATCTTCCCTCTTCGGAACCTCATTAAGATAACAAGCAACTCTGGGTTTAAAATTGGGTTAGGAATGAGCAAAGAGTTGAGCGATGGTTGTCCCCTGTCGTGAGCCGCTGCATCCTTGAGGATTCGTAACTTGGTCGTCTCTTTATCGTCTCTGATTACTGGAAAATGAGGAATGTAGTACTTTGGTCCAGCGGAGTGGACCAAATCTTGCGGTACTTTTTCGATGATCCGATGCTTTAGATAATCTTCGAAGGTTTCTTGATATCTATAATACAATTCGGGATTTTGTTGGAACTGGAAATTCCCTTTGTGCGTCCTGACTTCCACTCCAAGGTAACTGAACCTCATAACGTCACTCTCGGAATTGAATTGTAGAGTAATGTTTGGCTATAGCTTCCTCGTCGATTTTCGAAGTAGTTTTTTCTCCTTGGATTCCCAGTGCGTCAAGCTCCCAGAATGCTTTCAGGCTAGTATTGATTTCTTTGATTTCAACAGTTTTAGACATAACGACCACGGCTTGTGCAAAAAAAATGGAGGTCAGGGGCGCCGGACCTTGTACTGACCATCCTAGCCTGCTTTCCAGTGCGACGAAGGACTCGTTGATTCGGTGAATTACCCCTGTGACGATAGTCCAAAAAAATAGGACCACTTCAATTTTACTTCGGATAGAAGTACTCGACTTTTCGCTATTAAAACCTCCGACGGCTATGACTCCTTGCCCTACGAATGTTAGATTAAGCCTTTCCACTACGTCTTGGGTTAGGAATGACTTTTGAGCCCCATTGTCCAGGAGACACCTTAAAGGAAATTTTTGTCCGTTTCCTTTGACGTACACGACGATGGTTTGTAGAAGAACGTGGCCGTTATGTGGATCATGGACAAACTGCTGCCATTGATACTGTCGGCGTTGCCCCTACAGTCTGTCTGGTTTCAGTGTTCAAAAGGTATGACGTTTCTCCAAAGATATCTCGATAGATTGATAAATGATGTCTTCTCTGGTATTGACTACATCTTTTCTTTGACTTACAACGTCGCGCCGTATGTTTTGGCTTTAAACAAAGAAAACATCTAACTTGTTGAGTTAATAGTTCCATCTTCCGTGGTAACGTCAGCGCCTTCCACTCTTCAGCCATGTGATCGGTGATGTTACAGTAACAGCATGACTCTGATCCGGAAATCGCTACATTCAGGACTGTCATCGTTGACTCTGTCCTGTAATGACTTTTCCCTCTGTTGTAATGATTATCTGACTGATCTTAGTGGACGTCTCAGACTGGCTTGTTTAGAATGGCAGCCCGTTCTCGACACTCGACTTCTTTCTTCAAGTGGTCTAATAGAATATTAACATCGTACTCGTCCAGGTTTTCTAGCTTCCGGGAGTAATCCAGGGCGATATCTTGAGGTAATAGCTTAATGACCATATGACAGAACATGTAGCTATAATTTGCCTTCGGAACTCCCAATCCCTCCAGGCATTTTACTTGTACGTCACAGGTATCATAAAGAAATCTTAATCCACCTACGTCAGGGTTCATACTGGTTATCTTGTTGAGATGGCTGTTGATGGCTATTCCCTTTCGCCCAAAACGCCTCATCAGAATGTCCACTGTTTGTTCATAGTTATTTTCCGTCAGCGTCAGACCAGCTAATGCATTTAAGGCTGCTCCTTCCATATACGATTTCAGATAAACAAACTTCGTGACTGTTCCAATCTCGACCTTTTCATGGATTGCTGCTTTGAACTGACCCCAAAAACTCCGTCATTGGGTAGGGTCTCCATTAATCTTTGGGATGAGGACACGAGGCAACTTGACCATGACTTCTTCTCCTCGCTCGGCTCTGGCGCTTGGAGTTCGGTGTTTCTTTTCTCGTAACCAAATCTACAGTCTAGTTTTTCCCTCCAGTATCTGCTCTCTGTAATTTTCGACTTCGTTGGTTTCCGCCTGCAGGAACTCAAGTGGTACCAACTCCTCGATTTCTTCATCTTTCTTAATCAGTCTTTCCTCCTTGTCCTCTAGCTGCTTTATTAAGGTCTCCAGTCACTCTTCTCTAATTAGAGTTACAGAACTCTCATCTTCAATATCTTTCAGGATCGTATCGGTTCTCGTTCTCAAAACTTGTCTCGCTTTCTTTATACGATCCAGTGTTGTCGAATGATATCGCTTGACTCTCGTTCCGCTTAGGTATTTGTCACTGTGGTTTTTATCTTGGTTACTCTTCCCGGGTTTTCGGCACCATAATGTTACGTTTTTCTTAGTTAAGTGAGAAAACGGGGGTATTTTAAATAGTAAGTTCAAGCTAAGCTTACAGTCTTAGTTGTTAGTCTAGGTTGAAAAGTCGAAAAAAATATCGTTTTTAAAACTGAACTAAGGTCGTATTAACAAATTGTGAGTATCTCGTACCCCACCACCCTATGCACTATGTAGCTTGCCTTGTATTAAAGCGGTTCCATACCATTTACGACAGCCTTCTGTTTTAACACCAACCCGCGAAACGAGACTTTACTCGCGTCAAAGTTTCAAATATCCATTTTCAACAATAACAAAAATAAAACTTTGGAATTCCCATATAACCTTATCTTAAAAAATATTCTGAGCTAAAACGAGTCTAGGTGGCGCAGTGGTGGCTAACTATTATGGTGCATAATAAATCGATTGTGGTGCATAATGGGTGCAATTGAATGGAACCAATTTCAGGGCGATTGATGAAGTGGGGGTGCCTAATTAACTCTGTCCCCGTGAAAAAGTGAAAAATGAGGCCCCAAATTTAAAAATTAATTTTGTTTCCGCTAACTATTATGGTGGATAATAAATCGACTGTGGTGCATAATTGTGCGTTATGGTTGCAATTGATTGGCAGCAATTTCAGATCGATTGGTGAAAGGGGGCGATGCCTTAACTCTGTCCCCGTGAAAAATTGAAAAATGAGACCCCAAATTTTAAAATATTTTTTTTCCGCTAACTACTATGGTGTATAATAAATCGACTATGGTGCATAATGGTGCGCAATACGTGCAATTGATTGGCACAAATTTCAGGGTGTTTGCTGAATGGGGGAGGGGTGCCTAAATAACTCTGTCCTCGTGAAAAAATGAAAAATGAGGCCCCAAATTTCAAAATTAATTTTGTTTCCGCTAACTATTATGGTGCATAATGGTGTGCATTGGGTGCAATTGATTGGCACCAATTTCAGGGTGATTGGTGAAAGGGGGAGAGGGGTGCCTAATTAACTCTGTCCCCGTGAAAAATTGAAAAATGAGACCCCAAATTTCAATTTCAAAATTAATTTTTTTCCGCTAACTATTATTTATAAATTTCTATTTTATTATTTATATTATATTTTGAACAGCGAACAATTTGTAAGTGTGATGCGAAATTATAATTAATTGTAAAAGTTTGCGGAAAAAGCTGTCCAGGTAAATAATGTTATTCTTTTGCAGAGCATTTCATTAGATTAAATAATTAAATAATTAAATAATGATATAATGTGATGGTGCCTAATAATTTTAGTACAGAAGAATTCTACGCTAGAGCTTACGTTATATTTTTATCATAATTATAGAATGGAAAGCATAAGAATGACACCGTTTTTAGCGCGATTGGTGAAAGTGGGGGGGCTTTTTTCGAATGGAAGTATGACATTAACCGGTATGGTGAAATATGAAAACGACGGTGCACAATGGTGCGAAATACCCACAACGCTATGTGGTATTACCTTTTAAAAAATATGGAAGTAGCGAGCTACCATTAACTTGGCCCGCCTATTGGCTTGCCATAATATGCTTTTTTCGAATGGAAGTATGACATTAACCGGTATAATGCAAAAGATGAAAACGACGGTGCACAATGGTGCGAAATACCCAAAACACTATGTGGTATTACTTTTTCAAAAATATGGAAGTGGCGAGCTACCATTAACTTGGCCCGCCTATTGGCTTGCGATAATATGCTTTTTTCGAATGGAAATATGACATTAACCGGTATGTTGCAAAATATGAAAACGACGGTGCACAATGGTGCGAAATATCCACAACGCTATGTGGTATTACATTATCAAAAATATGGAAGTGGCGAGCTACCATTAACTTGGCCCGCCTATTGGCTTGCGATAATATGCTTTTTTCGAATGGTAGTATGACATTAACCGGTATGGTGCAAAATATGAAAACGACGGTGCACAATGGTGCGAAATACCCAAAACACTATGTGGTATTACCTTTCCAAAAATATGGAAGTGGCGAGCTACCATTAACTTGGCCCGCCTATTGGCTTGCGATAATATGCTTTTTTCGAATGGAAGTATGACATTAACTGGTTTGGTGCAAAAGATGAAAACGACGGTGCACAATGGTGCGAAATACCCAAAACACTATGTGGTATTACCTTTTCAAAAATATGGAAGTGGCGAGCTACCATTAACTTATGTACATAAGGATTAACTTTTTCCATTTTGAAAATGCAACGTGGCAAATTACCATTAACTTGGCAAGCCAGGTTTCAAATCAATATATATATTTAACCGGTTTGGTGCAAAATGTTTAGATGTTGGTACAAAATGGTGCAAAACTAGTGCAACCAGCTAGGCGTTTTACAAATAGGAAAAACGTCATTTAAAGTTACCATTAACTTGGCCCGCCCATTTTCAGTTTATTATATCTTTTAAACCAGTTTGGTGCAAAATTTTAAAATGATGGTGCACAATGGTGCAAAATTGTTGCAACGAGATAGACTACTTCAATCTTGGAATTTAAGAAAGTGGCTAGCTGCCGTGAACTTAGCCTGCCGAGTTGCAAATTTAAATAACTCGTAAACCGTGATAGTGCAAAATTTTAAAGTGGTGGTGCATAATGGTGCGAAATGGGTGCAATATTATCCGCTATGTTTTCTTTAGTTATTAAACTATGGTGAGCCAAGTTAATGGAGCCGCAAAGGCTGCTACGCTATGAATGGGGGTTACAAATGTAAAAATCCCTATTCTGGTACAGATGAAAGATCAGTGTATTTTTTATTTGAAGCTCCTCATTTAATTAAAACTGTGCGAAACTGTTTACTTAAACGTAAAGCAAATTCAACGTGTAGACAAATCAAAATTAATGGGGAACACTTAATGTGAAATACAGTAAAAGAGGTGTACCGCATTGATAGTACCAAAGGAAACCTAAGGAAGCTTCATAAACTATCTGAGAAACATTTAGACGGGAAAAACCGTATGAAAGTTAAATATGCCACACAAGTGCTATCAAACAGCGTTACTCAAGCCTTAAAAATATACTTTCCAAATTCCTGCCCAGAACTAATTAGATTTATTAAAGTTTTCAATAAATGGTTTGACATCATGAATGTAGGTCGGCTATTGGAAAGCTATCGCACTCGCAATCAAGATGTTGGGCCATTTAAGTCAAAAAACGATTGTAGATTAAATGTAAGTATGAAAATTGTATGCGTTAATTAGGCATAGTACTAATAACTTTGCTTTGTTTTTAGTGGATGCAGAAAGAATTTTTGGGCTACCTGGAAGAATGGGAGTCATATGTCAATAAACTTTCAGTAAAAGAAAAGGACAAATGGCTTTTGTACTAAGCCAAGAGACCCTTGGCGGATTGCGTCAAACCAGTAAGTTTAATTGCTATTATTTGGGTTTTTCGTTACATTGATGAAAAATATTTTCCTATATCAAAATGCATCTTGGAATTGGTGCCTTTCCTGTTGGATAATGGTGCCAAATTTGTGCTGACGGACCATGTGAACCAAGACCCGCTAGAGCAATATTTTAGCAAGCAACGGCAAGCCTGCAACGCAGGCTTAAACCCGACAGTACACAAATATTGCATAACAGCCCCAAAACTACAGACATTGGCAGAGGGAAGAATTAAAATTAAAATCAGAGGTGGCAATACACAATGAGATTTATTAAAATAAACCAAATGGATTTTATTAATTTGTACAAATCTATAAGATTAGTTTTTGTTTAATGCTGAGTTCCTGTTTCACTTCTTCAATTATTTTCTTTCGAACTTTTTCTTTTGATTTGTATTTAGTAGTTAATTGCTTAGCCCTAACTCTGGCTTGATATTCGTTATTGAGTTTGTTGGTGTGGCTTTTCCCGATAGTATTCAAGTAGGTTCGTATTATCAAGTCCATTATTTTGGAAGCACGGTCTTCCGCAACTTCAGCTTTGGTGTATATTTGCACCCACTTATTTTTAATGTTTTTGTCACCATAAATACTATCCAACGCTTTCTTTTTACTTGGAAGTAGTAAATGTTTCATTATAGTACAAACCAACACGATTTTGTATTGCTTTGAAAAGGTCAAAGCAATGTACATTTGGGTATTTCAACCCACCTCTATCTACAGCCTCTGTCCACTTTCTATACTCGACTGGAACAAGAGTTTTATCCATCACAGTGATCACTTTTCCAATTTTCTTACATTCGTCAGAGCTTTGGGCCCTTAAAAGTTTATTTAAAATGAATCCTATGACATAGTATAAGTCTGAATCCATTTCTTTTTACAATTTCCTCGTCCCCTCCACTGGACCATTATACACAATTCCTACCTCATAAATATGCTGAACCATTAGATGCAGCCCCATCAATATTTCAGGATTTTTTAAACTTAAACGCTGTAATAATAAAAAAAAAACATTATTTTTTCTATTATGAACATACTTCTAATTGGCCATCATCCAGAATCAAAGAGAAGTTGTAGTTTCTGAGAAATGTTTTGAAGGTTTCATAAAGTTTATCTTCTCTTGTGCTTGTAAAAAGATTCTTTAGTTCATCTTTTAACTTTTGAAAAACAATGCTGTTGAAATCAACATTTTCAATCCACCCTTTTAGGGAATTATTTTCTCCACCTGAAAAAAGAATCAATTCTTCCAACGAGGCTTTCTTTGCTTCAAGAAATGTTTTTTCAAACATTACATCATAATTTCGTTCTAATAGAGAAATTCCAATTAATTTTGACATATCAACGCCCATGCGTTATTAATACTGACCTTCCACAATTTTTTCATTTATTTTGTCATTTAGATTTTTACGCTTCTTCTCTTTGAAAATAGGAACATTTCTAGAATGATTAAGTAACCAATTTATCATTGGATGCTGTATGTTTGTTATTATTTAAGTAAACTCACAAATTTGATTCGCCTAACTCGGAACTAATGGGTTTTGATAGGCTCTCATTGATAAGAACATTTCTAGAAACGTAATTAAGAAACCATATTAGTGGAGGATGTTAAAGGGGCTTTCAAGAGAGGCCTAATTGATTTGAAATACGTCATTCAGTCATAACTTTGGCTTCACGGAGACAACGACCGAATGACGTATTTCAAATTGAGGAGCGTGGTTTCTTGAAAGTCCCTTTAAAGAATTATAGGTATTTAAATATACTCACATATTTGCTTCGCTTAATCCTGGCTTTGTAGGACTTGGAGGCCTTAGATGGGGTTCTTTTGTAAAATTTTCATCATCTAATTACATTTTTAAAATTGAAAATTAAAATTAAAAACCATATAAAAAGCAAGTTATATAAATTCATATTACCTGAAGAATCTGTTGATAAATCATCATAATAGACATTTGTTGTTTTAAAAGAATAAAACCTAAGATAAGAATGAAAACACGCGGCTACCCACAAACACGTGATGTCGTAACACGTGGAACTTGTTTGCCCCAATAAACCCGAAAACTTCCGTTTTGCCATTTTCCGCCGCGAGGTAGCGTTGGGAACGATTATTTTGCTTTTATTGGTCGAGTGAAGCGTCCCTTAGTTTATTAGTTCCATGATACAGGATGGATCACATTTAATGTGATGATTCTGAGTGAAAAATTTGCATAAGTTAAAGTGTGAAATTTAAGGGAAGTTGCCTTTAAATATAGTTGAAAATTATCTTTTGAAGTCTGTGTTCACCCATTGAATATGTTAATAAGTGAAAAAAATTCATTTAGCAAGCTTTTATTAAATTTTATTTGGAAATTTTGTTATCCACTCTGTATCATATATTTAAACGCTCAAGCATTTTTTTCTAAATTCATTTTAACCATATCTTAAAACAAACTTCCCTACACATAACTGAACCAATAAATATTTATCTACGTTATTAGTACTCTACACAACTATTCTGACTTGCACAAGATTTTTAAAGTTTTGGTTAAATTATAATTAAAAAATAAATTATTTAACGTTTTATGTAAATGATATAGGGTGGATCCAAAAAAAAATCTTATTTAAAAGCTGAAGTAATTTTTTTTTAAATTGAACACCATCACTTAAAAACAACCTGGCCCAAGTCTGAATAGCTGTGTTGGGTAATTCTAAGGTCGTTACGTATTTTCTTTGATTCAATAATTGTAATTCTGGGAAAAAAATTGCATATAATAAAGTTATCGCATTGAAATAAGTTTCAGTGTTTTCATAGTGAAATGTCAGGGAAGTTGGTTTTAAATATAGTGGAAAATTATCTTGGTTAGTCTGTGTGACCATTGGGTATGGTAGCAGATGAATAATTTTATTTACTTAAGTTAATACTGTAATATATGATTTTTTTAACCCAGAATCATATTTAAGAAAGATATTTAAGCACTTCATTATTTTAAAAAGTTGGCGAAATGAAAATTATACACCTGCTACCATATTAAATGGGTGAACACAAATTAATAATGTTTATTTTCAGCTACATTTAAAGGAAACTTTTTTATTTCACTGCGATAACTTTAATATGCAAGTTTTTTTGCCCTAAATCTCAATTATTGAATCCAAAAATATTTAACCACCCTTTTATTACTTTACATAGTTATTCAGACTTATTTTAAAATTTAAGTTATTGTTTTAACACCTCTTAAAAACCACCTTGCCCAAGTCTTGAAGTATGGGATTACATTTATTTTATTCAATTTATGTCATTCTGGGTGAAATATAAGAGAAGTTGCCTTTAAATATCTTCAAAAATTATCTTTCTTAGTCTGTGGTCACCCATTGACTAAGCTAGGTGAAAAAAATCCATTTAGCTCCCTTTTTAAAATTGAGTTTGAAATTTGGTTATCCATTTAAACTTTTTTAATCACTACCGTTGAAAGAACCTGCCTAAAATCTTAATGACTATGCTTAATGTGCATATATATGTTTTTGGTTCAATAATTGTGATTTTGTATGAAGAATTTCCAGTTATTAAAATTATTATATTGTTTAGCGGCAGTACCCTCGTAAAAGACATTGAACACTGCTGAAGAGTTTCAAATTGAAAAATATTTTGGCTGAATTTATTAAAATCAAGATTGAGAAACTGAAACAGCTGGATTTGAGTAAAGTTTCATCTCGAGTATCTCCATCAATGGCAAACAGACAAGAAAGGTGAAGCTGATAATTTCAAAAAACATCAATTGTTAAATTAAATTAAAGGTCTATGTTTTTTCTGCCTGTTACCCTTTAAATTTACATCCCTGCCGCACAAATACCCTGGTGTTAGGCCAACGTTTTCTGCGGTTGACCTACCACCAGGATATTTGTGCGGCAGGAAAGTAAATTTAAAGGGTGACAGGAAGAAGAAATCCTAACCCTTTAAGTATTAAATAGCAGAAAATTCACGTTTATAATTTAATTTCACCGGAATACAAGTGTTAATGAACGTTGACAGATTTTATTTTATTAATTTATTTGAAATTATGAACTTTAAATAATATAAATTGTAATAGTATTTTTAGTAAAAAGAATCTTGGTGAGGTTTCTGCGCTTGTTTGTTTTTTAAATATCATGTTTTTCAAATAAAAAAGTTCATCAATAATTTAGTTTTATCTATTTAAATTTAAAATTGCTATTCATGTAACAATTGTTTAGATCACATATGTACAATTCTCATATAGTAACTAATACTTGGAATTAATTTTGGGTAGGTTATAGCGACAGCATAATTTTTGTGACAACAGGATAATAAAGTTATATTGTTAAATTCCCGTAAACCTAATGGGAAATTTCATGTTGGAACAACAGCAATTTAAAATTTACTGTTAATGGTACTTTATATTTATCGTGTCTAGAACAGGTTTTTACTTGCTACGTTTACAGAAAAAAATACCTGTAATATGTTACAGGAATTTTCCAGGTAATTTTCTGCCAGGTAAATTCCTGTAAATTTAACAGGATTTTTTAAGTGTTGTATATGTTAGGGGAACTGCATTTCTTAAACACATGTGTTCTTCAGATGTTCAACTGAACATATATTGAGCTAGCGTTCCTCAGGTGTCAAGTGTATTGTAGATGTTACAGATGCCCGAATTTTGTGACGATCTCGATCCACATGTGTTGTAAAAGAACATCTGTGAGACATCTACGAAAAACGTTTCAAGTACATCTATAGTACATGTAAAGTACACATATCCCACACATGATTAACACGTAAATTACACTTGATTAAACGTTCAACAGGTGTCAGGTGTTTAAATTTTGTGACGTTCCTTTGCGTTTTTTAGGTGATCTATAAACGCTTTTTAAGTGTTTCAAAAAAGTGTACACTAGATATAATAATATTCTTATATCTCGTGATTTAATAATATGGGCATGCGAGCCTACTTTAATGAGTACGTGCAAAATCACTCAAAAACCACAGAATTAGTATCATTAACTACCGAGTCTAAACATCCATCCCCTTTAATTGACGTTTGTAACGACGAAATTAATTCAGTTTCTTCCCCAATTAGTTTTACACCCTTGTATGATATCGTATTTGACGATCTTCAGGAAACTGCTATTCCAGCGGAGGTCGAGTTTACAGCCGTCTTAATTAACCGAGCGAATAAATTAGTTCTAAGCCCATCAAACATATGCTTAACTAATCGGGAGACTAACGAAGTCAAAAACGTTGTATCTAATTTGTTAAATGAGATTGTTAGTTTAGTTGATATGCTATCGGTTTCACCTATTGAGCCCATAACTCAGAATGCATTTGTAGAGACAATTCAAACGGTTCACATTCAAGTTGTTACCACCCAACAAGCTACCAGGAAAACTGGACGCGTTAGAAAACATAAAGTTGATACTAATTATTATTATTCTCCCATGGCTAAGTCCGCGCAGTTGCACTGCATTTGCAAGCAACCGAATGATGGGACGAGATATTTTCAATGTAGTAACTGTCAGAGGTGGTTGCATTTTAGATGTGTGGGTCTTAGCTAAAGTCCAAATATCGTTTCGTGTTTTAAAAGTGACCAAAAATTACAATGTTCCAATTTCGTTAAAAACGTCACGCGACGAGGTATTGAAAACTGCTTTCAAAATTGTTGGTTTTCCTCTCTTTTTCAATGTTTATTAGAAACTAAATCTTTTTTCAACCAACGAAGTATTATCGATGTATTCAATCAATGCGTTTCCGCGATTAAAAGTAGTTACGAAGGTCCTGTGCCTTCGTTCGAAGTTAAAAAAATTATAGATACCATTCAAGAGCTTTCAGAAAATACATTTATGGCAGGAACGATTCAAGATCCGGTAGCGATCTTCGATTTAATAATCGCCAGATTCTGGTCCATGTTTTCCAACGAGAATCTTATGGCTAATGTAACGTCCACTGGAGGCTCTAGCTGCAACGCTTTACCTGAGGTCCGAGCCGTACCGATTCCTGCCAACACGGTTCCTGCCAACTCGATTCCTGCCACACCTTTTCCCATGGAAACCATCCGTACAGGCTCCTCTTCGATTGGCGCCCAACGTATAACGGTATAAATACAAGAGACGTAACAGCCCCCAGTATCACTCAGTCGGACGCTCTTGTAACCAGACAAGCTCGTAGAGATCCACCGCAATCACCTGTTCCTGATCAGCCGCCGTTGCAGTCTACATCTCCCGTCCAGCCGCCGACGCGACCCGCCGCCCCAGACTCGCCGCAATCTCCGGCGATCTTGCCCATCATCGAAGCCAGCATACCTCCCAGCATGTTATAATCTTCGTCCCAGAGTCTTTCGACCGAGTTACAAGATCTCTTAAATTCACATTGTATTGTAAAAAAGTCACCTTGTATTGTATATAAATTCACTACAATAAATTGTATTGTACAAATTAAATCCCGTCGTTTCACTATTCACGACTGTAGTGTTTGCGACAATAAACAATTTTTAACGTTTAAGCTAAATTATAAAATTAACCCTAACTTAAAATCGATTATCGATTACTCCGATCAGTTAAAAATCAAAGAAAATCACTCTTGTCTTAATTGTAGACGCGTGACAAAGCACTACGTGTCTACCCTTCCTAGCAACCCAGTTTTGATATATAGTTTACAGAGGAGAAATGGGAAGGGAGAAAAAACAAACGATAGTTGCGAATTACCGGAAATATTAAGATTTTATGGTTTAAAACACACTTTAAAAAGTTGCGTAGTTCACGTCGGGAATGATGTTTCAAGTAGCCATTTTAAAGCATACGTTAGATTAAATTCTTCTAGTTGGGGATGTTAGAAGGGGAAGACAGTTTGCATGATTTAACTTCCGATCTAGAAGGGGAAGACAGTTTGCATGATTTAACTTCCGATCTAGAAGGCGAAGAGAGTTTGCATGATTTAACTTCCGATCTAGAAGGGGAAGACAGTTTGCATGATTTATCTTCCGATCTAGAAGGGGAAGACACGAGGGGCTAACCACTCTTAGAAAATCTGTACACCGGATTACGCTAAGATTAAGACTGCCAAAGGCAGGGACTTCAAAGATTACGCGTAATCCCATTAGTACAGTCAAATTAAAACGCTCATTACAATGAACTACCAATGGCCGAAATGGTATTTTGCCTTGCAAAACGCGCGGTTTCTTCAAGATTACGATTTTTGAATAAAATAGTCAAAGGGTTAATTGATGAACGAACGAACCATCAGACGCTTATTGACTTTCATAACTCATACCGAACGTTTAGACAATAAAATCATAAACATTAGTCAAAAACCATACCTCTACATTAATTCCTATATTATCATAGTTATCAGTAGAAGTATCCATATTAACTTTTTCCAATAATAGAGAACTTCCTGAAAATTCATTGAAAAAATCCAATTTAGTCAAAACAAATTCTACCAAATCTTGTAGGCCATATTTTCCTACAATACTAACTAAACAGGTTGTACATATAACTTTCTCCAAAATAATTCAATTCTGGGGTTAAATTTATAGCTAAAAAGAATTACTTTCATCATTAATCAGTGTGCAAGAAATCTTAACTTATGGGCCATGAGGAATGAATTTAAACATAATAAATAACAAACATAATTTAATAATTGTTAGAAAAACATTTTTGCAAGGTGAATAAACTGTTACTTCTATATTGCCGTTAAAACTAAGATTATACAGATTCCACTGGTTTATTAAAAGTTTAAAAATAAAATTATGGTTTGTAATGGTCAAATTCTGCCACCAGGTGTTATTTCTCAACAAATCAAAATGCCAAACACCAATGTAATCCAATACAATTGTCAGTGGTTTACATAAAGTCAAGAAAAATAAAATTAAATAAGGTTTGTAATGGTCAAATACTGCCACCAGGTGCTATTTATCATCTATTCGCGAATTCTACTTCATTTCAAAAGGTTTCAGCGAACTGACGACGGCCACAAAGTCATCCAAAGGTCATATTGCCAGAATTCTTAAAGTTGGAAAAATGATATATTAAGATGTGGTAGAGAACCCGACGGCATAGTATAAGTATATGGGCAAAACTACGGCCTAAAACCAAGTATCAGCCGCGTCTGTTATTACCAACTCTATTAGAAATTACTTTTAAACTTTTATAAAAGTGGCGCGCCCAACCCACTGCGGAACCATTTTGCTTTATTAACACGAACTAGGCCTAGGTATACAAAATACTAGTAACTTATTACCCATAAAATTATTTCTTAAAAAACCTCTTTTCTACACTTAAGCCAAATCTACATCCTGGTACCGAACGACGTAATAATATTTTTTCTACTCATTATTTCCGAATCGCAATTTTGTGTGGAACCGAGTACCCGAGCACGAATATTTTAATAAGTACTTTTAAATAATAATAATATTAATATAATTATTATTTCCCAAATTAAGTTTATGAATAAATTTACGATAAAAGGTAAAATCTATTAACCACCGATTTTAAAATATTAATGATTGATATTATTACAAATGTCACATAAACAGTCAAAAGGCTTCTAAAATCTTATTTAAAAAATTTCCTATCCAAGGTCTAGTTTGAAGATCTGTCATATCATTCACCCAATCCTTCGGACAGTGATAATTCAACCATAAATTACCCAAAAATTTTGAAAATATGCTGAAACCCAGGCACTCATTAAGCCATTCTAAAATGATAGTCTAAAAGGCATTTCAAGTTAACAAAATGTAACGACTAGTGCCTTTCTCAATTTGAAATTAATCGAGGAAGCTTAATTATTTATCATATAGGGCTCGGGGATTGGTAAACTTTTATCCATAAATAAAATTTTCCAGTTTATCCGATAAATTATTATTTGAATAAAGCTGTTCTTCGTATTATTCGATTAATTTTATCCGAATAAATTAACCACTTCATATTATGATTAATTTTATCACCGTTTATTTATCGTTTAATACTTTTGTTTATCTAAGGAATTCTATACACGTAATTAAAAGTTATTTATGTCAATCTTTTTTTACAGATAATTTTTCAACCAAATGAAAACTAATGTGAATACTTATTTTATTTCGTAAATTAAATTAACTGTTTTATGATTTTCAGTCTAGTTCTTTATTTAGATAATATAGCTATTTTTCGATAAAGAGAAACGGCAATCGTACAAAAATTATAAAAATTAGCTATTGTCGGAAAAAAGGACTTTTGAACGTTTGTTTCTTATAACCTTTCGAAAATCCAAAATTCGAACAATTTAACTACATTTGTCAAACGCTAGAATTATTTAGTTTTCGGCAGTTAACTGCGCGTTACGATGGTGGAAGCTTCGGTACAAGATATAGACAAATCTACCGTGGAAATGGGCCCCAACCTGGTTTCTTCAACCGGTACAAGTACCACCTGGTTTCTTCAACCGGTACAAGTACCACCTGGTTACTTCTACCGGTACAAGTACCACCTGGTTACTTCTACCGGTACAAGTACCACCTGGTTTCTTCAACCGGTACAAGTACCACCTGGTTTCTTCAACCGGTACAAGTACCACCTGGTTTCTTCAACCGGTACAAGTACCACCTGGTTTCTTCAACCGGTACAAGTACCACCTGGTTACTTCAACCGGTACAAGTACCACCTGGTTTCTTCAACCGGTACAAGTACCACCTGGTTTCTTCAACCGGTACAAGTACCACCTGGTTTCTTCAACCGGTACAAGTACCACCTGGTTTCTTCAACCGGTACAAGTACCACCTGGTTTCTTCAACCGGTACAAGTACCACCTGGTTTCTTCAACCGGTACAAGTACCACCTGGTTTCTTCAACCGGTACAAGTACCACCTGGTTTCTTCAACCGGTACAAGTACCACCTGGTTTCTTCAACCGGTACAAGTACCACCTGGTTTCTTCAACCGGTACAAGTACCACCTGGTTTCTTCAACCGGTACAAGTACCACCTGGTTTCTTCAACAGTACAAGTATAGATGTCCACCCTCTCGAGACATTTATCTTTGATAGGGTCTCTAAATTTCTGGTCTGCAGATCTTCAAGACCAGTTCAGCCACTTTAGCGCGACACCTGCTTTATTAATTTGCTGGGTGTTCATTATTTAAAACTTTAGAAAGTTCTAATGTCTCCAAAGCCTTCGTTTTCATAACCCAATATTTAAGGGGAATGTGTCAAAGTACATACATCTTATTTCATTTGTAGCCTTTCTAATTGGAATTTAAGTCTATGTTATTTGCTTTGTGCCGAAGAATATTGAATTTAGATCTAGCATTATTACCCGACTTATACGATATATTTGAAATAAATTTAGTCAAGTAATACAGAATTTGGATAATTACATATGTTTTGTTGTTCGTTTAAAATAGCATTCTTTCTATTTGATTTGAAAAATATTTTTGATTAATTAATGACGGTAAAATTGGTTAAAAAAGACGATTTTTCCTTTTCTCGAAAATATGTTCAATTTCTTTCTATTACGAACCTATAATCTGTTTGGTTATTTCTAAAAAATAAAATAACAGTTAGACAATTAAATAGCTAAAGCTCTTCGTGGTTTTTCGGGTAAAATATATTTTCGAAAACATAGGCAATGATAAACTTATTATGTTTAAAAAACCAGTTATGTTTATATACTTAAAAACTTAATCGGCTAAAATATGAAATTTATTTGAACTAAAATGTCATCGGAGAAACGTGCGAGAGATTTATTCGGAAAATTATCTGTAAATTGTCCGATTATTTATAGTTCACTGAATTTTTCGATCGAAATGATCAGAAAACCCCGAGCCCTATTATCATATGTTTTCATTTGATGATCATTTATTTTTGTTAATACGCAGGGATGTATCCCGTCAATAATGTGAACCAGATCGAGTCATTCATAAATTGGGTGTCCGAGACATGATTATTCGTGGCCTCGGTAGTCCAATGGTAGTGGCGTTGTGACGGCAACCCAAATGTCGTAGGTTCGATTCCTGGCCCGGTTTATCTCTATCATTCTGGGGTAGCACCAAACGCAGAGGTATTCCTTGGCTAAAATAAAACTTCTAAATGTTGTCATTTATTTAGTCTATTTTGTTTCCGTTAATTGCATTCAAATTTCCAAGTAATTTCGGTGGTTCCGCTGATTTAAGTAAAAATGTCATCGGCATTAAAAGTCGCTCGATGACTTGGGCCTAAGGTGGTGCCTTGGGTGTTAGCCTAGCTGATTATTATTATTATTATTATTATCTTAGAAGCGTTACAGTTTCATCAGCCAAAAGAGACTTCGCGCAGAACTTGAAGCGTGAAACTGGCAAAAATGAGCAGCCGAGAAGGGAATAAACACAAGTGCACTGAGGGCGTCTATGGGACCAACCAAAAGGGATATTTCATTGTCCACAAAAGATAACATACCGGCGAGAAACCTTTTCGATTTGACCAGTGTAGATATAAATCGGCATTCAAGAACCGTCGAGCGAGAAGCGTTTGATTACCCACCAAAGAACTCACACGGGCGAGAAAACTTGTGGGGTGGCGGAGTGGTTGGCACTTTCACCTCGCAGCAAGAGGAGCCGGGTTCGATCCCACCTTGTGGCACTTTGTGAAAACTCGGAACCCCTCCTTCTGCGTTGAGTTTGCAAGTTCTCTGCCCATTGGAGATGGTTGAATTTGCAAGATGAAAAGTACTTAGATGGGCGGCCAAAATAATCCGCCAAGGCAGGGACCAGGTCTAGCCACGTCTGCCCGTAAACCCGAGAGAGAAATCGACCTTAAAGACGACGCTATGACGTAGAGGCTCAGCAATCAGTCGCGGCAGAGGGCCAAATTTTAACGAAATTACTGGCGTCGTAGTTCTACTGGTAAACCCAATTGGTCTTAAGAAATATCAATAGGCCTTTCCATAAAATATTTCTACGTACATTCATCTTTTCTACGTCACACACCACCAATTTCGCTAAAACTAAACAATAACGTTTTTCATTTTCCGGTAAGATTTCCCCAAACCTTTTACAAGGAGCTCGGGTAAGGCTTAGTGACATCGGAGTTCAAACTGACTTTAATTTATTTTCGATACTAATTAAATGAATTATTATTGCAATACGCATATCAACTCTGTGAAAGTATTGTTAATACCATAAGTAGCATAAGACCCAAAAGAGTGTCAGCTGTACCTTCACGCCTATTTTAAATTTCTAGTGAAACCTAGTAACACTATAGACTACATAAACTACTAGTTGGAATAGTACTAGCAAATATTATACTTAGTCTGTAATCTGTCTCGATTTTCTCTCTTCGATTTACTCACCCATAGACACTCGGTGGCGCTGGAGTAACTCGATTTTAATGACGTATTTTCCAACCCCCCTTCATTTCCCTTTTTTACGTTGCGACAAACTCTCATTAACCGTTCTGACACACTTTTGGGTCTTATGCTACTTTTTTAATACTTAGATATTTATTAGGTAGTATTTTATAATAATATCACTTGGATCAGTAGCGGCGCCAGGATTTTTGGGGAGGTAGGCCAACCACTTGGAGTCCCCCCACATTTCTTTAAAATTCGTACACGTGGATTAGTGAATTTTTTTAAGCAAGTGGTGCAATTTTTGGGTAAAATGGGTAAGTGACGAAAAAATTAAAACTAACACTTAACAAATGAGTGGTTATTTATTTCTACGACTGAATTCAAGTCTATCAATTTTCATTCTATCCTTCGGTACTTCGCATGTACATCCCTTACATCAGAACTTACAACTTTATCAAAATTAATGTACGTAGGTACACTAACATTGTAAGTAAAGTAAATTTAAGAACCATATAATTTGCAAAGATAAAATTAAAGATACAATTTGGATATAGTAGTGCTCGCCAAAAATTAAAACTGCAAAATAAACTACTGTCCAAGAAAAGTTACTCGTACCTTTAAAAGGAATAAAAACAGCAGTGCCGTTAAGCGAATCACTCGCATTGAATAGTGAATAATTAATAAATAAATAAATAATTTCGCAAACAAATTACAGGAAGCCAATATATTACATTTTGGAGGCCCATTAAGTCGACTTTTGGAGGCCACTATCAAATTTTCAAGTAGGCCCAGGCCTACCCCAGCTAGCTGTTGCTGGCGCCGCTACTGACTCCGCCGTGTTTTGTAAAAACTTATATTCGGTAGCAGACGACATACCGAGCGTAAAAACAAGGATTAATATATAGAACGTTGAGCTATATCATCCTAGCAAAAACAGTGTTCCTTCCCCTCTTACCGTAACGAACATATTATGGAAATATCAATTTAACGAACTCTATCCATTTTGCGATAAGACTCACGCTACGGACAATTTTTTGACGACGCCTATCAACGAATTGGCTGTAAATTCGAAGAGCAGACGGAAAAGAGTTCGTTATCTTGTGGATAAAATTGTATTAGGAGTGATCCAACCATTTTCACGGCGTTGTTTTCTCTAATTTCTCAGTTGCAAGTGCCTTCTTTCGGCGCAGTAGTGACATCTCTCGTTGGGCACTCTGGTTTAATTATCTGCAATTATTCCGCTCAGAGGTGGCGGCACTGCACAGCGCACAAACCCAAAAATGGAGACGAACATCGCCCGCCCGCTTTTCCCTCCCAGTTTGGCGGGAAAAGAGTTCATTCGGTGGTCCTTTTGTCTAAAATTCACTTGCACTTGGACTTGCTAGTCACTTAAACCCCCACCCCCTCCTGATTATAGGTGGGCCACCAAATTCTTGGCCTACCCGTGAAAAAAGTAAACGCCGCTACTGTCAGTAATCACGAGAAAAATGCCTTTGCTAAGTTTCGAGTTAGTGTAGACCGATCCACAAATAAGTAACAGAGAAATAAACACGTAAAAAGTTAGCTTATATTTAAGCTCTTGTAGATGGCACCAATTCAACCTTTTTGGTCCAAGGGAATAAATAATTAGGGTCAATGGAGGTAATTGTGCTCAAAATATTTTTTTGGAGTTTACTTGAAATTACTCCTAAACTAAAAATAGCACCATCTTAAGAATTGGTACCATAATATGGCCACTTTGTCCTACACAGCTACGCAATCAAATTTAATGTCATATAAATAGTTATTTAAATATTAATTATTTAATTTAACTCTGTTACTGATCACATTTACCCCAAAATGTGGGTCAAACTGTGATAGAGGGGTGGGGTAATTGTGATAACGCAAAATCCTTGACCAATAGCAATTAAATAACATACAGAGATTAAATATGGTGTCCTAATTAAGTACCCAGATGCTTATATAACTTCCTTTTTTAGTAAGTTTACACCAAGAAAGTTATAAATAAATAAATAATCAGCTAGACCATACAGGGTGGAAGCCTCAGCCATGGTCCAGCCTCAGTATTTCTCCTAGTACACCAGAGTGCTGTGGGTGGAACACTTCCACAGGCGCTGGTAGGCCAAAAATAGACCATAGGGAGAATTGGAAGCCTCAGCCATGGTCCAGCCTCGGTTCTTTTCCTAGTCTAAAAGACCAATGGTAGAATTAGAAGCGCATCTACCAAATGCTTTTTCGGGCAATTGGTTAAAGATGCGCTTCTAGTTATCCCATTGGTCTATTTTGGAATACCAGCGCCTGTAGAAGTGTTCGACCCGCAGCACTATGGTGTACTAGGAGAAGTACCGAGGCCGGACCACGGCTGAGGCTTCCACCCTGTATGTAACATAATCACTCATAAGTATGCCATAAAAGAATTTTCATAATGAAACCTTGTTCACGGGATATGACGTAAATTACGTCACTTACAACTCCGTGACGAAATACGCGTCATCAACTTTACTGATGGGAAACGGAAGTTAGTGAGAATTCCTCGCGCGTTTCTGGCTTTGCCCATGTGAAGTTTAGCTCGTGCCTCGCGATCACATGATTTCATTTCCATGGTAACCTTTTCAATAGCGCAAGGATTATGAGAATTTTTGCATGTTTGGGTCCGCTCAATGTATGTTCCGCGTGAAACAAGGTCTCATTGAATTTTTTTCAGAGGCATGCTTATGAGTAATTATGTTACATATGGCTAGGCTAATACCCAAGGCACCACCTTAGGCCCAAGTCATCTAGCGAATTATAATGCCTTTAAACAGGTTGTCTTATAAACCCAAAATTATTTTACCAAAATTAAACATTGATTAACTGATCACACTTACCCCTCACTGCAAATTTAGAAAGAGTTTTTCTTGATTAAATTTTTAAAGCCTCAAATTATTAGCAAATTCCCCCCCCCCCCCAGCAGATAAAAAGACAAGCAGACTACAAAATACCAAAATATGAAACCTGTTTGCCTGTTAGGAAAAAAAATTCAGAACTTTTCTTTTGGGCATAAAATCTCTAAACACAATTAGAAGAGTATAACGTTTTTCAAATAAAAGTTTTAAAAACTAAATTTGATATATTTTAATATTGAAAATATACAAAATGTGTATAATTAATTATATTTCAATATCCATCCATCAAATATTTTATTATAATAGACCCATAACAAAAGAGGGGCCGCAGACGAGGCTTCAGTGAGACCTCTGAACGGAACATCCTGTTTGTGACGTTTTGGACCACGTGACCGCCGTTGAAATATACAGGCGGAAGTAAGGAAACGGATGTTCAGTCCAAATGCTGAGTTGCCAGGTAAATATTTTAATTTTCGGGCCCCCAACCTTCATCATGGGTCTATTATATTTGGGGAAATAATAGGGGCTGATCACACTTACCCCTGATCACAATTATATCCGAAAAGGTAGATGAGTCCATAATTAAAAGGGATAATAAAGCTAAATCCTAAACAAATTTGAAGAAATTAAAAAACTTACTAATAACTCGTACCAATAGGTCTTCGAGCAACTCGGATCAAATAGATCTTCGAGTAATAAACTAAATTTAAAGTAAATAAATAAAATAGCCAGAAATTCCAACGGTAGACCGGTTTCGTTCTATTTGGAACTCATCAGTACCGTGCGGGAAATCTGGCCGGCGACTGTTATATCGAAAAGAGAAACTAAGCCTAAACATTAAAAATTTCAAAACGCGTTGCATATAGCAACGGAAAGCCGAAATGTTTAGGCTTAGTTTCTCTTTTCGATATAACAGTCGCCGGCCAGATTTCCCGCACGGTACTGATGAGTTCCAAATAGAACGAAACCGGTCTACCGTTGGAATTTCTGGCTATTTTATTTATTTATTTTTAATTTAGTTTATTACTAATTAACAATAGTGGGAAAGTAGACAAAACCCTACGTGTCTGCGACCAAATTTTGTATGTGGGGTTTACTAACAGGCTAATCTTGTAACCGATATGGATTCCAGTAGACCTGGGATCGGGCATAACTATGCTGAAACTAAGGTTGGAAATTGCCGTCTGTTACAATCTCCCTACTAAGATTTGAATTCTGATTTGGAGTCATGATTCTCAAATGTCCACCTGAGTAAAAGGTTCCGAGTCTGTCCCTGCAATAGATACAATCTGAATTTGGTCATTATCTATGGAAATGTAAGCGTATTTTTTCACTGTTTTGCTTTTTTGTGTTCGGCATTTCTTGTGTTTTATGATGCATCCATCATAGATGCTCAGTCCCAATTTACCTTAAGCATTAATGTGCATAACTTATTTGTACCTAGAACGTATATATGTATAAGAACGTTGAACAAAAGGCATTGCTTAGGCCATGATCTAATCTCTCTCAGAATAACTCCGCCGTAAAATCTGTGTGCAGCCCGCCCTTGAACTAGAAACGGTTTTATATAACCTGTTGAGTGCGCTGCACCTGGTTTTTTGGGCGGAGTTATTAAATCATGGCACCGGGCGCCAATTTGATCGTTCAACGTTCTTATACATGTATACGTTCTTGGTTGTACTTAAAAATAGACCAAATTTCAATTATTCTTGACAATTGTACTCATTAATTCTGCTATAGCTATAATTTATTTTTCTCACAGCTTTTCTAACTTATGTAACTTTTCTCAGTGTAATTTTAATTTAATAACAATATCATATGCAAATTATAATATCAAGAAATTATTATAATTACCAAAAATGAATTAGCATTTTTATTTCTTTATCTCACAATAAAAATAAATAAAAAATTTTCTTCGAAAAATAATGATACATTTTTATCACTTTAGGCTTACTCATTATATCCTTGCAGAGAGCCATAGATTGTCAAAAGAATCCAACTCACAAGTTCTCAAGCTAATATCCAAAGATAAGAACAATGTAGTTCCTTAACAGCTGATTTATCTCCTGGATCACAAATTGTACAAGGTATTACTTCAATATTTCAAAACTGGGAACCTCGTATGGTGATATCTAGAATTATGGAATTAGTGTTACCAGTATTTGAGTGATAATTGCACGCTTATATTGGATAAATTAAAACATAAGTTACCTTAGTTTCCTTCGTATTACAAGGAAATTATTGTCATTAAGTGAACGTGTGACTAGGTATACTTTCCAGTTTAAATGAAAAAAAAACAAATTAAAATTACCTACAGTTGTAAGCGGTGACGTTTTTAGTTTCAATTAACAAAAGAATCCTATTATCATAATTTGTGACTTAAAGTTGTATTCATTTCTAAAACGTCATCAACAAAACTTTTAAGAACTTAATTTCCTGTTAAGTAAAGTGGTATTTTACATGTTTAAACAAGCTAGATCATGTTTCACCTGCAGTGAATTTCCTCAATACTTTTGAATGTGTTTTAAATGGTGAAAGTTCTTACAAAGTTGCACACCACTCAGTTGCAAATTCAACTTCTATAGAGCAGATTAATTCTTTTCACAGATGAGTTTTGAATGGAAAATAGGCCTTTCCATAAATTCGCTACGATTGCCCAACTTGTTCTTGAAATTTTGCAGTAGAACCTATGGACGTATTCACTCGCTCGCTTTAGTGGGAGAGTTGGGGAAGCATTGTAGAAGTGAGAAAAAAACAGTAAACAAGAAGGCCACGTTAATTTATGGAAAGGCCTATTGTGTGAAATTTACCACAATGCATTTTACAGTTGGATATATTTTAATATATATATGTGTGAGAGTTACAAAGCTACAAAACAGTTTTAGATTTTTAAACATTTGGATGAAGTTATTTCCACCAGGGGCACTACAGTCTTTGAGCTTTTTATTGTTTTGAAAAAACATGTTTAGATTTATAAACATGGGTATTGGGTGGCGGAGTGGTTAGCACTTTCGCCTCTCAGCAAGGGGGGCCGGGTTCGATCCCAACTTGTGGCACTGGGTGAAAACTCGAAACTACTCCTTCTGTGTTGAGTTTGCAAGTTCTCTCCCAACTGGTTAAAGGGGTTTTCCAACGAGTTCTTCGGTTTCCCATTCACATAAAACTTTGTCGAGGTTAACGGTAATAGTTAGTGTAGGGAGCTGTTGGCTCGCTTGGCATGAAGGGCTTGCCACCACCCTCCTACGCATTGTAACCTGGCCACCTGTTTAAAAGGCAATATAAGTCGCTAAATGACTTGGGCCTAAGGTGGTGATTATTATTATAGTATTCAGTAGCGGCCCTAGCAGGTGTTTGAGATCTTTTTGTATACAATCGCTTATTCGTGACAGCACGAGGTTAGGTGCGTTTTGGTCTTGTGTTCACAATTTACTGGTCCCAATCTATTGTTGAATTTTTGGTGCCCCCCCCCCCCCATGACGGCGTCCCCCTCCCCCCTGGTTTGTAAAATCTACAAACAAGAATCATTCGCTCCATGATAAAGATCGCAATTATATAAAACTTCAACCTACAGCTGCAGTAAGTTTTCTAATATTTTAATGGACTTAAATTGGCAAGTTTGAAATTTTTAGTGTGTAATTTATCTTTAATGATGTACATAATATGGTATACTAAGTATACCTTGATGGGAATTAGTCTTGTGCAATTTCTGTAACATTTTGGCCACAAAAATATTTAATTCTGAAGTGCTAGACACTTATTGTGTATTTAGAAAGAGAAATTGTCAAAGGTTTTCTCTTTCAGCTGGATTTTATAAGAATTTTAATCCACTCCATTGCATAAATTAGGTTTATTAATGTAATTTTTTTTATCATGCTTACAGGTGTGCACAGATCCTAAAGAGTCTGACAAAGTATTTGTTTCAAATATAATTTTTTGACTTCAATTGCAGGGGAAAATAAATTTTATTTTTAAAAAAGGTTTTTTTGTTAATATGCTATTGCTAAGCTTAAATTTTTGAAAGTCTTGGCTTCTGTTAAACCTTTAAGAAAATTATATATGTGTACACTTGGAATGTCTACACAAGGCCAGTGTAAGCCAGGTGCCTCTCATAGGAGGCATTATAATGAATTCCAGACTAATTTAAGATTAAGCATTGTCTTGAATAGAAGCAGTGCACTTACGAAATCATTTAGTCTTTTTACATCCATAAAAAATCTTCAATTTTTGTCCAGCTATGTAAAGAGCATTACAAATGTTCCTAAAACTTTAGTGTGAGTTTGAATTAGGGTATCTTAATTGCATTCCCTGTTAAGTTAATTTTGTTAATTTTCTTTGTATATAAATTTAACTACTTCATTGACGTACCCTACAATTTCGTTTATGAGTGCCAAGTTAATTTAATTTTGGCTTTAATTCCCATTTAGGGAAATCTACAATTTTTGATGATTACAGGCGGGAATTTGAAATAACTTGTTTATAAACTAACAGTATTTTTTATATTTAGTTTTGTTTATTCGCCTTTGGGTAGTTAAAGTTAAGATATTCTGAAGAATACGGAAGCATTATAAACAAAAATAAACTAATATTATAAATGATTAGTGGTAGAATTGTACTATTGGGGATCCGCCGCAATTTTGTTTTTTATTTTATTTATTTTTGAACATTCAATGGATAATACAATTTTATTAAAAATAAACCCCCGCTTTTCGAGAAACATTGAGTATTTACGTTATATTTCCAATTTCAGTTATATTCCAATTTCATAAATTCCGCTTTACTTTTCTGCTAACTTTTACTTTGAGATAGGTCTAGTAGAACACGCGAAACACACTAGTGGTGTACAGACAATACGAAAATTAGGTAAAAATAGTCTAACCTAACCTAACCTAACCTAACCTATGATACGATTAAATTGGTTAGGTTAGGTTAGGTTAGTGGTGTACAGACAATACGAAAACTTGTTAAAAATAGTCTAACCTAACCTAACCTAACCTAACCTAACCTAACCTAACCTATGATACGATTAAATTGGTTAGGTTAGGTTAGGTTAGGTTGGGTTCAATATATTATCATTATTATTATATCATTCTATATTACAACAAAGATATCAAATCGTAGTAAAGTTCAAAAGTAGTAATACTACCGTCATCAAAAATAAATAGACATAAACAGAAAGTCTCGCATTTGCGGTATTCTGTACCTCTCCCTTTGGCTTCCATGAAATCTAAGGTGCAAACCCCCAATGCTTCCCACCCTTTGAGTGCCACCCAATCAGATCGCCTGTAAAGCATTGGAAAATTTTGGTCGGAAATTTGTAAAAGTAGTGTTTCGCGATGCTAAACACCCTGGCGGGATTTCCTATAAGCTCTTTCGATCGTCCGCTTAATTTTCAGTTCTAAATGGCTCGGAAAAAAACCCCAGCATTAATGCCAGAAAACTCTAAAAACCAGGCAAGTCAATGTAATTTATACATAAAAGAGTTGCATACGACTGGAGTTTGAACTGAACTCGTTGAAATTGAAAACAATGAAGATATTTAAAAAAAAGCAAAGCGTTAGAAGACGTAGATAAGGTAGACCTAGGCTTAGTAACTGAATATCCAAAATCTGTGGAAGAGAAAGAAACGAACACTGAAATATTCGGATTTATAATTCCTTTAAGTAAATGGGATGAAATAAATACGTTTACGTCTTCAGCATAATTCTTAATAATAACATCCATAACTCTCCGAGAATTTTCCATCATTATAACACAAAACTAAAACATTAAGTTTTGATTTTGGTACACACGTGCGCGCGGAGACTACGAACTTAGCTGCTAGCTATTTCGCGGAGAGAGACGTTTTTAAAACCAGTTTTCGCATGTACCTCGTGCAATGCCCTAAATTTGTAACGGTCCGCGAAGGGGGTTGGCACCGCCGAAAGGGGTTAAAGTAGTTTCTCAGATTACATGGCGCGAACTTTGCCTCCAATGCGAGACTTTCTGTTTATGTCTATTTATTTTTGCCGTCATGTACCCTACGATATATCAAAATTTATAATTAGGACCAAAATTGCGCTGTATATTCTACATATATTAGGAAATATAACGGAATGTATGAATTTGGAAATATAACTTAAATTCTCAATGATTCTCAAAAAGCGGAGGTTAATATTTAATAAAATTGTATTCTCCAAGGAATGTTTAAAAAAAAAGAAATAAAAACAAAATAGCGGCGGATCCCCAATAGTACAATTTTACCTGATTAGTGATCCTTAATTAAGCTTAAATTTAAATTATTTCATCAGTGTTTTTTCAAACTTCATATATTTACCTGAGCAATATGCAGTCCTTTCGGTTTTTGGTTTTTGAGTACAGGTGTATATTGGGGGAGACAGTCAATTTTCTAAGACAAAAAGAAAGATTAGAAATATGACTGTCTCCCCCAATAATCACCCAGGGACCCTACACAAAAACCGAAAGGACTACATATTGCCCAGGTAAATGTACGAAGTTTGAAGAAACACTTTGGTGATGTGATTAACATAGTCCGATCTAATAACTACGATACATTACTAATTTGGAAACCTGGCTATGTAACGAAAATAGTGACTCTTTGGTGGAAATTAATGGGTATAAAATAATCCGTAAAGACAGAGAAAGAAACACCTTCCAATACAACTTCACAATGAGTGTCACGTTAACAACCCAAAGGCTCCATATTGGTGTATGCTAGTAACCTTAAGTGTAAATAATGTACATATAACTGAACCTTTTGATGTTGCTGAAGCTTTTAACCATTGCAGTTTATCAATCTCTGATAACAATGAAATTAACCCTTCAATATTTCCTCAATTTAGCTTTGAAAAAGTAAAGAGAAGACTTATCATGTGTTATATCAAGAAACTAAAAAATAGTTCCGCAATAGTTACTGACGGTATCTCTGCTAAAACAATAGCGACCCATTATCTCAAGTCCTGGCCACAATTATAAATCTATCTTTTGAAACAAATCGTTTCCCAAACCTATGGAAAGAAGCCAAAGTAGTCCCTATCTTTAAGTCAATCTGGGAACGACGAAGATCCCAACTCATATAGAGGTATCTCTATTACAATAGATATTATTTTTCCAGACTATATTTTAACTATCTTTAATGACGCTTATTCGCATTACCACATGACAAGAACCGACGGTTTCACTGTGGAAAGTAAAATGTAAAAAAATGTGCAATATTTAGAAAAACAAATATGGAATAAATTACCAACCAAACTAAAAATTATTACTAGTCTGAACTCTTTTAAAACTGAAATAGCTAATTATGTAAGAAGTATTTGATTGCCTATTTCAGGTAATTTATATTGTACTTTAATACACACGGAACCTCATTGTAAAACAGTTCTTCTTTCTGCCAAGGCAAATAAAGACATTATTATTATTATTTTGTAAGAGCTAGCCAATGATTCATAGTTTATACAAACAGTTATTAAATGTATTAAATATATAAAATTAAATTATAAAATAAATGTAAACACTAATCCCCTTCAGATGTTCTAATGATATACAAATATGTCCGAGGGACCCTAGAATATATGGATATTCATAGAATATCCCGTGCATATCTATAAAAAACACATCCAAATCAATTTTTAATTATGATATCCATGGAATTTCATCTGCTAAGTAGGCGATAAATTAAATTAACTACAAAAATAATTTTGACTCCAAACCGGATGAAGGTTACCAGCAGTCTGCAGAGATGGTGTAAAGAAAACCATATCAGAAAAAATGTATGATTTAAGGCCTTTAAAAAAGTTTTAAGAGGAAAAAAATAAATACATTATTTTATAAATTTTAAATACAATTCATTTACAGGAAATAAGCCAAATGCACATTCAAACATGAATTTCTGGTATTAATGAATTGGTAGGGCTAGTTAGAGGAACATAATATACATTGTAAGGATAGGGGAAAGTAAGATAAAAACCTTTAAGAGTGGTTACCAGTGAATATACCATTAGGGGTTGGCAGATATAATCATTGTCCAAAACAAAAAACCACGTGGGAAAAAACTACTGTTATTTTTATAAGGGGGATCCAATATAATTTAGCGATAGGCTGGGAATAGTGTAAATACCTTAAAGAATAAGTGACTCAGGAATGTCATCAAGAGGTATAATGTCTTCAGATGAAATGGCATTCCACAACTGACGATTATATCTTGACGTGTGTTTCTACATTCCACAACTGACGATTATATCTTGACGTGTGTTTCTACCACCAATGTAATTGTAAAAGTAGTGTATTACAGTTTTTAGGAAAAACTGAGGATCTCTGCAGATCCACATGAAAATAAACCACTATTTTAAGTCCCCAAAATGTATATTATGAACTATTATTACTTGAAACTTGATAAATAAAGACTAGTTTGAAGTAAAGCATATAGGGTTCATAATAAAAGATACGATTTAATTAATTGGTATAAAGTATTTACAACCAGGGGCGGCTTAAGGGCCGGGCAACCCGGGCAACTGCCCGGGGCGCCGTTTTGAGAGGGGCGCCAAAATTGAGTTGGCGCCTTTCTAGTTATCAAGAATTGGATTTGTTTATAAAATTTGTAATGAAAGCATAACATAATTTGAAAAATCTTTAGCTAATAGGTGGTTAAACAAACCCCTCTCTGACTGTCTTGCCCCCCTGTTGAAAAATGCTGATCTATGCATAGAAAATTCACAGCTTGGGCAGTATAAAGAGAAACCACTGACAAACCAGTAATGTGTCCATTCGCGGCAACACAAACTGTATAATAATGATCTTTTATTTAAAGGACTAATACCAAAATGTCCAACATAGTCGATGATCGTTTTTTTGCGACTATTTATTTTAAAATAGTAAATAAACCATAAACTTACGGTGCATACATGTAGTTCTGACGGATAAAGCATTTTAATGGTATTTTCATTATAAACCAGGGTATATAATATGAAAAAGAAAAAGTGGTTGTTCGATACTACAAGAATAGAAGTGTGTCAGAATTTTAAGTCCGGTGTACCTAGCAACAGGGGCCATACCACCGGAGGCCTATCATCATAGTGCCCTACGCCAGCGTCCCCAAGCCCGGACAGGTGACCAATCCAGCATGGGTAGTAGCGTGGGGCTAGCCGGTAAGAATTTTCCTTACACCGATTACGTAATCATTAATGAGTTCAGATGATTACGATGAGTACAGAATGATTATGGTGAGAACATAATGATTACAATGAGTACACAGGCAACCTAAAACTTATAAATTGTTACAGATGAGTAATTGAGTACGGGATAATTCCAATGAATAAGCGTGATTACAGATGATTACGCACTTTACAAATGATTACACGTGATTACAGATGAGTACGCGTTATTTCATAATGATTTCGGTGATTACAGATAAGTACGAAGATTACAAATGAGTACAAAAGATTACAGAAGAATACGTAATCATTACAAATAGGGTGTACACCGATTACGGGAAGTCGATAGCCCCTCGGGTAGTATTACCCTACTACTGATGGTCGAACCTTCGACGCAAGCCACTCAACCCAGCAGAAGGTGCAGCAATGGGTGGACCAATTCTCACTTCGCACACAGCCGTGCGAGTAAGAGTGGATGCTATAGCAACTCCTTCCAACACCCGAACTACGTAGGTAAAGAGTCATACCCTTTGTAGAAAGCTCCTGAAGGGAAACGATGCGACACAGCGGTCCACATAACCCGGCACAGCTGGCCACGGAGATCGCGGTGTGACTCCAAAAGGCCGGGAAACAAGGCCAAAGTGCCCTTACACGGAGGCCCGCCGCCCCATAGCAGGCTACCCAATCCGCCTAGGCGGCTAGTTTACACGGACCGTCTCCGTTTGCCTGAGTCGAAGCTCAGTTTCCAGCCAAACCTGGCCGAAATCGGAGGTGGAGATAGGACCATTTGATCAGAGCTAACATCTCCCAGTGCGCCACCGCCCTTATGGTTTACAAGAGCCGGACCCCTTCTCCCCGGTAAACCCACCAGTTATTGCCACAAGAATAGAAGGAAGCCCAAAGTAATACAGTACTTCTATGTACTTGCTTGCTATTTCGTTGTCATTTATCCAGCTTTATGATAAATAAACTAGCAGGCCATTTTCAAGAATTCTATTTGTTTCTTAGACTGGTATGAACCTGCATTTAATATTCTAAAATGCATTTAAATCGTTTTCGATGGCTAGTTCTTAAGCAGTCTATCGGTACGATTTAATCTGTCCGTGGTTACAGTTAGTCTCTTCTATTTTACGCGCACGCGCAGAAAGCCATTTATTAGTTTCAGTTAAATAGTTTTTGTTAGATAAGAGTCACGTTGAATTGAATTAAGTTGTCCGAGAAATAGAAGCATTCTGGTTCTTTTTATAAAAAAAAGTAAATTAAGAGAAGCCGTTAAAGCAGAAAAGCAAGCGACAGCTTTAAAAAGTTCATAAGTGTAGGCCTTAAAAAATCCCACAAAAAGTTTCTTAATTAAAGCAATTAATGTAATGAATAAAAGAATTAAGTTTACTAAGAACAGCCCGTGAGTTAAAAATAAAAAAAATCCAGGGGTTATTTTTATCTTTAACTCACGGGTTCTTCGTAAACTTAATTCTTTTATTTCACATATTAACCGTGATACTATTCAGTATGGACATTATAATTAATGTACTTAAGGTATACTAGTCTTGCCATTTTACCTAGTGTTTCAAGCTCCATGTAAAATGACCCTGTAACATAAAGAAGGTATTAAATATGTTTACACAAAGTATTTAGAAAGTGATTAAAGGGATTATTTATTGTTAGGAAAACGGTAAATTTATAACATGGACATGGTAATGTTTTTTACGGGTGGGGGGTAGTTCAATTTAGTCTCAAAATAAGAGGGGCGCCAAAAATCCCCCTTGCCCGGGTGAAAAATATTTCTTGAGCCGGCCCTGTTTACAACTGCGCGAAAACAATTTTGTCAAAGTTTTTTATTATACCATACGCTTATATATTTTTGAAGTTTTCTATTTTATTAAATTTTTACAGTAATCATACTAAAGTAAGAATTAAAGCGTTTGTTGACAACCAAGTAAATAAAATGTTAAAACGGTGGACAATGTTATAGATATTTGGGACCTCTGGATGATTATTATTATTTCCTGGATAAATTAACTAATGTAATCTTCAAAGATCTTGATTTTAGGCATTCAGATTTGCTCCAGCCATATTATTAGCTACAGCAATGGGCTTCAAATGCACCCATCTTGAAATTGATTGTGACAAATTTTTAAACGTCCATGATACTCTATTTACCTGAAAAATAAAAATAAACTATTAGAAATCAGTAATTTCTACTTTTCTTATTTTTAACAACACACAATTTAAAAGTTTTGAATAGTTTAACAAATGAACAACTCCACCAAGATCATAATCCAGTTATATTTGCAACCCACAAAATTCTTTATCAAGTTAACATAGTTTATTCACTACCAGATGGATATGTTATGAATATCAATAGACATAATAAGGAGATAAAAAATATTTCTTTGATTTGGTTTCTTCCTTCTGTTATGGGAATATAAGTACAGTTGGCCATGAATCATAAAATTTTTTTCATTCATGAATCTCAAAATATGCTTTATTTTTTCAGTGAAGAATTAATCTGTTTATTGATTTGTGTGTTTAATGTTCGATATTGAATATACTTGTCTAGACAACAACCAATAGAGTGCCCTAAAACAATAAATTGTTGTAATATGAAATGATAAGATTTTTTTAAATTACAGAGAAATACCCGAATGATTCTTCCAATGTAACCTCCCTTACCAAAAATTAAGTGGTCTAGGAACTTGGTTTTAAGTTTGTATTTGGAACAAATACCAACTAAAACCATACATAAAATAACTTATGTTATTACCAACTAAAACCATACTGCCAACTTAATATCCACTTATTACCCCTTTAACTAGTTTATTGAAAAATGCTGACAACTTAAAACCAACTTAATACCAACTAAAATGTGTATACCAACTAAATACAAACTAAAAGCCAACTTAATTTTTGGTATGGGCTATCTATTAAAAACTTTGTATTTTTAAAAAAGGAAGGGTCTCTGTTTAGACAATATTCTGGCAGCCCACAAGCAAAATCATAAACAAGAACACGTGGACCTACAAATGAAGTCAAATATACAACATTAAAAAGAGAAAATTCAACTAGTAACAGGTAGTAGAATATTAATTATTTTGAATGCTAGAAAATGATTTCTTATAAGAAAGATTGTCTTTAACATCAGTTTGTATTTTCTGATAATTTATAGGATATAATTAGGGCATGTTGTAGTCCATGGAATTTTTTGGGGAGCACATGATATGTGACGGTGCTTTATATGCTGAGATTTATCGTAATCCAAGCTCGTACACAGTGGGAAAAAACTTAGAAAAAGACTAAGAGTATGCTTCTATTAATGGAGCACATCCTATGCATGTTAAAAGTCTAGGAAAAACAATTATTCATACTTTGATAAAATCTTGTCCTCAGTATAAAAAACTGTATGTTCACCAATTAAGATTTATGCGAAGCTTGAAAACCTTAACAAACGCCTGAAGGAAAAAATATGTATATAAACATTGAAGAATCTCACCTAACATTCAGCTTACACTAGTTAGATCAACCTATTAAAATGTATTTACTAAACATTTCATGCAATTTCCCTTACCAAAAAATAAGTTGGCTAAAAACCACTTAGGACAACTTGTATTTCAACTTGGTTTTCAGTTTGTATTTGGGACAAATGCCTACTTAAAAATAACTTAAATCCTCTTTATTAATCAACTTATTTCCAACTAAACCAGAATCAACATTTACAATTAACTACTTAAAAGCAACTTAAATCCTACTAGGGAAACATCTAAAAACCAACTGAAAAATATTGTAATTTCCTGACTACTAAAAACCAACTAATTATAAACTTAGCAAAAGCAGTATTTTCCTACACACTGAATAACAACTTATTACCCCTTTAATAGTAACTTGAAATATGCTGACAACTTGAGCCTACTTAATACCAACTCAATATCAAGTTATCAACTAATAATGTGTATACAAACTAAATACAAACTGAAATCCAACTTATTTTTTGGTAAGGGTTGGTTAGTTAAAAATGGTGCTGGCATGTATTTCAATAATAATAATTTTTTTTTCTGGAATCATAAATACAATGATGTCACCATAGGTTAAGAAATTATTGCCAAATTGTATACACATTTGTTTTTTTTTAAAGTACCATATCTGAATTTCAAACAAAAATATGAATGCAGTTTTGGATATACGGCGCTATAACCGTTACCCTAAATTATTGTATTTCCCTAAGTTAATTAACTGTCAAAAATGTTTGAAATTTTATTTTTTTAGGTATAATAGCAAGACTAATACTATAGTAATGCAATTTAAAATTCCCTGTTAATGAGGTCAATGATTAACCAAACTTCTATAACTCGGCTATTTAGCTATTTTCTTCATGCTGTCAACATGAAAAACTTAACTCAGTTATTTTGGGAGCATGCAGCTTATAAAACTAAAATTACGATACACTATTTACTTAACACAATTACTGAAATAGCTTCAAAAATTTAAATCTTCAAAATAATGAGTATAACAAAGGAAAACATCTTTAACATGCTTGGAATAGATCGTAAATATCCCTGGCGCAAGTGTGGAATGCTTTTCCTAAAAATAGATTGTAAATATCCCTGGCGCAAGTGTGGAATGCTTTTCGTAAAAATAGATCGTAAATATCCCTGGCGCAAGTGTGGAATGCTTTGCAGAAAAATCTTTCGAATAAGATTTGTCATTTGCTGACTTATCCACTACAAAAACTCCCCCTTTGCATTTCTTTGAGATTCCTCGAATGCATGCTAATTTATCACTGCTTTCAGCTAAATTACCTTGAGGATTTGCCAAATCTATTTCCTTTGACACATCCTGCGGGAAACAAGCTTTGGATTTGTTAGAAATAAGCGTTTTAGATTCAAAGGCATATGACTTAAAATTTTCATTCCAAATCAAGTCATGCAACACTGGACATTCCATTGCTAAAGTTTCAATTGATCAGGATGTTGCCTTATTTGCAATCCATTGTCCAATTTCTCTAACAAGTCCTAGAGTTGACTATTACATGGAAAAATTGCTTATACTGCCAAATCTTTAGATATAAATTCTAAAAAGGAGTTTTAGTTCTTTGGACAACACAGGTTTTCAAAATTTTCTACCATTGAAACCAGTAGGCACGCCAAAGTATTTGCAGCACCATGGGTGCTCTCAGCTTTTAACAAATGAATCCACAAGTACTATAAAATCCATCTTTGCTCTTAGAATTTACAAAGTTGTTGAATAATTTTCTGGTTCGAGGAAACTTTCGGAAGCACTGTCAGAGAACCTCTAAATGTTAAATCCTTAATAAAGTTAAATTATACTTCCAATGATTCTGTGGCACTACTAATGTTATTTAATGGGCCACACGGGCATTTGAATTTAACCATTTTCTAGAGTATGATTAGTCATATCTTCCATTTTTTTTTTCAAATACTGGTGTGATCCTTAAATATCATACGAAAATAATATAATCTTGTTAGACACAACAATAGAACCAATATAAACAACGATTTCCTCCAGGAAAAATTTAAATTTTTTATAAGTTGAATAATATGTATGAGATTTATAAATAATATAAATGCAGTTTAGAGACAAATTTGTCATGATCTTTGTAATTTAACTATTTAGTTTGTTAATAACTTTTTCAAAAGATGTCTAATTTCTTTCTAGATTTCTATAGCATTGCCCTTACGGAAAAAACTATTGGAATCCAATTGGCAAATTTTCCAATAAGAAACCTATTATGTTTTGGGACAATTCCCAATAAGAATTCCAATTGGATTCCTAAAGGTACGAACAATTACATTCCAATTGGATTCTAATAGGAACCAACAATTATATTCCAATTGGATTCCCATAGAAACCACATTTGATTCCTAGAGGAACCACTTCCCAATTGGACTCCTATAGGAACCAACAATTATATTCCAATTGGATTCCTATAAGAACCACTTCCCAATTGGATTCCTATAAGAAATGTATTTTATATTTCCCAATTGGAATCCAATTGAGGTAAATCATTTCTATTAACATTTTGCTTTGATTTCCCTAAAACGCACGAATAATTATTTATTAAAATAAGCTAAATTCTTACGAAAAGAGATTTTTATAAAGCCAGAGCCATCAAAATGGCTACCACAAAGTATACAAAATTTATTTGCCTAAAATATTTATATTTAAACCAATTTACTTATTGAACGTTGGGAAAACCAAGGAAAGCAATACAACACATTGATTTTTGAATTCTTAAGTATACTGTTTCCTGCATGTGTTATGTAACTTACACCACAACACGATTCTGGCTAATACAAACATCGATTTAAAAATTATTCTGTGCAGGTTAATTAGATTCCAAATTATTACCAATTTTTGACTGTTTTGGTAGGGAAATTCCTATTGGTTTTCTATTGGAATGATTTACCAATGTCTTTTTAATAGATTTTGTATTCCGTTGTCAATATTGTATCAATTCATTTAGCTTTTAACTTTTTACAAAATTTTATATTATGTAGTTAGTTCATTATTGACGGTTGCCATTATTTCTATTGATGTTTAATCGGCATTTTATAGTCCGATAAGCGTTTAAAATTCAGTTTATAATACTCCAATAACTCAAAAATATAAATTTATACGCAATTCAAATATTTATTGGTTTTAATACAGGTTATGTAGGTTTTGTATGGGTCGAACCACGAGGCCAAAGCACATGTTCAATGGGAATTGCGACACCAAACCAAGGGATTACCAATTTAATTTAAAAATGGAGAGTTTACCAATAAACATCCACTAGGACTGTTGCGCGAATTGGATTTGTATTGGAAATTATTTCAATAAATATCCAGCGGGAATTGTGATATCAACCCAATATATTAACAATTGGATTTATATTGGAAAAGTTTCCAATAAATTCCCAATAGAAATTCTTTATTTACGCCAATTGGAATCATATTGGAAATTAATCTAATAAATAACCAGTAGGAATTGTGACACTAACCCAATAGATTACCAATTGTATTTATATTATAAATATTACCAATAAATCTCCAATAGGACTGTGATATATGCACCAATTGGAAAGCAATTGGATTTGTATTGGAATGAAATTATTCCTATAAATATCTGGTAGGAATTGTGACACCAATCCAATAGCTTCCCAATTGTATTTATATTGGAAAAGTTTCCAATACATTTCCAATAGGATTTTGGTATATATGCTAATTGGTAACTAATAGGAATCATATTGAATTTGTGTTTTAACTTCTTCACATAAGAAAAGTTAATTTACGGATGTTTATCTTTTTCGTTACAACTTCATTGTATACTTTAAAACATTACTTATGCAGATATTTCCTTGAACGCGGTATATTGCAGTTAGAAAACCCCATTTACACTTTTTACCCCTTCTTCCCATGGTATACTGCTCTCACAGGGGGCGTATACGTGTTAAACTTGAGCTTCTGGTATTATATTAAAGGGAGTATGAAGTGTTTTGAAAATTTGGAGTCGCAATTGACAAATCTGCACTCCAGTGTGGTTTTTTTAAATGCATGGCTTGAGTTGCTTAGCTGAATCATCATCAACGACGATCCTAGAGGCGAAAACAAAATTATAGTTATTTCATGGAAAATGCTGATACCATTTTCATGGGAGTTTTAAAACCTAATAATATCCAAATAAGGGAACGCATGGCGCTTTTGTAATATCTAACAACTTTTTACTTTAACATATTTAACATTGGCTGCTATGAGAGGTTTTTGGCTTCTTCAGTATTGGTTATAACTCTGTACCAGTATTGAGTTACCATATCAATAAAATAGGTATCAGTTAAACATCAAAATCACTTTACATTATATTACATTACCAACAAACACTTATTAATTATACTACCTAAAATTTACTTTGGGAGTTAATAATGCTTGATCTTAAAAACAGTTGCACAGTTGAATAAATAAGATTATCTTTGGGAATTATTTTTTGACAGACTGCACAGCATGATTCAGAATATTCAATAATAATCATTCGGACAGGCCACAGATAGTTGATCATTTGTTACGACAATACACAAATTACTACTAGTGTATACAATTGGTTCATTTACAGTTGCTCTTCACTGAATTCTCTAAAATGCAATTTAAGCCTTTAAATAAGTCAAATAAAAATTAACTAGCTATTGTAACGTTGTATGTTATGGCTCTCAAACCTTTATAAATGTTCCCCTATATTTTTTCTGCTGTGTTTTGCTCTCTATGCTGGGTTTTACCCAATATCTCTCAAAATCCAAAAAAACTATTATCCTAATTGCTCTCTAGCTGGTATGCCCAGTCTTGTAAATTTAAAAACAGTGGGAAGACTAACATGACCCCGTATAAATTTTTTCCTATCAAAAAAAAATTCTTCTTCCCTATGCCCAGCCACTTGCCTTGCCCTTTAAACTACAGCTATCTAATTTTAGGTTTCATAATGACCAGGTAAAATTGGGATAAGCCAGCTAATGTACTTAAAATAAGTTATTTACCACTCATAGCAGATTCTAAGATTTTAAGAACCCCATTTAGAGAAGTGGCACTAAGCCTAGGTTAACATTTAGTCTGATGACCTCAATCTTACATTTTGTCCATCAATAAGGTGTCATAATAAAAAATTACAGCTGTCATTTTATTGAAAGAGTACCTACATTCTATGATATCTTGAGTGACATATTCATCTAGGAAAAACTTGGCACATCTCGTATTTATGCAAAAGTTTGCCTTTGCCATAAACTCTGCAAATGATCTTGTTATGCTTATGCACTCAAAATGTACCAAAATTACAATAAAGGCAGATATGTAGCAAAAATTTGCAGTAAAACTAAAAAGTTAGTTTTTACAAACACAATTTTCATTCCATACGGATTCACCAAGTCATGCCACCATGGGTCAAAGATACTAACAAAGTTTTTAAGACATATTTCTGTGCTTATGAAACTAATTTTGATTGGTTTTTAGGTTAAAATAATAATAATAAATTTTTTAACGAATGGTTATATCAAACTGTAATCTGTGGAATAACTTAGCTTATTTAAAGGAAAAGTCCAGGTTCGGTAAAACTTGGGTCTTTTTGAAAGATCATGTTTAAATAATGACGATAAATTAATTTTTAAACGAGCGAAATTTACCCGCCAAGCGAGATGCCATTTTCTTTCGCCTTCCCTCCGCAGACCGCACGCGGAGCAAGCACGCGCAGGGAACAGAGCGCTGTGATAGCGCGAACAGCGCGTGATTAAAGTCCTAAAACGTCACCGCTAAACCAAATGGCAGATCGCTTGGCGGGTAAATTTGGCTCGTTTAAAAATTAAATTCTCATCATTAAAAAAGATACAATTTTACGACTGATATTTTTGAGTATATTTAAACATGATCTTTCAAATAGATACAAGTTTTACCCAACCTGGACTTTTCCTTTAAGTATTTTAAATAATTTGTTTGTGCTCTGAATACGGTTATAAATGTGTTAATGAACTATTTGGATTTGAACTTGTTTCTGTGTATGATATTTGTGTTAAAGACTTTGATTTATTAATTTAATCTGGGAGCAAATGTGAAAAAGAATGTTGATATGAAGTGATAAAGTCAAGAAAGTTTATTGCCATTTTTTATTTCTGGTTATTATTGGGGAAATTTGAAATTTTGTAACTTAAACTGTCGAAGTTAAGCCCCAAGAGGCTAGTGTAGTTAGGGTACAAATGAGTTGAGTAAATTTAGGTAAAGTTCTCAACTACGAGTACTCAAAAAAGTTTTATTATAGTCTGGTATTAATATAGTTTAGTAATTAGTTAACTCTGAACTTCTTAATGTTGAAATTGAATCAATAATAACTTGTAATTATTATATGGTCATATTTAAAGAAAATCCAATAAAATCTAATTTTTCATTTTGAATTTGTTTCTAATCTTTGGCACTTACTCAAACAATTTGGCAATCTCAAATCAAATAAATTTTTAACGTAATGACAACAAGTGAATTGTTGTCAATTTATCGAGCAGGTTAGGCAAAATACTTCTTATTTTTAGCTCTGATTCCATAAAAGTTCAAATCAAGTAGTGAATCATTATAAAATCTAAAAGCTTATTTAACAACAGGCATAAATTTTAGATACAAACTTACTACCAGGTGCATGCAATATCTAAAAAGAGTAGAGGGAGGCTCTCTGTAGTAGATAGAAAGCTATTAAGTGAAAATCTAGCTTTAATTGGTGACAGTAAGTTTACTATAGAAAAAAAATGACGGACATGAAAAATGTCCCTAATCATGTAAAAACTAAATAAGAAAGCATATCACATGAACAGGTACATGTATAACCATCACAAAAAGTGACAAAAATTTACAATGAAAAAAATTTTCATTCTACTGAAGGAAGGGTGGATTAAATATTTCCTCTTTGTTCAGCCATGCATATCATTCAATTTTACGTATGTAAGAAATTTAGAATATTCACACACTATACCATCTTAAACAAAATTAGCATCACCAACTTTATACATGGGAAAAGTTAGCATGAATACGATGCAAAGCTTTTCCAAGTGTTCTGGCCTTGTAAAGTCAACTTTGACATGCATCTTGCTTTTATGTTTTCAAAAATTAAAGGAATATATAAGAGTTTCTCTTTAGGAAAGAAAAGTAAAAGACAAAGACAGTTAAAATGTGCACAAAAAATTTTTAAATAAAATATTTTGTGCACAATTTAAGTTTCGTTGTCTTTTACTTTTCTTTAATAAATTAATTTGCACAAGTAGCTAAAATTATTAAATTAGAGTTTCTCTTTCCAGTCAACTTAAGATCTCATTAAAATGTCTTATATTGAGATATTGTGCATAAAGGCATACCTATTATTGTGTTTGGTTTACTCTATAGGAGAAACTCAGTGTTCCTAAAATGTAACTTTTTTCGAATATAGGCCATGTCACTGTAAATAGTGACAAATAATGGCAAATTTGACAAATAATGGCATATAGTGACAAATAATGACATTTAATGACAAATAGGAAAAAATATATATACTTGAGAAAAATAGCCAAACATTTTATATATTTATGCGAAAAATATACAAAATAGCCCAATTATTGGCAACCCCGCATACTATAATTACAAAAATAGCCTAAAAATGTTTTTATGGGATGAAAAATGTATTAGTATTTTTACTTTTTCTATTATTTGCCAGTATATGTCAATTTGTCACTAAAAATCATTATTTGCCATGACACTTTTTGCCACAAATTGCCACAATAAATGTCAGGTGCTATTTACCACCCCGGAACACTGGAGAAACTAATTTCGTACAATACACATTTGGAATGTGTATTATATGCAAGGTCAAAGAGGATCTAGGCCCAATGGCAAAGAAAATTAGTATATATATTTTACGCATACTTTCATTAATATCTTTGAACAATTTATACGTCAATATAATCAATAGCTAAATTTTTTTTCATTTTATTCTACAAAAAAATCCTTTTAGCATATAAAATTATGACCAGGTTATAATTGTGGGGTGATAAATCTCTCTAGTGACAGTTATTTTTAATTTCAACACGGAACCTATTTATCTAATTTATGAGAGTAAATTTAATGCAAGTCATATGCAGGTTTTAATTGAGGAAATGAAAAGAAACTTTGTTAAGTTTAAATGTGGGAAAATTAATTATACATAGAGAAAACTAGGGGTCCGACACATTTCAACTTGCTTTGGGGATCATCAATTATCAGCCACCTCCTTTAACACTGGATGCAAGTTCTGGTTCTCTTATTCAGGGTCACCACTGGCAAAACCCTGAAATGTTTCAATGAAAAATTGGAAATGTTAAAATTACATCGCTAAATAAGTTTCCAATATTTATTTTGAACTTCAATTTTAAAAATAAAACTCTGTTCAAAAATATAATTTGATTTAATGCAACCAACTTCTGTTTGTTTTTGGTTTTGTTTTTCATTTATGGTTCTAAAGCACCATATATTTTAAAAGCAATGGGACAATAAGAGATTATGTGTCACTAGATAGTAACTAGTCTTAACATTAGTCACTAGATAATTTCACTATATCGCAAATTAAATCAATTAATAGAAATGAACTAATTTCTATTAAAAAACTCAATTCTTCAACCTATGTACCATCTTGTTATTGCGTCATGCAAAAAGAGGTAACATATAAATTGGTAATGATACCAGTTAATGCTGTTCTTAGAATTAAAAGCACTCAAAAATTTTAATAATAAATAAATGAATTATTAATTATGAATTCAAATAAATTTATTAATAATTAACAAGATTAAAAATATTAAAATCCAAAATTTATAAAGGACTTCCTTAAGGATGAAGCCTCTAAATTTTTATCTCAGTGTAGCATTAACTACTATTCAGACAGTGTTTAAAAGAAGCCAAATTTTGGTAATATTTAAAAAAAATTGTAAGAATTTAATATTTAGTTGAAGGAAAGGATAGGAGTGACGCAGAACATAATGAAATTAGCTTTCCTGCATACAGTTTTCATTGGTGCCATTTGATAGCCCTATAGCGATGTTAGTACGTTGAAAAAAAAATTCATAGTTAAAAGTAATTTCCAATATGACGCATACAGATGGTTTAAGAGTTGGAAAAGTTTACTCTCAACCATGTTTACATGAGGTTTAAATTATTATATTTATTTATAATATTATTATTGTGGTAATCAAAATATTATTTTATAAGTGCTGGACAACAATGCGCTAACAACAGCTAACTTATGTATTTATTATATGTATTTGTGTTAAATATATTTATGGAAATGAGGATGGCCAAAAGTTGTACAAAAGACCGCAGTAATTGTCCATTAAATTATTTTTATTTTAAGTGACATTTTGATCTTTCAAACTTAATAATTAATTTATTTAACTGCTCTGCAGCTAACTGTAAAATTTATTAGAACTTAGGAGCTAAACATTTTTATATATGTATAAATAACAACCAAAGATATTTAATACTTGTTATGTTCATTAAAAGGGTTAGGTTGATGACATAACTCGAGCTGATGGTTGACCATAATGAACCAATCCACTGATTTAGGGCTGCCAGATACTCAACATATTTTTCCCAATTATTACCGATTTGTATTGCGGGACAATATTATTACTGGATGAAGTAATTTAAGCTTCTTTAGTTTCACGTATCTATACATCTCACTGACTTGTGAGTCTAATGCCTAACGCCGGCAAATTTTGGGTACAGTGATTTTAGAAAGCCTTCAATTAATTCGAGATTTTAGCCGTGATTTCCATCCAGATTTTGAGATTTTCAAGATAATTTTAAGATTAAGTAAAAAATCTCAATCACAAGACCAATAAGGGCTTCCACAGAGATAAAAGACAATTAACTATATAGGATTTTTCCCTAACAAGTAGGCTTCTGGTAAGATGTTAATTACTAAAAACTATGACCATTTTTCAAGCTATAATCTAATTGAAGGGCAACGCTAGTGAGCTGGCCCTTACCAAAAAATAAGTTTGATTTTAGTTGGTAGTTAGTTGGTATACACATTTTAGTTGACATTAAGTTGGTTTTAAGTAGACTCAAGTGGTTCAAATATTTCAATAAACTAGTTGAAGGGGTAATAAGTTGTTATTAAGTTGATGGGAAAATACTTTTTTCTTTAAGTTGGTAATTTTTGAACTTCCGTGACAAATTTTTAAACTTCCGTGACAAATTTGTAACTTCAGAGACAAATTTTTGAACTTCCGTGACAACTTTTTAAACTTCCGTGACAACTTTTTAAACTTCCGTGACAAATTTTTGAACTTCCAAGACAAATTTTTGAACTTCCAAGACAAATTTTTGAACTTCCGAGACAAATTTTTGAACTTCCGAGAAAAAAATTTGAACTTCCGAGACAAATTTTTGAACTTTTAAGACACATTTTTGAACTTCCAAGACAAATTTTTGAACTTCCAAGGCAAATTGTTTACTTCCGTGGCAAATTTTTACAAGTTTATATATTTATATATTTATTTTAAAACTTAGTATTTGCTTAGACCGGCCCCACAAATTGAAACCATTAACGTAAAATACAGTTGTAACTATACAAAAAGAGCTAGCCTTATGGCAAAGAGAACAAATAATATTCTTTCTCAGATAGTTTTACATTACTATTATTATTATTTCTAATGGGTGCTCTTTCATTTTCAGCAATAAAATTTTTATATTAAATAACAAAAAGTATTAAAAATATTCAATATTTTTTAGTTCGTCGCCGGTTCCACTCTACAAAAAATTATCTGTTTTCACCATTGAGTTGGGAATATTAATCTAGAGATCCAATCGAAACGTCGGATTTCAGTATTTCGCGAAACAAGTTTTTAAAAATAAGAATACTGTCGTCTGCTCCCATCGGCGTCCCAATTCTCCCAAATGACGAGAAAACGTTATCATTCTACCCGTGGCGCCGTCTATCTCTCAATGATTCGTTCAAATAAGACTCGTTTTCAAGCAAAAATATTTTTTTCTTCAAAATAATGGATGGCGCCACGGGTCATATGATAACGTTGCTCGTCATTTTAGAGCAGGCGGCACATTCGTATTTTTCAAAAACTTGTTTCGCGGGGAGCAGATTTGATTGGATCTCTAGATTAATATTCCCAACTCAATGGTTTTCACTTCATTGGTTAAAAAACTGATTATTAAGCCTTGGTTTTCATAAATTATATTGCGATATCATATTTCGTTTTCTAATTAAAGCCCTTCGATGGAAATAAAACGGCAAAAATGCAAGCATTCAAAAAAAATAATTTAACTTGCCTCATAGTGGTCAAAAAAATCTGTATACGCGTAAATTCAAGCCATCACTGAGAATTAAAACAAACCAAAGAATATAAATATTCCAGTTGCATTGATGAAGGCTATGAGACTTCTATTTAATACACTCTGTTGTCTTTGCAATATCGTTTCTGCCTGGCAACGCTGCTCCCAGCAATAAGCCCCATTGAATTAATCGCGGATCAGGGCTCTATTCTTGCACCCCTTCTCTTCATTGTTTTAATAAACTCTCTTCCTGCTGCAGTTCGCGAGGCCTTCGTCGCACTCTTTGCTGATGACACCAAACTTTACCTTTGCATTAAAACTTCTACTGATTGCCTTAGGCTACAATCAGACCTAAACGCTGTGGTTTCCTGGGCTACCTCTAAGGGTCTCTCCTTCAACTCAGACAAATGTTCGGTCCTACACCTTGGTAAAAAAAACCCTAACCATATCTATACCATTAACGACGTCTTCATTAAAACCACACTTTCTTAGCGGGACCTTGGTATTTTGGTAGACCCTGCTTTAAAATTCTCTAGCCATGTCAATAAAGTCTGTAAAAAAATTCGCTCAACCACTGGTATTGTCCGGCGCAACCTCCTTTTCCGCTCTCCAAAACTAATCCGAAATCTCTACAACTCCCTTATTCTCCCCCACTTTGATTATTGCTCCCCAATCTCACATTTCTGCCCTCCACAAAGCTCTAAATTCATTAACTAAACTTTCCCACAAACTATCTCATCATCCTGCCCCCACCCGCCTACGCCTTCTTCATATCGACCCTGTCCGCCTTCGTCATCGCGTTAACAACCTCTGCTTACTGTTTGATTTCTTCCATAACAATTTAACCCTTAACCTTTCTGACTTCTTCTCCATCAATACCTCCTCTACCCGTGGTCACTCCCTAAAATTATCTAAACCAAGGGTCTCCTCCGCCCAGCGCCTAAACCATTTTTCATCCGGGGTCATTAATGACTGGAATTCTCTCCCACAAGACATAGTCTCAATTTCCAATCGCCACACATTTCGCCGCCATGTCTCTGATTTTTTACGTAACAAATGCCCCCTTTAATTATTTAGTCTTCCACTTGTATATTGTTTTGTTTTTTTTTTCCTACCCGCTGCCCCTTTAGCCGTGCCATTTACTTGTCATATTCTCCTAAATTTTGCTCTCTTATTGTCACTGAATCTGAAAATACGTATTTTTTTTCTGTCTAATTTCTTCTCATTGTTTCGAAGCTCCAAGAGAAGCCCACTCTGTGGCTTTTGGAGCCTTTGTATGTTTAAATAAATAAATAACCAAGGGGTCATTTTTGGCACTTGGAATAGCTCTTGCTATATGCAACGCGTTTTGAAATTTTTAATGTTTAGGCTTAGTTTCTCTTTTCGATATAACGGTCGCCGGCCAGATTTCCCGCACGGTACTGATGAGTTCCAAATAGAACGAAACCGGTCTACCGTTGGAATTTCTGGCTATTTTATTTATTTACTTTTAATTTAGTTTATTACTCGAAGATCTAGTTGATCCGAGTTTGCTCGAAGACCTATTGGTACGAGTTATTAGTAAGTTTTTTAATTTCTTCAAATTTGTTTAGGATTTAGCTTTATTATCCCTTTTAATTATGGACTAATCTACCTTTTCGCGTATTTTATCATCCTTTTCACAGTCCATAGGTGGTTTCTTCTTAACTTAACTTATCACAATTATATTCATTGACCATAATGATTTATTAAAAATGAAAGCAACTTCTTAAACTATTTTAAGAGATTTAAAACTATCAATGAATTTCCCCTTGGGAAAATGTCGGCATGAAAAGAGATACAAAAAATTAAATTTTTGTGGCGTCACTTTCGGCCCATTCCTGTAGTTAGAAATGGGCCATTTTCAATTTCAGTATCGAACTCGAAGAAATTCCACGGGGAAAATTTATAAATCATCAGGCCCGTAACCAGAAAATTTTTGCTAAGGGGGCAGTAACTTTTTGTGAGGGGGCACATTTTTTTCGTTACCTTATTTCGAATATTAATATAAGTGGCACCGTGAAATGTTTTTGGTGTTCAACAAAAAAAACTTGCTTTCTGAAGCAGACCATTCTACAACTTGCATTTTATTAAGAAATAGTTAACTATAAATAACGATCTAAGCCTTAGACAAAGACAAGTGGTTCAAAAGGACAATTTCAACGAATAGAAGTTTCAAAAACTAATAAAGACGAAGGGGTAGATAATATTCTTTGAGGGGGAATGGATTAAATTGAGGGGGCATCGCCCCTGAATGCTCCCCCCACCGGCTACGGGCCTGTAAATCATCCTATAACAATCCAACTATCAAAAGAAACTGCTTTTAATAACGGATTACATGAAAACATCTTTTAATTCCTTAGCTGCGGTGTCAGGGCTAGAGTGGGGTGGCGGAGTAATTCGCCCTTTCACCTCGCAGCCAGAGGAGCCGGGTTCGATTCCAACTTGTGGCATTGGATGAAAACTCGGAACCCCTCCTTCTGCGTTAAGTTTGCAAGTACTCTCCTCATTGGAGTTGTTCGGTTTCGCCTTTCCATAAAGAGTTATAAAGGTTAACGGTAATTGTGAGTGTAGGGAGCTGTTGGCTCGCGTGGCACGAAAGGCTTGCCACCACCCTCCTGCGCATTGTAACCCGGCCACCTGTTTAAGGCATTAAAAGTCGCTAGATGACTTGGGCCTAGCTAATTACTATTATTATAATTTGGTATAAACAACCTTAACTCCATGAACATTTAATAAAATAAATAAATAAATAAAAGTTCATACTTTAAAAATTATCTTTCAAATCTTTAATTGACGAATGAAATGAAATGTTGAGAATTATTTAAGAAAATCAAATAAAAATAAAAATTAAGTCCAAAAACTTAGATTATTCGAAGGCCGTATGTGATATTGGACAAAAGGTGGGAAATTAAGGGGATTAAAAACGGCGCGAAAAATAGTGAATTTTTTGGACAATTTCCAATGAATTTTTACGCTCGAGTATTTAGGTAGAACTCAATTTCGATGTTCATATATCGAGTTAATTATTGTTTATAAGTTTAATACCTTAGTTTAATTTGCTAAAAGTTGTTCTTTAATGTTAGTGGAGTGATAAGGTGGAATCCTTTCGCTGTTTCGTTGGATTTTAATGGAATAATATTTTATTCCTTTGTGGCCTGAGGATAGGTTTTTTTAATTTATTAGCCGTTACAGCTGTTGTTTACAAGCCTTTGGATCAATGTATACTAAGTACTCGTATTAGACAATTTGGTGGCGATATAATTATCGTTTTGATGGTAAAGATATTTTTAATCAGTACTTTTTTTTAGTTTAAAATATTGTATACTCCGATTTTCGTTCTGATTGACTGTGTCTTTAGTCTTCAACGGAGCGCAACGGGGGAAACTTTCGTAAGTTTTATTCTAAATTAGGAGGTTTAACTCTTTAGAACCGCCATTGACATGTAGTCTTCTTAAACAGGAATTGAGTTCTACAAGGACTGATTGGAAGGAAAACCCTTTCATTTTGTTCAAATTAAATTGAATACTTAACTAACAAAGAGGCGAGCAATCTCGTTCAATTTATGAACAATGTCTGAAAAAAATTAATAATGGCAAAACGTGTTGGAATACGTCTTAATTAGTTCAGAAAAAATAAAAATATAAGATTAATATGACGGAAAAGCCACGTGTTTCGTAAGTTTGGTTCTAAATTTCAGAAGTTTGTTCTTCAGAAACACATTCAACCTTGACAAGAGTGTTCGTGTTATCCCCATTTGGCCGATATCCCAATTCTTCTAATTTGACGACTGACGGAACACCCACTAGCTCCATGAAGTCATGAATAGGCTCTAGTTTGATGGCGCTGACATCGACTGGGAGGCATTCTTTGCCAAGGACTACTTCCTTTTTAATGGGTCACGGTTGGATCCACGTCAGGGTCGGAAACTTTGGGTTGTACGACGTAAGCGGGGACGGTGTTTTCGGTGCAAGATTGAAACTGTTCATTTGTCACGCGTCGTAGCTGCACCGAGCAAGACCTAACTCCCCATTGACGGCACAGGCTCTTGATCAGCCGTGGTTGTGAAGATTAGTTTTCCGAAAGACCATGGATTCGAAGGTGATCTCGGAGGTTTGTTTTTGTGGCGAGGTTCTGGTCGTAAATTGGGCACTTGTGTGACCTTGCCCTCTGAGCGTGACGCGATTTATCGTGGTGAATAAAATTTATCTGGTATCTGCCCTGGAATCCGCGCCATGTACATCCAGCTGATTCCTCTCTCGAATGGGTTCTTTGGTGGGAAATCAATTTGGATTTTCGGGCAGATGCGTAACTACATTGGTCACATTGAAAGGGTTTTTCGCCCGTATGAGTTCTTTTGTGGGAAATCAAATTGCGTTTCCGTGAAGATGCGTATTTACATTGGTCACAGTGAAAGGGTTTTTCACCCGTGTGAGTTTTTGTGTGTGAAATCAAATTGGTTTTCAGTGCAAATGCGTAACTACATTGGTCACATTGAAAGGGTTTTTCACCCGTGTGACTTCTTTTGTGGGAAATCAAATCGCGTTTCCGTGAAGATGCGTATTTACATTGGTCACAGTGAAAGGGTTTTTCGCCAGTATGTGTTCTTTTGTGAACCATAAAATTACCCTTTATGTTAGTGGCATAGACGCACTCAGTGTACTTGTGTTTCTTCAATTCTCCGCTGCTCATTTTGCTAGTTTCAAGCTTGAAGTTCTCTGCGAAGTCTCTTTTGGTTGAGGAATCTGTCTCGCTGCTACGATTGGGAGGGTTTGTAGCGTTGCTTTTAAGGGCTAAACGAAATAAAATTCCAAGAATAGCAATCACGAAATGTATTCGGCGGCTACCCGTTCTGAAAGTGACGAATGAAATAAAATATTGTTGACTAACTTCAGAGGAACCAGAGATATGCCTCGGAAATTTAAGGGCAAATAACGGAAACAAAATACAGGGGTGGGCAAACATTGTGAGCGTTCATTTTTTAAAATCCTCTCGAAACGAGTGAGCACTTCAAATACGAAGGTTGGTTGCTCTTGTTAAGCGAGAAAGATAAATTGAGCCAGCTCAGGGTGATCGCCGATTAGTTCGCTCAGTCAGTGATTTTTCACGGCGCGGTGAGCGAGATCGACCGATCGAGGCGCTAGCCTGCTCAATTTTAAGCGCCGCTTCCCCTAGCGGCGGGATAATTCGTTCACTAGAAAGCGCTGACGGCGGGCTGAGTGAGATCGCGCCGAGAGAAGCGGCAATTTTTCAACATTGGAATTTCTCATCCCACTGAACGACGGGTAGACTGTTTCCCGGAATTCGCTCAAAGCGCTGTGAGAAAAAAGTTTCATTTCTTATAAATTATTTCATAAAAAAGTGCATTGAATAAAAAAATCGACAATAAAATATTATTTGTATAATTTTTTCTCACCGCGCTATGAGCGAATTCCGGAAAAAAGACTATCCCGTCTCTCAGTGCGTTGAGAAATTCCAATGTTACAAAACTAGCGCTTCTCTCGGCGCGATCTCACTCAGCCCGCCGTCAGCGCTTTCTAGTGAACGAATTAACCCGCCACTGGAGGACGTGGCGATTCAAATTGAGCAGGCTAGCGTGTCGATCATCCGATTTCGCTCAACGCACCGTGAACGATCAGTGACTGAGAGAATTTCACGGCGTTCGGCCTGAGCTGGTTCAGTTTAAGAGAGAGAAAATAGCATCGCCAGTATTGAGCACTAGCTTACTTGATCACTAAAATTGAAAAGTTCTGAACGTTCATTTCAGAATTCGCTCACAATTTTTGCCCACCTCTAACGAAATATGCTAAATAACTAATCTTTCTCGATAGAGCAACCCACTCACATAGAGGTCGGGACCGTTAACCATTATCCATGTTTAAATTGATTTTTTTCGGGGGAAAAATGTAAACATAGAAATTTACCGGTTAATATTTCGGAAAATGATTAAAAAACATGTATTATTCGTAAAATTTGAACTTAATATCGAAAAAAACATCGTTTTTCCGATTAATTTTACAAATTTATCAAAAAATTAATCGGATAAGACAGAAATATAAATTACTTGATCAAAACATTTTTTGAATAATTTTGAGAGCTTTATCTATTGAATAAAAGTTAACCATCCCCGACCTCTACACTCACATAGAGTAAAAGGCTATCAAAGAAACTTGTTCACACTTTTTGGACGCAACGTATGGTTTTCGAGGCATAAAATTAATAAGTTGGCCTAAAATAAATGTACAATATCTGGATAAAAAAGTAAGTTTATACTGTAAAAAATTAAAAACTACACCATCGCTCTTCCCACTATATTTTATCACGCCTCGAAAACAAGTTAGCCCGTTAGGATTAATGTTTCATGCGCTTCCAAAGGGCCTTCCACTCTATGCAAGTTGTTTACTTTATGGCTTACTCCTTCAATTTCAAATTGAGAAAGGCACCAGTCGTTACATTTTGATCACATTTACCGCATTATAGAATGGCTAAATGAGTGCCTTGGGGTCAGCATTTTTGCAAAATTAGCTCGCGGTTTGTGTAATTTTTGGTTTATTATCACAGTGCGTAGTATTGGGTGAAGACTCTTTAAGCCAGGCCTTGGTTAGTAAATTATTTAAATAAGATTGTAGATGCCTTTTAACTGTTTATGCCTAGTTTGTAATAATTTCAAACATTAAAAGTTAATTTAATCATTATCTTAATTTGAGCAATGTAATAGTACCAATTCAAATATTCGTCCTCAGGTACTCGGTTCCACCCAATAATAATAATTAATTCCATTATAAGTCTAATATTGTTTGCAAATTTAAAAAAAGCGGCATTTTCGCCTCATTTTTTCGAATATAAAAGTTAAACTTAATCTCTAGACTAGCATTAAACTGATGAACAATGTAACACTATAAATGTTTTGTAGTATGTTTACTGTTATTCGACATATTATATCGATAATAAGTTAAAAACATTAAAAAAAATTTAAAAATTAATTTATGTTTAAATTATTTATTTTTATGATTTGCGGAAACCTTTCTGGAAAATTAACAACACTATTTAAAGTCATGTTTAATGTTTCACGCCGTAGTTACGCCCATATATTAATTACGTTTCATCGGTTCTCTACTGCATCGTAATAAAAAATATTTTTTCAACTTTCAGTATTCTGGCACATTGACTGGTGTTAAAAAACTAAATAAGTTATTTCGGGGTGTGAAAATAAGTTACTTCGTATTTTATGGTTCAGTTTATGTGATTAAAGAAAATATGTTCCATATTTGTTTAGGTGCACCGGTTTTATCGCAAACTTGTTTAATTTTTAAAGAAACATTTTTTTCGTGACCGAGGTTAAGGCCATTAGGCAAATATATTGATATTCAAATGATTTTAATTAAATCTAAGAACGGTTATATGCATTCTCATAATAGAACAAAATTAATTGAAAATATTACGCCTATCTTTATTAATGTAATATGGAACATTTAATAATAGTAGAGGTATTTCTTTTATGAATTACGATTAATTTTATTTGTGGAGTATCTTGAATATTATCATAGCCGTCAGGTCGCCAAAATTTGTTTTTTCATAGAAACTTGTGGAATAAAGTAGGACTCGCGACAATCTTAACTAAAATAAAGATATAACTAAACCAATTCTATAAAAATAGATCGCACTAGCGCTAACAAACAATCAGTATTAGCGTAAATTAACAAGATACAAATAAAATTAATGTATTTATTTCCTAAAATATTTTATTTATACCATAAGATTTAATAAGAGATGTTTAAAATTACATAAATAAATAATGTACTAGTTTATTAACAGAGATTTTTTATATTATAATAGTTTTAATAACGGTCAAATAAAGTTATATACCACGCTAACCGCATTCATGGACAATTTTATTTTTCAATATGTTAATCAACTGTATTATAACTAATCAATATAAAAGAATAAGCTTGTGGACTGTCCACGACTGTGGCAGTTATACAACGGGAGCCAATTTTCATTCTTACTTCCCTGAAACGGAACAAACAATTTAAACCTTTTATCATTTTTAAATTAAAATAATCAGCTAGGCTAATACCCAAGCCACCGCCTTAGGCCTAAGTCATCAAGCGACTTTTAAAGCCACTAATTCAGTTGGCCTGGTGTTGTAATAAATAAATCACTTCTGAATGCAGTAATATTAAATAATTGGTTAACGTGGTAAGGCGAAATTCTAAGAAATTAATAGGAGCATGAAATGGATGAGAGTAAATTATCCTTTGAACTATTCCCTTGAAGTAGCGAAATTCGCGCTAAGATCACCACCAATTAGGGGAAATGAAGGTAGGCATTATATGAGAGAGATCCATAAGTTGGTATTGAAATATTTAATTGAGAGAACGCCTATAGGTTATAAATTTTATGATGTTATTTCGATTATTTCACATAGTTGAAAACGAAACAAGGTTCGTGTAACGTTATTTCCAAGGACATTTCGCATAAAATAAACTAAAACTACATTACAACTATAATTAATTGGATTAAAATTTCTATCACACATTCGTAAATTTAATTAGAAAAGTAGGTACGCTATTTCAAAATTAAACATAAAAATATTAAAAACTAAATCGGAAAACTTACATTGTTAGTTTAGAAATTAATTTTTATTAAGGTTTCATATATTTACACATTAATATTCTATGTTATAAATAAATAAATTGGCTTTGATATAAATTATTACTGGTCCTAAAATGTTCAAAACTTACATAACGTGCAACGAACACACCAAAATCTCCTTACTTAACACCGAAAATCATAGCTAAGCCCTATAACAGATAGCAATAATTAAACTAACAACTCTATTAACTAACAGCTTTAACAAGTTCTCTCCCCTCTGGTTTAAGGGGTTTTCTCCCGAGCTCTTCGGTTTTCCCTTCTATAAAATCTTGTTGAGGATAACGGTAATAGTGAGTGTAGGGAGCTAGTAGGATGAGCTAACGTCTTTGCCAGTTTTCCATGTACAGGTAGAAAGGGGGTCAGCACCGGAAGTCCCCGATTCCTTCCCCCCCCCCTGTGTAAAATAGGTCACTTCCGGCAGGTGGCGCGGGGGGTCGACATTGTGGGCGTGGCCACGGGGTTACCCCCGCTAGGTGGCGCGGTGACCACGCGGTTACTACGCGGCGCGTGTACTGCGTGCTAATTGGCTAGCTCGAAATTATTCAAAATGGCACTGATTGATTGGTGTTTTGGCGCGAAAAGGGGTCAGTGCTCCTTTAAAGGAATTCCCAGGCTCGCATAGCTATACTCGGCCCCCGTTTTCCATTGTTAATGCGGTGACAGGTTTTGATTTATTTAGAAAGTACGAGGATCCCCGGCGCAAATACCTTTAGTGACAATACCGAGAGAATCGCAAACACCTATTAATTATGTCTTATTTCTCGAATTATTACGTCAAATTGAGGTCGCGTATTCGCTGGAAAAATGGCCGGGTTAGTGAACAATCCTTTCACATAGTCATGTTAGAAACCGGTTCATTCCCCTTTCGTTCAGTAATTAATCATTTTGACAGCTCAAATTGAAAACACCTGCTAATATTCGTTAACTGTCACGCGATTATATTGTTCCTACCCCCCTTACCTTTCCAGTATAAAAGATATCGCGCAACGGTCAATTTCGCAGAAGCGACGAACACCGCACTCACTCTCCCAACGACTCAAGAAAATCAGCAAGATGGTAATTATGTTAATTAATTAATCTCTATATGTCTTAGGCAGCCCGAGACGACATTAAGCTCGATTATGACACTCCCCCAAAAGCACCAGTGCAGTTGCCCGAAGTATACGCTAGAAAATCAAAAGTCGGCGAAGTAATTAAAAAAATAAACCTCGACAATTATTCGCTGGGAAAGGGGCTAAACAAGATCAAGAAAAATTAACAAAGAATACCACTTGGCACGATATTGTATTAGAATTCTCCGAGCTCGGAGACTTGGGCGTTAAAATAACGACCTTTGACCAAAAAATATATATAGATATAAGGCGTTACGCCACGCACGTAGCATCCAGTCTTCCGCAACCGACTAAACAGGGTGTATGCGTTAAACTAGAATCAGGACCCCAGCTTAAAGCAGCCTTAGAAGACGTCAAGGGCCAAGACGCCGTTTACCTTATTGAGGGCGATAAATTAGAAATTCGCCATAGCCAGGCCACCGGTCACACTTGCTTGACCAAAAATTCTGGTTCCTCATTTCCAAAATCGCTGACCCTATATGGAAGAAAAGACATTCACTACGTCCTGCGGTTATTTAGGGAAGTGACTCAACGCTACGACGAAATTCGTAAATTACAATGACTCAAGAAGCCCCTCTCGATTTAAGTACCAGGTTTCGACCTGAGAACTATTATTCGGTTACTAAAATTATCTCTCGGACTTCCAAAAAATACAAATGTAAAACTTTAGAATTCAAGTGCGAGTTTAAAAACTTGGACGACCTCAACCACGCGCGAATAGAAACCCAATTAAACGAAATTTTCCAATCCTTATTAAACGAAATTAGCGATGAAAATCAGGGTTATAGTCGTATCAGAATAGCGGTCAGTTCGGACGAACTCAAAGAGCCCATTAATTTCCAATTTATGAACCTAAACGAGTTGACGGACGATAGAATTTTAAGCGGTATCGAGCAGGTAGCCCAGTCCCATAAGAATTTATACTTTGAAGCCCCCCTAAAATTCGACATAATTCTTCTGCAAGACACCAATATGAGTGGTAGTCGAAAAAGTATTCGTAACAGGACTATTGAGTGCTTAGAAAATTACATTGAACAGGGCAATCAATACCTTTATTACAATTCGCAATTCTGATAATCTGTGTTTTGCCAGGGCTGTAACTGTAGGAAAATGCCTCGCTGACTATCAAGAATTAAAAAATAAAGGCCAATCCAAAAATTTCAATAGCTATGATCTAAAGTACATTCGTAATGTCAACCATCCAAAACAAAAAAAGCGGCCTTGGCATTACACAGATTGTCAAAAGTTCCCCCAGGTCCTGTTGAAATAAAAGACATTCCTAAATTCCAAAATGTCTTGCCAGATTATCAAATTATCTTACTCGATTCCGATTCCAATTTTGACCCCATTTACTTAGGCCACTTTCAATCAAAAAAATCTTTCTCCTTAAATTAGGAAACCACGTCCACGTAGTGAGGTCTTACGCCGCCATGTTCGGGGTAAAAGGGTACTGTCCATATTGTTTGAAAGTTTTTACGAATAACAAAGTAAAAAAGCAGCACAATTGCGAGGGCCCCGTTAATTGTAAGCGGTGTTTCGACACGAATATTTCCCATACCGAAGCTAGTCAACGATGCGCCAGCTGCTTTAGATATTTTTTCGGGGGATACGTGCTTCCAAAAGCATATAGAATTAGGCACGTGCGACAAACTCAAACGTTGCCTGACTTGCGGGAAAGAGTTTGAAGGGGACCACGTATGCGATTTGAAATGTCGCTACTGTAAAATTGAGCACCCGAAAAATTCGTGTTTTGTTCAACCTATCACGTTACCAGAAAATTCCACCAGAATCCTTTACTTTGATTTTGAAACTTTAGTCGACAATGACGAGATTAAGCCCGTTCTGCTAATTACCGCTATGCAAGACTGTCCTTATTCTGAAACGTACGATTACCGTACCTTTACCGGCTTTAATTGCGTCGAGACGTTTTTAGATTACTTATTGGAGAGTCAGGTCGTTGCAAAAAAGGGCAAGGCAAAATATTCAAAGGTCGAACCACTTTTTAAAAACATTACGTGCATTTCGCATTTTGGGTCTGGATTTGACAGTTTACTCGTTTTAAAAGGCGTTCTGACCCGGTCAATAATCCCCGAAGTTATCTTTAAAGGCTGCAAACTTCTCGCGATGTTTCTGTCCAAATACAATATAAGATTTATAGATAGCTTTTCTAATTTTCCAGCCCCTCTCTAAAGCTTCTCCAAAACCTTTAATTTAAGCGAAAGCAAGGGATTTTTCCCGTATTCCTTCTTAAAAAAGACACCTTAGACTATATCGGCGTCGTACCTCAAAAATCCTTTTTCGAAGTAGATAAATTCACAAGTTTCTTTGATAGCCTTTTACTCTATGTGAGTGTAGAGGTCGGGGATGGTTAACTTTTATTCAATAGATAAAGCTCTCAAAATTATTCAAAAAATGTTTTGATCAAGTAATTTATATTTCTGTCTTATCCGATTAATTTTTTGATAAATTTGTAAAATTAATCGGAAAAACGATGTTTTTTTCGATATTAAGTTAAAATTTTACGAATAATACATGTTTTTTAATCATTTTCCGAAATATTAACCGGTAAATTTCTATGTTTACATTTTTTCCCCGAAAAAAATCAATTTAAACATGAATAATGGTTAACGGTCCCGACCTCTATGTGAGTGGGTTGCTCTATCGAGAAAGATTAGTTATTTAGCATATTTCGTTAGAGGTGGGCAAAAATTGTGAGCGAATTCTGAAATGAACGTTCAGAACTTTTCAATTTGAGTGATCAAGTAAGCTAGTGCTCAATACTGGCGATGCTATTTTCTCTCTCTTAAACTGAACCAGCTCAGGCCGAACGCCGTGAAATTCTCTCAGTCACTGATCGTTCACGGTGCGTTAAACGAAATCGGATGATCCACACGCTAGCCAGCTCAATTTGAAGCGCCACGTCCTCCAGTGGCGGGTTAATTCGTTCACTAGAAAGCGCTGACGGCGGGCTGAGTGAGATCGCGCCGAGAGAAGCGCTAGTTTTGTAACATTGGAATTTCTCAACGCACTGAGAGACGGGATAGTCTTTTTTCCGGAATTCGCTCATAGCGCGGTGAGAAAAAATTATACAAATAATATTTTATTGTCGATTTTTTTATTCAATGCACTTTTTTATGAAATAATTTATAAGAAATGAAACTTTTTTCTCACAGCGCTTTGAGCGAATTCCGGGAAACAGTCTACCCGTCGTTCAGTGGGATGAGAAATTCCAATGTTGAAAAATTGCCGCTTCTCTCGGCGCGATCTCACTCAGCCCGCCGTCAGCGCTTTCTAGTGAACGAATTATCCCGCCGCTAGGGGAAGCGGCGCTTAAAATTGAGCAGGCTAGCGCCTCGATCGGTCGATCTCGCTCACCGCGCCGTGAAAAATCACTGACTGAGCGAACTAATCGGCGATCACCCTGAGCTGGCTCAATTTATCTTTCTCGCTTAACAAGAGCAACCAACCTTCGTATTTGAAGTGCTCACTCGTTTCGAGAGGATTTTAAAAAATGAACGCTCACAATGTTTGCCCACCCCTGTATTTGCCCTTAAATTTCCGAGGCATATCCCTGGTTCCTATGATGTTAGTCAACAATATTTTATTTCATTCGTCACTTTCAGAACGGGTGGCCGCCGAATCCATTTCGTGATTGCTAATCTTGGAATTTGATTTTGTTCAGGCCTTGAAAGCAACGCTACAAACCCTCCCAATCGTAGCAGCGAGACAGATTCCTCAACCAAAAGAGACTTCGCAGAGAACTTCAAGCTTGAAACTAGCAAAATGAGCAGCGGAGAATTGAAGAAACACAAGTGCACTGAGTGCGTCTATGCCACGAACCAAAAGGGCCATTTAAATGTTCACAAAAGAAAACATACAGGCGAAAAACCTTTTCAATGTGACCAATGTAATTACGCATTTGCACATAAAACCCATTTGATTTCACACAAAAAAACTCACACGGGCGAAAAACCCTTTCACTGTGACCAATGTAAATACGCATCTTCACGGAAACGCGATTTGATTTCTCACAAAAGAACTCACACGGGTGAAAAACCCTTTCAGTGTGACCAATGTAGTTACGCATCTGCAAGAAAACCCGATTTGATTTCCCACAAAAGAACTCACACTGGCGAAAAACCCTTTCAATGTGACCAATGTAGTTACGCATCTGCACATAAAACCCATTTGATTTACCACGAAAGATCTCATACGGGCGAAAAACCCTTTCAATGTGACCAATGTAGTTACGCATTTGCACGGAAAACCCATTTGATTTCACACACAAAAACTCACACGGGCGAAAAACCCTTTCACTGTGACCAATGTAAATACGCATCTTCACGGAAACGCGATTTGATTTCTCACAAAAGAACTCACACGGGTGAAAAACCCTTTCAGTGTGACCAATGTAGTTACGCATCTGCAAGAAAACCCGATTTGATTTCCCACAAAAGAACTCACACTGGCGAAAAACCCTTTCAATGTGACCAATGTAGTTACGCATCTGCACATAAAACCCATTTGATTTACCACGAAAGATCTCATACGGGCGAAAAACCCTTTCAATGTGACCAATGTAGTTACGCATTTGCACGGAAAACCCATTTGATTTCACACACAAAAACTCACACGGGCGAAAAACCCTTTCACTGTGACCAATGTAAATACGCATCTTCACGAAAACGCGATTTGATTTCCCACAAAAGAACTCATACGGGTGAAAAACCCTTTCAATGTGACCAGTGCAGTTACGCATCTGCGTTCAAGAAGTATTTGAATGCTCACAAAAGAACCCACACGGGGGAGAAACCGTTTCAATGTGACCAATGTAATTACGCATCTGCACGAAAATCCAATTTGATTTCCCACCAAAGAACCCACTCGAGAGAGGAACCTGCTGGATGTACATGGCGCGGATTCCAGGGCAGATACCAGATAAATTTTATTCACCACGGTAAATCGCGTCACGCTCTGAGGGCAGGGTCACACAAGTGTCCAATTTTCGACCAGAACCTCGCCACGAAAATAAACCTCCGAGATCACCTTCGAATCCATGGTCTTTCTGCAAACCAATCTTCACGACCACGGCTGATCAAGAGCCTGTGCCGTCAATGGGGAGTTAGGTCTTGCTCGGTGCAGCTACGACGCGTCACAAATGAACAATTTCAATCTTGCACCGAAAACACCGTCCCCGCTTACGTCGTACAACCCAAAGTTCCCGGCTCTGACGCGCACCCAACCGGGACCCTACCCGTTAAGAAGGAAATGGTCCTTGGCACTGAATGTCTCTCAGTCGATGTCAGTGCCATCAAAAAAGAGCTTATTTATGACTTCATGGAGCTTGTGGGTATTCCGTCAGTTGTCAAATTAGAAGAATTGAGATATCGGCCAAATGGGGATAACAACCAGGGTGTCTTAAACACGAACACTGAATGCGGTTCTGAAGAACAAAACTTAACGTAAATTTTAAGGACCCAACATACGAAATAAGTGGTTTTTCTGTCATTTTAATCTCATATTTTTATTTGATCCGAACTACTTAAGACATATTCCAACACGTTTTGCCGTTTTTTATTTTTTCAGACATTGTTCATAAATTGAAAGAAATTGTTTGCTTTTTTTCTTAGCAAAGTATTCAGTTTTATTTTGAACAAAATGAAAGGTTTTTTCTTCCGATCAGTCCTTTAGAACCCAATTCGGAGTGTAGATTATCCAAACTACAGAAAAGTATTGATTAAGTATCTTTTACATCAAAACGATAATTATATCGCCACCAAATTGTTTAATACGGGTACTTGGTATACATTTATCCAAAGGATTGTAAACAGCAGTTGTTGCGTAACGGCTAATTAATTAATAAATGCTTTGAAAAACCTATCCTCAGGCCACAAAGGAACAAAATATTATTCCAATACAATCCAACCAAACAGCGTTTGGAGGGTGGAAAGGGGAAACCGAACAACTCCAGTGGGGAGAGAACCTGCAAACTCTACGCAGAAGGAGGGGTTCCAAGTTTTCACCCAGTGCCACAAGTTGGAATAGAACCCTGCTCCTCTGGCTGCGAGACGAAAGGGCTAATTACTCCGCCACCCCACTCTAGCCCTGACACCGCAGCTTAGGAATGAAAATATGTTTTCATGTAATCCGTTATTAAAAGCAGTTTCTTTTGATTGTTGAACTGTTATTGGATGATTTACAGGCCCGTAGCCACGGGGGGGGGCAACTTCAAAAGTTAAATTTGCCCCTTCAAATAAAATTTTATATGCCCCCACCTGCCCCCTCAATTTAATCCATTCCCCCTCAAAGAATATTATCTACCTCTTCATCTTTATTAGTTTTTTAAACTTCTATTCGTTGAAATTTTCATTTTGAACCACTTGTTTTTGTCTAAGGCTTAGATCGTTATTTATACATGTAGTTCACTATTTCTTAATAAAATGCAAGTTGTAGAATGGTCTGCTTCAGAAAGCAAGGTTTTTTTGTTGTACACCAAAAACATTTCACGGTGCTACTTATGTTAATTTTCGAAATAAGGTAACGAAAAAAATGTGCCCCTTTACAAAAAGTTACTGCCCCCTTAACAAAAAATTTCGGATTACGGGTCTGATGATTAATACATGTTCCCCGTGGAATTTCTTCGAGGTCGTTAGTGAAAGTGAAAATGGCCCATTTCTAACTACCGGAAAGGGCCGAAAGTGACGCCGATTAAATTTAATTTATGCCGAAATTTTCCCAAGGGGAAATTCATTTATGGATTTACATATCGTATAATAGTTTAAGAAGTCGCTTTCATTTTCAGTATATCAGTATGGTCAATTGAGGTAAGTGTGATCAGCGGCTAAATGTGATCACCCCTATTATTTCCCCAAATATTATTATATTAAAATATTTGATGAATGGATATTGAAATATAATTAATTATACACATTTTGTATATTTTCCATATTAAAATATACAAAATTTAGTTTTTAAAACTTTTATTTGAAAAAACGTTATACTCTTCTAATTGTGTTTGGAGATTTTATGTCCAAAAGAAACGTTTTGTGATTTTTTTTCCTAACAGGCAAACCGGTTTCATATTTTGGTATTTTGTAGTCTGCTTATCTTTTTATGTGCTGGGTAATTTGTTTTTGCTAATGATTTAAGGTTTTACAAATTTAATCTCGAACAACTCGTTCTAAATTTGCAGTGAGGGGTACGTGTGGTCAGTTAATCAATGTTAAATTTTGGTAAAATAATTTTGGGTTTATAAAACAACGTTTGATAATTTTCTTGATGTAAACTTACTAAAAAAGGAAAGAATAAGCTTTAGCTAGTTATATAAGCATCTGGGTACTTAAGTTTAGCTTAATTAGGACACCATATTTAACCTCTGTATGTTATTTCATTGCGATTGGTCAAGGATTTTGCGTTATCACAATTACCCCACCCTTCTATCACAATTTGACCCACATTTTGGGGGTAAATGTGATCAGTAACAGAGTTAAATTAAATAATTAATATTTAAATAACTATTTATTTGATATTAAATTTGATTGCGTAGTTGTGCAGGATAAAGTGGCCATATTAATGGTACTAATTGTTAATAGGATGCTATTTTTAGTTTAGGAGTAATTTCATGTAAACTCCAAAAAACATTTTATCACACTTACCTCCATTGACCCTAATTATTTATTCCTTTGGACCAAAAAGGTTTAATTGGTGCCATCTACAAGTGTTTAAATATAAGCTATTTTTTTACGTGTTTATATCTGTTTTAATTATTTGTGGATCGGTCTACACTAACTCGCAACTTAGCAAAGGCATTATTTTCGTGATTATACTGACAGTAGCGGCGCGCGCGTTAAGCGGGTAGGCTAAGAATTTGGTGGTCCTCCTAGAAAACAGGCAAGTCGAAGTGCATGTGAGTTATAGACAAAAGGACAGCCGAGCGTACCTCTTTCCCGCCAAACTGGGAGGGAAAAGCGGGCGGGCGATGTTCGTCTCCATTTTTGGGTTTGTGCGCTGTGCAGTGCCGCCACCTCTGAGCGGAATAATTGCAGATAATTAAACCAGAGTGCACAACGAGAGATGTCACTACTGCGCCGAAAGAAGGCACTTTCGCCTGAGACATTAAAGAGAACAACGCCGTTAAAATGGCTGGAAGTACTCCTAATACAATTTTCCCCACCAGATAACGACTCTTTAATGTCTGCTCTTCGAATTTACAGCCAATTCGTTGATAGGTGTCGTCAAAAAATTGGCCGTAGCGGGAGTCTTATCGCAAAATGGATAGAGTTCGTTAAATAGACCTTTCCATAAAGTGTTCGTTACGGTAAGAGGGGAAGGAACACTGTTTTTGCTAGGATGATATAGCACAATGTTAAATCCTTGTTTTTATTCTCGGTATGTCGTCTGCTACCGAGTGTAAGTATTTCAAAACACGGCGGATTAAAATAATCCAAGTGTTATTGTTATAAAATACTACCTAATAAATATCTAAGCAGTGCCGTCTTTCCCATTGGGCCCGTTGGGCCAGGGCCCAGGGCCCCGAGTTCGAAAAGGGCCCCCTCAGGCTCAAAACAAAACCATTCAACATTAAAATTTCCTATTTGTAATAATGGCTAAGCGAAGGAAAGGTTTATCTTGGCCCCACTTTTTTTTATTTCACTGAGACATTTTATGGTAATCGGTGGGCATATTTAGTCGGAGCTGATTTCTACCTTCGATAAATTGTTTTCTCTTACCAGGGCCGGCGTTAGGGCGTGCGGGGCCCCTTTCCCCCCATAACAAATTGGCCGAGGAAATGTTCTAAACAAATAGGGTTCGCTCGCTCGGTGAACAAATTCATAAAATTGCTATATACATGATTCCCATATTCCAAATCACAGGAATCTGACCGATAATCTTAATTTTTTTCGGAATCAAAGAATCATCATCGAATCTGGAATCGAGTTCGAATCATAAAAGCTTACCCGGAATCAAATTCGAATCATTGAATCGTCTCAGGGCCCCTGAAGGCAGCGCTTACCGCGGGACCCTAGGCGGTCACCTCGTTCGCCTTGCCGAAAGACCGGCTTTGTCTCTCACCAACAGTTTTCTGGACACAGCTAAATTTTTAGGGTGACTATGTTTAGAGTGCGGAGTTGACGTCAAACGAGCTTGAAGTAGGTCACGTATAAGATATTGCCACTATTTGATACGACTAAATTATGACGTTAAATTTCGGGTTTACAATTCCCACCGGCGGATCGAAGTTTTGTTATTAATTTTATGGAATACCAAATAATGAATTTCAGAAAACCGAGTATTTTATTTTAAAATTTTTACTATTTGATTTGGTCAAATTTACAAATTTATTTGGCATTCCCGGAAAATGTTTGCCCGTAAGCCCTGAAACCTTTGCACTGTTTGAGAGAAGGCGCTAAAATGTTTCATGAAGCATTATCTTGAAGTGTTTCCCTCTTTAAGGAATGTGTATGAAATAATTATAGCAAAAAGAAAATATACTGTATCCTAACAAAAAACGTTTAGCTTCTGTATCTTTGCCCTTGTTTTGTGTGAAATTTCCTTAGCTCACGATATTACTTATATAATAAATCGCATAGTACGAATAAGTATGACACTAAACAATTTCTGCGAAGGAAAATCTGTGACAATGATTGTGTAATCGAAAGTTTTGGAAGGGGAGACTCTTCCCTTCCTAAACTCTTCGCCGATAAATGCCAGGTTAGTTTGATGGCGATAGTAACTATCGTAAACCCATTTATGTTTCCAATTCAAAAAGAAGTACTCTAAAGGGAATATAACCCCACAATTTTAAGGATTACCTCTCAAGTAAACCACTAAGCAGCGCCGATGCCTCTAAAGCCATAGGAGGAAGCGGCCAACAGCGAAACCGTTGGAGGGCGACCAAAATACCAGAGGTTATATTCCCTTTAAAGAATGAAGCGAGTGTTTATTATTCAGATATTTCACTTCCGATTCAATAATACATGATTATTTTCCCAAAGTAAGCGTTATTTATATTTGCAGAAGTTAATTTTCTTCTGATACTTGTGAAAGTGTTTGAATTTTCTGGGCTCGTTCATCAAAAGTTGAAAATGGCTAATAGCAACGATTTCCCGCGCGTTGTTACTTGGAACTTTCAAATACTAAGTAATTCTAGGACCGGTGTCAGTTTTTAACCACATAATGATTTAGGTTGTCATTGCCGAAACAGAATATCATTAAAAATGTTGCATTGGGTGATAGTAAATATAATATTTTGTTACTTATGCCTTTAGGTATTTAGTAACCCAGAGCATAAGCCAATGGAAAAGGCGTAAGAAAATTATATCAACAATGCTAGCAGCACGTTTAGAAAGTTGGAGGGGAGAACGTCACTGAGGAATTATTTTAATATCATCCTACGATTGATGGGGCAAAGAAGTTAAAGCTATTCCATAACGTTATCTTTTCCCATTGTATGCTGTAGTGTAATTTACCATTATTTAACAACTTTTACCATTTTATGCTGTAGTGTTATTTACCGATATTTAACAACTTTTCCCATTTTATATCATGTTATTTACCATCTATTAAATACCACACTTTCATAGTCGATGTAATTTTACTCCTCAAGCTAAAACGTTGATATTTGGAATATGATAAAAACTTCCCTTTAGTTAAAATTTTCAAACCTGGCGGTATTTGTTCGAATACTTCCGGTCATTTTCGAACTCAAATTTTACAAATGATTTCTAAAAACCGAAATATTTGGTTTTTGACTAATAGCCAACATGGGCGCCAGCAGATATTCCAAGGGAATGATATAGCAACCTCACTCGCTTCGCTCGTTCGGAGGTCTCACAGAACGGTTTGATAAATGATAATGAACGAGCTTTCCGTAAGTGATATAAGACACATTTGAAGTAATTACTCTACTGCAGTGTATTCCCCAAAACGAAGAACGACAGTTCCAGTAATACGTTGGTGCGGACGGGCCGCGGTTAATTTTTGGGTATTAGCCTAGTCTCAGATAATTAATCGAAAATAACGGCGGGAAAAACTAAGACCCAAGAAGGGCAAAGGGGCATAGCACATTGAAGGGGGTGGGGGGGGGGCGACAATTACTCCCATGCTGTGGCCGTACATGATACCAAAAATAAATGATAAATTTCGACTCGCCCTGCCCTACCTTGAAGATTACTCGGATACAGCCCATACTTGCTATCTCGTCGCCACTTTGGTGCCCCCAATTCGTACACCACCATAGGGGGCCCCCAAAATAAAAAGTGCCAGGGCCTCACAATATGTAAAGACGGCCCTGTATCTAAGAATTAAAAAAAAAGTAGCATAAGACCCAAAAGTGTGTCAGAATGGTTAATGAGAGTTTGTCGCAAAGTAAAACAGGGAAAAAAAGGCATCGAAATCGAGGTACTCCAGCGCCACCGAGTGTCTATGGGTGAGTAATTCGAAGAGATAAAATCGAGCCAGACTTTAGACTATACACTAGTACTATTCCAACTAGTAGGTTATGTAGTCTATAGTGTGACTAGGTCTCACTAGAAATTTTAATAGGCGCGAAGGTACAGCTGACACACTTTTGGGTCTTATGCTACTTTTGGTATTAACAATACTTTCACAGAGTTGATATGAGTATTGCAATAATAATTCATTTAATTAGTATCGAAAATAAATTAAAGTAAGTTTGAACTCCGATGTCACTTAGCCTAACCCAAGCTCCGTGTAAAAGGTTTGGGCAATTCTTACCCTAAAATGCAAAACGTTATTGTTTAGTTTTAGCGAAATTGGTGGTGTGTGATATGGGGCGCCAAACCGGAAAAAACTAAAAAACATTTCTAGAAATATTTTAACATTTCTAGGAATATTTTAACATTTCTAGGAATATTTTAAAATACCTATCAATTTTAAGAATCCTATATATTTTAAAAGACTTTCTATAGATATTTTAATAGACTTTCTATAGATATTTTAATAGACTTTCTATAGATATTTTAATAGACTTTCTATAGATATTTTAATAGACTTTCTACAGATATTTTAAAGCGTTTCCTAGTTATTTTAAGAGAGACGTTTCCTATTTTACGGACATGGAATATTTTTCGGCAAAACGCGGGAGAGAAAGCAGCGCTTGTAGTTTACAATCTGAGAGTTGAGTGTGAACACTGTAAAGGCGAACTCTGATGGTACTTGGACCGTTCATGGGATGGTACTTTCTTTAACATGAATTGTTCAATGTCATTCTTATGGCTTGACGACAAACAAATGTATCCTATTCCTGGAGGCGGGATTCTGTAGAGCGATTCATTGCTTTCACTCAGGGATAGTTAATTTATCGACAGATCGTTGCTTATTTCGGACAAACATGGGAACGCTTTAATCGACAAAACCATACTGTTGGTCCATATGCCATTGTATTTTCTCAAATACAAAAGAGTAAATTTATTTCATCGTTACCAACCCACAATCATAAGGGGCCTTTATGTGACAACTGATCTTGGGTATCGCTTCTATCTATTGCTGACTTATCAAACTCAATTACAAAATTTCAATAAAAGAACCATGGAAATGGTGTACTCACCTATTTATTGACGGCTCAAAAACCACTCTTTTAAGCGCCTCCTAATGAACTTTTTACGGAAAATAAATGGCAAAGGTTGCGAGGCAGTCGGTGTTGGGCATAGTATCCTCGCTGTCCACTTTCACCAACCCAAGCTGAAAGGAGTGTGCCGGCGGTGCGATACCGAACTCCCTGAAGGTCGTTTAAATGGCAAAATCTGCGAGACAGTCGGTGTTGGGCATCGTATCCTCACTGCCTACTTTCACCAACTCGAGCAGAATTGAATGGAGTGTGCCGGCGGTGTGATACCGAACTCCGTGAAGGGTGTTTAAATGGCAAAGGTTGCGAGACAGTCGGTGTTGGGCATAGTACCCTCACTACCCACTATTACCAACTCGAGCTGAAGGGAGTGTGCCGTGGGAGCGTTACCGAACTCCCTGAAGGTCTAATAAAGTCAGAATATGCCAAACCAACCTCTGCCCTCAAAGGAATTCGCCTTTGAATTCAAAACAACCAGCCAAAAATACAAGTTTGGTCTCGCCCGTGATGGATATGCCCTCTTCCTGCCCAGTTGCTTTGTTTACGAAAGGGTTATTCCCTCAGTTCTAAAATCATTTCTGTTTCACCCTTTTAGTTGGCTCTATAAAATGCCTTAACCACTGCGAAATAAGTTGAAGCAGAAGTAGATAATAAACCTATTCGGCGCAATTATTCCATTTCACATTGAACCCATGTTATTTTGATGATAGTTCATTCTGCGGCAGTACAGAAACCGCGCCCAAGTAGCACGAGCACGTGTATATGAGGGTGATATTTAGTATTCATCGTTAATATTTCGTGTTGAGTAAAATATATACTTCGCTTCAACGTGTTAAGTTAATGTATAAGACACTTTTTCAGTAATGCGTTTCACTTCACTTGTTTCCTACGTATAAATATGGCGATTGTATAACTATATTGGCAGACAGGTAGTTTTTCGTAAATAAATTGTAGATAAATAACTAGGTTTTAAAAGTGTTATGCTTTACGTTTCGATCACGTAGATATATGCCTAATTTACTCGTGCTCCTGCTATACCGGATATCAGTAGATTGGTAATTAGAGCTTCAAAAAGTTGACATTTAACCAGGGGCGTAAACAAGTGAATGGTTCCTTTTAAAAACCCTTCCATGGGAGTATCTTTGACTACGGAAAATTTGTATCACCTTCCTTTGCCCCTCTTATTTTTCACCAGGAATTTTTAAGTGTTTAATTATGCGTCCTTACCGATTATACAATGCGCTTATTAAGTTTAAATTGCATTAAATCATATGGTATTAAGCTGGTATTTGTCTTGTAGTAAAAAATAATTTTTTGTGTTTTAAGCGGTTTAATTTCATTCATTAAGAGATTATTTCGAGTATATTAATTGCTTATTTTTCGTGTGTCAAACTATTCTTTTTCGTGCACCAATTGGTTATTTTGCGTGCATTAATTGTTTATTTTTTCATGTAGTTAGGGATATTTGCCGTGCATTAATAAGTTTCTGTCGTGCATTAATTGGTTATTTTGCGTGAACTTATTCGTTATTTTGCCTGAACTTCTTGGTAATTTTCCTTGTAATTAGCGATATTTTCCGTGTATTTATAGGTTATTTGGCGTTTATTTCGAATACATTAAACTATTATTTGGCATGTATTAAGCTTTTTTTCGTGTATAAAGCATTTTGTAAGATAATTGGGCAGAATAAAAGAGAATGAAGATCTATTTAAGAAATATTGAATTGAAGAGGTAGAAGTTGTTTCGTAGCCATTTGTTTTTGATAATCAATACCCTTTATTTTAACGACTTTTTCATTCCAGTATTAAAGAGAATGAAAGTTAAGATATGCACTTTGGAAAAAATTATTTACTAATATAAAACACAATCAATAAATGTATTGTATCCCAAAATCTTTATTTAATCTAGTATTAGACGAAAACTCATCGTGTAATGTTCACCTTTTCATCACAAAATTAAAAAATAAACAATAAATACACGCAAAATAAACAATAAATGAACGCAAAATAACCAAGTAATGAACCCAAAATAGCCAATTAATGCACCTAAAATAGCCAACTATTGCACAAAAGCTAACTTATTAATGCACCCAAAATAACTTATTAATGCACCCAAAATAACTAATTAATGCACCCAAAATAGGCAACTAATACACAGAAAATAAACAATTAATGCACACAAAATAACCGATTGACCAACGAAAAAAACCAATTGACACAAAAAATATGCAATTAATGTACGCTTAATAATACCTGAATTGACGGAAACTAACCGCTCAATACACAAAAAAAGAACGCCTTAATACACGCAAAATCGCTTATTAATGCGGTATAATTTAAATAAAAAACACGGTTATTGTTTTCAAAATTAATGCAATTTGAACTTAATAGGTTTTTTTTTATCTAAATGTACGCGTTATTTAACACTTAAAAACTACGTGGTGAAACACGTGCTAACTGGTGACTTGATTAACGTTTACCAAACGTGTTTCGTGTACGTTTTAGAAACCTCGATAAGACACGTAATATGTAGGTGATGGTGCTACCTGGGCGGGCGTTTTCCATTGGTTCTTACTTACTATTATGACATTTCTCGGAGGAAAAGTAGTTCGAGAGGTAGTCACCAGGTGGCTTGGGCTTCTAAAATAAAATAAGACCGAGCTGAAGGCAACATTTTGAAATTTGTTTATTATTTTTCCTTATAAATGAAATTGACAAGTTAATGTACTGTAAATTTAACAATAAAATTATTGAACTAAATATGTTTGAGGACTATCTTGTACATATAACTATATAAAGAACAGAGAACCACTGCTGTACAATAAAACTTTATTTAAAAAGCTATGCTACGGCCGTTTCGGCGCTACAACCAGAGAAAATTTAGTTAGGGAACGGCAAGTGGGGGTTGAATTGTCGCTCTTAAAACCACGTGATCGAAATAACAGGCCAGGTCGGTTTCCGGTATGATGCTTTTGTAACCTCCCTAAAGAGGCGGAGTTATGATAGACGTTAGAAGCACCAAATTTGAAATTCGGCTCTCTGGCCTAATCAAACTTGAACAGCCATGTTTCATCTTTAAAGGTAATTATATTGTTTCTTAATTTAAAATATTTCGTAATGCTTTTTTTATGATATTATTTATTTAGGTGCTGTTTACCTTTGTCTACAGTATACTTTCAAGAAGCTAAATGAACCAAAATTTTTTATGGATTAAGTAAAGGATCTCCAACTAAGGAAGAAATTCCCACCATTCACATTCCAGAAATTAAAACAAATAACAGCTCAAGCTCTTCTCAAAGTACAATTTAAATTGACGATAATTCAATGTATAATTTTTTAAATGGAGACCCAAATTTGGAACTTAACAACAATTTTTACCTTCATCATGAAATTTCCCACTACAATATGTATTCCTAATAAATGTTCCTATTCATAATGAGTGAAGAATCAGAATAGTGTTACAACGTTCGGAAAGATTAAGTGATATATCTAGTGATATAAATGTTTTGAAATTTGTGTTATGTAAAGATTAATTTAGGCTTATTTTGTTTACATAACCAAAAAATGGCTATTTTGGGTTCATTACTTGGTTATTTTGCGTGCATTTATTGTTTATTTTTTAATTTTGTGATGAAAAGGTGAACATTACACGATGAGTTTTCGTCTAATACTAGATTAAATAAAGATTTTGGGATACAATACATTTATTGATTGTGTTTTATATTAGTAAATAATTTTTTCCAAAGTGCATATCTTAACTTTCATTCTCTTTAATACTAGAATGCAAAAGTCGTTAAAATAAAGTGTATTGATTATCAAAAACAAATGACTACGAAACAACTTCTACTTCTTCAATGCAATATTTCTTAAATAGATCTTCATTCTCTTTTATTCTGCCCAATTATCTTACAAAATGCTTTATACACGAAAAAAAGCTTAATACATGCCAAATAATAGTTTAATGTATTCGAAATAAACGCCAAATAACCTATAAATACACGGAAAATATCGCTAATTACAAGGAAAATTACCAAGAAGTTCAGGCAAAATAACGAATTAGTTCACGCAAAATAACCAATTAATGCACGACAGTAACTTATTAATGCACGGCAAATTTCCCTAACTACATGAAAAAATAAACAATTAATGCACGCAAAATAACCAATTAGTGCACGAAAAAGAATAGTTTGACACACGAAAAATAAGCAATAGGTGTTTTTACAAAAGATCGGTAGTCACGTGTTTTCAGTAAGTTTGCGTCACTACGGTCAAAATGAAATCTCGAAGTTGGCCGATAATTTAGTGTCGTCCGCTATTTAAGACCAGGCTTACCTGTCGTTTAGTTTAACAGTAAAGTGAAAGTTCTAACTGCTATAGAAGATTATTTATTATTGCTGAGTATTTTATGTCTTTCAAGGTTAGTAACTAAAAATAACTAAAACCAGACTACCTTATAATATACATAACACATTAAAAGATATTTTTAATACAACCCTAGCCTTTATTTATATATTTGTAACGCTGTTAATATTTAAAACTAAATTTTTCTATACGCGGGCCTTAGTATCAGCAGCCGGATCTTAGCAGACGATGCCTTGCTCAAACATACTGAATTCCCATGAGCCTCTATAGCGAAAATCTTTTGTAGAACCACCTTTTAATATACTCGAAATAATCTCTTAATGCATGAAATTAAACCGCTTAAAACACAAAAAATAATTTTTTACTACAAGACAAATACCAGCTAAATACCATATGATTTGATGCAATTTAAACTTAATAAGCGCATTGTATAATCGGTAAGGACGCATAATTAAACACTTAAAAATACCTGGTGAAAAATAAGAGGGGCAAAGGAAGGTGATACAAATTTTCCATAGTCAAAGATACTTCCATGGGAGGGTTTTTAAAAGGAACCATTCACTTCTTTACGACCCTGGTTAAATGTCAACTTTTTGAAGCTCTAATTACCAATCTACTGATATCCGGTATAGCAGGAGCACGAGTAAATTAGGCATATATCTACATGTCGAAACGTAAAGCTTAACACTTTTAAAACCTAGTTATTTATTTACAATTTATTTACGAAAAACTACCTGTCTGCCAATATAGTTATATAATCGCCATATTTATACGTAGGAAACAACTGAAGTGAAACGCATGACTGAAAAAGTGTCTTATACATTAACTTAACACGTTGAAGCGAAGTATATATTTTACTCAACACGAAATATTAACGATTAATACTAAATATCACCCTCATATACACGTGCTCGTGCTACTTGGGCGCGGTTTTTGTACTGCCGCAGAATGAACTATCATCAAAATAACATGGGTTCAATGTGAAATGGAATATTTGCGCCGAATAGGTTTATTATCTACTTCTGCTGAGGGAATAACCCTTTCGTAAACAAAGCAACTGGGCAGGAAGAGGGCATATCCATCAAGGGCGAGACCAAACTTGTATTTTTGGCAGGTTGTCTTGAATTCAAAGGCGAATTCCTTTGAGGGCAGAGGTTGGTTTGGCATATTCTGACTTTATTAGACCTTCAGGGAGTTCGGTAACACCCCGCCGGCACACTCCCTTCAGCTCGAGTTAATGAAATTGGGCAACGAGGGTACTATGCCCAATACCGACTGCCTCGCAACCTTTGACATTTAAACGACCTTCAGGGAGTTCGGTAACGCTCGCCCGGCACATTCCCTTCAGCTCGAGTTGGTGAAAGTGGGCAGTAAGGATACTATGCCCAAAACCGACTGTCTCGCAACTTTTGCCATTTAAACGACCTTCACGGAGTTCGGTATTACACCGCCGGCACACTTCATTCAATTCTGCTTGAGTTGGTGAAAGTAGGCAGTGAGGATACGATGCCCAACACCGACTGTCTCGCAGATTTTGCCATTTAAACGACCTTCACGGAGTTCGGTATCACACCGCCGGCACACTTCATTCAATTCTGCTCGAGTTGGTGAAAGTAGGCAGTGAGGATACGATGCCCAACACCGACTGTCTCGCAGATTTTGCCATTTAAACGACCTTCAGGGAGTTCGGTATCGCACCGCCGGCACACTCCTTTCAGCTTGGGTTGGTGAAAGTGGACAGCGAGGATACTATGCCCAACACCGACTGCCTCGCAACCTTTGCCATTTATTTTCCGTAAAAAGTTCATTAGGAGGCGCTTAAAAGAGTGGTTTTTGAGCCGTCAATAAATAGGTGAGTACACCATTTCCATGGTTCTTTTATTGAAATTTTGTAATTGAGTTTGATAAGTCAGCAATAGATAGAAGCGATACCCAAGATCAGTTGTCACATAAAGGCCCCTTATGATTGTGGGTTGGTAACGATGAAATAAATTTACTCTTTTGTATTTGAGAAAATACAATGGCCTATGGACCAACAGTATGGTTTTGTCGATTAAAGCGTTCCCATGTTTGTCCGAAATAAGCAACGATCTGTCGATAAATTAACTATCCCTGAGTGAAAGCAATGAATCGCTCTACAGAATTCCGCCATACATACATTTATTTGTCGTCAAGCCATAAGAATGACATTGAACGATTCATGTTAAAGATAGTCTGTCACAGAGTCATTGCGCCGTCGGATGATTTCGAGCAGGAAATGCGTCACTCCTTTCTCCCCTTTTTTGGCAAAGTGACGGTGAGGCTAGTTTGATGGCGGTAAGTACGAGCGATATACACTGTTGATAAAAAAGGTTGTAAATTGTACCTTTTGAGGTTCAAAGTTTCACAACCCATTAGGTACCTCTTTTAGTACAAAAATGTACCATTATGTAAGGTTGATTTTAAACCTGCGAAGAGGGGTGATAATTGTAACCTCAAGATGTTAAAAATTGTACCATTAAATAGTGCCAAATTGTACCACATACGGTTCAAAATTTTTACATCTAAAGGATATAATTGTACCTCACAAAGGTTAAAAATTATTTACTGGCTATATATGAAAAGAATTTCGCGTACGTGTAGGATAATTATGGTACGTCTGGCAACGCTGCGAGTCCCTGCCGACTTCGTGGAAAACACCGTATTTCACAAAATACCGCCAGTTGCGCATGCAGTCAATATGGTTTAATATAACCATTCAGTACCCCTTCTTTAACAAAAACCCGTGGTCGTAGTAGGTTTCTCCCGGGCGGTTGGCCTTCTTTCGCCGAAAGAATTTTAATCCGTTTATTGTACTTATTTTTTAAGGAAGACCGTGGAAAAATAAGTCAGTTTTTTAAGCCTCGGCGTGTCGGCGAATAATTTTTTCGCGATTTCCATCAGCTGGTAGCTTACAATAGAATTATCTTCAGATTAACTAGCCAAAGCTTGAACGTTGTCCATTTCCAGAAATGGAATGTATTATCAAAGCGTACAATATAATTTGTTTACTTTTACAGCACGCGGAAAAATACTAGCCGATTCGCTAAAATTTATTATTTAATAGCTGGGGTACCCGGAATTTCGCGGGGAAATATGTCTTTTCGCGTGTTAGGCTAAAAAATTAAGAAACTCGGTCTTTTGGCTTAAACCAAAGCATAGTATCTTTTCAATAGCGGATATACCTAATTATTAAATTAAGGCAATTAATTTATTTTTTGTCAACCGTAGCCGTCGAAAACCACAGCCAGGGTACCATGTATACAAAATGTGGTCAACCTATGTGGAAAACTGTAGATTCGTATAGCGGACAAACATATATACAAACGAACATTCATTTTTATATATATAGAATTAACGATATTTAAATACGTTGGGAACCTTTTTATGACGCCTCGAAAATCGGGTAACGCTATGGGAAACGATTTGTTTTACCATCGCTGGGTGATTCTAAGTTGCACAAAGTTTACAGTTTTGAGAAGGAATAAAACCCATGATTCACTTTTCATCTACCCTTGTTTCTAACCGATTTATTTATGCGAGATCCTACTAAAATTTTATATAGAACCTTCTAGAAGGCCACTTCTCCTATTTTTCTTCAATTATTTATATATTATTATTAAATCTTAATTTTCCTCTCATACCGTTTCCTATTCGTTCAAAAGAAACCATAGAGTGCTTTTGTTTGATACGTTTTTGAAAACGTGTGAAGTTTTTACAGTGGCCGCTATCATGACACTTACCTTTTTTATCAATAGGTGAAGTACGTTGGTGACGTCATGAGTTTTGATTAATCGAAAGCACTCTACACCAAGTGCTTTCGGAACCATTTCTCGAAAATAAATTTTGAAATCTCAACCTTAGGTAGTTTATATTTGAACCTTCACCCAAATCTCAACATTGAATGGTTCGTATTCAAACCTGGATTGGTTCTATTCGAACCCTCTCTGGAATCTCAAACTTGAATGGTTCATTTTTGAACCTTCTCTGAAATGTCAACCTTTCATGGTTCGTATTCAAACCTGGATTGGTTCGTATCCGAACCATCTCTGGAATCTCAACCTTCAATGGTTCATTTTTGAACCTTCTCTGAAATCTCAAACTTCAATGGTTCGTTTCTGAAACTTCTCCGAAATCCCAACCTTAAATGGTTCGTTTCTGAACCATATCCAATATATGGACCTTATATGGTACAAACTTGATCCATTTTTGGAAATGAACCTTCAAAGGTTGAAGTTCGTACCTCTATTGTACCTTCTCCATTTACAGTGTAGCGTTCAAGTCTCAAATTCTAATCTAGCTACCTTCCAAAACGAATTAACGGTTCACTTTATGATGGCAAATTTTATGTTCGTATTCAACAATTCCTCATTATATTTCTAAATCAAGTTTGATTTTTCTTTTGAAAATATACGTGGCTTCAATAACAATTATTTTATCTTGACAGGAGAATGAAACGTTAGAGCGGAATAGAAAATTTCAATTTCCAATCCTGCTTCGAGTTTTATAGAAAAATCAATTGAAGATACGCGCTCGCAGTAGGAGATCATCAGTTCAATTACCCATCGGTTGTTAATACTTGACCAATTCATTGTGGGACACGGTATTCTGGAACAGCATTATGCCTTACCACTTCTACGATGGCTATAATTATTTCAAATCATTTGGTGTCTATTAATGGGTAACTGTACCTTTTGTCGGAACCAGGATGTAATTGGACGCGGGTGAATGAAATTGTTCTTAACATTTTTGGCGATATTTATACGTGTCCCTGAATTGAATTCTACAACGTGTTGTATTCGTATTAGTCTATTATCCAATGGATAATCCTACTTTCTGGCGGAATGGGTGGGACGATGACTCATAACTCTTCCTTTTCATAAATGTTAGTGGTTAACATAGTCTAGAACCAAATTTTAAATTAATCGCAATGTATCAACCTCGAAATTTTAAAACTTTGTGACCCAAGTATTTATGGTCTATAGTAATTTGAAAGGCAGATTTTAAAAGTTAATAAAGTTTGAGTTTGTATTCCGCGTTTTTCCCATTCCGCGCCGCCTTTATACATTTACATGTATGCTAACAGTGATGAGTAGATTTTTTGAAAACCCCTTCAAACTTTAAAAAGGTCTTTTCATTTCAGACACTATAAATATTACCAAAACGACTGTAGCCCTACCTAATCCAATTGTAATTTTTTTTTAATATTACTAAAAAGTCACGACCTTAGGCTGTTTATATAGATAATAGCTGAAATCATACGGACGGGGACATTGGAGACCCTAATGTAATTAAAATAATAACTTTAAAAATAAGAGGAAACCAAGATTTTCTATATTTTCTTTTAGTTGGTCGCGAATCCTACTTCATTTCAAAAGATTTCAGCGAACTGACGGCGGCCACAAAGTCATCCTATGGTCACATTGCCAGAACTCTTAAAGTTGGAAAAGATATATATTAAGACGACATAGTATAAGTCTATGGGCAAAACTACGGCGTAAAACCAAGTATCAGCCGCGTCTGTTATTACCAACTTTACTATAAATTACTTTTAAACTTTTATAAAAGTGGCGCGCCCAACCCACTGCGGAACCATTTTGCTTTATTTACACGAACTAGGCCTAAGCCTATAAAATACCAGTAACTTATTACCAATAAAAATATTTCTTAAAAAACGTCTTTTCTACACTTAAGCCTAATCAACATCCTGGTACCGAACGACGTAAAACTAGTTTTTCAACCAGTGTTGGGCACCGCTCATCTCATTGTGAGCGGATTTGTTATTATGAGCGAAAATGAGCGGTAAAATATCTTTTTAAAATGTTACCGCTCAAAAAAGAGCAGAAAGAGAGGAGTGCCGATTTTACCGCTCAAAAAAGAGCGGAAAGAAAGGAACGAAAATTATACCGCTCAAAAAAAAACAGCGCAAAGAGAGGAGAGCGAAAATTTTACCGCTTAAACTTCTGTCTTCTGGGTGTCCGATTTCAAAATAATTAACAATGGCAACGAGGGTTTTCGGTACGTGAAACTAGTACACGACAGTCCCTATACAGTGGCGTAACTAAACTTACGGTCGCCTGGGGCGAAAGACAAAACCTTAGCCCCCTCTCATACAATTATTATTAATTAATGAATAATAATTTGAATCACTTCAAGTATTAATTAATTAATTGACGAATTAATTCATTATTATGGCAAATGAACCACAAATATTATTTGCTTTGGTAATAAACATTGAAATTAATCTTAAGATTTTACTGAAAGTCTGAAATACAACGAATACAAATATTGTGATAATCTGTGACCGACCATTCAAAACGCGCCCTCCGCTCCTATAAGTTTGCACCTGGGGCAGCCGCCCTCTTCGCCCCCCTGGTAGATACGCTACTGCCCCTACATACCTAGGGATTGTGCACGAAAAACCTTTTCAATGTGACCGATGTAGTTACGAATCTGCACGAAAATCCCATTTTATTTCAACAAAAGAGCTCACACGGGCAAGAAACCACTTAGATTTCAAAAGCGAGATAAATTTGAATATTCACGAAAAATCGGGTCGCGCTCAGAGGGGAAAGCCACACAAGTGGCCAATTTGCGAACAGAACTTCACCACCTTAAAATTCATGGTCTTCCCGCAAACCGAAGTGGCGCTTCGACCTGTCACGAACCTGATCGACGACACCGAACTACCGGCTGTTTGAGACCTTGTCGTCAAACGGGAGTTTGTTCTACATCCGTGCAGCTACGACGAGTCAGAAATGAACAGATTTAATCTTTCACCGGAAAACGCTACTGCGCCCACATCGTACAACCCAAAGTTAAAGCAAGTAGCGCCTCCGATGAAAATCCCTCGACTACTTTTCCATATAAAAGGTAAACGACTCACTAAAGTAACGCCCCCTACCATTGCAGAATTTTTATATTTTAACATAACCACTCAAGTGACTCAACTAAATTGCCGATCTGTTTTCTTAAATCGTCTGTAACTTATATCTTTGCTGGAATAACCGTATCTCTGAGATCGTGGAAAAATGTATTAATTAAGGGCGCTGCTAGACTACTTGGCTCTTCAGAAGAATTCGTCAAGGGTGCTTCTAAAGCTTCCGCGCTTGGAATGGTTACGTTGTTCTTAATGTACTCATTCAAATACGTTCGCAAATAGTTGTTGTTATTTCTAGTATATAATGCACGACACACTTTCTGAAAATCTTTTATATGTACCCGCAAATCAGAGCTGAAGTCTTACCACAGATCGCAGTAAATTCCACAAGTGTAAAACTCAGCTAATCTCTAGAAGTCGTAATTGATGGCTCTTAACTTTTGACAGTTCTTTATTTTTCACTCGACGATCCTTGGAAACCAATTTTCCTTTATCCATTTCAGGAAACTTGAAAATTAAAATATAATTGTTATTTTCCGCCCGAGAGAGAAATCGACCTTAAAGACGAAGCTATGACGTAGAGGCTCAGCAATCAGTAGCGGCAGAGGGCCACATATTAACGAAATTAGTGGCGTCGTAGTTTTACTGGTAAGCCCAATTGGTCTTAAGAAATATCAATAGGCCTTTCCATAAAATATTTCTACGTTCATTAATTTTTTCCTACGTCACACACCACCAATTTCGTTAAATCTAAACAATAACGTTTTGCATTTTAGGGTAAGATTTCCCCAAACCTTTTACACGGAGCTCGGGTTAGGCAGACGACCCGAGGTGTTCCACACCGATTTTGTTCAAACTCGAGGGATTGGTAGACCTTCATGTAACTTGAAAAATCCTAAAGGGATTTTATTCAATGGGCAACGGTTTTGCCATGGCAACGAAAAATGTTTTTGACAACATAAAATGGAAATTTCCCCATTGAAAATAATATGGGATTTGGACCGATTCCAAGGGTCCCCCCCTGTGAAAATGTTTAAAAAAATTAAAACTAATTAAAATACCAAAATTAAACAATTGGTTGAAATTGCCGAAAAAAATCAAAATTGATCACATTTTGATCAATTTGAACTAAATGGGTGAAAATTAACCGATATGGCTAAAATTGGAAAAAATGTGAGAAAAAAATACAAACTTTGAAAAAATATTTCAAAATTTATTAAAATACTTTTTTTTTCAAAATTGAAAAATATTTATAAAATTACAATAAATATTGATCAAAAACAGTAGTTTCGATCAAAATTCATAGGAATTGACGGAAATTTATAAGTTGTGTAAAATTGGATTAATGTATAGATAAATTGCAATTTTTTTAAAAAAAAGTATTTATTTTGGTCAATTTGATCAAACTTGACCAAAATTGAAAAATAATAGATTTAAATTAGCCCAATTTTAAAGTTTTGTAAAAATTATATAAAAATAAACCAAATTCGACCATTTATCTCAAAATTGTTTGAAATATTTTTTTCAAAATTGAAAAATGTTAATAACACTGAAAAAAATTATGAAAATCAATAGTTTCGATCCAAAACGATCAAAATTGATAGGAATTGAGGGAAATTTATTTATATAGATAAATTGTAAGGCTGGGCGATTAGCATTTTTAGCCTATCGAGACGAATATCGAATACCCAATAAATTTCTAATCGAATACCGAGACGAATAGTAGTTTTTGAACCAAATACCAAATAGTTAGGCTTAGTACAAATATTACCTTATCGAATATTCGTCGAATAATAGGCCCGAATATTCGTCGAATACTATACCCAATATTCACCGAATACTATACCGAATATTCGCCGAATACTATACCGAATATTGACCCAAATATTTATCGAATAACAGATCTAATAGTCTAAATATTAAAAAAAAAATAATATCTAAATGGTAGAATTGTATCAGTGTACAGTACCATCCCAAAATAAAAAATATTTGATTTTAAAATATCACTAGAGTACAAATCTTTGGTACTACAATATTGAAGTATATATCGGTATTAAATAAGAAAATCACATTTTAACTTTTTAGGGTAATTTTTTTTCGCCGAATATCTTCCGAACATTCGCCGAATATCTTCCGAATATCTTCCGAACATTCGCCGAATATCTTCCGAACATTCGCCGAATATCTTCCGAACATTCGCCGAATATCTTCCGAACATTCGCCGAATATCTTCCGAATATTCGCCGAATATTTGCCGAATATCTTCCCGAATATTTTCCCGAATATTCGCTGAATATTTTCCGAATATTCGCCAAATATTTGCCGAATATTTAACGAATAATAATTACCAAATAATACAAATGCTATTCGATATTCGATCAAATACCAAAAAAGGCGTGAAGCGAATATCGAGACGAATAACGTCTCGATATTCGATCGAATTATTCGGTTAATTCGGTTATTCACCCAGCCTTACAAAAATTGCTTTTTTTTAAATTATATTCCAAATTTGTAAAATAATAGATCAAATTTAGCAAAATTTTTAAATTATTATTATTGTTATTATTATTGATTATTTTAAGAAACAGAGTAAAACGAAATTGTTTCATTCGTTGTTATTAACCGTTTCTCGGTTTTTCTAATCATTTGTTTTCCCATATTTTACCTTTTTAAGTACGTTATATTTACACAAACATATTTATATACAGTACTATAATAGTAATAAGGAAAGAAATTAGTTCGTCATTTCCGTTCCAACATGCTTTTTTACTAACAATTGTGAATTTAATTAAAAGTAACTTATTCGATGGTTTACTCAAGTATAACTGAAATATTTACGGGTTTACCCAATTTTATTTGAAATAATTAATAATTTTTCCCAATTTTACTTGAAGTAACTAATATTTATTGGTTTTACCCAAAATTTGTTCGCTTTCATCCGTATTTAATTGGAGGCATGCAAAATTACATGTAAAAGCCCAAAATCGCTGTCATTTGGGACATTTTTAGCGAAATCTCTTTATTTTACCCAATTTTAATTTAATTTTTTATTTTTCCCAATTTGGTTCAATTTTAGCGTAATTTCTTTATTTCACCCAATTTAATCAATGTGATTTGATATTAATAATTTTTAATGAATTTCACCCAATTTTATTACAAATAACTTATTTTCAAAGGTTTACCCAATTTAATCCAAATATTGAATTTTTAAAAGGTTTTCACCCAATTTTATTTGATATAAATAATTTTTATTGAATTTCATTTATTTTTTTATGTATTATTTATCAAGAAAATAAAATTTTAGAACTTTTAGAACCAAAAAAACTACGGATATAGATTGGAAATTAATGGGGTTTATAATCGAAACTACTTATTTTTTAAATTTTTTATACTTTTTTGTAACAAAATTTAAAGATTTTGCAAATTTGGAAAATAATTTAAAAAAGCAATTTTTCTATATAAATAAATTTCCATCAATTCCTATCAATTTTGATCGTTTTGGATCGAAACTATTGGTTTTGATAATTTTTTCAGTGTTATTAACATTTTTAAATTTTGAAAAATATATATTTCAAACAATTTTGAGGTAGTTGGTCGAATTTATTTTATTTTTATATGATTTTTACAAAACTTTAAAATTGGGCTAATTTAAATCTATTATTTTCCAATTTGGGTCCAGTTTGATCAAATTGACCACAATAAATGCTTTGTTTTTCAAAAAATCGCAGTTTATCTATACACTAATCCAATTTTACACAACTTATAAATTTCCGTCAATAGACGCTTCAATAAATAATCCTCCAAGGAAATCGCCAAGAAGTAATATTTCCGAGAGCCAGGACCTGCAAATCAATGTTTATATAGTGCTTGTTAAAATAATTTAAATTCTTCACCTTCATGGCAGCTACAAGCGTTACCCATGGCGTTCGTTCCCTTTTATCCAAGTAGCATTTTTGACATAATAAGGCTTGACAAAAACACGACGTTCGGTTTACAGGTGAAAAGTTTCCATTATTTCAACAAGCACTATATAATAAGTAACTTGCAGGTCCTGGCTCTCGGAAATATTACTCCCTGGCGATTTCCTTGGAGGATGATTTATTTAAGAGCCTATTCCTATGAATTTTGATCGAAACTACTGTTTTTTATCAATATTTTGAAATATTTTTTTCAATTTTGAAAAAAAATTATTTTAATCAATTTTGAAATATTTTTTTCAATTTTGAAAAAAATATTTTAATCAATTTTGAAATATTTTTTCAATTTTGAAAAAAAAAATATTTTAAATCAATTTGGAAATATTTTTTTCAATGTTTGTATTTTTTTATTTTTATCTCACATTTTTTTCAATTTAAGCCATATCGGTTCATTTTACCCATTTGGTTCAAATTGATCAAAATTTATCAATTTTGATTTTTTTCAGCAATTTTTATAAAATTTTTATAATTTTGGTATTTAAATTTTTTTCAATTTTTTTTAAATTTTTCACAGGGGGACCCGTGGAATCGGTCAAAATCTCATGCTATTTCCTTCTTCTAGAGGAGGCAAGGGCGCGAGCCAGGCCAATGGAAAATGTACGATACATTGTGTTTTTTTTATTAAATGTTATTGTTATTTATAATTACAATTTATAACTACACAAAAACCTCGTTTTTGGCGCTGCTTCAACTTGTTTTTGGTGCACGTATGCCGCTATGCGATTATGGTAAGTCACAAGTATCTTAGTGATAAAATTATTTTAGTAAACCTATTTATGAAATTACGGTTGTAGTGCAACCGTTCAACCTTGGATTAATAATAAAAGCTATTCATCCAAGGTTCAACGATGGCGTCGTAATTTTCGTCGAAACTAAACCTAGTAAGCCTATATATAAGGGACAAACAATAAGTTTTATGGGAACTTTAGAATATCAAATGCAAGTGCTTTCTTATAAAAATATTCTAAAAATGTCTAAAAAGCTTTATAGAGTTTTATGGTTTTATAGAATGCCTATGGTGCACTAATACATGCCATGGGTGGACTCTCTTGACCTAAATCAAGGCCCAGTATTCCTCTTTCCCCTACACCACCTTTCTAATACTGTAAGTAGTATTACGGTGCCTGGGTATACAAATCCACAAGTGTCTGTTTTCTATGTCTTGAAAAAAATCTACGATGGTGCCACCCCTCCCCCCAAAAATATTTGTCTGGAGCCGCCCCTGCATGAAGGTCTACCAATCCCCCGATTTTGAACAAAATCGGTGTGTAACACCTTGGGTCGTCTCCTTGTTAGTGACATCGGAGTTCAAACTGACTTTAATTTATTTTCGATACTAATTAAATGAATAATTATTGCAATACTCAAATCAAATCTGTAAAAGTATTGTTATTACCAAAAGTAGCATAAGACCCAAAAGTGTGTCAGCTGTACCTTCGCGCCTATTAAAATTTCTAGTGAACCTAGTCGCACTATAGACTACATAACCTACTAGTTGGAATAGTACTAGCAAACATTATATTTAGTCTATAGTCTGGCTCGATTTTCTCTCTTCGATTTACTCACCCATAGACACTCGGTGGCGCAGTTGTACCTCGATTTTAATGACGTATTTTCCAACCCCCCTTCGTTTACCTTTTTAACTTTGCGACAAACTCTCATTAACCGTTCTGACACACATTTGGGTCTGATGCTACTTTTTTTAATACTTAGATATTTATTAGGTAGTATTTTATAACAATATCACTTGGATTAATTTTAATCCGCCGTGTTTTGTAAATACTTACACTCGGTAGCAGACGACATACCGAGCGTAAAAACAAGGATTAATATATATAACGTTGAGCTATATCAACCTAGCAAAAACAGTGTTCCTTCCCCTCTTACCGTAACGAACATTTTATGGAAAGGTCTATTGAACGAACTCTATCCATTTTGCGATAAGACTCCCGCTACGGCCAATTTTTTTACGACGCCTACCAACGAATTGACTGTAAATTCGAAGAGCAGATGGTGAAGAGTCGTTATCTGGTGGATAAAATTGTATTAGGAGTACTTCCAGCCATTTTCACGGCGTTGTTCTCTCTAATATCTCAGGCGAAAGTGCCTTCTTTCGGGGCAGTACTGACATCTCTCGTTGGGCACTCTGGTTTAATTATCTGCAATTATTCCGCTCAGAGGTCGCGGCACTGCACAGCGCACAAACCCAACAAGTTGGCAAGCCAAAATATACCTCTCCTCGGTAGAATTGTCCCTAGTGGTATTAATTTCTCGAGATAACCCTTAAAGATATATCTCCGCAATTTAGAGTTATTTGTTAAAAATATTAACCCATTTCTATCCCGCCCGGTATAAAATTTTAATTATAATTAAAATAATTGAGACGAAACGACCAATTTTAATTTATTCAGAATATCATAAGTTAAGTAGTTGAATTACACCCTTTTACAGAACAAGTTTATCAGTTAAATATAATACGACGCAAATTTTAATGAAAGAAATATCTACAGAGGCTTTTTGGAATTACTCGCTTACGAAATACTTGCCGCATCTTTAACGCTCATTTTATTTCAACACTCGCCCTTGATGAAGATACCGTAGATATCTGGTAGTGGACGACTCGTTCACTTCCTGTTGACGTTGTGACGCATACCACATGAAAAAGACCAATGCCGTCCAATTTCCAATATCATATAATGACTCGCACACCCAAGAAATCATTGACTGCGTTAGAAATCGTAGATATCCAAATATCCACACCAAATGTATTTACAAGAAGCAAAAACCTTACCATCAACAAAGCACAGAGAGCCACTTGACTAACCGCCACCTCTTAAAGCAATTAACGTTAAATTATCTCCTTTGAATTAACAGAACTATATATAGGTCGTTAAGAAAGTGGACCGCCCACAGGGTCTACCCTTTAACCCTCTAATCTCGGCTGACTGCGCTAAAACAAGATTTAACCTTTAAAAAATACCAGATTAGGCCTTCATAAATTCATTAATAAAAAAAGACTTTATTACCTATTATGCTTACGATGCCTGTCTTAATTTCAGTGAATCTAAGCAGCTATCGGTGGTTCTGTGGTAGAGCGCTCGACTGCCAAGCCGAATGGTCTGGGTTCGAAACTTGGGTGGCGCATTTGTTTTTAATCAATAGAGAAACGCTAAATTAGAATTTCTTCGATGCAATAATTTCAATTTCAATTCTATTTCAATTAAACCAAAATTTCGTACTCTATTAAATACGCTTCCGATAAAGCTGAAGGTCTAATTTTCAATAAGGCGTAACAAGTGTCGGTGGTTCTGTGGTAGAACGTCCGCCTGTCAATCAGGAGGTCTCGGGTTCAAATCCCGCCCGATGCGATCGCAAATTGATACTAAGACGAATACCGTGTACAACTGGTGGAAACCCTGCCATTGGACGTTGAGAGGTAGCATTACACTCAGCACTTGGTCCGTCCCAAAGTCATAAAGAAGAAGTTGGAGAGAAAACGCCCATATAAACACAACAGACTCAACATGCACAACCATCAGAACACAAACACAACAAATTCAACACTCACAACCTACGCATAAACATTACAAAAACCGTAATACGCCAAACCGTCACGACGGTGAGCGAAAAAACACCATCCAAACCAAACCGCAAATGAATCCGTTAACGCTCACCGTCACACGGTGGTTTTGCCAACCCTTTGAGAAACTGCGTACGCAGTGATTACACTTTGCACCGAAAATGCGAACGCGTTCGCAGTCCTGACAGACAGACACACCCACAGACCCACCCACAGACCCACCCACAGACAGACACGGTCGTTGTATAACCCCTCCTAGGGGACTTTGTCCCCTCGGAGAGGTAAAAATGGAGACGAACATCGCTTTTACCTCCTAGTTTGGCCGGAAAAGAGGTACGCTCGGTGGTCCTTGTTTCTAAAACTCACTTGCACTTGGACTTGCCTGTTTTAAGCTAGTCACTTAAACACCCCACATTCCCACAACTTCTGATTATAGGAGGGCCACCAATAGTTATTTTTATAAATTCAGCTACGCTTGCCGAATTTGTTTTTATGTTGCTCTTACGTCACGAAGTCATAGCTTTATTAGAATAGTTTCGACACGCGCGGTTTGCACGCGCACGTGAAAATCCGAGGTTTCTCGCGCCCTAAGCGAGCTCTCGTAATATTACCAAAGTTAAAGTTGTGACGTAGTAGCTACATTTAAACAAGAAGGCCACGTTAATTTATAAAAACACCTATTTCTTAGCCTACCCGCTTAACGCCGCTACTCTCACGTCGTCAGTAATCATGAAAATAATGGCTTTGCTAAGTTGCGAGTTAGTGTAGACCGATCCAAAAATAACTAACACAGAAATAAACACGGAAAAAGTTAGCTTATATTTAAACACTTTTAGATAGCACAAATAAAACCTTTTTGGTCCAAAGGAATAAATGATTAAGGTCAATGGAGGTAAGTGTGATCAAAATATTTTTTGAAGTTTACTTGAAATTACTCCTAAACTAAACATAACATCCTCTTAACAATTGGTACCATTAATATGGCCACTTTATCCTGCACAACTACGCAATCAAATTTAATATCAAATAAATAGATATTTAAATATTAATTATTTAATTTAACTCTGTTACTGATCACATTTACCCCAAAATGTGGGTCAAATTGTGATAAAGGGGTGGGGTAATTGTGATAACGCAAAATCCTTGACCAATCGCAATGAAATAACATACAGAGGTTAAATATGGTGTCCTAATTAAGCTAAACTTAAGTACCCAGATGCTTATAAATCATCAGGCCCGTAACCAGAAAATTTTTGTTAAGGGGGCAGTAACTTTTTGTGAGGGGGCACATTTTTTTCGTTACCTAATTTCAAAAATTAACATAAGTGGCACCGTGAAATGTTTTTGGTGTTCAACAAAAAAAACCTTGCTTTCTGAAGCAGACCATTCTACAACTTGTATTTTATTAAGAAATAGTTAACTATAAATAACGATCTAAGCCTTAGACAAAGACAAGTGGTTCAAAACGAAAATTTAAACGAATAGAAGTTTAAAAAACTAATAAAGAGGAAGGGGTACAGAATATTCTTTGAGGGGGAATGGATTAAATTGAAGGGGCAGGTGGGGGCAAATAAAATTAACTTTTGAGGGGGCATCTTCCCCGAATGCCCCCCCCCCCTGGCTACGGGCCTGTCAATCATCCAATAAAAATCCAACTATCAAAAGAAACTGCTTTTAATAACGGATTACATGAAAATATATTTTCATTCCTAAGCTGCGGTGTCAGGGCTAGAGTGGGGTGGCGGATTAATTAGCCCTTTTGCCTCGCAGCCAGAGGAACCGGGTTCGATTCCAACTTGTTACAATGGGTGAAAACTCGGAACCCTTCCTTCTGCGTAGAGTTTGCAAGTACTCTCCTCATTGGAGTTGTTCGGTTTCCCCTTCCCATAAAGAGTTATAAAGGTTAACGGTAATTGTGAGTGAAAGGAGCTGTTGCCATGAATGGCTTGCCACCACAATCCCAAGCGTTGTAACACGGCCACCTGTTTAAGGTATTAAAAGTCGCTAGATGACTTGGGCCTAGCTAATTACTATTATTTGGTATAAACAACCTTAACTCCATGAACATTTAATAAAATAAGTAAATAAATAAAAGTTCTTACTTTAAAAATTATCTTTCAAATCTTTAATTGATGAATGAAATCAGAGTAATGTTGAGAATTATTTAAGAAAAAGTTCGTTTTCTAACTTGAAAGGAAAACTCGATAGAAACTTATTTAATTAAATATCAAAAAAAATAAAAAGTGGCAAATAAAGGTAGTTAAAAACGGCGTGAAAAAAAGTGAATTTTCCGGACAATTTCCAATTAATTTTTACGCTCGAGTATATAGGTAGAAGTCAATTTCGATGTTGATATATCGAGTAATTATTGTTTATAAGTTTAATACCTTAGTTTAATTTGGTAAAAGTGGTTCTTTAATGTTAGTGGAGTGATTAGGTGGACTCCTTTCAATGTTTAGTTGGATTTTATTGGAATAATATTTTATTCCTTTGTGGCCTGAGGATAGGTTTTTTCAAAGCTTTTATTAATTAATTATCCGTTACGCAACAACTGTTGTTTACAAGTCATTGGATCAAGTATCCGTATTAGACAATTTGGTAGCGATATAATTCCCGTTTTGATGTAAAAGATGTTTTTAATCAATACTTTTCTGTAGTTTAGATATTGTACTCTCCGATTTTCGTTCTAATTGACTGTGTCTTTACTCTCCGATGGAATTGAAAACAGGAGTCTGGAGAGCGACGTGGGAAAGTTTTATTCTAAATTGGGAGTTTTAATTCTTTAGAACCGCATTTGACATGTAGTTTTATTCTAAATTGGGAGTTTTAATTCTTTAGAACCGCATTTGACATGTAGTCTTCTTAAACAGGAATTGAGTTCTTAAAGGACCGATCGGAAGGAAAACCCTTTCATTTTGTTCAAATTAAACTGAATACTTAAATGAGAAAAATAAGCAAGCAATTTCGTTCAATTTATGAACAATGTCTGAAAAAATAAAAAAAGGCAAAACGTAATCAAAAAAGGCAAAACGTGTTGGAATATGTCTTAATTAGTTGGGAACAAATAAAAAAATGAGATTAAAATGACAGGAAAACCACTTATTTCGTATGTTGGGTCTCTAAAATTTACAAGTTTTGTTTTTCAGAACCGCATTCAACCTTGACAAGAGTGTTCGTGTTATCCCCATTTGGCCGATATCTTAACTCTTCTAACTTGACAACTGACGGAACACCAACAAGCTCCATGATGTCATAAATAGGCTCTAGTTTGATGGCGCTGACATCGACTGAAAGGCATTCTACCACTTCCTTCTTAACGGGTAGGGTCACGGTTGGGTCCGCGTCAGGGTCGGACACTTTGGGTTGTACGACGTAAGTGGGGACGTTGTTTTCGGTTCTAGCTTCAAACTGTTCATTTGTGACGCGTCGTAGCTGAACCGAGCAAGACCCAATTCCCCATTGACGGCATAGACTCTTGATCAGCCGTGGTTGTGAAGATTGGTTTTCAGAGAGACCATGGATTCGAGGGTGATCTCGGAGGTTTCTTTTCGTGGCGAGGTTCTGGTCGTAAATTCGGCACTTGTGTGAGCCTGCCCTCTGAGCGTGACGCGATTTTTCGCGGTTAATAAAATTTATCGGGTGTCTGGCCCGGTATCCGCGCTGTGTACATCCAGAAGGTTCCTCTCTCGAGTGAGTTCTTTTGTGGGAAATCAAATCGCGTTTCCGTGAAGATGCGTATTTACATTGGTCACATTGAAAGGGTTTTTCGCCCGTGTGAGTTTTTTTGTGTGAAATCAAATGGGTTTTCTGTGCAAATGCGTAACTACATTGGTCACATTGAAAGGGTTTTTCACCCGTGTGAGTTCTTTTGTGAGAAGTCAATTGACCCTTTCGTGCAGATGCGTATTTACATTGGTCACATTGAAAGGGTTTTTCACCCGTGTGAGTTTTTTTGTGTGAAATCAAATGGGTTTTCTGTGCAAATGCGTAACTACATTGGTCACATTGAAAGGGTTTTTCGCCCGTGTGAGTTCTTTTGTGGGAAATCAAATCGCGATGCCGTGAAGATGCGTATTTACATTGGTCACATTGAAAGGGTTTTTCGCCCGTGTGGTTTCTTTTGTGGTCACTCAGTTGGCTGTTTTGTGCAGATGCGTAACTACACTGGTCACAATGAAAGGGTTTTTCGCCCGTGTGAATTCTTTTGTGGGAAATCATATTGGTTTTTCGTGCAGATGCGTATTTACATTGGTCACATTGAAAAGGTTTCTCGCCTGTATGTTTTCTTTTGTGAACATTTAAATGGCCCTTTTGGTTCGTGGCATAGACGCACTCGGTGCACTTGTGTTTCTTCCCTTCGCGGCTGCTCATTTTGATAGTTTCAAGCTGGAAGTTCTGCGCGAAGTCTCTTTTGGTTGATGAATCTGTCTCACTGCTACGATTGGGAGGGTTTGTAGCGTTGCTTTTAAGGCCAAAACAAAATCAAATTCCAAGAATAGCAATCACGAAATGGATTCGGCGGCCACCCCTCTTGAAAGTGACGAATGAAATAAAATATTGTTGACTAACATCAGAGTAACCAGGGAAATGCATTGGAAATTTAAAGGAAAATAACGGAAACAAAATATGCTAAATAACTAATCTTTCTCGATAGAGTAACCCACTCACATAGAGTGCAAGGCTATCAGAGAAACTTGTGAAACCTTTTTGTACGCAACGTCTGGTTTTCGAGGTATAAAATTAATAAGTTGACCTAAAATAAATGTACAATATCTGGTTAAAAAAGTAAGTTTATACTGTAAAAAATTTAAAAACTACACCATCGCTCTTCGCACTATATTTAATCACGCCTCGAAAACAAGTTAGCCCGTTAGGATTAATGTTTCATGAGCTTTGAAAGAGCTTTGCACTCTATGCGAGTTGTTTACTTTATGGCTCTCTCCTTCAATTTCAAATTGAGAAAGACACCAGTCGTTATATTTTGATAACATTTACCGCATTTTAGAATGGCTAAATGAGTGCCTTGGGGTCAGCATTTTTGCAAAATTAGCTCGCGGTTTGTGTAATTTTTGGTTTTGTATCACAGTGCGTAGTATTGGGTGAAGACTCTTTGAACCAGGCCTTGGTTAGGAAATTATTTAAATAAGATTGTAGATGCCTTTTAACTGTTTATGCCAAGTTTGTAATAATTTCAAACATTAAAAGTTTAAAATCGGTGGTAATTTGATTATACCTTTTAACGTTAATTTAATCATTATCTTAATTTTAGCAATGTAATAGTACCAATTCAAATATTCGTCCTCTTGTACTCGGTTCCACCCAATATTTTCCGTATTTTTCCGAAAAAAATAAAAAAATCATTCCATTATAAGTCTAATATTAGATTAATTACATTTCATCGGTTTTCTATTGTACCGCAAAGAAAATAGGTTCCATAGTGGTTTAGGTGCATCGGTTTTATCGGAAACGTGTTGAAGTTTTAAAGGAACGATTTTATCGTGACCGAGGTTTAGCTTAATATACTTAAATGATTTTAATCAAATCTAATAATGGTTATATGGATCCTTATAATAGAAGAAAATTAATTGAAAGTATTACGCCTACCTTTATTATTATAATATGGAATATTTTAAAGTACAAGAGGTATTTCTTTTATGAATTACGAGTAAATTTATTTGTGGAGTAACTTAATATTTTCACAGCCGTCAGGTCCAAGGTTCACCAGCGTCAATCTGCCAGAACGAAAATTCTAAAAGTACATTTGTGACTACAGTAGGAAACGCGACGAAAGAATAGGAATGTTGGTCTATACTACAGAAATACGAATTTAACAGTTTTATCCCATTTCTTATCGATTGATATAATTGCGCAAATACGACACGGCAGAACTAGTTGTAATTAACCGTAATAATGCTTCGTTAAAATATCTATCGATTGATATAACATATAGACGTGTACGTCATAAACAACCTTTATTATTAATTTTTAAACATTATCGTATTTCGAGTTTAAGGGCGTTATTTACCGTTCTCTAATGTTTACGTTCCGACCGAATAGCGCAAATACAACATGGCAGAACTAATTGTAATTAACCTTACTAATACTTCGTTAGATTATCTATCGATTGATATAACATATAGACGTGTACGTCCTAAACAACGTTTATTATTAATTTCTAAACATTACTGTATTTCGAGTTTAAGGGCGTTATTTACCGTTCTCTAATGTTAAGGTTCCGGTCGAATTGCGGAAATATGACACGGCAAAACTAATTGTAATTAACCTTAATAATACTACGTTAAAGTATCTATCGATTGATATAACATATAGACGTGTACGTCCTAAAACACTTTAATTATTAATTTCTAAACATTACCGTATTTCGAGTTTAAGGGCGTTATTTACCGTTCTCTAATATTGATGTTCCGGCCGAATTGCGGAAATATGACACGGCAAAACTAATTGTAATTAACGTTAATAATACTACGTTAAATTATCTATCGAGTGATATAACATATAGACGTGTACGTCCTAAAACACTTTAATTATTAATTTCTAAACATTACCGTATTTCGAGTTTAAGGGCGTTATTTACCGTTCTCTAATGTTAACGTTCCGGTCAAATTGCGGAAATATGACAAGGCAGAACTAATTGTTATTAACGTTAATAATACTACGTTAAATTGTAGAACTAAATCTTAGTTTCATAACAATTGAATAGAATTTTTATTGCATTTTTATAAATATATTTTGATGTGAGTTACATGCAATTATTTATTTTGTTTTCTTCATTCGGAATGTTCCTATCTTGCCTATGTGTCCTGTTCTTTTTTCACCAAGGAATTCTGAAATATAAATTTTATCATTTTTAAATTATTTTTTAAGCAATGAATTGTTTTATTTTGAAATAGAAGGCTCACCTTGATTGCTTTTTACCTCTCCGAGGGAACTTTGTACCCTAGGAGGGGTTATACAACCACCGTGTCTGTCTGTCAGTCTGTCTGTCAGGCCGGCGCATTTTCGGGGCAAAGGGTAATCACTGCGTACCCAGTTTCTTAGAATCAGGGAAAAGGTTTTTCCAAAAGCGCCCTCTTTTTGTCATTGGGTGTAGTATAATTTTTTAATCGGCCGTGATTCGAACCCGAGCCCTTATGCACGAGAGGTGAGCGTTCTACCGCAGAACTAACGTGAAAATTAGATCACGATTACGAGTTCTTTTAGTGAAGACTCTATTAAAAAGTGAAATAATGTATTTAAAATAAAGGAATGTTTCACGTTAAACTAACTTTAAACCAATTAGTTTCGCTTTTATATCGAGTTAAATTATAATAATACGTTTTATCGTAACACTATAATTTTCTTTGATATTAAAAGTTACTGATGGCGCACGCCGCGTAAAGGCTTGGTTTTTGTGGCCTGTAGAAATGTTGAGAAAAATATCTTGATTGCCATTGAATTTTAATCAATATTTCTACAGATATGTTAGGTTCTGTTTTTTTTGAGACAGAATATAACATATCCCCTCCCAACCCATGAATTCTAAAGATGTTTCCTAGAAGCCTGTCACATCCGTGACATTTGTTGAGAAGCATGTCGCCTCTGTGGGTTTTGTTGAGAAGCATGTCGCCTCTGTGGGTTTAATTGAGAAGCATGTCGCCTCTGTGAGTTTAATTCAGAAGCATGTCGCCTCTGTGAGTTTAATTGAGAAGCATGTCGCCTCTGTGGGTTTTGTTGAGAAGCATGTCGCCTCTGTGGGTTTAATTGAGAAGCATGTCGCCTCTGTGAGTTTAATTGAGAAGCATGTCGCCTCTGTGGGTTTAATTGAGAAGCATGTCGCCTCTGTGGGTTTAATTGAGAAGCATGTCGCCTCTGTGAGTTTAATTGAGAAGCATGTCGCCTCTATAGATGGTGCCGGAGACATATGTCGGTCGATTAGCCAAGAAATCTATACCCCTCTATAATATTATGTGTGATTTTCAGTATGCAACACCTACCACCCATTTATTGGAAAGGTTCCGTCGTTAGTCGTTACGCTTGAAAACAAGTGATTTCGGGGTGCTTTCGCGACGAAGCCGTCCTTTTCTCGTGCCAGTCTGACAAAGAACTCGCGTTTCCATTTTTAGACCACCTGAGATCTAGGTCAGTTTGGGGGGTCGAAAAGCCGAAACGAGAGATCGTTGTCAAACTTTCATGCGAAGGTGACTTTTTCCAAGCGAAAGCACAGAGAAAAAACTGGTGCCTCAAACCAGTGAAATTGATCAAAATTATTTCATTTGTATATTTTCTATTTCTGATTGAAAGTTAGCGCGAAATTTCGAAATATCGTTACTAGTTTTGTTAATTTGGCCCGATACATTTTTACCTCTCCGAGGGGACAAAGTCCCCTAGGAGGGGTTATACAACGACCGTGTCTGTCTGTGGGTCTGTGGGTGGGTCTGTGGGTGTGTCTGTGGGTGTGTCTGTCTGTCAGGACTGCGAACGCATTTTCGGTGCAAAGTGTAATCACTGCGTACGCAGTTTCTCAAAGGGTTGGCAAAACCCGTGTGACGGTGAGCGTTTGGTTTGGATGGTGTTTTTTCGCTCACCGTCGTGACGGTTTGGTGTATTACGTTTTTGTAATGTGTATGCGTAGGTTGTGAGTGTTGAATTTGCTGTGTTTGTGTTCTGATGGTTGTGCATGTTGAGTCTGTTGTGTTTATATGGGCGTTTTCTCTCCAACTTCTTCTTAATGACTTTGGGACGGACCGAGTGCTGAGTGTAATGCTACCTCTCAACGTCCAATGGCAGGGTTTCCACCAGTTGTACACGGTATTCGTCTTAGTATCAATTTGCGATCGCATCGGGCGGGATTTGAACCCGAGACCTCCTGCTTGACAGGCGGACGTTCTACCACAGAACCACCGACACTTGTTACGCCTTATTGAAAATTAGACCTTCAGCTTTATCGGAAGCGTATTTAATAGAGTACGAAATTTTGGTTTCATTGAAATAGAATTGAAATTGAAATTATTGCATCGAAGAAATTCTAATTTAGCGTTTCTCTATTGATTAAAAACAAATGCGCCACCCAGGTTTCGAACCCAGACCATTCGGCTTGGCAGTCGAGCGCTCTACCACAGAACCACCGATAGCGGCTTAGATTCACTGAAATTAAGACAGGCATCGTAAGCATAATAGGTAATAAAGTCTTTTTTTATTAATGAATTTATGAAGGCCTAATCTGGTATTTTTTAAAGGTTAAATCTTGTTTTAGCGCAATCAGCCGAGATTAGAGGGTTAAAGGGTAGACCCTGTGGGTGGTCCACTTTCTTAACGACCTATATATAGTTCTGTTAATTCAAAGGAGATAATTTAACGTTAATTGCTTTAAGAGGTGGCGGTTAGTCAAGTGGCTCTCTGTGCTTTGTTGATGGTAAGGTTTTTGCTTCTTGTAAATACATTTGGTGTGGATATTTGGATATCTACGATTTCTAACGCAGTCAATGATTTCCTGGGTGTGCGAGTCATTATATGATATTGGAAATTGGACGGCATTGGTCTTTTTCATGTGGTATGCGTCACAACGTCAACAGGAAGTGAACGAGTCGTCCACTACCAGATATCTACGGTATCTTCATCAAGGGCGAGTGTTGAAATAAAATGAGCGTTAAAGATGCGGCAAGTATTTCGTAAGCGAGTAATTCCAAAAAGCCTCTGTAGATATTTCTTTCATTAAAATTTGCTTCGTATTATATTTAACTGATAAACTTGTTCTGTAAAAGGGTTTAATTCAATTGTGCATTGTTATAGTACGTCTAACTTACTGTTGTAACTACTTAACTTATGATATTCTGAATAAATTAAAATTGGTCGTTCGTCTCAATTATTTTAATTATAATTAAAATTTTATACCGGGCGGGATAGAAATGGGTTAATATTTTTAACAAATAACTCTAAATTGCGGAGATATATCTTTAAGGGTTATCTCGAGAAATTAATACCACTAGGGACAATTCTACCGAGGAGAGGTATATTTTGGCTTGCCAACTTGTCTGATAGGCATTTAGCGTATAGGTAAATAGCAGGTCTGCAGTTGTAGAAAAAAGGTTGACAGGAGAAGTTAATGTTCGACACCGTTATCCACTTGGCTGGCGTAAGTTTAAAATGTTTTTGAACGCAAGTGAAATAACGAACCAATTGATCTACCTCATTTCGATGTTTTCCTTTATAAGGAGCTCTTTCTTCGTCGATTAAGTAGTCGTATTCGCAATACGAGTCGTAAACTGTAATTTTGTATACATCTTTTTCGATCAATTACACTGTGGCCAGAAAGAAATGATTTTTTTAACCATAACAGGAATAAACGTTACATCTCTCGTCTTCAATTTGTTAATCTTCTTTAAAAAACACTTTAAATAAAAGTTTAATTGATTTTCTGAAAGTGTGTTTAAATCGTCTATAAACTTCGCTATGGTAGTGTAAAAATTAGTTTTTAAATATTGATTCTTTGAATAGCGCGCTCTTATAGTTTGAAAATAACCGTTTACCATAAATTCGGTAAAACATTTATTAGACGTGATTTTAGCTAATTGCTTTTTGCCTAAACGGAATGGTTTTTCCCCACCAGTTTCGTCGTCGGTGTTGTCGTCTAAGTCAGAATCTAAATCCATATGTTCCGTGTTTTCATGTACCACCAGCGTAGAGGAATTATTTTCGGATTCGGAAATCTCCTCTCCCGATTCGTAAATTTTCTTTTCAGTTATTTCTGAATCAGGAAAGTCATTTACCCTTTCGGGTAATTCCTTTCCGGATTCAAAAATTTTCTCTGTGAAAATTTCCTTTTCGGATTCGGAAATTTGTTCCTCCGTAAATACAGTTTTCTTTAGAATGATTTTAGCCAATTTTTTTAAAGAGTTGTTAAACTATTATCATTTATTCTTTTAGAACCCTTTCTCACACTCCTTTGCAAAATGTCGCCCAATGGTTTTACCGGCTTACTTTGATATCCCCTTAAATTCTTCACAACGATGTCCGATTCCCCCCGTTCGTGTTGTGGCGTATGCTTAAATTTTTCCTCTAGTTGTTCGAATGGTCTCTTTCTGTTTTTATTTGGAATTACTTTCCTAGAGAGTTTAAGATATTCTAAGTATAAATTATGATTAAATTCGTTTAATTTTGAAACAAGCGCGTCTACGCGTAACCGATTGTAACACAGTGCCTGACTTTTTAAAACTTTGTTGTAGCCCTCGATGTGCCCCTGGGTGGTTGCTTCTTGGTCTATGTAATTAACTTGCCCTTTTAAAAAACCATTTTGAGGATTATATGACGACGGAACCTCTCCCAGAAAGTGTCTACTTAAATCCCCCGTTAAAACCCTGGTCCATAAAACAAAAGTAGGAAAATAATTTTTTTGCATATATTCGAAATATCTGATACCGTAACTAGGATTATCGACCATGTCATTAGCTGTCACGTGTTTCTGGATGTCAGCGCGTACCGTTTCTACAATTTTGTCGGACATAACTTTAAAAAATTTGTTACTTCCTCCCCGCAACCCAAACTCCTCTTCGTTTTTCGGATAACGCGGCTTAGCGGTGTCACTAGCTTCAGCTAAAACCTCTTCAGATACTACAATTAAATCGCTGTCTACGTAATCGGCTATCAAAAGATCATTACGCGGAACTTGGGATCCAGTCGCGTCACCTAATACGTTCACTAAAACCGACATTTTCGCAAGATGTTCTTCGTAAAACGCGTTTCGTTTTTCTGATAGTAATAAAACAGCTAAACTATACACTGTAAATGAAAAAGGTTCAAAGGTGGTTTAAATTTCAACCATTTAAGGTTAAGTGCTAAAAATGGTTCAAATGTAACATCTTTAAGGTTTAGATTTTCAAAAAGGTTCAAATGCCAACCATCTAAGGTGCAGATGTCAAAAAAGGCTCAGAGGGGGTTCAAATACCAATCATCTAAGGTGCAGAAGACAGGTAAGGTTCAAATACCAACCATATAAGGTGTATAAAATAGAAAAGGTTCAGAGGGGTTTAAATACCAACCATTTATAGTGCACATGTCAAAAAGGGTTCAGATAAGGTTTAGATAATTAAAGGGTTGCTTTTGGCTAGAGGTTCAGAAGGGTTGAAAAAAAAAGCAGTTAAAGATAAATTCTATAACTTGCTTTCAAGGGATGGACTATGTCTTTTAAGAGGGGTTTTACAATCACCGTGTCTGTGGGTCTGTCTTTCTGAATAGGTGTTTCTATAAAATAAATCAATAAAACAATTGAATGTATAAAATGTTTTTCCCCGCGTCACGATCTTAAGCTTTTTAGTGCTTTATTGGCACGCGCGTTTCGCACGTCGACTTCGAAAACCAAAATCTTTATTGATTCGAGCGCGCGCTATCTATCTTTAATAACTATAGCTAGTGACGTAGAAAAACATTTACACGTGACCTCCCTTATTTTATAGAAACACCTATTGCGAACGCGTACGCATTTTCGGGGCAAAGTGTAATCACTGAGTTCGCAGTTGCTTGGAATTAGGGAAAAGGTTTTAAAAAAGAGTCCACTTTCTGTCATTGGGTGTAGTATAGCGTTTATGTTAATAAATATTTGTATCGGCTAGGATTCGAACCCGACACCAATTGCATGCCAGGCGAGCTTTCTACCACAGAACCACTGACACATGTTACGTTTTCAGAAAATTAGAAACTCTTCCGAGGAAAGCTACATTATACCCCATGTTCTTGAACACGTAGGTGAACATACAAATACCGAAATAGTTGGGGAGACCTACCTTTAACAAAACCTAAAATGCGGTTATTCGGGAAATATGCCGTCATTAAAAATAAATTGAAATTAAAACAAGTTGGCAAGTCAAAATATACCTCTCCTTTAATTTTTTGTATCCGTGGTTCTGCGGTCGAACGCACACTCGTCGTGCAAGAGTATGGCACGCCATTTAGGTCAAAATTAAAAAATATCGAAAAAATATTATGGCGCGTGTGAAAGAGTATTTCTGTGCGTGAAAGAGTATTTCTGTTCGTGAAAGATATGGCACGCCATTTAGATCAAAATTAAAAAATATCGATAAAATATTTTGGCTTGTATGAAAGAGTATTTCTGTGCGTGAAACAGTATTTCTGTGTGTGAGAAAAGTATTTATGTGTGTGATAAAAGTATTTCTGTGTGAGAAAAGTATTTCTGTGTGTGAAAAAAAGTATTTATTATAAAAATATTTGCAAAAAATTTTGCGGAAAAAATAAACATAAATGGCACTCTCTGCATAATAGTAAAAGAAGTCATGGACGATCTATGCTATAAAGGGACTTAGTGGTAAGCTTTATCAAAATTGGGATTCGACAATCGATAATAGCACAGAAATACTTTTGTCACACCGAAATACTTTTTTCACACAGCGAAATATTTTTTTCACACAGAAATACTCTTGCACACAAATATATTTTTACTCACAAAAATATATTTTTTCTCACACAAATATATTTTTTCACACACAGAAATATTTTTTCACACACAGAAATATTTTTTCACACACATTTGTTTTTGTGTAAAATTAGAAAATATATCAACTATTACCTTTTTTTTAAAAATAAACGGCTATATTTTTAACTTTTTTTGGGAAAATGAGGAAGATTTCAATTTTTATTAATTTTGACCTGAATGGCGTGCCATACAAGAGGGCTCGGGTTCGAATCCCGGCCGATACTATATAAAAAGTTTTACTACACCCAATGACAAAAAGAGGGCACATTTGGAAAAACATTTTCCCTAATTCTAAGAAACTGCTTACGCAGCGATTATACTTTGCTCCGAAAATGCGAACGCGTTCGCAGCCCAGACAGACACACACACACACACACATACACACACTCACAGACACACCGACAGACACGGTGATTGTAATACCCCTCCTAGGGGACATAGTCCCCTCGGAGAGGTAATGAGAAGTTAAAGTGGGAACGTTAACTATAAATAGGCAAGCCAACGCGAAAGTATAATTTTTATCCGAACAATTAAAATGAAAACTTTAATATTTATTTTGCAATGAATCTATAAATATGCTATTTTATATAGACTAAAAATTGCTGAGTTTCCATTGTAGTTTTTACCTCTCTGAGGGTACTTTGTACCCTGGAGGTGTTAAACAATCCCCGTGTCTGTGTGTGGGTGTGTCTGACCGGCGAACGCGTACGCATTTGTGTAGCAAAGTGTAATCACTGCGTACGCAGCTTCTAGGAATTTAAAGGTTGGCAAAACCACCGTGTGACGGTGAGCGTTAACGGATAAATTTGCGGTTGCGTCGGGTTTGGTTTTGTTTTTTTCGCTAATGCTCACCGTCACGACGGTTTCAACTCTGTTAGATTTTAAATTTCGTTATTGTAAGGTTCATGTGTAGCGTGGGAATGTTGAGTTTGTGCTATTGCGGTTATGGGCGTTGAGTGTGTGTGCGTTTTCTATGTAAGTCTTAGCTCCTACTTCTTTGGGACAAACCGAGTGCTGCGTGTTACGCAACCTCTCAGGATTTCCACCATTTGTTTAAGGTAATCGTCTAAGTTTCAATTTGCGATAGCATCGGGCGGGATTAGAACCCGACTGCTCCTGAATGACAGGCGAATGTTCTACCACGGAACCACCGAGACTTACTACGCTTCATCGAAAATGAGACCTTCAGCTTTATCGGAAGCGTATATTACTAATTAATAGAGTAATAAATATTGATTTATTTATATTTAAATAGAAGGAGATTTCATGTTAAACGTAAAATTATTTATTTTATATTATTTAAGTATTAAAGTAATATTCTGCCGTGCCCGGGAATCGAACCCGGGTTTTTCGGTTAGTTAACGGACATCTTACCGTTCAGCACGTGGGTTTTTTCAAATTTTACGATATTTTCTTCAAGGGCGAATGTTAAATTAAAAAGAAAAGTGCTTTCAAGCGATAAAAACAAATACCTCTATAAATGTTTCGCTTATTAAAAATATTACTTTCTATTATATTTATCGGTTTTTTGAAATGTCAATTTCTTATTTTTGCTAATTCGATATTTTAATACTGTAGGTATATGGATTGATTTTGGATTCATTTGTTACTTGGTTGGCTAATTATTATATATTTTTGTAATGGTGAATTTACTTGTATTATGTCGTTTTCACTGCAACTACTTAATTTATAATATTCTGAATAAATTATAATTTGTTGTTTCGTCTCAATTATTTTAATTATAATTAAAATTTTATACCGGGCGGGATAAAACTGGGATTACGGTTTTAGTAAATAACTCGGAATTGCGGAGATCTATCTTTAAGGGTCATCTCGAGAAATTAATACCACTAGGGACAATTCTTCCGAGGAGAGGTATATTTTGGCTTGCCAACTTGTTAACGTTTTAATTTGATAGTATGTCTCTGGTGTAACGAATCCCGACTAATGTGTGACAACTTGGATTAAATACTTCAGTGGTGGAAAATCGTGAGCTAATAGCCCTCTATTGGCTAAAATTCCTCGTTTTGGCTGAACTGGAATATCCCTATGTGTTAATTACTCTCTGCGCAAGATCTTTCCTGAGCAAAAGTAGCGGTACCATAGACGTAATAAAGAAATAGACCCAAGATTGTACGGGTGGTGAATACGGAAGCGACGCCAAGCGTTTTCTTCCTAGGGTACTACGGTTAAGCTAGGAGCAACAAACACAACACCCCACACAAGGAGAACGCAACCCGTCAAAAGTCGTGGATTTTCTTGTGTAGGTTTTTCATTGGCTAGACGCTTTAGCGCCTGCTGCCGTCGGAAGGGGAAAATTCGGAAATTGTCTTCCCCCCGCCCGTAAAACGTTCAGCGTAAAGGCTTGTGACGCTCGTCCAATGAAATTCGTACACAACCCTTCGTTAGCGTGTTTAAAGGCTAGCTGCGTTCTCCTTGTGTTTGTTCCTCCTAGGTGAGGTAAAAAAAAATCATCGCGTGATTTTAAACTCGATTAATATTGTTAAGCGTTAGGTGGCGCCTTACACGTAGTACACCAGGAATACGGGCTAGGTTTGTAGACGTTGATACGAGGTTGTCTGCTAGAATGGGGTGGCGGAGTGGTTAGCACTTTCACCTCTCAGCAAGAGGAGCCGGGTTCGATCCCAGCTTGTGGCACTGGGTGAACACTCGGAACAACTCCTTCTGCGTAGAGTTTGCAAGTTCTCTCCCCACTGGTTTAAGGGGTTTTCCCTCGAGATCTTCGGTTTCCCTTTCCACAAAAACGTGTTGAGGTTAACGGTAATAGTTAGTGTAGGGAGTTGTTGGCTCGAACGCGTGGCATGCAGGGCTTGCCACCACCCTCCTACGCATTGTAACCCGGCCACCTGAATTAAAGGCTTTAAAAGTCGCTCGATGACTTAGGCCTAAGGTGGTGCCTTGGGTATTAGCCTAGCTGATTATTATTATTATTATTATCGCTCCCGTATATTTCAGGCGAATAAGACCAAGGTGGAATAAGACTACGTGTAAGGTATCTATTTCTTTAATATATCTATGAGCGGTACCCGACGCTCCCATGGTTGGCACGCCCCTGATGACATCTGCGTGTTTACCAGGAAGTGTTGAAATGGAACTTCGAATATGGGTTTTTTTGCTGTATTTTTTGAAAGAAGATTGAAACCAAATTTAATTTTACCTAGGACGTAAGTAATTAAAAACATAAGCGTTACCGCCGAATTGCTTATTACGTATGTACACTAAACCCACAAATTATTTCCCTACGATTTCTTCATACACGGGGGGTGGAACAAGTCCTCTCGTCTCGTGTTACACACGATGGATTTAAAAAACTAAGGATGTTCAGCAGAGCTTAAAACATTAAAAAATACCTATCCCGAACGTAATCTTTGATGCGTCACACGTGAACAAGAAGGATCAGTGAAGGAGTGGAAATGTAAGCGCGCGCGGAGTTTCGAGCGAAATTCCAAACAACGGGAGAGAACGGTTTCGACAATATCTTGGTAAAGTTTAATCACGTGAGACCAGCGTCATCGTATTAGTAGTAGCGTAAGACTATCAAGATCCCCTAAGTTTGAAACTAAAGGTATTTTAACATTACGCTAATGACTAGACAAACTGACATCATGAATCCGCCTGCCGGTTAAAATCTTAAACTTGTGCAGAAATCCCCCAATGCATGCTACCAGAAACTACTTCTTAGATGACAAGAAGCTTAAGGGGGGGGGGAAGGGAGGGGATAGAAGTGATTTTCTCTTTTTATCCACCAGGTAGCGTAGATCCTAATTTTGGTTTATCTCGCGCTTGTCTAGTGCTGGATACATGAACCCTTATGCGCAATTCAAACTTAGGGGTCTTGACAGTCTTATGTTAGTAGAGATTCGTTTCTTTTACGTGACAAGAGTTTACCAAGAAACCACCTTTCCTGAATCTACCCCCTTTTTCCCATAGAGGGAGTTATAGCTGAATGTACGGGAATGACGTGACTTAGGCTAGAGCACGACGTGAAGTATTGATGCCGTGAATAAACGAAAGGTGGCCCCATATTTAGAATTATTTTTCCATTTGCCGCAGTAAAAGAGGGGGGGGGGGTTGGGAAAGGGATGACATAGACAAGTTTGGGACACCTAGCTACACTTCATTTAGTAGAGATAGCTATCTCTGTTGAACATACTTAGTTTTTTAGACCATGTACACACCAACGAGGGTGGATAGGGTCATGACGCTCGCGGAAGAAGCACGACAACCACCCGATAGCAGTGGCGGACTGGCCATAGAGTGAACCTGCCTGATGGAAAGTGGGCCCCATGGACCGTTCATGAAGTGAGCCCCTTAAACATGATAGTTTTAGTTGTTAATGCTGGGGCCCTTTGTCTCCTGGCAACCAAATATATTAGAGCTACTGTCCGATAGAGTGGGTGGTCATCCTCAGCAGTCTTTGCCCCCCAGACAGTGGCGTAGATAACGCCCCTGCAGACCCCGCAAAGTGGGGTCCCCGGCGTCATGAGTTCGTTACTGGAACAAAATATTTTGTTTAATTAATTTACAATGAGTCATCGAGATCGTGATTCTGTTCGAACTTGGGAGTGGGAGCTCGAAGTTCGGAGTGCGAGCTCCATACTACCAGGAAACTATATAGATATACTCTTGGAATGTTCAAGGTTCTATTGGCACGGTGTTACGAAAGCGCATCGAGAAAAAGGCGGGATTTAAATGACGTCGAGTGTAAGAAGTGACACATTTTATATTTATTGGCTGTAGATTTGCCGCGAAAATAATGCGTCACCCTGGTAGCAAATAGGTGAGCTTTAATTACTTACACTATGTAGTAATTAAGCATATACAAAAACTCTACACTCGCCACATTCCCGGAGTATACCCGTAATGGAATATTATATGAACCAATTTTTTAAAAAGAGGATCCAAAGGACATTGTTACATTATTTTTTAGCGTGCGGCGATGATATTGCAGTGTAGTTTTTTAGAATAAAACAGCGGAAACAAACGCGATTTATTTTAGGGTGAAAGCCACGCGTTCTAGAAATTTGATGAGATATTTTCTGTTACTGTCTTTCGCTGTATTGTACTGAGAGCGGTCAGAAGAGACATCGATCTTTCGAAAATACTAGAATTTCAAGGTACTTATATAAGACTTACTTAAGAAACCATGATTGTATGTTCCATACTAATACTGTTCTTTCTCTACGGAAAGCGTGGGAAGTAATACGGAAGTATCAAGTGGACATTCCACTCCACCCTGGTTCGAGAAAGGTAAAAGGAACTGTATTTCTTACGGGGTTAAATTTATATTCTAAAATAATTTAAAAATGCACTATTGTTGGTTCATAAGTATCGAAATTAATGTGAATATTATTACTAGCGACTGTTTATTAATTTAACGGGATCGGACCGAAAATGAGGAGATTACAATCCAATGTTAAAAGTTTCCTAACCCGCGCGTTAAATGTTCGTCGTCGTTACTCGACATTTATTTGATTCAAATCAGTGATGGGCACTTCTTATAGCGAACCGCTCAGCTCGACAAGCGTTCGTGGTCTCTCGCGTGGTAACCGCTCACGCTCTCAAAAAGTTGAGAGCCGGAATAGGCACTCGTGGATTTCCCTTCAATTATGAGAGCGGGAATAGACCAGGGGTTCAGGGGGAACGTGCCCCCCCCCCCAAATTTATGGTTGTATGAATATTTTTTACACAATTGTCTGCCCCCCCTGCATTAAAGTCCTTGCTACGCCACTGGAATACATGGATTTTAGCTCATTTTTGAGAGCTTAAAACTATATTTTGACGCAAAATGTTGCTCAAAGCTGAAAAACCTCTCCAATGAGAGAAGCGTTGTCCATCACTGATTTGTCGTGAGTGTCAGGTAGAAAAGAGATGACAAAGATAATGAATCATTTTGGGTATTTCAATTATATATACATTCACTAAAATATAGATCAAAAGTAACGTTATATCTTAACATTTATTAATATAGCTACATGAGCTAAATAAATCCAGAATTGTAACGAGTGTTTATTACTAAAGACTTTCTGCTAATGTAAAATTAAGCTTAGGTTGTAGTCTTTTCTAATTTGGGTTTTATAAGTAAAACGTTGGTAAATACCGTAAATATGGAGAATTTGAGCGACGAATCGATGGACTTCTCTAATTTAATTTCCGGAAGTGCGTCATAATTATCTGATGAAACTGGTTTAGAACATTCCATAGATCTTTAAAATAGACCTCTTTCACCAAAACTTGGATTTGGTCTGAAACTAAATTGAAAGCTTCCGCTATTTTTAATACTTGGTGTATCACTAGTTGGTTTCTGTTCCGTAAACAAGCCAAACGTTCACGTTCAATTTGGACAAAATGTTACCTTTGTTGTTAAGTATTGTCTGTAGATTAAATTAAAATATGGCTGAAGATTTTTCATGGCCCGTAGTCTTAATTAGTTGTATATTCATAATCGAAAATTTTAGCGTTTTTATAGCCGCGAATAATAACCAACATATGTAACGATTAATCGAAAATTTGGGGGTTAATTTATCTGTTGTAGTTAAAACTAATATTAAAATTATTTTCGATTAGTTAATATTTCAACCCAATTTGGTGGTAGTAAGAAACATAATATTTTATATTTTATATTTTATAGTTGTCTGAAATTATCATGTCCATGAAACAAACGATATTTGAATGCTCGAAATGCCACGTCAAAAGGGGATCTATTCAAAAGTATTTAAGCCACATTAGAAACCTTCACAATACAGAACCAAATATTAGAATTCAGTGTTGTTTCTCTTGTCCAAACGTTTATAAGACGTATTCAGGACTAAAAACGCACATTTATAGAAATCACATTAACGAATTTAAATCCAAAGGCGTTAAGATTATAAAAAGATACTCTAATTTGAAACCGGAACAAGCAGTGGTTGAATCTTTGCCTAATAATACTGATAATGACAGCAGCCCAGAAACGTACCATCCTTTACCCGATGAACAGATTTACAATAATTCAGTTACTTCTTTAGATCGGTTAAACAATAATGCGGTTCGGTTTCTTCTACAAATACGAGAGGTGCATAAACTGCCAACTTCAGTTGCGCAACAAATTTCCACTGGATTGGCGAGTCTTATATCAGAAGTCATGGAAATAAAAACTAGCAGCTCTGCTGACTCCAATTCGATTGACATAATGGATAGTTTTAACAATGTAGTTAAAAGTCCCGAAGCATTACAGAAATATTGCGTGTCAAATTTCCATATGGTAGAACCAATTGAGTATAACCTGAAAGTTTCAATTGGTATAGGACGTTTGCCGAAATGTAGTACTTATCAATACGTACCAATTTTAGCTCAATTAAAGTTATTACTAAGTAAAACTGACATCTGGAACGAAGTGATGCGTTTTGGTAATATTGAAAAAGAACTTAACGAACCAAAGGCTTATCTATCAGATATAAAAGATGGCTCTAATTTTAAAAATCATTGGCTTTTTTCAAAGAAAAAACACGCACTTCAAATACATTTATATACCGATGAAATAGAGGTATCAAATCCACTTGGCGCTAAAAGAGGTGTACATAAACTAAGTATGACGTACATGATGCTTGGTAACATTAGCTCTAAATATAGAAGCAAACTTTCGAGTATCTATTTAGTAATAGCGGCTTTAGATACTTCCATTCAACAACATGGTTATGATAAAGTTTACCAGCCTTTGTTAGATGATCTTAAGATACTTGAAACCGAAGGTATTATAGTTTCTAATGGCCCGCAAACCAAAACATTTTATGGAACTGTTTTAACTATAGCCGGAGATAATTTATCGAGCCACGCTCTAGCTGGTCTTATGAAATCATTTTCGAAGGGCCGTGTATGTAGATTTTGAAGAAATAAGTAGGAAATTTAAAGAACGTCAATATGTTTTGAGACGTGAAGATATTATCGATTACCATGTGGAAAATGTTGAGAAAAATTGCCTAAACGCTACAGTTTATGGAGTCAAAAAACGCTGCTGTTTTAAGCAACTAACCAATTTTAAAGTTTCTCAATCATTTCCCCCCGATTGCATGCACGATTTCTTTGAGGGTATTGCACCCAGATTTATCCGTGCTCTTTTTCAACATTTAGTGAACGAAGGCTCACTAACATTAGAAATTATAAATCAGAGAATAACATCTTTTAAATATGGTCCTATAACCAAATCTAAGATACCAAGTATTATATCTGAGAGTGTTATTCAAGGCAAATCAAATATTAGTGGTTCAGCATCACAGAAGCAATGCTTATTTCAACTTTTACCATTGTTATATGGTGATTTAGTGGATGAGGGTATTGAAATATGGGAATGCCTTCTATTACTAAGTGAGATCTGCGAAATAATATGCGCTCCTGTTATTGAAAGAGATTGGCTCCCTCATCTCGATAGAATAATAGAAGATTTTCTTTTACTTGCCTCGGAGCTCAAGCTAAATATATTTATCCCGAAATTACACTACCTCATTCATTATCCAAGATTGATATTAGAATTTGGTCCCGTTATAAAATTATGGTGTATGCGTTATGAAGCGAAACACCAATATTTTAAAGAAATAATAAAGCGTTGTAGAAATTACAAAAATGTTCCCAAAACTGCAGCCAAACGACATCAGTTCCTTCAGGCTTACGAGCTTAGTGGATCTAATGGGTTATCTCCAGATTCGATTGATAGTGGGAACTCAATTAAACTTAAGACGACGCAGTTGCCCGAAGCACTTAACTCTGCAATAAAATTATATATGCATTACCAATATCCATTAAAACCAGTTGAAGCTCTTTATCAATCGCGTACTCTTGATGTTAAGGGTATTGAATACCAAAAGGACACCGTCATAGTGTTGGACCTACTTCACGCTGAAGATATACCATTATTCTTTAAAATAACAAACATAATACAATGCTCTAATGTATGGCTACTCTGTGGAAGGATATATATTTCAGTGAAGTTTAATAGGTTATATAACTCTTTCGAAGTGTGTGAGGATGAATGGAAAATTCTACTACCTGGGGAAGAACAAAATGGCTATTGCGCACTTGAAATGTACCAAAAGGATGGCACATTATACATTCCACTGCGGCACACCCTGAGTAAATGGACTAGAATGTAAATTTCAGTGTCTGTAGAAATACTTCAATGAATAGTAAAGTTACTTTAACCAATTTAATTCAATCTTGTCGTAAATATATTTTACCATGTGCAAAAGATTTCTAGTTCACATCTATTTAAAAAGGTTCAGTTTAATACAAGATGTTATAATTATTTAGTAATAATAATAATAATAATCATTTACTGCTTATAACCCGCATCGCCGGGAGGGTTGTGGCTAGCCCTGCCACAGCTAACCCTAGCGTCCATACACTACCTATTGAATTAAAACCTCGGAAAGTTTTGATGGAAAGGGGGAATCGAAGTACTCTGAGTAAAACCCCTTTAACGGACGGGGAGATAACTTGCAAACTCAACGCGGGAATATTTCCCAGATGTGCACCCATAGTGCCACAAGTTGGGATCGAACCCGGACTTCTCTCGATGCGAGGCAATAGTTCTAACCACTCCGCCACCCGGCTGAAAATAACGTTATTCACTAAAGGTACAATCAAAAGGTTTCGATCTTTCAATATTTATTATTAAGACAATGGTTCTAAGTATAAAAGGCTTTAACTGAGTCTATTGATGTAGCATCTATAAGACATACCACCTGTTTAAATGTAATATTTCCGATTATGATATAACATTTATTAATATTTCAGATAAATACTCAAGTAACTGATTTTATCTATTGTAGATGCCAGAATATCACGTTTCTTATATGGAATCCAAAAAAATTTTAAAATTACCAGAGGACTCCAACTATGATGACCTATTACAAAGAATTTCTGATACATTTAAAATATCTCCAAATAGTGTTTTGCTACAAGTTTTCAGTGCCAAATATGAAGATTGGATAGATTTAGAGAATGAAATGCCCAACGACGAATCTCGAATTAAAGCTACCATGGTTACGAATATAATAGAGACGCAACAGAAGGGTAGCGCGGATGAAGCAAACCCAACAACTGAAACTTCCAGGTGAGTTAAAATAAATACCATTGGCACAATAAAACAATTTTATTTTTAATATTTTAAGCTCAACTGAAATAGGAGAGGCCACTTTCCCAATGGTATATAGAGTTCCAAGGTTTTCCCCTGATATTGAAGAAATGCTGAGACTGAAAAATGATGAGGTGTTATTGCAAAGGAACAGAAACCGAATATCTAAGGCGTTATTCGAAGACTTATGCAGATTTGGAAAGTAATATAACAATTTATTGTATAACGGAATTTTTATTTTAGTAGCTCTTTTAACTCAACTGCTTAAGTAGGTATCCATCTAGAGATCAATACCAAACTGCGGTGAGAGGGCTTGTTCGAAAACACACTATTTTGAGTGACCGTGATGAGGAGGGAAACCCTCGGAAGAGTTCTGGAGCATATGTATATCTGCTATATTTGTGAATAAACTAAATTATGATTTCTAATTGTTTAATAAAATGTACAGATTACATGGTGGGCTGCATTAAAAAACCAGTTTAAGCAGTATCGTAAACCACTCTCGGGAGATAAAGAAGTGGATCAAGCTAAAGCGAAACATGGTTCAGTTGTACAAAAAAAGAGAAAATGTTCCAGAGATGAACCTTCAGCTGCAGATGATCCAACGGAGAGCTCTGTAGAAGTGAAGAAAAAGCAACGAGGGGTTAGGAATTTTTCTAGTTAATATTTAAGTTAATGATATGATCTTTCATAAATATAGTCAATAGTAAGATGCTAAGTGGTTTTTTCACCAAGTTGAGTATTGAAAACGCTGATTGAAGTTGATAATTCTAGCAACTGAAACCACCCTGTGTGTAAATGGCGTAGTCAGAAATTCGTCAAGGAGGTCGAGCTATGTGAATGTTAAGAACGGGTTGGCCTAGGGGGTTTGGACACGGAAACCACCCCTTGTCTTCGTGGCGATTGTTCATACCTTGTTGACCTAAAAATGGCGCCAGGGCGAATATCTCAATGTGTTTTAGCTACTATTTTGAAATTTAAGGGTGCTATACAGTGCTCAGGGAGTCAATCGACTATGAAAATTTCAATGACCTTGAACCATGTCTTCAAGGTCGTTCGAAAATTAGTTTGAGAACCGTAACAGAAGTTGGTTCCCTTTAGCAAAGTGTTCCCCGTCCCATTTTATGACTAACTAGCTTTGATCCGATCTGATTTTGCGAGATACGAAGTCGTGAAATGTTAGGCCAAAAACAAGAAGGTCGTTAAGTTGATTATGTGTCGAAGACGAGGTTCGGCAGCCGAAATTTTCAAACTAAAGGCCCTCAACCAGGATGAGGTTGTCTAGGGAATTTCAGTACATGAATGCTTTTAGAGTTATCAGCTCCCGAACCTCGTCTTCGACACGTTACTGTTTTTGGCCTAACATTTATCGATTTCCTATTTCGCAAATCAGATCGGGTCAAAACTAGTTCAGCCTAAAATTTTACGGGGAACACTTTTCTAATGGGAGCCAACTTCGTAACTCTTAGGGTTCTCTAGTTAAATTTCGAGCGACCTTGAAGACATGGTTCAACGCCATTGAATTTTCTTAGTCGGTTGACGCCCTGAGCGCTCTATAACACCCTAAAATTTCGAAATCGTTGCCAAAAACATTTTGAGATATTCGCCCTGTTCCATTTTACTTTGTATTTGATTTTTAATTTAAAATTAATTTATAATAGAACGCAAAAGCTGGAGACTTTGGCGGGGAAGATGAGAGAAGCGTCAAGGCTCATTTAACTGTATTACAAAGAGAGTGGGCCAAAACTAAGCCAGATGAATTGATAATAGATGAAAAGATGTCGTTAACATTAATGTACAGACAGAACAAAGCATCTGATGAAAATTTTGCCATTTCCGAAGTACTGGAGGAATTCCCGACATTGCTTTGTGAAAAACAAGTAATTTTTAGTATAGCTCAAATCCCAAATTTCTAATTTAATTATAATATATTTTTAAGAATGCAGATAAAAAACATAAATCTATTTTCTGTTTTTTTAAGTTCTTGAAAGAGATGACTAGAAGAAGTCAATTGACTAGCCAAATTGACAAAATTATGTACAAGTTTTCAGAAATTCACCACGAAAGTTTATTGAAACTAGCTCTGAAAAAAACCAAAAGTAAATTGTTTTTTAAAAAACTACAAAGCTTTTGCCAATTATTAAGTGTGGAAAACATAAGAGGTAAAAAATAAAGATTTACTTTTCAGTGCCTTTTTTGCTAATGTTAGAATTTATTTATTATCATTTCAGAAGTAAGAATTTCAGCTGGATTGTTGGTGTTGCCCTTTTTATTCACTGAAGATTTGAGTAAATGGATTTCTGAAACAGTAAGTTACATGGAAATGAACATAATATTGAAACTGATATCCATTCTCTTCGTATTTAGGATGATGAATGTCCAACTCCGCTAATAAGAGTGAAAAAAGATTCATTCTTTTACAAACCCGTATATGTATCTATTGGAGAAAACCAAATTCATTGCACGAGCATTGCAAATGCAGCTTCGGTTTGCTTTGCAGCTTACTACGTTTTTAATTTAGAATACCCATCCCGTGCTAAGAGGACTATGGAGTTTATTCAAATAATTATCTTAAAAATTGATAAACCTAACAAAATTCCGGGATGTTTCCAAACTATTGTGAATTCTCTTGGATTATTAACAAAATGATAATTCTTCATTTGAAAATAAACCAATTTCGAAAACGACTATTATTATTTTATATTGCATATTATGTTATGTAACGATTTGTCACAGCCTTACAATTCCTACCTTTTGACGATACAAAAATGAACCTTTCGTAGGTGAGAAAGCAAACTCTTAAAGTGTAAGAATATTCACCCTTCGAGGGCAGGAATATGAACCTTTAGAGGGTGCGAATGCGCACCTTTTACTGGTTCAGATACACCCCTTTTACTGGTTCAGATTCGAACCTTTAGAGGGTGCGAATGCGCACCTTTTACTGGTTCAGATACACCCCTTTCACTGGTTCAGAATCGAACCATTGGAGGGTGCGAATACGCACCTGTTACTGGTTCAGATTCACCTCTTTTATTGGTTCAGATGCACCCCTTTTACTGGTTCAGAATCGAACCTTTGGAGGGTGCGAATACGCACCTTTTACTGGTTCAGATTCACCTCTGTTATTGGTTCAGATGCACCCCTTTTACTGGTTCAGAATCGAACCTTTGGAGGGTGCGAATACGCACCTTTTACTGGTTCAGATTCACCTCTTTTATTGGTTCAGATGCACCCCTTTTACTGGTTCAGATTCGAACCTTTAGAGGGTGCGAATGCGCACCTTTTACTGGTTCAGATACACCCCTTTCACTGGTTCAGAATCGAACCTTTAGAGGGTGCGAATACGCACCTTTTACTGGTTCAGATACACCCCTTTTACTGGTTCAGATTCGAACCTTTAGCTGGTGCGAATGCGCACCTTTTACTGGTTCAGATACACCCCTTTTACTGGTTCAGATTCGAACCTTCAGAGGGTGCGAATGCGCACCTTTTACTGGTTCAGATACACCCCTTTTACTGGTTCAGATTCGAACCTTTAGAGGGTGCGAATGCGCACCTTTTACTGGTTCAGATACACCTCTTTTACTGGTTCAGATTCGAACCTTTAGAGGGTGCGAATGCGCACCTTTTACTGGTTCAGATACACCCCTTTCACTGGTTCAGAATCGAACCTTTAGAGGGTGTGAATGCGCACCTTTTACTGGTTCAGATACCCCCCTTTTACTGGTTCAGATTCGAACCTTTAGAGGGTGCGAATGCGCATCTTTTACTGGTTCAGATTCACCTCTTTTATTGGTTCAGATTCGAACCTTTAGAGGGTGCGAATGTGCACCTTTTGGAGGTGAACTTTTATACCATTTGGGAAGGTTAAATTTTTAACCACTAAGAAATGGTTTATAGTAAAACCATAATAGGTTTTACCTGGGTTTCACGGATTTAAACCTATTATGGTTCAAAATTGTAACATTTTCATTTACAGTGTACAACCTGTCTTTAAATTCAGCTAAAAATGAGCTATTAAGTAGCACACTAAATAGGTAAAGTCCGAAGGAACGTTTGTCCTTGTAAAATTTTGTCGCCTTCACGCTGACGTCCTTCATCATGTGACACGTACCACAATGAATTATGGTTTTGTTCAAATCCTCCCCAGTTGCCACCCCCGCTAATATCCTATTAGCCCTGAGCAAATAGTCGCTAAGATTTTCCCTGTTAAATTCCTTTAGTACATAATTAATTAAAACTAGACTTCTAGCGCACGAAATTACCGCTGGGGTTTTAACTTTATTAGGCGCGCAATTTTGCGCTTTCATAAAACTAGCGAGAAAGTTGGCGATTGTCATTTCGTGTTGGTCGTTAGTCACGAGTTCGGCGACCGGAACTGGCGTGGAAGTTGGTTTTCCTAAGATGGGGTGTCGCATAACGAGCGCGTAATACATAAAAGCCTTACCGTCTAATTTATGCGCTACAGACCCAGTCGCGTCGATAAAGAAAATATTCCTTTTACAGTGTTCCTTAAATGTGCTAACCGATTCTTTTTTCAACAAATAAATTACGCAAGAAGGCTTGATCGCAATGTGCTGAACGTATCGCTTCAGGATAGGATCGTCGGTCATTTTACTCAAGCTGGAAATGACATCTTTGTCCAAACGCAATCCGCACAAAGCTTCGTACCTTGCCTGTTTTAACACGTTGGGATTAACTACGCTTTTCCTTAAATTACCCAATGCAAAATCTTTATCTGTACAGTTTTCATTAAAATCATGCAGTTTTTGTTTAGATCTTAAAGCTAAATTAGTCGAAAACTCTTTTTTTAACTAACCGTCTTCTTTCGCCACGGAGTTGAGGAGAACCAATTGTCCCAGCTTCGTGATGAGGTTTCCCTTCATGCAAAATGCCACCCCGTAAATCATTAAAAATCTCAATTCTACATATCATGCTACACTTTTTAAGCCTACAGTACATGTTACAAGAAAATATTAAATCCGCGGGTGAATTTTTGTGGTAGTGCTTATATAATACGCACCAATGACAAACAGGACTGTAGTTCTCGAGAATATCGTCTATCTCTGTTTTGTAAGCCTCCGAATTGGACAATTTATCCCACACCCCCTCGGATATTTGAAAATTCACAACTTCTGGTCGCACCTCGTTTAATTCGCTTTCACTATATTCGTCGCGCCCCAGGATGAGTTTATAAGTTTCTGGTGAAAGAGCAAGTTTCGGGTGAAAGTGGAGCAGTGAAAGAACAAGTTTCGGGTGAAAGTGGAGCAGTGAAAGAGCAAGTTTCGGGTGAAAGTGGAGCAGTGAAAGAACAAGTTTCGGGTGAAAGTGGAGCAGTGAAAGAGCAAGTTTCGGGTGAAAGTGGAGCAGTGAAAGAACAAGTTTCGGGTGAAAGAACAAGTTTCGGGTGAAAGTGGAGAAGTGAAAGAGCAAGTTTCGGGTGAAAGTGGAGCAGTGAAAGAACAAGTTTCGGGTGAAAGTGGAGCAGTGAAAGAACAAGTTTCGGGTGAAAGTGGAGCAGTGAAAGAGCAAGTTTCGGGTGAAAGTGGAGCAGAGAAATAGCTGTAAGAATCGGGAATTGGCGTAGAAGATAATACACACGAACTATCTTATCCTTCTGAGTCATAACTTACATCATACAAACTATTTTCCCCTTCTAGAAGCAAAGTTAAAGCACCCAAACTAACTACTCCTTCTGGATTTGAAATTAAACCACCCAAATTAACTACGCATTCGGTATCTGAAGCTAAACTACCCAAATTATTTATCCCCTCTTGAAGCGGCCGTGTATAATCATCGCTGTTAGACGCGTGCGCAGAAATTTCGGAATCTGTTTCCGCAACGACTTTTCGTTCGAAAAATGCAAGAACCCAATTTCGAGAAATAGGAGGATTATTAACAGTGTATTTTACGGTGTCATCGTAGCAACCCCAATTTGAAGAATCTAGTTTGGCGTACGCTCTATAATGGCTATTCGTAGAATCGTCTCCGGCGTGAACTACACAACTTTTTAAATTGTACTTAGAATTTTAAAATTCCCGGTAATTCGCATTCCTCTTTCGTATGTTCCCCCCTGTCGTTTCTCCTCTGTACACTAAATATCAAAACTGGGTTGTTAGGAGGGGTAGACACATGGTGTCTTGTTACGCGTCTACAATTAGGACAAGATCGATTTTTTCTTACTTCCAAACCATGGACTAAATAATGTATACACAGGGACGGTTCGCAACGGAATTTTGTCGGCTAACGACTGCTAAATGTGCCCTCTAGCTTCTCTTCCCGGAACTAAAGGGAAAGTGAGTCAAGGGGGGAGGGGAATCAGGGGGAATAAACGTATGGTGGGAAATGGGAATGCAAAAATAGCAGTAGTCGCTTTTGAAAATACTATATGGCCGATTTCGAAATTAAGGTTTTATTAATGTAGGTATATTTAAATTTATTGTATTTACAATAATGAACTTTTCATCTCATAACTACGAAACGTTGTTCAATATATCACCACAGAAGAAAAAAAGCAAAAACTTGGATTTAAGCGATGGCGAAATTGGTTAGTTAATTTTAGTGACAAGGCTTAGTGTGATGCACAAAACTTTTCGAACTTTAAAATCATTGCTAAATGCTAATGGTTTCATTTATTTTCAAGATGATGACGACTTTCGAAATTTAAATTGGAATGAACTTGTAGAACAAGCAGAGGTTACAGATAGTGACATTGAAAGGGAAGTAGTTCAAGGAAAAGTTCTTTCTGGAATTAAGAATCGTTCTGCTGTGCATATATTTGATGATATATCAAATGGTAATGTTAATTTGAATATTTAAAATCTTTAATTTAATAAAACTATGTATAGATTCAAATATCAATTATGATTTAAATGAAGAAAAAGCATCAGTAATTTCAAAATCAGACCTAATCAATGTCCTAAATGATGATGCATCGACTTCTCAGTAAGATATTGCTCCTTCACTTTTATTATAGTTTTTCAGTTGTTTATTTTAATTACTTTATATTTCAGAAAGAAAAAGACTGTGAGAAAGAAGAAAGAGCCTTTAAAAAATCAGTTAATATCTGGTAAGGTTTTCCCTGGAATTGGAGACCTTTTATTTACGCGTGATACTAATGTTTGTAATATTTTTAGTTGTATCATATGACAACATTTTCGATACTGCATGGACTGAAGCCATTACATCATTGGACGATTTAAAGAAATTAGTTAGTGACGATAACCAAGCCAAATTCATGTCTTGGCTCACTTTTATTCCCAAAGAATCTAAAATATATACACAGTTGAAAAGCTATTATGAAGATATATTCACCAAAACGAGAGAGGATAACATTTATGAAAAGCATAAAACTTTATTCTTGTCTAGTTTGATCCCACTTATTCAAACAGATACCGAAACCGAGGTAGTTTTACTAATTTGTATTATCCAATTATTTGAAGTAATTTTTCAACTGTTTTTGCAGCTTGAATTAAGCGACTCTGAAAAAGAAAAAGGCATAAAACATTTTCTTTGGCCTTTGTATAACAGTTTAATGTTAAATGCGAAAAGGATCTTGAAAGAAGAAGCAGATGTGATAAAAGGTGATCAAGAAAATAGTGATATATTATATTACGTTAGTGGTGCAATATTAAACAAACTACTCAAACCTTCAAAATCAACAGAAAGTCATAAAATTGGAAGGGTTATGAGAGAAATGAATGTTGAAAATGTGGATAAAACACTGAGGGACTGGATTGATCGACAAAACAGAAATGGGCTCAAATACCCAACAAGGGAAGCATTTGAATTGTTCACCCAAATATTCACTCACATAGTTAAATATTACAACAACACCTATGTAGCCCAAAAAAAAATAGGACTCTTAATTCGATAAAAGAAGATGGAAATTTAAAAATGCAATGGAATGAAATTTGCCAACAAGCTGAAGTGAGTGAAGAGAAGGGCGAATCAATTTTCCAAACAATTGTTTCAACATCTATTAACACTGCTGGCAATGGGCACACAAAAAAAATTAGGATCAACATAAAGTGTCAAGCAAGAAATAAAAGAATGCAAACAAAGAGTATTTCAAAGGAAAACACACGTGCTAAAGCTGAAACAGCAGTTAAAAATGAAATAAGTACAAAATTAAACATAAAACTGTGATAAATTTATAAATGCAATAGTCCAAAAAATTAAGGTATTTTTTATAATGCAAAAGTTAAAGGTTCACTATTTTCAATAAACATGTTTTTACCTTTATTGGTTTCTGTGTTTGAACCAATAGATTTCACAATAACATTTCCTTCCTTGAGTGTTTGTAGCCTTAGACCATTACGTGAGTACTGATAAACTGTTGGTTTGGAGCCAGCTTTACAAGCTTGCCTATGCTTGCTGAATAGCTGCTCTACTGGGTCTTGATTTAGCCTTGCAGTGAGGACAAAAGTTGCTCCCTTTTCAAGTAGAAAAGGGATTATTTCCAGCATCGCATGTGCTGTAATGATTAAAAATTTGTTACACGTTGTCAAGGTATTTATCTTAAAGAGCCTACTAGTTTGTCGTAACCCAGAAAGTGTTTCTCTGCTGAGCAGCATTCGTTTCTTTTGATCAGGCTTTACATCCAAGTGGTTTACATAGTCTTCCCACTCGTCAAGGTATCCAAGGAAATCTTCAGTTAGCCACTGTAAAAATAATAATTTTTATTACATTCACAACATTTTTGTTCTATAATATGAGTATTTACTTTAAGTCTTCGATCATTTTTAGTTGTATAAGGATTTAGGTCTGGGTTTCTCGAATGATAACCTTCATACAAATGACCCACGTTCATTAGGTCAAACCATTTGTTGAAGGTACCAACAAATCTAGTCAATTCCTTATGGTCCTCCCCATGCTCGGCCTTAAGTGCATTTTCTACTGACTTACTCAGTACCTGAGTGGCTAGTTTAACTTTCATGCGGTTTTCCAAGTATAAATGGTCCGATGTAAGTTTATGTAGTTTTCTTAGATTTCCAGGTTGATCCATATCTTTTTTAAACAAATTTTGTAGAATGTTCCAAGTTAATTTTTCTCCATTTATTTGCATTATTCGTGAGCCACCAATCTCTTTGCTTCTTTCAAGGCAGTTACGTACAGTTTTTATTAAATGGGGCACATCGCATATGAAATAAATATCTCTGGTTGCATCAAATGGGTTTTTGCATTTGAATGGATGCTCCTTGCAATTCAAGTTGAAACACTTGCGGTTAGTTGCAGCTCCATCACCTACAACACACAAAATTTGGAACCCTGAAAGTTCTAGTTTTTGTAACGCTTCCCATAATAATGAGTCTAAAGTTTCTGCAGTTAAAGAATGTGTCGCAAAGTGTGCGAAAGGGCGTTGAAAACCATTGGTTATACCTCTGATCATAAACTGGAGAATATGTGAAGCTAAAGGCTTCTCTTTATAGAGTTTGGACTGCAATTCCGATAGCTTTTGGTCAGTTTCGTTCAAATGAACATATCCAATAACATCTCCGCTTTCCACCCTGTAGACCAAATCCTCTTCAACTTTAATTTCATCCGCAACAATTACAAAGTAATCTTCGTGATCAAATTTTTTAGATGAAAGAAAATCGCTTTTCATTTTAGCGAAAACATCATTATGAAAACCTGGAGTTGCACCAAGGCTACTAGCATTTCGAGCTAGTGTACTTTTTGATGGAAGTATAAGGACTCCAGATTCATTGAGGGACTTATAAAGACTTGGACTTTTAGCGTACATGAATAAGCACCATTGTATTACAAGAGGGTGCCATCGCCGTCTGTTCTTATCCTTTTGAGTTAACATTTTTAGTTGCGTTCTTAAAAAAAGCCGAGAGAAATCATTATTTTGTTTGTCATGCTCCAAATTGACTCCTTCCTCTAATATCTTTAAAAGGTATTCATGATCTTGGTCCGATACTTCTATCTGTTTTCCCTTTTTTGTTATTTGTTTCATCATTTTGCGTTGTAGCCTTTCAAGTTTTCTTTTAACATTAATCTCAAAATTTTTACTCTTTCTAAGTTTCTGCTCTAACTCAACTTTACTTAGATTTGAAAACTTGGTAATACTAGTTTCGGTTTTCTTTTTCTTCCTACTTAGTGTAACTTGAAAACTTAAACGTTGTTTGGCGCAAAAGAAACACCTTCTCCGGAGACTGTCTTTCAATAGTAATTCACAAGTCACACTGTGAATAGCTCCAGTAACAGAATTTTTATATCCATTATTTTGTGGCCGGTTTTCAAAAATATTAGCCATAGCAATGTCTCCATTTCCACCGCATAGATTGTACCCGTTTAACAAGATCAGCACACGTTTCAAATTTTCTTTGGAGTTTATTTTAAAAGGAAGTTTGTAGACATCAATATTTTCAAGTAGTTTCCCAAAGATTTCATACTTGGTAGATAATTCTTCATCCAGTTTGACAGAAAACACAACAGTATCGGTCCCTTCCTTAAATTTATAAAATTTCAGGCCATCTTTCACCCGACTCATTGCCCACTCAAATGGCAGAGAGAAACCCGCAACCAGATCATTTAAATTGAGGGCAGGAATACTACTATCATGAAATTCAGTTGTGTCCATATTTGTGCAGTCGGATAAAAAGTCATCTAAATGAGTTTTAGTGCTAGAATTATCTCCGTCCTGTAATAGGTTTAGCTGCGGTACTTGTGGTTTTTTTAAATTCTCCTTGCCATTAACGGAGTACAACAAAGTTTCTTGTGGAACATTTTGCACCATAGCCGTTGCAGATGTAATGTTGCGTTTCAGTATTGATACATACTCCTACAAAAACAAAACCTTATTCTTTAATCTCATTCAAATTAATTTTAGTAAATATAGTACTCACAGAATGATTATGAATTGGGTCTGGAAACTGTTCCGATGGTCCCTTACCACCCACAAAATGGTTTGAACATAAGTATGTATTACTATTTACTCTGTCTAATGGGTAGTCACTTCGATTTAACCAAATTATCCATCTTTGACACTTATCAAAACTCTTCTTAGCCTTGGGAAAAGGTATAAAGAAAACGTCTTTCATATGTTCTTTATCATAATACCTAGAGTCACTTTTACAAGCAGGGTAAACACACAATTTGTTTCTCATAATTATTATTTTGCAAATCACTTTTCTTAAAAGTATATTTCAAATATTAAAAGTTCAATCCTTTTCTTAACTAGGCTATGTCTTCAAAGAAACCGTTTATTTGTTAGCAGACGAAAATTTACAGAAAAATTCAAACTACTGCCAAAAGATAGCGGCACATCCTTTTGCGTTTTATGACGTTTGACTCGGCTAGCTTGCCGGAGGAGGGGGTGGAAGAGGGAAAGACATTTAACAAAACTCTGTTGCCTTTTTTTAAAGGAGAGTACGGCTTGCGAACCGTCCCTGTGTATACATTATTTAGTCCATGACTAGGTCTTCTGTTCTACCTGACATTAATTTGTTTTCCGAAACACCTTGAATATAATCTAAAAAAACCTTAACTTCGGAGGATGAAACGGGACTTTCGGAACTACAATTAATCACGTCAACGCATTGATTTAATACATCTAGAATACTTGAACTATTGGTAAAAGCTGTTGTTTCTATTAAGCATTGAAAGAGGGACGAAAACCAACAATTTTGATAGAAGTTCTCAATTCCTCGTCGCATGACGTTTTTAATGCATAAGGGACATTTTAAATTTTTATCACTTTTAACTCGCGAGAGGGTATTTGGACTTTCGCTAAGAAATACACATTTAAAATGAAACCAGTCTTTACATTGGCAACATTGAAAATATCGCGTCCCATCATTCGGTTGCTTGCAAATGCAATACAACTTTTTTGATTTAACCAAGGGAGAATAATTATAATTCGGATCGATTTTAGGTTTTCTAACGCGGCCAGTTTTCCTAGTAAGAAATTCTTTGTTAAAAAGGGGATTTTGAATATTCGTACTAGGTCGACTCTGAACGACTTCGTTACTTTCTACAATTAAACTCTGATTTGTGGACTCATTAATCGAATCCGATATAGTTTCAATTACATTAATAATATCATTTAATGTTTGGGATACAACGTTACGTATTTCCGCAATATCTTTTTGGCAGATGTCCGTCGGGAAATGACCTAACATATTGGTTTGGTTTAAAAAATCGGCAGCGACCTCTATCTCTGCTGGTATAGCAGGATCCTGAAGATCGCCAAAAACGATATTGTAAATGGGTGAAGCTATAAAACTATTTGCAGAAGAAAGTGAATTAACTTCGTCGTTACAAACGTCAATTGGGGAGGACGGTTCTACAAGTTCTGTGGTTTCTGCCGACATAAGTCAAGACGCTTGCGTCGATATACTCGAGTGTGTCGACGGGAGTCGGGAGAGGGAATTGACTATGTCGACGCGAGAGTGAATTGACTATGTCGACGGCAGAGGCTCGAGTATATCGACGCGACAGGCTCGAGTATGTCAAGTTGTCAACGCGAGCGTCTTGACTATGTTGGCGTTAGGTTGAGTCTAGAAACAACCAAGTGAGAATTTTGTTCGGTTTGGCGTGCCATAGGATCTCCAGCGAAAAATGCGCGACACTCAATATACTGAATATTATAAAGCGCGAAGTCTAATAAATAACGCTTTTATACATGTATTTGTTTGTATTATCTTATAGAAAGAACTATTCATTAGCCTATATAAAAATGGAAATATTTACCGTAAATGGAAAAAAAAGCAGTAGTTGAGAATTCCCACTCTTAAAAACCACCTAAAGCACGACTAGTAACAGGCACGCGTTAGTAAACTACTAAACTGTCATCGTGAATGGCTGAAAGTTGTCAATCGGGAATATTGGTGGAATTTCCGAAATCTGGGTAGGGTCCCGTTGTGAAGAAAGAGAGCATTCGAAGAAAAACCCCTTTTTCTGTGAATATGCATCGATAACGGTTTGTTTCTAAAAGTCCGACCACCACTGACGTCGAAAAGGAGGAAAATACTCTTACTCTCTTGTTTCTTCCCCCGCCAGTTGTCTCTGATTCAAGTGGGGCTTCTATAGGCCAACCTAATAATGGGTTCAGCCGCGATTTCTGAAATGTTTTTAGCTGCTTGATGTAGGTTGCAGCAAAAGTGCCATAACTTTTTAAATACTTTTCCAATAACTATAAAATTTCAGGGACATTTTATTTGATATATTTTCAATCAACTTCGTAAATTTTGGTTTTGGTGACAATTCCCCTTTAATACACACAATTCCTAAGGATTGTGTGTAAAAACTAGTTTTGAGTTGGGCGTAGACGAATGATTTTTTTAAGATTAGTTTAAAGATGACTTTGAAAAGCTAACTTATTTTATCTATTGTAGTATAAAATCGAAAAAAGATTAGTTTAAAGATGACTTTGAAAAGCTAACTTATTTTATCTATTGTAGTATAAAATCGAAAAAAAAACTGGATGATCTGATAAATATAAACAATAAATAAAAATTCTTACCTCGAAAAATAATCTTCAAGTGTTTTAACAATATTCCGACTGATAAAATTGAGAATTCTTGACAAGAACCCTTATTTTCTAAGTTGAAATGCGAAACTCAATCCAATAATTATATATATCTAACTGCAAAACAGTAAATCACGTTATTCGAGTGTATATCGACTAAAGGCAACTGCTCGGGAAGTCTTCGGAAAAAATAATGAATTATCAAAAGATTTGATTCAAAACATTGAGTTTCATTCTAGAATCAATTTCCGCTCTCTTCAAGGTAAAAAAATTTGCACCCCCTCCGAAATTAATCTTTTTATTTGACCATACAAACCCCTCCGCTGGTTTCCGGTGGAAACTGGAGCCACCCCCTGGGACCAAGTATAATAGCTATTATCCTAGCTGGGACGAAGAACCACATGGTTTTTAATGCCAGGCTACAAGTAAAAGGAGGGGAGGGCATTTTAGAAAACCTACAAATGCGCAAACGGAAAGGTTCTGGAAAAATACCGCAAAATACAGGTGTACACCAATTTCAACATATTTTCACAAGGAAACGGAAATGTTTGGTTTTATTCATATACAAAGTATTTTAATTTGATGGGGCAAGCGAGTTTTCAAAAAACTATTAAAGCTAGAATTCGGAATTTTCTCAGTGTAATGTAATTGTTAAACAAATTTTAATTAATTTCGCGATATTTTCCTGGGCGCGTCCATGTTTGGTTTTCCCCCATTCAGCCCCATCGTCCAAAAATGACATATGTCACAGCTTTTCACCACAAATTCGTACGATAATTTAATTGAAAATTATCACCACTTGACATTATGCTAATGTCATTTGTTACGGGTTGTAATAAATAATTTGTTACAATGTTTAAGTTGTGTTGCTTCTAATATTATATTAATTTGGATAAATAAAGTATGTAGTGCGTAGTCTGCGTTCAAATTACTTGCACTTGTTTAAAAAGCCATTTAATTTTGTTAATAATTACATTATTTTGTAGGAAGCCCTAACACTTCTAAAATGTTACCATATGTAACATAATCACTCATAAGTATGCCATAAAAGCATTTTCGTTAATAAATTATAAAATTATTTCAATAATTGAGATAAAGGGATTAATTAATTTAACCCAATTGAAGTATAAATAGTATAAAGCGAGCTAAATAGGGATTCCAATGGCTGACAAAGACACATTCCACATTTACAAGTTGTCAAGAAACCCTCCAATCCATCAACATGAAGTCCCAATCTAAACATTTTCGTTGTGTGTCATACCCTCATCGTTTTGATATTAATATATTTTCAACCGAAACATATTTTTATAATTGTTTTTGCGTTTGCGATATTACTATACTTAGAAGCTCAACAGATATTAGCGACACCCAAGATCAGTTGGAATGAAACTTTGAAAATGATATGAGTGTTCATTAACTCATGTTAATGACAAAAGTTGCGAGACAGTCGGTGTTAGGCACAGTACCCTCACTGCCCACTTTCACCAACTCGAGCTGAATTGAGTGTGCCGTTTAAGCGTTACCGAACTCCCTGAAGGGCGTTTAAATGGCAAAGGTTGCGAGACAGTCGGTGTTGGGCATAGTATCCTCACTGCCCACTTTCACCAACTCGAGCTGTAGGGAGTGTGCCGGCGGTGTGATACCGAACTCCCTGAAGGTCGTTTAAATGGCAAAAGTTGCGAGACAGTCGGTATTGGGCATAGTACCCTCACTGACCACTTTCACCAACTCGAGCTGAAGGGATTGTGCCGGTTAAGCGTTACCGAACTCCCTGAAGGGTGTTTAAATGGCCAAGGTTGCGAGACAGTCAGTGTTGGGCATAGTACCCTCGCTGTACACTTTCACCAATTCGAGCTGAATGGAGTGTGCTGGCGGTGGGTTATGCCCTCTTTCTGCCCAGTTGCTTTGTTCGCGAAAGGGTTATTCCCACAGTTCTAAAAGCATTTCTGTTTCACCCTTTTAGTTGGCTTTATAAAATGCCTTAACCGCTGCGAAATAAGTTGAAGCAGAAGTAGATAATTAACCTATTTGGCGCAAATATTCCATTTCTCTTTGAACCCATGTTATTTTGATGATAGATCATTCTGCGGCAGTTCAAAAACCGCGCATAAGTAGCACGAGCACGTGTATATAAGGGTGATATTTTCTATTCATCGTTAAGATTCCGTGTTGAGTAAAATATATACTTCGTTTCAAGGTGTATAAGACACTTATTCAGTCATGTGTTTCCACTACACGTGTTTCCTTCTTATAAATATGGTGATTATATCACTAGATTGGCAGACATATAGTTTTTTCGTATATAAATAGTAGACAAATAACTAGGTTTTAAAAGTGCTAAGCTTTACGTTGTGCTCACGTAGATATATGCCTAATTTACTCGTGCTCCTGCTATACCGGATATCAGTAGATTGGTAATTGAGGCTTCAAAAAGTGAACAAATATCAAGTGGCGTAGACAAGTGAATGGTTCCTTTTAAAAACCCTCCCTTGGGAGTATCTTTGACTAAGGAAATGTTTTATCACCTTTCTTACCCCCTCTTATTTTTCACCAGGTATTTTTAAGTGTTAAATTATGCGTACTTACCGATTATACAATGCGCTTATTAAGTTTAAATTACATTAAATCATATGGTATTAAGCTGGTATTTGGAGTGTGGTAATGAGTTATTTTTCGTGTATTTAGCGGTTTAATTTCATGCATTAAATCAACCGATTCTTTTTCGTGCACTAATTGGTTATTTTGCGTTCATTAATTGTTTATTTTTCATGTAGTTAGGGATATTTGCCGTGCATTAATAAGTTACTGTCGTGCATTAATTGATTATTTTGCGTGAACTAATTCGTTATTTGGCGTGAACTTCCCTTGTACTTAGCATGTATTTATAGGTTATTTGCCGTTTATTTCGAATACATTAAACTATTATTTGGCATGTATTAAGCATTTTTTCGTGTATAAATCATTTTGTAAGAAAATTGGGCAGAATAATAGAGAATGGAGATCTATTTAAGAAATACTGCATTGAAGAGGTAGAAGTTGTTTCGTTTTGATAATCAATACACTATATTTCAACGTCTTTGCATTCTTGTATTAAAGAGAATGAAAGTTAAGATATGTACTATTGAAAAAATTATTTACTTATATAAAACACAATCAATAAATGTATTGTATCCCAAAAACTTTAATTTATCTAGTATTAGAAGAAAACTCATCGTGTAATGTTCACCTTTTCATCACATAATTAATAGACAATTAATACACCTAAAATAGCCAACTATTGCACAAAAGCTAACTTATTAATGCACGCAAAATAACTAATTAATGCACCCAAAATAGGCAACTAATGCACATAAACTAACTTATTATTGCACCCAAAATAAAAAATGCATGCACACAAAATAAACTATTAATGTTCACAAAATATACAATTAATGCACGCAAAATAACCGATTGACTAACGAAAAAAACCAATTGACACAAAAAATATGCAATTAATGTACGCTAAATAATACCTGAATTGACGGAAACTAGCCGCTAAATACACAAAAAATTACTCCTTAATACACGCAAAATCGCTGATCAATATGGTATAATTTAATTAAAAAAAACGGTTATTGTTTTCAAAATTAATGCAATTTGAATTTAATAGGCCCTTTTTTAATCTAAATGTACGCGTTATTTAACACTTAAAAACTAAGGGCCCGGTGCAGAGACGTTTTTTAAATCTCGTAACTTTACAATCCTCGTAAATTTACGAAAAAGGGGGCGTGGCCAATGAACTTACGATTTTTTTCTCGAAAATGGTGTGCAGAGACAATTGGCTCGTAACTTTACGAATGACTTTCGCTCGTAAAGTTACGAGGGCTCTGGAGGTGTCGTAAAGACGAAAACGGCGCGAAATATTGAAAACAACAATGGCGGAGTTTGTCGCTTTGCTCGCGATGCGAAGAGCTGAAGAAATTAATCGAGGAATAAACGTTGTTGAACCAGTAGAAAATGAGAGAATTTATCACGAGAGACCAGACCCTTTGGAGTTATCAGACAGAGAGTTTTTAGCAAATTATCGACTTCCAAAAAGGGTATTCATTAAACTTTTGGAAGAGCTAAGGCCCGACCTTGACCATGAAACATTGAGAGGCCGGCCAGTATCTGCAGCTTCCCAGGTAGGAAAATAATTTATTATCACTATGCAATTGTGTTTTACTACTATTATACGCTTTAACACTGATTATATGGCCAAACACGTAAGTTAATTTTTTATACAACCTTTTGGAATACATTTTTTACATCGTACTCTTTCATACTCAAAACTGATATTTTATCTAGGCATATTTTTGAGTGACGCAAAAAGCCATTGGTCGAAGAAAGTATCTGGGAAGGAAGTGATTTTCCTAAGACTTAGGAAAAGCACTTACCTAACCTCACCCCTTTCCTGAGCTAGGGGGAAAGACCAAACCAGAGAAAATTTGTTGTATAGAGTCAGTTTTTGGGAGATGTTTCACCCTCTATGTACCGTCGGAATGAAAAATTTCCAAATGGCAAATAACTGAGTGAAAAACATTCTAAAATAATTTGGTCTTTCCAACATTTTCCCTCCGTGTGTTGCACTATAATGTTCATAATTTATGTTGCCACTTCTAATCATTGTTATTTTATATAGATACTCATTTGCTTGCATTTTTACGCGACTGGAAGTATCCAGTGGGTGACGGCCAATGATCATCGCCACATGGTGGAGAGATCCACAGTATCAAGGATCATTGGTCGTGTTACAAATTCCATCAACCAGCGAATGCACCGATATGTCAAATTTCCATCTACCCAGGAAGAACTTAAAGAAACATCTCTTGGATTCTTCAAGAAGACCAAGCTTCCTGGGGTCATCGGATGCATCGACTGCACCCACATACCTATCCAGAAGCCATCTGGTCCCGGTGCCCACGTTTACATGAACCGCAAAAAACGCTATTCAATCAACGTCCAGCTTATATGCGATGCCAACACCCGCATTCTGGACGTTGTAGCGGAGTGGCCCGGGAGCACTCATGATGCAAGCATTTGGGCCAACTGCGGCCTCAGGTCCCACCTCTCTTCCGCAAATTTGGAAGGGTCATGGCTCATAGGGGACAGTGGCTATCCCCTTGAGCCTTGGCTTATGAGACCCATACCACATAGAGAAGGTCAAGCTCAAGAGAGGTTCAACCATCGCCTCTGTAAGACTAGAAGCTGCATTGAAAGGTGCAATGGCCTCTTTAAGTCTACTTGGCGTGCGTTGAGTGATTACGGAGGCAATTTGCTGTATGCCCCGGATAAGGTTTGTAAATTTGTATTCGCTTGTGCCATCTTGTACAATTTCTACCTTGACGAGGGTGTTGATATGCCCGAGCCAATGGTAGAAGAGCAAGATGGCCCAAGCGACCAGGATCCCCCTGAAACCACTTATGCCCAATTACAGGTTCGAGCGAATCAAATTTTAAATCAATTGGTAGAAAACTTGGATAGGCAAAGAAATTTACATCAAGAATAATATCAGTTTTCTACAAATTGATTTGATTTTTTCGGCCTGTAATTTTTTAATTGAAACTACTCTGGCCCATAATTAACTTTCACCTTGGGGCATACTTATAGAGCAAATTTGCCCGTGATGTAATCATGGGACTGATGTTTAATGGTCAAGGAGTCTCTTTTTGGAAGTTAAGAATTTGCTAAAAACTCTTGTTTATCTAATAACTGCAATGATTTTGTTCTCTTGTGATATTATTCTTTGTTATTTTAATACTGGTTCAATAACATGTTATTCCTCGATTAATTTCAATTGACAATGAAAAATAATTGCTCTTCGCTAATAAAATTTTTTAATTTAAAACCAAAAAAACTGCAATTAATAAGAGGTACATGGTAATCAATTAAATAGTTTCCAAATGAGGAAAATAAGTAAATTACAAATATGAAAATATGGGAAAATATTTGTCTGGTAATTTATAATTTGTATTAATGCTATTTTTCAAAACCAATGATTTTATTTTATGTTTCATAGTTAGAAATGGGAAGTTCAAAGTGTGTAGTGGGTACTGCTGTGATACCAGGAATAAGATATAAAGGAACAATCAGATTTTCAACAGGTAATAGAGCACAGTGAATGCCAATAAGAATTCTAATTGCATTATCCAAATGCCTAAAAAAAATGTAATGAGAAATTTGGCCTCTTCGTAAAGTATTAAACAGAAAGTTGAAATATACCCTTCATGATTATTCGCAACCAACTGGGCTGCCTGGTTTAAAATGTGTGTGGATGTTAGAGTCACTAGTGAAACCAGGGATTGGTTTCGGGGAGGGCACAGAAGGAAACAAATAAAACAAAAATAATCATTTGTACATGCAACCATACATTTGGGGGGGGGGGTGCAAGTAACATCTATGCCACGCCCCCCTGGCTACACCACTGAGTAGGAGAAGGTTCCTGGTCCCTGGGAGTTAACCTTTTTTTGTAACTCCTTTTTAACTTGTCACGTGAACCTTTGGTAAGTATAGCAGTTATATGTAAATTTATCTATATTTTCAAATTTCTATATCCACTAATCAACATTCTAAGGTAGCCATAATTACTATAATTCAATTCTCAGAGTTTTCTAGGCATTTGGTTAAAATCCCCTGGGCCCACGAGGGACTGGTTGGGGGCCCTCAGCTGTAGGAGTCCATTGAGGGGTCTAAAGGGAGGATGCCAATAAACAATTTAAAACATTGTAAGGGCTTTAGGGGGGTGGGATTGCCAATCAACAAAACTTGAAAAATGTTGTATGATCTTGAGTTGGGGGCAAATAAACAAACATTCCAATGGAAAAGGCCCCCTGATTATAACTATTGCCCTCGGCCCCAGAAAAGTTATGCCAGCCCCAACATGTGGAAACCCTCTGATTACTCTAGCAAAATATGAACTACAATACACAGTTTCTATTTATGGTGAAACAAGTCTTTTTACCAAGTTCAGGACTCTTTTTGGAAGTTCATAATCAGCTTAAAACTATTAATTAATCTCTCGTGTTATAAAGAATATGAATGGTTCAATAATATCGTTGTTGTTCTTCACCAAAAAAATAAAAATGCATTTAAAACGAAATTGTAATTTATTCTAATATATAAATAATTTCAAAAAAGGCGCCAATTTTGGAGAAAATAAAAATGTGGATAGATGGAGACGTCTTGTGCATAAAAAAAACCAAGAACAACATCAAACAGCTGCTGATGAGAATTGAGAACATGGATGAGAGTTAGGAGCAGTATTGAAAAGTTTATTTTAAATAATTTACAACGTTAAAAATGAGAAAAATGTAAAAATGAATAAATAAGAGAAAACATCCAACTGAAAGCTAGAGAAAGGTATTAAGTAATTTGTAGTCATGATGTTTTTTGACATAAGACATACCTACAATATTGTTTTATGCCTAAGGGTTAGGAAATGGAACTTCAGTTGAAGAACTTGAAGTGGCAACTGGACTAGAGACAACATTATCTGTAGGAACAATTCTGCACTCAACAGGTACCAGAGCGTTGTGAATTCCAATAAGAATGTTATTTGTATTATTCAAATGGTTCGAAAATGCAACAGCGAGTTGGGAATTTTGAGACCGTTGGGCAACCATTTCAGTGTGTATTAAGGACAAAATTTGATTTAAACGTTCCTGATTATTAACAACTGACTGGGCTGCCTGATCAAATGTGTCAGCGGATGTTACAGTAGGAGTAGGTTCCGGCGCTCTGGGAGTTTGCCTTTTGTGACATCTTTTTGTTTTGTCATGTGAACCTTTTATATGCATACCAGAATTAACCATAAGTAAATATTTTAATATTGTTCAGAGTTCTGTAGTGAGTAAATATCACAACACCCTCAAGGTTTCCACACTATATCCAATTCAAATGCTCCTGGCTACATTTAATAGGATATTTCCAGAATGTTTGAGTCAAATTTAAGTGAGTTTTAATTTTGATATAATTTTTTTAAATTTTTTGGTTTTCTAAGGTTAATTTTTCAATTTATTTATCTGTGGAAACCCTATATTATCATTTAAAATATTATAACAAATACCACTTTTAGATTTTTTTTGGGGACTGGATGGTGCTTCCTCTATGGTTTCTAATTGCGAAGTTGGAATAGGTCTAGGAGGAAGTGGGTTTTCACTAACCGTCTGTCTCGCATCTGTTTATGAAAGTACAACTGAGGTAAATCTTTTAACGTATCTAACCTGACCTTATTCAAATATACCTATGTCCGCAACCAACTCTTGCAAACTTCTAAATTTCTTTCTTCCCACAGGTTTATCAACTGAGGGAGCTAAACAAGATTTTGTATAAAATATGAACTGACATTCTAATTCTAAACTCATTTTACCACGTCTCTTCAAAGAGAAATCTATCACATCACATCACCGTCACCACCTACACTAGGTGGAGTAGGCCAATTCATTTCGGTGACATGAAATTGGCCTGAATTTGGGGTGCCAATAATTCTCGCGACACTGGTGGAAGGTGGAGGTGTGTGGAAAAAATGTTCACTTGCGGATGATTTTATTGCCTTATATGGGCAACAAAAATTAATAAGCTTGTTATGGTTTCAAATAAAAACACTAGCTTTGTGAGAACTACGAACCTGGTCCCTGATTTGTGCGCTATCGACACCTCCTTTGATTCCGTACAAAGCAGTTTCCCCAATTAAGCGACAAACCGCCAACTCCAATTCACTTAATTCTGGAAGTGGATTTGGACCACCTCCAGTTTTTTTCTTTTCCCTATCTAGGGCTTGGGCCTTACGCTTTACAGAGCTTTTTAAGTCCGTCCACTTTGCCCTTATTTTGGCAGTCGACCGAATAACACCCTTACCCACACAGGCAATCTCTTCCGAAACTTCACCCCAGGCTTTCTCCACATCATCGCTATTTTTATAGGTTTTTCCGAGTCCCATTTCTCTATTGACCAAATCAGGCCTAGCTACCAAACCATTTATTAGGGCTTGTAGCTCCCTGGCGCCAAAATTAGGTTGCCTCTGCTCTCCTGCTTTTATTTTTCCCATAATTTTTGACAAAATAACAGCCTTTCAAAAATTTTCTACATGTAATTAAGTGTTAAACTTAGAACTACTAATCGAAAACTGCATTCACTCTCTAATGACAAAATGGAGGTGAAAACTGAATAGCTGATAATTTTTGCGTCGAAATTCCCGCTTTTCTATTGGCTAGTAGGTGGGCGGAGCTTCAACAAAAACCAATTCCAAAATACCAGACTCTTCATTTACGAGCGCCCGAAAAATTGTCTCTGCACCGCGATTTCGATTTACGAAATCGTAACTTTACGACATCGTAAATCCGCTCTCGTAACTTTACAATCCTCGTAAAGTTACGATAATTTTTAAAACGTCTCTGCACCGGGCCCTAATAAGTGGTCAAACACGTGCTAGCTGGTTACATGATTAACGTTTACCAAACGTGTTTCGTATACGTTTTAGAAACCTCGATAAGACACGTAATATGTAGGTGATGGTGCTACCTGGGCGGGCGTTTTCCATTGGTTCTTACTTACTATTATGACATTTCTCGGAGGAAAAGTAGTTCGAGAGGTAGTCACCAGGTGGCTTGGGCTTCTAAAATAAAATAAGACCGAGCTGAAGGCAACATTTTAAAATTTGTTTATTATTTTTCCTTATAAATGAAATTGACAAGTTAATTATTCGGATTATTAATCGCGAAATATCCTGCATTCATGGACAATATGTAATGCATCTTATTGTAATAAAGAGCTATTTTTATTAAAACCAATCAGTGGTGTAGTCCTACAAAAAAAAAAGAACCGGGGGCGCTACATGGGTACAGCCAACTTCGATTTTTAGCGTAGTCGAAGCTGGCCGTACCTAGGTTACTATTTGAAATTATTATGGTATTATCTGCGGGCAAAATTTATAATAAATTCACACTCCCTTTATTCGAGAAAAATGATAGAAGCAATTAAGGCGCGCCCTAGCAAGTTGAAAAAAAGGCAGGGCGCACCCTGGCAAAATGGAAAAACCAAGGCGGGCGGTGCCCTGCCTTTGATAAAAGCACCAGGGCGACGGCCTGACCCGACTACACCACTGAAACCAATTAGTTTTCTTTCGTTATTATATTTAATTTAATTAAATTATATTAGTAATCTTATTAGTTGTCTTTCGATATTATATTTAATTTAATTAAATTAGATTAGTAATCTTATTAGTTGTCTTTCGATATTATATTTAATTTTATTAAATTATATTAGTAATCTTATTAGTTGTCTTTCGATATTATATTTAATTTAATTAAATTATATTAGTAATCTTATTAGTTGTCTTTCGATATTATATTTAATTTAATTAAATTATATTAGTAACCTTATTAGTTCTCTTTCGATATTATATTTAATTTAATTTAATTATATTAGTAATCTTATTAGTTCTCTTTCGATATTATATTGCATTTAATTAGCATAGATTACCGATCTTATTAAATTATAATATATTAAAGGCACTTATAGCACACGACACGTAAAGGCTAGTTTAATCGAGGTCTATAGAAATTCTGAGTAAATAATTTATTGGCCGTATAGATAACAATTTTTATTATTATCCTGTTATTCATTTTCCAATCGGAAAATAGTTCAATTTTGAGTATTTTCTTTATTTTAGGCCAAAGTAGGCGACTATCGGAAGATATCGTAGGTTGCGTTATAGAAGGCCCATCGGGATAGCAAGAATGGGGTTGGGGTGGCACCGCGGGCCCCAGCGCTCGAGTGAAGTGAGTGCGCGGCGCCGTTAGGCGCCAATACGGGGAACACTTGACTACTCGGTGCGTTAGGCTAGGTACTGCCCTTTTAGTCCAACGGCCAAGAGACGATGCTAAATTTCGTTAAAAAATTTCTTATATACATAACAAATCAAGCCAAGGAACGATAAGGTACTATAATAAAAAATTAATTTTTAGGCCAAAAACCTAGGACACCTACGACATCTCCCGATAGTCGTCTACTTAAATAAAGAAAATGCTCAAAAACGGCACGTGCTACATTGATTGCGGTACATATCATTAAAATATTCCGTTAACACCCAAATCCCCTATTTCTAAGAGTAAATTGTAGTCTACACACTTATTTTTACGTCATGTAATCCACTACAACTACAATTTGTTTTCAGTATTACTCCTTATTAAAATCCAAAAATAAATTTGGATTTCACGTGTTCTGCTCTATCTCGGGGGCAGAAGTATAGAACATCGATTTCACTAGTTACGATAATGCATTGAAATTGGCGATTTTCAAAACGCGTTCACTTAACTAATAATCATTTGCGGTAACTTTTTTTTGTGCTCGTTATGAGCCATGGTAACGGGTGGGACAATACAGTCCGCTCGTCCATTTAATTAATCAGGTGCGAGATATGTGTTACGGCCACGCCAACGGGGGGATACTTGGGGATAGGGTTGGGACTCTCGTGGCGGAAGTATGACAACCACCCGTTGTGGGATTAGTGGTCGTCCTCACACGGCCATCCACAATCTCTGCCTCCCGGACGCCTGGGATTACAGGAGTGAGCCACTACTCCCGGCATTTGCGGTAACTAAAAATAATACCATCGTACTTCTTATAAACTCGGCTTTCATCTAAAAAACCTAACAAAAAAGAGGGGGGCTTGTTGTTCACAATTGCCGCATGAAAGCTCCTATAATTTTCTTAGAATTTAACCTTATAACGTAAACCAAATATTTAAAATTGCTGCATTCAGAAGTGATTTATTTATTACAACACCAGTGGCTTTAAAATTTGCTTGATGACTTACGCCTAAAGCTGTGCTTAAGCTGATTATTTTAATTTAAAAAAATAAAAGGTTAAAATTTTATTATCCGTTTCAGGGAAGTAAGAATTAAAATCGGTTCCCGTTGTACAACTGCCCAAGTCGTGGACAGTCCACAAGCTTATTCTTTTATATTGATTAGTTATAATACAGTTGATTAACATATTAAAAAATTAAACTGTCCATGAATGCGGGATCCTTTAGTTTTACCTTTATTAAATCTATTATCCTACAAATATACAAATCTCCGTTAATAAACCAGTAAATTAATTATTTATGCTATTTTAAACATCTCGTATTAAATCTCATGGTATAGTTAAAATATTTTTGAAAATAAATAAGTTTGTTTTATACGTATTTTGTTATTTTACGCTAATATTGATTGTATGTTATATACCTTTTCAGGTTCATTTTCCCCCGCATACTTACATTTTTTTTTATTTTTCCGTGTTTTATTTACTTTTGTTATTACATTTTCCCCCGCACTCTTGACCCTCTATATTGACAGTTATTGTTAAGTATTCTTTAAGTGTGCTTGGACATTTTTTCTTGACGGCAAAATAAAGATAACCATGTGATTTCCTGACACCTTCTCCCCCACAAACACTGAGACCCCCGTAATCACGCGGAACCAACCCCAAGGGACCTTTCGCGGGTCACACAAGTTGAGACAACGTCATACATCCCATGACAGGACACGAGTCTTGGGTGCACCAATGACCCAAAGAAATTGGGAGGTCGCCAATTGTTTTTATTTTTCAACTTCGCCCTAAAATCGCTGTAACAAAACCAGGAGACAGAGCCCCAAAGAGACAGAATTCTGATTTCTGGAGGAGAATTCTGATACTGGAGAGAACTCTGCCTCTCTGGCAAGAGAAGGACCATGTCGAAATAAATAGAAAATAATGTGCGATGAAGTCGCGCTTAAATATTAATTAACACTCAATGCAGCCCTCATGACCGAAACAGTCCACGCTAACTATTCAGATGAGATCCTGCCAGAGTATTCCACCGGAAGAGCATGGTCCAAATTGCTATGAATCTGAGAAGTGTAATGCCTTCAACACCCACAACTCAACTGTTGATCACCCAAAATCTGGACGTTCCGAGAGAAGAAAACCAGATGACCAAGACCGATTCCCTCGCCTAAACAGATGTACCTAAGCCCGCCTGTAAGAAGTTCGTCGTCGTCATCCGGACATCCTTACCGTAATTCGGGCATCCGTGCCGTAAGCGAGACGAACGGACAGTTTGGAACTGTCACCGCGAAACAAGAAGTCCCCCGTCGAACCCCTCCAAGAAAACGCGTCGGCGTGTGTTGCGTGATCCGGAACCCCGTAACCCACGAGGCTGACAGTTCATTCCGTTTCGTATATTAATATCGTTAGGATTGTTGTAATTTTTGGTTCGTATTACCCTCGCTAATATTATTTGAGTAAGTTGCTTTATTTCAGAGTTTAATTGTAATATTTTAATTGTAGTGTTCATTATTTAGTGTTTAGTGTGTATTTGTTTTTGCCCCCGCTTCCGTAGAGCCATAGAGTGCCAGAATTTACAAACGTTGGAATTGATCCCATAGAAAACCGTAAGAGATAAAAATTTAATGAATATATGGTCGAAGAGTGTATATTTTAGTGTTTAAATTCCCCCTCGTATATTGAAAAGCTAAAAAAAGCATAATGGAGATGGCCTAACCATCTGATTTTGTGATTGATTAACGACAAAGGGTTTCCATTCGGAATTCGAATCTCCCCCTCCTTTTTTTATTTTTTTCTTTCCCCGTATGTAGCCCCCTCTCTCGGATTTAATTCACCCCACGAAAGGCCACGACTCGCATTTTGTCGCCATCTTCCCCCGCCTTGGTGAATTAATATCTTTGAGCAAGGGCTAGGAATATTTCTGTCAGTCAAACATCACATGAAGCAGTCCTAAATTCCTAAAAAGGTTGCAGTTAGTGCTAGCGCCATCTAATTTTTTTTATCTTTATTTTTGTTGTGATTGTCGCGTGTCCTACTTCATTCCACAAGTTTCTTTGCTAGAACAAATTTCGCCAACCTGATGGACCAACGTCAATTTGCCAGAACGAAAATTCTAAAAAGTACATTTTTGGATAACGTGGGAACGCGACGCGGGAAAGGAAGTTTGGTCTGAACTACAGAAAAACGAACTGGGGAGTAAGTGCTAGGGTTCATATTTCTTAAAAATGACGCGAGAGAGAATAATGAAATTAACGGTATTTATACGCCTTTATATGCTCTTTCGTTTAAAATTAATTTTATTCTGGGAGCGCCATAATTGAGCGAAATATCAATGACGTAAGCTTACCCAAAAACGCGCCGTTTTCGGGACCATGCCCGGCATAGGGTAGTATTGTATTTGAATTTTATAAAAATTGACGCGGGAGAGGTTAATGAAATTAACGTTAGTAGTACACCTTTAAATGATCTATCGTTTAAAATCAATTTTATTCTGGGAGCGTCATAATTGAGCGAAATATCAATGACGTAAGCTTACCCAAAAACGCGCCGTTTTCGGGACCATGCCCGGCATAGGGTAGTATTGTATTTGAATTTTATAAAAATTGACGCGGGAGAGGTTAATGAAATTAACGTTAGTAGTACACCTTTAAATGCTCTATCGTTTAAAATTAATTTTATTCTGGGAGCGTCATAATTGAGCGAAATATCAATGACGTAAGCTTACCCAAAAACGCGCCGTTTTCGGGACCATGCCCGGCATAGGGTAGTATTGTATTTGAATTTTATAAAAATTGACGCGGGAGAGGTTAATGAAATTAACGATATTAGTACACCTTTAAATGCTCTATCGTTTAAAATTAATTTTATTCTGGGAGCGCCATAATTGAGCGAAATATCAATGACGTAAGCTTACCCAAAAACGCGCCGTTTTCGGGACCATGCCCGGCATAGGGTAGTATTGTATTTGAATTTTATAAAAATTGACGCGGGAGAGGTTAATGAAATTAACGTTAGTAGTACACCTTTAAATGCTCTATCGTTTAAAATTAATTTTATTCTGGGAGCGTCATAATTGAGCGAAATATCAATGACGTAAGCTTACCCAAAAACGCGCCGTTTTCGGGACCATGCCCGGCATAGGGTAGTATTGTATTTGAATTTTATAAAATTTGACGCGGGAGAGGTTAATGAAATTAACGTTAGTAGTACACCTTTAAATGTTCTATCGTTTAAAATTAATTTTATTCTGGGAGCGTCATAATTGAGCGAAATATCAATGACGTAAGCTTACCCAAAAACGCGCCGTTTTCGGGACCATGCCCGGCATAGGGTAGTATTGTATTTGAATTTTATAAAAATTGACGCGGGAGAGGTTAATGAAATTAACGTTAGTAGTACACCTTTAAATGCTCTATCGTTTAAAATTAATTTTATTCTGGGAGCGTCATAATTGAGCGAAATATCAATGACGTAAGCTTACCCAAAAACGCGCCGTTTTCGGGACCATGCCCGGCATAGGGTAGTATTGTATTTGAATTTTATAAAAATTGACGCGGGAGAGGTTAATGAAATTAACGTTATTAGTACACCTTTAAATGCTCTATCGTTTAAAATTAATTTTATTCTGGGAGCGCCATAATTGAGCAAAATATCAATGACGTAAGCTTACCCAAAAACGCGCCGTTTTCGGGACCATGCCCGGCATAGGGTAGTATTGTATTTGAATTTTATAAAAATTGACGCGGGAGAGGTTAATGAAATTAACGTTATTAGTACACCTTTAAATGCTCTATCGTTAAAAATTAATTTTATTCTGGGAGCGCCATAATTGAGCGAAATATCAATGACGTAAGCTTACCCAAAAACTGGCATAGGGTTGTATTATATTTGAATTTTATAAAAATTGACGCGGGGGAGGTAAATGAAATTAACGTAATTAGTACACCATTAAATGCTCTATCGTTTAAAATTAATTTTATTCTGGAAGCGCCATAATTGAGCGAAATATCAATGACGTAAGCTTACCCAAAAACGCGCCGTTTTCGGGACCAAGACCGCCATAGGGTAGTATTCTATTTGAATTTTATAAAAATTGACGCGGGAGAGGTTACTGAAATTAACGTTATTAGTACACCTTTAAATGCTCTATCGTTTAAAATTAATTGTATTCTGGGAGCGCCATTATTAGTCGAAATATCAAAGGCGTAACTCACTAAAATACGTGTAAAATCTTAAATTCCGAAAACATGCCCGCCATGTTCTATTTGAATTTCCCAAATAATGACGCGGGACAGGTCAATCAAACTAACGTTAATTTTACACTCTTAAATGCTTTATCGATCAAAATTAAAATTATTCTGGGAGCGACATTATTAGTCGAAATATCAATGGAGAAACTCACTAAAAAAGCGCCTCTATTCATTAAATAGATAGCTTTGTACTAGTTTTTATTTTAAATTTTGTACATTTTATTTTATATGTTCTTTTTTGTTTTGAACGTCTTAGATTTATTTACCTTAAATTTCCTTGACGTGTCTTTAATTTGCTGCATGTGTAGTTTTAGAATTACACTGGAATGTAGTCTCTATCTCTGATTTCTGTTAATGAATACTATTAATATATGAAAAAATCTATTTTGAAATGGGCGCTCGGAAAGCGGTTAACGTGATTTTTTTTCGTACTTTAAACCAATTAGTTTCGCTGTTATATCAGTTTAAATTATAAATATAGTTTTAGTTATATTATAATTTTCTTTGATCATAAAAGTTACTTATGGCACACGCCGCGTAAAGGCTTGGTTTATTGTGGCCTGTAGAAATGCTGATTAAAATAAAATGGCGAACTTAATTGCTATTTAATTTTTTCTCAATATTTCTACACATATATTATATTTCGCTTTTTCCAACAAAATATAACATATCCCCTCCCAACCCATTATGTTTTAAGATGTTTCCAAAGAAGCATGTCGCCTCTGAGAATGGTGTACGATTAGCATGTCGCCTCTGAGAATGGTGTAGGAGAAGCATGTCGCCTCTGGGAATGGTGAACGAGAAGCATGTCGCCTCTGAGAATGGTGTAGGAGAAGCATGTCGCCTCTGGGAATTAGGTTATGATAAACAAGTCGTTTCAGATAATGGTGTACGAGAAGCATGTCGCCTCTATAGATCGTGAAGAATTATAAGTTGATCGTTTAGCCAAGAACGTTATTCCCCGCTATAATACAATTCGGAATTTTAAGTACTATCTTTTTCAGAGATTCCGCCGTCATACTTTATATCACGTTTTGAAGCTCTGCTTTCGCGTAGAAACCGTCATATAAAGTTCGACAACGAACTTTCCTTTCCATTTTTGGACCACTCGAAAACGACTTTCATCGCGGACAGCCTAGATGAAGGTAATTTTCAAGAAATAGAACTTTCTCTAGAAGATAAAGGTCTCCACGCAAAAGCATTGCAAACCTGTGAAATTGATCAAAATTATTTAGTTTGTATATGTTCTATTTCTGATTGAAAATTATCACGGAATTCGTTAATATCATTACTATTTTTATTAATTTCATCTGATAATTTTTCTGATAAACATTTAGCGTATAGACAAATAGCTGGTCCGCAGTTGTAATAATATGGTTGAAAGTACAAGTTAGATTTTGCCGACGTTATCCACGTGGTTGGCATGAGCTTGAAATGATTTTGATAGGGAAGTTAAATATTTAACCAAATGATCTACCTCATTTTGATGTTTTCCTTTATAAGGAGTTATTTCGTCGTAGATGAAATCGGTGACTTGGCAATTAGAGTCGTAAACTGTAATTTTAAATACGTCTTTTTTGATCAATTTCACGGTTACCAGAAAGAAATGATTTTTTTTTACCATAACTGGAATAAGCGTTAGTTCTTTAGTCTTAAATCTGTTAAATTCATTTAAAAAATACTCGAAATAAAAGTTTAATTGGTATTCTGTAAGTTTGTTTAAATTATTTATAAATTTCGCAATGGAAGTGTAAAAAGAAGTGTCTAAATATTGATTTTTCAAAAAGCGCGCCTGCAGAGATTTAAAATAACCGTCTACCATAAATCCGGTAAAACACTTCTTAGACGCGATTTTTTCTAATTGTTTTTTGCCTAAACGGAATTGTTTTTTCGCACTAGATTCAATTTCTATTTCGTCAGGGTCCAGATCTATATCCCAATGTACCGTATTTTTACGCACCACTACCGATTCGCAAATTTTCTTTTCAGTTATTTCGGAATCAGAAAAGAAATTTACCCTTTCGGGTAATTCGTTTCCAGATTCAAAAATTGTATCTGTGAAAATTCCCGTTTCGGATTCGGAAATTTCCTGCTCTGTAAATAAAGTGGTCTTTATAACTGTTTTAGCCAATTTTTTTGAAGGAGTTGTTGAACTAGTATCACTTATCCTTTTAGAAGCTTTTCTCGTACCCGATTTAGAGGTAGATTCTAAAATTTCGCCCAATGGTTTTCGCGGCTTACTTTGATATCCCCTTAATTTCTTCCCGCTTATGTCCGATTCCCCCCTTTCGTGTTGCGGCGTATGCTTAAATGTCTCTTCTAATTGTTCGTACGATTTCTTTCGGTTTTGATTTGGAATTATTTTCCTAGAGATTTTAACATATTCTAAATATAAATTATCGTTATATTCGTTTAATTTTGAAACAAGCGCGTCTACGCGTAACCGATTGTAACACAGTGCCTGACTTTTTAAAACTTTTGACACGTTTTTTAGTGAGTTTACGCCCTTGATATTTCGACTAATAATGTCGCTCCCAGAATAATTTTAATTTTAGGGTGTAAAATTAACGTTTGTTTGATTGACCTGACCCGCGTCATTTGTTGGGAAATTCAAATAGAACATGGCGGGCATGTTTTCGGAATATAAGATTTGACACGTTTTTTAGTGAGTTTACGCCCTTGATATTTCGACTAATAATGTCGCTCCCAGAATAATTTTAATTAAGATCGATAAAGCTTTTAAGGATGTATAATTACCGTTAATTATATTGACCTGTCCCGCGTCATTATTTGGGAAATTCAAATAGAACATGGCGGGTATGTTTTCGGAATTTAGGATTTGGCGCGCTTTTTTAGTGCGTTTACGCCCTTATATTTCGACTATTAATGTCGCTCCCAGAATAATTTTAATTTTGATCGATAAAGCATTTAAGGGTTTAAAATTAACGTTAGTTTGATTGACCTGTCCCGCGTCATTTTTTGGCAAATTCAAATAGAACATGGCGGGTATGTTTTCGGAATTTAGGATTTGGCGCGCTTTTTTAGTGCGTTTACGCCCTTATATTTCGACTATTAATGTCGCTCCCAGAATAATTTTAATTTTGATCGATAAAGCATTTGAGGGTGTAAAATTAACGTTAGTTTGATTGACCCGTCCCGCGTCATTTGTTGGCAAATTCAAATAGAACATGGCGGGCATGTTTTCGGAATTTAAGATTTGACCCGTTTTTAGTGAGTTTACGCCCTTGATATTTCGACTAATAATGTCGCTCCCAGAATAATTTTAATTAAGATCGATAAAGCATTTAAGGGTGTAAAATTAACGTTAGTTTGATTGACCTGTGTCGCGTCATTTTTTGGCAAATTCAAATAGAACATGGCGGGCATGTTTTCGGAATTTAAGATTTGACACGTTTTTTAGTGAGTTTACGCCCTTGATATTTCGACTAATAATGTCGCTCCCAGAATAATTTTAATTAAGATCGATAAAGCACTTAAGTATGTATAATCAACGTTATTGTGACTAACCTGTACCGCTTTAATTTCGAAAAACATGAACCTGAGCACTGAGGTGGTCAAACTCGAGCACGGAACTTGTCAGTGTAATTTTTAATTTCATTTTTAAGATCGAGCTTTTATTGGTTATTTTGATTTAAATTATGTGTTTTATTGAGTTTTTGTTTAATTGTGTCGTTTTATTTTGTAGAAATTGGTTTTAAATGTTCAGTTCGTTTTAAATTAGTCTCGTCTAAAATATTGCCCGTCTTCGCGTTCCCTTCCTCACTCCAACATATTTTTTTCGAATGATTCATTCTGGCAAATTGACGCTGGTACCTGATGGCAGTGAAAATATTCAAGCTGCTCCACAAATAAAATTTATCGAAATTCATTAAGAAATAACTCTACTACCATAAAATATTCCATACTAAATTAATAAAGGTAGGTGTAATACTTTCAATTAATTTCGTTCTATTATGAGGATGCATATCATATTAGCGTAAATTAATTTCTAGGAACCTTGGATGCATATAACCATAATTAGATTTGATTCAAATCATTTGAATCTTTTAAGTTAAACCTCGGTCACCAAATAATAGTTTCTTTAGAAATTCGACACGTTTCCGATAAAACAGGTTCCATAGTGGCTTAGGTACCCCGAATTTCTTTATTCACCTGAACCATGAAATACAAAGTAACTTATTTTCACACCCCGAAATAATTTCTTTAGTTTTTACCACCAGTTAATGTGCCAGAATTCTGAAACTTGGAAAGATAGTTTTTATGGTGCAGTAGAGTACCGATGAAACGGAACTAATCTATGGGCTAAACTATGGCGTAAAGCACTAGAAATTGCTTTTGAGTAGATTTGTTAATTTTCCGGAAACCTTTTCGCAAATCATAAAATAAACAAGTTGGCAAGCTTGCCAAAAACAATTATCCTCGGAAGAGTTTGTCCTTGGGCTTTTTAACTAATGGACACGACACTCAACGATAACTCGCCATATTCAACGCGTCCTCTAAAATACGTAATCTAGATATTATCCCAACCATATTCATAATAAATGTTACAAATGTTATTGTCTTAACAAATTCCCAAATAGAACAAAAAAGCAACTTAAGACCCACAACGTTATTAAATTAACCAAGCAACAAAATGAGAAAAAGGAAGTACAAATTTTAAAATTATTAGAACGCTCACGAAACGTATAATGTATACGTGCTAGAAACTCTTTGAGAGACAAAAACCAATCCATTGTATTATGGGTCTTAATCATTGAAATTTCTATTGAAAACAAAAGTTAAAGCGAAAACCAAAACTATAAAGGAAATGAATGAACTCATGTCTAGACGAAATGTCTTTGACACGAGTTCCAATCCGTTAGAGAAGACCACAAACTCCGCAGAAGCGGCATTCTCCGATAGCGAACCATCGGAGAAGATCTCTAGACCTGAATTAGTGGGAGGAGCGTCTCCAATTGAAATCTCTACACGAGAGGCTGGGTGCCTTGCCCAAGGGTCGCCCGGGTAAAGAAAATGTCCACTTATAACATTGTAATCACAGTGTTTAGCGTTTTCTATCGGGGTTAAGTTGGTAGTTACCAATAACGCATCGGTAGATATTGTACGATACGCACAGCAGCCCCGAAGAGCCGCTATCCGTTGGATTGACCTGAGCTTTCGAACCATCAGAGAGTTCCCAATCTCGCGCCACCATGCGACAATACGCTCAATGCAACCTTTGTATACCATTCTCAACGCCATATAGTCCAGACCCCACTCGACCTTTGCAAAGCATGCAATGGGCTGAACGAGACGAGTAACCTTTTTCTTAACCTCCTCTAGGTGAGGTAAGAAACACAACGTTTGACCCAAGGTAACTCCCAAAACCTTAACGGTTTTGACATTAACAACATCAGATTGTTGTATTTATATAACCCGTGCACCGCCAAAGCATTACAGGGGTTACTCATCATCTGTCCTGGCCGAGCCGTCGACCTGTATACAAAAATAGGAAATGCTTCCTAAAACACGTACACACAACAGTATACACCCGTATACCTGCATCTCCTACTCACGACTCACTCGTGAGTTCGTCAAAATTCACAACGATATAACGCATTACACGTTCAAGATCGTTGATCGTTTCGTTATCCAAATTATGTAGTCCATTCTCGCGGATTGGTCTCCTTAACAAATGGTTCGTTTTCGGACAATTACGAACATAGTGCTCTGAGTCTGCTTCCAGAGCACCGCATATGCATTTTAGCGATGCAATATGACCCAAGTTGAACAGGTAAAGTGGGAGCTTACCGTGTCCACTTAGGATTTGCGTCAAATAGTAGTTCGTGTTGAAGCTACCATTGACCTTAGGAAAGTACTTCTTAGTTACCTTTCCTTTCTCACTCTCATCCCACGACTCCTGCCACCTTTGAGTCGTCACCTCATTGAGCCACCTTTTAATCACCAACTTAGTTGGCTTCATCTCCTTCTCCTCGGGAAGATCGGTTGCTGACTTTGCAAGAAAGTCAGCCCTTTCATTCCCTGTACACCCAGTGTGCGACTTTATCCAAGTAAAGTTGACTTGAGTCTCCATCCGTTTTAACACCTTACGGATATCATGGCATAAACCATGATTGTTTTTATTGCGTTAATAGCAAAAAGACAATCTGTAAAAACCGTTGCACCATCACCAGGACGTTGACCATGCGTCCTTTATCAGCAAATACCCTCATGTATTGCTAAGAGCTCAACAGAAAATGCATCCACCTTACCATTAATGCGAGTGACCTCGTTGCACACTTCCACACCATTTCTGTACACAGCAAATGCCACTCCGGCACCCCAACCGGACAACGAACCGTCAGTAAACACCTCTATCCCATTGCCATTGGGTAGTTGCTCTGTGATGTTTATAATGCTTCTGACCGCTGGGTGGTCTTCCCATGGGTCGCCTGGGTAGAGGTAGTTACCACCACGTAACTCCACCCCACAGTGCTTGCTGTCTTCTCTAAAAGAAAAGGATCTGAACACAGCAGCCTCCTGACTCACCACCAGGTCCAACGGTTGAATACCAGCAAGGACCCGCAGCGCATCGCTCGAGACAGCACAAGTCATGCGAAGGGCCGCAATTCTCTGTATTGAGCTCAACTTTATCACCATCACACTATTTTGCGTGCTCTTCCACCAAGCACCGCAAGCGTAAGCCACTACTCTCACAATACACCCATTGTAGATAGTCCTTAACGCTTTATGGTCGAGGCCCTACTCAACCTTTGCAAAACAAGCAAGGCTTTGCACCAGCTTCGTCACCCGGACACTTACTTCCTCGAGATAAGGAAGAAAGTAAAGCTTGCTGTCGATGGTGACACCGACAACTTTCAACTTGTCAACGTTTGCAATGTTGACGGCTCCCATCTTATAGATTGGGAGCCTTTTCATTATGGATTTTGCGGCGAAGGTGATAGCCGCCGACTTTTTAATTGAAAAACTCAGCTTATAAACTTGGCTCCACTTAGTCAATTTATCCACGATCACCTTACCCGTGGTTTCGAGAGCACGCCTCGACGTGCCCCAAAATAATGACTGCAAGTCATCCGCGAAGGCTTGGATTAGAGAATCCTCTGGATATTCAATACTCAGTGCGCTATCCATAACCACATTGAATAGCAGAGGTCCACTGCATGAACCCTGAGGGCAGCCGCGGGTCAGTACTCTCCGTACACAGGTACTACTTGCCCTCACCACTGCAACTCTATCCTTCAGATAGTTAACATATGTCTCAAATATGTTCTTCGGACACTTAAAGTTCCTTAAACCGTGTAGGATTCCTGGAATCCACACATTGTCAAAAGCACCCTCGATATCTAAAGATATCAGACTGGTGTGACAATTATTTGCTTTGTTATCCCTGATTTGGTTCAACATATTGGTAAGACAGTGAGTCGTGGATCGACTATGTCTAAATCCAAATTGCTTATCGCTGAGCAATTTGTTGCTGTGTAGAAAGTAATACAACCTTCTTGACAACAGCTTATCAAGCACCTTCCCTACCACCGGAAGAAGCGAGATTGGCCTATAGGCCTTTGCGTCCTGCCTGTCTCTGTCTTCTTTATAAAGAAAAACTAACTTAGCAACCTTCCAAAGCTTTGGGAAGTATCCCATACTGAGGCAAGTGTTGAAAAGCCTGACAAACAACGCTGGGCAAGCTAAGAAAAATATCTTGAAAAGCTCAATGGTGATACCATCCTCACCAGGAGCCTTGCCCTTCTTAAAAGAGTTGATAGTCTCCAAGACCTCATCACTCGTAAATGGTTCATCATTGTGACTCATGAAGTCTTCGTGCAATGACTCCGTTATTGTCGTATGAACCTCCTCATCATCATCCAAGGAGTCCTCTTTAAAAAGAGTATCCAACAGAGTAGACCACGTCTCCTCAAAACCTGAGGTCAAAGAACCATCTGGTTTCTTGATGCAAGTTAATGCATTCTCACATTTGACCTTCTTTGTGGCCAACTTATAGGGTAGGGATAAAGGATCCTCCCTTGAAACCCTTGTGCAGAAATCTTGCCAGGACTTAAGCTTTGAGTCTGCTATAAGTGCTTTATAGCTTTTTGACTCACGACGGTACTCGACCTTTAGCGCCTCCCGGGCTGCATGGTCTTTGGAACCTCCTCCTGAGCGTTCGTAACTCCTTCCTCTTCTCACTGAGTTCGCTCGTCCACCAGGGAGTGGACTTGTGCCCCTTATTCTTACGCAACTTTGAGCATTCTTTCGAACGCTCAATAATGAGATTATTAATCTCCATCACGCATGCCTCGACCTCAACCTCATTGTCGAGTGGAGACTCCATCAACCTCTCCAAGTCAGGCACGATAATATCTTGTAACCTCTCAAGATCAATATCCTTGACACGAATTGCATTCGAATCATTCTCCAGGACAAGATCACCAATTTCAAAGAAAATGTATTTGTGATCACTGCAGGTTTCCTCGTTGCTGACACGCCATTCAATTACTCTACTCGCAATTGCCAAACTGGATACCGTAAGATACACACAACTCTTACCATTAACGGTCCAGAACGTCGGGCCACTACCCGGATCGTTCTCGACATTCAAATCAAACGAGTTGAACAAGTCGATTAACAACCTACCCCTCTCATCGTGATGCTTTGATCTCCAAAGCGCGTGATGGGCGTTAAAGTCACCACACAAGATAACCTTTTTTCCACTCTGTACTTCCAATTGATTCGCAATCTTATCGATATGGAATTCAATGTCATCATTTGGTGGTATGTAAATGGAGAACAGGCATAAGCTTAGATTCCCCAGAATCATATCCACCACAACCATGTGAGAGTCTTCGTAGAGCACGATCACTTGTGCCTGAGGGTTGAAGACAGCTACAGCTGCCTTTGGATTGTCTTGGGAACAGACGATCCTTGTTCCCATGGGTAGACCTATTACCCGACCGTTAATTGCATATGGTTACTGTAGTAAGGCAATGTCTATAGAGCCTTCCTGGCAACACTGTCTGAGCGCAGAGGTTGCAGTTTTGCCCTTACCTAAGTTGACCTGCAGACAACTTAGCTTCCTACTCTCCTCCATAGTTGGTTCTACTCTTTAGAAACTCCAACTCCTTCTTAAACACAGGACACTGGCCATCCAGGGCTGAATGCGCAGTGTTGTTTTGGTATTCGTGTCCCTATTACTCAGGGCACAGTTTCTGCAAGTTTTAAGATCACTCTTACAATCCTTGTAGCTGTGATCCTCTGAGCATAGGGAACAATACCTTCTATTTTCAATGCACCCACCTTCTATGTGTCCAATCTTCATGCACTTAAAGCATCTTGGAAGATACACATACCCTCTGACTCCTACCACAGAGTAGCCCAAATTGAGCTTCTTTTTCGCCTTCCACGAATTAAGCAGGGCTGGAGGCCCCTCCAGCACCCAGTTAACACCACCCTTTCTGTTCCTCAGCGAGAACTTAGGGACAATATCCGTCTCCTTGCAGGAGAGCTTATTGTTGCTTATAAGCTTAGCAACAATTTCTTCCTTTACGATGTCCTAATCAACACCGTAAAGGATAACCCTAATGTTATTGAGCTTTGAAGCTCTAACACTAACGTTGTCTACCAAGGCAGCACAATCGCTGATTCAACTCTTCACAGGGTTGGCAAAAAGCCGGCTTTTTTTGAAAAAATCCATACCAGTGGTTTTACTTGGCTATAACCGTTTTTTTTTCGGTTATAACCGGCTAAAATATAAACAGTGCCTTTTACTTATGTAAGTAGAAATTGTCTGCAGTTATTGTCGTAAATAAGAAACTAAACAAGTAAAGCGAAATAACACTATATAAAATAACTGTATTCTTTTGATTTCCTCGGGAAATTTCCCCCTAGTTTTTGTGTATGACGCACCGACAGAAGCGAGGCAGCGAACTTTGGAACTTTAAACCTACCGAAAAACTGGTAAAAGTAAACCGGTTTCTAAATATGAAACAAAAAATAAACTAAATTTCTAAATAAAAACTATTAATTTACTAAAATATTCATATTGTAATTTTTTTTAAAAAAGTCACAAAAATCTGGATTTTTTCAAGTGGCTATAACCGGTTTTAACAAGGTGGCTATAACCGGTATGGCTGGTTCTATGCCAACCCTGCCTCTTCAGCTTCTCCATATCCTCAGCGGTTTTAACCTGTACCACCAGACCCTCGTTCCTACAGGACCGGACACTCTGAACCCTTATTCGCAGTTTGGAGGGATCAACCTCCTTCTCTAGTCTCTTCTTCAGAGAACTAGAAGTCTCACCTTGCTCTGTGGGATAGAGCAGTACCACATTTTTCCCCTTGGCGGGACCTTTGGTCCCCCTTTCTTAACGGTGGACTTCTTCCTGCCCTTGGGAATTTCAGGAACCTTTGAACTTACATTACTGGCTGCAACAGTAGCGAAGCTCATTTTCTGCTTTCTGAGATCTTTCACAGTCTCATTAATTTGTTCAAAAGCACCCTGCACCCTGCACCCTAGCAAGTTCCAGGTGACTGGCGTATACCATGACCTCCACCGCTTTGAAGACCGTCCTGATCTTCTGTGCAACTGCCATTTGCACTTTATTGTCCTTGTTGCAAAGGACTCTATCTAGGGCGAGGAATTCCCTAGCGTGTGTAGCTTCGACACTCTCTTTAACCGCCTCTTCTACCTCTGGAAAATCATTTCGAGGTCGCTTGGACCTCTGGAAGACAGTGTCTTCCGAATCGGAAATTTCTTGAAACTCGAGGAATCCCGTTTCAAGATAGTTGTTTTCGGTAGCCATAAAGAAAAACAAAACATTTCATCAAACCCACTCACCGCCCACCACGGAGCCCAACATGGGTATCTTGGAAGCAAGATAAGTGATATGAGAAAGATATACACAGGCACGGATAACTAGCAGTATCACGATGCCCAGTTAGTCCTCCCTACCGGGGACTACAATCCCCGTATAGGAGCCGATTGATCTACGTCGGACTAGCGTAGACCTCCTGTCTAACCACACTCAAGGACCGAAGAGGCGTGTTGTCTGAAGACTAACCGCAGTATGTCAACAAACTCAACCTCCAGGACTCCCATCGCATGGCTTACAGGTTGCCGTCCACGGCAAACAGATGGGACTAGTTTTAAACAGGCCATAGTCAGGACCTGAAACCTCAACAGAGGGCGGTTACTATCGGTTGGGAATCTAACCACGACCAATCTGGTATAGGAGACCTTGACCCAGCATAGCCCGCACGTCAAACAATTCCCTTAGGCCCCCCACCATCAAGGTGTAACCATTAGGGGATCAGTCACTTCGGTCGGGGTCTCTCCGCCGGGACGAGCTGGTCACAGGATAAATCAACTGCGCCAACGGCCCTTTGGGTCAACAACCACCTTAAGCTTCCCACCATGCAAGGCGTGACCATTTGGGAAAACTGGGTCGCGTTTAGTCTGGAGTAGGGGGAACACATCCGGTTTCTGGCGTTCGAAGACCCACCAGTCCCCGTCAGCTTAGCCCCAACCCGCGCTAGCCCCCTTACCACGGCAAGGAACGACCCTCAAGGGGGTGACATTAACAACAGCGCGTATCTCAAAGTAAATAATACCAAGGTAACCACATTAATACAACTGTATCACATATTTAAAGCCGAAAAGAAAACCCTCCGCCCCAAACGTCAAAGATTCGTCGCATACAAAAGAAAATTATACTACACCCAATGACAAAAAGAGGGTGCTTTAAGAAAAGCTTTTTCCGTAATTCCAAAAAACTGCTAATGCGGTAATTACACTTGGCCCTGAAAATGCGTACGCGTTCGCAGCCCAGACAGACAGACACGATAAGGAAACGAAGTTACGAGTAAAGTAAGCAAAACGAAACAAGTTTGCAAGCCAAAATATACCTCTCCTCGGAAGAATTGTCCCTAGTGGTATTAATCTCTCGAGATAACCCTTAAAGATATATCTCCGCAATTCAGAGTTATTTACTAAAAACATAATCCCGGTTCAATCCCGCACGGTATACAATTTAATTATAATTAAAATAATTGAGACGAAACAACCGAGTTTAATTTATTCAGAATATTATAAATAAATAACACAAAAAACCTTCTTTAAACCACTTCACACGAAAAAATTATAATTAAAAGCCAACAATACCGCCCAAAAGCTCAACACAATCAAAAAATTAAAATTAAACTTTGGAGCCAAAACGACCAATAGAAAAATATATAATAACAACCCAATCAATCATACCAGAGCAGAGCCAAAATAATTAATATAAAAATATATAATAGCCCCAATCGATCAGGCTCAGAGCAAAAATAACGAATAGAAAAAATTTATAATAATATCCCAATCAATCAGACTTCAGGATCAAAATAGCTCATAGAAAAATATTATTACGCAGTCGAGTAATAAATTAATTCAAAACCAAGCAATAGAATATAGAAAACCGGATAAGCTTTAAGCCACGATGTAACCACTTTAAAGGTTCCACTAAAACTGAACTATTTCGAAAAATAATCTTAAAAAACCAAGAATAGTTAAAAAACAACGTTATCTCGATCAGTAAAAATAACATAAAACCCTTACTTTGCCCGAAACCCAGATACTTTTTATATTTTAAAACAAGATTTGACCTGTAAAATTTCATACGTAAAAAATGTAGTTCAATAAACAATATGTACAGATATTGTATTAATCCGTTTAGAAAAAACCCGCCTTATCATAATGGTTCCTTTACTTTAATATTTTCCCGAAGGAAGTCAATGGCTCGGCGGTGAACTATCCGCATTGTTACAATATTGGGTGGAACCGAGTACCTGAGGACGAATATTTTAATTGGTACTATTGCATTGCTCAAATTAAGATAATGATGAAGTTAACGTTAAAAAGTAAAATCAAAATACTACCGATTTTAAACTTGTAATGTTTGAAATTGTTACAAACTTCACAAAAGCAGTTAAAAGGCATCTAAAATAATTTCCTAACAAAGGTCTAGTTTAAACAGGCTTCACCCAATCCTACGCACTGTGATAATTAACCAAAAAGTAAACAAACGGCGAGCTTATTTTTCCAAAATGCTGACACCTAGGCACCCATTAAGCCATTCTAAAATGCGTTTAATTTGAAATTGAAGGAGAAAGCCATTAAGTAAACAACTCACATACAGTGGAAAGCCCTTTGGGAGCGCATGAAACAATAATCCTAACGCGTGATTAAATATAATGCGAAGATCGAAGTGTGGTTTTTAAATTTATAACAGTATAAACTTTTATCCTTTTTATCCAGATATTGTACCTTTATTTCATGCGTCGAAAACCAGACGTTGCGTACAAAAAGTGTGAACAAGTTTCTCTGATAGCCTTCCACTATGAGTGGGTTACTCTATGGAGAAAGCTTAGTTATTTCTCATATGTTTCCCTTTATTTAGCCCTTCAATTTCCGAGGCGTTTCCCTGGTTCCTCTGATGTTAGTCAACAATATTTAATTTAATTCATCACTTTCAGGAGGAGTGATTGCTAATCTTGGATTTTAATTTTATTGAGGCCTTGAAAGCAACGCTACAAACCCTCCCAATCGTAGCAGCGAGACAGATTCATCAACCAAAAGAGACTTCGCGCAGAACTTAAAGTTTCAAACTGGCAAAATGAGCAGCCGAGAAGAGAAGAAACACAATTGCACTAAGTGCATCTATGCCACCAACCAAAAGGGAAAGTTTATTGTTCACCAAAGAAAACATACCGGCGAGAAACCCTTTCGATGTGACCGATGTAATTACACCTCTGCACGAAAATCGACTTTGATTATCCACCAAAGAACTCACACGGGCGAAAAACCCTTTAAATGTGACCAATGTAGTAAAACATTTTCACAAAAGTTCAATTTGATTATCCACAAAAGAGCTCACACGGGCGAGAAACCCTTTCAATGTGACCAATGTAGTTACGCATCTGCAAGAAAACAGGATTTGATTTCCCACAAAAGAATTCACACGGGCAAAAAACCTTTTCAGTGTGACCAATGTAATTACGCATCTGCACAAAAAACGCAATTGATTTTCCACAAAAGAACTCACACGGGCGAAAAACCCTTTCAATGTGACCAATGTAGTTACGCATCTGCAAGAAAACCCGATTTGATTTCCCACAAAAGAACTCACACGGGTGAAAAACCGTTTCAATGTGACCAGTGTAATTACTCATCTGCACAAAGAACGCAATTGATTTCCCACAAAAGAACTCACACGGGCGAAAAACCCTTTCAATGTGACCAGTGTAATTACTCATCTGCAAAAAGAACGCAATTGATTTCCCACAAAAGAACTCACACGGGCAAAAAAACTTTTCAATGTGATCAGTGTACTTACAAATCTACACAAAAAACCCATTTTATTGCCCACAAAATGTCTCACACGAGAGAGGAAGCATCTAAATGTACAGAGCGCGGATGCCGGGCCAGATATCAGATACATCTTATTAACCACGAAAAATCGCGTCACGTTCAGAGGGCAGGCTCACACAAGTGCCCAATTTTTGACCAGAACTTTGCCACGAAAAGAAACCTCCGAGATCACCCTCGAATACATGGTCTTTCTGCAAACCAATATTCACAACCACGGTTGAATATATGCCATCAATGGGGAGTTAAGTCTTGCTCGGTGCAGCTACGACGCGTCACAAATGAACAGTTTCAATCTAGCACCGAAAACACCGTCCCCGCTCACGTCGTACAAACCAAAGTTTCCGACCCTGACGCGGACCCAACCGTGACCCTACCCACTAAGAAGGAAGTGGTCCTTGGCACTGAATGCCCCTCAGTCGATATCAGCGCCATCAAACTAGAGTCAATTCATGACTTTATGGAGCTAGTGGGTGTTCCGTCTGTCGTTAAATTAGAAGAGTTGAGAGATCGGCCAACTGGGGATAACAACCAGGGTGTCTCAATGAACACGAACACACTTGTCAAGGTCGAACGTGGTTCTGAAGAACAAACGTCTGAAATTTAGAACCAAACTTACGAAACACGTGGTTTTTCTGTCATTTTAATATCATCTTTTTATTTGTTCCCAACCAATTAACACATATACCAACATGTTTGTCGTTTTTTATTTTTTTCAGACATTGTTCATAAATTGAACGAAATTGCTTGCTTTTTTTTCCTAATTTAAGTATTCAGTTTAATTTGAACAAAATGAAAGGGTTTTCCTTCCGATCAGTCCTTTTAGAACTCAATTCCTGTTTAAGGAGACTACATGTCAAATGCGGTTCTAAAGAATTAAACCTCCTAATTTAGAATAAACTTAGGGAAGTTTCCCTCGTTGCGCTCCAGACTCATGTTTTCATTTCCATTGAAGACTAAAGATTCAGTCAATTAGAATGAAAATCGCAGTTTACAATATCTTAAACTTCAGAAAAGTATTTTAACATCAAAACTATAATTATATAAATTGTCTATTAAGTATACATTGATCCAAAGGCTTGTAAACAACAGCTGTTGCGTAATTAATAAATGCTTTGAAGAAACCTATCCTCAGGCCACAATAAAATCCAACGAAACAGCGAAAGGAGTCCACCTAATCACTCCACTAACATTAAAGAACATTTTTTACCAAATAAAACAAAGGTATTAAACTTATAAACAATGATTAACTTGATTTATAAACATTGAAATAGACTTCAACCTCAAAACTCGAGTGTAAAAATTAATTGGAAATTGTCCGGAAAATGCACTATTTTTCTCGCCGTTTTTAATCCCCTTTAATTGCCACCTCTCGTCCAATCACATACGACCCTCGAATAATTTTAAATTTTTGGACTGAGTTTTTAGTTTTATTTGATATTTTATTAAATAATTCTTTATCGAGTGTGCCTTTCGAGTAAGAAAACAAACATTTTCTTAAATAATTTTCAACTATACTCTGGTTTCATACATCACTTAAAGATGTGAAAGATAATTTTTAAAGTAAGAACTTTTATTTATCAATTTAAATTAATTTATCGAAGCTTACCTAACGTGTTCATCGAGTTAAGCTGTTATATTAATATAATAATAATAATAATCATCAGCTAGGCTAATACCCAAGGCACCATCCTAGGCCCAAGTGGGGAGGTTCCGAGTTTTCACCCAGTGCCACAAGTTGGAATGGATCCAGTTCTTCTTGTTGCGAGGCGAAAGGGCGAATTACTCCGCCACCCAACTCTATCCCCGCTACTCCAGCTAAGGAATGAAAAGATGTTTTCATTAATATTTTCGGTCGTATTTCGATTTTACCTTTTTACTTTAATTTAATCATTATTTTAATTTCGGAAAAAATAATTATATTAATCATATTTTAAAAGTAACTATTAAAATATTCGTACTAGGTTCTGTTCCACGCAAAATTGCGATTCGGAAATATTGTGTAGAAAAACATGCATTACGTCGTCCGGGACCAGGATGTAGATTAGGCTTAAGTGTAGAAAGACTTTTTTAAGAAATATTATTTATGAGTAGTAAGTTACTTGTATTTTATCAGCCTAGGCCTAGTTCGTGTTAGTAAAGAAATATGGTTCCGCAGAGGGTTGGGCACGACACTTTTATCGGGAACATGTTGAGTTTTCGCGCTATTTTATAAAACTTAAAGGTAATTTCTGACGAAGTTAGTAATAAAAGACGCGGCTCATTCTTTGTTTTACACCATATTTTCCGCATAGACTTATACTATGTCATCGGGTTCTCTACGGCACCTTAATATATATCTTTTCCAACTTTAAGACTGTGACCGCCGTCAGTTCGCTGAAACCTTTTGAAATGATGTAGATTTCGTGACCAACTAAAAGAAATTAAGAACTTATCTAAACGACGTACTTAAAAATAGTTGGCGCTAGCGCTACCATTCTATCAATTGTAGTAGCGTAAAATAACGTAAATAATTAATTAACGGGTTTATTATCGGGAAAGGTATAAATTTGTACGATAATAATTTTAATAACGAAAAAATTATATGATATATCACGCTAACCTCATCTAAAACCTTCTACAATTACCAATTAAAGGGAAACAAATTTGTTTGTGAGCTCGTATAACGATTTAAGGCAGGGAATTTCCGGCATCCACGTGAAAAGTAGTCCCCGGTTTAAACGTACCGCTTTGTAACAAAATTACAATATTTTTAAAGAAAATATATTTTCTGTGACGGATTGGTACCAATTCTTTTAAAAAAGTTTTAAACTATTTGATATATAAAAATAAATATTTTCGCGGTTGTTTTTCTTATTTAAAGTAGCACAGTGACGTATCGCTCGCCAGTGACGTCATTTTTCAGCCGTTTCCGCTATTATTTTCGTGCACAAATAAATATGGCTCCCGGTCAAGTTTCTTCGCCGCTATTGTACTCAAGATTGAAATGCGGTAAACCTTTAAATCCTGATGCCAAGAAATTAGTTGTTAATACTTATTATTCTTTAAGAATGAAACATCCGGATTATAGTATTAATAAGGTTTTAGATTTAACCTCGGAACTGACAGGCGTGGGTAGAAACACTGTGATTCGTTTTAAGACCGAGGCTAAACAAAATTTCGGTATAATATCTTTACCGCGTCGTAGAAAGCGAGCTCCAGAAAGAAGCCGACCGAAAAGACTTAATAAATACGGCGCCTACACAAAATGCGCAATACGACAGATTATTTATCGATTTTATTTGAGAAATGAACTACCAACTTAAAAATAAAGTTTTACAAGTAAGTAGCTTTGTTATGGCTGTAGTTTACTTCTGCCCAAAGACTATATATACGCTTCGCTTACTAGACAGGCGTGTTCAATGGCTCAACTTGCATACCGATTGTGGCTCCATCTCGACGCTGATCAAAATTTTTCCTTAGCTTGAGCTGTGTTACTAGTGGCGCCTCTAGCCGCGGGTCAAAATATTCCCCCAGCTTTTACAGTGTGTTAACAGGTTTTTCCTAGGAACACGCCTGTCTAGAAAGCGAAGCGTATATATAGTCTTTGCTTCTGCCCCAATACTAATTTTGGTTGACGTAGAACTGATGAAGACGAAGTTTTATGTTTGATCTATACTAATATTTGTTCATCTTATTGACTGTAGTTTACATCTGCCCCAATACTAGTTTTGGGTTACGTAGGGTACGCGAGGATTGTATTAATAGTTGTAGACTAGAATATTGATGTTAATATTGATTATATACGTAGCAGCTACAAAAGAGCGAGAAATGGCTTGTTTCAATGCTTGTTAGGTTAGGGTTAGGTTAGGTTTAGGTTAGGTTAGCAATTTCTGGTTCTTTGTAGCGGATTCGTAATTAATTACCTTGTTTTCCATTGAAACCAGCCATCATTGGCCCTTTGTAGCTTCTCCGAATGCACATTCCCTGGTTTTAATTGAATTAAAAAATTTGTTTCTTTTGTTGTTATTCCGTATTTAATTACTCTGTTTTCTATTGAAACAAGCCATTTCTCGCTCTTTTGTAGCTGCTCCGTATTTAAATACCCTGTTTTCTATTGAAACAAGCCTTAGTTTAGTCTACAACTATTAATCCAATCGTCGCGTACCCTAAGTCACCCAAAACTAGTATTGGGGCAGATGTAAACTACTTCCGTCATTATTTTGTTTCTAGGACGTCTGTGTTACTGAAAGATACCCTTATTAATCGAAGGTCATTAACGATGATCCGGATTTACCCTCAATGAGTGCTTCAACTTTACGAAGGCTTTACTTGGGCATGGCCAACTTCGCCCGCTCACTACGCTCGCACCAGGCGGCCTACCCAAAAGATCAAAAATAGCGAAATTCGTTCTTTGCCGCTACGGAGGCGCTGGAGCCACCTCCGGACCTAACTATTAGCATAGAATCGAATGGAACGATTATGGTTTTTCGTTACTTTAAGGAATTTATTGAAAACTATTCGATATATCGTCGATGTCAGAGGTAGAGTAAACTTTTTTCCATGATTTACAACTCTTTTCAAAATTTTCTAATTTATTTTTCCCGCCGAGATCGACTATTTCCAAAAGTGCCACCGCTCAGGCGCCAGTGAAAATCACGTGTTTAGAATGGAATGTAAACAAACCGACATGTGGAATTTTTCATCAAACGTTTTGGTTTGGATTTTAAACTATTTGATGGCAAGTAGATAACTAAAATTTTAGTGTAATGAGCATAAAAATACTTTTAATATTTTTATGAAATAATTTGTTTGACATAAAAGTTAATAATTGCATTTTTTCATTAAATTTTAGAGACATATATAGTTGGAATAATAGTGATAATGAACGAAAACATGAATGAACATTGATAAAAAAGTATGAATACTGGTAGAATAGAATGAACGCTGGTAAATATGATTATATGAATACTCGTAGATATGAATGAACACTGGTAAATATGATTATATGAATAGTCGTAGATATGAATGAACACTGGTAAATATGATTATATGAATCCTCGTAGATATGAATGAACACTGGTAAATATGATTATATGAATACTCGTAGATATGAATGAACACTGGTAAATATGATTATATGAATACTCGTAGATATGAATGAACACTGGTAGATATGAATGAAAACTGGTAATTATGAATGGTAGATATGAAAGAATCCTGGAAAACAATGAAATATCACTGGTGTATGGTGATCAAAATATGAAAATCCACAATGAAGATGAAAGACCTTTACATTTTCAGAAGTTTTCTCGATTGAGGTTTGTAAACTAGTTCCTTTACTTTCTCAAATCAAATTGTCCTAGTTATGTTATCAACTACGGGTGGTATTATTTTGTCACAGATAAATTTGGCAGATATCGAGGCATGAGGGACATTAAAATTGCAATGCAAAATTGGACACCTGGTAAGTTTCGGCAACACGGGAGCTTCAATATTTTCGCTAATTCTTGCTGATTCTCGTAAATAAGGAAGTGCTGCCTCAATGAACCATTACAAAATCCTTATTTGGGTAACTTATACCTCCTCTGTCGGATGTTTTAATAAAGTCTAAAAGTGGTGAATTAGAGAAGGGTCCGGAAATGCACTCGAGACACAAGCTACAAAATTCAGCTTGCTCCATTTTCTGTACCACAAAACCAGCTACGTAAGCCAAACTTGCCAATTTTAAAGTGGTTCGTTGCGTATCAGGCTCTGTACTCAACGCATTTCATATAAGTTGGATACTGTATAGCCACTCTACTCTAGAAGGTTGGGTAACGTGCCTTCGGAGGCCTTAGAGCGAACTATAAAATAAATATCCTATTATAATAAGATTCTAATATTTCTTAGATATTCCCACCAAGGGAAGAGAATGCAACCTGGCAGCCACTGGGGGAAAACTACAACTGACTAGCAGGCTAGCTGGGAGTTAACCACTCCCATACTAGTTTCTGACTGCTACTAACCACTGACTCTACAGTTCTGCCTCTATGCTCTTAAAAGCCCTATCTCTCTCTCTGCTACCTCCTTTTATACCAACTCCCACACTAGTGCCACCACCCGCGCCCTTGGAAGTTAGGCCTAATAACATAAGGGTTTGCCTGTTTGGCCTACTAGCAATATGACTGCCACTGTGGGAATACTATTTCCAGCGTTCGTAATTTAAGACCTTTATGGTAATCTGTTTCACAAAAATATAAACTACATACAACGCTCAATTCTGATCTGTCATTTATTTGAAAATTATCTCGAGAGATATTTTCTAGCCACATGCCTCTCAACGCCCCATCAGAAGGAAACTCGTGGAAAGAAACTCCAGGTGTTTATTTACATTTATACAAAAATTATTGATATGTAACAACTTTAAATAATAATTGAAAAATGAAATAAATATCTTTTTACATAAATCTGATATCACTCAGCATTAAGTAATTATCAAGTGTTCGAATTTCCCGCCGCGAAAATTGTTTTAAAAGACCACAAATCTAAAATCCAACAAGGCTTAACTATTCATACAAACTATTTAAAAATTACCAAAGTTATGAAGTATTTGAGGGGTTATTTATGGAAATTGAACTTTTAAGTTATAACCTAAGTATAAAATAAATACAATTTTCTGATATTTAAATAATTTCCAGTACTATGTACTCATTATGGTCAAGTTTCGCGCCATAGAAAACCATGTTATTTATATCGTAAAAGGAGCCGACTTTAAGGTCCGGAAGTAGCGCTCCCGACGGCCGTCGAAGACACTAAAAACCAAACTTTTATTTCGCGCCAATACATGGATTTGAAATTCTTTGGGTAGGCCGCCTGATGCGAGCGTAGTGAGCGCGCGAAGTTGGCCATGACTTGGGTTTCAAGTACAAAAAGAGAAAGAGATTCTGCCCTTCTTGAGAGAAATGACATAAGGATTTGGAGACGAACGTTCCTTAGGGCCATACGTAAATACCGATCAGAGGGTAGAAATATTTTCTACACAGATGAGACATGATAATCAGCTAGGCTAATACCCTTGGCACCACCTTTGGCCTAAGTCATCTAGCGACTTTTTGAAGCCATTAAATCAGGTGGCCGGGTTACAATGCGTAGGACTAACGCTGGTCACACAAAAGGGACAATTTTTCACGACACAAGTATCCAATCAAGTCAACAAGCGTTTCTGTCTGGATTATCTACCGGTAACAAGGCACCCTCTGGAAAAGGAGGGCGTATTGTGGTAACACATATTGGTCTGTGACCTAAATCATTTACTTCATCGACGTTCTTAAACTTATCTGCGGTTCTTTCAACAGGGAACGAAGACGGTTTCGTACCAGGAGCTCTAGATATTTTTATCGCTAAAAAGGGAGACGGCGATTACCATGCTGAAATGAATGGGCCTTACTACTTCAAATGGTTTACCGAGAAGGTTTTACCAAATCTACCTAAAAACAGCGTCATTGTAATCGACAATGCGCCTTACCATACAGTTAAGGAAGAAAATGTGCCAAATAAGTACACTCGAAAAGCAGAAATACAAGCGTGGCTAACCTCAAAAGGCAACTTGTTAAAAAAAATGGGCAGTAGTCTCATGATTTATTTAAATTTGTCTGTGCAGGTGTACAGTGGCGGCCGGATATGATTATAAGGGAATTGTTGGCTTTAGTTGAACCTATAAAGAATCAGTACAGTGGTTATAAAATTGACAAACTTGGAGAAAAAGAGGGACACACCATATTGAGGTTGCCACCTTACCATTGTGAACTAAATCCTATAGAACTTGTGTGGAGCCAAGTAAAGGGGTATGTCGCTGCCAATAACACAACATTTAAGTTGACAGATGTGAAGAAACTATTTGAAGAAGGAGTTATTCTCGTAACACCAGAAAGATGGGCTGCATGTGTCAATCATGTTGAAAATATCATAGAGGAAAAATTTTGGGAACTTGATGGTATGATTGATCAAGTTGTCAAACCTTTCATTAATGGCAATTCAAGTGACAACACAGACGACAGCACCACAGATGAAGAAATGATCAATTAATTATCCATTAAATCAGATAATGAAATTTATTTATTTTATAATATTATACGTTTTTTTGCCGAATACTGGTATTTTGTTATTATAAAGCGATATTGTGTTTTAAAAAATATTTGAAAAATGTCATGATAATGAAGTGGAATAAAATCTAATTACCATAGGCGTGCGCAGGCATTTAAATCAGGTCGGGCCAGTTTATTTTTTACGCCCTTTAAAGCTCTTGCGCCCTCTATAATGTTTTTGTGAAACTTATTAAATACCACGGCGTTCCTGTGTAGTTCCTTTCTTTCTCAATAGATGTGGCTAGAAATTGGTATTTTTAGAGTATAGTAGAATATGTGACGAAACAATATTATTTTTTATTTTAAACTAGACTAAAAAACAACATAGTTTACGAAATTACATTGCCGCGTGTTGCTTTAACAAAAACATGTTCTACTTTTTAAAATTTCATTTTCATAATCCCATAATATCACATTTTTACTATATAAAAAAAACCGTCAAACCTTTTATTTTATCCCTTTTAACCCAGGTATCTAGTTTTCGTGTTTGATTTATTACTAGCTTTCTACCTTTAGCCGTTTTACCTCTCCGAGGGGACTTTGTACCCTAGGAGGGGTTATACAACCACCGTGTCTGTCTGTGGGTCTGTCTGTCAGGCCTGCGAACGCGTTCGCATTTTCGGGGCAAAGGGTAATCACTGCGTACGCAGTTTCTTAGAATCAGGGAAAAGGTTTTTCCAAAAGCACCCTCTTTTTGTCATTGGGTGTAGTATAATTTTTTAATCGGCCGGGATTCGAACCCGTGCCCTCTTGCACGACAGGTGAGCGTTCTACCGCCGAACCACGGATACAGTTACGCTTCACTGAAAATTAAAAACTCTTCCGAGGAGAGGTATATTTTGGCTTGCCAACTTGTTAGACGTTCCCTTTTTAAAATCGTTGCCCAATTTACGTTTTCGATTTAACATATTTATTTCTACCCACTCGTCGCGAAGCAATTCGAAGAAGGTTCGACCAAGGATAATATAGAGTAGGATGCAAAATTGCGAGACAAGCTACTACCTGGCTCGTGAAAGTAGTCACCCCCAACGGGTGGATGGTTTGGGTTGAAAAATGGGGGCTGCATCCTGGTTAATCGCTAGCTGTTTCCATCTAGAGGAAAAAATTAGCTTCAAGGATAATCCTTGGCGTTGCCAGTGTGGAGAGGGGGCGCTAAGTTTTGAATCTACCAGGATCAGACCCCACTTCATTGCCCCTTCTCTCCCAACATGTGGGAGTAAAACGTTACGGGTGGGGAGCAAGAAACGCGAGTAATTTTGCACCTTTTTCTGATAAAGCAGGGTACACGAAGAAGAAAAGTGATTAAACGACTCTACAGCAATAGTAAAAATCCCATTGGACTACAGTCAGGGACGTCATTTCTGGATTTTTCAGGAGGGGCCAGAATTGAATTTAATTACAACTTACAAAACATAACGTCTTTAATTTTCTTTAAAAAACTCGGAAAACTCCCCAACAGCGTTACACTACACCGACTACAGTCTTCAGCCCTAGGTACTACCGAAAATGCCGCAGTTTTGGTTACAGTTTCCTCAAACGGCTCAGTCTTACTAAAAACGCAACAATCCGTCGCAAACTTCCCAGTTTAATATCTAAAAAACGAAATCAACGGCCGGCCCGTCGCTTATTTAGTCACTGAAGCTTAAATATTTTAGTCATCGCGAATTCTACTGCATGCCATCTGCGTCATTTTATCTCTAGTTCCTGTAGGCATATACGCTATTTGGTTTTACGTTGGACGATTCGACGGAAAAAAAGGCCTAAATCATTTTTAGAGTAAAAAAAAATAATTACAACTTACAAGAAGTTACGTCTTTTATTTTCTAAGAAACCGGAAAATCCTCAACAGCGCGACACCACACCGACTACAACCAGCAGCCCTGCGATACTACACCGACTACACCATTGAGTTAGGAATATTAATCTAGAGATCCAATCAAATCTGCTCCCCGCGAAAAAAGTGCCGCCTGCTCTAAAATGACGAGACAACGTTATCATATGACCCGTGGCTCCATCCATTATTTTTGAAAAAAAAAAAATATTTTTGCCGGAAAACGCGTCTTATTTGAACGAACCATTGAGAGATAGACGGCGCCACGTGTAGAATAATAAAGTTTGCTCGTCATTTGGGAGCAGACGGCAGTATTCTTATTTTTAATAACTTGTTTCGCGAAATACTGAAATCCGACGTTTTGATTGGACCTCTAAATTAATATTCCCAACTCAATGGTGGCTACAGAGCAGTGTTGGAAATAAGCTTTTTAAAGGTACTGGTCATTGTGACCACTATACCCCCTACTTAAAAATAAATAAATTGGTCATGACCACCCTTTTTTGACCCACCTCTCTCTCCCCCCTTTTATTTTACCTTTGAAAGTAAATTGTTAATAGTGATTAGGAACTATAATGAGTTTTATTTTTCACAAGCCAAAGAGCTTTGATATTTATCACATTTCTTAAGGAACTTTAAAAAATATTTCATCATCTTCTTGTTCTTCGCATAAAAACAGTTTTACTCCTTTTTGACCTTCTTTTTGTTTCTGAAAGTCAAAAAGAAATTGCAATGTCTTCTATGCTTGTTTTCTTAAACATATTCTTAATGATTGATCTAAATGTTTCGCATTTCGCCACCGTTAAAACAAAACCACGTAACTTGAGATACGTGGTTTTGTAAAAATTGAAATATTAAATTCTATACCCCAATTTACGTATATAACATTAAAAACATTAATAGGTTGCAATTGGATTTCTTTTTTTAAATCGAGAAAACATTTAAACGTATCTTTGATATTCACAACGCATTTCGCGCAAAAGCACGTATCTCGCTTATTTTCAGCTCCTATATCACTTCATAATTCGGTATAGAATTATACATTTAATTAAAAATAAACTGGCCCTTATGACCAGTGAACCCCCTAGATTCTATTTAATTATTGGTCATAGCCCGAAATAAACTGGTCTTTGACCGACGCCACCGCCTTATTTCCAACACTGCTACAGAGTCCGATAAAAACGTATCCTATCTCCAAACGACTAATTTCGCGAGAGAGTCCGTCAGTCGCCTTTTTCACAAACAGTTTATTAAAATATAAAATACGTGTCCGAAAACGCCTGAGAGATAGAAATCTCTAGTGAATCTAGAATATCACCAAATAACAATTATTTCTTTTAGCATGTTACCGATAACTATACTTTGCTACTTATATTTCACATTCTTATCTTTTTATCGATTATCTCTTGTTCTAGTTTAGAATCTTATTTTGGTGGATTTTAGGAAATTTTGCACCCTTTTTTCCCTGTTTTTTTGCGCCTTTTCAGTTTTCAGGTAAGGCCATGGCCCACCCTGGCCCTATCGTGCGCACGCCTATGCTAATTACCTTATCAGAAAACAACGTAAATCGTCGAATTATTTTGCAAATGTGATTAAAAGATCTATCAAAGAAAATTTTAGAAGCAATCGTTTATAAATTTTCAGTTTTGTGAAAGTTTTCGGTTCAGTGCTTAAACCCGCTGTGTAAGTTTTAGTTAAAAGTAGCGCCATCTAATGACTAGTCAAGGAAACTTCGCGGATGATGTAACATTGATTTCTAGTATAGTTATTAGTTTTAAATGATAAGTTAAGTTAGAAGAAGTTTCGTCCATGGTTTTTCAAAAGTGACCTTGTGGCCAAAGGTATCCTGAATCACTGACAAGTGAGTGTTCCCCTTCTCTCTCTCCGTACCCTCCATCATGGGATTGTCGAGTCTCCATCTTCTTTGAAGATCTCGCCCCGAACCCATGACCCCTTTCGTTCTCTCCTAAGCCAGGTTCACACTTACCCCTAAAATCGCTTCATATTAAGTAACTAGTTTTCAAAACCAGCGTGAGAAATCCCTTTGTGTTGGTTCGCGAAGCAACTCGTCCAAGTCGGTTCGCTTAGAATCGCTTCAAAACGACCAGGCGGGGAAGCGAAATTATTCGTACTTTTTCAAAAATAATAGGAATAAAATTCTAAATAATGTCAAATAATATTACTGTATGTATAGTAATCCAGTGATGGATTTCCCATTAGGCACACTAAGCAATTGCTTAGGGCGGCCAATTTTAGGGGGCGGCAATTTTTCCCAAAAGAAATCAAATACATCTTCCAAATTTTTAACGAGTACAGTAGCTTATATAGTTTAGTTTAGTAAACGTCTGTATCTTTAAATTGTTTCGGAAGTTCGTTTGCACTCATTTTTACTATAAATTATAGTAAAAATTAATGCAAACGAACTTGCGAAACAATTTTAGGATAAAGACTACATCCAAGTAAATTATGGTCTATAATCACTAAAAACGCACCCACCATAATCATGTCCGTCCGTAGAAAATCGACCTCTTTCGTCGATCGTCGTAGATTTTGAAATGTGACTAACACTAACACTGACTATGTGAGTCATGTGAAAAAGTCGCAGTTTTAGTTTTAGTTGACCAAATTCATTTCAACAGAGGCTGAGAGGCGATTGTAAGTTTGTAACGAAGACACGAGGTCTTAAACGAAATAATATAATCTAAAACTAAAACGGCTAAAACGTTAAAATGAATAAAGGTAAATTAAGTGGTGCTAAATATCGTTCTGAAGCGAAAAGGAAGTTAGAAAATCGTAAGAAAGTTGTGGAATAATCTGTAAAAATAGACTTTGTGCAGACGCCGACTAGCCCGAGAGCAGTGATGCACAAAAAAAATTATATCTATCTTTTTCGTATCTTTTTACATAGATGGCAGCAGCTATACTATACTATCAATTTTTTCCCTCTGAAATTTCTATAGAATATCATTTAATTTTTGATATTTTTGAGCAAAGATGGCGACAAAATCATTCACAATCTTTCATTTTATTTAGTTTTGGCCCTTTGATTTTTTCCCGATCTTTCAAATTTCTTTAAAGATATGAGAGTTTCAATTAATTTCAATTCTTTTTTGCCCTTGCCTGAAAAATATCAATAGAAATCTTTAAAGATTTGGATAAGTATCATTTCAAATACTTCTTTAGTTTTCATTATTATGAAAAGTATATTTAAAAATATTTCAAATACGTTTCACGAGAAAGTAGAATCAATTTTTTTCATATCAAAAGTTCTAAGTATTAAAATGAATATTTCAATTTTTATCTTTTGATTATTGATTCAGAAGTAAATCCTTCAACATTTGATTTTGATTTTATGGATTAGAATCGATTTTAATTTTAGTATTTTCAAAAACTAAATAATGGAAAATAAATAAAGCTATTGCATCGCCACAGCCCACACCGCCAGTTTGCAACACATGACTCTCTAACTGCGTCTGCGTGGGACCTTGGAGCAAAGAAGTGGACTTCTCTACTCCAAGGTGGGACGGTGGGAAAAATAACTTTTGGGAGTTTTGGTTTTAGTTTTGAAATCGCCTTTCAGGCTGCGCGGCGCGGAATCAAAGTCTCTGCTTTCCGTCCCCCCTCCCTCCGACTGTTTGCCACCCCCCCCCCCCACCACCGTTATATAACGGCGACCTTTGACCGCTCCTCTCCCTTCAATCACTTAACAGTGTTTCGGGTTTGGCTATATTTCAGTATCACGTGAGATAGGTTCGCAGCTCAAATAGTGTATATTGGCATATCTAGATGGCGCTAAAATATTTCCTCTCAAATACAAACAAAATTGAAGAGAAACCAGAAAAAATCTATCGTGTAATTTCTAATACAAAAAATGGAAGCACTAGCTCTATTCCCGCTCTTTTTTTCGCTAGGCTAGGTAAGAGAAGAATCTTTTCAAATATAGATCGCTTCCGATTTATTATCTTCAAAATTCTATCGCGATCATTTTGCAATGTAGAAGATCATATCAAAATCGTATAATTTTATTTTTATTTTTCGGATAAAGTATCATCTCGTATCCTAAAAGTATCCAAAGATACGAGCGCGTGCATCACTGCCCGAGAGCGACAGTCCCGACCCATAGCTATAGCTTTGAAATATTGAAAAATAATTCTAATGAATTAGCAATAGAATTACAAAATAAAAATATAGAAATGAAAGAAAACAATTTAGCTGATTCTTCAGAAGAACAACAACAGTTTCAACAAATTGAGCATACGGTTTTTAGTACTGTTTCATACATTTTTCTTTAATGCGTCACGTACCGATTTTACCTCAATACCTCAATTTATCTTAAAATATTGGGGTTATGATGTACTTTCGTGCCACATTTTATCCGACAGGGACTCAGGGCAAAGTTAACTCGATGCGGCCAAAGGCAGCGAAGCCAGCGATAAATGATAAATCTCGCCCAGAGGACCACTAGAGGGCGAGCCTGCGAGGCCCAGGGCCCCAGGTACGGTGAGGTACCGCTATTTTATACTATGCCGACATGTAGCCTACAAAAATCGAGTACATTTTTAAATTTTTTCTATTATGGAAAGGTAAAATAGGAGCGGCTTTTCAAAAGTGCCTAGGGCGGCAAATACTTAAATTCGGCCCTGTAGTAATCATGATTAACTAATTGTTTTGGGATAAATTTTTATATTTAAAAAATTTTGGTCATAATTTAAAATGACGTTAAGCTTTGGCTATAAGCGAACCGGGGTGAAGCGATTTCGCACGTGTGAACCAAGAATTTTGGTCGGCGGTCAAAACTGACATTCAAACCGACCTAAACTGGGTTTTAAGCTCTAGCGTGAACGTGGATCTAGAAGTCCGAATTGGGGGACCTAGAGGAAAGTAGGCAGAGTGAGGCCAGTGTTGACGTGCGCGACCCTACGTCAAAAGACAGAAGAGGTGGCGCTACTGTCATCCACTAATTTGGACCTCTTTGGATCCGACCACGTAAGGTTCCAGGGCTGTTTCTGCCATAAGGCAAAAAAAAATTGGAGCTTTTAAGAAGTACTAAAAAATAGTTTACAGACATTTAAGTTTTAATATAATTCAGCCCAAAGGTGTGATTCTATTAATGATCCTAATGAAGTTGCTTTAAATGTACGTGTAAATATAGGATTAAAGTAATAGGCGCTTGAACACATCTTCAAAGAAATTGCCAAGAACTTCAAGAAGTAATTTTTCCGAGAGCAAGGATCTGCAAGTTATTATTTATATTGTGGAAATATTGAATTAATATGGGGGAAAAAGCTATCTGCATGGTGACAATAAAATACTGGTTAAATACCGTGCAGGGGAAAAGTTTCAATTATTTCAACAAGCACTATATAAACAGGAATTTGCAGGTCCTGCCTCTCGGAAGAGGTTTTATTGAAGCACCTATTCGCTGGGATGCAGAGTTGGGCATCTTCGCTTCACGGACTGCCTTTGAAGAAAGAATTTACCTTCACTAGACTTTTTCGCGAAGTAATCGAATTCCTACAAAAAAGTCGAGTAGCCTTCACAAGTTGAAAGTCTTAAAACTATAAAACGTATCTAGTTTATTCGTTCAATCATTTCAAAGTTAAAAATATCATCCGTCAAAAAAATGAAGTTGTAAATCAAACATTTTCCTGAACACCATTCGGTTTTATAGATGGTATAGTAAAAAATGTTTCATACTACTTTAGCCGAAATGGTCTGAAATATCTTCAATCGTTAAAAAATCACGTAAAGGTGCTTCGAAAACCGTCGAAAGAAGAAATTTTTAGTGAATGAGTTATGTGAAAGCTTCGAAGTATAAAGCTTTAGTTCTTTCTATAGCAACATTCATTCTTCAAACTAAAATTCGTACTATCATTATTCTTATTCGATTCTAGCGACATCGCAATAGTGTGAAAAATGTATGCAAGTATTAACGTGATTAAAATTCGTGAGGCCATAAATCAGTTTTTTAAACTCTTTGCACAGGCTTTAGGCGCAAAAACTATAAGGTTTAAAACTAGAGATCCGGGAACTTGCTTAAAGAGGAGGGCCTGAGAGGATTGTAGAAAGGAAGGTCTAACTTCTAAGGCAGTTTCAAAGACTACAAACAATTAGGAGTCGTTTTTAGTATTAAGCCTCATAAATGATTTATGTTGTGATTGGTGAGACAAACCATCCTTAAATAACTAGCTTCAAGTGAAAACGGAAGCGTGTTATCTATGCATTATGCTACTTATGGTTTCATCTCGGTTTATAAATAATTTTCGTGAATTAGCTAAAGCGAATAGATAAGCACTTTTGATTACAGAAAGATGGATCTACTGCTTATTAATTCTTCTATTTGACCTTAGATTCTATGGTGGATAAATTCAGTGGCGTAGCCAGGGAAGGGCACAGGGGGCACGTGCCCCCCCGAAACCTATTGTTCTATATACAATTTTTTTGTTTTGTTTTATTTTTTTCAATGTGTGCCCCTCCCGAAACCAATTCCTGGCTATGCCCCCGGAATAAATCGATTATCTAGCAATAACCTTGGGTTAATTTATGTATTAATTTGGATTTAGGTTTTAAATGTTCGATTATCGACACTACCAGGAGCCGTCGAATGGCACCCATTTTGTCAGCTGGGCATTTAAGCCTCAGGGCCCACCAAGCCGCAATTCAATACACTACACAAACCCGAGTCACGAGTGGCGAATGACGATTCTGACGAAGCAAACAAAATTGAAATTTTAAAATTATCTTGACGTTTGTAAATTCGTGACCGAAATAGTTTTACGTAGCGCTGCGGTTTTCTAGCCACTTCTTGTGTGTAGCGTCTTCTAAAATTGAAAATTCATAAATCCGGGAGTATTCGGTGTTTTGCGCGTATTGAAATAATAAAGTAAGAAACTACAAAGGGAAATCCGCGTAAACCCGCGAAAAAGAGGATTTTTCTGATTGGTCGGAATTTACGGCCAACTTCGACGATTTTTTTTGCAGTCATAAGAAACGTTCGTTTAAGGCCACGATTCTTGCTACGGCTTATGTTCCCCACAAAAATACTGCAGCAGACGAACTTTGTTTTTAACGGTTTTTATAGTTTTGATATCTGTACATAGATGGCGCTGCTATTGAACATACGTCACAGACTTACTTCCCCTTTCTACCCCCTTTCCGAAATCCTCTAGTAGTTAGGGAAAGATAAGAACTTAGGCGAAATATTTTTACTGGCCTATTATTTAGTGATTTTCGAAATTCGATACGACAGTTGTTCCCAAAAACCGACGTATTTGGTATTTGCCAAATACCTTAAAAAAGGACTATTCGCACAAACTTAAGCGTGGCTCGAGAGTACAGAGGAACATTTTGGAGGGGGCACAAGGGGTTGTTGAGGCAGATTTTCGAGTGACAATCGGAAATTATTTTTTTGCAGAAAAATACGCAAAATTTTCGGGAAAAGTTTCCGAGCAGAAAATTTTCAGCGGAAAATTTTCCGACTTACAACAATAATACTGTTTGACGAGAATATGGTTGGGGATTTTAATTCTTAATTTTAAAACAAATACCTGAACTAATACAAAATATTAGGTGTCCGCATAAAATAAGGTATTTACATTGTAATAATAATTTTTAATTATAATAATAATTTTTAATTATTATTCTTTAATAAAAAAGATGCGAATTATAATTTACAAAAGACAACGAAGCCTTGGTCTCACGTTTCCAGAAGCCATTCAAAAAGACCTCACGTGACTTGTTTCAGGTCTGACGTTTTCCTTATTTTTAAAGTTTTACCGTTGGGTGGCACCACCAGCTCATTTGTTTATCTTATTGGCCGCGTAGTTATAAGAGAGTCATGTCCCTGCTTTTATTGGCTCATGCCATAAGGGAGTATGAAGAGAATCGAAACCGTGATGACTGGGTTTTAAATTAACTTGCGAAAATTATAAAATTGTCAATTGGTGGCATAAAGGCTAAATTCGTTAATCCACCAAAAACACGGCACTTTGTATTTATACTTCCTTTAAGAAAAATGTCGTCACGGTGCAAGTGGATTTTCACCAACATATGTACCAGGGTGCACTGGGCTCCATGGGCCTACTTTCCCTTGTGGCCAATCCACCTCTGTCCAATTGCCATTTTATCGATAGATAGATTAAAATTGCGCTTTTCTCCTGTTTATCTAAAAATCCAGTAAAAATATTAGTGTACGGCCAAACATCTGTCCCGGGGACTGCGAGAGTGTACTTGGAGATTTTAAATTTCAGTTGAAAGGGGGAGAAACCTCTGCAATTTCCCAGGAGATCACGCTTACCCGGTGGAGGGGACCTGTGCAATCTCCCAAGAGATCACGCTTACCCGGTGGAGGGGACCTGTGCAATCTCCCAAGAGATCACGCTTACCCGGTGGAGGGGACCTGTGCAATCTCCCAAGAGATCACGCTTACCCGGTGGAGGGGACCTGTGCAATCTCCCAAGAGATCACGCTTACCCGGTGGAGGGGACCTGTGCAATCTCCCAAGAGATCACGCTTACCCGGTGGAGGGGACCTGTGTAATCTCCCAAGAGATCACGCTTACCCGGTGGAGGGGACCTGTGCAATCTCCCAAGAGATCACGCTTACCCGGTGGAGGGGACCTGTGCAATCTCCCAAGAGATCACGCTTACCCGGTGGAGGGGACCTGTGCAATCTCCCAAGAGATCACGCTTACCCGGTGGAGGGGACCTGTGCAATCTCCCAAGAGATCACGCTTTAGCATTTTTAACTTTTTTAACGCTGTTGCGCGGTTAACAGGCCGGTAGGTAAAATTAGATGGTCCTGCGTGTAGGATACAAAGTTTATTCACGATAAAGCTAATTTTCCACCTTTAGCCTTGATTTCCATTAACTCGCGAAACATTACGTTTCACCATAAGTAACATAATACCCCTAAGTTTGACACTTGTAGCCTTGCTCATGCATTTTTTATTACTACATCCTTTCTTCACCAACGATAAATCAGAAAAACGACTAGCAACTCTGTAAACCGGAAGTTTAATACTCTTTGAGATTTGATTTCTTTTTATTGGTCATTGAAAAGAAGTCAGTGTAAATTTACCCAATCATATAGCGCTACAAAATATTATGAGGTACGAAACGTAAGAAATGTTGGCAAAGTTCCTTTCTAAATAAATAAATAAAATTGCCGTTATGGTAGTCGGCTTATTAGGCCTAACTGATCTATCGGAAAATGATACCTAAATACTAAATATTATTAGGGTCATTTTCAAAGTTTGAACTGAAAATAAAATATTTTTATTGCGTAATTAGCAATTGTAAAAGTTATTCCAGAAGTTTGGAAAATGTTAATTCTTACATTTTATTTCATCAATTCATTTTTATTTTGATCACATCGGACAAAACCAGGCATTCATCCAGGTACAAAATACAAGTATATTCAAATTATAATGGTAAAAATCTGGAAGAAATTGTAATAAAATATTCGTAAGCTAAATGATAAACCTTTTTACATTAAAAACGTAACAAGCTGAAGGTTTTTTAACGTCTACAGTGTTTGGTGATCTTCTCAATATACTACACTAGTGATCCACAAATTTGGAGTTGTTGGTGAATTTCTAATATAATACCATTGGCCCGATATAAAGATTTAATATTGTTGCGGAAAATACATACAATTTCTTTAATAGTTGATTTTATAAAATGTCTTTACGCTTGCCCCACTTGTTGAAATGTTGCCCTGGAATAGTTCAGCCAAAGCCTAAGAATGAGTTCATAAGCTCTTTAGTGGGAGAGAAAATGGATCCACAGCTGAAGGAGGCAACATTTCAACAAGATACCCATGGTTATTTTATAAAAAGAACTATTTCTTCCGTTGTTAAAGTTTCCGTGGTGAAAACGAAATTAGTGCGGCTATACGCCTGAAGCCTAAAAATGACTCTTTTCAAAACCGCGGGAATCACGTTCCCGGAAGTTGGGTTAGATTAGTTTATGCCGCCGCTACCGAGTGGCGCTATTTCGAAAAAAATTTGACGTCACTGTGAAGAAAGGATGTAGCAGAACATTTTCCTAATGTCATACTTAGGGGTATTATGTTACTTATGGTTTCACCTTGGATTATTATTAATCCAAGGTTTTACAGCTAAAGTTGAGACATGCAAAGGCTTTACGCGCGTAAAGATAAATATATTATGACTCGCGCAAATTAAAACCAATATTTAAGTTTAAATTCAAGCCTAGCGGAAGAAGAGTTAGGTCATAATTATATAACATTTTTTAATAAGTTTTATTTTTGGGAATATTTTACAAACAGCTCAGCACGGAGGCGCTGTTAAAGGCTACGTGAAACACGGAAACGTGCAGAAACAAGTATCTTGTGACTATCTCTCGTAAACGTTTAGCGTGTATCATATTTATATAAAAGTTATTATTATTATATTATAAACTTATGGTTTTGTATTATACTCATTTTACTTCTAAAAGGACATTAATGAACTTTTGCCACTTGTTATTAAAGTTTCTCGCGTCACGGATAAAAAACAATTGATAGTTTAATGAAAACAATTTGTTTCATAGAAGAATAATGTTTGCCAGATTTAAGGCTGTGTCCGGTTTTTGGGGTAGTTTTTTGGGAGCACATTTCTCTGAAACGAAGCACTTTAGGACGCATGTTTATTAGACATTTTTACTCATAGAGACCCATAGAATGCATATAGAAAGTTTAGGTACTCTTATCCGTAACACCCTGTCTATATGATATATTTTGGTTGTGATACCGGCGTTGCAGGTTGCTGTGAATAGCTCAAACAAACTTAACACATTAGTAGGATTGTGTGTATTCTGACCGTCGTACGTCTTGTTAAATACTCTCGTAACAAATAACTTTTTTTGTATACGACTACGCCACTGCTATAAACAATGATGAGCTTGGCCGAAGCTACGACTGCTTGGACTCTAATTCCGCTTTTTTGAAAGATTTATTTTCTCTCAGCACGGATTATACTTTTTGCAGGTGAAGTTTAACCTTTATTGTCCAGTGAAAAACTTCAATGGAAAGTTGACTAGAAAACTGTGATACAAATAATGAAATTTTATCAACACCTTTCGTTTTATTTAAAAAATAGTACTAAAAAAGGAAATAAACACCTTTTTCTTATCAATATCAACCTTCAACAATTTATCGCCCTAGCAACCTTCACTCTAGTAAAATTATTTCAAATGTTTACTTGTAATCGTCATAATATCTTTTTTTTAGCCTATCAGCATATGTATATCTTCTTGCGAAGAAACGCTTTAGTAAAAACTCCGTAAAAACCTTCAAACGAAGACCATTTTAATTGGAAGAATATATAACAGTTTCGCGTAGTAAAGACGAAGTTTCGTTCACTGAGTGATAGTTTCCTTCGCGCAAAGAAGGTTTCCGTGGTTTCGAAAGGTAGAGTCCTATTCTTCTTTCAGAATAAGAAGGTTTCATATGGCGGAATTTCAAACTTCACTGGGCGAAGGAAATATTCGAATAGCAAAATATTCGTAAAATGCCCACCTCTGCTGGGATGTCTTCAATGAAAGTCGGGAATGACGCGTTCACAGAAAAAAACCATGTATAGAATCTGAACATTTATCTAAACATAAAAATGCAACGGAGTTTTAAACACATGTTTAGGCCGTTTATGTTTACGTTTTTTACATGTTTAGAAGCTAATCAGTTTAGCATGTAAACATGTTATTGGCTTAAAGTTTAGCGTTTAGATTTAGTAGTTTAGCATTTCAACACATGAAATTGTAAATGTTTAGCTTTTCAATAGATGAAATTGTAAATGTTTAGCTTTTCAACAGATGAAATTGTAAATGTTTAGCTTTTCAACAGATGAAATTGTAAATGTTTAGCTTTTCAACATTCGAAATATTTACCGTTTATCATAAAACGTTTAGCTTTTCAACACTAAGTTCTAGATATTTAGCTTAAAATAGTGTTGTCAGTTGGAAAATTTTCCACGGAAAATTTCCCGCTCGGGAAAATTTCCGGAAAATGATCGAGGCCTTTTTTCCGGAAAATTTTCCGTATTTTTCCGAAAATTAAAAAGCGTTATCGGCTTTTCTCGTTTAGTTTTTTTAATAGGTTAAAAAATGTTTATTGTAAATAAGATATATTTTTAATCACTAATCTTATCTTACTATTTTTTAACCTTAAGTGTATATATATTCGCTTACAGCGTTTATTATTGCCGTCACTCCTAATATGTCGTTCATCTTGTAAAGTACTCATTCTTAATAAACGTTTGTTTTTTTAAATCACTACGTTATGATTTCTCACTAGTTTCATTAGTTAGTTAGTGTAGTGTAGCTTTGCTGATTAACATTGGATTTAAAACTCCAATAGGTTATGGGCCCAGCACGCTCCCACTGCGCAACAGCAACACTGATGAACAAGTCTACTGCTTGCTGAATCCGGTATCCTGGTCCCAGTTACCATCACAGTAATCCGTATCCTGGTCAACAGTTCCCGAAAGCCACCATGGATAGCCTACTTCGCCAAGACGTTGAAAAGCTGTCTGGTCCGGAGAACTGGAGGAGTTGGAAACGACAAATAGTCGACATCCTCACCGTACGAGACGTTTACGAGATATTGACTGGTGAATGGGTTGAACCGATGGGGCCGTTATTATCAGCAACAGCAGAAGAGAAGTCTGAATACACCTTAAACAAGAAAAAATACAGAGTGGCATTCAGTACAGTCCGTGGCATCATCTGGTCAACCTTATCCAAAAAGGTCCAAAACATGATCACAAATTGCGAGACACCAAAGGAGATGTGGGACAAGCTACTTGAAATTTTCGAGCAGAAGTCGTCCAACCGTCTGCGTAAGCTTCTGGCGCAACTTATGCGAACTACGAAGTCACCGGACGTCGACATGGCCACCCACATTGCCCAGATGTGTTCTCTCTGGACAGATATCTTGTCAACGGCACAGACAGAGAAGAACGTTACATTCGACGACTGCATCCTGATTGCCTGCATCTTCGAGTCTCTACCTCAGGATGAGTATCGAGAATTCGGTATGCTCTGGGACACGCTGCCAACCGAAAAACAGACGGTCGCAGAGTTGGAACGTTTATTGATTGGCCGTGCAACTCGAGAAGGTGACTCTTTCAGAGATTCCTCTAGTCTGATGGCGAAACGCAATGCCGGAGGTCATCGCAGTCACTCATCAAACGAGACGAAAGGCATGAGACGTAAGCCAAAATGCACCAATTGCCGAAAGTTTGGTCACATAGCAGAAGACTGTCGAGGACAAAGGAAAACTCCTAGAAGGACGAGCGTTGACGAAAGTAATCGATCCAGCATTGGGGGTCTGATCGCAGCAAACGGTCTCGTTGCTTGCTCATCGTCTGAAGCAGCATGGTACTTTGACTCGGGTGCTACACAGCATATTACGAACGACGCCACAAAGTTCCTAAACTTCCGCAAGTTCGCTACTCCAGCAACTCTTCAGATTGGAAACAAGACGCAGATGACAGCGGATGGTGAAGGAGACATAAGGATTCAGTTCCGGATCGGAAAGAAACTCTATCAAGAGGTAGTCCACAATGTCTGGCACATCCATGACTTTGCCTGCAATGTTTTCTCGCTAAAAAGCGCAATGAAGAGAAACAAGAATCTGGAGTTCAAGGTCACAGCAAATTCTTGCGGTCTCTATGAAGTTGTCGGAGGCAAAAGGAACCTTTGTGTACCTGGCAAGGTCGAGAGTCTGTATCGTCTGGATATTAAAGTCATGCAGCCATCATGCTCCGCTCACATCGCAGCAGATCCGAGAAATGACCGGAAAGCAGATCTCCAAGTCTGGCATGAACGCATGGGTCATCAGGATAAACGGCATGTAGCAGCGACGTTACGGAGACTCGGATACCAAGTTCTAAACCAGACGTCTGACAAGCTCTGTGAAGGGTGCATTTACGGCAAGATGACTAGGCACAGTTTCGGCACTCGTTTGGAGGAGGCTACGAAACCAGGTGAAAGGATCCATTCAGATCTCTGGGGACCATCACCAACACCGTCCATGAAAGGGAAGAAATACTACCTCCTATTCAAAGACGAGTATTCCAGTGTTCGAGCCGTATATTTCCTAACGAAGAAATCCGAAGTCGTCAATTGTTTCAAAGAATTCCTTGCCTTTTGCCGAACCCGCAATCACAAAGTACAAGAGCTGGTCACGGACAATGGGACTGAATATGTCAATGAAGAGTTCCGTCAATGGACGTCTCAAGAAGGGTTACATCACCGCAAGTCCATGCCATACACGCCGGAACAGAACGGGGTCGCTGAACGAGAAAATCGTACGATTATGGAGTCTGTAAGGGCCATGTTGCATTCCAGATCGGACTTACCACCGAAACTCTGGGCTGAAGCGGTGAACACGGCCGTCTATATCCTGAACCGAACAGCACCTACATGCATTGCTGGGAAGACGCCATTTGAGTTATGGACGGGGAAGACAAACCCATCGATCGAGCATCTGCGTGTCTTTGGCACTGAGTGTTTTGTCCACATACCCAAAGAGAAGCGAAGGAAGCTGTCTCGGAAGGCGTATAAAGGTTTCCTGGTTGGCTATGAAGACAATGCAGACGGTTATCGAGTTTATGTTCCAGAGCTGGACGACGTACTAAGATCTCGAGATGTCAAATTCAATCCCGAGACGTGCGTTCCTGATTCCTGGATTCCTGTCTCTGGGGAGTCCTCCAGCCAGGGCGAGCAATTGACCGACGATTTCGTTTGCGAAAACCGGCCAACCAGAGCCACCAACTCATCAAAAGACGGACCAGCCAGAGCCACTAATGCACCATCGGGCATGCCAACCAGAACTGCCGACTACTCAAACGACGAGACAACCAAATCCGTCGAAGCGTCGGAAGACGTGGCTACCGGACATAATGAGGCAACAGTGTCTCTTCCTGACAATATCCGGGACAATCAACCTGAGAAGAGCGGTCCAGTCCTTAGAGATCGTTCAACACTAAGGAAAGTCCAACCATGTCAGAGCTGCCAGCTAGCAAATAAAGCATTCCTCATCTGCGACATGTTACCACAAACGGCACGAGAAGCACGTTCAAGCAACGAATCCGCCGAGTGGGAGAAAGCGATGGTAGATGAACTTTCGGCAATGAAAAGACACGACGTCTACGAAATGGTTGATCCTCCACCTGGTCGCAAGATAATCGGAAATCGTTGGGTCTTTCGTACAAAGAATGATGAAGATGGGACGATCGTCAAGCACAAAGCCCGGCTTGTCGCAAAAGGTTTTACGCAACGAGAGGGAATCGACTTCAATGAGACTTTCGCTCCAGTTGCCCGATTCGAGACAATACGAATCTTTCTCAACCTAGTTGCCCAGAAAAATCTCAACCTCAGGCAATTCGACGTAAAGACCGCATTCCTTCATGGGAAGCTATCCGAAGAAATTTATCTGCGTCAACCTGAAGGTTTCGACAATAGTAGTGGACAAGTCTGGAAGTTAAAGAAAAGTCTCTACGGTCTTAAACAGTCTCCACGATGTTGGAATGAACGAATTGACAAATCGCTTCAGAACCATGGCTTCAAGAGTGCTGATGGAGATCACTGTCTATATATTTACTCAACCAATGACGTTTTCTTGGTCTTGATCCTCTACGTCGATGATGGATTGGTTGCCGGCAGTACCACCAAAGCAGTTGATGACTTTCTTCACGACTTCAGCGATGAATTCGAAATCATAACCGGAAAAGCGTCAACGTATCTTGGACTTAAAATCGATCAGTTAAGCGACGGCTCCATATTCTTACACCAAAGCGCCTACATCGAGAAGGTTCTTGAAAGGTTCAACATGCAAGACTGTAAACCAGTGAGCACTCCTATTGGCAGTCCAGACACGACCAACCAAAGTCAGGAGAGTTTCGAGTCAACGACCATATATGCCTCGGCCATTGGAAGTCTCAGATACGCAGCGACAGGAACACGACCTGATATAGAGTACGCTGTTAATCGAGCGTCACAAGCTATGGCCAACCCCACAGTCGCCGACTGGAACTGGGTGAAAAGGATCTTTCGATATCTTAGAGGGACCTCTACACTTGGTCTCCTATTCAAGTCCGATAATTCAATGACAACCATCCCCTACAGCGACGCTGATTACGGTGGTTGTGAAAAAACAAGACGTTCAACGTCTGGGATCGTATGCCTAATTGGTTCAACTCCAGTTACTTGGGCGAGCAGAAAGCAACAATCTGTTGCTTTGTCAACCACGGAGGCTGAACTGGTAGCTGCCACTGAAGCGGCGAAAGATGTCGTCTGGATTGAACGAATCAAGTCTTTCCTGGGTCTCAACGTAGACGATGATGTACCCGTACTCCGAGTCGACAATGCAGGGGCCATTAAACTCATCAGAAATCCTGAGTTTCATCGCCGAACGAAACATATCAGTATTCGTCAGTACTACATTCGTGAACTGGTCGAAGAGGGCGTCATCGACGTTATGTACGTCCCGAGTGAAGAACAGCTGGCCGACATTTTCACTAAGCCACTACCTAAAGAAGTCTTCACCCGCCACCGTCAGAATCTCAGTTTACGGCAGTACGAGAAAGTCGTCAACGAGGGCGAGTGTTGAAGATAAAAAGCGTTATCGGCTTTTCTCGTTTAGTTTTTTTAATAGGTTAAAAAATGTTTATTGTAAATAAGATATATATTTTTAATCACTAATCTTATCTTACTATTTTTTAACCTTAAGTGTATATATATTCGCTTACAGCGTTTATTATTGCCGTCACTCCTAATATGTCGTTCATCTTGTAAAGTACTCATTCTTAATAAACGTTTGTTTTTTTAAATCACTACGTTATGATTTCTCACTAGTTTCATTAGTTAGTTAGTGTAGTGTAGCTTTGCTGATTAACATTGGATTTAAAACTCCAATAGTTTAGCTTTTCAACATTCGAAATATTTACCGTTTATCATAAAACGTTTAGCTTTTCAACACTAAGTTCTAGATATTTAGCTTAAAATAGTGTTGTCAGTTGGAAAATTTTCCACGGAAAATTTCCCGCTCGGGAAAATTTCCGGAAAATGATCGAGGCCTTTTTTCCGGAAAATTTTCCGTATTTTTCCGAAAATTAAAGGAAAAGGTTTCATTCCATGATTAGTGTAATATCTGACTTGCAAATTTAATTAAAGCGGCATTTTCGCCTCATTTTATCGAATCTGAAAGTAAAACTAGACCTCTAGACAAGTTTAAACTGATAAACAATGTAACACTATTAATGTTTTGTAGTATGTTTACTGATATTAGACATTTTATATCGATCAAAAGTTAAAAACATTAAAAACCCTTAAAAAGTAATTTATGTTTCAATTTTTTAATTTTTCCGATTTGCGGAAAATTTTCCGGCCAATTTCTGGAAAATTTTCCGTATTTAATTTTTCCGGAAAATTAACAACCCTAGCTTAAAACATTTAGTTTTTCAACATTTATTTATTTATGGGTTTATCTTAAAACTTTTAGTTTTTCAACATTTGATTTTTTGAAATTTAAATTTTTAGCTATTAAAGGCTTCCATACTTTTCAGATTATAAAAATTAAGTTTAATTTTTGAAAATCAATACAAATTTCAAAACGATAATTGAAGACTATTCCATTTTAATTTTAATATAAAAAATTCAAAACATGAAGCTGCAGTTAATTTATAGTATCTATCATTCTTTCCTATGTAGTTAGATCAAAGAATTAAAATTGAAACACAAAATTTAAACATAAATTAAATTGTTTGAGGAATGATTTTCTACAAATTTTAGACTATTAAAAGATTTTACAAATGAAAAATCATTAAGTGCATACTCTTGTAGAAAACCTAAAGCTTGTCCAAATACACCCGGATAATTTAAGTGAAAAGTGTAGTAAACAGCCAAAAGATCGAATAAGCATTCTTTTAGCGGTATAAGTGGAATTATTAATTTAAAACTACAATTCATTTTTCGAGTAGTTTTTTCATTTATATGGTTACCTCAACCAAGAATATATTTATTTATTCTCAGGGAGAATGAATATGTTGAGATTATTTTTAGCGTTTCTCTAATTCCACCCGTTGGGCCCCCCGGAATGCTCCTCCGGTTAAAATAAATCCAATTCGTCCTGCAATCTCATTGGTTCTTAAAAATTACGTTTTTCGACGCGATTAACGCTGCTGCGAAGACGCAAAAAAGACCGCCTCCTTCCCCCCCCCCCCCTCTAGCGTGAAGGGGGTAGGGGCTCAAGGTGTCCGTCAATCGTCTCAACATATTCATTCTCCCTGAGAGTAAATAAATACATTCTTGCCTCAACAATGTTAATAATTTAATTCTGCCACCTGATTTTAATTTACATTCCAAAAAATTAAGAAAGCGTTTGACGAAAATCGTCGACTTCTACTTCTTTGTCCTAGAAAAAAATAAACTATCAATAATTACCCATTTTCCTTCTGTAAGTAAAGTAATTTTTATTGATAATTACCAAGTTTTTGGAGAACATTTTTTTAAAATTTTCCTTGGACAAAATAAGGTTTATTTCGATAATCTGAAATAAAAATGCAAAACGTTATTAGCATTTAAATATAAAAATCACAATGATAAAAGATTCAGTGTTAGCGCAAAGGTTTCTGAAATAAAATATATTTACAAATTTAGAATCTGACAATTGATGGAAATGTTTCCAACATTTCATCAAATGAAGAGTTACTTTTAAGTATCAGGGCTCTTCTATTTGAAAATGTCATACGGTGCAATTTGAATAATTTTGTTATATCTTTCTCCTCTACGGCAAACTCAACTTTGAGTTGAAGTAAAGCCTCTTCACACGATGAGTTGGTAGTTTCTATATCTACAGTGTACGATGCGGATGCTGACACGTTTTCTGTACGCCTTCTTTTTTTCCAACAGCAGCACCAGAAGTCTCACTAGAACTTTCATTTCTCTTCTTTTCCAACCATCAAATATGTCTTATTTCCTGCGACAGCTTTTGAATTAAATACCTCTAAAATAATAAAAATAATTTTTTTTAGAATATTACAAATCAACCATTTTGCAATAAGTATGCACGAATAATTAAGTTTAATTTAACTTATGGTGGTCCTCGACTATTCTTATTTACACGTAAGCAAGGATACTTTTGAACTATTAATTGTCCAATAGTTAATCTTTCATATTAAATTGAAATCAAGACGCCTTATGATAAGCTTATGATTGTGAGCTGGTACGCTTTTTGGAGGGAAAAATCAAGTTTCAGTTAGTTCAATAAATTCTAGCCCAAGATTAGTTAGAAAAGTAAGAAGTAAGATTTTTTTATTTACCCGTTATCTCACGTGTCACATTCTTTGTTGTACACGCTTTGAGAAAATATATCTATTTTTTTGTGCTAATGGTACTATACCGAAATCTAAATTTGTGAAATCTCGGAAGTATTCGGCTCCCGGAATCTCAATTTTAATATTATAAGTAACATAACGAACATAAGTTTGACAGTTCCCACTCATCCAACTCTAATATTTTTAATAATTATAAGATTCGCCAATGACCATATGAATCATAACGTGGATGGCAAACCGTCATATATCAAAGCAAATTTAAACAAATTCCTTTTCAAGGGTTTTTAATGATTTTAGCTTTTTATCGATGTAAAATGTCTTATATGTATAAGTAAACATACTACAAACATTAATAGTGTTACATTGATAATCAGTTTCAAATAGTCTAGAGGGTTAGTTTTACTTCTTAATTTGTAAAAATGATGCGAAATTGCCGCTTTGTTAAATTTGCAAACAATATATTAGACTAATCATGGAATTAAATTTTTTTTCGAAAAATACGGAAAGTTTTCCGAGAAAAGGCCTCGGTCATTTTCCGGAAAATTTTCTATTTCCTATATTTGAATATTTAATTCCCTACTGCTGAAAAATAAATATTTTTAATAATTCAAAATTTATTCAAAAACGAAAAATGTGTTCTTTCGTGGGTCAAAGTAAATTATACATTTGGCCCAAATTAGAGAATATTGGTCCACTGAAAAAAATGCCGTTGAGGAATTTAAAGTATGATTTACTCAAAAAAAATTTAATTATGAAATAAAATTTTGTGGAGGGTAACAAAGTTCTTGAAAATTGTGAATATTCGCGAAACCATTTGTATTTCTTCAGAATAAATGTTATATCTTCGGATTTATTTGTGATATGAAATTTGAAAAATTAGATTATTGCTTTCTAAACTGCCGCGAAGATACACTCAAAGAAGATTCCTAATTATTAAGTAGTAAACAGGAAATACGTCACTCTGTACCGAAAATTAAAAATAGCAATTTAAATTGTCAACACGTTGTTTGGCGAAAATGTTGGCTCTTAATTGCCATTCAACCTTTAGACTGATTCCTAAAGATAAGACATTTTACTAAACCCTTTATTACAAAGGACCATATTAAATTAATTTTAATCGGTCAATTCTTTATTGCAAAGTTTTTGTTAGAGAAAAATTAATTTAACTCAATCTTAATCATTTAATTATAGATTATTCATGTATTCGTTAGAATGTTGTGAAATGTCGTTGTTGGTGTCCACATTTGCAACACCTTCCATATCGTTTTAACGGGGTGACATAACCACGACGTTTTTTCTAAGAATACTTTATAGGGTTGTCACTATCTGCACAACCAAGTTCCGCGCGTAAAAAGTAGTTAGTGGCGATTTTCCAGCCCCTTCTATCCGAACCCCCTTAAACACTTTTTTTTTTTAAAATACGTTGTTTTATAATTTTGGATAAGATTGACTTTTAAATTCCGTGTTTTTTAATCCATATTACCGCTATACGTCTACACTGTGTGCAAGTTTCAACTCTGTAATTTAAACGGGGGCGCTACACGATTTTGAGCGTTGATTTACGCACTCTAATTATTACCGAACTGACGACGTGAGTGACATAAAAAATTGATTTATTTTTTAAAATACGTATTTATCTTAATTTAAACGGGGTGCCAGGTTATGGCGACCTAGAAAAATTTGGGGCCCTTGGGCGGCACTTAAACCACATTTCCGCAGGCGTTCGTTTTTGCCTTACACAGAGTGCGTAACTTACATATTGAAGCCGTGTATGGCCAGAAGAAATAAATAAGTGCGACACTTACCCAGAGTGCGTGACTTACTTCTCGAAGCTGTGTATGGCCAGAAGTAACATATAAGGGTGACACTTGCTTATAGAAGCCGTGTATGGCCAGAAGTAACAAATAAGTGTGACACTTACTTATCGAAGCCGTGTATGGCCAGAAGTAACATATAAGGGTGACACTTGTTTATCGAAGCCGTGTATGGTCAACACAATTCGCGTGCAATTTGAGGTATAACTTTGAAACTTGATGTATTTATTAGGATGGGTATTGCGGATATTTTACCAGACTTAATTTTAATTTAATGAAGGCTTAGCGTGTTTACGCAGTCTTATAATTAATTTTTAGTCTATATTCAGCTCTGTCAGGTAAAGAGGCGGCGCAACAGCCCCCTTTTTTCGATTTTGAGCGTTTTTTTACGCAGAGTACGAAAGTTCCCAAAAATCTCCCAGTGAAAGCGTTATTAATAGATTAGTTTCTATTGGATTTGAGATACGGGACCAAACTTAGAATAAAAATAAAGAAGCTGTAGCTTAAGTCACAATTACGACAGTGTTGCGCTTAACGTAAAAGCATCAATCCATTTGTTTATTAACCCACAACTACAAAGTCATTGGTCTCTATAAAAACTAATTGGCCTGTATGGAAATGTATGACAAGAATTGAACAATAGCAATCTCAAAATAAATAAGGCACAAAATGTTTGTTTGAAAATATATTAATGCACTTTTATTTTCATCATTTAATCACACAAATAAAAACAATTTCAAAATGATGATGGTATGAACTTGAAGACAAAATATTTGGATTAGGAAAAATATTTCACTGATAATAATAATAATAATAATAATAATCAGCTAGGCTAATACCCTTAGGCCTAAGTCATCAAGCGACTTTTGAAGCCATTAATTCAGGTGGCCGGGTTACAATGCGTAGGAGGGTGGTGACAAGCCCTGCATGCCACGCGTTCGAGCCAAAAAAAAACCCCTACACTAACTGTTACCGTTAACCTCCACAAACATAAGATCGTTAAAATTTTATCGGCGTGGTCGATCACTGGTTTAGTAATAGCCGCGATGACCGTATGGGTATCCTCCGCCATAGTGTCCTGATCCAAGTCCACCGCCGAGACCCAAGCCTTTGTTGATACCGAAACCCAAATCTTTGTTAATACCAAGGCCGAAGCCACCGACAGCCTGGCCGACGGCGAAGATACAGGCCACGATGATTAAGAAGGCGATCTGTGGCAGGGAAATTATTTACTTTTTTAGCAATATAAATATTTTTAATCATTTATGAAATGACAACAGTAAAGACTAATTCACACGGGCCAACGTTTTCCATATCGCTATTGCCCAATTGAGCTGCAACGTATGAATGGAGGGAGCATTATATTCCCTTGGCAATAATAATAATATTAACATTTAAAGGGGGTTAGATTAACTAATGCGTTTATCTCTATATTTGGAGTACCTAAATACCTTTCTTAGGGCTGTGCGAGTATAGTTTCAGGCAATCGAGTCGGGTATTGAGTACGAATTATTTTTATCGAGTATTCAAGTCGATAAATATTGATTAAGTGGAAATTTTATCTTATTCGAGTCAAGTAATTCAGGAAAAACCTCGAGTAACATTTTTAACGAGTCGGGTTATCGAGTACTTGATTAGGAACTGGTTTTATTCCAGTAATAAGGGAATTAAATTTAAAATGGGTATATAACTTTCACTGTTGAAAAATATTACTTTAATTTAAATGAACCACAGTTTCCACAACTATTATACTAGGCTACTAGCCTAATTATAGTAATTAATAGTAAAATAAAATTAAAAAAACATTTTTTTAAATTATTAATGTACCGTCTGTCCGTATATTGCTTATGAAGTTTAGAAAAACCCCGCAGGTGCACTACGTATTAAAAATCGTTATCCATCCCCAAGGTCATTCAATGCATTTGTTGCGTGTACCTCTTTTAGGTACCGTTTATTATTGCCACCACAAAAAATTGCCAAAACCCCTCTCTGAACTTACAATGTTAGAGAAGCTAATTCGAGTAATCGAGTACCCGACTATGCAATTTTTTGGTGATCGATAATCGACGAGTGTTTTACAATTACTTATTCGTGTTTGAGTTCATAAACTGCCGAGTAATCGACTACTCGCACAACCCTAACCTTTCCTCTGAATAGAAAATGTGTTCTTATAGTTTTATTCCGAAGTAGTTTTAATTCTTAACCCGAGATAATTTATTTATATATATTGTTTTTAATCTAAATGGTTAAATATAGGTCCTTTAGACCACGTACATGATTTTTTGTTTACTTTTAATATTTATTTTTTTCATGAATTTAGACATTTTCAATATTGAAATTTAAAACTCTATCCTTGGCGCGGCACCCAGAGGAACAGATAGTCTTATTTTGATTTTTGGGACGAGTACCCAGACTTTTAAAAGCGCCTATTTCTGTGATCTTGACCTTCTTCTACTAAACTCTTCGACCGATAAGTTAAAAGAATGATTGTTGAATCAATTGATAGAAAATAAGTGAAAAGAATGATTGTTGAATCAATTGATAGAAAATAAGTTAAAAGAATGATTGTTGAATCAATTGATAAAAAATAAGTTAAAAGAATGATTGTTGAATCAATTGATAGAAAATAAGTTAAAAGAATGATTGTTGAATCAATTGATAGAAAATAAGTTAAAAGAATGATTGTTGAATCAATTGATAGAAAATAAGTTAAAAGAATGATTGTTGAATCAATTGATAGAAAATAAGTTAAAAGAATGATTGTTGAATCAATTGATAGAAAATAAATTAAAAGAATGATTGTTGAATCAATTGATAGAAAATAAGTTAAAAGAATGATAGAAATTTCGGTGATTCAAGTAATGTCCATTTTAAATTTCGTTCATGGCCTATTTTGGAAGGCGGTATTTTCCCGTAGGTCACCAAAGTCGGAAATAAGATAGCTTTCATTAGAGCCATTGAACTTTTATCTGTTTTGTTGATAGAAACGCGTCCTGGCCGACTTCCATTGAAGACATCTCAGTCAATAGGCGCCTAAATAAAACAACTTCAAAGAAATCGCGATGAATAAACATTTCCGAGAGCCAGGACCTGCAAGTTCCTGTTTATATAGTGCTTTTTGAAATAATGGAAACATTTCACCTGTACGGTATGCAACAAGTGTTTCCTTTCAACCACGTAGCTTTTTTGACATATTAAGTTAATTATTTCCACAAGCACTATATAAACAGTAACTTTTAGGTTCTGGCTCTCGGAAATATTGATTCTTCTCGATTTCTTTGAAGATGTTTTATTGAAGCTCCTATTCGCTGAATTGTCTTCAATGAAAGTCGGCCAGGACGCGGTTCTATCAACAAAACAGACACAGGTTCAATAGATTCACTTTTCAAAATTCACTTAACATATGGCGAATTCTAATCTAACTCTCCTTTTTCCATCCACTCGCTTCTTTAACATTTGAAAACCAGGTTTAGTTAAATTTAAACCGCTTTCGAAATAACTAATTCCTACTTTTTTATTTTGTAAAAAAAAGATGAGTTATGAAATCGGAATGAAAAATTGAAACTTAAAAACACTCGAATGCAAATCTAAACGGTTTTATATCAAGTTTATAACGATTGTAATAATCACATTGATACAATATATTCAGTAAAACTCAAGTGTAGACATTGTGAAATTGTACATACAAAGGCTTATCTAAGAATTATTTGGAAAGTTCTGGAAGCATGCTATTGCCTGTGTGGGCCAGACAAACGAGGATGGTTAAATTGAAGAATTATTCTTCTATTGATTGGTCAGTCTTCTACTAATAAGTTGTAGGAAAGATGGCACGCTTAAAAGGCTATTTTCACTTTGTTATTATGTTAAGGCATCCGTCGTCTCCAGTCAGCCGTATGGATAAACAAGATGTCAAGGACATTTGAGTACACACAATCCTCCTGATGTGTTAAGTACAACTGACATATTAAAGTTAAAATTAAAACAAATTTACAATCACCGTGCACAGTAAGTTAATAAGCGCCTTCTGACCACCCTCTTCATTAATAACAATATTAAAATCACTCTTTCCTAAGAAAGCGCACTAAACAATCAAAACCCAAAGGAAGAACTACATCTCTAAACACTCTCTTAAAAGATAGAGCACCAACTTGAGAGTAATTTTATCACAAAGAGAAACGATTACAGCACTTTATCAAGCACCTTGTACCATAATCAGGAACAATATTTAAATAACCGTGTACACTCATAGATAAGAGCAAAATAATTTAGGATACATTTTTACTCAATTGAGCGCTCCCTTAAACACCCAGTTCTTTAAGATTGATATCCTATTAAACGTGTTGCGCATCCCGTGAAAATTTCGTTACAACGCTTTCTCAATAAAAATTACCTTTTACAAAAGGGTAAAAGGAACAATAGGCTACTATCCGATTTATAGAACCACAGCTTTAATGAAAGCTATCCGATTTCCATATTTGGCCCCCTACGGGAAAAAACCCTTAGTCAAAAATGGGCCATGGACGAAATTAAAAAAGGACATAGCACGAATTTTGGACTCGAATCACCGAAATATACAAAAAAAGGGGAGGGGAACATTTTCTATCGATTAATAGTGGATCTGATGTTTTCTGTCAATTGTCATACCATTGACCCTTATAGACCTAATTGTTGAAGAGATATGAACATCATGGCGGCATCGGTGACACTGTATGTGAAACCAATACACACAAATCAACGTGTCTTTATTACTCGAAATCAAAACATAACATGTTAATATTCCATATTTTGTCATATTTTCTTATTTCTTCGGATATTACTTGTACATTATTACCATTTAATTGTTTATTAATTATATTATGTATTCTTTGTTTAAGGCATCAACTTCAGTGGGCAAAAAGAACAGAAAACTCATTGGCCATTTTTAAAATGTATTTCATGTTTAAACATTATTCCAAAAATTTCCAAAATGATGCCAAAAATATTTCTGTCCATCTAAACAATTTTTCAATATCTGTTTTTCTAAATGTGCACTATAACTTAAAGAGCTCCACGGATAGAGTTTTAAAATTCCCTATTGAAAATGACTAAATTCGTGATAAAACAACTATTAAATGTAAACAATAAAAATCGTGTACGTGGTCTAAAGGACCTATATTGAACTGTTAAGAGTAAAAACAAGAAATAATTATCTGGTTAAGAATTAAAACTACTTCGGAATAAAACTATAAAAACACATTTTCCCTTAAAAAGAAAGGTACTCCAAATATTGAGATAAACGCATTAATTAATCTAACCCTCTTGAAGTATTAATATTATAATCCGGGTATAAAAGGGACTCCAGGGGCTGACAAAGACACATTCTGCCTTCGCCTTTGACATTTACAAGTCGTCAAGAAAACTTCCAACCCATCAACATGAAGTCTATGGTAAGTGAAAATTTCCATTTATATTCTCGCCAGCAATACAGTTTTAACCAAGTGGAAAATACTTTCAAGGGTATGACTCCATTAGAGGTGCATTTTACAATACCCAATGTCCTAGCTGCAAAGGTCTCAAACGTAGATATTAAAATTATCTAAATTATCTAAAACCCTTTAGCATAAATATGAAATTCGTGGATCCCCTTAAAAATGGAGCTTTTAACTACCGTTAAATATTGGCGCTAAGCCATGACAATAGAGACCGACCTTTTGTCGAAACTAATCCTTGGATTAAAAATATGCGACGGGATATAGCAACATGACTTTTTGCGTCTCTCACAGTTTCCAAGGGAATCTAATGCTCCCTCCATTCACACGTTGCAACTCGATTGGTTGATTGGCCACAACGTTAAGGGATATTTTGGCTTCTGGAATTAGTCTATACTGTTGTCAATACACAAGTGATTAGAAAGAGTAACTAATTTCCCTTTGCAGATCGCCTTCTTAGTCATCGTGGCCTGTATCTTCGCCGTCGGCCAGGCTATTGGGGGCTTCGGCCTTGGCATCAACAAAGGCTTGGGCCTCGGTGGTGGACTGGGCTTCAACAAAGGCTTGGGCATCAACAAAGGCTTGGGCATCAACAAAGGCTTGGGCCTCGGTAGTGGACTGGGCTTCAACAAAGGCTTGGGCATCAATAAAGGCTTGGGTCTCGGCAGTGGACTAGGCTTCAACAAAGGCTTGGGCATCAACAAAGGCTTGGGCATCAACAAAGGTTTGGGCCTCGGCAGTGGACTTGGATTAGGTCACTACGGCGGAGGATACCCTTACGGTCATGGCGGCTATTACTAAACCAGTGACTTCCACTCTTACGATCGACCACGCCGATAAAATGTTAACGACCTTATTTTGGTTATGAATGCAATAATTTTCCTTATGTAAATATGTGTGCGTCTAGTTCACGCCCCCATCATTTTGAAATTGTTTTTATTTGTGTGATTAAATGATGAAAATAAAATCGCATTAATATATTGTCAACCAAAACATTTGTTTCTAATTGATTTTGAGATTGCGATTGTTCAATACTTTTCAGACATTTTCACATAGGCCAATCCTTTTTTATAGAGACCAATGACTTTGCAGTTGTGGGGTATTCAATAAATGGGTTGATGCTGTTTTACGTCAAGCGCAACACCGTCGTTATACTGACTTGAGTTCCGCCATGTTTATTCGAAATTATGTAGAATCAGACGGGAGCTCTGCTTTTCCCGAGAGGAAGTGGTTCATCTCTCCTTAGAATTGATGAGCTAAAACATTTGCTTCTAATGTATTTCTGGGTTTGCAATTGTACCATATTGAGCATACACTTTTTGATGTTAAATTTATGGTACAGGTAATACCACAGACACTATAGAAACACCCAAGATTAGTTAACAAATAAGCCTATCCTAAGACCCGTTACGATTAGAAGGTGGTGAATGATAAATGAATTTACGGAAATGACCAAAAACAATAAAAGTGAAAGATAATTTGAAGGAATTGTCGCCCAGGGACAAAACATTGATGAGAGGGACTACAAATACAGTTTTTTGTGGCCCGAAAAACACTTACGATATTTTCATTTTCTCTGTACTAGAACCTGATTTTCTTTTTAAAATGTGTAATCCCTTTACAGACTTTGTGGTCCATGAATAATTGGTAATTACCTTCTTCACTCATGATTAAAATTTATTTCCTTTGGGTGAAATTATTTTTTTTTCCTAACAGAAACTTTTCAATAAAGAATTGACCGATTAAAGTTAATTTAATTTTGTCCTTTTAATAAAATGTCTTATCTTTATTAGTCAGCCTAAAATATTGAATCGCAAGAGTCAACATTTTTGATAAACAACGTGTTGGCTATACACAATTTTAGTTAAGCGGCTGTACGCTTAATTAAACAGCGGAAATTATTTTCTAACTTAAAATTAAAAAAATGATACTTAAATTTTTAATAGCATCTTTTTTCGTGGCATTCTTCGGAAAAAGCTATTTATTGGAGAGTGCCACAAGGGACATAAGACGATTGCGCACCTTCAGAAACGAAGGAGATGATTTTTCAATAAGCTTTAGCATTGATATATGACAGTTTGACAGTCTACATCCACGCTATGATTTATATGGTTATTGGCGAAACTGACTATTATACAAAATATTAGAGTTGGAGGACTAGGAACTGTCAAACTTTGTTTATTATGTTACTTATAATAATAAAATTGAGCTTCCAATTTTTTGAATGCGGGGTTAAGTAAAATAAACAACGCCCCTGCGGCAAGGGTAGGGGGAGGGGTATAAAAGTGCTTCGTAAATTACGCTTATTCCAGTCTTCCCAACCTTGTTTTTTTAATTTCGGAGAAATATGCCCCTTACATAAAGCTATACTACCACTTCAAGAGAAGTTTTCTGGCTACGAGCTTGTTTCAACTCAACTAGTGAGCAGGATTTATATATAGCGGGGGGGGAGCTGTTACGAATTACACTGGGCTCTAGTAGCCGGGTGAGGCCGTGTTGGGGCCCTTATCTCAAGTTAATCTTTTCAAAACGTATAGTTATTTTAAGTATTAAAGCAAATTTTGGCCTCTGCTGATAGTACCTAGATAGTATGATAGATGTCACTCTCGTCAGTGTGTATTTAGTATTCTGTTTTAAATTCTATTCTGAAAATAGTATTAAGCATTTTATTTTAAAAACTTTTTTGTAGTATTATGTTGCAAAATACACAAATTTAGATAATAAAATACTTATGATGGTATTTTGCCGACTGTTACCCATATTTTTGTTGTGGATTTCAAATGTTTTTAAGTAAGCAGTAGCACGAGAGCAAGAGTGGTCTTCCGAATATAGCGGCTTTGTGTTTTTAGCCTTTGCTTTTAGAAGAGATTGGTCTTTGTCATTTCACTTTCAGCAGATTTATCTATTATGTGAAAATGAATACATCTCCTCCAAAAACAGATAATGCTAATATTCCCTTAATTTTAAATAGTGCATTTATTAAAGTAGTTAGCTTTTATTAGGTCTGATTAGTTAAGATTTTCAAAGATTACTTACGGTGAATAAATAATGGTAACATATTCTCAAAATAAGAAAATATGAAGCACCGATGGTCTGGAATTCGAAGTTGAAGTTTTGCCTTTTCGTGTTATTCTCGAAAACCTGTGGGTCCCAGTAAGTAACTCGTAAGTTTTGTAACATCTTTCAATTCTTCTAGGGCTTTTTTGTCCCCTTACACGATGGATTTCTTCAGCTTCATTTTTATTTCGTGCCCCCCTTAATGGGGAGGGCAAGAAATATTGAAAGAAGGATTGGGACGCCGCCGGAAGTGTTGCCAGATGGCTACTTTGGGAACGCTATTGCGGAGACGACAAATAAAAAACATTTAATGGTTCATAATACGCTATAGTGTACGACGATACATTTTCTTACAGCTATAAGTTTCTTTATTTTTTTTAGAATTATCGTTCAAAAGGCTATATACCTTTCCTGATACCACAACCAAAGGCTTAAATGGCTTGGTAGTTCATTGCTTTAATCATCAGGCAACAGCGATTTTCTTGGACTGGAGTTGGACTGTATCGAAGAGATAACATTTTTTGTTTGGGATGAAGTTATTTTATATAAATTACTATATAGTGTTGTTAATTTTTCGCAAAAATAAAATGCGGTTTTTAATGTTTTGAACTTTTTATCGATATAAAATGTCTTATATAAGTAAACATACTACAAACATTAATAGTGTTACATTGTTAATCAATTTCAAATAGTCTAGAGGGTTAGTTTGACTTCTAGATTCGGAAAAATGAGGCAAAATTGCCGCTTTGTTAAATTTGCAAACAATATATTAGACTAATCATGGAATACTGATTTGTTTAATAGGAACGTAATATCGAGCAAAATTTATTTTTATATTCATCTCCTTCTTTTCTGAAGGTGCTCAATCGTCTTATGTCCCTTATGGCACTATCCAATAAATAGCTTTTTTCGAAGAGTGCAACGCAAACAAAGATGCTATTTAAAATTGAAGTATCAATTATTTATTTTGAGTAAGAAAAATATTTCCGTTGTTTAATTATGCTTATAGCCTAATACGCTTAACTCGAAAAACAATTGTGTAGCCAAACGTTGTTTGGCGAAAATGTTGACTCTTGCGATTCAATCTTTTAGGCTGACTAATAAAGATTAGACATTTTAATAAAACCTTGATTATTTCACAAAGGACAAAATTAAATTCATTTTAATCGGTCAATTCTTTATTGAAAAAATGTTGTTAGAAAAAAAAATTAAATTCACCCACAGGAAATAAATTTTAATCATGATACCCGATTAAATCTAGTATTCAATTATGGCAACTTGAAATAATATTATTATCCCAGGTACAGCTTCCCCTACTAACAGTAAAGGGTCTTATGATAGGCCTATTTCTTAACTGGTCTTGGGTGTTTCTAACCCAAAAATTAATAAGAAGCAAATGTTTTAGATCATGAATTCTTAAGAGAGGTGATCCTCATCCTCTCATAACGACGGTGTTGCGCTTGACGTAAAAAAAGCATCGATCCATTTGTTTATAACCACACAACTATACTCAGTCCGTTGTCTCTTTTAAAAATGATTGGCCTATGTGGAAATGTATGAAAAGTATTGAACAATCGCCATCTCAAAATCAATTAGAAACAATTGGTTTGGTTGAAAATATATTATTGCACTTTTATTTTCATCATTTAAACACACAAATAAAAACAACGAACTAGACGCAAACATATTTACATTAGGAAAATCATTTCATTGATCGTAAGAGTGTCTTTGGATGGATGTCACTGGTTTAGTAATAGCCGCCATGACCGTATGGGTATCCTCCGCCGTAGTGTCCTAATCCAAGTCCACCTCCGACGCCGGGGTATCCTCCACCATAATATCCTCCGCCGTATTGTCCTAATCCGAGTCCACTACCGAGGCCCAAGCCTTTGTTGATGCCCAACCCTTTGTTGATGCCCAGTCCACCACCGAGACCGAAGCCCTTGTTGATGCCAAGGCCGAAGCCCCCAATAGCCTGGCCGACGGCGAAGATACAGGCCACGATGACTAAGAAGGCGATCTGTGGGCGGGAAATTTGTTACTTTTTTAGCAATACCAATATATTTAATCATTTGTGGATTGACAATAGTTAAGACTAATTCCAGAAGCCAAAATATTCCTTAACGTTGTTGCCAATCGACCAATCGAGTTGCAACGTATGAATGGAGGGAGCATAAGATTCCCTTGGAAACTCTTGAGATACGCAAAAAGTCGAGTTGCTATATCCCGTCGCATATTTTTAATCCAAGGATTAGTTTCGACAAAAGGAAAGGTCGGTCTCAATTACCAAGGCTTAGCGCCAATATTTAACGGTAGTTAAAAGCTCCATATTTAAGGGGATCAACGAATTTAAATTTTATGCTAGTAGTTTTTATATAATTTAGATAATTTTAAATATCTACGTTTGAGACCTTTGCAGCTTGGACATTGGGTATTATAAAATGCACCTCTAATGGAGTCATACCCTTGAAAGTATTTTCCCCTTTGTCAAAGCTGTATTGCTTGCGAGAAAATGAATGAAATTTTTTCACTTACCATAGACTTCATGTTGATGGGTTGGAGGTTTTCTTGACGACTTGTAATTGTCAAAGGCGAAGGCAGAATGTGTCTTTGTCAGCCACTGGAGTCCTTTTTATACCCGGATTATAATATTAATACTTCAAGGGGTTAGATTAATTAATGCGTTTATCTCAATATTTGGAGCACCTTTCTTCTTAAGAGAAAATGTGCTTTTATATTTTTATTCCGAAGTAGTTTTAATTCTTAACCAGAGATAATTATTTATATTTATGGTTTTTATTCTAAACGGTTCAATATAGGTCCTTTAGAACACGTACATGATTTTTATTGTTTCTCATGAATTTAGACATTTTCAATAGGGAAATTTAAAAATCTATCTGTTGCGCTCTTTAAATTGTAGCATCAAGAAAAAGAGATATTGCAAAATGGTTTAGATATTGTAAAGATATATTTTGTGAATCATTTTGTCAAATTTGGGAAAAATTATAAAACATTAAATACATTTTAAAAATGGTCAATGAGTTTTCTGTTCTTCTTTCCTACTGAGAATTATATTCTGCAGTCGGAATCGTAAATATTTTAAGTCTTTTTTCATATTTCTGATTTTTTAAACTGATGCCGGAAACAAAGAATACATAATTTAATTAATAAATCATTAATTGGTTAGAAAGCACAAGTAAAATTGGAAGAAATAAGAAAATGTGACCAAATATTGATTCATAACATAGTTTTGATTTACAGTGATAAAGATTTAAAAAAAATTATTTTTTCTATTTCGAAGTTGTGTTTTAGTGACTCGTAGTTGACATACAGTGACATTCACTTCCGATGAGATTCAAGTGATATTATAAAACTCGCACTGATTTTCGAATAACATTTGAGGGGCTGTTTCAGGTTTCGTCTGCACCACTCGGTCATTTGCGGGATTTATTCGGTCGAAAGGGGTTTAGTTCCGGTGTTTTGTAATTCTTTTATGGTTTCTACCCACAATCCCAGGGAATCGTGTGTATTCAGTAGCGGCGCTAAGGGTGGGCTGAAGTGGGCTTTAGCCCCCTGCATTTCTGAAAGGGGCCACATATTTATATTAAAAGGGCCACATATTTATAATTAAAAATTTAAGAGGCCACATATTTAAATTTATGAATTTTCGTTATCTCTAGAAATTTGTTTTATTGCCAAGAAAAGTTTTTCTGGAAAAAAACTTTCAAAATCAATTTGTTTAGTCAATAAGATAGTAGACCATAAACAGATAGATTCGGGAGGAAGGGAGCGGAAATTGAGATAAAGTTGAATGGACAATAGAAAGAAAAGAAAGGGAATTTACGGAAATACCCCTGGCATGCAAGTGTCCCCTCCAGGTCGGATACAAGGTCATAAGGGGTCCAGTAAACGCGACGAGAGCCGCACCAAGAAAACGACCTTGCTCTTTTCGCTTCTTGGAAAATTTATAAGGGGTCACTAAAGTTGTAAAGCCCACAAAATTCTTAGGGGTCACAAAATAATTAGCCCACCTGTGAAAAAACCTTAGCGCCGCTACTGTGTGTATTGGTTTCACGAAAAGACGGAACAGTGTCGCCGATGCCGCCATGTCGTTAATATCTCTTCAATAATTAGGTCTATAAGGGTCAAGGATATCATTGATATGCCAATCGACAGAAAATATCAAATCCGCAAGGACCGATATGGATTTTTGGGACAGGGTGCTCAGACCTTTAATAACGCCGATTTCTCTGATTTTGGCATTCTTGTACTTAACTCATTGGGTTGCTATTATGCTCTTATTAAGTTACTGTAAATGGTGATTGTAAATTTGTTTTAAATTTAACTTTAATATGTCAGTTGTAGTTAAAACATCAGGAGGATCGCCATGTCTATTTACCCCCGATTTTTGGTGGTAAATAGCCTGTATCTATTTACCACCGAAAATCGGGGGTAAATAGCGCCACCGTGCGGGCAATGCTATTTGCCACCGAAAGTCGGGGGTAAATAGTATCGATCGCGCGGCCACGGCTATTTGCCACCGAAAGTCGGGGGTAAATAGTATCGATCGCGCGGCCACGGCTATTTGCCACCGAAAGTCGGGGGTAAATAGTATCGATCGCGCGAACACGGCTATTTGCCACCGAAAGTCGGGGGTAAATAGTATCGATCGCGCGGCCACGGCTATTTGCCACCGAAAGTCGGGGCTCAGGAATTTCGGTGGCATTTAGCAAGTGCCGCGCGATCGAGACTATTTTGCCCCGAAAATCGGGGGTGTCTGATTTTCGGTGGCCAATAGTCTAACCTCGCGATCAAAGCTATTTTCCACCGACAAGAACCAAGTCCCGACTTTCGGTGGCAAATAGTCTCACCAATGACGACGGCTATTTTCCACCTTAAATCTGAAGTTTTTTCGTTTCGGTGGTATAAAGTATCCTTCGCACGTTCCGTGCTATTTGCCCCCGAAAGTCGGGCTTGTATTTTAATGCTCAATTACAGAAATACGCTTTCATAATACGATTCTTTTTTCAGTTTATTTATCTTTTAAATTCTGGATGCTCGTAGCGTCGGCTTATATGAATATTAAAGTAGGGGTCATCTCTAAAGGAAAACATGCTTCATCTTATTTAAAAAAAAATAAACAAACAGGGACATTGATAATACGCGAGATTTTTAAATGTTTATCATTCGACAGTTTCCGTTATTCAGGGGTTGTTCAAATAGACCAAAAACTATAATATATTTTCGATAAAATTATCTATTTTAGCATATTTTATTTTGTCATAAATGGATTGACGGTGAGAATTAACCGTTTTCTTATGGTGTCAAGATGGGGTAATCTATAAAGATTTAGTTGTTCATTAAAAAGGAACTAATTGAAAAAAAAACCATTTATTGCAACTTCCGTAAAATTTTAACTGTCTTTGTTGGTAGTGTCTGTTATCCTTAAGAAATGGTTTGATTACAATCTGACCAATTGATGACCAGAACTTAAATCGACTAAACTATGGCTAATATTTTAAACTTTTTATTACGGTTTCATCAGTCAATTGTTTTAAAAACCAATTTGCGTACGATTATTTATCTTGGAATGTAGGGGTTGTTCATATAGAACGAAATGTTAATTCGGGACACTTTTTGTAAAAATCAATAAATAAAGAAATAAATATTCAACATAAACCTGGAAAATAAATGACTTAAAGTAAAGAAAAACTCTTCTTTGAGAAATAGACGAAATTTCAAATGGCTCGCACGAAAATTGAATTTGTTAGAAGACGAACAACAAGGAGTCGTACTTTTCTTCACTGAAAATCAACAAAAATAAATGACATGACACTACAGATGGTTTGGGGTATAAGCTTTAGTTAAAATTCTGTTCAATTTACAAACACACTGGTATGGGGATATAATATATCAGCTAATTTACTATTAAAATAACATTTATGGTGACGATTTTTCGATATTCCTTGATGGAAGCTAGTTTCGCCGCCAGGGGCGCAGTGCTTCCGTTCTTATATTTTATTAAATAGTAAAGTGTACTTTCGTGGAATGTATTAAAAAATTTGGGCTCTCTGGAACACTGCGCACTCCCATCACAAACTGACCTTTATTTACTATCTTGACCACTCCCAACCCAAACTGACCATTTTTGACCATCTTGACAAATTTAAAACCAAACTAACCATTTTCGACCATCTTGACCACTCCCGGTTCAAACTGGGCAGTTTTGTTCATTTCAACTAATTTCTAAATTGTAATTATTTTTCAAAGATATAAAATTTGAAGTATTCATCAACCGAAAGGCCACGACGATCACTGCCGTAACTAGGGCGGTGCCAGCGGTGCCCAGGCACAGGGCGCACACCTTGGAGAGGCGCAGAAATTACCCGGCCAGTACCAAGGTTTGGGCCATCATGCCATGCATGGTTTTCAGAAACATACGTCAGGGCCGTATTTCCGCCTAGGCCCACCTAGGCCTAGGCCTAGGGGCCCATCCTTGGAAGGGGCCCTCTAGTGACCGTAATTACCGTAAACGAAAGCATAAATCTATAATAGCAATCGTAATTTAAATTAACCAATTTTCTACCTGGCAGTTAACCGTCGTAGCCTTAAATCGCAATATTGCAAAACTAACGCATATTTATTCTGCGTTTGTTAAGAGCTTTTATTTAGTAATATAACCGCAGAGCTCCTACTTCTATGCTGCTCGAATTAGGGAAATTCAGGCATAGCCTAGTTCCAGGGATCAGAGTAACTGCAGCTCGTGAAAGAAAGGTAGCCTGGTATTCGTCGCTAATTTAAACGGAAGAATCTCTTTATTTCTTGATTTAGAGGGTATAAAACGCCCGGGAGTAGTGGCGTACTCCTGTAATCGCAGGCGTCTGGGAGGCAGAGTTTGTGGATGGCCGTTTGAGGAAGACCACTAATCCTCCAACGGGTGGTCGGAATACTTCCGCCACGGGTGTCCTCACCCCTGTCCCCACGTATCCCCCCGTTGGCGTGACCATTACACATATCTCGCCCTGATTAATCAAATGGACGAGAGGGCTGAATTGTCCCACACGTCACAATCGACTAAAAAAAAATAAAAAATTGTATATAACGATGGGTTCTACACTCTATCAAATTTTGTACACGCCAGAGATTTGAAAATTTCCAAATTTCAGATCAAATTTTGGCAAATCTTTTTAAATTTCTTAAATTTTTTCCCAAAATTTAAAAATTTTATCAATTCCAACAAACTCTCAAATTTAACAAATCTTATAAAATTTGATCTATGAAATCAAATGAATTGAAATTTATTAAACCTTGTTTTGGTTTCCGTGTCGGTTGTTCGCTCGTTTTTGTTTCTCGCTCGGTCCGAATATTACGAACAAAGATGTCGTCTTGGAAAGAGTTTTCCAATAATTTATGTTCCTACAATGAGTTAAAATAGCGCCAGAAAGCTTCAAAGTTTGGGCTGCAGAACAAATCAGCAGGGAAATGCGATTTCAGGGGTACGATGAATTTGCGAACGCGTGAAACCATAATGTTAATGTTCGCTTATGAAATCTGGGTATCTTGGCAATCTAACAAGAACATGGTAGGCCCGAGCCCGCTTGGGGCCGGGTCGAGCAGAAATGAATTTTAATTTTTACGGGTTGGGGCGGGTCGGGAAAATTTAATTTTTGAAAATTTCATTATAGGCCTAGGGGCCCAGCATCTCTAAGTCCGGCCCTGCCATACGTACAAAACGGTACAATACCCTTACTGTACTAACCGGATGTTTGTGTATTTTGGCTAAATATTTTCAAATAAACGATCCTTTAACTAATTTATATTTAATTATTCAAAATTCTACCAAGTACCTATATTAATTGAAAATTTTACCAAGTACCTATACTCAAACCAAAATTAGGTTTTTGAATGATAGATTTTTTTAAAGACATTGTCACATTGTTTATTTTATAGTCAGAACCGGTAAAGATTAGAACATTGTTTAAAGGGCGCAGTTATAGAAGCTCGCACCGGGCGCGAAAAAGGCTAGTTACGGCACTGACGACGATAGAGGGCGTCCCGAATTGGGCTCAGCATAGTGTATTTTCTTCTTTCAATAATTGATACAAATTTGTACCAATAAATACGCCCTAAATGTTATTTTAAGAGCAAATTAGCTGATATTTAATAACCGCATACCAGTGTATTTGTAAATTGAACAGAATTTTAACTAAAGCTTATACCCCAAACCATCTGTAGTGTCATGTCATTTATGTTTGTTGATTTTCAGTGAAGAAAAGTACGACTCCTTGTTGTTCGTCTTCTAAAAAAATCTATTTTCATGCGAGCCATTTGAAATTTCGTCTATTTCTCAAAGAAGAGTTTTTCTTTACTTTAAGTCATTTATTTTCCAGGTTTATGTTGAATATTTATTTCTTTATTTATTGATTTTTACAAAAAGTGTCCCGAATTAACATTTCGTTCTATATGAACAACCCCTACATGCCAAGATAAATAATCGTACGCAAATTGGTTTTTAAAAAAATTGACTCAAAGAAGAGTTTTCTTTACTTTAAGCCTTTTATTTTCCAAGTTTATGTAAGGGTTTAAAGAAAACGGGTTTTTACCTAAAATGATACCCAAATCGATGATTTACTTCATTTTAATTTTTAATTTTTAATTTAACACTACTTATTTCTTTATCTTTCGTAGACGTAAAGTATCGTCTGCTCCATGTTCTACTACATATTGATTGAACGTTTATTAAAAAGCCATATTTTTGTAATATTAAAGAACTTAAAGAATTAAAGTTCAATTCTTTAAATACATATATAGTTTAATTATTAAAGTATAAATTTAACCTTTTTTGTCATTTTTGAAACTTTTTAAGGTGGGTTTTTCTAAGTGGGCTTTATTGTGGGTTTTTTAAGGTGGGTCCAACACAAAAAAAACCCGTGGGTTTTTTTAGTGGGTTTTTAAATTCAAACTATGGTTTATGTTGAATATTTATTTCTATATGCTTTTTACAAAAACGGCCCCGAATTAACATTTCGTTCTATATGAACAACCCCTACATGTCAAGATAAATAATCGTACGCAAATTGGTTTTTAAAAAAATCGATTGACGAAACCGTAATGAAAAGTTTAAAATATTAGCCATAGTTTATCGAAGTTTAGTCAACATTTGATCGGTTAAATTTTTGGTCATCAATTGGTCAGATTGCAAGCAAACCCTTTCTTAAGGATAACAGACACTACCAACAAAAACAGTTAAAATTTCCCGGAAGTTGCAATGTTTTGTTTTAGCCGCGCGACTTTCGGTCGCAAATAGCATTGGCCGCGCGGTGGAACTATTTACCCCCGAACCCCGATTTTCGGTGCTAAATAGATACAGGCTATTTACCACCGAAAATCGGGGGCAAATAGCAACGGCCCAGGAGGATTATGGGTACTCAAATGTCCGTGACATCTTGTTTATCCATACGGCTGACTGTGCCATCTTTCCTACAACTTATTAGAAGACTGACCAATCAATAGAAGAAGAATTCTTCAATTTAACCATCCTCGTTTGTCTGGCTCACAAAGGCAATAGCATGCTTCCAGAACCTGCAAAATAATTAGATAAGCCTTTGTATGTACAGTTTCACATTTGTCTACACTTGAGTTTTACTGAATATATCGAGTCAATGCGATTATTACAAACTTAGGTTAATGTTGTAAACTTGATATAAAACCATTTAGATTTGCATTCGAAAAATATTCTAACTAACGACGAATAGAGTATTTTCAATTACTATTTTTAATTCCGATTTCATAACTCATCTTTTTTTAGAAAATAAAAAAGTAGGAATTAGTTATTTCGAAAGCGGTTTAAATTTAACTAAACCTTGTTTTCAAATGTTAAAGAAGCGAGTGAAGATGATAACATGGACGGAAAAAGGAGAGTTAGATTAGAATTCGCAATATGTTAAGTGAATTTTAAAAAGTTAAACTATTGAACCTTTATCTGTTTTGTTGATAAAAACGCGTCACTACCGACTTTCATTGAAGACATCTCAGTCAATAGGCACTTCAATAAAACATCTTCAAAGAAATCGAGAAGAATAAATATTTCCGAGAGCTAGGACCTGCAAGTTCCTGTTTAAAAATGCTTGTTGAAATAATTGATATACGTGTAATATGCAACCTGGTTGATAGGAAACACTTGTTACATACCGTTATTTCGAAAAGCCCTATCTAAACAGGAAATTGCAGGTCCTGGCTCTCGCAAATATTATTTTTTTACGATTTCTTTGAAGATGTTTAATTTAAGTGGCCCCCGTCAAAAATAGGCCATGGACGAAATAAAAAATGGTCATTGTTCGAGATTTGGGCTCGAATCACTGAAACTGATTTCCATTCCAAAAAGAGGGGGGGGGGGGGAGGGCATTTATTCTCGATTGATGTATCATTTATTCTTTTAGTAGAAAAATGCAAAATCACAGAACTAGACGCTATTAAAAGTATGGGCACCCAGTCTCAAAAATCAATATTTCGTTATTATCCGTCGATTAACATGACCCTTTTAGACCTATTTGTTAAAGAGATATGAACGACACTGCGGCATGACACTGTTCGTGAAACCGAAACCTACAAATCCCTGGGACTGTGGGTGAAAACCATTAAAGACTTACAGAACACCGGAAGTAATCCGCGTATAACCAACTAAATCCCGCAAATGACTAAGTGGAACAGACGATTTCGGAAACAGCCCAACAAATGTTACTCGAAAATCAGTGGGTGTGATTTAAGATGAGTCGCAAATTAGCGGAATTCAGTGTCACTGTATACGTATACGTAAACTACGAGTCACCCAAGCACAACTACGAAGTACTATAAATAAAAACTAATTTTGTTTGTATCTTTATTTCTGTAAATCAAAACTATGTTATGAATCAATAATTTGTCACATTTTCATATTTCTTCCACATTTACTTGTACGTTCTTACCAATTAATGATTTATTAATTATATTATGTATTCTTTGTTTACGACATCAGTTTGCAGGGTCAGAAATACAAAAAAAGACCTTAATATATACGTTTACAACTGAATAATATAATACTCAATAGGAAAATAGAACAGAAAACTCACTGGAAATTTTTTAAATGAATATAATGTTTTAAAATTATTCCATAAATATTTCTTGCAAGCTAATTCTGTTTTTCTTAATGCTACAATTTAAAAAGCGCCACTGATAGAGTTTTAAATTTCCCTATTGACGATGTCTATATTTGTAATAAAAGAACTATTAAATGTAAACAATAAAAATCATGAACGTGGTCTAAAGAACCTATATTGAACGGTTAAGAGTAAAAACAATAAATAATTATCTCTGGTTAAGAATTAAAACTACTTCGGAATAAAACTATAAAAGCACATTTTCTCTTAAGAAGAAAGGTGCTCCAAATATTGAGATAAACGCATTAATTAATCTAACCTCTTGAAGTATTAATATTTGAATCCGAGTATAAAAGGGACTACAGTGGCTGACAAAGACACATTCTGCCTTCGCCTTTGACAATTACAAGTCGTCAAGAAAACCTCCAACCCATCAACATGAAGTCTATGGTAAGTGAAAAAATTTCATTCATTTTCTCGCAAGCAATACAGCTTTGACAAAGGGGAAAATACTTTCAAGGGTATGACTCCATTAGAGGTGCATTTCATAATATCAAAGGTCTCAAACGTAGATATTTGAAATTATCTAAATTATATAAAACCTACTAGCATAAAATTGAAATTCGTTGATCCTCTTAAATATGGAGGTTTTAACTACCGTTAAATATTGGCGCTAAGCCATGACAATAGAGACCGACCTTTTGTCACACGTTGCAACTCGATTGGTCTATTGGCAACAACGTTAGGGGAAATTTTGGCTTCTGGAATTAGTCTTTACTGTTGTCAATACACAAGTGATTGGAAAGAGTAACTAATTTCCCTCCGCAGATCGCTTTCTTAGTCATCGTGGCCTGTATCTTCGCCGTCGGCCAGGCTATTGGGGGCTTCGGTCTTGGCATCAACAAGGGCTTCGGTCTCGGTGGTGGACTGGGCATCAACAAAGGGTTGGGCATCAACAAAGGCTTGGGCCTCGGTAGTGGACTTGGATTAGGACAATACGGCGGAGGATACTATGGTGGAGGATACCCCGGCGTCGGAGGTGGACTTGGATTAGGACACTACGGCGGAGGATACCCATACGGTCATGGCGGCTATTACTAAACCAGTGACATCCATCCAAAGACACTCTTCCGATCGACCACGCCGATAAAATGTAAACGACCTTATTTTTGTTATCAGTGAAATAATTTTCCTAATCTAAATATTTTTGCTTCTAGGTCATACCCTCATCGTTTTGAAATTGTATTTGTGTGTATAAAATGATGAAATTAAAAGTGAATTAATATATTTTCAACCAAACCATTTGTTTCTAATTGATTTTGAGATTTCGATTGTTCAATACTTTTCATACAATTCCACATAGGCCAATCCTTTTTTAGAGACAACGGATTAAGTAGTTCTGGGCTAATAAAAACATGGGTAGTTTTTACGTCGAGCGCAACACCGTCGTTATACTGACTTTAGTCCCGCCATGTTTGTCCGAAATGATCTAGAATTAGACGAAAGTGGTTCATCTCTCTTAAGAATTCATGAACTAAAAAATTTGCTTCTAATTGATTTTTGGTTTTGCAATTGTACCATATGAAGCACACACTTTTTGAAAGTTAAATTATGGTACAGTGAACGCTTTAGTCCCAATCGACCGAAATCCCATTCGACCGAAGGCGGTTTTTGAGGTGTCCCATTCGACCGAATTCCGCCGAAACGTGCGGTTTTTATGTGTCTCATTCGACCGAACGCTTTTATGTGTCCCATTCGACCGAACGCTGCTCTATAAATTGGCTTTTGCTATGTTTTCAATTTAGTTACTGAAGTCGTTTGCAATGGAGCGGATAGCCATTTTAATATCTTTGTACTTTGCATTTATTTGAAAATAAAATGGAATGAGCATGAATTATATTTTTATCTTCACCTAGTCAAGAAAAGTAACTGAACTCAAACTGAAATAGTAAACTTAACCAACTCTAACCTAACCTAACCTAACCTAACCTAACCTAACCTAAACATGGATCTTCGATAGTACATACCTTATAAATAAAATACCAAATCACCCCGCCAATTGGGCTGCATTTTAAAATTCTTTCGGTCGAATGGGATTTCGGTCGAATGGGAATAAACGACAGTGAACACCTCAGATACTATATAAACACTGAAAATCAGTTAACAAATTAACCTATTATGTAGAAGTGAAAATACGGCATTGACCAAAAAATAATAATAGCGAAAGGTAATTTGAAGGAATAGTCAGCTTATTACTTATCAAACCTTAGCCCAGGGACCAAGCATACACGAGAGGGACTAGAAATACAGGTTTATTGGCGTGAAAAACGCTGCCGATATCTCCGCTTTTCCTGTACAAGAACTTGATTTTCTAATATAAAAAGTGTGATTCCTCTACATCGAATAATCAATAATTAAATTTTCATTCATGATTAAACTTATTTATTTTCATTTGGAGGAATTATTTTTTCTCTAACAAAAACTTTGCTATAATAAATTGACCGATTAAAATTAATTACATATTGGCCTTTGTGAAGTAATCAAGGGATTAGTAAAATGTCTTGTCTTTAGGAATCAGTCTCAAACGTTGAATGGCAAGAGCCAACATTTTCGCCAAACAACGTGTTGAATTTTTAAATTGCTATTTTTAATTTTCGGTACAGAGTGACTTATTTTCTGTTTACTATTTTAATAATCAGGAAACTACTTTGATCACCGAGTGTAAATTCGTGGCAGCTTAGAAAGCAATAATCTATTTTTTCAAATTTCAAATCACTTTGTTACTCTTCACAAATTTTTATTTCCTAATTAAATTAAAACTTATTGGGTCCTCATACTTTAAATTGCTTAACGGGATTTTTTCAGTGCACCTTTAGTCTCTAATTTGGGCCAAATGTATAATTTACTTTGACCCCGGAAAGAACCATTTTTCATTTTTGAATAAAATTTTAATTATTATAATTATATATTTTTCAGCACAAGGCAATTAAATATTCACCATTATCCACATCTGGTTTTATGCATTTTTATGAAATTTCTGACGTTAATTTTATTTTTACGTTTGAAAGGTTTTCAGTTTTCCATAAACCTTAGCTGTTCCATCAACAAGGGGCCATTTATCGGGTTTTGATATCGGTTTTCCATCCACGTTATGATTTATATGGTCATTGGCGAATCTTATAATTATAAAAAATATAAGAGTTGGAGGAATATGAATTTTCAAACTTTTGCCCATTATGTTACTTATAATAATAAAATTGAGCCTCCAGGAGCGGAAAACTTCCGGGATTTAAGAAAATTAGATATAGGTATAGTACCATATTGCACAAAAAAAATTCCGTTTACTCAACGCGAGTACAACAAAGAATGGGACACGCTGAGAAAACTAATCTTCGGGTAGAATTTATTGAACTAACTATAATTTGATTTTTCCCTCCAAAAAGCGTACCAGCTCACAATCATAAGCTTATCATAAGGGGTCTTGATTCCAATTTAATATGAAAGATTAACTTAATACAGGGGATTTGTGTACTCATATCGCGTGTAAAGTTTCATTCCAACTGATCTATGGTGTCACTTATATCTATTGAGCTTCTAATTTCCCCCTTAATAAGCGTATACCAAGTATAGTACCATCGCAAACACACAACCAATAAGAAACAAATGTTTTAGTTGAAAATATCTTAATGCATTTTTATTTATTTTATTTATTACAGAAAAACAACCTCAAAACGATGAGGGTATTAAATTCAGAATTGCGGAAAATTATCCGCAAATCGTTAAAATAACAAATTGAAATATAAATTACTTTTTAAGGGTTTTTAATGTTTTTATCTTTTTATTGATGTAAAATGTCTAATAACAGTAAACATACTACAAAACATTTATAGTGTTACATTGTTAATCAGTTTAATGCTAGTCTAGAGGTTTTGTTTTATGTTTAGATTCGAAAAAATAAGGCGAAAATGCCAAAATTTGCCAACAATATTAAACTAATCATGGAATTTATGTATTTAGTAAGAATACATAGCTGCTAAGATAGATGTAGCTTATATGCAATATTTGTTAACAATGATTTGGTTATAATATAGTAGTTTAAACAAAAAATTAAAAAAAGGTTTATTTTAAATATTATAGTTTATAATAAAATTTTATAGAGGAGTTTAACAATTAAAGTTAAAGGAAAAATGGAATGAATAAAAAATTAAATAAATCAGGGTAATTGAGGTTTAATGAGGAATTTTGAGACGGATGTGCTCTCGAACGGCAGAACGGAAAGAACAACGTTTCTTTGGGTTGGGAGTTCCAGTTATCAATCACCCGATATGTGAAATGCCACTGCTTAAAATTAATCCGCACTTTGAGCTTCATCATCTTTGCATCATGACCCCGGGTTTTACGAACTGCATCAAAATTGAAAAGTGATTCGGGGCATAACGCAGAGTGACCCTTCCACATACTCCAAAGTTGAATGACGTCATTTATAGCATGACGTACAATGGGAGAGTCAAGTTTGAGTTTTTGGTTTCTGATGGTGGGTGGAAAGTTTTCAAGACCTCGGGTTAATTTTGTGAAGCGATTATGAGCTTTAATTAAGGCCTTTTCACACGAGCCAACTTTTTGATCCAACTAGATGAGTCAACTAGTTGGTTCGTGTGAATAAAAGTTCGATAAGTTGATCGACCAAAAAAGTACGCGAGAAAAAAATGGATCACTGATCCATTTTTGCTGACTCATCATTTTGATTTGAAAAGTTGGCTCGTGTGAAAAGGTCTTACGTCGATCCTGGTCGCCAAGGAGAAGTGGACTCCACATTTCGGAAACGAAATTTATTTGTTGAAGTACCAGAGAGTAGAGTGTCCGATTCAATCTTGGGGACCGATAGAAAACGTTACGACGGGTCAAGCCTATTAGAGAATTTATTTATTTATAATTTGTTTTTCCCGTAAAATACGGAACATTTTCCGGAAAAGAGTTCTTGGTCATTTTCCGCGTAAAATTTTCCGACTTACAAAACTACACACAACGAAAATGTTTAGATTGGGACTTCATGTTGATGGATTGGAGGGTTTCTTGACGACTTGGAAATGTCCAAAGGTGAAGCGGAATGTGTCACCCACTGGAATCCCTTTTTAGCTCGCTTTATATTAATAATAAGTACTTCACTTGGGTTAAATTAATTAATCCGTTTATCTCAATTATTGAAATACAATGAAATATAATGAATTAACTCTAAACGGTTATATTCACAGTTAAAAAAGGTAAATATGTTTAAAACATATTCTGATCTTAAACATTTGGCAAATGTTGTGTTGCTTGCTTTGTTGTTGCTGCAAAACTTACAACAAATACCAGGTATTTGAATAAAAAACATATGACACAGTCATGTCTAAGTCATATTTAACAAGAAAACCAAAAATTAAATTTTGTAATTTGAATAGTGTACCAGTGTTTAGATAAATTTCTTAAATTTTTTTAATGTAAAATACGTTTGTTTACAATTACAAAATTTCTGTGTTTTAAACAAGTCTTGTAATTGAAATGTTAAAGTTCCCACGAAATTTTCGAATCGTATTATTTCGTTTATTAATCCGAGCACAGACCACCTACCCCCAGATCTTAGCAGACACTAAGAGAACTAACAAGTTGTGAGAAGACCACGCTCGGGACTTTGAAAATAAGTTTCCTTAACTTTGAAAATATTAATGTAGAAGAATATTAAAGTGTTAAGTAATTTAATATATTTGATATAAAAAGTGGTGAAAATGTCCAAATTAATATTAAAACGATTCAAACTAAGATCAATATTAAATATTAGTGTAAAGAAATGACACGAGATCAGAAGTCAATCGCTTTAGCGCCGCTGACGTGGAATATTCAAATTCCGTTGATATGAGGCCTTCAAAAACCCGAAATATGTAGCAAAGTCTTAATTATGATTTGCGAGCGAAATAACGAAAAATAACGAAATTAAAATTACTTCCAGATCAAACTGTTAATTACTTTATTCTATAAACTCAATTTGCACAGATTGTGAATTAGTTACGAATTATAATTATATCTCACTAGAAATTCAAAACCCGATACATCGGTGGGACACTCTTATTTTGTCGATAGCCGTTGCCCATATTATATCTTCGTTAACAGGAATCCATACCCCTTCTTGGAATGCTTATCCTGCCGTATCGCGTATGGTAAGATTACTCTGGCGGCTTTGGCCCCGCCTACGAGATAAAAAAATCCCTTCTGCGCGCTCCCCTCTCACGTTGTTGTTTGTTAAGTTAAGAAAGTGACGTCAAAAAAACCATGAGCCACATCGAGACGAAAATCTGCCGCGATAAGCATTCCAAGTAGAGGTATGGATGCCTGACGCGAGGTATAAGAATTCATGGCCGGGAAACGCATATACGTCACTGTTTACGTTACTGTACCTCTTTCCGTACGCTTGAGGTAATTCACAATCCTCTATTTGATTAACTTATGCGTGCTTTTATCAAATTAAGTACATTTATTATCATCAATATTATAATAATTATTGTTTATCTAATGAAGAAATTGGTAATATTAAAAATAAAATAAAATTTGAAATTATCCTTGAGGAGTGGACATGAAAACATTCTTCTTGTTACCAAATTAAAAGGTGGACTTTTCTTTAACTTTTTAAAGAAATTTGTTTAATAAAATATGTCTATGTTGTTTTATTTGTTCTATGAATAAGTTTAAAAGCTACGCATATTCACCGACAGACATGTTTCCCATGTTTATTTGGTTAATGTTTGGTTACTAGCTATAACGTTTTCGTTCAAAATGGAACGATTTAGATTTAAGAACGTCGATGGTTGGTCTCCAAAACACAAGCGAAATAATATTTATGACGTAATATAAACGTTCGTACGGTTCAAAATCGGTTGTTCAGCTACATTTTCGATATGTTTATATTTAATATATATTTATTTATTTAAAGATTGTAGGTATTTGTTAAATTTTGAAACCCTCTTCCCGGGTTCTATCCTAGTTATTATAGGATCGTAGTTACTTGGTCATTTGGAAACCTTCTTTCCAGGTTCAATTTCGATTCTATCTTATAGTTATTATAGGATCGTAGTTACTTGGACATTTGGAAACCTTCATTCCAGGTTCAATTTCGGTTCTATCTTAAAGTTATTATAGGATCGTAGTTACTTGGTTATTTGGAAACCTTCTTTCCAGGTTCAATTTCGGTTCTATCTTAAAGTTATTATAGGATCGTAGTTACTTGGACATTTGGAAACCTTCATTCCAGGTTCAATTTCGGTTCTATCTTATAGTTATTATAGGATCGTAGTTACTTGGTCATTTGGAAACCTTCTTTCCAGGTTCAATTTCGGTTCTATCTTATAGTTATTATAGGATCGTAGTTACTTGGACATTTGGAAACCTTCATTACAGGTTCAATTTCGGTTCTATCTTAAAGTTATTATAGGATCGTAGTTACTTGGTTATTTGGAAACCTTCTTTCCAGGTTCAATTTCGGTTCTATCTTAAAGTTATTATAGGATCGTAGTTACTTGGACATTTGGAAACCTTCATTTAAGGTTCAATTTCGGTTCTATCTTATAGTTATTATAGGATCGTAGTTACTTGGTCATTTGGAAACCTTCTTTCCAGGTTCAATTTCGGTTCTATCTTATAGTTATTATACGATCGTAGTTACTTGGTCATTTGGAAACCTTCATTCCAGGTTCAATTTCGGTTCTATCTTATAGTTATTATAGGATCGTAGTTACTTGGACATTTGGAAACCTTCTTTCCAGGTTCAATTTCGGTTCTATCTTATAGTTATTATAGGATCGTAGTTACTTGGACATTTCAAAACCTTCTTTCCAGGTTCAATTTCGGTTCTATCTTATAGTTATTATAGGATCGTAGTTACTTGGACATTTGGAAACCTTCTTTCCAGGTTCAATTTCGGTTCTATCTTATAGTTATTATAGGATCGTAGTTACTTGGACATTTGGAAACCTTCTTTCCAGGTTCAATTTCGGTTCTATCTTATAGTTATTATAGGATCGTAGTTATTTGGTCATTTTGAAACATTTTCCCGGTTCAATTTCGGTTCTATCTTATAGTTATTATAGGATCGTAGTTACTTGGACATTTGGAAACCTTCTTTCCAGGTTCAATTTCGGTTCTATCTTATAGTTATTATAGGATCGTAGTTATTTGGTCATTTTGAAACATTTTCCCGGGTTCAATTTCGGTTCTATCTTAGTTATAATAGGATCGTAGTTATTTTGTCATAACTACCTGGTGCCCTGATTTAATCGGTTTCAGAATAGCTCCGCCCTAAAATCCGCGTGCAGCGCGCGCTTGAACCTAGCTTGAACTAGAAACGGTTTTAACCTTTAGCGCGCACACCGATTAAATCAGGGCTCCAGCAGCCAATTTGATCGTTCAACGTTCTTATTAATTCTTGATTATAATTATAATATAACATAATAATCAAATTGTGTCACAAATATATCATTAGCCTACAAATTTGAAACTCCGCGCTTCCAAAAATAAAATGCCGCTACTATTTTTGCGTCCGATCGAGGTGGGCTGAACATAAACATTTCCCCCAATCGCGCGCGCTCTTAACGAGTTTGAGATATTTTAAAATGAAATGTGTTTGTGATTGTAGATGAATAACTTATTGAATCATATTAATATGTCGTTCTTCAAATTTATCTACGCTCGCCAAACTGGTTTTTACGTAGCTCTTTCGTTACAAAATACGTAGAAGTTCAGTTCAGTTTCCAAGGCTTTATTTACCGTGATTTTAGTCTTATTTCCAGGTCTTTCTTTAATTAAAAACAGAGTGACTCGACAAAAATCGCGTTATGTTACTCTTATTACCAAGGTCGCAACATCGAAACAAGAAGGCCAACGTTAACTTGTAGAAAGACTTTATACTAAAGTGCTAGCATTTTGAAACGTTGAAGTTGTAATCAAAAACACAATTTAGAGTGCCTACTGCCTACATTCAAATAGTCGTGATCAAGGTATAGTAGATCCGAAACAAAAGCCTTTTGTCCGTAAGTATCATCACGAAAGTGCAGCGCTATTCCGGGGAACACGCGTTAAATTCGATTTCTGGGATTGGGTGTGACAAAATTAGTATAATACACCGTTTTCCTCCATTTATGTTGTCAGACTGATATATTTCTGAAAGAACAGGCTCAGAGCTAACGAATGGCGCTATTTTTGGCTTTGTACCTTATACGTTGCTCATTGGTGGTTTTCGGAGGTGACGTCTTCAGACTGATATGATGTATGTATTTCTTTAAAATACTTAATACTTTCACCTTGTATACACAAATAGCTAATAGATAGGCCACGTTTTGATCGTGTACCTTATAGCTTGCTTAAAGTGTCTTCGAATGTGACGTCACGTAGAGTATATATCTCAAAAGCCCCCACTCCGCCTCGGGTGCCGGCGGGGTGTAACCGAACTCCCTGAAGGTCGTTTAAATTGCAAAGGTTGCGAGGCAGTCGGTTTTGGGCTTACGATTATCGCTGCCCAACTTTCATCAACTCGAAACAAATTTGGTCTCGCCCGCGCGGGCTATGCAAACTTCCTGCCCAGTTGCCTTCTTTTGCGAAAGTGTTACTCCCACAGTTCTAAAAGCAGTTCTGTCTCATCCTATTATTTAGCTATATAAAATGCCTTAAGTTAAAGCAGAAGTAGATAATTATCTTATTCGGGGCAAGTTTTCCATTTCTTATTGAACCCATGTGATTTTGGTGAAACATCATTCTGCAACAGTTGAAAAACCGCGGGCGCTTTCCATTGGTTCTTACTATAATGACATTTATCGGGGGGAAATGTAATACGAGAGGTAGTAACAAGGCGGTTTTGGCTTTAAAAATAAAATTAGTACGAGCTAGAGGCTCCTATCAGTTTCTTAGAATTTCACCTTATAACGTTAACCATATGTAACATAATTACTCATAAGTATGCCTCTGTATAACATCCCAATACAAATTTTTTTAATGAGACCTTGTTTCAGACGGAACATATAACAAGTAGACTTACAACTCAATCGATCTATAGTACTTGCACACGGAATATATAATCTACTGGACTTTAAATATAAAACGCCTATGTTCCTAGTAACTTTGAAAACTCATATCCGGCGATTCGACCAATCGTAAAGTACCTCGAAAAGATAAAGAAATCAAAATTACGCGGTCTCGTAGCGACTAGCGCGAGAAGTTTATTTATTTTTTAAGTATTTAAGGTTATTAAGATGTTTAGCATTTTAAAAAGTAATTCGAAAAGTGATAAGGATCCAGTAGTTAAAAAGAACCCTTCAAAATGGGATATTCCTCCAAATTTAAAGGCACCTTTGCCGATGCTGGAAAGCTTGGGACTTGGGATAGGTTCATTTAAGGAAATTAAGGTGCCGGGTAGCCTAGGCCCAATTCTAGAACCAAAATCATGTGTCATAAAAGAAAATCAGGTTTGTAAAAAAATTTAAAAAAACTTATTAAGTAATAAAATTTTCTAAGTAATATTTACTCTAAATTTGTTATATTATAGAGAGAATTTCTTGAACCAAAAATATCTATTACTTTGGTACCAGATTTGTTAAAGAAAAGCCAAGTCAGTAAAGCTTGTGCTGTAAGTTTGCAAAACAACGCTTCCTAGTAAATCAAACCTTATAACTAAAATATTTTTTCCTGAAGGTGACTCAACCCATTGTTTGTGAACTATTTCCTGACTACATTAGATTCCCATAATGGGCCGTAGCCAGGACATCGATATAGAGCCGGCGAACCATATTTTAGGAGGGGCGAATTGTCCCAAAAGGGGGCGTCGGAGTTGAGTTGCAGAAAAGGCTAGGTCAGGCGAAAGAGATCCCCCCCCCCCCCCGGGCTACGGGCCTGAATCCCATTTAGACATGTAGTCGCAGAATTTAACACTTTAGAGTTAGTTGAGAAAAGAACTTCCTGTAACAAGTGTGTTTTGGAAGTAACAACGAAAGACTCGTACGAAATTAGATGCAATACCGAACCTCTTAAATTTGTGCTTGATGGAAATGGAAATTTAAAAATTGTCACCATATTCAAAGGCATAATCAAACAATTTAATATAGTAGAAAACAGTGCAGTTTCAGTTGAAATTATAAGAACAGCTATGACTGAATTGGCAAATACAAATTATGTTTATTGCCAAGGCCTTGGGATTGAAGAAGAGACTATTATTAAAAAAACTTACAAACATACCTAATAAACTAAGAAAAGGAGAACTCCCTTGCTCACACATCATCTCAACAAGTTGTGAAGGTTGGTTTAAGAAGTATGATGAAAATGCTGAAGATATTTGTAAGGAATGCAAATACCTACAAAGATACTTGAAAGTTTGTTATAAACGTCGAAATGAAGCAGTTTTGTCCCCAGCTCGTAGAAAGAGGATTCAACCATCATCCCACTGCCCTACAAAATAACTCTCCAACTTTGAAAATGAAAGCTGCCAAGCTCGAAGCTAAACTGAAAGAAATGCGAGTGAACCTTGGGGAAAAGCAACACAACCAAATGAAGCAAGTAACTGTCTGATTTTTCACAAGACACGGAAGAAGTTCTGAACAACACTGATGGACAAAATTCTGGAAATGATAAAGAAATTCGAAAACGTTTAAGAGACGCATGGGATAAGGACTGTGAAACTTATCTAGAAAAAGAAAAACAAGATTTTTTAAAAGATCAATCAAAAAATGGTAAAATAAGTTACTGCATTACATGCATTTGTTTAAATAATTTATACTAAATCTTAATTATTTTAGTGTGTGCTTCCAGAGGAAATAGATGGAGCGTTATCACTTATCGTATAGGTACGCCATATAATTTTAAATTACTATGATTTCCAATAAAATCTGATGTTTTCATTATATAAATTTTAGCATTGGCTGTAGCTTGTAGAAGCAGAGCTGCTTACGAAGCTTTGCAAAGTTTTAAGATCTTGAACTTGCCATCTTGGCGGTCGATTCAGAGGAAAACTTCAAAAAACATCGACGAACCTGGCATTAACAATGATTACATTCGTGAACAAAAAGAAACTTATGACATGTTTGTGAAGGAACAGCTATCCCTTGGTATCCCGGAGCCAAAAGATGATGGTGCCTTGATATTTGACGAAGTGAAGGTTGCGGGAAAGGTTATCTGGAATAGTAAAAATCACAAAATCATTGGGTTGTCTATGCCTCCAGAGGATTATGCTTACTTGGATGATTTGTATCATGAACTTAAAGATGAAAAAGATATATGCAAAGCCAACTCCATGTTGCAATTTTTGTGGCGTGATCTTACGTCCAACTACGATATCATAGGTCCTTTTTTGCACTACCTTCAACAGCCGATGCTCATGTCACTTTTGGATGCTTATTCCAAGTTCTGAAGGCCTTTCAAATTCAGGGATTCTATGTTTCTGCCATTGTTTGTGATGGCGCATCTGCTAACCTATCTGTTATAAAACAATGTATTGGCTTGCAAGGGACCTTCAGCTTTGAGGGAGATAATGAAGCTGTGAATATCAACATAAAGGCTTCCTTTCCAAACCCCTTTAGGATTGGAAGGAATATTCAATTTATTATTTGCCCATCTCACCAGGTAATTGTTAACACTCAATACCACATATTTATATACCAGCGGTTCTCAAAGTGTGCTCAGCGGAACCCCTGGGGTCTGTGAGGGCTCTGCCAAAATAATATAACCTACAAAACGAAGCACATAAAGTCTTGTCGCAAATTAACCAATATTATTCTATTAGTCAAGTTAGTGAAGTAGTGAAATTCAATACCTCGTGGCCATATTATTCTATTAGTCAAGTCAGTGAATCAATGTAGAAACGATAGACCATGAGTGTAACATTTTTATTTTGTAAATATTTTGGGGCTATGTAAAATATTTAATACTTTAAAAAGAGTTCCATCGGCAATAAAGTTTGAGAACCGCTGTTTTAAACATTAAAATATTTTCCCAATGCTTATATCCTAAATTCAAATGTTTTACTACACAGCTTAAAAACATGATAAATGCTCTTTGGGCTTCTTTTGAAGAAAGAGCAAAAATTTTTGAAAATGAGGAAGATATATTTTTTGGTTGGAAACAAATAATAGACCTTAAACGTCGTGACGAAGAACTTGCTCAGAAAGGAATTCCTAGGCTTGTGCCAAAACTGTTGGAAAGTTATGTCAAGAGGGATTCATTGACGAAACTTAACGTTAAGCCCAGTAGAATTTTACAAGTAACTTTCAAATATTTTTAATTATTAATTCTGAGTACTTTATTTCAGCAAAATGATGTCTTGTCAGCCAGGCGCGTACACAGCCGCCAAAACTCGGGGGCGCTCAAATTCGTTTTGGGGGTTCCAATGCCTTGAGTCTAATCACTTTTCTCTTTTTCGTGTACCCGGTTGTAGTCCTTAAATATCCGTCAAAACATTTTTGATAAGCTGGTTCAATATTTCTACAATTGGAAAGTTTTTCTGGTGCAGTGAGACGCGCGAAAGCAATTTTCAAAAACTATAGTATAATGGTTTCAAATATCTACTGATGATACTAGCTCGTTAGTAAAAGTAATTTTCCTTTTTGATTAATATACAAATATTTTAGATCATATCTTTCGGTAATTGAGCAATCGATTTTTTTTTGGGTCGGTCGGATTGGGGATGCTCAAGTACTCATTTGGGGGCGCTGAGCATCCCCTGGCGCCCCCCCCCCCCCATGTACGGGCCTGTTGTCAGCTTTGTATGAGTATGCCAATCCGCAAACTGACGTTGAAGTTCCCCCTGATGCTCAAAATGTAATGAGCAACAACTCTTTGAAGTTGGAATGTTCGCTAAAGTCAAACTAAATTCTCTATCAAGTCCTGTGCTAACAAATATTGTTGAAGGCCTAGAGTACTTTTCCAGTTGGCTAAAAAATATATTAGGTAAAAAATAAAAAATTTCTTGGATCTTGAGTTTGTTTCTACAAATTTTACTATATTTTTAGAACGAGAGCCAAACTTTAATCCTAGTAGTGCATTTCAAAAGAAATTTATCTCTTGGCAGGTACTTAAATTTTTCGTTTTAACGTGATATACTGTAAAGGGAAAATGCAATTATTTTTTTAAATTTGAGTTTAAAAAAGGCCATTGCAATATCTTTTTTATTCATTTCTAGACATGGGCACTTTTACGCTTAATGGTTTTTGGCATGAAAAGCTTGGTTGAAGAATTTTTACAGGCTTATCCAGGTGGGCAACATTACCTCGGCCCAATAAGAATCAATGGCAGTGCTGTTGAAACGTTGTTCTCCCAATATAAACATAGTACTGGAGGGAAAATAAGCAGCATTAATTTTCATACGCTAAGAAAAAATGCTTTAACAAAAGAGACATAAAAGGTCATCACAGTGGCAAGGGTTACAGAGATGTCCCTCTATATGTGCGAGATACCTTTGACAATAAATTTTCTTCCAAGAAGTGACTATGTAAATTAATTACAAATATTAAATTAATCATGATTCTATAGTTCAGATTTACATAACTTGAAATAAATAAAATCATTTTTTATTGAATTTTGAGGTTTATATTTCAGAGCACATATTGTGAGAAATGGGCAGGCGCCTTTCTTTCTCTTTTATTTTTCCCTGATACTTTACAACTAGATATTAATTCATAATGATAATCAAAATTTGCTTGTTGGAAATTTTGTAATTCTAAAGCTAGTTTACGCTTCTTATAAAATTTAGGAACGTTACGTTGAGTTTTTGGTTTGTCAGGTACATTTCGGCTGTCAAAAGGTAAAACCTTATAACTCGATTTCGATGAATTTGAGAAAAACGCTATTTTATAATTTCGTTTGTATTAGGCGCAGTTTAATTCTGACGCTATTTCTCTTTATTTAATTCTTCTATAAGACATCCGAAATGAGTAAAAAAAATTCAGTTATGTTTCATACATGTTAAATTTCAATAGAAATTATTTAAATATGTTTAACCTTGGAAATTTCAATTAAAATAAGTCTAATATCAAAGGTAAAACTTATATATCTGAGATATAAGGTTTTACCAAGTTTATCACCATTCATAGCATAATATAAAAAAGGTAAAGCCTTATATCCAGGGCCGTTTTAACCTTTCCGTAGGCCTTAGTAGAGCATAGCGCCGAACCAATTTTCAACGGCGGCGGCGGGAACGATAATTAGTTCGGCGGCGGCGTGGCGCGCCGATATTCAGAAAATAATCGGCGGCGTTGAAAAAAATCGGCGGCGGCGGCGCCTAAGGGGAAAAACTGCCCCCCCCCTCGGAAATAGCGCCAGCCTTTTAATAGACCGCTAGAACTTAAACTGTTAAACACATTATAAAAAATGTTTAATAGAATGTATTTTATTAAAATAGGAACCACTTGTTTCCAAAACAAAGAATGTAACTATCAGATGTAACTTATTTAATCATAAGTGTGCCTGAAAGAATTTTTTCATAATGATACCTTGTTGCAAGGATATGACGTTATTGACGTCACTTCCCAGTTGATGACGGTTTTATCGTCATCAAAACTAGTTCTCGCGTAGGGGGGGGAAGGAAGTTAAAACCAGTTTTACGCGACGTTAGTGTTGTATTTTCTTTGGTGGCTGTCAAAGACTATATAAAGTTACGCGTTGCTTTATATAGTCTTTGGTGGCTGTGAAACAAGGTCTCATTTAAATTTTTAATACAGATATGTTAAACAGAGGCACACTTATGAGTAACTATGTCACATATGATACTATTAAACTAAAACATTTACGCTAGTAATAACAATACTGTACTAATTTACTACCATTTCACTAGTATTATTATCTATACACTCTTTTTAGAAACTTTTGCTGGGCGCCGCCATTATCGTACAGACAACCAACGAGCCAGCCCTCTACCGCATAAATTTCATCTCCCCAAATCCGGTTATTCCCCGCGCATTTAAGTCTATTATCACAAATTATTTTACCTTTGTATCAAAGGAATTTTTAAAATGTAATAGAATAGTTATTGCTGAATGCAGCCAATGCAGCTGATACGTTTCTGTACTTATTACAAAATACGATTCGAGGCAACTCCAAAGCCGTTTTCATTTCTCTCTCTCCTATCCCAGCTATCTGCTGCAGAAAATCTTGGTGCGCGCGGTGCAGTGGTGCCAGATCTTTTGGAAATTATTAATTATTTTTAATTTTATAACGCTAGTACGGTGCACCCAACAGCCTAGGAATCGTAGCACTACCAAAAGAAAAATCTATGTAGTTTAGATCTCAAAACGTAATTATTATACTTTAATAATGGAAATTAATTCGGCGGCGAAATGAAAATGTTTCGGCGGCGGCGGCGGCGCCGCCAAAATTAAATTTATCGGCGGCGGCGTTTCGGCGTTATCTAAATAATCGGCGGCGGCGGCATTTGATCGACGGCGCTATCCTCTAGGCCTTAGGCAAAAACCTCTCATTTACCGACTTTTCGGACCTTCGTAGGCTGGATTATATGGAATCGTAGGCCCTTATATCTCCTAAAATTTTCGTAGGCAGCATAGCCAGAAGCAGACGATCCAAAACCTTATAACTTTATGCAGTGGCTGCGTACGAAAAGGTAAAACCTTATAAGTTTATATAGTTATAAGGTTTTACCTTTGTTTTTCTTGTTATTTCTAATTTTTCAGTAACTTATAAGGTTCGATTTTGTTTTCAGGATTTTTTTTTTAAACTCAAAATAGCAGTTTGATACACCAAATATTTATCTGCTATTTTTGTGTTTAACTCATCTTTTGAAAAAATCGAGTTATAAGGTTTTACCATTTGACAGCCGATTTGGTGATAACTGAAGCAAAATATCATTTACAGGACTAGGATTATTAGGAATATTTTTTCTCTCCAAGCTTGCAACGTGACTAGTGTTAGAAATTTCCATCTACAAGGGAATTTTTTTGAACTATTATAATTATTAGGTGCCCGAGTTGCTTTGTTTTTTCTCTCCGTTCTTTAATTGATTTTTAGCCTTTTGCACCTTTGATAAAACATAGAGTTCATCTCGAAGTCCATTTGCACCCTTCACTTTCTCTTCTCTTGAAGTGATATACTCGTTACCAAGTGCATGGACAAATTTTCTTTGCAATTCTTTGCAAATTTTTACTCCTTCTTTCATCAATAAATCCCCAGCGCATTTTAGGAACACCTCTTCAAGCTCCAAACGGTGAATACCAACGAAATAAGTAACAGCCTTTCAAATTAAAACAAAATTAGCGTTTGTTCAGAGAAAATAAAAAAAAGAAGAGACATGCTTGAAAAATTTGGTGGCCATGTTTTTTCATCCCATCTTCGCACAAAATTGTTCTTACAACACGATTTAACAAAACAAAATAGTTATGGAGTTGGGTTTTTGGGATAAATAAACCACCTCGGTCTCTAATTTTAATTCCAGAGAATACTATTTCTGTTTTTTCTTCGGTTGTTCGACGTATTTTTAAGGCTGAATCATACAAAGTTTTGGCATCTGAAACTTGTTGTAAGGAAAGCTTCTTTGCTTTTCCATACATTGTATGTCTTTTGGTTTTTCACCATACTTCTCCAATACAACCTCCAGCATTGGTTAAAAGGGACCTAGCATATGCCTCTTCTTCATCTACCTATAGATAATAATATCAATATATTATATTAGAGCTAGGTATGCTTTGCTAGAAAATAACATTTACCGAAAAATCCTTAATTTTTTCAGTTTCCAATGAAACTGCTTTGTGATTATTCTTTTGTTGACAATGTAATTTAACCACTTCCTCCCCATAGGTTTGAACAACCGCGAGCAGATCATTTGGGTTAAATGGCATCCTTGTTTCCGATAAATAACTTTCATAAACTAATATATTTTTTCTTATTTCCAAATAAAAATCTAACATTGTTTGATCACTTTGAAACTTTGAATCTTTGACTTTAGCATTTTTTTGTGATGGCTTTTTTTTCTCATAAATTTTTAAAAAAGAACTTAAAAGATCGCGAACGATTACACTTAAACAACCTATATTATTTATTATATTATGTAAATCGATTTTACTACCAGTTTGACCGAATACTTTAATTATATTTAAGTTAATAGTATCACAAATAATAGCATCAACGTTCATTGCTTAAGCCTTGGAGAAATTCCGTCTGTTTTCACGGCCCGGATATTAAGTGTGCAGTCCCGTAGTTTCCGCTTCCGATCTCTGAAGATGATGACTCAAATTTCGTCACGAAAGGAAAGTGACGTAATTTGCGTCACTTCCCCTGAACAAGGTTTCATTGAGGAAATAACGTTTCTGGCACACTTATGAGTAATTATGTTACATATGCGTTAACTAATTATTTCATATCGCTGCATTCCGAAATGATGTATTTACTACAACACCACGCCAGCTGAATTAATGGCTTTAAAAGTAGCTTGATGATTTAATTAGAAATTATGAGTAAATTATTTACGCCGGGAATTGGCTTTGCCGTATAGATAACAATTATTATTATTATCCTGTTATTCATTTTCCAATCGGAAAATAGATAAAATCTCTCCTTTCTCAGGTCATTTTCGATTTGATTCTTCTACAGAGCACTCGCCAGCGAATTTCAAACATTAAAACAAATTCAGACCTATTTTTAAGTTTTTTTTTACTGTTAAAGTTAGTTAGTTAGTTAATAATTTTAGTTTGTTGCTAGTAATGTGTTTTAGTAAGTTAGTTTTACGTAATTTCTCCTTATCACGTTAACCAATTATTTCATATTGCTGCATTCAGAAGTGATTTATTTATTACAACACCAGGCCAGCAGAATCAGTGGTTTTAAAAGTCGCTTGATGACTTAGGCCTAAGGCGGTGCCATGGGTATTAGCCTAGCTTATTATATCTATTTAAAAATTAAGTCGTGGACAGTCCACAAGCTTATTTTTTAATCTTAATTAGTTACAATACAATTGATTGAGATATTAAAAAATGAAATTGTCCATGAATGCGTGGTATATCATTTAATTTGACCGTTATTAAAACTATTATCCTACTAATATATACAATCTCCGATAATTAACCAGTAAATTAATTATTTATGTTATTTTAAACATCTCGTATTGAATCTTATGGTATAGGCAGTGGCTTAGCTGACGGTCCGCAGGGCCCGCGGTTCAGGGTGGGGGAGGGGTGAGCTTCGACGGGCCCCGCTCATCATAAAAAATTAAAAGGGGGCCCCAAAGTGATTTTTGCGGGGGGGGGGGGGGCTCTGAGTTCTCAGCTACGCCCCTGGGTATAGTTAAATATTTAAAGAAGTCTATATGTTAATTTTATATGCATCTTGTTATTTTACGCTAATACTAGCGCCATCTAATTTTATAGGATTGGTTTAGTTAAACTTTATTTTTGTTAAGATTGTCGCGAGTCCTACTTAGTTCCACAAGTCTCTTTGCAAAAATAAATTTCAACGACCTGATGGCTGTGGAGAAAATACCGAAGTTACTCCACAAATAAACAGAGGTGGGCAAAAATGTTGAGAAAATTTCCAACGTGAACAGCCAGCCTTTTTTTCTCTGCTTGTTCAAGTGAGCGAGCGCTGACAGTAGGCGATCTTTTTCTCTCTCTCTTAAACTGAGCATGCTCTAGTTGCACGCGGAATAGTTTTCTCAGTCGTTGATTGCTCAGCGCGCAGTGAGAACGATCCCCCCGATCGAGTAGCGAGGCTTTTCACCGTTGAGCGCTTCGTTTCGCCGAGAAAGAATAGCATCGAGCGCCGGGATAGTTTCGTTCGACAAAAAGCGATCACGACCCGCTGAGCGAGACAGCGCCTAGAGAGGGAATATTTTTTCACTTTTGAACTCTGTCTGCGCATTGAGCTTTTTTACGGTGAGCGACGGCTTAGTTCTCTCTTCAATGTAACGCTTACTGCGCGCCGAGAAAAAAACGCAAATATATATTTTTCCGTCTCCTATTGCTTTGCGTGATTGAGTTTTTTAGGTTTAATAAAATTAAAGATTAAATTAAACCTAAAAAACTCAATCACGCAAAGCAATAGAAGACGAAAAAATATATATTTGCGTTTTTTTCTCGGCGCGCAGTAAGCGTTACATTGAAGAGAGAACTAAGCCGTCGCTCACCGTAAAAAAGCTCAATGCGCAGACAGAGTTCAAAAGTGAAAAAATATTCCCTCTCTAGGCGCTGTCTCGCTCAGCGGGTCGTGATCGCTTTTTGTCGAACGAAACTATCCCGGCGCTCGATGCTATTCTTTCTCGGCGAAACGAAGCGCTCAACGGTGAAAAGCCTCGCTACTCGATCGGGGGGATCGTTCTCACTGCGCGCTGAGCAATCAACGACTGAGAAAACTATTCCGCGTGCAACTAGAGCATGCTCAGTTTAAGAGAGAGAGAAAAAGATCGCCTAATGTCAGCGCTCGCTCACTTGAACAAGCAGAGAAAAAAAGGCTGGCTGTTCACGTTGGAAATTTTCTCAACATTTTTGCCCACCTCTGCAATCAACGAAGCCCGTAACCGTAAAAATATAAAAGTTAGTTTCACATCGAATATATATATATTCGAAGTGACACTATTGCTATAGACGGAATGTCGTTAAAAGATTTTTGTTTGCTTGGCGTCGTGGAAAGCGACTACACGGTAGATGGAGCGGCGAAAAATAATTTATATTTATATTTTTATTTATATAATTTTTAATATTATTGGCGACACCGGGATTCGTACCCAGATTTTTGGCCGCGAAATCTCCAAAAACGACGCCTTTACATAATGGAGAAAGTCACCTGCAGTAAGCGACGCCAAAAACGAATGGCGGGGACCTCTAGCAGCCCGACATTCAAAAAGAAGGTGGTGAAGCGTCTCTATCGCCGCGCACTGTCCGGATCGACACACCGAAGACGTTCCCAAGCGAAAACGGAAAAGCACCGCAGCAGTTGGAAGCCGTTCACAGTTAACACGTGCTACTAACGATTCTTGCCACCGTGACGGATCAGTCTTGTAGTACGCGACGCCCCGAGCCGAAACAAATTGGTTCCATGAAATCTGCCAAGAGTCCGTAACCAGAACCGAAACCCGTGTTTTAAGGAAACTTTTAGTGCGAGGCACAAACACCATCGGCCGCGCAGGATGGTCGATAGCCGCTACTGTGGCACATTTGTCCTCCATCTCATTCCCTGGGATACCGACATGAGCCGGACACCACAATAGTTAAACACGCCCGGGGTAACCGTGACTGAGGCTCCGGAAACGTAGCACTTGAGGGTCCCCCAAAGTCATAGCCAAGTCCGATTGTGAGTCGGAGCATACGACAATGTTCCCGAAACCTACACTGCGAGCGAAGGCCACCGCCTGATTAATGGCAAATAGCTCCACCATTTTAATAGGGTGGCCCGGATCCACGGGTTGATTAAGTTGGCCCCCCTTTTTTGTTTTCCCAGAAAATATCTCTATCAATTTTATGCACCCACAATGCGACGAAATGCGACAACAAGAAAAAGAGATGCGACTTAACCATTATCGAGATATAATTAAAATTAAAAGGGGGGCTAAATCAACGTCAGCCCCCATAATTTCGTTATTCAACTAGGATACAATATCATAGCCACTGGATGTCAATGCGAAGAAATGCGACAGATATAATTTTGATTGCGAAAATATAGTTTATGAGAAAATATAAAAAAATAAGTTATAAAAAATTTAAATTTCGTCGTTAACGTGGACCAATGTGACAACCATTTTTCCAAATGCGACATCAATAAAAATAGTTCTTCGTAACCAGATTGGAATGTGACCAGAAATAGAAAAAAATAATGGGGGCTAATTTAATGGCAGCCCCCGAAATGAAAAAAAATAAGTTATAAAAAAATTTAAATTACGTGGTTTACGTTTACCAATGCGACAATCATTTCTTCAAATGCGATATCAATAGAAATAGTTCTTCGTAACCAGATTGGAATGTGACCAGTAATAGATACAATTAATGGGGGCTAATTTAATGGCAGCCCCCGAAATATAAAAAATCAGTTAAAAAAATTACATTACGTTCTTAACGCCAACCAATGCGACAATCATTTTTCCAAATGCGACATCAATTGAAATAGTTCTTCCTAACCAAAAAAAAAAACAATCCAAGGAGACATCAATCAAATTAATGCAACATTGTTTTACACGAATGCAACAAATTAGGTAAAGTACAAAGATATTTATTGGTAGCCTCAGAATATTAAAAATTTAAAAAAAAATTAAATTATGTCTTTAACGCGGACCAATGCGACAACACATTTATTAATTGCGACAACATATAATACCTGCGAAACTGACTACTAAATGCACTCCATTTGTGTTTTAGAAAAGATAGTTTTATTCAAGAAAACTGATAGCACCGATTGCATATGATTACGAATAATCTCGATTCGAAAGCGACATCTGGATGACTGCTTGCGACATCATTTTAATCAATGTGACCTTATTTTAAATGAATGGGACACCATTTTAAGTGAATGCGACATCAATATAAATAAATGTTAAATTAATATAAATGAATGTAACATCAATATATATGAATATATATGAATGCGGCATCACTTTAAATGAATGCGACATCAATCCAAACGAATGCGACAAAATGCGACATCAATCCAAACGAATGCGACATTAATACAAACGAATGCGACATCAATATAAACGAATTCGACAGTAATACAAACGAATGCGACATCAATATAATTGAATGCGACCACATTTTAAATGAATGCGACCTTGTTTTAAATTAATGCGACATCATTTTAATGCGAAACAATGAAATGAATGCGACCTTGTTTTAAATTAATGCGACATCATTTTAATGCGAAACAATGAAATGAATGCGACATCAATATAAATTAATGCGACGTCAATATAAATGAATGCGACATCAATATCAATGAATGCGACATCAATATCAATTAATGCGACGTCAATATAAATGTATACGATATCTATATAAACGAATGCGACAACAATATAAACGAATGCGACATCAATATAAATGAATGCGACCACATTTTAAATGAATGCGACCTTATTTTAAATGAATGTGACCATATTTTAAATTAATGCGACATAATTTTAATGCGGAACAATAAAATGAATGCGACGTCAATATAAATTAATGTGACGTCAATATAAATGAATGCGACATCAATATCAATGAATGCGACGACAATATAAATTAATACGATATCTATATAAACGAATGCGACATCAATATAAACGAATGCGACATCAGTATAAACGAATGAGACATCAATTTATGGTATCGAATTTATTTAAAATTGGCATTAATTTAAAATAAGGTCGGATTCTTTAAAAATGATGTCGCATTCATTTAAAATAAGGTCGCATTCATTTTAAAATGATTGTCGCATTGGTTGGCGTTAAGGACGTAATATAATTTTTTTTACTTATCTTTTTATATTTCGAGGGCTGCCATTAAATTAGCCCCCATTAATTGTATCTATTACTGGTCACGTTCCAATCTGGTTACGAAGAACTATTTTTATTGATGTCGCATTTGGAAAAATGGTTGTCGCATTGGTCCACGTTAACGACGTAATTTAATTTTTTTATAACTTATTTTTTTATATTTCGGCTGAATTTTCTCATAAACTATATTTTCGAAATCAAAATTATATCTGTCGCATTTCTTCGCATTGACCTCCAGTGGCTATGATATTGTATCCTAGTTGAATAACGAAATTATGGGGGCTGACTTATTTTTTTATATTTTGGGGGCTGCCATTAAATAAGCCCCCCTTTTTTTGTTTGTCTATTATCTCATAACCTAATTTGTCGCATTCGTTAAAAATAGTGTCGCATTAATTCGCATTGACGTCTCTTTATATTAAGGTTAATTCAAATTATGAATTAATATGGGGGATACCGTTAAGTTAGCCCCCCCCACTTTCTCTATTAATTTTCTCATAAACTATATTTTCGCAATCAAAATTATATCTGTCGCATTACTTCGCATTGACATCCAGTGGCTATTATATTGTATCCTAGTTGAATAACGAAATTATGGGGCTGACGTTAATTTAGCCCCCTTTTAATTTTAATTATATCTCGATAATGTTCAAGTCGCATCTATTTTTCTTGTTGTCGCATTTTGTCGCATTGTATGTGCATAAAATTGATAGAGATATTTTCTGGGAAATCAAAAAAGGGGGGCCAACTTAATCGACCCCGGATCCACAACGAACGGACGAGCGACATCGCGATCAGGAATGCAGAAGCTGGCGCCGGCACAGCTGGAGGGAGCCGTCGGTATAAATGACCACGGAGTCGCCGGGAATTGCATGGAGTTTGAAAAAGAAGAGCTGGCGCAACTCGACATCCGAGAACTCGGACTTTGAGGAGCTCAGCCAGCGACAGTTGACGTCCGCCTGGACAGGGGTCCAAGAAGCAGGGGAAATCAGGCTGGGAGAAGGAACCAAATCGTGTATCTAGTCAAGATTAAGATTGACAAGTTGACACCCGTATTTGATGATCGTTCAGATGTGTTCAAAGTGACTGAGAGTGGCCACCGAGCCAGTTATATAGCGCCTGTAGTAGTCGGGAGCATCGGTGGCAGCGGCCAGGTTGACAAACTGCATACCCAGCAGATCTCTACGGTGGGAAAGTGGCATGATCGCCGCTTCAGCTTCCATTAACTGAATACTCGTCGAATTGGGAACACCCAAGATGACACAAAGCGCAGCTTTTTGGTGACGGTCGAAGCGCCGTAAGTGCGTGACAGCCGCGGAGTTACAGATTTTGCTAGAATAATCGATCCGGGAGTGAATAAACTGCAAATACAACACCTTGAGGGTGCGGCGAGATGCTCCCCAGTATGTACCGGAAACCACGCGCAAGAAATTTAGGCGTTGCATGGACGATCGATATAAGGCGTCAATGTGGGCGCGCCAGGTCAGTTTATGAACGAGGGTAACACCGAGGAAGACAAATTGTTCCACCCTCACCAAAGGTGAGGTCCACGCTTCGTTAGCGGCAGAAGACCAAGTATTTGCACTTAGATGGTTGAAAAGTTAGGCCCCATTTGCTACAATACTCCACCATATTGTGCAATCTGTAAGTTCTCCTGCAGAGTGACGGCATGAAGACCAGTGACCCAGAGCACCAGATCATCGGCATGCTCACCGTGTAAAACGCCCACTGGGCAAGAGTCCGTGATGGCCCCGAGAATGACGTTGAAAAGCGTTAGGCTAAGTGAACTCCCCTGCGGTGCGCCTCGCGTCACCTCGAAAGTGTCCGAGACCATCTCCCCAATTCATATCGCCTCCGTCCGTTCCCGTAGAAAATCCGCCAGCCAATGGAAAAGGGAGCCTGACAAACCCTTCGCCCGGAGTTTCTCCAACAGGGCATCATGGTGAATGCTTCCAAAAGTGTCTTTCAAACCCAAGAAGATAGCCACACAAGAGTGTCTCCTGGCAAGGGCCAATTGAGTATCCTGCATGAGGCGCACTAAGTTATCCGTGGGCCGCCTGCCCTTACGAAAGCCGGATTGGGAATGCGGGATGACAGCGTTGTCGTCCAAGAACCAAGCCTAACGACCCAGCCCCAGTTTATCGAAGACCTTGCCAAGAGTCGGAAGTAAGGAAATGTCTCGGTAGGAAGACGCCGGGAGCTGTGCCTTGAACACTTTTATAGTTTGTATAGTTGGTCCAGAGATGTCGCTATTGCCCGAAAGTTTCGGCGCGTTTTTTTGTTGAATATTTCATCGAGAAGTTAGATTGGCGGGAAGTTTGAATTAAACCCGGGTCTCCTGAGGGTGGGCGGGTTGGTCTCATTCGATATAACACTTTTTTCCGCCCTCTCACGCGTGCCGTTATTTTCCACCCCCCTCCGACCAACCCCCTTAAAGGGAGAGTGACCGAAAAAAACAAGTTGGTCTTATTCGATAGAATAATAAAAGTAAAAGATTGTAATCGTCTACGTGAAAGAGACCAAAAAATCCAAAGCAGTCGAAGGTTGCAAAAGTCTACTTTGATAGAAACGTACATGTTAAATTCAATGGGCTAGCACTTTGGCTAGGGCTTTTGCAACAGGTCCTTAAGCTGCAAAGTATGCGACCATGGGAACATAATCTCCGTTTTTACATATTCTTAGTACATAAATACATTCTTGCAATAATATGATTCATGCAGTTGTTAATAATCCATGTTAAATATCTGCTCTAAGAATATACCAATCTGGCCAAAAACCTTAAGGTTAAAATTCGCAAGGTCCTCTGCCCAACACTACGTCCTCAGCAGTGGCGTAGACAAAGGGGTTTCCGTGTCTAAAACCCTCTCCTTGGATCTAACTTTAACTGCACTAAATTGTCACCAATTTCGCTACCCCTCGTAACATTCACATACTTCGACCCCCTCCTTGACGTATTTCTGGCTACGCCACTGCAAATTAGAAATATGGACTAGTTCTATATGAGCCTGTTCATAACTCTTGGTAAAGAAATGCCCGCATATTACGCTACTTGACATCAAATACGCTAAACCTTGCGCGGCCTTTTTTTTTCATGATTAAAAGATAATCATTAGGCCCACTTGTTTATTTCACTCCTCGAAAACCAGACGTTGCGTATGAAAAGTGTTCACAAGTTTCACCGATAGCCTTCCACACTATGCGAGTGGGTTATTTCTAATATAATTTCCTTTATTTAGAAATTTTTGTTTGCGATATTTGCCCTTTGGATTCCAAGGCATTTCCCTGGTTGCTCTGATGTTAGTCAATAATATTTAATTTCATTCGTCACTTTCAGGTGGGGTGGCTGCCAGGCCCGGACTGGCCCGGGTGGCTAACCGGTGATCGCCGGTCTGATCGGGGCCAACTTAAATTGGGGGTCAAAGAAGAAGAATTTGTCATTAATGGGAAATGCGGCCAACACGATTGCATAGCCGGTGGGGCCAACTACCAGCCAGTCCGGCCCTGTTGGCCGCCGAATCCATTTAATCATTGCTAATCTTGGAATTTTATTTTGTTCAGGCCTTGAAAGCAAAGCTACAAACTCTCCCAATCGTAGCAGCGAGAAAGATTCATCAACCAAAAGAGACTTCGCGGAGATCTTGAAGTTTCAAACTGGCCAAATGAGCAGCCGAGAAGAGAAGAAACACAAGTGCACTGAGTGCGTATTTGCATAAGAGTAATTTTATTGTTCACAAAAGAAAACATACCGGTGAAAAACCTTTTCAATGTGACCAATGTAAATACGCATCTGCACGAAAAACAGATATGATTAGCCACAAAAGAATTCACACGGGCGAAAAACCCTTTCAATGTGACCAATGTAAATACGCATCTGCACGAAAAACTGATTTGATTTGCCACAAAAGAACTCACACGGGCGAAAAACCCTTTCAATGTGACCAATGTAAATACGCATCTGCACGAAAAACTGATTTGATTTGCCACAAAAGAACTCACACGGGCGAAAAACCCTTTCACTGTGACCAATGTAAATACGCATCTGCACGAAAAACAGAGTTGATTTTCCACAAAAGAACTCACACTGGCGAAAAACCCTTTCAATGTGATCAGTGTAATTACGCATCTGCACAAAAAACCCATTTGATTTCCCACATGAGAACTCACACGGGCGAAAAACCCTTTCAATGTGACCAATGTAAATTCGCATCTGCACGAAAAACAGATTTGATTTGCCACAAAGGAATTCACACTGGCGAAAAACCCTTTCAATGTGACCAATGTAAATACGCATTTACAAAGAAAACCCAATTGACTTCTCACAAAAGAACTCACACGGGCGAAAAACCATTTCAATGTGACCAGTGCAATTACTCATCTGCACAAAAAAGCCAATTGATTTCCCACAAGAGAACTCACACCGGCGAAAAACCCTTTCATTTTGACCAGTGCAATTACGCATCTGCACAGAAAATCCATTTGAGTACCCACCAAAGAACTCACACGGGCGAAAAACAATTCCAATGTGATCAGTGTAGTTATAGATCAACACAAAAGTCCCATTTGATTGCCCACCAAAGAACTCACCCTCGAATCCATGGTCTTTCTGCAAACCAATCTTCACGACAACGGCTGTTTGAGAGCCTGTGCCGTCAATGGGGAGTTAGGTCTTGCAAGGTTCAGCTACGACCCGTCACAAATGAACAGTTTGAATCTTGCACCGAAAACGCAGTCCATGCTCACGTCGTACAACCCAAAGTTCCCGACCCTGACGCGTACCCAACCGTGACCCTACCCGTTAAGAGGGAAGTGGTCCTTGGCACTGAATGTCTCTCAGTCGATATCAGCGCCATCAAAGTAGAGCCCATTTATGACTTCTGGGAGCTTGTGGGTGTTCCGTCTATCGTCAAACTAGAAGAGTTGGGATATCGGTCAAATGGGGATAACAACCAGGGTGTCTCAGTGAACACGAACACTCTTGTTAAGGTCGAATGTGGTTCTGAAGAACCAACTTCTGGAATTTAGAACCCAACTTACAAAACACGTGGTTTTTCTCTCATTTTAATCTCCCATTTTTATTTGTTCCCAATTAATTAAGATGTATTCCAACACGTTTAGCCTTTTTTATTTTTTTCAGACATTGCTCATAAAATGAACGAGATTGCTTGCTTTTTTTACTAACTTAAGTATTCAATTTTATTTTGAACAAAATGAACAGGTTTTCCTTCCGATCAGTCCTTTTAGAGCTCAATTCCTGTTTAAGGAGACTACATGTCAAATGCGGTTCTAAAGAATTAAACCTCCCAATTTAGAATCAAACTTACGAAAGTTTCCCACGTCGCTCTCAGACTTCTTTTGTTTTCAATTCCGTTGGAGAGTAAAGACACAGTCAATCAGAACGAAAATCGAAGTATACAATATTTTAAACTACAGAAAAGTATTGATTAAAAGTATTTTTAACATCAAAACGATAATTATTTCGCCACCAAATTGTCTAATACGAGTACTTAGTATACATTGATCCGAAGGCTTGTAAACAACAGCTGTTGCGTAACGCCTAATTAATTTTTAAATGCTTTGAAAAACCTATCCTCATGCCACAAAGGAATGAAATATTATTCCAATAAAATCCAAAGAAACAGTGAAAGAAATCCACCTAGTCACTCCACTAACATTAAAGAACAACTTTTACCAAATTTAACAAACGTATTAAACTTATAAACAATAATTAACTCGATTTATGAATATCGACCTCAAGGCTCAAGCGTAAAAATTCATTGGAAATTGTCCGGAAAATGCAATATTTTTCTTACCGTTTTTAACCCCCTTTATTTAGTACCTCTCGTCCAATATCACATACGGCACTCGAATAATTTAAGTTTTTGGACTGACTTTTTATTTTTATTTGATATTTAATAAATTCTCTATCGAGTGTGCCTTTCTCGGATTTCATTCACCAATCAAAGATTTGTAGGATAATTTTTAAAGTAAGCACTTTTATATATTTACTTATTAATTTAAATTTAAGTTAATTTAAAGAAACTAACCTAACGTGCTCCTGGAGTCAAGCTGTTTATACAAAATTATAATATTTAGCTAGGCCCCAGTCATCTAGCGACTTTTAGAGCCTTAATCAGGTGGCCGGGTTACAACGTTTGAGAGGGTGGTGGCAACCCATTCATGGCAACAGCTCATTACACTCATAATTACAGTTAACCTCTACAACTTAAACCGAACAACTCCAGTGGGGAGAACCTGCAAAGTTACGCAGAAGGAGTGGTTCCGAGTTTTCACCCAGTGCCACAAGTTGGAATCGAACCCGGCTCCTCTGGCTGCGAGGCGAAAGTGCGAATTACTCCGCCACCCCACTCTAGCCCTGACAAGATATTTTCTTGTAATCCGTTATTAAAAACAGTTTCTTTTAATAGTTGGATTGTTATAGGATGATTTGTAAAGTTTCCCCTTGGAATTTCTTCGAGGTCGATATTGAACGTGAAAATTGCCCGTTTCTAACTACCGGAAAGGGCAGAGTGACGTCACAACCGTCGAACTCTAAAAACCATCGCATCTCTTTTAATGAATAGATTTAGGTACATCTCTTAAAATAGTTTAAGTTGTTTACATTTGCAATAAATCAGTATGAACCATGGATATAAGTGTGATCAGGGGTAAATGTGATCACCCTCTATTATTTCCCCAAATATAATTATAATAAAATATTTGATGAATGGATATTAAAATATAATAAGTTCTAAATATTTTCAATATTAATTTAAATTAAATTTATTTTTTAAAACTTTGAGTTGAAAGAAACGTTATACTTTTCTACTGGTGTTTAGAGATTTTATGCCCAATATAAAAGGTCTGTAACTTTTTTTCCTAACAGGCAAACCGGTTTCATATTTTGGTATTTTGTAGCCTGATTTTTTTTATCTGCTGGGAAAAACTTTTTTTGCCAATAATTCGAGGTTTTAAAAATTGAATCAGTTAATCAATGTTAAATTTTGGTGAAATAATTTACGGTTTATAAGACCTAGTTTTTTCTTGATGTAAACTTACTAAAAAAGGAAAGGTTAAGCTTTAGCTAGCTTTATAAGCATCTGGTTACTTTAGTTTAAAAATATTTTATTTTTTAGCTTCGAAAAAATATAGCTTAATTTGGATACCATATTTAACCTCTGTAAGTTATTTCATTGCGATTGGTCAAGGAATCACAATTACCCCACCTCTCCATTACACTTGACCCGCATTTGGGGGGTAAGTGTGATCAGTAACAGAGTTAATTTAAATAATGAATATTTAAATAACTATTTATTTGATATTAAATTTGATTGCGTAGTTGTGTAGGATAAAGTGGCCATATTAATGGTACCAATTCTTAAGAGGGTGCACTTTTTAGTTTAGGAGTAATTTCAAGTAAACTCCAAAACAAAAATATTTTGATCGCACTTACCTCCATTGACCCTAAGTATCAAATGGAACGGTAGTCCATATGCAAGGTCCGGGTATAGAGTAGAGCACCTACCCGAGCACTTGCTATATTATCTCGAGTCAGAATGAAGCCGATTTTACCCCGTCTTATCTCAAAAACTATAGGTCGTATTCTCTTTGAAAGGTTTTATGGTTGTACAAAGGATTTTAATTCAGTAAAACACTTAGGACGCGCAAGGTCTAGCATATTACTTCAGAGCACATCACTTGTCGATAAATAAGTCCAGTTTATGACGTTTATGGGAATATAATTAAAGATCTTGCTCGTTATTTGATTTCACTACTTTTTTGGCCTAGAGTAATATAGGACGTGACGTTTTTGTTTAAAGGACCTTGCAATTTTTAACCGAATGGTTTTTGGTTGGATTTATTCTTTTCGCCCCAAAATGCTAGAATTGGTGCATCTAGTATAAATACAAGCGTTTAAATATAAGCTAACTTTTTACGTTATGTAACCCTTAAGGTTCACCTTCCCCTACCTATTTCTATATATAGTTTTTTCTTTTTCTTTTATATATAAAATTACGTCCCCCGCACTCTTACTACCGATTCTCAAAGCCCCCGCGTCAGACCCATCTGGTCTTGAACACATCGTTTTTATATTAGGGTCATTCCACGGAGGTTCGAACACAGAGGGAACCATGGGTCGTCCGATTTTAATGAAATTTTACACACGGTAAATTGTGGCTAATAGAGGGCCAATTGTGGAATTTTAGCCTAATATAATGAGTGGTTCCGAATTTATAGACTTTTGAAAATACCCCACGTTTTTAAGGTTTCGTTTGCGCAAAAGTCGTACCCCTAAGCGTTATTGTGAATAACATTTTTGCAATTAAGGCTAATATCATGCGAATCTCGTCTCTAGGACAATTCATAGCGTTGATTTCTAAAATGCTAACAAATATATTGTATCTGTAACGGTTGTTTAAAAAATCGAACGTTTTTCAAAATATTTAGTGCATGGGGGGTAAACTTTGAAGCCAAGTACTGAAAAAGGGCATACTCCGATTTTAATGTTTCCTCTATGTATTTATAGCCATAAGCCTAAGCTTTTATATGGTGTGCAAGATGTTTGTGATATCGGGGCGTTAAGATCCCAAAACCAAACAACCATTATTTTCATGAAAAACACGTTTTTTAGAAAAAAACACCATATTTTTATTCAGCTCTGATAAATTTTATTTAGATTGAAATATAATCTGTGCATTCGCTATGCAAATTTTAGGAATTTTACACTTGGTTGACTTCCGTTGAGATTAAGACAAATTAAAAACCAATTATATCCAACTTAACGAAGATAGATGGTGACCTTTTTTATCCCGTATTATATCGGTCGTTCTCTTCACTAAAATATTACTACTTATTTCTTGACCTCTTTTATCTTTATTTCGCCTGCTCTAGATTCTGCTAGCTATGTTACTTGTTCACAGAGTTGCCAGATGGGCGATTTTCCGCCCAAATTGGGCTGCTTGGAGGATGCTATTGCGGGAAAGAAACCTTTGGGCTGGAGGCGGTTTATTGGGCTTGTTTCAGAAATTCGGCGAAGTAACGCCGTACCTTGATTTTCCACTTCGACGACCTGTACTAGTATTAATTTCACAATACACTCTTTTAAGCGCGTCTTACTCTCATCATTTCCTTCAAAGGCAGCTTCCATTGCCATGCTACACGTTACAACGTAGCTCTACCGTTGAATTTTTTTCTCTCCCCAAAACCCGGGAATTTGGGCTATTTTGGGAGTTTGGGCTCGTTTTCTAGGTGGTTTGTGCGAGACCCAAAAAAATATTCTGGAAACTCAAGTTGTTCATACGGATTCGAGTTTCATCACGTGTTGTTTACTACATCTATTTTCTAAATAGTTAATAGTATGGAAGTAGAAAACCCATTAGAAATGTGTTCCGTTGGAAAATTTATTCAACAAGAATGCCACAAACTAAGCACCATTGACGATGAAACTCCGTCATTAATTGTGGCTCTATCTGGTGTTACCAATGAAGGAGCGGTGCATAATTTATGTAACCATCACTTTGCAACTCTAATTTCCAAATATGCTCATTACCAACGAAAATGCTGCGATCCATTTGATATGCACAAAAGAAATATCACAAGTGAGTTCTAGCTCGGTTCTAGCTAATAGGTCGATGTGAAATGTCAGTAGGTAAAAGTTTCCTTACCTTAAAGGGAATATAACCTTTGAAAAATTAAAGGGGTCTTCCATAAAGATTCCTTTGCAGGTTATATTCCCTTTAAAACGGCGTTCACACGTACACCCCGAAACCGCTTAGAATCGATTTGAAACGGTTTCAGGCAAAATCGAACGGGTTGAAAACCAGTAACCAAAGCGCTTTTTGAAGCAATTATGAGGTGTAAGTGTGACCGAGGCTTAAGTTTTGGGCGAATGGGAGGGAATACGGCGGAACAGACGACGTTACGATGTAGACGGACCGACCGACTAAAGGCTGGTTTTCACTAAGACAAAACCGTCGCGACGGTGGGCGTGACCGTCAAAAAATTGTAATAGGCCTAACGGGGATTTTAAAGTTGACGCTCATCGTCGCGACCGTAACACCAGGTCGACCACAACTAATGACTGAGTTTCATTGACAAAGGTGCTCAGATCTGTTATTCCTTGGGTTTTACAATGGCTTAGTTTGTGGCATTCTTCTTGAATAAATTTTCCAACGGAACACATTTCTAATGGGTTTTCTACTTCCATACTATTAACAATTTAGAAATAGATGTACTAAAAAACACGTGATAAAACTCGAATCCGTATGAACAAGTAACATAGCTAGCAGAATCTAGAGCAGGGGAAATAAAGATAAAAGAGGTCAAGAAATAAGTAGTAATATTTTAGTGAAGAGAACGACCGATATAATACGGGATAAAAAAGGTCACCATCTATCTTCGTTAAGTTGGATATAATTGGTTTTTAATTTGTCTTCATCTCAACGGAAGTCAACCAAGTGGAAAATTCCTAAAATTTGCATAGCGAATGCACAGATTATATTTCAATCTAAATAAAATTTATCAGAGCTGAATAAAAATATGGTGTTTTTTTTTCTTAAAAACGTGTTTTTCATGAAAATAAAGTTTGTTTGGTTTTGGGATCTTAACGCCCCGATATCACAAACATCTTGCACATCATATAAAAGCTTAGGCTTATGGCTATAAATACATAGAGGAAACATTAAAATCGGAGTATGCCCTTTTTCAGTACTTGGCTTCAAAGTTGACCCCCCATGCACTAAATATTTTGAAAAACGTTCGATTTTTTAAACAACCGTTACAGATACAATATTTTTGTTAGCATTTTAGAAATCAACGCTATAAATTGTCCTAGAGACGAGATTTACATGATATTAGCCTTAATCGCAAAAATGTTATTCACCATAACGCTTAGGGGTACAACTTTTGCGCAAACGAAACCTTAAAAACGTGGGGTATTTTCAAAAGTCTATAATTTCGGAACCACTCATTATATTAGGCTAAAATTCCACAATTGGCCCTCTATTCGCCACAATTTACCGTGTGTAAAATTTCATTAAAATCGGACGACCCATGGTTCCCTCTGTGTTCGAACCTCCGGGGAATGACCCATTAATTTAATCAATTTTGATGGGTATTCTTAACCCCTCGTAACGTACCATATACCAAACGTCTTATAATTTTAAGATCTAATACATAATAATAACCCCCGCGAGTTAGAAATAATTCAAATTAACTTAAACTTAAACTTAAGAACTTAAATAATTTATGACTGGTGCATAGGAATCCCGTATAAATTATATAGCTCATAGGAATTGGTCTAACCTACCCTTAAATATAAAAAAAAAGTTAATCAATTAAATCGTTCTCCTAAAATAAATTATAAACTAAATCCCTGCTATCAGCAATACTAAGATTAGAGCCCTCGCATTACAGAGCTAATTGGCGTATTTTCCCTCTGCCACAAGACCATGGTGCAACGCATTCCGAACCGTTCCAACCCAGGTTTTCCCAAAAACTTTCCGAACTAGACCCCATAGAATAATTATCATATTCGCGGGCCTCTAGCCCACCATCAGGTAGCAAGAGCCCAACAAAAGCGCACGTTTTTTAAGGCTGACGCAGAGGAATCTGGACATTTCCGCTTGGAGACAAAAATGAAGGTAACCTCGAGACTCCCTGGCACCCCCTCCCCCCCGCAACCCCTGAGACCCCCGCAATCACGTGGAACCAACCACAAGTGACCCTTCCAAATGGGACGACGTCATCCGTACCATGATAGGATCGAGTATGCGGTGCACCAATGACCCAAATAAAATGGGAGGTTACCAGTTACTTTTGTTTTTTCCGCTGCGCCCCACAAATCCCCGGAACAAAATCAGAGGACAGGGCCCTAAACAAGAGAGAAAAGTGTTTCTCTGCCTAGAGTGAACATAAGGAAGTTTATATAATCGAATCAACGCTGGGGAAAAGTTCGGTCGCTCCAAATCCGAGAGGAAATTTCGGAATCCAAGTCCGGAATGACCGTCCGCTAAGTCCATTCGTGGCCACGTCCGTCGAGCCAGAGAGAATTTAGATAGGGAGCGGCAAGTGGGGGTTAAATTGTCGCTCTTAAAACCACGTGATCGAAATAACAGGCCAGGTCGGTTTCCGGTATGATGCTTTTGTAACCTCCCTAAAGAGGCGGAGTTAAACGATAGACGTTAGAAGCACCAAATCTGAAATTCGGCTCTCTGGCCTAAGCAAACTTGAACAGCCATGTGTTTAATCTTAAAAGGTTATTATTTTGTTTCTTATTTTAAAATATTTCGTAATGCTTTTTTTATGATATTACTTATTTAGGTACTGTATACCATTGTCCACAGTATACTTTCAAGAAGCTAAATGAACCAAAATTATTTTTGGATGCATTTGTAAATACTAGAGGAAAATATTTAGTCCCGAACATATTAGAGCAATATCAGTATGTAACCAAAGAAGCCCTCCAAGCTAATTAAGCGTTACGAAAGAGTATCATGGAAAAGTCCAAAGAGTCTACGAAACTCATCTCTCCAAAGAAAAAGCCTGTCGTGGAAAATATTGGAAAGAAAAATCGCAGAAGGAAAAGCTAGAATCTCCTCTGAAGAAAAACAAAATAAGTAAAGGATCTCCAACTAAGGATGAAATTCCCACCATTCACATTCCAGAAATTAAAACAAATATCAGCTCAAGCTCATCTCAAAGCACAATTTAAATTGAAGATACTTCAATGTATAATTTTTTAAATGGAGACCCAGATTTGGAACTTTTTCAACAATTTTTACCTTCCTGAAATTTCCCACTACAATATGTATTCCTAACAAATGTTCCTATTCATAATGATTGAGTGAAGAATCAGAATAGTGTTACAACGAAAAGATTAAGTGATATTTCTAGTGGTATAAAAATTTTACAATTTGTGTTATGTAAAGATTAATTTAGGCTAATTTTGTTTACATAATCAAATTTGTATTGTAAAACGACCTTAAAAAGCCTTAAAAAGAAAGCATTATTTTGTTTCACAAATAATCACTAATATATTTTTTTATTTTTCAAAACTGTGATGATGTTTTTAGTTGAATTGAAATAATATTATGTAACAATTTTTTCGGAAATTCTGGTATTGCCATTAACCGCCTCTATGACTAGTCCTGATAAGGCTTTAAGTTTATCCATGTTGGCTTCAAACAACGCAACGAAAGGATTACTGTTTCGACCACAAGAGCATCGCTGCCTCCCAAAGTATTGCTCAAGAGGATCTTGATATAAGGGCTGCATCAACACTTATTTTGCACCTTTTCTAAAAAGGAATTTATCAGCTGTAATTGAGAAAAAATAATCTTATTATCACTAAATTAATAAATGTTTATTATAGCTGTACCAGTCATTCCTAGACCCTCAACTGTTGCTGCGCTCAAAAGCATATTGTTCCTTTCGCTGTTGGCAAAATCTCCAGGCCGATTGGTAACATCTTTCTCCCAATCTTCTAAATATTTCATGAAGTCTTTTTCTAGCCACTAAAATTAAAGAATGACATTTATTTTCTTGAAGCATCCAAAAAAAATGGTTTAATTTACCTTCAAGTTCAAACGTTCGTCGTTTTCATTTTCATAGATAAACATCCTTTTTTTGCTGATGGAAACTTTATGAAAAAGACTCCGGGGGCTCCATTAACCTGTCTATTAGTCGAGTTTTGTTTGGAACTACAAGACCCATATTTGCAGACAATTCGCCGAGGCTTTTTTAAGCCTTGGATGGTTTAATAAATTTGACTCGCCTATAAGATAACCATTTAATAATGTTATTAAAATTGGAAAAAGTTGAAATATATTTAAACGCAATGAATATGTACCTTTAGAAAATAAACCTTCCAATTCATAAGCAAATTTGAATATATTTCAGAGAAAATTTAAATTCGCTCGCTCGATAGAATGCAGAATGATGAAAATGATCAAACGTTCTCTATACCGCTGCCAGATGGCGCTGTAGTTATGCGCGTAAGATCAAAATAAAAGCAACCAATAAGAATCTAGGAGAAAACGTAGCTGTCACATGACAGGAAGTTAACCTGGCCAGATAATACCGACGGGACCGTTTGTTTGGGCGACATGTTTGTTTTTGTACGGTTAAAGGCAGGACCTTCATCTCCCTATCTAAATTCTCTCTGGTCGAGCCCCCGCTATACCCAAAAGTTAGTTCCGATGAAACTGAATCTACGGAGAATCATCCCGTGCCGTTTCATGAGCCCCCTTTTATTTATTTAATTATTATTATGAATAACAACTGCAAAGCCAAAGCCTGGCTTATATGCAGAAAAACAGAATAAACAAGATATAAGATTACATATATAACATGATTTAAAAATCTACATTTTAAAAGAGGGACAATTTTGAGCGGAATTTCTGATAATTTTTCTCGGTTACAATATCGTTGGGGAGCGAATTCCAATCATTAATTACACTATTTGAAAATAAATTAAAACGAACGGAAGATTTGGATTTCGGTTTGTAAAGTTTGAGTGAGTGCCCACGCATTCTTGACTCCCCGCTTAATGAAAACTAATCTGATAAATTAATTTCTAAATTGTTATTAAATTTTTTTTATTAATTTTGTGTCGAATAGAGATGGAATTTATACCAAGAGCATTTAATCGGGAGGGGGCACGGAGCTAATCCAATTTGTTAACCAATTTGGTAAATTGATTTTGCGCTTTTTGCAAACGGAGGAACAATAATCAATAAGCGGGAGAGCGAGCGAATTGTAAAGCTGCTTAATAATTTTAGGGTTCCGAAAATATAAATTACGCCGAATAAGCCTAGCCACCGAACGAACTTGTTTAGTAACTTTATTGGTATGCGCGAAAAATTTAAGGAAAGACCGCAACCTTCAGCCCAACGAACAACCGCATCTTAGTCGCTCTGCAGCGCGAGAGAGTCAGATCGCGAACGAATTTTATGAGATAGTTTCGAATCATCGGAAAAAAGTGAAATTCACGCGATAAGCACCACAGTGGGTAAAGAGTTGACAAAGACGTTAAAGAGTAAAGGTGCCTGTGATAGTCGTTGTTTGTATTTCGATAGTGAAGTTTATAATTTCTGACACTAGGTGTCGCCAGTTATCAGAATCTAGGTTAGGAGTTAGTCCACCGAGAAAGCTCACTCGGGTTTCTACACGTAATCATTCCGAACTGTAATTTTGTTATTCTGTTTATTAAAGTTAACGTTAAATGTACAACTGCCGTAATTAATAAACCTACGATACAACAGCTCCAAAACAGACCCCTGAGGAACCCCCTTACCAACATTGCTCCAAGCAGATGCTTGACCCTGAAGAACGACTCTCTGCTTACGGTCCGTTAAATTATTTTCAATCCACATTAAGGCAGCACCGTCCATACCCGTGGAACGAAGAGCATCGAGAAGACAAGAGTGGGGAATTGAATCAAATGCTTTAGAAAAATCTAAGTGTATAATATGTACACTAAAGCCATCTTAAATCCACATAGACCAAGCATTTGTAGCCTGGAGCAAGTTAGTATGGCATGAACGCCTTGAGAGGAAACCGTGTTGAGAGGGGGAGAAAAATTTAGTGCGATGGAGAAAGGATATTATTTGGTCAAACACCAGATGCTCACTGAGTTTTGGAGCCTGATTCAAATTGCTAATAGTGTGATAAGTAGTAGGATCGGATCTATAACCCTTCTTATGAATCGGCGTAATGTTCGCCTACTTCCAGGAAAGGGGAAGTTCGCAGAGTGAAAACGAGTGAGATATTATAAGGTAAAGTGGAAAAGCTAAAACACTGGAAAGGGATTTAAGCATAAAGGGGTGAACACCATCGGGACCATGAGATTTAGAAGTCTTAAGTTTACCCAATAAAAAGACAATATCGGCAGGCTCGCACGCCAATAATGGTGACAGTGGGGGGGGGTGGGGGGGGCGCTATGAGTTAAAGAAACAATTAAAATATCAAGACCCTGTTCACTGGGAGTATAGGGATCAAGATTTAAGTCCAAAAAAGAAAGTGTACTCGCGATGAAGGAATTTTAAATAGCAACACCTCCAAACGCACTTTAGAACACCGTTCTTGACGGAAAAGAGTGTAACCTGAAATTGCGTGCTCAGCGGCGAGGGCTACCTTGTGCTTTCGAAGAATATGCGTAAGTTCAATGTGTTTATAAACAGAGGTTAGCCCTTGAGCAATTGTGAGGAGAGCTGACGATGACGAGATTGACGATAGAGAAATTGACGAACAAGGCATAATATTATCGAAGCACTGGACATAAAGAGAGGGAGCCGGCCGAAAAGGAGCAGCAAGGGCACTTAGACAGTTAAAGATGGCTGAAAGTGTCGAATAAGAATTAATTTGTTGATTAACACGGTTTTTTAATGTCAGAGTCGAGATATTGGTAGTACAGCAAGGTAATAAATTCGTGAAAGGTGAAATACTGTTAGGCGGAGATGGATAAGCCGGCTTTAATCGTTTTTTGGAGTGGTAGAGTCGGTTATAACAGAACTGCCAGGAGCGGTTCCTCGACTGTTCTGACCGAGAATACCCGGCGCCATCAAGGAGTTCTTCAACCGCTTTGGGATGCTTAGATTGTTTAAGTTTTGTTCGGTCGATTGAGCAAGATTTCATTCCCGAAAGGAATTTATACTTAAGTTTCAGATTAGGAAAAACTAGCTTGACGAGACATGGAGCCGAAATTTTATTACCCAGTCGTTCGACAAAAACATTAGAAAGTTCAGAGTGTAGAAATCCAAAATCCGATAGGAGACCGCTAACATTGGAAATATCGGTTTCCGGTGAGGACTCCGGAAGATTGCGCAGAATTGCGTTTAATCGGCGGCGATTAATTTCCTCCCGTTATTTAAGAGATTCTTCTATACGAGCGTCCAAATCAACGTGACCCAGGGAGGGAGCCGAAGATTCAAAGTTAACGAAGAGTGGGGTGGCGGAGTTGTTAGCACTTTCACCTCGCAGCACGAGGAGCCGGGTTCGATCCCAGCTTGTGGCACTGGGTGAAAACTCGGAACAAGTCCTTCTGCGTTGAGTTTGAAAGTTCTCTCCCCACTGGTTTAAGGGGTTTTCCCCCGAGTTCTTCGGTTTCCCCTTCCATAAAAACTTGTCTAGGTTAACGGTAATAGTTGGTGTATTGAGCTGTTGGCTCGATCTCGTGGCATGCAGGGCTTGCCACCACCCTCCTACGCATTGTAACCCGGCCACCTGAATTAAGGGCTTCAAAAGCCTAGCTGATTATTATTATTATAAAAAAAAAGAAAGTTTCATCCGTTTGTTTTATGGCCGATTGAATAACGGAACAGTCTGAATGAATAGACGAAAATTATTTAAGTAGATCAAGCTTCATAGTATTAAAATCCTCCTGGATCTTTAAAATTTCTTGTCCTTGAGTAGCTATGTCAGATGATAATAACTTGATGTTCCGAGAGCTGGCTAAGGTCATGTTCACGATGGGCAATCAACGAATCAACTTTCTTTTGAAGGGCAGCAAGCCGAGCCTCCATAAGTTCACAACGAGCAGTATGAGGGCAGTTTGAGGATACTTGGTCAGTATTAATTGGAGGCACCAAGGTGATATCGGGTGATATATTAAATGCATCCCCAGGCGACGGCAAAAGAGTTTGACATTCGTCAAGCGGCAACGATTTATCCAAAATAAAATCGTTCAAAAGCTCCGAAGAAACAGAGGGGTGACTATATGCACTTCCGTTTGACCATCAACGAAAACAACCGACGAATGCAAGTTCGATCGCAATTTCCTCGTTGGTTGATTAAAAGGAGCCAATGTTGTAGAATCCAATTGTTTATTAGCGTTACGTAAGCGAAGGTGCGTTAAAACGACAGACTGCAGCATTTCGCGAGATTTCAAAATATAATTACGCACGCTCGCGAAAATAAAAACTTTAAATAAAAAAATGGGCCGAAAAAAACCGAAAAAACTACCTTTATAGGCACCGAAAAACGGTAGTAAAACCGAAAATATCAGCCCGATCAGGAAACTGAAGCCGAAACTTGGTATGCGGAACCTTCAGGAACCGGAATATTATAAAAACTCTGGTTAGGAAGCTCGAGAAACACTAGGAAAACCGAAAAAGCACGGAGCGTAATAAAACACGTTTTACTAGTTTTCCTTTATCTCAACCGCCGATTCTCCGATGATCCCGAGAATAAGCATCCGACGACATGAGACCCGACCCCTCGCCCAACCAGATGTTTTAGACCGAAACCCGAAGTAACTACGTCGCTGGTAAGAAGTTCGTCGTCGTCCACTGGACATCCGTACCGTAATCCGGCTCGTTAGTTACCGTAATTCGGGCATCCGTGCCGTAAGCGAGACGAACGAACGGTTGGAACTGTCACCACGAAACAAGAAGTCTCCCATCGAGCCCCTCCAAGAAAACGCGTGTGCGTGTGTCTTGCGTAATCCGGAAGCTCCCGCAACCCGGAATCCCGTAAATCGAAGAGCAGCCACGAAGATAATCAAGTGATAATTAGAAATTTATCATACCCTCCTCCACCGTAGAATATCCAGGGTCAAAGTCTGAATTAACTGTCTAAGCCAAGAGAAGAAAGTTTCTAAGAAAGGTGCAATCCCTCGCTATTGTCCGAGGAAAGGTTAAATTAAGCACCCTCGAGGTCGAGAGCTCATATCCATTTCGCATCGTTATACTGCTAGGAGCAAATTTTGCCGTTCGTTTTCTTCCCCTCGCCTTATTATTTTGTAAAGGTATTTGGAGTGTTAGACTTAATTGTAGCTAGCCGTAATTGTAGTGTTTTATTTTAATTGAACTGATCAGAGTCTACTATTCCCTCGATATAAAAAACCAATAATAACTGATTCCCCCTCCCTCCTCCCAATTTTATTACTTTTGTGTAGTGTTTTATTTATGAGTGTTAAATAAAGATTTTGTGATTGACTAAAGACAAAGGTTTTCATTCTGAATTCGAATTTTCCCCCCACATTTTATTTTTTTCTTTTCACCTGTATGTAACCCCTTCTCTCGTATTTAATTCACCCCACGATAAGGCCACGAATCGCATTTTGTCATCATTTTTCCCCACCTTGGTGAATTAATATCCTCGAGCAAGTGCTAGGAATAATTTTCTGGACCGTACTCGTTATCCTAACCGATATGATACGTTGTTTGAGAAATATCAATCATTACGATATTTTACTAAAAAGGTTGCAGTGTTTATTTCTGGGTAAGTTATTTGTGGATCGGTCTACACTAACTCGCAACTTAGCGAAGGCATAATTTTCGTGATTACTAACAATAGCCGCGTTAAGCTTTTTTCACGGGTAGGCTAAGAATTTGGTGGCCCACCTATAATCAGAAGGGGGGGGGGGGTTAAGTGACTATCTTAAAACAGGCAAGTCCAAGTGCAAGTGAATTTTAGACACCCGAGCGTACCTCTTTTCCCGCCAAACGTTTAGCGAAAAGAGAGCGGGCGATGTTCGTCTGCATGTTAGGGGTTTGTGCGCTTTAAAGTGACGCCACCTATGAGCGGAATAATTGCAGATAATTAAACCAGAGTGCACAACGAGAGATGTCACTAGTGGGCCGAGTGAAGACACTTGCGTGTGGGAAAATAGAGAAACAAAAAAACGCCGTTAAAATCGCTAAAAGCACTACTAATACAATTTTATCCATAAGATAACAAACTCTTTTCCGTCTGCTCTTCGTATTTACAGCCAATTCGTTGATAGGCGCCATAAAAAAATTGGCCGTAGCCAATTGGGCTTACCAGTAAAACTATGATGCCAATAAAGGAGATGATGAAGATGAACAGAAAAAAACAAAATAAATATAGAATTAATGAATTCATTCATTTATTCTTAAAATAAAACAAGTTTGTGTAGGTCGATATGATTATGGCCAGTTCATATAATATAGGGTCGGCAAACCGACTCAAAATAATACCAAGACGATATTTACAGAGTTTTCTCTCAAAGTTAGTTTGGTCGCTTTAGAGTCGGCGTTTAGTCGATGACCAAAAACCGACTCTCCGACTACTTCCCGACCCATATCCGACCTTCTTGTGCTACAGGGGACTAATTCGTAAATATGTGGTTCCCTGCCAAAATCACCGGGGAACAGGGGAACTGCAAAGGGGACATTTTCACTAGGGAAGTTCACCTTCAGCTTATTTCTAAAACCGGTGTACATTGCATGCGGAAAATAACAATATTTAAATTTGCTAGTTTTTTGATATGGATAAAAGAAAATTCGTTTTCCAAGCATCGTCGAGTGACAAATGAAGAACTGTCAAAAGTTAGGAGCCATCAACTAGACTTCTCGAGATTAGCGGAATTTTACACATGTGGAATGTATTGCGATCTGTGGTCAGACTTTAATTTATAAATGACGGTAGTGTCTTTACGAAAGAAAGTTAGCTAGAACAGGAATCAAGTTATACGAGGACTGATCTGAAGGAAAACACTTTTATTTCGATGAAAACGAATATTTTGTCAGAAAAAAAAACAAGCAACCGCGTCGAATTTATGAACGATCTCTAAAATAGATTCTAAACACAAAATACATCTTCCCCTGTAGCAAATTAGAGTCGGGCCGACGTCGGCAAAGGGTACTACACATTAAAGTCGGCCGACCTTTGGATTTAGGGTTAATGTCGAATCCAATAATTAAATGTGTCTATTTTAAGTCGGATAATGGTCGGCATACCGACCATAAATAGTCCCAAAAATGGATTAACGGTTTTAGTGTATAATCAAAAGGCTTTAAAAGTCGCTCGATGACTTAGGCCTAGGTTGGTGCCTTGGGCAAGGGCGTATATAAGGGCAGGGGGTGCCTAATAAAAATCAGTGAAACTTCCGTTATTACCCCCTCAACCCCCCCCCCCCCTGAAATAAAATCCTGGATACGCCCTTGGCCTTGGTTTTAGCCTAGCTGATTATTATTATTATTTACGTTTTTAGGTCGGCATTTGGACGTTGACTATAAAGCGACTTTTCGACTGTATCCCGGCCCTAAAAAGCTATATCACGTCTAAATTAGTTGAGAACAAGATGAAATTATAATGACATAACGTGGTTTCTTCTCCCTTATTCCGGGATTTCGGAGTAGGGTAAGAAGAGTAACGCTATGACGTCATTTTACTCCGATTCTGTGGTGGCGAATAGTTTGAGTAGAAGAAAAAAAGTTTTTCCAAAATGGCTGCCTGTTTCATTTTTAGCAGATAAATTCTGGCCATCGGACGAAAAAATCCGATTTACTCCTTAACATCCCTTTTAAGAAGGAGTAAAAAGAGTAGCCCTAAAACTCCGGAAAACGTGAATAGTTTATGGGCCGGAGATTAAATCGTTTAAGGGTAAAAAGAGTACACTTTTAGTCCGACAAACCACCTATTAAACAACGAAATTTAAAAGTTTCTTTCCAAAATTGAGAAGTTTTCTTCTCCGGAACCAAATTCGACCGTGACAAAAGCATCCGGGGTCAGTGAGACACCCTGATAATTATCCCCAGTTTGATCACTGAAGGAACACCCATGATGTCATAAATGGGCTCATCGAATGAGAGGCTTTCAAATTTGAAAGATAAATTTCTTAGGAACCAAATTCCAAATGTCGTCTTCTAGAACAGGAATTGAGGAAAATCATTTTATTTGATTCAAAATGAAGATTAATATTTTAATAAGAAAAAGGCAAGCAATGTCGTGGAATTTATGGACGATGTCTGGAAAAGAACAGAAAAGCCAAAACGTCTTGGAATACGTCTTAATTAGTTGGCAACCAATAAAATGATAAGATTAAGTTGGATTCTAAAATTCAGAAGTTAGTTCTTCAGTATCGCATTCCAAGGTTCGTAAAAATGCTCGCCGCACTATATCGCATTTGACCTTGACAAGAGTGTTCGCGTTCTTTGATCTCCCAACTCTTCTAGTTTGACGACTGACGGAACACCCACAAGCTCCATAAAGTCATAAAGGGGCTCTACTTTGATGGCCCTGACATCGACTGAGAGGTTTCCATTGCCAAGAACCACTTCCCTCTTAATGGGTAGGGTCGCGGTTGGGTCGGTTTCCGGGTGGGAACTTTGGGTTAACTTTGGGTTTTACGACGTGGGCGGAGTAGCGGTTTTCAGTGAAAGATTGAATCGGATCATTTGTGACGCGTCAAAGCTGCACGGATCAAGAACTAACTAACAAGGGTCTCGAACAGCCGTTGTTTGGTGTCCTGGATCAGGTTCATGACGGGTCGAAGCACCACTTTGCGGGAAGACTATGAATTTGAAATTATTTCTGTTGCTATTGAAGCCACGCATATTTTCAAAAGGAAAATTAAACTTGATTTAGAAATATAATGGGGAATTGTTGAATACGAACATAAAATTACCATTATCAAGTGTACAGTTCTTTCGTTTCGGAAGGTAGCTGGATACAAATTTAAGACTTGAACGCTTTTTCGCTCGTCTCGTACTTACCGCCATGAAACTAGCCTGACCGTAATTTTGCCAATAAAGGGGAGTAGGGAGTGACACATTTCCTACTCGAAATCATTCGATTACAGGAATCGTCAAGTGTCATAATTATGGCTTGACGACAAATTAATTCTAGTCTATTCCTCGACCCTGAATTCTGTAGAGCGATTCATTGCTTTCACTCAGGGATTGTAAATTTAACAATAATAATTGTTAACTATCCGGCAAAGCCAATTCCCGGCATAAATAATTTACTCAGAATTTCTAAAGACCTCGATCAAACTAGCCTTTACGTGGCGAGTGTTTTAAGTACTTATAATATATTGTAATTTAATATGATCGGTAATCTATTCTAATTAATTTAAATATATTATCGAAAGAAAACTAATTGGTTTTAATAAAAATAACTCTTAATTACAATAAGATGCATTACATATTGTCCATGAATGCAGGATATTTCGCGTTAAATAATTCCCTTGTACTCAGCGAAATCGATACATTTTACGAAAACTAAAATGGGGGGAAAATTCGAATTCAGAATGAAAACCCTTTGTCTTTAGCCAATCACAAAATCTTTCTTTAACACTCATAAATAAAATACTACACAAAAGTAATAAAATTGGGGGGAAATCAGTTATTATTGTTCTTTAGATATGGAGGGAATAGTTCTTTTCGTTAGTAGGACGGTTAGGCCATCACTAGTACTATTTATTACTTTTAAACGGGGGATAACATGCAAAACAATAACAAGGAAAATAGAATGACGAATTAAAAAAGTTTCTTACGATTCTCGATAGGATCGGTCCCAACATTTTTTCTTTCTGACATTCTGATGTTAGTCAGCGGGAGGAAACGAAACAAACAATATACACTAGACTCTGATCACTACAATTACGGCTGGCTACAATTAATTCTACAACTCCAAATAACTTTAGAAAATAATATGGCGAGGGGAAGAAAACGAACGGCAAAATTTGCTCATATAGCAGAATAACGATGCGAAACGGATATGAGCTCTCGACCTCGAGGGGGTTTAATTTAACCTTTCCCCGGACAATAGCGAGGGATTGCACCTTTCTTAAAAACTTTCTTCTCTTCTCTTAGACAGTTAATTCAGACTTTGACCCTGGATATTCTACGGGGGAGGAGGGGTATGATAAAGTTATAATTATCACTTGATTATCTTCGTGGCTGCTCTTCGATTTACGGGATTCCGGGTTACGGGAGCTTCCAGATTACGGGGTTCCGAATTACGCGTTTTTTTGGAAGGGCTCGACGGGGGACTTCTTTTTTCGCGGTGACAGTTCCAAACTGTCCATTTGTCTCGCTTACGGCACGGTTGCCCGAATTACGGTAACTAACGAGCCGGATTACGGAACGGATGTCCGGATAACGACGACGAACTTCTTACCAGCGACGTAGTTACTTCGGGTTTCGGTCTTATGTCGTCGGATGCTTATTATCGGGATCATCGGAGAATCGGCGGTCAGCTGCGAGTTGTTTCGTTCGAGGGGGCTCATGAAACGGCTCTGGAGGATTGTCCGTAGATTCAGTTTCATCGGAACTAACTTTTGGGTATAGCGGGGGTTCGACGGACGCGGTCGCGAATGGACTTAGCGGACGGTCATTCCGGACTTGGATTCCGAAGATTCATCTCGGATTTGGAGCGACCGAAATTTTTCCCGGCGTTGATTCGATTATATAAACTTCCTTATGTTCACTCTAGGCAGAGAAACACTTTTCTCTCTTGTTTAGGGCCCTGTCCTCTGGTTTTGTTCCGGGGATTTGTGGGGCGGAGCGGAAAAAACGAAAGTAACTGGTGACCTCCCATTTTATTTGGGTCATTGATGCACCCCATACTCGGTCCTATCATGGTACGGAGGACGTCGTTTCGTTTGGAAGGGTCACTTGTGGTTGTTTCCACGTGATTGCGGGGGTCTCAGGGGTGCCAGGGAGTCTCGAGGTTACTTCATTTTTGTCTCCAAGCGGAAATGTCCAGACTCCTCCGCGACCTTCTGGCGGCAGCCTTGAAAAACGTGCGCTTTTGTTGGGATCTTGCTACCTGATGGTGGGCTAGAGGCTCGCGAATATGTTAATGATTCTATGGGATCGCTGTGAGCTGAGGGGATATTAAGGGTCTAGTTCGGAAAGTTTTTGGGAAAAACTGGGTTGGAACGGTTCGGAATGCGTTGCACCATGGTCTTGTGGCAGAGGGAAAATACGCCGATTATCTCTATAATGCGAGGGCTCTAATCTTAGCATTGGTGAAGGCTGGGATTTAGTTTATAATTAATTTTAAGAGAACGATTTAATTGATTAACTTATTTTTTATATTTAAGGGTAGGTTAGACCAGATCCTATGAGCTTTGTAAATTATACGGGATTCTTATGTACCAGTCATAAATTATTTAAGTTCTTAAGTTCAAGTTAATTTTAATTATTTCTAACTCGTGGGGGTTATTATTATGTATTAGATCATAAAATTATAAGACGTTTGGTATATGGTACGTTACGAGGGGTTAAGAATACCCATCAAAATTAATTAAATTAATATAAAAACAATGTGTTCAAGACCAGATGGGTCTGACGCGGGGGCTTTGAGAATCGGTAGTCAGAGTGCGGGGGACGTAATTATAAAACGAATCTTACCAACATAAATAAGATAAAACTGTTACAGAACTAAACAAGTTGGCAAGCCAAAATATACCTCTCCTCGGAAGAATTGTCCCTAGCGGTATTAATTTTTCGAGATGACTTTTAAAGATATATCTCCGCAATTCCGAGATATTTATTAAAAATGAAATCCCGGTTCTATCCCGCCCGGTATAAAATTTTAATTATAATTAAAATAATTGAGACGAAACAACAGAGTATAATTTATTCAGAATATTATAAATTAAGTAGTTACAACAGCGAGTTAGACGTACTAAAACAATGCACAATTGAATTTAACCCTATTTACGGTACAAGTTTATCAGTTAAATATAATACGAAGCCAATATTAATGAAAGAAATGTCTACAGAGGGTATTTGTATTTTTCTCGCTTACGAAATACTTGCCGAATCTTTAACGCTCATTTTATTTCAAATTAAACAGCTTAATCGGTCGAGAAAACGTTTAAAATAAATTACGAAGTAATGACGACCCAGTTAAAAACCAGACCAACATAAGTGTAAGCGCTCGATGTATACAACTCGATAAAAAAATACGACTGAAAAAACGAAATAAAATACAAATAAAACGAAAGATATTTAAAAATAAAAGAACTGATCCTAATAAAACGTGAAAATACCCTCCACGTCACGCACATTCAAAATACGCAGAAGTAACGTTATACTGTATCTAGTTTAAAATATTATAGTATCAAAAAATTAAAATAACGAATAGAAAAATACACAATAACAACCCAATCAATCAGACTTCAGAAACAAAACTCATTGAAAAATATTATAACGCAGTCAAGCAATCAGACTTCAGAATCAAAATAATTCATAGAAAAATATTATAACGCAGTCAAGCAATAAATTAGTTCAAATACTTAGAAATCAAGCAATAGAAAATATAATATCAAGAAGCGCAACACCATACCATTCACAAATACGATTTTTCACGTTATTATAATGAAACCGGATAAGCTTTTGACATGACTTACGCTCATAAAGGTTCCTCTAAGACTGGACGATTATGCGGGAAAAAGGAAATAAACTTAAAAAATAGTAGATACAAATATAAAACAGAAAAAGCCAACAATACCAAAGATTAGACAAAAAAGAACGTAATCTCGATCAGTTAAAAAACACAACAAACAAGATTTGACCTTTAAAATTTCATATGTAAAAAATGTAGACTTTAAAAACCATTAATATACTCTTCTGCTAAGCTGAGTTTATAATTTTCTAAGAAACGTTATATGCATCAGTGGTTCAGTGGTAGAACATTCGCCTGTCATATAGAAGGGCTCGGGTTTGAGTCCTGGGCGGCGCATCCTTTTTAATCAACAAAGAAGACGTTACATTCGATGCAATCATTTAAATGGAACACGAAATTTCGTTCTATTTTAAAAACTGAAATTTAATGCTCTGTTAATTTGTTATAAACGATTCCGTTTAAGCTAAGCTTATAATTTTCTTTGAACCGTAACATGTATCGGCGGTTCTGTGGTAGAACACTCGCCTGTCATGCAGGAGGGCTCGGGTTCGAATCCCGCCCGATGCGATCGCAAAATTGATACTAAGACGATTACCGTAAACAATTGGTGGAAACCCTGGCATTTGAGACCTTTATCGTGACCCTCAGCACTCGGTCCGTCCCAAAAATCGGTATGAAAAAGTTGGAAATCAAACAACCATACATACAAACGCATACACAACAAAATCATCCACCATAACGCAAACTCAACATACCCACACTACACATAAACATTACAATAATAACACTTCCAATGAAACTAAGTTGAAACCGTCACGACGGTGAGCGTGAACGAAAAAAAAAAACAAGCGCACCATGCCGCACCAACCGTGAACGCTTACCGTCAGACGGTGGTTTTGACAACCTTTAAAGTTCTGCAAAAACGGTTTTTCGACTTTGCTCCGGTAACGCGTTTTGTACTTTGCCCCGGTAACGCATTCGCAGAATATAGACACACAGACAGACACGATGATTGTAAAACCCCTCCTAAGGGACATAGTCCCCTCGGAGAGGTAAAAATAGGTTAGAATATTTAGAATCAGAAAATAGAAAATCCAATATCTGGTATTAAAGAATCACCAGAAGACAGACCCAAATTAGCCAAGACGGCGAATGACATAATTACAGGCCTACTAGGATATCAAATAGCAATCAAACACCATCAAATTTTTAGACGAGGTCAACCACAAGAAGCGGTGACAAGAAAAAAGTTATTAAATTACCAGATACCCAAACGAAAATCGATCTCCTGAAATTAAGTAATAAATTAGCGGTAACGGGAATCTTCTATCGGCGGACTTCACGTACTCCGTCTCAAGAAAAAACTCGATACTATTTAAGACAATTTCTGAAAGAAAAAGGGAGAGGGAAAGGCAAATTCATTTCCAATTTTGTAGTGGAAAGTGAAGGCCTCCAGGAAACCTACAACGAGACTACAAACTTGGTTGAGACAAAAAGTAAAAAATAATAATTTATCATCGATAATAAACCCGTTAGTTACTTTCTCTAATACAGTTTTGAACCTTGTATACGATAATGTGCGAAGTGCCAATTGTAACTTGCCGTCTCTTTATGCCATTATCTGCAACCTAAATGTCAACCCAGAAATATATGCCCTCACGGAAACATGGTATAAAGACAATACCCCATATATTTGCCTACCTATTCTTACTATGGCATTGGAAATCGCAAGGGGGGGAGGCATCGGTTTCTACTATAAAAAGGACCTATCCATTATACAAATTACAGACCTAACATTATTTAATTCTGAGAGTTGTGTAATTAAAAACTCAAAAACCGATTTTACTATGCAGTCATTTATCGTCCACAATGTTGTCAGAATTTATAGCCCGGTGTACCGGTAAGAAAAGAACCACACCACCGGAGGCCTATCATCAGAATGCCCTACGCCAGCGTCAAATTTTGAATAAATAAACTGGTCTGAGCAATTATTTAACTGGTCTTTGACCACCTGACCACCGTTATTTCCAAGGCTGGTCCACATACCGCTCACTTAAAAAACTTCTTTGACTCAATGAAATATATAATTAGCAAGATAATGTTAGAGAGTAAGAAAAAGAAAATAATTGTTGCGGGTGACTTTAACATAGACTTCAACTCCGTGCTCTAACGAACTACTTGATCTAATCATTGGCTATAACCTCCATCAAACCTTTTTGGAACAAACAAGAATATCTGGAAAATGTATAGACAACATCTTTGTAAGCTATATCACTACTAGCCGTGCCTTAGATATCGATATATCCGACCACACAGTCCTCTACCTTGAAGATGAGAATAGAATAGAACCTACAAAACCTAGAGCAATAAGAAATTTTAGCATAAACAATTTAAAAAAATTTGAGAGTAAAATTGCGGAAATTAACTGGAACAATTTATACAATATAGAAGATATTAAAGAAGCGTATAACCTATTCGAATCTAGTTTAAAAAAACCATATGACGATTGTTTTAATTTTATAAAATTAACTAAAAAAGAAGAATCATGGATTAACCCGGAAATAAAAAAAATGCTAAAAGTTAAACACAAATATCAAAAATTGGCTAAATGAAACCCCCCCGCTAAAAATATTCTGGATTACAAAGAGATAAGAAACTTCACAAATAATAAAATAAGAGATATAAGTAATAACCAATACTCACAAAAACTACTTCGGTGTAAAAATTCGAAAGAAAAATGGAAAATTTTGGATCAATTAGCTAACAGAAATATTCCCCCCATAACTGATATACCGTTACATCCAAACAAGCTAAATAATTTTTTTACTAAACCAATCCCCGCTAAGGCAGAAGCGGAAATAACTCTACAACGTTCTAATGACTTCACAATATCCCTATTTCCAGTTACTGATCAAGAAATCATAACCATTTCGAATTCGATACTAAATAATACGGCTGTAGGTCTTGATAATCTACACCCTAAACCTTTAAAACACATACTTCTCTTAATACTTGCGGCCATTGTTTTCCTAATTAATCTCTCTTTTGCAGTAGGATCCTACCCCGATAGGCTTAAAAATACAATAATTGTTCCAATTCATAAAAAAGGGGAACTAAATGATGTCAAAAATTTCCGTCCGATTTCCATCCTAAACTTCATTTCTAAAATATTTGATAAAGCTTTTTATAATAGATTACTGGCGTTTACTGATAAACATAAACTGTTATCACAGCACCAATTTGGCTTTCGTAAAAAAAACGGGTACTGTTAACGCTATTTGTGAAGTTTATAGAAAAATACTAAATCACCTTGATAATAGTGAATTAGCGGTAGGGGTCTTTCTTGACCTGTAAAAGGCTTTTGACTCAATTTCCCACAAAGCCCTATTACATAAACTTGATAGACAAGGGATATGGGGGAAAGCTAATGAATGGCTAAGTAGCTACCTATTAAATAGAAAATGCTGCACTAAAGTTAATGGAAATTTATCCGATTTTAAAGTATTAAGTAACGGTATTCCCCAGGGCTCTATAATTTCGCCATTGTTATTTAATTTATTTGTAAACGATATTGCCGATTTAATAAAAACAGGAATAACCCCCTACGCAGACGACACGCTCCTCCTTTTGGCAGTAAATCCATAAATAAAATAATAGAGAAAACAAATAAAGCTCTAGCCCAAATTAATTGCTGGCTGAAAAAAATAACCTCGATCTCAATCTAGACAAAACGGTCCACATTATATTTCATAACATTAATAAATCAAGTAATACTAATATTGATGTCAGTATTGGCAGCCATAAGCTGGAAAGAGTAGAATCGTACAAATACTTAGGGGTAATCTTCGATTCTAATTTAAATTGGAAGGCCCATGTTGAGTCAGTATGTAAATCACTCCGACAAAAGTGTGGCATCGTACATAAGATCAAGAATATTGTAGGCCACAACTCTTTGAAAGAATTATACTATGCATTGTTATACTCGAAAATTAACTATGCATTCTGTATTTGGGGCAATACATCGAAATACAATATCGACAGAATCACAACCCTTCAGAAGCGAATAATAAGATCAGTCAATAAAGCTAATTACTTAGAGCACACAGCATGTTTGTTTAAAAATAATAAAATCTTAAATATATCCCAACTTTTTAAATATGTAACAATTCTGTTCCTATATAAAGACCTTCATGGTGATAAAAATAACTATTCAAACTAATAAAATAAAATCAACCCGAGCTAACGATCTTATACAATGCCCCCGCTGTAAAACCAGTAAAAAAATAACATCTATTCTCTATAATGGCATAAAATTGTTTAATGCTATCGATATTAATACTAATGAGGCCATATTTAAGCGGAAATTAAAATTATATGTTATGAATCAGGGATCGACTTGATATTATTTCTTTTGTGTTTTGTTAGGTAAAATTTGTCAATTTAATTTATGTCTTTTATATCTACCTTTTACTTTTTATCACAGTTGTGCATTCAATTTTACAAGAGTCATTTTGTTCATTATTTTTTTTCTTTATTCATGTTATGTAGACTAGCAATTTTTTATTGTAAACACCTGGGCTTACAAGTCACTTGTGACTTAGCCCACACCCCCCTTGTACAACCCCAATTATGATTACTAACAATAAAAAAAAAAAAAGTAAATAAAAAAAAAATATATTTATATATGTAGGTAGGGGAAAGTGAAGCTTAAGGGTTACAACACGTTAAAATTTAGCTTATGTTTAATCGCTTGTATTTATACTAGATGGCGCCAATTCTAGCATTTTGGGGCGAAAAGAATAAATACTTAGGGTCACTTGAGGTAAGTGCGATCAAAATATTTTTGTTTTGGTGTTTACTTGAATTACTCCTAAACTAAAAATAGCACCCTCTTAAGAATTGGTACCATTAATATGGCTACTTTATCCTGCACAACTACGCAATCAAATTTAATATCAAATAAATAGTTATTTAAATATTAATCATTTATTATAACTCTGTTACTGCTCACACTTACCCCCAAAATGCGAGTAAAGTGGGATAGAGGGGTGGGGTAATTGTCATCACGCGAAATCCTTGACCAATAACATACAGAGGTTAAATATGGTGTCCCATTAAGCTTACGTTGTCTAATAAACCGTAAATTATTTAACCAAAATTTAACATTGATTAACTGTCACACTTGAACTCTCACTGTAAATTTTGAAAGAGTTTTTCTAGATTAAATTTTAAAAACCTCAAATTATTATCCAAAATAAAAACATTTTCCTAGCAGGTAAGAAGATATGCAGACTACAAAATACCAAAATATGAAACCGGTTTAAATGTTAGGAAAAAAGTTACAGACCTTTTCTTTTGGGCATAAAATCTCTAAACACAATTAGAAGAGTATAACGTTTCTTTCAACTAAACTTAATTTAAATTATTATTGAAAATATACAACATGTGTATAACTAATTATATTTAAATATCCATTCATCAAATATTTTATTGTAATTATATTTGGGGAAATAAAAGGGGCGGATTGACCATTCTGATTTATTGAAAATGAAAGCAACTTCTTAAACTCTTTTAAGAGATGTACCTAAATCTATGCATTAAAAGAGATGCGAAAAAAATATTTTATTCGCGGGCGGTTTTTAGAGGTCGACGGTTGTGACGTCACTCTCGGCCCTTTCCGGTAGTTAGAAATCGGCAATTTTCACTTTCACTATCGACCTCGATGAAATTCCAAGGGGAAACTTTACAAATCATCCTATAACAATCCAACTATCAAAAGAAACTGCTTTTAATAACGGATTACATGAAAACATATTTTAATTTCTTAGCTGCGGTGTCAGGGCTAGAGTGGGGTGGCGGAGTGGTAGCCAAAGGAGCCGGGTTCGATTCCAACTTGGATGAAAACTCGAAACCCCTCCTTCTGCGTTTAGTTTGCAAGTTCTCTCCCCACTGGAGTTGTTCGGTTTCCCCTTCCCATAAAGAGTTGTAGAGGTTAACTGTAATTGTGAGTGTATGGAGCTGTTGCCATGAATGGCTTGCCACCACCCACCCAAGCGTTGTAACCCGGCCACCTGTTTAAGGCATTAAAAGTCGCTAGATGACTGGGGCCTAGCTAGTTATGATAATTTTGTATAAACAGCTTAACTCCAGGAGCACGTTAGGTCAGCTTCTTTAAATTAACTTAAATTTAAATTAATAAGAAAATAAATAAAAGTGCTTACTTTAAAAATTATCCTTCAAATCTTTGTTTGATGAATGAAATCCGAGTTATGTTGAGAAAGACACACGCGATAGAGAATTAATTAAATATCAAATAAAAATAAAAACGCAGTCCAAAAACTCAAATTTTGGACCAGAGGTAGTAAATAAAGGGGGGTAAAAACGGTAAGAAAAATAGTGCAATTTCCGGACAATTTCCAATGAATTTTTACGCTTGAACTTTGAGGTCGATGTTCGTAAATCTAGGTAATTATTGTTTATAAGTTTAATAAATTTTTTAATTTGGTAAAAGATGTTCTTTTATGTGAGTGGAGTGATTAGGTGGATACCTTACACTGTTTCGTTGCATTTTATAGAAATAATATTTCATTCCTTTGTGGCCTGAGGATAGGTTATTCAAAGCATTTAAAAATTAATTAGGCGTTACGCAACAGCTGTTGTTTACAAGCCTTCGGATCAATGTATACTAAGTACTCGTATTAGACAATTTGGTGGCGATATAATTATCGTTTTGATGTAAAAGATGTTTTTAATCTATACTTTTCTGTAGTTTAGATATTGTGAACTCCGATTTTATTGACTGTGTCTTTCCTCTTCTATGTAAATGAAAACACAGGAGTCTGGAGAGCAACGTAGGAAGCTTTCGTAAGTTTTATTCCAAATTAGGGGGTTTCATTCTTTAGAACCGTATTTGACATGTAGTCTTCTTAAACAGGAATTGAGTTCTAAAAGGACTGATCAGAAGGAAAACCCTTTCAATTTGGTTCAAAATTAAACTGAATACTTTGGTAAGAAAAAGGCAAGCAATCTCATTAAATTTATGAACAATGTCTAAACAAATCGAAAAAGGCCAAACGTGTTAGAATACGTCATAAGAAATTGGGAACAAATAAAAATGTGAGAATAAAATGACAGAAAAACCACAGGTTTTGTAAGTTGGGTTCTAAAATTCAGAAGTTGGTTCTTCAACCTTGACAAGAGTGTTCGTGTTGATTGAGATACCCTGGTATTTATCCCCATTTGGCCGATATCCCAACTCTTCTAGTTTGACGACTGACGGAACACCCACAAGCTCCATAAAGTCATAAAGGGGCTCTACTTTGATGGCCCTGATATCGACTGAGAGGCTTTCAGTGCCAAGGACCACTTCCCTCTTAATGGGTAGGGTCGCGGAGGGGTCGGGAACTTCGGGTTGTACGACGTGTGCGGGATCCGTGTTCTCGGTGCTAGATTGAAACTGTTCATTTGTCAAGCGTCGTAAATGAACCGAGCAAGATCTAACTCCCCAGCGACGACAAAGGCCCTTAATCAGTCGTGGTCGTAACGATTGGTTTTCAGAAAGACCAAGGTGACACCGGAGGTTTCTATTCGTGGCGAAGTTCTGGTCGTAAAGTGGGCACTTGTGTGACCTTACCCTCTGAGCGTGAAGCAATTTTTCGTGGTGAATAAAATTTATCTGGTATCTGGCCCGGTATACGCGCTCTGTACATCCAGATGGTTCCTCAATCGTGTGAGTTTCTTTGTGAGCAATAAGATCGGGTTTTCTTTCAGATACGTAACAACATTGGTCACATTGAAAGGGTTTTTCACCCGTGTGAGTTCTCTTGTGGCAAATCAAATCTGTTTTTCGTACAGATGCGTAATTACATTGGTCACATTGAAAGGGTTTTTCGCCCATGTGAGTTCTTTTGTGGCAAATCAAATCTGTTTTTCGTACAGATGCGTAATTACATTGGTCACATTGAAAGGGTTTTTCGCCCGTGTGAGTTCTTTTATGGCAAATCAAACCTGTTTTTCGTACAGATGCGTAATTACATTGGTCACATTGAAAGGGTTTTTCGCCCATGTGAGTTCTTTTGTGGCAAATCAAATCTGTTTTTCGTACAGATGCGTAATTACATTGGTCACATTGAAAGGGTTTTTCGCCCGTGTGAGTTCTTTTGTGGCAAAGTAAATTCTTTTTTCGTACAGATGCGTAATTACATTGGTCACATTGAAAGGGTTTTTCGCCCATGTGAGTTCTTTTGTGGCAAATCAAATCTGTTTTTCGTACAGATGCGTAATTACATTGGTCACATTGAAAGGGTTTTTCGCCCGTGTGAGTTCTTTTGTGGCAAATCAAATCTGTTTTTCGTACAGATGCGTAATTACATTGGTCACATTGAAAGGGTTTTTCGCCCGTGTGAGTTCTTTTGTGGCAAATCAAATCTGTTTTTCGTACAGATGCGTAATTACATTGGTCACATTGAAAGGGTTTTTCGCCCATGTGAGTTCTTTTGTGGCAAATCAAATCTGTTTTTCGTACAGATGCGTAATTACATTGGTCACATTGAAAGGGTTTTTCGCCCGTGTGAGTTCTTTTGTGGCAAATCAAATCTGTTTTTCGTACATATGCGTAATTACATTGGTCACATTGAAAGGGTTTTTCGCCCATGTGAGTTCTTTTGTGGCAAATCAAATCTGTTTTTCGTACAGATGCGTAATTACATTGGTCACATTGAAAGGGTTTTTCGCCCGTGTGAGTTCTTTTGTGGCAAATCAAATCTGTTTTTCGTACATATGCGTAATTACATTGGTCACATTGAAAGGGTTTTTCGCCCATGTGAGTTCTTTTGTGGCAAATCAAATCTGTTTTTCGTACAGATGCGTAATTACATTGGTCACATTGAAAGGGTTTTTCGCCCGTGTGAGTTCTTTTGTGGCAAATCAAATCTGTTTTTCGTACATATGCGTAATTACATTGGTCACATTGAAAGGGTTTTTCGCCCATGTGAGTTCTTTTGTGGCAAATCAAATCTGTTTTTCGTACAGATGCGTAATTACATTGGTCACATTGAAAGGGTTTTTCGCCCGTGTGAGTTCTTTTGTGGTTAATCAAGTAGGTTTTCTGTGCAAATGCGTAATTACACTGGTCACACTGAAAGGGTTTTTCGCCCGTGTGAGTTCTTTGGTGGGAAATCAAATCGGGTTTTCTTGCAGTTGCGTAACTACATTGGTTACATTGAAAGAGTTTTTCGCCAGTGTGAGCTTTTTTGTGGGAAGTCAATAGGCTTTTTTGTGCAGATGAGTAATTACATTGGTCACATTGAAAGGGCTTCTCGCCCGTGTGAGTTCTTTTGTGGATAATCAAATTAATCTTTCGTGAAAATGTTTTATTACATTGGTAAAATTGAAAGGCTTTTTCGACCATGTGAGTTCTTTTGTGGGCACTCAATTGGGTTTTTTGTGCAGATGCGTAATTACACTGATCACAATGAAAGGGTTTTTCGCCCGTGTGAGTTGTTTTGTGGGAATTCAAATCGGTTTTTCGTGGAGATGCGTATTTACATTGGTTACATTGAAAAGGTTTTTCACCGGTATGTTTTCTTTTGTGAACAATAAAATTACTCTTATGGTTCGTGGCAAATACGCACTCAGTGCACTTATGTTTCTTCTCTTCTCGACTGCTCATTTTGCCAGTTTGAAACTTTAAGTTCTGCGCGAAGTCTCTTTTGGTTGATGAATCTTTTTTCTGCTACGATTGGAAGGATTGGTAACGTTGCTTTTAACGCCTGAACAAAATAAAATTCTAAGATTAGCAATCACGAAATGGATTCGGCCGCCGCCCCTCCTGAAAGTGACGAATGAAATTAAATATTATTGACTTACATCAGATTAACCAGCAAAATAAAAAAAATGCCTTGGAATTTTAAGGGCAAACATCGCAAACATAAAATGCTAAATTAAGGAAAACACACGAGAAATAACTTAGCTTTCTCTAACCCACTCACATAGAGTGGAAGGCTATCAGTGAAACCTATTAACACTTTGTGGACGCTATATCTGGTTTTCGAGGAGTGAAATAAACAAGTTGGCTTAAAGTTATTGTACAATATCTGGATAAAAAATAAATAAACAAGTTAGCCCGTTAGGATTAATGTTTCATGCGCTTCCAAAGGGCCTTCCACTCTATGCGAGTTGTTTACTTTATGGCTTTCTCGTTCAATTTCAAATTGAGAAAGGCACCAGTCGTTACATTTTGATCACATTAAACGCATTTTAGAATGGCTTAATGAGTGCTTTGGGGTCAGCATTTTTTCAAAATAAGCTCGCGGTTTGTGCCGGAATAAATTGAAGAAGCTAAAGATGAACGTGGGAGAGCTATTAAGTTTTGGTACCGACTGAAAAAATACCTGAAGGTAAAACTGGTGCGGGACAACGGTGATTTTTAATATCGCGAAAGTAGTGGAAACGGATTTGAAAACAAAACAACTTTTAATTGAACTTAAAGATTATGGAAATTGTATAAAGTACAGTTTCGGCAGCCTCGAAAGGGTCATAAAAGGGCGAAATTCCAAAATGAACGCCAGAAGCGCCTAGCTTTGATTGTCCAGTTCCCTGAAGTACCCATGGAAAGAAAAGCGAGGCTAGAGAATCCCACTAGCGAGGCTAGCGACAACGCTTAATAGCAAGAGAAGGAATATAATTTTAAAAAAGGGACCGTTCACAAATTATTATATTTTGACGGTTAGGGGCTTCGTTGATTGTGATAATAATAGTTACGTAAGAAAATGTATACAAGAAATTATTGATTTATTTAACATGGTTTGTGTAATTTTTTGTTAATTACAGAGGTGGGCAAACATTGTGAGCATTCATTTTTTAAAATCCTCTCGAAACGAGTGAGCACTTCAAATACGAAGGTTGGTTGCTCTTGTTAAGCGAGAAAGATAAATTGAGCCAGCTCAGGGTGATCGCCGATTAGCTCGCTCAGTCAGTGATTTTTCACGGCGCGGTGAGCGAGATCGGCCGATCGAGGCGCTAGCCTGCTCAATTTTAAGCGCCGCTTCCCCTAGCGGCGGGATAATTCGTTCACTAGAAAGCGCTGACGGCGGGCTGAGTGAGATCGCGCCGAGAGAAGCGGCAATTTTTCAACATTGGAATTTCTCATCCCACTGAACGACGGGTAGACTGTTTCCCGGAATTCGCTCAAAGCGCTGTGAGAAAAAAGTTTCATTTCTTACAAATTATTTCATAAAAAAGTGCATTGAATAAAAAAGTCGACAATAAAATATTATTTGTATAATTTTTTCTCACCGCGCTGTGAGCGAATTATCCCGCCGGTGGAGGACGTGGCGCTTCAAATTGAGCAGGCTAGCGTGTCGATCAACCGATTTCGCTCAACGCACCGAGAACGATCAGTAATCAGTTACTGAGATAATTTCACGGCGCTCGGCCCGAGCTGGTTCAGTTTAAGAGAGAGGAAAGAGCATCGCCACTATTCAGCACTAGCTTACTTGATCACTCAAATTAAAAGGTCTGAGCGTTCATTTCAGAATTCAACTCACAATTTTTGCCCACCTCTGGTTAATTATCACAGTGGGTTGGATTGGGCGAAGACTCTTTAAACCACAGGCCTTGGTTAGGAAAATATTTAAAAAAGATTGTAGATGCCTTTTGACTGTTTATGCGAAGTTTGTAATAATTTCAAACAATAAAAGTTTAAAATCGGTGGTATTTTGATTTTACTATTTAACGTTAATTTAATCATTATCTTAATTTGAGCAATGCAATAGTACCAATTAAAATATTCGTCCTCGGGTAATCGGTTCCACCCAATATTGAGAATCGGACTTAATATTCGGGAAACAAGCATTTCGCCGTCGGGTACTCGGTTGTAGCAAGAATGTATTTATGTATTTATTTATATTTAGGAAGAATGATTATGTTGCGACGATCGCGCGGCACGTTGAACGCCTTTCTCCCGTCTCGCGCGGGGGGAAAGTCAAAACGTCACCGGTGTTTGATTTCCATCGCGTTAGGTGACGTAAATTTTAAGCAGCCAATGAAATACCGGGACTATTCAATTTATTTTAAGCGGAGGAGCGTACTGGGGGGACCAACGGGTGGATTGAGAGAAAGGCTAAAAAACGTCACGACATAGACATTCTCCCTAGGTAAAAATAAATACATTCTTGGTTGTAGATTAGGCTGAAATGTAGAAAGAAACGTTTTTAAGGAATATAATTTATGGGTAATCGTGTCAAAACACCGCACAGATGTTGATTTTTTCCCCGTTATTTTATTTGAATGTAAAAGTAGTGTTGTAAGTCAGAAAATATTCAGTATTTTTCCGAAAAAAAAATAAAAAAAGTTTTCATTCCATGATTAGTCTAATATTGTTTGCAAATTTAAATAAAGCGGCATTTTCGCCTAATTTTTTCGAATCTATAAGTAAAACTTAACCTCTTGAGTATTTTAAACTGATTAACAATGTACGTAACACTATAAATGTTTATAGTATGATTACTGTTATTAAACATTTTATATCGATATAAATTAAAAACAATAAAAAACTTAAAAAGTAATTAATGAACATTCAGAGTGCCCTATATGAATGTTTATTAGTTTTACTGATATCGGCAGATTTCCGAGGATAGTCAGAGTTCCTACACACAGTACTGATGCGCCAATAAAGGGCGAAACCGGTCTACTGTTGGAATCTCTGGCCTAAATTTTGACTTTTGATAGTAATTAATGTTTACATTTTTATTTTTCCGATTTGCGGAAATTTTCTGAAAATTTTCCGGAAAATTAACAACACTATTTAATAGCAATTTTTAATATTTTACGCCGTAATTACGCCCATAGAATAATTCCGTTTCATCGTTACTCTACAGCACCGTAAAAAATATCTTTCCAACTTTCAGAATTCTGGCACATTGACCAGTGTTATTAAACTAAATAAGTTATTTCGGGATGTAAAAATAAGTTACTTCGTATTTCATGGTTCAGTTCATGTAAATAAAGAAAATAGGTTTAATGGTTTAGGTACACCGGTTTATCGGAAACGAGTAGAATTGTTAAAGAAACGATTTTTTCGTGACCGAGGTTTAATTCAATATATTCAAATGATTCGAATCAAATCTAATAATGGTTATATGCATCCTCATAATAGAACAAAATTAATTGAAAGTATTACGCCTACCTTTATTAATGTAATATGGAATATTTTATACAAGTAGAGGTATTTCTTTTGTGAATTACGAGTAATTTTATTTATGGAGTAACTTGAATATTTTCACAGCCGTCAGGTCACCGATATTTGTTTTTGCAAAGAAACTTGTGGAATGTCTGAAGTAGGACTCGCGACAAACATAACAAAAATAAAGATTTAACTAAATCACGAGAAACTTAATTTAGAAATTTATTAGTCAGAAGAGTTTGAACTGCAAAAGTGACCAACGATTTTATCAAATATAAAAGCGCACAAGGTAAGCTGTCATGAGTTAAAATTTAATTTTCCTTAAGAGCTGCGTTAACTTCACTCACTGCCCTTTCGGCTTATCCCAGCTCTCATCCGTCAATAGGATTATCAGTGCTAGCTACCACAAAATTATTCTGATTGGCAGCTGGTGTATCTTTAGTTAAAGCTTCTTGCAGATCCTTTTCTGCCTCTAGTAAAGCATTTAACTTTTCGCGATACTTCATCATATCCTTTAACCTTCGTAAATTATTATCCAAAGATTCTTTAAACGTTTTATGATTCCCTAGTATAGAACTTTCTTCTCTCGAAGGTAAAAATAACATCAACCATAAAGATTTTCAGATTCTGATTCGTTTGGATCATGATTTGGAAAGGTTTAACCCTTATCTTTACAAAACCAGCTCCATTTTTTAGTTCAAGTAATTCAGAAAGTCCTTTTGTTATAGGTTTTGTTGAAACCCGATAGTAGAAACTCGCCCGATCATACAAACACGTGTCTTCTAGACTATCAGGGCGATTTGGGTATATATCATCAACTAACTGTTTCATGAATATATCTGTGCTCTCACGTTCAGTCTCTTTCAGGGATTTCAAATCTTTGTACTACTTAAGTAATCGCTTTCTATGTTCTTTAGGATAAATTCAAATATTAACAAAACAATGGAATCTGATTTCCCATACAGATGCTGCTCCGTTAGGCGATCAGCTGCCTCGTTGCTACCAATTTCACGATGTTAAATAGCTTCTAAACCTAATCGAATGCGTAAATCTTTATTTCCTAAATCATTACAAAAACTCTCCTGATTTTTCTTTTCTTTTTTGTAATATACGAGGTAATATAGCGTGCTATAGCCATTTTCAAGTCAGATACAAATTGAATGTCCATGTTTCCTTTAAAAGCAAAAAGCAACAAAGGGTTGTAATTATTGATGTGTGTTTTGGCTTTGGATCTAAGTAGCAAGTAAAGCCTGCTCCCGGATTTTCCTGCGGCATGTTGCTTAATAGTAGTATCAACTGCGTTAAGAATTATATAGCCGTATCACTAACACCTCTGGGAAACTTGAAACGACAATATGAATTTATCTCCTTTTTTTTTCTTCCTCAAGCAAGTTCCCTCTGATGTGTGCGAAGTGGCGCGCTGGTCGGCCCATTGCTGCACCTTCTGCTGGGTTGAGCGGCTTGCGTCGAGGGTGCGACCATCAGTAGTAGGGTTCTGCTACCCATGCTGGTTTTGTCACCTGTCCGGGCTTGTGGACGCTGGCGTAGGGCATTATGATGATGGACCTCCACTGGTGTGGTTTAAATCTTACCGGTACACCGGGCTATAAATCTGATGCATGTCCTCAAGCAAGTTGCGTTGCATTTGTGACACTGGTATTTTGATACTTAATCATATAATGTTGAATTTTTATTCTTATCTGGTAAAGTACATGTGACATACTTTTGAATAAAATCCAATACTTCCTTATCTTTTGCCATGCCAAATTTTGGTGCGTCTTTAATCCATAAAATAAAATGGATATGAGGAGCACCACGACTCTGATATTCTACCCTCCAGAAATAGTGCACTACTTGCCCTAAAACAGGGTTTTCTTTATCCATTATAAGTTTCTTAGAAAACGGCTTCAAATCGGTTATGGTAATGTCGTGTTACAGCAACAGGATCGTTATTCACCAACTGAATTTTTCTTTCAACGGTTAAAAAGATAGCAAATGATCATGAAGTTCCAACCAGTCGTACTCTGCTGGGTTCAACGTAGCAAACCACGTAAGTGGACCATACTGAAAACACATACTTTTAACTTCGCAGGGCTCCCACCAGGTCCCTAAAATGCCTAAAAGCCCCTACTTTTTTTCGAGGTCCCTAAACCACCATAAAATCGGGATTTGGTCACTAAATCACCCTATTTCTAGTACCATCGGCTTAAAATATTTCGTAGAAAAGCGAAAAAACCCGATTTAATGTGATAGAATTATTACAAGAAATTTATAGTCATTTTTGGGATTGATAAAAGTTTTTTTAGAAATTAAAACTAAGTACTTAATTTTTGTGATAAAACATTTTTTTTAAATTAAAACTAAGTCAGTTTTAAAAATTTGCTGCTTTTAAAAGTTTAAATAAAGATCTTATTTTTGTTTATTAAATTGGTCCCTATTTGGTTCCTACTTTAAAATATTTGGTTCCTATTTCACCCTATTTCTAGCCAGAAAAATCCCCTATTTCCCTTTTTTTTGAGATTTTGGTGGGAGCCCTGAACTTCGCCAAAACGTTTATACCAAATTTCCTTTCATCTCATTTCTTACCTTCTTTTCGTTATTTTAATTTTTTTGTTTCCTATATTTGTAACTGCACATTTTAAAAAAACTGTTTCCTGTAAAAGGGTTTTTTTAGACTAACTTGACTTTTGGTCTAAGGTAGTGATTTTGCGATACGAATTATGATTTATTTATTCGATCTACATATACACTTTTTCTTTAATATATGAATTGAAAAGCATTTTTTAATCTCTAAACAAAAAAACCTCACAATTTGTCTTTATAAAACTGGACCGATTCTGACGAATTCCATTCCAAACAAAAATTCGGTCGTTACTGAATCGAATTAGTCACTGCATGACGAGGTCTTTACGAATGAAGTGAATTATAATTAATTAAATGGTATGATTCGATAGATTTAGGAAATATGAGATGATGTCATGAGTTCTGTTGGAACAGGATCAAAGGCGAGAAAATTCTTCTTCGACGGACAACAGTGGCCAAAATACAACGCCCATATTACAACGAGCCTTTTATAGGATGTCGTCGATGCGAAGCCACGCTTTGCAGATTCCTCATCACACTCAACCTAAATTGAGTTTTAACCCGTCTTACCACACGCCAGGAAGTCCCACCATAAGAAGTAAGCAGACTTAATTTCCAGCTTTTAAAATATACGCTTAATTAAAGTAACTTTTTTATAAGAACATGTGCCTTCTGAATACTTGAGTCAACCATTGCTGGGAGAAGCTGAGTTCTTAACTGGAAAAAGACCCGACGTAAACGAAGCCGAAGTTTGTCAAGGAAAAACTAAGAGGCGATTCCGTATGCCAAAATTGTTCGTCATCTTCCTGATCCTCTTGGCCTGTTTTGTCATCGTCGGTGTCATATTCGGAATCGTCAGCGCTGAAGTGTTCGTCAAACGAGGCTATTTCAAACGCGCATCGCAAATGACCACAAATAGTGCTCAGATACATAACGTTCCTGTGGCAATGGCACCACCAGACAGTCAACATATTGGCGTGGTAGCAACGTCTATCGTTGCGTCTAATCCGGTCGTAATTCCTCCTGAAAATCAAAATTTGGCGCCCTTGATTAACGCTCCTGCCGTGGAAGCTCCGGTTGTCAATGAACACGTAAGTTAAAACAAATTCTTGGCATATTAAGCCGGATAATGTATTCTCAATTATGTAAAAAATTGTTATTGGGCTCACTATTTAAACATTTTAATTGATAAAATTCAGGCTCCGTTAATTCCCATGCCATTCTTAACTGCGGCTTCCGCAAGTAGTTCGCCCACTTCAATTCACGATCCAGAATTTTCCAACCTGCTTCAGGCGCTGAGATTACCCGGGCCTTTGCATAAAGTCGTTTAATGTATAAGGTTCCATATTAAAAAATCGGTTTTAATTTAATATATTGTATATAGCGACAATTTTTTAATTTGTGATATCAATAAAGGTTTTAAGAATTTCTACTTTAAATAAACACTCATTTTCATGTAGAAATAACATAGTATTTATCAAATTAAGCGAATAGGATAAATATATTAAAGATTTTTCAAATTTGTGCAACCTAGAAGCAACAAGCGCAAAAAGAACACAGCTAGCCGTCAAACACGCCAAAGCAGTGTTGTGTACAAATTTCAAATTGGACGAAGCTTCATGCTGATCGTTCGACGGAAAGAGGGAAGACAACTTAATAATTTCCCTTTCCGACGGCAGCAGGCGCTAAAGCGTCTAACCAGTGAGAACTGTACACCAGAAAGTGCGACTTTTGACGGGTTGCGTTCTCCTTGTGTGGGGTGCTGTGTTTGTTGCTTCTAGGTGCAACGAGCTAGAGGGAGATTGACCTTTCCACTTGTAACCTTATGGCTTCGTTGTTGTAAAGTAGAAAGATGGCGGTAATGTTTCCGTGATTAACTACAAATAAGCCTGTCCCACTCTACGAATAATTTGGTGCTGGCACTGAAACAGCGTGTATTATTACAGCTTTTGCCCAAAGATATTATGCGCAACATTGAATCCACATCTCGTACGTAATTTCTATAGTTTTTGTGTTAAAAAGCGCGTTATTGATTTATGAAGAAAAATAAAACGTTCCATTTTAACTGAGTATGGTGGGTTCGGGTAAGTTTTGACACGCTTAAAATTGGACAGTTTAAATTAGCTCCTTTTCGCGCCTCAACCAGATGACGGAATCACCTGTGCAAGGTCATTTCCGATAGCCTTGACCTTAAGCTTTAAAATAAAACTATTCGGCGGCCCAACGAACCGAAAGCCGGAAAGATGGAGGAAGGTGAATCAGGTACTGTAAAACTTTGCTTTGTTTTAGGTGAAAAATCCAGGGAATGTTACTCCTACCCCCTCAAGGAATAAGGTTTAGTTTAACGAAATCTTGAAATTTCCATCCAAATTCAAATATTCTTTGTAAAATTAACTGTTCTCTATCGAATAATATACTTAAGCCTTTGTTACTAGCTTTAGAACGCGAAAACTGCATCATTAAAAATACCCAGTTTTATGGCTTAAATTGGCCACTTAAAAATTATTAATGTTACCACATATTGCTAAACTGATCGAGACTGATTTGTAACAAAAATCAAAACGAAAGAATAACATGAAAGAATATAAATTGTACAGTAATGTAAAAGTTGTGTTAGAAAATAACCAGTAGTCCATGCTAATGACCCAGATACCAATCAAAGGCAGGAAGCTGGTATTACTATATTATTAAGAAAAATTACTAATATTTGTTAATTTGCTGTATTTTGGATAGTAAAAAGCAATACCCATAAGTCTTGCCCCCACACTGCAAATTTGAGGTACATTTAAAGAACACAATAAAAACACATTAGGATCACCTAGAACGGTATCGATTTAAGATCACATACACTTCAGGAATGTTTGAAGAACACATACAAAGTGACCTAAAAGTGCTCTAATCATGTTCTTAGCACTTTTCAACGTTCTTAAAACGTTCACATTAGATGAACTAAAAATGTTCTTATGATCTAAAAGTGTGCTATTAAAGTGAACTTAATATGTTCTGAAAGTGTATGGTGCTCTTAAATTCCCAATTTAAGAGCACCTAAAGTGTTCTACAGATGTTGTTTTTGGTAGTGCACTTAAATGTTCCAGGAAAAATAAAAATCAATTTAATGGAATTTTATTTACATTTAATTACAAATAAATAAAAATCAATTTAAAGGAATTTTATTTACATTTAATAACAAATAAAAATAAAAATTAATTTAATGAAATTTTAATTTTAATTGTTTAAATAAAAAAAACAATTTAATTTGAAATAGAGATAAAATTAAGAAAATGTTAATTCCATTAATTTGATTCAGAAAGGAATTTTAGTAGGAAATAAGACTTCACCAAGAATTCTGAGATACAGTCGAGTGCAAACAATTCTTCCAGAGCTATATCATTGCAGCTACATGTACCAAATGGCCTCCCATAGCTACTTTTAAGGGTTTTTAGTAGGAATTAGGTACCATAAAAAATTAAGGTATAGCCGAGTCAAAATTCTTTTTCCAGGGTTATATCTTTGTAGCTACATGTGCGAAGTGGCTTCCCATAGCCACTTTTAAGGGTGTTTAGTAGGAATTCGGTCGCACTCAGAATTCTGAGGTACACACTCTAAAAAAAAGTGAGGTAAAATTTAACCAAAAATGGCTCAGATTTGAACCAAAATCTAGGTCCTTATTGTTCCAGTTAAAAAATTTGAAAAAAAAAGAGGATAAATTACCCAATTTGGTTCAAATAATAACCCCCGAGTCAAACAAAAGTTACCCAAGGTACAGCAAATTAACCCAAAAAGACCCACCAAAATAATCTAATACAGCTGCCAGTGGATTAAATAAAAGTCTAGAAAGTCTGGTACTGCAACCAGCTGTATGAGATTACATTGGTGTTTTGCACTTTGAGTAGTTGAGAAATAACACTTGGTGGCAGTACTTGACCATTACAAATCCAATTGTTTTTTTCCTATACTTTTTGTTACCCACTGGCAGCAGTATTAGATTATTTTGGTGTTTTGCACTTTGAATAGTTGAGAAATAACACCTGGTGGCAGTACTTGATAATTACAAACCAAATTTTATTTTTCCTATACTTTTTGTTATCCACTGGCAGCTGTATTAGATTATATTGGTGTTTCACACTTTGAATAGTTGAGAAATAACACCTGGTGGCAGTATTTGACCATTACAAACCAAATTGTTTTTTTCCCATACTTTTTGTTATGCACTGGCAGCTGGGAATTAGATTATTTTGGTGTTTCACACTATGAATAGTTGAGAAATAACACCTGGTGGCAGTACTTGACCATTACAAACCATAATTGTTTTTTCCCATACTTTTTGTTATCCACTGGCAGCTGTATTAGATTATATTGGTGTTTCACACTTTGAATAGTTGAGAAATAACACCTGGTGGCAATACTTGACCATTACGAACCAGATTTGTGTTTTTTTCTCATACTTTTGTTATCCACTGGCAGCAGTATTAGATTATTTTGGTGTTTCGCACTTTGAATAGTTGAGAAATAACACCTGGTGGCAGTATTTGACCATTACAAACCAAATTGTTTTTTCCCATACTTTTTGTTATGCACTGGCAGCTGGAAATTAGATTATTTTGGTGTTTCACACTATGAATAGCTGAGAAATAACACCTGATGGCAGTACTTGACCATTAAAAACCATAATTGTTTTTTTCCCATACTTTTTGTTATCCACTGGCAGCTGTATTAGATTATATTGGTGTTTCACACTTTGAATAGTTGATAAATAGTACCTGGTGGCAGTACTTGACCATTACGAACCAGATTTGTGTTTTTTTCTCATACTTTTGTTATCCACTGGCAGCAGTATTAGATTATTTTGGTGTTTCGCACTTTGAATAGTTGAGAAATAACACCTGGTGGCAGTACTTGACCATTACAAACCATAATTGTTTTTTCCCATACTTTTTGTTATCCACTGGCAGCTGTATTAGATTATATTGGTGTTTCACACTTCGAATAGTTGAGAAATAACACCTGGTGGCAATACTTGACCATTATAAACCAGATTTGTGTTTTTTTCTCATACTTTTGTTATCCACTGGCAGCAGTATTAGATTAATTTGGTGTTTCCCACTTTGAATAGTTGAGAAATAACACCTGGTGGCAGTACTTGACCATTACAAACCAAATTGTTTTTTCCCATACTTTTTGTTACCCACTGGCAGCTGGGAATTAGATTATTTTGGTGTTTCGCACTATGAATAGTTGAGAAATAACACCTGGTGGCAGTACTTGACCATTACAAACCATAATTGTTTTTTCCCATACTTTTTGTTATCCACTGGCAGCTGTATTAGATTATTTTGGTCACTGGCACTTTGAATAGTTAATAAATAGTACCTGGTGGCAGTACTTAACCATCACAAACCAGATTTGTGTTTTTTTCTCATACTTTTGTTACCCACTGGCAGCTGGGAATTAGATTATTTTGGTGTTTCGCACTTTGAATAGTTGAGAAATAACACCTGGTGGCAGTACTTGATCATTACAAACCAAATTTTATTTTTCCTATACTTTTTGTTATCCACTGGCAGCTGTATTAGATTATATTGGTGTTTCACACTTTGAATAGTTGAGAAATAATACCTGGTAGCAGTATTTGACCATTACAAACCAAATTGTTTTTTCCCATACTTTTTGTTATGCACTGGCAGCTGGGAATTAGATTATTTTGGTGTTTCACACTATGAATAGTTGAGAAATAACACCTGGTGGCAGTACTTGACCATTACAAACCATAATTGTTTTTTTCCCATACTTTTTGTTATCCACTGGCAGCTGTATTAGATTATATTGGTGTTTCACACTTTGAATAGTTGATAAATAGTACCTGGTGGCAGTACTTGACCATTACGAACCAGATTTGTGTTTTTTTATCATACTTTTGTTATCCACTGGCAGCAGTATTAGATTATTTTGGTGTTTCGCACTTTGAATAGTTGAGAAATAACACCTGGTGGCAGTACTTGACCATTACAAACCATAATTGTTTTTTCCCATACTTTTTGTTATCCACTGGCAGCTGTATTAGATTATATTGGTGTTTCACACTTTGAATAGTTGAGAAATAACACCTGGTGGCAATACTTGACCATTATAAACCAGATTTGTGTTTTTTTCTCATACTTTTGTTATCCACTGGCAGCAGCATTAGATAATTTTGGTGTTTCCCACTTTGAATAGTTGAGAAATAACACCTGGTGGCAGTACTTGACCATTACAAACCAAATTGTTTTTTTCCCATACTTTTTGTTATCCACTGGCAGCTGTATTAGATTATTTTGGTCACTGGCACTTTGAATAGTTGATAAATAGTACCTGGTGGCAGTACTTAACCATCACAAACCAGATTTGTGTTTTTTTCTCATACTTTTGTTACCCACTGGCAGCTGGGAATTAGATTATTTTGGTGTTTCGCACTTTGAATAGTTGAGAAATAACACCTGGTGGAAGTACTTGACCATTACAAACCAAATTGTTTTTTTCTATACTTTTTGTTATCCACTGCAAGCAGTATTAGATTATTTTGGTCGCTCACAGCCTCAGCTATTTCTCAACTAATTTTAGTGCAAAACACCAAAATAATGTAATAGAGCTGCCAGTGGTTTAAATTTTAAGTATTTAAAATGAAAATTTTAATATTCCGAATCAAAAAGTTTTGAACATTAAAATGTGTTCAAAACCTTAACTCGTTTTACCTGTGTAATATGAAAAACTAGAGACATCTCAAGATCACTTTGAAAGAATAGTGTTCTTGATATGCGAACCAAACGTTCTTGAAATGTAAAGTGTTCTGAAAGTTTTAATTCTACAATTTTAGAACACTTGAACACTTAAAGAACACCATGGCTTACAAGAAGAACACATAATGATTTTTAAGAACATTGTGAGTTCACATAGACACATTACAAGATCACATGGGAGCACATAAGTGTTCGCGACATGTTCTCTAAATGTACCTCAAATTTGCAGTGCACCTACCCAAAAACTATACTAACATACCTTTTCTTTACATTATCTTAAAATCACTATTACCAGGAACTCCGAACAAAGATTGCGGGTAATATACATTATCTAACATAATTATCCCAATGCTTATGGTGAATTTGATCTGACTCATCCGAGGGGCTTAAAACTTTGTACACTAATTACAGGAATACAATAGTTGAGTACAGCCTTTGGTACGAGGGGTAAGACACTCTGCGAACTCGGTGTACACTGCCGTACCTTTGACAGTATTAAATGGAACTCGCGAACTCTTGAAAATTCGTACCTTTAACAGTGCTAAATGCACGAACTCGGTGTACAGATTATCTGAGATTGTCTTATCCCTCGCTTTGGTAGTGCTAAATTTGTAAGCAGTTACGTAAACACTTTATCACAGTCTTGACAGTCAAAGCTATAGGCTTGTACACCGATTATGGGAAGTGATCAGCTCTTCAATTTGATCTTACTATATGTGTTTATGATAAATTTTGAACTTTTATTGTTTGGAGTTACACGAAACTGAAAAAAAAACCTCGAAACTCCAGTTATTTGGCATTTCCAAGAACAGTTGGACAATAATTTAAAAGAATTCTCAACTAAATTACTTCGCTGTATTTTACGAAGCGTATTTTAGCTAATAAAAAGTAAAACTTCGCAGGTAGAGATGTAAAATACCTTGTATTTTTTAACGAGTTAAACACCCAGTTATTTATAAACACAATAATTTGTTTTATATTTCCTTCTTCACTTCTAAAAACTGGAGGATAAAAAATTTTATGAACTAATCAAAACCACAATTAAAAATCTTGTTTTCCTAAATTGTCATACCTACTAACAGAGGATAACAGATGGCACCACTCGACCCAGATACTAGGATTCTTAACCCCTCTGAAGAATATTTCGTAAAACACAAAAATAACCAAATTATTAAATAAACCAAAACACCCTAGTTTTGAATACGAGTTTGAATATTTACCCTGACTTGGATGAAACATTCCGGTAAATATCTATCTACCTACTGGGCTTTTAGACGACTTACATCACTATGTACAGGTCTTACCTAATTTAGAAATATAACTAAGCAATTGTTTTTTGAATACCATGTAAATAAGCACTAATTTAACTTAAAAGCACATAAACTATGTTGAAAAATATGTTCCCCCAAATTGATAAGGTAAATTTTTTTATAATATGAAGAATAATATTACCTAAAAATACAAGTTTCGGGTATAAAAATAAAAATGAAGATACAGTTTTTAGGCAAGTAAGCAGTAGTAGAAAAAGGAAGGAATATCTCTATAAAGGATGTTCAAATAATAATGGTCAATTGGCAAATTGAAAATAGGCCAGATCTTTCCTTCCCAACCCCCGTTCTACGCCACTGTATATTTTCCGCCCCTTTCCCCTACGTGCTAGGTCACTTCTTTTTCCGCCCCTTCCTCCTCCTTCTACGCCACTGGATATTTTCCGCCCCTTTCCCCCTCGGGCTAGGTCACTTAGTTTTTCCGCCCCTTCCTCCTCCTGCTACGCCACTGGATACTTCCCACCCCTTTCCCCTACCTGCTAGGTCACTTCTTTTTCCGCCCCTTCCTCCTCCTGCTACGCCACTGGATATTTCCCGCCCCTTTCCCCCTCCTGCTAGGTCACTCTTTTTTCCGCCCCTTCCTCCTCCTGCTACGCCACTGGATATTTCCCGCCCCTTTCCCCTACCTGCTAGGTCACTTCTTTTTCCGCCCCTTCCTCCTCCTGCTACGCCACTGGATATTTCCCGCCCCTTTTCGCCTCCTGCTAGGTCACTTATTTTTTCCGCCCCTTCCTCCTAATGCTACGCCACTGGATATTTTTAAGGAAAGCTAGAATTTCGTTTTTATACACTAAATATTTAATTCATGTTTATAGTAAATAGGCCGACATTTCCTATAAATTATAGTCATCCTATAGGCATACACCGTCTTTAGTTCCCTGTGAAAGTAAATGTATTAATTGAGAATGTATGCGCCGGTGGGAGTAAACAAATTTTTGTACTCTATATTGTTTATATTTTAGTTTACGTCCTTTTTTTAACAATTATTAAATAATTAATATATATTACTGCTGATTTCAGGCCAATTTGGTTGTCCAATAGACAAAAACTCAATGTCCAGATCTAAGAGGAATTATAAAAATTGGAATGAAACAAACCTAAAGGTGGCCATGAGAGCCGTTAAGGAAAGAAAAATGTCATTGAGAAAGGCTGCAGCGTTATACAAAATACCGCGACAAACCTTACACAATAAACTTACCGGAAAAACCCAAATGGACGCTAAAATTGGGAAGCCTACTGTATTATCTAAGGTAGAAGAAAAGGACCTCGCTGATTGGGCGGTGAAAATGTCCAAAATTGGATATGGACAAACTAAAAGACAAATTGCAGAGGAGGTTTTCCAACTAATTACCGTTGAGAATAGGCCATCACCCTTCAAAGAAAAAAGACCCGGAAAGGATTGGTGGGTCGGCTTCCTGAAAAGACACCCTGAAGTAAAATTTCGAACTCCCGAGCCGTTACAACTCTCAAGAGCAATGGCATGCACGCCGAAAATATAATCAACTATTGGTTTGATGGTTTTTACAAATTCATTTCACGACTGGGAATGATTTCAAATTGTGGATCTCGAATTTGGAATTGTGATGAATCTGGCTTCCCGCTTTGCCCAAAAACTGGAAAGGTTTTAGCTTCCAAATTCCAAAAAAAGTCTTACAAATTACTGGAAATTGTAAATCGCAAATCACTGTGCTCTGTGCGGTTTCCGCGTCTTTGAATTACGTACCTCCTTTCAATGTTTATAGCGGCTCTAGAATGACATTTAACCCGTTGGAGAATGGCCCGGAAGGTAGTCGCTTTGCCTTGTCGAAATCTGGTTGGATGAACACAGAAATATTTTATGGTTGGATTGCCAACCATTTTATTAAGTCCATACCACCAGCGCGTCCTGTAGTTCTACTCTTAGATGGACATAAAAGTCACATTGATGTAGAAGTAAGTAAGCTTTGCGAAACGAATGGAATTGAACTTTACCGCTTACCTCCGCATAGTTCGCATATATTGCAGCCCCTAGATGTCTCGGTGTTCAAATCGGTGAAAAGCAACTGGAAAGTTGCTGTACAACACTATCTGACTAAAAATCCTGGAGCGGTTATCGACAAGAAAAAATTTTCAGAAGTGTTTAAGCTTTGTTGGGAAATGTCTATGACAGCTTCGTCAATTATCAACGGGTTTAGAAGTAGCGGAATATACCCCATCAATAGAAACGCCATTGACGAGTCTAAAACTCCAGCCATCTTTGATATTTGCCGAAGAACCCGTTGAGAGATACAGTTCCGATGTAAGAGCTAATGAAACAGCAATTAAAATTAAAACCACTTTGTCTAAATTTGAAAAAGCATTGGGTACGGAAACTATTAACGAGTACAGAGTAATGCTTGAAGAGGGGTACGATTTACCAGATGACATGTTCGACACGTGGAAAAGCCTCGTGGATATATGCTCTACCGAATTTCCAGATCATCTGGATACAAACGAGAAGACCCTACCTCCAGAAACATCCAACATCCATTTAGAAAATCCTTCTGAAAACTCAAGAGATAGCCAGGCTCGGTGGATTGATTGTGACGGAAACACTCACTTAGGGGAGCTCTTCAATTTCGAAGTCGAATGGAATGAAGACCCCTTTGATGCTGAAGGTACCAGAGATCTTATTAGGTCTAGTACGCGAGGAAACATTTCGTGCAGTTCGGGTGAAAACATCAAAGTTGCACCACGCGAAAGGTATGCCATTTCCTCTGAAAAAACTTCGGCTAATAGGCTCAAGTTTTCCAGCAATTCTAGCGGTGCCAAACCACCTGCACTAACCGAAATATCTATCGTTCAATCGCCTGTGAGAACTGAAATATCAATTGTTCGATCGCCTGTAATATCTACAGAATCTTGCGTACAGTCTCCAACAAAAACTCCAAGCTTAATTGAAAGCGATAAAAATTTAATTTTTGAGCTTGAAAATAGAGAAGAGATGGAAAGGATTCCAGAAATTGAAAAAATGACTGATGCAGTTCCAGGATGTTCCCACTGGCCTAGTTTAAATGCACGTCGAATTTCGTGGAAACCTCCCACAAAGGTGGGACCTCCAGGCATTGATGAAAGCTTATCTAAAAGTACATTTAATAAGATTTTAACTTATCCAGAGCGACCCAAAGTATCAAACAAACGAAAATTTAAAAAAACACCAAACCATTTAACTAGTGAAGAATACATTAATTATTTGGAAAAAGAAAAGCAACAAAAGGAAAAGCTCCTGGTCGATAAAGAAATGCGTAAAAAAATTAGACAAGAAAAGCAAATTGAGAAAATTATAAAAAAAGAGTGTCCCTAAACCCAAAAAAGAAAAAGATGCGTTATTTGTGATCTCGTATGGAGTAAAAGAAGTAAAAGAAACGAAGTTTGGGTTAAATGTGACTTATGTGAGGGCTTGATTTGTTTCAAATGTTCGGAACTTCCGGAAGATAGCCGCAGTGAAGTTGGGGAAGATAACTTTAATTACATTTGTAAAAAATGCTTGCAAGAAGAATAACAATAACTACACCTGTTGTAAAATATTAGACAGACTAACTTGTGCATAGTACTAATTTAAGAATAATAATCCCACTGTTACACAATAAAAACGTTTATTAAAGCAGCTGTAGCGTTGTTTTAATAATCGTTTTTATTGTGCAACAGTGGGATTATTTTTTTTAAGTACACCCTTTGTGTTCGATTTTTATTTATCACTTGTATTCTGTATAAAAAGTTATACCATTTTTATTTTGTTTGTAAATTAAAATGTTTTGTAATGCAACTTATGTGCAGTTTTAATTGTAACATGGGCGTACCTTTGGTGTTGGTAAGCGGTCAAAAAATATTGTAGTGGGTATCTAACACAAATTTAGATAATTCCTTATTTTAAATAAATAAAACTTAGATTAAACTAATATTTCCTCCGAAGGTAATGTAATTATAGTAAGAAGGTACAAGAAATTAAATTTATTTAACGTAATTAACTGATCCTGATAAAGTTTTAAAAAGCAAACGATATTTTTAATAAGATTAGCTCTAAATATAGTAATTTTAGCACTAAAAATCACAGATATATTTGGTATTTTTAAGAAACGTTTTCTCAGATTATACCACAACTTCAGTTTTCCATCACCGGCTTTGAGTCGGTGTTGGAGGCCCTTGTACAAATAGTAAGTTTTTATACGAAGTTTACGATCTTGTAAAATATAAAAACTAATGAAATTAACCGCCTGAAAAACAAAACAAAAGTAAAACTTGTGAAATATGGAAACTCTTCAATCGAAATTAATCTCATTCTATTCCATTTAAATTTAAAGAACCAAATTTGTTAGCAACACTATGGGAAAACCAAATTTGTGAGATTCGTTATTATAAATACATAAATACACCCGTAATATTAACCATAGTCTAAATCGATACAACTCCGCAAAATATCCCCGAAATCTGATGCAAATCACCGCACCCCGATGAAAATCGCGTAACCCGGCGAAAAACCCCGAGATTCGACGAAAAACCGCGTAACCCGACGAAAAACTCCGAAATCCGATGAAAAACCGCGTAACCCGACGAAAAACAGCGTAACCCGACGAAAAACCCCGAAATCCGACGAAAAACCACGTAACCCGACGAAAAACCGCGTAACCCGAACGAAAAACCGCGTAACCCGACGAAAAACCGCATAACCCGACGAAAAACCTCGAAATCCGACGAAAAACCACGTAACCCGACGAAAAACCCCGAAATCCGACGAAAAACCGCGTAACCCGTGAAAAACCCCGAAATCCGACGAAAAACCGCGTAACCCGACGAAAAACCTCGAAATCCGACGATAACTCAGAGATCAGACGAAAAACCGCGTAACCCAACGAAAAACCCCGAAATCCGACGAAAAACCTCGAAATCCGACGAAAACTCAGAGATCAGACGAAAAACCGCGTAACCCAACGAAAAACCCCGAAATACGACGAAAACTCAGAGATCAGACGAAAAACGGCGTAACCCAACGAAAAACCCCGAAATACGACGAAAAACCTCGAAATCCGACGAAAACTCTGAGATCAGACGAAAAACCGAGTAACCCAACGAAAAACCCCGAAATCCGACGAAAAACCTCGAAATCCGACGAAAAACCTCGAAATCCGACGAAAACTCAGAGATCAGACGAAAAACCGCGTAACCCAACGAAAAACCTCGAGATCCGACGAAAAACCCCGAAATACGATGAAAAACCGCGTAACCCGACGAAAAACCTCGAGATCCGACGAAAAACCCCGAAATACGATGAAAAACCGCGTAACCCGACGAAAAACCCCGAGAAACGACGAAAAACCCCTTAATCCGACGCAAAACCCAGAAATACGACGAAAAACCGCGTATCCCGACGAAAAACCCCGAAATCCAACGAAAAACCTCGAAATCCCAAAGAAGGGCTTTGCCTTATTGTAAATCACAAACCCGTCCAAAGTTTTCCGGCAGTCTAAATTTAAAATATGATGTCCAAAGTTAATTGCATTATGTCCAAAGTTAGTAGTATATCGTCCAATTTTAGATATACGCGTCCAATGTTAGATACCCCCCTGGCCAATCTTTCACAGTTTTGTCCAAAGTTTGACTATTATCCTTGGTTAATTATTTCCTTTATTTTAATTATGAAATGCTTTAAATTAAAATTCTAACTTGAAGGAATTATGTATTTTTAATTGTCTCACTAGTTTAAAAACTCAATTTTATTTAAAATATCAATTGTAAATAGTTAGGATGAGTTTTGCAAAACCTGTCCAATCATACCCACCCTTACCCTAAATGTGCAATATTGTAGGGGGTTTTGTCTTATAGTCCAGAAACGGCCCTTCACATCCCTTCATGGGACATTGGCAGACATCCATGGGCAAAATCGCTAGTGATATTTAGAGTTTCACTTTCACTCAAGAGTGCGAGTGGAACTAATTAAAAATCTTCCCTCTTTCTCACTCTCGCTTTTAGTCACTCGCCGAGTGCACTCTTCCCCAAAGAGTGAGATTTGTCAAGGTCACCAGTTTCACTCGTATTCTTGGCGGGAAACTTGAAATTTAAGGCGGAAAATTTTAATTCGGCCCCAAAAGTATATTTTAGCCTTCTTTGCCGCTTATAGATGGCACCACGATCTCCAGTAAAGTCATTAAATTAATTATAAATTCAAAATTCCCGCCTTCTTTTAATAGCCTTGAAAATAGATAAGAGTGAAAAAGCTGACCTTGACTAGATTCACTCTTTTCGCGCGAGTTCATTCGGCGAGTGACGTTTGCGCCTCGGCCTTTTTATTTTGAGATTTAAGGCTGAAACTTTACCACTACACTTGACACATTTAGAGACTAATAAAGACCACATATTAATCACCTCCGCCCTTGTTAATCCAAGTTGGCGGACGGAAGGTAAGTAATTAACGCTAGCTACAGTACCACTAGTTTTCGATATCCTCTCGGTGTATGTTTTGGAATGAACGAATTGGTAATTCAACTTCATTCAGGCTTTATCGTACGCCATCTTGGAAAATGGCTGTTATATGTATAGCTCGTGTATCGATAAAACAACCAATCGTAATCTTACAAATGAGGAGTCGTTCTTGTTCGAGGTATCGCACAAATCGAGATATCATAAAACGAATTTATTGTAAGAAGGTCAAGTGTTTTAAATTAATTATTTTATTGCCACCATAGTAATGGCCGGAAAGTACCATTTTATTTGGTCTTATACATAAGTTTTAAACTATTGAAAGCCATATTTTTACCGATTGGGTCAGAATTTATTAACCGACGCACCTGGGACATCGTATCATTCTATATCAACGGTTGTCTTATCATAAGGCTCTATTATAGCGCTCACAGCACGGGCGGGAGACCAGCAGAACCCTACTGCTGACAGTCACACCTCTGACGCAAACCCCTTAACATTCTATAAGGCACAGCAATGGGACACCCCCTTCACGCACAGCCGTGGGAATAAAGGAGGATGCTAAAGCATCCCCAGCAGACGCCCAACCTACATAGGTAGGAGCCATATGCCATTTGGATAAGGTACCAAACTATGACACGACGGGCACCCACCACATAGCTGATATCCCGATGTGATTCCAAAAGGCGGGAAAGCAAGGGGCACGGCTAACGGCTTCTCACTAGGAGACCCGTCAGCACACAGCTGGAAACCAATTCTGCGGATGTACTAGAGATTCCCGGACCCTCTCCGTTATCCCAAGCCAAAACGTACTTTCCGGGCCCTACCTGACCGAAGTTGGAGGTAGAGATATAACCATTTGTTCACGGCTAGCTTATCCTAGTGTGCCACTGCCCTAATGCGTTACAAAAGCCGGACCTTGACTACCCAGTTAAGCCACCAGTTATTGGACACCATGTACTGATAAGGTCCTAGCACCACCGACAGACACCGAGTTAACAAAAGAACGAAAGTCAACGCCTGGAAGTGAAGACCCCAAAAGACTACTGCGCCTTATACGAAAACCAATTTCGCCAGACGGCCGTCAGTTCGTGGAACGCCCATGTTAGTCCGAGCCGAAGCCCCTACCTGACTAAACAAGGAGGGGGTTTGGACCATTAGTTAAAGAGTCACATCGCTCAGTGCGCCACGACACCACGGAAAGCCAACCGTTATTGGATCCCTTGATAAGTTCTGAGACTTTTCTTTTAACCGGTAGTCATCAACTACTCAATCATTTGAATTGTGTAAGACTAATATTTTTTTAAATTCGACTTTTACACAATAAAGTAACTTTTATTGTGTAAAAGTCGAATTTAAAAAAATCAACAAAAAAACACAAGAAAACGCTATCCTCAATTTAAATTGTAAGAATTAGTTTAAAGATTAATTAGGTTGTTATAAAGTGACTTGAATCTTGCTTAAGTGTTTCTAAATGTGTTCTGCGAGACCGTTTATGTCGCCTCATTAAACAAAAATAGGGCTTAAGTGGTCAAAACGATGATATTTTGAACAGATACGGCTTTGTAGGCTAGCGACATAACGTGTTAAAAGGTAACATGAGCAAGACCGATAGATTTAAAATGTAAGCTCCACCACAACTCCTATGTACACCATAAAAAAGAGAATGCCTTCAGTAAATTCAGCACAAAAAGTATAAAAAGATGGTAAGTGACCCTAATGTAACCCGTGTCAATTATTTTCGTTACTGATCGCTTAACATGCAATAATATCTATAGTTTTCAAAAACCTTTTGCCACTCTACAGCATTGGTCTTATAAAAATGCTGACGTGGGCTTCTACTTAAATTAAGTTATATTTAAACATTTTCTTTATAAATGGAAATGGTTTAAAATGCCTTTAAAAGAAGGTGTTACACACCCCATCTACTTAAAGTGTAGAATATTTTAAAAGTTATAATTTATAGTTATACGCGGAAAATGTAACTTAAAATACCACTATCCAGCCATTATTATGGTGTTATTAAGATAAGCTATTTATAACCTTTGATCTTCTTACAATAAATTAATTTTTATACTTTATAGAGATATGTATGATGTGTAGAAATGTATTAAATTAGGATTGGTAGTTTTTGCGATACCGGAGCTACAAATTTCGCAGTCATTTTCCAAGATGACGGTCGATAAAACTAGAGGATAGCGCCGCCGACCGAACGCTGCCGCCGCCGGTTATTTAGATAACGCCGAAACGCCGCCGCCGATAAATTAAATTTCGGCGCCGCCGCCGCCGCCGCCGCCGCTGAAACATTTTTATTTCGCCGCCGAATTAATTTCCATTATTAAAGTATAATAATTGCGTTTTGAGATCTAAATTCGAACTACATAGATTTTTCTATTGGTAGTGCTACGATTTATAGGCTGATGGGTGCACCGTACTCGCGTTATAAGATTGGAAATAATTAATAATTTCCAAAAGATCTGGCACCACTGCACCGCGCGCACCAAGGGTCTCTGCATCAGACACTTGGGATCGGAGAGAGAGAAAAGAAAACGGCTTTTTGGAGTTGCCTCGCCTCGTATTTTGTAATAAGTAGAGAAACGTATCAGCTGCATTCAGCAATAACTAATCTATTATATTTTGAAAATTCCTTTGATACAAAGATAAAATAATTTGCGATAATAGACTTAAACGCGCCTTCCCAATCGACCGCCATTACCTTACAGTCTACGTAGAGGGTGATGAAAAAACGGTTTGGGGGGGGGGTTAAATTTCTGCGGTAGAGGGCTGGCTCGTTGGTTGTCTGTACGATAATAAGATAATAATACTAGTGAAAAGGTAGTAAATAAGTACAGTATTGTTATTACTAACGTAAATGTTTTAGTTTAATAATATCATATGTAACATAGTTACTCATAAGTGTGCCTCTGTTTAACATCTCTGTATTAAAAATTTAAATGAGACCTTGTTTCACAGCCACCAAAGAAAATACAGCACTAACATCGCGTAAAACTGGTTTTAACTTCCTTCCCTCCCCGCCAGAACTACTTTTGAGGACGATAAAACCGACTGGGAAGTGACGTCAATTACGCCATATCCTTGCAACAAGGTCTCATTGTGAAAAAGTTCTTTCTGGCACACTTATGATTGAATAAGGCCTAAGGTGGTGCCTTGGGTATTAGCCTAGCTGATTAGCTGATTAAGTTACATATGATAGTATGTAACCAAAGTTACCTCTTTCTCGTTTTGGAAACAAGTGGTTCCTATTTTAATAAAATACATTCTATTAAACATGTATTTTTTTAAAATGTGTTAAACAGTTTAAGTTCTAGCAGTCTATTAAAAGAGTGGCGCTATTTCTGAGGGGGGGGGGGCAGTTTTTCCCCTTAGGCGCCGCCGCCGCCGATTTTTTTCAACGCCGCCGATTATTTTCTGCAAATCGGCGCGCCACGCCGCTGCCGAACTAATTATCGTTCCCGCCCACCACCGTTGAAAATTGGTTCGGCGCTATGCTCTAGATAAAACCCTAATGAAGTCGAATCACCAATTTGCTCCACTTAGTCAAATAGTTCTTTTAATGATCCAAAGTGGACAATGAAGGGATATCGAAATATTGGCAGTACTATTCGTGACCGAAACGAGCCTAGGTGGCGTAATGGTGCTCTCTCTCTCATTAAATAAATACGGCATTTTATCCATAATTTTGCCTTTCTAATTCCCTTACAATATAACTTGCTCACTTGATGAAGAGAAAAGACGGTTCTAACTCCACGCGAGCAGACGACACTTAAACTTATCGTAAAGAACCCTCTTCAAGTGGCACCGATCCCATGGGGGCGGCGGGGCCGAAGCCCCCATTGGGAAAATCAATGGGAGCTTTGCCCCCATTGGTAAAACCACCGATGTTAAAGGCCATTTACTTTTAAGCATACGTAGAAAGAAAGTGTTGCCAGCAGCCTCATTCCAAGTTTATTAGTGAGCTTCGGCCCCATTGGAAAAAAAAGCGATCGGTGCCACTGCCCTCTCCCCTTCCACCCCACTAACCTCCGTCCAGTAAAATTAGCCCCTCCCAATAATGTTTCATTCGCAGTGGCGTAGACAAGGGGGGTTAATAATAATAATAACCAAACCCCTCCTTGGGCCTACCTTTGACTGAACTAAATTTCCACCCCTTCTCGACCCCCCTCTAAACATTCCTATACTTCGACCATCCCTCCCTTGACGAATTTCTGGCTACGCCACTGTTCATCGTGACCGATTTTATTTTTAAATTTTTCATTTTTGCGGAAATCGAATAGAAAAGTTTTGACATCACGTTTTCATGACAAAGATCCCACCTTGAAAGGCTTATTTCACTTATTAGAGTCATGGTTTATAAATATCTACACAGTTTGGAAGACTTAGGCGGAAGGGGGTTGGCTTAAGCGCTACTCCCGGTTTTGAAAATATTTATAAAGCGCTTGATGCGCCATCTAGAGTAGCTTTGTTTAACTAACTTTTATATATGAAAATATCGTTATTTTTTCATGGATTTCAAATTTCAACCGTCGATGTCGACTATTCAAGAATTCACGAATCTTGTCAAGATGCTTTCGACAACCATTTTTTAAGGAAAATAGACGCATTCAAATATTGCCTACAGGGAAATATTCAAAATTGGGCGCAATCCACCCGAGGTACCTTCCTATTTAATAATGTTTGAGGTAGATGGCGACACTATACTATTTATGAAGAATAAACCTTTTTAAAAAGTTATTAATGAATTACTAAATTAGAGTACTTTAAATTCTTATTAAAAATATATAATTTTTGTAAATTAAATTAACAAATAATTTTAACAGAAGTTAACACTCCGCCATAGATGACACTATAATACGATTTTAAACTATCCAATCAAGGAATGGAATTTTGAATTTTAAATCTCGATAAAACCGTTCTCCACTTAAAACTGAACTCTTTCAACCAATCGCTGTAAATCAAAATAATGACGTCATGCTGTTATCAGAGCACCAACTACTAACAAATAACGCCATCACCACGTTACCTCGGATGAATATTACCCTTTTAAAGTAATTTTTGCCCCTTAAATATTGTAAATCGATCTATTACTTCAGACTGGAAAGACATTGCATTTAGGCTTAAATCTATTCGCATCGAAAAGAAATAAAAGGTGGCGCGTCGGTCGCTCCAAGATGGCGCGATCATAGAGATAGAAAATAAGTATAGGCCCAACGAAATCTGAGGGTTTGTTCAACGGTGCTATCCCTCTTCGCGAGCTATGCGTTATAGGGAAGAAAACACGTGGCGTCACAAATGGCCATCTAAGAAACTAAACTCCCTAGACGTCATTGCAGAATGTAAACAACGTCGATATTTCGAGAGAAAAAAGGTAAATTTACCTCTAATTTTCAAGATTAAATACGACTATCGATCGTAATAAAATATTTCTGATAGACTGGCATTGCATACAAAATTGTCCTTGGAAAAGTATTATTGTGGTAAGGTTTCTTCGAACTGCTGCTTTTGACTATCGTTGATTTTACAAGTATCCTTTGGGGACTTTCCAATGGCCATTGATAGCCACAGCCATAATATAAGGGTTGATGTTGCAATTTCGTCGAATCCGGAAAATTCATTTCCTGTCCATTCAGTATGTCTCTTGATTGACGTTTCATCAATAGATAATACTATTAAAAGTTGATGATCTGATTTGTCACTCTCATTTTTAATGTAGTTAAAACTTTCAGCTGTGAAGCCAGGTTGGACCGATTTTGTTTATCCATTCTCTTATAGGGTTGGGATGTGGTAAACAAAGGTGTTTTCTGAAGAAATCCTGTGCTTTCGGAGAATAAAAATGAACTGTCATGGCAAAGTTTCGTAGTAACTGAGAGTATGCTGATTTTTTATTCTTCAATCCAGTTTGGTGTAAAAATTTAAACAGTTCTATTGAAGTTGGACCAAATCATTCGTCTATATTCAATAAATGTTTTCGTTTTCTCATTTCGTGAATCATGAATCATCTTCAATCTCGTCCATTTCAGTAGATTCAAAATCCATCCACACTGACTACAAATTTTAAATAACATTAATCACGGAATATTCATTATTAGGGCAACTATTTTCTTCTGTATATTCTTTATCTGAGGAGGACACTTGTAAATCGAGTGTCGAGACCATAGAACGTTTCATCTTGGACATCCGAAGACGTTTTTGTGAGTTTTAATGTTTCCGTGCAACAGTAGGTGCTAGATGTATAATATTAATCTCGAGTGTTAAAAAACGTTGATAAAAAGAATATCATTTTAACTTATTTAATTATTTGTTTTTTGCCCAACCAAGCATTTATTTGAATAAAAGTGGCATTTATTTAAATAATTGTTTGTTTTATTTAAATAATAGGCTTATTCACATTCGATTATTTAAATATTTTACACTTTTTATTCAACTATTGGTTATTTAAATAAATATTATTTAAATATCGCCGAGCTTATTTTATTCATGGATAAAAATTAATCGAAATCCGAGCACTAGTACAACGGTACCATAGAAGGTAGCGGTTTCATCGTTTTCATTCAAAGCTACCAAAATTAGCTAAGGCTTGGGAAGTTTCATTGAAAATGGGAAAGACACATAGTAAAACGGTTGTTGTTTGATTTTCGCATTTTAGAAAGGAAAATTACAAAGCTATTCCTGAAAAGCCTTTAAAGGTAAGACAATGTTACGCTGGAGTATTTAATAAAAATGTAGTAGTTTTTTTAATCTTGAAATTATCAACAGATCAGTTCAAGCAGTATCCACATTGTTTAAGACCTTTGGAAATTCCGTCCAAGAACCTGCCTATTCGAATGCGTGACAGAAAATAAACCAAAGCATCATAAAATATAACTAGTAGATACAATGAATGGTTAAATAGACGAACCTCTCTGAATAATGCCAGGGGAAAAAAGGGTATATATGATGAAGAGAAGAGTTTAGAGGAACATTTGCTTACGGATCATCTCGTAGAACCTCAACCTGGTGGAAAAAATCAAGCTGAATGCATTGAAAATGCTAATGTTATTCGTACTTTGGAAAAGGGAATTACAGTAAATACGCATGAAGAACATAAATGTAAAGTAACTGCTAGCTGCGGCATATTGAAACCACAAACTGTTGCGTGTTTGACTGGAATTCAGTCAATGGAACTTTTTAATGAAATGGTTAAAATAGTTAGAGAAGAACTTCCAACTGAAGACTTGTCTAGCGGGAGAGTGTTAAAATTCATTTCATTAAGAAAGGCTTAAGGGCAAAAAACTAAGACGATGGCACAATTTTCCCGAGGAGACGCTTTGCTTACATAAAAAGTTGCTAGTGCTAGGGTTCATGTTGAGCGTATAATTCAAAGATTGAAAACGTTCAACATTTTTCATAAAAGCATACCCTGGGATTTATTACCATGTGCTGATAAAATGTTCACTATTACGAGTGCTGTAGTAAATTTGTCAACATCTATTTTCGCAGATAATAAATTGTATTTGACTTAATGTAGTTTTAAAAAAAATATTTTAAATAAACATATTGCAATTTAAGCAAAAGCTTATGAACAAACTCTTTGTCAATTTTCAATTCAATTATAAATCAGTCATTGCTTTTCTTTGAATAAATGACTAGATGCCCTACGGAGAGGCCTAAAATTGCAAGGTTTAGTCCCAAAGTTTCGTGATGTTGGATCTTCGGAAAATGAAGTACTAAAGCCTCTATTTTGTAACCTTTCAGTTTGTCAAATACTCGAGTGAAATTACATGATACCTTCTTAATTTTTCCTCTCCTTGTTGAATACAATTCATTTTGTTTCGCTATTATTTTCGATAATTGTAATCTGATTTCAACTGTATTTTTATAAAACCAAACCACTCATAAAAATCATGTGGGATGTCTATTTAGTTTTGGTCAAGGCTTACTTCATAAATTCCTTTTTAAAAAATATTCACCTTCAGTATTGAGTCGTACCACTCTCTTCCATGCTGATGATTTTTACTAGAACAAGTATTTATTAATATCATTAATTGATTGAACAATGATATTAATGAAGAAATCTCCACGTTTATATTTAACTGCCTGATTTGTTTCCTTGAGATCGTAGTTGGGCTTCGTCGCCACTAGATGGCGGTACGGTATCTTTTCGATATGAATATTAGAGCCACAAAATTCAAATTTACCGCTCTTTAAAAAAACCATTAAAACTTTCTCTACAAGGATTATGCCGTATAGAAGGCTCTACAGGATCATTTGATATGGGTTTTAAAATTGAAACCAATCCATACGGATTGAAAAATATTAATGTAATTTCTAGTTTTTTACCATTTATCTGGTATAAAATATTGTCCCAAGTCAGTGCTTACCGTGTTATGAATAGGATCAGGATAATTATCTGTGGGTCCTTTTTTTGTCCAACAAAGTGTTTAGAACACAATTATGTATTGCAAGTAATATGTTGTTGTTCAAAGTTTTCCCTCATATCTTGCGACCAATAAAACCACTTACATATACTGCATTTTTCAGACGTTTTAACGGGTTTATGGAACGGAATAAAAGTTACTTCTTTCATATAAGGTTTCCTCTCATTGCTTTTGCAGCCAGGATACACGCAAATACTTTTCCTTAATTAAGTAATTTTAATTCATAATACACGATTATTTAAACCGAAAACAAAACACGCAAGCTAACTTTCTGAAAACTTCGAAAAGACAGTTGTGTGTCTAACGGAAAGAGGTTGGAATTTTCGGTCATGCGCAGAAAATTATAAATACACGTATTTCCGGCTCACTTGGGAAGAGAGGGGTAGCAAATGGGGGAGCTGCATCGGTTATCTTTCCACAAACGGTGAGCTAGCGCGAATGCTTTGTGAATACTACGAGTTAGGAATCCATAAAACAGTATAGTCTTAAAATCAACACGCAAGATAAATTGTGCCTCCGTGCTAAAGCCAAACCGGAACCCATACTGAGTCTGGGTGATAGCATATTAAGATTTCAGATGGCTGGTGACGGTGGAAGCCACCACATTCCAAACCCTATTTAGAGATTTTCTGAAACTCATCAGGGTCGTCTTACGAGCCAGAATTGGACAACAGCGTCACGATGGCGCGCTTCCAGTCCGTGGGAAGCTCAGTGGCGGAGAGAAAACGTGAAATCAGGTCAGCGACCTAAGCAGCTATGCATTTAATACAGAGCTTCACCAAGGCCTGATGGACCAAAATCTTTACACAATTGGAGCAATTTTAAGTCATAATTTTATGTTATTTCAATGTCTGCCACTGGAGTTCAAACCAAAGGAAGGAGGGAATGGCGGTCAGGATTTTACACCGTGTAGGCACGTTTCAAAGTTTTGTCAAAAAGCTTGGCATTCTTGAGGTCGCTGTTTCATAAAATATGCTTCAACCACTTTACTGGAAATATCCGTCCGTCACGCTTCCAAACTCGCTCTCCCCGCCTTTCTTTCTTCCGCCATCAGTGTCGCGGATCTCATTCAAGCTATCCTACCGGACTGCATATCCGCCACGCGTGACTCGGTACTTCATGACGGTGTTCAGCGATGGGAACGCCTGTCGGAAGCGCCATTACCTTCTCCCGATCAGTGGTCCCATCAACGTGTGTGGGAAGGCCCTCTTTTTGCCAAATCATCGTGTTTCTTGGCTGGTACGGCTCACAGTGATAGAGATAAAGCCCGGCTCCTCTCCGTATCCTCCAAGGAATCTGGCTGTTGGCTCAACGCTCTACCATCGCCGGCCTTGGGTACTTTCTTGGACGACGATTCGTTTCGTATCGCCGTCGGCCTTCGTTTAGGCGCCCGCATTTGCACCCCGCACATTTGTAATTGTGGCAGCCCCGTTGATTCGTTCGGGGCACATGGTTTAAGCTGCAAGAAGAGTTCGGGTCGTCTCTCTCGCCATGCCGCTGTCAACGACATTTTCAGGCGAGCTTTCGTCACAGCCGGCTTTCCTTCCGTCCTTGAGCCTCCGGGTCTATCGCGGGACGACGGAAAACGCTCGGATGGGTTGACTTTGGTTCCCTGGTCTGGCGGGAAATCTCTAGTATGGGATTTCACTTGTACGGATCCCCTGGCTCCATCGTATCTGGCCTCTTCCTCCTCAGTCCCTCTCTGGGCCGCTACCCAGGCTGAATTCCGGAAGAAGGCCAAATACTCCAGCTTGGAGAACCGCTACATGTTTCGGGCCGTTGCCATTGAAACTCTTGGATCTTACGGGGGAGAAGGCTTAGCCCTGACCCATGCCATAGGTCGGCGTCTTCGTGAGGCTACAGGCGAGCCGCGTTCAGTTGCTTTCCTCCTACAAAGAATAGCGATCGCCGTACAACGAGGCAACGCGGCCTCCGTGATGAACACTTTTCCTCCGGGGGCACCCCTAGAGGAATATTTGCATTGTTAAAAGTATTTTTCTTGTACATATTTCTATTTACATAATAAAAGAACCAGGCTTATGATATATTTGAAAGAACTAAATTGCTGAATTTGTTATTGCTACACATTTTCCTAATGAATGTTATTGTGACATTCAGTAACTCATTAGAGTGTTTAATGAACATTTATCTTGAAGTTCCTGTGCCTCTTTTCCTAGACGGCTTGCGAGCCAGTTACACTTGAAGGTTCCGCTAGCGCCACCCCCCCCCCTCCCTTAATATCAAAAAAGGAGAAGCTACGCCTACACCAAGGTTGGTAAAAATACTGTGTATTATAAGGTTAGCGCATAACGCGGGGTCGGGAATAGAGATATCTGCTGAGAAGAAAACGGGGGGAAAACACGGTGTTTTCCCGGTGTGTGACGTAGCTGGATCCCAGCGAACGGTCTACAACGAAAATAAACAGGCGTCGCGTACCTCAGAAACTCCGCGGTGGGAAGACAGCCGAGCGGGAGAGCTGACTGTAAACATTCCTCTTCGGCTGGCAGGCCGCGTCTGCCTTTTTATAAAATTCCTTTGTGGATTAAAATTCAGGTAAGCATTAATCGTTTACCCATAAATTAGATCCATTATAGTACTACATTTTTACTAGTGTTAAATGGTATAGTTATATAATAATAGTATTTTTGACTATTTTAAACCATTAATTTTATAGCCGAGGCTTAACTTTTAATTTTTTAAACGCGGTTATTTTGAATTTTGTTAATAAAGGCTTGTCAAGTTGTCATGAACTCAACATAATACAGTAATGCACGGATTAAAATGCTCGGTTCTCGGGTGCAATAATTCCTTAATTGGCACCCGAAAGAAGAATTTGTCATGCCATCGATTCCCATCTCAAATAATTATAAGGCAAAAATGGATAACCGCTTGCGGACGTTCCCAAGACAAAATAAATGTGAAATATGCAAGAATTTGCTCAGAACATTTCTATGAAGAAGATTATCCAAGAGATCTGAGAGTAGAATTGATGAACCCAATACAAAGAGGCTCTGAATACCCACTGCCATTCCTTCAAAAAAGATCAAGAAATGAAATATAGTATAAAGAAAGTGATAAAGTATTAGTAGCGTGTTATTTAAAGTTTAAATATGTACAAATTTAAAATTTACTAAAGTAACAGGAATGTATAGATTTCTGCTAATGTTAAAATTTTAAATCTAAGGTGTTATATTATAAAATTGGTAATTAAAGTTCTAGTTGATTGTTAATGTAAATTTTGAATATGTATAATTAATATACTTTAAAATACTTAAAAGTAAAAATCTATAATTTGATAAATTACTGCTATTGTTAACAACTGTATCTAAAGGCATCACATTACGTTATATAGTTACTGAATGTATAAAATATTAAAAGCGTTAATACAAGGTGTCACTTAACTAGTATTAATAATTTAATTGAAAGGTGTTTTATCATTTTACATGCCTGTGTGATAAATATTTCTGTACTTGAGAACTATTTTTGGATTTAGTCTATATTAAAGTGTTTTTATGAAAATATAACTTTGGATTATTTAGATGTAAATAAATAAGAGTTCCTATGGCACACTGTTCAGGACAAAACTCAATAAAAAATAGATTTTTTGTAAATATAAAGCTGTTTTTAAAATATAAAGTCGTTTTTAAAACATAAAGACGCTTTTAAATGTATAAAGGAGTTTTTAAAATATAAGGTCTCTGGTTTTGTCCTTTTTCCATTGGTATGCTTAGGAGAAATGATTTAGGGTGTACTCCATTTTTCCTGCATTGTAGGAGAAAGTTTTGGTCTATTTGCTGTCTCCTAATACATAGCTACAGGAAATAAACATAAAAAACTATCCTTGTAGGCTGTAAGCAGTGGCGTAGTCAGAAATTCGTCAAAGGGGGTCGAGGAGGGGTGACAATTTAGTACAGTCAAACGTAGGCCTAATGGGGGTGGTGACACGGAAATCCCCCTTGTCTACGCCACTGCCTGTGAGGTATGTGTTACTATAGTGCGTTTGTACCGTCCAGTGTCACTTTACTGCGTTTGTACCTTCCAGGTAGGTAGTACATTTCTTAAACTGGCCTCGAATGTCTTAGACGAATTCGCCTTATATATTGAAAAGTAATTTATATTTCAAAAACGCCTTTATATTTTAAAAACACCTTTATATTTACAAAAAATATATAAATATTTTTGGTTAAATTTTGTCCTGAACGGTGTGCCATAAGTTCCTTTATAGTCCTAAATTCTTATAAAAACCATTGAAGTTTTTAAAATGACAGACATAGTTTATACATGGTTTTGAGATTGTAAGCCGCCTCATTATTGTGTCTAGATCGTAGGCGCTTCGAAGAAGGGATCCAACTACGTCACACGCGACTGCGACTAGAAGAGCTCTCGATTTTCTGACGGAGAGACAAACCGAAACGAGGAATAATCACCCCTTTCGCCTACACTCCCTGAACTAAAGGAAGCCCACACGTATTTTCATACCAATACATCAATGCTTCAAAACCAAGTGCGATGGTTTTGGATACTCACCCAACCTAAGAAACGGCTTGCCCGCTCTTCCTCGAGGACCTGGCTACGACCTTAGTTCATCTTGTAAATATTACCCCTAAGGGACAGATACTAAAGGTCCACAACAGCGTTCAAAATTTTGTTCGACTTTCCGAATTGATTTACGGAGCACCTATAAAGTTTCAGTTAACCCGGAAGCCGGATCCCATGTTATTTCAATTGGCGCTAAACAAAGAAGCTCAAACGCTGGTGTGGGCCTTAAAGAATATTTCTGGATTTCCTGAGAGGGCATGAAGCAAGGATTTATGTTAATCATTGTTCTCCGGGAGGGGTACGAATTCTAAAATTCCCCTGTGGTTCAACATCACCGCGAAACTTATTTGCCAAATGAAAATGCTTTTATTTATTGCCTCATTCCATGAATATTATTAATGTGTCATTTAAATTAATATTAATATATGTCCCTCCTGAGCCTTAATATTAACAAGAATAAACACGGTTTTCAAAGATCGGATAACTTTTTTGTATAATAAAAGCCCCTTTATAGCTATGATGAGTTAGAGTGTTATACTGGAATTTTCGTTCACGGATTCTTAATTGCTCGTTAATTAGCTATAAACATTTACCACCATGTTATAAACAGCTAGGTTAATACCCAAGGCACCAGCTTAGGCTGAAGTCATCTGGCGACTTTTAATGACTTAAAAACAGGTGGCCGGGTTACAATGCGTAGGAGGGTGGTAACAAGGCCTTCATGCCACGCGAGCCAACAGCTCCCTTCAATTATTTTTACCGTTAACATCTACAAGACATATTTTCAAAGAAATATTTCATAAGTTGTGTTAGAGAACTTAAATTTGGAAATAGAATAAGTTAAACTGTAATGAACATGGAAATCAATATCGAGTGCGCTGGATAAACAAATTCCGAACTGTTTTAGAGTTGTAATTGCGACGGATAGAATAACAGCAACCATTTTAAATGTTATCAGCATAAATATTTTATGTTATAAGTAGGGATTGCAATCCAGCAGGGTTTTCAATCCAGCTGGATTTTTGCTGGACCGACATCAATCCCGCTGGATCCAACGCGGATCCAGCAATTTATATATTTTTCGAAAAAAACAAAAGAATTTTATCAAAAATGCCCAACAAGTTAGAAACCCAAAATATACCTCTCCTCGGAAGTTTTCCATGGAGAACTAACCGGAGTTTTTTTTTAAATGAGATGCTAGCGTCACCTGACTGTCGTACTGTACTAAATAGCGTGACAAATTTAAACTTCTGTTATTCCTCCATGGTATGTCTATGATATTATTTATTTGCAATTAGAAGACGTGGCAGTCATTGGCTCAGCTGTAAAAGATCGGTGTTCCTAAAAAGCCACCTTTTTGGATTTTTGTCCCGGCCAGTGGAAAATACTGGCAAATAGTGGCTAATAATGGCTAATTAAGAAAATATTAACCCATGTCTGAACACAAACACACAGTACACAAAACATTACAAAAGCACGAATTCGAATACAAACGTTCAAAAGCTGGTTTACACTAACAAGTAAGCCAAAACCGTCGTTACGGTGTGCGTTAACGTTAAAAAATATATCAGATGTAACGAGGAGTTTAGCCGTTACACCTGTTTTGCTCTGGTGAACCTTTTCCAAAGTTCATGAAACTGCCAACGCGGTGAATACACTTTGCCAACAGACACACCACAAAATTGTAAAACCCCTCCTAGGGAACTCTGTTATGGGAAAGTCTTATTAGAAGTAGGCGTGTCTTGAAGTATTTTAAAGGATTAAAATAATTTGTGTGCATAATTTGTAACGCACGTGGGTTGGGGGTATCTATCTACACCAACTAGTTAAGGGGATTTTTGTTGACATCTTGGAAGAATAATGCAGACAATTACAAATACACCAGACTGTATTGTAAATACTGGCAACTAACTACTTTTTAAAAAATATTAAACCACATACATTAATACAAGAGGAATTATTTTAAACTTTTCTGTAAGTACACTCTCAAGAAACAAATGGTATTGATGGTCTTGTCTCACGCAGGGCCGTAGCGCACCTAGCAAAGCGGCAACGTTCACTTTTGTGCCATTCGCGGCGCGCGAATCGCGATTCACGTGCCAATTATTTAAAAGTTAATTACTTGCGAATCCGCATCGCTGGATCCAGCAGACCGAAAAATGCGCTGGATCCAGCTGGATTGCTGGATGAGGGATCCAGCAATTGCAATCCCTAGTTATAAGGGTATAACTCCGAAAAAAAATTCATAGTCAGAATACAATAAGTCATGTTTCACCCCAAAACTAATCATGCCTCGGCCGTAAAGTACGTAAATTAGAAATAAGAGTAGTTTCGTATTTAGAAGTGATGAAAGCGTATTAAATCATACGAAACACAATTTATTAGGCGATAGAAATAACAAAAATTATTACAAAAAACATACTTTAAGCCTCGTTATAAAATGTTTGTTATACATTAATTAAAGACCTTAATAAAATAACTACATTTTCCATTACTCGTTTATGTTTACTTTGGTTTTAAATGAACGTGGCTCAAACACTTCCCACGTGGTCGATTCCGAAGAGGAAGGCGAAAGGGTAAATTATTGTCAGGTAGACAATGAGAGTCTCGGCGCCGTGGGAACCCCCGCAGCGTTGGAGACGTTGGTTTCAAAGTCTAAGTGCAAAAATGGGGAGAGGGAACTTCTGTTAAGAACCATGGACTAATTATAGTACTTCGTACAGGGACGCCCCATTCCCAAGCTATTCCTTTAGAAATTTAGCTCTGAAAGACGCATGTTAAATGCAAACCCCTTTTTTTACCCGCCCACCAAATATTTACTAGGGTCAATACGTCACCAAACGGTAGATGTTGTCGCCATCTACGCCAATTTATTTCGTGAGAGTTGCAGACGGTTTTTAAATTTTAACGTAATTTTCAAAACGGTTCGTTATTTTGTACGGTGTACTTGTACTTTTTCTATTTCAATTTAAGTTAGTTATTATTATTTTCAATACAATGAAAAAACTCTGTGTTTAGAAATCTTGCAAAAGTGATTTAAGATACAGTAATAAGGAATTTATGAAGGATGTGTTTTGGATACCATTTCCCAAACCTAAGAGAAGTCATCAGAAATGCCAAAAAAATGATCAATTGGTTGAACAGGGAAGATTACCCCATTAGCAGAGTAAATACAAATACGTATTTATGTTCAAAGCATTTCGTAGGAGGAAAAGGCCCTACTCCGGAATTTCCTAACCCTGTGCATAGTCATGTAAGTTATATATTATAGAAAGTGATTGTTACATGTTAAGCATAGGATATATATGTTATAGCAACTCAATTTCCTTTGGTATATAGGAATTGGTCTCTATATTAAAGCCGCAGCATGAAGATCAGCCAGTAGCTCAATCTAGGGACTGTGAACGTGAAATTAATGTTGTCAATACAACTACACCAATAGTAGAAGTTAATAATTCGATGGTGACCCTAATTGAGCCAGTGATTAATATGGATATTTATTTTACAGCCCCAGTACCTTGTAATAATGTATTAACGGAAAAAGACAACATCATACAACCACCAGTTTCCTCAGTCGATCTATTTTCTATTATTAAAGCGTATTCTCCTCCACTGGAATGGGGAATTACGGAAGTTAAAAATGGACTGATATTATGCAAATTCAAAGACGGAACGGACAAAGTTCTCTATTGTATCAAGCTAGATCATGATTGTATACCCAAATATGAAGTTCAAGGAAAGCCATTGGATCATCCAGATATTTCTTCACAATTTCCCAAGAAAATGAGTTCTCTTCAAGATTTGGAGGATGTTTTTACTCTTTTCAACTTTTATAAACTTTGCCCAGGGAATAATTCTAGAGCATTTTTTTGAGGCCGCAAAATAAGGGTTTTATAATAATAATAATAATAATAATAATAATTTGAACTTATTTTAAATATCAGAAATAAATCAAGGTGTTTTGCTTGTGCTAAACAAAGACTAAGCTTGCAAGTGACAATTAGTCGCAAGAAAAAAAAACAGGACACAAGTATCACAAGATTTTCCAACTTGAATAAAGCTGAACTTGCCAAGAAGTTACGAGAAAGTAAAAACAAAGAATATGAACTAAAGACCAAAATAAAAAGACTTCAAACTAAAATGTCTATACAAATGAATAAACTCGGAGATTAAGTTCCTGGACAAGATCACAATTATCTTCTTGAAATTTTAGAAGAAAGTGTAAAGAAGGGCTACGACAAGACTAATAGTGACTTTTCCAGACTTTTTCTTAAAACCCAGCTGAAAATGCTACAAACCAAACATAAAAATGAGAGGAGGTGGCACCCGCTTGTTTTGCAGTGGTGAATGTTTATGTACGCAAAATCACCTGCTCTTTACAAATCATAGCATTAATCCGGAGTTCTGTTACTGCCCTCAAAAAACACGCTAGCCAGGCACTCTGAAAATCTTGGAGTAACACCAGCAGGTTTTCATGACGAAGTTTTTCTAAAAATGAAGAAAGATTTCGAAGAAATAAAAACACAAGAAGACCAGGAATATTTTTTCCTGGTTTGTGATGAAATTAAGATCGAAGAAGACCTGGTGTTCCGGGTCTTACAAGTATAAACTCTTGGCAAGCCACGTATTGCAATTTATTATTAGGGGAGCTACAACAGGGTTTAAACGTCCATTTGCGCATTTTGCAACTAATTCACTGACTGCCGAGAAATTGGATACACTTGTGTGGTAAGCTATCCTAAAGCTGGAGTTCACAGGCTTTAAAGTGTTAGACGTGGTAGGAGAGGGAGCTTCCACTAATAGGAAATGCTTTAATATGAACACTAAACAAGAAAATTACAAATGTGACAACCCATTTGCTCCTGAAAGGCCACTATTCTTCATATGTGACGTACCCCAATTGATAAAAACCGTTCGAAATTGCCTAGGCAGTAGTACGGAGGGATGTATCTATCGCTTAATGCAAATTAATGGTGAAAAACTCACATGGGATGTTATTAAAGCATTGTATCGTAAAGATAGGGAAAATGGGGCTAATTTCAGAAAGCTTCACAAAGTTACTGTAGACCACGTGTCACTTGAAAACAAAATGAAGGTATGTTATGCCTAAGTTCTTATTAAATTAATCACTAATAATTGTTTTATTCAAATTGTTTTATTCAAACTTAGGTAAAGCTCGCTACTCAAATCCTGAGCAAGATCATATTTTCCTGGCGAGCATAAGGAGTTGATACGCTTTATAGAAACATTTAATAGGTGGTTTGATGTATTGAATGTTGGCCATTTATATGATGGATACCATTTACGAAACAACGATATCAAACCATTCACATCGCCAAATGATAAAAGACTAGAAGTAAAGTAAATGTTTGGCAACTGATTATCAGAGTTTTAATTGTATTAACCCCTTTTTCAGTGGCTTAAGACCGACTTCCTTGGCTACCTAACCGAGTAGGAGAATTATGTTAATAATTTTAATGAAAAAAAGAGGTCACAAAAAGAAAATGCTTCTTACAACAGAAACATTGTAAGGATTGCGTCAAACAAGTCAGTATTGAATACTTATTTCAAAATGGTCTCTAATTTTAACCCGCAAGCGTAATTTTACTTTTAGCAAATGCCATGTTGGAAATTATCCCATTTTTGTTGGGAAAAGGTGCGGAATTTGTTTTAACTGCCCATGCTATCCAAGATCCGTTGGAGCAACTATTCAGTAAGCAACAGCAAGCTTGCAAATCTAGGTCAAAGCCAACCCTGAATCAATAAGGAAAGACCAGTCAAAGACTGCAAGTAATGGAAGATGGAAAAATGATGGTTCACCTAAACGTTTCTGGTGGAAACACTGAAACTACTAACTCTTAAAAATGTAAAAAAAATCTTTATTAAAATACCAACTGTTTTGCATTTTTCGTTTATCACTAAGCTTACAGAACCTATCACAAATCTACATCAATTTGGTACCTCTAACTTATTCTCGCCTTGACGTCATTTTCAATTTTCTTGTGTTGGCTTTGGTAACAAATCTTTTTTTCTTTGATTTAGTTTTATATCATTTCTTAATTTATTGGTGTGTCCATTTCCTGCTGTATTGGTAATGGTATCTATGATGCAATTTAACACTATTGCACATGCTCCCTTGTTTACTTTTGCTTTTTCACAGATGTTATCCCATTGGGCTTTAATATTTATATTTTCCCTAATAGCTCTCACTGCCAATATCTTTTTACCGTTTACATAATTTGAGTTAAAATTTTCTAATATGTGAAAATTTAACAACTTAAAAAAATTAAAAGCTTCTTCAGTGGGATAAATTAAACCATTACGGGTTTGTTTGTCAACCCAATAACCACCCTCTTTCGGAACTTTCTCACTATTTAACTCCCTTAAAACAGCTCCTATTTTATGACTAGCTTCTGTGTTTTTGGGTTTCAGTAGCTTATGTAATACGAATCCAGTGATATAATATAAACTTTGATAGTCCTCGTTGACCTGATTGTTGACTATGTTTTCGCTGGTAGATTCTATTTCTCCAACCACTTCCCTCAATGAATTAAATAATGGCCATAAAATGTATTTAATGCCAATCTCTTTCTCCTTTTCACTTAAATCAGTCTGCAATCATAATAAACAAATTAAACTTTACAAATAAAGTTATGGTTAAGTAGTTGCCTTACATCACAATTTTGCTCTTCTGACAAATAATTTCTCAATCTAGAAAGGAAAATGCTTTTGTGTTTCTCATAAACACAATCCTCTTGGGTTTGAGTAAAAACAGATTTATATAGTATTTTCACTTTATCAAAGATTAAGTACCCTTCTCTTATGCCACCTACCCATTTCAATATTTCCTCTGTACGCTTTTCTGTATTTAAAACCCAAAATGTTTGGACAGATTTTTGTGCTTTTTGCCATGCACCATTAAAGTTAACATCAAACTGCGTATCTAGAAATTATAACATTTAATTTAAAGTTGGTGTTTAAATTTTATTGTTACAGTATCATTATACCTTTTAAAAGTTGCTGTTTTAACAATTTCTTTTTTCTTGATTTTTTGGTCTATTTATAAATTTAATAATGAAGTTAATAACTTAATATAAGAACGATATAAAACAGATGTACCATGCACTTGCAGTTCCACTGCGGGAGTTCTGCTATATTTCCTCCGAAACTGGGTTAGTTGCTGAGGTTTTAGATGGAGAATGAATTTGAAGATCAGAATTTAAAATTATTATTCAAAGTTGGGTGACATGAAAATTTGTAACTTAATACGACTTTATGAAATAGAATTTACCATTTGAAATATCATCAAAAACTCTAAATGGTGCAGCTTTTGGCGATTTTCGATATATTTGAATGATCACTTTTCCTTTCTAATAGCTCAAAATCATGCATTTAATTTGCTAAATTTGGCCATTCTTTAAGTTCATCATCTATAAAAATAAAATATAACCCAAACAACATTAAAATAACCCAAGGCTGGTATTAGGCCTTGGTAAACACTTAGCAGAAGACAATTCATCATATATTTCCCCTAGTTTTTTTTAATTATTTGATAGTATATTTATTTTAATTATTTGATTGTATATTTATTTTAATGATTTGATTGTATATTTATTTTAATTATTTGATAGTATATTTATTTTAATTATTTGATTGTATATTTATTTTAATGATTTGATTGTATATTTATTTTAATTATTTGATAGTATATTTATTTTAATTATTTGATTGTATATTTATTTTAATTATTTGATAGTATATTTATTTTAATTATTTGATTGTATATTTATTTTAATGATTTGATTGTATATTTATTTTAATTATTTGATAGTATATTTATTTTAATTATTTGATTGTATATTTATTTTAATGATTTGATTGTATATTTATTTTAATTATTTGATAGTATATTTATTTTAATTATTTTATTGTATATTTATTTTAATTATTTGATTGTATATTTATTTTAAATATTTGATAGTATACTTATTTTAATTATTTGATAGTATATTTATTTTAATAATTTGATAGTATATTTATTTTAATTATTTGAATGTATATTTATTTTAATTATTTGATTGTATATTTATTTTAATTATTTGATTGTATATTTATTTTAAATATTTGATAGTATACTTATTTTAATTATTTGATAGTATATTTATTTTAATAATTTGATAGTATATTTATTTTAATTATTTGAAAGTTTATTTATTTTAATTATTTGATAGTATATTTATTTTAATTATTTGATAGTTTATTTATTTTAATTATTTGATAGTATATTTATTTTAATTATTTGATAGTTTATTTATTTTAATTATTTGATAGTATATTTATTTTAATTATTTGATAGTTTATTTATTTTAATTATTTGATAGTATATTTATTTTAATTATTTGATAGTTTATTTATTTTAATTATTTGATAGTATATTTATTTTAATTATTTGAATGTATATTTATTTTAATTATTTGACTGTATATTTATTTTAATTATTTGATTGTATATTTATTTTAATTATTTGATTGTATATTTATTTTAATTATTTGATTGTATATTTATTTTAATTATTTGATTGTATATTTATTTTAATTATTTGATTGTATATATATTTTAATTATTTGATAGTACGGTTAACTATAAATTGAATAATAATCAGCTAGGCTAGTACCCAAGTCATCTAGCGATTTTTATTGTCTTTAATTCAGGTGGCCGGTTTACAATGCGTAGGAGGGTGGTGGCAACCCCTGCATGCCACGCGAACCAACAGCTCTGTACACTCACTATATTACCGTTAACGGTTACAAGTTTTTAAGGAAAGTGGAAACCGAAGAACTCGTCAGCAAACCCCTTTAACCAGTGAGGAGATAACTTGTAGTCGTTTACTTACAATTGTTAGTCGTAAGACACGGAAAATGAAATATTAAACTAAATTTTCCTCGATTTGACTAGAATCATTCCATTCGAAAGCGTGAATCACTGCTTAACGGTGCCAGATTCCTACGAAACTTCTAATATGCTGAATAACGAGGTGCAACGGGCGTATGTTTTGGCCAGATTTCGAGTTCTCTACTTCGCCAGCGCCTCACATTGGAAACGTCTCTGCCCTTACAGTGCCGTAAGATACAACAACTTTAATCCAGCCTCCAATTTTTAGTTAAGCGGAGGGGCGAATCCACGGAGGGGCGAATATAAATTATAAATATAATAAATATAATAATATCAAATAATTAAAGTAAATATAATAATATCGAATAATTAAAATAAATATACTATCAATAATTAAAAAAATATATACTACCAAGTAATTAAAATAAATATACAATTAAGTAAATAAAATAAATTTACTATCAAGTATTAAAATAAATATACTATCAAGTATTAAAATAAATATACTATCAAGTATTAAAATTAATATACTATCAAGTAATTAAAATAAATATACAATCAAGTAATTAAAATAAATATACAATCAAGTTATTAAAATAAATATACTATCAAGTATTAAAATAAATATACTATCAAGTAAATAAAATAAATATACAATCAAGTAATTAAAATAAATATACTATCGAAATTATATAATTCGAAAGACCAGGACCATATACTTTTATCAAAATTTAGAACTTTTAATACATGGCGCATATAACATCGCGAAAAAGCGGAGAGATGTACCATTTAAAAATTTTGCTTAATTCAAAGAGCTCCCAATATCAGTATGCCTTGTATACTTAGACGTAAGGAGAGCGTAGGCTTGAGCATGCCTCCATTTGAAACGCGCTTTCCCATAGGACGAAAAGAGTCCGGTGTCGTCGAGGAATTATCGGCTCGTTACAAAAGCATGGGCTAGTACCGGCAGACGACAGATCACAATTGTTTCTCTCCATAATGCTACTCCCCCCCCTCTCCGTTTTTTGACCCTAGACTACCACAACTTGCAAAACCCGTCGCCAGAGCATATTTAACAATCGCCCAGCGTAGATTTTGGAAATGGGGCGTCCCTGTACGAAGTACTATAATTAGTCCATGTAAGAATCCATCCCGGTTTTCCGAGAAGTGTTTACGAGACGACCCGGCGAAATTCCTATCATTGAACACGCGATAAAACGGGCGATGCCAAGTCAATTTTCGTTCACCCCCATCCAGCTAGTAAAAGAAAGCGAGAGGAGATTGACAAGGTGTTTGATGAGTTGTTGGATTAAGATACTGAACCCAGGGTCTCGCCTTGGGCAGTTGGGCTGCGCCTATTGTACTAGCGAGCAGGCCGGATGGTACCAAACGGCTTTGCATTAACTTTAAGGGTATAAACGGGGTAACGGAGTCTGACTGTTACCCCATGGCTTCGTTCCCAAATATTTTGGCGTATCTGGTAAACGGAAAGTATTTCACCACGTTTGACCTTTCGAAAAGCTTTTATCAAGTCAATGTACGGGAGTGTGACAGACCGAAGACCGCCTTCGTCTGTCATTGGGGGCTTTTTCAATTCAAAAATATACCTTTTGGAATGAAAAACGCACCGAGCACGTTCATGCGTTTGGTGTTTACCGTTTTAGCTCCTTACAAATGGAAATTTGATTTGGGATTTTACGACGATTTCGTCGTATATTCCGAATCATTTGAGGATCATTTGATTAACATTCGAATGGTTCTAGAGCGTATAGCCGAAGCGGGATTAACAGTTAACCCGGACAAGGTGCAACTCTGCGCCGACGAGGTCTCGCTTCTGGCCTATAAGGTCAGACCAAATATGGCGGGAACTGCCAGACCATTGTATGATTTACTGAAAAATGATGCAAAATGGCCATACGAATGCTATACGGGAACTAAGTAGGCAGGTTAAAAACACGGTGGAGTGGGCGCTCCCGGATTTAAATGGGAATTTTCTCATTAAATGCGATGCGAGTTTAAAGGGCTTAGGCGCTGTGTTAGAGCAGAAAGGCGGGAAAGGGATGACCCCTATATCTTAATAGATATTATAAAATATATCTATTCACCTGTATTCCCATCTTAAAGTTCCGTTTCGAAATTTGTACGTTTATTGGTACAAGATATTCCCTCGCATCGCCTACAAATTGAGGAACAGATGAAACCAATCTTTCGGCATTTAAATTTCAAATCGCGGACGATATGCATTTACAAGAGATCATCTGAAGAATCTCGGCCGGTGCCGGTTCCAGAGTGGATATAATGGGATGGAGTTTATTTTCGTGAATGTCTTCAAGCGCGAATTCAATTGTAGTGTTAACAATAAGGGTATCGGCATCTTTTTTCGCTTGCTTTACTGTGAATCCGTGTTCCAGGAACTTGATTAATAAGTTCTCAATAAAAGACTGCTTGTTTCGAGGATTTTTTAGGAATGTTTCTCGAGATGTCGATACTTGAATATTGTCCTCTATTTTCATATCAGGAGGCATACTTTTAGAATATCTCCTACGTTGTTCCTCACCTTATGTCGTTAGTGTTTCTTGGTATCCAACAAAAACTATAGTTGCATTAGCACCATAATGTTTTTTTTTAACAAATTCTACAAAAAGGGAAATAACTTCACCATAAGTGCATGGACGAGGCCACACTACTCGGTGAAGTAGAAACCCACCATCTACGAATAAATGATTGAAATCCAAGTTCGATTGTTTTGACGTACTATTTTCTTCAAGTATGTTGGCTAAACGAAATTTCGTCAAAGAGTGCCGGGGCGATTGGTGACAGCTCAAATTGAAGATATTTATCTAAAATTGCACAGCGTTGTAAGGCACTGGCAATTCTACCGAAATGTTGCCGTGGGTTCACAATTATCTCGTCTTCGTCAAATCGAACGGAATTTTTCATCGCTGCTTGTGGTTTTACTTTGTCAATTCTTCGTAGTTACTTAAAAAACGTCTTTCCTACTATGTGCTTTACGGATTCACTATCTACTTCTAAAGCTGAATCACTATTTATTGTAGTATCTGCGATTAAACCTGAAGCAACAGACACCAGGGAAGACTATCTTAAATGGCGAGTGGTCTCTTAACCATCCATAAAGTTTCGACGTGTAGTTCATATGTAGTTGCAGTGATTAAATGGCCCGTTGCTATTTACCCCCGATTTTCGGTGGTAAATAGCCTGTATCTATTTACCACCGAAAATCGAGGGTAAATAGCGCAACCGCGCGGCCATTGCTATTTGCCACCGAAATTCGGGGGTAAATATGCTCGATCGCGCTGCCACGACTATTTGCCACCGAAAGTCGCGGCTCGGGAATTTCGGTGGCATATAGCAACCGCCGCGCGATCGAGTCTATTTGGCACCGAAAATCGGGGGTGTTTGATTTTCGGTGGCCAATAGTCTAACCGCGCGACCAAAGCTATTTCCCACCGACACGAACCGAGCCCCGACTTTCGGTGGCAAATAGTCTCACCAATGAAGGAGGCTATTTTCCACCCTAAATATGAAGTTTTTTCGTTTCGGTGCTAAAAAGCCTTTGCCGCGCGTACCGTGCTATTTGCCCCCGAAAGTCGGGCTTACATTTTAATGCTAAATACAGAAATCCGCTTTAATAATACGATTATTGTTAATTTCAGTTTATTATATATGTACGGTTTTGTTAATTTCTGGCTACTAGTAGCGTCGGTTTATAAGGAAATTAAAGTAGGGGTCGTCTCTAAAGAAAAACATGCTTCATGCTCTTAATAAATATAAACAAACAGGGACATCATTTCTGTAATACGCCAGATTTTTAAATGTTTATCATTCGACATTGTCCATTATTCAGGGGCTGTTCATATAGACCAAAAGGTTACAATAAATTTTTGATAAAATTATCTATGTCAGCTTATTTTATTTTGAAATAAGTGTTTTGAAGGTGGAAATTCTCAATTTTCTTATGTAGTCAATTTGGGGTAATCTTTAAAGATTTAGTTGTCGCTGTTGGTAGTATCTGTTATCCTTAAGAAAGGGTTGGATTGAAATATGACCAATTGAGATCAAAAACTAACCTATCAAATCTTGATTAAAATTCGATGAACTTTGGTTAATATTATAAACTTTTCATCACGGCTTGGTTCTTCGATTTAAAAAAACACATCTTGCGTACGAGGAAACTTTTAGCTTTGTGTTAATTTGTTGCGGGTCAAAACCTATTTTTCCTGTACTAAATGATGACCTACAAGAATGGCAAATCTAATTTCATTTAATTTATATTTAAATTTATAAAACCGATTGTCTGTTTTAAAAGTTACGTTTTTAAAACGACTGTGGCATCGTTAATTAAAGAAAAAATGCAATGGTGATATGAACTTTCTAAAATATAAAAAATTTTACAAATTACTATTCAAATCGAATACGTAGAAAACCATTACATTCGATACACCTCGAAAAGAGTAGAATGTGCAATAACACCGAAACATTATGTTTATATAAAACTTACGATGCAATGAATTAGACGAACTGATTTTGTTCGGCCATTAATTTCTAAAGCTCATTGTTGTGTTTACTTCTGAAATGCATTTGTATATAAAATGAAGCAAAAAAGTAAATTTTGAAAATAATGATCTTTTCACCCGTAGTTTCGTTGAGAATTTAGAGGTGAAATTTCCTAGACTAAAACGTGAATAGTAATCAATCCATCTCTAAGGAACCACACAGGCCTAACTCAACTCGTGACTTGTGAAGCCAATAACCTTTACTGTACATCTTTAACTGACATTATTAAGCCTGCTCAAATATATTAAAAAAAGATCTACATTAAGAAATAAAGTCCAGCCAAATTGAATCGCTTCGTAAAAAGTCTTCCGGGCTTGTGCTAGTGGGATAAGGCTTGATATGATTCATTAGAAAATACCCCTTTCTTCATTTCGAGCGCATTTTATTAAAAGAAAGATAGGTTTAGAAATTTGATTCTGTTTTCTAACAAACACTGAAATACGAAATTACCTCGAATATCAATTGGTGACTAGTGTTCAATTCTAAAACCAACTTATAAATTGCCAAATCGTTTATAATAATTTCAGTTTCTGCCCTTTATGAATAGCCCAGCTCACACTAACATTGTAAGCCATTCGGTCTCAGACACTCTCTTATCATCGCCGTCAAAGTGAGATTCTGAGAGCGTGTCTGTTTAAAAGGGTAAAAAGTTTCCGTTGGAGGCCCTTATACGAGGGTATGACGTCAAGTGTACGACACACAAAGATATCGGAACTTAATTTATACGCCGGTGATTTAAGAAATATAAAACATCACGAATTATTGCGTAAGTAAAAACCATTTTATTTAAAATCAAAAAAGGCCGACTGGTTTCGGCATTGTTAGTGCCATTATCAAGATTAAATATGTGTCACTCTTACATCGTTTATATAAAAATCTCTGCAGGGTATATTGATTTATATATTTTTCTTAAAACATTAAAAAATTCAAATACGGACCTTCGTCAAAATTCATAAGTTGTTTTTCGCGTTTACAAATTTCAATACTTTAGCGTGTGTTTATTTGAGCGTATGTTTTGGGTTGGGCAATAATTTTAAATATTTAACCAAAACCTGGATAAATCAGGGAAATTAATGTTCCAAATGTTGTATGAAGTTTATCATCTAATCGTTTTTTTTACATTTCTTTTGTTTTCTCCGATATATGATTGCCTACATTCTTTACATGGTATTTCATAAATTCTTTGTTTACATTTATGTAAATCCTTTACGTTATAAATTTAATTTTTTAATTGATTTTGTGGTTTAAAAGCGACTTGTATATTACATTTTTGAAGGAAGTTTGATATTTGGTCCGATACATTACCCATTGGGGAATATTATTTCTCTTAAATGATGAAATTGGTAGTAGGTTCGTTTTTCTTTCATATGTTTTTTTTAATTAAAATTGTTAAAAAAATATTGTCTTTCACTAAAATTATAGCCACAACTAGATGCTTTATTTGTTATAAGTAATTAAGTTCATTAATTACATCTTAAAATCGCTACATATTCTAAAGGCTCTATAAATTAGAACTTTATATAAACCCATTTTTTGTGAATAAGGGTGAAAAGACTTTTTGTGTGGGAATAAACTTACCCTAAAAGGTTTCCTATAAACATTTGATTTTAAACGATTTCAATCCTTAACTTCAGTTATTAAAACGTCAAGAAAATTAAATTTCCGCTCGGCTTCTATTCGAGAACAAAATAATTTTTTGTAACCTTTTGGTCTATATGAATATCCCTTAAATAATGGACAATACCGAGTGATAGACATTTATAAATCTTTCAAATTAACGAAAAAGGCTCTTATGTGGTAAGGTTTTAAAAATTTCATGATATTTTTTCGTGAGAGACGACCCCTGCCGGAACAAGCCGAGGCTCTGAGCAGCCATAAGTTTCAAATAATCTAATTAGCCTGAAAGTAGACGGACAGCGGATTTACAGTAGCAATTGAAGATGCAATAATAAGCCAAAATTGTAGAACTGACTAAACAAACCGCTTCTCTTTTTTGTTACTGACGTTATAGATACTGATCAATTTTGTAACTCATGTTTTACACTTTCATATCAGTGAAGGAAAAAGTGGACGCCTCTGAATTTTTGTACCCATCGTTATTCACTCGCTTGAGGAAAATTCAATCTTGTTCATCCTGTGGATCTTTGTTCTTCAATAAACGCTTTGTGGTGAATCGTTGATGATGACTGAAAAGCGTATATTGCTTCTAGCAATCCAATGACGTTCCTCTATGTGCTTGTATCTTTTCTACGTCAGAAGCAACTATATATTTAGTCTATGAACATGGCAATGGACGTAAGGGCAAGGATTATGTGCTTTCTAAATTCTAATGATCCTGACATTTTTAATATCTTCCGAGTTATTAGATAGAATCACACTAGACGATATTATTTTGAATATCTTTGGAGCTATATTGCGCATTTCGAGGCAGAAATTTTACGTTATTTTTAATAACGGGATCGTCGAGACACAATATGTGAATCAATTATTTGAAAATTCCTTTTATGAATTTGATTTGGAAAAGAGGAATTCGCGAACTATTTTAAGGTTAATTCGATTCAAATAATCGATTGGTATTCCATATTATTATTTGGAGTAGCCAACCAACTTGTATTGATTATTTTTTTCCGTGTTCTAATTTGTATGTAATTTCACAATGGATTAACAGGAATGAATTTTTTTATACGTACTTAAGGTTTTGTATCATCGGGAAAGAAAATTTATTCACCGGCCCTTGGGCATTTTTATAAATGCTGTAATTGCAGAGCAAACGAGTACTTACAAAAAAGATAAGGGAACTTCGAAAGAATATTAAATAAAATAATGCTTACTAATGAATCATTATTCTCCATCATTTCCTCTCATCAATTTTTGAAACATTTATCCTGAAACTCAAGGTTTCTTAATATCGGCTCTTACGTATATATTAAAAGTGTGTTACATTTACAAATATCACAATGTATAAAGAGCATTTTCTGGTAAGCTACCAAATATTCTTGTTAAATTGCCAAGTTAAGCCCATTGTAAATTTTCACAAAAATTTGGTTTCGGAAGGGCGGACACCTATTTGAAAAACACCCGAAAAACAGTATACATACAACCAAACCATTTGGGGGATACGTGACCCTTCTGCCCCGCCCCCCTCGGCTATACCACTGGACGAGTATAGCTCATTTTCAATCCATAAGCAGCAACGATTAAAAAATATTATATGGGGCCCGGGTTATTTTTTATTATAAAATTGAGATAACTCAAAACTTGAAAAGGAAAATGTATCATTCTAAATCATTTTAAATATGTAAAATCTTTATTATAAATAACATTTAAAATAGTGTTGTTTCATTTATCCGACTTGGCAATGAATTCATTGGTAATAAAATCTCAATCGTTCGCTCTATCATTGAGCCTTACTTGGCCACCTGCATTTCGAAGGTATAAATGGAGTCTTTTCAGAGCACAAACTGATTTTTCGGATGTGGCAGCTTCTATTAGAATCGTTGGCAGTATTCGCGGTAGTTTTGTTGACTAAGGGAGCTCTTGCTAGAGCTTAATGGCGTCTTCTATATAACGGCGTTTCCTGGGGCTACTACATGTTTCTGTGTAGCAAAATCTGATCCATAAAAATCACAGACAGTTTCCACTTTCCGCTTACGTATTTTTATGCCCACGCACAATTGGTTTAATATTTTCAAGGTTATCCATCATCGCCTTGGTCCAATATAAATACTTTCTGTACGCGTCTTTAGCTGTATATGAAAAGTTGCTAGTGCACTATCCGCGTCATTTCGCTTAGCAATTATTTTGTTCGCCGTTGATTTTCCGGAATTATCAAATAAAAATAAATAAATAATTATCTCGTTTCATGAAATTTTTCCCTTTGAACCATGTACAACATGATTTTCTTACTTCATATTGAGATTATCTGCTATATAGTGCCTATACTAATCCACAAATCTTTCAATCTATTTCTTTTGTAATTTGGTATTTAAAATATCGACTCTCTCAAATCAGTACTTTTAAAACGCATACTGTCAAGCAAAGTAGAATAATCTACTTCCAGTACTTTTATAACGCAACATCTTTTGGGACAAAATGATCGCGAGTTTCTCCGTTGAAAATATGTAAACGGGATGGAATAGTTTGCTTAAAGTTTACGAAAAATATTAATTATCTTTACAGAAGCTCTAACGAGAGTTATAAGATCCTTAGCAGTGCCCAAAATATTTCTGACTCGACTAATTTTTCCATTTGCTAGGGTAGAATGTGGCCACTTCGAACATATTTCACAAATCCGTTGATAACATAGTTGTTTGTAATCCTAGAAAAAATGCATGGTATTATCAAGAATGTATTTATTTATATTTAGGAAGAATGATTATGTTGCGACAATCGCCGGGCACGTTGAACGCCTTTCCCCGTCTCGCGCGGGGGGGGGGGAGACAAAACGTCACCGGCGTTTGATTACCATCGCATTGGGTGACGTAAATTTTAAGCAGCCAATGAAATACCAGGACTATTCGTTTTATTTTAGCGGAGGAGCGTACTGGGGGGACCAACGGGTGGATTGAGAGAAAGGTTGGAAAACGTCTCGACATATTCATTCTCCCTGAGTATAAATCAATACATTCTTGGTATTATTATATTATATTTTATTATAATATTATATTAATAATGATATTGAATAGTATATGTATGAACATCATCACAAACAAAGTTAGCCAAATTTTAAAGAAACTCAATTGAAATCAAATAATAATAAATAATAATAATCCAATAGGCTAATACCTCAGGCCTACATGTAAGTCATCAAGCGTGTTACAATGCATTATTTTTGCAGTTTCATTTGAGATTACAATGCGCATTATTTTTGCAGTTTAATTTGAGATTACAATGTGCATTATTTTTGCAGTTTAATTTGAGATTACAATGTGCATTATTTTTGCAGTTTAATTTGAGATTACAATGTGCATTATTTTTGCAGTTTAATTTGAGATCACAATGTGCATTAGTTTGCAGTTTAATTTGAGATTACAATGTGCATTATTTTTGCAGTTTAATTTGAGATTACAATGTGCATTATTTTTGCAGTTTAATTTGAGATCACAATGTGCATTAGTTTGCAGTTTAATTTGAGATTACAATGTGCATTATTTTTGCAGTTTAATTTGAGATTACAATGTGCATTATTTTGGCAGTTTAATTTGAGATTACAATGTGCATTATTTTTGCAGTTTAATTTGAGATTACAATGTGCATTATTTTTGCAGTTTAAATTGAGATTACAATGTGCATTATTTTTGCAGTTTAAATTGAGTCGAACATGCATTATTTTGCAGTTTAGTTTTGAGATTACAATGTGCATTATTTTGCAGTTTAATTTGAGATTACAATGTGCATTATTTTTGCAGTTTAATTTGAGATTACAATGTGCATTATTTTTGCAGTTTAAATTGAGATTACAATGTGCATTATTTTTGCAGTTTAAATTGAGATTACCATGTGCATTATTTTTGCAGTTTAAATTGAGTCGAACATGCATTATTTTTGCAGTTTCAATTGAGTCGAACATTCAACTTAAGTAGTTTTGTAAAAAAAACTTTTGTCCCAGTAACAAAAACACCCTGTACTTGAAACACAGGTAATTTTAGTAAGGAAATATTTCTAATGATATTATAAACGTTATATTTTTTATTGAATTCGTATTTCCTCTTAGCAATTAAATCTCACGTATAAGAAATAAAATGACTAAAAATAGTTAAAGAGTACTTTTTTATCAATTAGAATTTTGCTGAAAGGTAAAATAACCTGTTTTTATAACCTATGACGTCAATTTATTGTATTTCTTTTAAGTGTTTTTAGACCAGTACAAAGCCGGGATTTGAGCTTTCAGTTTTTTAAATGTGACTTTCATTTGAAATTTTCGGACAATCTATTTGATCTTGCTCTGAATGCAACGTCTTGTTCCCGGAATGGAAGCCAGTGCCACCCTAGCGTTGTCGTTGTTCACCGCAGTTGTATTTCTTTTGGTGTATTTGTTCAAAAGCGTAAACAGTAAAGAGAAAAACAATGCCGAAATAGCCAGCATGAAAACTCTTCCTTTCTTGGGACACTTGCATTATTTCTTCAAACCGGCGAGAGAGGGCGCTGATAAAATGACAAGTAAGTGCAATTGATTTAACAAAAAATTCAAAACTGATTTTTACAAACGAGCATGATGAGATTTATTCGCTTTCTCTGACAAGCAGACTACCCGAGGTGGTTATCTCCGATTTGGTTCAAACTCGGGTGGTAAGTAGACGTTCGTGTAAATTGAAAATCCCTAAAAGGGTGGACAAGAATGGGCTTTCATTTTGCCATGGCAATCAAAAATGTTTTTCACAACTTAAAAACTGATTTTCTCTATGAAAATTAACATGGTATAAATCGAAGATTTTAAGGGTCCCCCCTAACAAAAAAAAATTAAAACAGGTTCATCAATTAAATATATAATACAGATCATGGCTAAATCTGGTACATTTGGACCAATATACGTCAATTTTGGTAAATATGAGTAAATATACATATATTGGGTAAATACGAGTAATCAGTTTTTAAGTTGTGAAAAACATTTTTGGTTGCCATCGCAAAACGAAAGCCCATTCTTGTCCACCCTTTTAGGGATTTAATATACTTACCACCCGAGTTTGAACAAAATTGGAGATAAACACCTCGGGTAGTCTCCTTGTGAGTCAATTGTAATTCTGCGAGTGTAATGATAAAGGGATGAGGGCTATTTTATATTTCTCATAAGGAGCCAGGCACATAGGTACTTCGATGCATTAAACATTCTCTTAATAACTTCTTTTTTCTCAGTTTTGGAATGAAGCTAACTTATTTGGTTCGATAGTTGTCATTTTGAGCGGTTAGATTTAGTTAAAATTATAATTACGTAAGCACTTAATTTATTTTCCCAAATGAGCTTTAAAGAGAGAAGCACCGTTTTCTTTTCCCAAGCTAGCGTCAAAAGAGAAAAGTGACGTTTTATTTTCACAAATAGAGAACAGATTTTGTTTCTCATACAAAGTATTTTTACTTTCATTTAAAATACTTCATTCGTGATTTTAAACAGCTGCGTTGCACGTCTTTACTGCAATGGCCAATCTATTCAAGGATGAAGATATGTTCTATATAAAGATGGCGCATAAGAAGTTGCTTATTCTAACCACAGCTGAGAGTGCTGAGGTTTGATTTACTACTTTTTTCTCTAATTTTTTTCATCACTGAAACTTTTTAATATATCAAAATTCGAACAAGATATTATACATAGCAATTTGCATCTGGATGAGGCTTATATTTAAATACCTATAATAATTTTCCCACCCATCCTTCTGATTTCACAATAATTAATAATAATACCAATATTTATTACTTTTGGTCATGTGATATAAATTTCTGTAATTTAAATGTTTTTTAAACATTTATGAGTAGTTTTTGTTTCCGGTCAGCAGCAGTAACATTTTGTGGCACACGTTTACAAAAATTCAACATGTTTTACAAACTTGAGTGAAAAACTGCGTTCGTCCACCAAACTTAGACAAAATTTTAGCTGAATAAATTTGTACGAATATAGACTTTTTTATATTTAAATATTTAACAATTCACATCGTTATGCAAATAAATAATATTGAAGTTCATAATGTTTGAAACTTTATTCAGTGTGAGGCACTACTCAGCTCATTTGAGATATATTTTTCATTTTGAGCAAATGAGCGGAAAATAATTGTCTTCAAAAAGAAAGAATAGGCAATGAGGCGAAGTGCAATTCCGTCACTTTAATGATCGCTTACTCTGGCACGAACGTTAGTGAATTCCAAGATAGCTATCTCATTTGAGCGCTTAAAGAGACAAGCGCATATTTCGTTTCTTAGTTTGAGCTTATATCTTGGTAGGGATTAAGAACTGAGTGGCGCTTCAAGCAAAATGCCCATCAGTGTCTTTGAGATTTCCATGGAATTCAAAATGTAAAGGTAAGGCGTCATACTAAGAGCCTAGATCAAAATTACTCTGCTACCATTTAGGAGAATGGTTATATTACATTACGTTAAAAGTGGCGCTTAACAATAATTCTGATTCAATAAGAATTCCGTTTTCTTTGCAGGTACTGTTAACCAACCGAGAAGAACTAGACAAGTCCGAATTCTATGATCCTCTAAAAACCACAGTTGGAAATAGTATATTTGTCTCAAAGTATGAAAAACGTTATTACGGGAAATAATATACTTTAGGAAAGTCCAAGGAGCTATTGCACTCAAAGAAATGGGCGAAACTCAAACCATGCCGAATTTAAGAGGAATTGGGGTTTTTTTAGCTAATGGAAGACAGATTGGAAAAAAGACCTTGTAAAATTGATTTAGGAAAGCCTGATTAGTTTCAATAAACTTCTTAAGCCGCGTTCACACATACCCTCTGCAACGTTGCGAGTGCTCCCGCAACGTTTGTATCTTGTCGTGTGAATAGTTACCGTTGCGTGTCCAAGCGTTTCAGATCGCTTCGGCTGATACGCTTCGTCGACCATTTTGGTAGCGATTCGTGACGTCATCGAGTCGGTTTTTGTGAGCCATGAGCCTTTTTTTACAAAAAATCGTCAATCGTGAATTTTTTTGGGCCTAATATAATTTTTATGTCTTTTTTAGAAGAAATTGTCTCGCAAAAAAATACACCTACTGATGATTAAAGAGTTACGAAAATGTCATTGATTAATATATTGCGGATTTATTATACAGTGTAAAAGGGATCAATGGCTCGTCGGCAAAATATCAATGTCTTAAAACCACGCTCCCGGTTTAATTCCCAACCAATTAATAATTTTAACTAAAAAATAAACCTTCCTTCTTATCATTGATTAACCGAGTAAATGAGAGTTGGTGGCTCAGCGGTAAAACATCCGTCTACTAACAATACACCCGCGGTTCGATTCGTAGTTTCGATCGCATTTTATATTAAAATTAGAATAATTGATTAAGTTTATTTATAAATACTAAAAATGTATTAGTATAAATTGAAGTTAATAACTTTATTGAAACCTAAAGAACTTTCGCCGAATCTGTTTCCGAAATACGTCGCAGCTTAACAAGCATCGGTGGCTCTGTTGTAGAACGCCCAACTGTCATGCAGGAGAGCTCGTGTTCGAAACCTGCGCGATGCGATCGCAAACACACGTACGGTTCGCTTGCGAATTTTCGCGCACGCGCCCATGCGCCATGACTTCCATTCTATTTAAGTCACGCGACGCGACGCGATTTGCTAGCGAAATTTCGCGCGCGAAGGCTATGTGTGCATCCGTCTTAAGACTAAATCCTGGTTCACACGATGCGATTTAGTCGTACGCGACGGGCAGCTTTGGTACTTTTAAAAGTGGGAGTAAACGGGAGACATTCCTTAGGAAAAATTCTAAGTTTCTTCCACGCGACGAAATTATATTTTAGCATACGGACCGGGGCTTTTCCCTCTTCTTTCGACGGGTTTATGCTAGCATAAACATAAAATGTCCAAAATAAATGGTCAAAATGGGAATTTATATTTCTTTAGGGAGCATGTTTCTGGTATAAGAAAATAGTTGAATGATGCAATTTATTCTCTATTTGGAGGCTACGACTTGTTTCATTTATGGTCATTGCTTTCTTCTTTGCTATCGACGCGTTGTGTGAACGAAATTCTGGTGCGACCGCGTTCTGAATCGCGTACGATAAAATCGCATCGTGTGAGCCAAGCTTTATACCGGGAACAGTCATTTGGTAGAAACCCAGCCATGTGGACGTTGAGAAGTTTAGCGTAACCCTCAGTACTCGATCCTTCACAGTCGTCAAAAATGCGTCATGTACAATAACATATCGCAAAAGAAAACTATACTACATGATCTACATCCAATGACAACAAAAAGTGGGCGCTTTTGGAAAAACCTTTTCCTTAATTCTAAGAAACTGCGTACTAAGCGATTACACTTTAGCCGCGTTCACACATACCCTCTGCAACGTTGCGAATGTTTTGAAACGTCACTCAAATGCGTGAGCAGATGAATTCCTAATTATATTGTTATACTACGCATGCCCAATCTTCTTCAAAACTCATTGTCAAACGAACGTTTGAACAAACAGATTTCCAAACGCTACGCGCCGCAGCGAGACCGAATCGAGGAAAAATGTTTTCGATGGTACGTGTGAACGTGGCTTTATACGATTTATAATGTGCTTCACGAAATTATTCAAACTTCGCGGTGAAACACGTGTTTAGATGGTTAAAAAAGTACAAATGAGGTTAAAGAACTTATATTTCTGACGAAGTTTAATGCTGAATCGGCGCCGAGTGTTAGTTTACAACGTCACAAACAAAAATTATGACGGGCAACGACGCCCGTTCCTAAGAAATGATCAGAGCACCCAGCCTTCCTGTTATTTTCCTAGTGTCTACATATATAATTTCGTTTTGATTAGAAGTGTTACAAGTGTATTGGACAACATTTCCAATCAAATATTGGACGAAAAGTGTTCAATACACCGTGGAAGCCTTGGTGTCTTTCGTCTTATGGGTACAGTAAAACGATATTCAATCATGTGCAATTATTTTTTAAATTCATCATAATTTTAAAATTATAGAAAGCTTTTAAGATTAGAATAGAAGTAAAATTGCTTTGACTATCAAAAAGCTTTGATATTTGTTTATTTGTCACCTTAAATGTTGCGCAGTTCTATCAAGCTACGGACGATCTAATTTTTTTAAATAATCAACTCATGTGATCAGGTATATATGAAAGTGGCAATCAGAGTTGGGCAAAACTCGGAGTGAATTTTTGCGAGCGGTTTTCCCCCACACCTTTCTCACTCCACTCCCAAATAAAAAACTCCACTCGTGAGAGTGGAGTTTTCACTTTTTCGACAACCGCCGAGTGATGTCGCGGGAAAAGAGTGAAGGTGGTCAAGGTCAGCTCTTTCACTCTTATCGATTTTCAAGACTATTAAAAGAAGGGGGGAAATTCGAATTTAAATTTAAATTAATGACATTACTGGAGTGCGTGGTGCCATCTATTGACGGGAAGGGAGGCTAAAATATACTTTTTGGAACGAATTCAAATTTCCCGACTTAAATTTAAGGTTTTCCGCAAAGAATATGAGTGAAATTAGTGACCTTGACTAATCTCACTCTTTGAAGAAGAGTGCACTCGGCGAGTGTCGAAAAGCGAATGTGGGAAAGAGTTTTTATTTGTATTTAGTTCCACTCTCACTCTTGAGGGAGAGTGAATCTCTCAAAATCACTAGCGATTTTGCCCATGTCTGGTGGCAATATACCATCCAACTCTTGTTCTATCATCATACACTTTTTAACAAAATTTATTATCCTATATTGTTTTCACACCGTCTACAGATGGCGTGAGTGTCATGAACCAAATTTCCAGCCGATGGTTTAAAGTATAAAAAGATGGGTTTAAAATATTTACATTCCCTTTAGTGGCTTAGAGAAGGGGAACCAGGAAAGCCGGGCCCCGAAATGTATCAATGTAGGAACATTTCTTTCACGAAATAATTCACTGAATGGTCGTGATTTTATTTAGAGGGGACGAAGACAACATGAAAAGGAGAAGCATTCTGGGTGAAGTCTTCCACAACAAGAACTTGTCTGCGCTGGATCAAAACATGCAACGGCACGCGTTGTTTGTAATAGATCAAATAAATCAACTGGACGACCATTCAAAAGTGGACATGAGCGAGCTCGTTACCAAATTCACGTTTAAGAACGCATTGGGTTAGTATTTATTGAAGCGTTTCAACTAAAGAAATCCCCGCAAAAGTCGTATGCATAAAATGGGCCATGGATTTGAATAAAACATAAACCGTCATTAGATCCACCGGTGATCTGTGGATCTTAAACTTCCGTCTGTGATCTCAAAAATTCTAAAGTTTAAAGCAAATCACTCTATGGGAACCTTTACTTTATTTGATGAAAACTCACTGCTCCTACGTTATTACGTCGTTGAATGTCTCATTCGCCCAAGACGATGTAGCAGACGACGATATAACAAAAGGAAAGTGAGTCTTCACCAAATAAAGGAAAGGTTATTTATTCCCACTGACCTTCTCGATCGGTCTATTCCTCCGCTATATTTTCTGCGGACGTCCTTACGTAGGTTTTTATGAAGAGTGTAGCGTAAGCACGGCAATTCCATGGGTGAACATTGTTCGTACTTCCGGAACCGTTCAAACAACTGATTGGGACTGAGCTATGGCGTTACCAAAACATTCCGATTATTTCAAAACTTATTGTTCGAATAATCTGAAATTTAACTATTGCCTAGTCTAAGAATTATTGCGGAAGAATTTAAGAGAGCTCCGCCTTGGGCTCTTGACGGTATCTGCTCTCGAGCAGGTAGCACTTGAAAAGTTCCGAAAGTTCCGAGCAAATAGTTTGCGTTAGAACGGTTCGATGAATATTTTCGGCGAATAGATTATGCGAGGAATCCTCGGGACTGACGAATAGTTTTCACCTATACTTTATTCAAATGTGTGAGTATTTTACTTGGAACCCTGACACTGTTACTTTTCAACTATTTTAAAGGCGTCGTCAAACCTCCAACGTCGAGAACTTACGACGAATTCATTTGTTGAAATAGAGATGGGATCGTAGACGAAGGTAGCGTTGCTCGTTAAAAGATAAAAATTATTTCGTCAGAATAGGTGTCGGTTGAGGGCCACTAACTTCGGCCTGAACCTTATATTCCTAGCCCATTATCCAATACTAGCAAAGCCTTTATTTAACAAAAATAAACTGCTTTGAATGCTTACTTTTGATTTTACCTATAGTCATCTTGTTTCAAAAAACTAATATCGCTTTTCCACAAATGCCATTGGACGTATCGTGATGGTTACAAATCCTCAGGATATGATGAGCACAAAAATAAAAAAGTGAAACGACGATCGGTGAGGGGTTGGACATTTACCAAAATCCCGTACACTTTGTCTAAAATCGCAAAATCTTTTAACTCTCTCTATGGTAAATTAACATTGAAATCCCAAAATCAATTCAAAAATAATGATAAAATCGCCAAAATCCGCTACGAAATCCCGAAATCCCGTACAAAATAATGGCATGTGTCCAAACCCTCGACGATCGGTTTAAATAGAATAAAAATATGGTTGAAGTGATTTCACACAACGCGACGAATCCGACGATAATATTATCGATGCTAATTTCAATACTAATAAGCTGTTTGAATTTAGATCTCACTTTAAAAGATCAACCCAACGAAAAAGAAATGGAGCAAATGTTGCATCTTTACGAAAGGTACATTTCTTCATACTTAAACAATTAAATGTTTTTCTAAAGTGATCTATATAATATGTTGCTCTTATATTATGTCAAAAAACATGGCATTAAGTTTGTAACGCGCGTGGCAAAATCGGAAATTCCTGTGGTGATTCTAGTACGCGCTTCTACACTTATAAAAGTGAATCACAGTGACGTGAGATTTACTTAAAAACATTAAGGCCACGGTCATTGAGATAAAATTGACTTTATTCTATAATCAGCCTTGGGTCTTGAAGGTCAAATTATAAAAATTGCTATCTCGATTCAGTAAATTATTATGGGATATTACCAATAAAGGAGTTTTAAAAGCGCTGTTTAAAAAAATTACTAAATAATTTAATTTGATTATGTTTTATATATTTTCGTTTCTCTATTTTATAAATTTTAACCTATTTTAAAAGTCTGTTATTGTTAAGGTAAAAGATATTTTAAGGCCTAAAATTTTAAAACTTAGCCAATTGCTTTAATCTGTTGAGTCGCGAAATAACTTTCCAAGGTAACTGCTACATTGTTTTTCGTACTAAATGGGGATTCGTCATTTCGTTTAGCTCTCTGGAAATAATTGGAGCGAGAATTTCAGAGCCTTGGATGCATTCGGACACACTGTTCAATCTGACTCCATTGGCGAAAAAGAACAAATATATCTTCCAATCTATATTTAATCACATAAAGGTAAGGGAATTATGCTGTCTCGCATTATATGAACCTAACGTTAATATGGCCACGATAAAAAAGTGTAATGAAACAATTTTGAATATTGCTGTTGTAAGCCTTTTATTATAATTATTATTATTATTAAATATTTTTATTATTATACGCTAAACCACTGTTTTATTATATATTGGCGTAACGAAAGCACTCAAACCCAAAATTGTAGTTTTTGAAACTCGGTGAACGATTTTCTGAAATCATTTTTAAGCCGCAATGAACGCCACAATGTTGATTCTAAATGTAAATTTAATTTCAGTGGGTCAGAGGGTTTACATATTTTTAAATTAATACTTACAATGTCAGCAGCTCACTTCGCTTCCAATGTCGGACTGAAAATTGATGCATTTTACAATACGTGTGATTTTGCCTGCCATACACTACGTTATTTACTCAGCCTTACAATGTAAAATGTAAAAGATTCTTACATATCATTTTATCATTTTAGAAGTGACTCAAGCGATGTATTGTGTCAGCCGTATTTTTTGTTCCAAAAATGTTTTGAAATATCAATGGGAACTTGCAAAAGTACAGCTTTCAACACACTGACATTAGTAGTATACGAATATAAATACTAACCCCTATAGGATATTTTATATACCTCTAGTTTTACTGAACTTGTAATGTTAAACAGTTTATGAAAGATCTTTAATGATAAAATCATATATTTGTGGTGAAATATTCATTTTCTTATTAAACAGAAAATATCCGAAAGCAATAGCGAAAGAAAAGGTGAAATTGACTATTTGAGCGCTTTGGACAACATACAGAAATTCTCGGAAAAATCTAAATATTGGAACCGATTTGAAGATAAAGTTCACGACCTTTTAAGTGTAATTTTTGCTGTAAGTACACTGACCGCTCTCTAGAAGCTTTCAGTTAAAACTAACGAATAGTTTTATGTCTAGAGTCGGTTCGCGTTATCTTGGTGCATTTCTTCAACCATTTCAGGAAGCTTAAGCACACTTATTTAAAGAATGCGCGTGTGTAATTAGATGCTATTCTTCTAACACTTAAACAATAACAATGGTTAATAATTTCCACGTTTGTATATTAAAGAGGTACTTAGAGGTTTGATTTATTAACAATCAGATGCAGAGTTGAAAGTCCTAGTGATGCATTAGTTGAGGCCGCCTATCACTTACTTGTTAGCGTACTTCTGGCCAATATGGTCGATTTGCAAATTTTACATTAGGACTTCCCATTGCAATTTTCTATAACTTTAACGACAGTTAAGCACAGTCCGATAATTATTTTCTGAAAACTAGGCAATCACTTTTCAAACAGTTAATTTTTTTCGAGACTGATGGAATTGTAATGTACAAATTTCAGGCGTACGACACATCGCGAAACACTTTGGAGTGGGCCATATTCCTAATTGGACATAATCCGCGTGTGCAAGAGAAGATACATCAGGAGCTGACCAATGTCCTGGGATCAGACGAGCAGCAACTCACTTGGGAAAACATCGCCAAACTGAAATACCTTAGATGCGTCGTCAAGGTATCGTTTTCATGTATATTTGAAGCAACTAAATTCTGGCATAGCCAGTTGTTTTAAACTCATTTTCTGCTATTTTTACAACCCCGATTTATTTTCTGCTATGGTCTATTGTTGAAACCCATTTTGTGCTATGAAACATTGTTGTTTGTCGAGAATCATTTTATGCTTTGAGACATTGTTCAAACTAAGGGTATGTTGTTGAAGCTTATTTTCTGCTAGGGTTTATTATCCAACTTAATTTTCTGCTAGAGAATGTTGGTTAGCTCTAGTTTTTGAGATACAGTCATAGTGACTGTTCCAGTCATTATAATGACTTGAATAGTCACTATGACTGTATCTCAAAAAAACAGAGATAACCAACCTTTTTTATTGTCATATTCGTGCTCAGCAGACCAAAATACATTAATATCAGCTAATTCGAAGCCCGAAACATTTTCTTTGTTGTTCAGTGTTATCAATATTCAAGGGCCCGGCGTAAGTTCTGCTACCTGAAAATGCATTTTTATTTTTATTTTTCGTTTTATGAACAATCAAAGGAGGTGTTGAGACTCTTTCCTCCGTCTGCTATTATTGCAAGAAAGTTAAAAGCGGAAATGAAAATTAGTAAGTATAATACGTTAATTTCATATTAATCTCTGGCTTTATGCCATTAAACCAGGACATGTCTCTTCCTAACTGTCAATTAAACAAGGACATGTCTCTTCCTAACGGTCAATTAAACAAGGACATGTCTCTCCCTAACTGTCAATTAAACATAGTAAGTACATGCTCTCTAGTAGACTGGCACAAAATGGTATTTGTTTGGTTTAAAACACTAATGGTACTTCTACCATGGTGCACGCGATTAGATGTTATAAATTGATCAAATATAGTATGTTCACGTCTGTGCAAGTAACCGCAGATATCCTCATCAGTGTCATTCTTCAACACAAATATTAATTTTACAGTATTAGTATTAACTGGCGTGGTAGAGACAGTACGAGCATTTATTTGGGCTACTACGAACTATAACCAACTTATTAAAACTACCTTCCCTGTGGTCATAAATGCTTTGGGATATAAGGATAAGTTCTTAAACCCATTTATTTTATTTCCAGAAGGTAGAAATGTGCCGAAGGGAACCAACGTAGCGGTTTTTATCTCATTCATTCATAAAAACGAACGCCACTTCGCCAACCCAGAATTGTTTCAGCCCGAGAGGTTCGAGTCGGACAACATTCCCCCTTTCGCCTTCATCCCCTTTTCGTACGGACTCCGAAAATGCCTCGGTATTGCACAACTATTTATTCAAACATTTTTCACTTTAGTTTGGTTCAATCCACGATTCAATTATAAAAAGAATTCGCGACTTTTCCTATTCTGTAACGCCTCAGAACTAAATCGAAATAGCTAACCAGTAACCGTTTAAATTATTTTTGGTACCTTCCATTTTCCAAGATGGTGTCGGGCTGTCAATAAAATAGATTTTCTATCGCTCATGTAAAACTATAAACTTAACCTTGAGTGAACTCCATATTAAGTCAATTTCCAAAAGCAACAGATAATTATAATACGTGTCGTTTTCATCTTCAGAGCCGCGTTACCTAGGAGAAACAAACACAAAGAGAACGCAACACTTCAAAAGTCGTGCATTTTCTTGAATACAGTTTTCATTGGTTAGACGCTTTAACGTCGGCTGCCGTCGGAAGGGGAAAAATGCAAAATCTCTTCTCCCTTTCCGTAGAACGTTCAACATATTGAAAGTTGTATACATAACTGCGTAAACGTGTTTAAAAGCTAGCTGCGTTTTTTTTTGCGTGTGTTTGGTAGAGATCGGGCGTAACTGATAAATTAACTGGCAAAATTTCTATTAATCATAAAAATTGCGGTTAACCGTTTATCCATGGATATTATTCATGGATAGAAACGATTTAATATGGGGAAAAAGCCAAAAATAACTGAGTATTTGTTGGATAATTTTTGTTTATGGATATTATCCAAATAAACGGTTAATTTTTATCCAAACGCCGACCTCTAGTGTTTGGTGCTCCAGTTTATTTATCAGTGATTTTTTCTAAGAAATTACCTGGATTTGTAGACCTGATTACTCTATTTTCTCCTTCTAGCTTTCCTTTCAAATTATAAAATTATTTAAAATTCATTTATTTTAATTTGGTAAATAATTTTACAATGAATTACTAATTTTTCCTACGAATTTCAAGTTTGAGCCGAATATTTATGTGATTTTTATATGGTTGTAGCGCCGTCTTTTGGATACAGGATCATGTTGACATTCCTGGCGCACCTCTGTTTCAGATTCAATTTAAAATCAGTGGATCGAGAAGATTCAGTTTTAATGAAAACCCACATGTTACAAAGAGCCCACAAAACGATACTTATGCACGTGAAATCACGGTAATAAATTTCCGAGCGGATTTTCAATCTCGTGATGTTAATTTTTGCAACGTTTTTCCAAAAATGTTTTAAAATGTGTTTGCAAAATTTCAAATTATCTAATGCATATGTTTATAACAATAAAACCACTGCAATACCGCTTTTAAAACACAAATCTAGAAATAATGCTTGAAAATACATTGACATTCATTAGAGGAATAATATATTTTTAAGGTGTTTGGTAAGTAACACTTGTAGCGCAAAGAGTCGATTTATAGTCGGGCTTTGGTAGAACAGTCACTTTTGGGTCCTGGTACAAATGAGGACTCTAAAAGTCTTAAAAGTACCACTGCACTCTAAGAAATCACAGTTCCGACACTGTTCTATTTGAAACTAGCCAGTTATAAATAGAACCGATTTGGGTCTCATTGAGAACTGTACAATGTTCTATCAAGAACATTTTAATGCTCCCTTAAGAAATATTTGTTTTGATCTAGATAGAACAGTTTATAGTTCAATTCAGCCTCGGTTTATTTATAATTTAAATTTTTCTAAAAAAAACCATTTATAAAATTTTAATATATTTAATACTTTGGAAATTGCTTAATATTTTTAGTGGCCATGAAATTTGGTTTTAAGTATCATCTTTAGAACGCTACTCTAAAGTAAGGTGGTAACAATTAGAGATCCTGCTGGTCGCTAAAAACTCCCACGAAAACGCGTCAAAACATTCAAGCAACAGCACCGCCGCTCGGCCGGAAAAAAAAAGTCATTTTCTGCTTATGGCATCGCAAAAGCTTTCTCCCAAACGTAGAGGGGCGCCACCATCGTCAAAAAATAGAGGGTTGCGGGGGGTATTGGGAGTTTCAAATCTCTTTGGGCGCAGGATATATGGTATAAATAGGCCTAATAATTGTTCGCCAATCCGCGTTATTTCGTGTAGCGCAAATAAAGTAAAGAGTATTTAAAAGATGCCGTAAGATCAAGAATGTATTTATTTATAATCCGGGAGAATGAATATGTGGAGACTATCGACGGACACGTTGAGGCCCTAACCCCGTCACGCTAAGGGGGGAAGGGGAAAAGGAGGCGGTCTTATTTTTGGCGTCCTCGCTGCAGCGTTAATCGCGTCGAAAAAACGTAATTTTTAATAGCCAATGAGTTTGCAGTATTATTTGATTTTATTAAATAGGAAGAGCATACCGGGGGCCCCAAATGGGTGGAATTAGAGAAACGCTAAAAATAATCTCGACATATTCATTCTCCCTGATTATAAATAAATACATTCTTGGTAAGATGGTTTTGTATAATAAGCCTTTTCAGTGTACATATAGCTACATATAAGCATAAGCCTATCAACCCTAAGCTTGAATCGAAAGGCAGTGTTGGTTCAAGCAAACGACTGGCGAAAGTACAGCGCTCAATGCACCCGGTGGCGGGAAAGAGAAACGTAACGCGTCCCGCAATGCATGATGCCAGCTGCTTTGGTAAGAGAGAGGTGCGTATAGAGGGAAAGGGGGAAGAAAGAAGCTTCAATTTATCTCTACTAGGTGCCGATACTATCGCCCGACCAGTGGTGGTACAAAGGGCGCTATGCGCGTTTCAAACTTAGAGGTGATAGGCTTATGGTATAAGCCAACGCGAGAAGAAGCTCATAAGCTGGAGGATTTTCTTCTGCTCGGCAGACGATATGCCATTAAAAAACAAAGCGTCTGCGTAACAGACAAAAGTCCGGCAGTTTACGAGCTTCTCGCCTTGGCCACTAGATGGGTCAATGTAAAGTGAAAGGACTGATTCGTACTTTTTTTGCAATAGCCAACAAAATTTGGACGTTCAATAACATCTGATTTAGAGCCAAATCAGTTATTTGTGTTGCGGCGTTTGATAGATCAGCTAGGATAATAAACAAGAAACCACCTTAAGCCTAATTCATCAAGATACTTTTAAAGCCATTGATTCAGGTGACCGGGTTACAATTCATAGGAGGGTGGTGGCAAGCCCTTCATGCCACGCGAGCCAGCAGCTGCCTACACTAATTATTACCGTTAACCGCAACAAGTTTTTATCGGACGGGTATCAAATTAACCTATTCGACGATCTGATTTTTCGTTTCTTTTAGTCACCATTTTCGTTGATTAATCCTAAACGGGCTCTTACGTTTGAACAATCCCATGTAGCACAGCGCTGTCGGGTTAGAAGTCGGTTAAAGGTCGGGTTGTTTTTGCCGACTGAAGCTGTCCATTTTTTAAATTTTGGTTAAAGTGGTCCTTAAGCAGACGGCCATTTCAACACCCCCATTTTAATGTTAGTGCCGACTATTTACCAACGCTGATTAAGCTGACGTTTTGTAGTGGTTATTACCGAATTTAATCTAAATTTCGGTTTAAACAACCTTAAATAAAGTAGACTCAATTTGTGGATATTTTTACGGACCGTCTCGTTTCAATTAATGGGTTGTTATGTGCTGGCTCTTTACCAATACAACGCTGATTAAGAAAACCATTTGAAAGTCGGCATTCACAACCCTTATTTTTATAGTACGAGATGTCGACTCAAGCCACCATCTACCGACCTCAAGTGAATCGGTCTAAGGTCGGTGAAATTAATTAGCATACGGCTAAGCAATGTACGACTGATCTTGTGGACGTTTTTACCGACCTTCCCGTTTTATATTTGTTGTATGTGCCGGCTGTTTACCAACACTGTTTTGAATGACCATTTCAAAGTCGTCATTAACGACCCTTACTTTGATATATTTCGTGTTAAACAACTATCTACCGGCAGCCAACGTAAAATAAATGTACCTCAAATTTGTATTATCAACTGATTTGCTGAAAGGCAATAGTCGACTCAATTTATTTAACCGACTGTATGCGAGTGGCTAAAATAAGATAAAGGGTATTCTATTTGGGTAAACGTAAATTTTCCACCCATATAGCTAGACAGGTCAGCCATTTATTATATCCTAAATAAAAAAAAACTAGATTTGAAGAACCTGCACATGCCACGAGATGACACTCTTTTCAAAATCGTTCTCCCCGTCGGCTTTCTACCATTTTGAAACTACCGTGATGTCGTTCAATCCCCCGTCGCCAGATCGGCGCCAAATAGAGGTCGATATGGGAAACTATGTTTTCATCTCTCTTTTTGGGGGGTATCTTGTTTTCACGTTGTTAAAACCACCAATAAGGCTTTTCAGTTTGCTTAGTGCCACGTAGCGGCTAAATCGATAAGTCTATTCTCGAGCGAAATGAGTCTTGGTGGCGTAAAGGTGCTAGCTTCTCCGAGGTAGTGCCTAGGATCTATCGTCTGCGACAGACAAATAAAAAAGCCATAAGAACGTTTTTCTTCAATAAACTTATCAAAATACAAGCAAACGATTCAAAAATCATTCTATAATGCAAGTATAATTATTTATAATGTGTCACGTTGAAATTATCTACGGATCCAATTGGTTTTATTCCGACTTTCCTCCAAGTGATCCAGAAAAGGTGAATTACACTCTTAAAAATGAGGAGTAAAAAATTGGCTTGTCTCACTGCAACCCAAATTTGGGTTAATAACAACCCAACATTAGTTAATTTTTAAAAATTGGGTAATATTTTATGGGTTGTTTTATTAAACCAAAATTAGGTTAAAAATTTGGGTTGAAATCCATTTAGAAACTCTCATTCGGTTACAAAACTTTCAACAATGGTTAGATTATTTATGGCACGCCAAACAGGACAAAATGAAGTTCATGTCTTGTGAGAATTTTTTTTGTCTTGTGAGAAACGTTTTTCGTCTTAGGAGAAACTTTTTTCGTCTTAGGAGATAACTGGAATTTTCTGGGATAAAATAATTTCGGGCCGCACGGAGAAAGAGAGGGAAGCCGCGTGGAGAGAAAGTCGATAGCCATGGGGCGAGAAAGCGTAGCGCATGCGTTGAAACATTTCTCTCCTCTTGGAGAACTTTTTGGCGTCGCGTCTCGTAAAACTTTTCGCCTGTTGTATAACTTTTTTAAAGTCTCTCCCCTCCCCTCTCTCAAAAATAAGGCGGAAAATTTGAATTTTAGGATTCCTCGTTTCGTACTAAATATTATTCACTTTATATTGGTCTCTTTAGTTGTTCGCGTTTTTACTCCTCACTTTCTAGACCATTGGTGGTTCTCGTGTTTTTGCTCTTGTATTAATTTAAAAGATTAAATATAGTTCTTATAATCAAATCACGATTAATTGTAACAGTTTCATAAATAATTACAAAAAGTACACAAGACCACACCGAAGGTAAGTTAATTCGATGATTAAGTTTACACTCTTGGACGGTTAAAAACGATTAAATCATGATTAAAATGTTTAAATGAACTAAATCGTGATAAAATCAAGTTAGTTATTAATTTGTTTAAATTTCGATGAAGTTGATTATATCTCGATTAAGCGGATTAAATTTCAATTGAGCCGATTAAATCTCGATTAAACCGATTAAATCTGATTAACTCACGATTAATTCTATTGATATACTCCGGCCATACTGAATAGACAGCTATGGGCCTGTTGCAAAAGCCCTAGCGAAAGTGCTAGCCCATAGAATTTAACATATGCGATGCTAGCAAAGCAGACTTTTGGAACAGGTCCTAAGCCTCAGAATCTTTTGACCGACGTCATTCCGCCGCAAGGTGGGCGGAATGGTTTTCAAAAACAATTTTAATTTTGAGATGGAGGAGAACTCGTGACGGAATAACCTAAATTATAAACTACACTAAATAATATCAAAACGCTTCTAGATAGCGAAAAAACACGAAAACCTCAAGTAAATTACATCTTGAGATTAAAAGCAATTAGTAATTAAAATTAGTTGGTGGAATTTAAAATGATTAACATATTACATATTTAAACCAAATGTCCATATTTCGATCAAATATTAAATAGGCTACGTGGTTTCCCAAAATCCGCCTGGTGAAACTCATCAAGAACTTAACATCCTAATCACATTAGTAAGCGAAATTTATCAGACAAAAATTGGCCTGGGGGCTATGCATTTCAGTATCGCACACATTTATACAAAACGTTCATATTTCGAAATAATAGGTCGTTATAATAAATACGTGATTTCTCAAAATCCGCCTGGTGAAACCCATCAAGAAATAATTTCAAAGTAATTCTTATTTTATTCTTAATTAATAAGCAAAGAATTGTCCTGGAGCGGCTAAGAAGATTTAGCAAAAATGTTGTTTGAAATCATAAACAATTATGACCTTGAATATTATTGATTTGTATGATGTGAAATTTCCAATAACGAACTTAATTTTATTTATAGGGATTGTTAATTGTATGATATACAGTATATTTTTTGGTTTACATTTTTTATATTTGTGAAAAATTTCATGATATTTCTGAAATTTACAAAAATTACGATCTCCCCCGAGAGCGTACATACTGAATATTTAAAATTTCTAGGAAGTATAGATTTTGAGAAAAATTCCTGGGCCGATCAAATGCAGACACCCTGTATAAGAAAAATTAAACGACCCTCTTAGATATGAAGGTTTTTTCATGGAGAAATTGTAGGAGTAAAAGTTAAATGGAGGACACACATGGATTATTATTTATCAAGGTAAAAACTGTCTTGAGTTTTCTACCCGCGGGTCTTTGTCTAATTAACTTGAACGAAACCAATTTTCTTATATATATCGTATCGTAAAAAATCTACAAAGTTATCAATCGTTAAAAAAATGTATTTTTATTTTTAACAAATGATAACTTTGTAGGTTTTTTACGAAACGATATATAGGCCTATATAAGAAAATTGGTTTCTTCCAGTTTAGTTTGACAAAGACCTGCGGGTCGAAAGCTCAAGAGAGTTATTACCTTGAGAAAGAGTAATACATGCGTGTCTTCCGTTTAAATTTTATTGCTGTAATTTCTCCATGGATCCTTTAAATGATTCATATCTAAGAGGGACACTAATTTGGTCTTATATAGGCAGGTCTAAAATTTACCTATCTAGCTGCACGGCCAATCACGTGATTAAAATTCACCCCAAGGAGGGGTAGATTTCAACCCAAGGTGGGGTAGATTTCAACACAAAATCAAGTTGAATTTTAATGGGTTAAGTCTAAACAACCCAAATTTTGGGCTGGGTAAATACGGACCCAGGTTTGGGCTGAATTTTAACCCATTTTGGGTTGAAAACAACCCAACCTTTTAAAGAGTGTAGGTCCCCAGATCCCAGAGGTCCTGAAGTGGGCTTCCCTAAGTGGTTTCTCCTCTAGCGGAGGTCATGTCGGGGCTCCTCTTCCTTATTATATTTTACCCTTTTGAGTTCTTATCTTAAAACTACCGTGCCGATGTTCGTAAAAAGACCCCGATTGCTATTTCAGACATTTTTTCGTTTATTATATTATAGAATTTTGTGACCTTGTTTCGAAACATTTTGACGGGAAATATTTTGGGGGTATTATTGTATTTTGGTGGGTTAGAAAATAATTAAGGGATAGTTGCCAAGCCAAGTGTCAGGCCATGAAATATAAGCCATAAAAGCGATAATAGCCATAAAACTATTGCCGTGAAAAACTTTCAAAATATTCGTAGCGTCCATCATAAATCTCAACTAATTGTTACATAGATTCGTGTTTGCAGAAATATTTGTATTGGGTATGGATAACTCCACCCAGGGTCAGCGATTGGGTCTTTCCGAAGATCCCGGATGTCCTGAGACATCAAAACCCGGGAACTCTATTCAAAAAGTGGAGTTGTCATTCGGACGGGGTCCCAGAGTAAGACGGTACATTCGGACGGGGTCCGAGGGTGAGAGTTAAAAAAAAAAAGGAAAAGGGGTTTCCCGATTTAAATACGAACTCTTAATTAATAAAATAAAGTTAGCGCGCTATCGTTCAACGCGGTTCGAGCTATAAGTGTGAATCCAAGTCGTCTCGAGGTTGGAATCGTCTTACGACACTGTCATCTCCAAACTCCTTTAGTCTTCCTCTGTGGCCAACTTCGCTAAATCTTCAATTTCCGTTTCCGGAGGGGACATCTCGGCTGTCGGTACCGACAACACTTGTGATAAGTACCATTCAAAAAATTACATGGCTTTGGCTTGGCGTTTAGTTTTAATATTTGGGGATTTGTAAATAAATATTTATAGACTTGTATATCGTAAGAGTGTCGGAGCTTAAATTTGGTTTGGGGAAAGATGTTGCTACTTTGACATGGGATGGGATTGTCGGGGAATTAATAGAACTGTTTAGTTTGTGGAATCACTTGGTCGTTTATGTTTTTACTATATATTAAAAGGGCCATTGGCACGATATCTGTTTCGATCATTTAAAATCATACCCCTAGTTTTTAAGTTTTCTGGAGCTCCGAGTTCCACCTTTTTGTACATGCTAGAGGGAAACCCAAAGGTTAGTATTTCCAAAAAATTAGCGATTAAAGATGAGAAAAAACTAATAGCGTCTGCTTTCTACATTTCAATGGTGATCCATAGGGGCAGTACCGTTTTTTTCCGGTCGCGAATAAATAATGGCTTTTCGTCTGATTTTCTTCTATGAAACGGAAATGGTTGACGAAAATCCAGCAGTTAATAAGCTAATCGCTAATTTAGGGAATTTGGAAGAATTATTATCCAAACTGTGGTTAAAATGTTCTAAAATTATTACGCAATTGATTAGAGATTGATTAATGTCATAAATAACAAAATAACCATAAGTATGACACTGAATGATTTCGGTTAATGATAGTCTCTGGTGGAGGGATTGCGTAATCGTAAGTTAAGGAAATGCAAACCCTTTTAACCCTGTTCGTTGGCGACATTAGTGATAGGTTAGTTTCCTGGCTGCAAATGAAGGTCAATTACGGGGTCAGTCTTAAGGTAAATAATAATGTATATGGTCGTTGGATAGATAAACTAGCATAAAGAAATTTAAAGTTGTGAGAATAGAAAGTGTCATAATGTTTTATCATGTTATTTATGGTATTGCCAAAGGTTGTTATCAGTTTGATATGCCTATCATTGAACTGCTACTTAATTAAGGAGTGGTTATATTTTATTTATCATATTTATATTGTGAAGTCTCTGTATCATTACTCTTATTTGCCAATCCGTATGCAAGAAAAACACAAACTTCTGTACGCTATTCAAAATGTAAGCAGGTCATAAAAATAATTTAAATACTTATCGTAATCTTATGTTATATTTCGTATTTAATTCTAAATTATAATTGGCCAGTATCACCTTTGATTGTTTTGGAATCGAACAACATTTGGTCATAGAACGTCACAAGAAAGATTTTGCGCGTTTTCAAATTAGTTTGGTAAACGCATATTACACTTTTTATCTACAGTATCCTCTCAAATTGAAAAACCCTATGGAAAATATCAAAAGTTTTGTCAAAAGGATCGCTTAAAAAAATTTCATATTCGCTCAAAAAATAGTTTCTTTATAATGTAAAGTACAACTAAGAAAAATTTTAAGTTGAATATATTATAGTTTAGTACTAAAACTTAAAAAATTCTTAAAATAACAGAAAAATTCTGGCCAACAAATTATTTAATTCCAAATGGTACTTTAGAAAGTTTTACCCGATAACGTTATTTCATTCCAAATTTAACCACATAAAGTTCCGTTCGATAACGTCATTTCATTCCTAATGGAACAGTATAAAGTTCCCCCCTAGAACGTCATTTCATTTCAAGTGACACGGTATAAAGTTCCGCCCGATAACATAATTTCATTGCCAATGCCCGATAACTTGATTTCATTTCAAATGGAATTGTTTATAGTTCCGTCCGTGAACGTCATTTTATTTCAAATGGGCCGTACAAAGTTCAGCCCGATAACGTCATATCGTTTTAAATGGAACCCTCTAAAGTACCACGCGATAACGTTATTCCATTCCAAATGGAACCGTTTTAGATCCACCCGATAACGTTATTTCATTCCAAATGGAACCGTTTTAGATCCACCCGATAACGTTATTTCATTCCAAATGGAACCGTTTTAGATCCACCCGATAACATTATTTAATTCCAAATGGAACCGTTTTAGATCAACCCGATAACGTCATTTCAATCCAAAAGGAACGGTATAAAATTCCACTCTCGAAATTCAAATAATTTAACATGGACCGTATTAAGCTCCGCCCGAGAGCGTCATTTTATTCCATATGATACCGTATAAAGTTCAACCCGATAACATCATTACATTTTAAATGGAGCTCTTTAGAGTTCTGTCCGATAACGTCCCCATTTGAAACGGTATGAAGTTCCCCGAGAGCGTGATTTTATTTCAAATGAATTGGTTTATAGTCCCACCCGAGAACGAAATTTCATTCCAAATGGAACCGTATCAAGTTCAGCTTTATAACGTCATTTCATTCCAAATGGAACTGAATAAAGTTCCATTCGATAACGTCATTTTATTTAAAATATAACCTTATAAGTTCATCTGGAGAACGTAATTTTTCAAATGGTCCGGATTAAATTCGGTCCGTGAATGTCATTTCATTTCCAATGCAACCCTTCAAAGAGTGTATATTTTCCTGTTTAAGTTCCCCCTTGTATGTTGAAAAGCTAAAAGAACCATAGTGGAGATGACCTAACCATCACTAGAAGCGAACTAAAATTATCCCCTCGGTCCCCCCCCGAATTTTGTTCATTTCTGTATTTAGTGTTTTATAAAATTCAGTGTCAAATAAAGATTTTGTGATTGATTAACGACAAAGGGTTTCCATTCTGAATTCGAATCTCCCCCATTTTTCTTTTTTTCTCTTCCCGTATGTAACCTCCTCTCTCAGATTTAATTCACCCCACGAAAGGTCACGACTCGCATTTTGTCGCCCTCTTCCCCCGCCTTGGTGAATTAATATCTTTGAGCAAGGGCTAGGAATATTTCTGTGAACAATCAATCATCACGATTCAGAATTTCCTTAAAAAGGTTGCACCCATTATCTGACTGTTATCTGTTGACTCACTGAAACTGTATTACTTGTTACCGATCTTAATGTCCAATAACCGCAATTAACTTAACAATTGCCTAATAAATATTGAATGCCCATTTAACTCGTGATATATTTAACAATTACATTAAAAAGTTTAGATTGAGCTCGGAATTAAATAAACCTTTTTAAATTATGATTTAAAGTTTACTTACATTTGCAAATCCAAATCCAAATAACCAACAATTACCGTCTATATTATAACATTAACTGTTATAAAAAGTTTAATAAAAAACAATCAAAATACAACCAGGGCTAAGCCTAACATTTACAACGACGAGTAGACGATTCCCAGATGACGTCACTAACAGTAGGGAAGTATAACCCGAGGAGAGACACGATTGCCGTGGATGGTGCTGGGCGGTCCCTATCAGTCACTAAAATAACTTTTAAAAATGACTTTCTCGCGCCAAAACAAAGTGTGTAACAATGCCATTATTCAAATTTCAAACGGGTAAATTTTATTTTTAGATGTTTTTTGTTTTCCGAATTCGCTATGGGTATAACAAGATTTTTTCGGCGCCCCTATTTGGATGGCGCCCGGGGGCAATTGCCCCCTCTGCCCCCCCACTTAATCCGGCCCTATTCACCGTAGGTAAGCTTTGGAAATCTTAACTAATCAGATCTAATAAAAGCTAACTACTTTAATAAATGACCCATTTAAAAGTAATGGAAAATTAGCATTATCGGTTTCTGGAGGAAATGTATTCATTTTCGAATAAGAAATAAATCTGCTGAAATAATATAGAGCGATCTCTTCTAAAAGCAAGGGCTAAAACACAAAGGCGCTATATGAATAGCGGAATCGGAAGACAACTCACTGGAATTACGCACATGATCTCGTGCTAATGCTTACTTAAAAACATTTGAAATCCACAAAAACCAAATGGGTATTTTGCCACAAAATACTACAAAATACTGTTTAAAATAAAATACTTAATAATTTTTCAAAATACTGTTTAAAATAAAATGCTTAATACTTTTTCAAAATACTGTTTAAAATAAAATGCTTAATACTTTTTCAAAATACTGTTTTAAATAAAATGCTTGATACTTTTTCAAAATACTGTTTAAAAGAAAATGCGTAATACTTTTTCAAAATACTGTTTTAAATAAAATGCTTAATACTTTTTCGAAATACTGTTTAAATCAAAAGGCTTAATACTTTTTCAAAATACTGTTTTAAAAAAAATGCTTGATACTTTTTCAAAATACTGTTTAAAAGAAAATGCGTAATACTTTTTCAAAATACTGTTTAAAATAAAATGCGTAATACTTTTTCAAAAATGAATTTACAACAGAATAATCAATAGGCACAGACGACAAGGACATCTATCATACCATCTAGGTACTACACTAGAGGCCAAAATTTGCTTTAGTACTTAAAATATACGTTTTGATAAGATAAACTTGAGATAAGGGCCAAAACACGGTCTCACCAGGCTACTAGGGCCCAGTGTTATTTGTAACAGCTCCCCCCCCCCCCTTTTTATAAGGCCTGCTCACAAGTTGAAATGATACAAGCTGGTAGCCATAAAACTTCTCTTGAGGGGGCAGTATAGCTTTCTGTAAGGGGGCATATTTTCCCGAAATTAAAAAACAGGGCTGCGAAGGCTGGAATAAGTGTTGATTTTTGTACTTAACCCCGAACTTAGAAATGGATGAAAATAGCTTTGACTGTACTTAACTGATTACATAATTAAATGCTGATATAGCACTAAAAAAATCTGTACTCTACAATTTCTCTAATCGGGGTACAGATTTTCAGGAAGTTATTAGCCACTTGGAATTTGCTATCAGGTATTTTAGTGTATTTTAAGTTCCGCCATGTTGTGTGACCAAGCTTTACAAGAAAAACATGGTCGAACCCAAAGACTTATTTTAATAGTAAATTCACAATTATTTTTTTTTAAATTATTTTCACCTATCTCGGAAGTAAAACGGTGACAATTCCTTCAAATTACCTTTCGCTTTTATGGTTTTTTGGTTAGTGCGATAAACTCACCAACTTCTAACCGTAAAGTTTATTATGAAAGACTTATTTGTAAACTGATCTTGGGTGTTTCTATAGTATTTGTGGTGTTAACTGTACCAGATTTTTACCTTAAAAAAGTGTAAGCTCAATGTGATACTATCGCAAACCCAAAAATCAATGTTTTAGAACGTGAATTCTTAAAAGAGATTTAACTCTTCTTCTAGGTAAAAGCAGGGCCCTCCTCTGATTCTAGATCATTTCGAACAAACATGGCGGGGCTTAACGTAAAAAAGCATCAACCCATTTATTGAATACCCCACAGCTACTAAGTCATTGGTCTCTTTTAAAAATGATTGGCCTATGTGGAATAACATGAAAAGTATTAAACAATCGCAATCTCAAAATCAAATAGAAACAAATGTTTTGGTTGAAAATATATTAATGAGCTTTTATTTTCATCATTTTATACGCACAGATACAAACAATTTCAAAACGATGAGAGTATGAGCTAGAAGCAAAAATATTTACATTAGGAAAATTATTTCTTTGATAACCAAAATAAGGTCGTTTACATTTTATTGGTGTGGTCGATTGGAAGAGTATCACTGGTTTAGTAATAGCCGCTATGTCCGTATGGGTATCCTCCACCGTAGTGTCCTAATCCTAGTCCAGCTCCGTAGCCGGGGTATCCTCCGCCATAGTGTCCTAAACCGAGTCCACTGCCGAGGCCCAAGCCCTTGTTGATGCCCAAGCCTTTGTTGAAGCCCAGTCCACCACCGAGGCCCAAGCCTTTGTTGATGCCAAGGCCGAAGCCACCAATAGCCTGGCCGACGGAGAAGATACAGGCCACGATGACTAAGAATGCGATCTGTGGGCGGGAAATAAGTTACATTTTTAGTAATATAAATATATTTTATCATTTGTGGAAATATTAATTCATATGGGCCATCGTTTCCCATAACGTTGTTGCCCAATTGAGCTGCAACGTATGAATGGAGGGAGCATTATATTCCCTCAATGGGAACTCTGAGAAACGCAATAATATTAAAAATAATAATCAGCTAGGCTAATACCCAAGCACCATCTTAGGCCCAAGTCATCTATAGCGACTTATAATGCCTTTAAACAGGTGGCCGGGTTACAGGGCGTAGGAGGGTGGTGGCCAGCCCTTCACTCCACGCGAGCCAACAGCTCCCTACACTAACTATTACCGTTAACCTATACAAGTTTTATGGTAGGGGAAACCGAAGAATTCTGGGAAAACCCCTTTTAACAAATGGGGAGATAATTTGCAAACTCAAGGTGTGGTTCCGAGTTTTTACTAAGTGCCACAAGTTGTGCATTATCCCGTCAGCATAGTTTTAATCCAAGGATTAGTTTCGACGGAAAGCCGGTCTCTATTACCAAGGCTTAGCGCAAATATTTAACGGTAGTTAACAACTCCAAATTATAAGGGGATCAACGAATTTCACATTTATGCCAGTAGGTTTTAGATAATTTAGATAATTTCAAATTTCTACGATTGAGACCGTTAGTGCCATCAGCATTTAACATTGGATATTATGAAATGCACCTCTAATGGAGTCATACCCTTGAAAGTATTTTCACCCTTTGTCAAAGCTGTATTGCTTGCGAGAATATAAATGAATTTTTTTCACTCACCATAGACTTCATGTTGATGGGTTGGAGGTTTTCTTGACGACTTGTAATTGTCAAAGGCGAGGCAGAATGTGTCTTTGTCAGCCCCTGGAGTCCCTTTTATACTCGGATTCAAATATTAATACTTCAAGGCGTTAGATTAATTAATGCACTTATCTCAACATTTGGAGTACCTTTCTTCTTAAGGGAAAATGTGTTTTTATAGTTTTATTCCGAAGTAGTTTTAATTCTTAACCAGATATAATTATTTATATATATTGATTTCTTCTTATAACAGTGCAATATAGGTCCTTTAGACCTCGTACTTGATTTTTATTGATTACATTTAATAGTTGTTTTATCATGAATTTAGTCATTTTCAATAGGGAATTTTAAAACTCTATCCGTGGAGCTCTTTAAGTTATAGTGCACATTTAGAAAAACAGATATTGAAAAATTGTTTAGATGGACAGAAATATTTTTGGAATCATTTTGGAAATTTTTGGAATATTTTAAAAATGGCCAATGAGATTTCTGTTCTTTTTGCCTACTGATAATGATATTCTACAGTCATTTTTCAAATATTCTGATTTTTCAAACTGATGCCGTAAACAAAGAATACATAATATAATTAATACACAATTAATTGGTAAGAATGTACAAGTAATATCCGAAGAAATAAGAAAATATGACGAAATATTGAATGTTAACATGTTAATGTTTTGAATTCGAGAAATAAAGACGCATTGATTTGTGTGTATTGGTTTCACATACAGTGTCACCGATGCCGCCGTGATATTCATATCTCTTCAACAATTAGGTCTATAAGGGTCAATGGTATGACAATTGACGGAAAACATCAGATCCACAATAGTCCACTATTAATCGATAGAAAATGTCCCCCCCCCTTTTTATATTTCGGTGATTCGAGTCTAAAATTCGAGCAATGTCGATTTTTGATTTCGTCCATGGCCCATTTTCCCGTAGGGTGCCAAATATGGAAATCGGATAGCTTGCATTGGAGCTTTGGTTATATTAATTGGATAGCTTAGTCAGGTGCTAGTTTTTGTAGCGTAGTGTCTTTTTACGCACTTAGCAATGGTCATGTTTATTGAGAAAGCGTAGTAATGAAATTTTCACGGGGTGCTTAACACGTTGAATAGGATATTATAGATTATAGGATATTATAGCTATTCTTATAAAACAGGGTGTTTAAGGGAGCGCTCAATGAAGTAACAATTCCTTTAAAGTTGTTATTTTGCGTTTATCTATGAGTGTACAGGGTGATTCATATATTGTTCCTGATCATGGTACAAGGTGTTTGATAAAGTGCTGTAATCGTTTCTCTTTATGGTAAAATTATTCTTAAGTTGGTGCTCTATTTTTAAAGGTAGTGTTATAGAGATAAAGTTCTACTTTTGGGTTTTTATTGTTAAGTGCGCTTTTTTAGGAAAGGGTGATTTAAAAATTATTCCTAATGGAAAAGCACTCTTTACGGAAATATTCCTCTTAAGTTGCTCTTATGGGCTTATTTATTTACTGTACAGGGTGATTGTAACTTTTTTTTAAATTTAACTTTAATATGTCAGTTGTACTTAACATATCAGGAGGATTGTGTACTCAAATGTCCGTGACATCTTGTTTAGCCATAAGGCTGACTGGAGACGACGGATGCGTTGACATAATAACAAAGTGAAAGTAGCCTTTTAACTGTGTCATCTTTCCTACAGCTTATTAGAAGACTGACCAATCAATAGAAGAATTATTAAATCTATTATCCATTCAAATTGCAATATGTTCTTCAAATATAACCATCCTCGTTTGTCTGGCCCAACCAGTCAAAAGCGTGCTTTAGAACTTTGAAGATGAGTCTTAGATAAGCCTTTGTATGTACAGTTTGACAATGTCTACATTTGAGTTTTACTGAATATATTGAGTCAATGCGATTTTTACCAACGTAGGTTAATGTTATAATCTTTATATAAAACCGTTTAGATTTGCATTCGAAAAATATTCTTCCTAGCGACGAAAAGAGTGTAATTAAATTAACAATTTTCATTCCGATTTCACAACTCATCTTTATTTAAAAAATGAAAAAGTAGGAATTTTTATCATTTCAAAAGTGGTTTAAATTTCACTAAGCCTGGTTTTCAAATGTTAAGGAAGCGGGTGAAGATGATAACATGACGAAAAAAGGAGAGTTAGATTAGAATTTGCCATATGTTAAGTGAATTTTGAAAAGTGAAGCTTTTGAACCTTTATCTGTTTTGTTGATGGAAACGCGTCACTACCGACTTTCATTGAAATCGCGAAGAATAAATATTTCCCAGAGCTAGGACCTTGTTACGGTTTATATAGTGTTTATGTGGAAATTATTAATTTAATATTCAGAAAAGCTGCCTGGTTGAAAGGAAACACTTGTTGCATACCGTGTAGGGAAAAAGTTTCCATTATTTCAACAAGCACTATATAAACAGGAACTTGCAGGTCCTATAGCTCTAGGAAATATTTATTCTTCGCGATTTCTTTGAAGATGTTTTATTGAAGCGCCTATTCGCTGATTTGTCTTCAATGAAAGTCAGCAGTGACGTGTTTTTATCAACAAAATAAATAAAAGTTCAATAGCTCCAATGAAAACTAATCGATTTCCACATTTAGCCACCTACGGGAAAATACACCCCGTCAAAAATAGCTCATGGACGAAACTGATTTAAATTCCAAAAAAAAGGGGGTGGAAGCATTTTCTATTAATTAATTCATCAATCATTCTTATAACTCATCGCTTGAAGAGTTCAGTAGAAAAATGCCAAAATCACGGAAATAGGCGCTATTAAAGGTCTGGGCACCCTGTCCCAATAATCAACATTGGGCTATTGTGGATCTGATTTTTCTGTCGATTACCATATCATTGACCCTGTTAGACTCAATTGTTGAAGAGATACGAACGACACGGTGGCATCGGCGAAACTGTACCTGAAACCAATACACACAAATCCCTTTGATCGTGGGTAAAAGACTTCCAATACACCGGAATTAATCCGCTTATGATCAATAAATCACGCAAATGCAGACGATTTAGGTAATAGCCCCACAAGTGCGAGCGCACAAATGTTATTCGAAAATCAGTTGGTGTAATTTAAGATGACTCGCAAATCACTGGAAGTCAATGTCACTGTACGTAAACTACGAGGCACAAAATACACAACAAATGCAGACGATTTAGGTAATAGCCCCACAAATGCGAGTGCATAAATGTTATTCGAAAATCAGTGGGTGTAATTTAAGATGACTCGCAAATCACTGGAAGTCAATGTCACTGTACGTAAACTACGAGGCACAAAATACACAACAAATGCAGACGATTTAGGTAATAGCCCCACAAATGCGAGTGCATAAATGTTATTCGAAAATCAGTGGGTGTAATTTAAGATGACTCGCAAATCACTGGAAGTCAATGTCACTGTACGTAAACTACGAGGCACAAAATACACAACAAATGCAGACGATTTAGGTAATAGCCCCACAAATGTGAGCGCACAAATGTTATTCGAAAATCAGTGGGTGTAATTTAAGATGACTCGCAAATCACTGGAAGTCAATGTCACTGTACGTAAACTACGAGGCACAAAATACACAACAAATGCAGACGATTAAGGTAATAGCCCCACAAATGCGAGCGCACAAATGTTATTCGAAAATCAGTGGGTGTAATTTAAGATGACTCGCAAATCACTGGAAGTCTATGTCACTGTACGTAAACTACGAGGCACAAAATACACAACAAATGCAGACGATTTAGGTAATAGCCCCACAAATGCGAGCGCACAAATGTTATTCGAAAATCAGTGGGTGTAATTTAAGATGACTCGCAAATCACTGGAAGTCTATGTCACTGTACGTAAACTACGAGGCACAAAATACACAACAAATGCAGACGATTTAGGTAATAGCCCCACAAATGCGAGCGCACAAATGTTATTCGAAAATCAGTGGATGTAATTTAAGATTACTCGCAAATCACTGGAAGTCAATGTCACTCTACGTAAACTACGAGGCACAGAATACACAACAAATGCAGACGATTTAGGTAATAGCCCCACAAATGCGAGCGCACAAATGTTATTCGAAAATCAGTGGATGTAATTTAAGATTACTCGCAAATCACTGGAAGTCAATGTCACTCTACGTAAACTACGAGGCACAGAATACACAACTACGAATTACTATAAATAAAAAGGACTTTTTTGTATCTTTATTACTGTAAATTAAATTTATTTTATGAGTCAATATTTGGTCACATTTTCTTATTTCTTCCGCAATTACTTGTGCGTTCTTACCGATTATTGATTTATTAATTAATTTATGTATTCTTTGTTTACGGCATCTGTTTGAAAGGTCAGAAATACGAAAAAAGGCTTTAGTATTTACATTTCCTATTGAAGAATATAATTCTCAGTAGGCAAAAAGAAGTCATTGGCAATTTTAAAATGTATAAAATGTTTTAAAATTATTCCAAAAATATTTCTTGCCATCTTAACAATTTTTCAATATCTATTTTTCTTAGTGCTACAATATAAAGAGCGCCATTGATAGAGTTTTAAATTTCCCTATTAAAGATGTCTATATTTTTGAAAAAAATTAAACAATAAAAATCGTGTACGTGGTCTTAAGGACTTATATTGACTAGTTTAGAATAAAAACAATATATATAAATAATTATCTCTGGATAAGAATTAAAGCTACTTGGGAATAAAACGATGAAATAAAAATTTTTCTTTAGAAGAAAACAAGTTCAAATATTAAGATAAATACATTTATTAATCTAACACCCTAGTAGTATTCATATTTTAATCCGGGTATAAAAGGGACTCCAGTGGCTGACAAAGACACATTCTGCCTTCGCCTTTGACAATTACAAGTCGTCAAGAAAACCTCCAACCCATCAACATGAAGTCTATGGTGAGTGAAAAATTTCATTTATATTCTCGCAAGCAATACAGCTTTGAGAAAGGGGAAAATACTTTCAAAGCTATGACTCCATTAGAGGTGCATTTCATAATACCCGAAATCCTAGATGATGGCACTAACGCTCTCAATCGTAGAAATTTAAAATTATCTAAATTATCTAAAACCTACCGGCATTAATGTGAAAATCGTTGATCCCCCTAAATATGGAGCTTTTACCGTTGAATATTGGCGCTAAGCCTTGGTAATAGTGACCGACCTTCCGTCTAAGCTAATTCTCGGATTAAAAATATGCTGACGGGAAATTGCCCAACTTGTGGCACTGGGTAAAAACTCGAAACCACACCTTCTGCGTTGAGTTTGCAAGTTATCTTCCCACTTGTTAAAACGGTTTTTCCCTACCATAAAAACTTGTATAGGTTAACGGTAATAGTTAATGTTGGCTCACGTGGCATGAATGACTGACCACCACCCTCCTACGCACTGTAACCCGGCCATCTGTTTAAAGGCATTATAAGTCGCTAGATGACTTGGGTCTAAGATATGGTGCCTTGGATATTAGCCTAGCTGATTATTATTTTTCATATTTTTGCGTCTCTCAGAGTTCTCATTGAGGGAATATAATGTTCCCTCCATTCATACGTTGCAGCTCAATTGGGCAACAACGGTATGGAAAACGTTGGCCCATGTGAATTACTTTACTCTTGCCATTTAATAAATGATAAAATATATTTATATTGCTAAAAATTTAACTAATTTCCCGCCCACAGATCGCATTCTTAGTCATCGTGGCCTGTATCTTCGCCGTCGGCCAGGCTATTGGTGGCTTCGGCCTTGGCATCAACAAAGGCTTGGGCCTCGGTGGTGGACTGGGCTTCAACAAAGGCTTGGGCATCAACAAGGGCTTGGGCCTCGGCAGTGGACTCGGGTTAGGACACTATGGCGGAGGATACCCCGGCTACGGAGCTGGACTAGGATTAGGACACTACGGTGGAGGATACCCATACGGTCACGGCGGCTATTACTAAACCAGTGATACTCTTCCGATCGACCACACCAATAAAATGTAAACGACCTTATTTTGGTTATCAAAGAAATAATTTTCCTAATGTAAATATTTTTGCTTCTAGCTCATACTCTCGTCGTTTTGAAATTGTTTGTATCTGTGCGTATAAAATGATGAAAATAAAAGCTCATTAATATATTTTCGACCAAAACATTTGTTTCTAATTGATTTTGAGATTGCGATTGTTTAATACTTTTCATACAATTCCAAATAGGTCAATCCATTTTATAGAGATCAATGACTTAGTAGTTGTGGGGTATTCAATAAATGGGTTGATGGGTTTTTACTTGAGTTCACCATGTTGGTCCGAAATGATCTGGAATCGGACGAGAGCTCTGCTTTTACCTAGAAGAAGTGGTAAATCTCTTTTAAGAATTCACGTTCTAAAACATTTGCTTCTAATTGATTTTTGGGTTTGCGATTGTATCTCATTGAGCTTTCACTTTTTGAAAGTTAAATTATGGTACAATTAACACTTCAGATCTTTTATAAACACTCAAGATCAGTTAACAAATAAACCTATTATATAGAAGTGAATTTACTACACTGACAAAAAAATCCATTAAAAGCGAAAGGTAATTTGAAGGAATAGTCAGCTTATTACTTATCAAACCTTAGCCCAAGGACCAAGCATAGATGAGAGGGACCACGAATACAGGTTTGGGGCCTGATAAACACTGCCGATATCTCCGCTTTTCCTGTACAAGAACTTGATTTATAGTATCAAAAGTGTGATTCCTCTACATTTATTTAAATTATTCTTTAACGATTAAATTTATTTATTTTCATTGAGTGAAATTAATTTTTTTATAACAAAACTTGTCAATAAAGAATTGAATGATTAAAATTAATTTAATATTGTCCTTTGTGATATTATCAAGGGTTTAGTAACGGGATTTTTTTTTTAATATCGGCGAAATGCGTATTTTGCTTTGACCCCCGAAAGAACCATTTTTCGTTTTTGAATAAATTTTGAATTAAAATTATATATTTTTCAGCACTTGAGAATTAAATATTCAAACAGTAATATATAAAATAGCTTCCTTTAGAAGCGAAGGAGATTATTATAATAATACATTTTAAGCAATTTTATGAAATTTCTGAGGTGAATTTTATTTTTAATTTTGAAAGGTTTTTACGCCTTAGCTGTTCCATGAATAAGGTGGCGATTTCTCGGGCATTGATATCTGACAGTTTGACAGCCTACATCCACGTTATGATTTATATGGCCAATGGCGAAACTGATAATTATAAAAAATATTAGAGTTGGAGGATAGGAACTGTCAAACTTTTGTTGATTTTGTTACTTATAATAATAAAATTGAGCTTCCCACAGGAGCGGAATACTTCCGAGATTTAACAAATTTAATTTATTGAACTTACTGAAATTTGATTTTTCCCTCCAAACAGCGTACCAGCTCACAATCATAAGGGGTCTTTCAATTTAATATGAAAGATAAACTACTCATATCGTATTAAAAGTTTCATTCCAACTGATCTTGGGTGTCGCTAATATCTGTAGAGCTTCTAATTTCCCCCTCCAATAAGCGTATGTTAGATTTGGGTACATTTGTTCGAATTTCATTCGTCCGAACGGTGGTACAAATGTCCGAATGATCATTTGTCTGAATGCCGGAAAACAGGATCGTATGTCCGAAAACGTATTTCATTTGCCCGAAAAATTTATCACAACTTTTGTTGGTGATTTAGTCGTTCAATTTATGTTAACTTTACTGGCGAATTTCATTTGTTCCAATAATCGTTTGTCCGTTTTTTCGAACATTAGGAATTGGTGTTTTTTTTTAAAATATTGTTAATATAACAAAATAGTAACATTAACGTGAATCTAACCTAACCTAAAATATCCACAACATTCAACGCAATTCCCACTTACTATATCGGCCAAAGGAAAAATGGACATAATAGGATAAAATGATTAGACATTATAAGGTTTATATCCGTTTATTATTGAAATATTTTACATTTCATTTTCTACGATATTTGCAATGTAGTTTTTTATTTTTAATTCTTGCACTAAAAAAATCCGGACAAAAAAAAACAGCAATAAGAAATACTAATTTAGCGAAAGAATTCGGACACGTGATGTTACCGATTCGGACGAATGAAACAAACAAGTTGTCCAATTCGAACAATTGAAACATTTGTTATTTCGGCGGTTCGGACGAATGAAATTCGAACATTTGTTCCACCGTTCGGACGATTGAAATTCGAACAAACGTACCTACCTCGTATGTTAAGTATAGTAATATCGCAAACGCAAAAACAATTAGAAAAATATGTTTCGGTTGAAAATATATTGATCTTAAAACGATGAGGGTATGACACACAACGAAAATGTTTAGATTGGGACTTCGTGTCGATGGATTGGAGGGTTTCTTGACGACTTGTAAATGAAAAAAGGTGAAGCGGAATGTGTCTTTGTCAGCTCGCTTTATACTAATTATACTTCAATTGGGTTAAATAAATTAATACTTTTATCGCAATTATTGAAATACCCTTCTTTTAAAAGGAATACATGTTATTATCATCCAAAGTAATTTTATAACTTAACCAGAAATAATTATTTATAATGAATTAACTCAAAACGGTTATATTCAAAGAGAAAAAAGGTTCATATGTTAAAAACGTCAAGGTTTTATTCTCCCTGTCACCCTTTAAATTTACTTTCTTTCCAAACAAATACCCAGGTGGTAGGCCAACGTGTTCTGCTGTTGGCCTACCACCAGGGACGGTGTTCCAGTGGCTGACAAAGACACATTCTGCCTTCGCCTTTTGACATTTACCAATCGTTAAGAAAGCCTCCAGCCCATCAACATGAAGTGTCTGGTAAGCAAAAAACAGTTATACTCCATGAAATAAACCATAAACGTTACTATTAAAATACTCTCTAAGTAACGTACTTAATTTTCCATTCATATAGATCGCCTTGTTAGTCCTCGTGGCCTGTATCTTGGCCATCAGCCAGTCCGCTGGCCTCGGCTACGGAGGGTGGGGACAAGGCCACTACGGAGGAGCCTACCCAGGAGGTGCCCTCATCGCCGGCCCATCCGGCCTCATCAGGACCGGAGGTCTCTATAGCGGAGTTCCCGCTTACGGCCACGGATTCGGAGGACGCATTCTTTACTAAGCCATAGTCATCATGTGAGAAAATGCCGCCACACACTGTTGATAATTCGTTTATCTCATACTACGTACGCCTTCATAAAGCCTTGCCGTTCACAACTGCAATATTTCCGATTATTTTTCATCGTCGTTGACAAATTGAAATATTTGTATATAAAAATTATGAAAAATAAATGTAACTTTTATTTTTAAAACAATTTATTTTTATTTTTGGGAGGCGGTTATTTAACATCACAAGTGTACGCTATTGTGTAATTTTTTAATAATTTGTTAGTAAATGTAACTAATTTTGAGCCTTTGTTTGGATGTGTTACTGGAGATCAAAATATCGCGTCTCAGGGGACCAATGAGACATCGGGCGGATTTGACTTTATAGAGCATGAAGGGGAGCAACGCTCAAAATCGTCTCAACAAAGTGATTATCTCTAAATATAAATAAATACATTCTTGCCCCTCTCTTGAGCTTGTTGCACCCAACTTCCTGGGGCTAGTAGGCCACACTTTGAAGCTCTCTGGCACTCTTTTAACTCATCATAGGAAAATGGGGAATGAACAGGCATTCTTCTCAAATCTCCCTTTACAACTCCTTCAAATTTTTCCATAACCTTTTTGAAACACCCTGTATAAGTAATATATATGGTAACAAATTACATTATAAACCAACGTGTTAAATTTTATCGCAATAAACTGTTGGGCTTCTATTGACTTAGGAACTTTACGATACATTTCGAATAATTTATCATGTTTATTAAAATAAAGCACGTTCATTAAAATAATGCATGTTTATTAAAATAAGTAAAAATATTTATGTCGCAAACACCCCACTTTTACGGCCACTAATAATAATAATAATCAACTAGGCTTATACCCAAAGCGCCAATTAGGCGCAAGTCATATATCGACTTTAAATACCTTTATATCGGTCGGCCGGGCTAAATTGCGTAGGATGGTAGTGGCAAATCCGTCATGGCACACGAACCAACAGCTCCCTACACTTACTTCACCTCTACAAGTTGTTATAACTACTGAGTCAAAGCCTAAACATTGCACTTCTTAGGACAATACAAAACATTATAAGAATTAAAGGTGTGATATTTTAATTCATAAGATACAAAACTGGACTAAAAATTAAGGTAGACAATATAAAACGTCCTCTAACGAGGAACCCGGCGGGAAAGTGTTTAAAACGGAAGCTGAGATCCGTTGGCTACTCAGTTGCGCGCGGCTCGCCAGACGCTTCACGAATTCTTCGCCCTATCGCGTGGACCAAGGCACGGCCGTCTTTCCCTAAAGAGCCGAGAGTCTCGATAGCCACGGCCTTGAACGTGGAACGGCCCTCCAACCCAGCATATTTGCCATTCTTCTTCGTTTCAGCCTGGGTTGCTGCCCAGAGACGGGTGGTGGAAGAAGAAGCCGAATAAGATGGCGCTAGAGGGTCTGTACAAGTAAAATCCCAAACGAGGGATTTCCCGCCGGACCAAGGGACGAGCGACAAACCAGAAGGCTCAAGAATGGTAAGACGCCCGCGATTACAAGGGCACGTTTTAAAATGTCATTTACCGCACTGTGCGTTGTCCAAAAGGGTACCGAGACATGGTGACGGAAGAGCGTTCAACCAAGCGCCGGACTCCGTGGATTTTACCGACAGCAGCCAGGCCTTTTCGCGGCTAGACGTGGCGCGGTCGGACAAACGCGAGATAGTTTGGTCGGTCATAGGATTCTCCCACGCACTTTGGTATCTCCAAAGGTCAGAAAACGGAGCCGTGGACCCCGTTCAAAGATGCCACTGGTCGAGGGCGGCGCGAAAGACTGGGTTGACAGGATCCGCGATAGCTGGGGGGAGGAGGTCACGCACTATAGCTTCGACGCTGGAAAAAGGTGACAAGAAAGCTGGGAGGGCAAGCCTCGACGCTTGGCGAATTCCCAGCCCTCCTCCGGACACGGGAAAAGATGACTGAGCCCATGGTTCCTCTTCCATCAGCGTGTTAGTGACGTCCTGAAGTGGAAGACGGAGAGTGTTGTCGAATGCCTGGATATAATTAAACTTATGAAATTAAAAATTCAATTTAAATAAATGAAACTAAAATTCCAAAACCAACGAACGAAATTGTAGAATTCAATATAAGGTGGCGTTTTCTCTGATGTCAACGAGCCAATTGTTCCAGGTTTGGACACTTAATAATAAAAATGAATTTTTTCGGACTCGAAACGAAATATAAAATCGCACGGGTTAAAATGGCACCTACAATACACTTTCAACTTCTAGAATGTATTTGAAATGTCAACTATAGTAAAGTCAAAAATAAAAATAAACAATCACTTATACTATAGCCGTCAATAAAAGTAGCAGTCTAAAACGTTAGCACTGTAAACTTCATTCGCAGCTTTTATCTACTAACTATAACTAACCACGTTAAATAATGAAATCATGAAAAGATTTGACCTTCGAGCAGACAGTATGTTCTTCCTTCAGTCAATCACGTGTGGCAAAGTATTATTATTGTAGTACAGTTGGACAATTATTAAAAGCAATGAAAATAACGTCCCAATGGTGACTCATTTGGTTGTCGTAGCTCACTGAATTTTAATTAGATTTTCCCCTGCCTTTGCGTTATCAAGCACACCCCATGCAAAGCCAGTGAGAGGACATCATCACCGTTTGTTACCACAAAACGCGCATAATGTTTTCGCTTAAAATTAATAAAACTTTGAATGGTCCTTCATTCGAGCTAATGGTAATAGAATTTATTTATTATTAGTTTTGTTAATTTTCATGAAAGTTGGATTAGATCTAAATAAAAATGAAATGGAAATAAATTTGAAATAAAACATTTCTAAGAAAATGTTTGAAAACAAGATGAAATAAATAAGTTTTTAACCATATGCAGAGTGAATTCTTCTGTTGTCATATGAAATAGAATATTAACCTTACTTTAAAATAACGTGAGATAAATTAGCCTGAAATGAAATTTATAAAATTATTAAAAGGTTTTTATGATTTACTAATAAGACTTTTGAGTCTGATGTATCCATGTGTCAAATCAGTATGAGGGGATTTCCTCAAATACTTTCGTTAAAAATATTTTTGGTTGTGATTAAAAAGAGTTTATGTCCTGTTATCTTAATTAACTCTCAACCAGAAGCCTATCTTAAGGGTCCTGTATTTGACCTATGATCTTGGGGTCGCTACTATCTATGGCGCATATTCCAAGTTTAGTACAATCGCAAACACAAAAAAATAAGAAACAAATGTTTTGGATGAAAATATATTAATGCACTTTAATTGTTATCATTTTACTCACACAAACAAACCATGACGAAATGATTAGGGCATGAACTAGAACAAAAACGTTTAGATCAGGAAAATGACTTCACTTATAAAATAAATGAGGTTGTTTACATTTAATCGGCGTGGTTGATCGGAATGGGAAACTAAGGATTAGATGTCAGTGGTTAAGTAATAGCCGCGATGACCGTATGGGTATCCTCCGCCGTAGTATCCTAATCCGAGTCCACCTCCGACTCCGGGGTATCCTCCGCCGTAGTGTCCTAATCCGAGTCCACCTCCGACTCCGGGGTATCCTCCGCCATAGCGTCCTAGTCCAAGTCCATCTCCGACTCCAGGGTATGCTCCGCCGTAGTGTCCTAATCCGAGTCCACCTCCGACTCCGGGGTATCCTCCGCCGTAGTGTCCTAATCCGAGTCCACCTCCGACTCCGGGGTATCCTCCGCCATAGCGTTCTAATCCGAGTCCACCTCCGACTCCGGGGTATCCTCCGCCATAGCGTCCTAGTCCAAGTCCATCTCCAACTCCGGGGTATGCTCCGCCGTAGTGTCCTAATCCGAGTCCACCTCCGACTCCGGGGTATCCTCCGCCGTAGTGTCCTAATCCGAGTCCACCTCCGACTCCGGGGTATCCTCCGCCGTAGTGTCCTAATCCGAGTCCACCTCCGACTCCGGGGTATCCTCCGCCATAGCGTCCTAGTCCAAGTCCATCTCCGACTCCGGGGTATGCTCCGCCGTAGTGTCCTAATCCGAGTCCACCTCCGACTCCGGGGTATCCTCCGCCTTAGCGTCCTAGTCCAAGTCCATCTCCGACTCCGGGGTATGCTCCGCCGTAGTGTCCTAATCCGAGTCCACCTCCGACTCCGGGGTATCCTCCGCCGTAGTGTCCTAATCCGAGTCCACCTCCGACTCCGGGGTATCCTCCGCCATAGCGTTCTAATCCGAGTCCACCTCCGACTCCGGGGTATCCTCCGCCATAGCGTCCTAGTCCAAGTCCATCTCCGACTCCGGGGTATGCTCCGCTGTAGTGTCCTAATCCGAGTCCACCTCCGACTCCGGGGTATCCTCCGCCGTAGTGTCCTAATCCGAGTCCACCTCCGACTCCGGGGTATCCTCCGCCATAGCGTTCTAATCCGAGTCCACCTCCGACTCCGGGGTATCCTCCGCCATAGCGTCCTAGTCCAAGTCCATCTCCAACTCCGGGGTATGCTCCGCCGTAGTGTCCTAATCCGAGTCCACCTCCGACTCCGGGGTATCCTCCGCCGTAGTGTCCTAATCCGAGTCCACCTCCGACTCCGGGGTATCCTCCGCCGTAGTGTCCTAATCCGAGTCCACCTCCGACTCCGGGGTATCCTCCGCCATAGCGTCCTAGTCCAAGTCCATCTCCGACTCCGGGGTATGCTCCGCCGTAGTGTCCTAATCCGAGTCCACCTCCGACTCCGGGGTATTCTCCGCCTTAGCGTCCTAGTCCAAGTCCATCTCCGACTCCGGGGTATGCTCCGCCGTAGTGTCCTAATCCGAGTCCACCTCCGACTCCAGGGTATCCTCCGCCGTAGTGTCCTAATCCGAGTCCACCTCCGACTCCGGGGTATCCTCCGCCATAGCGTTCTAATCCGAGTCCACCTCCGACTCCGGGGTATCCTCCGCCATAGCGTCCTAGTCCAAGTCCATCTCCGACTCCGGGGTATGCTCCGCTGTAGTGTCCTAATCCGAGTCCACCTCCGACTCCGGGGTATCCTCCGCCGTAGTGTCCTAATCCGAGTCCACCTCCGACTCCGGGGTATCCTCCGCCGTAGTGTCCTAATCCGAGTCCACCTCCGACTCCGGGGTATCCTCCGCCATAGCGTTCTAATCCGAGTCCACCTCCGACTCCGGGGTATCCTCCGCCGTAGTGTCCTAATCCGAGTCCACCTCCGACTCCGGGGTATCCTCCGCCGTAGTGTCCTAATCCGAGTCCACCTCCGACTCCGGGGTATCCTCCGACGTAGTGTCCTAATCCGAGTCCACCTCCGACTCCGGGGTATCCTCCGTCGTAGTGTCCTAATCCGAGTCCACCTCCGACTCCGGGGTATCCTCCGTCGTAGTGTCCTAATCCGAGTCCACCTCCGACTCCGGGGTATCCTCCGCCATAGCGTTCTAATCCGAGTCCACCTCCGACTCCGGGGTATCCTCCGCCGTTGTGTCCTAATCCGAGTCTACCTCCGACTCCGAGGTATCCTCCGCCGTAGTGTTCTAATCCGAGTCCACCTCCGACTCCGGGGTATCCTCCGCCGTAGTGTCCTTATCCGAGTCCACCTCCGACTCCGGGGTATCCTCCGCCGTAGTGTTCTAATCCGAGTCCACCTCCGACTCTGGGGTATCCTCCGCCGTAGTGTCCTAATCCGAGTCCACCTCCGACTCCGGGGTATCCTCCGCCGTTGTGTCCTAATCCGAGTACACTGCCAAGGCCCAACCTTTGTTGATGCTCAATTCACTTATATTTTTGGAAAGTTGTAATTATTATTTTTACTTTCCATAGACTTCATGTTGACGGATTGAAGGTTTTCTTGTCGAATTGAAAATGTTAAAAAGGCGAAGGAAGAATGTGTCTTTGGCAGCCACTGGGGTTCCTTTGTATACAGGGTGTAACGGATAAGTATGCTTAAAATAAAATGACGTGTTCCTTGGGTCATATTGAGTAGAAAATGTCTATAGAATATGGGTCCCAAAATGCATTGCTTCCGAGTAATTGGCCGTCAGAAATCGACCTCCAAAACGGCGAAAAACGGGCAAATGTGCAGTTTATATTATTCCTTGGACCCAATTGTTCCCTTTTAATAAACAATTGTTTTTATCGAAAAAGATAAGAAAACGATCACTACTATCAAAAGTACGTTATTGAAATCTTTTTATTCTTCAACAGTACGTAAAACAAGTACAAATTACCAAAAATTATCGAAATGATACACGCGTGTGCCCATCGTACAAAGGATTGCTGAACTCGTTGGAAGATTCCAAGCGTGTTACGAATAGTATCACATGCATCAGTTATTCTTGTAAACCTAGTCTTTAATGTGTCCCCAGAGGTAGAAGTCGGGAGAGTTTAATCATCTCAAAGGAAACTCCTCATCAAGGTGAGCTCTTACTTCGCGGCTGAAGTGTGGTGGAGCCCCATCGTGCAAAAACCACATGCGCCTCAACGTTGCTAGTGGTACATCTTCCAGTAAATCTGGTAAAGTATCTTGTAAAAATCGTAGGTACTCCTCACCAGTTAGCCGGGGTGGAAGAAAGATAGGTCCAAGTAAAGGCCTTTTCACACGAGCCAACTTTTTGATCCAACTAGATGAGTCAACTAGTTGGTTCGTGTGAATAAAAGTTCGAGGAGTTGATCTACCAAAAATGTACGCGAGAAAAAAATGGATCACTGACCCATTTTTGCTGACTCAGCATTTTGATTTAAAAAGTTGGCTCGTGTGAAAAGGTCTTAAGTTGTTACCAACAATGCCGCACCAGATATTAAGGCTAAATTGTTGTTGGTGTGGTCGAACAGTTGTCGCGTGAGGGTTTCTTTGATTCCACTGATGCCTATTGTGTATATTGATCATGCCGTCGCGAGAAAAATGGCTTCATTAGCCATTAGGATTGTAGCCGGAAACTCTCGATCTTCAGCAATTCTGTCCACAATCCAGTGGCAAAACTCAACTCGCCTAGGATAGTCAGCTTCGTTCAGGTACTAAACCTTTTGCAGATAGTAAGGGTAGATGGCCATGAAGTATTCGCCACACTTTGACATGATTGACTCCCAACTGCCTTCCCACTTGCCGGGTTCTTCTTTCGGGGTCATTGTCGATAATAGTAAGCATCTAAGTATTATTTTATCAATAAATTAATGCTCAAAATGTAAACGCCCTAAAATCCGTCATTAGCGCCATCTGGAAAATACAAAAGTGGGATATTCCCCCCCCCCACTCTGATTGAAAATTCAAAAACGGAGGTAGCTATGTAAGAGCCAATGACGAATCCTGATTTCAAACTGTCCCCTAATTTAATCGAATTAATTATCAAAACGTCAATTGAGAAGGCCGACTTTGGCGATTTAAATACCTGTTTAATTTACAACACAAATCCAGGCAGCTTTTCTATTGTAATTACACTAATAAACCATGTTTATTTGCCACGTATTCCAAGGGTTAATGCAGACACTCAAGGTAAGAACATTATAGAATTTGATGAGTGAAATATAACTCCAAAATATTATTTAAAGGCAAATAGCAAAACAGTATTTCTAACACTATTAGAAACTAAATCTTGGAGTTTCAGGCCAAAGTTTTTCTTTTCTATTTTCTTTTAAATAAATTTGGCTTTTTAAGATTAAATTTGATTTTTTAATTACTTGTCTATGATCTAGTCGCTTTAAAATTTTTACATCGTTATTAATTTCTTCGCGAGTTTTAAATTTTTTTTGGTGTAATAAAACTTCACTAGATACGAGAGACTCCATTTTCTATGACTATTTGAAAATGTAAACACTAGAGGGCGCCAGTCAATTCCCCAAAAACTGAGAAGTATAACTTAATGTTGCCCACATTTCACTTTTTCATGGTTCTTAGTGCCTCCACGCATTATTGCTAATATTGACATTTATAGGATTAGTTGTTGAAGAGAAATCTCACTTTCGCCGGAGCCTACGAGTTTTGTTTTTCTTCGGGGACCGAAAATACCCCCTTCGTCCATTGCCAGCGGGACGACACTGGCTTAGTTAATTAATCTTGCATCGTGCCGTCTAATATCTAAAGCTTCTCGTTCTCCTGGTAATAAGTTATTTTTATGATCATATTTTGTTAGAATTTAAAAAAAAAATTGGTGTCACACTTATTTATTACTTCTCGTCACACTTCTGGTCAGATGTTGAGTGTTAACTTATTTGTTAGCGGTTACCCTATTAAATGTTCCTGGGAAAAAAACGGCGTTGATATGTCACTCCAATAAAAAGATATGGACGTTGTTGCAATTTAGGACGACAACAACAAATCGGAAAAGGGGGTACAGTTGGGCCCCTAAATAGTTCACGGCACTGAAACTGATATCGAATGCAAAGGGTTGAAGGAGGTTTATAATATAAAAAAAAAACTAATCCGATAAGTCACTTGGATCCCAAATTACACGCTGAGTAAAAATTCGCAACAGACGCGAGGAGGGTCGGATTAAAGGGGCCACCAAATCTCCGCCAACTAATTTTAACCCGCGAAACTTGGTTTCTCAGGTAGCGGTAACCTTATTAAGGGTTCCTGGAAAAAAGGCGTTGATATGTCTTTCCAATAAAAAGATATGGAAGTTGTTGCAATTTAGGACGACAACAACAACATTTACAGTAACTATCTGACGATAGATCCCCCTCGATATATATATCGAGGGGGATCTAAAAATATGAATAACTATAAATGTGAAATATTTGTCAAACCATCGCAACCATAGTCTATAAATGAGTGCAAACTTGCAGTCAATCACTCAATCTAACACAAACAGGCCGCCCGTTAATCGGTACAGGCTCTGATCGACTGCATCAATTTAAAAATATTCATTGCGGATCGCCTCGCTCGCTCATACTACGCCACTAAAAACAGTGCCCTACTAGTGCCCTACTAAAATTTTGAAGTGGGTTACGGCGCTGCAACCCCTTCAACCTCTTTCCAGTATAAAACGATATTAAAAATCAGGATTAATTTATATCGAGAGTAAAATGTTTAAAGCAACCGAGCCCCCAGATTTCGATGATCCGGTTACGTACAGCGATTTATTATAAATTATTCAAAAACAGCTTTTTTCAAAGCATTTATTAACTAATTAGCCGTTACGCAACATTTGCTATTTACAACTCTTTGGATCAATGTATACCAAGTACCCGTATTAAACAATTTGGTGGCGATATAATTATCGTTTTGATGTTAAAGATACTTTTAATTAATTCTTTTTTGTAGTTTAAGATATTGTATACTCCGATTTTCGTTCTTATTAACTGTGTCTTTAGTCTTCAATGGAAATGAAAACACAGGAGGCTGGAGGGTGACGGGGGAAAACTTTCGTAAGTTTTATTCTAAATTTTGAGGTTTAATTCTTTAGAACCGTATTTGACATGTATTCTTCTTAAACAGGAATTGGGTTCTAAAACGACAGGTCAGAGGGAAAAGACTATGTACATTTTGTTAAAAATAAAACTTAATACTTTGGTAAGAAAAAAAGCAAGCAATCTCGTTCAATTAATGAACCATGTCTGAAAAAATAAACAAAGCCAAACCGTGTTGGAATACGTCTTAATTAGTAGGGAACGTGTTTCGAAAGTTGGGTTCTAAATTTCAGATGTTTGTTCTTCAGAACCGCATTCGACCTTGACAAGAGTGTTGGTGTTCATTAAGAATCCCTGGTTGTTATCCCCAGTTGGCCGATATCCAGACTCTTCTAATTTGACGACTGACGGAACACCCACAAGCTCCAAAAAGTCATAAATGGGCTCTACTTTGATCGCGCTTATATCGACTGAGAGGTTTTCAGTGCCAAGGACCACTTCCCTCTTAACGGATAGGGTCGCGGTTCGGTCAGCAAATTCGGGTTTTACGATTTGGGCGGAGTCACGTTTTTTGGTGCAAGATTGAATTTGTTCATTTGTGACGCGTCGTAGCTGCACCGAGCAAGACCTAACTCCCCATTGATGGCATAGGATCTTTATCAGCCGTGTTCGTGAAGATTGGTTTGCAGAGAGACCATGGATTTGAAGGTGATCACGGAGGTTTCTTTTCGTGGCGCAGTGCTGGTCGTAAATTGGGCACTTGTGTGACCTTGCCATCTGAGCGTTACGCGATTTATCATGGTGAATAAAATTTATCTGGTATCTGGCCTGGTATCCGCGCTTTGTACATCCAGATGGTTCCTGTCCCGAGTGAGTTATTTTGTTGGCAATATGATGGGGTTTAAGTGTATATCTATAACTAGACTTATCACACTGAGAAGGTTTTTCACCCGTGTGAGTTTTTTTGTGGTAAATCAAATCGGCTTTTTGTGCAGATGCGTATTTACATTGGTCACATTGGAAGGGGTTTTTCACCCGTGTGAGTTCTTTTGTGGAAAATCAAATCGGGTTTTCGTGCAGATGCGTATTTACATTGGTCACATTGAAAGGGTTTTTCGCCTGTGTGACTTCTTTTATGGTAAATCAAATCGGTTTTCCGTGCAGATGCGAAATTACATTGGTCACATTGAAAGGGTTTTTCGTGCGTGTGAGTTTTGCTGTGGTAAATCAAATCACCTTTTCGTACAGATGCGTAATTACATTGGTCACATTGAAAGGGTTTTTCACTCGTGTGAGTTCTTTTGTGGTAATTTAAATCGGGTTTTCGTGCAGATGCGTATTTACATTGGTCACATTGAAAGGGTTTTTCGCCCGTGTGAGTTCTTTTGTGGAAAATCAAAGCGGGTTTTCGTGCAGATGCGTAATTACATTGGTCACATTGAAAGGGTTTTTCGCCCGTGTGAGTTCTTTTGTGATAAATTAAATCGGTTTTTCGTACAGATGCGTATTTACATTGGTCACATTGAAAGGGTTTTTCGCCCGTGTGAGTTCTTTTGTGATAAATTAAATCGGTTTTTCGTACAGACGCGTATTTACATTGGTCACATTTAAAGGGTTTTTCACCCGTGTGAGTTCTTTTGTGATAAATTAAATCGGTTTTTCGCACAGATGCGTATTTACATTGGTCACATTGAAAGGGTTTTTCGCCCGTGTGAGTTCTTTTGTGGATAATCAAATATTGCTTTTGGTTCGTGGAAAAGACGCACTCAGTGCACTTGTGTTTCTTCTCTTCGTGGCTGCTCATTTTGCCAGTTAGCCCAGTTTCAAGCTTGAAGTCTCTTTCGGTTGATGAATTTGTCTCGCTGCTACGATTGGGAAGGTTTGTAGCGTTGCTTGCGAAGTATAAATAAAATCAAATTCCAAGATAAGCAATCACGAAATGTATTCGGCGGCTACCCCTCCTGAAAGTAGTGAATGAAATTAAATATTGTTGACTAGAGGAACCAGGGAAATGCCTCGGAAATTTAAAGGCAAATAACGGAAACCAAATAGGCTAATTAAAGGAAAATATATGAAAAAAAAATAACCTTTCTCCATAGAGTAACCCACTCACATTGAGTGGAAGACTTTTTGTACGCAACGTCCGGTTTTAGAAGCGTGAAATAAACAAGTAGGCCTAAAGTTAATGTACAATATCTGGATAAAAAAGTAAGTTTATACTGTAAAAAATTTAAAAACAACACCATCGCTCTTCGCACTATATTTAATCACGCCTCGAAAACTAGTTGGCCCGTTAGAATTAATGTTTCATGCGCTTCCAAAGAGCTTTGCACTCTATGCGAGTTGTTTACTTTTTGACTTTCTCATTCAATTTCAAATTGAGAAAGGCACCAGTCGTTACATTTTGATCACATTAAACGCATTTAATGAGTGCCTACGTGTCAGAAGTTTTGCAAAATTAGCTAGCGGTTTGTGTAATTTTTGGTTGAATTATCACTGTGCTTAAGCATGGATAGTAGATTTTAGAGGATCGGTAAAAAGCCTGGTTTTTAGCCCCCGTAAACCAATCACACTAAGGGAATCGTCCAAGGATATTTGAAAAAAAAACAAGTATCGCTAAATATCGGTTGATAGTTTTTATTGAATTAAAAAGCCAAAATTAAAAATTACTAAAATATAAAGCGCAAAAAATTACGTAACAATATCAACCGCATTAGATTGCCATTTTGAAATTTTAGATCACGTTGTTAAATTAAAAAAAAAGCTGCTACTTCATGACTTAGAAAAAAATTTATTAGATCACGTGCTACAAACGACCTTGCAAAACTCCCTCGGAGTCTCTCGAGCTGATTGATACGCGGGGAGAAATAAAATGCACTGTGGAAGGATATCGAAAACCTGTCCTCTTAATTTACTGTCCGTGGCTTAAGATTGGGTTAATAATAAGAAGGACCTTCAACCTGGGCCTTGGTTAGGAAATTATTTAAATAGGATTTTAGATGCCTTTTAACTGTTTATGAAATTTTGTTTATGCGAAGTTTGTAACAATTTCAATTTTGATTTTACCTTTTAACGTTAATTTAATAAATATCTTAATTTCAGCAATGCAATAACACCAATTAAAATATAATAATAATCACCTTATTATGCCTTTAAACAGGTGGCCGGGTTACAATGCGTAGGCGGGTATTCGGTTCCCCGTAATATTATGAATCGGAAATTATATGTCGTAAAACAAGAATTTCGTCGTCGGGTACCCGGTTGTAGATTGGGCAGAAATGTAGAAAATACCGAGAGGCAGGTCACTTCCTTGATTAACGACGCACCCATCGAAAGATTAAAACCGATTTAATCGTGTTTATTTTGATTAAATTAAATTTAATCACGATTATGTTGATGAAAACACGTTTTACCCTGATTAGAATGTTTAAATCTGATTTATTCATGATTAAATGATTAAATCTGATTAAAATGATTAAATCCTGATTGAAATGATTAAATCGTGATTAGTATGATTAAATCCTGATTGAAATGATTAAATCCTGATTGAAATGATTAAATCGTGATTAGTATGATAAAATCGCGATTAGAAATTAGAACGAGAATCAGAATGATTATACTGGTGATTGGAATGATTAGAATTTTGCGTGATTAGAATGGGCTGATTAGAATAATTTAATATGAGATTATAATTATTATTTCGTATTTACCGCGCTCGATAAAATCTCGATTCAACCGATTATATTGATTAAATCGTGATTAAAATGATTAAATCGTGATTAAAATGATTAAATTGTGATTAAAATGATTAAATCTAATTAAAATGTTTAAATCTGATTAAAATGATTAGATCACGATTAGAATAATTAAATCAGGTTTAATTCGTGATTAGAGTGATTAAATCGTGATTAGATTTTTTAATCTTGATTACCCTGATTTAATCATGATTACCCCGATTTAATCACGATTACTCTGATTTAACCATTTTACTATGATAAAGACGCACCCAAAATGGAAGTGACCTGCCCCTCGGAAAATACGTATTTTAAGGAATATTATTTATGGGTATCAAAATAATGTACTTCTATTTCAAGGCCTAGTTCATATAAATAAAGTAAAATTGATCCACAGTGAGTTACGCGCGCCGCGCCACTTCAATCGGGGACTTGTTGACATTTTTCCGTAATTCTTTTTAAATTAAAAATAAATTTTAACGTTTTACGCCTTAGTTACGCCCATAGATTAGTTACGTTCCATCGGTACTCTACTGCACCATAAACAAATATATTTCCAACTTTCAGCATTCTGGCACATTGACCAGTGTTATAAAACTAAATAAGTTACTTTGTAATTCGTGGCTCAGTTCATGAGAATAAAGAAAATAGGCTCCATAGTGGTTTCGGTACACCGCTTTTATCGGCAACGTGTTGAATGTGTTAAGTAACGGTTTTTTTCGTAACCGAGTCTTAGCTGAAAATATTCAAATGATTTGAATCAAATCTAGTGATGGTTATATGCATGCTATTAAAAAAAAATTAATTGAAAGTATTACGCCTACCTTTTATAATGCAATATGAAATGTTTTGTAGTAGTAGAGGTATTTCTTTTACGATTTATGAGTAACTTGAATAATTACACTACCGTCAGCCCGCCGAAATTTGTATTTGCAAAGAAACTAGTGGATGGATTGAAATAGAACTCGCGACAATCTTAACAAAAAAATGATTTAACTAAACCACTTCAATAAAAATAGATGGCGTTAGCGCTAACATACAATCAGTAGTATTAGCGTTAAATAACAAGATACATATAAAATTAACGTATTTATTGCATTTTTTTTTAAATTAACCATAAGATAAATACTAGATGTTTAAAATTACATAAATACAAGTTGGCAAGCCAAAATATACCTTTCCTCGGAAGAATTGTCCCTAGTGGTATTAATTTCTCGAGATAACCCTTAAAGATATATCTCCGCAATTTTGAGTTATTTGTTAAAAATGTTATCCCAGTTCTATCCCGCCCGGTATAAAATTTAATTATAATTAGAATAATTGAGACGAAACGATCAATTTTAATTTATTCAGAATATCATAAGTTAAGTAGTTACAACAGTGAGTTAGACGTACTATAACAATGCACAATTGAATTACACCCTTTTTACAGTACAAGTTTGTCAGTTGAATATAATACAAAGCAAATTTTAATGAAAGAAATAGCTACAGAGGGTATTATAACGACCGTTCGCTTTTTGGTTTATAATTTTAACGGAATCGGGCCGAATTTAATTAAACGATAGTGTATCGAAATTTTGTTAAAAGAATATTCCCTAAGGCCGCGCGATAAATTTACGAGAATAATTTCCCGTCGCCGTTATATCGCAAATTTAGTTGATTCGGGATTGCCAGAACTTTAATGTTGTGGGCGAGTGATTAGAAATAAAATGGCAACCAGAATTATGCAAAATTATAAATGTTTATTTTTATTCAGAACAGTCTATGTAACGTTCTAGATTTAACTTTCATCAATAACCCAACAATATATATCTCTCCTACGTTATTGTGCAAAGCTGGTACTCAAGTGTCCAAGACTAGATTTGTCTTAGTTCATCGTGATTGAAAAATAAACCAAAACACACTTACACAAATATCATAAATTATACTGAGTAATTTTAACTAAATTCAAACTACCTTACTATAAACTCTTGTCTTAATTAACAGCTGAGAGCTGAGAGCTACTAATATTTTCCAATCTACTTAATTAGCCTCACAGGTTGAGTTGATAATTTCAATTGTATAATTAGGTTATTCCAATTGAAACAAAACAATCAATTTTATCTTACAGCTGACTTGAGTTAGTTCACAATTACTTTAACATTTTCAGTCTTAAACACGCACTGTTCATACACTTAAGTCCATTTGCTCACGTTCCAAAGGCGAAACACAATTTAACTCTTTCCTTGGCCGAAGACCGAACATACTAATTAAAACCGCAAAGTTACCTCATAACTTTTGACCGACACCAGGACCTCGTCCTGTAGTAGTTCGTCTGACCGCCAAGAACTAATAAAGACTAATCTTCCATATCGACGGCAACGGCTTTATATACGTTTATTTGATGTTTTTTAGTCCCGTCAAGATTTGACTAAAGTTCGAAAAATTTAAGAGATTATATTTTTTACCCGGTTTGATTGATAGTTCTCCACACGGTGGCGCTATATTATTACTTTTATATAGTTTCCGCGGGAGTTTTGAATAATTATCCTTTTTCTAAGCGTTATTAAAAGGTAAAAAACCCGCCTTATCATAATGGTTTCTTTACTTTTTATATTTCTAAAGGAAGTCAATGGCTCGGCGGTAAACTATCTGCATTGTAACGATGCGACCCGAGTTCAATTCCTGAACACGATCAAATAAAGTAAAATACTCAGATATTTAATTAAATATAATATTAATATAATTTATAAATATTTAATTAAATATAAGATTAATATAATTTATTAATATTTAATTAAATATAAGATTAATATAATTTATAAATATTTAATTAAATATAAGATTAATATAATTTATAAATATTTAATTAAATATAAGATTAATATAATTTATTAATATTTAATTAAATATAAGATTAATATAATTTATTAATATTTAATTAAATATAAGATTAATATAATTTATAAATATTTCATTAAATATAAGATTAATATAATTTATAAATATTTCATTAAATATAAGATTAATATAATTTATAAATATTTAAAATGATGTAGAATAAATTATAGTACCTAACGTTATAACTTTGTAAATGACATTCGCCAAAGCTGTTTTTTAGAAAAACACCGTAACTTAACAAGCGTTGGTGGCTGAGTAGTTAGAGTAAATCTCTTGCACAAGGCAGACCCGGGTTCGATTCCCGGCCGGCGCTAATGAATCGCAAATTGATACTAAGACGAATACCGTGTACAATTGGTGGAAACCCTACCATTGAACGTTGAAAGGTAGCATTACACTCAGCACTCGGTCCGTCCCAAAGTCATTAAGAAGTTGGAGATATAACGCCCGTACAAACACAACAGACTCAACATCCACAACCATCATAACACAGACACACCACAATCTCTACACCCATAACCGACATAACGCAAATTCAACACTCACAACCGTCATAACACGAACACAACACTCACAACCTAAGCATAAACATTACAAAAACGTAATACACCAAACCGTCACGACGGTGAGCGAAAAAACACCATCCAAACCAAACCGCAAATGAATCCGTTAACGCTCACCGTCACACGGTGGTTTTGCCAAACCTTCGAGAAACTGCGAACGCAGAGATTTTGAGAAACTGCGTACGCAATGATTAACCTTTGCACGGAAAATGCGAACGCGTTCGCAGGGCAGACCAACAGACACACAGACAGCCAGACAGACACGGTGATTGTATAACCCCTCCTAGGGGACTTTGTCCCCTCGGAGAGGTAAAAATTAATTAACTGGTTTATTATCGGGGAAAGTATATATTTGAAGGATAATAGTTTTAAAAACGGACAAATTAAATGATATACCGTGCTAACCGCATTCATGGACTATTTCATTTTTTAATATGATAATCAACTGTACCAGGACTGTGGCAGTTGTCCAACGGGAGTCGATTTTAATTCTTACTTCCCTGAAACTGAAAGTGTTGGTTGCACGAAAAATCGATAGTAATAAAAACCAATGAATGCGGGCTTGTTTTGAAGCCCAGGATGTTCTCCTTCCAAAAATGTAATTGTCAAAACAAATTTCCAAGCCTAAGTGTATTAACTTTGAGTCCGAAACTGACCTTTTTCGCTCTCCAAAATCCTGAAATTTTCGGCGAATTTCTCTCCTCCGTAGCACGAGCAATTTGGGGCAAATCAAAGCTGTAGTTTTATTACTAAAATAGAAGGAACTGAAGTGGAGGGATTCTGTTTACTTGTAGAAGTTTTCAAACCAGAGGTTTTTAATCATAATATTAGGCCACGGCCGCGAAGCAGATCTCGAGACGGCCGTGATTAGGCTTATTATCGAAATAAAAAATATTTATTTTACGCGCGTGCTACGCGGCGCGCGCGATCCGACATTTTAAGAAGACTTTACAAGGAGCCTTCGGTTTCATATCATTTTCTACTACGTAGGCTTGTGTATGCTTATTTCAATTACTACTGCGTAGGACTTTTTCCTGGGTGTTAAATCAACCTGCTTTTAATCCCAGATGTAAAGAAATGTATTACAGACAATTAGCCAATGATACGCTTCGCATTTTCTGACGTCATGGGTGCCGAGAAGAATTTAAAAGTCTTTAAATTCGCAGAAAAACTCGATTTCCACCATTTCGACTTCCTTTTATAATAATTCCAAGACCACTTAACCGATTTTGATGAAATTTTCTGTACTTGCTATAAAATGTTTGCTTTTTCTAATGAATCATTATTTAGCCCTAGCTAAAATTTCGTGCAACCAACACTTGAAGAAACAATTTTAATATTTTATCATTTTTAAATTAAAATGTAATAAATATATCGCTTCTGAAAGCGGCAATTAGAAATAATTGGTAGGAACATGAAATGGATGAGAATAAATTATCCTTCGAACTCTTCTCTTGAAATTCGCGCTAAGATCACCGCTAATTTGGGGAAATGAAGGTTGACACTAAATGAGAGAGATCAATAAGTTAAATATTTAATTGAGAGAACGAGTTATGATAATAAACTTTATGACGCTATCGATGTTATGGCGAATATTTCATACAGTTAAACACCAGTGACGGCGATCCCGTTTGGGCTCTGGGCCTCGGGCCCCCCACAGGGAAAAACCAACGAGGGCAGAGCCCCACAGAAATAAAATCGAGGAAAAATAGCAATTAGGGAGAAATTTATAATCTCACTTCCTTTATTTGGGTCCGAATTCAGTCTTTTTACCGAAGTTATTTTGAAATTGCAGATGAGAGTAGCATTATGATGATAAAACCCGTAAAATGCATGATTTCGATAGATTCGTCCAAACAGAAAATCGAACGGTTATGTACCCTATTTTAGCTAAAATACCTTCGTTAAGTATGTGGCCAAGAAGGGCTTAATAATCTAGAAATGTATACAGATATTTTTCTTAAGATATCTACTTACAAATATTTTCCGATCGCCGCCGTTGTTAAACACGAAACATGGCTCATTCAAGGTTATTTTCAAGGACATTTCGTGTAAAATAAACTAAAACTACATTACAACAAGATTAAAATTTCTATCACATAATCGTAAATTTAATTAGAAGGCTATGTACGCCATTTTAAAATTAAACATACTTAGGTCTTATTTTATTTTAGAAGCCTCTCGTATTACTTTTTTCCCGAGAAATTTCATAAAATGGAATCAGTGGAACGCACCCGCGGTTTTTGAACTGTCGCAATGATGTATCATCAAAATAACATGGGTTTAATAATAAATGGAATATTTGCCCCGAATAGGTTTATTATTTACTTCCGCTTTATCTTACTTCGCAGCTGTTAAGGTATTTTAGAAAGCTAATTAATACGGTGAAACAGAACTGCTTTTAGAACTGTGGGAGTAACCCTTTCGCAAAGAAGGCGACTGTGCAGGAGGAGGGCATAACCCTGCGGCGGCGAGACCGAAATTTGGTTTTTGGGCCGGTAGTTTTGAATCCAAAGGCGAATCCATTTGTGGGCAGAGTTTAATTCAGTGGCGGATGCAGAAAAAATTCAAGGAGGAGGGGGGAAGGCGCTAAAATACATATTGTGCTATGGGTGTAATAACAAATTAACAAGTCACATGCAAAGGTTAAGAAAGCTTTATTCAAACTGTTTCCAAGACCAGAACTACAATCAACCGAATAAAAACACACATACAAGACAAAAGTAACAATTTGTGTTCTCTTCTTTAAACGATGAATTCCACGAGCCTATTCTTCCTGGTAAATTGGTGAATTACATCGTAACCTTTTTCGGGTTTCCTTGGAGCTGTGAGAAGCTTCTTTATTATATCATCACTAAGTTTTCCCGACGATAATATATCTATATAATTTCTAATCAGTACAAATAATCGATGAACTCTGTTGCAAAAGTGTTGAAGAAGCGCTGGGTTCTGCCTGTACATATGGGTCATCTGGTGGTGTTTTAGCGGCTTAAACGTGAGCGGGATCTTCAGATATTTCCACGTTTCATTTCCTAATTATAAAACGGTCCATTTCAAATTATCTCTAAAACTGTACTTTCATAAGGTGTAGACTGTATGATATAATTAATTAAACTAAATTATGAATAAAATGCTGTCAGAGTTTGGTTGTGGATTGTGGAACTATAGACTATTACTTGGCGCTGTTATATTATTACCGAGTCGCTTGATGACTTAGGCCTATGGTGGTGCCTTGGGTATTAGCCTAGCTGATTATTATTATTATTTAATTAGTCTGGATTAATTAACACTATTGTACTGAATCACTACTTGAAATACTTGACACTGATCACTCTTGACTAAACTTCACACTTGCTACCACTAGGACTTTCCACTCTTCAGTCTTCAGTCTTAACATTTCGGCTTCTGATTGTAAACTAACTTCCTATTCGGCGAACGGCCCGTATTTATACCGCTACGTACCGAATGGTCTCGGTACAAAAATCAGTAGTATGTTCGCGACTTTTCTCGAACATATGCCAGACAGAATGACGTAAAAAATATGATGACGTGGGCTAACAAGCTACCTATTAGCAGAAGTTTATAATAAACCCCTTCGGGGGAAGTATTCAACTTCCCATTGAGCCCATGTTATTTTAATGATACATCATTCCGCGACAGTTCAAAAACCGCGCGTCACTACGGTCGCTATTCATTCGTTCTTAAAATCATGACGTTTTTTAAAATAAAAGTAGTACCAGAGGTCGACATCGGAGGATTTTTTTATTAAAAATAAAATGGCGGGAATCTACCGAGTTGGCAGTGGTGTTAATAAGGAAACACAATGTAATTTTTATATAAAAGATAATTTAAATAAGTCATTTCAGACTCGTGAATCAACAATTAAGAAATCAGTTAGTGGCAAGCGAACTAAAAATATAGAAGAACCTATACATCAACCTAAAAGGATTAATTATTGTCAGAGCCAATTAAGGCCTAACCACAATCACGATTTACGAAACACTAAAATAAGCCAGCCACTCTTAGCAACTTTACAGGTAAGAATAAATTATAATAGGGAATCTTATATATTACTTCTTTGGGTGTAATTTTAATGCTTGGTTTATTTATAGATCCTTATTTGCTGGTAGTGTATGCACTGGGTTTTAACTAATGAGTCAGTAATGACATGGTGAATTGGTTCAGTGTATCAAAGATCTTTAACTATCAACCAGCGTTTATACCAACTCATCTACTAAGAAGAAACCTTTCCTCAGGTAGACTAGGAGTTGCGATAAAAGATGTATAGAAATAGTCAAGTTTATTTGGCATGCATCAAGAGCTTACCGAGCCAATTTGATGTAGTACCGTAAAAGTGTTTGTCAGTTAATTTTCCACGCTTATATCATTTGGTACAATTTATACCTTGACTAGGCTATGTAAATGCCAGATAATTAGGTAGAACAACAACTTATATCAAAAAGCAGGACCATTGTTTTACGTTTGATCAATATATTTAGCTATAAATTGTTTTAGACAATTACCAATTTTTGTACACTCGTGAAATTGCTGTTTTTTTATTTATTTTATAACTAGATTTATTTTAATTGCTATCAGCTAAGTTTTGAAATAAATATATTCCCAAAAACCGTATGATATGGCTCATTTTCTAACAGAGAATTCTTTTCGGAAAATGTTGACTTATAATAGTAATTAATCTTATTTTCATTCGTTATTTTATTGGTGCCCAAACCATATTATAAAAATATATTTTTAAAATAAAAAACCATTAAACTGTGTAATAAATGCAATAATAAGAGTAAGAAAATTATATAATCAGAAAAAACATTTTCATGGCTTTAAAAAAGATTTTGGATAACCTCTCATTCTTCAGAAACTGATTTGCTTTCCCTTCGTGGCTATATTATATAAATATATTTTAATAAAATAACGGATTTAACTATAAAAATTATAAAAACTAATAATAAAATTAGAGTAAGAAAATTATTAATTAGAAGAGCCAATCTTCCATTATCAAAATGCAAGCCAACCATAACCACGTGATTGCTTTTTGCGTCAAAACTCGAGCTCTCCTATTGGTCCGTGACTTGGGTATAAAAATTCGCCGATTAACAGGAATCGCTAAAACGTCTCTGCACCGCGATTTCGGTTGCGAGGATCGCAAAATAAACAGCTCGCCAAATCTGAATCGCTAAATTGCGATCCTGTTAAAATTAACAGGAATCGCAAAACGTCTCTGCACCGGGCGCTTTAAAGCTTGTAAAAGAGCTTTGAAACACAGAGTGTCAATAAATTAGTTATGCAATTCCAGAATAGTAGTTCCTTGAACATCAATATTAAACATAAACGTTTGGTTTTTACAGCTAAATAATATATCATCTAAACATTCCATAAAGTTCTCTATATTTTTTAGTTCCTCCATAATCTTGAATAAAAAAAAATATCTCATTTAGTATTAAAATAATTCTACAAAATCGCAATAACATTCCTTAAAAAGTTTACTGCAACCAAAAAAACCCCGCCAACCCTCACTGTACTGTAAACGTTCCTTCCATAAGTCTAGTTTATTAAAGCGGACGACGGAATGGATAACGGCGGCAAACGCTCGTGGCGTAGGATTATAACCAACCGCGAGTAGGCTCTGTTTGTATTCCGCCACGTTTAAGCAAAACCCCTGAAGTGCCGCGGAATGATGTATCACAAATAAAGTGAAGTTGAATACTTCCCCCGAAGGGGTTTATTATAAACTTCTGCTATTAGGTAGCATGTTAGCCCGCGTCATCATAGGTAGTACCTATGCAAGTATACAACTACTCGACTGACGAATAAATTGCGTGTAGATGGATAGGCGGGTGCGCGACGGGGGCTCTCTCTCCTTGCCGTGAGCCGCGCTGGGCCGCCCGCGTCAAGGGGGGGTGGGGAGCCGCTTCCCCCATATGTATCCGCCACTGATTTGATATGGCATATTCTGACTTTAGGATCATATAATTAGCGAATAAGTAGACGCGAAACTCGGACCAACTATGAAACTCGTTTTGAAATTTTTAATATTTTGGCTTAGTTTCTCTATTCGGTGTTATAGTCGCAAGCCAGATTTCCCGCACGGTACTGGCGAGTCCCAAATAGGGCGAAACCGGTCTACCGTTGGAATTTATGACTATTTAATTTAATTTAATTTAGTTTTTCACTCGAAGATCTATTTGGTCCGAGCTTCGCGTCTTTTTGTTCGCTCAAAGACCTATCGGTACGAGCTATTTGTTTATGGTTTAGCTTTATTATCCCTTTTCATAATGGACTAATCTACTTATTCGCTAATTATATGATCCTTTACAATGCAGTTCATAGGAGGTTCCTTTTAACTTAACATAATCTAACTTTAAACGACCATCAGAGAGTTCAGTAACGCCCCGCCGGCACACTCCCTTCAGCTCGAGTTGGTGAAAGTAAGGTTGTGACTTTGAAATACAAAAAATAAAAATTAAAAATAGGGTTTTGTGATTTAACAGATTCCACCCCATTGGACTGTAACTAGTCCAATCAATACCGGTAAACAATTAAATTTCAAAAAGGTATATCACTTGAATTGGGCGACGTAATTTCGTGCCATTAGAAAGTCTTATTAAACATGATCTGACGTGGCCATCGCGACCGTTGAATACTTCGTCGACGACTCCAGTCTTCCATGCCAGTCTTGGCATCTTCCCTTCGATTAGAAAGACATCTCCAGGAACCAATGTCTTTGTAGGAAAGTTCAGGGTGAATCGCGCGTGTTACTGCGCATATAAACAGCACAATAACACTTCGCTCCGTCGCGCGTATATAGCGGACCAGCGAAGTCCGAACCCGTGGTGTTGAAAACCGGAGCTGCGTTGATTCTATAATCCGGCCTGTGTTGCAATTCTGAGACGTTTAATAATTTTAGTGTTTGTACTCAACTTGGAATTTTTCATATGATTTTTAGTAAGTTTCCAGGTTTTATTTAAGACTACATTAATAATTTTTCCTTAAGTATTTCGCTCGTAATCTACTTTTAAAATCGACGAAAATTTTAAGGCGAGGAAATGAATTCCCCGCCTTTGGGACCTGTATTTGTGCCAGACCATAGCCGGCTGTATTAGAGATGGCGCTTATATGCCTAGTTTTCACAGGCGCGAAATTCAAATGGTATGGCATTACATTAACGGTAGTAGACGGCTAGCCTCTGACCTCACAATATTACTGGGCCAAAAGATGCCATCTAGTGGATAAAGCCGCCAGGAGCGCGGAAGTTTTTTTAAGAAAAATCGCCTGGATTTCCTGGCCTTCTCTAATACAGCCGGCTATGGTCAGACCTCGGTTTTCATGTTAGACTCAGTTTCCCGTTGCGCATGCGCGCCAATCTGAAACGTAAGAGGGAAAATGGATGCCTCGAAACCGTAATTTCCTGGCTTCAAAAACGTATATTTTCTCGGCGTTATTGATTAAATTATAAATCGTGAGAAGACGGGCCTATGAAATGAAACACGCTGATTTTAAATCCGTTTACAGAATTAAAATACGACTAGTGGTTGAGGTAACAGCGCGACCCAAAAAAGACCTAAAAGTATCTCAGGCTGAGTTGACGTCTTCCACGACCAAACCGGTAAATTGCCAATATACACGCAGCAGAGGTGGAAATGGGGGAAAAATATGAGCTCTAAATCTACTCCGCGGCCGCGGAGTATAATAAAGCTTGGTCTTGTGACGTGGGCACTTCATTTTATCAAAATCGACTATTAGTAATTGTAGAATGTTTTTAGATGCGGTTAACGTGATATATCATTTAAATTTTCCGTTATTAAAATTATTATCCTACCAAAGCCCGTTAATTAATTATTTAGGTTATTTTACGCTACTGTTATTGTTAGTATGGTTGCGCTAGCACCACATTTTTATTTCGGTGCCAGCCCCACGCGGGCGGGGACCGAAATTATGTGATCGAGATTGGGGCATGAGAGCCGCCGCCCCCATTGGCAAGGATTAGTGAACTGCGGAGCGAGGGCAGGCGGATCGAGGCGGGTACGGGAAATATGCGGACAGCTCCAGCTCGCTATTTTGGTTGAGATTCGTTGAACTATCTTTCCGTAAGGATCCACGAGTAGCTTTTATAGTATTTTACTGTGTTCGCGAACTGCGGAGCGAGGGCAGGCGGGTCGAGGCGGGTACGGAAAATATGCGGACCGCTCCAGCTCGCTATTTTGGTTGAGATTCGTTAGACTATCTTTCCGCGAGTGGCTTTTATAGTATTTTAACGTACGCAATCTGCCGTAGAGTGGTTCCGCCAAGGAGGATAGTAATCCTCCTTGGTTTCGCTACTACAGCGGGAGACAGGAGTCGTCATTCTATCTGGTGACATTAAATTCTTGGCAGAACCACTCTTTGAGCTATGATTGGCTGAGATCTGGCTATCGTCTGCCACGGCGTTTGGTCCATTTGCCAGTTACACGGCAGCATTCTAGTTACCTATGAGATTTCTATGCAATTAACTATCGATGAATCTGACGAGGATGAAAACGATAGTTAGTACCCTGAGGAATATGATGATACTGATAATGCATCTCAAAATGAAGATAACTGAACATTTTTGGGCATTTATAACCTATTGTGGTAATTTATAAAATGTATAATACACAACATAAGCATTTCTTCATTGTATTCTTTGTTTTAATCGTAAAAAAAAACCTTTTTTTTAAAAAAAAAGAAAATTATGGTAATTTACCGCAGCACGGTAAATTACGCGGTAAATTACCGCGTAATTTACTGATTTCCTAAATTACGGTAATTTAAGAACTCTACGTAGGACCATAGACTAACTTTAAACCGTAGGGCCATTAACATCACTCGAAGCGACGCGAAAATCTCGCTTGCGAAGGCTATGTGTGCGTCCGCCTTTAGTCTATGGTTGGATGAAAGAAAGCGCGTGATCACAGAAGAGAAGGACAGAGGTTATATTGAAGCGTCTATTAAATTATTTCATCAGAGTTGTTGTGGTAGATATATTTCGTATTCTCATTTAGCCTTATCTAATAAACATTTAGCCTTATTTAAATAAAAATTTAGCCTTATTTAAATACAAACTTAGCCTTATTTAAATACAAACTTAGCCTTATTTAAAAAAAAAAATTTGATTAGAGTTCTTATGGTGTATAAATTTAATAGTTTAAAGGGAGTATTAATTTCGTAAATGAATTGACAATTAATACAAATAAATATTTGATTCATGTCTTAAGCCTGACTTTTATTTTTACAACACACATCCGTCCTTTTGCCTATTGGAAAGTCGTGGGTTCAAATCCGGGCTCTGAAGTATTATTTTGTGATGATTATAATTGTAATTCTGTACAATATGATCTGTTTAATAGTTTCAATTTTAAATTTTATCTAGTAACGTCTCATTCACACTAAACAACTTTCGTTGACCATTTTGTTTAGGCATTTTTATTCTTCCAACTAACTTCTCACTTTGAAAGTGGACGTTTAGCGAATTTTGGATGCTGCTATAATTGTTCGTTTTTACACTGTGCAATTAGTTTGACGGTTAGCGTCTCACTATACAACTTTCTTATATTATTTTCTTTGTATAAACTAAATTTTACTTCTTAGACGACACTTGAATCCCCGCCATTCTGTTAGTATTATCGCCTTCTTGGCGAACCTGTTTTATATACAATGTTTAGTTTACGCAAGTTCTACTTTATTTTAAAAGTATCTTGGGAAACAGTGTTGCCAGATTGTGGGAAATTTCCCCTGTTGTGGGAATTTTTGGGGTCCAATTTGGCTCTGTGGGAAAAAGGCAATTGTTTTCAAAACCGTTGATTTTGTTGGAATTTTAATATTACTATCAATAGAAAGCTCAAAATTATCTAGAGCAGTGTACTTCCGTGAATCTTGGGTTTTTTAAATAATATAAAGGAGGCGCCTCCTAATACTACAATCAATCAATGCATAGGCCTAACAACCAAACCGTTTAAAAATTTTAATTTCCATAAAATTTCATTTTTAAAAGTTTATTTTCCGAAATTTTGGAAAATTACGGCATGTTTTACATTGAGTTTACGCTGGGGGTGGGGCTAAATAGGGGTGTGGGAATTCGAGGGGAAATTTACTTCACAAAGAAAATTACTCGTAATTCCTAAACGAAATAGCTCTACTACAAAATAGTCTTTATTACATTATTAAAGGTACGCGTAAGGTTAATACTTTCATTTAATTTTATTCTGTTATGAGGATACGTATGACCAAAATTAGATTTGAAAAATTTTGAAAAACCGTTCGTTTAAAAATTTTGAAAAGATATATTTTACGGTGCAGTACGGTATCGACGAAACAGAATAAATCTATGGGCGTAACTAAAGCGTAAAACATTAGAAATTACTTTTAAACTTAAATTTTAAAATATTGTTTAATATTATTACAAATTTAGCATAAACAGTTAAAAGGCTTATAATATATAATTTTAATAATTTCCTAACCAATGTCTGGTTTGAGGAATTTTTCTATTATTCACCCAATCCTTCGCACAATGATTATTAAACCTAAAATTACACAAATTTTGTAAAAATGCTCACCCTAAGGTACTCATTAAGCCATTCTAAAATGCATTTAAAGTTATTAAAATGTAACGACTGCTGTCTTTCTCAATTTAAAATTTAACGATAAAACTTTTTTTATGAACGTTATATCGCTGCTTTCTCTGGTGTTAGTTAACCATGTTTAATCGCATTCATCACTTTCAGAAGGAGTAACCGTGAATCCATTTCGTGATTGTTAATCTTGAAATTTAATTTAGTTTAGGCTTCAAAAGCAACTCTACAAATGCTCCCATTCGAATTCATGGTGATCCTGCAAACCAACGTGGCGCTTCGATCGGTCACGAACTAGATCCACGACACAGAACACTGTCACGACCCAGGCAGATTGCGACCCTTGTGCAGCTACGACGCGTCACAAATGAACAGATTCAATCTTGCACCGAAAACCGCTACTCCGCCAACGTCATAAAAGCCAAAGTAAACGACCCTACCCGTTAAGAGGGAAGTGGTCCTTGGCACTGAAAACCTCTCAGTCGATATCAGCGCCTTTAAAAAAGAGCCCCTTTTTGACATCATGGAGGTTGTGGGTGTCCCATCAGTCGTCAAATTAGAAAAGTTGGGATATCGGCCAAATGGGGATAACAATCAGAACACGAACACCAACACTCTTGTCAAGGTCGAATGCAGAACTTTCTGTAGAACTAAACTTCTGAATTTTAGAACGAAACTTTTTCTGTCATATTAATATCATCTTTTTATTTGTTACGAACTAATTAAGACGTCTTATAAGATGTATTTTGCGTTTTGAATCTCTTTTAAACATCGTTCATAAATTCGACGAGGTTGCTGGTTTGTTTTTTCTTATCAAATATTCGGTTTCATCCAAATAAAAGTGTTTTCCTTCAGATCACTCCTCGTCGATATTTCGTTAAGACACCACCGCCATCCCAAAATTCTTTGCTGTGTAACTATTAAGCAGACAACAGTAGTTACTTACATTCGTCACTGAGAAATTAGTAAAAGACTTAGCCAACTCGTAAACCGAAATGATTAAAAACGTTAATAGGGTATTTTTTGTAATTCAAATTTGATGAATCCGATCATGGAGGAATTACTGAAGGACACTTCTCGAGCTGCCTTCTTCCACGCTGTCTCCAAAGTTTGACTGCTGTATCGACGCAGATTTATCTCACTGGGGGAAAAACCAGTGTTCGGGGGTAAAGGCGGACTATTCAGGGGCAAGAGAAGTGATAACTCTCGAAACACTGTTGCCCTCTATTGGCGAATTTCAGAACTATTATAAATAAAATCTTGTCTGCTCTCGAGATAAATATACAAACATTTAATTTTACGTTTTTAATAAAGGTATAGTGTTTTTTTTAATTACCTACCGGTTGTTAAATCGCCAATAGACCTTTAAAAATCGCACGCTGGCTTGTTTTAAATACACGTGGAAATTCGGTGGTCACCTGACGTTTTATTTGCCCCTGAAGCCGAAGCCAGCGCGCCCTTGTGAGAGAATCGCGAATTAACCCCATCTCTAGTTGCTACGGAACGTAAGCGGGAAATGAAAAGCGGCTCGAGAAGTTTTTATTTTATCCAGGATTATGGGACTTTTAGAGGTTGGATTGCCACTTTATAACCAGTAATTAGGTTGGGAAAATGCGAAGCTAGCACCTTTTTGATATTATTATATACCGTAAGTACTGTCTTAGTTTTCCACAAAAGGCTTTGAACCTTTCAGCTTAGTTTCCGAACAAGACGTAGACGAATCAGAGAGATTTGCTATCGCACTGGTGAATTTCCCAGCGGACTTTATTCGACAGAAAATCTTTGATATATACCTGTATATCAGAGCAACAAATCAGAATATATTCCGTAAGTGTCAAATTCAGCTAGCCTTGAGAAGTCGTAGTTGATGGCTCCTTAACATGGCTTTGACAGTTATTCATTTGTCAGTCGACGATGCTTGGAAACGAATTTTCTTTTATCCATTTCAAGAAACTAGGAAATTAAAATGTTGTTTTTTTTCCGCATAGACTGTAATAAAAAATTAGTGAAAATTTCGTTCAACTATCTGCAACGGCTAATTAACCAAGTGAAAATGTCCCCTTGAACTAGCCCTACGTCGTACTAATAATAATTACCTTTGTTTCATCGTCTTCCCAGAGTCGTAATAGCAAAGGCAGCAAAAGTACTTAGATAGGCGGCCAAAATAATCCGCCAACGCAGCGTCCAGTTCTAGAACGTGGCCCACGTCTTCCGCTAAGCCTTGGAGGGAAATCGACCTAAAAGACGAAGCTATGTTGTAGAGGCTCAGCAATCAGTAACGGCGCTAAGGGTAGGCTGAGGTAGCCTACCTGTGATTTTGGCAGAGGGTCACATATTTACAGTAAGGGGCTAACATTTATGAAATTAGGGGTAAAGCCAATCGACCATATTCCTATTTACGCCAAGCGGTGAAAAGGGGGAAGCTCATCGGGGGACAATGGAGTTTTTGTGCGGGCCTAATAGATTCAGAGGGCTCTGACCGATTATTGAGTAGTCTCTGATCGTAGATTTTTAAAATGGCGGCGTAGTTACGCTCGACCAAGGATCCTTTATGACAGGATAAGAAGCCGCCCGTTAAGCCTGTGTTATAAAAGTGTTGGCAACGCCGTCTCGTTTTAAAAGAGTCAAGTGACGCGCTCAACTTGTTTTGAATTCCTCAAGGACAAAGTTTTCGTTTATTTTAAAATGGCGACCTACTAAGTACGAATTTTCTTATCAAAGGATGAGTTTACGTTAGTTTTAGTTGAGATAAAGCGCGTATTGATACATTTTCGTAATTACATAAAAGATGAGCAAAAATAAACGTTGCGTGTATTCTTTATGCCAAAATAATGGCGAAAATACCGGGGACGATGTTTTCTTCATTGCATTTCCAAGGCCTAAAAAAGATATGCAGAGATGTGAAAGATGGGTAGCTGCTTGTGAAAGATACGACTTGGATTTACTTAGTAGAATTCAAAAGCAAACTCTATATATTTGCTCGAAGCATTTCGTTGGAGAGAACGGGCCCACGGAGGAAAATCCAGACCCGATGAAATTTACTGAAACAGAAGAGACACTAAAGCTTATGGTATGCAATAATTTTTAAAGATTATCTCAATTAATTTTATTTGATTTGGTTATTTTTCCCTAATAAACAGGGAGAAAGTTTTATTGAAGCAATTGAAATGGATGTTTGCAACATCAGTAAAGATGCGTTCCCTGCCCATGATCTATCAGCCATCATATCGTGTCAGAGCCATCAAGTAACTCAGCCAATGAATGTTGATGAAGAAATACTGCCCATCAATAAAGACAAAGATGCTTTTCCTGTAGAAAAGCAAAATGAAACCAAGTCTAAATTTACACAGACACAAATCCAAGATGTGTATATGAAGGAAGGGTTAAATTTTGAGAAGTTGAAAGTCGTGTTCATATCTTCGCAAATAATTATGCCAAACACATGGCACTATACAACTTCAAAGAACAATATCATAATTTTTAAAAGCCATCTTGAAACATCGTCAATAATAATCTCATTGGCTGTCTCTAAAGTGAGTTTAAAACCAGCGGTGAAGGTGTATGGTCAACCTCTTCCTGATAACCATCGCATGTTGGCACAGTTACAAGAGTTTACTAGTGTTGAAGCTGTTTATGCTGCGGTTGACATTTTTAAGCATTGGTCTTTATGTCGTGGGATAAAAGAACCTGAACTTAAAACCCAATTTGAAGCCAAGGAGTTTAATCAGACGGAGGGCCATGTATCATTTTTCACAAATAACGTTCACATCAAGAACTGTGATATTATTATACAAAAATTAACGCGGCGCCAAAAATTTATTTGTGGTAAATGTGCCATATTTAAAGTAAGGCTACAGAAACAATTAAAGCGGAAACTGGAATCCAAAGTTCAAGAGAACAGGAACAAGTATTTGTCACGTGGTGATCTTCAAAAGAAAATAAAAATATTGAACCGTAAAAATGAAAACTTAACCAAGAAATTGAAACGATTACGTCGTAAATTTTTAGGTGAATTGAAGAAACATGGGCAAGATATGGAAGACCTGGATAGTGATTATTTAAGAGCCATTTTAAAGAAAAACAAAGATTCACTTCCTAAAGATTCATTTGCTAGTTTGTTTGCGGAACAACAGTTAGCAGCTTTAAAGGCAAAGAAGAAATGCAATCGTAGGTGGCACCCAAAAATTATTCAGTGGTGTTTGTATTTGAAACAGAAATCAACAGCAGCTTACGATATATTGCAATCATCCGGTGCTTTTCAATTACCTTCAAAGCGAACACTTTATAATTACGCTTCGCATCTTGGAGCTACCCCAGGTTTTAATCCGGGCTGTTTCAAGGAGCTAAGGGAAATTACAGCGGCTTCCTGTAAAGAAGACCACCAAAAGTATTTTAGCCTGATGTTTGACGAGATGAAAATCAAAGAGGACATCGTATACAAACACAACACTGGGGAGCTTGTTGGGTACGTCAACCTCAATGATATTGGAAATGAAATTGAAGAAATGAAGATTGCGAAGACTGAAGCTCGCGTGGCCACTCATATACTTCAAGTAATGATAAGGAGCATAACTGGGAAGATTAAGTACACTGTAGGATATTTTCCTAGTGATAATATGTCGAGTGATTCTCTACATAGTATTATTTCGGAAGCTCTCAGTAAGCTTGAAATGAATGGTGTTAAAATATTATCGGTGGTTTTCGACGGTGCTAGTACTAACAGAAAAGTGATGAAACAATTTGTTGGAGAAAATGGTTACAAGTGTAAAAATACTTACGCAATGGATGAAGAACGCGATTTGTATTTCGTTTGCGATCCTCCACATTTAGTCAAAACTACTAGAAACTGTTTCTCAAACAGTAATTTTCATTCAAACACTCGTTACTTGTGGAAGAATGGTCACCATATCCTCTGGTCACAGTTAGTCGCTCTTTATGAAAAAGATTTCAATCGAAGTATAAAACTGATGCCAAAAATCACAGCTGACCATGTTAGGCTCAATTCGCTCTTACGAATGAGAGTTCGGTTAGCGACTCAAATAATGAGTTCAACTGTGGCTAATGCGCTCGAGGAAGAATATGGAAACAGCTATCCCGAGACTGTAAACTTCATTCGGCTAATGGATAAGTTCTTTGATTGCATGATAACCAGAAATCTTAACGAAGGAATTTTCAAGCGAAACAGAAATCTGGATCCTTACAAATCAGTTTATGATCCCAGACTACAGGTACGTTTATCGATCAATTAATAATCAATATTGAAATTAACCATTGACATTAATTTACTAGTGGCTTGAAAAATATTTCGTGGAATACTTTTTAAGCTGGGAAGAAGAAGTAGCCAATAGACCAGGGAATTATACAACCACTCAAAAAAATATGATGAAGTTGAGCCGAGAAACTGTGGAAGGTCTCGTCACAACAGCCAGATCTGTCCCTGAAGTAGTGAGATTTTTGTTGCGGAAAGGAGCAAAATTTGTATTGACAAATCACCTTAATCAAGACTGCCTTGAGCAGGAATTTGGAAAGCAGCGGAGGTCATTTGGTAACAATGAAGCCCCCAATGCCTTTCAATTTGGACAAGGGGTGGATAAAATTAAAAAAATTGACTTTTTGATAAAAGCACCGGAAACTGGGAACACGCTAGTACAAAAACCTGAATAAAAACAAATGACCCTTCTGTAAATTATCCATTTATTTTTTGCTTAAAATCAGATCTGACCAATAAACATTGCCTTTTTTTCTATTTCGAATACTAGTTTTCCTTCTTTTTCAAGCCTTTCCTTAATCCGGGCTTAGATTTGTGCATTTTCTTTCCAAAATGTTTACCAATTAGAAATAGTTTTAAACCTTTGCCTCTTAACTTTAAGAAACTCTCGACCAATTTCTTAAAACTTTTCTTTCTAAAATCTACATCTTTAGAAATGTTGTTTTCATTTAAAATTTCTTCCCATAAATTTGAAATAGTCTGATTATTATCTATTTTTTCCATCACCAGTGATTTGCGATGCGAATTTTGACATTGGGTCTTAAAAGGCTTGTCTTTTTGATAAAAAAATTCCACTTCCTTATCAATTTGTTTAAATAACCGAAAGGTCTTAATTTTAACAAATGTTAGACCACCTCTATTTTGTTTAAGAATCCAACTAACTACTGTTGGAATAGTAACGCCTATATGAGGATGTATATCACAAGAATCTATTCCAGTTAAAGCTAATGCACTAATTAATCCCTCTTGGCAATTTTTTTTGTTCTTTCCAAAAACTGAATGAACGGTAGAACCAACCACATAATACAAAATGGCATCGGCTTTTTCATCAGCCTTGACTAATGGGCTTGTAAGTGGGTGGAGGCTGGTTTCTTTAGTTGGTACAGATTGTTCCACAACATTACTTATCACAGTTGGATTTCTATCACTATTTATCACAGTTTCCTCGATGGATTTCCAAAAGTAGTTTAAAATTCCACGAATGAATTCTGTTGCGCATGATTTTTTTTTTTAAATAACTGAAAGACATGTATATCTGCAAAATAAATAATAATAATTAATATAAATCATATGATTTCGTTTTAGCTCTAGTATGATCTTACGGGTGGGGCAAATCCATGGAGGTAGTAAATAGCGTTGTCTAACAAATCATCATCACTTAGTAACTGTTAGTAATCTTTCAAAATATATCAGTCCATTTTCCCAATTTGGTCCCAGAGATTCTTCCCCCATTTTCCCCAACTCTTCGTAAAGAACACTTGATTCTTCAGGAACAAACTTTGAAAGTTTCTTAAAGTTTTCCAAACTGTAATTTACTGCCGTTTGGAACGTAACATTACAAATGTCTGAAAGAAACAACTTTAAATTATCATGTTAATGGATATTTTTAATCCACATGTACCAACCTTTAAGTTGAACTTTCAGTTTTACTTGTTTCTTTCGTATGTTTACTTCATCTTGGTTATCAGGTGGAACAATAAGAATTGGGAGATTCTTATCCAAGTTATTGCAACTTCCCAATGTTAAAACATCTTTAGGAACATTTACGCAAAGGTCGATTCCTTCGTCTATTTCAATTTCTTGTTCAGTTGTTCCTGAATCCTTTTCAATTACACTAAATTGAAGCATAGGCTTAGTGAAATAATTCGAATGGAGACACTCTTAGAAGTAAATTATAAATACTAGATATCTAAACCAAATCAGTAAAGCTTCATTAACATACCTGAAGTATTTATGATCACAATGAACCGCTTTTTTTTTGTAATTTTATATATTTTTGATTCGACGTGGTAAACACACGAGACATTGTTTACAATTTTGACTAGCAGAGGTAAGCAGACGACGAAAAACCAAGTATCTTATTATGATTTGTGTGCGAAGTTACGTGGTTTTGGCAATAAGGTAGCAACGGCCTTGACGAATTCAATCTAGAAAGCATCTAGTGCCCATGCGCGGACTCTCTCTCTGGCGCTTTTTTTATCCCTCTTCTTATCCTGTCATAAAGGATCCTTGGCTCGACGTTTATTTTGACAGTTTTTTCGACTGTTTCCATTAAAAAAAATTGTCGTACGATAAAGATAAGTTATTTATTTTATTGTTTTATACTTGCACTTTACTAGAAATAAGATTCTAGGGTGAAATTCGATTTCTATCGTTTTCCCCCCCAAGGTATTTTCCTTAAGCCTAGGCATATAATGCACGAAATAGCCCTTTTCGTTTTATTCAAAATCTCACATTAAGTTTTTTTTTAAACTAAGCTGTTTTGGGCTTAAGATCTTTGAAATATTTAAATCTTAAGATATTTTGCTGAATAGATAAAGTATGCTGTGTAACAAAATTATTAAATTTATTTCAGTTTCTAAGTGATGATGTTAGGATGAAATGGGCAAAAGCTGTTAAAAACCGTCTTATGATATAAAGAACTACGAAATAGTTTGTTTGATACATTTTGAAGAAAACTCGTGTTTGAGATCATTTGGTGTTGGAAAGATACCCATTCTGAAACACTATGCTGCGCTACCGATATTTCCCTGGTCAACTGAAAATACTGAAACTGAGCAACATTCAGACCACGCTTATACTCTGACAGCCGAACACTACAGCAAAGCTTTGAAAGAACATTCTTATGTGTATACAAGCATGCCCGATAAGTATATTTTACAAAGAGGCAGTAGTGATGATCAGGAAACATTTTTATCAAGGACTTGGAAAATCCCATCCCACAAGCTGAAGAACCAATTATTGATTCCCAATATGCCATTAAGTAGTATTGGATCTGACTATAGTACTATATCACTGGCAACTTAAAGTACCAATTTGTTTTTCAAACTGAGGCAAAAAGGGGAAATTGACTTAAAATAAATTTCTATGCAGCGATAAAACAATTACATTTTATACTGGATTTCCATCCTATGAACAATTTTGTGCTTTCTACCAATTTTTGTTGCCCGAGGCAGCCTCTGTATCATATATTGGCCAGGAGGGTAAAACTAAAGAAGTGCTTGATGAGATAGCGAATGTTAAACGTGGTCCAACAAGATAATTAACTCCTATGGAGGAATTTTTCATTGTGATAGTGCACCTCTGTAAAGTTATTATTAAAGTAAATATACATTTGGAAAACTAAATATTTTATTTTGCTTCATTTTGTACATAGTATAACAATATTTGAAAATAAAAAACAATCGAAACTTAAATTCTGATTTCTCAAATTTTTTTAAATATCTCTCTACCACATTAGCTTTTTAATAAAATATGTATTGTGCAAAACACCAGTTGTTGTATGGCAACATTATCACGCTTCTGCCCATTTCATTCTAACATCTTTATCAGTTGGAAACTGAAAGAAATAATGATTTTGTGGACTGTTCCCTGGTGTAGCTATGACATCCTACCATACAGCATACTTTAACTATTCTGCAACATTGCAAAATACCTTAGGCTTAAATATTAAAAAATCTTAAGCCAAAAACAGTTAAGTTTAAAAAAATCTAAGTTTGCAATTTTTAATAAGACCAAAAGGGTTTTATAATAATAGTAGTCCTATTATTAATCCAAGCTTAAATAACCCTATAGTTCATGGAATATTTGCCTAGGCTTAAGGAAAATACCTTGGGGGAAAACGATAGAAATATAATTTCACCCTAGAATCTTATTCCAAGTAAAGTGCAAGTATAAAAGAATAAAATAAATAACTTATCTTTATCGTACGACAATTTTTTTTAATGGAAGCAGTCGAAAAAACTGTCAAAACAAACGTCGAGTGTAACTACGCCGCCATTTTAACAATCTACGATCAGAGACTACTCAATAATCGGTCAGAGCCCTCTGAATCTATTAGGCCCGCACAAAAACTCCATTGTCCCCCGTTGAGCTTCCCCCTTTTCACCGCTTGGCGTAAATAGGAATATGGTCGATTGGTCTTAAGAAATATCAATTTAACGAACTCTATCGATTTTGCACTAAGACTCCCGCTACGGTCAATATGTTGATGGCATCTTTCAACGAATTGGCCAAGGACAGTAGATACAGGGACGACAAAGCAGGAAAAAAAATTCCGATTTTAAACGTCTTCATATTCACGGGGAGTTAGATTTAAACAAACCGCGGCCATTGTTAAGACGTGGTTCACCATGGACAGTATTATTGTAATTAGTTTTTACAATTTGGATGTTAAATTAAAAATAAAACTACGAGCGTAAATAAAAAAATGTCCATTTGTTTTGAACACTTAAGCCTCGTCACGAACCTCTAAAATTAGGTGACCGACATTTTATTTGTTTACAACTAACTCTCCTTGCGTTTAGGTCGTTTTAGGTGATATATTCCAACAGAGGCCGACAATAGACTTTCTCGTCCCTGTATCTACTGTCCTTGAATTGGCTGTAAATTCGAAGAGCAGACGGAAATAGTGTTGCCATGGTTTGAGGAGCGAAAATCCCACAGTCCAGATACGGAAATTTTCAGCCAAACCCCCAAAACGTTTTTAGCCACGCTCCCTCCCTAATCTCAGCGGAAAACATACCAATATTTTCTACTTTCGTAAGCTAGCGCGGAATAAAAAATTAATTAAATATAAAATTCTAAAATCTGAAGGCGATATAAAATACACAAATAGTAATTTTTTTTTCGGAAATAGTGCTTTTTCTAAAAAAAAATAAAAATTTAATTTTAAATATAAAAAATCCCACAAAATCAAGCCCAATAACTCACCAAAAATCGCACAGTGTGGGAGATATCCCACACATTGGTAACACTGGACGGAAAAGAGTTCGTTATCTTCGGGAAAAATTTTATTAGCAGTGCTTCCAAGCTCCAGCTATTTTAAGGGCGTTGTTTTCTCCATTGAGTTGGGAATATTAATCTAGAGATCCAATCAAATCTGCTCCCCGCGAAACAATTTTTTGAAAAATACAAATGTGCCGTCTGCTCTAAAATTACGAGCAAACGTTATCATATGACCCGTGGCGCCATCCATTATTTTGAAGAAAAAAATCTTTTTGCTTGAAAACGCGTCTTATTTGAACGAACCATTGAGAGATAGATGGCGCCACGGGTAGAATGATAACGTTTTCTCGTCATTTGTGACGCCAATGGGAGCAGACGACAGTATTCTAATTTTTAAAAACTTGTTTCGCGAAATACTGAAATCCGACGTTTTGATTGGACCTCTAGATTAATATTCCCAACTCAATGGTTTTCTCTAATTTCCCATACGCATGTGCCTTCTTTCGGCGCAGTAGTGATATCTATTATTTCGCTGAGAGGTGGCGGCACTGTACAGACCCAAAAATGGAGACGAGCATCTCTCGCCCGTTTTTCCCTCCAAATTTGGCGGGGAAAACGGTACGCTCGGCTCGGTGGTCCTTTTGTCTAAAGTCACTTGCACTTGGACATGCCAGTAGCTTGCTAAATCCGAATCGCTAAATTGCGATCCTGATAAAATGAACAGGAATCGCAAAACGTGTCTGCACCGGGCCCAATTCGTGTTTCCTCCATTCGTACCGTACTTTTTCACCACGTTAGGGAAACAATAAGAGAGAAGAACAGAGCGGGGAACCAATCGGGAAAGAAATCCGAAGCGCGTCATCTGTTTTCCCTTATTAACACCCAAAATTCTTCAAGGATTTTGCCGCAAGCGTCTTAGTAGCAAACACATTTGAACAGATTTTGCAATTAGTTCTAATAATAATAAAAAACAGCTAAGCTAGTACCCAAGTAACCACACGGGCCTAAGTCATCTAGTCATCTACTTAGCCACAATTTCAATTAAGTGAACTGTTGGATCACATTTCTGAAACTCTTTGACCTTAATTTCCTTCATTGTTTGTACTGCCAATTTTACTTTCATCTTTTGTGTATGAAACTATAAGTGAAAGCGTGTAAGTATGTTGGCCAGACTAAGACCCTCTACAGCTTGGATTCTCTCGAGTAATTTATTTGTCAAGATGTTTATAATGTTACTAATTTAATCTTTTTTCCACAATTTAAAAAAAAATCGCTTTATTTCGTTATAATCATTTCGCTGATCAAAGATGACATTGAAAAATTCCCACAAGTTTCTTAGAAGTTTGAACATATATGACATATATCCAAAATGAATACTACTTTTTTTTCTCTGGGTTTGCTAAATTTATAAATTTTAATTTCAAATTTCAACTTTTAATAATTATGAATTTTACCAGGGTGAAGAAAAAATGATTTTATTTCTTTGGATGTCATAACCACTCCTAGTCGCGGGGCCATTGCAATATTGGAAGAAAGTTCATAACCTACCAACGCAACACATTCAGCACCGGTGCCTTTGATGTGATGAAAAGCTTCCCGAACCAGCTTGTCCAACAACCAGGCTTTTATTCCGTGAACAAAAAAGTAACCAATTGGAATTTTCCAACTGCCATTAATGGCAACAACCAAAAACCCAAGGCAGAAGTTGCTATGGTGTCGTTTTCAAGAGATGTCTCTAGGATCGTACCCTAATTAATGTACCCATCAAAAAACTCTCAATTCCATCGTACTTCCTTGCGGACAGACATTCCATTCTTCATAAGGGACGTTAGAATGGGGTAAGATAACTTTTGAACTTCTTTAGTTATAAATCTAAGGTTTGCATGGTAAATCCAGGGTCTCCATTAACTTGAGTTGCCCAATTTCTTAGTAAGTTAGGATGTGGTAAGGTGAAGAATCGCCTTAGACAACGGTGAGCTTTAGGGCTGTAAACGTGAAGGGTGACTGCAATTCCCGTAATGTATTATTGTATGGTTTTTTAGCCAAATTTTTGAGACAAGCTTCTTTCAATTGTTTAAAAAGTTCTTTGGCAACAGGGGAATAGAGCTCTTCTATTTTGGCAAGATTTTCTTCTTCGGCAAGCTTTCCTGAACGCAATTTTGTTAAAATTGACGGCTTTTAAAATTCATTTTGCGCGTGAAAATACCTCTACATGTTATGGTCAAAAAAGCACGCAAAGAAGGCTGTGTGCCCAAGACATGTAACTGTAGTGTCGCGCGCTAAAACGTCATTTCAAAATTCGCCAATTGCTTTAAAACTACCCAATTTATTTGTTTGCCGCTTGACGTTTTGCTTTACACTCTTAAATGATTTTTAATTCCTTTTCTTTAAGAGCTTGTTTGGTTAACTGCATTATTAATCTGAGTATTTTTTATCCTGAAATTATTTACAAGTGGTAAATTTAATTAAATTTATAAATGGATCTTTGCATGCATTTTCTTTAAACCAAATGAAAAAAACCTTTTTGCGAACTATTTCCTGAAATTTCAGTGGCTGCTTTTCAGATGTAGTGTTGTAAGTCTATATGAAAAAACTAAATTCAGATTTTTGAATGTTAGGGGAAAAATATACATGATCGGGCATTGAAAGACATGTGTTTTTGGTTTCAGTGTGGCACAATTTCTTATCAGTGTCTTCTCTTGTCTTCAAAATTAATTTAATTTTAGTTACTCCACGAAAACTTTTAACTTAAATCAAATGTGTAATCTGTACCTCAAGTGGAAGAGTATTTTGATTTTGAATTTCCATTGCGATATCAAGGATCTCTTGATTTGAACCTATATCCAAATCCACAAAGATTAAACTTTTTGCATACTCTATAGTTGAGTTTTGCAAATCTTTTGTAGTTATTCTTTGAATATCCTCTGTAGTTGTGCTTTGCACTTTCTCTGTAGATAAGCTTTCCATAACTGTACAGATCCTTCTACTGTACGATTTCTGTAAAAGGTTATCTAAGTAAGGCTCTAATAATTTATTTTCTTCTTAAATAGTACCATGCCAGCTCTAAAATTTGTTTTTAAGAAAAGGTAAGTTGTTGCGTTTTTAACCCAGTCTGATCTTCCAATGGCTTTGAGCCATTTTTACAACAAAGGATTCACTTTACCAGGAAATCGTATTGTAATTTTGAATAATTTTGAATAAAAATGTCTTTTTTTATTTTAGTGCTGCTCCTACTTATGCCAAGAAACTTCTTTGTTGCTTCCATTATTTTGGCAAGGCGTAACTGCGCATTTCCTACCCATTATGCTTAAAATTTCACTCAAAATCTATTAAAAATAGTAAAGCACTCACAAAAGAACCTTTATTGTGTTAATAAAGAGTTTTCAGATAAACATGACTTTAATTAAAAAAACGCGTCGCTTTCCCGCTTCAATTCAAATTTTAATAGTTCACAAAGGTGCTAATAGGTACCGGCAGGGGCCTTCGAAGAATGTTTCGTTTAAAAAGTAGCATTTTTCGCTCATAAGTGGCTTTTGTCATAGTGGATAAGCCTCCCATGAGTTTCGTTCCTATCTTCACTAATGCTGCGTTAAAGCCTATGCAGAAATTTTTAACTGGGGCTCTAGATAGTATTATTCCAAACTCAATGTATTGGATCGGATTCCCAAAAGATCGAGCAGTCGTATTTGAGTGAATTTGCATTTGACCGATTGTAAACGTTTTGTTTCGGTAAAAAACGTAGCCCTAATTCTACGACACCGCGCGTACATTCCGCAGTACCTAACTTAACCTCAACCAGAATTACAGCCTTTAATATGTCTTTAGTGTGGAGTTGACTTATACAACGTAGAATGTATTCCAGGTACTGTCACCTAACGGTGCCGCGCATTCACTTCGCTCGAGCGCTGGGGGTGCGTGGCTTCAAATTAATGGCTTCAAAGGTCGCTTGATGACTTAGGCCTAAGGTAGTGTCTTGGGTATTAGCCTAGCAGATTATTTAAAAAAAAAGTAGAATGTATTCCAGGTATTGGCACCTAACGGCTCCGCGCACTCGCTTCACTAGAGCGCTGGGGGCGCGCGGCACTTCCCTAACCTCATTCTAGCTATCGCTTTGGGCCTTCTATAACTTGACCTAGATGACAATCTTACGCATCAAATATTGTCCAAGTCGATGTTACCCTAACCCCACCTAAACTAACCTAACCCGACCTATTTTTGAACAATTCAACTTTTGTAAACTTACTGTCCCCGATGGAGATTCGAACCAAGATGTTCTGATTGACAGTTCCATGCTTTTCCACAAGACCACGGTCAGACGAAAACCCCATGAAAATCCATTTGAGTCTATTTGGTCGATTCCCAAAAGATCGAGCGGTAGCGTTTGATCTATTGTACCTTTTGATCGAATTATTCGGTCATTATTCGTACTGCACTTTATTTTGGCATTAGATAAAATAAAATGTACTAAATTGGTACTATAAATGGAGATTCGATCAATTGCAACCTATAGTGATCGACTGGCGATCACATATTTGTCGATCAAACGGACCAACACCGCCATTTTCAATAATTATACGATAATATTCGATAATATACGTTTTTAAGGAAAATAGGTAAAAACTAACTTCAAAAACTTTTTATTTTATTTAAGATTTATTTTAAAAGGCCTAACTTGAGTTAGGCCTAAGGTGGTGCATTGGGTATTGTATTCAAAATCGCTGGATCTCAAATTTCATTTTTCGCATGAAATGACGCTGCCATATTAGGGTATTAAAGCGTTTAAATAAGTCTGTAGTAGTGTGGCGCGTCAAAATGCACTTTTTATTTATCATGAGTATAAATTTAATAACATCATAATTTGGCTACATTAAAGGCTAGAGTTAACGATTTGAACAAAGGTATGATAACTTCGACTCCTAGCGCACCAAAATCCCAAATTTTGTGACATAAACGCATGATAAATATTATATTAAATTGACATAGTCGCCTAGATAGGCGGATATGTGATTTCTCTTCGCATACGGGGGGAGGGGGTGTAGCAAGGGGTAAAAGCGTTGGGCATGCGCCGTAATAATGACGTGGTATAAATTAGCAGATGATTGTTGTAGCACATCGAATTTAATGGGGTTTTTGGTTGGCTAAGTATTTCGTCAGTAACAACTGAAAGTGTATCCATATTTTAGCATTAATTTTCTCTAAATGTTTAACTAACCTTAATTTAGCTGTTTCGGGCCAAAATATGTCTATTGTGGCGTTTATATTTCTTTTTTAACCATAAATGTATTTCAACCTTCACATTCTTTCTCAAGCAATTACCGGTCAACCTTAAAATCTTATCTCCGCTTGATGAATGAGTCTTAAGGTGTAGGACAAGGGGAGAGTCCTGCTTCCTCGAATTCAGCCGATTTTTCCTTCTGTCTGACTCGGCGAGAACAGCCTACCGTAAGGGTCCTAGTGAGATAATTTTTAGCGAGTTTCGAGTGTGGCCTTAGTGGGGGTTACCTGGCGTGTGGAAAGGGGGACCCATTGCCCTGCACTAGTTAGATCTCTTTAGCCCACTGACCAAGAAAGGTTTCCTTCCAAAACTAAAACTTTAACTTTATCTTGTAAATAAATGCAATTGTTTTTATGTTCTAATTTATTTAACCGTCTGACACGATATTACACCAGTTACCAATCAACAATTACCATAACCTTCATTTCAGGACCTCCACGAAAATACCTTTATATCCACTGTTTCAGTCCGGTGGAAATATACAGGGTATTTCAGAAATCAGTACAGTAAATTTGAGGTGTTATAAGGGTTGAGTAATGATGTCGCAATTCTCTGTGTCGAATTGGAGAAGCGCATGACTAAAACACCTTAAAAGTAGGCTACCGCACGAACACAAGAAATCAAATAGGAAAACCGATTTTGAAAAGAAATCGAGTGCGAAAAATGAGATTTATTTAATTTACAACAGTTTTTAAAAATGTCACCCTCCAACTCTTAAACAGAGACAGCGGCGTAGAAGGGATGCACGTACGTCGTGAAAAACTCCAGGTGTGGCACGGATGTGTTCCGCGGCGGCGAGAATTCTGGCAACTAAATCTTCCTCCGACTCGACTCTTGTTTCGTAGACTAGCTCTTTCAGCCAGCCCCACAAGAAAAAGTCTAGCGGGGTTAGATCTGGCGATCTTGCAGGCTAGGTAACCGGACCTCCTCAACCAATCCATCGTTCTGGAAACTCTTCGATGAGTAGACATTTTGGTCTACTCAATCGGCAAACAAGCCTTTAAATAACTCTTTTAGTCACTGCGAAACGATTGAGTAGACATTTTGGTAGACGACTGTTTTAAATTAAATAAAACTTGTTTCGCACATGATTTTTCTACTTTGGTAGAGTAACATTTTCCTACCAAAGAGTATAAAAACTACGCAACCTAGAGATATAAGCAGTAAAGGAAGTTGTAGCAATCGGGCGGGAAGGCACTCAGTGAATTTGCTCTTCAAATTTCAGTACCGCAGCGCCACTACGGCAGTTTTTAGCGGCAATCGTAAATTCCTTAGCGCCTCATTTAAATTGGAAAAACGCGTCTCCATTCTTCAACACAAAAATAATTTCGCGAATAATGCTTTTAGATCATAATTATTGTAAGCATACTCACCCAAAAAGAAAGTAGCCAAAAGAAGGTAAATAATTTATATTTAATGATGTAAACTGAACTATAAATATGTAATCTAATGGGCTAATACTCTAACTAATATAGAACTACTTAATGCTGTTTACAATGAAAACACCTCTTTTAGTCACTGCGAAACGATTGAGTAGACATTTTGGTAGACGACTGTTGTAAATGAAATAAAACTTGTTTCGCACATGATTTTTCTACTTTGGTAGAGTAACATTTTCCTACTACCCCCAAAATCGGTTTTCCTTTTTTGGGTTCTTTTGTACGTGCGGTAGTCTACTTTTTGGGCGTTTAAGGCTTTTTAAGGTCAAACTTTAAAACACTCTGGCGCTTCTCCAATTCGACCAAGACAGTAATACATCATTACTTAACCCTTATAACACCTCAAATTTACTGTACTGAACTCTGAAACACACTGTAAAATAAAAAAAAAAACAATTTACTGAAATTCCAAATAACGAATTTGCTAATGCTTTAACTAATTTGTCAGTCTGCTAAATAGTGTCATTACGAAATGCCGTTTGCCAAGAATTCAGTTACAAAGTCCCCTAGGAGGGGTTATACAACCACCGTGTCTGTCTGTGGGTCTGTCTGTCAGGCCTGCGAACGCGTTCGCATTTTCGGTGCAAAGTGTAATCACTGCGTACGCAGTTTCTCGAGATCTCTGCGTTCGCAGTTTCTCAAAGGGTTGGCAAAACCACCGTGTGACGGTGAGCGTTAACGGATGCATTTGCGGTTTGGTTTCGATGGTGTTTTTCGCACACCGTCGTGACGGTTTGGTGTTTTACGTTTTTGTAATGTTTATGCGAAGGTTGTGAGTGTTGAATTTGTTGTGTTTGAGTCTGTTGTGTTTATATGGGCGTTTTCTCTCCAACTTCTTCTTTATGACTTTGGGACGGACCAAGTGCTGAGTGTAATGCTACCTCTCAACGTCCAATGGCAGGGTTTCCACCAGTTGTACACGGTATTCGTCTTAGTATCAATTTGCGATCGCATCGGGCGGGATTTGAACCCGAGACCTCCTGCTTAACAGGCGGACGTTCTACCACAGAACCACCGACACCTGTTACGCCTTATTGAAAATTAGACCTTCAGCTTTATCGGAAGCGTATTTAATAGAGTACGAAATTTGGGTTTAATTGAAATAGAATTGAAATTGAAATTATTGCATCGAAGAAATTCTAATTTAGCGTTTCTCTATTGATTAAAAACAAATGCGCCACCCAGGTTTCGAACCCAGACCATTCGGCTTGGCAGTCGAGCGCTCTACCACAGAACCACCGATAGCTCCCTAAGTTCACTGAAATTAAGACACGCATCGTAAGCATAATAGGTAATAAAGTCTTTTTTTATTAATGAATTTATGAAGGCCTAATCTGGTTTTTTTAAAGGTTAAATCTTGTTTTAGCGCAGTCAGTCGAGATAAGAGGGTTAAAGGGTAGACCCTGTGGGTGGTCCACTTTGTTAGTTTTTTTGTTATTTATTTACGGGTATTCTTAACGACCTATATATAGTTGTGTTAATTCAAAGGAGATAATTTAACGTTAATTGCTTTAAGAGCTGGCGGTTAGTCAAGTGGCTCTCTGTGCTTTGTTGATGGTAAGGTTTTTGCTTCTTGTAAATATATTTGGTGTGGATATTTGAATATCTACGATTTCTAACGCAGTCAATGATTTCCTGGGTGTGCGAGTCATTATATGATATTGGAAATTGGACGGCATTGGTCTTTTTCATGCGGTATGTGTCACAACGTCAACTGGAAGTCTACGAGCGTTGAAATAAAATGAGCGTTAAAGATGCGGCAAGTATTTCGTAAGCGAGAAAAATACAAATACCATCTGTAGATATTTCTTTCATTAAAATTTGCTTAGTATTATATTCAACTGATAAACATGTACTGTAAAAAGGGTTAAATTCAATTGTGCATTGTTTAAGTAAGTCTAACTCGCTGTTGTAACTACTTAATTTATAATATTCTGAATAAATTAAACTCGATTGTTTCGTCTCAATTATTTAAATTAAAATTAAAATTTTATACCGGGCAGGGTTTGAACCGATAAAACGTTTTTCGTAAATAACTCTGAATTGCGGAGATATCTTTGGGGGTCGTGTCGAGAAATTAATACCACTAGGGACCATTCTTCCGAGGAGAGGTATATTTTGGCTTGCCAACTTGTTAAATTACTACTGCGAATGAATATTCAAAGAATTTCAAAGTTCAAAAATACCGTAGTTATCTATGAATTAGTATTATTTGCACAGATTAAAAGGACGGTAAAATATTCACATACATTCTGTTGAATACTTTGATCTATATTATTTAAGCATAAAATCCTTTTTGAATGAATAAAAAATGAAGTGCTTAATATTTACCGGGAAACTGTTTAATACCATTATCATCGTTTTATGTACTATCACTTGGGGAATAACTTTTAGCTCTTTAAAAATAATTGGATTTAATGTAGCTTCAATTTTTCACGTACACTCAGCAGGGGCGTAGGAACCAGGGGTGGGGGGTGAGGGGGGCAATGCCCCTCCCTAGAATTCTGCTGGGAGGGGCATCTAATGTTATTGCCCCCTCAACTTTTTGGTCAGTTGAAATCTTCAAAAGGCTCAAATTATCATTTTAAAAGCATAAAAAACTTATAGAACCTCAACTGGGTTAAATTTCAGTCTTTTCCCGCCAATTTACATAGTAGTAAAAAGTACACATGCATTCGAAGAAGGTACTCCATTAAAAATTCAAAACCGTTCTCCAGACCCCTTTTGGTTTCCCTTTGCCCCCTCCAACTTCTAGAACGTTCCTACGCCCCTCACTCAGATAGCGACTGAAATTGAGTTTTTCACAGTTATTTGGCAACGATGGGATAAGAAGATTCAGAGTCAGAACCAATAAATCCTCGAAATAAAAAGTTAAGTAAATGCCCCTCTTTTATAGAAAAGTGTTACTCTGGGTGTTTCGGCAAGGGCTATTTAAATTCATTTTATGTTTACGCTGGATCAATACCTATTGCTGCTACCAATATCCCCAGTACAAACAAAATATTGAAGTGTAAGCTTTGTAAATGAAGAAAAAAGAGGAGATGGGCCTGGAAAGTTTGCACGACACTTGAAGGTACGTACGTTACTACTAATGAAAAACCTTTTACGGAAAATGCGACGAAATCACGGCGGCAATTACTGAAGGCTAGTTTTCACTTGGGCAAAAAAACGCCACGACGGCGAGCGTTGACTGAATAATTTGCCCAATAAGGTCCAATGCAGAACGCCGAAGCTGTCGCTTGCCGTCGCTTTGTTTCTGCCGTAATTCCGCCCTAGTGAAAACTAGACTTAATACCAACCAAAGTGCTGCGGCCCGTTTTCTGTTTATTGTATCGATATTACTAGAAGTCTATTAGGAACCCCCTTCGGAGGAAGTATCTAACTCAGAGAATTTCTCGAAACATCCTTTTATCGCGTTAAAAATTGCGGACGTGCACCGTGTCAAGCTCCCTAAAAAGTTTCAAAAGAATAATGCGCGTTCCGTATTGAACTTTAACGAAAAGCGTGCGCGACCAGTCGATCTACATTTTCCAGGTCTTTAAAAACTCGCGCGTGTATTTTTCAATCCGTTCTCTTGAAGTTATTTCTTTAGTTATTGCCGTAGAGAGGATGTTTCGAATTTTTAACCAAGGCGATACATACTTCCCTCCGAAGGGGGATTATTATATACATCTGATATTACCCGTTTGATAATAACTATTTCTTCATTGAATTTATTAGAAAAGACACCAAGGTTTTTCACTTGATTCACTTAACGACCAGCAGGAAAAAACTCGCGTTTTCTGGAATCATATGACTTATCACTTAGAAACGAGGGTAAGACTCCACAAACATCTGCCGAACAATTACGCTTCAAGCAGTGCATGGTGGATTTGGTAGCTGTAGATGGCCTTCCACTCCAATTAACTGAAGGAATGGCGTTCAGAGCTTTTATAGCCATGTTCCTACCACATATTCGGCTACAAAGCCGTTGCACCATAACCAGAGATTGGAAAACATTACCCCCAAGCTCAAGGATTCGTTACGCGGCGTTTCGCATCTTCACCTAACTTTAGACCCATGGAGTTCACGATCGCGAGAAGCAGTTATAGGGGGCCGGGCCCCTACAGGAGAAAACATTATCTCTAAACTTGAAGGAATTCTTGAAAATCTCCGTGTCTCATCAACACAGGTAGTTTATATATCAAGAATTTAAGGGAATATTACACCTCGTGTGTTTGTCGTCCCCTTACAGTTCCAATTTTTGCCGCTGCCGCGTTTTGGTGTTAAATATATCGAGGGTCTCAGGGGCAATTTTTCTCCTTGTTTTGTAGAGAAACGAAGAATTAATTATCGCGAGGTCTCTGCGAGTGGCTGTTTTACAACGCCTAAGGATAGATTTAAAAACTCGCGCGCAACCGTAGAGCTCGTTGCTGGGCAACAGTTACCCAGAATCATCTTTAATAGTTCAAATTTCGCTTCATGTGGATTTGAAATTTAAAAACTTAGCATCAAGTGCCGCCGCTGTAAGTCGCATATAACTAAACTGAATTCGTCGTGGAAGAATTCGCTATATAGATTTGTATTTAAATTTTCTTGGGCGCCGCCATTAAATAGCAGGCAAAGAGAAGCAGAAGTGAAGACTCTACCGTTGAGATTCCCACCCCACAAAAGCGGTATACGTTCGTTCTATGGCGGAGTCTTAGCTTATAAAATTTAAATACATTTAATACCATAATTTGTATTAACTGTAGCGTATTATGTATTTTACTTCACTGAATCCTATTTCTCTTGTAGCCCGGCATGAAGAATGCAATTTCAAAAACCATCATGAAAGCTATTAATTCTGAACAGAGTTCCTTGGCTACTCATGGCATCACATGTGCCCCATCTCCGGGATTGTTTAACAAAATCAGCCACCGACAGTTTGCAAGGGGACGGTCCACAAATGGCGATGGTGGTTATGAAGTTGTTAGAGGTTTTCTACGACATTTACAGTAATACGACCACCAAATATGTAGAACTCAAAAATAATATCTTAAAAGATATGGAAAGTCGTTTCAGCCGAGTTTCAGCGCCCATCTTTCAGATCCATTTTACCTAATTCCGGCAATGTTTGATCCCAGGCAAAAACTTTTTATTTTTTAAGGTAATAATCAAGACAAGAGGCATAACTATTTGACCTATTGCCAACCAAAAGGTATGGCTACGCTTGAAGAAAATTGTGTTTTTGGTGGATTTCCTCTGGTGGGTGGTTCGTTTTTTAGAAGAGCTTAAATTTAATTAACTTAACCGGACCAAAACAGCTAAGTTAATTTTTTAGTGATTGCGATAAATGATGAGAGAAGAGAAATATTTATTAATAACTGACTTTTTTTTGTTACAAGTTTTTGCTTTGGCAAAATTGTCTCATTTGGAGACCGACTAAACTTGGCGTTTTTTTTGAAGACCATACCTGTGCAAGAATGAATTTTAGAAGGCCCGTCGATGTCGACGAAACCTCGCTCGTTTCCTGCCCCCTATGGTCAATCTCGACCATGGAAAATTCCGGACCGAGCCGAAAAAGAGTGCCGGGCAATCCGGCGCCAAACCTCGACGGGCATTCTTTACAAAAGGGATTATTTTTCCCAGCGATACAGTGGGATTTACCCACTTTCACACACAAGAAACATTTTCAACGGAAGATGAGTTTGCACTTTTAAAATTAACAAAATATACAATACAATACATACATTTCTCAAAATTATATACATACACAATTACAAACTTTTAATTTATATAAAGTTTCACCCGATTCTTAACAACGCTCAATAGAAGTGCATAAAACTACTCGGAGAGGACAAATTGAATGCACTGTGGAAGATGGTGTCATGGAGAAATAGTAAAGGAGGCCTAATAACGCAGCCGGTGGTTGGAACTTCGTGGTTCCAGTTCGCCGTAAAGGGGGGCAAGGAAATAAAAGGGGGTAGATCGTTATAGACTCTTTGCCCGTAAAGAAAGCTAAGAGTCTCCACGTGCGACCCTCTTTTCTTTCACTGCCCCCTCTTCGACGAGGCGAAATGGAACCACGGAAATCCCTTTGCCAGCCACGTTATTAAGTCTCCTTTACTGTTTCTCCATGCTGGTGTTAATTAGCTTGACGTAGTTTTTTTTTAACCGTTATACGATTTCGTGTCGTTGCGCTACCTAGATCTACACCTTTCGGGAGTGAATTTTTGTGGAGTAGCGGTTGTTCCTAAACTTTAATTTAATGAATGTCTGAAAAATATCTCGTATTTCCTTTTATAGACGACAAAAGCAACTCTATATGGTCAAGAATGTTCCCAGAGTTCAAAACCCCACACAAGAAAGACGCCATAGAAACTTTGGAGACGTATGCTTCGGAGTTTTTCATTCCAACGAACCAGGACGACGCAACATTGGAAAAAGAAGCTTCAACCTCAAGTCACTTTTCACTTATGCGTAAAAATCAACCGAAATTAGAACCAGGTTCACTTAACAACCTAATACGTCGCTATGTAGAAGGAATGACAAACCCAGATTTATCATGCCCATTATTATACTGGAAAGAGCAACAATTTAGGTATCCAGCTCTTGCTGCGTTGGCCAAAAGATATTTGCCAGCTCCAGCAACTTCAGCTGGTTGTGAAAGAATGTTTTCCTTTTGTGGCTCTTTAAAACGATCGAAGCGCGGAAGGCTTGGAATTAACATAATTGAAGATTGTTTGCTATACCAAGAATATAGGAGGCCACACATACGGAAAATATTAAATAAATGTCAGCAAAAAGAGGACACGGTTGAAATTGAAATGCAAATCTTAATAACATATGACTTACAATGTGAGAACCATAAATGTTATTGAGAATTCGAGCCAGGGGCGGATTAACCCTTTAGGCACAGAAAAATTTGGCGCCCCTTGGCATTGGTCAGCTAAGGATGGGGCGTATCGGTTTTTAATAAATAAATAAATATATTTTAGTTTCCCCAAACCTTTTCGGCGTTATTTTGAGTAGGGGCAAACCAAGTACATGGACCGTGGGGCTTTATCAGAGTTTTGGCGCCCCTAGAAAAATGGCGCCCTAGGCACGTGCCTACTTTACCTAATGGTTAATACGCCCCCGATTCGAGCTTTATATTATTAATAATAATAATTTGTGTGTGCAAGACAGTTTTTTAAGTTTTCGTAACGAAGTTTTGTTAAAAGTTTATTGACGAGCTGATATAATCCAAGAAAATAACCGCGCAAGGATTACTAAGAAATAAAATCATTGCATTTGTATGGAAATATGGAAGCTAGTGGCAAAGTGGAAGTAAGTGTTGACAAGGCCTAACGTTTATGAATGTTATTGTTATTTACTTGTTTTATATTTTAATAATATAATAGAAAGATTTACAAACGCCAGACTTGTGTATATGGAGCATGCTGTTCTAAAACAACTGTGAAAACAGGAGCTGTATATGGAGCTCTGAGTTTTTTTTTTATAAAAATCCCTTCAGCGAAGACACAAGTTAAAAATGCCGCAAATAGGTTCATGCTTGTGGCCGCCCTGGGTTCAGCATGAGTAACGTTAAAAGATCTACATATATTTGCTAACTGCACTTCGTCGACTTTGGTGGTTCAACTTCAGAAAATCCGGATCCAATACCACTCTTTGACTTATATCCCGATTTAGTTGGTAACCAATATCCGGTAAGCTCATGCTCAAAAGCGTCATCATTTTACTCTTAATAAGTTTTACATTACATTTGTAGGTAAAATCAACGCCATTCGAGTCAAATATTTCCCAGTCACCAGAAACATTGATGGTTGACGATGATTCAATGACCCTAAAGATTGATCCCAAATCTTTAATACAGAGTTTGTCTCAACTTTTGGGATGGTTCCTAGAATTGCTTGAGTACACAGCAATTTTCAGAAAAATTAAACAAACTATGGGTATTGCTATTACTACATCTAACTTTTAGTAGTGGTGTATGAATTCTGGTATATAGTATTAGGTTTTTGCAATGTTCATTTGATATAAATGAGACTGAAATAGTGTGTGAAGTGAAAATTATGGGTCGATCAGTTCCTTTACCAAAGGAAACCGAGGAAACAATTACGTTAAAAACCAGAGATGATATTTTAAAGTGTTTAAGAAAATTAAACAAATATACGTGGTGCCCGGGAAATAACGATATGGAACTAGTGTGTTTATAAAAAACACAACAAGCAATCAAAAAAGAAAACCAAAAATTTTTATTGTGAAAAGTTAAAAGCAGTGTTCAGCCAAAACTGTCAGGGGTACTGTGTACATGACCTCAGCCAGGAAACGATGTGTCACGTGCACTATGTACCGATCAAGTTTGAGGAAACTAAGATATCGAACCAAACTGAAGGCACAAAACACAACAGCTAAGAAACTGATAAAGAAATCGAAACAACGAGTATTGCAAAGTATCAAGAACAAGAAAGAAGTCGAATCAATGATGACAATTTTAAAAAGTAGAAGTAAATGTGCAAAGACTAGATCGTTTGAAAAAATATTTTTGAGGAAAAAAAAAGAAAGCGATAACAAGATCTAAGTATGGTATGAGGTGGAATCCCACGTTCCTAAAATGGTGTATTTATATGAAGAACAAGTTTAAGTCGAGTCATGAAGCCTTACGAAAAACAAACTTTATGTTCCTACCTAGTACCAGAACGCTTTAGAACCACAATCGCACTGTTAGTAACAGACCAGGCTTTTCAACTGAAATTTTTGAGGAAATGGCAAACCAGTGTGACCTTCAAAAGCTGCCAGAACACCAAAAATATTTTGCTTTGCTATTAGACGAAGTTAGTATAAAAGATGACCTTCTTAGTGATAAAAAAAACTGGTGTACTAACTATATTCGTTGACATTAATGAAACGCACAACAAATTGAACGACATGGATAATGAAATTAAAGGGAAAACTACTCCACCTCTAGCAACTCATGTCTTGCAGCTGATGATCCGAGGAATAACTAGCGACATTGAATTTCCATTTGCACATTTTGGTACAAAAGGCATAGGCAGTGCTGAACTTCATAGTCTTCTCTATGATCTATCAATTCACAATTTTTTTATAGAAGTTAATTTGGCAGCTCAAGTAATGAGCGAAACTGTCGCTTCAGCCATCGAAACTGTTCTGGAAAAAGGAAAATATACAGAGACAGTGAAATTTATTAGTCATAAATAAGAGTTTTGACCTTTGCAATGTCAAAAATCGTACGGAAGGGATCAAGACACGAAATACAGACAAGTTCCCATACACGAGCGTCGATGACGAAATATTGAAAGTATGCGTTTGTTGTATTCACACTTAGCTATTATTTTGAAACAAATGTTCTTATAGTGGTTAGAATTTGATTTGATAACTTAGCTTGATGATTGGAAGCAACAAGTTATGAACAGAGAAGGTGATTTTTCAAAAAGTCAAAGAGATCGCATGCTTCTTAGTCGAGAAACAATCGAAGGACTGAAAATATCAGGTAGTAATGAAATAATTTGAGGAATATTTGTTGGATAATGTAATTAATGATGAGTCGTTAACATTCTAGCTCTCTCCATTTCAAGAATAGTGAAATGCCTTCTAAACAAAGGAGCAGATTTATTTTAACGAGACATCTCAACCAATTGTTTGGAAAACATCGAGCAGCTGGAGGAAGAAACACGAACCCTACTTTATGCCATTATGGTGCTAACAAGGACAATTTCAAATCAGTTAGGAGCGTTGTTTTAGATGCAATTGGTGGAAACACTCAAATTGAAAAAGAATAGTTGCAACAAATTTGTTTGATTTCATTTTATGGTAAACATTATCACAATTTTGTTAATAAAACTAGAAAAATAAAAAAATCTTATTGCTTTCATAACTTTGCTTAAAAAATATATTGTAAACCAAACCTTATGGTATTTCCTCAACTAAAAATTAATATAAATCACTATCACAGTTTGTGTATAAATAGATTATATCGAAATTTCATTATCACAATGTAATGGGAACAGTTTCCCACTATACTTACAAATATTGTAAGAACAGATCTGCATCTGGATCTCCTTCTAAAAAGCTCAAATTTATGTTTTCTTCCTTCTTGCTAGTACAAGCCTTTAATTTCTGAAGAGGGTGATGCTTTTTATTTTCTTTTAATGGTTGTTTTGTAATAACCTTTTGCTCGTTTTTTTCATCTCTTCTCTGAGTGCTTTATTTTCACGAATACTTTATCTTGTATCATGTAGATATTCCTCAATTAAGTCAGGGACCAACACTTTTCCTCTTAAATTAAAGAAACAAGCAAGCAATTTTTTCAACCATTTTTCGGGATCAGATCCTCCATGATGAGTTAACCACTCTCTAGAAATAACACTATTTTTTAGTACTTCTGTCATTGCGTTGCTTTTTAAGTTTTGGTTCCTCACGAGTTTGTAATCGTGTGCGTAATATTTGTCTGAGAGCGCTTTGATTTTCGAAATTAAGTCAAAATATTGATCACTAAGGCCTCCCCGGTTAAGTTTTGCGATCCATTGTTCACTCTCATGCCTTTCCACAGTTGTGTCTGGTTTTATAATATTATAAATAGTTGTTGGAGGAAATTTTTGATCGGTAAGCTTCCTGGCCACAAAACCGCCAACATATCTGAAAACATCTTCATTTTTGAGCTTCTTCAACTGGTGATCGCATTCAACTTCAAGTACCATTGTTTCAGGTGGCCTCTTCGCTTTCAACTTCTCTTGTTTGAAGTGTAATGTGTTAATTCCAATTCTCAAGTCAAACATAAGTGTATCGAAAAAAAAATTGTAGAAATGTTTGAATTACGGTTTTGCCCTCAAAAACTGTCAATAAACTAAAGGAGCTACTTGCTAAAAAAAGCTTGAAAATGTCACCATCCTTCCTTTCATCGAAACAAAGCTTGTTTGTGATGCTTTGGTAATCGGTTCTAACACTTGAATGACTAATGTTAGAGTCCTTGACTATAGAAAATAATTTTTGGGAAATAGTTTCAAGAAGTTTAACATTTTCCAGTGAGCATCATCCTAGTTCACGACCAAATTTGAAAAAGCTGTCCTTTTCCACTAAGAATTCACAGCAGACTTTTTCCATTTGTTTAAAGCTTGATCCTGCACAAAGCAGAACCACAGCTATAAAATAATGTTGAAATAGTACTTTAGGTTTATGGAACAAATTTTAACATAAAGCAACTCTCACTCACCTTTCAATTTTATCTTGTCCAGATTCAAATTTGCAGCCATATTTTTGAAAGTCACGCTTTTTATAAGTGCAAATATTTCAACGAGATGGCGTCTATAGATTTGATCTTAGGGTTGGAAAAGATGGCACTATTGGCGTTATTACCGGATATAGAATTCACTTGTTTTCAACCCGCGGCCAGAAATATTAGACTTGCTACTCCTTCCCTTAATTATTTTTGACCCTTCAGTCGGTGAGTCGCTTTCCCGATTGTCCGGCGTTCAGCGTAGTCAATATTACCTAGTATTGGGAATCGAAATTTATAAGATACTATTTAGCCTTTGGTAATGCTTCCAGGTGATAGTTATTTCTCACAAACGTTTTGGGACCAGCCTGCCCTTCCCTCTATATTTCTTCGAAGATTCTGTCACTTATCACTTGTGTTAAAGGGAGAATTACCTCCAAGACATATCCTAAATAACCAGTCAACCGCTGCGCGTAGTGCCAAAACGTTTTGAAGCAAAAGGCATAGGCGGTTTCTTTTTAAGCTTGCTAAACCCTACTAAAAGCGAGGGGAAAATATCCCCTTTCAACTTATACTATTTCCCGTGAGCGACCTTGAGAGTTTGTCAAGGTTACTCACGACAATATCTAGAACCCTCGTAAAAAACCTATCAATTTCCCTGGTTTATTTCGGTCTTCAATCGGTGAGCGAAATAATTATAATAATAATTTTTTTATAGAACGCGAATGAGAACGAAACGTATTTTCTTATCACCACAGTAATAAAACTGTAATCTTTTAAAAACTTTTAATTTTACAAAGCTATTTCACACTGAGAAATATTATCTCCTTAAATAATCAGATACCTTCGAAATAAAATTTAACTTCAGCTTACCAAATTAGCTCATATGCTTTGAAATCGAACTGTAAAGGAAAGACTGTAAAAAACAATCATGCCTAAGACCATTGAAACGTTTTCTCGGAAATCTTTCCCTTAACGATATAGCGCTAAATATTATGTTAGGAAAACGTCTTCGTAAAAAATATTTTCGGTTTATTTGGGTAGTTCGTCGCTACTGAATGAAAGGCACCTATGTTTTGAAGTGAATTAAAGTAAAACCCGTAGTTTCCCCATTCGATATCGGTTCAAGGTGAAGAAAAAAACATTTTTTAATGATAATATCAAAGTATAAGGGTCATTCAGATATATACACTGATATTATTTAAGCGACCTCTGCCCGTAGATGGTGTCAAAGGTTTGTGTAAAGGAGTCCGCCTCGAACTTTCGTCCGAGTCGGTTCTTTTTTCTTTCGCCGCGTATTTTCGGTTTGCCCCCTTCTCGGGTTCGCTTAATTTTTTGCGCAGTTGTGTGTTTCCCCTCCCTTTTAGGGCAAGTTTTTCTCTTTAGGCTTAGGCCGTTCTTATTCTCTATTCAGGGAATCCCTGCATCGAGTTACGGCCGGTGCAAGAAGATAACTGGTATTTGTTTGTTTTAATTCCTTTTTCTTTGTGTTCTCGTTATTTATTCTTTTAGCGCTTGCGGCTTTTCCTTTTTCTAACCCTTTGTGGGTTACAGCTTCGGTCGTCATGGGTTAACGGTCTCATACCGCAGACTCTGGCGCGTCCGGTCCGAACCACCCCCCTTCTAAGGTAGGATTGGTCAAGAGTCCTCCTCTACTGATCTTCGTAGCTTCCGACTCTAACACTCCCCTTTCTTTATCGGCCAGGGACGTGATAACTTCCCCTGATATTGATCGCGCCGATATCTCCGATATTCGTCTATTGCCGAATGGACGGATTTCCATTACTCCTATTAACGCTATCGCTGCTGGCAAGCTTCGAGTCATTCAACACCTTCATGCCATTCCGGTCAAACTCTCCACCGCCGTAAAATATTCGTGTTCATCCTGGTACTGGATACTCCGATGCTGAATTAAAGGTCGAAATCTCAGCCAGCTCCAATTCCCTCGTAGAATGCCGCCGTCTTGGTCCTAGTAGCAGCGTAGTCCTTCTTGGGTTCTCCACGTACGTCTTGGAAAGGGTTCAAATTGATGGTTAACATTTTTACGTCTTACCTTATGAAGACCGTCCTATGCGTTGTCGCCGGTGTCTGCACTACGGGCGATGTTGTCAACCTGAAAACAAGTGGCGCTGCTCCCGTTGTAGTGAGACGCATCCCGAGACTGACAGATGTACGAAACCATACAAATGCAATCATTGCAAGGGCCCCCACCCTAGCTTTTCTCGACTCTGTCCTATTTTTGTGAAAGAAGTTGAAATTAAGAAATTCCAGGCGGAGAAAGGAATTACTTCCTCAGAAGCTCGGATCTCAGTCACTGCAAATTATGCTGCTGCGGCCAGAGCTGCCACTGTGACCCCCCTTTCACCGCTAGCGTAATGGATTTCCCCTCGGTTCTCACTCTACGTTCCACTAAACCGTCATTGGGTTTACACCCATCTCCTCTTATCCGCACCTCTGATTCTTCATCTGCAGTCCTCGTTGAGCCCCCAGCCACTGCTTCTCGTACAGCTGTGGTTTCTGCAGTTGTGGCGGAGGTTATTATGCCTTTTCTTCTTGAACTAACTTCCTCTCTACAGGATCCTCGACTGGTTTCCACGATCCCCAGTGTGGCCGTGTCACACTTAAGCAATATATCTGCTACCGTGCATGCCCAACTAGCTAACCTTAGAGAGTCTGGTAGGTGATCTAAGTCTTCCGCAATAGACGTTGCCGATCCTACCAATGAGTCTTGATTATAGTTTCCTTCAGTGGCATATTTGTGGAGTTCGGGCCCACCTAGGTTTCTTGTCTCAATTGTTGATCCAAACTTCTCCCACAGTTGTTGGTCTCCAAGAGACTTGTTTTTCGAAATCTTCCTCTCTCAATTTACGTTTTGGTCGTTACTCCGTCTATCGTAGTGATCGTTCTGGCTGCCCTGGAGGGGGTGTGACCCTGCTGGTCTCCTCCTCTGTTCCCCAGTTTTGTACTACTCTCCCCAAGTTTGTCACACTTGAAGTTGTTGCAGTTACCGGCTTTATTGCTAACCGCTGGGTGGCGGTTGCTAGCGTTTATGACCCTCATGGCTGTGCATCGCGTATCGACTTGAATCTTCATTCCGGCTGTCTCGGAGACTCCTTTGTGATTATGGGTGATTTTAATGCCCATCACCCTTTATGGGGTTCACCTTCCACCAATGTCCAGGGTGTATTATTGGCCGATTGATACGAGTCCCTGGACAGATCCACGTTGTTAAACGACGGGACTATCACTCGCAAGGGTAACGGCTTTCAGAATGACTCTTCGCTTGACTTAACTTTCGTCAGCTCTAACTTGGCTCTTACATGCCAGTGGTCTGTGCTGCCTGATTCCGGCAGTGAACATCTCCCTTTGCTTATTAGCTGCTCCGAAGGTGGTGGTACTGTAAATGATGCCCCTCCTCGTTGGGATTATTGCTCCCGCTGACGTTTTGGCCTTAAATTTATCTTCTGCGGCAGTGGCGGGCACTATAGGCATCATCCCTTGGCCTCTGCCTTTGCGCCCTCCGCCCTTTCGCACCCTTTCACGATGGATGAGTTTTTTTACGGTTTGTCCCGTACCAGGAATACTGCGCCTGGAGCTGATCGGGTTAATCATTTATTGATTCAAAATCTTCCTTTGACTGCCCTCTACATTCTTCTTGTGATCTTTAACGCGTGCTGTCAGCGCACTATATGCCTAACGCCCGGAAACCCGGCATCATTGCGGCTTTTCTTAAGCCAGGAAAGGATCCTAACGATCCAGCTTCTTATAGGCCCATTACACTATTATCGATCGCATCATTCTGCGTCGCCTTGGTTGGTGGCTCGAATCGCTGGGTAACGCTCGCCATTAAAGTCGGGTTTCCGTCATGCCCGCCGCAGTATGGATAATGTTGTATATCAGTGAGACTGCTAAGCATGCCCTTCCCACGCAAAATTCTTGTGTGGCCGTTTTCCTCGAAATCAAAGATGCATTTGTAAACGCCAATCATGATATTGTCTTTCACTAACTAACAGTGCTGGGCTTTGACGCTTCGCTACTTACCCCTTTCCGGTTTTACTTAATGGACCGTGTAGCTGGTGTGCGGGTAAGCAACTTGCTCTCTTTTCCTATCCCGCTGCTTCGTGGTGTGCCTCAAGGTGCTTTTCTCAGCCCGCTGCTCTTCAGTCTTCTCCTGGATGATCAGCCCGCGGTTCTTCCCAGCGGTGTTCAGCTTGCGATGTTTGCGGATGACTTAGATCTCTTCCTCACTGGCTACTCTTTGAGTCTCCTCAACCTCCATATGCAAGATGCGCTGGACGCGGCGTCTCGTTACCTCTCTTGTCGTGGCCTTCCCCTTTCCCCAGCGAAATGTGTAGCAATGTGTTTTTCGAGGAAGCGTGATGTATCCTCAATTTTTCACCTTCATTTGGATGGTCATCCCCTTCCAATATCCCGCACTGCCCGTTACCTTGGAGTACTCTTTGACACTCGTCTTACCTGGCGTCTACACATTGTTGCTCTGCGAACTCGCTGCCTCCGGTTACTCGGTTTGCTCCGTTCAATGGCCGGGGCTTTCTTGCAGAATGGATGTCCCAAACTAATCCCACTTCAGCTTCCCTTCGTGGGGCTCTAACTCACCTTTCTCTTATTCACAAGGTCGACATTCTGTACCGCTCTATCCTACATTCCCCTCTTGCGTCGTACTTTGCCCCCTGGACCAGATCCCCGTTCTATGTTGACACGGATTGGATTGAGCGGCCGAAAGCATCCTCTCTCCCAATGGAGTTGGCTGATAAATTTTCCTGACGATTGTCTCTCTATCCATTGGATCACTGTGTAGTGTTTACCGATGGTTCACGTCGTCCTAATGACATGTACTCCTGGCTGGCTTTTCATATTCCTAGCCTGGATGTCACCTACTCTTTCCGCACTTCCTCTGAGTTGTCCATCTGCCGCGTCGAACTTGCGGCAATTGCCCAGGCTGCCCTCCGTATACTGGATCATCGCATTTATGACGCCACGATTTGCTCGGACTCCCGCTCTGCTCTTGCGGTACTTAGCGCGGATTCGAGATTGTCCTACTGCCCGTTTCTCTCTTATGCGGGTTCCCGCGCACGTAAGGATTTCCGGTAACGAGTTTGCCGACAGAGCTGCTAAAGGCGCCACTGCTTCCCTGGTATCGCCTTATATTTTCTCACCTGCTGACACTTTACAATGCCGCAGGACTCTTTCTGGTGCATTGATGACCTCTCTGCGCTATTTACTGGACGTTTTCTGCTTTATCGCTTCGATCGTGCGCCTTCCCCGTCATGCTCAGCATGTGCACTATTCGGAGACCTGGATCATTTTCTTTTTTTCGTGTCTCCGCTTCGCAGCTCACCGCGGCCCTTTTGTACGCTGCCTTATTGGTCTTCCGTTTCATTCTAGTGGTTCTCACTTAGCTCAAGCTCTTACCCATGCGCATCAACTGGCGTAGCTGCGGACCCTTTTAGTGTTCCTCTCTCACCTCATTTCTGTTGGTCTTCTCTAGTCTTCTCTCTTACTTCTATGGCTTTAATCAATGTGCAGGGCATCTAAGGATTGCGTACGATCCGACGCTTTACTTGTTTTCTCACAAAAAAGGTTTGTGTAGATTAAACTGTGCCCTAATAAGATTTGGTGATGTTAGGTTACACTGTTCAATGAAAGAGTGAATGGATACCAAGTGAGTGAAAAACGCCCATCTATGATTACGAGTAATTTTCTTTATGGAGTAAGTTACGTCATAGACAAATAAAATATTATCCAGGTCAGCTATCCTCTTCAAAAATGCGTCACCTTTTAATCTACGTCACAACTAATAGTTTTGCCAGGTATATATTGATATTTGCGTTTAAACTTTATTACTATTTTATTTTTCATTTAATTTTAGACTCGGAAAAATCAGATAGTATTAATTTTTGTAACAGTTCGTGGGGTGAACCTTTCGCGTCTTCTTACAGCCATAGTGACAATGAAGAGCCAATACCCAGCTCTTCCATTAGAAAGAAGTACATTTGAAAAATGATATTTTACGTTTATTGTTTTATTCCTCAACTAAACTTTAGTACTTCTAGTAAGAATACTTTTCCAAAAAAAAATCAAAGTTAACAAAACGACATTCAAAGGACAAGGAAAAACCCCAAAAGAGAGGATTGTTGGTATACAGTGCTATGATAAAATGTTTGAGGTTTTGTACGAAGTTGCGTTAGGAGCTGTAGAAATTGCACTAGATGCAATGGAGTTAACAAATGAAAAGACAAATATTAATACTATGTTAGCTTTAAAATCTCAGCTTGAAGAAATTTTAACCAATATACCATTATGCCAAAAAGTCACATAATTTGAGGTTATCAAGTCCCTTCATGGACACAATAACTCAAACAACTTTGAGCATGGCCGTGAGTGAGGTAGGAAGTTATTTTCGGTGAACATATAGTGCAGGAATAGTTATGTCACTGAACTTATAATTCTAATTCACAGGAGCCAGAATTAATTAATTAATTCCTCATAATAATAACAACGCGTAATATTATGTGGCAGGTGCCGTTATCAGAAGTTTGACAAAGTCACATGAAGGAGTAAAATTGTACAATGAAATTATATGTAACGAAGGAGATAGAGTCCATTCGAATCGGGACACTGAAATGGACTGAAAGTCAAGCCCGTGTTGGTTTAGTTTATCTGATATTTTCTCTTGGGCTTAGTGCAATCCTTCCATTTCCATTCCTCTGTATTTCTGGTACACTATGTCGATGGGGTCTTCTTGCACTCGGTAGTGCACCTTGAACTTGTCGGTTTTGAATTGGTTGAGGCACTGGAGGTAATACTTTGAATGAAAGTATTTTGATATTTGTCGTCGTGCACCGTCTCAGTTTGTACGATAGGAAGGGACTTGAAAGGTTTTAATAGCGAACAATTTCTAATTAGATGTTTTCCTTCGTTGTCAATTTATACGCTCGAACGCTTGATTTTAACGATTATCCATGGTTTCGTATCATAACATGGGTCGAATTTGTTATTCTGAATTAGCTTCGGAAGGTTTTGATCTCCGAGACTGAATGAATGTTTATGTATTCAGTATTAGGTACGTCGGATAGTTTACACGTAGATCCAAAATTTGAATAAGTTCAGATTTGGTAGTCGGACGATTAGGTACGAGGTGGTTGCTAGTTAGAGTTTGGAGGGTCACTTCCTGTTTAGGCTCTTCTTCATAAACAACGGCGTCATCATTCAAAAAGGTGTGGAGCGTATGCTCAGAAGTCTCTGAATAGAGCGCAGCGTCATAACGGGATGGCTGGTTGTTTGTTTCAGTTTTCTTTGGACGGCATAAGGCTTCGAAATGGCCTAGCCTTTCACACCAGGTACAGCTCGCAACTCTAGCTGGGCAGCTGTAACGTCCTTGTGGGTGCTGGAACAGACCACCGCAATTAAAACAATTGAGAGGCGTTTGTGGGCGTTCATTATGAGGAGTCGCGTAACGCCGTCCAGAAGCATATGATGGAGTCGGTAGATTGTGTCGATAGAGTGTAGCTGCGGCAGTGCTGGGTAGAAAGCTGCTATCGTCGAGATTGAGTGGGTATGAATGTCTTTTTCAAAGCATTTAGATTTGTGGGAGATTACATATCCCGATTTTCCATTTTCATATCTTGAATATTGGTTTGTTCGTAAGATCGTGCTAGAGCTAATAGTTCGCCAAGTGTGATATATGGATCACGAAGTGCTTGTAGACACAGTTGGTTTGAGTTAGAAATTTGAATTATTTGTGGCATAAATTCGGTGTCCGCATCACTAAATCACACGTGTTTAGTTTCACATCGAATATATATTCGAAGTGACACTATTGCTATGGACGGAATGTCGTTAAGTGTTGTTTGTTTGTTTGTTTGGCGTCGTGGAAAGCGACTACATGGTAGAGGGAGCTGCGAAAAATAATTGATATAATTTATATTATTGGCGAAGCCGGGATTCTAACCCAGATTTTTGGCCGCGTAATCTCCAAAACCAACGCCTTTACCAAACTAGTCACGCCGCCGTCTTCGAATTTCATGCTTGAACTTTTAGCTTTGAACACTTTTATAGTTTGTGTAGTTGGTCCACAGATTTTCCGCCCCCTCGCGCGTGCCGTTAATTTCCGCCCCCATCGATCAACCCCCCCTTAATGGGAGAGTGACCGAAAAAAAACAGTTGGTCTCATGCGATAGAACTCTTTGATGCGCACGCAGTGCCGTTAATTTCCGCCCCCTTCGACCAACCCCCTTAATGGGAGAGTGATCGACAAAATACAGTTGATCTCATTCGATAGTACTCTTTGACGCGCACGCAGTGCCGTTAATTTACACCCCATCCAACAACCCCCTTAAAGGGAGAGTGACCGAAAAAAACAAGTTGGTCTCATTCGATAGAACTCTTTGACCGAATGGTACGATATCTTACGCCACGATAATTGTAATACGCCCTAAAAATTGCGATGAAATCATCGCACTGACGCGTCTGCAACTGATGTCCTATTTTCCGCACAATAAATTCATGGGCATTTTTTTTTTTAAGAATTTGCGAATTTACATGACGTTTGTTGCCTAAACTACCCAAATGTTTGATATAAATTTCCAAAAATAAACACATTTGAATCTCAGTTTAAGAATTTCTTGAAATCATATTTCCACTAATTTCAATAATTTAAAAGAATTATGTTCGTCGTGTTTTGCTTACCTATTTCACCTTTAATACTTTCCGTCTATCTAACGATAGGAAATCACATGGCCCACCCGGGTATCCTGAGGGTGGGCGGTGGCCACTCTTTAACATAAGATGGTAAATTATATATCAAACGATAGGAAATCACATGGCCTCAACAGCTTTTGTATTGGTTTGCCCACCCGCGTATCCTGAGGGTGGGCGGTGGCCACTCTTTAACATAAGATGGTAAATTATATATCAAACGATAGGAAATCACATGGCCTCAACAGCTTTTGTATTGGTTTGCCCACCCGCGTATCCTGAGGGTGGGTGGTGCCCAAGATTTAATCCTTCAACTTAGTATGGTATTTTATATCTAACGATAGGAAATCACATGGCCTCAACTGCTTTTGTATTGGTTTGCCCACCCACGTATCCAGAGGGTGGGCGGTGCCCACTCTTTAACATAGGATGGTAAATTATATATCAAACAATAAGAAATCACATGGGCTCAACAGCTTTTATATCAGTTTGCCCACCCGGGTCTTTAGATGGTGGGCGGCATCCACTTTTTAACTTAGTTTGGCAATTTATATATCAAACGATAAGAAATCACGTAGCCTCAACAGCTTTTTTATTAGTTTGCCAACCTCTGTCTACTAAGGGTGTATGGGTTTGGTCACCCGAATACACCGATGTGGAACTAATATTACGGCCTGGACCGCCTTGTTTGGGTTGACGAAAGCTGAAAACTTCGTAGGTGATGTGTCGATGTGGTAGGAAATGTGTGGTAAGTGCTTGAATTGTAAGATCATAGACGTCTGGGGCTTTTACACCGGCTTGCGCCTGTGGAGGTATAATGGTTAGTGTCGAATACGACCTGGACCTCGTCTCCTGCATAGTGTAACAGCATGGATTTTTTTCTTGTCGGATCATTGACACCGAAGGCTTCCTATAAAGTAGTGAAATGGCGTAGTGACTTTTCCCATCGAGTTGCTACGTTTTCTCGATTTTCCTGGATAGAAAATGCTGGGAAGTTGGGCGCTAGGAAGGCCATTTTCCGTTAGGCTTAGATGGATTGTTGGTAATGATTTGTTTGGTTTTAAATGGGTTTTTAAAAAGAGCACGTGTCGCAGTGCACGACTGAAAGAAAGTCGGAGTTAGGGTTAGCTTGAACACCGAAAATAAGTATACGTTATTGTCCTTGTACGGGTTAATGTTGTTTTGATGAAAATTCGAAAAGCATGGGGTCGAAGATATCTCCGTCGACAATTTGATGTCTTTGGAAGCTGAGTTGAGTGTGGCGTTGAGCAACCAGTACACCAGTTAGAAAGACTGAATTTTTATTGCGGTTTTTTACATTCCCGGGTTCCCGAACGACTAATTTCTTCCTATTTCAAAACCTTGTTAAATTTTCCTAAACGCGCGTCAAACAAAAGTCCGTGCTTTTAAAAGTAGATATAGCAGGATATTACACCACCTCCAAGTTTTTTAAAAGACTATTTTTGTACTCGGGTGATGTATTTAATGCAGAAAATAAACAAAAAAAACAACAGGAAGGCACTAGTAAAGGAACATATTGAAAATGATTTGGAAATAATAAACTTTCGGGAGTAAATTAAGAAAAAGGGGACATTTTATATAAAAAAGTAAAAGATAAATTTATTAATATTTCTGCAAATGGACATGTACGCCATGAGCAAGAGTGTTTCTTTCAGAAAATTTTCTTCGGGGGGGTTTCCCGGACATCCGGGGGTGCCGGTATCCAGTGGCGAGCGTAGCACTCCATGCACGACTGGCAGTGGCGTTGGAAAAAGGGGAAGCTCCGGGGGGGCGATGGACTTTTTCCGGAGAGATGCCTGAAAGAAACACTGAGCAAGATGAACTAATGCAATTAAATTTTCTTTGCAAGTGATTTTGGCAATGTAAAGTATTGTTAATTTATTGTATTAATGACAATTGTTACCACCTTTTTTTTAATATTTCCTTCCTTAGCAATTTTGGCCCATTGTTGCAAAACTGTTAGTAATTGGGATGCTGACCAGAAACCCAAGCTGCTCTTTGACGGCTAAATTCGTTCTCTAGTGGGTCTTGATTAAACTTAGCAGATAGGATAAACTGGACCCCTCTTGAGAGCAAAAATGGGATTAATTCAACCATGGCCTTAGCTGTAAAAATTATACATCAAATTTATAATTTTATTTTATTGGAAGAAAATAATGTTTAGTACTGGTTTGTTTTAAGCCGGCAAGTGTTTCTTGGCTGAGAATCATCTTTTCTTTTTCATCGTTGGTGTAAGGTCTTTCAATATCGTTCAAGTTTGGTCTTTGTTGTACATCAGCTACCCAATCACTTAGATATGGCAAGAAGTCTGTTTTTAGCCACTTAAAAAATATGAGCATGGCACATAATATTTTACAGAGGCCAAAGTTGTTTACCATTAGCCTCTTATCCTTAATGGTTATGTAAGGGTAAACCCGTGGGTGGCGAGTATGATGGCCCTCAGTGAGATTGTTTGCATTCAGACAATCAAACCATCTATTGAAGATTCTGATGAGTTTTGTTGTTTCGGAGACTGATAGCGTTTTCAACACTCTCACTAAGCACCTGTGTAGCCAAGTTAAAAGGAAATAATTATGGACTGTAATGCAGAGGAAGATAAAAGTAGCGAATAAGAAGATTAGTACATTAAAATAAGGGATCAAAAAGCTGAACCCTAAACAAATTTGAAGAAAATTAAATACTGACAAATAGCTCGTACCGATAAGTCTTCGAGCAAACAAAAAGACGCGAAACTCGGACCAAATAGATTTTCGAGTGATAAACTAAATTAAATTTCATTAAAAAAAATTAATTTAGTTTATCACTCGAAGATTTATTTGGTCCGAGTTTCGCATTTTTTGTTTGCTCGAAGACTTATCGGTACGAGCTATTTGTAAGTATTTAATTTATTATTTAACGATAGTAATCGAGTTTTTCCGTTTCAAAATACGCGGTAGATTTAACCGAGGCCTAAGACTGGGCAAAACTCACCGCCTTTCATTTGCTTTCTAATACGCGCGTTGACAACGCAAACTTTACCTAGACGAGCAGATGTTCGGTTATCTACATGGTGCGGGAAAAATACGATTATTTTTTAATGTTATAAAGCGATAAACGATTCTTCAAGACGATTTAATATTACATTTAAGTTCATAAAAACGGGAAAAATTGTCAGTGGAATATTTCTTATATCATAACCAAGTTACGCGCGAGCTCGCCTCTAGAGGTGCTGCTCGTCAATCGCTCGAACTCTTTTCAATATTGTTTTGAAATTTAGGTTTATATTGCTTTTTTTGGGCCTACGAATTCTAGAAGCTATTTTCGAAAATTATACGATAAAGTTCGATAATATATGTTTTTGAGGAAAATAGGTAAAAACTAACTTTTAACACTTTTGGTTTTATTTAAGATTTATTTTAAAAGGCCTAACTAGAGTTAAGTATTAAAAATCGCTGTATCTCCAAGTTCATTTTGTGCGTGAAAATACGACGCTATGTTAGGGTATAAAAGCGTTCAAATAAGTTTCATAATGTAGTATTGTCGCGCGCTAAAACGTAATTTTTAAATCGGTCAAATTTCATTTATCAAGAGTATAATTTTACTTGAGTTTAAAAACATCGTAACTTTGGCTTCATTAAAGGCTAGAGTTAGGATTTTTTTTTTCAAAGATATAATAACTTCGACCCCTATCGCACCAAAATCCCAAATTTTTCGACATAAACCCGTGATAAATATTTAATGAAATTGACATAGTCGCCTAAATAGTACAAGACGCCCATGTTTATTTCTTTTCGCATGCGGGAAGGTATCACAAGGGGTAAAAGCGTTGGACAAGCGCCATAGTAATGACTTGGTTTAAATTAGCAGATAATTGTTGTAGCCTATGGAATGTAATGGGGTTTTTTGTATGCTAAGTATTTTGTATCCATATTTTTGCATTAATTTTCTCTAAATGTTTGACTAACCTTAATTTAGCTGTTTCGCGCTAAAATATGTCTATTGTGGGGTTAGTTTTTTTAACCATAAATGTATTTCTTTCTCAAGAAATTACCGGTCAACCTAAAGTCTTATCTCCGCTTGATGAATGAGTTTTAAGGTGTAGGACAAGGGGAGAGTCCTGCTTCCACTAATTCAGACGATTTTCGCTTCTGTCCGACTCGGCGACGATGGCCTACTGTGGGGGTCCTAATGAGATACTTTCTAGCGAGTTTCGACCCTTTGGGAGGCCGCGGGCCGAGGATGGGCTTAGTGGGGGTTACCTGGCGTATGGAAAGGGATGAAATAAGCCTTGAACGATACCCATTGCCCTGCACTGGGCAGATCTCTTTAGCCCGCTGACCAAGAAAGGTTTCCTTCCAAAACTAAAACTTTAACTTTATCTTGTAAATAAATGCAGTTGTTTTTTATGTTCCAAGTTTTGATTATAGCAGTTACCAAACACTAATTACCATTACCTTTATTTCCAGACTTCCACGAAAATACCTATATATCCGCTGTTTCAGGCCGGTGGAAATATATATTCCAAAAGACAATTAGCTCTCCCAAACCGCAATAGGGAGAGACTAATTGTGCGACACGCGTCTACTACTCGTAAATAGTGATGTGAATTTACCAGTAAAAATAAAAACGGTAAATTTACCATTAACTTTTTTTTAATCAAAATAATGGTTTGATGTCACAATAATTATTAAAATAGTATTTTAATTTTACCATAGCTTTAGTTTACATTAAACTTAGATAAAACTCCTATATTACCCCTTAGAAATACATTTAAATGTATGGAACGTACAATCACAGTCTTTAAGGGGGAAAACTACAGTGGCCATTGTCTACTTTCGCGCTATTTCAAGCTGAACTCTTTTAATTTTGTACTGTAACTTATAAAATTAATATTTAAGTGTAGAACAGCCTCTTGATTAGTGAATAAATTTTTTTTACCATTTTAAATTTAAAAGAAATTAAGTTATTACGTTTTATAAACGTAGCTAAACAAGTTTGGCAAGTGCCCAAACTACCCTTTAGTTAGAACCTTATATCTCATTAACTATTAATATTAGAATAATCAAAATTATTTTAAGCACTTGAGGAAGGTTCAGCCTAATAAGAAAAATATAATTCAATTATGTAAATGTAATTGTTAAAACAGAAACGTTCAGCTTGAACGAAAAAGAGGCTTTTACTGTATTCTACCCCCATAACAGGAAAATGATTTGGTTTTCTGTTCGAATGTAAAATTTAATTGTTTCTTCTTTTATTTGAAGTTTAACAAAAACATTTTGGGTGCATTTGCTTTATGAAAATAATTGGTAAATTTACCGGTAAAACCACTTTGTAAATCTACCGTAATTTTACCATTACCGGTAAATTTACCGGCTCACATCTCTACTCGTAAAGCGTCGTTATTTAACCTCCTAAAAGTTCTATAACCCTGGATAATCAGAAACCTAACGCGTAAATTGGAAACAAATTAAATATTTATTGAATCCTACAAAAGATTGATTATTTCAAGAACTCGCTTCGTCTGTGTTGAAAATTATCGCGCATTAAACAGTATAATTTGTTTTATTTGTATTATTGATTTTAAAAATGTAACGCTGTCAAAAATTTATTATGTAAAAAGAGTAAAAACTGTTGGTATAGAAAAAATCTATAATTTTAATACATTTTTACCTCTCCGAGGGGAAAAAGTCCCCTATGAGGGGTTATACAATCACCGGGTCTGTCTGTCTGTGGGTCTGTCTGTCAGGACTGCGAACGCATTCGCATTTTCGGGGCAAAGGGTAATCACTGCGTACGCAGTTGCTTGGGTCACTGCGCTCGCATTTTCTCGAAGGGTTGGCAAAACCACCGTGTGACGGTGAGCGTTAACGGATTGATTTGCTGTTGGGTTTGGTTTGGTTTGGTTGGTCTTTTTCGTCAACGCTCACTGTCGCGACAGTTTTAATTCAGTTTGATTGGATATTTCGTTATTGTAATGTTTATGTGTAGGTTGTGGATGTTGAGTTCGTGTTTTGACGGTTGTGGATGTTGAGTCTGTGGTGTTTGTATGGGCGTTTTCTCTCCAACTCCTTCTTATTGACTTTTGGGACGGACCGAGTGCTGAGTGTTATGCAACCTCTCCACGTCAATGGCAGGGTTTCCACCAATTGCACACGGTATTCGTCTTCTTGCAATTTATTGGCGCCGGCCGGGAAACGAACCCGGGTCTGCCTCGTGCAAGAGATGTACTCAGCCACCAATGCTCGTTAAGTTTCGGTGTTTTTCTAAAAAACCGCTTTGGCGAATGTCCTTTACAAAGTTACAACGTTAAGTAGTATAATTTATTCTACATCATTTTAAATATTTATAATTTATATTAATCTTATATTTAATTAAATATTTATTTTGTTTCGTTAACGCCCACCGTCGCTACGTTTGTTATGGGTGCGTATTCTCCAACTCCATCTTATTGACTTTTGGGCCGGACCGAGTGCTCAGTGTTATGGCAACCTCTCAACTTCCAATGGCAGGGTTTCCACCAATTGTTTACGGTAGTCGTCTTAGTATCAATTTGCGATAGCATCGGGCGGGATTTGAACCCGAGACCTCCTGCTTGACAGGCGGACGTTCTACCACAGAACCACCGACACTTGTTACGCCTCATTGAAAATTAGACCTTCAGCTTTATCGGAAGCGTATTTAATAGTGTACGAAATTTTGGTTTAATTTAAATGGAATTCAATTTGAAATTATTGCATCGAAGAAATTATAATTTAGCGTTTTCTCTATTGATTAAAAACAAATGCGCCACCCAGGTTTCAAACCCAGGCCATTCGGCTTTGCAGTCGAGCGCTCTATCACAGAACCACCGATAGCTGCTTAACTTCACTGAAAATAAGACACTCATCGTAAGCATAATAGGTAATAAAGTCTTGAATTTTTTTATGAATGAATTTATGAAGGCGTAATCTGTTTTTTTTTACGAATGAAATTATGTTGATTTAATCTTGTTTGTCTAATCTTTGGTATTGTTGTTTTTTTCTGTCTTATATTTGTATCTACTATTTTTTAAGTTTATTTCCTTTTCCCCGCAAAATCGTCCAGTCTTAGAGGAACCTTTAAGAGCGTAAGTCATGCCCAAAAGCTTATCTGGTTTCATTATAATCGTATTTGTGAATGGTAAGGTGTTGCACTTCTTGGTATTATATTTTCTATTGCTTGATTTCTAAGTATTTGAACTAATTTATTGCCCTAACCCCGTCACGCTAAGGGGGCGGGGAGGAAAAAGGAGGCGGTCTTATTTTTTGCGTCCTCGCAGCAGCGTTAATCGCGTCGAAAAACTTAATTTTTAAGAACCAATGAGATTGCAGTATTATTTTATTTTATTAAAGCGGAGGAGCATACCGGGGGTCCCAACGGGTGGAATTGGAGAAACGCTAAAAATATTCTCGACATATTCATTCTCCCTGAGTATAAATAAATACATTCTTGGTATAACGTTACTTCTGCGTATTTCGAATGTGCGTGACGTGGGGGGTATTTTCCTTGTTTTTATTTGATAAATCAATAACCATTTTCTTGAAATTCAACACTTTTGAAATTTTTTATTTTTGATATCATACAAAAAATGCGTTAAATCTTTTAGAAATTATTACTACGTATTTAACGATGAGTGATAAATAATGCTCGAATATTTTCTAAATCCCCATAATCTTTAAGAATAAAGGATCTAGCCCTGGAAGAAGTCGCTGTAGGCGTTGATATTAGTCGCAAAATCAAGTTAAGAGGTACATGGCATTTGTCGTCCCGCTTAGGCCATGACAGACTGTTAACTTATGTATATATTTTTCAACCCTTAATTTTGAGTAGTAAATGGATAAAATATTTAATTGAAAATAATTGCGTGTTAAATAGAGGCATTGAACTTTTAATATCGCCTGTAATGTTTGTTGTAACTGAAAACTAAACCTAATCTATAAATAACTAGAAAAAACCTTATACCCTTCTGTATTGATGTTTTCTAATCCACCATTTTGGTTAGCTTGGACAATACATTAAGAAACACATGGTACAATAAATGCTTCCGAATTTTATTTTTACCTTTTGTAATACCAAGCTCCCATAAGTATCAACACTTGCAAAAGATTCATTTTATATCATCTATAATGTGTGGTAGGTTCAATTTAACCTTCTTAGGGGGCAGCCTCGGCTGTGACCAGTTCATTTTTCACTGAATCTTAGGCGGAATTCACAATTTAAAGAAAAAATAATAATTTATATGTATAGTCTCCGGCACCATCTATAGAGGCGATATGCTTCTCAAAAAAAACCCACAGAGGCGACATGCTTCTCAAAAAATCCCACAGAGGCGACATGCTTCTCAACAAAACCCACAGAGGCGACATACTTCTCAAAAAAACCCACAGAGGCGACATGCTTCTAAAAAAAACCCACAGAGGCGACATGCTTCTCAACAAAACCCACAGAGGCGACATGCTTCTCAACAAAACCCACAGAGGCGACATGCTTCTAAACAAAACCCACAGAGGCGACATGCTTCTCAACAAAACCCACAGAGGCGACATGCTTCTCAACAAAACCCACAGAGGCGACATGCTTCTCAACAACAAAGGTCACGGAGATGACAGGCTTCTAGAAAACATATTTCAAATTCATGGGTTGGGAGGGTATATGTTATATTCTGTCCCAAAAAAATAGAACATAACATATCTGTAGAAGTATTGATTAAAATTTAATGGCAATTATTTGTCAAGATATTTTTCTCAACATTGCTACAGGCCACACAAACCAAGCCTTTACGCGGCGTTGCGCCATCAGTAACTTTTATTATCAAAGAAGATTATAGTGTTACGATAACCGTATTATTATCATTAACCTCGATATAAAAGCGCAACTAATTGGTTTGAAATAAGATAAACGTGAAATAATTCTGCCTTGTCATATTTGCGCAATTCGGCCCGAAAGGTGACATTACAGGAAACGAATGAAAAAAGTTAAACGCGAAATACGGTAATGTTTAGAAATTAATAGTTCAAGTTATTTAGGACGTTCACGTCTATACTTTGTATCATTCGATAGGCAATTTAACCTAGATTTAATGGTAGCAATTTGAAATAATTATCCTTTGTCATATTTGCCCAATTCGGCTCGGACGTTACCATTAGGGAACGGTAAAAAAAACCCGTTGAACTCGAAATACGGCAATGTTTAGAAATTAATAGTTCAAGTTATTTAGGACGTACACGTCTATACTTTGTATCATTCGATAGGCAATTTTACCTTGATTTAATGGAAGCAATTTGAAATAATTCTTCCTTGTCATATTTGCGCAATTTGACCCGAAAGGTGACATTACAGGAAATGAATGAAAAAAGTTAATCTATAGTTTGTGTCATTCGATAGGCAATTTAATCCAGATTTTATGGTATAAATTTGAAATAGTTCTGCTTTGTCATATTTGCGCAATTCGGCTCGGACGTTACCATTAGCGAACGGTAAAATAAACCCATTGAACTCGAAATACGGCAATGTTTAGATATACGGTAATGTTTAGAGATTAATATTTACACTTGTTTAGGACGTACACGTCTATATTTTATATCAATCGATAATTTTTACCTCTCCGAGGGGACAAAGTCCCCTAGGAGGGGTTATACAACGACCGTGTCTGTCTGTGGGTCTGTGGGTGGGTCTGTGGGTGGGTCTGTCTGTCTGTCAGGACTGCGAACGCGTCCGCATTTTCGGTGCAAAGTGTAATCACTGCGTACGCAGTTTCTCAAAGGGTTGGCAAAACCACCGTGTGACGGTGAGCGTTAACGGATGCATTTGCGGTTTGGTTTGGATGGTGTTTTTTCGCTCACCGTCGTGACGGTTTGGTGTATTACGTTTTTGTAATGTTTATGCGTAGGTTGTGAGTGTTGAATTTGTTGTGTTTGTGTTCTGATGGTTGTGCATGTTGAGTCTGTTGTGTTTATATGGGCGTTTTCTCTCCAACTTCTTCTTAATGACTTTGGGACGGACCGAGTGCTGAGTGTAATGCTACCTCTCAACGTCCAATGGCAGGGTTTCCACCAGTTGTACACGGTATTCGTCTTAGTATCAATTTGCGATCGCATCGGGCGGGATTTGAACCCGAGACCTCCTGATTGACAGGCGGACGTTCTACCACAGAACCACCGACACTTGTTACGCCTTATTGAAAATTAGACTTTCAGCTTTATCGGAAGCGTATTTAATAGAGTAGGAAATTTTGGTTTAATTGAAATAGAATTGAAATTGAAATTATTGCATCGAAGAAATTCTAATTTAGCGTTTCTCTATTGATTAAAAACAAATGCGCCACCCAGGTTTCGAACCCAGACCATTCGGCTTGGCAGTCGAGCGCTCTACCACAGAACCACCGATAGCTGCTTAGATTCACTGCAATTAAGACAGGCATCGTAAGCATAATAGGTAATAAAGTCTTTTTTTATTAATGAATTTATGAAGGCCTAATCTGGTATTTTTTAAAGGTTAAATCTTGTTTTAGCGCAGTCAGCCGAGATTAGAGGGTTAAAGGGTAGACCCTGTGGGTGGTCCACTTTCTTAACGACCTATATATAGTTCTGTTAATTCAAAGGAGATAATTTAACGTTAATTGCTTTAAGAGCTGGCGGTTAGTCAAGTGGCTCTCTGTGCTTTGTTGATGGTAAGGTTTTTGCTTCTTGTAAATACATTTGGTGTGGATATTTGGATATTTACGATTTCTAACGCAGTCAATGATTTCTTGGGTGTGCGAGTCATTATATGATATTGGAAATTGGACGGCATTGGTCTTTTTCATGTGGTATGCGTCACAACGTCAACAGGAAGTGAACGAGTCGTCCACTACCAGATATCTACGATATCTTCATCAAGGGCGAGTGTTGAAATAAAATGAGCGTTAAAGATGCGGCAAGTATTTCGTAAGCGAGTAATTCCAAAAAGCCTCTGTAGATATTTCTTTCATTAAAATTTGCTTCGTATTATATTTAACTGATAAACTTGTTCTGTAAAAGGGTTTAATTCAATTGTGCATTGTTATAGTACGTCTAACTTACTGTTGTAACTACTTAACTTATGATATTCTGAATAAATTAAAATTGGTCGTTCCGTCTCAATTATTTTAATTATAATTAAAATTTTATACCGGGCGGGATAGAAATGGGTTAATATTTTTAACAAATAACTCTAAATTGCGGAGATATATCTTTAAGGGTTATCTCGAGAAATTAATACCACTAGGGACAATTCTTCCGAGGAGAGGTATATTTTGGCTTGCCAACTTGTTTCATTTGTCTTAGTAGGAATGGGAAATAACTGTTAAACTCATGTTTCTTTAGTTTAGTCCAACATTCTTTTTCTCTCTTCGCGTTCCCTACCGTAGCCACAAATTTACTTTTCCGAATTTTCGTTCTGGCAGATTGACGCTGGTTAGACCATGTTGTCGCTCGTTAGCTTTCAAAGATAATTACCCCTAATTCTAAAAATAATTCCTCTACTACTACCAAGTATCATCAATTTAATTTAATAAAGGTAAGCAAGATTAATATTTCCAATTTGTTGGGATCAATTCAAAAGATATGTATGGAAATTACCAATATTTAAATAAACTTGTAGCCAATCCTGGGTCAAAAAGATACCGGAGTAATACTGTATTATCATTTTATCGGGAAAAGATAGACGAGTTATTATAGTGGGTTAAAAATATTTTCGCTTTCCCAATTAGTTCTTGAGTTGTTAATTTCCGATAAAAAGCCGGAAACTTTCCGGAAATCGGAAAAATTGAAAAATATATTGATATTTAAACCGGCGTCATTCCAGAGGAATGGTTTTCCAAAAATGCAGTTTTGAGATACAGGAGAACTCGCGACGAAGTAACCCATTGTAACAAAAAGCATAAACAATACTAAACAATTTATAACGCTGCAATAAGTGATCGAAAATAACGAAATCATCAACCACTTCTTAAAATTAAGAGCATCTAATAATATTTATTCAGTCAAAATGAAATTAAAATTAGTGTTTGATATTAATTTGATTATTATGTATTTCAATTATTTAAAACCTTTCTATAATTACATACAAAAATCTACATTGATAAGCGTAGTTAAAATAATTTAAGCAATTTTTTTACGATATTTCGAAAACATTAAAAGATTTTAAGTATTGGATAAAAAATAGAGGATCAAATTAAATACGTCATTTTTCAAAAACCGCCTGGTGAAACATATCAAGAATTTCATAACTTAATCTACATTAACAAACCTAATTAATAAGACAAGATTTGGCCTGGGGCAGTTATATTTCTGGAAATATAGGTATTTTAATATCTTGGATAATTCTTTTTTTCGCGATATAACGAGAAAAGAAGAGTCACATTTGACACGCTTTTGACGCCCCGCCGATGATATTACCCAGTTTTTTTCTTGACTAGTCTAGAGGTTTAGTTTTACTTTTGGATTCGACAAAATGAGGCGAAAATGCCGCTAAATTTTAATTTGCGTACAATATTAGGCTAATTATGGAATGAAAACCTTTGTTTTTCTTCTTTTCGGAAAAATACGGAAATTTTTCCGGAAAAAAGGTCTCCAGTTAGTCCGGTCTTACTCCGAAAAAATATTTTTCGATCTCTGGCCCATAATTTTTCGGGAATTTACGTTGTGGAACAGAAACGTATCTATGCGGTTCCTGACTTGTGTTAGCCAACTTTGATTGTTAAAAATGTTGGCTCGCCTGAGTTGAACATAAATGTTTTCATTGAAATCTTACTCTTACGAGGGCTGGCCGCCAAATTTTATAATTCCTTTTTATTTAAAATTTACTGTATTTCAGGGATTTCTAGAAGTGGTTTTGTCGATAACGAACAATACAAGACTTTCTGGTTGTATTTGTGAGACAAATTCATAATTCCGAAAGAAACATCGACCCCAACTTTTAAAACGTGATTTTGGCAAAATGAGTGGCCAGGAAGAAAATAAATTTAAGGGCACAGAGTGCATTTACGCAACGAGCCGCAAGAGTGCTTTGATTTGCCACAAAATAACTCACTTTGGCGAGAAACCATTTCAATGCGACCAGTGTGGGTACGCGTCTGCAAAGAAGAGTAATTTGATTGTCCACGAAAGAACTCACTCCAGCGAAAAACCATTCCAGTGTGATCAGTGTAGCTACGCGTCTGTGAGTAAGGGTTATTTGGTCAAGCACAAAACAATTCACTCCGGCGAAAAACCATTTCAATGCGACCAGTGTGGGTACGTGTCTGTACGTAAGACTGATTTGATTGCCCACAGAAGAACTCACTCCAGCGAAAAACCATTCCAGTGTGATCAGTGTAGCTATGCGTCTGCAAAAAAGGATAATTTGATTCGGCACAGGAGAACCCACTCTGGCGAAAAACCATTTCCGTGCAACCAGTGTAGCTATGCGTCTGCACGTAAGACTGATTTGATTGCCCACAGAAGAACTCACTCCGGCGAAAAATCATTTCAGTGTGATCAGTGTAGCTACGCGTCTGCACGTAAGAGTGGTTTGATTGTCCACAAAAGAAATCACTCAGGCGAAAAATCATTTCAGTGTGATCAGTGTAGCTACGCGTCTGCGAATGAGAGTAATTTGATTGTCCACAAAAGAACTCACTCCGGCGAAAAACCATTCCAGTGTGATCAGTGTAGCTATGCGTCTGCAAAAAAGGATAATTTGATTCGGCACAAGAGAACCCACTCTGGCGAAAAACCATTTCCGTGCAACCAGTGTAGCTATGCGTCTGCACGTAAGACTGATTTGATTGCCCACAGAAGAACTCACTCCGGCGAAAAATCATTTCAGTGTGATCAGTGTAGCTACGCGTCTGCACGTAAGAGTGGTTTGATTGTCCACAAAAGAAATCACTCAGGCGTAAAATCATTTCAGTGTGATCAGTGTAGCTACGCGTCTGCGAATGAGAGTAATTTGATTGCCCACAGAAGAACCCACTCTGGCGAAAAACCATTTCAGTGTGATCAGTGTAGCTACGCGTCTGCACGTAAGAGTGGTTTGATTGTCCACAAAAGAAATCACTCAGGTGAAAAATCATTTCAGTGTGATCAGTGTAGCTACGCGTCTGCGAATGAGAGTAATTTGATTGTCCACAAAAGAACTCACTCCGGCGAAAAACCATTTCAATGCGACCAGTGTAAGTACGCGTCTGCACGTAAGGCTCTTTTGATTGCCCACAAAAGAACTCACTCCGGCGAAAAACCATTTCAGTGTGACCAGTGTAGCTACGCGTCTACAACGAAGTATACTTTGATTCGCCACGGAAGAACTCACACCGGCGAAAAACCATTTCAATGCGACCAGTGTTGGTACGCGTCTGCGAATGAGAGTAATTTGATTGTCCACAAAAGAACTCACTCCGGCGAAAAACCATTTCAATGCGACCAGTGTAAGTACGCGTCTGCACGTAAGGCTCATTTGATTGTCCACAAAAGAACTCACTCCGGCGAAAAACCATTTCAATGCGACCAGTGTAGGTACGCGTCTGCACGTAAGGCTCATTTTATTGCCCACAAAAGAACTCACTCCGGCGAAAAACCATTTCAATGCGACCAGTGTAGCTACGCGTCTGCGAATGAGAGTAATTTGATCAGCCACAAGAAAAGACACTCGGACGAGAAGCCCTTTGGATGTACAAAGTGCCAATTTCGGTCTAAATATAAAAACCACCTTATTAGCCACGAGAGAGCACGGCACGCTGAAGGGGAAAAGACCCACAAATGCCCCTGTTGCGACCGGAACTTCGCTACCAATAAAACCCTCAAAGGTCACCTTCGAGTTCATGTTTCATCTGGAAACCAAATTGGCGTATCGAACGGTCACCAGCCAGAACCAGCCTTCCAATCACAACCACGTCAATTTGACTCCTATGGTCGCCAAACGGGTGGTAGGTATTGCTTGGTGCTACTGCGACGTGTGACGAAGGAACAGATTGAATCTCTCACTGAAAAGACCCACCACGTCCACGCCGTGAAAGTGGAAGTTGGCGAACCTGATGCTGACAACGCAACCATCGACAGAGAAAGGGATTCCGACTCTGAATGTCTCAACATCGATGTCAGCAGCGTCAAACGAGAGCCTTTTTATGACTTCATCGACCAATTTCCGGTTCCGTCAGTCGTAAAGAAAGAAGACTTGGAATGTCGCCCAGTTGTGGTCAACAACGAGGGTGTCCCAACGAAACCAGACACACCGATCAAGATCGAATTCCCTCCCGAAGAAGAAACCAACGAAAGCCAATGTACATTTTAATTATGTGTTTTTATTTCTTTCCAATTTATTTTCTTTTCCAAGTATATTTCATAAACTGTCTTCAAAACTACTCATTTGATGGAATTATTCATGGACGTATTTCGCATTTGTAAACTCTATCAGATATTGTTCTTAAATTGATGGTGATTCTTAGGGTTTTTCAAGTTCAGTTTAAGTTTAAACTAGTCTCAATAATGGCTTACTTTCAAAGGAGGAGATATTATGTAATTACTCAACTGCTATCTCAAGATTAATTGCTTAGCATCTAAATGTATGCAGTGTGTTGTAATTTGATCGGCCCAGGCGTTTTTCTCAAAAACTAAAGTTGCTAGAAATGTGAAATTATCAGGATATACTCTCTTGGGAAGAACCCTTACCTTTTGGAATTTTCAGAAAAATCGTGAAATTTGTCACTGTTTTGAAATTTTTATTTTTGAACGATAGGTGGTAGACGAAAAGTTTCAATCAACAAGTTGTTGTAATCATTGAAGTAATACGTCATGAAAAAAAAACAAGTTTGTACTACCCAAAAAGGTTTACGTCTCATGAAAAAGAAAGTTAGAGACACCTATCTCATTTGAAATTATCGTATGTTTATAAAGATAAAAAAATTACGGTTTTTTAAGCCAAATCATTTTAAATAATTTTTTAGAGAAAATACAATTTACATAGTAGAATTCCAGAATTCACGCGTCTTATTTTAAATTAGGTTCAATAATTCCACCGTCCGCTGCAATACAAATCCGTCCGCGATGAAGCATATTTTGAAACGAAGCACGGACCATCTCTGGAGTTACGAGTTGGAACGCTGCGATAATTCTCTGCCGTAATCTTCCTCGTTAGTGTCAGGCGTTTTATACACTTCCTCCTTGACGAATCCCCACAGGAAAAAGTCCGGCGGTGCGAAATCTGGAGACCTCGGAGGCCATCGTACTGGACCGTTCTTGCCTATCCATCGCCCAGGGAACTCGTTGTTAAGGTACTGCACGACGTGTCTTTCTTGGTGGTCAGGTGCACCGTCATGCTGGAACCAAAGACTGTTAAAGCTTGGATTAATAATATGTTACTGGATATAGCACTACGATTTTTAGGCGTCTCACAAAGTTCGCCGGTAACACCCAGCGCCATCTAGCGCCAAAACATTGTAACTCCTTGTTTTGGTGATACAAAAGTTACCACGCGGTGTACCTCATGGTTCGGTTACTTCGGTATGAGCGGTTAGACTTAGTGTAATTTTTATTTGGAAATTTTTATTTTGAGTTTTATCTTGGCTTTTATTTAATATAATGAATTGTTGGGACACCTATGAAGTTTTGGGAATTCCGAAGACCAAGATAGAGCCCAATCACAGCTCCACAAGAAATTTGCTCAATTTTAGTCCTTATTATGATGATTCCTCTAGTAAGAAAGCTCTGTTTATGTTCTTTAGTCAGGAATTAAACTTTTTTTAATTACATAGATGAATCAGAAACTGAAAGATTGGCTCAGCTCAGTTCGGAATCATCTTCATCTAGTATGAAACACGTATATTTACTGTTACTTTAATCAGAAATTAACTATTTATCAATTAGGTGAGAGTGAAACTGAACGTTTGGCTTTTAAAGAAAAGGAGCATATAACGCTCACAGACATACATTATGAAGGTGCCATATATGGAAATATCAATCTTTTAATATACCACTATTTTCAATATGCATGTTATACTACTTCCAGGATCCTAAAGCCACGTGTAAATAAAGGAAATCCACCCCCGCGAAAGTTACCAAAGAAAGTTGTGCGATGTCATATGATTGAAGGTATGAACTATAGTCTTATATCATGTAGTATATAAATTCAATAATAATTAAACTTTTAGCAAATGACTATGATTCTGCTTTTGGTGGTATTGTATTGGAAGTGCAAATTTCTTTAAAAAAATCGAGTTTGGAATACACCTCTGGGGCCAAAAAGGCATTTCAGTGGATCATGAACCTAAATATACACGATCTTAATGATTTGAAAGACGCTCTTCAAGAAATTTTTACAAAAACTGCGTCAGATAAGATCTCCATCAAAATGAACAATTTTATAAAGAGCAAAAAGAGAACTGATAAAATCTTAAATTCTCTAAAGCCAACTGTAGTAAGTGATATTATGCAATAAACATTTCATTCTTGAAATTTATTTTAATGTGGTTTTCCTGAACTTAAGGGTTTCCAAGATTTGACTTCCAATGAAAATTTTTGGGCATTAACACTCTTATTAGAAGGAGTATCGAAATAGGATGCAGACAACCAAGAAACATGGCCATGAATCTGAAATTACCAGTTGCTGAATCTATGTCATTGGTGCGATTCTAAGGGCAATTTCCAGGAAGTCAGCCTTCGGTGTTGAGTTGCACCACAAAATATCAAGTTCCTAAAGAACTAAGAGCTTGGATTGAAGTACAAGATAGAGGAGGGTTGTTTTACCCCACTACAGAAGCTTATGATTTTTTTTGTAAAAATGTATAAAATAATAGGAAAATATTACGGGGAAAGTGCGATTGAAAATAGTCTCAAAAGCCGAAGAAGAAGTATTTTTAGATAGTGAGATTTTAAAGTTGTGGAGTACATTCTGTGCTAATGTGGTGCCGGAATTTCAAAAAATGCCATTATTGAACCATTGCATTCAGAGGTTCATAAATACTATCGCAAATGGACATTTGAAGAAACTAAAAGATGACTTTAAATCAAAAGAAAGGCTCAAAGCTGCGAAATCAAAAGCCAATTCTAAAGATAGACAAAGGAAACAATTGCAGCAAATGTCTGTGGGTTTCTCTAAATAGGTGTTAAAAATAAATGTGAAGTTCTTAGTCAAGGATAATAAAGAATATTTTTTTCCTATGAACTCTTTAAAATTTATTCTAATAACCCTTCCCAAAGCGCTATGACATGGGATTTTATAATTTTTCAGCATGAATAAAGTTTCACGGTTGTTCCCAATTGTGTCCACTGTGGGGTTTTCATTGGAACCGTTTGCTCCACGTTGTCTGGAGAACTCCAATTCAAGGGGATCCTGGTTGAAATTGGCGGTGAGAATAAATCTTGCACTTCTACCCAAAAGCAATTTAACAATTCCTATCATGGCTTGCGCTGTCAAAGTTTTAAGTGTATAAATCCACGTACAAATTTCTTATTAAGATTGTGCAAAAATACTTACTCGTTTGTCTTAATCCAGAAAGTGTTTCTTGTGATAGTAACATTTTATTTTTTCCTCTGGTTTATAATTTGCTGGTCGCTGTGCTACATCCTGCTCCCACTCGTCAAAATAACCCAAAAAGTCATTTTCGAGCCACTGAAAAAGAAAGAAATGTTAATATAAAGAATAGTTTCAAATTTTACTAAATGGTTATTCGTACTTTTAAGCGCGAATCATTTATTGTGGAAAATGACCTCTTGTTTGGCTTTCTCTTATGGTACGCCTCATTGAAATTACTTGTGTTAAAAATATCGAACCACTTATCGAATAGTCTTATAAATTTAACAGTTTCTCCAAATCCAGATTCAATCCCATTTGCTACTGACGAGCTCAAGGACTGAGAAGCATAGCGCACCTTCATTTTGCTGTAGGAATTTAAGTAGATGTGATCAATTGTCAACTTATGCGCTTTCCTTGAGTTTCCAGCATTAAGCATTTCACTTTTGTAGAGTTCTTTGATGGGATACCATGTTATGTTTTGTCCATTTTTATGCATCAGTCGCATCTTACAACCATCTTCGCTTGCATAAAGACAGTTTCGTGCAGTTTTTAATAAATGGGGCGGGTCATATAAAAAATATTGGCCGGTCTTCATCTAGACTGTAAGGATTAGTACAGAAGCTAGGAATTTTATTTGTTGATTCGATGATCTGGTTGAAGAACTTACGGTTGGCAACTACGCCATCTCCGATTATTGAAAGAATCTTAAAACCCAATGACTCTAGTTTCTCAACCGCTTCCCAAATTATGGAGTTCAGATCTTCAGCTGTTAAGCTATAGGTCGCAAAATGGGCAAACGGGTACTTGATGTGGCTCGTAGTCCCTCTAAGCATTAGCATTAAGACATGCGTAGCTACTCTTTTTTTTCTGAATATGCATTCGAATCAATATTATTTATGTTATTCCTAGCTTCGTTTAGGTGAGTATAGCCTACTATGTCTCCAGGGTTTTTTTATAAATGAGTTCTTCTTTGGCTTTCAATTCATCAAACAGTATGCTGAAATATTGTTGAAACGGCAGCAGAGATTCTGGTTTGATGTCATTTTTCAGTTTGTTTACAACTACATCTGAAAAGCCAATGGTTCGCTTGTCCTTCGGAGTATTACCGAATAAGGTAGCGTATGATGGTAGTTGCAAGATATTCTAATTAGACAAGCTTCTGTAAGCACTTGGTGACTTATGATATTGAAATAGGCACCACTTGATGACTAGTGGGTGCCATCTCCGCCCACGTTTATCTGTCTGTTTGATTACTTTCAATTGAGTTCTTAAAAAAAGTGCGGCAAAGGAACTGTCTTCCTTTTTTGGTAACGACTTTTCTAAAATTGATTCAATTGGTTCAATCTGGAACTCGTTGTCCTTCTACAGATATATATTTCTTTACTTTCTTTTGGAGACGTTTAATCTTTCTTCTTGAAACTTTGCATTGGAAATCAATAAGTTATTTTTTAGATAAACTTTTATATTTCTTATTTTTCTTCTGATGTAATGTCTTCATTTTCAAAGCATACTTTCTTAGTTTTACACAAAACACACAGGTTTGGTTCTTAGATATCCTGATACACATTTCATCGTGTATGGCTCCAGAATTCAAGTTGAACATTCCACGAGATCTTTCCTTTAACAAAATCACCAGTTGCTCTTTCACAACTCCACCACATACCTTTAACATATTGAGGTCAGAGAGTATGCCACAAAGTTCATCTTTATTGCAAACCTCTTGTGATACAATGAAAAAATTGTGACTGTTCAAAATTTGACCCAAAACCGAAGCTTTAAATTCAAAGACAGCATTTATAGTCAACGTTATTTCTATTCTATTTGTTGCTTTATTGACTTTGGGTAGTTGAAGACTATTGTTATTTAGGGATGAAAAGTTTGAAAACCAATTTGAATTGGCTTGCATTTGAAACCACTCTTCACTATTGAAAACATTTCCAAATCTTGTGACAATAGATACTGCTTCAAGGTTATTTCCAATATAAATCGTAGATGAATCAATGAGAATACTATTTTTCTCTAGATTTTCAATTTCTGGTTCATTGGGCATATTTAAAGCAGATACCATTTCTTCGGCACTTGTTTGCTTCTTTCAGAAGTTATCCTGCAAAGTACATATTCACAAAATGTAAAAGGTGTTACTATTAACATTTATTTTTATTAATCTAACCTGAATTCCAGAGTCAATGGACACGTGATAAATATTTTCCGTATTATCTAGATGATAAATTGTTGATATATTTAAGTCTTGTTCCAGAAAAGTAGAAGTAGTAGGTTTGCCCTAAATCTGGCAAACAATATTCTTCCTTGAACCAAATTGTTTTCATTAAACTATCAATTGTTTTTTATCCGTGAGGCGAGAAACTTTAATAACAAGTGGCAAAAGTTCATTAATGTCCTTTTAGAAGTAAAATGAGTTTGAAGGCAAAGCCATTTTAATTTTATTAACACGGTTCCAAATAAAATAAAAACATTTTGTCGTTGCGAACGATTTTAATTATCAAAATTAAAGATACAAATGTCATAAGATTTCTTAAAGAATGCTTTTAAGTTTGTCTTATTCGTTCTGTGGTTAATATGGCACGTCCAAGAACGCTTATTGGGTTAGAAGTTCAAAGATTCAATCGTTCCATTATTTGGTAAAACCAGTCGAAATATTATTTATACCTCTCTCCAGGTTACATGCCAATCACAATAAACAATGTTTAAACTTTGTGTCGATCTGACACCAGTCTTTTAGGAATCTACTGCTGGTTGAATCTTTGAGCTTCTAACCCATTTTTCTTGAGCCCGTCCGTGCAATAAGCGTTCCTAGACCAATGTGCCATATTAGCTACAAAACGAATTAGACAATTTTAAAACCATTCCTTTTTATGACATTTGTATTTTTAAATTTAATAATTAAAATCGTATCATAAAATTAAAATGGCTTTGTCTTCAAACTCATTTTACTTCTAAAAGGACATTAATGAACTTTTGCCACTTGTTATTAAAGTTCCTCGCCTCACGGATAAAAAACAATTGATAGTTTAATGAAAACAATTTGGTTCAACGAAGAATATTGTTTGCCAGATTTAGGGCTGTGTGACTGTGTCCGGTTTTTGGGGTATTTTTTGAGAGCTCATATCTCTGAAACGAAGCACTTTAGGACCGATGTTTATTAGACCTTTTTACTCATAAAAACCCATAGAATGGATATAGAAAGTTTCGGTACTCTTATCCGTAACACCCTGTATACTAACTTGAATTTCCGAGTTAAGAGATGAATGATAAATATTTTCTGCTTCCACAGTAAGTTCAGTACAACTAGAAATTGGTGATTCATGTATATTAAGGTCTTGTTCCAAAATAACAGATATAGAAGGTAATTCCAAAGTCGATGGTATGGTCTATAAAAAACATTGTTTATTTTAAATTCATTTATACACTGACTAAGTAGATTTCATATTAACTAACTTGTGAATGTGCAGATAGACTTAATATAGCATTAGCAATATCAGTTTTTTCGTATGTAGCTGCGTACAGAGTCTCTTGACCACAATTTGGTTTTAAAATATTTGGTCCTTCGTAATCAGTTGTTGGTGGAGTTTCCAATATTGATACCACACTCTAGGATAATAGCAATCATATATATTAAACTTATTATTTACCATGGTGAATTTTAGTAGAAATTATGTTTAATTCAGAGAAAACGGCAGTCGTTCGTTAGTTTTAATTAAAACTAACGAACGACTGAAGAAGAGCCTCGGCTCGAAACGTCTTGTTTAAAATAAAGTTTTATCTTCTAATACCATGCCGTTTTCTCTGAATTAAACATAATTTCTACTAATAGCAATCAGTTACGATATAAACTTACTGACAAATATAATTTTCTCAATACTCACTTGACAATGAACAGGATCTGGATTTTCTATAGATGGACCATTTTGACCAACAAAATGTTTGGAACACAAGTATGTGTGTTTTGTAATGTTTTCCATTTTGAAGTCAGTTCTTACCATTTTTAGTCAGCTAAACCATTTTCTACAAATTTCAGGTCGCTTTTTTACTTTGGGAAAAGCTATAAATGTTACACCACACATGGAGTTTGTAGCTATATCTTGAGTCACTATTGCATTTTGGATAAGCGCAATGTTTAATTCTTCCCATTTTAAGTCAATTAAAATAGAATACTGTTAGCTTAGCTTAACAAAGACCGCAGCTGAAATCCAAGAAACGCGTACTAAATTTAAAACCGTTGTTTTCGAAATCTCGCGCCTGCGCCAAAGTGTTTGTCAAACTTTTCGCCCCGAAAAATTATATCCCGCCCGCGCTTTAGCAGACGACTTGAACCCGCTTATGAGAGACGTCCTTAAATGACTTAGCGAAGGTTAAACGGGCCGTCTCTCCAAAGGAGTACTCGTCGGACACAAGAATCAAACGGAGTAAATCTTCGTTACCGTCGGCCATAGTACAGAAATCCAGCCGAAGTCGCTGATCACCATCGTAAAGTGCTTGGTGGAGCGTGGCACGAAATTTTTGATAGTTATGACGGTCAAGGACACTCCAAACGTAGTACTTCGACAAGTCCAAATCAGAGCAGGCCATTCTTATGCTTGCTCGAAGGTAGGCGACAAAGTAAGCGATAGCTGTGTCTTCCATGTTGATGTTGTCATGGCCAGGTCCGCGGAATCTGCGATTCACGTTGCCTACGTTTTCAAAGTCACGGACAGCACGGAGAACAGTGTGGTGATTTGGACGACTGTCAAGATACACTGTCCCTATCTAGTGGTGTGATGGGGTCACTGGAGCCTGTGGGGGGCTCCATACCCGGCTCTCAAGGTCATGTGATCGGGGCGCTGGGTCACTGGAACCTCATGGGTGTTCCACACTCGTCATTCTGTGACCTACTAAGGAGGGTAGTTTGCAGTGGAAGAGGAAGTCACTCTAGTCCTCAGCTGTGCGGGGGTGGGTCTCGGGCAGCCCATGGTGTCGCCTTATGTTGGGCCGTGATGAGGGCGTTTGTTTGCTATATGTGAGGTGGTCAAAATGGCTGTCTCACTGGCCGAACGTTGTTTCGCAAAGCGCACTTTTGTCCGGGGCTGGTTGTTTTAGGTGGCCGCTGTAGTGCTCAATGCGGAGCAGCGGGGTACAAATACATATACTTATGTTAAGATACAACGGCCCTCAATGGGTTAGAGTGTGCAATAACTGGTGGCTTTACCGGGGAGTCGGGGTCCGGCTCTTGTAACCCATAAGGGCGGTGGCGCACTGGGAGATGTTAGCTCTGATCAAATGGTCCTATCTTCACCTCCGACTTCGGTCAGGTTTGGGCTGGATACTGAACTTCGGTTCAGGCTAACGGAGAGGGTCCAGGCAAACTGGCCGCCTCGGCGGATTGGGTACCCTGCTGTGGGCCGGCGGGCCTTCGTATGAGGGCACGGCGGTTCTGTTTCCCGGCCTTTTGGACTCACACCGGGATCTCCGGTGCCAGCTGTGCCGGGTTACTTGAACTGCTGTGTGCTCGTTGTTCCCCTTTAGGAGCTCTCTCCAAAGGGCTTGACTCCCTGCGTCCATAGGTAGGGTGTCGGCTGGAGTTGCTACAGCATCCATTCTTAATCCCACTGCTGTGTGCGAAGTGGGGAATGGTCCACCCATTGCTGCACCTTCTGCTGGGTTGAGTGGCTTGCGTCAAAGGTGCGACCATCAGTAGTGGGGTACTGCTACCCATGCTGGATTTGTCACCTGTCCGGGCTTGGGGACGCTGGCGTAGGGCTCTATGATCATAGGCCTCCGGTGGTATGATCTCTGTTACTGGGTACACCGGGCTATAAATTCTGACACACTGTCAGGATACAACATTTAAAATAATCGACTCACTTCAGGTGCATTTCGTTGACAAACTGCGTAGTATAATTCAACCATCCTGGACCGCTGTTCACAGGTAGAACGTGTCATATTTTTATTTTACTGGAGTTCGTTAAAAACGAAGCTGTGTCTCTTTAAATACTAAAACGGAGCCACACTTTAAGCGACAGAGTAGTGCAAAATAAAAAACACGTGGGAAATTCAGTTGGCATAAATTAGACGGTTTCGTGGACTTCTTGCAACATTCTTGCCCCAAATAAGACGCGTGAGTTCTGGATAGGTTTCTCTTTCTTTTTCATGAGACGTTAGCCTTTTTGGGTAGTACCAACTTTTTTTTCCTGACGTATTATTTCAATGAAAAAGTGTCCGTTTTTGACCAAACCAATTTCATTAATGGTTTTCGAGTACGCTCTACAACTTGTTGATGGCGAATTTTCGTCTACCACCTATCGTTCAAAAAATAAAAATTTCAAAACGGTGGAAAATTTCACGATTTTTCTGAAAATTCCAAAAGGTAAGCGTTCTTCCTAAGAGAGTATATCCTGATAATTTCACATTTCTAGCAACTTTAGTTTTTGAGAAAAACGCCTGGGCCGATCAAATTAAGACACCCTGTATGTGCAATTACTCTAGATTTCTTGGTGTTTAGTTTTATTACGTAATTTAACTGCTTTTTAGTCCATTAGTGGTTTTTATTAACTTCATCTTATAGTTAAAAACACCTTAATTGTTCGGAATTGTCACACAGCTCGGAAACCTTACTACAAAATAGTGAAAAATATATTTATTGGCGATTTAAAAAGGTACGTTACAAGATACCCCGCATCTCGACAACTCATCGTTTATATGAAATCACCAGTTAATCTCATACTAACACGATTTCGGTACCAATTGGTTAAATTGCTTATAAAAACCGAACCTATAGGAATTTTCTTAAAATATTTTCCACTATTTTATAGAATAGTTCAGGGTAAGTCTGTATCTGTTTTCAGAGCTGTATGAGAATTCAGCCAATAACATTTATCAACCAATAACATACTTTTTGGCTTTCCGTTGCTACTCAACGCGTGTAGAAATTGCTATTGTTTAGGGTTAGCTTCTCTTTTCAGTTTAGGCAGTCGCGAGCCAGATTCCCCGCGCGGCACTGATGAGCCCCAAATAGGGCGAAACTGGTCTACCGCTGGAAATTCTGGTTATTTAAATTCGATTTTAATTTGTTTTTGACTCGAAGATTTATTTGGTCCGAGTTTCGCGTTTTAATTTTAAAGGCATTATAAGTCGCTAGATGACTTGGGCCTAGGGTGGGGCCTTGGGTATTCGCCTAGCTGACCTATTGGTCCTAGTATTTCATTGCTTTAAATTTGTTAGGTTTTTCCTTTTTTGCCCCCTTTTTATTATGGACCTTTCTAACTTTTTCGCGTAAATTAACGGCATTATAGACCATTGGTGGTTTTTATGAATTGTGGTAAGGCCGTTCACTCTACACGTTTTCTAGCGCGAGCATAACCTGTCTTTTAGTTCAGTCAGGAATCTAGAGATGGCGCCACATTAGCAGCCAATTCTTTATGACCGAGTGGGATCGACTTACATTTCGGTAGTTTGTTACAAAACCAAAGTTTTAATTATACGGCAGCGTAACTAACGTAATAAGTATATCATTTGCACTCTTGTCCATTGATATGTTTTCTCAATACCACCTTTCTTCAATTAGTAGTAGAGCTATAATCGAATCCTTAATCCGGAAGTCGGACTAGTCGAAATAATAGTTCCCCATCGAGGTAAAAGGGGAAAATCCGTGTAATTCGGACTCTATTGGCCCTAGTTACGAGAGGTTTTTCTATCTTTGATATTTTTGCCCTAACGACACAAGATATACCAAATGCCCAATTTTCTAACGCTTTTACTTGCAAAGTTTATTAAAAATGCACCTAATGCGCGAAGAAAGTAAAGATATAGAATTTAAATTGCAGAGACATATAATGCCCAATTTTGTGGGGCCCCTAGTGCAAAAATATATATTTGAAACTCGACAGTACAATATTTACTAATCGATCGATGTATAATAATCATTTGTGGATGGAAAACCTCCTTGATATACTAACTTAGGGACTGCACTATAGCCTTATCAATCAAACGACAGCGTATTTTAAATTCCATCAACTCTGAGGGGTTCAACTCATAACTTCCGCAGCAATCAGATGACGAAGCTTCGAAATACCGCACTAAGCCTTTGTAGCTATACATGCTATGTAGAAGTCGAATTGAAATCTGATTTTCTGGGAAGCCATACGGATCAAAGCCGGTAAAAGATGTTCATTCACTTCAGGTAAGACCTCATTTACTTTCGGTACAAAAAGTTAATTTACTTTCGGTAAAAAAAAGTTTATTTACTTTCAGTAAAATTTCATTTACTTCTGGTTCAAAAGATCAAACAAAATTAAAAAATTATAATCGCGAGCGAAATAGCGCGTAAGACCAGATAATTTATTTACTTCTGGTAAAACAATCATTTGTTTTTGGAAAAATAAATCTATTTACTTTGGTTAAAACAATTCATTTATTTATAATATCAATAAAAGAACCAAAGACCTTGTCCGAATGTCCAAAAATAATGGAATTGAATCAGGTCATTAAATTTTACACTAGTAAATGTCCCACTGAACGATGAATGTTCCATAGAAATTTGAAATTAAAAAAAAACCTTTTTCAGTTATTTAGAATTTTTGTTTTTTTAGTGGACACCCAGTAGGTTTCCTTAGTCTAGTCTATGAAGACGTAGAGGGCTATAAAATCTATCACTAGCCCACTCTAAAATACCACTTCCTCTAAATATTTATCCTTCTATTGTTAAGTAAGTACGAAGAAGGGTTTAAAACGTGTTTTAAATAATGTTTTTTAAACGTTTTTTAAAGTTTAAAATAAAAACAGTTTAAAACAACGAATTGTGTTTTAAGCAAAAAAAACTGTTTTTTCTTCTTTTTGAAAAAAAAAAAACAGATTTTGGCAACCCTGTACAAATATCGTTTTTTTTACGAGAAATAAACTAATGTCTTTTACCGGCCATGATCCGTGAAGGTTCCCAGAAAATCATGTTCTATATTTGGACCGTCAGTGCAGTCCCGCAGTTATTTTATAATCGTGGTTTTTAGGTTCCACATTGAATTTCTAATTAGGGAATGATACCGCAATCGTTTGGGAATGTCGTATTATCACGTTTGAATTATATATTTGAGCACTAGGGGGGCCACAAAAATGGGTATTCGACATTTCTGGAATTTATATTCCATATCTTTAATTTTATTTTTAATAAAATTTTTAAGTCAAAGCGTTAGAAAATTGGGTATTTGGTATATTTTGTGCCGTTAGGGCACAAATAACCACAATTAAGCTCCGTCTTCACTAATCTGTCTCTTAATTAGTAAATCTCTCCAGCCGCTATCCATAGGCGTCTGCTAAATAGAGGCTTAGCATCATTTCGCGTTTAAAAGAACAAATCTACAAAAAAAAAACTTATTTATACTGAAAAATCCAAACAATATACTTCAAATTAAGAAACATATGTGAAGAGTGTATAGTCTTAGTCGATAATTCAAAAATAACGGTCAAAAACGCCGCCGATCAGTTTAGTTTTCGGCGGCGTAATCGTCGGCCATTTTCGGTATGGAGATACAGGCCGGAAGGCAGGCAAGGCTGCCAGATTTCGATAGACGAAAACGGCCAACTCTCTCAAATGTTTTCGTTTTCAAAACGAAAATTTTGCGGCGTAGCTATCGACTACTTAAGACTATAAATGGAAAACCGTCCACCAAATGAGTCGTTTTGAACGAATTTATGAAAAGTAAATTATTAGGAAACAAATGAAAACAGGAAATTAAAATGAAATTTGCCTTTCGTTAGTTTTGCCAAAAAATTCACAATTTTTCTTCTTCTGGAGGGAACTTGATCATGATCGGGGTGTCTGGGTTTCTTGGGGCACCCTTGTTGTTGACCCCAACTGGCCGACATTCCAAGTCTTCTTTCTTTAAGACTGACGGAACCGGAAATTCGTCGATGAAGTCACAAAAAGGCTTGAGTTTGACGCTGCTGACATCAATGTTGGGCCTTAAGGGTTCAGGGTGTGCAATAACTGTTGGCTTTACCGGAGAGTCGGGGTCCGGCTCTTGTAACCTATAAGGGTGGTGACGCACTGGGAGATGTTAGCTCTGATCAAATGGTCCTATCTCCACCACTGACTGCGGTTAGGTAGGGGCTGGAAACTGAGCTTCGGCTCAGGCTAACGGAGACGGTCCAGGCAAACTGGCCGACACGGTGGATTGGGTAGCCTGCTGTGGGTCTCCGTATGAGGGCACGGTGGTCCTGTTTCCCAGCCTTTTGGAGCCAACCGGGATATCCGTTTCCATCTTTGCCGGGTTATGTGGGCTGCTGTGTGCCCGTCGTTATAATTTAGGAGCTCTCTCCAAAGGGTCTGACTCTTTAGCTACGTAGGTATGGTGTCGGCTGGAGTTAATATAGCATCCACTCTTAATCCCACTGTTGTGTGCGAAGTGGGTATTGGCCCACCCATTGCTACACCTTCTGCTGGGTTGAGTGCCTTGCGTCGAGGGTGAGACCATCAGTAGTAGGGTACTACTAAATATTCCGGCTTTGGACGCTAGCGTAGGGCATTCTGTTGAGCCCACCGATGTAGTAGGCTTTTTGATTCGCTTGGAGCACCGGTATATAAATTCTGATCACATGACATCGATGTTGAAGCATTCAAAGCAGGAAAACCTTTTTATGTCGATGTTTGCGGTGTCAGCATCAGGTTCGCCAACTACCTCAAAATTACCAAAAAAATGTTATAACGGTCAAAAAAAATATTTCAAATTAATTTAAAAATAATTTTTAAAATTAATTTACATTTATATTATTTTTTCTTGAATAAATACAATTTATACTATTATTCAATTACAATTTTTCATATAGTTAAATTAATTTTAATAATAATAATAATTATTTTTAAAGCTTTAATCCAGGTGGCCGGGTTACAGTGCATAAGAGGGGGATCGCCAGCCCTTCATGCCACGCGAGCCAACAGCTCCCTACTCTAACTATTACCGTTAACCTCGAGTAGTTCCGAGTTTTCACTCAGTGGTTTAATATGCTATGCTATTGCGATCAGAAACATTTGGACTAAAATTGCTAAACTCTGATATGTTATTACAATAGTAGACTTAAAATACTAAACTGTGCTATGCTCTCCAAAAAACCGTAAAACCAAAATGCTTAACTGCAGATGCTGTTAAAAAAAGACCGGATATTCTAAACTGTAATTTGCTATTGGAAAATAAAATGCCTGAAATGCTAAACTGTATACTATGCTTTTAAAAAATGACCATAAACGAGAAGGATAGAAATGCTGAACTACGCTATGCTGGAAGAAATTTGAAGAGCGTAAATGCTATCTTTGCTAAGCTATTTTGAAATGAGTAGCTTGAAATGCTAAGATTTGCTGGATTTGAAAACTAAAAAATATCTCGCGCTTTCAAAGGAAACGCGTTAAATAGAACAAATCTACAGGAAGAAAAACCTTTATTGAGACTAGTTTCAACTGAAACTGAACATAAAAACCCAAACAAACGCCATCAATTTAAAAACAATATCTAACAAAGTTCATAAATACAAAATACGTCTGTAATAAATGCGTCCACCAAATGAGTTGTTGTAAGACGTTTTCTAAGTTTATGAAATATACATTAAAAAGTAAATAAATTGGAAAAAATTAAATAATTAAAATGAACATGGGCTTTCGTTGGTTTCTCCTTCGGGAGGGTACTCGATCTTGATCGGGGTGTCTTGGCGACATTCCAACTCTTCTCTCTTAAAGACTGGCGAAACCGGAAATTGGTCGATGAAGTCATAAAAAGGCTCTCGTTTGACGCTGCTGACGTCGATGTTGGGGCATTCAAAGCCGGAAACCCTTTCTCTGTCGATGGTTGCGGTGTCAGCCTCAGCTTCGCCAACTTCCGCTTTCACGGCGTGGACGCGGTGGGTCTTTTCAGTGGGAGATTTAATCTGTTCCTTCGTCAAACGTCGCTGTAGCACCAAACAATACCTACCACCGTTTTGATGACCAGAGGAGTCAAATTTACGTGGTTGAGATTGGAAATGTGAATCTTGCTGGTGACTGTTCGATATGCCAATTTGGTTTCCAGATGCACCATGAACTCGAAGGTGACCTTCGAAGGTTTTATTGGGGTATTTGTGGGTCTTTTCCCCTGCAGCGTGCCGTGCTCTTTCGTGGCGAAGTACTATGTATTTATGTTTGGCCCGATATAGGCACTTCGTACATCTAAAGGGCTTCTCGTCCGAGTGTCTTCTTTTGTGCTTGATCAAATAACCCTTACTCACAGACGCGTAGCTACACTGATCACACTGAAATGATTTTTCACCTGAGTGATTTCTTTTGTGGAAAATCAAACCACTCTTACGTGCAGACGCGTAGCTACACTGGTCACACCGAAATGGTTTTTCGCCGGAGTGAGTTCTTCTGTGGGCAATCAAATCGGTCTTACGTACAGACGCGTACCCACACTGGTCGCATTGAAATGGTTTTTCGCCGGAGTGAATTCTTTTGTGCTTGATCAAATAACCCTTACTCACAGACGCGTAGCTACACTGATCACACTGAAATGATTTTTCGCCGGAGTGAGTTCTTCTGTGGGCAATCAAATCAGTCTTACGTACAGACACGTACCCACACTGGTCGCATTGAAATGGTTTTTCGCCGGAGTGAATTGTTTTGTGCTTAACCAAATAACCCTTACTCACAGACGCGTAGCTACACTGATCACACTGAAATGATTTTTCGCTGGAGTGAGTTCTTTCGTGGACAATCAAACTACTCTTCTTTGCAGACGCGTACCCACACTGGTCGCATTGAAAAGGTTTCTCGCCAAAGTGAGTTATTTTGTGGCAAATCAAAGCACTCTTGCGGCTCGTTGCGTAATCACACTCTGTACACTTTAATTTTTTTTCTTCCTGGCCACTCATTTTGCCACAATCACGCTTTATAAGTTTGGTTCAAAGTTTCTTTTGGAATTTTGAATTTGTCTCACAAATACAACCAGAAAGTCTTGTATTGTTCGTTATCGATAAAACCACTTCTAGAAATTCCTGAAATAATGTAAAATTTAAATAAAAAGGAATTATAAAATATTTCTTTAAAAACCGATTCGGCGGCCAGCCCTCGTAAGAGCAAGATTTCAATGAAAACATTTATGTTCAACTCAGGCGAGCCAACATTTTTAACAATCAAAGTTGGCTAACACGAGTCAGGAACCGCATAGATACGTTTCGGTCCCGCAGCGTAAATTCCCAAAAAATTATAATTTTTACGTCCATTTACAGGATACCTCCTTTCAAGAATGTATTTGCTCCTTTTGTAGGTTTTATGATTTTATTGGCATGAGATCGCAAAATATTCTGTTCGGAGTAAGAGTGGACTATCTATAGTTGTAAGTCGGGAAACTTTCAACAGAAAATTTCCTTATATTTCCGAGAAAAAGAAAAAAAAAGTATTCATTCCATGATTAGCCTAATATTGTTCGCAAAGGACCCCGCACACTTAACATTGATTTTGGTTCCCGGTGAAATTTCATTAAATTTGGATATGATAGAGATTAGGTGATCCCGAACAACGTTTTAAAGGAGTGAAATTTTCTGAGAAGTACAGTTCGCCCGCCAGAGGGGCACGAAAGTCGTCGAAACCGAAAAATAGCAAAACCATTTCTCCTATACGAAATTGCTGTGCGTGTATTGTAAAAAAATATTTACCAATAATAATGTTGAAATTGTCATTTCAACAAGATTCAAACCTGATCATATACTCATGAACTATCAACACAATATTTCAAAATAATTATTTAAATAAAACAAATGGTATTAGTTAATATACCGGTTTTAAATAAAGAAAATAAATTTAAAGTCTAGGTATATCTATCTGATTTAAATAACAAAGAAATTCATTGAAATAAACTAAAAAAATTAATTCATTGAATTAAACGAATGAAATGGTAAAAGCTTATTTATTGGTTTCAAATGATAAAGAAATTCTTTGAAAAAACTTAAATGGTTTAAACTTCTATATCGGTTTTAAATAATAATTAATTTCAATAACATTATCTGTTAATAATTAAAATAAAACATCAAAAGCAATTTCGTATAGGAGAAATGGTTTTGCTATTTTTCGGTTTCGACGACTTTCGTACCCCTCTGGCGGGCGATCTGTACGTCTTAGAAAATTTCACTCCATTGAAACGTTGTTTGGGATCACCTAATCTATATCATATCCAATTTTAATAAAATTTCACCTTGAACCAAAATCAATGTTAAGTGTGCGGGGTCCTTTAAATTTCGCGACATTTTCGCCTCATTATTTCGAATCCAAAAGTAAATCTTAACCTCTAGACTAGTCTAGAATACGATACAATTTTTTATTTTTGCAATTTAATTTTTTCGGAAAATTAACAATTGTAGGACTAGCTGTGGGAAACGGAAATATTTTTAACCCAGCAGATAACTCGCCTATCTTTCCCGCTAAAAATGAAAACACCGTATTCCTACGGCCTCTTTAAAATAAAAACGATTTTTGTGACCAAGGGTTAGTTACAAGTTTATTCAAATTGGTAATTTCCATACATATCTTTTGAATTGATCCCAAAAATTCAAAATATTAATCTTGCTTACCTTTATTAAATTTCATTTATAATACTTAGTATTAGAAGAGGAAGTATTTGTAGAATGAGGAGTAATTATCTGTGTAAGGCTGTAAGCTAACAAACCGCCGTTAATTCGCCGAAAAAGGTTTCACGAAAGATATATTTGAATACAGTAGAACTCACGAAATTAAAAAAAAATTATTCGAATGTTAGACGATACTAAATCACGTATAACTTTCATAGATGGCGCCAGTTTCACTATTCAAAAACAATTAGAACTAAACTAGCTTCATATAAAAACAAAATGATTAAATCAAAGCCTGAATAACGCAAAAAACTATGAAATTAACAAAATAATGATAAACAAACTTTACAAATATTTAAATATCACGAAACCTGACAGAAATTGATCAAAATAAAAACTGAATAATACCAAAATGGTGAAATGAACAATATAATAAAAAGTTAATATTAACGAATTAACATTAATTACACCCAAGTTATCGAGAAATATCGTCTTTGAAAATCGGGGAGAAAAACGACAAATCTATGTTCTTCGTACAAATTGGTTACGTAATTTCGCGTCATAGCTCGCTAACGGCCAAGTAGATCTCTTCCGCATTAATTTATGCTACTCTACGCTATTAACCCTTTCGATTAAAAGAAAAACTAGACTGGTAACTCTTATATTTCTAGAGAAATATCGTCTTGAAAATCGGGGAGAAAAACGACAAATCTTTATTCTTCATACAAATTTCGCGTCATGTCTCGCTAACAGCCAAGTAGATCTCTTCCATATTAATATATGCTACTCTAAGCTATTTAACCTTTCAATTAAAAGCAAAACTAGACTGGTAACTCTTATATTTCTAGAGAAATATCGTCTTGAAAGTCGGGGAGAAAAACGACAAATCTATGTTCTTCGTACAAATTAATTTCGTGTCATATCTCGCTAACGGCCAAGTAGATCTCTTCCATATTAATATATGCTTTTAGCAAGATATGACGCGAAATTACGTAACCAATTTGTACAAAAAACATAGATTTGTCGTTTTTCTCCCCGATTTTCAAGAAGATAATTCTCTAGAAATAAAAGAGTTACCAGTCTAGTTTTGCTTTTAATCGAAAGGGTTAATAGCGTAGAGTAGCATATATTAATATGGAAGAGATCTACTTGGCCGTTAGCGAGACATGACGCGAAATTTGTATGAAGAATAAAGATTTGTCGTTTTTCTCCCCGATTTTCAAGACGTTATTTCTCTAGAAATATAAGAGTTACCAGTCTAGTTTGTCTTTTAATCGAAAGGGTTAATAGCGTAGAGTAGCATTTATTAATATGGAAGAGATCTACTTGGGCGTTAGCGAGATATGACGCGAAATTACGTAACTAATTTGTACGAAAAACATAGATTTGTCGTTTTTCTCCCCGATTTTCAAGAAGATATTTCTCTAGAAATATAAGAGTTACCAGTCTAGTTTTGCTTTTAATCGAAAGTTTAAATAGCTTAGGGTAGCATATATTAATGCGAAGGAGATTTACTCGGCCGTTAGCGAGATATGACGTGAAATTACGTAACCAATTTGTACGAAGAACAAAGATTTGTCGTTTTTCTCCCCGATTTTCAAAGACAATATTTCTCGATAACTTGGGTGTAATTAATGTTAATTCGTTAATATTAACTTTTTATTATATTGTTCATTTCACCTTTTTGGTATTATTCAGTTTTTAATTTGATCAATTTCTGTCAGGTTTCGTGATATTTAAATATTTGTAAAGTTTGTTTATCATTATTTTGTTAATTTCATAGTTTTTTGCTTTATTCAGGCTTTGATTTAATCATTTTGTTTTTATATGAAGCTAGTTTAGTTCTAATTGTTTTTGAATAGTGAAACTGGCGCCATCTATGAAAGTTATACGTGAGTTAGTATCGTCTAACATTCGAATAATTTTGTTTGAATTTCGTGAGTTCTACTGTATTCAAAAAAATCTTTCGTGAAACCTTTTTCGGCGAATTGACGGCGGTGTGGATGATTTCCCTGCCTTCAATCTACCGATTTCTGAAAGTATAAAAAGATAATATTTATAATGCGGTGGAGTACCCGATGAAACAAAATTAAGCTATGGACGCAATTACGGCTTCGAACATTACAAATTTAAACTTTAATAACAAACGAAAATATTATATAACCCACTTAAACTTAGTTTACCATTAAAAATAACAAAGAAAAAGCCAGGGTTATCAAAATTTACAAATAAAAGCTTTAATTACTAAGAAAACTAAAACAGATGGCGCTAACGGTGTCTTGTATTTTTCGACCGCGTTTTTTAAATTTTTCTTAATTTATTAAAATTTGAGAGTCGAAATTAAAGTCAATGATACTACAGTACGTGGTTAATCAGTTATGAATAGGAAAAGTTATTGAAATTAATATTATTTTAATTTTATAAGATTAATAATCAATTAATTTGTGTGGGGGTGATTAGAGCAGACCGAATATTACCGTTAACGAAATTTAAAGATAGATACTACACCTAATTAATCCATTGGCCATAATTTATTAAAAAATGCAACTCCTATAGACGAAACATTGAAGGCGCTTAAAACGGATCACATTTACCATTTTAGTTTGGATTTATTAAATTATGACAAGGCCAACCAGTTTTAAACTAACGTCAATGATACTACAATAAATATAAATAACGGTAAAGAATTAATTTGATGTTTCTGTTTTCTTTTTGGTTTATACATTTTCCTTTTCGTTTGAACCTTCATCGCATTCTATTATAATTTAATTTTTATAATCGTATGTTTAATAGAGCAACGTGTAATTTCTTTTCTTTTCGGGAAGACTTTCCGTATGGTTGTAGAGCCAAAAATAGGCCTATAAAGTACAAATAGAGGTTTCTTCAATTTTAAATATACAATCATCTATGGTAGGCCTATATTCGTTAATAAAAGTTCGGTAATGGGTTCCAGATGTTCGATTTAAAGGCACTGGTCGCCAAGTGAAAGTTTATGGGCTTTGGTTCAGCGGCGAGTCTTTGGCCAAGATTCTCCCTGGACCCCCGAGGTCGAAGATTGTGGGTGACCACAGCGATGAGATAGCGAAGCTTCACTCTCTTATTTTATTGAAATATTCTTAAGTAATTGTAACGCCGTTTAGCCATTTTATGACTGAGAGTGGCTAGCGAGGACCATTACTAGTTTTATTTTTTTTTATTTTATATTTTATTTTATATTTTATATTTTATATTTTATATTTTATATTTTTTACATATTTTACATATTTTACATATTTTATATATTTTATATATTTTATATATTTTATATATTTTATATATTTTATATATTTTATATATTTTATATATTTTATATATTTTATATATTTTACATTTTATTTTATTTTTTTATTTTTTTCAAAATAAAATTTATTTAAAAACCAAAACAAAATTACAAACCGGCATATTTACATATTTACATTCAGTATTCCTTAAAATACAAACAAATTGACAAGATCGGGATTAAGTGAAATTTTTTGGGTGCAATCTATCTGGCATATTTTACTTTCTTTTAAAAGTTTTAAAAAATTACGCTCATTTCTCTTCTCCATTTCTTGATGGTAAGTGCATATTCTTAATAATTTTATAAAGAAATTATCTTTTATCTTTTGTTTCATGTTGGCATTTCCTAAATTCATGGCTTCGTTGTATGCAAAATATATAATTATTTTTCCAATATCATACAATAATTGTTTCACCTGTAGATTTTCTATATTTCGTTCCTCAACGTTATACCAATATTCAATGTTTTTAAAGTTAAAATCCTTATTAAAACTTTGAACTATTTTTGTAATTTGTTCTAGAAGCCATTTTGTCATTTCACACTCTAAATACATATGTTTGAGGTTTCCTATTTCTTTGGAGCAGAAGGGACACATTGGGGACAAATTAAAAATTTTATGTGCCACATTTGGTGTTATTAAATTTCCCTTTAAGGTTCTGTACAATATGTTTGCTTCCTTACCAGTGAAATGGTAGAGCCAAATGTTTCTGTAATTAATTTTTATCTCATCATCAGTTAAATTAAATAAATTTAAAGCACTATCTTTTAAATTTTTCATATTTTTACAATAAATTATATTTTTTATATCGGCTTTTTCACATTCTATCAATTTTTTTAACTCTTTCTTAGCTTTTATTTTTATATCGCTATAATATGAGACAGGATCAGGAGTGCCTTCTTCCCAGGTATATATTTCATCCATGGGAAAAGACTTTGCAATGTCAGTGACAAAATTTTTAAATTCTCGGTTTAGTGCTCTCTGGGAAGGAGCACTAATATTTAGGCCACCTTTTAAGAAAGGGTTGCACCAAAGCTTCGTATTTGTATTAAAAATTTGGTGGATAAAAAGGAATTTTAGCTCGATCCATTTCTTGTTAAATTTGGTTTCTGTAGTAAATGGATTGTGCTGAATTGGTAAACTAATAAACTGTTGTAAATTGACTGGTTTTCCTAGTTGTAATTCCATTTTCATTAAAAAGCTAAAAACATTAACATAAAATTGTGGTATAAATTTAAAATCAAGATAAACATTTTTAAAACAGAAAACTACAGCCTCCAAACCATAGTGATTTGTTTTCCTTAGATAATTATTGAAAAAATGTAATTCTGCACTATGACTTTGGTTTGATAATAACCTTTTAAATTTCGACGTTATAAACACCTGCCACTGAATATCTAGAGTTTTCAAGCCTAAGCCTCCCTCGTCTACTGTCCGCGTGACTACATCTTTACTCGACCAATGTTTGTCAGAGTCCCAAATATAAGTTAAACACGTTTTTAGTATCGTTTCTGAAATTTTTGTTGGACGTTTTAAAAGCGGTAAATGATAATAGTATTTACTAATTTCTTGGTTACACAACTGCGTGCGGGCTTTAAAGGACAAGCGAGGCTTTAAATCGGTATAGCTAGTTAGCCTGTCGGTAAATTCAGTTTGAAGGTTATCATAAAAATTGTCTTGCCCAATATTACCAACTTTGAAATTTACTCTTAGAATTTTTATTTCGGTATTATTCCATTTTATGTCCAAGGGAGTATCAAAGCGATGACGCCACGCACCTAACCACAAACCGCAGCTTTTTTCTAAATTTATTTTTGCGTTGCTAAAATTACAATATCTGGCACATTCGTCGCGTAAAATCGTAAGTCCTTGATCGGTTGATATAAAGTGGGTACAGTCGTCTGCAAAGGCCATATTTGTTAAAGGGCGTGGTATAAAAGGTAGGATTAAACTATGTTCACATAGTTCCTTCCTAAGATGACAAAGAAATGGTTCGAGGGATAACACAAATAGGAAGCTTGACAGTGGGTCCCCTTGGCGAATTCCCTTTTTAATAGGAAAATTCGCCGTTACGTTATTGTTGACTTTGATGCGCGCTTCGGCACATCGATAGGTCGACCTTATAAATTTTATAATCGTATCACCAATATTGATATGTTCCAGAAAAGAAAACAAATAACTATGGGCCACCCTATCAAAGGCTTTAGTTTGATCTAGTGAGACAATTGCAAGTTTCTCACCCGAAAAATTGTTAAAATGATAAACAACGTCTCTGACTACAGTTAGGTTTGATTGGATGTTCCTATGTGGAATGCTTGATGTTTGGTCTTCGTGGATAACATGTTGAATTATGCCCCGAATCCTATTTGCTAAGCATTTTGACATTATTTTATAATCAACATTCAATAAAGATATTGGCCTCCAGTTTGCCAAATCTAACGGGTCCCCTTTCTTATATAATAGCACAATTATCGCTCTGGTGAAGGAGCTCGGAATATCAGTTAAGTTTAAAATAGAGTTAAAAACATTTTGTAAAACATCACCAATTAAAAACCAGAAGAAATTATAAAATTCATTTGACAAGCCATCGACACCTGGCGATTTACCTTTTTTTAAAAACTTAATCACATCTCGAATTTCTTTTTTCGAAAAATCTCCTTCACATGTGCCTTTCTCTATTTCGGTCAATTTCGGTAAAATTGATATATACTAAGTACTATCCGGTACCGGATCGTATTGGTAGAGGTGAGTATAAAATTTGTTAGTTTCCAAATATAGGTCTGTTTGAGAATTGGTTGTTAATCCATTTGCTTTCTTTACAGCTACAAGTCTATTGATAGCCTTTGCACGTTCTTCCTGAAGCAGTTTAAACGCAGAGTATTTTATCGCGCACCTGGAATCGATGTGCGCCCGTGTCATCATCGCTTCCGCTTTTTCAGTTTGGATGCACTCTAATCGTTTGGTAATTATCACTCTTTCGTCACTTAATAAGTTATTATTTTCTAGTTTTTGTAATAAGTCACTAATTTCTTCGTTTTTTTAGTGGTTGACTTGTACGTATATTCTTTTACAACGCTTTTAATTTTATATTTAACGCTTTCCCACCATTAGCTTCGCTCATTTCGGTAGTGCAGTTCTAACTTTAACGTTATCTTGTAACTCTGTATATGTATATATATATGTAAATAAACCAGTTCTCGTAATTTTATCCTCGTCGTCATCCTTTCGGGAGCTTTGCTGTTTGCCGTTGAGCAATTACTTCAACAGTAATTCTACTTTCTGGCGGAACGAATGGGTATTTCGGCGGGACGATGACTCAAAATTAATCCTTTTCATAAAGTTTTAAGGTTAGTTGGTAAAAATAACTAAAGGGTGAATTCAAATTCAGAGATGACAATGTCCGAGAATCGATATCGTAATTTTCGTCAAGTTTATGATTTTTTAATAAAATAACTTAACGGGCTAATCCAAAAATAATGACCACAAACTTTAAGAACTCATACAGTTCGTTTAGACCAAAAAATTCATAGGGACTCTATTAAAGGACAAACGGCGGACGCGAAGTATTTAAAATCGCAGAAAACGTCGTTTCATCAACAGAGCGCCCTGAGTGACGAAGAACGACCCATTCGTCGCTTCTTACATCGATAACTATGCTTTTATAGCAGCCATTTATTCAACTCGTGGCTAGAGATAGGCGTTTGAATAAGAAATTATCCCATTCTTTTTTTATTCCTAACCGAAAATTGTTAAATCGTTGTTTATTCGTATAAAATATTAACCAAAGTTTTTATGATTGATCGAAATTTTGCCGGTTAATTTATTTTCCCCGCCAAGCCGTACTCTTCTCGTGGCGAAAACGCCAAATGACCGAGAAAACCCTTACCCGATAACACTATCAAAGGAGAATCTACCCTACAAATTTTAGTTGTTCGTAAATTAAAAACCAGTTGGCAAGCCAAAATATACCTCTCCTCGAAAGAGTTTCAAATTTTCAGTGAAGCGTAACATGTATCCGTGGTTCTGTTGTAGAACGCTCACCTGTCGTGCAGGAGGGCTCCGAGAGTTAACAAGAGGTCACGGAAATTTAAGTACACACAATCCTCCCAATGTATTAACTATATTTCAAATATTAAATTTATATTTGAACAAATTTCCGTTCATCTTGTACTTTAACTTAATAAACCCAACATAAATTTTATCGAAAACGAATTTTTCGAGTTACCTGGTTTTGGAAATAAGGTAGTGAAACGCAAACACTTCAATTTAAATACATTTTTAGTTAAAACTAATTTTTTCAAGTCACCAGGTTTTGGAAATGAAGTAAGGAAACGTGAACACGATAATATAAATTAATTTTTAGACAAATATAATTTTTCGAGTTACCTGGTTTTGGAAATGAGGTAATGGAACGTGAACACGTAAATTTAAATTAATTTTTAGACAAACCGAATTTTTCGAGTTACCTTGTTTTGGAAATAAGGTAGCGAAACGTGAACACGTTAATTTAAATTAATTTTTAGACAGATCGCATTTTTCGAGTTACCTGGTTTTAGAAATAAGGTAGCGAATCGCGAACTAGTTAGATGGCGCCTGTATAGCTCGGCGGAACAGATAAATTAACGGCCAAAATTTAAATTATTCATAAAAATTTCGTTTAACTGTTTATTTATTAATATTATTCGCGGTTATAAATCGAATTAATATGCCAAAAATAAGTTTATATCGGATAATTTTCGGCTATGGATAAAAACAAATAAAACGGATATTTCTTATCCAAACGCCGAGCTCTACGCCTGTATCAATTGGCACGAAATTCAAATAAGACAAAAGTGCGTACTCGGGTTGTGGGGTCACGCGAATTGACCAAAATTCTCACTTAAAATTAAAAATTCTGAATGCAACCGAAATCGTAGTTCAGAAATGATCAGTACCAACTAAAAATATAATATTCAAACAATTCACTCTTAATTTTAAAAAAGTACGTACATTTTAAGACGAACAATCCAGAAAAATCACTTAAGTGGGCAAATACCCCCCTTCCGGGGCCCCGATCCCAAAAATTATGAAAATCCCGTCGAGGCAATAATAGTGCCTACCGATTGAGACTGGTCAAAAAATATCTAGTGGCACACTTATTCTTAACTTCTGGGCAAAACAAATATTTAGGGTCACACTTATTTATTACGCGCCTGGTCATACGTTATTCTTATTTTAGGCAAGCTTTCAATGGAATGCGAATATAGCTTCAGCGCGTAAAGAATTCAGGTCTGACGCGAAATAGGTAATTAACTCACTTAAAATTGACTTTTTTTTCCTAAGCTAGAATGGGCCTAGAAGTAACAAAACTTGTGGTTTTTGATCAAATCTTACTTACCTTCTTCCTGTCGTACGACGTGCGTTAAAAGGGCGTAAAACGTTGAGTGTCACACTTATTGTTACTTCTGGGCATACTTTGAAAGCTCGGCGCGAACGGCCTTGAAAAATGCGAGAGGGAAACTGGCGTTTAGAACTCAATAGACACGCGGATTTACAATGTCGGAAGTTGCAGGGGTCGCTATACGCTGTCAAAAAACCTCACTTGGAATTAAAATTAAGCAACCTAATGGCCAATCTAGGTTATATGGAAACCACAGCTATTCAAAAATATAACTATCATGAAAATCGGACTTAAATTAAGGAACGTTATGTAGACTTTTACGCGAAAATATAAAACCGCGAAAATTAGGGTCCCGTAAATTACCCTGGAAACTATACTTAAATTTAATATTTACTGAGATAACTGAAGTTGTATATCCGCTGAATCCTAACCTAACCAAAAATGTTTTTTTTTAATGTTATCGGACTTAATTTTCAATAAAATATCAACAACACAAAGCGAAACCACCAAAAATAGTAAATTGGGCATTTGCCCAACTTCTCGGGCTCCGATCCCAGAAATTACGAAAATCCCGTCGAGGCTATAATAGTGCCTACCAATTGAGATATCAATCGCCTTTGTACCACTAACGTACCGCGAGCAATAGTGTGTACGGCGGCGGCGGCGGCGGCTACACAGTAGGTGATCGTAATACACACAAATCCCTAAGGATTGTGTGTAAAAACGCATTCCTCGTGTTTGCGATTTTTTTTTAAATAACCAAAGAAAATATAAACCTAATTTATTGTTGGCCTGACGTATCAGCTGATCTTGGGGTGAACCGAAACTTGATTTCTCCCTCCAATATCCGTATGCCAAGTATATATGGTACAATCTCAATCTCAAATCCAATTAGAACCAAATGTTTTGCTTTAAAATATATTAATGAACTTTTATTTTAATCATTTTAAGCACACAAAAAACAATTTGAAAATAATGAGTGTATGACCTAGAAGCAAAACGTTTAGATTAGGAAAATTACTTCACTGATAAAATAAATCAGGTCGTTTACAGTTTATCGGCGTGGTCGATCGGAAGAGTATCACTGGTTTAGTAATAGCCGCCATGACCGTATGGGTATCCTCCGCCATAGTGTCCTAATCCTAGTCCACCTCCGACGCCGGGGTATCCTCCGCCATAGTGTCCTAAGCCGAGTCCACTGCCGAGGCCCAAGCCTTTGTTGATGCCCAAGCCTTTGTTGAAGCCCAGTCCACCACCGAGGCCCAAGCCCTTGTTGATGCCAAGGCCGAAACCTCCAATAGCCTGGCCAACGGCGAAGATACAGGCCACGATGACTAGAAAGGCGATCTGCGGAGGAAAATGAATTTCTTAGAGAAAATCCAAATGTTTTTAACTATATGGTTAAATGGCAATAATAATGACTAATTAACTCTTGGCAACATTTTCTAAAAGATTGTTGATCGACTTTGATGCTACGTCTGAATGGAGAAAGCATATCCGAAACCAGTTGTCAAGTTCCATATTTATTTTTGGCACTTGGCGCTAGTTACTTCAAAAATTAACGTGGCAGAACAAGATACATAAAAACGTTTTTTCACGGATTTTAGATACTTTAAAACTGTTAGAGCCATCCGCTGAGACCATTGAGTTGGGAATAAATAAAGGTACAACTAAATCTGGCTGGCGCGGGACCAATTTCTTTCAATAAAAGAGACTTTATCAACTTTATCGTTCTACCGTGGCGTCATCTGTCTCTAGTGGTGGCAACTATATTGCAATTGAATTTTTTCGCGAATCTGATGCGAAATTGAAATGTATGATTACTCGTAACAAACAAACCTTTGAAAATGTTTAAAAATCATTTTATTCCGTCAACACGATCCTTTTTAACACAAGTTACGGTGATTTAGCTAATAATTATTTATTTTTAGCCATATAACATTACAAAATATAGATGGCGCTACCACCTAATTATAAAGATGAATTTCGTACAGTCTTATCAGAACAGGTCCCGCGTAACCCTGGCAACCGAAATTGTAATTTTAATTCTAGCAGTATTATTCCCAATTCAATGGCTGAGACTATGGTTACTTTAAATATACCGGTAATGGTATTACCACTGTGAGTGGATATTTCCCATGTCAAACTCTCATAATTTATTTTTGGAAATTATTATTTTTATTTACCAAAAACCTCATGTTGATGGATTGAAGGTTTCCATGACGACGTAGCAATGTAAAGCCGAATAGACTGATACTCCTATTCGGCTTTCCGTTGCTACGCAACGCGTTTTGAAATTTAATGTTTAAGCTTAGTTTCTCTTTTCGGTGTAATAGTCGCAAGCCAGATTTCCCTCACGGTACTGATGAGTCTGTAATAGGAAGAAACCGGTCTACCGTTGGAATTTCTGGCTAATTTATTTAATTTAATTTAGTTTATCAATCGAAGATCTATTTGGTCTAGAGGTCGGTAACGGTTAATCATTATCCATGATTAAATTGTTTACATTTTTTCCCCAAAAAAAAATCAAAGAAATTTACCGGATAATATTTCGGAAAATGGGTAAAAAACATGTATTTATCGTAAAATTTGAGCTTTTTATCGAAAAAAACGTCTTTTTTCCGATTAATTTTACAAATTTATCGAAAAAATTAATCGGATAATACAGAAATATAAATTACTTGATCAAAACATTTTACGAATAATTTTGAGAGCTTTATCTATTGAATAAAAGTTAACCATCCCCGACCTCTAATTTGGTCCGAGTTTAACGTCTTTTTGTTTGCTGAAAGACGTATCGGTACGAGCTATTTATTTAATTTAATTTAATTTTCTTCAAATTTGTTTAGGGTTTAACTTTTTGTTCCCTCCTTTTAATGGACTAATCTACTTATTCGCTACTCGTTTCATTCTCCGCATTACAGTCCATAGGTATATAGTTCCTTTTAACTTATCATACCATTTATACTTCAATTGGGCTAGATTAATTAATCCGTTAATCTACGGATTTTCTTAGGATAATATACGTTTTAACGTTTAATTCCGAAGTAGTTTTCATTCTCAGCTAGAGATTTTGATTTACATCGAATGTACACTTAATGGACCGTTAAGAACACGTTCACGAATTTAATTTATTAGAAATTTACGTTTCGTATCGTGAATTTGTACTTCAATATGAAACGTAACGTCACTAAAGAGTAAAGCTACTAGAAAATGAAGATTAGTAAAGCTATTTAACTAATTCACTCGGTGAATGGATAAATATACGCTTATAAAAGGGGTCCCAGTTGCTGACCAAGACACATTCTGCCTTCGACTTCTGATATTTACAGGTCGTCAAGAAAATATCTAACCCATCAACATGAAATATACTATACTATTTTAACTAAATTGAAGTGAATAAAACAATGTAATTAATTCCCCTCTAGAATAGATCACCTTGTTAGTCATCTTGGCCGTCAGCCTGGCCGCTGGCCTCGGCTTTGGAGGGCTGGGACTAGGCCACTACATCAGGACCGGAGGACTCTATCCCGCAGTTCCCGCTTACGGCCACGGTTTCGGACGATGCATTCCTTACTAAACCCACGCCACCATTGTCTGAGATATGTCTCCACCCGAAGTGGGCGTGGTCGATAATACTTTATCATCATTTCACTATTTTCACAGATTCGTCAAAAATAATATAATATATAATTTTCCCTGTAACCTTCGTGTTTTGTTTTATAAGTATAATTTAATACAGTCGTAATGAAGCAAATAAAATATCTCTTGCATGAAAAGTATTCAAATCCTTAATTCTACCGCTATTGGGAAAATTCGAAAACAAAATTGGGAAAAATTATTGGCTAGCGTGGGCTCGCTTTACAATTTCGCGATTATCAATGCCAGTAGAAATGAACTTTTAACTTACCATAGACTTCATGTTGATGGGTTTGTGAATTTCTGGACGACTTGTGAATGAAGAATGGCAAAGTCTGACTGTGCCTTAGCCAGCAACTGGGACCTCCTTTTATACCCAAATTTGAAAGCGCTAATCAGTTCAGTGTGTACGCCGCTTAATTGCTTCGTTAAATTCCATTTTTCAAGTGGCTTTCCTTTGAAACGGATGAAGTTTTCAAGTTCAATTTTAAAGTATTTTTAATCCGAGATTAGTATTGCTATCAATAGTTTTCCTCGAGAAACTATAACTATTTCACCAGTTAGGATTCGGGTTCTTGCATATTTACGAGAAACTGTTGTTGAAAATTAACTTAGCTAGTAATACCAAGAAAGCAATCCCCCTTTCCGGAAGACTTTCCACAACAGTCTCAGGCTTTTACGGGAATGTTGAAATCAGAGGCCACAGTTACTGCTACGTATTCTCTATTAACCTGAATAAATTCTTGGTAGGGAAATGTTTGGTCCAGATGAGTGTGCTGATTTCTGTAATGCGACTTTGGGTTAACTCTCGCGAAGAAATGCCTACCATGGAAGCACGAGTGCACATAGTTAAAGATGGTGCACGCGTAAGAAATTCCTAAACTGTAAATGCTTTTATTTTTATTACATGTTCTTTTGGAACTTGCGCACAAAGCATCTATTTAGAGGTGCTATTAAGTGCAAGGTTCCTTTATTAGTTTATAATTTCGTTTAACGTGTGTCAGTTCCCTATCTTCCACGTGGACCACGTGTTCAATTTTGACTGAGAGCCATTTCTGAAAGTCCACACATTTTTGTTACACTTCGGAGTAAGTCATTAGGCCCAAATAATCGCTGTTTGCCTCGTCTTCACTGTGAGCACTAGCAGTGGTGTAGACAAAAGGGGGGGGGCTTTACGGGTCCAGACCCTTCCCTTGGGTCTACTTTTTACTGTACTGAATTCCCCCATTGTCGCCCCCCTTTTAACATTCACATACTTCGAGCTAGTAGCAACAAACACACTGCACCCCACGCAAGGAAAACGCAAGTAGAGGGAAAGTGAGGTCGACCCATCAGTCCCGGGGTCGGGGTCAGGTTCGGGATCGGGGTCCGGGATTTAAGGGGTGAAATGAGGGTAAAATCGTCCAAAAGTCAATGTATTTAGGGTATTTCTCGCGACGATTTGTTTTCCCGTATATCAACATATTGTGTCCAGGCCAACTTGTTCATTTATCTACGCTTATCTCGAAAGATACTTGAACGTATATCTTATCAAGTTTTATCGTACGGAATAAGTTGAAATGATGTAAAAATTGATAACCTAGGCGACGCGTGCGCAGATTACCCCGGGGGACGCGGTTAATTTGAATTTAAGAGTGTTTTGACGTCATGGAATATTCGTTGTTAAAGTAGAATGGAAATATTTTTAAACCTCATTTTAATATCATTGTAGTACTTAAATATGCTTGACACTTGAACCAATCTCACGAGTATTTCTTAAAACGAATATCTCGATCGCGTTTTATCGTACGAAATAAGTGGAAATTATGTAAGTTGTATGATACTTGATAACCTAGGCAGGAAGATAGCGCGCGCGTGCGCGGATTACCTGGGAGGCGCGGATTGCCCGGGCGCGCGGTTAATTTGAATTTAAAACATGGATTCCCTCTCCGAAATAATTCATATACCCAAAATTGGACCGCAAGTTTTTTTTCTTTTAGGGGAATCTCTATGGGAGTTTAACATTACAATAAAGCTAATAGGTCCAGTTTGGGGTACTTGTGGTCCGAAATGGGGTACATAGGGCCGAAAATGGCGACTTTGGTCGTTTTAAGGGTACTTTTGGTCAATTTTGGTCCATTTTTGGGTACATCAGAAAAGCAGTTGGAAAAACGAAGAGCCTTATTTTTTTTTCCACCCATCTCCAAACTCCAAAAATTTATTGCTTTAATTTATTTATCGCTTCCGTAGGTATAAAATAAGATAAAAACCACTTACCTATATTTTAATTACGGTAAATTAAAAATACTTAATTAGTGTACTAAGTTACGTTTAAAAGAACCTTTTGTAACAATTCCAATATGTAAATATAGGTATAAGGATTGAAAAAATACTTAAAGTGGTTTTACTGATAAACTCTAAAGGAATTTAACTTTAAAGGGTATCTTAGATTATTGTTTTTAATTTTATTCAAGTTGAAAACGTATTAAGAGTCTTTCAAAGTACTATAAAAGGATTTTATTTACGAACTTAATTCATATTTTCTTCAAACTTTCAATTCGCTTTTATTACTATTTAAATACGGTAAAATATAATTCTTATACACAAATAGAGTCAGAAAGATACTATAAAACACTAAAATTAAAATTAAATTAAATTTGTGTGGATAAGATTTGTAAATATCATTTTGAAACTAATAACTTTCACGCTTTATTTAAGTCAAGCCAATAAAAACAATTACCTATATTTTAAATACGGTAAAATATAAATACATTTCCGATATGTAAATAGGTAGAATAACACTATGAAAAGTTCCTTTTTCTTCTTTTAATACGACAACACACAACTCTGATACGCAAATATATAAAGAAAATATAAAAAAAATTTACTCTACGTTCGATACGTTAAAATACATTTCCGATACACAAATATAGATAAAGAAATACTATAAAATGTAAAAAGGTAGAAAAATACTACACATTAACCATTATGAATTTAAGCTTACAACATCCTTCACGTATAGAGCATAACATATATGTTCAGAGTTAACTTGTTTCCTCGTTATCTTTATCGCATGTGTTTTAAATAGCGTATGGAATAAGTTAAGAATGTACTGAAATGGTGTATGTTTAAACCTCGTAGAATAAAGAGTAAAACATATGTTCAGAGTCGGCTTGATTACTAAAGCGAATAACACAGAGACGTTTCCGGTATAGTCACGTAGGAAGAAAAATACTACAACACTCTCTATCCTCTACATTCAACACGTTAAAATATACTTCCGAAATGCCAATATAGGTAGTAAAATACTACAAAATCTCTATACTTTACCGTCAATACGTTAAATTACATTCCAATATGTAAATATAGGAGGAAAAATACTACAAAAGCCTCTTTTCTTGGCGTTCAATATGTTAAAATAGATTTCTGAAATGAAAATGTAGGTAGTAAATACTACAAAATCTCTATACTCTACCTTCAATACGTTAAATTACATTCCAATATGTAAATATAGGTAGTAAATACTACAAAAGCCTCTTTTCTTGGCGTTCAATATGTTAAAATAGATTTCTGAAATGCAAATATAGGTAGTAAATACTACAAAAGCCTCTTTTCTTGGCGTTCAATATGTTAAAATAGATTTCTGAAATGCAAATATAGGTAGTAATTACTACAAAAGCCTCTTTCTCTACGTTCAATTCGTTAAATTAATGATATGCCTCCGATCGAATCGTTCATTTTTTCCTATTTAAATATACGCATTTAAATTAGAATTGCTTCTAGTGTTCGGCAGTCGATTAATTTTTATCCACAAATTTTCCGATTTATTTATAAAACGTTGGTAAAAAGAATATAATTTTAACTTATTTAATTGTGTTTTTTACCCAACCAAGCATTTATTTGAATAAAAGTGGTATTTATTTAAATAACCAATAGTTAAATAAAAATTGTTAAATGTTTAAATAATCGAAAGTGAACAAGCCTATTTTTTAAATAAAACAAACAGACTTTAGAGTTGATAAGATTTGTAAATATCATTTGAAACTAATAATTTTCACGCTTTATTTAAGTCAAGCAATTACATTTTTAAAAATGAAAGAAGTTAAACAATATAAAAATTTTGTAAATATTGTACATATTTTTAGGTAATAAAGAAATTAAGAAATGTTTTAATTAAAATATCTTTCATTTTCTACTACATTTTTAAAAATGAAAGAAGTTTAACAATATAATTATTCTAATATAATTTCAAAATCAGGTATTATTTAAAGTACAAATGCATAATTTAGTGAAGAAATTCTTATTTAAATACTTTTATTTAATTAATTTGTGTATCTGAAATGTATTTATTGAAAAATAAGTGGGTTTTACTATTTATCACGGTTTTATATATATATATATATATATATATATATATATATATATATATATATATATATATATATATATTGGTATTGTTACAAAAGGTTCTTTTAAACGTGACTTAGTACATTAATTTATTTTGGAAGTTCAAAACTTATTAAGAGCCCTTCAGAGTACTATAAAAGGATTTCATTTACAAACTAAATTAATATTTTCTTCAAACTTTCAATTCGTTATAATTTGAATTTAAATGAAAACATCATGGATTATAGGTGCGTAATCTACTATTAGACCAAACGGATTAAAAAATACTTAAAGTAAGTGGTTTTACTGATAAACTAAAGGAATTTAACTTTAAAGGGTATCTTAGATTATTTGATCATTTTGATGGTCAAATAGCCCAGTATGGAACTGCGAGATGATAGTCAGACATTGAGACGCGGGTGGCGCCCGTGCCCCAGCGTCCGCGCCAGTCACGTCGGTGCCCCATTTCACATTTCAGACGTCGACGAAGGCTCGGGGCACCATCAGGGAGAAATTGTTCTGAAAAATAAAATTAAAGATATAAAAACTAACCAATAGTATTTCGAATACCAAATAATTCGACGTATTTGTTTTTGAAATAACTAAATAGTTTGCATATTTGTCAAAAAAAAACTAAAAAAGTAATTGAAATTACTATTAATTTTACTTGCAATAGTAAAATACTAAACCAAATGTATAATTTATATTTTATTTTATTTAATAAATTTAAACTATAATACTAAACTTTTTCAAAAAAAACTTTTACAAACAAAATTTAAAATACACATTTTTAAAATTTAACTACACCAGCTCCAAGTCAGCTAGCGACTTTTTTTTAAGTAACTACTAACTACAATTAAAATCAAAGGATCTGCTATATTTTTCATGCTTTGAAAACAATTCATTAAAATCTCGAGTTTTTAAATATATGTAAAACACGAAGGAGCAGATCTTTTATCACAAGTTTTCAAAAATTATATTTAATTTAGTTTATAATAATATAGGGAACTCAAAAATTAAAAAAACGAAAACTCAAAAAAATTACTTACTTCAACCTTCCTCCCAGTTATTAGTTTCGTTTTAAACTTGGTTTACGTTTTAGTTTTACTTTGCTATTCTAGAAAATTACAAAATTCCTTTAGAGTTTATCAGTAAAACCACTTACTTTAAGTATTTTTTTAATTAGTTCGGTCTAATAGTAGATTACGCACCTATAATCCATGATGTTTTCATTTAAATTCAAATTATAACGAATTGATTAATGTACTAAGTTACGTTTAAAAGAACCTTTTGTAACAATTCCAATATATATATATATATATATATAAAAAACCGTGATAAATAGAAAAACCCACTTATTTTTCAATTAATACATTTCAGATACACAAATTAATTAAATAAAAGTATTTAAATAAGAATTGCTTCACTAAATTATGCATTTGTACTTTAAATAATACCTGATTTTGAAATTATATTAGAATAATTATATTGTTAAACTTCTTTCATTTTTAAAAATGTAGTAGAAAATGAAAGATATTTTAATTAAAACATTTCTTAATTTCTTTATTACCTAAAAATATTTACAATATTTACAAATTTTTATATTGTTTAACTTCTTTCATTTTTAAAAATGTAATTGCTTGACTTAAATAAAGTGTGAAAATTATTAGTTTCAAATGATATTTACAAATCATATCAACTCTAAAGTCCATTTTTCAGGTATTAGTAAGTATTTCATACAAACTAACTTCTAAAATATGGATTTAGTTCGTAAATAAAATTCTTTTAAATTACTTTGAAGGACTCTTTATACGTTTTGAACTTGAATAATATTAAAAACAATAATCTAAGATACCCTTTTTAAGTTAAATTCCTTTAGTTTATCAGTAAAACCACTTACTTTAAGTATTTTTTAATCCGTTCGGTCTAATAGTAGATTACGCACCTATAATCCATGATGTTTTCATTTAAATTCAAATTATAACGAATTGAAAGTTTGAAGAATATATTAATTTAGTTTGTAAATGAAATCCTTTTATAGTACTCTGAAGGGCTCTTAATAAGTTTTGAACTTCCAAAATAAATTAATGTACTAAGTCACGTTTAAAAGAACCTTTTGTAACAATTCCAATATATATATATATATATATATATATATATATATATATATATATATATATATATATATATATATATATATATATATATATATATTTTTTTTTTTTTTCAATAAATACATTTCAGATACACAAATTAATTAAATAAAAGTATTTAAATAAGAATTTCTTCACTAAATTATGCATTTGTACTTTAAATAATACCTGATTTTGAAATTATATTAGAATAATTATATTGTTAAACTTCTTTCATTTTTAAAAATGTAGTAGAAAATGAAAGATATTTTAATTAAAACATTTCTTAATTTCTTTATTACCTAAAAATATGTACAATATTTACAAAATTTTTATATTGTTTAACTTCTTTCATTTTTAAAAATGTAATTGCTTGACTTAAATAAAGCGTGAAAATTATTAGTTTCAAATGATATTTACAAATCTTATCAACTCTAAAGTCTGTTTGTTTTATTTAAAAAATAGGCTTGTTCACTTTCGATTATTTAAACATTTAACAATTTTTATTTAACTATTGGTTATTTAAATAAATACCACTTTTATTCAAATAAATGCTTGGTTGGGTAAAAAACACAATTAAATAAGTTAAAATGATATTCTTTTTACCAACGTTTTTTAAATAAATCGGAAAATTTGTGGATAAAAATTAATCGACTGCCGAACACTAGAAGCAATTCTAATTTAAATGCGTATATTTAAATAGGAAAAAATGAACGATTCGATCGGAGGCATATCATTAATTTAACGTATTGAACGTAGAGTAAGAGGCTTTTGTAGTAATTACTACCTATATTTGCATTTCAGAAATCTATTTTAACATATTGAACGCCAAGAAAAGAGGCTTTTGTAGTATTTACTACCTATATTTGCATTTCAGAAATCTATTTTAACATATTGAACGCCAAGAAAAGAGGCTTTTGTAGTATTTACTACCTATATTTACATATTGGAATGTAATTTAACGTATTGAAGGTAGAGTATAGAGATTTTGTAGTATTTACTACCTACATTTGCATTTCAGAAATCTATTTTAACATATTGAACGCCAAGAAAAGAGGCTTTTGTAGTATTTTTCCTCCTATATTTACATATTGGAATGTAATTTAACGTGTTGAATGTAGAGGATAGAGAGTGTTGTAGTATTTTTCTTCCTACGTGACTATACCGGAAACGTCTCTGTGTTATTCGCTTTAGTAATCAAGCCGACTCTGAACATATGTTTTACTCTTTATTCTACGAGGTTTAAACATACACCATTTCAGTACATTCTTAACTTATTCCATACGCTATTTAAAACACATGCGATAAAGATAACGAGGAAACAAGTTAACTCTGAACATATATGTTATGCTCTATACGTGAAGGATGTTGTAAGCTTAAATTCATAATGGTTAATGTGTAGTATTTTTCTACCTTTTTACATTTTATAGTATTTCTTTATCTATATTTGTGTATCGGAAATGTATTTTAACGTATCGAACGTAGAGTAAATTTTTTTTATATTTTCTTTATATATTTGCGTATCAGAGTTGTGTGTTGTCGTATTAAAAGAAGAAAAAGGAACTTTTCATAGTGTTATTCTACCTATTTACATATCGGAAATGTATTTATATTTTACCGTATTTAAAATATAGGTAATTGTTTTTATTGGCTTGACTTAAATAAAGCGTGAAAGTTATTAGTTTCAAAATGATATTTACAAATCTTATCCACACAAATTTAATTTAATTTTAATTTTAGTGTTTTATAGTATCTTTCTGACTATATTTGTGTATAAGAATTATATTTTACCGTATTTAAATAGTAATAAAAGCGAATTGAAAGTTTGAAGAAAATATGAATTAAGTTCGTAAATAAAATCCTTTTATAGTACTTTGAAAGACTCTTAATACGTTTTCAACTTGAATAAAATTAAAAACAATAATCTAAGATACCCTTTAAAGTTAAATTCCTTTAGAGTTTATCAGTAAAACCACTTTAAGTATTTTTTCAATCCTTATACCTATATTTACATATTGGAATTGTTACAAAAGGTTCTTTTAAACGTAACTTAGTACACTAATTAAGTATTTTTAATTTACCGTAATTAAAATATAGGTAAGTGGTTTTTATCTTATTTTATACCTACGGAAGCGATAAATAAATTAAAGCAATAAATTTTTGGAGTTTGGAGATGGGTGGAAAAAAAAATAAGGCTCTTCGTTTTTCCAACTGCTTTTCTGATGTACCCAAAAATGGACCAAAATAGACCAAAAGTACCCTTAAAACGACCAAAGTCGCCATTTTCGGCCCTATGTACCCCATTTCGGACCAAAAGTACCCCAAACTGGACCTATTAGCTTTATTGTAATGTTAAACTCCCATAGAGATTCCCCTAAAAGAAAAAAAACTTGCGGTCCAATTTTGGGTACATGAATTATTTCGGAGAGGGAATCCATGTTTTAAATTCAAATTAACCGCGCGCCCGGGCAATCCGCGCCTCCCAGGTAATCCGCGCACGCGCGCGCTATCTTCCTGCCTAGGTTATCAAGTATCATACAACTTACATAATTTCCACTTATTTCGTACGATAAAACGCGATCGAGATATTCGTTTTAAGAAATACTCGTGAGATTGGTTCAAGTGTCAAGCATATTTAAGTACTACAATGATATTAAAATGAGGTTTAAAAATATTTCCATTCTACTTTAACAACGAATATTCCATGACGTCAAAACACTCTTAAATTCAAATTAACCGCGTCCCCCGGGGTAATCTGCGCACGCGTCGCCTAGGTTATCAATTTTTACATCATTTCAACTTATTCCGTACGATAAAACTTGATAAGATATACGTTCAAGTATCTTTCGAGATAAGCGTAGATAAATGAACAAGTTGGCCTGGACACAATATGTTGATATACGGGAAAACAAATCATCGCGAGAAATACCCTAAATACATTGACTTTTGGACGATTTTACCCTCATTTCACCCCTTAAATCCCGGACCCCGATCCCGAACCTGACCCCGACCCCGGGACTGATGGGTCGACCTCACTTTCCCTCTACTAACGCAGCTAGCCTTTAAACACGCTAACGCAGTGATGTGCACATATTTCTTTGGACGAGCCTTTACGCTGAACGGTTTACGCGCGGGCGGAAGACAATTTCAAAATTTTCCGGCAGCAGTCCCTAAAGCGTCTCGTTATTGAAAACTGTACGCAAGAAAATGCACGACTTTTGACGGGTTACGTTCTCCTTGTGTGGGGTGCTGTGTTTGTTACTCCTAGGTGAGCGCGTGCAAGGAAGAGTGCCGAGGCGTAGGACCAACGCGTTTAATTTTGGTAGTTGATTTCTTTCGCTAGATACGCTAATCTTTTTCAGTATGACTTTAATTCTCCGTTACTCCATACAAAACCTATCAGAAATAATGTCGACTTGTGGAAAATAATTAAAAAATAAAGTCATATTCGCAGTTGGCTCGATCGCGTGGCATGCAGGGCTTGCCACCACCCTCCTACGCAATGTAACCCGGCCACCTGAATTAAAGGCTTAAAAAATCGCTTGATGTCTTAGGCCTAAGGTGGTGCATTGGGTATTACCCTAGCTGATTATTATTAATATTATTAGAACCAACATTTTCGCCTAACTTCGTTGATGAGCAAAATATTTCATTTTATATTAATAAAGAAATTTTTATTATTATATCATTTAGATTTTTGAAATCAAAAGGATTTATTTATTAGATTTAAATAATTGGAGCGAAGCTTTTCTGTGGCAAATGCGTAGTGGAAATATTTTCTCTATTCACACGGAGCTACTCGTGTTGATCAGCGATGTTTCGCAAAAATGCCTGTTTAATTGATCATAAATTAGTTTTGGCAGTGTCGATTCCACATGTAGGGAACGTTATTGGGATTCCAGAACTGTTATTGTTTATTGCGAAAGGGTCCGGTTCAATATCAAATTTATTTCGAAAAATGAAACTGATTTTGAGTATGACTTTCCTGCAGATTTCAGATTTCCGAAATTTTCAAGATTTTGACCTAAATTTCAGGATTTTTAAATTGATTTAAAGGTTTGCCATTTTCTGTAGATTTTAGGAGAATTTTAGGATTTCCAAATTTGCTTTTTTTTTCTGTGGAGTTCCAACCATGATAGCTTTTCTGTTTCTGATAAAACTAACATTTTATCACCGGTATCAAAATCAGGTTAATTCAATTTTGGTAACCATCTGCAGAATCATCTGCTCTTTCCCAGTTATCTGAATAAACAGATATAAACCCAAAATTGGATTGTTTTCTTCAACAGAAATTATAATATGTTTCTTATCTGAGATATCAAATCAGAGGTAAAAAGTATATTAAAATCTATATTGGATAGCCGATTGATAAACAAATTTTTTAATTTTAAAAGCAGATCACTTAAGATATTCAGATAAGGCGAACAGATTTTATCTGATCTGATAAGAGAACGTGACAATGTGTTCATATGATTTGTTATTTCTACAAAACAACAGTATCCGAAGCAGATACGGATCCAACCCTTTAACTTGGTTACGGTTTTGGTAATTTTATGAGTACCTTAATTGCTTTACTTTTTAACCTAATCTGATCATATCAGAATAGAAGGTTGAAAGACATTTCAATTTGAAACGGGTTTAAATGGAAATTTTCGGAGAGAAAGCCAAACTTGGTAAAGGAAAAATTAAAAAGTTAATAAAATCGGAGAAAGAAATTCCAAAATTTCATAGAAAATATTTACGCCAAAGAATTTGTAATATCAAGATTTGAATTTTGAGTTCGAACAATAATAGAATCTATGGAAAATCACAAATAGTGCGTTCATATTACGTACATGTTGGTCAGTACATTATCCCATTGCCCATTGCCGTAAATGGTTTTTAACATAGGCACAAGAGGGGATTAGTTATTTTTCGGTAGTGAATTATAATAAAATAATTAATTTAATATATTAATATAATCAACATGTAGCTTATGTAAAGTCACGGTGTAATTAAATGCTTAATTGTAAATATTGTGAATGTTTAACAACATTCGCTGAGCACACAAGATGGGGTTAGAACTCGCTCGGCATCGCGTTCTTTTGCCTGATTTGTGAGTGAAGACCATGGGGTTTGGATAATAAATATCCCTTTCATTGGATATAAATATCTATAACCAAAAATTATCCGAATAAAATCTTATTTTTAGCATATTAAATCGTTTTATATCGCCAAATAATATCCATAAATAAACAGTTAAGCGAAATAAATATGATTAATCGAAATTTTGGCGTTTAATTTATCTAAGCGAGTGAGGCTTAAATAACGTTTACATGTAATAATATAATACATAATTCCTTTATTTTGTATTATTTCCCTTGTATCTCCCTCACATTGTACTGTTTTCCTGTACATACAAACTGTATATAATATCTCTTCTGTATATGTATAATTTGTATTGTCCACTGTCTTAACGTGATGGGTCATAGACCTCTTGTTGAGCAATAAAAGAACTAAAGAACTAAAGCACTAAATAAATATTATGTAACCAGAAACACTTCGAAAAATGGTCTTTTAATTAGTTCATAAAATAGGCAAATTAAAAATAGCAGGGAGACTTAAAAAGTCAATTTTAAATAATTTTTAACACTGAACATATTTTAAGCTATTTTCTATTCATCAAATAAATGAAATCTCATACATTTATCTAACGCTTTCTCGTATAAAACTTAATTTAACGATTATCAAAATGCATGGTTTCATTTTGAGTTAGTTCGTCAAGTTGAAGATTTGAAAAAAATTACCAGAGAGTTAATAAATAAATTTCTTTGAACAAATTCGATAATACAAAATGTAATTTTATTTAAAAAAACTTAACTATTTTACCAAAAAAACAAATGGCACGAAATCGAAAACAAAACATGTGGCCTGCTCTAAGCGGGATAATCTCGCATTTGGATGATTAAATAAACTCTATTAATAATAAAATAATAAATATTTTTAACTGTGGAGTAAATGAGTGTCTTTTAGTAAATGTATTTGACAGCCATAGTAAAATTTCAGTTTTTTGGAGGTGAAGCCAGAGTCGGAGTTAAATTACGGTTCCTTCATTCTTTGAAATTGCTAAATTGGAGCCATAGTCAAATAACACAAAAATGAAGGAGGTCTCCTTCATTTTTGTGGCGCCGAAGTCAGAGAAAAATTTCGGTTATTCAAGATATAGATAAAATAGAACTCTGTACCCTAGACTCGAATTCTGAGAGCTTTCTGATTGATGATTTTGTAACGAAGCGCTTACCCATTTCCGACACGTGACCTTCGGAAAATCGGCCTCCATCGGTCACTGTGTTCTATCACGGCCATCTTTAGTTGTGTACCATAGTAATTATGGAGCTAATTTTTGCTGAGTTTCGGCAGGAAGTGTATAAAAGCTATTGACTACGCGCGAGGCAGTTATTTCGAATCAATGGTACGAGCTTTATATAATCTTTGTTCTTGACAACATTTCGGAGCCGGATTGGCTGGAGTGGTGTGGAAACTTAAACTTCAGTAACAGGGCAGATGAAAAAAATATAATGGAGCAAATGTAAATAATCTTGTATTGTTTATTATGTACACAAATTGAAGATAATGAATAAATAAATTGATATACCTCGTTGTGTAATCTCCGCGGGGAAATTATTTTTATTTTTCGTCATATCATCCTGTTGTTTATTAAGTAGATTACCTCCAGTGCCGATCCGACCTTCAATACGTGCACGTAGCTAAACACTGAATCGAGAAAACGTTCTAGGCTTTCGCGTCTTCAAATTACCTTAGCGTAAAATATGCTTACTTTAAAGACACGCCTTTCTTTAATTAAAGCTAAAGTAGGCGCTTTCAAAATAAAACTTCTTGGGGGTCCTCAATAGGCGTTACCAAGTACCACGAGAAGGGCAGAAATTACGAATTGCGGATTGCCAACCCAACTGTTTTATCACGCGACAAGGCGAAAGGGCTGGTATTTCTTTTGGGCTGGACCGGGTGCGTAGATAAATCATTGGTCAAGTACAGTAGCATCTACCAGAACATGGGCTTCACCGTTATCAGGTTCAGTCCATTGTTTAGAGCCCTGTTTAGTCCCCGATCATTGAACGTTTTCAGGAAACACGTCGGGAAATTGGTGGACTTGATGAACCAAGGAGGTGGTGAGAACAATCCAGTGTTCATCCACTCGTTCCCGAATGGTGGTTGTTCTTTAATGAGGTTACTTTTGGACGAGTTTCCCGGCATATCAAAGGCGAAGGTCAATCTAAAAGGATGCATCGTGGACAGCGCGCCGGTTCCAATTACGTTTAATCTGACCTATCGCGTTGCGGTCAATATTTTCTCACAATTTCCTGGTTCGAAAACACTAGCACCTATCGTGGCTTCCACTTTCTATCCGTATTTGAGCTTTTGCCAGTACTTCAACCGTTGCGTTGACTGGATTACCGACGAGCGTTACACGGAGTGCTGGAGGTACTTTATCTTGAAGAATCTTTCCCAGCAGATGGAGTTCAATTGCCCACAGTTGTGTCTCTACTCTAATGCGGACCACATTACTCCATTGGAATATATAGAAATGTGTGTCGAAGAACGGCTTAAGAGAGCTGTCAAGGTTCAAGTACGCGTGTTCCAGGACAGTGCCCACGTGAGTTACTTATTGAAATACCCCGTAGAGTACGAATCTGCGATGAAGGATTTCTTACGAGAGTGTTTAAAATAATTTAGGTTAATGAATAGGTTTAATGGAATCTTATGAGCCGGTGTTTTAATTAGATAAAAAGTGTTAATGTATATAAATGGATTTTTGTGATCGAATCCCGGTTTTATCTGAGCGGTGACTTCTATGGTGTTAAAGGTGTTCTGTCCCGACGTTGTATTAAGGCGCGTGAGAGCTTGCACGCTTTGAAACATCGTATTGTAATTAAATTATATCTTGGTCGTAAGATATTGAAATTAAAAAATAACAGTTGTGCGAGATCAGAGGAAAATATCAAGAATTAATCTTACATTACTTTGATAAAATCGTTATATTTAGCAAGTGTGTTCGGAGTAAACGGAACGAAACCTATAGATTCGTCCAAGCCAAAACTCAAATGTCCGGGAGCTCAATTCCCAGTCCGAGGGGAACAGTAATATGCACGCCACAATGACCCAAAGGGCAATCGTAATAATTTATTACTATATTTGTTGTTTATTTATAAGATTACTCCAAGTTCTCCTTTATTAATTTATTTTCAAATCTGTTTTGTGTCTTTTGGATAAGGCAGTTGATAATATGTTCGCAATCAAAGTAAAAATGAAAGTCAGCACTTTCAAAGTAAGTACTTATTGGAGAAAATCAGTGCGCGTTCTCAATAGGCAATATTTACGAATGACTATTGCCAACCCAACTGGCCAATTGAAAAAAAAACGAATTGGATGGTATTTCTTCTGGGCTGGACCTGATGCGACGACAAGCCTTAAGCCAAATACAGCGCCATCAGGGGCGTGCCAATATTTTTACAAGAATGGGGGCAAAAACAATATTATAAGCACATACCTTGTTAAATAGGCTGCATCCGAAAAAATGGCGAGAGATAGAAACCAAAAGACAAGAGTGTCGCATGTATAGTCAACAATTGACTAAACACTACTTGTGTTTTGTAAGAGTCCGTCCGTGGCAAATAAGTATACTGTGTTGAATATAACTATACGGAAAGTCTGCCCTGGGAAAAGGTAGCGGGCACAGAGCTCGCGGTGTGAAATTGAAGTGAGGCAAGTCGCCCTCGCTGCCCCCGTGGTTGGTATGCCCCTGAGAGCGATCTAACAGAAAATGGGCTTCACTGTCATCAGGTTCAGTCCGTTGTTTAGCACCCTCTTCAGTTTTAGATCTTTGAATACTTGTAAGAAACACACCCAGAAAATGGCGGACTTGATGGACCAGAATGGTGGTGAGGATAAACCCGCGCGCTCGTCCATTCGTTCTCTAATGGTGGCTGTTCCTTAACGCGATTAGTTTTGGACGATTTTACCAAAGAGTCGAAAGTCAGTCTAAAGGGTTATATTCTGGACAGCGCACCAACACTTTTAACTTTATTAGCAGCCTTTCGCGGTGTGGTGGGCCAATTTTCCGAATCTCCTGGTTCAAACCTATTTGCACCGATCGGGGCTTGCACTTTCTACCCGTATTTGAACTTTTGTTACTATTTCAACCGTTCCATTGTCTGTTTAACCGGTGAGCCTGACACGGAGTACTGGCGGTACTTTATTTGGAGGAATCTGTCCTGGCAGATGTGCCTGTACTCCAAACCGGAGTATGTGAAAAGGTTAGTGACAGAACGGCTCAAAAGAGGGGTCAGGGTACAAGTACGCGTGTTTCAAGACAGTGGCCAAGTGAGTCATCAATTCTAAGCTGCGGTGGGCGATTTTGTTCATAAGGTGAGGGTGCTCATATCAACTCTGTGAAAGTATTGCTAATACTTAGATATTTATTAGCTATTATTTTATGATAAACAACAATCTTTAAATGATAGACTACTGTGGCTGACAATGAAATGTTAAGTCTTAGTTCACAAGGCTATAAATTAACATCAACTGTTAAACGTCATCGAAACCGTGCAAATTTTTTCGTTATTTTAAATTTTTAAATCCCCTCCTTTTACGACTAGTTAAGTAAACGAAATACGTTTATACTTTAAACATTTGATCTAACAAATTTATTAATATCACTTGGATTCATTTTAATCCGCCGTGTTTTGAAAATACTTACACTCGGTAGCAGACGACATACCGAGTTGAGCGAGGGTAATAACAAGGAGTAATATATATAACGTTGATCTAATTCATCCTTGCAAAAACAGTTTTCCTTCCCCCTCTTACCGTAACGAACATTTTATGGAAAGGTTTATTTAGTTGTAGCTTAATCTTTCGATCGTCAAGTGTTGATCATGTCCCCGTCTTTATTTAGAGGTATCGGGTGTCGAAGAGAGTACGTTTGGGTGGGGGGGGGAGGTAAGTGAAATTTGCCAAGTAAAAAACAAAGTTTGTCAAGTCGTCTAAGTTTGGATTTTTACGGTAGATTTCAATTTAAATGTTTTATTAAAATTATAATCGGTGGCGCCATCCGCTGTTAGCGGCGGGAACTATATACTTGAAAGTTATAGATGGCGCCACCCGTATAATGATAGAGTTGACGGCTGAGTGCACCGACTCGAAATTTCAGAATTTGTTTCGCGAAACCACGACTACCGAACGCGCCTATGTCATTCTAGCGGTGCTATTCCCAATTCAATGGCGAAAAAGGCTCGGCGTCTAGTTATAGTGAGTGAAGCATTTGCGTACTCTCTTTATATATAAAGCGAGATACATGTGTCAGAATTTGTAGCCCGGTGTGCCGGTAAGATTGAAACCACACCACCGGAGGTCTATCATCAGAATGCCCTACGCCAGCGTCCCCAAGCCCGGACAGGTGACAAATCCAGCATGGGTAGTAGAACCTTACTACTGATGGTCGCACCCTCGACGCAAGCCGCTCAACCCAGCAGAAGGTGCAGCAATGGTACGACCAGCCCGCCACTTCGCACACAGCAGTGGGATTGAGAGCGGATGCTCTAGCAACTCCGGCCCACACCCTACCTAAGAAGGTAGAGAGTCAAACCCTTTGGAGAGAGCTCCTAATGGGGAACGACGAGCATACAGCAGTTAAAGTAACCCGGCACAGCTGGCACCGGAGATCCCGGTGGACTCCAAAAGGCTGGGAAACAGGACCGCCGTGCCCGCATACGGAGGCTCGCCGCCCCACAGCAGGCTACCCAATCCACCGATGCGGCCAGTTTGCCTGGACCCTCTCCTTTAGCCTGAGCCGAAGCTCAGTATCCAGCCCAAACCTGACCGAAGTCGGAGGTGGAGATAGGACCATTTGATCGAAGCTAACATCTCCCAGTGTGCCACCGCCCTTATGGGTTACAAAAGCCGGACCCCGACTCCCCGGTAAAGCCACCAGTTAGTGCACACTCCGACCCCTTTAGGGCCACGAAGAAGAAAAATGAGATTGAAATATGCTACAGCAATTTAAAAATCCCATCAAACCCGCTTACTATTTTCTCGTCGTGTATCCCGCTGTAGTAAAAAATAAATACATTTCATCCTGACGAATACTAGTTGTTGTTTAACTGAACTGCTCTGAATAACTGGAATTATTCATACCCAAATATAACATAAACAATTCAAACACTTATTACTGAGATATTAACGTATGAAAAACCGACACTGTATCACACCATATGATCACACGTTATCTTAACCCAACGCAACTTTAGGAATATTGGCTTGTGAAATTTTCACTTTCCTAAAGAATATCATTAAAATATTCACGACTTACCTAATTTACCTAGTAAAAAAAACTGTAACATCTCCTATACAGGGTGTTACCTAAAAAACGATACAGAGTCAATTGCTCAAAATGTGTTTTATGTAAGAATTTGAAATTTGCAGGTTACATAAAGGGTGCAGGGGGACAAATGACAATGAAAATTTCAATGACCTTGAACCAGGTGTTCAAGGTCATTCAAATTTTATCTCAAGAACCGTTAGGATTAGAAGAATAGTTCCAATTAGAAATGTGTTCTACGTTTAATTTTAAGTTTAAACAGCTTTGACCCGATCTAATTTGACCAATGAGAACCCGAGAAATGTTAGACCAAAATCCATAAGGTCGTGTGTGGTATTCTAATCAAGACACGACATTTAAGGGCTTATAAATCGAAAACTACCAGATCTAATGGGTCAAAATAGTCATGACACTCTAAACTGAGTGGGGGAGTTCGAAATTTGTAACTTATGATGACCTTGAAACATTAGTTTAAGGTAATTCAAAATTTATCTCGAGAACCATTAGGATTAGGAGAATGGTTCCAATTAGAAAAATTCCCGCCATGGTTTTTAAATTAAATTACCTTTTACCCGAGGTAAATAAACCAATCAAACTCCAAAATAAACGTTAATTAATTGATTTAAGACGTACCAAGTATTTTTATTAACTTTTTTTAGTTTAAATGTTTTAAACACAAAAGAAACTAACTAGTAATTGAAATAAATTGAATGACCTTGAACTAATTAAGGTCATCATAAGTTACAAATTACGAACTCCCTGACTCAGTTTAGAGTTTCACGACAATTTTGATCCATTAGATCTGATAGTTTTCGATTTATAAGCCCTTAAATGTCGTGTCATGATTAGAATACCACACGACCCTATGGTTTTTGGTCTAACATTTCTCGGCTTCCCATTGGTCAAATTAGATCTTGTCAAAGTTGTTTAGACTTAAAATTAAACGTAGAACACATTTCTAATTGGAACCATTCTTCTAATCCTAATGGTTCTCGAGGTAAAATTTGAATGACATTGAAGACCTGGTTCAAGGTCATTGAAATTTTCATTGACATTTGTCCCCCTGCACCCTCTATGTAACCTGCAAATTTAAAATTCTTACATAAAACACATTTTGAGTAATTGGCTCTGTATCGTTTTTTAGTTAACACCCTGTAGAAAATAAATCTATTTTTATAAATTTGATACAGATTGCCAAATTTAACGTAGAAAATGAACACTGAAATAATAACGAACAACCGATATTCTCTAACACGCGTCTATCTACCTTTCAATTTTATAAGGTGCTGTAGGAAAAATGACTATTTAAAACGCTTTTACCAATTCCCACAAGGCTGAACTAAAGTTCCGACACACAAGCTGCCTAGCATAGAAATCAGGTCTTGTAAGTTATACATAAGGAGAAGCAACTACATAGAAATCTCAAACATAGTTAATGATTTTAGGGAAGTAAATTGCTGGAAAATTCTAAATTATTTGTTGCAATATCGTTTACCATCGATTTAGGAGTTTTTTTTAACTAACTAACATGTTTCATAATTTTCATTTTGCCAAGTCCACCTCGATTTGCCAACTCTACAAAGCTTTGGGGGAGAGCCTCCCCCCTAGCCTCCCCCCTGTCCCCCCCCCCCAAGGTACGTCCCTGGTTCTTGTGATATTATGAATGTAAGTTTGACCAAGAACGCATAGAGGTACTAAGAACGTGGAACCATAACATTCGCTCATGCTGCCTTGTTGTTATACTTTCAGAAGCAGTCTACGCAGTCGACGGTTCTCTCTCTATGTAAAAATCCATTACACCAAGGCCATGGGCAAAGTATAACTTCAATGCGCCATGTTTATAGTTCTTAGTACCTCTATGTGCTCTTGGTTTGACATAGTTCAATAGATGGCGCGACCTGTTCTACAAAGACGAGAACTTTCGTTGTAAGGCAGTTCGAAACGAGGGGGTAGTCACTCGTAAATATTTTGTAGACCTGATTACTGATTTTCGTAAAACAATCGATGATTACTAGTGGCAGTGATTGCGCATACTTTTTCGATAATTTCCAGTGATCACGCAACAATTTCCGGTGATTTCCGGTGATTATTTTAAGTGAATTCACGTGATTACCTATGATTTATACACGTGAAGTAGCTCATTTTCAACAGATGTCGCTAGCGTCGAAATAAAAACCAGATACTTAAAGCAATTGTCGGCTCTATCATTGCCATCTGTATTATGAACAGGCCCCTGTTATTAGAGATGGCCATGAATCTATCCGATACTTAAGTATCTTGTCGGAAGCCAGATTTCCCGCACGGTACTGTCGAGTTCCAAATAGGACGAAACCGGTCTGCCGTTGGAAATTCTGGCTATTTAATTTAATTTAATTTAGTTTTTCACTCGAAGATCTATTACGTCCGAGTTTCGCGTCATTTTGTTTGCTCGAAGACCTATCGATATGAGCTATTTGTAAGTTTTTAAATTTCTTCAAATTTGCTTAGGGTTTAGCTTTTTTGTCCCTTTTAATAATGGACTAATCTTCTTATTCGCTAATTTTATCTACTTATAGGTAACCCTCGCGTTGATTGGCTCGTTTGTAAATTGATCAATAACATAAATTACAGTAATTTTAAACAATATATTTTTATGGGATATACAATTTAGATTAAAGAAAATTAAATAGAGCATAAATGGTATAAATATAATACTCTACAATGGCTTACTGACGACGGTATCATTTTTCTATTTTTAACTTTAGCTTCCTTTGCCATAAATAGATGGCACCATGCACGCTCTCCAGTAAAGTAATTTTTTTTCGAAGTATCGGATAGATTCATGGCCATCTCTAATAACAGGGACCTGTTCGTAATACAGATGGCAATGATAGAGCCGACAGTTGCTTTAAGTGAATACTCCCTCGGTCCGAAATTAGGAAATGACCGTGTGGGCTTCTCCCTCTTTACATGTTCAATGTACCTATTTCACTTGTAATAAAACTTAGTTTATATTTCTTAATAACTGTATTTAATCTAAACAGATTTTTATACAGTTCTACGTCATGCCGAAATACAAAATAGTAAAGTTAAACTATTTTGTATTTCGGCATTTGTTGTATTTTTCGTTGACGATTATTCCATGTTCGGTCTATTGTTGCGACGATGTCCGTCCGTTCGAATTGGGCATCTCGCATGTCAGATTTATAACTTTTTTTTTCCATATTCCCTTCTATTTTATTCACCAAGTTCGATTATGTTTTTTTTTTAAATTTACATGCTCTTTAACGGCCTGACTGTTCTCCTTTAATTCATTTTTCAACTTTTTATCTGTTTGTGTTCGGTTGCACCATGTTTCTGCCTCTTTAACCATTAACGGGTCGTACTTTTGGAAATTTGATATAATAAATGTTCTAAATGTAACTTTAAGTAATTTTTTCTTTCATTATCCAATATTTTACCTTTTTAAATGCATTCAGTAGTACTTGCTATTATCCTCAATGGTTCATTCTGAACGGTTGTTATAATTTAATATTGTCATTTTACGTCGTTCTTTTACGCGAACGCGGGTACAGCTGGTTACGCGATATCTTCGGTCTCTTGTGTTTAGTCGTATCTCTCTAAAATGTCTTCCCGAGCCGGTCTTTTGCCTTGCTCTCAGTGCGGCCACGGAGGCAAATCTTTTTAAAGTCCGATGGTCATTATGATCATTCCTCTTCTCGCGTCAAACCTTCCATTGAGTCTCAAAGTCATTCAACATCTTCGTCCTCCTGCGCGGAGGTGTTTTGTGACCTCATCAAATTACTTGCCAATTTGAATTCGACCAGGTCAATTCGTCGAATCCCAAAGGGTGCGCGAAACATGGCTGCTTTTAGTGCTTTGGCTCTATCAGAAGGTTTATCTAGAAGGACGAGAATCTCAGGACCCCATGTTATATTTTTTCACCTAGAATGTCCAAAAAATTTATAATAAAAATAAAAAAAATCAGACGACAGAAGGAAAATCATCCGGTACAATCATAAATTTTCCACTCGAAGATCTATTAATTTGGTCCGAGTGTCGCGTCTTTATGTTTGCTCGAAGACCTATTGGTTTGAGCTATTAGTAAGTTTTTAAATTTCTTCAATATTGTTTAAGGTTTAGCTTTTTATCCCTTTTCTTTATGGACTAATCTACTTATTCGCTAATTTTATCATAAGCCTATAATATTGTTCCATACGTTTGTAACTTTAGGACATATTTTAGTGAGAGATAGTAACGGAGTGACGTCATCACAAATAGAAAATCTCGCCCTAGCGAGGTGCTCTCAAAGGCTACACGTGTGACGCGTTAGCAAGCGAAGGCCAAACGGCGACGAAGCCCGTAATGCAGTCTGATTGGTGAATAGCTCTCAGTAAAACGTTTGCATGTGAAGAATAGAAAGTGTTACACTTATGTTACAATATTATACACTTATGATACAATGTAAACAAATAAAATGGCCGCCTTAGTCGTATCTTTTTCGTAAAGCTGTAACATTGACCGTCTCTGCTGTAACTAAACGTATATTATGGTTCGTGTAAGTTTTCAAAATTTTAAATGAGGAAAATTAAGATCTGAGCATTTAGAAATTGCAAATATGATTTTAGAAGTATAAAAAATAGAGATATACGCTTCATACCCTTCCTAAAACCGAAAACAAATTTAGCAAAATGCAGGGATTGGGTAGCGAAATGTGGAAGACTTGATGATTTCCCAGTTAATAGCATTAGCCCATCAACTTTTGTTTGTTCACTGCACTTTGATGGTGGCCAAGGTTCAACAAAAGATTGTCTGGATATTGTAGATCACAGGACAAGTGAATACATGTAGTTCAATATATGTATGCGTTACTAATCACACCATTTGTATTTAATAGCCCAGTTTTAATAACGGTTTTAATTTAAAATTAGATTTCAAAATTCAGTACGATTTAATAGTTAATTAAATTTAATCGAGTTAATATTCACTTTTGGTAGTTTTTACAAACTGATACGTTCTTTACTGCTAAGCCTTTTGGAAATTATATGATGATACAACTTCGTAAAAGTGGCGAACTAAAATGACACAACGGTTTGTTTACATTGTACCGAAATGCGCGAAAAATGTGCGCAGAAAGTTCAAAACCAGCCCCCACTTTCTCGTCCTAGATTCGATTATCTCACTTAAATTATAGTAATTTTTTTATAATATATTTTATATCCGATACACAATTTAGGTGCAAGTCCACTAAATAGAGTATAAGGTGTTTTGTTATAATAATTATAAATGTTTCTCTGACGAAGTTATTGTTTTGCTATTTTGAATTTTAGCTACCTTGGCTATTAATAGATGGCACCACGCTCTCCACTAAAGTCGCTTTTTGCCATCTCTTATAACAAGGGCCTTATCATAATACAGGTTGCAATGATATAGCCGACAGTTGCTTTAATAATATCCCTGACCTTTCCGTAACGTTCATACAAATTTTAAAAATCCTCTGATTTTGGGAGCCATATTCAAATTCCAAGACTTTTCTAGGAATTCCAGGTAATATGGCAACCCTGACTACTACCAAGGAGGATAACACTGGAGATCCTGGCATATAACTCCGCCTAAAACGCGACAAGAAAAATCCTAGCATCAGTGACTCTTTGCGGCCAGGAGTAAGCGCGCACTCTGAACCGATGATTTTAATCGCATTACAGACGCAAAACGTTTTCGCAATTTCTACTTTTTAATCTTAATTACTTAAAATGCCTGGAGCATATTGTTCAGCTCTTCGTTGCAACTATTCTAAAGAAAAGCGTATTTCTCTATTTAAGTTTCGAAAAGATAAAGAACGTGTGTTTTTCGAAATTACAGTTCACAGAAATGGCTAGAAAATGTAGGGAGACACGATCTTTTAGATAAAAATACCCATTATCTTTATATCATAATCACAAAATATGCGGCATAAATTTTGAAGAATCTTGTTTTATGAATGATAAAACAAAAAACAGACTTACACCAAAAGCTATACCTACAATATTTTCTAAGAATAATATACAAGCATTAAAGGATGACGAAGTTAGAGGATTTCGTCGATTTAGATCCCATGATGGGCCGCACTAATGATTATGCTAACGAAGCCTTAGTTTTCATGGTTAAGGGCCAAACAAAATGGAAACAGTCAGTTGGTTTTTTTCTTACAAAGGTGATGCCTCGGGTATTAGCCTAGCTGATTTTATTATTAATTTCCAAGAAGACTTTCAAGTTTGTAAACATTCCATTGAAAACCAGACACTAGGAAAACAAAACATCGTATCAAGAGTAGAGATAAACCATGATTGTGAATTATGCAAAAACGAACTTGTACATAGCAAACCAACACTCTCAATTTTCAGTCAGTCTAATATTTTAGCTTCATTTAAGTCATTCGGTGGTTTGACAATACCAACATTACATTTTCTGAAATATGTTACGGAGATAAGTGACAAATTTGATACACTTTTACCAATGGTCATACACATGAAAAACTTTGAAGACAGTTGACCAAACTTGATGTATTCCAAAATTAGGGAAAAACATAATCTAAATCATAAAAATAAACGTTTAGATCTCAAGCAGCTTAAAGCTCAACATTAATTTAAATGATATCTAATTAATAATGAGATATAAAAATGGTTTAAAATTCGCTATCATATTTATTTGACATCTATCGTTTCGGAGGAATTGTTCCACCTTCTTCAGCTGGATATTTATGGCTACCGTTTTTTACGTCTTATTATTAATCCTTGGTTTTTATCATTTGTGTAACCAAATATCCAAAAAGAACTCTTTATTGTGTTGAAACAAGGCCTAGAATATACCAAACGATAAACTAATTTATTTAAAAATACTTACTTATTTATATTATCGTAATAAATGTTAAATTTAGTTTTGACGTGGTTACTTCTTCGTTTGTATTAGCACGGCCAACTTAGATTTCTCGCGCATCTCTCGCGCTACAGCGGCCATCTCATTCGTTGACGTTTCTGTGTTAACCTATGAGCAAAAGATGTGTATGACGTCAGCGCCCCTAGCGGATTATTATTTTTAGTATAGTTTTTACATTGGGGACAATATAACCACCGAGCGTGGCGCTGAACTCCTACACATTATAGTACAGTTTATAGGGGGAAAATCCTTGCTCGCGGAATTTCGACGAATGTGTTGGCCGTAGTAGCGCGAACAGCGCGTGATCAAAGTTGGCCGTGGTATTAGCCCTGAAAATGTAATAATCGAATTTCAAAAAGCGATTACTCCTCGCGTACAGGCGGCGCTGAGATCGACGAAAATTTAAAAAAAATTGGTTTGCTGGGGATATAGAGAGTTTCATATCTCTATATGCCAGGATCTCTAATAACTCGCTACTCAGTTCGAGTGCAAGCCCAAGGCGTAGCTTGACGAGAGTGTCAGTGTCCAATAAAGGTTCGGTCAGGAAATTAGGATTAAAACAATAGGAAGTGTAATACTTATTTTAATGTTACTTATTCAGGTGTTAAAGTAATTTCGGCTCCCCCCCTTTTTTTTAGGCTTTCTTCGCTAAAGTTAGCTCCGAGGTTAGTCACTGGCCAGAATGATGAACAGTTCAACGAGGAAGAATTTTTGATGGAACCCGAATCAAGCTTCTCTTAAAAAACAAAAAACTGATCTACTCCAAATATTTCAAAACAAATAACATTGTACGTTTGAATTTGTTAATTTGAATAAATTTAAATTTTAAAATTTAGTGTTAAACTTATTTAATTATTCTTAATTTTAATTTAAGATTATTTATTTTCACTGGGTGAAAAACTCGGAACAACTCCTTCCGCGTTGAGTTTGCAATTTCTATCCCCACTATTTTAAGGGGTTTTCCGCCGAGCTCTTCGGTTTCCCCTTCCATAAAAACTTGTAGAGGTTAACGGTTATAGTTAGTGTAGGGAGCTGTTGGCTCGCGTGGAATAAAGGGCTTGCCACCACCCTCCTACGCATTGTAATCCGGCCACCTGAATTTACGGCTTCAAAAGTCCCTTGACGACTTAGGACTAAGGTTTTAGGTATTAGCCGAACTGAATATTAATAGATCTTCTAAACTTCAAGGTTTTATTGCGCAAAAACATGAATGTTAAATAATTTGCATAAAGATAATTTGAATACTCATACTTCGTATCGTTTAAATTGAGTTATTTAGACATTTTCAATATGAATTAACATGTTGAATTGAATTGAATTGAATTGATTTTACTGTGCTATAAGACAGTACAGTGCGCACCAACAAGTGCATACACACATATATATATATATATATATATATATATATATATATATATATATATATATATATATATATATATATATATATATATATATATAATATAAAATATAATATAAGTTGAAAACAACATTTTATTCACAAAAATACATTCCAATCGAAATTTTGCGGAACATTTTTAATATTTAATAGGTATATGTACATATATTTACCAAATATAATTTAGCACAGAAAAATTTAAATATTTTCAAATATAGATGTGATTTCACTAATAAGTAAGTGGTTGAAGAGGATAAAGTCCCCCCCCCCCCCAGATGGGATCGCGCGGCATTGAGTGAGTGAGGGTGCAATAAGTAATTCTCACCCACAAAATAAGAAAACTAATATATAATTTTAAGGTGCTATAAATGTCGAGAAGGATAGTTAAAGTAAAAATAAAATAGTTAAAGATCCAAATGGGGACCGTGCCCTGAACAATTTTTAGATTATTAATTATTTTACAAAATAAAAAAAACCCCATCCATTTATCTTAACCCGTTATCATATAAAATAATTTGAAAATTGTCAAAATGTACGGTTTTGAAATGGTTCGTCAAAGTAAATAAAGGGGATAATTAAAATATTAATCTGAACAAATTAAAGAAAACAGATCATCGTTTTATCTAAAAAAAGCATGATACCAAAACGCTAAGGAAACTGATAAAAAATGAGATTAAATCCCCTTAACCGATTTCTATTATCGCGAGATTAAATAGATTAAATAGATGGCGAAGCTAATAGTTTCAACCCAATTCGTGGACGTGTAGAGGGTTTGGTCATAGACTAAGAAAGGTTTCACAAGGACATTTCGCGCACGAATTTAAAACCATGTAAAGTCTCAGCACGGGAGGGCGCCACGTATATCAAAATGCTGGTGCGAACCAAAGACTAGTGAAAGTTTACCAAAACACGTGACAGCATCGAAGGACTCAAATATTATTCTTATTAGCACGTGTTTTAGAAATCAGATGTGATACACGTGATGGGTTTGAAAACGTATATAGTTAATTAAAAATGAATTTGAATACAAATATGGATGACTCGGATACTAATATGCATGATTTGGAAAGTCTCTTCAATCATGGTATGTATTAAGTTAATAAATTAGATTTCAAGTACTAATTACTTTATATATCTATTGTTTCAGATTCTATGTCAAAATTTGAATTAAATAACGAACCAGAACGCACCCCTTGTTTTTCGGCATTTTCAACGTTTAAAAAAGAACTAAAAATAATAAAGGTCATACAATAAAATTCCAAAATGTGAGAAAAATTTAATTTACCTTTTCAGTTTATTGTTCAGGAATAAATTTCCTAAAATTATTAAATAATTCTAGTAAATATAACCATTTTCAAAATGAAAGTATGAAGAAGAGCATTGCAGACGAAATTCTGTTGAAATTCAAATGAAAATAATATGCACGTGATCACCACTTTCTTTAAAATCCGCTAGGCGCGCGGCCGTTCGCACCATTAACGAAGTCGGGGGGTCTCGCGCCGCCGGTTATAGAGGAAAAAGCTAAGGGGGGTCACAAGCAAAATGTCCTTGTGAAACCTTTCTTAGTCTAGGGTTTGGTGGAAGGTCTGATGGATGAAGAACTATCTTTTGTGATATGCCAGGACACACGAAGAACGACAATGCGACTGGACGATACTACAATGATAGTTAAAGCCCGTAGAAGTAAATTTACAATTTCGTCATCGGGGAACCCGTTGTAGCCAAAGATGGGCACTTGTTTTTCCTATCTATATTTTTACCTCTCAAAATCATTAAGATGGCGCCACTATCACTATCGCGATCAATTTTTTTAAAAACTCCACAACATTTCAATATCAATTTAAAATCAAAGATGAGTAACTTTTCTTTATCAACTTTCTTTCCTCTCAAAATTTTCATATAGCGCCACTATCACTATTACGATCAATTTTTCTATCAATATCCCAAAAAGTGTAAATATAAAATGAAAATAAAAAATGAGTACTTTCTATCCAATAGATTTTTACCTTTAAAAAATTTTGAGTAAACACCACTATCAATTAATATCAATTTTTATCTAATGGTTAAGTCTATATATCAAATCAAAATCAAATGAGTACTTTCTACCAGATCAATTTTGTTCCTTTCAAAAATCTTTACAAGGTACCTCTATTAAATTCCAATCAATTTTTCACTAAAGTCACTTAAGTTTCTATATCAAACCAAAATCAAATAGGCACTTTTTTCTCCGAATACCTTAAATAGAAATTTACAACCCTAATCCCTAATCCACCGGAATAATGTGAACTACGGTTTTGGTTTTGGTTTTAGTTTTACTTGGTCCACGGCCAACTTCGATGACGCGCTTAAGCGCGAACAGCGCGTCATCAAAGTTGGCCATGCCGAAAATAATTAATTGCACGCGAAATCACGTGACTCTCGTCAAAAGACATGTTTTAGAGGAAGCATGGACGAACTGCCGTATAAAAAAACAATGGTTTACCCCTCGCCCCTTTTACGTAAGCAGGAAAATGAAAAAGACTGTTAGCAATCAACTTTTTGACCGAGAGCCGAAGATTATATTAAATTCAAATCAATATTTTTACTTAGTTTTTCGAAACTTTCAAAAATTAAGTTTCACCTAACCTACAAAAATCAATCAACTTTTTTCTGTAGATGGCGACCTCTATCACTTTCAAATCAAATTTCACTTGACCTGTAAAAATGAATATATTTTCAATTTTTTTTCAATAGGTGTCAACACGTGTCCTATCCCATTAAAATCAAATTTTCGTAACGTTAAATATGCGGAATCACAAATCAATCAATTTGTTTACGGTATTCTGAAACCTTTCAAAATCAATTTTTCTTTGCATATAATTTTTTGTGTTAAAAATCATATCAAAATTGATAGAATTTTAAAGAAAATTTCTTAAATCGATCAAAAAAAGTATCAGATTCAAAAAAGATATGATAGTGCCCATCTTTGGTTGTAGCCATTAATCGTAACAACTCACCTTGAATCGCCAATGGGCACTTTTGCTAAAAAACCGCTCTCGTTCCTTTTTGAGCGGTAATTTTTTGCTTCTCTCTTTTCGCTCATTTTTAAGAGGTAAAATTTTCGCTCCTCTCATTTTGTAAAAAGATATTTTACCGCTCCATTTCGCTCAAAATGAAACAATCCTTCCAGCCACACGAGTGCCAGAAAAATTAAGTATTGTCTGGCGTTACCTAAGAGTATAATCACGCAAGTCTATAAGCCAAGGTTTTGTTTTAAAATTGTAATTACGACCATTGTGAACTTAAAAAGTGCACAAAAACAAGGTTAAAAAATTTATGGAGTCAGTAAATTTACTCGAGGATTCTTATTTCGAATTTCTTTCAAAAGTCACGTATCTCAACTTGCTTGATTCTTTCTCTAAGGTAGCCAAGTGTTCCACACCAAAAGCTTGACGTAATATTCATCTTTAAGACAAATTCATTGGAAATAAAGTCTACCAGAAATAACAATTCTTATAAAAGCATAAGAAACATAATAGCGATAAGTATGACACTTCCTATTCTTTTAATGCTAACTTACCGACCGAACCTTTTTTCAACACTAACATTCTCACCAAGTTACGACTTGGACTTGCACTCGATCTAAGTAGCGTGTTATCGTCCTTGATAGTAGTCCGGGTTGCCACAGTACCTTGAATTCCTGGAAAAGTCAGGGAATTTGAATATGGCTCTCAAAGTCAGGGTTGCCAAAGTACCTGGAATTCCTGGAAAAGTCAGGGAATTTGAATTTGGCTTTTAAAGTCCGGGTTGCCAAAGTACCTGGAATTCCTGGAAAAGCCAGGGAATTTGAATTTGGCTTTTAAAGTCCGGGTTGCCAAAGTACCTGGAATTCCTGGAAAAGTCAGGGAATTTGAATATGGCTCTTAAAGTCCGGGTTTCCACAGTAACGGGTTTTCCTGGAAAAAATGAATATGGCTCTCAACGTCAGGGAAAAGTCAAGGAATTTCATTTTCGTTGCTAATAAGTCAAGGAAATCTCTTCGAATGGCCAGGGAAAACCTAAAGTAAGGGAATTTTAATATGAAATGTGGCAACCCTGAGTAGTATATTTTCGCCTTTGGACACTAGGGGACTCTGTGCTGAGAATAAAACCTAGACTGCATAATAGTTCTGAAAATAATATTGGTAATTTTTTTCTACATACTTATGTTACTTATGATAAAAGTTAATTAAAAAATGTACGTTAATACCTCATTAAATTGTAACTAATTTGAATTAATATTTTTCCAATTTTAACTAAATAACGTATAAGCAGGAGATTTTTCCCTCGCATCTCGGAAACGTCCTTTTCATCTTTAAATTCAGCATTATCAAAAACATTTAAGCTTAATTTAGAATTGAATAATGAAATATAGTGCTCTAAATTCATAAAAGTATTTATATTAATATCACATTATCAAAGTATTATATTTAAATAAATATACAAAATTTCAACTGGAACTCCACGGTGAAAGATATTCTGTATGATAAAAAGAAAATAAATTATTAGTTAGAAAACCAATCAGTGCAAAATTTCATTTATTTGGTATTATCAAAGGTAGTGTTGTAAGTCGGAAAATTTTCCGAGCGGAAAATTTTCCGACTTACAAAATTACCGAAGCCTTTTTTCCCGAAAATTTTCCGTATTTTTCCGAAAAATATTAAAAACGTTTTCATTCCATGATTTGTCTAATATATTGTTTGCAAATTTAAATAAAGCGGCATTTTCACCTCATTTTTTCTAATCTAAAAGTAAAACTAAACCTATAGACTAGTTTAAACTGGTTGAAATGTAACACTATTAATGTTTTGTAGTATGTTTACTGATATTAGTCATTTTAAATCGATAAAAAGTTTAAAACATTAAAAACCCTTGAAAAGTAATTTATGTTTAAATTTTTTATTTTTCCGATTTGCGGAAAATTTTCCGCAATTCGGAAAATTTTACGGAAAATTTTCTGGAAATTTTTCCGCATTTTATTTTTCCGGAAAATTAACAACCCTAATCAACGGTCTATATCCATCTCTTAAAATAGAAGTCTCCATCGCCAAGTGCATTTATATGAATCTTCACAGGGCTTACGAAATTTTTTAAAACCATTTATAGTTATAGAAAGTCAGTCCATGTCTCAAGCGCCTAAAATTAGCGAAGTGGGGTATAGCGGAGCTGTTAGCACGTTCATCCCAGTTTGTGGAAGTGGGTGAAAACTCGGGCAACTCCTTCCGCGTTTAGTTTGCAAGTTCTCTCCCCACTAGTTAAAGAGGTTTCCCCCGAGCTCTTCGGTTTCCCCTTTCCATAAAATCTTGCAAGGGTTAATGGTATAATAGTAAGTGTAGGGAGCTGTTAGCATGAAGGGCTTTCCACCACCCTCCTACGCAGTTTAACCTGGCCAACTGATTTAAAGGTATTAAAAGTCTACACAGAAAAAAGGTGTTTAGATACTAAACAGTTTCTTAAACACCAAAATGCAACAGAATATTTATCATGTTTAAAAACGATCATGTTTAGGTGATAGTGGTGTTCAGCTTTGCAACATCATGCGTTTAGAAATTAAACGTGTTATTTGCTTCTCATATTTATCGTGTTTAGATAGAATACGTTTAGAGATTAACCATATTAAATGCTTTTGATTAGTTTCTAAACATGTTCAAAGGTTCGGGTGTTGTGGTTTAAGACATGTGTTAATTTGCCGTATACGCCACTCTTTGAGTAGCCGTATATTTGAGTTGTTTAATTACGATCTAAAATAACATTAATATTAATTGGCTACGAAATAATGACACCTACTGCCTATGGCCTATACTGTCGACTTCATATCTTTAACTGCCTGATAATATTTTAGCGATATTAATTTAAATTATATTTGTGTTAATACGGCCTTAACTCACATCAAAAGTAATGTTATTTTATTAATTTTTAGTAGTTCATGTTCAATTATTGATTTATATACATTAGTGTTATTTAATTAGTCTTAATTACCAATAACTTAAAATTATAAGATGATATAAGAACCCGGTCTATATTGTAGTTAACACTATTAATATAACGGTGGTTAACGAATATCTTTTTTAGAAAAATAGAAAACGAAATTAAACGAAATAAATAGACAACGCGAAATATATATTTAACTCGTAACGCAATATACACTTATTAAACATCAGTGTTTCGAATTATGTTTAAAAACATCAAAGTTTAATTTCTAAATATGACCTTTTACCAGCTGTTCTGGTTTGGAACACAACCGGAAAGTTCTTGGAAGATTGTTTGAGAAACTCGTATTATTTAAACAGATGTGTTTAAGGAAACAACACCAACTCTTAGCCGTGTTTAGCTTTCAAACATGTTTAGATGTTGAAAACCTAAACACCTTTTTTTCTGTGTATAGATGACTTAAGTGGTGCGGTATTTGTCTAGCTTATTATTACTATTAGCTGATAGTAGGATATATTTTACTCACTTCTGGTAAATTTACATGAGATGTTGAAGGTCAGGAATGGAATGAAAGTGAGTTTAAAACATATATCCGTGGCGGAATCCAATTGGATTACTGACTCCGTAACTGTTTCCGCGACGAATTTCGAAGAGCGGATATCCGTAGCCCATGTCCAGATGTCGGGGGTTAAAGCCCAAGCCACGGCCCGAACCGCGTGTGATGGGCCCAGCCAGGGCGCTGCAGAGGCAGGACACAATGACCAAAAGGGCAATCTGAATGTTTAAAAGAAAATAATTTATTAGATAATGCACTGAAAAACCAATTTTGTATTTAAGGGTGTTTGGAGTAAGTTGTTCAAAGTTGCATCAACTAATTTCACGTTTTTACCGCTTCGAGCGTTGTTGATTAACTTTTAAGGTGAAAACTGTGCAAAAACGTTCCACTTAGCTTAGTAATCAAGGGGTTCTTCGTTTTACCCTTTCCAAACAAATTGTTGAGGTTGGTGGTAAAAGTGAGTGTAGGGAACTGTTGGCTCGCGTGGCATGAAGAGCTTGCCACCACCCTCTTACGCTTTGTAACCCGGTCACCAGATTTAAAGGCATTGAAAGTCACTAGATGACTTGGGCATAAGTTGTTGCCTCGGGTATTAGTAATCAGCTAAGCTAATAACCAAAGAAACACAGGCCTAAGTCAACTAGTCATTGATGAAGCTAATTGCCAATTCCCGGGTTATTATTATTATTATTATTATTATTATTATTAGATGAATCGTTCAAAGAAAATTCGGTTACACTTACAAGTTAGGGGGAAAACTCCTATCGTACTATACTGATGTGCAGATCTTATTGAGTGTAAAATGAGGATTTGAAATTAAAGCAACTGTCGGCTCTATCATTGCCCCCTGTATTATGAAAAGGCCCCTGTTTTTAGAGATGGCCATGAATCTATCCGATTCTTCGAAAAAAAGCGACTTTAAGGGAGAAAGTGGTGCCATCTATTCATGGCAAAGGAGAGTAAAATTAAAAATAGATAAATGATAACTTAATCAGAGAGCCTTTGTAGAGTATTATATTTAGACAACTTATACTCTATTTAGTGAACTTTAACTTAAATTATGTATCCCATGTAAAACTATTAAAATTTATGTTATTAACCAACTTAGAAAGGATCGTTCAACCAACGCGAGGCGTATCTATAAGTAGCAAGCTTTTGGGTCAAAATGTACCTAATCTATCTTGTTTTGATAACGACGATAGTCATTGCTACCACCTTGGCTACCTCCAATTTTTAAAATACTTTATTTTACTCTCTTAAGGGGGAAGACTACAGTGGCCATTGTCTACTTTCGCGCTATTTCAAGCTGAACTCTTTTAAATTGGTATTTGAGCTTATAAAAGTAATATTTCAGTGTAAAACAGCCTCTTGTTTAGTGACTAAAATAATTTTGACAATTTTAAATTAAAAGTAATTAAGTTAGTACGTTTTAATTCGGACCCCCGGAGCTAAACAAGTTGGGCAAGCGCCCAAACTACCCTTTAGTTATGACCTCATATCTCGTTAAATTTTAATATTATAATTATCAAAATTATTTTAAACAATAGAAGGAAGGCTCAGCTCAATAAGAAAATTATAATTCAATTATGTAATTGTTAAAACAGAAACGTTCAGCTTGAACGAAAAAGAGGCTTTTACTGTATTCTTCCCCCTTAAAACTTTTAAATAAATTTTTCTCTTACCATTGATTTCATTTTGGTGTGATGAGGATTTGCGTCGCTTTGTAATTGTGCAAAAGGCAAAAGCTGACTGTGATTTGTTCGGCAAATGAGGTCCCTTTTATAGCCGATTTTTAATTAGGATGAAGATTGATTCCATACTGAGGGCGAAGCTACTTGGAAAGGAAACTCAAGCTCCAAGATTTAAGATTGAAGAAATCTTAAATCTTTTCGGAGTTCGAGTTTAATTTACAAGTAGATTTCCTCTCAGCGTGGAATTTTGCGCGTTTCAAAAAACTCTCTCAAAAATTAATTCGGTATCAGTAGATTTCCGTTATTTTGAAGTGATTTTCATTGTATTAGACAAGTCAATAAAACGGCCAGAAAACGTGTAAGAGGTGCAAACTGTACACACATAAGTACGTCTACACTTCTACAAGTTCCACCTACACGTTTTCGGGCGCAGGCTTAATATCATTGTTAATTTTTCTTTGCCACTGTGATCATTCGTAGGATCATAAGTCCATAATATACCCCTAAACTGTCCATGAACTGTTGAATATTCGTCTACAAATGCTAAGTATTATCATGTCTAACATAATCACTCAAAAGTACGCATCTGTAATATATTTCCAAAGAAAAGTTTTTATTGAGACCTTGTTTCAATAAGCGTATTAAAAAATTCTTATAATCTTTGCGCTATTAAAAAGGTTACCATGGAAATGAAATCACGTGATCGCGGGGCATAAGCTAGTCTATAGATTGTAAAAGTTAGAAATGCGCGAGAAATAGGCATATTTATAAAATAAGCTACGCTTGCTGAACTTGTTTTTATGTAGCTCATTCGTCACGAAATACGTAGAAGTTTAGTTCAGTTTATGCTTAAAAACAGGGTGCCTCGTCGAATTTTCTCCTATGTCCAGGGCTTTTCGTAGTAATACGTCATCGATACGTCACCCGTGACGCAGCAGCAACATCAAAACAAGAAGGTCAATTTATAATTACTTAATAGAAAGGCCTTTTCTACACTAACTTCCATTTCCCACCTGTAAAGCTGATGACACTGTTTTCGTCACGGAGCCGGAAATGACTTAATTTACGTCAAATCCCGTCAATAAAGATTCATTAGAGAAAATGCTTTTATGGCACACTTATGGGTGATTATGTTACATACGGTATTATAATAGAAAATCGTCTACTTAGCAGACGAAAGCCCAAATGTTTGTGAGCTTCTCGCGTTGCCCGCTATGTGGCTTTGCATTGATACGGCTAATTAAGGTTCCAAATTGTTTCGCTTGACCACAGAAAATATACCAGAGGTATAGCAACTCTAGCCAATGGTTTAGAATGTAAAGCTGAGGGTTTTCGTTGATTACTTCCGGCTAATTCTTTTCTTTATTTTTACAATTCTTGCTTTACCGTGGCTTTAAAATGCATCTCAAAGTTCTAAAGCCGATACTTCCGGTTATTATATATTTGATTATCCGAGTTGCTATTCCTTTCCTATATTTTCTGTTGTTAAAACAACGAATTTTAAGATTTTTACTGATTTATTAATTTTTTCTCGATGAAAAAGTGTTTAAAATTTTATCGAGTTCTCGAGGGAACTATCAAGATGTATTTATAAAACACAGCGGGAACTTGGGAAGATTAACACTTCAAATAACATTATGGATTTAATTAGATGCTTCTATGTCGAATTTAAGAACTGAATTTTTCTGATATTTTATATTTTTATCCCAATTGCGAAATTTGAAAAGTAATTATTATAATTATTTTAGCCATTTATACTTTCCTTTTAAAGTATGTCTAGATATGCTTAATTAATTCGACCCAGAATTATAATTGGGAAACAAATAAGAAAAATGTAATTAAAAAGAATAATTTATTATTCTCTGTTGGAAGGAAAAATTTACATTATTTTCTTGTTTTTGAAAAACGAGAAAACAAATCCGAATCATAAGGAAGGCTTCTGTTGGAAAGATTGAAAGGTGTCCTGCAAAAGAAAATGAATAGTTTGGAAAATTAGAAACCTTATCTTTAAATAGCTCGCTATAAACGATCTGAAGCGGGTTTTTATCCCATTAATGCTGATAAGTGAAGTAGCTATTCTGTTTAATCTATTGGTACAATTTCTACTATCAGCGCTTGGTTAGTAGTAGGAAGAACGTATTCATGTACCCAAGATTATGTGAGGGCAAATTTTTTAAACCCATCGTCAGATATTTTCTGGGGTTCGTCAACTTTTGATATTATTTAGATTTGATTATAGCTCAGACTCGATATTTGAATACATGGTCAAAAAGTAGACGAATTTTTGCTACGAGGTATGTCTGCTATTCACCCATATTTTAACGTACCTAAGTACATTGGTGATAGTAATTCTACGGTTTGAAATAAATAACCTATCATTTATAGACTGATTTAAAGAAAACTTGGTTATCTGGTTCATTGGCTAGAGTTTGCGTATTAGATGGATACTTTTCTAATAAAAGATATATGATATACTTCTGGTAAAAGTCAATGTTTAAATTCGAAAGCTATGCTGACTGTGAAAGGCTGCCGTAAGAGCTAAGAGTTGGGTATACTTACATTTTCATTGCGATTAAGCTCGTGGCTTAATAATAACGAAGACCGGCACCGTAAGCTCCGTATGGAGCGTAGGCGGATCGGAGACCAAGACCGTAACCGTAACCAGCTCCGTAGGCGAGTCCTTGTCCGTAAACTCCGTGTCCGATGGCGGCACCGTAGGCTAATGGGGCGGCACCGTAGGCCAATGGGGCGGCGATTGGAGCTAAAGTGAAACTTCACATTAACTACTTTTCTAAATAATTAATTAATTAATTAATTTACCGGCAGCGTAGGTGGTGGCGAGTGGAGCGTGGGCGTATCCCAAAGCTGGGGCAACGGCGACTCCGGCGTAGGCGCAAGCGGCCATGGCGAGGACAAGAACGGCAATCTGAAGGCGAAAGAAAACAAACGTTATAGCTCGTTGCTAGATAATGGGCCCGGGGCCCGGTAAAATATGAATTGCGGGCCCCAAGCGAATGGTTACTGGAGATAGCCACGCGATTCCTAGGTAGAACTTAGCAGAAGGGTCCGAACCCGGGCTTTCCCGGCTGCCCGGGTCCGGGAATTTTTACCGGTTTCCCCTTCTCTCGTCAGGCCTGGTCATGGATAGCTAAGGCTTAAACGCTTTATCAAGTCTAAAACTGGCCTGTACAAGTGTTCCCTATACAATATCCCGTTGTTCAGGGAGAAACCAACAACCAGGGCTTAGCCTACTAATGCCATCTGTAGCTAGGTTCTGTAGAAATGTCCATTAGCCTTAACGAAGGCGATCAAGGAGAAGGAAACCATCGAACCCTTTGGGTTAATTGTACATTATAATCGACCCATGATAGAAAGTTCTTAAATAAGGACGGTTTATTGGACATATTTCTACTTAATTAATCTAATTATTCAAAAAATAGGGGCTATAAACTTTCTTTTGGGACTATATGAAGTACCTGGTCTGGCAGTTAAGTTTAGAAAAACTAACTTCTAACAAGCGTTTTCTAACGAATTTATGCTGTCATTGAATCCCTTGCCATAAAGTTATTTATTTTTTATAAAAATTATCGGGAAGAAATTATTTACTTTGAAATGTCTCAACTAAATTTTCTTAAGAAAGTGGCACTTTTGAACGAATACTTTCAAATACCAGCATTCTAACTTAAGTAGAGGATAAAAATTTTAAATTTCTCGAAATATCATATATAATAAATAAATACTTACGAAGGATTTCATTTTGGAAGATTGGGTTGTTAGTTTCAGGAATAGACTGAATCTGATTTTTACCAGCACCAACGGGCTCCTTTTATACCCAAAATTCCCAGTACCGAAATTTCTCATTCCCCGCCTTTAACAGGGCATTTTCTCCAAATTTCGGATTTACCGAAATTTGCCATTATTAATACTCATTTCCGTCCCCGCCTTTTCCCAGCCTCCGCGACCTTTTTCCCGATTGGCTGCGAACGGAGGTAAACCCTTGAGTCGTTCCCCTAATTTTTTTCTACCGTAATCCACGCAACGTGCGCGCGTCAATTCCAAAATTTCCTTCTGGAACTTTCGATTTTCACCCCTCATTTCCATCATTTTTTTTGTGAACGTGTACCCCACCCTCGTTATAAAAAACCTTTCTACATTATATTAATATGTGGATAACGGTGTTTCTTACGACCTTGGCCTCTCTCGAATATGGTTACCCGTTTTATTTTATCATGTTTTTTTATTACTACGAATTGAGGTTTGAAACCTGGTATTTTTTTGTTTTAACAAATTCTTTTCTTTTTAAATTATATTGGTAATATGTAAGAAGAAAACCTTGGTTTGGATTTGTCACTAGTGAAATTAATTTTGATTTCGCCTTAAAGTTAAGATGGGTTTTTACCTACTCTTAATCAACTGATTAAAATGGGTTGAAATCCGGTTTTTTCTACCTTTTTTCGTTAAAGAGGAAAGTGACATTTTATTTTATTACGTTTTTCGCCACCAGGGTACCAGATTGGTTTCTTGTTTAATTTTGGGTGCTCTCGATATAGCTTTGTCCTGACTCTGAATTTTCATTGGAAACTAAACATTTGATAATATCTGAATACCTTTGACCCTTAAGGAATCATTTTGAGGTCAATTTCCAGGTATGGGGTAATTTCATGAGAGTAGTTGGTAGTGGTGTAAAATCATTAACTATTCGCTTACCAATTACTTCTACTACGTCATTAAAATATTAGTATTTTTATTAATATTATTGTAGAACACTAAATATAGTTTCTAAGCGACTATAATTACTTTTCTGTTATACAATTTGAGAATAAAATAACTTTTATTATTAGCACTCATATCATAACTAAAGTATTAAATAAATTATTTGTTTTGCTTTAGGGTTGGCGTTGGAATTTTCATCAATTTCTTAATAATTTACTTTTCAACTTATGCAAATAATTCAGTAAAACATTTAATTTGTTTATTATCTTTTCTCATAATTAAATAAAAATATATTAAGGTTTATTTTTGACACTCATTTCATTGTCTGAATAATTAAAACCAAACCTAACCCAAAAAGTTTAATTCTTAGTTTGAACATAATTACTTTTGGTAAGGTTTGGTTACAGTTATCAAAGTTGGCGCCAAAAATTTAGTTACAAAATACGTGGAAAATTTTCTAAAATCAAAAAATAATTTTTGTTGATCATTTTGTTTTCTTTCAATTAATTAAACAACGCATTTATAAAATTAATTTAAATATTCAAAATTACATCACGACTTAAAATTCAATGTACCCTCTTTTGTGTAAATTGAAGAAACTCCCTTTCTTCAAAAGACCATTTTTGGTGAATGTTTCAAGGGCTTTGAAGGGTCGCAACTGTGAGCTCCCAAGTCCATTGCCAAGAACCTTTCTTTAACAGGGGTATATTCCATTCTTTTGTTAAACTTCTTTATTTCTGGGCGAAATGTATGTAATTACGATCTTATCTGGGTCACTACGATTAGTACACAGTATAAACGAGCTTTAATCGTTATAGCTTTCACGTGACGTCATCGTGTCTATAGTGGAAGGCTATTGTAATCCCCCTTTCCCATATCACGCCCCGCCTTTGAGCGCTGATCGCCATCATGTACAAATTTCAAGTGAAACCGCGTATTAAATATTCTTTTGTCTATTAAATGTAGAGGTTAAGCGCCAGGCGTTACGAACGGGAACGCGTGGGCCTCCACAGGGTTTTGTCACACGTTTAGTCTATATAACTTGACAACGCTGTCACCGTATTATCGGATTGTCGAAATTTACAAATTATTTTTTTTTATATATTTTATATATAATTTAGTCCATTAGGTGACTATATTGCCTCAGGTAAGTCGGCTTAGCGCTGTGATGTTTTCGGTAGACTATGTAATTACCGTGCCTCGTTCTAAGACATATTAAACTGTGTGCTTTGATGGTAGACTGGGGGGGAATCTAAATGGGGATGCTAGGGACCAAATACAGGGCGTTTCAAAAGGTTATGCAAAAATGTTAAGGAGTTGTAGTATGCCTGTTTTTTCCCCATTTTCCTACGACGAGTGAAAAGAGCGCCAGAGAGCTTCGAAGTGCGGCCTACTAGCCCCTGGAAGTAGGCTGCAACCAACGACAAACCAAGCAGCGGGACTTTTAATAGTGTTTAAGTTTACTTTTTTACGCTGGTTGCCTCTTTTTGTTTACAAAGTCCTTTTTCACCTATCACACGAACCCAAACCTTAATGTTCGCATTTCCTTGTGGCTTGGTTTGTGCTTGTTGCAGCCTACTTCCAGGGGATAGTAGGCCACACTTTGAAGCTCTCTGGTGCACTTTCACTCGTCGTAGGAAAATGGGAAAATTAAAACGGTATACTTCTCATCTCACCCCCTACAACTCCTTCAAAGTTTTGCATAAACTCTTGAAACAACCTGTATACTTGGGTTTTATAAGATGGCGAAAAATGGTTGTAAAATAACGTAATTTTGATCCCGTAGGGTTGCTTATCACCCCCTACAATCTAAAAAGTATTCAAGGTTCCTAATTGAAAAAAAAACATTCACCTTAATTACTGAAAGGGACACTGAATCGTTTGAAAAATTAGGCCTGAATTTCAGCGTACTCTTCCCCTTCTGTATCTCGTGATAGCGAATACTAAAAATCATAATTTGGTACTTTTTCAGGTCCATTAGCTAAATTAGTTAAATTCGAACGATTCTGTAGACCTTTGTTGATTTTTATTATTTTAGTTTTGTTTCTATGGTAACGGTATTGATAAAATTCAAATATCTTATCTTTTTTGAAGAACTAAGCACACAAATCCCAATACAAGCAAATAAATGTTGACAATAAAATGAAATTCGTTAAAAATATATTTAGAAAAAGCTTCTAAAAATCGCGTTTAAAGATCTTTCGTCATTTCCGTAATATGTTAATTCTTGTTTTAATTTTTGTTATTCAAATTTACTGTTTTTTTGTTTTGAAATTGGGTGGGTCGGTTTTCGAAACTTTAAAAAGATAAGCTGAATAATAAATTATTTGAGGAGGAGTTCATTTGCATAATTTTCTGGGATTCCCTTTGAAATTCCCGGAAATGAAGCCTCGGTTGTACGTCGTATTAAACGCCGCCTTTTTTTCAATGTAATGTAATAAATTAAATTATATTTTATTGGGATAATATTTGCGGAAGAAACACAAACTTTGTTTCATAATTATCACTGTTCCATTTTTGGTTTTTATTGGTAATTGGATTTTAAGTACGAGCAGTCAAAACGTTTATAAATGTAGTAATAATATTATTATGATTAGTATTATAATTATTAGTATTATCAATGCCAATTTTAATTAATATTAATATTTAATTTCAGAGTTAGCATGGGTATTTTTTAATTGCTTTATAATAACTTTAGAAAAAACTAGCTGAACCCGGCAGACGTTAGGTATAGAAGTTGTTGGGCTGCAGCGCCATCTAGTGGCGAGTTATATCAAAATGGATGGCGCGAATAATTATCCGTGATCAAATATCTATGTATACCAATTTCCATGGCGATCGGTTGTACGGTATAGAAGTTGATGCGCTGCAGCGCCATCTAGTGGCGAGTTATAGCAAATTGGATGGCGCAAAAATATTATCCGTGATCAAATATTTATGTATACCAATTTTCGTGGTGATCGGTTGTACAGTATAGAAATTGATGCGGTGCAGCGCCATCTAGTGGTGAGTTAAAGTAAAATGGATAGCATAAAAACCTTATATATGAAAAAACACTTAGATGTGCCAATTTTCACGGTGATCTGTCAACCAAAGTTGGAGATTATCAATCTTATACATAATACCACCATCCATTTTTATATATATAGATTAGTTATATCTCTTATAACGGTTGTAAAGTTAGAATACTTCAAACTCTCTATAGAGTCTGAAGTAATTTTTATAATTCCTATAGAAAATGTTTGTAAGGATTGGTTTTCAAAGGATAACATTTCAAAAATTCTTCCGAAACTTTGTGTTTTGAAATAAATATTTTTCTGTGTTTAAAGAAAACCAATTTAATTATATTAAATAATCCGAATTAAAATTAAAACGGTTCTTAATGATAAAAATCCTTTTGGACTAATAGCTATTCTTATCGGCTACATCGTGCAATTTTTAATTTCATTGTTTATACTTTAATTTGCAAGAACCCACTGTCGTGTAGGTTTACCCTTGAATTTCTCATTTAACGAGGGTTCATTTTAACTATGGACCTAACTATCTCATTAAATCAACCATTGTCTGAAATTCCTCATCGTATATATGAAATTAGCCATGACGTCAAAGTGTGGTTACAGCTTTAAGGGTGTAGCCTGTTTCAACGGATAAATGAAGCCTTTATTAAACATGACAGATAGCAGGAATAAAGTAACTAATATTTGGGATTTATTTGAGATAATCGTTTTTATGGCTTCGAAAAGGGATAATGCAAATTTACTTATCTCTGAAAAGAAATTTCTGTTAATTTATCATAATTGTATAGTTATTTTATTACAGTATCTTGAATCATTTTTCCCGAAGCCAAACGTTACAATTTTAAGTTTGTTGTGAGATTATAAATTACAAAATTTCAAAATACAAAAAATGTACAATAATGAGATTTAAGTCGAATTTTCAATTGAAAATTTGAAAATGTAACATTTTCTCATAATAATCAATTTGAAGATAAGACATTTTATCAAAATTAAAATTTTGAAGATAATAAATTTACAAAAAATTAAAATTTTGTAACACTATATTTTCAAAATTTCACATTTTTAAAATATTTAATTTCCTCACAATTAAAGTTTAGAAAATACTAATGTTTCTTAAAATTGACACTTTTAAGATACAAAATTTTCTAAAAAAATTACATTTTGAAACCCTATATTTTCTAAATTTCACATTTTGAAAAGATTAAATTTCTTTAAAAATATTTAATTTCCTCACAATTAAAGTTTAGAAAATACTAATGTTTCTTAAAATTGACACTTTTAAGATACAAAATTTTCTAAAAAAATTACATTTTGAAACCCTATATTTTCTAAATTTCACATTTTGAAAAGATTAAATTTCTTTAAAATTAACGTTTGGAAGTTACAAAATGTTCTAAAAATTCACATTTTGAAGAAACTAAATTGCCTTAAAATTCACATTTTGAAAAGATAAAATTTCTTTAAAATTAACGTTTGGAAGTTACAAAATGTTCTAAAAATTCACATTTTGATGAAACTAAATTGCCTTAAAATTCACATTTTGAAGATATTAAATTTCCTCAAAATTAACGTTTGAGAGATACAAAATGTTCTAAAAATTCACATTTTGAAGAAACTAAATTGCCTTAAAATTCACATTTTTAAAAAAATAAGTTATCTTAAAATTCACATTTTGAAAAAAATAATTTGTATTAAAATTCATTTTTTGAAGAAAATATGCTGTCTTAAAATTCACATTTTGAAGATACAACCATTTTGTAGCGAAACAATTTTAATCGTGATATACCGTTAACTAGTGAATCTTGAGTATTTGTAAAACAGAATGAAATCTCTTATATTCGTGTTTGAACTTTTTAAAATGGGAGGGGAAGAGCGGGTCGTGAGAGACGACACGATGTACACGATCAACTTCACCTTGAAAAACTCTTCTTTTCTTTATATTCTGCAAATGAAGATTTCTTGGATAATTTTCTTTTTACGGGGCCCATTGATAAAGTGGATGAATTATGTGTCGTGGCGTGAATGCGTTTGAGGCTGAAAGGTGAAGGTGTTCTTCAGCACGTAGACCTGTTTCTTTCTTTCATTTTCTTTCGGGTAATTTGTTAAAGAATTGCAGAGTTGAATCAAGAATGAGATTGAATGAAGTGTCTTTCTTGGCAGTTATTGTTAAAATATAAAAATTGGTAATGGATACAAAGATTTATTTTCTAGTTAAGGAGTTTTGATAATATTTCTACCATTTTTTATTTTGTACTTTGGGATATCTAATGATTATGAAGAGACGATTTTTAATATTGCGTCCAATTCCCTCATTTAAAGTAAGTGGCTGCTCTATCATTGCCACCTGTATTATGAAAAGGCCTTGTTATTAGAGATGGCCATGTATCTATCAGATTCTTCGAAAAACGCGACTTTACTTCAGAGTGTGGTGCCATCTATTTATGGCAAAGGAAGCTAAAATTTAAAATATCCAAACGATAACGTCGTCAGAGAGCCATTGTAGAGTATTATTTTATTTAGTGGACTTTAACCTAAATTATATATCCCATTTAAAAATATTGTTTATAATTGCTGTTATTTATGTTATTGACCAATTTACAAACGAGCCAATCAACGCGAGGGGTACTTTGATGTCCCGCCCATTTGATCTCGACCCTAGCGACATCTATTAAAAAAGACCTACTTAACGTCGAGGCGCCACTTGCTTTAAACCACAAAATGTATTTCAATGGAGGAATAAGAAATGGGGAAAAAATAGGTTCTCAAAGACTTAAAATGCATAGAATATCTGAGCAAACTAAAATATTAAATGGTAATTAAATTTAATTAAGATTTCATTTATTTCAATATTAGCTAACTGATAAATGTAAAATATCCGTTAATTATACAAGAAAAATCCATTTTTTCAATAAAAATCTATAAATTCAGTAAAATAAAAAAATAGTGATTTGATTTTTATTAAAAAAATCTAAAAAGTGACAGGAGAAATTCGACCATGATGTTTATGGCATTGTAAATTACTGGCCGGGTTACAATGCGTAGGAGGGGGTGGCAAGCCCTTCATGCCACGTGAGCCAACAACTCCTTACAATAATTATTACCTTTAACCTCAATAAGTTTTTATGGGAAAGGGAAACTGAAGAACTCGGTAGAAAACCCCTTGAAGTGGTTTATTTATTTATATTCAAATAATAAAATAATTTAAGTGTACAATAAGTTATTTATTAATTTTTATCACACCAGAAATATAAACCTTTCTCTTTACAATAACTGGTTTTAGTTATCAAATATTTTTTTTTATTATTCAGTAAGTGGTTTATTTAATTTTATTCAAATAATAACATAAATTTACTGTACAATACGTGATTTATTTATTTTTATCATTCCAGAAATATAAACATTTTACTTTACAATTAGTGTTTTTTATTTCTCAAATAAAAACATTTTACTATTCAGTAAGTGCTTTATTTATTTTAAGCCCAAAACTAGAATTATTTTACTGTACAATAAGTCATTCTTTATTAAAAAAAAACATTTTCTAAAAGTTTATTTTTTATTTTTATTCCTAATATTAAATGGTTTACTACACGAAATTTGGTTTGTCTATTTTTATTAGTAAAATAAAATATTTTTATTTGTAAAACAACTTATTTATTTTTATTCCTAAAATAAAAATAAAGTTTAATTCCTAACTTCATTATTTAAAAACGAACAATGCTCGAGGTTAGTAACCTGGCAGAAATGAAATTGAATTAACCATGAACTCCGTATAAGAAAATCGTGAGCACACCTCGACTGACACGTCGAACAATTACAAAAGTTAACAATTACTTCAATAAAAATTCTCGCTTTTACGTCGCTGATTACACAAAAGTAATTTGGGTCGGTTAAAAGGAAAAAAATAATACTTCGAAACACCACTGCGGCCCCGGAAAGTATAACGATAAAATTTTAAAATTAATTTTATGCTTTTGAACTTTATTAATTTTACGACAAAATTCCGCGGTACGCTCTTATTACCCACATTTAAAAAAAGCTGATTTCGAATTTTTAAAATCTTTTTATTTTATTGAACGAGAACGAGTGAGCTATTACCAAAAGTATATAATACCTCTCATACGACAGAAGTGAAAGATAAACATATATCTTCGTAATTTGAGGAGAAACCGTTAAAGACTAAAATGAATCATTGGGAAAAAATGTCCAGTGCACTGGAAAAAATTACTCAATTTCTTTCTCTGTGGGGAATAATTCGTTATTAAAACTAATTAATTAATAATAAAATCTATATATATACTGATTTATCATCATATTTTATATGTTGTTATATTCGTATAATTATAGTATTTATAATAAATATAATTTATAAAATTATAGTTATATCATAATATTATAACTAAAGAATTTATAATTAGTATAATGAATAAAATGAAAGTTATGTAATTATACTATATTATGTAATTATACTATATTATATTATTATAACTATATATTATTATATTATTATAATATCATAGTATTATATTATTACATTATTACATTATTACATTATTATATTATTACATTATTACATTATTATACATTATTATATTATTATATTATTATATTATTATATTATTATATTATTATATTATTATATTATATTATATTATTATATTATAATTGGTATAGTATGTATAATTTATTGATATTATTATATTAAATATATTTAAATTGATTGTATAATTTAATCTAACTTGAATCTAACTTGAAAACCTTTCAATTCTATTAAAACGTTAGCTTACTTTAGCTTACTCGGGTTGTTTTACGGAAAGATAAAAATAATTTTAATTGAATTGAATTTATTTATGTCGGAAATTTCATACAATGTTCAATCCAATCAGAATGGGATATTTCTATGCAAAAAGAGTTGAACTAACGAATACTAACAAAACATAATTACCACTATAAGAAGCCGTAGAATACTAATTTACTTTTGATAGTATTTATTTCAAACTTCTCCTTATTATGAAATCTAGAGAATTTGAAATGTTCATTCTTGTGTGGCTGTAACAATAACGGTCGACTGTGAATAAGGCTTATAATTAAAATTTAGGAAAATCCAATCTCCTCTCCGATCGGAGTAATTAATCTTAATTGAAAAACACGTATTTTTCTTGGAAACTATGTGGCAGCCTTTTAATATTCCTAAGGAGCGTGCGCTGTCGTAACTGCGTTACGTATTTAAATTTCAGCCCCAATTTTAAGTTATTTCCTTATTATAATTTAACGATAATTTTGCGCGTTATAATTCATCACCTCTTTAGATTATCACACGCACCTATTTCATTTTTATTTTTATTAATTTTATTTTTATTTCGAAGTAAATTTGCTAAAATTAAATTTTTTTTTGTGGAATTGCATATTATGCCCGCTGTGATAAAGTTTTACTTTTTCTGAAAAAATCTTATTTAATTAAAATACATGAAACATTTTATGGTCGTTAGTGCTCGGCAGTCGATTAATTTTTATCCATGAATAAAATAAGCTCGGCTATATTTAAATAATATTTATTTAAATAACCAATAGTTGAATAAAAATTGTAAAATGTTTAAATAATCGAAAGTTAATAAGCCTATTATTTAAATAAAACAAACAATTATTTAAATAAATACCACTTTTATTCAAATAAATGCTTGGTTGCGTAAAAAACATAATTAAATAAGTTAAAATGATATCCTTTTTACCAACGTTTTTTAAATAAATCGGAAAATTTGTGGATAATGAATAAACAATTCCGAACACTAATGGTCGTCGAAAATGGTTTTTGATATTGTTAGAAATTAATTTAATCAGAAAATTATTTCCTTTGAAGCCTACTTTTCCGCTCACCAGATTAACAGTTTATCAATATTTAAATTGCGCTACTTCATTACGCAATTTTTCTTACAGCCTAGTGGTTTCTTAAATGGGAAGTTTAGTTTTAGATATTAATTGTACTTCAAAATGTTCCAGAAATTTACGACAACTGATTTTGCTTTGCAAACCTAAATTAACCAAATCCTAGATCCTATACGCATCTCGATTTTTTTTGGGATTGGTTTCGTTTTGAATAGAACAGTTCTTTTATGAAGATAAAACATAAAAACTATAACATGTGTTTTGGAATTTGTTCAGAGAAACTTTATAATTAAAACCTTAGTTTTAATTTTAATAAATCTTAAACTTGGCCAATATGACCTTTTTTACGTACATTTTTGTGACCCAGTGCCGGTGGAAGATAAATATTTGGTGGGGTACCAAAATAAAAATCCAGAGCAGCCCAAAGTAATCCGGGAAAATTATGTATTTGTAAGGCATATTTGCTAGTGATTTTCACGACAATAGATCAGTGTTTAGCAATAGTGAATCTAATTCAGTATTTAATTAAATCACTTTCTTAATTTATATAATTATATGAATATATTATTATAATATGTATAATATAATTATTATTTCTGAGGTTTTTGGAAATTTATAGACGAAAATGTGATTTATGAAATTTTTTGACGAGCAAATGGAGGGGTACAAATTCATTGATTGTACACTGGGTGAAAACTCGGAACATCTCCTTCTGCGTTGAGTTTGCAAGTTCTCTCCCCACTGGTGTAAGGAGTTTTCCCCCGAGCTCTTCGGTTTCCTCTTCCATAAACATTTGCTGAGGTTAACGGTAATAGTAAGTGTATAGGGAGCTGTTGGCTCGCGTGGCATGAAGGGCTTTCCATCACCCTCCTACGCATTGTAACCCGGCCATCTATTTTAAGGCATTATAAGTCGCTTGATGACTTAGGCCCAAGTTGGTGCCTTGGGTATTAGCCTAGCTGATTATTATTATTATTATTATTATTATTATCTAGGAGGGTACAATGTATCCTGTACCCCTATTTCGCCGCCACTGTTTGTCAAAATGGCTTCAGATAAATGGGTACAGTTTGTTTTGTTTATTAAAATAGGTAAATGAATTATCTGACCAGAGCAAATTTCCAATTTAGACCCTTAATTAGTCTCCATACTTATAGTGACTTATAAATTATGTTTGTCAATCATAAGTTTCCACGAGTAACTTATGTTATTTTTAATTTTTCTAAATTGGCGGTTGAGGTAGGAATTATTTAGAAGACGATGTTTCGAAACGTGTAGGATTTTATTTGCCTCTCGTTACCGACAATTTATTGAGCGTTACACACTCAATACAGCACCATGCTGAGGAACTCCTTTCCCCATCTGGTGGCTGAAAAGGTTACTAAACATTCACAAGGGTTTCCCCTTAATTTTATTTTATTTTTTACTTTATAAGTAGTTTATTATAATCTACAGTTTTTCTATTAGGCAAATTTGGTTCAGAAAATATAATGGTGCTTTTTGTACTCGAAATTTGTAATTTTTCGTTTAAATTAAATTCAACTAAGACGAAAGTTAAGCTATTGAGTAAACACGTATTTCAAATAATGCGATCATTATTTACATTTAAAATTTATAATATATGTAATATATACTATACATAATACATTATTAATAAATCTACGATAAAAAAGTAAATATGTATAATTTATTTTTAATTTTCGTTTAAAATAAGTCGAAAAAATTAAAAATTAAGAAACGCATTTGAAATCAATTATTTAATCATTATTATCCTGAACTATATATTCGTTATTGAAGTGTGATTATAAGAAGCGTGTCTAAACAAACTGGAATCGTGGAAAAGGTTTATAAATTATGCTTCACCAGCGTGACGAATGCAATCTTTGTTTTGATGATGTCTTTAGGGGAACCTGTCTTGAAGAAAGTATTCATTTCATACGCTACTCTGAAACGAGTTTCACTTTCATTCAAGAAGATTTAAATCAATCGAGTCGCCTCTTGAAAGAGGAAAACTTGAAAAAGAAAAAGGTAAATCAGGTTTTTACGCATTCTCAGCGCGCGCATAGCATTACCATTTTGATGTCTTGTAAATTACTTTCTACTGGATTCCTGAATACGTAATTTGTAACGCCTAACTCGTTAGAACTTACCAGGGAAATTGAAATTTTGTTTGTGTTTTGAGCTCAAATTTCAAAACGTAATGAGGTTTAGTAGAATTGTGAACGAGAACGTCTACAATATGTTTGCTGTAATTATTGATAATATGTAAATTTATAAAATTCAATTGTATATATATTTTTGTTAATCCGAAATAAATATTGGAAATTATTTAATATTTAATTTTTTTAATTTCCGATTCTGTAATGCATTCTAGTGTTCTAGTTAAAAAGTTTACAATATTTCAGCCGAAATATTTGACAATATGCAAATAAGTTAAAATTCAGTAGTTTTTATTATTTAGAAATATATTAAAAGTTAATTAACATTCAATGGTTTTAAACTTTCCAATACTGTAAAATCATTCTAGGGTTATCGTTAAAACGTTTACTATATTTCAGTTGACATATTTGGCCCAATGTAATTTAGTTAAAATTCAGGAGATTTTATTATTTCGAGATATATTGTAAATTAATTAATATTCAATGGTTTTAAACTTTCCAATACTGTAAAATCATTCTAGTTTCTTCGTTAAAAACGAATTTACGATATTTCAGTCGAAATATTTGGCAATATGCAAATTAATTAAAATTCAATGGTTTAAATTTTTATTATTCAGAACCATATATTGCAAGTTGATTTAAATTCAATGGGTTTTAACTTTCTAGTACTGTAAATTCATTCGTTTAAATGCCTACAATATTTTATCTGAAATTAATGAAAATATGCCAATTAAATAAATTCAATGGTTTTCATTTTTTTATAGTTTTATTCAGAAATATATATTACAAAACATGGTTTTGGATCTAATAGTTTTATTTAGCCTTGCTGACCGTAGTAGCTCGTGTATGGGTACCAAGGGTTATAGTAATAATTATTAGGGTAGTAATACCCGTAATCGTAGGAGTAGTAGCTAGATGGACCATAGCGACTTCTCCAATACCAGTTGCCCAGGGAATAAGTACTCGTTGCCCAGTTCAGTAGGCTTAGAAGAAATGCGAGCACGAGTATCTGGAATCAGAAATTAAAACGTTATTAAAATAATTGGCTTTAGTTCAAAAGATTCGTTGACAAGAATGGTAAGAATTCTATGTTCGGTTTTTATTTTACTTGCGAAAATGTTCAGAAATTTTGACGTTTGTTAGAAACATTGCTAAGTATTAAAGACCTTTTTCCCAAGAATTTAAGAATTGTTGACGTTTTTTTACTGAAAATGAAAAAAATAATTGAGATTTCGGTCAAAAATGGTAACAATTCTCGGTTTTTGGGCCCATGTGTTAAGAATTCTAAAATTTTAGTCAATGATAGTAAAATTTATAAACATTTATGGAAATAACGATATGATTTATGGATATTTTTTTCCAATAACGATAAGATTTATTGAAATTTGTTTACGAAAAATTGTATATATTGACCACTTTTCCAATAATGGTAATATTTATTGACAACTTTTTCCAATAATGGTAAGATTTATTGACATTCTTAGCAATAGTGGTAAGATTTATTGAAAATTTTTAAAATTATTTTAAGATTTATTGACCTTTTTTAAAATTATTTGGAGATTTATTGACATTTTTTCCAATTATTTGGAGATTTATTGACATTTTGGCTTTCTTACAAGAATGAACCAAGAACGCATTTATTTCAAGAAAAATGATTATGTTGAGAGTCTAGAGTTCAGCGTTTGGATAAAAATTAACCACTTATTTTATTTTTATCCATAAACTACAATTATCCGAAAATATAAATAATTTTTTTGCATGTTAAATCGTTGTTTATCCATGGATAACATCCACAAATAAACAGTTAACCAAAATATTTACGATTAATCGAAATTTTTTCAGTTAAATTATCGGTTACGCAGAGCTCTAGCTGAGACGATCCGAGGGTGTCATGGTCCATTTTGGCCGCGGCCCAAGAGGGGGGAATCGAAAACGTTACCGGCGTGTGCTTCAACCGCGTCGGAAAATGCATAGGCGCCGACAGAAAGTTTTCAAAGGAGGAAGGGGGGTCAATCTTCATATTTAGTAAAAAAGGGCAAGGACCTTCAAACCCTTATTAGTTAATTTCTCTAAAATATAAAAATTAGTGTTTGTTTGTGTGTATAGTTAAAGGGATTTTCCCCGAGTTCTTCGGTTTCCCCTTAAAAACTTGTAGAGGTAATAGTTAGTGTAGGGAGTTGTTGTCTCGCGTGGCACGAAGGACTTACCACCACCATCCTACGAATTGTAACCCGGCCACCTGTATTAATTAATGGCTTTAAAAGTCGCTCGATGACTTGGGCCTAAGGTGGTGCCTTGGGTGATAATTATTATTATTATTACCGGGCTGATTTAATTTTTAGAGTGGGATTTTTTTACTAAGATTTATCGGCTTTTGGCAAGAAATGTGTTCTTTAAAATTTTGATGATGAACAAAAGATTATAGATATGAAACGCAGAGGCCGGGATTTGGGAAAGTTCGTCTTACCTGTTTCATATTTGACGGAAGTTTGTCTTTTTCCTTGAAAACGTCGGGAAATGGGCAAAGAAATTGGATGCGGCGTGTTGTCCCCGCGTCGATTTCGATCGCATTCACTGTTATCCGCTCCACCGACACCTTTTGTTCAGCTTTTATTTACGTACAAGCTCTCTACGATCTTATGGTCAACAAGTCAAAAATAATACAATGACCAGTTCTGTGTATTCAACTGTGGACTAACGTTGTTATTTCGATAGACCTACATCCTGGTCTCCTACGACATTATTTGGTTGCTTTACTTGGAATTCTTAAAGCGCAATTACAGTTATTTTACACCAATCTGTTCCACGAACTAAAATTTGAATAATAGAAATATGCACTTAATGGATGAGACTCTTAACATTGATATTTCAAAAGTGTTAAGTAAACGCCACTGAATATACAGAAAAGGTTTTGAGATTTTTCAATTTAGAGTTTGAGGGTACATTTCTGAATTCTAGATTTTTTTAGCTTTTACTCTCTGAAAAAATATATTAAATCCTTCATTTTTACATAATAAAGTGAAACAAACCTTTTAATAAAGAATTATATAATTAGCGAATAAGTGGATTAGTCCATTATGAATGGACTAATCCACTTATTCGCTAATAGGTGGTTCCTTTTAACTTAACATTGGTAATAAAAAAGTGATCTATCGGTGGATTAAGACGCCAATTAATTAACTAGCTAGTGAAGATAGTTTATAAATTAACTAGCTAGTGAAAATCGTTTACAAATTAACTAGCTAGTGAAGATAGTTTACAAATTAACTAGCTAGTGAAGATAGTTTACAAATTAACTAGCTAGTGAAGATAGTTTACAACTTAACTAGCTAGTGAAGATAGTTTACAAATTAACTAGATAGTGAAGATAGTTTACAAATTAACTAGCTAGTGAAGATAGTTTACAAATTAACTAGCTAGTGAAAATAGTTTACAAATTAACTAGCTCTGAACAGATTACCTTTCTCTTTCGCTATTCTCGTTAAATAATTATATAAAAATTGTCATAATGTACGGTTTAAAGTTGCTTTAGATTTATTAAAACAATTAGAACTAAGGGGTTAATCACAGTTTAATCTTCACTAAAGATTTTCTTAATTATTTCAAAATCCAAACAGCAGAAAAATTAATCCAAAAATTATATGGTTACATTCACAGGGCTTCCCTTTAAAATGGAATTTAAAACTATCAAAATTAACTCAAATTCGAAATTTCTTAAGTTTGACTGTATTTTCACAGGAATCCATACCTCTACTTGTAATGCTTATCGCGGAAGATTTTCGTCTCGATGTGGCTGACGGTTTTGTTGACCTGACTATGTTAACTTAACAAACAACAACGTGAGAGGGGAGATTTTTTATCTCGTAGGTGGGGTTAAAGCCGTCAGAGTGATCTTACTATACGCGATACGGCAGGATTTGCATTCGAATTAGAGGTATAGATATCTGAATTTCATAATGAAGATAGTTTACAAATTAACTAGCTAGTGAAGATAGTTTACAAATTAACTAGATAGTGAAGATAGTTTACAAATTAACTAGCTATTGAATATAGTTTATAAATTAACTAGATAGTGAAGATAGTTTACAAATTATCTAGCTAGTGAAGATAGTTTACAAATTAACTAGATAGTGAAGATAGTTTACAAATTAACTAGCTAGTGAAGATAGTTAACAAACTAACTTGCTAGTGAAGATAGTTAACAAACTAACTTGCTAGTGAAGATAGTTTACAACTTAACTAGCTAGTGAAGATAGTTTACAAATTGTTTATATACTATTAAAGATAGTTTACAAATTAACTAGATAGTGAAGATAGTTTACAAATTAACTAGCTAGTGAAGATAGTTAACAAACTAACTTGCTAGTGAAGATAGTTTACAACTTAACTAGCTAGTGAAGATAGTTTACAAATTGTTTATATACTATTAAAGATAGTTTACAAATTAACTAGATAGTGAAGATAGTTTACAATTTAACTAGATAGTGAATATAGTATTCTAATTAGCTAGATTTTGAAGAAATAGTTGGCTACGTAGGGAAGAGCATAATGAAAATCCCTTTCTAAAGCTTCATTGCAGATATGATATATCTATCTATCCTTGTCTCTACTTCAAACTACGTTTTGTTGGTTCAACATATGATATTGAGCAAGTTTAATAGAACAACATTATTAGAAGCTCGGTTTTGAATTTTAGCAACTAGAGATTTTATTTCATAATCGTAAATTACAAAAGTATATTTTGAAAAATGCATCGACTGGTTTTTAAGAATTGCGAAGGTTATTTTATAATTAAAATTTACATAATCCTTGAAAGTGTTAAACATAATTGGGCGTGATTCTAGATGAAACTGTAAATGGGTGTTGTCATGGGCTCGATCCGTATCTAGCCAATGGGAAAACTAAAGACGTTTTCACACGAGCCAACTTTTCATATCAAAATGCTGAGTCGGCAAAAATGGATCAGTGATCCATTTTTTTCTCGCGTACTTTTTTGGTGGATCAACTCATCGAACTTTTATTCACACGAACCAACTAGTTGACTCATCTAGTTGGATCAAAAAGTTGGCTCGTGTGAAAAGCCCTTAAGAACTTAAACCCTTAAATATACCCAATTATTTCGCCAAGAAATGTATGCTTACGAAGAAATACCAGTGACAACTTGAATTTGTTTTTGTAAAAACAAAAAGGTTTTTATTATTATTTACAGTTTGAAAGATTTTGGTTTCTTGATGTCATTGGCACATTGTTCTTCTCCTCCGACTTTGTGACCAGTAGAGTAGAGATGATTTTATGAGTTATCGGAAGAACGAAAAGTATGTAGAAGGTCATCAGTTCAGTCAGTCAGTTAAATCGTGTCTGAAATATTCATTGAAAAAAATTAATTTTCGAATTAAGTAACGCTTTTTGGACAAATGGTTGAACTAGGACTCTCTAGGAGTGTCAAATTAGAAAAGCTGCCACTGAGTTGACTAGCGCCGAAGTGAAAACCAGCAACATAAAATTTCCACAAGCCGATCCCTCGATCTGCTTAGGTTGGTGAAAATATACTAGAGATTCAACCTACTGACAATTTCAGTCTTAGTAGAATAAATTTTGTCATATCTCCATATCTAGAATCGTTGTTGAACCACCACTAAGCAGACGCTTTGGTAATAGTTCAGCAATGAATCTAGGAATCACCCGCTAGTCGCCATGACAGGCATTGAGATCGGCTCATGGTTGGCTGCATTTCCAGTTGAGTGGTAAAGGTAATTTGTGAAGATGGTACTCACCAGGGTCTAATAATATCTGAGTCCGGTTCCGTAACCATAAGCTCCGCTGGAGTATACGCTTGGGCGGGCATAGGCGGCGGCACCGTAGTATCCGCCGGCTCCGTAGTAAGCGGATGGGTAGGCAGCGCTACCGTAGTAGCTGCTGACGTATTGGGACATGGCGGAGGCCACGAGGGCGAAGATAACGAGAGCAAACTACGGAAAGGAAAATAAATTAAAATTAATGTTAATAAGTACCGCTTTCCTCAGGCTAGCTTCAATTCTCAAAAACGGTAGAATCAGTTGCTCGAATTTCAAATCGTGTTGCAAACTTTGGAATTGCGTTGGTCCGAATATTAAAATTAAATTGCTTTCAAATTAAAAATCTCAATGACCCTTGGGTGTCAATTGTTCGAATTTAAAAACCTATTTATTTTCACATAAGTAACCCTATCAATTTAAAAAAAGTAATACAATTGGTCAAAGATATCAATATGTATTAATGGATTTTCAAATTTAACTGGTTGAAGTTTTGGGGCCTGTTCAATTCCCTTGAACAAAGTCAACTGAATATTTTCAAAGAGCAATTTATTCTAAATAAGAATTTTTACTTTTCTGAATATAGTTTTATTATAAATTACTTCAATAAATGTAGTCTAATAATCCGTCTAGCTTAGAGTTTCATTTCTGATATAATAAAATAGTTGATTTACTTATATTTTAATGAACATATAGTAAATCCCAAAATTTTCGCAAACGTCTTAAAATTTTCGAGTTCCCAAATTTGAACTACGAACTGAGAAGTTTCTACTAACATTTAAATCGCGGGATTGGAAAAATTCGATACTTACGATGGCCTTCATTGTAGATGATTTGAGATTGTCGTCTTCGAGTCAAAGATAACTATGCCTATCGGTGGATCAGAGCCCGGTATTTATACTGTTGCTGCTCGATGGATTAAAAACCGAGAACCAATACGAATGGAAGGGGTGTTTTTTGAAAGGTTTTTTCATACAATATATTAATAATTGTCGATTACGCGAGGGAAGATGCAGCGATGCTACGCTGTTTTTCCCCTAAATTTCAGGGTGTGGCCCATTGGCCTTCGACTCAACACTCGCTGTCCACGAGTTATCTTTCAACGTTTACGCCAGACAAGCGGGAGCTGTTAAGTCTACAAGTGTCGTTTTTTTGCACAGCCCGCAAACTGCTGTTTTGCATATATTATTTTCCTTCGACTTTTTCTGACGTATTTTAGGTATTTCTCGCTTAATGACCCTGTAAACTATTAGCTATAGGCGTTATTCTTTCATTAACCACTGATGTGAATATTTTTTTATTCGGAATATTGCTGACTGTACGTTTTTTTTCGAAATACTTGACGTTATTTGATGAATATTAAAACTGAGTTGGGAGAATATGGTAATCTATAGCAAGAACTCATAGTATGTAAGCGAAGAACTTATAAGTCTAGATTTGCTTATTTTTAAATAACCTCGACCATAGACAAATCTACACAAGAAATTGTCCACATGGCTTTTCACAGAACAATGTCCTCGACATTGTTTTCCACAAAACAATATATTCAACATTGTTTTCCGCAGAACAATATCCTCGACATTGTTTTCTGCAGAACATTATCCTCGACATTGTTTTCCACAAAACAATATCCTCGACATTGTTTTCCGCAGAACATTATCCTCGACATTGTTTTCCGCGGAACAATATCCTCGACATTGTTTTCCGCAGAACATTATCCTCGACATTGTTTTCCACAAAACAATATCCTCGACATTGTTTTCCGCAGAACATTATCCTCGACATTGTTTTCCGCAGAACATTATCCTCGACATTGTTTTCCGCAGAACAATATCCTCGACCTGGTTTTCCACAAAACAATATCCTCGACATTGTTTTCCACAGAACCTAGCTGATTATTATCAAGCTGAAATTCATATATTTGTATGTGAAATTGGAAAATTCCAAGAAATAATGGAATATTTTCAGTAAATATTTAAACATTTGAAATATAAATTGAAATATTTCATACATAAATTAGAATATTTCTTACAGAAATCAGAATATTTCTTACAGAAATCAGAATATTTCTTACAGAAATTAGAATATTTCTTACAGAAATTAGAATATTTCTTACAGAAATTAGAATATTTCTTGCAGAAATTAGTATATTTCTTACAGAAATTAGAATATTTCTTACTGAAATTAGAATATTTCTTACAGAAATTAGAATATTTCTTACAGAAATTAGAATATTTCTTGCAGAAATTAGAATAATTCTTACATAAATTAGAATATTTCTTACATAAATTAGAATATTTCTTACATAAATTAGAATATTTCTTATGGAAATTAGAATATTTCTTACGGAAATTAGAATATTTCTTACGGAAATTAGAATATTTCTTACGGAAATTAGAATATTTCTTACGGAAATTAGAATATTTCTTACGGAAATTAGAATATTTCTTACGGAAATTAGAATATTTTTTACGGAAATTAGAATATTTTTTACGGAAATTAGAATATTTCTTACGGAAATTAGAATATTTTTTACGGAAATTAGAATATTTTTTACGGAAATTAGAATATTTCTTACAGAAATTAGAATATTTCTTACAGAAATTGAAATAATTTCAAACAGAAAATGACATAAATCAAACAGAAAATGACATAAATCAAACAGAAAGTGAAATATTTCATACATAAATTAGAATATTTCTTACAGAAATTGAAATAATTTCAAACAGAAAGTGAAATATTTCCAACAAAAATTTAAAAATTATTAAATGAAAATGGTGAAATATTCAGTGTCGGAAATGTGTTCAAGAATTGATTCACAGAACATTTCTTTTAAACGTTATACTCGATTGTAATGTTTAATAGGTTTATTCTTAGCGCTTAATTTCGTAAGCCATCTGTTAGTTGACTTTCATTGATTTTCGCTTTTTGTTTTAGTTTGCTTTGTTAATACTTTGCGAATTAACAAATGTTTTAAAGATTCCGTCAAGAAGTAGGCAACTCTGGTGGCAACAAAGTTGAGCTAGAATTGGGGAATTGACTTTTGAGTCACCGAGATTTGTCTTTACTTTTTATATTTATGCAGATAAGTGAATAACTTCATTTGTTTATAGCAGAAAAAGTTATCAATTATTTTAATTCATGAGAAATGGCCCCCTTATTATTTAAAGACATCCCTGGATAAGTGTGTTGTGTTCCCTCACTCTCTTAATATTTCAAGGTTAATGATGAGCTCTTTTTAAGTTTAATATTTAAACATATTCAATTTTTATTACCTTTAATTACCTTCATGTACATTTGGACAGAAAAACGTCCCAAGGGATATATGAATATGGTCGTCCGTCGGTGGTCCTCCGTTAGTTTATTATACAGTTAAAATAATAAATTTTGTACACCTGATTACGGATTTTTGAAAAACATGTTTCGGTTTTCCGCAATTTCTTATAATGTTTCGGTAATTTCTACCGATTTCTTGAAGTTTCCCTTATTTCATTTCTTGCTATTTTTCATTTTTTTTTAAATTATTTCCCATAGTTTTCTACGATCTGTACACCTGATTAGCTAAGTAATTTCTCATGACCTGCTACATTTTCCAGACCTGATTAGCTAAGTAATTTCTCATGACCTGCTACATTTTCCAGACCTGATTAGCTAAGTAATTTCTCGTGATTTGCTACGATTTGTACACCTGATTAGCTAAGTTATTTCTGGTGATCTGCTAAGAAATTTATCATGATTTACTAAGTAATTTCTCATGATTTGCTAAGTAATTTCTCATGATTTGCTAAGTAATTTCTCATGATTTGCTAAGTAATTTCTCATGATTTGCTAAGTAATTTATCCTGATTTGCTACGTTTTGTACACCTGATTACACTGTTAGAAATAACGGTTTTATTTTAGACCTCTAAATTGGTTAAAACTTTTTTCAATATTTACGACCAATCAGGGTATTGCCCCAGAACATATTTAAGCCTTCTACTCTGCAAATTCAGGCCTTTTGGTGGAGTGCTTAAGTACTTAATTTACACTTTTCAATCCATTTTACTTCACAAACAGTAAGAAGTTAGACTTTTTAAACTCTATTTTAAGTCCTTAATTTTTTAAATTATTTATTATGTTAGCCATTACCATGGCCAAATGAAACTGGTTTTCGCCCAGGAGCAATAGCCCAATGGGCATCCCTGAATACGTGGAACAAAGGGGTTTTCAATACGTAAAATATCATTTAAGTATTTCGGTATTTGATTTAGATATAACAAAAACTCTTCGACGCCCGATTTGGGTACCTATAGTCTGACGCCTTAATCAATATCCCCTATATTTAATATCTGTAGACAAGCTTTTAAAGACTTAAATATTGTTAAATATTTCAGGTGATAAGAATTTCTTCGCATTGTGTTTTTTTAAAGGAAATATTAAAAAATGGAAATTACGAAGCATTCAAATACAAGTCTTGAAATGTTTCGAAATAAATTAAAAATCTAAATTTAGCCGTTTTATAAACCTTTATTTTTAACAGTGTATTTAGGTGGTTTCTCTTACTTACGATTTGCACACTTGTTTAGTTAGAGGAACTCTCATACTTATCTGCTGTTTGTACACCTGATTATTTAAGTGATTTCTCGTAATTATTTACGATTTGTACACCTGTTTATTTAAATGACTTCTCATGCTTATCTGCTATTTGTACACATGATTAGTTAAGTGATTTCTCGTCATTTTTTACGATTTGTGCACTTGTTTAGTTAAGTGATTTCTCACGAATTTCTACTATTTGTACACATGTTTAGATTAGTGACTTCCCCTTGTGGGTGTATCTTCTAACAACGTTCAAACGGATTGCATTCCATTTTGTTAAAATATGTTTGTAGTTTGAACTTAAACTTTTGCCTAAAGGAAAATGGGAAATTTTTCCTCATTCCCAAAATCGATAATTTTTAGGACCGACTATTACGTGTTTTGCCATTGCTCGAGCATTTGAAACCCCTTTTCACGATGTTTCGAATTTTCACGATGTTTTGAGTTTTCACGATGTTTTGAGTTTTCACGATGTTTTGAGTTTTCACGATGTTTTGAGTTTTCACGATGTTTTGAGTTTTCACGATGTTTCGAATTTTCACGATGTTTTGAGTTTTCACGATGTTTTGAGTTTTCACGATGTTTCGAATTTTCACGATGTTTCGAATTTTCACGATGTTTTGAGTTTTCACGATGTTTTGAGTTTTCACGATGTTTTGAGTTTTCACGATGTTTTGAGTTTTCACGATGTTTTCAGTTTTCACGATGTTTTGAGTTTTCACGATGTTTTGAGTTTTCACGATGTTTTGAGTTTTCACGATGTTTTGAGTTTTTACGATGCCCATGCATTTTAACAACGTTCCCACGTTTTACATCACGAAATTTGTACACGCGATGTACACGCGTTTTCGGGAGATTCATTATTAGACATTTAATGAACTTGGCGTGTTTTCATGAATCATGTCCATAGCTTTATTTCGTGTATTGTTTGATTTGGAAAAGAAACGACGTTCAATCATTTTTCCGAGACATTTTGACAAGACTGTGAACATTGCGGTCTTTTTGGATTTTGTGCATTTTGAAATCGTATTAAATTGGTCTAATCCCGTAAAAATTTTGTTAACGCGTTAGTGGAAATTGGATGGAAACCCAGAATATTAGGAAATTTTTGACATCTTGAAAACATTGTGAAATCGTATGAGCTTTGCAAAAAACCGTTAAAAGTAAAATCACTTAAAAATTTAGAAATTGCGAGTAACATCCGCGAAAATTGAAAAGGGGGGATATTCGTGACATTTGTCAATCCCTAAGCGTGTTAAAAAGGTTTAATAATTCTGAAAGGTTTTAAAATTGTGAAAACTTGTGGCTTTCGTGTGAGCACAATGGAGCAAAATAAAGTGATATTTTTGTGGACAAATACTCTTTTTCTGAATTTCTTTCTGAGACCAAATTCATTATAACATTTTCTTTAATTTGATTTAACTGAATTCAAGCTAATTATATTTTTTAGATTCATTTTATAAATTTCCCTACGTTATTTGAATTTAAAAGTTAAATTGTTTTAAGTGAACATAGCATTTCCTTTCAGTGGTATAGGCTTAATTTCAATGTAACTAAACAGAAAAATGAAACGGTATTAGTTTTGTAAACAAAACCATTTTTTTTATTATGTACAGTTTGATGTAAGTTCCGAATTAGTTTTCCATAGAAAAGATGTTATTTTTTGAATGATTTCGGAAAGATGGAGACATTTTCGTTTTGATGGAGGAAGTCGGATTTCTGCCAAATAAACGGTGAAAGAAATCTTTAGTATTTATGATCGGAATGCCCATGATAGTAATTGTGAAAGTTAATTACCAGTTCCTTAAACGTATCTGTATGGGGAGTAAGCGCCAACACCATAATAGCCAGTACCATAAACAGATGGACGAACAACACTGGCGACTCCTTGAGCTCCGTAGTAAGATCCGTATTGTCCTACTCCGTAGGTAGAGACGGCTGCGGAAATTGCGCTTAGATTACCACTTAAATCATTCAGTTGAATTTAATTATTTATTATTACCAGCTGGGTAGGCAGCGCCACCGTAGTAGCTGCTGGCGTATTGGGACATGGCGGAGGCCACGAGGGCGAAGATAACGAGAGCAAACTGAAACAAAAGAGAAAAGAAAACACCCTATTGTTAAAAATACCTGATATTTTTCAGGTTTGGTAAAGACTATTTTATCAGGAGTAGCTTTAGAATACTAGTGATTTTATTACACTTTTGAAAAATTTCTTAACATAAATTTTTAACTTCTATTGTCTTTAGAAAATTGGTAGTTAAGTAAGTATTTCTACTGTTTAGTTTTATCTACTAAAGGTTGTAAAAGCGGTTAATCCCTTATAACTTAGTTTACTACCCTTAGAACTTAGTTAAACATCATTTGATTTAAACTTACCGCCCTTTGAACATAGCTAACTACTCAAAGAATTTAGCTAACCACACTTTTAATTTAGTTAAACATCATTTGATCTTAACTTACCACCCTTTGAACATAGCTAACTACTCAAAGAATTTAGCTAACCTTACTTTTAATTTAGTTAAACATTATTTGATCTTAACTTACCGCCCTTTGAACATAGCTAACTGCTCAAAGAATTTAGCTAACCACAGATAGAAGTTAGCTAACGAAATGGATTGACTACTTCGACGGAAAATGTCCGTTGCTTTTAATAGTTGAAACAAAATGAAATTTCTACTTACGATGGCCTTCATTGTAGATGAGTTTAAGATTGTCGTCTTTGAGTCAAAGATAACTGTATCTGTTGGTGGATCGGACCCCGGTATTTATACCATTTCTGGCCAACGGTTCCCAAAGCAATCGTCCAATACGATTCGAACATTTTTTTCTCGAATGCTTTAATTATAAGATCTTTTCTGGAAAAAGGGGATGAGTCGACGGTTATAAGCGCCGCTCTTCGGATAATTTATCCTCTCACTCCTTTCGCTTGGGTGTGGTCGTGCACAATGACCTTGAGAATCTTCGGTCTCTTCCACGAGCTTCAGCCCGTTTCAATGCGCCAGTTCCACTTGGAAAGGCGGGCTTCTCGCGTTGGTGAACGCTGACTTTCGATAACCTTGAAATCTGGGCGCGTAAAAGGTCGCAAAGTTACATCAGTCTACCCGGATTCTTACGTAATACCGTTTTAACATTTACCCTTAACCGTCTTACTGACTTTAATCGTAGGGTTTAATCTGAAACTTAATGCGTATCCTTATGTTTGAATAGTACTCTGTTAACGTACTTTCAACAGAGATATACTAACCGTTATTTGTTCTGATAACACTTAGACCAAATGAACTTATTTATTTAATAATCTGACTATGAAAGTTAGCTGATTAGATTAATGTACAAGTTTCTATACTTTCATATCTTTGTGTGGTGTATTTTGGTAAATTTTAAGCTGTTAAGATATCTGTACCTATTTTTCATTTACCGTATCTAATCAGATAAAATATGTTAGCCTTATTTGAATATATAAACTGAATTGCTTTTAAACTTGAAAATTCGATAATCAAACAAGAGCTATCTTATGCAGATATTAAAATAATATTATGTGTTCTTTTAAGTAAATAATAAATATATTTAGATTTTTTTAAATTTTGGTTAAAGTGACTTTTTTAAAAATAATTATGTCACGAGAAGTAAACGTAACATTTATTTTTTATCTGAAATCTTGGATAAAAAAACGTATAATTTCAGTTAAAGAAAACGGAAGAATTTAGATTTTGATCTTTTTTAATACTATGTTGTAATAAAGCTGCTAGTTGTCATCTGCAGATAGTTAAAAAATTGGGTTAATCTGATATTAATACATTTAAAAAATCTAGGTTGTTTAGCAATAGACACCCCTTTTAAATATGGAGTTTTGGTAGATTACCAATAAAAGTTTGTTTTAAAATTTCATATAAAATGTTAATTTTGTCTATAAGTATTTTCAGGGCTTATTAGGTGCTACTGTGAAGAAAATCAAAAGGTCAAAAGAAGTATATGTTTATGATGAGCTAAATAAAATGTATTGGTTTTAATCGGTAAAATCTCGGTATCGTTTTAACATCGATAAAATCACAGTATTAGTTTAATACCGATAAATTTGAGGTATCGATTTAATATCGCAAAAAATTGTGCTATTGGTAAACTCGTGATATCGTATTGATATTCATAAAATCATGACATCGTATTGCTATTCGTAAAATCATAATAACAGTTTAATATCTGTAATATCGTGATAAAAGTTTGATATCTGAAATATCGAGATATCAGTTTGATATCTGTAATATCGCGATATCAGGTTAATATCTGTAATATCGTGACATCAGTTTAATATCTGTAATATCGTGATATCAGTTTAATAGCTGTAATATCGTGATAACAGTTTGATATCTGTAATATCATGATATCAGTTTGATATCTGTAATATCATGATATCAGTTTAATATCTGTAATATCGTGATATCAGTTTAATATCTGTAATATCGTGTTAACAGTTTAATATCTGTAATATCGTGTTAACAGTTTAATATCTGTAATATCGTGATAACAGTTTAATATCTGTAATATCGTGATAACAGTTTAATATCTGTAATATCGTGATAACAGTTTAATATCTGTAATATCGTGATATTAGTTTAATATCTGTATTATCGTGATATCAGTTAAATATCTGTAATATCGTGATATTGGTTTAATAATGGATAAAATACAGTATCGATTTAATGACAGCAAGCTATGATATCGGTTTAAGATCGATATAATTATGATATTGGTTTAATAATGGATAAAATACAGTATCGATTTAATGACAGCAAGCTATGATATCGGTTTAAGATCGATATAATTATGATATTGGTTTAATAACGATCTAATTATATCAGTTTAATACAGATAAAATTATTATATCAGTTTAATATCGATACAATAGTGATATCAGTTTAATACAGATAAAATTATTATATCAGTTTAATATCGATGCAATAGTGATATCAGTTTAATATCGATGCAATAGTGATATCAGTTTAATATCGATAAAAATATGATATTCATACAATAGTTTCTTTTGAAATTCTTGAAACTTTTAATTGTGAATATTTTATACGAGATATCAAGTCATTTTCAGCTAGGCAGATCTAGTCTTAAAACGAGATCACTTATCACAGATACCGCGATAGTCTCAAAGTTCAACAAATCCATTTTAATTTTGAACAAGTTTGTAGTTTTTGACATAAATAGGGCACATTCTCGAGTCTTTCAGGGTATATGTAGTCGACAGAAAGATATAAATTAATCTGTTTAATCTTGCCAATTGGTGAAAAATTAATTATAAACTTACCACGATTCAAAACTCTTGCAATATTAAAGTGGTGGTTGAATGTATTTTACAACTTTCCTTTCTCATACACATATCGTTTCTAACCCTTCTATTTAATGGTATAATAGTTACATCAGCGATTTTAGAATTTTGAAACGCAAAACGTTTCTTTCCTTGAGGGTTCAAATCTAATTGATTTTTCAAAGTTATAACTTGTAAGAAATACCATGGCTGTTGACGAGAGGCATTTACAGAAAAACACCTCGGTGTTCCCAAGGGGTTGAATTTTAGGGGATAATCCTGGATTTGGGAACTTAATGCTAATGTTAAATAATTAACCATAGCTCAGGGCCCCAAGAAAGCGATTAATGATGGAGATAAACTTGGGAAAATGGCCACCGGGCTGAAAGGGCCCTGATAATTTATACTCTCTCTCTTGACGGGCCTGAAAGGCTTAATTTAGCCAATCGAATACTATTTTGAAAATTTAGCAAAATTATAGTTTGTAGGCTAGCCTTATGACAAAAAGGAATCATCCATGTATAGCCAATTACAATCGACGACTTTTAACACGTAACTATTTAATTCACGTCAGAATGATATTCTAGTTGCTTACGACCAGTGTTCAGCGATTTGGTATCTCGATATTAGATATAAGTTAACAGATAAATAGATAATAGTAAATATAGCAAAAGAATCAACGATATCTACAACAATGAATCAAAAGTTATAATTTATCTGATCCGTATAAATACAAGTATATCTAAACAGTCTATATAATTTCGATACATATTTAAATAAGTATTCGGTAATAAGGTATTACATTATTTACCTTTCAACTACAAAAGTTATATTTCAGAATTTGATCATTTTATCTAAAAGGAAAAATATTTGAAATAAGGTAAATATAGAGTTTAGATATACAGGGTGTTTCAAAAGGTGATGCAAAAATTTTAAGGAGTTGTAGGGGTGAGTTGAGAAGTATGCCTGTTTTTTTCCCATTTTCCTACGATAAGTTAAAAGAGCGCCAGCGAGCTTCAAAGTGTGGCCTACTAGCCCCTGGTAGTAGGCTGCAACAAGCGCCAAACCAAGCAGCAGGGAAATTCGAACATTTAGGTTTGGGTTCGTGTGATAGGTAAAAAGGACTTTATAGGTAATTTAATAATTGTGGTATTCTCAGGTACTACTCGTATACAGGGTGTTAACTAAAAAACGATACAGAGCCAATTACTCAAAATGTGTTTTACGTAAGAATTTGAAATTTGCAGGTTACATCGAGGGTGCAGGGGAAAAATGACAAAGAAAATTTCAATGACCTTGAACCAGGTCTTCAAGGTCATTCAAATTTTATCTCAAGAACCGTTAGGATTAGAAGAATGGTTCCAATTAGAAATGTGTTCTACGTTTAATTTTAAGTCTAAACAGCTTTGAACTGATCTAATATGACTAATGGGAAGCCGAGAAATGTTAGACCAAAAACCATAAGGTCGTGTGTGTCATTCTAATCAAGACACGACATTTAAGGGCTTATAAATCGAAAACTACCAGATCTAATGGATCAAAATTGTCGTGACACTCGAAACTGAGTGGGGGAGTTGGAAATTTGTAACTTATGATGACCTTGAAACATTAGTTCAAGGTCATTCAAAATTTATCTCGAGAACCATTAGGATTAGGAGAATGGTTCCAATTAGAAAAATGCCCCGCAAGGTTTTTTAAGTCAAATTACCTTTTACCCGAGGTAAATAAACCAATAAAACTCCAAAATTAACGTTAATTAATTGATTTAAGACGTACCAAGTATTTTTATCAAATTTTTTAGTGTAAATGTTTTAAACACAAAAGTAACTAAAGAAATAATTGAAATAAATTGAATGACCTTGAACTAATTGCTCAAGGTCATCATAAGTTACAAATTACGAACTCGTTTAGAGTGTCACGACAATTTTGATCCATTAGATCTGGTAGTTTTCGATTTATAAGCCCTTAAATGTCATGTCTTTATTTGAATACCACACACGACCTTATGGTTTTTGGTCTAACATTTCTCGGCTTCCCAATGGTCAAATTATATCGGGTCAAAGTTGTTTAGACTTAAAATTAAACGTAGAACACATTTCTAAATGGAACCATTCTTCTAATCCTAATGGTTGTCGAGATAAAATTTGAATGACCTTTAAGACTTGGTTCAAGGTCATTGAAAATTTCATTGTAATTTGTCCCCCTGCACCCTCTATGTAACCTGCAAATTTCAAATTCTTACATAAAACACATTTTGAGTAATTGGCTCTGTATCGTTTTTTAGTTAACACCCTGTATAAAATATGCACTTTTTTACCTTAAAATAATTAGCTAAAAACGGATCTAGATACGTAAGATATAAGCTAATTGTATCTATCGCTGTAAATTGCTTATGACTCAGTGGTGTCTTGTGTTTAACAAGGAGACATCCCAAGGTGTTTCTCTCCGATTTTTTCAAACTCGGGGGTAACGTAAACCTTCATGTACCTTGAAAGCTCCTAAAGGGAAAAGTTTCAATGGCCATTTGTTTTGCCATGGCAACCAAAAATGTTTTTCTCAACTCAAATTTAAACATTATCTACGTAAAATAACATCTTTGTTGGTCGTACGATATAGGAAGTGAGGGTCTGCTTACATGTTGACCAATCACCCGACCTTTTAGCTGTATGGAAAAGCTTGCGAGTAGTTTTCCGAAGTCTACCAATCTCATTGTTCCACCAAGGAACTAACCTAAGCTGGCTGGTAGACTTTGCCGGACAGTTGTGGTGGTAGGAGTCGATTGTGGCCTGTTGCGTGTGATCAACAGCCATTTCGAGCTCCAGCACTAGGAGAGTTTAGAGCCACATCCTCGTTAATGAAGATCAAGGTCTTCATTATACCTAGACGAATTAGTTGATCTAGGATTGAGAATTCGGTAACTACCTGAGTTGTTTTTACCAAAACAGAAAAACACGATCCGAAAGTGACGGTTCATTAGACACAGTATGCCATTTTGTCACAGATGGTAAAACGGTTTCTGGGCACAAAGTTAAATCAATAACCTCCCTCCTGTTACTTGTAACAAAAGTTGGTACATTATGTTTATTGAGAATATGTAGTTTAGTGCTAAACAAATATTCCATTAAGTCACTGCTGCCCTATGCAACATGGTGAGCTTTGGCATCACATCCAATGACAAGCTTCTTGCCCAGTCTTTCACAGTCGTTCACAAGATTTTCAACCTCCTGTGACGGCTCGGGACAAGGAATCATATGAAAAATAGCTTGAAGCCAACTTTAATTAATCTTCTCCTTCTCCATCAGCTGACGAGGAGAAGATTTTTATGGTGGCAGTGTCCCTAGTTTGTTATAATGAAAGAGGAAGAGCGTGAATACCCCCTCGTATCAAAATACACGCCCTAGGATTAGCAGACTTTTAGTCATAATGTACAGTACCTGCATTTTTGAGACCCAGAATTCTTCCATTATTGATCCAGGGCTCCGGTCTGAGGGCCACGTCTATAGTCCCTCCACAGCAAACCTTCGACATAGGACTGCCGAGGCCGCCTTACAGTGATGAGGATTAATCTGAATCACCATCATACCCAACCACAGTTGTCGGTGTTTGTGCTGGGTTCCTCTCCGGCTGCATTTCAGTAGCAGAGTCGCCCTATCCAACCCTATGTACGCAGAAATTCCTGCCCCCCTTTTAAAAGGCGGCCGACTCTTCATCCATCTGGGAAATCCAGCGGATGAAGTATTTGCCACAGACAGAGATGACTACTTTCCAACGGCTCGTATTGAGCTTGTGGTTGTAAAGGTACAACCTTTTTGGAAGGACTTCTGGATTTTTCGTCCAGACATCCTTAGTCCTGAAGGTACCTTGACCGGTTTCGGTAGTTCACAGGCTTTTGTTAATAAAAGCTTCATTCCCTCCAAAACACAAACATTCTGGTCAAAGACCTTCCTTAACCATTCCCCAGTTGGGCCATCCCCACAGAGGTACGTAATAGAACCTCCGAAGGTGTCCCTACAGCTCTCGCCAGAATCCCACGCTGGACGGTGCCCATTTCCTCGTCTGCGATAAGGTTGTTCGGAAAGCTATCTATTACAATGGCCATCTGAAGCAACCCTGCTGCGTCACTATAGGACATAGGAGGCAGACGCTCCTTCGCCTTTTTTGGCTGTGGATTGGGAAGACCCGGGCGAGGGATTGGAGTCCTCCGACCGGAACCTCTTAAGGCTCATTCACACTATCTTTGTCTGACCGACAAGTCCGGTAATGTGAATGCTTCACCTGATAAGATTTTTGTCGGTGAAGCTTCCGACTTTGAATCGGGAAGAGAGGCGATTAAAATCAGGCAGACTAGCTAGTCAGGTGGCAGCATCCAAAAGAAACCGAGGAAAAGTGACTTCAATGTGATCACGTGTGAAATCGCAGTGAGCAGACGACGTTAAATTTAGGTTTTTTTTATAAACTTTTCGACGCATTGATCCTTGTGTGGAGAAAGTTTCATAGTAAAAGAAACCGTAAGTTTTATAACTATTTCTTTCCCTTTTTAATTATAACAGAATTAATCTAATTGTTCGTTCTTTTTTCACCCTTGGTTTATTTACTATCAAAACAATACCTAATAAAGCAATTTTCTTTTATTCGTCAGACTCCATATTTACAATCACTCAAAACAATAAATTTAACCAGCCACAATATTGAGCTAAAGCCAACATTCCCAAATCAGAAAACAAGCAGACAGCTTCTACCTAAATTTCCTTTGTGATTGGTTAATGATATATAAACGACCTCACGCGTCTAACGTTCGAACTAAGCTACCCGACAAAACGCATCCAACACCAAGCTGACGAGTTCGATAGTATGCACGCGAAAGCTGACCTGACTAGTCGGGCTGACTAGTCAGACAGACATAGTCCGGTAACTAAGGTGTGATAGTGTGAATGCGGCTTTAAGTGAAGGGGTAACTTTGTCACCCAAGGATGACTGAACCTCCTTCTTAGCAAGCCTCGCGTCGTGCATTACGTTGCGAAGTTTTTGAGGGTTTGGTAACATCCGAAGAAGACCGAGACTCCCCATGAAGCCGGGTATTGCTGGAAGCAGACCCTTGTTGATTTTGCTTTTGGTTTTGGTTTTGTATTTTAGAATCCATGAATGATCCCACCAGTATGGAGGAAAGTAAAGTGTCACCACCCGATAGTCCTCCTCCCGGGTGGATAGCTAGTTACAACGGGGTTTCGCCTGGTTCCCCGAGGGGATCGTTAGTGAAACCGTATTTTCGCTTCCCAGGTACCATTCAGCTCTCAACACAATACCTTACGCCTTGGCTTAAGTAAGAAGCAGAGCCTCAGTTGGCCAGCATGAAGGGTTGCCCCTCAACCTGTTACTCCCTTCCACCACGTAGAGGTTCATGGTTGGAGTATATGGAAGGGCAGCTATAGATAAGACCACGGCCAACTTTGTTGACGCGTTGTTCGCGTAACAGCGCGTCATCAAAGTTGGCATCGATTGGACAATACAGCGACCGATGGAGGACGACTTTCCGGAGGTCACGTGTTGGAAGTGGGTAAATGCTTCGTTACAAATCCTTAACTCAGAAAGCTCTCACAATTCGAGTCTAGGGTATGGAGTTCTATATTATCTACGCCAGTATCCACAGAGTATTTGCGGCCTTAAAGCCATTTAAATTTACAAAACACGTGGTAGAATCTTTTTGGTTATTTAGGGGATAATGTTGAATAATAATTTTCCCCATTTCAACATTTTTTGATAGCTTGAATAGTAACATGAAGTTGGTTATGTTTGTTAAATTTTTTAGGGGATTTAAAATGTTATTTTATTACAGTATACAGAAGTATAGTGTATTTTTAAAAGACGTTTAAGAATGCATTGACTTTTTAGATCAAATTGTAAGTAACCTGGAAATAATGGATTTTTTACCTCAGTTTTGGGTGGAATTAAAAATAAATAAACGTTTAAACTTAGATAATCTAAGTTTGATTTTTTTTTAAATTCACTTAAATATTCTTAGTAACGCATTGCAATCGGTTAAGTGAAACTCACACAAGATACTCAAATTCTAACTTTTTGAAAGTATAATTTGAGACAAAATGATTACCCAATTTTTATTAAAAACCACCAAATATTTTATCATTTGCGTATTGTAATTCCTTAAGTGAAAACTTTACACACAGTATGAGTGAATCAAATTTTGACTTCCTTTGATTTCATAATTTTTTTCAATTTCTGTCAATTTAAGTAGTTATGGAGATGTAAGCTTATCATTACTTGTAAGTTAAAAACGAAACCAAGTATTTGCTTTAAGAAAACAAAAATATTTTTTATTATTGTTATTTACAGCGTTGAAAGTATTTTTAGTATGAGAGATTGAATTATGAGTTGGCACATTTCAATTGCTTCCGAGATTGTGTCCAATACGGAAGATTTTTTTTTGGATGGTTCGGAAAAAAAGTTGAAGAAAGAGACTCAGAAAAAGAGGCGGTTAGTCATCCGTCTGTCAAAACAAGAGAAAAAACATTTAGTATCATCTATAGTAATATGACTGACCTTCGTTTGAAAGTGAATTTTATGGTTACTTAGCAACGAAAACCTCTTAATACAACTCTAGTGGCGGATTTACATTAGTTATTTCTGGCTAAAATACATTCTGTATTATCTGAAGCGCCTAACACAACGGAATTACACGACAATTTAAATCCTGAGCAGGAAATATGCCGTTTTTCAACAAGTCCTCGTCTCTAGGTCAAAAGACTGGTCATATTTACCAGCAACCTGCTAGGTTTTGAAAGATCTAAGCAAATAATATGTACTCTTTGATCAGTAAGCCTTTATATTTCTTAGACTGTTCTAATGGGTTGCGTATTCTTTGAAAAAAATTATCATTTTTATAGAAAGTAGAAAATAATTATTATTTTTCGTTTTAGCTGAGTGAAGTTAGCTTTGCTGGGTAGCTCATTTTGAAAACTGAAGTTGGGTAAAGTTGGCATTCAAAACTTGGAGAAAAATACTTACAGGGTCTAATATCTGTATGGGTAAGCTGCTCCATAACCGTAATAACCAGATCCGTAAACGGTTGGTCGGACGTAGGCGGCGGCAGCGCCATAATATCCGGCTCCGTAATAGGCTGCAACGATACAATCTTAATCAATTGCAAGCACAGATAATTAAACCTCATCAATTCCCATTACAAGTACCAAACCTATTCTTAAAGGAACATGAACCACAACGAAAAATCGCCTATATTTTTAACGTAACTAGCCTAACGTCTGTTAAAACTGGTGGCAGAATTATGGAATTTATTGATACCCATAAATATGGTAGTTGATACTCCTTTTAAGCAATCTTCCAATACGAGTACAAGAACAAAATCTTAATGAATTCCCCAATACTAGTACTTGAGCAAAATCTTAATTAATCCCCCAATACTAGTACATGAGCAAAATCTTAATTAATCCCCCATTAAAAGTACAAGAGCAAAATCTTAATTAATCTCTCGGTACAAGTACAAGAACAAAATCTGAATTAATTCCTTAATACAAGTACAAGAGCAAAATCTGAATTAATCCCCCAATAAAAGTAGCAAGAATGGTAGAAATGGTATGATACCTGGGCTGTAGCCACTGTAGTAGCTGTTGACGTATTGGGACATGGCGGTAGCCATAAGGGCGAAGATAACGAGAGCAAACTGTGGAGACAACAAAATACAGAACAGTGTTAAGTCTCACCATAGACGCACTTTAACGGTAGACGAGTTAAAAGCGAAGTTCTACTTACGATGGCCTTCATTGTTGAGTTTTAAATTGTCGTCTTTGAGTCAAAGATAACTATGTCCATCCGTGGTTCTGGCTCGGGTATTTATACCATTCCCAGGTCGCGTGGTTAAAGGAGATCGGCCAATACGATTTCGACTTTTGGCTCCCAAAGTATTGAACATTTATTTTCGATTATGAGGTTATTGCTTGAGAATCGCTGGTGTCTCTATCCCCGTGGTTTGGGAGGTGTGGCCCTCCTTGGCCTTGCGTCAATTCCTCGGTACTTATCGCGTCTTCCCCGTCGATTCGTGAGACAGGAGGGCTCCTTTACGGTTCTACTTATTTTTTCAGACGTCCTTGGCTAAAATATTTGCCTGCTGGGAAATACGTACGTTTTAAACTCTTTTGGTAATGATTTTTTCTTTTAAATGCCACGGCTATGTTTACATTTACCTATTTTGGACGATAATCGTGGCTACTTATTAGGATAAAATTTAAATTAATTTAAAACTTATTGTACGAAGAGCATATAAATATTTGAAGAACTTTTTATAATCCTGATTACAAATGTTTGTTACTTGATCGAAATAATACTTCTCGAAATATGTACTCGCGTTTGCGTTTTAAGATTTTACCAGATAACTAACCCTATATTTTTTCAAAAACGGTTGAAATATTTACAATTTATTAATAGATATACTTGTTTTCCTTTAGAGATTTCCCATATTTTGAAAATCTTAAATAAAATCTTGGTGTAGATAAGCACCTCAAAATATTTTTTTTCTACAAAACCGAAGACTTCGTCAAAAATATTTATTTGAAATATAAAAACAAGCTTCTTGATGGCTTGGCAAAAATCAAAGTGTAGTATATTTTTGTATCAACTGTAAAATTGTCCACCGTTAAAATTGGATCGACTTATACTATACCTTCTTGCTGAGCCTAATAGTTATTTCCTAGATTCGAATAAATTATAGTGATACTGCATCAACCAATACTGGTAGGTTTATAAAACATGAAAAAATGTACGCATTTTATGATATCAATACTTTAATTTGCCTAATTTTACAAAATCATGTAGAATTCTGTAGAAGACTGCAGTTTTTTTGTCACGGGTAAACAATTATTAAAATATTTCACTGAAATGAATAAAAATTGAAATAATTAAAATTAATAAAATGATTTATTAATGAATATTTATCATATTTTAGTTCTATTCAATATTATCAGTATTATTGTAAATAAAATCCTGTAAAATTAGTTCCATTATATAAAATGTTGCCGGCATAGGCTAGCGATACAAAATTAACGATTAATTAATCCAGTTCGGATTTAACATTAAGCGAATTAAATACTAATAAAATTTTTGTTGTAACAATACCTGTCAACCTGACCTAGCACATTAGTTTTTCATCGAAAGTGGATGTTGGACCTAGATTTAGATTTATTACACAAGTGATATAATATGTGCCAAGTGAAGTTCACAGATTCTAAAACCAAATATTTAAAAAAGTAAATTAAAAATAAAATTGAACGCGCAAAACAGACAAAATTCTGTAGACGACCATTTACTTCAAATTTAGCAATAACTTTGCCACTATAAGATCGGACACTAAGATGAGCTGTGGTCAGCTCAATGATTACCCGAGTATTATTCTTCAACGAATTTCTGCTCCAAGCCCCAAAGCATTTCTTAAAAACAAAACGATAATTTCCACGGGCCTAGCAAAATAAAAATCTTCCAAAAAAGTCTTATTCGAACAGGTCACTAAAGGCATAATTAAACTAGCCGGTTTTAAGGGGGGAGATTTTACAGAGATATCCCTTCCAGCTTATATTCGCAGCCGTTGAAAAAATTAACGCGTCGTAGTTTCGGTAATTTTTTATCCGAATCCCGGGTAAGGTATCTCGGGCGTTGGGCTGTGTCGTGGTGTATGATTGGTTGTTTCGGAGGTGCAGTAAATCATCACGTTTGGTCTCCAAGGGGTGTGCGTTGTTACCAAGGTCTTCTACTACATACACATTACCACTCTTTTACGGAAGGACTTAATAGGCTAATATTGCGCCTACACAGAGTTAGTTTAAATCTTTCGCAACCGTCGCCTGAAATTGCGCATTGCGAGAAGGTTTCGTCCTCAAAAGTGATAGAAGCCAAGTGTGGTATTAATTACAGCTAGACTAGGCTGCCATTAAGTTAAGTTTAAGTTTAAGTTCTTTATTTCAGACGTCAAAAACACGTTTCCATGGTCCGGCTAAGTCATTATATGACTTTTATCCGGCGTTTGTATTTTTTTTTTTCAAAAAATATATATTAAAAAAAAACAAACAAAAAATAAAGAATTAAAGCAACAAAGAAAAGTAACAAAATAAAAATTTAAACTCTTATTGTAATTCAGATTTTTGGGTCTTAGTTTTCTTACTTGTAAAATGTCTCAAATTAATAAGCTTAATTATGGTATTAATATAGAGATTTCATTTTGCTATACTACTAGGGAATGAAAGTAGTTTAATTTATGTTAGATATTGGAGTAAATCAAAATCATTTTTATCTTATCTTCTGTGAAGCCGTGAATTGTCGGCTTATATTTAACCCATGAATGAGAGACCAATATAAAATATAAAACTCTTTATTGATATATAAGATATATAATTACCAGTTAGGCATGTTTGGAAAGAATACGAAAAATAAATAAACTAAAACCCCTTTAAGAGAGGAAGAAAAATATCGAGTCCTTTCGTCGTTGGCTCCAGGAAAAAAGATGACCTCCTGTGCCGCGGCACCCCTCGGATGACGCCACCATCCTCTAAACCGATTGAGGAAAAAGCCCGCCAAGAAATCTTGACGGACCTTCTGACGTGCAAAAAAGCGTCACCGGCGACTTCAACCCGCTCTTAACCTTTTGGGTCAGAAGTCGCCCACTTTCGGAGAATTCCAAGAGAGGGACGACGCGAGCGAGGATGAGTCTTAGACCAAGAAACACAGGGACGTCTCGCTCATAGCATACCGAAGGCTTTATTTTTCGGCGGGGCTTTATTGCGGCTGCGGTAGGGAGAGGGGGGTTAGGTGATACAGATAGTCAATAGGCGCCATCCATGAGAGATAAAAATAACGTTTTTTAAAGAACTTGAAAAAAAATAATCAGCTAAGAGTTACATATTTTTTAATTATTTTATATTTTTTTAATATTTTAGGGACACAAATATTAAAAAACATAAAAGACATTTCGTTTTTTGGAGCCACGCTGTTGCAGGCCACGTGCTGACAGATTGTAGGGCTGTGCACGTGACTCAAATAGGCAATAAAAATTGACTCACCTTCGCTACTAGCGACACAGCGCGATATAATTAATAAATAGGCAGCCGCAACGAATCTTCGGGCGCGAAATATCTACCGTGCGACGTCCCTGTGTTTCTTGCTCTAAGGATGAGTCGTCTTGTCCCTCCCTGGCGGTGTTCGCCCAAAAGAACGAGAGTTTTCTCCGAAGTAAAGGGAAAGGCGGCTAGGGACAAAGCCTACATTTGCGATTGCAAATGCGGGCTTTACACTTCTAAAGTACAATGGAGTGACCTTTCCAACAGTAGACCCTATTCTGGACGAAAATGATTCGATTCCATGTTCAAATTTAGATCCAACTGAAATCAAGTTTGAATACCATTCCGTTTGGTTTGAATAATATTCATCCAATAGTAATTAGGAATAAAATGGACTTTCGTACATTGTAATTGCTTTAAATAGAACACAATTTGTACATTTCGGATCAGCCCAATTTTGGATATAATTTTTGATTTTAAGTTAATCCACTATTTCAGTAAGGGTTTCATCTCACGGACAATATATTTGGCGGTATTTAAGATAATAAAAATATTTTACTCTTTCTTCAGTATTGCATTTTGGGTAAGTCCATGCTTCCAAACAACACGCGGGTGTATTGTAACAAGTCCCTGTCTCTGTGCTAGATATTACTTCCTCCACACAGAGTATTTTAGTTCTTATGTATAAAGCGTATTCCCCAAAAACTTAGCATGCACCGTTGTGATACCGCCTAAAGATTTCAAACCATTTTGACTTTTTTAATTAAAATATTCCTGCTTCCAAGAAACGCCTTAAAATTAGCGGGTTTACCTAGTCGGGTTCGGGTATGGTGAGCATTTCCTAATGGATTTTTTCATATTACCAGTGGTCATAGGTATTTTTTTATATGCCGGCACCCACCTCTTCTCAAAACCATTTAAATGTTCCATGTATAATATGGCGAAAGACCTCATGATTTGACTATCGAACACTTAAATTGACCCACTTTCAGAATTTAAATTAAATAAGTTTTTGTTTGTTTAATCTTTTCCGTTTGTAGTTTGCGAATGAACTATCTTAAATCAAAGTTTGACCAACTAAATGCATTTTGTTCATTGGCATAGCGAGATAAAAATTAGATGGATACGCTCTGTCAAATATATGTATATTTTCATTTTTACTATTATTCTAAATGAAAAACTAAACATTTCTTATAGGGTGGGAGCTAGTAATTGGGGACACTTTTTGTAAAACGCTTATAGAAATAAATATTCAACATAAACCTGGAAAATAAAAGGCTTAACGTAAATAAAAACTCTTCGTTGAGAAGTAAACGAAATTTCAAACGGCTCACATAAAAATTAAATTTATTAGAAGACGAACAATAAGGAGGTGTACTTTCCTTTGATTGAAAATCAACAAAAATAAATGACATGGCACTACAGATGGTTTGGGGAATAAGCTTTAGTTAAAATTTGATTCAGTTTACAAATAAACTGGTATGCGGATAAGAAAAATTAGATAATTTACTATTAAAATAACATTTAAGGCGCCTATTATTGGTGCAAATTTTCATCAATCTAATGGAAGTAGAAAAACGGCATGCTGAGCCCAATTTGGGATGCCCTCCATCGCCGTGGCCTTTCGGTTGATGAGTACCTAAGATATCACTCCTACCCCAAATTGACCATTTTTGACCATCTTGACCACTCCTAGAGTCCTATCGCAAACTGATCATTTCGGATCTTATTGACCACTCCCGGTTGAAACTGGTCAAGTTTGTTCATTTGAACCAATTTTCACTTTCAAAGACTGTCTTTACCACGAGTGTCTCAATCCCGATCCTGTACGCATCTCTGATTCGCTGTTTTTCTCGTCTGCTTTCGTGGCGTCGTCTGCTTTTTGTGGTTATATAAACGATTTTTTAAAAACACGTTTTAATCTTGAATGAATAAGAACTTGACGTGTTAATATCTTAAACACCATTGAAATTTTCTCATGCATATTCAACTTTATTTTCTGTTCATTATAGTATCAAATGAGATAATTTTTGACTTTACTAAGTTCATGTCAATAAAATTTACAACTCTAAAAAATATTAGCTAAATTTAGGTTTGAAATTGATGAAGACACTAATAGGCTAGTGTAGATGTAATATTTAAAACTATGATAATGATGCTAAAATATCTGTAAATTTTAATTTTTTTGTCTTTAACTGTCACAGTTTACTAATCTATTTTACAAAATGTACAACCCTGAATTTTAACTTTCCTAAATTTGTTTGAAATTGACAAAGTAGCTAATAGTGGAAAATGCAATATATTAAAAATTATATTATATTTTCCTAATATCTGTAAATATATGAATTTAGTCTTCCCTACACTGTCACAGTTTACTGACTTCGTTTTCTAGAAATTTTCACCCCTGAAATAGAAATTTAGCTACAATATAAATTTGTAAGTGAAGAAGTCCGCTAAAAGCGGAAAATGCTATATTTTTAAGACATGATTCTGTACATATAATTTCTATTAGTCCTTCCTTAACTGTTAGAAATTATTGAGGTATGAACTCTTTTCAAATGACTGGTTAAAGACGATCTAGTATTAAATTCTTTAGAACAAAACCCGCAACAATAATTTTTATCCATCGTAGATCAATTAAATTAAAATCTTCGATAAACGCGACGGAGACTAAAATGCATATTCGTTAAACAGACGAAGCCACGAAAGCAGACGAGAAAAACAGCGAATCAGAGATGCGTACAGGATGGGGATTGAGACACTCGTGTCTTTACCTATATTTCACATAGGCATGACAACGTCAAAATTTCATGATGCCCATGAAATTACCGTATAAAATTCCATAAGTAATATCTGAATTCCATCCGCTGTGTCCCGAACTATAGGCTCCTTTGTCCCGAAGTGGGAACCCCTACATGAATTGTTAATTGGGCTCTCATTTTAAATTGAAATGTTTTTCTCACGAAATTTAATCATTATTACACCGAGAAACATTTATAGTTGATCCTCAAAGTATTAATTTAGCAAAAACATCACGTGTTTAAAAGAAAAAGGCCTCTTTGTAAAAAGTGTCCCGAATTAGGTTATCAGACTTGCTTGACTTTTGCTCCGTATTCGAAAAACACTTCAATTTTTTATTTATTTATCCCTTTCCAAGTACGTCCAAATCATGGTATTAGGTGCACACGGACGACTTTGGTTTCCAAATTACATATCAGTACGTACTTGTAACCTTTAAATCACCTCGAAGTAAGCGTAGGATTGGGATTGACATAACGGAGTTTGAGTGAATTTGACGCATTAACTCGGTTATTAAGTTCATTTGTGAGAGGCTGCAAAGAAGCCGACGCAGAAGAAAAAAACAAGAGACCTTGAAATAATAAAAAATGACCACACCCGACTTTTTGTTTTAAACTTTCTCGATTTTTTTTTACTTCTCGAAACTTCCAAGCAACTGGTTTCTCTCTCGTCAAAAGGATAGAAAAGATTAAACTCAGAAAAACGTGATTAAAAGTATCAAGTCCGGATATCCGTCTTATTGTCTGCTCCACTAACGTTGTCGTGTCACACTGACAGCCAGCTGAAACAAAATATATTTCCTCTCGGAGCATGGCGTAATGTTTAGGCACCCAATTTCTCTTTCGTCCTGTCTATCCTCGTTTATTTTAACACGTGTATTGAACCATAAGACAAAATATATCGTTAAAATCCTCAGACGAATTGTAACATTTTTCATCGTGATGAAAACCGAGGAGCAACAAACACAGCACACCACACAAGGAGAACGCAACCCGTCAAAAGTCGTTCATTTTCTTGCGTACAATTTTCATTGGTTAGACGCTTTAGCGCCTGCTGCCGCCGGAAGGGGGAAATTCGGATAATGTATCCCCTCCGCCCGTAAGATGTTCAGCGTAAAGGCTCTCGTCCAATGAAATTTGTACACAACACTACGTTAGCGGGTTTAAAGGCTAGCTGCGTTCTCCTTGTGTTTTTTGCTCCTAGTGAAAACTACGGAATAGGGACTTTTTTTAAATAGTTTTTATCGTGGGGAGAAAAATAATACCACAATGGCGGCCATGGCCAAAGCTACTGAGTGCCAAGTCTTTATAATAGCACCTTGAAATGTGTCGCTAACTCTTTTTAATTCCGTCAGTTCTCGATGGACATTAAGGTTCTTGGTTACCGACATCTAGGCAAATCAATAACCCAATTTAAAGTACGTACTACAACGAATAAGTTTTTTTTGGAAATTACAGAAATTCACCGAATACTTATTTTGGAAATTACAGAAATTCACCGAATACTTTTTATAGAAATTACAGAAATTCACCGAATACTTTTTATAGAAATTACAGAAATTCACCGAATATTTTTTTTTTAGAAATTACAGAAATTTACCGAATATTTTTTTAAGGAATTACCGAAATTCACCAATTTTTTTTAGAAATTACAGAAATTCACCAAATAATTTTTTTAAAATTTAGAGAAATTCACAATATTTTCTTAAAAATTGGTGATTTTCAATGAAACGTTTTTTTCTCCAAATTAGGGAAATTTAATGAAATATTTTTTCCAAAATAATGAAATTCACTTAAACATTTTTAAATAATTTAACTAATTTTGAAAAAAAATTCAGTAAATTTAACTAATTTGGAAAAAATTATTTCAGTGAATTTAACTAATTTGAAAAAAAATATTTCAGTGAATTTAACTAATTTGGAAAAAAATGTTTCAGTTAATTTAAGTTAAATTAACCGAAACATTTTTTCCAAATTAGTTAAATTTACTGAAATATTTTTTTCAAAATTAGTTAAATTAAATTAATCATTTGTTAAAAGTTAGTGGAAATGTCCACCCATTTAAAGAGTGACCAAATATTCTTTGATGTTACTCTCGTTTGAGTAAATGTGTTAAATCGTTTAACAAAATTTGAAAATCTAGTATTAGTTTGTCAGATAATTTTATTGTTACTTAACACGCATCTCACATTCTTTAATTATAACATGAAATTCAAAAGTTTTCGGTTTTATTTTAGAGCCTGTGTTGCATTGAGTTGGGAATAAATAGAGGTACAACTAAATCTGGCTGGCGCGGGACCAATTTCGTTCAATAAGGAGACTCTATCAACTTTATCGATCTACCGTGGCGGCATCTGTCTCTAGTGGTGGCAACTATATTGCAATTGAATTTTTTCGCGAATCTGATGCGAAATTGAAATGTATGTTTTCTCGTAACAAACAAACCTTTGAAGTTGTTTAAAAATAATTTTATTCTGTCAACACGATCCTTTTTAACTCAAGTTACGGTGAGTTTGCTAATAATTATTAATTTTTAGCCATATAACTTTATAAAATATAGATGGCGCTACCACCTAATTATAAAAATGAATTTCGTACAGTCTTATCAGAACAGTTCTCGCGTAACCATGGCAACCGAAATCGTAATTGTAATTCTAGCAGTATTATTGCCAATTCAATACTGTGTTGCGTATTACCACCCTAAAATTGCTCAAATAGAACTCTTGTAAATTGACGCGTAAATTTCGTTTAAGTGTTCAGTACATCAATTCTAAGCTTTGTTTTTAAAACGCAGAAGGTAATTAAGTTTTCTAAGTGACGGGGTTTTGCAGAACAGGAAACGAATTTATTTTCCTATTCAAATTCGAAGACTGTAACAAACTTATAATTTTCGTCTGTTCATAAGATAATAAACGAAGTTACAATACACCTTACCTACTGAAGTAACTTACCATAGGGGCTCGCATTAGGCAGCGAAGGAACTTGCCCGTGGGCTTAGGTATTCTCGCGGTTTCGAGTCTACTGTAAAAACCGTAATGATAGGGTGTGGTGCCTCATTTCTAAAACTATTATACATTATAGTTAGATTTTTTTTCTACCGTACTGGGTAAAAAGGGTTCAGTTTTTTTTTCACGTTTCACTGAAATACCAGCAGTAGGCCTGTAGGGCAGCGTCTATCGCTTTAACCTTGAAAGTTTAACAGCAATTTTCACTGAATTTCAACTTGAACTTCGCGTTTGTATACCCGATGATATATTGGCGTGGTTTTTCGTCTCCTCCATTGAAAACGCGCTATCTCCACTTTTGATTCAAGTGGATTTTAGAGTCACGGTTGTTCTAGCGTCTTTAATTACAATTTTCACGATTTATCTCCCCCCTCAGGCTGCTTCATATTATTTTAATTATACTCGTATTATTAAAAAATAGGGTTCATTCGCAGTCTTAAGTATGTTTAAGAATATTTTAAAGAATGGTATATAAAAAGTAAATTAACAATTGGATAAATGATAGATAGGGTTTCTTTGAATCTATATATGATGCTTACGGTTAGGTTCTACACTATGATGTTGGAAATTCACCATTTAAATGTTAATTTAATTAATAATAAATAGGGTTTAGTTTAAATCTATGCTACAACTGTAAGATACTATTCTTTGATGTTAACTACACGACGAAGACCCTTATTACCAATTCTTAAAGGGAATATAACCTGCAAAGCTATCTTTATGGAAGACCCCTTCAATTTTTTTAAATGTCCCTGTACAGTGGCGCCAAACATTTTTAAAGCCAAAGGCAAGAGCGGCCAGAGCTGCAAGCGTTGGTGTTCCACACCAAATACCTGAGGTTATATTCCCTTTAATTGTTTTATACGAAGTTTTAGGTTTTATATTTAGAATAATACTACATTTTCCTCTTCGCCACACAATGATGAAGCTTATTGTTCAATTTCAAACGAAAAATAAATAATAATAATACAATAATAATCAGCACCACCTTAGGCCTAAGTAAATAAAGTTATATCAATTGTATGGGTATCAATTCACCTTATATTTAAAAAAAAATAATATTTAATTTATATTTGAGTAAATAGAACAAATAAAATATTTTTTAAATTTTATTCCATTTGTATATCGTGAAAAAATACAGATGAAAGAGTATATGTTGATAGATTTTCTGGAGTTAATCGACGAAGTTAAAGTTTTTTCGAGTTGCCATTTTGAAAAAGTAAATTAATTCAAAGATAACCTGTAAATTATAGAAAAAAAAGTAATTTAATTTTTAAAGATGACTTGTAAAATCACTCCTTAAAGGAAAAAACCAAGTAACTCTAGTTACGTGGTTTTTTATTTCATTATATCAGTATAATATCGGTATCGGTAAATATCAGTTATCGGTAAATATCTTACAGAATGATCCAGATGGTGCTGTCAATCAATGTCCGTTGTCCAGTTTAAAGAAGTCGAAGACCGCCAAGACCAAGATGGTGGGAGTAAGCGTATGGGTAGGCGGCGTAGTTCAAACCCAAGGGGGCAGCCAAGTGGGTGGTGGCCAGTGGGGCGACCAATCCGTGGCTCAACAGTGGAGCGCTGTAGCTGACGACAGCTCCTCCGTAAGCAACAGCGGCCAAAGCCAAGAAAACGAGAGCAAACTAATACGTGAAATTAAATTAATTAATTGATATACAATATAATAGAATAGCAATACAATGTTAATACTAATTTTATTCATTATTAATTTTAAATTTTAACAGTCGTATATTTTTATGTATGATTAATTAAAAGAACGTTGCCGATTTAAACCACTAGGAGGAGCCGAGTTTTAAAATAGTTATTCAGATCAACGCGATTGGCTTATTTGAATCTTTGTCTCCCTCTGTTTCACTACAAAAAAAATCGAAATTGCACTAGCGCCATCTATAGATTCGTTTCTGAACCAAATAATCAATCGAAATATTTGAGAATTTACAGAGCTTTGTTATTTAATAGTTCCGCACTGAATCTAGAGATGGCGCCACTCTTGCAGCTGTCCGGCGTTTATTACTTGGTCAAAGTGTGATCGCCCAATACAAATGGTATTATCTTTCGCATTATCATGTATTTATTATATATTACAGATTCTAAATAAGCGATTCAGTTAGTCAATTGATACTTGATTTTCAAAGAACTTTCTAATATTTCTAGTCATTTCTTATAAAATTTGCATAATTTGGAAAGCCTACATCTACGATATGTACACCTGATTATTTAAGAATCTACCCCGTCGAATTTATGCAGTCATATCAATTCGTAATTTAAACTTACACTAAATTTCTTAACTGGGTGTTTGGTTAAAAACATTCGTAGCTATACTCACCATAGCCTTCATGGTTGAAAATAGCGTTAATTGTCGTTCTGCAGACGAAAATGAACTACCTGTTGGTGCGGCAGTAGCCTCATATTTATACCCCTTTGCAAGAGAGCCATCCTTTGAGTTTTCGGGTAATAATCGGCAGTCCTGTCAGTTGTAATAGTCAATGGTCGAATCCGCCTTTTAGCTCAAAAATATGCCAAAGCTCTGGGTGGGGTTACGAGTCCTTGGAATGTGCTCTCACAATATAATAACCGTTTACAAAAAAATATCTAGTAATATCCTAAGATCTTAAGTTCTTAACATAATTGTAGATATTTTGGTAGTTTCATACCTTCACGAAACTAGATACAAAATTTTGATGGTTTTTAATGATACAACTAACTTATTCATTTCACAGTTTTATGAAAATGTTTAATGAGATGAGATATATCTTTGGACAGTTTACGGGTATTGTTGAGGGTAATAAACGATGTATTGTGGTTCGGATTTTGTAGATAAATATAGGAGGTTAAGTAGACGATGTTACGAATGGGAACGCCTAGGTTTTTGACAATTTCATCAAACATCTAGAGGGTGTTGCTTAACGTAATCTTCCGTTCGTATTACCATAAGTAATAAACTAACAATAATGGTATTAGCCTAAAAAAATGAATACAAATAAAAATAAAATAAAATGAAATATAATGAAATTAACTAAAATTAAAATTAAAATTAAAATTAAAATTAAAATTAAAATTAAAATTAAAATTAAAATTAAAATTAAAATTAAAATTAAAATTAAAATTAAAATTAAAATTAAAATTAAAATTAAAATTAAAATTAAAATTAAAATTAAAATTAAAATTAAAATTAAAATTAAAATTAAAATTAAAATTAAAATTAAAATTAAAATTAAAATTAAAATTAAAATTAAAATTAAAATTAAAATTAAAATTAAAATTAAAATTAAAATTAAAATTAAAATTAAAATTAAAATTAAAATTAAAATTAAAATTAAAATTAAAATTAAAATTAAAATTAAAATTAAAATTAAAATTAAAATTAAAATTAAAATTAAAATTAAAATTAAAATTAAAATTAAAATTAAAATTAAAATTAAAATTAAAATTAAAATTAAAATTAAAATTAAAATTAAAATTAAAATTAAAATTAAAATTAAAATTAAAATTAAAATTAAAATTAAAATTAAAATTAAAATTAAAATTAAAATTAAAATTAAAATTAAAATTAAAATTAAAATTAAAATTAAAATTAAAATTAAAATTAAAATTAAAATTAAAATTAAAATTAAAATTAAAATTAAAATTAAAATTAAAATTAAAATTAAAATTAAAATTAAAATTAAAATTAAAATTAAAATTAAAATTAAAATTAAAATTAAAATTAAAATTAAAATTAAAATTAAAATTAAAATTAAAATTAAAATTAAAATTAAAATTAAAATTAAAATTAAAATTAAAATTAAAATTAAAATTAAAATTAAAATTAAAATTAAAATTAAAATTAAAATTAAAATTAAAATTAAAATTAAAATTAAAATTAAAATTAAAATTAAAATTAAAATTAAAATTAAAATTAAAATTAAAATTAAAATTAAAATTAAAATTAAAATTAAAATTAAAATTAAAATTAAAATTAAAATTAAAATTAAAATTAAAATTAAAATTAAAATTAAAATTAAAATTAAAATTAAAATTAAAATTAAAATTAAAATTAAAATTAAAATTAAAATTAAAATTAAAATTAAAATTATATTATTATTATAATTATTATTATATAATTATAATAATATTTGTGATACAATATAGACTTGTGTTTTCCTGCTAAGACCAGTCTAGTTGTACCTTTTGCTAAGACTGAATAGAACAAGTTGGAATAACAGATAATAATAAAAAAATATAATAAAATTAAAAGTTTAATTACAGGAATGTTTTTCTTTATTTCAGTAATTACTGTGGTGCCATCTATGGTTTATTTTCAAAAGCAGAAACTAATTAGAAAAGGGGATTACATACAAAGCACTTCACTTTTTCGATAATAGATGGCGCGTCGGTCACTGTATTTACTTAAGTAGTGTACTAAAGTTATTTTAAATCAATTAATCTTTCTTTATTTTCAATATTTCTGAATTGATGGTAGTTATTTATTTCTTTTAAATTATCTGTTTAAGTTTCGTTAAGAAATATTGGTTATTAATTTAATTTACAAAAAACCGCGTGTCATTACGATTAGCAACGGCAAACGTGGCGCCATCTTAATATTCATTGTTCAACTATCAGTTAACCAAGCTAACAGAAATCAACCCCGTGAAAGTTGATGGGAATCCAGAAACTGTCATTTGTTAAATGTTGGTTTATCAATGAATTAATGTAATGTAATTTACAAAATTTCGTCTTTTCTGACACTAATTTACAGTAGGATTAATTTATTTTATGTTCTTACAATCCGCAGAAAATATGATCTGCTATTCCCCACCGGATTTGATTTTTTTAGGACCGTAGTAAAAAAATACATTATTTGCGTTATTTAATTAAATTTGATTAATTATTTTAAACGTTAGCAGATTTTAATGCTTATTTCTTACCCTTAGGGAAAAAATGCACCTTATACCAAGAAAATAAATAAAGGTTATATTTTTTACGAAATTTTTTTCATATAATTTTGGGGAAAAGTTATAAAGTAGAATTTTCAGAGTCACTCGAAAAGCAATGTAATAAATAATGTATAATATATAATATTATATATATACTATATAATATTAATATAATATATAATGTATAATATTAATATAATATATATTGTATAATATTAATATAATATATATTGTATAATATTTAAAATATAATATAAAATATATAATATATAATACATAATAGATAATAAATAATAAATAATAAATAATAAATAATAAATAATAAATAATATATAATATATAATATATTATATATAATATATAATATATAATAGATAATATATAATATATAATATATAATATATAATTATAATATATAATATATAATATATAATATGTATTATATATCTTCAAAACTTATACCACAAAAGTGTTTGTGTAAAGTTTTCCCTGATAAAACGAATGTTTGGCGAAAAATGTCGCGTTGTGTCCATGAAATGGACCTCGCTGAACAAACTTGGGAAATAAATACTATGATATTAATAATCTCAATTTTCATTTCCCCTCTTGTAAAATAATAGTTAATTTTCCATGGAAAATCTTTAAACTTCCTTTAAGCATTGTAAAGAACACTCTTTCAATAGGCCTAAGAAAGGTAATCGAAAAATCGGCGGAAAAAAAACTAAAAATAAACTTTAAACTTTGTTTAATGCTATTACTTTACTTTAAGCGAATTCGTGATCTGTTGGCGCGTTACAAATCAACTGTAAATATGTTTATCCGATTGGTTATCAGATAATCGTATTTTGTAAAATACAACTTCAGATCAACAGATTAGCGCTTATCTGACAACCTTTTGTCATTCGATTGTTACCCCTTTCGCAAATAGCTTTTTCAATCCACGTAGCTACATTTAAATCGCCAAGAATTTAAATGCGGAATAGTATTGCCATTTGAACATTTGAAGAAAAGCGCCATCTACCAAACGATACACGAACTAAGTTCAAGTGACGAATAAATTATTCATAAACTTTACATAATTAATATTCAATTTTGTATATCCGTTTTATTATCACATTGGGTTTCACGTGAGCTGCTTCTGATATGTTTCGACTAAAATGTGAAGACGTTGTTCACCTAGTAATATCGATTTCGCTGTCTGTCTGATCAATATGATCTATAAAACCGTTTAATTTTAGGGAAAAAGTTGTGAATGTACGTCATTTTTTGATAAATTTTCCAACCATTGGGGTTTTGGTAAAATAGTGTTTTTGGAGATAAAACTATGGTATGAATAACCGAATTTGTTCAGTGCAATTTTCATTAACCCCCTAAAAAAACTTAAACTTGGCAAACCAACTCAAAACAATACAAATTGACAGTTTTTAAATAAATTGTTGTTCTATTTTGATAAACAGATAATAACTCAAAATATCTTTGGATTACATTTCCGATTCATAAACTTATAATTATTTCATAAAAATTATTTAACATTGGCGTTTTAAGTCACATTTAAGCATTCGTTCTAGATATTTACAGCACCTAAGATTCGGTGTTTATTTTATTTATTACAGTTTAAACACTTGCGAAAACGTAACAACTATTATTTTGTAATTTGCTTACTAATACTTATAGACGGTACAACTTTTTTATTTAGTTTCCTTTTAATTTGGCCTCGAAGGTCGTCTTTGAATAATGACAGGGTTGGTAACAGGGTAATAATTTTCAATCTGTGAGCCACTGCTTAACCTTGATTTTTAACGTATCCAATAAAATTACCTTTTTTTTATTTCAACTTGTAACGGTAGTTTGTTTTTATTCGGACCCTCCCTTATTTTTTATAACATGGATTTTTTGTTAATCGAAATGAAACGCATCGGTCTTGAAGATCAAGGTCGACACTGAACCCCGAAAAGGTTTGGGCGTCGACTATTCTTGTTGCGCGAGCGCCTTAAATGGTCTGGAAAGAAAGACGTTGAATGTTAATATGGCAGCTTGGAGCACTTTCGGAATTGATTCGCGTCCATTGCGATAAACCAAATGAAGTTTTTATTTAAATATTATATCAGTTCAGAAAGAGTTAGGAAAATTGAATTACTTTAAACTAGTGTTGTTAATTTTCCGGAAAAATAAAATGCGGAAAAATTTCCACAAGATATTCCGCAAATCGGAAAAATAAAAAAAATAAACATAAATTACTTTTTAAGCATTTTTATGTTTTGAACTTTTTATCGATATAAAATGTCTAATAACAGTAAACATACTACAAAACATTAATAGTGTTACATTGTTAATCAGTTTAAACTAGTCTAGAGGTTTAGTTTTACTTTCAGATTCGAAAAAATTAGGCGAAAATACCGCTTTATCTAAATTTGCAAACAATACATTAGACTAATCATGGAATGAAAACTTTTTTTATTTATTTTTCTGAAAAATACGGAAAATTTTCCAGAAAAAAGTCCTCGGTCTTTTTCGGCGGAAAATTTTCCGTAAAATGACAACACTACTTTAAACGTAACTTTAGAAATGAACTTTTACTTTTTCGGTACGTAGAGTGCCACCTACTAAAGAAACGGCGAGATAAAATGGAAATCATACGTATATCATGAAAATATTTAATTCAACTAAGGGATAATGACTACATGTATGCTGAGAAGATTCTTAACGTTGCTCGAAGAATTAGCTCCTTCCCCCCAGACAAAATTAAATCATTGGTTCCCTGGTGACGTTTTTATTTATCTCTTTCGTTCTGACGAAGAGTTAGAACATCATCAAATCGAGACTCTCAACATAGTCACTCTGGTCGTATTCCCATGGTAAAATTAACTTTTTTCGATTTAGGCAGCTCTAGCCTAAATCCCAAAAAGTTCATTGTGACAACCACAATCCTTAATTAAATTGAATAAACTGTTCATAAACACTCCTGTAAACGTTTCTTTTGGAAACTCCCACTCCCCCAGATTCTAAGTAACTAAACTAGACATTTACTGACGCAACCATCATATTTCCAATAGTGCACTAATAAGGAGAGTACCCGAGGTGTGTTTTTTTTTGACATCCACACATCGGTGTCGACCCAAGGCCTTAGACACCAAACACAATAACTGATTAATCAGGGCGAGATATGTGTAACGGCCACGCCAACGGGGGGATACGTGGGGACAGGGGTGGGGACACCCGTGGCGGAAGTATTCCGACCACCCGTTGGGGGATTGGTGGTAGGCCTCACACGGCCATCCACAAACTCTGCCTCCCGGACGCCTGGGATTACAGGAGTGAGCCACTACTCCCGGCGTACCCGAGGTGTTTATTGCCGATTTTGTTCAAAGTCGGGCGTAATGTAGACCTATATGAGATATGAAATTTACCAAAAGGAGACTTTGCACTACCCATTCGTTTTGCTATAGCAACCGAAAATGTTTTTGATCACTTAAAACAATAAAATCTCCATTTAAAAAAGCATGGGATTTTCTCGGTTTCACAGGGTCCTAGCTACGAAAATTTTGAAAAATTTTGAAAATCACGAATTGTGTAATTTGGACCACATTTAGGTAAATTTCATCAAGTTTGGGTAAATTGAAACATTTTTAGGGTAAATTTGTAACAAATTTTGGGTAAATTGAAACATTTTTAGGGTAAATTTGTAACAAATTTTGGGTAAAATAAGGGAAAAATCTTATTTTGGTTGTAAGTGGTAAAAAACATTTTCGGTTGCCATGTCAAATCGAATGGGTAGTGCAACGTCTCCTTTTGGAAAATTTCATATCTCATATAGGTCCACATTACGGCCGACTTTGAACTAAATCGGCAATAAACACCTCGGGTACTCTCCTTGTAAGGCACTTCTCGCAGCATATATTTGCAAACACTAATTTTGACATGAACAGAATTGCTCCATATACCGCTTGACTATGGAATAAAAAATACTTTTAAGTGAAGAACCATTTTATTAACTCTGAGGCTTTAAGCGTTTAGAGTTACATTCGGCTTTGAGCTCCCAATGTTTAAGGGCCCTAATTTGCCCAAAACGTTATATTTAAAACGTTGTATACTGGCCAGAAGTCAATATCAGATTTTATTTAAATATGTTAAAAATTGATTCCATAAAATAATAGATCGCTTCGGAAAGTCAGTGAGTAAAAATTCCCTTCCCTCTATATTGTGAAGATTCATTTCCTCTACGTCATAGCGTCGTCTGCCCTTAAAGAGAATATGAACTAATAAAAAAAAGCATCTGCTAACTTTGTTTTAATCATTCATAATTGACCTTTTGAAATGAACAAACTTACGAACACAATAAAACAATCAAAGTGTGGGAAATAAGTTTTTGATCTCAATTACTTGAACAGTTAAGCCTCGACTTCATGACTCTCAGAGGTCAATATATATTTTATAAACATTGCGACGACACACTTCTCACAGTTGAAATTCATTTTATTCAATAAGCAATAATTTTGAAATTTCTAGTGTTTCTCTAACATCGTAAGTGTAGCCTATCAAAACACACATCAGAATTTTGACCCCAAAAATGATTACACGAACATCATCTACTACGTAACTATAGAACGCGTTAGTAAATATCATCAAGTGCTGAAAAAGGTAATTGATTCAATACGTATCACACATGTTTCTACTTTCTCTGTGTGCAATGACAAGACGTGTCACGAATCGCAACTCTACAAAACCGAAATAATCTGCTAAAACCTGATATTTTCCTCATCAAAAATGATTTGTTTGTGCAGTGAAATAATTACCGTATGGTACCTACGAGTTAATTGTAAAAACGAAGAAAGGGTTTAAGATCTTTTTCAAATTAGAATGCCTCTTCTTTAAACTTTACACATACATACATACTAAATAAATAGGAACTTGATTATGAAGTTCAGACATATGTCGCAAACTAACTTGGCGCTGCGTGTAACTGCCAGATAGCGACTGCTCGGAATCTCCTTCAACAGCTGGTTTTTAGCTCGGAGCAACAAACACAAGGAGAACGCAGCTAGCCTTTAAACACGCTAACGCAATGTTGTGTACAAATTTCATTGCACGAATCTTTAAGCTGAACGTTTTACGGAAAAGGGGAAGACAATTTCCGAATTTCCCCCGCTGTGTTTGTTGCTCATAGGTTCTCTGTTCCGGTCTATTGAAAATTGAAATACTTTCATATTGAAGACTGCCTATTACTTTCTTGAAATAATGAGAACGTACTGAATCGGAACAGAAAATTGACAATTATAAATACAGGCTTCGTTTCCGAAGATATTCATTTCGAAATGTGAAATCAAAAACGTTTTGTCACTGGTATTTATCGCCATCAACGAAGCTTGATAGTATTTCCACCTATTGTTTTCCTGTTAAAAACCGTGTGGAAAATCGTACTTCCATGGTTTTTTCCACCTCTAGTTGCAAAATTCCATAAAAAATAAATAATAAAAGCAGTATATTCTTCTATTCTATTCACTGTTCTTCTGGCCTTTTTTCATATCTCTTATTTGCAATGACCAAATTAGTCACTTAATAGATATATCAATGATTAATTTAGCATTAAAAGAGTTTTTTCCACTTTTTTCCATTTTTTTACGGTTTTTGCCAGTTTTTCATACACCTTGGTTTATACAAAACAATATAAATAGATAACTAATTATATCTCATGGATTTTGAAAATAGACCAGTTATGGACTTACTATATTTTGAAATATATTATTTTAACGTAGGCTACCTTAGCTATACTTTGAAAACCGACTATATGGGTGACGCTTCTCAAAATACCAATCAAATTATTAAAACCAAAAAATAAATAAGTTTGCAAGTCCTAATGTCAAAGTAACGCTAAGTTGTCTTTGTGAAAGTGTTTGGCCTGTTTAGCTAAGAATTTATTGAAAGGTCTATTCTGAAAGGGATACTAAACCCCGTCAGAGGGAAATAAAATTATATTTTAAATTAAGCCACTAATGAAGTAATGCCCAATTACCCCTTTATTTTCAGAAAATTTAATTTATAAATAGGCCTACCTAATTTTGGCCTATATATATTTACAAAATTCCAAGAAATTAAAATTTACCCAAAGACGATATTTATATACAACAAGTTAAACGGAATATTTTTTTATTTAACAAAAAAAAAGTTGCTGCTATTTTTTTACAACAACAACAACATTTAAATGACTATTTTGGATTTTGAGTTTCGCGATAGACAAAAATTTTTCATAAATAGTTATTTTTTTAAATTCCTAACAAGAAAAAGACTGTGTCTATGCGAGAAAGGGTTTAAAATATTATAGTACAATAGTCGAAGATAGTTAAAAAAAACCATCGTTATAGAGTGAAGAAAATGAGTTAAAAGTTTAAAGATGAGATTTGAGGGAAGGAGTTTAGAAACGTAAGATGGAAAGTCCCTTTTGCTGGTAGCAGGTTCTTAGATGATGTACTTGTGGGCGGCCAAAGTGTTGAGGCCGTATCCCAAACCATAACCGTAACCGAGACCGGCGTGGGCGATTGGGAGGGCGGCAGAGTGGAGGAGTGGGTGGGCGATTTGGGCGGCAATTGGGGTGGCGGCGTATCCGACAACTCCGGCGTGGGTGAGTCTACCTTGGACAGCGGCAGCTTGACCTAATTGGGTGAAAATATTTATTAAATTGCTGAAATTTTCACACTTTGAGAAATTAAGTTAGGAAAATTCTTAAAGGGAGAGTTAACTGCATTCTTAAAGGGAAAGTTAACTGACAAAATTCTTAAAGGGAGGATGTACTGACAAATTCTTAAAGGTGAGAGTGAACTGACCTTGGATGGCAGCGTATTGACCTTGAGCGGCGGCAACTTGACCTTGTTGGGCAGCGACGACTCCTTGGGCGGCAGCATATTGGCCTTGGAGACCGGCGTATTGACCTTGGGCGGCAGCAACTTGTCCTTGTTGGGCAGCAACAACTCCTTGGGCGGCAGCGTAGTGACCTTGGAGACCGGCGATTTGACCTTGTTGGGCAGCGACGACTCCTTGGGCAGCGGCGATTGGTCCAGTTACATCAACGGTGGTTGGGATGGCGGCGTAACCCAAACCAGCAACAAGACCAGCGTTGGCGTAAGCGGCCAAGCCAAGAAGGGTAATGACGACCTGTTGGTCAAACAGAAACTTGGTTAATTGATTTATTGAAACTCGATTAATTGATTTATTGACCGAAGTGAAATTTAATCAAAGTTTTTAAAGATAATTTTCGATTTCGAAAGTGGTTATAGTTCACGTTTTGAGAAATCTAATAATTTGTTTTACAGCCATGATTTAAATAACAATTTGCCAGATTCGGCTCTCATTTTTCAACCGCGGAAAAGTTATTTCAGAATGAAGACTAAGCTAGGATTTCCCGCTGGTACGTTTCGCAACGGCATCCAGCCGATATCCGGCACAATTTTTAACTTCCTTAAATTATCTAGCGAGTGACGGACTTAAATAGAAAAGACGTTGATATTTATCGTTTGGAAAGGTTCTTACCAAAGTGTTCATGATGATTTTTGGGGTTAGGCTGAGCTGCGGATGCTAATCCTAGGCAGAAGTAGGGAATGAATGAATGTGACTTTCTCGACGCACCAAAATCCCTTTTTATACCCGCGAATAATTCAAAAATGGTGAAAGGGTGGGACCAATGCTTTTGGGAAGTACATTTCTCCAGTCCCGGGGGGGGGGGAGTTACCGTAGAAGGGGGGGGCGAACACGTCTTTGAAAAACCAAAGATTTTTCTCCACTATTCAGATTTTAACACATTGGAAACTTCCGTGAGGGAGAGAATGGTATAATCTATATAGCGAGACCTCCAAAAAAATAACTCAACCAAGCCCAAAATCGTTTTGGAAAAACATTATACTAGAGGGGGGCACTTCGTGGTACCCCTGTCGATATTATCCTTGGCATACCGCGTGTCCGTTTCTCCTAATATTGAAAAAATAGCCCCCCCCCCTCTTACGGTTCTAACGGGAATGTCGACGTAGCGTTTAAGAAATACCAATTTCTATAATTTTACCGTTATGTTGGCGAGACAAATTAACTCGTATTAGCTATTCGAAGTTTTTTTTTGTAGTTCTCAGGGTCACCCGTAGAGGGAGGGGTGGTTTTTTTATTCATCCGCTTTTGAAGTTGTTAGAATGAGAGCGCCGCGCCCTGATTTAATTAATATCGTTTTTGACAGGTAGACGATTTTCATTGAAGACAGCCAAAAAAAAGATCATCTCTAGGATAGATCATTTAAATTGTAATAACAGTCTGAAATCTAATGCCCTAAAGGTCTTATCAAACCACGTACGATCCTTGGGCTTTTTATTTAATTATCCATCAATAAAAACTGGAAGTTTATGGAAATTTGTTACCATTTTTCCCGCTTTGTCAATGAAATATTTGTTGAAATAATGGTAGAAATATTTGTAGAAATATAGCTTGAAATGTAGCTTGAAATATTTGTTGAAATATAGCTTGAAATGTAGCTTGAAATATTTGTTGAAATATAGCTTGAAATGTAGCTTGAAATATTTGTAGAAATATAGCTTGAAATGTAGCTTGAAATATTTGTAGAAATATAGCTTGAAATATTTGTAGAAATATAGCTTGAAATATAGCTTGAAATATTTGTAGATATATTTGTTGAAATATTGGTTGAAATATTTGTAGATATATTTGTTGAAATATTGGTTGAAATTTTGTAGAAATATTTGTTGAAATATTGTTTGAAATATTTGTTGAAATATTGTTTGAAATATTTGTTTAAATATTGTTTGAAATATTGGTTGAAATATTGGTTGAAATATTTGATGAAATATTGTTTGAAATATTGGTTGAAATTTTGTAGAAATATTTGTTGAAATATTGGTTGTAGTATTGGTTGAAATATTGGTTGAAATATTTGTTGAAATATTGGTTAAAATACTTTTTGTTTTCTGGTTCGATAATTTTTGAATGGTGTATTGTTTCTATTATTTATTTAATATTTGTGATTCATTTCGACAGTTTCAAGAGGGGGTACGTTCTTTTGTTCAATTTGGCTTTTCGAAAGATGCTGTGCGCAATTAAGAGGCCCTTTTTTGTCGTTTCCTGGTCGGGGAAAGTCGAAATTATCAAATTTTTGATGATGATGATGATACGATGTTTCGTCTTATGTGAAGAAATGAATTTGTGAAATTATACGGTTTGATGATATATTAGAAATTAAAACCACGCAAGTGTGGCCGTCTTTATAGGCTTGGGTAAAGGTTTCTGGTAAGGGTTGATTTAAAAAAATAGTTTCGTTAGAAAATGTAGGATGAGGTTCCATCTTGACCTACTGATCGGCTTACCCGTCAGGGGGCGTAGCAACATTTCGACTATTGTGTTGGGATTCGTGTTGGAATGGTGGGTCCTCAAGGGTCACTCTTCGTGTGGGATGAAATCAAAGAGGGTTTACGCGAAAAATTATTATTTGGATTAATTCAGTTGCATTCTATTGAAATTCCCTTTTAATTTTATGAAACAGATTTTTTAGACAGGAAATGCGTAGGGTAAACTGCCTGGTGGTAATAGATCTACGTCTACACTAGTACAAGTTCCCGTACGCGTTTCCTAGCGCGGGTCTTAACCTCTCTATTATATTACGTTACGTGGATTTGTGGTATTCCATTTAAACAAATCAATAGATTGATTAAATTTAAAACCATATGATTATTTCATTTATTATTTACAGGGTGTTTCAAAAGGTTATGCAAAAAAAGATAAGGTGTTGGAGGGGGTGAGTTGAGAAGTATGCCTGTTTTTGCCCCATTTGCCTACGATGAGTGAAAAGAGCGCCAGAGAGCTTCAAAGGGTGGCCTACTAGCCCCTGGAAGTATACTTAAACAAGCGCAACACCAAGCAGCAGGGAAACGCGATTATTAAGGTTGGGGTTCGTGTAATAGGTAAAAAAGGACTTTGTAAACAAATCGAGGTAACCAGCGTAAAAAAGGAAATAAAATCGTATTTAAGGCCCTGCTGCTTGGTGTGGCACTTGTAGCAGCCTATTTCCAGGGGCTAGTAGGCCACACTTTGAAGCTCCCTGGCGCTCTTTTAAGTCATCGTAGGAAAATGGGGAAAAAACAGGCACACTTCTCAACTCACCCCCAACAACTCATCCAATAACCCTTTGAAACACCCTGTATACATTTAAAACCTCTTTATTCTTTCAAATTGATTGATGCTTATTGAAATTCAATAGCTCTTGGAGTGCAGTGTGGTAGACAAGGAGGCGGATTCCTGAGTGATGCCCCCTTACGCCCACGTCTTGTAGCTTCTACTGTAATCCATTTTAACCCTCTCTTTTCAGCCCCCTCTGTAAATTACCTAGTGTCGTCCAGATGATTTCTTTGATTATCTATTGTTATTTTTTGTCATTTTCTCAAGTTATCCTACGCAATACTTTATACGATTTAAATCAACCCACTCAGCTTACAAAAGTGTTATTTTTGGGTTGGGCCTTAAATATATACTCCCGAGTATTGAATATAATTTAATTATTGTTTATTGATCGTCAAAACCGAAAAATATAAACCAGTAAGTTCACGTTGATCGCCCAGAATTACAATCACATTAATTTAAATTAAAAAATTACAATAAAAATTATGAAATGTACAATTAAAACTATAAAATGTACAATTAAAACTATAAAATGTACAATTAAAACTTTAAAATGTACAATTAAAACTATAAAATGTACAATTAAAATATAAAAGGTACAATTAAAACAATAAAATGTACAATAAAAATCATAAAATATGCAACCAAAATTATAAACTAAACAATCTACAATAAATTCGGTAAAATGTACAATAAACATGATAAATCATACAGTAATATTGATGAAACGTACAATAAAAATGATAAATCATACAGTAATATTGATGAAACGTACAATATTGTATAAATTATACATATAAAATTGATAAAATGTACAATATTGTATAAATGATATACAAATATTAATGTTAAGTTAAATCGTCAATAAATAAATAAATAAATAAGCTTTTTTATAGAAAATTAACAACGTGGTGTAAAAGACAGTTTTCTAGTTACTTGACCTCAAATTACCAGAGAAATATTTTGCATTTCCGATTTGATATTTTTCCGCGAATTTTTCTGTCGAAACCTGACAGCTTAAGACTCCCGGATTGAATGAAGCATTTTATTTGGATGCTCGTTAACCCGAAAATGTAATCCACGATTTTATCCCATTGAATTGATTTGTGATTTTCATTTCAGGTTTCCACCCACATCGGCTCCTGCCGCTGTCGAAATGACAAGTAGCGTTTTGACACTTTCACTTTCGAATTCATTCGCATATTTAAGGTGAATTTGGAGAAAATATTTGATTGCTTAAAAATTCGTACGCGTGAATTTTTTGAGAGATTAAGAAATATGTTACTCTGGGGTGCGTCAAAACGGTTAAAAAGAACACGCCAAATTTCTTTATCTTAAATTCTTACCCCTTTATTATTTCCGTTCTTTATCAAGTATTTTTTTAATTAACTGGTCAACTTGGTAGCTAGTAAAAATCTGGTAACCAGATTTACATAAAATTCTTGAAATATGGTATAAAGTTGTAGAAAATTGGTTATATCTTCGAAAATAAGTTGCGAAACGGTTATCGAAAATCTTTCAAAATTCTTTTTTAAATCTTAAAATACGGTTCTAATTTTAGAAATCGTAAAATTAGCCTCAATATTTTAAAGTCTTGATATCAGTTTGAAATTTTCTAAAGCTTAAAAATAGTCTCGAAGTTTCAAAATGTTGAAATCAGCTTAAACTCGATATTAATCAGAATTTTTCTTTATTACACCAAAACATTAAATGCAAAATTAAGTGATTCGCTTTGTACATGAAATTCAAGTTATCGCTGAAACAATGTTTATTAAAGATTATTTCTAAAACTTCGAAATACAAAATAATTATCGTTGTAAATAGTTGGTAAAATCCGTATCAATTTAGTTCAATTAAGCTAAATATACTTTTAAATTAGATTTAACCATCATCAGAAAATCTACAACCTTAATGAGATTTTGTAAATTGTTCAGGTGGTGCCATACCGAATCTAATGAATAAAGATCTATCCATAGACGCGGGTTTTTTCAGGTGACACCCAACTGGTGTTCGATTCACGTTTTCATTCGTCCAATTTAAAAAAAAAAACAACATTTTAATGATTTGGATCACGTCCTACGGACTAGGTCGTTCGTTAAGACCTTCACTTGGCCACCAGGTGTAATAATACTTTAAAAAAACGCCTATTCGCCTTACTCTTTCGTCGGTTATATATCAATCGGATGAAAATGGCCGTTGGGTTTTTTGAAAAATATGAAAGTATATAAAGGTGAGCTTCCACGAGACCTTTGAAGACAGAAAAAAAAGTGGAAGAACCCGTTTCTCGATCATTCTCCTGCAGGGCGTATACTCTAGATTATTAGATATGGTAATTTTTTTAACTACTCTGGTCTATTGAAGAAGTGTTTTGTATTTCATTTCTAACGTTTATTTTTCCTTTTATATATTTCAAGGGTGATTGAGATGTATCTGAGCACTATAAAGGCTCATTGATACGCTGTTTAACTATTGTTATTGCAAAGCTTTCAATTCGATTATGTGCTGGACAGCTGGACATTTGGCGAGGACAACTTAAAAGGCCTACAAAATAGTTTACAAATTTGAGAAGAATTTCTGGTAGCCCCTCCCATTTCCGTCACGTGACTCGGGTCTACCTTCCAGCTTCCAAACACACGTGATTATGTAGCACCACCCCCGAACGATTATGTTTACGTGTGTGTACGTCACACAGACACGCGCAGAAATTTATTGTTGATGGAGGTGTAACCTAGGAGTAGCAAAAACTACCCTCACCACTCCTGGGTGTAACTTTACTTATGTTTCAGTACTGGCCTCTGACACTAGATAGGGTAAGAACTCACCAAGCATCGTGCTGTATTGACTAGGTAGGGCGAATTAAGTACTCTCCAATGCGAGGCGAAACAGTACACTTCGAAAACATGCTATTTTTATCAATTCATATCTCAAACGCAAAGTGAGTATTTGGAAAAATAATATGTTACCCGTTTAGAAGAGTTCAAAGTGCAATTGATCGTATTACACAGACGTAAATATCCAAATATTGGCTAGATTGTGCCTTAAAACGATTATTTAACGAAAATAATATCAAATTAATTAATAAATAAAAAATAAATAAGTAAATAAAATAAAATAAAATAAATAAGTAAATAAATAAATAAAATAAATAAGTAAATAAAAAATAAATAAGTAAATAAATAAAATAAATAAGTAAATAAATAAAATAAATAAGTAAATAAAATAAAATAAAATAAAATAATAAAAAAATAAAAAAATGAATAAAAAAAGATAAATATATAAATAAAAAATAACAAATACTTTGATAAAATTTAAGGGAGTATATTAGTACAATGATTTGTGCTAATTATGGTAAATTCGATTAGTAGACAAATTTTAAATTTAAGGGTGTCAAAACAAAAAATTGTCATCCAAGTTATGTCGCTCTCCTGAACAGTGAATTAAATACGGGAAATTGTTTTAAGAATTTTACATAAAATAAATGAATGATATATCAAAAATTGCCACAATCGTTTCCGAGTAGAAATATCTTACTTTACGTAAAAAACCTAAATTATTCTACCAGAAACCTACCAGCTATAAAATCGAATTGAAAAACAGTCTAAATCATTCAATTCTTAGAAATGTCATTCTAAACTCGTGAAGGGAAAAATAAGCATTTTAATTTACTTAGAAAAATGACCGATTTCAGGGTCAATTTTATGTAAAAGCAAAACCATAAGTATCAAAACAAAAGTATGGCACTTCATATGGTATTATAGTGAGTACAAGACACGGCTGCCTATTTGAAGAGAAAACATAATCTTTTTAATTACCTATCTATAATTACTTAATATTGGTGGGTACTAGCATGGCCGCAAGATAGGGCCCGGGCCCCGGTAAAATTAATTCCAGGCCCCAAAGAGAATCGTTAATACTGGAGATAGTTATACTTTTTCGGAGATGAATCCGGGAAAAGTGTCCCTCGTTTGTTCTTTCCCGGGCCCCTAGGCTGCACGGGCCCCTTTTTGTGGGGCCCAGGCCCGCCTAGAGCGGGCCCGGGCCCAAAAGAGAGCCTTTAGTACTGTAGATAGCTATATTCTTTCTGAGATAAACCAGGGTGAAGTCTACATGGATTATTCAAACCCGGGCCCCTAGGCTGCACGGACCCTTTCTTTTCGGGCGGCTCGGGCCTCAGCACAAAGTTGATATTTAGTAAGCCCCTCCCTCTTTACTTATGCCACCGTAAAAGAGTTTACTTTACGGACCCTCTAGGATTGAACGGCCACGTTATCATTTGAATTTCAGTATTTTCTACAATTTGATTGGTCGGATCGGTTATCACGATAAAGTGTCACGTGAACTTCAGGTGGAATTTTTAAATGGTTTGGTTTCCCTTTAAGCCTACTCGGCCTATTGGTTAATGCGCCTTGACGTAAAATAGTTGAAGCTTTGATACAATTTAAACAATCAGCCTAAATACCGTGCTTTAATTGGCTACCCGCGAACATATTGTGGCTATTTAAATTTAAATGTATAAATATACAGATTACAATTATATTTTTAAGTAACCACTTTGCTTAGATAAATATTTAAATTTTAAAATATTTGTAAATTTTCTTTCAGAAATACTTTTATTATTTATCGCAATGATGTTACACACAATTGTACGCAATACCACCTTGCGTCAAGAATAAATCGCCTGAAACACTTTCAAAATATAAATTAATTAATGGAATTCATTCCGCTCCATTTCGAGAAAATATTCAATTAAGCTTAACGCGTTGAATGTCAACCTACAGTACCTACTGTAACTGCCTTTTACAGCAGTAACTAAATAAGGTGGGAAACGCCTGGATCTACCACTTTTGAAAACAAGGAAAACTTGTAATTGTAATTTCGTCAGCCATAGGCGCCTGTTAATGGTGTTGCATTTTCACGTGGTCATGTTTAATTATATTTATTAGTATATATATTGTTTAAAAGTACTAGAATGATTTAGTCGTATTATTTTTGGTGCAATCCGTTTCACGTTTAATTCCAAGAAAACTGAATTTGGCGTTCGTAACGTCGGTGGCTTAACCTCATTATTGGGTGGAATGGACCTTGAAATAAATTATTTTATCAGCTATAAATAAATTTATAGACTCCAACTGCCATCTGATATCAAATGCCTGAAGTCAATTTATATAATTAAATAAATTTAAAATATTTTCCCACAAAAATAGGCTACTTGAATGTAAATAAAAACGATGTTAATAATTTGAGCGTATAAATAACATTTTAATAACTTTTTTAAGTTAATTAAATTCATCATTTAAATTTTAAAACAACAACAAAAATAAATAACAAAATCGTTGCTAGTTTAAAAACCAGAAGTAATTTTCTTGGCTTCCGGCAAATTTGGGATGTTCGTCCTAAATCAACGAACAGCTCATCGGGACAGGAAATCTACCGACAAAAATGAATAAAATCGCAATTAGTTGACCAAATTCTTACTAGATGGCGTCTTGAAAGTAGGACGCGATTTTTAAAAATGCGTTTTTATCTTTACCATTGGGATGACTGGTTGCTCTGTGAGCTGCGTTTAACCGTGGAGAGCGAGACCGCTTCCGTAGGCGAGGGCTGGGGAGGCGAGACCATAGCCGAGACCATGACCGGCCAAAGCTGGGGCGGCGAGACCATAGCCGAGACCATGACCGGCCAAAGCTGGGGCGGCGAGACCGTATCCGCCGTAGCCGATTGGGCCACTTGGGCCTTGGTAGGCTCGGGAAGCGATGCCTTGGGCGGCGGCGTAAGCGCCTTGCTTTTGGGCGATGACTCCTTGGGCGGCGGCGAGTTGGCCTTGTTGGGAGGCGGCTACTCCTTGGGCGGCGGCGTAAGCTCCTTGTTGAGAAGCGTGGACTCCTTGGGCGGCGGCGAGTTGGCCTTGTTGGGAGGCGGCGACTCCTTGGGCGGCGGCGATTGGACCGGTGACGTCACCGTGTCCGTAGTAGCCGTAACCGGCTCCGTAGAGACCGTATCCTCCAACTCCGGCGCTGGCGTAAGCGGCCAAGCTGAGGACGGTGAGGGCAATCTGCAAACGGACCAAATGACCACAAGATTAAAATCACTTTCAAGTTACTAAACTGCAATAAACTAAGCCTACTTCAACATTTTTACTACAATATGCAAGATTTTCACTGTTTCACCCAAGCCTAGATATATTTTTGTATCACGTTTTACAGAATTTTTACAAATCTTCTTGGAAGTAAATTTACCATTGTCTTTTAGAATCAGGATAAGTACTTATGACCAAACCGTTACTTTCCAAATCCAGTTTACTTGTTAACAAAACCCTTTCGATTATTTCGTTTTAAAAATCCAAAATAACCCTATTGATCAGAAGCGAAAATTTTCAACTTTATTAAGTTATTAATTTTAATTGTAAAAAAACTAAGGTGGATTTAATTTTCTTAAACATTTGGAAATGGCTAAACAGTAACTATTTGAGGAATAATTTTACGGGTCTTAAAGTAAACGATATAACATTGACCACCATGTGAAATAAATTTGACCAAGTAAAATAATAATTTTAAATGAACCGAACGTTTAAATATCAGCAGCTTATCAGGTAATTCGCAAACTAGAGATAAATTGAGTGAAATCTTACCAAAGCGTTCATTTTGGGGATTTGGACGGTGTGAAAGGGTTTACTGAGTTCCTTTTGAGTGATATGGTCGTAATGTTTGAATTCGAGAGCGGCCTTCCGTTTTTATAGCGAGAATGAGGCCGCACCGGGCCCTCGCCCCGTCTGGCTGATTTTGCAAGGGTCAACTTTCGACTCCCATAAAACGGGATTTAAACAAAACCATTCTGGTAAAAAAACCACGTTGCCCCCTTTTCACGTATATGGTCGTATATCCATTATGTAACTAATACTTGGTTTCATTTATTAATGACTTTCCGCGGAAATCCACTGAGCACGTGATCCGAGGGGTGTGCACTCGTAGCTTCCATCCGTATAAAATAACCGGTGACGTCACGAGTATCCCTATTTTTAAGCGGGCGAGCTAAGACACCCATTTTATCCAACTTTCACTTTCGTTTTTATAATTCCATTGGCCTAGTAAGAGCTATTCCCCATCTCGGAGTCAAAGTAAAGTAACTTTGATTTTAGCAGAATTTACAGGAATAAATTTTTATACGTAAGAAATTTCTTAATTTAAAACTTTTAATGGAATTAAACCAAATAATAATAGTTATATTAGTGTGTAAATTTTAAATGACAAAGTAGAAAATTATTGTAAATAATTAACTCAAAACATATTTTTAAGAGAATAAAACTCATTTATTTAAATCTTTTATAGTGTAGCAATTACAGAAATTAACTTAATGATAGTGAAATTGAAGTTTTAAATGAAAACCCATTATGGACAATTATTGTAACTTAATTTTGAAATCATTTTGTATAGATATTTCATTGGCTATACTATTTTAAAGCAAAACATTCAACTGTTAATAGTAATAAAATTTTGAGTTATTTAAAATAAAGCTTTACACTATAAGTTATTGTAATTTAAAATTTCAACTGTTAACAATAGAATTTAGCATTAAAATAAATTTTTACACTAAAGATTTTGTCCTATAATTATTTAATATCAGGAAATAATATTACTATTGAAAACATATGAGACTTCTAAATATATTTTATTAAAACTAATATTTTAAAGTTACCACATTTTAGTACTGATGTAACGAATTAGGAGGCCTTTAATTTGAACCGAAAGTTTTGAGTATCGCCTATAGCCTCAAGGTAGTTTTTTTTTCTGGGCGAAAGTCGTATCTCGTTTTCACTCGAATCTAGAGCATCAAATTTGGAATTCAACGTACATTCTTCTAAACAGGCAACACCTTTAATTTTTTCTTTCGTTTCTTCTTTGAACAAGATTTCGAAGTTGATTATGCAAGGCTGGCGTGTTTTGCGCAAAAACAAGTTTTTAAGAAATAGTTTATTTTTCTTATTTATTTTTCAAGGGTGCAAACTTGAAATTGGTTTCGTGGAGCAGCTCGCTTTTGTTATAATTGCCGCTGTGTCTCTCCGGGGCTTTTAGAAGTTTTGTATTGAAGTAATTTGTTTTTAACGAGTTGCGATGTAGACCGTGAATTATTGCTGCATTTGCCTTGAATGCAGCCATGATTGATTTCGCGGCACTTTTGATTTCCGTGCCTGTATTTAGATAGGGTCGGTTTTTGGGGTGATTTCGATGAAATCGGTAATTATTTGTTTTAAAATCTTTCCCATAAACCTTGGATTTTTTAAAAAAAAATATTTCTCAATATTTGTTTCAATAATGTTATTTTAAATAAAATTTTACTTACTTGATTTTTATGAAAACCAATCATAAACCCGGTCACCTGAATTAATGGCTTTAAAAGTCGCTTGATGACTTAGAACTAAGGTGGTGCCTTGGGTATTAGCCTGGCTGATTATTTTTATTATTATCATCAAGCAACTTTTGAAGCCATTAATTCAGGATTGCAATGCGTAGAAGGGTGGTGGCAAGCCCGGCATGCCACGCGATCGAGCCAACAGCTCCCTACACTAACTAGTAACGTTAACCTCAACAAGGTTTTATGGAAGGGGAAACCGAAGAACCCCGGGGAAAACCCCTTAAACCAGTGGGGAGAGAACTTGCAAACTCAACGCGGAAGGAGTTGTTCCGAGTTTTCACCCAGTGCCACAAGCTGGGATCGAACCCGGCTCCTCTTGTTGCGAGGGGCAAGTCCTATTATTATTATACGTAAAGTTTTACATTATAAATTATTGTAATTTAAAATTTTAAAAATGTGTGCAAAGTAACTTTATTGACTTAATTTTTTCTTAATTGATTTAATTTTTTCTCACAGTAAAAATTTTACATGATAATTATTAAATTTAGCTTTAAAACAAATTTGTGTATTACAGATTTTACCCCATAATTTATTAACATATTGCCAAATATTGGTTGAAATAATGTTAGTTTAAATCAAATGTACCTTACTCGATTTTTACGAAAACCAAATCCTATATTTAAAATTATTTTATAATATTTTTCAGTTTAATTATATAATCACTTAGATTTAAATTATTCGACGAAAAATGTTACAGTTTTTGGGTATAATTCAAATTATTCCTTTCACAAAGAAAATTTGATAAGGGTTTCGTTTGCTGTTACCATAAGTTATTAATGACTTTCATATAAGTGCGTCAGCTGCCTATCTTCCTCGTGTTAAATTGCTATTCAAATCCATTTCTAGCAGGACAACACATTTTTGTTGAACTTCAGAATAGTTAGTTATTTAGTCCAATCGTTACTGAGCGTTTTGGCTATGACGTCAATGCTACCTGACTTTGAATACCGCTCGCCAAATATAACTATCAGCAATTATATCGACAAATTGACGCACTTATGGAACATTATCATAGGCTTATGGTTGAACCTGAAGAAACCCTTAAAACGCAAATATTTGATTCAATCGCAAATCATAAGTAAAATAATAACATTAAGTATGACACATTGGTAAATATTTTACTAGAAAGGATGTACACAGTGACGATAAAGATTCGAAATGCTTCCGATTGGTTTGTAATGTAATGTAATGTGGGACCCAAAATTGATAGGATATGCCGTAAAAATTATTGGTCTAAGCTTTTAGGACCAGCGCCATGCTATTCCAAGTATTACATCGTTTGTGTTTTAAAAGTTGATGACGTCTTTAATTTATATAAATAAAATTTATATTTAACTAAGAAAAAACGCATAAACACTCAAAAATGTTTATTTCCGTTGGTAAATTTTTACCGCTCAAAATTGACCTCCTTTTGCTTTTAAAAAGGCTCGTCACTACCTTCCCGACCCACAGAGCCACCCAACGGTATACACAAAAACAAAATATATATATTTAAATTGAAGCGCGCGAGTACGGCTGGTCGTTGTTTGTCAAAATTTCACTAGAGGGCGTAATATAAGAGTTTCATATTTTGCATAGTGCCTTACGCCATTCGAGAAAATATACAATATAATATGTATTGTAATGTAGTGTAATTTAGTGAAATGTAATGTAATTTAATGTAATGTAGTGTAGTGTAGTGTAATTTAGTGTTTTGTAATATATTGTAGTACAGTGTAATGTAATGTAAGGTAGTGTAATGCGGTGTAGTACAGTGTAATGTAATGCGGTGTAGTACAGTGTAATGTAATGTAGTACAATGTAATGTAATGTGGTGTAGTACAGTGTAATGTGGTGTAGTACACTGTAATGTAATGCAGTGTAGTGTAGTGTAATGTAATGTAGTGTAGTTTAGTACAGTGTAATGTAGTGCAATGTAATGTAGTGTAGTGCTGTGTGATGTAGTGTAATGTAATGTAGTGCAGTGTAGTGTAGTGTAGTGTAGTGTAGTGTGATGTAGTGTAATGTAACGTAACGTAGCGTAACGTAATGTAATGTAGCGTAATACAATGATATGTAATGTAATGTAACGTAAATTATTATAATATTATAATATTTTTTTAAATTAATTATTATTTTATAGGAAATATATACTAATAAGAAAATAATTTTGTCATTAATATTTTAATATAATTTTTGTTAATTTCAGCTTATTTTATTTGGTACTAATACGTAACCTGTTCTGATATGTCTTGCGTAATACGGGATCAAAAGCCTTTTAAAGACTCAGCCCAGCCCATCTTATATAATAATATATCTTGTATTATATTATTATATTATTAATAAATAATTATTAATTATTAAATTCTGAAGAAAGCGTCTTCTTACGCCCAGATTTACAACGCAGACTCAATTCCTCCGCGTGATCATAACCCCAGCATGAAGCTAACCTTGACTGACATTTTCGAAGGGTGACAACAATTTCAGCAATAACAGCTTTCGGAAAGATCCGCGTTGAATAACCAACGACAATTTGGTTCGCGGTCGTGTAAATTGTTGCTTCAGGTTCTAAAAAATGAGCTTATTAAAATTTACAAATACTCAATTCGTGTTATAATCAATATTAACAACGTAATTGACGTTAATGAATCTAATTATATAAATTGAACCGAAAATTGGAAAGCTTTTTTCATTTTTATGGAAAGCAGAACATATTTAGTAAATTAACAAAATCGGTAATGGATACAGCTTTATTTTCTAATTTAAGGGAATATAACCTGGAAAGCAATCTTTACGGAAGACCGCTTCATTTTTTAAATTCCCCTGTACAGTGGCGCCAAAAATTTCTAAAGCAATTTGCAAGAGCGGCCAGAGCTCCAAACGTTGGTGGTTCACACCAAATATTCTTAACGTTATTTCTACCAAGAATGTATTTTTTTACACTAACAAGGAGACATGATTAAGGTTAAGTAGACCTTCATAGAAAAAAGGTGTTTAGATACTAAACACTTTCTTAAAAACCAAAATGCAACTGAATATCTATCATGTTTAAAAACGATCATGTTTAGGCGATAGTGGTGTTCAGCTTTGCAACATCATGCGTTTAGAAATTAAACGTGTTATTGGATTCTCATATTTATCGATCAAAAGTGTTTAGATAGACTACTTTTAGAGATTAAACATATTAAATGCTTTTGGCGCTTACAATGAAAACACGTCTAAAGATTTTTAAGATTAGTTTCTAAACATGTTCAAAGGTTCGGGGGTTGTTGTTTAAAACATGTGGTAATTTGCCGTATACGCCACTCTTTGAGTAGCCGTATATTTGAGTTGTTTAATTACGATCTAAAATAACATTAATATTAATTGGATACGAATTAATGAAACCTACTGCCTATACTGTCGATTTCATATCTTTAACTGCCTGATTATATTTTAGCGATATTTATTTAAATTATATTTGTGTTAATACGACCTTAAATCACATCAAAAGTAATGTTATTTTATTAACTTTTAGTAGTTCATGTTAAATTATTGATGTATATACATTAGTGTTATTTAATTAGTCTTAATTACCAATAACTTAAAATTATGAGATGATATAAGAACCCGGTCCATATTGTAGTTAACACTTCATATAACGGTGGTTAACGAATATTATTTTTTTAGAAAAAAGATAACGAAATTAAACGAAATATATAAACAACGCGAAATATACATTATACTTGTAACGCAATATACCCTTATTAAACATCAGTTTTTAGCATTATGTTTAAAAACCACGAAGTTTAATTTCTAAACATGACCTCTTACCATCTCTTCCGGTTTGGAACGCTACCGGAAAGATCTTGGAAGATTTTTGAGAAACTCGTGCTTTTTTATAGAGAAAGTTTAAATTTGAGTGGTTAAAAAAATTTTTCGTTGCCATAGCAAAACGAATGGCCATTGAAACATTTCCTTTTAGGACTTTTCAAGGTACATGCGTTTGCAAAAAATCGTGGAGAAACACCTCGGTATGACTATACTTTTGACGTACTCCCAATCCAGTGTTCCAAGCTCAGCATATAGCTCTTAACGCCTACTACACCGCTGGTCTCATCATACGGCCCTACACCAGCATCTACAACCCCGAACAGGTGACGAATCCAGCATGGGTAGTAGAACCCTTCGACCCAAGCCACTCATCCCGACAAAAGGCGCAGCAACGGTAGAGGTCGACGAAACGAATAAATTAACCGGCAAAATTCCGATTAACCATAAAACGTTTTTTAAAGGAAAAGTCCAGGTTGGGTAAAACTTGGGTCTATTTGAAAGATCATGTTTAAATAAACTCAAAAATATCAGTCGTAAAATTGTATCTTTTTTTAATGACGAGAAATTAATTTTTAAACGAGCCAAATTTACCGCCAAGCGATCTGCCATTTTTTGTTTCGGGTGACGTTTTAGGACTTTAATCACGCGCTGTTCTCGCTATAACAGGCTTTAACAGCGCTCTGCTCCCCGCGCGCGCTTGCTCCGCGTGCAGCTCGTGCGGTCTGCGGAGGGAAGGCGAAAGAAAATGGCAGCTCGCTTGGCGGTAAATTTCGCTCGTTTAAAAATTAATTTCTCGTCATTAAAAAAAGATACAATTTTACGACTGATATTTTTTAGTATATTTAAACACGATCTTTTATGAACATTTTATACGAATAACCAACGATTTAACATGCAAAAATAATCGTTTTTTTCGTATATTTTTTTAATAATTTGCGGTTATGAATAAAATTAAATAATAGGCGCTTAAATAAAACATCTTCCCAGAAATTGCCAAGAAGTAATATTTCCGACAGCCAGGACTCATAAGTTATTATTTATATATAGTGCTTGTTGAAATATTAGAAAGCTGGAAACTTTCTCGAACGTAACATCGGTTTTTTGCTAAGCCTTAACATGCCAAAAAAATTACCTGGTTAAAAGGAAACACTTGTTGCATACCGTACTGCAAAAGAAATACGTTTAGTTCTAAAGGAATTAGTTTTCATCTTTTTCCGAAAGATAATTTCATACGAAATGAATTAACTCTGCCTCCATGAGAAGCCTTAAAATTGCCCGCTAATATAAAAATATTACATATAATTTTAATTATTTATACCATAAGAGGATGATGATAATAATAATAATATTATCTTCTTATACTTAGTTTTAGTAACATTATATATTTTACCTTAAAATATATGATCGAAAACTAACATTAGTATGTTCCTTATACACGTGAGCCGACGCGTTTTTATCTGACGCAAAATTCTCATGAGCGCAAAAACGCGTCTCCAATTGGCTTAAATACGACTATTTGGCTAGCCATTCTAACCGTTTAACCGACCGACCGGAAATAGCTCCTTCCCAGATGAATTTGGAGAGGGGAGTGGAAACCGAGTATCTTTTATTGAAGCGTCCATTGGATAATTTCTTATTGAAACGGCGATCTCTAAGCAATGGGGCAACCAGCTTCCACTCCGCACACAGCTGCGGGTAGAGAGCCATTCCCTTCAAAAAAGGGGATCGTCTTGACATAGGCTGCGTTCAGTAACGATAAACGGTTGGGCCGTCGAATGCGCATTCGCGACTGTACGACTTTTGCCATTTCCGGTTTCGCCTTCACGATTGCAAACGGAAAGTCAACGAAGTAAGCGGCTGGAAGAGGCGGATATTTTGTTGATCAATGGTTCCTTGACGTCACAGCTTTCGGGATGACGTGGCAGACGATATTTTAATAAATTTAAAGCAATCGTAAGAAACGTTCAACAACGGTCGCGACGAAAATATTTTTTCAGAAAACTGTTTCCTCTCCGTTGAGTCTTACTGAACGCAGCCATATAGTCATTCTCCCTAAGTAGAAATAGATATATTAAGCTTTAACATTGTTTTTATGTTCTACAAACAAAGTTACGGAATTGAAACCCACTATTAGGTAAAAAGGCCGCTAAGTGGTGATTTCTTAGATCAACAAATAAGGGATGAGAGTGAAACCCTCTGGTGGCTGTAGTTTTAAATATATCTACTCTTGTACAATATGATCAGTTATAATTTCTTAAAAATGTATTACTAATAGCTGTGGTTACGGAAGTCACATCACAGCGCTGGCGGCGGGTGTTTCTATAATAAAACACTGTTACCGATTGAGTGACCGTCCATTATTTGTTGGTCTATCCTGATATGAAATCTGTGTGTATAGTGCCCTTTAGCACTCGACTTTTAAACCGTAAATTTGACAAGTGGAATAACATAAAGTACTTATAACTTCAGATAATTTGCTTTTAATCATATCAATGCACCGATCTCCACTCCGAACTAAATTGTAGGATAAATAAACTTTGAAAGCGATATTTTTTATATGATCACTGTTTTTTTATTACTTGGCAGTATTAGTTTTTGGTGCACATATTATTTTTGTACTAATCCCAAAAGTAAGAAAACCAGAGTCCTTAAATTAGGGATAGCGTCACATATGTTAGCTCTTCAATTTCGTGGATATCTGTAAGACGGGAAAGAGAGGCGTTAGAGGTGACGTTTGGACCTCGCAGAGCGAAGGTAACTTACAAGTTATAGTGGAACGATTTAACCGATGACTTTGCTGACACCATAGCCCCCAACAACTCCTGGAACGCCGTAAGCACCAACAACACCGGGAACTCCGTAGCCTCCAACAACTCCTTTAACTCCGTAAGCTCCGGCGATGGCTGGAACACCAACGACACCAGCGCCAACAACTCCTGGAACGCCATAAGCTCCAACAACACCTGGAACTCCATAGCCTCCAACAACGCTTGGAACTCCATAGCCTCCAACAACGCCTGGAACTCCGTAGCCTCCAACGACGCCACCAACAACAGCTGGAGCAGCAACAACGGCGCCTCCGTGGACGATGCGGCTACCGTAAGCAACGGTGCGACCAACTGGACCAACAGCAACGCCGTATGGGCCAACTCCGGCAACTCCGTAGCCCAAACCGGCTCCGACAATTCCTGCGCTGGCGAAAGCAGCCAGGCTGAGAACGGTGAGAGCAGCCTGCAATGGGAAAGTGAGGTTCTTTGGTTAGAATTGCTTCCTAAACAAATACACTATCTTGGTATTAATATTACACTACTTAACCCTTACATATCTTCCCTACTTATTCCAATGGACCCAAATTTGTAAATGTCTTTCCGAACTAGTACATAATTTTAAGTTGTCTTACCAAACCACAGTTCTGTATTGGACAAGTAGGTTTTTTGGGTAAATTCAATTCCTAACCCACTAAACCTTCTTGGCATTAGCCCATACATATCCCTACAAATTATACTTATGGGCCCAAATTTATCAATGTCTTTTCGAACCAGGACTTGTAAATTACCATGTCTAGCATAATTCACCAGACGACTTTACTAAGCCATTTTGGCAAACGATCATCAATAGCTTCGACTACAATCTCCATATTACCACCATAGCTATTATTTATTTTCCACAAAAACCCAGAACAAATACAAGAACATATATTTACCAAAGCGTTCATGATGAAGTAGATGGTTTGTTTTGGCGAGAGAAAGGATTTAAATTAAATAGCGATGTAAGTTGAATGTCATATTAGGATTCGATTCCATCCTTATATACCTCTTTCGAACAACGTCCATTTTGCAATAGGTTAGGCCCCCGTGTCTGCGCCAATGGCATGTCCCCCATTAACACCCCGAACGGACCAATACAAAACTCGCACACACCCAAAAGCACAGCCACCTGGAACGTGGGAACTTTAGGGAAAGGCCTTGATATATCGTTGTATTTAAAAATTACCGTGAAAACAAATAAGAAAATAAATATACAAACATTTATAATATAGCGGTGACTAATAGAACAGTATAAAACCGCCTCTTTTTATTTTAAATATCGCGTTGGTCTTGCGCCTGGAAAGCCTTGAAATCTACCGTTATAGTCACGAATAAATAAAATGAAATTTTAATTTAAGGGGGCGGGAGCTCTTGATACAAGGTGCTTTGTAAGCAATTTCACCGTTGGGTCTCGAATCACGCCCTGAAGGAATACATTCTTTTGTACACGCTTGTTTTAATCAACAAAAACTGGTTAACGATTTTGAGATAGCTCGGGATTGTTTATCTTTTTTCTCGACGACGTAAAAGGCGGAGAACCTTTTGGCTAAAACCAGGATTTATCTCCTTTTTGGATAGTAATTAAGACTTGGTTTTTAAATTTACTGCTATCTTAATTAGTATACGCTAATTCTAATTTTGCGAACTGGATATAACACGTTACTTTTCAGTTTTACTAAAAAAGCTTTGGAATTTGATAGGATGATGTAATAACCTTTTTTATGAGGATTGTAAATCTTGTCTCGCATCTTGGCTTTCGGATTTTTATTCCGCTTTCACGAATCACGCGTTTCCTGATATTTAAAATATTTGCCTTTTTTCTAGAATATTGGCAATTAGGTTAAATTCGTAAGAATATTTTTGCTGACTTTCAAATACTGTCGCACCAATAGCGTTCTGAAATTCCAATTTTAAGTACCATCCATTTATCAACAGGATCGTGCCAGCTATAAACTTTTTTAAAAGGCTTAAAATTTATATAGTTTAATCTATTTTTTAATTGGATTAATTTCTAATATTTTAAATTTTATTAATTGGTTTAATTTTTAATATTTTTAATATGATTAATTTTTAGTTGTTTTAATTTTTTTAATTTTTTTTTTGTTTTAATTTTTTTTATTTTTGTTTAATTTTTAATATTTTGAATGTAATTAATTTTTGGTTGTTTTAAATTTTTTAATTAATTGGTTTAAATTTTAAATTTGATTAATTGGTTTAATTTTTATAATTTTTTCAATTGGCAATTTTAATAAATTTTAAATATTTAGTGCTTTTTACAAGGGTAATTTTTATGTCACAGTAACAGAATGTGATTTAAATAGTGAAATGGAATTAATACTCCATACTCGATACTTTAGTATTCATAAAGTATTTGGTATATTTTCATATATGAAATTATTTAAATCCTTTTTAAAATCAATGATTTTTTAAATGAAAGGGTTTAATTAAATCGTCGATTTGTATCAGATCGCTTTAAATCAGTAATTAATTCTAAGTTATTAAATTGATGTAAATATAAATTTGAATGGCAAATGTAAGCCAATTTGATTTCAATAAAACTGAATAAATTATCTAATTTAAGTGAATTAGCGTAAATTAAATATTTTATAAATAAAAATTCAATTTGTATGTATTTAAATATTAATTTTCCAGTTATATTGCAAATGAATAAAATTTAGTATTTTATAGTTTTTGTGTCGTTTTCGTCCGGATTAATTAGAAAACGATAAATGAAATTTTGGTATTTTTTAAACGCTTAAATGTAATCAGAGAATTTCAAAAGCCTAACGAATAAAAGTTTCATACATATCCTTATTAAATTGATATTTGACATGTTTTTACACGATTAGTAGTGGCAGAAGTATATAAGATATCTCTTACGTGAGAATTATACCTTCCGCAAGCTACCGCTAATTTTCCAAAACACGTTTTGGGAAGAAAGAAAATAAGCTTGATCAGTAAGTATATATCCCTACGCATATCTCACACCTTTAAGCGTAGGAATAGACTCAGTAAATTTTCAGGGGTGATGCCGTGTACAATTTGGAAAATCGTGGCCAACAGAATCCGAGTTTCATCCCTAGTAGCGCAATGTCACTGGCCCAACTGCAGTGGTTTTGAAGTTTGCCAACTTTGGTGGGGTAACCCTGATTTTCGATTCGAAATGTCCTAATGGCCAACTGCAGTTTTTCGGTCGGGTGATCGAAGTTAAATTTTTTAAAACCAGCTGATGGCCAACTACTGATTTTCTTTATGGATAATAGTAATTTTGTTTCCAATGTTGGTAAGTTGTCAACTGTAAAATAATATTTTTTGAAATGTTCTGAAAAAAGCGATGTTGGCCAACAGTTGAGAATGAGATCTCTGTGAAAAATACTCTTCAAATTACTGTAGGCCAACAGATGGAAAACCGAGGGGCTAACCACTCTTAGAAAGTCTGTACACCGGATTACGCTTAGATTAGCACTGCCAAAGGCAGGGACTTCAAAGATTACGCGTAATCCCATTAGTACAGTCAAAGGTACGGCTCTGTACACCGATTACTCGGAGTGATCAGCCCCTCGTGGAAAACCAACGGTTTTTTAATCGGTAATGAGACAAAATCCCTCCGTTGCCGGACAAAATACTCGAATTCTCATAGGGAAAACGATTTTATATAGAGGTAGTTATATCAAGGCTAGCGCGCGGAGCGCGCAACGGTTAGGTTAGCCAGGCGCGCCCCAGGCGCGTAGGCACCGTTTTCTTGGGTTATCCGAAGAAAATGGTAATGAGACAAAATCCCCCTTGACAAAATCCCCCATCAAGATCAAAGTGTAGTATCTGTTTTCAGCTTAAAAGCTTATGTAGTATTACGGAGACTGAGATCTGCGTTTTTTTTTTTCAGTATATTTTTTTTTAAGTCTTCGGATTTAATTTTTACTATTTTGAGGTTGTTTTAGATATTCTTGTAATTACCATTTTTCCCTATATTCGGTTTTTCTTATATTTTTAAAATTTTTCTAAAATGTGAACAGATACTACACTTTCATTTTAGCCAAAATGCCGAGAGCAGATACTACATTTTCGTGTTTTCTTAGTTTTGGGGGGATTTTGTCCGGCAGCGGGGGGATTTTGACGGGGGGATTTCGTCCGGGGGGATTTTGACGGGGGGATTTCGTCCGGGGGGATTTTGACGGGGGGATTTCGTCCGGGGGGGATTTTGACGGGGGGATTTCGTCCGGGGGGATTTTGACGGGGGGATTTCATCCGGGGGGATTTTGACGGGGGGATTTCGTCCGGGGGGATTTTGACGGGGGGATTTCGTCCGGGGGGATTTTGACGGGGGGATTTCGTCCGGGGGGATTTGGACGGGGGGATTTCGTCCGGGGGGATTTTGACGGGGGGATTTCGTCCGGGGGGATTTTGACGGGGGGATTTCGTCCGGGGGGATTTTGACGGGGGGATTTTGACGGGGGGATTTCGTCCGGGGGGATTTTGACGGGGGGATTTCGTCCGGGGGGATTTTGACGGGGGGATTTCGTCCGGGGGGATTTGGACGGGGGGATTTCGTCCGGGGGGATTTTGACGGGGGGATTTCGTCCGGGGGGATTTTGACGGGGGGATTTTGACGGGGGGATTTCGTCCGGGGGGATTTTGACGGGGGGATTTTGACGGGGGGATTTCGTCCGGGGGGATTTTGACGGGGGGATTTCGTCCGGGGGGATTTTGACGGGGGGATTTCGTCCGGGGGGATTTGGACGGGGGGATTTTGACGGGGGGATTTCGTCCTGGGGGATTTTGACGGGGGGATTTCGTCCGGGGGGATTTTGTTCCTTAATCTTTTTTATCAACCACCCATATAACCAATCGATTCCCAACCACAAATTATCGGAACTAAACCCCCTAATTCAAATGGGTCCAAAATAAATATAGAAGCACTAATGAAATTTCATCATTTTTATTAGATACAAAACAGAATTAATATGATTAGAGACAGTTAAATTTCCTTGTTCTGCGAAGGTTTTTTCCGTTTCTCTCTTCCTCCCTCATGGTCTGGGGCGTATGTTTCATTTTCACGATCTATATCAGTGTTTCCGAAACTGTGTACCGGCGAACTATTTGGAGAAAAAAATATCAAGTGCTAATAACCCACAGGGCTGAAATTTGTAGCACGTAAAACGTATGCTGTTTATTTAGGCTTTATTTTAGTGCTTTTTATTTGTTGTAGTTAGACGATAAGCAGATACTATCTTGGCTATAAATTATCTTCCGTTTTCGTGGGAGCTTATCCTCTTTTAGTTAAGTCTCAAAGTCAATCTATGTTTCGGGAGTCCCGCTGCAAAATTTTATTTAAACATTTAACTCTCAAGGCCGCTGACCTAGATGGAGACTTTTAAAATTCTAACTTTTATTAGATAACTAAATAATGAAAAATAAAATAATTATAATAATAAAATTAATAATATTAATTAATATATTAATAATACTGTTTCTATCTATAAAATTACACAAATAAAATGTATATTAATATTCTACTTGCACCTAAAAGTTGTGTTTCACGGCAAAGACGTGTAACAAAGAAAGGAAAATCTTAAAAACTAGCTCCCTTCGTAAACCACCCGCGCCCAGTTGGCCGCAGTCGTCCTAACACGTCACTTGTCTCTACAGTCGAGCCGAACTAGTAGGGTACCGCCAAAAAATTATAAATACCTTTTTAACTTTTATATTTTTATAGCTAGAAACACGGTTCCAATGGGAAATATTAACAATTTTGCGCAAACTAATGAAAATTGAAATATACGTTAATTTTTCATCCAGAAGGTCGAAAACATTTTGGCTACACAACTGAGTAGTTTTAACCAGAATGAAATTTTCAGCTTACAGTGTAGGTCCCGAAAAAAACGAAGAAGATAAATTTAAATTTTGGTAAAAATCGTTGCATTTGCAGTGAAGGTTTGTTGTTGACGTTAATTTATTGTTTTGGTCTTGTTTTAAGAAGTGTTGAAACTGTAGTAAATCATATAAACACAGAACTATAAGAAGCTAGAAGCTAGGAGCAACAAACACAACACCCCACAAAAGGAGAACGCAACCCGTCTAAAGTCGTGGATTTTCTTGTGTAAATTTTTCATTGGCTAGACGCTTTAGCGCTTGCTGCCGTCGGACGGGGAAATTCGGAAATTGTCTTCCCCCCACCCGTAAAACGTATAGCTTAAAGGCTCGTGACGCTCGTCCAAAGCAATTCGTACACAACCCTTCGTTAGCGTGTTTAAAGGCTAGCTGCGTTCTCCTTGCGTTTGTTGCTCCTAGCTAGAAGTATCGAGAACGATGGCTAAAATGGTATTTACAACGGCAATTTTAGATAAACTTTATGAAATAATTTATGGTTTCAATAGACTTTTAAATAAAACCTGTTCAATGATTTGACTAGAAGTAATAATACAGAGAAACGTAAAAGCGTTATATTTTAAAGCGCACGCTGCTTAATATTTCAGTATAGAAGGGCTCGTTCTATTTCGCAAGCGCCACCTGAAAGAAAAAGTGCTCAAGTCATACAAATATAACTTACATATACACGTAAATATTTTATTCAGTGACTCGCGCATGCGCGTAGGGTGAGGCGAGAAAAAGAAAGCAGCATTTATTGAAATGCTTATTGATAATGTATTCTAATTAGATTTTAAATAATTAATTATTCAATGCTCGTCACTGACTTTGCGAGGCGTTGTATCGCTGATGTGACTGTACCCTAGTAAACATCAATATAATGTAACTAAATATTATAAATGGTTAAATTTGATGAAGATAATTCTTAAGTCAAACAGAATAAAATAAAGACTAAATTTCAAATTCCAAAAATATGGTATGCAAACGATTTTATTTTATTTTCATTTTTACAAATATATTATTTCCTGGTAGAAACCATTTCTTTGGATTCTGGAATCTGTAAAATATAGAAAATAGGGTTTTCTAACATTAGACACACATTCACTATTATATATTTTAAGTTAATTTCATAAAATATATCGTAGTACGTACTTGAGAGAACGTGTTGACGAATGGATTGTTGGCTTATTTTCCGTAATGGCCCAAGCCGTAACCGAGACCAAGACCATGGCCACCATATCCTCCGAGTCCGTAAGCTCCGACTCCAGCAAGACCGTATCCGAGACCTCCAGCCTTGATGACGCCAGATGGTCCGGCGACGATGGCTCCTCCGTGTCCAGCCAGGCCGTATCCTCCGTGTCCAGCCAGACCGTATCCTCCGTAGCCAGCGCCGTATCCAAGACCGTATCCACCGAGTCCGTATCCACCAAGACCGTATCCGGCGTGTCCCAGTCCGACGACACCGGCGTAGGTGCAAGCCACCATGGCGAGGAGAGCGAGGGAAACCTAAGAAGAACAAAAACACGTTCAAATTATGGTCTAAGAATATCCACCATCTTGCTGCAGTCCATCAGACATACCAAGAATTTCATTGTGGAGAAGTTGAGTTGTTAATCCTGCTGATGCAAAGAAAGACTGAAGATTCGTGGGCTCGTCCGTCTCTTTATATACTCATTGGTCCTGGCTCGCAGCCCGTCGGAAAATTATTGGCCAAAGACCGAGACACACCCTGGTACCAAGAATCAAGTTGGTACCAAGGAATTTAATCGTTAAACTTCACCTTCAAATAGAAAGTAACCCTAGAATTATTTATAACGGGATTCCGGTATTTCAACAATAACTGTTTATTGCGAGTGTTTTATTTTTATTTTGCACTTTCTGTTTGAATAATTCCTTATAAAATGAATTTGCCTTCTTTTTTTCAAGCATTTTAAATTATATGTAGGTTGTAAACTTAATTATTTTGGGTTTTTTTAAGCGGTTTATAATGGTGCTCCATCCATTAGTTAGTAGGAAAGTTCAGCAGCCAACCATTTGACAGAAACGCCAATGCTTCCTAAGAGTTTTCCAGACGTTCCAGATTCCAAAGTTCCATTGAAAAGTTTGCTTAACCTCTCAGGGAACGCGCACCTTACCAACCATTATTTTTCAAAACTCTTATTTTTTAAATTGTCTTTTTTACAATATAAATTTTGCGTTTGTTTCGGCGAATATTTTAAACCCGCTTTCATACCACAGAAGTTGAAAACCAAAGCCACAATGAAAATGATTACACTTTAGCCCCATAGATGACTCACATGGCATTTGAACCCGCGTGTAATGTTTGGTGGATTCTAGTGTTACCAAAAAAATAGATTAGAGGCCCTTTAAGTAATTATTTTATTTTCAAAACTAATGCTCAAACGTTCAAAGAAATCGCAATGGAATTTGGAAATGTAATGAATTTATTTTGCGATTTGGATTTAAACATCTTTGTCGGGAATTTCGAATGAAAGTTTAAAGAAAGTTTTTATTATCTAAGAAAAATAGAACTTTGTTAATTGTATAAATGTTCTGTTTTTTTTTTAATTTTTAGGTAAATAGGATTTGGTACTTTATAATTGCGGTACTGGATTTCTAAAAAAGAACTGTTTCTCTACGCCAATTGCTTAAATTCAATTTTCATTGAGAGTTCATTGAGAGTGGTAAAATTTATTCAGTGGCGTAGCAATAGGTAATAGGGAGCACGTGCTTTGCCCAATATGCATGGTTGTAAGATTTTTTTTAATATTTCAGTCCTCTGTACGCCACTCAATTTATTGTTAGAGAGTAGTACTGGTACGTTATTAAAATATTATTCAATAAAAGCGGTAGGTGTTTAAATTTGAAAATACCGTTATTATAAGGTTTTTTTGGTCTCCAAAAGTCAAATTGTTAGAGCATTTACAATGGAAGTTCTTATTGAACTCACCCTGACAAACTTTGAACTTTTAAAATTTGGAAAAAATTAAGCTAGCAGAACTGAAACAGGTTGCAACCCTGGTTGCGAATTAAAACTAAAATAGTCAGTGACCTTGGAATGGCCATTTAAGAAGGGCCTCAACGACATTATAATTTTTGTTGTTTTTAGGTGGAAAATACTTAAAATTCATTGATTTATGAAAACTGTTCATTTTGACTACATTTTTGTATATACATATCACATTTTTCTACTATAGGCACCCGCAAGATAAATTTTTACATATTCACCTAGAAAAATCAAATATGACCATAAAATAGACAAGATTTGTAATTTGCACAATGCAAAACATTTCATTTTATTTTATTTTACATTTTTACAAATATTTTAGTTATTTAAAATATCTTAATTTCCGTCAAAAAATCTGAAAAGAAAAACGATTGTTCGTATTGAAACAATTGAACAAATATTTAAATGTGACTTCTGTACCTGATAGAAGGTGATGAGGAAATGATTGTTGGCTTATTTGCCGTAATGGCCCAAACCGTAACCGAGACCAAGACCGTGGGCGCCATAAGCTCCGAGTCCGTAAGCTCCGACTCCAGCAACACCGTATCCGAGACCACCAGTCTTGATGACTCCAGATGGTCCGGCGACGATGGCTCCTCCGTGTCCAGCCAGACCGTATCCTCCGTAGCCGGCACCGTATCCAAGACCATATCCACCGAGGCCATATCCGCCAAGACCGTATCCAGCGTGTCCCAATCCGACGACACCGGCGTAGGTGCAAGCCACCATGGCGAGGAGAGCGAGGGCAACCTAGGAAGAGCAAAAATGTCAAAATTTTGGTCTAAAAATCTCCACCATCTTGCTGTATCCCGCAAACGTACCAAGAATTTCATTGTGGAGAAGTTGAGTTGTTTATCTTGCTGATGCAAAGAGGGACTGAAGAATTGTGGGCTCGTCCGTCTCTTTATATACTCATTGGACATCGCCTTCAACTTGCCAGGGAATTATTGGCCAAAGACCGAGACACACCCTGGTACCAAGAATCGGGTTGGTACCGAAGATTTAATCGTTTTTTTCAATCACCTTCAAATTGAAATAAAGCCTTGAAATATTCAAAACTTGAATATCAACAATTCCCCCGGACTATCATTTTTGGTTTTTTTGTTTAACGGTTTTCTCGCTTATTAGTCTCGAATAATTTGGTTGCATGCGATTTAAGTTTCCCCTCAATTTAAAAGCTGATTTTATAGGAATCCAAATATTTTATTGCGTTTTTATTGGCACTCGATTGATTTCCGTTACAATTTTCTACAATACGTAGGATATTTATATTTTGGGTTTCAGGAAGAATACATGGATGGTTTAGTTACAGACCCGTTGACATAAAATTGTCTTAAGCGGCAGATATTTTCTGTGACGTGCATATTTTTTATTTATTGCTTTTCTGAGTACTTAGGGCGTTTTCTTTGGGGCGCTCCGAATCAGCTCTCAACTCCCGTTCGTATCAATTTCGTTTTTTGCTTGTCATCATTCTCCCATTAGGAAGCAATTTTCCAATAATGTTTGTAGGAGTAGTATTAAGGGGTTCATTTTCTGGCTAATTTTAAAACGCGGGTTCTTCTGTAAAGCAACTCAAAATGTAGTCGAATGCAGATAAAATGATATCTGATATATCATAATTATTGACTCGGTTCAGGTAACGCAACTGTTTTCTGAGAATCGGATGGAAGCACTACTTTCCCTAACAATTACACAAAATATATATTCAGCACAAAATATTTTATCGGAAAATCTACCTACTTTCCATTAATCCATCAATTCCAAAATTGCCTCTGAACTGACAGAAGAGAAATAAACAATTAGCTGCTCTCTCGCGGACCAGTGTCACATTGCAAAACATGCGCAATGTTTTCTGAGATATGAACTAGTCCACTAGATCAGACATTGAGTACCAGAGTATTCCGGGAGCAGAAGGAACTGCCCAAAGAAAAACACCATTAGCCAGAATTAATTCCGAATACTTAATACAGAGATTCTTATACTTTGTAGTGAACGTGCGTCTGCTTCCAATTTTTCGAAGCAAAAGGAAATCCTTATCTATGTTTACGTTTTGGGTCTAAAAAGCAAATTAATTACAGCTGAAATTTTTTAACTTCATGCTACACATAACAACAGAGGAATAAAACATGGATTTTACCTCCCAAGAACTTCACCAACATGGTGGAGTAATAATTCGTGAGAGATGTCACTAGGAACTAGTGCTCCGCAGATCCGGCTCCGACGTCGGAGACGGAGCCGATATCGGCTCCGAGGAGGAGTCGGAGACGGAGCCGGAGCCAAAACTCGGCTGCCCTAAAAATCCGGAGCCGGAGCCGAATGCAAAATCCTAGAGCCGGAGCTGGAGACCGAGCCAGGAGCCGGCTTCGATTGCACTAATTATTTTTAAGCGTATGTAAATATTAAGATCACACTAATATTTCTGTGAAAGAATACACTATTGTGTTTCAAAAGCTAACCAAAGCATTAAATAAACTTCACAGCATCATCATTCATCAATACTAATAATAATATTTTATTTTATTTTTACACAAGATAGAAAACAAAGTTACCAGTGGAGTGTACCACTGCTACTGCTAGGACTGAAATAATTAGTATTTACCAAATTATCAGTGGAGTCTGCTACTAATAGTACTCGTAAATTCATAACAAAAAAGGGAGCGTCCATTATTTACGGGAGGCGATTTTGGTGATTTTTCGACCCCCCCCCTTGGTGAGATATCGTGAGATTTGGCTCGCCCCCCTCCCTCCCTCCTAATATCACGTGAGATTTTCCAAAAAGCGTATTTTTAGTGTAAATACGTTAATCTGTGTTTGATTGCGTTGGATTTATTTTGAAACAAAACATAATTTGCTTAATTATTTATATTTAAGACTAGTTAAGACTAGTATTTTAGACATAACGTAGTCTAGAATCACTGAAAAAATCTAACAATAAAATACTTAAATTTTAAGTATTAAGGAACTACTAAAATTCGTAAAAGAATATTCATTCTAATTCAGTCCACGGGGACCGCATGTATTGCAGCATCTCTTTTTCTAATCCTTTAATTCGGAGCCGGATCCTGGAGCCGGTTTAAAACACTTGGAGCCGGAGCCGGGGCTCCAGATCCGGCTCCGGCCTTCACCAGAACTAAAGCCGGAGCCGACTGGAGCCGATAGGGTTTAAGTCGGAGCTGGAGCTGGAACTGGAGCCGGAGCCATGCGGAGCACTACTAGGAACTATGCCACTAACAGTAAGATGGATGTCACTAGGGACGATGCCACTAAGAGGGATGTTCAGTGTCATTTCATCAGTTTCCAGCTGATGAAAATTTATGCAAACTGTGGATTAAGAGCATCTCTAGGAAGGATTTTGGAGTCAACGAAGCGTACACTACACATGGAAAAGGGGTTTGTGGTTTGCATTTTAAGGAATCAGATTATCATGAAGGTAAAGTATTAAGGCAACAACTTAAATGTATTTTTAGTATATGAGACTGTAGCTTTCTTTGGTGACCAGAATGAGTTCGGGGTACTTCACAGGCACAGGTACAGTGCACGTTTTAATGTATTTTTAATTCTTGCGATTATTACAAATTACAAACATTACATCAATATTACTTTTAAATCATTAAACCTAACGTTGGTTCATTCTAATTACCAGAATGATTAATTTGTTACTAAAGTTTAGTTTTCCAAGTTTTAATAATACCATAAGTTCCATATTAAACATTAGTAAGACACTAAACGACTACAGTTAATGATAGTCTGTTGCGAGGCGATTGCGTAATCGTAGGATTTGGAACCAGAAATACGTCACTACCTATTACTTTGTGGCATTACATTCAAAATCGAATATAACTACCGTCAGAAACGAAAAGAATGTTTATCAACATCATCCAGATATTTCAACATCATCCAGTAATCTTAATTGAATCTTGATGAATTTTACTTAAAAAAGCTGATTACTTTATTGTGAAGGTGGGACTACTAAGTTATCGGGATTCTTAGGCAGAAATGGATTAAAAGCAATTAACCAAAACCAATTATTAACTTAAATTGATGTCAAGAAAAATTTGGAAATCTCTACATTTCACTCTCAGAAAAAAAGTTAGTGTTAACCCATTGTGAACTCTGAGCACGGCTGTGAGTGAGTCTGTGACTATTAAAAATTTGGAATGCTTACATGTCTCATACATAGATTTTCAGCAATCCTCAACATTGTCCGACTTTGTGCACTGTAAAAATAATAATATTCTAGTTTTATAATCTGCATTACATTTACTACTTATTTACTTAAATTGAAATTGACTTTGTAAATATTAAAACAACTTACTATCAAAAAACTGTAAGAATAAAATCGAAAAACAACAACTGATAAGCGGACACATGACCAGTTCTTTTGTTTACATTATTAACAGCGCTTTCTTTGCCTGGTTTTCTCGGCGCGTATTTTGATTTAAAATATCCAAACGTATTTTACTTATTTATTAATAAGTAATTTAAAGATTACGGAAAGAAATTATAACCTTAAAATTACACAATTAGTAATAATTAATGAAACTCTACTAAGTGGACCGTTTTCGCCTTATACTCCAGCCATTTCCCAGTTGTTATGTCAGCGCCAAAGATCGATGTAGGAAAATAATGAACTAATTTCACTTTCGCAGTTTTCGGGCGATTGCCGGGGCCGCTATCGTCGCGATCAGCTGGGGGCCGTGACTATGTATTACTGAAATAAATTTCCGCGAAATGCGTTATGGATGTGCGCAAGCCGTGCGCAAACGTTTAAAAACTTAAAACCACGCGGGAGGAATCTCCGCAATCCAAGGCTTATTCGCAATTTTATCGCTTAAAAACTTAAAATTAACACTAATCTTTGCAAAATGATTCATCAGAACCCAAAACTGACTATTATAAATAAGAGTTGTGTTTCTGAAGGTATTTAATTTTCAAATTTGAGATTTAGACGCGTTTTGTGTGGCATTTATCAACCCGAGCGTGGCTGCTCTACCAAGTAAGTTAATATCTTGCATGTAGAAATTTCGAAAATGAAGATGTCGCTACTGCCCTATCGTTGTACGTTGATTTTCTTCTCTCCAGGACAACGTCGTTACCATGGGCCCCATATGGTAGACCTTTACTTATGGGGACTTCATGATAGGCTTATGTTTCTACATAAACTGTATAAAAATATTTATTGTATCAGAAGATTTAAATCATGTGATGTTAGGTTTTCAACCGTTTTCATTACATTTTACAACTATTATCTGTCCTATACTTTGACAGGTGAACCAGTAAAGCGTTCCTACCATTGCAAGCCTTACATCGGTGTCGGTTTTATATTTACTTGAGACATTAACCGAATAAATTATTTTCCGATCCGTAGTTAATTAATCAATAATCAATAATCAGCTTGGCTAATACCCAAAGAACCACCATAAGCCCAAGTCAACCAGCGACTTTTAATGCCTTTAAGCAGGTGGCCGGGTTGCAATGCGTAGGAGGGTGGTGGCAAGCCCTTCATGCCAACAGCCAAAGATGAAATTACTTAATTAATTAATTAAATCACATTATGGCAATACTCATAAACCAATTAAGTTAATCCCAATCTATGGGACACGTGAAGATGATAATAAGCATATAGGTACTATTAAATTAAATTAAAGGTATCAAATTACCATTCCGAATTATTAATTAATTTAAGCGACTATATTTTTTGTGAAAACTGATTCAGAATTGGAAGAATGGGCTGGCTCTCAAAGGTTTCTAAAATTGAAACAGAAATGCCAGAGCGTAGTGTGTACATAGTGGATACCTGTCCCATTTTCCTTGGGGTATTCTTGTTAGATAGAATATGCTGTTATATGTATTTACCATTTATCGCCAATTTGAATATGGTGTTCGTAAAATAGGTCATTTAGGGTAAAATTTACCTTCCATCTTCTAAATGTGCAGTCTAGTATTTACAAGACAAAGGAACTACTTTTAGCCTTTTGCATTCCAAATCTCTACGAATTTCGCAATGAATGACCAAGTTGACCTTTATAATGACCTCTATTGGCTAGCAAACAGATTCGATTGAACAGGAAGTTATATAGTAGGCAGTGTTTTCTTCTAACAGAAATAAGTTACAAATACCACAAAACAGTAGTATTAGTTCCAGCAAGAACTTCAGCTTTTGAGGCTACATTTGAAATTGAAGGAAAAACCACTTACAATACAAGAGAAAAAGATTATATGTTAAATATTATTAAATCAGTTTAAAAGGTATAAGTCGTGAGTTCAGGAAATCTAAATGGTTCCCTGAACTTACGACTTCCGCTGGTGACGTGTTTTCTTCCCTTCTGCTGAGACATTGAACAAACTAAATATATAATAAATATATTCTCAGTTTAACCTTACGGAATAATTTTAACAACTAAAACTTCCTTAAAGTTAAAAAAGAAAACCTAAAAAATATGTAATCATTAATATGTGACACCCAAACAACAAAGATTGAATTATTTATATAAATATTATACAATTTCATTAAATGTTATTCTTCAATAAAATGTTATATTTTTATAACTGCCCTTCTCGAAACATCATCTCACGGTCAAGTTTAAAAACAGCTACCATTTCCTAAAAAGAAACCAACGAATCAGAGAAAATGGAAACGGAAAATTAATTGAATGCTAATAGACAACCAACTAATATAGCAGGTTCCAATATGCGGCATTTAAATCAAAGTTAAATTTAGGAACACGCAATCATATTAATCTAATATAGGAGAAAATACCCGTTATACATTAAAAAAAAACAACAAAATTATAGCATCGGGAATTGTTGAAAGACCGGATTACAGTTGGCAATATTTGAAGGGTTACTTTTTATTTGAAGGTGAGATTAAGAACAAAAATGTATTAAAATCCTCAGTACCACCTCAATTCTTGGTACCAGGGTGTCTCGGTTTTTGGCCAATAATTTCCCGGGAAGTTGAAGGCGAGGACCAATTAGTATATAAAGAAACGGACGAGCCCACAATTCTTCAGTCTTTCTTTGCATCTGCAGGATTAACACTTCACCTTCTCCAAAATGAAATTCTTGGTACGTTAGCCGGACGGCAGCGAGATAGTGGAGATTTTTAGACCATAATAGGACATAATTTTTGGTGCTTCTTAGGTTGCCCTCGCTCTCCTCGCCATGGTTGCTTGCACCTACGCCGGTGTCGTCGGATTGGGACACGCCGGATACGGTCTTGGCGGATATGGCCTCGGTGGATACGGTCTTGGATACGGTGCCGGCTACGGAGGATACGGTCTGGCTGGACACGGAGGAGCCATCGTCGCCGGACCATCTGGAGTCATCAAGACTGGTGGTCTCGGATACGGTGTTGCTGGAGTCGGAGCTTACGGACTCGGAGGATATGGCGCCCACGGTCTTGGTCTCGGTTATGGCTTGGGTCATTACGGCAAATAAGCCAACACTACTTTCTTCTATGCGGTCTTTTAGGTACACAAGGCAAAAAGAATAAGCAATCAATGTTTCCGGTATATTAATACTAGCAATCGTTTTTTCTTTGCAGATTTCTTGACGGAAATCAAAACTTTTTATGAAATATTTATAAAAATGTGAAATAAAATGATTTTTTATGCATTATTTAAATTACCAATCTTGTATATTTTTTGTTCATATTTCTCATATATGAAGGAAAATTCACGATTACCAAGTATTTATATTGAAGGTGCCTATAGCTCTTAATTCAAAGGAAAAACCCCTCTGAGAAAATAATATAAAAGGAATTACATTAAACAAAAAAAGGTTGTAATCATTTAAGACTGGCTTACCGGAATGCAGCCAAAACAAAACTACATGTACGCGGCCTCTGGATCCTGAACTTATTTCAAGCCAATTGGTTAATAACGACAAAGACAAAATTCCAACTGTCAGTAATGTTTGTTTTGACCTCCTTATTAAATCATATCTTTTGGAATCAAAGACTTTCACCATTTTTTCGATTGAACCTTCCCCGAGATTTAAGTTTCTTTGATCGGTTTATATTAAATTATTTCAGAGAATTAATTATGTCGATTTCAAATCCCGACTGCTGAATGTATTACTGCGATTGGGTATTTTCAAATGACGCCCACTCTAATATTTCCAAAAAGGTGTGTTATATTTGATGTTTGAATCTTGCGCTGCCAAAATCCAATTGTTTTGAAGTTTTGATTGAATTCGCCTCACAAACTTTAAACGTTTCAAAAAACAAATTAATTAAACTAACCGAACTAAGCCGCCTAAACAGGGCTAATACTCTGGCTTTGACGTAAGCCTGGAGTAGTCAGTAACCTTTCAATGGTCATTCAAAAGGCCTCGGGCGCAGTGGGGGATTATACACCACACAGGCTTGAGCTTTATTACGGTTTAAATCGATTTATTTGAAATTAATTCGATTTTTATAGCGTTATGACATTTTTAGAATCCGACAAATACTTTTCTGGTAAGTTGACATCACTTTAGAATGAGTATATAAAGAACGGGTGGAGCCACAGAATCTGTAGTATTTTGGCAATCCGAAGGATTAACTGTTGAACTTCTTAACAATTGAATTCTTGGAACCATAATTTGGTTGCGGTTGCTCTCGTTATCCATCTACGCCAATATCGAAGATTTGTCACCCACCAGATACTTCCAAGGCGAGTGCAAATGCAGGCTTCTCAATGTCAAAACGTTCATTTAGTAAATACAGAAAACAAAACACTCACGAAAAAGCATAACAAATCAATTTTGGAGAAGGAAAATCTTAACTTTATTTGAATTAATTAAATAAAGGTTAATTTTGAAGTGTCGTAAGATTTTAATATACAGTATGATAACAAAACTAACTTGTTTTATTTAACTTACATTTACATAAATGATTATAAAGCCAACAAATTAAATATTTAATTTTTTGCATAGTGGAATATTTGTGTTTCATTTACACGTTTCTTTGAGTTGAAGATTGCCAAAACTGACCAGACCAAATTCACTATTCAAATGACTTTTTCGATGAAGAATCTAATATAGTAGAAATTTTGAGCTTTACAAAGTTTATATTAACTTAATTTATTGCAAAACCGGTTTTTAAAATTACTGTTTTGCACCTTAATATTAATATGAATATTATTGTATTGAAGATATAATATTAATTTGAATATTATTGTATTGAAGATATAATATTAATATTAATATTATTGTATTGAAGATATAATATGAATATGAATATTATTGTATTGAAGATATAATATTAACAGGAATATTATTGTATTGAAGATATAATATTAATATGAATATTTTTGTATTGAAGGTATAATATTAATATGAATATTATTGTATTGAAGATATAATATTAATATTAATATTACTGTATTGAAGATATAATATTAATATTAATATTATTGTATTAAAGATATAATATTAATATTAATATTATTGTATTGAAGATATAATATTAATATTAATATTATTGTATTGAAGATATAATATTAATATTTTGAATTAAAATCACCCAGATGGAAGTATAATCAGTTGCGGCTGAATAGGGCTATAGAGGTACAGATTTCAGTCGGGGGTACATTGCTTGTATTACACCCTCCCCCCCCCCCAATTTCACCCCCAAAAATTATATAAATTTCATTTTGGTCTTAATTTTCCAAAAACATTCAAATTATAAAAGAAATAGGTAAAGGAGGAAACACGAAAATCACAAAAGAGTCTACGTTAAAACAAAGCATTTTAATCGATTTTAGTTATTTTTTGTGAACCAGGATACACGAAGACAGACGCAGTAGCTGTTTGGGCAATATTAACAAATTTATTTTAGTGATTTTTGTTAACAAAGGTAACACGAAGAAACAAATACTGGTTAGACCAGTAGTGGGCAATTCATATCAGTGGCATGCCAAACTCAGCAACTGTTTATTTAATAACAACTGAATTACAACTGAATACAGTAGGACTCGAAACGAAATACGAAATTAGTTAAATTAAACCAAATAACTCTAAATCGAAAATATCCGTAGATTTTTGCCCACCAAACGGCGGGCTGCTAGAAACCCGTTAAATGTTCAACTCAACGTGGGTCAAATAAAAGTACCGTTGGTCCACAAATGTGTTATACAAAATTGTTTAGAGATATATGGTTTTTTCTTTCACTCCACGACCACCTTTACCCGTTAGGTGGTGTAAAATTAATATCCAATACTTTGTATTGAACGAGTTAATGTTTTGGTTGTAGAGTCGCGTACAAACCGTGGTTGCAGCCAGACCAAGACAACCACGGATCTATTTCTAAATGAAACAAATAAAAAATTATACCATATAATTATGCCAGAGCTGTACTTCGAAAGCCAGCAAAATTATGAATTTGAAGCAAATAGCACCAATCACGCCCTCATTTAAATGTAATATCCACCACTAAAACTGTTATAATTATATTTAGACGTTTTTGAATCAAAATATTGGAGAAATTTGAAACGTAACAAATTAAATCCTTGATACTTCCCAATAAAATATTTCAAATAATGTAGGCAGCATAAAAATAAAATAAAATAGGAAAGACCCTTTACCTATAAAACAAACCCCAAAATTATCTTCTGGAGAGTTGTGGAAATACCGGATTCCAGTTTAGAATATTTGAAGGGCTAGATTATACTTGAAGGTGAACATAAGAAAAGAAATCGATTAAAATCCGCAGTACCACCTCGAATCTTAGTACCAGGGTGTGTCTCGGTCTTTGGCCAATGATTTCCCAGGAAGTTGACGGCTCGCACCAATGAGTATATAAAGAGATGGACGAGCCCACAGTTCTTAAGTCTCTCTTTGCATCAGCAAGATTAACAACTCAACTTCTCCACAATGAAATTCTTGGTACGATTGCTGGACTGCAGGAAGATGGGGAATATTCATAGACCATAATTTAGACGTGATTTGGTTCTTCTTAGGTTGCCCTCGCTCTCCTCGCCATGGTGGCTTGTACCTACGCCGGTGTCGTCGGATTGGGACACGCCGGATACGGTCTTGGCGGATACGGACTCGGATACGCTCTCGGCTACGGAGGATACGGCCTGGCTGGACACGGAGGAGCCGTCGTAGCTGGACCATCTGGCGTCATCAAGGCTGGAGGACTCGGATACGGCCTCGGAGGATACGGCCTGGCTGGACACGGTGGCGCTGTCGTCGCCGGACCATCTGGAGTCGTCAAGACTGGAGGCCTCGGATACGGTCTTGCCGGAGTCGGAGCTTACGGACTCGGAGCTTATGGCGCCCACGGTCTTGGTCTCGGTTACGGTTTGGGCCATTACGGCAAATAAGCCGACAATTCTTTCATCAACGCGTTCTTGCAGGTACATGAGTCAAATTGGAATAAATGCTCAATTACTTCTGTTTGTTTATTCGAGCAATCGTCCTTTATTTGCAGATTTCTCGAGGGAAATCAATAGATCTTTTAATTAAAATATTTGTAAAAATGTAAAATAAAATGAAATATGTTGCTATATGCAAATAACAAATCTGGCCTATTTCATGATCGTATTTCTGACCTATGAACTAAAGTCGGAAATTACCAAGGATCTATCTTGAGGGTGCTTATAGCTGTTAATTTAAAGTTAAAATACATTTACGATTAATCGAAATTTTGTCAGCTAATTAACCGGTTACGCAGATCTCTACGGTAGCAGTATTACTGGGAAAGCAGCCTAGATCTCGTGGCAGGTCACTATCATCATTATTAGGACACTCTCAAAGAATAAATTATATTCAATCATAATTAATATGATTAAATTAAGACTAGTTGGATTAAATAAGAATTAACAGATTACTAGATTTTAATTGTTAAATATTTATTAAATTAATTAACACCAGCACCACCCTTGATTTCCCTACTTAGAGTTGTCGAAATATTTCAGTTGTGATTAAATCTAAACTGAATGATTAAACCTATATTAAATTGATTAAACCCATATTCAAATGATTAGATCTATATTCAAATAATTAGATCTTTATTCAAATGATTAGATCTTTATTCAAATGATTAGATCTTTATTTGAGATTCAAATTATTAAATTGAGATTCAAATTATTAAATTGAGATTCAAATGATTCAATTGAGATTCAAATGATTACATTGAGATTCAACTGAATAAATTGAGATTCAAATGATTAAATTGAGATTCAAATGATTCAATTGAGATTCAAATGATTCAATTGAGATTCAAATGATTACATTGAGATTCAACTGAATAAATTGAGATTAAAATGATTAAATTGAGATTCAAATGATTAAATTGAGATTCAAATGATTAAATTGAGATTCAAATGATTAAATTGAGATTCAAATGATTCAATTGAGATTCAAATGATAACATTGAGATTCAACTGAATAAATTGAGATTAAAATGATTAAATTGATATTCAAATGATTAAATTGAGATTCAAATGATTAAATTAAGATTCAAATGATTAAATTGAGATTCAAATGATTAAATTGAGATTCAAATGATTAAATTGAGATTCAAATGATTAAATTGAGATTCAAATTATTATTAAAATGATTAAATCAAAGATAGAATTATTAATAATTTAATACTTATTATTAGGACACACTAAAGCAAAAAGACCTGCCCTAATCTCTTGCATCGCTATGGCGGTGAGGCTACCTTGAAGGCGCCAAGTCTCCAATTTCCTGAAACAAGTGATTATAGCTTCTTTTCGTTATAACGATCCATTCGCGCTATGGTACGTACAAATTGCATTGATCCATCATGAGTGTAGAAATAATTTTTGGATTCGTTTAAATTTGTTTAAGTTTTATTTTTTGTAACCTAGGTTTTATTTTCCCTTATGTAACTGGTAGGCGCGAGGAATGGAAAGAGCCCAAGTCCATTTTTGCCCCCATTTCTAGCGGACGTTTCTGGTCGCAATTTTGCCGTGACTAAGTGAGGAATTAGGGGTGTCCCAAAGTCTGTACTGCAGAAGCGCAGGGAAAGAACCCGGAGAGAGGGCTACTCTCGCCGAAAGAAAGTTTTGGTTTCAGTTAGCGTTTTGAAGTTGAAGCGAAGAAGAGCGAGCGAGCGTACAATGTTGAATAAATATTTAGCGTGAAAAACTTTAAACTATATATTCTCTTTTTTGTTAAACTATTCAGTATTTATAGTTGTAACCATATTATTTTAACCAATATTTAATCGCATAATTAAACTGTTTATTTTTCAATTCACATTATCGTCTGATTAGTCTAATGTCTCAAGCGCATACAGCGGGAACAAAAGTTCATCAGAGTCGCGACACCTAAAAACTGTTCGCAAAATCCTACAATGAGTTATGCGGGCTTTAGCCATATACCGAGATTCCGAACTTACCTCAATCGACTGAATCGGGAGATTGAATCACGTAAAAGTGCTTCTTAATGACATTAGAAATCCCATTATTCGTAAAGTTAACTATTTGTAGCGGGAGAAGCCGTGGATTGCTGGTTCCAACTTCCAAGCTTTGAGATAAAATTAAGATAGTGTCGCGTATGTTAGTTTAAAGTTACCAAATACGAACATCAAAGAGACACGATTTCTGATTTGCAATATGCAAAACATTTAATTTCAATTTATTATTTCTTGATTTCCGCCATGAAAGAAAAGAAAAACGATTGCTCGATTGCACACAGAGACAATTGAGCATTTATTTCAATTTGACTCATGTACCTGCAAGAAGGCTCTGAAGAAAGAACTGTCGGCTTATTTGCCATAATGGCCCAAACCGTAACCGAGACCAAGACCGTGGGCGCCATAAGCTCCGACTCCGGCAACACGGTATCCGAGACCTCCAGTCTTCACGACTCCAGATGGTCCGGCGACGACAGCGCCACCGTGTCCAGCCAGGCCGTATCCGCCGAGGCCGTAACCGAGTCCTCCAGTCTTGACGACGCCAGATGGTCCGGCTACGACGGCTCCTCCGTGTCCAGCCAGGCCGTATCCTCCGAGGCCGTATCCGAGTCCTCCAGCCTAGATGACGCCAGATGGTCCAGCTACGACGGCTCCTCCGTGTCCAGCCAGGCCGTATCCTCCGAGGCCGTATCCGAATCCTCCAGCCTTGATGACGCCAGATGGTCCGGCTACGACGGCTCCTCCGTGTCCAGCCAGGCCGTATCCTCCGAGGCCGTATCCTCCGAGGCCGTATCCGAGTCCTCCAGCCTTGATGACGCCAGATGGTCCGGCTACGACGGCTCCTCCGTGTCCAGCCAGGCCGTATCCTCCGAGGCCGTATCCGAGTCCTCCAGCCTTGATGACGCCAGATGGTCCGGCTACGACGGCTCCTCCGTGTCCAGCCAGGCCGTATCCTCCGAGGCCGTATCCGAGTCCTCCAGCCTTGATGACGCCAGATGGTCCGGCTACGACGGCTCCTCCGTGTCCAGCCAGGCCGTATCCTCCGAGGCCGTATCCTCCGAGGCCGTATCCGAGTCCTCCAGCCTTGATGACGCCAGATGGTCCGGCTACGACGGCTCCTCCGTGTCCAGCCAGGCCGTATCCTCCGAGGCCGTATCCGAGTCCTCCAGCCTTGATGACGCCAGATGGTCCGGCTACGACGGCTCCTCCGTGTCCAGCCAGGCCGTATCCTCCGAGGCCGTATCCGAGTCCTCCAGCCTTGATGACGCCAGATGGTCCGGCTACGACGGCTCCTCCGTGTCCAGCCAGCCCGTATCCTCCGTAGCCGAGACCGTATCCGAGTCCGTATCCGTCAAGACCGTATCCGGCGTAGGTGCCAGCCACCATGGCGAGGAGAGCGAGAGCAACCTAGGAAGAACAAAAATCATGCCCAAATTATGGGCAAAAAAAAACTCTACTACCTCGCTGCAGTTCAGCAAACGTACCCAGAATTTAATTGTAGAGAAGTTGAGTTTTTTACATTGCTGATGCAAAGAGAGACTGAAGAATTAAGGGCTCGTCTGTCTCTTAATTTATATACTCATTGGAGCCAAGTGTCAACTTCCCGGGAAATTATTGGCCAAAGTCACCCTGGTACCTCGAATCCTGTTGGTACTTAGAAGTGTATTCGATATTTTTCTGAAGTTAACCTACAAATAGAAAGTAACTCTTTTAAGGTTGCCAACTAGAATTCGAAATTCCAACAACTCTCGAGGTTTTTCTTTATGTTTAACGGGTCGTTCCTCGTTTGTTAGTTTAGTTTAATACTTTCTATGTGAGCAAATTAAATTATTTAAATGCTGCCTACATGCTTGGAAATATTTTATTAGGAAATATATAAACATTACATGGATTTATTTTAACTTTCTTCAATATGTTGACAATATACTACATAAAGTATATATTATAGTATAATTATAATTAGTATTACTAATATAATAATAATTATTATTATAATAGTATAGTATTAATACTACAGGATTAATACTATAATGCTATAAGTATTAAATACATAATAGTATTAATACATAATAATAATAATAATATAATAGTATTAATATTAATATTAATTAATATATTATTAATATAATAGTATTAATATTAATTAATATAGTATTTTATAATAGTATTAATATAATGGTATTAATACATAATAGTATTAATACTATAGTATTATAGTATATATTACATAAGGTAGGTTGCTTTTTTCTTCAAATACATTGTCTCTTAATTCCTTTAAAGGCAGAAGCTCTTGCTCGTTAAAATTCTCAGATGGGTTCAGTGAGAAGGAATAGCGGATAAACCTATACCTGGACTAAACAAAATCACTTTCCCTGAAATGTGAAAAGTTATTGACCTATTTTTAAAGCAGACGAATTAAAAACCAAATTTTATATCACGTGAAATAAAAACTATCGCCATCTCGTTAGCTTGCTGAAAACTATAATTTGCAGGGTTGCCAATCACTTTTCAAGAAACCTGGGGAGTCGGCACTCCCTGCTATATCCTTGGTATGTTCATATCTATCGAACTCCACATAACATGAATTATATTAAGCAAGTAATTCCTTTACAGGAAATGGTTATAAGGAGACTAGTTACCATAATGTATAATAAAGAGTTAGCCAAAGTGATTTTTGATCGAAACTGATAAGTACGTGGACTAGCCAGTCAGAAAACTGAGTGTTCAATTTTTTTTTATAATAATAATAATTCAATTCAATTCAAATGGTGTTTATTTCCTGAATAACAACATGCTTGTGGCACTTTTTACAGTTATAATAATAATAATAATAAAAATATTAATACTAGGCAATCCCGTAGATAAATTACCTCGGCAGGTATCACCCTGTAATTTCTTTTTAGTATCGCGTATGTAATTTTATGATAATTTTATTTCAAACCGCCTCTGGTGGCTAAGTGTCAAGGCAGGATCTTGTTAGTAATTTTTCCGAATAAGCTGTCAAAATGCTTCATCGGCGGTAGCTCCCGGTCTAATTGGAAAAAAAATACCCTTAAAGATGTGTTTCTATGAGGCGATTACTACATCCGTACTGGAAATGAGATGCAGTTCAAAGAAATAATTCAGAAACAAATGACAGATCCAGAACCAATTTACAAGTTTGGAAGTAGCACAATTCTAATGACTATTACGAATAAAGAGTAAAGTTAAATATATTTCAAATTGAAACTATGTTTTTACGTATTAAAATACATTTTGAAGCATTTAAAAGCATCGTCCATCTCCCACTAGTTGGTTTTCACCTCTCACACTTGGTGACCAAAACGAACATTCGAAGATTAGTTTATCTTCGTAGAACATTTGAGTCGCATTTTAATGAAAGCTTGTAATGCCGAAATACTGTTATAAATAAATAGTGGAGAAAAAAGGAGGTTTTTCTCAAACATTTCAAATTTGAAAAACAATATACTTGACTGAAAAATAGTTTTCCAAAATTCAATCAGTAAAAATTTTAAGATTTGCAATGACCATTTCAGTTTCGTGTTTATTTAAATTTTGAATGCTGATTAACTTTAACGACATTCATATACGGCAAATTTGTTCACTTATACTACAAAAATAAGTAAAAATAGGTAAAAATTTCCAATTCCCATAAATATGGTAAATGCAAAAGATTTTATTTTTTACATTTTTACAAATATCAAAAATAAAGGAACATAGTCAGAAATCTGTAAAATTGAGCAAAAAATTGTTTGATAACATTAGATGCAAATTGAAAGTTAATATATTACGTAGGAACGGAGTAGTGGCTTATTTTCCGTAACCGAGACCAAGTCCGTAAGCTGGGACTCCGGCAAGACCGTGGGCGCCGTAAGCTCCGAGTCCGTAAGCTGGGACTCCGGCAAGACCGTATGCGAGAGTTGGAGCCTTGACGACAACTGGAGCAGCCTTGACTACACCAATTGGAGCGCCGTAGACTTGAGCTCCGTGAGCAGCGAGACCGTATCCTCCGTAGCTGATACCGTATCCAGCGGGTGCCAATTCTTCGATGTTGGCGTAGGTGCAAGCCACCATGGCGAAGAGAGCTACGGCAACCTAAGACGAACAAAAATTAAGTTCAAATTAACGTCCTAACAATTTGGGTTTTTAAAGTGTTCTTACCAAGAATTTCATTGTGGAGAAGTTGAGTTGTTAATCTTGCTGATGCAAAGAGAGACTGAAGAATTGTGGGCTCGTTCGTCTCTTTATATACTCATTGGTGCGAGGCGTCAACTTTCCTGAAAATAATTTGTTGGACCTCCCCAATGGTATTAAAAATCGATTTAATACTGAGAATTTCATCATCAAACTTCACCTTCAAAAAGGAAGTAACCCTATTATTATTATTCACGCAATTGTACATGTTAAAAGTCTTAAAATTTGGTTATTGTAACTTTGGGGTGAAATATTTTATTCGCAATTTAATTGTAATTTCTATCTCAATCCTGGTATATTAATGAACGTTATAGACTCAATTCTTCGGGGCATTTTTAATTATTGTTTTCGTCGAAATTTTTCGTCGCTGATTTAATCACTAGAAAGGTTCAGTATCCAACGCCTTGACTGGAACGCCAGAGCTTTCTATGTGGTTCTATTATGCTAGATTGGCAATTCAGGCCCAGGTTCTAATCAAAGTCCGCAGAGCACTGCTTCGCCTCTAAAAATCTTCAAACTCTATTTATTTCATCGGGTTATTTTTTACAAAATATATTTTTATGTTAAATGAGAGTCCTTTCTCGGCCAAAACTTTCTTTTCCAATTGAGAGCTGGAAGCGGTTTACAAACAGAAGATGATAAAAGGAAGAAGTTGACCGTTTCGGCAATTGCCCATTGACCCTCGTGAATAGTTTGGCAGATTTTAGAGTTTGACAAAACTATTGTGGCGCTGCCGTACGGTCTTTCTTTGATTGGCAAATCGAAGGCATAGATTTAATAAGTTATGAATTTTGGAAATCCGATAAATTTCTTCCATTCGCATTTGAAAATCTTTCTCATGATTTATGAATCATAATCTCGAAAAAATTTCTTATTTGGAAAATCTTTGTTGATTTTGTTTCTAGAAGGTTATAAATTTTGATTTATAAAGAGGATTTAGTATTTTAAAATTAGATTATTTTGTTGAAATGACTGTACTCTCCCGGGTGGTTTAAATGAAATTTGCAGTGGTAGACTTGGTAACCCAGGGCACGGCCAACTTTGATCTCTCGCGCTACAGCGGCCAAACCATTCGTTGAAATTCCGTGAGCAAAACATTTCCTGTAAGAGTTCAGCGCAACACTCGTTTTTATATTGGCTTCAATGCATAAACTATTCTAATAATAATATTCCGCTAGGGGCGCTCAAACCATACACGTATCTTTTGCTCATAGGTTAACATAGAAACCTCAACGAATGGGTTGGCTGCTGTAGCGCGAACAGCGCGTGATCAAAGTTGGCCGTGCCCAGGGAGAACGGGGGCGTGTGACCCACCCTGAATTACATGATTGTACGACCAAATTGTGTCACTGAATGGATCAATTTACGACGTGAGAAAACTGTGAGTGTTTACGTAAGAAAATAAACAACTAAAACCAGGTTGTTACCCTGGTTCAGACGTCAACATGGAATAGTCGCTGACCTTATAAATGGTCATTTAGTTGGTTTCGATTGTTTATAGTGCATTGAAGACGAAAAATTGCTTTAATTTCATTGGTCAGGTAATTACGCTAATTTGCCATCAATCAAAGAGTTACGTAAATACGAGTAAACATAAACATAAAAGTTCAAAGGAAGCTATAAACTAGTCTTTTAAAACCCTAAGTTCACCAAAAAATATTCGCCAATATATGTATCTGATGGAATCATAAAAATTAAGATTGAAAAATAACTGTTTAAAAATAATAAATTTATGGTTTGGCAAGATATAATAGACGTTTGAACGGGGACCTACGAATACATTGTCAATCTAGCTTGTAGGAGCTATTGTGAAATTAATAGAGAAAACCTTGACGTCCCGTCGAATTGCGGACCAATTAAATCAGAATAAATCATCATTAAAATACCCTAAAGAATTGAGTCAACCCCAACTACGCAATTAACCGTTAAAAACACACCAAAAATTTATTCTATAAACTAAATTTCATATAGTACGCTCGAAAAATTAAAATTCTTCAAATTATCAAGACTTAATGAAACACAAAGCTACAATTAAAGTAATTAACCACTTGTAATATACAATTACGTTACTGTTGAAATACTGCGCTTAGTAATAATAGGGTTCCTTTCTTTTTGAAGGTAAAGTTTAAATAATGAAACATTCCGTACGAAATCAATGTTCAATACCATCGGGCCGGTCTGGTAGGCTCATACCATGCGTATATAAAGAGCGGGTTCAAACAACCAATCTTCAGTATCGTTTCTTAAACTGCAGGATTAACACCTCAACTTATCCACAATGAAATTCTTGGTACGCACAACCATCACAGCCAGCACCGGTTTGAGCTGTAATTTGGACGTAATTTTTGTTCCTCTTAGGTTGCCCTAGCTCTTTTCGCCATGGTGGCTTGCACCTACGCCAACATCGAAGAATTGGCACCCGCCGGATACGGCATCAGCTACGGAGGATACGGTCTCGCTGCTCACGGAGCTCCAGTCATCGGCGCTCCAATTGGTGTAGTCAAGGCTGCTCCAGTTGTCGTCAAGGCTCCAGCTCTCGCATACGGTCTTGCCGGAGTCCCAGCTTACGGACTCGGAGCTTACGGCGCCCACGGTCTTGCCGGAGTCCCAGCTTACGGACTCGGAGCTTACGGCGCCCACGGACTTGGTCTCGGTTACGGAGTGACCCATTACGGCAAATAAACCACCATTCCATTCCTAATCGCGTTCTTTCAAGTATGTACCGCAATATATTTTATGACATTAACTTTAAATTTGAGTCTAATGTTAACAAACGATTTTGCCTCAATATTTTACAGATTCCTGAATTTAAAATTCATAATAATAAAAATCAGCTAGGCTAATATATTAACTACTGTACTCGACAACCATCCGACGTATAGAAGAATTCCTGCACAGTTCTGATGAGCCCTAAAATGGGGGAATTGGCTTTGTTTCCCGATTTCCGATACAGTATATTTGTAAAACTGTAAAAAAAAATAAATCTTTTTCCTATGCCATATTTGTAATTTGCTTCATAATTTATTCATTTTGTAATCGTACGTATAGAACTAGACCAACGTGCTCACTCCGAAACTTAAAATCGAGATTTTTAATAAGTTTGACCTAGTTAACCCCAAGCCTTAAGTCATAAATTAATTTGATTTATCATACTAATATATCTCTAAATTGGATTTCTTCTTTGACTGCTCGTTTGCGCTGCATCACGTTCGCTGAGAGTCTATTTGAGAAAAGCAGGGTTTTGTTTTTTAAAGAAATTTAAAAATACTTTGAGAAATTAAGTAACAAAAGGGCCTAATTAAAAACAATTATGAATTATTATTTGGAATTTCTTCGAAATGACACATAACTCAACTTTGCTTGACATTTGCTCTCAGGTAGCGATTTCATTTCCAATAGAACCTAAATTCAATCGAAAATAAATTTTAGATAAAATTTACTTCGGTTGACTGATATTATTTATAAATTAATTATACTTTTTCAAGTGAGACAGCATTATCGGATTTTATCAACACAAATAGTAAGTGAAAATTAAAAAGGAATCAATTGAAGAGCATTAATAAAATTTACATTTAGCTTATTTTTTATAAAAAGCCGCATATCTTTCAATATTTGGAAATTACGTATTTAAAACAGAATACGGGTACTATACCACAACTAACCAATCAGCCTAAAACGTTTTTGTCTGTAAGTTTTGTTAATATAATTTTTGAAAAAAATTCCCAGGCATTTGGTTCTTGATATAAATATTTTTTCGGTAAAACCAGAAGTTCATAATAAATCCTTCGGGGGAAGTATTCCACTTCGGTTTATTCATGATAGAACACTCCGTCGTCTGCGGTCGGCATACGTAAAGATCTTTAAAATAACGCGTCTAGGATGACGTTTAACATTGCCCATAAAATTATGAAAGGAATACTTTTTAATAAATTAAAATATTTTAGTAAATTAAATATTTAATATCTTTTAAAATAGGAAAGAGTGTGAATGGAAAATGTATTTCAAAATATCGGGGAAATAATTTGGTTGTTTTTCTAAAATTTATAGGAATTATACAAAAGAATCATAAGTGAAAGAATTGACAAGGTAAATAATTCAGTATTTCTAATGTTAATGCGTAACATCCACGATTGAAAATGCTACTAGAAAAATATTATTTATGAGGTGAATTATATATTTAAAACTTAGTTTGTACAAATGTTTCTTATCCTACTAGAACCACTGTGATAAATTTTATTGGTTTATCAATTTATTTAATATAAATATTAAATTTATGTCGAATAAAACAATGAAAAAATGCCCTGATGACTTTAAGTTTATAGAATTTCATGCCTTACTGTTTATAATTGTGTTTATGTTATTATGTAATTACCATAGTTTGTTTTCTTATAAATTTTATTTTAATTAAAACCAAAATTTATTTTGAAATTGTATTGAAAGTAAAATAAACTTAAATCATATATACTTCAAAAATATTTACTATTCATTTTTAATTGGCTTGAACTTCTTCATGACCATAATAATATTTATTTCTGTTCTTTAAAAGTTGCATCTGTAATGTCAAAAATTTTCAGCCTTCAAAAACATTGTTTAAAGCTTTCACAATTTGATAAATTTATAAATCTAGCTTACCTTTTATGTGTTCAACATTTTTCCAAAATAATAACACTCCAACTAATCGCTACCTGAGAGGAAGGTACGTGACTTTTGGAAAATATTTGAGGAATATACTGAAGCGTTTAGTTATTGACTTCATGCAATGGATAATATATATAATATTTTAAATAATATTTTAAAATATATATCCACTATATAGATTATTATTCTCATTATTCTGGATTGAAAACAGAAACAGGTCTGGTTGTTTCTAAATAAGAGTTTGTCTCAGGTTGTGTAATATTGTTAGTTTATTTTCCTTCAGTTGATGGTAATTTTTTGAAACAGTCTTCAACAATAACATTTATTTCATAGACAATAAATTATTCGCAATTTTAATGAAAACCAGTTAAAATTAGTAATATAATACATGCAGCCAAAGCTAAAAAATTCCATACTTTATCCTCCAGACTGCAGGCTCAAGTTTCATTTCTGATAAAGTTTCTTTCATTGTTTCATATTTATTAATTAACTTAATAAGTTAAACAATCTTTAACGTAAAAATGACATTAATTTAATCATTATTAATATAATACCCCTAAGTATGACATTAGGAAAATGTTCTACTACATTCTTTCTTCACAGTGACGTCAAACTTTTTTCGAAATAGCGCCACTCGGTAGCGGCGGCATGAACTAATCTAACCCAACTTCCGGGAACGGGATTCCCGCGGTTTTGAAAACAGTCGTTTTTAGGCTTAAGCCGTATAGCCGCACTAATTTCGTTTTCGCCACGGAAACTTTAACAAAGGAAGAAATTAAAGAAATTGTATGTATTTTCCCCAACAATATTAAATCTTTATATCGGGCAAATGGTATTATATTAGAAATTCACCAACAACTCGAAATTTGTGTATCAATAGTGTAGTATATTGAGATGATCAATCTCATTGCTGTTTATCAATGTTACGCACCAAATACTGTAGACGTTAAAAACCTTCAGCTTGTTACGTTCTTAATGTAAAAATGTTTCTCATTTAGTTTACGAATATTTTCTTACAATTTCTTCCAGATTTTTACTAATATAATTTGAATATACTTGTATTTTGTACCTGTATGAATGCCTGGTTTTGTGCGCTATGATCAAAATAAAAATGAATTGATCAATTAAAATGTAAGAATTAACCTTTTTCAAACTTCTGGAATAACTTTTGCAATTGCTAATTACGCAATAAAAATATTTTTTTCAGTTCAAACTTTGAAAATGACCCTAATAATATTTAGTATTTGGGTATAATTTTCCGATAGAGTTAGGCCTAATAAGCCGACTACCATAACGGCCATTTTATTTCTTAAATTTCGTAACTCATAATATTTTGTAGCGCTATGTGATTGGCTAAATTTGAACTCTGACTCCTTTTCGTCGACCAATAAAAAAAATCAAATCCTAAAGAGTATTAAACTTCCGGATTACAGAGTTCCTAGTCGTTTTTAGTTCCACATCGAGATATATATATCGAAGTGGGACTATTGCTATGGACGGATTGTCGTTAAGTGTTGTTGTTTGTGTGTTTGTGTGTTTGTGTGTTTGTTGTGGAAAAGCGACGACACGGTAGATGGAGCTGCGAAAAATAATTTACTAATTTATTTTATATTGTTGGCCTGGCCGGGGCTCGAAGACAGACAGCCGCTCGCCGCGTATTCTCTAAAAAAGCCCACGGCCTACCAACCTAGCCCCATGTCTTCAATACACATTCGCTTGAAATTTTACCCTTGAACAGTTTTTTTCTTCCATTGGGGGCGGGACGAAATTTTGCGTTTACTCAAAAGCGGGGCAAGTAGATTGTGAACTAGTAGTGCCCGTAAAGGCAGGAGAGCGCTGACGGTGCAGTCTGCGGATCGGACCGAGGATTTGCGGACAACCATATTCCGTTCTCTTTTCGTATCACATAGGCTTTTTCGCCCGTCAATTTTCTCCCTCGCCCCTGAATCGCGAGGCGCCGCTGACGGTGCGGTCTGCGGGTCGGACTGGGGATGATAAGTGTGGCACTTTCTTATCGAAACCGTGTTTGGTCAAAAGTAAGAAGGGTGGCACTTTCTTATCGAAACCGTGTATGGTCAGATGTAATAAATAAGTGTGGCACTTTCTATAGCGGTACAAGTAGATTGTTAACTAGTAGTGCCCGTAAAGGCAGGAGAGATAGATCCGTTAGACATTGCAGCAGAGAGCATATAATATTATATAATAATAATAAGTGTGGCACTTTCTTATCGAAACCGTGTTTGGTCAGAAGTAATAAATGTGGCACTTTCTTATCGAAACCGTGTATGGTCAGAAGTAATAAATAAGTGTGTCACTTTCTTATCGAAACCGTGTATGGTCAGAAGTAATAAGTGTGGCACTTTCTTATGGAAACCGTGTATGGTCAGAAGTAATAAATAAGTGTGGCACTTTCTTAGGGAAACCGTGTATGGTCAGAAGTAATAAATAAGTGTGGCACTTTCTTATCGAAACCGTGTATGGTCAGAAGTAATAAGTGTGGCACTTTCTTATGGAAACCGTGTATGGTCAGAAGTAATAAATAAGTGTGGCACTTTCTTATGGAAACCGTGTATGGTCAGAAGTAATAAATAAGTGTGGCACTTTCTTATCGAAACCGTGTATGGTCAGAAGAAATAAATAAGTGTGGCACTTTCTTATCGAAACCGTGTATGGTCAGAAGTAATAAATAAGTGTGGCACTTTCTTATCGAAACCGTGTAGGGTCAGAAGTAATAAGTGTGGCACTTTCTTATCGAAACCGTGTTTGGTCAGAAGTAATAAATGTGGCACTTTCTTATCGAAACCGTGTATGGTCAGAAGTAATAAATAAGTGTGGCACTTTCTTATCGAAACCGTGTTTGGTCAGAAGTAATAAATGTGGCACTTTCTTATCGAAACCGTGTATGGTCAGAAGTAATAAATAAGTGTGTCACTTTCTTATCGAAACCGTGTATGGTCAGAAGTAATAAGTGTGGCACTTTCTTATGGAAGCCGTGTATGGTCAGAAGTAATAAATAAGTGTGGCACTTTCTTATAGAAACCGTGTATGGTCAGAAGTAATAAATAAGTGTGGCACTTTCTTATCGAAACCGTGTATGGTCAGAAGAAATAAATAAGTGTGGCACTTTCTTATCGAAACCGTGTATGGTCAGAAGTAATAAATAAGTGTGGCACTTTCTTATGGAAACCGTGTATGGTCAGAAGTAAAAAATAAGTGTGGCACTTTCTTATCGAAACCGTGTATGGTCAGAAGTAATAAATAAGTGTGGCACTTTCTTATTAAAGGGAGAGTGACCGAAAAAAAAACAGTTGGTCTCATTCGATAGAACTCTTTAACGCGCACGCAGTGCCGTTAATTTCCGCCCCCTCCGACCAACCCCCTTAAAGGGAGAGTTACCGGGGAAAAAGTTGATTTAATGAGGGTGGGCGGTGGCCACTCTTTAACATAGGATGGTGAATTTTATTTCAAACAATAGGAAATCACATGGGCCCAACAGATTTTTTATTAGTTTGCCCACCCGGGTCAGCTGATGGTGGGCGGCATCCACTCTTTAACTTAGGGTGGCAATTTATTTATAAAAAGATAATAAATCACGTAGCCTCATTAGCTTTTGTATTAGTTTGCCTACCTGTGTCTACTAAGGGTGTATATATTTGTCCACTCTAATACACTGATGTGGAACTAATATTACGGCCTGGGCCGACTTGTTCTGATTTATCGTTGGCGAAGAAAGGATGTAGTAATAGAAAATGCATGAGCAAGGCTACCGGTGTCATACTCAAGGACGTATATAAGGGGGGGGTTTAGGGGGTTCAACCCCCCCCCCCCTTAGGACTCGATTCCTTTCTTACGAAAGGAGCGCAACATTAAGAAATAAACAGTAAGACGTAAAAATGAATTGAAATATCCGCAACGCAGCACAGTAAAATATATTAATATATTAAATATATTAATAGGAGCTCCCCCCCCCCCGCCGCCCTGCGCTTAGGGCAGATCATTTCCAGCAAAGCCAAAACTTTAGAATTTAAACCAAAAAAATAAAAAATCTAGAGATTATACTAGTCTATACAAAAATATTATGCACGAGTCCAGCGGCATCTTCGTGTAACTACGGTGGTACTAATAACCGTAATTAGGTAGAAGCATTGAGTTGGGAATATTAATCTGAAGGTACATTCAATACTACGAATTCGGAATTTCGGTCAGTATTTCGCGAAACAAATTAAAAAAAAATACGTTTGTTCCGTTTGCTCTAAAATGGCGTGAAAACTTTGTCATTCTACCCGTGTGGCCATCTATCTTTTCGTTTGATACACTTGCGGAAATGTCATTGTCACTCGTCCCGAGTCTAGCCAGTACTTTAAGTATGCGTTATTGCTAACGAAAAATTTCGAGCTCGCTGCGCTCGCGATTTCATTTGGTTGTGTTATAACCCGTCCCCCCCCCCCCCTTAGACTTTCTATATCTTCGTGCTTTGTCATACTTTGGGGCATTATGTTACTTATGATTTAATTTATAAGGAAAAACAGTAAATCAATTTAATATTGAGGCCTTTAGTCATAGAAATGAGAGAGAGGAACGGAAAGTGTAGCCTCGTCTCAAAGGTACGCGGTAGGCCCATTTACTATTGACTGATCTGATCGAGAAAGGAAAATAATTTCATTTTCTAAACTCTCATTGACTGATTAAAATTCTTATTTCTTAATCATTGAGCCGGGAATCAGGATTTCGCGGGATGTCGATGAGAGTATTTACATTAAATTAAATTAATTTTATTAGATATTTATTATAATTTATAAGTAATGGTTTTCGTGAAACAGAAAACACATTTATCAAATCTTTAAGCTTGGGCCTTAGCGTTTGACGCAAAACATTGTTTACCTTTTCTAGTCTCCATTGCAGCGTGGGAAATAAGGCGGTGGCAGTGGGCAAATGATCAGTTTTAAAATGGCCCGGACGAGTTTATTAATTAAATCGAAGGGGTGGTTAGTGGTCCACTGGACCACTTAATTAATTCGATGTGTTTTAATTTTTAAGTGATTCTGCTTGAATATTTGGAAATTGGTAGGTCCAAATGTTATATTATTAGTCTTTGGATTTGAAGGTCTGTGTAACCTCAGTGACTAGTGGGATATAACTAGACTAGTATACTAGGCTATTAGCCTAATTATAGTAATTAATAGTAAAATAGCAATACAATATAATTTTTTTTAAATTATTAATGTACCATCTGTCCATATACTGCTTAGGAAGTTAAGACTCCTGAATCCTAACGCCGGCCACATTCGAACTCGTGAAGTGACACTGCAAACCAAAACCAAAACTTAATACTATTGATTGAAGAAAAACCACCCCTGTGCACAACGTATTAAAAACCGTGACCCATCTCCAAGGTCATTCAAAGCATTTGTTGTTTGTACGTCTTGCAGGTACCGTTATATATTTCCACCCCAAAAAGTTGCAAAAACCCGTCTTTGAACTTACAGCAGCTTTTTCGAGTAATCGGGTACCCGACTATTCAATTTTTTGGTACTCGATAATCGATGAGTGTTTTCCAAATACTTATTTGAGGTCGAGTTCGAGTACTCGATTTCACAAAAACGCTGAGTAATCGATGATGTTCGAGTACTCGCACCAATAGAAATATAAATGAGACTAGAAGCGCGATTAGATTGTGGTGAGATGTACGAGTAAGAAGGCAGCGATGAAAGTGGAATCGCCAGTATTCTTTGTGGGAGCACGCCATCTATTTAAAAAAATTTAAGTTTTAATATTTATTAATAGATGGCATACTCCTGCGTGGAATAGAAGCGATTCCACTCTCATGGAAGACTTCTAGCGTGCCCGTTTCCCTTCAGATTACCGGATAGCGCAGTGGTTCTAGTTTCATTTCTATTTCTGCGACTAGCACAGCCCTAGAATTCACCCTATTAAAAACTGTTAAAAGTTAAAACACGCTATTCAAAAAAATTATTATTTCCCACCCTGCTCCATTGCATCCTATTTATACATTTATTTTGTTCAAATCAACGATAAATTATTTACCGTCCATTGGAACAAATTAAAAGTATAATATGAAACGATAATTTACAATAAAAATTAAATTGTTGGGCTTTAGAATTTTATAAACCGAGCTAGATCTATGCAAAGTTGTAGCAGACAGCGGAAGAAATGACCGTGTTACGTCACAAACTGTAACCGGAAAAGAGTCGGCGTAATCTACTTGAAGTCGGAAATGCGACCGACTTCCCGTTCCTCTCTCTAATTTCTATGTTCCAGCTCCGTCTAAAGACGCCATTTTATTTTTAAAGCCCCAAAGCCACCCGGTGACTACCTCCGGTACTACTTTTTTTATACAAATACGTCATAATAGTAAGAACCAATGGAAAGCACCCGCGGTTTTTGAACTGTATCAGAATGATCTATCATAAAAATAACATGGGTCCAATGAGAAATGGAATACTTCCCCCTAAGGGGTTTATTATGAACCTCTGTTAAAACTAATATGTGTTCCCCAAATTTATTCCAAGCACTTATTGATTAGCCTTTAGGAATTTTTTAAAAATTCTTTAAAGGCCTAGGATTTCTTCTGCCAGTTTTCCTTGAAGTTTTCTTCCCGCCGCGCAAATATCCTGGTGGTAGGCCAACCGCAGAACATGTTGGCCTACTACCAGGATATTTGCGCGGCGGGAAGAAAACTTCCAAGGAAAACTTGCAGAAGAAGGCCTTTAATTTGGCAAACAACTCAAAATCATACGTTTTGACAATTTTAAATGAGAAAAACGTAAGACCAATGGATGGGGTTTCTTTTATGTTGTTAAATAGGCATTAATTCAAAATCTGATCAATTTCAACCCTTAATTAATTTTGAAAAAGTATTTAAAATTGGCGTTTTTAGTCACAATTTATAAAGCGTTCAAGACTAATATAATGCTTTATTATTTATTAGAGTTTCAACACTTCTAAACCCGAAACAACTGTTATTTTTTAATACGCTTATTTTTTCTTTCTCGCCTCTGGTTTGATATTTGAGCGTTACTCTACTCATAAAAACTTGTTGAGGTTAACGGTAATAGTTAGTGTAGGGAGCTGTTGGCTCGGTCGTGTGGCATGCAGGGCTTGCCACCACCCTCCTACGCATTGTAACCCGGCCACCTGAATTAAAAAGGCTTCAAAAGTCGCTTGATGACTTAGGCCTAAGGTGGTGCCTTGGGTATTAGAAAATTAAAAAAAAATAGAGCGTGATGCATTAACACATAAGTTTACACTACACTACCTACATTACATCGTTAACTATTAACAGATCTGCGGTGTGTTTGGATCGTTTGTCGTTACACTTTTTACTAATACTCGTTCTTAAATCCAACTAAATAGGAAAGAAAATTGTCATACTGATCTGAATTGTAGTCTCTATTATTTAGTCTGCTGCTCAATTTAGGTTGGATATTGCAAATAAATAACACTATTATGAATTATTCGTCCATGCATTAAGGTTATAATGTGATGCCATCTTGGTAAATATCTTTACTCTCTTTGCGCCCCGTGAATGGTTAATTATTAATTATTAAATATTTAATATTTTCGCGCATAAATAAAAAAATTATAAAATAAACAAATAGTAATTTTTTTATGCACAACAATAATATAGGTTAAAATATCAAAGGTTAAAACTACTAGAAAACTATCTTTTGAAATCTTTGTTTCCTAAGGATAATTTTTAAACCTGCCCTCAAAACTAAGCAATACCTACGATTCTTATAATTTTCATCTATCAATAAAATGAATAAGCTTTAATCATTTAGGGTTGAAAATAATTTAGACATAGGTGGCAGTAATGCACTTTAGGAATCCCTGTTTAGAAAGGGACCCCATTTGGGGAAATAAAATAAACATACGTAGTTTCTCTTTGTTGACTGCTTTTTATCAATTATAAATGATTACAACGGTTTTAATATTATCATTAGAGGAAATTTAATTTAAAGAGTAAGTTGCAAAATATTCATTACCGCCTTAACTTTGTTATTAATCGAAGCGCTTACGTTTAAAGTACCCAAATACCAAGTTTCGTTGTTAATTTTAAATAATTGGTAGAACGCCAAAATAATTTGAAATTTAGCGTGGTGATTAGCGTCATTGACAACAGGTTGATTATCATTGTCCACCATCCCTAACATAGAGTTAAGCCTTGGATTCCAAATGTACATACTACTGATTCCGTGGTCCAATTCGAAAAATCTCATCTAGAATTATGGGATTTTACTACTGAATTCTGTACGTGGGTGCTAACATGGTTTTAAAAATACGCGCTCACACTTATCCTTTAGAACACGCGCTAAATTGGCATCGCCATATTATCTAGCAAGGATATAACAAGAATCATCTTCGTAGGATCTTGGGGACTATATAATCTACCAAAGGCAGTTGGAAAAATTCAGACAGAACCATAGTCTATGACGTCACAAACTAGGCGCGATAAAATTATCGTTCAGAATAAAAGCTGCACGTAAATTTCATTTTAATATTAAATAAACTTAACGATTGTATTTCATCAAGTGATTTTCATTTCCGATAAACCCATGATCGAATGAACGAGAAAATATAAAGTAGTTAAGTTTCTGTTCCGAAAATCTATTTGCAACTAACTTACTCTTTAAGGCTAAGGCCTATTTTTGATTGCCTTAGCAAATAAAACTACATTTAAAGGCAACAAATATAAATATAAAATAGACAACATTTGTAATTTGCAATATGCAAAACATATCATTTCATTTTATTTTACATTTTTACAAATAGTTTAGTTAAAAGATCTTGATTTCCGTCATGAAATCTGCAATGACAAATAGATTGGTTGAATTAACACGGAGAAACAATTGATTATTTATTTCAATTTGACTCATGTACCTGCAAGAACGGACTGAGGAAAAGATTGTCGGTTTATTTGCCGTAAAGGCCCAAACCGTAACCGAGACCAAGACCGTGGGCGCCATAAGCTCCGAGTCCGTAAGGTCCGACTCCAGCAACACCGTATCCGAGACCTCCAGTCTTTACGACTCCAGATGGGCCGGCGACGACAGCGCCACCGTGTCCAGCCAGGCCATATCCTCCGAGGCCGTATCCGAGACCTCCAGCCTTGATGACGCCAGATGGTCCGGCTACAACGGCTCCTCCGTGTCCAGCCAGGCCGTATCCTCCGTAGCCGAGACCGTATCCGAGTCCGTATCCACCAAGACCGTATCCGGCGTGTCCCAATCCGACGACTCCGGCGTAGGTGCAAGCCACCATGGCGAGGAGAGCGAGGGCAACCTAGGAAGAACAAAAAATAATGTTCAAATTATGGTCTAAGAACATCCACTGCGGAATATTCCTCTAGATGATTAAACGTACCCAGAATTTCATTATGGAGGAAGTGAGTTGTTAATCTTGACGATGCAAAGAAAGACTGAAGAATTGTGGGCTCGTCAATCTCTTTATATACTCATTGGTGCGAGGCGTCAACTTCCCGGGAAATCATTGGTTCAAGACCGAAACACACTCTGGTACCCAGAATCGAAGTGGTACTGCGGAGTTTAATAATTTTTTGGATACGATCACCTTCAAATAGAAAGTAGCCCTTGAAATATTCCAAACTGGAATCCGGTATTTTCACCATTCCCCAGAGTATAATTTTGGGTTTTTTTTATATGTAAAGGGTATTTCCTCGATAATTAAGCTTGTTTTCCACTAGCGCGCGTCATAATGTTATTTTCTTTACGCGCGTAAAAACGTTTGAACGTTTCAAAGCTGAGAAACCCGTCGTTTCGCGCGCCAGTGGAAAACAAGCTTTAGTCTTGAAAAATACTTTGCGCGTAAACGAATTCCCCTTATGATTCGAAATATTTTATTGGGAAGTATCAAGGCCTTATTTTCAACTATTTCCTATGTGTTGAATTAATTTTTATTGTAAATAGAGTTAGAACAGTTTGGGCGTTGAATATTACAATTAATGAGGGTGTGGTTGGTGGTACTTTAAATTCAAGATCTCTTAATCGTTCCAGAACCTGAAGATGTTCTTCGCTTTCAAAGTATCGCTCTGCGCAATTGTTTGGTATTTTGCTCTATTTCTTTCATAAAATACTGTTTGTGCTTATGCGCTATGCACAATTTGTTTCTGGCTTAGATTGGACAAAAATTTAAAGTGCAATTTCCTTTGGGATTGAATGATATGATGTTTGTAGTTTTCACCTTTCATAATTGTCATTTCGTATGTTTCTATTTTAACTGATTATAGTTGAAAAGTGGCACTGAATTAAAAAAAGGTTTCCACGTCCCGGACTGGGCAGTTAGCCGAAAGAAGGTGAATTTCACGAAATATAACCTATATTTATAACTGTCATACTCAAAATAGCCAAAAATTGTAAAATATAACCGCAGATACTAGCTTAGAAGTATATTTATCAAGTAATTCTATACAGGGTGTTAACTAAAAAATGCACCAGGGCGAATATCTCAAAATTTGTTTTAGCTACGATTTTGAAATTATAGGTTGTTATAGAGTGCTCAGGGGGTCAACCAACTATAAAAATGTCAATGACCTTGAATCATGTCTTCAAGGTCATTCGAAAATTAACTTGAGAACCGTAAGAGCTACGAAGTTGGTTCCAATTAGAAAGTTGTTCACCGTCATATTTTATGGTTAACTATCTTTGACTCGATCTGATTTGCGAAATAGGAAGTTGAGCAATGTTAGGCCAAAATCAAGAAGGCCGTTAAGTTGATAACGTGTTAAAGACGATGTTCAACTGATAACTTTAAAAGTACTCTTTTTAGAGTACTGAAATTTGTTAGACAACCTCATCGTGGTTCAGGGTCTTTAGTTTGAAAATTTCAGCTCCCAAAACTCGTCTTTAACACGTTATCAACTTAACGACCGTCTTGTTTTTGGCCTAACATTTCTCGACTTCCTATTTCGCAAATCAGATCGAGTCAAAGATAGCTAACCATAAAATGTGACGGGGAACAACTTTCTAATTGGAACCAACTTCGTAACTCTTACGGTTCTCAAGTTAAGTTTCAAACGACCTTGAAGACATGGTTCAAGGTCATAGTTGGGTGACCCCCTTAGCGCTCCATAACAAACTAAAATTTCAAAATCGTAGCTAAAACACATTTTGAGATATTCGCCCTGGTCAATTTTTTAGTTAACACCCTGTATATAAAATGGTTTGAATATAAATAGTTTTTACTATATAATGTGTAATTAAAGAGTGGACCAAATAGTTTCTAGAGGAAACTTATCCAAAACTATCAGTATATTAACTTGAAGTTGATGTAATAAAATATACCGTAGTTCATGTTTGAAAGAACGCGTTGATGAATGGAATTGTGGCTTATTTGTTTTAATGGGTCACACCGTAAGCGATACAAAGTCCGTGTGCGCTGTACCATGCAACCAGTCAAGAACAAAAATCATTTCCAAATTACGGTTCCTAACAATCTCTAAATGTAAAAGCTTTGGTTATCTAGACTTTGTTGACAAGTGGAAATGTTAATCCTTCTGATGCAAAAATACTGAAGTTTCGTGAGCTCTTCCGGCTCTTTATATACTCATTGGTACATGGCATCCACTTTCCAGATAAGTATTTGTCGGACATCAAACCGCCACAAATCGTTAAACTTCATCCGCAAATAGAAAGTATCCGAATTATTACTTGAACACGGTATTTGGCCAATACCCAAATCGTATAATGTGCTCGTGTTTGTTTTGGATTTTTCACATTGTGTTTGAATAATTGAACAGAATAAAATTGTATTTTTAAACTTTTTTTGAAACTTGTATTATTATATTAATATGCTCAATCGTAGCACATCAAATGAGGTTTTAGAGTCCATTTTCAGGGCCTTTTTGGTAATGTTGATTTTGCGTGGTTGCGGCAGATTTTAGGAAGGTTCATTAGAGGACGATTGAACAGGAACTGCCAAGCTTTCACGGTGTTCCTCAGTACACAGAAAAACTATGTTTTAAATACGTAGAAAACCTGATCATGTTTAGCCCGTCAACGTGTATGTAGTGAACATATTAAGTTGCTTATTTGGTGTTGTTTGCCAAATGTTTAAAGATAAAACAAGTTTAAAAAGAAGCGTTCAGCATGAAACATTTAGCTTTTCAACATTTGAAATTCAAAATGCTTAGATCAATACGTTTAGCTTCGCAAAATTTGAAATTCAACTGTTTAGCAAGAATCATTTAGTTTTTCATTATTTTATATTTTGCATTTTATTTTTTACGTTTAAATTTAAAAATAATGGAAAAAATTATTTGACTAAACATTTTTAATAGTCAATTTATTGAGTATAATTTTTAATAAATTTTTTCTCTAAACATTGTTATTAATCTTGTACTCAATTGAATTTTCGTCGACAAATTTCAAGTAACTAAAAGATTTTAAAAATAATGTTTTTGGTGATAAATATCGTAACTATAGTTCCATCAACTGAGATTGGCAATGTCCTCGAAGCATTTGAAAACGTTCCTGAAAAACGTCTGTCGATCTTAATATTTATTCTGCGTGTGGTTTTCGAGCAAAAGACGAAAAAGCACTAAGAAAATGCTTAAAGGTTCGCCCCAGATTTGTCACAAAGACTCTATTGCCAACTGAACTACGTGTTTTTATGTTCTGTAGATTTTATGGTTTTAAAAGGTTAGCTTAGAGCTGATTTTAAAGTACAAAAATTGTGACTAGGGTGAATAAAAAAACGAATGTAATTTGAAAAACCGAAGAATATTTAAGAAGTTTAGATTTAATTACTTGAATTTATCCTGTAATACGTTTTCTGCCTTGGGAATATTATCAATTTATTTGGTTATTTACTCCGAAATAATAATTTAATTATTGTTAAAGGACGTCACTGGGGTTACATCATTTGGATTTTGAAGGAACGCCTTCCATTAAAGTGAATGGATAAATAATGAACCTCATCATTGAAATTACCGAATTTTTTCAACTTTAATAAATTAATATTCAAAAGTTATTCGGACAATGGCAAATTAAGCAATAATCTGAGTAGGCTCAAACCTAGGGGCCTCGAACAAAACGGAAGGGCCCGAATCGAGGCCCTAACAAAGCCCAAGCTTAGGGGCTCGTGGGTTTGTTAATCCGCCACTGTATCCGGCCCCTTATGAAGAACCATGCTAAGGTCACTTACTTTTAAAGTTTAAGGGTATAGCAAGGGTGCCAACGCTATTTTAGTTCCGTTAGTTTAATTTAAAACCAAATTTTAATTTTAAAGTAGAGTTGTTAATTTTCCGGAAAAATAAAATGTGGAAAATCTTCCGCAAATCTAAAAAAATAATTGAAACATAAATTGATTTTTAAGGGTTTTTAAAGAATTAATTTTTTTATCGATATAAAATGTCTAATAACCAAACGTTAATAGTGTTACATTGTTAATCCAATTAAACTAATCTAGATGTTTAGTTTTACTTTTAGATTCGAAAAAATGAGGCGAAAATGCCGCTTTATTTCAATTTGCAAACCATATATAAGACTAATCATGGAATGAAACAATTATTATTTTTTTCGGAAAAATACGGAAACTTTTGAAAATAAAAAGGCCTCGGTCATTTTCCAAAAACTTATCTGACTTACAACACTAATTTAAAGTTTGTCAGGCTTTGACACTGAATACGTTCAATATAAACTTCGAAAAATAAATATAAGCAACGACAAAAACCAATTCTTCCCAATTTGATAATTGGTTTTTGTTATATGAACCAGTATGAAAATTTAAAAACTCTTCGGTAAAATGCTGAAAATCTTTGATTCTTGAATATGCTATTTAAGAACGAAGTCAACTTAACCAAAAGTGACGATTGGAATTTTGTCTCTATCTAATTAAAAATATTATTGCAATTTTTAATGCCTGACTAATTTTTCTCCCAGTGAGTGTCCGGCGCCGCTTGAGTTATTGACTGCTTTCCCAGGCGTTAATTCTAAATATTTATCACTTATAAATCATTGGTATTTTAATGTCATTTATAAATTAATTGTTTATTCGTGGTGGTTTTCTTAATTTGAAATTTTCCTTTAAATTAGGAAATATAAGCACCCTCAAGATATATCCTAAAAATGGCTAATTTTCGCCCAAAGGCAACAAATATGAACGTAAAATAGACAAGATTTGTAATTTTCATTTTGCAAAACATTTAATTTTAATTTATTTTACATTTTTACAAATATTTAAGTTAAAAGTTCTTGATTTCCGCCATGAATCTGTAAAGGAAAAACGATTACTCGATTGAACACAAAAACAAATAAGCATTTATTTCAATTTGAATCATGTACCTGCAAGAACGCGCTGAGGAAAAGATTGTCGGCTTATTTGCCGTAAAGGCCCAAACCGTAACCGAGACCAAGACCGTGGGCGCCATAAGCTCCGAGTCCGTAAGCTCCGACTCCAGCAACACCGTATCCGAGACCTCCAGTCTTGACGACTCCGGATGGTCCGGCGACGACAGCGCCACCGTGTCCAGCCAGGCCGTATCCTCCGAGGCCGTATCCGAGTCCTCCAGCCTTGATGACTCCTGATGGTCCGGCTACGACGGCTCCTCCGTGTCCAGCCAGGCCGTATCCTCCGTAGCCGAGACCGTATCCGAGTCCGTATCCACCAAGACCGTATCCGGCGTGTCCCAATCCGACGACACCGGCGTAGGTGCAAGCCACCATGGCGAGGAGAGCGAGGGCAACCTATGAAGAACAAAAACACGTCCAAATTATGGTCTATGAATATCCACCATCTTCCTGCTGTCCAGCAAACGTACCAAGAATTTCATTGTGGAGAAGTTGAGTTGTTAATCTTGCTGATGCAAAGAGAGACTGAAGAATTGTGGGCTCGTCCGTCTCTTTATATACTCATTGGTGCGAGGCGTCAACTTCCCGGGAAATCATTGGTTCAAGACCGAGACACACCCTGGTACCCAGAATCGAAGTGGTACTGCGGAGTTTAATAATTTTTTTGATACGATCACCTTCAAATAGAAAGTAGCCCTTGAAATATTCCAAACTGGAATCCGGTATTTTCACCATTCCCCAGAGTATAATTTTGGGTTTTTTTTATACGTAAAGGGTATTTCCTCGATTATTAGTCTTGAATAATACTTTGCGCGTAAACGAATTCCCCTTATGATTCGAGATATTTTATTGGTAAGTATCAAGGCTTTAATTTGATACTTTTCAACCTTCTCCAATGTGTTGGATTAAAAAGTTTTTTAATAGAGTTTGAACAACTTGGGCGTTGAATATTACAATTATATAAGGGTGTGGTTGGTGGTTTTTTAAATTCAAGATCTCTTAATCATTTCAGAACCTGAAGATCTTGTTGACTTTCAAAGTATCGCTCTGCACTATTGTTTGGTATAATGTTCTATTTCTTTCATCGGGAAGTAGACTAATCATTGCCCATAGAAAATATCTCCAAAATATTTGTGCTTATGCGCTATGCACAATTTGTTTCTGGCTTAGATTGGACCAAATTTAAAGTGTTATTTCGTTTGGTTTTGAAAGATATGATTGCTTTACCCCTTTCATTTAACTGTCATGTTTCTATTTAAACTGATCATAGTTGAACACATTTCAAATTTGACCATGATGAAACATATCTCCCAGATTTGAATGATCACATGTTTGACCAAGACGTTGGTTTGAACTATATCATTTAAATTTCCCCGTCCCTAAAGTAATTAACTCTTACACCTACTTAAGACTCAGTAAAATAGCGAAGAATATTAATGAGAAGGTGAAAAGGGAATGCATTATGAAAATACTAAATTGATATTGTTCAAAGTCTAATGCTTGTTTTCCACTGGCGCGCGCAACGACGCGTTTCTCAGCTTTGAAACGTTCAAACGTTTTTACGCGCGTAAAGAAAATAACATTATGACGCGCGCTAGTGTAAAACAAGCTTAACAGTTTGGAGTTACGTAGAATAATACAATATTTACTTTTTTATTATAATCAGAATATTAAACGTTATTTTTAGTTTCTTCCCAGTAATTTAAATATCTAATTAAATATTACCACTCAGATACACGTGAACCCGTGCAAAAAAAGTATATAAGCAGACAATATTTGAAAAATATAGTTTCTTGGAAAAGATAGAAGGCGCCACCGCCGAATGATAAAATTTACTATCAGTGAAGAATTTGTCTCGCGAAACCCTGATTTCTGAAGCCGTAATTGTTTTTCTAGTTAATTATTCCCAACTCAATGGTCTTTAATAGACCCTTCTGTCTGTATTCAATAAAAGTTGCATTGTACGTTCATTACTCTAATTAACGTTACGAGGGAAAATCGTTAAAAAATGTGAGTTTGTTTTCATTCGTAGAAACATTATTGGAACCTGACAAAGCCTTTGAAGAAGAACCCTGCTAGGTGACGTAACGTGAAGTATAATCCTTTGATCAGAAATGGCTACAGCCGTGGGCCTAACCACTCTCTGAAAATCTGTACACCGATTACATAAATATGAAAATGAGTACAGCCTTTGGTAGTGCTAAATCTGTATTCACTTACGTAATCATTTTAGTGCAGTCAAAGCTACAAGGTTATCAGCCGAAAAATCCAACTATCATTCTTGGTTAATCCGGACCAAAGCAGCTTTAATTAGCAAAGGCCTATTTGAGGCAGTAGATCCCAGATTCCCACCCCCGCTGAGTCATGCAAAAAGGAAAGTAAACGAGAAGGCGTTATCTTTTCTCTACCTTTTAGTTGAAGACAATTTTCTCGACGATATTGGGACTCACTCCAGAGCCAAAGAGGCAGACATGCATACCAAGTATGGCCTACTGCATGTTTTGCAATTGATTAGAGATTTGTTCAATATTACGAAGAAGAAAGATGAGAAAATTCAAACGTATCAGTGTAGAATCATGGATCTCCACAGAAATTTGGATGCTTGCGGCTATACATTTACTGATAAGGAGGTAGCTCTTATAATGCTTATGGGCTTACCAAAATCCTATAAAGAGATTATATTGAATTTGGAACATGATGTGAACGCAATAAGCACGCAACTCGTAAAAGCCAGACTCGCTGTTGAAGAGAAAAAAACAGATCGGAGGGATGAAGAAACAGAGCGGGAAAATCACAGTGAAGACTTGGGTCTAGAAAAGGCGACAAAAATTCCAACGAAGAAGGCGCAAATGCAAGAGTCTGATGACGATATGCATATAGCCCTTTACTTGGGAGTGAAGACTGTAACAACTTTTTCCGTGGGTCTACTATCTGCCCTCGGTGGCCCTACTATGCCAAGCGCTAACATGAAATTGTTACTACAAGGCCTAAAACTAGGGATAGGGTTTAGAGCGACAGAATTTGCTCACATCTAGAGATACTTTAATTAAAATGGATTTATTATTATATATCAATCATTACTAAGAATCTTTAATTTGGTTTTACAATAATTTTACTTATGTTAATTTTTAAGCGTACATTTCCCCAAAATGAAACACGCAGCATGCACAACTACTAATTAATTAAATCCTACAAAACTACTACTAAACATTGGATGGATGCCAGGGATTATAATACGATTGGGGTCAGGGGTGAACCATTGTTCTACTAGAGTTATATCGTTCTTGGTTTCATACTCAACTATACGTTGACTTGTTTGCTGTCGGTGAGCACATCCAAAGCACAAATTACCGATTCATGGCTGGCAGGAACTCACTAGACCGCGAGTGGAGACTATGTCTCTCTTTTTAAATTAGGGTGCCATCAACTGGTTGGAGAAATTGCTCCCGTCTTTATTGGAGAACAGTTCTCCTCTTTTTTATATTTTTTTCTAATCCTCCGTATATATACCGGACACGTTGGATGGTGGTTTCCTAACGCCGTCCCATAAATCCGAAAGGGTTCCAATCCAACGAAGGAACTACATCCTGGGTCTAAATGACCCCTCCTTGGTGATATGTCAAAGTCACCCTCAAAAATTAAGGTTAATTGGAAAGTTCGAAACATTCCGTTTTCTCACAAACTTCTAAAGCGTTCGTTTTTATTGCCCTGGCATCGGGTATGAACCGTATGATAGATTTATAATATGTCGTCCCGTGCATTCCAAAAAAAAAGCATGCGCAATTCCCCAAAAATAAAGTAAAAATAAACTAAAAGCCGCGTCATCAAAGGTGACAGGATAATTGGGCGGAAGGTTTGAAAGCTCCCGACCCGAACTCTGGGTATGACCATTGTCCGAGATAAAATATTTAGGAAAAAATAGGGGGCGCTTGATACTGACAGGCGACCAAGAGGCAGCTACTATTCCCCGAAGCCCCAGAGTGGTTTCTTAGAATTCACACAGAAATGTATCTCTAATATTGGCCTATTTTGGTGGGAACTTAAATATTCAACCATATTCTACTATTCTACTAAAATATTCGTTATAAGACGGATCAGAATGAGGACCATGACGTGTGGTTTCTTGACAGTGGTGCCACCGATCATATGTGGTCAAGCACTGAGAGAAAAAACCCTAGTTTTAACAGGATAATTTTACATGAACCGTCTGTATATCCCTTGCACAGAATAAGCCTGTGATAATTACTGTTATCCTTTAATTTAACGGAAGATATGTACATGAAACGTGTGTGTACAACTAGTACAGAATAATACTGTACAAATTACACGAATCCTTTTTTTTATACAGGCACATAAGTACATAAATGGCCTGTATTCTATAAAAATGGGTTGGTCTTGTAAAATGTACAGAAGGACATTGTAAAAATGTTCAGGAATATTTGCAGCTGTATTTATTACACACATCGAGAGTGTAAAATTAACAGTTCATTATGTAAAATTTTCTTGAATAACAGATATGTACTTAAACGGCTAGCTTCAGTAAGATTAACATTGAAGTTCTTTTAAAACATTTAGCATATCTGACACTGTAGATATACTGGAATCCATTAATTTCAATTTACAAACTTCAAACGTATAATTTATCGGAGAGCCAGTATTTTTGAAAAACTGGTTATTTCAGCACACAAATGTTTTAAACAGTTTTATTTATGGTTTTATTGCTGTGGGGGCGCGCCCCGTACGACCACCCTTCATCTACTACTTGTTAGTTAATAGCATCTAAACCCCGTAAATTTAATTACGCATAAGGCATGGTAATTTCTTTGATAATCCTTCACCCTGCAGACCAAGAAGTGATTTGGAAATGTTTTCGATTCCGACATTGCCCAAAATTATATTTTTGGGTGCACTGCCCAAGGCAGGGATTGACTAAACTCTATTTTGAAATCTATTAATGATAGAGTCATGATATGTTTTGTGGTTATAGTCATCCATTATCGGCCTCAAATGGTTTTAATTAAATTTTAATTAAAACGTCATACAAATTGTAAGAAATAAATAAGAAAAATGAATAAATATAAAAACCGTGAGATATTTTTTACAACCTTAGCGAGTGTTTCTTTCGGAAAAGAGCGAGCGTTTAATATTTAGTCGTTTGTCGAATGGATTTACAGCAATAAACAATTCGGTAAAATACTACTTACGTGATAATTTACTTTGGTTTATAGAGAGGCATAAGGCTCTGCCCGATTTCTTTTGAACCAGAGAGGCTCACAATTAGATTAGTACCTATCTGGCAAACCTGAAAACCCAGTTGCCTCGTAAAACATGTAAAAGTTTGTTCCAAAGTCTTCTGACTTTATTGTTATTTTTTAAACAAAATCATTTTTACTAGTGAAATAGCTGTGTATCAGTAATTACGTAAACATTTAAATTAAAATCGTGCTATATTTTGAAATATAGTCTCTTTACGTAGGCTACCTTAGCTATATACTACAAATCAACCTTACGCGTGAAACTTTGAAAATACTAACAAAAAAGGGCTAAACAAAAGGCGTATTTTAAAAACCGAGAACAACTTGTGCATTATCGGGTCTTCATGAGGGATTTGACCTGTTAAGCCCCGGATTTTATCGAATTGTCTGTGCGGATAACCTTTTAATTATATACTATTGGAAAATGTGAGATCGGCCCTGCATATTAGCTGTTTTTTCCCTAGCTACAATGTCAAAAATTCAGTTTCATATTCGTAAATTTAACTAAACGTGTTCGTGTATTTTCTACAATAATGTTTGTTGAATTAATTATTTGCTACTTATCGAATTTACTGAGATGTAAAAAGTATTTGCTAACGACGGATTTGTAAAACGAACTTTAATATGCCAATAAAATTACGTATAAGGTTCACGTACTCCAGACTGTTATTCATGTTGATTTGACAGACTTTATTACCGTGTTATTTACAGCTATTTCAGCATGTTAAATTAACATAAAATTACTTGTAATATTATAATACGGAATAAGCTGCTATATTTACAGAAACGTCTTGGCATCCCCTGCTTCCAACACTTTAATGTAATTTGAACAGGGATTTTTTTTCAGTGCGAAAGGGCCATATGACCAACTTCCAACACATAAAAGCTTCAGAAGAAGTAGCTAACAACGACGCTATTCGCGTTGGAGGTAAGGCAAAATGCAATTCACCTTGGACTCGAATACGAAGAAGTATATTATCCCTTCAGAAGACGTTCTTTTCGTACCCGATTTGGACAGAAATCTTTTGTCAGAATGTCAGTGGGTCGTATAGAGGAAATGGGATACGTAGTAGAATTCAAGGACGGAAAAGCCCATGGCAGAATAATCTTGACTGCTACCCGCCAAAGTCGACTCTATAAAATCAAAGAAGATTTACAAAGTCACGTCGTAAAGATAGCTAGAAGAGCTAATGAAGATCCGTGGCACAAAAGACTTGGACATTTGCACAAAGATGCTTTACGTCACGTTCTCGCAGGAGAAGAGGACAATACTGAAAGCATGGAAGCCGAATCCAAAATATGTCGAACCTGTGTTTTGGGGAAAATCAGAAGACAACCATATCCTATTAGTCAAGCCACCAGAGCAAAAGGGCCTCTGGAATTGATTCACTCTGCCGTTTTGGGTAAAATTACACCGATGTCAAACTACGTTGTAACGTTCATTGACGACTTCACCCACCATTCCGTGGTTTACTTCATGAAGAAGAAGAGTCAAGTACTCGAGAAATTTGACGAGTTCAGAAGTAAATCGGAAAATGCCCTGGATCTGACAATTAAGAAGTTAAGGACCGATAATGGCGAATATGTTTGTAACGATTTTGACGAATACCTGGTGAAGCTTGGAATAGTTCATCAACTATCGATTCCAGGAACTCCGCGACAAAACGGTGTGGATGAGAGAGCCAACCCAACGCTCATGGACACGACCAGGTGTATATTGATAGAGTCTGGACTACCATGACCTTTCTGGGTGGACGCTATGAATAATGCCTGTTATATTCGAAATAGATGACCATCGCAAAGCGTTAATTAAAGGATTCCCGAAGAGCTAGCTTGGGGATAAAGTGAAAATTAGCCATATGAGACCATTTGGAAGCAGAGTTTGGTCAGCCCGTAGCAAGATGGAGAAAGGATCCAAATTAGATCCTAAAGGAGTCGAAATGGTCTTCATCGGATATCCAGAGGGAGTAAAGGGCTATAAGCTTTGGAATTTTCGCACGGACAAAGTTTTCGTCAGTAGGGACGTTATATTCGAAGAAGACGTTTACCCTCTTAAAAGGGAAAACGACAATTGACAAATAGTTAGAAGACGAAAACAATGCACTATTCACCGATGAAGACTATTTCGTAATACGTATCCTAGAGAATCACGATGAAAGAGTTTCAGTGAATGATGAGCTCCAGCCAAGTGAAGAAATTCCGCCAGCTGAATTGCAGAAGCAATCAACTACAATGGAAGACTTACTCAAGTTACTCATAGTAAAAGAAGGAGGAGGATATATCCCTAGTGCATGAGCTCAGAAATCGAGTTCAAAGGTCGGAAGCAAATACTCCTTCCTTGAGACGTTCGGAAAGAATAATCAATAGGAACGCTCAAACGGCTAAATCGGTTCCACCAAACATTAAAAGACATTGCAAATCCATTCGCAACAACCCTATTGACACGGACTGATACTAATAAATGGAGAGACGCTATGGCCGAAGAAATGAAGAATTTGAATGAAAAAGAAACATGGAACCTCGTCCCTAGACCCGTAGATAGGAGAGTAATTAGTTCCAAATGCATATTCAAGAAAGATACACCCAAGACGGCGATCTGGAGAGATATAAAGCCCGATTGGTAGAGCTAGAGGATTCACTCAAGTCACTGTCATAGACTATCAAGATACGTATTCGCCTGGAATGAAAATTAAATCTTTAAGACTACTAATGGCTCATGCAGCAAAGTGGGATTGGAAAATTCACCAGCTCGATATAACAGCGGCTTATGATCTCAAAGGAACACTTACCGAAGAAATTTTTATGGAACCACCAACTTTATTTAAAGAAACCGGGAAAGAAGACTTTGTTTGTCATTTAGAGAAGAGTATCTTTAGATAAAAACAATCCGGGTGACAATGGAACGAGTGTTTCGACGAATTCTTGAAGAGCACGCGACTAGTAAGATCCAAAGCAGATCCTTGTATGTAGTTTAACTGGGAATATATGTTGACGACACCGTTTCAATTGCCATGACTTACGAAATAGCCAACGGATTCATTGAAGAAGTCGGTGAAGCCTTTGAGACACTGAAATTAGGGGAAGCAAATCAGATGCTATCCATAAATATAGAGCGACATGAAGACGGCTCTATTTCCCTCAATCAAACCAAATTTGCTGAAGAAATTCGGAAAACGTATCGAATGAGCGACGCCAAAGGGGTAAACACACCTTTGGGTCCAGGAGTGAACCTGAGGAAGGTTTCCGATAAAGATTGGACCATGGAAAAGACTTCCAGTAGTAACATAGCATACAGGCAAGCCGTTGGAAGTGTACTGTATCTTGCAAGAGCGACAAGGCCCGATTTGGCACACGCAGCAACCTAACTTAGCCAATTTAATGAGCGGCCAGCTAAGGAACATTGGCCATGCGTAAAACAAGTAAAAAGCACTACAGTCTGACTTATTAGAGAAATTCCGGGAAAATCACCGCGTACTCCGATGCCGACTGGGGAAGAGATATTATCGATCGAAAATCTTTCAGTGGATATGTATTTCTCTTATGTGGTGCAGCGAGAAACAGAAAACTACATCATTGTCCACGGTAGAGGCCGAATATTAAGCCATGTGTGCAGCGTCGAAGGAGGCACTCTGGTTTCGCAATCTACTCGATTAAATCGAAATCGACGATATGGTACGTGAACCACACTGTTAAAAAAAATTGTTCTAATTTGAACAAATTGCCGTTCGGAAGGTTGTCCCTGTAACAGAACGCCATTTTGTTCTAATATGAACAAAAAATATTCGTTCGATAAAGAACGATGGTTGATGGTTCAATATTGAACTTAGATGTTCTATATTGAACAAACCTTCTTTGTTCAAATTAGAACGTTTTGTCGTTCGCCATGGACCATTTTCTCGTTCGACTTGGAATGCTTTATCGTTATCCAATACAGAGTACATAAAGTGGTTGCTTTCAAAATTATAGCTCATGTCTCCTGCCGGCGGTTCATCATGCTAAATTAATAAAAGTAACCTAACCTAACCCATTGCCCACCGAAAAGGAAAACCAGGTCTAAAACTAGATTATTTGAATTTAGTTCCAACCTCAATTACAACCATCTCATTAAGCTAAAATATCTACCACGAAAGTGATATGCGTAAAATAAAGAAAACCGTTTCATAGCGCAAAAGCTATTACACTCTATTCTCAGCCGAAAGGCCGGAAATTGGTATCAAACGATTTTAGAATTTTATTCTATGCTGAAAACGTCAAACCAAATTGCAGTATATTACGAAATATTTTCTGTAAATTTTAATCCTGGAACTTGGGCAATTACATTTCCGAACGAATTTCGTCTACCTGGCCAATCAAATAAAAATATACTTAAAAAAAACGGTGCGTGTCGTATAAATTCGGACCTTTCACAACCCTTTTTCGTTTTCCACTTCGTTAGGACACGGAGGTTATTTATATCGTTATTTGTGTGAAGTTTCTTTTCAATAGGTGGGGTAGTTTCTGAGAATCAGCGTTACAGACCTAACGCCATTTGAGTCGCTAATAATGGAGCTACGCTCCAACAATGAATTTGAATCTTCGGTAAATTTCCAAACACACTGTACATACAACTACAAAAACAACTTCATTACAACATGTTCTAACTCACCCTGTAAATAAATTACTACGAGTAATAGTTTAATCAACCAGTACACTAACTTAAAACGACATAATATTGTACGAAAAAACTACCTATAACAAAGCGCACTATAAACCACTTATTTATTACTTTATGGATGTCATACTTGTTTGTTACTTTTGGCCATACGAAGTTTTCCGCAAAATAGTGTCACACGTATTTGTTACTTTTGGCCTTACGACGTTTTCCGCAAAATAGTGTCACACTTATTAGTTACTTTTGGTCATACGTTGAAAGTGTCACTCTTATATGTTAGTACATGTACATGAAACCAATACAAAGAAATCCAAATAGGATTGTGTGTAAAACCTGTTCTAAGGAGAACGATCTCCTAGCTATTTTAAAGAATCTATTTTATTGTGTAGTTTACAAGCCTTCCTCCAGGGGGCGAAAGAGCATTCGTTCTTATTTGAACGAAATAAAATATCTTGAACACACCGTTCTCTGTTACATACCTTTAGAACGCTATCGTTCATTTTTGAACAGACTGTTCTAAGTTGAACGTCTTCTGAACGAATTTTTTTAACAGTGCATTCGAAATCCACGCGGATAATCAAGGGGCCATGTGCCCTGCTTAAAATCAAATAACGTCTGACGGAAGTAACCAGGCACGTACGCTGTAGAAATTCAGAAGACGTAACCACACCTCAATTTTTATCACTTATAAATCATTGGTATTTTAATTCCATTTATAAATTCATTGTTTATTCTTAGTGGTTTTTCTTAATTTGAAATTTTCCTTCAAATTATGAAATAAAAGCACCCTCAAGATAAATACTTAAAAATTTCCTAATTTTCGTTCAAAGGCAACAAATATGAACATAAAATAGACAAGATTTGTAATTTGCATTTTGCAAAACATTTCATTTTAATTTATTTTACATTTTTACAAATATTTAAGTTAAAAATTCTTGATTTCCGCCATGAAAGAAAAGAAAAAAGATGGCTCGATTGCACACAGAGACAATTAAGCATTTATTTCAATTTGACCCATGTACCTGCAAGAACGCGCCGAAGAAAGGACTGTCAGCTTATTTGCCGTAATGGCCCAAACCGTAACCGAGACCAAAACCGTGGGCGCCATAAGCTCCAACTCCAGCAACACCGTATCCGAGACCTCCAGTCTTGACGACTCCAGATGGGCCGGCTACGACAGCGCCACCGTGTCCAGCCAGACCATATCCTCCGAGGCCGTATCCGAGACCTCCAGCCTTGATGACGCCAGATGGTCCGGCTACGACGGCTCCTCCGTGTCCAGCCAGGCCGTATCCTCCGTAGCCGAGACCGTATCCGAGTCCGTATCCACCAAGACCGTATCCGGCGTGTCCCAATCCGACGACACCGGCGTAGGTGCAAGCCACCGTGGCAAGGAGAGCGAGGGCAACCTAGGAAGAACAAAAAATAATGTTCAAATTATGGTCTAAGAACATCCACTGCGGAATATTCCTCTAGATGATTAAACGTACCAAGAATTTCATTATGGAGGAAGTGAGTTGTTAATCTTGACGATGCAAAGAAAGACTGAAGAATTGTGGGCTCGTCAATCTCTTTATATACTCATTGGTGCAAGGCGTCAACTTCCCGGGAAATCATTGGTTAAAGACCGAGACACACCCTGGTACCAAGATTCGAGGTGGTGCTGCGGATTTTAATCAATTTTTTTTTCATACGATCACCTTCAAATAGAAAGTAGCCCTTCAAATATTCCAAACTGGAATCCGGTATTTCCTAAATTCTCCAGAATATAATTTTGGTTTTTTTTTATATTTAACGCGTCTTTACTCGTTGGTCTTGACTAATTTAGTTGCGAGTGAGTGCATTTCCCTTTCAATTTAAATGCTGCCTATAGGAACCCGTTTCTTATTTGATTGTTTGTTAGCATTGAAGGGGTTTCAAATTTCACTAATACGTTCGATATTTTTTGGTTTTTAGGAAGAGTACCTGGAACTTGTTTTGATTACCTTCGTCGGATGTTAAGAGCAATGACATAAAATATAATTCCTTTTTTTGGGTAACATTTCATCAAATTGTAAGAATAGAGATTTATATAATTCAAATAAATAAATAAAGATAAATTATTTGTAAATTATTTTCAGTTACTAAACTGCTTTACGGGCGAATCACATATTATTCGCGATATATTTTTATAAATTTAATTTACAGTGATTAAGGAAACTTTGGCTTTTAATAATTTGAAAATAAGACTATTATAGTTAGTGAAATCTGTTTTTTTTATTCATGATTTATTTCTATAATTTAATTTAAATTTTAAGGATACTTTCGCTTCTAAAGCTCGGAAAATCTTTGTACAATAGCACTCACGTCGTCAGTGAAAACTGTTGACTGTACTAGTTGATCAGATTTTTTTGTCAAGCGTAACACTAATGAATTTTAGATTAAAATAGTGTATAAGCAACTCTTTTACCGTAATTTGTACTTTCCTCGAACTTGATTTAAAAGTACAGAATCTAAAATCAGTGGAATTTGATCCAATGTAGGGAAATCCACTTTATTTCGATTTGTTGAAAAGTATAAGATCCAAACCCATGCAACTGGTTGTTTCTTGATTCCAGCTAGACCCAAATTTGGACATTAGATGAAGTGTTTTAAGTAGGGGAGGGGTGAATCAGTGCTCTATAGATGTTTTACTAGAGCTTCGGAATGCTTCGAGAGCGTTGCATGGCTTGATGTATAGTTACTGAGAAATACTAGGTAATAATAATAATAATAATATTTTTTATTAACGTTAGTAGTTTAAGGGATTGGTACATAGAAGAGGTGGGCTAAGTCACAGGTAATTGTGAGATTATGTAACATAAATAGGTAATTTTTACAAGAGTGAATGACCGTAAGCATTAACAACGTGTAAAAGGAAAAAAAACTGTATAGAATTATAAATATATATCTTTTTTTTTCATTATTACCCTTCTAAACCATTTTCCATGAAGTAAAGTTTTAAATTACGCTTAAAAATAGTCTCATTGACTTTTATATCAATTGTCTGTATTACCCTATTGATAAGTTTTATCCCATTGTATAGGATGGAAGTTATTTTTTTACTGGTTTTACAGCGTGGGCATTGAAATAGATCTTTAGAGCGGGTCGTTTTAATTTTATTCATTTGCACAGTTATTTTTCTATCACCATGATAATCTTTATACAAAAATAAAACGGTGGCGTAATTATATAGTTGTGGTATATTCAGAATCATTTATAAACAAACTTGCGGTGTGTGTTAAGTAGCTAACTTCGTTAATTGACCTAATTACCCGCTTCTGTAGGGTAGTAATTCTATCAATATTGTAATTTGATGTATTACCCCATATACAGTAGGCATAATTAATTTTAGAATGGATTAGGGCATAGTATAATTCTTTCTTGGCATTATGGCTTAAAACACTCTTAGTCTTGTGCAAAATTCCACAAGTTTGTCTAAGGGATTTACACACTAGATCAACATGGATTTTCCAGTTCAGATTAGAGTCAAAAATAATTCCCAGATATTTATAAGATTCTACTTTCTCTAGTTTATAGTTATCTATACAAATATCGACTCTTGAATTAATTGATTTATTAATATTGTGGAATATCATATATACTGTTTTTTCAAGGTTAAGGTTAAGATTATTTTTTTCAGCCAACAATTTATTTGGGCCAAGGCTATATTTGTCTGTTCTACAATATTAGCTAGGCTTCTACCACCAAAAAGCAGGAGCGTATCATCTGCATAAAGAGTAATTCCAGTTTCTATCACATCCACGATATCATTAACAAATAAGTTGAATAGTAAAGGGGAGATTATTGAGCCCTGGGGAATGCCGCTACCTAGTGAGTTGAAATCAGATAGTTTACCATTTACTTTAGTACTGCATTTCCTATTAAATAGGTAACTTTTAAGCCAGTCGCTAGCTTTTCCTCTGATTCCGTGTCGTTCTAGTTTAGCTAATAGAGCATAATGGGAAATTGAATCAAAGGCCTTTTTAAGATCGAGAAAGACCCCTACCGCCATTTCGCTTTTATCAGGGTGATTTAAAATTGATGTATATACTTCACATATAGCGTTCACTGTACCCGTTTTCTTGCGGAAGCCGTACTGTTGCTTGGATAATATTTTATATTTATCGGTGAACGAGAGGAGTCTATTATAGTACGCTTTATCGAAAAGCTTAGATATAAAGTTTAAGACAGATATTGGGCGATAGTTTTTGACATCATTTAACTCCCCTTTTTTATGAATCGGTACTATAATCGGATTTTTTAGATTATTCGGGTAAGTTCCTGATGAAAAAAAAAGGTTTATCAAGAAAGCGAGAGGAGTTAATATTAATGGAAGTATGTATTTTATTGGTTTAGGATGTAAATTATCAAACCCTACTGCAGTATTATTTAGTATAGAGTTCGAGAGAGACAGAATTTCTTGTTCGGAGACAGGGAAAAGGGACATTGTATGTTCATTGATTTTTGAAGAGATATTTCTGTCTCCCCGTTAGAGGGGATTGGTTTAGTAAAGAAATCATTTAAATTGTTAGGCTGCAGAGGGATATTGGTTACGGAGGTTTTGTTTCGATTCGCTAGCTGATTCATTATTTTCCATTTATCTTTCATATTTTTACACCTAGATAGCTTTAGGGCGTAAAAGTTACTACGTATGTCTCTTATTTTTTTATTTGTGGAGTTTCTTATTTCTTTATAGTCTGTTACATTTTTTGCGGTAGGGTGTCTTTTTGCTAATCTTTGTGAGTTATGTTTTAATTATAACAATTTTTTAATTTCCGGGTTGACCCAGGACTCGTCATTTTTAGCTATGTTTATATAATTAAAGCATTTATCGTAAGTTTCTTTTAATTTTATTTCGAATAGACAATAGGCATCGTTGATGTCTTCCAAACTGTATAGAATGTTCCAGTTAATTTCCGAGACCTTAGCTTCAAATATTTTAAAATTTTTTATACTAAAATTTCTAATTTTGATTAGTTTTTGGGCGTTAATGCTGTTTGCGTCTTCAACTGTATGGTCCGTTATATCAATATCTAATGCTCGGCTTGTAGTTACATAGTTCGCAAAAATATTGTCAATGCATTTCCCGGAGATTCTTGTTTGCCCAAAATAGGTTTGATGGAAGTTATAGCCGATTATTAAGTCAAGTAGTTCGTTTGAGTATGGTGTGGATTTTAGTAGATCTATGTTGAAGTCTCCGGCAATTATTATCTGTTTCTTCCCATTATCCGCCAAAATCTTATTAATTATGTATTTCAAGGAATCAAAAAAATTTTTTTAAGTTGGCGGAGTGTGGGCGATAAATAATAACATAGTAGACATCTTTATTTGTGTTTTTATTTACACAGGTTTCAATATCCGAGTTAAATAAAGCTAGGTCAGTAATTGGTGTTATAGACAGTTCATTTTTATAATAGAAGCCGACACCTCCTCCATTTCGGTTTCCTATACCGTAGAAAGAATAGTTGGGCAAGTAGAGGGGAACATTGTCTTTATACCAAGTTTCTGAGAGAGCGTAAATTTCAGGATTTATGTCTAAATTATTAATATTAGCATAAAGCGACGGTAAGTTGTAATGTGCGCTTCTTATATTAGCATAAACAAGGCTCATAATTGTATGTAACTGGATAATCTTATTTAATATCAGAGTTATTACAATATTTTTTAGCCTCTACCAAGTTTTTGGCCTCGTTAAAAATATACTGTCTACCTTCGTTTTCTACTATAAAATTGGAGATAAATTTGGCTTTTCCTCTCCCTTTTAAAGAATAACTAAAGGGATACTTAAAAAAAAAGTTGAACTGATAAAATTTGGCAATACATATAATAACAATCAGCTAAGCTAATACCCTTGGCACCACCCTAGGCCCAAGTCATCAAGAGACTTTGATTGTCTTTCATTCAGGTGGCCGGGTTACAATGCGTAGGAGGGTAATGGCAAGCCCTTCATGCCACGCGAGCCCGCTGTTGGCATCCCACACTTACACTTACCGTTAAACTCTACAAGTTTTCATGGAAAATGGAAACCGAATAACTCGGGAGAGGACCCCTTTTTTATCACTTCAAAAGTCGCACGATGACTTAGGCCTAAGGTGGTGCCTTTGGTATTAGCCTAGCTGATTATTATTATTATTATTATTATAGCTTTCCAACTAGAGAGCTGCAACGGAGCGGAAATTATTCCGTTTCCGCGGCGCTGGAACGGAATCGGAGCTAATTTATAAGAAAGTAGAGGAACGGAATGGAATCGGAGCAAATTTCCGAAAATATGTTGTATCGGAATGGAATCGGAGCTAAATTCCGAAAACTCGTTGTAAAGGAACGGGATTGGAGCAAATTTCCGAAAAATCTTTGTAACGGAACGGGATCGGAGCAAAATTCCGAAAAATCTTTGTAACGGAACAGGATCGGTGCAAATTTCCGAAAAATCATTTTAACGGAACGGGATCGGAGTAAAATTTTCCAAAACCTTTGTAATAGAACGGGATCGGAGCAAAATTCCGAAAAAAAAGTCATATATTGAAGCATGGACACTGTTTTCATTTCTCTCTTGGCTGCTGATTGGGTCTCAAACTTTTCCAGACAGTGAGATCATAATCCCCCTTCTTCACCGGCTCGTGGGAAACATAACTGCAACTGAAGCATTTTTCTCTACGACTACGTTGCGTACATCAATGCGCAGAATCGCAAAAGGTACAACGGCCGTTTAGCGAAAAGGGGGAAAAATTGGCGGGGTGACCCGGCTTGCGGTAAAGTTTTAGTTTTACATTCAATTCAATATAAATAATAATTGCTTCTGTAAATTTCTGTATTCAGGAAAATAAAATAAATTTTCCTCATTTTTCAAGACTATAGACTCTTAAACGCGCCTTCCCAATCGACCGCCATTAACTTACAGTCTACGGGGAGGGTGATGAGAAACCGGTTTTGGGGGATGAAATTTCTGTGGTAGAGGGCTGGCTCGTTGGTTGTCTGTACGATAATGGCGGCGCTCAGTAAACGTTTCTAAAAAGAGTGTATACTGAGGGAAAGCAAAATATTAAACGGGAGTGGAAACTGAGCATTAAGTAATAAGCCCCATTTTCATGCTCGCTGGTAGTGGATAAAAATCGTCAAAATTCGCTTCCGTTACTCGCAAGCGTGAAAATAAAGCTAAAATATCTGTTTGAAACAGATCGACGCGGAAAGTGATAGTGTATAGCTGAAGCGGATTTTGTCGATTTTTACCCGCTACCAGCGAGCATGAAAATGGGGCTTTTTAGACGATTAATGAAACGGAGCGGAAATGGACGGAAAATATTGACGATAAATGAAACGGAACGGAAACGGACGGAAAATATTGACGACAAACAAAACGGAGCGGAAAAGGACGGAAATAATGGGCTAGAAATAAACCGGAGCGGAAACGGACGGAAATATTGGGCTAGAAATAAACCGGAGCGGAAACGGGCGGAAATATTTTGCTAGAAATAAACCGGAGCGGAAACGGACGGAAATAACGGACGATAAACAAAGCGGACCGGAAACGGATATATGTACCATAACTGGAAACAAAACGGAGCGGAAACGGTTTGGTATTTTCGTTGCTCTGCAGCTCTCTAGATCAACGCAGGAGTGGTTCCGAGTTGCCACCCTGGGCCACAATCCGGGATCGTACCCGGCTCCTCTTGCTGCGAGGTGAAAGTGATAACCACTCTGCCACCCCACATCTCCAAAATAAAATTATTATCCTAAAACTCAATCAGCTGGAAAACTGATCCAGAAGTGCAGGGCCGGACTAAGCAGAGTCGAAAGGGGTAATAGCCCCCCCCCGGGTGCCATCCAAACGGCCGTCGAAATAATCTTGTTATATCCATATCAAATCACTAAGTGCATATTTTTTTTTCACTTTCAAATAAAGCAGTATAGCTAGCAGTGGTGTTAATTTAAACTGGACGTTACGTTTTGCACCACCATGTTCCGAGCTCATTTGGGGATGATCACTGATAGATTGTCCCCTACCTAAAGTTTGCTCAAACCGGGCCTACAAAAATGACAATTGTGACACTTACAGGGTTTCTCCTTAAATTAACGAATATAAATACGTTAATTTACATATAAATATGAATCATTTTCTGTTTATGGCGAAGACTTTCGTTAGAATATTTTTTATAATAAGCTGGTTGACTTTCACTTTCCATCATAGAAATTGATGTAATTATAAATGACAACGATCTAAATATTTAGCTAACTGTGTTACCTGAAAATTTGAATTTTAAATTCGAAAATATTTATATTGAATTAAATATTGTCTTAAATATTATATTTTAACCTAATTCTATTGCAATGTCACTTACTACCATTCCGGAGATGGTCGTATAATCCCTGCGTTTGCTAACACACCTTTTTCTGAAATACTTTTTCTATATCTGAGTAATAGTTTCAAAATGTACCAACGGTTTAAATAAGTAGTTACGAAATTGTACTATAGAGCTAAACTTGCTATAAAATAATGGCTTCAGCTTAAATAACCCTTTAAAGGTCATTTCCAAGTTTATGTCGGGTAGCAACCCTGTTTTAGTTCTGGTATATAACTTAATATTATAATTTAAACTTTCAAAGTTTGTAAGATTAATTCAGTCAGAACTTCCATTGTAAATTTTCTAACAATTGGATTTGCTACTGCCAAAAAGCGCCGTAATGGAGGTTATTCTAATAAAAAAAAATTATTTCATTCCGTAGAAGATATAATTTGATTATTATGTGACTAATATAAAAACCTACTAAATGATTTTTTAAATCATTTCTATAGTTATGCCTTAAAAGCGCTCTAACCTAATATTTTTGATTTCTAAAATCTACCTAGCAATACTCCCGATATAATTGGCACAAGTGTTTTCGTGAAATGACTCTGTTCAAACTAAAAAACAAGACATTTTTTATACAAGATTCATTTAGAAAATAAGAGGTAAATGGTTTGGAAAGATACACGATTGCGGTTGAGAAATGCCCCGCATACGTTCAAACTAAATCCAGGGAAAGCACTGACTACATCAGGCGAAAACTATTCGCTAGTTTTGAGTCATTTTTTATGAAATAGCGAGCAAATTCAAAATACAGTTTGGCTGTTATTGTATGGATGAAGTTGTTAGTATGGGGTAAAAGGTGTACTCTTTTCGTCCCAAAGCGAGCGAATAGTTTTGGCCTATTGCCAATTTTACTTGAAAAACTGAGAATGGTCTACTGAATCAAAACGTCGAGAAGACCACCATCATTAACCCTTTAACAAAGTTGACCCTAATATGTAGTGACATTTGTGACATTAGTGCACTCGCCCGATTAAGTCAAGAGAATTCCGCCAAGTTTAGCTAGCTAGGCAACAAATATGAACATAAAATAGACAAGATTTGTAATTTGCATTATGCAAAATATTTCATTTTAATTTATTTTACATTTTTACAAATAGTTAAGTTAAAAGATCTTGATTTCCGTCATGAAATCTGCAAAGGAAAAACGATTGCTCGAATTAACACACAAAAAACAATTGAGTATGTATTTCAATTTAACTCATGTACCTGCAAGAACGGGCTGAGGAAAAGATTGTCGGTTTATTTGCCGTAATGGCCCAAACCGTAACCGAGACCAAGACCGTGGGCGCCATAAGCTCCGAGTCCGTAAGCTCCGACTCCGGCAACACCGTATCCGAGACCTCCAGTCTTGACGACTCCAGATGGTCCGGCGACGACAGCGCCACCGTGTCCAGCCAGGCCGTATCCTCCGAGGCCGTATCCTCCGAGGCCGTATCCGAGTCCTCCAGCCTTGATGACGCCAGATGGTCCGGCTACGACGGCTCCTCCGTGTCCAGCCAAGCCTCCATAGCCGAGACCGTATCCGAGTCCGTATCCACCAAGACCGTATCCGGCGTGTCCCAATCCGACGACACCGGCGTAGGTGCAAGCTACCGTGGCGAGGAGAGCGAGGGCAACCTAAGAAGAAAAAACACGTTCAAATTATGGTCTACGAATATTCCCCATCTTCCTGCAGTCCAGCAGTCGTACCAAGAATTTCATTGTGGAAAAGTTGAGTTGTTAATCTTGCTGATGCAAAGAGAGACTGAAGAATTTTGGGCTCGTCAGTCTCTTTATATACTCATTGGTGCGAGGCGTCAACTTCCAGGGAATCATTGGCCAAAGACCGAGACACACCCTGGTACCCAGATTCGAGGTGGTACAGTGGATTTTAATCGATTTCTTTTCTTATGTTCACCTTCAAATAGAATCTAGCCCTTCAAATATTCCAAACTGGAATCCGGTATTCCCACAATTCTCCGAGTATCATTTTGGGTTTTTTTTATATTTAACGCGCCTTTTCTCGTTTGTCTTGAGAATATTAGTTACGATTGAGTGCATTTCCCTTTCAATTCAAATGCTTGCTATTTTATTTAATTGTTTATATATCATTGAAATGGTTTCCGTTTCAATTTTCTTTAGTATGTTAGTTATATATATATATATATATATATATATATATATATATATATATATATATTTGGTCTTTTAGGAAGAGCATCTGGTTCTTTGTTTTTGAACCCAGCCATATTTCTACCGCTCATGATCTTCTTCGGATCTGAGAGGCAGTTATATAAAAGTATTACATTTATTCTTGTGTAACATTTTATCAAATTTCGAATTTAGTGTTTATATTTATTTAAATTAATAAAGCTTTATATTGTATATATATTTTAATTAATAAAGCTTTACAATTTATATATATTTAAATTAAAAAAGCTTCATTGTGTATAAATATTTAAATAAAGCTTTATTAATTATATTTATTTAAATAAACATTTATTGATTATATTTATTTAAATAAACCTTAATGATTATATTTCTTTAATAAAGCTTTATTGATTTTATTTATTTAAATAAAGCTTCATTGGTTACCGATATGCGTAATAAAATTAGACGAAGGTATCACACATTATTCATGATATTTTTTGCTCCCTTAAAAGATCATATCACGTTCAAGGTCGAAATGGTTACTTCATGGACAGTGTGAACAGATTTGGAATGTTTAGTAGCGGTTTCGAAGTGAAAAAGGAGTACTGGGTTCGAAAAACATTGTTTCGCCAGTACTAGACTGGGCATTTTCCGCCATAGGGCGTTGAAGTACAATATGATATACATGTAACATACAAAACGCAAACAATTTTAAAATTTTATAAGGACATAAATTTATTTATTTTGAAAACCAGGTATTTTAAAAAATCAAGATAAAAAAATAATAAAACTATATTCAAAGAAAATATTTCTTTAGAAAGAAATTAGGAAAAACGTAAAAGTTAACCTTTGGGATTAATAACCCTGAAATTTCTGGAGATTGAACTATTCGCATTGGTGTTGCGTATTAACAAAGATAAACCTAGATTCGAATGCTGAGAGCTTTCTGATTGAAGGATTTGCAATGAAGCGTTTACCCACTTCCAGCACGTGACCTCCGATAAATCTTCCTCATTCGGTGGCTGCCACAATCCTATAACGGCCAACTTTGATGATGCGCTGTTCGCGCAATAGTGCGTCACCAAAGTTGGCCGTGGTTTTATCTATAGTTGGTTAATTTTTTCGTAGTATTGACAGGAAGTGGGTAAATACTATTGACTACGCGCGAGACAATGATTTCAAATCTAGGGTATGAGGTTTATATTATCTTTGTTATTACACAAGAAAACATTACATACGTAAGCTACAATTTCCCAGACATTGAATAGCGCGATTGTAGCCAATAGTTTCCACATAAATTATCGCAAACGATTCACAAGAAATTTTGTATAACGTTAAAATGGAATATTCCACGTGTCGTGGGACAATCTCATTAGACCGAATCATAAATCCGCCAAAATGCGGCTTTTTCGGTCGAATGGGATTGGGTTCGGTCGAATGGGATTCTTCGCAATGGAACAGATTCCTTTTTTCAGGTTGAAAATCAATCCAAAAATTCTATAATTGTTTCTTTATTTTTACGCTCTTATTTCTGTGGCTTTACCAGCTCAACTAACAAGATTTTAATTATTAAAAAACCACTTTGTTTTAATTACCAACTACGTTTCAATGCTTCCAAATAATTGAAGCTAGTTATCTGCTAAATCACACTATTGGCGCCAAGCGTGGTACAAAAAGCATAACACTAGTGCAACACTCCAAATCGCTACCATAGAGCAAGAGTCAAGTAAGTCTGAAAACCCCTATTTGAGAAAAACCAATTTTAAGTTCGAAATCTAGCATAATCTAATAATGAAAATTTGATAAAAATAGAGTGAAAATTTTGTACTGAGTCATCTTAATTTAAAAACACTCAAGGATTCTCATTTTGAATTTCTTTCAATAGTCACGTATCTCGACTTACTTGACGTTTGCTCTCAGGTAGCGAAATGGTGGCTTTCAAAAACAATAATTTCACCGCTTCAAAAAGTGTTTTTCATTCATATCCGATTTACTCAATAAAGTGGTAAGCTTTAATTTATAATCCATGCTTCCAAATAATTTTTTACACCAATACGAAGAATACATTTATTTCAACTTAAGGAGAACGCCAAGGTTGAAACTATCCATGGACCTCATGGTCTATTATTTCCATAGAAAAGCGTCACAAGTTCTCTCTCCCCCGGTTAAAGGGTTAAACCTCGAGTTCTTCAGATTCCCCTTCCCAAAAAAACTTTTGCTGAGATTAATGATAATAGTGAGTGTAGGGAGCTGTTGGCACGTGTGGCATGAAATGCTTGCCACCACCCTGCTACGCATTGTAACCCGGTCACCGTTAATTGGTTTTACAAGTGGCCAGTTGACTTCGGCCTATGGTGGTGTAAAGTGTATTAGCTTAGCTGATTATTATTATTATTAAAGGCAATAAAAGTCGCTAGAGGACTTGGGCCTATGGTGGTGCTTAGGGTATTAGCTTAGCTGATTATTATTATAACATTTTAAAATAAACAACACTTTATTAATGCTACTGAAACGATTTATTTTATCTTTATACATGATTTATTTCGAAGTTAAGAAATCTGCAAAAAATGAACGAAAGGGTTTATTTAAAATTCTGAAATAACTATCAATTCAAAAATAATAGTTAAAAGTAAAGTTAAGCCCAAAAACGTTTGTTAAGATTATATTTTTGTTTCTTTCTGTAATAACGTGAACGTGTTTAGGTTGCCGAGAAAGTAAGTACTAACTAGTCCAGATTGAAAACAGCGATTCAAAATGAAGGCGTAGCGACATCTGTCTGGGACTTTTAAAATATTTCTTCAAACAGTGATTGAGAAACTACCAACTATTTTGATATTTATTATTCATTAAATAGTTAAATTCAGCATTAATTATGACCAATACTAGATGGCGCTATACAATTGGAAAAAGTGAAGATTTTCGTTTGAGAGAGGATCTTAGATAGGATATCATTGAAGCTAGACTAGTTTCTTGCCCGGGTAGCTCTCATCTTCAAAGGAAAAGGAAAAAATGCTTTCGACCTAGATTCCTATAGGCCAATTTCCATTACATCAGTCATTTACAAGATATACGCTATGTTACTGAAAAATAGACTTACTGGATTTTTAGAGTCTAACCGAATTTTGAGTGAAGCGCAGGGTGGTTTTGAGTAAAGCGCAGGATGGTTTTGAGTAAAGCGCAGGGTGGTTTTCGGAAAGATAGGCGTCTGGGCGACCATTTATTTATACTAACGCAATTAATTGAGTTATCAAAGCAAAGGTCAAACCGGCTAGAAATTGCGTTTATTGACCTTAAAAAAGCGTATGATAGCGTAAATAGAAGTAAGCTATGGGAATGTTTGGAAAGCAAAGCTGTCCCTGCTGCGTTACGAGATGGAATTATGGAGCTGTATAAGGAATGCAAATATACGTATAACCTTAATGGAGTACTGACTGATGAAATCGATAGTCGGGTTGGACTGAAGCAAGGCTGCCCTCTTTCCCCTGTGTTATTTACATTATATCTGGATGATCTGGCACATAGTCTTCTGAACTCTGGTTGTGGCGCTACATTACCCGGCTATCCACCTCAAAATTTAGATCTCACCATACCTTGTTTATTTTATGCGGACGACATTGTCCTATTTGCCAATAATCCTTTGGATCTTCAGATTCTCCTGGACCTTTGTTCGGACTTCGCAAGGAGCAGAAATCTGACTTTTAGTATGGAAAAATCAAATTCAATGTCTTTGAACACTCAAACCCCTCTTCTAAAGCCATATACCCTTGATGGGAAAGAAATGGAAACGGTGATTAACTACACGTACCTTGGAGTCTCTATTAGTAACGCTGAGTTTTATTTAAAGGATATGGAAAGCAAGATAGCTGGAAAATGCAATAAAATGCGTTGGACAGTCCGCAACTTAGCAGAAAACTCATACAATAAATACTCAGTCGCACGGACGCTTTGGAAAAGTGTGGCAGTTCCTTTGCTAACTTATGCAAATGAAGTTGTATGTTATTCTAAACCTACCAGAGAAATGTTAGAACGATACCAAAGACTAGTTGGTAAAACAGCTTTGAATGCAGGCCCTTTTTCTGCTAATACGGCAATCGATGGCGAGATGGGATGGAACAGCGTGACTACTAGAGAAGCCCGAAGTAAAATTAAGTTCCTTGGTAGACTCAAGTTTATGGAGAAAGAACGTATGGCTCACCAAATCTATAAATATGTCAGAGAAACGGGTGCCAATACTGAGTGGACACGAGCAGTAGAGCGGCTTGACCAGCAGTACTCTATTGGAACTAAAAGGGGACAAGCCAACTCTTATAAGGAGTGGACAGCCTATGTTGATAAGGAAGTGCAGGAAGCAGCATTAATCAAGTGGAAAGCTGAGGTTCGGCAAAAGAAAAGCCTAAATTATTACAAGGCAAAAAAACAGCCAGCTAAAGAGGAATGCTATAATGGTTCTTGGGGTAGTGGCTTGGTTTTCCAGGCTCGTACAGGAGCCCTCCTCACAGGAGTCCGTCAGACTGAATTGCTGGGTCTTCCTTCTCGTTCTCCGCTTTGCAAACTTTGTGGCCAGGTTGACGAAGATATTTATCATGTGCTGTTAGAATGCCCCGAAACATGTGATAGTCAATCTAGTAATGACTGGCGGGCAGAATATTTTGGGGAGCCAATCGAAAAGGTGCTAGGTCTTACTGGTGAACAGTGGAGTATCGATGATGTTAGGAAAACCCTTGAAACTTGGCAAATAAAGAAACAGCGGTGCAATATTACCTAGTCCGGACCACTCTGTTGCGAAAAGATCAAACTATTTTGTACCTGAGAACTTCTAATTAGTACCTGAGAACTTATAATTCGTACCTGAGAACTTATAATTCGTACCTGAGAACTTATAATTCGTACCTGAGAACTTATAATTCGCCCCTGAGAACTTATAATTTGTACCGGATAACTTATAATTTGTTCCGGAGAACTTAGTATTTTAACACAAAAAGGAATTATTTTATCTAAAGTGTCTTGTCAAAGTTACTTTATAATTTGTGTGTTTTTTATTTTATTTTATTTTATTTTATTTTATTCTATTTTTTGAGTAAGAACTCGTTTGAACACTGGAAATTTATTACCTGCTGTGCGCCAATTTTGGAGTCACCCTGTTACAAAAGGGTGTACATTTGTACGGCTAAATAAAAAAACCTTTAAACCTTTAAACATTTAGTACGTTCTTAGCGACTTAGAATCGTAAAACTAAAGAAAACGCTCATACTCATTTATGTTTGCGTACAACGGTGTAGTTATTTTAGCTAGATACGAAATTCTAATTGTAACTATTATTTATTTTCGTGCTCTTTGTAAATAACATAATATTTTCTCAGGGTACACCCTTACGAAAATGTCGGACCAAATTTGATTTTAAAATTATATACCAAAAGGAGCTGATCCAAATTCGACTTTGATAGAAACTTTGATCCAAAATATATAATATTTGATACAAAGTGTGTCACATTTGATCCAAAATGTGTCATATTTGAACCAATTGCAATTTATAAAATTCAACTTCATTCTGTTTTGATCAAAATTATTTCATCCAATCGGAATTGTATTCAAACTGGATGTGTGTTGATTTGGATCAAGTAATTTTCGTAATGGTAGTTTCCCTTTAAACGTAAAACGTCACTCTTACCTTAAAGATCATTATTTTCCATATAGACCAAAATCATGTCCGTAGCCTCCGAGACCAAGACCAAGCCCATGAACTTCACCAAGTCCATATCCTAATCCACCAGTCTTGACAACTCTCGCTGGTCCAATCAAGACCACGTTGGCCTAGGCGCAAGCAACCATGGCGAGGAGAGCGAGGGCAACCTTAAAAGGACAAAAATCAAGTCCAAACAATGATCCAAGCAATCCTTGTTTGTAACGGTGTTGCTTACCAAAAATTTCATCGCGAATAAGTTGAGGTGTTAATCTTGCTGATGCAAAGAAAGACAGAAGAATTGTGGTTTGGCCCGCCTCTTTATAAAGTTATTGGTCAAACCAGAAAATTATTGGCAGATCACCGAGAATATTTATAACATAATATTCAACAAAATTTGTGTTTGAATATTTCCTTGTATTTTCTTACGTATTTCTTACCTTTTGAGTAATTATTTTGTACTAAATACTAATGCGTTTTTAGACTTAATTATTTAATGATTTTTAAACGATTTATGACGATGCTGTTTATCGACGTTTTCATTGCTAAGAGGTTGACAGAAAGTTTGTACCTGTAAAATTCCTTCTTGTTGTTCAGTATATTTCAAACTAGAAGGTAATGCTCGTGAACCTTTTCCAGTGAAACGCCTATAAATCCTTTCTCAACCTCTCTCAAAACTTGCGATCTGGTTAATCTTGGCACTAGGCGGCATTTGCAAGACGTTGGTACTAAACTAAAGTACAAAAATCCAATAACAATTAAAGGTAATTTAAAATCAAATATTTATTGCCCGTGGCATTGAAAAAACTCAGCATTAACATATTGAACTTTTTAATGTTTTTCGTATAATATGGTCATGCAAATTTATTGGTGGCGAATTAGTTTTTGAAATCCGATGTACCAATTAATACGTCACACTTTTCCTCTAAAAATGCGTTTAAATTGAATTTTTGTGGCATGCGATAGAACGACAATTGCCCACGTGCTTTGGGTTCATTCGTATTTTTTATTATCGACAGCTATGCTGTTTCTTGCATGAAATCTAGAAATTAGGATTAGACTCTTAAAATTATTTTTCTCCTATTTCAATAACACAAATATTATACCATAGGGTGTTTTAATTTGATCGCCCCTGGCATTTTGCTCAAAAACTATATTACCTATAAATGTGAAATTTTCAGGATATACACTATCTTAGAAGATCGTTGTTATTTGTAAATTTCAGCAAAATTGTGACATTGTTCACGTTTTTGGAAATATTAATTTTTTGGTAGACGAAAACTGTCAATGAATAATTATTCATTGACAGTTTTCGTCTACCAATATCCTGGTGGTAGGCCAACCGCAGTACACGTTGGCCTACCCCCAGGATATTTGCGCGGCAGGAAGTAAACTTAAGGAAAAACAGGCAGAAGAAATCCTAGGCCTTTAAGGTTGTGTTTGATTAAGTTGAGCTGGTAAAGCCACAGAAATAAGAGCGTAAAAATAAAGAAACAATTATAGCATTTTTTGGATTGATTTTCAACCTCAAATAAGTCGGGTTAGAGGTTAAATCTTGAAATTCTTCTCGACACGTGGAATATTGCATTTTAACGTTATACAAAATTTCTTGTGAATCGTTTGAGATAATTAATGTGGAAACTATTGGCTACACTCGTGCTATTCAAAGTCTGGGTAAGTGTAGCTTACATATGCAATGTTTTCTTACGTGTTAGATTTGGAACTTAAAACTGGTTTTTCTCAAATAGGGGTTTTCAGACTTGCTTGAATCTTGTTCTAAGGTAGTGATTCGGAGTGTTGCACTAGTGTTATGCTTGTTGTACCACGCTTGGCGCCAATGGTTTGATTCAGCAGAACACTAGCTTCAACTATTTGGAAGCATTGAAACGTAGTAAGTTATTAAAACAAAGGGTTTTATAATAATTAAGGTCTTGTTCGATTAAGTTGAGCTGGTAAAGCCATAGAAGAAATAGCGTAAAAATAAAGAAACAAATATAGCATTATTTCGTTTGATTTTCAACCTGAAAAAAGGAATCCCATTCGACCGAACCCAATCCCATTCGACCGAAAAAGCCGCACTTTGGCAGATTTAGGATTCGGTCTAATGGGATTATCCCATTCGACCGAAAAACCCGCACTTCTCCGGGTTTAGGATTCGGTTTTATCCGTTTCAGCATCGGTCAGAACAGCATGCAGTGTTATCTAACCTAACCTAACCTAACCTAACCTAGTAGACTTAAAAATATATTAAAACGCTTCCATAAACAATCAAAAGGAGTAGAAAGAAAAAATATTTTTTTGCGGTCGCTTAATTGTGAATATTGCGTCGGTCGATTAGAAAAATTCAAAATCCGCCTTTGGGTTAATTTCATCAAAAACATTGGTGGAATTCGGTCTAATGGGAATTAGGTCGAATGGGATTCGGCGCAATGGGAAGATACCGAAATAAGTCAGGTTAGATGTTAAATCTTGAAATTCTTTTCGACACGTGGAATATTCCATTTTAACTTTGTACAAAATTTCTTGTGAATCGTTTGAGATAATTAATGTGGAAACTATTGGCTACACTCGTGCTATTCAAAGTCTGGGTAAGTGAAGCTTACATATGCAATGTTTTCTTACGTGTTATACCAAAGATAATATTAACCTCGTACCCTAGATTCGAAATCATTGTCTCGCGCGTTGTCAATAGTGTTTACCCAGTTCCTGCCATAACTACGAAAAATTTAACGAACTATAGATAAAAGCACGGCCAACAGCGCATCATCAAAGTTGGCCGTTATAGGCTTATGGCAGCGACCGAATGAGGAAGAGTTATCGGAGGTCACGTGCCGGAAGTGGGTAAACGCTTCGTTGCAAATCCTTCAATCAGAAAGTTCTCAGAACTCGAATCTTGGGTAATACGCAACACAAATGCGAATAGTTCATTCTCCAGAAATTTCAGGGTTATTAATCCCAAGGGTTAACTTTTACGTTTTCCTAATTTATTTGTAACGAAATATTATCTTTGAATACAGTTATATTATTTTTTTTTATAAATCTTGATTTTTTAAAATACCTGGTTTTAAAAATAAATAAATTTATGTCCTTATAAAATTTGCAAATTGTTTGCGTTTCGTATGTTATATCACATTGACCTTCAACGCCCTACAGCGGAAAATGCCCAGTCTAGTACTGGCGAAACAATGTTTTTCGAACCCAGTACTCCTTTTTCACCTCGAAACCACTGTTAAACATTCCAAATCTGTGCGCACTGTGCATTAAGCAAACATTTCGACCATGAACCTGATCTTTTAAGGGAGCTAAAAAAACTTCAAAAATATCATGAATAATGTGTGATACCTTCGTCTAATTTATTACGTTATGCATATCTGTAACCAATGAAGCTTTATTTACATAAATATAATCATTAAAGCTTTATTTAATAAATATAATCAATTAAGGTTTATTTAAATAAATATAATCAATAAAGCTTTATTAAATAAATATAATCAATTAAGGTTTATTTTAATAAATATAATCAATAAAGCTTTATTTAAATATATATAAACAATGAAGCTTTATTAATTTAAATATATATGAAATATAAAGCTTTATTAATTTAAATATATGTATAATATAAAGCTTTAATAATTTAAATAAATATAAACACTAAATTCGAAATTTGTTTAATTGTTATACAAGAATAAGTGTAATATTTTTATGTAACTGCTTCTCAGATACGAAAAAGACCATGAGATGTAGAAACATGGCTAGGTTCAAAAACAAAAAACCAGATGCTCTTCCTAAAAGACCAAAAATATAACTAACATACCAAAGAAAATTGAAAAGGAAATCATTATAATGATATATAAACAATTAAATAAAATAGCAAGCATTTGAATTGAAAGAGATGTGCACTCAATCGTAACTAATATTCTCAAGACAAACGAGAAAAGGCGCGTTAAATAAAAAAAACCCAAAATTATACTCGGAGAATTGTGGGAATACCGGATTCCAGTTTGGAATATTTGAAGGGCTAGATTCTATTTGAAGGTGAAAGTAAGAAAAGAAAGCGATTAAAATCCGCAGTACCACCTCGAATCTTAGTACCAGGGTGTGTCTCGGTCTTTGGCCAATGATTTCCTGGGAAGTTGACGCCTCGCACCAATGAGTATATAAAGAGACTGACGAGCCCACAATTCTTCAGTCACTCTTTGCATCAGCAAGATTAACAACTCAACTTCTCCACAATGAAATTCTTGGTACGTTAGCTGGACTGCAGCAAGATGGGGAATATTCATAGACCATAATTTGGACGTGTTTTTGTTCTTCCTAGGTTGCCCTCGCTCTCCTCGCCATGGTGGCTTGCACCTACGCCGGTGTCGTCGGATTGGGACACGCCGGATACGGTCTTGGCGGATACGGACTAGGATACGGACTCGGATACGGAGGATACGGCCTGGCTGGACACGGAGGAGCCGTCGTAGCCGGACCATCTGGCGTCATCAAGGCTGGAGGACTCGGATACGGCCTCGGAGGATACGGCCTGGCTGGACACGGTGGCGCTGTCGTCGCCGGACCATCTGGAGTCGTGAAGACTGGAGGCCTCGGATACGGTCTTGCCGGAGTCGGAGCTTACGGACTCGGAGCTTATGGCGCCCACGGTCTTGGTCTCGGTTACGGTTTGGGCCATTACGGCAAATAAACCGACAATCTTTTCCTCATCACGTTCTTGCAGGTACATGAGTCAAATTGAAATACATGCTCATTTGGTTTTGTGTTCAATCGAGTAATCGTTTTTCCTTTACAGATTTCATGACGGAAATCAAGAACTTTTAACTTAAATATTTGTAAAAATGTAAAATAAATTAAAATGAAATATTTTGCATATTGCAAATTACAAATCTTATCTATTCTATGTTCATATTTGTTGTCTTGCTAGCTAAACTTAGCGGATTTCTCTGGACTTAATCCGTCGAGTGCCTGAATAGCACTAATGTCACTTTATATTAGGGTCAATTTTGTTAAAGGGTTAATGATGGTGGTCTTCTCGACGTTTTGAGTCAGTAGACGATTCTGGATTTTTCAAGTTAAATCGGGAATGTAGTTTAAACGTATGCTGGGCATTTCTCAACCGCAATCGTGTATCTTTCCAAACCATTTACCTCTTATTTTCTAAATGAATCTTGTATAAAAAGTCTCTGGTTTTTTAGTTTGAACAGAGTCATTTCACGAAAACACTTGTATTTCAGAAAAAGTTGTGTTAGCAAAGGCAGGGATTATACGACCATCTCCGGAATGGTAGTAAGTGACATTGCAATAGAATTAGGTTAAAATATAATATTTAATTTAATATAAATGTTTTTGAATTTAAAATTCAAATTTTCAGGTAACACAGTTAGCTAAATATTTAGATCGTTGTCATTTATAATTACTCCAACTTCTATGATGAAAAGTGAAAGTTTATTTTAAAAAAACCAATTCTAACCAAAGTCTTCGCCATTAACAGAAAATTATTCACATGTATATGTTAATATTCGTTAATGTAAGGAGGAGCCCTGTAAATATCACAATTTACGTCATTGTTTCAGGGTCGGATTAAGCAGATCTTCGCCCGGGGGCAATCTCATAATGATCATCCCCAAATGAGCTCGGAACACGGTGCAAAACGTTACATCCCCTTTAAATGCCGATTCACACCACTGCTACATGTAGCTACATGTACACTGCTTTATTTGAAAGTAAAAAAAATATTTTGGACTCCGTGATTTGGTATGGATATAACAAGATAATTTCGACGGCCGTTTGGATGGCACCCGGGGGCTGCAATTTTACCTTTTGACCCCCCCCCCTTTGTCCGGCCCTGCACTTCTGGATCAGTTTTCCGGCCGTTTGAGTTTTAGGATAATAATTTTATTTTCGAGATAAAACTAAGTGGGGTGGCAGAGTGGTTATCACTTTCTTCTCGCAGCAAGAGGATTGTGGCCCTGGGTGGAAACTCGGAACAACTCCCTCTGCGTTGAGTTTGCAAGTTGACGTGGCGTTATCTATGTCTAATAGTTTTTTATGTTTATGAAATATGGTCAAATGTATTTTAAGACTTTGTATATAAATATAATACGTCTTATGAACGATATCATTAAACTGGTTATACCAAACCGAATCAGTCTGTTCATTTAGTTCTACGATACTTCAATGGCGACGCGGATGGGATACTACTTCATTGCAAACGATATTACTGACGACGAAAAAATGAAAGCTACCTTCATTTCATTACTGGGTCCAAGCACTTATGCATTGTTACGGATTTTAATTAGCCCTGAGACTCCTGCTACTAAGACACTGGCGCTACTACAGGACGCACTCAAGGATCATTTCTGCCCACCGCCATCTGCTATAGTCGAGCGTCATAACTTCAATAAACGAGATCGTAAACCTGGAGAATCTGTCTCTACCTACTTGGCACAATTAAAACAACTGGCTGATCACTGCAATTTTGGAGGAAATTTGAATGATGCTTTACGAGATCGCTTGGTTAGCGGAATTCATTGACGAAGCCACACAAACCAGATTACTCACCGAACCAGCGACGTTAACTCTGCAACAGGCCGTTGCCATCGCTACAAGGATGGAGTCGACTACGAAAAATATGCACGAGATGAATTTCAAACCTAGTACTTCGACTACTGAACACAATGTCCATAAGATGGTTGACTGGAGACGAGCAAAGGGGCGACAACCAGATTCCAGACCTTCAAGTAATCAGTACAAAGAACAAAATAAAAAAGGGATGACGTGCTACAGGTGTGGACAACCGGATCACAAAGCTAATACATGCAAACATAAACGCACAGTCTGCTCATATTGCAAGAAGCTGGGTCATCTTGCAAGAGTTTGTCTCTCTGCGGACAAAAATAGACAAAATACAGCAACGACGGATCGACAAAGTCGCACATTGCACAATAAATTACATGAAATCCAGAGCGCTGAAACGGAGTTTATGGTGGATACCGCTGCAGAGAGGAAACGAGAAAAACCATGGGAGCTCATTACGTTCTTCCGCTGAAATATCAACACAATATAAAAATAAATTTAAAATATTGGAAAACTTTAAATTATAAATAGCAAATAAAATTAAAAATATTCTATACCCTATAGAATCGAAAATTAAGAATCCTTTCAAGCACTCGTGGAAACGATGAAGAATGGCGCAAATTTTTTAATTTCAAGTCTTCCAAAGACTACAAGTTCGATGGACACATTTTCGATGCTCATATCGTCTTTGGCGCGTGGGAACTTAAAATTCGATAGTATGACCCAATTTTGGGTTGCTATTATATTATCTTAAAAACAACCTAATTTTGTTTAACCCAAATTTTGCGTTTCAAGATTTTCAACTACATTTGGATTATTTTTTACTCAAAAAGTAGTTAAAAATGAAATAACCAAAATCATTTAACCCAACGTTTTTAAGAGTGTACACAAGGTTGCCTTCTGGTGTTCCGTCGGCTTCTGCGATATTTCAGAGACAGATGGTGGCAACTCTTCAAGGAATATCACGGGTTGCTATCTTTCAAGATGATTTATTATTATCTGGAACAGACGACGAAGAACATTTGCGAACGTTGAATTTGGTCCTTGGTAAACTAAAAGAAGCAGGTATAAAACTACGGAGGGAAAAATGTCACTTCATGGTGAACGAAGTTGACTATTTGGGACATCGTTTGGACCGTTTTGGATTTCATCCATCGTTGAAGAACGTCAAACCAATCATGGACACACCCATACCGACAAACCAACTGGAGTCCCGTTCATTTCTGGGTTTGGTAACCTATTATTCAAAATTCCTTCCAAATATGTCAACTTCTTTAGCACCACTTTACCAGCTGACACATTCGGACATCGAATGGAAGTGGAACAAGGACGCGGCGAAAGTTTTCGATTGGGCTAAGACGGTATTAACATCGTCCACAGTGTTGGTTCATTACGATCTCCAGAAGCCAGTCACGCTTGCCTGCGACGCATCGCCGATTGGACTTGGCGCCGTACTGTCTCATATCGAGCCTGATGGAAGCGATAGACTAATTAGTTTTGCATCACGAACCTTGACGAAATCAGAGAAGTATTACAGCCAAATTGAGGAGGAGGCTTTGGCATTAGTTTTTGGCGTATCTCGGTTCCGAGAATATATACTGGGCCGGCATTTTACTTTCTTAACCGATCATAATCCATTAACCGTTCTTTTATCTCCACATAAACAGTGTCCGACAACTACTGCTGCTCGTATTCAGAGATGAGCGTACCACTACGATATTAAATATCGATCTGGAAAAAGTAATGGCAATGCCGACGCAATGAGCAGAATGCGAATGGCTAGTGAAGCAGATCATGTCGTACAGCCGCAAGAGTACGTATTGGCGTTGGAGTCATTGGAGACCGGTCCAGTTACATGCGCTGAAATCCGGGACGCGATACGAGCCGATCCGAACACATTACTCCTTCTTCGGTATATCCAGGACACTTGGCCTCAAAAGGTTCCAGTAGCTATCAAACCGTTTGCTACTAGACGCTCAGAACTATCTACATTAAATGGTATAATCCTATGGAACAATCGAGTATTTATTCCAGATGTCTACAGAAGTACGGTTCTCAAAGAACTTCATGAAGGGCATTTTGGAATCACAAAGACAAAGAGATTAGCAAGGGCAACTGTTTGGTGGCCAGCCATGGACAAGCAAATAGAACACATGGTGGCTTCCTGCACGAAATGTCAAGAAACTGCAGCTATGCCAAAGAAATGCACTTCCAATTGACCAGAGACGACTAGCCCAATGCAAAGGGTTCATATAGATTGCCTGGGTCCGCACTGTTAAAAATGAAGGTTTTAATTTAGACCTCTAAAGTGGTTACAACTTTTTCCAATATTTAAGACCATTCAGGGTTTAATCATAAAACATATTTAAACCTTCTGCTCCCCAAATTCAGTCCTTTCGTGAAGTGTTTAAGTACTTATTTTACACTCTTTATACATTTTTCTTCATAAACAGTATGAAGTTAATCCTTTCTAACTTTATATTCAGTCCTTCATAGGCCCTTATTTAATTATTTTTATTTATTATTCAATATATTTACCATTAACATGGCCAGATTAGGCTGGTTTTCGCTCGGGGGAAATAGCCGAATGGGCGTCCCTGAACGAAGGGAGTTGATCACGTAAAGTATCATTTAATACTTTCAGTTTTTGATATACACATAGCAAAAATTCTTTAGTGCCGATACTTGGGTTATCATAGTTTGACGCCTTAATCAATATCGCCTATATTTAAAATATGTTATCAAATTTTTAAAGACTTAACCTTAGTTAAATATTCCTGGTGATTAGAATTTCTTCGCATTAAGTTATTTTAAAGAAAATATTAAAAAACGAAATAACGTAGTATTCAAATACTAGTCTCGAAATTGGTCCATATAATCTTTTTTTTCGTTTAAAGGAATTAAATGGGTATTCAAAAGGACTAAATGTTAGAACAAAACTACCTTTACCACCAGGACTGGAAAAGGTTTATTCTTAGGGCTCGTTCCCTTTCAATACCCCAAAAGGTATTGTATTAACATGAAAGAGTAAAATGGGTCTAAAATAATTGATTAGACCCTTTTTAGTAACCAAATGGTTTGAAATAAATTAATAGTCCAATTTTGGTCGTTTTATAAACCTTTATTTTTAACAGTGCGTATGAAAATAAAATGATCTTCGTATTTTTACCTCTCCGAGGGGACTTTGTACCCTAGGAGGGGTTATACAACCACCGTGTCTGTCTGTCTGTCTGTCAGGCCTGCGAACGCGTTCGCATTTTCGGGGAAAAGGGTAATCACTGCGTACGCAGTTTCTTAGAATCAGGGAAAAGGTTTTTCCAAAAGCACCCTCTTTTTGTCATTGGGTGTAGTATAATTTTTTAATCGGCTGGGATTCGAACCCGTGCCCTCTTACACGACAGGTGAGCGTTCTACCGCCGAACCACGGATACAGTTACGCTTCACTGAAAGTTAAAAACTCTTCCGAGGAGAGGTATATTTTGGCTTGCCAACTTGTTAGATACTTATTCTAACTGGATAGAAGCATTTATCACCAAGCTGACTACGTCAAGCCTAAGTATCGAATTGTTGACAGAAATTTTCTCACGTTACGGCTTCCCAGAATGTCTAGTCAGTGATAATGGCACCACATTTACCAGTGAAGACATCTCATCTTTCATGCAGCACAACGGCGTTCGGCATTTGACCATAGCACCATATCATCCATCGTCCAATGGCCATGTGGAAAAAGCGGTAGGAACAGTAAAAAGAGGCCTTCAAAAAGTCAGGGAACGAACCCTACAGAAACGCATAGCGAACTTATTATTGGCCCATCGTCGAATTCCCAACGAGGAGGGATTATCTCCATCAGAGCTTTTCCTAAGAAGACCTCTACGTACTCGTATTGATCATCTCCGACCTATAGCGACTGAAGTGGAAGTTCAGAAACGAAAGCCGTTGAATTCTTCTTTCAAGAAAGATGACAACGTTTGGATTAGAAATTTCGGTAGAGGACCAAAGTGGCATCCATCAACGATCCTTGAAGCTATCGGGAATACCATGCTGACAGTTTCTACATCTACTGGTGTAACCAGAAGGCATATCAATCAGACGCGTCATCGACGTCACCATTCAATGCCGAACTTCGAGACGCGGGTTCCGTTAACTAGTTCAAGGGTGAAGATCATCGCCCATCATTTCCAGATGTAAGAACGCCCTTCTTGGAGGCTCCAGCTTGGTCACAAACCGCCAGATGTCAGGATCAACTAGCCAAAGCAGACAAAGCATCTCGCGACCAGGAGAACACCCGAATACCGTTATTATCTTCAACCACAGCGTCAGAGCAGTTGCAAAGAAGAATATCGACAAGAACCAAACGAGCACCGGACCGTCAAGTATATCAATAACTATTTGACCGGAAGATCAAGAAATTCCTTGAGGGAAGGATATTGACGTGGCGTTATCTATGTCTAATAGTTTTTTTATGTTTATGAAATATGGTAAAATGTATTTTAAGACTTTGTATATAAATGTAATACGTCTTATGAACGATATCATTTAACTGGTTGTACCAAACCGAATCAGTCTGTTCATTTAGTTCTACGATACTTCACAAGTTATCTTCCCCCTTGATTAAAGGGGGTTTTACCAAGTTATTCGGTTTCCCCTTTCCATAAAAACTTGTAGAGTTTAACGGTAATTGTAAGTCTGGGGAGCCAAAAGTTGGCTCACGTGGCATGAAGGGCTTGCCACCACCCTCCTACGCAATGTAACACGGCCACCTGAATGAAAGACAATCAAAGTATCTTGATGACTTGGGCCTAAGGTGGTGCCAAGGGTATTAGCTTAGCTGATTGTTATTATATTTATTGTCAAATTTTATCAGTTCAACTTTTTTTAATATCCCTCTAGTTATTCTTTCAAAAACCTTCAAATTGCTGAATAAAATCAAAACTATCTAGCGGCAGAAATCGTTATTAAGCAATTATAGTGTTTTTCCATAAACCTAGTATTTCTCAGTAACTATACATCAAGCCATGCAACGCTCTCGAAGCATTCCGAAGCTCTAGTAAAACATCTAAAGAGCACTGATTCACCCTTCCCATACTTAAAACACTTGATCCAATGTCCAAATTTGGGTCTAGCTGGAATCAAGAAACTATCAGTTGCATGGGTTTGGATCTAATACTTTTCAACAAATCGGAATAAAGTGGATTTCCCTACATTGGATCAAATTGAACTCATTTTAGATTCTGTACTTTTAAATCAAATTCGAGGAAAGTACAAATTACGGATACAATAGAGTTCGATTAAAAATATTGCTTATACAAAATTTAATCTAAAATTCATTAGTTAGGGAAATGGGGAAAAAAATCGGCATACTTTTCAAATCCTTAAAATATTTATATAACCTTTTGAAACACATTGTATAATTTAGGTTAAAGTACACTAACAAGTAAGTAGAGTATAAGTTGTCAAATTATGATACACTTCAATGGTTTTCTGACGTCGTTATCATTTCGCTATTTTGCATGAACTTTATCTTCCTTGACCATTAATAGATATAACCAGTAAAGTTGGTTTTTCGAAGAATCGGATAGATTCATTGTCATCTCTAATAACCTAATAAACCAATGTAAAGCGCTTCTATCGGCAAAGACCTGAAAATATTTGATCCATTCTGAAAATGAGAGTCTTGTGCGGTTCACTATATAAGGTTGAAATTTTAACAATACATCAATTGATAGACCTTTCTTTGTTGTATAGTTTTCGTAATAATTACCTAAATTAAATTTTGAAAAACCTAAATAAAACATTTCTATATATAGCAACCTATAAAACATTTGGTGTTTTGTACAAAAATAAAATAAAATACGGAATAAAGAAATTAAACATCAACGGTACTTATGGTTTAGGTGGATTCATAAACAAGCCGAAACTAAAGTCGTATTTTAAATTTTGATTTTGTGTTCCTTAATTCACGCGCAAGTAACCAAATACGTTTTGTAAAATATATTTTTTTAAATTTAATAATTAGCATCTTCATCGTATGGCTAAGATCAAAGTGTAGTATTTCTTTGCATTAACTGTTAAAAACTACACACTACGCTCAGCTAATGTATTCTAATGCTTAGTTTCTACTAGCGCTCGTAAAAGAGTCACTTTCAACTTCGGCACGTACAAACGTTTTTACACCCATAATGAAAATTACATGATTATGCGTGCTAATGGATAAGACTCTTAAAAAATATATTAAAACGAATTTTAAACGTTTTAGTTTTTCTAAGATTTTAACGACTTTAATTTCCATTTAACCTTGCCGTCAACATGCGCCTTATTTCGAAAAAGACAAAAATGAGAAAAGGTTGTTTAACCGCGGAAACGAAAACACCCGAAGCAACAAATGCTATCGAACGCGAATCAATATCTCTAAACAAATCGCGAAAGACAAACAAAAAAGATAAACATTATCGTAAATATGTGATATAATTAAAATATTTTCTTGAAATACCGGATTTTAAAATTCGCGTTAATCAGTTAACATTAGCGAACATAAAAATAAGAATTTAAGTGAAAGGATTTGACGGTGTCAATATTCGCTTCGTACCTGGGCGTGTAGATTTGAACAAGAGCCTCATCGAGTATATAAGGAGCTGGTCATGCCTTGAAATAGACAGAGTCAATTCGTTGCCCTAACAGGAATAACCTCTAACTATTAACCATGAAATTTTTGGTACTGGATAGTGAATATAATCTCGAATGGTGAAATTGTTCGATGACTATAATGTTGGATTATTATTCCGTTGACAGATTGCCCTCGCTTTGTTCGCCATGGTCGCCGGAACTTACGCCGGAGTCATTGGTATTGGAGCCAACGCTTGCGCCCTCGGAGCTTGCGGAGTTGCTCCATGGGGAGCTGCCCCATGGGGAGCGGCACCATGGGGAGCTGCTCCATGGGGAGGTTGGCGGGCCGGTTGGAGCGCCCCATGGGGAGGAGCTGCTATCATCGGTTAAATTCTAGCCTTCAGGTATGTACTGTCAGGCTCGACAAGAGACTACCAATTACTTAGGCCAGTGGCCGACTCTCCAATAGGCTGAGTAGGCTTTTAGCCTAAGGACCCGGAGCTTGCCGGGAATCGAGGGCCAAAGCCGAATGCTAGAGCAACGTGAGGAGGGCTCCAATAAACCTGAAGCTTAGGGTACGGCTACCAGTAGTTACTCCGCCACTGCGGTGGCCCTTGAAGCCGAGGGGCTGTGTTTGGTCAAGTTAGCTTCCTACTTACGGGTACGGAAATGTATAGTCACCTCCAGTAATAACGCCGTTAATGGGGCTAGAATTTTGGGTTATTTTAGGACCAGGTCCACTCTCGGAGGCCCTACTTAAATTAATATTTGCTTTTTAATGACTTGAAATCTAACTGATTTTTATATTTACAGATTTCTGGGTGAAAATTTAAATTCTTTTTTCTGGATAATGAACTGTATCTGTTAAAAACCATAAATGTAAAAAATAAACTTCTTCGCTACCTTTACATGCATTTGTTATTTAGAAGTATTACTTACAAAGGGGATTCACATTTGGGAATATATTAAACGTACAAGAATTAAAATTTAAGTTTCTCTCCCAATCCCCCTCACGCACAAACAATAAGCTCCTTGTCCCTTACAAAAATCCAATCAGCCTTTGCTTAACTATTTTTATAACCTAACTTCTAGCAGCGACTAGACTTTTATAATTTGTAAATTACCCATTGATTAAACTATCCAGTAACCGAACAGACTACTTAAAATTGCACAAGCAATAATAACCCAAAGTTAAAGGGTGCCCACACTGTACAACTTTAAATAGCCAAATAGTTTGGCCTTCAAATTTCTCCATCTAATTGGAAATACTAAGAGAAAAAGTTGCTACTCTTTTTGTGAGATCAACACACAACCGCTTTCTGGGCGTAAAATGTCTTTGAAATATACAACAATTTGAAATTCAAACAATAAAATTGAGCTATTCCGTAACTTCATTGATGCGGGAACTTAGAATCCTATGACTCAGGTCCGTTTACTATACAGAGTGTTCAATTTGATCGCTCCAGGCATTTTGCTCAATAACTATATATTACCTAGAAATGTGTACACTATCTGGGAAGTTCGTTGTTATTTGTAAATTTCAACCAAATTGTGCTTTTCTTTTAACGCTAGGTGGTAGACGAAAACTGTTAATGAACAAGTCGTTGAGCATACTTGAAAACCTGAAATGAATTTGGCTTGCTCGGAATAGGTCAATTTGTCACCGAGATTGTAGGTCATGGAAAATAACAAGTTGGTAGTAGTTGGCATATTTGGAAAAGAACCACGGAGCTAGAGTAACGAGTCAAAACGTTGCAATAATTCTCTAGCGCAACTTTTCTTCGCTAGTGACTGGCGTCTTATAAACGTCTTCCTTCACGAACCCACACCGGAAAAAACCAGCGGTGTCAAAACTGGGAATCTAGGAGGCCATCACACAGGACCGTTTCTTCCAATCCTACCCCCAGGGAACTCGGTGTTTAGGAATTGTACCACACCTCTTTGCTGGTCAGTAGGCGCACCGTCATGCATGTTGGAACCAAAGGTGTGGAATGTCGATCAAAGGTTCATGTTCCAACGCTTCTGCAACTTCATTCTGTAGGAAGGTCAAGTAGTTTTCCCCATTAAGCCTATTCGGTAGAAAAAAAATGGTCCAATCACGCGATCTCCTAGTAAACCAGCCCAGACGTTGAAGTAAAATTGGACCTGATTGTGGCGAGGAAATCCCCAGTGTGGATTTGCATCGCACCACATGTGTTTGTTCTGTCTGTTAAACGGGCTGTCTCTCAAGAACGAGCACTCATCGGACACGAGAAGCAAATGGAGGGAATTTTCATTTGCATCGCCCATGGTCCTGTTGCAAAAATCCAATCTTAGACACCTATCATCATAGTAAACTGCTTGGTGGATTAAAGTTATGGTGGTCAAGGACTCAAGGACATTCCATACATAATACGTTGACAAGTCAAAATCGGAGAATTCCATTCTTATACTTACTCGAGGGTAGGCGACGACTGTGTCTTCCATATTAATGTTATGATGTCCCAGTCAGCGGAATCTGGGATTCACGTGGCCATCATCTCAAAGTCATGAAGAGCACGGAGAATAGTGTGGTGACTGTCAGGATAGAACATTTGAAATAACTGAATTACTAGACGTGCGTTTTGATGACCATCACCGTAGTATAACTCTACCATCTTGGGCCGCTGTTCACTGCTATAAAGAGGCATACTTAATTACGGAAGTACGTTTAGATAATGATTTTAAATACTTAAAAATAAACCTAAATTTAAACAAAATGCAAATGCAAAAAAAGCTTCGGGAAATTCAGTAGGCATAAATTAGACTTTTTTGTAGACCTCTGACAACCTCCTTTTTTAAATTTCTGTAACACTTTCAGAAATTGTTTTTACCTCAAAATTAATTACAAATAAAAAAATTAGTTCAGCAGTCATACAAACATTACAATTTAGATAAGGCTTTTTTTAAATTAGTTGTGAAAATTCCTAGGCCACCTACTACCAACTTGTTATTTATCATGACCTAATATCATGACCTAATATCTCAGTGACAAATGGACGTATTCCGACCAAACCAATTTCATTAAAGGTTTTCGAGTACGCTCTACAACTTAATTGTTCATTGACAGTTTTCGTCTACCAAAAAATTAAAATTTCTAAAACCGTGAAAAATGTCACAATTTTGTGAAATTTACAAATAACAACGATCTGTTCCGATAGTGTATATCCTGAAAATTTCACATTTATAGGTAATATAGTTTTTGAGCAAAATGGCAGGGGCGATCAAATTAAAACACCCTATGGTATAATATGTGTGTTATTGAAATAGGAGAAAAATAATTTTAAGAGTCTAATCCTAATTTCTAGGTTTCATACAAGAAACAGCATAGCAGACGATAATAAAAAATACGAATAATCCCATTGGATGAACCCAAAGCACGTGGGCAATTGTCGTACTATCGCGTGCCAAAAAATAAAATTTAAACGCATTTTTAGAGGAAAAGTGTGACGTATTAATTGGTACATCGGATATGAAAAACTAATTCGCCACCAATAAATTTGCATGACCATATTATACGAAAAACATTAAAAAGTTCAATATGTTAATGCTGAGTTTTTTCAATGCCACGGGCAATAAATATTTGAATTTAAATTACCTTTAATTGTTATTGGATTTTTGTACTTTAGTTTAGTACCAACGACTTGCAAATGCCGCCTAGTGCCAAGATTAACCAGATCACAAGTTTTGAGAGAGGTTGAGCAAGGGTTTATAGGCGTTTCACTGGAAAAGGTTCACGAGCATTACCTTCTAGTTTGAAATATACTGAACTACAAGAAGGATTTTACAGGTACAAACTTTCTGTCAACCTCTTAGCAATGAAAACGTCGATAAACAGCATCGTCATGAATCGTTTAAAAATGCATTAAATAATTAAGTCTAAAAACTAGTGTTCGTACGGGGTCAAAATGAAGTCGGGGTCGGGGATGGAAAATTCTTTGTATTTATTAAGAATAAAAAATTATAAAAATACCCCAATTTTACGATTTAAGATAAGATAGTGTATCTTGTGTAAGCCAGCCTATGAGCCTAGGGACTATTAGTAATAGTCTTAGTCGATAGCTACGCCGCAAAATTTTCGTTTTCAAAACGAAAACATTTGAGAGAGTTGGCCCTTTTCGATCTATCGAAATCTGGCAGCCTTCCGGCCTGTATCTCCATACCGAAAATGGCCGGCGATTACGCCGCCGAAAATATTTTACAAAACTGAACGGCGGCATTTTTTACCGTTATTTTGAATTATCGACTAGGACTATAGTAAAAATAGATAAGATAGGTAGATTTTAAAAGAGAGGTCTATAGCTTAGGCATTGTTATTGTTAAATAAGTTGTTTTATAAATTCACAAGTTATTTACAAACGTTGTAACTCCACACTCATTAGCTGAGACTGAGAGAGTCCGAAACAACGGCAATTATGAAACAAAAACTTAAAAAAGTGACTCAAGTCGGAGTCAAGCGTCAAGTTACAAGTGAGAGCTACGTCACCGGCATCAGCTGAAGGTCATTCGGATCATTCTATTGTCGCCCACGAAAAAAGGGAGAGGAGGAACCTATTTATTTTATATTTTTATGATTTAGCGGAGTGCGTCGGCGCGAAAATTTAAAATTACACTACGAAAACATAACCCCGAAAAATGAAAACCCCGACTTGATTTGCGACAGTCGGGGTCGGGGTCGGGGTCGGGGTCCCCGTACGAACACTACTAAAAACGCATTAGTATTTAGTACGATATAATTACTCAAAAGGTAAGAAATACGTAAGAAAATACAAGGAAATATTCAAACACAAATTTTGTTGAATATTCTGTTATAAATATTCTCGGTGATCTGCCAACAATTTTCTGGTTAGACCAATAACTTTATAAAGAGACGGGCCAAACCACAATTCTTCTGTCTTTCTTTGCATCAGCAAGATTAAATTTTTGGTAAGCAACACCGCTACACACAAGGATTGCTTGGATCATTGTTTGGACTTGATTTTTGTCCTTTTAAGGTTGCCCTCGCTCTCTTCGCCATGGTGGCTTGCGCCTACGCCAACGTGGTCTTGATTGGACCAGCGAGAGTTGTCAAGACTGGTGGATTAGGATATGGACTTGGTGGAGTTCATGGGCTTGGTCTTGGTCTCGGAGGCTACGAAGGGCTCGGTCTTGGCACCCATGGTCTCGGAGCTTACGGACATGGTTTTGGTCTTTATGGAAAATAATGATCTTTAATGTAAGAGTGACGTTTTACTTTTAAAGGGAAACTACCATTACGAAAATTACTTGATCCAAATCAACACACACCCAGTTTGAATACAATTCCGATTGGATGAAATAATTTTGATCAAAACAGAATGAAGTTGAATTTTATAAATTTATATTGATTCAAATATGACACACTTTTGATCAAATGTGACAAACTTTGGATCAAATGTGACAATCTTTGAATCAAATGTGACACACTTTGGATCAAATGTGACATATTTTGGATCAAATATGACAAACTTTGGACCAAATATGACAAACTTTGGATCAAATGTGACAAACTTTGGATCAAATGTGACAAACTTTGGATCAAATGTGACAAACTTTGGATCAAATGTGACATATTTTGGATCAAATGTGACACACTCTGGATCAAATGTGACAAACTTTGGATCAAATGTGACATATTTTGGATCAAATATGACAAACTTTGGATCAAATATGACAAACTTTGGATCAAATGTGACAAACTTTGGATCAAATGTGACAAACTTTGGATCAAATGTGACAAACTTTGGATCAAATGTGACAAACTTTGGATCAAATGTGACAAACTTTGGATCAAATGTGACAAACTTTGGATCAAATGTGACACACTCTGGATCAAATGTGACAAACTTTGGATCAAATGTGACAAACTTTGGATCAAATGTGACATATTTTGGATCAAATATGACAAACTTTGGATCAAATATGACAAACTTTGGATCAAATATGACAAACTTTGGATCAAATATGACAAACTTTGGATCAAATATGACAAACTTTGGATCAAATGTGACAAACTTTGGATCAAATGTGACAAACTTTGGATCAAATGTGACAAACTTTGGATCAAATGTGACATATTTTGGATCAAATGTGACATATTTTGGATCAAATGTGACAAACTTTGGATCAAATGTGACAAACTTTGGATCAAATGTGACATATTTTGGATCAAATATGACAAACTTTGGATTAAATATGACAAACTTTGGATCAAATGTGACAAACTTTGGATCAAATGTGACAAACTTTGGATCAAATGTGACATATTTTGGATCAAATGTGACATATTTGGATCAAATGTGACACACTTTGGATCAAATATTACATATTTTGAATCACAGTTTCTATCAAAGTCGAATTTGGATCAGCTCCTTTTGGTATATAATTTTAAAATCAAATTTGGTCCGACATTTTCGTAAGGGTGTACCATGAGAAAGTGTTATGCTATTTACAAAGAGCGCGAAAATAAATAATAGTTACAATTAGAATTTTGTATCTAGCTACAATAACTACAGCGTTGTACGCAAACATAAATGAGTATAATTTTTTTTTACTATCCAGAACGATTCTAAGTCGCTAAGAACGTACTAGTCTAGCTTCAATGATATTCTATGTTAGATCCACTCTCAAACGAGACCTTCGGTTTCCCCTTCCCCAAAAACTTGTTGAGGTTAACGGTAATAGTTAGAGTAGGGAGCTGTTGGCTCGAACGCGTGGCATGCAGGGCTTGCCACCACCCTCCTACGCATTGTAACTCGGCCACCTGAATTAATGGCTTCAAAAGTCGCATGATGACTTAGGCCTAAGGTGGTGCCTTGGGTATTAGCCTAGCTGATTATTATTATAATCTTCACTTTTTTAATTGTATAGTATCGGTCATAATTAATGCTGAATTTAACTTTTTAATGAATCATAAATATCAAAATAGTTGGTAGTTTCTCAATCACTGTATGAAGAAAATTTTTAAAAGCAATTCCCCGATAGATGTTGCTACGCCTTCATTTTGAATTACAGTTTTCAATCTGAACTAGACAGTACTTATTCTTTCTCTGTAACCTAAAAACGTTCATATTATTACAGAAGGAGACAAAAATATGATCGTAACTAATGTTTTTGGGCTTAACTTTACCTTTAACTACTATTTTTGAATTGATAGTTATTTCAGATTTTTAAATATACCCTTTCGTTCATTTTTTGCAGATTTCTTAAATTCGAAATAATACGTGTATAAAGATAAAATAAATCGTTTCAGTAGCATTAATAAAGTGTTGTTTATTTTAAAATGTTATAATAATAATCAGCTAAGCTAATACCCTAAGCACCACCATAGGCCCAAGTCATCTAGCAACTTTTATTGCCTTTAATAATAATAATTATCAGTTAAGATAATACCCAAGGCACCACCATAGGCCTAGGTCAACTGGCCACTTGTAAAGCCAATTAACGTTGGCCGGGTTTCAATGAGTAGAAGGGTGGTGGAGCCAACAGCTCCCTACACTTACTATTACCGTTAACCTCAACAAGGGTTTTTTGGAAAGGGGATACCAAAGAACTCGAGGAAAAACCCTTTAAACTGGTGGATAGAGAACTTGTGACGCTTTTATATGGAAATAATAGACCATGAGGTCCACAGATATTCTCAACCTTGGCGTTCTCCTTAAGTTGAAATAAATGTATTCTTCGTATTGGTGTAAAAAATTATTTGGAAGCATGGATTATAAATTAAAGCTTACCACTTTATTGAGTAAATCGGATATGAATTAAAACACTTTTTGAAGCGGTGAAATTATTGTTTTTGAAAGCCACCATTTCGCTACCTGCGAGCAAACGTCAAGTAAGTCGAGATACGTGACTATTGAAAGAAATTCAAAATGAGAATCCTTGAGTGTTTTTAAATTAAGATGACTCTGTACAAAATTTTCAATATATATTTTCACTCTATTTTTATAAAATTTTCATAATTAGATTATCATTGTTATTATGCTAGATTTCGAACTTAAAACTGGTTTTTCTCAAATAGGGGTTTTCAGACTTGCTTGACTCTTGCTATAAGGTAGCGATTTGGAGTGTTGCACTAGTGTTATGCTTTTTGAATTTCTGAAAGTGTTACAGAAATTTAAAAAAGGAGGTGGTCAGAGGTCTACAAGAAAGTCTAATTTATGCCTACTGAATTTCCCCAAGCTTTTTTTTGGATTTTGCATTTTGTTGAAATTTAGGTTTATTTTTAAGTATTTAAAATCATTATCTAAACGTACTTCAGTAATTAAGTATGCCTCGTTATAGCAGTGAACAGCGGCCCAAGATGGTAGAGTTATACTACGGTGATGGTCATCAAAACGCACGTCTAGTAATTCAGTTATTTCAAATGTTCTATCCTGACAGTCACCACACTATTCTCCGTGCTCTTCGTGACCCCAGCATATAATCCCGTAGGATAAAACCGAGTTAACCAGTGCTTAATAAACGGATCTTAGAGTTTTAAATTTTAGAATATTTCTCAGTTGGTATAGTGTAAATAACGAATATCTCAAAGAGTTTATATTACGAGTAATTTGGGTTTCCCAGTTCAGCTTATTATCAACGTGGATACCCAAATATTTAATATTTTCAACATTCGCGATCTCATAACACTTACAATTTATCAGATTTTTACCATTTAAATCGTATATTTTTATACATCCACTTTGTGGTTGCCCACTGTCTGTAACTGAAAATGTCATGTAATATGTTTTGGTTAAATTTAGACTTAATAAACAATCATCGAGATTATGCTTTATCCTATTTATACTAGTGTTTGCTTTATTGAAAACCTCGTCCCAAGTTCTAGCATGCTCATTTATCACCATATCATCGGCGAACGAAACAGAGTAGTTATCATCTCTATTTCTGCAAATATTATTGACATAAATCAAAAAAAGGAGAGGTCCAAGGACCATCCCTTGTGGAATTCCATATTTATAATTTAAATCATTGCTGCTTTCTTTACCAACACGTACTCGGCCTACTCTTAGGTTCAAGTAACTTGCAAACCATTTTAATGGCAGCCCGCGTATGCCAATGCTTTCTAGTTTTCTAAGTAAAATTGCATGACTAGCAGTATCGAAAGCCTTCGCGAGATCAACGAATATGGCTAAAACCTTTTCACCAACATTCATTTTCTTTAATATATCCTTATAGAACGATGCTAAAGCATCAATGGTTGATTTATTTTTTTGGAAACCATATTGGGTATAATGAATTATATTGAACCGGTCAAAAAATGAAACCAATTGTTCTTTCATACACTTTTCTATAATTTTTTCTATAATTTTCTCCGATTTTGACTTGTCAACGTATTATGTATGGAATGTCCTTGAGTCCTTGACCACCATAACTTTAATCCATACGATACCACTCTCCACCAACCAGTTAACTATGATGATAGTTGTCTAAGATTGGATTTTTGCAACAGGACCATGGGCGATGCAAATGAAAATTCCCTCCATTTGCTTCTCGTGTCCGATGAGTGCTCGTTCTTGAGAGACAGCCCGTTAACAGACAGAACAAACACATGTGGTGCATGCAAATCCACACTGGGGATTTCCTCGCCACAATCAGGTCAAATTTTACTTCAACGTCTGGGCTGGTTTACTAGGAGATCGCGTTATTGGACCATTTTTTTCTACCGAATAGGCTTAATGGGAAAACTACTTGAATGAAGTTGCAGAAGCGTTGGAACATGAAACTTTGATCGACATTCCACACCTTTGGTTCCAGCATGCATGACGGTGCGCCTACTGACCAGCAAAGAGGTGTGGTACAATTCTTAAACACCGAGTTCCCTGGGGGTTGGATTGGAAGGAACGGTTCAGTGCGATGGCCTCCTAGGTCCCCAAATTTGACACCACCAGACTTTTTCCTGTGGGGATTCGCGAAGGAGGAAGTTTACAAGACGCAAGTCACGTGCGAAGAAAAGTTTTGCTAGATAATTATTGCAGCGTTTCGACTCGTTACTCCAGCTCCGTGGTTCTTTTCAAAATATGCTAACTACTACCAACTTGTTATTTTCCATGACCTACTATATCGGTGACAAATTGACCTATTCCGACCAAGCCAATTTCATTTCAGGTTTTCAAGTATGCTCAACAACTTGTTCATTAACAGTTTTCGTCTACCACCTAGCGTTAAAAGAAAAGTCATAATTTGGTTGAAATTTACAAATAACAACGAACTTCTCCGATAGTGTACACATTTCTAGGTAATATATAGTTTTTGAGCAAAATGCCTGGAGTGATCAAATTGAACACTCTGTATAGTAAACGGACCATGAGTCATAGGATTCTAAGTTCCCGCATCAATGAAGTTACGGAATAACTTAATTTCATTGTTTGAATTTCAAATGGTTGTATATCTCAAAGCAATTTTACGCCCAGAAAGCGGTTGTGTGTTGGTCTCACAAAAAGAGTACCAACTTTTTCTCTTAGTATTTACAATTAGCTGGAGAAATTTGAGGGCCAAATTAATTGGCTTTTTAAAGTTGTATAGTGTGGGCACCCTTTGACTTTGGGTTATTATTGCTTGTTCAATTTTAAGTAGTCTGTTCTGTTACTGGATAGTTTATTCAATAGGTAATATACAAATTACAAAAGTCTAAACGCTGGTAGAAGTTAGGTTCTAAAAGACTAATGTGATTTTTGTAAGGGACATGGAGCTTACTGTTTGTGCGTGAGGGGGATTGAGAGAAAAACTAAAATATTAAACCTTGTACGTTTAATATATTCCCAAATGTGAAACCCCTTTGTAAGTAATACTTCTAAATAACAAATTCACGTAAAGAGTGCGAAGAAGTTTATTTTTTACATTTGTGGTTTTTAACAAATACAGTACATTATCCGGAAAAAAGAAGTTCAATTTTCACCAAGAAATCTGTAAAAATAAAAATCAGTTATTTTTCAAGTCATTACAAAGCAAATGTTAATTTAATATATCTCAGCAAAGTAGGGCCTCCAAGAGTGAACCTGGTCCTAATATAACCTAAATTCGGGCACCATGGATTAAAGGCGTTATAACTGGAGATGAATTTACATTTCCTTATAGCTAACTTGACCAAAAACGGCCCCCTAGATGCAAGGGCCCCCGCAAGTGGCAGATTAACTACTGGGGCCCGTGCCCCTAGGCTTCAGGCTTATTGGAGCCCTCCTCATGTTGCTCTAGCATTCGGCTCTGGCCCTAGATTCCCGGGAAGCTCCGGGTCCTTAGGCTAAAAGCCTACTCAGCCTATTGGAGAGTCGGCCACTGGCCTAAGTAATTGGTCGAGCCTGACAGTACACACCTGAAGGTAAGAATTTAACCGATGATAGCAGCTCCTCCCCATGGGGCACCCCAACCGGCCCGCCAACCTCCCCATGGAGCAGCTCCCCATGGTGCCGCTCCCCATGGGGCAGCTCCCCATGGAGCAACTCCGCAAGCTCCGAGGGCGCAAGCGTTGGCTCCAATACCAATGACTCCGGCGAAAGTTCCGGCGACCATGGCGAACAAAGCGAGGGCAATCTGTCAACGGAATAATAATCCAACATTATAGTCATCGAACAATTTCACCATTCGAGATTATATTCACTATCCAGTACCAAAAATTTCATGGTTGATAGTTAGAGGTTATTCCTGTTATGGAAACGAATTGACTCTGTCTATTTCGAGGCATGAACAGCTCCTTATATACTCGATGAGGCTCTGGTTCAAATCTACACGCCCAGGTACGAAGCGAATATTGACACCGTCAAATCATTTCACTTAAATTCTTATTTTTATGTTCGCTAATCATTAACGCGAATTTTAAAATCCGGTATTTCAAGAAAATATTTTAATTATATCACATATTTACGATATTGTTTATCTTTTTTGTTTGTCTTTCGTGATTTGTTTAGAGATATTGATTCGCGTTCGATAGCATTTGTTGCTTCGGGTGTTTTCGTTTTCGCGGTTAAACAACCTTTTCTCATTTTTGTCTTTTCAGAATTAAGGCGCATGTTGACGGCAAGGTTAAATGGAAATTAAACTCGTTAAAATCTTAGAAAAACTAAAACGTTTAAAATTCATTTTAATTTATTTTTTAAGAGTCTTATCCATAAGCACGCGTAATCATGTCAATTTCATTATGGGTGTATACACGTTTGTACGTTCCGAAATTGAAATTGACTCTTTTACGAGCTCTAGTAGAAACTAAGCATTAGAATACATTAGTAGTTAGAAGTTTTTAACAGGGAATGCGAAGAAATACTACACTTTGATCTTAGCCATACGATGAAGAAGCTAAATATTAAATTTCAAAAAAAAAATATTCGGTTACTTGCGCGTGAATTGAGGAACACAAAACAAAATTTAAAATACGACTTTAGTTTCGGCTTGTTTATGAATCCACTTAAGCCATAAATACCGTTGATGTTTAATTTCTTTATTCCATATTTTATTATTTTTTGTGCATAAAACCAAATCTTTTATAGGTTGCTATATATAGAAATGTTTTATTTCAGTTTTTTAAAATTTAGTTTAGGTAATTATTACGAAAACTATACAACAAAGAAAGGTCTATCAATTGATGTATTGTTGACATTTCAACCTTATATCATAGTTTTATATGAAAAACCAAACGCCAGGGTAACTGAACCAATAATAAATTTTATAGTGACATTCCTAATGTTTCGCCTTATATAACCCTTACAAAAACTTTCTTAAGAATTCTTAATAATTTGTAAAGGGAAATTCTATGGAATTTGTTTGGGAAATATTGGGAAGGTTGCCACTTTTTTCCCAAGCACTTCTTAAGATATTCTTAAGACAGATACCCAAGAAAATCCCAAAGATATTCCCAAGGTTTTCCAAAGATATTCCCACGGTTTCGCACAGAAATTCTCAAGAAATTACCAAGGTTTTCCAAATGCATTTGCAAGGTTTCGCAAAGACATTCCGAAAGTACTCTCAAAAAATGCCCTAGGTGTTCCCATGGTTTTTCCAAGAAATCCCCAGAGTATTCCCAAGAAATCCCCTAGGTGTTCCCATGGTTTTTCCAAGAAATCCCCAGAGTATTCCCAAGAAATCCCCTAGGTGTTCCCATGGCATTCCCAAAGTATTCCAAAGAAATTTCCAAGTTTTTCCAAAGAAAGTCCCAAACTCTAACCAAGTCATTCCCATGAAATTCCCAAGATATTTACACGTTTCCCCAAAGAAATACCTAAGACATATCCACATTTTCCCAAAGTATTCCCAAGAAATTTCCCAAAGATTACCAAGACATTTCCCAAAGAATTATCCAAGTATATCCCACGTTTTCCCAAGGATGTCTATAAATGCCAAAGGATTTCCAAAAAGTTTTCAAATGAAATTCCACAACGTTCGGCGCATGCGCACGCGACCAATTATATATAATTTTAAATTATTTATATCTCCTTAACTATTCATTTCCGACAATTAATTTTAACCGCAATAGATACCTTGCGAAAAAAAACTATATTATTGCACAATCAAAACAAATATATAGTAGAGCGACCAATTCTTCAAAATAGCCCTAATTCCGTTTTTTTTGTAGACATGCTTCCGCAAATTAATTTTAATAATTTCTAACTAACGTTTTAGGTACCGAAAGCAGTATTACATCACTGTATAACAATAAGTCTCAACGCGCTCAACTCGTTCTAACTAGCAACGACTGCTCCGTTAGTTTGGGTTTAGCCACTGTAAAAGGTTAATTGTGGATGTTGTAAAAGTATAAGTAAATGCGAACCATCAACGTGCGTTTTTCATATTTCTTCTAAACGGTGGTTTGGAAGAAGCAGACGATAATATAACAGCGCTACCAGACATGTTTAGTTGTTTATACACATAGAAATCAGAAGGTAACTAGAATGATTTTTCTTATGGCGGAATGCCCGCCGATTAGAACCGTAGCTTTGGCGATTGGTGAATCTTGGTATTTAAAGGTAATAAACAATTTCTAATTAAATTAAATGTGGTTTTGGATGGAAATTAAGGTTTCGTGATATAACATAAATTTATTTAAAGTTTCTAAAAAATTTATATTGTCAAACAATGTCCGTATACGATTATCTCATAAGATACCTTGGATTTTAAAAATGATTATTTAGAAACATTTTCTCCAAAAAAAATTGTTTCCTTTACACACAGATCTTATTAACGATGCGTTATAACTACCTAACAGGTTTTTGTTAAAAGTTCCCTTAGCTTTTCCAAAAAATCCTTAAGAAAATGTTTCCCTACAATTACCTAACAGATTTTAATCACAAATTCCATTGGTTTTCCCAAAGAGTTCCTAGTAAAATTTTTCCCAACAATTACTTAACAGGTTTTTATAAAAAATTCCATTGGTTTCCCCAAAGAGTTCTTGAGAAAAATTTTCCCATAGTTAAAACTCTCAAAAACTACTTGAAGCTCGTTAGGTGCTTCTTAAGAATTCGTGAGAAAGTTTTTGTAAGGGAAGAGAGTGCAGAATCTGAAGAAGTCTTCAAAATTAACATATTTCGATCTTTCGTACAAGTAGAATACAAGCAGAAGTACCATAATAACCTTTAGTATGGCAATGACCATTCCACATATATTTTACTACATCCTTCGACAATAGCGCCACTCGATGGCGACTTCCGTGAACCTATTAACCTTCGATTATTTGACGTCTGTGGTCTGTTGGAAATCCCCATAGAAGTAGTTTAGCGCAAGCCTCTCATTTTCTGAATGGATCAAATATTTTCAGGTCTTGGCCAATATAAGCGTTTTAGATTGGTTTATTGGGTTATTAGAGATGACAATGAATCTATCCGATTCTTCGAGAAACCTACTTTACTGGAGAGCGTGGTGCCATCTATTAATGGTCAAGGAAGATAAAGTTCAAAATAGCGAAATGATAACGTCGTCAGAGAACCTTTGAAGAGTATCATAATTTGACAACTTATACTCTACTTACAAGGAGCCTACCCGAGGTGTTACACACCAATTTTGTTCAAACTCGGGGCATTGGTAGACCTTCATGTAACTTGAAAAATCCTAAAGTGATTTTATTCAATGGGCAACGGTTTTGCCATGGCAACGAAAAATGTTTTTGACAACTTAAAATGGAAATTTTCCCATTGAAAATAACATGGGATTTTGACCGATTCCAAGGGTCCCCCCCTGTGAAACATTTTACAAAATTGAAAAAAAAATTAAAATACCAAAATTATCAAAAAATTTATAAAAATTGACGAAAAAAATCAAAATTGGTCACATTTTTATCAATTTTTTAAATATTTTTCACAGGGAAATAGGTCAAAATCCCATGTTATTTTATGTTGTCAAAAACATTTTTCGTTGCCATGGCAATCCCGTTGCCCATTGAATGAAATCCCTTTAGGATTTTTCAAGTTACATGAAGGTCTACCAATCCCCCGAGTTTGAACAAAATCGGTGTGTAACACCTCGGGTAGTCTCCTTGTTAGTGTACTTTAACCTAAATTATACAATGTGTTTCAAAAGGTTATGCAAATAGTTTAAGGAGTTGTAATGGTTAAGTTGAAAAGTATTCCGGTTTTTTCCCCATTTTCCTACGATGAGTTAAAATAGCGCCAGAGAACTTCAAAGTGTGGCCTACTAGTCCCTGTAAGTAGGCTGCACCAAGCGCAAAACCAAGCAGCAGGGAGTTTAAATACTGTTTAAGTTTTTTTTTACGCTGCTTACCTGTTTTACCTATCACACGAAACCAAACCTTAATATTCGCGTTTCCCTGCTGCTTGGTTTTGCGCTTGTTGCAGCCTACTTCCAGGGGCTAGTAGGCCACGCTTTGAAGCTGCCTGGCGCTCTTTTAACTCGTCGTATAAAAATGGGAAAAAGCGGGCATACTTCTCAACTCACCCCTTAAAACTCCTTAAAATGTTTGCATAACCTTTTGAAACACCCCGTATATCCCACATAAAATATATTGTTAAAAATGACTATAATTTAAGTTATTGACAAATTTACAAAGGAGCCAATCAGCGCGAGGGACACTTTTATGTTCCACCTTTTGGGTAAAAGTGTTGCTTTATTATCTTGTTTTTATTTCAACGCTAACGACACAGGAGCGGATCCAGGCCATCAAGTAAGGAGGGGTGATCATGGGCATTCAAAAGTCGTCTGCTATTTCTTCACAAATTTAGTTGGCAGGTATTAAAGTAGATGGCGCTATCGTTTCTAAGCTCGAGGCCTATATGGAGCGTGAAAATGTAACGTGGAGCTCTCATTTTCGTTTGCAAACGAAGTACTTTCTACAACTAGAAAGTCTAGTATACTCTAGTCTCTATGAATATATTTCAATAACTTCAAAAATTGTTATGATTTTTCAAGTATTCTAAGAGGGGGCGATCGCCCCCATCGCCCCCCCTATGGATCCGCCCCTGTAATGACATCTGTTGAAAAAATAGTTACTCTACGTCGAGCCGACACTTGCTTTAATAAGAGCTAAATTCGGATGCATTATCAGTTCACGTTGGCATTTCCAATATGATCTGCTTGTAGGGCTTCTAACGATTATCTGAATACGGCAAACTGTTACTATATCTCATATTAGATATATTTCCGATAAACGACCGGATTTCTCTGGCTACCTGTACTGTTTTTTATCTGACCCGCGGCCATCGGGTTTTTATTTTGTTTCGGTTACGGACGAGACCCCAGATATAGTAAAAAGTTTTTTCTCAGATAAGCGCGTAGATATCGGTCTTCATGTTGTCTACCTTTAGACATCTAGTTAAATGTTTTATATCCATTAAAATTTTTGTATGGCGACAAAAAATGGCTTAGTTCCACCAAGCCAATATAAAGATACACTAAAATATTATAACCGCAGTTATCGTGGATTAAAGATACAATTTGAAAAGCGGATCAACCCGTGAAAATCATTTAGCGTATCGGCGTACTGCCATTAGAGTAACCAAATATGTTATCCGCTAAAGGTATCGTATTAAAAATAATCCAGTTAATCTTGGAAAGCAACAGATACCAGATCACCGTTAGAAGCCCTACCTGTTTGATAATGTTTCTGCTATGTCATTTTGCGGGCAAACGCCTATCGTCGTATCATGTGTAATGGTGTGAATAGGGTATTTGAAGTTAAATTAGGCCCTTTGAATCATAGTGAAATTTAAATGAAAACTGCCGCTTATGAATGATTAAATCGAAACAAAAAATTAACTATTTGAAACACTAGTTTCGTTTTTACAGGTGAGATTTTACTGAAAAAAAGGTTTGGAAAAACAGTCTAGAAAAATTGATCCTTACATTGACTCTCAAAAACTATTTAACCAAAAAATATACGAAAATATAAATAATTAAATATCTCTACCCAGTTTGATTTTTACAATTATGCAATATCAGGTGCCTAGAGCTTTCAAAGCTAAATAATTTCATTTTTACGTCCTAGGGTTATCATTATACCTTAGGAGATATTATCATTATACCTTAGGAGATATAACCCTTTTGATATTATTAGTTTAATTTTTCCTTTTTATTTATCTCGTATTAAATATATTATGTTGGCCAGTCTAGTTATTGATATTAGCATAAGTGGATAATAAAAATAAGTAAGGCAAAGAACGAATTCAATTAATGATACTCAGTCGTGGAGTGATTGCGAAATAGGAAGTTTCCAAACAGGAAACTCTTCTCTTCCTACTCTTTCCGTTTCACAAAACAGTTGGTTAGTTTGATGACGAGAAATACGAGCGTACACGCGTTTAGGTTTGAAATTTGAAAAAAACTAACTTCTGAAATGGAGCCAGTGTTGATAATAGTTATTCCGATTCAATAATTCATCATTATTTTCCAAAAGTAAGCGTTATTTACACTTTTGAATGCATTTCAATTTGGCTGGTCCGTCGTAAAGGCTGCCAGCGGATTTTCCGGGTACGTAATGGTTTACGACGAATGTTATTCGTATTAATAATTCCCATGTTTCGTTACTAATTCAAAATACACTCGTAGGCTTCAATATTATTTCAAAATACCATCGTAGGCTTCGTCATTATTTCAAAATACCATCGTAGGCTTCGTCATTATTTCAAAATACCTTCGTAGGCTACGTCATTATTTCAAAATACCTTCGTAGGCTACGTCATTATTTCAAAATACCATCGTAGGCTTCGTCATTATTTCAAAATACCATCGTAGGCTTCGTCATTATTTCAAAATACCATCGTAGGCTTCGTCATTATTTCAAAATACCTTCGTAGGCTACGTCATTATTTCAAAATACCATCGTAGGCTTCGTCATTATTTCAAAATACCATCGTAGGCTTCGTCATTATTTCAAAATACCTTCGTAGGCTTCGTCCTTATTTCAAAATACCTTCGTAGGCTTCGTCATTATTTCAAAATACCTTCGTAGGCTTCGTCATTATTTCAAAATACCTTCGTAGGCTTCGTCCTTATTTCAAAATACCTTCGTAGGTTTCACTACTATTTCCAAATACCTTCGTAAGCTTCGTTACTATTTCAAAATACCTTCGTAGGCTTCGTCATTATTTCAAAATACCTTCATAGGCTTCGCTATTTTTTCAAATACCTTCGTAGGCTTTGGCGAAACAGCTTATCATTAAAAAAAAGTATTGGCTGAATATAAAGTGTCATACTTATGTGTATTGTATTATATTACTTATGATATTAGTTATAAGTGTATGACGCCTCTAAGTAGTCAGATGACAATGCTGCCTATAACGGATATGTTGGTCCAAATAGATCTATACTCTCTATGCACACAACCTCGAACCGCCGAAGCTGACGTTTCTCTAATCCCGTTTGGCGCAGAGCTAGCTTAAACTGTCAAAAGAGAGAAAAATTTCGGTATTTCCCTGGAATTTTCGTTCCCCCCGCCGATCCGCATAGGTAATAAAATCGTTTTCACCTCCACCTTACTACCGAGGAGACTAACCGAGGTGATAATCACCGATTTTGTTGAAACTAGGTGGGTATGTAGACCTTATGGTAACATGAAATTTCACCAAGGGAAAAGTTGCAATGGGCATTAGTTTTGCCATGGCAACCGAAAATGTTTTTGACAACACAGTCTGTATATTGTCCCATTGAAAATAACAATTGATCAATTTTTACATATTTTGATCAAATTGACCAAAATTCATCAAAATATCATAAAATTCATTTCATTTGTCAATTTTGATCTATTTTTTTTAGTTTTGAAATTTGAATTTTTTTTTGAATTTTTCACAGGGGGTACCCTTAGAAGTGCTCAGATTCCCATGTTATTTTGAATGATTAAATATACATACTGTGTTGTCAAGAACATTTTCGGTTGCCATGGCAAAACTAATGTCCATTGCAATTTTTCCCTTGGTGGAATTTCATGTTACCATACGGTCTACATACCCACCTAGTCTCAACAAAATCGGTGATTATCACCTCGGGTAGTCTCCTCGTAAGCGCTACCACTAAATTTAAATTTAGTGTCATTCACGACCGCACAGCAGCGCTGGGTCCGATATTTTTTCAAATCTTTCATTTTCCCGGGAAGCACATTTTCTAGACATCAATATGTGTTTCTATGAAATAAAATGTTTTATCTGCGTCACGAGCGCCAGTTATTTACTTGCACGCGAGTTCTGCACGCGGGTTTCAGATTCCGAAGGGTCTCGCGACTTCAGCGCGTGCTCTCTACCTTCAAGAACTACAGCTAAGTGACGTAGGCAAAAAATTATCACATGACCTCCCGTATTTTATAGAAACACCTATTACACCTCTAATAATAATATTTATGTTAATTATTTGTGGACGGACTTCCTTTACATGTACTAATTTAAAATAAATAAAATTTAACCACTATTGCACAGTAAAATATATTTATTGCTACAGCTCGGCTCCCTTACCGGAGCCGTCGTCAGGTATCTTACCTGACGACGGCTCCGGTAAGGGAGCCGAAACAGCTGTAGTAGCAATAAATATGTTTTTACTGTGCAATAGTGGTTAAATTTTATTTATTTTAAATTAATATTTATGTGAGTATGAAATCATTCAAGTGCCAAGAATATTTGAGGCTTAAAATAAATTATTCTACAAACTTTATCTTTAAATTAAATTTTAAAATTCCTGTAAAAACAATTAATCCGGTATTTCAACAACAAACCTAATATACAAATTTTGTTGTGGCGTTTCGTAATTTTGTTTTGACATTGGTATCTCGGAAAGCGCATGTTTTGGGTGTTACCACAAAAATCAAACTAGATTTTTCCAGTTAAATTTAAAGTAATGACAATTTAGCGTGCGTCTATGATAACATTTTTTCCTAAATGTTTATTTTTCCGCACTACAAATATGACTATCGATTTTATTAAATTGCCGTAGAACAGAATATCGGTTAAATGTTCCTCAAGGTTGGGGTGTTCCCAATCATTGAACCGTGTTAGTTCGCGACTTCCACGGACGGGAAAAATTTCGTTATCAAAAAAAAACAAATAAGAAATAATTTTTTGATAATTATCTTTTTATTAACTTCAGTTTGTACGTAATCAAGGTTAGGCTGTTGAAAAATAGAAAAATCTGCAAAATGTATGTTAATAGAAGAATTAGAACGCTATATAATTTCCAAGGCTTTCATTTTTCCAAAACAAGCGAGGAGGTTCCCAAGGTTGTCTGTTGAGACATTTGGAAACGGTCCAGATTTGGAACGAATCTGGGCCCATTTTGGCCCGGGATTTATTTGTTTTAAATATCTTTGGATGTTCTGCGAACCATACCCCGATTTTATTTAAATTGCGTCTTTATGAAAGCTGACGAGATTTACGTATTTTTCCATCGTCATCATTTTGGGTTTAGCTCAATTGCTTTAGATTTACACTGTTTTTAGTTTTGGAAATTAAACTCAAATAAAGCAGTTAGTGCCTTGAATTTACTTCCTTGATATTGCCAAACAACGTATTCGATGGTCATTGACAATGTTACTTTGACTCTCCTGATGAATTTCTGGATGCTCTATTTTTAACTGTAAATTAATTAAATTTAAATTTAAATTAAATAATACAATGTAAATCAAGTGCAATTGAATATTTTACAGATACTTTTAAAAGTTGAAAATAAGTTTCATTTCCAAGTTATAAAATAAAATTGACCAACTATATAATTTTTTTATAACTTATGATTATGATGAGATAATTAGAAGTTTCATTTAAACGTAGGAATACCTCTGCGCGAGGTACCATGCCAGAGTGATAGAGAAAAATCATTTTACCTCGGCAGGAATCGAACCTACGCCCTTTGCGTTACCGTCCCAAAGCCACTACCATTGGACTAACTAACTTCTAATAAAAAGAGAAAAATTCTTGCGTAATAAAAAAAAAATATTATTGTTATGACTACAGGCTATCAAGGACCTGTTATAAATTAGTTGACGTAAAATGCTACGGCACCGTCAACAACGGGTTAAATGCGAGGGGTCGGACATTTACCAAAATCCCGTACACTTTGTCTAAAATCACAAAATCTTTCAACTCTCTCTCTATGGTAAATTAACATTGAAATCCCAAAATCACTTCAAAAAGTGTTGATAAAATCGCCAAAATCTCTACGAAATCCCGAAATCCCGTACAAAATAGTGGCAAGTGTCCGACCCCTCGGTTAAATGTATCCCGTACGTCAATAATGTGAACCAGATCGAGTCATTCTTAAATTGGGTGTCCAAGGCCTGATTATTCGTCGTCCGATGGTAGTGGCGTTGGAACGGTAACCCAAAGTTCGTAGGTTCGATTCCTACCCGAAGTGATACGATTTTTCTCGATCACTCTAGTATGGCACCACACGTAGAGGCCTGCGCCGATCTGATATGGATCGGCGGCGGCTTACGCCGGCGTCTTCGGCGTGGCCAAAATATACCGGCGGTGGCGGCGTCTTCGGCGTGGCCAAAATGACCGGCGGCGGCGTACGCCGGCGTTTGTATAAATTTTAGAGCTATTTTTTGTAGCGACAGTTTAAAAAACACGCGACCAGAAGGGCAAGGGCAAATACCAACTCGTACTAGTCCTGCCATGGACTAATTAATGTACTTCGCACAGGGACGCCCCGTTTCCGAATATTTGCTTCGGGCGATTGTTAAATGTGCGCACTGGCGGCGGTGTTAGGAACTAACGGAAAACTAGGGTCAATCGGGGAAGAAGGAAAGGGGGGGGGGAGGGGAACATATCGATAAACCAAGCAACATTTAAATTTAAAGGGAATTAAAATGTGAATAAGCCTTGGTTATATTAGTGACTCTCTCTATAGCCAAGATAGCAATGCTGGAATCTATTGACGCTAAGTGAAAGTGCTATTACTCTGCGTCGACCGAAATCCGAAAACCAAAATTTTACGTTCGACGTCGTGTTGAAATGTAGTTATTTTCGCGTAAATGAAAACCAAGCTTAATATACCAAAAAAAAAGTGTATAAAAAAAGAAACGGTGGCGCGCCGTTCTTTGTATCGGCGGTGGCGGCGTGCGCCGATTTTGAAACAATCGGCGGCGGCGTGATCGGTGCGTTCAAAATTATCGGCGGTGGCGGCGTTTAGCGGCAGCGCAAGCCTCTAACCACACGCAGAGGTATTCATTGGCTTAAATGAAACTTCTAATTAAAAGAAAATTCCAGCGTAATAACTAAAAATAAATTATTTTATTAAAATATTCAGGGTCGGATTTTCGGGTTCCTATGCACTATACGCACTTTTTTTTGAAATTGTTGTTAGAAATGTGTTAAAAATTTATTTTAACACTTGACTGGCTACGAATAAATTAGATAAAGAAATGATACTCCGTAGTTCCTTAAGTCTTTGTGAGCCCTAGGCACTGTGCCCAATGTGCCTTATGAAGAATCCGACCCTAAAAATATTAAACGTATGAATTTGTTCATTGATAACTTTACTAGCGTATGATTTCAGTAGATTGAGGAAAATGACATTGTATTTAAACATTTCGGTAGGGTTAACCTGAAGAGTAAAGACTTAACTATATTGTATATGGGTTTTGCGCATAAAAACTAAATTATTAAACTTAGATGTCAGGTGTTATGAGAAAAGAGGAATGTTATAAAACACGTCTTAATTAATTTTAATTTCGTAAACATAACCATAAGTATATAATATATAACATACATATACATATACCTTCGTAGGCTTTGTCATTATTTCAAAATACCTTCGTAGGCTTCGTTACTATTTCGAAATATCTTCGTAGGCTTCGTTACTATTACAAAATACCTTAGTAGCTTTGGTTATTATTACAAAATACCTTGGCAGGTTTCGCTACTATTTCAAAATACCATCGTAGGCTTCGTTATTATTTCAAAATACCTTAGTAGGTTTCACTTCTATTTCAAAATACCATCGTAGACTTCGTTACTATTTCAAAATACCTTCGTAGGTTTCACTTCTATTTCAAAATGTCTTCGTAGGTTTCACAACTATTTCGAAATATCTTCGTAGATTTCACTACTATTTCAAAATATCTTCGTAGGCTTCGTTACTATTACAAAATACCTTAGTAGCTTTGGTTATTATTACAAAATACCTTGGCAGGTTTCGCTACTATTTCAAAATACCATCGTAGGTTTCGTTATTATTTCAAAATACCTTAGTAGGTTTCACTTCTATTTCAAAATGTCTTCGTAGGTTTCACAACTATTTCGAAATATCTTCGTAGGTTTCACTACTATTTCAAAATATCTTCGTAGGCTTCGTTACTATTACAAAATACCTTAGTAGCTTTGGTTATTATTACAAAATACCTTGGCAGGTTTCGCTACTATTTCAAAATACCATCGTAGGCTTCGTTATTATTTCAAAATACCTTAGTAGGTTTCACTTCTTTTTCAAAATGTCTTCGTAGGTTTCACAACTATTTCGAAATTTCTTCGTAGGTTTCACTACTATTTCAAAATATCTTCGTAGGCTTCGTTACTATTACAAAATACCTTAGTAGCTTTGGTTATTATTACAAAATACCTTGGCAGATTTCGCTACTATTTCAAAATACCATCGTAGACTTCGTCATTATTTCAAAATACCTTCGTAGGTTTCACTACTATTTCAAAATACCATCGTAGACTTCGTTACTATTTCAAAATACCTTCGTAGATTTCACTTCTATTTCAAAATGTCTTCGTAGGTTTCACTACTATTTCAAAATATCTTCGTAGGCTTCGTTACTATTTCAAAATATCTTCGTAGGCTTCGTTACTATTACAAAATACCTTAGTAGCTTTGGTTATTATTACAAAATACCTTGGCAGGTTTCGCTACTATTTCAAAATACCATCGTAGGCTTCGTTATTATTTCAAAATACCTTAGTAGGTTTCACTTCTATTTCAAAATGTCTTCGTAGGTTTCACAACTATTTCGAAATATCTTCGTAGGCTTCACTACTATTTCAAAATATCTTCGTAGGCTTCGTTACTATTACAAAATACCTTAGTAGCTTTGGTTATTATTACAAAATACCTTGGCAGGTTTCGCTACTATTTCAAAATACCATCGTAGACTTCGTCATTATTTCAAAATACCTTCGTAGGTTTCACTACTATTTCAAAATACCATCGTAGACTTCGTTACTATTTCAAAATACCTTCGTAGGTTTCACTTCTATTTCAAAATGTCTTCGTAGGTTTCACTACTATTTCAAAATATCTTCGTAGGCTTCGTTACTATTTCAAAATATCTTCGTAGGCTTCGTTACTATAACGAAATACCTTAGTAGCTTTGGTTATTATTACAAAATACCTTGGCAGGTTTCGCTACTATTTCAAAATACCATCGTAGGCTTCGTTATTATTTCAAAATACCTTAGTAGGTTTCACTACTATTTCAAAATACCATCGTAGACTTCGTTACTATTTCAAAATACCTTCGTAGGTTTTACTTCTATTTCAAAATGTCTTCGTAGGTTTCACAACTATTTCGAAATATCTTCGTAGGTTTCACTACTATTTCAAAATATCTTCGAAGGCTTCGTTACTATTACAAAATACCTTAGTAGCTTTGGTTATTATTACAAAATACCTTGGCAGGTTTCGCTACTATTTCAAAATACCATCGTAGGCTTCGTTATTATTTCAAAATACCTTAGTAGGTTTCACTTCTATTTCAAAATGTCTTCGTAGGTTTCACAACTATTTCGAAATATCTTCGTAGGTTTCACTACTATTTCAAAATATCTTCGTAGGCTTCGTTACTATTACAAAATACCTTAGTAGCTTTGGTTATTATTACAAAATACCTTGGCAGGTTTCGCTACTATTTCAAAATACCATCGTAGACTTCGTCATTATTTCAAAATACCTTCGTAGGTTTCACTACTATTTCAAAATATCATCGTAGACTTCGTTACTATTTCAAAATACCTTCGTAGGTTTCACTTCTATTTCAAAATGTCTTCGTAGGTTTCACTACTATTTCAAAATATCTTCGTAGGCTTCGTTACTATTTCAAAATATCTTCGTAGGCTTCGTTACTATTACAAAATACCTTAGTAGCTTTGGTTATTATTACAAAATACCTTGGCAGGTTTCGCTACTATTTCAAAATACCATCGTAGGCTTCGTTATTATTTCAAAATACCTTAGTAGGTTTCACTTCTATTTCAAAATGTCTTCGTAGGTTTCACAACTATTTCGAAATATCTTCGTAGGTTTCACTACTATTTCAAAATATCTTCGTAGGCTTCGTTACTATTACAAAATACCTTAGTAGCTTTGGTTATTATTACAAAATACCTTGGCAGGTTTCGCTACTATTTCAAAATACCATCGTAGGCTTCGTTATTATTTCAAAATACCTTAGTAGGTTTCACTTCTATTTCAAAATGTCTTCGTAGGTTTCACAACTATTTCGAAATATCTTCGTAGGTTTCACTACTATTTCAAAATATCTTCGTAGGCTTCGTTACTATTACAAAATACCTTAGTAGCTTTGGTTATTATTACAAAATACCTTGGCAGGTTTAGCTACTATTTCAAAATACCATCGTAGACTTCGTCATTATTTCAAAATACCTTCGTAGGTTTCACTACTATTTCAAAATACCATCGTAGACTTCGTTACTATTTCAAAATACCTTCGTAGGTTTCACTTCTATTTCAAAATGTCTTCGTAGGTTTCACTACTATTTCAAAATATCTTCGTAGGCTTCGTTACTATTACAAAATACCTTAGTAGCTTTGGTTATTATTACAAAATACCTTGGCAGGTTTCGCTACTATTTCAAAATACCATCGTAGGCTCCGTTATTATTTCAAAATACCTTAGTAGGTTTCACTTCTATTTCAAAATGTCTTCGTAGGTTTCACAACTATTTCGAAATATCTTCGTATGTTTCACTACTATTTCAAAATATCTTCGTGGGCTTCGTTACTATTAGAAAATAGCTTAGTAGCTTTGGTTATTATTACAAAATACCTTGGCAGGTTTCGCTACTATTTCAAAATACCATCGTAGGCTTCGTTATTATTTCAAAATACCTTAGTAGTCTTCGCTACTAATTCAAATACCTTCGTATAGGCTTTGTTACTATTTCAAAATACCTTTAAAATACCTTTGAAGGCTCCGCTACTCTTTCAAAGTACCCTCACAAGTTTCGCTACTTCAAAGAACCTTCACAAGTTTCCCTACTATTTCAAAATACCTTTGTAGGCTTTGTTGTTACTTCAAAATATCTTCATAATCTTCGCTACATTTCAAAATATCTTCGTAGGCTTCGCTACTATTTCAAAATAAGTTCATTTCTCAAGAAAGTGCAATCCTGATTTTCTAACCAAAGTAATAATGATATAAATATATATCTTATAAATAATAAAGCAATATTCATTTTTCATATTGTACTATTTAAGTTTAGTAATACACGATTCATATTTTCAGCTGTTATGTGGTGCATATACCTCCGCGGTTGGGCTGTAAATTCACGATCCATTGTAACCTGTGTCGAGCCTACGAAATGATTACTTGTTAAATGGGTAGTTTCTTTTCATTTTATTTACTTCTGGCATAACTTTACATTTGTAAAAGAAAAGCATTCTCTTTGAATAGAATGCGGAAGAAAATATTAGTTTAAAATTATTTCCAAGTCACGATTTGGCAATTTGTAAAATAGCGGTATTGTCTGTTACACAGTTTAAAATCCGGAATTTTTACGAGTATAAAAATACCTTTGGGTGATTATCATTTTGGTTTTTTGTTACATTTGTTTTATAAATATATGAATGGATATTTTAAAGCTCACGAAATAAGAGCGTATATGGCTTCAAACCGGATAATTTGAGAGTGAAACGTCTTTGGGTACATAATTCGCTAGCAGTCATAGTGGCGCCATCTCGGAATATTTTGGTGAACTTATCCACATTTCTCCAGCTTAGTTTCAAAATCAAGTATATGCACTTACGTGAAATTCTTTGATTTCTTTGAAGTTGTTCTAAAGAGCATTTTAACTGCCATTTATATAAAAAATATTTTGAAAAGTTCGAATAATGTTGCAAAATCATTTTTATTAAGCTTTGATAATTATTATTTAAATACTTTATGGACAAATTTATTTTTATGGTGCCTGGTTTTTGAACTGTAGCGCTGGTTTACGCTTAGAAAAGTCAAGTTGAGAATTAAAAGAAATATTTATTTTTGAACTTTTTAAGGTTTAATTATTAAAGTTAATGTACTTTTAATTGAAGGTGCGACTGATAATTACTTTTGACCTTCCGGCACAATAATACTAAATTTACTAGTATTCGTATTTTTTAATACGTTATCGACTAAAAAAGTAGTGGATCATCAACTTAAAATCAATTGCGAAGAGTTCATTATGATTGCTTCTTTTTGATCAATTCAAAAATTAATTTGGAAGATGGTAATACGCAAACAAATTTAATTTTTAAGTAGCTCAATCTAAAACGATCACCGCTAAATAATAGTTTAAAAGATCAGAAATTATACAGTTTTAGCACTCACGAAAATTTACAAACGCCAAACGCGAATGCCTGAAAATATTTATAATTTTGGTTCTAAAATTATCAATGCAAATTAAATTCTGTTGTTAGTTATTTACTTAGAGAAAATATTTGAGGTAAACGCCAAGAACAAATCACTCCGTTTTTTAGTAGGACACTAAAATGATTAAGTCATGATTAATTGCTATTAAAATAAAGTCTGTAAATTTGTCTATAGATCGATTTACAATTTTAAACGGGCGAAGACGACTTTAAAGGGGTAAAATTCATCCGAGGTAACGTGGTGATGGCGTTATTTGTTAGTAGATGGCGCTCTGATAGCAACATGACGTCATAATTTTGATTTTCAACGATTGGTTGAAAGTTTTCAGTTTTTAGTGGAGCACGGTTTTGTCGAGATTTAAAATACAAAATTCTCTTCCCTGATTGGATAGTTTAAAATTGTATTATAGTGCCATCTATGGCGGAGAGGGTTAACTACGGTTAAAATTAATTGTTTATTTAAATTACAAAAATTATATATTTTTAATAAGAATTTAAAGTACTATAATTTAGTCATTAATTATTAATTTTTTAAAAGTGTGTATTTTTCATAAACTTTATAGTGTCGCCATCTACCTCAAACATTATTAAATAGGAAGGTACCTCGGGTGGATTTCGCCCCTTTTTGCATATTTCCCTGTAGGCAATATATGTATGCGTCTATACGAAGATAAAATCATGATTAATTACGATTAAAATAAAATCTGTAAATTTGTCTATACGAAGATAAAATCATGATTAATTGCTTTAACTTTTAGTAATTTTTAATAGGACACTCCCATAAGAGTGTAAACGTCGTCTGTTACTTTATATCAAAGGTTTACATCTGAAAAGTTCTGGCGGGTACAACGGTTTTAAATTTAACCTTTCTTTGAAGCATTGCACGTTGATTGAACCCGATACCCAGGTTGACTATTTTTGACTAGAAACTACATGCACCAATAAATTTTAAATTAAAATTTATATTTGAAGTTTAAATTGATAATAAATCGTTTATTAAATTAATTGTTTATTGAAATTAAATTTGTAATTAAAACTACAGGTCTTAAATGAGACTTTAAAATTCAATTTCGTTTTCTTGGTAAAAAACACGCGATTAACTTGACCGCTATTATGTACACTAAAATCATTTATTTAATGAAAACATTCTTTCACACTTGAGAATGCAAACATGTAAAAATATTTACTCAGCTGCCATCTGAAACTTATCAAAAGAAATCGTTCTTCAAAATTAAATTATATTAATAATCCAGATGCAATATTTTTCTAAAGAGACTTAACTCGAAGTAACCGTTTACCTGAAACCATTACCAAAGACAGGGATATTTCTGAAGTAATATAAGATAAGAATTAGGTGAAATGTATTGTCTGACACTAATAAGAAGGAAAAAAAATAAAAAGGTAGTTTGAAATGTATTATCTTAAGATAAATATTTTCCAACTATAAATTAAAAATTTATTTAATTATAGGAAGACTTATACATCTGTAGTAAAAAAAATTTAATTCTGGTTATATTAACTTATAAATTAAACAATAGTACTTATAAATTAAACATTAATACTTATAAATTAAACATTAATTAAATTTGGCAAATAATTGAAAGGTAAGCTTCGATAATAATAATTGACCTAAGTTTAGATAAAATGAAATGCAAATTAAATACAGAAAACTATGATATGAAATAAGTTCGATTTGTAAGTAAAATTAAGGTAAATATTTTGCTTGTTTAAGGTTTTTTATTGAGTTGTTAAAATTATTTTACAAAAGAATTATTTTACATGATGATTCCAAGTGAGTTGGACATCCTTGGAAACATTTTCTTTACTAGAAAAACTAAAGTGGAGTAAAACAACATTTAGAAATTAATTTCTTAATTACTGTTATTATTATATCGTAGCTATCTGATTAAACTGTTTGAAATCTTTGAAAAAGAGGTGAAACAGATAGATCGTAGTCCCTCTTTGCATTAAATCTAAAGCTGTCAATTCTTAAACTAATTGATATAATCTAAAAGTTCCCTTTCTTCATATCTCGACCTCGATTTTGCTTTTTTCTGTCAAATAACCAGTTTCGGTAGCTCCTTTCGTACTAAAACGTCTTTACAGAAAGGGTCTGGAATCGCCCAAAATGGTTGTTAGTATGTCTGTTCTCTAATGGTTTCGTTAAGGGGTCGTTCCTAAAACTTAAAACGGTAAATCGGGGAGGTTAATAAATTGCTTTTTTTTTCAATATTATTTACTAATTGTGAGGTTTGGTTTTCGCTAGCGTTTCTGACGGTTTGAATTAATAATATATTATTACGCACTCTAGTGGAAACTAAACCTAATGATAATTTTAGTTAGTTTTCATGCAATAAGGATTGAATTTGTATAATTTAATTTATAATTTGGCTTCATAAAATTCAATTTCGAATAAATTCAAAATTGCCATATAAAATATTTGGGTACTAGGGGTCGCTATTTACTTGAACCTTGATTTAATTAATACAGGGACGTTTTTGTGCAGTAAATTTCCCTAGCAAGAGAGCAAATGCTTATTCTCATCCCTCTATCGGGATAAATTTTTATAACAGTGACTGCGCATGTGTCAAGGTATCAAAAGGAGCGGTCATGTTTTAAAATGACGTAAATTACGCCACCTTACAGCTTATTGTATTACTATTTAGAGTTAAAAATACAGAAGATAAAATTAGGTCGTTGCACATCAATGCCCATAGGAGGCGCTAAAAACAATATAATTCCTGGTGGTACCTTTGCACATGCACAAAGATAGCTACGCATTTTTACTCTGATAGAGGGATGGGAATAAACGTTAATACATTTGAAGGGAATAACAATGTCTTACCTACGCGTTTAACCAATAATCTTGGCTCCACCGATACCAAGACCAAGTGGGGCTCCAGCGAGACCAAGACCAAGACCAAGAGGTGCTCCAGCAAGACCAAGACCAAGTGGGGCTCCAGCAATGCCAAGACCAAGTGGGGCTCCGGCAATGCCAAGACCAAGTGGGGCTCCGGCAATGCCAAGACCAAGTTGGGCTCCGGCAATGCCAAGACCAAGGGGGGCTCCGGCGATACCAATTGGAGCACCGATTCCGGCAATTCCCAAACCTCCAATTCCCAATCCTCGAATTCCCAATGGGCCAATTCCGGCGACTCCCAATGGGGCACCGACAATTCCAGCTTGGGCAAGACCCAACATGGCGAGCACAGCTACGGCAAACTAAACAAATACATTTGTTAGCTCGTATCAATCCATTTCTTTAAGTTTCAAAATCCAGCAGAACACTTACGATGGCGTTCATTGTGTGACTGGGCTGTAGTTAAGCTGGTTAGCTAAGTAACTAAGAAGGTAGAATGATTTCCGAGGTACCCAATGCACTCCTTATATACCAAAAAGGTTCGAGATATCCGAAGCTACATAATTGTCAATTTCTTTTTAAATTTTAAGCTGATAGTCGCTTAAAATACTCGACAAACTTGGCTCGGTCTGGATGCGGTCCGCAACCACTTTTTTGTTGTTTTTGTTTGTACTGTTCATACACCCCGTTTTTGATTCATTTTCATTTTATAAACATTTTCAAGTACATAAGGCGTGTCACTTTGGCATATTTAACACCACCCCTGATTGCATTTTGTTTGTTAGTAAGCTTACCCTTTGTATGTTAATGCTAATTTACATTAAATTGAAACTATTGTTATTTTAATTATTATGTACAGATTTGAAACATTGATGATTGAAATTCATCTTTTAAATACCAATTTAGGAAAGAGGTTAGCTTGAACATTAAACTATCCTATTCCCAAATTGTTGTCAAACTGTGCAATTTAATAAAAAATTCCTACCATGTAAAATCGAATTCTAATAATTATTTAAAATAAGTAATAGCTTTGTTACAATTTTTTTAAAGTAAGATGAGATGTATACACAAATCATGAACAGGTGAGTCACATTTTGGCAACCGGTACAAATGCAATAATAAAAATATTATCAAATGAACAATTCGATATACAATCATAATTAATTGAATCTGGTACAGAATATGAAATCTATTAAACAATATCAAGTACGAAAGAACTACATATGTAATATTTAAAGCTACATTAATCTAGATATTATTTTCCTATTAAAAAGATTAACAAAATAGCTGATGTACGTTCAATGAATAGAATTTGGATAAGTCTTCTTACTGTTAGTAAAACTAATTTACCGTTTGCAAAATAAGACAACATCAACGTCGACCAAGACTTTAAGATATTTTGGGTTTGGTTTAAGGTTAAGTTAGGTGATGTTAGGTTGGGTTGGGTTTTGAAAGGTTGGGTAGAGTTAGGTTAGGTTAGGTTGAATAAAATAATATTTAATTGTTGCATATTAAAAGTTCCTCGTAAATTTATTTTAAATCTGCCAACATTTTTAGGATTCGGTCGAATTTAAATTTGGTTGTATGGGAGACAATCATTTCATTGACAGTACTAACAATACAAGTATTGTGTATAATCACTAATGTGGTAAATTTCCAAACGCTAATACAACGATGACTATAATTATTATATTATAATTTCTGGGAATTTTTCATGTTTATGACGTATAATATTGATAATTTACCCCAAAAATATAAATTAAGAAGTGTAAAACATAACATTAAATATATTTTTAATTCTAGTTGCGAAAAATCGTACTTTTAGAAGCGCAAAAATTGATTCTAGACGGCTTTCTGGGTCAGGATTATTAACAATATATATTACTTTTAATTATTACATTACGACAGCCTAATCAGTAATCGGATAATTATATAATATTTTTATTTTCAAAAAATACAAAGTTAACGGGGATATTTCTCCATCGTGGAAAATATCGTTCCCCCAAAGAATTGATAAGCATATCTGATTTATTAAAGAAAAGGCAAAAAAAAGGAATACGGGAAAAGGTGTAGTCCCTGAGGCGGCGATCTTGCTTGGTATGCCAATGATCGACTTCACCTTGTGGAAAATTATTTCGACGGAACCGGTAAAATCCGGTTTTAACTCGCGGTCGGTTCCAGATTTATCTCGAATGAGGGGGAAGGAATAACCGATGAGGGGGCGCAAGTGAAAGCGGTACTGCCGTTTTCATTCCGAAGGCGGTTTGCCATTTTTTTCCTTTATTTTTGATATGAAAATTTGGGTCGGTTAACTCGCCTGCAAAGGGTGGAAGTTACCACGCCCTTTAATCGAAAGATAATTTAGTCGAACGTTTTTTTTTAATCTTGATCGGTTAATTTTTTTATTTTAAATTTAATCGATTTGGTTTCTACGGAAGTTTTTGCCCGTTTTATTGTCAAGGGTAGATTTTTAGATATAATTTTAGGGTTTATTTTAAACTGAATTTTATTTTTAGTAATTTCTTGATAATAATTTAAATATTAAATGATATCAATAATTTTGTAAACATAATGTACTTTAATTATTATATATTAGTGAAATATATATATAAAAAATAAATAATTATTTAAATAATGAAATAATAATCCCAATTTAATTTTTATGTTCTATACAATTTTGTAATTTGTTAATTTTTTGGTGTTAATATTCTTTAATGTTGTTTGGTATTTCTTATTTCTACTGCAAAGGGGCCTATTAATCGCAAGATGACTTGGCCCCTTAAAACAAAAATGTAAAAAATACACCTAGGTTAAAATAAAATAAAATTTAAATTAAATTGAGACCCAGGTGGCTAAGATACTAAATGAGATAATTTAAATATTGACTAATTTAAATTATTTTTATAAACATATGATCAAATTAATGGCGTAATTATTAAATTGCCGAAATAGATTCCATAAAACTATTCCAAATTAAAACATAATAATATTTATTTATTTGGGTTAATTTTTTTTTCTCTTTACCAAGACAAGGAAATTATCAATAAATTGTTTCAGAAAATTGAATCATATTTAACAAAAATCATAAAACTAAAATTGATTAAAAAATTATTTAACTTAAACAAACAAATATAAATGAAGATCGTTAAATTTAAACAAAAATTATAAAATATTAAAACAAACAAGTCAAATGAAAATCGATGAATATTAGAACAAAAAAATCCAATAAAACTAATTAAATATTAAAACAAAGAAATAATTTAAATAAAATTTAAACAAATAAATCAAATGAAAAATTCTTAATTAAACAAACAAATCGAATAAATCATAGAAAATCAAACCAATCATGTCAAATAAAAATTAAAATAAATTTAATAATTATAGTATAAGGCAAAATTTTCATTTTATTGAGCTTCCTTTTGACCCAAATTGTCCATATTGAGTAAATATCTATAGCAACCGACACTTACTTCAATTTTTTTGTAATGATCTGAAAACTAATAAAAACATTTTACGAAATTTCAATATCACCTTTTTAAGCGTTTGTAACTACAGATTAGAGAAATATTTTATTTTAAAATAAGTTTTTATTGGCTTAAATAGATTAAACTCGAAGGTAAAATTCGAATTTGCTTACAATTCTACAATGAAATTGATTTTGGTCAATTTTAAAAATATAATAAAAATTACATAAAATTATAAATTAGATGTAAGGATGACTTTTTACACGAATAATTTCAAACTAAGAAAAAAAATTCATATAAATCGCCGGTTTTAAAATTCCAGTAGGTGTTCCCAACGAGTCGTTCTAGCACGTGCTCCAAACTGTGTTTCACGTGCTCGACTCAGTTACGTAATTTCCAGATTTTTTTTGAACGTGGTTAGGTCGACGTGGCGCACTTACAGAGTGTGAAGCCAATTGGAATTCTGGGTTCGAAGTTCCATGTTACTAAGGCGATATTGAAAGTAAATTTACGGCCAATCAGATCCCAGCTCGTTTGCCCAAAAGTTAAAGAATATATTTAACGGTAAAATTCCGCCTGGGAAATATTGCATCAGCTCTTGGACGAACCATAACGAAGTTATTATTTAAAATTTTATGATTTTAGAGTTAAAAATTTATTTTTTACATTAATAAAAAGGTAGGTATACAACGTTATTTCATTTTACATGTCGTGACGATTTCAGTCATTTTTTTATCAGTTTCTCTGCCGTTTCGTTTTTGGTAGAATATTCAGATTTTATTATATAACTTGTTCGGAACAATTTTATTAATCATCTAGTTATTGATTTAATAAATCTTAAACTTATCGAAACCACTCAAAATCGTACATTGGGAGTTTTGGGGACAATGTTTTAAATCCATTATTTACGAGAATGTTGTTAAATAAATGATTTTGTTAAATTCGTAATTATTAAAAAACTGATATTTTATTCAACAATTATATGAATTTGGCGTTTTAAGTCACACTTTAGCCAGCGTTCATAATAATTATAGATTTTTTTTATAGATTTTCATAACAGTTTCCACACTTCTAACCTCCTAACAACTCTTATTTTTTAAATTGTTTATTTTGTGGCCTAGATATGAATTAATTAAGAGGCGATATTTCTGTTTATCAAATGCTGAGTGAATCCTTACTTCATCTGGTAGAAAACGTTTCTACACGGTCAAAGGATTTTACTTTCAAGTCACTTTATTTTCGAAAATTTCTATAATTAGAACCGTGCAAGCCTGTTTACCTAAGATCCCTACATCAACAGCGACGTCACAGCTAACGGACTTCTCAATCAAACTCCCAAAACAAATCAACACGTTAATTTTCATAATACAGCCAAGCGTTTCCTGTACCTTATGATTTTCTTGGTTGCTTATCTGATATCATTTGTATTATACCGTGGAAGCAGTTATTTCTGTGCTACTTACAAGGAGACATCCCGAAGTGTAAAACACCGATTTTGGTCAAACTCGGGGGATTGGGCAACCGTTTTGCCATGGCAACGAAAAATTAATATTCCCATTGAAAATAACATGGGATTCTGACCATTTCCTAGGACCTCCCTGCGAAAAATTTGAACAAATTTAAAAATTTCGAAAATGCCAAAAATTGACCAAACAAAACATCAAAATTGATCAATTTGAGGTCAAAATCCCATGTTATTTTCAATGGGAAAATTTAATATTTTGTGTTGTCAAAAACATTTCCGTTGCCATGGCAAAACCGTTGCCCATTGAATAAATTCCCTTTAGGATTTTTCAAGTTACATGAAGGTCTACCAATCCCCCGAGTTTGAACGAAATCGGTGGGTTACAATTCGTGATGTCTCCTTTGTTAGTACTTACAATTTTGATTTTAATTTGGAGAATATTCTATAAAAATTATACATTTTGTAACTAGCTTTTAATTTTTTTACTTCCTTATTAGCGTCAGTCAAGATATTTATTCTTATATTTTTTCAAAGCGGTCACATTCTCTAGCGAACTAATTTTTTTGTTTCTGGTCGAAAAGAGGAAAGTAGCCGCCAAATGGTTTTAATTAAAATTTAATTTTAATTTTATGACTCCTGTCAAAGTGACAGTGATAGGCATTTTGTTTGAAAACTGTTCACATCGCACACCGATCAATTTAATAAAACTTTGCTCCTCTTTTCTACCTCTCATATGAGCAGCAAAAAAACGCTTGTCTCATTTCCGTTTCCGCAAATAGACAAACCGTGAATTTTTTACTTAATTAAAATGACATAAATAACTTTTAAAACACCTCATTTGAATAACACCATTGTTCTCTTTTTGTGCTCATTTAAGCAACAAAATAGGCACATTTGAGCATCGAATCTATGGTCATTTGAGCAATTAAATAAGCGTTTCTCCTTTCGCGCTCATTTGAGCATCGGATTTGGTGCATTTTAGCAATGAAGTAAGCTCTTCTCTTGTCGTGCTCAATTGAGCATCGAAATCAGCGCTTTTGAGTAATTAAATAAGCTTCTCTTTTGATGTGCTAATTTGAGCATCGAATTCGGGGCATATGTGCAATTTAATAAGTGCTTATCTTTTTGTGCTTATTTGATCCTCGAATTCGGCACATTTGAGCCATGAAATAAGCGCCTCTCTTTTTATGATTATTTGAGCATCGAATTCTGCGCAATTGAGCGATTAAATAAGTGATTATCTTTTCACGCTCATTTGAGCATCGAATTTGGCACATTTCAGCAACGCAATAGCCGCTTCACTTTTCGTGATCATTTGAGCATCGAATTCGGCGCATTGGAAACATGAAATAAGCGCCTCTCTTTTTATGATCCTTTGAGCATCGAACTCGGCGCATTTGAGGAATGACATTAGATTATCTTTTTATTAGCTCATATGAGCATCGGACTCGGAGCATTTGTGCAAAGAAATAAGTGCTTGTCTTTTCATGCTCATTTGAGCATCAAACTCGGCGCATTTGAGCAATGACATTAGATTATTTTTTATGATCCTTTGAGCATCGAACTCGGCGCATTTGAGCAATGACACAAGATTATCTTTTTATGAGCTCATATGAGCATCGGATTCGGAGCATTTGTGCAAAGAAATAAGTGCTTGTCTTTTCATGCTCATTTGAGCATCAAACTCGGCGCATTTGAGCAATGACATAAGATTCCCTTTTTATGAGCTCATTTGAGTATGTAACACGGCGCATTTGAGCAATGACATAAGATTATCTTTTTATGAGCTCATTTGAGCATCGGATTCGGAGCATTTGTGCAATGAAATAAGTGCTTGTCTTTTCATGTTCCGTTTATTATCGAACTCGGCGCATTTGAGCAATGACATAAGATTATCTTTTTATGAGCTCATTTGAGCATCGGTTTCGGATCATTTGTGCAATTAAATAAGTGCTTGTCTTTTCATGTTCAGTTGATTATCGAACACGGCGCATTTGAGCAATGACATAAGATTCTCTTTTTATGAGATCATTTGAGCATCGGATTCGGCACATTTGAGCAATGGCATAAGATTGTCTTTTTATGAGCTCATTTCAGCATCGAACTCGGCGCATTTGAGCAATGACATAAGATTATCTTTTTATGAGCTCATATGAGCATCGGATTCGGAGCAATTGTGCAAAGAAATAAGTGCTTGTCTTTTCATGCTCATTTGAGCATCAAACTCGGCGCATTTGAGCAATGGCATAAGATTCCCTTTTTATGAGCTCATTTGAGTATGTAACACGGCGCATTTGAGCAATGACATAAGATTCTCTTTTTATGAGCTCATTTGAGCATCGGTTTCGGATCATTTGTGCAATTAAATAAGTGCTTGTCTTTTCATGTTCAGTTGATTATCGAACTCGGTGCATTTGAGCAATGACATTAGATTCTCTTTATGAGCTCATTTGAGCATCGGATTCGGAGCATTTGTGCAATGAAATAAGTGCTTGACTTTTCATGCTCATTTGAGCATCAAACTCGGGGCATTTGAGCAATGACATAAGATTATCTTTTTATGAGCTCATTTGAGCATCGGTTTTGGAAATTCGGATCATTTGTGCAATTAAATAAGTGCTTGTCTTTTCATGTTTAGTTGATTATCGAACTCAGAGCATTTGAGCAATGACATAAGATTCTCTTTTTATGAGCTCATTTTAGCATCGGATTCGGATCATTTGTGGAATTAAATAAGCGCCTCATTTTTGTGCTCATTTGAACGTCGAATTAGGTGCATTTGAGCAATGAAATCAGAACTCTCCTTTCACACTCGTTGAGCGCTGTCATTTCCGTTTCGATCTTTTATTAAATAATTGACTGTTAATCCATCACTGCAAATTAATATATTTTTAAACTAAATTTATATTATATTTTAATTATATAATAATTTACAAAAAATCAAATTTTATAACTATAAATGAATTTGGTGTTTGCTCTTTTTAAAGATTTTAGTGGAGCTACCGCGATCTGGTGGCTTTCATTTCGTTTCGATCTTCTTAAAATAATTGACTTAATCCATCACTGCAAATTTATATATTATTAAACTAAATTTAAATTACTCTTAATTTAATCTCTGTTAATTATTATTTCTATGACTTTACATTAATTCAATTAAAATATTTTACAAAAAAAACAGCAAAAAACGAATTTTGTGGTTGCCCTTTTTAATAATTTTAGTGGAGCTACCGCGATCTGGTGGCAGATTTATGAAACTGGTATCAAGAAGGTTTCCGCTATGGTCGGTCAAACCGGTCCCATGCGAGTAAACTTCTCTGAAGTTTTCAATTTCATTTTATCTTGTCTCGTTTTGCTTGCCATCTTTTGGAATTATTTGAAAACCAAAATATAATGACAATCTGGTGTTAATTAAATTAAATAATAAATTTAAATAATATAATATAAATATATATTTAACAGATACTTTATGCAGTTTAAATACCTTTTTTAAATACCAGTTTACAAATTTAATACAGCTTCTGAAATCTAGGTGTAGCAACATAATGATTTTTTTTTACTTTTGAGATCAAAGTTTATTTACAAAGTAATAATCTGCTAGCTCTTAGTCGGTTGGTTGATCTCGCCGAAGCGGAATAGCGGTCACGGGGCCCGTTGTTATTGTACGGGTACTCACTCTGGGATCTGTGAAATATGCCGATAGTCGCCAGTGGCGGACTGGGTCTATTAATTTGGGCTGCCAGAAGACAAAGGGCCCCAGCTTTAACAACTATAACGCTATCATGTTTGAGGGGCCCAGTTTATGAACGGTCCGTGGGGCCCACCTGCCACCGGGCAGGCTCACTCTATGGCCAGTCCGCCACTGATAGTCGCTATAGCAACAAACAATAATTAATAATCTATAAATACAAGTATGAAACATTATGTTTACTTACAAGATTCCACGGTTATCGCTTCTTTAGTATAAATAATTAAAACATTTTATTTAACTTTAAACGTTGTTTCCAATACCAATTTATTCATGAGAAATTCATAAAAATTTATGGGCAAGTAAATGGGGCTCTTTGTTCTGGCGAAAGAATGTGGTAGCAAACACTTAAATCTTAAAGTGTTTGTACTAATGATTTAAGATTATCATTTGGATAATTGTATTGCGGCAGATTTGTTACAAATTTCGCCTTGCAAATTTGTGGCACCGAATGAAAACTTGGAACCACTCCTTAGGCGTTGAGTTTTTAAGCCATCTCCCAACTGGTTAAAAGAGGTTTTCTCCCGTGTTCTTCGGTTTCCTCTTCCGTAAAAACTTGTAGAGGTTATCGGTAATAGTAAGCGTAGGGAGCTGTTGGCTCGCGTGGCATGAAGGGCTTGCCACCACCCTCCTACGCGTTGTAACCCGGCCACCTGGATTAATGGCAATAAACTTCGCTAGATGACTTTTTGCCTTAGGGTATTAGCCTAGCTGATTATTATGATTAATAAGTTTCCCTATTTTATTGTAATTAGTTTTTTTTTCTATTCAATCATGAATAATATAAATGAAAAATACTATAGGTTTTTTACCAATATCAAGGAACCAATTTTCCTTTATCTAAGTAATAAAATATGTATTTAGAATAGACTGGTATTCAAGACGTGTTTGGCATTTTTTTGTTCAATCAAGTTCGGTGTTGTCTGTGTCAGAACTCAGAAGAACGTGTTTTATTGTTTAATAAGTAGCGAGTGTGATTTCGTATCGCAAAAAGTGGTCACTCTGTTCAAATATTTTAAAAGCTTTTCTCTGACTCTTTGTTGCTAGGTATTAACAAACAGATCACACCAAATCTTCTAAGCTTGGTTTAATCCTAAGCCATCTAAATATGCAAAGTTGATTTATTTCAAAGTAATGTCAATGTGCAACACCATAAAAATCTAATTCGCCTTTAAAAAGAGGATTTATAAACGACTTGTCCTAAAAGTCAATAAAAATATCCTACAATCCCAAAAATTAAGACTGATTTAATGCCTAAGTACCATACGTCTCGAAAAATTAACAGAAATTTATGATCGTTCAGTTGGTCTATTTTTTTTTTTCAAATTCCTAAAAACATGAAATTTTAAAAATTGACTTAACTTATACGGGCATTCGCGAATCGTGATTCCCGAAATATATGCATAAATTTGTGCCATGTGATGCTTAATGCAATGTATTGGAAGTGATATATGGATTTCAAAGTATAACTTGGTTTGTCCGAATTGTTTTAGATTTTACATACACGTTTTATACGCCCAGTGGCGGATTAACTACCACTCGGGCCCCTAAGCTTAGCTTTGTTTAGGGCCCCCTTGACCTTGGGAAACTTGCCGCGGCGGTTTTGATATTATTCGTTTAAGCATTTATGGTTGTACTTTGTACGATACTAAACATTCTTATGAAATATATATAACTAAAAAAAACTGATGATACATTTTTAATTTTATTTTTAAATTATTACTTTTTAAAACACTTTCTAGTTTTTCGGTTTAAAAATATGTTAATGATAGATTTTGAATCAATTATCTGAAGAATATCCGATTCAATATGCATAAGTGCTAAATTTCCAAGTTTTTCATCACACATCGTTGAACGTAAATATGACTTTAACGGCTTTAGAGTCGAAAATGAACGTTCACCTGAACAATAAATTCGAAAGCAAATATATATGTTATAAAACACAGTAAAACACAAGATGAAGAACTGACCATTGACAAAGCACACCTTAACTGAATTCGTCTCAGAAGCAGATAAATTATTTTTCTTGCTATTTGGGTCGAAAAGATAACTCGAGTCAGAAATTAGAATTTGTAATCCAGCCTTGATTGGCACTTTCCTTAAGTTTTATGAACAGCGCACAGTTTATCACAGTCAATCAGTGATTCAATTAATCAAATATTATAATATATCAAAATCAGTGGCGGCTTGAAAAGGCTGGGTCCCCGTGGCGGTAATGTTTTGTGACACCCCCCAGGACCGTGCACAAGTTTTCACGGGTCCTTCGTATTGCACCCCCCCCCCCCAGACTTCGGATACTGGGCTTCGGCTCGGGCTAACGGAGAGGGGCCGGGCAACCTGGCCGCCTCGGCGGATTGGGTAGCCTGCTGTGGGGCGGCCAGCCTCCGTATGAGGGCACGGTGGTCCTGTTTCCCGGCCTTTTGGAGTCCCACCGAGATCTCCGGTGCCAGCTGTGCCGGGTTACTTGGACTGCTGTGTGCCCGTCGTTCCCCTATAGGAGCTCTCCAAAGGGCTTAGCTCTCTACCTCCGTAGGTGGGGCGCCGGCTGGAGTTGCTATAGCATCCGCTCTCTATCCCACAGCTGTGCGCGAAGTGTGGGCTGGTTGTCCCAGTGCTGCGACCATCAGTAGTAGGGTACTACTACCCATGCTGGTTTTGTCACCTGTCCGGGCTTGTGGACGCTGGCGTAGGGCATTCTGATGAGACCACCGGTGTAGTAGGCTTTTTGATTCGTTTGGAGCACCGGTATATAAATTTCTGACCACATGCACACCCCCTCGAGCCCAAAGTCATTCTTAAAGTTTAATAGTTATGATTTGCACCCCCCTTTCGGGCTTCTCCGCCACTGTCAAAATGGACTCTGACTGTCCACGTCCGTTATTATTTCGTGCCTACTCGCAAAGTATTATTTTATTTAATTTTCTCATTTTTGAGGAAAACAGGATACACGCATAAAATAAATGCTTGGATTATACTATATAGATAAAATCAATAAAAAAATAACGTTTTCATGTATCCGGCTTTACTACAAAACGAAGATAATACAGACGATCTTAGCGGCGGTTGTTGAAATGAGATCCGACAATCAGGAGGAAACGCGATTACAAAAATTTGTGTTTTAACAATTTTCCAACAATTTTTTTCCAACTAAAAGCTTAAATATTTTTCTATTTTGCGTTAACTGTGGATTATTTATTCTCGAGGGCCCTTCTAGAAAAATCATACCGGGCCCATTTATCCTCCGGGCCCGAAGGCTTAAGCCTACTCAGCCTATGGTATAATCCGCCACTGTATACGCCATCTAAATGCAATATAATCCAGTTAAAAGTAGTTAAAACGAGGTTTAAAGTAAAATTTTATTAACACGAACTTCATTGAAAAAGTGTGAAAGACTTTAGAAATAATATTTTGTATTAATTTTCTTATACTCGATTATATCATGTACTTACGTCGTTAGTATTGCCCAGGCAAAGATTTCCTCTCCTATGTATTTTCGCGAATACCTTCTTTTAACACTAGGAGCGCTGTCTGAGCCCCCCCCCCCCCCCCCCAGGGTGTAACTACCCCAGGAAAAAGGGAATACTTTCCTTACCTTCCAAGAGAACACTGAAGAGATATGTAGGTGGTATCAATGGAGAAACAGGTGTGACAACAGTCATCAAAGAACGACTCAGACTTGAAGCTAGCAGACTTGATCCTATAAAGATAGATTCGTGTCAGTAATTATTTATGAAATGTCCATCAATCCCCAAGCGATTTATAATAAAAATTTGGACCGGATCTTTGGCTTGAAAGACACTGCACGGAACATCACTGTTGTTGTTGCTAGCACAAGTGATGAACCACAGCCTAAAAAACCAACAGTCGGAGTAATTGCAAATCAGTTGTTGTTTCCTGATAAGTGGGATGTCAATGCCATTTAGCATACCAGCTGCTTATTATTTTTCAAAGCAACTTCCAGGTGTAGAGCTCCACAAGTTAACCATTTTAGTTGTCCAAAAAATAGAAGCTTGTGGTTTCTTTGTCATTAGATTAGTGACAGACAACCACAAAACAAATTGCGCCATGATGCGGTTGCTTGGTAATGGTCCTCGCTCCACCCTTATACCAACAGTTGTAACAAAATGGTTACTTTACCTATTTATGAATGCCCCCTTATTATATTTCTACGACTGGCTCTGGTTTTCCCAAGTTCGCTATTGCTGTCTGGTATTGCCCAACTATCGCAACACCTTCTCGAACTTTCCATACGTGAAAGAACCCTAACGACCCCGTAGCGAACCCTGGTTCTAAAAGGGATAAAAAGACGGGTCACACGTGTCTCCATCTTCTTTTTGGTCCCATGCCATGAAGCTGACTGGACCTCTTCACCAACCTCCGAACTCAAGCCAAGTTTACGGCGTTTAACCCGGTTTAACCGCAATTCCAAGTTCGCGTCCGATATTCTCCGCGAGTATGAACTATGAACCGTGTAGTGCGCTTTGGAAGAGTTTTATTCGGGCTTCAATCAGCAGGATCACATTACCGTCCAGAAACCTCCACGTTGCAACTTACGTAAGAACGATTTAATTCATTGGGTACCAGAGAGCTATGTCGATTATATTTCCCCTAGCGATTAATGATTTCATTTCAATGTTAATGTTTTATGTTACTAATAATTTTGCGTATACGAAAATACAAGTCTACCATTAAATTGATTTTTTGATTACTTAACAATGCTGGCACTTTATCCTAGAAATACTAAAACTTACCCCTAGACAACTTCAACGACCGAATTCACTTACCATTTATTAAATTATTTAAAAAGTGTCACATTTTGGGGGCCCGTTTCCTGTTTTGAATTTCGGATTTTGTATGGACATCGTCCCATTAATTTCAATGGCCTTGTTTTCACTGTAGATTTTTTGTTGCGTTAATTGTCGCTTTTTGCTAGGATTTCGCGTTTATATTTAGGTTTTTTTTCGCGGTAAAATCTTTGCTCATTGTTTTTCACAATTTTCATATGCTAGGAGTTTTTGAGTGTAGGTTTGGCTGCTCAACTCCCTCCCTTAATTTTTTTTGGTACTTGGTTTTGGTGTTTTGGCATGCTCGCATTGTTTTCAACTACTTTGTCCCCTTTTGTTGGTTGATGTCTATTTTAGGGATATTCATACTCGTGGTTGACATTTTTAGTTGCCAAGAGTGTTTTGAAGTTTATTTTCTTACTACCCACCCACCCCTGTTAGACGCCAATATGCCTACTAACGACACTGGCGACCCCACTGCCAACGCGGCGGCGATCGCGGCCCTTCAGGCTCAGTTAGCCCACCTCACTAATACCGTCCAACATAATGTACCTCCCCCCGCCGTTGCGGCCATGCCGGCTGCGTGGGCTCCCCCCGTGACTTTGCCTAGTTTTTCAGGTAGTTTTTCGAACGGCAACGCGAAGGAGTTTCTTACAAAGGCGCGTCAAATTCTCGCGTCTCGCAACTGCCCCGAACCCTTCTTTGTCAAACATTGGGTTCCCGCTATGCTATCGGGCGAGGCCCTTGAGTGGTTTTACGCTCAACCAGAATTTGCTTCCTTCGCCGATTTTTCGACCACTCTTAGCGCGGAATTTCAGGTTCAGAGTACCGACGACCGTTTGTTAGATCAGTTAGATTTTCATTTTCAACAACCGGGAGGGTCAATTGGTAAATATGTAGAAGGTATGATCGTCAGCATTCGCCAATTATCTACCCGAATGTCGGTTGCCACTCAGATTAGAAGTAGTCGTAGGAATTTAAACGACGAACTTCGCGTCGATCTCGCCACGGATCCCTTTGCTTCGGTTCGCGATCTCGTGGCCAAGGCCGATTTAATTGAACAGGCAAAGGTTCCCCGGCGCGGTATAGAACTTACACGGACTCAGCCCGCGAGAATAGTTGACCTATCAGTTTAAGGTAATATAGTTTGCCTTCGTTGTGGGAAACGCGGTCACTATTAGAGCCACTGTCTGACCTTACGCAACCCCCTCCACGTACCGGTGCTTCTAATTCCCAGAATCAGGGTAATTTTCGGTCTCGTGACTTTCAAATTCGCAACGGTCATCATGGCGCCGGCGATAATTCCCAGGGGTGTACCATTTTTCCTTCCGATACGCCCCGTTCTGGCGGTGTAATTTGCCACCGGGTCATATTCGTCCAGCGTGCCAGCTCTATTTAGCGTCTCAGTCTCAGCCGCAGCCCTCCCCACCCCACAGTAACAATTCGGGAAACCAGAACGCGTTAGGCTCCAGTACCACCTCCCGCGCTCAAACCCATCCCGCCAACCCTCCCCGCCGCAATTAAAATTTCCCATTTGCAGCGCAGGGTCCACACGTCGCGTTATTCCAAATTCCGATTTGCCATCTTTGGCCAAAATAAAAATTTATCTTAATGGTTCAACTCCTTGTCTTGCCCTTGCGGATCCTGGGTCTACTTACACGTTAGTCAATGATAAAGTTCGTAGCGTAATTTTAAGTGATGTTCAAAATAAGAGTAAACGCGTTAAGCTGGGGATAAGACTCGCGAACAAAACCCGCGTAACTTCGACTGGCAGCGGTGCTGCCCAAATTAATCTTCCGGGGAAAGCGAACAAAACCCGCGTAACTTCGACTGGCAGCGGTGCTGCCCAAATTAATCTTCCGGGGAAAGCGCACAAAACCCGCGTAACTTCGACTGGCAGCGGTGCTGCCCAAATTAATCTTCCGGAGAAAGCGAACAAAACCCGCGTAACTTCGACTGGCAGCGGTGCTGCCCAAATTAATCTTCCGGAGAAAGCGAACAAAACCCGCGTAACTTCGACTGGCAGCGGTGCTGCCCAAATTAATCTTCCGGAGAAAGCGAACAAAACCCGCGTAACTTCGACTGGCAGCGGTGCTGCCCAAATTAATCTTCCGGGGAAAGCGAACAAAACCCGCGTAACTTCGACTGGCAGCGGTACTGCCCAAATTAATCTTCCGGAGAAAGCGAACAAAACCCGCGTAACTTCGACTGGCAGCGGTGCTGCCCAAATTAATCTTCCGGAGAAAGCGAACAAAACCCGCGTAACTTCGACTGGCAGCGGTGCTGCCCAAATTAATCTTCCGGAGAAAGCGAACAAAACCCGCGTAACTTCGACTGGCAGCGGTGCTGCCCAAATTAATCTTCCGGAGAAAGCGAACAAAACCCGCGTAACTTCGACTGGCAGCGGTGCTGCCCAAATTAATCTTCCGGAGAAAGCGAACAAAACCCGCGTAACTTCGACTGGCAGCGGTGCTGCCCAAATTAATCTTCCGGGGAAAGCGAACAAAACCCGCGTAACTTCGACTGGCAGCGGTACTGCCCAAATTAATCTTCCGGAGAAAGCGAACAAAACCCGCGTAACTTCGACTGGCAGCGGTGCTGCCCAAATTAATCTTCCGGGGAAAGCGAACAAAACCCGCGTAACTTCGACTGGCAGCGGTACTGCCCAAATTAATCTTCCGGAGAAAGCGAACAAAACCCGCGTAACTTCGACTGGCAGCGGTGCTGCCCAAATTAATCTTCCGGGGAAAGCGAACAAAACCCGCGTAACTTCGACTGGCAGCGGTACTGCCCAAATTAATCTTCCGGAGAAAGCGAACAAAACCCGCGTAACTTCGACTGGCAGCGGTGCTGCCCAAATTAATCTTCCGGAGAAAGCGAACAAAACCCGCGTAACTTCGACTGGCAGCGGTGCTGCCCAAATTAATCTTCCGGAGAAAGCGAACAAAACCCGCGTAACTTCGACTGGCAGCGGTGCTGCCCAAATTAATCTTCCGGAGAAAGCGAACAAAACCCGCGTAACTTCGACTGGCAGCGGTGCTGCCCAAATTAATCTTCCGGAGAAAGCGAACAAAACCCGCGTAACTTCGACTGGCAGCGGTGCTGCCCAAATTAATCTTCCGGAGAAAGCGAACAAAACCCGCGTAACTTCGACTGGCAGCGGTGCTGCCCAAATTAATCTTCCGGGGAAAGCGAACAAAACCCGCGTAACTTCGACTGGCAGCGGTACTGCCCAAATTAATCTTCCGGAGAAAGCGAACAAAACCCGCGTAACTTCGACTGGCAGCGGTGCTGCCCAAATTAATCTTCCGGAGAAAGCGAACAAAACCCGCGTAACTTCGACTGGCAGCGGTGCTGCCCAAATTAATCTTCCGGGGAAAGCGAACAAAACCCGCGTAACTTCGACTGGCAGCGGTACTGCCCAAATTAATCTTCCGGAGAAAGCGAACAAAACCCGCGTAACTTCGACTGGCAGCGGTGCTGCCCAAATTAATCTTCCGGGGAAAGCGAACAAAACCCGCGTAACTTCGACTGGCAGCGGTGCTGCCCAAATTAATCTTCCGGAGAAAGCGAACAAAACCCGCGTAACTTCGACTGGCAGCGGTACTGCCCAAATTAATCTTCCGGAGAAAGCGAACAAAACCCGCGTAACTTCGACTGGCAGCGGTGCTACCCAAATTAATCTTCCGGGGAAAGCGAACAAAACCCGCGTAACTTCGACTGGCAGCGGTACTGCCCAAATTAATCTTCCGGAGAAAGCGAACAAAACCCGCGTAACTTCGACTGGCAGCGGTACTGCCCAAATTAATCTTCCGGAGAAAGCGAACAAAACCCGCGTAACTTCGACTGGCAGCGGTACTGCCCAAATTAATCTTCCGGAGAAAGCGAACAAAACCCGCGTAACTTCGACTGGCAGCGGTACTGCCCAAATTAATCTTCCGGAGAAAGCGAACAAAACCCGCGTAACTTCGACTGGCAGCGGTGCTGCCCAAATTAATCTTCCGGAGAAAGCGAACAAAACCCGCGTAACTTCGACTGGCAGCGGTACTGCCCAAATTAATCTTCCGGAGAAAGCGAACAAAACCCGCGTAACTTCGACTGGCAGCGGTGCTGCCCAAATTAATCTTCCGGAGAAAGCGAACAAAACCCGCGTAACTTCGACTGGCAGCGGTGCTGCCCAAATTAATCTTCCGGAGAAAGCGAACAAAACCCGCGTAACTTCGACTGGCAGCGGTGCTGCCCAAATTAATCTTCCGGAGAAAGCGAACAAAACCCGCGTAACTTCGACTGGCAGCGGTACTGCCCAAATTAATCTTCCGGAGAAAGCGAACAAAACCCGCGTAACTTCGACTGGCAGCGGTACTGCCCAAATTAATCTTCCGGAGAAAGCGAACAAAACCCGCGTAACTTCGACTGGCAGCGGTGCTGCCCAAATTAATCTTCCGGAGAAAGCGAACAAAACCCGCGTAACTTCGACTGGCAGCGGTGCTGCCCAAATTAATCTTCCGGAGAAAGCGAACAAAACCCGCGTAACTTCGACTGGCAGCGGTGCTGCCCAAATTAATCTTCCGGAGAAAGCGAACAAAACCCGCGTAACTTCGACTGGCAGCGGTGCTGCCCAAATTAATCTTCCGGAGAAAGCGAACAAAACCCGCGTAACTTCGACTGGCAGCGGTACTGCCCAAATTAATCTTCCGGAGAAAGCGAACAAAACCCGCGTAACTTCGACTGGCAGCGGTGCTGCCCAAATTAATCTTCCGGAGAAAGCGAACAAAACCCGCGTAACTTCGACTGGCAGCGGTACTGCCCAAATTAATCTTCCGGAGAAAGCGAACAAAACCCGCGTAACTTCGACTGGCAGCGGTGCTGCCCAAATTAATCTTCCGGAGAAAGCGAACAAAACCCGCGTAACTTCGACTGGCAGCGGTAGTAGTGTTATAAATGAGAGAACGCTCTATGAGGCACTAATGAGGTATCTGGGCGCCGGGCACCGTACCTCACAGAAATAACATGGGGCACTATTTGACGGTGTCTAGAAAAAAAAGTACCGGTTCAACATCGACGCGTTTGAGACACCTAATGAGGCACCGGGACACCGGCTCCGTGCCTCATAGAAATAACATGAGGCACCATTTGACGGTGACCGGCACCGTGCCTCATAGAAATAACATGGGACACTTTTTGACGGTGTCTAGAAATAACATGGGGCACTATTTGACGGTGTCTAGAAAAAAGGACCGGCTCAACATCGACGCGTTCGCCGACCGTAAATCCTCATAGAATTAACATGAAGTATTATTTAACGGTATCTCAAGACCACCATGCCGCATAGAATTAACATGGGGAATTATATTGACGGTATTTGATGCGTACACCGGTCGTAATTGTACTGCGAGAGAGCTGTGAGTACCGTATCTCATAGAAAATACATGGAGACGAGGATTTGAATATTGACCGTGAATTGTTCAATCGCGTATTGCGTGGATATACCCTTAATTTACAAAGCCTGCTTAATCTGCTGTTTCGAACGTGGTGGTATAATCCTAATTGTTTAAGGCGTGGTACAAAGTGCAACAAAGTTAACTGCAACTTGGAATTCGAATTCTAATACGATGTAAGTATGGATGTAGCTAGTTATATAAACGGTTTCTAAAAATTATGAAACGTTTGAGGGAATCGTTTCTTATATTTTATTATTAATTAATTAAAGGTCGGAAGGAAATTCGTGTATTATTGAAGTCAACTTTATGAGGTCCAACGATGAGTACGTCGTTAAAGAACTAGCGTTTTTGGTTGTGGAAACTGGGGATAATGGGGTTTACTCATTTAAACCACCTTTTCCTTACAACGAGCTAAGCGCGAAAGACAGGAGACTGTGCGGTTGGATCTCTAGACATATTTGTGGGATGCTTTGGGACGAGGGTGAACATGAGCTGGACCAGTTGGATGGGATAGTTACCAACATAAAATCCAAAGCGGCAACCTTTTACACAAAGGGGATGGAAAAAGAATTGTACCTTTCCGAACTTTTTGGAAAAAGACTGGTGAACGTCGAAGATTTAGGGTGCCCTAAGTACCAAGAACTTTCCGATCCCTGTCCAATAGTGTGTAAATATCATTCTAATAATTCAAATTGCGCGTTGTTCAAAGCGCAGAAAATAAAATTATGGAATATGTAATATTGTCATGAAAATAAAATATTTTGATTCAAACCGCTGTAGCGCGAGAGATCAAAGTTGGCTGTGTTCGCCCAGTTTGGTTTTAGTTTTACTTTGTTATTCCAGAAAGTTCGAAAACAGAAAACACGTCAATAATCTAGCCAATTATAGGTGCTAAAATAAGTAGCTTCTGCCTTTCGCCAAGAAGTGTTAATACACAGACTATGGACTTGCAAGTTACTCTTTCTATATGGTCCTTGCCGCTGTGGCCTAAAAAGGTGTCAGAAATAAGGAGTAGTTCGAAATTTTCATTGCGTTCTCCTTTGATAGCCTTGAAACTCAAAAAATTTACAAAAAGACCCGCGGTTATTCGACCAGTTTGCAAATTATTTGAAAATATCAATTACTTTTTCCTTCCCTTTTCGAATATTCGACTATTTGATCAGGAAAAAAGAATATTCGCGAACTTTTCCAAGCGCTATTCGAATCGAAGAATTGAGTATTCCATTTTTTATTCGATCGAATTATTTGGTCTTACCAAATATTTTTCACACCCCTATATTTTTATATTCTGGTCATTTGTTTTGTACATTTTCATTAATTATTATATTTGTATAAATTTTTATTTAAAAAGTTCTATTGTGGAATACAAATACACAAGAATTAAAAATTTAATACTGTAAACTAAAAACTATTTCCTGGCCTTTCGACTGGGGTTGGGTAAGCTAGATATTCCTTTACATTCTGCTTTTGGCACTTCAATTTTACCAGGCAAACTTGCTTTAGACCCTGCTTGGACTTCTGGGGTCACTTTTCTGCAGATTAAAATAAATTGAATTATACAGTGTGTCCACTAAAAAGACTAAAGACATGGTTCAAGGTCATTCAACTTTACATTAGTAAATATCCCCCTGCATGAGGAATGTTCCATAGAAATTGGAAATTTTTCATAATAAAAATTTATCAGCGATCACTTTTCGTTTATTTAATGGAGACCCTGTATGTTTTTTATTAAATATTTGGTTGATTTCGCACAAACCTCTTTCCTGGCGTAAGAGTAGGCAATCCTGACTTCCTGCTGGGAGTAAGGGGAGTCACAGGAATCATAGATCTGCGACTAGGGGTTGAAAAATGGCCACCACTTGTATTTGAAGTGGGCATCGGGGATTTGCGACCAGGTGTAGAAATGGTTCGATCATTCTTCTGCGGGGTAGAGACAACTGGTTTGGGAGTTCGAGGTTTGTCAGCTGCTGTTGATGCTTTAGCTGGCGTTGTTGGAGCATTTTGGCAAGGTTGTGGCTCGCGAATGAGATTCTTTTTTGTCACTGCAGGGGAGTTTGGGCTGACTTTAATTGGTCCTGGTTTTCTTTTAGGAGCCGCAATTGTTGGAAAGTTTTGAATTATGGCCGGGCGAGTGCTATTATGAATTGTTGTTCTTAGAGATTGAAGCGATTGCTTTGATGGAGGGACTAGGCTTGGTTTACAAACTGGAACTGCGTGTGGTTTACTAAATACTTTTGCACCACCAGACTGCAAAAATATTAGAAAAGTCATTAATACTATTTATAAAAACTTAAAGAGCTTACATTTGGAGTTCTTGAATGATCGTTAAAAGATTTGGATTTAGACATCTGTGGCTTGGTGATTTTAGGATCCTTAATTCTAGATGGCGTAGATGGTCCAGACAGATGACGAGTTCTTGCACTGTTGAAAAAAGAAAAACGTGTTAAGCAAATGTTATTTAAAATATTTAAAACAAATTTGGGCTCTACTTGGATTTATCTTCAACAACTCCTACATGTTTATCTTCAACAAGGTACGTATCCTTACGAATAGATGGTACTCTACAAAGCGAATTCTGTTTGGTATCCTCTAATTTTGAAACCTGATCAACTACAATCGGTCTTTCCACATTATCTACAAGTCCATGGGCTTCCACAGTGTAGGTGAATTTACGACCAGAATTCTCCATAACGTTGGTTGTTTCCAATTGTTCTTTAGCCGAGTTATCACTTGACTTTTCTAGTTGGATTTTTAAATTGTGTGTGGTGGGATATGGTGAACTCTGCGAGTCTTGCTCAGACGGACTATAAAACACAGGGCTATCATTATCAGTTGATGTAGACACCAATTTCACAGTTCGTGAGACTTCAGGTTGATGATTGGCTAGGGCCGAATCATTCTCCTTCCCAGAGCTATTCACACCGTCAGATTCCAAACGCCAATGAGGTGAATATTGTGACGATTTATTGGAAGAGAGACTAGAGCTTCTATTAGAAGCACTCGAAGCTATTGAACCCAGAATTGGTGAAAATGCCATTAACTTCGATGTCAGTTGATTGCGTGGCAAGGAAAGGCGGCGTGATATTTTATTTGCCTCCCTGGCAATCTGAGGATTCCACAAGTTGGCAAGATCAATGGATGCCATATTTTCTTCAAGTTCAATTTTAGAACTGAAATAAAACAATCGTTACTAACGTCTCAAAGAGTTTCTCTTGAAATGTAACATAAGTTTCGGAAACCTTTCTTCCAGAATGTCTGGTAATCCAGAAAGTTGAAATTCCAATTTCTCATTTTCTATCTCATCTAAGAATCCAAATTGTGTTCACTCATGCCAAATAAAATACTAGTAATAAATCTAGAAAACTATACTAACCATCCAGTAGCGAGTTCGGATACTCATCAATCTTTAGTTCTCCATCACACTTGGAATTCTCCATCTCTAAACCACTTATAGCACTACAATGCGACACTTCTCCCATATCGCTAAGATGCAGAATATCTGACATGCTGAAACTACCCCGAGTTATCGTTGAAATTAAGATCCACTAGGATAGCGTTAGACACAAATTATGACAAAACAAGTGGGAAAGCCCCTTAACTGTAACCAAGGCTCTTTATTAACAAAATAAACTCACTCGTCTCACTCGCATCTATATTATCTCGCTGTGATATAACCTCACCTATTTATATAAACTTAAATACTACGTGTTTGTTGAGAATTAACTTAAAAAAATCATGAAAAAAAACCTCTTCAAAAATGTGTTTTCTATTTACTAAAATATTAGACAAATCATTTTTGAAATGTGAGGTTAAAAAATTTGATTGGCTAAGATAAGAAAGATAAGAAAATCTCCGTGGAAAACCTATCGCCATCTAGACGGGACATACGGAACTTTTAGTAAACAAGGCAGCCACCAAAATCATAAATTTCACGGGGGGGGGGGGCAGAATAACGTGTAAAAGGTTGGGGTATATGGCTACAATGCACACAGTAGAGGGACTCATTCACTACAATACCGTCAAGTAATACAAAAGGCCAAAACAATCTACGAACGGCCATTAATCGTTGCGTAATCTGAAAAGTTTATAGTAAGATGTCGGCATGGAGACAATGGTGATATCTAGATGCAACAACCTGAGATGAGCAGTTCGTAGTCTGGCTTCAGGTTCCTTTAATAAATACTCAGTTGGAGGGCTTCTATGGAAAGTTGTGGCAGTACCAGCGGTTCCGTACTTAAATGAAGTAATAGTCCTATCTAAAAAAGTGATTGATGCCACATCCCAGAATTGGAGCCCGGAGAGGATCCAGGGTATACTAGTCTTGTGAAATAAACAAAAGAAAAGTGTAAAATAAGGGCTCAATTGCTAATCTAATTTAAAATGCAAAACGACCCCTTAAGCAGTTTCAAAGCAATATGCGTGATGTGTAAATTTCTAGTGAAATAAGGGTCAAATATAAAATAAAAACAAAACGAAAAAATTCAAAATGTTACTTAAATAGTTTAAAAGCAATGTTAGTGATATGTGAAATCTTGGCAAAATATGAGCTTAAAATTTATAAGTAAGGTTTGGTGATATGTAAGCGTAGGGGGTCCGAATGTAAATGAAACTTAAAAAAGGTAAAATACCCTTTTAAGTATTGTAAATAATTATATATAAAGTAAAAATAAAATAAAATGGTTCCTAAATAGTCTAAAGCCATGCTGGTGATATTAAAATAAGGACTCACAATATAAACTATGTAAAATATAAAAGCAAGACTGGTGATGATGTCAGCATAATGGCTCAATGAGCAATTCTTGTGACAGTGTTTTCTCTCAGACTATTTTATATAGAGGAGCCGCCCTGATACCTTTATACTTTACTTTCTGCTGCAACCTAAAGTTTAACCGGTGTCTACTGAGAAACAAATGTTTCCGAAAAACCCGCGATGTTTTTTTAATTTTAAGCCCACAATTCTGAAATACAAAAGTTTTAAGAGAATCAATGAAAAATATCAGAATTTCAGAATTTTTAACAAATATTATAAAATTATATTTTCTTAAGAAATCGGAGGCCCTTGTTCCCAAATTTGGAGGCCCCGAAGTAGGCACAAACGAGGGGTAAGACACTCTGCGAACTCAGTGTAAACTGCCGTAGCTTTGACAGTGCTAAACTCAGTGTAAACTGCCGTAGCTTTGACAGTGCTAAACTCAGTGTACACTGCCGTAGCTTTGACAGTGCTTAACTCAGTGTAAACTGCCGTAGCTTTGACAGTGCTAAACTCAGTAAACACTGCCGTAGCTTTGACAGTGCTAAACTCAGTGTACACTGCCGTAGCTTTGACAGTTCTAAACTCAGTGTACACCGCCGTAGCTTTGACAGGGCTAAACTCAGTGTAAACTGCCGTAGCTTTGACAGTGCTAAACTCAGTGTACACTGCCGTAGCTTTGACAGTGCTAAACTCAGTGTACACTGCCTTAGCTTTGACAGTGCTAAACTCAGTGTACACTGCCGTAGCTTTGACAGTGCTAAACTCAGTGTACACTGCCGTAGCTTTGACAGTGCTAAACTCAGTGTACACTGCCGTAGCTTTGACAGTGCTAAACTCAGTGTACACTGCCGTAGCTTTGACAGTGCTAAACTCAGTGTACACTGCCGTAGCTTTGACAGTGCTAAACTCAGTGTACACTGCCGTAGCTTTGACAGTGCTAAACTCAGTGTACACTGCCGTAGCTTTGACAGTGCTAAACTCAGTGTACACTGCCGTAGCTTTGACAGTGCTAAACTCAGTGTACACTGCCGTAGCTTTGACAGTGCTAAACTCAGTGTAAACTGCCGTAGCTTTGACAGTGCTAAACTCAGTGTACACTGCCGTAGCTTTGACAGTGCTAAACTCAGTGTACACTGCCGTAGCTTTGACAGTGCTAAACTCAGTGTACACTGCCGTAGCTTTGACAGTGCTAAACTCAGTGTACACTGCCGTAGCTTTGACAGTGCTAAACTCAGTGTACACTGCCGTAGCTTTGACAGTGCTAAACTCAGTGTACACTGCCGTAGCTTTGACAGTGCTAAACTCAGTGTACACTGCCGTAGCTTTGACAGTGCTAAACTCAGTGTACACTGCCGTAGCTTTGACAGTGCTAAACTCAGTGTACACTGCCGTAGCTTTGACAGTGCTAAACTCAGTGTAAACTGCCGTAGCTTTGACAGTGCTAAACTCAGTGTACACTGCCGTAGCTTTGACAGTGCTAAACTCAGTGTACACTGCCGTAGCTTTGACAGTGCTAAACTCAGTGTACACTGCCGTATATAGCTTTGACAGTGCTAAATGCATGAACTCGGTGTACAGATTATCTGAGACAGTCTTACCCCTCGGGCACAAATATTTTCAACGTAGGCACGTGCCTACTTGCGCCTATTGCTGGCGACGCTACGTCATGCCGTTGCGGTAAAACGAACACGTGAAGGTTTAATTATACTTCACGAAATTTCGGACACCTAGAATAATGTGGGTTATTTTCGGTGACGATAAATCGATCAAATTAGTCGAAGAAACATAAATTTTATTTGAAAGGGAAAAAGTTAATTTAAATCAATTTTTAGACAAATAGCATTTTTTGAGTTAGCTGGTTTTGGAAATAAAGTAGCGAAACGCGAACGAGTTAGATGGCGCCTTTATAGAGCTCGACAGATAAAATATTATGAATATTATTCGCGGTTATAATTAATTTTCGGCAATGGATAAAAACAAATAAAACGGATATTTCTGATCCAAACGCCGAGCTCTACGCCTGTATCAATTGGCACGAAATTCAAATAAGACAAAAGTGCGTACTCGGGTTGTGGGGACCAAAATTCTCACTTAAAATTAAAAATTCTGAATGCAACCGAAATCGTAGTTCAGAAATGATCAGTACCAACTAAAAATATAATATTCAAACAATTCACTCTTAATTTTAAAAAAGTACGTACATTTTAAGACGAACAATCGCGAAAAATCACTTAAGTGGGCAAATACCCCACTTCCGGGGCCCCGATCCCAAAAATTATGAAAATCCCGTCGAGGCTATAATAGTGCCCAGTGTGGCCCAGTTAGGACGTTTCCTCCTATTTCTAGGAGGAACGTTGGAGAAAAACAGGAGGTAGACTCTCATAGGAGGTTTCGATTGTTGGAAGCAAAAATTAAATAGGAGGTCCTAAAATTTAATAGGAGGTCGCCAAATTTTAACGTCAGATACAGTCAGACTCTTTGACCACCGTACAAAACCTGAAATATAACGGTCAGTTTACATAGATGGCGCCACGTGCTCCATGAGGAATCATAATTTAGTTGTATGTTTCTCAGTGATAGCCAAAAATAAGTTTCTGCGCATGCTCAAATACCAACCAGTCCGGGGTTCCCTCCCTAGCTAGCGTCCGGTTTTTCTAGTAGTTTTTCGTTAAGTATAGCGTAGGAGTTTTTCTCTATCAGTTTAGGAGGAAATAGGAGGATTTTTCTCTCAAGTATGGAGGTTTTTTATTTTATACTTGGCCACACTGATAGTGCCTTTGTACCACTAACGTACCGCGAGCGATCATGTGTACGGCGGAGGCGGCGGCGGCGGCTACACAGTAGGTAATCATAATAATAAGGATTGTGTGTAAAAAAGCGTACCGAAAGTTCTTACCTCCTTAGGTGGTTTGGAAACAGAACAAAGAATTGTCCCACTTATTGTCATACATCTTTACATAAATCACGAAAATATTTTTATCACCCCAGAAAATACCTCTGGTTATAAAAATATACTCTGGTCATTATTACTGGTGAAACCGAAAATATAGGTCCGGCGATAAGTGTCAAACCTTTTTATAACTTCCCGTCATATTTTATAGAAATTTTAAAATGTATCGGTGTCGCACTTATTTATTACTTCTGGCCAGAAAAATACCTATGGTGGCACACTTATTTTTGACATCTGGACATCAAAAATATTTAGGGTCACACTTATTTATTACGCTTCTGGTCATACGTTATAGTTATTTCAGGTGCCAGTTAGAAAAAAGGGTTTCCATGGGTTTTATTAGGGTTTGCTTTGGGTTTAAAAACGGTTTAGGAATAAATTATAAACCCTTAAGGTTTGTTTTGGCAACTTGCATGGTTTGAAAAGGGTTTAAATGTTTAAAGGAAACCCCTATAGGGCAATGGAAAACCCTTAGGATTCCAATTTAAGAACCTATAGAAAAAAAATAATAATTTATCACTTTTTAAAAACCTTTTCAAACCCTGCACGTTTTAAACTATCTCACGCCATCTAAAAAATTGATATCAAGCCGTATAATAATTTCATAAAACGTAAAGGAAGACGGACTTTCCCCAAAATGGTTTCTCTAAACATCGTTGCAATCATACATTTTTGGTGGTTCTGTGGTAAAACGCCCGCCTGTCGTGCTAGAGGGCTTGGGTTCAAAACGCGCCCGTTGCAATTGCCAAAATTTGTTATAATGTCGTAAATTAAATTAATTATTTTTAATATAATCTATAAATACAGAAAGTGCTCATTTTTAAGCCTTGTGGGTTTGAAAATTTCCGTTGGTCATACGTTATTCTTATTTCAGGCAGACTTTCAATGGAATGCTAATATAGCTTAAGCGCGTAAAGAATTTAGGTATGACTCGAAATGGGTAATTAACTCACTTAAAAATTAACTTTTTTCAACGCGACCGCAACCTAAGCTGGAATGGGCCTTGAAGTAACAAAACTTGTGGTTTTTGATAAAATCTTACTTACCTTCTTCCTGTCGAACAACGTGCGTAAAAAGGGTGTAAAACGTGCGTAAAACGTTGAGTGTCACACTTATTGTTACTTCTGGGCATACTTTGAAAGCTCGGCGTGAACGGCCTTAAAAAATGCGAGAGGGAAACTGGCGTTTAGAACTCTAAAGACACGCGGATTTACAATGTCGGAAGTTGCGGGGGTCGCTATACGCTGTCCGAAAAACCTCACTTAGAATTAAAATTAAGCAACGTAATTGCAAATCTACGTTATATGGAAACCACAGCTATTCAAAAATATAACTCTCATGAAATCGGATTAAAATTAAGGAACGTTATGTAGACTTTTAGGCGAAAATTGGGGTCCCGTAAATTACCCTGGAAACTAAACTTAAATTTAATATTTACTGATATACATGTAAATAAAGTTGTTGATCCGCTGAATCCTAACCTAACCAAAAATATTTTTTTTTAAGTTATTGGACTTAATTTTAAATAAAATATCAACCACACAAAGCGAAACCATCAATTCTATTTTTTTAAATATAGTTGTTAATTTCTTATGTTAAATGGTTTATCTTTATTCCAATTTATACCAGTCAACGGAAAATTGTTTAGGGTAGTGATTAAGAGAGCTATCGCCATCAATCTAGAAAGTATGGAGTTAAAAATCTATTTGAAGTTGTAAGTGGCCATCTACTGTGACAAATTTAATTGTAAAGTCAGATAGACCAGGGTCCAAAGCCGTGACTGGGCTTTTGTGTTTGACACTGGTTAAAATATATCCAGTCTCTTCTTTTAGAGAGCTGTTTCCTCAGTTTTTTCATCAAGATCTACTAAACCTATTTAAATTGTAAACGTTACATTTTATGATTTCCATAATTAATTAGTGTTTTTATTATCGCTAAATTACCACAGGGTAATTCCACAGTAAAAGCTCTCAAAGCGGGTCTGTACTGTTTGACCAAAATCAGACAATCGTATTTTAAAGTTCGTCTTAAAACGGGCAAAGTACTGACGCCTAAAAAACCCATATTGAAAATATAATAAAAAACTGTTTTGAAAAATTTAAATCTCACAGTCAACATCTGATCCATCAGACCTATAATTTCTGCCCGCTACTTCCCAAGATCTTAAAAAAAAATACGTTCTTATTTGTGGAATTAATTAATTAATTAATTGGGGTGGCGGAGTGGTTAGCACTTTCGCCTCGCAGCAAGAGGAGCCGGGTTCGATCCCAACTTGTGGCACTGGGTGAAAACTCGGAACAACTCCTTCTGCGTTGAATTTGCAAGTTCTCTCCCCACTGGTTTAAGGGGTTTTCCCCCGAGTTCTTCGGTTTCCCCTTCCATAGAAAACTTGTCGAGGTTAACGGTAATAGTTAGTGTAGGGAGCTGTTGGCTCGATCTCGTGGCATGCAGGGCCTGCCACCACCCTCCTACGCATTGTAACCCGGCTACCTGAATTAATGGCTTCAAAAGTCGCTTGATGACTTAGGCCTAAGGTGGTGCCTTGGGTATTAGCCTAGCTGATTATTATTATTATTATTCCAAAAAAATATGGATTAAATATAAACGAACTTTTTGCCTTGCAAGGAATCTTGATATGTATATTCCGAAAGTGTGACAAACTGTCCACGGGCGATTTCCTGCATTTTTTTATTATTTATAATAAACTTTTATAAAAATTGCCCGCTTAAAAAACAACTATTTTTAAACGGGAAAAACAAAAATCGCGTTAGTTGAAATCGATTCTGACCTTTATGCATATACGCTCAAAGTCGTTTATATCGAAAGTGGGCGCGTCGTTGTTAAAAGAAGTCACAATCGTTGTTGTCCAATGTTCCAAAAATTCTTCACGGGTATAAAAAGAGCGATGTGCTGAAAGGGATTGACAATATGACTGCCAGTTTCGACATGATTATGATCATTTAAGTAGAGCACTTAATAGTGGGGGGTTAAAAAACCTAAATGAAAGGGGTTTTGAAATGTTTAAAACCATAGCAGAAATCTCTAAAAAGTATTACGATTCAAAGTGTTGTGAGCTTATTACAAACAGAAAAATAAAAACGGAAGAAGAAATAAAGAAGAATAAGCAAGTGTTAGAAATATGGGAAATTGTTTGCACTGGCCTATCTAATAATATCAAGAAGAAAGGTTCGGACACTGTCATAGCAAAGCGTTCACAAACTATTTATTAACTGAAAAATATCAACGTGATAGTTTAAAAAGCATGAAATCTGTTCCTAGCTTACGAAAACAATCAAAACTAGTCTTTAAGTCGTAAAAAATCAAACTTGTCTTTTAGCAGTAAATAAATGATTTTATTATATATTTGTAGATGTATTTCCTCCTACTGCGTGAGGGACAATTCCTTTTAACAATCTTAATTTTCCGACGTTTTGCCCATATTGGCTGACAGTGGGTTTGGTATTAGAACCGCAAAGGCTTCTGTGTTTTCCAAACTCCTGTTCTATAGGGTCTTGATTTAATTTTCTTGTTGAAATATATTTTGCTCACTTTGAAAGCATATATCGAATGATTGTTATCGTTGAACAAGCTGTTGAAGAAAATTACTTTTAATTATAAGGCAAACTTATGAGTCAAAGGTTTATGTACTTGTAATTTTGGGTCCCTCGGATGTTTCAGTGCTTAAGAGCATACTCTTTCGCTCAGTGGCGGACTGGGTCTAAATTTTGGGCTGCCAGAAGATAAAGGGCCCCAGCTTTAACAACTATAACACTATCATGTTTGAGGGGCCCACTTCATGAACGGTCCGTGGGGCCCACCTGCCATCGGGCAGGTTCACTCTATGGCCTGTCCGCCACGGCTTTCGCTGTGCATTGGAAAAACCCTCTAAAGATGAAACTTCCTCTTCCCATTCTTTGAAATATCCCAGAAAGTCATTTTCAAGCCACTAATGAAACACAAAACACTTTTAATAAATCATAATAATGTCAATATTCGAATTCCAATTAGGGTATATTACTTGTACAGTTTCATTTTGTGAGCCTGAAGTTGAAATTGAGAAGTATTATCAGAAGTGTAAAATAACTCTCTTAAGAGAGAAGTATCCATAATGGTGTTCGTTTGAAACATATGTACCTTTGCAGGCTCCCGCTGATTTTCCAAAAGAGTGCGAGGCGAAATGCTATAATAATAGACTGATTTTCTAAAGCTATTACGTAGATAAATCGCGATTTATAAACATGGCAGCTTGTAAGCTGCGGATTTTCTACTTCTTAGTAGAGCTTTCTAGTGGATTATTAACTTCTGACATTGACCGTTAAGCTGAAAAGGTCAACGTTATCGTTAGGCGGTAAATATTGAACCGTGTTACAATGTTTACTTTGGAAAACTGCCTCAAGCCTGCGAGGTCCTAAAAGTGTACTTATCTCGTGATGCGTATTATATAGACTTTTGGTATAAGTTTTATTTTATGGTTTTCCCACCCAATCCCTCGTTCCCCGCCCATGGTAACGCTTCAAAGCTCCCTTACAGGGGCGGCGCCAGCTAGGAGATTTTTCTTAAATTCAACAGCTTTCTTTCGGTCCGCGCAAAGCGAACTGAAGTGCAACTGCTTCCCTTCGGTCCGCGCAAAACGAACTGAAATTCAACAGCTTTCTTTCGGTCCGCGCAAAGTGAACTGAAGTGCAACTGCATCTCTTCGGTCCGCGCAAAACGAACTGAAATTCAACAGCTTTCTTTCGGTCCGCGCAAAGCGAACTGAAGTGCAACTGCTTCCCTTTGGTCCGCGCAAAACGAACTGAAATTCAACAGCTTTCTTTCGGTCCGCGCAAAGCGAACTGAAGTGCAACTGCTTCCCTTCGGTCCGCGCAAAACGAACTGAAATTCAACAGCTTTCTTTCGGTCCGCGCAAAGTGAACTGAAGTGCAACTGCTTCCCTTCGGTCCGCGCAAAACGAACTGAAATTCAACAGCTTTCTTTCGGTCCGCGCAAAACGAACTGAAGGGCAACTGCTTCCCTTCGGTCCACGCACAGATAATTTTAGTAGATTTTCGACTTAAAATGTACATAACTTTTTTAAATTAAGACCGACTTGTTTGAAAATATATTTTTAGTTAATATAAATCCTTTCTGAAATACTTATTCCGTTGCATTAAGATTTCTTTGTCAATTCGCGGGACTCATTATTCAACTTACGCACTATTGTGATATTTGAATTTCGTACCAAATGATACAGGCGCCATCTAACTCCACAAACCGTTCGCGTTTCGCTACCTTATTTCCAAAATCCAGTAACTCGAAAAATTCGGTTAATTTTTCTAAAAAGTAATTGAAATAACCTTGTCCGTGTTTCGCTACCTTGTTTTTTACGTAGTCAATTTTTAGGAGCCACGCATTTATTCATTGTTTATAAAATTTGAAATTAGTAAGTTTTGAAAAGCTTAGGTCTTAAGTGACAGACATTTTTTTGTCCAATAGTTTTTTAAGGTCTTGGGGTGCCCGAATTTCCTACCTTCCTTTTGTCTACTTTTTCTAACTTAAGTCATTTAAAAGTTTAGTTTCAACAGTTTTCTACAATATTTGGTTCGTGAAATTATGTCATAGAGTAGATCCTCTACCGCTCTTAAGGAAAAACAGATATATGAAGTTTTTTTATGTTCAGGATTAATAGGTTTTCCTGAAGTTTCTTATGAACTTTATTTAAAGCTTTTTGTATTTTGAAATAAGCTTAATTCTGACCAACTCCTTCCCTCAAATAACATTTTTTTAAATTAACCCTCTAGTTATTGTTTTCATAAATCCTAAACTTGATGAACCAATTTCAAAGCATTCATTTTGACCATTTCAATAAATCATATTTTATGAGAATGGAGCAAAATAATTTAATGAGGTTAGTCTTTTAATTGTGTAATACTTTAAATTCGGTTTCGAATGCATTTCCATATATTATCCTTATACTTTAAATTTTATTATCATTGCCATCTGTATTATGATAATGCCATTGTTATTAAAGATGGCAATGAATCTATCCAATTCTTCGAAAAACCTACTTAACTGGAGATCGTGGTGCAATCTATTAATGGCACAGGAAGCTAAAATTCCAAATAGCGAAACGATAACGTCAGCAGAGAACTATTGTAGAGCTTTAAAATTAGACAACATATACTCTACTTTGACCTAAATTATATATATCCCATATAAAATATATTGTTAAAAATTAATATAATTTAAGTTAGTGTCAAATTTAAAAACTAGCCAATCGACGCTAGGGATACTTTTGTGTCCCGCCTTTTTGGTACAAATGTAGCTTAAGTATCTTGTTTTGGTTTCGACGCTAGCGACATCGTTTGCTTGAAATATTTCATGAGAATTATAACGCGCCGGGAGTAGTGGCTCAATCCTGTAATCCCAGGCGTCCGGGAGGCAGAGTTTGTATATGGCCGTTTGAGGACGACCACCGATCCCAAACGGGTGGTGGAATACTTCCACCACGGGTGTCCCCACCCCTGTCCCCAAGTATCCCCCCGTTGGCGTGGCCTTTACACATGTCCCAACCCTGATTAATCGCATAGCGGTTATGGAACGCCAAAAGTGTCACAAGCAACACTTTTGGACACGTCAAACGTTTTTGACTAGTGCTTTTCCTTCACCATTCATTGGCTTTTAATTCACCGAATCCCATCGAAGTTGCAACGTTTCCACCAAAAAAACCATGATGATTTAAGCTCATTATAAATTCAACCATTAGAAATTGGCTGCTTGATTTGGTATTAGTCACGTTTTTACTTGACTCGACACAATTTATACATGTCAAAATCAATTTTAGACATGTCAAAACTTCATTTCGACTAGTGCTTTTCGTTTCGACTAGACAATTTCTTCACGCATCGTGATTGGACTAGAGGTTTTTAAGGGTAATTGGAGATAAATATTATTAACATAATTATTGAAAAACGCCATTCTATTAGTTTATCAAAATTTATACAAAGCCTTTATTGGCCTTTACGTGTCACGTGAAATAATTTAGTTACCTCCTTAAAAAATATCATGCCTTTATCCCCTCCTCCGACAAATTGATCAGGTCAAAAACTTGCTGACTAGTTAAAAACTGTAGTCGAGTACGCCAAAGGTGTCTCAATTCCCGTTTGGAAATCTAACGCGAGCTGAAAGTGTCACAATACAACAGTTTTCGACTAGTCGAAACTTTTATACACGTCCAAAATACGAGTCACGTCAAGAATTCGGCACTAGTTCAGACTTGGAGAAGGGAAGTATTCTGGAGTGGAAAATGCCATAGCGGTAATAAGAACGTCCTTTCCCGCCTATTGCTGTTAGAATTACCCAGACTACCCCGGTTAAACCGGTTTTTGGTCGGACGTCAGCTTTATCTGCCATCATTCTGGCTTGATGACGTCCGACCAAAAAGAGCATGATGGCAATTTTACAAAGCCGCAGGTGCCGCCCGACTTTTCCACTCAAGAATACTTTTCTCCTCCAAGGTTCGGAAATGTGTCGCTTATAAACGTTTTTGACTAGTCTCGAAATCTCGCGACTAAATCTGCGCTTCCCTTCGACCAATCACAATAGTTGAAATTGAAACTACCCAATCGCGAGTGATGTAAATTTCTGTCGCTTAGCTCGCCAAAAGTGTCTCAATACAACAATTTTCGACTAGTCGAAACTTTTACACACGTCCAAAATACGAGTCACGTCAAGAATTCGGCACTAGTTCGGAAATGTGTCGCTTAAAAACGTTTTTGACTAGTCTCGAAATGTCACGACTACATCTGCGATGACTTTCAACCAATCACAATGGTGGAAATTCCAACTACCCAATCGTGAGTGATGTAAATTTTTCGCGAGTGATGTAAATTTTTTTCGCTTAGCTCGCCAAAAGTTGAAAAGTATCACAATACAACGGAACGAGACATGTCAAAAACGTTTTCACTATAGGTTCGATCTCAACGATTAAATCTGCGATGGATGTATTGTTTCTTTATTATTTCCGTTTATTCTCCGATAAATCTGCGACTATCTCTTCTGCTGCCACGTCAGTATATCGTTTTTGGTAGCAGACGATTCCTTTAATTTATAGAAAGAATAACATAAATAATAGTGACAGGATTGGCAACGTCATAGACAAAATGGATTTAAGACGTAGGCTTCGAATGATATTGCAAAATAAACTTGGCAGTACGAGAAGGCTGCGTCGGAATTGAGATTCATTAATATTTTTATGAGATGGTTTCGAAACTGAAAATAGAAAGGGTGCGTCAAATCTCAATGCGTTGTTATTAATAACTAACGATATTTTAGCAAAGAATCCTTTCAACGTGTTAGATTTTAGAAAGCGAGCTTTATAAAAAACATGTTTAAAAAAAAGTCAACATGCTCTCTAAGGAGGAATGTCAGGCGAAAAAAACTTCCAGTATTTATAGTGGCTGGAGCAGAGATGGAAATAATTATGTATTCTTGCTAAAATGATCATATTTCGGGGAAGTTTAAGTTGTTTGCTAGTATTTCTAGTTCATTTCAACACGAGCGGATAAATCTGCGATGCAACTCCTCTATGTTTGGCACGCAGAGTACAGTTGGGAACGAGACGCGTCGGAAAACTTGTAATGTGTTAGTGGACGAAAAGTGTATTTAGAGTGTTGTTTCAAAGAAGGCAAGGAAGTAACGGAAAACATTTAGCAAATCTAATATAAATATTAACTATAGTTTTATACGCAAAGTGGAATAATAAATAAATATGGATTTAACCTACTAACAAAAGACTACAAGAAATTCAACTCCACCGAAAATTTATTCTTAGTGCTCTTTCCCGTGTGCAGAGTGACTTTTTCCTTATTGCCTTTAGGGGTTTTTGTATGATTGGAATTTCACCATTTTTGGTTATAAAACAGCGCTGTCACCCCAAACTTCCTCAAACGATTAAAATATAAATCAGTGTTCGCAAATTAAAGGTAAAGATTTTTGGAAGTTGGGGGTAGAAAAAGGGGAACATTTTGTGACAGCTATCTTCATCACTTCGCGACTTCTACCGTGTTTCACGTCTATGTTGGTTCATGAAAATGAATAATCTGCCTTTTAATTAAACGAGTTTAAATTTGAAGCTAAATATGTAGTTAAGAAAAGCATTTTGTGAAGCCTTTATTTCCCTAAATATAACGGTCAGTTTACTTACGACGTTAGATTAAGCCACGTACTCAATGAAAGATCCTGATTCACGTCTTGCATAGTTATTTGTTTCTCGGCTGCAGGCAAAAATCGGTTTCTGCGCAGGCACTCATTCAACCAATCAAATTTTCTCCTCCTAGATAGCGTCAAGTTTTGAAGTACACTGTTAGAAAAAACCGACCTGAGGTAAACCAATTTTGCAAGCTTTTGACCAACTATGCAATACTCATAAAACGCCATTCCAAGTTTGCACGCTAGTGAACAAATCTGCATACATCATACAAATACTGGCTAAATTTGTGCACATCCGATCTAAGTTGCACGAAACGTACCAAGGTTGTACTTTTTCGACCAAAATTGCAAACATAATCATGACATGTTTGAACGGTAAAGTTGTAGGAAAATAAATAACTGGCCAAAGTAGCACATATATGACAAAATATACAAACTTATTTCCAAATTTCGATCAAAGGTCGATAAGAATGAGCTATCAAAGTTGGGCGTTAGTGAGCAAAACTGAACAAATATAAATGAGCTATCAAAACTGGCGCTAGTGAGCAAAACTAAACAAATATAACAGAGCTACTAAAGTTGAGCGCTACTGTCCAAATCTGAACAATTATAAATAAGCTACCGAAACGGTGCTCTAGTGAGCAAAACTAAACAAATATAATTGAGCTAAAAAAGTTGGCCGCTACTGTACAAACCTGAACAAATATAAATGAGCTACCAAATCTGTGCTCTAGTGAGCAAAACTAAACAAATATAAATGCGCTACCAAATCTGTGTTCTACTGAGTAAAACTAAACAAATATAATTGAGCTACCAAAGTTGGCCTCTACTGTTCAAAACTAAACAAATAAAAATGAGCTACCAAAGTTGGGTACTAGTGAGCAAAGCTGAACAAATATATATGAGCTACCAAAGTTGGCCGCTACTATCCAAAGCTGAACAAATATAAGTGAGCTACCAAATCTGTTCGCTAGTGAGCAAAACTAAACAAATATAAATGAGCTACCAAAGTTGGGTACTAGTGAGAAAGCTGAACAAATATAAATGAGCTACCAGAACTGTGCGCTAGAGAGCAAAGCTGAACAAATAGAAATGAGCTACCAATGTTGCGCGCGACTGACCAAATCTGAACAATCAGACTCCTACGTTTCATTTTTGCTGTCATAAATTTTGTATTAACCGAATTTATTTTCAAAAGATGTCACGGACAATTCGGTACACAAAATCCCGCTGATGTGTTACGAAAACATCCCCCATGTAGCAAAAAGTGCCCAACATAGTATATAATCACAGTCCGATATAAAACATTCACCCTGTATCCAAATTAGCACCAGTATTTCCAGAAAGTCTCCAGTTGACATAGTAAATAATCACAGTAAAAAACATTCACATTGTCCAAAAATTTGCGCTCGAAAGTTCTCATCATAGAGAAATGCGGGAAATTTGAAATTCAATGATATTTGGATTGCACCCCATTGAAAAGTACAAATGACCAACTTCTTGTACTTCGATTTCAAAATTGTTAGCACTTGCAGCTAGGGTTTAATATTCCCGATCGATTCATTTTATAAAGTAAACGATTCAGGAATAGTAGCGCGAAGTTGGTTTAAATATGAATAGCAAAGAAACGTGGGGTTCCACTAAATTGGGCAAATGATCAACTTCTTTGCGGCCCATTTAAAAATAAATAACAATGGCGACGACGGTATTCTATCTCTAATCGATTGACGTATCGTTTGATTGTGTATCGCAATCCCTATATGCATAAGGACTGCGTGTAAAATAGGTAATAAGTTTAATTATATAAAATATAAAAATAATTTGAAACATAATACCTTGTTTTTACCTCTCCGAGGGAACTTTGTACCCTAGGAGGGGTTATACAACCACCGTGTCTGTCTGTCTGTCTGTGGGTCTGTCTGTGGGTCTGTCTGTCAGGTCTGCGAACACGTTCGCATTTTCGGGGCAAAGGGTAATCACTGCGTACGCAGTTTCTTAGAACCAGGGAAAAGGTTTTTCCAAAAGGGCCCGTTTTTTGTTGTCATTGGGTGTAGTATAAACATTTTTCAATTTGCGTTAGTACCGGGCGGGATTCGAACCCGAGCACTCCTGCACGTCAGGTGAGCATTCTACCATATATATATTTTGGCTTGCCAACTTGTTAATTTGACACTGCTTACGTTGTATTTCATATTTTAATTTCCCGCCAAAATATTTGGGTACTATAATTTGGACCGAAAATTATAATAAATAATCTGTTGCTAGTGTAGAAAAGCTGTTCGGAGGTAATGCCACGTTGAGTAGTTCGTTCCGTGTACGTGTGCCGTCCGTGTTACGAAAAATTCTTAAACCTCTTTCAAATTTGATGTTTTCGTATTGTTATACAGGGTGTCTCAATTTGCTCGATCAGGCCATTTTTCTCAAAATGTATTTATGCTAGGGTTCTGAAATTTTCAGGGTTTATTTGTTAGGCATGGAAGGCTTTGGGTACTAAATTTCAGAAAAATCGAACGATTTTGTGCCGTTTTGGAAAATTTATTTTTTCACCGGTAGGTGTCACGCAAAATGTTTCAATAGAAAAATTGTAGGGCATAGTTGAAAATGTAAAAATAATTTTGGTTCGGTTGAAAAAGACCTATTTTTCACTGAGTTTGGAGGTCGGGGGAAAAACAAGTTGTACTAGCAGGCAATAGCCTTTAACGAATTGTAGGTAACATGCATTTCAGTTATAAGATTTCGAAAAATAAACAAATAATAACTAGCCCAAGTGACAAATGTTTTTTAATGACTTCTACAAAATGTTTTCAAAAATGCCACCTTCTGATGCAATGCACAAATATGCACGATGTTGCATATTGCGAAATGCTCCCCGAACCATTTCTGGATTCAACCGGCGACATGCTTCGATGATTCTTTGTCGTAAATCTTCAACGCTCGTCACAGGTGTTTGGTATACGTAGTCCTTTACGAATCCCCAAAGAAAAAAGTCGAGTGGTGTTAGATCAGGGGATCTTGCAGGCCAACGAACAGGACCAGTTCTTCCGATTCATCTTCCAGGAAACTCGTCGTTTAGATATGCAACCACGTCACGATATTGGTGAGGTGGCGCCCCATCTTGCTGGAACCAGATGCGTCTGTACTCGGCCAGAGGAATGTCGTCCAACACGTTGGATATTTCCTTTTGAAGGAACTCCAAGTAGTTTTGACCGTTCAGACGATTTGGCTGGAAGAACGGGCCAATAATTCTGTCACCTAACAGACCAGCCCACACATTTAAGCGAAACTGCACTTGGTGGCGGTGAGGAAATCCCCAGTGTGGATTTTCGTAGTCCCACATATGTTGGTTTTGACGGTTGAAAGGCCCATCTCTTCCGAATGAACATTCGTCGGACATCAGTAATTGATCGTGAAAATCCAGGTGTGCGTCAGCCATGAGGCAAAACCAATTGCAGAAGTCGAGTCGGCGCTGTCTATCACCATCATGCAGTCCTTGGTGAAGTGTCGCTCGATAAGGATGAAAATGGTGTCTTTTGAGTGTTCTCCAAACGTAGTTTCGATCCAACCCTAAGTCAAAGCTGGCAGTCCTGACGCTCGCTCGAGGATAGGCGACGAAGTAGGCAAGTATGGTGTTTTCCATGTCGATGTCCTGGAGACCACGACCACGAAACCTGGGATTGATATTACCCCAGTTGTCGAAGTCGGGGAAGTCTAAGAACCGTCGTATGACTTGGTCTGCAATTGGGAAATCTTCGTCTAAATAACTGACTTACTAGAGTAGCATTACGACGACCTTCTCCGTAAAATAATTCTAGCATATGAGCGCGCTGATCTCGAGTGCAAAGAGGCATACTGGACACCAATCGGCCAAGCTGAGATAATGTTTTAACTTTGAATTGTAAACGCTTTAAATACTACTCGGACAATTGATATTTCACGTTAAAAAACAACAAAAGAAAAATAAGAGTAATTTTTGGTCTACAAATCTTTGTTTGATGATCTTACTCGAAATGGAAGACGCGTCTTTGTCTACTTTGTCTAATAAGGTGTTGAACGTAATAATTTTCTTAAACAATAACTTTTTGCAGATCTGATTATTAACTACATAGCTGAAAGCATAAGTTCCCTAAAATAAATGTGTGTTGTGATTATGAACGATTGTTTACGTTTAAGGCTATTGCCTGATAGTACAATTTGTTTTTCCCCCGACCTCCAAACTCAGTGAAAAATAGGTCTTTTTCAACCGAACCAAAATTATTTTTACACTTTCGACTATGCCCTACAACTTTTCTATTGAAACATTTTGCGTGACACCTACCGGTGCAAAAATAAATTTTCCAAAACGACACAAAATCGTTAGATTTTTCTTAAATTTAGTAACCAAAGCCTTCCATACCTAACAAATAAACCCTGAAAATTTCAGAACCCTAGCATAAATACATTTTGAGAAAAATGGCCTGATCGAGCAAATTGAGACATCCTGTATAGTTGAAACCATTGGCCCTCGTAAATGTAAATATGTAACTTCTTAGTTTCTTAATAAGTAATAGAAGTATTTTGGAACACAATTAACGTTTTTGTTGTTTATATTTCTAAGCCTTTGCCAATCCTTGGAAAATAGACAAGTGGAATAGCAACTCTAGGTTTGACCAAATTAAGTCATAAAAGCTAGGTAAGAGAGAGGTTAAGCAGAGCGCTCTAGAAGTTTCAACGACCACGTCGGAGGTAACCAGACGTCCAAGAAGAAAGATTCTTTAAAATCGTTTAAGCTCGCTTTCATTTCGAGGGCCAACGACAAAGAACACATTTCCGATAGAATTTTAACATATGTTTCTAAAGCAGGGTACACGTTTAAACAGGACTAAAACATAGACGAGAAGTGACTAGAGTAAATGTAGATCGAGTAGCCAACGAAAGCTGCCATGCTTTTTAAAATTAATATTACACGATTTTGCGCCCTTTTTCCCAGTTTTGGCTCCATAGTTTACAACAACTTTGCTGCCCTAAAATATATTCCAGGTCGAGCCTTAGCCCACCTAGCCCTACCCGTGCACACGCTTAGGACTAACATGTGGCTTTTAGTATTGTCTAAACACAAATTGTTGTTCTTCGTCGTTTCGTGTATTTGATATATCCGCAAATGTACACACGTAACGATTTCTACTTAAACTATTCAAGGCTTAGTCGCATTTCAATTTAAAACCGTATTTACGCTTTTTAAAAATCATTCCGCTAGAAAAATAACAAATTGCCATAACTCCCTATCGATTTGTTGTGCTGAATAAATATGATATACCATATTTTCATTGCAATATTACAAGGATTACACAACGTGCCAGGTATGCTCGTCAAAAATATGGCGTCGTTTTCAAGTTTTAAATTATTGGGCCCGGCTAAATTTAAACGTGGAATAAAACCGTCGAATATGATCACGTGACTCCCGACGTTGTCGTTGACACTTCTAGAGCGATCTGCTGCCTTAACCTCTCTATTAAGGCGGATGCACACATAGTCTTCGCAAGCAAAATTTAACTCGCAAATCGCGTCGCTTAAGCCACGGTCACACTAGAGCCTAAAACCCAGTTTAGGTCGGTTTGTATGCCAGTTTTGACCGCCTACGATAATTCTTGGTTCACACGTGCGAAATCGCTTCACCCCGGTTCGCTTATAGCCAAGGCTTAACGCCATTTCAAATTATGACAATAATTTTGAAAATACTAAAATGTATCCCAAAACAATTAGTTAATCATGTTTACTATACATATAGTAATATTATTTGACATTATTTAGAATTTTATCCCCATTATTTTTGAAAATACGAGCAATTTTACTTGTCGTTTTGAAAGCGATTCTAAGCGAACCGACTTGGACGAATTGCTTCCCGAACCAACACGAAGCGATTTCTCACGTTGGTTTTAAAAACCAGTTAACTAAACGAAGCGAATTTAGGGGTAAGTGTGAACCTAGCTTAAGTGTGATTTAAATGGAAAGGAAGCCATGCCGCATGGGCGCGTCGCGAGAAAATTTGCGGGCGAAATCGCTCGCAAACCTTATGCGTGTTTCCGTCTTTAGTCTTTACATTGTCCGAAGTTAATAGGCCTAAAGAACCACGAGACGAGAAATGGGTCGTAATCTTTACTGTTTGGCACCTTTGCCCTAATTCATTACGTCGTCACACGACGATGTAGTAGTAGTAGTAAAATTCTTTAATAATTTAGCTTTAAAACACAGGTTAATATCGTATGTTTATATATTTTAAAGAAAGAAATTTCCGCACTACGTTATCTATATTTCCCCGTATTTATGACGGATCCACAAATTTACCACCAGGTTTAAAAAAGCTAGGGTTATTGGCGTAAATTCGAGCGTAAATTACGTTAAAACCGATACTCCCTAAAATGAATAGGTGGCATAGCTCCGGCATAGGTCGATTTCCTACCGTAATCATTGCTACTAAAGCAAGTAAACCAAGGAGCGGAATCACTATTTATAAGGCATTGTTGTTTTGTATCAGGCAAAACTCTTTTTGCAGCTCTCTGGCATAGCTCCATAAAATCGACCGACGCGACATCGGCCACGAGAAACGTGGTGGTTGGGATTCGCCGGACTTAGCGCGCGATTCCGAGGGGGGATCGAAGTCTTCGGCGAGTAATGTCTCCTGATGGCGACACGCACTCGCTTCGCTTGAGCACCGGGGGCGCACGGCGCCCCCAACCCCATACTAAAAAATGCTTTGGGTCATCTATAACGCAACCTAGAGGACAGCACCAAGCCTTACACACCAGGTAAAGTCGGGCGTGGAATGTATTCTATCCCTACGAATCTCGACAAAAAGAGCTATGCCGGATCAAAACAACAATGCCTTATAAATAGTGATTCAGCTCCTTGGTTTACTTGCTATAGTAGCCACGTTTACGGTAGGAAATCGACCTATGCCGGAACTATGACAACTATGCCACCCATGCAATTTAGGGAGTAGCGTTAAAACCTTTTCGTGACGCGTTTTAGCAGACGATTTTTTAATTCGTTTCAGTCAAATTTCAATTTGAAACAATCGTTACTTAGATAATTTCAGGTATGGCGGAGGATGACGAATCGATAAAAGCACATACAGAGAAGATGAATGCCGAAATTGACAAAGCCCACCCTAATGAAGCAATTGTCGAAGAGAAGATGAGAAGAACCGCTTTATATCGACAAAAAATGTCGTTTTCCGGGAAAAGAGTAGAGGAAATTGTAATTAAGTTTCCCATTCTAGTGAAAACAAACAAAGTAATTATTTATCTTGTTAATAATATCTTATGACGGTTATTTTATTGTATGTTTTAGCTCGTCAAAGAATTTAATATACTTCCAAACATCGGCAGAAAAGGTGTTGGTTCATCATATGGAACCAATAGCATCGCGCGTTATTGAGCTTTTCAAAAGAAAAAAAACACGCAAAACATATTTTAGACCTTCTGAGGCAAAAGGAGGAAGTTTCATCAAAAGAAACCTTGAACGGTATTATAAAATAAATTAGAATCTCTCCCTTAAATTATGACAAATATTTTCTTGGTCTTAAGTTTTCCAGTTGAATGCTAGCTTACTTTTATTGCCTTTTTGGGGAGTCTCTAGACCTTTACTTCACAACATCAGTATGAACAACGTCTTGCTGTTAACATAGCGCTATTTGTTAACCTAGTTTTTATTTTAAGAAACAAAAAAGGACAACGCCGATGATGGTCTTTTCAAACACTGATGTTTTAAGCGCCAAGGTGACTGTTGAAATTGAAGATGTATCGTTCGATGTCAAAACTGTTCCTGATGTGGTAACTTCATTTATTTCCGGATAATACACTTTCCAAATTGAATATCATACAAATCTACAGAAAACAATGGAATATATTCAAAACGTTATCTTTAATATTAGCGCGGAAAAAATGTCTGTTATTGTAACCAATGTCGTAAATAAATTGAGCTAAATAAAAAGCATCTAGTCATTAGCTAATGTGGTTATTTATAATAAGGGACTTATGGTTACGTTGGTCGGAATCCTTTTCTAATATGGTTGGAATCCTTTTCTACAATGATGGGTTTCGTGCAACTATGGTCGAAATCCATTCCGAATATGGAGAGTTTCCGTTTAAGTATGGTCGGGATCCATTACTAATATGGTTGGTCTCCGTTCAACTATAGTCGGAATCCTTTCCTACACTGGTGGGTTTCCGTGCAACCATGGTCGGGATCCATTCCTAATATGGTTGGTTTCCGATGAACTATGGTCGGAATCCTTTCCTACACTGGTGGGTTTCCGTGCAACCATGGTCGGGATCCATTCCTAATATGGTTGGTTTCCGATCAACTATGGTCGGAATCCTTTCCTACAATGGTGGGTTTCCGTGCAACCATGGTTGGGACCCATTCCTAATATGGTTGGTTTCCGTTCAACTATGGTCGGAATCCTTTCCTACAATGGTGGGTTTCCGTGCAACCATGGTCGGGATCCATTCCTAATATGGTTGGTTTCCGTTCAACTATAGTCGGAATCCTTTCCTACAATGGTGGGTTTCCGTGCAACCATGGTTGGGATCCATTCCTAATATGGTTGGTTTCCGATCAACTATGGTCGGAATCCTTTCCTACAATGGTGGGTTTCCGTGCAACCATGGTTGGGACCCATTCCTAATATGGTTGGTTTCCGTTCAACTATGGTCGGAATCCTTTCCTACAATGGTGGGTTTCCGTGCAACCATGGTCGGGATCCATTCCTAATATGGTTGGTTTCCGATCAACTATGGTCGGAATCCTTTCCTACAATGGTGGGTTTCCGTGCAACCATGGTTGGGACCCATTCCTAATATGGTTGGTTTCCGATCAACTATGGTCGGAATCCTTTCCTACACTGGTGGGTTTCCGTGCAACCATGGTCGGGATCCATTCCTAATATGGTTGGTTTCCGTTCAACTATAGTCGGAATCCTTTCCTACAATGGTGGGTTTCCGTGCAACCATGGTCGGGATCCATTCCTAATATGGTTGGTTTCCGATCAACTATGGTCGGAATCCTTTCCTACAATGGTGGGTTTCCGTGCAACCATGGTTGGGACCCATTCCTAATATGGTTGGTTTCCGTTCAACTATGGTCGGAATCCTTTCCTACAATGGTGGGTTTCCGTGCAACCATGGTTGGGACCCATTCCTAATATGGTTGGTTTCCGTTCAACTATGGTCGGAATCCTTTCCTACAATGGTGGGTTTCCGTGCAACCATGGTTGGGACCCATTCCTAATATGGTTGGTTTCCGTTCAACTATAGTCGGAATCCTTTCCTACAATGGTGGGTTTCCGTGCAACCATGGTTGGGACCCATTCCTAATATGGTTGGTTTCCGATCAACTATGGTCGGAATCCTTTCCTACAATGGTGGGTTTCCGTGCAACCATGGTCGGGATCCATTCCTAATATGGTTGGTTTCCGTTCAACTATAGTCGGAATCCTTTCCTACAATGGTGGGTTTCCGTGCAACCATGGTCGGGATCCATTCCTAATATGGTTGGTTTCCGATCAACTATGGTCGGAATCCTTTCCTACAATGGTGGGTTTCCGTGCAACCATGGTCGGGATCCATTCCTAATATGGTTGGTTTCCGTTCAACTATAGTCGGAATCCTTTCCTACAATGGTGGGTTTCCGTGCAACCATGGTCGGGATCCATTCCTAATATGGTTGGTTTCCGATCAACTAGGGTCGGAATCCTTTCCTACAATGGTGGGTTTCCGTGCAACCATGATTGGGACCCATTCCTAATATGGTTGGTTTCCGTTCAACTATGGTCGGAATCCTTTCCTACAATGGTGGGTTTCCGTGCAACCATGGTCGGGATCCATTCCTAATATGGTTGGTTTCCGTTCAACTATAGTCGGAATCCTTTCCTACAATGGTGGGTTTCCGTGCAACCATGGTCGGGATCCATTCCTAATATGGTTGGTTTCCGATCAACTATGGTCGGAATCCTTTCCTACACTGGTGGGTTTCCGTGCAACCATGGTCGGGATCCATTCCTAATATGGTTGGTTTCCGATCAACTATGGTCGGAATCCTTTCCTACAATGGTGGGTTTCCGTGCAACCATGGTCGGGATCCATTCCTAATATGGTTGGTTTCCGTTCAACTATAGTCGGAATCCTTTCCTACAATGGTGGGTTTCCGTGCAACCATGGTCGGGATCCATTCCTAATATGGTTGGTTTCCGATCAACTATGGTCGGAATCCTTTCCTACAATGGTGGGTTTCCGTGCAACCATGGTCGGGATCCATTCCTAATATGGTTGGTTTCCGTTCAACTATAGTCGGAATCCTTTCCTACAATGGTGGGTTTCCGTGCAACCATGGTCGGGATCCATTCCTAATATGGTTGGTTTCCGATCAACTATGGTCGGAATCCTTTTTTACAATGGTGGGTTTCCGTGCAACCATGGTCGGGATCCATTCCTAATATGGTTGGTTTCCGTTCAACTATAGTCGGAATCCTTTCCTACAATGGTGGGTTTCCGTGCAACCATGGTCGGGATCCATTCCTAATATGGTTGGTTTCCGATCAACTATGGTCGGAATCCTTTCCTACACTGGTGGGTTTCCGTGCAACCATGGTCGGGATCCATTCCTAATATGGTTGGTTTCCGTTCAACTATAGTCGGAATCCTTTCCTACAATGGTGGGTTTCCGTGCAACCATGGTCGGGATCCATTCCTAATATGGTTGGTTTCCGATCAACTAGGGTCGGAATCCTTTCCTACAATGGTGGGTTTCCGTGCAACCATGATTGGGACCCATTCCTAATATGGTTGGTTTCCGTTCAACTATGGTCGGAATCCTTTCCTACAATGGTGGGTTTCCGTGCAACCATGGTCGGGATCCATTCCTAATATGGTTGGTTTCCGTTCAACTATAGTCGGAATCCTTTCCTACAATGGTGGGTTTCCGTGCAACCATGGTCGGGATCCATTCCTAATATGGTTGGTTTCCGATCAACTATGGTCGGAATCCTTTCCTACACTGGTGGGTTTCCGTGCAACCATGGTCGGGATCCATTCCTAATATGGTTGGTTTCCGATCAACTATGGTCGGAATCCTTTCCTACAATGGTGGGTTTCCGTGCAACCATGGTCGGGATCCATTCCTAATATGGTTGGTTTCCGTTCAACTATAGTCGGAATCCTTTCCTACAATGGTGGGTTTCCGTGCAACCATGGTCGGGATCCATTCCTAATATGGTTGGTTTCCGATCAACTATGGTCGGAATCCTTTCCTACAATGGTGGGTTTCCGTGCAACCATGGTCGGGATCCATTCCTAATATGGTTGGTTTCCGTTCAACTATAGTCGGAATCCTTTCCTACAATGGTGGGTTTCCGTGCAACCATGGTCGGGATCCATTCCTAATATGGTTGGTTTCCGATCAACTATGGTCGGAATCCTTTTTTACAATGGTGGGTTTCCGTGCAACCATGGTCGGGATCCATTCCTAATATGGTTGGTTTCCGTTCAACTATAGTCGGAATCCTTTCCTACAATGGTGGGTTTCCGTGCAACCATGGTCGGGATCCATTCCTAATATGGTTGGTTTCCGATCAACTATGGTCGGAATCCTTTCCTACACTGGTGGGTTTCCGTGCAACCATGGTCGGGATCCATTCCTAATATGGTTGGTTTCCGTTCAACTATAGTCGGAATCCTTTCCTACAATGGTGGGATTCCGTGCAACCATGGTCGGGATCCATTCCTAATATGGTTGGTTTCCGATCAACTATGGTCGGAATCCTTTCCTACAATGGTGGGTTTCCGTGCAACCATGGTTGGGACCCATTCCTAATATGGTTGGTTTCCGTTCAACTATGGTCGGAATCCTTTCCTACAATGGTGGGTTTCCGTGCAACCATGGTCGGGATCCATTCCTAATATGGTTGGTTTCCGTTCAACTATAGTCGGAATCCTTTCCTACAATGGTGGGTTTCCGTGCAACCATGGTCGGGATCCATTCCTAATATGGTTGGTTTCCGATCAACTATGGTCGGAATCCTTTCCTACAATGGTGGGTTTCCGTGCAACCATGGTTGGGACCCATTCCTAATATGGTTGGTTTCCGTTCAACTATGGTCGGAATCCTTTCCTACAATGGTGGGTTTCCGTGCAACCATGGTCAGGATCCATTCCTAATATGGTTGGTTTCCGATCAACTATGGTCGGAATCCTTTCCTACAATGGTGGGTTTCCGTGCAACCATGGTCGGGATCCATTCCTAATATGGTTGGTTTCCGATCAACTATGGTCGGAATCCTTTCCTACAATGGTGGGTTTCCGTGCAACCATGGTTGGGACCCATTCCTAATATGGTTGGTTTCCGTTCAACTATGGTCGGAATCCTTTCCTACAATGGTGGGTTTCCGTGCAACCATGGTTGGGACCCATTCCTAATATGGTTGGTTTCCGATCAACTATGGTCGGAATCCTTTCCTACAATGGTGGGTTTCTGTGCAACCATGGTCGGGATCCATTCCTAATATGGTTGGTTTCCGATCAACTATGGTCGGAATCCTTTCCTACAATGGTGGGTTTCCGTGCAACCATGGTTGGGACCCATTCCTAATATGGTTGGTTTCCGTTCAACTATGGTCGGAATCCTTTCCTACAATGGTGGGTTTCCGTGCAACTATGTCCTAAATCCTTTCCTAATCTGGTTGTTTTCCGTTCAACTATAGTCGGAATCCTTTCCTACACTGGTGGGTTTCCGTGCAACCATGGTTGGGACCCATTACTTATATGGTTGGTTTCCATTCAACTGAGGTCGGAATCCTTCCCTACAGTGGTGGGTTTCCGTGCAACTATGGTCGGACTCCTTTCCTACCATGGCGGGTTTCCGAGCCACAATGGTCGGGATCCATTCCTAATATGGTTGGTTTCCGAGCCACAATGGTCGGAATCCTTTCCAAATACGGTGGTTTTTCCGAGCAACAATGGTCAGAATCCATTCTTACAATGGTTGGTTTCCGTGCAACTATGGTTACACCAATTTCAGCACTTTGAACACTGAAATCTTTGTGCAAATTTGCCCAAGGTTAAAAGTGCGTAGAATAGGTCGAACATCCATGCTATCTCAGAGTCAGCACTGTGAAGCCTACAATTGTCGGCTTATATTTACCCCATGTACGAGAGACCAATATAAAATATAAAACAAAAACTTTATTTACCAGTTAGGCATAGTTGAACAGAGGGAAAATGATAAAAGAAATAAACGAAAACCTCTTTAGGAGAGGAAGAAAAATCGCGAGTCCTTCGTCGTTGGCTCCAGGAAAAAAAAATGTCACATGCGGCATTCTGAAGTATTCTGACCTTATTGACATTTCTCTATTATTAATGTTGATGCGTATAAAGTATAAATGATAAAGGAGATAGTAACAATTTTTACCTCTCCGAGGGAACAAAGTCCCCTAGGAGGGGTTATACAATCACCGTGTCTGTGGGTGGGTGTGTGTGTCCTGCGAACGCGTTCGCATTTTCCGTGCAAAGGTTAATCAATGTACGCAATGTCTCGAAATCTCTGCGTTCGCAGTTTTTCGTAGTGTTGGCAAAACCACCGCGTGACGGTGAGCGTTAACAGATGGATTTAGTTTGGGTGGTGTTTTTTCGTTAACGTTCACCCTCGTGACGGTTGTGTTCAATCGTCGAAATCCCGCGAGCAAGGATTTTCCCTCTATAAACTGTACTATAACGTGTCGGAGTTCAGCGCCTCGCTCGGTTTATATATTGGCTTCAATGTAAACACTATTCTAAAAAAATAATCCGCTAGAGGCGCTCACGTCATACACATCTTTTGCTCATAAGTTAACACAGAAACGTCAACGAATAAGATGGCCGCTGTAGCGCGAGAGATCAAAGTTGGCCGTGTTCGCCCAGTTTCGTTTTAGTATTACTTTGTTATTCTAGAAAATTCGAAAACAGAAAATACGTCAATAATCTAGCCAATTATAGGTGCTGAAATAAATAACACTTCTTGGCGAAAGGCAGAAGCTAATACACAGACTATGGACTTGCAAGGTACTCTTTATATATGGTACTTGCCACTGTGGCCTAAAGAGGTGTCCGAAATAAGGAGTAGTTCGAAATTTTCATTGCGTTCTCCTTTGATGGCCTTGAAACTCAACAAAGTAGAAAAATAGCCGCGGTTTTTTGACCAGTTTGCAAACTATTTTAAATATCAAATACTTTTTCCTTCCCTTTTCGAATATTCGCCTATTCCATTTGGTGTTCGATTATTTGGTCTTACCAAATATTTTGCACACCCCTATATTTTTATATTCTGGTCATTTGTTATTAATGATTATATTTGTATATACAATATATCAAAATAAATTTTTATTAAAAAAAGTTCTATTGTGGAATACAAATACACAAGGAATTAAAAATGGAATACTGTAAATTAAAAACTATTTCCTGGCCTTTCGACTGGGGTTGGGTAGCCTACATTCTTCTTTTGGCACTTCAATTTTACCAAGCAACCTTGCTTTAGACCCTGCTTGGACTTCTGGGGTCAATTTTCTGCAGATTAAAATAAATTTAATTATACAGGGTGTCCACTAAAAGACTAAAGACATGGTTCAATGTCATTCAACTTTACACTAGCAAATGTGCCCCTGCATGAGCAATGTTCCATAGAAATTGGAAATGTTTCATAATAAAAATTTATCAGTGATCATTTTTGGTTTTTTAATGGCGACCCTGTATGTTTCTTATTAAATATTTGGTTGATTTTGCACAAACCTCTTTCCTGGCGTAAGAGTAGGCAATCCTGACTTCCTGCTGGGAGTAAGGGGAGTCACTGGAATCATAGATCTGCGACTAGGGGTAGAAAAAAGCGGGCATCAGGGATTTGCGACCAGGTGTAGAAATGGTTCGATCATTCTTCTGCGGGGTAGAGACAACTGGTTTGGGAGTTCGAGGTTTGTCAGCTGCTGTTGATGCTTTAGCTGGCGTTGTTGGAGCATTTTGGCAAGGTTGTGGATCGCGATTGGGATTCTTTTTCGTCACTGCAGGGGAGTTTTGGCTAACTTTAATTGGTCCTGGTTTTCTTTTAGGAGCCGCAATTGTTGGAAAGTTTTGTATAATGGCCGGGCGAGTGCTACAAACTGGAACTGCGTGTGGTTTACTACATACTTTTGCACCACCAGACTGCACAAATATTAGAAATTAAGTCATTAAGACTATTTATAAAAACTTAAAGAGCTTACATTTGGAGTTCTTGAATGATCGTTAAAAGATTTGGATTTAATCATCTGTGGCTTGGTGATTTTAGGATCCTTAATTCTAGATGGCGTAGATGGTCCAGACAGATGACGAGTTCTTGCACTGTTGAAAAAAGAAAAACATGTTAAGCAAATGTTATTTAAAATATTTAAAACAATTTGGGCTCTACTTGGATTTATCTTCAACAACTCCTACATGTTTATCTTCAACAAGGTACGTATCCTTACGAATAGATGGTACTCTACAAAGCGAATTCTGTTTGGTATCCTCTAATTTTGAAACCTGATCAACTACAATCGGTCTTTCCACATTATCTACAAGTCCATGGGCTTCCACAGTGTAGGTGAATTTACGACCAGAATTCTCCATAACGTTGGTTGTTTCCAATTGTTCTTTAGCCGAGTTATCACTTGACTTTTCTAGTTGGATTTTTAAATTGTGTGTGGTGGGATATGGTGAACTCTGCGAGTCTTGCTCAGACGGACTATAAAACACAGGGCTATCATTATCAGTTGATGTAGACACCAATTTCACAGTTCGTGAGACTTCAGGTTTATGATTGGCTAGGGCCGAATCATTCTCCTTCCCAGAGCTAATCACACTGTCAGATTCCAAACGCCAATGAGGTGAATATTGTGACGATTTATTGGAAGAGAGACTAGAGCTTCTATTAGAAGCACTCGAAGCTATTGAACCCAGAATTGGTGAAAATGCCATTAACTTCGATGTTAGTTGATTGCGTGGCAAGGAAAGGCGGCGTGATATTTTATTTGCCTCCCTGGCAATCTCAGGATTCCACAAGTTGCCAAGATCAATGGATGCCATATTTTCTTCAAGTTCAATTTTAGAACTGAAATAAAACAATCGTTACTAACGTCTCAAAGCGTTTCTCTTGAAATGTAACATAAGTTTCGGAAACCTTTCTTCCAGAATGTCTGGTAATCCAGAAAGTTGAAATTCAAATTTCTCATTTTCTATCTCATCTAAGAATCCAAATTGTGTTCACTCATGCCAAATAAAATACTAGTAATAAATCTAGAAAACTATACTAACCATCCAGTAGCGAGTTCGGATACTGATCAATCTTTAGTTCTCCATCACACTTGGAATTCTCCATCTCTAAACCACTTATAGCACTGCAATGCGACACTTCTCCCATATCGCTAAGATGCAGAATATCTGACATGCTGAAACTACCCCGAGTTATCGTTGAAATTAAGATCCACTAGGATAGCGTTAGACACAAATTATGACAAAACAAGTGGGAAAGCCCCTTAACTGTAACCAAGGCTCTTTATTAACAAAATAATCTCACTCGTCTCACTAGCATCTATATTATCTCGCTGTGATATAACCTCACCTATTTATATAAACTTAAATACTACGTGTTTGTTGAGAATTAACTTAAAAAAATCATGAAAAAAAACCTCTTCAAAAATGTTTTTTCCATTTACTAAAATATTAGACAAATCATTTTTGAAATGTGAGGTTAAAAAATTTGATTGGCTAAGATAAGAAAGATAAGAAAATCTCCGTGGAAAACCTATCGCCATCTAGACGGGACATACGGAACTTGTAGTAAACAAGGCAGCCACCAAAATCATAAATTTCACGGGGGGGGGGGGGCAGAATAACGTGTAAAAGGTTGGGGTATATGGCTGGAAGCCTACACCATGCCCACAGGAGAGCAGTGGCGGTGTCAAATCAAAGTTATTTGAACTAATAATATGGCGAGCAACAACTTTCTAATTGGAACCAAATCCGTAAACCCAACGGTTGCCTGGGTAAAATTGAAGTGCCAAAAGAAGAATGCAAAGGAATATCTAGGCTGCCCAGTCCCAGTCGAAAGGCCAGGAAATAGTTTTTAGTTTACAGTATTCAATTTTTAATTCTTTGTTTTGTTTGTATTCCGCAATAGAACTTTTTTTAATAAAAATTTATTTTAATATACTGTGTATACAAATATAATAATTAATGAAAATTCCCAAAACAAATGACCAGAATATAAAAATATGCTCAAAATATTTGTAAAATTGTTAAAAGAGGGTGTTAGGCTCTGACACTGGTCTACTTCTTATTCTTTGGACTGTCAAAAATAATATTGTATTGTAAAAAAAATTAATTAATAGAATTACGCAGGGTAGGTCTCCGGTCGAATAGCGCGACAGTTCGAAGATAAATATGCTATGGGAGCTTGGTATAGAATTTCGAGTTCTGTAGTAGTTTGCCCGTGAACTGATGAACGAGTTGGGTAAAATGACCGAGATTGCGATCGAGGTCTCCATTTGGGGAAGGCTAATTATAGTTTCTTTGATGGTGGGGCCACATAAGCACGTGTTTCTGGGAAGCGGGAAAATCAGTCACGCGATGTAAGGGGAGGATCTACCTCAAGCTCATCCCGAATTTGGAAAACAATTACGTGGCCCTTCAACGTTTTGAACCGAAAACGATTTATTTGTTTAGTTAGTTAAATATAGTGATTTTTACCTCTCCGAGGGGACAAAGTCCCCTAGGAGGGGTTATACAACGACCGTGTCTGTCTGTGGGTCTGTGGGTGGGTCTGTGGGTGGGTCTGTCTGTCTGTCAGGCCTGCGAACGCGTTCGCATTTTCGGTGCAAAGTGTAATCACTGCGTACGCAGTTTCTCAAAGGGTTGGCAAAACCACCGTGTGACGGTGAGCGTTAACGGATGCATTTGCGGTTTGGTTTGGATGGTGTTTTTTCGCTCACCGTCGTGACGGTTTGGTGTATTACGTTTTTGTAATGTTTATGCGTAGGTTGTGAGTGTTGAATTTGTTGTGTTTCTGTTCTGATGGTTGTGCATGTTGAGTTTGCTGTGTTTATATGGGCGTTTTCTCTCCAACTTCTTCTTAATGACACGGTATTCGTCTTAGCATCAATTTGCGATCGCATCGGTCGGGATTTGAACCCGAGACCTCCTGATTGACAGGCGGACGTTCTACCACAGAACCACCGACACTTGTTACGCCTTATTGAAAATTAGACCTTCAGCTTTATCGGAAGCGTATTTAATAGAGTACGAAATTTTGGTTTAATTGAAATAGAATTGAAATTGAAATTATTGCATCGAAGAAATTCTAATTTAGCGTTTCTCTATTGATTATAAACAAATGCGCCACCCAGGTTTCGAACCCAGACCATTTGGCTTGGCAGTCGAGCGCTCTACCACAGAACCACCGATAGCTACTTAGATTCACTGAAATTAAGACAGGCATCGTAAGCATAATAGGTAATAAAGACTTTTTTTATTAATGAATTTATGAAGGCCTAATCTGGTATTTTTTAAAGGTTAAATCTTGTTTTAGCGCAGTCAGCCGAGATTAGAGGGTTAAAGGGTAGACCCTGTGGGTGGTCCACTTTCTTAACGACCTATATATAGTTCTGTTAATTCAAAGGAGATAATTTAACGTTAATTGCTTTAAGAGCTGGCGGTTAGTCAAGTGGCTCTCTGTGCTTTAATTGTTGATGGTAAGGTTTTTGCTTCTTGTAAATACATTTGGTGTGGATATTTGGATATCTACGATTTCTAACGCAGTCAATGATTTCTTGGGTGTGCGAGTCATTATATGATATTGGAAATTGGACGGCATTGGTCTTTTTCATGTGGTATGCGTCACAACGTCAACAGGAAGTGAACGAGTCGTCCACTACCAGATATCTACGGTATCTTAATCAAGGGTGAGTGTTGAAATAAAATGAGCGTTAAAGATGCGGCAAGTATTTCGTATGCGAGTAATTCCAAAAAGCCTCTGTAGATATTTCTTTCATTAAAATTTGCTTCGTATTATATTTAACTGATAAACTTGTTCTGTAAAAGGGTTTAATTCAATTGTGCATTGTTATAGTACGTCTAACTTACTGTTGTAACTACTTAACTTATGATATTCTGAATAAATTAAAATTGGTCGTTTCGTCTCAATTATTTTAATTATAATAAAAATTTTATACCGGGCGGGATAGAAATGGGTTAATATTTTTAACAAATAACTCTAAATTGCGGAGATATATCTTTAAGGGTTATCTCGAGAACTTAATACCACTAGGGACAATTCTTCCGAGGAGAGGTATATTTTGGCTTGCCAACTTGTTTCTTACGAGCTTGAATGAAAAGAATATCAATTGAGAGGCGACGACCCCTAGCTACGTCATTGGAGTTTACTTAAAGGTCAATACTGTCTAACGCCAACGCGGAATAAACAATGCTTACAAGGTACTGTGACAGACGAGGACTGCCACGAAAAGAAGTATGATCAGAAGTGTAAAATACCTCTCTTAAGAGAGAAGTATCCATAATGGTGTTCTTTTGAAACATAGGAAAAAGAGTGCGAGGTGAAATGCTATAATAATAGACTGATTTTCTAAAGCTATTACAAGAAAAATCTCGATTTATAAACATGGCAGCTTGTAAGTTGTAAGCTGCGAATTTTCTATTCCTAAGTAGAGCTTTCTAGTGGCTTATTAACTTCTGACATTGACCGTTAAGCTGAAAAGGTCAACGTTATCGTTAGGCGGTAAATATTGAACCGTGTTACAATGTGTACTTTGGAAAACTGCCTCAAGCCTGCGAGGTCCTAAAAGTTTACTTATCTCGTGATGCTTATTTTATAGACTTTTGGTATTAGTTTTATTTTATAGTCTTCCCACCCAATCCCTCGATCCCCGCCCCTGGTAACACTTCAAAGCTCCCTTACAGGGGCTGCGCCAGCTAGGAGATTTTCTCAATTTGGGGTCCCCTGAAGTCAATTTATAGGCCTCTAAATTAAAACAAGATGTCCTGGACATTTAAGTACACACAATCCCCCCGAGGTATTAACTATATTTTAAAATATAAGTCTCGAAAACGACTTAAATTTTCGCATTGCTGGACTTTTTACATTGTGTTTTGGTACTTATCACCGTATGGATTTCAATACATTTGAAGAAGCGAGCGAAATAGTGGAAGAGTATAATGTAACGTGGCTAGAAATAAGAAAGCATTTGGAAGAAATGGAAAAACATTTAGAAGAGTGGAAATTAAAGTTGGAAGAAACTAGTCAAAGATAAATTGTTCTGAGAAATAAAGTTAAAGATATAATTGGATTGAAAATATTGTAAGATAGTTGGAAGAGTGCAGAGAACTAGAAAGATAAAGTGAAACACGCGTACTAGTTTAAACAGTCTCTCAGTTCGAAAAAAAATCTAGAATAATTGTCATCGTGAATCAGTATTATTAGAACTTTTTGTAATGTTGTATACCATTGACCGGCTTAAGTCCTGTCAAAATTGTGTGATTTAATATATGTAAGTATCAATATGGAAATATTTATAGAAATTAAAGGTGACTATTGTAGAAAATAGAATACATCTTATTTTAAATATTTCTTAATTTCTTTATTGACTTAAAATATTTACAATATTTGACAATTGTTTAACGTTTTCATTTGTCTATGAGTTAGTGCACAGTTCGTCGGCGGATAAAATATACTGACTATAACCATTTGGAGATTAAGAAAACTTACATATAATAAAAGTATATAGTTGAAGTTTGAAACTAGTTGCTCTATATAATGGGACGTTGGTTTCTTTCGTTGCAGCCTCTTTACTAAAATGAACATACTAAAATTGATTTTTTTACGGGTTATCTATTGGGATTTTCATTTCGCATTTTAATTTGTAATCGGAAGATATCACTTTTGGAATAGAAAATTATTTATCGTAGAGATCAAATCGGTACTTAGACGCAATACCTTAGATTTCATTTGAGTTTCATATCAGTATTTGTTGTTTGCTATCGAATAATTATGAAGAAAAGATTAAAGAAAATAATTTGGGGAAGTTTTCTTTATATCGGGAAATTGCCAATTTTATTTAGTTACAAATACTGTTTTGAAGTACAAACAATTATAGTAACCATATCTATTATAAGTTCAAAGTAGACGAAGCGTAATCATAGTTAAAAGAGCTTTTTATTGTATATCTCTGTCTAATGGCTAGGTTTATATACAGCATTTATCCCGGGCAAGAAAGGTCAAAAGATAAAGCGCTATCTATTACTACAGAGGCGCCATCTATTATTACAACTTTTTTTTTAATTGTTAGTGTTATATATCAAATATCACTGGTTTCTTTACTGCACGGCCAGAACGAGTTGTAGTAGTCTTGGGTTCCTGTGTCGGTGGTTCTGGAAACGGTGGACGAGTTGATGGAAAAGGAGAGGAAGATATTAAATATTGTTGAAATTGTCCTTGATATGATATTGGGTTCGAAGTTTGAGACATTCTTGATGGGAGTTGTGGTTGTTGAATTGTAAGGCAGCGCCAATGCCAGTAGAGCAGGAGTCAAGAGTAATACGGCATGGCCTAGAAGGATCGAAAGCCGCTAAGATAGGAGCTGTTGTAATTAATTTCTGTATTTTGTCATATACAAGTTGAATAGTTGGGGTCCATGCATAGACAGCGTCTTTTTTAATAATGCACGTAATGGGCTTGCTAATTCTGAATATAAGGGCAAAAAGCGTGTAATGTAGGTCACCATACCCAAGTAACGTTGTAATGCCTGTTTGTCTGTTGGTGGAGGAAACTCAGTAATCGCCTTGATTCTTTCTGGGTCTATTTGAATTTTTTCAGGACTAATGATGTGACCAAGATACTTGATGCGGTCTACAGCCAGTTGTAATTTTTTCTTGCTAAAAGTTAAATTGGTCACCCGTGCCTTTCCTAAGACTCGAGTCAATAATGCATCATGATCCGCAGTATCACGTGCCATGAGAAGGAAATCGTCTGGAAATACTGGTATTAGGAAATTGTGCTGGTGGAAAAATTTTGTACATTAACTGTTGGAAAACCTCTGAAGCTGGTTGTATACCATAAGGCATGCGTAGATAACGATAAGTTCCAAAAGGCGTAATAAACGTGCATAAATACGAACTTTGTTCAGTCAATTCTACCTCCCAGAAGGCATTCTTGGCATCAAGGACAGTAAACACAGTATGGCCATGGAGTTTTGCAAAGATTTCTTGTGGAGTTGGCATATGGACATGCTGTTTAGCAATTGCCGGATTCAATGTTCGAGGATCAAGGCAAATTCGTACTGAACCATCGGGTTTCCGTTGAACGACCATGGGATGGACCCAGTCCGTAGGTTCCTCCACTGGAACTATAATGCCTTCTTTAAGCATTCGTTGGAGTTCAGCAAAGACTGGCTGCTGTAATGCTTGAGGTAATTTATGAGCAGCTGACACTGTTGGTATAGCGTTAGGTTGAAGCTGAATGTTATATTTAAATGGTAATTTACCAACTCTATCGAAAACATCTGAAAACCTGTTGAGTATGATTGTTGATGTACTGGACGTTGCCAAGGTTTGAAGATGAGAAGGAGTAACTGTTGAGGGCTGATGACGAGTAATACGTCCGAGGATAACCGTCGCCTGTGCTCCCAGAATCGGTGTGGTTTGTTGTTGCGTGATATAAAAAGTGAGAGTTGTCTTTTTAGCAAATGAGGCACAAGGCAGGTGTACCATACCAGAGATCTCAACCTGATGACCAGTGTAGGCTGCAATTACGCGATCAGGTATACTGAGTGAAGGCTTGATTGGAAGTTGATTGTAGAGACAGTGTGGAAGAATGTTTACTTGGGAACCAGTATCTAATTTAAATTTAACGATATTGTTAGTAACATATATTGGCTCATACCACGCATCCAAGGTATCCACGCCTTGTGCCTTTAACTCGCATGTTGTTTTGTTGAGTATCGTAATGGAGTGTAACATTAGAGGAGCTTCTTCCAGAGAAATATCAGGATATGACTGCTGCAAATAGAACTCATCTTGATTTTGTGGAGCCTTAGATTGTTGGAAAGGCATGTAGTAGGGTTGGTTGTCATATGGCTGAAACTCATGGGCACAATCATGTGAAGGCACAGTAAAGGTGTCTTCACAAAAAAGATCTGGTTAAAGATCAGTGAGCTCGTGTGTGTAGACTGCTAATGAGCCTGATTCATATAATTTGCACACCTCGGATGGAAAATTCCTACGTCGTACCCGGATTCATCTTCGCCCATACATCGGAACCAATGTCAAACCTCAGAATATGCCTCAACCAGTGTCTCCACCGGATCTACGAGCTACAAATATCTCCGGTACAGTTACATCATATAGTAATTCCAGATGGAACAAACCTGTTTCTAGACTCAATCCTGTTATTCCTCGAACTCCTGCTACAACTGTTGACTCGGGAAGTGTTCGACGAAGCTCATTCCTTAACTCCACCAGACAACCACCTTCTACTCAGCAGTCAGCACCGTTACAGTTACCAATACAGTCTGAACTGAATTTAGTGTCAAATTGCCTTCCAAATCTGGCACCTAGTCAAACTCCGGTACAAGCTCTTACAATTCAACAACCACAACTCCCATCAAGAATGTCTCAAACTTCGAACCCAATATCATATCAAGGACAATTTCAACAATATTTAATATCTTCCTCTCCTTTTCCATCAACTCGTCCACCGTTTCCAGAACCACCGACACAGGAACCCAAGACTACTACAACTCGTTCTGGCCGTGCAGTAAAGAAACCAGTGATATTTGATATATAACACTAACAATTAAAAAAAAAGTTGTAATAATAGATGGCGCCTCTGTAGTAATAGATAGCGCTTTATCTTTTGACCTTTCTTGCCCGGGATAAATGCTGTATATAAACCTAGCCATTAGACAGAGAGATACAATAAAAAGCTCTTTTAACTATGATTACGCTTCGTCTACTTTGAACTTATAATAGATATGGTTACTATAATTGTTTGTACTTCAAAACAGTATTTGTAACTAAATAAAATTGGCAATTTCCCGATATAAAGAAAACTTCCCCAAATTATTTTCTTTAATCTTTTCTTCATAATTATTCGATAGCAAACAACAAATACTGATATGAAACTCAAATGAAATCTAAGGTATTGCGTCTAAGTACCGATTTGATCTCTACGATAAATAATTTTCTATTCCAAAAGTGATATCTTCCGATTACAAATTAAAATGCGAAATGAAAATCCCAATAGATAACCCGTAAAAAAATCAATTTTAGTATGTTCATTTTAGTAAAGAGGCTGCAACGAAAGAAACCAACGTCCCATTATATAGAGCAACTAGTTTCAAACTTCAACTATATACTTTTATTATATGTAAGTTTTCTTAATCTCCAAATGGTTATAGTCAGTATATTTTATCCGCCGACGAACTGTGCACTAACTCATAGACAAATGAAAACGTTAAACAATTGTCAAATATTGTAAATATTTTAAGTCAATAAAGAAATTAAGAAATATTTAAAATAAGATGTATTCTATTTTCTACAATAGTCACCTTTAATTTCTATAAATATTTCCATATTGATACTTACATATATTAAATCACACAATTTTGACAGGACTTAAGCCGGTCAATGGTATACAACATTACAAAAAGTTCTAATAATACTGATTCACGATGACAATTATTCTAGATTTTTTTTCGAACTGAGAGACTGTTTAAACTAGTTCGCGTGTTTCACTTTATCTTTCTAGTTCTCTGCACTCTTCCAACTATCTTACAATATTTTCAATCCAATTATATCTTTAACTTTATTTCTCAGAACAATTTATCTTTGACTAGTTTCTTCCAACTTTAATTTCCACTCTTCTAAATGCTTTTCCATTTCTTCCAAATGCTTTCTTATTTCTAGCCACGTTACATTATACTCTTCCACTATTTCGCTCGCTTCTTCAAATGTATTGAAATCCATACGGTGATAAGTACCAAAACACAATGTAAAAAGTCCAGCAATGCGAAAATTTAAGTCGTTTTCGAGACTTATATTTTAAAATATAGTTAATACCTCGGGGGGATTGTGTGTACTTAAATGTCCAGGACATCTTGTTTTAATTTAGAGGCCTGTAAATCGACTTCAGGGGACCCCAAATTGAGAAAATCTCCTAGCTGGCGCAGCCCCTGTAAGGGAGCTTTGAAGTGTTACCAGGGGCGGGGATCGAGGGATTGGGTGGGAAGACTATAAAATAAAACTAATACCAAAAGTCTATAAAATAAGCATCACGAGATAAGTAAACTTTTAGGACCTCGCAGGCTTGAGGCAGTTTTCCAAAGTACACATTGTAACACGGTTCAATATTTACCGCCTAACGATAACGTTGACCTTTTCAGCTTAACGGTCAATGTCAGAAGTTAATAATCCACTAGAAAGCTCTACTTAGGAATAGAAAATTCGCAGCTTACAACTTACAAGCTGCCATGTTTATAAATCGAGATTTTTCTTGTAATAGCTTTAGAAAATCAGTCTATTATTATAGCATTTCACCTCGCACTCTTTTTCCTATGTTTCAAAAGAACACCATTATGGATACTTCTCTCTTAAGAGAGGTATTTTACACTTCTGATCATACTTCTTTTCGTGGCAGTCCTCGTCTGTCACAGTACCTTGTAAGCATTGTTTATTCCGCGTTGGCGTTAGACAGTATTGACCTTTAAGTAAACTCCAATGACGTAGCTAGGGGTCGTCGCCTCTCAATTGATATTCTTTTCATTCAAGCTCGTAAGAAACAAGTTGGCAAGCCAAAATATACCTCTCCTCGGAAGAATTGTCCCTAGTGGTATTAAGTTCTCGAGATAACCCTTAAAGATATATCTCCGCAATTTAGAGTTATTTGTTAAAAATATTAACCCATTTCTATCCCGCCCGGTATAAAATTTTTATTATAATTAAAATAATTGAGACGAAACGACCAATTTTAATTTATTCAGAATATCATAAGTTAAGTAGTTACAACAGTAAGTTAGACGTACTATAACAATGCACAATTGAATTAAACCCTTTTACAGAACAAGTTTATCAGTTAAATATAATACGAAGCAAATTTTAATGAAAGAAATATCTACAGAGGCTTTTTGGAATTACTCGCATACGAAATACTTGCCGCATCTTTAACGCTCATTTTATTTCAACACTCGCCCTTGATTAAGATACCGTAGATATCTGGTAGTGGACGACTCGTTCACTTCCTGTTGACGTTGTGACGCATACCACATGAAAAAGACCAATGCCGTCCAATTTCCAATATCATATAATGACTCGCACACCCAAGAAATCATTGACTGCGTTAGAAATCGTAGATATCCAAATATCCACACCAAATGTATTTACAAGAAGCAAAAACCTTACCATCAACAATTAAAGCACAGAGAGCCACTTGACTAACCGCCAGCTCTTAAAGCAATTAACGTTAAATTATCTCCTTTGAATTAACAGAACTATATATAGGTCGTTAAGAAAGTGGACCACCCACAGGGTCTACCCTTTAACCCTCTAATCTCGGCTGACTGCGCTAAAACAAGATTTAACCTTTAAAAAATACCAGATTAGGCCTTCATAAATTCATTAATAAAAAAAGTCTTTATTACCTATTATGCTTACGATGCCTGTCTTAATTTCAGTGAATCCAAGTAGCTATCGGTGGTTCTGTGGTAGAGCGCTCGACTGCCAAGCCGAATGGTCTGGGTTCGAAACCTGGGTGGCGCATTTGTTTTTAATCAATAGAGAAACGCTAAATTAGAATTTCTTCGATGCAATAATTTCAATTTCAATTCTATTTCAATTAAACCAAAATTTCGTACTCTATTAAATACGCTTCCGATAAAGCTGAAGGTCTAATTTTCAATAAGGCGTAACAAGTGTCGGTGGGTCTGTGGTAGAACGTCAGCCTGTCAATCAGGAGGGCTCGGGTTCAAATCCCGACCGATGCGATCGCAAATTGATGCTAAGACGAATACCGTGTACAACTGGTGGAAACCCTGCCATTGGACGTTGAGAGGTAGCATTACACTCAGCACTCGGTCCGTCCCAAAGTCATTAAGAAGAAGTTGGAGAGAAAACGCCCATATAAACACAACAAACTCAACATGCACAACCATCAGAACAGAAACACAACAAATTCAACACTCACAACCTACGCATAAACATTACAAAAACGTAATACACCAAACCGTCACGACGGTGAGCGAAAAAACACCATCCAAACCAAACCGCAAATGCATCCGTTAACGCTCACCGTCACACGGTGGTTTTGCCAACCCTTTGAGAAACTGCGTACGCAGTGATTACACTTTGCACCGAAAATGCGAACGCGTTCGCAGGCCTGACAGACAGACAGACCCACCCACAGACCCACAGACAGACACGGTCGTTGTATAACCCCTCCTAGGGGACTTTGTCCCCTCGGAGAGGTAAAAATCACTATATTTAACTAACTAAACAAATAAATCGTTTTCGGTTCAAAACGTTGAAGGGCCACGTAATTGTTTTCCAAATTCGGGATGAGCTTGAGGTAGATCCTCCCCTTACATCGCGTGACTGATTTTCCCGCTTCCCAGAAACACGTGCTTATGTGGCCCCACCATCAAAGAAACTATAATTAGCCTTCCCCAAATGGAGACCTCGATCGCAATCTCGGTCATTTTACCCAACTCGTTCATCAGTTCACGGGCAAACTACTACAGAACTCGAAATTCTATACCAAGCTCCCATAGCATATTTATCTTCGAACTGTCGCGCTATTCGACCGGAGACCTACCCTGCGTAATTCTATTAATTAATTTTTTTTACAATACAATATTATTTTTGACAGTCCAAAGAATAAGAAGTAGACCAGTGTCAGAGCCTAACACCCTCTTTTAACAATTTTACAAATATTTTGAGCATATTTTTATATTCTGGTCATTTGTTTTGGGAATTTTCATTAATTATTATATTTGTATACACAGTATATTAAAATAAATTTTTATTAAAAAAAGTTCTATTGCGGAATACAAACAAAACAAAGAATTAAAAATTGAATACTGTAAACTAAAAACTATTTCCTGGCCTTTCGACTGGGACTGGGCAGCCTAGATATTCCTTTGCATTCTTCTTTTGGCACTTCAATTTTACCCAGGCAACCGTTGGGTTTACGGATTTGGTTCCAATTAGAAAGTTGTTGCTCGCCATATTATTAGTTCAAATAACTTTGATTTGACACCGCCACTGCTCTCCTGTGGGCATGGTGTGAAGGCTTCCAGCCATATACCCCAACCTTTTACACGTTATTCTGCCCCCCCCCCCCCGTGAAATTTATGATTTTGGTGGCTGCCTTGTTTACTAAAAGTTCCGTATGTCCCGTCTAGATGGCGATAGGTTTTCCACGGAGATTTTCTTATCTTTCTTATCTTAGCCAATCAAATTTTTTAACCTCACATTTCAAAAATGATTTGTCTAATATTTTAGTAAATGGAAAAAACATTTTTGAAGAGGTTTTTTTTCATGATTTTTTTAAGTTAATTCTCAACAAACACGTAGTATTTAAGTTTATATAAATAGGTGAGGTTATATCACAGCGAGATAATATAGATGCTAGTGAGACGAGTGAGTTTATTTTGTTAATAAAGAGCCTTGGTTACAGTTAAGGGGCTTTCCCACTTGTTTTGTCATAATTTGTGTCTAACGCTATCCTAGTGGATCTTAATTTCAACGATAACTCGGGGTAGTTTCAGCATGTCAGATATTCTGCATCTTAGCGATATGGGAGAAGTGTCGCATTGCAGTGCTGTAAGTGGTTTAGAGATGGAGAATTCCAAGTGTGATGGAGAACTAAAGATTGATGAGTATCCGAACTCGCTACTGGATGGTTAGTATAGTTTTCTAGATTTATTACTAGTATTTTATTTGGCATGAGTGAACACAATTTGGATTCTTAGATGAGATAGAAAATGAGAAATTTGAATTTCAACTTTCTGGATTACCAGACATTCTGGAAGAAAGGTTTCCGAAACTTATGTTACATTTCAAGAGAAACGCTTTGAGACGTTAGTAACGATTGTTTTATTTCAGTTCTAAAATTGAACTTGAAGAAAATATGGCATCCATTGATCTTGGCAACTTGTGGAATCCTGAGATTGCCAGGGAGGCAAATAAAATATCACGCCGCCTTTCCTTGCCACGCAATCAACTAACATCGAAGTTAATGGCATTTTCACCAATTCTGGGTTCAATAGCTTCGAGTGCTTCTAATAGAAGCTCTAGTCTCTCTTCCAATAAATCGTCACAATATTCACCTCATTGGCGTTTGGAATCTGACAGTGTGAATAGCTCTGGGAAGGAGAATGATTCGGCCCTAGCCAATCATCAACCTGAAGTCTCACGAACTGTGAAATTGGTGTCTACATCAACTGATAATGATAGCCCTGTGTTTTATAGTCCGTCTGAGCAAGACTCGCAGAGTTCACCATATCCCACCACACACAATTTAAAAATCCAACTAGAAAAGTCAAGTGATAACTCGGCTAAAGAACAATTGGAAACAACCAACGTTATGGAGAATTCTGGTCGTAAATTCACCTACACTGTGGAAGCCCATGGACTTGTAGATAATGTGGAAAGACCGATTGTAGTTGATCAGGTTTCAAAATTAGAGGATACCAAACAGAATTCGCTTTGTAGAGTACCATCTATTCGTAAGGATACGTACCTTGTTGAAGATAAATCCAAGTAGAGCCCAAATTTGTTTTAAATATTTTAAATAACATTTGCTTAACATGTTTTCTTTTTTCAACAGTGCAAGAACTCGTCATCTGTCTGGACCATCTACGCCATCTAGAATTAAGGATCCTAAAATCACCAAGCTACAGATGATTAAATCCAAATCTTTTAACAATCATTCAAGAACTCCAAATGTAAGCTCTTTAAGTTTTTAAAAATAGTCTTAATGACTTAATTTCTAATATTTGTGCAGTCTGGTGGTGCAAAAGTATGTAGTAAACCACACGCAGTTCCAGTTTGTAGCACTCGCCCGGCCATTATTTAAAACTTTCCAACAATTGCGGCTCCTAAAAGAAAACCAGGACCAATTAAAGTTAGCCAAAACTCCCCTGCAGTGACGAAAAAGAATCCCATTCGCGATCCACAACCTTGCCAAAATGCTCCAACAACGCCAGCTAAAGCATCAACAGCAGCTGACAAACCTCGAACTCCCAAACCAGTTGTCTCTACCCCGCAGAAGAATGATCGAACCATTTCTACACCTGGTCGCAAATCCCTGATGCCCGCTTCAAATACAAGTGGTGGCCATTTTTCAACCCCTAGTCGCAGATCTATGATTCCAGTGACTCCCCTTACTCCCAGCAGGAAGTCAGGATTGCCTACTCTTACGCCAGGAAAGAGGTTTGTGCAAAATCAACCAAATATTTAATAACAAACATACAGGGTCGCCATTAAAAAACCAAAAATGATCACTGATAAATTTTTATTATGAAAAATTTCCAATTTCTATGGAACATTGCTCATGCAGGGGCACATTTGCTAGTGTAAAGTTGAATGACATTGAACCATGTCTTTAGTCTTTTAGTGGACACCCTGTATAATTAAATTTATTTTAATCTGCAGAAAATTGACCCCAGAAGTCCAAGCAGGGTCTAAAGCAAGGTTGCTTGGTAAAATTGAAGTGCCAAAAGAAGAATGTAGGCTACCCAACCCCAGTCGAAAGGCCAGGAAATAGTTTTTAATTTACAGTATTCCATTTTTAATTCCTTGTGTATTTGTATTCCACAATAGAACTTTTTTTAATAAAAATTTATTTTGATATATTGTATATACAAATATAATAATTAATAACAAATGACCAGAATATAAAAATATAGGGGTGTGCAAAATATTTGGTAAGACCAAATAATAGAACACCAAATGGAATAGGCGAATATTCGAAAAGGGAAGGAAAAAGTATTTGATATTTAAAATAGTTTGCAAACTGGTCAAAAAACCGCGGCTATTTTTCTAATTTGTTGAGTTTCAAGGCCATCAAAGGAGAACGCAATGGAAATTTCGAACTACTCCTTATTTCGGACACCTCTTTAGGCCACAGTGGCAAGTACCATATATAAAGAGTACCTTGCAAGTCCATAGTCTGTGTATTAGCTTCTGCCTTTCGCCAAGAAGTGTTATTTATTTCAGCACCTATAATTGGCTAGATTATTGACGTATTTTCTGTTTTCGAATTTTCTAGAATAACAAAGTAATACTAAAACGAAACTGGGCGAACACGGCCAACTTTGATCTCTCGCGCTACAGCGGCCATCTTATTCGTTGACGTTTCTGTGTTAACTTATGAGCAAAAGATGTGTATGACGTGAGCGCCTCTAGCGGATTATTTTTTTAGAATAGTTTTTACATTGAAGCCAATATATAAACCGAGCGAGGCGCTGAACTCCGACACGTTATAGTACAGTTTATAGAGGGAAAATCCTTGCTCGCGGGATTTCGACGATTGAACACAACCGTCACGAGGGTGAACGTTAACGAAAAAACACCACCCAAACTAAATCCATCTGTTAACGCTCACCGTCACGCGGTGGTTTTGCCAACACTACGAAAAACTGCGAACGCAGAGATTTCGAGTAATAGCTTTCGAGTAATAGCGTACGCAATGATTAACCTTTGCACGGAAAATGCGAACGCGTTCGCAGGACACACACACCCACCCACAGACACGGTGATTGTATAACCCCTCCTAGGGGACTTTGTTCCCTCGGAGAGGTAAAAATTGTTACAATCTCCTTTATCATTTATACTTTATACGCATCAACATTAATAATAGAGAAATGTCAATAAGGTCAGAATACTTCAGAATGCCGCATGTGACATTTTTTTTTCCTGGAGCCAACGACGAAGGACTCGCGATTTTTCTTCCTCTCCTAAAGAGGTTTTCGTTTATTTCTTTTATCATTTTTCCTCTGTTCAACTATGCCTAACTGGTTAATAAAGTTTTTGTTTTATATTTTATATTGGTCTCTCGTACATGGGGTAAATATAAGCCGACAATTCTAGGCTTCACAGTGCTGACTCTGAGATAGCATGGATGTTCGACCTATTCTACGCACTTTTAACCTTGGGCAAATTTGCACAAAGATTTCAGTGTGCAAAGTGCTGAAATTGGTGTAACCATAGTTGCACGGAAACCAACCATTGTAAGAATGGATTCTGACCATTGTTGCTCGGAAAAACCACCGTATTTGGAAAGGATTCCGACCATTGTGGCTCGGAAACCAACCATATTAGGAATGGATCCCGAACATAGTTGAACGGAAACCAACCATATTTGGAATGGATTCCGACCATAGTTGCACGGAAACCCGCCATGGTAGGAAAGGAGTCCGACCATGGTTGCACGGAAACCCACCAGTGTAGGAAAGGATTCCGACTATAGTTGAACGGAAAACAACCAGATTAGGAAAGGATTTAGGACATAGTTGCACGGAAACCCACGATTGTAGGAAAGGATTCCGACCATAGTTGAACGGAAACCAACCATATTAGGAATGGGTCCCAACCATGGTTGCACGGAAATCCACCATTGTAGGAAAGGATTCCGACCATAGTTGATCGGAAACCAACCATATTAGGAATGGATCCCGACCATGGTTGCACGGAAACCCACCAGTGTAGGAAAGGATTCCGACTATAGTTGAACGGAGACCAACCATATTAGTAATGGATCCCGACCATACTTAAACGGAAACTCTCCATATTCGGAATGGATTTCGACCATAGTTGCACGGAAACCCATCATTGTAGGAAAGGATTCCAACCATATTAGAAAAGGATTCCAACCAACGTAACCATAAGTCTCTTATTATAAATAACCACATTAGCTAATGACTAGATGCTTTTTATTTAGCTCAATTTATTTACGACATTGGTTACAATAACAGAAATTTTTTCCGCGCTAATATTAAAGATAACGTTTTGAATATATTCCATTGTTTTCTGTAGATTTGTATGATATTCAATTTGGAAAGTGTATTATCCGGAAATTAATGAAGTTACCACATCAGGAACAGTTTTGACATCGAACGATACATCTTCAATTTCAACAGTCACATTGGCGCTTAAAACATCAGTGTTTGAAAAGACCATCATCGGCGTTGTCCTTTTTTGTTTCTTAAAATAAAAACTAGGTTAACAAATAGCGCTATGTTAACAGCAAGACGTTGTTCATACTGATGTTGTGAAGTAAAGGTCTAGAGACTCCTCAAAAAGGCAATAAAAGTAAGCTAGCATTCAACTGGAAAACTTAAGACCAAGAAAATATTTGTCATAATTTAAGGGAGAGATTCTAATTTATTTTATAATACCGTTCAAGGTTTCTTTTGATGAAACTTCCTCCTTTTGCCTCAGAAGGTCTAAAATATGTTTTGCGTGTTTTTTTCTTTTGCAAAGCTCAATAACGCGCGATGCTATTGGTTCCATATGATGAACCAACACCTTTTCTGCCGATGGGCTCATGTTTGGAAGTATATTAAATTCTTTGACGAGCTAAAACATACAATAAAATAACCGTCATAAGATATTATTAACAAGATAAATAATTACTTTGTTTGTTTTCACTAGAATGGGAAACTTAATTACAATTTCCTCTACTCTTTTCCCGGAAAACGACATTTTTTGTCGATATAAAGCGGTTCTTCTCATCTTCTCTTCGACAATTGCTTCATTAGGGTGGGCTTTGTCAATTTCGGCATTCATCTTCTCTGTATGTGCTTTTATCGATTCGTCATCCTCCGCCATACCTGAAATTATCTAAGTAACGATTGTTTCAAATTGAAATTTGACTTAAACGAATTAAAAAATCGTCTGCTAAAACGCGTCACGAAAAGGTTTTAACGCTACTCCCTAAATTGCATGGGTGGCATAGTTGTCATAGTTCCGGCATAGGTCGATTTCCTACCGTAAACGTGGCTACTATAGCAAGTAAACCAAGGAGCTGAATCACTATTTATAAGGCATTGTTGTTTTGAATCAGGCATAGCTCTTTTTGTCGAGATTCGTAGGGATAGAATACATTCCACGCCCGACTTTACCTGGTGTGTAAGGCTTGGTGCTGTCCTCTAGGTTGCGTTATAGATGACCCATAGCATTTTTTAGTATGGGGTTGGGGGCGCCGTGCGCCCCCGGTGCTCAAGCGAAGCGAGTGCGTGTCGCCATCACGAGACATTACTCGCCGAAGACTTCGATCCCCCCTCGGAATCGCGCGCTAAGTCCGGCGAATCCCAACCACCACGTTTCTCGTGGCCGATGTCGCGTCGGTCGATTTTATGGAGCTATGCCAGAGAGCTGCAAAAAGAGTTTTGCCTGATACAAAACAACAATGCCTTATAAATAGTGATTCCGCTCCTTGGTTTACTTGCTATAGTTGTAATGTTTACGGTAGGAAATCGACCTATGCCGGAACCATGCCACCTATGCATTTTAGGGAGTATCGGTTTTAACGTAATTTACGCCAATAACCCTAGCTTTTGTAAAACCTGGTGGTAAATTTGTGGATCCGTCATAAATACGGGGAAATATAGATAACGTAGTGCGGAAATTTCTTTCTTTAAAATATATAAACATACGATATTAACCTGTGTTTTAAAGCTAAATTTTTAAAGAATTTTACCAATGCTTACACTCAAAAGCTTCTATTATAATGTCTATGTAATTTTGAAATGTTAAGGCCCATGAAATAAATTAGGCGTTTTTTAATTTTATTTTCGATTAGGAAGCCCAACGAAAGCCTCTATGCTTTAACCTGCTATCCTCCTTGCTTTAACGTTACCCGTTTTATTAAAAATAAATAAAATCGGAAAGCGTAAGGTCGAAATATGTATGCGCCAGTGCACTACATCGTCGTGTGACGACGTAATGAATTGGGGCAAAGGTGCCAAACAGAAAAGATTACGACCCATTTCTCGTCTCGTGGTTCTTTAGGCCTATTAACTTCGGACAATGTAAAGACTAAAGACGGAAACACGCATAAGGTTTGCGAGCGATTTCGCCCGCAAATTTTCTCGCGACGCGCCCATGCGGCATGGCTTCCTTTCCATTTAAATCACACTTAAGCTAAGTTCACACTTACCCCTAAATTCGCTTCGTTTAGTTAACTGGTTTTTAAAACCAACGTGAGAAATCGCTTCGTGTTGGTTCGGGAAGCAACTCGTCCAAGTCGGTTCGCTTAGAATCGCTTTCAAAACGACAAGTAAAATTGCTCGTATTTTCAAAAATAAAGGGGATAAAATTCTAAATAATGTCAAATAATATTACTATATGTATAGTAAACATGATTAACTAATTGTTTTGGGATACATTTTAGTACTTTCAAAATTATTGTCATAATTTGAAATGGCGTTAAGCCTTGGCTATAAGCGAACCGGGGTGAAGCGATTTCGCACGTGTGAACCAAGAATTATCGTAGGCGGTCAAAACTGGCATACAAACCGACCTAAACTGGGTTTTAGGCTCTAGTGTGACCGTGGCTTAAGCGACGCGATTTGCGAGTTAAATTTTGCTTGCGAAGACTATGTGTGCATCCGCCTTAATAGAGAGGTTAAGGCAGCAGATCGCTCTAGAAGTGTCAACGACAACGTCGGGAGTCACGTGATCATATTCGACGGTTTTATTCCACGTTTAAATTTAGCCGGGCCCAATAATTTAAAACTTGAAAACGACGCCATATTTTTGACGAGCATACCTGGCACGTTGTGTAATCCTTGTAATATTGCAATGAAAATATGGTATATCATATTTATTCAGCACAACAAATCGATAGGGAGTTATGGCAATTTGTTATTTTTCTAGCGGAATGATTTTTAAAAAGCGTAAATACGGTTTTAAATTGAAATGCGACTAAGCCTTGAATAGTTTAAGTAGAAATCGTTACGTGTGTACATTTGCGGATATATCAAATACACGAAACGACGAAGAACAACAATTTGTGTTTAGACAATACTAAAAGCCACATGTTAGTCCTAAGCGTGTGCACGGGTAGGGCTAGGTGGGCTAAGGCTCGACCTGAAATATATTTTAGGGCAGCAAAGTTGGTGTAAACTAGGGAGCCAAAACTGAGAAAAAGGGCGCAAAATCGTGTAATATTAATTTTAAAAAGCATGGCAGCTTTCGTTGGCTACTCGATCTACATTTACTCTAGTCACTTCTCGTCTATGTTTTAGTCCTGTTTAAACGTGTACCCTGCTTTAGAAACATATGTTAAAATTCTATCGGAAATGTGTTCTTTGTCGTTGGCCCTCGAAATGAAAGCGAGCTTAAACGATTTTAAAGAATCTTTCTTCTTGGTCGTTGAAACTTCTAGAGCGCTCTGCTTAACCTCTCTCTTACCTAGCTTTTATGACTTAGTTTGGTCAAACCTAGAGGTGCTATTCCACTTGTCTATTTTCCAAGGATTGGCAAAGGCTTAGAAATATAAACAACAAAAACGTTAATTGTGTTCCAAAATACTTCTATTACTTATTAAGAAACTAAGAAGTTACATATTTACATTTACGAGGGCCAATGGTTTCAACTATACAGGATGTCTCAATTTGCTCGATCAGGCCATTTTTCTCAAAATGTATTTATGCTAGGGTTCTGAAATTTTCAGGGTTTGTTTGTTAGGTATGGAAGGCTTTGGTTACTAAATTTCAGAAAAATCGAACGATTTTGTGTCGTTTTGGAAAATTTATTTTTTCACCGGTAGGTGTCACGCAAAATGTTTCAATGGAAAAGTTGTAGGGCATAGTCGAAAGCGTAAAAATAATTTTGGTTCGGTTGAAAAAGACCTATTTTTCACTGAGTTTGGAGGTCGGGGAAAAACAAGTTGTACTAGCAGGCAATAGCCTTTAACGTAAACAATCGTACATAGTCACAACACACATTTATTTTAGGGAACTTATGCTTTCAGCTATGTAGTTAATATTCAGATCTGCAAAAAGTTATTGTTTAAGAAAATTATTACGTTCAACACCTAATTAGACAAAGTAGACAAAGACGCGTCTTCCATTTCGACGTGGTTACGAGTAAGATCATCAAACAAAGATTTGTAGACCAAAAATTACTCTTATTTTTCTTTTGTTGTTTTTTAACGTGAAATATCAATTGTCCGAGTAGTATTTAAAGCGTTTACAATTCAAAGTTAAAACATTATCTCAGCTTGGCCGATTGGTGTCCAGTATGCCTCTTTACACTCGAGATCAGCGCGCTCATATGCTAGAATTATTTTACGGAGAAGGTCGTCGTAATGCTACTCTAGTAAGTCAGTTATTTAGACGAAGATTTCCCAATTGCAGACCAAGTCATACGACGGTTCTTAGACTTCCCCGACTTCGACAACTGGGGTAATATCAATCCGAGGTTTCGTGGTCGTGGTCTCCAGGACATCGACATGGAAAACACCATACTTGCCTATTTCGTCGCCTATCCTCGAGCGAGCGTCAGGACTGCCAGCTTTGACTTAGGGTTGGATCGAAACTACGTTTGGAGAACACTCAAAAGACACCATTTTCATCCTTATCGAGCGACACTTCACCAAGGACTGCATGATGGTGATAGACAGCGCCGACTCGACTTCTGCAATTGGTTTTGCCTCATGGCTGACGCACACCTGGATTTTCACGATCAACTACTGATGTCCGACGACTGTTCATTCGGAAGAGATGGGCCTTTCAACCGTCAAAACCAACATATGTGGGACTACGAGAATCCACACTGGGGATTTCCTCACCGCCACCAAGTGCAGTTTCGCTTAAATGTGTGGGCTGGTCTGTTAGGTGGCAGAATTATTGGCCCGTTCTTCCTGCCAAATCGTCTGAACGGTCAAAACTACTTGGAGTTCCTTCAAAAGGAAATATCCAACGTGTTGGACGACATTCCTCTGGCCGAGTACAGACGCATCTGGTTCCAGCAAGATGGGGCGCCACCTCACCAATATCGTGACGTGGTTGCATATCTAAACGACGAGTTTCCTGGAAGATGAATCGGAAGAACTGGTCCTGTTCGATGGCCTGCAAGATCTCCTGATCTAACACCACTCGACTTTTTTCTTTGGGGATTCGTAAAGGACTACGTATACCAAACACCTGTGACGAGCGTTGAATATTTACGACAAAGAATCATCGAAGCATGTCGCCGGTTGACTCCAGAAATGGTTCGGGGAGCATTTCGCAATATGCAACATCGTGCATATTTGCGCATTGCATAAGAAGGTGGCATTTTTGAAAACATTTTTGTAGAAGTCATTAAAAAACATTTGTCACTTGGGCTAGTTATTATTTGTTTATTTTTCGAAATCTTATAACTGAAATGCATGTTACCTACAATTCGTTAAAGGCTATTGCCTGCTAGTACAACTTGTTTTTCCCCCGACCTCCAAACTCAGTGAAAAATAGGTCTTTTTCAACCGAACCAAAATTATTTTTACACTTTCGACTATGCCCTACAACTTTTCTTTTGAAACATTTTGCGTGACACCTACCGGTGAAAAATAAATTTTCCAACACGGCACAAAATCGTTCGATTTTTCTGAAATTTAGTAACCAAAGCCTTCCATACCTAACAAATAAACCCTGAAAATTTCAGAACCCTAGCATAAATACATTTTGAGAAAAATGGCCTGATCGAGCATATTGAAACACCCTGTATAACTAATACGAAAACATCAAATTTGAAAGAGGTTTAAGAATTTTTCGTAACACGGACGGCACACGTACACGGAATGAACTACTCAACGTGACATTACCTCCGAACAGCTTTTCTACACTAGCAACAGCGTTGCCAGATTGCCAAAATCTATTTATTATTCCAAAGATTATTTATTATAATTTTCAGTGCAAATTATAGTACCCAAATATTTTGGCGGGAAATTAAAATTTGAAATACAACGTAAGCAGTGTCAAATTAAAAACAAGGTATTATGTTTCAAATTATTTTTATATTTTATATAATTAAACTTATTACCTATTTTACACGCAGTCCTTATGCATATAGGGATTGCGATACATAATCAAACGATACGTTGTAGCGCGTGAGTATGGAATTTTAATATATCACGTCTAATCTTGAATATCCGACTCCACGCTCCAACTAGAATAAACTTCGGGTTTCGCCAGGCTTTCACTATTGGGGCCTGCGATTATATAATTGCTAAAGTAAATATAAAATGGTGTCTAGGGGTATAAAATAATAAAGGAGTATGAAGGTTGCCAAGAAATATTTAATTTTAAAGATAACTGTTAAAATTATTTAAACGGTCTAATGAAATAAAATCCTATTCTATGGTGCACCAAATTCCCTATCATCTAACTTAAAAACTAAAACTACACAAAATTAAACAATATCCATACGTTAACTAATAACTATAACTTAAAACTATTGACAATTTGTGAACGTACCGATGGTGAAACGTTTATAAACTTCGATGTTCTAGCGTCTTTCCTTGACCGGAGTACGATGACTCTCAATTTAAGTGTTTGACCAAATACAACGCGATCGATGCGATCGCGGTACTCGAAGATATCGAAGGTAACGTCCGGCGGATATTTTGCCGCAGAGTTGATGATGATGGCTTAGCACTGGGACTGGTGGTAAAAGGTCCTCACAGTCAATGTGGACGAAAAGAGATGAGTCCTTGTTTGCGAATCGGATCTCTACAACGTTACGCAACGGAACATGGTTTGAACTTGCATATGTTCAACTTCAGTTTGTTTTAGATTTATTCTCTTGAATCAACTGTCTTTACATTCCGATTGTCTTCGATTCCAACGATAATAAAAACTGGGCCTTTTCTTCGTATTCTTTTTTTTTTAAAGATCAAAAACGAACTCCTCTTTTTAAATTTTACGAGTCACGTGTTTTATTTTTCGAGACACGAGTATCTCGCGTTTCAAGCGCGGACAATTTATTTTAAAAATAAACACAAAAATGCTTGGCAACCTCCAATCGAGAATTTAAAGTCAAAATGGGGAAAATTAAGATATTTTGGAAAGTGTGGCAAATTACCGAAAGTACCATAGTCGAACGGGAATCGACGTATCTGGCCAGATATACGTCGATCACCCGATTAAGTTAAAAACCCAAGCTACTGCCTCCAAGCGACCCGCCCTTGGAGACGACTAAATTAGGCCTAACCCAGATGACCATAGAAACTTCGTAAATTATAATTAGTTAATTGAAATGAAATGAATAAATTTTGAAAATGTCCCAAAATTCCACGTTACAACGTCAATCGATTAGAGATAGAATTCCGTCATCGCCATTGTTAATTATTTTTAAATGGGCCGCAAAGAAGTTGATCATTGCCCAATTTAGTGGAACCCCACGTTTCTTTGCTATTCATATTTAAACCAACTTCGAGCTACTATTCCTGAATCGTTTACTTCTTAAAATAAAACGATACGTCAATCGATCGGGAATATTAAACCCTAGCTGCAAGTGCTAACAATTTTGAAATCGAAGTACAAGAAGTTGGTCATTTGTACTTTTCAATGGGGTGCAATCCAAATATCATTGAATTTCAAATTTCCCGCATTTCTCTATGATGGGAACTTTCGAGCGCAAATTTTTGGACAATGTGAATGTTTTTTACTGTGATTATTTACTATGTCAACTGGAGACTTTCTGGAAATACTGGTGCTAATTTTGATACAGGGTGAATGTTTTATATCGGACTGTGATTATATACTATGTTGGGCACTTTTTGCTACATGGGGGATGTTTTCGTAACACATCAGCGGGATTTTGTGTACCGAATTGTCCGTGACATCTTTTGAAAATAAATTCGGTTAATACAAAATTTATGACAGCAAAAATGAAACGTAGGATTCTGATTGTTCAGATTTGGTCAGTCGCGCGCAACATTGGTAGCTCATTTCTATTTGTTCAGCTTTGCTCTCTAGCGCACAGTTCTGGTAGCTCATTTATATTTGTTCAGCTTGCTCACTAGTACCCAACTTTGGTAGCTCATTTCTATTTGTTCAGCTTTGCTCTCTAGCGCACAGTTCTGGTAGCTCATTTATATTTGTTCAGCTTGCTCACTAGTACCCAACTTTGGTAGCTCATTTCTATTTGTTCAGCTTTGCTCTCTAGCGCACAGTTCTGGTAGCTCATTTATATTTGTTCAGCCTGCTCACTAGTACCCAACTTTGGTAGCTCATTTCTATTTGTTCAGCTTCCTCACTAGTACCCAACTTTGGTAGCTCATTTCTATTTGTTCAGCTTTGCTCTCTAGCGCACAGTTCTGGTAGCTCATTTATATTTGTTCAGCTTGCTCACTAGTACCCAACTTTGGTAGCTCATTTATATTTGTTTAGTTTTGCTCACTAGCGAACAGATTTGGTAGCTCACTTATATTTGTTCAGCTTTGGATAGTAGCGGCCAACTTTGGTAGCTCATATATATTTGTTCAGCTTTGCTCACTAGTACCCAACTTTGGTAGCTCATTTTTATTTGTTTAGTTTTGAACAGTAGCGGTCAACTTTGGTAGCTCAATTATATTTGTTTAGTTTTACTCAGTAGAGCACAGATTTGGTAGCGCATTTATATTTGTTTAGTTTTGCTCACTAGAGCACAGATTTGGTAGCTCATTTATATTTGTTCAGGTTTGAACAGTAGCGGCCAACTTTGGTAGCTCAATTATATTTGTTTAGTTTTGCTCACTAGAGCACCGTTTCGATAGCTTATTTATAATTGTTCAGATTTGGACAGTAGCGCTCAACTTTAGTAGCTCTGTTATATTTGTTCAGTTTTGCTCACTAACGCCCAACTTTGATAGCTCATTCTTATCGACCTTAAGTTTGTATCTTTTGTCATATATGTGCTACTTTGGCCAGTTATTTATTTTCCTACAACTTTACCGTTCAAACATGCCATGATTTTGTTTGCAATTTTGGTCGAAAAAGTACAACCTTGGTACGTTTCGTGCAACTTAGATCGGATGTGCACAAATTTAGCCAGTATTTGTATGATGTATGCAGATTTGTTCACTAGCGTGCAAACTTGGAATGGCGTTTTATGAGTGAGGCAATTAGAGCCAGAGATATAAACTCCCGTGTCTCTTAATACCCGCGTCTCTTGACAGCGTGAGGTCAGGGGTTTCGGTCTTGCGGTCACCGGTTATTAGTCCCGTGGTCAAAAACTACGAAGGTTAGCAATCTCAAGACGCCCCAATAACCTGACGGCAGGGGCCACAATGCCACAGGCCAAATTTCGTGTGAATCGGACAATTATATATATATATATATATATAAACATCAGATTTTATATATATAGATTATATATTTATAATAATTATTTGCATTATTATTTCCATACCACTCGTCTGAAGGACCTGCAGACGGCTTCAGTAATCAGTAACTTTACCCAGCTCTTGACCCTTCTTGTCAGAGGTCGCCACTTTCGGAGAAATTGTGTCGAGTCAAGTAAAAACGTGACTCCTCCCCAGCTACGCCCAAATGAAGCAGCCAATTTCTAATGGTTGAATTTATAATGAGCTTAAATCGTCATGGTTTTATTGGTGGAAACGTTGCAGCTTCGATGGGATTCGGTGAATTAAAAGCCAATGAATGATGAAGGAAAGCACTAGTCAAAAACTTTTGACATGTCCAAAAGTGTTACTTGTGACACTTTTGGTGTTCCATAATCGCTATGCGATTAATCAGGGTTGGGACATGTGTAAAGTGTAGAAGAATTGGATAGATTCATTGCCACTTTAATAACAATGGCCTTATCATAATACAGATGGCAATGATAATAAAATTTAAAGTATAAGGAATATACGGAAATGCTTTCGAAACCGAATTTAAAGTATTACCCAATTCAAAAACTAACCTAATTAAATTATTTTGCTCCATTCTCATAAAATATGATTTATTGAAATGGTCAAAATGAATGGTTTGAAATTGGTTCGTCAAGTTTAGGATTTATGAAAACAATAACTAGAGGGTTAATTTAAAAAAAAATATTTGAGCAAAGGAGTTGGTCAGAAGCTTATTTCAAAATACAAACAAGAAACTTCAGGAAAACCTATTAATCCTGAAAATAAAAAAACTTGATAAATCTGTTTTTCCATAAGAGCGGTAGAGGATCTACTCTGTGACATAATTTCACGAACCAAATATAGTAGAAAACTGTAGAATCTAAACTTTTAAATGACTTAAGTTAGAAAAAGTAGACAAAAGGAAGGTAGGAAATTCGGGCACCCCAAGACCTTAAAAAACCATTGGACAAAAAAATGTCTGTCACTTGAGACCTAAACTTTTCAAAACTTACTAATTTCGAAATTTATAAACAATGAATAAATGCGTGGCTCCTAAAAATTGACTACGTAAAAAACAAGGTAGCGGAACACGAACAAGGTTATTTTAATTACTTTTAAGACCAATTAACCGAATTTTTCGAGTTACTGGATTTTGGAAATAAGGTAGCGAAACGCGAACGGTTTGTGGAGTTAGATGGCGCCTGTATCATTTGGTACGAAATTCAAATATCACAAAAGTGCGTAAGTTGAATAATGAGTCCCGCGAATTGACAAAGAACTCTCACTTAAATTGAAAATTTATTAATGCAACGGAATAAGTATTTCAGAAATGATTTATATTAACTAAAAATATATTTTCAAACAAGTCGGTCTAAATTTAAAAAAGTTATGTACATTTTAAGTCGAAAATCTACTAAAATTAGCTGTGCGTGGACCGAAGGGAAGCAGTTGCATTTCAGTTCGTTTTGCGCGGACCGAAGGGAAGCAGTTGCACTTCAGTTCGCTTTGCGCGGACCGAAGAGATGCAGTTGCAATTCAATTTGCTTCGTGTGGACCGCAGGGAAGCAGTTGCACTTCAGTTCACTTTGTATATATATATTCTCGTAACGTTTCGAAAAAAGATGGTAATATGAAATCAACCTCTGGTGTTGGCCATTTTGGACTCATCAGGGTACAATTTCGGGCCATGCAACTCCATAACAGTAATGAGCTACACTAAATAATTTGATAAAGCCTTGCACCTGATGAGAGTAACACTACGAGATAGTTGGATAACTAAATGCAAAATTACGACCGGAAGCCGATAAGTTGGTTAAAATTACTAGTCTTAACACCGAAAATGTACAAATAACTGCCGGAAATAAACACAAATACCAAAACGACGTTGCAGTGTACTTATTCAATAATGCCGCTTACCTATTACCTTCGTATAATGTAGTTGAATTCCAGCAACGGAAAGAAATTTGCATATTTAACGGGAAAACGAAGGCTCACTGCATGGACAAAGAGGTATGCCCGTTCAGTTAGGAAAACGTACATTGTAGACATTTAATAGTGGTTAAGAAAAAGGTCTTTCGATTCAAAATAAAGAGTTTTAAAATACGCGCAATTGCTTATTGAAAAAGATGAAATAACTTTTCAAGTCACCCACGTAAAAACGCGACAGAAGCGGAGAAATGGCACGAGCCACAAAATAAATTTCATTAATAGACTGATGCAGTCAAACTTTTTCCTTGAGCATATGTCTAATTCATTGCGCTGCATTGTTATAAATATTAAGGACCAGGTAAAAATTTTGTCAAATTATAAATAACATAATTGTTAAACTGTCCGAAATTGAAAAAATTTGAATAATGGCTTAACTACAGAAAACGAAAGGCAAATATTATTTCAGTAAAGATAGCAGACACACGCGATCAAACCCAGGAAGTTCAAAGATGTCCCAAAAGAGTGCCTTTCAAATTGGGAAGAGCAAAGTTTTAAATGTTTCCATTAAAACTAAATACGGAGATGTTCTTGGGGCAAATATCGTCGTGGTCATATTTTTTCACGCGGTAGCTATAGCCACCCTTTATAACTTCTCCTTTGCAAAATGGCAAACTGTACTTATGGGTAAGTCTTCTTCGATTGATTTCAGCAGAACTTTTTTCATAAACATTGCAAAAAAGAGAGCTTCAATTAGGGACCCTGTTTTGTTAATTTAATTAACATAATTTTTGAAGGGTAAGGCGAGAAAATGATTTTCGTCTTTTTATGTATTTAAAAATATTGAAGTTACATTAATCTTATACTGTTTAGTCAACAGCGATTTATTTAATTTTATTCATGTATAGAAATTTGCTTTAATCGCATCATTACAAGCCACAAATGAGATTCTTACAGGGCGTTTGCCAATATCATCGAAAACAGTGTAAAGGTAAAAAATCGGGTTCTTTGTCAAGTGGTATTTAATAAGTGCCTTGACTGGCTTGACAAACCTGGATCTCCTAACGAGGCTTTGCAATGCAATCTGAAGACACAATATCCTGAGTATTTTAGTCTCAATTAGAAATGAAACCTGTAATGGTCCAATTAAGTGAGCAACTCATACACATAAGCTATCATATGTGTAAAAGCTACTTTTGTAAGTTTGCCTAGTTTTCAACAAATGATTTGAACACATCCTAAGTTAAATAATAAGCTTCGTTTCTTTATAAAAATGGGTGAACTATAATTATAATTAGACTGCGAGTCTTCATATTGAATTCGCTATATTAAAAATCGTTAGATATTGCTAGAGGTCGGGGATGGTTAACTTTTATTCAATAGATAAAGCTCTCGAAATTATTCGTAAAACGTTTTGATCAAGTAATTTATAATTCTGTATTATCCGATTAAGGTTTTAATAAATTTGTAAAATTAATCGGAAAAACAACGTTTTTTTTCGATAAAAAGCTCAAATTTTACAAATAATTGATGTTTTTTAATCATTTTCCGAAATATTAACCGCGAAATTTCTTTGTTTACATTTTTTTCCGAAAAAAATCAATTTAAACATGGATAATGATTAACCGTTACCGACCTCTAGATAGATATTGCGCGTTCCAGTATGCCCCGTCAATCACGACAAAGACCGGAGAGATCACTTAGCAGAAGCAAAGTTATAAGGTCACACGTATTCACAAACAATAAAATGCGTTTAAGCCTTTTATTCCACAATAAATTTATTATAATTGAACTTGGTGAAAAAAGACCGAACCAAATCTCAGTAGCGGCTCCAGGATTTTTGGGGAGGCAGGCCAACCATTTGGAGGCCCCAACAAAATTATAAAGGCTCCCCTGACCCACCACAATTTTTTCAAATCCGTCCACGTGGATTATTTAATTTTTTTGAAGCAAGTGGTGAAATGTTTAGTTATGAATTTAAACATTACTAAAAACTGAGTGTGTGTTGATCCTCTTTTGTGTACCGATAACACTTAACAAATGAGTGGTTATTTAATTATTTCTACGACTGAAGTCCAGTCTATCAATTTATATTAATTCCTTCGGTACTTCGCATATACATCCCTTACATCAGAACTTACAACTTTCCGAAAATGAATGTACATAGGTACACTAACAATTGTAAGTAAAGTAAGTTTAAGAACCATTAATTTGTAAAGATAAAATTAAAGATACAATTTCTATATAGTAGCGCTCGCGAAAAATTAAAACTAAAAAATAAACTACTATCTAAGAAAAGTTACTCGTACCTTTGAAAGGAATAAAAACAGCAGTGTCGTTAAGCGAATCACTCGCGTTAAATATTGAAAAATTAATAAACAAATATATTATTTCGCCAACAAATTACATACTTTTTTATATTAAATAATTTGGAGGCCCACATATTAAATTTTGGAGGCCCCTTAAGACGACTTTTGGAGGCCCCTACCAAAATTTGAAGTAGGCCCCGGCCTGTTGCTGGCGCCGCTACTGCCAGATCTATGATTCCATTTCCATCAGTCGCCTCAAAATGCAGGCTGTTTCAACTCAGAGCCTTGATTGAATCAAAGTCTGGAGGCGCCAATCCTCAGTTGTTGATCTCGGTTGTTATTCATGCACGATGTTTTCAACAGCGATTATCGTACACTGCCTGGCTGGTCTCGGAGTTACGGCAGGAGCTCATCGACTTTGGTCACACCGCTCTTACAAGGCTCGATTGCCATTACGAATCCTATTGGCGACCTTAAACACCATAGCTGTACAGGTAATTACAAATCAAACCAAACTTTATACTGTCGCCTGAAAACCAAAACCCGTAACTTGTGGTTTCCGCTTTAAAGAGTGGTTTAAATTATATGATGGATTCTGAAAGCAGTCTTCTGTCAAAAATATACATTTTTTTTAAAAAGAATGCGCCTAAATTATCGGCTTCTCTTTTAAATATTTAAATTAGTGTTTTCCAAAAAGTTACGTCGTTTTGATTTTTGACAACGATACTATCTACGTTAATTGTACCTAAGACCCTCACAAAATAAGGGAAATAGTGTGGGCTAGATTTACTAAATAATTTCAATAATTCTAATTTTAATTTCAATGTCTGTTGAGACAGTGGTCAGTTATGGTAACATCCGCATCTACAATTAAAAGAGCAACCATGTTTTTAAATAATTTCTATCCAAAGAGTAGCAATTAAAAAGAAAACAGTTCCATTTACAAATTCTTCTAATGTAACTCCGAACACATAAGAAAACGTCTACTTTTATACCTTACATACATATCCCTATTGGTCGAATATTCAAGAATTGAATGGACTATTTTCAAAAGTTAAAATTATTAAGAAACTTGTATGAGGTGTTCATTTTACATCCGTCTAACGCGTTCACACATACGATTTGCATCGATTCGATCTCGATGAGGCTAGAAGCGTTAAGAATACATGTTCAATTTCAAATTTCGGATTATAGTCAGACAATTACCAGTTCGTTTGTCCGTGCGTATGTATAACGATTTGAAAAATATCTGTTCACGTAAGAAATTTTTTAAACAGAAAATGGAAAGATTATTGCTTCTAGATATGAATTACATCTACTACAAAAATAAACGATTGCTTTTCTTTAAGAAGCACATGGTACGCCAACATCGATGCGGTGATGTCAGGAATCGCTGGGCTGCGAAGTGGTTCATCAGAAGCTATCTGAAACGTTCCGACTGTTCATAGTTATTTTAAGCACTATTGTACTGTACACTTCAAAAATATTATAACGAATGTAATTAAGTCAAAAAAAACTGTGTAAGATAATGGCTACAGTGATCTTGCTCATTAATTTGATGCGCAATTTTGTGAGTAATCTTGGCCTAGAAGTATTTTTGAATGGTGTATACCTTGGTGTTGAGAGTTCACTTTCGTAATCAAGTCGAGGTATACAAGTTTGTTTAGGTACATATTTTCTCTAACAATATGTAAAACCTCGTTTCCCGGGCCTCATTAAAGGAACCTTCACCAACGCTTGCAGTCGAATAGTTGAGGGCATGCGTTTTTAACGTCCTAACATTTTCGGACTATAATCTATGACTCTGAGGTTTTCTTTTGTAAATATTATATTTGATTAAACCCATACTTAAATAAGATTTTTAAGGAGAAATGTGTTCGGTGTTAGAAAAGTTCGGAGTTAACCGTCCTAACCATATATCGCGGTAGAGAGTGTCTTTGTTCGTGTACCTCTGATTATTATACTTATGGATATTTGCAGAGGGATATACACTGGTGGTGCCGAGATCATCGAACACACCACAAATTCGTGGACACCAACGCAGATCCTTACTTGTCTACCAGAGGATTTTTCTTTTCACACATTGGTTGGACTATGATGAAAAAACATCCTGATGTTATCACTCAAGGCAGTAAAGTCAACACCAGCGATTTGGAAGCCGACCCCGTTCTAATGTTTCAGAAAAAGTAAACTGCATGCTTGGTTGAGTTTAAATGATATTTAATGTGACCAGCACCCCTTAAAACGATTCACCCCATTTCAACAAAAATAGTGGTTCCAATTGTCATGTTTCCCAGCCCCATTACACAAAAAACGCTTCTTTTTCATCCAATGTCATTTTCCTGAAAACCACATAAAAATTATGTAATTCATTTTAATTTCTCTACTTTAGATAACAATTTACCATGAAAGTTTCCCTTAGTTATTGAACCCACCTTTTAAGTAAATAACCTCCCATGAAAATGTTTACAGCGCGTGCGAGTCGCCGCTTTCGCATTGGCTTAACGAGAGACGAAACCTAACGTAACTGAACCTATCGTAACAATTGGTCTCGGAACAGATTTAAGGGTAATTCCATGCCAAATCACCCGTTTTCGGAAAAATTTTCCCACGGCACCATGCGCGATTTCGACGTTACTTTACACGTTAGTAATATAGATATTTTTAGTGGGAAATCCAAATTTTTAGCCCAAAATTCAACGTAGTTTTTAAAATATGATTTTTTGAAAAAATGATGTCTAGGGTGTACATTTTCGAAATGCCGAAAATCTTGGTATGTGCGTACGAATAACTCAAAACGTATTCAAGATAGACCCACGAAACTTTTTATACTATAAATATAGGTAACAGCGAGTAACTAGAAAGTACGTAGGGAGTTGAAAATCAAAAAAAGATGGCCACCACTAAAAAGCTGAGATTTTAAGCTACAAAATACGTTATTAAAAAAGTTGTTTATGGGAGACCTAAATTACCAAAAATCAAGATTCAATTTTAAGTTATTTCAACTTGCTACGTTCCAAAACTTCGCACACGTGGCGCGGCAAACTGTAACGTTGGTTTCTAGTTTCTACTCTTAGATATTCCTTGTGTACGGCTTATGTCGTAGGATTATCAGATTATACACAGACGAACTAAAGATTTGGTCTGCTACAAACTTCCAAAATATCGTCTAGTCACAGTATACAGGGTGTTAACTAAAAAACGATACAGAGCCAATTACTCAAAATGTGTTTTATGTAAGAATTTGAAATTTGCAGCTTACATAGAGGGTGCAGGGGAACAAATGACAATGGAAATTTCAATGACCTTGAACCAGGTCTTCAAGGTCATTCAAATTTTATCTCTTAATCGTTAGGATTAAAAGAATGGTTCCAATTAGAAATGTGTTCTACGTTTAATTTTAAGTCTAAACAGCTTCGACCCGATCTAATTTGACTAATGGGAAGCCGATAAATGTTACACCAAAAACCATAAGGTCGTGTGTGGTATTCTAATCAAGACACGACCTTTAAGGGCTTATAAATCGAAAACTACCAGATCTAATGAATCAAAATTGTCGTGAAACTCTAAACTGAGTGGGGGAGTTCGTAAATTGTAACTTGTGATGACCTTGAAACATTAGTTCAAGGTCATTCAAAATTTATCTCGAGAACCATTTTGCAATAAACGAACTTAAGAACTTAAGAATGGTTCCAATTAGAAAAATGCCCGCCAAGGTTTTTTAAGTCAAATTACTTATTACCCGAGGTAAATAAACCAATAACACTCCAAAATAAACGTTAATTAATTTATTTTAAGACGTACTATTTTTATCAACCTTTTTTTAGTTTAAATGTTTTAATCATAAACTAAATAAGTAATTGAAATAAATTTTAAAGTTAGAATTTGGGGTACCGTGAAACGGCTAGTGGCCAAGGCGAGCCTACAGGCAACAAAAACCTCCCAAATACAAAAACCTGAAGAAATGTTCATGTGGTGTACACAAAATGTTAAAAACATCCATTTTAGTTATCTATGAAGAAAAGACGTCGAGAACCACGTGAAGGAATATTCCCTCGACGATAGGTACATTGGAATCAAAACAATTCCTGGTACTCGCTCACACCATGCTTTTATTCCTCAAAATGACAACAACATCAAAATAAAGAGTATCAGAGGACCAATTTTGGAGAAAAGTCGTATTACTTCACAAGACTTAATTTGGGAGGAGTGTATACCTGGTGCATATATTGCGTGTACTTACGACGAAGAATGGTACGTTGGAAAAGTTGTCCAACGTTCTGACGAAGAAAAAGATGTCTTGGTTAGCTTCTTTCGTAGAAAAGTTTTAAAGCTATTTTGGCCAAGAAAGGAAGATATATTCTGGGTACCTTTAAAAAATATAATATCCATTGTAAAACCTAATTCATATTTGGATGGTAATACCTTTGTTCTAAGCCAACTAGAACACACACACATTATGTCAAAAGTAAATAAATAAAACCAATTTGGTTTCCAGTCAAATAACTTAAAATTGAATCTTGATTTTGGTAATTTAGGTCTCCCATAAACAACTTTTTTACTTACGTATTTTGTAGCTTAAAATCTCAGCTTTTTAGCGGTGGCCATCTTTTTGTTATTTTCAACTCCCTACGTACCGTAATTTTGCCGCAATCACTACCATGTTTAGTAGTTTTTCCAAAAAATAGGTCGGTTCACGTAGCTATAACTCAAAAACTAAATTCCTGAGATTTCTTTCAGTGCTATTTTCGTGTTCATTGGGTCCATTTAACATAATATCAACTCTCATATTTATCTCCGATTTAATATTTTGGCGACAACATCATCTTTAGTTTAACTCAACAAACGAAATTTCAGTTAAAATCGCCATTTTCAAATATTTTTTATTAAAAACCTAATTTATATATTTCGGAAAGAAAACTTTCTAGTTACTCACTGTTACCTATATTTATAGTATAAAAAGTTTCGTGGGTCTATCTTGAATACGTTTTGAGTTATTCGTACGCACATACCGAGATTTTCGGCATCTCGAAAATGTACACCCTAGACATCATTTTTTCAAAAAATCATATTTTAAAAACTACGTTGAACTTTGGGCTAAAAATTTGGATTTCCCACTAAAAATATCTATATTTACTAACGTGTAAAGTAACGTCGAAATCGCGCATGGTGCCGTGGGAATGTTTTTCCGAAAACGGGTGATTTGGCATGGAATTACCCTTAAAGGACTAGTTTGCAATGCATTTTTAAACCACCATTGAAAGAAATGATAATAGATGATAACATCATAGGGTCAATACTTTAATATTTTGGATAAAAACATATTGATTGGGAGGAATGGGCAGGCCCGTCTTAAAGGCCTAGGTTTTCTTCTGCCTGTCCCCCTTTAAATTAACTTAGTGGAGCACAAATACCCTGGTGGTAGGCCAACCGCTGAACATGTTGGCATAATTTAAAGGGGGACAGGCAGAAGAAAACCTAGGCCTTTAAGACCTTTTGGGGCCCAGGGCTAAATTATTTTTTAAGACTTTTGCGATGGCCAACGGTCAGCCTTTGTATGTACGTTGTCCAAATTCAACTACACAATAATCAAACCAAAACTTTTAATTTAAATAGTATAACATAGGCCTACTGAAAATAAGATATTTACTGACAGTGACTCGCTGTTAGGATTTATAAATTGTTGGTACCGTATGAAACGCGATGTGGCGATGAGTCAAATTACTTTAGATACATAATATTAAATGAGCATAAATAATATTTCACCAACTGAACTCTTATCTCTAGAATTAAGGCTGTATGGCTGGCCTTTCCGGGGCCCTAACACAGGCGGCGGGCCCTGGGCTGTAGCCCATTTAGCCCATGCCTTAAGACGGCCCTGGGAATGGGTGCGTACTTTAACTAGTTCATACACTCACTAGTATCTACGATTAAAGATCATGGAAAGAGATTATCAAAACTATAAAGTAAAGTCGATAACCTAGATGAACTAAAATTAGATATTGACCTTTTAAAAGAAGGTTATCATCTCCAAAAGTGTCTCAATGAAAAAACCTCCCAAACCTTTGAAAGTAGAATAGAATCGCTTGACATTGAAAATAAAAAGGTCAATATCGTTATCTCTGGTAGACAGGTATTGATGAAGCTGCTACCGAAGGCAGATCCCTACTAGCAACATTACTTAATAACTTTATCAATAACTTATTTGGGGATCATTTATCGATTAAGCCTTTCCAAGTATATCGAAGAGGGCATCGTAAAGAAAATAAGTCCCGAAAAATAGTGGTCAAACTCAACGACCCACAAATCAAAATTGACATACTTAAACAGGGGCATATCTCTCCATCTCAAAAATATATGTCTCTCCAGATTTTACCCCTTCTCGGAAGTAAAGGGAAAATTCATCTCAAACTTTACAATTGAAATTAACAGTGTTAAATATATCTATAACGAATCGACGAACAAAGTTGAAGTAAATGAATAGAACCTTTATAAAAAAAATCTTATCTTTATTGTATTTCCTTAATATTTATGCTATTTTTATAATTAATTTTATAAAATAAGAATTGAGCCTAATTAATGCTAATAAATGCAGTGCAAATCATAATCTCCCCGCACTATATGCTACTGTCACACAACTAAATCTTGATCCTTATATTTACGCCATCACCGAAACATGTCCTTACATATTTAACATATTACTCATTCTGTGGAATGGTTATTGGATTAGTTGGATGCATTGGTTTCTTTTACAAAAGCTATCTTTCAATTACTCCTAGTTTAGAACTTGCTTTTTTAACACTGATATCGAAAGTTATGTTATTAGAAGTATAAAAACGGATGTTCACTACCTTATCATCTAAAGACCTCACTCGGCAAACATAGATACATTTTTTTTCTTATGTTCAAGAAATTATTGTAAAAGTATTCATTTCAAGCGTTAAAAAAGTCATTATTTCAGGCGACTTTAATATTGACTTAATTAATTCATCCAATGAACTTCTAGATTTAATTGCTAATTATAATTTTCATCAAACTATTTTTACCCTAACCAAAAAATCAGGTAGATGCAATAATAATATGTTCGTAAATTTGAAAGCTGAAATCAAAGAGCTTAGTATTGAAATCTCTGATCACTCAGTTCTCTACCTTCATATAAAAAAATTCTGACAGAATTCTTAAAAATATCAAGTTAAGAAATTTCTGTCTTTTTAACATGAAGAGATGTAGGTACAAAATTGCAGAAATAGATTGGTCAAAAATATATGATAACTGTTTTAACTTTAAAAACTTTGCTAATAGCCATATATGAATATCAAATATTAAAACTTGCGCAAAGTTTGCAAAAAGAGTTTGCTTGCGAAAATTAGTATGTTCCCATTTTACAATAGATTTGTTTTATTCAGTCAAAAACATAATTTAATTTCAAAACATCAATTCGGCTTTCAATAATATATTAAATTACCTTGAAAGGAGTGAAATAAGCGTGGGAGTGATCCTTAAGAGGGCGTTCGGGTCTAAATCTCATGTTGCCCTAACTCAGAATTTAGAGGACATGGCCATTCGTGGTATTTCTAACTCTTGGCTAAAGAGCTATCTAACTGAAAGGCAATGCTGTACTGAAACCTGTGATCAATTCTCGAGCTTTAGAACCTTGAATAATGTTCTTCTACAGGGTTCAGTTATCTCGCCTTTGTTATTTAATTTATATATCAACGACCTTAATTGTGTATAGCATTGCCTCTGGTTTGACACTTTATGCCGATGATATGATTCGGACTTATGCCGAAGTAGGTGGGAGATGCTTGTAGCTGCTATTGAAGGAAACTTACTTACTCCTAAAACCAATCAATAATTGGCTTATACAAAATTATTTAATTGTTAACCTTAGCAAAACAGTTTCCATGTTTCTTAGTAATTGTTAAATTTTAAAAAAAGCTGCTACTTCATGACTTAGAAAAAAACTTTATTTTTCTAAGTCATGAAGTAGCAGCTTTTTTAAAATTTAACAATTTATAATAAACCATGGCTAAAAGTTTTAATATTTCTTAGTAATGGTAAAGAGTCTGAGGCTGCTATAGAAATAACTATTGATAATTTCCATCTTACTACAGTTAATTCATGTAGATACTTGGGTGTTATTTTTTACTGCTATTTGAACTGGAATTCACATGTTGACAATTTATGTTCTAATCACTCTTAATTAACGTATGCTCTTTGAATTTGAGGGGATACCTATAATTGTAACTTGTCAAGGTTAACTATATTACAAAAATGAGCTATACGCTCCTTAAACCAAGTTCATTATTCAGAACACACAAAAGATCTGTTCATTAAAAACTAAATTCTAATATCAGATAAATTACTAAAATTTCTTTCAATCATGTTTTTATATATAGATAACCAGGCTCTAAGCAAAATGTTGCAAATAATGGTAAAACAATTATAGCTAGATCCAACAACTTTTTCCAATTATGCAAATTCAAAACCAGCAAAAAATATTCCTTCCTACTTTTTAACGGCATTAAACTTGTCAATCAAGTATTAGTTTTTCTTGGCATTAACGATATCGAATCTAAATTTAAAAAAGCGTAAAAAATATTTGTTGGTGGATTAATTATATTATATTATTATATTCTATTTCAAACTGTTTTATCTGCAAATAATAATTTTATGTATTACCTTGTTTTATTTTTGTTTATGATTCAAACTATATTAGGGCTTACAAGTCAAAATATTGACTTAGCCCTATAACACTGTGAATATACACTTATTATTAGATAAAAAAATAAATTGAAAACAAGCTGGCTAGACAAAATATACCTCTCCTCGGAAGAGTTTCTAATTTTCAGTGGAGCGTAACATGTATCCGTGGTTCTGCAGCGGTAGAACGCTCACCTGCCGTGCAGGAGGGCTCAGGTTCGAATACCGCCCGATACTAACGCAAATTGTAAAAATTTATACTACACCCAATGCAAAAAGTTGACTTTTTTGGAAAAAGCCTTTCCCTAATTCCAAGAAACTGCGAATGCAGTGATTACACTTTGCCCCGAAAATACGTACGCGTTCGCAGCCCATACCGATAGACACAGTGATTGTAAAACCCCTCCTAGGGGTCAAAAAATATTACGTCTCCAACAAATTGGCATTTCTACAAAATCCACAATTTGTTTATTCGTCAATTATCTAGAATCGTCTTTTACATATGCTAATAATTAACGTTTATTTTTGCACAAACAGATACTACAATCGTTTAGTTATTCTGTTTGCTTTGACCCTGCCAACATTGGTGCCCGTTTATCTGTGGAATGAAAACATGTTCCTGGCTTTTGGATTTGTGATTCTTCGATTAATATTCAGTTTACACTGCACCTTTTCCGTCAACAGTTTCGCGCACTTGTGGGGGTCACAGCCCTACGACAAATCTTTCTCGCCCAAGGAGAATCCCATCGTGTCGCTGTTCACCGGGGGAGAAGGGTTCCACAATTTCCACCACGCTTTCCCGTCTGACTACGCCACCAGCGAGTTGGGATTCAAATTCAATGTGTCGACTTATTTTATTGTATTTATGGCTTTTTTAGGTCAGGCGTATGACCTTAAAACAGCCAGCCCTGAAATTGTGAAAAAAAGAGGTTTAAAAACTGCTCAATCATTTGTTAAATATTAGCAGATATATTATCACTTTCAGGCAGAAAACCACAAACAGACACAACACATGTTTAAATTATGTCACTCAATATACAAATGAAAGAGTTGATTAATGTATTAGGGAATTCAGTTAATTTTAAGTTTTATAAATACTTTTGCTGATAGTTTAAATTGAGTTGGTTTTGAAATCTTGTTCATACACTGATTTAAAAATTTTACTTCCTTATAAAAATAAGATTGTAGTTTTTCAACAGTTTTATCTTGTGATGTAGCTAGGTAATTGGTTATGTCTAGTAAATATTTAAGAGTAATAATTTATGTTGTCGGCCACGAGCAAGTGGGGAGAGAGCTTCAGTTTTAAAGAAATACCAGTCGTATTAGGAGATGTTAATCAGAGTGTCAAAATTAAGTGACGTGTTCTTTGGGTCAAATTGAGTCGAAAATGTCTCATGAACATGGGTCCCAAAATGCATTTCTTCCAAGTAATTGGCCCTCAAAAATTGACCTCCAAAACGTCGAGAAACGGGCAAATGTGCAGTTTTTATTATTCCTTAGACCGAATTGTTTCTTTTAACTAAGCATTTGTTTTTTTCCGAAAATGATACGAAAACGATAAAAAAGGTGCGATTTTTTATTAGAATAAGTAGGATAAGTGTGTAAATTACATTTTACATTAAACGAAGGTGTTTCAAAGTCTCAACGTTGTTTAAATGAATGTTTCCAATTTAATTGGGATCTTTTTATCCTTCATATGTCATTTAGCACGTACAAATTAAATTTAATTACAAAAATTTGTTCAAAATGACCGCCTACAAATTATTCTTGAACCCATTCGAAGATTCCAGGCGTGTTACGGATAGTTTCTCAGGCATCAATTATTCGTTGTCGTAGGTCATCAAACCACACCCAAAAATAAATTAAAACGTTTAATTGCTTTTTGTGTTTGCTTTAAAAATTAAATAAAAAATTACTTATTCAATGTTCGTGTAATTTGAGAAATTTTGTAAAGTAGGAATTGTTCGAGTTACCAACAGTTTGTTTAGAGATATTAATTGTAATTTTTTGGCGAAAGATTCTGTCGACTATAAGCATAAGTGGTCGAGTAGATAGTGATTTTAAAATAGATAAACAGTGATTTTAAAATAGATAAATAGTGATTTTAAAATAGATAAATAGTGATTTTAAAATAGATGAATAGTGTTTTTAAAATAGATAAATAGTGATTTTAAAATAGATAAATAGTGATTTTAAAATAGATAAATAGTGATTTAAAAAAATGATTTTAAAATAGATAAATAGTGATTTTAAAATAGATAAATAGTGATTTTAAAATATATAAATAATGATTTTAAAATAGATAAACAGTGATTTTAAAATAGATAAATAGTGATTTCAAAAAATGATTTTAAAATAGATAAATAGTGATTTTAAAATAGATAAATTATGATTTTAAAATAGATAAATAGTGATTTTAAAATAGATAAATAGTGATTTTAAAATAGATCAATAGTGATTTAAAAAAAGATAAATAGTGATTTTAAAATAGATAAATAGTGATTTCAAAATAGATACAAAGTGATTTTAAAATAGATAAATAGTAATTTCAACATAGATAAAAAGTGATTTTAAAATAATTAAACAGTGATTTTAAAAAAGATAAATAATGATTTTAAAATAGATAAATAGTGATTTTGAAAAAGATAAACGGTCATTTTAAAATAGATAAACGGTGATTTTAAAATTGATAAACGGTGATTTTAAAACAGTTAGTTGGTGATTCTAAAAGAGTTAAATGCTGAGTTTGAAATTATTAAAATGTTATTTAAAAATAATAACATTATTTTTGAAATTATTGAATCTTAACTGTACTGATTAAACTAATATTTCAAATATTAAAACAATAACAGAAATGATTATCTCGGGATACTAAAAAGATTAAATCCGCATTTAAAAACAATGACATAGTGATTGAGGTTATAAAATCATAATAATTATGATAATGATTAAATTCGTATTTTTATGAAATTATTGAATCTTAACTGTACTGATTAAACTAATATTTCAAATATTAAATCAATAACAGAAATGATTATCTCGGGATACTAAAAAGATTAAATCCGCATTTAAAAACAACGACATAGTGATTGAGGTTATAAAATCATAATAATTATGATAATGATTAAATTCGTATTTTTATGAAATTATTCGGATAAGACTGATTAATTAATCATTAAGCTGATTAAATGATGGTCAGAAGGCTTAAACCAGGGTTTAAAAAAACCCGTTTTTTTAAACCTAGCCCATTGGGTTTTTTTTGGGGTTTTATTGGGTTTTTTGTTTTTTTACCTAAAATGATACCCTTAATCGATGACTTACTTCATTTTTATTTTTCATTTTCAATTTAACACTACTTATTTCTCGCCCTTATTCTTATCTTTCGTAGACGTAAAGTATCGTCTGCTCCATGTTCTGCTAAATATTGATTGAAAGTTGCAGAAGTTTAAAACTTACTGTTTAGTTAACACTGTTAACTTGCTACTGCTAGATTAGTGTTTACCAAAACACTGGTAATGTATTTTGTGTCAATACGTTTTATAAAAAAGCAATATTTTTGTATTATTATAGAATTTAAAGAATTAAAGTTTAATTCTTTAAATTCTTTAATATAGTTTAATATAGTTTCATTATTAAACTATAAATTTAAACTTTTTTCGTCATTTTTGAAACTTTTTAAGGTGGGTCCAACCCAAAAAAAACCCGCGGGTGTTTTTGGGTGGGTTTTTAAATTCGAACCCTGGTTTAAACTGGGATTTGAAAATGTAAATCTTATTAAAATACTTAAATCCTGATTGAAATTATTAAATCCTGATTGAAATTATTAAATCCTAATTTTATTTAATAAATATACACTGGAATGATCAAATTGTAATAGAAATCATTTCTGATTAGTTGATTTAATAATTATTAAAATGGTTTAATCAAGATTACTTTAAAGCGTCCAGATAAAATTTTAAAACGTCCAGATGAAATTTTAAAACGTCCAGATAAAATTTTAAAACGACCAAGAATTTCATTTTGAGGACGATATTAATCGATATTAGTGTAGGGAGCTGTTGGCTCGATCGCGTGGCATGCAGGGCTTGCCATCACCCTTCTACGCATTGTAACCCGGCCACCCGAATTAATGGCTTCAAAAGTCGCTTGATGACCTAGGTCTAAGGAAGTGCCTTGGGTATTAGCCTAGCTGATTATATATATATAGATATATATATATATATATATTCCATTAAATCAATTTTTCAACGCAGAGCAGCAACGCTTCTATATTTAATCTACGCCTACGGTGTCCACAAAATGTCAGTCGTCAGTCGTTTCAAAGATTTCTTAGTCCCCGTTGGCAATAATTGAATTTCATCTCATTCGGGCTGGTTTCCCAGTAGCCTCACCCTTAAAACGCAAATTATCGTCTCGACCCAACCTTGGCCCACTTTTTACTTTATTTCTATTTGTTTCGATTACGAACAATTTGCATTCGTACGAAATGCCAGCGTTCAAACTTTTGCCTTTGATTTTTCACGGTTATCTTTTACAACGGTTTCCACAATCTCCAATTTCTTAATTTGCATAAGTTTCGAAAATATAGGGCATTGGTAAACAATGGGTATGAAGTCTTGTACAATCTGATTCAATTAAAAACCATCGAACAAAACGATTTATTGTCCTCAAATGTAAAAGACACTGAAGAATGAAGCTATACAAAGTGAATAGATATTTATTTAGTGCATTAAATAAGGAAATTTGACTTGGCTTCTGTATAACTTTTGACACTTCGGGTTCCATTTTTCTCCGTGGGTTTTCTTTAAATCTGTAACGATAAAAATCAAATAATTTTAGATTGTTTTCAGGGTTATTCTTTTAGCAGGTTTTTTTATTTTATTTTTCAAACAATTAATTGTAGAGATGAATCGGACCAGCTAGTCTTAAATTCCGACCCGACCCGACCCTTTTAAAAAATGCAAAATTGAAACCCTACCCGACCCAGCCCGACAAAATTATTTATTTCGAAAACTCGACCCAACCCGACCCGCCAAAATTATTTATTTTGGAAACTCAATCCAAGCAGGCCCGAGGAATTTTTTAAAATTTTAAATCCAACCCGAACTGATCCGATAAAATTAAAACTGTATGTATATAGTATACTCTTGTAATAAATGCTAGAGTGGCCTCCCAGATTCAAATTTTGTCAGTAGATGGCGCTTGGAGCTCTTAATGATTAACACGTGATAATGATTCGATTTCCGAATGTAGAGATTTGCTGTTGCGAATAAAATGGAAACTTGAAGGCCCCATCACTAACATATAAAAAGCCCGACCCGACCTCGACAGTTTTATGTTAAAAGCCCGACCCAACCTGTTGAGTTTTATGTAAAAAGCCCGACCCGACCTGGTCAGTTTTATGTAAAATAAAACCGAACTGGCCCAGCCCGGGAATAAAATTATAAAATTAAACCCGAGTGGACCCGACCCGCCAAAAAATTTGATATCGAAAACCCGACCCGCCCCGAGGCAAGTTATTTTTAGCTTAATCTGAAATTATGGCAAGTTTTTTAGGCTAATCTGAAATTATGCCAAGTTTTTTAGGCTAATCTGAAATTATGGCAAGTTTTTTAGGCTAATCTGAAATTATGGCAAGTTTCTTAGGCTAATCTGAAATTATGGCAGGTTTTTTAGGCTAATCTGAAATTATGGCAAGTTTATAGGCTAATCTGAAATTATGGCAAGTTTTTTAGGCTAATATGAAATTATGGCAAGTTTTTTAGGCTAATCTGAAGTTATGGCAAGTTTTTTAGGCTAATCTGAAACTATGGCAAGTTTTTTAGGCTAATCTGAAATTATGGCAAGTTTTTAGGCTAATCTGAAATTATGGCAAGTTTTTAGGCTAATCTGAAATTATGGCCAGTTTTTTAGGCTAATCTGAAATTATGGCAAGTTTTTAGGCTAATCTGAAACTATGGCAAGTTTTTTAGGCTAATCTGAAGTGATGGCAAGTTTTTTAGGCTAATCTGAAGTTATGGCAAGTTTTTTAGGCTAATCTGAAATTATGGCAAGTTTTTTAGGCTAATCTGAAATTATGGCAAGTTTTTAGGCTAATATGAAATTATGGCAAGTTTTTTAGGCTAATCTGAAATGATGGAAAGTTTTTTAGGCTAATCTGAAATTATGGCAAGTTTTTTAGGCTAATCTGAAATGATGGAAAGTTTTTTAGGCTAATCTGAAATTATGGCAAGTTTTTTAGGCTAATCTGAAATTATGACAAGTTTTTAGGCTAATCTGAAATTATGACAAGTTTTTTAGGCTAATCTGAAATTATGGCAAGTTTTTTTAGGCTAATTTGAAATTGATTCAAATGAAATTAATCGTAATCTGATATTTCTACAGGCTAATTTAAGCTTAATCTGAAATTGTAAAAGGTGAATTTCATCTTAATTTAAAATTGCGATAGGTGAATTTCATCTTAATTTAAAATTGCGATAGGTGAATTTCATCTTAATTTAAAATTGCGATAGGTGAATTTCATCTTAATTTAAAATTGCGATAGGTGAATTTCATCTCAATTTATAATTGCGATAGGTGAGTTACAGTATAAATCTGAAATTGACACAGTTAACTTTTCACTTAATATGAAATTGCAGAGGTGAATACCGTGAATTTCAGCTTAATCTCAAATTGGGATGGTGAATTTCATTTAAATCGGAAATTGAGACAGTCAAATTTCATTTAAATCGGAAATTGAGACAGTCAAATTTCATTTGAATCGGAAATTGAGACAGTCAAATTTCATTTGAATCGGAAATGACAGTTGAATTTCAGCTTAATTTCAAATTGTGATCGGCGAATCTCAGCTTAATTTCAAATTGTGACCGGCGAATCTCAGCTTAATTTCAAATTTTGACCGGTGAATTTCAGCTTAATTTCAAATTTTGACAGGTGAATTTCAGCTTAGTTTCAAATTGTGACAGGTTAATTTCAGCTTAATATCAAATTGTGATCGACGAATTTCAATTGAATCTGAAATTATGAAAGACGAATTTCAACACAATCTGAAATTTTATGCATCATCGTAAGAACTTAATATTACCAAAGTCTCAGGGGATTTTGAATTTTTTTTAGAATATTCTGGATTTTAAACTAAACCTATATTATATGGATCGTGATTTCAAGTTAAGTGTAAATTTGATTTTCTTATGAAACCTTTATTTTGACACCAAAAAGACAGCTTTCACTTTTAAAATAGTGGAGCCTCTCAATTGTATATTTGACTTTTAAATATTTGAAATTTGGTGTACAATGAGCCAGATCAAAAACGTGACTAACAAAATATATATTTTAAAAAATCCACATGAAATTCTAAGAAAACGTTTAACAGAAGTAAGTGATATTATTCTTCCGAGATAAGTATCACTTTCCCTGTTGCTGTTAATGTTACTCAATTGAATCATGTAAATTCCCAGACTGCCGTTGATTTTTTAATATGTTTCAAAATTAAAAATACAAAACTATTACATCGATAAATTATAATTTATTAATAATTAAATATATCTCTGCAATGTAGTTTTTACGTTTTCGTCGCTAAACGCGTTGTTTGCTTATGAGTTTAGTCTGGAAATTCGTGCTCAATCGAAACCTGCGAAATATACTCTAAGCTTCTGCTTTTACTTATAAACTATTGACCTAAATGTTTTTATTTCCCAAAATACGATTATGTTACAGACCCTGCCTTTTTGTGATTTTTTTGGCATTTCTAAATAAAAATACATGTCAAAATCCCAAAAGGCCAGTCTTCATAGGTGGTAATGTAATAAATTAAGAACCAACCAACAAAAATAAAATCGTGACCTATAAAAATAATTGGTTTCTTTCCGCGGTTAATAGGTGGCAGTGAAAACGTTTCGTACTCTAAGTATTTAGCTAGGAAATTAGCTAATGAGAAATATTCGAAGGGAAAGTACTTAGGCGTGGATGGGGATAGCGCGTGATTTTCTGCGGGGCGTGGTAATGCCATTGAGACTTCAAAGAGAAACTGGAATTTTTGTTTGTATTTGGCTTCAAAATGGTCCATTAAAATATTTTTCCAAAAGGTAAACAACTATAGGAAATTTTTTAATCTGTTTTTTATTTTTGTAGTTCCGTTTTGAAAGCCGAAGGTGAATTGATTTGGGTTAAGAGCGTTTTAGCGAGTAAATATCGGTTTTAACGCGTAAGCGCTTAGTGAATTGTTGAATTGTAATGGCCGCGCTCCATTTTCTCGTCCGTTAGACGTATTATAATTGTCTGAACGATCTACGAAGATGATGAAAGCTAGAATGAGAAAAAACGACTTGAGCCATTTTGGGCGGTTGAGCTTGCAATAATGCCTCGATAAGAGTTTGTGCGTTATGAAATGGTACTTAGTTGTTGGCGTTTTATAGATTAATAGTTAATAAACTGGTATCCCCGTGCACGAACACTAAGAAGTGAAAGTAAAAACTCATGTTAAGCAATTCATAGAAAAATAAAAATTAATGTTCAGGGCTTTACAGAGAAAGTAAAAACCCGTGTTGAGGGCTTTATAGTGGAAGTAAAAACCCATGTTCAGCACTTTATAGTGAAAGTAAACCCCGTGTTCAGGGCCTTATAGTGAAAGTAAAAACCCGTGTTCAGGGCCTTATAGTGAAAGTAAACCCCGTGTTCAGGGCTTTATAGTGAAAGTAAAAACCCGTGTTCAGGGCTTTATAGTGAAAGTAAAAACCCGTGTTCAGGGCTTTATAGTGAAAGTAAAAACCCGTGTTCAGGGCTTTATAGTGAAAGTAAAAACCCGTGTTCAGGGCTTTATAGTGAAAGTAAAAACCCGTGTTCAGGGCCTTATAGTGAAAGTAAAAACCCGTGTTCAGGGCCTTATAGTGAAAGTAAAAACCCATGTTCAGCACTTTATAGTGAAAGTAAACCCCGTGTTCAGGGCTTTATAGTGAAAGTAAAAACCCGTGTTCAGGGCTTTATAGTGAAAGTAAAAACCCGTGTTCAGGGCTTTATAGTGAAAGTAAAAACCCGTGTTCAGGGCTTTATAGTGAAAGTAAAAACCCGTGTTCAGGGCCTTATAGTGAAAGTAAAAACCCGTGTTCAGGGCCTTATAGTGAAAGTAAAAACCCGTGTTCAGGGCCTTATAGTGAAAGTAAAAACCCGTGTTCAGGGCCTTATAGTGAAAGTAAACCCCGTGTTCAGGGCTTTATAGTGAAAGTAAAAACCCGTGTTCAGGGCTTTATAGTGAAAGTAAAAACCCGTGTTCAGGGCTTTATAGTTAAAGTAAAAACCCTTGTTCAGCACTTTATAGTGAAAGTAAAAACCCGTGTTCAGGGCTTTATAGTGAAAGTAAAAACCCGTGTTCAGGACTTTATACTGAAAGTAAAAACCCGTGTTCAGGGCTTTATAGTGAAAGTAAAAACCCGTGTTCAGGGCTTTACAGTGAAAGTAAAAACCCGTGTTCAGGGCCTTATAGTGAAAGTAAAAACCCGTGTTCAGGGCTTTATAGTGAAAGTAAAAACCCGTGTTCAGGGCCTTATAGTGAAAGTAAAAACCCGTGTTCAGCGCTTTATAGTTAAAGTAAAAACCCATGTTCAGCACTTTATAGTGAAAGTAAAAACCCGTGTTCAGGGCTTTATAGTGAAAGTAAAAACCCGTGTTCAGGGCTTTATACTGAAAGTAAAAACCCGTGTTCAGGGCTTTATAGTGAAAGTAAAAACCCGTGTTCAGGGCCTTATAGTGAAAGTAAAAACCCGTGTTCAGCGCTTTATAGTTAAAGTAAAAACCCTTGTTCAGCACTTTATAGTGAAAGTAAAAACCCGTGTTCAGGGCTTTATAGTGAAAGTAAAAACCCGTGTTCAGGGCTTTATACTGAAAGTAAAAACCCGTGTTCAGGGCTTTATAGTGAAAGTAAAAACCCGTGTTCAGGGCTTTATAGTGAAAGTAAAAACCCGTGTTCAGGGCCTTATAGTGAAAGTAAAAACCCGTGTTCAGGGCTTTATAGTGAAAGTAAAAACCCGTGTTCAGGGCCTTATAGTGAAAGTAAAAACCCGTGTTCAGCGCTTTATAGTTAAAGTAAAAACCCATGTTCAGCACTTTATAGTGAAAGTAAAAACCCGTGTTCAGGGCTTTATAGTGAAAGTAAAAACCCGTGTTCAGGGCTTTATACTGAAAGTAAAAACCCGTGTTTAGGGCTTTATAGTGAAAGTAAAAACCCGTGTTCAGGGCTTTATAGTGAAAGTAAAAACCCGTGTTCAGGGCTTTACAGTGAAAGTAAAAACCCGTGTTCAGGGCCTTATAGTGAAAGTAAAAACCCGTGTTCAGGGCTTTATAGTGAAAGTAAAAACCCGTGTTCAGGGCCTTATAGTGAAAGTAAAAACCCGTGTTCAGCGCTTTATAGTTAAAGTAAAAACCCATGTTCAGCACTTTATAGTGAAAGTAAAAACCCGTGTTCAGGGCTTTATAGTGAAAGTAAAAACCCGTGTTCAGGGCTTTATACTGAAAGTAAAAACCCGTGTTCAGGGCTTTATAGTGAAAGTAAAAACCCGTGTTCAGGGCCTTATAGTGAAAGTAAAAACCCGTGTTCAGCGCTTTATAGTTAAAGTAAAAACCCTTGTTCAGCACTTTATAGTGAAAGTAAAAACCCGTGTTCAGGGCTTTATAGTGAAAGTAAAAACCCGTGTTCAGGGCTTTATACTGAAAGTAAAAACCCGTGTTCAGGGCTTTATAGTGAAAGTAAAAACCCGTGTTCAGGGCTTTATAGTGAAAGTAAAAACCCGTGTTCAGGGCCTTATAGTGAAAGTAAAAACCCGTGTTCAGGGCTTTATAGTGAAAGTAAAAACCCGTGTTCAGGGCCTTATAGTGAAAGTAAAAACCCGTGTTCAGCGCTTTATAGTTAAAGTAAAAACCCATGTTCAGCACTTTATAGTGAAAGTAAAAACCCGTGTTCAGGGCTTTATAGTGAAAGTAAAAACCCGTGTTCAGGGCTTTATACTGAAAGTAAAAACCCGTGTTTAGGGCTTTATAGTGAAAGTAAAAACCCGTGTTCAGGGCCTTATAGTGAAAGTAAAAACCCGTGTTCAGCGCTTTATAGTTAAAGTAAAAACCCTTGTTCAGCACTTTATAGTGAAAGTAAAAACCCGTGTTCGTGGCTTTATAGTGGAAGTAAAAACCCGTGTTCAGCGCTTTATAGTGAAAGTAAAAACCCATGTTCAGCGCTTTATAGAGAAAGTACAAAGCCGTGTTCAGCGCTTTATAGAGAAAGTACAAAGCCGTGTTCAGCACTTCATAGAGAAAATAAAAACCCGTGTTCAACGCTTTATAGTGAAAGTAAAAACCCATGTTCAGCGCTTTATAGAGAAAGTAGTAAGCCATGTTCAGCGCTTTATAAAGAAACCCAAGTGTAGAACTTCGTAGATAAATTGAAAACCCATGTACATAGCTTCCTAGAGAAAATGAAAACCCATATTGAGCACTTTATAGAGAAACTAAAAATCCTTCTGTTACGTTTTACAGAAAAAAATACACATGGGCCACGTTTCATAGAAAAAAATGTAAACCTCGTGTGATAACACTTAATATAAAAACATAAACCTCGTGTGATAATACTTCATAGAAAAACATAAACCTCGTGTGATAACACTTCATAGATAAAACAAAAACCTCGTGTGATAACACTTGATAGAAAAACAAAAACCTCGTGTGATAACACTTCATAGAGAAAACATAAACCTCGTGTGAAAGCATTTCATAGAAAATATAAACACCCACGTGCGACAACGTCTATGAATTTTCATAGAAAGTAGAACTAGTTTTTTTAATAAATGTGGAATTGTTGTGTCCGTGGCAAACTTGTTTCTGGGCGCACTTGATCGAGATATTGACTAATAAGGGCGCGACATGTCCTTTGAAGCGTATCTGATATCATCGAAGCTCCGGGCAAGATTATTTACAACCCGATTATTTCTGAAAACTATCTCGCATCAACAGGTTGGGTCAGATTATTTCGAAACTTTAATTAGAAATAATCAACTATTTTAAACATCAATAAAAATAAAATTGGACTTAATTGGGATTTTGAATATGATTAGCACATATCAAAATTGGTCATGATTTCTCTCACTGGCCGGTTTCTGTATCGGAGAATTTCCACGCGCAACTTTTTGAATGTCAAGATTTGGGTGTATTTCGAACTAATTCATTCGTGTCGAAACGTAATACGATTTACCGCTTTGTCCTTTATAAATCCGTTTTGAATACAATAATTTCATAAATTTTTCGTTTTCTGTTTCGAAAATAGAAGTGTGTTTCGTCACTCGCATTACGGCCATTTCCATTCTAGTCAATTGGAAAATTCTATGCCCTCAGCTATGAATAAATTAAAGGTTGTTTTTTTACGGATAAATTTATTTTTATATAAAAATTGAATTAATTTGAATAGGTTTTTTTCAAGGATACCAAGGGATTAATTTTATTTATAAAATCTGAAATGTAGATTGGAGGTAAAATAAGTTCAAGACCATGACCCCTGATTCAGAACAAATACTTCTTGATCTAAAACTATTCAAATAAAATTTTATTTGGTGTTGGTGAATTTAGATTATTGATCATTAATTTTTAAAACATTTAACGAATTATTAAACTCAAAACTCTTAATTTGATTGAAATATTTAGAAATATTTTTTTATTTATCGGGAAAATGTGATATTTTTTCCACGTCTAAAAGGCGCTTAAATAAACCCCTGCTGACTGTCTTGCCCCCCTGTTGAAAAATGCTGCCAGATCTATGCATATAAAATTATCAGCTTTGGCAGTATAACGAGTAACCAAAGATAAACCGGTTATATGTCCAGTCGCAGCAGCACAAACTCTCTAATCGGCTATGAATGATCTTTTATTTAAAGGGCTATTTAAAAATAATGAATTTGAGTTTTTGAAATATTAAATATCCCGGTTTATTAAAATGACCGTTTTTAAATTTTCGGAGTACTTAATTAAGAAAGCATTTAAATTTAATTTATAGATAAGTTAATTTTTATTGACTTTCAACGTGAATATTTTAATTAGGCCGCCTAAAGTAGTAATTTCAAAAATATCAATACTTTATTAAGAAATATTTTAAATTTTAATTTTAATTAAGTTAATTTTGATGAAAGTTGTAAGTGAATATTCTAATTAATCCGTAAAATGTAGTAATTTCAAAAACTACTTATTTAAGAAATCATTTAAATCTAACTTACATTTAAGTTAATTTTGATTGACTTTAAACGTGAAAATTTTATTTGAGCCGAAAAAAGTAGTAATTTCCAAAATATTAAAACTTAATTACAAAATCATTTAAATTTAATTTTGATTGACGTGAAACTTGAAAATTTTATTTAAGTCGTTTAAAGGAACTTGTATCTAGTTTATTAAAATATAATTACCCAATAAAGAAAACAATCTTTATCATACTTAAACATCCGCAACCAGCTGCGAGCTACTTACAAAAACCAGTAACCCGCATCCTAGAAAATCAACTCTATTCCAAAAGTAAACACAGACGTTACTTTGATGTAATTTAAGATGGTTATTTATCAAACAACACTTTCGGCGTCAACAAAGCGGGTTGCCACTGACGGGGTAATCACGCTTCGGCGCCTCCATAAACAACCACTTAATAGCAATTACAGTGTTACGCGTTCCGCTATAACCAGTCAGGCGCTTAAACGCTCAAATAGCAGCCTACTGTATGTCAATAAAGCAAAATAATCTGGGTCTAGGACGGAAATGTAATTCAGTCTGGCTCAATTAATTTTCGTAACTTATCAAATCATTAAAAGACTCATCCCGGCCAATGTGGTTTGAAAGACCTCTCCTTGACCAAGGAACCCAGTTCCGGCGGCACCTACGGTACGGTGCACCTCTATATTCTTCTTAAACGTGAGTCAGGTGTCCATCACGAATCGACTCTCTGCCATTATTCAAACCGGAATGAAGCCCGTTTTTTATTCTCTTTTTAATCTTGAGAAGACCTATTGTTCGACTTGAATTACCGGAATGTTTTAGACGTGAGCGTCTGGGAAGCTATTAAATATTAGCCAAGTGACTATCAGTGTTGGAAAGAAGATGTAGTTTATTGGTCCCAAACTGTTCATTGCTAGGGTCCGTGTTTATATTTCGTTAACCAATTTATTAATCGCTAAGATCAGTTTATTAATTTCGTGTACCAATCTATTAGTCGCTGTGATCAGTTTATTAACTTGATGTACCAATTTATTAATCGCTGTGATCAGTCTGTTAATTTCGTGCACCAATTTATTAATCGCTGTGATCAGTCTATTACTTTCGTGTACCAATTTATTAATCGCAGTGATCAGTCTATTAAATTCGTGCACCAATTTATTAATATTGGTCACAAGTTTATTAGTTTTGTTGACAAATTTTATTTTATTTTTATTTTTATTTTTTTAAAATAGAGCTAATACCCAAGGCACCACCTTCGACCTCATAAGCAATGTTGCTTGTGCGTGATCAAGTAACAGGTGGCCGGGTTACAATGCGTAGGAGGGTGGTGGCAAGCAATGGTTATGTTATTAATTTTGTTGATCAATTTATTAATCGTTGTGACCAGTTTATTAATTTAGTTGACACATTTTATTAATCGCAGTGGCCATATTATTAATTTTGTTGATCAATTTATTAATTGTTGTGACCAGTTTATTAATATCGTCGACCAATTTTATTGATTACTGTGACTAGTTCATTAATTTAGTTGATAAATTTTATTTATCGCAGTGGTCAGATTATTAAATTAGTTGGCCAACTAATCAATCCTTGTGACCATTTTATTAATTTAGTTGGCAAATTATTCAATCGTTGTGACCATTTTATTAATTTAGTTGGCAAATTAATCAATCTTTGTGACCATTTCATTAATTTAGTTGGCAAATTAATCGATCATTGTGACCATTTTATTAATTTATTTGGTAAATTAATCAATCGTTGTGACCATTTTATTAATTCGTGGACTCTTTTATTAATTTTGGTTGCCAGTTGATAATTACAGACATAAGTGGTCATTGTGCTCTAGTAGTCCGATAATCATTTAAAAAATTGTTATTTCGATGACTGGTCAAGAGTGTTCTAAAAACTTGTAGAAATATATGCATGTTTTGGGAAGAGTGGCTTTTCCCGTAAAAAAAATCGCCGCATTTCAACAAGATATACCATAAAAAATGACCACCAGATTTCGTATTTCCAAATATTTCTAATAGACAAGTTGTAGTTGAGTGTTATTGTACACAACAAAACTACGCGTTTTCAAAAGGTGCCTTAACATATTTTATATTTCCTTTGGATTTCTAGATTTTGTATGTTTGTATATTTATTGAGATATCATCCCATATTCCTCCAAAATTTCCAAAAATTCCTAAATGTTTCCGATATTTCTAAAATGTTTCCGATATTTCTAAAATATTTCCGATATTTCTAAAATATTTCCGATCTGTCTCAAATATTTCCGATATTTCTAAAATATTTCCGATATTTCTTAAATATTTCCGATATTTCTAAAATATTTCCGATCTGTCTCAAATATTTCCGATATTTCTAAAATATTTCCGATATTTCTAAAATATTTCCGATATTTCTAAAATATTTCCGATATTTCTAAAATATTTCCGATATTTCTAAAATATTTCCGATATTTCTAAAATATTTCCGATCTTTCTCGAATATTTCCGATATTTCTAAAATATTTCCGATATTTCTAAAATATTTCCGATATTTCTCAAATATTTCCGATATTTCTCAAATATTTCCGATATTTCTCAAGTGTTTCCGATATTTCTCAAATATTTCCGATATTTTCCAAATATAATAATAATAATAATAATCAGCTACGCACCACCTTAGGCCTAAGTCATACAGCGACTTTTAAAGCCATTAATTCAGGTGGCCGGGTTACAATGCGTAGGAGGGTGGTGGCAAGAACTTCATGCCACGCGAGCCAACAGCTCCCTACACTAACTATTACCGTTAATAATTCTCAGTATTTCCAATATTTCCCAAAATTTTCGATAAAGCCAATATTTCTCGGGGAGTTTTTTTTAAAATTTCCAATATTTCCCCTATTATCTCGAAATTTCCAAAATTTCCCTGATTTTCTCAAGATTACCAATATTTCCCCGATTTTCTCGAATTTTTCGAGATTTCCCATATTTCTTTTTTCCAGCATTTCTTGGGAATTTCTAGATTTCCATAAATAATTGATTCGATTTTTCGCTACAGCAGATTTCTGAAATAGCTAGCCCCTGTGGAGTTGCCTTCATGGCTGTACAAGATAATTAAATTTAAGTGCTACGCGTAACACCAAGATTAAGCCTTGAGCCTTGACTTTTGAAGTGTTTATTGGGCAGGCGTAGCGCGCTTAACGCGCGAGTGGCGGTTTGAAAATGTTGGTCACTTTGTAGTTTCCTTCTGCCAGGATCCGGTTTCTCAAATGATTTTGAAGAAGCTCGGCTAACATGTTATTATCTTCAACGAACACCTTTTATAGTTTCTTTAAACCTTCTTTATTAAACGGTTTGGAGGAATCCTTGGCCGTTTTCACGCTTTTAAACGTTTTACGATTGTTAAAAGGTGCTTAAATGGAATTATTTCTGAAGTAAAAGAATTCGTGTCTCTGAAGAAGATTTGACTGGGTTCCGAATACAAACCAGGTCAAATTAAAGCTAAGATTACGTGCTTTTATTAAATGACTATTGTACCATTGAAATGCGGTGGGAAATGTTTTAGATAGATACTATTATATGCTATTGTATACAGTTCTTATTGGATAATAACTGTTATGAACTGTTACGCAATTTATCTTAATAGTAAGAAGCTACTTGAGAGCCGAAATGAAGCAAATACCAGAATCACAATTTGGGACAAGCAATTTTTTTAAACTAATAATGATAATATTCTGGTAATGTAAATATACTAAAATTAATTAAAAATATATATATAAAAATAAGTAGTTAATCAGTTTGATACAAGAACGAAGTCCCTTTGCGCTCAGGTATCAAAAAGTAAATGTATTTCCCAGGTGATTTGATTGATAAATAAAATTAATCAGGATATTGAAATTGTCCGTTATTGCATACACCTATAATTATGTTCCCGTAAGTGTGTCAGTTAGTTGAAATAATTACATTTAACTACGTGGAGAATGAGTCGAGTGACGTAGATTTGACGTCATGCCCGAAACGATAAGCGCGTCATGCTTGGATTATACCCAATTGGGAAACCAATTATCACTCCCGGCGGACGATGACGACGATGCAAAGAGAGCTTATTGGGCCTAAAGACTTGACTGAAGAACCCCCGAAATTTGTGGTTATACTAGAAATGGCCGCCAGTCATGATTTACCACGCGGAAGATATGGATCTGACTCACTAATGTGAAATTATAATCGAATGTTTATATGGGAAATGTATCATTTTAAATGGGCATCATTTTCCTATAAGCAAAAGTAACATAATTCTAATAAGGATGACAATTTGCAAAAGTTATTATTGAACTGATTTTCATAGCTATTATGGAATCAAGCATGAGCTCCCTATTGTCCAATGCGATATATTTTACTACAGAGGACGATAATATACTACTAAGTTCATTTGAAAGTCCAACTCGCAGCAGGACTAGAGTGTCAGTGTGGTACAAAAGGCTCTTCGGTTTCCCCTTCCCATAAAAACTTGTAGAGGTTAACGGTAAATAATGAGTGTAGGGAGCTGTTGGCTCGCCTGGCATGAAGGACTTACCACCACACTCCTACGCAATATAGCCTGGCCCATGGCAAAACCACCACGATCGTAATTTTGAGATATTTGACTTTTTCAAAACCTAAGTTATAAGATTTTAACATGGTTTTTAATGCGAAAATTATAAAATCCAAAACCATTTTTTAAGTCATAAATAGTTAAATATTTATGACTTTTACCTGAAACTTTTACAGTACTTTTGTACATGCCTTAGTAAAACTGATGCGTAAAAATCTAATTTTTCAAAAATTTGGTGGTTATAAGGTTTTGCCATGGGGCAGCCGACCGGTTTAAAGGCATTAAAAGTCACTTGATGACTTGGGCCTGAGGTGGTGCCTTGGGTATTAGACTAGCTGATTATTATTTTTGTTATTCCGTTACTTATGCTATAGCCAATGATCATATTTATAATTGAACAATAGCAACCCACCATTTCAGTCTTCGTAGATGGGTTCGTACCCCTTGAGCATGTAGGTGGGTCCGTAGTTAAAATGTACCCTTTCCAGGGGCCTTTGGATAAATCCCAAGGGAGAAGACTCCAACAAGTATCCGACGGGTGGCCTGATGCCCAATGGGTTGGGGCTTTTGGGTTTCCCACCGTAGTAGTTTTCGTAGTCACGTGGTCTGTCGCTGGGTTTGTTGCTGTAGATGGACGTGTAGATGATGTTGGATTCGGGGTTCAACAAATACGTTACTTGGCAGCTCGCCGTCCACAAGCACAACAATAACAGGAATAGACTGACCTGTTGGAATCAAAAAAGTATTATTATTTCGTTAACTTTGTAAAACTCTTGCTCTGGCTGGTTTAGTTTCAACAAAGACTGTGAAAGGTTTCATAGTCTTTGGTTTCAAATCCAATTCATTTGACCCTTCACTACCACTCGGACTATGGTATCGATAGTTTAGTTCACATGCTCTAGTGTATTTCTAGTGTAAAACCCTCTACTATAATGAATAGTTCATTTTTCGAAATTTCTGCGTAATTATAGCCAAGGCTTATATATTATTTTGTTCTAATTTCTTTTAGAGATACTGTAATTTCCGAATTTTGTTTTTAATTGAACACTACTTTATATAACTCTTATAGTTCATTAGTAGCCAAGACTTCAAATTTAACAGAATTAAATATGCGAAACATTTTTTTAAGCGGTGAAAGGATATTTAAGAAAATCGCCATTTTGCATGTAAAATTTTTCGTGCAGCACAAGTGTAATTCTTTTCTAATATACTTCCAGTGTAGGTATTTTTGTGCTACACTTTGCGGCAATATTTTGTTTTCGTGTAACACTAGCTGAAAGTACTGTACTGCACTAGTTCCCATTAGGTGCCAATTCAAAATTTATGATATTGTTTTAATACAGTTAAATAATATTTTATAATTTTCATTTTGGTCAATAGTTGTTTTTTGAAATAAATTCCGTAGAATTCCTTTAATGTGCTAATCAAATTCAGTAGTTGTGACTCGTGAAGTAAGAAATAATAAAATTTTAAAGGGTTTGTATGTCAACTAAAATATAAACTGGAAAATCTATATACAAATTTACAAAGCTCGATTTGGTCGAGTTACTTGCTTATTATTTTGATTCCGGTCAATGGAATACCTCATTTAATTGCGTGTATTATATTTAGCATTATTGTAATGATATCGATAATAATAATAGTCAACGTATCAAAGACTGATATTAATCCGAGGAAAACCCTCGATTCGCCCCAAAGATTTCACCTGATTTTATACAACTGCTGCCTTTCAAGTCCTCAAAGTTACTATTAGATGGATAGTTCGAAGAAATTATCGTTAAAAATTTCCCCCAAACATAAATTTCCCAATTTTTTGGATGTCATCCATTCCGTGATAATTTTCTGGCCATAATTAACCCACATTATTGTGGAATTTGCCTTAATGTCAAATTCCTTTGGAATTTATGTAAAAAATCGCTAATTCCTTATAGCAAATGTTTATTTATTTATACTCTTCGGGAGTAGTGAATAGAAAATGTTTTATCGAAAAAACTATCCCAATTCCAAAATTCCAGAGACATTTTTAAATTTATTAGCGTATTTCTATTTATTAGAAAGTGACAAATCATAAATATTAATTTTTGTTTATTTTAAGCTATACAGTTCCCTTATTTTAAAGAAATTATTTATTTATTTATTTATTCAATATTAAAATAAATTTTGTAACGCGGTGTCTTAAAATATTTTGGTATGTTTTTTTCCTTTCAAAGTGAAAAACGTGTTCTTCATTTGAAGGGAGAATTTCTGTATATACTTATTCGTTTTTTAATTTATGTTATTTGAATATATGCCAAAATATTCCGAGACATATGCAATTAAAGTAATTATTAAAATATTCGATAATGAACCTTTACGTCTTATGGGTTACAGATATATTTAATATACTTCATAATTTAATATAATCTGATGTTTAAAATCGTAATTAAAAAATTACTTATGACCACCTTTAAATATAATTTTCGAGTACTAACTAACCCATAAATAATTATAAAAAATATTTTAATTATGAATTACTGATTTTGCTTAATATTGGACGTTAAATATTGCAAACGCATTTAAGTTTTATTTTAAGAAACGTTGTTAAAGATATTAAATATTAATGGAATAACTTAACATAAAACATCGATGTGAAATCCAAATTTGAAATAAGTACGAACTTTTATTGAAATTCTAAAATTAAAATACCCAATCAAGATATTATAAAATATGCTAATTGAAATTAAATTAACATTTAAATTTCTTTTACATTTAGTTTTCGGGTAATTAAAAATAAACGGAAATCAGTCAAAATAAAAGGTAAAATATAAATTCCACAATGAATAAATAAAATATGAATTAATTTTATATGAAATTTAAAAAAAAATTAAACAGCAAATTCAGTTACAATATTGCATGTTAAATAAAATCAAATGGATATTTCAATTTTGTTTGGCATTTAGTTTAGTTAAATCTAACAAATAGAAAATTAAGATTTTAAATAAAACGAAATTAAGATGTTAAATAAATGAAATTAAAATTTTAAATGATATTACGATATGAAATAAAATAAAATTAAGACGGTAAATAAATGAAAATAAGACGTTAAATAAAATAAAATTAAGAAGTTAAATAAAATAAAATTAAGACGTTAAATAAAATGAAATTAAGATGTTAAATAAATAAAATAAAGATATGAAATAAAATAAAATAAAATAAAGATATGAAAAAAAATTAAGTTATGAAATAAAATAAAATAAAATTAAGACGTTAAATAAAAGGATATTAAGAGGTTAAAAAATTAAGATGTTAATTAAAATGAAATTAAGTCGTTAAATAAAATAAAATGAAGACGTTAAATAATATAAAATTAAAACGTTAAATAAAATAAAATTAAGACGTTAAATAAAATAAAATTAAGACGTTAAATAAAATAAAATTAAGAAGTTAAATAAAATAAAATTAAGAAGTTAAATAAAATAAAATTAAGACGTTAAATAAAATAAAATGAAGACGTTAAATAATATAAAATTAAGACGTTAAATAAAATAAAATTAAGAATTTAAATAATATAAAATTAAGACGTTAAATAAAATAAAATTAAGACGTTAAATAAAATAAAATAAAATAAAATAAAATAAAATTAAGACGTTAATAAAATAAAATTAAGACGTTTAATAAAATAAAATTAAGACGTTAAATAAAATAAAATTAAGACATTAAATAAAATAAAATTAAGACGTTAAATATAAAAAATAATAATTTAATTTTTAATTTCATAAAATGTATTTCCATAAAAACTAAAAGATCAATTAATAAAATCAGAAAATCTATCAATAAATTCCTTACTTGAGTCATCTTGAGAAGAGAAAAATTAATTGCAGAGGTAGAGGATGTAAGTAAATGCGACTTGCTCTCGATTCGCCGTTATTGGAACGAGCTTTCCGCGAGACTGTTTAGAAAGTCAAAGTGAGAGATAGTTTTAAAGAGGGGGACCGAACTGTATTCGGCCTCGGACGGGGGCTCGTTCGAAAATATGACACAACAAATTAGGCGAAACTTGGCGGTTCGGTTGGCCCCCCTTGAACCATACTGGCGACTAGCACCACCAAAAACTATTTCTCGAAATCGTGTATCCCACGTAAACCGGCCCCCTTACCTTACCTTTTTGCTATTTTAATTTCAGTTTCGATTGTCTTGCCCTCCCCCTCTCGCGGGTATTGTATTCTGATTCGGTGGAAATTGAAGGAAATACCCACCATCGAAACGTCGTAACTAGACCTATCTCGGTGCCAAAGTATCCTAACTCGAACTTCTTGGATTTCAAATCAGAAAATTAGCCCAATTGCTCATGATATATAAAGATTTTTCGTTATTTTAAACTATTGACACCGATTTCGTGGAAAAAATGAAAGGCTGTATTTAGGTATCTTAGTGTTAATTACGAAGAATATTTAACTTACCAATTACACCGAATTTGGTGCAATTCGATTTTTTTTTCATATTTAATTTGAAAATTCGGTTTTTTTAAATTTTATTTTGTTTGGAAAATGGGATTTTCTTACATTATGTTTTTTGTTGGAAAATTCAATTATTTTCTAATTAATTTTTTAATTAGATTTTAATTTTCAAAAATTAGATTTTTTGAAAAGTTATTTTTTTTTGGAAAATTAGATTTTTATTTTGGAAAATTTGATTTTAAATCAATTAATCAAATAGTGTTACTTCTAATATTTGAGCTTCCTTATAAATTTATTTAAAACTCTAATTTGAGTTTTGTCGGTTAAAATTAAATTTGTGTTGCAATTTAATAATTGGGCCATAAATAACATCATACGATATAATAAGTTAAGAACTTAGCTAGAACCATTTCAATAATGACTACACATTTTTGGTACGACTCTAGACGAAGTCGATAAGCCTAATCGGTTATCTTGACCTCGTCGTCATAGTGAGCGCGCGCAGTAAGTCATTCCGAGGCGTAGGCAATTTCTTTTAAGTGGCGCATTTCTCTAGCTAGAGGCGCTTATCATTTAGGGAATGACGTCTACTCTGTGTCACTCCGCACTTAGCTATAAGCAATTATTACGACTAGCTGACATACTTATGGAATGTAATTATATACTTATGATACTGATACCACAAAAACGTAAATTTAAAGCACAAAAATCTTCTAAAGAAAACCTCAGCATGATAATGTTTTATTTTATTTTAGAAATTGCAGTGGGCTTTAAATAATTATTATTACCGTTAAACTAAGTAGATTTTTACCCTATTGGCTAAGCGAAGAATAATTAATTAATTAATTAATTATCAAAATTTTAAAATAAAAATATGAGAGCGGTATATTTGATGACTATAGAGAAATATCGGCGTGACGTAAGTCGACGTCACCCATGTTTTTTCCTACAGATAGAAAACTGCCCCCAAAATGGCGGCCACAGCCATACAGAGCGATTTTCCTCTAAAATCGGAGCTAATATCCTTTAGTGAAATTGGAAACCATTTGTAGTTTTATAATTTGAACCAGAAAGATACGTTATAAAACATTTGTGAGATAAAATAAAATAATATTTAAATTAATATAATAAAATTAATAAGTTATGTAAAAGTTCAAATTATTTTTTGTTTAATTTAAGAAGCTATGTAAAAGATAAAATTATTTGTTTGTTAAATTTAAGAAGTTATGTAAAAGACAAAATTTAAGAAGCTATGTAAAAGACAAAATTATTTGTTTGTTAAAGTTAAGAAGCTACGTAAAAGATAAAATTAATTTTTTGTTAAATTTAAGAAGCTATATAAAGATAAAATTATTTTTTTGTTAAATTTAAGAAGCTATATAAAAATAAAATTAGTTTTTTGTTAAATTTAAGAAGCTATATAAAGATGAAATTAATTTTTTGTTAAATTTAAGAAGCTACGTAAAAGATAAAATACATTTTTTGTTAAATTTCAGAAGCTGTGTAAAGATAAAATTATTTGTTTGTTAAATTTAAGAAGCTATATAAAATAAAAATAATTATTTTTTAAATTTAAGAAGCTACGTAAAAGATAAAATAAATTTTTTGTTAAATTTAAGAAGCTACGTAAAAGATAAAATACATTTTTTGTTAAATTTAAGAAGCTATATAAAAATAAAAATAATTATTTTTTAAATTTAAGAAGCTACGTAAAAGATAAAATAAATTTTTTGTTAAATTTAAGAAGCTACGTAAAAGATAAAATAAATTTTTTGTTAAATTTAAGAAGCTATGTAAAACAGAGTAGACTATCAAATTTCATGTTTCCAAAATTTATTTCGTAGTTTCGTTTGAGAAAACAAGTTTCCTAAAGTCACCACCGCAGCGCTGGCGTCAGGTGTTCATCCTTGCTAATTTATCTCCCTATTGAATGTATGCCCCTTATTTCTTTATCTAATCTTAATTTATTCCCTTTCGTTTTTAATACGCTTTTCGTTTCTTTCCGTCCAGATCGGAGTTGCCATGTTGTGGCACTGGAGCGGCCAATTTAACCGTAGAATGGAAAAACCCACGCATTTAAATATAGCGTTGAATCGTTTCACGCGCAGTGATGAATTATCTTCTAGTGCTGGAGATTTAAATATTTTACCTATTGAAGTAAAGCGAGCAGGTTTTGAAGGTATCTTATTGCCAGTATTAAAGAGGTGATAAGTGACATCATATTTCTATTGTTTATAATCTAATACCGTGGGTTTTTTCTGGCACTTCAAAAAGTTAACGATGTAGTAAAAAGGCAAAAAATACTATCATGAGTAAATTAAACAAGAAGTAAATTAAACAAGAAATAAATGAAACGAGAAGTAAATGAATCGAGAAGTAAATGAAACGAGAAGTAAATGAAACGAGAAGTAAATGAAACGAGAAATAACTGATGCCAGAAGTTAATGAAATTGGAAGTAAATGAAATGAGAAGAAAATGAGACAAGAAGTAAATGAAACGAGAAGTAAATGAAATGTGAAGTAAATGAAGCCAGAAGTAAATGAGACAGAAGTAAATGAAACGTTAAGTAAATGTAATCCAAGTAAATGAAGCCGGAAGTAAATGAAACCAGAAGTAATAGAACCCAAAATTAAATGAAATTCGAAGCAAATGAAACCAGAAGTAAATAAAACGAGAAGTAAATGAAACCAAAAGTAAATGCAACGAGAAGTAAATGAAACCAAAAGTCAAGGAAACCAAAAGTAAATGAAATGTGAAGTAAATGAAGCCAGAAGTAAATGATATCAGAAGTAAATGATATCAAAAGTAAATGAGGTCATAAGTAATAGATTCCAGAAGTAAGTGAAACCAGAAATAAATGAATACAGAAGTAAATGAAATCCAAAGAAAATGAAATTAGAAGCAACTGAAACGAGAAGTAAATGAAACGGGAAGTAAATGAAACGAGACCTAAATGAAACGAGAAGTAAATGATATCAAAAGTAAATGAGATCAGAAGTAAAAGATTCCAGAAGTAAGTGAAACCAGAAATAAATGAATACAGAAGTAAATGAAATCCAAAGAAAATGAAATTAGAAGCAACTGAAACGAGAAGTAAATGAAATGTGAAGTAAATGAAGCCAGAAGTATATGAGGTGAGAAGTAAAAGAAACGAAAAATAAATGAAACGATAAGTAAATGTAATCAGAAGTAAATGAAACGAGAAGTAAATGAAACAGAAGTAAATGAAACGAGAAGTAAATGAAACAAGAAGTAAATGAAAAGAAAAGTAAATGAAACGATAAGTAAATGTAATCAGAAGTAAATGAAACGAGAAGTAAATGAAACAGAAGTAAATGAAACGAGAAGTAAATGAAACAAGAAGTAAATGAAAAGAAAAGTAAATGAAAAGAAAAATAAATGAAACGAGAAGTAAATGAAACAAGAAGTAAATGAAAAGAAAAGTAACTGAAAAGAAAAGTAAATGAAACGAGAAGTAAATGAAACGAGAAATAACTGATGCCAGAAGTTAATGAAATTAGAAGTAAATGAAATGAGAAGAAAATGAGACAAGAAGTAAATGAAACGAGAAGTAAATGAAATGTGAAGTAAATGAAGCCAGAAGTAAATGAGACAGAAGTAAATGAAACGTTAAGTAAATGTAATCAAAGTAAATGAAGCCGGAAGTAAATGAAACCAGAAGTAATAGAACCCAAAATTAAATGAAATTCGAAGCAAATGAAACCAGAAGTAAATAAAACGAGAAGTAAATGAAACCAAAAGTAAATGCAACGAGAAGTAAATGAAACCAAAAGTCAAGGAAACCAAAAGTAAATGAAATGTGAAGTAAATGAAGCCAGAAGTAAATGATATCAAAAGTAAATGAGGTCATAAGTAATAGATTCCAGAAGTAAGTGAAACCAGAAATAAATGAATACAGAAGTAAATGAAATCCAAAGAAAATGAAATTAGAAGCAACTGAAACGAGAAGTAAATGAAATGGGAAGTAAATGAAACGAGACGTAAATGAAACGAGAAGTAAATGATATCAAAAGTAAATGAGACCAGAAGTAAAAGATTCCAGAAGTAAGTGAAACCAGAAATAAATGAATACAGAAGTAAATGAAATCCAAAGAAAATGAAATTAGAAGCAACTGAAACGAGAAGTAAATGAAACGGGAAGTAAATGAAACGAGACGTAAATGAAACGAGAAGTAAATGATATCAAAAGTAAATGAGACCAGAAGTAAAAGATTCCAGAAGTAAGTGAAACCAGAAATAAATGAATACAGAAGTAAATGAAATCCAAAGAAAATGAAATTAGAAGCAACTGAAACGAGAAGTAAATGAAATGTGAAGTAAATGAAGCCAGAAGTATATGAGGTGAGAAGTAAAAGAAACGAAAAATAAATGAAACGATAAGTAAATGTAATCAGAAGTAAATGAAACGAGAAGTAAATGAAACAGAAGTAAATGAAACGAGAAGTAAATGAAACAAGAAGTAAATGAAAAGAAAAGTAAATGAAAAGAAAAGTAAATGAAACGATAAGTAAATGTAATCAGAAGTAAATGAAATGAGAAGTAAATGAAACAGAAGTAAATGAAACGAGAAGTAAATGAAACAAGAAGTAAATGAAAAGAAAAGTAAATGAAACCAAAAGTAAATGCAACGAGAAGTAAATGAAACCAAAAGTCAAGGAAACCAAAAGTAAATGAAATGGGAAGTAAATGAAGCCAGAAAAAAATGATATCAAAAGTAAATGAGGTCATAAGTAATAGATTCCAGAAGTAAGTGAAACCAAAAGAAAATGAAATTAGAAGTAAATGAAGCCAGAAGTAAATGATATCAAAAGTAAATGAAACCAGAAATAAATGAATACAGAAGTAAATGAAATCCAAAGAAAATGAAATTAGAAGCAACTGAAACGAGAAGTAAATGAAACGAGAAGTAAATGAAACGAGACGTAAATGAAACGAGAAGTAAATGAAACGAGACGTAAATGAAACGAGAAGTAAATGTAATCAGAAGTAAATGAAACGAGAAGTAAATGAAACAAGAAGTAAATGAAACGATAAGTAAATGAAACCACAAGTAAAGGAAACGAGACGTAAATGAAACGAGAAGTAAATGAAACGAGAAGTAAATGAAACGAGAAGCAAATGAAGCCTGAAGTAAATGAAACTAAAAGTATATAATATAATTCTTCGAGATACGTATTCATCCTGCTAAGTTAATTCGCTTGAGACATGTACCTTCGCCGGCTCCCGGTGATTATCCAAAACACGTTAGGGGTAAAAAAATTGTTATGCTTCAAATATATTGATTTTCTAATACTATTTCATCGAGAAAATATGGTTAATTTATAGAAAAATTTCCTACGTGATGTAATTTTTACATTTTACACCTATAAGCATCCGCGACTTGATGGGAAATTATCGCACAGTGGAATCCGCGACGAACTTGCTAAGGAGCACGTTTCGTTGAAATGGCCAAATGGATTATCCTTAGTAAATACACAGTTTTCGAAATGAGCGTTTGAAATAAAGAGATTCTTTTATGGTTCTTGATCTTGGGATTAAAGCTTGAGCTGGAATGAGGTTAGGCTTTTACTTGGGCAACAACGTCGAGAATCGACGCGATATTTTATCAAAAGTAAATAGAGAAAACAGAAAGTCTGTAATTTTATTATAACTCCCAATTTGTGAATGGTTTCAATGTGAGATGACCCTAATGGGCTCTAACCAATCAAAAGACTCATAAATGCTGGAAATTGAGAATATGGAATTTCTGGAAAGTAGTAACAGGCGATACTAACGACCCTGGCGGGATTTTTCCTAAGTTCAGTATACTTATATATCTTGTTTCTTGCACGAACTGGTATCATACCGCTAAATGGGTAGGCAACGTGAGAGGAGATAAAAGTAGTTTATCAGGTTACAAGGCTTTATGACCCCTTCGAATTAGACACTTTCAGCTATTTACTTTTGATTGTCTTAGACCTTTCGAATATTTTTCTCGTTGACGTTCGCCGTTGCAGCAGTAGTATAAAATTCCAATTCCCAATTGGCAGATATACGATACCAGTAGGTGGCTGGCGCGCCTCAAGTGAGTAATTACGGAAGCTAGAGTTAATCTCCCTTCTAGAGAACACACTACGAGTAGATGTCAAACCTAGTTGACCCGGTTTGACATAAGTATGGATTGAAATTGGCTCCTTTTGCTAGTCAGGCTAATCCGATAACCGACCAACCGGGAATATATTGTCTAGTAACCCTACTTTGGTTACTTAGGGCCTGGCCTAAAAGAAAAAGGACCAAATGGCCCGAAAACTGAAAGACATTTGTGTTTGTTAAATCGAATCTGACATCCAGAGGAACAATTCACTCGAGAAATGAGAGTATTATTCACGACGCCATCATAGAAATATTATGTTCCATAAGTGTGATAGCTAGTCGAAATAACTATTGATGGCATACGAAAAAAGATAAGCGCCTCTAGTGAGAAAAATACGCAACTTAAGGCACACTTAGTTTAAATTCCACCTAAAATATTTGATCTCTCAGTTCAAAAATAACTGACACACTTATGTAAAAGATCATCATATACTTATGATAAAAAATATCCAAAATATCTTTAAACTATTATTCAAACTATTTTATTTCATAAATCATAAATGCTTATCGACGATCTCTTATAAATTTAATTTGAATCATATTTTTGAATAAATGATTTTAGACTTTTTCTTATCTTTTATGTAAATATATATTTTTTTAAATAATTTTATAATAACATAATTTAATTAGTTTTGTTGAGAGTTCGGTGTTTGCTAATTTTATCTAATATCAACTTTTTTAAATGCTAATTTAATAAATAATACTAGTTTTATGTTTGAGTAATTGTCTTGAGTCATCTCTATAGACTTGGCGCTTTGCTACTAACAAGTAAGTTGAATTAATTTGAACACATATGTACTATACAAGGAAGCCACTAGGTGGCGATAGTTTAAACTTGACATTTGAAAAATGTGATAATTCATTTACTTCTGATACCACTTAGAGAAAGCAAAATTTCGTTGAAAATATATATTTTATACGTGTTCTTAAATTTTTAATTAACCAATTGACATATTTTAAATTTCTGTCTTTACCAGAAGAGGTCGTTTAAACAATCATTCGCGGACACACTTTTCTAACAATTACATCAGCAGTAGCTATTTTATTTTACCCAAAAAATAGTATACCAATACTAACATAGATGGCAGCAACGTATCCATAAAAACGAAGTACAATTTTATTTGAGATGTAAACCATGTAATTATTCAAATAACCTTGAGACAAACTCTTACTCAGACCACGGGAAAATACGGAACGGTTCGGTTTGTAAATCAAAGAATATACATTCATAAAATAATTGCAACTCTTAATATTTTGATTCGATTGCTTCCTGGTGGGGAAACTATGCGAATATCAGGAATTATGTAATTTTTGGATAAAATTCACTGGCGTTTGGTTTTTGAAATAATAATTATTTTTTGTGATAAAACTATGATATGTATTATGGAATTTGTTCAGAGCATTTTATTTATTACCTATTCAGTTATTTGTTAAATATTTAACTTCAGGAACAACATATTTTTAAGAGAATAGTGTAAGAGCAATTAGATGTGGTTTGTTCAAATTTGATTTGATTTATTCTAGTTACGTAACAACTGTTTACCTCTCCGAGGGGACAAAGTCCCCTAGGAGGGGTTATACAACCACCGTGTCTGTCTGTGGGTCTGTCTGTCAGGCCTGCGAACGCGTTCGCATTTCGGTGCCAAGTGTATTTACTGCGTTCGCAGTTTCTCAAAGGGTTGGCAAAACCACCGTGTGACGGTGAGCGTTGACGGATTCATTTGCGGTTTGGTTTGGATGGTGTTTTTTCGCTCTCCGTCGTGACGGTTTGGTGTATTACGTTTTTGTAATGTTTATGCGTAGGTTGTGAGTGTTGAACTTGTTGTGTTTGTGTTCTGTTGGTTGTGCATGTTGAGTCTGTTGTGTTGATATGGGCGTTTTCTCTCCAACTTCTTCTTAATGACTTTGGAACGGACCAAATGCTGAGTGTAATGCTACCTCTCAACGTCTAATGGCAGGGTTTCCACCAGTTGTACACGGTATTCGTCTTAGTATCAATTTGCGATCGCATCGGGCGGGATTTGATCCCGAGACCTCCTGCTTGACAGGCGGACGTTCTACCACAGAACCACCGACACTTGTTACGCCTTATTGAAAATTAGACCTTCAGCTTTATCGGAAGCGTATTTAATAGAGTACGAAATTTTGGTTTAATTGAAATAGAATTGAAATTGAAATTATTGCATCGAAGAAATTCTAATTTAGCGTTTCTCTATTGATTAAAAACAAATGCGCCACCCAGGTTTCGAACCCAGACCATTCGGCTTGGCAGTCGAGCGCTCTACCACAGAACCACCGATAGCTGCTTAGGTTCACTGAAATTAAGACACGCATCGTAAGCATAATAGGTAATCAAGTCTATTTTTATTAATGAATTTATGAAGGCCTAATCTGGTTTTTTTAAAGGTTAAATCTTGTTTTAGCGCAGTCAGAAGAGATAAGAGGGTTAAAGGGTAGACCCTGTGGGTGGTCCACTTTGTTAGTTTTTTTGTTATTTATTTACGGGTATTATTAACGACCTATATATAGTTGTGTTAATTCAAAGGAGATAATTTAACGTTAATTGCTTTAAGAGCTGGCGGTTAGTCAAGTGGCTCTCTGTGCTTTGTTGATGGTAAGGTTTTTGTTTCTTGTAAATATATTTGGTGTGGATATTTGGATATCTACGATTTCTAACGCAGTCAATGATTTCCTGGGTGTGCGAGTCATTATATGATATTGGAAATTGGACGGCATTGGTCTTTTTCATGCGGTATGTGTCACAACGTCAACTGGAAGTCTACGAGCGTTGAAATAAAATGAGCGTTAAAGATGCGGCAAGTATTTCGTAAGCGAGAAAAATACAAATACCATCTGTAGATATTTCTTTCATTAAAATTTGCTTAGTATCATATTCAACTGATAAACATGTACTGTAAAAAGGGTTAAATTCAATTGTGCATTGTTTTAGTAAATCTAACTCGCTGTTGTAACTACTTAATTTATAATATTCTGAATAAATTAAACTCGATTGTTTCGTCTCAATTATTTAAATCAAAATTAAAATTTTATACCGGGCAGGGTTTGAACCGAGAATACGTTTTTCGTAAATAACTGTGAATTGCGGAGATATCTTTGGGGGTCGTGTCGAGAAATTAATACCACTAGGGACCATTCTTCCGAGGAGAGGTATATTTAGGCTTGCCAACTTGTTTAGTTTTAAATTGTTTCATTTGTGACCGAATTATGAATTAGTTAATTAAAGATAATGTTTCGAAGCTTGCAGGCACCTATCACTCTCTACTGGTTAAAGATAAAACCTCATCTGGTGGCAAAAAACTCAACTGAACATTCACAGGGTTTGCCTTAAGATAAATTTTAGGAACTCTATTTATAATTTAGTTTGCTAAGATTTAATTTGTATCACAATTAGCCAAATTTAACATCATTATTTTCCATAAAATCAGTGATTGAGCATTTGTTTCTATGTTGCGTATTTTTCTCGCTAGAGGCGCTTACCTTTTTTTCGGATGACATAAATTCTACGTAACTCCACACTCAGCTGTTAGAAATTCCTCTAGCTGACATATAATCAGTGGCGTAGCCAGTGGGGGGACACAGGCGGCACACCTCCCCCCCGAAACGTATGGTCGTACGTACAAAATTTTTATTTTTTTACTTTTTTTCAATGGTGTGCCTCCCCCCGAAACAAAATCCTGGCTACGCCACTGAACATAATTATATACTAATGAAAACCTCTCTTGATTTAGCGCAACACTTCTTGAACTATCCTACATTCTTTGTGCTATAAGTAACATAATAAAAATTAGTATGACAATTAGAAAAATTATTTAGTTATTTAGTTCCGAGAAAAGCCCCCTAGTGTCTAACTATGGCCGAATATAAATATACTACTACCAAGGACTATTATATACTACTTAATTAGGTGCAAATTCAATTTGGGTCTGTATGAGAGAGTTATTATCGAAAAATGGTTCCATAAGTCAATTGGCATTAAAACAATACGAAAAGTTATACTTTTGGTGTTATGTTACTTATGCTTGTACCATCCCTATAAGTTAATCACCGCCATAGAACTAATACTAACGGCGATTTCTTCCAAGAAAACTGTTTCTACCGCCACCTATTGATATTAGTAAGTACTATAAACATTTAGTTTACTATAACTTTTTAAAATGATTAAATTAAAACAGTAAAAGCCTCTAGTAAATAATTCGAGATTTAAAATTAACTTAAGATAAGTTAAATTATTTATTTTTTTATTTTTAAATAACATAAATGTCACTACCAAAAATTACCGTTCCGGCAACTTCCGGGTGACCTCTCCATTATGACCTCTGTGACTCTGTCATCCGGTAGTCTGCTAAAAACTTGAAAGTTTCGCGAGTCGTGCTTTGTTTTGGCTGAACATTAACTTAATAATTGAATGGCTTGTACTTGGTTTAGATTTATTATTCCCCAAACTGCTACTTATGGCAACATCTCCAACAGTTGGTTTCAATTTTATAGTCGACTTCAGTAGTTTAGCTTCTTCACAAAAAAACTCATCAGTTCATTTACATAGGGCCTTGGAAACTACAAACTTAGGACGCCGCCATATTGGTTTGGTTTTCGTTTAAAAGGTACTCAAAGCGGGGCGCTGGTGTTGCAAAACCCCTTTTGCGAGTTTCACCCCCTTTTTTCAATTGTACAAATTCCTCTCGCACAGGGGCGCTAATACGTAACGGCGGCAAGTTCGGAAGAAATCGCCGTTAGTATTAGTTCTATGGCGGTGATTAACTTATAGGATTATTTTTCTTATGCTTGTACTTAAAGGTGCTGTGTTGGATTGAAAGAAAACTGGAAACTACATTGACTTCTTAGTATTAGAATTATGGAAAATTCTTAGGAATTCTTATTTTTCAGTGGTGAAAATCGATAGTATTAAAATAAATATATTCAAGGAATTTAGAAAGAAATGCATTTTTCATAAAATAATATTTTTATTGGCAACTAAATTTCAACATTAAAAAAATTTGCATATTCAACGTGCGCAGTTGTTAATCTTCCTGTTGAATATGCAAGTTATTCGGCAATATTTTTTGGCATGTCCACTAGAGTCAGAGAGTGAGTTTATCCGCGATAACCTCCAAACCCACGACCGTATCCTCCGAAACCTAAAAAGAACGTTTACAATAGTTAGTAATGATTAGTAAATAACAAATTAATTTTACTCTTACCTCTTCCACCACCGTATCCTCCGCGTCCGTATCCACCGTAGCCTCCAAATCGGCCTCCACCGTATCCACCACCGTATCCACCCCCGTAGCCTTTAAACCAATTAAATAATTAATTTAGTAAGGGTTTATTAATTCAATAAATTCATTATTAGTTTAAAATGCAATTAATTGGGTATTAATTTTATTACTTTATTAATTATGTTTTAATTTTATTACTTTTTTAACTATGTTTTAATTTTATTACTTTTTTAACTATGTTTTAATTTTACTACTTTTTTAACTGTTTTAATTTTATTACTTTTTTAACTATGTTTTAATTTTATTACTTTTTAACTATGTTTTAATTTTATTACTTTTTTAACTATGTTTTAATTTTATTAATAGATTGATAGTTTAGTAATATAGTTAATGAATATTTTAATTATTTAATTACTGAATAGTTTAATTATTTAATTAATGAATAGTTTATTTATTTAATTACTGAATAGTTTAATTATTTAATTAGTGAAGAGTTTAATTATTTAATTAGTGAATAGTTTAATTATTTAATTAGTGAATAGTTTAATTATTTAATTACTGAATAGTTTAATTATTTAATTAGTGAATAGTTTAATTATTTAATTAAATGAATAGTTTCATAATTGAGTTAATGAACAGTTTCATAATTGAGTTAATGAACAGTTTATTAATTTATTTATTTAAGGAACAATTTATTATTTTATTTATTTAATGAATGGTGTATTAATTTAATTAATAAATGGTTTATTAATTTTATTACTAAATAATTTCATAATTTAATTAATTAAAAGTTTCATTAATTATTTATTGGACAATTTAATTAATTAAAAGTTTCATTATTTATTTATTGGACAATTTAATTTATTAAAAGTTTCATTATTTATTTATTGGAGAATTTATTGATTCAATAAATGAATAGTTTCCTAATTTAATGAAAGAAACAGTTAATGAATTAAATGAATGTACCTCGTCCATAGCCTCCGTAACCTCCGTATCCAAACTGGGCAGCGGCGACTCCCAAAATGACCAAAACGAGGAGAGCGAGAAGCTGAAAGAAATACATAAATTTCATTTCGCTGCCTAGACTGCTACACCCGAATAGCGGTGTCTGAATAGCCAATTTCCCCTTCTTTAGTTGTCAAATATTCCACTAGATGGCGCTTTATATTAAACTCTAGAACAGTGGACCAGGGGAGCACACCGTTTAAACAAATCAAAAAAACAACTTTCTTTACACCAGGTAGTCAGCAATCGACTGCAGCGACACCCAAATGCAATCAAATTAATCGTCATTTACTAATTCAGCGGGTTATGAGCGTGGGTCACTACGCGACTATATGTAAATTGAAAAGGCTAATTTTAGGAAAGTAAATTATCTTAGATTACCGTTACATGGTATAATAACTTGTCTATGTTTATAAATAAGGAAATATATCAAATAAAGACAATTTTGTACTAAAAGCATTAATTATGAAGGACATAATTAGCAAAATGAAATTAGTCAAGTTAACTGATAAAAAATAGTCGATTAAATTTTGCAGTTTGCAAATAAGTAAATTCCTATTTGATATTTTATAAATCAAATAATTTTTAGCGTTTCTAGTCATTTTTTAAAGATGGTTAAATTTAAATGAAATTGAGAGCGGTTTATTCCTAGTACTATAGATAAGCGTGAAAAAGATATCTACATCTGATCACGTGTAAAGCGGGATATACGAAGAGAATACGAATGCCAAAACTATACTAACTAAAATAATTTTCTGGTAATTTTTGCACCGAAACAGTCAGCTTTTAGATAATTTCTGTTCCTAAAAATCCACTTGGTCACAATTTTTGCATATAACATTTAGCTTTTGATTAGTTTCTGTACTTAACATTACGCTTACTGATAATGTCTTCATCTAATATTCAGCTTTATAATCATTTTTGTATCTCAGCTTTTAGATAATTTCTGCATATAACTCTCAGATTTTTGATTATTTTAATTTCTGCATATAACTCTCAGATTTTTGATAATTTTAATTTCTGCATATAACTCTCAGATTTTTGATAATTTATGCACCTAAATATTAACACTTTGATAGTTTCTACACCTAAAAATTAGTAGTGCAGTCTACAACCAGTATTTAGCCATGAAGAGCCCAGTGGCGTATCTAAGGACCTGCAGTACCCCCGGGACGGCGGGTGGGGCCCATGACATTTTCACAAACTAGGGGGTTCATTCGTTTTAATTAATATTTTTAGATTTATTTAACATTTTTAAATAAGGGCCCTTTTGATATCCTGCATTACGCTACTGCAAGTGCCCTACTTTACAAAGAACCGACGAGCGAGGAAAGCAGAATGATTTCAAATGAGTAGAAATGTCTTCAAACGCGTCAACGAAACATAAAATAGCGAATCTCAGCGCAATATCAAGCAAATAATCGTACGAAGAACTCACCACGGCTTTCGACATGATGCGATGGGCAGAGTAACAGAGATTAAATCCTAGTCAGAGAACGAAGAGTTTACGGAAGATTCTGATATTGAAATGCTGTTCGTGGCTCTCCTTATATACAATCCCAGTGTCCAGGGGTCCGGAAAGAAAAAAAGGTAAAAACCAACGGGCAATCGTACTGGTTAGAATCACATTAGAGGCCATAATTTATTCCACTTTCTCCACCTCTTCTTATTTTTCTATACGAGTGGACTTAAAGGGGGGGTGTATTACGGGCTGGTTGCCTCATCGTCCACAATTACTTCCTCCCCCCCTCTTGTGTAAAGAAATCTGAAAAGCTCCAATGCCCGCCTAGCTCGCATCCCCCCTTTCGAGTTGATCACGGGTTATAACTTTACGACAAGTATTATAAAATCATTTTTTATCGGAATCCGAAATTGACCTTGGCGTTTGTTCGAGTGAAATTCGGCGGAAGGCCCCGGAAAAGCTCTCGACCAGAAGACTTCTTGCGGACTGGGAATTTTCCTGCCTCAAAAACAGAGACCTTCAACGATAAACCGGGTGTTATTCGCGGAAATTAAAACGGGTGCCCCTCGAAAATTCCCCCAAAAGATTTTCTACATTTTTATATTAATTTTTTACTAAAAACGTTTCATCTTACGGATGAAATACTGTTGGGATAAATTACCTATTTTCACCGTTAATTATGTGAAATGGTGATTTGTTTACCGTAAGTTTAGTGTAAACGATCAATTGTAACCGTGAATTAATTAAAAAGTGTAATTTTGTACCTTTAGTTTAGTTTAAATGACCAATTGTTACCGTTAATTAATTAAAAAGTGTAATTTTGTACCGTTAGTTGAGTGTAAATGAACTATTTTGACCGTTAGTTGAGTGCTATTGACCTATTTTCACAGATAGCAGAATGTAAATGACCTATTGCACCGTGATTTAATTAAAAAGTGTAATTTTGTACCGTTAGTTGAATGTAAATGACCCATTTTCACCGTTTATTAAATGTTTAGTGTAAATGCATTTTCCACATTAAATCGTTATTTAAGTAAAATTGGTGTATCTGTAATTAACTAAGTGATATGGCGATTATCTACAGATAATTGTATAAATTTTTAATTTATTTAATTAGAAATTAGGTAAAATTATATTTCAATCAACTAAATAATCATAAAATTAAATCATGTTTCGTTAATTGTATCAAAGGATAAAAAGGTAGACGATACACTCCATATAAGTTTTAATCAGGATAAGTTCGCTCAGAATTATTATAATAATATATTAAATGAAATAAATGAAATTTAATAATAGCACATATACGATTAAAATGTCAATTGGAACAATAATTTATACAAAAACTTCATAAATAAATTTGAAAAACAACTTTTGTGTTTTGCATTAATCGTATTTTTATTCGTCGACGATAGATAATATTTGAATAAATATGTTATTTAAATGTTTTCCTTGAACAAAACATTAAAATTGATGAATGTATAACTTTTTATAAACATTTTCTTAACAAATAAAATTAAAAAATATCTTCCAAATAAAAATAATAAAGCATATAAATATGAACGAATGAATGAATTAATATTATTCCATTGTTTAGTTCATTAAAACAAGAGTGTCTTTATTTCAACTTCAGGATAATTTTCGATTTCTAGCGTTTCTCTTATGGTCGAAGAATAAGCTCCACCCCCTAAAAGTAATGAAATCAGCCCAGTCTGTCATTGCATTGGTTCTCTAAAACTGACGTTTATCCATCCCCTTATACTAACAATTGTTAGTATTTATAACTTTTATCATGTGCAAGTTTTTATGGAATTCACGTTATCATCTTTACCAAAACGATACTAAAGTGGAGCTAATATTTTCTTTAGATAAATAAATATTGATGGTAAAATTATCCACTCTGAGGTCGATGTTACCAGAAGTAAATGAACCAAAGTTATCGAAATAGCGCTCAGAATTGGAGGGCGTTTTCCTTATGAAAATGAGGAGATAATCGAGTCAAATAAAAGTTAATTTCCATCTCCGTCTTTTGACGCGCTAAATTGCTAATTGTGTGTGCGGACTATCTAGTACAGGTATTGACTAAATTAAAACCATGGAAACAACTGTTGTACAATAAAAATTACAGTGGTTTCCATGGTTTTGATTTAGGCGATAAATTGCACTTAGGAATTGTGGGTATAGCTATGTATAAAAAAATTTCATAAAAGCAAAGACGTTTTTTTTGGCCTAGGAGCGCGTAAATTTGAAATTCGATGTCAAAATGTAACTTTAAGGAAAACACCTCCCACATGGGGAGTATATCAGCTAGATAGCTTCAGTTCATTTACTTTTGGTGTTACCTAATAAATGGTTTGCAGTTTAATCATTTCTACTTGAATGAAAGTTGTCCTTGGTTCTTGATCATTAAATTCAGATTTAATCAGAACTCTCCTTTTAAAAATGAAGATTTGTTATTAAAAGGTTATACCTAGCCCCTAGCCATAAAAACCAAATATATTAAAAATCATAAATTATCAAAATGTTGGAACAGGTGTATTCAAACATCCGGTACTTTTTTTCCTGGCGATCTTATGCAAGGCGTCATTTTGTGGAATAATTTTAATAAATTATATTATCTAAACGAGAAATTCGGAATTTCGCCAAAAGTAAAAATTCCCTTCTTCTGAAATGAAGTTCCAATTTTGGGGGAAGTTCCCGATTGTATCTCGCGGCGTAATAGAAAAGTTGCCAAAGGTGACGCGCATTTCTTAATGGCGCTACTGCGGCGTGTTTCATCTCATTATTCGGAGACTGGCTACCGTCATTGAAAATTCGAGAAAATCGGTTTTGCGGGGATTTCGGTTTTTAACCTGCAGAAGGAAAGTGTTTTTTTTTCTCGTACGGATCTTCTTGAATTGTCAATAATGTGTTTCGTGTGGTGCGAGTTTTGGAAATGCAATCGTAGTAAGGGTTGCTATGACAAAAGGCTGCTGTTTAGGTTTTTTGTTATAGATTTTACTTATGTATCGACAGATATCACGATTTTACTTATGTATCTACAGATATCACGGTTTTACTTATGTATCTACAGATATCACGGTTTTACTTATGTATCTACAGATATCACGGTTTTACTTATGTATCTACAGATATCACGGTTTTACTTATGTATCGACAGATATCACGATTTTACTTATGTATCTACAGATATCACGGTTTTACTTATGTATCGACAGATATCACGATTTTACTTATGTATTGACAGATATCACGATTTTACTTATGTATCGACAAATATCACGGTTTTACTTATGTATCGACAGATATCACGATTTTACCTATGTATCGACAGATATCACGATTTTACTTATGTATCGACAGATATCACGATTTTCCTTATGTATCGACAGATATCACGATTTTACTTATGTATCGACAGATATCACGATTTTACTTATGTATCGACAGATATCACGATTTTACTTAAGTAACGACAGATATCACGATTTTACTTATGTATCGACAGATATCACGATTTTACTTATGTATTGACAGATATCACGATTTTCCTTATGTATCGACAGATATCACGATTTTACTTATGTATCGACAGATATCACGATTTTACTTATGTATCTACAGATATCACGGTTTTACTTATGTATCGACAGATATCACGATTTTACTTATGTATCGACAGATATCACGATTTTACTTATGTATCGACAGATATCACGATTTTACTCATATATCTACGGATATCACGATACTACGGGTATCACGATTACTTATGTATCGACAAATATCACGATTTTTTTATGTATCTACGGATATCACGATTTTACTCATGTATCGACAAATATCACGATTTTTTTATGTATCTACGGATATCACGATTTTACTCATGTATCTACGGATATCACGATACTACGGGTATCACGATATTGCCGATAAATAAAGTGATACCGATATATCAAGAGATATCTTGATTTCTGTCGTACGCGATTATCGTTAAAAAATATCGGTAAGCCGAACGTTTTAGATATAAGTAATATTGTAAATGGATAAAAGTAAATTTTCGAGTCAAAACGAGAGTTAAAGAGCACCATTTAAAATGAACCTTCAATCAGTTGCTAAGGTGGCAAACGTGAACGGCATTTGAAAACATGTCCGTCTTGTTTTGGCGAGTTCGGTTGGATGCGCTTCATTCTAGATTTATCTTTGGAGAGAAATGCCTCGTTTTTAAATAATGACTTTTCTTTTTTTTATTTCTCGATTTCTTTAAAAGGTCTCCCATTTAAGTTTTTCCACGTTGAGTTGGAAACAATATTACGTGTGCGAAATTTCAATGTCAGGTTTGAAGACGTCACGAAACAAGTTTCTAAGCCAATCGTAGCCCGCAGGGTTCAGGACGTACGTTTCGGGGTTAGCCAATCACAAAAATTTCGAAAATTGGGTAAATACGCCGTAGTTCAAGCGGTGTCGCCAATTTAAATTAATGATACTTAATTTTAGACGATAAGACTATGGTTTAGATTTTATTGCGATTTTTTTCTAATGCTGCGAATATTGAAATTCTTAAACAGTATCGAATAGAATTTGAAAAGACAGCTAAGCTAATACCCAAGGAATCACACAGGCCTAAGTCAATCAGTGACTTGCAAAGAAAATTATAAATTTCTTAATTTGTATTTTCGAATAGAGCTTGTAAAATAATCAGGAATATTCGATTTCTCCTATCGAATAGAGCTTGCAAAATAATCAAGAATATTCGATTTCTCCTATCGAATAAAGCTTGCAAAATAATAAGGAATATTCGATTTCTCCTATCGAATAGAGCTTGCAAAATAATCAAGAATATTCGATTTCTCCTATCGAATAAAGCTTGTAAAATAATAAGGAATATTCGATTTCTCCTATCGAATAGAGCTTGCAAAATAATCAGGAATATTCGATTACTCCTATCGAATAAAGCTTGCAAAATAATCAAGAATATTCGATTTCTCCTATCGAATAAAGCTTGTAAAATAATAAGGAATATTCGATTTCTCCTATCGAATAGAGCTTGCAAAATAATCAGGAATATTCGATTACTCCTATCGAATAAAGCTTGCAAAATAATCAAGAATATTCGATTTCTCCTATCGAATAAAGCTTGCAAAATAATCAGGAATATTCGATTTCTCCTATCGAATAGAGCTTGCAAAATAATCAAGAATATTCGATTTCTCCTATCGAATAAAGCTTGCAAAATAATCAGGAATATTCGATTTCTCCTATCGAATAGAGCTTGCAAAATAATAAGGAATATTCGATTTCTCCTATCGAATAGAGCTTGTAAAATAATAAGGAATATTCGATTTCTCCTATCGAATAGAGCTTGCAAAATAATCAGGAATATTCGATTTCTCCTATCGAATAGAGCTTGCAAAATAATCAAGAATATTCGATTTCTCCTATCGAATAAAGCTTGCAAAATAATCAGGAATATCCGATTTCTCCTATCGAATAGAGCTTGCAAAATAATCAAGAATATTCGATTTCTCCTATCGAATAAAGCTTGCAAAATAATCAGGAATATTCGATTTCTCCTATCGAATAGAGCTTGCAAAATAATAAGGAATATTCGATTTCTCCTATCGAATAGAGCTTGTAAAATAATAAGGAATATTCGATTTCTCCTATCGAATAGAGCTTGCAAAATAATCAGGAATATTCGATTTCTCCTATCGAATAGAGCTTGCAAAATAATCAGGAATAATCGATTTCTCCTATCGAATAGAGCTTGATAAACAGTCTTAAATATAGGCCATTACTTATAAATAAGCAAATATTGAAAAAAGTATTTTTCAAATATCTTTTGTAAATCGGATGAACAACCTTAAGGCTTTTCTTCCAACACTAAAGCATTCCAATTTAATAATAATAATAATCAGCTAGGCTAATACCCAAGGCGCCACCATAGGCCTAAGTAAAGTAAAGTTAGATAGTTGTTAGAAAATAAGTTTGAGTCATGATAATTTTATTTTCAATAATCACCCGTTAGTTCTATAACTTGTTTTTCTTTCGGTTTTTGGGAAATTTAGAACGAATTTCGTATTAAAAATGATAATTTAAAAGAAAGTAGAGAAATTTATTGAAAGTTATTTGTTCCAAATATTTCTCAGGAAAAAAACAAATAAATTTATTCGTCGATTTAAAAATACGATTTGCTATTACTCCTTGTGGTGTTTGATTTCCCCCCAAAAAATGGTATTTGTGACGCACCTAGGCCAATTCGCTACCGGTTTAGTATCGCTTCAGAAATATTTTTATTTATTCAGATTTTATTTTATTTTGAATATCTAAAAATTCTTCTAAAATAAATCGAATGTTATTTACTCGCTGTACCATATTCATATAAATCATTTGTCATTGGAATCCATTTAATATGCGGGTTGTAAATTATACTTCTTTCGCGTATCTGAGCATTAAATTGATAGTTCTTAAAACCAGGAAAATTAACATAAACTTTAATTTATCTGTTTAAGTTCGCCAAGAAACGGGGATATATCTGGTGTTGGTTATTCCACCAAGCGAGTTTCGTCAGAGATACATTTCAACTAGTAATGGCCCATTCGCACGTGCCAACTATTGTCCTGTCGTCAAGTCCGTCTAGTGCGGCTCTATTAAGCTGCGTTCACACTACGAGATATTTGTCTACTAATTTCCGGCCAACTTTGGTCAGACAGCCTTTCTCGACCAAATTTTGTCAGTCAGCCTTTTCCGGCCAACTTTGGTCAGTCAACCTTTCCCGGCCAACTTTGGTCAGTCAACCTTTCCCGACCAAATTTTGTCAGTCAACCTTTTCCGACCAAATTTTGTCAGTCAGCCTTTTCCAGCCAACTTTTGTCAGTCAGCCTTTCCCGACCAAATTTGGTTAGTCAGCCTTTCCCGACCAAATTTGGTCAGTCAGCCTTTTCCGGCCAGCTTTTAATGGGTCAATTTTGTGGAACAATTATAACCGAGCGACTTCAGAAAATTCCATCAAATTCCAATAGGCACCAACCGTTCTCATTGGCTATTTCGAAGAGATAGATAGAAATTGGTATACAAAAATCGCCTAGTGTGAACGCACCTTTAATTGCGTTATCAAATTCGTTGGACCGACTCAACTGGCTGCTCCGTGTGAATAGGCCCTAAACTTAGATATCGAGCTTGACTTTGTGATGCCTTGTATTGACACACAATCGAGCACGAAGAAAGCGACTGTCGGGAAGTGATCTGACGGTGACCTTTTTGCTTCGGGACTCCACATCCTGTTTGTAAGACGACCGCAAAAATCACCTTTTTTATGGCGATTTCATGCAGAAAATTGACAGAAGGTTTAGTAATATCGAATGAAATATATCCGATCGTATTACATCGGAGAGATTAAGTATACACCTATAAAACCTATAGAAAGAACGCGTAGAGGGTGTCCAAATTCTCGACATTTTTCTCTTTATTGTTAATTTCTAGTGTTGTTAAGTTTCCAGAAAAAATAAATGCGGAAAATCTGAAAAATAAAAAAATGGAACATAAATTACTTTTTAAAGGTTTTTAATGTTTTTAACTTTTTATCGATATAAATTGTTAATTTTTAATCAATTTAAACTAGTCTAGAGGCTTAGTTTTACTTTTAGATTCGAAAAAATTAGGCGAAAATTCCGGTTTATTTAAATTTGCAAACAATATATTAGACTAATCATGGAATGAAAACTGTTTTTTATTTTTTTCGGAAAAATACGGAAAATTTTCCAGAAAAAAGACCTCGGTCATTTTCCGGAACATTTTCCGACTTAAAACACTATTAACACTACACGCGGAGGTATTCCTTGGTTTATATGAAACTTCTAATTAAAAAATTCCTGCGTATTAACAAAAAAATTATCACTATTAATTTATTTCCAAATAACTTATTTTGGCTTCGAGAAGACTCGAAATATTTTGTGTGATAGATAAGGTTACATTTCTCCAAAATTATATGTTTGATTTGATCTACCTTTCTTAGGTGGCATATTTTTTGGTCAATTGAATGTGTATAAAATCTTATTTTTGGGAATTTAATAATAAGTTACGTCGTTGTTTCAACTAAATCCTAATAATCATAGGGTTGTGTATACAATGAAATAATACTTAAGGTCTGTACACGTTCTACCTACAAGTTTCAGTGTACTCACTTAATTTCTTTATTCTAGAGTCAATTAGCTTGGTGTTCCCGTTAAAAATTTATTGCGCTATTATAAAAGTAATTTCAAAAAGTATCTAAATTGAACGTTTAACTTGTACGGTTCACGTAAATTGTGTAAATTTATGACTTTATTTTGTGCGTTTTTTAAACCTTTTAAAAAGTGGCTCACTGAGACGTACACATTAAAACTGATATTTTACTCGATTTAATATTTTACTATTCAACTAGCTTCCAAACTATCAATTAGAGTAATTTAATCCTGACGATATAACTTCCGTAATTGTTAATCAATTTGGTTTAAATATTTGGGGGTTGGTTGCTTACATTTGGAAAATGATATCTAATGCATTTAGCTAAAATCATCCTCCATCTTGTAAAATGGCGGATATCATAAGCTGTAACTGCCTTCATTGTTAGCTGATTTGGCTGATTTTTTTTGGCTGGTTGGTTGGTCACAACCAGTAGGTGACACCAGGTGTGATTCGGTTAAAATATTTCGCCATCTTGTAAAATGGTGGATATCATAAGCTGAAATTGCAGTTAATGTTAGGTTTTGTTTGTTCGCCTCTGGTAGATGATACAAAATGTTTTGAATTGAAAACTAACACCATATTGGAAAATGGCGGATACCAGTAGTTCAAACTGCCCAATTTTCGTAGTTCAGTTGATTCTAATAATACGGCAACCAGGAATAGAAAAAACTAATTTTATTCTTGTAGTTAAATACAAAGTTTAAAAACTTAAGAGTTCAAAGTTGGTCAACTAAAAACCTCATTTAAAAAAAATTAAGTCAAAAAATAATTAGTGTTATTGTCCAGCCAGAGAATAATCTTAGCCCGGTATATAACCATTGAATCGCTGATTCTTTTATTGAAATTCAATATGAAAGTAATTTATTACTGGTATTGAACATTTCGAAATTTGTAAATCGAACGAACGCAGTCGTAGCCTTGATGTTATCGTATTGATCATGTCATTTATTGGCGTGGTTAAAAATCACCCATTCTTTTATTGTTAAAATGGGGTCGTTAGGTCTTTTTGGAGATTATTCTCATTGCATTTTCCCCTCTCGGAAATCGGTTAACATATCAATAACGACCATATTGTATTTGTTTTATGACTTAACTGTATGTATGGCACGTTTTCCCGAGAATGAAGAAATTATTTTTGAAAATACATGTTCCGTATTGTAGTTGTTTCATTTAATTTCTTTGTAGTATCTTTATCTAGAATGCAATTATACTTTTTTAAATCTCATTTATTTTAAATATAGTACGCTTTCTCGAGTATTCAGTACTATATTTTTAAAACCCATTTATTTTTAAGCATACTTGTTTCGTACTGTAATTATTTTATTTCTTTTAAATGTAGTACGCTTTCTCGAGTATTCAGCACTAACTGTCTAAAACCCATTTATTTTCAAGCATACTTGCTTCGTGTTGTAATTATTTTACGTATTTTATATGTAGTACGCTTTCTCCAGAATTCAGTATTAAGTTTTTAAAACCCATTTATTTTTAAGCATACTTGTTTCGTACTGCAATAATTTAATTTGTTTTAAATGTAGTACGCTTTCTCGAATATTCAGTGCTATGTTTTTAAAACCCATTTATTCATTAAGCATTCTTGTTTGGTATTGTAATTATTTTATTTTCTTTGTAGTACCAAGAGTGAATTTATTTTAACTGAGGGGATCATGGTCTCAGGAAGGTCTCATGAAAGGGGGAAGGATAAACGTCACAGGCGAGGACCTTAGCTTAAGGGAACTAATGAAAAACCAGGTTGTTTTTCCGTACTGAGCGCCTATAAAGGTGCTCCACTCCACCACACCAGTTTCCAAGGAAAAGTTAATTTATTCAATTTTGGGCTATAACTATTTAACTATCAAACTTTATATTCGTAACACAATAAGTAACAAAAATGCAATAGGATGCTATACTCAGTTGCAGGTTAAGAAAGGATAAATATCTAGTACATTTGGCGGAAATATACTAACGTGAAGTTATCCTGTTTAATGTTTAATTTCTAAGTATACCTGCCCCCGTTATATGGCCCTTAATGGGTCGGAGTGTGCAACAACTGGTGGCTTTACCGGGAAGTCGGGGTCCGGCTCTTGTAACCCATAAGGGCGGGGGCGCACTGGGAGATGTTAGCTCTGATCAAATGGTCCTATCTCCACCTCCGACATCGGCCAGGTTTGGGCTGCAAACTGAGTTTCGGCTCGGGTCCATTCAAACTGGCCACCTCGGAGGATTGGGTAGCCTGCTGTGGGGTGGTGGGTCTCCGTATGAGGCGCAGTGGTCCTGTTTCCCGGCCTTTTGGAGCACACCGAGATATCCGGTGCCAGCTGTGCCGGGTTATGTGGACCGCTGTGTGCCCGTCGTTCCCCTTTAGGAGCTCTTTCTAAAGGGTATGGCTCTCTACCTACGTAGGTAGGGTGCTGGCTGGAGTTGCTAGAGCATCCGCTCTTATTCCCACGGCCGTGTGCGAAGTGAGGGGTTGGTCGTCCCATTGTTGCACCTTCTGCTGGGTTGAGTGGTTCTCTCGCTGCCTTGGCTGTTCTGTCACCTGTCCGGGCTGTGGACGCTGGCGTAGGGCACTATGATGATAGACCTCCGGTGGTGTGGTTTTAATCTTACCGGTACACCGGGCTATAAATTCTGACACATGCTCGCGTTGTATAATTTTGGAAAATACCGACAATTGCGATATATTTCAAACTTATGATTAATTAATTAGCATGGATAAGATTAAAAAATAGTTTTAATAATTTATAACTAGAACCACCCAGTTTGGCAAGTCCCAGGGTAAGTATAGAACAGGTATTGCCGAGATTACCACGTTGACGTGCAAAACGCGCGATTTGATGATTGTTTATGAGCATAACACTAAAAATACGCTATATAGAATCTTTAAATCATAATCTTCACTAAATATTTATTGTTCACTATGAAATTTACGCAATTGACATTTCTTAAATGGATTAATATAACACGCGCAACTTCTGAGCCTTTAGGAATTCAACAGAAAATAGATGAAATTCGAAATTCCGGAAATTCGTGCTAGCTCAACAAACACAAGGAGAACGCAGTTAGCCTATAAACACGCTAATGCAGTGTTGTGTACACATTTCATTGGACGAACCTTTACGCTGAATGTTCTACGGAAAGGGGGAAGACAATTTCTGAATATCCCCCTTCCGACGGCACCAGGCGCTAAAGCGTCTGACCAATGAAAACTGTACCCAAGAAAATGCACGACTTTTGATGGGTTGCGTAACTTTTGTTCTCCTTGTGTGTTTGTTGCTTCAACGTGCTAGTATCTTTCCGCCAAATGTACTAGATATTTTCACTTTCTTAACCTGCAATTGAGTATTACCAAAGCACTTCTTTCTTAATACTAACAGAAATTCGTAAAAAAAAAATTTCGAGAAAAGTAGAGGATAGCGCCGCCGATCGAACGCCGCCGCCGCCGTTTATTTAGATAACGCCGAAACGCTACCGCCGCCGATTATTTAGATAACGCCGAAACGCCACCGCCGATAAATTTAATTTCGCCGCCGCCGCCGCCGCCACCGCCGCCGCCGAAACATTTTTATTTCGCCGCCGAATTAATTTCCATTATTAAAGTATAATAATTGCCTTTTGAGATCTAAATTCGAACTACATAGATTTTTCTTTTGGTAGTGCTACGATTTCTAGGCTGTTGGGTGCACCGTACTAGCGTTATAAAATTGGAAATAATTAATAATTTCCAAAAGATCTTGCAGATAGCTGGGATCGGAGAGAGATAAACGAAAACGGCTTTGGAGTTGCTTCGCCTCGTATTTTGTAATAAGTACAGAAACGTATCAGCTGCATTCAGCAATAACTAGTCTATTATATTTTAAAAATTCCTTTGATACAAAGATAAAATAATTTGTGATAATAGACTTAAATGCGCGGTGAAAAAACCGGTTTTGGGGGGATGAAATTTCTGCGGTAGAGGCTGGCTCGTTGGTTGCCTGTACGATAATGGCGGCGCCCAGTAAAAGTTTCTAAAAAGAGTGTATAGATAATAATACTACTGAAAATGTAGTAAATAAGTACAGTATTGTTATTACTAGCGTAAATGTGTTAGTTTAATAGTATCATATGTAACATAGTTACTCATAAGTGTGCCTCTGTTTAACATCTCTATATTAAAAATTTCAATGAGACCTTGTTTCACAGCCACCAAAGACTATATAAAGCTACGCGTAGCTTTATATAGTCTTTGACAGCCCCCAAAGAAAATACAGCACTAACGTCGCGTAAAACTGGTTTTAACTTCCTTCCCCCCTCAGCCAGAACTAGTTTTGATGACGATAAAACCGTCATCGACTGGGAAGTGACGTCAATAACGTCATATCCTTGCAACAAGGTCTCATTATGAAAAATTTATTTCTGGCACACTTATGATTAAATAAGTTACCTATGATAGTATGTAACCAAAGTTACCTCTTCTTCGTTTTGGAAACAAGTGGTTCCTATTTTAATAAAATACATTCTATTAAACATGTACTTTTTAAAATGTGTTTAACAGTTTAAGTTCTAGCGGTCTATTAAAAGGCTGGCCCTATTTCGGGGGGGGGGCAGTTTTCCCCCTTAGGCGCTGCCGCCGCCGATTATTTTCTGCAAATCGGCGCGCTACGCCGCCGCCGAACTAATTATCGTTCCCGCCGCCGCCGTTGAAAATCGGTTCGGCGCTATGCTCTAGAGAAAAGTATCGAGTTCGTGTATTAAGGCAGTGCAGTAGAAAGTACTTAAACAACGGATTTTTTTCAAGACGTATTTTGGAAAAAAGCGTGAACCTACTTATGGTATAATCAAATATATAATCCGTTAGTTTAATAGTATATATAAATATGTAAGTTTTACGTTTTACTAAATTTACAAATTACCAATGAATTAATATAACTTAATTTAATTTTTTTTAATACTATATATCCAAGCAATTTAAAAAAATATTTTAATATGATTACCCAGCTAACGTTCTACATTTTTCAATGTCAAGTTTATCTTGCAAAAATAACACAAAATCACGTGACAAATTTTATCTTTTTTCCAATGAATGTTTTTCCTGGAAATTATTTTAAGAAAATAACCACCGTTTTATATCAGCATTTTTTTCCCAAAAAATCAGAACCGATTTCGCGGAAGACATACAGCATTAAATTAATGATTTCAGATGCCAACTTTCTTTGAATAGTACACAATTGTTATCATTACCACCGAAAATTTACCCGAAATAGTTCAGCTTAAAGGAGTTACTACACGTAATCATAAGTCACATAAAACTATAAGTAACATAACTTTAAGTAACATAACTATAAGTAACATAACTTTAAGTAACATAACTATAAGTAACATAATAACCATAAGTAACATAATAACCATAAGTAACATAAAAACCATAAGTAACTTAATAACCATAAGTAACATAATAACCATAAGTAACATAATAACCATAAGTAACATATAACCATAAGTAACATAACTATAAGTAACATAATAACCATAAGTAACATAATAACCATAAGTAACATATAACCATAAGTAACATAATAACCATAAGTAACATAATAACCATAAGTAACATATAACCATAAGTAACATAATAACTATAAGTAACATAATAACCATAAGTAACATAAAAACCATAAGTAACTTAATAACCATAAGTAGCATAATAACCATAAGTAACATAATAACCATAAGTAACATATAACCATAAGTAACATAACTATAAGTAACATAATAACCATAAGTAACATAATAACCATAAGTAACATATAACCATAAGTAACATAATAACCATAAGTAACATAATAACCATAAGTAACATATAACCATAAGTAACATAAAAACCATAAGTAACTTAATAACCATAAGTAGCATAATAACCATAAGTAACATAATAACCATAAGTAACATATAACCATAAGTAACATAACTATAAGTAACATAATAACCATAAGTAACATAATAACCATAAGTAACATATAACCATAAGTAACATAATAACCATAAGTAACATAATAACCATAAGTAACATAATAACCATAAGTAACATATAACCATTGTAATGCGAAATATCAAATTAATAAGAAATATACCATCCCCTTTCCCCCAAAATAATTGCTGGTCGAATATTTTGGAGATTGGGTGATTCGGTTGTTTGTGTTTTACCCCAGGTAAGGGAAGGGCCCGTCCTTTTACCGGGAGATCTTTGTTTTTGTGGGATAGCGAGGAGATCACAGCGCCCCTTTGACCCCTTATTGATATGCCGACGTGTCTAAGACCAGTTGTTTGATAGTCATTTATATTTCTTATACATTATATATATTATAAATTATTTATTGTGTTAAAATATGCTTACATGTATTATACATATTTTTACGTTTATATTTATTCTCAAAATTGAAGAGTTGGAAAATAATACGCGAGATAAATAACGCGAGTTTTTTTAATAACGCGCGCTCGGACGCGAGCTAAAAAAACAGAAATAGTAACGGTTCGGAATTTGATTTGAAAAGGACTCCATTTTTATGATCGGAGCAAAATAATTGATATTTCAACTAATTTTGGACGTTAAAGTCGTGTTTTGTTTAACCTTCGAGCTGTAAACGTGTTGACTTGAAGATAAGGACAGGAACAATCTATATTGGCCAATTCGTTATGCCCAACCATCCAGCGGCTACATTCAACATATTGTACGAGATACCATCGCCACCAACATAAATTCTGTGTTCCGCTGTTCCGAAACGTCAACAACGTCGCTCAGATTCTTCCACGGCTCCAACCGGACTCTGCCACTTCGATAACGTTTCCGCAGTTCAACTGAACATTTCGGGATGAACTTTGTTAAGTAATGGTTGCAACCTAGATTTTACATTTCGTTAATGCCGCGAGCACTGGCCAGTTGCTTAGTTTGATAATATTTCATTTAGTTTAATTAGTGTTTAGGTAGTTTTAAGTTAGCTTAAATGTTTGGTTAGGATATTGAGTTTAAATTAAATCAATTAGTGTTTGGCAATCTGACAACTGGCTTGATACGTTTAATAACAAATTTCTCCTAGACACCAATTTAATACTGAGGACCCTCGCTAACCCCACCATATCACGTTACGCGAGTAGTCCCGGGCGTATTCAGTCATTATTATTAATTGTAGACGGGTACCTTAGGGGTTCGCTTAAGTCGATTGTCCCTAGGTTGAGATCTCCAACATTCGACACCCGCGCTACACCATAAGTAACATAATAACCATAAGTAACATAATAACCATAAGTAACATAAAAACCATAAGTAACTTAATAACCATAAGTAACATAATAACCATAAGTAACATAATAACCATAAGTAACATATAACCATAAGTAACATAACTATAAGTAACATAATAACCATAAGTAACATAATAACCATAAGTAACATATAACCATAAGTAACATAATAACCATTAGTAACATAATAACCATAAGTAACATAATAACCATAAGTAACATAATAACCATAAGTAACATATAACCATAAGTAACATAACTATAAGTAACATAATAACCATAAGTAACATAATAACCATAAGTAACATATAACCATAAGTAACATAATAACCATAAGTAACATAATAACCATAAGTAACATAATAACCATAAGTAACATAAAAACCATAAGTAACTTAATAACCATAAGTAACATAATAACCATAAGTAACATAATAACTATAAGTAACATATAACCATAAGTAACATAACTATAAGTAACATAATAACCATAAGTAACATAATAACCATAAGTAACATATAACCATAAGTAACATATAACCATAAGTAACATAATAACCATAAGTAACATATAACCATAAGTAACATAATAACCATAAGTAACATAATAACCATAAGTAACATATAACCATAAGTAACATAATAACCATAAGTAACATATAACCATAAGTAACATAATAACCATAAGTAACATAATAACCATAAGTAACATAATAACCATAAGTAACATAATAACCATAAGTAACATAATAACCATAAGTAACATATAACCATAAGTAACATAACTATAAGTAACATAATAACCATAAGTAACATAATAACCATAAGTAACATATAACCATAAGTAACATAATAACCATAAGTAACATAATAACCATAAGTAACATAATAACCATAAGTAACATAATAACCATAAGTAACATAATAACCATAAGTAACATATAACCATAAGTAACATAATAACCATTAGTAACATAATAACCATAAGTAACATAATAACCATAAGTATGAAATTGAGGACTTTGGTCTGTAGCATAAGTGATTGCGTAATCGTAAGAGAAAACTTGTCACACGTTACTATCCAGTAGACAGTGCCGTTAATAGGGGGGCAGGGGTGCGAAATCTCCGGGGCCCGGGAGAAAAAGGGCCTACAGGTATGCTTTATTTTACGATAAGGGCCTTGCCCTGCACCCAGAGCATTATTAAGGCATATGCCATGGCACAGGGGCCTCCAAGGTTAGGGGCCCCCGTCTTCGAAATAAATGTTTTGGTTTTTTAAATTCTTTAATATAGTCAAAAATTAGGGTCTAATTTTTTAGGGGCCACAAGTTCTACTATAGGGCCTCCAATAGTGTTAATCCGGCCCTGCCTGCACCAGCAGGCCCCCTCTTGTAAATACAGAATTTCCCCTGGGCCCGAAATATCTACGCACCGCCTTGCCATTACCTACCCTGATTTCTCGGTATACTTAGTCACGTTATAATTTACGTGGTCATTTACAAAAACATTACCGTCGAAAGAATAGACAGTTCCATACTTAATAAAAATTATGTTACTTATGATACAACCATGTATTAAAAACCATAGAACGAAATTTAGGGTGTTTCCAAGTTCAGGCCCAACAGGTATCGAATCTGATTGGTTAAAAAATACGAAATTAACTATCGTACCTTTTGCGTCACGGGCTACCTTTGATTACTTTCAACCAGCGTGAATTTAAACCTCAAAAGACCATTTTACCTTGAAATTCTTAAAAAGAATTAAAAAAACTTTTATAAAAAAAAAACGGGTCTTCTATAGACGTGGACCAAAAAAAAGCTAGTTGCCAAGGTCACGATGACTTAAAATGGTCTTACAGATAAAAGCTGTTTTTCTCTCTCTAGAGACCACCAACTTCATTTCATAATATAACTAATTAAATATTTAATTGGAGACGTATGGTGTTCATAGCGGTGATATTTTAAGTCGGTTATTTTAGTTATTGCGCTACTTTTTAAATAGGTATTTCACCGTACAGGTTTTTTTAGTTTAATTTGAAGGTTTGGATATCATTCTACCTTTCTTTGTGTCATGGTTGTTTGACCGCCACTTCAATTGTTGCCTTTTTGTGGCAGATTAAAGCTTATTTCCGGGATTTAAAAGTGACTGTTTGGGTTAGAAGAATGTATTGTTCGGTTCTGGTTTGGAGAAAATAAGAAAATTATATGGTGGAAGCACTTTATGAATTACAATTTGGTATATATGTATTTAATGACGAAAAGTATACTGTATGGATGATTTGGAACAAAAAACCTGTGGAGGGACTCACGGCTAACATTTTACCAACATGGTAAGGGATGGTTAGAACGAAACCTGCTTCAACCTTCTAGATAAATTTGCCTATATTTTGATAGAAGACTCAAGTTGTCCGAAATCAACTAGAATCGGAAGTAAATAATATACAGGGTGTTTCAAAAGGTTATCTAAAAATTTGAAGGAGTTGTAGGGGGTGAGTTGAGAAGTATTCCTGTTTTTCCCATTTTCCTACGATGACTTAAATTAGCGCCAGAGAGCTTCAAAGTGTGGGCTACTAGCCCCTAGAAGTAGGCTGCAACACGCGCAAATATAAAGAACGTTTGGTTTTGAAGCCTAATTAAAATTATATGTGTATACAATGTAAATGTACAATTGTAAATAATGTAAATATTTTTCCTTATCAATGTACCTGAGCAAATAATTTTTAGACTCCTCCCTGTTACGAAAGGGATCCATGTAATGGGTAGGTCAATAAACATTCATTCATTCATTCATTCATTCATTCATTCATTCATTCATTGATTCATCCTACAGGGAAATGCGAACATTAAGGTTTGGGTTCGTGTGATAGGTAAAAAGGGACTTTGTTAAGAAATCGAGGTAACCAGCGTAAAAAGGTAAACTTAAAGGGAATATAACCTGGAAAGCAATCTTTATGGAAGACCCCTTTAATTTTTCAAGTTTCCCTGTACAGTGGCGCCAAACAATTTTAAAGCCAAAGGCAAGAGCGGCCAGAGCTTCAAACGTTGGTGTTCCACACCAAATACCTGAGGTTATATTCCCTTTAAACAGTATTTAAAGTCCCTGCTGCTTGGTTTTGCGCTTGCCACCACCATCCTACGCATTGTAACCCGGCCACCTGAATTAATGGCTTTAAAGGTCGCTTGATGACTTAGGTCTAAGCTGGTGCCTTGGGTGAATAGCCTAGCTGATTATAATTATTATTTACCCTTATTTATACAAAACTCTTTAACGTCAGGGAGAAATTCACATTATTATGAACTCGAAAGTGACAATTCTATGGCAATAATAGAGGTCGATACTTAATATAAACGTGTGTTAGCTAACGCTCGGTACACGAACCTAACATTCGTTTATGGGCCACAATTCATTAAGTGCGATTAGGCTCATAATATTTTTAAATCGAAAGCGAGGGGCCCAATTATCAATATTAAACTTCAATGTTTTTTCATAGAAAATTAACGATACCAATATAATTGCTGTTGTATGACGAACTTATTACATTTGTGATGTGTTCTACGTGTCGCCGTCGTTAACAATATCAGGTTGAATCAGATTAGTAAATAATTGTAATTTAACAGATTAATTATATATTAACAGATTAATTATATATTAACAGATTAATTATATATTAACAGATTAATTATATATTAACAGATTAATTATATATTAACAGATTAATTATATATTAACAGATTAATTATATATTAACAGATTAATTATATATTAACAGATTAATTATATATTAACAGATTAATTATATATTAACAGATTAATTATATATTAACAGATTAATTATATATTAACAGATTAATTATATATTAACAGATTAATTATATATTAACAGATTAATTATATATTAACAGATTAATTATATATTAACAGATTAATTATATATTAACAGATTAATTATATATTAACAGATTAATATATTAATTATATATTAAAAGATTAATTATATATTAAAAGATTAATTATATATTAAAAGATTAATTATATATTAAAAGATTTATTACATATTAACAGTTTAATTATATATTAACAGAGTAATTATAGATTAATAAATTAATTATATATTAACATATTAATTTTATATTACTATATTAATTATATATTAACATATTAATTTTATATTAATAGATAAATTATATATTAACATATTAATTTTATAATAACATATTAATTTTATATTAATATATTAAGTATATATTAATAGATTAATTAAATAATAATAGAGTAATTAATAGATTAATTATATATTAATAAATTAATTATATATTAATAAATTAATTATATATTAATAAATTAATTATATATTAATAAATTAATTATATATTAATAAATTAATTATATATTAATAAATTAATTATATATTAATAAATTAATTATATATTAATAAATTAAATATATATTAATAAATTAATTATACATTAATAAATTAATTATATATTAATAAATTAATTATATATTTGAAGATATATATGAGTAGCTTTATTTTAATAAGATATTTGTAGATAGATATTAGTAGATTTATTTTAATTAAATATTTGAAGATAGATATTAGTAGATTTTTTTAATTAGATATTAGTACATAAATAATTATATATTTGCATATTAATTAGTTACATATTAGTAGATTATTTAATTATACAAATATACACATATATTAGTACATAAATAATTACATATTTGTATATTAATTAGTAACATATTCTTTATATATTTGTTTATTAATTAATTAATTATATATTAGTATATTAATTAACTATATATTAATAAATAAATCTTTGGTTCTAAGGAGTCAATTTTGTTCTTTAATACAAAAATGTTGTTAACTAAGGACTAATTATGTTAATTAATAAAAATAAGGTGACACATTAAGGCTATAGTTTAATAAGTAACTTTACTGGCACAACTAAACCTAAATATTTACACAAATTCAATATTTTCGAATATCCACGTGCTAAGAAACACCTTTAATCTGCCAATGTACGCTTGCTAGACCAGCTTGTTGCTTTCAAGGATAAAGCTAATCAAAATTGTTACGCATCGATGGATCTTTTATGCTTCAAGTTTTTGTAGATAGAAAAGGACCGTATCGTTTTATCTCCGATAGATGGCAGGTTCCAATTGCGTTAATAAATAAAGCAACCGAGACTAGTTTGCCAGGCATCTGTTAATGCCCGAGGGGTCTGACCCCAAATCTTGATGTCTTAAATGTCGGATAGTTGAGGTCGATTGCATCTTCCATTTGATAATGTCTTATTTTTAAATGACGTCTAAAAGTGGGCGTAACATTTTAAATTGTTTAAGTATGTGTTTAACTGGGTTACGGTTGGGGCAGTGGGAAATTTGGCCTCCGTCAATGTCGCGTATTTTAAAAATAAATTACAGGAAATCACGAATTATATTGGTAAATATAATTAAAAAATGTCATACAATCTAAAGATGTGAACTATAAATTTATGATTACACAAAAGAAGATTATTTGAAAAAACACTTTGCGATATAACTTACAAGGAGACGACCCGAGGTGTAACTAGTGCTCGGATTTCGATTAATTTTTATTCATGAAAATGGGCATTATTCTGCAAATAACATTTTTTCGGGGCCATAGCTAAAAAGATTATTTATAAACTCGGAAATCAGGCTAGGGAGATACTCGCCATTTTGTACCAGATTTTTAACTCTCGCGAATTCCGCACGGTAGCGCTCCAGTCGAATAGCGCGACAGTTCGCAGAGAAATACTTTATGGGAGCTCAGTATGAAATTGCGAGTCCTGTAGTAGTTTGCCCATGAACAGACTACAGCTTGGAACACAAATGCATCAAAATGTCACGAGAAAGAAAATGTAAATATTTACGTAAAAAACAGCGAAAATAAGACGGAAACGTTCACTAAATTTTTTTCGGCTTTTTCCTTCGTAAGATATTCGTTCAATGCCCGCCCGAGGGGTCAGACATTCACAGAAAAAATTCAGAAATCCGACGCAAAATCCTGAAATCCTGCAAAAAATCTTGAAATCCGGCACAAAATCACGAAATCCGGCAAGAAATCCGAAAATACGGCACGAAATCCCGAAATCCATTTAGAAATCTATAAATATGGCCCTAAATCCCGAAATCCGGCGCAAAATCCCTAAATACGGCATGAAATCCCGAAATCCGACGCAAAATCGCGATATGTGTGACCAAAGTTAAAAATCCAACAAAAAATCTTGAAATCCAGCGTGAAATCCCGAATTTCAAAATCCCGTACACATTTTGTTGAATATCCATGTAGAGACACCGCAGCTAAATGTTTTTAGACGCCATTTTCTATTTTGCTCTATTAAAACTATCTCGTTTGTAGTCTGATATTGAGATGGCGCTACGGTAGGATTTCAAACGGTAGAAAACATTTACGATTTAAGGTTCATGTAAAAATTGGAAACGTAAACAGAAATGTAAAATATTTTATACCGTACTTATTTTAAGTGCTTTATTATAGTAGTGGACAAAGAGATAAGTCTATATAAACAACAGCCTTAGAAACAGAGATACGAAGAAACTTAGCTGACGATCGATTGATGCAGAAGTATATAAGATAAATCTTACGCGGGAAGTATCTACCGAGGCTATAAAAATGAAACCATAAGACACCTAATATAAAATAAAAAAATGATCACCAAACTGTTATTTAGAGCTATTGTACAATCAAGATTTATTCAGTGGTGTAGTCGGGCCAGGGCGTCGCCCCGGAGCTTTTTTCAAAGGCAGGGCGCCGCCCCACCTTGGTTTTTTTCATTTTGCCAGGGCGCGCCTGCCTTCTATTTCGTAAATAATTTTTCTCGAAAAAAGGGTGTATGAATTTATTATAAATTTTGCCCGCAGGAAAATAGCATAATAATTTCAAATAGTAACCTAGGTACGGCCAGCTTCGATCACGCTAAAAATGGAAGTTGGACGTACATATATAGCGGCCAATACAGCCAAATTCGATTACGAGTGAATTCGAAGTTGGACGTACCCAGGTAGCGCCCCGGTTCATTATGTTTTAGGACTACACCACTGTAATTATTAACTAAGTGGGTTAATATGTCCAAGGTGAAATTTACTACTATAAAGTACGACAATATAAGACTCAGTTTTGTTGCAAATCCAATTTCTAGCTGTTCGAAAATATACTGTTTAGCGGGATTGGGAGCTAAAAATCGATTCAACGTGTTGAATAAATACATTTTTAACTGTGCTTTATCGAGTTTTCCTTTTCAATTCTGTAATTCTAAAGCCATCCGCTATCCATCTTTGGCGCTAGGAATAATGGGAGTAAAATAGTTATCTGTCATTTTCAAAAAGATTTATAACCGTCGATTTTTAAACACGCTGTTTCTTAAATATTGGTTATATTTGCGAATAATTGCAGTTTCTTATATTAAAAATATTTTTATTTAAAAATGAATTTTTACAAATAAACAAATTGAAGACGGAATGTTGATAGCATTTTAAAAAAAGTGGTTTCATCCTACACTTTCGAATCGTCTCACAGGTACGGAACCTTAGTTTGTTCATGGTCTACTAATTTTCTATCCACTTGATTTTTAACCTCGGTGATTAGGGAGGTTTAACCTCTATGGTATCCGCCTCCACCTTGATGGTATCCGCCTCCGCCTCCGCCTCCATGGTATCCACCTCCTCGGTGGCCTCCGCCTCCGCCTCCGTGATATCCACCTGTAATTCATTCATTATAGGTTCATAAATTCATTCGTTTTAAATTAATATCTTTATTAATTATAGATTATGTTAGTAAATTAATTAAATATAGATTATTTTAGAAAATTAATTAATTATAGGTTATGTTAGTAAATTAATTAATTATAGGTTATGTTAGTAAATTAATTAATTATAGGTTGTGTTAGTAAATTAATTAATTATGGGTTATGTTAGTAAATTAATTAATTATAGGTTATGTTAGTAAGTTAATTAATTATAGGTTATGTTAGTAAATTAATTAATTATAGGTTATGTTAGTAATTATAGATTAATATATTAATTAATTATAGTTTAATAAAATAATATATTTCTTAATTATAGGTTAATAAATTAATATATTTCTTAATTATAGGTTAATAAATTAATATATTTCTTAATTATAGGTAATAAATTAATATATTTCTTAATTATAGGTTACTAAATTAATATATTTCTTAATTATAGGTTAATAAATTTATTAATTATAAGTTAGTAAATTTATTAATTATAAGTTGGTAAATTTATTAATTATAAGTTAGTAAATTTATTAATTATAAGTTAGTAAATTTATTAATTATAATTTAGTAAATTTATTAATTATAAGTTAGTAAATTTATTAATTATAAGTTAGTAAATTTATTAATTATAAGTTAGTAAATTTATTAATTATAAGTTAGTAAATTTATTAATTATAAGCTAGTAAATTTATTAATTATAAGTTAGTAAATTTATTAATTATGAGTTAGTAAATTTATTAATTATAAGTTAGTAAATTTATTAATTTTAGGGTAGGAAATTAATTAAATAAAAATTAACAAATTAATTAGTTATAAATTAATCTATTGAGAAATTAAAATTAACATATTAATTAGTTATAAATCAATCTATTAAGAAATTAAAATTAATATATTAAATAATAAAAATTATTATATTAAGTAATTAAAATTAATATATTAAGTAATTAAAACTAATATATTAAATAATTAAAATTAATATATTAAGTAATTAAAACTAATATATTAAATAATTAAAATGAATATATTAAGTAATTAAAATTTAATATATTGAATAATTATAAATTACTATATTGGTTCATTATAGCTTAATAGATTATTTTAAATTTACTTATTAATCCATTAGTATGGTAAATAATAGATTAACACATAAATAACGAAAAATAGATAATAATTGTCAGTTGTAAGGGCTTATTATTGTATACCTCCTCTGTGTCCGCCGCCGCCGCCATAAGAGCCACCGCCCCTGTGACCACCACCTCCATAATATCCTCCTCCGCCGCCATGGTGTTGACCAGAGCTAAGAGCCACAACGGCCAGCATCACTAACGCCAATATCTGAAAGATAGATATATTTTTCGTCATTTACAGATTGTATATTAATTAATATATTTTCAACGACTCGTTCTTAAAGGGACACAGTGTCGTTGGAAGAAAAGTCGGTATGCGCTTCTATTCCTTCCACATTATGGAAAGTTCGAACGTTTGAACCTATCTCGAGATGCTTTCCTCCTAGCGTTGTTCGAAGAAGTTTCTGCTAAATCATTAATTGCTTATGCTTGGTGGTTCCGACATAAAACCACGGTCGTAACTTTCGATTTGTAAATCGTTAAATTGCAAATTTATTAAAGTTTTATACGTAAACTTAACCACAGAAATATCAGATATAATAAAATTTGAATTCCGTTTGAATAAATATTGCTCGAAGTTGGGTGCTAATATTAATTATTAAATTTCAATGTTTGTTTAAGAATCATTGATTGACTATTTGTATTAACGTAAACAAATTTCTTAAAGCGTCCTGAACGAGTGAATATCTTAACCACTGACCAAAGTTATCGAAACAAATAATTTCAACTCACCAAAATACTCTTATTCATCTTGGAGCAGAGAACGGATATCTATTATCGTGTGAAATGTCCGTAATACTAAAACGCGTCGTTCTCAACCCTTTATATAGTATCAGATGCGAAGTGACGTAACGTGTGGCAATTTTAAAACTGGAGTTTATTAACATTCAAGGCACGTGCATGGCGGAATGCCTGCAAACATGTTTCGGATAAACCCTTTCTGGCCATTTGGGGGTCCGCCACCCTCTCGAAGATGTTCGTCGATACGATATGGTGTCTCACGAGCCACCACGACCTTTCCTTTTACAGGGTGTCCTCATTTGATCGGCCCAGGCATTTTTATCAAAACCTATACCTTCTAGAAATATGAAATTTGCACTATGTACTAGTAGTGGTACAATGGGAGAACTATATCGTGTGGTGGAGGTGTGGAGGGCGGTGCGGAGAGGTGTATGTTAAATTTGCATAGAGTTTTGCTAGGTGAGAGTTCTAAATCAGGAGTGGCGGAGGTGTACGTTAAATTTTCATTTGAATTTTTTGCTGGATGAGAGTTGTAAATCAGGAGTGGTGAGTGTTAAATTTCCATAGAGCTTTAGCTGGGTGATAGTTCGAGACCAGAAAGATAAGTTTATAAGATAAGAACTTGATATCGCGCGTGTGTATTTACTACGAGATAATACTGATATATAAGACGCGTCGGGAGAGACAATCATCTGTCAATTTGTGGAATAAACGAAACACGGCTCCATGTAACAACTCTAAAGATCTAGCTTTGGTCGCTTTTAGGGTACTTTCGGTCCATTTTGGTCCATTTTTGGTTATAAGACGTGTGAGGGGTTAATGAAAATAAAAAATCTCTCGACTACCTCATTTCAAATGGGTATACGAATACGTTAAATTACATTCCGATATACAAATATATACAGGGTGTTAACTAAAAAATGGACCAGGGTGAATATCTCAAAATGTGTTTTAGCTACGATTTTGAAATTTTAGGTTGTTATAGAGCGCTCAGGGGGTCACCCAACTATGAAAATTTCAATGACCTTGAACCATGTCTTCAAGGCCATTCGAAAATTAACTTGAGAACCGTAAGAGCTACGAAGTTGGTTCCAATTAGAAAGTTGTTCCCCGTTACATTTTATGGTTAACCGGCTTTGACTCGATCTGATTTGCGAAATAGGAAGTCGAGAAATGTTAGGCCAAAAACAAGACGGTCGTTAAGTTGATAACGTGTAGAAGACGAGTTTTGGGAGCCGAAATTTTCAAACTAAAGACCCTCAACCACGATGAGGTTGTCTAACGAATTTCAGTACTCTAACAAGAGTACTTTTAAAGTTATCAGTTGAACATCGTCTTTAACACGTTATCAACTTAACGGCCTTCTTGATTTTGGCCTAACATTGCTCAACTTCCTATTTCGCAAATCAGATCGAGTCAAAGCTAGTTAACCATAAATGTGACGGGGAACAACTTCCTAATTGGAACCTAGTTCGTAGAACTTACGGTTCTAAAGTTAATTTTCGAATGACCTTGAAGACATTGTTCAAGGTCATTGACATTTTCATAGTTGGTTGACCCCCTGAGCACTCTATAAGAACCTAAAATTTCAAAATCGTAGCTAAAACACATTTTGAGATATTCGCCCTGGTCCATTTTTTAGTTAACCTCCTGTATGTATATACTCTACGTTCAATACGTTAAAATATATTTAAATGCGCAAATATAGGTGGAAAAATACTACAAAAACATAATAACTAGGCGTTCAATACGTTAAAATACTTTTCCGATACGCAAATATAGGTAGAAAGATACCATTTAAAAATCTTAACTCTACTTTAAAACGGATAAAATATATTTCAGATATGCAAATACATAGAAAAATTCTACAAAAACATATAAACTCTAATACAACAAAATACCATTCCGATATTCAAATATTTAAAAATACTTAATTAATGTACTAAGTTACGTTTAAAAGAACCTTTTGTAACAATTCCAATATGTAAATATAGGTATAAAAATACGATAAAACCACTTACCTATATTTTAATTACGGTAAATTAAACATACTTAATTAATGTACTAAGTTACGTTTAAAAGAACCTTTTGTAACAATTCCAATATGTAAATATAGGTATAAGGATTGAAAATATACTTAAAGTAAGTGGTTTTACTGATAAACTCTAAAGGAATTTAACTTTAAAGGGTATCTTACATTATTGTTTTTAATTTTATTCAAGTTCAAAACGTATTAAGAGTCCTTCAAAGTACTATAAAAGGATTTTATTTACGAACTAAATTCAAATTTTCTTCAAACTTTCAATTCGTTATAATTTGAATTTAAATGAAAACATTATGGATTATAGGTGCGTAATCTACTATTAGACCGAACCGATTAAAAATACTTAAAGTAAGTGATTTTACTGATAAACTCTAAATGAATTTAACTAAAAAGGGTATCTTAGATTATTGTTTTTAATTTTATTCAAGTTCAAATAGTATAAGGAGTCCTTCAAAGTACTATAAAAGGATTTTATTTTCAAACTAAATTCATATTTTCTTCAAGCTTAGAAGTTAGTTTGTATGAAATACTTACTAATACCTGAAAAATGGACTTTAGGCCATAACGTCGATGCCGTTGCGTATTGCTAGACCTGAACGTGGAGCTAAAGATACATGCACTATGGAATAAATTAAAGGGGGAATAATTTTAGTAACCATTAATAAATAATTACCTATACGTCCATATGAACCCGCCGGAGAGATAATTTTAGTTGAAACGGATATAAGCATTACGGTACCTGCGGGCTCATATGGACGTATAGGTAATTATTTATTAATGGTTACTAAAATTATTCCCCCTTTAATTTATTCCATAGACCATTTCAGGCCAGTCAACCACGCGAAATTTGAATTTGGCCACTTTACGGTCACTTTCAAATTTCGTGATTTTCATCGTATTTTCGCGTCATCTAGGAACCGAAACTGGAATCTATTTTTTAATTTCGTCTTGTCATGAGTTTAATTACTGAACACAGCCGAATTATTTTGCTAAAAAAGGTTCGATAATGGAAGCTAAAAATATTTTAAATAGCCCAAGAGGTTACTATAAAAACCATGATAAAGGTTTATTGTTAACAAGTAAAGAGAAAACATAATTTTAAACGTATATAATTCATTAAGACACCGTTAATTTAACTGGTAAGACGTAGAAATAAATTTACAAAATTAAATAATTATACATACTATTTTAAATTTAAGAATGATAGGAATGCCTTATCTTTTATATTTGCTCCACAATTACGAAATTAAAAAATAAAGATTCCAATTTTGGTCTCTAGATGGCGCTAAAAGACGACGAAAAGAGCAAAATTCGAATTTGACCGTAAAATGGCCAAATTCAAATTTCGCGCGATGGAATGACCGGAAACGATCTGAGGCATCCTTGCGCCGATTGTACTATATATTTTGTCTTTCTTAGCCTGCAACTGACTATAAATTGATACTCCTCCCCTTAATTCTTACCTCGTATTGAAATTACGGCTTTCCTCCTGTTCCTTATACATTTTTAATTTCTATTGCGCAATTTGGCGTATGTAGAAGTTATTTACGTTTCAATGACGTTATAAGTATCGCTTAAGGTAGTGATTAGTTTAAAGGGAATATAATCTCAGGTTTTTTGGTGTGGAACACCAACACTTCGTTCATTTCCCGCTCCCTCCTATGGCTACAGATGTTTTTGGCGCTGGTTTGTGATTTCCCGCCAAAATTGTTAACATAAAAATAAAACAATCTTAATAAAGACTTGAGGCTATATTTCCTTTAAAATGAAATCAAGGAGACTTTGAATAAAAAATAAAAACACTTTAGTTTAATTAATATTGTTACATGGTTTTTACCTCTCCGAGGGGACTATGTCCTCTAGGAGGGGTTTTACAATCACCGTGTCTGTTTGTCTGTCTGTGTGTCTGTTTGTCTGTCTGTGTGTCTGTGTGCTGCGAACGCGTTACCGGGGCAAAGTCCAAGACGCGTTACTGGGGCAAAGTCAACAAGTTGGCAAGCCAAAATATACCTCTCCTCGGAAGAATTGTCCCTAGCGGTATTAATTTTTCGAGATGACTTTTAAAGATATTTCTCCGCAATTCCGAGTTATTTACTAAAACCTTATCCCGGTTCTATCCCGCCCGGTATAAAATTTTAATTATAATTAAAATAATTGAGACGAAACAACCGAGTATAATTTATTCAGAATATTATAAATTAAGTAGTTACAACAGCGAGTTAGACGTACTAAAACAATGCATAATTGAATTTAACCCTATTTACGGTTCAAGTTTATCAGTTAAATATAATACGAAGCCAATTTTAATGAAAGAAATGTCTACAGAGGGTATTTGTATTTTTCTCGCTTACGAAATACTTGCCGCATCTTTAACGCTCATTTTATTTCAAATTAAACAGCTTAATCGGTCGAGAAAACGTTTAAAATAAATTACGAAGTAATGACGACCCAGTTAAAAACCAGACCAACATAAGTGTAAGCGCTCGATGTATACAACTCGATAAAAATATACGACTGAAAAAACGAAATAAAATACAAATAATACGAAAGATATTTAAAATTAAAAAAACTGATCCTAATAAAACACCCTCCACGTCACGCACATTCGAAATACGCAGAAGTAACGTTATACTATATCTAGTTTAAAATATTATAGTATCAAAAAATAAAAATAACGAATAGAAAAATACACAATAATAACCCAATCAGTCAGACTTCAGAAACAAAACTAATTGAAAAATATTATAACGCAGTCAAGCAATCAGACTTCAGAATCAAAATAATTCATAGAAAAATATTATAACGCAGTCAAGCAATAAATTAGTTCAAATACTTAGAAATCAAGCAATAGAAAATATAATATCAAGAAGCACAAATACGATTTTTCACGTTATTATAATGAAACCGGATAAGCTTTTGACATGACTTACGCTCATAAAGGTTCCTCTAAGACTGGAAGATTTTGCGGGAAAAAGGAAATAAACTTAAAAAATAGTAGATACAAATATAAGACAGAAAAAGCCAAAAATACCAAAGATTAGACAAAAAAGAACGTAATCTCGATCAGTTAAAAAACACAACAAACAAGATTTGACCTTTAAAATTTCATACGTAAAAAATGTAGACTTTAAAAACCATTAATATACTCTTCTGCTAAGCTGAGTTTATAATTTTCTAAGAAACGTTATATGCATCAGTGATTCAGTGGTAGAACATTCGCCTGTCATATAGAAGGGCTCGGGTTCGAGTCCTGGGCGGCGCATCCTTTTTAATCAACAGAGAAGACGTTACATTCGATGCAATAATTTAAATGGAACACGAAATTTCGTTCTATTTTAAAAACTGAAATTTAATGCTCTGTTACTTTGTTATAAACGATTCCGCTTAAGCTGAGCTTATAATTTTCTTTGAACCGTAACATGTACCGGTGGTTCTGTGGTAGAACACTCGCCTGTCATGCAGGAGGGCTCGGGTTCGAATCCCGCCCGATACTAAGAATACCGTAAACAATTGGTGGAAACCCTGCCATTTGGACGTTGAGACGTTTATCGTAACCCTCAGCACGCGGTCTGTCCCAAAAGTCTATAAGAAGATGTAACGAAAATAATTCGCATATTGAACTTTATACATATTTATGGGTGTCCCCCGTGTTTTAATACATCGGTTGGCCCTCAGCACGCGGTCCGTCTAAAAAGTCAGTAAGAGGTTGGTGAGCAAACAACCATACATACAAAACGCATACACAACAAAATCATCACCTACAACCACCATAACGCAAACTCAACATACCCACACTACACATAAACATTACAATAATAACATTTCCAATGAAACTAAGTTGAAACCGTCACGACGGTGAGCGTTAACGAAAAAAAAAACAACCGCGCACGCGGAGAGGTAAAAACCGTGTTTGCAGTTTAAAAGGAGGCAAAACCACGGTGAGCGTTAACGGATGATTTTGCGGTTGGGTTGGGTGAGGTGGTTTTCTTTGTTAACACTCACCGTCGCGACGGTTTCAACTCAGTTTTATTGGAAAGTTTGTTTTTATAATGATTATGTGTAGTGTGGGAATGTTGAGTTTGTGTTATGCCGGTTGTGGGTGATGAGTTCGTTGCGTACGCGTTTTGTATGTATGTATGGGTGTTTTCTCTCCAACTTCTTTGTGACACTTTTAAATATATGAATAAGAATTAGGGTCAGGTTGTCTAGGTGTATTAAATGATCCAAAAATAAAGTGTCAGCATTAGAGATAATACACACGTGGTTTAATGAAACGATCAAATTAATATTACGCTGGTAACCAAGTACAAATATAAAAGTTATTGCCCCACTAATGAAGACAGTTTATGGAACATGGCTCTTGTTTAAACGTGTTGTTCTTACATATAGAAAAATAGTCCTTCGATGATTCAATCGGCTGAACGCGATACATTAATGCGTAAACTATTCGGACGCGAATTAAAGTTGTCGCCGACACATTACTCGTTTCGTTTACCGCGAAACAGTAAGATGGAAAATCACGAACTGGGGGACCGGCGAGCCGGTCGCCATTGTCACGAAGGAGCGAGAGGACAAGTTGTGGTCATCTTCGGGTCGAGAACGTGGCCCTATTTAAGCTCTTCGTGTGCCATCGCTACTACGGGATCTAAAACAGTCATCCCAAAACTCGAGAGTTGCTACAGGTGAAGCAATACTCCGCGAGAGTCCAACGCGCACTTGGGGAAAACCATGGCCAACCGATGTATTAAAACACGGGGGACACCCATAAATATGTATAAAGTTCAATATACGAATTATTTTCGTTACATCTTCTTATAGACTTTTGGGACGGACCGAGTGCTGAGGGTTACGATAAACGTCTCAACGTCCAAATGGCAGGGTTTTCATCAATTGTTTACGGTATTCGTCTTAGTATTGTAAAGCATCCGCAAATGTAGTCTTTGTCCCTAACAGTCTTTCCCTTTACTTCAGAGAGTTATCTCGTTGTTTTGGGCCAACGCTGCTGGGGAAGGTAGGGATGACTCATCCTCACTCGCGTCGTCCACCTTCGGAATTCTCCGAAAGTGGTGACCTCTGACCCGAAGGGTTAAGAGCGGGGTAAAGTTACCGGTGACGCTTACTATTGCACCACAGTGAGTACGCTAAGATTTCTTGGCGGGCTTTCTTCTCCAGCCAATTAGGTTGGAGACCGGTAGCGTCATCCGAGGGGCCCGCTATATAAGGGACGTCGGAACAATAGACTAACTCTCTTGGTTACGAATTCCGACCTAACCAGTCATATCTTTTGTAGAGAAAGTTTAGTTGCCATGCCTTATAATATTTGGTAAATATATAGCTATATTATTAATAAAGAGTATTTTATAGTGTAACTCTCGTACATGGTTTAGACATAAGCCGACAATTTCCAGGCTTCACAACTGGGGCTCAACGTGGGGCTCGAGTTGTTGAATGTACGAGAGTTTAGTTTATTTTAATTCTTAAGTGTAATTTTTGGGTATGGGTTAGTTAAATTTTTAGTGTTAGTGTATTTTTTATTTTAGTGTATTGGGGGTAGTGCTCGGAATTACGAACAAGATGAATATAGATAAACCGTATAAATTTCGATAATTTGTTTATTGGACAAGCATCCATGAATAAAGTGCACCTACCTTTAACTTTGGATTGTCAAACAAATGAATAACGGATAAACGCTTTATCCATTGTCGAAACAAATATTATCCAATTTATTCGTTTAGATAAGAGCTCATGAAATGTTAATCATGGATAAAATGACTACGGGGGGTTATCCACAGATATGTATTTACGTATAAAGAACGTGGCGTATAAATATTTTTTCTTTATCCAAAAAAAAATCCCAACCTGCAAAATAACTTATCTTTCAGATAAGTCTATGGTTAATGGTAGAGGACGGAACAGAACACGTTTTGACGTAGGGGAAATGAGCCTTAAAAATGACTTCTTAAAGGGAATATAACCTCAGGTTTTTTGGTGTGGAACACCAACACTTCGAACATTTCCCGCTCCCTCCTATGGCTTCAGATATTTTTGGTTAGTGATTTCCCGCCTAATTTGTTAACACAAAAAACATGTAGAACCGGAACCGAACCGATCAAGACAAATTGGAACCGAAAACGAACCGAAAAATAGTAGGAACCGAACCGAACCGAAACAAAAATTGGGGAGATACTGTAAATTACTGCATTTTATTTCAGTTAATGCTTAAATATTATTAACAGACGTCATTCTCGGACCCTGGCCGAGCAGAATGTCGAAAACTAAAAGTAAAATTAGCTCACGCAGGTGACGAAGCTATTTTGGCTTATTCCCACATATTTGGAAGTAACATAGAACACGCGGGGATTTCTAAATGTACAACGGTTTTTCCTTCCAATTGAGACAATAGACATAATAGTCCTTGTGCTTTTACTTACTCCGTGCCGTAGAGGCATTGAGCCACTTTGCATTTTGAACTTCCGTCTTCGGACGATCTAAGCGACACTTTATAATGTTTCCACACGTCACTTCGCAGTCTAGAAGTGCCTGTCATGCTTCCGTTTGCGAAAAGAAACCAAACCGAAACCGTCCGTTTGGGAGTTGAGTTTACGAGTGAATTCTACCAAAATACGGGACCCCCTGCGTAACAAATAATCGGATAAAACAAATAGATTAACCGATTCAATATTCATTTAAAAAAAACAAAGTACACATTACGAAAACGAATAAGATAAAGTTTTTTTTGTTTTTAACTGAAACGATATGTCTACTTTATTTATTGGATAATTTATCCAACGAGCAATATTTTTTTTAAGATAGACCTCCTAATTGGATAAGCTTAGTCGATGTTCATTTAGATTTATCCATGGATAATGGAATTGTGAACATATTCGACACTTTATTTATATTATTTGAATGTTTTGTAGATAAGAGGGGTCAGAGGTGAAACGTATCTGAATTTGTCGATAATAAGAAGGTCTATTTTCATCAAAATGGATAAACCCATGAATATTAAAAGGGGTCGGACACTTCCCATTATTTTGTACGGGATTTCGGGATTTCGGGATTTCGTTGAGATTTTGGCGATTTTATCATTACTTTTTGAAGTGATTTTGGGATTTCAATGTTAATTTACCATAGCGAGAGTTAAAAGATTTTGCGATTTTAGACAAAGTGTACGGGATTTTGGTAAATGTCCGACCCCTCGCCTTATCTAAGGGATAAAAATTACACGAATTCCAAGCACTACTTAAGGGGAAAGGTATTCGCCACCCTGAAAGAGTTATCGCAGGAGGCCAAGATTATTCAATCTGACCTTCTCGTGCAAGCCATTTATCGCCCCCCGCCCACCGCTTTAGAATCCCTAGAGCCAACTCTGGCTTACGGGGGAACTTTAGGACAGGTTGGGCGAGCGCCCCCTGTTACTGGTGGCGCGGTGAGTTTAGCAGCCACCGGAGTGCCGGTTAATTCTAGCCAGGTATCTCTGGGTGTTATGGGAGTAGGCCTAGCTGCTCTGGATCCTTATTGGCATTATAGGATTCAGAGGCAGTCTGCTAATTGGTCGAACGCGGCAGTCGCCCCTCAACCAATGCAGCAAACTTTCCAGTAGAATCCTGCAGAAAGTTGTAGGCTGTTGCGCCAGAATTTAGTTTGTTATGGTTGTCGAAAACCCGTACATATCAAACGCTTATGTCCTGAGCAGGGAAACTGTGAGGGAGGCCTTCCATTTAAATGGATGTATATCCAGGAAAGGGAGTGAGCCTCGGCAAAATTCTGACGTTTGGAAAGCCGGTAACGAGGGAGAGCTTCCGAATACTCAGAATTGCACTCCCTTGGTCTACCGGTGTGCTGACGGAACATTTGGCGGGAAAAATCCCCCATTGTTACGGTTCCATGCTTTGGAACATTCGTTTCTAGGCTTGTTAGACTCTGGTTCCTCGGTCTCTCTCTTGGGTGATAATTATATCCCCATTTTTGAGAAAAAAGGGAGGAAAATGAGCGAAAATAGCACTACAGTTAGATTTGGCCGTGGCACGTGTCGTGTCGCGGGCAGTATCAGGCTTTCCATAAAGTGGGCAGGCGTCATTCGCCGCCAGTGCTTTCTTGTAGTTCACGGTCTGACCCCCCCCCCCCCATCTTGGGTAGAGATTTTATTGGGGCGGGAAAAATAGACCTAAGAATGAGCGAGGGAGGGTGGTCATTCGACACCCTACCCAGCGCGTCGTTTACTTCGATTCCGAAGAGGAAGGCGAAAGGGTAAATTATTGTCAGTTAGACAATGAGAGTCCTGGCGCCGTGGGAACCCCCACAGCGTTGGAGACGTTGGCGGTTTCAGAGGAAAACTCTTCTGACTCCGCGGAGGGAGAAAACTCTTCCAAGGAGTGGGGGCTGTCTTTCGACAGGAAAGCCATCATAAGTTCGCAAGTTACTGATCTAGGGTTAGCGAGGATTATCGCTGAGTTAGAGCGGGTTAGAAGCTCTGGCAGTCCGAATACGGCATTGGAAACCGGGACAGTACTAGATCAGTATATAATGGAAAAAGATGGCCTATTGTTTAGGTACTTCGCTCCTTGGGATGAGGAGGATGAAGACGGGCTTGAAAATGCTTGGAAAGTGGTGGTACCTAAGAGACTTAAGGTACCATTCATTAAGTATTTTCATGAGGATGCGCTTGCCGGCCACCAGGGGGTTTACAAGACGTTTAAACGTTTAAAAATCTGAGTCACGTGGTCGGGGATGAAGCGGGACGTTATCAAGTATGTGAGGGGTTGCGGGGTGTGCCAAAAAAGTAAGCCATCCCAGCAGTTAACTCCCGGGTTACTCTCTAGCGTCCTCAGTGAAAGGCCTTTTGAATTGGTAACCGCTGATTTAATGGGTCGCTACACTCGAAGCGCCAAGGGAAATCAGTAATAGTCCAGTAACTTTAGGATTTCACTTCGGAAAAAATGCCCCCGGGCTGAATTTTTGCATACACCTTTATTTAGTGTTTATAAACGTTGTGTCAAAAGTCAACATCATTGGGGTGTATGGAACCAATATCTTCGTTATTATTACTTTTACAGCTATACTGTCAATTACAAAATTAATGCTGAGCACGTTTTTGACAAGAATGGTCCCATTTGAATTTAGCGTCTGAGCAGTCGTTTCTGCGCAATCGCAGTACCAATGTTTTTAGTACGGCTTCCATGTTTTTTTGTGGAAAACAATATGCCATACCTAAATTTTCACAATCGAAAGAGGTTATGGTCTTATAGAACCTCCGCAAAGTCCTAAAGTCTGCAGTACCAACTTTCACCGCCATCTTGGAAAATGGCCGCCATTTTATATTCGCTTATAATTCAAATATTATTTACCCAAACTCAACATATGAGGTGTCATTCTTCTTCAAATTGTCTTATCCTTATTTATAAGCTCTTAAAAGGTCGAGTTTATCAAAAGGTCAAAGGTCTTTATAATTTAAAGATATTTTAACTTTTTTAGCTCGTGACCTTTGACCTTTTGATAAAATAGACCTTTTAAGAGCTTATAAAGAAGGATAAGACAATTTGAAGAAGAATGACACCTCATATGTTGAGTTTGGGTAAATAATATTTGAATTATAAGCGAATATAAAATGGCGGCCATTTTCCAAGATGGCGGTGAAAGTTGGTACTGCAGACTTTAGGACTTTGCGGAGGTTCTATAAGACCATAACCTCTTTCGATTGTGAAAATTTAGGTATGGCATATTGTTTTCCACAAAAAAACATGGAAGCCGTACTAAAAACATTGGTACTGCGATTGCGCAGAAACGACTGCTCAGACGCTAAATTCAAATGGGACCATTCTTGTCAAAAACGTGCTCAGCATTAATTTTGTAATTGACAGTATAGCTGTAAAAGTAATAGTAACTAAGATATTGGTGAAAAACCATTTTGGCCGGGCATTTTCCCGCCATAAAAAATGTTCCATACACCCCAATGATGGGGACTTTTGACACAACGTTTATAGACACTAAATGAAGGTGTATGCAAAAATTCAGCCCGGGGGCATTTTTTCCGAAGTTTGGTCGCTTTTTTTCCTAAAGTTACTGGATTATAACTACTCGTCATAGTAGATCATTTTACAAAGTGGGCAGAACCCTACCCGCTTAGAAAAATGACTACTGAGAAAATATGGGAGAAAATGTGTGAAGTTTTCTGCCGGTATGGATTCCCACGACAGGTGATAACGTATAATGCTTCCGTACTTTCTAGTAAAAAGTTCAAAAGGGCTGGTTCGGATTTCGGCATACGCCCTAAGACGATGGCCCCTTATCACGCCCAGGCAAATCTGACTGAGCGGATGAATAGAACTATAAAGCCAATGATAATTTCGTATGTCGAACGACATAAGAATTGGGACGCCCATTTCCCAGAATTAGGCTTTGCTTTGCGTTCAGGCGAGAGCAAAGTGACAGGGTATTAGCCCGCCGCTTTGAACTTAGGCCGAGAGCTTCGCGCACCCCTGGATTGGGAGTTGATACCAGGAAATACTTCCGGTAATCGAAGCGCAGGCACGTACGCCGAGAAACTGAAAATTAGGCTGCATGATGCAATCGACCATGCACCCTAGAATTTACAGGATTCGAAGCTCACGCAAAAACTGCACTACGACAAGCGTCATCGAGCTGTTTTCTACAAACGTGGAGACCTCGTATTGCGCAAAACTCATCTTCTTTCCGACGCGAGTCGTGGTATCACGGCTTCGTTGGGAGATAAGTTTGAGGGGCCGTTTGTAGTGCAGGAAAAGACCACTCCTTTTACATATCGGCTGGGGGACCCGAACTCCGGTGATTTCTGAAGGAGGGGGGGCGGAAACGCTGGACGAGAAGAAGGAAACCCTCTCTCGACCCAAGAGGAAGAGACGGCGTAGAAGGGGTGAGAGCGCTGTACACCCCCCTAAGCATCACTACAATCTGCGTTCAAAGGCAAACGCCTATCAACACTTTTTGGGTAGGGGTCTAACTTATTGCGTAGAATTTGAGATACCTTGAATTATACGTAATTTTGGCTGAAGATTGTTGCGCATTGTAATCAGGATCGGGGAGGTCGATCCCGATCTCGCCGGTCGGAGCGGGGAGCAGCCTTGCGACTCGGGGACATCAGAATGGGCCGATAGTAGGGCAACCAGCCCAAACGACAAGGCAGCCGGAGCAGATGTCCTCCAGAGGTGTACCGAGGGGGAAAGTAGCTCCGAGGGTGTAGCCTTCGGTAGCTGTCCCTGTGGCGCAGGGGGCTTCCGTTGCCAAGTCAGTTGATGAGCTTGGCCACCCCCGCCCCGAGTGTCAGGATCAACCGTCACGATTGTTATTGGGGGATAACGATGTATCTTCCCTCGATAGCGGTGACGAGCACTTTGTCGACGCTATGGACCACCTTGACCCGACGCCTAATTTAGGGGGGGTGTAAAGCTTTGTCCCTAACAGCTTTTCCCTTTACTTCAGAGAGTTATCTCGTTGTTTTGGACCATCGCTGCTGGGGAAGGTAGGGATGACTCATCCTCGCTCGCGTCGTTCACCTTCGGAATTCTCTGACTCGAAGGGTTAAGAGCGGGGTGAAGTTACCGGTGACGCTTACTATTGCACCACAGTGAGTCCGCAAAGATTTCTTATATATATATATATTATTATTATTATTATTATTAATAAAGAGTATTTTATAGTGTAACTCTCGTACATGGTTTCGACATAAGCCGACTATTTCCAGGCTTCACAGTGTCAAATTGCGATTGCATCGGGCGGGATTCTACCACAGAACCACCGATACATGTTACGGTTCAAAGAAAATTATAAGTGGAAGAGTATATTAGTAGTTTTTAAAGTCAAAATTGTTTACGTATGAAAATTTAATGGTCAAATCTTGTTTTAGCGCAGTCAGCAGATACGTTTTTTGTAATATATTTCGTTTTTTTATCTAGTTTGTGTAGCGTATTAGTTTTCAAGCGTAATAGAAGAAGAAGAATAAGAAAATATCGAGTTGATACATCGTGCTCTTACACTTATGGTGGTCTGGTTTTTAACTGGCTCGTCATTACTTCGTAATTTATTTTAAACGTTTTCTCGACTGATTAAGATGTTTAATGCAGTTCATCAATTGGGTTCGTTTGTTTTTATTTATAAAGAGCTCTAACTATTCCCTCTACGGTCATTTATTGATATACGAGCTGTCGTTTAGTCAAGTGGATTTCTGTGCTTTGTGAATGGTAAGTTTTTTGCTTCTTGTTAATACATTTTTTATTGGTGTGGATATTTGGACATCTACGATTCCTAATGCAGTCATTGATTTCCTGGGTGTGCGAGTCATTATATGATATTGGAAATTGGACGGTATTGGTCTTTTTTACGCGGTATGTGTCACAACGTCAACAGGAAGTCTACGAGTCGTCCACTACCAGATGTCGAATATAACTATTCTACGGTATCTTCATCAAGGGCGAGTGTTGAAATAACATGAGCGTTAAAGATGCGGCAAGTATTTCGTAAGCGATAAAATTACAAATACCCTCTGTAGATATTTCTTTCATTAAAATTTGCTTCGTATTATATTTAACTGATAAACTTGTTCTGTAAAAGGGTTTAATTCAATTGTGCATTGTTATAGTACGTCTAACTTACTGTTGTAACTACTTAACTTATGATATTCTGAATAAATTAAAATTGGTCGTTTCGTCTCAATTATTTTAATTATAATCAAAATTTTATACCGGGCGGGATAGAACCGGGATTACGGTTTTAGTAAATAACTCTGAATTGCGGAGATATATCTTTAAGGATCATGTCGAGAAATTAATACCACTAGGAACAATTATTCCGAGGAGAGGTATATTTTGGCTTGCCAACTTGTTAACTGTGCATTATCGAGTTTCCTTCTCTTCATTCCTCTCTGTAATTCTAAAGCCATCCGCTATCTTTGGCGCTAGGAGTAGGGTGCTCAGGAAAATTGGAGTAGAATAGTTATCTATCCTTTTAAAAAATGATTATAAACGTCGATTTTTAATAACGCCGTTTCTTTAATATTGGTTCCCTTACCAAAATGGGACTTTTACTTTAGTCGCCAATTAGTCTCAATTTAGGATCAAGGATTTTTAAGTATTATGTAAGCATAAAAAACTGAATTCAGAATTGTGGGTCCTTAATAAAATCTATTTTAGTCTCAATAAAAGAGTTTTATTATTATATATTTAAATTAAACTCATTATAGTCTCATTTGAGAAGACTAATTTCTGGAGACCTGAAAGAACTAATGTAGTTTAATGAGTTGATTATAAGTTACAATATTAGATTAAAAGTTATTTAAGACATCACTTTAGTATCATATTTGAAGACTCATTTTTTGGGACTTGAAAGAGGCTAAATTGATAGTTGATTATGGGTTACAATATTAGATAAAAATTAGAGTCCTTTAAGACTTCACTTTAGTCTCATATTTGAAGACTCATAGTTGGAGACTTGAAAGAGACTTAATTGAGAGTTTACTATGGGTTAGAATTTTAGATTAAGATAAGAGTCATTTAAGAATACACTTTAGTCTCATATGGGGAGTCTCATATAAGAGAGTTGCTTAGAGGTAACAATTTGAAGTTAAACTAAAAGTAATCGTAAATTCCATGTTAACTTTTGACTGGATCCTCTGATCTAGCTATTTTTGTAGTGTTATCTGAAATGAGTTTCGCTCACGTGCGGCGCATTTAATATAAATACATGTAGATTTGTCCGAACAATACACCAATTATATCATATGATTTACTTTACAATATTTTTAAATTATACTTTTATAATTATATTGTAGTTAAGTCCAATTTACTGAACTTGAATCTTGAAGCTTGGTTACAAAATGGTTCTATGGGATTGGCTGGCTATTTTGGTTAAGCTAAACTTACTTGAAACCCGTACATACTTAGAATTAAAATTTTTGTAATAAAATAACAGTTTAAAATTTTTAAGTCTATTTACTTAATAATAAACTTAAATTTTTAAATAGGATATTTCATTTCAAGTAAAATTAATTCTAAGTATAAGTGTGCAAAACAACTGAACTTGATCAAAAATAGCCTAGCATCTAGCGCCAGCCATTAAGTCTGAAGATTTTAAAACTTGCAATCCAGCATGGCAGCTGAACAAAGTAGTCATTTTTGATTCTGTATTTGAGTAGCCAGCTAGAGGGTCATTATAAAATTAGATATTTAGAATATAATTTTGTATAGCGACTGACATGCAAAAATGGGTGAATAATTTCGCTATAGATTGCAGTAGACTGCTCACATACAGGACACCCTGGATGTATATTAGTTTTACTGATATCGGCAGATTTCCAATTATAGCTAGAGTTCCTACACAGAACTAGTAAGCCTCAAAAGTACGAAACCGGTCTGCTGTTGGAATCTCTGGCTGAAATTTAGTTTTTTGATATAGTTCAAATGAGGTTCTCCTACAAATCGTAAAACATAGGTCTTAATTGAGTCTCCTACGAATCGTAAAACATAGGTCTTAATTGAGTCTCCTACGAATCGTAAAACATAGGTCTGAATTGAATCTCCTACGAATCGTAAAACATAGGTCTGAATTGAGTCTCCTACGAATCGTAAAACATAGGTCTAAATTGAGTCTCTTACGAATCGTAAAACATAGGTCTAAATTGAGTCTCCTACGAATCGTAAAACATAGGTCTTAATTGAGTCTCCTACGAATCGTAAAACATAGGTCTTAATTGAGTCTCCTACGAATCGTAAAACATAGGTCTTAATTAAGTCTCCTACGAATCGTAAAACATAGGTCTGAATTGAATCTCCTACGAATCGTACAACATAGGTCTAAATTGAGTCTCCTACGAATCGTAAAACATAGGTCTAAATTGAGTCTCTTACGAATCGTAAAACATAGGTCTAAATTGAGTCTCCTACGAATCGTAAAACATAAGTCTTAATTGAGTCTCCTACGAATCGTAAAACATAGGTCTTAATTGAGTCTCCTACGAATCGTAAAACATAGGTCTTAATTAAGTCTCCTACGAATCGTAAAACATAGGTCTGAATTGAATCTCCTATGAATCGTACAACATAGGTCTAAATTGAGTCTCCTACGAATCGTAAAACATAGGTCTAAATTGAGTCTCCTACGAATCGTAAAACATAGGTCTAAATTGAGTCTCCTACAAATCGTAAAACATAGGTCGGAATTGAGTCTCCTACAAATCGTAAAACATAGGTCTGAATTGAGTATCCTATGAATCGTAAAACATAGGTCTAAATTGAGTGTCCTACAAATCGTAAAACATAGGTCGGAATTGATTCTCCTACAAATCGTAAAACATAGGTCGGAATTGAGTCTCCTACAAATCGTAAAACATAGGTCGGAATTGAGTCTCCTACAAATCGTAAAACATAGGTCTGAGTTGAGTCTCCTACGAATCGTAAAACATAGGTCTGAATTGAGTCTCCTACGAATCGTAAAACATAGGTCTAAATTGAGTCTCCTAAGAATCGTAAAACATAGGTCTAAATTGAGTTTCCTACAAATCGTAAAACATAGGTCGGAATTGAGTCTCCTAGAAATAAAAAAACCGTGGTCTTAAAAGGAATCTCCAACAAATCACAGAAAGCGAAAATTAATGGAGTATCTTTTAAATCGCAAAAATAAAGTCTTAATTGGGTCTCCCAAAAATTAAAAAATATGGGTTTAAACCAAATATCCTAGAAATCTCAGAAATAGTGCTTAAAACAAGACTCAAGCAAATGCAAAAAAAAACAAGTTTTAAATAAGTCTCCTACAAATAGTAAAAGGCGGGACGAAATTGAGTCCCTACAAATTAAAAATATGTGTTTAAATTGAATCTCCTAGAAATCACGGAAATAGGGCTTAAATCAAGTCTCAAACAAATCGCAAATTAGGTCTTATGAAAATACATTGAAACGAGTCTCAAATGGGATCTTAAATAGAGCTATCAACCAGTCTTCTTTAAAGCTAGCTTAAAGAAACCTAAATAAAACTTGATTGTATCTACATTTAAGTATATTTTTAGGCTTGGAGTTTTGGACTGTGGGAGACTAATTCGGTATTTATTAGGCGCTTTTAACAGGTCTTTTTTAATATTATATTTTCGAACCATAATTTTGGTAAGGGTTATATTATACTAATTAATTAATTATAGGTTAAAAATAATTAATTAATTATAGGTTAAAAAACTAATTAATTAATTATAGGTTAAAAAACTAATTAATTAATTATAGGTTAAAAACTAATTAGTTAATTATAGGTTAAAAACTAATTAATTAATTATAGGTTAAAAAACTAATTAATTAATTATAGGTTAAAAAACTAATTAATTAATTATAGGTTAAAAAACTAATTAATAATAGGTTAAAAAATTAATTATAGGTTAAAAAACTAATTAATTAATTATAGGTTAAATTTTTTTTTAATTAATTAAAGGTTAAAAAACTAATTAATTAATTATAGGTTAAAAACTTTTTAATTATATGTATGTAAATTATTTAATTATAGGTGAGTAAATCAATTAATTGAAGGTTAACGGTAATAGTTAGTTGGCTCGCGTGGCATGAAGGGCTTTCCACCGCCCTTATAAGCAATTTAACCACCTGAACTAATGGCTTTAAAAGTCCCTTGATGACCTAGGCCTAAGGTGGTACCAGGGTATTAGCCTAGCGGATTATTTATTTATTAATAATAGGTTAATAAATTAATCGAATAAAAATTATTATATTAATTAGTTAGAAATTATTATATTAATTCGTTAGAAATTATTATATTAATTCGTTAGAAATTATTATATTAATTAGTTAGAAATTATTATATTAATTCGTTAGAAATTATTATATTAATTCGTTAGAAATTATTATATTAATTGTTTAGAAATTATTATATTGATTATTTAGAACTTATTATATATTAAGTTATTAACATATAATATATTGAATAATGATAAATTACTATATTGGTTCATTATAGCTTAAAAGATTATTTTTTATTTACTTTTTAATCTATTAGTTTGTTAAATAGTAATTTAACACATAAATAATGAAATATAGATAATTAGTGTCAGTTTTAAGGGCTTATTATTTGTTTACCTCCTCTGTGTCCGCCGCCGCGTTGACCAGAGCTAAGACCCACAACGGCCAGCAGCACTAACGCCAATATCTGAAAGATAGAAATGATTTTCGTCATTACAAGGATTGTACATTAATTCATATATTTTCAACGACTCGTTCTTAAAGGGACACAGTGTCGTTGGAAGAAAAGTCTGTATGCGCTTCTATTCCTGCCACCTTATGCAAAGTTCGAACAATCGAACCTATCTCGAGGTGCTTTCCTCCCATAGCTTAGTAGACGATGCTTTGATCGAAGCAAATTCTGCGAAATCATTTATTGCTTATGCTTGGAGGAAAACTCCTGACGTAAAATTTAACAGAGTGCAGATTTGTGAAATGGGATTGGAAATTCTCCAAACTTATAGTGCCATCGATTTCAATCAAACCAATCTAGTTGCTGCCAACATCTTGAACAATTATGAAAAAAACCAACCATAAGGGGATGAAAATAAGGGCTAAATGCTTCTCCCGGAAAACCTATTTAACTCCAAAATAGAGCTTGTAGGTTTGCAGACTGAGCTGTGACACTTAAATCTAATTGGGTTTGCTAATTATTTTCAACTTCTTCCAAATCAAATCGCTACAATAACCAAGGGTTTGGTCCTTGATAGGGAATATAACCTGCAACGCCTTATTTAGGGAATAGACAAATATTTTGAGTGATTACCATCGCAATAAACTACTGAGGGACTACCATCGCAACATACCACTGAGCAGCGTTGAAAATGTCAAATGCCATAGACACTTTGGTTCCGACAGAAAACCACGGTTTTTATTCACTTTAATTTTAAACATTTACGTCACTTTCGATTTTTAAATCATTCTAATGCAAATTTATTTAATTTTAATACGTAAACGTAACCCCAGAAATTATTAAAATTTTAATATCGTTATAATAAATATTGCTCGAAGTTCGGTATTAATATTAATTGTTAAATGTTTGTTTAAGAATCATTGGTCGACGATAGTATTAACGTAAACAAATTTCTTGTAGCTTCCTGAACGAGTGAATATCTTAACCGCTGACCAAAGTTATCGAAACAAATAATTTCAACTCACCAAAATACTCTTATTCATCTTGGAGCCGAGAACGGATATCTTTTATCGCATGAAATGTCCTTAATACTAAAACGCGTCGTTCTCAACCCTTTATATCAGATCAATTATATATTAACAGATTAATTATATAATAATATATTATTATATATTAATATTTTAATTATATATTAGTAGATTATTATATATTAATATTTTAATTATATATTAATAGATTATTATATATTAATATTTTTATTATATATAAATAGATTATTATATATTAATTATATATTAATATATTAATTATATATTAATATATTAATTATATATTAATATATTAATTATATATTAATATATTATTAATAATAATAATAATAATAATAATAATAATAATAATAATAATAATAATAATAATAATAATAAAGCTTTAATTGGATATTCCCATTCAGAAATTCTGTTTTACAAGGGAGTCCACACCACATCCACAATTAAATTAAAAACAAATAAAAAAGAAAATTTACATTAAAATCCTACAACTATACACACCATACCTTACAGCTAGTCATTGATTTTTGATACAATTTCTCTACATTTAGATTTAAAGGTAGAGTAAGACATATTTGTTTTAAGCTCATTAGACAAATTGTTCCATACTTCCACGCCTATTATTTTTAGAGTTTGATTACTAAATTTGTTACGCTCAATAGACACTGCAAAGTTATTAATACTTCCTCGGGTGCTATAACCATGAAGATTACGCTCAAACATATTATTGATATATTCCGGGGCTTTTCCATGGTATGCACGGTACATCAAAAGTAACAAAGACAAATAGTAATACTGTTTTAAAGTTAACCAATCTAGGTCGGCACGAGCCATAGTAGCTGAGGCACGCTTACCTCTTCTCAACAAGTATTGGACACATTTATTATGAACAACCTGCAGACTATTTAACGTTGCATTTGAAGCATTCATATACAACGTGTTACCGTAGGTGAAAATTGAGAAAATTAGGGAGTCATACAATTGCTTGGCCGCAAACATGTCCAATGATCTAAAGAAAGGGTACAAAATCCATAATCTTTATTAATTTTGGTTATCGTATAATCAATATGTGGCTTCCATGCAAGAGAGATTTTCATCAAAATATATCCCTAAATATTTATAGGACTCTACTCTCCTAATCCCAGTTTGTCCAAGCGTACTAATATTTGTAGTTATTTGTTTTATACTATGAGGAGCAAAAATCATGAAATAAGTTTTGTCTAAATTTAACAACATATTCTTTTGATCTAAAACAACTTTTAAACGATTAACATAACTTTCTAAAAGTTCAGTCATTCTAGTTACATCAGTATTAGCGTCCAATAATGAATTATCATCAGCATAATCGAGATGTTTTCAGGCATTTATAATTATCGCTAATATAAATATTAAACAAAATGGGCCCAAGAATACTCCCTTGGGGAACCCCCGAAGTAATTTTGCCTGACGTCGAATTAGCACCCTGTATTAACACAGTTTGAGTGCGGTCCTTTAAGTAAGAGTCAAACCAATTTGCGGCCTCATTACTAATACCACAGTTCCTCAGAATTCTTATTAATAAATTATGGTCGACCCTATCAAATGCCTTAGATAGGTCTAGAAAAACAACTGTAACAATCTTATTATTTTTAAGCTCCCCGACTTTCGATTGATGTAAGTTCGTTGCACAGTCTATGGTAGAGTACCCTGGCCTAAACCCAGACTGATTTGGCGACAGTATATTTTTTGGGTAATAAATTTTAACAGTTGTTCACAGGCACATTTTTCAAGAACCTTAGATAGAGCTTGTAAGATATAGAGATTCCTCGATAGTTTGAGGGGTCAAATGGATCACCTGATTTAAACAATGGTATAATACTGACCATTTTCCTCATTGAAGGAAATTGTTGTTTGGCGAACGATAGGTTAATTATTTTGGTTAAGATTGACGCCAAAACGCCAGCTAATTTCTTAATGAGTATACAGGATAGGCCATCTGGCCCCCTAGCTTTACTAGATTTCATATTTTTTAAAAGCTTAAAAAAATAGTCTTCACTAACTTCTTTAAAATAAAATTCATCGCTTTGACATAAAACAGAGTTATTAAGAGGTAGGGGTAGGTCCACTAGAGCTTTAGTTTGATTATTTAAAAATTGATCGTTCAACATATTAGCCATATCAGAAGGATGATTAATCATAATAGAAACTTTTTTAAGGGGACCAAATTATTAGTACCCTTTTGTAAATGTGGCTTTAGTTTTTTCCAAATAGCGCCAGAGTTCCTACCAACACCTTTGAGTTCATTTGTAAAATAGTTAATTTTTGTATCACGAATTAAATTTGTAGTAAGATTACGTAATCTCTTATAATTCTCAGGCCAATTATGGTCTCTATGAGATCTTATCTTTGCAATGTCACGCAAATGGATTAAGTGCTGTATACGGCGGAGTATACAGAAATTTACGTCGAGAAATTGACGGCAAATACTTATTAAGACAAGTAGAAATGACTAAATGTAAATTCCGAACAGCATCATCAATACTTAAAACATTAATAATAATCAGCTAGGCTAATACCCAAAGCACCACTTTAGACCTAAGTCATCATGCGCCTTTTGAAGCCCTTAATTCAGGTGGCCGGGTTACAATGCGTAGGAGGGTGGTGGCAAGCCCTGCATGCCACGAGATCGAGCCAACAGCTCCCTACACTAACTATTACCGTTAACCTCTACAAGTTTTTATGGGAAGGGGAATCCGAAGAACTCGGGGGAAAACCCCTTAAACCAGTGGGGGAGAGAACTTGCAAACTCAACGCGGAAGGAGTTGTTCCGAGTTTTAAATTAATACTGCTAAGTTGTAACACAAGTTCTTTCACAATAGCATCGGAGTCAAACTTACGATAATCACGAACTTCAGCAATAACTTTTCCAATACGAGGGCAAAGTTTTTTCTCACACAAACTATAACGTCATGGTCCGAGATCCCAGAAGGGATAACACCTTGATGTATAATTCTATCCGGAGAGGATACATAAATATGGTCAAGGTAACACGCGTTGGATTAGTGATAATTTGTTTAAAGTTTATCAGCGTGCACATTAATAATTTAGTTTTGAGGGACAAGAAAGTTTGTAACACATCACAATTAAAATCTCCCAATAAAATGCATTCAGAGGATTGATCGACTTGTCCGATAGTGTCCTTTAACTTAATCATCATATCTTTAAAATTAGTGGAAGGGGGGCAATAACAGACTCCAATAAATACAGGCTTCGAGTTTTTCTCAAGTAATTTACAAAATAAAATTTCTATGTCAGAAGAATTTATAATATAAAAATTAAAATCTACGATTTGAATCAATAAAGTGCTCTTATAATAAATACAAACACCTCCTCCCCGACGTAAAGTACGGTAACGTCTTAGAATGTTATAACCAGGAATCTCGATAACCTCATCAGGGACTAAGTCTGAAAGCCAAGATTCTGTAATAGCCATAATACTTATATCATTTTCTATTATTAAATTAGTTAAATTCTCTATACAAAATTGCCTTTTGAGACTACGGATGTTGAGATGTGCGATTCGCAGACCTTGGGAATTATACCGTTTCAGTTCATTACGTGGTATTGATAGGAAATACTGATCATTTCTAGGCGAAAGGTCACTAGAATCATACACTAAGGGTCAACGTGAGGTCTTCCTAGGCTGAGGTTGAGACTCTGTCAAAGTTCTAAAAATCTTAATACCACTAGGCCAATTTGCTCTTAGTCTTAATATCTTCTCTTGGGATCTATTGCATTCAAGTTGAAATGATGCTGTCCATCTGTCTTCACTTAACATATTCAATTTACAATAGTCCAAGTTTAGGCTCTCTAGATGCTCATTTATCTCATCAACAGTAGTGCCACTTACACAGTTTAATATTTTAAATTCAACATAAGGAGAGGCACTAGTAAAGCCGTGTATTCTTTCTTCTTTTGTACCCCAGATTTTAGGGTTCTTCACAGTTTGTTTACCCAATTTGACGCAGGATACACCTAGTAAAGTTTTGGTGTCACTCACTGAATTTATTACGAAACACCGAACTTTATCAGAACTATGTTTTGAGAAACACGCATGCCTGTTATCTTAATTTCCTGTTCGCATAAGTAGTTATAGACAGTGTCCGGGTCTGTACCAGAATCACAATTACCAATGAAGTAGGATTCATCAGGATCGACAGCTTTGACTTTAAACGATTTCGTACCATCTTGTTCAGAGTTATCCTTCTCAGCTAGAATCGTATTTTCATGGATTTTTTCAGTAGCGGAATACATCAATTTCCTCGGAACTCTTTTCTTTTTATTTACTGTTTTCCACCCTTGAGTATTTATTTCCAATTGTGTTTGCTCATCCTGTACTACCATTTCCGGTTGATTACCCGATACTGCATCAGAAATTTCCTTTGGGGTACCTTCATCATAATCAGTAGCTGTACATGTACGTGCTTCATCGTTATTCAATTCCATATCTAGCTTATTAATTCTCTTTTGATTTTCCCTCACTTTTCCCTCTATTTGTGCGATACTCTTCACATTTTCTTCAACTTGTTCAGTCAAAACCGAGATTAGGCCCACACCTTTTTTTTCTTTTTGCGAGTTAGAGAAACTGTCTGCAAGCTCCGTGAATTTTTTTTTATTATCATCAATCATATTCATTAGAAGCTTCATTTCTTCCTTAATAGCCTTTAACTCCTGATTAATTTTGTCCTTTAATTCATTCTGCTTCTGAAGATTACAAGAGTCACTTGCCTGAGAGTTCTTAAGGCATTTAAGCATCTCCCTACAGTGTATACATGCGTATATGAAATTATTATTATTATATTATCTAATTTAATGGAAATTTAAAGGGCATCGTTACCTGTCAGTTCCAAAACCTAGGGACAGTTCGCGAAGATTTGACAGTCCTTATCGCCACGTAGATATTTGTACGCTCGTTGGTTAAACCGACTACAGCTTGGAACACAAATCCATAAAAATGTCACGGAAAAAGAAAATTTAACGTAAACGTGAAAATATTTATTTAAAAGAACGGAATCATTAACTTAATTTTTTCTGCTTTTCCCAATGACAGCCCGAGGGGTCAGAGATTCACAGAAATCTCGTACACCTTCCCACAAATCCGAAATCCAGTCTGTTTTTCTTCAAAATCCAGAGACTTTTGCAAAATTTTGAAATCCGGCAAGAAATTCAGAAATCCGGCACAAAATCGCGATATGTGTGACAAAAATCAAGAAATCCAAAATCTGGCCTGCTTTTCTTCAAAATCCAGAGATTTTCTTAAAAACTTCAAATCTGACGCAAAATTTCGAAATCCGGCAAGAAATCACGAAATCCGACGTAAAATCGCGATATGTGTGACAAAAGTCAAAGAACCGTAAAGAAATCTTGAAATCCAGCGTGAAATCCCGAATTTCAAAATCCCGTACACATTTTTGGTGAATATCCATGTAGAGACACCGCAGCTAAATGTATTTTAGTTGTCATTTTCTATTTTGCTCTATTAAAATTATCTCGTTTGTAGTCTGATATTGAGATAGCGCTGCGGTAGAATTTCAAACGGTAGAAAACATTTACGATTTAAGGTTCATGTTAAAATATGGAACGTAAACAGTAATGTAAAATATTTTATACCGTACTTATTTTTATTGCTTTATTATAATAGTGGACAAAGAGATAAGTCTATATAAACAACAGCCTAAGAAACAGAGATACTTATACGAAGAAACGTTTCTGACGACCGATTGTAGCAGAAGTATATAAGATAATTCTAAAAAAAAAAATGATAACCAAACTGATATTCAGAACTATTGTACAATCAAGAAGTATTTCTCTGTAAAGAGCCCTCTAGTGGGTAAATATGCTGAAGGCGGAATAAACTATTATAATGGACGATAATATGAGACTCAGTTTGGTTGCAAGTCCAAGTTCTATCTGTTCGAAAATACACTGTTTAGCGGGATTGGGGAGCTAAAAATCGAGTAGAAATTAATATATTTTTAACTGTGCTTTATCGAGTTTTCCTCCTCTTCACCTCTCGCTGCGTTACTGTAATTCTAAAGCCATCCGCTATCCATCTTTGGCGCTAGGAGTAGGGTGCTCAGGAAAATTGGAGTAGAATAGTTATCTATCATTTTAAAAAATGTTTATAAACGTCGATTTTAATAACGCCGTTTCTTTAATATTGGTATATTGGGGAAAAATTGCACAGTTTCTTATATTAATAATATTTTTATTTAAAAATGAATATTTACAAATAAACCAAATGAAGACGGAATGTTGATGGCATTTTAAAAAAGTGGTTTCATCCTTCACTTTCGAACCGTCTCACGCGCACGGAATCTTAGTTGGTTCATGGTCTACTAATTTTCGATCCACTTGTTTTTTGTCCTCGCTGATTAGGGAGGTTTAACCTCTATGGTATCCACCTCCGCCTCCGCCTTTATAGTATCCGCCTCCGCCTCCGCCTTTATGGTATCCGCCTCCGCCTCCGCCTTTATAGTATCCGCCTCCGCCTCCGCCTTTATGGTATCCACCTCCACCTCCGCCTCCGTGGTATCCGCCTGTAATTCATTCATTATAGGTTCATAAATTAATTCGTTTTAAATTAATACTTTTATTTATTATATATTAATATATTAATTAATTATAGGCTTGTATATTAATTAATTATAGGTTCAAAACTAAATAATTATATGTTAGTAATTTAAAAACTTTATTAATTATAGATTAATATATTAATATTTTATAGGTTAATAAATTTAAAATTAATTAAATTTTAGCAAATTAATTATTTATAGGTTAGTAAATCAATTAATTATAGGTAAGTAAATCAATTAATTAAAGGTTAGTAAACCAATTAATTATAGGTTAACGGTAATAATACTTAATATATTAAGTAATTAACATGTTATATATTAAGTAATTAACATTTAATACATTAAGTGCTTAACATTTAATATATTAAGTACATAACATTTAATATACTAAGTTATTAACATTTAATATATTAAGTTATTAACATGTAATATATTAAGTTATTAACATTTAATATAAGTTATTAACATTTAATATAAGTTATTAACATTTAATATAAGTTATTAACATTTAATATAAGTTATTATCCTTTAATATAATTTATTAAAATTTAATATAAGTTATTAACATTTAATATAAGATATTAACATTTAATATAAGTTATTTACTTTTAATATAAGTAATTAACATTTAATATAAGTTATTAACATTTAATATAAGTTATTAACATTTAATATAAGTTATTAACATTTAATATAAGTTATTAACATTAATAATAATAATAATGATAAATTACTATATTGGTTCATTATAGCTTAATAGATTATTTTTTATTTACTTTTTAATCTATTAGTTTGGTAAATAGTAGATTAACACATGAATAATGAAATTTAGATAATAATTGTCAGTTGTAAGGGATTATTATTTGTTTACCTCCTCTGTGTCCGCCGCCGCCGCGCTGACCAGAGCTAAGAGCCACAACGGCCAGCAGCACTAACGCCAATATCTGAAAGAGAGAAATGTTTTTCGTCATTTACAGATTGTACATTAATTATTATAGTTTCAACGTTTCGTTCTTAAAGGGACACAGTATCGTTTGAAGAAAAGTCTGTATGCGCTTCTATTCCTGCCACTTTATGCAAAGTTTAATCGTTCGAACCTATCTCGAGGTGCTTTCCTCCTATAGGTTAGTAAACGATGCTTTGTTCGAAGAAAATTCTGCGAAATCATTTATTGCTTATGCTTGGGGGAAAACTCCTGACGTAAAATTAACCAGAGTGTAGATTAGTCTCGGGGTGAAATGGGATTTCAAATTCTCCTCATAATTCCTACTCCGAACTTATAGTGCCATCGATTTCAATAAAGCCAATATAGTTGCTGCCAACCTCTTGAACAATTATGAAAAAAAAACCAACCATATGGGGATGATAATAAGGGCTAAATGCTTCTCCGGGAAAACCTATTTAACTCCAAAATAGAGCTTGTAGGTTTGCAGACTGAACTGTGACACTTAAATCTAATTGGGTTGGCTATTTATTTTCAACTTCTTCCAGATCCAATCGCTACAATAACCAGGGGTTTGGTCCTTGATAGGGAATATAACCCGCAATGCGTTATTTACGGAATAGACAAATAATTGGAGGGAAATACCATCGCCACATACCACTGAGCAGCGTTGAAAATGTCAAATGCCATAGACACTTTGGTTCCGACAGAAAACCATGGTTTTTATTAACTTTAATTTTAAACATTTACGTCACTTTCGATTTGTAAATCGTTCTAATGCAAATTTATTTCATTTTAATACGTAAACGTAACCCCAGAAATTAATAAAATTTTAATATCGTTTTAATAAATATTGCTCGAAGTTCGGTATTAATATTAATTTTAAATGTTTGTTTAAGAATCATTGGTCGACGTTAGTATTAACGTAAACATATTTCTTATAGCATCCTGAACGAGTGAATATCTAAACCGCTGACTAAAGTTATCGAAACAAATAATTTCAACTCACCAAAATACTCTTATTCATCTTGGAGCCGAGAACGGATATCTTTTATCGGATGAAATTTCCTTAATACTAAAACGCGTCGTTCTCAACCCTTTATATAGTATCAGACGCGAATTGACGTAACGTGTTGCAATTTTAAAACTGGAGTTTATTAACATTCGAAGGCGCGTGCGTAGCGGAATGCCTGCAAATATGTTTCGGATAAACTCTTTCTGGCCATTTGGGGTCCGCCACCCTCCCGAAGATGTTCGTCGATACTATATGGTGCCGCGGGTTCTGGAGAGCCCTCGGGGGCAGTTTCGAATGGAGGAAACCAAGCTTTTTCGAATAGTAACTAGATTGAGACTCCTCCCCTTAATTCTTACGTCGTATTGAAATTACGGCTTTCCTCCTGTTCCTTATACATTTTTAATTTTTATTGCGCAATTTGGCGTATGTAGTAGTTATTCAAGTTTCGATGACGTTATAAGTAACGCTTAAGGTAGTGATTAGTTTAAAGCTCCTCCACCTAATTCTCGTTGAGAATCGAATCTTACCTGGTGTTGGTTTTGAATTTCCGTGTTAAATTTTTAATTGTGATTGTGCAATTTTGCGTACATAGTTTGTATTTCCACGTTATTTCTTTAATTATTATTGCGCAATTTCGCGTACGTAGTTCGAATTTCCGAGTTAAATTTTATAATTATTATGGCACAATTTCGCGTACGTATTTTGAATTTCCGAGTTAAATTTTATAATTATTATGGCACAATTTCGCGAACGTAGTTTGTATGTCCGCGTTAAATTTTTGTTGGCAGCATTTCAGTTCCGGACTTACCGGATATTTTAGATATTAGCTATAAGTGGTAGAAAACGGGGTTTGAATCAGTTTAGAACGATTTAGCCGGGTTCACACAACTCGTTTGATACGTTTTGAATCGATTCGAAATAAACTGTTAGGTTAATTTGAAACATTTCTTCATTTCTAACTTAATGGTCCTATAAATAAACCAAAGTAGAACTATTAAGTATCGAAATCTGAGGAAGAGAGTCAGAATTACACAACTAGAAAAGAATAAATTCCTGGACCAGAAACTAGATTGCGCGCTTGATTATTTTAAAGCAACACCGCCTGTAGCGCCACGGTGTCCGATATTGGAAATATTTCCACCCAAAATATTAAACACGTGAGTAAACTAAACCCACGAACCTCAGAACTAAAATAAATAAATTTAAATCATGCCCTAGTGGAAATTATCGGGAATAAAGTATATTTAATTTCACATTACTTAATATATTTATTTAGAGAGATCGTGACTAAGGTTACGTTTGCAAAAAGTATTTCTAAAAAAAATAGATTAAATCTCATTTGAAAATATTTTAAAGTGTTTACTAGTTTAAACTTACACGCTAATTTTCCAAGACAATTTTATCAGTAAAATTTCTACAAAAATTTAAAGATCGTGACTAACGTTTCCTTTTTAAGTACTCTACAAATTTAAATAAATTTAAATTTAGGAAAACAATAATAAAACAACTTAATAATTTTCTAATAGCTGTTTTATAATTAATTTTAAAATAAAAATTTGATCTTTTAATATATTCATATTTTATATGCTATTTTTAGATGTTCATATTTTCTTTGATATTTTAGATGCTCATATTTCATCTGTTATTTTAGATTTTCATACTTTCTCTGATATTTTAGATTATATATTTAATATTTTATTATTTATTTAAATTGGAAATACGTAAGATATTTAAATTGAACCCTATTTAAAGGGAATATAACCTCATTTGTTTTGGTGTGGAGCACCAACACTTCGACCATTTCCCGCTCCCTCCTATGGCTTCAGATATTTTTGGCGCTGGTTAGTGATTTCCCGCCAAAATTGTTAACATAAAAAACAAAAAAACCTTAATAAATACTTGAGGCTATATTCCCTTTAAAATTAAATCAAGGAGACTTTGAATAAAAAATAAAAAAGCACTTTAATTTAATTAATATTGGTACATGGATTTGGTTTAACCAATATTAAAGAAACGGCGTTATTAAAAATCGACGTTTATAAACATTTCTTCAAAGGATAGATAACTATACTACTCCATTTTCCTGAGCACCCTACTCCTAGCGCCAAAGATGGATAGCGGATGGCTTTAGAATAACAGAGAGGAATGAAGAGAAAGAAAACTCGATAATGCACAGTTAAGAAGTTGGCCATGGTACATTCCTAAATCGCGCCGGAACATCACTTCCATGTTTTTGGCTTAGGAGCTAAACGCTCGTTATTTACCAGTAAAACCGCGTTCGGTTCCACAACTGTATCCAAACCAAAGACTATATTAAATAAAAAATGCTTTTATCAAAGCAGTTGGAAGGTTGATTTAAGGGGTAGTTCGGAGCTATGAAGGCACAAATATTAGAAATGTTTTAGAATTAAAGAGATATTTTTTGGAATTATTTTAAAAAGCAAAATATATTTCTAAAATAATTTCCATCAATTTTTCCTCACGTTTCATATATTTTAAAACCCTTTCCTGAAATTTGGGCCTTGAAACTGTAACATTAAACTAAGAAATTTTTAAATTGTAAAGGAGTACGCGTGTTTAGTTCAGAAGTATGTATATTCTAATGGAAATATTTAATGAGTTTTAAAATCGGCCGCCATGGATATGAATTAGGGCTGGGGGATAAAAAAAAATCTAAAGAAAAAGACATACTACGAGCTGAATTATGTTGCTTGATAAGCAGTGTTGGGCAAATTTTAATTGCTGGGGCAACTAAAACTTAACAATTAATTAATTGTTAATCACGGCTAAAAAAATTAACAATTAATTAATTGTAATTGTGAAAACTCGCGATTAAAAATGTATTAATTGTTATATACTGTAGTCGCAATTAAAAACAAACTAATTGTTAATCGTGACTTTTCACAATTAACAATTAACATTTAATAAATTGTTAATCACGACTATAAAAATTAACAATTAATTAATTGTAATTGTGAAAACTCATGATTAACAATTAACATTTAATCCATTGTTAATCACGACTATAAAAATTAACAATTAATTAATTGTGATTGTGAAAACTCACGATTAACAATTGATTAATTGATATAAAGTGTAGTCACAATTAAAAACCAACCAATTATTAATCGTGACTTTTCACTAATAAATTTTCAATCTTTTAATACATTTGATTAAACACTAACAATTAAAACAGGTTATTGTAAAGGGCGCGGACTGGAGAGTAGCGTCCGAACCAATGTGTAGTGCGATGGAAAATGCGTAGCGTAGTAAGTGGGAGCGAAACAGAGTTGCCAGATGGGCGGTTTCCCGCCAAATTGGGCTACTTTAGGAACTTTGTTGCGGAAAAAAAAATTGTGTGGAGGCAGGGCCGTATTAAGGTATGTGTCAAGGTTGCTATGGTACAGGGCCCCCGAAGTTGGGGCTATCTAAGGAGACCTCCGAGGTTGGGGGTAACTTAGTGGCCTTTGAGGTGTTGCGTGGACTAATTCCTAATTTCTTAGACGAAAGAAACTCTCGCGATTTTGCGCGAGCCACGTTCATAAAAAAAATACGCGCGCTACGGACTTTGTAAGATCGATGGAAAGTAACCAAGTGATGTGACCCTACAACGTTTTCAGAGCTAATTGATGTTTTGCGTTTAGACATTATAAAAGTCGAAAAATAAGGGCCCCGAATTATACTTGGCACAGGGCCCCCATTAGTGTTAATCCGGTTCAGTTTTTAGGGTGATTTTATAATGATATTTAAAGACAAAATGACGCAGAATCATTTAACTGAAGCAAAAAAGCTACGTAGTACAGAGGTGCTGTCAATATAGGCTTTTAATGTTTGCTTCTATCATAATTATATAAACTTTATGCTTTATGAAGAAATATTTTACTGATCTCTTTATTTTTGCCCAATTAGCGTTCCATAAATTGCGATGAATCACCGACACTTCTTAATTTCTTTAAGAGGGCACTAGGCGCGATCTTTTTGGGCTGTATTGAGGAGAGAATGATGCTTGATTTAGTTGTCCAATTGGAGTGTGCGGTATCCTTAAAATTAATCTGGCCTATTTGGAGCGAAAGGTAAGTACCCTTTGCACCGCGTGCCGTGCCGACCACCTACAAAACAAACAAACACGTCGCTAGTTTATAGTTACATTCGACAAACTAAAGAAATATGAACGACACACAAAGAAAATAATAAAACAATGAATATTATCAAAATGGACATAATTACCAAAAGTGTGTCAATCGGACCTATTTCGTAATGAATGTTTCGAAATACAAGTTTGGAGGGGAGAAGGGAATGTATGCCTTGGGGAGGGAAGGAAGTTAAAACCAACAACTAACGCCTCGTAGTGAGGAACGGAGGAACTAAGTAGCACTTGTCAAACCTAGTGTATTTTTGTATTTTTCGGCGTTCTGTGGAGATGCTTTCGCCATCTACCTACGATATACTACCATAGACTAAAAAAAGATCCTTTAGCATATTAAAATACAGGGATTGTCACACTTTTCGTAATTATGTCACTTTTGATATTATGAAAGTAATGTTTCCTACCAAGGAGTAGTGCTTAATTTTATTAATGAAGCGATATATCTAAGAGCAATTTCATATGCATAAATATATATAAATCGTGTTCATCTGATATCCGTAAAGTTAAATAGGGTACTTAATTGTTAGTTTTAATTGCTACTTTAAACAATCAAAACGTTAATTAACAGGTATTAATCCAAATAAACCAATTGCAATGTGGAATTAATGGTTTAATTGCAACTAATTTTAATTGCTATGAATTTAATTGCAATGTGGAATTAATGATTAAATTCCAATTAAATTTAATTACAATTAATTTAATTGCCATGGACGATTAATGGTTTAATTTCAATTAAATTAATTGCAATGGGCAATTAATGGTTAAATTTCAATTATATTAATTGCAACGTGCAATTAATGGTTTAATTGTAAATATTTAATTGCAATTATTTTTAATAATCGCTTAGTTACAAGTAATTTAATTGCAATAATGTTTTAGTTAAATAATTAATAGATTGAAAATTTAATTGATTAATGCCCAACACTGACCATATTTTAGAAACGCTTATGTCTGGCATTGATTTTCAATGCTATAGACGCAGTGCTTATATATGCAGAGAATTTTTCCTTTTTCCGGACTTTTTCAACCTTTAAAAACGCTAAAAGGGAATAATTCAATTTAAGAAGGAAAACGGTAAAAATGATGGAAATTTAATAAAGGGTCATTATAAAAGTAATGAAAGTCACGATCTAAATATCTAAAGCAACTTTTGAGGATATGTTTATGCAAAATTATTCAAATTTAAGTAATTTTGTAATAAATAACACCTTAAATTTTGATTCATTTTCAGAATTAATCTGAATATCTATATTAATTAGTATTAAGAGCGAGGGATACAAAATGGAAATTTCTAGGTCAAAAACGCGAAAAACGGGATTTTTCATTTAAAGAAATTATCGCAAGAGGAAAATTTTAGATATCAAATGTGGAAGCCCTGTATAGAGGTCTGCTATGCTGTCGTAACTGGATTCTGCAGTTTTGTGTTTCAGACTACTACTCGCAAAATATTATAACCTTAATTAATATGCTGATTTATATGTTAAATTAAAATTTTGTATAAATACATATGAAATTAAACGGTCAAAGGAGTTTGCAACTTTCTATGTAAGCTAATTCTCTTAATGAATTTAATGAATTTTTCAAACAGACATGTACTCAATTCTATCTATTCAAGTCTGTTTATTATAATAAAATTTGGCATGCATCATGAAAAACTAAAGATCCTCACAAGTCAAGTACCCGCTGGTAGTAAAAAAGAGTGCTAGTTTAGTATCTATAATGAGTTTCAGCAATTTAAATGCTGTAATTTTACACGTAATCCTTTACAATTTAAAATTTTCTCATTTTACTGTTACAGTTTCAAGGCTCAAATTTAAGGAAAGGGTTTTAAAATATATAAAAGGTGAGGAAAAATTTATGGAAATTATTTTAGAAATATATTTTGATTTTTAAAATAATTCCAAAAAATAACTCTTTAATTCTAAAACATTTCCAATATCGGTGCATTCATAAATCCGAACTACCCCTTAAATCAACCTTCCAACTGCTTTGATAAAAGCATTTTTATTTAATAGCTGTCCCTTTGCTCTGCCTCACAGGGCATATTTTGCCTTAAATTTATAATTGAAAATAAAAGCCATAAGTTAGAAAATAAAAAGGTTTTATTTTTAAATATATTTTGAACAGACAGTTTAATATTATTGAATGTAATTTAAAATATTGAATTTTTAAATATTTTACTTAACATTTTGAAATAATGATGATAATTGGTTATGTCAAATTGAGGTTTAATTTCCCATTAAGACTAAGATAACAAGATAATAGGTGTATAACTGGTTCTAGTAAGCAAGTGAAATATGCTAATTTTGGTAAGACTTTCAATCAAAAACAGACCTTTGATAAGATAGTGATTATGGGTAGCATAGCACGATTTGTGAAGAGCTTTTAATCATGTATCAAGAGTTTTCCAACTCTGCCGAGCTTTCAGTGTAATTTATATTAACCGAGGCAAAGTGTTATTTATATTCACGAAGGCAACGTGTAATTTATAGCCACGAAGGCAAAGTGTAATTTATAGCCACAAGGCAATATAAATAGACTGAATATATGTTATGTTAAAAAACTAAAAAAAATTCTAACGCGTTTAGTTTAAGTAAGCACATTTATCAACAGTACTTGAATGGTGGGTCTCCAGTCCTGTTCTGGCTGTACTACCTTACAACGGTATGGCTCGTACACTACTGATCCTCAAATAACAATAATTTCAGTCTACTCACTGTTTAAGCTTTTGAATAATTAAGAACCCTTTACATAGAGGATTAAGTTTGAATGCCCAAAACGTTTATTGTTATGAAAAATTATTCAAATATTTACCATACTTCATTACTGTAATTAAAATTCCCAAAATTATTTATACAATGCTAGATGGATACACCTAAATCTAAATTCAATGATAAATTTTTTTTAACTCTGTAAAAAATCAGCTGGGTAAAAAAACTTATCCAAGGAAGAGATAAAACAAAATTAACTTTAAACTAAATTTCACTTTCCACAAAATTCTTTCTGGTACTATTAAATACGTTATTTTTAACCTAGAATATATGATCGGGTTCAACGGGCTAATTTTCCCTACGAAGCAAAGGCTTAACGGTTAAATGTTAATTACTATTAAACTAGTTAAAGTTCCCATAAGAAATGGCTTATTATTTCTTGAGCAAAGTGCGAAAAACAACGTTAACTCGAAGACGGACAAAATTTTATTTTAACATTTTTCCGGGAAACTGGCTACGAACTGATTAGTTGGCATTCCATTTCAAAAATGGTACACTAACTCATTACAGTACGAAGCTTCTTATCTACAGTCGACTAACTTTCGTTAAATGACGGGATTATAATACGTTTCTCGCTGAAGTTGACAGTAGCAACAAATCCGTATGGCTATCTCTGTACTGTACACTAACGCTGATACATTAATATTAATTGTAGTACTGCCAGACAATAATTGTTGACAGTAAGAATAATCCCGCTAGGCATCCACAATACTGAATCTTGGACATGAAAATCGCTTAAAATAAAGTCTTAAATTTTTTAGCGACCCGACTATTGATTCTCCTGCGCTTGGCTGTATTAATTTAAGCCATAGGAAATAGCGCTGACCCCTTAAATAAGAATGGCCTACCGGCCATTCTTAATAAATTCTTAGAGCGATAGCTTACATAGTCTTTGATCCAAACGTTCCCCACCGGGATTGGGAGCTAAAACATGTCCCTGGATAGAAATAAATATATTTTTACCTCTCCGATCTTTGTCCCCTCGGAGGGGTAATACAATCACCGTGTCGGTCGGTGCGTGTGTCTGTCTGTCCGGGCTGCGAACGCGTTCGCAGTTTCTTAGAATTAGGGAAAAGGTTTTTCCAAAGGCGCACTCTTTTGTCATTGGGTGTATTATAATTTTATTTTGCGAATTGTGAGTGTATGTGAATAATCTTCGACGTCTGGGACGGACTGAGTGGTTACGGTAGACGTCTCTACGTCCAAATGGCAGGGTTTCTACCAAATGTTCATGGTATACGTCTTATTATCAATTTGCGATAGTATCGGGCAGAAATAGAACCAGAGCCCTCCAACATGACAGGCGAGTACCACCGATACATGTTACGCTTCTTTAAAAATTATAAACTCAGCTTGGTGGAAGAGTATATTAATACTTTTTAAAGTCTACATTTTTAAATATGAAATTTTAAAGGTCAAATCTTGTTTTAGCGCAGTCAGCAGAGATAAGATGATTAAAGGGTAGAACCCGTGGGTGGTCCACTTACTTAGTTTTTTGTAATTTATTTACGGGTTTTCTTATCGACTTAGATATAGTGGTATTAATGTGGTGGCGTTGGTTTAACGTTTATTGATATACGAGCCGTCGTTTAGTCAAGTGGGTTTCTGTGCTTTGTTAATGGTAAGGTTTTTGCTTCTTGTTAATACATTTGGTATGGATATTTGGATATCTACGATTCCTAATGCAGTCATTGGTTTCCTGGGTGTGCGAGTCATTATATGAAATTGGAAATTGGACGGTATTTGGTCTTTTTCATGCGGTATGTGTCACAACGTTAACAGGAAGTCTACGAGTCGTCCACTACCAGATGTTGAATATAACTATTCTATGGTATCTTCATCAAGGGCCAGTGTTGAAATAACATGAGCGTTAAAGATGCGGCAAGTATCTCGTAAGCGGCAAAAATACAAATACCCCTGTAGATATTTCTTTCATTAAAATTTGTTTCGTATTATATTTAACTGAAAAACGTTTACTGTAAATAGGGGTAAATTCAACTGTGCATTATTTAGTACGTCTAAATCACTGTTGTAACTACTTAATTTATAATATTCTGAATAAATTAAACTCGGTTGTTTCGTCTCAATTATTTTAATTATAATTAAAATTTTATACCGGGTGGGATTGAACGGGGATTACGTTTTTAGTAAATTGCGGATAAATATCTTTAAGGACCATCTCGAGAAATTATTACCACTAGGGACGATTCTTCCAAGGAGAGGTATATTTTGGCTTGCCAACTTGTTAACTGTGCATCATCGAGTTTTCCTTCTCTTCATTTCTCTCTGTAATTCTAAAGCCATCCGCTATCCATCTTTGGCGCTAGGAGTAGGGTGCTCAGGAAAAATGGAGTAAAATAGTTATCTATCCTTTTAATAAATGTTTATAAAAATCGATTTTTAATAACGCCGTTTCTTTAATATTGGTTCCCTTACCAAAATGGGAGTCTTACTTTAGTCGCCAATTAGTCTCAATGAAGGATCCAGGATTTTTAAGTATTATGTAAGCATAAAAACTGAGTCCAGAATTGTGGGTCCTAAATAAAATCTATTTTAGTCTCACTAAAAGAGTTTTATTATTATATATTTAAATGAAACTCATTTTAGTCTCAGTTAGGAATACTCATTTCTGGAGACCTGAAAGAAGCCTAATTGAGAGTCGATTATAAGTTACAATATTAGATTAAAATAAGAGTTATTTAAGAAATCAATTTAGTATCATATTTGAAGACTCATTTTTTGGGACTTGAAAGAGGCTAAATTGATAGTTGATTATGGGTTACAATATTAGATAAAAATAAGAGTCCTTTAAGACTTCACTTTAATCTCATATTTGAAGACTCATATTTGGGGACTTGAAAGAGACTTAATTGAGAGTTTACTATGGGTTAGAATTTTAGATTAAAATAAGCGTCATTTAAGAATACACTTAAGTCTCATATGGGGAGAATCATTTCTGGGGACTTGAAAGATACATAATTGAGAGTTGCTCAGAAGTTACAATTTGAAGTTAAAATAAAAGTATTCGTAAATTCCATGTTAAACTTTCGACTGCATCCTCTTATCTAGCTATTTTTGTAGTGTTATCTAAAATGAGTTTCGCTCACGTGCGGCGCATTTAATATAAATATATGTAGATTTGTCCAAACAATACACCAAATATTTCATATGATCTACTTTACTTTACTTTACTTTTAAATTATACAACTGAACTCATCTTCATGAGTTCAACTATAATGGCCCCTTAAGATTAATATTAAACAGGTAAGGGATTGCAACTTGAATCTTGAAGCTTGGTTACAAAATGGTCGTACGGGATTGGCTGGCTTTATTTGGTTAAGCTAAACTTACTTGAAACCCTTACATACTTAGAATTAAAATTTTTGTAATAAAATAACATTTTAAATATTTTGGGTCTATTTACTTAATAATAAACTTGAAATTTTAAAATAGGATATTTCATTTCAAGTAAAATTAATTCTAAGTATAAGGGTGTAAAACAACTGAACAGGGTCAAAAATAGTCTAGCATCTAGCGCCAGCCATGAAGTCTGAAGATTTTAAAACTTGCAATCCAGCATGGCAGCTGAACAAAGTAGTCATATTTAGTTCCACATCGATATATATATATATATATATATATATATATATATCGAAGTGAGACTATTGCTATGGTCGGAATGTCGTTAAGTGTTGTAGTTTGTTTGTTTGGCGTGGAAAAGCGACGACATGGTAGATGGAGCTGCGAAAAATAATTTTTATAAATTATATTATTGGTGACACTGGGACTTGAACCTAGATAGCTGCTGGCCGCGTTATCTCCAAAAACCGACGCCTTTACCAAGCGAGTCACAGCGTACTCTTCAAACTGTTTTCGGAACTTCTAGTCGTTTTTAGCGACGCGGGGGGTTTGACTAGTTACGGTGTCGCAATTTTCGTTCCTTTTGCCGCGTTATTTTACGTATATTTACGGCGTTTAAGGTCAAGTGAACCTCTAACTTCACCTCCCCCCCCCCACCAATTGGATTTGCACGAAGGGTGACACGGGCGTGGCGGAAAGTTTGAATTACAGTGTGGGGCTACACAACTTTTACCGATGGCCAGTTTTAGGTCTGTCAGGTAAACAGGGGGCACAATTTCGACCCCCCTTTAATAACAATACGCACTCTTCGCCGTCAACTCTTTAACTTAGGATGGTACTTTATATATCAAACGAAAGAACGCGAAGTGCAGTTTATTTCCGCCCCCACCGACCAGCCCCTTTAATAGATAGAACTCTTTGACGCGCACGCAGATTTGCCGTTAATTTACGCCCTTTCCGACCAAACCCTTTAAAAGAAGAGTGACCGGGAAAAAAAGTTGGTCGCATTCGATAGTACAATAAAAGTAAAAGATTGGAATCATCTACGCTTGCGTCTACTTGAAAGAGTGAGACCAAAAAATCCAAAGCAGTCGAACTTAGGGCGTGTTGCAAAAGTCTGCTTTGCTAGAATCACACATGTTAAATTCAATGGGCTTGCACTTTGGCTAGCGCTTTTGCAACAGGCCCTTAAGCTGCAAAGTATGCGACCATGGGGACAGAATCTCCGTCTTGCCATATTCTTAGTACATAAATACATTCTTGCAATAATATGATTTATGAAGTTGTAAATAATCCAATTTAAATATCTTATCTAAGAAAATACCAATAGTTCTTTTTATAAAATAACCTTGGCCATCTTGTTGAAATGTTGCCTCCCCGCTTCAGCTGTGGATCCGTTTTCTCTCCCAATAAAGAGCTTATGAACTCATTCTTAGGCATTGGCTGAACTATTCCAGGGCAACATTTCAACAAGTTGGGCAAGCGTAAAGACATTTTATAAAATCAACTATTTAATCACCGAGATAATATAAAATAACATGGCCTGAACAGCTTTTGTATTGGTTTGCCCACCCGGGTATCCTGAGGGTGGGCGGTGGCCACTCTTTAACATAGGATGGTAAATTATATATCAAACGATAGGAAATCACATGGCCTCAACAGGTTTTGTATTGGTTTGCCCATCCGGGTATCCTGAGGGTGGGCGGTGGCCACTCTTTAACATAGGATGGTAAATTATATATCAAACGATAGGAAATCACATGGCCTCAACAGGTTTTGTATTGGTTTTCCCACCCGCGTAACCTGAGGGTGGGCGGTGGCCACTCTTTAACATAAGATGGTAAATTATCTATCAAACGATAGGAAATCACATGGCCTCAACAGGTTTTGTATTGGTTTGCCCACCCGGATATCCTGAGGGTGGGCGGTGGCCACTCTTTAACATAGGATGGTAAATTATATATCAAACGATAGGAAATCACATGGCCTCAACAGCTTTTGTATTAGTTTGCCCACCCGGGTATCCTGAGGGTGGGCGGTGGCCACTCTTTAACATAGGATGGTAAATTATATATCAAACGATAGGAAATCACATGGTCTCAACAGCTTTTGTATTGGTTTGCCCACCCGGGTATCCTGAACGTGGGCGGTGGCCACTCTTTAACATAGGATGGTAAATTATATATCAAACGATAGGAAATCACATGGCCTCAACAGCTTTTGTATTAGTTTGCCCACCCGGGTATCCTGAGGGTGGGCGGTGGCCACTCTTTAACATAGGATGGTAAATTATATATCAAACGATAGGAAATCACATGGTCTCAACAGCTTTTGTATTGGTTTGCCCACCCGGGTATCCTGAACGTGGGCGGTGGCCACTCTTTAACATAGGATGGTAAATTATATATCAAACGATAGGAAATCACATGGCCTCAACAGGTTTTGTATTGGTTTGCCCATCCGGGTATCCTGAGGGTGGGCGGTGGCCACTCTTTAACATAGGATGGTAAATTATATATCAAACGATAGGAAATCACATGGCCTCAACAGGTTTTGTATTGGTTTTCCCACCCGCGTAACCTGAGGGTGGGCGGTGGCCACTCTTTAACATAAGATGGTAAATTATCTATCAAACGATAGGAAATCACATGGCCTCAACAGGTTTTGTATTGGTTTGCCCACCCGGATATCCTGAGGGTGGGCGGTGGCCACTCTTTAACATAGGATGGTAAATTATATATCAAACGATAGGAAATCACATGGCCTCAACAGCTTTTGTATTAGTTTGCCCACCCGGGTATCCTGAGGGTGGGCGGTGGCCACTCTTTAACATAGGATGGTAAATTATATATCAAACGATAGGAAATCACATGGTCTCAACAGCTTTTGTATTGGTTTGCCCACCCGGGTATCCTGAACGTGGGCGGTGGCCACTCTTTAACATAGGATGGTAAATTATATATCAAACGATAGGAAATCACATGGCCTCAACAGCTTTTGTATTAGTTTGCCCACCCGGGTATCCTGAGGGTGGGCGGTGGCCACTCTTTAACATAGGATGGTAAATTATATATCAAACGATAGGAAATCACATGGTCTCAACAGCTTTTGTATTGGTTTGCCCACCCGGGTATCCTGAACGTGGGCGGTGGCCACTCTTTAACATAGGATGGTAAATTATATATCAAACGATAGGAAATCACATGGTCTCAACAGCTTTTGTATTGGTTTGCCCACCCGGGTATCCTGAACGTGGGCGGTGGCCACTCTTTAACATAGGATGGTAAATTATATATCAAACGATAGGAAATCACATGGCCTCAACAGGTTTTGTATTGGTTTTCCCACCCGCGTAACCTGAGGGTGGGCGGTGGCCACTCTTTAACATACGATGGTAAATTATATATCAAACAATAGGAAATACCATGGGCTCAACAGGTTTTGTATTGGTTTTCCCACCCGCGTATCCTGAGGGTGGGCGGTGCCCAATAATTAACTTAGGTTGGAAATGTATATATCCAACAATAAAAAATCACGTACCCTCAACAACTTTTGTATTAGTTTGCCTACCTGTGTCTACTAAGGGTGTATTGGTTTGCCCACCCGAATACACCGATGTGGAACTAATATTATAAAATTAGATATTTAGAATATAATTTTGTTTTTCAAAGGACGCCCGAGCGTAAAAACTGCCTGCTGTACAGCGACCGCCATGCAAAAATGGATGAAGAATTTCGCTATAGATTGCAGTAGACTGCTCACTACAGGGCACCCTGGATATACAGGGTTTTTTGTTTTCTCGAAAAAGTGATTTTTTTCCAAAACTATGTTGTCTAGAAAGTTGAAATTTGTACTGTACATTATACGTTCCCACTGTCCCTATCTGGTGGTTTGATGGGTTCACTGGAGCCTTTGGGGGGCTCCATACCCGGCGTTCTGGGTCGTTGGGCTCTTAGGGGCGATCCACACCCGGTTTACTGAGACACTGGAGTCCTTGGGGCGTCTTGCGCTCGGAGCGCTGGGTCACTGGAACCTCAGAGGTGTTCCATACTCGGCATTCTGTAACCTACTGGGGAGGGTAGTTTGCGGAGGAAGAGGAAGTCACTCTAGTCCTCAGCTGTGCGAGGGTGGGTTTCGGGCAGCCCATGGTGTCGCCTTTTGTTGGGCCATGATGAGGGCGTTTGTTTGCTATATGTGAGGCAGTCACGATGGCTGTCTCACTGGCCGAACGTTGTTTCGCAAAGCGCACTTTTGTCCCGGCCTGGTTAGTTTCGTAGGCCGCTGTAGTGCTTAAGGCGGAGCAGCGGGGTACAAATACATAGACTTATGTACATTATACGTGCCGGTGGACACTTTCTACCAAAATTGCATCTAAATAGAAAAATATTTTCACGTTTTTTGAAAATTTAAATTTTAACCGCTAGGTGCTATAAGAAAATTTTCAATGAGGAAATTGTAGAGCGTCACCGAAAACGTACAACTAGCGTTGGCGCGAAAAAAATAGACGTCTTTTTCACTGACAAAATAAGAGTTGAAAAAGTGACAAGTTGGGCTAGCTAAAATAATTTTTTTGAATTCCATTGGGAGAGTATTGTAACTTTATGAAAGTCAGAAATTTGTTAATCTGGTGTTTAATGCAATTAACACCGCTGAAAAATCGAGGAGACAATGGCGTAGAAATTAAATTAATTAATTAAATTATTAATGGCGATTCAAATTATGTAAGATCTGGCGACCTTGCTGGCCAATGTGCCGAACCGTTTCATCCTATTGATCGTTTTGAAATACAGGCGTGGCACTCTTTTTGGAACCACAATCTGGCTCATTTAGCTATTGACTTTTCTTATTAGTTTTTTAATCTAATAGGCCTGTGTTTGCCTCTAGTCGTATTCGAAACCTATTTTAACCCTGATAGGTGAGAAGATAAATAGACCACAGGTTTAAAGGTCAGTAAAAACCTTAAATTTATTTAGTATTTAAATAACTGTAAAACAAACTGTGTAACATTATTGTCGTAATCAATTTTAACAATCATGCCTCAACATTCCCGAGCTGATCGTACGGAACTAGTGGCCATTTACTACGCGGAAGGTGAAAGAAATCTACGACGAGTGAGTGAGATCTTTAAGCAACGAAGATAGAAGACCATCCATAACTACTGTAAGGCGAGCTGTAAATGACTTTCACCAGTATGGTAACGTACAACCTCGATTTCGTGGGCCTAGTCAGCGGGATTTGGACTTTGAAAACACCTTTTTAACCTTTTTTCCGCATACCCACGTAGTGGTTGTGCCGCGGCGAGTAAGGATTTGGCTTGCAGTGAAACTCGCATTTAGGAAATTTTACATAGGGCATAAGTACCATCTTTACAGAGCAACGCTTCACCACGGTTTACGAGATTGAGACGCTCAACAAGAGCTGGATTTCTGGCTGCTAAATTCCGTGCACCGCGACCCACAAATTCACAATTACTCAGCAACATGCTATTCTCGGATGAATCCTCGTTTGCCAGAAACGGCCCTTACAATCACCAAAATAATCATGTTTGGGAAGACACAAATCCACACTGGGGATATGAACACCGTCACCAATTTCAATTTGGGCGCTTGAATGTTTGGATTGGTCTTGTTGGAAACCGGTTAATTGGTCCAGTATTCATACCGAAAAATCTAAATGGCCAGAGTTATTTAGATTTCTTGAGAAATGAGCTAGAACAACAACTTGACGAACTGCCGTTAGCGCAACGAGCAAGACTGTGGTTTCAGCAAGATGGTGCTCCGCCACATAACCACCGAGTCGTGAGAGATTACCTAAACAACGAATTTCCACAACGATGGAAAGGGAGAAACGGTCCCGTACACTGGCCAGCAAGGTCGCCCGATCTGACTCCGTTGGATTTCTTTCTTTGGGGCTTCGTCAAGGACAAGGTGTACGCCACTCCGGTTGAGACCCTTGAACAGCTGCGTTGAAAACTTGTAAGCCCTTGCCGGGAAGTAACCCCGGAAATGATTCAAGCCGCCTTCGACAATATGATTGTTCGCGCCCAAGCCTGCATCGCAGCCGAAGGTGGTATTTTCGAAACGTACTTATAAATTTTGTTTGTAAGTAGATAAATAAAATTTCTTTGTTTTTTCAAAAAAATTCGCATTTTTCATCCTACGAAATTAAATCGTGTAATACCTTCTTCGCCATTGTCTTCTCGATTTTTCAGTGGTGTTAATTGCATTAAACACCAGATTAACAAATTTCTGACTTTCATAAAGTTACACTACTCTCCCAATGGAATTCAAAAATAGGTATTTTAGCTTGCCCAACTTGTCACTTTTTCAAGTCGTATTTTGTCAGTGAGAAAGACGTCTATTCTTTCGCGCTAACGCTATTTGTACGTTTTCGGTGACGCTCTACAATTTCCTCATTGACAATTTTCTTATAGAACCTAGCGGTTAAAATTTAAAATTTCAAAAAACGTGAAAATATTTTTATATTTAGATGCAATTTTGGTAGAAAGTGTAAACCGGCATGTATAATGTACAGTACAAATTTCAACTTTCTAGAAAACATAGTTTTTGAAAAAAAATCACTTTTTCGAGCAAACAAAAACACCCTGTATAATAGTTTTACTGATATCGGCAGATTTCCAATCACAGCTAGAGTTCCTAGACAGAACTTGTTAGCTTAAAAAGAACGAAACCGGTCTGCTGTTGGAATCTCTGGCTGAAATTTTGTTTTTTGATATAGTTCAAATGTTGTTCCTTCTAGTATGTCTGACAAATTTCCAAAAATCGTGTGTAGCTGATTCAAACCATAAAACACTAGTTTAGATCGAGCTTCCTAAAAATCGCGTAAAATATGTCTAACGCGAGTCAGCTACAAATAGTAAACCGCAGGTCTAAATTGAGTCTCCTACGAATCGTAAAACATAGGTCTTAATTGAGTCTCCTACGAATCGTAAAACATAGGTCTAAATTGAGTCTCCTACGAATCGTAAAACATAGGTCTAAATTAAGTCTCCTACGAATCGTAAAACATAGGTCTAAATTGAGTCTCCTACGAATCGTAAAACATATGTCTAAATTGAGTCTCCTAGAAATAAAAAAACTATGGTTTAAAAGGAATCTTCAACAAATCACAGAAAGTGAAAATTAATGGCGTGTCTTAATTGGGTCTCCCACAAATTAAAAAATATGGGCTTAAACCAAATATCCTAGAAATCTCAGAAATAGTGGTTTAAACAACCCTCAAACAAATGCAAAGAAAAACAAGTTTTAAATAAGTCTCCTACAAATAGTAAAAGCGGGACTAAATTGGGTCCCTACAAATAAAAAAATATGGGTTTAAATCGAATCTCCTAGAAATCACGGAAATAGGGCTTAAATCAAGTCTCAAACAAATCGGAAGAAAACAAGTCTAAATTAGGTCTTATGAAAATTAATTGAAACGAGTCGCAAATGGGATCTTAAATAGAGCTATCAACGAGTCTTCTTTAAAGCTAGCTTAAAGAAACTTAAATAAAACATGATTGTATCTACATTTAAGTACATTTTTAGTCTGGGTTTTGGACTGCGGAAGACTTATTTGGGATTTATTAGACCCTTTTAATAGGTATTTTTTAAGATTTTATTTTCGAACCATAATTTTGGTAAGGGTTAAATTAGCGAAAAATTGCACAGTTTCTTACATTAAAAATATTTTTATTTAAAAATGAATTTTTACAAATAAACCAAATGAAGACGGAATGTTGATGGCATTTTAAAAAAGGGGCTTCATCCTTCACTTTCGGACCGACTCACACGGACGGAATGGAATCTTGCTTGCTTCATGGTCTACTAATTTTCGATCCACTTGATTTTTGACCTCGCTGATTAGGGAGGTTTAACCTCTATGGTATCCGCCTCCGCCTTTATGGTATCCGGGTTTATGGTATCCACCTCCGCCTCCGCCTCCGTGGTATCCGGGCTTATGGTATCCGCCTCCACCTCCGCCTCCGTGGTATCCGCCTCCGCCTCCGTGATATCCGCCTGTAATTCATTCGTTATAGGTTCATAAATTCATTCGTAATTAATTAATTAATTATAGGTTAAAATCTAATTAATTATATGTTTGAAAATTAATTATTTATATATGAGTAAATCAATTAATTATAGGTTAGTAAATCAATTAATTATAGGTTAGTAAATCAATTAATTATAGGTTAGTAAATCAATTAATTATAGGTTAGTAAATCAATTAATTATAGGTTAGTTAATCAATTATTTATAGGTTAGTAAATCAATTAATTATAGGTTAGTAAATCAATTAATTATAGGTTAGTAAATCAATTAATTATAGGTTAGTAAATCAATTAATTATAGGTTAGTAAATCAATTAATTATAGGTTAGTAAATCAATTAATTATAGGTTAGTTAATCAATTATTTATAGGTTAGTAAATCAATTAATTATAGGTTAGTAAATCAATTAATTATAGGTTAGTAAATCAATTAATTATAGGTTAGTAAATCAATTAATCATAGGTTAGTAAATCAATTAATTATAGGTTAGTAAATCAATTAATTATAGGTTAGTATATCAATTAATTATAGGTTAGTAAATCAATTAATTATAGGTTAACGGTAATAGTTAGTTGGCTCGCGTGGCATGAAGGGCTTTCCACTACTATCCTAAGCAATTTAACCCGGCCACCTGAACTAATGGCTTTAAAAGTCGCTTGATGACCTAAGCCTAAGGTGGTGCCTAGGGTATTAGCCTACCTGATTATTTATTTATGAATTATAGGTTAATAAATTAGTCGAATAAAAATTAATATATTAATTAGTTAGAAATTATTATATTAATTAGTTAGAAATTATTATATTAATTAGTTAGAAATTATTATATTAATTAGTTAGAAATTATTATATTAATTCGTTAGAAATTATTATATTAATTTGTTAGAAATTATTATATTAATTCGTTAGAAACTTTTATATTAATTAGTTAGAAATTATTATATTAATTCGTTAAAAATTATTATATTAATTAGTTAGAAATTATTATATTAATTCGTTATAAATTATTATATTAATTCGTTAGAAATTATTCTATTAATTATTAAGAAATTATTTTATTAATTATTTAGAATTATCATATTAATTATTAAGAACTTATTATATTAAGTAATTAACATTTAATGTATTAAGTAATAAACATGTTATATATTAATTAATTAAAATTTAATATATTAAGTAATTGACACTTAATATATTAAGTAATTAACATTTAATACATTAAATACTTAACATTTAATATATTAAGTACTTGACATTTAATATATTAAGTACTTAACATTTAATATATTAAGTTATTAACATGTAATATATTAAGTTATTAACATTTAATATAATAAGATATTAACATTTAATATATTGAATAATTATAAATTACTAAAATGGTTCATTATAGCTTAATAGATTATTTTTTATTTACTTTTTAATCTATTAGTTTGGTAAATAGTAGATAAACACATAAATAATGAAATATATATAATAAGTGTCAGTTATAAGGGCTTAGTATTTGTTTACCTCCTCTGTGTCCGCCGCCGCCGCGTTGACCAGAGCTAAGAGCCACAACGGCCAGCAGCACTAACGCCAATATCTGAAAGAGAGAAATGTTTTTCGTCATTTACAGATTGTACATTAATTATTATATTTTCAACGTTTCGTTCTTAAAGGGACAAAGTATCGTTTGAAGAAAAGTCTGTATGCGCTTCTATTCCTGCCACCTTATGCAAAGTTCGAACGATAGAACCTATCTCGGGGTGCTTTCCTCCTATAGCTTAGTAGACGATGCTTTGATCGAAGCAAATTCCGCGAAATCATTTATTGCTTATGCTTGGGGAAACCTCCTGACGTAAAATTTACCAGAATGCAGATTAGTCTCGGGGTAAAATGGGATTGGAAATTCTCCAAACTTATAGTGCCATCGATTTCAATCAAACCAATCTAGTTGCTGCCAACATCTTGAACAATTATTAAAAGAAACCAACCATATGGGGATGAAAATCAGGGCTAAACGCTTCTCCGGGAAAACCTATTTAACTCCAAAATAGAGCTTGTAGGTTTGCAGACTGAGCTGTGACACTTAAATCTAATTGGGTTGGCTATTTATTTTCAACTTCTTCCGGATCGAATCGCTACAATAATCAGGGGTTGTTCCTTTATATGGAATATAACCCGCAACGCGTTATTTACGGAATAGACAAATAATTGGAGGGAAATACCATCGCAACAGACCACTGAGCAGCGTTGAAAATGTTAAATGCCATAGACACTTTGGTTCCGACAGAAAACCACGGTTTTTATTAAATTTAAATTTAAACATTTAATTAACTTTCGATTTGTAAATCGTTCTAATGCAAATTTATTTAATTTTAATACGTAAACGTAACCCCAGAAATTAATAAAATTTTAATATCGTTTTAATAAATATTGCTCGAAGTTCGGAATTAATATTAATTGTTAAATGTTTGTTTAAGAATTATTGGTCGACGATAGTATTCACGTAAACCAATTTCGTATAGCTTCCTGAACGAGTGAATATCTTAACCGCTGAACAAAGTTATCGAAACAAATAATTTCAACTCACCAAAATACCCTTATTCATCTTGGAGCAGAGTACGGATATCTTTTATCGGATGAAATTTCCTTAATACTAAAACGCGTCGTTCTCAACCCTTTATATAGTATTAGACGCGAATTGACGTAACGTGTTGCAATTTTAAAACTGGAGTTTATCAACATTCGAAGGCGCGTGCGTAGCAGAATGCCTGCAAACAAGTTTCGAATAAACCCTTTCTGGCCATTTGGGGGTCCGCCACCCTCCCGAAGATGTTCGTCGCTATGTTACGATGCCGCGTATTCTAACGAGTTACCACGACCTTTCCTTCAGTTGAGAGAGCCCTCGGGGCCAGTTTCGAATGGAGGAAACAAAGCTTTTTCGAATAGTAACTAGATTGAAACTCCTCCCCTTAATTCTTACGTCGTTTTGAAATTACGGCTTTCCTCTTGTTCCCTATACATTTTTATTTTCTAATGCGCAATTTGTCGTATGTAGTAGTTATTTAAGTTTCGATGACGTTATAAGTAGCGCTTAAGGTAGTGATTAGTTTAAAGCTCCTCCACCTAATTGTCGTTGAGAATCGAATCTTACCTGGTGTTGGTTTTGAATTTCCGTGTTAAATTTTTAATTGTGATTGCGCAATTTTGCGCACATAGTTTGTATTTCCACGTAATTTGTTTAATTATTTTTGCACAATTTCGCGTAAGTAGTTTGAATTTCCGAGTTAAATTTTATAATTAGTATGGAAAAATTTAGCGATCGTAGTTTGTATGTCCGCGTTAAATTTTTGTTGACAGCATTTCAGTTCCGGACTTACCGGATATTTTAGACATTAGCTACAAGTGGTAAAAAACGGGGTTTGATTCAGTTTAAAACGATTAAGACGGGTTCACACAACTCCTTCGAATTGTTTTGTATCGATTCCAAATAAACTGTTAGGTTAATTTGAAACATTTTTTCATTTCTAACTTAATGGTCCTATAAATAAACCAAAGTAGAACTATTAAGTATCGAAATCTGAGGAAGAGAGTCAGAATTACCTAAAACATAGGTCTGAATTGAGTCTCCTACGAATCGTAAAACAAAGGTCTAAATTGAGTCTCCTACGAATCGTAAAACAAAGGGCTAAATTGGGTCTCCTACGAATCGTAAAACAAAGGTCTAAATTGAGTCTCCTACGAAAAGTAAAACAAAGGTCTAAATTGAGTCTCCTAAGAATCGTAAAACAAAGGTCTAAATTGAGTCTCCTACGAATCGTAAAACATAGGTCTGAATTGAGTCTCCTACGAATCGTAAAACATAGGTCTAAATTGAGTCTCCTACGAATCGTAAAACAAAGGTCTAAATTGAGTCTCCTACGAATCGTAAAACAAAGGTCTAAATTGAGTTTCCTACGAATCGTAAAACAAAGGTCTAAATTGAGTCTCCTACGAATCGTAAAACAAAGGTCTAAATTGAGTCTCCTACGAATCGTAAAACAAAGGTCTAAATTGAGTCTCCTACGAATCGTAAAACATAGGTCTGAATTGAGTCTCCTACGAATCGTAAAACAAAGGTCTAAATTGAGTCTCCTACCAATCGTAAAATATAGGTCTAAATTGAGTCTCCTACGAATCGTAAAACAAAGGTCTAAATTGAGTCTCCTACGAATCGTAAAACAAAGGTCTAAATTGAGTCTCCTACGAATCGTAAAACATAGGTCTAAATTGAGTCTCCTACGAATCGTAAAACAAAGGTCTAAATTGAGTCTCCTACGAATCGTAAAACAAAGGTCTAAATTGAGTTTCCTACGAATCGTAAAACAAAGGTCTAAATTGAGTCTCCTACGAATCGTAAAACAAAGGTCTAAATTGAGTCTCCTACGAATCGTAAAACAAAGGTCTAAATTGAGTCTCCTACGAATCGTAAAACATAGGTCTGAATTGAGTCTCCTACGAATCGTAAAACAAAGGTCTAAATTGAGTCTCCTAAGAATCGTAAAACAAAGGTCTAAATTGAGTCTCCTACGAATCGTAAAACATAGGTCTGAATTGAGTCTCCTACGAATCGTAAAACATAGGTCTAAATTGAGTCTCCTACGAATCGTAAAACAAAGGTCTAAATTGAGTCTCCTACGAATCGTAAAACAAAGGTCTAAATTGAGTTTCCTACGAATCGTAAAACAAAGGTCTAAATTGAGTCTCCTACGAATCGTAAAACAAAGGTCTAAATTGAGTCTCCTACGAATCGTAAAACAAAGGTCTAAATTGAGTCTCCTACGAATCGTAAAACATAGGTCTGAATTGAGTCTCCTACGAATCGTAAAACAAAGGTATAAATTGAGTCTCCTACCAATCGTAAAATATAGGTCTAAATTGAGTCTCCTACGAATCGTAAAACAAAGGTCTAAATTGAGTCTCCTACGAATCGTAAAACAAAGGTCTAAATTGAGTCTCCTACGAATCGTAAAACATAGGTCTAAATTGAGTCTCCTACGAATCGTAAAACAAAGGTCTAAATTGAGTCTCCTACGAAACGTAAAACAAAGGTCTAAATTGAGTTTCCTACGAATCGTAAAACAAAGGTCTAAATTGAGTCTCCTACGAATCGTAAAACAAAGGTCTAAATTGAGTCTCCTACGAATCGTAAAACAAAGGTCTAAATTGAGTCTCCTACGAATCGTAAAACATAGGTCTGAATTGAGTCTCCTACGAATCGTAAAACAAAGGTCTAAATTGAGTCTCCTACCAATCGTAAAATATAGGTCTAAATTGAGTCTCCTACGAATCGTAAAACAAAGGTCTAAATTGAGTCTCCTACCAATCGTAAAATATAGGTCTAAATTGAGTCTCCTACGAATCGTAAAACAAAGGTCTAAATTGAGTCTCCTACGAATCGTAAAACATAGGTCTAAATTGAGTCTCCTACGAATCGTAAAACAAAGGTCTAAATTGAGTGTCCTACGAATCGTAAACATAGGTCTAAATTGAGTATCCTACGAATCGTAAAACATAGGTCTAAATTGAGTCTCCTACGAATCGTAAAACATAGGTCTGAATTGAGTCTCCTACGAATCGTAAAACAAAGGTTTAAATTGAGTCTCCTACAAATCGTAAAACAAAGGTCTAAATTGAGTCTCCTAAGAATCGTAAAACATAGGTCTAAATTGAGTCTCCTACGAATCGTAAAACATAGGTCTGAATTGAGTCTCCTACGAATCGTAAAACATAGGTCTTAATTGAGTCTCCTACGAATCGTAAAACATAGGTCTAAATTGAGTCTCCTACGAATCGTAAAACAAAGGTCTAAATTGAGTCTCCTACGAATCGTAAAACAAAGGTCTAAATTGAGTCTCCTACGAATCGTAAAACAAAGGTCTAAATTGAGTCTCCTACGAATCGTAAAACATAGGTCTGAATTGAGTCTCCTACGAATCGTAAAACAAAGGTATAAATTGAGTCTCCTACCAATCGTAAAATATAGGTCTAAATTGAGTCTCCTACGAATCGTAAAACAAAGGTCTAAATTGAGTCTCCTACGAATCGTAAAACAAAGGTCTAAATTGAGTCTCCTACGAATCGTAAAACATAGGTCTAAATTGAGTCTCCTACGAATCGTAAAACAAAGGTCTAAATTGAGTCTCCTACGAAACGTAAAACAAAGGTCTAAATTGAGTTTCCTACGAATCGTAAAACAAAGGTCTAAATTGAGTCTCCTACGAATCGTAAAACAAAGGTCTAAATTGAGTCTCCTACGAATCGTAAAACAAAGGTCTAAATTGAGTCTCCTACGAATCGTAAAACATAGGTCTGAATTGAGTCTCCTACGAATCGTAAAACAAAGGTCTAAATTGAGTCTCCTACCAATCGTAAAATATAGGTCTAAATTGAGTCTCCTACGAATCGTAAAACAAAGGTCTAAATTGAGTCTCCTACCAATCGTAAAATATAGGTCTAAATTGAGTCTCCTACGAATCGTAAAACAAAGGTCTAAATTGAGTCTCCTACGAATCGTAAAACATAGGTCTAAATTGAGTCTCCTACGAATCGTAAAACAAAGGTCTAAATTGAGTGTCCTACGAATCGTAAACATAGGTCTAAATTGAGTATCCTACGAATCGTAAAACATAGGTCTAAATTGAGTCTCCTACGAATCGTAAAACATAGGTCTGAATTGAGTCTCCTACGAATCGTAAAACAAAGGTTTAAATTGAGTCTCCTACGAATCGTAAAACAAAGGTCTAAATTGAGTCTCCTAAGAATCGTAAAACATAGGTCTAAAATGAGTCTCCTACGAATCGTAAAACATAGGTCTTAATTGAGTCTCCTACGAATCGTAAAACATAGGTCTAAATTGAGTCTCCTACGAATCGTAAAACAAAGGTCTTAATTGAGTCTCCTACGAATCGTAAAACATAGGTCTAAATTGAGTCTCCTACGAATCGTAAAACAAAGGTCTGAATTGAGTCTCCTACGAATCGTAAAATAAAGGTCTAAATTGAGTCTCCTACGAATCGTAAAACAAAGGTCTAAATTGAGTCTCCTACGAATCGTAAAACATAGGTCTAAATTGAGTCTCCTACGAATCGTAAAACATAGGTCTAAATTGAGTCTCCTAAGAATCGTAAAACATAGGTCTAAATTGAGTCTCCTACGAATCGTAAAATATAGGTCTAAATTGAGTCTCCTACGAATCGTAAAACAAAGGTCTAAATTGAGTCTCCTACGAATCGTAAAACAAAGGTCTAAATTGAGTCTCCTACGAATCGTAAAACATAGGTCTAAATTGAGTCTCCTACGAATCGTAAAACAAAGGTCTAAATTGAGTCTCCTACGAAACGTAAAACAAAGGTCTAAATTGAGTTTCCTACGAATCGTAAAACAAAGGTCTAAATTGAGTCTCCTACGAATCGTAAAACAAAGGTCTAAATTGAGTCTCCTACGAATCGTAAAACAAAGGTCTAAATTGAGTCTCCTACGAATCGTAAAACATAGGTCTGAATTGAGTCTCCTACGAATCGTAAAACAAAGGTCTAAATTGAGTCTCCTACCAATCGTAAAATATAGGTCTAAATTGAGTCTCCTACGAATCGTAAAACAAAGGTCTAAATTGAGTCTCCTACCAATCGTAAAATATAGGTCTAAATTGAGTCTCCTACGAATCGTAAAACAAAGGTCTAAATTGAGTCTCCTACGAATCGTAAAACATAGGTCTAAATTGAGTCTCCTACGAATCGTAAAACAAAGGTCTAAATTGAGTGTCCTACGAATCGTAAACATAGGTCTAAATTGAGTATCCTACGAATCGTAAAACATAAATCTAAATTGAGTCTCCTACGAATCGTAAAACATAGGTCTGAATTGAGTCTCCTACGAATCGTAAAACAAAGGTTTAAATTGAGTCTCCTACAAATCGTAAAACAAAGGTCTAAATTGAGTCTCCTAAGAATCGTAAAACATAGGTCTAAATTGAGTCTCCTACGAATCGTAAAACATAGGTCTGAATTGAGTCTCCTACGAATCGTAAAACATAGGTCTTAATTGAGTCTCCTACGAATCGTAAAACATAGGTCTAAATTGAGTCTCCTACGAATCGTAAAACAAAGGTCTAAATTGAGTCTCCTACGAATCGTAAAACAAAGGTCTAAATTGAGTCTCCTACGAATCGTAAAACAAAGGTCTAAATTGAGTCTCCTACGAATCGTAAAACATAGGTCTGAATTGAGTCTCCTACGAATCGTAAAACAAAGGTATAAATTGAGTCTCCTACCAATCGTAAAATATAGGTCTAAATTGAGTCTCCTACGAATCGTAAAACAAAGGTCTAAATTGAGTCTCCTACGAATCGTAAAACAAAGGTCTAAATTGAGTTTCCTACGAATCGTAAACATAGGTCTAAATTGAGTATCCTACGAATCGTAAAACATAGGTCTAAATTGAGTCTCCTACGAATCGTAAAACATAGGTCTGAATTGAGTCTCCTACGAATCGTAAAACAAAGGTTTAAATTGAGTCTCCTACGAATCGTAAAACAAAGGTCTAAATTGAGTCTCCTAAGAATCGTAAAACATAGGTCTAAATTGAGTCTCCTACGAATCGTAAAACATAGGTCTAAATTGAGTCTCCTAAGAATCGTAAAACATAGGTCTAAATTGAGTCTCCTACGAATCGTAAAACATAGGTCTAAATTGAGTCTCCTAAGAATCGTAAAACATAGGTCTAAATTGAGTCTCCTACGAATCGTAAAACATAGGTCTGAATTGAGTCTCCTACGAATCGTAAAATAAAGGTCTAAATTGAGTCTCCTACGAATCGTAAAACAAAAGTCTAAATTGAGTCTCCTACGAATCGTAAAACATAGGTCTAAATTGAGTCTCCTACGAATCGTAAAACATAGGTCTGAATTGAGTCTCCTACGAATCATAAAACATAGGTCTAAATTGAGTCTCATACGAATCGTAAAACATAGGTCTAAATTGAGTCTCCTACGAATCGTAAAACATAGGTCTAAATTGAGTCTCCGACGATTCGTAAAACATAGGTCTAAATTGAGTCTCCTACGAATCGTAAAACATAGAACTGAATTGAGTCTCCTACGAATCGTAAAACATAGGTCTGAATTGAGTCTCCTACGATTCGTAAAACATAGGTCTAAATTGAGTCTCCTACGAATCGTAAAATATAGGTCTAAATTGAGTCTCCTACGAATCGTAAAACATAGGTCTGAATTGAGTCTCCTACGAATCGTAAAACAAAGGTTTAAATTGAGTCTCCTACGAATCGTAAAACAAAGGTCTAAATTGAGTCTCCTACGAATCGTAAAACATAGGTCTGAATTGAGTCTCCTACGAATCGTAAAACATAGGTCTGAATTGAGTCTCCTACGAATCGTAAAACAAAGGTTTAAATTGAGTCTCCTACGAATCGTAAAACAAAGGTTTAAATTGAGTCTCCTACGAATCGTAAAACAAAGGTCTAAATTGAGTCTCCTACGAATCGTAAAACATAGGTCTAAATTGAGTCTCCTACGAATCGTAAAACAGGTCTAAATTGAGTCTCCTACGAATCGTAAAACAAAGGTCTAAATTGAGTCTCCTACGAATCGTAAACATAGGTCTAAATTGAGTATCCTACGAATCGTAAAACATAGGTCTAAATTGAGTCTCCTACGAATCGTAAAACATAGGTCTGAATTGAGTCTCCTACGAATCGTAAAACAAAGGTTTAAATTGAGTCTCCTACGAATCGTAAAACAAAGGTCTAAATTGAGTCTCCTAAGAATCGTAAAACATAGGTCTAAATTGAGTCTCCTACGAATCGTAAAACATAGGTCTAAATTGAGTCTCCTAAGAATCGTAAAACATAGGTCTAAATTGAGTCTCCTACGAATCGTAAAACATAGGTCTAAATTGAGTCTCCTAAGAATCGTAAAACATAGGTCTAAATTCAGTCTCCTACGAATCGTAAAACATAGGTCTGAATTGAGTCTCCTACGAATCGTAAAATAAAGGTCTAAATTGAGTCTCCTACGAATCGTAAAACAAAAGTCTAAATTGAGTCTCCTACGAATCGTAAAACATAGGTCTAAATTGAGTCTCCTACGAAACGTAAAACATAGGTCTGAATTGAGTCTCCTACGAATCATAAAACATAGGTCTAAATTGAGTCTCATACGAATCGTAAAACATAGGTCTAAATTGAGTCTCCTACGAATCGTAAAACATAGGTCTAAATTGAGTCTCCGACGATTCGTAAAACATAGGTCTAAATTGAGTCTCCTACGAATCGTAAAACATAGAACTGAATTGAGTCTCCTACGAATCGTAAAACATAGGTCTTAATTGAGTCTCCTACGATTCGTAAAACATAGGTCTAAATTGAGTCTCCTACGAATCGTAAAATATAGGTCTAAATTGAGTCTCCTACGAATCGTAAAACATAGGTCTGAATTGAGTCTCCTACGAATCGTAAAACAAAGGTTTAAATTGAGTCTCCTACGAATCGTAAAACAAAGGTCTAAATTGAGTCTCCTACGAATCGTAAAACATAGGTCTAAATTGAGTCTCCTACGAATCGTAAAACATAGGTCTGAATTGAGTCTCCTACGAATCATAAAATATAGGTCTAAATTGAGTCTCCTACGAATCGTAAAACATAGGTCTGAATTGAGTCTCCTACGATTCGTAAAACATAGGTCTTAATTGAGTCTCCTACGAATCGTAAAATAAAGGTCTAAATTGAGTCTCCTACGAATCGTAAAACAAAGGTCTAAATTGAGTCTCCTACGAATCGTAAAACATAGGTCTAAATTGAGTCTCCTACGAATCGTAAAACATAGGTCTAAATTGAGTCTCCTAAGAATCGTAAAACATAGGTCTAAATTGAGTCTCCTACGAATCGTAAAATATAGGTCTAAATTGAGTCTCCTACGAATCGTAAAACAAAGGTCTAAATTGAGTCTCCTACGAATCGTAAAACAAAGGTCTAAATTGAGTCTCCTACGAATCGTAAAACATAGGTCTAAATTGAGTCTCCTACGAATCGTAAAACAAAGGTCTAAATTGAGTCTCCTACGAAACGTAAAACAAAGGTCTAAATTGAGTTTCCTACGAATCGTAAAACAAAGGTCTAAATTGAGTCTCCTACGAATCGTAAAACAAAGGTCTAAATTGAGTCTCCTACGAATCGTAAAACAAAGGTCTAAATTGAGTCTCCTACGAATCGTAAAACATAGGTCTGAATTGAGTCTCCTACGAATCGTAAAACAAAGGTCTAAATTGAGTCTCCTACCAATCGTAAAATATAGGTCTAAATTGAGTCTCCTACGAATCGTAAAACAAAGGTCTAAATTGAGTCTCCTACCAATCGTAAAATATAGGTCTAAATTGAGTCTCCTACGAATCGTAAAACAAAGGTCTAAATTGAGTCTCCTACGAATCGTAAAACATAGGTCTAAATTGAGTCTCCTACGAATCGTAAAACAAAGGTCTAAATTGAGTGTCCTACGAATCGTAAACATAGGTCTAAATTGAGTATCTTACGAATCGTAAAACATAGGTCTAAATTGAGTCTCCTACGAATCGTAAAACATAGGTCTGAATTGAGTCTCCTACGAATCGTAAAACAAAGGTTTAAATTGAGTCTCCTACAAATCGTAAAACAAAGGTCTAAATTGAGTCTCCTAAGAATCGTAAAACATAGGTCTAAATTGAGTCTCCTACGAATCGTAAAACATAGGTCTGAATTGAGTCTCCTACGAATCGTAAAACATAGGTCTTAATTGAGTCTCCTACGAATCGTAAAACATAGGTCTAAATTGAGTCTTCTACGAATCGTAAAACAAAGGTCTAAATTGAGTCTCCTACGAATCGTAAAACAAAGGTCTAAATTAAGTCTCCTACGAATCGTAAAACAAAGGTCTAAATTGAGTCTCCTACGAATCGTAAAACATAGGTCTGAATTGAGTCTCCTACGAATCGTAAAACAAAGGTATAAATTGAGTCTCCTACCAATCGTAAAATATAGGTCTAAATTGAGTCTCCTACGAATCGTAAAACAAAGGTCTAAATTGAGTCTCCTACGAATCGTAAAACAAAGGTCTAAATTGAGTTTCCTACGAATCGTAAACATAGGTCTAAATTGAGTATCCTACGAATCGTAAAACATAGGTCTAAATTGAGTCTCCTACGAATCGTAAAACATAGATCTGAATTGAGTCCCCTACGAATCGTAAAACAAAGGTTTAAATTGAGTCTCCTACGAATCGTAAAACAAAGGTCTAAATTGAGTCTCCTAAGAATCGTAAAACATAGGTCTAAATTGAGTCTCCTACGAATCGTAAAACATAGGTCTAAATTGAGTCTCCTAAGAATCGTAAAACATAGGTCTAAATTGAGTCTCCTACGAATCGTAAAACATAGGTCTAAATTGAGTCTCCTAAGAATCGTAAAACATAGGTCTAAATTGAGTCTCCTACGAATCGTAAAACATAGGTCTGAATTGAGTCTCCTACGAATCGTAAAATAAAGGTCTAAATTGAGTCTCCTACGAATCGTAAAACAAAAGTCTAAATTGAGTCTCCTACGAATCGTAAAACATAGGTCTAAATTGAGTCTCCTACGAATCGTAAAACATAGGTCTGAATTGAGTCTCCTACGAATCATAAAACATAGGTCTAAATTGAGTCTCATACGAATCGTAAAACATAGGTCTAAATTGAGTCTCCTACGAATCGTAAAACATAGGTCTAAATTGAGTCTCCGACGATTCGTAAAACATAGGTCTAAATTGAGTCTCCTACGAATCGTAAAACATAGAACTGAATTGAGTCTCCTACGAATCGTAAAACATAGGTCTGAATTGAGTCTCCTACGAATCGTAAAACAAAGGTCTAAATTGAGTCTCCTACCAATCGTAAAATATAGGTCTAAATTGAGTCTCCTACGAATCGTAAAACAAAGGTCTAAATTGAGTCTCCTACCAATCGTAAAATATAGGTCTAAATTGAGTCTCCTACGAATCGTAAAACAAAGGTCTAAATTGAGTCTCCTACGAATCGTAAAACATAGGTCTAAATTGAGTCTCCTACGAATCGTAAAACAAAGGTCTAAATTGAGTGTCCTACGAATCGTAAACATAGGTCTAAATTGAGTATCCTACGAATCGTAAAACATAGGTCTAAATTGAGTCTCCTACGAATCGTAAAACATAGGTCTGAATTGAGTCTCCTACGAATCGTAAAACAAAGGTTTAAATTGAGTCTCCTACAAATCGTAAAACAAAGGTCTAAATTGAGTCTCCTAAGAATCGTAAAACATAGGTCTAAATTGAGTCTCCTACGAATCGTAAAACATAGGTCTGAATTGAGTCTCCTACGAATCGTAAAACATAGGTCTTAATTGAGTCTCCTACGAATCGTAAAACATAGGTCTAAATTGAGTCTCCTACGAATCGTAAAACAAAGGTCTAAATTGAGTCTCCTACGAATCGTAAAACAAAGGTCTAAATTGAGTCTCCTACGAATCGTAAAACAAAGGTCTAAATTGAGTCTCCTACGAATCGTAAAACATAGGTCTGAATTGAGTCTCCTACGAATCGTAAAACAAAGGTATAAATTGAGTCTCCTACCAATCGTAAAATATAGGTCTAAATTGAGTCTCCTACGAATCGTAAAACAAAGGTCTAAATTGAGTCTCCTACGAATCGTAAAACAAAGGTCTAAATTGAGTTTCCTACGAATCGTAAACATAGGTCTAAATTGAGTATCCTACGAATCGTAAAACATAGGTCTAAATTGAGTCTCCTACGAATCGTAAAACATAGATCTGAATTGAGTCTCCTACGAATCGTAAAACAAAGGTTTAAATTGAGTCTCCTACGAATCGTAAAACAAAGGTCTAAATTGAGTCTCCTAAGAATCGTAAAACATAGGTCTAAATTGAGTCTCCTACGAATCGTAAAACATAGGTCTAAATTGAGTCTCCTAAAAATCGTAAAACATAGGTCTAAATTGAGTCTCCTACGAATCGTAAAACATAGGTCTAAATTGAGTCTCCTAAGAATCGTAAAACATAGGTCTAAATTGAGTCTCCTACGAATCGTAAAACATAGGTCTGAATTGAGTCTCCTACGAATCGTAAAATAAAGGTCTAAATTGAGTCTCCTACGAATCGTAAAACAAAAGTCTAAATTGAGTCTCCTACGAATCGTAAAACATAGGTCTAAATTGAGTCTCCTACGAATCGTAAAACATAGGTCTGAATTGAGTCTCCTACGAATCATAAAACATAGGTCTAAATTGAGTCTCATACGAATCGTAAAACATAGGTCTAAATTGAGTCTCCTACGAATCGTAAAACATAGGTCTAAATTGAGTCTCCGACGATTCGTAAAACATAGGTCTAAATTGAGTCTCCTACGAATCGTAAAACATAGAACTGAATTGAGTCTCCTACGAATCGTAAAACATAGGTCTGAATTGAGTCTCCTACGATTCGTAAAACATAGGTCTAAATTGAGTCTCCTACGAATCGTAAAATATAGGTCTAAATTGAGTCTCCTACGAATCGTAAAACATAGGTCTGAATTGAGTCTCCTACGAATCGTAAAACAAAGGTTTAAATTGAGTCTCCTACGAATCGTAAAACAAAGGTCTAAATTGAGTCTCCTACGAATCGTAAAACATAGGTCTAAATTGAGTCTCCTACGAATCGTAAAACATAGGTCTGAATTGAGTCTCCTACGAATCGTAAAACATAGGTCTGAATTGAGTCTCCTACGAATCGTAAAACAAAGGTTTAAATTGAGTCTCCTACGAATCGTAAAACAAAGGTTTAAATTGAGTCTCCTACGAATCGTAAAACAAAGGTCTAAATTGAGTCTCCTACGAATCGTAAAACATAGGTCTAAATTGAGTCTCCTACGAATCGTAAAACAGGTCTAAATTGAGTCTCCTACGAATCGTAAAACAAAGGTCTAAATTGAGTCTCCTACGAATCGTAAACATAGGTCTAAATTGAGTATCCTACGAATCGTAAAACATAGGTCTAAATTGAGTCTCCTACGAATCGTAAAACATAGGTCTGAATTGAGTCTCCTACGAATCGTAAAACAAAGGTTTAAATTGAGTCTCCTACGAATCGTAAAACAAAGGTCTAAATTGAGTCTCCTAAGAATCGTAAAACATAGGTCTAAATTGAGTCTCCTACGAATCGTAAAACATAGGTCTAAATTGAGTCTCCTAAGAATCGTAAAACATAGGTCTAAATTGAGTCTCCTACGAATCGTAAAACATAGGTCTAAATTGAGTCTCCTAAGAATCGTAAAACATAGGTCTAAATTGAGTCTCCTACGAATCGTAAAACATAGGTCTGAATTGAGTCTCCTACGAATCGTAAAATAAAGGTCTAAATTGAGTCTCCTACGAATCGTAAAACAAAAGTCTAAATTGAGTCTCCTACGAATCGTAAAACATAGGTCTAAATTGAGTCTCCTACGAAACGTAAAACATAGGTCTGAATTGAGTCTCCTACGAATCATAAAACATAGGTCTAAATTGAGTCTCATACGAATCGTAAAACATAGGTCTAAATTGAGTCTCCTACGAATCGTAAAACATAGGTCTAAATTGAGTCTCCGACGATTCGTAAAACATAGGTCTAAATTGAGTCTCCTACGAATCGTAAAACATAGAACTGAATTGAGTCTCCTACGAATCGTAAAACATAGGTCTGAATTGAGTCTCCTACGATTCGTAAAACATAGGTCTAAATTGAGTCTCCTACGAATCGTAAAATATAGGTCTAAATTGAGTCTCCTACGAATCGTAAAACATAGGTCTGAATTGAGTCTCCTACGAATCGTAAAACAAAGGTTTAAATTGAGTCTCCTACGAATCGTAAAACAAAGGTCTAAATTGAGTCTCCTACGAATCGTAAAACATAGGTCTAAATTGAGTCTCCTACGAATCGTAAAACATAGGTCTGAATTGAGTCTCCTACGAATCATAAAATATAGGTCTAAATTGAGTCTCCTACGAATCGTAAAACATAGGTCTGAATTGAGTCTCCTACGATTCGTAAAACATAGGTCTTAATTGAGTCTCCTACGAATCGTAAAACATAGGTCTAAATTGAGTCTCCTAGAAATAAAAAAACTATGGTTTAAAAGGAATCTTCAACAAATCACAGAAAGTGAAAATTAATGTCGTGTCTTAATTGGTTCTCCCACAAATTAAAAAATATGGGCTTAAACCAAATATCCTAGCAATCTCAGAAATAGTGGTTAAAACAACACCCAATAAAATGCAAAAAAAAACAGTTTTAAATAAGTCTCCTACAAATAGTAAAAGGCGGGACTAAATTGGATCCCTACAAATACAAAAATATGTGTTAAAATCGAATCTCCAATAAATCACGGAAATAGGGCTTAAATCAAGTCTCAAACAAATCGCTAAAAACATGTCTAAATTAGGTCTTATGAAAATACATTGAAACGAGTCTCACATGGGATCTGAAATAGAGCTATCAACCGGTCTTCTTTAGAGCTAGATTAAAGAAACCAAAATAAAACTTGATTGTATCTAAATTTAAGTATATTATTAGTCTGACTTTGGGAATGGGGGAGACTAATTCAGGATTTATTAGGCCCTTTTCATAGGTATTTTTTAAGATTTTATTTTCGAACCATAATTTTGGTAAGGGTTAAATTAGCGAAAAATTGCACAGTTTCTTACATTAAAAATATTTTTATTTAAAAATGAATTTTTACAAATAAACCAAATGAAGACGGAATGTTGATGGCATTTTAAAAAAGGGGCTTCATCCTTCACTTTCGGACCGACTCACACGGACGGAATGGAATCTTGCTTGCTTCATGGTCTACTAATTTTCGATCCACTTGATTTTTGACCTCGCTGATTAGGGAGGTTTAACCTCTATGGTATCCGCCTCCGCCTTTATGGTATCCGGGTTTATGGTATCCACCTCCGCCTCCGCCTCCGTGGTATCCGGGCTTATGGTATCCGCCTCCACCTCCGCCACCGTGGTATCCACCTCCGCCTCCGTGATATCCGCCTGTAATTCATTCGTTATAGGTTCATAAATTCATTGGTATTAAATTAATACTTTTATTTATTATATACTACCATATTAATTAATTATAGGTTAAAAACTAATTAATTAATTATAGGTTAAAAACTAATTAATTAATCTTAGGTTAAAAACTAATTAATTATATGTTAGTAAATTCATTATTTATAGGTGAGTAAATCAATTAATTATAGGTTAGTAAATTTATTAATTATTGGTATGTATATCAATTAATTATAGGTATTATTAAGTAATTGACATCTAATGCATTAAATACTTAACATTTAATATATTAAGTACTTAACATTTATTATAATAAGTTATTCACATTCAATATATTGAATAATGATAAATTACTATATTGGTTCATTATAGATTAATAGATAATTTTTTATTTACTTTTTAATCTATTAGTTTGGTAAATAGTAGATTAACATATAAATAATGAAATATATATAATAAGTGTCAGTTGTAAGGGCTTATTATTTGTTTACCTCCTCTGTGTCCACCGCCGCCGCGTTGACCAGAGCTAAGAGCCACAACGGCCAGCAGCACTAACGCCAATATCTGAAAGAGAGAAATGTTTTTCGTCATTACAAGGATTGTACATTAATTCATATATTTTCCACGTTTCGTTCTTAAAGGGACACAGTATCGTTTGAAGAAAAGTCTGTATGCGCTTCTATTCCTGCCACCTTATGCAAAGTTCGAACGTTCGAACCTATCTCGGGGTGCTTTAATCCTATAGCTTAGTAGACGATGCTTTGATCGAAGCAAATTCTGCGAAATCATTTATTGCTTATGCTTGGGGGAAAACTCCGGACGTAAAATTTACCAGAGTGCAGATTTGTGAAATGGGATTGTAAATTCTCCTCATAATTCCTACTCCAAACTTATAGTGCCATCGATTTCAATAAATTGATCTAGTTGCTGCCAACATCTTGAACAATTATTAAAAGAAACCAACCATATGGGGATGAAAATCAGGGCTAAATGCTTCTCCGGGAAAACCTATTTAACTCCTAAATAGAGCTTGTAGGTTTGCAGACTGAGCTGTGACACTTAAATCTAATTGGGTTGGCTATTTATTTTCAACTTCTTCCGGATCAAATCGCTACAATAACCAGGGGTTTGGTCCTTGATAGGGAATATAACCCGCAATGCGTTATTTACGGAATAGACAAATAATTTGAGGGATTAAAATAGCAACAAACCACTGAGCAGCGTTGAAAATGTTAAATGCCATAGACACTTTGGTTCTTACAGAAAACCACGGTTTTTATTCACTTTAATTTTAAACATTTACGTCACTTTCGATTTTTAAATCGTTCTAATGCAAATTTATTTAATTTTAATACGTAAACGTAACCCCAGAAATTAATAAAATTTTCATATCGTTTTAATAATTATTGCTCGAAGTTCGGTATTAATATTAATTGTTAAATGTTTGTTTAAGAATCATTGGTCGACGATAGAATTAACGTAAACAAATTTCTTATAGCATCCTGAACGAGTGAATATCTTAACCGCTGACCAAAGTTATCGAAACAAATAATTTCAACTCACCAAAATACTTTTATTCATCTTGGAGCGGAGAACGGATATCTTTTATCGGATGAAATTTCCTTAATACTAAAACGCGTCGTTCTCAACCCTTTATATGGTAACAGACGCGAATTGACGTAACGTGTTGCAATTTTAAAACTGGAGTTTATTAACATTCGAAGGCGCGTGCGTAGCGGAATGCCTGCAAACAAGTTTCATATAAACCCTTTCTGGCCATTTGGGGGTCCGCCACCCTCCCGAAGATGTTCGTCGCTATGTTACGATGCCGCGTATTCTAACGAGTTACCACGACCTTTCCTTCAGTTGAGAGAGCCCTCGGGGCCAGTTTCGAATGGAGGAAACAAAGCTTTTTCGAATAGTAACTAGATTGAAACTCCTCCCCTTAATTCTTACGTCGTTTTGAAATTACGGCTTTCCTCTTGTTCCCTATACATTTTTAATTTTTATTGCGCAATTTGGCGTATGTAGTAGTTATTTAAGTTTCGATGACGTTATAAGTATCGCTTAAGGTTTGATTAGTTTAAAGCTCCACCACCTAATTTTCGTTGAGAATCGAATCTTACCTGGTGTTGGTTTTAAAAAGGTTTCCTTCTGTTCCCCATACATTTTCATTATTATTGTGCAATTTCGCGTACGTAGTTCGAATTTCTGTGTTAAATTTCATAATTATTATAGCACAATTTCGGGTACGTAGTTCGAATTTCTGTGTTAAATTTTATAATTATTATAGCACAATTTCGCGTACGTAGTTCGAATTTCTGTGTTCAATTTCATAATTTTTATAGCACAATTTCGCGTACATAGTTTGAATTTCTGTGTTAAATTTTTTAAATATTATTGCGCAATTTCGCGTACGTAGTTTGAATTTCCAAATTAAATTTTATAATCATTATTGCACAATTTCGCGTACGTAGTTTGAATTTCTGTGTTAAATTTATAATTATTATTGCACAATTTCGCGTACGTAGTTTGAATTTCTGTGTTAAATTTATAATTATTATTGCACAATTTCGCGTACGTAGTTTGAATTTCTGTGTTAAATTTTTGTTGGCAGCATTTCAGTTCGGGACTTACCGGATATTTTAGACATTAGCTATATGTGGTAGAAAACCGGGTTTGAATCAGTTTAAAACGATTTAGCCGGGTTCACACAACTCCTTCGAAACGTTTTGAATCGATTCGAAATAAACTGTTAGGTTAATTCGAAACATTTCTTCATTTCTAACTTAATGGTCCTATAAATAAACCAAAGTAGAACTATTAAGTATCGAAATCTGAGGAAGAGAGTCAGAATTACACTTGAACAACTAGAAACGAATAAATTCCTGGACCAGAAACTAGATGGCGCGCTCGGTTATTTTAAAGCAGCACCGCCTGTAGCGCCACGGTGTTCGATATTGGAAATATTTCCTCCCAAAATATTAAACACGTGAATAAACTAAACCCACGAGCCTCAGAACTAAAATAAATTTAAATCATGCCCTAGTGGAAATTATCGGGAATAAAGTATATTATTTTCCCATTACTTATTTTATTTATTTACAGATATCGTGACTAAGGTTACGTTTGCAAAAAGTATTTCTCCAAAAAAATAGATTAAATCTCATTGGAAAATATTTTGAAGTGTTTACCAGTTTAAACTTACACGCTAATTTTCAAGGACAACTTTATCAGTAAAATGTCTACAAAAAAATTTAAAGATCGTGACTAACGATTCCTTTTTAAGTACTCTACAAATTTAAATACATTTTAATTTAGGAAAACTTAAACACGAACGGAAAACGCAATCTTAGAACGCGAAAACATTATTACATTTCTTTAATATAAAAACATGAAATTTGAAATCGCCTAAAACAACTTTATTATATTCTAATAACTGTTTTATAATTAATTTTAAAATAAAAAGTTGATCATTAATATATTCATAGATTTTCATATTTCCTCTGCTAATTTAGAATTTCATATTTTTTCTTATTTAAATGATCATATTTTCTCTGCTATTTTAGATGTTCAAATTTTCTTTGATGTTTTAGATGTACATATTTTATCTGATATTTTAGATGTTACTTTCTCTGATATTTTAGATGTTACTTTCTCTGATATTTTAGATGTTAATATTTTCTCTGCAATTTTTAGATGTTAATATTTTCTCTTATATTTTAGATGTTCATATTTTATCTGCTTTTTTATTTGTATTAAATAGAGTAAGAGAAGCCGATATTACTTTATAGTTCTAAATTGGTAATACGTAATATATTTAAATTGAACCATATTTAAAATTAAATCAAACAGAGCACTTTATTTTAATTAATATTGTTACATGATTTTTATTTTACAGTTTCGGACAATTCATAAATTAGATTAAAAACGTATAAATTAAATGAAAAAACTTCATAATGAACCTTTTTTTTAAGATTTTATGTTTAATATTTAGTGAATACTTCCCGTTTCACTCTCGGGACACAAATACTCCACGCCCATCTTCCCCGAATTTATCATTGGGGCGTAACTCTACCACTCTAACAGGGGCGGCGGCCAAGGCCTCGTTTTTCTTACCAGAAGGACCATTCTTCATTTCCATGCTTTTTCGCTTAGGAGCGTCCAGTTTGGAATCGGGTTTGACTGTGGTTTTCACTAAACGCTCGTTATTTACCAGCAAAACCGCATCCGGTTCCACAACCGGATCCAAACGTTCCCCACCGGAACTACTGCTTCCGCCCCCCGAACTGCTACTGCTTCCGCCGCCTCCTCCGGAACTGCTTCCTCCTCCGCCTCCGGATGAAGATCCGCTTCCACCACCACCTCCACTACCACCTCCACTACCACCTCCGGAACTACCTCCACCTCCGCCTCCCGATGCTCCTCCGCCTCCACCTCCAGATGCTCCTCCACTTCCGCCTCCTCCTGAACCACCCGATCCCGATCCTCCAGTTCCAGTTCCTCCTGTACCCGTACCTCCGGTTCCTGTACCTCCTGTTCCAGATCCCCCTGTCCCTGTGCCGCCAGTTCCAGTCCCACCCGTCCCTGTTCCGCCTTGCCCGGCGCCTCCATCTGTAGCTACGGTTGCGACGGTGACGGCTGTCACTGTGGTTGCAGGCGTCACGACGGGCGTCACGACAGGCGTCACAACAGGCGTCACGCCCACGCCGTATGGCGGAATGAAACCGGGGGGATATTTAGGGTAGTATCCGTATCCATAGCCTTTTTGGACGTGTCCGTAGTTCATGGGTACTGGAACATAGGTCGGCGCGGGTACTGGAACGTAGGTCGGCGCAGCTACTGGAACTACTGGTTTGTACAAAACTGTGGCGTAGCTGTGTCCATGTCCTTTATATCCAGAGTATCCGTGATGTCCTTTATGTCCTCCATAGCCGTACGCTTTATGTCCTCCGTATAAACCGGCGTAGCTGTGTGGCTTATGTCCTCCGTATAAACCGGCGTAGCTGTGTGGCTTATGTCCTCCGTACAAACCGGCGTAGCTGTGTGGTTTATGTCCTCCGTATAAACCGGCGTAGCTGTGTGGCTTATGTCCTCCGTATAAGCCCGCGTAGCTTTGAGTTTTATGTCCTCCGTATAAACCGGAGTAGCTGTGAGGTTGATGTCCTCCGTAGCCGTACCCTTTGTATAATCCAGCTCCATAGCCGTATGACGTTTGATGTCCTCCGTAAAAACCAGAGCTGTAACTGTGGCTCCAAGCGTGGGCAGTGGCCACCAAGAAACAACAGCATAACAACAAAATCTGTTTAAGAAAGAAACAATATAGGTACAGGAAACTAAAACTCAAATCAAAGAATTTTAAATTTTAACTTAGAGGTGTCTCTGATGTCAATACACTTTTAACATTTGAAGGAAGGGTTCATCGTTAGATTTAGTAGATTTACCTACGTCGCAATTGCTTTTTCCCTAAAGGTATATACTTATAAACACAATTCAACTATAAGCGGATCACGGGAAAGCGGATACAACGAGAAAGACCAAGCATATTTCTAATCCAGTTTCCTGGTACCAAGTTTTAAAATATATATTTTCCTTGTGTATTTTATCTTCCCTCTAGCTACAAGTAAACGCTATTAAAATTTATTTATTTTATAAATTTTATAACATAATGATATAAGTAATTGATTATTCTTGAACTAGGTGTTCATTACTGCAAAGATTGCTTCATACTCTTTTTTTTTAATACACGTAAACCTACTAAATTAATGCGCTTAAAATCTCACTTATACAAGGCATTGAAATTATTATTTTTAGCAATTATAATTTCAAAAATGGTGATGGTCAAGGAAAAGATGGTCTCGACACTCGTCGTCACTGTACCCTCAATTTCTCGTCCTTAATTCGTTGTCTCTCGGAATTGAAAATAATTTAAGACGGGTTATCCCAAAAGCCGTTCTACAATTACTTTTACGCGCTCTTAAGAAAGATAAATAAGAACGGCCAATATTTGACCCCAATTTTAACGACATTTTCCAGCCCTTTATTTGGTATCAATAAAGATTCAAACGAATATATTAAGAAGAAATTTTAAAAGACTTTATGGAAGAAATTGAAGAAAAATAATGGAATAATCTAAAAAATTTTAAAGAAGAAATTTTTATTTGATTTTTTATGAAAAAAATTAGTCTTCTTTTGAAATTTAAAATTTTTTTAGAAACTTTTAAAAAAATTTAAGAAATTTTAAAATGTTTAAGAAATATTTTAAAATTTTAGAAAATTAAATTTTATTTTCAGGAATTTTAAACTTTTATTAGTTATTTTAAATATTTTTAAGGAAGAAATTTAAATATCACCTGAATTTTCATGTCCAAGAATATCGCAAAAGATCCAACTATCTCGAAAGGAAGGCGAATCGATTTTGAATCAACATGAGTGACAGTTGTTGGTTTTTATAGTACCGTTAGAATCGTGCCGTTAGAAGTATAAAAAACCCCTACTTTCATGAAATTCTATTTCGGTTAGTCATTAACGGCTTTAGTAATTATTATCCATTCTTTCTTTGAGGGTGTCTTTTTGTCTGTATAGAAAAAGGTCGAGGTGATAATTTCTACATTTCTTTGGATGGCCACCCAAAAATGAATACTCACTTCAAATGGCCATGAAACTGCAGCGATTAAGACTTACTACACCACCCTTCGTGGACACTGGAAAGATATTATTTTCCTCCCTTTCACGTGACGTCATCAACTCAATTGTGGAAAGCTGCACTGGCTTCTACATTTAAGCAATGGCCGCCATCTTGAACAAATATCTCGTGAAATCATTCATTTATTTCTGCTACAAAAACGATAATTATCAGCTATTTCAGTTTGCATCATCCGTTTGTTGTTGTTTTGAAAAACGCTGAATTACAAATTCTGTAGGTCAAAGCAAATAAGTAAATTAAGATATCATTAGTTTGTTCTTGGTGCAAAAGAATATTCTACAGTATGATATTTTTTAAACAAAATCACTTCAATTTCATTACGTAAGTCAAGATATTCAACTGGAAAATGCGGATACTTTTAATATATTTTAGTTTTCGCATACTATTAAATTCAACATTTCGGTTAACCGTATTTTTTATATTATTTATCGGTTTCCTTACCGAATAACCGACTTTATCGAGTAATCGAACAGTATCTATTATATTTAGTTTAAATAGTAGAGTTTAAGCAAGAACTCATACAGTATATTATCGGTATTGTTTCAATTCTTTATCGGTTTCCTTGTTGAATAACCTATTTTTATCGAGTAATTGAAAGTGTAGCTATTATATTTAGTTAAAATGGTAGTTTTTGCTAAAAACCCATACATTTTAATATGGTTATTTTCATCTTATCGGTTATCGGTTGAGCTTCGAATTATTTATCTGTTACCTTAGCTTATCGGTTATTCGATTTTTGTCCGAGTAATCAGCAATGTATCGGTTATATAAAAATTGATCGGTTACGTTATCGAATATCGTATTATAGTCTGAGTAATCAATAATATATCGGTTATATTGAGTTGAATTATGATAATTGGGAGAAGTAGTTCATCTGAGTACATTATTACCGCATCGATTATCCAATTTTTATCGAGTAATCCGTAACATTTTTATTATATTGAGTTAATGATAGAAATTGGGATTAGTCTTACATTGTAATACCATAAGTTAATGATACCTCTAAGTAGACAAATAAGCCCTTTCAAGGTGGAATCTTTGTCCAGAAAATGTGATGTCAAATCTTGTCTCTCCGATTCCCGCGAAAATGAAAGTTTTGAAAAATATCTCGGACCCAGCGCCGCTGTGCGGTCGAGAATGAAACTATACTCTTAAACGCACCTCCGCAATCGACCGCCATTACCTTACAGTCTACGGGGAGGGTGATGAAAAAACCAGTTTTGGGGGGAAGAAATTTCTGCGGTAGAGGGCTTGCTCGATGGTTGTCTGTACGATAATGGCGGCGCCCAGTAAACGTTTCTAAAAAGAGTGTAGCAAAAAAACGTTCTTTGTCCTCTGCGGGGGGAACGAATTTTCTAAGGGAATACCGAAATTTATCTCTTTTGGGGAAGTTCAAGCTAGCCTTGCACCCAACGGGATTAAAGAAACGTCAGCTTCGGCAGTTCCAAGTCTATGTTAAGGCTACTTTGATACGCAGTACGGAGAGACATAGGTCAATTTGGACAAGCATATCCGCCATAGGCAGCATAGCCATTTGTCTACTTAGAGGTATCATTAACTTACGGTAATACATAGACTAATGGATTTATATACATTGTAGTGCAGTTATTTTTTGTTATCGCATATCGACCAAATTTTCTATTATTAATCGGTTTCTTTACCGATTAACCGATTTTTATCGAGTAATTCGCCATGTGTAGGTTATATTTAGTTAAAATATTATATCTATCGCTAGAAATTGTGCATTTTGCAAAAATTCTTAGAGCCATAAATTTTTTCGCATTTAAATTAAAATTTCTGTTTTTCTTCATTTTCGATCAAGGTCCCTTAAGCTACACTATTGCTTTTAATAGTAAGATTAAAATTAAGGTTTGCGTCAAACTTTTATCTGATGATTTGTACAATTTATTTCGCAAAAAGCGTTCGAACGCCCCTGTTTGCCCGATCTCCCTTAAAAAATACCAACTTCCAATCAAATGAAATTAGTCTTAACCGCAAAAGCAATTATTTAATATTCCCTATCTCATTTATAAAAGAGAAACCTTGAGAATTTCTAGTGACGCATTTCGGTTCATCTCTTTCATTTAATTAAGTGATATAATTGCTTTCTGAATAAGAAATTTCGACTTCCCAGCGCCGGACGAAGAGTAATTATAAAACCTTTTTTCAATGATTTTGTAACGAAACAATTTTTTTTTAATATTAAAACTTTTTATTCAGCTTGTAATGCCCATTTATACAGTCTTTTTATAAGGATAGTTTTCAACAAAAAAATATTTTTTTCTAATGGCACTTCGTATAATTTCCATTTTGGAATAGTTATCTTATTCAACCTTGATAGGACTAATTTATCTACAATTCTCACTATAGTCGTACCGTGGTCTGTAGGTTTTATACCATTCTAATGGTAGATTTCCTACTATTTCTTCCACGGATTTATTTTTAGTATTTGTTTGCCTTTCCAACTCCACCACCGTATCCACCTCCGTATCCGCCTCCGAGTCCTCCTCCTCGAGCTCCACCTCCCAATGAGCCGCCTCTGTATCCTCCTCCTACTCCACCTCCGTGGCCAACACCGCCTCCTCGAACTGGTCCAAGTCCTCCTCCTCGGACTCCTCCTCCGTGTCCACCAAGTCCGCCTCCTCGAACTCCACCTCCTCGAACTGGTCCGCCTCCGTAGCCACCTCCGAGTCCACCTCCTCGAACTCCTCCTCCGTAGCCACCTCCGAGGCTACCTCCTCGAACTCCTCCTCCGTAGCCACCTCCTTGAGCTCCTCCTCCATAGCCACCTCCTCGAACACCTCCTCCGTATCCGCCTCCACGGCGTTTTCCACCTCTGGCTTCGACGTCATCGGCGACGACCAAAGCGACGCAAAAAGCGACAGCTAGTGCTGCTACCTATTGTTCAAAAAGAAAAAAGCATTTTGAGCTTTCACTCTTAAAAAAGCGATAAACGCGTATGTAGCGCCACCTGTATCTCTCAATTTCAAGTATATTTTCGGAGTTTTTTCGCGTATTCACGATAGATGGCACTCTAGCACGAGTATCTGCCATTTGGCTTTCCTTTATGTTAGTAAGCAGTTAAGCTCAGGAATAAACCATTAGTATTGTCATAAGTGTATAAATATTTTCATAAGTACGACACTTTAGAGAAAATCTTTTTTTCAGCGAAGTATTAGCGAAATACCCTCATAATAGACGTATTATATTAGTTAAAATCTCACCGGTTATTTTCTTTAAAAGAAAACTATAGTAACCAATGTTCTTTCTATTATATTATATTTAAAGGAGAATAGAAAACATCTTACCAAAGTCTTATTCATCTTGACGAATTTCTCTTGGCGAACTGGTTAGGATGAGAGTGGAGTTGGTTTGTGATGCTGTTGGTGGTGATCGACGGTGTATTTATACCAAAAAACAATCACCATTCGGTATCGTTAATTCCAGAGCTACCATTGGTTCTTTCAAAGTACTCGTGAATTAACTAGAAAACTATAAAAAAAATTGAGATTGATTCCGAGTAAATTTACCCTTGGAAAAATATATATTTTAACGCGATGAAAAACCCACCCATTTTTCGTTATACGAGTTGATTATTTCATTCGGGTATTGCGTAGTCTTCCTGCAAGGGAATTCGCGGTAGAAATTAGTAATCCGTAACCGGTTTAATACTTATCTACAGGTATGAAACCCTCATTGCCAAGGTAACACGAGTCAAACGTGGTGTTTATGAAGTCGGAGGTCTTTGAACATCAATCTTTCCAACTCTCTTCAATGGATGCGTTAATTTTTTTTCCGAGTAAATCTTGGATAATTTATTTTCGATTCTAACCCTTCTTCAAAACTGGAAAATTTCCCGGTAATTCGCGGTCTTGACCCCTCCGGGCTGTTATATTAATTATCATCATTCATAAGTGGCATCCACTTTACTGGAAATAACATTTTTGTTTCCAGAAATTGGAAAGCGTCGTATCTGACTTTTACTTTTCGTTATCGTTAGAAACATTTTCAATCATTTAGGATTTAAATATACTTAATGCGTTTTGTTGTAATCACGAGAAACGCATTAGAAGTTTATTTTGGAACTCTTTATAGCCTTGGATAGAGTTAGATACTTAAATATGGAACTGCCTAATTACTAAAACACAGTGATAGTTTTAAAACTCTAACGAATTAAACGTGCTTTTCCGCGATTATATTGTTTTTCAATCATTTGGATTTTCTAAAAGAACTATCATAATGGCACGAATTTCTCGTTTCGAATTCTTTAAAAGATAATTATTTATTGAACGGAGTGAAGTGCCTCAAGGTTCGTTCGAAATCTGGTAAAACAAATCTAAAATTTTCTATTAAAATTTTACATGTTAATTAAAGGCCAAAATCCGGTAGGCCTAATTATAAATAAAATTTTGTAAAATAAATAATAAATTGGAAAAATATTTCTACAGTAGCTTAGTTCATTTAAAATTTAATTTAATTTCCTGTTCGGGGTTTTGTATTAATTTAAATAATAACTTGTAGAGGTTAACGATAATGGTGAGTGTAGGGAGCTGTTGGCTCGCGTGGCATGAAGGACTTTCCATCACCCTCCTACGCATTGTAACCCGGCCACCTGAATTAAAGGCTTTAAAAGTCGCTCGATGACTTGGGACTAAGGTGGTGCCTTGGGTATTAGCCTAGCTGATTAATAATATTATTAGTGTGAAACACTACGAAAGTCTAGTAACGTTTTCTGCACCAGATGGGGTATAAGGACTTTCCGATCTACGAGTTGTATTGAGTAGAGTATGTCTTAAATAAATAATATTTAACCAAAGGCGCTTAATTAATTCATATCTTAGGGGCTAACTAAGAAAATGAAAAATAACAGTTGATACGTGTTTAGAAATGTTAAAACAGAAATAAAGTATCTGGATCATAACGTCAATTTTAAATATGTTTATAAAATAATTAATGAAAAGTGCCCTGACCAGTTTTTAAGATGTTACTTAATTAACAAAATACTGTATTGTTTAAGTTCCGATATTATAATTTATTATTATTGTGACTAAGTATGCTTTTTTCTTACTTTTCAAAGCGTGTTAATTTTCCCTAAGGCTGGACGTCAAGTAAAAATAAGATTTCGAAGGATATCCATTACCGTCGATACATGGCACTGTCACACAGCGCCAAATTCGCTTACGGCGTATCTTCTAACTTTATATAAAAATAGTTCTGAAGGAACCAAATTCAGACGATGGAGTTAAGGATCTACTTTTTCAAAGGCAACCACAGATCAATAAAATCTTAGGTGGCTAGTGCTCTATGGACCAACGAATAATATTACACCGGAATTAGTGTGTCCATTATCGGGACTGATAATATGGACAATTTATTTTTTTAATTTTTTTAATTTTATCAAGATATAAGGTTAGTGATAAACTTAACAGACCTGCTAATAGAAACCATCCTGTTAAACGTTTAGGGAGTATTCAAACTTTGGATTCACCATTTATGTAGTAGCGAATAAATGTATGGTTTTACTGCGTATTTCTATGGGTCAGGGCTTCGTGGAACAAACTAAAACAGTTCTGTTAAAATTTAATAACAGCATAAGTAACATTATAAGACACTTGCAATCTTTTCCATGCATGTATTTTTCTTACTAAGAGTTTTTTGGTCATGGGGGATTAGTAGAAGCAGGCCATCTCTACCATTGGGCTAAGTAGGGCTACCCTATTTTTTAATAGCCGCCTTGTTTTGATGTTGATGCTGCGTCATGGGTGACGTATCGATGACGTTTTACTACGAAAAGCCCTGGACATGAGAGTAAATTCGACGAGGCATCCTGTTTTTAAGTATAAACTGAACTGAACTTCTACGTATTTCGTGACGAATGAGCTACATAATAACAAGTTCAGCAAGCGTAGCTTATTTAATGGAAAGGACTATTGTAAAGTATTTAATAAAGACCCGGCTAGAAGCATACGTCTATATTAATTTTCCATATTTCACGTGTATGTTTTGATATAAAATTTTCAGTTACGATTCAATAACTTATTTTGCAAAATTATATAGATTACTTTTTATCTCGAAAGGTTTTAAATTTCGCTAAGTCTAGATCTCGAATAATAAACGAGCTTGTTGAACCGATTACATTTCCCGAAAGTATAATTCATGAAGTCGCTATTTTCATATTTTATGGCGTCCCCATGAAGGATATAGGAATACGAATTTCAATCATAATTACCGAACTGTTTTAGTCAGTTGGCCTATGGGCGGGGCTTTTAAATTTTGCTAGATTCATAGTCGAGGCTTAGCGCCAAATTTATTTCCTTAAATTTTTAATACTTATCTTTTTGATTCAACTACAACAGTAAAAAATATTAAAATCAAATACCTTGATTTCAAATAAGCAACTGATTTTGTAGTATGTTTCTAGAAATTACAATTGTATCGAGTCAACGACCAACGCCTGTCTCCAGGACCGGACTAGCCAGGTCGGCTGGTCGGCGATCACCCCAAATTACTTATAACAAATTTTTCCTAAAGGTCGTTTAGATGCCTTTGACCTTTCAATTTAATGTGCACGTAGAATCTAGTACACTTTAAAAGTTATTTGTTGTCCTATAAATAACCATTTAGATTTTTATTCCATACCCCCACACCGCCAGATAAGGGGGCCCCTCTTCATTGTCTAGCCAAGGGCCCCCAAAGGAGCCAGTCCGGGCCTGCCTGTCTCCCCTCATTGGCTTAAGTAATTCGCAGGATGGTATCGCACATCCTAGTCTCAGAGGGTAGAAATTAATATATTCCTTGTTGAAATTAATATATTCATGGTAGAAATTAATATATTCATGGTAGAAATTAATATATTCATGTTAGAAGTTTATATATTCATGGTAGAAATTAATACATTAATGGTAGAAATTAATACATTAATGGTAGAAATTAATACATTAATGGTAGAAATTAATACATTAATGGTAGAAATTAATACATTAATGGTAGAAATTAATACATTAATGGTAGAAATTAATACATTAATGGTAGAAATTAATACATTAATGGTAGAAATTAATACATTAATGGTAGAAATTAATACATTAATGGTAGAAATTAGTACATTAATGGTAGAAATTAATACATTAATGGTAGAAATTAATACATTAATGGTAGAAATTAATACATTAATGGTAGAAAATAATATATTCGTGGTAGAAAATAATATATTCGTGGTAGAAATTAATATATTCATGGTAGAAAATAATATATCCATCGTAGAAATTAACATATTCGTGGTAAAAATTAATATATTCATGGTAGAAATTAATACATTCATGGTAGAAATTAATATATTCGTGGTAGAAATTAATATATTCATGGTAGAAAATAATATATCCATCGTAGAAATTAACATATTCGTGGTAAAAATAAATATATTCATGGTAGAAATTAATATATTCATGGTAGAAGTTTATATATTCATGGTAGAAATTAATATATTCATGGTAGAAATTAATATATTCATGGTAGAAATTAATATATTCATGGTAGAAATTAATATATTCATGGTAGAAGTTTATATATTCATGGTAGAAATTAATATATTCATGGTAGAAATTAATATATTCATGGTAGAAATTAATATATTCATGGTAGAAATTAATATATTCATGGTAGAAATTAATATATTCATGGTATAAATTAATATATTCATGGTAGAAATGAATATAGTCATGGTAGAAATTAATATATTCATGGTAGAAATTAATATATTCATGGTAGAAATTAATATATTCGTGGTAGAAATTAATATATTCATGGTAGAAATTAATATATTCGTGGTAGAAATTAATATATTCATGGTAGAAATTAATATATTCATGGTATAAATTAATATATTCATGGTAGAAATGAATATAGTCATGGTAGAAATTAATATATTCATGGTAGAAATTAATATATTCGTGGTAGAAATTAATATATTCATGGTAGAAATTAATATATTCATGGTATAAATTAATATATTCATGGTAGAAATGAATATATTCATGGTAGAAATTAATATATTCATGGTATAAATTAATATATTCATGGTAGAAATTAATATATTCGTGGTAGAAATTAATATATTCATGGTAGAAATTAATATATTCATGGTAGAAATTAATATATTCATGGTAGAAATTAATATATTCATGGTAGAAATTAATATATTCATGGTAGAAATTAATATATTCATGGTATAAATTAATATATTCATGGTATAAATTAATATATTCATGGTAGAAATGAATATAGTCATGGTAGAAATTAATATATTCATGGTAGAAATTAATATATTCATGGTAGAAATTAATATATTCGTGGTAGAAATTAATATATTCATGGTAGAAATTAATATATTCATGGTAGAAATTAATATATTCATGGTAGAAATTAATATATTCATGGTAGAAATTAATATATTCATGGTATAAATTAATATATTCATGGTAGAAATGAATATAGTCATGGTAGAAATTAATATATTCATGGTAGAAATTAATATATTCATGGTAGAAATTAATATATTCGTGGTAGAAATTAATATATTCATGGTAGAAATTAATATATTCGTGGTAGAAATTAATATATTCATGGTAGAAATTAATATATTCATGGTATAAATTAATATATTCATGGTAGAAATGAATATAGTCATGGTAGAAATTAATATATTCATGGTAGAAATTAATATATTCGTGGTAGAAATTAATATATTCATGGTAGAAATTAATATATTCATGGTATAAATTAATATATTCATGGTAGAAATGAATATAGTCATGGTAGAAATTAATATATTCATGGTAGAAATTAATATATTCATGGTAGAAATTAATATATTCGTGGTAGAAATTAATATATTCATGGTAGAAATTAATATATTCGTGGTAGAAATTAATATATTCATGGTAGAAATTAATATATTCGTGGTAGAAATTAATATATTCATGGTAGAAATTAATATATTCGTGGTAGAAATTAATACATTTATGGTAGAAATTAATGTATTCGCGATAGTAAAAATAGTACCCAAATGACACACTTGTGCGTAATGAGTTACTTCTGATAACAGCAAAATGACCAAATTAGCCTTGTTAAAAATGGCGAAAGAAACCCTCTAATAAGGTGTTAGATTTAAATCAATGTTATTTCGAACTTACGCATCTATGCCCATGGGCTAATTAACGACAAGCACCTTTTGGTTCCTCTAAAAGTACCCTACCCTATACCGGCAAAAAAATGTGTAATTATATCAGCCCATGCGCGTGTTAGGTATAAAGGTTTTTATTTAAGCCGTCGAGAAGACACCCTTTTGAAACAGGTATCTTGTTAACTAGTGGCTCCAATTTTTAGTTTTACACTAGCCTAGTATTGACTAGAGTAACACTTTCGAAGCCGCTATGGTCCCCTTCGCGCCAGACTAAAGATAGTGTAAAGCCTGGTTTTCACTGGGCTAAAAAACAGCGGAATGGGCTTTCCGCGCCGTTTGCGGGAAAATATTTTCCGCAAACTTTTACGGAAAGCTTGCGATATTCCGCGAACAAGCGCGGAATGGAAGTTCTATTTTTCCGAATTTTTACCAATCAGTGAAGATCATGTGTTGACGTCACTAGCTCACTACTCTCGGTTTGATTCAATTAGTTATGCCTAAAAAGCGACGTGTTTAGTTTATAAACATTGTTATTGTAATTTAGTCAGTTTGTCACGATGACTTCTAAACAAAAAATAATGAATGGTAGTCAACAGGAGTTGAAGAGGTTCGAGCTTATCCTTATTTATATGACAAAGCAAATAGATGTTTTAAAAACAATGAAATGAAAGAAAATAGGTGGACTGCTATTGGAGCTATCTATGGCGTCCATTTTAATTCTGTGAGTCAGTAAAGATACAATTTTCAGCGCATGCGCTATCGAAACCGCCAAATTACAAACCGCTTGAAAAAATCCCCAGTGAAATCCAGGTGCGGAAAAGCCTTGGAAAATCCGCCGGAAATATATTTGCGTAAAACAATTTCCGCCGTTTTTTAGCCCAGTGAAAACCAGGCTTTTAAGTCGGAAATTTTTCCGCGGAAAATGACCGAGTTCTTTTTTCCGAAAAAATTAAAAAAGTTTTCAATCCATCTAGGAGTATGAAAGTGGACTTCTGGAGTGGAAATCGGGGTGCAGCATGAATGCCAACTTCAAACTCTGGGACATAAGTTAAAAACTGGTATCTAGCGTAGAACTCTTTACCCAGAAAAGTTCAAAACTCATTAAACATAACAGTATTCAAAAAAACAAATAAAAACTTTATCAGGGAATTATAAAATTAAAATATAACAATTTAAATTGGAAATATAATAATAATCACAGAATCCTTAAACTAAACGATATGTACTACCTATTAACGAGTCTTTTTTTCTTTTTTTTTAAATAAAGTATTCTTTATTAGTGATATATATAGAATAAATGTAACCCAAAAGCCGTTCTCTGTCGGGTTCAAGGCCTAAAAGTCTTTTAAGACTTGGTCATATGTCTCTTTTTATTTTATTTTGGCAATATGAAATAAAATTTTATTTGATTTTTGATTTGATTTGAAAATTAGCAACTTCTTAAAAGTTTCTGCTTCGGATCTCTTAATCGGGCTGGGAGTCTGGAACATGTAGGAATGTTTATTTGTTTTTAACGCATTATTAATTAAAAACGCATTCTCGTATTGAATTTGTTTCCACTACTAAAATCCGTTTGGAGTTTTTTCGCAACTAAAATCATTTACTGCCTGAGAAATTCAATATTTAGAACAACTGGCAGAAAAAATTCCCAAAAAAAGTAGTTGCTATGGCTGTCATGGGATGACGCTAAAAATCGTGTGTCCAAAGGTTTGAGTCGCCTTGGAGAGATCGGGGAACCCACATTTTGGGAATACAATTTTCTCTTCCAGGATGCGTAGTCTTCATCTTCCTAGGTAGAAGCCGTTCGCGATATTTATAGGGGCAAAAGATTTGGGAGGATTAAAGTCGTGATGAACTAGAAGTTGATAAATAGCCCGGGTCAGTGTAAAATCGGTAAGTCTTTACGATTTGATCCCGAAATAAGTAGAGGCCCTTAGGTTAAATTTAAAAGTGGAGGATGGGTCGTTAGTGGCATGAATGCAGCCATTTGCGTTGAAGAGATTCGGGAAAGCCTTTACGATGGCGCCTAGAAGCAACAAACACAAGGAGAACGCAGCTAGCCTTTAAACACGCTAACGCAGTGTTGTGTACAAATTTCATTGGACTGGCCTTTGCGCTGAACGTTTTACGGAAAGGGGGGAAGACAATTTCCGAATTTTTCCCTTCCGATGGCAGCAGGAGCTAAAGCGTCTAACCAATGAAAATTGTACACAAGAAAATGAAACTGCACGACTTATGACGGGTTGTGTGTGTTTGTTGCTCCTAGATGGCGTCAACGATCAAACTTATAGCCGTGAATGATAAAACGAGAAGGATGTGACATTGGAATGGCTTCTTTTAGACGAAAGCACGCGTTGGAAAGAGGATCTATGAGGTCTCGAAAGCGACAGCGATCTGTGGAAATGAAACTAGAATTAAGGACGGCGTTAAAAGGATCACCGCCAGGGTCAAGGATGAAGCGGTTGTCGAAAATCGGCAGATTTCCGACAGTATCGAATGAGAGACCGTCAGGCTGCAACATTATCGGCGACTCGGCCCACGTACGTAGAGACGAGGCGTCAATCGTGTGGCCAAGACAACCCAGCGGTAAACTGGAAAGAAAAACGTCGGAAATTGTGTTTAAAGAAGGCCTCAGATCCATCAAGACGGTCTCCAGGGTTATAACGTGTGGGAGCTTGGGCTGGCGTTTACTAGGTCAGCGCAGAGGGCTAAGCGAAATGCTTTAATTTTGGTTTTTATGTGGACGAGACCAAAACCACCACCACTCTTATCGAAGGTAAGTTTCTTTGCCGAGATCCAGTGGAAACTGTCTCAGAAGAATTTGGACAAGGACCTCTGGACGTCGGAAACGAAATCCTTCGGAGGGTCAAGAACTTAAAGTCTATGCCAGAGCACGGAGGAGGCTCATTGATTAATTAATAGGATGTGATCGACCGTAGGCCGAACAAAGATGTTGAAGCCTGTACCAACGCCCTAAAACGCGACTAAGTCGAGTCAAAAGATCCGGCCAATTCCGTTTTTGGAAATTGGGAGAGATTCCTAAGAGGGGTTTATTTATTTATTTATTAAGAAAAGTACAAGTTACGAAGCTAGAATAGCTTATATACCACCCACAGGTGGAAAAACAAAACAAAAAACACAGAATTAAACGGTTGAATGTAGAAACTCCCGAGTGCGGCAGCGGAAAGTCCAACGAGATTGAGCAGAAAGTACATCTGCGGGGAGGGAGTTACAAGTTTGGATAGCACGGAAAGCAAGGGGCCATTGACGTTGTTGGGTCCAAGCCCGTGGTTTTAGTATTTTTGCTGCATGACCCCTGGTCTTGCGAAGAGTGTCTAATTTGAAGAGAGCGGACAACTGGAGAGCAGATTGACCCGACCACATGCTCCAAATACACACCAGGTCATTAACCGCGTGTCTGAGAAGCGGGGAGTCCAGCTTGAGGGCCTCATTCCGCGCAACCGGAAGAAGGAACTCGAGGCCCTTACTGATTTTAGTGAAACGGTTGTGGGCTTTTGTAAGGTTATCCCGGTCACCTTGAAGGGGCGGGCTCCACACTTCGGATCCAAAGTTGATATAGGGCAAGACAAGGAGTTGTACAAGGTACGTATCAGCCGTGGAGAGCGAAAATAAAAAGAGCGACTCGTCAAGCCGGTGATAGAAGAATCTTTTTCACAGTTTTTGTGCAGTGGTGACAGTGACTGAAGTTGAGGGAGGAGTCCACCCAAACTCCGAGATCGCGCACCGGAGAATCACTGGTCGGGATAGTAGAACCACCCAAAAAGTACGAAGCACAGGGGTTAGCACGCCCAAGGTGTTTCACTCCAAATTTAGAGACATGGAACTCCATTTTGTGATCTTTAGTCCAGGCCATCACAGCCTGGAGGTCTTGACTGAGGCGCTGTTGATCCAATGAGGTGGAAACCTGGTTTGCTAATTTTGAGTCGTTGGCAAATAAGTAGAGTCCAGAGTGAGGGACCGCCGGCGGCATGGAATTGATGAAAACGGTGAAAAGGATCGGTCCTAGCACACTCCCCTGGGGAACCCCTATAAGAGGAGTATGTGGTGGTGAAGCATACCCCTGAAGGACAACAGAATGCCAACGCCCGATGACGAAGTTGGAGAGCCATGTTAGAGCAGCTCCCATAATACCAGCTTTCTGCGGAGCCGCAATCAATTCAGGATGGGGGATGGTATCGAACGCTTTTCGGAAGTCGAGATAGACATCCAAAGAGAAGGTCCAGTCGTTGGTCGCAGATAAGAGATTTGTGGTGGAAGAATGTTTGGCGCGAAATCCATGTTGAGAGGGAAGGAGAAAACTGGTGTTATCGCAGGAAGGCACGGATGGGTTTATCAACCAAGCGTTCTTTAATTCGAGCAATGTGACAGGTGTTAGCAATAGGGCGGTAATTGGCGGGGTTGTCACGGGCGCATTTTGAAACGGAGTGATGTTGGCGCTCTTCCATCGCTGGGGTACAATTCCTGTAGTGAAACTCATATTAATTGTACATGATACATAACGGAGAGGCGAGCGCATTGGCTAGGAGTTTAAGCAGGAACGGGTGTAGCGCATCGGGGTCAGCAGATTGGGTAGCGTTCAACGACAGCAGTTGTTTGTGTACATCAGCCGCAGCACAAGAAAAGGAGTCGAGAGAAGGCTGGGCACTGCCAGGTGTGGGATGCACAGTAGAGGGCGAAAATGATTGATTGACCGTAGAGGAAACCGAGATGAATTGGTCAGTGAGGATAGTAGCCATCAAACTTGGATCAGTGACAAGGTGGCCATCAGAGGCCTTCATCGCTGTAATGGTGGATTTGGTTTGGCGCATTCTATTAACATGACTGGACGTACACCCACCAGCGTTTGGGGGGGGAAGTCAATATTTACTGCGAGAGCGGGAGCGAGGGGGATTGCTGCCCAGTGGTCTAGGTTTTTTAGGCATGATGATGACAATAATCAGCTAGGCTAATAATGCCCAAGGCACCACCTTAGGCCTAAGTCATCAAGCGACTTTTAAAGCCATTAATTTAGGTAGCCAGGTTACAATGCGAAGGAGTGTGGTGGCAAGCCCTTCGTGCCGCGCGAGCCAACAGCGCCCTGCACTAATTATTACCGTTAACCTCAACAAGTTTTTATGGAAGGGGAAACCGAAGAGCTCGGGGAAAAACCCCTTTAACCAGTGGGGAGAGAACTTGCAAACTCAACACAGAAGGAGTGGTTCCGAGTTTTCACCCATTGCCACAAGCTGGGATCGAACCCGGCTCTTCTTGCTGTGAGGTGAAAGTGCTAACCACTCCGCCATCCCACCTTTTGATGATGTGTTTTACTAAAAAATACAACTTGCATGTGTAGTACAATACATTAGTTGCTTCCGCACAGTGTAACGAGGAATTCTGGACATTCCTAAGTCCAAAGATTCGGACTTCTGTTTCTGGGTGCTGGTAGTTCTGGGAAATTAGTGCTTGTCTGGCCAGGAGTGGTCAATTCTCCGCTCGGCCGTGGCATATTTCCATCTAGTTAGGGCTTTCATGAAAATTTTATCTCCCTCTAGCCCATCTTCCTAATTTAATTTTACTGTAAATAAAAGTTTGCCAATGTTTTCTGTTTTATTTGTATTTTATCTATTGTTCGACCCTTTACAATGTTAAACCTTTCTTTCCCTTAGCAACAAAATTGTTAGTAATGTATGGAAAACTTCTAAAAAGATGTTCGAGGATTTAAATAGACTCGCTCACAGATTTGAAGTTTCTCGATCGAGGCGCGCGCTTTAAAAAAAAACGTGGAATAAGGCCCGGTGTGTAATTTTTGAGATAAATAAAAGTTAACTACTTTCGTTAAGGTAGACAAAGTGTTAAAGCCATTCGTGTACCCGATTTCTCTTTGGTGGTAGCGTGAGTTCATTCCTTCGTGTCCGGATAGGACATTCCAGATATAAATTAATTTTGGGTTTCTCTATTAGCTCATAGCGTAAGTTATAATTTTTATAATTATATTTCGTACAAACGTTACCCGCTACAACAGTTTACCGTTCAGTTAATTCGGATAACATATCTTTCGTTAGTTTTTCTTTTATAATAGTAGTTCTATACCATTTAAATTCCAAAAAAAATTAAGACGTATTGGAAGAAAATAAATGAAAATTTTGTAGATTCACCGAGTCCCCTAAGACTGATGTAGCTACGTCGTTAATTAAATCCACGAGATCCAACATATAAACCGATAGTTTCTCACTCCAACACACGTCCATATAACCTTTCTTATCTTTATTAATTAATTTTTTAAATATAATTTTATTGAAATTAATTTTTTTCAATACAATTTTATTGAAATTAATTTTTTTCAATACAATTTTATTGAAATTAATTTTTTTCAATACAATTTTATTGAAATTAATTTTTTTAAATACAATTTCAATATTCACGAAAATACACTGCTCTGGATAATTTTTGGCTTCCTATTGAAAGTCAAATTTAAAAAAAATACCAGCAGACATGAAAATTCCCACAAAATCAAGGTTTTTGAAAAAAAAATACATTTTTCCCACAGAGCCAAAATGGACCCCAAAAATTCCCACAATATGGTAAATTTCCCACAATCTAGCACCACTGATTAGAATTCATTTTGATAGCAGAAGTCCATTGAGTCGATGAGAGATCCCTTTCCCATTGGTCATCCAGACATTTCCTTATACGGGTGCTCGGCGTATTGCGTGACACCAAGCCCTTTACCAGGTAAATTCGACTACTCCTCGAAGGCATTTCTTGGAAGAAGGTCTCTTAGTTAGAGAGAAAAAGAAGATTATTGGGTGGAGACCCACTAGCGGAATAATTTAACCTAAAAAGTTTAAAACCATAGACTAATAAAGCTACATAGACAGGAACGTCAATGTTAAAAAACTGTTGATCGTTTTGGGTGGTGGCGCCATCTAGTGGTCAGACCTGGACAACTTTTATAGAGCTTGTCACTGCTCTCAGATCAGAGTATTTTTATATTTTAGAAATTTTACAGTCACATAATGGATTTAACATTTTTATTTCTATTTATTTTAAAAAGATTTAGCATTTTTAAACCTAAAAAGGACCTAATTTTTTTATACACACATTGTAAATTAAAGAAGGATAAATCTAGGATAGTCTTACATTTTTATTTATTAATATTCCTAAACAATTAGTCATTTTTTAAAAAAAATATTCAACATTTATAACCGAAAAAAACCATTTTATTGTACTTTAGGCAGGTACACACTCTCCGAATGAGAAAAAAATCTAATAATGTCCAGGAGCGCTGCCGTTGCGGCGAATGATTCGCCGTATTCGACGTTCCTATCTATATAGCGTAGCTTTATTAGTCTATGTTTAAAACTGGGGGAAAGTTGAATGAAAATGATGCAATAGAGTAGTAGCACTCCTTAGCTTTGGCTATAGCCGACATTGTGGGCGCGAATTTTTTATGAATAGGAAAGAGAATGGGAGATGTCGTGTGACGTAGCACGGCCATTACTCTATAGCGGCATCGCAGAAGTCCAAGGGGTAAATATTACGCGTAGATACTTAAATTTATTTATTTATTGATTACCCTAATATTAGACCGCAATTCTGCTTAAAACAAATACTATGCTTGTTTTGGTATTGTTATTGTTTATGTATAGTAGTTATTTGACCAAAAATGATCGCTTTTATTCGCGACTGAAACGAGTCTAGGTGGCTTAACGCAAGGTTCCTAGAAAAAAGCCTCCGACGTAGCGCCTATGATCTAGCGTCTGCTACAGTCAAATTGAAAACTCATCAGAACGTTTTTTTTTTAAATAAATTTATCAAAGGGGGCGTTGCGATAATTTTCAGTCACGAATAAAATTTTACACTCTATTTCGTGAAAATTTGGCAATATAGAATTTGGGCTATTTTTCGAAAAAATATTTTTGACAGTAGGAGGTTTTTGGGCTAGTTTAATCTCCATTTGGGCTGCGGGCCGTCATTTATACCTGGCTAGCTGCGTTCTCCTTTTGTTTGTTGCTCTTAGCTGCCAGTCTCGCGTTGGGACTCATTTATTGTTATAAAAGTATTTTAATAAATATTAAATAAAAATTGCCAATTATTTTTTAAAAACTCGCGGTCATTCTAGATATAACTTTCAGAAAAGATTTTACGTGCGACAAACATGGGACTGACTCATTTATTGATATTTACGGATATCACATAACTCGCTAGGTAAACTCGTGTTAAACCATGGACTAATTAACAACATATTTAAACTATTACTCGGAGCACGGCTTGGCCCCATGGGCTTAAATAACATAATTAGGTTTAGTCTGTGCGCTTGTTATGTTGCTTGGGAATTTCAGTGGCATTGAAAAATCCCTACAATTATAGACACTTCAATAAATCATCCTTCCAGGAAATCGACAAGAAGTAATAATTCCGAGAGCCAGGACCTGCAAGTCACTGTTTATATGGTCCTTGTTAAAATAATGGAAATTTTTCACCTTTACGGCAGCAACAAGCGTTCCCCATGGTGTTCCCTTTTAACCAGGTAGCTTTTTTGACATATTAAGGCTTGGCAAAAGCACGACGTTCTGTTTGCAGATGAAAAGTTTACATTATTTACACAAGCACTATATGAACAATAACTTGCGGGTCCTGGCTTTCGGAAATATTACTTCTGGGCGATTTCCTGGGAGGATGATTTATTTAAGCACCTATTTAGTTCAAGATATGCTTATGTACAGCCTTATAGAAGACTAAAGTTAGCTTTTCGTAGCAGACTACATAACAAATTGAAATTTTAAGCAGCGATGCCAGACGTACGATAATTATCGTACACGTACGCGAATTCCGTTTCAGGTACGATGTACGATGTAAAATGTATTATCGTACGCGAAAGTACGATAATTTTGTCTATATTTTCCAAATTATTTTTACGCTGTTACAACACCACATATGATAAAATTAGGAGTAGAAAAGGCTTGGGCATATAATCGTGTTTCTTCTGCCGTTGCCGTTATTTTCTACGCGCGCAGTGAAGGATGGAGCCTGCAGGGGAAAATTCCATATGTCTATCGCGAACTCTTTCCCCATCTAGAAGCCGAATGCCGAAGAACTCCCAGAATACCTAGCGCTTTAGCTGACCCCTATGAAACGGTAATGTACGGATATTTCCGAAACGTGGCGCCACTTACACGCGCCTACCGGATACCAAAGGCTTATGGGTAATGTTTTGGCTTACACATCGCCCCACCAAATTCCCCAACTTCCATGCTTGGATCTTTATCCGGACTATTTTATTTGAGCAACGGTAAGTTAATCATATATAACGTCATAGAAGCCGTTTAAGAAGTAAAACATTTATTTAGATAATTAAACCAATAAGATAAACGGTATATTATTAGTTATTTTAACAATAACATTAAAATATACATTTACAATGCAAATCTCGACGAGCCTACGCCTAGAACGTTAGGCCGGCTTTAGTGTTCGCTAGGCCACGTGCAAGTTACCCTATAGAGGTAGAAAGTTTTATTTTTTGAAAAATTTAAAAATGTCACCCCAAAAATTTCGCACCTACTAATTTTCAATTTTTTTTCGAATAATTCCACTGGTCGTGAGTTTGAAACTTTCATACAAATCTGGTCTAGATGGAATCGAAACTCCAGTTCTATTATCTAATATTCGAGAGGGAACCTCTTCTAAATATTTTCCGTAATTTTTACTTGGCATGAGGTCGTCAGAGAACGTAGCGATTACTTTTTCTTAATGAAAAAAAAATACAGTCATGATGGTCCTGTATGGGCAAACCTATGGAGTGGCGTCAACGTGGCCAGCCTCTTTGAACACTTAGAGCACCAATCGAAACTCCTGGTAGTGCCTTTCCTTTTAACAATGTTGAACGTGGACCACATATTATAGGTTAATTTACAGCCGAGTTCACACTATAAACTTAATTTGGACACTTTCGAATAGGCCAAGCTTAAAGGGCTCCACCGGCGTTTGTATTTCGTCAGTTTCCCGCGAATTACGGACATAGGGAAAGCTTCGACACGTCGTCTGCTACCTGATTTTCTGGGTGAATTTTTCAAACACCGGTCAGTGGGTGCCTGCACCAGTGTGAGAAATAAGGCACTATCACAGGCCAATCGCCCTGGTGACCACTTTATTAATTCAAAGTTTTTTCCCTTCAAGATTTTAGTTCATTATAAAAATTCTATATTAATCCCTAAAATTGTTTGGTCTTTGCTTCTATGCTGTGTGCTTGGCCTTATGTCAATTGTGTGTATGCATGGTTGACTAGGGGAGTCTGTCTACTCTACATTATAGAAGAAGCGAATGTAGCAGTAAGCAAAAAGAAATATAAACAGTCTCTCTCTCAGTAGGCTTGTTCGGGTCGGGTCTATAGCACATATTGTCAAGAATAGGTAATTTGACCATAAATTATGAAAGCCTGATTTTGCAAGGTTAAAAGTGGTAACTGGCCACAGGTCCAGTTTTAAAAAAATCGATATTTCTCACCCTGGACTGCACGATTTTACTACGCATACGCCCTCTTTTAGCTACAGTAAGAGCTAGCGTATAAGCAGACGTTACTGACAATCAAAGTTTTAAAACTTTCGCGGAAATATATGAAAATATATTTTTATCCGTTGAAATAACTTACTTTATTATTACAATACAATAAAGAAAAGCATTCACTACCCGATTTACGCATTTTCCATTCTAGCAGACGCTACACACCCAAGAAGTGATATGAAACCTTCAGCGCCACCTAGAACCGTTTCGGTTGCGAGCTACGCCATATACCTAGTGTACGATAATTTTTCATTATGTACGATATTTTTACAAAGTTCGTACGATAATTCATTTTGAGGCTTCTGGCAACGCTGATTTTAAGCTCCCAAAAAAACCAGGGACAAAATTGAAAATAGGTTCGTCCTGAAACCGAAATAATTTATCCTACTTTAATGGAGTTTTACATTATTTTTTTAATTTTTCTGACATTAATTACATGCTAAGTATATATATATAATATATATGTTGAGGGAACGCTTTTCTCATTGCAATATCCTTTTTTTGTTGTTTCTAGGATATTTACATACAGCAATAGTGTATCATTTAAAGTCATGTGGAATTGACAGTCCCTGTGCAATTACAGAAACTAACCAGTAATTTCCATAGAAAACCTTTATTGCTTCATTATGAATTGCTGTTTCCAATACAACAAAAGTGATTCTCGATATAGCCAGGATTTGACGTTTAATACAGTTCCGAAGTTGAACAAAGACATTTTCAAATACTGCGATCATTGGATTAAAGCTATAAATGTATCATCATTAACAAACTATAACGTTAAAAATTATCATTATGTATGTACTCACCATTTTCACAAAGAAAAAGATTAGAGGTCGGCGGAACAAATAAATTAACCGCAAAAATTTCAATTAATCATTAAAATTAGCATTGTTTTATACGAATAAATTATACGATTAAACAACGATTTAACATGCAAAATTAATCATTTTTTTCGAATATTTCTGAATAATTTTCAGTTATGGATAAATATAAACAATCATATAATTTCTTATTCAAACACCGACCTCTAACAAAGATAACCCGTATGCAGTACCAATGCTACGCAATTACTTTCACAATGATTTAAAGTTAAAGATTTATTCTGAATGTACACCAGTATTGAACACTATCTCTTCCAATGAAGAGAATACAGTACTGATAACGAAAGATGTAACAAATGACTAGCAGTATATATTAATTAACCCTTTGTCCAAAGATGATGTGATAGTAGCAACTGTAATTTCGAATGATATGATTCCCTGGAGACCAAGAATTACCACAAACTCTTGCAACACTGAAACTCTTTTACCAAAACCCAAAGATTTGACGAATTCACCCATCATCTGAAGTCAGATCTACCAGTATAGAATCTATGTAATTTTCTGTAAATACATTCTCCAGTGTCATATAAATAAAGTAATAACATCAAGGACAACAATAATAATAAGGTAAAACAACATGAAACCCCTGAATTAAAATTAAATACACACAAAGTTTCTTTACTTTTCTTTGGTTTGATATTCTACATTTTATTTAATTAGATGTTCGTGTAGTTCATATTTTGATAAAACCAGAAGTATATTAATAATACAGGAGAAATTCGATATAATAGTAATGTTCTTAAACTATTTCATCGGAAAATATTATCATTTAAATATTCTAACAAATTGTAATTTTTATATTTTACAGCGTTTGTTTATATAGTTTGAAGGAAATTCAAATTTGACAGCCTCCAACAAAGTTTTGTGTACTAAAATGTTCAAAAATTTTAAAAAATGTTGAAAATGAAATGTTATTTTTTTGTTTTAATATAGTTCTGAACTAACTATTTATTTCTTTTAAGGCATTGCAAGTTTTCATTTTATTTTTTTAATGAGAAAGATTTTACAAAGGTAGTCAAGTGCTGTATATAGATGGCGCCTTAATATTTTGATCTAGCCGAAATTGTAGTAAATAAGTTAATTTAAAATCTGTTAAAATGAGGTTCATATTAACAGCCGGCTATATTTACTAGCTTCAACACCCCCCAGTTTAATCGAAAATCAGCGTTATTTGAAGTAATCAAAATATTCTGCTTCTAGCATTCGTAGAACTTCATTAACTGATTTATAGATGGCGATAGTCGTCTGCTGTGGTTTTAGTGGCGGTATTTTTAAATATGACAACAACTACAATCTCGCAACTTACGGAATTTGCACTCATGTTCACGAAGAAATATAAATATGTTCATTTACGTAAAGAAATGAAGCCGTTTCTGTAAATTAATGTTATTATAAATGACTACAGTCTAAATATTTACGACAATGTGGTATTGTGTTACTTAGAATTTGATTGAAAATATTTCCATTAAATAAAAGCATTGTCATGGGACTATATTTCCAATAGAGACCGAAAAATCCCTGCTTTTGGTAATAGTCGCAGCAAAGAATTTAAAGCTTTATATTCTTTGGTCGCAGCTTACAATAATTTCGAGTATCTAAGTAGAAACTCTGGCCGCTAGTGGCGTGACCGAGCTAGGGGTCCTCTAAGTATAAACGACTTTGTTTTTTTCTTTTCATACACACACATCGTCAAGACTACCAATGGAATAAAACTAATATTTTCAAGACTACGAATGGAATAAATATAATATTGTCAAGACTACCAATGGAATAAATATAATATTGTCAAGACTACCAATGGAATGAATATAATATGGTCAAGACTACCAATGGAATAAATATAATATTGTCAAGACTACCAATGGAACCTGTCTCTATCTATTCCTTGGTTTCAAAACATTAGCTTATTTTCGGTCTTTGTGTGGGCCAGACATTATTTTTTGGAGGTATTTCTAGCTATTTTTTTTAGAAACCGACCACTGGTTTGCCAGATAAATAATTTTATCTTCGAAAATCTGGTTAAACTTTCAAACCCCTCATACTTCAACGGTCTATGATAATATAATATTTCATCGTTCTACAAACAAAAAACGATAAACTACTCGCTTGTCCTCGGAAGTTGATGTTTTGTGTTGCGTTGATGTATCAGTAGATTAAAGCTACTTTAACCAGAAAAGTACCACTTAATTTGGAATTTTCTAATTCGGAATCTAGAAGGTTGATTTCTTGTCTAAAGCTAAAGGAAAGATGAATATTTCTTCGAAATATTCGCGATCGAAAACTATCGCTACGCCGTACCGTCTATAAATTTGTTGAAGAACTATTAATTAGCAAAGCTCCGGGAGTCTACTCTCGTCTTCTGCTAAATAGTTGGTCAGTGTGTCAGAATTTATAGCCCGGTGTACCTAGTAACGGAGACCATACCACCGGAGGCCTATCATCATAGTGCCCTACGCCAGCGTCCACCTAGCCCGGACAGGTAGTACCCCACTACTGATGGTCGCATCTTTGACGCAAGCCACTCAACCCAGCAGAAGGTGCAGCAATGGGTGGACCAATTCCCACTTCGCACACAGCAGTGGGATTAAGAGTGGATGCTGTAGCAACTCCAGCCGACACCCCACCTACAAAGGCAGGGAGCCAAGCCCTTTGGAGAGAGCTCCTAAAGGGGAACGACGAGCACACAGAAGCCCAAGTAACCCGGCACAGCTGGCACCGGAGATCCCGGTGTGGCTCCAAAAGGCCGGGAAACAGGACCGCCATGCCCACATACGGAGGCCCGCCGCCCCACAGGAGGCTACCCAATCCGCCGAGGTGGCCAGGTTGCCCGGACCTTCTCCGTTAGCCTGAGCCGAAGCCCAGTATCCGGGCCAAACCTGACCGAAGTCGGAGGTGGAGATAGGACCATTTGACCAGAGCTAACATCTCCCAGTGCGCCACCGCCCTTGTGGGTTACAAGAGCCGGACCCCGACTCCCCGGTAAAGCCACCAGTTATTGCACACTAACCCATTGAGGGCCTAAATAGTTGGTCAGCCACGAATCTTCACATGGTGGTAGTGTAACTACAAAAATCCTTAGTATGTTTTTACCAGTGTGATAAATAAGGCACTATCGCAGGCCAATCGCCAGCTTAAAAATTAAATGTTAGTGGCCCTGGTGACCACTTAATTAATTCAAAGTTTTTTCCCTTCAAGATTTTACTTCATTAAAAAAATTCTATACTAATCCCTAAAAGTGTTTGGTCTTTGCTTCTATGCTATGTGCTTGCCAAGCACTAACCTACTAAGCCTATGCCCTAGCACATATTGTCAAAAACAGATAATTTGACCCTAAATTATGAAAGTCTGATTTTGAACTTTGAAAGTTAAAAATGCTAAGTAGCCAGTGGCCAATTTTTTAATTAAACTACCTAGGCTCTACTGGCCACAGGTCCAGTTTAAAAAAATAATTATTTCTCAGCCTGGTTTTTACTCGGTTTTTACCGACCTTGGTTTGGAGCAACGTTGACAGTCTATACGATAATTATCGTTTTTTACGATAATTTTACATTCTGTACTAAGTACGATATCTTACCGAAGTTACCGTACATTATTGAAAAGTGTACGATAATTAGAAAGAATAAGATTTAGCCAGGTACCTTGTTGAAATTTAGTTTTCTTTGGATAAAGACCACGTGGAAAACTTTGGAAAACGTTAAAATTATGCCAAATTGGCAAAAATTACGTATTTTCTTGTATTTTTCTAATGATATAAGAAATTTGTCAATTACATCATGAGTATAGGCTTCGAGCTAAAGAAATATAGCGCCATCTGCCTTAACTAAATATGTGAAGAAATGGCAGACACCTTTTGAATATCTAGGTTTTCCGGTTGAACTTTCAGCTGTTATGCAGAGACAATTTTGAAAGAGCAGACAGCTTTCATATATTTAATTTAAAACTCGGTCGGTAGGCGGCGATACTTATGACCAAAATTCAAACTACGCGCGAAGCTTATATCATAAGTGTATAATATTGTTATATGATATATAACATATTTCTAACGAGAGAAGTATCATCTCCCTATACTGATAATGTTATTCGCTTGAAACATGTACCTAGAATCCTAGATGGATTCTGTGGTCGTAATAGCAAAAGCGAGATAAGATCCAAAAGTGTGCCATTTTGCACTAAATGAATGAATGGTTTATTTTCCTACTTCACTTGGGGTCCCTTTTAAATCAGGGAAGAGCTACGCTCACAGGAATGATGGCATTAAAGAATGCATATACATAGCAAAAGCGACATAAGACCCAAAAGTGTGTCAGTACGGTATAACGTTTAATGAGAGCTTGTCGCGAAGTAAAAAGAGGGGGTTGAAAATACGTCATCAAAATTTGAAATTTCCTCCACTTCAGCGCCGCCGAGTGAGGCGTTTTAGAAAGTATGTCTACGGGAGAATAAATCGAAGAGATAAAATCGCAGTATACCATAGACTTAATATACCGTTGCTAGTACTTTTCCAACTAGTAGGTTATGTAGTCTATTGTGAGACTAGCTCCCAGTAAATATTTTAACGGGCGCAAAGGTACAGTTGACACACTTTTGTACATAGTAAATGATAATTAAAAAAAAGGAATTATAAAAAAAAATTATTTACATCAAACAAACTATCGCCATGGTGTGGAACTATTGCTGATGTACAACAACTAGCTGATGTACAAACATTAATCAACACTAAAGTTGGTTATTCCTCCGCTCACAACTATCGAGCCACCACGCCATTAAAATGTCCTTCGTGTTATCTAAGCATTGCAGTGTACGCTCAGTGTCCAGAACTATATGGCCTGGAAGAGAAACCTCGGCAGACCCTTGACCGCGGATGACCGCGAGCAGACCATCAATACGTGGTCGATGGTTTCTTCCGCATCTTGGCAAGCAGGATATGAAGGATCTTCTCAGAATATGTCTGTCAGGCGCTTGAAACAGCAGGTGGCTGGCGAGGCCATTGGAATAGATAGGTTCGAAAAGGGGACGTTCTTTGGCGCTGTATAGTTCCAAACTGGTATGTCTGCTTACGTCGTCTTAAGAGTGTTGTTGCGCGGCCTCTAAGACACAGGGCCGTCTTTACTTAATTGGAGGCCCCTGGGCAAAGCTTTGGCGATCCCCTGTAACTCCAGCCAAGTTTCTAGCCTCCAGTCCATCGTCGCTTTAATCTACAACTATCGGTTCAAATAGTTTCACTCGTCCTACTAAAGGTTACTAAAGAAGAAGGTTATTCTGAATTTAAAAATACTAACAACCAAAAGTTTTTATTCGTTTTAGATTTACCCTGTCTATAGACGCGACTAAATACGAAGTTTAGGACTTTTGAGCAATGTTAAAAAATTTTATTTATTAAAATTTCTTTTGCATTTCACAATTTAAAAAATGGGGTCCTTCAGAATCTTGGGGCCCTAGGGCAGTGCCCTTTTTGCCCAATAGGAAAGACGGCACTGCTAAGACCTTTTTTTCTACGATGGAGCGCCATTCCGCCTCCGATTTCGCATTCGATCCGCTCGTATCCTTTCCATAAGGACCATCGAGAAACGAGAGCCGCTTATAACACGAATAATTGAAGCCGGACAGACGGACGTAGTCGAAGACGCGCTTGGCAATTCGGTCGGGATCTATAAATTCTATATACATTAACCTTCCTAACTTTCCTAAGTAGCTGTGACAGCGATCCCGTGGGGGCTCTGGGGCTCGAGCCCCGACAGGGAAAAACAAACGGGGGCAGAGCCCCCACAGAAATAAAATTGAGGAAAATAACAATCAGGGAAAAATTTATAATCTCACTGCCTTTATTTGGGTCCGAATTCAGTCTTTTTACAAAAGTTTTTTTGAGATTGCAGATGCGAGTAGCATTAAGATGATATAACCGTAAAATTGATTTCGATAGATTCGTCCAAACAGAAAATGTACCCGTCGTGTACCATATTTTAGCTAAAATACCTTCGTAATGTATTTGGTCAAAAAAGGCTTAATTATCTATCTAAAGATATTGACTTAACTTTTGTTATCAATGTATTCATTGACGGATTTGATATTAGAAAGAACACTTTCAAAAATATATATAGTAAGAAACATTTTGAGCTGTACATTTCCTTGCTTAAGTTTTAAGTATATGGATTTTTGGATAAAAAATTAATTGCTCGTGCCCCCACCGAAATGTTTTCCGATCGCCCCCGCTGACTAAAGGCCTTTTCACACGAGCCAACTTTTTGATCCAACTAGATGAGTCAACTTGAGTTGAGTTAACTAGTTGGTTAGTGTGAATAAAAGTTCGATGAGTTGATCCATCAAAAAAGTAAGCGAGAAAAAAATGGATCACTGATCCATTTTTGCTGACTCAGCATTTTGATTTGAAAAGTTGGCTCGTGTGAAAAGGTCTTAAGTAGTTGAGTTTGCTTTTGGCTTCCCGCTCTTTGAAGGAAGTTCGCGCTAACGGCCGTCTTTGACGCCAGAAAGTTATCTCTGACGGGCAGTGACGGCTGCCTTCCCGACCAGTGCGGCCACTGAGAGTCTGTCCGCTGTCGCGAAGCAAATAGAGAGTATGGGCATTATGGTATGGGAGAGTGGGTAACGAATACGTCATCAAAATTTAAAATTTTCCCTACTCAAGCGCCATCTATTGTGAGACATAGACATCTAGTTAGCTTTGTAGACGATGGTGAGACTAGCTTGCAGTAGGTATTTCAAAAGGCGCATAGGTAGAGTGGACTTGGCTCTTATGTCACTTTTGGTACTAGCATAAGTGGATAATAACATAAGTATGACACTTCCTATTCACCCAATGCAAATTTCTAATTGATAGTCGGTTTCGCCAATAACAATTCACAAGTCACTACTATAGACTTAGACCTGTGTGGTTCCTTGGCCCTTGGGTATTATCTTACAAATATTCCAAAAATTGGATAATTTTCGGCTGTTGATACTACAAAGTTACGTAGGTTTGTATCGGTTTACTAAACTTGGCAATCGTGTTCTGATGGTGATAACGTACAAAAAATCAACGACAATAATTGGTAACCACAGTATATATTTTAATCACAACTTCGGTGAATATTTTACAAAGCCAAAAATTGTACAGATGGAGTCAATATTTCGAAGTGAAACACTTAAAAAGCTTTTTTTATCTGGTAAACCGTCAAATAAAGACCGTGACCTTAAGTTGAGAGGTTTTAAATGTTCTCAATGGTCCCATTTGTTCCGTCATTCGTTCAATTTGATCAGTATTATTTAATCAGGAATTTGGAAGCTCAAAGCTAATCTTATACAAGCCTTTTAAATATATGCGTTACGAGTTTTAAAGTCATTTTGACAGTTTTTACAACGATTAAAGAGCTTCTTACAAAATACAATAACTATAAGGCAGTTTGATGATGATTATTCATATTCCAGTATTTAATTAATCAATAGGGTAATTTGATATGAGCATTAGTGAGCAATATACAGATGTTACAATTTAATTAACTTAATACATAGATCTAACCATTTTTTAAATCAAAATGAAGTAATGAAGTAAACATTGATATTTTAAAAGTAATCTTCATATTTTTTAAACATTTATCAATTCAATAGTTTTTGGCCCAATTATGATAGTCTTTGTATTTCCTTTCTTTAAATATAATAAAGTGATATCAAAAATCCTTTTATATATTATACCTAATGAACAATTCTTCGTTAATTAGCTTATTCCTTGTTAATTATTTTAAAAACACTTTTATTTTACATGTCTAAGGGTTTTAAGCCTTGGTTAGTAGGATTCGACATTTAGTCATGAAAATTGATACTATTTTTGGGTAGGTTCCCGTTAAATAGTATTAGAAGTTTCTAACAAAACTATTTTGATGGGGCTGAAGTATCTAACTCCTTATTATGTTTAAAACGACTTACACAATTTTTGCGGCAATGACCGCACTTCTTGAGAAGGGAGTGATAAATTTGGACCTAGTCTTTATTGATATTTTTTAATGTAAATCATACTTTCGTTCGCTACTCTAAAAGGTTTTCTAAATTAGTCATTTCGTTGTCACTTTTGAGCCGGTTCTTTTTGCATTGAATTGTCTCTAAACGGTAAACGAGCAAGGTACAATTTTTTGGCCGAATTTCAGTCTTTTTAAGCGTGGAAGTCCGCCAATCACAGCGTGTATAGTAGATTTTTTAAGGAAAATGTGTAGTTAGATACTTCCTCCGAATAGTTTCATTATATACTTCTGATATTACCATTTAGTTTCACCATATGTAACATAATAATATAATAATGATCGTGTTACGTATGGTTCCACCAGATGGCGATACCATCTCCGCAAAGCTTTTCTCAGTTAACAATACGGGAAGTGGTAAATATTTTATATAAAAACAATTTTTTTTTTATTACTTAAAGCTATTTCTAGTTTTAGGCGATATCGAGATTCGCACCTCCTTTTTTCAGTTGATAAAGTTTTTTTAAAAACCGCCATTGAGAAAAAATAGCGAAGCTTTTTCTTTTTGGTCTCTTTTTTTTGGGGGTCGTCCTGAAATCAACCTGCTCCAAGTTTAACGATGTAGCTCAGAGGAAACAAGAGTGTTCCGGAACGACGACGTTATTCTTAAAACAGGTTGACCTCTGACCTCAGATCGACGTCGTCCTGTCAGCCACGATTTCCTTTTCCTTCTCGCTCAGACGGTGCAATTCAGCCAATCGTACGCGGTCCAAGGCCTCCGGGTCAACTGGAGGGGCGTTGAAGACTTGTTGGTAAAGGACACCCGCGATCACTCCGCCCAAGATGGGACCAACCCAGTAAATCTGAAAAAGATAGAAAAAATATTAAAAACAAATCGAAATATTAAGCCAAGGGTTAAAGCGTTTGTAGACTCTTGGAAATAAGGGCTGCCTGCTGGACAAAGACCAGTTTATTTATGGCAAGGATCAATTACTTATTCGAAAACCGGACTCACTGGTAGACCGGACCACTTTTTTAAATGGAACTCACTGCCTAAAAGAGCTGGTATGTTTCATAATTGACGATTTCAACGGTCACTGGTCCTGACGACCAGTTAAACAACCTTATTTTTAAATATTACGGTATTAACTTTCTTGAATTTAGTTATTGACTAAGACTGGTTTAAAGTGGCGGCTATATACTAACTCTACTATTGCCACATGTACTATGAAAAGGCCCCTGTTATTAGAGATGGCTATGAATCTAGCCGATTCTTAAAAAACACGACTTTACTGCAGAGCGTGGTGCCCTCTATTTATGGCAAAGGAAGCTAAAATTTAAAATAGCCAAATAATAACGTCTTCAGGTGTTATTATAGAGAATTATAGTTAGACAACTTATACTCTATTTAGTGGACTTTAACCTAAATTATATATCCCTTGTAAAAATATTGTTAATAATTGCTGGAATTTATGTTATTTACAAACGATGCAATCAACGCGAGGGGTGCCTATAAGTACCGCCATTTTTATTTCAACGCAAGCAACATCTATTGAAAAAAGAGCTACTTCATGTCGAGCCGTTACATGCTTTAAGTACAGAAATCGCAAAAACGTCTTTAGTGCATCTGCAAACCTCTCTCTAAAATTTTGCTATTTATTGAAAGGACGTAGAACACTCAACGTTAATTTAGTCCAAAAGCCTTGATAATGAATCAGTTAATTATAATACTTTCTAGTGACCAGATAATTCAAATATTTTCCAGTGATCAGATAATTCCAATATTTTGTAGGGACCAGTTTTGGTAATTGGTAGACGTCAGGAACTCTTAAGGTTCACTGATCCCAAACGCCATTTTATTTAATTACTTTTTCCATCAGTAGCGTAGCCCAAGAGGTATTCTCGCTACCCTTCCATCAGCTTGGTTAGTATTTAACAAGATAAATTTAAATGGGTAGAAACTAAAGTCTGTTAGGCAAAATTATCCGTGTCTTTTAATACTTCTAATGGAGTAAGTGGTTTATCGGGGTCGCTACCGTAGGGCACTTTTTCGAGCAGTAGTCTTCAATCGAGACAAAATAATAAGGCATTGATTGATGTGTGTCTAACTTACCCAATGGTTATCCCAGTTATTTGCCATAACTGACGGGCCGAATGATCGGGCTGTGTTCATACTGGCACCTGTGTAGCGAATCTGAAATGAAAACGGCTCATTAAATATATTTTTCTAAAAAAAAGTGTAATTTCTATTTGGACTTAGAATAGATCTACTTATAAATTAATTTCTTAGTAATAAGCAGATCCCACAGACTAGGTTAGTTAAATATACTAGACTGAAAATCAACACATCTTTAAAATGATATATGCAGACAGGTTTTGCCGGGACATGTGGGGAAAACTGGAAAAAATGGAAAAAATTCTTTTTATGCTAAATTAATCATTGGTATATCCAAGAATGTATTGAAGTTACTAAGAATATTTGAGCAAAGCATTAACCCCTGGTACCATCCTCACAGCTTTTGTGGAGAACGTTCGTCTGCATTTAAGGGGCATTCAAGGTTATACCATTTAGCAAACTTGAATGGGAAAGCAGACGAATTTAAGCTCCAAAGGTTGCAAGGATGGGAATCAGAATCCTGTAGTCCAATATTCCTAGTAACTTCAATACATTCTTGGTATATCTATTAAGTGACAAATTTGGTCATTGCAAATAGGAGAGATGGAAAAAATGCCCGAAGAAGAGTGAATAGAATAGAAGAATATACTGCTTTTATTATTTATTTTTTATTGAATTTGGCCACTAGAGGTGGAAAAACCCATGGAAGTACGATTTTCCACACGGTTTTTAACAGGAAAACAATAGGTGGAAAAATTTAGTTTTTTCAACCCGGTTTTTTCCTAGAAAAAATCGCGGTTTTTCCACCCTTGGCAAAATTGTGCCAACCCTGTATGCAGATAAAATTTTGTAATTACATTTCCGACTATGTGGGATCGGCTTTTTCCCAATGCCTAATTTGGAACAGACCAGATTTACAGTACAATTTTATCGTGTTAAATATTTGGATTTGACCCTAATAATGTTTTGTGGAGTGTGGAATTGTAAAAGTTAGGGTGGTGAGGACACGCTTTGGGTTTGAAAGACTGGCGATGTCGCACGCTTAGCTCTTATCAAATCAAAGTAAAATCTGTTTTAAGTGTCGTCTTCCTGATCAGTAAAGAATGCTTAGAACTGAGATTACTTTCCCATTGTTTATTTTGATCGCGCCCAACACGGACTTCGTCCTCAAATCGAGTCAATTTTTCAATTTATACAAACAGGATGTATGCTGTTGGATTCGCGCTTCTTCAAAATGACACCGCGTTTCTATTGGCCACGCTACTCGCGTTTCACCATAAGTTTACTGAGCGAAGTTTTCAACGATAGAGGGCATTTAGATTCTACGTAACAAATATATATTTCGATTTCTCATCATTTTAAATTATAATTTATGAATCAACAAGTCAGTTATTTAATTTCATGGCCCAGTTTATTCATTGCTTTTTATCAGTGTATTCATTATTCATCAGTTTATTCATTATTTATCAGTTTATTCATTATTTATCAGTTTATTCTTTATTTATCAGTTTATTCTTTATTTACCAATTTATTCATTATTTATCAGTTTGTTCAATATTTATCAGTTTATTCGTTATTTATCAGTTAATTCATTATTTATCAGTTTGTTCAATATTTATCAGTTTATTCGTTATTTATCAGTTAATTCATTATTTATCAGTTAATTCATAATTTATCAGTTTATTCATTATTTAACAGTTTATTCATTATTTTTCAGTTCATTCTTTATTTGTCAGTTTATTCATTATTTATCAGTTTTTTCTTTAATTATCAGTTTATTCTTAATTTATCAATTTATTCATTAGTAAATCAGTTAATTGTTGTACCAGTTTTATGGTTTTACTGATTTTTATTAATTGATTTTACCAGTTTGTTATTAATTGATTTTACCAGTTTGTTATTTGTTTTATCCAGTTTTATGGTTTTACTAATTTTTATTAATTGATTGCACCAGTTTGTTATTTGTTTTATCCAGTTTTATGGTTTTACTAATTTTTATTAATTTATTGCACGAATTTGTTAATTGTTTTATCCAGTTTTATGGTTTTACTAATTGTTATTAATTGATTGCACCAGTTTTTAATTATTTTATCCAGTTTTATGGTTTTACTTATTTTATTAATTGATTGAACCAGTTTGTTAATTGTTTCATCCAGTTTTATTAATTGATTGGATCAGTTTGTTCATTGGTTTTTACAAATTTTACTGTTTGTTTATGCTATTTTTAATTGATTGGATCAGTTTGTTCATTGGTTTTTTAAAATTTTACTATTTGTTTATGCTATTTTTAATTTATTGAACCAGTTTGTTAATTGCTTTCCCGAGTTTTATTAACCAGTTTTATGATTGCTCGAACCAGTTTTATAATTGCATGAAGCAGTTTTATTAATTGCATGAAGCAGTTTTATTAATTGCATGAACCAGTTTTATCAATTGCTTGAACCTATTAATTTACTTAAAAACGAGGGGATAAATGCATTGTTTGTAAGTTCAGATAATTAACACAAAATATTCCATGAAACTGCATGTAGTGACTCTCTGACCAGAAGGACCAGTTTGATAATTGACGAGGTGACGTCATGAGATATACCTGTCACGTAATCGACTTCAAAGAAATATTTCCCAGAATGATATTTGATCACGAGTAATTTAACCTATTGTTACTCTTCAAGGCCTTTTTAACAAATGTCTCTTTAGTAACGTCATCATGCGTTCAAGTCGGCTGTGATTTCTAAATTTAGAACTACCCGAGTATAAGTGGCGAAAACATCAACTTCTTATTTAAATAAAATAGACGTCATCAGGGAAACAAAGGAAGCAAATAGTGTCATTACGTTTGTCATTCTTATTTGAAGCCTTAAATTATAGGCTTTTTGTGTCTTTTTACGGGGTTTCACCCGCCATTTCCTATCTCTAAATTAGAGTTTGTCCAATTCCGTGTCTATTCAAAAGCGTTACGGACAAGGTGTTTCCCTAAAACACTCAAATAAGATTTTAAACGTTTATTGGCGAGCGTTAAAAAGCTCAAAATAGACCTAAAAAACTGTGAAAATAACTGTTCTATGTTCTCGATGTGGTTTGGCAAGTTAAAGGCTAGTCATTTATCGTCTCCTTTTTTTTGTTATTTTGCATTTCCCTTTCATGGCGATTTTGAGACACGCGCCGTTGAGCTTCTTTTGTAAGCCTTCAAAAGTCGTGAAAATAAAATAAAAATCATGACCACACTTTTATATACTTTTTAAGGCGTCCAAGGTTTTGTATGGCAGCGTAATGTGTAGCTATGTTGACATTGAATACCATAAAAATAAATTGAAACCCGTGTTATAACCGTAGAGTTTACGATTAAGTTGTTTTTTCGTTGTAGAAATTATATTTATTTCAAGCTTTTTAACACGCCGATTAAATCATCTGAAACTAATTGACCGTTTAAGTTTATTTTTTTTTCATATTCTTTACATCATTAAATAAATTATTATTAAAAGGGTTTAAATTAAAAAAAGAAAAATGATTAATTTTCTATTTGGTCCCATTTTGATATTTCTTTTAGGAAAATAAGATATTTTCATTTTATGACAGTCGTGATTAGCCAGAAAATCTTGACATTTTTCATTTGTTCTTAACCTTACAATGAACCGTGAACCCTGGTCTTTCATCAGAAACTTTTATTTTATGAAACTGTTACAAGTTCAAACATGTAGAAACCCCAAATTGCATCATGTCTTAACTTCATTTAATTCAAAGACACTTAAAGGGAATATAACCCTAGGTATTTGGTGTGGAACACCAACTTTTGCAGCTCTGGCCGCTCTTGCCTTTAGCTTTTTAAAATATTTGGCGCCACTGCACAGGGAAATTTAAAAAAATTAAGAAATATTGTTTTATCCAGGGCCCGCACCTGTTCTAACCGGCCCTGCACCTTTAGTCTCTCATAACAAAATGCAATAAATACGTACAAGAATCTATAAATTCAAATTTAGTGTTGTTAATTTTCCAGAAAATGTTCCGGAAAAATAAAAAATTGAAACATAATTTACTTTTTAAGGGCTTTTAATTTTTTAAACTTTTTATCGATATAAAATGTCTAATAACAGTAAACATACTACAAAACATTAATAGTGTTACATTGTTAATCAGTTTAAAGCTAGTCTAGAGGTTTAGTTTTACTTTTAGATTCGAAAAAATTAGGAGAAAATTCCGCTTTATTTAAATTTGCAAACAATATATTAGACTAATCATGGAATTAAAACCTACTTTTAAATACGGAAAATTTTCCGGAAAAAAGGCCTCGGTCATTTTCCGGAAAATTTTCCGACTTACAACACTATTCAAATTGCAAAATTATTTAAATACAAAACAGTTTCAAAAGTGGTCCTGAATAGGTCTGAAATACGTCACCGTGGGCGTAATAACTATCTCCGACGTCAGAACGGTAAGTGCTTTACCTACGTACACCTACCGTGTTTAGAAGGAACCTGCGCGTGAGAGTTTCAGGCCAAAAGATCTATTTTCTGCCAGCTTTATTTGAAGGAATTCGGAGGCTACAGTCCTAAAATTCCCCATTTCTTTTGAGCCAATCTTTTATGGAGCGAGAAAATAAAAGGTTCTCTTGAATTTATTTTGCACCAAGTCCTATCAAGAACGGTTTTATGTTACCGAGAACGTACGAGTCGACGTTTACAAAATTAAGTACAAGCTAGGCCTGACTGAAAATCGGAATTCAAATTGAATCAGTAACGCCATCTGTCGGCCAGTGTTGTTTTAAAATGTTTTATTGACGCAATAATTGATAATCTACTGTTATTTTATTTTTGATTAATTTAAAAATGATATCATAAAATACAACTTCTAATTAAAGTTGCCAGATCTAAATATATACTTTAATTAATCTTTTCCAAAACTAATTATAGATTAGTTGTAAAAAATTAAAAGAGAATGTTCTAACAACGTATACTAGATGGCGCGCTATGCAATTGAGAGAAATGGAAAGTGACCGTTTGAGCGGGCAAAAAAGGGAGACTAGTACGTTCTCACTAAGCTAAATACGTTCTTCGGCACTACCTATGGTTGCCTAAAAAGCTTATATCACAGTCTAGCTGAGCTAAGCGCAATCGGGGAAGAAGAACAAAGGATACCGCTCTTTGGCGTTGTGTCAAACTGTACTTCAAAAACCCAGCGAGCGACTAAACAGCGTAAACGGCCGTTGAAGTTTACATGGGTTTTCATTTTATTCTTTTTTTCTAAGTTTATGTTCTCTTAAACGTCTGCTTTTAGAAATTAGGTACGAAAGTGTTTTTCTGCTTATACTCGGTTGCAACCTCCGAAAGGGCAAATAGCTTTTAAATAATACAGTTAACATTAACTAACCAAATTTAGATAACATTGATACTAGTAACTTCAACAGACAAAATTCCAAATTTCCCAATTAAGCATGTATATATTTTTAAAATGTACTAAAATTTCTTTCTAAGGTTGCAACTGACTATAGAACAGCTATTAACCCTATTTTTGTTTAAATTGTAATTTAGCATTTAATTATATTAGGTTTAAGTATAAATGTCTGTATTTACATTATGTCGTTAACATTTTGCCCAAAACACTATTTTCTAACGGTAGGTGGCTCTGATATCAATTTAGTTTGTCGCATATAAACCTCAAATGTTCAAAGCATTCATATAACCTCTAATATTTCTGTTGCCAACTAAAGGATTCAAATATCGGCCGCTCCCTCCAATGGCTTCGGACATTTTCGGAGCCACTTACATTGTTAGTGGTTTGTTGTTGAAGTTAACTCATGTAATACCCAAAAATGGGGGGGGGGCTTTTTCGTAAAAACTTAAAATTCGCCTTGATAAAATTGAGAATAAAATTTAAAAATCAGTAAACATTTCGAAATTAAATAAAAATTAAGTACAATTTCAGAAAATTTATCGAACTTTTCCCAATAAAATTTAAGAAACTATTTAAAATTTCTACTTGATGAAATTTGGGAAAGTTTTTCGAAATTCTTCTTGATACAATTTTATAAAATATTTCGAAATTAAGACTACCGGGAAAGTTTGAAACCTAATTCTTAAATTTAATGAAATTTTAAACAGACACGACACTAGTCTGGGATCAACAGTTTGCCATAAAGTCTGTACATAAATAAATAAATTTTTGGCCAAAAGTATGTTTATCATATAATTAAAGTAATTAAGATAAAGGGCTAGTGTTCCGTTTTCAGGTTCAGCGATAATATTTTTTTAAATAAGCATAATTTAGTAATTGCGTGACGGAGGTTATGGTTCTTACGCGTGTCTTTAATTTCGCGATTTAAAAATATAAAAGTTGCAAAAGTTGGCCAAGGGTTAAAATTATACACGGGGGTTTCCTAATTAGACTTATCGCTTAATTAGAAGCTACAATATAAAACCAACCTTGTCACCCTTTGCTAACGTTGTTTTAAAGACGACTTTCAAATGATGGTGGCCCTAAAAAGTAATTGACACCTTCTCGAAGGATAATTTAATGTCCCGTAGTTTATAATCGCGGTTTCCGTCTGGAAAAAAACGAGGCTAATGTCATAATTATGGTTATTATATTCTTTTTCGCCTTTTTAATATGTCGAAGAAAGTTAAATGGTTTATCACGTTTTGGCGTAGGTGGCATAACTAGTGAGGTTTCGTTTATAGCTAGAAACTGTTGCATCGTGGGTTCTTAAAGGCAGTTGGAATTCTTGTAAGACAATATTTAAAGGGAGTATAAACTAAACTCTATTTATGGTTAATCATTGAATTTCACCAGGTTTAACAGAAGCTTGTGGTAACTGGCGTTAGTTACGTTTAGCAGATAATTTTTCTGCTTAGAATATATAATCTTTAAAAGCGTAGTAGACATTTTTAACCATTCTTGAAACTCGGCCAGCTGAAACAATTGCATTAAAAGTTGCTAAATTACTTGAGGGTGGTGTCAAGGGTATTAGCCTAGAACTTTTTCAAAGCAGATCCATTCTAGTGAAATAACTAATAAGCTAGGTGACGTAAGAATTATGTTTTAGAGGCTAGAGAGTCAATTTTTACAAATTATTTAAGCGTTCTTGTAAGAAAAACCGCAATAATTCTTAAAATGTTTTGCAAAGAACCTCTTTTTAAACCTGAGTCACTAGGAGATAGATATTTTTAACAATTCCCGAAAAAAAAAGAGGAGCTATTGTTCTTGCAAGACTAGACAAGAATTCTTACCATTCTTGCCAGAACTTAAAGTTAAATCTGATAGTTTTTCCTTAAGTTATTCACACGAGCGAATATTTTTTTGGAAAAGTTCAATATAAGAATAACCTATATATAAATAAAATTAAGGCATAATTAAAAGCCATCGATAGCAGTAGAAATTAAGGTTTATTCCCGACATATCTTATAGGTCTTATATTGTTCATGCTCATATCCCTACACTTCCTGGTCGTCTTTGAATGTCTCGTACATTTAAAAATTAACCGGAACATATTTAATAATAGCCGTATTATATACACAGCAGGGTCTATTGTCTTCCGAGGCCCACTAATTGGAAGTACAGGCTAAAGGAAGAATTCGACTGGGGTACTCGGCTCTACTGGCGATTAGCAGAATGGTTTCATGACGGTTTTCGTAACAAAAATGAAGTCATTAGGCAAATTGTTGCATTGTAACGTAAGCGCTACTCTCCCAAATTGGCTAGGGCCATTTTCGGCAGGTCCTCTGTTATGGAAAACGTAAAAGGTTTTATAATCTGCCATTGTAGAACACAATTTTTGGATGTTCTTTGTTTACTTATTCGGTAGACTCACTTAGTGATATTGAATTTTAAAGCGATACTCTCCGTATTAACGATCCTGTCTTTGTTTATGCGAGTTATTATTATAATTATCTAAGAGACTATGAACATAGACTATACACTAACTAATACGCCATAAATTAACTTGGCGCTGTGTGTTTCTCGCGGGTAATTATACTTCAGAAATTTCATTTTGGTAGCTTTTTACAATTGAACCAAGGCTTAGGTAAAATTAAATACTTATAGGTAACGGCGATTAATTGCATCAGAATTTAAAATTAATGTTTTACTTCTAATTTATGAGCGTCAACCCTAATATATGGTTAATTTGTAGGAACTCAAAGATATACCGTGCTGATTTGATTGACCTTTGAGCCAGGCTAAAAATCGTTGTCCCTAAGTATAAATAAATACAGTTTTGCCTAACTAAGAAAAATATTAATAATAGATTTAATTTTAGACGTTTTCTCCATAATTTAAAGTAGCATTATATTTTTCCAGTTTTGAGAATAATGTGAAATTACAATAGGAAGCGCTTACCGTGAAGGCTGTGAGGTATACCAGACTTATTTACCCGCTTTTATACCCTAACATGGCGGCGTATTTTCACGTGCAAAATGAATTTTAAGATCCCCTAATTTAATGCTAAATTAATAAGGTCCATTCTTCAGCCTTGGCGAAAAAAATTACAGTTAAACTTGCATTAATTTGTACGTTATAATTTCGATTATGCACGAGCGTGTCTGGAAATAATTTAACGAAAGCGTGCTCTTCACCGGAAACAATTGCATGATTAAAGTAAAATAATAAAATTAAGATGAAGTCTTGCAAAGAATTAAATAACAACATTATTCACTCTTTTATTCTTAATATCTCCCAAGCCACGCTTGGTTTTTTCCTCACGCAAAGACCCATTGTCTTTTATTCGGCGCCCAATTTGCATTATTATATTCTCGGACATAGTTGCCAGACGTACGATAATTATTGTAAACGTCGATAATTTTTATCCAATTTGTATTCAGTGCGATAATTTCCACTGCCTACAGTATAAACTTGTGTATTATTCTTTTGATAATTCGGTTTGCGATTACGATATAATAGATCTTTTTAGAATTTAGCTAAAACTAGTTAAAATTTTAACTATTAATAATGGAATTTCGTTTTAGTGAAGGTTTTTTCAAACAGGCTTAACTTTATTTAAGTCTAATAAAACAGTTTGACCATTTTAACCCCAATATTTCGACCAAATTCAAATTTACAAGCGTGCAATAGTAATTTATTTTCCTAAAATCGATAATGTTTTGGGACATTGTCCAATAATTTTCCTGGTAGCATTGCCTCTAATTTCGATATCAACTTGGAATACAAATTCCGTATTATTAACAGAGACCAAATACCTACAAAATCTTGGCATGTCTTGGCTTATTATTGAGTTAATTATTTGCGGGTTAAGCACGTGCAAACTATTATTTATCATTTTTCTTTCTTCGTAAATTTTCCGTATTTCATTTGATACCTTCAGGCCACGAGGTAGTAAGTTATTTCCAAAACAAAACGACCTTCGAAACGTATTTTTTATCGAGTTTTTCGTCAAAATAATCAATCGAAACACAGATGAGCCAACAAATTCTTTTTTAACGTTGGCATGAAAACCCGAATCTTTTTATGGATTTTTTGGGAACAGTCGATAATTTTGTCATGTTTATTAATGCTTAGAAACAATTGTAACTCTCCGCGTTATGTAATATCATATTTTATATTCGTGTTGATCTCCATAATTAAGGTTTATAAATGCTATAATTTAAATTTAAAATAGTTTTGTTGAATATTTATTTTATCTTCGTACATTTTCTGATTTTTTTTTTATTTTAACGATTACAATTTCGAAATATTTTATAAAGTTTTGTCAAATAGAATTTTGAACTTTTTTTAAAAATTATATCAAAAATAAATTTGAAAAATGTACAAAAAATTTATTTTTCTGAATATTTTCTGAAATTTTATTTTGGTAATTATTTCATTTCCAAATGTTTTATGAGATTTTTAATCCTGTTGTCGATTTTATCAAGCAGAATTTGGTAATATTTCCCACAATTTAAAATTAAACTTTCTTTTGATAATAAAATAAAATTTTAATTTTTAATAAAGTACCATTTTCACAATACCTATTTTTTCGTCAGATTCATGAACTTTTTACCATTTCATAATCATCAACGTATAGTATTACGTAAGATCATGTATTGTTTCAGATCATGGTATTGTTTCAGATCATTGTATTGTTTCAGATCATGGTATTGTTTCAGATCATGGTAATGTTTCAGATCATGTATGGTTTCAGATCATGGTATTGTTTCAGATCATGGTAATGTTTCAGATCATGAATTGTTTCAGATCATGTATTGTTTCAGATCATGGTAATGTTTCAGATCATGTATTGTTTCAGATCATGGTAATGTTTCAGATCATGTATTGTTTCAGATCATGGTAATGTTTCAGATCATGTATTGTTTCAGATCATGGTAATGTTTCAGATCATGTATTGTTTCAGATCATGGTAATGTTTCAGATCATGTATTATTTCAGGAATCTGTGAAAGCGAGCTTTATCAGATCGAATTTCGTAAACGTCACGTTTTTTATTTTTAATGCATTTCTGCAGACTCGCGGAGTCTTTTGCCGAATCGATTTATTGACATCTGTGTCTGTGACCCGCGACACTCGAATTTTTAACGTAAACAACCCCCAATCAATGTCGTCACTCGGGACGTGAGCGCGATTACCAACACGCCATCTACTTTTAATGTGTTTACCTCCAAAATTCGGTTAATGGTACTTTAATTTTTGTCATTTTGTTCAAAATGATTAAAATTTTGGGTAAAATCGCGTTATTTTCCCTGATTTTAAAATATTCTAGGAGCGCGGTAATGTTATTTTCAATGATTTGTTTGGTATACTATATTTAAGCAGTTTGACGTCACGCGGTACCTTTGGCTATGGCCGCCATGCTGGTAATCTTTTTTCCAATTGGAAAAAGCATGGGTGACGTATTATATACGTCATGCTGCCAAGTCCCTATAAGACGTAGACTCCAAAGACCAAATAAAGAATCATTTAAAGGGAGTATGGACTAAATCAAAAAGCATCTGCCAACCCAAGCTACGGTGGTTTTTAACGTAACTAGCGCCAATTATTCTTAGCCTCTGTTAAACCTATAGGGTCTGAAATTTTAAATATGTTGATTCACCCATTTTGGAGTAATGCCAATGATATCAAAAGTTAAGCACGGAATTTAGAGCAAGTATACCAAAAAGTATAAAAAAAAAGAATAATAAATAACATAATAATAATACATAAATTTCCTATTGTTTTAAAGCTAATTTTTATTCTGTAATAATAAAAAATGACCAAAAAATCATGATCAGTCAAAAATTATGTGTGCAGAAGAGGCTGCTACCGAAAATCGAAATATCAAACTATCGATAGAATTGGTCAAATTCAAAATCGTGGCGGTCTGTAATGCCGACGTCAGTGAATTTAATGAAATGCTTCGACATACGGTCGATGGTGCCAATTTATGTCTTGGGCACTAAAAGAGTAAACAGGTCCGCTTAAGCATTTAGTTTATGATTTGACGGCCACTACTTAAAATTGAACTTACACAATCGTTAGTTTGATATTTCGATATCCGACCCTTCTCCACATGCACTTTGCCCTTTTTGACAAATCGATATTTTTTTGTCATTTTTGATTTTTACAAAATAGCCGGAAGGCTGGGAACTATCCCACGATTGCGCCATAAAATAATTACGACCAATAATTTTTGCTAATTGACATACTTATCGTTATTATGTTACATCTGATAATATTAATAAAAAAGTAAAAAAGTTCCGAAACTAACAATTTCTACAAAAATGTAATTGTACAAGAAATTATAACGATAATTTTCCGAACTTATTTGATTTAATTTAATTATTTATCAAATTAAGTTAAAAAAAGTATAATTAAATTTTCCAGTTTAGTAAGTTGAACATATATTTTTTCTCTAAATTATGTTTATCGGTTGTATTTTTATTCTTTTCTAAAAGCCGAAGGTTTGACCCTGAATACACCTGCGTTCCAAACCATGAATAATTGAATATAATCGAAAATCAATTCTAACAAAATTACATCTAAAGAAACGAATACAATATCGGAAAAGATCTGAAAATTTTAAACCAAATTTTTCTAAATGTCATGTAATCTTTTGAAATAGTCGTTCATAATCTGAAAACCCGACGTTTTGTTTTGCAAATCTCTGTTGAATGTTCTTTCGGCGTACGTTGAAAATAGACTGTATCATCTAAGCCATAAGTAAAATAATAAGCGTAAGTGTGACACTGAGGATTTCGGTTGCGGCGTGATTGTGAGGTTCGTTGGCTAAATTTCTACCATGTTAGTGTAAATGCGATAAATAGTCAATTTTATTTCCCGATTTCACAATTAATCCTTATTTTGCCAAAGCGTTATTTTATTTTTTAAAAGAGTTGCGATTGTTAATAAGCATGGCTGCTCCGTTAAAAAACGATAACGGAAGATATATATCGGCCATCGTTACTGAGCATAGTTCGAAAGACTAGAGGTATACTATTTACTCATCAGCCATGTAATAATTTAAATGGCCATTGGTGAATCCCAGGTTTCGTGTTATCTCGGCGTAATCTTTCTGCTATCTCGACGTAATCTTCGCGTTATCTCGGCGTTATCTTAGCGTTATTTTAGCGTTACCTCGACGTAATCTTAGCGTTACCTCGATGTAATCTTAGCGTTATCTTGGCGTAATCTTCGTGTTATCTCGGCGTAATCTTAGCGTTACCTCGATGTAATCTTAGCGTTATCTCGGCGTAATCTTCGTGTTATCTCGGCGTAATCTTAGCGTTACCTCGATGTAATCTTAGCGTTATCTCGGCGTAATCTTCGTGTTATCTCGGCGTAATCTTCGCGTAATCGATATACAGACAAACGGGAGAAACAGGCTATCATTATTACAATTAGCGTTTGAAAATAAGAAGTTTCATACTTATGGGTAATATTTTACTTATGCTGATAGAGCGGGACTTTCCGGATCGTGATAGCCAAAGGGAAAAACGGCAATTTTTATGAAAAGGAGGATGCAGGGATCTGTCACACCCCTTTTTCTAAACATCATTTTCATTTTTCGCGTTTGAAATAATTGTAATTTTGACGCCGGTCTCGCAAACACCGCAGGCTTTGTTCAACGAGGACTGCTTTTACATTGAAACGTGTCTATTAAATCATCTTGTCACGTGGATTATAGACCGATGTTACGGTTGCCCCAGGGGCCCCGTTTTGCGCGGATAAATTATCATTTGACTAATCATGTAATCGCGAAAAATGTACACTAGGCTTTTGTTGAATCCGCGATATGAATATTGAATCGATAAAGTATGTATGAGGCGAATCTTGATCTTGGAATAACAAGCTTATTAAATTTCAAGGATGAAAAAATTGTTATTCGATTTAGAAAATATTAACAAAAACAGAGTTATCTATTTTGGTTATACTACACTTTGATCTTAGTCAAAACGACAAAAACACATATTATTATTTTTTTTAATATTATTTTAAATTAAATCATTTTTTTGTGCAAACTAAACTATTTCCGAGGTGCTTATCTAAACATAAATGTTTTATTTATGTTTTTCAAAAGGCAATTTACATAATTACACCAAATGCTATACAGCAAAGAAACGTATCTGAATTGTTTCATTGATAAAAGTTTAACATATTCGTAGCAATCAAACGTTTGTCCAATTTAAACCAAATCACAGCGAAACAAAATTACCCCATTTTATTCATTGCTATAACAACAATCGTAAATTCTAATAAAATATCGAGGTTAAGTACCCAACGTCATTACGAACGGGAACGGCAAGGCTAGACGTTTTGAAGATACCATTAAATCTTCTACAACACCACGCTTAACCTCGCTAATTTCAGGGTTCACAGTTGGAAAAAGGATGAAGTAAAGAGGTTAAGCATCGCTCTGTTCGGGGAATTTCGTAAGGCTTTTACAGCGGTACCAAGTTAACTTGACGAAATTCGGGTAGTTATTAATCCACGGCCGCGAGCGACGAAATCGACTTTATCTCATCCAGGTCATACTTTCAAGTTAAGTAGTCCCTTTGATCGGCTTCTAGGAGCCTCTGAAGACGTTCTATCTTGGCAGCGCTACGAGTAAAAAGGGTTTTTTCCCCTGTCTGTCGCGCACATCTGTCCCAGAGATAGAGATTGGTCCCCTATATTCCATTATCAAATAGTAATTGCCAAAAACACACCATGCCATTTTTTTTAGACAACGGGTCTGCTTTCGACTGCCCTTATTAAATGGTTGATTTGTAAGGAGAAGGACCAGGGTAGGGCGGGAAGTTAATGACTACGATTGTTATGTATTTGATGTATGTAAGAGTGTCACCGACCCGCGCTTTATTACTCAGATTGATTCAGCTTCGCCATTGTTTGTTCCTGCTAAACCTTTGAGCGATTTTATTTTGCGGGAATTTCAAAATTTTAATTTCGAGAAAATTTTGAGAAAAATATATTTTAAATTAATTTGATTTAATTAATATCATTGGATGAAATCTATGTATCTTTCTAACTAATTATCTTCTTTTGATATCATGAGCTTGTTTCAATGGAGTTATTTTGAATAATTTTAAAAATTGTAGAGATTAACGGTAATATAGTGAGTGTAGGGAGCTGTTGGCTCGCGTGGCATGAAGGTCTTGCCACCACTCTCTTACGCATTGTAACCCGGCCATCTGTTTAAGGGTATTAAAAGTTGCTCGATCGTGGTACCTTAGCTTAACTGACTAAGAGCAAAATATATTCTGTAAAAATAAAGAATATTTAACGTATTTCAAGGAATTTATTTTAAAATGTCCAAAATTGTTTACGTAGCAATTAAAATTCGGATTATTTAATGAACTTAAAGGGAATAAATTTAAAATGACCAAAATAATTGATTTATCAATTTAAAGAAATCTTAAGAAGAAGTTTAATATTAATTTACATTATCACGTAAAAAATTAAAAACCATGATTTAAAACAAATTTATTTTTCTGTGATTAGTTTGATCATAGCTAAAAGTCAAGCGTATTGTAAGAAATGGGGTTAACATTATAGAATTATGACGTCACGTGAAAGCTACGTTTAATACAAAAATTAATTTTAAATCAATCGATAACTTAAAGGGAATATAACCTCAGGTTTTTTGGTGTGGAACACCAACACTTCGACCATTTCCCGCTCCCTTCTATGGCTTCAGATATTTTTGGCGCTGGTTAGTGATTTCCCGCCAAAATTGTTAACATAAAAAAAAGTTAAAAAAGGTTATATTCCCTTTAAGAAATTCCCATAATATTTGATATAGTGTGTAGCTCATTTTTAATTGTCGTCAAAGGTAAACAATTTCGCATACAACCTGTGCTATTATCGTCTGAACAATGAGGTGGGAGCTTTAGAAATTTTTGACAAAGATCCAAAATGTCCCTTCTTTTAAATGGTTTCTGTAGGACACATTCCTTCGAATTTATCGTTATTTCGAAGCTATTAAAACAATATAATAAATAGCCTCTATTGTTACGCAATTTTTGTCGAAACGTAACTCTGAATGTCTGAATGTAAACGATTTATTTATACAACGGCCGTCGGTGTCGTAGCCTTCGATTTATCGAATAGCTGCCGTTCTACCCTTTTTCCTCGTCGATAATTACAAAGTGGAAGGGGGGAACTTCATCATATTTAATCTAAACGTTGTGGATTCTAATTTGAATATTCACGCGTCTTTGTCGGGGGCGGACGCTTCTGGTGGTTGCGGTATTATATAATCAAAGAGGTGTAAATTAAATTCCAGCCTCCGTCTTTCCCCGGTTTGACCCTAATTAATAAATAGTGTCGCCGTGTGAGGCCGCCACCCGTCTTTTAATGACGTGCTTGCCCGAATTGCCTTCTATATAGTCTTTACACCGAGAGTTTGCCGAAATACTTCGGGAAATATGTACGACGTAATATCAGAGGTCTATAAAACTCTCTTTTGTTCTAATTCTTAGTTTTATAATAAGCGTACTATACTCACAAGGAGAGTACCCGAGGTGTTTATTGGCGATTTTCTTCAAAGTCGGGCATAATATGAGATATATGAAATTTCCCAAAAGGAGACTTTGGACTACTCAATCGATTTGCCATGGCAACCGAAAATGTTTTGGACCACTTAAAACAAAAATTAGATTTTATTAAAAAATTGTAACCATTTTACATCAAAAATGTTCCGATTTACCCAAACTTGATGGCATTTACCTAATTGTGGTCCAAATTACCGATTTCGTGATTTAAAAAAAAAACAATTCGTAGCTAGGACCCTGTGAAACCGATAAAATGGAATTTTATTGTTTTAAGTGATCAAAAACATTTTCGGTTGGCATGGCAAATCGAATGGGTAGTGCAAAGTCTCCTTTTGGAAATTTTATATCTCATATAGGTCTACATTACGCCCGACTTTGAACAAAATCGGCAATAAACCCCTCGGGTACTCTCCTTGTCAGTTGCAGGTTAAGAATGGTAAAATATCTAGTATTTTAGAAATAATAGGATTTTAAAAGACGAAATACTTCAATTGAAGTATCTAGTCATTTAAAATCATAATATTTCTATAATATTATTCTCAACCATAACTTCAAAATAATTTAAAGTTAATGATCAAAATTGCTAGTACATTTTGTACGCGCTATTTTGAATAAGACCTTACTAGGTCTCCTACGTTATTTTAAGGCACAGTTATGAATGAAGTTTTTAACCTAAAACAAGTTTCCACGTGTACTACCTCTCAATTTGTGCTTCCAGATTACAGATCAGACATCAGATTATCCGCTTTTAACCCCAGATATTCTCAGATAAGTTGATATGGTTAAAAATGCCTCACAGTTATCGATTTTACATATTTTAATTATTAAAGTCCTTTTAATATTTAAATTATTGTTTATTTTGATTTACTTGCAAGATTATTTAAATACTCAATTTATTAGTCAGTTAACATGTATATAATTGGGGTGGCGGAGTGGTTAGCGCTTTCGCCTCGCAGCGAGAGGAGCCGGGTTCGATCCCAGCTTGTGGCACTGAGTGAGAACTCGGAACTACTCCTTCCGCGTTGAGTTTGCAAGTTCTCTCCCCACTGATTAAAGGGGTTTTACGATTTTTTCCCCTTCCATAAAAACTTGTTGAGGTTAACGGTAATAGTTAGTTTAGGGAGCTGTTGGCTCGCGTGGCATGTAGGGCTTGCTACCACCCTCCTACGCAATGTAACCCGGCCACCTGTTTAAAGACTTAATAAGTCACTAGATGACTTGGGCCTAAGGTGGTGCCTTGGGCATTAGCCTAGCTGATTATTATTATTTATTATATATCTAACTGAATCTATTATTGATAACGAATAAGTTCAGATCGATTAGTTTGGATAATGAATCAAAAACAAATTGAGATCAGATTGCGGTGTGAGTGGAAATAACTAACTGATTCTCTTCAGATACCAGAAAATTACGACCTAAATAACTTACAATTCACATTAAACCACGAATACTATTTCAAGTAACTTCAATGTCAAAATAATAATAAAATGTAAAAGAATTATTAATAAGAGTGGCTTTAACCAATTTCTAAAATTAGAACATAACCAAATCGTACATTGACCCAACACTAAATGATTCCCGTGAAAACCTGAGCTTCAAAAAAGTGTACCTTATAATTTCAACTCGTCAATTCAAATAAGAGCTCAAAGGAATTACAGTGTCGTCAATAAGTTTTAAATTTAAAATCGAAATAACACTAACTTATCATTATATAAAAATATCCCCAAAATATACTTTGGGTAAATTCCCGTTTGGTCTTTGAATCAAAGCTCCATATTTGGACAATGTATATTTACCTCTTCGATAATGATTATAGTTTTAAGAAGTTTCTAAGAATCGATAAATATCAAAGAAGAATTAATATCCATTCAAAATAATATCCTCTAAAAAGCAACCCAATGACTATACACATATAATGACAGTTTATAGAGAAAAGGGGAAACTTTAAACTTTTCTAGACTAAGCCCTAAAGTGGCGGACGTGAACTCAATCTTTCATAGGCGCCAGAGATAAGACGGCTCTATCAAAGGCAAATTTTGAATATGCATATTGCGGAATTTCCCTTACTTCGTCCGTCATTTCCTAGTCATCAATTATTGCTAATCTCGAAAACTATTAAGCTTCGGAAACAATTTGCAAAACCGAAATCCACAAGACAGATTTCTGTGGTCAAGTTTTGACCAGTTTGTTTTTGGTTGCCCAAAATATCCGGTTACGTAATATTAACGGGAAATAACTTCGATATATATTTTTATATTTATTCAAGGACCTTTGTTCAGTGGTCCGAGGCAATTGCTTAGTGGTCCGAGATAGTCTGACCTTATTCACGGTTTTATTAATCTTTAGAAAACTATTGAAGGTGATTTTTTGTTTGGGAAAACCTTTTGGTGGGAATTTGTTCATAAATTCATTTTCATTTTTTAATTTTTATATAAAAAATATATTGTATTTTTAAAATAATATGTATCTATATATTTTTTATTTATTTTTTATTATTTATTTCCTTTTTCCAACTGATTTATTCATTATTTGAACCAGCAACATAAAAAATATGTTACTACTTCGATACGAATTTTTATTGTTACAAAAACTCTTTTGGACATTTTCAATGTATATGATTTAAAGCAATGTTTTTTTAAATCGCTTGATTTAAATAAGTCAACCATGAAAATCGGACGAAGTTATTGAATTGCGCTCTCAGATGCTAATGTCATTTATGCGGTGGGAATTTTTCTACATTTCATTGTGGCTAGTCAAGTTTCTTAAAACCGTGTGTGGGTTTTTCTTGTATTTAATTTCTTTCGCATACTTCATTGACTCAGGGCCGGATTTTTTTAAAGATTTCTCTATCAGCTGAAACTAAATATTTGCGTCTTCTATGATATAGTAATTGTAAATTTTATGATAAATTCTTTATCAAACAGTTATGTGTGGTTTGTGATAAAAATTTTCAAGGAATCTTTCGATAAGTCTTTAGGTCTTTTTAATGGATCCTAATTTTACCTCAAATTCTAAAACCAAACGTTTAAAATTATTTAACAGTCTGAGAAATTCTTATTTCAGGTATTTAATTACAATGTAAATTAATATTAGTAATATTATTAAGTTTAATATTACCAGGGCTATAGTCCTGATATTTCAAATATTACTTTAATATTACTAATATTAGTTTATTATTACTAGTATTAGTTTAATTTTACAAATATTAGTTTAATATTACAAATAGTAGTTTAATGTTAGTAATGTTAGTTTATTATTACTATTATTAGTTTAAAATTACTAATATTAGTTTAATATTTCTAATATTAGTTTAATATTACTAATATTAGTTTAATATTGCTAATATTTCTTTAATATTAATAATTTTTATTAGTCATTCCTATCATATTCGATAATAAACTTAAAATTCGTCATCTGAAACCATTTAAACCTAATCTCCATTACTGGTGAAACGGTTCTTATCGGCATTGGTGTTATACCCTCTGTTTTATGTAAGAAGCAGATAACTGTAAATCCCCCGAAACTAATTGCTTCCTAAGAACCATTAATCGTTAAAACTTCTTTTCTCCAGCAAGTTCTCTTCTCTCAGATTTTAGTACTACGTTTGTCAGCCAACTTTAATATGGGCTGGAAACTTGGAGTGAGCTAAATAAAAACTTCTATTATACGAATGAAATCCCACCTAATACTACTATCAAAGGCTAATCGTCTCTCGTTGTACTAATCCCTTAAAATCAGGTGTAGTATATATATTCTCTGTATATGTACAGTATTCGTTTTTTCCACTGAAAAACTTTTTGGGTTGCTTTATCGGCGGTTGATACAAAACAGGAGCTTTCCAAGTAAAAGTACTTACCACGGACATAAAATCGTTAGAATCTGGTCAGTAAGTAACCGGACAACCAGAAGGAGGATAGCAGGCCAAAACGAAACGACGTGTTTGGTAGCAAGACGGTTATTTAGAAGCAGTATTTCCCCAATAAACGTGATATGGAAACACACGATCAACAAAAACATACAAGAAACTTGCAGCTTTGCTCTCTCTCTAAGAACCGAGCTGGTCGATATCCTGGAGTGGTTATATAACATTATAGTGTTTACGAATGCGTTGTTATATTTTGGAAAACAAGATACGCAATGGTTGGCGTATTTCGGTTTTTGTTACATTTGTTTTACAGCGCCAGGAATTTGAATGGAATAGTATTAGATATGTTAAAGCGTTGGGGGTTTCACGTCAAACTACAGAATATAAAAACCAAAGTGTCGGATAAATCAGTTAAACCATAAGTGTATAATATTGTTACATAAGTGTGACACTTCCTATTCTTCACGAGACAGACTGCATTACAAGCTTCGTCGCCGTTTTGCGTCCGCTTGCTAACGCGTCACACGTAGCCTTTGACAGCGCCTCGCCAGGGGGAGATTTTCATCTTGCGATGACGTCACTCCGTTACTAGATCTCAGTAAAATATTCCCCAAAGTGACAAACATATGAAACAATATTATAGAATTATGGTTGTTTTTGTAAATTTGGTACCTAGATTTTTGTATTTTTAAGGATATATTAATATTTTGAAATGTACTTGAAAATCTTAAAATATCTTAAGAGGGAAGGGCATTAGGATTCAAAATGCTGTCCGCAAAGTAGATACATTATCAAGTCCTCGGATTTAGATTTAAAAATCTGCTTTAGGATTTAGAATTCCGTCCACAAATTTGAGAAATTTTCAAGCCCTCCGATTTGAATTTTAAAAATCTTAATAGGATTCAAATTTCCATAAATAAAGTAAAGAAATTTTCAAACCTTTGTTTTTCTTTTTTAACAATCTTTTTAGTAGTTTTTAAAGTATTTTAAGGTTTTTTCTACAATTTTATGATTTTGAAAAGTCTTTTGCGCCATGTTTAAAGAGGATTTTAATATCTATTAAGTATTTGATCTGGAGCGTACGGGATTAGTAGGAATGACCCACAATTGATTAACAGCGCTGCTCCACTCTATCAAATTTGAGGGCAAGGTGACATCCATTGAAAACGCGCCCATAAGCCTCCTGGGAACCCCGTTCCGTCCATTTCCTCTGGAGCAGGAGCAGCCCAGACTTGAATTACGTAAGAGCTCTGATTAACTGCGGCGCTGTGGGCCACGGGGGACTCATATACGCATACATTGAAGTTGCGAGGCCTATTTGCAAAATACTAATACCACGTTTGTTTTTAAATTCTACGACGATCTTTAGAAAAACAATTTTTATTCATTGTAGAATATTGGTTTGTCATTATTTTGGAGAGTAATTCAGTTATTCGGTTTCCCCTTTCCATAACAACTTGTTGAGGTTAACCAGGGGCGTAGGAACCGGGAGGGGCAGGGGGGGGGGCAATGTCCCTCCCTAGAACTTTGCTGGGAGGGGCAACTAATGTTATTGCCCCCTCCAACATTTTGGTCAGTTGAAATTTTCAAAAGACTCAAATTATCATTTTAAAAGCATATACAGTTTTTAGAACCTCAACTGTGTTTAAATTTCAGTCTTTTTCTGCCAATTTACATAGTAGTAAACAGTACACATGCATTCGGAGAAGCTACATCCCATTAAAAATTCAAAACCATTCTCCAGACCCCTTTTCGTTTCCCTTTGCCCCCTCCAACTTCTAGAACGTTCCTACACCCCTGAGGTTAACGGTGATAGTGAGACAGTGTAGGGAGCTGTTGGCTCGTGTGGCATGAAGGGCTTGTCACCACCCTAATACGTATTGTAACCCGGCCACCTGAATTAATGGAATTAAAATTCGCTAAATGGCTTGGGCCTAAGATGTTGCTTTGGGTATTAGCCTAGCTGATTATTAGTTTAAATTTTTGATAACGAAATTTTAAAATTGTATGATATCAATTAATAAAATAATTCTGGGTTGGTTAAAGGGAGTATGAACTAAATAAACAAATTGACTAGTAACAAGCGCTACGCCTTGTTTTTAACGTAACTAGTTGATCCACCTTTAACATACTCCCTTTAAAATAAATAATTTGTTTTTTCAGTCCTTATGAAGATAACTTTGATAATTTATTAGATTTTAAAAATGTACCTTTGATACCAGATATCATATCAAATGGATAATATTTAAAAAAATAATAATGAAATATTACTGCGGTTAGAATAGATTGAAAATTTTCAGTCGTTATTAATACGTAATATTAGAATATTGATTATAGTTTGTGAAAATTCTCTTCACCGGCACCAGATGTCCGAAATACGCTAACACCTGTCAGCCTAACTAAACTCATTTCAATTCGACGTTAGATTTGTTGGATTGAGTTTAAACGTTTAGAGCTTTTCTCGACGTACATGTACACGTTTTCAATTAAATTAGAGAGCTTAAGTGGGTCAATACGCGTAGAGAGAAACGTGAAAATAAATTTCTTTAATTGCAACCAATGAAAGGTTTTCCTTACGTGGATTTTTCAGTTTATTTTATAGCTCTTACCAAGAATGTATGCAGGTATGTATGCCGAGAATATCTACCGGAAATCACGAAAATATATATCTACACATTCTCCGCTAACATCGAAACATTTTTGCTCTCACGAAAATTTTAACGATAGAAAGTTTTTCATATCAAAAAAAGCATTTTTTTCGCGTTTATAGAGGCCCAACCATTTTTGGCCAACGAGTTTTTATAGAATGTAATTATATTCCTGAAGGAAAATGAGCCATTTCGAGAGTAGTTTGGGGGTAAATACTAGTCGCATTCGGCCTTCTGGACATTTTGAAATGTCAACGTGTTTGCGCCTGCCACTGGTCGATATCACGACAAACTGGGCGAAAATTCAAATAACATTCCTTTTTACGATGTCGAAACTTCGAAGCTATTTTATTTAATAGTTTATTAACGACAGAAAGAATGTAGGATTTCGCTAGGTGGGAAAACTGATATGTTTTTTTTTTCGTACGTGGCTACCTCATGGCCAAATTCATAGAAAATAAACAAGAGGAATTGCAACTGTAGCTTTAACAATGTCGTAAAATGTATATCGAAGTTCAAAAAGCTAAGGGTTTCTAGGGGGTATTTCCAGTATTTATATTTCAATAGAACAGGCTTAAGGCGTAGGCCCAAACAACCACGAGACATTAAATCGGAAGAGTTACTAATTCTGGTTTATATTTTCTATGCAGAATTGATGATAACGTAAATTGTTTAACAAAAAAAATCTTCCATTTTAGAATTGTTTTTAAATTTTGGACAAGAATTAACCTTTATTTCGCAGAATCTAAAACAATAAGTTAATTTAAATTTTTAGTTAAAGATAAAAACATTATTTAGATAATTTTAATTATTTATGTGCCTTTTCTTAATTTTAATATAATTATAATACGTGTTTTAAAATAACCTATAAGAAAATTCCACGATAAATTTAGAAAAGAATGCGGCTATGTCAAAAGGTAGAAATGTGACCTTGCGATTTTCACTTCATTTCACTTCATTTTATTTAATTTCACTTAAAACGAAAACTGAAAATTTCCAATTAGTAATATTTCATTGACACTAACTACTTTCCTACGTCTAACAATCTTTATGGCCTATTGTACCCAGTGCCGGATAATCCCGGATTTACCATTAGGCACTTTAGGCACAGTGCCTAGGGCTTACGAAAGATAGACAGCTCTAGATGCTAGCCAATCTAGAGCTAAGTGTCTAGAGCCTACGAACACCTAAATCCGGCACTGATTGTACCAGAGTCAAACCCTAACTAAAGTCATAATTAAGAACGATTATCACCATCTAAGAATTATATAAAAATTAATAAATAAAACTATCTCATATTACAGATTCTATACTAAAAGCGTTGGCGACGTAGCTAATCAATTATGCCCAGATTAGAAAGTTTTAATTACTTTTTTCGTTACACCAAGTGGCCTCATAATGAACCTACTAATCTTACTAATTACTCCACCGTCAGAAGAGCTCCCATTTATTTAAATTTTGTGTAATCTCAAAGCAAGCGCCTCCCAGCGTTATAAATTTAATTTAATCCGTTTGGACGCTCCTGATGGCATGGCTCAAATATAAACTCCAGTTTTTGTATAGAAATTTAATTACGGTGCTGTCTCGCCTCTCCTTATTATCAATTTTTATTTCGTTTAACTTTTCGGGGGAAAATACGATTCCTATTTTCACGCAACAGGCTGCTTCCCCCTTTCCCATCCCCCTTCTTGCATTTTTCGAAGAAATAAAAGATTTTTATCAGTGGGTAAATTTAGGGCGGTAAAATTTTTTACATGAATATTTAATCATTTAAAAACACGAAAAGGTTTTACTTTTGTATCTTGGGCATATTAATTTATTACTACGTCATGAAGTCTAATAGGCGTTTTTTGCCTCGTTGTCATAGTTTAGCGCGTGCAGATTATTAATAATTATTAATAATTATTTATTTATGTTTCGATTATTTTCTCATCTTTTTGGGTATTACGTCATTTCTACCTCAACCCACAAAAATTTATTAGTAATTATTTTAACGAAATGACATACTTTCGCAGGGTCGGATGTACAAGCCACACCAGGCACAATGTCCAGGACATTGTGCCTGGTGTGCCTACGAAAGAGCCATAGTGTTTCTATAAAATACGGGAGGTCACGTGTAATGATAGAGAGCACGTGCTGCAGTCGATAATGATTTCGGAATTTGAAGTCCACGTGCGAAACGCGCGTGCCAATACAGTACTGAAAAGCTTAAGCTCGTGACGCGGAGAAAAATATTTTATACTTTTCATTTTGTTTATTTTATTTTATGGAAACACCCATTGAAATAAAGAACATTTTACCACGTTTAAACGAAAAAATCATAAAGTAAGCTGACCCTGCACTTATGGAACGCAATTATAGACTTATGGTTATACTTCGTAATTACGAAGACATTTTTGTCCACTTAGCGCATCGCCAGATTTACCGATAGATGGCGTAATATCAGGGTCAAAAACCTGGCAATTCGTTCAGTCCATTTCCCCATAAACTATAAGCGGACATTAATAGTGTTTACATATTCTTCGGCCCCTTTTTCTTACACGCCATAAGGTACGTGGCCAATTGAGGGAAAATTGAGATACCGGTTGTTACTTCATTTTTATCCTCATTGAGCCGATCGCGGTTGAATGAGTAGGCAAAATATTCTCGGGGTGATTAAGAAGCCGAGCTTTCTAATTCCGGCGAGTCGTAACCAATTCACCGGATGTGAGAAACGTACTCCCCTATCCTCCTTTTTTTTTAAAAAATCAGGTAAATTACTACCTTTCCCAAAACAAAATTGTTTCTCTTTTAATAAGGGAGTCCATAACAGTTTTAACTGTATCGTTGTATTATAATTATAATTATCTTTATCTTTGTTGCCTTAAGGAATATTTCTATAAAATTCTATGGTACTGTTATCGGAATAATATTTAAAAATATGTCCAAATTATCTATAGACCTGTAATCGAAATTCTATAGAAAAAACTATTTTTTTTTAATGTGTAAAGCTGTAATAGGTATATTATAGAAAAAAAAATAATTTCTATAGACACATTATAGAACTGTAATCGGAATGCTATAGAAAAAAATACTAATTTTCTTTTGAAATGCTATCGACATGCTGTCTAAAAATAGCAATATATTTTTTAAATTCTACAAACTGGAATCGGAATACTGTAGGAACAAATGACCTTAATGTTTATAGAATCTGTAGAAATGTTGGTCATTTTTCTATAGCCATTAAAATTTCTTAGTTTTTCTATAGACATTTTTATGGAAAAGTTTTTAAGGGTTCTTCAAATGAAATTCAATAGCTGATTTTGTTTCCTAATTATGATAATTTATCAATACGATAAATTTTATCAAAATAATATTTTAAATGTTGTAGTAATTATTCAAACATTTCCTTTACTTAAAGTGGTATTCACTTAACATTCTTATTTATGAATATCTTTTCATATTTATAAGATATTTTAGATAGCCGAAGTGTAGCGTTTGTGAACATAAACAATATGGCTAAATTGTCCATTAAAATGATTTAAAATTGGTTTGATCAGAAAGACGAAATTAAACCGCGATAAACTAATATTTTAATTTAAAAAATATTAAATAATTGAAATAATAAATGACGTTATGTTTATTACAAATAAATATTAGTTTTTAATGAAAACTCGAACGTCCAAGAATAAACTGTTCAATTTGATTTAAATCAAATGATGTTTTAAATTTAAATAAATCGCCCTCATAAACAAATTTTTGTCTAGACGTTTGCTAAGCTAATATTTATAATTTTTTCATTAAATCTGCCCTGCACCAGACAATACGTTTATATTAAAAGGTTGGTTAAAATGTCGAACCACCCTCGAAATTTGAAGTTATATGGAAGCGAATTTTCGTGTTTTCGGCTTAAAATCATCCGCGTTTCAGACGACTTGTAACGAAATAGCAGTTTCTTATTGGCCTTATATATAAATTCAAATTTTGCCGGGTGGTTGGGCATTTATTTTCACGCACCTTTTAATATAGGCGTATAGAAGGTATCATATTCTAAAGTCTCAGTTTAAGCTATACCATTTGCAAATGAATCCAACACCATTTTCCCGACTCCTACCCATCCAGTCTGTTCCCTAGGCTGAACAATATCCCTAGACACCCCTATTTATAAGCCACGTTACCCTCCCATTGAAAGCATTGTCGTAAATTAAACCACAATAGGACTTAAAAAGGCGCTACTGTTATTACGAAAAGCACTCACCGCGAAAAGATGGCAAGCACCGACGGAAAGACCAATGGCCAGGGGCGCGGACCCTCGGACGTCCAACCTGTTGCAATCGCACACGGCGAAAACGGTGAAGACCAGAATGAAGGTGATTAGAACCTCGACTCCGCAGCCTTGGATGGGTGTCATGTCCTTGCCCAATTCGGTGGCCCCCAGATTGTTCTGGATGTCCGCCGGCGTCAAGGCCTTCAACAGGGCAGCGCCGGTGATGCCTCCGACGCATTGACTGACGATGTAGAAGATTGCCCTGATGACCGAGACGTTTCCGGTCACCAGCATGCCCGCCGTGACCGCTGGGTTGATGTGTCCCCCGCTGATGTGGCAGATGGCTTGCACGATGGTGCCCACTATGAGTCCGAAAGACAGGGCGATCTGCACGATGGTCGCCTTGCCCTCTTCGCCCCAGCCCGTGCAAGAGCCGCAAGCGACCAACACCAACAACGCCGTCCCGATGTATTCGGCCAGCATCGCTTTCCACAACGACGAATTACTCGTCAATTCGTCGATTCCGAAAATGGCTCTAAATTTTCTAACTCGACCCATGATTTCGACTTTGGTTCGACGCTAACTATTTTCAACTTAAACGATCAAATGTCTCGGATAAACCGCGCTATTGTCGTGCTCCGTCAAAGAGTTCTGTTCGTTTCCGCCGCAGAGTAAACTTATTTATAGTCTCCGGGACCAACTAGACCGCCTCTTTCGACGAGACTCTCGTGACTGGTCGTTGCTAGGCAACCGCGCCGGTAGGCTGCCATCTTGTTTGAGACGGGGGGTAAGAAACGAAGGGGGGGAATTTGATTGGAGTAAGAGAGAAACATGACGTGCTCTGTTTGGGAGAAGGGGGAAATTGGGAGTTTGATGAGTTTTTTACCGTCTCCGAAAGGGGTTTTCCTGCCGAACTTCGGTTCTCTTTCTGGGTCTATAATCACTAATTCCTCCGTTTAACGATATAGCCGTACGATAAGACAATCGCTCCAGGCTCTTCGTGAAGGCGAAGAAGCTGTTTGGCTGGGTAGGCAGTCAAAATGGGAAAATATTGTAACTTTAATATAAACCGTACTTCGAAGTACCATTTTTTTTGGAAAGAAATAACCTCTTAAAAAAAGTTATCTATATTTTTAGAAAATTATTTCTTATTTTCTTAAGAAATTAATCATCTGTATTTTTTCAGAAAATTATTATTATTAAGAAAGTATATTTTTTCTTATTCTCATTCTTATTTTAAAATTGAGATAAACATGGGAACAGTTTTATTGAAGTTCAAATTAAATAAAGAAGAAATATCAGGGCGAAATTCGAGAGACCATATTTGCAAGAAATAACTTTAAATATACAGTATTCATTAAATATTATCAATTTTTATAGAAAATGATTGTCGATTTTTAAGAAAATGATTGTCGATTTTAAAAAAAAAATTATCTATTATTAAGAAAATAATTTTATCAATTATTAAGAAAATAATATATACTAGATTGTTAATCAAATATACTAGATTTTTAACAAAATATACTAGATTGATAGCCAAATATACTAGATTCTTAACCAAATATACTAGATTGTTAACCAAATACACTAGATTGTTAACAAAGTATACTAGTTTCTTAACCAAATATACTAGATAGTTAACAAATGAGATTATATCATTTAGAAATTTGATATATTGCTATAAACATACATTTATACAATATTTGTAATAAAACAATTTCGCATAAAATTATGAGGTAAACAATGTAGAAACTTTTGAAATATTCAAACTTTGAAATAAAAAACGTAGTCGATTCGTCAATCATTGAAATAGTTCAAAGGAGGTCCATACCCATAAATATTCCTGGACTACGCCACTGAATTCCCAAACTTTTGATATAACTAGTCCAAAATTTGATTGATTTCCTACATATCATTTGGGAGTTACTATATTTTGGCACTGAGGCTTGCTTTTCTTAAGAACGAGAAGATGGGTGGGGGGAGGGAATAGTTTTGAGGTTTCATCCCCCTCTATCGGATTTGCATTGAATCATTGGATCACATTTTTCCGTCGAGTTTCGGCTATACATTACGTTGAAATGATTCGCTTGTAAAGTTTTATCAATTGTAGTCAAGTTACGTTGGCGATTGGTATATAACGCTTAACTGCATCGGAACGTTTCAACTTGACAGTTTATCTTGTCAGCAGTCGTGATTTATAAATGGGTTTGGAGTTCCCACTTGCCGCTTATCTTTCTTTTAAAAAGCTTGGTCGTCGCCCACATGCTCAATTACACCATCAAATTAAGACGTAATTTTGATAAACCTCCTCGAAATTTGTCCCGGGTTTTTAGAGAAAATACACTACGTAGCTTTCGGGCGACTAACCTCAGATAATTTGTAATTTAATAATAATAAATATATTTATTAGTATAATATATTAAAAAACCTTTTTGGTATAATATAATATTGTTAATAAATTAACTTTTTGGTTTAATATAATATTGTTAATAAATTAACTTTTTGGTTTAATATAATATTGTTAATAAATTAACTTTTTGGTATAATATAATATTGTTAATAAATTAACTTTTTGGTTTAATATAATATTGTTAATAAATTAACTTTTTGGTTTAATATAATATTGTTAATAAATTAACTTTTTGGTTTAATATAATATTGTTAATAAATTAACGTTTTGGTTTAATATAATATTGTTAATAAATTAACTTTTTGGTTTAATATAATATTGTTAATAAATTAACTTTTTGGTTTAATATAATATTGTTAATAATTTAACTTTTTGGTCTAATATAATATTGTTAATAAATTAACTTTTTGGTTTAATATAATATTGTTAATAAATTAACTTTTTGGTTTAATATAATATTGTTAATAAATTAACTTTTTGGTTTAATATAATATTGTTAATAAATTAACTTTTTGGTATAATATAATTTTGTTAATAAATTAACTCTTTTGTATAATATTATTTTGTTTATAAACTTATTTTTTAGTATAATATAATTTTGTTTATAAATTTATTTTTTGATTATAATATAATTTTGTTAATAAATTATTTTAAATACAATATATTTTTAATTATTTTATTTTTTAATAAAATATATTTTTAATAAATTATTTTTAATACAATATATTTTTAATAAATTATTTTTAATACAATATATTTTTAATAAATTTATATATAATATAATTGTTTTGATAAATTTATGTATAATATAATTTTTTTTATAAATTTATTTATAATATTATTTTTTTATAAATTAATGTTAATTGATATGGTAAAACTACCCTTTGCATTGAAATATAGAGAAATTAAAGAAAACGACTACTATTACATAGTGAGATTTAAAAATATTTCATTAAAAATAATTAGACACGACTACTTTCTCTGCAGTTCGGTAGCATCATCAGGTGCGTTGTGTGATAAGTTTAGTTAAATAATAATTAAATGTACTAACGAAGAGACTACCCTAGGTGATTATCACCGATTTTGTTGAAACTATTTGGTTATGTATAGACCTTATGGTAACATGAAATTTCACCAAGGGAAAAATTGCAATAGGCATTAGTTTCACCATGGCAACCGAAAATGTTTTTGACAACACAGTATGTATATTATCTCATTGCAAATAACAATCTGATCAATTTTTACATATTTTGATCAAATTGACCAAAATTCATCAAAATATCATAAAATTCATTTCATTTGTCAATTTTGATCTATTTTTTTTTTGGTTTTGAAATTTTAAATTTTTTTGAAATTTTTCACAGGGGGGGGGGGGGGTACCCTTAGAAGTGCTCAGATTCCCATGTTATTTTCAATGAGAAAATTTACACACTGTGTTGTGAAAAACATTTTCGGTTGCCATTGCAAAACTAATGCCCATTGCAACTTTTCCCTTGGTGAAATTTCATGTTACCATGAGGTCTACATACCCACCTAGTTTCAACCAAATCGGTGATAATCACCTCGTAAGTGCAATTCTGATTAAATGAATTAAATCGAATCCAACTTAAATGGATTAAGTGCAATCCTAATTAAATTAATCAAATTGAATCCAGCTAAAATAGATTAAATCTAATCCTAATGGAAGCCAATCCAAATTAAATGGTTTAAATAATTTATTAGGATAATATAAATATATACATTTTGCTCGTAAATTCCTTTTTTATAAAAATTATGAATGTATTACTTAATAAATTCATTAGTACAATATCAACTATTATTAATGTATTGTTAGGCCAAGACACGAATGATTATTTAGTTGTTATGTTTAACATTAAAATTGAAAAATATTTTAAAAATTATCCGCCTTCTACGTTACGTTTTAGTGAGCAAGCTTAATCTCTTTAATAGCTAATTTTATTTTATAATGGCAGTTTAATAAGACACGATTTTCTTGTATATGAGATTAAACGCTAATTACCAGTTTAATTGCAGAAAATATTTATAATGATGTGAAATCATAGGTTAAAATAAAAAGTAATTTATCGTAAGAAAAATATTTTGTTAAAATACCTGAATTTTACGAAATTAGTTATCCAAGTATTGTGTCAGGAGGACCCTCCAAACCTTTCAATTGACACACGGTATCTTTCTTAAAAAGACTGGAATAGGTTTGGAATGTGTTGAAATCGAACGGCTGAAATAAAGGTTTTAAACTTTCAACTGAAAAGTTTGAAAACATGTAATTAAGGGTAAACGAAATTGACAATATGAAGTTTGCTTTTTACCATCGTTGGTCGATCAAAGAAATACCGTGACGTCAGCAACTGACAGTGTTACCCGATAAAAACGATAGGGTAAGACCGGATTTTATTGGAATACTTCAACACATTTGTGCTCGAGGCCAATGTTTACCATAAAAGTGCCCCTGCCCTGGGTGCGCCACTGATGAATTAAAAATAAAATGAATGATAGTGTTAACTAATCAATTTATTAGTTTATTATTAATTCTAATGTTAATGTTAATATTAATAATTAGTTATTTAATATTAATATTAATAATTAGTTATTTAATATTAATATTAATAATTAGTTAATTAATATTCATATTAATAATTGGTTAGTTAATATTAATAATAATAATTAGTTAATTAATATTAATATAAATAATAAGTTATTTAATATTCATATTAATAATTAGTTAAGTTATATGCATATTAATAATTAGTTAGTTAATGTTCATATTAATAATCAGTTTATTAATACTAATAAATAAATAATTATTTTAATGTTAATGCTAATAATTAATGAATTATTAATTTTAATGTTAATGATAATAATTAATTAATTATTAATTTTAATTTTAATAACAATAAATAATTAATTATTAATTCTAATGTTAATGAATAATGATAATGATTAATTAATTAATATTCATATTAAAATAAGTATTAATACTAATCTTATTTAAAAAAAGAATAAGTAGTTATTGGATGAAAACAATTCTACACCTACTTCGAAGAAATTTGTCAATTTCCCCGTGAAAATTATAATTTGTGAATCGTAGCGCAAGTTCCTCTGCCAAAAAGATTTTGGCAGAGGAACTTACAAAAATTCGATAATGTTGTTTACTTCATGGAGTAGAAGCTGAGATAAATTAAACTTGTAGATTTAGTAGTCCTTTTCTCTGAATGATTTTTACGTTTTTCCCCAAAAAATCAGCTGCCGTTCGTGGAAGATAATAAGCCCGTACAATGAAACGTATATTTCATTTTACCCTATACAGCCGTTCACCGTACTCGTTTTTATAAACGTACTTAATATCTTTACTTTTTTTGTATATTCCTTGGTAAATTACGTTTAGATGAAAATGTTCAGAGCTATTCGTTCGTGTGTAAAATGATTTTGCTACTCTCAAGAACGTATTTAGGTTACCGAGAACGTAACCAGTCTCGTTAGCATGATCTACTACCTAAACTCCTCCCACAATTGTAGTATCTGATGTTCGAACATTTTAATTTTATTTTTAGACTATTTTTGTATAATAAGTTATAAAATATCTCAAATTAACTATTAATTTAGCTTATCCAACTCTAATAAAAGCGGAATATAACGATTTAATTAATTTAATTAAGTAGCAAAATAGTTGGTAAATTATTTATTATTGCGTCAAGAAAGATATTCTAGACTTTCTATATTTCATCAGATGGCGTTGCTGTTTCAAATTTAAATTGCAATTTTCAGTTACGACTAACTAGTACCCTTGCTTTTTTAAACAAGTGGAATCATACCTTCTCAATACTCTAAATACTTTCTTGATTCTTTAAATGTTGTTCTGGTTTGGGTAATCGCATTTTCAAACAAACGTAAGGAAAACTCAATTTGGCTTTCAAGTGACTTTCTTTGAACCAATGAGAAAACTTTGACCAAATATCTCTTGAAAATATTTTCATATTTTTACTATTAAGCGTAGATTATTTTGTACATTTTATTCCATAATTAATAACAATAATAATAATCTTTGGCTGGCCGCCGTCGCGAGCGAAATTATCTGCTATGGTAATCAACCAGGCCAACATAAAACATAGTCAAATTCCAAGTATACACGTGTATAATTTCTTTAATTAAATTCGTAATTAAAAATTTAAATTTAATGTTGATAGCTTAATTTCACTGATTTAAATTTTTCTGCACTTAAATTTGTTTTATTAAGCAATTAATTAAAATCTCAGTTATTTCTTAGATAACTATTATAAATAGAAATTTAACAGGGGTATCTTTTAAGATTTATCACATTTATTTTACTGTGATTACGTTGCTTAATTTTAATTCTAAGTAAGGTTTTTTGCGCAGCGTATACGAACCCCAGCAATTTCCAACATTGTAAATCCGCGTGTTTATAGAGGTCTACGCGCCCGTTTCCCTCTGGCGTTTTTCAAGGCTGTTCAGAGTGGGCCGCGCTTTCAACGTATGAGCAGAAGTAACAATTAAGTATGACACTGATCGGCCTAGTCTTCGGCGTATGACCAGAAGTAATAAGTGTGACACTCAACGTAACAAATAACAATAAGTGTGATCAGAAGTAACAAATAAGTGTGATCCGAAGTAACAAATAAGTGTGATCCGAAGTAACAAATAAGTGTGATCCGAAGTAACAAATAAATATGATCAGAAGTAACAAATAAGTGTGTTCAGAAGTAACAAATAAGTGTGTTCAGAAGTAACAAATAAGTGTGTTCAGAAGTAACAAATAAGTGTGATCAGAAGTAACAAATAAGTGTGTTCAGAAGTAACAAATAAGTGTGATCAGAAGTAACAAATAAGTGTGATCAGAAGTAACAAATAAGTATGATCAGAAGTAACAAATAAGTGTGATCAGAAAAACAAATAAGTGTGATCAGAAGTATCAAATAAGTATGAAACTGATCGAACTAGTCTTTGTCGTATAACTAGAAGAAATAAGTGTGACACTCAACAGCTGACTAGTAGTAACAAATAAGTGTTATCAGAAGTAAAAAATAAGAGTGACACTGATTGAAGGAATCTTCGATGCTTTCAAAGTATGACTAGAAGTAACAAATAAGTGTAAATTTGTATATATGTGTGACCGTGGATATATTTTGGTTGTGATACCGGCGTTGCAGGTTGCTGTGAATAGCTCAAACAAACTTAACACATTAGAAGGATTGTGTGTATTCTGACCGTCGTACGTCTTGTTTATTTTTATTTTGGTAAATAACATTCAATGTACATAATGAATCGATATTAGAAAACAAATGTTGATGCAAAAGATTGCATCATATACGTATTCGATTCTAAAATCGATATATCAATATAATTAATACCAGAAGTAAATAAACCAAAGTTACAAGATCGCTATATTGGATTCCAGTCATTTTCAGCTTCGATTTAAATAGCTTCCCACCCAATTTTACAGTCACCTATTTGGATATACTACTGTTAATACTATCTCAAGCATTATTGAAAAATATATTATGTAAGTTTTTCTTTGAACATATTTACGTAGTATATTTTACAGAACTCTGTCAGCTAGTAACGATTTGTATCTGGTTTATTCAAATGAATAAAAATACGGTATCTCATCAAAAGCTAAACTCAAATTAAGTTTTATTCGTCAAAATACTAAACTATCAAAATATGTTTTGAAACATTTGAATATAGGAACTCTTTAAACGACTAAAATTTCGTTTTGATCACTTAACAAATACATACAAGTTATATTTACCAAACTCTTTCAGATAGTAACGATTTGTTGGTGTTTTATTCAAATTTAAAATACGGTATCTTCAAAAGGCATGTAAAATAATGAAATGAAATTCAATTTTAACAACAAAACACTCGACATTTTGAACGTTTTAAAGAGCCACAAATCATTTGAAAAATGCGGCCCTTATTTTAGTTCCTACCTCGTGATAACAGATCTAACGAATGATAATTTTGCATTTTTCCAGCCTATTTCCGAGATTGAAATGATTCTGTAGCCCTTTAAAGAATACGGATCATGGAATAAGAATTTTATTATCGACTGAAATTTAATATACAGACAATCATTTTATATTTACCGAAAAAAATATTTATCAATTCAAATTACAAATATCGTATCTACAAATGGCATGTAAAACAACTAAATTTAATTGAAATTAAAACATTATCCGTCAAAATACTCGAATTTCAAAATATTAGTTCTTCGAATAATTCTTTAAATGACTAAAATTCCATATACAGACAATAACCTATTTCAATAACTATTCTAGTGATATTATAGCCTCATTATTACAGTGTCACATAAACGAAAAGTCGTTGAAAGAAATATAAATCTTAATTTGTTTATCTGGGCTATTTAATTAAAAGCGCGACTAATTTTAAGAATCTTTACACGAAAACACTCGACGCTATCGCGTCGCTTTCATCAAAGATAAGAAAATTGGTCGAGAGGTTGGCGCTCAGAATGAAAATATTCGACACACATCTCGAGTTATACTTTGCAGTTTCGCTCTCGTTAATGTTATATTTTAAAACAATTAGCTTTTTGCTAATCTCCAAAGTTTCAAAAAGACCATCAAACACTTTTAACTAGCGTCATTATAGCAACTGCCACAGTTTCAAAATACCAATTCCGTTCTGCTAGAAATTAAAATTTCGCAGTTTCGAGCTTTTTATTTTCAAAATAGTAGTAAGTAAATGAAACTCAATTAAATGTATTTAATAATAATTATTTTGAATAAATCATGATTAAACCTGCGTGCGTTGCGTACCGTTATTAAGTAGAAGCCGGAACACCCCCTAGTGTTGTGTAGCGCCCTCTTCAGTATAGTCACAGATAAATTCTAAATCAGTAATTTCTAATTACTTGTATTAAGTATAACCCTTATTAAAGTTATTAAGTCCTGATTAAATTTATTAAATACAATCATGGTTAAATGGTTTAATTCTAATCCTGATTAAATTTATTAAATACAATCATGGTTAAATGGCCTAATTCTAATCCCGATTAAATTTATTAAATACAATCATCGTTAATTAGCCTAATTCTAATCCAGATTAAATCCTATTTCTTCCTATTTCGATTAAATGGTTTAATTCTAATCTTGATTAAGTTGATTAAATCATATTTCAATTAAATGGTTTAGTTCTAATCTTGATTAAGTTGATTAAATCCTATTTCAATTAAAGGGTTAAATTCTAATCTTGATTAAGTTGATTAAATCCTTTTTTGATTAAATGGTTTAATTCTAATCTTGATAAAGTTGATTAAATCCTATTTCAATTAAATGGCTCAATTATAATCTTGATTAAGTTGATTAAATCCAATTCCATTATTTTAAATGGATTAACCTAAATACAATCCTGATTAAATAAATTAAGATTAAATCGATTATATGCCGAGTAAATCGAAAAAATGGATTAACTGCCGATTGAATGCTTGCATGATGGTTAAATATTGATTAGATCGCGATTAAATGTATTAAATCTTGATTAGAATTGTCATAATATATTGGGACACTCTTGAGAAAATCAATCTGTATTTCGAATACATCCTTTAAAAACATTCCAACCAAAAGGAAGTTTAAAAGTGCTTTTTTTTTCAGAAAATGTTGTATACAAATAAGCTCTTTCATAAACGTTTCTTGGGCCAGACCGTTTTCAAGGCATTCCATATAGTAGTCCCTTCATAGATGGACAAAGGACGCACCAATTATGATCATTTAACGCCAAAACCTCAAATGAGACGGGGGTAAATGGCCATCGGTAAGACCATGATCTACCAAGGTCCAACGGCTTCGTTTGAAACGGATGCCTTGTTCCAACGAAGGACACTAACTCACCCACGCCAAAGACGACGGAGACTTAATCATAATAAATCCAACTAACCAACCGGAACAATGAATGCTAGTTTGATATCTTAAGCATCGCGCTAGGCGGACATTATCAAATCATCTCAGATTTGAAAAGAATACACGTGACTGGTACATAAATATTTAAATGGTTATTTTAAAAATTCGACTCGAGTCTTTCGCAATACCCCGTCGCAATGTGTCGATGGAAACAATGGATGATTTCTTAGAAAACCAACCTCTGGAATCTTCCTCGGGAAACGCGATAATTACGCGGATGGTGCCATGCTTTGCGAAGGAAAAATGTTCTCGCATCGGTGAATGTGATCATTGACGATGTACCGAAGGGCATTGCTTTAACAACGGGGATGGTTTTAGCGAGGTTAAGCGGGTAAGAAACGTTGTACCATAAGAATATGATACATCTCTAGCGTCTCTCTATATATACGACTAAGGTTTCAGTATAGTTGGGTACTACTACCCATGCTGGATTTGTCACCTGTCCGGGCTTGTGCCTTGTGGACGCTGGCGTAGGGCACTATGATGATAGGCCTCCGGTGGTATGGTCTCTGTTACTAGGTACACCGGGCTATCAATTCTGACACACTATACGACTAAGGTTATTACTTTGAAACATGTATAATCGCCAGCTCCCACTGATTTTTTTAAATATGTTTATCAATAAAAACATAAAAATGCATAAATTATTATTATTGAACGTGTAGGGAGCTATTGGCTCGCGTGGTATGAAAGGCTTACCACCATCCTCATACGCAATTTAACCCGGCCACCTGGTTGAAAGGCATTAAAAGTCACTACATTTCTTGGGCAGTAAATTTTGAGCAGTGATGCAGTGTACACATCGGCGATTTGGCGCAAAAAATTCGTGCAAAATGGAAACTCTGTACACATCGCCGATTTGGTGCAAAAAATTCGTGCAAAATGGAAACTCTGTACACATCGGCGATTTGGTGCAAAAAATTCGTGTAAAATGGAAACTCTGTACACATCGGCGATTTGGCGCAAAAAATTCGTGCAAAATGGAAACTCTGTACACATCGGCGATTTGGCGCAAAAAATTCGTGCAAAATGGAAACTCTGTACACATCGCCGATTTGGTGCAAAAAATTCGTGCAAAATGGAAACTCTGTACACATCGGCGATTTGGTGCAAAAAATTCGTGTAAAATGGAAACTCTGTACACATCGGCGATTTGGCGCAAAAAATTCGTGCAAAATGGAAACTCTGTACACATCGCCGATTTGGTGCAAAAAATTCGTGCAAAATGGAAACTCTGTACACATCGCCGATTTGGTGCAAAAAATTCGTGCAAAATGGAAACTCTGTACACATCGGCGATTTGGCGCAAAAAATTCGTGCAAAATGGAAACTCTGTACACATCGGCGATTTGGTGCAAAAAATTCGTGTAAAATGGAAACTCTGTACACATCGGCGATTTGGTGCACAAAATTCGTGCAAAATGGAAACTCTGTACACATCGGCGATTTGGTGCAAAAAATTCGTGTAAAATGGAAACTCTGTACACATCGGCGATTTGGCGCAAAAAATTCGTGCAAAATGGAAACTCTGTACACATCGCCGATTTGGTGCAAAAAATTCGTGCAAAATGGAAACTCTGTACACATCGGCGATTTGGTGCAAAAAATTCGTGTAAAATGGAAACTCTGTACACATCGGCGATTTGGCGCAAAAAATTCGTGCAAAATGGAAACTCTGTACACATCGGCGATTTGGCGCAAAAAATTCGTGCAAAATGGAAACTCTGTACACATCGGCGATTTGGCGCAAAAAATTCGTGCAAAATGGAAACTCTGTACACATCGCCGATTTGGTGCAAAAAATTCGTGCAAAATGGAAACTCTGTACACATCGGCGATTTGGCGCAAAAAATTCGTGCAAAATGGAAACTCTGTCCACATCGGCGATTTGGCGCAAAAAATTCGTGCAAAATGGAAACTCTGTACACATCGCCGATTTGGTGCAAAAAATTCGTGCAAAATGGAAACTCTGTACACATCGGCGATTTGGCGCAAAAAATTCGTGCAAAATGGAAACTCTGTACACATCGGCGATTTGGCGCAAAAATTCGTGCAAAATGGAAACTCTGTACATATCGCCGATTTGGTGCAAAAAATTCGTGCAAAATGGAAACTCTGTACACATCGGCGATTTGGTGCAAAAAATTCGTGTAAAATGGAAACTCTGTACACATCGGCGATTTGGCGCAAAAAATTCGTGCAAAATGGAAACTCTGTACACATCGCCGATTTGGCGCAAAAAATTCGTGCAAAATGGAAACTCTGTACACATCGGCGATTTGGCGCAAAAAATTCGTGCAAAATGGAAACTCTGTACACATCGCCGATTTGGTGCAAAAAATTCGTGCAAAATGGAAACTCTGTACACATCGGCGATTTGGCGCAAAAAATTCGTGCAAAATGGAAACTCTGTACACATCGGCGATTTGGCGCAAAAATTCGTGCAAAATGGAAACTCTGTACATATCGCCGATTTGGTGCAAAAAATTCGTGCAAAATGGAAACTCTGTACACATCGGCGATTTGGTGCAAAAAATTCGTGTAAAATGGAAACTCTGTACACATCGGCGATTTGGCGCAAAAAATTCGTGCAAAATGGAAACTCTGTACACATCGGCGATTTGGCGCAAAAAATTCGTGCAAAATGGAAACTCTGTACACATCGGCGATTTGGTGCAAAAAATTCGTGTAAAATGGAAACTCTGTACACATCGGCGATTTGGTGCAAAAAATTCGTGCAAAATGGAAACTCTGTACACATCGGCGATTTGGTGCAAAAAATTCGTGTAAAATGGAAACTCTGTACACATCGGCGATTTGGCGCAAAAAATTCGTGCAAAATGGAAACTCTGTACACATCGCCGATTTGGTGCAAAAAATTCGTGCAAAATGGAAACTCTGTACACATCGGCGATTTGGTGCAAAAAATTCGTGTAAAATGGAAACTCTGTACACATCGGCGATTTGGTGCAAAAAATTCGTGCAAAATGGAAACTCTGTACACATCGGCGATTTGGTGCAAAAAATTCGTGTAAAATGGAAACTCTGTACACATCGGCGATTTGGCGCAAAAAATTCGTGCAAAATGGAAACTCTGTACACATCGCCGATTTGGTGCAAAAAATTCGTGCAAAATGGAAACTCTGTACACATCGCCGATTTGGTGCAAAAAATTCGTGTAAAATGGAAACTCTGAACACATCGGCGATTTGGCGCAAAAAATTCGTGCAAAATGGAAACTCTGTACACATCGGCGATTTGGCGCAAAAAATTCGTGCAAAATGGAAACTCTGTACACATCGGCGATTTGGCGCAAAAAATTCGTGCAAAATGGAAACTCTGTACACATCGGCGATTTGGCGCAAAAAATTCGTGCAAAATGGAAACTCTGTACACATCGGCGATTTGGCGCAAAAAATTCGTGCAAAATGGAAACTCTGTACACATCGGCGATTTGGCGCAAAAAATTCGTGCAAAATGGAAACTCTGTACACATCGCCGATTTGGTGCAAAAAATTCGTGCAAAATGGAAACTCTGTACACATCGGCGATTTGGTGCAAAAAATTCGTGTAAAATGGAAACTCTGTACACATCGGCGATTTGGCGCAAAAAATTCGTGCAAAATGGAAACTCTGTACACATCGGCGATTTGGCGCAAAAAATTCGTGCAAAATGGAAACTCTGTACACATCGGCGATTTGGTGCAAAAAATTCGTGTAAAATGGAAACTCTGTACACATCGGCGATTTGGCGCAAAAAATTCGTGCAAAATGGAAACTCTGTACACATCGGCGATTTGGCGCAAAAAATTCGTGCAAAATGGAAACTCTGTACACATCGGCGATTTGGCGCAAAAAATTCGTGCAAAATGGAAACTCTGTACACATCGGCGATTTGGCGCAAAAAATTCGTGCAAAATGGAAACTCTGTACACATCGGCGATTTGGCGCAAAAAATTCGTGCAAAATGGAAACTCTGTACACATCGGCGATTTGGCGCAAAAAATTCGTGCAAAATGGAAACTCTGTACACATCGCCGATTTGGTGCAAAAAATTCGTGCAAAATGGAAACTCTGTACACATCGGCGATTTGGTGCAAAAAATTCGTGTAAAATGGAAACTCTGTACACATCGGCGATTTGGCGCAAAAAATTCGTGCAAAATGGAAACTCTGTACACATCGCCGATTTGGTGCAAAAAATTCGTGCAAAATGGAAACTCTGTACACATCGGCGATTTGGTGCAAAAAATTCGTGTAAAATGGAAACTCTGTACACATCGGCGATTTGGCGCAAAAAATTCGTGCAAAATGGAAACTCTGTACACATCGGCGATTTGGCGCAAAAAATTCGTGCAAAATGGAAACTCTGTACACATCGGCGATTTGGCGCAAAAAATTCGTGCAAAATGGAAACTCTGTACACATCGCCGATTTGGTGCAAAAAATTCGTGCAAAATGGAAACTCTGTACACATCGGCGATTTGGCGCAAAAAATTCGTGCAAAATGGAAACTCTGTACACATCGGCGATTTGGCGCAAAAAATTCGTGCAAAATGGAAACTCTGTACACATCGGCGATTTGGTGCAAAAAATTCGTGTAAAATGGAAACTCTGTACACATCGGCGATTTGGCGCAAAAAATTCGTGCAAAATGGAAACTCTGTACACATCGGCGATTTGGCGCAAAAAATTCGTGCAAAATGGAAACTCTGTACACATCGGCGATTTGGCGCAAAAAATTCGTGCAAAATGGAAACTCTGTACACATCGCCGATTTGGTGCAAAAAATTCGTGCAAAATGGAAACTCTGTACACATCGGCGATTTGGCGCAAAAAATTCGTGCAAAATGGAAACTCTGTACACATCGGCGATTTGGCGCAAAAAATTCGTGCAAAATGGAAACTCTGTACACATCGCCGATTTGGTGCAAAAAATTCGTGTAAAATGGAAACTCTGTACACATCGGCGATTTGGCGCAAAAAATTCGTGCAAAATGGAAACTCTGTACACATCGCCGATTTGGTGCAAAAAATTCGTGTAAAATGGAAACTCCGTCGAGCTTACGAAGTTAATAGCCTAGATGGATACTTATATCGTAATAGGTATACTATTAACTTCTGGTTAAGCTTATCAAACTTATTCCACAATATGGCAACAGATTGAATTGTTTAGACAAAGTAAATGTCGATAAAAAGTTCTAAACATGTAATTTTGTAGTTGCACATATAATTATATTAGTTTATATAATAGGACTATGACCTCCATCTTTTTTTTATTATTAACTACTAGGAATCTTTTAAATAATTTTGGTAAAGATTAAATATTTACAGTTTTTGAAGGACGCAGTTTTTTCCGGGATAAAATTGTGTGTTTGCGTTGTGATCGTCTGAATCGTAAAGATAACTTTGGAATGACGTTTTTCCGCAAGGAATGTCATCAAATCGAATTTAATGACCTATTAGGGTAATTTACGTGAATTTTAAAACTTATCCGTTGCCTATAGCCATAAGGTATATACAAATATAAGTATGACATTTCCTATTGTCGTAATAGACGCTTAAATAAAACATGTTCAGAGAGCCAGGACATACTTGTAAAAGCGTGATATTTTAAGTTAGGAGCAACAAACACAAGGAGAACGCAGCTAGCCTTTAAAAACGCTAACGCAGTGTTGTGTACAAATTTCATTGGTCTAGCCTTTACGCTGAACGTTTTACGGGCAGTGGGGGGAAGACCATTTCCAAATTTTCCCATTTCGACGGTAGCAGGCGCTAAAGCGTCTAACCAATGAAAACTGTACACAAGAAAATAGACGACTTTTGTGTGGGGTGCTATGTTTGTTGCTCTTAGTTTTAAGGGCTCGTTCAATTTCGCACGTGCCTCCTAAAAAAACAATGCGCGCGCGCTATAAACTTTAGCCTAACAAAATAATAAAATGAAAATAAACACGTGACTATTTTATTCAGTGACTCGCGCGCATGAAAGGCCTAATATAATTTTCTTGGTAGTAGCATATTATCGTCCTTAAGCATATTTTTAGACACTAGGGGTCACTGTGCTGAACTAAATCTGCAATAACTCTGAAGATCAGTTCGGTGATAATTTTAACTAATTGTCATATTTTTGGAATTTTATGCTATAACCAAATGATTTAAAAACTTTTCGAGGTTAACGGTAATAGTTAGTGTAGGGAGCTGTTGGCTCGATCTCGTGGCATGCAGGGATTGCCACCACCCTCCTACGCATTGTAACCCGGCCACCTGAATTAATGGCTTCAAAAGTCGCTTGATGACTTAGGCCTAAGGTGGTGCCTTGGGTATTAGCCTAGCTGATTATTATTATTATTATTATTCCAAATCGATTTTCCGTGTAACGTAATCAACTATATAGAGTCTAGCTTATGTAATTGCTATTTTAGCCCATCATGCGGCGATTTAAAGCCATGGCCGCCATTTTGTCAAAATTTATCGTTTAATGGTACCTTAAGCCATGGCCGCCATTTTATTCAACTTCTCGTGAGATGTAACTTGCAGCCATGGCCGCCATTTTGTCCAAATTTTCTCGTGAAATGTGAAGCCCAGTTCACACTATACAATTAATTGGGCCACTTAATTGAAACCCACTAATTGTGAGCAAGAAAATTGTACAGTGTGAACAGAAAAAGTTGGAACAATGGTTACAATTTTTCTGTTCACACTATTCAATTTTCTTGCTTACAATTAGTTGGTTTCAGTTAAGTGGCCCAATTAATTGTATAGTGTGAACTGGCTATGAGTTAGAGCCATGGTCGCCAAATGTCAATTTTTTTCGTTAAATCTTCCTTAACAACGTTTCTTCCTAATTAACGAAACTGAAAATGACTTCAAACAAATTCACTGAAAAAAATACCCAAGCAATCGTGCAAATATAAATATAAATAATAAAATTCCACTTAATTATAAAAAAATTTCACAAAAGAGACAAAAGCGTATTGAAAAATATTCTTCAAGGTCGAAAGAGATAATCAGTGAAATCTTCATTCATCACGGAAATGCAAACAGCGGATAAACATCGCCAAAAGATACGCGGTGCCTGATAAACAAGTGAACAAAAGATGGCGGGGTTTTTCAGGGCGTGCATTCCTCAGCCATACGTTGTCCACGAAATCCACGAAATAGGGATATACTTCAATATGGTCCGTGAAGAGAAAAGGGAACTACTTAATTCGAGGGACGACTAGTGTTGGAGAAATAGCTCATAATGATCCATTAGGCTTAACAGGAACCATCTCTCGTGGCGCGTTGTCTCGAGGACTAATTACGGGTCCTCCTCGACGCCCACCTATTTAGCGCTATTCCCAAGGTACTTTCTTAATGGTCGTTTTAGGGGCGTGACGAATACTAGGATATTGTGTTTACGTTGTCTTAAGCGTCTTGTTTTCTTTTTTATTTATATTTTGGGTTGTCAGTAGATAGGCTAGTCAGCACCAGAAAACGTGTTGGTAGAGCTATTAGGAGGTGCAAGCTGTACACCCAAAGGTACGTCTATACCAGTGTTGGAAACAAGGCGGTGGGGTCGGTCAAAGACCAGTTTATTTTGGGCTATGACCAGTAAATTAAATAGAATCTGGGGGGTTCACTGGTATAATGGCCAGTTTATTTTAAATTAAAAGTATAATTCTATACCGAAAAGAGAAAATTATAAAAGCGTTGCGCTCTCAGTTTCTCACAGCCAATGAAATTGCGGATTTCGTGGCATCTGGCGGTAATTCAATTTGACGTTCTTCCGCTACAATCAGTCAAACTAAATGCGAAACATCTAGATCAATCACTAAGAATATGTTTAAGAAAATAAGCATAGAAGACATTGCAATTTCTTTATGGATTTTAGAAACAAAAAGAAGGTAAAAAAGGAGTAAAACTGTTTTTATTCGAAGACCAAGGAGATGAAATATTTTTTAAAGTTCCTTAAGAAATGTGATAAATATCTAAGCTCTTTGGTTTCTGATAAATAAAACTCATTATAGTTCATAATCGCTATTAAAAATTAATTTTCATAGGTAAAATAAAAGGGGGGCAGAAAAGGGTGGTCATGACCAGTTAATTTATTTTTTAAGAAGGGGATATAGTGGTCACATTGACCAGTACTTTTAAAAAGCTTATTTCCAACACTGATCTATACTAATACAAGTTCCTCCTACAAGTTTTCGGGCGCTGGCTTAACCTCTCAATTGTGTCTGAGACATTGAATTTTAAGGGGAAACCCCACGAATGATTAGTAATAACAGAAGCGTATAAGATGCTATTGCGAGATTATATAAGTATTTATCTAGGCCTTAAAATGAAACACGTACCTTCGTAGGCTCGACGTGGTTTCCGTTGCGCACGAATTTCCCGCCAAATAGTCGTCACAATAAACGCCGCTCTCCTTTTGCTTCTCCCATGACGTAGTCACTGATCTGAAATATTTTCGGTCGGGTGGTAACAGGGTTGCCAATTCAACCGATAACCAACCAACTAAGCCCACTTCAATCCGACTTGTAAAATAGATTTTGCGTTTCACTTTCACCATGCTTTCACAAAAGAGACAAGTCTTTGCACACGTGTGCGTCCTGGTCGAAGTAAATGATAAATTTTATATGATATAAAGATAACATTTTACCTTTTCAAACTTTTATAAAACTTTACCGCCTAAAATGCGGTCTTATTTTCGGCACCGCTTCAAAACCAAGAGACAAGGACTAAATAAAACCTAGCTTTCCATTCTACGCTCTCAGTTCTATTACTCCTTGGGGATTCGCTGATCTGCTTTTGTTGAGACGCCTAATGAGTAAAATATAAAAATTACACTGTCTTACCAAACGTGTTTTGAAAATTTGGCGTTAGCCTGTGAAGATGCATGTTTCAAGTGAGTAGCATAAGCAGAATAGGTAGATGAAATCTTCTCTCGCAACATATCTATTATATACTTTTGATAACATTTACTCTCTCAGTATGGCGCTGTATTAAGTAGCGTAAGGCTCAAATAAATAGTCTCAACAAGAGGCGAGCATGATCCTGCACGCTTCTCAACATCGTCTTTTATTTAATTCAGCATATTAAAATTAAAATTAAAATTTATCAGTGTTGAAACTGCAATAACTAAACTAAAAACAGAATCTATAAGGCGTTATAACTAAGTATCTTATAGCGTAACTTAAATCACCAATTTCAAATAATTTTTATAAAACAATTGGAAATTTGCTCAGAAAAGAGAGGTTCAGCATAGCGCTCTAGAAGTATGAATGTCAACGTCCAGAATCCACGGCTTTCTTTTGGCGTTTATACTTCGGAGTTCGAACCTTTTATAACTTGAAGACGACGCCATATTTCTGTCGAGCTCATGTGACACGTAGTAAATACCAATATTGATTAATTACCATTTCCCTGATCAACAAATCGAGAGATAATTATGGCAGCTAGGAGCAACAAACACCGCACCCCACACCAAGAGAACCCAGCCCGTCAAAAGTCGTGCATTTTCTTGTGCACAGTTTTCATTGGTTAGACGCTTTAGCGCCTGCTGCCGTCGGAAGGGGAAAATTCGGAAATTATATTACCTCCACCCATACAACGTTCAGCATAAAGGCTCGTCCAATGAAATTTGTACAAACCGCTGCGTTAGCGTGTTTAAAGGCTAGCTGCGTTCTCCTTGTGTTTGTTGCTCATAGATGGCAGGCTGTTCCTTTTCTAGCGACGTGCGTTTTAGCAATCATAAATACCGATAAATAGGTGAAATTAACTTGTTGAGGTTAACGGTGATAGTGAGTGTAGGGAGCTGTTTTCCCGCGTGGCATGAAGGGCTTGCCACCACCCTCCTACGCGTTGTAACCCGGCCACCTTTTTAAGGCATTTAAAGTCGCTCGATGACTTGGGCCTAAGGTGGAGCCTTGAATATTAGCCTAGCCAGGAATCCATACCTCTACTTGGAATGCCTATCCTGGCGTATCGCGTATGGTAAGATCACTCTGACGGATTTGACCGGCCTACGATTGAAAAAATCCCCTTTGCGCGCTTTCCTCTCACGTAGCTGTTTGTTTAGTTAACGTAAGAAAAACAAGTTGGCAAGCCAAAATATACCTTTCCTCGGAAGAATTGTCCCTAGTGGTATTAATTTCTCGAGATAACCCTTAAAGATATATCTCCGCAATTTTGAGTTATTTGTTAAAAATGTTATCCCAGTTCTATCCCGCCCGGTATAAAATTTTAATTATAATTAAAATAATTGAGACGAAACGACCAATTTTAATTTATTCAGAATATCATAAGTTAAGTAGTTACAACAGTGAGTTAGACGTACTATAACAATGCACAATTGAATTATACCCGTTTTACAGTACAAGTTTATCAGTTGAATATAATACGAAGCAAATTTTAATGAAAGAAATATCTTCAGAGGGTATTATAACGACCGTTCGCTTTTTGGTTTATAATTTTAACGAAATCGGGCCGATTTTAATTAAACGATAGTTATCGAAATTTTGTTAAAAGAATATTCCCTAAGGCCGCGCGATAAATTTACGAGAATAATTTCCCGTCGCCGTTATATCGAAAATTTATTTGATTCGGGATTGCCAGAACTGCAATGTTGTGGGCGAGTGATTAGAAAATAAAATGGCAACCATAATTATGCAAAATTATAAATGTTTATTTTTATTCAGTCTATGGAACGTTGTAGATTTAACTTTCATCAATAACCCAACAATATATATCCCTTCTACGTAATTGTACAGAACTGGTACTCAAGTGTCTAAGACTAGATTTGTCTTAGTTCATCGTGATTGAAAAACAAACCAAAACACACGTACACTTAGGTAAATATCATAAATTATACTGAGTAATTTTAACTAAATTCAAACTACCTAACTATAAACTGTCTTAATTAACAGCTGAGAGCTGTTCGCTACTAATTACTTCCAATCTACTTAATTAGCTTCACAGGTTGAGTTGATAATTTCAAGGGTATAATTAGGTTATTCCAATTCAAAAAATAATAACAATCAATTTTATCTTACAGCTGACTTGAGTTAGTTCACAATTACTTTAACACTTTCAGTCTTAAACACGCACTGTTCATACACTTAAGTCCATTCACTCATGTTCCAAACGCGAAACACATTTTAACTCTTTTCTTGACCGAAGACCGAACATACTAATTAAAACCGCAAAGTTACCTCATAACTTTTGACCGACACCAGGACCCCGTCCTGTAGTAGTTCGTCTGACAGTCAAGAACTAAGAAAGACTATATCTTCTATATTGACGGCAACGGCCTTATATACTTTTAGTTTGTGTTTTTTTGATCCGTCAAGATTTGACTAAAGTTCGAAAAATTGAAGAGATTATATTTTTTACCCGGTTTGATTGATAATTTTCCACACGGTGGCGCTATATTATTACTTTGATATAGTTTCCGCGGGAGTTTTGAATAATTATCCTTTTTCTAAGCGTTATTAAAAGGTAACAATGAACTACTTTTTGTGTTTTAACGAAATTTTGTTAAGAATTTAACAAAAATTTAAAACAAAACAAAAAACCGTACCAAAGAATAAACAAACAAAGTTCAATAAACAATATATACAGATATTGTATTAATCCGTTTAGTAAAAAAAACCCGCCTTATCATAATGGTTCCTTTACTTTAATATTTTCCCTAAGGAAGTCAATGGCTCGGCGGTGAACTATCCGCATTGTTACAATGCGACCCGAGTTCAATTCCTGATCACGATCAAATTTTACATTAAAATACTAAAATATTTAATTAAATATAAGATTAATATAATCTATAAATATTTAATTAAATATAAGATTAATATAATCTATAAATATTTAATTAAATATAAGATTAATATAATCTATAAATATTTAATTAAATATAAGATTAATATAATCTATAAATATTTAATTAAATATAAGATTAATATAATCTATAAATATTTAATAAAATATAAAATTAATATAATTTATAAATATTTAATTAAATATAAGATTAATATAATTTATAAATATTTAATTAAATATAAGATTAATATAATTTATAAATATTTAATTAAATATAAGATTAATATAATTTACAAATATTTAAAATGATGTAGAATAGATTATAGTACCTAACGTTATAACTTTGTAAAGGACATTCGCCCAAGCTGTTTTTTAGAAAAACACCGTAACTTAACAAGCGTTGGTGAGTAAATCTCTTGCACGAGGCAGACCCGGGTTCGATTCCCGGCCGGCGCTAATAAATCGCAAATTGATACTAAGACGAATACCGTGTACAATTGGTGGAAACCCTGCCATTGGACGTTGAGAGGTTGCATAACACTCAGCACTCGGTCCGTCCCAAAGTCATTAAGAAAAACTTGGAGAGAAAAGGCCCGTACAAACACAACAGACTCAACACCCACAACTATCATAACACAAGCACAACTATCATAACACAAGCACAACAAACTCAACACCCACAACCGTCATAACACGAACTCAACATTCACAACCTACACATAAACATTACAATAACGAAATATCCTATCAAACTGAATTAAAACTGTCGCGACGGTGAGCGTTGACGAACAAAAGCCCAACCAAACCAAACCCAACCGCAAATCAATCCGTTAACGCTCACCGTCACACGGTGGTTTTGCCAACCCTTCGAGAAACTGCGAACGCAGAAATTTCGAGAAACTGCGTACGCAGTGATTACCCTTTGCCCCGAAAATGCGAACGCGTTCGCAGGCCTGACAGACAGACACGGTGGTTGTATAACCCCTCCTAGGGTACAAAGGTAAAAACCGTTAGCCACATAAAAAAACGACGAAAATCTGCTGCGATAAGCATTCCAAGTAGATCTATGGATTCCTGGCCTAGCTGATTATAATAATTATTAAAATATACCTTAAATAAATATGAATAAATAGTATAATTTTGACATTTTACACCGTCAGGCGGTATGGATACATTTCTTGATAAAAAGAAAAATTTGTCCATAAAAATAAGGTTTTCAAATAAATATAGCCAAGATGGCAGGCATGGGATAAAGCCATAATAGTAATGAAGGATAGAAAATGAATGAAATTATATTGAGATGATGACGTAACGTCAAAAGCCACCTAAATACACCTCGACAATTTAAAAAAAATTTTATCCGTTTACTAAATTTCCCTTAAAAGAAAAATAAAAAAGTTTTGGCTCCGTATCAGTTTTTGTTTTGTTATGTTTCGAGGAAAGAGGTTTTAAGTCGAAGAAATTAAGTAGGAAATTCTTTCCAACGAAATACTATCACCGAAGGATTCCTCACTGTGAAAAAAAATCACGAGACTATTAAAATATTTATCGTTAGTCTTAGTAAAACGAAGAAAAATTGTTTCAATTGTTTTCCAAGCACTCGTGAGATAATCATTTAGCGGGAAAATTCCCAAATCTAAACACTTCCCGTCTCGCGCCTTAGGGGGCTTGTCTTCAACGGCGACAAGACGTCTGAGTCAAGGGCTTGTCTTCGAGAAATATCGCCTTCGGGGCAAAAAGGTGACAGTCATGTTCGGAAGTTGGTGTGGAAGGAAGCACGTTTCCTTTAAGTAGTAATTGGGTCGATTGCCACCAATTTGTTTAACCGAGTTGCGTCCTGTATTAGCGCGAATATCAAAATGTGGAAGATCCTTGGGAACAGTTTATTGTTTCGCGTTTAGTCACTTCAAAGATTGTCACTGGTAATTATTAGAAGGCATTTAAAGACACCCTTCTTATCGTCACGTCCTACGCTCAATCTGCCAGAGTCGAAATGGACGGTGCGTTAGGATCTGTTATGATGTCCGTCTTAACTTGGTTTGATGGATTTAGTTTATATTCCTAGTTGATTTGATTCGAATAGTTCTTTGGACCACTAACATACTATCAAAAGAAGTTTAAAATGTGTCTCTTACATGGAAAGTATTCATCTGCCTATACTCAGTGGCGTAGCTAGGGGGGGCGGTGGGGGTCGTTTTCCCGATTAATTTTACAAATTTATCAAAAAATTAATCGGATAATATAGAAATATAAATTACTTGATCAAAACATTTTACGAATAATTTTGAGAGCTTTATCTATTGAATAAAAATTAACCATCCCCGACCTCTACGAACCCGGCTCCTCTTAATATAAGTCTATAATATTGTTTCAATTTGTAGAACATTTTACTGAGAGCTAGTAACGGAGTGACGTCGTCACAAGAGGAAAATCTCCCCCTAGCGAGGCGCTGTCAAAGGCTACGTGTGACGAGTTCGCAAACGGACGCAAAACGGTGACGAAGCCCGTAATGCAGTCTGTCTTGTGAATAGCTCTCAGTAAGTCTTTTGCGTGTGAAGAATAGGAAGTGTCACACTTATGTAACAATATTATACACTTATGCCCTTACTGATAGACGAAAGTCCCAACCACACGCTATAGGGGGATAACCTAAAAATGTGCACTTAAACAAAGCACTATTTTTGGGCATTTTCCCGTCTGTTGTGCACGTCCACCCATCAAAAAGATGTTACAAGGATAACTCGTAATTAGATATTTCTTTCACTATAATCTCGAGGATAACGCGTAATTATGAACTTCCTCCGAAGGAAGTTTCATTATAAACTGGTCCTTATACGTTTCGGTCCGGATTTACGACGTGGTAGCACATACAACCACGACATCTCCAACTTGTGAAAGCCACGCTATACACCCCATTCAACAAGAATTTTGTTTACGTGTGAATGTGCTCTGGGTCAATCCCTTCAACTTTTCAGAAAGGTTTCAAGCGATCCCGAACGAATATTTTACAAAGTGGCTTTTTTTGCCAACCTTGTACGCGACTCGCGTGGCTGTGATAGAAATCAGTGTTGCCAGTTAAGCAGTTTTATCGCCCAATTGGGCTGCTTTTTAAATACGATGTTAGAAAAATATTTGCTGGGTTGTAGGGCTTGCTTAGGAAGGTTTAGATTACAAAAAATAATAACAATGCTACTATCTTCATCTAGCTATATTTTCAGTTCTAGGTATCTATTTTTAATATTCGAATTATTTAATTACGTTTAAAAATGTTTGTTATTAATATAATAATAATGTTATTTGGTGGAGAGTTTGGGCTTTTTTAAAAGTTCTTATTCGTTTTTTCCAAATAATTAATCGATAATTTTAAATATTTAAAAAAAAACAATTAAAAATCGATGGGTGACTGTTTGGGCTAGCTTAATTTTCATTTAGGCTATTTTCATTTTCATTTTGGGCGGGGGTGAGGTCACTCTTACCTGGCAACTCTGATGGAAAAGACTTAAAACTCGTCAAAATACCGCGTTTTTGGGGACAGAAAATCTTTGTTGTTCGAGACCTTGGTGATCGAGTGAGCCACCCAAAAAAACGCCAGTTGGATTACTGTAAGCGTAGACTGTATTGAATCTCCAACTTTGTTTGTTTCGGCTTACCCACTTGTGGGGAATTAAGAATTCGCGAGGTCCGACACAAGTGGCCCGGCCCCCTTTCTAGGAAGGGAATTTAGATACCCGATATTGTTCAGTTTTTAACTGCGCAAATTTAGCGTGAAGGTCTTCTGTTAGTTTGAAAAGCCCACTTTGCTGCAAGAAAAATGAAATTGAAATCTCTTACTGACACTTTTTGTCGAGTGTTTTTCCGGTTGTCCTTTTTTTAAAGATTTTTGTTAGATATTGCATTTGTTCCCTCAATTGTTTTTCATCCGATTTGACACGCGCTTTATTAAGGCAGAAAAATGCGATGTGGTTTTCACAAGGCGCGTGGGTGGCTTTGTTTATTATTTGTTGGCTCGCTTTAGCTTTAACACAGATTGGTGATTGATATGTCATGTTACATTTAACCCACGAAGAAATTTATAACGTTTTTAAAGAGGGTATTAGAGTTAAATGAAGTTTGTAGAGGTAGTTTTTGAAATATATTTTCTAACAAAGTTCTTGTTGAAGACAGTGAACACGGCTGTAGCGTGTTTTGTGAGTTAGTGACTCCATGATTACGGTGCAGTGTATAGACTCATTTGCATTCCGCTTAAAGGGAGTTAAAGCCCTTAGAAGTTCGCTTTTAACGTTTTTATTTTATTATTCCTCCGTCACTAAAGTGGGGAGGAAATGCAGGGTGTTTCAAGCGGGTATACAAATATTTGAAGGAGTTGTAGGGGATGAGTTGAGAAGTATGCCTGTTTTTTCCCCATTTTCCTACGACGAGTTAAAAGAGCGCCAGAGAGCTTCAAAATTGTTCTACTAGCCCCTGGAAGTAGGCTGCAACAAGCGCAAAACCAAGCAGCAAGGAAATGCGAACATTAAGGTTTGGGTTCGTGTGATAGATAAAAAAGGACTTTGTAAAGAAATCGAGGTAACCAGCGTAAAAAAGTAAACTTAAACAGTATTTAAAGTCCGCGATTTCTCATTACAACAATGGAGTTCACTTCGGAAGAACTGGCGGATATTCATTTCGTGTATGGACTAGCGGATGGCAATGCTCCGGCTGCTCAACATCTCTACCAGGAAAGTTACCCGAACTGGCGCATCCCCGTCTCACGGACTTTTACCAATGTCCATCCCGAAATGGCGCTGCGGTAGCTATTTTGAAGCTCGGTTACCAGAGGTTTTTCCCCATTGTCAACCCCCTCGGTGGTGAACGTTTCGTTGCGGACCTCTCCCAGTTGTTTTATCTCTATTACCTCCATACTCTTTGGTCCATCGTCGATTACGCGAGACAGGCACATTCTGGGTACGTTACATAATTTTTTACTTGAACTTCTCCGCGACTGGTTCGTTACAAACGTATTGTTCATTTTACAGAACAGAAACAAAGTAGGCCGACCACCGGTTTCCCACAATGTTCAGTTCGTTTTGCGCTTGTTGCAGCCTACTTCCAGGGTCTAGTAGGCCACACTTTGAAGCTCTCTGGCGCTCTTTTAACTCATCGGAGGAAAATGGGTCAAAAACAGGCATACTTCTCAACTAACCCCCTACAACGCCTTCAAATTTTGGCATAACATTTTGAAACACCCTTTATGTCACTGGCGTGCGTTTCAATCGTGTCAGTTTTAGGGAACAAATGAGATATTGAGCAGATCCGTTTTTTTGTTTAGAATGAAGGAGCGTACTCTCTGAGCGTGAGGGGATTTGCAGGAGCAACACAAAAATTGTTTCATTCTAATAAGTGTATATAATTACATTATAAACCAAAAATAAAGCAACGGCTTAAAATCTGAAAAATCGGAGAATCATCTAGCTTAACGTTGAGATCTGTGAGCACAATTTTCGTGTTGATTACTTTTTCTTTATGCTGAGTTCGAAGTAATTGTTTACCGAGATTTCCGGATTTTCATGTTGATTTCAACATTTCTAAAATCATTTTTCTCTAGAGTGTACGGGATTTGTTCGAGCTAGGAACGTGAAAACTCCGTACCCTGGAATAGAAAAGTGTATTCCCCCACTACGGGCTCCCTTCTCTCTCTACGGCAACCCAGCCAGAATAGCGGACATAAGTGTTTAGCGCCACCTTTGGTCTACATGTTTTTAAAAAGCGACCAGAAAAGCTAGCTGACGGGAAGCCGATTAAAAGTGTAAAATTTCTACGATAGATGGCGATACTTTGTTATGTCCATGTATTTTTGCTGCCACTGCTAGGGAGATTACCACTCCACTCCAGATTAGCTTGAATCCTCCTAGGTTCGAGTGTCGGAGTACTAATAGGAACCCTATTATGCAACCTGTATGTACATAAGGGTAGCTAGGCGGTTTGGTGAGAAATTATCTAACATTGATAATTTTCTGTGGCGTTCGTAGACACAGGTTACATTTTAAGGGTCTAGAGACATCTTATAGTTTCACTGTTTTCAGGCCAGAGTTACGGTGTGCGGGCCCCTAGGCAACAAGAGATGAGTTAGGGGCCCCACGGAAAGCACTGTAAAGCGCGGGGCCCTAGCCGTTCACCTCGCACGCCTTCCCTAACGCGGCTATGCCGGTCTTGACTGTGTTATTTCTAATATAGTATAAATTTTCGGCTCTCAGCAAGAGGAGTCGGGTTGGATGCCAGCTTATGGCTCTGGATGAAAACTTTGACCTTCTCCTTCGGAGTTGAGTTTTCAGATTTTCTACCCACTGTTTAGTGGGGCTTCCCCTTTCCATAAAAACTTCTAGAGATTAACTGTAATAGTAAGTGTAGAAAGCTGTTGGCTGGCGTGGCATGAAGGGCTCGACACCACCCTCCTTACGCGTTGTAACCCGGCCATCTGAATTCAATTTAAGGCATTAAATATCGCTAGATAATGAACCTAAGGTGGTGCCTGTAGTATTAGCCTAGCTCCTTATTTCTTTTATTTGAAAGAAGACCTTGACTATACTAAACGTACGGATACATCAATGGTCACATGGACAGACAACACAATAAATGGATTGTCTTGGAATCGGCAACGTTGCTCTGGCACTTTAAACCCCGTTCAGTCGTTAGAATTATTTTAATTTGACGGTAAATTGTCTATTTCCTCTCACTATGTACGCCATTTTCCCGAACGTAGCAGGTGATTTAGGATAATTCCTCCCATGTTTCTGTTGACCCGATTTCAAATATGTAGATACTCTTTTATCGGTTACTTTTTTAAGCAAATGGAACACAGTGAACCAGGTACACTTTCTGGAGTGTGTGAACATTCAATCAATAAAACTGCTATATACTGAAAAATATTCGGCTCGCGTGTTCGCGTAGATCACCTTATAGCTATATAGAAAAAGTTCAAATTTCTGGCCGTAACTTTCTGCCTACTTTTAAATAACCATGACAAAGGTGTTGGAGGTCATGGCTTTCACAGCCGTGTTCGCTGTAAAAAAAGTAATTAAATGCTTTTCTGGAAATTTTAAAGTAGTAAAATGTGTTTACTCATGCTCGAAACACTGCCGCCTCCAAGCTCCTTTCCCCTAAACAAAACTAAAATCAGTCAGGTATTTCATTGGTTCTCTAAAACTGACGTGTTCCGACGCCGGTGACGTTTAGCCTTACCCGCTGTCGTGTCGTGGGTTAATGCGACCAAAGACTTTGAATTCTTTAGAATTCAAAGTCCGTGATTCGACCATGAGGCAGAGGAATCCTTTCAACATTAGGTGGTTTCTTTTCGCTTGTCCCCGGTATTCGGAGTAGGGTAAGAAGAGTAACGCTATGACGTCATTTTACTCCGATTCTGTGGTGGCGAATAGTTTGAGTCGGATTAAAAATGTTTTTCCAAAATGGCTGCCTGTGACTTTTTTAGGCAATAAATTCTGGCTAGCAGACAACAAAATTCGATTTTCTCCTTTACACCTCCTTTTCAGAAGGAGTAAAAGGAATAGCCCTAATTCTCCGGAACAAGCGAATAATTTATGGGCCGGAGTAATTCTCATCAGGCGAATAAAACGTTTTAGGCTAAAAAAAAGTACACTTTTAGTCCGAGAACAGGCCAAAAGAAACCACCTATAGTCATTTTTCCTAAGAAAGAAGTGAATCTCTGTAAATATTTCTTGATCCATTAACACGAAAAAAAACCGCAGTCTAACATCACTGGTTGTTAGTGTTTAAATGTTAATTGCAGCCAGTTAAAAGTGTACTATGACCCGCTTCGTGATTATCTCACGATTGTTTTCGGGATGTCTTTACAAACCTCTAAAGGAAACAGTGGTTACAACAGAAAAAACACGAGCGTAAAGGTTCCCAACAGGTTTTTCCCGTAAACCAATTTGCCCGCATTAGAAATAAGCGTATTCTAAAAGAATTATTCTTGAAAAATTCTCTCAATGTCAAACGAGCTAAAAATTAACATTTTTTTTTTGGTTCGTCCATAATTTTGGTGCATGACGCTGTTTGAAAGAATGAGCGCTGAATCGAAACCGAATTTCCCATTTTGTTCGAAGCACTTGAAATTTTATCGCGAACTTTTTTCATATCGTCAAAAGTGACCCTTAAAATATCGTTTGAAACTTTCAGTTAAGTGCCGTTTTTAACCGCGTGACGGAATTATTAAATTGGTAAACATTTTTCCACTCATTACATTTATTGAAGTAATCTAAGAACAGGAAAAAATGGATGCAATTTTGAATGTTAAGGCCATTACTAACTAGGCGTTAAAACGCAGTTTAACTACGGTTTGATGACAGTTTTCATGCAGGAAAGTATACACTTGGAATGTCTAATTTAGGCTATTATGGCCTTGCTGAGTCTCGTAGACGAAGGCGTGGTTTAAAACCGAGATTTCTCTCTCTCTCACAATGATTTTGCGTATAGATCCTTGTGTTTTAGATACCGTTTCATACTGAAAAACCTTTTTTATTTGCATAAATTACACTTTTCTATTTTTCGGTAATTTTGAAATTAAAGGATTATGAAATATAATCATAAGTCTATAATTACAGTCCATAAGCTGTGGATCAGTTAGTCGAAATAATTACTGGTATGTTGAGTCAGTGGTGGAATGGCCAGGGTGTCAAGTAAACTCCCTTAAACATTACCCAATAAGTAAAATTATAATAACGTGTGATGTTTTTAAACTTATAATACCGAAAAATATGCATCACTCTAGCCAGAAAAAAATACGCAACGTAAAATTAATAGACGCTCCTCTAAGCGGCCGCTGATGATAGAATTGTTGAAGCAGACGATATTTTAGTAGGGTTCCCATCGGTTCCCATCATCCCATGCATCTATCGCAAAATTGTTCTTCAATGGCTGAAAAACAGGGTTCCCGTCAATAAACTGGCGTATAACATGAGCAGTATAGATAGAAGACTTCTTCACTCTAAGCTATATATTATGCGACATAAGTTCCAAATATTTGTCAACCCATTTGAAATACTAACTGAAAACTGATCTCACCATCGACTAAAAAGCCAACTTACTGGATGACTATTTATTGAAAGCTCTCTCTTTGGTCTATGGGCTGATTTGTCTTGGCACGATTCCTAGATTTTCTCTTTTCCGTTCACTCGCGCATAGACATACGTTCTAAAACGCTACACTTGGTGGCGCTGGAGTGGAGAAAATTTTATATTTTTATGACGTATTCTTTACCCCCTCCGGTATACATTATATTCGAACAAAAACCTTAAAATCTATTGAAACCAAAATATTTACGATTCCCAGAGCCAAAGGCTAAACGGAAGTATTTAAAATAGTGTGTCATATTTGACCTTGCGTCGTCTGTCACCGCGAATGTCGATTACCTGACGTCATCATGTCGTTACAACGACGACGGTAACGTCAGGTAAATTCCCAATTGTTAATTATTGCCGAATTTTCCAAGTTCTTGTTTAATCCCCTTCGAATTCAATTACTCCCGAGAAGTCGCGAAAAACCGGTCCCGTTTATGAATGAAATTTTTCCATCCTTATAAGTGTAAGGAATAAAAAGTACGTGATCTGAATTGGTAATTGGTTCTCGTTCTACGGCTTTTCGCTAGCTTCGATTATTAGTGTGGGTTTCAACTTTCAAGGGAAATTTCAGTGGGTAAATTTGTATTTAATTTTTTTTTCGTCCTCAATTTGGACCAACCCGTAGCTGGTCAAGTCGAAGACCCGAAGCTCTTAGTCATGAAATCCTGGTTTCTGGGAACTCCGTGGTATCGAAAGCGTGCTTAATGGACACTAAAAAATAATTCAAAAATTTCTGATCTACTTGTTTAGGCTAGCTTCTCCGAGGTATAGCCTCAGATCTAGCGTCGGCTACAGACAAATTGAAAAGTAGGAAGAACGTTTTTACATAATGAAACTTATCCAAATATAAGCAAACGATGAAAAAATTATTTTAAAATGATAGTATCATTATTTATAAATTCAAATTTACGAATAACGATGAAGAAATAGTAATAGCGTCTGCATTAGCCGCTACCAGCCGCTATACCTATTTATGTTTCAATGACTAACCAAAGGGGGCGCAGCGATAGTGAAATAGGTTCTGATGTGTGGAATGACGTCATACCCAAAAGATAAATAAATTAGCTTTTAGAGTTTACATAGAGCCACGTAGCGGCGAACGCGAGAAGTTCATAAACAGCGGTATTTTCGTCAGCTAAGCAAATAATACGGCTGATATTTACGATATTACAAAATAATACTACTGATATTTACGATATTACCAAATAACATTGTAACCCGGCCACCTGAGTTAAAAGGTTTAAAAGTCGCTCGATGACTAAGGCCTAGGGTGGTGCCTTGGGTATTAGCCTAGCTGATTATTATTTTTTTTATAATACTACTGATATTTACGATATTACACAATAATACTACTGATATTTACGATATTACACAATAATACTACTGATATTTACGATATTACAAAATAATGCTACTGATATATACGGTATTACAAAATAATGCTACTGATATTTACGATATTACCAAATAATACTACCAAGAACGTATATATATATATATATAGGAAATATCAAGGGAAAATAGGGGAGAGTGTAGTTCGTAAAACAAAATTACCTTTCCCTTCACTTGCTACCTTGTTTGAGGGGCTCAATCTTTTCAAACTTCCCCCCCGCGAGCGAGAACCAATAAAGACGCGTGTAAGTCATGGGATCCCAACGTAATTCTTCTCGGTAATATCGTGCTGACCGAGGTAGTCTGGGAAACTTAATAGCGTGGAAACTGAATAGCGTGGAAACTGAATAGCGTGGAAACTGAATAACGTGGAAACTGAATAGCGTGGAAACTTGAATAAAGTGGAAACTGAATAGCGTGGAAACTTGAATAGCGTGTAAACTTGAATAACGTGGAAACTGAATAGCGTGGAAACGGAATAGCGTGGAAACTGTATAACGTGGAAACTGTATAACGTGGAAACTGAATAACGTGGAAACTGAATAGCGTGGAAACTGAATAACGTGGAAACTGAATAACGTGGAAACTGAATAGCGTGGAAACTTGAATAGCGTGTAAACTTGAATAACGTGGAAACTGAATATCGTGGAAACGGAATAGCGTGGAAACTGGATAACGTGGAAACTGAATAACGTGGAAACTGAATAGCGTGGAAACTTGAATAGCGTGTAAACTTGAATAACGTGGAAACTGAATATCGTGGAAACGGAATAGCGTGGAAACTGGATAACGTGGAAACTGAATAACGTGGAAACTGAATAGCGTGGAAATTGAATAGCGTGGAAACTGAATAACGTGGAAACTGAATAGCGTGGAAACTTGAATAAAGTGGAAACTGAATAGCGTGGAAACTTGAATAGCGTGTAAACTTGAATAACGTGGAAACTGAATAGCGTGGAAACGGAATAGCGTGGAAACTGGATAACGTGGAAACTGAATAACGTGGAAACTTAATAGCGTGGAAACTGAATAGCGTGGAAACTGAATAACGTGGAAAATGAATAACGTGGAAACTGAATAGCGTGGAAACTTGGATAAAGTGGAAACTGAATAACGTGGAAACTGAATAGCGTGGAAACTTGAATAGCATGTAAACTTGAATAACGTGGAAACTGAATAGCGTGGAAACGGAATAGCGTGGAAACTGAATAACGTGGAAACTTAATAGCGTGGAAACTTGAATAAAGTGGAAACTGAATAGCGTGGAAACTTGAATAGCGTGTAAACTTGAATAACGTGGAAACTGAATAGCGTGGAAACGGAATAGCGTGGAAACTGGATAACGTGGAAACTGAATAACGTGGACACTTAATAGCGTGGAAACTGAATAGCGTGGAAACTGAATAACGTGGAAACTTAATAGCGTGGAAACTGAATAACGTGGAAACTGAATAGCGTGGAAACTGAATAACGTGGAAAATTAATAGCATGGAAACTGAATAGCGTGGAAACTGAATAGCGTGGAAACTTGAATAAAGTGGAAACTGAATAACGTGGAAACTGAATAACGTGGAAACTTAATAGCGTGGAAACTGAATAGCGTGGAAACTGAATAACGTGGAAACTGAATAACGTGGAAACTGAATAGCGTGGAAACTTGGATAAAGTGGAAACTGAATAACGTGGAAACTGAATAGCGTGGAAACTTGAATAGCATGTAAACTTGAATAACGTGGAAACTGAATAGCGTGGAAACGGAATAGCGTGGAAACGGAATAGCATGGAAACGGAATAGCGTGGAAACTGAATAACGTGGAAACTTAATAGCGTGGAAACTTGAATAAAGTGGAAACTGAATAGCGTGGAAACTTGAATAGCGTGTAAACTTGAATAACGTGGAAACTGAATAGCGTGGAAACGGAATAGCGTGGAAACTGGATAACGTGGAAACTGAATAACGTGGACACTTAATAGCGTGGAAACTGAATAGCGTGGAAACTGAATAACGTGGAAACTTAATAGCGTGGAAACTGAATAACGTGGAAACTGAATAGCGTGGAAACTGAATAACGTGGAAAATTAATAGCATGGAAACTGAATAGCGTGGAAACTGAATAGCGTGGAAACTTGAATAAAGTGGAAACTGAATAACGTGGAAACTGAATAACGTGGAAACTTAATAGCGTGGAAACTGAATAGCGTGGAAACTGAATAACGTGGAAACTGAATAACGTGGAAACTGAATAGCGTGGAAACTTGGATAAAGTGGAAACTGAATAACGTGGAAACTGAATAGCGTGGAAACTTGAATAGCATGTAAACTTGAATAACGTGGAAACTGAATAGCGTGGAAACTTTATAACGTGGAAACGGAATAGCATGGAAACTTTATAACGTGGAAACTGAATAACGTGGAAACTTAATAGCGTGGAAACTGAATATCGTGTAAACTTGAATAACGTGGAAACTGAATAGCGTGGAAACGGAATAGCGTGGAAACTGGATAACGTGGAAACTGAATAACGTGGAAACTGAATAACGTGGAAACTGAATAGCGTGGAAACGGAATAGCGTGGAAACTGAATAACGTGGAAACTTAATAGCGTGGAAACGGAATAGCGTGGAAACTGAATAACGTGGAAACTTAATAGCGTGGAAACTTGAATAAAGTGGAAACTGAATAGCGTGGAAACTTGAATAGCGTGTAAACTTGAATAACGTGGAAACTGAATAGCGTGGAAACGGAATAGCGTGGAAACTGGATAACGTGGAAACTGAATAACGTGGACACTTAATAGCGTGGAAACTGAATAGCGTGGAAACTGAATAACGTGGAAACTTAATAGCGTGGAAACTGAATAACGTGGAAACTGAATAGCGTGGAAACTGAATAACGTGGAAACTTAATAGCATGGAAACTGAATAGCGTGGAAACTGAATAGCGTGGAAACTTGAATAAAGTGGAAACTGAATAACGTGGAAACTGAATAACGTGGAAACTTAATAGCGTGGAAACTGAATAGCGTGGAAACTGAATAACGGGGACACTGAATAACGTGGAAACTGAATAGCGTGGAAACTGAATAACGTGGAAACTGAATAACGTGGAAATGTTTCTTCTTGTCATTGCTAAAAGTCGCCACTGACTGAATTTTAAAGGCATCGTTTTCCATTTAAACAAGTTGGGCAAAATCGTACAAATTGTTTAACTTGCTGATTATTTAGTGAAAATGTATTATTGCTTCTTCTCTTTTGATAAATATAGGACCTAATTATGCATTAGGTTAGAATGAGGATATAGCCCCAGGGCGGTAATCGCTTAATGGTGGCTGTTGTTTGATTTTTGCACCGAAAAGAATTACGATTTTGTATAAATAAAAGGGTGGCGGCAAAAGTATAAAGAAAGCCCTGACTATAGTTTTAAAACAAAAATAAATAAATTGTATAAAATAGTCAGATTTTCTATAACGAAGTTTTCTAAGAAAAAGGTTAATTAACAAAGAAATATAAATTAAATATTATTACTATTATATTAATTGTCTAAGAACGAGTGACACTATTTTTAGAAAAGTAAATGTTAGACTAGAAATGAAGTTTATGAGAGAACGGGTGGAATAATTTTTACCAACGGAAATTGCGTTATAGCCAATTAGGTTTCAAAATTCACTATACGAGGTAAAATTTTTGTAGTCACAGATTATTTTAATGAAATTAAAAGAATTATAGTAAAGTTGCCTTCGGAAAATCCACGACTTGAGTTTTGGTCTGCAAGTGAGCGGAAGTGATCTGCGAATGACCGGAAGTGGCCTACGCATGTTTGGAAAATCACTTTGCATCTTACCAAAAGTCAATCGCAAGATAACCTCACTGTTTTACAAGATAACTATGGTCTTTCTCTCGACAATATTTAGTTTTTAAAAAACTTAGTACAATTAGTTATTAATTGATTATTGCACCTTCTAGCCAAATGATTACTTATGGCTTTTATTTACAGTAATAAATTCTACGCAAAATATACCTTGTGAGAAAAGAGACAGCTATTAAATAAAAAATGGTTTTATCAAAGCAGTTGAAAAGTTGAATTAAGGGTGGAGTAGCTGAGATCTACGAGGGCTCGGATATTGGCAACGGCTGGCTGCGGCTGTGGCTGGACGGCAACGGCTGGCGGCGTCAGAACTCGTACTTAATTTTGGTTTTCTTGTATACTTTTACTAATTGTGTTTATATCACATGCTCTTGACCTACACCAACGATTCAAATATATAAATTCCCCTGACTTATAGAAAATACTGGTCTTGACCATCTTGTTGTCGCGTTCCTGTCTTGACGCCGCCAGCCGTTGCCGTCCAGCCACATAAAGTTATGTATTTGTACCCCGCCGTTCCGCTAGGCACTACGGCGGCCCACAACACTCAACCAGGTCCGGACAAAAATGCGCTTTGCGAAACAAACGTTCGGCCAGTGAGACAGCTATAAAAACAGGCTCACATATGGCAAACAAACGCCCTCATCATGGCCCAACAAAAGGCGACACCATGGGCTGCCCTAATTCCCACCCTCGAAAAGCTGAGGACTAGAGTGACTTCCTCTTCCACCACAAAAATCCTCCCCAGTAGGATATTGAATGTCAAGTATGGAACACCCCCGAGGTTCCAGTGACCCAACGCCCCGATCACGAGACACCCCCGAGGTTCCAGTGACCCAACGCCCCGATCACGAGACACCCCAAGGACTCCAGTGACCCAGCAAACCAGGTGTGGACCGCCCTTAAGTGCCCCGCGACACCGAACACCGGGTGTGGAGCCCCTCAAGAGCCCCAGTGACCCCATCAAACCACTGGATAGGAACAGTGTACCTGTGCAAATCAGCCGCAGGTTATTAGCCATACGTTGCCCGGCTCTCGCCACGAGGAGGCTTTGCAGTCAGGATTTAAGAGAGCCACAGCCGCAGTCAGCCGCAGTCAGCCACAGCCGCCACCAACCGTTCCGTTCAGCCGCAGCCGCAGACAGCCGTTGCCTTCCAGCCACAGCCGCAGTCAGCCACAGCCGCAGTCAGTCCCAGGCGCAGACAGCGATTCCGTCCAGACGCAGCCGCAGCCAGCCGTTGCCGTCCAGCCACATAAAGTTATGTATTTGTACCCCACCGTTCCGCTAGGCACTACGGCGGCCCACAACACTCAACCAGGTCCGGACAAAAATGCGCTTTGCGAAACAAACGTTCGGCCAGTGAGACAGCTATAAGAACAGGCTCACATATGGCAAACAAACGCCCTCATCACGGCCCAAAAAAAGGCGACACCATGAGCCTGCCCGAGAACCCATCCTCAGCCACAGCCGCAGTCAGCCACAGCCGCAGTCAGTCCCAGGCGCAGACAGCGATTCCGTCCAGACGCAGCCGCAGACAGCCGTTGCCGTCCAGCCACAGCCGCAGTCAGCCACAGCCGCAGTCAGTCCCAGGAGCAGACAGCGATTCCGTCCAGACGCAGCCACAGACAGCCGTTGCCGTCCAGCCACAGCCACAGTCAGCCACAGCCGCAGTCAGTCCCAGCCACCGCCAACGATTCCATCCAGACGCAGTCGCAGCCAGCCGTTCCGTCCAGCCGCAGCCATGTGGTTAGAATTTATATACCGCTGCTCCAAGCCACCGCCAGTCGTTCCGTCCAGCCGCAGCCGCCGGAGGTCTATCATAACAATACCCTACGCAAGCGTCCACAGCCCGGGCAGCTGACAGAACAGCCAAGGCAGGCGGAGAACACTACCTATGACGGTCTCATCTTCGACGCAAGCCGCTCAACCCAGCAGAAGGTGCAACAATTGGACGACCAACCCCTCACTTCCCACACAGCAGTGGGAATAAGAGCGGATGCTCTACAAACTCCAACCGACACCCTACCCACTTATGTAGAGAGCCATACCCTTCAGAAAGAGCTCCTAAAGGGGAACGATGGGCACACAGCGGTCTGCATAACCCGACACAGCTGGCAACGGAGATCCCGGTGGGCTCCAAAAGGCCGGGAAATAGGACCACCGTGCCCTAATACGGAGGCCCACCACCCCACAGCAGGCTACCCAATCCTTCGAGGCGGCCAGCTTGCCTGGACCCTCTCCGTTAGCCTGAGCTGATGCTCAGTTTCCCGCTCATACCTGACCGAAATCGGAGGTGGAGATAGTACCATTTGATCAGAGCTAACATCTCCCGGTGCGCCACCACCCTTATGGGTAACAAGAGCCGGACCCCGACTCCCAGTAAAGCCACCAGCTATCGCACACTCTGACCCATTAAGGGCCCGCTGCCGCCGGCATCAGACTATTGTATTTATATACCCAGTGCACCGCCTAAGCATTACAGGGGTTTATCATCATTTGTCCCGGCCGAGCCGCCGACCTGTATACGAAGTTAGTAATCACTTCCAAAAAGACATTTATCCAAGTAAACGTGACCGGCGTCACCATCCGTTTCAACAACCTTACGGATTTTATGGCATATACCATGATTGTTTTTATGATTGCTAATTGCGTTAATAGCAAAAATACAATACGTAAAAACCGTTGCAACATCACCTGCATGGACGTTGACCTATCGTCCTTAACCAGCAAATGCTTTCATGCATCAATTGTTAAGAGCTCCAGAGAAAACGCATCCCCCTTTTTATTAATGCGACTGACCGCGTTATAGAACTCTACACCGTTCCTATACACAACGAATGCCACTCCGGCACCCCTACTGGATAACGAACCATCAGTAAATACCTCTACCCCATTACCATTGGGTAGTTGCTCTTTGAGGTTTATAATTCCCCTGACCGCTGGGTGGTCATCCCATGGGTAACCTGGGTAGAGGTAGTAACCACCTTGTAACTCCATCTCACAGTGCTTGCTGTCTTCTCTGAAACCGAAGGACCTGAATATATCAGCTTCCTGACTCACCACCAGGTTTAAGGACCCTTAGCGCATCGCTCGAGACAGTCCAATAAACACAAGTTATACGTAGACCAGCAATTCTCTGCTGGCAGCCGTTCCCGTCCAGCCACGACTTAAGTTTTTGTCTGCTAGTGACCGGAAGTGGCCTACGACTATTTGAAAGTCAACCGCATAGGTGGGATAGTTTCTGAGAAACAGCGTTACAGACATGAGATACGCTCCAACAATTCTAAATTCGGCTTCGTTAGGACAAGTGAAATACAAGTTTTCACTAAATTTCACGATGGTAGAGTGAACAAGTTGTTCAATATTTCCAGCAATTACCCATAATATAGAGGAGATCAATACCAATCTAACGAAATTTCTTTATACACCGTTGATGAGATATCTCCGTTTCGCGGCACCTTAACCGTCAGTAGCGGCGTGAAGTGATCACCACCACCGCGAACATCATCTTAGAAAACAGACTCTAAAAAAGCCGAGAAAAGAGAGGAAGAAATATTTTATGTTACACTGAAGAAATCAGCGAGTGAAATTATTTGTAAGATTCGGCCAACTTGTTTATATGGAGAACGACGCCTTCAAAATTCAGTCAGTGGCGACTTCTAGCAACGCCAAAAGGAATCTTTTCCACGCTATTCAGATTCCACGCTTTTCAGTTTCCACGTTATTCAGTTTCCACGCTATTCGGTTTCCACGCTATTCAGTTTCCACGCTATTCAGGTTTTACTAACTTTTCCACGTAAATCAGGATGCGCGTTATTCAGTTTCCATGTTATTCAGTCGGTCGCAAAAAAACGAGATACTCATGAAAATGTGAAGAGGCTTCTGCGGGAGGGGGGGGGGTGACAGCTATTTTTGCCCCTCAAACAAGGCGATGTTACACTCTCCCCTATTTCCTCTTGCATATATATGTTCTTGATACTACTGATATTTACGATATTACAAAATAATACTGCTGATATTTACGATATTACAAAACAATACTACTGATATTTACGATATCACAAAATAATACTGCTGATATTTACGATATTACAAAATAATACTACTAATATTTACGATATTACAAAATAATACTACTGATATTTACGATATTACAAAATAATGCTACTGATATATACGGTATTACAAAATAATACTACTGATATTTACGATATTACAAAATAATACTACTGATTTTTAAGTTGAATACTTCTGGTAGTTACTATACATTGGTAAAATGTATGTGGTTAAGTTGATAAGAAACGTTTGAGAAACATCTATGAATTAGTCTTTACTCTTTTTCGCGGTCTTTTCGACCCCTCTTTTTGGCCGCCCGCTAGTCGGCCATTACCTGGAACCACCGGTGGGGGGTCTAGGCTCGGGTCTTTGGTCCCAGGATATGGAGAATGGGGGTTAAGGGGGGTAAACTCAACATGGACGCGCCCAGCAAAATTCCAAAAAAAAGAGTCTATATTATAAACTTTTTAACGTTTCTGTGAAGTAGTCTTTTGAAAAACCCGCCATTAGCTTCAAAATTTTGGATCTAAGTTTAGGCGAAAGATGGCGCCACTTCTTTGGGCGTTTGTCATTTTGAGGTCATTGCATAAATATTACGCAACGTGCGTCATTAATAGTTACATAATAAGTCAATATTTATTTTTTTATTGAATGGATATATTATAAACTGGTCAGAAATCATAATGAAACATTTTTTTATTTATAACAAACTGACAAATTAAACTTGTGTTTCATCAGGGCTGCCAGTTTTTTCACAATCAAATTCCCTGATTTTTCTTGCCTATCTCCTTATTTTGCCCCAAGATTTGGTATTTTTTAACCGATATTTCAGTTTTTTATTTTCAACTGAAATTATATTCCGACATTTTCGTGATTTTTAGACTAATTTTTAAAAATCCCGTGACTTTTTCCTTATTTTTATACCAATATTCAAATTCCCTGATTTTTCAGGAATTCCAGGTTTTCCAGTATTTATTAATTAAATGTTAAAATTAAAAACTGGTCAGAAATCTTAATAAAACATTTTTTTTATTTACAAACATTATATAAACAACAAACTGATAAATTAAGCTTGTGTTTCATGTTTAAATACTATTTTCAATCAATTTTTATTGTGAATAAAAGATGCAAAATAATTTTTTTTTTATTGTACAGCTGTAAAATTGTAACATTTATGTCATCACTGGCGCAAAGCTGCAAGTCTATAAGTTAAGGAGTGGAGATGAATTAATTATAATGTTAAATAAAAGTAGCTAAAAAACTCATACCTTCTGGAGAGCTGATCTTCTTCACTTTTCGATCTATCGGCAGTACTGGCCACAGACAATGACCCAGTCGGAATTGAATTAGCTTGGGCAAGTTGATCCATAATTTCCAAGCCATTTTCCTCAGCCACTTGGGTTATCAGAGCATCAACTTGACTCTGAGGAGTGGTGGTTGTTGTAGCGCTACCCATAGCATCCTCTAGTACCGATGATCTAACGTCAAGGTCTTCAAATTGACTTTCAAATTTATCCATCACAGCAGATACCTAAATTTTTTTCAAAATAATTTTCAAATGTTCAAACTAAAATTGCAAATATTTTAATACTTTTTGCAAATCCATAGAGTTGATAGCTTTATCAAGGGCTTTCACGACACTACCCATATTTTTCGCGACTCCTTTCATCATAACTGCACTATTAATTTTCGAAGATACTGCATCAACTTTAGATGACATTCGTAGATAATTTAAACTTTCATTTTTCTTTCGTATTGCATTTTCAGCATAGATTTTAGCACCTTCAACATTACCCTGCTGAAGTGCCTATGTATAATCGTATTAGTAAAATTTATGAATTAAAGTATACGCTGTGTTTACTTTTTTAACTTTGGCTTTTTGGGCTTTTTCTTCTTTCTCTGCTTTTTTTGACAATCGTTCCAACTGTTTGCAGCTGAACTAAAAATTATTTTAAATATAAGGAACTAATAACTAGTAATATTTATTCAAAAACTTACTCTAAGTTGAAACAATAAATCTGAAAAATTAAAATGGAATAATTGTTAATTGTGTTTTTGGGAAATCTGGGTGGTAAGAAAAAAATCTTTCCTCAATTCCCTAAGCCTAGGAAAAGTATAAGATTTGACTCTTATATATTGATTTACCTTGAATATCTGGCATTTTAATTTACCTAAGATTCTAATCCCTAATTTTAATGACTGAAAATTAATTAAATGTTATAAAAACTGTGTAAGTGACAACTGTGACACCAGATAACTGACCAAGTCCTAATAAAATAAGTTTCTACCATTGAGTTGGGAATATTAATCTAGAGGTCCAATCAAAACGTCGGATTTCAGTATTTCGCGAAACAAGTTTTTAACAAATAGGAATACTGCCGTCTGCTCCCAAATGAGGAGAAAACTTTATCTTTCTACCCGTGGCGCCGTCTATCTCTCAATGGTTCGTTCAAATAAAACGAGTTAGACGCGTTTTCCGGCAAAAATATTTTTTTTTCAAATATAATGGATGGCGCCACGGGTCATATGATAAAGTTTTCTCGTCATTTAAGAGGAGACGCCACATTCGTAATTTTCAAAAACTTGTTTCGCGAGGGGCAGATTTGATTGGATCTCTAGATTAATATTCCCAACTCAATGGTTTTTACCCCTTGTATTGCACAAGAGCAGGAAATCGAATTTTCAATAGGAGCGGAAAATAAAATGAGCAAGGGATATCTCGTAGGTGGCGCTTTTTAGAGTAGTGAGGAAAGGCGCGAAATAGTAAAGAAAAATCTAGCTCTCCCAAATTTATTAGTAAATGATTTTGGAAATTATTTATATTTAAGAAAATAAGATATGTAATAAAGCAGTTTAAACGGTTTCTTAAAAATGAGATAGTTAACCAATTTTTTTACGGTACATTTAACACTTTTAAATAAAAATATAAGTAACTTGAGCGGTTTTAAATATATCCTGCATAAGGGGCCCTTAACTTCAATCTGTAACATCACGCTCCAACTTTTTTTTAATAAAATTATAATAATAATAATAATCAGCTAGGCTAATACCCAAGGCACCACCTTAGGCCTAAGTCATCAAGCGACTTTTGAACCGTATTGCTAATCATTATGTTTTTTTTGTCGCCGAAGAAAAGGGATAACTTCTTTCATATAATCATGAATGTATTCATTTCAATCATGAATATCGAACTATTTCTACCATCTGGGGCTAAAATGGGCGGTGCCTTTTGCGTCTTATGTAATCACTTGAGCCAATCAGGAGCAGCCTTGGAAATAAGGTTTTTTTTTAAACTGGTCCTTCTGACCAGTGACCCCTAGCATATGAATTATTAAACTGGTCCTTATGACCAGTGACCCCCTAGCTTATGAATTATTTAACTGGTCTCATATAAAATGTTCTAATGTCATTTATAAGCCTAAAAAAACCTATATTACATGTTTAGAAGTTAGATTATGTTGGTATCATTAACTTTATACGTATTCAAAATAGTTTATTTTATGAGTACCACAATTATAGTACAATATAGTTCTATATCACCTAAGACTTCTACCATAGCCTAGAAGACCCTCGTAATTTACCGTATTATCTCTCTTTCTCTAGGCCCCGTAACTCCAGAGTCCCCGGTCCGTTACCGCGTAGCCAGGGTAGCCTACCGTACTTGGGGGAAAGCGAGACTTAGAGGATTGAGGGTTTGAGGCCGGAGGGGGGTTAGACAGTTCCACTCGTTTGAGGGATGCGAGCGAAGGGACTCTACATAAAACCTCGACGTTGCTGTACATAGAAATCCAGCGAATAGGGAAATCAAAATTGATATAAACCTTGAATTAAAAGGTCATCTCCTATTATTTGGAATTATTAAACTGGTCACCTTCTGTTTTTTTTGTTATTATTTCGAATTAATAAACTGAACACGGTGACCAGTGACCCCCCAAATTTTTAATAAATAAACTGGTCTGAGCAATAAATTAACTGGTCTTTGACCACCTGACCACCGTTATTTCAAAGGCTGATCAGGAGATAGGCGATTGTGGTTGATTCCTTCTCCATACACAAAACGTTTACGGTATTGCGCGATTAACCGGCGAAGAAAATAACTCGTGATTCTTAGAAAGATACCTGCATTTTAACAAAATTACTTGATAAAATATAAATAAATGAATTTATTACTAATATTCTTACCTATTTTCGTTCCATGAAAACGATGTGTATTAAAAAAAATTAAACTAAATTTATCCCTAAGCCTTGGCACTGAAAGCTATTCAACTTTTAAATCAATTCCCAAGGTTTTTAAAATCATGCATTGAAGCGGCGGCGCGTTCTCCACTCCACGGTTTTGCCAAGCCTTAATATGTCAAAAAAGCTACCTGGTTAAAACTAGGAATATGAAAACTCGGTACTCCTAGGTTAAAAGGGAATGGTTTTTGATGCCGTAAAGGTGAAAAATTTACATTATTTTATATAAACAGTGACTTGCAGGTCCTGGCTCTCGGAAATATTACTTCTTGGCGATTTCCTTGGAGGACAATTTATTGAAGCGTCTATTAAAGCACTTAAATAACTTGCACTCGTTACGCAGATAAAAACATTTTTATACTTCTAATTTTTATTGTTTTATTTTATATAAACACCAATAGTGCCTTCTAGCGGATAAAGTCGTTAAGCAATTGTGTCCGGGAGTTTTAGAAAGATAAAAAAAAACTTTTCCTTGGCCTTCTCTATCAGGGGCAATGTGCTACCGTAGCGCCATATTCTAGGGGTTTAAAAGCCCTGTTGGTGGATTTTGTAGTTAAAAAGGGGCGCAGGCTTGTTTTCATTGCCCTTTAAGAGTGGTGGTAATTGGTAAATCTATGGTAAATGGCAGTCGGTGTCGCGTCATGGCTAAATTAATTTTCATAATTATAAACTAATTAAATAAAATAGACCTTCTTTATTACTTGCAAGTTTTAAAGGATATTTCTTTAATTATTTCGACGGACTGGTTTTTTAGGAGTAAAAAGAACGCCAATTGCGTTAAGCCTAACGCGGCAGCTACTAACGTGAGATAGATGATAAAACGTTTTAAGTGTTGACGTGTTATTTGTGAAGTATTGTAATTATAGTTACTTGACCAAATATATTTATAAGTATATTAGCTTAGTTATTAGCCATGGGTCTTTGTAAATGCCCTAAGAAAAGGGTAACAAATCAGTTTTGCTTTGAACATAGAGTTAACGTGTGTGAACATTGCATGGTTTCAAGTCATCCTAAATGCATCATCCAGTCTTATTTAAAGTGGTTACAAGACAGTGATTACGAACCACTCTGCCAACTGTGCCGGCAAGATTTGGCATCTGAAGATTGTATACGTTTACTTTGCTATCATGTCTTCCATTGGTCATGCTTTGACAAATTTGTCAAACAGTTGCCTCCGCAAACAGCTCCTGCAGGATATACCTGCCCTAGCTGTACAGGTGGTCTATTTCCAGCCACTAATCTTGTATCGCCTGTAGCAGATGCGTTACGTCAAGTGTTGAGCAGAGCTTCATGGGCCAGAATGGGCTTGGGTCTTTCTCCTATTGAGGATTCTTCTATAACTATACAGTCATCGAGTCAGCAAAATCAGTATAACCAATTAAATGATATGCCAAGAAATGATGTTAAAAGTTCCGCAATTTCAATGCCAAAAGATATAGGGACAACGAAACATGTGCTTTCAATGGATAACTATCCTTCTCAGGCGAGAATGGACCGAGTAGATGCTTTTCCTTCCAGTTCAGCCTTCAACTCTACTGCCTTTACGTCTCGTAAACTTATTGACGCCTCCAACAGCAATGGGCTAGCGCATTCCTATCACGATCATGATGATGACAAATACAAACGAAAATCCCCTGTAGAAATGTTTTCAAGATGGTTTAAGTCAAGAGCTCCTTTGCGAAGGAACCGTTTCAATGACCCTAGACTGATCTATAAACGATGGTTCATCTTGACCATTCTAATCTTCTTGGGAATCTGCACTTTAATATTAATATTCGTACGTCTAGGTCGAGGAGGATCTAATTACGATCCGCTTTTAGATCCAAAATTAAATCCAAATATCAGAGTAGGAGAGGGTGCCATTAATAATGAGGTGAATCCAGAATCTATATAAATTTTAGAATCGGCCAAATATCCCAAGCTTTTACAGTTGGATGTAGTGCCGTATATGTAGCTTAATGTATTCTATTTCCCCCTTCAGTTTTGCAAAATGTTAAATTTTTAGTTTTTAAAAAGATTGTTTAACAGTGGTTATATCTAGTAGCAAAGCACACCACTACACTATTTCTACAAGCGTTTAATATAAATATAAAAAAGCTTAACTGTTTTATGCCTAAAAGAAACAATGTATATAATACTTGCGTAATTTGCATATGTATCTACTATTTCCATGATTAAAAAAGTAAGTCCAGTTGAATGTATTTTAAAGTATGCATTACAAAGAGGAATAATTCTTTATTTTTGTCGTGTGTAAATAAACAAAATATAATTCATTAAATATTAATGATGAATAACTGGGTGTTTATATTGAGGCAAATGCTGCTTTATGATAGATTTTGCTAAATCAGCATGACCTACAAAATATATGACTTAATTTAAATTTTTGTCAACTTTTTTTAATGTAGACTGCCTTACCTTGATGTAACTGAATGTAAATGGCCAGCATATACACTTGTGTTGGGATATCGGTATTCGGACCTTTAGAGTTACCAACCTACGAAAACATTCCATAAGTTAATCCAATTATAATATAGCCATAAGTAACATCACAAAAAAAAATATTTTTCTTCTATCCTATACTAAATGTAAATGATAGCATAGCTTTTTTTTGAGAACAAACTTATCATGTTGGGCAATGGCCTTAGACCCCAATGATAGCATAGCTTTTTTTTAGAACAAACTTATCATGTTGGTCAATGGCCTTAGACCCCAATAATAGCATAGCTAAGAACTAACAAGTTACACTTTCGAATTGCCAGGTATCAAAGCTCGAGAAAGCTACGCCATCTTTAAGTAGCAAAGCTTATTAGCAAGAGGACCCGGTTTCGATTCCACCTTGTGGTACTGGTTAAAACTCTGAGCCCCTTCTTCTGCATACAGTTTGTAAGTTCTCTCCCCACTAGTAAAAGTGGTTTTCCCCTGAGTTCTTCAGTTTCCCCTTCCCATAAAAACTTGTACTATTTGACAGTAACAGTTAAGTGTATTGAGTGGTTGGCTCGCGTGGCATGAAAGGCTTGCCACCACCCTCCTACACATTGTAATCCGGCCACGGTCCACCTATTTAGGGCATTAAAAGTCACTAATGACTTGGACCTAAGGTGGTGCCTTGGGTATTAACCTAGCTGATTATTATTATCTTCTTTTCTGGATTCAAGACTCTAATTAGCCATATTTTCAAACTCAGACTCAACACGAAAACCCAAAAAATAGGACACATATGCCCTAGTTTTGTCTATTCTATATCACTGTCGAAGTAACCTGGCATTAATTCTGCCAACAAAGTGAAAAGTAGGCGAACAAATATCCCATTTAGAAACTTCTGCGACAAATTAACTTACATCAGATTGTCATACTTATGGCTTTGTGTTTTATCATAACATTAACATCATATTTCTCACCAATTTTAACAGTTCACTGGCTTTTTCAAGTTCTCCTCTTAAGGTATAAGCAACTGCTAAATTATACTGAAGAACCACTTTCGCTGTTGATACAGAATTTGGATACCAAACTGAAATCAAATTTAATTGTTTGATAACAAGGACATGGTTAACTACTTCCAAAAAAAGATCCTAGATTACTTTGGCCTAGTAAATTAGGCTTGAGATTTTCGTCACTTTTGTCAGCTGACATTTTATTTTCATCCGTCATTGGCGGTGATGAAATACTTATGTCTTTTAAAAATTCAGGATTTAAATGCTGAATTGCATCTCCAATACGATCTAAGAGAACTAGAGATTCAGCAGCATACAAATGGGCAAGAAACCTTGTGAAATATCAAAGAAAAATTTTAACGAGTTTCTATAATACATTTTAGAGTGTAAAATATACCTATGGGCACCACACAATCGTGGTTGCATTAGTAACATCTCTGCGTGTTTTAGAGACATGACAATGTCACCTAAACATAGGCTCACATATGAAGCACATACTAAAACAGAGTTTCTGTAATATTATAAAATAAGTTATCAGACAAAATATATATGTTATGTACATGTACTTTTGCAGGCTCTAGACAGTTTCCTGTCAAATCGCAGATATGTGCACTGCATCATGGGTTTGACAATATAAGTTTTAATAAGTAACTAGATAATGTATTTTCAAAAACGTATTGTGAAAAATCAGCAGGAATCTGCAAAGGTACACGCTTCAAGCTAATAACAATAGAACTATAAGTACGTTGATTCTTCTCTAGTGAGATAGATTTTTATATTTCAGGTAATATTAAATATTGCCACTATTTCATAACAAACAGTAATTAAAAATAACTACCTAAGACTTATTGCTTCAGGTTTTTGAAGAGAATTAGCTGGCGGAACTGGCAGTAGTAAAATGGTTTCAGTTTGTGAATTATTTTCACTATCATCTGAAGAAGCTGGGTGATTGGAAGTCGTTGATTCATCAGGAAGTAGCAGCAGAGCATTGGTAAGACACAAAGATGCAAATTCTAGAGTTAAAGCAGGCATCGCCGCTGATATTTGGCATTGCGAACTAAAATTTTAAAATATTTCAACATTAATTATTGAAACAAATAATATTTTCCTCTACAAATGTACCCGGTTTTATTATGATTAGATAAATTTGGTGATAGTATTATTTTACGATGTTTCACATTGCCGATGACACCTTGTACCATATCTTTCCTTCGATCTTTAAGATGGAAGTCTAAAGAATTGTCCTTAAAAGAAAATATTTCAAGTAAGCAAACAAGTTCCTAATTTAGAAAGTAAATATGCAATTACACTTTTATGACTCTGTACGCAACATTCCGCAATTCTCAGCCAGAGTCGAGGGTTTGAATGATAAATCTGAATAGCCTCAATTAAAGAATCGAATGCTGTCTGATATTTTCCAGCATGTAAATACTGTACACCCAAATTGTAAAGCATTTGATATCGGGCCGTGATATCTAGAGCGTGTAACGGACGTGATAGTAAGGGATCTGAAATTTACATATTTTAAGAAGCTAGAAGCATAGAATGGAAGATATATTTGAAGAAAAACCTTCATTTTCTTGACTAATGGATTGAACCCCTTTTTCGTGCTCTTGCAAAGCTTTAGTCAAATAAAAACAACCTAAATTTGGTTTTCCCATGTAGAAATGTATGCAACCCATGTTGTTATAATACATGGCAGCCAAATTATCGCCGCTTTCTTTAAATGGTTTCCCACATGTTGATACGAAAGCCGTATTTAGAACTTTTAGAGACTTTTTATAATTTCCTCGGAGATATTCAAGCTGACTTCGTAAAAATATTGCAGGTACGCTCTGTAAAAAATGGCATTAGATTAGACTACACGTTAAAAGGTTTGCGCGAGTTATTACGCATATTTACCACTCCAGAATTCATCAAACTCTTTATTTCCCTTTTGCAAGCTTTAGTTGACTTCAACATGATGTAACAACGGGCTTTATACTAAATATAAGGGAAATCATTAATTGTGTTTAATAAAGTGGATATTTTATTTTAACCATACATGCTGTAATTTTGGTCGATAATGTTCGTTAGGATTGAAATCGGAAATTTCTTTCTCTTTACTGTTTTCTCTTTCTTTTTCCTTTTCTGGGGTCGGAGTTTTACCATCTTCTTTTTTATTATTATTACTTCCTCCAGTTCCAAATAGCATGTTTTCCACATATGCAACCAAGCCTAAAGCTTTCTCGGGCTAATATAAAACATGACTTATCTTTAAACATAATGCACATACAACATCATTTATTGTAACACTTATGTTATTTTTAGGGAAATATAAAATGAATTATTAACCTGGTGAGTTGAAAGATAAAGCTCAAGCAAAAGGAAACACACTTTCCTGGCCAAATGCTCATCTAAATTTACACGAATTAATTAAATAAGCTGATGTAATTCTTTTAAATTCTAACTGTTTGCATACCAATTGGTTCAATAAATTGAAAAAGTTTATCGAGTATTGAAATAGCAGCGTGATATTGATGTAGATGAAATAAAATTACAGCTTGATTGAAAAATATCACACAATGATCAACATCTTCTAAAGCATCTATCTTGTCAACACTGATATGAGCCTGCTTACAAACATCATTTAGTCTTCTACGGAATTGCTCAGTTTTCATGAAATTTGACGCATAATAATCAGAGACTGCCTTGTTGTGTATGACTTTCGGGTCTTTGGCTCTGAACGATTGAAGTTTTGTCAATAAGCTTTTGCAAGTGTCAAAGTTTCTAGCTTGAAATTCGTCATATGCATTTGCTGCTAATTCCTTCTCTTCCTCAGTCACTGAAGTAACTGGTCCAATTTGTTCAGGAGTACTGCCTTTTTCTATTTCTACAGTTTCTTTATTTTCAGACATCATTAACAATGGTAGATATATCTTCTAAAATTCTTAGTTTCTGAAATAAAACGAAATGTTTTCTTTCATAAGTATATTGAATGGGATAGAGCTAAGCTATTAAGTATGGAAACATACCTGTATCAAAAATTGGTGTCAGCCAGCCAGCCTACTAAAGTCATTGAGTTGGGAATATTAATCTAGAGGTCCAATCAAAACGTCGGATTTCAGTATTTCTCGAAACAAGTTTCTAAAAATAAGAATACTGCCGTCTGCTCCCAAATGACGAGAAAACTTTATCATTCTACCCATGGCGCCGTCTATCTCTCAATGGTTCGTTCAAATAAGACGCGTTTTCCGGCAATTTTGTTTTTCAATAATGGATGGCGTCACGGGTCATATGATAACGTTTTCTCGTTATTTTATAGGAGACGGCGGAAAGGTCAAGCACTTGGTACTAAAATGCAAAGAAAGCTCGCGCTCTTGGTCACGTGCCTTCCTCGGTGTCTGCTAGGTGTCAATTCCGTATTTTATGTTAGGCTTAGACGCCCCGAAATTTATCTAGACCTTTATATACATTTCTTATATCTATGGTCTGACACCTAGCAGACACCGAGGAAGGCACGTGACCAAGAGCGCGAGCTCTCTTAGCATTTTAGTACTAAGTGCTTGACCTTTCCGCAGGCGGAAGTCTTTAGACACCATCTGTTGGTGACTTTTAGTATAATTTTTAAGCAGGAGATAATGGCTCTCGCGACGATAGCACAAGCTTTCTTACCGATAGATAGCGCGTTATAATTATAGCCTGCATAAATTACGCGTTTCTGCTAGCTGTCGCCTCCGTATTCACTCCTTTTGAAATATTTTATCTAGACCTTTATATACGTTTCCTATATCTATGGTCCAGACTAAAGTCTAAAGGTGCAGAGTTGCCAGATTTTTACCGCAGAATTATTTATCGGTTGACTACGGAAAATTTCTTTAAATCATTCTTCGCGTTTTAATAGTTTGATATTATAAAATAAATTATCGTGCCCCAACTTGTTAAAATGTTGCTCTTACATCACAGGACTCACCTTATTAATATATTCTTCGCACGGGCGATGTAGCGCGCGCTCGTAACATGGAAGAAGAAAGCTAAGGAATAGAATTGAGTATCGACGTTTAATTACCCCGGTTTGATGCCAACTCCCACAAACGGGTGAATGAGGTGGGTTGAAAATATGGGGATCGCATCGAGGTAAAATTGACACGTGACAGCAAACTAGCTTCATCGGGTGGGGTGTATTTGGCTGACTCCTCATTTGGCCAACTTTTCATTTGGCCGACTGCTCATATGCATGTTCGACTGAGCAGTCGGTCAAACGAGAAGTCGGCCAAATGGACAGTAGGACAAATGTTAAGTTGGCCAAACGAAACTCTCCCGATTCATCGCACCATGATGCGGCCATCTAGATAACTAAAATATTTTTGGCCGTTGAGGTTGCGCGCGTTAATTTCTTAGCCACAACATCTCCACAATGGCAATAGCTTTCTTCTTCCATGCTTGTAATTTGTAAAAGTAAGACGCTGTGACGTAAAACCAGAAGGCTACGTAGCCTGAGTTACTTTATTAGATAATTTTGGCCGCTGGGCAACCACAAGATTTCAACCCCTGTAACTGTACTGCCCACGGATTAGAATACACAATCCGTGAATTATCACTTTCAGAATTGTGACAGTCTTTCCGTCAGGACGTGACGCACATCTCTTCTCACGAGTTCTCTTGGAAGAGTGAAAAAGACTAAGGATTTTCACTTGGCTAAAAGATACGAGGTTTATATTATCTTTAGCGAATAAGTAGATTAGTCCATTATGAAAAGGGATAAAAAAGCTAAACCCTAAACAAATTTGAAAAAATTAAAAACTTACAAATAGCTCCTACCGATAGGTCTTCGAGCAAACATATATTATATTATCTTTGCTTGGTTCATCGTTTTCGTTTTGACTTATTAGTGTCACGGTCGTCTCAATAAGCGCAACGACTCCCAGGATCTTAGTCACGCCACTATAGCGATAAAAGTGTATTCTTATATCGAAATTACAGAAATTCGATTATCCCCTAATGCGAACCCCATCTTCCTTTCACTTTCCTAGTTTGTAGAGATCCAAGGGCCTAGATTTACCTTTCAAAATGTTATGTTTTCAGAAAACGAAATTGCGCTCTTCATCAGTGCCAAAGACCATGAACTTTCTATGTAAGAATTTATATAGTCTTTGATCATTGCCTAAGTCTGGTAAGCGCCGATAGATTGCGCTGCACCAGACTTAAAAAAAAAAGTTGTAACGTCAGCGAGGATGACGGTAGCACTGCAAACTCTCTGAAGGCTCAAGAAGTGCGATCGAAACAAGTAGTCCTATCCACGCATCATTAAACATTAATTAGGCTTAGCTCTTAAAATCAAAGTAATAAAAAATAAAAATGCAACGAAACAACGTAGGTTTATCTGCGAAGTCTTCGTCCTTAAATGCAATATTATCAAAAGAAGTATGAAAACTCGGGTAAAAATGGTACGTTGGCTTTTATCTCCTCGAAAAAAATAGTACAAAGTACAAACTGAAACTGGTACATAGGCTTAGCCTAGTCCTAGATTTTTGTTTGTGTGAATGTGACCACCACTTAAATAAAAACGTCGGTTAAAATATTGTTTTCACATAATGTGTTCGTCTTTAAGGGAGTAAACTCGACCATTTATTCCTATGGCTGAGCGAGAAACAAGGTCTAAGCCAATTTTAAGTCCATCACAACTGTTGTTTATGTCCCTGCAACTGTAAACCCTTTGAAGATATGGCGACTTCTTTCTCAGGCTCTCGAGGAGAAGCTGCATTTGTTTGCCCATTGTGTTTGGAACGAAATGAAGACCCTAAAATCTTGCCTTGTTTACATTCTTTCTGTAAACGATGTCTGGATCGAATTGGTTATAACGACAAGATCAGCAATGATTCCCTCTCTTCTCCTCCTCTTTGCAAATTTCGTTGTCCAACTTGTGGCCATGATCCTAGCCAAACTGATGATAGTGGTCTGGACAGTATTTCTTCCAGTTTCTTTATTAGCAACATCTTGAGCGTTGTAAAAGAAGATTATGATTTTGAAAATGGCTTAGAGTCAATTTGCAGAGAAGGCTTAATCATATGTAGATCTTGTGATGAAGGTAATACCGCAGTTGGAAGGTGCAGAGACTGCAATGAAATATTATGCGACAATTGCGTAAGGGCTCATCAGAGGGTACGCTTAACTAAAGAACATTGCATTATTAGATTTGCTACCGAATCCACGGGAAAGCAGATTGCTGCTGTTTCAGCATCTTTCCCACAACTGTCTGGAAGACCACCTAGTTTCTGCGACTTGCACAAGAGCGAAGTCTTACGGTTGTTCTGCGATACCTGCAATGAGGCATTATGCCGAGAATGCACTATGAAAGAACATAGGGGACACAGTTTTATCTACCTCCAAGATGCAGTACAAAACTCTAAATCTATTACTATGAAACTGTTAGCCGATGCCAAAACGGGTATAAGAGCCATTGAGGAAAGTATAGAAATAACACAGCGAATGGCTGAAAGGATTGAAGTCAGGGCTCAAGCTGTAGCCACAGAAGTTCGTGGAATAGTTCGACGCCATATGTCAGTTTTGGAGGAGAGAGAGAGAGAGCTGCTAAGAAGGGTTGAAAAGATCAGACTTGTCAAAGGAAGGTCTTTACATCGCCAAGTTGAAGATCTACAATTAGCTTTGGTTAAAATGTCTCAGATGGTTGATTTCATACAGCAAGTTCTTGATTCGGGGACTGATATTGATATTCTCCAAGCTAAGGACAAAGCAGTTGCCCAAATGCACGAACTCCGGCAATACAGGAATCATTTGCAGCCACACGAAGATGATAATATTTTATTTACTCCTCCAGATAGCGCATTGTTGGGCGCTATAAGTGCCCTGGGCTTCATTAGTAGCAGTGGGTTTGGAGCTAACTCTGTGGCTATAGGAGAAGGCTTGAAAAGGGCTTTAAAAGGACGTCTTTCCACATTCACTGTGCACTCGAAAGACCACTTGGGCGACCCTCGTCTTGTGGGTGGAGACTCCGTTCACACTGTCATATTAAGTCCAGATGGGACAGCCCATCGAGCCGATGTGGTTGACCGTCAAAACGGTACCTACCTCGTTACATACAGACCTCAAAATGAAGGCCAACATATTATATCTGTAATGATGCGTGGAACGCATGTTCAAAATAGCCCGTTTAACGTGGTTGTTCGATCGGGTAGAAATTACAGTTCTCTTGGACAAATGCTGTTTTCATTTGGAACTGAAGGTGATGGCGATGGTCAGTTGTGTCGTCCTTGGGGAGTTTGTACTGATAAAGATGGCCATATTATCGTTGCCGATCGTAGCAACAACCGTATACAAATATTCAACCCCGATGGTTCGTTCAAAAGCAAATTTGGATCCCCTGGAACTCGCCCTGGCCAATTTGATCGGCCAGCTGGCGTGGCTATTGACCTGCAGGGACGCATCATCGTAGCGGACAAAGACAATCACAGAATCCAGATATTCACATTTGATGGCAATTTTCTTTTGAAATTTGGTGAGAAAGGAAGCAAAAATGGTCAGTTCAACTACCCTTGGGATGTAGCAGTCAACAGTGAAGGCCAAATTCTGATTTCCGACACTAGAAACCACAGAATCCAACTTTTCCAGCCTGATGGAACTTTTGTCAACAAATATGGCTTTGAAGGAGCTCTGTGGAAACACTTTGATTCTCCAAGGGGCGTAGCCTTTAATCCAGAAGGCCACATGGTCGTTACTGATTTCAATAACCATCGAATCTTAGTCATACAACCTGACTTCCAATCGGCAAGATTCTTGGGTAACGAGGGCTCGAGCAATGGCCAATTTCTTCGTCCTCAAGGAGTAGCGGTTGACCAAGAAGGACACATCATTGTCGCTGACTCTAGGAATCATCGCATACAAGTTTTTCAACCTAATGGGACTTTCCTGTGCAAGTTTGGTGGACCCGGTAGTGGACCTGGTCAAATGGATCGCCCCTCCGGAGTCTTCGTCTCACCAGATGGGCTCATTATTGTTGTTGATTTTGGTAATAACCGTATTCAAGTGTTCTGAATTAAAGATGAGAGCTAAATTTGTTATATATTAGATTTAACAAAAAATTTGTTACGACAAAGTTCAGTTAATTTCGTAGCATTGCGATTGTTACATCCTTACTGGCTACATTGCTGCATAAATACATATATAGCCAAATGAGTACTTTTTTAATCAGTTATTATCCATCTAATATTTAGTATTTATAACTATCTCGGCTTATAAAAGACCAATTTTATTTAGACTTTTTTGATGCGGGTATTTTCAGAGAAGCTCAAAAATTTAAAAATCCTCACTCCCCCTAATACTTTAATCTCTGCAACTTCTCATTATTACAAATAATAAATGTAAAAGAAACGGGTATTTTTCAGTTTACATATTGTGTCAGTACAATGCTGATTGTTTTAAAGCAGTTTTTTAATGGTGTAACCTCTCCGATTGCTATTGAATTAACCAAACTTTGGTCAAAATTATTTTTTTTTTTAATTTTTGTGTACAATTAATTAACAATTGTTATATTTGTTAGCGTAAAGTCATAAACATATAGCTCAGGGACTACGCTTAGTATCTATGGCTCTTAAGAGGCAAAGCTGTTAAAGTAAAAGCATTTTTACAATGCCTAAAATATTAGTACGATAGTCTTAAAAATGCTTCGTGGAAAATTCAGTGGTTTATTTTTCAACTTCTGAGTAGAGCCATTGAATTAAAAAAAAATGTGATTATTAGGTTAATTTAAGTGGTTTTGGTAATATCAAGCACACTAACCTAAGACTCTTAGATTGATTGTCTTATTCATGGGTTCTTTTGGAAACTTTGGCTTTAAATTTACGAGGGAGTGTGCCGAGAGTTGTCAGTTTCAAGTCAGCCTTTCACTTGTAGCTACTAATAGGATTTAAATTCTGCTTACTTTGAAAGAAAATCTTCGTAGTAATTGTTACGAAGGTATTGAGTTTTTGCAGTAAACGTAAAGTAAACGTTTACCCCTACCTCATTTTTATAAAACTGAAAAAACTAATCTTGAAGTAACCTTGTATAACCGGAAGCCTCATTTTTTGTTAAAACAATATTTAAATTAATCGGAGGTCTACAAGTACCCCAGTTAACTAAAGAGAAATACACCTTCGACAACTTTAAACCTACCTCAGGAAATATTTTTCTCATGTTTTCATCCCCCCTCTTTTTAAATAGTTCTTATGGTTACTTTTATTTTCCGCCATATTCTCTTGTTGTGTTAATATGTTTAAAAACGTGTTAATGCTAATTTTTGTTTCGTATTTGACTAGGTGAATATATATATAATCAAATAATTTTTTTAATCAAATTTTTTTAATTTGATAAAATCACACGGTGCATAGTCAATAAGACTTTGCTTATGTATTTACAATGCGCAATCTGATCTAATTTTACAAAATTTATTCGTGATTTTTGTCTGCGGATACTAGAAGCCCTTTTTATCATCCCAAATATAAAGCTACCATTTTCGTAAATTGATGGTATTCATGAGATAAAATTGTTCCGTTAATATTATGAAATTAATAAGGGGCACTACGATTGAACGATATTTACTTTTGAAGATTTAAAAAAATCACTATGAATTAGTGAATTTAAAAAAAGAAAAAAATATATATATTGTCCTAAAGGCTTATCTACCTCTCATAATGTGTATATACATGTATCTAGAAATTCACTCGTCAACGTATATATATTTAACTATATATACAGTTTGTGAATACAATTCAAGTGTCTATTAGTACATGTAGGTTTTTTGGTAATAGGAAAAAAATTAACCGGTAATAGATTGTCTAAAGTATGGTAGTTACACATCCATCCAGAAATATGTGGTTCCTGAAAAAAAATTTAATTCCCATTGAAACGTTTAATGATTTTACTGCCAGTTTAGGGTTTTCTAATTTGAAATCATTGAAATAATAGTTATTTTTTTGGCTTTAACTCCGCAATAGCTTTATTTCTAAAGCCTAAACCTGCCGTATCTTGTTTCAGTTAAAGTTAATTGAACTCTTTTTTTATCATGAATGTAATATTGTAATGTGTGATCAAAGTAACCAACATGAAAACATTAGGTGTATTAGGTGTGCCATGTTTTTTATAGGTGTGAAAAGGAAAATAACCTTTGAGGTTGTGCAAGGGAAAAAAACTATTGGACTATAAGATTTAAAAAATTTAATGTTTTGTAATATAATCGTAAAACGATTTGAAAAATTAATTTCTTTTATTCCAATACAATTTATTCTTAACCATTACTTAGCTGGTTACAGATTAGAGAAATATCACTTGTGCAAAAAAAGCATTTTCATTCGTATATTTTTCTTATTCTTAACCCTATGATAAAATTTATCGGGTAGTAGGGAAATTAGCTAATGTAGTTTACTGTCATTATGTTAAAAAAATTCTATGTCCAAACTTTCACACAATGTTTTAAACCGCAACCTGAAAGGTTGTTTTGAAAGATAAAGCTAGAAGATGGGTAACAAAACTTGGTTTTGAGAAAAAATACTAAGAAACTCACTTTTTGACTACTATCCACCCGCAACGGTCGAATACACATACCGTACAATCTTATTTCGTAACTGTTTTTATTTTCAAATTGTCATACAAAATGACTGAAAATATGTAGGTAAATTATTAAAAAAATACTTCCCAGTAAAAATATCTGGGTTTAAAATGGTGTAATATGGCTAATGAATAGGTTTTTATACGTAGTGATTGGTAGGTTATGTATAAAAAAAAATCACTAGCTAACGTTTTGCCTGTGATTTTTAGTGAAACAAAATCCCTTATATTTCTGTAAAAAAAAATAGGTGGAAAGTGTCTTTTTTTGATTTCTAGAAAAGTACGTGAAAATTGTGGTTACGATTGATGTTAACCGCGTGATTATGTTTTTAAATGCTGGTAAAAAGAGTCCTCAAGAAACAAGTTCCTGAATAAAAATTTAAAAGATAATTCGTAAAAAAAATTAAGAAAGAAAAAAATTCGCAAAGCTTTTTAAAAAAGCTTGAATTTCTGGGTCTCTAGGCCTAATTATACTTCGAGAACTATTGATGACTGTATTGTTGTTCAAATTTTTTCCTTTTCTTGAAAATGTAAACTATTCAAATCACAGTAAAACTGGAAGTTTAGCGGAGGTTTTTAAAAATTTGAACCTAAATCATTGTTTAAATTTGTCCTTTGATAATTATTTGATCAAAACTTTGAAATGTGTTGATTTCGTATTGTAAATTTTTAATGTTATAATTTTTTTTAACTTTTGGGAAAGGATAAAATATTATTTATGAGTGAAGACAAGAGGTGTACCGTTTTCAAAACGGAAACAAAATATCTGCTTAGAAATGTTAAGTAAAAAAAGGTCAAACACAATTAACTACCCCTTTAATCCATGTGTTACATTGTACAAGCTCAACAATTTATTTTTCCTTTTATTATGACATCTTTTACGTTGATAAAGCAGCCTAGTGATTTCAGGCTGGCTCTATCGTAGTTGCGCAAAATTTTCCTAGACTTTGAATTAAAATTTGTAGTCTTGAATTTGCGCCACAAACTACAATAATTTTGGTTTTTGCCTGTATATTTAAAGATCAGGAGTCTAGTAATATTTTTTCACTCAAATATATTTAAGATTCTGGTACATTAATTAAAATATTACTAGAGTCTGATGATGGGAGAAACAGTTCAAATTTGAATTGACAAGAATTTTTTTCCCCAATACTTTTTATTCTACCAGAATTATATATTTGGTTTCATTGCTTGAAAAAAAATGTACCTAAAAGAGTATCCCATTAGTGTACACCAAGCAATATTAAAATTAAAATTGGCAGTTTCTAAAACTTTAAAATTATGAACATTTTTTATTGATGTTGAGGAAAAAGGTAAAGTGAAATCGCGTATAATTTTTCAAGCATTGAAATAACTCACTTAAATATGAAAAATAAAAAACACCAAAACTAAAAAGTTAATGTGCATTACCAAAATTTCCGCTTTAGGCAGAAATAAAAAAAAATTAGCGAGTTTTTTGAAAATTAAAATCATTCAAAGGCTTTATAGCTTTAAAATAAAATATTCTTTAAAAAACGCAAACTATCGGTTTTACCGATAAGAATTCACTACCATTTTGAAAATTATATATATTATAATCCTGTAACAATAATTTAAAAAGCAAACGGATTTAAAATCCGTTGAAAAAAATACAGTCTTGAAAATTGGGGGGCATCGTACTGTATAGCCTTTTGTTTAAAAAATTAAGGGCAAAAAAAATCTACACTATACAAATATCTCTGATAAACATAATAGTCGTGCTATACTGTAAAAAATAAACGTAAAACACTGTTTAGCGTAATGTGTAAAAAAAGTAATGATTGTCACTGCACGTATATACTATATACATACATATATTGAACCTTCCTTGTCTAATGATGTAATCAACTTTTTAAAATAATCATCAAAGTCATTCAAACTTTGAAATGAAAATGCGCAGTTTAAAACTATAAAAAAATCCAGAAATGCTTCTAAAGTGACAATACGGATAAAAAGCCAATGGAATTTAAAAACTAAATGGTGAAATAGTAAGAAAAATATTCAAAAGGCGGGTATTTATAATAAATATTTAATTACTGTCTTACCAGTTCTCTATACACTCAGGGATTCAAAATACTATCCTACATTAAAAAAAAAGGTACAGTGTAATATCTGACCAAAATACAAACTAAAATAAATAATTCCATTTCTATTATACTGTGTATATTCAACCAAAGTGGTTTCATATGAAAGTAAAACAATATAAAAAGTTTAAGGTTTGATAATGCTGCCCATTGAAAATATCGCTAAAGAGAAAATAATTGGTGCCATTTTGATTGTTTTAAATAAAATTTAAAATTGCCTTTTTCTGAAAACATTCGGTAAGGCGAGGTAATATTTGTCACCACTAAATTTAAAATTTTAGGGACTTCAAAATAATAATTTTATTATCATTATACGATACTTTTAAGGATAGGCTGGATAAAACTTGTCTTTGGTTTGGCAAGTTCAGCGAGATTCCAGATTTTTCTAGCCAGTAACGTTATTTTTAATGTCTGGTCTTTTGTGAAAACTCTTTCATTTTTAATTAACATGGTAACATAACTTGTGAGAATGTTTTCAAAATCAAAAAGGCTGAATTTTTAATTTTCCTTTTTTTTTTAATTTTAATCGTATTAAAATCTTGTTAAATAATGTTTTGTCAAAAGTTCGCACCTCCATTTTCGATTATTTAGAAAGAGTACTCTTTCAATTTGGTGTTCGATTTTACTTGCGATTAAAATTAGTTAAGCGTAATTATTTGTAATTTGGAGACTCATCAGGCCGTTCGAATTGATTCTACGTTCCTCCAGTTGTACAAAAGAAAACGCATAGCGACTACTTAGAATTTTATTCTTTTCAATCATGCCCTTTAAATAAAATGATATATGTATGATTAGAAAAGGGGTGTTATAATTTGTGGCTTAGCCTGTACGTTATTAAAAATACCCAAGGAAAATGTTATGAACATTTTCGAGAGTGATATATAAATTAAAACAAATTAACGGCTATGATGTTTGTTCTCTGATTTTGATAATTTTACGTTTTATTAGTTAATTCAAAAATTGTTTCTTATAACGATTACTTATTTTTTAATTAAACTTACTTTATAATTTTGTTTTTGGGAAGTTAATAGAAAACTTTTTCGGGTTTGTTTGTATTAAAAATAATTTTAACATCTAATCCCATTTTGGCTATTTTTGCTTAAAAGTCTTTCGATTTATCAATTGGTTGATTAATAATATTGGAAAAAAATTATGATTTACCATTACATCGCAAATTAAAATTTTTAATTAATTTTCTTGGTAGAGACTTCTAGTCTAACTTTCGTAATGATTTGTTAAATTACAAAGCGCACATTTTTGTAATCAGTTGGACTGATCAAGAATTTTTTATAATTTGTTAGATAATATTATACTGTTTTTAAATTATATTTAGGATTGATTAAATTGTAAAACGCGACCAAATTGGTGCTTAGAATAAGAAAAACTTTTTTGGCAGTGTTTTAATTGCATACGGGTCTTCATTATTTGAATTGCATTATTTTCTTCATTATATACTGAATAATGTATGTGTACCTTAGTTATTATTATTAATTATACTATTAAATATGTATATAACCTTTTTCTTACGTGCTGACCATGTATAACCATATATTTTGATTTTTTGTTGAAAGAAATTAAATGGAGAGGCATTATATCACTGTTAGTTTAAATTTCACATCCAAGTTGTTATAAAAAAATTTTGGATAATGGGTTTACTTTTTCCCATCTTTTATTAATTATTATTCATACAAAATAATTATGATCTTTTGTGTTAATTTTAAATCTGTATTTGGTTTTTATGCTGACTTTTCGTTCTGAAAATAAACCTTTTCGTTGTTGTCAGCCAATTAATATATATAATAAATTTATTAGCAAGACCAGAAGATTTCGAAAGTCAGTGGGTTAAAATTTGGTTCCCAATTACACGGGTGGTTTCTTTTCGCCTGTTCTCGGACTAAAAGTGTACTCTTTTTACCCTAAAATATTTTATTAGCCTGTTCCGGGGATGATAATTGCTCTGGCCCATAAACCATTTCTTGTTTCAGAAAAGGAGGTGTTAAGGAGTAGGGCAAAGTGACCAATTCTGGACCACCTTTTTTTTTCGCTTGAAAAGTTCAATTTTAAAAGGTAATATTCGTAAAAATAAAAGCAATTTTTTTATAACTATTGATTTAACGGTTGCGTTTTTGAAATTCTAATTTAAAAAAAGGATGTCCTTGAAACTTTTTAATTTAATTTTTCTCAATATATGCAATTTGACCATTTGTGGGCCACATGCCCTAAAGTGAACCAGGGGTTTGACCTAATGTGGACCATTAAATTACTATCACGAAATGCATTAAAATTCAAGGTTTTCTAGAGCTCGAAGTGAAAGTTCTGTTTTTAAAATTTGGCGGGAACTCAACACTGGTTTTTAATTACCAAGGTGCGCATGACGGCTTTTAGCAAATTCGGTTGGTTGAATAATATTGAGTTTTCTACATATTTACTGCCATCTATTTGGAAACATTATTTATTACAAGAACGAAGAAGTTTGGCCGATTATTTAAAATTTAAAATAAATGTTCGAGCTATAACCTATGATTTTTTATAAGAGTTTTAAAAAGGTGGTTCAGAATTGGTCGTGGTCCAAATTAGGTCACTTTGCCCTAAATCGGATTTGGTCGTCTGCTAGCCAGAATTTATCTGCTGAAAAGGCCATTTTGGAAAAACGTTTTTATTCCGACTCAAACTATTCGCCACCACAGAATCCGAGTAAAATGACGTCATAGCCTTACTCTTCTTACCCTACTCCTAAATCCTGGTACAAGCAAGGACAGTAGATACAGGGACGAGAAAGTGTATTGGCGGCCTCTGTTGGAATATATCACCTAAAACGACCTAAACGCAAGGAGAGTTAGTTATAAACAAAAAAAATGGCGGTCACCTAATTTTAGCGGTTCTTGACGAGGCTTAAGTGTTCAAAACAAATGGGCAATTTTTTATTTACGCTCGTAGTTTTATTTTTAATTTAACAGCAAAATGGTAAAAACTAACTACAATAATACTGTGAACCACGTCTTAACAATGGCCGCGGTTTGTTTACATCTAACTCCCCGTGAATATGAAGACGTTTAAAAAAAAAAAAAATTTCCCCTGCATTCTCATCCCTGTATCTACTGTCCTTGGAACACTGTCCCTATCTAGTTTCCCACTGTCCCTATCTAGTTTCCCACTGTCCCTATCTAGTGGTGTGATGGGGTCACTGGAGCCTGTGGGGGGCTCCATACCCGGCTCTCAAGGTCATGTGATCGGGGCGCTGGGTCACTGGAACCTCATGGGTGTTCCACACTCGTCATTCTGTGACCTACTAAGGAGGGTAGTTTGCAGTGGAAGAGGAAGCCACTCTAGTCCTCAGCTGTGCGAGGGTGGGTCTCGGGCAGCCCATGGTGTCGCCTTTTGTTGGGCCGTGATGAGGGCGTTTGTTTGCTATATGTGAGGCGGTCAAAATGGCTGTCTCACTGGCCGAACGTTGTTTCGCAAAGCGCACTTTTGTCCAGGGCTGGTTGTTTAAGGTGGCCGCTGTAGTGCTTAAGGCGGAGCAGCGGGGTACAAATACATATACTTATGTCCTTGGAACAAGCGAAAAGGAACCACCTATAGAAATACGAAGACTCACTTCCTCTACGTCATATCATTGTCTTCCCTTTTCCCTTGAGAAAATGGCTAAGTAGACGATTTATAGCGTTTTCCATTTGACTGCTCAGATCAACATTTTATGTTCCATGGGTGCTCCGAGATTGCCCAAAAGTGATCTGCTGATTTCGACAGATCAACGGATCGAAATGGAGATCGGATCCAATTTTTTAGTGTTCCTTTTAGTTTTGCCGGAAAAATGGCAGACCAAGACGCGAAAATTCAAATTATTAGCAGATTAAAAACAAAGCGCGGGAATATGGTAATGGCATGTTCCATTTGCGGTTTTACTCTAGTCGATTGGGGCGAGATCTATGACGTCAGAGACAGATTCGGAGCGAATCTCGAGCAATCAAATGGAAAACGCTATTAATGATATTGGGTAAATGATTTTTGAGCTAATATCCGTGAACTAAATATGTGAAGAAATTGCATACGACTTTTGAATTTCAATGTTTTTCGGTTGAATCTTTCAGCTGTTGTGCAGAGATAATTTTGAACGAGCAGAAAGCTTTCATATATTTAATTTAAAACTCGGTCAGTAGGCGGCGATACTTCTGAGCAAAATTTAAACAACGCACGAAGATTATAGGGGTAGGCAATTTTCACCCACCGACTTTCGGAATCGACCTATTCTGATACGGAGATATATTCCTTTAAGCATAATTACATAACGTTACATTAGCAAGTGATGATACAGGGTAACACCACTCTGGTAACACTTACGATTCCAACCTGCACCTTGCATCTTGGAATAGAGAAGTTGACTAGAGGGGAAAAGAGGGTGGGAAGTCTATCAGGCTCAACGTTACCCAGAATCCTTTGCTCCGCAGTAGGGTCGCCCTCAATCGGGTTTTATCAGAAGTAAATGAACCGAAGTTATTAGAATTGACCGGAAAACTTGGAGGCGTTTTCCTTCTGGAAATCTAGTTAAAACGAAGCTGATGTACAGCCCCATCTACTCCCACGAGGATTTGCACTATAGAATTGAGGGTACTATATACCCCGTGTAAACGCTGTATATAATTCTGTAATTTAACCGCGCGCTCTAAAAATTAGGTGAAAAATCGTGAACGCGCGTTTTGAAATTATGTAATCATTAATTTTCAATATCACGTGTTAATTTATCCATTGAAATGTAACTTCGGTTCATTTACTTCTGGTTTTATTGAAACAAAATTTTAAACATTCGTCCTGCTTTCATCTTGGAGCTTGGAGTAGTTTAGAATGGATGAAATTTGTTTGTATTAGTTTTTTTTTATAATGGATGGTTTTAGCAGTTTTAGTTTAAAACATTTCGGATATCAACATGATCACGCATATAGAAAATTATTATAAAAAATTAAGGTGAATCTGGTTATAATATCTTATATTGTATCTAAAAACCAAGGCCGAAACAGTAATTTTGCTCTTTTATAAATTAAAATTACTAATAGAAGATGATTATATTTAAAGGAAGCTCTGGAAATAACTCTTTTTCGTTGCTAGAGTTCAGGTAAAACATTGGTCCCTACCAAAAACGCAGTGCATGCCGGGAGGGCTTAGCCGCGTTGATGGCGGAAGAGACTCAATGCTTCAGATATGGGCATTTCCCTAAATTCCCTTCCAGACAACTTCTCTACTCCAAACTTGGATTAATATCTTATAGATTAAAAACAGTATCTTCGCAAGTACTAATCCCCCTTTACCTCAAATCCAGGTGTTCTCTTGCTCTTAGCAAAGATAATATAAGTTTCTGATAGACGTTTTTGTTACGAAGCGTTTACCCACTTCCGGCACGTGACCAACGAAAAATCGGCCTTGATCTATCACTGTCATTATCACCTAGGAGCAACAAACACAGCACACCACACAAGGAGAACGCAACCCGTCAAAAGTCGTGCATTTTCTGGCGTACAGTTTTCATTGGTTAGACGCTTTAGCGCCTGCTGCCGTCGGAAGGGGAAAATTCTTAAATTGTCTTTCCCCCCACCCGTTAAACGTTCAGCGTAAAGGCTCACACACATGTCATGTAGTAGCAGTAGTTCAGATACTGCTTAAAGCACAGACCACCTACCCCAAGAAGGACTTGTAACCGAGGGGCTAACCACTCTTAGAAAGTCTGTACACCGGATTACGCTTAGATTAGCAGTGCCAAAGGCAGGGACTTCAAAGATTACGCGTAATCCCATTAGTACAGTCAAAGGTACGGCTCTGTACACCAATTTCGCGTAGTGATCAGCCCCTCGGTTTTAACCACTAACATTGTAAGTGGCGTTCGGACTAGGTAACGTCGATGTTATCAAAGATAATTTAAACTCGTACCCTAGATTCGAAATCACTCTCTCGCGCGTTGCCGATAGCGTTTACCCACTTCCCGCTGGAACTAAAAAAAAATCGCTCCATGGTTTGCGCCTTACCGCAACCGATGGAGCCCGATTTTTCTGAGGTCACGTGCCGGAAAAGGGTAAACGCTTCGTAACAAAACCGTCAATGGGAAAGCTCTCAGTATTCGAATCTAGGGTACGAGTTTAAATTATCTTTGATGTTAAAGAGCCCGTGGAACATACCATAGTGTTATTTAATCCATGATGTCGTGGTTTAGATGGTTTTTGATGTCACTTTTCCGAAATATGGTCAATCCAAGGTTCCCGCTAAGGGCCACAAAATAATTAGCCCACCTGTGAAAAAACCTTAGCGCCGCTACTGCTCGAAAGTGTTAACAGGTTTTTTGTATGGACACGCCTGTCTAGTAAGCGAAGCGTATATATAGTGATTGCTTCCGGGATACCCACGCGCCTTATGGCCTCCCACAGGATCGGATATTGTATGTTATCATACGCTGATTTCAGGTCTAGGAAGGCGACGCGACGTACAGTTCACGCTCTTCCATTCGCGCTGTCTCGATGAGGTTGGTTAGGACAAAAATGTTGTCCACCAGGGAGCGATTAGGTCGAAAGCCATTTTGCAGGTCACCCAAGGCGTTACGAGTGTGGATAGAGCGTAGCACCAATTTGATTTGGATCGACGGCAGCTTTTCCCGAAAATCACCTCGGCGGCGTTGATTTCTTTTCGTCGGCGGCGGGAAGTCCAAAATCTCTCACAATTAGCACATAAATTGCGACTTGCTTATGCCCACTAATATCGAAAGTCTCGTCAACGATGAGGAACCCTTTAAGGTGGGGTGGCGGAGTGGTTAGAGCTTTCGCCTCGCAGCAAGAGGAGCCGGGTTGGATCCTTGCTTGTGGCATTGGGTTAAAAACTTGTTGAGGTTTACGGTAATAGTTAGTGTAGGGAGCTGTTGGCTCGCGTGGCATATGCAGGGCTTGCCAACACCTTCCTACGCATTGTAACCCTGCCACCTGAATTAATAGCTTTAACAGTCGCTTGATGACTTAATTATACCTAACGTGGTGCCTTGGGTATTAGCCTAGCTGACTATATTTACACCCTTGAATATTCGAGAAAACCTTTCGCAAAATTTTACATTACCTGAGCCATTTCATTTTGAATATGGTGGGATTTAAAATGGTTTTTCCTTTTAAGCCACTTCTTTAGTTCTGGAATGTCTTTGCATCGTAAAAGGTTTAATTGGAAGAAGTTCCCTTTTCATTGTTCATGGCGCGATAAATATCCAGAAGACCTTTCTGTTGACGAGCTAACTCCTTCGATAACTGCGGCAACTGCCTTACAACTGGTGTTTCTGCTCGCTTCTATTTTGAGAAAGTTCTGCATCGAGGACTTTTCGCGTGTAATGACAATTTTTCACAAACTTTCCTACAATTTTTGAAGCCTGTTCCATTTATGAGATCCGATTCCTTAAAAGATCTAAAATGTTCCGATACTAATTTCTTTTGAACGGCTAACAGGCAAATATAACATGAAAAAGTCGGAAAAACACCTTTCATATTGTCAAAATGAAACCAGGGATACTCCAAAAACCATTTTTCTTGAAATCTGAAAACACCCTAGGGTAGAGCAAGTGGAGCGGTCGCTCTAGGCGCCACGACAGCGGCCAGGTGGAAAGGGGCGCCAAAATTCCCTTTGAGAGGCGCGGGGCGGCGTGGCAACAATAGAAAAAAATATCTCGCTCTACCCTGACCAAGGGCTAGGGCCGGCGCTGCTGGCAGGGGTATAGTAGTGGGGTGTGGATGTATCGGTTCTTCCGGAAGTTAATTATCCTGTAATGGTGACACAGAATCTTTCGAAACTAACTTATTACTACCGCTACCAGTTGCATCAGCAGCGTATTACATGCTGACTCGTTGCTCTACAACCGTGTTACGTTCAACAGTTTGAGATTGGTTGACCCGCGATTGATGGAACCTAGAAGCAACAAACACAACACCCCACGGAACTCTTGGTCAAGAACTATGTCTTGAATTGTCTTCTATCAAAATTAAAGAGGTGGCCTTAGTGACAGACGTAATTGCGCGGATAATAAAACTAATTGAGAATTAACAAAAAATAATTAACAAAATTTATAATTTGAATAATACCACAATTGGTTATGCTAGTAAACACAAATTCAATTGTTATTCTATCATAATAAAGTTAAAACCCTTAAGTAAAAAGAAGAAATATATCCGAGAGCCAGGACCTGCAAGTTACTGTTTATTTGGCGCTTGTTGAAATAATGAAAACTTTTCACGTGCAAACAGAACGTCATGTTTTGCCTTAATATGTCAAAAAGCTACCTGGTTAAAAGGGAACGCTTGTGAAAAAAATTCATTATTTTAACAAGCACGTGGATTATTATTATTATTATTATTATTACCAAGAAACTATAGAGGTATACACTTGGAATGTCTAAGGTTCCATTGGGATGGTGATACGAAAGGGCGTCGAGAAAAAGGCGGGGCTTATCTACGTCAAGTGTAAGACGTAACGCGACATTTCAAATTCATTGGCTCGAGGTTTGACGCGAAAAGAATGCGTCGTCATGGTAACAAATAGGCGATCTTCCCGCGCATAAAAGGCTTATAAAACAATGGATTTAAAAACCTCAATTTGTTATCGTACTTAATATTTTGAAGTAATTATAATGTTCTTCGCGAAAGAAGTGTAGTTATACTTAATTTTAGGTATTTTTATGGTTATAAAAGAGATAAGAGGTAAGCTAATAATATAATAACCGTGACGAGTTTTCGTCGAGTTAGGGTAGCGAGGCGCCAGAGTTTTTCTCGTGAGTTTTCCCGCTTTAAGACACGCCCGTTTCTACGAGCTTCATCACGGCCGTAAAAATCTTCCTTAGACATTCCAAGTGTATATAGTTTCCTGGCACTATAGTGTTGTTGATTTTCCGGAAATTGGAAAAATAAAAAAATTGAAACATAAATTCCTTTTTAAGGGTTTTTAATGTATTTAACTTTTTATCTATATAAAATGTCTAATATCAGTAAACGTACTACAAAACATTAATAGTGTTACAGTCACTACGTTTACATGGGGGAGAAAATCCGTATTACAAGAATACGGACTTCTCTCCCCGCGGGAGGTTATCGAAAGTAAAGTCGCCACGCGTGTTTTCATTCCAAGAAAACTCACATTTTCCTAGAAAAAAACCTCCTAATATGGGTAAATAAAACCTACTGGCTACTGTTTCATTCTGAACATGGACAGGAGACGCGCTTTTCGAGCTGCTCTAGCACTTGTTGTTAGTAAATTTATTTTTATTAGAAAATTGTTATTTGATGTAGCGTTTCGAAATACCAGAAATGTTATATCTCGTAGCAGTGGCGTAGCTGAGAACTCAGAGGCCCCCCCGCAAAAATCTCTATGAGGCCCCCCTTTTTAATTTTTTTTATGGTTAGCGGGGGCCCCACCCGAAGCTCGAGGCCCCCTTGAAGCTCGAGGCCCCCCCGCACCGCGGGCCCTGCGGACCATCAGCTACGCCACTGTCTCGTAGACGCAAACATTTATCGCAAATTATTAAAAACCGCAAATATATTTCGAAATTAATTCTCGAGACCAATGATGATTCTTTCCATGACATTATTCACCAAGTTCCGAAGCCTATACGTAACCCTAAACGCTATTGAGTAAAAAGAGGAGCAATGAATGGTGGGACAACATAATGAAACCCTCTAACGACGACGTCGACTGGCATGAAAATTTTAGAATGAGAAAACCAACATTCGATAAACTTGTAGAAATGGTAAAGCCGTACCTAGAACCGAATCCTAGATGGGTCAGAAAACCCGTCCCTATTGATAAGCAAGTTGCAATTGCCCTATACTCTTTAGGGAGATGCGCTGAATACCGCGTTATTGGAAATCAATTCGGGGTACATAAATGTTCAGTTCATAAATTCATATACCGATTTTGTAACGCTATCGTTGACCATATTATGAAGGATATTATTGTTTTCCCTAATGAAGAAGAAGTGCTAGAAATTTCGCGAGGTTTTGAAATTAAAGGACACATTCCCCAGATTATCGGCGCCATCGATGGAACACATATTCCAATATTACCACCTGGCGAGGGTTATCGCGATTTTATTAATAGAAAAGGGTGGGCATCTTGTATATTACAAGCTATCGTTAACAACAAATTTATGTAAGTTTTAAATTTTGATTTCCAGTTAAAAAATACTCTTTTAAGTAAGAATTATAAGTACTTTTTGAAACAATTTACAGGTTTCGAGACATCAGTTGTAAAGTTCCTGGAAGTGCACACGATTCAGAATTCACATATTTACTGAAATTCTAATACCATTATCCCCAAGGTATGATAATTAATTATTGAAGGGAAAGGTTATAAACTTAATAAAAACTACCATTGCGCAAACGTTATGTTAGAACCCTACTTTCAAACTGACTAATAGGTCTTTATATAAATTTATGTGTTCTTATTGTTTCCGGAGAAAACGTTGCCTTCCACAGTACTACGAGTAGACCGAGAGCCCGTGTCCCGGAATTTACCTCATCGAGTACATGAACTAAAATTCGCCAGAAAATTTTCTAAAATCGAGTCAGTTAATTTGGGCACAATTCCAATTTCTCCTTTTCATTACTTCGGCAATTTACATCTAAAATGATGGTCGGTTTTTGTACAATCTGATGACGAAGGACGAGATCCCTCGATTGATACCACACTCGATGGAGTGCAATTTGGTAAGGAAATCTGATCCGCCCCCTAAATAGCTCGAGTTTAGAACATTTTACTGGTGATTTGTTTTTCAAGAACTCGATGAGGTAAATTTCGGGACACGGGCTCTCAGTCTAGAGCGGTGACGTTGAAGGCAACGTTTCCTCCTGATTCCCGAAATAAGAAGGCCACGTTGATATTTGAAAGACCTATTGTATTCGCTTAAAACCCTCTCAAGGTGATTCTATTTCGTAAAGGGATATTCATGTTTTTCGTTTTAACCGGGTCGGTCAAGCTTCCAATATAGCGCTTCCGCCTTTGGGTTCAAATATTTTTGTTGCCATCTAGTGTTTTTTCCTTGGGTCTTTCATAAAGAAAGACTTGGGGTTTTACTACCTTTTTCGTAATTCACTTGAAAGCGATGTGTAGTCTAATTATCTCTTGTATAATAAACTATTAATTAGAATTGTAGTTTTATGAAAGAACATTAAAGTATCTTTATATTAATTAGGGCACCAAAACTGTAGAAGGTGTTGACGTTCCGTTTTTAGTTTTGGGAGATCCTGCGTACCCACTGTTACCTTGGCTCTTGAAAGGCTACACCGTGACGTCAAATATTTCGCCAGAAAAAGAATCGTTTATTGTATATTTGAGTTCTTCAAGAATTTGCTTGGAAATTGCATTTGGTAGACTGAAATCGAGATGGAGACGATTGTGCAAAAGGAGTGAAATTAATTATAAATTCATGCCAAAAGTTGTCGCGACATGTTGCGTTCTTCATAACATTTGCGAAAGAGCCAAGGAAAGTGTTAATCAGTCGTGGAGAGATGCCGTCAATGAAACCAACCGCCAATATCCCCAATCAAGGCCTACGGAAGATTTTACCCAACCCGCAGAAAATGCCACTAATATCAGAGACGCGTTATGCAAACATATGGCCCAATTCAAACTATTGAAAACAATAAGACCATTTAATTAAGACTTGATTTGAGAAAAAATGTCCTTTAATTAAAGAAATTATTAAATTGTCAGACAATTCCTGTTAATTATTTATTTAGAGGGGCGGGTAGCTGGATACACGGAATTATACAGTTGAGAGAAGAACGAATTATTATCGCTCCTGGGTTGATTAGTTAGAGGGTGATTTCTGTACCTGGGAGGGGGAGAGTGGACGGTCGAAACATGGTGCAAATATGGGATATTAAGTGGTACATTTTGATTATAAGTGTAATCAAAAGTAGTGCGAGGTAACAACGTTGAGTTGGTATGGGCAATAGGAGGGGCAGTAGAGGGAGTAGCGGGTGGGTTAGCAGGGAATATATTAGAAAACGAATTTTGGGAGTCGTTTGAAAATTGGGTAACAAGCTTATCGACAGCGTCACTAAACGATTGAGCCATGGATTCGGATAACGTTTTCAAATCGCTATTCTGTTTTTCGGCCATCTTCTCTTCCCACTTTCTCTGTTCTTCCAGTTATAGCGTTTGCCATTCGTGATTTAACTTCAAAATTTCAATCGCGTTCTTCTTTTGTTTATCCAAGTGTCGCGATGACACATGACTCAATGTCTCTTCGTAATGGCGCTTACGATTCGGCCTGGAATCTAAGAAACTGTTTTATTGCAATTGATCAAGGTTCTAAATAACTAACTTATAACAGAAATTAATAAATCCCTTCGAGAGTAGTACCGTTTTGTTTTTTAAACACGTCAGCCAATGAGAAACGCTCGGTTTTTACGAACTGACGCGGGATGAAGGGGTTTATTATAAACTTCTGGTAATAAGAATATTGATACAAAAAATTGAATATACACACTTGAGCCTATAACATTTGATCTGGATATAGGAGAGGTTATTTCTTCGGCGCTAGTACTTGGCCTAGGAGAAGAGTCGTTTGTGGCACGGCATTCGCCCTTTTCCTCGTCTTCCTTCGAAGCAATTTCCTCAGGTTCTTCGTTATTGTCATCTAAAGAACACATATATTAATTAATGTTTGAACAACATTCAACGAAAACGTATTAAACAAGCAATTATATTTGTTTGGATAAGACTTTGATTTTAATGGTGTTAGGCAGTTCAGTGGCGTAGCCAGGATTTGGTTTCGGAGGGGGCACACAATGTACAAAACAATTAAACAAAGTGTACATACAACCATTCGTTTCGGGGGGGGGGGGGGGGACGTGCCCCTATGCTTCCTCGCTGGCTACGCTACTGAGCCAGTTTCAGCAAAAGTTCCCCAAACGCGAACGTCTAGGCTTCCACCGTGCTTTTTCGGTGACGTGTAAGCGCCTAGAAAATGTACTATGGAAGCCTAGACGTTCGCGTTGAAGAAAATTATGATGAAATTATAGACTGAATTCTCAAGCCGAAATAACAAAATTAAAAAATAGTTACCTTGAGCAACGTTCTGATCCTCGATAGAATCTACACCAGACTCTTCCATAGTCGAAATTGGGCGATCACCAAGAACGCGGTGCATCTCGTTATAAAATTTCACCTTTATGCATCCGCTACCCGAATACTTCCCGGTTCGTTTTGCTTTATAATATTGGGACTTAAGCTCAAAAGTACGATCAACATCCGAAATTTCATTGAACTTAATCGCGACTTCTTTAAACACATTACTATTTCTATGATGCTTTCCATCTAAACTCTCTAAAACCTTTTCACCTGCAATTAGCTATAAGTGTCATTATCCGACCACTGTACTTTTTTCTGTTTGTCCTCCACGAGGGGCTGATCACTCCGCGTAATCGGTGTACAGAGCCGTACCTTTGACTGTACTAATGGGATTACGCGTAATCTTTGTATTCCCTGCCTTTGGCAGTGCTAATCTAAGCGTAATCCGGTGTACAGACTTTCTAAGAGTGGTTAGCCCCTCGGTCCTCCATACCGAACGGCGAGCTTGTAAATTAACTTTTTTTTTTTTTTTTGAGATACACAAACATCGGTGTCGACCCGAGGCCTTAGACACCAGAACACACACAATAACTGATTAATCAGGGTGAGATATGTGTAACGGCCACGCCAACGGGGGGATACGTGGGGACAGGGGTGGGGACACCCGTGGCGGAAGTATCCCGACCACCCGTTGGGGGATTGGTAGTCGTCCTCACACGGCCTTCCACAAACTCTGCCTCCCGGACGCCTGGGATTACAGGAGTGAGCCTTGTAAATGAACTAAGGTGAGAATTTTAACCTATAAAGATGACCAAAAACGTAACGGGAAAACCCCTACTTTCATTGTATTGTAATCTGGTTTTTCTGAGCAAATACGGGTAAAAAATCCGACCTACCGAAACACGGGTTTTCTCGCGCCGCATGTGTTTTCATTGTAGATAGTTCGGATTTCCAAAATCCGTGCTACAAAAAAACGGATTTTCTCCCCCATGTAAACGCAGTGAGTGTTAATCAGTTTAAACTAGTCTCGAGGTTTAGTTTTACTTTTAGATTCGAAAAAATTAGGCGAAAATACCGCTTTATTTAAATTCGCCAACAATATATTAGACTAATCTTGGAATGAAAACTTTTACTATTTTTTGCGGAAATTTTTCCGACTTACAACACTAAAGCACTATATAAACAGTGACCTCACGTCTTAGCTCTCGGAAATATTACTTCTTGGCGATTTCCTTGGAGGATGATTTATTAAAGCGTCTCACAGTGGGGTATTTAGGTCTAAAAGTTGGCCAAAATTATTCCAGTCATTTTTTCTTTATAAAATGCTTTGAATAGGTATTTAATGAACTACAAGATTAGGTAATCAAACTGGTATGGTCTTAAAAAAAAATAATATTTAATATTTTTAATTAATATTTAAATATTGTTTTACAGTGCTAGAGAAAAATATTAAAATAAATCAGATGGCGCAAAAAAGCGCAGCTAATTATAATTTAGCTGCAAACTAGAAGCCCTATTTAACATATTGGTAAAACAAAATGAGATTGAAAGCCTTTGGAAGTCTAACATTTTCAAGTGAATATTCCTGAAATATCGCAAAAAAACACAAAAAACGAAACCCAACTTCAAGGTCGCATAAGTATACATTGAAAAGTCCAGGGCCGGTGTTAGGGGGGGGGGGGGTAAGCGGGGCAAAAGTACCCCGGGCCCGGGCCTCCGAAAGGGGCCCGCCAGAACGGGTGCCTAACTAAAATTTTCTGACTATTTCCAAGAAACCAAATTTTGGAGTAAAAATTACCTGGGGCCCGAAAATCCTAGCGCCGGCCCTGGAAAAGTCATAGAAGCCCCAAAAAATACATTAATATGAAGTTCTTATCTTGTTCGACAGCTTCCATAATGAAACAGTTGAAAAAAATTTGTTGACGCGAAAAAACCCGAAAACCAACGTGGAGTGCGTGGTTTTGAAATCCAAGAAGTAAAATGTTTCAATAACTTTCGTGAACTTTCGTCTGCTACTAGCTGACTAAAATTTGTGTTTGAAAAAAATATTTGTGTTAAGATGTAGTCTCGTATATAGACTACTAAAGGGAAAACGATTATACAATTTGGACAATTTAAAAATTTTTTAATTTTGACCAGATATTGTGACAGAACACTCCACTGCTTTTTCCAATAGACGCGTCTATTGGAAAAAGCATGGGTGACGTAATCTACGTCATGCTGCCAAGTTTTTAGTTTTGTATAAAATAATTTAAACCGTGGAGGTATAGCCGAAATAGCTCAGTTGGGAGAGCGTTAGACTGAAGATCTAAAGGTCCCTGGTTCGATCCCGGGTTTCGGCAGAAGAAAACTTTTTGGACGGTAAAGAAATAGGATTTTATTTTTGTGTGCGTTAATTTTCATTACGCAAAATATTAATTATTACCCAATTTTGTGTTAAATAGATGTATAAATATGAAATTATAAAACTACTTTTCTTAATAAAATTGTTTCCTTATTTTGAAACCAGATGTCGCATACGCCGCAGTGGGAACATTTAACGAGAATCTCTCCGGACGGATGGAAAAACCGCGAATTTCGAAAGGCTTACTCCGTTTATTTCGAATGTTCAAGGTTACTTTTCATTAATCTTGGAACCATGGGCTGGGTATTGTCAGTCATTTACTGTGTCAATTTACTTATGGTATAAGTAATATAATAAATAAGTATACAAATTGGGTGAACGGATAACTGGTCGGAGATTTCATCAACTCTATTGGCTATTTACATTTAAGATCAAGGCTTACAATTTTTTTAAATTTATTTCGAACATAAAATGGATTGTAAAACCCGAATTTTAAAGGTAAAGGTTTTCAAATTTGAGATGTAAACGCGTTTTGCGTCGATGTTATGGATTTGTTAATCCTTCTACTAATTCGTCCTTGGAGAAGAAAGGAGTTAGTAAGAAAAAATGCATACACAATAATGCAGCCTACAAGTGTCATACTTACGTAGATATTTTACTTATGCTTATAGTAACTTGTAATGTTATGAAACTGTTATCAAAATTTGTCAGTTTCAATAACATTACCGCCATCTATGCGCGTGTCAAAAGTTTGCTGTACATCTGCAGCTTAAAATAACTTTGCACTATTGAAACTGGCGAAATTTTTTCAAATCAATTCAGCTTTCTGGCACACCACGTGACGCAATATTATTAAAAACAACCTGTTATAAACGGTTCAAAAAGTATTATTTTTCCTTTACAAACGATATTGGTAACGCGTTCTAGCTCATTGCGCAGGCGCGGGGAAATGCATGCTATTTTCCGCCCCCTTTAATTCTCATTCATATTGCTGTCCCCCCGATGTTTCTGGCCCTCCCGACCAGCAGCCCTTGTAAATCTCCCCGCGAAAGCTCGCGCGCCACAAATCGCACAAACGTCGTCGAGTACGTTCGCGTGGTTAACCGCTCCGGCTTCCGGATCCGACAAACGCGTCGATAAAAAAAACAACAGAGGGAACAGACGAACAATTTATTTTTTCGCCACCTCCGACAGCTTAAAAGCGACTCCTATTTTACCGTTTCGCGGTAAATTGAATTTTTTTACGGTGTAAGCTTTACCATCACCAACAGTCACTCTGGGTACCTGCGTAACGACGAGCGTCGCGCCAATGCCGGTCGTCAACACGGAGTGGGGCTACGAGGAACACAACGGTACTGTTGCATTTTTTGCGTCTTTTTGTTGTTAACTACGTTTAGACCTATTTAACGGTTTAGTTTTGCGTGGGGAAATGTTTTTAAAAGGCATATTTTTGAAATCGGACGATGCAACGAGCGTCTGCCTATTTATGGGGGCTCTTTTTGGAAGAGGCACGGATGCTCTGGGATTGTTAGAGGCTGCGTGGAACCGATCGATCCGACTTTTCTTGAAAGACCCTGACCGCTCGTTCGCGCTGGGTCGAAGGATAGCCCCCTGTTACGAGGATTTTACGTCTTTTTCTCTTCATGAAGTTCGAAAATTGGTTCGATTTTAGGCCTAAATTGGGATTGATTTTATTAGGAACGAAACGAAAGCTTAACCCTCGGCCAACCTGATAGCCTTTATCTAACGGAATTAAGGGGAATTGACCTTTTTTGGGGGAGGGTTTGTTTGTAAATTTCTTTCTCCGAGAGCTGGTCAGAAGCAACAAGGAAAAGCCGGGTTTCTTTCAGAAAACACTATTATCCACACTTCAACCTTTTTTTTCGCTTTCAACCAGTAGGGCCATAAAACTGTTTTTCGTTTTTTAATCTAAAATATAGTTTTTTATCTGTTGTGAAAAAAGCACTACACCTTATTCCAAACCCGGGTAAATCCAGTCACGCGGATTTTGTTAAGTTTATTGATGATATAGCAATAAAGTACCGTTTATAAAGCCAAAATAGTTTCGTAATTATAATTTTTTTTATACAATTTTAAAAGGTTCGCCTAGAATATTTTATAATTTAAATATATTTTCTCAACTTCTTTTTTTAAATATTGCGTATAACACCAAAAAGCTTAAAAAGTTCGATTTCTTAATCATTTTGCAAAAGAATTGATTAATATATTTTTATTTTTTAAATATTACTTTTTCTATAAAATTAATTTATTGAAATATTGTAAATATTGTCAAAATAGTTTCAGAATTATCGATTTCTTACTATTTGGCAATATTTTCAACAAATGATTATTTTTTTAAATTTTATAAATATTGCTAATTTTCTAAATTTAATTTATTGAAATATTGTCAAAATAGTTTCAGAATTATCGATTACTTAGTATTTTACAATTCTTTTATGAAATAATTAAGAAATCGATAATTCTGAAACTATTTTGACAATATTTCAATAAATTAAATTTGGGAAATTAGCAATATTTATAAAATTTAAAAAAGTTGTATTTTAAAATTCTTGTAAGAAATTATTATTACTTTTTAATTTTATAAATTTAATTTATTGAAATACCTGGTTTTGGAAGTAAGGTAACCTATTAAAACGTTAATTTCGGTTGTTTGATAATTGTATGAATCATAAGCAAATATTGATACTGGTAAGATTAGTGCGGTCGATATTTTGATCTGGTTAAATAATAACGGGCGTTATCTTGATTGTGATTAGTGTTGTAATTGAAACCTGTGGGGCGAGGTCCTTTGAACGGTTATGTCGCAAACGCGTTATTCTAAATTCGTAACGCGATATTTCGTAAACGTTGATTTTTCTTTTGGCGTAACCGAACTTGATTTTAAAACGCCTCTTCGCCTTGAAAATTTCCCTTTCAATATCAAGAAACTGGGTCTTTTCGTTTAGAGCTACAGAGATTAATCACGTGTGTAATGCAACGCGTAGGAAGAACTTACGACGCAGGTAAATGTCACCTGAATACTGAAAGCATTCTATTATTCGTAATGATTTTCTGGTGATTACCATTGATTTAAGAGTTGTGGATTTTTTATTAAAAAAAGTCAAAAATTAATTTTATTTAAATCGAATTTTGGTTTTTATTTTTATAGATTTTTAAATTGGTTTTTAAACACTGCCTTTTCTTCCTTAAAAAATGTATTGATAATTTCTATTAATTTTAAAAACAAAAGTATTTTTAAGTAAATAAACATTTTTCAGTTTACATAGGGCCACGTATCGGCCAATAGGTGAAGCTCCTAATTTACTGGATTTTCGTCTGCTAAGCACGCGCTTTGTTTAATAAATAATAAATTATTACTTACTTAATTTTTTATTTAATATCCACGAATAAATCACGTACTCATGAATAATCTCAATAATCTAATTGACCATTTCTTCCACTATAAGTTGCTAGGGTTAATTGGCGCTAGTTACTTTAAAAAAAACCTCGTAGCGCGTGATAGAAGACAATTTTTTAATTTCGATCTTTTAACAAAACATTTAGAGGAAAGCCTTTAGAAGTTAAATTTTCAGGTTTTTAATTATACTAGATGGAGCTAGCTTTTTAATCTAAAAAAATAACTTAACCCTACTTTATTCAACGATTTCGAAAAAATAAACATAAAAAATTCGACGGTTTTTAAATAATTAAAACCTTTAACGATTTTTTTAAAATATACAAACAAAACGCTACCATAGAGCAAAAGTCAAGCAAGTCTGAAAACCCTTAATTAAGAAAAACCAGTTTAAGTTCGAAATCTAGCATAATAACAATGAAAATTGATAAAAAATAGTGAAAATATGTATTGAAAATTTTGTACTGAGTCATCATAATTAAAAAACACTCAAGGATTCTTATTTTGAATTTCTTTCAATAGTCACGTATCTCGACTTCCTTGACTTTTGCTCTCAGGTAGCGAAAAGTGAAACAAAAAAATTTACATACCAAGAGAAAATATTACTTTATTTGAAACGGTTATTAAATATTTAAAAAAATTAGGGTTCAGACTGTTCGCGCCATCTAGTAAGAATTCGAATATTAAAAAAAGTGAGAGGTACTTCACCCTCGTCATATTTGTATCGGTCTATCGTCTCTCAATCTTTTCAAACTGATGTCCAAAACATTTTCCGACTACGTTTCTAGAGATGGTGGAAACGGAATTACGACAACTTTATGCAAATTTTCGACTAAGTGCAGAATAAAATGCGAGGTCACGTTGTACAGCTATAGGTTTATAACGACTTAGATATTTAAATCGGTTTCTTTGTTAAGCTTTTTTCGAAGAATTCTCGAAGATGGTATATATCCAAAATTATATGGTTCTTTCCCATTCCGTAGCCTTCGCTATAATTTAAGTTCCCGATTTTTCGTGCTCGGATGAAAATTATGGGTTAATATTATTCGGGTTTTGTTAGAGTTCCCGGCCGTATGAAGCAATTTATAGCTCCGCTTAAAACCCCCTTTCTTATACATCGCCATTAGCAATCGGCCTCGCTTTGAAATGGTCTATTTATTCATAAATTCTGAGTTCAAACTTGGACCAAGAAAAAACGGATGACACACTCGCGTTTCCGAATGGTAAACGGTCTTAAGCCCCCTCTGGTGACAGAGGTGTTAAATATATCTCCTCGTGTGTCACGTGATTTCTTTGTGCAGAGTTAAGATTTTGTTGGTGAGATGGAAACAGTTTCTAGTTTATAAGTAATTATTAATTTTATTTAGTAATAATATTAATTTAATATTTATAATATTTTATTTAGTAATGATAATATTAATTTAATATTTATAATATTAAATCAATATTTTAATTTATATAGTATGAATAATATTCATTTAATATTCATAATATTCATAATATTAAATCAATATTTTAATTTATATAGTATGAATAATATAAATTTAATATTTATAATATAAATTTAATATTTTAATTTATATAGTATGAATAATATAAATTTAATATTTATAATATAAATTTAATATTTTAATTTATATAGTATGAATAATATTAATTTAATATTTATAATATTAAATCAATATTTTAATTTATATAGTATGAATAATATTAATTTAATATTTATAATATTAAATCAATATTTTAATTTATATAGTATGAATAATATTAATTTAATATTTATAATATTAAATCAATATTTTAATTTATATAGTATGAATAATATTAATTTAATATTTATAATATTAAATCAATATTTTAATTTATATAGTATGAATAATATTAATTTAATATTTATAATATTAAATCAATATTTCAATTTATATAGTATGAATAATATTAATTTAATATTTATAATATTAAATCAATATTTTAATTTATATAGTATGAATAATATTAATTTAATATTTATAATATTAAATCAATATTTTAATTTATATAGTATGAATAATATTAATTTAATATTTATAATATTAAATCAATATTTTAATTTATATAGTATGAATAATATTAATTTAATATTTATAATATTAATTAATTAATATTAATCATATTTAATTTTATTTAGTAATAATAATTACTAAATTATTGTGATTAGCGTTTTCGCCTCGCAGCAAGAGAAGCCGGCCAGCCGGGTTCGATCCCAGCTTGTGATACTGGGCGTTGAATTTGCCACCTATCTAGGCTAAGCCTATAAAATTTTAATTGTAATTAAAAAAGAGACAGTCGGAAATCGAACTGCAGCATTATTTCACTACATATTCCCAACATCAAAGTTTACACATTTGCATATATAATCGTGATCGGGTAAATTAAAATGCTCGTAAATATTATCACAATTAATTTAACCATTAAAGTCTTCATTTCAAACCCCTCGGGCTTAATGTTTTTCTACCTTTATTAATTTTAATAGAACTAAATTTTGGTCTTTCAATGGCACTGTTACAATTACTGTGCCTATGCCTAATAGAATATAGAGCAAGATTAACGATGTATGGAAATTATTCCCCACACGGGCCACACCTGTTTTAGTTAAGAGGTTTTTCCCTGGTAGGCCCAAGTTTTCCAAATTTTTCATTGGTCATTGTCAATTTCTATAGGCCTCACAGATAAGTAGATAGTGGTCAGCCTGTCAGGGGAGCTCTAGCTCAGTGGGGAGAGCTGAAATAGTGGCCGTCAGTATACACTACACAGATGCCTCAAAGAGTAAAATAATTCTACTTTCCATTTAATTCTAGAAATTTTCCCTCTTTTTACACAGCTAACAGTACAATTTGAGGGAGTCCCGTGGACTCTTTACCCCCTTCTAAAGACATTTTTATAGGAGTCCCGTGATTTTTCAGGGGTTTTCCCCCAAATTATTCGGTTACCCTTTTCACAAAAACTTGTAGAGGTTAACGGTAATAGTTAGTGTAGGGAGCGGTTGGCTCGCGTGGCATGAAGGACTTTCCACCACCCTCCTACGTATTGTAACCCAGCCACCTGTATTAAAGGCATTATAAGTCGCTAGATGACTAAGGCCTAAGGTGGTGCCTTGGGTATTAGCCTAGCTGATTATTATTAATAATATTAAACCAAATTACATGTTTTTAAGGTTTATAGCGTAGTTTTCTTTGAGTGGACTATAGTTGCCGAAATCAGCCACCACAACGCTGGCGTTGCTTTAAGCTAACTTAGCTTGCGATTAATTCATAACTGAGCAAAAAAAATCAGAATGTAAATATTAATAATATCAGAAGTATATATTACATTCTGACGTGAGAAGTATCCTAATTGGCCGTAAAAATGTAACGCAATCTTTAGGTAGTTTTCAACGTGTACTATTTACCAGATATCCAAACCGCGTAAGCATAAAGCATGGTGGAAAACATTACACTTCGCTTGTTGCAGCCTACTTCCAGGGGCTAGTAGACCACACTTTGAAGCTCTCTGGCGCTCTTTTCACTCATCGTAGGAAAATGGGGAAAAAACAGGCATACTTCTCAACTCATCCCCTACAACTCCTTAAAATTTTCCATAACCTTTTGAAACACCCTGTATTTTTAATAACTATAATTACCCATAGTAACACTATTTTTCCTATATATTCCTTTATCTTGATATATGTGGCAATCAAACTTTAAAGTTTGAAAACAATTAGTTCAGTTATCACGCTACACAGATTTTAAACAAAGAATTTTCCACCGTACCAAATTCCCTAAAAACCATGGAATTCACTTCATAAGTATTTGAAACCTATAGTTTCCTGTAAATTTAATTACAGTATCTTCAGTATAAAATCTATTTAAAATTTCTTAGTTTTCCTCTAAGATATTTTCATTTAAAATACTGGATATACGACACATTTCTGATCAAGTGAAATACGTAATAATGGACAACTGAAAAAATTATTTAAAATCGCAAATTTTTAAAAATAAAAATGCAATGCTATAAAATAATTAAAAGAAACATTTCCTCCAACTTATGGTATTCTTCCGAAATTATTTGAATCGGTAATAATAAAAAGAGTTAAGTAGCGGAAGGATCCAACGCGAATAGAAACATCTACAGCTGCTCTTGTCGGTATTCAAATTTGGATGAAAATCTTTTCTTCGTGTTACCACTATTTTCCAGAATAAAATAAATTACTGGAACTAGTTTATCAGATGCGTTTGCGCAAGTTATTGTAATTTTCCAGCTAAGAATTTTAGTTTTTAATTTTAAAACAGGAAAACCGGTGTCTGGCGGTTTTCCATCGAAATTCATTTGCAATTCAAAGATAAAATTATTATTGTTTTGACGTTACATAATGTACAGGCGTGGCTAACATTTAATAAATTAAACTATTGAAATGATTTACTGTATTGGCACCATCTTAGGTCCAATAGAGCGTTCTATAAAATCGGCCCAAAACCGTCCAAACTTTTCATTCAGACTATAGAGCTAGTTCAGCAGGACTAACACTTGTTGAGGTTAACGGTAATAGTTAGTGTAGGGAGCTGTTGGCTCGCGTGGCATGAAGATCTTGCCACCACCCTCCTACGAATTGTAACCCGGCCACCTGAATTAAAGGCTTTAAAAGTCGCTGGATTACTTGGGTCTAGGGTGGTGCCTTGGGTATTAGCCTAGCTGATTATTATTATTATTATTATTATTATTAACAACGTTTGTTATTCTTTGGTTTAAGAGAATTCTGCTCATGTCCTGCCTTTATATGAATATTTTAGGAGTTGTAGGAGGCACCCTAGGTGTTGAAGTATGTTTGGGGTTAAGGATATTTTCATGAGGATTTGGGACTAGTATTTTGCTTATTTGCCATCATACATTTATTACAAAAATCATTTAAAATAAGAAAAACGGTGCGGAAAGCCGGAAATTAGTGAAGCCTAGGCTAGCAACTATGCTACTCCTAAAATTTTTTTTTTTTTTATTCGTTTGTAACGTGTGGGACAATTCAGTCCTCTCGTCCATCTGATTAATCAGGGCGAGATATGTGTAACGGCCACGCCAACGGGGGGATACGTGGGGACAGGGGTGGGGACACCCGTGGCAGAAGTATTCCGACCACCCGTTGGGGGATTGGTGGTCGTCCTCACACGGCCATCCACAAACTCTGCCTCCCGGACGCCTGGGATTACAGGAGTGAGCCACTACTCCCGGCACTCCTAAAAATTGACTGCACTCAATTTCTTACGGGTTTGCCAGATAAATATTTTTCTCTAACACGAAAAACCGGCCAAACCTTCACCTCCTCCGAACTCCAAAGGGGGAAAGCACACCACACCGATTTTATAGAACGCTCTATTAAGTCATCTAGTGACTTTTAATACCATTAATTCGGGTGGTCGGGTTACAATACGTAGGAGGGTCTCTCGGTTGTTCAAAAAGATTTTTTTTCGAAATGCAAAATACTCCATAACTCAAAATGTTAAATGCCAAATACTTTCCCATAACTCAAAATGCAAAATTTAAATGTAATATTAAAATTAATATTCAATTAAAATTAACTAAAATTTAATTTTAATTTTATTCAATTCAAATTTATCTAAATTGAACAACCTGGACACTTTAAAGAGAATATAACCTGCAAAGCAATCCTTATGGAAGACTCCTTCAATTTATCAAATTACCCTGTACAGTGGCGCCAAAAATTTCTAAAGCCAAAGGCAAGAGCGGTCAGAGCTGCAAACGTCGGTGTTCCACACCAAATACCGGAGGTTATATTCCCTTTAATAGATATATAAAACGATTGTTAGCACTGGTCGAAGCTATGGCGACATTAGTTCCGCCATTATTATACTTAGTCCACTCGGCCTGGGAATAATAAGAAATTTACCTAGTCCAAAGGCCTTTAATATTAAAATATTGACGTGTGCCTAATTACTTTCGTTGTTGCTTCGTAATTACCTACAGGAACGTTCTACCTGTGCGTGATAAAGAGCTACAGGTTTCCAACATGTATATTACATACATTGCATTAAAAATGAACTTGCTCTCATTTTATATTTAACATTTCATCGACATGAAAACTCTACAAAAGGCAAGGGTGGTTTTCGTCAGAGTAGCTTTGACTGACCTAAATTTAGTCCCCATCTCGATTCCCCCTCTTGAAATATTACATAGCAGCAAAAGAATGATAATAAATTGCACTTGAAATACTTAGCCTTTTAGGTATTAAAGGGAATATAAAGTGTTTTTTTAACTTAAGGATAGCAGGTCTCCCACCAGGTCCCTAAAATACCTGAAGTCCCTCTAATAATAAGTTACACTTGAAATATTCGGCCTTTTTGGTATTAAAGGGTGGATAAACGTATTTGACATTACTGTCGTTAGATTTAACATAGCGTTTAGAGCAAAAAAAATAGTAAATCGAGATACGTTACTTTTGAAATTCTAAATAGGATTTAAATCTCGATTTTAATCAATGATTTTTTTCAAAAAAAATTGTTGATTTAAATCAATTTTTATATAGTATTTTTGAAAAAGAAAAACCTGGCCAATTGCTATAATTTAGGTTTAAATATAATCTTTCTTGTACTTCCCCCTAATATTGCATTGGATTCTACCTGTGGGTGGAGATTCTGCCGAATTTGTTTTGTAAAGTACCAAAATAGGTTTTAAAAAATAAAAACTTCTATATGATTATTAGCTTAAATTTAATAAATTCATTATACATATAGATTAAGTCTTTAAAAATTAAAACATAGTGGTTTCAGGTAAAATTATGATACTTAAATATATAAAACTTTGAAATTTTAATTAAAATAAAAAAATAAAAAAAATCAATAAAAATCTGATTTAAATAAAAAAAATCGATTTATTTGTTTTTTTTTAAAAAATCAAAAATTTGCCAACCCTGGTTTCTACTCCCTTTAAAGGCTCAACAAGTGCCTATCATTAATTCCCCTCCTATCAAGAGCAAGGCTTCCGATTGCCATAACGAATTCCAAAATCGCTTGATTGTCCCGCACGTACAATTGCCGTCGTTCTCTCGAGACCCCAACCCCCGGGGGAAGATCTCTCCCAGATATTATTTATTACTATCTTTTTACTTATTACGAATTTACGATAGATGTATCGATTTGTCTGCCAATTATATTATTTACAATAGGCTATTGTCAGTATTTATCTTCTATATATCGATGAAATTTGGTCTGTATGGTTTAATTTTAGGCCTTTGTCTTTTTTGAATTGATTGAAGTTGGCAGACCTTTCACGCTATGCAGATATACTTGTATTGATTGGCTTAGGCCGTTTTTGGAAATAGTTAATAGTTCGTACTCGTGTACGTCATACGCGCTAATGTAAAAGTCTACGGTTCAGTTACTGTGGAGCCATCTGTAGGGGACGTTCATAAATTACGTAACGAAAATAAATCGTCCTGGAGGGCAGTTATTTATATTTAGATTCTAGGTGGATTATTTTCGCCTGTTCTCGGACTAAAAGTGTACTCTTTTCAGGGTTAGCAAGAACCAACCGGACTGGTTAAAACCACTTTTTTTATTAAAATAATATTGGGAAATTAATTAGAAATATTGAAAATTTTAAATACTATTTATTTCAAATAAAAAATGCAGAATATAATATTCTAAACGTTACTAAAACTTAACCTTCACTTTTTGTCGTCTGCTACGTCGTCTTACGAAGTAATGACGGTTAGATATAAGCAATTTGGGGATCTTATAATTCATATTGCACGTGAAAATACGCCGCCATGTTAGGGTATAAAAGCGGGTAAATAAGCCTGCTATACCTCACAATGTAAAGTTACTGTCAAGCCCAAAAACTTTATTTTGAAATCGGTCAATTTGAAAAAAGTACGCAAGAAAATCCACGACTTTTGACGGGCTGCGTTGTCCTTGTGTTGTGTTTGTTGCTCCTAGATAGCAGCGATCCAGTTTTCATTGAGGGTCAAAACTGGTATTCGAATTGACTTCAAGTTAATTATGGGAATATAACCTCAACGGATTCTTTATAGAAGACCGCTAACAATTTGAGCAAGAATTCACTAACGCCAAATAATTTAGCGACCAATATTGAAAGTGTTGATGTGATTATGCCCTTTAATCTGGGTTTTAAGCTGGATTGTTGACAGTTGCTTTTAATGTTGAGATGATTTTAGGGTGGTTCAGAATCCCCCCCTCACACTCTAAGAGTACAGGACTCCCAGAGGTCCTACAATTCCTATAAAATCCTATATTTTCCAAAACGTCCTATATAACATATATTTTTAGCAAAATCCCCCACAACTCCTATAAAATCCTATAACTTTTATATTTTGCCAATTTCAAATCCCGCCACTCAGTTAAATTAATAGCTTTAGCTAAAGGATAAATTCCTATACAAAGTCATTCTAGTCTATACTTTGGTTATTGTTAACATGGTTAGTTACTAGTATACATTTGTGATAAAATGGTTAAATAGTTAATATTTTCTCAAGAAAAAATCAAAGATTTATTTAACTAAATATAGATTTCGTTTTTAAATGTATAAAGTTAGTAAATGAAATAGCATACATACTACTATAAAATCCTATAATTTCGAAAAAAGTCTTATAAAGTCCTATAAAATTCTATAATTTAGAAAAATAGTCTTATAAATTCATATTTTTATAAATATAATCCTTTTTTTCCTATAAAAATGTTGAATATTGGAGTGGGTGCCCTGCTGAGTAAGCTAATTTGAATCTGCACAGTATCTCATGGGTCCCTTAAACCACGGACTTTGAATTCAAAATCCGTGCTGGAACTGACGTCTTTCCCTAAATATAAATAAATGCATTCTTGAATCAATTTGTCGATACTCTGTCGTAACAAAGAGTAATAATTGAAAAGACCCCCACCCCCAAAACATTACGCAACAAATACCCTAACTTCGCTCAATTCCGAGGGGTCAGACAGTCTCAGATAATCTGTACACCGAGTTTGTGCATTTAGCACTGTTAAAGGTACATATTTTCCAGAGTTCGCGAGTTACAATTAGCACTGTCAAAGGTACGGCAGTGTACACCGATTTCGCAGAGTGTCTTACCCCTCGCTCAATTATAATAGTGTCGTAAATCTTAAAAAAATTAAATTACATTCAAAGTTAAACCTATTTTCTAAACAATTGTTTTATCTCTAGCAAACTAGGCATTTCTCTAAATATCTAGAGCTCGCTCAATGCGTCTCAATATCTAGAGCTCGCTCAATGCGTCTCAATATCTAGAGCTCGCTCAATGCGTCTCAATATCTAGAGCTCGCTCAATGCGTCTCAATATCTAGAGCTCGCTCAATGCGTCTCAATATCTAGAGCTCGCTCAATGCGTCTCAATATCTAGAGCTCGCTCAATGCGTCTCAATATCTAGAGCTCGCTCAATGCGTCTCAATATCTAGAGCTCGCTCAATGCGTCTCAATATCTAGAGCTCGCTCAATGCCTCTCAATATCTAGAGCTCGCTCAATGCCTCTCAATATCTAGAGCTCGCTCAATGCCTCTCAATATCTAGAGCTCGCTCAATGCCTCTCAATATCTAGAGCTCGCTCAATGCCTCTCAATATCTAGAGCTCGCTCAATGCCTCTCAATACCTTTATCACAAAAAATCTCTTAACTTAGAAAATAATTAAACCTTACAGAAAATCTTCAGTGGGAGATATTGCTGTTGTGTATAGAAATCAAATCTTGTCAAGTTACGAGTCCTAAATAATAAATCGCTCCAAAATGTGCGAATATTAATGAGCCTCCGTTGCTTTGACAATCGCAAACCCGAGTGGAAATACCTATGCCATCTCTAAACAAAATTTTATTTCCTTTGATTCGCCACGTTAATTTTTATTTTTGTCCCATCTCATTGTGATGATAATGACGATTTCGCCAAAACGGGGTGAAAACGCCAATCGGACATTTAATTTACAACTCAAACGTCGAACAATGAAAAGGATGATTTCTAACAATACAAAAAAAATAATGAAATAATAGAACCATAATTTGTGCCGCCAAATAGTTTTCACTCAACAACGCCTTTTGTCAATATTCTCTGTGGGGCAAAAAGATAATAGAAATATGAAAATATAAAAAATATATTCTTGGCTTATTTTTATTTGTTATTGTTCCCGAACGTTTGGAGAGGAAGATTTTGAGTACGACCTTCAAGGTATATCAACCCACTACCTATATTCGTTCTAGCAGAAGCGTATAATTTTTTTTTGCGTGGGAAGTTTCCATCGTATTACTAATAAATATCGGAAATTTAGAATATTTCTTAAGAAGGAAGTTTCATGAATCGGAATCGGAAATTTAGAATATTTCTTAAGAAGGAAGTTTCATGAATCGGAATCGGAAATTTAGAATATTTCTTAAGAAGGAAGTTTCATGAATCGGAATCGGAAATTTTTAATATTTCTTACGGTAGGAAGTTTCATGAATTGGAATCGGAAATTTAGAATATTTCTTACGAAAGAAGTTTCATGAATTGGAATCGGAAATTTAGGATATTTCTTAAGAAGGAAGCTTCATGAATCAGAATTGGTAATTTAGAATATTTCTTACGGTAGGAAGTTTCATGAATCGGAATCGGAAATTTTGAATATTTCTTAAGAAGGAAGTTTCATGAATCGGAATCGGAAATTTAGAATATTTCTTAAGAAGGAAGTTTCATGAATCGGAATCGGAAATTTAGAATATTTCTTACGGTAGGAAGTTTCATGAATTGGAATCGGAAATTTAGAATATTTCTTACGAAAGAAGTTTCATGAATTGGAATCGGAAATTTAGGATATTTCTTAAGAAGGAAGCTTCATGAATCAGAATTGGTAATTTAGAATATTTCTTACGGTAGGAAGTTTCATGAATCGGAATCGGAAATTTTGAATATTTCTTAAGAAGGAAGTTTCATGAATCGGAATCGGAAATTTAGAATATTTCTTACGGTAGGAAGTTTCTTGAATCGGAATCGGAAATGTAGAATATTTCTTAAGAAGAAAGTTCGTTGCGGTGGTAACGCCTTTAGGTCGGCCATGACGTTAAAACGCCCACGATAGTCACGTGATTATTTCGCGGGGATCTTGCGGTGTTTTGCCACGTGATCTGTGACGTGGAGTAATGTTGTGACCGCCGTTTTAGGGCCGGGCTTACCTACGACGTGTGATCGGCGCTTCGATCATCATCATTTCTTTAAAGGCGGGTTCTCGTGGAAGTTTTTAGCGTGTAAAACTTGGGCATGAGGTAGAAATAGTTCAAAAGCGAGTGGATGGGGGCTTCAGCGCGCAAATTAAAAATATCTCATAAATAATAAAATTTGGTTCCATAAAAATTGTAAATGGAGAAAAAAAGGAGAAACAATTAGGTGTTAGGTCGAAGATAATATTGTGTAAACGATGTTGGAAAAACGTATATTTTAGTACGCTTGTAATATAGGCTGAGGAAGGACCACGGTCCGAAAGCTCCCGAAGATAAATAAATATTATTTTATCAAACAACTCCCATCTAGTAGCAGATTTTTTATCATTTTTACTAAGTAAAAACTATCTAAATAATTTAGATTACACGCTACAATTAGCTACCATGAAGACCCGGCTTTACGACGGAAGATAAATCTGCCTTCCAACTCGCTAAGAAACATGTTTCAATTTTTATGCCATATAAGTATACTTCCTTGATAAGAAATATATAATATACTTCTGGTTATACATTCGTAAAAATCCAACGCGAGACTCAATGGGTTCATAAATAACTCGGGTGACAGATTCCGTCGCGATGTGCCAGGAATATTAATTGTGATAAACTTTATTATCTTCGAAATAATAGGCTACCTTTAAATGTATTATACAGTTTATTTCATTTTGTACTTGTATCTTAGCCCCCGAAATAGTGTACACATATACATTATTATATCAATAATGTTGTAACCAATATGGTATTTATTAATTCTTAAAGGGAGTATAAACTAAATAAAAATAACTGTCTGCTAAATAACGTGGCCTTCTACCATATACACAAAGAGAGCTAGTGAATTCGTTCATAGGTTTGACTGCACTAGGTGGTTTCTTTTCGCTTGTCCCGGGATTTCGGAGTAGGGTAAGAAGAGTAACAATATGACGTCATTTTACTTTGATTCTGTGCAGGCAAATAGAGTAATATCGGCGTGACGTATGTCGACGTCACCCATGCTTTTTCTTATAGATAAAAAACTGCCCTCAAAATGGCGGCCATGGCCCAAAGCTACAGAGCGATACTACTCTACTGTTTGAGTCGGAGTTAAAACGGCTGCCTGTTACTCTTCAGCAGATAAATTCTGGCTAGCAGACGACAAAATCCTATTTACTCTTTACACCTCCTTTTCAGAAGGAGTAAAAAGAGTAGCCCTAATACTCCGGAACAAGCGAATAGTTTCTAGGGCGGAGTAATTATCATCCCCGGAACAGACGAATAAAACGTTTTAGGGTAAAAAAGGACACTTTAAGTCCGAGAACAGGCGAAAAGAAAGCGCCTTGAATATCAAGAACAAGTTGGGAAGCAAATTTATGAAAAGGTTTATTAGCGTCAGTTAAACCTGGTGACAGAGATCTAAAATTTGTTGAGCCACCTAAGATATTGAAGTCCGTACTCTCTGTAAAGACAAATACTTTTCCCCCGGCACCATCGTGGGCCTCACTCGCGTCCAAAGACTTACATTTCAGGGAAACAATGAGATCAATTCAATTAATTTATTTAGTGTTATAGATTACATCGTGGTACATATTTTGTTTTTAAGGGCCAAGTCATCATGCGACTTATACCGGGCTGATTCCAATTTTTTAGGGGAAGGAGTTTACCCCTATATTTTTTAATTGTTTCTATTTTTTCCGATTTTTCAAAAACTGTACCTATAAATCCCTATATTTTTAAAAATTGTCATTAGATAGCTACTAAAACGCTTAATAACTTAAAAAAAATTATGTATAGTATATACCTTCGTGGTTGCTGTAAACAGCGTTATGTCATTCTTATGGAATCGGATTTAAAAAAAAAACACAATTTTTTTTCTATTTTGATTTTTAAATACGTTTTAAGTAAATATTGAAGCAATATTAAATAAAAATTTTTATTAATTATTTGACTTTTGTTACAATGGTTCTTATGAAGATGTTCCTATAATCCTATTTTCAAGAGATTTTTACTCATAAATCAGGGTTCGAATTTATAAAACCCACCCAAAAAAACCCACGGGTTATTTTGGGTTGGACCCACCTTAAAAAACCCACAATAAAGCCCACTTAAAAAAACCCACCTTAAATAGTTTCAAAAATGACGAAAAAAGTTTAAATTTATTGTTTAATAATTAAACTATATTAAACTATATTAAAGTATTTAAAAAATTAAACTTTAATTCTTTAAATTCTATAATAATACAAAAATATTGCTTTTTTATAAAACGTATTTACACAAAATACATTACCAGTGTTTTGGTAAACACTAATCTAACAGTAGCAAGTTAACAGTGTTAACTAAACAGTAAGTTTTAAACTTCTGCAACTTTCAATAAATATTTAGCAGAACATGGAGCAGACGATACTTTACGTCTACGAAAGATAAGAATAAGAGCGATAAATAAGTAGTGCTAAATTGAAAATAAAAAATAAAAATGAAGTAAATCATCGATTTAGGGTATCATTTTAGGTAAAAAAAACAAAAAAAGCCCAATGGGCTGGGTGTTTTTAAAAAAACCCGGGTTTTTTTAAACCCTGTCATAAATGCCTATATTTTCTGTGTTAAATAATAAAGGACTATAATTCCTATAATTTAAAAAAATAATCGCTGGATTCCTCCATATAAAGACTCGAAAACTTACGTATTTCCATATTTAAATTAACGTGCATTTTTTCCTTGCAAGCTTTATCGAACAGTTCGCGAATTACTATGCCATCGTTATTCACATTTAAAATTTTCGCAGAAACAAATTTGAAATTTTTAAAACGTGATAATAAATATTTAAATCTTACTCACAGTCTCTTACTTTGACAAGTCTACGAGCGCGCGCTACAATCGCCAGAGGAATATTGGTTTTTCTAGCGCTCATGCAAATCGCTCGTGCGAAGAATATACTAATAAAGCTGGCTCTTGTGACGTAGGTGCAACATTTTAACAAGTTGGGCAAGACCACTTTTTATTTTATAAAATCAACTATTCGTGTGATAAAAGGATAAAAGCATAATTTGATACAAATAGAACACTCAAAACTAAGGCACAGATCATTATTACCCCTTTACTAAATAATAAATAATAATTATTATTTTGAATTTTTAATAATTAAAAATTTATTTATTTTAACTTAGTGTGTGGGACGACGTTTAAATTCTTTAAAATCGGTTAAGCATGCTTTCACTTTGACTGCTATCGAAAACATTTACAGTTACAATAGAATTTTAACACGTTTTAGAAATATTTGGTAAACCCGGGTACACGACGAAAAAAAAACGTTTAACCAATACTAAACCCATACTTTGTATGGCTGTTGAACATGGTCTAAAGAGAAACATTGGGTTTCGTGTACGGTGCTTTACTCTAAATGCGTATTCGATTTTGCCTATAATATAGAAGGATTAGCAAAATTTCAATTTAGACCAGTATTTAGTTACCATTGCTAAAACGCACGTCGCTAGAAAAGGAACAATATTCCATAATTGTATCTCGATTTGTTGAGCGGGAAAATCGTAATATTCAGTATTTTTATTTAAACGCTAGTGCTATTATAAAACGTGTCACATTAGCTAGACATAAATATGGCGTCGTTCTAAAAGGTTCGAACTCCGAAGTATAAACGATAAAATAAAACCGTGGATAATGATCACGTGACTCTGGACGTTGTTGTTCAAACTTCTAGAGCGCTCGGCTTAAACTTTCTAATATAAACAACACCCAAAAATTAACTAATAAATACGTATAAACGCTCCGAAATGTTAATTTCCGTTTCGCAGTTAATTTGTTCTGTTTAAAATTGGTCGCCATTTCCTTTACGCACCCGCCGCGCCACGCAGCGGAAAACGAACTAACTAGATTTAACCTGCGGCGCGCGCTTCGGATCGGTTGCCATGGCGCCGGACGGGAATCAGACGACGCAGCTGTCGCTCTAGCCTCAATAAATCTCAACTTCGAAATTTAATTACAAAATAACCGTTTAACATTTTTCAACGCTGTTTCCGTTTTTCGATAAAATATTCAACCGCCTTTTCTTCAAATATAAAACTTTACGCTTGACTTTATAGAACATGGCTCATTTGTGAAAAACTTTAGGTTTTTATCAAAAATTTATTCACTGAAAGCACAGACCACCTACCCCAAGAAGGACTTGTAACTAGGAACAACAAATACAAGGAGAACGCAGCTAGCCTTTAAACACGCTAACGCAGTGTTGTGTACAAATTTCATTGGACGAGCCCTTAAGCTGAACGTTTTACGGAAAGGGGGAATACAATTTCTGAATTTTCCCCTTCCAACGGCAGCAGGCGCTAAACCGTCTAGCCAATGAAAACTGTACGCAAGAAAATGCACGACTTTTGACGGGTGGCGTTCTCCGTGTGTGGGTTGCTGTGTTTGTTGCACCTACCTTGCAACATCCTCAAAAAAAGGTGTCTCAAAAGTGATGCGGCTTCTTTTACAGCAAACAAAAAAATAGCGCGTGAAAATTCTTTCTTTTACGAAATTAAAATAAAAAGACGTGCGCGAGCTAGCTTCCACTATACACTTTCGAGACAAAAAAAAACAACCAGACTAAACAAAATTCATATTTTCAAATCATTTAATTTTAATTCGGCTGACTAGGCATAAGTCCTCCCCCCCCCCCCCGCCCTTGGTTTAATTCTCCTTGACTCGGTTTGTCGTTAGTTCCGAGAAATGCCGCTAGAGCGCACATTTAACTATTGTTGGCTGCCAAAATTCTTCCGCAAACCGTCCCTACGTTTTGTTTAGTCCATGGGGAGGCGATCAGGAGGCATCACATGGTCGAACTTTGTGGGTAAAGTTTATTTTGGTAAAGTTTATTTTGGTAACAAACAAACGGTAAGAAAATTATATTCACCAGGCTTTAAAATTGCAAGAAAGTTTACTAATTACCAACGACTTCCACTATGTTTAAAAATCAAACTTTTAGAGATTTTATTAAAGAAAATAATTCATAAAAATTGGTGGTATTTTAAGTTTGTGTACTACTTTTAACAGGTAAAAACAAATAAAGCATAGTTAAAGAGTATAATTTCATAAGCATCATAGACTAAGTTATCAAACTTATTTTTTTATATTCTCAACGACCTCTATTTCCACTGTGAAACTTAATTCGGACATAAGTATTATATTCTGATAGTTATGTTAACTGAACTCTGACTAAAAAATTGAAAAAGCGAAAATAGACTAGAAGTTTAAAACACCTTTTTAGCTTAGCTTAGTCAAGTGGCCCCTAAGGTTCGTAGGTAACCTTTCCTGTATAAGTCACGAATGATTATGGCCAACTTCGATAGCGGAAGCGCCTGGTCTAAGTTGGCCCTAGCATGACGTATTTCCTGGAACTTCTTAACAAGTGCGTGAAGACCAAAATTTTTGAGTGCATATTTTCTGTTGGCTGTAAAAAAATCCTCATACACTTTTGAGACACCTTTTTTCGAGGTTGATGTAAGTCCTTCTGAGGGTAGGTGGTCTGTGGTTGGAAGATGTCAAACACCGTGCTGATTTGATGTTTTCAGGACGAAGGAGCTTGCTTTTAGAGCTTGAGCTATAAAAAGCCTTTCAACATACTCATTATCCCTAAGTAGAAATAAATACATTTTACTTGGTATACAATAACCCAAATTCCAAAAAAAAAAACGGTAAAGGGAGTTCGAACTAAATAAAAAGGATTTAGCAGCACGCGTGACTTGTTCTTAACGTAGCTAGCGCCAATCATCCCTAGCTTCTGTTAAACCTGGTGGCAGAAATTCTAAATCCATAAATATGGATGTTTATAGGAAAATATTAGTGTAAATATGAAACAAGATACTACATTTAAGTTGATATCCGATCGCTTTTAACCATGCAAAAAGCGGCTTGGAAATTGTGATTATACAGGGTGTTTCAAAAGGTTATGCAAAAATTTTAAGGAGTTGTAGAGGGTGAGTTGAGATGTATGCCTGTTTTTGTACCATTTTCCTACGATGAGTGAAAAGAGCGCCAGTGAGCTTCAAAGTGAGGCCTACTTGCCCCTGGAAGTAGGCTGCAACAAGCGAAAAACCAAGCAGCGGGGAAATGCGAACATTAAGGTTTGGGTTCGTGTGATAGGTTAAAAAGGACTTTGTAAACAAATCGAGGTAACCAGCGTTTAAAAGTAAGCTTAAACAGTATTTAAAGTCCCTGCTGCTTCGTTTTGCGCTTGTAGCAGCCTACTTCCAGGGGCTAGTAGCCCACACTTTGAAGCTCTCTGGCGCTCTTTTACCTCATCGAGGGAAAATGAGGGAAAAAGCGACATACTTCTCAACTCACTCCCAATAACTCTTTAAATTTTTGCATAACCTTTTGAAACACCCTGTATAGATTGTTCTACACGTTAAGTATAGGTCGTTGCTAAACGCACAAATGCGTAGCGTTTTCATAACAAAATATCCGAGCTAAAGCCGCCGGCGTACGGGTATACGCTGAGACCTTGGGAAGTTATTTTCACACCTGCGGATTTATTCGACGTACACTTTGATATCGCTATATATGCTGCGCGGAGTAGTTTTCACTGGCCTTAACCCGACAAATGAGTGCTCGCTTTGCGTTGTTGCCGCTTACCGCTGCGGTATTTTGACAATTTCTTTGCCTTGTTTTTCCGCAACGTTAAAAGGAGTAGAAACTAAATTGAAAAATCGTCCTCTACGAAATTTTGTTAACGTAAAACTTGCATATTTCCGCCACCAGGTTTACCAGAACCTAGGGATGATTGGCGCTCGTTACGTCCAAAATAAATGGTAGTACGTATTAGGAGACGCTATTTCGAGTTAGGGAAATCAGAAAATAATTAGAATTTTAAGAATTCATAAAAAGTCGGAGAATTAAATTTTTTTTTAATTTAAAAAAAACTATAGTTTTGTCACAAATTTTGTTAATTTTGTAGTTCCTTAAAAGTTCTGTAAACTTTTTAAACGTTGCAGTAAAATGTTTTTTTTTCTGTTAACAGTAGTGTATATGATAAAAATCATTGCAAAAGTCGGTTCAGTACACTGTCATACCTTTTTTTAAAATTTTTAATTAAAAAAGTTTGCAAGAGCATATCCGAATGTTTATTTTCATTTTACTTGATACATATTTTCTATCACCAATCGAATATCGTTGTTTTGTTATTTGTTTACACTCGTAACCCCCTGTCTAAATAAGTTATGATCTAGCTTCTGAAGTCTGGGGTACTGCCGTGAATCAAATATTATCATTAAGTATATAGTTAATCGATAGTTTTCTTATTTTTAAATGTTTTTCTGAAAATATTTTTTTAACATAGTTATCGGCCAATATCGGCTGAACTATATTAGAAAAGTAGGCCGATATATCGGTGCATCCCTAATTTCTGATAAAAGCGAAATATATAATTAAAAATTGTGACAGAAACGTTAATAATAACATTAATATTAAATTAAAAAAACCCATAAAATGACCTACAAAAAAACATGTCAATAATTTATTAAAAAGTAATTAGTAAATAACAATTTATAAATGATTAAAAAAAATTGAAAATAGGTTTTATTTTTTTTTGTATGGCTAGGCTTCAAACTTACAAATAAGCATTGGCGAACGAAATATTCCTGTTTGTGAAAAATTCCTTATTAAATATATTTTCAAAGTTATTTATAAATGATAAATAGCCGAAACAATTGTCACAAAATTGTGGAAATTTATTAAGTGAAACTAAAGCCTCCCCCTTTGTAAAAACTCCTGCCGCGTTCGTTAGCGAATTTTCCGCTCTCGGTGGCGTTACGCGCGGTGGAAACTAGACTTTGGATGTTTTTCTATGACTTCTCCTCATTTGGAAAGAAAGTGACCAACAAGAATTTCTGGGTTTTGCGTGTCTCCGGTCGTCCTTGACCCGTTTAAAGAAGAGTTCGTTCCGGCCCATTGCCCATCTTTTTTTGTATTCCTCATTTTCTTCGATGTTGAGCGCGTCAAAATTGCTAATCGCCGAAGCGTTCGTTTCTACTTTTGTATTTCGCCACTATAGCGAGGACTGGATTACATACGTATTCTCGCCCACCTTTTAATGCCTTTTTTCCTAAGCCATCCAAACGAAACATACAGTAACTACTATCATTTGAATAGATGTGGGGCTCGTTCGTCACGTGTAATTCTCTATGCGAATTTATTGTTGTTTCGGGTTCTCTGATTATTTGGTATGCCATTTTCTTTATATAAGGTGGGGTGGCGAACAGAGGTACTATATTAGTTGCGCTAAGGGAGATATGAAATTTTTCCCGAAGGTCGTACAAGCTTATCGTGTCGCCATCTATTGAGGAAAACTAACCAAAGAAAAAAATAAGAAATTACCTACAAATGAAAGACTATATAATATAAATTTGCGATCTTCCAACATATGCTCAAGCTGTTCTTATGATAAGGTGCAGTCTGTGGATCATCTTCTTTTCACTTGTGAGAGTGGTAAAAAAATTCGACCTAGGCTCCTGGGTTCTCTAGTCACCGGCAAATATGATACAAATACAAATGGTGTAAAAAAATCAGTTCAGCATGGAGACCTGGCGATTATTAACGATCTTTGTGACATTTTTAAAGTGGCGAAAATCAATTAATGTTAAGTTCCTACCTTTGTTTTGCCTAGTTTTTTAATTGGCTGTCATTAGATTTCGTCTGTTGTCAGTTTTTTCTATTTTCGTTTGTTATTTTGTAGCTGGTACTTTTTTTTTGTTTTTTAATTTTTCCTCTTCTTTGTTCTGGTGCTAAGACCTTTTATGTAATTTTGGAGTGTGTGGTGCGAAGACCCCGCGGTCATAGGCACCAAATATATATCTTTCTTATTTTGAAAAAAAAAAGATAAGAAATTACTGTTTTTTAACCTGCTTTGGTTTAATTTGCTTTGGTGTAATTTGCAAAACAATTCATAAAGTTTAAAAATTCACTCGTCTTTTAGGCTATAAACTATATAAATTACTAGGTTACGCGTCCACTTGTCTCATAATTTGTCGGTGGAAAATAAATGGTTTAACTCTCTGCCACGGAGGCGCTAGCGTAGAGTAGGGAGAAAACGGGGGTAAACACTACGGAGTTATACCATTGGCGAGGAATAGAGTTTCATCATGGGGGTTTCATATCAGCGCTTAGAACTTATTTATGTTACCGAGAACTTTCGAGTGCTACATCCAGACTCGTTAACATGATTTATTACCCAAGCTCCTCGTTCAAGCTATAGTGGAGTGGCACTTAGCACTTCGACTCTCAGCAAGAGGAGCCGGGTTCGATCCCAGCTTGTGGCACTTAGCGAAAACTCGGAACCACTCCTTCCGCGTTGAGTTTACGAGTTATCTCCCAGCTGGTTGAAGGGGTTTCCCCCCGAGCTCTTCTGTTCCCCCTTTTCATAAAAACTTGCTGAGGTTAACGGTAATAGCAAAAGTGACACAAGCCCCAAAAGTGTGTCAGTTCCAGCGCCGCCGAGTGAGTCGTTTTAGAAAGTTGTCTACGACAGTTTAACGTTAAAAGGAACCACCTATGGGCTGCATTTCTAACTAATTTATTTAATTTAGTTTTTCACTCGAAGATCTATTTGGTCCGAGTTTCGTGTCTTTTTAGCCACGTTCACACTTACCCCTTAAATCGCTTCGTTTAGATAACTAAAGCTGGTTTCACACTCGACGGAAAATATGCCGTAAAGACGATAATAAACGCCGAGCTGAAAATGGATTCCTATTCAATATACCGCTAACGTTCAACTTTACGCTGCTAATTTTCCGTCGAGTGTGAAACCAGCTTTATTTTCAAAACCAACGTAAGAAATCACTTCGTGTTGGTTCGGGAAGCAACTCGTCCAAGTCGGTTCGCTTAGAATCGCTTTCAGAACGACAAGGCGGGCAAGTAAAATTGCTCGTAATTTCCAAAATTATGGGAATAAAATTCTAAATAATGTCAAATAATATTACAGTATGTATAGTAAACATGATTAACTAATTGTTTTGGGATACATTTTAGTATTTTCAAAATTCTAGATTTCTAGTCATAATTTGAAATGGCGTTAAGCCTTGGCTATAAGCGAACCGGGGTGAAGAGATTTCGCACGTGTGAACCAAGAATTATCGTCGGCGGTCAAACCTGGCATTCAAACTGACCTAAACTGGGTCTTAGGCTCTAGTGTGAACGTGGCTTTTGGTCGCTCGAAGACTTATCGGTACGAGCTATTAGTAAGTTTTTAAATTTCTTCAAATTTGTTTAGCGTTTAGCTTTTTTATCCCTTTTCTTTATGGACTTATCTACTTATTCGCTAATTCCTTCTTCTACGGCAGGATAAGTATTCCAAGTAGAGGCATGGATTCCTGTAGTTGGCTATGCACAGTGAAAATCTCTAGTAACCTTGGGCTATGTAGCCCTATTGTGAGAATAGAGTAATGGCACTGTGACGTTCTAGTACGTCACCCATGCTTTTTCCTATAGATAAAAAATTAGCGACCAAAATGGCGGCCATGGCCCAAGCTTAGGAGTGCTACTACTCTATAGCTCTCAGTAAATATTTTAAAAGGCGCAAAGTTAAGAGTTGACCCACTTTTTTCTTTTATGTTGCTTTTGGTAATAGTAAGTGTAGGGAGCTTTTTGCTAGAAGAGCTTGCCACCACCCTCGTCCGCAATTTAAGTCGGCCACCTGATTTAAAATCATTGAAATTGCTAGATTTAGCTATAGGATAAATTCCAATACCAAGTCTTTCTAGTCTATACTTTTGTTATTGTTAACATGGTTAGCTACTAGTATATTCTTGTGATAAAATGGTTAAATAGTTTGTATTTTTTAAGTGAAAATCAAAGATTTATTTCACTAACTATAGATTTTGGTTTTAAACGTAGAAAGTAAATTAAATAGCATATATAGTCCAGTCCTATAAAATCCTATAATTTGAAAAAAAAAATAGTCCTAGAGTAGTTTCAGTTCGTAGCTTTGGCTACGGCCGCCATTTTGTGCGGGATATTTTCACTATGGGAAAAAAGCATAGGTGACGTCGTGTCACGTGATGCTGAAATCACTGTATAAAGTCCTATAACACTTGGCATTCAGAAGATATAAAAAAATTATGAAAAAAGATTTATAAAACGTAAACTATATGAAACATCATTATGAACTTATGAGACAACATTATAAACTTGAGTCGTCAAATAGACCTTTCAAACTATGTTCTGCCGGGAAGTAACCGTTAGGCGCTGGAAAAATCGAAGTTGTGTGTAGCTGATGACGTCACTAATTCATCTTCTCAAACTTACAACTTTCATAATGGAAACCGAAAACTGTACGCGTTTGCGAAGTCAATAGACAAGTTAAGGCTGCGCTAGAAAACGCGTGGCGGGAACGTGTAGCCGTAGCTTTTATGTGCGCAAACTGCTTAGCTTACACGTTCGCGGTAAGCGTTTTCTAACGCGTGCTTAATCTGACTATTGATTTGTTTGTGTTGAAAAGGCGGTTACTCGAGGACAGGTCGGTCATTCTGTTTATTCAAATCCTGTACACTTTCAGGAATCCATACTTCTACTGGGAATGCTTATCGCGGCAGATTTTCGTCTCTATGTTGCTGACGGTTTTTGTGACGTCACTATGTGAACTTAACAAACAACAACGTGAGAGGGGAGCGCGCGCAGAGGGGATTTTTTCTCTCGTAGGCGGGGCCAAAGCCGTCAGAGTAATCTTACCATACGCGATACGGCAGGATAAGCATTCCAAGTAGAAGTATGGATTCCTGACTCAATCCATTACCGGCTGAAAATGACGAAATCCCATTGAGGAAAATTGGGAACTCTTGAAATCCCATTGAGGAAAATTGGGAACTCTTGAAATCCCATTGAGGAAAATTGGGAACTCTTGAAATCCCATTGAGGAAAATTGGGAACTCTTGAAATCCCATTGAGAAAATTGGGAACTCTTGAAATCCCATTGAGGAAAATTGGGAACTCTTGAAATCCCATTGAGGAAAATTGGGAACTCTTGAAATCCCATTGAGGAAAATTGGGAACTCTTGAAATCCCATTGAGGAAAATTGGGAACTCTTGAAATCCCATTGAGGAAAATTGGGAACTCTTGAAATCCCATTGAGAAAATTGGGAACTCTTGAAATCCCATTGAGAAAATTGGGAACTCTTGAAATCCCATTGAGGAAAATTGGGAACTCTTGAAATCCCATTGAGGAAAATTGGGAACTCTTGAAATCCCATTGAGGAAAATTGGGAACTCTTGAAATCCCATTGAGGAAAATTGGGAACTCTTGAAATCCCATTGAGAAAATTGGGAACTCTTGAAATCCCATTGAGAAAATTGGGAACTCTTGAAATCCCATTGAGAAAATTGGGAACTCTTGAAATCCCATTGAGGAAAATTGGGAACTCTTGAAATCCCATTGAGGAAAATTGGGAACTCTTGAAATCCCATTGAGAAAATTGGGAACTCTTGAAATCCCATTGAGAAAATTGGGAACTCTTGAAATCCCATTGAGGAAAATTGGGAACTCTTGAAATCCCATTGAGGAAAATTGGGAACTCTTGAAATCCCATTGAGAAAATTGGGAACTCTTGAAATCCCATTGAGGAAAATTGGGAACTCTTGAAATCCCATTGAGGAAAATTGGGAACTCTTGAAATCCCATTGAGAAAATTTGGAAATCTCGAAATCCCATTGAGGAAATTGGGAAATCTCGAAATTCTTTTGAAAAATGGCTGAATTTTGAATTTCATAAAAATTTAAAAAAAAACACACTCTTTTAAATAAATGCACAAAGCTCTTGACAATAATGTATTTTTTCAACTTAGGGAAAATGACCATATTGGAATGACCCGCGGCCATCATGGTCGAATTTTCTCCTCGTACGAGAGCCGTGTTTCGAGGTGGACAATAGTGGGAAATTCTTGACTGCCCCAAACTGAATTTAGTGACCAATCTGGCCAAAAGTGGCCAGTAAATATTTTTATCACAGGAAATTATAAAATAATATTATAAAAATATTTTAACACAGAAATTTAAGATTTGGGATACTTAAGGCAAATCTATATGCATAGGAATGGTCAGATTCTGATTAACATTAGAATAGTCTGTTATTTTTTTAATAATTAATTCTAACATTGTAAGTTCGGTGGAATCTAAGACATTTTTACCAGAAACTTCTTAAAAATTTATTTCCAATTACTTTTTTTAGCTTTGAAATGCAATTTTTCTTTATTAGCCACTATTTGCCACTTTTTGACAATTTTCCGCTATTTGCCACTTTTTGACAATTTTCCGCTATTTGCCACTTTTTGACAATTTTCCGCTATTTGCCACTTTTTGACAATTTTCCGCTATTTGCCACTTTTTGACAATTTTCCGCTATTTGCCACTTTTTGACAATTTTCCGCTATTTGCCACTTTTTGACAATTTTCCGCTATTTGCCACTTTTTGACAATTTTCCGCTATTTGCCACTTTTTGACAATTTTCCGCTATTTGCCACTTTTTGACAATTTTCCGCTATTTGCCACTTTTTGACAATTTTCCGCTATTTGCCACTTTTTGACAATTTTCCGCTATTTGCCACTTTTTGACAATTTTCCGCTATTTGCCACTTTTTGACAATTTTCCGCTATTTGCCACTTTTTGACAATTTTCCGCTATTTGCCACTGGCCTCGACTTTTCTCCAAAAAGGTGGCTTTTTAGTAACATCCAATTATTTGGGGGGGGGGGGACTAACTGCTATAGTGTGAGCGGTACCAGGACCAACGCTAAACATGGTCTCAGCATAGTTGAAATTAATAAATTATTGATTCAAGAAAATAAAATTAATAACACTTACAAATCTTAAAGATTTGCTGATTTGAATTTTTTTTAAAGGTACAAAAAAGTAAAAAATCATCAAAAAATCGAAAATCGCTGAAAAAAATTACATACGCAAATTTTTAAACCTAAGAAATACACTCTTCTACGAAGTCGGCCATTTCATTACAGGCCTAATTTAAAATAGTACAGGCAAGGGCGCCTGCACGTGCTCATCAGCTTGAGACGTCGGGTGCACTTGACCGCGTGAAGCGCCCTTGCATGCACTTTCTGAAATCAGACCTGTAATAAAATGGCAGGCTCTCTCACAAATAAGGATATAAGAGTGTATAGGACTTCCTATAAAGTAACTTTGGCCTTATTGTTTAGATGTATCGGGCGCGTCACTCGTGACGTAGAAGTGACGTTTCACTATGATAGCTAGCATAAACTCTGTCTTATTCATCTTGTTAAAAAGTTCCAAGCGCGTCTTGATATTTTAGCGTAAACGGGCTCGAGCTATTTCGCGCGTGCTCCCTGAAATAAAAAAATGCGCGAGCCTTTTACGCTAAAATATTAAAGAGCGCGTGGAACATTTTAACAAGTTGAACAAGACACAAATTTAAATTCAACGAGTCGCCCGTTTTATAAAGATTTCTAGCCTTCAAAACTGAACTGAACTCCTACGTATCTCGTGACGAAAGCGATACATTAAACAAGTTCGGAAAGCGTAATGACTTAATAGAAAGGTTTATTTTGGGGATCTATCAAATCTCCAAATGCTGCAAAAATACTAAATCTCAGTTATGCTAAAGTGACACTGAAAAGAACATTACACGCTTTGTATAGTTGAAGTGTACATGTTTTGTTATCGCAGTTAACCCTGTAACTCTCCATTTCCGCCATTCATTTTATATCGTATTTACACGCGAAAGCTCAATTAGGCTTAAACTCCAGCTAATTTTAAATTCGTCAGCCGTGACATTCGGTAATTCAATTTATCCGGTTTCATGGACTACTTTAACTAGTCAGAATAAATTTACGGATGATGTCGAAATTGACCTTTATCGCCGGAGCTTGTAGGTGGTTCTCTTTTTAGCTCCTTTCACCCTTGCGTACTCAAAAGCAAAGACTATATAACGCTTCGCTTACTAGACAGGCGTGTTCCTAGGTAAAACCTGTTAACACCTCTGTAGCACTGTAAAAGCTGGGGTAATATTTATACCCGCGGCTAGAGGCGCCACTAGTAACACAGCTCAAGCTAGGGGAAATTTTGGGCCAGCGTCGAGATGGAGCCACAATCGGTATGCAAGTTGAGCCATAGAACACGCCTGTCTAGTAAGCGAAGCGTTATATAGTCTTTGCTCAAAAGGGGATCAGCGGATAAATATTTTTGTTTGTCAGATTAAATTTGACTAGCTATACAAAAGTCTATTAGGTTCTACAATCTTTTTATAAAAATGTTTTTCATTTTAAGGCTTGTTTTCAATTTGCAAAAGGGCAAAAACGCATCGACAATGTTCCGTTAGGTCTAACAATTTTTTTTGCGTCAACGTACGTTAGGCCAAAGATAATATAGAAGTATAATAGAACACCGTACCCTAGAATCAAATAGGGACTTGGCAGAAAGACTTAGTAATACGTCATCAATTCTTTTTCCAATTGAAACATCAGTACATCGTCAAGATTGGCCGTGGTCTTATCTTTAGTTGGTCACTGGAGCCAATTTTTTCGGAGTTCTGACGCTATTGACTAAGATTATGAGGTTTATATTATCTTTGGTTAGGCCTAACTATTTTTTACGTTGGCGTACGTTAGGCCTAACATTTTATTTTTGCGTCGGCGTCCTTTAGGCCTAGCATTTTTTTTGCGGCGGCGTCCTTTAGGCCCTTATTTCTGGCCCCGTTTTAAGTTCAAGCGGCAAGGACCACATAAAAAAATTGTATGTCCAGGTTCTGTGAATTAATATATCCTAGCGAATTGCAGAATCGGCTTTATTGTGAACCGTTGCTGTGGAAAATCGGGTGAAGGCGACCTTTAGAACTGATCATTGTGATTTGTTTCCCTCTTCATTTTCAGCCAACTCATCAAACATAATTGCGATGTACCTCTGGATGGATGGAAGCTCTTTTCGGAGCCGAGCGCTAAAATCAATTACTTACTTTTTGCCTCGGGTTAATGTATGTTGGCATCTCGCTCTAGACCTTATATCATATTCATAAAGTCATTCATATTAATTTTGACGCAGTTGCGTTGTTTAAGTAATACTAGAAGTCTATTACTACCTGCATAAGTAACATAGTCAAAGACCTTTTCGGTTGCCATGGCAAATCGAATGGGTATTGCAACGTCTCCTTTTGGGAAATTTCATATCTCATATAGGTCTACATTACGGCCGACTTTGAACAAAATCGGCAATAAACACCTCGGGTACTCTCCTGGTTAGAGTTATTATGTTACTTATGCTACCAGTATATTTAACGTAATCACACATAAGTATGCCATAAAAGCATTTTCTTTAATGAAACCTTGTTCAAGAGGTATGACATAAATTACGTCACTTCGAACTCCGTGACGAACGAAAGCTAGTGAAACGGATTTTCAAACCGGTCGGAATAGTTGATTTTATAAAATAAAGTGACCATGCCCAACTTGTTGAATTGTTACTCTTACGTCACAAGACTCGGCTTTATTTGTATATTCTTAGTACGAGCGATTTGCACGCGCACTTATAGAAAAACCTATATTCCTCTGGCAACTGTGGCGCGCCCTCGTAGACTTGTCAAAGTAAGAGATTGTGACGTAAGAGCAACATTTAAACAAGAAGGCCACAGCACTTTATGGAAATAATTATAATGTTTTTATGAAAACTTGCCTAACTTTTCCGTAGCCTTAAGTACAAAACATTGCCAATTTAAAGTACAAAACATTGCCAATTTAAAGTACAAAACATTGCCAATTTAAAGTACAAAACATTGCCAATTTAAAGTACAAAACATTGCCAATTTAAAGTACAAAACATTGCCAATTTAAAGTACAAAAATTGCCAATTTAAAGTACAAAAAATTGTCAATTTAAAGTACAAAAAATTGTCAATTTAAAGTACAAAAAATTGCCAATTTAAAGTACAAAAAATTGCCAATTTAAAGTACAAAAAATTGTCAATTTAAAGTACAAAAAATTGTCAATTTAAAGTACAAAAAATTGTCAATTTAAAGTACAAAAAATTGTCAATTTAAAGTACAAAAAATTGTCAATTTAAAGTACAAAAAATTGTCAATTTAAAGTACAAAAAATTGTCAATTTAAAGTACAAAAAATTGTCAATTTAAAGTACAAAAAATTGTCAATTTAAAGTACAAAAAATTGTCAATTTAAAGTACAAAAAATTGTCAATTTAAAGTACAAAAAATTGTCAATTTAAAGTACAAAAAATTGTCAATTTAAAGTACAAAAAATTGTCAATTTAAAGTACAAAAAATTGTCAATTTAAAGTACAAAAAATTGTCAATTTAAAGTACAAAAAATTGTCAATTTAAAGTACAAAAAATTGTCAATTTAAAGTACAAAAAATTGTCAATTTAAAGTACAAAAAATTGTCAATTTAAAGTACAAAAAATTGTCAATTTAAAGTACAAAAAATTGTCAATTTAAAGTACAAAAAATTGTCAATTTAAAGTACAAAAAATTGTCAATTTAAAGTACAAAAAATTGTCAATTTAAAGTACAAAAAATTGTCAATTTAAAGTACAAAAAATTGTCAATTTAAAGTACAAAAAATTGTCAATTTAAAGTACAAAAAATTGTCAATTTAAAGTACAAAAAATTGTCAATTTAAAGTACAAAAAATTGTCAATTTAAAGTACAAAAAATTGTCAATTTAAAGTACAAAAAATTTTCAATTTAAAGTACAAAAAATTTTCAATTTAAAGTACAAAAAATTTTCAATTTAAAGTACAAAAAATTTTCAATTTAAAGTACAAAAAATTTTCAATTTAAAGTACAAAAAATTGCCAATAGTAGTTAAATTTAATTAATTTAAAATGTAGTTTATATTACCGCCACCCACAATCATTAAATCAATTTGCGTATTTGCCATGAAAAAATACCATGTTTTTAAAAAATCAATAATATAAAAAACAAGATAAAATCGTGATCTAAATAAAAAAAATTTAGATTTCATTTAAAAAGTCAACAACCCCGCTTACTTCGTCTTTGAAATTTCGAAAGACGGGAGTAATGTACTTCTGACAATAGCTTTAGAATTCTAATCGACTTCCCTCTTTGCATATATTCAGCTACTTGAGCCGCAATTTTATCGGCTTGATCCGTATCCTTGGAAACGCCACGGTTGGCCTAAAAAGATTGGAACTTTTTGAACTTCTTAATCTTATCGAAATAAGATTTACTGTCTACGCGACTTTAACTTCAAAAAGAGTTCAGATAGTTTTTTTAATTTATTTAACAACATTTTTTAAATTCAGACAGTTCATAATTTGTATATTGTAGTATGTAAAGGAAAGCAGATATTTTGCAGGGTTATCTGTTTTAGATTAATAAGCGAAACTATAAAGTCCAGGGTGGCTGAAAAGATGGTAGTCACGTGACTTTGTGGAGAACTGCAGAGCCATCTATCCTAAGAAATACGAACTATTATTAATTTTTTTTGCTAATGGTGGTTTAAATTTTGATCGATTCGTCCAAATTATCTATTTATTATTATTTAAAACATTTTGTAATTGAAAAGTGTAAGTTAATTAGCTGTCTGCAGTATCTGGAAAGAATGATGGTTTTCTTTATTGTCGCACGGCCAACTATTTACACGAGTTACCGAATCGAAGTTGGCTGTGAAAAAGTAGTCACGTGATTTTGTTTTCCCATTTTAACAAGTTGGTTAAGACTAAATTTACTTTATAGTATCGCCTATTTAAAGGGAGTAGGAACCAAAAAACTGGTTTTAGCGCCAATCACCCCAAACATGTTTTAAATCTGGTACCAGAAATGTTAAATACGTTGATCCAACGTAAATATGGAAATTTATAGCAAATTTAAATCTAATTAGACAAAAAGAGACATAAAATTATAGTTAGACAATAAATTATAATAATACAATAATGTTACTTCCAAAAATCAACACTATTCTCAGTTGTAGGTTAAGAAATATCTAAAACATTTGGCGGAAAGATACTAGTACGAATTTCCGGTTAATCGGCGGGGGAAATTTAGAATTTCGCCTATTTTCTGTTGAATTTCTAAAGGTTCTCTACGCGTGTTATATTATTGCATTTTATTTTAAAGTGATTAATAAATATTTATTGTAAATTATTTTTAAGCTTCAGTATAGCGTATTTTTAGTAAACAATCATAAAATCGCGTGTTCATGTACGTCAACGTGGTAATCTCGGCATTAAACGTTCTATACTTACCCTGGACTCGCCAAACGGATTTTTTAGGTATGCCTCACTTAACGTGAATTATTACAATTGTTTTAAATTCTTTTAAATTCTTATAACGTAATAGTCTGTATTTTCCAAAATTATACAACGCGGGCGGGTATACTTAGAAATTCAACCGTAAACCGGTCAATTTCGAAATTCCCGCCGCCGATTTACCTTCTTGGACAACATGGGTGGTCCTAATTTCCGCACCCATCAAATCCATATCATAGAGATCTGATACAATTAAAACTTCCTCTTATGAGAATAAAAGTTAAACAAAAAAGTTTTTTATTTGTACAGTGACATTGAGAATTTGTTTGCCTAGCTTAAGTGGATACCGTGTTCAATGGAGAGGTTAAGCAATCGACCTATGAATGGGAACGTCTAAGTTTCCTAATGGCTTTACTGACGTTTCGTTAGAAATGCAGCTTAGACTGTTCCAAAAGTATATAGCTACGTTCCATAAGTATAAATAATTTAGTATTAACAAGAATCAAATTACGTAAGCGATAATTTTCTACGCAGTTGTATTGACCGAAATCGAAAGTAGCCAAAAGATAAACAGGAAATATTATACTTCAAAGGACACACTGGCATTTGAATTTAACTAACTTCTCGGGAGGTAAAATCTCAGTATATGATTGGCCAGATCCGCTAAATTTTAACTCAAAACTTTTCAAAACTAATTATACAAACTATAACTAATTATAAATCTTGACTTAGTTTTGAAATCCACCAAAAGTGTGCGGTCATTTAAAAAAGGTTTTTTTTTAGTAAAATCTTAACAAAAAATAAAAAATATAATCAGCTAGGCTAATACCCAAGGCACCACCTTAGGCCTAAGTCATCACGCGACTTTTAAAGCCAATAATTCAGGTGGCCGGGTTACGATGCGTAGGAGGGTGGTGGCAAGCCCTGCATGCCACGCGAACCAACGCTCCCTACACTTACTATTACCGTTAACCTCAAAAAAGTTTTTATGAAAGGGGAAACCGAAGAGCTCGGGGAAAACCCCTTAGACCAGTGGGGAGAGAACTTGCAAACTCAACGCAGAAGGAGTTGTTCCCAGTGCCCCAAGCAGAGGTCGAACCCGGCTCCTCTTTCTGCGAGGCGAAAGTGCTATCCACTCCGCCAACCCAACATGCGGAAGATAGTGAAAAAACACACACTTATATGAATCATAATTATAAACTTATGATTGTACGTAACTTTCTACGGATTTAGCATAACCAAAGGTTGTACTTAATTCTACGCGCGTTTGATCGATGTAAATATTTTTAGGAAATGGGATAAGTTAACTTGGCAGCTCTGCGCGAAGTTCTTGGTAAAACTTCAACAGAACTTCGCTTAAACTCTATTTATTTTATGTTGTATTCTCATAAACTTTTCCTCTGATGTTTACAGTAAACAGTATCTCTGCCGTTGCTGGTACAGCTCTTCTCAATAAGTATCATCAAAAAGTCATCTTGCTTCTAAGTCTTCCGATATCGGTAGCTCTCCACTGATAATGTAAACACACGCAGTTTATATGGCTTTTCCAAACCTTATCACTTACAAGTTAAATATTGCAGACGGGAGATTCTAAGTACTATCAGTCTGTCTCCGAGATAGACGCAAACTACCCCCATAAATGCACTTTTAATCCTGTCGTTTTTCTCTCGTGTTTGATCAAAACTGAAGGTTACGTTCGCACTACGTGATGTTTTTTATGATCGCAACTCGGCGGCCAACTTATGTCTTAAAGTTTGTCGTATATTGCCATGAACCATAAATAACGTAAGAAATCTAAGTATGACACACTATTGTTTTAATGTTAATTTTCTGACAGTGTTTTCAGCTGAATCCTTGGTTGTAGACTTGTAGTATATTTCGTTTTGGGCATGTTTTAAACAGTAGGGGGTTCTTGTTTCGTCGATTGCGGGGCCCCCTTGTTTCGTCGATTGCGGGCCCCGGATATATTGACTAAAAAATTTAATTTTAAAATTTCTAAGTCAAAATTGACTCGAGGAGGCCCCTGAAGTCGATTTGTGGGCCCCTTAGTGAAAACAAACGTAGGCTATAGCCTGTCTCGCCTACCCTTAACGCCGCCTCTGGCTCTACGCGAAACTAAACCTTGATTGCGCACTGAAAATCAGTTTGGTGGTAATTATTTAAATGGCCATACTTTTATTAAGTTACTTATGCATGAACCGAAATTCTCAGATTTATTTACTTCCTCAACGTTATCATTTCCGTTCTGTAGAAATAATAATACCATTAGCAGGCAGTGGAAAAACAATAATCAGCTAGTTCAATATAGATAATGCATTTATTTATAATTATGTTGGGTCGATTCGGGGGCATAATGGTGAAGCTGCTTGTTTCAATCACATCGGAAGACATAAGTTGTAAAGAACTAGCTGATTTGATTTTTTTAAGGGGAACGAGCTTATTCTTGAGCTAAAAATTATTCTCCCTAAGTATAATTAATAATCAATAATCAGCTAGGCTAATACCCAAGGCACCACCCTGGGCCTAATTCATCAAGCGACTTTTAAAGCCATTATTTCAGGTGGCCGGGTTACAACGCGTAGGAGGGTGCGTGGTGGCAAGCCCTGCAGCTCCCTACGCTAACTATTACCGTAAACCTCAACAAGTTTTTATGGAAGGGAAAACCGAAGAGCTCGGTGGAAAACCCCTTAAACCAGCGGGGATAGAACTTGCAAACTCAACGCGGAAGGAGTTTTATCCGAGTTTTTCACCCAGTGCCACAAGTTGGAATCGAACCCGGCTCCTCTTTCTGCGAAAGTGCTAACCACTCCGCCACCCCACCTAAATAAATACATTTAATTTAATTAATAGCCAAAGCACCACTAAATGTCTAAGGCAGTTAAGTCTCTCGCGTTGGGGCAATAGCATTTAGCCTCTGGTACCACCCTATCATAATAGGCGAAACTATAAAGTCAAAAGGGGCTGAAAAGATGGTAGTCCATGAATTTGTGGAGAACTGCAGCGCCATCTATCCGAAGAAATACGAACTATTATTCGTTTTATTTTGCTAATGGCGGTTTAAATTTGGATAATTATCTAATTATCATTATAATTTTTTAAAACATCTTGTAATAGAAAGGTGGAAGTTAATTAGCTGTCTGCAGTATCTGGAAGGAATTATTTTTTATTTTCCGTTATCGTATCGAAGTTGGTTGTGATATGGTAGGCACGTGATTTTGTTTCCCCATTTAAACAAGTTGGTTAAGACCAAATTTACTTTATGGTTTCGCCTATTGATAGCGAGGGTGTGCTTAAGAATATCCGTAGTACCTGAATCCGTTATTGCTATTATATTTAAAAAGTGTTATAACATGTTATTGTACAGAATAAAAACAGTTTGAATTGGGCCTCAACAAGTTTAAAGGGAAACCGAAGAACTCTGAGGAAAACCCCTCAATATAAACCAGGGGCGTAGGAACCGGGAGGGGCAGGGGGGGCAATGCCCCTCCCTAGAAATTTGCTGGGAGGGGCAACTAATGTTATTGCCCCCTCCAACCTTTGGTCAGTTGAAATCTTCATAAGACTCAAATTATCATTTTAAAAGCATCTACAGTTTATAGAACCTCAACTGTGTTTAAATTTCAGTCTTTTCCCGCCAATTTACATAGTAGTAACAAGTACACATGCATTCGGAGAAGCTACACTCCATTAAAAATTAAAAACCATTCTCCAGACCCCCTTTCGTTTATCTTTGCCCCCTCCAACTTCTAGAACGTTCCTACGCCCCTGATATAAACCCATTTATTTCTTGACCTAATATTTTCACATTGTAAATGTTCTGTCATTACGTAACTGATTGCAGGCTTAGCTTTCAAGCTGTACTCAAGTGTCATATGACTGTAATCGTTGTTGATAGGCTGAAGTGGCTAGCTCCCGTATAATATCTCCCTATCTTAAAATGCCTCCAGAAATATTTTACCACTTTGTTCCATGATGAAATCGCGTAGTGCGAACGTACTTTAAGCCTTGGCCATGACCGAATCTAATCTTAACTCAAACTATCAAAAAAGAAGCTTTACTGTAGATTATAAATAAGACCATGATTTTGGCGATGATGTAAATATTATATTTCCTAAGGGTTATGATTACAACCAAATTGCCGCTGTCTAGGATTACCCCTTAAGCCTCGGTTAAGCCTCGGCTTTGATAAAGTGACTCGCCGACGTGTAATTTATTAGTAACAATAATTTCCCCTGCCGTCTGTATCGTTAATTAGATGGCGTAGTAAGCGCGTGTCCGGGGAGACGTACGTGACATCCGTTTGCATCCACACGCGTCAATTGTTCCTCTTGGGCCTAACTGCAATTATAATCGGCGTTAATATTAGGTCGAAGTTCTCTCTAGGCCTTAATAACGCTACTAATTGGCCACGTTGCTGGGAGGAAAGCAATTTGTTCCTGTCGTCGTCCACGCTGAACAGCGCCTCCTGTTGGGTGTCGGCCACTTCCGAAACAAACTATAGCGAAGTTCGCGTCGATAAAACTGCCGCTGTGCCGGCCCAGAAAAACCACCCCTTTCGCCCAAACTGTTTTCCAAGTCGCCCAATTTATTATGCTTTTTCCGCTGGAGTTTCTCGTAAAAAGATTTCCCTTTTCCTCTCGGGTTTCTCGTAAAAAGATTTCCCTTTTCCTCTCGGGTTTCTCGTAAAAAATATCCCTTTTCCTCTCGGGTTTCTCGTAAAAAGATTTCCCTTTTCCTCTCGGGTTTCTCGTAAAAAGATTTCCCTTTTCCTCTCGGGTTTATCGTAAAAAGATTTCCCTTTTCCTCTCGGGTTTCTCGTAAAAAGATTTCCCTTTTCCTCTCGGGTTTCTCGTAAAAAGATTTCCCTTTTCCTCTCGGGTTTCTCGTAAAAAGATTTCCCTTTTCCTCTCGGGTTTCTCGTTAAAAAAAGTAATCTTTTTTGTCTTTCAAAAACATTGTTGTAAAACTTCACTGAATACTTTTGTTTGGGCCCCGGTTCGAAGACTTGGTCTAGGGCCCGGAAAACCGCTAACCAGGCCTTGGTTGTGACTCGGAAATCTTTTCGATTATCGTAAAAAAACGTTCACCATTCCCCTTCTTTTATAGAAACTCGGAATATTATTTCAGTTTCTAAGAAAAAATCTAGAATTTCGTAAAGAAATTCGCTATCCAGAACTGTTTAATTCCTCTAAACCCGCCCAATTAGTTCTAAAAGCCTTCCGCCTGCCATACCCGCAACTTAGTAAATATACCGTATAACTGGGCGTTTTCGGCCGAGTTTGTCTACCGTTGATAAATATTTAGCTCACGTAAGTGCCTTTCCTCACTCTTTTATTAGTAGGAGTTACCGGCGAAGTGACACTGCATTAGGGGACCATCCTCCGATATTATAGGACTCTTTTTAACAAGTTACCGTCCTCCGAAATGGCCCTGGTGGGGATACACTAACGGCGCCTGTTTGAGTGTTTTCACCGCCCCACTCCTCGCGTGCTTTGCCGGTGAGCGACTGGACTCCCCGAAGGGGCGTTTTCTCTTTTGCCTTGTTCTCCCGATTTCCGATTTCATCGACCTGAAATATTCAAATTTTAGCGATCACTTTGTACCCGTATCGAACTATCGGATGAAAAGGATTCGATACTGCGTTTACAACTAGCTATTTGGAAACGATTTCCATGTTTAGTTTAGTTAAAGCAGCTCACGCGAGCCTTAGAAAGCGCGGGTTTGACAAAGGTTAGGAAAAACTAAGTTAAGGAATTTCAAAACTTGCGTTTAAAGCGAGGCAACTTTAATAATTTTTGTAAACTGTCGGGTGAAAGTCGGGCAATTTTAAGAATTTGTAAACGTTCGGGGAAAGTCTGGGAAATGAAAATTGTGTTCAAACTTTTATGAAGGTGATTTCAAAAAGTACGTTGCAATAAATGTTTTTTAGATAAAAAGTACCTTGAAGAGTCACATTTATACTTATATATAAGCTGAAATAAATTTGATCTACTGATCAATGTAAAGTAAAAAAATTCTAATTTTTTTTTTAAATGTCCGGGAATTTTCTTAACCGATTAGAAAAAACAGTGAAATGTCGGGCAATAATATTTATATTGGCAGCTCTGAAACAATTGGGAATCTTATACATTTGTTAAAGTTGGGTAGAGGATAACGAAATATAAAGCGACCTAGTATAGTCCAATCGTGTTTTTCTTCGTCGTGTACCCTGTTTTATCATAGTGCTTTACCCGTCATAACTTCCCGCAGTATCTTGGCAACCTGTTTTGATCTCACGACGACGGGATCTAGTCAATTAGTGGGGCTCAAATGTCGTGTGACCGTGGCTTCTGTGATCGTAGTTCGAGAGGGATTTGGTGGATGTTGTCGTTTAGACAGCGCGACCTTTGAACTTAAAAAAATTGTTTTATTAAATTTCTATAGAACTGTAAACAGTAATAATAATAATAATAATAATAATAATAATAATAATAATAATAATATTAATAATCAGCTAGGCTAATACCGATCCTATTTAATTAAATATCTATAGAATATTTTTAATGCAATTGAAATCATATAGAAAATTTAGTCAAATTTCTGTAGAATCTTTATTACTGTAATTGGAATTCTATAGATAAATTACTAAAACATCGATAGAACTGTAATCGGAATACAATAGATAAATTACTAACTTATCGATACAACTATAATTGGAATTCTAAACATAAATTACCGACCTAAATTACTAAAATATCGATAAAACTGTAATCTGAATTCTATAGAAAAATATAAAATTTGCTAAAGAATCTGTAGAGTTTAGTCACCAACATGTTTTTTTTAGCGTATGGAAAAAATCGTAAACAAATAGAAATGACCAAGTATATAACACAGGTCGTGACAAACCCTTATTTTCGAACATTTTCTGCTACGCATTATTTTAAATCTACGTGAAATATTCTTCATATTCCTATTTCTGCACGCAAGCGAGCTTCGCTTCAGTTGATGCTATTGCGTTTGAACTCGCAACATTCCTTGTGTAGTCGTAGAGATAGTGTCGGTTTTCAGTGTGGACTGAGATACAAACTATAATGAGGTATCACTAGTGTCTGAAGGCCCGACTTCAAACCCAGTTACACAAGCCAATTACTTCATTTTACAGTTAAATGAACCGTTTATATCGATTCTCCACGGCTTGAAGTCTTGACGATATGATAGCTCTCAAAGATAGGTCTATTAAATTATATAAAGACGTTGTTATAAAATGACAGCCTTTTCAAACGAAGCCTATCGACAATAAGTTATCCAATTATAGTTAGCTGACCCGGTTTAAAAGCTTTCTTATGTAAGCCTCGATTTCTAAGCTTCGTCTGAAAAGGGTACCTGACTCTGTTTAGGTTTATAGTTCTTTGGATTGCATAAATTTAAATATTAAAATATTTTTAGAATATAAATATTGCTAATAAGGGTTTCTGTAAAATGCGGGAGGTCATCTGACAATGTTTTGTCTACGTCACTTAGCTGCAGTCGCGAGACCCTTCGGAATTGAAACCCGCGCGCAAAACTCGCCTGAAAGTAACATTTTATACTTCTAATTTTTATTGTTTTAATTTATAGAACACCTATGGGCTAACTAGTAAACTTGTTTTTATTAATGTTATTCGGAACTAAATTAAATTAAATTTAATCGAACATTTAGTAAGTAACCTAATATAATTATGAAAATCGTTTTCGCGATTGATACTAGATGGCGCGATACAATTTGGGAAAATGTTTCCGTTTGAGAGAGGAGCTAGTCGCACCTTCTAACTACCATAAATACGGTCTTGGTAGTTCTTGTTTCAGTTTCTACAGTCACGATAGCCATAAGTAACATAATAACAATAAGTATGACTCTTCCTATCGCTTTAATGCTAATTTTCTAACCGAACTTTTTTTCGGCACTGATACTCTCTTCAAGCTGTGACTTGGACCTAGGAGCAACAAACACAAGGAGAAAGCAGTTAGCCTTTAAACACGCTAACGAAGGGTTGTGTACGAATTTCATTGGACGAGCGTCACGAGCCTTTACGCTGAACGTTTTACGGAAAGGGGGAAGACAATTTCCGAATTTTCCCCTTCCGACGGCAGCAGGCGCTAAAGCGTTTAACCAATGAAAACTGTACACAAGAAAATCCACGACTTTTGACAGGTTGCGTTCTCCTTGTGTGGGGTGTTGTGTTTGTTGCTCCTAGCTTGGACTCGCGACTTACCGTTTTGGATGACTACTTTTTGATAAAAATTTAAGCCTAATATCGGAGAGCACGTTCTGGAGTCGCGAGGGGCTTTGGCTTTGTTTTGAAGCCCGCGTGCGAATCGCGCGTGATAAAAAAAACATGAGCTCGTGGCACCGTGAAATTTTTTTTTAATCTTTATCATTTTAGCCTAATATTCCGCCTATCTATCGGAAACCAGATATTTCGGCTTAGCGGAAGTCTCGCATATTTTAGACACTAGAGGGCTCTGTGCCGAGAAAACATCTTGGTTACGCAATAACTATGAAAATAAGTTTGGTTGTAAATCTCGTTAATTGTCATACTTATTGTTATTATGTTACTTATGCTATAGCTTAGGTACTTTTTTGGTTACGCAATAACTATGAAAATAATTTTGGTTGTAAATCTCGTTAATTGTCATACTTATTGTAATTATGTTACTTATGCTATAGCTTAGGTAATTTTTACACCTAATGACTTCTCACCGTGATTCCGTAAAAAGCTCTTGAGTAAAATATTTACGGAAAATTATTAAAGATAAATATACTTCGAAGTCACTTATTCCTCTTCTCAAACTTACAACATTCATAATGGAAACAGAAAACTGTACGCGTTTGCGAAGTCAATAGACAAGTTGAGCCTGCGCTAGAAAACGCATGGCGGGAACGTGTAGCCGTAGCTTTAATGTGCGCAAACTGCTTAGCCTACACGTTCGCGGTAAGCGTTTTCTAACGCGTGCTTAACCTGACTATTGATTTGTTTGTTTTGAAAAGGCGGTTACTCGAGGACAGGTCGGTCATTCTGTTTATTCAAATCCTGTACACTGTCAGGAATCCATACCTCTACTTGGAATGCTTATCGCGGCAGATTTTCGTCTCGATGTGGCTGACGGTTTTTTCGACGTCACTATGCTAACTTAACAAACAACAATGCGTGAGGAGAGCGCGCGCAAAGGGGATTTTTTCTCTAGTAGGCGGGGCCAAAGCCGTCATAGTAATCTTACCATACGCGATACGGCAGGATAAGCATTCCAAGTAGAAGTATGGATTCCTGACGTCGTAAAGAGGGGATTCTGAAATATAATAATGACAAATACATGTGTAAAAGTGTTATTATTCGGCAATGGTGTAGTTTTTTTGCGCCTAGTTAATAAAATTTATAATGCCTTTTTAGAAGAAAATGTCTCGCAACATTTTGTCTATTTGTTTAAAAAATCCAACAAATTTCTTCTGGGTGCATTAGTTTTTAATTAGAATGTTTTGAAACGTCACTCAAATGCGTGAGCAGACGAACTCCTAATTATATGGCTATACGCTTGACCCATTTTCTGCAAACCTCACTGGAAATCTAACGTGCGAACAAACAGATTTCCAAACGCTAAGAACCGCAGCGAGATCGAAACGAGGCAAAACGTTTCCGAGGGTACGTGTGAACGTGGCTTATGTATGACCAGGGCCGGACTTAGAGATCCTGGGCCCCCTTTTCACGCGCTGCATTTACTCTCATCCCTGGAACTACGCTGTGCCTGAATTTCCCTGATTCAGCGTAGAAGTCTGAGCTCTACGGTTATATTACTAAATAAAAGCTCTTAACAATCGTCGACTAAATACGCGATAATTATGCAACATTGCGATTTTAGGCTGCGTCCGTAAACTGCCATTCAGAAATTTTGGTAATTTTAAAACAAAATCTTCTACCTAGGAATTTCAGATTGATAATATAGATTTATGCCTTCGAATACAGTAATTACGGTCACTGGAGGGCCCCTAGGCCACGGTCTAGGTTGGCTTAGGCGGAAATACGGTACTGTGTGTGATGCGGGAGCAAGCGGACGCAAAACGGTGACGAAGCCCGTAATGCAGTCTGTCTTGTGAATAGCTCATAGTAAAACATTTGCATGTAAAGAATAGGAAGTGCCACACTTATCTAAGCATATTATACACTTATGGTATCACCTATTGACGAATCTAGTAAATTATAAACACGAATGTTCTTACAAGGAGACATCCCGAAGTGTAACCCACCGATTTTGTTCAAACTCGGGGGATTGGTAGACGTTCATGTATGATGAAAAATCCTAAAGGGAATTTATTCAATGGGCAACCTTTTGCCATGGCAACGAGAAATGTTTTGGACAATACAAAATATAAAATTTTCCCATTGAAAATAACATGTAATTTTGAACTCAAATTGATGTTTTTATTGTCAATTTTTCTTTTTTTTTCTTTTTTTGGCATTTTCGAAATTTTGAAATTTGTTCAAATTTTTCACAGGAATCGGTCAGAATCCCATGTTATTTTCAATGGGAAAATTTCCATTTGTTGTTGTCAAAAACATTTTTCGTTGCCATGGCAAAACGGTTGCCCATTGATTAAATTCCCTTTAGGATTTTTCATGATACATGGTCTACCAATCCCCCGAGTTTGAACAAAATCGGTGGGTTACACTTCGGGATGTCTCCTTGTTAGTAACATAAATTCGTTCTAGAGGAAAAGCACTTCTTTAGATTGGAGCGGTATAAAAATGAGAACGCTATATAAGCAATATGCAGGGTTCCGATTGGCCAAGAAAGTAATGGCTTAGATAACAGGCCAAAATGAAAAACAAGGCGGCATAGCTATCCGTCCAAGTTTGACTGGTAAGTGAAGTCTGCGGACATTGATAGATGACCCCGCGGACGGATATGGTCCGTCTCGTTCGCCAACGAGAGGAAATTGCTTCCTCAATGTCCTCTTCCATCCGCGAGTCTCGTTTCCTCTTTCGTTTGTCTTTCGGGTAACGGCCTCGTAATCGCGTTACAGGGACAACCGAAGTTGGCAGTTCCGCCGGATCTGTATTTAACAGGCTGCTAAAACGCTTAGTTATTTTGTTATTATACGCCTTTTCTCTGTTCCAGACAATCGGACGGTAGCCAAGGCCACTGACTCCCCCTTATGTCACGGGACCCTCGCTGACCACGGCTGACCTGATAACTTAAACAGACGCTACGTTCGGATTCAATTCTCATTGCCTTTTTTTTGTCGCCAGCCCGTACTGTACGTATCGTGGAGTACTCTTTATCTTGATAGCGCTGATTCCGCTCTGTTTGTACTTAGCGCCGCGGGGTGTCGTAACTTTTACGGCGGTCATTTCGCGCTCGGCTCGCTCGTGTTGAGAAATGGGTTAACGCCGCTGCTTTGAGAAAAAGTTTCATACTTTTATGGACCTCGGAGCTTTTAGTGGGGGAAGATATTATTTCTGAGAATCACGTTTGGAGTTTCCCCGGGTCCATTTAAAGGGAATTAAAGGGAGTATAAAGTCGGATTTTAAGTTGGATTAAAGAATTTCACGATTTGGCCGCTAGGAGCGCAGTTTTTTTGACTTTCTTAAGAGTGATAAGTCTGTAGGACCCTACCGTCTTATCAAGGATTCTATATTTTTAGAAGGATAGGAAGTGACTAGGTTCCCCTGTATAAACGGCCTGGCGGGAAGAGCGTGGAGTTTTACAAAATAGTGACGTTACTTTTACCGCTTTTACTCACCCCCCAGGCGAAATGAGCTTTGGCCAAAGAATGGGGTACGTTCAGCCGAGCTCATCGGACTCACTGATTACTAATCGGTGACATCGGTTGCCTACTGTACGCTTTGTCGCGTTTCCGGTTTTGACGTCACGATAGTCATCGGTTACTCACCGAAGTCATCGGCTGGAAGAGTCGGTTTTTCCGATGACTGACGTCATTTCTGACGTAAAACTACTATAAAAGCTACGGCATTTTAAAAAAAAACACCGATGACTGAATAAAAGCGTTCAGCAACTTACGACGTCATTATGACGAAAAAGCTCATCGGTGGAAAATATCAAATCCATCGGGTTTTTTTCCGTTGACTGCTGCTGAACGTAGCCAATATAAATCCCCAGGAATGGAAGGTGTAGCTCCGTCTAGTGGAACTTTTGCGCCTCTCGTTTTTAAAGAGAGACCGGGTTGCGTTAACCGTTTCCAGTTACTCTGATTTGCTTTGCCGGAAGTTTCTAGCGCAGCCAAAACACGCGGCCAATAATATCAATCCTTCCATTACTGGGGCTTTATATTCTTTGCTTTGGCGCCTTCACGGTAGCGATATTTGACCTTGGCTGGGTAATTTTTGGAAGGAGCTACTGCGCAGTCGCGCGTTTTCTTCCCGGCGCGAAAGCGCCATCACTTCCTATCCTTCTACAAATATAGAATCCTTGGTCTTATGTAACACTAAATTTCGTGGATACAGTGCTTAAAGAAGTTTTAACAATTTCAAATTAGGAGTTATAATAGCTGCCATGGAATTATTCCGGCTTCGTGCACGACGTGGAAAACCTGGAAAAGTAAGGGAATTTCAAAATGTCCAAAAAAAATCAGCCAAATAAATTTTTGAAGATCAATATTTTTCAAGATTTTATCTCAAGACATTAATTTATTCTACAAAAATGGTCAGGGAAAATTAAGAAATTTGATCAGGGAAAACCTGGAAATGTAAGGTACATGTAATTTCATACCGGAAATTTTGTAGGAACCCTGTTATTCTACGTCACAAACAACGAGGCAGCGTTGCCAGACGTACGATAATTATCGCACAGTGCGATAATTTCATCGAAATTTTTAGGGCGTACTATATTTTTCATGGCTTACGATATCGTACCATTATTTCTATAATTCTGCCTCAACGCACGATAATTTACTAAAATTTTCGTTTTTTTGAAAAACCTACAAACTATTCAAATTTTATTATTAATTTATATAACTTCTACTTAAAAATTAATGATATACATTTTCTGCCGAACGTGCTGCGGAGTCCGGAGTGCGAGTTTATTATTCCTAGCTGTTACTGCATTTTTTATTCATTTTTAAACATATTAAGTTTAGTTAATAATGATAATAGGCATTTTTTTTAATTTCCTGAAATATTTTCCTGGCCTAGATACGATAATTTTAGATTTTCGATCTGACCATTGACGTCTTAATGTCATGGCCGACATAAAATCTTTGTGGCAACGGAAATAGACCACACCTACGATAAATCTACCAATTAACTAAAACCTGAAAATAAACACATTTATTTTAAGGAACGTTTGATCTTTATGCAGAAATAAAGATTTTGGGCTTAAAGCTAGTGGTGGCTCAACGTGAAGTAGCTCTTTTTTAATAGATGTCGCTAGCGTCGAAATCAAAAAGGCGGTACTTATAGGTACCCCTCGCGTTGATTGGATCGTTTGTAAATTGGTCAATAACATAAATTACAATAATTATAAATAATATATTTACATGGGATATATAATTTAGGTTCAAGTCCGCTAAGCTGTCTATAACAATAATACTCTACAATCATGGTTCTCTGACGACGTTATCATTTCGCTATTTTGAATTTTAGCTTCCATAAATAGATGGCACCACGCTCTCCAGTAAAGCCGTTTTTTTTCTTGAAAAATCGGCTAGATTCATGGCCATCTCTAAAACCAAGGGCCTAATCAACATACACGTGGCAATGATAGAGCTGCCACTTGCTTCAAATATTACTTGAACTAAAAACCAATTTTCCAGTAATTCTGGGAAATGAGATTCAAACAAAAGCAGTCTTAGAAAAATACGTTTTCCAATGTGCCTTAAAAAATAAACTGGTCAAAAACAACCGCTTTGAATCAAATTGTCGTAGGTACTAAATAAACTTTAAATTACCTACATTTTGCGTTACATAATTATTTATTCCATTTAGAAACTTATCTGAAACGAAGTTAACGAACGAAGTACATGCTTTCAAAAATACACTGGTCAATATGAACAGAAGAGATTTATCTCCAAATTCCATTTGAAATAGCTTTTTCTGATATTTTGTAATTCAGGGCTCCCAGAGTTCCTATAATTCCTATAATTTCCTATTTTTTCGAAATTGTTCCTATAAATTCTTATTTTTTCGAAATTTTCTAGCTTTTCTATAGCTATATCTCGAAATTCCTATAATTTAAAAAATAATGTATTAGAAAACAGCCTTAACGTTTGGGAAAAATTTGCCTTCTAAATAGAGCTTAGCTCTGGCTTAAGTCCGGTACTCCCGAAAACATCAACGGTTGGGGTCCCAGAGTTCCTATAAATTTCTATAATTTTAATATACTCCTATAATTTCCTATTTTTTCAAAATTGTTCCTATAAATTCTTATTTTTTCGAAATTTTCTAGCTTTTCTATAGCTATATCTCGAAATTCCTATAATTTAAAATATAATGTATTAGAAAACAGCCTTAACGTTTGGGAAAAATTTGCCTTCTAAATAGAGCTTAGCTCTGGCTTAGGTCCGGTACTCCCGTAAACATCAACGGTTGGGGTCCCAGAGTTCCTATAAATTTCTATAATTTTAATATACTCCTATAATTTCCTATTTTTTCAAAATTGTTCCTATAAATTCTTATTATCAGCAAAAATGTTCGTATAAATTCCTATTTTTAGCTAAAATGTTCCTATAAATTCCTATATTTTCTATGAAATTTCCTATAATTCCTATAATATTAAAAAAAAAAATAGCTGGGAGCCCTGGTAATTTATTTGGTGATGGGCCTTTGAATAAAGATCGAATGGTTTTGTTTTTTGGAACGCGAACTCGGATATGCAATCTAGGTTTCAGAGGGAGCTTTCATTGCCTGAAAATTGGATTTATATTACATCACGCTTTCAACATTTCTAAGCACGATCCAATCGTTTTATTTTTTTAATTTACGATGGAGATAGGATTTATTAATTATGCAAAAGTCGAGATTTTGGAAGCGTACAGGTTCTTATTCGTCTTTAGTCAGATTATAGAATTTAATTAATCCTAATACGGAAATCAGCCCGAAATGGTGGGAGTACATACCCCATCTAGTGTCTAACGCCAGTACTAAATATTCTCAAGGTTTCACCTTATTGGAAATTGGAATAATTGCACCGAATCATTTTTCAAACTATTCCCGAAATGAGGCTCGCCATTTGTTGACAAGTAAGCAGCTGAACCAGTGCGCATAAAAACAGCCGTGATAATAATTTGGAACACGAACGTATTTAGGTTATTGATGTAAGCCTATTTCCTTACCTTTAACAACTGCTCCTAGCAAAAAGGACGACAGCGCAAGAGACAATAGCCTACAGGGAAGGATTGTTACTGGGAAACTCGTATAACGTACACGATTGGAGTTAACGAGTTGAAGTCTAGGGGTATGCTTAAACTACTCGTAGGGATAAAGGACGGACTGCCAAATTGTCATTAGAATGGTTACTTTTAATTATTAACACAAATTAGATTTCACTCTACCAAATACTCTGCAGAGACTAACTGATGCATGACATACATCTTATAACAAACACAACACAGAAACAATTCCGAGGGAGTTGACAACAGTTTTAAAGTCTTAGTTACGAAAATAAACACGCGTCATACCATTGCTGTTTCGGCTCGGCACCCAGTTTGCGGTTTCGGAACGGTGACCGCTAGTTTTATGCTGCCCTAACGGGACTTACGCCTTTCTAACTTAAACCGCCAGGTTAGCTTGATTCATCACGACTTATAGTCGCCGTTAGCTTAGGGATGCTTCCGACTTCGCGTCAGTGGCCAAAGTTACCCAAAGGTCGGGTCTGCTCCAGGAGTAGCGGAGAGGGTGACCCTTGTTCTGGTTCGAGTCCCCAGAGCGGTTCTCCAGTTCGTTCTGTTAAAATCCGCCAAAATCTTTGGTTTTGATGGTCTTGGGTTCCCGCGCTTTTGGGCTCTGCCCAATCACTAGTTCTGTTCCTGAACGGTCATCACTGGGGTCATCCAATCGTCGAGCGTGGGAGCGAAAGTCTTTAAATTCAAACCCCCGAAAATTGTTATTAGTTGAAGGGACGCTCGTTTAACATGAAGGCCGTACCGCCGAGCCAAACACAATCACATTTAAACTTTTACTTTTCGCACTTAGGCGTTAAACGTTTCCATCTGAGTCACTTTATGACCCCAAAGCGAGGAAAGCTCGCTTTCTATTCATTACCTTAAAATTGTATCAATACAAACTCTCAGAATTTAAGTCATAAAAACGTCACACAGAAATAACAAAAATATAAAATAACATGACACATTGGCAGTCCTTGTTTCTTATTTCGGAGAAATGCCAAATGGGGAGATGGGGGTGAAAAGATAGTGCGGCATTACAAAGACAAGAGGGCATTCCTTTACTCCAAACGCATCGTTATATGGAACGAGAAAAGCTACTGGGGGCACAGCGGCCCGTGGCCACTAAAGCCACTATGGACCCCACGGAAGAGAGGGAAGCTCGACTAAGAACAGCTGGTTCACGCGATCCCACAAAACCTAAGATGACCCGAGCCAAGGGGTAGAGAGAGAGAACGCCCGAGGGGAAGTTACAAAACTTAAAGAACGATACAATTAAACCGAAACTAGAAAGCCCAAGAATGCTAAAATTAACAGGCTAACGTAAGCCTAAAATATGGTCGTTACATTGAGAACGTAGACGTTTCTACCCCCGATAGCCTGGCACTACCTAAGCTCTTCTTTCAAACGGAAAACCACAATTTTTCAAATTATCGAAACGCATTTAGTATCGGTATCATTTTATTTATTTTCGTGCTCAAAATATTTAAATTTCAATCATTTTCGTGCTCAAAATATTTAAATTTCAATCATTTTCGTGCTCAAAATATTTAAATTTCAATCATTTTCGTGCTCAAAATATTTAAATTTCAATCATTTTCGTGCTCCAAATATTTAAATTTCAATCATTTTCGTGCTCCAAATATTTAAATTTCAATCATTTTCGTGCTCCAAATATTTAAATTTCAATCATTTTCGTGCTCCAAATATTTAAATTTCAATCATTTTCGTGCTCCAAATATTTAAATTTAAATCATTTTCGTGCTCCAAATATTTAAATTTCAATCATTTTCGTGCTCCAAATATTTAAATTTCAATCATTTTCGTGCTCCAAATATTTAAATTTCAATCATTTTCGTGCTCCAAATATTTAAATTTCAATCATTTTCGTGCTCCAAATATTTAAATTTCAATCATTTTCGTGCTCCAAATATTTAAATTTCAATCATTTTCGTGCTCCAAATATTTAAATTTCAATCATTTTCGTGCTCCAAATATTTAAATTTCAATCATTTTCGTGCTCCAAATATTTAAATTTCAATCATTTTCGTGCTCCAAATATTTAAATTTCAATCATTTTCGTGCTCCAAATATTTAAATTTCAATCATTTTCGTGCTCCAAATATTTAAATTTCAATCATTTTCGTGCTCAAAATATTTAAATTTCAATCATTCTCGTGCTCCAAATATTTAAATTTCAATCATTTTCGTGCTCCAAATATTTAAATTTCAATCATTTTCGTGCTCCAAATATTTAAATTTCAATCATTTTCGTGCTCAAAATATTTAAATTTCAATCATTTTCGTGCTCAAAATATTTAAATTTCAATCATTTTCGTTATAAATGAAAATATTTTATTGATGGCAATTTGTAAATATGAAACCAAAAAAATAGAACGAAATAGATGACTTCGTAAACTTTTTTAATGCAATAATAACCTTTTTTGGCGTTTGGTTAAGATATAAGTGTAGTGTCTGTCAGCAAAATCAAAATAGATAACTTACTTTTTCTAATTTAATTATGAACTTCTTCATAGTTTGACCAAGAATGTATTTGTTTTCAGGGAGAATGAATATGTTGAGATTATTTTTAGCGTTTCTCTAATTCCACCCGTTGTGCCCCCCGGTATGCTCCTCCGTTTAAAATAAAGCCAATTCGTCCTGCAATCTCATTGGTTATTAAAAATTACGTTTTTCGACGCGATTAACGCTGCTGCGAGGACGCAAAAAATAAGACCGCCTCCTTTTTCTCCACCCCCCCCCCCCTCTAGCGTGAAGGGGGTAGGGGCCCAACGTGTCCGTCGATCGTCTCAACATATTCATTCTCCCTGAGAATAAATAAATACATTCTTGGTTTGACTATGAAGATCAAAATATATTTTCCCATCCTCAAAAAAGATTATTTAACACAAATTGCTTTTCCAAATTTAATAATCTTCTGTCGTTTTGCTAAAATAATTTTCCATCCTTAAAAAAGATGTTTCATATATTTTTTCAAATATAATATTTTTAATTATTTGGCTAAGTTTAAAGTGAAGTCATCAAATATGACTTAATTATTTTATTTTTGAAGTTTCATAATTATCTTAATAATAATAATCAACCATGCTAATAATCAAGGCACCACTTTAGGCCTAAGTCATTCAGTGACTTTGGTCCTTATTTTCTCATTGAAGTTGAGAATTTTGCAAACCATTAGCTTCAATCGAGGGGTCGGACACTTGCCATTATTTTGTACGTGATTTCGGGATTTCGTAGAGATTTTGGCGATTTTATCATTACTATTTGAAGTGATTTTGGGATTTCAATGTTAATTTACCATTGAGAGAGTTAAAAGATTTTGCCATTTTAGACAAAGTGTACAAGGTTTTGGCAAATTATCCGACCCCTCGGCTTCAATTCTTTGTAGCTCCGTTATTTACTTAAATCTCAAAATTTCGGCTACTCAAAATAGATACAAAATAGTTGAAACTTGGGAAAACACATCAATTGTCTCCCAAGCGGAACCGTTGCAGACGCTAAATTAGAAATTTAACGAAAACCTACTTTCTGCAAGTGCGTTCTTCACCCAAACTTTGAAAGAATTTTTAAGCGGCTTTTTAAAAATAACGCCCGCACAATTTTTTTTGGCTCTGGTTAAAGATACTTTCGACTCTTGTTTTTAAAGTGAGTCAGGCTAGCGCGAGGATTCGTGGGAAAAACATTTCGACTGAAAAAAAAATTAATAATAGTTTCTACTAGTTTTCTTTCTCATTACTGGGTTCCACTTTTTGAACTTAAAATTCAATTTCGAAGTGGAACAGAAATTAGAACATAGCGTTCCAGACATAAATTTAATTTCAAGAACGTATTTCGGGTTAATGAGAACGAACGAGTTTACCTTCCAGGCCTATGCCATGACCTAGACCATGGACCAAGAATCTTAGGGACTCACTTAAGCGACAGTACGTGCTAGAAATTAAGTTAGGTTAGGCTTAGTCCATTATTTTTTTTAATTTAGAAATTAAATGGATTCCAGTTAATTTGATAATAAAAAAACCTTAGCCATTCGCGGTGTACTCTTTATTTTTACCAATTTGAAAAATAACAGTTCTAAGACTTAGTAAGGCTCATCGTTTAACCTAGGAGCAACAAACACAAGGAGAACGTAGCTAGACTTTAAACACGCTAACGCAGTGTTGTGTACAAATTTGAATGGACGAGCCTTTACGCTGAACGTTTTACGGGCGGGGGGGGGGGGGGGAAGACGATTTCCGAATTTTCCCCTTCCGACTGCAGCAGGCGCTAAAGCGTCTAGCCAATTAAAATTGTACGCAAGAAAATGCACGACTTTTGACGGGTTGCGTTATCCTTGTGTGGGGTGCTGTGTTTGTTGCTCCTAGGTTTAACCAACAACAACGGCACCATTTTGTCAAAATTTAACATGAACGCTCCAGCTTCTCTACGGAAATCGACTGCAGCGACCCCAAGTTTGTCCACATTGAACTAAAATTAACCGTGATTTTCCTATTCCCAATATTAAGGCGTGCTTTTTAAAGCCTGAACAGTGAGTCCCCTTAGATTGTTGGTTGATGTCTAGAGCTCTAGACTAATAGATAAGCTCTCCCTCAAGTGGCAGCCTTCCTTTCCCCAATTTTATAGCGCCATCTGGTAAAGTTTTCTTCTACATTTGGAGGGAACGTGTATAATTAATGACGAAAAAGTTCGATTTAGCTCTCAATTAGTTCCAAAGCTGAATATAACGACTTCGATCCGGGAACAAATGTTTATTGTCAGTAACGTTTTTAGGTTACTGAGAAAGCTACTTCCAGCTAAATTAAAACGAATTATTGATATGGCAGGATAAGCATTCCAAGTAGAGGTATGAATTCCTAATTTAACTAAATAAAACAAACCCCATTCATTTATCCTTATTATTCTCATAATAAAATAGATTTAAAAATTATCGAAATGTATGGTTTAGAGATATTTCGACAAGTTTAAGATTCATTAAAACAATGATTAAAGACTTAATAAAACATTGATTAGAAAAAATTCAAGAATAGATATCATATTGTTGCATTTCTGAACCATATAAATTAGTACATTCACCAGGTTTCCACTTAAATGACGTTCCATCGTTTTCCAAACACCCTGTTTAGTTCCTTCCAATTAGAAGCGCGAGTTGAAACTACCCAGCGCAATATGGAAAAGGCATAAATACATCTACCTTTTAGTTATTTTATATAATTGTGTTTACATTATATTTGAAAGCGCTGAAGCGTTAATTGTTACCGTATCCGCGCATTCTGTTTACTATGTAAATGACGTCGCTAGCGTACTAAATAAATGAGGAAATAGCGAAAAAAGTTGGCGTTTAAATTTCTCGAAATGAACGTATAGACCTACTTCTACCTTTCGTTCGGTCAATATGTGCATGACGTGCAATTGACGCGTTTTCCTATTTCAAAAATGTCCTGTTGACATTCATCTTATAAAGAGAGCTTTTAAAATAGGGCAGGTTGCAGTTTTGGATTTGAACAAATAAAGAGCTTAAAGAGGGTTTATTCTCACTAGCGGTCGGACTTTCTGGAAATCAAATTTTCATAACTACTTGTAAAAGTAATTAGTTAAATTAAATTTAAATTAATTTTATGTCCTAAATTTAAGTCTTAAAATATTTCAGATTTAATTTTCTACAAAACCTTTCTTTTATACTGAGCAAGAATAAGTTACAAGTATTAATAATAACATAAGTAAATAATACATAATATCAATGGGAGTGTACACATTTACCAAAAATCACGGCGTAAACATCAATTCTGTAGTTATTTAGTTCCTTAAAAGTTCTGGTAATTTTGTAAATGTTACAATAGTTTTTTGGTTAAATTATCACCTTTATACTAAATATTAACTTTCGTTAAAAGCAGGATTGGCTGGTTTAAACCAAATGATATATTTTCCTTTAATTCGCTTGAAAATTTCCTGTTTTTTCTATAAAATTTTCGAGGCATTTTCCTGGTCACTCTGCATTTATACAAAATCAAAAATTAAATTAAAACTACAACTTTAAATATTTAAATAATTAAAAATTGTCTAATTTTAGGCTTAAATAGGTCTGCAAAAATCTCTAAAAATGTGCAGGGAAAAGGTATGGAAAAGTCAGGGAATTTGAATCCGAAGCTTTTATGGCAACTCTGATATAAACAGCTACGTCTTAAATTATGGACCCATTTACTAAATGAGAACAATCATGTAAATGATTAATTTCATTTATTTTATTTTATTTTATTTTATTCCATTCCATTTTATTAATAAACGTGTTAATCTTTCTTCTGTTGGCACTCTATGATTATTTTGTAAGCTATTAACGAAATTACAGCTATATTTCTGTATTGTATAAAAAATTGCGGCGTACGTATGATTATGGGTCTGTGGGGTGCTTGTTGTATCGCCATTATATATGATCCATTCATATGCTATATAGATTGTTCGGTTGTTGCCAATTTTGACACGTTTTGTTCGAATATAATGAATTTCTAATCGATTGTTCGATTATGACGAATTTGGAAACGATTGATTTACTCATTACCGAAAATTTGGTAATGAAAGTTTCGATAGCGATAATTTTAACACAATTGTCGATCATTTCGTGACGAATTTTTTAAACCTTCGTCGGGCGCCCCTTTAAACCTTCGTCGGGCGCCCCTTTAAACCTTCGTCGGGCTCCCTTTTAAACCTTCGTCGGGCTCCCTTTTAAACCTTCGTCGGGCGCCCTTTTAAACCTTCGTCGGGCGCCCTTTTAAACCTTCGTCGGGCGCCCTTTTAAACCTTCGTCGGGCGCCCTTTTAAACCTTCGTCGGGCGCCCTTTTAAACCTTCGTCGGGCGCCCCTTTAAACCTTCGTCGGGCGCCCTTTTAAACCTTCGTCGGGCGCCCTTTTAAAACTTCGTCGGGCGCCCTTTTAAACCTTCGTCGGGCGCCCTTTTAAACCTTCGTCGGGCGCCCTTTTAAACCTTCGTCGGGCTCCCTTTTAAACCTTCATCGGGCGCCCTTTTAAACCTTCGTCGGGCTCCCTTTTAAACCTTCGTCGGGCTCCCTTTTAAACCTTCGTCGGGCTCCCTTTTAAACCTTCGTCGGGCTCCCTTTTAAACCTTCGTCGGGCTCCCTTTTAAACCTTCGTCGGGCTCCCTTTTAAACCTTCGTCGGGCTCCCTTTTAAACCTTCGTCGGGCTCCCTTTTAAACCTTCGTCGGGCTCCCTTTTAAACCTTCGTCGGGCTCCCTTTTAAACCTTCGTCGGGCTCCCTTTTAAACCTTCGTCGGGCTCCCTTTTAAACCTTCGTCGGGCTCCCTTTTAAACCTTCGTCGGGCGCCCTTTTAAACCTTCGTCGGGCTCCCTTTTAAACCTTCGTCGGGCTCCCTTTTAAACCTTCGTCGGGCTCCCTTTTAAACCTTCGTCGGGCTCCCTTTTAAACCTTCGTCGGGCGCCCTTTTAAACCTTCGTCGGGCTCCCTTTTAAACCTTCGTCGGGCTCCCTTTTAAACCTTCGTCGGGCTCCCTTTTAAACCTTCGTCGGGCGCCCTTTTAAACCTTCGTCGGGCGCCCTTTTAAACCTTCGTCGGGCTCCCTTTTAAACCTTCGTCGGGCTCCCTTTTAAACCTTCGTCGGGCTCCCTTTTAAACCTTCGTCGGGCTCCCTTTTAAACCTTCGTCGGGCGCCCTTTTAAACCTTCGTCGGGCTCCCTTTTAAACCTTCGTCGGGCTCCCTTTTAAACCTTCGTCGGGCTCCCTTTTAAACCTTCGTCGGGCGCCCTTTTAAACCTTCGTCGGGCGCCCTTTTAAACCTTCGTCGGGCTCCCTTTTAAACCTTCGTCGGGCGCCCTTTTAAACCTTCGTCGGGCGCCCTTTTAAACCTTCGTCGGGCTCCCTTTTAAACCTTCGTCGGGCTCCCTTTTAAACCTTCGTTGGGCTCCCTTTTAAACCTTCGTCGGGCTCCCTTTTAAACCTTCGTCGGGCGCCCTTTTAAACCTTCGTCGGGCGCCCTTTTAAACCTTCGTCGGGCTCCCTTTTAAACCTTCGTCGGGCGCCCTTTTAAACCTTCGTCGGGCGCCCTTTTAAACCTTCGTCGGGCTCCCTTTTAAACCTTCGTCGGGCTCCCTTTTAAACCTTCGTCGGGCTCCCTTGAAACCTTCGTCGGGCTCCCTTTTAAACCTTCGTCGGGCTCCCTTTTAAACCTTCGTCGGGCTCCCTTTTAAACCTTCGTCGGGCTCCCTTTTAAACCTTCGTCGGGCGCCCTTTTAAACCTTCGTCGGGCGCCCTTTTAAACCTTCGTCGGGCTCCCTTTTAAACCTTCGTCGGGCTCCCTTTTAAACCTTCGTCGGGCTCCCTTTTAAACCTTCGTCGGGCTCCCTTTTAAACCTTCGTCGGGCTCCCTTTTAAACCTTCGTCGGGCTCCCTTTTAAACCTTCGTCGGGCTCCCTTTTAAACCTTCGTCGGGCGCCCTTTTAAACCTTCGTCGGGCTCCCTTTTAAACCTTCGTCGGGCTCCCTTTTAAACCTTCGTCGGGCTCCCTTTTAAACCTTCGTCGGGCTCCCTTTTAAACCTTCGTCGGGCTCCCTTTTAAACCTTCGTCGGGCTCCCTTTTAAACCTTCGTCGGGCTCCCTTTTAAACCTTCGTCGGGCTCCCTTTTAAACCTTCGTCGGGCTCCCTTTTAAACCTTCGTCGGGCTCCCTTTTAAACCTTCGTCGGGCTCCCTTTTAAACCTTCGTCGGGCTCCCTTTTAAACCTTCGTCGGGCTCCCTTTTAAACCTTCGTCGGGCTCCCTTTTAAACCTTCGTCGGGCTCCCTTTTAAACCTTCGTCGGGCTCCCTTTTAAACCTTCGTCGGGCTCCCTTTTAAACCTTCGTCGGGCTCCCTTTTAAACCTTCGTCGGGCTCCCTTTTAAACCTTCGTCGGGCTCCCTTTTAAACCTTCGTCGGGCTCCCTTTTAAACCTTCGTCGGGCTCCCTTTTAAACCTTCGTCGGGCTCCCTTTTAAACCTTCGTCGGGCTCCCTTTTAAACCTTCATAGGTTTTTTACTCTTTTTACGCAAGTAGTGTAATGATTAAAACGAACAAAATAGCGAATTAGTGAACTCCACTGATAAGACCTTCCGTTTGACAGTGGACCCTCAGGACAGACCCTTATTTTTTTAGCCCTGTCCACCGTGTTTTATCGACGGTGACGACCTCTCATTTCCGACAAAGATGGGAATAATCTGACCTTCTTTTCCTCGTTGGAAACCGTTAACAAAATGGGATCACGCGAAATATGAAATGTTTAGTGAAAGTCTCTTTATCTTCTTTCGGCGGTGGCTGGCTTCGAGCCAAAATATTATTTCTTTTCCAAAATCGAGCTGGTGTTGAAGTAGCCGCCGAGAGAGATAATTTGCCAATTGACTCCATAATTCATCATTCTTTCAGTTTTATATTTTCTTCTTAACTTGTTACACTTTTAAATATTTTATGCTCTAAATGGCTTTACTGCTAAGGCAAGTTGGACTATATATAAAGGATTGGAAAAATTGCTTCAAAAATAAAGCAATTTTCCAATTTTTTTAATAATTTCGCTATAAAGTAGATCTCTATATGATTGTTTCAACAAATAAGGGATTGTGCACTCAATTGGAAGTTAAGTTAACTTATAGTAACGCCTGACGCCAGCGTTGTGGTGGTAGATTTAGGCAACTTTTCTACTCATAGAAAACTACTTGATAAATTTTCAAAACATGAAATTTTGTATTCCTTTTACGTAGCTTCTTGATATACAGGATGTTTCAAAAGTTTATGCAAACATTTTAAGGAGTTGTAGGGGGTGAGTTGAGAAGTGTGCCTGTTTTTCCCATTTTCCTACGATGAGTTAAAAGAGCGCCAGAGAGCTTCAAAGTGTGGCCTACTAGCCCCTGGAAGTAGGCTGCTACAAGCGCAAAACCAAGCAGCGGGGAAACTCGAACATCAAGGTTTGGGTTCGTGTGATAGGTAAAAAGGACTTAGCCAACAAGTCGAGGTAACCAGCGTAAAAAAAGTAAACTTAAACAGTATTTAAAGTCCCTGCTGCTTGGTTTTGCGCTTGTAGCAGCCTACTTCCAGGGGCTAGTAGCCCACACTTGGAAGCTTTCTGGAACTCTTTTAACTCATCGTAGGAAAATGGGGGAAAAACCGGCATACTTCTCAACTCGCCCCCTACAACTCCTTCAAATTTTTGCATAACCTTTTGAAACACCCTGTATAAGGAGTAATATATAATTATAATAATTAATATTAAATTATTGTTATTAATAATTATATTTTTTTTATTCTTCAGTAACGGGATCTTAGCTTTATACGTACGCATCACACGTGAATATTTCCCACCTCTGCCACTAGAGGGCGATTGCGAGACGTTGCCTGTTCCCTCTAAAAAATTTATTTTTAATCGTAGACTTCCCTAAATGTTGTCTTCTCTCTGAGCAGCAATTCGTGCGTACTGCAAGTAGAACACTTCTACAGGCGTTTTTAGGTTAATAGTAGACCAAATTTACACGTATATTAAATTTCCACAGTTTTTTAGTTAAATCTTCCAAGTGAGGCTATTGGATTAATATAAAATACCTTTTAAAATATGATTATTTTTTAATACGGCAATGAGTAATTTTTTTAATGTTCTTTGGGTACAAATAGCGGAATAAATGTGACTAGAGTTACGCAAACCGCAGTATTACCAAAAACAACCTAAAGCCCAAATGTGTTCCAGATTCTCACCGAGAATCTGTCACGAATTAAAAATTTACCTCATGGACTCTAGCGCCATCAAGAGAAAATCACGGCAGGACAAATTAGCCCATAGCGCCATCTTTCAGCTAAATAGGCCTAGAACCACTTTAGGCCCAAGTCATCTAGCGACATTTAATGCCTTTAAATCAGGTGGCCGGGTTACGATGCGTAGGAGGGTGGTGGAAAGCCCTTCATGCCACGCGAGCCAACAGCTTCCTACACTAACTATTACCGCTAACCCCAACAAGTATTTATTGAAAGGGCAAACCACTTTAACCAGTGGGAAGAGAACTTGCAAACTCAATGCGGAAGGAGTAGTTCCTATTTTTCACCCATTGCCTCAAGCTAGAATCGAACCCGGCTCTTCTTGCTGCGAGTTGAAAGTGCTAACCACCCTGCTGTATTTTCAAAAATGTCCTATAACATCATATATTTTTAGAGAAATCCCCCAAAAGTCCTATAAAATCCTATAATTTTGATATTTTGCCCATTTCAAATCCAGCCACTCACAAGGAGAGTACCCGAGGTGTTTATTTCCGATTTTGTTCCACGTCGGGCGTAATTTAGACCTATATGAGATATGAAATTTCCAAAAATGAGACGTTTCTCTACCCATTCGATTTGCCGTGGCAATTGAAAATGGTTTTGATCACTTAAAACAAAAATAAGATTTTTTCCTTATTTTACCCAAAAATTGTTACAATTTTACCCCTAAAATGTTCTAATATACCCTAACTTGATGAAATTTATCTAAGTGAGGTCCCAATTACCCCTTTCGTTATTTTAATTTATTTTTAAATTTTCGTAGCTAGGACCCTGTGAAACCGAGAAAATGCCATGCTTTTTTAAATGGAGACTTTTTTGTCGTCAAAAACATTTTCGTTTGCCATGGCAAATCGAATAGGTAGTGCAAAGTCTCCTTTTGGGAAATTTAATATCTCATATAGGTCTACATGACGCCCGACTTTGAACAAAATCGGCAATAAACACCTCGGGTACTCTCCTTGTCAGTTAAATTGCTAGATTTAGCTATAGGATAAATTCCTATACCAAGTCAGTCTAGTCTATACTTTTGTTGTTGTTAACATGGTTAGCTACTAGTATATTTTTGTGATAAAATGGTTAAATAGTTTCTATTTTTTAAGTGAAAATCAAATATTTATTTATCTAAATATAGATTTTGTTTTTAAATACATAAAGTTATTAAATTAAATAGCATATAAAGTCCTATAAAATCCTATAATTTTGTAAAAATAGTCCTATAAAGTCCTATATTTAAAAAATAATCCTTTTTTCCCATAAAAATTAAAGATTTGAGTTCGGGCCTTGCTATGGTACCAGGGCCCCCAGAGGTCCTATAATTCCTATAAAGTCCTATATTTTCAAAAATGTCCTATAACATCCTATATGTTTAGCAAAATCCCCAAAAAGTCCTATAAAATCCTATAATTTTGATATTTTGCCAAATTCAAATCCAGCCACTCAGTTAAATTGCTAGATTTAGCTATAGGATAAATTCCTATACCAAGTCATTCTAGTCTATACTATTGTTATTGTTAACATGGTTAGCTACTAGTAAATTTTTGTGATAAAATGGTTATATAGTTTCAATTTTTTAAGTGAAAATCAAAGACTTATTTCTCTAAATATAGATTTTGTTTTTAAATGCATTAAGTTAGTTAATTAAATAGCATATATAGTCCTATAAAATCCTATAATTTTGTAAAAATAGTCCTATAAAGTCCTATATTTTTAGAAAAATAATCCTATTTTCCCTATAAAAAAATGGAAATTTGAGTGGGGGCCCTGTGGTACGACTAGCTCAGGTTTCATACAAACATGGAAATCAGTGAAAACCTAGAAATATCAGTGAAATTTATTTAAAGCAAAAAAGTCAGGGAAATATCAGGGAAAATGAAAAATTTCCTGAAATATCAGGGAAATCGGGGAAAATAATTATGAGAACTCCAAATTATGTGAAATTTGTTTTAATATTACTGAAATTATTACTTAGTATTGAATTCATACGTTCAATCTTGACTATATTATATTAGAAAGTGTAACAGTAATGCTTTTAACATTTTAGAGACCCCTATTGTTTTAAAAAGTACACCTGGAAATTATTCAAAACTACTCTGGAAAACCTTAAAATCGAGGGGCTGATCACTCCGCGTAATCGGTGTACAGAGCCGTGCTTTGACTGTACTAATGGGATTACGCGTAATCTTTGAAGTCCCTGCCTTTGGCAGTGCTAATCTAAGCGTAATCTGGTGTACATACTTTCTAAGAGTGGTTAGCCCCTCGCTGGAAATATCAGGGAAAATGGTTTTTGAAATATTGTATGAACCCTGTCTAAGCTCTCGGTAGATATTTCAAATAGCTATCACACTTTTGGGTCAATATTTATCTGATGAAACCAAAAACAGGCTTAATTTCCAATGAAAGTGTATAAAGCTTATGATGGTTTAATTGTGATCTTCAGGTCCGGATCAATGGGGCAAGAACTTCCCGGCCGCTTGTGGCAAGAAACAGTCTCCCATCGACATCACTCCGGACTGCATTCAGAGGGACTTGCAACTGAAACAGATTCCGCTAACATGGTCCTACCTTCCACAGAACTGTAAATCTTTGCTCAATACTGGCCATGGCTGGAAAGTCAATGTCGAATCCAGTGGATCGAGTAAGTTCAAATTGATTTACTGTTTTAATTAAGATAACGACATCACTCGGTCAAAATTTTTACGTTTCGCTACCTCAACTTAAAAAATATTTAACTCAAAAGGTTATATTTAAAAATGTTAAAATGTCAGTTTGAGAAAAATATTTAACTAAAAAATCTAGTTTAAAAAACTCGAAAAAAAGGATTACAATTTTCAAAAAAAAAGTACATGTTAACTAAAAAAATTAGAATTTAAAGTTAAATGTATGATTTAATATTGATTTTCAGTTACCCAATATCAGTGTGTTCTAAATTATATTTTTCTTAAAACTATCTAAAATAATGCATCCTTGAATATATTATCTCTGTAGAAAAATTGAGTTAACATTTTTTAATAAAGGTAGCCATGCGTTGTTTCATGCTGTACTGTAGCATCGCCTCATAAAATATGTAGACGTAAAATTTCTTAGTGATATCATAACATATATTATCAAAAGTATATAATATATTCGCCTGAAACATGGATCTTCGCCAGGGGTGTATTAACCATTAGGCAATGTAGGCACGTGCCTAGGGCGCGATTTTTCTAGGGGCGCCAAAACTCTGATAAAGCCCCACGGTCCATGTACTTGGCTTGCCCCTACTCAAAATAACGCCGAAAAGATTTGGGGAAACTAAATTATATTTATTTATTTTTTAAAAACCGATACGACCCTTCTTAGCTGACCAATGCTTCCGCGGATTTTGATAAATTTTCCCGGGGCAAAAATTCTTTATGCATCCACCTCGAAAAGTGACAGCAAACAGAAAATAGCGCGTGCAAATTCTTTATTTTACGAACTTAAATTATCGCGTGGGATCGTCATTGTACCTTTAAAACTTCCTCTAGTTACCGCGAGATGGCGCGCTCTTAAAAAAGCCGGGTCACATTCGATACATAAAAAATTGAAATTAATACCAGCGATACATGTTCCTCTTTGGGTAGATGGTCTGTGATTATAGTAACTTACTAAAACTATTACATCAGATTTCCTCATTTTTACTTAAAATTTTGGATAGCCCTACACGATCAATAATGTTTTGTCATTTTTCAAGCCCTATTGCCGAAAATCGCTCCCATTGCAAACTGCCTCTAACCTGGGAAGGTGCATATTCCATTTTTATAGCCTAGATGGATACTTATCTTATAATATATATTATATACTTCTGATACTACGTTAGTTGTCGAAATATATCCTAATATAATTAATTTATTTGGATGGTTCCAATTTAATTTCATAATGATGTAGTTTAGGGTTTATCTGTTTTGTGAAATATTAGAAAATTGAACTTTGTTCGCGAGCTTCTAACTGAAAAAAGTTTTCTCTTTTTTCCTCTTCAAATATTGACCAGTGGAAGATATGTCGGGTAATACTCATTTCGAAGCCCTCCGTCTCTATTTATATATTTGTTTAGTTTTAGTCCCTTTTTCAATTCACTAATAGCGGCAGATAAAAACCATCTAGGGATTGATCATTTTCGATTTTTACCACTTAGTCTTCCTTTGAAAGGGCCCTATCAACCTCGTTGGCATCTACAACTAAGCGACCGAACACTATCGCTACGCCCTCTTTGGTTAGCCATTGAAAGCTAGATAGGCTGCTGCTAAAGCAGAATCTATTAGTTTTTTTACTCATTGTTATTCGTAAATTTGACTTTGTAAATAATGATATTTGCATTTTAATATAATTTTGGCATCGTTTGATTATATTTAGATAAAGTTTATTTGAGAAAAAGGTTCTTGTGAATTTTTAATTTGTCTGTAGCAGACGCTAAATCATAGGCGCCACCTCGGGGAAGCTAGCGCCGTTACGCCACCCAGGGTTGGACATAAGGATATTTTTTTTAGTAGTCAGCCTGACTAGTGAGCCTCCTATATTAATTTATTTTAGTAGTCACTGACTCGTGGGGTATAAAAACAAGGACAGCCAACATTTCGCTTTACCCGTCAGAATAAAATATGAATTTTTTATCACTTGAGTTATATGATGCTATTTTTTTTTAAATAAAATCTGATTGAGGAATTTATGATACGCCATATTCGCCATTATTTATAAATATTTAGGTAAATTTTTCACTAATCAAATTGACTAGTGAGCCCCCAGATTTCGATTAATTTTTGTAGTCAGAGCATTTATTTTAGTAATCAAATGCCTTGATTCGCCCCTTATGTCCAACCCCTGACTCCACCTAGACTCGTTTCGGTCGCGAATAATAAACCTGATTACGTAGCTCACAAATACGCCGCAAACGAATTTGGCGCTGTGTGTAATTTCCAGGTTTTAACCTTTTCAGGTTACAATATAGCGGCTAAAGACAGAAGCTCATAATCTGCTAAAACAAAATTTGCTAAGCTTCGTTTCTGAAGCTACTTATTTTTATCGCCATCTTCCAACAAAGAGAAATAAACAATACTTCAACTACGAGGACAGGCTAAAAGTGTTTCGTCTATGTAGACGAAGTTCATAGGGCCTTTAAGAATTTGGTTTTGCACCTAGATCCTTATATAAAATTTATATTGCTAACGTTTTTTCCCCCGTGACTAGAATGTATATTAGAAAATTCTTCTTGAGCATTTGTTGGTTTTTATTGCGTGTAGCGTTAACCGGAGGGCCTTTGATGGACAACTACCAACTTCTCCAATTCCACTGCCACTGGGGGAAAAGCAACGATTGTGGTTCGGAGCACACTGTCAACGGGAAACCGTTTGCCGGAGAGGTAAGAGGAGCAGTTTCAATACTGGTTGTCGGGCGCTCTTCGTCGGGAAACTCTTAACTTTATCGAAAAGCGCGAATAGTTGACATTTTTGGGTCAACCGTTAAATTTTCTCGTTGCAAAGGTCAAAGGAGCTATTTCAAGTCCTTATTTTATTGTTTAATTTAATTTAATGATATTATCCCCGCCATCTTGTGAGTAATATAGAGACTAACTTTGAAATAGTTTTAAGCGGTCAAAATTCTAAGAATTCTTCCCTTGATAGTAAGAATTATCACTTCCCAAAATTTTGCCGGTCCTTCTCACGGGAACTGACGTAATCTCTTCTCACGATTTCCCTTGAGAAGATTAAGAATGCCTCTGAGCATTCTCACTTGGTCAAAAAGTGGTGGTAATTATAAATAAAAATGACAGCTAATATTCTAGTCAGTTTAATTGATGCCGAAGAAAATAAACAGTAGAATATTTTCTGGACGAAAATGAATTTCAGATAAAACCGAATGTTAAGTTAATTTTCGATGAAATACTTCCTTTTAAATTATAAATAAAATATTTTCTTCCTTCGTGTAAAAATAATATTTATTGTCAAAGGCTTAGTTTACAACGTTCGTGACATTTTCGTAAGCCGCCATCTTTAGAAAAATATTTTTACATTTGACGCTTTTTAGCTAGTTCTCACGGGCATAAGAACTCTTCTTAAGAGAAGAATTCCTTCTTCGAATTTTGACGCGCACCTGGTTGAGAGGGGGGAAGGAAATACGTCACAGGAGTACGTTTCATTCGCGTAGGATGACGTCAGATTTTGGGAACCAATGAGATTTGATATTGTTGTAGGAGGAAGGAGCTGACTTTTAGCGCGTGAGGGGCATTGCGGTAGAAACTCTAAAAATAGCCTCGACCAAGTCATCTCCCTCCTACCCTGTTTCTATCGGGGGAAATATGAATAGGAAATACTCTTCAATAAAACCTACTCTTTTATAGCTTCCCACCTTTCGTAGAAAATATTTTCGGTTATCCGTCGGTAAGGAAAGTGGACTTCAGAAAATGAATTTAAGAAATCCTGATTAGTTCTTACTCTGAATATCATTTGTTAAACTCTTAACGAAATTGACCTACTTCCGCGTAAAATCACAAAATAAGATGTTTTAAATAAAAGCGGAATCAACGTGAGCTTTTATTCGAGACAAGGCTTAATGACAACTGGGAGCCGAGCCGAGAACGTCGCGAGCCAAAATCTCGTTTGTATGCCAATGACAATCATCAAAATTAAGTCTTTCTTAGACATTCAAAGTGTATATAATACCAGAAGGAGATAAAGGGGAAGGATGGCACTGCCCATATGCTATAATGTTTTACGAGTGTAACAACAGTTCGACCAACCTCGAATTTCGTGATTTTTTTCTAATTGGCTGACAAGCGTATGCCGTAATGATGACATACGATGTCGTCAGAATCGTCAGCTCACGTGACTCACTGACGTCGCGAAAGACGCGAAAATAGATTGCTATGGCGGCGAATCTTAGTAAATCTGTTCAAGTTGATTTAATTTCGCGGGGTAAAAGGTTTAAATCTACCCAAGTTAATATAAAGCCAAGTCAAGTTAAATGTTTAAGTAAATACGTGCAAACAGACGGCTTTAAAGTTCAGGAAAGCGATAGTAAAAAGAGGAAACTAAACGATTCGGTAAGCCTTGTTTAATAACTAATTTTCTAACTTTGATGCTGACCCAAACTAGTCCTTAGTTTCCGGTTTTAATAATTTAATTATAAACAAATACTACTTTAAAAGGTAATAGTCAAAACTATTAATAGTTTTAATTAAAATCTGAGATAAAATACATACCTCCAGGTTTCCAAACAAAAAAGTCTACATCGTCCAGTTACTCGCGTCGACTTAAGCAGACAACAAGGCGGAATAGCTCCTTCGATAAAATAATATATACGCATACATGTATAAAAAGTGTTATTTTTTGGAGCGCGCGCTTCCTAATATTTCCGTGTAGAGGGTCTCGCGCGTTTTCGCGCGAGCTCAACAAAAACAAAATATTCGCGCGCTCTATAGCTTTAACTGCACGATGAATCTAACGTAATCACGTGACCTCTCGTATTTTACATAAAGAGCTATTGTACCGCGGAGATCTCTCGGGATTACGTTTTTTTTTGGGAGTAAATTGGTTTGAAAAAGTGTGTACTCCCGCCATATTTTCGCGCCTTTTTGAGGTTGGTCGGACTGCCGTTACAGTAGAAGAACCCTTGTGTCATCCTTCCCCTTCATCTCCTTCTGATAATACCTCACATGTAACATAATACTCGTAAGTACGCATTAAAAACATCTCTTTAATGAAACCTTGCTCACGGGATATAACGTAAATTACGTCACTTCCAACTCGGTAACGAAAAATAGGCCATCATGTTGATAAATGAAAAACGGAAGTGAATTCCTCGTGCTTTTCTGGCTTTGAGAATCCATAGAAATAGGTGAAACTATAAAGAAAAATGATCTTAACCAACTTGTTAAAATGGGGGGCAAAAAACGCGACTACCATTTCACAGCCAACTTCAATTCGTAGTTGACCGTGCGACGGTAGAGAAAAAAATTATTCCTTCCACCTAGGAGCAACAAACACTAGGAGAACGCAGCTAGCCTTTAAACACGCTAACGCAGTGTTGTGTACAAATTTCATTGGACGAGCCTTTACGCTGAACGTTTTACGGGCGGGGGGGGGGGAGACAATTTCCGAATTTTTCCCTTCCGACGGCAGCAGGCGCTGAAGCATCTAGCCAATGAAAAATGTAAACAAGAAAATGCGCGACTTTTGACGGGTTGCGTTCTCCTTGTGTGGGGTGCTGTGTTTGTTGCTCCTAGCTTCTCGATACGGCAGACAGCTAATTAACTTTCTATCAAAAGATGTTTCAAATAATAATAATAATTAGATAATTTAGATGAATCGATCAAAATTAAAACTGCCCTTAATAAGCTAAATAAAAGGATTAATAGTTTATATTTCTAAGAATAGATGGCACTGCAGTTCTCCATAAAGTCACGTGACTACCTTCTTTTCAGCCACCCTGGAGGGCCTGGACTTTGTAGTTTCGCATACGTTAAAGTTTGTGACGTAACACGGTCATTTCTTCCGTTGTCTGCTACAACTACGCGTAGATCTAGCCATAGATCTAGCTCGGTTAATAAAATTCTAAAGCCCAACAATTTAATTTTAATTGGAAATTATCTATTCATATTATACTTTCAATTTGTACCAATCGACGATAAATAATTTCCCATTGATTGGAGCAAATTAAATGTATAAATAGGATGCAATGGTGAGTAGAAAAGATAAATAAATTTTTTGCGTCAAATGCTAAGGCCTAAGCTTTAAGATTTGATAAACGCGATTTCTGTTTAGATTGTTACACCACATTTTCAAAAGTTAATATCTAATAAAATTAATTTAAATTAATCTAAATACACTCATCAACATCCCGCGAAATCCTGATTCCCGGCTCAATGATTGAGAAATGAGAATTTTAGTCAGCCAAAATTGTAGAAAATAAAATTTTCTTTTCTCGATCAGCCAATGGAAAGCCGGAACGCAACCGGAAGTAAATGGGCCCACCGCGTAGCTTTGAGACGCGAGGATTATTTTAATGCCTTGTCGAGGCTACACTTTCCGTTCCTCTCTCTCATTTCTATCGAACACGTGATTTCGTTTCCATGGTAACCTTTTCAATAGCGCAAGTAATATAAAATATTTCAATTTAATATCTACTATTTCTATGGAAATGTTTTACAGAGGCTTACTTATGCGTTATTTTGTTACATATGGTCTTACCAAGATTAAATATGGCAAGCAAATTACAATCCATACTCAAGTCAAACTAAAATTCCCTAGGGAGGGTCCGGGCCATTTTTTTAAACAAACATTTATTTACTTAAAACTTAAGCAAGAAAAGGTACAGCCCTAAATATTAATAATTGATTTTATAATATAAAAAGTGGTCTTGCCCAACTTGTTAAAATGTAGCTTTTCCGTCACAAGTCCCGCCTTTAATTATAGTATATTATTCGCACGAGCGATTTGCAGCGCGCGCTCGTCTGCCCTACGTTTCAGAAACGCATTATCGACCATTTTTGCTTTTTTGAGTTTGAATGCTCTTCATATTAATTTTAGGGCGCTGATTCTAAATTTGAAGTCCGTTTTTTTCCCTAACTGGTCTAGTTTCCGAGATGTGAAAATGCAAAAACTCATTAAAATTGAAAAGTTTCGAAAATACTCGGGAAGTAGTAGACTTTTAAAAGTATGAGACTGTGACGTAAGAGCAACATTTTAACAAGAAGGCCACGTTACTTTATAAAAAAAAATATTACGTTATTTCTTAAAAAAAAGTGTTCTTCCTAATACCAAAAGTAAATGAACCGAAGTTATCAGACTGCTATAGTCCCCATGTTGGAGGCGTTTTCCTTATGAAGTTACATTTTGATCTCGAATTTGAAATTTTGTGCGCTCCTAGGCCGAAAAAAAAACGCGTATTGTTTTTAAGAAAACATTTGTTATACATAGAAATAGCTATACCCACAATTCCCAAGTGCAATTTATCGCGTCAAAAGACTGGGATGGAAATATGCATTTTTTTAACTCTATTTTCTCATCATTTTCATAAGGAAAACGCCCTCCGACTCTTGAGTGCTATTTCGATAACTGCGGTTCATTTACTTCTGCTAATACCTCATCGGTTAATGAATTCATTGATAAGAAAATTTCTGAAAAATCACATAGATCAAGTCTAGATCAATAAGCATTCTCTGGGCAACATGGATTACGAAGGTATTTTAGGCTATCTAGACAATTAGGTAATACAGGGTACACGACGACACGATTTTCTGTTTGGACGAATCTATTGAAATCAATATTATGCTTATTTTATCTTAATGTTACCTGCATCTTCAATATTAAATTAATTCTGTAAATAGACTGAATTCGGAAAGTTTGATTAGAAGTTTTATTTCTGTGGGGGTCATTTTAATAATTCTGCTCGAATTTCGGATATCTTCTCACCTTCGATACGATCAATTATGTTTTGGAATTTTTGAAGCCCTATTGCCGAAATTAAAAAAAGGATTTTGTGGGTCCTTTAAGGTTGACTTTCAGCTTTCGTAAGTGCAAAACGCCTTCGACGCAAAAATCTCCGTTAGGCCCATAGATATAAGAAATGTATATAAAGGTCTAGATAAATTTCGGGGCGTCTAAGCCTAACATAAAATACGGAATTGACACCTAGCAGACACCGAGGAAGGCACGTGACCAAGAGCGCGAGCTCTCTTAGTATTTTAGTACTAAGCGCTTGACCTTTCCGCAGGCCGTAGTCTTTAGACACCATCTGTTGGTGACTTTTAGTATCATTTTTAAGCAGGAGACAATGGCGCTCGCGACGAACTTTCTTACCGATAGATAGCGCCTTATAAGGATAGCCTGCAGAGATTACGCGTTTCTGCTAGCTGTCACCTCCGTATTCACTCCCTTTGAAATATTTTATCTAGACCTTTATATACGTTTCCTATATCTATGGTTTGGCCTAACAAAATGTTTTTGCGTCGACAATCGTACTGAACGTTTGAAAATTAGCCCTTATTTCTGACACCGCGTTAAACGGCAAGGATGATATAAAGAGTGGCTCGCACATCCAAGCTCTGTGTATTAATACTCCTTAGAGAATTGTTGAATCGGTTTTATTGAAGCGTCTTTTGCACTATACGACGATTTTCGTAAAAACATTCGCGTGGTGCGAACCTACGCCTAAACTTCCCAGTTAATTGAGAACACCGTCTGGGGATTTTTATGTAAAGAAAATGAGAAAACGATACGGAGCTGTAAGCTGGAATTAAGGTGGGAGCTTTGATATATAGCTTAGAACGGAGTAGGCGAACTAACTGTGTTTACGTTTCTGCTTTTATAACGGGCTAGTGATTTACGCATCTAATGATGGCAAGAACTCCACAGAGGCGATCGTTTACGCAAAAACATTGTATTGGGCTTAAAGGGGATTTTTTGCCTCTACGTTGGACGTCGTGGAACTTTGGCCCTAGTGAAAACCCGCCTTTAGGCTTAACGGAGATTTTTTGCGTCTACGTTGGACGTCATAGAACTTTGGCCCTAGTGAAAACCCGCCTTTAGGCTTAACGGAGATTTTTTGCGTCTACGTTGGACGTCATGGAACTTTGGCCCTAGTGAAAACCCGCCTTTAGGCTTAACGGAGATTTTTTGCGTCTACGTTGGACGTCATAGAACTTTGGCCCTAGTGAAAACCCGCCTTTAGGCTTAACGGAGATTTTTTGCGTCTACGTTGGACGTCATGGAACTTTGGCCCTAGTGAAAACCCGCCTTTAGGCTTAACGGAGATTTTTTGCGTCTACGTTGGACGTCATAGAACTTTGGCCCTAGTGAAAACCCGCCTTTAGTCTTAACGTAGATTTTTTGCGTCTACGTTGGACGTCGTGGAACTTTGGCCCTAGTGAAAACCCGCTTTTAGGCTTAACGGAGATATTTTGCGTCGAGGTTCTCCTCTGCGGAGTTTTTACCCTAGTGAAAACATTTCTTTAATGGAAGACCGGAAACTTTTCTGGGATCTAAATAACTCATTTTTCAATATATTTCTTTTGAACCAGATCCATTTGGTGCATTGGAATATCGAGAAATACGAGAGCGCCGAGGAGGCAGCCGCATCCGACCAGGGACTGGCTGTTTTGGGGATTTTCTTTGAGGTAAATGATTGTACATTTATTACTCTTAATATAGAGAATATCTCCTTTGGTACGAGGTGGATTTTCTTTTTGGACGGGCGTTATTTCTCTACGCTTTTCCTTCAGCTTAATAATACGTCTATTCCCACTTCAGGATCTATTTATTGAGAGGTCAGCGCACTATCGATTTTTTTCTGCAACACATTTGTCAGTTTTAGCCTCGGTGCAATAACGCACTGCGCTGTTTTGCGCCATCTATATTGTATTGGTATCTTAAAATTTCTTGAAATTATGAAAAACAAATTATTTTATGGTATCAATATAATTTTCTTAAACATATATTTGTGGCATATGTAACATAATTATTCATAAGTATGCCACTAGCTCTATTTCTTCACTAACGGTTTGTTTCACAGATATTGCGTCATCCGACGGCCATTATTTTAGTAAGCAAACCGGTTTGAACAACCAAGGCTTAGGAGTTAAAATGAACTACAATATAGTGTCAAGTGCTGTTAATGCAATTAATTTGCAAATTAATGAAGTTCTCGTAGACTCAGGTTCTAAAACAAATTTGCATTGTCAAATAAAAGAAGCAAGTTTATTGGAAAAAATAGTGGAAATTCAGGTTGAGCTTTTCTGGGGCATCTAAAAGCTTGGAGCCCTTGCAGATTCTTTTGAGCATAGGCCTAACTCTTCTAGGCTGGTATGGGTTTGAATAACGCTGGTGGAATATCCCACTTCGACGACTGGTTCCATTTTCGGAAAGCGATCTCTGAACCGTATTAGTCATTTTCTCCAACCTTTTCTTTTTCTAAGCTACTCATTATTAAACTTCATCCGCACGAACCGAGCGAGTTAATAAATTTCAATAAAGCTACATTGGGCTGACTAAAATTCCGACACACAAAATTCCTTCTCAATTTAGAGGTTTTCCATTGGCTTAAATACATATGTTAGTAGCCAATAGTGTGACTTCCAAAATTACTAGGATTAATAAAAAGGTTAAAATCTAACGTAGTCCACCTTTTTACTGGTTTTTGGTTAAACAAACCGTTAGTGAAGATTTTGGAATGGAATAAAGGTACAGAGGCCTACTTATGAGTAATTAAGTTACACAAAATTTCGCCTGATAGGTAGGAAATATATACTGCATTCCTAGTAGAAAATATTAATTCCTGCGCATGTAAAAAGGTGGAACTTTAAAAACCTAATTGTCACTTAAGCAGGCTAATCCTAATTTCGCACACGCTTCGCTGCCTCGTGGGTGAACCATTGAGTTGGGAATATTAATCTAGAGGTCCCATCAGAAAGACGGATTTCAGTATTTCGCGAAACAAATTTTTTAAATATAACAATACTGCCGTCGGCTCCCAAATGACGAGAAAACTTTATCATTCTACTCGTGGCGCCGTCTATCTCTCAATGGTTCGTTCAAATAAGACGCGTTTTCCGGCAAAAAGATTTTTTTTTCAAAAGTAATGGATGGCGCCACGGGTCATATGATAACGTTTTCTCGTCATTTTAGAGGAGACGGCACATTCGAAATTTTCAAAAACTTTCGCGGGGAGCAGATTTGATTGGATCTCTAGATTAATATTCCCAACTCAATGGGGTGAACTTGGTTTTTGAAAAGACGCATGCGAGTGCGCTCAAAATTCGCTTTTCGAGCTTTATGTGCAGCCGGCTTTACGCTGAAGTCAATCAAAAAAACCTTTTTATACAGGGTGTTAACTAAAAAATGGACCAGGGCGAATATCTCAAAATGTGTTTTAGCTACGATTTTGAAATTTTAGGTTGTTATAGAGTGCTCAGGGGGTCAACCAACTATGAAAATGTCAATGACCTTGAACCATGTCTTCAAGGTCATTCGAAAATTAACTTGAGAACCGTAAGAGCTACGAAGTTGGTTCCAATTAGAAAGTTGTTCCCCGTCACATTTTATGGTTAACTAGCTTTGACTCGATCTGATTTGCGAAATAGGAAGTTGAGCAATGTTAGGCCAAAATCAAGAAGCCGTTAAGTTGATAACGTGTTAAAGACGATGTTCAACTGATAACTTTAAAAGTAATCTTGTTAAAATACTGAAATTTGTTAGACAACCTCATCGTGGTTGAGGATCTTTAGTTTGAAAATTTCAGCTCCCAAAACTCGTCTTCTACTATCAACTTAACGACCGTCTTGTTTTTGGCCTAACATTTCTCGGCTTCCTATTTCGCAAATCAGATAGTCAAAGCTAGTTAACCATAAAATGTGACGGGGAACAACTTTCTAATTGGAACCAACTTCGTATCTCTTACGGTTCTCAAGTTAAATTTCGAATGACCTTGAAGACATGGTTCAAGGTCATTGAAATTATCATAGTTGGGTGACCCCCGGAGCGCTCTATAACAACCTAAAATTTCAAAATAGTAGCTAAAACACATTTTGAGATATTCGCCCTGGTCCATTTTTTAGTTAACACCCTGTATAGATAAAAATTAAAGTGATTACCGTCAAAACCGAGGTTTTCAAATTCAAAAAGCGTGGAATTTGGGTTTCTATTAACGCGTGTAAAGCGTGTTCCTCAAATATCGCACGTAGGAAAATTTTCATAGCTTAAAAAATGCATTAGAAACTAATTGAAACTAAGCTAAAACACTCGATATTGTAGGGCACTTTTGCTAAATTTAGCTATCGACCAAGAGCAACGCGTAAAAGTGCCGATAAATACACTTAAACCGTCAAAGTATTTTAAATCAATTTATTTAAAAGCCTTTTAGATAAAATATTCTGTAAAAATGTAACGTTTGAAAGATAGAGGGAACTTGTCATTTATGTAAAACGTAATTATAAAATTATGACAACGCTCATTAACCGCTACACTTAAATGGTGTAAAATTTATTTTTAAAATTGGTGCTAGTAATTGGAATCTATGAAGACATTTTCGCCGCTAGTTGCGTGGTCGAGATCGAAAAGTGCTCGCGTTCGCGTATAGGACCTCTAGCTCGGCCACGCCACTAACGGAAAAAGTTTAAAATTAAATTCCAATAGGCGCTTCAATAAATGCCACTCATTTTGTTTCCTCTCCTACGCGCATGCGCGAGTCACTGAATAAAGTAGTCATGTGTTTAGGTTATGTTAGTTTAATTTGTAAGGCTAAATTTGATAGCGTGCGAGTATATTTTTAAGGAGTCGCGTGCGAAATTGAAATACTATTAGCAGCGCGCTTTAAAATAAAACGCTTTTACAAGTATGTCCTGGTTCTATGTATTACTACTTCTAGGCAAATAGCTGAACAGGTTTTATTTAAGCGTCTATAGGCGCTTCAATAAAACATCTTCAAGGAAATCGCTTAAGTGGAAAGTAAGTAAGTAACTTTTCACATGTAAAAAGGCTGTAAACAGAACGTCGTGTTTTTTCTAAGCCTTAATAGGTTAAAAAAGCTACCTGGTTAAAAGGAAACACTTGTCGCATACCGTACAGGTGAAAAGTTTCCATTATTTCAACAAGCACTATATAAACAGTAACTTGCAGGTCTTGGCTCTCGGAAACATTATATCTTGGCGATTTCCTTGAAGATATTTTATTGAAGGGCCTATTGCGAGAGCAGAAATGTAAAAAGCAATAAGTGTTGTCGGGAAAATTATGTGGCGGACCTGCTCAATTTATATCGTGACCAGGGTTGGACATAAGGATATTTTTTTAGTAGTCAGCCTGACTAGTGAGCCTCCTATCTTAATTTATTTTAGTAGTCACTGACTAGTGGGGGTAAAAATGTGGGTATACAAACAATAAGGACAGCCAATATTTTGCTTTACCCGTCAGAATTAAAATAGGAATTTATTATCACTTGAGTTACGTGTGATATTTAAAAAAAAATGGGATTGATGAATTTATGATACGCCATATTCTAGTGCCTTATGTCGAACCCTGATCGTGACAATGAAGCTAGTAAGTAGTACCTTAGGCCACATCCGGACACATAGTTATACCCACACCACTTTTTTCCATTAAATTTAACACTCCGCCAAATCTGCATCTGCACCGCCGTGTATTCGGATAGTTCTCCTCCACTTTGCACAGTGACTCTCGATCGATGCCTCAGTCTATTAATAGGATTTTTCCAACACGCGGCGTCCAAACACAAATATTTTCATATAGGCTTTGTTTTTTCCAGCTTTAGTAGCGGCTTGGTATCGTGTGACTTAATATTCGATTTTTTCCTTCCGGGGCTTTAGGTTGGCGACGCTCACCCCGAATTGCAGAAACTTGTCGAGCAGACCGAATGCATATATCACAAAGGCCAAGAATGCGATCTAAGCAACGAAGTCAACCCAGAGGCCTTTATTCCGAGTTCGTTTTGTTGACATGGGTTATTTACCAATTTGTAGAGTGTCGCTTTACGGTCGTTTCTCGTTTTCAGGTAACCAATCCTACTGGACATACGAGGGGTCGCTGACCACTCCGCCGTGTTCCGAATGCGTCACGTGGATTGTTTTCAAGACACCCATTCAAGTTTCGGAAGAACAGGTGAGTTTTTGTTTAAGTTTTAAGTATACCATTATATTTCTAACCGATCTCTTCACGGGGTAACGCCATTAGAGGTCAATTTTTAAATACACCGCCGCCACCATAGCGCCGCCGTCGCCGGTATTTTTTCTGGCGTCAAACCGCCGCCGAGCAACTTATTTTTCGCCGCCAGTTAAAAATTTTCATTTTTATACGTAATTTTTTTTTAAACATTTTGAAATATTTTTTCCCAATATTTCATTAAGGGGATACAATTATATTCCTTCGCGCTGTCGCCACCAAAAAAAGCAACGCCGCTGACGGTTTTAAAAAAAATCGCCGCCGCCGGGTCACTTTCGGCAAACGCCGCCGCCGAACCAAATCAAATCGGCGCTTTGCTCTAAATCAAAGTCCTAATAAATGGCACCAGCCGAGTTATTTTTCAATTTTTGAAACGAGTTAAAAACTAAAAACATTGAATTAGTTTAACAACCCAAAATAATTTCCGCAATTCGGAAAATTTTCCGCATTTTATTTCTCCGGAAAATTAACAACACTACTTAAAATAGTGTTAGAAGTTATGGTTTTTACACACAATCCTAATGATTTGTGTGTATTAGTCTCACGTACAGTGTAGCCGATGCCGCCGTGTCGCCGTGTCCCGCATATCTCTTCAACGGTTAGGGCTAGAAGAGTCAATGATATTTCCTTCCAATGTACATAAATCGCCATTGATAGCCTTCTTAAAGTTTTCAAATCGGAGCCCTAGAAGTTGGGCATTTGCCCAATTTATTCTTTTCGGTGGTTTCGCTTTATGTGGTAGATATTTTATTTAAAATTAAGTCCGATAACGTTAAAAAAAATATTATTGGATAGGTAAGGATTCAGCGGACCTACAACTTCGGTTATATCAGTAAATATTAAATTTAAGTATAGTTTTCACTTTTCAGGGTAATTTACGGGACCCCAATTTTCGTGTGTATATTTTCGCCTAAAAATCTACATAGCGTTCCTTAATTTAAGTCCGATTTTCATGTAAGTTATATTTTTGAATAGCTGTGGTTTCCATATAATCTAGAATTGCAATTACGTTGCTTAATTTTAATTCTTAGTAAGGTTTTTTGGGCAGCGTATACGTACTCCCTCAACTTCCACAATTGGAAATACGCGTGGTTATAGAGACTATACGCGAATTTGTGTCTGGCATTTTTCAAGGCCGTTCTAATATGACCCAAAGTATCAAATAAGTGTGACACTTACCGGAGTAATACGCGATGCTTCCAACGTATGACCTGAAGTAACAAATAAGTGTGACACTTATCGGGGTAATACGCGATGCTTACAACGTATGACCTGAAGTTACAAATAAGTGTGACACTTATCGGAGAAATACTCTATGCTTACAACGTATGACCAGAAGTAACAAATGAGTGTGATTAGGAGTAAAAAATAAAAAAGACACTGATCGAAGGAATCTTCGATGCTTTCAAAGTATGACTAAAAGTAACAAATAAGTGTAAATGCAATTATGTGTGGCCGTGGATATATATTGGTTGTGATACCGGCGTTGTCGGTTGCTGTGAATAGCTCAAACAAACTTAACACATCCCCTGTAGCACATGAAGTCGTTTTAGGGTCGGGGTACGGTCGAAAAGTCGCTTTATAGTCGACGACCAAATACCGACCTAAAAACGTCCGAACGTTTTTCGACACTAAAACCGTAAATCCTTTTTTGGGACTATTTATGGTCGGTATGCCGACCATTATCCGACTTAAAATAGACCTTAAATTTAAAAGACAGAGTCGATTTAAGGTCGGGCTTTGGTCGAAAAGTCGCCTTTCGGTCCTGGTCCAAATACGGACTCTAATAGTCCTAAACGTTTTTGAGAATTCCTCGTGAGTACGTTTTCGGTCGCTTTTAAAGTTGGTATAGCGACCTAGCATTTTGAACCACTAGCCGAATCTAAGAGTCTTATCATTGGAACTATTTAGAGTCCAAACGCCGACCTTGAATTGTAATAGCTGTCATGACTTGCAAAAGACATGACACATTTATAGCCCGAGCAACGGCCGACTTATATCCAACATTTATTTGCCAATTAATCGCTCAAAACTGTGAAACTTTGGCGAATTAATAAAACAAATTGAAATATTTTTAAAATAACTTCCTTTTTGTATTATATTTTTTTGAAAAAGATTATATATTCAATCTGAGAATGTTTCCGTATTAAAAATCTCTCAGCTCAAGTAGGTTACATTCGTTTACCTAAATATGTTAGGCTAACATATTATTAATGAATATTCATTCGTTATTGTTACTAAACCCCAAGAAACTATAGAACTCTGTACTCCAGATTCAAGAGTTTTCCGATTGACGGAAATAAACTCATTGTTTCACTCCCGTTCATGGGACTATTTATATAGCTATATTTACGGTTTTATTTGGTTATTTTCAGTCACATAAAATATCAAAAAGTAAGTCGTTTCGACGTAATTATACAGTACATTCTAAGTCGGGATAACGTCGTTTCGGGGTCGGTTCTTAGGTCTACCTTTTGCCGACGTCGGCCCGACTCTAATTTGCTACAGGGGATATTTACAGTCGGTTTTCTGGTTAGAGGGTCGGCAATTCGGGCGTGTGTAAAGTCGGGCCAACGTTGTTTCTAAGTCGGTTTTGTAGCCAGTTTCAGTTGGTTTACAGTCGTATGGGATGAAACCTTTAGGGTCGGCCGACTCATTTACCCCTAGGACATTTGGACCTTCAAAAGTCTATCTCGCCGACGGTCGGCCGACTTTGCCATTTAAGTACAAAAGCCTACGTCGGCCCGACTCTGATTTGCTACAGGGGATTAGAAGGATTGTGTGTATTCTGACCGTCGTACGTCTTGTTAAATAATTCAGTAGTTATTCCCTTCCCGCCAAAAAACGTTTAAATTTACGACATTTAGTATAAATAACATTATAAAAGCATTAAAATCGAATCTCTCGTCAAATTTTTCTTTCCCTCTTGAACTCAAAACATACTAGGTTGAGAGCTTTTGGCTGGTTGGCTGGTTTTTAATTAATCTCCGTTTTTACATTTAGCTCGAGGCATTCCGTAATCTTCGTTGCTATTGCAAAGAGTCTGGCTGCCCACCGGGAAGATTTCAAGGGAAGCTGGTGGAAAACTACAGACCACCGCAACCCATTGAAGGGAGACTCGTCAAAGAAGTCAACTTTTAAGGGAAAAAGTCCTTACACCGAAATTCCGAAACTTGTCAATAAGAATATTCCCACCTATTAACGACGATATTCGAAGATAGAGAAATAAGAAATTGATAGGAAACTGTCGCAAAATAGGATCTAATGTAGTTTAAGGGTTGTAGATTTATTTTTGGGATTGCCGGGTGGCGGGGGTCAGGTGACCAGGAAATGTTGGTATACTGCCACTGTACAGTCATGGACACATAATTGTTTCAATTGTTATATTTTCATGGAATAGATTTATTATATAAAGAGACAAACATTATGAACTCCAGACTGGACATTTATACATTCCAGTTACTATTTGTACACGGTTCAAAATAATTTAGTGATGACTTTAGGCCTTTGACTATGATTTTAATTTCTTTAGTGATAATTTCCTATGCACTAATCTAACTTTACTCATTTTTAGGCGTTTTAAAAATGTTATATTAATCCAACCAATTACAGATGTCTGTTTTATAAGTGGTTTCAAATTGTGTATGACATGTCTAACTCCATTAGGTGTACTTTATAATTATAGATTTTTGTTCTTATTATTTTTAATTTACTTGTATGTTCCTGATATAGTAGATAACATTCCAATGTAAATATTTTTTCTCGTTTAATTGGAGATAAATATATGATTTTGAAAAAAGTTTATGTAAAGACGGTTTTACAAACACCCACATGAGTTTTTCTCGAAATGTCAAAAACACCACACTTTGTTAGAGCTAAATTTACTGCCCATTTTTAGACTGTTTGTCCCTTTGACAAATATTTTTTGATAACAAATATCTTGTTCTTCAATTAACGAACACAAAAAAAAATGTTTTATTGAACTTTTTTAAAAACCCAAAGTATTTTTCTATAGAGACAAAATATTAAATTTTTATACCTAAACAATCTTGTAAAACTGTCTTTACTAAAAACCATACCGCTTCATCACTAAATTATTTTACCTTCAATGATATATAATTACAAATATATTTTAAAATGGTGATTAAGAAATGTTTTAAGAAAAACCTAAAACAAACCCAGATTTTTTTTATATAGACGAACAAATTTAAACAAGAGCCTGAAAAGGATATAAAAAAATGTTTTATGCAAAATATCGTTTGTTTTAGAGATAAATTATATATATATAGTTTTTAAATTTTAATATTAAAAATGGTGGCTTGAAAAAATGAGTGAGATAAAGATATATAAACTATATTTACCAAAGTTTGGTGTCTAAGGCCTTTGGCTGACACCATATGTTTGTTCTCAAAAAATATATATTTAGCGAAAGATTTGAAAAGGCCAAAAAATGAAAGTAATTTTTGTAAATTTTAAAAATGTTAATTTACTAATTGTAAATGGGAGGATTTGTAAATTATGCTATTGGTAATCAGGAGCAAAAAAGGTTTTAAATTTTGTATAAAGAGAATCAAGACCCAGAATTGTAAAGAAAAGAACTGGTTTAATTGAAATAATATGGTATTTTTGCGAGTGAGCTTTTACTCTTGAATACGCGAAGCATGAAATCCTCTCTCCCGAGAGAAAACCAAATATGTTTGTTGAAGAGATACTGTTCTCATCATTATTGTTACAAATTAGTTTCTTTTGGAAAGGGTTTTTGTCTCCAAATCTTCCATATCAAACAAATTTTAGAAAACCCTTTCCAAAGCGAAAGAAGAGTCTAGGTTGAGTTAAGCAATAAAGCCAAAAAATATTAAAAAATAAAGTAACTAGGACACAAGTATAAATTGTTGTTAATTTTATTTCAAAAACCCAACACGCTCCTTTTTAACGGATGATTCTAATTTCAATTTTTCGTTTAAAGATTTGTTCAAAGCTATTCCAATTTCACATCCTGGTTTAATGATGCTTAAAACGCTCTCCTGATGCAGACTTCCAGATCCAGTTTTTCTAACTGACGTTATACTACCTTTTTCCGTTACTGTTAAAACTAATTTTCCCAAACTACAAGCTTCTTCCGATTGACTGCAATCTACAACAAATTTTTGGCCAATCTTGGGAACAAGGAAAGGTTAATTATTAAAAATGTTTTATGGCAAAAATTAAATAAAAATTATTACTCTTGACAAACTAATAATGCAAGGTAGATTTGAAATATCTAATCTTTTCACGTCATAAGGATCATCTGAAACTTCAATTTCAGGCGTACCATCTTCATCCGTTGCTAAAGAAACATTGGGAATTCTGTACAAAAAATTTAATACAATTAACATGGTATTTAAAATATAATTGATAGCATTACTGAAAGCCTCACTTCGTATCAAATAGTGCAGCTTTCACAGCGACAGAAGCTGCATCTGCTAAGCTTCCACCACATTCTAAAATCTAGCATGATTTGCTCTTTAAGAAACTTGTTAAATTACTAATGCGTAATTTTTGCTAAATTACCACAATATCAATGTAAAGAACCCAAACTTGACTCCCAGGAACGACACAGAGCGATTCTAAATCCAGACAATTTAGACTTGAATAAGCCCTGTTTAATAGTTGCGTTATCTCTGCAGAAACATCTTCACCACCCCTGCCTTCAAACTCTGGATCTGCATTAGCCGAACTAATAATATTTTTTAAGTAATTACAAACTACTGGAATAAATGTAGGAATAATTGTTATACCAATCTACAAAAAATTCTAATCGTCCTTTATTAGGTTTCAAAGGTTCGGGTGCATCTAACTCTGCTTTTACACCAACTAGAACATCTGTATTTGCCTTTGATAAATAAATTAAAAGTGAGTGAGAATTTAATCTTTAAATTGGACTATATTTGTGTTTCAAATACCAATCTAACATGGGCTGATCCATTGCAATTAGAAACTACATCAGTTTCTAACTCTATTTGACGGTACTGCAAACATTCACGTCCATCCGCTCGGCAATTATCCTTGGATAATATATATAATCGGTAAATTTAAAAACCCATTCATTAATTATTAAAATTTATACCTGAATTCCATGAATTATAAATGTTTTCTCTGGTTCACTAATTAGTAAACTTGACATTTCACTGTATATGAAACTAAAACTAACATATAAGAAAAGCACGTGGTTCAAGACTCAAAACCAAATTTTAAGCAGACTACAAATTATTACTAATTCTTGGCGTCGGTTTTTGGGACGGCCAGCTTTGATCTCGCGCTATAGCGGCCAACCCATGCGTTGAAGTTTCTATGTTAACCTATGAGCCAAAGATTTCTGTATGAGTTAACTTAACTCATACAGAAATTTTATGAATATGTTTTTAAAAATAGTTTTTGCATTGAAGCCAATATAAAAATATGTATGAGTTCAGCGCCACGCTCGTTATAACGGGAAAATCCTTGCTCACGAAATTTCGGCGAATGGGTAATTGGCCGCTATAGCGCGAGATCAAAGCTGGCCGTGTTTTTGGAAGCTGATATTATACAAGGTTCCTGGATATTATCAAAGATAATATAACTACGTACCCTAGATTCGAAATCACGGATAGCGCGTTCTCTCGTGAGGCTTTTACCACGGACATTCAATATACTGTCCGTGCTTTTACTGAGTTCGCGCGGAAGCATAGAAGTCGGAAAAATCGGGCTCCATAGCAGGGTGAGAAATAAGGAATTTCAATAGATAACCCAAGATTATATTACTCACCTTTAGTTTTCTTTCGTTTAGAAACATTTTTAGAGCTACAGGCATGATCCATTATTGTTTTAAAGCAATATAATGCAAAAATATCTGGTATCTTGAAAACCGCATGTTAAAAACCACCGCGCAATTTTCACTAAAACTGTACGTTTTAACTAGATGTCGGTAGCCCTGCCAGCTCCAGTTTTTTCCGACTTCCGCCGGGAACAGTTCTTTTTATAAACTAACGTGGCCTTATTGTTGAAATGTTGCTCTTACGTTACAGTCTCTTACTTTCACAAGCCTACGAGCGCGCGCTACAGTCACGAGGAGAATAGATTTTTCTAGCGCGCGTGCAAATCACTCGTGCGAAGAATATACTAATAAAGCTGTGTCTTGTGACGTAAGAGCAACATTTTAACAAGTTCGGCAAGACTACTCAGTAAGAGCCTGCGTTACGTGCAAGGAGCTTGATTTCGAATCTAGGGTACGTAGTTATATCAAAAGTGGATATAAAACAGAAAGTCTGGGAGGAAAAGGGTTCGTTAGCTTTCCCAGTGGTTTCCTTCAAAAATGAGGAGCTGTTTCCCCTATACAATGATTGAGCCAATCAGGAACGACTCTGTTACGTTGGGCCTATGTCTCATGACGTCACGGCAGCGATGCCAGACGTACGATAATTATCGTACACGTACGCGAATTCCGTTTCAGGTACGATGTACGATGTAAAATGTATTATCGTACGCGAAAGTACGATAATTTTGTCTATATTTTCCAAATTATTTTTACGCTGTTACAACACCACATATGATAAAATTAGGAGTAGAAAAGGCTTGGGCATATAATCGTGTTTCTTCTGCCGTTGCCGTTATTTTCTACGCGCGCAGTGAAGGATGGAGCCTGCAGGGGAAAATTCCATATGTCTATCGCGAACTCTTTCCCCATCTAGAAGCCGAATGCCGAAGAACTCCCAGAATACCTAGCGCTTTAGCTGACCCCTATGAAACGGTAATGTACGGATATTTCCGAAACGTGGCAAAAATAAAACATTTGTGTAATGTTTTTAACCATGAAATTAATTATTCAATTGAAATGTCTAAAAGCGTGTAACTTCCCTTTGTCGGTTTCTATTGACATTTTAAGCTATGAATATTTTTTACACGATCCGATTAGTTGGGCGAATGAAAAATTTAAAAATGTCACCCCAAAAATTTCGCACCTACTAATTTTCAATTTTTTTTCGTATAATTCCACTGATCGTGAGTTTGAAACTTTCATACAAATCTGGTCTAGATGGAATCGAAACTCCAGTTCTATTATCTAATATTCGAGAGGGAACCTCTTCTAAATATTTTCCGTAATTTTTACTTGACATGAGGTCGTCAGAGAACGTAGCGATTACTTTTTCTTAATGAAAAAAAATACAGTCATGATGGTCCTGTATGGGCAAACCTATGGAGTGGCGTCAACGTGGCCAGCCTCTTTGAACACTTAGAGCACCAATCGAAACTCCTGGTAGTGCCTTTCCTTTTAACAATGTTGAACGTCGACCACATATTATAGGTTAATTTACAGCCCAGTTCACACTATAAACTTAATTTGGACACTTTCGAATAGGCCAAGCTTAAAGGGCTCCACCGGCGTTTGTATTTCGTCAGTTTCCCGCGAATTACGGACATAGGGAAAGCTTCGACACGTCGTCTGCTACCTGATTTTCTGGGTGAATTTTTCAAACACCGGTCAGTGGGTGCCTGCACCAGTGTGAGAAATAAGGCACTATCACAGGCCAATCGCCCTGGTGACCACTTTATTAATTCAAAGTTTTTTCCCTTCAAGATTTTAGTTCATTATAAAAATTCTATATTAATCCCTAAAATTGTTTGGTCTTTGCTTCTATGCTGTGTGCTTGGCCTTATGTCAATTGTGTGTATGCATGGTTGACTAGGGGAGTCTGTCTACTCTACATTATAGAAGAAGCGAATGTAGCAGTAAGCAAAAAGAAATATAAACAGTCTCTCTCTAAGTAGGCTTGTTCGGGTCGGGTCTATAGCACATATTGTCAAGAATATTTAATTTGACCATAAATTATGAAAGCCTGATTTTGCAAGGTTAAAAGTGGTAACTGGCCACAGGTCCAGTTTTAAAAAAATCGATATTTCTCACCCTGGCCTGCACGATTTTACTACGCATACGCCCTCTTTTAGCTACAGTAAGAGCTAGCGTATAAGCAGACGTTACTGACAATCAAAGTTTTAAAACTTTCGCGGAAATATATGAAAATATATTTTTATCCGTTGAAATAACTTACTTTATTATTACAATACAATAAAGAAAAGCATTCACTACCCGATTTACGCATTTTCCATTCTAGCAGACGCTACACACCCAAGAAGTGATATGAAACCTTCAGCGCCACCTAGAACCGTTTCGGTTGCGAGCTACGCCATATACCTAGTGTACGATAATTTTTCATTATGTACGATATTTTTACAAAGTTCGTACGATAATTCATTTTGAGGCTTCTGGCAACGCTGCGTCACGGTCAGAGGAAATAGTTCAGATGGGCGATGCTAGCTAACCTAGCGGTAAAACCAAGAAGCATATCCTCCTTGGTAAATCTCCCGAAAACGTTGTCTCGTTGGTTAATTTATTCCTTTTTCAAAAATTTGCCTCTGTTAAGTTCAAGAGTCACTGACTCACTGTAGCTCAAGCTCGTAAGAAACATACACCAGAAGAGTTAGCTTTAAAGCCGAAAAGTAAATTTAGTCAGTGTAATTTATTTATAAAAGATTTGTATTCAATTGGAACTATACAAAACAGTGAATATTTAAACCAAGGCTTAACTAAAATTCCAGTAGATAGGGTCTCATGTGCCATAAATAAACCCCCGTTGTTAATTGCCTTCAAAACTACAGGGATTTTATTGAGGTTTTTTTGCCAAGCTATCCAATGTACTACATTGGAGAGTTCATTTGCATATATTGGGTCACAAATTATAACTGGGTCAATTCCTTCAACATTAAGTACTAAATTGTATACCCAATTGTTCCATGCGTACAGAAAGCCACTATCTTCCTCTTTCTTCAGAGTAATGCGAATGTAACAACTCGCGTTGAGAGCACATCTTCTAGTAGTTCTTTTAAAGTTCGATTGTTCTTAAATTCGTTAAACACTTTAAGCCGCACACCATATTCAAATAAAACAAAAACGTTTTTATCAATTATCTACCTAAGCGGCTAAGCCTTGCCAAACATGTGAATTTTCACAAAGAGCAGACGCACCAAATCCAGCCCAAAGACTATATAATCAGGTGGATAAGGAACTGAAGAAGAACTATAATATATCAGCCGATTTACGCAGGTACATGCGAGTAAAGCGCCATTTGTAATGCTCCGCCAAAGGGGGTAGGTACAAACTAGGGGCATGCTTGGGGGATCCTCATTTTTGATGGAACAGGGCTACCGGGTCCTCCCAGCATTTCTGTTTTATATCCACTTTTGGTTATATTATCTTTGACGGCATTAAGCAGTCTGGCGTCAGTCGCCAGGATGGGACGCAGTGGCGTAGCCAGGGGGGGCACAGGGGGCACATGCCCAACCCCCGAAACGTATGGTTGTACGTACAAATATTTTTAATTTTTTTTTCAATGGCGTGCCCCCCCTCCCCGAAACAAAATCCTGGCTACGCCACTGATGGGAGGAGCTTAGATATTATGACGTTGGGAACGCGCCACCGCTCAAAAATTGTATCGAAGGGCAACGATTTGAAACTTGACTAGTTTAAAGTGCCAAGGCTTAGCGAGAACTTTAGCTTAAAACATTTGAATACACATCGCTTTGATTGAACGAAAATAGGTAAGAACATTAATAATAAAATTCCTTTATTTATGATTATCAAGTTATATTGTTAAAGTACAGGAATTGTTCTAAGAATCACGAGTCATTTTCTTCGCCGGTTAAATCGCGCAATCCCGGAAACCTTTTGTGGATGGAGTCAACGACAATCGCCTGTCTCCTGATTGAATCAAAGATAATTTAAACTCGTACCATAGATTCGAAATCACTCTCTCGCGCGTTGCTGATAGCGTTTACCCACTTCCCGCTGGAACTCAGAAAAAATTCGCTCCTGGTTTGCCCTTACCGCAACCGATGGAGCCTGATTTTTCTGAGGTCACGTGCCGGAAAAGGGTAAACGCTTCGTAACAAAACCGTCATTAGGTGGTTTTTTTTCGTTTGTCCGGGGACAAAAAGTGTAAACTTTTTACCCTAAGACGTTTTATTCGCCTTTTCTCGGGTTAAGATTTACCCTGTCCCGAATTTTGTTCGCTTGTTCCGGAGTATTAGGGTTACACTTTTTACTCCTCCTCGAAAGGAGGTGTAGAGCGTAAATTAATTTCTAGGAACCTTGGGTGTAGAGGGAGTAATCTAGATTTGTCGTCTGCTTAAATTTCGTTGCACGAAAATATGACGGGAAACTTTTTGTAAATAACCTTTAACCTTTAACTACTCTCTTCCTATTCCAACTCGTTTTTTTCGTCAAGACAGAATTGAAGTAAAATGACGTCATATGGCTACACTTTTTAACCTTCTCAAAAAACCCAGAACAGGCGAAAAAAAAACCACCTAATGGAAAAGCTCTCAGTATTCGAATCTAGGGTACGAGTTTAAATTATCTTTGATTGGATCAAGTGAGTACGTAAGACGCAAAAGGCACCGCCCATTTTAGCCCCAGATGGTTAACACTAGATTGAAATGAATATAGTCATGGTATCGTCTAATAGACCCATAACAAAATTATTATAATAATAGTCAAAGGTTTTCACTATTGAAACTGTTAAATGTTAAAAAACTGTGATATCTTATTATAATATCAGGCTTTCAAGTGACTCTAATTCACTAATCGCACAGTACAAATGTTTAAACTTTATAGTTTTTAATCATGTAAAACCAATTTTTAAATCATTTGTATTACGTAAAAAACCTGAAAGTCCAAATTTAAAAAACAAATGTCTAATGGTCCTTATGGAACAAATAGCAATAAATAAACAACTATTAATGTAACCATGATAGGTCTATAATATTGTTCCAATAACATTATTATACACTTTTAAATGATGTAACTAACTTGTCTTGTAAGTAATTTAATGGGTAATTTAAATGCCTTTCTGTACATTATCTGTAATATTTTCAGATTACCTATAAATAAGTATTAATGCCTTTGTGAAAATTTAAAACCTTAAAACTACCCTGCACATAGGAATTTTTCTTCAAAAGCAGGATGAAGGAACCTCGGAAACCAATCAGAAACTTGATATTTAAAAAGAGCACAAAAAATACTATTAGATAGAATATTTAAAGAAAATCCAAGGTAAGATTTGTTATTGAAAAAAAAGTAACAAAACGAAGGTTTTCTTAAAATGACGTTTTGGTTACGAATGCCTTTGTGCAGCCTATGGAAATCGTCAAGAAGTAATATTTCAGAGAGCCAGGACCAGCAAGGACTATTTATATAGTGCTTGTTGAAATAATGAAAATTTTTCTGTAAACAGAACGACGCGTCGTGTTTTAGCCATTGAGTTAATAATAATATAGAGCCTCAGACCAAAGATAATTTAAACTCGTACCCTAGATTCGAATACTGAGAGCTTTCACATTGACGGTTTTGCTACGAAGCGTTTACCCTTTTCCGGCACGTGACCTCAGAAAAATCGGGCTCCATCGGTTGCGGTAAGGCGCAAACCAAACCATAGACCGATTTTTTCTGAGTTCCAGTGGGAAGTGGGTAAACGCTATCGGCAACGCGCGAGAGTGTGATTTCGAATCTAGGGTACGAGTTTAAATTATCTTTGCTCAGAAGAAGGTTCGTAAAAATAGTCCGACCGGTTTTTCTCCATAGGCTTTAAGCCATAGAAATCTCATAGGTAACTAGAATGCTGCCGCCTACGGCCGAGCTTGACGCCAGTTCGCCTTGAACCTTCAGCCAATGAGAGGCCGTAGAGTGGTTCCGCCAAGGAGGATAATAATCCTCCTGGGATCCGCTATTATAGCGGGAGATAGGTGACGTCATTATCTCTGGTGACATTAAACTCTTGGCAGAACCACTCTTTGAGCTCTGATTGGCTGAGATCTGGCTATCGTCTGCCACGGCGTTTGGCCCATTTGCCAGTTACACGGCAGCATTCTAGTTACCTATGAGATTTCTATGCTTTAAGCTTACCATTAGTGGCAACCATCCTTGGAAATAAGGTTTTATTTTAAACTGGTCCTTATGACCAGTGACCCCCTAGCATATGAATTATTAAACTGGTCCTTATGACCAGTGACCCCTAGCTTATGAATTATTAAACTGGTCTTATATCAAATGTTCTAATGTCATTTATAAGCCTAAAAAAACCTATACTACATGTTTAGAAGTTAGATTATGTTGGTAACATCAACTTTACACGTATTCAAAATAGCTAACTGTATTTTATGAGTACCACAAGAATAGTACAATATAGTACTATCTCATCTAAGACTACTACCATAGCCTAGAAGACCTTCGTAATTTACCGTATTATCTCTCTTTCTCTAGGCCCCGTAACTCCAGAGTCTCCGGTCCGTTACCGCGTAACCAGGTAGCCTACCGTACTCCAGGGAAAGCGAGACTAGAGGATTGAGGGTTTGAGGCCAGAGGGGGGTTAGACAGTTCGACTCGTTCGAGAGATGCGAGCGAAGGGACTCTACATAAAACCTCGACGTGCGGCCGCGGCGGTAGTAAGCGGAGTCGCTGTACATATAAATCCAGTGAATAGGGAAATCAAAATTGATATAAACCTTAAATTAATAGGTCATCTACTATTATTTGGAATTATTAAACTGGTCACCTTCTGTTTTTTTTATTATTTCGAATTAATAAACTGGACACGTGACCAGTGACCCCCCAAATTTTGAATAAATAAACTGGTCTGAGCAATTAATTAACTGGTCTTTGACCACCTGACCACCGTTATTTCCAAGGCTGGTGGCAACGGGACTGAAACAGTGTTGGAAATAAGCTAACGTACTGGTCAATATGACCACAATACCCCCTACCAAGAACTCATAGAGGTACTAAGAACTATGAAAAACTTAAATGGGCCTTGGTGTAATGGATTTTTACATAGAGGGAGAACCGTCGACTGCTTAGACTGTTTCTGAAAGTATAACAACAAGGCAGCATGGCTGCATGGGCGAATGTTAAGGTTCCAAGTTCTTAGTACCTCTATGCATTCTTGCCCCTACTTAAAAAAGAATTTACTGGTCATGATCTCTCTTTTCTACCCCACTTATCTCCGTCCCTCTTTTATTTTACTTTTGAAAGTGAAAACTATAATGATATTTATTTATCACAAACCAAAGAGCTTTGATATTTATCACATTTCTTAAGGAACTTTAAAAAATATTTCACCATCTTCTTGTTCTTCGAATAAAAACTTATCCGTATTTACAGTTTTACATCATCTTCTAGTCCTTCGAATAAAAACAGTTTTACTCCTTTCTGGCTTTCTTTTTGTTTCTAAAAGCCATAAAGAAATTGCAGGATAGGCATCAATGTCTTCTATGCTTATGTTTCTTAAACATATTCTTAATGATTGATCTAGATGTTTCGCATTTAGCTACAATCAAGGATACTGTATTAAGAGGATAAGAGGCAAAGAGAAACTTGATTCCGGCCATGCGCATTAGATCCTAGCTCGGCTTCAAATTTTCTATTCCGTCAAGGCCAAATTTGATATCTGTTATCTATACGGTGCCATTGGAATTCTGTCGTTGACGGAAAAGAAACAAGGCGGCGCGTCTTTCGATTTTAAACGCGCCAATGCTGTCGGCGTTTTTATAATACAGGAGGTACGGCGGGCTACCTATCCTCTTATACAGTATCCTTGGTCAGATTCGACGAATCTGACTGATTGTAGCAGAAGAACGTCAAATTGCATTACTGCCAGATGCCAGGAAATACGTTCGATTTAGGATTAGAAATAAGTAAAAATCCGCAATTTCATTGGCTGTGAGAAGCTGAGAGTGCAACGCTTTTATCATTTTCTCTTTGCGGTATAGAAAAATAAACTGGTCATTATGACCAGTGAACCCCCCCGATTCCATTTCATTTACTGGTCATAGCCCAAAATAAACTGGTCTTTGAACGACGCCACCGCCTTATTTAAAACAATGGACTCGCACTGGACTGAAAATCAAGGAACTTTTTCAAAGTACGCCTGGCGCGTTCTGTGGACAATATTAAACAGCCTTTTTATGTCTCGTGGACTTGAATGCGCGCGCAGTCTGGCACAAGACGATAATGCATCGTAGAAGGTAAATGATAAAAATCCTTGATTTTCAGTCCCGTTCCCACTAATGGCAAGCTTAAAGCCTGTGTAGAAAATCCGGTCTGGGGCTATATATTATTCTCAACATAATGGTTTTAGCTAAGCCTTAATATGTCAAAAAAGCTACCTGGCTAAAAGGGAACACTTGTTGCATACCGTACAGGTGAAAAGTTTCCTTTATTTCAACAAGCACCAAATAAACAGTTATTTGCAGGTCCTGTCTCTTGGATATATTACTTCTTGGAAATTTCCTTGAAGATGTTTTATTGAAGCGTCTATAATTGCAAGTCTGGTTGTAGTCCAGTCGCGTTGACCCAAACGACAATCATACCGATGGCGAAATTTTTCCCGATAATTTTTCGGTTATTTACTGGCAACCCTGTTTTTATGAAAGGGATGGGTGCTTCCATTTCGGTAATTTTGCTTGAAATGTGACGATGCTTGAATATCTTAGGTTTTTTTAATTAGTTGAAACGTAATATTATAAGAGTAATGATTAGATCGTGATTAACCAGATGCTTATATCAAAATCGAGCGGCAACGAGAAGAATGTAGGATTTCGACATGTTGCTTCAAGATTAAATTGGTAAGGGCATACAAATGTCAATGTTGTAAGCCTTGGCGTCTTCTAATTGGTCAATATTATTGGCCGAAAAATAAGAGGCATGCCAAATCCTACTGACCTTTTCTGGGGAAATGGCTAGCACTCCCCCCCCCCCCCCCCCCCCCGCCCCTTACAGTGGGCCATGCCCCTTATGACCACTCATTTCTAAAATTCTCCTTTTTTGGCTATTATCAATCCACAGCATGTCCAGTGTCACTGTGTACATTTACTAGGGAAATTGTCCATAAAACCTGGAAAATCTTAAATATTTCTGGGAATTAATTTTGTTGACAAAAAGTCAAGGAAACCACAAATATTTAGTATAAATATGGAAATTTTTTGGGAGTTGAGAATGTTTGTGCTAACAAGTTTAAGGAAGCAAAATTATCTGTGATGTATCTCTATTAAATCATATAAACATGGGAAAAGGCTAGGTAATGAGTTTTTGTATTAACTCCGTTGGAAACTAGGAAATTTTTATGAACTTCATTATCAAGGTTACTTAAGCTCCGAGATTCAGAAACTGGGTTTAAAATGATAATATTAGGCATCCAAATTAGTATAACTTTGAGCTATTTGACCTAAAGCCGAGAGAATGTGAAAATGTAGAATATTTTGGTCAAGCCCTTGATGCAATTCATAAGGATTGAGAATGAATTTTGAAATTGAATTTTAATTTAAAATTATTGTTTCAAAGTGGGACGTTTTTGTAATAAAATTTTTATTTGTGGTGGATATCTCACATTTGATTAGTCGTCACACTCGTAACCGTGGTTCACCTGAAACATTGCCTCAGACTGTAATACCAATGGCTGTGTTAGAGGAGGACACTCAAAATCATTGCTGTGGCAATCGATATTGGTTCATTAAGGATATTTGTGGTATCATTTGTGCCATAATGACTTGGTTTCTGGTGTTGTATGCAGATTACGTTGTTGTATTTGTTATTTTGTTGCCAGGGCCGTATCCTTATTATAGGTAATGATCAAATAAGTACATTAAATAATTAAACAACTATATTAACCAAATCTTTACTATGTCTAGTGCTGTTAATTTTGTGATTTATCAATTTGTTGCTTCATTGGCTGTGATTTCTCATGTCAAAACTATGTTTACAGATCCGGTATGTTTCATTTATAATAAATTTAAAAATTTCATAATTCTCTTATGCAAATTAATTTATAATTTAAAATTTTTTTTTTAAGTTCAACTAACTTTGTTATGCAATTTAGGGTGCAGTGCCTAAAGGTACGGCAACGAAAGAAGCTATTCAACAGCTGGGACTTCGAGAAGGAGAAGTTGTTTATAAATGTCCAAAATGCTGCAGCATTAAACCAGAAAGAGCTCATCATTGCAGCGTGTGCCAACGTTGCATCAAGAAGATGGACCACCATTGCCCCTGGGTTAACAATTGTGTTGGAGAAAAAAATCAGAAGTTCTTTGTACTCTTTACTGTAAGTTAGCTTTTTTGTTGCAAACTGTGTTTTCAGCTTAAATTCAACATTTAATATCTTTTGGTTCAGATGTATATCGCGACAATTTCAACCTATTCATTCTTTCTGGCTGTTAGCCATTTCATTATGTGTGTTAACAGCGAATGGAAAAGTATGCATTCCTCAAATTTGCATATACTTTAAGCAAAGTAATTATAAAATTTTTCATCATTCAGAATGTTCCGCACATTCTCCACCTGCAACGATAGTTTTATTACTTTTACTCATCTTCGAAGCACTGTTGTTCGCAATCTTTACAATGGTCATGTTTGGGACGCAGCTACAAGCGATCTGGACAGACAAAACTGTACGAAGTCTTCTTAATATTAGCTTTGTGACAAATTCTATTATTTTTTTCAATATTTAAGGGCATCGAGCAACTGAAGAAAGAAGCAGTTAGGTGGCAAAGGAGGTCAGCCTGGCGTAGTGTTAGAGCGGTTTTTGGACGATTCTCTTTAGCGTGGTTTTCACCATTCACGAACCTTCCAATTGGGGGCAGGATTGACGGATCTTTACATTCAGTGTGATCCGCGATTAAAATTAACCAACAATACCTGCAGTTTATAGACTTAATTATCCGTGGCAGTTATTATAACTATGATACTTTTGAGATTGCAGTTGTGAAACTAATCTTTTTAGCATATAGATCTTTTGGAAGTTTTCATTCATTAATTTATGATTTTTTTATACCTGCCTTTTCAGAAGTATTATTCATAACAGAAAAGTCCATTTAATTAGTTACATTCCACGTACTACTTGCTTTAATAGATCTTTCTATAAAATATTAGAAATTATCAGAGGTGCTTGTTTGTTACCTCTACGACATAAGTCGTAATTTTTAAAGATAAAAAGCCCACGCTTTAGTCTCAGGCGACTTAATGATCTTGCTAAGCAATAACATACTAATGAGGTTTGAATTTTGTGACATATAGAGGAACATTTTATAGTTGTACATTTCATTTATATTATTTTATGGAAATATCTATTACCCGTATTTTGATAAAACTTCAGTTTCGTACAAGTCTGCTAGACTAAAAACATAAAAATCCATAGACGTTTCAAAAAAAGTAATACGTAATTTTGTAGATAATAATCGTGAAGATGAAATTCATAATTATAATGGTGCACGTAACTTGTCCATAAAACATAGTCGCAAACATATAAATAAAAATATACTAGGTGCATTTTCCTAAGGAAGAAATGTGCCGTTTAAAATTAACTTTTTAACGAAATTAGACTCGCCTCTACAAAGCACCATAATTCGGTCATTTATTTACACCCAGTTCAACCATCATTTATATTTCTGTAGTTTTTGCATATTTTACCCTGGTTTCATTTTTAAAACTAATTAAAATATTTCTATGAGACCTACTTGAAATTTAAGCTATCAAATTGTAGAAGTCTTTTGATAGTTTTTTTTTTGAGAACCAACTTACGGTGTTGGCTAAAGGCCTTACACACCAAAAGTCTTTTGATAGTGTATTGAAAGACTTTGGTACTCATTTTCAAATGTTCTTTTTACAGGGTGGGCTGTCATAAAAAGTGATTGTTTTAAAACAAATTGATTTTAATAATATAATGTATTTTAATGGAGAATTTACAAAGTTGTAAAAATTGTTTCTCTAATCATCCCAATTCAAAACTAAATTAAAAAATCTTATTTAATGAAAATTTACTTGTAAAGGCAATTAAGCAAAAAAATTGGCCCTTTTTTATACAAATTAAATTAAAACCAATTATTTTATAACACTTTTTTTTTAAGTCTAAAAAATTCCAATCACAAAATTTTCTAAATGATGGTTCATTTCCAAATGGTTCCGGGTGAAATATGTGGAAACTGTAGACTTACTATGTGCCAGTTATTTGAAGATTCGAATTGGTATAATTTTAATATTTTGGAAATAATGGCACAAGTAGAAGCCTTTTTAAACACTTCATTACGAGACAGTTGCAACAGCACACGACTGTTGAAACTTTGAATATCGGTAATTTTGAGACCATCTACACTGCTTTAAAAAATTTATAAAATGTAACTATACATAGTTAAAAAACTAAAACGAGAAATATTAACGTGACTGAGCTTTGGTAATGACAAATATATACTAAATATGCTTTTATAGTCGAGAGTTAGGTATGAATTCCGTAATTAGATGTTGCAGTCTGTTGTACAGCGTTTTTTCATGAGTGTAGTAAAACGGAAATCGCGCTTTTAAGTGTCTGTGAGGGTTAGTTGCCTGTGGAAGAGACATTGTGCCTTGGATCATGTTGTAATAGCCGTCCCAACCCTTAACGCATATTTGAAAGTTACATAATTTTATTCAAAGTTTATCATAGGTGCACTGACATGTACTATTCTGTATAAAATGTAAACATAACTGTAAAAAGTCATGGTAAATACAAATGTTTCAGAAAAAAAACAATGTTCTAATTTTAAATAAGCGGGTCGAAAATTATCGATTTGTTTTTCAACCTTGGTACTATAATTCGATTCAATAAAACCATATCGTAAGTTTAGTAATAGACGCTTAAAGGGAATATAACCTCAGGTATTTGGTGTGGAACACCAACGTTTGCAGCTCTGGCCACTCATGCCTTTGGCTTTAAAAATGTTTGGCGCTACTGTACAGGAGGATTTTAAAAATTGAAGGGGTCTTCCATAAAGATTGCTTCGCAGGTTATATTCCCTTTAAATAAATCATCCTCCCAAGAAATCGCCAAGAAGTAATATTTCCGAGAGCCAATACCTGCAAGTCACTGTTCATATAGTGCTTGTTAAAATAATGCAATTTTTTAACCTTAACGGCAGCTAGGAGCAACAAACACAGCACCCTTGCTCCAAGACTACAGCAACAAGCGTTCCCATGGCGTTCCTTTTTAACCAGATAGCTTTTTTGACATATTAAGGATTGGCGGAAACACATCGTACTGTTGATAAAATACGCGAATAAGTAGATTAGTCCATAATTAAAAGGGATTAATTATGGACTAATCTACTTATTCGCGTATTTTATCATTTTGCACAGTCCATAGGTGGTTTCTTCTAACTTAAAGGGAATATAACCTGCAAAGCAATCTTTACGGAAGACCCCTTCAATTTTTCAAATGTCCCTGTACAGTGGCGCCAAACATTTTTAAAGCCATAGGCAAGAGCGGCCAGAGCTCCAAGCGTTGGTGTTCCACACCAAATACCTGAGGTTATATTCCCTTTAACATCGTGCTGTTTACAGGTGAAAAGGTTCCATTATTTCCACAAGTACTATATAAACAATACCATGTGGGTCCTGGCTCTTGGAAATATTACTTCTTTGCGATTTCCTGGGAGGATGATTTATTCATGGAGGAAGAAACAAGAAACTACTGAATTATTTAAGCGCCTATAGGTGCTTCTTAAAATGCTGCTCTCTTTTTCAAAATTACGTTTTTGCGCTCGATACTACCAAAGATAATTTAAACTCGTACCCTAGATTCGAATACTGAGAGCTTTCACATTGACGGTTTTGTTACGAAGCGTTTACCCTTTTCCGGCACGTGACCTCAGAAAAATCGGGCTCCATCGGTTGTGGCACGGTCAACTTCGATCACACGCTGCCGCGCTATATAGCGCGTGATCGAAGTTGGCCGTGGTTGCGGTAAGGCGCAAACCATGGAGCGAATTTTTTCTGAGTTCCGGCGGGAAGTGGGTAAACGCTATCGGCAACGCACGAGAGAGTGATTTCGAATCTAGGGTACGAGTTTAAATTATCTTTGATACTACTTCTACATTATGGGGCTTATTTAAACGCTTTTATACTCTAACATGGCGGCGTATGTTCACGCGCAAAATGAATTTGGAGATCTATCGATTTTGAATACTTAATTAACTCAAGTTATAGGCCTTTTAAAATAAATCTTAAATAAAACAAAAAATGTTAGAAGTTAGTTTTTACCTATTTTCCTCAAAAACGTATATTATCGAACATTATCGTATAATTATCGAAAATAGCTACTGGAATTCGTAGGCAAAAAAAAGCAAGATACTTGATTTTTAACCTCTATTTCCAAATTTACTCATTTGTTTTCGTCTCTCCCTTTATTTTATTTTTGTATATTATTTTTTGTTTTGCGTCTTTCTGTAGCGATGCTCAAACAAAAGCCCACCTGAGGCTTATTGAGCAATTATTTTTGTCATAAATAAATAAATAAACCTAAATTTCAAAACATAAAAGATCAAGCATTGAACTCGTGGTGGGTCTTCAGTATCGTATCAGCGCGTGGAATTTTGATTTAGCTCGCTCATTCTCTCGAGACTATTTAAAAGAAACGGTCTATGATTTTAATAGGTGTTTCTATAAAATAAATCAATAAAAAAATTAAATGTATAAAATGCTTTTTAGTGCTTTATTGGCTCGCGCGTTTCGCACGTCGACTTCAAATACCACGCGCTCCCTATCTTCAATAACTTTAGCTAGTGACGTAGAAAAAAAATTTAAACGTGACCTAACGTATTTTATAGAAACACCTATTTTTAAACGTTGACAAATTTTAATCGTTTTAAAATCTTGCTTCATCGTCATTTAGGCCTAAGACTATTTCTTGGCATAAAACATTTTGTCATGTCTTATGACCATAAAAAAGGCTTGGGCGACATCGCATTCAACATTACCGACCGAACTAAATTTAAAAGAGAGCTTGAGGAAGATGATTCGTTTTTGTCCTGGGAGCGAGAGATGGACATAAAAACCCTATCGAAATACATGCAACTGGTGATACCCTTCAACTTGATCGAAAAAGCTCTGCAGAACGAATTCAAGCCGCTATTCAAAGATAACCTCTTCGATATGCCAGAAAAAAAATCCAACAAAATCGTAATGAAATGGAAAATTAAACTCGTTTCTTTAAGATGCCCTAAGATACTTTCTCGAACAGGTTAAAGATAGCAAAAAAGATGTTGAAAAGAGCGCGGTAAATTTGGATACGAAGAGTAGCTCCAGAGAGATGCCTAAACGGGAGGCAAAGGACCGAAATGCAGCCCATCCTCCAATCGTTCCCAAAAGAATATCACCAACGTTAAGCAAATTGAGTCCCGATCACTCACTCGGAGGCGACGCGTTACCAACCAACACTTTCAAAACCGAGGACAGTCATCTAACGAGAGAACTTCGACGATCAGATCCTTTGTTGAGGAAAATAGACGCGTTGAAGAATTTGTTGCAGCAGTTTGAAGTCCGATATCTTAGGAATATGAATAATCAGCTAAATAATCTCAACCAAATTGATTCACTCATTCAACTTTCAATTCCAAACACGCCATAATAACAATGTCAAAATTGTCACTACGCTTAATTTGTATACCCCAATTTTATAAATAAATTAAAATTATTTTGAATAACTATAAATAATAATTTTTATATAGACCATATAACCCTTCAAGGGCCGCGTAAGCTAATTACTTAAGGTAAGACTCGTCTATTGAATATTATTATCCTGAAGTTTATAACGCCAAAGCAAGAATGTATTGAAGTTACTAAGAATATTTCAGCATAACATTATCCCCTGGTACCATCCTCACAGCTTTTGTGGAGAAAGTTCGTCTGCATTTAAGGGGCATTCAAGGTCAAACCATATAGCAAACTTGAATGGGAAAGCAGACGAATTTAAGGTACAAAGGCTGCGAGGATGGGAATCAGAATCCTGTTGTCCAATATTCTTAGTAACTTCAATACATTCTTGGCCAAAGCAATAGGTTTGAAACGTCAACTTCAGGTGGGAGGTAAATAGTTCTGCCCAAGTGACGCGCCACATATAAAAGATAAATATGTTTAGTATTTAATTTCCTTTTATCTTACTTCTACAAAACTTAAAGAGTATATTCGAAAAACTGGCGTAGATGACGCCTTAATAAATACTGAAGTGGCGTATTTGCTGCAATGACCAATTTTTTGCCCTGAGAGTGATTGTTAGAAAATACTAGACAATCAGATTGTTACTAAATCAGCTGTCCAATGGTAGCTATTCTTTTCATTTCGGACATCTTGAATTTGATTTGTGCGACGTTCAAATGTGGATCGTCAACGTGAGCTACTTCGAGTAATTTACATCTTTGTTTAATGGTATAATTAAAGGTATAAGAATATTTTGCGATCAAAGAGTTTAAAACGATCTGTTTTAATCGATTATCTTAAAATTAACTTTGTGTGTGAAAATACGTAGCCATGTTAGGGTATATGAGCAGATAAATTAGACTGATATTCTTCAAAGAGGTAGTCGAGGGGCAGATCACTTTTTTACCAGGTGTCCTAATAATCATGATTAAAAATTTAATCATGATTTAATCATTGTACTGCCAAAGCTACAGATTTAATTTTAATCATGATTTAATCATACGAGGGTGTCCTAATAATCATTGGAGTGAGCTGCCCCTCGGAGGTAGTGTCGCGTTCAAAAAAATTATTTTGAAATCGGCTACCGGTTATTGTCTTCAGAAGTCACTAGATGACTTAGGCCTGTGTGGTTACTTGGGTACTAGCTTAGCTGATTATTGATATTAGAAGTAGTTGAAAAATCTGTACTAATGTGTCTGACGCTAAGACACGTCGTGCAACTGTTAAGTCTTCCAAAGTTGTTTTAAATAGTGTTTTCCAGCGTTCAAGGCAGTGGCGGATACAGAAAAAACTCAAGGGGGGGGGGGCGTTAAAACACATCTTGAGCTATGAGTGTAATAACAAATCATCAAGTAACATGCAAAGCTTAAGCGTCAAGGGGGTGGGGGGCGCGCCCCATATGTATCCGCCACTGGTTCAAAGCCTAATTTATATTAACTATTTTCAAAGCAAGTTTATGGATTTTATCAAATATAAGAACTGGGTTTTAACACTTAAGTTGGTAACTATAGCTTATACATACGGGAAATCTTTATACAATGTGTCACGAGTGTAAATTAACTAAAAAAACAACGAAAATTGAAAACAAAGATAATATTTATTTTATTTGGAATAATTTCAAAGAACTGAAGTTACATTTTTATGAAGAGAAATTACAGCCTAAGGATACATCATGTAGTAAAGTATAAGTATCATACGCAATTTAAATTGAATATTTCTGTATACACCTAGAAAAGATATAAATAATTTGATAAGCTATTTGGACAAGCGATCTTTTAACTCTTTCATGAGCACGGAACCAATAACCATCTTTTCGCAATTAACACATATTTGTCCCTTTCCATTATCCAGCACTTGAACAGAAACGAGCACGGTTGACTTTGTTGATAAGGTTTGGCCTGAAAATCTTAATTTTACCGGTGAAGGATCAATTGAGGATATTTGTAAAACGTTAGCGGCTTCATAGACCTTAGAAATAAGGGTTTTATCATTGTCGTTGCTGCCTTCGGGTAGAGGTATTTGACTGACATTCTCATTCATTCCTTTCAGTTTCTCTTGCCACGTTACAAATTCGGTTTCACTCATTAAGATGGGCTGGACGATTTCTCCGATAGGCGCTTTGATGGTCAGTTTGAAAGTTCTTTTATCCGTTTTAAGTTCAAATCCTGCCGGGTTTGTGCTCTCGTTGTAATCAATTCCCAACGTGGCCAAAGCTGTCGAATTTGGCGATAGTGGCGCCATAGCGGGGAAACCCTTGATTTCCATATTACCTATTTTCTTGTCGGTTATCGCGATACCTTTGATAGGGTCTGTACCTTCGTTTTTAAACGTCAGTTCTATCGTTGTCATTTTGGGAGAATATATATTGCTGTTTCTAGGGAAGCGATACGTGACGGACAGTCCATCGCTGCTATAGCGATTTAACAGTTCGATTGGTTTTTGCGACACCCAAGCTGGCGCAACCGAGTTAAGTTGGACATTTTTTCCAGATTGATTATTATCCAAATTGTAAGTAGTTTGAATGGGAACGCTAGGTGAGGGCATAGCCTGCATTACCGGAACAGGAACGGAATCATCGAAGTCCAAGAGTAAATCAAGGTTAGATTTTGGTTTGGTCGTTGATGGTGGTTTTTTATTGGCGTTACTGTTGTCTCCACTCGATGACCCTGAAGATACTTCGTCCTCCGATTCACTCTCAGAATTTTCCGAACTAGTCTCTTCCGCGGATTCTCGCTTCTTCGGTCTGCTTTGAATTTTGACCTTTTGCGGGGCTGGTTCGCTGTCCTCTCCCGATGACTCCTCCGACGACTCGTCAGATTCCCTGCTTTCAGATTCACTCTCTTCCTCACTGCCGGATTCGCTACTTCCTTCTCTTGAACTACCTCCGATGTATTCGTGGGAACCAGATTCGTCTTCGGAGTTGTCAGATTTCCCGGAGCTGGATTCCGTTTCGGAATAGAAAGAAGATTTTTTTACGGTTTTCTTGGTTTTCTTGGCGATTTTTGCGTCTTGCCAAGGGGTAGCCACCTCCACATTGCGTACGCTCGGATCAGGAGCTACTTCTGGAAAGTCTGGAAGTTCGTGATATCCGGCCGCTCTGCCATTTATGAAGTGCGATAAAGATCCCAAATGAAACTGATCCCTGTCTTTGAATTTTGATTGAAGAACAGGCGCTGGTTTAGTAGCCAATAGTACTCTTTTGGAATATTTTGACAAAAGCGTGTTGGATTCCGTTTGAGGCATAATCAGTTGTCTCAAAAATCTAGCCCTATCTCGAATGTCGTAGTTTTGGTCGTATTTGGCCAAGCTGAAGACATATTGAGTTAGCAGTCTTGTTTGTTTCGGGTTTGTTATGAAAAGTTTGGCTGCTAGGTTCAGCGTTTGAAGTTTAACAATATCCTCTTCCGTTACAAAGGTTTTTGCAGCTTTTCTCAATACATCAGGAGCGATTTTAGGTACTCGGTCAGCGTATTCTCCCAACAACCACAAAATTGAGGCTTTGGCCATTGGAACTGCTATGAAATCTACTAATTTGGCCATATGGATAATGATGTCCTTGTACTCGCTAGGTTGTAATTGTAGCAACTTTTTTATGACAACGACACTTTCAGCCACAACTAGTTCATTTCTATTAGACAACAACAGAACTAATCCATTTAAACAAGTATCAGTAACTTCGGTTATGGTACTTGCGCAGCGTCCTATAGCTTGAATAGTGGCGGCAACAAATTCCATGTCTTGGCTTCCCACATAAGTCTGAAATTCTCTGAGGATAACGGAGATGTTGGTTTCAGTGGCTAGATTTGTTAGTACTTCCAATTTTAATAGCTTTATATGTGTTGGTTCGCTCGATCTGACAAAGAAATTCTTCAAATAAGGTTCAAAGATTCCTTTATTTGTAGTGGTAATTGTGGCAATGTTGCTTAAAACGACAGATTGGACTTCTCTGTGACTGTGAAGTAGCCTTATTAGCGCTTTAGAAATGACATTTATTTCATTTTTTGGTGAAATATAGTAATAAAGTTGAGCCACAGCCATTACAACAGCTGCATTGCGGCTTTGGAGCAGTGGTTTGCAGTTCCTGAGAAGTAATCTATGATCTGGGTCCATTATGTATGGTTTTTCTTCATTAGCATCCTTCTCCTTAGATTCGTCGGAATCATAGAAATGTTTATCATCTTGCGATTCACCATGGCCATCCTTGTTTGGGTTCAAGAACTGGGTTCTTGCGTAGCGTGTCAGCATGTGGATTATTATTACTTGACCCCATTCCTCCACATCAACCAACAAATTGCACAACTTCCGGTAATTTTTATGGATAAGCTCGACTCTTTCTGGACATACCTCCTCGAAGGCCATAACAGCACTACCAACTACCAGTGTAGTTTTGTCAGACAGTAATTTTTCAATAACTTCTATCAACTGATCTCGTTGCTCAGGGTCCAAGCTGTATAGCTTTGGTATGGCATGAGCTGCGGTTTTTCTGACATAAGGGGACATATCATTGGCAGAGTCCTTGATAGCCAACATCATTATTGGCACAATAACTGGGACACGAATACTAGAAAGAACTCTAAGGGCACTGGCTCGGATAAGTTGATTGGGATCTTTCAAAGCTCTCTGGAACGTACTGATTGACAATAGGGCCAGATCTTGTTGTTCTTCGGCGTATCTGACGAGGTAGACGTAGACCAGTTTCTTCACCTCTAAATTCTTGGACACGACATTTTTGACAACAGCTGGGAAGAGGTCTGATGCATCTTTACCCTTGGCAACCATCCCGATAATTCTCTTCATCGCTTCCAACTTCAAGCCATCTTTGTTCCCGTCCAGCATGTTTTTAAGATCTTCATGTTTTCGGAAATCGGAGGCGAAAAAGCCTCCAGCCGCTGGATCATTTACATATTCGATAGCTTCTCCAGAACTTGGAGGACGTTCACCGGCGTAACTCCCATTATTCGCCATTTTGTTATACTTCTGTCTATTTATGAAAAAAACGTGACGAGACTTCAGAGAGAAAGCCATTTCCAGCTTAACTTGGTATATGTTGATTACGTGACTGTTACTTCCGATAAGACGCGGTACCGTGTTCGCCCGTGCTTTTTATTTACGTTGTCGTAGTGGTATTATGTTTAAAGCGCCATCTATTGCTTTAATTTCTCAATTGATTATTTTATATAGTACTTTGTATTTATTACTAAAGTAAATTTTAATTTTAGTATTTGCGTAAAAAATTTATTTAATTTAATTTTAAAATTATTGGTTTTTAGACTGACTGGTGGATTCTAGATGGCACCACTATCTTATGGAGTGTCATTGCATTTCGGAATCATAGTGCCAAATTCAAACTAGAAACATTTCCATCATTTTTTAGGTAATATGCAACTTGCGTTTGATGATTGTTTTCACATAATGTTATATGTGTTGTTATTATATAAGTCATAAAATGCATAATTTATCAACGTATAGAAACTGCCAGCTTCGAGTGTAGGAGCCAAAATGACGTACCAATTTAAAAAAAAAATTGAATATGAAAATAATTTATTTTTACAATTTATCGAGAACGTCTTTTGGAAAACTAAGAACTTCATAGTCTACCTTCCTATCCAAAACGTCATTTTATATCTCAAAGCAACTGTCGGCTCAATCATATCCACCTGTATTATAATAAGGCCTGTAACCCTTCAGGTTCACTTTCCCCCCCCCCCCTTACTTACTTTTTTATTTTCTGTGTTTTATTTACTTTTGTTACTACGTTTTCCCCGCACTCTTGACCCTCTAAATTTACAGTTTTTGTTAAGTATTCTTAAAGCCCCCTACATCAAATATCTTAGAATTCCGAGCTCTATTTAATGAAACTAAACCCAGTGTTAAATATAAATTTAATTTATTGATAAACTAAAAACTTAAATAACTTTTGAACCATACATACAAATTAATTATTGTTTATAAGCCTCGATCAAACCCCACGATAAAATATAAAATTAAGATAATTAATTAAACCATTCTCTCAATATAAATTATAAACTAAATCCCTGCCTTCGGCCACGTTAATATTAATCCCTCGCTAATGAAAGTGTTTTTCTCTCGATCACAAGACCAAAGTGCAATACATTTCGAGCCGTCCACACCCAGGTTTTCCCAAAAACTTTCCGAACTAGACCAGTAAAATCCCCTCAGCTCACAGCGATCCCATGAAGTCATTTCAAGTCCACAAGCTTCATATTAACTATCAGGTAGCAAGATCCCAAGAAAAGCGCACGTTTTCCAAGGTTGCCGCCATAGGGTCGCGAGGGCGCCTGGACATTTCCGCTTGGAGACAAAAAGAAGGTAACCTCGAGACTCCCTGGCATCCCCCCCCCGCAACCTCGAGCGACCTTTCGTAGATCAGACGACGTCATCAGTACCATCATAGGACACGAGTCTTAGGGGCACCAATGACCCACGTAAGAAGGGAGGTCACTAATTACTTTTGTTTCAACTCCGCCTACAATCCTTGGAACAAAACCAAGAGACAGAGCCCCAAAAAGAGAGAACTCTGCTTTTGGCAGAACTCGACAGAACCCAACTTGTACCAGGAAGGAAGTCCACCTGCATTACCCGGAGAAACCATGTCGAAATAAATATAAAATAATGTGTGATGAAGTCGCGCTTAAATATTAATTAACCCTCAATGCAAACCACATGATCGGAACAACCCTCACTGATTGCCTAGATGACCCACAACCAGGACATTCCGATCGGAAGAACATAAGCCAAGCAGTAATAAGTCTCAACACCCTCGAATCACCTGTTGATCACCCAATATCTAGCCATTCCGAGAGAAGACAGCCAGATGACCGAGACCGATTCCCTCGCCTAGCCGGACAATTCAGACTGAAACCCGAAGTACCTACGCCAGAGAGAATTTAGATAGGGAGAAGAAGGCTAGCCTTTATTAGTACAAACCATAATGTCGCTCCTACGAGCGGCCGTTGCTCGAATTTCTGGCCAGGTCTTCTTCCGGTCACGTGACAATACCTTAAAAACAAATTTATTTCTCTATTTTCATTGGCAGCAGAGAGAATTTATCTCTCTTGGCAGTCATTGGTTGTTCGTTTCCGAACCAAGTTTTTTTATTTTAACCGAAAAAGTTTTTTGAACGAAAAATATTTTAAACATACTTTATAGTGAAGTTTTAATATTCCAGTGTAAATAGTTGATAAATATTTACCTCTCAAGAGAAACGACATAATTTATTCGTTGCAAATACGTTTTCCAGCCAAATTTCAAATAATGACCCCGCCTCTCGGGGCGGTTACAAAATCGTGAAACCGGAAATCAACCTGGCCAGTTTTTTTGATCACGTGGTATTGTGAGCTACATTCTGAACCCATCTTTCTTCTCCCTATCTAAATTCTCTCTGCCTACGCCCCCGTCAGCTTGAGAAGTAAAATAATATAGGAAGAAACCCGCAATCCGGCCGCCAAACCGTAGACGAGTAAATAAAGAGAATTAAAGAAAAGTGTGAATAAAGAAACGCGTAAACAAGCAATCCCCAAAGACGTCCCGTTCTGTGAAGTGCGTGTGTCGGGCATCTTACGTAAACCGAGGAACGAGAAAACCCGTAAACGGAGAGACTACAACGTAGCGGAGGACACCGAAATAGAATGATGAGTAGAATTTCCATCATAACCCCCCCCCCCCATTGTAGAGTACCCAGGGTCGAAATACGATGTAGCCAGTGAAAGCTTGGAGTAGAAAAGTTGACTGGAGGGGAAATTCCCATATCGGTAGCATTGAGTCTCTTCCCCCATCAATTCGGCCTAAGCCCTCCCAGCATGCACTGCGTTTTTGGTAGGGGCCCACGATTTACCTTACTCTAGCGACGAAAAAGAGAATTATTTCCAAGGGTGTTGTGAATATTTGATCTTGATTTTATAGAACCAAGGCCGAACAAACCGTTAAAGGTTTGAATGACAAATTTGTAACAATCAAAATCATGTTTTAAAGACGGTATTATATAGTTTAGCCAGTGCCGTCTTTCCCATTGGGCAAATAGGGCACTGCCCTAGGGCCCCAAGATTCTGGAGGGCCCCATTTTCAACTTTTGTAAGGCAAATTATTAAAATTATTTAACTATCTAAAACATGTCTTTTCGTGATATTTTTTATTTGAACCAATATTTGTAAATTAGGGCAACGATGAGCTTCGCATTGGAGGTTAAGAAATTGTCTGGAATTATTAGGGGCCCCGCTTATCACTTTGCCCTGGGGCCTCCAATCATCTAAAGACGGCCCTGAGTTTAGCCATTGACAGTTAGAATTGTTCATAATGAAAAAGTACTGCGGTTATAAAAATTGCAAATGTGATTCAATTAATAATTTTAATTTATAAAAGAGAAAAAAACTTGTTAGGCCTTGGTTTATATTACAATATTAGATAATAGAACAAAATTTACCTTCATTTTTTTTAATAATTTTTGAAAATTTGATATATGTGTGATCATGTTGGTATCCAAAAAATTTAAACTAAAACAATCCATTATAAAAAAGAACTAATACAATCGGAAATAAAAAATTCATTCTAAACTACTCCAAGCTTCAAAATTAAAGCATGGCGAATATTTACAATTTTATTTCAATAAAAACCCGAATGAGGGCGACACTAAGGTGCCCCTACCGCGGAGCAAAGGACTCTGGGTAACGTTGAGCTTACAGACTTCCCACCCTTTTTTCCCCTCCAGTCAACTTTTCTACTCCAAGGTGAAAGTAGAGAAAAAGGTTTCAAGCAAGCCCCCTCGAGGTTGAAAGTTCATTTCGCTTCGTGTATTTATGCAGTTCGGACTATATTTTTTAGTTCGCATTGTACCCTCGTTGTAGCCATTTTTGTTTAGTTTTATTTTGAGTTAACATTGCCATTGTTTAAATGTCGAACCTCTAATTGCAGTAGTTTAATTGTAGTATTTGTTTCTGCTCCCTCCTACGGTTCTCGCGTTAGTTTTTGGATGACCTTGAAGACATGGTTCAAAGTCATTGAAATTTCTAAACTAAAGACCCTCAATCCTGATAAGGATGTGTAGCAAATTTCAGTACTCTAACACGAGTATCTTTAGAGTTATCAGCTCCCGAACCTCGCTTTCGACACGTTATCAACTTAACGACCTTCTTGTTTTTCATCTAGCATTTCTCGGCTTCCTATTGGTCAAATCCGATCAGGTCAAAGCTATTTGTACTTAAAAAGTCACGTGGAACACGTGTTTCTAATTGGAACTAAATTTCTAACCCTTACGGTTCTCGAGTTAGTTTTTGGATGACCTTGAAGACATGGTTGAAGGTCATCGACATTTTCGCAGTAGGTTTCACCTATACCTTGTATACGACTTGAATATTTCAAAATCGTACCTAAAACATATTTCGAGATATTCGCCCTGGTTAATTTTTTAGTGGACACCCTGTATGTCGTGGGGTTTAAAAGATGTTAATTGGTTTAAAAATCTTATGTATGTAATGAATAAATAACTAACCTAATGAATAAATAACTAATATAACCGGCTCTTCCAGCCGCTTACTTCGTTGACTCTCCGTTTGTAATCGTGACGGCAAATCCGGAAATGCGAAAAGTCGTACAGTAGCGAATGCGCATTGGAAGGCCCAACCGTTTATCGGAGCCAAGGTCGCTGAAGAAAATTAATACAAAAACGAAATTTAAAAAAAAATCGCGAGGCGACAAAAATATAGCTGAAGTGGAATCACGGAGTATGTGGACTTTCATGTAACTTAAAAATCTTTAAAAGGGTGGACAGGAATGGACTTTCTTTAAAACCTGAATATCTCTATGGAAATCCATATGGGAAAATCGAAGATGTCCCCCTTTGAATATTTTAGTAATATTGAAACTTTTTAAGAGTTATTAAATAATTCAGAACATTGGTAAATTGGGTATATTTGGGTAAATATACTTCATTTGAGTAAATTTGGGTAATTATTCTTAATTTGGGTAAATATCCTTCATTTCGGTTATTATTCTTAATTTGGATAAATATACTTCATTTGGGTAAATATACTTCATTTGGGTAAATATACTTCATTTGGGTAAATATACTTCATTTGGGTAAATATACTTCATTTGGGTAAATATACTTCATTTGGGTAAATATACTTCATTTGGGTAAATATACTTCATTTGGGTAAATATACTTCACTTGGGTAATTATTCTTAATTTGGGTAAATATACTTTATTTGGGTAATTATTCTTAATTTGGGTAAATATACTTTATTTGGGTAATTATTCTTAATTTGGGTAAATTCCGGTAAATACACGTAAAATGGGTAAATATGGGTAATTATTCTTAATTTAGGTAAATTCTGGTAAAATGGGTAAATATGGGTAGTTATTCTTAATTTAGGTAAATTCTGGTAAAATGGGTAAATATGGGTAATTATTCTTAATTTAGGTAAATTCTGGTAAAATGGGTAAATATGGGTAATTATTCTTAATTTAGGTAAATTCTGGTAAAATGGGTAAATATGGGTAATTATTCTTAATTTAGGTAAATTCTGGTAAAATGGGTAAATATGGGTAATTATTCTTAATTTAGGTAAATTCTGGTAAAATAGGTAAATATGGGTAATTATTCTTAATTTAGGTAAATTCTGGTAAAATGGGTAAATATGGGTAATTTCAGATCAGTTAGTCAAATTATTTGGGGAACTCCCCTCGGTAGCCACCACCAGTACTCTTTCCTGGTGTAGCGGATTAAATAACTCCTAAACCCTTTAGCTTGGCCTTGCTCAAGGTCATCTAGGCCCTCGCCCTCTACATTTTAGAAAGTTCAGGTCCCCTAGGCCTTAAGCTTGTTTTCCACTAGCGCGCGTCATAATGTTATTTTCTTTACGCGCGTAAAAACGTTTGAACGTTTCAATTCTGAGAAACGCGTCGTTGCGCGCGCCAGTGGAAAACAAGCTTTAGCCTACTCCGCCTATGGGCTAATCCGCCACTGGCCATTGGGCGTTGTAGTTATACAATCTTAACAATGAAACTTTTTAAAATAGTTTTATTCCTAATATTACAAAAAACCCGCAGGAAATGTGGCCAACAGGAAAAACTCACTTTCAACAAGAAAAATTTCATTGCCCGTTTAAATCGTTGAATTATAGCTATTTAAATCGATTAAAAAAGCTACTTACGTACGTTACACGACCAAGAATTTATTGCAGCCTAATAGAATATGTGACTGTAACTATAGCCTCTGTTTTCATGAGGCCCGCAAGATAGTCTCCGCCCACACGGAGAGAGAGCCTACGATCGTACCGGAGTGTCTGTGCCCCCTTACCGACAGAAAGGGGGAAAGATTACGCCAGGAAAGGCGTAGGGGCGTGGTTTTTCTTCCCGTAATCACGAGGCGTACAAGCTAGTAGCCGCGCTATTCTTTGCTTACGTTAATGCATTGTTGATAATAGTTAGCGCATCAGCGGGCTCGTGCATATACACTTTCAAGGGCTTCTCAAGATGGGTAACCTTGATTAAAGAACTCAGTTTAAATTCAAACTTTTTCTTAATTCGGCGCGTTACAGATGAAAGAAGACTCGAGAATCTCCATTGTTAAGCAAATGATTTGTCAATTACCGGGGGAAGCGTTTGTTTTTTAAGGAAAACCGCGCAATGTCTTAGTTGTTATTTCAATTTCGAGCCGGACATTTGCGGGAAAATCTCAAGTGACTAGCCGATGGGATTTTAACGTTAAAGGTCATGTTTCAAACGTTTGCCATGACTTGAAGGTTTGAAAGTTTTCACTATGAATAAGGTTGGTGTTTTTCTTTGTTTGATTTTTCAAATCCAAAATATAACACTCAAAACGGTTTTAAATAATTAAATCGGATATTATCGGAATAAATTATGTGTTACATTTTCTTCGATAATAAATTTTTATATATTAAAATCAGTTGAAAATTCATTCAATCAGATTGTAAATTTTGTACAAATATTTTGAAATTAGGATAGAAATCTGGAGATCGTGCATAAATATGGAAAAATCTTGTTTTAACATGATTAATCCGAAAAAAATATATTTTTAAAAGTCTCGAAATTCCTATATAATTTTGATATCAGCTTGATTTATTAACAAAAATAAATTTTTTGAGTCTGCATTCAATGCAGATTTAGGTTTTAATTTTTTCTTAAGACTCGTAGTAAATGTTTACTATAAATCCTTAAAACAGCATTAAAATAGTGGACCAATAAACTAATGGACTCGAATCATAAGCAAAAATCCCACTCTTCAAATTGCATCGACGCAGGGTCGCCTTATTCATAAGGCAGACTAGGCAAAGTGCCTAGGGCCTACGAAAATTTTAGGATAAGTTAGGGCCTACAATTCCATATTATAGGGCCTACGAAGTTCCGGAAAGTCAGTAAATTAGATATTTTTGCCTAAGGCCTATTGAAAGGCTAAAACGGCCCTGCATCGACGAGAGAATTGCCAAACATTGCCTACGTTTTTAATATATTGGGTAGAAATCTTTCCAATATCGAATACCATAGAGTAGTAGCACTCCGTAGCTTTGGCCATGGCCGCCATTTTGGTCGCAAATTTTTTATATATAGGAAAGAGCATGGATGACGTACTAGGACGTCACAGTGCCATTACTCTATAGCACTACAAGCGGCGATGATCTTATATAACCATGCGCGCAATCTAAATTCGGGTACAATAGTTTATTTTTCAAGTTCAACTGTTGCTATTTCCCTCAAGCGGCGGTTTTCGGAATCTTTCGTAAGGAACATGGTGAAGCAGACGCTATTTTAACAGGGTTGCCATGCATTTTTCATTCTAAATTATGTATTTCGCATCAAAAATGTATGGCAATCCTGTTAATAAGTCACTGTAAAACAGGGCTGCCATACATTTTCGATGTGAAATAAATAATTTAGAAAGACAAATGCATGGCAACCCTGTTTTCCAGCGACTTATTAACAGGGTTGCCATATATTTTCGATGTGAAATAAATAATTTAGAATGAACAATGCATGGCAACCCTGTTATAAGAGCATTTGCTTCACCATGTTACACATTAAAGCTTCCGAAAACCACCGCTTTAGGGAATGGGAATAACGCCCGATGTACATATTGTTTTAACTAACACTAAATGCCTAAATTTATTTCCAGCTACTTTACAGTACTTGGATATTTGTGTGTGTGATTTCCATCGCTAATGGAAATAAGGTGACGAAAGAGAGCCAACAGACCATTGAACACACTACTTTAACCGACCCCCTCACAGGAGAAAGAACGCTACAGATTGTGCAGAAAAGCACCAACGTCGAAAGAATCGTTCTCAAAAGTGACGCCGCCGACCGTCCGCACCTACCCACTACTGCCGGCCATTACGGACATCAACCAACGTCGAGAATCACCACGGAGAATGGCGTGTCCACGATCTATTTGCAGTCTCCGAACGGACCCAGTACCGTTATAATTCGCAACGGGAACGGGCCCAATGTGGTAATCGAGAATGGCCATGTAGGACACCACGGTAGTTCGGCAATCGCGAGTTCAAACGGTATTGGTAGGGAGGATGGAACCACTGTTATTATTATCCAAGGAGGGATGCCGGGACAAAACCCCGAAACGAAGATAACGTACCACACTAAATCGGTGTACCACGAACCAGATGTTAAAAAGGTTCCAAATTATCAACCAGTGCCCGGTGGTAATATTCCCGCGCAGCCTTACGTACCGACCAATGTTCACCAATCGGGACATAACGCATACGATGGACCCATGATAATTACGGACCATGGTACCCAACCGCAGTATCCAGGAATGCAACCTCAAATACCTCGTATAAGTCCCCAACCAAATAATCGCGAAACGCCATCTGCCATACCACAAGTGCCCCACGTCAACCCCGAAGTAATTAACTATGAACCACGGTCGTCAATTCCCGCAAACCATCCACAAGTGCCCCACATCAATCCCGATGTAAATAACTATGAACCACGTTCGTCCATCCCCGCAAACCACCCACAAGTGCCCAACATCAACCCTGACGTAAATAACTATGAACCACGTTCTTCTATCCCCGCCAACCACCCACAAGTGCCCAACATAAACCCTGACGTAAATAACTATGAGCCTAGGTCGTCCATCCCCACAAACCATCCACAAGTGCCCCACATCAATCCCGATGTAAATAACCATGAACCACGTTCTTCCATCCCCGCCAACCACCCACAAGTGCCCCACATCATCCCCGACGTAAATAACTATGAGCCTCGGTTACCTTTTCCCGCAAGCCATCCACAACTACCTCGCGCCAACCCCGATGTAAATACTCACCAGCCGCGGCCCTCTTTTCCCGCAAACCACCCACCTCCACAAGTACCTCACGCCAACCCTGAACCAAATAACTATGAGCCTCGGTCACCTTTTCCCGCAAGCCATCCACAACTACCTCACGCTAACCCCGATGTAAATACCCACCAGCCACGGCCCTCTTTTCCCGCAAACCACCCACCTCCACAAGTACCTCACGCCAACCCTGAACCAAATAACTATGAGCCTCGGTCACCTTTTCCCGCAAGCCATCCACAACTACCTCACGCTAACCCCGATGTAAATACCCACCAGCCACGGCCCTCTTTTCCCGCAAACCACCCACTTCCACAAGTACCTCACGGCAACACTGAACCGAAAAACTATGAACCACGGTCGTCCATCCCCGTAAATCATCCGCAAGCTCCCCCTACTTATAATCATCCGGCAGTTAATACCAACCATGGTATAGAACCACGTATGGGAGGACAACCAACTGCATTCAACCCACCCTTACCCCAACTTCCTCCTACATACAATCATCCAGGGGTTGATAACAACCGTGGCATTGAGCCACGCATCGGAGGACAACCTTCTGTACCCCAAGTACCACAACCAGGGATAATTAACAACGAACCGGACTCCAGTTACGGATCGAGGGTCCAAACTTCACAACCACCGATTGTTGTACCTGATCCGTCCTTGAACGAACCCGAACCATCAACTGTTATACCTGTTGGTAAAGATACACCTACGAAACGTCCCAGAGTATCAACGACAAGACCACCTAAAAGAATTCACAGCAAGCCAATTGACGGGCCAAAAGATGAAGGAAGGGAAATTGAGGAAACCGTACCAATAGCCGGACGGAGAGTGCCATGGGCCGTTGAGAAAGGTGTTAGCGAAAGGATCCACGCTTATGGCTCGATTATAAAAATAAATATCGCTAATGTGACCCAAAATAATAGTAGAATAAACAAACCAATAAAAGGGACAGTGTCAGAATCGTTCACTACGCAAACCAATTCTAATCATCATTCCAGAGGAAATTCCAGTCGACCATTTTATCAACATCACTCTAACAACAATTCTGGCAATTTTGGCTCATCCTTTCGGCAATTTTCAAACAACCAAACCAGGAAGGACAATAATCGGGTTAAAAGGATTCCGGGCCTGATCGGCAGTTTAATAAACCATTTGAACCCGTCCCAGTACGTTAGTGAAGAGATGGCGCCATCTCGACGCAATTCTAGACCACGAAGACCCGACGTTAGTAGACCTACCGCTAAAGGTCAGACTGAAGTGGTTTGGAAAACTACCCCCGAAGAACTAAAACGGAAACTACGCGAGTATGTGTTTATGGGTAAATTGGCTCAAGGGGACGTGAGACCTTCTGTTTTGGAGTACCGCGGACCTACCATTGAGCATGGCGCATTACGTAGATTTCTCGTGTACGGAATCGGCAAACATTAAAAAGTGATTGATCGCAGCGTTGAAACATTGTAAATACGGAAGATTGCGACAATAATGTAGCTTAATTTGTTGAATTTGATAATTTTTCACTCTAGTTTCGTTTTGGTGCCTAAGGACTTTGGCTGACACCACGAGTTCTATATGGAAAACAAAATCAACCAATCGTATTTTGAAGAATATTCAAATAAGCCAATCGGAACTAGCTAACCAAAAATTTCATATCGAGTGCTGACATCTTGTGGTTAATATTAAAAGTTGTCTTTTCTCCGAGACCTAAAGCTACACTTTGTAAATATTTTAATTTTTGTAAGAAATACGATAACACACAAGATTATTTTGTGTATAAAACATTTTTTTAATGAAAACAATGGCAAAACAAAACAAAGAAGGGAAACGCGTCGATTTTGTGAATTTTTTAACGAAAGCAAAAATCAATAAAGCGCCTTTTTATATTTTTTTCGTATTTTTTATAACTAAAGTGCGCTGGTAACAAATACTAGAAGTTCTAGAGCGACTTAAGTGCGCTGCTAACAAATACTATAACGACTTTGATGCGCTCATTTGGACATCGTGGTTGAATTCCAGTTCCGAAATCGTAAAAACCTGTAAATAAAAGTTAAGTTTTAAGGTGATTATTTGAATGTTGTATATTTGTTTATGTAAATTAAAATATTTACCGTTGAGATTGCTTGTAGTCTTTAATGCCCGTTGAATCTTAAGCCTCGGGTGGCACTCAAACGTAGACGAGTCCGTGGCCGAGACCCGCGAGAGGGGAAACGCCGACGCCGGAGTAAAGGCCCTGATTGAGGTGGCTGAGGTGGCTGAGGCCGATTGGTTTGACTATGCTACCACTGGAGTACAAGCTGGAGGATTGGATGGCGCCTGGAATGGCCAAGCTCCTTTGTTGCCAAGTCAGCTGGGCCATGGCGCAGGCGACCAAGAGGGAAAGAACGAGCTGTGTCGAATGATACAGATTTTAAAGCGTAGACCAAAATTAGGGCCCTGACGTTTGTGTTAAAATATTTTAGAGCGTAGTTCTAAATCAAGGTTCTTGACTTTTGGGTAAAAATATTGTAGACTATAAACATGAACTGAAGCTTGTGACTTTTGGGTAAATCTAATATAGACCATAAACCTAAACTGGAGCTCTTGACTTTTGGGTAAAAATATTGTAGACTATAAACATGAACTGGAGCTTGTGACTTTTGGGTAAATCTAATATAGACCATAAACCTAAACTGGAGCTCTTGACTTTTGGGTAAAAATAATTTAGACCATAGACCGAAATTGGATCTTTTGACCTTTGGGTAAAAATATTGTAGACCATAAACCTTAACCGGAGCTCTTGACTTTTAAGTAAAAATATTTTAGATCATAGACCTAAACTGGATCTTGTGGCTTTTGAGTAATAAAATATTTTAGACCATAGACCTAAACTGTAGCTTGTGACTTTTGAGTAATAAAATATTTTAGACCATAGACCTAAACTGGAGCTCTTGACCTTTGGGTAAAAATATTGTAAACCATAAACCTTAACCGGAGCTCTTGACTTTTAAGTAAAATATTTTAGACCATAGACCTAAACTTGAGCTTGTGTCTTTTGAGTAATAAAATAATATAGAAAATTTACCTGAACTGGAGCTATTGACTTTTGGGTAAAAATAATTTAATAGACCATATACCTAAATTAGAGCTCTTGACGTTTGGGTACAAATATTTTAGATCTTAAACGTAAACTGGAGCTCTTGACTTTTGTGTAAAAATATTTTGAGCATAGACCTAAATGTTAAGGCAAAATCGTGCATTAAAATTATTTCCTTTATTTTGCGCCCTTCTCCTGACCTGGCCTGGCTAAGTGGGGGACGACAATTTTTTCCGAGTGGGTGGGCCTTTCATATAATCTTTTTGCTCTTTACTCCCGAGGTAAATTTCTTCATATACTTTTGGTCACGTTTCATTGGAAAGAGGTACTCAGTTTTTATTAAAGGATTTTTGATATTATTTCTTATTAGTATTATGGTATTTTCGTAACTGTTACCGATAAACATTTAGTTGATTTCAATTTTCTAATTTCTTTTACATCGATTACGTAATTATAACATGATTTTTATAATCATTAACGAGAATCCTTAAGAATAGCGAATTAAATTCGTAGTCTGAGGATCGCGAAATTTCCATAATTCTTCTAACTCTCTCAAATTGTCAAGAGAGAAAAAGAAACATTTTGTGAATAAATCGTTTTTTCGAGTTTCACTTTCTGCAATTTTAGATTTTAAAGACAATTCTAAAATGTTTCCCGTGTTTTTGGTTGAACAAAATTTAAACTCTACTTGAAAGATTAGCTTAATATTGCCAAGTTTATTTCCATATAATAAAATAAAATATAATAATAATAATAATAGCTTAATATTGCAAAGTTTATTTCCATATAATAAAATAAAAATATAATATAATATTATAATAATAATATAATAATATTGCAAAGTTTATTTCCATATAATAAAATAAAAATATAATAATAATAATAATAATAGCTTAATATTGCAAAGTTTATTTCCATATAATAAAATAAAAATATAATATAATAATATTGCAAAGTTTATTTCCATATAATAAAATAAAAATATAATATAATAATATTGCAAAGTTTATTTCCATATAATAAAATAAAAATATAATATAATAATATTGCAAAGTTTATTTCCATATAATAAAATAAAAATATAATATAATAATACTGCAAAGTTTATTTCCATATAATAAAATAAAAATATAATAATAATAATTAGATACTACTACTTATGAAAATGTTTAAAACTTAGTTTCTACTCTTTTCAGACGGTCTTATCGAAGATATTAAACAGTTATAATTACCAATTAACTATTGTCAAAAAGATATTGTCCAAAAAATTACTTACGATGTACTTGATGACGGCCATTGTTTTAATTGAAAGGTATTTTGTGTCTACTGAGATCAGACGACTGAAGATGACTGGAAGATGACCCTCTATTTATACCCAAATTTCTTAATGATCATTGTTTTTTTTTAAATTTTAAACTTAGCCATCTGCTTTGGGCCATTCATATCATCTATTAAAATTTGGGAGTGGTCCTCTTCAACAAGGTGCCCTTGACTTTGAACAAACCCGACACCACGATACCCCAATTTTTTTCGAACCGCATTCACCCTTGAAATATGAAATTATTACATGTTTTTACTTTTCATTTCAAGGTTTTATCAGTTTTAAACTTTTTTGTCTCGTACACTGCATCCCGGTATTCGAAATTCGGTTTTTGCACGCCGTGTTGCCTGTTGACTGCGGAAACCGCCCAATTGGGCTACTGTTAAAAATAACCTAAGAGACAAAATATCGTTTGGTTTGGAGGGGGTTTTAAATATTTATTAAGAAGAGTTAAGATTATAATTATTTATTATTAATATCGCCATCTTTTTATCTTTTTATTTATGGTTAATACAATACTGTAACTGTTTTAATAATAATTTAATAAAAATAAAATTGTTTTCGAAAACATTTGCTGTAGTTAATAACTATAATAAAATATATTTGTTCAAAAGATTTCATTAATTTTTTTAAATATTAGTTTACAAAATGTATTCATTTCTTTAATTAAATCACCCATAATTTAGACTATTAAAAATAAAAAAATTGTGAGCGGTAGGCGGTTTTTTTTTCTATTTGGGCTGCGTTGGGCGTCGCTTACAGCCGGCAGCTCTGTATTGTAGCGGATATTATTGTTGCTAAGGGAGAAGTTATGGTTTTCCTTTCATCGCTTATTTCTTGAAACTTTTTGCCTGTGTCCGTTTCTTGGACGCCACACCCGGTTTTTTACTGTTCATATTGTAATGTTTTACATATTAAAAATGTGTTGCTACTCAAAATTAGCCAGGTTAAGCGACCCCCTTGAAAACGTGTTGTAGAAACTTGTAGGAGATTCGATTGTAGATAATAAAGCTACAAGTTTTCAAGGGGTAACTTAACCTGTCTATTATTAAGCCAAACATGTTGTAGAAGCAAATATTTTAAAGATAGTTCTCTTTGATTATGAAGTTTTTCATGTCAAAGTTGAAACCAGCAACTTGGCGGACTGGGTGTAATATTATTGGTTGCCAGGAGACCAAAGGCCCCAGCCTTAACCACTATAACGCTATCATGTTTAAGCGGGATCACTTCATGAACGGTCCATGGGGCCCACTTGCCATCGGGCAGGTTCACTCTATGGCCAGTCCGCCACTGGTTGAAACGTCAGAAAAAGTCGTAAATGCAGTCCCTAGTTTCACATATATGAAGTTTTAAAACGGTGATTTTAATATCTGGTAGTGTTGTTAATTTTCCGGAAAAATAAAATTCGGAAAATTTTCCGCAAATCGGAAAAATAAAAAATTGAAACATAAATTACTTTTTAAGGGTTTTTATTGTATTTAACTTTTTATCGATATAAAATATCTGATATCAGTAAACATACTACAAAACATTAATAGTGTTACATTGATAATCAGTTTAAACTAGTCTAGAGGTTTAGTTTTAATTTTAGATTCGAAAAAAAGAGGTGAAAATGCCGCTTTATTTAAATTTGCAACAATGTATTAGATTAATCATGGAATGAAAACGTTTTTTATGTTTTGAGGAAAAAAGGCCTCGGTCATTTTCCGCGGAAATTTTTCCGACTTACAACACTAATAATTGGAGTATTAGAAATCTAGACGTTCATAACGCGATAACTGCAGTGATTGTTCGTCAAGTTAGCTGAAATTGCCTGTGTGATTAGAACTATCCTTTTTGATTGAAATGCGACGCCATATTGTAAAATGGCGGATTCCATACTCTGCCGTAACTGTTAGTTTATTTGACTTAACGTTTCTTGGTTGGTCCAAAGAGATGAAGCCTATGGTGTTTGGTTGAAATCCAACGCCATCTTGGAAAATGGCGGGTTCCATACTCTATAACTGCCGTAACTGTTAGTCTATTTTTGGTTGAAATTTGACGCCATTTTGGAAAATGGCGTATACTGTAAGCGATATTTACAGCATTTGGTCTGCGTTGGTTTAGATTCGTTGGTATCCAAGAATAAAATCAAAATTTAATACCCTCCAACTCGAACCTCAATTTGGTATCTATTAGTTAGGGGTAGGTACATTTGTTCGAATTTCAATCGTCCGAACGGTGAAACAAATGTTCGAATTTCATTCGTCCGAACCGCCGAAATAACAAATATTTCAATTGTTCGAATTTGACAACTTGTTTGTTTCATTCGTCCGAATCGGTAGCATCACTTGTCCGAATTCTGTCGCTAAATTAGTATTTATTATTGCTGTTTTTTGTGGGAATTGCGTTGAATGTTGAGGATATTTTAGATTAGATTAGATTAGGTTAGATTAGGTTAGGTTAGGTTAGGTTAGGTTCACGTTAATGTTACTATTTTCTTATATTAACAATATTTAAAAAATAAACAACCAATTCCTAATGTTCGAAAAAACGGACAAACGATTATTCGAACAAATGAAATTCGCCAGTAAAGTTAACACAAATTGAACGACTAAATCACCAACAAAAGTTGTGATAAATTTTTCGGGCAAATGAAATACGTTTTCGGACGTACGATCCTGTTTTCCGGCATTCGGACAAATGATCATTCGGACATTTGTACCACCGTTCGGACGAATGAAATTCGAACAAATGTACCCAAATCATTAGTTAATATCCATTAAATACCTGTTTGTTTTTCTAAATTGGGTCTACTTTTGTTTGAAATGTGTTCTACGACTTATTTGGCAGGTATTGAACCCATAATAAGGTGTTTACCATCAATTTGAAAAACAATTTCCCCATTCCGAACCTCATGCTCAAATTCCTAATTTAAAAAAAATTAATTTCGTTGCTATCTAGACTTTCCCGAAGATTAACTAAGCCTTGGAAAAATATTTTCTTGTTTATTTAAATTTTTTCCATGTTTAAGGGTAAAACTTAACTAAATTGTAGTTTAGTTAAGCTGTCTGCTTTAGGAAATCAACAACGTTTGAACATTCCATAGAAGGATAACTATCTTGTTTATAAAAAAATCTAAAACTAAAATCGTAAATCTATATGTACAAAAGTGACATAATTATGTCACTTTTGATATTTATAAGTGTGTCAGCTAGTCGAAATTATTGCTTATAGCTATGTGTGTAGTGCAGTGGCGTAGCCAAAAATTCATCATACGTGAATGTTAAGAGGGGGTCGAGAAGGGGTGGAAATTTAGTACAGTCAAAGGTAGGCCCAAGGGTGGTCTGGACCCGGAAACCCCCCTTGTTTACACCACTGGTGTAGTGACGTAGTATTGACATCATACCAAAAAATAAAACTCCTCTAGCGCGGAAAATTAGTAACTTAAAAAAAATCACATTCAAATGAAATCACATATTGTTAAAATTTTTTCCATGATCAAAATATGATTATTTTTTAAAACATAAATTTCATTGATTATAATATTTTTATAATTAAAGTGAAAAGTTGTTTAAATAAACTTTATATTTTTAAATCCATTAAGTTTCTGCTTTGAAGTTTAATTGACTAAAAGATTGGAAATATTTGGAAAAAGACGCGGCACAAAAAATAGATTATAAAGAATTCTTCAATTGACTCGGGGGTAAACGAAATAACTGGTAAAAACGTGTTTTGGCCGGTCTATGAGACCTTGACTTTGCGATCGGTGATTACTACAAGTTAAACACGTTGAACAAGGGTGGCACCGATGGCGGTTCATTATCAACTTTGGTAAAATACAAATAAATAATTTTGTGGGATCATATTAACTTATGCCGTTTTTTAAAACTCTTTTCGTGTTTAAAACTAAAATTATGTTATGAAAATAATTTTTAAAATTCCATAGATTTAACATTACATATTAAAATCAGATTACAATGAATTAAACTTTCAATTGTGTAGATGTGTTTATAAATTACTAGCTGAGAATCCCGGCCCCCGGCCGTGCTTTCAGCTAGTTGAGTAAATTGGGGTTTAGAAAACGAGAACAAAATGCACTTTACTTTAAATATGAAAATTAAATTATTTTTAAATAGTAAATAGGCATTTTTTAAATTGCAAACGTTTAATAGTGCAGAATATAATATCTTGTAATATTAACATATATTTGATTGCTTTGATTAGTTTAAGATGTAATTATGATAAAGCGTTTATGTACACAATATTTTTAGTTTATCCGTTTGGAGTAAGTATGTATAGGTTATTTGCAGCTCCAACTCTTGAGCACGCCACAGAAAGCATGGGTTTCCCGCAGTTTTAAGTGACTGTCCTTGCGCTTTATTAATTGTCATTGCGAAGCTAAGATTGATTGGAAATTGCAGGCGTTTAAAATCAAATGGCATATCGGTTGGTATTATGGGTATGCGTGGAATGAATACGGCCCGGGCAAAGGTGTCTGCGTGACACAGATAGAGAAGGGAGGGGGTGGGCTGAGAAAAGAGAACGAACGCAAGCGAAAAGGGTCGAAGGTCGTGCCATCTAGGAGCAACAAACACAGTACTGCCCAAACAAGGAGAACGCAACCCGTCAAAAGTCGTGGATTTTCTTGTGTACGTTTTTCATTGGCTAGACGCTTTAGCGCCTGCTGCCGTCGGAAGGGGAAAATTCGGAAATTGTCTTCCCCCCGCCCGTAAAACGTTCAGCGTAAAGGCTCGTGACTCTCGTCCAATGAAATTCGTACACAACCCTTCGTTAGCGTGTTTAAAGGCTAGCTGCGTTCTCCTTGTGTTTGTTGCTCCTAGGTGCCATGCAGCAGCTAAGTGAGGGAATTAGAGGCAGAGAGATAAACTCCCGTGACTCTTAATACCCGCGTCTCTTGACAGCGTGAGGTCAGGGGTTTCGGTCTTGCGGTCACCGGTTATTGGTCCCGTGGTCAAAAACTACGAAGGTTAGCAATCTCAAGACGACCCTATAACCTGACGGCAGGGGCCACAATGCCACAGGCCAAATTTCGTGCGAATCGGACAATTATCTTGGGCGTGCATAGAAGGTAACAAACCAATATATATGCAAACATCAGATTTTATTTATATAGATTTCTTTAGATAATATATAGATTTACTGAAAGTTGAGTCTCTAGTATAAAAATAAGTCTATAGTATTGTTCCATAAGTTTTTAACTTTGGGGAATATTTTACTGAGAGCTAGTAACGGAGTGACGTCATCACAAGAAGAAAATCTCCCCCTAGCGAGGCGCTGTCAAAGGCTACGTGTGACGCGTAAGCAAGCGGACGCAAAACGGCGACGAAGCCCGTAATGCTGCAGTCTGTCTCAGTAAAATTTTGCATGTGAAGAATAGGAAGTGTCTCACTTATTTAAAATATTATACACTTATGGTAAGCGTACAAAAGAAACTTCAGCATGCCTAATTCCACTAATAAATATTAATATTTTTACAGAAATTGTTCTCGAATTTTTCCCTAAGGAAGATTACAAACATAAGGCTGTTAATTTTAACTCATAGTCGTATTAGAATAAGAATAGTTTATTTCTATGGAAAAAGTATTTTTTCGCCAAAAATATTTATAGTCATTGAAGCAAATGAAAAAGTTAAATATCGCGTTAATAAGAACCTTGACATAAGAACACCGTCAAGAAAAAGTAACAATATATATTTCCATTTTTATCAACTTTCTTAACAATACCACAAATGGGTCATATTGTAAAGCTAATGAATTTGAACCCCTTAAACTAAGTGTTAAAAATAAAAAGGCATTCTTTAAAAGAGAAATGCTCTTTGTCCGGTACATAATGAGTTACTTCAAATAATTAAAACTTTTTTTCGTTGTGGTAGATACAACGTAAGATTGAATTGTTTAAATAATGGCCAGGTTAATGGCAAGGTTAATTGGCCTTGTTATGGAAATATATTTAACAAGATCACGTCTCAGGATGAATATATAAAAGCTGGAGAAAAACTAAATCGAGATTAGTTTTGACGGAAATTTAAGAGACGGAACATGTCCACGAAAACGGTAAGCTTACAATTTATCACTATTTTTACCACTCTCGCCTCGCAACAAGTGGATCCGGGTTCGATCCCAGCTTGTGGCACTGGGTGAAAACTCAGTGTCTCCAAGTTATCTGTAATAGTCAGGCCACTCGAGGATGTGTCTAATGATATTGGTTTTAATAATAACAATAATAATAATCAGCTAGGCTAATACCCAAGGCACCACCTTAGGCCTAAGTCATCAAGCGACTTTTGAAGCCACCTGAATTAAAGGCTTCAAAAGTCGCTTAATGACTTAGGCCTAAGGTGGTGCCTTGGGTATTAGCCTAGTTGATTATTATTATAATTATTTAAAGGCATTTAAATTCGCTAAATGACTTGGCTATTAGCCCTACGGATAATTGATAGTTAATTTTATGTTCCACTTCAATATTTCGTAATATTTTTGCTAAAGAAGCGTTTATTTTATTTTTAGAAGCGTTCAAATTTTCAGTTAACATCATTAACGGAACTTGTCAGTCCTTAGCTACGTTATGATTTATATGGTCATTGGCGAAAAAGACTATCATTAAAATATCAGTGTTCATAATAGACGTTTCAATAAAACCTGTTCAGCGATTGGCCTAGAAGTAGTAATACTGAGAGCCAGGACATACTTGTAAAAGCGTTATATTTTAAAGCACGCGCTGCTTAGTATTTCAATAAATTTTGCACGTGCCTCCAGAAAGTAAAAATTCGCGCGTACTATCAACTTTAGCCTTACAAATAAAACTAACTTTAACACGTGACATTTTATTTAGTTTGTCTTGCGCATGCGCGTAGAGGAGGAAAGAAAATGAGAGCAGCTTTTATTGAAAGTCCTATTTAGAATTTATCTCGCATGCACCATGTAGTTTCTTGCGACTTTAGCGGTACGTCTGTACAGTTCTGGTGTCAGAATCGATTTAATGCTGATATATTTACTTCGTTATTTCCTATTTGGAAGAACGTATTTTACCGAAATACTTTCGTGGTATTTGCATAAGTTTATAAATACGTCAAGTGTGTCAGTTAACTATCTCATGTTCGTGAAATTTTACTAAGAACTATTTATATTGTTTTGCCTAAATATTGTCTGCTTTTTAGCTTTTACCCAATAACGTCCCTCTTTTAGCGTAGCCTAAATAACGTACCTTTTTACCTTTTACTAAGTAACGTATTATTTTTTACTTTTTAATTTTTACTAAGTAACGTATTCTTTTTTACATTTTAATTTTTACTAAATAACGTATACTTTTTACTTTTTACTTAATAACTTATACGTTTTTTAATTTTACTAAATAACGTATATTTTAATCTTTGACTAAATAACGTATATTTTAATCTTTGACTAAATAACGTACCTTTTTACCTTTGTCAAAATAACGTACCTTTTTACTTTTTAATTTTTACTAAATAACGTATACGTTTTTTAATTTTACTAAATAACGTATATTTTAACCGTTGTCAAAATAACGTACCTTTTAACCTTAGACTAAATAACGTAACTTTTTATACCTTTGCCTAAATAACGTAACTTTTTATACCTTTGCCTAAATAACGTAACTTGTTTTTATCTTTGTCAAAATAACGTACCTTGTTTTTATCTTTGTCAAAATAACGTACCTTTTTACCTTTGTCAAAATAACGTACCTTTTTACCTTTGACTAAATAACGTACATTTTTACCTTTGACTAAATAACGTCCATTTTTACCTTTGACTAAATAACGTCCATTTTTACCTTTGACTAAATAACGTCCATTTTTACCTTTGACTAAGTAACGTCTATTTTTATCTTTGACTAAATAACGTACCTTTTTACTTTTGATTAATTAACGTACCTCTTTAGCATTGCCTAAATAACGTCACCTTATACACTCTTTTACAATCTCCCATGTGGCGGCCGCCACCGCCGTACTACCTCTGCCTCCACTATTGATTTTTTTTCCCCTAACGGGTCCCCTCCCCATGTAGTCAAGCTATGGATTTCCCCACGAATATTCTCCGTAAAAGAATCTATAGGCTTTGACTATGCTACATCAAGTTTTGGCGTGGTTTAAATAACCGTTAGGTTTGAGCAAAATGTGGTCCTTTAGCTTTGACTATGAAAAGAACACAGTATCGTTTGAACTTAAGTAATTTCCCACGACAGTCGTCAGAATTTGATTGGTCAGATCTGCTATCACGAAGAGGAGCCATTGAAAATTCGGGTGAAATTTTCCAGTGATTCTTGGTCCCTTTAATTAAATAACGACCCCTTTTCAGTTTTGACTTAATAACGTTCCTTTTAGGCTTTGGCTAAATTTCATACACTCTAATAGACGAGTAAAATAATAAATCTTGAAACACCGCTTAAATTATGTTTTATTTTACCTTCGTTAAATACCTCTGTAATTGAAATCTTTTTTTGTGAACAGATTTCAATATTTGTTCTATTGGGCCTGGTTTTTACGGCCGATGCCCTGGGCGGTATAAAGGATTTCGCTGGAAACTATTACGATTTCACAACCGGACAAGTATCCAGCGCCACCACCGGCCGTGTCTACAACACCCTGAGCCGACGTCCTCCATTCAACCCGATACCATTCCCGTTGGCCTACTCTTACGGCCTCTACCAGGACTCCATTTTCGAGCTACCATTCCTCAACACCGACGTATTCTTTTGATTTTTCCACGAAAAAACTTGTTTTTTCATTGAATTTTGTAACTTTATTGCCAAAATCAGCTTTAACATGTCAAAATGCACAACATAACGTTAATTTAATAAACCTTTTTTAAGCATTGAAAGTTTCCTGTTAAATTAAAAGATGAAAACAATGGCAATGTTGTGTTAAGGTTAGCGCACGTGAAAAGTTTGGTATTTACCTCGCCTTTTACTGCAAAAATTTGCTTGACATCAAGCACTTAGTTAAGTACGATTTTAGTAAAGCCTTTAGTGATTAACAATCTTAGTGAAGACTTTAGCCAACGACAGTTTAAGTAAAGGGTTCGGAGCCAACAACTGTTTAAGTAAAGGCTTCGGAGCCAACAACTGTTTAAGTAAAGGCTTCGGAGCCAACAACAGTTTAAGTAAAGGCTTCGGAGCCAACAACTGTTTAAGTAAAGGCTTCGGAGCCAACAACAGTTTAAGTAAAGGCTTCGGAGCCAACAACAGTTTAAGTAAAGGCTTCGGAGCCAACAACAGTTTAAGTAAAGGCTTCGGAGCCAACAACAGTTTAAGTAAAGGCTTCGGAGCCAACAACAGTTTAAGTAAAGGCTTCGGAGCCAACAACAGTTTAAGTAAAGATATTTTTAACGACCTGCAGCTTAAGTAAAGTCTTATTTAGCCAATTACAGCTTAAGAAAAGAATTTATAAAATAAAAGTTTAAGTAAAGAATTTAGCAAACAAAAGTTTAAGTAAAGAATTTAATCAACAACAATTAAAGTAAAGAATTTAATCAACAACAATTAAAGTAAAGACTTTTACCGCAACAATTTGCTTGACATCAAGCACTTAGTTAACTACGCTTTTAGTAAAGATTTTAGCGAATAACAATCTTAGTAAAGACTTTAGCCAATAACAGTTCAAGTAAAGATTTTTTCCAACTACAGCTTAAGTAAAGACTTATTTAGCCAACTACAGCTTAATTAAAGACTTTGTCAAACTACAGCTTAAGTAACGAATTAACAAACCAAAGTTTAAGTAAAGAATTTAGCAAACAAAAGTTTAAGTAAAGACTTTAATCAACAACAAACAACTAACAAGCGTAGACCAGGATAAATTTTGATAAACGAATGATTTTATTACGATTATTCCGTAGTTTAAGGCTATTTAGAAAAACAATATCACAATTAAACGTTCATTCTATCGTTTGAAACCAGATTTAATTTTTATTGCTTAAAACTAACCGACTTTAATTTTGTTTAAGTCTAACAAGTTTTCTGATACGAGCTTAATCTCTATTTCCGGTTATTTAGAATTTAAATTAAACGCTTCCGGGTAACGAAACCGGACATCCTTGTTGATAACCGGTCTCTTAGTGGTCCGGTGATAGCGGCCATTGTCCACAAAATCGGAGTTGAGTCGGCTTTGGCTGTAGATGGTACTTCCGGTACGCGGGTAAGGAGTGGACGTCACCTCGGTGTTGCCTCTCGAAGTATCGTCGTTGGATCTGTAAGACCTGTGGTTGACGTCTACCTCAGTGAAAGAATCAACGGGCCTGCCCCTGTCGTTGTAATTGTAGTCGTACCCTCTGGTTGATGGGTAGTAATTATTGTTTCCGCCGTTACCACAGCGTCGGCAGTCGCAGAAGGGATAGTTGGCCGGTAGCCCCTTTGACCTAGAATACGGGATGACCGCTAAGGCGATGTCCGGGTCCTGGAACAAGCGGTTGGACGCGAGATCGCCGGAACGTTTTGCGTGCTCCCTACTGGTGACATTTGTGACCTGATTGCTGGATAGAGCGTGATTACTGGCTTGTGAGAAATAAGGTGACAACAACGCCAGAACCGAATTGACACTCGTGCCTTTGGTGCTCTGTCCACCCACGATGCATAGTCCTAGCAATACTGCTAACTGAAACAAAATAAAATAAGCTTGATTTTGCAGACTATATTCAGCGACGTATCAATGAATGATTCAATTTATATTTTGTAAAAAAGCAAATCGTTTTAGCAACTTCGAGGACTTCACGTTGCAAATTAACGCACCGGCGAATGTCTTAATTTATATCAATTTTGATTTAGTTTTCTTGGAGATAAAACTTTGATATGTATAACCCCTTTATCTATTGTTTAAATAAACCTACAATTTTTAATTTATTTATTACGAGATAAATTTGGTTTTATTTTGTGAAATAGATACTGATCTATATTATGTATTATAATTTTTACGTATAATCTTTTATTATTAAATTTTCTTATTTTGCAGCCGGGATATGAATTAATCTTCAATTTTGAGACTTTTCTCAAAGTTACACGCTACATTATTTAATCGATTTAATAACGGTAAATATCGGTTTGTGTTATCGAGATAGATAGAATATCGTAGAGATGAGTCGGGCCGTCTAGTTTTAAAGCCCGACCCGAGCCGACCCGATAAAAAAATACAAAGTTGAAACCCGACCCGACCGTGCCCGAGAAAATTTTTAAAATTTGAAAGCCGACCCTACCCGCCCTGAAAATTTAAATTTTTTTAAAACCCGACCGACCCGACCCGAACAGCACGGTTAAAATTAGTGAACGTGTGAAGAGTATGATTAACATGTGATAATGATTCGATTTCTGTATGTTGAGATTTGCTGTTACGAATAAAATAAGACCCGATCAATAAAATGCCAGACCCGACCTGGTCAGTTTTATGTAAAAAGTCCGACCCGACCCAACATCGGTAAAGATAATGAAATATCAATCTAAATATTATAACTGTGATATAATAATAATCAGCTAGGCTAATACCCAAAGCACCACCTTAGGCCCAAGTCATCAAGCGACCTTTAAAGGCCGGGTTACAATGCGTAGGAGGGTGGTGACAAGCCCTTCATGCCACGCGAGCCAACGCTCCCTATTACCGTTAACCTCTACAAGTTTTTATGGAAATGGGAAAACCCCTAAACCAGCGGGGAGGGAACTTGCAAACTCAACGCGGAAGAAGTGGTTCCGAGTTTTCACCCAGTGCCACAAGCCGCGATCGAACCCGGCTCCTCTTGCTGCGAGGCGAAAGTGCTAATATCAAATCCTTAAGAATTGGTTTTAAACTTTATATAGCATATTTCTTATTTACATTTGAATAGAGAAAACAATGTACAACTTACAGTTCTGAGGTTCATCTTCTTGCTGAACGGTTGATATCCATTGGTGTTTCTGTAACTGCTCGAAAAACAAACTATCTTTATATACTTTCCGCTATTGAGTAATAGCTGTGTTTTTTTGGAGATTGATATCATGTTTTTGTATAAGTGTCGCCAAATCCAAAGTAATAAAATTTAGTTCGTAATATTAATAATAAAATGTATGTCTCCCTCAGAATTTATCTCCTTAAAATATTTCGAGCGCCCTCTTAAGGAAGAGGTCCCTGTTTTCACGATATATTCACGGTTGATCGGTTTAGCGTGACAATCTTTTTCCTGTCATTGAAAAGGTGCCGATTTTCCAATTATTAAACGGAACACAATTAAATTTAATTTATTTATATTTATATATCAATGTTGTGCTTGAAAATTTTAAATTTTAAATTTATTTAATTGAGTTAGACAATTAAGCTTTAAAGGGATTTGATTGAGCACTTAGTTTCGCAGACCACAACTTTCAAGATATAAGAATTTTAAAATCTGCTGTTCTATGACAAAACCTACTAAACGCAATTTTTTAAATTCTAGATAATCAAGTTTTTTTAATTTTGATTTAAATTCCTTCTTATGGTATATCTCGTAGACGATTTTTATTGAGGCTTAGAATTTTTTACAGTACGTGTACAATTTGGCCTTTACTTTGTTTGTAATTCTCGCCTATACTAGAATAAAATTTAAATCAAATGATTTTAAAAAATATTTAAATAGTTTCAGTAGGAATTAATAGTCATAAATTTGTAATTACGAATCATTATTAATTCATAATTTAATTGTTATTATTTTATTTTTCAAATGAACTGAAATTATCAATCAATTGGCCAAGAATTTGATAAAAATTATTAAAATAAAATTAACTAAAAATACAATTTAAATAAGGTAAATTGTTTTTTGAAAAATAAACAAAAATTAAAAACGCATCTGAATTAAAAAATAACTAAAATCAATAAAATAAAAATTAATTTAAATTAAATTAAATTAAATGCAATTTAAGTAAAATAATGTTTTTGTTTAATAATAAACAAAAATTAACAACACATCTTAAAAAGTTATAATATACGTAAAAATTAATAATAAAAATCAATTAAACTAAAAAATGCAATTTAAATAAAATGATGTTTTTTGGAAATATCACCAAAAATCAACAACACATCTTAAGTTATTAATCTGATGGACGTTTCATTTTCCAAAAGCTATGATGAAATTTCGAAATTGTCGAAACTTTCAGGAGTTCGCGTTAGCCCAATTCAAAATTAATCTCCTCAACATATTCCAGAAACTCTGTACTCAGAAATTTTGAAAACCTTTGGATGACTAACCACCCCAATGTAACACCAAGCAGTACATAATATATTTTGCAAGAGACGTTTCATCTAGGCTATGAAAATGAAACACGTACCCCTGAACATTTGCCACGTTACTACTGTAAAAATGTACAAATTAACCGCGTATTTACTTCATTGTAAAATATTTTTCGATTGCAATAGTTTTAGTGAGTCATTTAATGATGTAATACTCAACCTATAGACGTAAAATGCAAAAATTAACACTCTATATTAATATTTACTTATTTATAAACTAATTTTCCGATGAAATAGTTTTAGAATATTTATCATTTGATATACTAAGATATTTTCGTCGCACTATTTTATCAACTGAAAGGTTTTTAAAACACCCAGGATAGGGAGATGGACACTTTTCTTTGTATTATATACTTATGGTATCACATACTTAAGTATTTATAAACTATTTGGACCAATAAATAAACGAACAACGTTTCCCCCTATTTCGCAAAGTCGGAAGTTTAGGAGACGCGCTTGAATTGCATTAGCATATTTTACGAAATCTCCGGATATTTGTACCCCCGTAAGTCGCCTTTTCGTCTCGACTTTGTTGCGTAAAGCGGAAGTTATAATAAGCTCTGTCCGCCTTCGTAACCCGCTAACCCGATTTCCGAAGACACTCGGGGTATTTCGATTCGAGACACTTTTTTTACGATGACAAATTGCATTTTTAATACCTTTTTTATTCGCATCTCGGGTAACAGGGCTAACGATTTCGTGGCTGGTAATTGTTAAATTATCATTTCGACACGTGCTTCAAGAGTTCGTTGGAAATTATTAAAAGGGATCATATCATTTCTCTAACGTTGAGGTCAGAATCGACAGTCTTTTTAGAAATTGTTCGCTCGTTGCAGTGCGTAAATTTCATAACTCAAAAATGTTCGTTTTGAGTGTAAAGGATTTTGTAGCTAACTACAAATTTTATTTTTTATTTGTAGTTATAGATTTTATAGCCATTTTAAGGTATATTCTTTACAAAAATATAGTAACTATAAATACTTAATATATAGATATTTTTTTCTTAGGCAAAATTTAAATTTAGGCTAATTTAGCACTTACTTAATTTTTGTAAAAAACAAGATCCTAACTCTAATTAATTGAGATACACATGATACAATATTTATTTCTTACGGAAAATTGAAAATTATACTAATTTAGCACTTAAATTATTGCTATTTACAAAATAGAGTAACTTTAAATACACATCATATAGATATTTCAATGCATTTTAAATTTTTCCTACGCAAAATTTAAAATAAGATTAATTTAGCACTAGAAATATTTACTACAATTTTGATGATTTTCATACCCAAAAAACAACGCTTAGCTCAATTTGGTACAAAATGAGTTACAATATTTTTCCATTACACTCATGAGAAACTGAGAAAAGTTTCATTTATTGCCATTGGCCTTTTAATTAGTAATTCCTCCTTTTTGGGGGAAATTTGGGTTATTTGATAAAATAAAAAGGGGTGTTTTGTTTTAGAAATTATTACTTAGAAATGAATTTAAATTTATTTTCAAGAGGACAAAACGTTTATTGTTTGACCTTTTAGAAAGACAGTAAAAAGGACTAGATTTTATTATGCTCTAAGCGCAATCTTTGGTAAGAGCGTAAGTCCGTAATATTGTTCCGTAAGTATGACAATTAAAAATTTATTAACGTCGACCTTTTTTTTTCGACGCAGTTTTGAGTTTGGCATCTCAGATAGAGGGCGATTTTCATACTATGATGACGTCACTACATAAAGTAAAATAAAGATACTTAAAGGGGCTCAAAAGTTCGGTTGCACAGGGGGGGAGTTGAAACTTCACGGAGAGAGGGGAAAGTATATGTCCACGCATAAAAATAAAAAAAAAATTACTATACTTTCAACTCTCTCCATTTTAATGATCAATATTATAGGTTTATGGTAACAGGAAAATTTCTTTAAGTAGTTAACTCGCGCGCAGGGCCGTTTAGAGAGGGACTGGGCTCCTGTAATAGTTACGAGCCCTAGTAGACTCGTTATACTGCCAAAGGTTAGCCACCAACCTCCGACGCATTGTGACCCGGCCACCTGACTTAACGGCATTAAAAGTCGCTATTTGACTTGAGCTGAAGGTGGTGTCTTGGGGATTAACCTAGCTTATTATTATTAAATAACAGAAAATGTTTAGGGTATGAATCGGTTGAAGAGTCCGAACGAACCAGGGCCCCAAGACCACCGTTGTAATTCGAAATAACTAAACGTTTTCGGGGATAATCTCGGTTGAAGGGTCTGAACCAGGACCCCAAGAGAGCCGTTGTAATTAGAAATAACTAAACGTTTTGGGGGATAATCTCCGTGAAGGGTTCGAACCAGGACCCCAAGAGAGCCGTTGTTATTCGAAATAACTAAACGTTTTCGGGGATAATCTCGGTTGAAGGGTCCAAACCAGGGCCTACAGACTACATGAGCCCCAGGAATTTGTACATTCGGGCCCGAAAGTATGTTTTTTTTTTGTCGATAAATGAAAAGTCAATGCGGTTTAGGTTTATATTACAAATAGCACAATTTTATTTAACAGAATAAATAACATTATACAGTATTTAGTGGGGGAAATATGGTGACCACGACTTGATGAGTAACTTCAGTCACATCTCGACACGGAACGTCGGGATAGATGAAAGTGTCAGCGCTACGGGAGAAATGGTACAATCGTTATTAGAATGGTGTCTGACGAAGAGGAGGTGGTAAAAGTGGTAAAATTGTTATTAGGATGGTATCTGACGAAGAGGAGGTGGTTCAAGTAGGACAATTGTTATTAGGATGGTATTTGACGAAGAGGAGGTGGTAAAAGTGGTAAAATTGTTATTAGGATGGTATCTGACGAAGAGGAGGTGGTTCAAGTAGGATAATTGTTATTAGGATGGTATTTGACGAAGAGGAGGTGGTTCAAGTAGGACAATTGTTATTAGGATGGTATCTGACGAAGAGGAGGTGGTTCAAGTAGGACAATTGTTATTAGGATGGTATCTGACGATGAAGAGGTGGTTCAAGTGGTAAAATTGTTATTAGGATGGTATCTGACGAAGAGGAGGTGGTTCAAGTAGGACAATTGTTATTAGGATGGTATTTGACGAAGAGGAGGTGGTTCAAGTAGGACAATTGTTATTAGGATGGTATTTGACGAATAGGGGGGAATTATCTTAGTATTTAGTAAGGAGAGACTTACTCGTGACTTAACCGTGGTAGGCACCATAGGCACCATAGGCACCGTAGGCACCGAGGGCTGGGGCGGCAACGACGGCGCGGGCTGGGTGGACGGCGGAGTATCCGTAGCTGGCGACGGTGGCTGGGCGGGCGACGGCGATGCCTCCGAGACCGTATCCCAAACCGACGGCTGGGCGGGCGACGGCGAGAGCTGGGGCGGCGGCGTAGCCCAAACCGTATGGGGCGGCGGCGAGAGCTGGTCGGGCGTATCCTCCGTAGGCGAGAGCTGGGGCAGCGATGGCTGGGCCGGCGAGACCGTATCCGTAAGCTGGGGCGGCTACTCCGATCTTGGCGACTCCGACGGCTTGGGCGCGGACGTCGTAACGGGAGGAGGCGGCGAGACCGTGTCCGTAGTTGGTTGGGTGGACCATGTGGTCGATGGCGTCATAACCGCCGATGGCTCCAGCGCAAGCGCAGGCGATGAGGGAAGCGAGAACGATCTGAAACAAATTAGTCACGTTAGAATTGTGCTCTTCCGTTGGTTCTACCGACTGCAACCAAATATTATGGTATTTTACCAACTGCGACCAAATATTATAGTATTTTACCGACTGCGACCAAATATTTCGTAACTTTACCGACTGCGCTAAATGCTCCGGTATCCTACCAACCGCGCCCAAATATTAAGGTATTAGAGTACATTTCCAACTGCGTCTAATATTTCAGTATATTACCGACTATGCAAAATTATTTGGTATCTTACCGAATTCGACAAATATAACGGTACCCAACCGACTGAACTGAATATTACCGACCTGGGCAGATTCGTTATTTCAAGTTTAAAGGAATGTATTGAATATATTGAAGTATTTTTAAAAGCCGTTGAGATATTATTACATTGATGTATTTGGGGACAATAATCAAATTTCGATTTGAAGTTTAAAATCCGTTGAAATTATTTCCAATTAACTAAACTTTTTAAATTTTTGAATCCGAAATATTAACGCGTCTTATCCAAAACGGAATGGTCGTCGAATCGTCGAAATACTTACGAAGGTGTTCATGGTGAGGTTTTTTGAGATTGGAGAGTTAGAAACTCGAAGGTATTTAAGAGATGAAGGAGTGAGTTGAGTATGATCAATTTGGAAACGGATAGCCGCTTATATACTCAAAATCCGACCTCATTTACTCCATGCTATTCTAATCCAATCCTGGGAGATACCTTCAGATTTCTTTGGAAAGAAAAGGTAACAGGGGGGCTAGGAATAACGAGAGAACGAAAAAAAACGGGTCCGGAAAATATTTGGGAGGTGAAATTTTGAATTATATTAAACGTCCCGAAGTTCCAGAAAAATCTAGCTCCCCCCCCCCCTGTTTTCTGAGAAAGTGAAACCCTCCTCCATATTTTCAATATAAATCTTCGGCTACCGTTTACTAGCGGATGGTTTACGAGATTTGCTCGTACAACAAGTAGTGACCAGGTCAATCCGAAGGTGGTAATGCAGGCCCCACCCAGGCGTTCACTTTCCCTTTCTAGTTTGGTCCACCAGAAAAAAAATGTATAATATTATATACTTTAAGTGGCCTCCAGGTTTGATTTTTAAAAATTGCATATTTTTTTTACGTAAGGAACCTGATATCGTAACACGTAACGGGGGTTTGGCCTGACCTCTTCGCATTCGCAACAAATAAGAATTATAAGCCTTGCTCCTTTTTTGGGATGTTGTCAGTCTGGCGATTTTGCCATTTGCTCATTTTGGCGTGTTCGCTTCGAGGTGTCGTAAACGTGTTCGTAACGATTTGGTCTTAGAAACTTTTTGTATTCTTGAAGATCGTCGTTACGAAAAGTCCTTCTTGAGAGTGCTGGTTTCTCAACGGTTGTAATTTTGGTTTGATTTCTTTTCAATGTTTTTTGATTGTTATTTGAGAGTAAGTGGAGTAATTACGACGGTTAGTGAGCTATTGGCTTTCGTCTGAAGGGTGTGATAGATGCGGTTGATTTTACGGTAATCATTATCATAATTCGAATAATTATAGTTCAGTTTCAATGCCGGAAATACGTAGTACAAAAATGTGATTACGACTTCAAGTCTTGGTGTACATGCTAATGTTCTAGGCTAAATTGTTAATACCGTTATTAAGATTAGCGATACTTTTATTACGTTTTATTATCATTTATCATTATTTTACGATTATTTATCAATATTAATCATTACTTTCTGATTATTTATTTATCATTATTTCTGATAATTTATCATTACTTTCTGATTATTTATTTATCATTACTTTCTGATTATTTATCAATATTTATCATTGCTTTCTGATTATTTATCATTATTTACTGATTATTTATCAATATTTATCATTACTTTCTGATTATTTATCAATATTTATCATTACTTTCTGATTATTTATCAATATTTATCATTACTTTCTGATTGTTTATTCCTATTTTTTAATATTTCCGATTGTTTATTCGTATTTATAATTATATTATAATTATTTATAATTAACTATCATTGCTTTCAGATAATTTATTCATATTTATCATAACTTTTCGTAACCTATCCCTATTTTTGTAATTTATTCTTATTTCTCATAACTTTTCATTATCTATCCCTAGTTTATCATTATTTATTAGTATCTATCCCTATTTATCATTCATTTATAATAATTTTTATAAATCGTTATCATTTATCAATATTTATCATTACTAATAATTATTTATCAATATTTATCATTACTAATAATTATTTATCAATATTTATCATTACTAATAATTATTTATCAATATTTATCATTACTAATAATTATTTATCAATATTTATCATTTATTATGATTATTTATCATTTATTATGATTATTTATCATTTATTATGATTATTTATCATTTATTATGATTATTTATCATTTATTATGATTATTTATCATTTATTGTGACTATTTATCATTTATTATGATTATTTATCATTTATTATGATTATTTATCATTTATTATGATTATTTATCATTTATTATGATTATTTTTAATTTATTATGATTATTTATTATTTATTATGATTATTTATTATTTATTATGATTATCTATCATTTATTATGATTATTTATCATTTATTATGATTATTTATCATTTATTATGATTATTTATCATTGATTATGATTATTTATCATTGATTATGATTATTTATCATTTATTATGATTATTTATCATTTATTATGATTATTTTTAATTTATTATGATTATTTATTATTTATTATGATTATCTATCATTTATTATGATTATTTATCATTTATTATGATTATTTTTAATTTATTATGATTATTTATTATTTATTATGATTATCTATCATTTATTATGATTATTTATCATTTATTATGATTATTTATCATTTATTGTGACTATTTATCATTTATTATGATTATTTATCATTGATTATGATTATTTATCATTTATTATGATTATCTATCATTTATTATGATTATTTATCATTTATTATGATTATTTATAAATATTTATCATTCCTTATAGTTATTTATCAATATTTATCATTTATTATTATTATTTTTAATTTATTATGATTATTTATTATTTATTATGATTATCTATCATTTATTATGATTATTTATCATTTATTATGATTATTTATAAATATTTATCATTCCTTATAGTTATTTATCAATATTTATCATTACTTATGATTATTTATACCTATTAATCGAATTAATGAGCAATTTTTATAACTTTATGATTATTTATCCATATACTAATTAATTTCTTTCAATATAATTTATTCCAATTTATCATAGTGTTTTATATAATTTATCCTTATTTATCATTTCTTCCTTTGATTTTAATCTCTATATTACGTTCCGTGGTTATTTAACAAAGTTAAGCATTATTTTATATAATACATTAAATTTCAGTTAATTACTATTATTATTATTACCATTATAAAAATTACTCGAATTTTCTCTCTATTGAGAGTCGTATTTCGTACCAAAATATTAATGCAATTTTATAATATATTTTTCTTAAGTAGAGAAGTTTTAAAACTGACATATAAAGTCTTTGGTTGGAGACATAAGCTTCTAGAGAAAGCGAAAGAATGCGCGTGGTGAATAAATCATTTATATTTAATTTGTAAATGAAACAAAAGCCGCCAATTAATTTTATGTCGATAATTAATCATATTTCTAAGCATCGAAACAAAACGCCGCTTAAACAATTTGTTGTTTTTTTGTGGACTCAAAAAGCATTATCTTAATTCGCCCCTCCCGCGAGTTCCTGGTTTAGTTTTGGAAAACCTTTTTAAATTCTGTTATTTCGTGAGTCGATCAGGAGATAACGGTGTATTCAACTTCGATTGGAATTCGCCCATGCCTAGGCTTAGTGAAAAACCATTTTTAAATAATTTAATTTTTGGGCGTATTTTTCGTCGGGTGGGACCAAAATTCCTGTTTAAAAAGTGACATTTATGCGAAATCAGAAATAAAAACGATTTGAAAGAAAATTGTATTTTGCGGAAATAGAAACCACATCTCTTCCTACTCCCAACTGCGTTCTAATATACATAGCGCATCTCTAAAGTACCTTATTAAAATATATTAAAGAGGTTAAGCGGCCGACGTTCTGAACGGGAACGTCTTGACTTCCACAGCTCTTTGCAGACGTTTCGTCAAACTTACTTGGCAATATTGGTGTCGTTAAAAACTATTTAAAAACATATTTAAAACTTGACTGAACCTCGATATTAAATGATTCTTATTAAAATTATTTTTATCAGCTAGGAATATTTTACAAATTTCAAAATGTATATTATTTTGTTTATTTTGATGAATTAAATAGTACGCGGGTGTTTTTTTTAATTAAGTTTTTAATTTTTTGATCCTCGAATTTCAAATGAAAAGCTTTTTGACATACTTCCGTAAAATATTTAAAAATTCTAAAAACACAATTTTCCCGAATTATTCATTTTAACTCAATAATGTTTTCCTAAGTTTGATATTCCATAAAATTTCATTTATCCTATTATTTAAAAATTACTTTGATAAACTCAAGAATTTAAGTGGCTTTGATAAATTCCAGAATTTAAAAAAAATGGCTTTAATAAATTCCATAATTAAAAAAAACTTCTATAAATATAATAATTTAAAAAAACTTGTCTTTGGTAAATCCCAGAATGTTTAAAAATTTAACTTTTATAAATTCTAATAAATTTGCTTTTTTACATTCTAGTTTAAAAAAAAAGTACTTTTCCATATGTTTAATGTTTAATAAATTATAGATTTTCTATAATTTCGAACTTTTTAATAAATTATAAAATTTCTATAAATTCTAACATTTTAGTAAATTATAAAATTTCTATAAATTCTAGCATTTTAGTAAATTATAAAATTTCTATAAATTCTAACTTTATACTAAATTATTGAATTTATATAATTTCTAACTTTATAGTAAATTAGAGAATTTATATAATTTTTAAATTTGTAATAAATTATAGAATTTATAGACTTTTTAAATTTCTAGTAAATTATAGAATGTATATGATTTTCAACTTTATAGTAAATTATAGAATTTATATGATTTTCAACTTTATAGTAAATTATAGAATTTATATGATTTTCAACTTTATAGTAAATTATAGAATTTATATGATTTTCAACTTTATAGTAAATTATAGAATTTATATGATTTTCAACTTTATAGTAAATTATAGAATTTATAAATATTTTTAACTTTATAGAAAATTATAGAATTTTATAATTTTTAACTTTATAGAGAATTATAGAATTTATAAAAAATTTTACTTTATTTAAACTAATATTATTTAAATAGCGATAAAGCGAGTATTATATTATATAATGTTTAAATCTTCTTGAAAACTTATCTCCTAAGAAGTATGAACGAACGTTGATAGATAGGTTATTCTACATGTTAAAAACATTCTAGATTTGCGCAAAAGCAAATATCATTTTCATCCATTTCAAAATATGACTGACTTTGATTGAACGATTTTTAAATTCTTTCGACACAATCTTTAATCGTTTCATCATACTTCATTTACTAACTTGATATCCCCTTTAGGGGACAAAGATAATTTTAAAAATAAGGTAAAATGGGAACCACATATTTTCAGCTACCAATGTTAAACTAAATAAAATCTTCATTTGAACACCAAAAATTAATTTAGTTTTTAATTATACCAAAAACAAACTTGTGTATTAGTGACCATTTTGTAAACTACCCTTAAACAGCTCGGCTGTCTCATTTGCAAAACCTAGTACACCCCAATTTCCAATTAATTGTTTATTGTAGTACCTAGCCGAATGGTACACCTACGGCAAATTTTCCATCTGCTCCAAAATCCCGGAAATAATGTTAATCAAAATAAATTATCATAAGTTTAATAAAATGATGTTTACTAGGTTTTGCCACGCGATAGCCGAATAAAGTACAGAAATATTTTAAGATAATGGTGCGTATTTCAGGATTTATTCCAAATAGGGTGCGTTAGGGACCATATCTCTATTTTAGGGTAGATTACTAACCTAGAAAAAAGTAGAAATTATTAGATATTCTAGAGACCTGGAAAGAATTTGTGAAATGAGGAATTTTTAAAACAACGTATTCTTTTGACATTACGTGTGACGCCAAAGTGACGTCGCCAAGAACTTATTTAATTTGTGACGTCGTCTTAGGTGTGTGCAAAGGCGTGGTAAAATCCTTTCAATTGAATTGTAGTAGAGAGTTGAATCACCTCAATACAGCGGCCGACCTTCTAACCATCACCGTTTTTTAAAATTCCTGGTGACATTTGAATTCTAATAAACCCAAAACCAGTAATAATTGGACTAACCGATTTTTCAAATTAAAACGTCTGTAAAGAAATTAGGACCTCCGGCGATAAACGGTTTTAATTTTAATCTTGTTAATATATTAACGGGTCTAGTTTTGAATCACAATTAAGCAAATAATTCTTTTTTAAACTAATTTAAATCTATGACAGATTTTGGGGCTGAACCGTATAAATAATAATTTTTTTTAACACGAAAGGTAACCGGATTTAATTTTATAACCCAATATCAAATTAAGATTACCCCAATGTTCCCAATTTGGTAGATCAACCGAATCTAGTTAATCTGCATTTTTTTAATTTTGTTTGGCAAAAATTTGTTGTTAAAGGATAAACTATATAATTAATTTATGTTATAATATCAACGCTAATTAACTTAGAAAATAATCACCGTTGTTGATTTAGATTCGTATATTTCCCATTTAGTTTTGACATACATTATCGAATCCCCCAACCGTAGAAAATCAATTAAAAAAGACCACTATATTTCGTAACTAGAAAATGGTTAAATAGTTAACCTACTCTAGTTATTAAACATTTTTCTTAATACAAGTCGTTGCGTAAAGCATTTCGAGTTACAAATAATATTTTTATACGTCCTATATATTGCATAATTATAGAATTTTATAATTTTTTTCTTTACTTAATTTTGGAATGAAGGGCTGAAGTCGTTATACAACATTTGATTGAGGAGGGTGTGTAGTAAGTGTGGCTCCCTTGAAAACCGGTAAATTAAAGTTTTGGAGGGACGCCCAAAATTTAAAAGCCGATGTGCAGTAAAAGTGAAAGAGCAGTTTATTTTATTTTGAGGGCTTTCAAAAGCGCTGACTACATAAACTAGATCAATAGCAAGTGTAAGTCTGTACCGTAACGCTTAAGGCTACACCTTTCGATACTGTGTGTATTGCAGGTACATGTATTTAATATTACGCTGTAGAATAAAATTCCTTGAAACGTCAATACATAATTATCTTAAAAAACAAACCTTGAAATATTGCGAAAATAATCACTTTCGCATTGTACCACATTTTTTTCGTTTTTAATTGTGTTAGTTTGGTAATTTTTTGAAGTCGGGATACAAATTGAAATTCGTTAATTTGCGGTTAACATTTTTTATCAACCGCATCGGTGCAGTGTTAATCGATTTGAATTGATTTGCAAGAATAATTAGTTGAATAATTGTTCAAGGTATCGAAAATTTAAATAAAAAATAATTTATATATAATAATGTATATTAAAAAATGTCCCATAATTCATTTTAGAATTATCAAAAACCTGTTTAAATTATCTCCAAATCAACTTTGAAACTTTAACAAAAAATACATATGGTTACTCTTTCAAGTAAATTAGGTGTACAAATGATCGAGTAATCGATATTTTAAATTCAATAAATTTAGGTAATGATTTTCCATTAACGGTAAAAATGAAATCTCTAGATTTGTCTAGAGGTTTAGTTTTACTTTTGAATTCGAAAAAATGAGGTGAATATGCCAAGAATTTTAAATTTGCGAACAATATTAGGCTAATCATGCAATAAAAACATTTTTTTTTTATTTTTTCGGGGAAATACGGAAAATTTTCCGTAAAAAAGGCCTCGGTAACTTTCCGTACAAATTTGCGAGAGGGAAATTTTCCGACTTACAACTCTACGCAATTAAATCGTTAATTTATAAATTAATATTTAATCTTAAACATAGTAAGTTTAAAGACAATCTGATTAAATAAAATGTTTTCTAAATATCTGGCATTTGAATTAGGATTATTCAATAACAAAAATAATATCCTAGTTTTGCAACTTACAGATGGCGCTATACGTGGATTTAAGGGTGTGGTCATTCTAAAAAGAATAAAAGAAGGTGTCAAGGTTCTCACGGACATAAACACGTTCTTGTCTCTCGCTCTTGTATGATTAATTATTCCGGGTGGCAGTTCTCGGTTTCGTGGAAAACTAGTAATGCGGACAAGCCCCCGTCGCCGCCTCCGTTCGTGTTTGGCGCCCGGAGGGCATCTTCTCCTCCTTTCGATTTCTTTAGCAGTGACCTTGTTCCCACTTTCTCGGCATTTGGGCGTCAACCCGACTGACGACCCACCGCCGCGCCATTTTCGTTCCACTTTCTACAATAGAGTCTCTTTAATAATGCATTTAGTGGATCTGTTTCCTTCCTCTCGATCAGTAGTCCTGGTCCGGGTGGACACACTTTTCACGTCTGGAAAACGGTATATTTGCCTGAACGTACAGAATCATTAGGAAATTTCGGACCGAGTTTTAATTAGGATAAACTTAAAGAGCCCCATAATCATTTGAAAAATACACAGAAAAAACAACGTTTAGCTTTTCAACATTTGAATTGCAATTTAACGCGTTATAAATGTAAATGGATACTTTTGCCGTTGATTCACTAAACACCAAAGTGTTTAAATCCAAAATGGCTAAACGACTAAACACGAGGAGCAAGCGAAAATCTATAAAAACGCGTAAAAAACCTAGGCGTTTAACAAAATCAACATAAACCTAAACATCTGTGTTTTAAAGTGTTCAAAACGGATCCACTCAGAAAAAACAACGTTTAGCTTTTAAACACTTGAATTGCAATGTAACGCGTTATAGATGTAAACGGACCAAATGGCTAAACAACTAAACACGAGAAGGAATCGAAAATCTATAGAAACACGTTTGAAACCTAGACGATTAGCAAAATTAGCATAAACCTAAACACATGTGTTTTAAAGTGTTCAAAATGCTTCCTCTGGGATATAGATTTGAAACGGCTTCTGTTATAAAAGCCAAAGTTTCCGCTAATAACGCGTTAGATCCGACTGCGCCGATGTAACCGTTTATTTTGCTTCTTTCAAATTCTAATGTTCCTCACAGACTTAGTTATAATTCGTAAACTAGTTATCCTACGGATTTGCGGTCGGTGAAATTCGGTACTAAACAATACGTAACATCCGAAAGTATGGTTGGTCTTGTCCAATATTTAGTGAAATTTCGAGAAAATCACGTTTTTGAGTGTACTTTTGGTCATAACTCGGAAACTATTAGTACTAGCGACCCGCATTAACACATACTACAGAACGATACCCAACTCGACCAGAGTTCTAAATTTAAAAGGTATTTCATATCAGAGAAAAACGACCACGTAATTCAGTACAAATTACTCGGAAACAGTTCATCGTACAGACCTGTGGTTGGTCTCATTCGACTCAGCGTGAAAATTATCATCGGGCACAACACCAAAAGCGGTCCAATTCGTTGAAAGCAAATTTCGGGGCCAACTGCCCCCTATTGCCTCCTTTGCCCCACCCCCCAAAAACTATGTTCGCCACCCCGCATCGCTGCGGACTCATCATCCTTAAAGTAGGCCAAATTGCAAGTTGGGGCGAATTTTGCCGTTGAGCTATAAGGACGGTTTGCAGTCGTATATTTTATTATACCTCTCGTGAAAAACGTTTGTTTACAAGTCACCCCCGCGTCCCCCGGCTTGAAATTTGGTGATTCAATTCGGAAACTACTTAGTTCTTAACGTCATCTATCGTTCGGTTTTTAAACAAATATACGGAATTTTACCCGCCAAAATAGTCAAGTCGTCTGCTAAGTTTATATATGTTTTATAAATGATTTGTAATTTCTGACAATAGAGTAATGGCCGGCACTCCGTAGTTTTGACCATGGTCGACATTTTGGTCGCGATTTGTTATCTATAGGAAAAAGCATGGGTGACGTGCCGTGACGTCACACTGCCATTACTCTATACATTACTTTCCTGTATATCATTCCAATGACTTAAATTAGTAAATATCACTAGATTATCATCGCTGTCATGTATTTTAAATAGTTTAATTAACTTCAATATTCCAATGGCCAAGGTCTTAGGCCGAGGAATAAAAATCAACCTATCTGAAAAACTAATTCCTTCATCATCACAAGGTGCTCTTTTTTAATATTCCCTACATTTACAAAATATAATTAATGGGTGCGGCTCTGATGTCTGCATGGCTCCTGATTATTATAGTTGCTAGAAGACTTGGAAACAGCGGAAGTCCTGGGGCCAATGGCCCTTAAAAAAATCAGGGGCCCCTTAAAATAAATCAATTGAACGGGGGTAGCGGGCCACCAGGGCCCTCATAATAAATTAAAACATATTTTTTAAGCTGTTTCTTAAACGCTGTCTTCCTACCCTAGATGATAGCGAAATCTAGCGTTACTGATAGTCTGATGTGTTTCAAATTTTACTACTTAAGCCCAGTTCACACTATACAATTAATTGGGCCACTTAATTGTATCCAACTAATTGTAAGCAAGAACATTGTACAGTGTGAACAGAAAAAGTGGTGACATATAGTATAAACAGAAAAAGTGGGGACAATTCTTACAATTATTCGGCTCACACTATACAATTTTCTTGCTTACAATTAGTTGGATACAATTAAGTGGCCAATTAACTGTATAGTGTGAACTGGGCTTTAGTTACGTTTAATATGTTTTGAACATCTGGCAACGCTGTTCCTTAGAAATATTCGCATAGTCGCGTTATTTATGCTTGACTTCCATTTCAAGACGATTCCGAGCTGATCACGTTTTTCTTTGAAAGTAAGTCTACGTGAGAGATGATTTTATCTCTGATTAACAATTACTTGCAAAATAGAAGAGTTGCTTCTTCTTGTATATTAATGCAATTCCAAATATCTGCGTAACGAAAATTTAGGCCTAAGTTAAGCTTGGATGTAGTATTGTACTATTATCATGAATACCAGTGCTAGTCTGCCTAATGAAATCTATAGCTAAACGATTAGTAAATAAAAACTTAAACATTTTAGTTCTAAGCTAATTATTAATTCGATCAAAAAATTAATATGAAATTCAACAATGTTATTACAAATTAGGGAAGACAATAATTATAAATGCTGGAGGTAAAGTTAAACTAGCGAAGAGGTTAAAAGTAGGAAGGGGTTAGTCTAGAAATTAAGCTTAGAATATAATTATTGGCAAATTGATATTATTGAAGTGAAGTAGAACTCATTAATGCATGCAATGTGGTTTAGACAAAATTCTTACTAACTTGACCACCTGACTCCTATTGTCGAAAAACCGATGGTGGTAATAAATAAAGTCAGTACCATTGCGGAGGGGGCGGTTTGATCTGGGCTGCATTTTTAACGTGAGGCAATGTCATTTTCAACGTATTTTGCGTTGGTACAGGACCGTTCTTAGAGCGCTCGTGGCCCCGGGCGAAATGCATGGGCGAAACTGAGAGTAGCGGCCCTCCGGTATATACATCCCTATGGTAAAATTTTAGAGGCCCTGGGCGACCGTCCTGCTCGCCCCTCCCCCCCTTAAGAACGGCCCTGTATGTTGGTATTATAACTGCCGGCCAAATTAAATGTTAGCCCAGGGCGCCAAAACCTCTATTTACGTCACAGAACGAAATCGTATACTTGACGCTACGAATCTAAAGTGTTATATGTAAACACGCAAATTTATCGTCTAAATGATTCTTGGGCATATTTCGTTGTAGACACACAACTTACTAAATATTGTCCACGCAGCTCAAAAGCTTCTTTATGAGCTCTACTTCACTTCACATCAGTTTGGTTGGGTCAAATAATAAAGAAAAACAAAAAATGAAGTTTTAGGAAAGAACATAGCTGAACGGGCTCGTCTCACACCAAGAGCCCGAGCTCGATTTGAAGCTAAGCTCAGCCTTTTTATGAAAATGATACGAGCCCGAGAAGAGACCAAAACGTTGTGGTCATTTAATTTGAGCCCGAGATGAGACCTTTATATTATAGCGTATTTTTGTGTGCTCGAACTGAAACTATTTTAATACAGCGTATATTTGTGAGCTCGAAATGAGACCATTAAAATATAGTAAATTGCAGTGACCCTTAGCGGAGTCCAATATAATGTACTACTACGAGTCCGGGCTGAGACCATATTTTTGTAACGATGCCGATATGAGACCTTTTTATTTTTAAGAGACGGTTGTGTCCGTTTTGGCACGATTATATTTCCCCTTGGCCACTGGGGAGCGCTGCGGAGCAGAGCAAGAGTACGTACTTAATAATCGGTCCCCAAAATCGTCATTTGTTAAAACCACCAAATATTTAAAATTTGTGGAAGAACATCATATTGATATAAAATGTTTGATAATCAATAAAATATTTTTTTCAAATAAAATTTTTCTTTAGAATCAATTTTTTTTTTTAATAATCCGAAACGTCTCAAGAACTCGATACGTTTGGAATTCTAATGTTGCGGGAACTTGCCGCGTTTGAATCTTAAACGTTTCAAGAACTCGACGCGTTTGAATCTTAAACGTTTCAAGAACTCGACGCGTTTGAATCTTAAACGTTTCAAGAACTCGACGCGTTTGAATCTTAAACGTTTCAAGAACTCGACGCGTTTGAATCTTAAACGTTTCAAGAACTCGACGCGTTTGAATCTTAAACGATTCGACAACTCGACGCATTTGAAACTTAAACGTTGCGACAACTCGACGCGTTTGAAACTTAAACGCTTCCAGATTTCGACGCGTTTGAAACTTAAACGATTCGACAACTCGACGCGTTTGAATATTACACGTGTCAAGAACTCGACGCGTTTGAAAATTAAACGTTTCGTCAAATAGACGAGTTTACATTTTAAGCACTACAAGACCTCAACACGCATAAAACAATCATTTCTAGAACTTAACATGCTTTAACCGAAAACGTTTTGTAATTCGACGCGCAAAAAGTCTTAACGTTTCTTCTACTCAACGCGTGTTGGTATAGCATATGTCTGTGAGAGCGTTGCATTTTCCCGTTTAGAAAAACGTCTAGAATTTAAACATTGTTTTTTCTGTGTAGCGGCCCAAACGTCAGGTTGCTCCGCCCCTTCCGTTCCTCGTGGTAGTAGAAAAAACGTCATATTTTAAGTACTATTTCCGATAATAGAATTTAATGATATTGATATTTTAGTTTGAAATAGGAGTTTGCTATTTACCGTTTTTCCGATATTTCAACCGACCACACGGTCTTTCCGATATTTCAACCAACCACAAAGTCTTTCACTATCTATTTGGTATTTCAACCGACCACACGTTCTTTCCACTATTTCAACCGACCATACGGTATTTCCAATATTTCAACCGACCACACAGTCTTTCCGATATTTCAACCGACCCCAAGGTCTTTCCAATGTTACAATCGACGACCCTGTTTTTCTAATATTTCAACCGACTCCACTATTTTATCGGTATTTCAACTGATGACTCTATTTTTTTGAAACGTTCACAATTTTTTTATCGCGGGACTACTGATATGTTACAGGAAGCAGGTTGAGACGTCACGGAGATATCACGTAAATATCATAGTTTCATAACGGAAGATCAATTATAAATTATTTTAATATGTAGTTGCATTTTACTACTTGTTTTTCTCATTTATAATAGTATGATTTATTTATTTATTTTATTTTTATTATTTGTTTTCAAAGTTATAAAATGATAAATAATTTCACATAATTTTCTTGCATTATTATAATTTGAAGGTTCTCACGTAATTTCGAGGGTGGGGCTCTTTCCAATTCTTACCTGTTGTTACGAACGGCCCTTTTACCGATATTTCAACTGACATAAATATTTTCGTTTACATGGAGCGTGATAAGAGAAGGGCGCCACTTTCGTTTTCAGGAAGCTTGATAAGAGAAGGGCAACAATTTCATTTCGAGGGAGCGCGATAAGAGAATGGCGCCACTTTCGTTTTCAGGAAGCTTGATAAGAGAAGGGAAACAATTTCATTTCGAGGGAGCGCGATAAGAGAATGGCGCCACTTTCGTTTATAGGGAGCGCTATAAGAGAAGGGAGCCACTTTCGTTTATAGGGAGCGCTATAAGAGAAGGGCGCCACTTTCGTTTTCAGGAAGCTTGATAAGAGAAGGGCAACAATTTCATTTCGAGGGAGCGCGATAAGAGAATGGCGCCACTTTTGTTTACAGGGAGCGCTATAAGAGAAGGGAGCCACTTTCGTTTATAGGGAGCGCTATAAGAGAAGGGCGCCACTTTCGTTTTCAGGAAGCTTGATAAGAGAAGGGCAACAATTTCATTTCGAGGGAGCGCGATAAGAGAATGGCGCCACTTTCGTTTACAGGGAGCGCTATAAGAGAAGGGAGCCACTTTCGTTTATAGGGAGCGCTATAAAAGAAGGGCGCCACTTTCGTTTACAGGGAGCGCGATAAGAGAATGGCGCCACTTTCGTTTACAGGGAGCGCTATAAGAGAAGGGAGCCACTTTCGTTTACAGGAAGCGCGATAAGAAAAAGGTGCCACTTTTGTTTAGATGTCAATTTCATTTTCCAGGGAGTGCGATAAGGCAGGGGATACGCTTTCGTTAATATCTTTGCTTTAAAATTTCTTTAATTATTTTGGCCAATGTGTAACTGTCACCCGATAATATAGAGCATAAATAAAACCATTATTTATTTATAATCAATGAGAGGTTTAAGCAGCGTTCAGACTATGTGAAAATATTACGTTTGCGTCGATCATGTCGGTTCTTTCGATTTCTTACACCGTTCAGACTTCTCAACAGATACTTTAAATTTTCGCGCGTGTCGTTTACATTTTTGCATTTCGTTGCCCTCAAAAAGTTCATAGCAGACAATTAGCCTTATGCCTCATCAGCGCTGACTCTAGGTAGTGGCGACCTTTAGAACCATCGAAATACTATAATCAATCAGAGGTGGATAAAAAATTATTTCAATTTTTATGCCGTTATTACTGAGTTCTGATTGGATGAACAATCACTTTTTATGTTAATCTATGTGCAAGGTTGGTTCCTTTCTGAACAGTGAAATGAACAAACCGACGCAACCAACATAACCGAAACGACACCACCGATGCTAACGTAATATTTTCACATAGTCTGAACGCAGCTTAAGACTTTCTTCAAGTGGCAGAATTTGTGGGAAACTCTTGTTTAAGATTCGATGCTTGATTGAGCTCGTTTCTCCAAAATTTGGCTGAATCAAGCAATAAACCCAGCACATGCGCCAAACGTTTTAAACGGCGTGGAAAAGTGGGCCCAATCAGAGGCTGGATGCGTTGCTCGATTGATCCGCACGTGACAAGGAGCACGTGCCGAGGCCATTGTCGCGATGAATACGTTCGTGAGGCCACAGAATGAGCGTGAAAAGAGAGTGATAAAATTTTTAAGAATCATTTTGCTACTGGCCTGTGGGCCTAAGACAAAACGAAATGAAATAAATTGTTTGCGGTTTTGAAATACCAATTGATTTTCAAAGTTACAATTTACAACGTTATGGGTAAAACCAAATCGTTAATTAACTTAAACTTTTTCAATTTTATTATGGATTAGAAATTAATCTACAGAGTGCAATGTCGGAGCTCAGCTACACCCTTTTAATTAAGTTTCGACCCGTGAATCGATAATTGGCGCCTTCGCTTCAGTTCCTAGCTCTCAGACTTTCAAGAGTCCCATATAATAATCGCCTTATTGTGACGCCAAGTACAGGCAGAGCCTCTAAACTTTGAAGGTAGGCTCGCACAATTTGTGTTAATTTATTCTTAAATTAAATTCAATAATACCTTTTCACTTTCTATTAAAATTGCTTTTTTCTTCGAAAATACCTCCAAAATTCCGGATATTGTCAGATCCCCAAAAAATAAAAATATTATTACTAAATCGCAAATCATTATAACGGCATTTCAAATAATTATATCGTCATTTAAAAGTAATTATATTTCGATTTAAAAGTAATTATATCTCAATTTGGTATTCATAATATCACAATTTGGTATTCATAATATCACAATTTAGTATTCATAATATCACAATTTGGTATTCATAATATCACAATTTGGTATTCATAATATCACAATTTGGTATTCATAATAACACAATTTGGTATTCATAATATCACAATTTGGTATTCATAATATCACAATTTGGTATTCATAATATCACAATTTGGTAATAATTATATCATAATTTGATAATAATTATATCACAATTTGGTAATAATTATATCATAATTTGATAATAATTATATCACAATTTGGTAATAATTATATCATAATTTGAAAATAATTTTATCACAATTTGGTAATAATTATATCATAATTTGTCAATAATTTTGTCATATTTTGGAAATAATTGTATCATATTTTGGAAATAATTGTATCATATTTTGGAAATAATTGTATCATATTTTGGAAATAATTGTATCATATTTTGGAAATAATTGTATCATATTTTGGAAATAATTGTATCATATTTTGGAAATAATTGTATCATATTTTGGAAATAATTGTATCATATTTTGGAAATAATTGTATCATATTTTGGAAATAATTGTATCATATTTTGGAAATAATTGTATCATATTTTGGAAATAATTGTATCATATTTTGGAAATAATTGTATCATATTTTGGAAATAATTGTATCATATTTTGGAAATAATTGTATCATATTTTGGAAATAATTGTATCATATTTTGGAAATAATTGTATCATATTTTGGAAATAATTGTATCATATTTTGGAAATAATTGTATCATATTTTGGAAATAATTGTATCATATTTTGGAAATAATTGTATCATATTTTGGAAATAATTATGTCATAAAAGTTTTGGAAATAGTTTAATTTCCGATTATGTTCTACTTTTAAAAATTAAAATAACAAAACATTCGTAATGAGACCAAAATGAATGAACCACATTTTGAAGGACGTAAGGTGTTTTTCTAACATATACCTTAACCGCTAAGAAATTGTGGTCCACTGATAAAAGAGTTTAGCTCATTGTGAGTAACTTCGAGTGAAAATGAGTGTAGAGCGCAATACTAAATTAAAGAGAGGAGCCTCTTTCGTTTTTCAGGGTTTTCAAAAAAACGCCCGGTTATTCGGGTACTCAGTTCAGGCCCGAAAAACCCTTTTTGGATTTATTTAATGTAATGATATTAAAATTAAATTTTACAATTGTCTGTTTTACCGTGGGTAACTGGGTAAAATTCGAAAGAAAATATTCGAATTTAAAATTTTACCGAGTGGCGTCTTTCTAATGCGCAGTGAAAATCAGCCTTAATAGATGACACTTTTACAATTATTTAGCAAAGAAAAAACTTTGCGGCCCTTGCCTTATACGCGTAAAAGAATTTGGGAAGCAACTTTATGAACCTGCCAATTTCGGACATCTGTACCCACTTGACCCAAGCCCGGATTGAACCGGCGCTCGACTCACCTCTAGAGCGCGATAACGAGGCGTCACTTTTCAAGGAGCACGATAATAGTTGGGCCACTGTTCAATTTAGAACCTGTATATGGTTTTCATTTAAGAAATAAAAGATGCAGTTAACATAAAATTAGTTTGATCAACATCTTAATGATTTTCATATTCAGGACCAATTCCAGTCTCTTTGGTTTCAATTATATTCGTTTTAATACCGCAGGAATTAACACAGTTCAATATCATTATCTTTGATTCGCAATAAATATATATTTGTGAATTTAAACCATGTTTCTATTATACATATTTTTACCTATTAATATATCTTTGCATTAAAATGTCATTAATTATTATGGCCAATGTATCGTTTCTACCCGATAATATGACACGTACATAAAACCATTTTTAAGGGTTAATAGATATTTATGCTTAATATTTGGCTCATCTTTTTCAATTCTTTATATCCTATGAGGGGTTAAGACCAGATATCCTATATAGCTACGCTCACAAGGAGACTACCCGAGGTGTAACTCATCGATTTTGTTTAAATTCATGGATTAAGTAGACCTTCATGCAACTTAAAAAACCCCAAAGGGAAAAAATGCGATGGGCTTTAGTTTTACCATGGCAACCGAAAACGTTTTTGAAAACTAAAATATTATATTTATCTATGTAAATTAACATGGCAAAAGAGAAGATTCTAAGGGAAATAATTCAATTTTATTTTAACAAAAGTGGTTAATTTTGGGTAAATATCTAAATTTAGCTAAATGTCTAATTTTGGGTAAATATCTAATTTTGGGTAAATATCTAATTTTGGGCAAATATCTAATTTTGGGCAAATATCTAATTTTGGGTAAATATCTAATTTTGGGTAAATGTCTAATTTGGGGTAAAAATCTAAATTTGGGGTCATTCCTCGACAAATCGATCAATTTTTCACCCTACCTTTTAGATTATGATAAAAATTAGTCTTAAGGGTTATTCTGGTCTATTAAGCCGAAGAAATTAGGGTAAAAATCTAAATTTAAATGGGTATATTGGGTAAATTTACTTTAAATATCTAAATTCGGGTAAATTGGGTAAATTCATATCAAATGTCTAAAGTTAGGTAGATTGATTAGGTACTGTAAATTGGGTAAATTCATATCTAATGTCTAAATTGGTTTAGATTTATCAGGTACTGTGAATTGGATGAAATTTTATCAGGTTTTTAAATTGAATAAAATTTGAGCAGGTTATGTCAATTTATTTCGAAAAGCTTTATTAAGTACGTGTAAAATTTTTAATTTTGGTAAATATCTAATTTTGGTAAATATCTAATTTTAGGTAAATATCTAATTTTAGGTAAATATCTAATTTTAGGTAAATATCTAATTTTAGGTAAATATCTAATTTTAGGTAAATATCTAATTTTAGGTAAATATCTAATTTTAGGTAAATATCTAATTTTAGGTAAATATCTAATTTTAGGTAAATATCTAATTTTAGGTAAATATCTAATTTTAGGTAAATATCTAATTTTAGGTAAATATCTAATTTTAGGTAAATATCTAATTTAGGTAAATATCTAATTTAGGTAAATATCTAATTTTAGGTAAATATCTAATTTTAGGTAAATATCTAATTTTAGGTAAATATCTAATTTGGGTAAATATCTTAATTTTAGGTAAATATCTAATTTGGGTAAATATCTTAATTTTGTTAAATTGAGTGAATGTTGGTAAATTGAATAAGTTTGAATGAAGTAAATTGGGTGAAATATCTTAAATTGCTGTATTCGGCTGTGTTTGATATTAATCGTATTGGCGATGAATTACGTTCAATATAATTAGAGCTATCGTGAGTTCCGCGTAACATTATTTAGGTCATCAATTAAAAGTCAATCAGAGCAGTCTCTGAGCGACTCTTTCTGTTGATTTCGGAAATTCAAGATGGATGTTAATCCAATTAACGGAGCTCAATGTTTGTATGATATAGTAAAATTAGAATTTCCGTCATTCAATGGAAGTGACGGTTTCTATAACGACAATGAACCATTTTTTGCAAAGAAGATTTTCAAGAGCATGTGTGTAATACTAACAGAATACGTTTTGCAAGAGGAGGAGGAACTATTTGGTAAGAATAACTTGTGGTAATTTAGAAATATAAGGATGTGCAGTAGACTCGATTGATATTCTATATTATTAATAACTAAAATAAAATTTAATTGGGTATTGAAAAGGGGAAACATTGAGATTTTTCGAATATATAATTAAATTTACATAACCTACTAAAATTTTATTCAATTTAAAAACCTGGTAAAATTTCATCCAATTCACAGTACCTGATAAAATTTTATCCAATTTCCAGTACCTGATAAATCAAAACAAATTTAGACATTAGATATGAATTTACCCAATTTACCTGAATTTAGATATTTATAGTAAATTTACTCAATATACCCATTTCAATTTAGATTTTTACCCTAATTTATTCGGCTTTATAGACAGGGCCATGCAGAGGTATCCTGGGGCCCGAGGTCAAAGTTATCTTGATTTGCACCCCCCCCTTGAGCTTCTTCGATGGGCCCTACAGCTACGGGCCCCCCTCGTGGGCCCTTTTCGCCCTGGCCCCGGGGATTTTGCCCCCCTGCCCCCCCCTATGCACGACCCTGTTTATAGACCAGAATAACACTTAAGACTAATTTTTATCCTAATCTAAATTGATCGATTTGTCGAGGAATGACCCCAAATTTATATTTTTACCCCAAATTAGATATTTACCCCAAATTAGATATTTACCCAAAATGAGATATTTACCCAAAATTAGATATTTACCCAAATTTAGACATTTACCCAAATTTTGACATTTACCCAAATTTTGACATTTACCCAAATTTAGATATTTACCCAAACTTAAGACTTATACCCAATTTAGACATTTACCCAATTTAGATATTTACCCAAAATTAGACATTTGCCCAAAATTAGATATTTACCCAAAATTAGATATTTACTCAAATTTAGACATTTACCCAAATTTTGCAATTTACCCAAATTTTGACATTTACCCAAATTTAGATATTTGCCCAAAATTAGACATTTGCCCAAAATTAGACATTTAGCTAAATTTAGATATTTACCCAAAATTAGATATTTACCCAAATTTAGACATTTACCCAAATTTTGACATTTACCCAAATTTTGACATTTACCCAAATTTTGACATTTACCAAATTTAGATATTTGCCCAAAATTAGACATTTGCCCAAAATTAGACATTTAGCTAAATTTAGATATTTACCCAAAATTAGATATTTACCCAAATTTAGACATGTACCCAAATTTTGACATTTACCCAAATTTTGACATTTACCCAAATTTTGACAATTACCCAAATTTTGACATTTACCCAAATTTTGACATTTACCCAAATTTTGACATTTACCCAAATTTTGACATTTACCCAAATTTTGACATTTACCCAAATTTTTACATTTACCCAAATTTAGATATTTGCCCAAAATTAGACATTTAGCTTAATTTAGATATTTACCCAAATTTAACCACCTTTGTTAAAATAAAATTGAATAATTTCCCTTAGAATCTTCTATTTTTAGTTGTCAAAAACGTTTTCGGTTGCCATGGTAAAATTAAAGACCATCGCATTTATTCCCTTTGGGGTTTTTGAAGTTACATGATCCCTGAATTTAAACAAAATCGATGAGTAACACCATGGAGTAGAGAAGTTGACTGGAGGGGAAATTCCCATATCTGTAGCATTGAGTCTCTTCCCCCATCAATTCGGCCCAAGCCCTCCCAGCATGCACTGCGTTTTTGGTAGGGGCCTACGTTTTACCTTACTCTAGCGACGAAAAAGATAGTTATTTCCAAGGGTGTTGTGAATATTTGATCTTGATTTTATAGAACCAAGGCCGAACAAACCGTTAAAGGTTTGAATGGCAAATTTGTTACAATCAAAATCATGTTAAAGACGGTATTATATAGTTTAGCCATTGACATAGTTAGAATTGTTCATAATGAAAAAGTACTGCTGTTATAAAAATTGCAAAAGTGATTTAATTAATAATTTTAATTTATAAAAGAGAAAAAACTTGTTAGGCCTTGGTTTATAGTACAATATTAGATAATAGAACAAAATTTACCTTCATTTTTTTTAATAATTTTTGAAAATTTGATATATGTGTGATCATGTTGGTATCCAAAAAATTTAAACTAAAACAATCCATTATAAAAAGAACTAATACAATCGGAAATAAAAAGTTCATTCTAAACTACTCCAAGCTTCAAAACTAAAGCATGGCAAATATATACAATTTTATTTCAATAAAAACCCGAATGAGGGCGACACTAAGGCGCCCCTACCGCGGAGCAAAGGATTCTGGGTAACGTTGAGCTTACAGACTTCCCACATTCTTTTCCCCTCCAGTCAACTTCTCTACTCCAAGGTAACACCTCGGGTAGTCTCCTTGTCAGTGGCGTAGGAACCGGGTGGCATGGGTGGTCAAATGCTACGGGTCCTGGGCCACAAAGGGGCCCCGTGAGAAATCCTAGTACTAAATTATATTTCTAATAATTATAACAAAATTCTATTAATATTTTAAATTTTATGCGATGTACACCATTTAAAACTAAACATTTGTTAGTATCGTCCAAAATTTATTTGTCATTATCATAACTCCTATTGTATCCCAATAATAATCAAAATTGCACATGTTATACTTGCATATTTACGTCACAGTCTCTTACTTACAAGTCTACAAGCGCGCGCTACCCTCGCGAGGTATACAGCTTTTTCTTTAGCGCATGCGAAGATTATTCCGTGTCTTATATTTTTTTATTCATTATATTTTACAGAAACATCTATTAAGATTGTTTCCATAAACTAAAACAATAAAAAATCCTAAGAATAAAATGTTTTTCTCCGCGCAGGGGCGTAGGAACCGGGAGGGGCAGGGGGGGCAATGCCCCTCCCTAGAATTTTGCTGGGAGGGGCAACTAATGTTATTGCCCCCTCCAACCTTTGGTCAGTTGAAATCTTCAAAAGGCTCAAATTTTCATTTTAAAAGCATATACAGTTTATAAAACCTCAACTGTGTTTAAATTTCAGTCTTTCCCAGCCAATTTACGTAGTAGTAACAATTACACATGCATTCGGAGAAGCTACACTCCATTAAAAATTAAAAACCATTCTCCAGACCCCTTTTCGTTTATCTTTGCCCCCTCCAACTTCTAGAACGTTCCTACGCCCCTGTCTCCGCGCCACGAGCTTAAGCTTTTTAGTAATTTATTGGCACGCGCGTTTCTCACGCGGACTTCAATTTGCAAAATCTTTATCGACTCGAGCCAGTGGCGGCCTAAGGGGGGGGGTCCGCCCCGGGTACCAGAGCAGGGGTGGCATCAGAGAAGCTCGAGGGGGGGGGGTGCAAATCAGAACGATTAAACTTGAAGAAGACGGACCAGTGAAAACTTCTGCACGGTCCTGGGGGGTGTCACAAAACACTGCCGCCACTGACTCGAGCCATTGAGTTGAGGATAATACAGAGCTCCAGAGCGGATTTTCTCCATAGGCTTTAAGCTCACAATTAGTGGCAACGGGACTGAAAATCAAGGAACTATATCAAAGTACGCCTGGCGCCACCTATGAACGAATGCAGGCACTTTTTATATTGAAAATGAAATTCCTTCCAAGAATGTTCTTTGGAAAAGGCGGAAAAGCACGTTTCATGCTTTAATAATTTAATTGTTTTAATAAAATTAATTTAACTAATTTAATTAGTTGACTTGGCCCTAATACCTAAAATATATAAAGAAAAACAGAAAACAATAAAATATTTGAATTTGATATAATTAAACATAATAAATATGAAATAATAATCGGTTAATAATCAAAGAATCATGAAGAGAAAAACAAGTATCACGGCTATTTGCCTTGAAACAAGATGAGTTTGGTAATTTTTTTTCTAATTAATTCCCTTTTCATTTTCTCATTTAGGGTCTTGGCAACTTCTCTTAACCTAATATTCAGGCCCCTCTTTCCCAATGGGTACTCTGGGCACGTGCCCAGGGCCCCGCGATCGATAGGGGCCACCTAGTTCCTGTCAGATCATCAAACGATAACCGATATTTATTTCGAAAAAATCTATTCTAACAAAATAGTGCTCCGTCAAGGCCATAGGGTCTCCAATAGGTTAAATACAGAGAGTGTAAAGATTATGAGAGGCGTCTCTTCCCATTCCCGTAACGTTAAAATTTCGTACAAGATTTTGAGAGCGCGCGCCCATAGGAGAGGTTCCGATACTACCCGCCACACGATGGCGCTACTCAAAGAAATTTCAATTTTGTAAACATCCGGAAAATATTTTTCATCAGTCATGGCTGTTGAACATATTTGAATTATGCTAATTTAAAATTAATAAAATTCAATTCCATGGAAATAAAGAAACGTAAGTACAAGAAAGCGGACTATTTATAATATTTTAATACTAAAATAATTAATTTGTTTGATTAACCAAGGAAATTCATTGTAAATTTTATGAAATGGCCGAGGCTTAACAACACAATAAATTAAAAATATGATGTAATTAATACAAATTAGAGCGGAATAAATTAAAAAATACGAGGAAACATTGAAGTAGGTAAAATGAGATTAATGTTGTATTTTTAACAGTTTCCTATCTAATCTTTTCTGGGTTTTCATGTATTCATGGTTGATATCTTGTTTTTTAAGGGAACTATGTATGCAGAATTCTATGAAAAAAGATATCATGTTTTGGTATGCAGTTGTACATGGAGAATCTTCATTAGCTTTAAAATATTTCTTGTCAATTCTTTGAATGATGAATCTCTCCAAACGTCCTTTAATATTTGTCATGTGCGATAAAAGCTTAAAACTGGTGTCAAATACTTCATTTGTCTCCATTACAAATTTGAAGAAACTATCAGTTGGTACGATGAGGCTGCCGAAAGAAGAATTCTTTGCTGTTTTGAAAGCTTTAAAGTAAAATAGCAGATTTGTTGGGTCAACAATTGGATTGTCTTTTTTGAGTTGACTTATGCAAGAAGAGCATTGAAGGTTTGAGTAGCAGAGGTGAATTAGATATCCTGAAATGTAACTAAGAACATTTTGTTTTAGCAGGTTTGGACTTTCAATAGAATTACAAAATTCTAAGTCTTCATCGGAACATTGCCCCTGGCTTTGCGAGACTACAAGATTTTCAAAATTGGACAAATCTTCATCCGGTTCTGGAGCTGCAGTTTTAAAAGTGTCAATGTTTAAAATCATCAATGCAATTAGAATCCGGTGGTTTCAAGAGATTATTCACAGAGGTAGCCCGGTATGCAGCTCGAAATTGTTGTGGATTCGGATGATCACGGTTGCCTCCTTTCTGTCTTATAGATCCAAGAAAATTATCTACAAAAGCTTGGCTAATCCTGTCCGTTAATAAAAACTTAAAACCAAAATTATCCTTTAGATCTTCCCAGAGGAGTAGCAAGGCTTGAATTGAAATTACCATTTTCTGAAATTTCCAATGGTGTAGAGTCTTTAAAACTGAAAATTGTTGGCACAGCGGATGGTGTGAGCCTATTTTTAGTTCTAATATTCATGAAACTGTCATCAATGAAATGATTCGCGCAAATTCTATGGTTAACATGTAAATATTCCGTAGTTTTATTTGTAAGCCTATCATTATTTACATTTTTCAGCCACAAAATAGAACTAAAATTTATATTAAGTTAATATGCAAATAAGCCTATCTAATGAAAATGCGAATTTACCAGTCTTTTTCCTTTGGAAACTTAAAAAAATATAAACAAGGATTTCTTGTTTTCGATATTTTACAATTTAAAACGGAACAATATACCCCAGACATACTAAATTATTTAAAAACCTTGTAAAACTAGCATTAAAAATCTGGAAAGTTTTTGCGTCTCTTTTAAACCTAACATCGAAACGCACGCGCTGTGAGAACGGCGCCACTGGTGGCGCCATCGCTCTTACGGTAGTAGTGGACATTATTGGGAAAAAAAAGTTAGTACGCTTTTTTGAAAGAGAGACGCCTCTCATAATCTTTACACTCTCTGTTAAATATTTGTTTAATATATTCAAAAGTAAATAGGGGGAGAAAGTCTGGCACTTGGGTCCAACCGCACGACGTCTTATTTGAGGGGTAAAATTTTTGGGCTTCGGAAATGACTTCCCCCTCGCCTCTTTACTCCGCCACGATGAAAAATAGTTCTCTATAAATACGTGAATATTAAACTTTGGCTTTCGATAATTTGGTTAATTTAGTTCCTAAATAAAGTAGATATATGATAGAAATTAAAATGAGACATTTTAAAAATAATAACACGACTTTTGAAAAGAAATAAACCGTAACTAGAATAACGCTCACTTAAATCGTGGAGAGCGTGGCGCCATCTAAGAGCAGAGATCGGGACTAATTGGTAAATCTACGATGTTAGGGCTAACAATTTGCAAGTTTAACTGAAATAATAGCTATAGCTTTTTTGTTTATTTTACAATTGATATAGTAATTATTAATTAAAATCAGCCGTTATCGAAGGAAATAATGGTCAGCATTTGACAGAGAGACTATTTGAAATCGCGAGGCGGTGACATGGTTGCCAGGGAATAAAATTCAAAATGTTCATCTTGAGCGCGGACCGGAATACCACAAATGGAAGGTAAAATCTGAAGGCAGTGATAGACTTTCTCCCCCTATTTACTTTTGGTGCGATTTGTTAAAATTTGTATTCAAAATATATAATAAGATTTTGATGAAGCTTTGTCCAAGATTTAATACATTTTTGAGATAATTAATTTAATTTGTATTTTATTTGCATTTAATTTGTTCAATTTTTATCATATCTGGATAATTTTTTTATAAATCATTCTAAGTGTTGTTAATTTTCCGGAAAAATAAAATGTGGAAAATTTTCCGCAAATCAGAAAAATAAAAAATTTAAACGTAAACTACTTTTTAAGGGTTTTTAATGTTTTTAACTTTTTATCGATATAAAAAGTCTAATAACAGTAAACATACTACAAAAAATTAATAGTGTTACATTGTTAATCAGTTTTACAATTGATATAGGGTCATTCCATGTGAAATCGACCAACGTCCCCACGGCACTATCTCCGATTTTATTGAAACTCCATACACAATTAAAATGAACATATTTAGGAAGAAATCCAAAGTTTTAGGTCCAAACTCTTATAACTTTTGGAGAAATGGTCTTTTGAAATTTGTTAGTGCACGCAACTTTTTTTTGCGCCGTTTTAAAGTGCGATGTTTGAGCCTTTATAATTAATTAATATAAAGGAGTACATTTATGAAAAAAATTGTAACATTTAAAGACTTGTTGGAAATTCGCTTAAAAATATTAGTTTTGTACTGTGGGATATATATAATTTTTAAAAAAATGTCAAAGTCGGCGTAATTTTCACCGAAACTGCAAAATGAGATAAACTAAAAGGTCAAGATTTTCAAATTGTTTCTTTACGGTTACTATAAAACTTTGAATATTTTTGCTAAAGGATGCCTTTCACCGGAAAATACATTAATATTCACGATCTCAGTAAAACTTTTCCAATTTAACCTCCTTCAATATAGACGTTTTTACCAAAAACGTGAAAACATGGTAATACGTTTAGTGTTATATAGACTGTTGGGAAACTAAAAATCACATAAAATCTTATACCAATAAAAAGGCAAGATTTCTATCTACAACATGTAAAAATAAAAATGTTGACTATTAAGGTTTTTCTGGTCCAAATTTAAACGTCAACTTTGACCGTTTCTCAGATATTTATTTGTTGCTTTTGTACAAAGATACTATTTTGTCATAGTCTAATTTTTTTAGAACGTTTTTTTTACAGTCTGAAGTCGTTTGCGGAGCAAGAATTGCTAATATGTTCTGTGACGGTATCCAACATACATCCATTCTGCGTGGAAAGCCCTTTCCGTTTCATGCAGTTTACCGAGACATCTTTCTGCTCTTCTGATCGTTCGATAACGTTTCCTACGTAACGTACCACTCTTCATCATAGGTACAAGCAATGAAAACCCCTGGTATGCAATCTTCCCATGATGTTAGTTGAAAGACGACTGGAAGAAATAATACAAATTTTGTACCAAAATTATCGGCAGATACTGTTTTGATATTAATCTCGTTCTCGTGTTTGAAATTGAGACTTGTTTAACACCGCTCGTAAACTGGCTTTAACTACTAATCGTTTTACTGTACCACCGATACCGTCACAAGGGCTTTTACCGTGTGAGGTGGCGAAGAACTCTGATACGAGGCTTTTGAATCATTTCAATTTGTGTATAATATCTAACTGCTTGACACACGATGCTAATACCGTTCACGCATTTTTGTGGAAAATGTTAGAAAAGGTTCAAATTAAGTTTCCGAATATCACGAAAATATTTTACTTCAGTGATGGCGCCGCGATCCAGTATAAGAATTATAAGAACTTAGCTAATTTAAGCGCTCACGAAAATGACTTCAATATAAAGGCAGAGTGGCATTTCTTCGCCACCTCACACGGTAAAAGCCCTTGTGACGGTATCGGTGGTACAGTAAAACGATTAGTAGTTAAAGCCAGTTTACGAGCGGTGTTAAACAAGTCTCAATATCAAACACGTAAAGAAAGGTTCCTTTGGTGTTGTTTGAACATAAAAATCATTGATTTTGGGTACCTTTCCAAAGTAGACGTTGCCAACCATGTGACAGAGTTCGGCCTCAACGAAAGGCACATTGGTATTAAGTCTATTCCGGGAACGCGATCACATCACGCTTTTATACCACAGTCTGAGAACGAGATTAATATCAAAAGAGTATCTGCCGTTAATTTTGGTACAAAATTTGTATTATTTCTTCCAGTCGTCTTTCAACTAACATCATGGGAAGATTGCATACCAGGGGTTTTCATTGCTTGTACCTATGATGAAGAGTGGTACGTTACGTAGGAAACGTTATCGAACGATCAGAAGAGCAGAAAGATGCCTCGGTAAACTGCATGAAACGGAAAGGGCTTTCCACGCAGAATGGATGTATGTTGGATACCGTCACAGAACATATTAGCAATTCTTGCTCCGCAAACGACTTCAGACTGTAAAAAAACGTTCTAAAAAAATTAGACTATGACAAAATAGTATCTTTGTACAAAAGCAACAAATAAATATCTGAGAAACGGTCAAAGTTGACGTTTAAATTTGGACCAGAAAAACCTTAATAGTCAACATTTTTATTTTTACATGTTGTAGATAGAAATCTTGCCTTTTTATTGGTATAAGATTTTATGTGATTTTTAGTTTCCCAACAGTCTATATAACACTAAACGTATTACCATGTTTTCACGTTTTTGGTAAAAACGTCTATATTGAAGGAGGTTAAATTGGAAAAGTTTTACTGAGATCGTGAATATTAATGTATTTTCCGGTGAAAGGCATCCTTTAGCAAAAATATTCAAAGTTTTATAGTAACCGTAAAGAAACAATTTGAAAATCTTGACCTTTTAGCTTATCTCATTTTGCAGTTTCGGTGAAAATTACGCCGACTTTGACATTTTTTTAAAAATTATATATATCCCACAGTACAAAACTAATATTTTTAAGCGAATTTCCAACAAGACCTAAAACTTTGGATTTCTTCCTAAATATGTTCATTTTAATTGTGTATGGAGTTTCAATAAAATCGGAGATAGTGCCGTGGGGACGTTGGTCGATTTCACATGGAATGACCCTATAGTAATGATTAATTAAAATCAGCCGTTATAGAAGGAAATAATGGTCAGCATTTGACAGAGAGACTATTTGAAATCGCGAGGCGGTGACATGGTTGCCAGGGAATAAAATTCAAAAATTTCATCTTGAGCACGGACCGGATTACCACAAATGCACTACTTCGCGCGTAATGTGCTATCCTTATTGGTTAGAAATATCACGTGATCACTAGCTCTTTAAAAAGGGTGTCAAGCATGGTGGAAGGTCAAATTGAAGGCAGTGATAGACTTTCACCCCCTATTTACTTTTGATATCTTTAATATTTGTAAAAAATGTTAATGATGTTTTTGACAATATAGTTTAAATGGTGATTCCAGCCGAATGCTTGATCAAACAGTCAAACACGTTCTCGGTTATATCTTTGAAAATGTCTTTTTGCATCAGGCATCGTCTTACAAGCGTTTAAATTCTGAGTGGAATATTTTTACCTCTCCGAGGGGACAAAGTCCCCTAGGAGGGGTTATACAACGACCGTGTCTGTCTGTGGGTGGGTCTGTGTGTGGGTCTGTCTGTCAGGACTGCGAACGCGTTCGCATTTTCGGTGCAAAGTGTAATCACTGCGTACGCAGTTTCTCAAAGGGTTGGCAAAACCACCGTGTGACGGTGAGCGTTAACGGATGCATTTGCGGTTTGGTTTGGTTTGGATGGTGTTTTTTCGCTCACCGTCGTGATGGTTTGGTGTATTACGTTTTTGTAATGTTTATGCGTAGGTTGTGAGTGTTGAATTTGTTGTGTTTGTGTTCTGATGGTTGTGCATGTTGAGTCTGTTGTGTTTATATGGGCGTTTTCTCTCCAACTTCTTCTTAATGACTTTGGGACGGACCGAGTGCTGAGTGTAATGCTACCTCTCAACGTCCAATGGCAGGGTTTCCACCAGTTGTACACGGTATTCGTCTTAGTATCAATTTGCGATCGCATCGGGCGGGATTTGAACCCGAGACCTCCTGATTGACAGGCGGACGTTCTACCACAGAACCACCGACACTTGTTACGCCTTATAGAAAATTAGACCTTCAGCTTTATCGGAAGCGTATTTAATAGAGTACGAAATTTTGGTTTAATTGAAATAGAATTGAAATTGAAATTATTGCATCGAAGAAATTCTAATTTAGCGTTTCTCTATTGATTAAAAACAAATGCGCCACCCAGGTTTCGAACCCAGACCATTCGGCTTGGCAGTCGAGCGCTCTACCACAGAACCACCGATAGCTGCTTAGATTCACTGAAATTAAGACAGGCATCGTAAGCATAATAGGTAATAAAGTCTTTTTTTATTAATGAATTTATGAAGGCCTAATCTGGTATTTTTTAAAGGTTAAATCTTGTTTTAGCGCAGTCAGCCGAGATTAGAGGGTTAAAGGGTAGACCCTGTGGGTGGTCCACTTTCTTAACGACCTATATATAGTTCTGTTAATTCAAAGGAGATAATTTAACGTTAATTGCTTTAAGAGGTGGCGGTTAGTCAAGTGGCTCTCTGTGCTTTGTTGGTGGTAAGGTTTTTGCTTCTTGTAAATACATTTGGTGTGGATATTTGGATATCTACGGTTTCTAACGCAGTCAATGATTTCTTGGGTGTGCGAGTCATTATATGATATTGGAAATTGGACGGCATTGGTCTTTTTCATGTGGTATGCGTCACAACGTCAACAGGAAGTGAACGAGTCGTCCACTACCAGATATCTACGGTATCTTCATCAAGGGCGAGTGTTGAAATAAAATGAGCGTTAAAGATGCGGCAAGTATTTCGTAAGCGAGTAATTCCAAAAAGCCTCTGTAGATATTTCTTTCATTAAAATTTGCTTCGTATTATATTTAACTGATAAACTTGTTCTGTAAAAGGGTTTAATTCAATTGTGCATTGTTATAGTACGTCTAACTTACTGTTGTAACTACTTAACTTATGATATTCTGAATAAATTAAAATTGGTCGTTTCGTCTCAATTATTTTAATTATAATTAAAATTTTATACCGGGCGGGATAGAAATGGGTTAATATTTTTAACAAATAACTCTAAATTGCGGAGATATATCTTTAAGGGTTATCTCGAGAAATTAATACCACTAGGGACAATTCTACCGAGGAGAGGTATATTTTGGCTTGCCAACTTGTTTAATGAACCACCACATCTAGTTAAATAAATAAACCCTTTATGATTTATTTTCTTAAAAAATACAATTCTGGAAGCTGAGGTTCTCGTAAAAGTAAAGAAGATAGTTTAATGGCCGTGTTTCTTCGGTCCTGTTCATCAAAATGATCACCACAAACTACGCCCGTTTCTTTTGGTAGCCATTCTGTTTTTCCAATGGCTTCAAACCAATTGTTTAACAAAACTGTGTTTTTACCTGGAAATCTTTTGGTAATTTTTAACTTTCTGTTGTTTGTTATGTAGTTCCTACTTATGCCAAGAAACGTTTTTGTTTCTTCCAATGTTTTTAAAACAGGAAATTGGACATTTCCTACCCATTATATGAAGATTTTATGCCAAACATTATTAAAAAATGTTATAAAAATACTCAAAATCACATTATTCTGTTGATAAAAAGTTGTGAATAGTAAAACGTTTAAAATTACGATCATTAATCCTTAGGAGCAAAAGTCACTCCTATTTCAAAGACGCGTTTTTACCCCGCTAGTTTCCTATACTTATTTATGTTCATCGCCAGTAGGTGGTGCCAGGCGTACTTTGATAAAGTTCCTTGATTTTCAGTCCCGTTTCCACTAATGGTAAACTTAAAGCTTATGGAGAAAATCCGCTCTGGGGCTCTATATTATTCTCAACTCGAGCGCGCGCTCTCTATCTTCAATAACAGGAATCCATACCTCTACCTATCAATAACTATGCTATAGCTAGTGACGTACAAAAACAATTACAAGTGACCTCCCGTATTTTATAGAAACTTCCATTGTCTTGTTTGTTGGATTGCGTGAAATTTTGGTTAAATAAAGTTTGGGTTTCGTTTATTTTGTTAAATAGATATTGTACTAGGAACTAGAAGTGCTTTTTCAATTTAGACCCTTTATAAAGTGTGATAAAATATTTTATTAAGCCACAATGGTACAATTTAACGATATTTGTCGACTCGTATATCGTCTGAATAATCATATATTTTGATAATAAATTTTAATTTTCTGTCTTTAATATAGAGGTTTAAGTTGAGGTTTTAGACGCGTACTGGTTCGCACAGAATTTAATACATCCTAACACGTTGAAGCTGCTCATGGACGAATTACTGTACAGTAATTCGTCCATGAGCTGCTGCAGCACTTACCACATCCAGCGTCAGACACCAGTACTAAATTTTATCAAGTTTTCTCATTAAACAGATTACAGTATGTTTTCAGAGAGCCTATCATTAGTGCCGCTATTGCAATTAATCTGCATCGTGCCGCTGGTCATTTAATAGACACAGTAGTGGAAATAGGAACCTGAAGTAAAAGAATAACAAGATGTCACGGACATTTAAGTACGCAAAATCCTCCCGATTTATTATATATATTTTAAACATTAAATTTAAGTTTGAACAAATTTTCAACTATTTTGTACCCAAGAGGAATTTTATTGGATATGAATTTTTTGAGTTACCTAGTTTTGGAAATAAGGTATCGAAACGTGAACGCGCTGAACGCACTGAATGTTTTTAGAGTTAGATGGCGCCTGTATCAATTGGGACGAAATTCAATTATGACAATAGTGCGTACTCGGGTTGCGGGGTCCCAAGAATTGGTCAGAAATATCATTTAAAATTAAAACCTAATTCAAAAATGATCAGTACTTACTAAAAATATAATTTTCAAACAAGTCGGTCTTAATTTTCAGTCATAATTTAAAAAAGAATATGTAGAGGTAAAGATAAACTAAAATGGGCAAATTTACAACTTTTGGGCCCCCGATCTCCAAAAATCATAACGGGCTACCGAGGACATAATATTTCTTTTCGATTGGGATACCCCTGGTCCCTCGAAGCCTAATTCGTGGAGAGTTATGTGGAATACGGCGGCATCGGCATCGGCTACACTCTACGTGAGTTCAGTAGGGGTCCTTCCGTAAACCGGAAGAGTGAAATGACGGCGCCTCACGTTCCCACAAAATATCGATTTTCTCTCTAATGTTTGGCAAAATGCTTGAGTAGTTTAATAATTTATTTGTGTTGCTGTTTTGTGTATGCTTTAAATTTCGAAGTAAGAGAAACTCAGAACATAAAACTACGTGAAAAAACAACCTCATTATATTTAGAAGGCTTATAAGCCGAAGTACTTCAGTTAAGATAATAAAGTTTCGTTTTTATTTTGCAAATTTGTTGGTCATTTTCTACTTTTTCGAGTTGTTTATTCAAGAAGGTATGTATTTCTAATTTGGCAAAATGACTAAGGTCGCGTTCACACTTATCGATCTAAAATCGCGAGGCCATATTGTAACAGTTCATAATATAGTCCTTTACTACAATTACGTTATAAAATTTTGGACATAGGATCCAATGAAATCTGAAAGAATCAAATATTCATGGATCCAAAATAGTTTTAATCCAGAAGGATTTAGTAAATTTGAAATGAAAATATTTTGATCCATTGCGATCAAAAGTAAATAGGGGGAGAAAGTCTGGCACTTGGGTCCAACCGCACGACGTCTTATTTGAGGGGTAAAATTTTGGGCTTCGGAAATGACTTCCCCCTCGCCTCTTTACAGGGACACAAAGGTATCGGTTGTACTCCGCCACGATGAAAAATAGTTCTCTATAAAATACGTGATTATTAAACTTTGGCTTTCGATAATTTAGTTTATTTAGTTCCTAAATAAAGTAGATATATGATAGAAACTAAAATGCGACATTTTAAAAATAATAACACGACTTTTGAAAAGAAATAAACCCTAACTAGAATAACGCTCACTTAAATCGTGGAGAGCGTGGCGCCATCTAAGAGCAGAGATCGAGACTAATTGGTAAATCTACGATGTTAAGCCTTAACAATTTGCAAGTTTAACTGAAATAATAGCTATAGCTTTTTTGTTTATTTTACAATTGATATAGTAATTATTAATTAAAATCAGCCGTTATCGAAGGAAATAATGGTCAGCATTTGACAGAGAGACTATTTGAAATCGCGAGGCGGTGACATGGTTGCCAGGGAATAAAATTCAAAATGTTCATCTTGAGCGCGGACCGGAATACCACAAATGGAAGGTAAAATCTGAAGGCAGTGATAGACTTTCTCCCCCTATTTACTTTTGGTGCGATTTGTTAAAATTTGTATTCAAAATATATAATAAGATTTTGATGAAGCTTTGTCCAAGATTTAATACATTTTTGAGATAATTAATTTAATTTGTATTTTATTTGCATTTAATTTGTTCAATTTTTATCATATCTGGATAATTTTTTTATAAATCATTCTAAGTGTTGTTAATTTTCCGGAAAAATAAAATGTGGAAAATTTTCCGCAAATCAGAAAAATAAAAAATTTAAACGTAAACTACTTTTTAAGGGTTTTTAATGTTTTTAACTTTTTATCGATATAAAAAGTCTAATAACAGTAAACATACTACAAAAAATTAATAGTGTTACATTGTTAATCAGTTTAAACTATTCTAGAGGTTTAGTTTTACTTTTAGATTCGATAAAATTAGGAGAAAATGCCGCTTTATTTAAATTTGCAAACCATATATTAGACTAATCATGGAATGAAACCTTTTTTTTATTTTTTTCGGAAAAATACGGAAATATTTCCGACTTGCAACACTACTTGAAACGTAACCAACCAAACAAACTTGTTTCCACGAGAATTTGCGATATTTTGTCTAAAATATCCACTTTTTAAGTTTCGAATAGCTTCAGGCATTTTAAAGATTTTAGTCCATATTACCAAAAGTAAATGAACCGAAGTTATCAGACTTCTATAATCCCCATGTTGGAGGCGTTTTCCTTATGAAGATACATTTTGACCTCCAATTTGAAATTTTGCGCGCTCCTAGGCCGAATAAAAAAGTTTTTGTTTTTATGAAACCATTTGGTATACATAGAAATAGCTTTGGCCCCTATTCCCAAGTGCAATTTACGCGTCAAAATACGGGGATGGAAATTAGCTTTTATTTGACTCGATTTTCTCATCATTCTCATAATGAATACGCCCTCCGATTCTGAGCGCTATTTCGATAACTTCGATTCATTTACTTCTGATATTACCCGATCAGTCATTGTATCCAGGGGACTATATTTACAGATCTTGCACGAAATTACTCACTTTAACTCTATTTGGAGTAAGTCATTAAAGATTAAACATTTGCAACACAAAATCAATGCAAACGGTCATTTTGAAAATGATTTCATGATATAAGAGATTGTAAAGGGTCGGAAGTAGATTAAAAAAACGTCACTGAAACGTCATCAGAATGACGTATTTGAAATGGACTTCACCCCCCCCTTCCATAGCTCTCCCTTGAAAGTCCGTTTAATAGAACCACAAATTTTCGGTTCGCATTGTGAAGTATTCGCGTGCGTCCGAGGAGTGTAACATTTGCTACTTTTAGCTACGGGATTTTGAATATCACAGTGATTTCAGAGATCAGATTAAGCTAATGTTGAGTTTTCAGAGTAAGATTTTCGTGATGATTTCCGGTTTTTTAGCCTGAGTTCAAAATTCTGGAACTGATTTTCACCCAGTTTTCGAAATTGTGGAACTAATTTTCACCCAGAATTCGAAATTGTGGAACTAATTTTCACCCAGATTTCGAAATTTTTTACCTAATTTTCACCCTGATTTCGAAATTTTAACCTAATTTTCTCCCAGATTTCGAAATTTTTAACCTAATTTTAACCCAGATTTCAAAATTGTGGAACTAATTTTCAGCCAAATTTTTAAATTTGGGAACTAATTTTCACCTAGATTTCGGAATTTTGGAAGTGATTTTCACCCAGCAGAACCGTGATCCAACTTTACGGGAAATTACGGCCAAAAGTAACTTTTAAATGGAAAGATAGCGTGAAACGGTTTTATTGAATTCCAAAATATTCTATTAAATGTGAGTATCTCTTAAACTTTCTCGGCCATATTTTATTTATATAAGAGATAAGTATATATATATATATATATATATATATAATGGTTTTACTGATAATGAATTTACGGAGTACAGTACCTTGTCGGAATTAAGCTACACCAAATAATCAATATTTGACGTATTTTTTTAAGGCAGGCTTTTGTGGAAATAGTCAGAAAATTTTAGTTAAGCAGCCGGGCCCCTTTCGGAGGCCCGGGCCCGGGGTACTTTTGCCCCGCTTACCCCCCCCCTAACGCCGGCCCTCCTACGCATTGTAACCCGGCCACCGGTTTAAGGCAAAAGTTATAAGTCGTTAGATGACTTGGGCCTATGGTGGTGCCTTGGGTATAAGCCTATATGTAGCTGATAATTATTACAATCCAATGGTCAGATCCCCAAAAATTAAAGTATTATTAGTAAATAGACAAAATCGCATTTAAATTATTATTTTTTGTTGAAATCATTAGAACGTTATTCATATATAGTTATTTCCTAATTTGGAAATAATTTACATCAGAATTTGGAAATAATTTACATCAGAATTTGGAAATAATTTACATCAGAATATGGAAATAATTTACATCAGAATTTGGAAATAATTTACATCAGAATTTGGAAATAATTTACATCAGAATATGGAAATAATTTACATCAGAATTTGGAAATAATTTACATCAGAATTTGGAAATAATTTACATCAGAATTCCAATTAGAAATTATAATTTAAAGTTATTAATACTTAAAATGTGACGAAGAACAACTTTATAATTGGAATTTTTGCTCTAAACGTAATGGTTCTCGAGATAATTTTAGTATAACCTTGAAGACAATGGTTCAAGGTCATACAATTTTCCAAATATTAAAATATCCTACCATGATGCGATTGTCCCTTTTACGACCTTTGTGATTTTGGTAAAAATTTTCTCGACTTACTATTGGTCGAATTCGATCGTGTTCACGCTATGTAGCCATAAAACGTGGCGGGGAACACTTTTCTAATTGGAACCAACTTTCTAACACTTACGGTTCTCGAGATAGTTTTTGGATGACCTTGAAGACATGGTTCAAGGTCATCGAGGTTATAATTCTTCTTTGGCCCCCTGCACGTGTTACGTAACATAAAAGATAAAAGTTTTAAATTCCTAGAGAAAACGGTTTCTGAGATATTCGCCCTGGATCGTTTTTTAGTGGACACCCTGTATATGACGCGTAGAATAAGCATGACTTCTTATTTGTTCGATTCCGCTGGGATGTGTTTTGGTACTACACGCGTCGAAAAAATGGCGACCATTTTCCAAGATGGCGGACAATCCTACCAAAACTGGGTCATGTGCATCGAATTTTTCACATACACATACACATACAATAATGGTCTTTTCGACATACCAGAAGATAAAATGAGGGAACATCGAAGTAGGGGCGGAACCATAGCTAGAGCATGACGGGATTGCCACCATCCTCCTTAATGCCCTTAAAAGTAACTCGTAAGGTGGTGCCTTGGACAGTGCCGAATTAAGGACTAGGCCTACTAGGCACAGGCCTATGGGCCCCCACCAACAGAAGGCCCGCAACAACGGCAAAAAAAGTCTTTTACTCGCGAGTTTGGAGTTTTTACGCTTTCCTTACATAGGCCCCCACCAACTTACGAGTTAGTGCCTAGGACCCCACCTTCAGTAAATGCGGCACTGGCCTTGGATATTAGCCTAGCTGATTATTTATTTTTATTAGTCTAGAACTATATATATAGATAAAAAGATTAATAATTTTAAGGTTTTCACTCTACCGCATTATTCTAAAACTAATTGGTTGAGATTAAGGGCTCTGTGTTCAAATAGCATTCATTCCAATTTGAAGTAGCCTAATCCCATTGATCTACAGATTTAGATTCCACGTTAAGCCTAGCCAAGTTTAAAATTTTTGAAGAACCACGACAGCGTTTGAAAATCTTGGGTAGAAATCTCCTCGAATATACCGAATCTGTTCCATTGCGCCGAATCCCATTCGACCGAACCCATTCCCATTCGACCGAAAAAGCCGCACTTTGGCGGATTTAGGATTCGGTTTTATCCGTTTCAGCATCTGTCAGAAGAGCATGCAGTGTTACCTAGCTTAACTTAACCTAACCTAACCAAAAAATCAAAAGGAGTAGAAAGAAAAACTTTTTTTGCGGTCGCTCAATTGTTAATATTGCGTCGGTCGATTAGAAAAATACAAAATCCGCCCTTGGGCTAATTTCATCAAAAACATGGGCGGAATTCGGTCTAATGGGAATTCGGTCGAATGGGATTTGGCGCAATGGGAAGATACCGAATAGACCCAGCTCTATTGCCGAGAGATAAACGCGCAAAAAGAACATATTTTCCGATCAGTTTGCCAGTAAGGTGTGAAGTCGTTTGCCAAGAACACCTATCGACCGATATACCTTTGTTTTTAGCTTAATTAACTAAAGTTAAGTCCCATTTTGTTGACTACGAGTAAATTTTTACGCTCTGTTAATTTTCTCATTCTCTTCAGAATATTAGATTAGCTTCCAAATCGTTTTTTCATTATGTACGTGTTGTCCTCTAGTTTATTTGTACTTAGGGATAATGACTGTGCTGAGACGATCACGTGAAAAGTGTTCAATCACGTCAGGCTGATTTAATTAAGCGAGAGCAGGATTGGGAGCATTGCTTAAATTTGTGTCAAAATAGTCAATCACCCTAAGTAAAAATAAAGCATTCTTGGTATAAAAAAACTAATTCTTGGTTTTATTTAAAAAAATTACCCTTTTCTATTCGTAACAGTTTCAAAACAGTATTAATTTTAATGAGTATTCGGGATGTCATGGACCAATAACATCCGGATACTCAATGATCTGCATTTAAGAATAACAGCATGAATTCAGGTAATTTTTATTCATTTCGAACCGAGGGCAATTAGATTCGATGATTAAGTTTGCACCCTTGAACAATTAAATTACGATAATTCTGTAAAATCACGATTAAGCTGAATAAATCACGATATTTTTTTTAAAAATCACGATAATTCTTTATAAATCACGATAATTCTTTATAAATCACGATAATTCTTTATAAATCACGATAATTTTTAAAAATCACGATAATTCTTTATAAATCACGATAATTTTTAAAAATCACGATAATTCTTTATAAATCACGATAATTCTTTATAAATCACGATAATTTTTAAAAATCACGATAATTCTTTATAAATCACGATAATTCTTTATAAATCACGATAATTCAGTATAAATCACGATAATTCAGTATAAATCCCGATTAAGCTGAATAAATCACGATAATTTTTTAAAAATCACGATAATTCTTTATATATAACGAATATTCTATATAAATCACGATAGTTCAGTATAAATCACGATTAACCTGTTTAAATCACGATAATTCAGTATAAATCACTATTAATCTGATTAAATAACTATTAATCTGATTAAATCACTATTAATCTGATTAAATCACTATTAATCTGATTAAATTACTATTAATCTGATTAAATCACTATTAATCTGTTTAAATCACTATTAATCTGATTAAATAACTATTAATCTGATTAAATCACTATTAATATGATTAAATCACTATTAATCTGATTAAATCACTATTGATCTGATTGAATCACTATTAATCTGATGAAATCACTATTAATCTGATTGAATCACTATTAATCTGATTAAATCACTATTAATCTGATTAAATCACTATTGATCTGATTGAATCACTATTAATCTGATGAAATCACTATCAATCTGATTAAATCACTATTAATCTGATTTAATCACAATTAAGCTGATTAAATCTGGATTAAGATGATTTGTTGTATTTGAACACCTCATTCTCCAAATCGGTAATAAATAAATAATAAATGTTGTGTAGTTAAAGAAATTAACGTGGGTTAGGTTGAATATACTTTATTTCTTTATTTATTATCGAGGTGGAGAATGAAGTTTTGCCCCAACAACTGCCTTGTAAGGAATGCCTAGTGGAGATTGGGCTGCTCTCTATGTTTTATATCGTAAACTACTTACGTGAGATATTCGAATACAACATGATGAGTTCGCGATTAAAAAATAAATAAACGGAGTTTTTAAAAGGTTATGCAAACATTTGAAGGAGTTGTAGGGGGTGAGTTGAGAAGAATGCCTGTTTATTTTTTCATTTTCCTACGATGAGTTAAAAGAGCGCCAAAGAGCTTCAAAGTGTGGCCTACTATCCCCTGGAAGTAGGCTGCGTCAAGCACAAAACCAAGCACTGTGTTCCAAATTTTTTTTCAATTCAATCGATTAAATCAGATTAATGCTTAGATCGTGATTAAACCGATTAAAATGTGATTAAACAGTTTAAGTTGTGATTAAACAGTTTAAGTTGTGATGAAACGGTTTAAGTTGTGATGAAACAGTTTAAGTTGTGATGAAACAGTTTAAGTTGTGATGTAACAGTTTAAGTTGTGATGAAACAGTTTAAGTTGTGATGAAACAGTTTAAGTTGTGATGAAACCGTTTAAGTTGTGATTAAACAGTTTAAGTTGTGATTAAACAGTTTAAGTTGTGATTAAACAGTTTAAGTTGTGATTAAAGGGTTTAAGTTGTGATTAAACAGTTTAAGTTGTGATTAAACAGTTTAAGTTGTGATTAAACAGTTTAAGTTGTGATTAAACAGTTTAACTTGTGATTAAACAGTTTAAGTTGTGATTAAACAGTTTAAGTTGTGATTAAACAGTTTAAGTTGTGATTAAACAGTTTAAGTTGTGATTAAACAGTTTAAGTTGTAATTAAAAAGTCTAAGTTGTGATTAAACAGTTTAAGTTTTGATTAAACAGTTTAAGTTGTGATTAAACAGTTTAAGTTGTGATTAAACAGTTTAAGTTGTGATTAAACAGTTTAAGTTGTGATTAAACAGTTTAAGTTGTGATTAAACAGTTTAAGTTGTGATTAAACAGTTTAAGTTGTGATTAAACAGTTTAAGTTGTGATTAAACAGTTTAAGTTGTGATCAAACAGTTTAAGTTGTGATTAAACAGTTTAAGTTGTGATTAAACAGTTTAAGTTGTGATTAAACAGTTTATAATGTGATTAAATCAAGATTAAAAGATTAAATCAAGATAAACACGATCAGTTACTGCGGATTTTTGACCAATCATAATTATGTAATCTTTGTGTAGTAGCTAACGGAGAACTAATCATGGGAATAGAACTGTAGGAGGAATTATAAAAATGAATGACACTTTGAATGTTGTGGCGTATAGGGTAAGTTCAATTACTGATCAAATTTGTGTGAAATGTTAACTTAATTATTATCTAACTGTAATATATGAGATAGGATATTAAATCACTAATTGCGATTAACACTGAGATTTGGAATAGATGGTTAGCAATTAACTAGGCATCTCCTGCCATTGAGAGGCCAGAAATACGGTAAGCGAGTAGTTTCCCAACTCCGGCTAGGAAGAAGGGGAAAAGACGGTTAGCGAGTAGTTTCCCAACTCCTGCTAGGAAGAAGGGGAAAAGACGGTTAGCGAGTCGTTTCCCAACTCCGGCTAGGAAGAAGGGGAAATGGCGGTTAGCTAGTAGTTTCCCAACTCTGGCTATGAAGAAGGGGAAAAGACGGTTAGCGAGTAGTTTCCCAGATCCGGCTAGGAAGAAGGGGAAAAGACGGCTAGCGAGTAGTTTCCCAGATCCGGCTAGGAAGAAGGGGAAAAGACGGCTAGCGAGTAGTTTCCCAGCTCCGGCTAGGAAGAAGGGGAAAAGACGGCTAGCGAGTAGTTTCCCAGCTCCGGCTAGGAAGAAAGGGAAAAGACATTTAGCGAGTAGTTTCCCTACTCCTGCTAGGAAGAAGGGGAAAAGACGGTTAGCGAGTAGTATCCCTACTCCTGCTAGGAAGAAGGGGAAAAGACGGTTAGCGAGTAGTTTCGCAACTCCTGCTAGGAAGAAGGGGAATAGACGGCTAGTGAGTAGTTTCCCAGCTCCGGCTAGGAAGAAGGGGAAAAGACGGCTAGCGAGTAGTTGCCCAGCTCCGGCTAGGAAGAAGGGGAAAAGACTGTTAGCGAGTAGTTTCCCAGATCCGGCTAGGAAGAAGGGGAAAAGACGGTTAGCGAGTAGTTCCCCAGCTCCGGCTAGGAAGAAAGGGAAAAGACGGTTAGCGAGTAGTTTCCTAACTCCGGCTAGGAAGAAGGGGAAAAGACGGTTAGCGAGTAGTTTCCCAACTCCTGCTAGGAAGAAGGGGAATAGACGGCTAGCGAGTAGTTTCCCAACTCCTGCTAGGAAGAAGGGGAAAAGACGGCTAGCGAGTAGTTTCCCAGCTCCAATTAGGAAGAAGGGGAAAAGACGGCTAGCGAGTAGTTTCCCAGCTCCGGCTAGGAAGAAGGGGAAAAGACGGTTAGCGAGTAGTTTCCCAACTCCGGCTAGGAAGAAGGGGAAAAGACGGTTAGCGAGTAGTTTCCCAACTCCTGCTAGGAAAAAGGGGAAAAACGGTTAGCGAGTCGTTTCCCAACTCCGGCTAGGAAGAAGGGGAAATGGCGGTTAGCGAGTAGTTTCCCAACTCCGGCTATGAAGAAGGGGAAAAGACGGTTAGCGAGTAGTTTCCCAGATCCGGCTAGGAACAAGGGGAAAAGACGGCTAGCGAGTAGTTTCCCAGATCCGGCTAGGAAGAAGGGGAAAAGACGGCTAGCGAGAAGTATCCCAGCTCCGGCTAGGAAGAAGGGGAAAAGACGGCTAGCGAGTAGTTTCCCAACTCCGGCTAGGAAGAAGGGGAAAAGACGGTTAGCGAGTAGTTTCCCAGCTCCGGCTAGGAAGAAGGGGAAAAGACGGCTAGCGAGTAGTTTCCCAGCTCCGGCTAGGATGAAGGGGAAAAGACGGTTAGCGAGTAGTTCCCCAGCTCCGGCTAGGAAGAAGGGGAAAAGATGGCTAGCGAGTAGTTTCCCAGCTCCGGCTAGGAAGAAGGGGAAAAGACGGTTAGTGAGTAGTTTCCCAACTCCTGCTAGGAAGAAGGGGAAAAGACGGCTAGCGAGTAGTTTCCCAGCTCCGGCTAGGAAGAAGGGGAAAAGACGGCTAGCGAGTAGTTTCCCAGATCCGGCTAGGAAGAAGGGGAAAAGACGGCTAGCGAGTAGTTCCCCAGCTCCGGCTAGGAAGAAGGGGAAAAGACGTCTAGCGAGTAGTTTCCGAACTCCGGCTAGGAAGAAGGGGAAAAGACGGTTAGCGAGTAGTTTCCCAGATCCGGCTAGGAAGAAGGGGAAAAGACGGCTAGCGAGTAGTTTCCCATCTCCGGCTAGGAAGAAGGGGAAAAGACGGCTAGCGAGTAGTTTCCCAGCTCCGGCTAGGAAGAAGGGGAAAAGACGGCTAGCGAGTAGTTTCCCAGCTCCGGCTAGGTAGAAGGGGAAAATACGGCTAGCGAGTAGTTTCCCAGCTCCGGCTAGGAAGAAGGGGAAAAGACGGCTAGCGAGTAGTTTCCCAGCTCCGGCTACGAAGAAGGGGAAAAGACGGCTAGCGAGTAGTTTCCCAGCTCCGGCTAGGTAGAAGGGGAAAAGACGGCTAGCGAGTAGTTTCCCAGCTCCGGCTAGGATGAAGGGGAAAAGACGGTTAGCGAGTAGTTTCCCAGCTCCGGCTAGGATGAAGGGGAAAAGACGGTTAGCGAGTAGTTCCCCAGCTCCGGCTAGGAAGAAGGGGAAAAGATGGCTAGCGAGTAGTTTCCCAGCTCCGGCTAGGAAGAAGGGGAAAAGACGGTTAGTGAGTAGTTTCCCAACTCCTGCTAGGAAGAAGGGGAAAAGACGGCTAGCGAGTAGTTTCCCAGCTCCGGCTAGGAAGAAGGGGAAAAGACGGCTAGCGAGTAGTTTCCCAGATCCGGCTAGGAAGAAGGGGAAAAGACGGCCAGCGAGTAGTTTCCCAGCTCCGGCTAGGAAGAAGGGGAAAAGACGGCTAGCGAGTAGTTTCCCAGTTCCGGCTAGGAAGAAGGGGAAAAGACGGCTTGCGAGTAGTTTCCCAGATCCGGCTAGGAAGAAGGGGAAAAGACGGCTAGCGAGTAGTTTCCCAGCTCCGGCTAGGAAGAAGGGGAAAAGACGGCTAGCGAGTAGTTTCCCAGCTCCGGCTAGGAAGAAGGGGAAAAGACGGCTAGCGAGTAGTTTCCCAGCTCCGGCTAGGAAGAAGGGGAAAAGACGGCTAGCGAGTAGTTTCCCAGATCCGGCTAGGAAGAAGGGGAAAAGACGGCCAGCGAGTAGTTTCCCAGCTCCGGCTAGGAAGAAGGGGAAAAGACGGCTAGCGAGTAGTTTCCCAGTTCCGGCTAGGAAGAAGGGGAAAAGACGGCTAGCGAGTAGTTTCCCAGATCCGGCTAGGAAGAAGGGGAAAAGACGGCCAGCGAGTAGTTTCCCAGCTCCGGCTAGGAAGAAGGGGAAAAGACGGCTAGCGAGTAAATTCCCAGCTCCGGCTAGGAAGAAGGGGAAAAGACGGCTAGCGAGTAGTTTCCCAGATCCGGCTAGGAAGATAGGGGAAAAGACGGCTAGCGAGTAGTTTCCCAGCTCCAGCTAGGAAGAAGGGGAAAAGACGTCTAGCGAGTAGTTTCCCAACTCCGGCTAGGAAGAAGGGGAAAAGACGGTTAGCGAGTTGTTTCCCAGATCCGGCTAGGAAGAAGGGGAAAAGACGGCTAGCGAGTAGTTTCCCAGCTCCGGCTAGGAAGAAGGGGAAAAGACGGCTAGCGAGTAGTTTCCCAGCTCCGGCTAAGTAGAAGGGGAAAAGATGGTTAGCGAGTAGTTTACCAGCTCCGGCTAGGAAGAAGGGGAAAAGACGGCTAGCGAGTAGTTTCCCAGCTCCGGCTAGGAAGAAGGGGAAAAGACGGCTAGCGAGTAGTTGCCCAGCTCCGGCTAGGAAGAAGGGGAAAAGACGGTTAGCGAGTAGTTTCCCAACTCCGGTTAGGAAGAAGGGGAAAAGACGGTTAGCGAGTATTTTCCCAGATCTGGCTAGGAAGAAGGGGAAAAGACGGCTAGCGAGTAGTTTCCCAGCTCCGGCTAGGAAGAAAGGGAAAAGACGGCTAGCGAGTAGTTTCCCAGCTCCGGCTAGGAAGAAGGGGAAAAGACGGCTAGCGAGTAGTTTCCCAGATCCGGCTAGGAAGAAGGGGAAAAGACGGCTAGCGAGTAGTTGCCCAGCTCCGGCTAGGAAGAAGGGGAAAAGACTGTTAGCGAGTAGTTTCCCAGATCCGGCTAGGAAGAAGGGGAAAAGACGGTTAGCGAGTAGTTCCCCAGCTCCGGCTAGGAAGAAAGGGAAAAGACGGTTAGCGAGTAGTTTCCTAACTCCGGCTAGGAAGAAGGGGAAAAGACGGTTAGCGAGTAGTTTCCCAACTCCTGCTAGGAAGAAGGGGAATAGACGGCTAGCGAGTAGTTTCCCAACTCCTGCTAGGAAGAAGGGGAAAAGACGGCTAGCGAGTAGTTTCCCAGCTCCAATTAGGAAGAAGGGGAAAAGACGGCTAGCGAGTAGTTTCCCAGCTCCGGCTAGGAAGAAGGGGAAAAGACGGTTAGCGAGTAGTTTCCCAACTCCGGCTAGGAAGAAGGGGAAAAGACGGTTAGCGAGTAGTTTCCCAACTCCTGCTAGGAAGAAGGGGAAAAACGGTTAGCGAGTCGTTTCCCAACTCCGGCTAGGAAGAAGGGGAAATGGCGGTTAGCGAGTTGTTTCCCAGATCCGGCTAGGAAGAAGGGGAAAAGACGGCTAGCGAGTAGTTTCCCAGCTCCGGCTAGGAAGAAGGGGAAAAGACGGCTAGCGAGTAGTTTCCCAGCTCCGGCTAAGTAGAAGGGGAAAAGATGGTTAGCGAGTAGTTTACCAGCTCCGGCTAGGAAGAAGGGGAAAAGACGGCTAGCGAGTAGTTTCCCAGCTCCGGCTAGGAAGAAGGGGAAAAGACGGCTAGCGAGTAGTTGCCCAGCTCCGGCTAGGAAGAAGGGGAAAAGACGGTTAGCGAGTAGTTTCCCAACTCCGGTTAGGAAGAAGGGGAAAAGACGGTTAGCGAGTATTTTCCCAGATCTGGCTAGGAAGAAGGGGAAAAGACGGCTAGCGAGTAGTTTCCCAGCTCCGGCTAGGAAGAAAGGGAAAAGACGGCTAGCGAGTAGTTTCCCAGCTCCGGCTAGGAAGAAGGGGAAAAGACGGCTAGCGAGTAGTTTCCCAGATCCGGCTAGGAAGAAGGGGAAAAGACTGTTAGCGAGTAGTTTCCCAGATCCGGCTAGGAAGAAGGGGAAAAGACGGCTAGCGAGTAGTTGCCCAGCTCCGGCTAGGAAGAAGGGGAAACGACTGTTAGCGAGTAGTTTCCCAGATCCGGCTAGGAAGAAGGGGAAAAGACGGTTAGCGAGTAGTTCCCCAGCTCCGGCTAGGAAGAAAGGGAAAAGACGGTTAGCGAGTAGTTTCCTAACTCCGGCTAGGAAGAAGGGGAAAAGACGGTTAGCGAGTAGTTTCCCAACTCCTGCTAGGAAGAAGGGGAATAGACGGCTAGCGAGTAGTTTCCCAACTCCTGCTAGGAAGAAGGGGAAAAGACGGCTAGCGAGTAGTTTCCCAGCTCCAATTAGGAAGAAGGGGAAAAGACGGCTAGCGAGTAGTTTCCCAGCTCCGGCTAGGAAGAAGGGGAAAAGACGGTTAGCGAGTAGTTTCCCAACTCCGGCTAGGAAGAAGGGGAAAACACGGTTAGCGAGTAGTTTCCCAACTCCTGCTAGGAAGAAGGGGGAAAACGGTTAGCGAGTCGTTTCCCAACTCCGGCTAGGAAGAAGGGGAAATGGCGGTTAGCGAGTAGTTTCCCAACTCCGGCTATGAAGAAGGGGAAAAGACGGTTAGCGAGTAGTTTCCCAGATCCGGCTAGGAAGAAGGGGAAAAGACGGCTAGCGAGTAGTTTCCCAGATCCGGCTAGGAAGAAGGGGAAAAGACGGCTAGCGAGAAGTTTCCCAGCTCCGGCTAGGAAGAAGGGGAAAAGACGGCTAGCGAGTAGTTTCCCAACTCCGGCTAGGAAGAAGGGGAAAAGACGGTTAGCGAGTAGTTTCCCAGCTCCGGCTAGGAAGAAGGGGAAAAGACGGCTAGCGAGTAGTTTCCCAGCTCCGGCTAGGATGAAGGGGAAAAGACGGTTAGCGAGTAGTTCCCCAGCTCCGGCTAGGAAGAAGGGGAAAAGATGGCTAGCGAGTAGTTTCCCAGCTCCGGCTAGGAAGAAGGGGAAAAGACGGTTAGTGAGTAGTTTCCCAACTCCTGCTAGGAAGAAGGGGAAAAGACGGCTAGCGAGTAGTTTCCCAGCTCCGGCTAGGAAGAAGGGGAAAAGACGGCTAGCGAGTAGTTTCCCAGATCCGGCTAGGAAGAAGGGGAAAAGACGGCTAGCGAGTAGTTCCCCAGCTCCGGCTAGGAAGAAGGGGAAAAGACGTCTAGCGAGTAGTTTCCGAACTCCGGCTAGGAAGAAGGGGAAAAGACGGTTAGCGAGTAGTTTCCCAGATCCGGCTAGGAAGAAGGGGAAAAGACGGCTAGCGAGTAGTTTCCCAGCTCCGGCTAGGAAGAAGGGGAAAAGACGGCTAGCGAGTAGTTTCCCAGCTCCGGCTAGGTAGAAGGGGAAAAGACGGCTAGCGAGTAGTTTCCCAGCTCCGGCTAGGATGAAGGGGAAAAGACGGTTAGCGAGTAGTTTCCCAGCTCCGGCTAGGATGAAGGGGAAAAGACGGTTAGCGAGTAGTTCCCCAGCTCCGGCTAGGAAGAAGGGGAAAAGATGGCTAGCGAGTAGTTTCCCAGCTCCGGCTAGGAAGAAGGGGAAAAGACGGTTAGTGAGTAGTTTCCCAACTCCTGCTAGGAAGAAGGGGAAAAGACGGCTAGCGAGTAGTTTCCCAGCTCCGGCTAGGAAGAAGGGGAAAAGACGGCTAGCGAGTAGTTTCCCAGATCCGGCTAGGAAGAAGGGGAAAAGACGGCCAGCGAGTAGTTTCCCAGCTCCGGCTAGGAAGAAGGGGAAAAGACGGCTAGCGAGTAGTTTCCCAGTTCCGGCTAGGAAGAAGGGGAAAAGACGGCTTGCGAGTAGTTTCCCAGATCCGGCTAGGAAGAAGGGGAAAAGACGGCTAGCGAGTAGTTTCCCAGCTCCGGCTAGGAAGAAGGGGAAAAGACGGCTAGCGAGTAGTTTCCCAGCTCCGGCTAGGAAGAAGGGGAAAAGACGGCTAGCGAGTAGTTTCCCAGCTCCGGCTAGGAAGAAGGGGAAAAGACGGCTAGCGAGTAGTTTCCCAGATCCGGCTAGGAAGAAGGGGAAAAGACGGCCAGCGAGTAGTTTCCCAGCTCCGGCTAGGAAGAAGGGGAAAAGACGGCTAGCGAGTAGTTTCCCAGTTCCGGCTAGGAAGAAGGGGAAAAGACGGCTTGCGAGTAGTTTCCCAGATCCGGCTAGGAAGAAGGGGAAAAGACGGCTAGCGAGTAGTTTCCCAGCTCCGGCTAGGAAGAAGGGGAAAAGACGGCTAGCGAGTAGTTTCCCAGCTCCGGCTAGGTAGAAGGGGAAAATACGGCTAGCGAGTAGTTTCCCAGCTCCGGCTAGGAAGAAGGGGAAAAGACGGCTAGCGAGTAGTTTCCCAGCTCCGGCTAGGAAGAAGGGGAAAAGACGGCTAGCGAGTAGTTTCCCAGCTCCGGCTAGGTAGAAGGGGAAAAGACGGCTAGCGAGTAGTTTCCCAGCTCCGGCTAGGATGAAGGGGAAAAGACGGTTAGCGAGTAGTTTCCCAGCTCCGGCTAGGATGAAGGGGAAAAGACGGTTAGCGAGTAGTTCCCCAGCTCCGGCTAGGAAGAAGGGGAAAAGATGGCTAGCGAGTAGTTTCCCAGCTCCGGCTAGGAAGAAGGGGAAAAGACGGTTAGTGAGTAGTTTCCCAACTCCTGCTAGGAAGAAGGGGAAAAGACGGCTAGCGAGTAGTTTCCCAGCTCCGGCTAGGAAGAAGGGGAAAAGACGGCTAGCGAGTAGTTTCCCAGATCCGGCTAGGAAGAAGGGGAAAAGACGGCCAGCGAGTAGTTTCCCAGCTCCGGCTAGGAAGAAGGGGAAAAGACGGCTAGCGAGTAGTTTCCCAGTTCCGGCTAGGAAGAAGGGGAAAAGACGGCTTGCGAGTAGTTTCCCAGATCCGGCTAGGAAAAAGGGGAAAAGACGGCTAGCGAGTAGTTTCCCAGCTCCGGCTAGGAAGAAGGGGAAAAGACGGCTAGCGAGTAGTTTCCCAGCTCCGGCTAGGAAGAAGGGGAAAAGACGGTTAGCGAGTAGTTCCCCAGCTCCGGCTAGGAAGAAGGGGAAAAGACGGCTAGCGGGTAGTTTCCCAGCTCCAATTAGGAAGAAGGGGAAAGACGGCTAGCGAGTAGTTTCCCAGCTCCGGCTAGGAAGAAGGGGAAAAGACGGTTAGCGAGTAGTTTCCCAACTCCGGCTAGGAAGAAGGGGAAAAGACGGTTAGCGAGTAGTTTCCCAACTCCTGCTAGGAAGAAGGGGAAAAGACGGTTAGCGAGTCGTTTCCCAACTCCGGCTAGGAAGAAGGGGAAATGGCGGTTAGCGAGTAGTTTCCCAACTCCGGCTATGAAGAAGGGGAAAAGACGGTTAGCGAGTAGTTTCCCAGATCCGGCTAGGAAGAAGGGGAAAAGACGATTAGCGAGTAGTTTCCCAGATCCGGCTAGGAAGAAGGGGAAAAGACGGCTAGCGAGTAGTTTCCCAGCTCCGGCTAGGAAGAAGGGGAAAAGACGGTTAGCGAGTAGTTTCGCAACTCCTGCTAGGAAGAAGGGGAATAGACGGCTATTGAGTAGTTTAGCAACTCCTGCTAGGAAGAAGGGGAATAGACGGCTAGTGAGTAGTTTCCCAGCATCGGCTAGGAAGAAGGGGAAAAGACGGCTAGCGAGTAGTTGCCCAGCTCCGGCTAGGAAGAAGGGGAAAAGACTGTTAGCGAGTAGTTTCCCAGATCCGGCTAAGTAGAAGGGGAAAAGATGGTTAGCGAGTTGTTTCCCAGCTCCGGCTAGGAAGAAGGGGAAAAAACGGCTAGCAAGTAGTTTCCCAGCTCCGGCTACGAAGAAGGGGAAAAGACGGCTAGCGAGTAGTTTCCCAGCTCCGGCTAGGAAGAAAGGGAAAAGACGGTTAGCGAGTAGTTTCCCAGATCCGGCTAGGAAGAAGGGGAAAAGACGGCTAGCGAGTAGTTTCCCAACTCCGGCTAGGAAGAAGGGTAAAAGACGGTTAGCGAGTAGTTTCGCAGCTCCGGCTAGGAAGAAGGGGAAAAGACGGCTAGCGAGTAGTTTCCCACCTCCGGCTAGGATGAAGGGGAAAAGACGGTTAGCGAGTAGTTTCCCAGCTCCGGCTAGGATGAAGGGGAAAAGACGTTAAGCGAGTAGTTCCCCAGCTCCGGCTAGGAAGAAGGGGAAAAGATGGCTAGCGAGTAGTTTCCCAGCTCCGGCTAGGAAGAAGGGGAAAAGACGGTTAGTGAGTAGTTTCCCAACTCCTGCTAGGAAGAAGGGGAAAAGACGGCTAGCGAGTAGTTTCCCAGCTCCGGCTAGGAAGAAGGGGAAAAGACGGCTAGCGAGTAGTTTCCCAGATCCGGCTAGGAAGAAGGGGAAAAGACGGTTAGCGAGTAGTTTCCCAGATCCGGCTAGGAAGAAGGGGAAAAGACGGCTAGCGAGTAGTTTCCCAGCTCCGGCTAGGAAGAAGGGGAAAAGACGGCTAGCGAGTAGTTTCCCAGATCCGGCTAGGAAGAAGGGGAAAAGACGGCTAGCGAGTAGTTTCCCAGCTCCGGCTAGGAAGAATGGGAAAAGATGGTTAGCGAGTAGTTTAGCAACTCCTGCTAGGAAGAAGGGGAATAGACGGCTAGTGAGTAGTTTCGCAACTCCTGCTAGGAAGAAGGGGAATAGACGGCTAGTGAGTAGTTTCCCAGCTCCGGCTAGGAAGAAGGGGAAAAGACGGCTAGCGAGTAGTTGCCCAGCTCCGGCTAGGAAGAAGGGGAAAAGACTGTTAGCGAGTAGTTTCCCAGATCCGGCTAAGTAGAAGGGGAAAAGATGGTTAGCGAGTTGTTTCCCAGCTCCGGCTAGGAAGAAGGGGAAAAAACGGCTAGCAAGTAGTTTCCCAGCTCCGGCTACGAAGAAGGGGAAAAGACGGCTAGCGAGTAGTTTCCCAGCTCCGGCTAGGAAGAAGGGGAAAAGACGGTTAGCGAGTAGTTTCCCAGATCCGGCTAGGAAGAAGGGGAAAAGACGGCTAGCGAGTAGTTTCCCAGCTCCGGCTAGGAAGAAGGGGAAAAGACGGCTAGCGAGTAGTTTCCCAACTCCTGCTAGGAAGAAGGGGAAAAGACGGTTAGCGAGTCGTTTCCCAACTCCGGCTAGGAAGAAGGGGAAATGGCGGTTAGCTAGTAGTTTCCCAACTCCGGCTATGAAGAAGGGGAAAAGACGGTTAGCGAGTAGTTTCCCAGATCCGGCTAGGAAGAAGGGGAAAAGACGGCTAGCGAGTAGTTTCCCAGATCCGGCTAGGAAGAAGGGGAAAAGACGGCTAGCGAGTAGTTTCCCAGCTCCGGCTAGGAAGAAGGGGAAAAGACGGCTAGCGAGTAGTTTCCCAGCTCCGGCTAGGAAGAAAGGGAAAAGAAATTTAGCGAGTAGTTTCCCTACTCCTGCTAGGAAGAAGGGGAAAAGACGGTTAGCGAGTAGTATCCCTACTCCTGCTAGGAAGAAGGGGAAAAGACGGTTAGCGAGTAGTTTCGCAACTCCTGCTAGGAAGAAGGGGAATAGACGGCTAGTGAGTAGTTTCCCAGCTCCGGCTAGGAAGAAGGGGAAAAGACGGCTAGCGAGTAGTTTCCCAGCTCCGGCTAGGAAGAAGGGGAAAAGACGACTAGCGAGTAGTTTCCCAGCTCCTGCTAGGAAGAAAGGGAAAAGACGGTTAGCGAGTAGTTTCCCAACTCCGGCTATGAAGAAGGGGAAAAGACGGTTAGCGAGTAGTTTCCCAGATCCGGCTAGGAAGAAGGGGAAAAGACGGCTAGCGAGTAGTTTCCCAGATCCGGCTAGGAAGAAGGGGAAAAGACGGCTAGCGAGTAGTTTCCCAGCTCCGGCTAGGAAGAAGGGGAAAAGACGGTTAGCGAGTAGTTTCGCAACTCCTGCTAGGAAGAAGGGGAATAGACGGCTATTGAGTAGTTTAGCAACTCCTGCTAGGAAGAAGGGGAATAGACGGCTAGTGAGTAGTTTCCCAGCTCCGGCTAGGAAGAAGGGGAAAAGACGGCTAGCGAGTAGTTGCCCAGCTCCGGCTAGGAAGAAGGGGAAAAGACTGTTAGCGAGTAGTTTCCCAGATCCGGCTAAGTAGAAGGGGAAAAGATGGTTAGCGAGTTGTTTCCCAGCTCCGGCTAGGAAGAAGGGGAAAAAACGGCTAGCAAGTAGTTTCCCAGCTCCGGCTACGAAGAAGGGGAAAAGACGGCTAGCGAGTAGTTTCCCAGCTCCGGCTAGGAAGAAAGGGAAAAGACGGTTAGCGAGTAGTTTCCCAGATCCGGCTAGGAAGAAGGGGAAAAGACGGCTAGCGAGTAGTTTCCCAGCTCCGGCTAGGAAGAAGGGGAAAAGACGGCTAGCGAGTAGTCTCCCAACTCCGGCTAGGAAGAAGGGTAAAAGACGGTTAGCGAGTAGTTTCGCAGCTCCGGCTAGGAAGAAGGGGAAAAGACAGCTAGCGAGTAGTTTCCCAGCTCCGGCTAGGATGAAGGGGAAAAGACGGTTAGCGAGTAGTTTCCCAGCTCCGGCTAGGATGAAGGGGAAAAGACGTTAAGCGAGTAGTTCCCCAGCTCCGGCTAGGAAGAAGGGGAAAAGATGGCTAGCGAGTAGTTTCCCAGCTCCGGCTAGGAAGAAGGGGAAAAGACGGTTAGTGAGTAGTTTCCCAACTCCTGCTAGGAAGAAGGGGAAAAGACGGCTAGCGAGTAGTTTCCCAGCTCCGGCTAGGAAGAAGGGGAAAAGACGGCTAGCGAGTAGTTTCCCAGATCCGGCTAGGAAGAAGGGGAAAAGACGGTTAGCGAGTAGTTTCCCAGATCCGGCTAGGAAGAAGGGGAAAAGACGGCTAGCGAGTAGTTTCCCAGCTCCGGCTAGGAAGAAGGGGAAAAGACGGCTAGCGAGTAGTTTCCCAGATCCGGCTAGGAAGAAGGGGAAAAGACGGCTAGCGAGTAGTTTCCCAGCTCCGGCTAGGAAGAATGGGAAAAGACGGTTAGCGAGTAGTTTAGCAACTCCTGCTAGGAAGAAGGGGAATAGACGGCTAGTGAGTAGTTTCGCAACTCCTGCTAGGAAGAAGGGGAATAGACGGCTAGTGAGTAGTTTCCCAGCTCCGGCTAGGAAGAAGGGGAAAAGACGGCTAGCGAGTAGTTGCCCAGCTCCGGCTAGGAAGAAGGGGAAAAGACTGTTAGCGAGTAGTTTCCCAGATCCGGCTAAGTAGAAGGGGAAAAGATGGTTAGCGAGTTGTTTCCCAGCTCCGGCTAGGAAGAAGGGGAAAAAACGGCTAGCAAGTAGTTTCCCAGCTCCGGCTACGAAGAAGGGGAAAAGACGGCTAGCGAGTAGTTTCCCAGCTCCGGCTAGGAAGAAGGGGAAAAGACGGTTAGCGAGTAGTTTCCCAGATCCGGCTAGGAAGAAGGGGAAAAGACGGCTAGCGAGTAGTTTCCCAGCTCCGGCTAGGAAGAAGGGGAAAAGACGGCTAGCGAGTAGTTTCCCAACTCCTGCTAGGAAGAAGGGGAAAAGACGGTTAGCGAGTCGTTTCCCAACTCCGGCTAGGAAGAAGGGGAAATGGCGGTTAGCTAGTAGTTTCCCAACTCCGGCTATGAAGAAGGGGAAAAGACGGTTAGCGAGTAGTTTCCCAGATCCGGCTAGGAAGAAGGGGAAAAGACGGCTAGCGAGTAGTTTCCCAGATCCGGCTAGGAAGAAGGGGAAAAGACGGCTAGCGAGTAGTTTCCCAGCTCCGGCTAGGAAGAAGGGGAAAAGACGGCTAGCGAGTAGTTTCCCAGCTCCGGCTAGGAAGAAAGGGAAAAGACATTTAGCGAGTAGTTTCCCTACTCCTGCTAGGAAGAAGGGGAAAAGACGGTTAGCGAGTAGTATCCCTACTCCTGCTAGGAAGAAGGGGAAAAGACGGTTAGCGAGTAGTTTCGCAACTCCTGCTAGGAAGAAGGGGAATAGACGGCTAGTGAGTAGTTTCCCAGCTCCGGCTAGGAAGAAGGGGAAAAGACGGCTAGCGAGTAGTTTCCCAGCTCCGGCTAGGAAGAAGGGGAAAAGACGACTAGCGAGTAGTTTCCCAGCTCCTGCTAGGAAGAAAGGGAAAAGACGGTTAGCGAGTAGTTTCCCTACTCCTGCTAGGAAGAAGGGGAAAAGACGGTTAGCGAGTAGTTTCCCAGATCCGGCTAGGAAGAAGGGGAAAAGACGGCTAGCGAGTAGTTGCCCAGCTCCGGCTAGGAAGAAGGGGAAAAGACGGTTAGCGAGTAGTTTCCCAACTCCTGCTAGGAAGAAGGGGAATAGACGGCTAGCGAGTAGTTTCCCAACTCCGGCTAGGAAGAAGGGGAACAAACGGTTAGCGAGTAGTTTTACAGATCCGGCTAGGAAGAAGGGGAAAAGACGGCTAGCGAGTAGTTTCCCAGCTCCGGCTAGGAAGAAGGGGAAAAGACGGTTAGCGAGTAGTTCCACAGCTCCGGCTAGGAAGAAGGGGAAAAGACGGTTAGTGAGTAGTTTCCCAACTCCTGCTAGGAAGAAGGGGAAAAGACGGCTAGCGAGTAAATTCCCAGCTCCGGCTAGGAAGAAGGGGAAAAGACGGCTAGCGAGTAGTCTCCCAACTCCGGCTAGGAAGAAGGGTAAAAGACGGTTAGCGAGTAGTTTCGCAGCTCCGGCTAGGAAGAAGGGGAAAAGACAGCTAGCGAGTAGTTTCCCAGCTCCGGCTAGGATGAATGGGAAAAGACGGTTAGCGAGTAGTTTCCCAGCTCCGGCTAGGATGAAGGGGAAAAGACGTTAAGCGAGTAGTTCCCCAGCTCCGGCTAGGAAGAAGGGGAAAAGATGGCTAGCGAGTAGTTTCCCAGCTCCGGCTAGGAAGAAGGGGAAAAGACGGTTAGTGAGTAGTTTCCCAACTCCTGCTAGGAAGAAGGGGAAAAGACGGCTAGCGAGTAGTTTCCCAGCTCCGGCTAGGAAGAAGGGGAAAAGACGGCTAGCGAGTAGTTTCCCAGATCCGGCTAGGAAGAAGGGGAAAAGACGGTTAGCGAGTAGTTTCCCAGATCCGGCTAGGAAGAAGGGGAAAAGACGGCTAGCGAGTAGTTTCCCAGCTCCGGCTAGGAAGAAGGGGAAAAGACGGCTAGCGAGTAGTTTCCCAGATCCGGCTAGGAAGAAGGGGAAAAGACGGCTAGCGAGTAGTTTCCCAGCTCCGGCTAGGAAGAATGGGAAAAGACGGTTAGCGAGTAGTTTAGCAACTCCTGCTAGGAAGAAGGGGAATAGACGGCTAGTGAGTAGTTTCGCAACTCCTGCTAGGAAGAAGGGGAATAGACGGCTAGTGAGTAGTTTCCCAGCTCCGGCTAGGAAGAAGGGGAAAAGACGGCTAGCGAGTAGTTGCCCAGCTCCGGCTAGGAAGAAGGGGAAAAGACTGTTAGCGAGTAGTTTCCCAGATCCGGCTAAGTAGAAGGGGAAAAGATGGTTAGCGAGTTGTTTCCCAGCTCCGGCTAGGAAGAAGGGGAAAAAACGGCTAGCAAGTAGTTTCCCAGCTCCGGCTACGAAGAAGGGGAAAAGACGGCTAGCGAGTAGTTTCCCAGCTCCGGCTAGGAAGAAGGGGAAAAGACGGTTAGCGAGTAGTTTCCCAGATCCGGCTAGGAAGAAGGGGAAAAGACGGGTAGCGAGTAGTTTCCCAGCTCCGGCTAGGAAGAAGGGGAAAAGACGGCTAGCGAGTAGTTTCCCAACTCCTGCTAGGAAGAAGGGGAAAAGACGGTTAGCGAGTCGTTTCCCAACTCCGGCTAGGAAGAAGGGGAAATGGCGGTTAGCTAGTAGTTTCCCAACTCCGGCTATGAAGAAGGGGAAAAGACGGTTAGCGAGTAGTTTCCCAGATCCGGCTAGGAAGAAGGGGAAAAGACGGCTAGCGAGTAGTTTCCCAGATCCGGCTAGGAAGAAGGGGAAAAGACGGCTAGCGAGTAGTTTCCCAGCTCCGGCTAGGAAGAAGGGGAAAAGATGGCTAGCGAGTAGTTTCCCAGCTCCGGCTAGGAAGAAAGGGAAAAGACATTTAGCGAGTAGTTTCCCTACTCCTGCTAGGAAGAAGGAGAAAAGACGGTTAGCGAGTAGTATCCCTACTCCTGCTAGGAAGAAGGGGAAAAGACGGTTAGCGAGTAGTTTCGCAACTCCTGCTAGGAAGAAGGGGAATAGACGGCTAGTGAGTAGTTTCCCAGCTCCGGCTAGGAAGAAGGGGAAAAGACGGCTAGCGAGTAGTTTCCCAGCTCCGGCTAGGAAGAAGGGGAAAAGACGACTAGCGAGTAGTTTCCCAGCTCCTGCTAGGAAGAAAGGGAAAAGACGGTTAGCGAGTAGTTTCCCTACTCCTGCTAGGAAGAAGGGGAAAAGACGGTTAGCGAGTAGTTTCCCAGATCCGGCTAGGAAGAAGGGGAAAAGACGGCTAGCGAGTAGTTGCCCAGCTCCGGCTAGGAAGAAGGGGAAAAGACGGTTAGCGAGTAGTTTCCCAACTCCTGCTAGGAAGAAGGGGAATAGACGGCTAGCGAGTAGTTTCCCAACTCCGGCTAGGAAGAAGGGGAACAAACGGTTAGCGAGTAGTTTTACAGATCCGGCTAGGAAGAAGGGGAAAAGACGGCTAGCGAGTAGTTTCCCAGCTCCGGCTAGGAAGAAGGGGAAAAGACGGTTAGCGAGTAGTTCCACAGCTCCGGCTAGGAAGAAGGGGAAAAGACGGTTAGTGAGTAGTTTCCCAACTCCTGCTAGGAAGAAGGGGAAAAGACGGCTAGCGAGTAAATTCCCAGCTCCGGCTAGGAAGAAGGGGAAAAGACGGCTAGCGAGTAGTTTCCCAGATCCGGCTAGGAAGATAGGGGAAAAGACGGCTAGCGAGTAGTTTCCCAACTCCTGCTAGGAAGAAGGGGAAAAGACGGTTAGCGAGTCGTTTCCCAACTCCGGCTAGGAAGAAGGGGAAATGGCGGTTAGCTAGTAGTTTCCCAACTCCGGCTATGAAGAAGGGGAAAAGACGGTTAGCGAGTAGTTTCCCAGATCCGGCTAGGAAGAAGGGGAAAAGACGGCTAGCGAGTAGTTTCCCAGATCCGGCTAGGAAGAAGGGGAAAAGACGGCTAGCGAGTAGTTTCCCAGCTCCGGCTAGGAAGAAGGGGAAAAGACGGCTAGCGAGTAGTTTCCCAGCTCCGGCTAGGAAGAAAGGGAAAAGAAATTTAGCGAGTAGTTTCCCTACTCCTGCTAGGAAGAAGGGGAAAAGACGGTTAGCGAGTAGTATCCCTACTCCTGCTAGGAAGAAGGGGAAAAGACGGTTAGCGAGTAGTTTCGCAACTCCTGCTAGGAAGAAGGGGAATAGACGGCTAGTGAGTAGTTTCCCAGCTCCGGCTAGGAAGAAGGGGAAAAGACGGCTAGCGAGTAGTTTCCCAGCTCCGGCTAGGAAGAAGGGGAAAAGACGACTAGCGAGTAGTTTCCCAGCTCCTGCTAGGAAGAAAGGGAAAAGACGGTTAGCGAGTAGTTTCCCAACTCCGGCTATGAAGAAGGGGAAAAGACGGTTAGCGAGTAGTTTCCCAGATCCGGCTAGGAAGAAGGGGAAAAGACGGCTAGCGAGTAGTTTCCCAGATCCGGCTAGGAAGAAGGGGAAAAGACGGCTAGCGAGTAGTTTCCCAGCTCCGGCTAGGAAGAAGGGGAAAAGACGGTTAGCGAGTAGTTTCGCAACTCCTGCTAGGAAGAAGGGGAATAGACGGCTATTGAGTAGTTTAGCAACTCCTGCTAGGAAGAAGGGGAATAGACGGCTAGTGAGTAGTTTCCCAGCTCCGGCTAGGAAGAAGGGGAAAAGACGGCTAGCGAGTAGTTGCCCAGCTCCGGCTAGGAAGAAGGGGAAAAGACTGTTAGCGAGTAGTTTCCCAGATCCGGCTAAGTAGAAGGGGAAAAGATGGTTAGCGAGTTGTTTCCCAGCTCCGGCTAGGAAGAAGGGGAAAAAACGGCTAGCAAGTAGTTTCCCAGCTCCGGCTACGAAGAAGGGGAAAAGACGGCTAGCGAGTAGTTTCCCAGCTCCGGCTAGGAAGAAAGGGAAAAGACGGTTAGCGAGTAGTTTCCCAGATCCGGCTAGGAAGAAGGGGAAAAGACGGCTAGCGAGTAGTTTCCCAGCTCCGGCTAGGAAGAAGGGGAAAAGACGGCTAGCGAGTAGTCTCCCAACTCCGGCTAGGAAGAAGGGTAAAAGACGGTTAGCGAGTAGTTTCGCAGCTCCGGCTAGGAAGAAGGGGAAAAGACAGCTAGCGAGTAGTTTCCCAGCTCCGGCTAGGATGAAGGGGAAAAGACGGTTAGCGAGTAGTTTCCCAGCTCCGGCTAGGATGAAGGGGAAAAGACGTTAAGCGAGTAGTTCCCCAGCTCCGGCTAGGAAGAAGGGGAAAAGATGGCTAGCGAGTAGTTTCCCAGCTCCGGCTAGGAAGAAGGGGAAAAGACGGTTAGTGAGTAGTTTCCCAACTCCTGCTAGGAAGAAGGGGAAAAGACGGCTAGCGAGTAGTTTCCCAGCTCCGGCTAGGAAGAAGGGGAAAAGACGGCTAGCGAGTAGTTTCCCAGATCCGGCTAGGAAGAAGGGGAAAAGACGGTTAGCGAGTAGTTTCCCAGATCCGGCTAGGAAGAAGGGGAAAAGACGGCTAGCGAGTAGTTTCCCAGCTCCGGCTAGGAAGAAGGGGAAAAGACGGCTAGCGAGTAGTTTCCCAGATCCGGCTAGGAAGAAGGGGAAAAGACGGCTAGCGAGTAGTTTCCCAGCTCCGGCTAGGAAGAATGGGAAAAGACGGTTAGCGAGTAGTTTAGCAACTCCTGCTAGGAAGAAGGGGAATAGACGGCTAGTGAGTAGTTTCGCAACTCCTGCTAGGAAGAAGGGGAATAGACGGCTAGTGAGTAGTTTCCCAGCTCCGGCTAGGAAGAAGGGGAAAAGACGGCTAGCGAGTAGTTGCCCAGCTCCGGCTAGGAAGAAGGGGAAAAGACTGTTAGCGAGTAGTTTCCCAGATCCGGCTAAGTAGAAGGGGAAAAGATGGTTAGCGAGTTGTTTCCCAGCTCCGGCTAGGAAGAAGGGGAAAAAACGGCTAGCAAGTAGTTTCCCAGCTCCGGCTACGAAGAAGGGGAAAAGACGGCTAGCGAGTAGTTTCCCAGCTCCGGCTAGGAAGAAGGGGAAAAGACGGTTAGCGAGTAGTTTCCCAGATCCGGCTAGGAAGAAGGGGAAAAGACGGCTAGCGAGTAGTTTCCCAGCTCCGGCTAGGAAGAAGGGGAAAAGACGGCTAGCGAGTAGTTTCCCAACTCCTGCTAGGAAGAAGGGGAAAAGACGGTTAGCGAGTCGTTTCCCAACTCCGGCTAGGAAGAAGGGGAAATGGCGGTTAGCTAGTAGTTTCCCAACTCCGGCTATGAAGAAGGGGAAAAGACGGTTAGCGAGTAGTTTCCCAGATCCGGCTAGGAAGAAGGGGAAAAGACGGCTAGCGAGTAGTTTCCCAGATCCGGCTAGGAAGAAGGGGAAAAGACGGCTAGCGAGTAGTTTCCCAGCTCCGGCTAGGAAGAAGGGGAAAAGACGGCTAGCGAGTAGTTTCCCAGCTCCGGCTAGGAAGAAAGGGAAAAGACATTTAGCGAGTAGTTTCCCTACTCCTGCTAGGAAGAAGGGGAAAAGACGGTTAGCGAGTAGTATCCCTACTCCTGCTAGGAAGAAGGGGAAAAGACGGTTAGCGAGTAGTTTCGCAACTCCTGCTAGGAAGAAGGGGAATAGACGGCTAGTGAGTAGTTTCCCAGCTCCGGCTAGGAAGAAGGGGAAAAGACGGCTAGCGAGTAGTTTCCCAGCTCCGGCTAGGAAGAAGGGGAAAAGACGACTAGCGAGTAGTTTCCCAGCTCCTGCTAGGAAGAAAGGGAAAAGACGGTTAGCGAGTAGTTTCCCTACTCCTGCTAGGAAGAAGGGGAAAAGACGGTTAGCGAGTAGTTTCCCAGATCCGGCTAGGAAGAAGGGGAAAAGACGGCTAGCGAGTAGTTGCCCAGCTCCGGCTAGGAAGAAGGGGAAAAGACGGTTAGCGAGTAGTTTCCCAACTCCTGCTAGGAAGAAGGGGAATAGACGGCTAGCGAGTAGTTTCCCAACTCCGGCTAGGAAGAAGGGGAACAAACGGTTAGCGAGTAGTTTTACAGATCCGGCTAGGAAGAAGGGGAAAAGACGGCTAGCGAGTAGTTTCCCAGCTCCGGCTAGGAAGAAGGGGAAAAGACGGTTAGCGAGTAGTTCCACAGCTCCGGCTAGGAAGAAGGGGAAAAGACGGTTAGTGAGTAGTTTCCCAACTCCTGCTAGGAAGAAGGGGAAAAGACGGCTAGCGAGTAAATTCCCAGCTCCGGCTAGGAAGAAGGGGAAAAGACGGCTAGCGAGTAGTTTCCCAGATCCGGCTAGGAAGATAGGGGAAAAGACGGCTAGCGAGTAGTTTCCCAGCTCCAGCTAGGAAGAAGGGGAAAAGACGTCTAGCGAGTAGTTTCCCAACTCCGGCTAGGAAGAAGGGGAAAAGACGGTTAGCGAGTTGTTTCCCAGATCCGGCTAGGAAGAAGGGGAAAAGACGGCTAGCGAGTAGTTTCCCAGCTCCGGCTAGGAAGAAGGGGAAAAGACGGCTAGCGAGTAGTTTCCCAGCTCCGGCTAAGTAGAAGGGGAAAAGATGGTTAGCGAGTAGTTTACCAGCTCCGGCTAGGAAGAAGGGGAAAAGACGGCTAGCGAGTAGTTTCCCAGCTCCGGCTAGGAAGAAGGGGAAAAGACGGCTAGCGAGTAGTTGCCCAGCTCCGGCTAGGAAGAAGGGGAAAAGACGGTTAGCGAGTAGTTTCCCAACTCCGGTTAGGAAGAAGGGGAAAAGACGGTTAGCGAGTATTTTCCCAGATCTGGCTAGGAAGAAGGGGAAAAGACGGCTAGCGAGTAGTTTCCCAGCTCCGGCTAGGAAGAAAGGGAAAAGACGGCTAGCGAGTAGTTTCCCAGCTCCGGCTAGGAAGAAGGGGAAAAGACGGCTAGCGAGTAGTTTCCCAGATCCGGCTAGGAAGAAGGGGAAAAGACGGCTAGCGAGTAGTTGCCCAGCTCCGGCTAGGAAGAAGGGGAAAAGACTGTTAGCGAGTAGTTTCCCAGATCCGGCTAGGAAGAAGGGGAAAAGACGGTTAGCGAGTAGTTCCCCAGCTCCGGCTAGGAAGAAAGGGAAAAGACGGTTAGCGAGTAGTTTCCTAACTCCGGCTAGGAAGAAGGGGAAAAGACGGTTAGCGAGTAGTTTCCCAACTCCTGCTAGGAAGAAGGGGAATAGACGGCTAGCGAGTAGTTTCCCAACTCCTGCTAGGAAGAAGGGGAAAAGACGGCTAGCGAGTAGTTTCCCAGCTCCAATTAGGAAGAAGGGGAAAAGACGGCTAGCGAGTAGTTTCCCAGCTCCGGCTAGGAAGAAGGGGAAAAGACGGTTAGCGAGTAGTGTCCCAACTCCGGCTAGGAAGAAGGGGAAAAGACGGTTAGCGAGTAGTTTCCCAACTCCTGCTAGGAAGAAGGGGAAAAACGGTTAGCGAGTCGTTTCCCAACTCCGGCTAGGAAGAAGGGGAAATGGCGGTTAGCGAGTAGTTTCCCAACTCCGGCTATGAAGAAGGGGAAAAGACGGTTAGCGAGTAGTTTCCCAGATCCGGCTAGGAAGAAGGGGAAAAGACGGCTAGCGAGTAGTTTCCCAGATCCGGCTAGGAAGAAGGGGAAAAGACGGCTAGCGAGAAGTTTCCCAGCTCCGGCTAGGAAGAAGGGGAAAAGACGGCTAGCGAGTAGTTTCCCAACTCCGGCTAGGAAGAAGGGGAAAAGACGGTTAGCGAGTAGTTTCCCAGCTCCGGCTAGGAAGAAGGGGAAAAGACGGCTAGCGAGTAGTTTCCCAGCTCCAGCTAGGATGAAGGGGAAAAGACGGTTAGCGAGTAGTTCCCCAGCTCCGGCTAGGAAGAAGGGGAAAAGATGGCTAGCGAGTAGTTTCCCAGCTCCGGCTAGGAAGAAGGGGAAAAGACGGTTAGTGAGTAGTTTCCCAACTCCTGCTAGGAAGAAGGGGAAAAGACGGCTAGCGAGTAGTTTCCCAGCTCCGGCTAGGAAGAAGGGGAAAAGACGGCTAGCGAGTAGTTTCCCAGATCCGGCTAGGAAGAAGGGGAAAAGACGGCTAGCGAGTAGTTCCCCAGCTCCGGCTAGGAAGAAGGGGAAAAGACGTCTAGCGAGTAGTTTCCGAACTCCGGCTAGGAAGAAGGGGAAAAGACGGTTAGCGAGTAGTTTCCCAGATCCGGCTAGGAAGAAGGGGAAAAGACGGCTAGCGAGTAGTTTCCCATCTCCGGCTAGGAAGAAGGGGAAAAGACGGCTAGCGAGTAGTTTCCCAGCTCCGGCTAGGAAGAAGGGGAAAAGACGGCTAGCGAGTAGTTTCCCAGCTCCGGCTAGGTAGAAGGGGAAAATACGGCTAGCGAGTAGTTTCCCAGCTCCGGCTAGGAAGAAGGGGAAAAGACGGCTAGCGAGTAGTTTCCCAGCTCCGGCTAGGAAGAAGGGGAAAAGACGGCTAGCGAGTAGTTTCCCAGCTCCGGCTAGGTAGAAGGGGAAAAGACGGCTAGCGAGTAGTTTCCCAGCTCCGGCTAGGATGAAGGGGAAAAGACGGTTAGCGAGTAGTTTCCCAGCTCCGGCTAGGATGAAGGGGAAAAGACGGTTAGCGAGTAGTTCTCCAGCTCCGGCTAGGAAGAAGGGGAAAAGATGGCTAGCGAGTAGTTTCCCAGCTCCGGCTAGGAAGAAGGGGAAAAGACGGTTAGTGAGTAGTTTCCCAACTCCTGCTAGGAAGAAGGGGAAAAGACGGCTAGCGAGTAGTTTCCCAGCTCCGGCTAGGAAGAAGGGGAAAAGACGGCTAGCGAGTAGTTTCCCAGATCCGGCTAGGAAGAAGGGGAAAAGACGGCCAGCGAGTAGTTTCCCAGCTCCGGCTAGGAAGAAGGGGAAAAGACGGCTAGCGAGTAGTTTCCCAGTTCCGGCTAGGAAGAAGGGGAAAAGACGGCTTGCGAGTAGTTTCCCAGATCCGGCTAGGAAGAAGGGGAAAAGACGGCTAGCGAGTAGTTTCCCAGCTCCGGCTAGGAAGAAGGGGAAAAGACGGCTAGCGAGTAGTTTCCCAGCTCCGGCTAGGAAGAACGGGAAAAGACGGCTAGCGAGTAGTTTCCCAGCTCCGGCTAGGAAGAAGGGGAAAAGACGGCTAGCGAGTAGTTTCCCAGATCCGGCTAGGAAGAAGGGGAAAAGACGGCCAGCGAGTAGTTTCCCAGCTCCGGCTAGGAAGAAGGGGAAAAGACGGCTAGCGAGTAGTTTCCCAGTTCCGGCTAGGAAGAAGGGGAAAAGACGGCTTGCGAGTAGTTTCCCAGATCCGGCTAGGAAGAAGGGGAAAAGACGGCTAGCGAGTAGTTTCCCAGCTCTGGCTAGGAAGAAGGGGAAAAGACGGCTAGCGAGTAGTTTCCCAGCTCCGGCTAGGTAGAAGGGGAAAATACGGCTAGCGAGTAGTTTCCCAGCTCCGGCTAGGAAGAAGGGGAAAAGACGGCTAGCGAGTAGTTTCCCAGCTCCGGCTAGGAAGAAGGGGAAAAGACGGCTAGCGAGTAGTTTCCCAGCTCCGGCTAGGTAGAAGGGGAAAAGACGGCTAGCGAGTAGTTTCCCAGCTCCGGCTAGGATGAAGGGGAAAAGACGGTTAGCGAGTAGTTTCCCAGCTCCGGCTAGGATGAAGGGGAAAAGACGGTTAGCGAGTAGTTCCCCAGCTCCGGCTAGGAAGAAGGGGAAAAGATGGCTAGCGAGTAGTTTCCCAGCTCCGGCTAGGAAGAAGGGGAAAAGACGGTTAGTGAGTAGTTTCCCAACTCCTGCTAGGAAGAAGGGGAAAAGACGGCTAGCGAGTAGTTTCCCAGCTCCGGCTAGGAAGAAGGGGAAAAGACGGCTAGCGAGTAGTTTCCCAGATCCGGCTAGGAAGAAGGGGAAAAGACGGCCAGCGAGTAGTTTCCCAGCTCCGGCTAGGAAGAAGGGGAAAAGACGGCTAGCGAGTAGTTTCCCAGTTCCGGCTAGGAAGAAGGGGAAAAGACGGCTTGCGAGTAGTTTCCCAGATCCGGCTAGGAAGAAGGGGAAAAGACGGCTAGCGAGTAGTTTCCCAGCTCCGGCTAGGAAGAAGGGGAAAAGACGGCTAGCGAGTAGTTTCCCAGCTCCGGCTAGGAAGAAGGGGAAAAGACGGTTAGCGAGTAGTTCCCCAGCTCCGGCTAGGAAGAAGGGGAAAAGACGGCTAGCGGGTAGTTTCCCAGCTCCAATTAGGAAGAAGGGGAAAGACGGCTAGCGAGTAGTTTCCCAGCTCCGGCTAGGAAGAAGGGGAAAAGACGGTTAGCGAGTAGTTTCCCAACTCCGGCTAGGAAGAAGGGGAAAAGACGGTTAGCGAGTAGTTTCCCAACTCCTGCTAGGAAGAAGGGGAAAAGACGGTTAGCGAGTCGTTTCCCAACTCCGGCTAGGAAGAAGGGGAAATGGCGGTTAGCGAGTAGTTTCCCAACTCCGGCTATGAAGAAGGGGAAAAGACGGTTAGCGAGTAGTTTCCCAGATCCGGCTAGGAAGAAGGGGAAAAGACGGCTAGCGAGTAGTTTCCCAGATCCGGCTAGGAAGAAGGGGAAAAGACGGCTAGCGAGTAGTTTCCCAGCTCCGGCTAGGAAGAAGGGGAAAAGACGGTTAGCGAGTAGTTTCCCAGCTCCGGCTAGGAAGAAGGGGAAAAGACGGCTAGCGAGTAGTTTCCCAGCTCCGGCTAGGATGAAGGGGAAAAGACGGTTAGCGAGTAGTTCCCCAGCTCCGGCTAGGAAGAAGGGGAAAAGATGGCTAGCGAGTAGTTTCCCAGCTCCGGCTAGGAAGAAGGGGAAAAGACGGTTAGTGAGTAGTTTCCCAACTCCTGCTAGGAAGAAGGGGAAAAGACGGCTAGCGAGTAGTTTCCCAGCTCCGGCTAGGAAGAAGGGGAAAAGACGGCTAGCGAGTAGTTTCCCAGATCCGGCTAGGAAGAAGGGGAAAAGACGGCTAGCGAGTAGTTCCCCAGCTCCGGCTAGGAAGAAGGGGAAAAGACGTCTAGCGAGTAGTTTCCGAACTCCGGCTAGGAAGAAGGGGAAAAGACGGTTAGCGAGTAGTTTCCCAGATCCGGCTAGGAAGAAGGGGAAAAGACGGCTAGCGAGTAGTTTCCCATCTCCGGCTAGGAAGAAGGGGAAAAGACGGCTAGCGAGTAGTTTCCCAGCTCCGGCTAGGAAGAAGGGGAAAAGACGGCTAGCGAGTAGTTTCCCAGCTCCGGCTAGGTAGAAGGGGAAAATACGGCTAGCGAGTAGTTTCCCAGCTCCGGCTAGGAAGAAGGGGAAAAGACGGCTAGCGAGTAGTTTCCCAGCTCCGGCTAGGAAGAAGGGGAAAAGACGGCTAGCGAGTAGTTTCCCAGCTCCGGCTAGGTAGAAGGGGAAAAGACGGCTAGCGAGTAGTTTCCCAGCTCCGGCTAGGATGAAGGGGAAAAGACGGTTAGCGAGTAGTTTCCCAGCTCCGGCTAGGATGAAGGGGAAAAGACGGTTAGCGAGTAGTTCTCCAGCTCCGGCTAGGAAGAAGGGGAAAAGATGGCTAGCGAGTAGTTTCCCAGCTCCGGCTAGGAAGAAGGGGAAAAGACGGTTAGTGAGTAGTTTCCCAACTCCTGCTAGGAAGAAGGGGAAAAGACGGCTAGCGAGTAGTTTCCCAGCTCCGGCTAGGAAGAAGGGGAAAAGACGGCTAGCGAGTAGTTTCCCAGATCCGGCTAGGAAGAAGGGGAAAAGACGGCCAGCGAGTAGTTTCCCAGCTCCGGCTAGGAAGAAGGGGAAAAGACGGCTAGCGAGTAGTTTCCCAGTTCCGGCTAGGAAGAAGGGGAAAAGACGGCTTGCGAGTAGTTTCCCAGATCCGGCTAGGAAGAAGGGGAAAAGACGGCTAGCGAGTAGTTTCCCAGCTCCGGCTAGGAAGAAGGGGAAAAGACGGCTAGCGAGTAGTTTCCCAGCTCCGGCTAGGAAGAACGGGAAAAGACGGCTAGCGAGTAGTTTCCCAGCTCCGGCTAGGAAGAAGGGGAAAAGACGGCTAGCGAGTAGTTTCCCAGATCCGGCTAGGAAGAAGGGGAAAAGACGGCCAGCGAGTAGTTTCCCAGCTCCGGCTAGGAAGAAGGGGAAAAGACGGCTAGCGAGTAGTTTCCCAGTTCCGGCTAGGAAGAAGGGGAAAAGACGGCTTGCGAGTAGTTTCCCAGATCCGGCTAGGAAGAAGGGGAAAAGACGGCTAGCGAGTAGTTTCCCAGCTCTGGCTAGGAAGAAGGGGAAAAGACGGCTAGCGAGTAGTTTCCCAGCTCCGGCTAGGTAGAAGGGGAAAATACGGCTAGCGAGTAGTTTCCCAGCTCCGGCTAGGAAGAAGGGGAAAAGACGGCTAGCGAGTAGTTTCCCAGCTCCGGCTAGGAAGAAGGGGAAAAGACGGCTAGCGAGTAGTTTCCCAGCTCCGGCTAGGTAGAAGGGGAAAAGACGGCTAGCGAGTAGTTTCCCAGCTCCGGCTAGGATGAAGGGGAAAAGACGGTTAGCGAGTAGTTTCCCAGCTCCGGCTAGGATGAAGGGGAAAAGACGGTTAGCGAGTAGTTCCCCAGCTCCGGCTAGGAAGAAGGGGAAAAGATGGCTAGCGAGTAGTTTCCCAGCTCCGGCTAGGAAGAAGGGGAAAAGACGGTTAGTGAGTAGTTTCCCAACTCCTGCTAGGAAGAAGGGGAAAAGACGGCTAGCGAGTAGTTTCCCAGCTCCGGCTAGGAAGAAGGGGAAAAGACGGCTAGCGAGTAGTTTCCCAGATCCGGCTAGGAAGAAGGGGAAAAGACGGCCAGCGAGTAGTTTCCCAGCTCCGGCTAGGAAGAAGGGGAAAAGACGGCTAGCGAGTAGTTTCCCAGTTCCGGCTAGGAAGAAGGGGAAAAGACGGCTTGCGAGTAGTTTCCCAGATCCGGCTAGGAAGAAGGGGAAAAGACGGCTAGCGAGTAGTTTCCCAGCTCCGGCTAGGAAGAAGGGGAAAAGACGGCTAGCGAGTAGTTTCCCAGCTCCGGCTAGGAAGAAGGGGAAAAGACGGTTAGCGAGTAGTTCCCCAGCTCCGGCTAGGAAGAAGGGGAAAAGACGGCTAGCGGGTAGTTTCCCAGCTCCAATTAGGAAGAAGGGGAAAGACGGCTAGCGAGTAGTTTCCCAGCTCCGGCTAGGAAGAAGGGGAAAAGACGGTTAGCGAGTAGTTTCCCAACTCCGGCTAGGAAGAAGGGGAAAAGACGGTTAGCGAGTAGTTTCCCAACTCCTGCTAGGAAGAAGGGGAAAAGACGGTTAGCGAGTCGTTTCCCAACTCCGGCTAGGAAGAAGGGGAAATGGCGGTTAGCGAGTAGTTTCCCAACTCCGGCTATGAAGAAGGGGAAAAGACGGTTAGCGAGTAGTTTCCCAGATCCGGCTAGGAAGAAGGGGAAAAGACGGCTAGCGAGTAGTTTCCCAGATCCGGCTAGGAAGAAGGGGAAAAGACGGCTAGCGAGTAGTTTCCCAGCTCCGGCTAGGAAGAAGGGGAAAAGACGGTTAGCGAGTAGTTTCGCAACTCCTGCTAGGAAGAAGGGGAATAGACGGCTAGTGAGTAGTTTAGCAACTCCTGCTAGGAAGAAGGGGAATAGACGGCTAGTGAGTAGTTTCCCAGCTCCGGCTAGGAAGAAGGGGAAAAGACGGCTAGCGAGTAGTTGCCCAGCTCCGGCTAGGAAGAAGGGGAAAAGACTGTTAGCGAGTAGTTTCCCAGATCCGGCTAAGTAGAAGGGGAAAAGACGGCTAGCGAGTAGTTTCCCAGCTCCGGCTAGGAAGAAGGGGAAAAGACGGCTAGCGAGTAGTTTCCCAGCTCCGGCTAGGTAGAAGGGGAAAAGACGGCTAGCGAGTAGTTTCCCAGCTCCGGCTAGGATGAAGGGGAAAAGACGGTTAGCGAGTAGTTTCCCAGCTCCGGCTAGGATGAAGGGGAAAAGACGGTTAGCGAGTAGTTCCCCAGCTCCGGCTAGGAAGAAGGGGAAAAGATGGCTAGCGAGTAGTTTCCCAGCTCCGGCTAGGAAGAAGGGGAAAAGACGGTTAGTGAGTAGTTTCCCAACTCCTGCTAGGAAGAAGGGGAAAAGACGGCTAGCGAGTAGTTTCCCAGCTCCGGCTAGGAAGAAGGGGAAAAGACGGCTAGCGAGTAGTTTCCCAGATCCGGCTAGGAAGAAGGAGAAAAGACGGCGAGCGAGTAGTTTCCCAGCTCCGGCTAGGAAGAAGGGGAAAAGACGGCTAGCGAGTAGTTTCCCAGTTCCGGCTAGGAAGAAGGGGAAAAGACGGCTTGCGAGTAGTTTCCCAGATCCGGCTAGGAAGAAGGGGAAAAGACGGCTAGCGAGTAGTTTCCCAGCTCCGGCTAGGAAGAAGGGGAAAAGACGGCTAGCGAGTAGTTTCCCAGCTCCGGCTAGGAAGAAGGGGAAAAGACGGCTAGCGAGTAGTTTCCCAGCTCCGGCTAGGAAGAAGGGGAAAAGACGGCTAGCGAGTAGTTTCCCAGATCCGGCTAGGAAGAAGGGGAAAAGACGGCCAGCGAGTAGTTTCCCAGCTCCGGCTAGGAAGAAGGGGAAAAGACGGCTAGCGAGTAGTTTCCCAGTTCCGGCTAGGAAGAAGGGGAAAAGACGGCTTGCGAGTAGTTTCCCAGATCCGGCTAGGAAGAAGGGGAAAAGACGGCTAGCGAGTAGTTTCCCAGATCCGGCTAGGAAGAAGGGGAAAAGACGGCTAGCGAGTAGTTTCCCAGCTCCGGCTAGGAAGAAGGGGAAAAGACGGCTAGCGAGTAGTTTCCCAGCTCCGGCTAGGTAGAAGGGGAAAATACGGCTAGCGAGTAGTTTCCCAGCTCCGGCTAGGAAGAAGGGGAAAAGACGGCTAGCGAGTAGTTTCCCAGCTCCGGCTAGGAAGAAGGGGAAAAGACGGCTAGCGAGTAGTTTCCCAGCTCCGGCTAGGTAGAAGGGGAAAAGACGGCTAGCGAGTAGTTTCCCAGCTCCGGCTAGGATGAAGGGGAAAAGACGGTTAGCGAGTAGTTTCCCAGCTCCGGCTAGGATGAAGGGGAAAAGACGGTTAGCGAGTAGTTCCCCAGCTCCGGCTAGGAAGAAGGGGAAAAGATGGCTAGCGAGTAGTTTCCCAGCTCCGGCTAGGAAGAAGGGGAAAAGACGGTTAGTGAGTAGTTTCCCAACTCCTGCTAGGAAGAAGGGGAAAAGACGGCTAGCGAGTAGTTTCCCAGCTCCGGCTAGGAAGAAGGGGAAAAGACGGCTAGCGAGTAGTTTCCCAGATCCGGCTAGGAAGAAGGGGAAAAGACGGCCAGCGAGTAGTTTCCCAGCTCCGGCTAGGAAGAAGGGGAAAAGACGGCTAGCGAGTAGTTTCCCAGTTCCGGCTAGGAAGAAGGGGAAAAGACGGCTTGCGAGTAGTTTCCCAGATCCGGCTAGGAAGAAAGGGAAAAGACGGCCAGCGAGTAGTTTCCCAGCTCCGGCTAGGAAGAAGGGGAAAAGACGGCTAGCGAGTAGTTTCCCAGCTCCGGCTAGGAAGAAGGGGAAAAGACGGTTAGCGAGTAGTTCCCCAGCTCCGGCTAGGAAGAAGGGGAAAAGACGGCTAGCGGGTAGTTTCCCAGCTCCAATTAGGAAGAAGGGGAAAGACGGCTAGCGAGTAGTTTCCCAGCTCCGGCTAGGAAGAAGGGGAAAAGACGGTTAGCGAGTAGTTTCCCAACTCCGGCTAGGAAGAAGGGGAAAAGACGGTTAGCGAGTAGTTTCCCAACTCCTGCTAGGAAGAAGGGGAAAAGACGGTTAGCGAGTCGTTTCCCAACTCCGGCTAGGAAGAAGGGGAAATGGCGGTTAGCGAGTAGTTTCCCAACTCCGGCTAGGATGAAGGGGAAAAGACGGTTAGCGAGTAGTTTCCCAGCTCCGGCTAAGTAGAAGGGGAAAAGATGGTTAGCGAGTTGTTTCCCAGCTCCGGCTAGGAAGAAGGGAAAAAAACGGCTAGCAAGTAGTTTCCCAGCTCCGGCTACGAAGAAGGGGAAAAGACGGCTAGCGAGTAGTTTCCCAGCTCCGGCTAGGAAGAAGGGGAAAAGACGGTTAGCGAGTAGTTTCCCAGATCCGGCTAGGAAGAAGGGGAAAAGACGGCTAGCGAGTAGTTTCCCAGCTCCGGCTAGGAAGAAGGGGAAAAGACGGCTAGCGAGTAGTTTCCCAGATCCGGCTAGGAAGAAGGGGAAAAGACGGCTAGCGAGTAGTTTCCCAGCTCCGGCTAGGAAGAAGGGGAAAAGACGGTTAGCGAGTAGTTTCGCAACTCCTGCTAGGAAGAAGGGGAATAGACGGCTAGTGAGTAGTTTCGCAACTCCTGCTAGGAAGAAGGGGAATAGACGGCTAGTGAGTAGTTTCCCAGCTCCGGCTAAAAAGAAGGGGAAAAGACGGCTAGCGAGTAGTTGCCCAGCTCCGGCTAGGAAGAAGGGGAAAAGACTGTTAGCGAGTAGTTTCCCAGATCCGGCTAAGTAGAAGGGGAAAAGATGGTTAGCGAGTTGTTTCCCAGCTCCGGCTAGGAAGAAGGGGAAAAAACGGCTAGCAAGTAGTTTCCCAGCTCCGGCTACGAAGAAGGGGAAAAGACGGCTAGCGAGTAGTTTCCCAGCTCCGGCTAGGAAGAAGGGGAAAAGACGGTTAGCGAGTAGTTTCCCAGATCCGGCTAGGAAGAAGGGGAAAAGACGGCTAGCGAGTAGTTTCCCAGCTCCGGCTAGGAAGAAGGGTAAAAGACGGCTAGCGAGTAGTTTCCCAACTCCGGCTAGGAAGAAGGGTAAAAGACGGTTAGCGAGTAGTTTCGCAGCTCCGGCTAGGAAGAAGGGGAAAAGACGGCTAGCGAGTAGTTTCCCAGCTCCGGCTAGGATGAAGGGGAAAAGACGGTTAGCGAGTAGTTTCCCAGCTCCGGCTAGGATGAAGGGGAAAAGACGGTTAGCGAGTAGTTCCCCAGCTCCGGCTAGGAAGAAGGGGAAAAGATGGCTAGCGAGTAGTTTCCCAGCTCCGGCTAGGAAGAAGGGGAAAAGACGGTTAGTGAGTAGTTTCCCAACTCCTGCTAGGAAGAAGGGGAAAAGACGGCTAGCGAGTAGTTTCCCAGCTCCGGCTAGGAAGAAGGGGAAAAGACGGCTAGCGAGTAGTTTCCCAGATCCGGCTAGGAAGAAGGGGAAAAGACGGCCAGCGAGTAGTTTCCCAGCTCCGGCTAGGAAGAAGGGGAAAAGACGGCTAGCGAGTAGTTTCGCAGTTCCGGCTAGGAAGAAGGGGAAAAGACGGCTTGCGAGTAGTTTCCCAGATCCGGCTAGGAAGAAGGGGAAAAGACGGCTAGCGAGTAGTTTCCCAGCTCCGGCTAGGAAGAAGGGGAAAAGACGGCTAGCGAGTAGTTTCCCAGCTCCAGCTAGGAAGAAGGGGAAAAGACGGTTAGCGAGTAGTTCCCCAGCTCCGGCTAGGAAGAAGGGGAAAAGACGGCTAGCGAGTAGTTTCCCAGCTCCGGCTAGGAAGAAGGGGAAAAGACGGCTAGCGAGTAGTTTCCCAGCTCCGGCTAGGAAGAAGGGGAAAAGACGGCTAGCGAGTAGTTTCCCAGCTCCGGCTAGGTAGAAGGGGAAAATACGGCTAGCGAGTAGTTTCCCAGCTCCGGCTAGGAAGAAGGGGAAAAGACGGCTAGCGAGTAGTTTCCCAGCTCCGGCTAGGAAGAAGGGGAAAAGATGGCTAGCGAGTAGTTTCCCAGCTCCGGCTAGGAAGAAGGGGAAAAGACGGTTAGTGAGTAGTTTCCCAACTCCTGCTAGGAAGAAGGGGAAAAGACGGCTAGCGAGTAGTTTCCCAGCTCCGGCTAGGAAGAAGGGGAAAAGACGGCTAGCGAGTAGTTTCCCAGATCCGGCTAGGAAGAAGGGGAAAAGACGGCCAGCGAGTAGTTTCCCAGCTCCGGCTAGGAAGAAGGGGAAAAGACGGCTAGCGAGTAGTTTCGCAGTTCCGGCTAGGAAGAAGGGGAAAAGACGGCTTGCGAGTAGTTTCCCAGATCCGGCTAGGAAGAAGGGGAAAAGACGGCTAGCGAGTAGTTTCCCAGCTCCGGCTAGGAAGAAGGGGAAAAGACGGCTAGCGAGTAGTTTCCCAGCTCCAGCTAGGAAGAAGGGGAAAAGACGGTTAGCGAGTAGTTCCCCAGCTCCGGCTAGGAAGAAGGGGGAAAGATGGCTAGCGAGTAGTTTCCCAGCTCCGGCTAGGAAGAAGGGGAAAAGACGGTTAGTGAGTAGTTTCCCAACTCCTGCTAGGAAGAAGGGGAAAAGACGGCTAGCGAGTAGTTTCCCAGCTCCGGCTAGGAAGAAGGGGAAAAGACGGCTAGCGAGTAGTTTCCCAGATCCGGCTAGGAAGAAGGGGAAAAGACGGCCAGCGAGTAGTTTCCCAGCTCCGGCTAGGAAGAAGGGGAAAAGACGGCTAGCGAGTAGTTTCCCAGTTCCGGCTAGGAAGAAGGGGAAAAGACGGCTTGCGAGTAGTTTCCCAGATCCGGCTAGGAAGAAGGGGAAAAGACGGCTAGCGAGTAGTTTCCCAGCTCCGGCTAGGAAGAAGGGGAAAAGACGGCTAGCAAGTAGTTTCCCAGCTCGGGCTAGGAAGAAGGGGAAAAGACGGTTAGCGAGTAGTTCCCCAGCTCCGGCTAGGAAGAAGGGGAAAAGACGGCTAGCGAGTAGTTTCCCAGCTCCGGCTAGGAAGAAGGGGAAAAGACGGCTAGCGAGTAGTTTCCCAGCTCCGGCTAGGAAGAAGGGGAAAAGACGGCTAGCGAGTAGTTTCCCAGCTCCGGCTAGGTAGAAGGGGAAAATACGGCTAGCGAGTAGTTTCCCAGCTCCGGCTAGGAAGAAGGGGAAAAGACGGCTAGCGAGTAGTTTCCCAGCTCCGGCTAGGAAGAAGGGGAAAAGACGGCTAGCGAGTAGTTTCCCAGCTCCGGCTAGGTAGAAGGGGAAAATACGGCTAGCGAGTAGTTTCCCAGCTCCGGCTAGGAAGAAGGGGAAAAGACGGCTAGCGAGTATTTTTCCAGCTCCGGCTAGGAAGAAGGGGAAAAGACGGCTAGCGAGTAGTTTCCCAGCTCCGGCTAGGAAGAAGGGGAAAAGACGGCTAGCGAGTAGTTTCCCAGCTCCGGCTAGGAAGAAAGGGAAAAGACGGTTAGCGAGTAGTTTCCCTACTCCTGCTAGGAAGAAGGGGAAAAGACGGTTAGCGAGTAGTTTCCCAACTACTGCTAGGAAGAAGGGGAATAGACGGCTAGTGAGTAGTTTCCCAACTCTTGCTAGGAAGAAGGGGAAAAGACGGCTAGCAAGTAGTTTCCCAACTCCGGCTAGGAAGAAGGGGAAAAGACGGTTAGCGAGTAGTTTCCCAGCTCCGGCTAGGAAGAAGGGGAAAAGACGGCTTGCGAGTAGTTTCCCAGCTCCAGCTAGTAAGAAGGGGAAAAGACGGTTAGCGAGTAGTTTCCCAATTCCGGCTAGGAAGAAGGGGAAAAGACGGTTAGCGAGTAGTTTCCCAGATCCGGCTAGGAAGAAGGGGAAAAGACGGTTAGCGAGTAGTTTCCCAGATCCGGCTAGGAAGAAGGGGAAAAGACGGCTAGCGAGTGGTTTCCCAGCTCCGGCTAGGAAGAAGGGGAAAAGACGGCTAGCGAGTAGTTTCCCAGCTCCGGCTAGGAAGAAGGGGAAAAGACGGCTAGCGAGTAGTTTCCCAGCTCCGGCTAGGAAGAAGGGGAAAAGACGGTTAGCGAGTAGTTTCCCAACTCCGGCTAGGAAGAAGGGGAAAAGACGGTTAGCGAGTAGTTTCCCAGATCCGGCTAGGAAGAAGGGGAAAAGACGGCTAGCGAGTAGTTTCCCAGATCCGGCTAGGAAGAAGGGGAAAAGACGGCTAGCGAGTAGTTGCCCAGCTCCGGCTAGGAAGAAGGGGAAAAGACTGTTAGCGAGTAGTTTCCCAGATCCGGCTAGGAAGAAGGGGAAAAGACGGTTAGCGAGTAGTTCCCCAGCTCCGGCTAGGAAGAAGGGGAAAAGACGGTTAGCGAGTAGTTTCCCAGCTCCGGCTAGGAAGAAGGGGAAAAGACGGTTAGCGAGTAGTTCCCCAGCTCCGGCTAGGAAGAAGGGGAACAGACGGTTAGCGAGTAGTTTTACAGATCCGGCTAGGAAGAAGGGGAAAAGACGGCTAGCGAGTAGTTTCCCAGATCCGGCTAGGAAGAAGGGGAAAAGACGGCTAGCGAGTAGTTTCCCAGATCCGGCTAGGAAGAAGGGGAAAAGACGGCCAGCGAGTAGTTTCCCAGCTCCGGCTAGGAAAAAGGGGAAAAGACGGCTAGCGAGTAGTTTCCCAGCTCCGGCTAGGAAGAAAGGGAAAAGACGGTTAGCGAGTAGTTTCCCAACTCCTGCTAGGAAGAAGGGGAATAGACGGCTAGCGAGTAGTTTCCCAACTCCTGCTAGGAAGAAGGGGAAAAGACGGCTAGCGGGTAGTTTCCCAGCTCCAATTAGGAAGAAGGGGAAAGACGGCTAGCGAGTAGTTTCCCAGCTCCGGCTAGGAAGAAGGGGAAAAGACGGTTAGCGAGTAGTTTCCCAACTCCGGCTAGGAAGAAGGGGAAAAGACGGTTAGCGAGTAGTTTCCCAACTCCTGCTAGGAAGAAGGGGAAAAGACGGTTAGCGAGTCGTTTCCCAACTCCGGCTAGGAAGAAGGGGAAATGGCGGTTAGCGAGTAGTTTCCCAACTCCGGCTATGAAGAAGGGGAAAAGACGGTTAGCGAGTAGTTTCCCAGATCCGGCTAGGAAGAAGGGGAAAAGACGGCTAGCGAGTAGTTTCCCAGATCCGGCTAGGAAGAAGGGGAAAAGACGGCTAGCGAGTAGTTTCCCAGCTCCGGCTAGGAAGAAGGGGAAAAGACGGCTAGCGAGTAGTTTCCCAGCTCCGGCTAGGAAGAAAGGGAAAAGACGGTTAGCGAGTAGTTTCCCTACTCCTGCTAGGAAGAAGGGGAAAAGACGGTTAGCGAGTAGTTTCCCTACTCCTGCTAGGAAGAAGGGGAAAAGACGGTTAGCGAGTAGTTTCGCAACTCCTGCTAGGAAGAAGGGGAATAGACGGCTAGTGAGTAGTTTCGCAACTCCTGCTAGGAAGAAGGGGAATAGACGGCTAGTGAGTAGTTTCCCAGCTCCGGCTAGGAAGAAGGGGAAAAGACGGCTAGCGAGTAGTTGCCCAGCTCCGGCTAGGAAGAAGGGGAAAAGACTGTTAGCGAGTAGTTTCCCAGATCCGGCTAAGTAGAAGGGGAAAAGATGGTTAGCGAGTTGTTTCCCAGCTCCGGCTAGGAAGAAGGGGAAAAAACGGCTAGCAAGTAGTTTCCCAGCTCCGGCTACGAAGAAGGGGAAAAGACGGCTAGCGAGTAGTTTCCCAGCTCCGGCTAGGAAGAAGGGGAAAAGACGGTTAGCGAGTAGTTTCCCAGATCCGGCTAGGAAGAAGGAGAAAAGACGGCTAGCGAGTAGTTTCCCAGCTCCGGCTAGGAAGAAGGGGAAAAGACGGCTAGCGAGTAGTTTCCCAGATCCGGCTAGGAAGAAGGGGAAAAGACGGCCAGCGAGTAGTTTCCCAGCTCCGGCTAGGAAGAAGGGGAAAAGACGGCTAGCGAGTAGTTTCCCAGTTCCGGCTAGGAAGAAGGGGAAAAGACGGCTTGCGAGTAGTTTCCCAGATCCGGCTAGGAAGAAGGGGAAAAGACGGCTAGCGAGTAGTTTCCCAGCTCCGGCTAGGAAGAAGGGGAAAAGACGGCTAGCGAGTAGTTTCCCAGCTCCGGCTAGGAAGAAGGGGAAAAGACGGTTAGCGAGTAGTTCCCCAGCTCCGGCTAGGAAGAAGGGGAAAAGACGGCTAGCGAGTAGTTTCCCAGCTCCGGCTAGGAAGAAGGGGAAAAGACGGTTAGCGAGTAGTTTCCCAACTCCGGCTAGGAAGAAGGGGAAAAGACGGTTAGCGAGTAGTTTCCCAACTCCTGCTAGGAAGAAGGGGAAAAACGGTTAGCGAGTCGTTTCCCAACTCCGGCTAGGAAGAAGGGGAAATGGCGGTTAGCGAGTAGTTTCCCAACTCCGGCTATGAAGAAGGGGAAAAGACGGTTAGCGAGTAGTTTCCCAGATCCGGCTAGGAAGAAGGGGAAAAGACGGCTAGCGAGTAGTTTCCCAGATCCGGCTAGGAAGAAGGGGAAAAGACGGCTAGCGAGAAGTTTCCCAGCTCCGGCTAGGAAGAAGGGGAAAAGACGGCTAGCGAGTAGTTTCCCAACTCCGGCTAGGAAGAAGGGGAAAAGACGGTTAGCGAGTAGTTTCCCAGCTCCGGCTAGGAAGAAGGGGAAAAGACGGCTAGCGAGTAGTTTCCCAGCTCCGGCTAGGATGAAGGGGAAAAGACGGTTAGCGAGTAGTTCCCCAGCTCCGGCTAGGAAGAAGGGGAAAAGATGGCTAGCGAGTAGTTTCCCAGCTCCGGCTAGGAAGAAGGGGAAAAGACGGTTAGGGAGTAGTTTCCCAACTCCTGCTAGGAAGAAGGGGAAAAGACGGCTAGCGAGTAGTTTCCCAGCTCCGGCTAGGAAGAAGGGGAAAAGACGGCTAGCGAGTAGTTTCCCAGATCCGGCTAGGAAGAAGGGGAAAAGACGGCTAGCGAGTAGTTCCCCAGCTCCGGCTAGGAAGAAGGGGAAAAGACGTCTAGCGAGTAGTTTCCGAACTCCGGCTAGGAAGAAGGGGAAAAGACGGTTAGCGAGTAGTTTCCCAGATCCGGCTAGGAAGAAGGGGAAAAGACGGCTAGCGAGTAGTTTCCCATCTCCGGCTAGGAAGAAGGGGAAAAGACGGCTAGCGAGTAGTTTCCCAGCTCCGGCTAGGAAGAAGGGGAAAAGACGGCTAGCGAGTAGTTTCCCAGCTCCGGCTAGGTAGAAGGGGAAAATACGGCTAGCGAGTAGTTTCCCAGCTCCGGCTAGGAAGAAGGGGAAAAGACGGCTAGCGAGTAGTTTCCCAGCTCCGGCTAGGAAGAAGGGGAAAAGACGGCTAGCGAGTAGTTTCCCAGCTCCGGCTAGGTAGAAGGGGAAAAGACGGCTAGCGAGTAGTTTCCCAGCTCCGGCTAGGATGAAGGGGAAAAGACGGTTAGCGAGTAGTTTCCCAGCTCCGGCTAGGATGAAGGGGAAAAGACGGTTAGCGAGTAGTTCCCCAGCTCCGGCTAGGAAGAAGGGGAAAAGATGGCTAGCGAGTAGTTTCCCAGCTCCGGCTAGGAAGAAGGGGAAAAGACGGTTAGTGAGTAGTTTCCCAACTCCTGCTAGGAAGAAGGGGAAAAGACGGCTAGCGAGTAGTTTCCCAGCTCCGGCTAGGAAGAAGGGGAAAAGACGGCTAGCGAGTAGTTTCCCAGATCCGGCTAGGAAGAAGGGGAAAAGACGGCCAGCGAGTAGTTTCCCAGCTCCGGCTAGGAAGAAGGGGAAAAGACGGCTAGCGAGTAGTTTCCCAGTTCCGGCTAGGAAGAAGGGGAAAAGACGGCTTGCGAGTAGTTTCCCAGATCCGGCTAGGAAGTAGGGGAAAAGACGGCTAGCGAGTAGTTTCCCAGCTCCGGCTAGGAAGAAGGGGAAAAGACGGCTAGCGAGTAGTTTCCCAGCTCCGGCTAGGAAGAAGGGGAAAAGACGGCTAGCGAGTAGTTTCCCAGCTTCGGCTAGGAAGAAGGGGAAAAGACGGCTAGCGAGTAGTTTCCCAGATCCGGCTAGGAAGAAGGGGAAAAGACGGCCAGCGAGTAGTTTCCCAGCTCCGGCTAGGAAGAAGGGGAAAAGACGGCTAGCGAGTAGTTTCCCAGTTCCGGCTAGGAAGAAGAGGAAAAGACGGCTTGCGAGTAGTTTCCCAGATCCGGCTAGGAAGAAGGGGAAAAGACGGCTAGCGAGTAGTTTCCCAGCTCCGGCTAGGAAGAAGGGGAAAAGACGGCTAGCGAGTAGTTTCCCAGCTCCGGCTAGGTAGAAGGGGAAAATACGGCTAGCGAGTAGTTTCCCAGCTCCGGCTAGGAAGAAGGGGAAAAGACGGCTAGCGAGTAGTTTCCCAGCTCCGGCTAGGAAGAAGGGTAAAAGACGGCTAGCGAGTAGTTTCCCAGCTCCGGCTAGGTAGAAGGGGAAAAGACGGCTAGCGAGTAGTTTCCCAGCTCCGGCTAGGATGAAGGGGAAAAGACGGTTAGCGAGTAGTTTCCCAGCTCCGGCTAGGATGAAGGGGAAAAGACGGTTAGCGAGTAGTTCCCCAGCTCCGGCTAGGAAGAAGGGGAAAAGATGGCTAGCGAGTAGTTTCCCAGCTCCGGCTAGGAAGAAGGGGAAAAGACGGTTAGTGAGTAGTTTCCCAACTCCTGCTAGGAAGAAGGGGAAAAGACGGCTAGCGAGTAGTTTCCCAGCTCCGGCTAGGAAGAAGGGGAAAAGACGGCTAGCGAGTAGTTTCCCAGATCCGGCTAGGAAGAAGGGGAAAAGACGGCCAGCGAGTAGTTTCCCAGCTCCGGCTAGGAAGAAGGGGAAAAGACGGCTAGCGAGTAGTTTCCCAGTTCCGGCTAGGAAGAAGGGGAAAAGACGGCTTGCGAGTAGTTTCCCAGATCCGGCTAGGAAGAAGGGGAAAAGACGGCTAGCGAGTAGTTTCCCAGCTCCGGCTAGGAAGAAGGGGAAAAGACGGCTAGCGAGTAGTTTCCCAGCTCCGGCTAGGAAGAAGGGGAAAAGACGGTTAGCGAGTAGTTCCCCAGCTCCGGCTAGGAAGAAGGGGAAAAGACGGCTAGCGGGTAGTTTCCCAGCTCCAATTAGGAAGAAGGGGAAAGACGGCTAGCGAGTAGTTTCCCAGCTCCGGCTAGGTAGAAGGGGAAAAGACGGCTAGCGAGTAGTTTCCCAGCTCCGGCTAGGATGAAGGGGAAAAGACGGTTAGCGAGTAGTTTCCCAGCTCCGGCTAGGATGAAGGGGAAAAGACGGTTAGCGAGTAGTTCCCCAGCTCCGGCTAGGAAGAAGGGGGAAAGATGGCTAGCGAGTAGTTTCCCAGCTCCGGCTAGGAAGAAGGGGAAAAGACGGTTAGTGAGTAGTTTCCCAACTCCTGCTAGGAAGAAGGGGAAAAGACGGCTAGCGAGTAGTTTCCCAGCTCCGGCTAGGAAGAAGGGGAAAAGACGGCTAGCGAGTAGTTTCCCAGATCCGGCTAGGAAGAAGGGGAAAAGACGGCCAGCGAGTAGTTTCCCAGCTCCGGCTAGGAAGAAGGGGAAAAGACGGCTAGCGAGTAGTTTCCCAGTTCCGGCTAGGAAGAAGGGGAAAAGACGGCTTGCGAGTAGTTTCCCAGATCCGGCTAGGAAGAAGGGGAAAAGACGGCTAGCGAGTAGTTTCCCAGCTCCGGCTAGGAAGAAGGGGAAAAGACGGCTAGCAAGTAGTTTCCCAGCTCCGGCTAGGAAGAAGGGGAAAAGACGGTTAGCGAGTAGTTCCCCAGCTCCGGCTAGGAAGAAGGGGAAAAGACGGCTAGCGAGTAGTTTCCCAGCTCCGGCTAGGAAGAAGGGGAAAAGACGGCTAGCGAGTAGTTTCCCAGCTCCGGCTAGGAAGAAGGGGAAAAGACGGCTAGCGAGTAGTTTCCCAGCTCCGGCTAGGTAGAAGGGGAAAATACGGCTAGCGAGTAGTTTCCCAGCTCCGGCTAGGAAGAAGGGGAAAAGACGGCTAGCGAGTAGTTTCCCAGCTCCGGCTAGGAAGAAGGGGAAAAGACGGCTAGCGAGTAGTTTCCCAGCTCCGGCTAGGTAGAAGGGGAAAATACGGCTAGCGAGTAGTTTCCCAGCTCCGGCTAGGAAGAAGGGGAAAAGACGGCTAGCGAGTATTTTTCCAGCTCCGGCTAGGAAGAAGGGGAAAAGACGGCTAGCGAGTAGTTTCCCAGCTCCGGCTAGGAAGAAGGGGAAAAGACGGCTAGCGAGTAGTTTCCCAGCTCCGGCTAGGAAGAAAGGGAAAAGACGGTTAGCGAGTAGTTTCCCTACTCCTGCTAGGAAGAAGGGGAAAAGACGGTTAGCGAGTAGTTTCCCAACTACTGCTAGGAAGAAGGGGAATAGACGGCTAGTGAGTAGTTTCCCAACTCTTGCTAGGAAGAAGGGGAAAAGACGGCTAGCAAGTAGTTTCCCAACTCCGGCTAGGAAGAAGGGGAAAAGACGGTTAGCGAGTAGTTTCCCAGCTCCGGCTAGGAAGAAGGGGAAAAGACGGCTTGCGAGTAGTTTCCCAGCTCCAGCTAGTAAGAAGGGGAAAAGACGGTTAGCGAGTAGTTTCCCAATTCCGGCTAGGAAGAAGGGGAAAAGACGGTTAGCGAGTAGTTTCCCAGATCCGGCTAGGAAGAAGGGGAAAAGACGGTTAGCGAGTAGTTTCCCAGATCCGGCTAGGAAGAAGGGGAAAAGACGGCTAGCGAGTGGTTTCCCAGCTCCGGCTAGGAAGAAGGGGAAAAGACGGCTAGCGAGTAGTTTCCCAGCTCCGGCTAGGAAGAAGGGGAAAAGACGGCTAGCGAGTAGTTTCCCAGCTCCGGCTAGGAAGAAGGGGAAAAGACGGTTAGCGAGTAGTTTCCCAACTCCGGCTAGGAAGAAGGGGAAAAGACGGTTAGCGAGTAGTTTCCCAGATCCGGCTAGGAAGAAGGGGAAAAGACGGCTAGCGAGTAGTTTCCCAGATCCGGCTAGGAAGAAGGGGAAAAGACGGCTAGCAAGTAGTTGCCCAGCTCCGGCTAGGAAGAAGGGGAAAAGACTGTTAGCGAGTAGTTTCCCAGATCCGGCTAGGAAGAAGGGGAAAAGACGGTTAGCGAGTAGTTCCCCAGCTCCGGCTAGGAAGAAGGGGAAAAGACGGTTAGCGAGTAGTTTCCCAGCTCCGGCTAGGAAGAAGGGGAAAAGACGGTTAGCGAGTAGTTCCCCAGCTCCGGCTAGGAAGAAGGGGAACAGACGGTTAGCGAGTAGTTTTACAGATCCGGCTAGGAAGAAGGGGAAAAGACGGCTAGCGAGTAGTTTCCCAGATCCGGCTAGGAAGAAGGGGAAAAGACGGCTAGCGAGTAGTTTCCCAGATCCGGCTAGGAAGAAGGGGAAAAGACGGCCAGCGAGTAGTTTCCCAGCTCCGGCTAGGAAAAAGGGGAAAAGACGGCTAGCGAGTAGTTTCCCAGCTCCGGCTAGGAAGAAAGGGAAAAGACGGTTAGCGAGTAGTTTCCCAACTCCTGCTAGGAAGAAGGGGAATAGACGGCTAGCGAGTAGTTTCCCAACTCCTGCTAGGAAGAAGGGGAAAAGACGGCTAGCGGGTAGTTTCCCAGCTCCAATTAGGAAGAAGGGGAAAGACGGCTAGCGAGTAGTTTCCCAGCTCCGGCTAGGAAGAAGGGGAAAAGACGGTTAGCGAGTAGTTTCCCAACTCCGGCTAGGAAGAAGGGGAAAAGACGGTTAGCGAGTAGTTTCCCTACTCCTGCTAGGAAGAAGGGGAAAAGACGGTTAGCGAGTAGTTTCGCAACTCCTGCTAGGAAGAAGGGGAATAGACGGCTAGTGAGTAGTTTCGCAACTCCTGCTAGGAAGAAGGGGAATAGACGGCTAGTGAGTAGTTTCCCAGCTCCGGCTAGGAAGAAGGGGAAAAGACGGCTAGCGAGTAGTTGCCCAGCTCCGGCTAGGAAGAAGGGGAAAAGACTGTTAGCGAGTAGTTTCCCAGATCCGGCTAAGTAGAAGGGGAAAAGATGGTTAGCGAGTTGTTTCCCAGCTCCGGCTAGGAAGAAGGGGAAAAAACGGCTAGCAAGTAGTTTCCCAGCTCCGGCTACGAAGAAGGGGAAAAGACGGCTAGCGAGTAGTTTCCCAGCTCCGGCTAGGAAGAAGGGGAAAAGACGGTTAGCGAGTAGTTTCCCAGATCCGGCTAGGAAGAAGGGGAAAAGACGGCTAGCGAGTAGTTTCCCAGCTCCGGCTAGGAAGAAGGGGAAAAGACGGTTAGCGAGTAGTTTCCCAACTCCGGCTAGGAAGAAGGGTAAAAGACGGTTAGCGAGTAGTTTCGCAGCTCCGGCTAGGAAGAAGGGGAAAAAACGGCTAGCGAGTAGTTTCCCAGCTCCGGCTAGGATGAAGGGGAAAAGACGGTTAGCGAGTAGTTTCCCAGCTCCGGCTAGGATGAAGGGGAAAAGACGGTTAGCGAGTAGTTTCCCAGCTCCAACTAGGAAGAAGGGGAAAAGACGGTTAGTGAGTAGTTTCCCAACTCCTGCTAGGAAGAAGGAGAAAAGACGGCTAGCGAGTAGTTTCCCAGCTCCGGCTAGGAAGAAGGGGAAAAGACGGCTAGCGAGTAGTTTCCCAGATCCGGCTAGGAAGAAGGGGAAAAGACGGCCAGCGAGTAGTTTCCCAGCTCCGGCTAGGAAGAAGGGGAAAAGACGGCTAGCGAGTAGTTTCCCAGTTCCGGCTAGGAAGAAGGGGAAAAGACGGCTTGCGAGTAGTTTCCCAGATCCGGCTAGGAAGAAGGGGAAAAGACGGCTAGCGAGTAGTTTCCCAGCTCCGGCTAGGAAGAAGGGGAAAAGACGGCTAGCGAGTAGTTTCCCAGCTCCGGCTAGGAAGAAGGGGAAAAGACGGTTAGCGAGTAGTTCCCCAGCTCCGGCTAGGAAGAAGGGGAAAAGACGGCTAGCGAGTAGTTTCCCAGCTCCGGCTAGGAAGAAGGGGAAAAGACGGTTAGCGAGTAGTTTCCCATCTCCGGCTAGGAAGAAGGGGAAAAGACGGCTAGCGAGTAGTTTCCCAGCTCCGGCTAAGAAGAAGGGGAAAAGACGGCTAGCGAGTAGTTTCCCAGCTCCGGCTAGGTAGAAGGGGAAAATACGGCTAGCGAGTAGTTTCCCAGCTCCGGCTAGGAAGAAGGGGAAAAGACGGCTAGCGAGTAGTTTCCCAGCTCCGGCTAGGAAGAAGGGGAAAAGACGGCTAGCGAGTAGTTTCCCAGCTCCGGCTAGGTAGAAGGGGAAAAGACGGCTAGCGAGTAGTTTCCCAGCTCCGGCTAGGATGAAGGGGAAAAGACGGTTAGCGAGTAGTTTCCCAGCTCCGGCTAGGATGAAGGGGAAAAGACGGTTAGCGAGTAGTTCCCCAGCTCCGGCTAGGAAGAAGGGGAAAAGATGGCTAGCGAGTAGTTTCCCAGCTCCGGCTAGGAAGAAGGGGAAAAGACGGTTAGTGAGTAGTTTCCCAACTCCTGCTAGGAAGAAGGGGAAAAGACGGCTAGCGAGTAGTTTCCCAGCTCCGGCTAGGAAGAAGGGGAAAAGACGGCTAGCGAGTAGTTTCCCAGATCCGGCTAGGAAGAAGGGGAAAAGACGGCCAGCGAGTAGTTTCCCAGCTCCGGCTAGGAAGAAGGGGAAAAGACGGCTAGCGAGTAGTTTCCCAGTTCCGGCTAGGAAGAAGGGGAAAAGACGGCTTGCGAGTAGTTTCCCAGATCCGGCTAGGAAGTAGGGGAAAAGACGGCTAGCGAGTAGTTTCCCAGCTCCGGCTAGGAAGAAGGGGAAAAGACGGCTAGCGAGTAGTTTCCCAGCTCCGGCTAGGAAGAAGGGGAAAAGACGGCTAGCGAGTAGTTTCCCAGCTCCGGCTAGGAAGAAGGGGAAAAGACGGCTAGCGAGTAGTTTCCCAGATCCGGCTAGGAAGAAGGGGAAAAGACGGCCAGCGAGTAGTTTCCCAGTTCCGGCTAGGAAGAAGAGGAAAAGACGGCTTGCGAGTAGTTTCCCAGATCCGGCTAGGAAGAAGGGGAAAAGACGGCTAGCGAGTAGTTTCCCAGCTCCGGCTAGGAAGAAGGGGAAAAGACGGCTAGCGAGTAGTTTCCCAGCTCCGGCTAGGTAGAAGGGGAAAATACGGCTAGCGAGTAGTTTCCCAGCTCCGGCTAGGAAGAAGGGGAAAAGACGGCTAGCGAGTAGTTTCCCAGCTCCGGCTAGGAAGAAGGGTAAAAGACGGCTAGCGAGTAGTTTCCCAGCTCCGGCTAGGTAGAAGGGGAAAAGACGGCTAGCGAGTAGTTTCCCAGCTCCGGCTAGGATGAAGGGGAAAAGACGGTTAGCGAGTAGTTTCCCAGCTCCGGCTAGGATGAAGGGGAAAAGACGGTTAGCGAGTAGTTCCCCAGCTCCGGCTAGGAAGAAGGGGAAAAGATGGCTAGCGAGTAGTTTCCCAGCTCCGGCTAGGAAGAAGGGGAAAAGACGGTTAGTGAGTAGTTTCCCAACTCCTGCTAGGAAGAAGGGGAAAAGACGGCTAGCGAGTAGTTTCCCAGCTCCGGCTAGGAAGAAGGGGAAAAGACGGCTAGCGAGTAGTTTCCCAGATCCGGCTAGGAAGAAGGGGAAAAGACGGCCAGCGAGTAGTTTCCCAGCTCCGGCTAGGAAGAAGGGGAAAAGACGGCTAGCGAGTAGTTTCCCAGTTCCGGCTAGGAAGAAGGGGAAAAGACGGCTTGCGAGTAGTTTCCCAGATCCGGCTAGGAAGAAGGGGAAAAGACGGCTAGCGAGTAGTTTCCCAGCTCCGGCTAGGAAGAAGGGGAAAAGACGGCTAGCGAGTAGTTTCCCAGCTCCGGCTAGGAAGAAGGGGAAAAGACGGTTAGCGAGTAGTTCCCCAGCTCCGGCTAGGAAGAAGGGGAAAAGACGGCTAGCGGGTAGTTTCCCAGCTCCAATTAGGAAGAAGGGGAAAGACGGCTAGCGAGTAGTTTCCCAGCTCCGGCTAGGAAGAAGGGGAAAAGACGGCTAGCGAGTAGTTTCCCAGCTCCGGCTAGGTAGAAGGGGAAAATACGGCTAGCGAGTAGTTTCCCAGCTCCGGCTAGGAAGAAGGGGAAAAGACGGCTAGCGAGTAGTTTCCCAGCTCCGGCTAGGAAGAAGGGGAAAAGACGGCTAGCGAGTAGTTTCCCAGCTCCGGCTAGGTAGAAGGGGAAAATACGGCTAGCGAGTAGTTTCCCAGCTCCGGCTAGGAAGAAGGGGAAAAGACGGCTAGCGAGTATTTTTCCAGCTCCGGCTAGGAAGAAGGGGAAAAGACGGCTAGCGAGTAGTTTCCCAGCTCCGGCTAGGAAGAAGGGGAAAAGACGGCTAGCGAGTAGTTTCCCAGCTCCGGCTAGGAAGAAAGGGAAAAGACGGTTAGCGAGTAGTTTCCCTACTCCTGCTAGGAAGAAGGGGAAAAGACGGTTAGCGAGTAGTTTCCCAACTACTGCTAGGAAGAAGGGGAATAGACGGCTAGTGAGTAGTTTCCCAACTCTTGCTAGGAAGAAGGGGAAAAGACGGCTAGCAAGTAGTTTCCCAACTCCGGCTAGGAAGAAGGGGAAAAGACGGTTAGCGAGTAGTTTCCCAGCTCCGGCTAGGAAGAAGGGGAAAAGACGGCTTGCGAGTAGTTTCCCAGCTCCAGCTAGTAAGAAGGGGAAAAGACGGTTAGCGAGTAGTTTCCCAATTCCGGCTAGGAAGAAGGGGAAAAGACGGTTAGCGAGTAGTTTCCCAGATCCGGCTAGGAAGAAGGGGAAAAGACGGTTAGCGAGTAGTTTCCCAGATCCGGCTAGGAAGAAGGGGAAAAGACGGCTAGCGAGTAGTTTCCCAGCTCCGGCTAGGAAGAAGGGGAAAAGACGGCTAGCGAGTAGTTTCCCAGCTCCGGCTAGGAAGAAGGGGAAAAGACGGCTAGCGAGTAGTTTCCCAGCTCCGGCTAGGAAGAAGGGGAAAAGACGGTTAGCGAGTAGTTTCCCAACTCCGGCTAGGAAGAAGGGGAAAAGACGGTTAGCGAGTAGTTTCCCAGATCCGGCTAGGAAGAAGGGGAAAAGACGGCTAGCGAGTAGTTTCCCAGATCCGGCTAGGAAGAAGGGGAAAAGACGGCTAGCGAGTAGTTGCCCAGCTCCGGCTAGGAAGAAGGGGAAAAGACTGTTAGCGAGTAGTTTCCCAGATCCGGCTAGGAAGAAGGGGAAAAGACGGTTAGCGAGTAGTTCCCCAGCTCCGGCTAGGAAGAAGGGGAAAAGACGGTTAGCGAGTAGTTTCCCAGCTCCGGCTAGGAAGAAGGGGAAAAGACGGTTAGCGAGTAGTTCCCCAGCTCCGGCTAGGAAGAAGGGGAACAGACGGTTAGCGAGTAGTTTTACAGATCCGGCTAGGAAGAAGGGGAAAAGACGGCTAGCGAGTAGTTTCCCAGATCCGGCTAGGAAGAAGGGGAAAAGACGGCTAGCGAGTAGTTTCCCAGATCCGGCTAGGAAGAAGGGGAAAAGACGGCCAGCGAGTAGTTTCCCAGCTCCGGCTAGGAAAAAGGGGAAAAGACGGCTAGCGAGTAGTTTCCCAGCTCCGGCTAGGAAGAAAGGGAAAAGACGGTTAGCGAGTAGTTTCCCAACTCCTGCTAGGAAGAAGGGGAATAGACGGCTAGCGAGTAGTTTCCCAACTCCTGCTAGGAAGAAGGGGAAAAGACGGCTAGCGGGTAGTTTCCCAGCTCCAATTAGGAAGAAGGGGAAAGACGGCTAGCGAGTAGTTTCCCAGCTCCGGCTAGGAAGAAGGGGAAAAGACGGTTAGCGAGTAGTTTCCCAACTCCGGCTAGGAAGAAGGGGAAAAGACGGTTAGCGAGTAGTTTCCCAACTCCTGCTAGGAAGAAGGGGAAAAGACGGTTAGCGAGTCGTTTCCCAACTCCGGCTAGGAAGAAGGGGAAATGGCGGTTAGCGAGTAGTTTCCCAACTCCGGCTATGAAGAAGGGGAAAAGACGGTTAGCGAGTAGTTTCCCAGATCCGGCTAGGAAGAAGGGGAAAAGACGGCTAGCGAGTAGTTTCCCAGATCCGGCTAGGAAGAAGGGGAAAAGACGGCTAGCGAGTAGTTTCCCAGCTCCGGCTAGGAAGAAGGGGAAAAGACGGCTAGCGAGTAGTTTCCCAGCTCCGGCTAGGAAGAAAGGGAAAAGACGGTTAGCGAGTAGTTTCCCTACTCCTGCTAGGAAGAAGGGGAAAAGACGGTTAGCGAGTAGTTTCCCTACTCCTGCTAGGAAGAAGGGGAAAAGACGGTTAGCGAGTAGTTTCGCAACTCCTGCTAGGAAGAAGGGGAATAGACGGCTAGTGAGTAGTTTCGCAACTCCTGCTAGGAAGAAGGGGAATAGACGGCTAGTGAGTAGTTTCCCAGCTCCGGCTAGGAAGAAGGGGAAAAGACGGCTAGCGAGTAGTTGCCCAGCTCCGGCTAGGAAGAAGGGGAAAAGACTGTTAGCGAGTAGTTTCCCAGATCCGGCTAAGTAGAAGGGGAAAAGATGGTTAGCGAGTTGTTTCCCAGCTCCGGCTAGGAAGAAGGGGAAAAAACGGCTAGCAAGTGGTTTCCCAGCTCCGGCTACGAAGAAGGGGAAAAGACGGCTAGCGAGTAGTTTCCCAGCTCCGGCTAGGAAGAAGGGGAAAAGACGGTTAGCGAGTAGTTTCCCAGATCCGGCTAGGAAGAAGGGGAAAAGACGGCTAGCGAGTAGTTTCCCAGCTCCGGCTAGGAAGAAGGGGAAAAGACGGCTAGCGAGTAGTTTCCCAACTCCGGCTAGGAAGAAGGGTAAAAGACGGTTAGCGAGTAGTTTCGCAGCTCCGGCTAGGAAGAAGGGGAAAAAACGGCTAGCGAGTAGTTTCCCAGCTCCGGCTAGGATGAAGGGGAAAAGACGGTTAGCGAGTAGTTTCCCAGCTCCGGCTAGGATGAAGGGGAAAAGACGGTTAGCGAGTAGTTCCCCAGCTCCGGCTAGGAAGAAGGGGAAAAGATGGCTAGCGAGTAGTTTCCCAGCTCCGGCTAGGAAGAAGGGGAAAAGACGGTTAGTGAGTAGTTTCCCAACTCCTGCTAGGAAGAAGGGGAAAAGACGGCTAGCGAGTAGTTTCCCAGCTCCGGCTAGGAAGAAGGGGAAAAGACGGCTAGCGAGTAGTTTCCCAGATCCGGCTAGGAAGAAGGGGAAAAGACGGCCAGCGAGTAGTTTCCCAGCTCCGGCTAGGAAGAAGGGGAAAAGACGGCTAGCGAGTAGTTTCCCAGTTCCGGCTAGGAAGAAGGGGAAAAGACGGCTTGCGAGTAGTTTCCCAGATCCGGCTAGGAAGAAGGGGAAAAGACGGCTAGCGAGTAGTTTCCCAGCTCCGGCTAGGAAGAAGGGGAAAAGACGGCTAGCGAGTAGTTTCCCAGCTCCGGCTAGGAAGAAGGGGAAAAGACGGTTAGCGAGTAGTTCCCCAGCTCCGGCTAGGAAGAAGGGGAAAAGACGGCTAGCGAGTAGTTTCCCAGCTCCGGCTAGGAAGAAGGGGAAAAGACGGTTAGCGAGTAGTTTCCCAACTCCGGCTAGGAAGAAGGGGAAAAGACGGTTAGCGAGTAGTTTCCCAACTCCTGCTAGGAAGAAGGGGAAAAACGGTTAGCGAGTCGTTTCCCAACTCCGGCTAGGAAGAAGGGGAAATGGCGGTTAGCGAGTAGTTTCCCAACTCCGGCTATGAAGAAGGGGAAAAGACGGTTAGCGAGTAGTTTCCCAGATCCGGCTAGGAAGAAGGGGAAAAGACGGCTAGCGAGTAGTTTCCCAGATCCGGCTAGGAAGAAGGGGAAAAGACGGCTAGCGAGAAGTTTCCCAGCTCCGGCTAGGAAGAAGGGGAAAAGACGGCTAGCGAGTAGTTTCCCAACTCCGGCTAGGAAGAAGGGGAAAAGACGGTTAGCGAGTAGTTTCCCAGCTCCGGCTAGGAAGAAGGGGAAAAGACGGCTAGCGAGTAGTTTCCCAGCTCCGGCTAGGATGAAGGGGAAAAGACGGTTAGCGAGTAGTTCCCCAGCTCCGGCTAGGAAGAAGGGGAAAAGATGGCTAGCGAGTAGTTTCCCTTCTCCGGCTAGGAAGAAGGGGAAAAGACGGTTAGGGAGTAGTTTCCCAACTCCTGCTAGGAAGAAGGGGAAAAGACGGCTAGCGAGTAGTTTCCCAGCTCCGGCTAGGAAGAAGGGGAAAAGACGGCTAGCGAGTAGTTTCCCAGATCCGGCTAGGAAGAAGGGGAAAAGACGGCTAGCGAGTAGTTCCCCAGCTCCGGCTAGGAAGAAGGGGAAAAGACGTCTAGCGAGTAGTTTCCGAACTCCGGCTAGGAAGAAGGGGAAAAGACGGTTAGCGAGTAGTTTCCCAGATCCGGCTAGGAAGAAGGGGAAAAGACGGCTAGCGAGTAGTTTCCCATCTCCGGCTAGGAAGAAGGGGAAAAGACGGCTAGCGAGTAGTTTCCCAGCTCCGGCTAGGAAGAAGGGGAAAAGACGGCTAGCGAGTAGTTTCCCAGCTCCGGCTAGGTAGAAGGGGAAAATACGGCTAGCGAGTAGTTTCCCAGCTCCGGCTAGGAAGAAGGGGAAAAGACGGCTAGCGAGTAGTTTCCCAGCTCCGGCTAGGAAGAAGGGGAAAAGACGGCTAGCGAGTAGTTTCCCAGCTCCGGCTAGGAAGAAGGGGAAAAGACGGCTAGCGAGTAGTTTCCCAGTTCCGGCTAGGAAGAAGGGGAAAAGACGGCTTGCGAGTAGTTTCCCAGATCCGGCTAGGAAGAAGGGGAAAAGACGGCTAGCGAGTAGTTTCCCAGCTCCGGCTAGGAAGAAGGGGAAAAGACGGCTAGCGAGTAGTTTCCCAGCTCCGGCTAGGAAGAAGGGGAAAAGACGGTTAGCGAGTAGTTCCCCAGCTCCGGCTAGGAAGAAGGGGAAAAGACGGCTAGCGAGTAGTTTCCCAGCTCCGGCTAGGAAGAAGGGGAAAAGACGGTTAGCGAGTAGTTTCCCAACTCCGGCTAGGAAGAAGGGGAAAAGACGGTTAGCGAGTAGTTTCCCAACTCCTGCTAGGAAGAAGGGGAAAAACGGTTAGCGAGTCGTTTCCCAACTCCGGCTAGGAAGAAGGGGAAATGGCGGTTAGCGAGTAGTTTCCCAACTCCGGCTATGAAGAAGGGGAAAAGACGGTTAGCGAGTAGTTTCCCAGATCCGGCTAGGAAGAAGGGGAAAAGACGGCTAGCGAGTAGTTTCCCAGATCCGGCTAGGAAGAAGGGGAAAAGACGGCTAGCGAGAAGTTTCCCAGCTCCGGCTAGGAAGAAGGGGAAAAGACGGCTAGCGAGTAGTTTCCCAACTCCGGCTAGGAAGAAGGGGAAAAGACGGTTAGCGAGTAGTTTCCCAGCTCCGGCTAGGAAGAAGGGGAAAAGACGGCTAGCGAGTAGTTTCCCAGCTCCGGCTAGGATGAAGGGGAAAAGACGGTTAGCGAGTAGTTCCCCAGCTCCGGCTAGGAAGAAGGGGAAAAGATGGCTAGCGAGTAGTTTCCCTTCTCCGGCTAGGAAGAAGGGGAAAAGACGGTTAGGGAGTAGTTTCCCAACTCCTGCTAGGAAGAAGGGGAAAAGACGGCTAGCGAGTAGTTTCCCAGCTCCGGCTAGGAAGAAGGGGAAAAGACGGCTAGCGAGTAGTTTCCCAGATCCGGCTAGGAAGAAGGGGAAAAGACGGCTAGCGAGTAGTTCCCCAGCTCCGGCTAGGAAGAAGGGGAAAAGACGTCTAGCGAGTAGTTTCCGAACTCCGGCTAGGAAGAAGGGGAAAAGACGGTTAGCGAGTAGTTTCCCAGATCCGGCTAGGAAGAAGGGGAAAAGATGGCTAGCGAGTAGTTTCCCTTCTCCGGCTAGGAAGAAGGGGAAAAGACGGTTAGGGAGTAGTTTCCCAACTCCTGCTAGGAAGAAGGGGAAAAGACGGCTAGCGAGTAGTTTCCCAGCTCCGGCTAGGAAGAAGGGGAAAAGACGGCTAGCGAGTAGTTTCCCAGATCCGGCTAGGAAGAAGGGGAAAAGACGGCTAGCGAGTAGTTCCCCAGCTCCGGCTAGGAAGAAGGGGAAAAGACGTCTAGCGAGTAGTTTCCGAACTCCGGCTAGGAAGAAGGGGAAAAGACGGTTAGCGAGTAGTTTCCCAGATCCGGCTAGGAAGAAGGGGAAAAGACGGCTAGCGAGTAGTTTCCCATCTCCGGCTAGGAAGAAGGGGAAAAGACGGCTAGCGAGTAGTTTCCCAGCTCCGGCTAGGAAGAAGGGGAAAAGACGGCTAGCGAGTAGTTTCCCAGCTCCGGCTAGGTAGAAGGGGAAAATACGGCTAGCGAGTAGTTTCCCAGCTCCGGCTAGGAAGAAGGGGAAAAGACGGCTAGCGAGTAGTTTCCCAGCTCCGGCTAGGAAGAAGGGGAAAAGACGGCTAGCGAGTAGTTTCCCAGCTCCGGCTAGGAAGAAGGGGAAAAGACGGCTAGCGAGTAGTTTCCCAGTTCCGGCTAGGAAGAAGGGGAAAAGACGGCTTGCGAGTAGTTTCCCAGATCCGGCTAGGAAGAAGGGGAAAAGACGGCTAGCGAGTAGTTTCCCAGCTCCGGCTAGGAAGAAGGGGAAAAGACGGCTAGCGAGTAGTTTCCCAGCTCCGGCTAGGAAGAAGGGGAAAAGACGGTTAGCGAGTAGTTCCCCAGCTCCGGCTAGGAAGAAGGGGAAAAGACGGCTAGCGAGTAGTTTCCCAGCTCCGGCTAGGAAGAAGGGGAAAAGACGGTTAGCGAGTAGTTTCCCAACTCCGGCTAGGAAGAAGGGGAAAAGACGGTTAGCGAGTAGTTTCCCAACTCCTGCTAGGAAGAAGGGGAAAAACGGTTAGCGAGTCGTTTCCCAACTCCGGCTAGGAAGAAGGGGAAATGGCGGTTAGCGAGTAGTTTCCCAACTCCGGCTATGAAGAAGGGGAAAAGACGGTTAGCGAGTAGTTTCCCAGATCCGGCTAGGAAGAAGGGGAAAAGACGGCTAGCGAGTAGTTTCCCAGATCCGGCTAGGAAGAAGGGGAAAAGACGGCTAGCGAGAAGTTTCCCAGCTCCGGCTAGGAAGAAGGGGAAAAGACGGCTAGCGAGTAGTTTCCCAACTCCGGCTAGGAAGAAGGGGAAAAGACGGTTAGCGAGTAGTTTCCCAGCTCCGGCTAGGAAGAAGGGGAAAAGACGGCTAGCGAGTAGTTTCCCAGCTCCGGCTAGGATGAAGGGGAAAAGACGGTTAGCGAGTAGTTCCCCAGCTCCGGCTAGGAAGAAGGGGAAAAGATGGCTAGCGAGTAGTTTCCCTTCTCCGGCTAGGAAGAAGGGGAAAAGACGGTTAGGGAGTAGTTTCCCAACTCCTGCTAGGAAGAAGGGGAAAAGACGGCTAGCGAGTAGTTTCCCAGCTCCGGCTAGGAAGAAGGGGAAAAGACGGCTAGCGAGTAGTTTCCCAGATCCGGCTAGGAAGAAGGGGAAAAGACGGCTAGCGAGTAGTTCCCCAGCTCCGGCTAGGAAGAAGGGGAAAAGACGTCTAGCGAGTAGTTTCCGAACTCCGGCTAGGAAGAAGGGGAAAAGACGGTTAGCGAGTAGTTTCCCAGATCCGGCTAGGAAGAAGGGGAAAAGACGGCTAGCGAGTAGTTTCCCATCTCCGGCTAGGAAGAAGGGGAAAAGACGGCTAGCGAGTAGTTTCCCAGCTCCGGCTAGGAAGAAGGGGAAAAGACGGCTAGCGAGTAGTTTCCCAGCTCCGGCTAGGTAGAAGGGGAAAATACGGCTAGCGAGTAGTTTCCCAGCTCCGGCTAGGAAGAAGGGGAAAAGACGGCTAGCGAGTAGTTTCCCAGCTCCGGCTAGGAAGAAGGGGAAAAGACGGCTAGCGAGTAGTTTCCCAGCTCCGGCTAGGTAGAAGGGGAAAAGACGGCTAGCGAGTAGTTTCCCAGCTCCGGCTAGGATGAAGGGGAAAAGACGGTTAGCGAGTAGTTTCCCAGCTCCGGCTAGGATGAAGGGGAAAAGACGGTTAGCGAGTAGTTCCCCAGCTCCGGCTAGGAAGAAGGGGAAAAGATGGCTAGCGAGTAGTTTCCCAGCTCCGGCTAGGAAGAAGGGGAAAAGACGGTTAGTGAGTAGTTTCCCAACTCCTGCTAGGAAGAAGGGGAAAAGACGGCTAGCGAGTAGTTTCCCAGCTCCGGCTAGGAAGAAGGGGAAAAGACGGCTAGCGAGTAGTTTCCCAGATCCGGCTAGGAAGAAGGGGAAAAGACGGCCAGCGAGTAGTTTCCCAGCTCCGGCTAGGAAGAAGGGGAAAAGACGGCTAGCGAGTAGTTTCCCAGTTCCGGCTAGGAAGAAGGGGAAAAGACGGCTTGCGAGTAGTTTCCCAGATCCGGCTAGGAAGTAGGGGAAAAGACGGCTAGCGAGTAGTTTCCCAGCTCCGGCTAGGAAGAAGGGGAAAAGACGGCTAGCGAGTAGTTTCCCAGCTCCGGCTAGGAAGAAGGGGAAAAGACGGCTAGCGAGTAGTTTCCCAGCTCCGGCTAGGAAGAAGGGGAAAAGACGGCTAGCGAGTAGTTTCCCAGATCCGGCTAGGAAGAAGGGGAAAAGACGGCCAGCGAGTAGTTTCCCAGCTCCGGCTAGGAAGAAGGGGAAAAGACGGCTAGCGAGTAGTTTCCCAGTTCCGGCTAGGAAGAAGAGGAAAAGACGGCTTGCGAGTAGTTTCCCAGATCCGGCTAGGAAGAAGGGGAAAAGACGGCTAGCGAGTAGTTTCCCAGCTCCGGCTAGGAAGAAGGGGAAAAGACGGCTAGCGAGTAGTTTCCCAGCTCCAGCTAGGTAGAAGGGGAAAATACGGCTAGCGAGTAGTTTCCCAGCTCCGGCTAGGAAGAAGGGGAAAAGACGGCTAGCGAGTAGTTTCCCAGCTCCGGCTAGGAAGAAGGGTAAAAGACGGCTAGCGAGTAGTTTCCCAGCTCCGGCTAGGTAGAAGGGGAAAAGACGGCTAGCGAGTAGTTTCCCAGCTCCGGCTAGGATGAAGGGGAAAAGACGGTTAGCGAGTAGTTTCCCAGCTCCGGCTAGGATGAAGGGGAAAAGACGGTTAGCGAGTAGTTCCCCAGCTCCGGCTAGGAAGAAGGGGAAAAGATGGCTAGCGAGTAGTTTCCCAGCTCCGGCTAGGAAGAAGGGGAAAAGACGGTTAGTGAGTAGTTTCCCAACTCCTGCTAGGAAGAAGGGGAAAAGACGGCTAGCGAGTAGTTTCCCAGCTCCGGCTAGGAAGAAGGGGAAAAGACGGCTAGCGAGTAGTTTCCCAGATCCGGCTAGGAAGAAGGGGAAAAGACGGCCAGCGAGTAGTTTCCCAGCTCCGGCTAGGAAGAAGGGGAAAAGACGGCTAGCGAGTAGTTTCCCAGTTCCGGCTAGGAAGAAGGGGAAAAGACGGCTTGCGAGTAGTTTCCCAGATCCGGCTAGGAAGAAGGGGAAAAGACGGCTAGCGAGTAGTTTCCCAGCTCCGGCTAGGAAGAAGGGGAAAAGACGGCTAGCGAGTAGTTTCCCAGCTCCGGCTAGGAAGAAGGGGAAAAGACGGTTAGCGAGTAGTTCCCCAGCTCCGGCTAGGAAGAAGGGGAAAAGACGGCTAGCGGGTAGTTTCCCAGCTCCAATTAGGAAGAAGGGGAAAGACGGCTAGCGAGTAGTTTCCCAGCTCCGGCTAGGAAGAAGGGGAAATGGCGGTTAGCGAGTAGTTTCCCAACTCCGGCTATGAAGAAGGGGAAAAGACGGTTAGCGAGTAGTTTCCCAGATCCGGCTAGGAAGAAGGGGAAAAGACGGCTAGCGAGTAGTTTCCCAGATCCGGCTAGGAAGAAGGGGAAAAGACGGCTAGCGAGTAGTTTCCCAGCTCCGGCTAGGAAGAAGGGGAAAAGACGGTTAGCGAGTAGTTTCGCAACTCCTGCTAGGAAGAAGGGGAATAGACGGCTAGTGAGTAGTTTAGCAACTCCTGCTAGGAAGAAGGGGAATAGACGGCTAGTGAGTAGTTTCCCAGCTCCGGCTAGGAAGAAGGGGAAAAGACGGCTAGCAAGTAGTTGCCCAGCTCCGGCTAGGAAGAAGGGGAAAAGACTGTTAGCGAGTAGTTTCCCAGATCCGGCTAAGTAGAAGGGGAAAAGATGGTTAGCGAGTTGTTTCCCAGCTCCGGCTAGGAAGAAGGGGAAAAAACGGCTAGCAAGTAGTTTCCCAGCTCTGGCTACGAAGAAGGGGAAAAGACGGCTAGCGAGTAGTTTCCCAGCTCCGGCTAGGAAGAAGGGGAAAAGACGGCTAGCGAGTAGTTTCCCAGCTCCGGCTAGGTAGAAGGGGAAAAGACGGCTAGCGAGTAGTTTCCCAGCTCCGGCTAGGATGAAGGGGAAAAGACGGTTAGCGAGTAGTTTCCCAGCTCCGGCTAGGATGAAGGGGAAAAGACGGTTAGCGAGTAGTTCCCCAGCTCCGGCTAGGAAGAAGGGGAAAAGATGGCTAGCGAGTAGTTTCCCAGCTCCGGCTAGGAAGAAGGGGAAAAGACGGTTAGTGAGTAGTTTCCCAACTCCTGCTAGGAAGAAGGGGAAAAGACGGCTAGCGAGTAGTTTCCCAGCTCCGGCTAGGAAGAAGGGGAAAAGACGGCTAGCGAGTAGTTTCCCAGATCCGGCTAGGAAGAAGGGGAAAAGACGGCCAGCGAGTAGTTTCCCAGCTCCGGCTAGGAAGAAGGGGAAAAGACGGCTAGCGAGTAGTTTCCCAGTTCCGGCTAGGAAGAAGGGGAAAAGACGGCTTGCGAGTAGTTTCCCAGATCCGGCTAGGAAGTAGGGGAAAAGACGGCTAGCGAGTAGTTTCCCAGCTCCGGCTAGGAAGAAGGGGAAAAGACGGCTAGCGAGTAGTTTCCCAGCTCCGGCTAGGAAGAAGGGGAAAAGACGGCTAGCGAGTAGTTTCCCAGCTCCGGCTAGGAAGAAGGGGAAAAGACGGCTAGCGAGTAGTTTCCCAGATCCGGCTAGGAAGAAGGGGAAAAGACGGCCAGCGAGTAGTTTCCCAGCTCCGGCTAGGAAGAAGGGGAAAAGACGGCTAGCGAGTAGTTTCCCAGTTCCGGCTAGGAAGAAGAGGAAAAGACGGCTTGCGAGTAGTTTCCCAGATCCGGCTAGGAAGAAGGGGAAAAGACGGCTAGCGAGTAGTTTCCCAGCTCCGGCTAGGAAGAAGGGGAAAAGACGGCTAGCGAGTAGTTTCCCAGCTCCAGCTAGGTAGAAGGGGAAAATACGGCTAGCGAGTAGTTTCCCAGCTCCGGCTAGGAAGAAGGGGAAAAGACGGCTAGCGAGTAGTTTCCCAGCTCCGGCTAGGAAGAAGGGTAAAAGACGGCTAGCGAGTAGTTTCCCAGCTCCGGCTAGGTAGAAGGGGAAAAGACGGCTAGCGAGTAGTTTCCCAGCTCCGGCTAGGATGAAGGGGAAAAGACGGTTAGCGAGTAGTTTCCCAGCTCCGGCTAGGATGAAGGGGAAAAGACGGTTAGCGAGTAGTTCCCCAGCTCCGGCTAGGAAGAAGGGGAAAAGATGGCTAGCGAGTAGTTTCCCAGCTCCGGCTAGGAAGAAGGGGAAAAGACGGTTAGTGAGTAGTTTCCCAACTCCTGCTAGGAAGAAGGGGAAAAGACGGCTAGCGAGTAGTTTCCCAGCTCCGGCTAGGAAGAAGGGGAAAAGACGGCTAGCGAGTAGTTTCCCAGATCCGGCTAGGAAGAAGGGGAAAAGACGGCCAGCGAGTAGTTTCCCAGCTCCGGCTAGGAAGAAGGGGAAAAGACGGCTAGCGAGTAGTTTCCCAGTTCCGGCTAGGAAGAAGGGGAAAAGACGGCTTGCGAGTAGTTTCCCAGATCCGGCTAGGAAGAAGGGGAAAAGACGGCTAGCGAGTAGTTTCCCAGCTCCGGCTAGGAAGAAGGGGAAAAGACGGCTAGCGAGTAGTTTCCCAGCTCCGGCTAGGAAGAAGGGGAAAAGACGGTTAGCGAGTAGTTCCCCAGCTCCGGCTAGGAAGAAGGGGAAAAGACGGCTAGCGGGTAGTTTCCCAGCTCCAATTAGGAAGAAGGGGAAAGACGGCTAGCGAGTAGTTTCCCAGCTCCGGCTAGGAAGAAGGGGAAATGGCGGTTAGCGAGTAGTTTCCCAACTCCGGCTATGAAGAAGGGGAAAAGACGGTTAGCGAGTAGTTTCCCAGATCCGGCTAGGAAGAAGGGGAAAAGACGGCTAGCGAGTAGTTTCCCAGATCCGGCTAGGAAGAAGGGGAAAAGACGGCTAGCGAGTAGTTTCCCAGCTCCGGCTAGGAAGAAGGGGAAAAGACGGTTAGCGAGTAGTTTCGCAACTCCTGCTAGGAAGAAGGGGAATAGACGGCTAGTGAGTAGTTTAGCAACTCCTGCTAGGAAGAAGGGGAATAGACGGCTAGTGAGTAGTTTCCCAGCTCCGGCTAGGAAGAAGGGGAAAAGACGGCTAGCGAGTAGTTGCCCAGCTCCGGCTAGGAAGAAGGGGAAAAGACTGTTAGCGAGTAGTTTCCCAGATCCGGCTAAGTAGAAGGGGAAAAGATGGTTAGCGAGTTGTTTCCCAGCTCCGGCTAGGAAGAAGGGGAAAAAACGGCTAGCAAGTAGTTTCCCAGCTCCGGCTACGAAGAAGGGGAAAAGACGGCTAGCGAGTAGTTTCCCAGCTCCGGCTAGGAAGAAAGGGAAAAGACGGTTAGCGAGTAGTTTCCCAGATCCGGCTAGGAAGAAGGGGAAAAGACGGCTAGCGAGTAGTTTCCCAGCTCCGGCTAGGAAGAAGGGGAAAAGACGGCTAGCGAGTAGTTTCCCAACTCCGGCTAGGAAGAAGGGTAAAAGACGGTTAGCGAGTAGTTCCCCAGCTCCGGCTAGGAAGAAGGGGAAAAGACGGCTAGCGGGTAGTTTCCCAGCTCCAATTAGGAAGAAGGGGAAAGACGGCTAGCGAGTAGTTTCCCAGCTCCGGCTAGGAAGAAGGGGAAAAGACGGTTAGCGAGTAGTTTCCCAACTCCGGCTAGGAAGAAGGGGAAAAGACGGTTAGGGAGTAGTTTCCCAACTCCTGCTAGGAAGAAGGGGAAAAGACGGTTAGCGAGTCGTTTCCCAACTCCGGCTAGGAAGAAGGGGAAATGGCGGTTAGCGAGTAGTTTCCCAACTCCGGCTATGAAGAAGGGGAAAAGACGGTTAGCGAGTAGTTTCCCAGATCCGGCTAGGAAGAAGGGGAAAAGACGGCTAGCGAGTAGTTTCCCAGATCCGGCTAGGAAGAAGGGGAAAAGACGGCTAGCGAGTAGTTTCCCAGCTCCGGCTAGGAAGAAGGGGAAAAGACGGTTAGCGAGTAGTTTCGCAACTCCTGCTAGGAAGAAGGGGAATAGACGGCTAGTGAGTAGTTTAGCAACTCCTGCTAGGAAGAAGGGGAATAGACGGCTAGTGAGTAGTTTCCCAGCTCCGGCTAGGAAGAAGGGGAAAAGACGGCTAGCGAGTAGTTGCCCAGCTCCGGCTAGGAAGAAGGGGAAAAGACTGTTAGCGAGTAGTTTCCCAGATCCGGCTAAGTAGAAGGGGAAAAGATGGTTAGCGAGTTGTTTCCCAGCTCCGGCTAGGAAGAAGGGGAAAAAACGGCTAGCAAGTAGTTTCCCAGCACCGGCTACGAAGAAGGGGAAAAGACGGCTAGCGAGTAGTTTCCCAGCTCCGGCTAGGAAGAAAGGGAAAAGACGGTTAGCGAGTAGTTTCCCAGATCCGGCTAGGAAGAAGGGGAAAAGACGGCTAGCGAGTAGTTTCCCAGCTCCGGCTAGGAAGAAGGGGAAAAGACGGCTAGCGAGTAGTTTCCCAACTCCGGCTAGGAAGAAGGGTAAAAGACGGTTAGCGAGTAGTTTCGCAGCTCCGGCTAGGAAGAAGGGGAAAAGACGGCTAGCGAGTAGTTTCCCAGCTCCGGCTAGGAAGAAGGGGAAAAGACGGCTAGCGAGTAGTTTCCCAGCTCCGGCTAGGATGAAGGGGAAAAGACGGTTAGCGAGTAGTTTCCCAGCTCCGGCTAGGATGAAGGGGAAAAGACGGTTAGCGAGTAGTTCCCCAGCTCCGGCTAGGAAGAAGGGGAAAAGATGGCTAGCGAGTAGTTTCCCAGCTCCGGCTAGGAAGAAGGGGAAAAGACGGTTAGTGAGTAGTTTCCCAACTCCTGCTAGGAAGAAGGGGAAAAGACGGCTAGCGAGTAGTTTCCCAGCTCCGGCTAGGAAGAAGGGGAAAAGACGGCTAGCGAGTAGTTTCCCAGATCCGGCTAGGAAGAAGGGGAAAAGACGGTTAGCGAGTAGTTTCCCAGATCCGGCTAGGAAGAAGGGGAAAAGACGGCTAGCGAGTAGTTTCCCAGCTCCGGCTAGGAAGAAGGGGAAAAGACGGCTAGCGAGTAGTTTCCCAGATCCGGCTAGGAAGAAGGGGAAAAGACGGCTAGCGAGTAGTTTCCCAGCTCCGGCTAGGAAGAAGGGGAAAAGACGGTTAGCGAGTAGTTTAGCAACTCCTGCTAGGAAGAAGGGGAATAGACGGCTAGTGAGTAGTTTCGCAACTCCTGCTAGGAAGAAGGGGAATAGACGGCTAGTGAGTAGTTTCCCAGCTCCGGCTAGGAAGAAGGGGAAAAGACGGCTAGCGAGTAGTTGCCCAGCTCCGGCTAGGAAGAAGGGGAAAAGATGGTTAGCGAGTTGTTTCCCAGCTCCGGCTAGGAAGAAGGGGAAAAAACGGCTAGCAAGTAGTTTCCCAGCTCCGGCTACGAAGAAGGGGAAAAGACGGCTAGCGAGAAGTTTCCCAGCTCCGGCTAGGAAGAAGGGGAAAAGACGGTTAGCGAGTAGTTTCCCAGATCCGGCTAGGAAGAAGGGGAAAAGACGGCTAGCGAGTAGTTTCCCAGCTCCGGCTAGGAAGAAGGGGAAAAGACGGCTAGCGAGTAGTTTCCCAACTCCGGCTAGGAAGAAGGGGAAAAAACGGCTAGCAAGTAGTTTCCCAGCTCCGGCTACGAAGAAGGGGAAAAGACGGCTAGCGAGTAGTTTCCCAGCTCCGGCTAGGAAGAAGGGGAAAAGACGGTTAGCGAGTAGTTTCCCAGATCCGGCTAGGAAGAAGGGGAAAAGACGGCTAGCGAGTAGTTTCCCAGCTCCGGCTAGGAAGAAGGGGAAAAGACGGCTAGCGAGTAGTTTCCCAACTCCGGCTAGGAAGAAGGGTAAAAGACGGTTAGCGAGTAGTTTCGCAGCTCCGGCTAGGAAGAAGGGGAAAAGACGGCTAGCGAGTAGTTTCCCAGCTCCGGCTAGGATGAAGGGGAAAAGACGGTTAGCGAGTAGTTTCCCAGCTCCGGCTAGGATGAAGGGGAAAAGACGGTTAGCGAGTAGTTCCCCAGCTCCGGCTAGGAAGAAGGGGAAAAGATGGCTAGCGAGTAGTTTCCCAGCTCCGGCTAGGAAGAAGGGGAAAAGACGGTTAGTGAGTAGTTTCCCAACTCCTGCTAGGAAGAAGGGGAAAAGACGGCTAGCGAGTAGTTTCCCAGCTCCGGCTAGGAAGAAGGGGAAAAGACGGCTAGCGAGTAGTTTCCCAGATCCGGCTAGGAAGAAGGGGAAAAGACGGCCAGCGAGTAGTTTCCCAGCTCCGGCTAGGAAGAAGGGGAAAAGACGGCTAGCGAGTAGTTTCCCAGTTCCGGCTAGGAAGAAGGGGAAAAGACGGCTTGCGAGTAGTTTCCCAGATCCGGCTAGGAAGAAGGGGAAAAGACGGCTAGCGAGTAGTTTCCCAGCTCCGGCTAGGAAGAAGGGGAAAAGACGGCTAGCGAGTAGTTTCCCAGCTCCAGCTAGGAAGAAGGGGAAAAGACGGTTAGCGAGTAGTTCCCCAGCTCCGGCTAGGAAGAAGGGGAAAAGACGGTTAGCGAGTAGTTTCCCAGCTCCGGCTAGGAAGAAGGGGAAAAGACGGTTAGCGAGTAGTTCCCCAGCTCCGGCTAGGAAGAAGGGGAACAAACGGTTAGCGAGTAGTTTTACAGATCCGGCTAGGAAGAAGGGGAAAAGAGGGCTAGCGAGTAGTTTCCCAGCTCCGGCTAGGAAGAAGGGGAAAAGACGGTTAGCGAGTAGTTCCCCAGCTCCGGCTAGGAAGAAGGGGAACAGATGGTTAGCGAGTAGTTTCCCTACTCCTGCTAGGAAGAAGGGGAAAAGACGGTTAGCGAGTAGTTTCGCAACTCCTGCTAGGAAGAAGGGGAATAGACGGCTAGTGAGTAGTTTCCCAGCTCCGGCTAGGAAGAAGGGGAAAAGACGGCTAGCGAGTAGTTTCCCAGCTCCGGCTAGGAAGAAGGGGAAAAGACGGCTAGCGAGTAGTTTCCCAGCTCCGGCTAGGAAGAAAGGGAAAAGACGGTTAGCGAGTAGTTTCCCTACTCCTGCTAGGAAGAAGGGGAAAAGACGGTTAGCGAGTAGTTTCCCAACTCCTGCTAGGAAGAAGGGGAATAGACGGCTAGTGAGTAGTTTCCCAGCTCCGGCTAGGAAGAAAGGGAAAAGACGGTTAGCGAGTAGTTTCCCTACTCCTGCTAGGAAGAAGGGGAAAAGACGGTTAGCGAGTAGTTTCCCAACTCCTGCTAGGAAGAAGGGGAATAGACGGCTAGTGAGTAGTTTCCCAACTCCTGCTAGGAAGAAGGGGAAAAGACGGTTAGCGAGTAGTTTCCCAACTCCTGCTAGGAAGAAGGGGAAAAGACGTCTAGCGAGTAGTTTCCCAGCTTCGGCTAGGAAGAAGTAGAAAAGACGGCTAGCGAGTAGTTTCCCAGATCCGGCTTGGAAGAAGGGGAAAAGACGGCTAGCGAGAAGTTTCCCAGCTCCGGCTAGGAAGAAGGGGAAAAGACGGCTAGCGAGTAGTTTCCCAACTCCGGCTAGGAAGAAGGGGAAAAGACGGCTAGCGAGTAGTTTCCCAGATCCGGCTAGGAAGAAGGGGAAAAGACGGCTAGCGAGTAGTTTCCCAGCTCCGGCTAGGAAGAAGGGGAAAAGACGGCTAGCGAGTAGTTTCCCAGCTCCGGCTAGGAAGAAGGGGAAAAGACGGCTAGCGAGTAGTTTCCCAGATCCGGCTAGGAAGAAGGGGAAAAGACGGCTAGCGAGTAGTTTCCCAGCTCCGGCTAGGAAGAAGGGGAAAAGACGGCTAGCGATTAGTTTCCCAGCTCCGGCTAGGAAGAAGGGGAAAAGACGGCTAGCGAGTAGTTTCCCAGCTCTGGCTAGGAAGAAAGGGAAAAGACGGTTAGCGAGTAGTTTCCCTACTCCTGCTAGGAAGAAGGGGAAAAGACGGTTAGCGAGTAGTTTCCCTACTCCTGCTAGGAAGAAGGGGAAAAGACGGTTAGCGAGTAGTTTCCCAACTCCTGCTAGGAAGAAGGGGAATAGACGGCTAGTGAGTAGTTTCCCAGCTCCGGCTAGGAAGAAGGGGAAAAGACTGCTAGCGAGTAGTTTCCCAGCTCCGGCTAGGAAGAAGGGGAAAAGACGGCTAGCGAGTAGTTTCCCAGCTCCGGCTAGGAAGAAAGGGAAAAGACGGTTAGCGAGTAGTTTCCCTACTCCTGCTAGGAAGAAGGGGAAAAGACGGTTAGCGAGTAGTTTCCCAACTCCTGCTAGAAAGAAGGGGAAAAGACGGCTAGCAAGTAGTTTCCCAACTCCGGCTAGGAAGAAGGGGAAAAGACGGTTAGCGAGTAGTTTCCCAGCTCCGGCTAGGAAGAAGGGGAAAAGACGGCTAGCGAGTAGTTTCCCAGCTTCGGCTACGAAGAAGTAGAAAAGACGGCTAGCGAGTAGTTTCCCAGATCCGGCTAGGAAGAAGGGGAAAAGACGGCTAGCGAGAAGTTTCCCAGCTCCGGCTAGGAAGAAGGGGAAAAGACGGCTAGCGAGTAGTTTCCCAGCTCCGGCTAGGATGAAGGGGAAAAGACGGTTAGCGAGTAGTTTCCCAGCTCCGGCTAGGATGAAGGGGAAAAGACGGTTAGCGAGTAGTTCCCCATTTCCGGCTAGGAAGAAGGGGAAAAGATGGCTAGCGAGTAGTTTCCCAGCTCCGGCTAGGAAGAAGGGGAAAAGACGGTTAGTGAGTAGTTTCCCAACTCCTGCTAGGAAGAAGGGGAAAAGACGGCTAGCGAGTAGTTTCCCAGCTCCGGCTAGGAAGAAGGGGAAAAGACGGCTAGCGAGTAGTTTCCCAGATCCGGCTAGGAAGAAGGGGAAAAGACGGCCAGCGAGTAGTTTCCCAGCTCCGGCTAGGAAGAAGGGGAAAAGACGGCTAGCGAGTAGTTTCCCAGTTCCGGCTAGGAAGAAGGGGAAAAGACGGCTTGCGAGTAGTTTCCCAGATCCGGCTAGGAAGAAGGGGAAAAGACGGCTAGCGAGTAGTTTCCCAGATCCGGCTAGGAAGAAGGGGAAAAGACGGCTAGCGAGTAGTTTCCCAGCTCCGGCTAGGATGAAGGGGAAAAGACGGTTAGCGAGTAGTTCCCCAGCTCCGGCTAGGAAGAAGGGGAAAAGATGGCTAGCGAGTAGTTTCCCAGCTCCGGCTAGGAAGAAGGGGAAAAGACGGTTAGTGAGTAGTTTCCCAACTCCTGCTAGGAAGAAGGGGAAAAGACGGCTAGCGAGTAGTTTCCGAACTCCGGCTAGGAAGAAGGGGAAAAGACGGTTAGCGAGTAGTTTCCCAGCTCCAATTAGGAAGAAGGGGAAAGACGGCTAACAAGTAGTTTCCCAGCTCCGGCTAGGAAGAAGGGGAAAAGACGGTTAGCGAGTAGTTTCCCAACTCCGGCTAGGAAGAAGGGGAAAAGACGGTTAGCGAGTAGTTCCACAGCTCCGGCTAGGAAGAAGGGGAAAAGACGTCTAGCGAGTAGTTTCCCAACTCCGGCTAGGAAGAAAGGGAAAAGACGGTTAGCGAGTAGTTTCCTAACTCCGGCTAGGAAGAAGGGGAAAAGACGGTTAGCGAGTAGTTTCCCAGCTCCGGCTAGGAAGAAGGGGAAAAGACGGCTAGCGAGTAGTTTCCCAGCTCCGGCTAGGATGAAGGGGAAAAGACGGTTAGCGAGTAGTTCCCCAGCTCCGGCTAGGAAGAAGGGGAAAAGATGGCTAGCGAGTAGTTTCCCAGCTCCGGCTAGGAAGAAGGGGAAAAGATGGTTAGTGAGTAGTTTCCCAACTCCTGCTAGGAAGAAGGGGAAAAGACGGCTAGCGAGTAGTTTCCCAGCTCCGGCTAGGAAGAAGGGGAAAAGACGGCTAGCGAGTAGTTTCCCAGATCCGGCTAGGAAGAAGGGGAAAAGACGGCTAGCGAGTAGTTTCTTAGCTCCGGCTAGGAAGAAGGGGAAAAGACGTCTAGCGAGTAGTTTCCGAACTCCGGCTAGGAAGAAGGGGAAAAGACGGTTAGCGAGTAGTTTCCCAGATCCGGCTAGGAAGAAGGGGAAAAGACGGCTAGCGAGTAGTTTCCGAGCTCCGGCTAGGAAGAAGGGGAAAAGACGGCTAGCGAGTAGTTTCCCAGCTCCGGCTAAGTAGAAGGGGAAAAGATGGTTAGTTAGTAGTTTCCCAGCTCCGGCAAGGAAGAAGGGGAAAAGACGGCTAGCGAGTAGTTTCCCAGCTCCGGCTAGGAAGAAGGGGAAAAGACGGCTAGCGAGTAGTTTCCCAGCTCCGGCTAGGAAGAAGGGGAAAAGACGGTTAGCGAGTAGTTTCCCAACTCCGGCTAGGAAGAAGGGGAAAAGACGGTTAGCGAGTAGTTTCCCAGATCCGGCTAGGAAGAAGGGGAAAAGACGGCTAGCGAGTAGTTTCCCAGCTCCGGCTAGGAAGAAGGGGAAAAGACGGCTAGCGAGTAGTTTCCCAGCTCCGGCTAGGAAGAAGGGGAAAAGACGGCTAGCGAGTAGTTTCCCAGATCCGGCTAGGAAGAAGTGAAAAAGACGGCTAGCGAGTAGTTGCCCAGCTTCGGCTAGGAAGAAGGGGAAAAGACTGTTAGCGAGTAGTTTCCCAGATCCGGCTAGGAAGAAGGGGAAAAGACGGTTAGCGAGTAGTTCCCCAGCTCCGGCTAGGAAGAAGGGGAAAAGACGGATAGCGAGTAGTTTCCCAGCTCCAGCTAGGAAGAAGGGGAAAAGACGGTTAGCGAGTAGTTTCCCAGCTCCGGCTAGGAAGAAGGGGAACAGACGGTTAGCGAGTAGGTTTACAGATCCGGCTAGGAAGAAGGGGAAAAGACGGCTAGCGAGTAGTTCCACAGCTCCGGCTAGGAAGAAGGGGAACAGACGGTTAGCGAGTAGTTTTACAGATCCGGCTAGGAAGAAGGGGAAAAGACGGTTAGCGAGTAGTTCCACAGCTCCGGCTAGGAAGAAGGGGAAAAGACGTCTAGCGAGTAGTTTCCCAGCTCCGGCTAGGAAAAAGGGGAAAAGACGGCTAGCGAGTAGTTTCCCAGCTCCGGCTAGGAAGAAAGGGAAAAGACGGTTAGTGAGTAGTTTCCTAACTCCGGCTAGGAAGAAGGGGAAAAGACGGTTAGCGAGTAGTTTCCCAACTCCTGCTAGGAAGAAGGGGAATAGACGGCTAGCGAGTAGTTTCCCAACTCCTGCTAGGAAGAAGGGGAAAAGACGGTTAGCGAGGAGTTTCCCAGCTCCAATTAGGAAGAAGGGGAAAGACGGCTAACGAGTAGTTTCCCAGCTCCGGCTAGGAAGAAGGGGAAAAGACGGTTAGCGAGTAGTTTCCCAACTCCGGCTAGGAAGAAGGGGAAAAGACGGTTAGCGAGTAGTTTCGCAACTCCTGCTAGGAAGAAGGGGAAAAGACGGTTAGCGAGTCGTTTCCCAACTCCGGCTAGGAAGAAGGGGAAATGGCGGTTAGCGAGTAGTTTCCGAACTCCGGCTATGAAGAAGGGGAAAAGACGGTAAGCGAGTAGTTTCCCAGATCCGGCTAGGAAGAAGGGAAAAGACTTCTAGCGAGTAGTTTCCCAGATCCGGCTAGGAAGAAGGGGAAAAGACGGCTAGCGAGTAGTTTCCCAGCTCCGGCTAAGATGAAGGGGAAAAGACGGTTAGCGAGTAGTTCCCCAGCTCCGGCTAGGAAGAAGGGGAAAAGATGGCTAGCGAGTATTTTCCCAGCTCCGGCTAGGTAGAAGGGGAAAAGACGGTTAGTGAGTAGTTTCTTAACTCCTGCTAGGAAGAAGGGGAAAAGACGGCTAGCGAGTAGTTTCCCAGCTCCGGCTAGGAAGAAGGGGAAAAGACGGCTAGCGAGTAGTTTCCCAGATCCGGCTAGGAAGAAGGGGAAAAGACGGTTAGCGAGTAGTTTCCCAACTCCGGCTAGGAAGAAGGGGAAAAGACGGTTAGCGAGTAGTTTCCCAGCTCCGGCTAGGAAGAAGGGGAAAAGACGGCTAGCGAGTAGTTTCCCAGATCCGGCTAGGAAGAAGGGGAAAAGACGGTTAGCGAGTAGTTTCCCAACTCCGGCTAGGAAGAAGGGGAAAAGACGGTTAGCGAGTAGTTTCCCAACTCCTGCTAGGAAGAAGGGGAAAAGACGGTTAGCGAGTCGTTTCCCAACTCCGGCTATGAAGAAGGGGAAAAGACGGTTAGCGAGTAGTTTCCCAGATCCGGCTAGGAAGAAGGGGAAAAGACGGCTAGCGAGTAGTTTCCCAGATCCGGCTAGGAAGAAGGGGAAAAGACGGCTAGCGAGTAGTTTCTTAGCTCCGGCTAGGATGAAGGGGAAAAGACGGTTAGCGAGTAGTTCCCCAGCTCCGGCTAGGAAGAAGGGGAAAAGATGGCTAGCGAGTAGTTTCCCAGCTCCGGCTAGGAAGAAGGGGAAAAGACGGTTAGTGAGTAGTTTCCCAACTCCTGCTAGGAAGAAGGGGAAAAGACGGCTAGCGAGTAGTTTCCGAACTCCGGCTAGGAAGAAGGGGAAAAGACGGTTAGCGAGTAGTTTCCCAGCTCCAATTAGGAAGAAGGGGAAAGACGGCTAACGAGTAGTTTCCCAGCTCCGGCTAGGAAGAAGGGGAAAAGACGGTTAGCGAGTAGTTTCCCAACTCCGGCTAGGAAGAAGGGGAAAAGACGGTTAGCGAGTAGTTCCACAGCTCCGGCTAGGAAGAAGGGGAAAAGACGTCTAGCGAGTAGTTTCCCAACTCCGGCTAGGAAGAAAGGGAAAAGACGGTTAGCGAGTAGTTTCCTAACTCCGGCTAGGAAGAAGGGGAAAAGACGGTTAGCGAGTAGTTTCCCAACTCCTGCTAGGAAGAAGGGGAATAGACGGCTAGCGAGTAGTTTCCCAACTCCTGCTAGGAAGAAGGGGAAAAGACGGTTAGCGAGTAGTTTCCCAGCTCCAATTAGGAAGAAGGGGAAAGACGGCTAACGAGTAGTTTCCCAGCTCCGGCTAGGAAGAAGGGGAAAAGACGGTTAGCGAGTAGTTTCCCAACTCCGGCTAGGAAGAAGGGGAAAAGACGGTTAGCGAGTAGTTTCCCAACTCCTGCTAGGAAGAAGGGGAAATGGCGGTTAGCGAGTAGTTTCCCAACTCCGGCTATGAAGAAGGGGAAAAGACGGCTAGCGAGAAGTTTCCCAGCTCCGGCTAGGAAGAAGGGGAAAAGACGGCTAGCGAGTAGTTTCCCAACTCCGGCTAGGAAGAAGGGGAAAAGACGGTTAGCGAGTAGTTTCCCAACTCCTGCTAGGAAGAAGGGGAAAAGACGGCTAGCGAGTAGTTTCCCAGCTCCGGCTAGGAAGAAGGGGAAAAGACGGCTAGCGAGTAGTTTAACAGCTCCGGCTAGGAAGAAGGGGAAAAGACGGCTAGCGAGTAGTTTCCCAGCTCCGGCTAGGAAGAAGGGGAAAAGACGTCTAGCGAGTAGTTTCCGAACTCCGGCTAGGAAGAAGGGGAAAAGACGGTTAGCGAGTAGTTTCCCAGATCCGGCTAGGAAGAAGGGGAAAAGACGGCTAGCGAGTAGTTTCCGAGCTCCGGCTAGGAAGAAGGGGAAAAGACGGCTAGCGAGTAGTTTCCCAGCTCCGGCTAAGTAGAAGGGGAAAAGATGGTTAGTTAGTAGTTTCCCAGCTCCGGCTAGGAAGAAGGGGAAAAGACGGCTAGCGAGTAGTTTCCCAGCTCCGGCTAGGAAGAAGGGGAAAAGACGGCTAGCGAGTAGTTTCCCAGCTCCGGCTAGGAAGAAGGGGAAAAGATGGCTAGCGAGTAGTTTCCGAACTCCGGCTAGGAAGAAGGGGAAAAGACGGTTAGCGAGTAGTTTCCCAGCTCCAATTAGGAAGAAGGGGAAAGACGGCTAACGAGTAGTTTCCCAGCTCCGGCTAGGAAGAAGGGGAAAAGACGGTTAGCGAGTAGTTTCCCAACTCCGGCTAGGAAGAAGGGGAAAAGACGGTTAGCGAGTAGTTCCACAGCTCCGGCTAGGAAGAAGGGGAAAAGACGTCTAGCGAGTAGTTTCCCAACTCCGGCTAGGAAGAAAGGGAAAAGACGGTTAGCGAGTAGTTTCCTAACTCCGGCTAGGAAGAAGGGGAAAAGACGGTTAGCGAGTAGTTTCCCAACTCCTGCTAGGAAGAAGGGGAATAGACGGCTAGCGAGTAGTTTCCCAACTCCTGCTAGGAAGAAGGGGAAAAGACGGTTAGCGAGTAGTTTCCCAGCTCCAATTAGGAAGAAGGGGAAAGACGGCTAACGAGTAGTTTCCCAGCTTCGGCTAGGAAGAAGGGGAAAAGACGGTTAGCGAGTAGTTTCCCAACTCCGGCTAGGAAGAAGGGGAAAAGACGGTTAGCGAGTAGTTTCCCAACTCCTGCTAGGAAGAAGGGGAAATGGCGGTTAGCGAGTAGTTTCCCAACTCCGGCTATGAAGAAGGGGAAAAGACGGCTAGCGAGAAGTTTCCCAGCTCCGGCTAGGAAGAAGGGGAAAAGACGGCTAGCGAGTAGTTTCCCAACTCCGGCTAGGAAGAAGGGGAAAAGACGGTTAGCGAGTAGTTTCCCAACTCCTGCTAGGAAGAAGGGGAAAAGACGGCTAGCGAGTAGTTTCCCAGCTCCGGCTAGGAAGAAGGGGAAAAGACGGCTAGCGAGTAGTTTAACAGCTCCGGCTAGGAAGAAGGGGAAAAGACGGCTAGCGAGTAGTTTCCCAGCTCCGGCTAGGAAGAAGGGGAAAAGACGTCTAGCGAGTAGTTTCCGAACTCCGGCTAGGAAGAAGGGGAAAAGACGGTTAGCGAGTAGTTTCCCAGATCCGGCTAGGAAGAAGGGGAAAAGACGGCTAGCGAGTAGTTTCCGAGCTCCGGCTAGGAAGAAGGGGAAAAGACGGCTAGCGAGTAGTTTCCCAGCTCCGGCTAGGAAGAAGGGGAAAAGACGGCTAGCGAGTAGTTTCCCAGCTCTGGCTAGGAAGAAGGGGAAAAGACGGCTAGCGAGTAGTTTCCCAGATCCGGCTAGGAAGAAGGGGAAAAGACGGCTAGCGAGTAGGTTTACAGATCCGGCTAGGAAGAAGGGGAAAAGACGGCTAGCGAGTAGTTCCACAGCTCCGGCTAGGAAGAAGGGGAACAGACGGTTAGCGAGTAGTTTTACAGATCCGGCTAGGAAGAAGGGGAAAAGACGGTTAGCGAGTAGTTTCCCAACTCCGGCTAGGAAGAAGGGGAAAAGACGGTTACCGAGTAGTTTCCCAACTCCTGCTAGGAAGAAGGGGAAAAGACGGTTAGCGAGTCGTTTCCCAACTCCGGCTAGGAAGAAGGGGAAATGGCGGTTAGCGAGTAGTTTCCCAACTCCGGCTATGAAGAAGGGGAAAAGACGGTTAGCGAGTAGTTTCCCAGATCCGGCTAGGAAGAAGGGGAAAAGACTTCTAGCGAGTAGTTTCCCAGATCCGGCTAGGAAGAAGGGGAAAAGACGGCTAGCGAGTAGTTTCCCAGCTCCGGCTAAGATGAAGGGGAAAAGACGGTTAGCGAGTAGTTCCCCAGCTCCGGCTAGGAAGAAGGGGAAAAGATGGTTAGCGAGTAGTTTCCGAACTCCGGCTAGGAAGAAGGGGAAAAGACGGTTAGCGAGTAGTTTCCCAGATCCGGCTAGGAAGAAGGGGAAAAGACGGTTAGCGAGTAGTTTCCCAACTCCGGCTAGGAAGAAGGGGAAAAGACGGTTACCGAGTAGTTTCCCAACTCCTGCTAGGAAGAAGGGGAAAAGACGGTTAGCGAGTCGTTTCCCAACTCCGGCTAGGAAGAAGGGGAAATGGCGGTTAGCGAGTAGTTTCCCAACTCCGGCTATGAAGAAGGGGAAAAGACGGTTAGCGAGTAGTTTCCCAGCTCCGGCTAAGATGAAGGGGAAAAGACGGTTAGCGAGTAGTTCCCCAGCTCCGGCTAGGAAGAAGGGGAAAAGATGGTTAGCGAGTAGTTTCCGAACTCCGGCTAGGAAGAAGGGGAAAAGACGGTTAGCGAGTAGTTTCCCAGATCCGGCTAGGAAGAAGGGGAAAAGACGGCTAGCGAGTAGTTTCCGAGCTCCGGCTAGGAAGAAGGGGAAAAGACGGCTAGCGAGTAGTTTCCCAGCTCCGGCTAAGTAGAAGGGGAAAAGATGGTTAGTTAGTAGTTTCCCAGCTCCGGCTAGGAAGAAGGGGAAAAGACGGCTAGCGAGTAGTTTCCCAGCTCCGGCTAGGAAGAAGGGGAAAAGACGGCTAGCGAGTAGTTTCCCAGCTCCGGCTAGGAAGAAGGGGAAAAGACGGCTAGCGAGTAGTTTCCCAGCTCCGGCTAGGAAGAAGGGGAAAAGACGGCTAGCGAGTAGTTTCCCAGCTCCGGCTAGGAAGAAGGGGAAAAGACGGCTAGCGAGTAGTTTCCCAGATCCGGCTAGGAAGAAGGGGAACAGACGGTTAGCGAGTAGTTTTACAGATCCGGCTAGGAAGAAGGGGAAAAGACGGTTAGCGAGTAGTTTCCCAACTCCGGCTAGGAAGAAGGGGAAAAGACGGTTACCGAGTAGTTTCCCAACTCCTGCTAGGAAGAAGGGGAAAAGACGGTTAGCGAGTCGTTTCCCAACTCCGGCTAGGAAGAAGGGGAAATGGCGGTTAGCGAGTAGTTTCCCAACTCCGGCTATGAAGAAGGGAAAAGACGGTTAGCGAGTAGTTTCCCAGATCCGGCTAGGAAGAAGGGGAAAAGACTTCTAGCGAGTAGTTTCCCAGATCCGGCTAGGAAGAAGGGGAAAAGACGGCTAGCGAGTAGTTTCCCAGCTCCGGCTAAGATGAAGGGGAAAAGACGGTTAGCGAGTAGTTCCCCAGCTCCGGCTAGGAAGAAGGGGAAAAGATGGTTAGCGAGTAGTTTCCCAGCTCCGGCTAGGAAGAAGGGGAAAAGACGGTTAGTGAGTAGTTTCCCAACTCCTGCTAGGAAGAAGGGGAAAAGACGGCTAGCGAGTAGTTTCCCAGCTCCGGCTAGGAAGAAGGGGAAAAGACGGCTAGCGAGTAGTTTCCCAGATCCGGCTAGGAAGAAGGGGAAAAGACGGTTAGCGAGTAGTTTCCCAACTCCGGCTAGGAAGAAGGGGAAAAGACGGTTAGCGAGTAGTTTCCCAGCTCCGGCTAGGAAGAAGGGGAAAAGACGGCTAGCGAGTAGTTTCCCAGATCCGGCTAGGAAGAAGGGGAAAAGACGGTTAGCGAGTAGTTTCCCAACTCCGGCTAGGAAGAAGGGGAAAAGACGGTTAGCGAGTAGTTTCCCAACTCCTGCTAGGAAGAAGGGGAAAAGACGGTTAGCGAGTCGTTTCCCAACTCCGGCTATGAAGAAGGGGAAAAGACGGTTAGCGAGTAGTTTCCCAGATCCGGCTAGGAAGAAGGGGAAAAGACGGCTAGCGAGTAGTTTCCCAGATCCGGCTAGGAAGAAGGGGAAAAGACGGCTAGCGAGTAGTTTCCCAGCTCCGGCTAGGATGAAGGGGAAAAGACGGTTAGCGAGTAGTTCCCCAGCTCCGGCTAGGAAGAAGGGGAAAAGATGGCTAGCGAGTAGTTTCCCAGCTCCGGCTAGGAAGAAGGGGAAAAGACGGTTAGTGAGTAGTTTCCCAACTCCTGCTAGGAAGAAGGGGAAAAGACGGCTAGCGAGTAGTTTCCGAACTCCGGCTAGGAAGAAGGGGAAAAGACAGTTAGCGAGTAGTTTCCCAGCTCCAATTAGGAAGAAGGGGAAAAGACGGTTAGCGAGTAGTTTCCCAGATCCGGCTAGGAAGAAGGGGAAAAGACGGCTAGCGAGTAGTTTCCGAGCTCCGGCTAGGAAGAAGGGGAAAAGACGGCTAGCGAGTAGTTTCCCAGCTCCGGCTAAGTAGAAGGGGAAAAGACGGTTAGTTAGTAGTTTCCCAGCTCCGGCTAGGAAGAAGGGGAAAAGACGGCTAGCGAGTAGTTTCCCAGCTCCGACTAGGAAGAAGGGGAAAAGACGGTTAGCGAGTAGTTTCCCAACTCCGGCTAGGAAGAAGGGGAAAAGACGGTTAGCGAGTAGTTTCCCAGATCCGGCTAGGAAGAAGGGGAAAAGATGGCTAGCGAGTAGTTTCCCAGCTCCGGCTAGGAAGAAGGGGAAAAGACGGCTAGCGAGTAGTTTCCCAGCTCCGGCTAGGAAGAAGGGGAAAAGACGGCTAGCGAGTAGTTTCCCAGATCCGGCTAGGAAGAAGGGGAAAAGACGGCTAGCGAGTAGTTGCCCAGCTCCGGCTAGGAAGAAGGGGAAAAGACTGTTAGCGAGTAGTTTCCCAGATCCGGCTAGGAAGAAGGGGAAAAGACGGTTAGCGAGTATTTCCCCAGCTCCGGCTAGGAAGAAGGGGAAAAGACGGATAGCGAGTAGTTTCCCAGCTCCAGCTAGGAAGAAGGGGAAAAGACGGTTAGCGAGTAGTTTCCCAGCTCCGGCTAGGAAGAAGGGGAACAGACGGTTAGCGAGTAGTTTTACAGATCCGGCTAGGAAGAAGGGGAAAAGACGGCTAGCGAGTAGTTCACAGCTCCGGCTAGGAAGAAGGGGAACAGACGGTTAGCGAGTAGTTTTACAGATCCGGCTAGGAAGAAGGGGAAAAGACGGTTAGCGAGTAGTTCCACAGCTCCGGCTAGGAAGAAGGGGAAAAGACGTCTAGCGAGTGGTTTCCCAAATCCGGCTAGGAAGAAAGGGAAAAGACGGTTAGCGAGTAGTTTCCTAACTCCGGCTAGGAAGAAGGGGAAAAGACGGTTAGCGAGTAGTTTCCCAACTCCTGCTAGGAAGAAGGGGAATAGACGGTTAGCGAGTAGTTTCCCAACTCCTGCTAGGAAGAAGGGGAAAAGACGGTTAGCGAGTAGTTTCCCAGCTCCAATTAGGAAGAAGGGGAAAGACGGCTAACGAGTAGTTTCCCAGCTCCGGCTAGGAAGAAGGGGAAAAGACGGTTAGCGAGTAGTTTCCCAACTCCGGCTAGGAAGAAGGGGAACAGACGGTTAGCGAGTAGTTTCCCAACTCCTGCTAGGAAGAAGGGGAAATGGCGGTTAGCGAGTAGTTTCCCAACTCCGGCTATGAAGAAGGGGAAAAGACGGTTAGCGAGTAGTTTCCCAGATCCGGCTAGGAAGAAGGGGAAAAGACGGCTAGCGAGTAGTGTCAAAGATCCGGCTAGGAAGAAGGGGAAAAGACGGCTAGCGAGTAGTGTCAAAGATCCGGCTAGGAAGAAGGGGAAAAGACGGCTAGCGAGAAGTTTCCCAGCTCCGGCTAGGAAGAAGGGGAAAAGACGGCTAGCGAGTAGTTTCCCAACTCCGGCTAGGAAGAAGGGGAAAAGACGGTTAGCGAGTAGTTTCCCAGCTCCGGCTAGGAAGAAGGGGAAAAGACGGCTAGCGAGTAGTTTCCCAGCTCCGGCTAGGATGAAGGGGAAAAGACGGTTAGCGAGTAGTTCCCCAGCTCCGGCTAGGAAGAAGGGGAAAAGATGGCTAGCGAGTAGTTTCCCAGCTCCGGCTAGGAAGAAGGGGAAAAGACGGTTAGTGAGTAGTTTCCCAACTCCTGCTAGGAAGAAGGGGAAAAGACGGCTAGCGAGTAGTTTCCCAGCTCCGGCTAGGAAGAAGGGGAAAAGACGGCTAGCGAGTAGTTTCCCAGATCCGGCTAGGAAGAAGGGGAAAAGACGGTTAGCGAGTAGTTTCCCAACTCCGGCTAGGAAGAAGGGGAAAAGACGGTTAGCGAGTAGTTTCCCAGCTCCGGCTAGGAAGAAGGGGAAAAGACGGCTAGCGAGTAGTTTCCCAGATCCGGCTAGGAAGAAGGGGAAAAGACGGTTAGCGAGTAGTTTCCCAACTCCGGCTAGGAAGAAGGGGAAAAGACAGTTAGCGAGTAGTTTCCCAACTCCTGCTAGGAAGAAGGGGAAAAGACGGTTAGCGAGTCGTTTCCCAACTCCGGCTATGAAGAAGGGGAAAAGACGGTTAGCGAGTAGTTTCCCAGATCCGGCTAGGAAGAAGGGGAAAAGACGGCTAGCGAGTAGTTTCCCAGATCCGGCTAGGAAGAAGGGGAAAAGACGGCTAGCGAGTAGTTTCTTAGCTCCGGCTAGGATGAAGGGGAAAAGACGGTTAGCGAGTATTTCCCCAGCTCCGGCTAGGAAGAAGGGGAAAAGATGGCTAGCGAGTAGTTTCCCAGCTCCGGCTAGGAAGAAGGGGAAAAGACGGTTAGTGAGTAGTTTCCCAACTCCTGCTAGGAAGAAGGGGAAAAGACGGCTAGCGAGTAGTTTCCGAACTCCGGCTAGGAAGAAGGGGAAAAGACGGTTAGCGAGTAGTTTCCCAGCTCCAATTAGGAAGAAGGGGAAAGACGGCTAACGAGTAGTTTCCCAGCTCCGGCTAGGAAGAAGGGGAAAAGACGGTTAGCGAGTAGTTTCCCAACTCCGGCTAGGAAGAAGGGGAAAAGACGGTTAGCGAGTAGTTCCACAGCTCCGGCTAGGAAGAAGGGGAAAAGACGTCTAGCGAGTAGTTTCCCAACTCCGGCTAGGAAGAAAGGGAAAAGACGGTTAGCGAGTAGTTTCCTAACTCCGGCTAGGAAGAAGGGGAAAAGACGGTTAGCGAGTAGTTTCCCAACTCCTGCTAGGAAGAAGGGGAATAGACGGCTAGCGAGTAGTTTCCCAACTCCTGCTAGGAAGAAGGGGAAAAGACGGTTAGCGAGTAGTTTCCCAGCTCCAATTAGGAAGAAGGGGAAAGACGGCTAACGAGTAGTTTCCCAGCTCCGGCTAGGAAGAAGGGGAAAAGACGGTTAGCGAGTAGTTTCCCAACTCCGGCTAGGAAGAAGGGGAAAAGACGGTTAGCGAGTAGTTTCCCAACTCCTGCTAGGAAGAAGGGGAAATGGCGGTTAGCGAGTAGTTTCCCAACTCCGGCTATGAAGAAGGGGAAAAGACGGCTAGCGAGAAGTTTCCCAGCTCCGGCTAGGAAGAAGGGGAAAAGACGGCTAGCGAGTAGTTTCCCAACTCCGGCTAGGAAGAAGGGGAAAAGACGGTTAGCGAGTAGTTTCCCAACTCCTGCTAGGAAGAAGGGGAAAAGACGGCTAGCGAGTAGTTTCCCAGCTCCGGCTAGGAAGAAGGGGAAAAGACGGCTAGCGAGTAGTTTAACAGCTCCGGCTAGGAAGAAGGGGAAAAGACGGCTAGCGAGTAGTTTCCCAGCTCCGGCTAGGAAGAAGGGGAAAAGACGTCTAGCGAGTAGTTTCCGAACTCCGGCTAGGAAGAAGGGGAAAAGACGGTTAGCGAGTCGTTTCCCAACTCCGGCTATGAAGAAGGGGAAAAGACGGTTAGCGAGTAGTTTCCCAGATCCGGCTAGGAAGAAGGGGAAAAGACGGCTAGCGAGTAGTTTCCCAGATCCGGCTAGGAAGAAGGGGAAAAGACGGCTAGCGAGTAGTTTCTTAGCTCCGGCTAGGATGAAGGGGAAAAGACGGTTAGCGAGTAGTTCCCCAGCTCCGGCTAGGAAGAAGGGGAAAAGATGGCTAGCGAGTAGTTTCCCAGCTCCGGCTAGGAAGAAGGGGAAAAGACGGTTAGTGAGTAGTTTCCCAACTCCTGCTAGGAAGAAGGGGAAAAGACGGCTAGCGAGTAGTTTCCGAACTCCGGCTAGGAAGAAGGGGAAAAGACGGTTAGCGAGTAGTTTCCCAGCTCCAATTAGGAAGAAGGGGAAAGACGGCTAACGAGTAGTTTCCCAGCTCCGGCTAGGAAGAAGGGGAAAAGACGGTTAGCGAGTAGTTTCCCAACTCCGGCTAGGAAGAAGGGGAAAAGACGGTTAGCGAGTAGTTCCACAGCTCCGGCTAGGAAGAAGGGGAAAAGACGTCTAGCGAGTAGTTTCCCAACTCCGGCTAGGAAGAAAGGGAAAAGACGGTTAGCGAGTAGTTTCCTAACTCCGGCTAGGAAGAAGGGGAAAAGACGGTTAGCGAGTAGTTTCCCAACTCCTGCTAGGAAGAAGGGGAATAGACGGCTAGCGAGTAGTTTCCCAACTCCTGCTAGGAAGAAGGGGAAAAGACGGTTAGCGAGTAGTTTCCCAGCTCCAATTAGGAAGAAGGGGAAAGACGGCTAACGAGTAGTTTCCCAGCTCCGGCTAGGAAGAAGGGGAAAAGACGGTTAGCGAGTAGTTTCCCAACTCCGGCTAGGAAGAAGGGGAAAAGACGGTTAGCGAGTAGTTTCCCAACTCCTGCTAGGAAGAAGGGGAAATGGCGGTTAGCGAGTAGTTTCCCAACTCCGGCTATGAAGAAGGGGAAAAGACGGCTAGCGAGAAGTTTCCCAGCTCCGGCTAGGAAGAAGGGGAAAAGACGGCTAGCGAGTAGTTTCCCAACTCCGGCTAGGAAGAAGGGGAAAAGACGGTTAGCGAGTAGTTTCCCAACTCCTGCTAGGAAGAAGGGGAAAAGACGGCTAGCGAGTAGTTTCCCAGCTCCGGCTAGGAAGAAGGGGAAAAGACGGCTAGCGAGTAGTTTAACAGCTCCGGCTAGGAAGAAGGGGAAAAGACGGCTAGCGAGTAGTTTCCCAGCTCCGGCTAGGAAGAAGGGGAAAAGACGTCTAGCGAGTAGTTTCCGAACTCCGGCTAGGAAGAAGGGGAAAAGACGGTTAGCGAGTAGTTTCCCAGATCCGGCTAGGAAGAAGGGGAAAAGACGGCTAGCGAGTAGTTTCCGAGCTCCGGCTAGGAAGAAGGGGAAAAGACGGCTAGCGAGTAGTTTCCCAGCTCCGGCTAAGTAGAAGGGGAAAAGATGGTTAGTTAGTAGTTTCCCAGCTCCGGCTAGGAAGAAGGGGAAAAGACGGCTAGCGAGTAGTTTCCCAGCTCCGGCTAGGAAGAAGGGGAAAAGACGGCTAGCGAGTAGTTTCCCAGCTCCGGCTAGGAAGAAGGGGAAAAGATGGCTAGCGAGTAGTTTCCGAACTCCGGCTAGGAAGAAGGGGAAAAGACGGTTAGCGAGTAGTTTCCCAGCTCCAATTAGGAAGAAGGGGAAAGACGGCTAACGAGTAGTTTCCCAGCTCCGGCTAGGAAGAAGGGGAAAAGACGGTTAGCGAGTAGTTTCCCAACTCCGGCTAGGAAGAAGGGGAAAAGACGGTTAGCGAGTAGTTCCACACCTCCGGCTAGGAAGAAGGGGAAAAGACGTCTAGCGAGTAGTTTCCCAACTCCGGCTAGGAAGAAAGGGAAAAGACGGTTAGCGAGTAGTTTCCTAACTCCGGCTAGGAAGAAGGGGAAAAGACGGTTAGCGAGTAGTTTCCCAACTCCTGCTAGGAAGAAGGGGAATAGACGGCTAGCGAGTAGTTTCCCAACTCCTGCTAGGAAGAAGGGGAAAAGACGGTTAGCGAGTAGTTTCCCAGCTCCAATTAGGAAGAAGGGGAAAGACGGCTAACGAGTAGTTTCCCAGCTTCGGCTAGGAAGAAGGGGAAAAGACGGTTAGCGAGTAGTTTCCCAACTCCGGCTAGGAAGAAGGGGAAAAGACGGTTAGCGAGTAGTTTCCCAACTCCTGCTAGGAAGAAGGGGAAATGGCGGTTAGCGAGTAGTTTCCCAACTCCGGCTATGAAGAAGGGGAAAAGACGGCTAGCGAGAAGTTTCCCAGCTCCGGCTAGGAAGAAGGGGAAAAGACGGCTAGCGAGTAGTTTCCCAACTCCGGCTAGGAAGAAGGGGAAAAGACGGTTAGCGAGTAGTTTCCCAACTCCTGCTAGGAAGAAGGGGAAAAGACGGCTAGCGAGTAGTTTCCCAGCTCCGGCTAGGAAGAAGGGGAAAAGACGGCTAGCGAGTAGTTTAACAGCTCCGGCTAGGAAGAAGGGGAAAAGACGGCTAGCGAGTAGTTTCCCAGCTCCGGCTAGGAAGAAGGGGAAAAGACGTCTAGCGAGTAGTTTCCGAACTCCGGCTAGGAAGAAGGGGAAAAGACGGTTAGCGAGTAGTTTCCCAGATCCGGCTAGGAAGAAGGGGAAAAGACGGCTAGCGAGTAGTTTCCGAGCTCCGGCTAGGAAGAAGGGGAAAAGACGGCTAGCGAGTAGTTTCCCAGCTCCGGCTAAGTAGAAGGGGAAAAGATGGTTAGTTAGTAGTTTCCCAGCTCCGGCTAGGAAGAAGGGGAAAAGACGGCTAGCGAGTAGTTTCCCAGCTCCGGCTAGGAAGAAGGGGAAAAGACGGCTAGCGAGTAGTTTCCCAGCTCCGGCTAGGAAGAAGGGGAAAAGACGGCTAGCGAGTAGTTTCCCAGCTCCGGCTAGGAAGAAGGGGAAAAGACGGCTAGCGAGTAGTTTCCCAGCTCCGGCTAGGAAGAAGGGGAAAAGACGGCTAGCGAGTAGTTTCCCAGATCCGGCTAGGAAGAAGGGGAAAAGACGGCTAGCGAGTAGGTTTACAGATCCGGCTAGGAAGAAGGGGAAAAGACGGCTAGCGAGTAGTTCCACAGCTCCGGCTAGGAAGAAGGGGAACAGACGGTTAGCGAGTAGTTTTACAGATCCGGCTAGGAAGAAGGGGAAAAGACGGTTAGCGAGTAGTTTCCCAACTCCGGCTAGGAAGAAGGGGAAAAGACGGTTACCGAGTAGTTTCCCAACTCCTGCTAGGAAGAAGGGGAAAAGACGGTTAGCGAGTCGTTTCCCAACTCCGGCTAGGAAGAAGGGGAAATGGCGGTTAGCGAGTAGTTTCCCAACTCCGGCTATGAAGAAGGGGAAAAGACGGTTAGCGAGTAGTTTCCCAGATCCGGCTAGGAAGAAGGGGAAAAGACTTCTAGCGAGTAGTTTCCCAGATCCGGCTAGGAAGAAGGGGAAAAGACGGCTAGCGAGTAGTTTCCCAGCTCCGGCTAAGATGAAGGGGAAAAGACGGTTAGCGAGTAGTTCCCCAGCTCCGGCTAGGAAGAAGGGGAAAAGATGGTTAGCGAGTAGTTTCCGAACTCCGGCTAGGAAGAAGGGGAAAAGACGGTTAGCGAGTAGTTTCCCAGATCCGGCTAGGAAGAAGGGGAAAAGACGGTTAGCGAGTAGTTTCCCAACTCCGGCTAGGAAGAAGGGGAAAAGACGGTTACCGAGTAGTTTCCCAACTCCTGCTAGGAAGAAGGGGAAAAGACGGTTAGCGAGTCGTTTCCCAACTCCGGCTAGGAAGAAGGGGAAATGGCGGTTAGCGAGTAGTTTCCCAACTCCGGCTATGAAGAAGGGGAAAAGACGGTTAGCGAGTAGTTTCCCAGCTCCGGCTAAGATGAAGGGGAAAAGACGGTTAGCGAGTAGTTCCCCAGCTCCGGCTAGGAAGAAGGGGAAAAGATGGTTAGCGAGTAGTTTCCGAACTCCGGCTAGGAAGAAGGGGAAAAGACGGTTAGCGAGTAGTTTCCCAGATCCGGCTAGGAAGAAGGGGAAAAGACGGCTAGCGAGTAGTTTCCGAGCTCCGGCTAGGAAGAAGGGGAAAAGACGGCTAGCGAGTAGTTTCCCAGCTCCGGCTAAGTAGAAGGGGAAAAGATGGTTAGTTAGTAGTTTCCCAGCTCCGGCTAGGAAGAAGGGGAAAAGACGGCTAGCGAGTAGTTTCCCAGCTCCGGCTAGGAAGAAGGGGAAAAGACGGCTAGCGAGTAGTTTCCCAGCTCCGGCTAGGAAGAAGGGGAAAAGACGGCTAGCGAGTAGTTTCCCAGCTCCGGCTAGGAAGAAGGGGAAAAGACGGCTAGCGAGTAGTTTCCCAGCTCCGGCTAGGAAGAAGGGGAAAAGACGGCTAGCGAGTAGTTTCCCAGATCCGGCTAGGAAGAAGGGGAAAAGACGGCTAGCGAGTAGGTTTACAGATCCGGCTAGGAAGAAGGGGAAAAGACGGCTAGCGAGTAGTTCCACAGCTCCGGCTAGGAAGAAGGGGAACAGACGGTTAGCGAGTAGTTTTACAGATCCGGCTAGGAAGAAGGGGAAAAGACGGTTAGCGAGTAGTTTCCCAACTCCGGCTAGGAAGAAGGGGAAAAGACGGTTACCGAGTAGTTTCCCAACTCCTGCTAGGAAGAAGGGGAAAAGACGGTTAGCGAGTCGTTTCCCAACTCCGGCTAGGAAGAAGGGGAAATGGCGGTTAGCGAGTAGTTTCCCAACTCCGGCTATGAAGAAGGGGAAAAGACGGTTAGCGAGTAGTTTCCCAGATCCGGCTAGGAAGAAGGGGAAAAGACTTCTAGCGAGTAGTTTCCCAGATCCGGCTAGGAAGAAGGGGAAAAGACGGCTAGCGAGTAGTTTCCCAGCTCCGGCTAAGATGAAGGGGAAAAGACGGTTAGCGAGTAGTTCCCCAGCTCCGGCTAGGAAGAAGGGGAAAAGATGGTTAGCGAGTAGTTTCCCAGCTCCGGCTAGGAAGAAGGGGAAAAGACGGTTAGTGAGTAGTTTCCCAACTCCTGCTAGGAAGAAGGGGAAAAGACGGCTAGCGAGTAGTTTCCCAGCTCCGGCTAGGAAGAAGGGGAAAAGACGGCTAGCGAGTAGTTTCCCAGATCCGGCTAGGAAGAAGGGGAAAAGACGGTTAGCGAGTAGTTTCCCAACTCCGGCTAGGAAGAAGGGGAAAAGACGGTTAGCGAGTAGTTTCCCAGCTCCGGCTAGGAAGAAGGGGAAAAGACGGCTAGCGAGTAGTTTCCCAGATCCGGCTAGGAAGAAGGGGAAAAGACGGTTAGCGAGTAGTTTCCCAACTCCGGCTAGGAAGAAGGGGAAAAGACGGTTAGCGAGTAGTTTCCCAACTCCTGCTAGGAAGAAGGGGAAAAGACGGTTAGCGAGTCGTTTCCCAACTCCGGCTATGAAGAAGGGGAAAAGACGGTTAGCGAGTAGTTTCCCAGATCCGGCTAGGAAGAAGGGGAAAAGACGGCTAGCGAGTAGTTTCCCAGATCCGGCTAGGAAGAAGGGGAAAAGACGGCTAGCGAGTAGTTTCCCAGCTCCGGCTAGGATGAAGGGGAAAAGACGGTTAGCGAGTAGTTCCCCAGCTCCGGCTAGGAAGAAGGGGAAAAGATGGCTAGCGAGTAGTTTCCCAGCTCCGGCTAGGAAGAAGGGGAAAAGACGGTTAGTGAGTAGTTTCCCAACTCCTGCTAGGAAGAAGGGGAAAAGACGGCTAGCGAGTAGTTTCCGAACTCCGGCTAGGAAGAAGGGGAAAAGACAGTTAGCGAGTAGTTTCCCAGCTCCAATTAGGAAGAAGGGGAAAAGACGGTTAGCGAGTAGTTTCCCAGATCCGGCTAGGAAGAAGGGGAAAAGACGGCTAGCGAGTAGTTTCCGAGCTCCGGCTAGGAAGAAGGGGAAAAGACGGCTAGCGAGTAGTTTCCCAGCTCCGGCTAAGTAGAAGGGGAAAAGACGGTTAGTTAGTAGTTTCCCAGCTCCGGCTAGGAAGAAGGGGAAAAGACGGCTAGCGAGTAGTTTCCCAGCTCCGACTAGGAAGAAGGGGAAAAGACGGTTAGCGAGTAGTTTCCCAACTCCGGCTAGGAAGAAGGGGAAAAGACGGTTAGCGAGTAGTTTCCCAGATCCGGCTAGGAAGAAGGGGAAAAGATGGCTAGCGAGTAGTTTCCCAGCTCCGGCTAGGAAGAAGGGGAAAAGACGGCTAGCGAGTAGTTTCCCAGCTCCGGCTAGGAAGAAGGGGAAAAGACGGCTAGCGAGTAGTTTCCCAGATCCGGCTAGGAAGAAGGGGAAAAGACGGCTAGCGAGTAGTTGCCCAGCTCCGGCTAGGAAGAAGGGGAAAAGACTGTTAGCGAGTAGTTTCCCAGATCCGGCTAGGAAGAAGGGGAAAAGACGGTTAGCGAGTATTTCCCCAGCTCCGGCTAGGAAGAAGGGGAAAAGACGGATAGCGAGTAGTTTCCCAGCTCCAGCTAGGAAGAAGGGGAAAAGACGGTTAGCGAGTAGTTTCCCAGCTCCGGCTAGGAAGAAGGGGAACAGACGGTTAGCGAGTAGTTTTACAGATCCGGCTAGGAAGAAGGGGAAAAGACGGCTAGCGAGTAGTTCACAGCTCCGGCTAGGAAGAAGGGGAACAGACGGTTAGCGAGTAGTTTTACAGATCCGGCTAGGAAGAAGGGGAAAAGACGGTTAGCGAGTAGTTCCACAGCTCCGGCTAGGAAGAAGGGGAAAAGACGTCTAGCGAGTGGTTTCCCAAATCCGGCTAGGAAGAAAGGGAAAAGACGGTTAGCGAGTAGTTTCCTAACTCCGGCTAGGAAGAAGGGGAAAAGACGGTTAGCGAGTAGTTTCCCAACTCCTGCTAGGAAGAAGGGGAATAGACGGTTAGCGAGTAGTTTCCCAACTCCTGCTAGGAAGAAGGGGAAAAGACGGTTAGCGAGTAGTTTCCCAGCTCCAATTAGGAAGAAGGGGAAAGACGGCTAACGAGTAGTTTCCCAGCTCCGGCTAGGAAGAAGGGGAAAAGACGGTTAGCGAGTAGTTTCCCAACTCCGGCTAGGAAGAAGGGGAAAAGACGGTTAGCGAGTAGTTTCCCAACTCCTGCTAGGAAGAAGGGGAAATGGCGGTTAGCGAGTAGTTTCCCAACTCCGGCTATGAAGAAGGGGAAAAGACGGTTAGCGAGTAGTTTCCCAGATCCGGCTAGGAAGAAGGGGAAAAGACGGCTAGCGAGTAGTGTCAAAGATCCGGCTAGGAAGAAGGGGAAAAGACGGCTAGCGAGTAGTGTCAAAGATCCGGCTAGGAAGAAGGGGAAAAGACGGCTAGCGAGAAGTTTCCCAGCTCCGGCTAGGAAGAAGGGGAAAAGACGGCTAGCGAGTAGTTTCCCAACTCCGGCTAGGAAGAAGGGGAAAAGACGGTTAGCGAGTAGTTTCCCAGCTCCGGCTAGGAAGAAGGGGAAAAGACGGCTAGCGAGTAGTTTCCCAGCTCCGGCTAGGATGAAGGGGAAAAGACGGTTAGCGAGTAGTTCCCCAGCTCCGGCTAGGAAGAAGGGGAAAAGATGGCTAGCGAGTAGTTTCCCAGCTCCGGCTAGGAAGAAGGGGAAAAGACGGTTAGTGAGTAGTTTCCCAACTCCTGCTAGGAAGAAGGGGAAAAGACGGCTAGCGAGTAGTTTCCCAGCTCCGGCTAGGAAGAAGGGGAAAAGACGGCTAGCGAGTAGTTTCCCAGATCCGGCTAGGAAGAAGGGGAAAAGACGGTTAGCGAGTAGTTTCCCAACTCCGGCTAGGAAGAAGGGGAAAAGACGGTTAGCGAGTAGTTTCCCAGCTCCGGCTAGGAAGAAGGGGAAAAGACGGCTAGCGAGTAGTTTCCCAGATCCGGCTAGGAAGAAGGGGAAAAGACGGTTAGCGAGTAGTTTCCCAACTCCGGCTAGGAAGAAGGGGAAAAGACAGTTAGCGAGTAGTTTCCCAACTCCTGCTAGGAAGAAGGGGAAAAGACGGTTAGCGAGTCGTTTCCCAACTCCGGCTATGAAGAAGGGGAAAAGACGGTTAGCGAGTAGTTTCCCAGATCCGGCTAGGAAGAAGGGGAAAAGACGGCTAGCGAGTAGTTTCCCAGATCCGGCTAGGAAGAAGGGGAAAAGACGGCTAGCGAGTAGTTTCTTAGCTCCGGCTAGGATGAAGGGGAAAAGACGGTTAGCGAGTAGTTCCCCAGCTCCGGCTAGGAAGAAGGGGAAAAGATGGCTAGCGAGTAGTTTCCCAGCTCCGGCTAGGAAGAAGGGGAAAAGACGGTTAGTGAGTAGTTTCCCAACTCCTGCTAGGAAGAAGGGGAAAAGACGGCTAGCGAGTAGTTTCCGAACTCCGGCTAGGAAGAAGGGGAAAAGACGGTTAGCGAGTAGTTTCCCAGCTCCAATTAGGAAGAAGGGGAAAGACGGCTAACGAGTAGTTTCCCAGCTCCGGCTAGTAAGAAGGGGAAAAGACGGTTAGCGAGTAGTTTCCCAACTCCGGCTAGGAAGAAGGGGAAAAGACGGTTAGCGAGTAGTTCCACAGCTCCGGCTAGGAAGAAGGGGAAAAGACGTCTAGCGAGTAGTTTCCCAACTCCGGCTAGGAAGAAAGGGAAAAGACGGTTAGCGAGTAGTTTCCTAACTCCGGCTAGGAAGAAGGGGAAAAGACGGTTAGCGAGTAGTTTCCCAACTCCTGCTAGGAAGAAGGGGAATAGACGGCTAGCGAGTAGTTTCCCAACTCCTGCTAGGAAGAAGGGGAAAAGACGGTTAGCGAGTAGTTTCCCAGCTCCAATTAGGAAGAAGGGGAAAGACGGCTAACGAGTAGTTTCCCAGCTCCGGCTAGGAAGAAGGGGAAAAGACGGTTAGCGAGTAGTTTCCCAACTCCGGCTAGGAAGAAGGGGAAAAGACGGTTAGCGAGTAGTTTCCCAACTCCTGCTAGGAAGAAGGGGAAATGGCGGTTAGCGAGTAGTTTCCCAACTCCGGCTATGAAGAAGGGGAAAAGACGGCTAGCGAGAAGTTTCCCAGCTCCGGCTAGGAAGAAGGGGAAAAGACGGCTAGCGAGTAGTTTCCCAACTCCGGCTAGGAAGAAGGGGAAAAGACGGTTAGCGAGTAGTTTCCCAACTCCTGCTAGGAAGAAGGGGAAAAGACGGCTAGCGAGTAGTTTCCCAGCTCCGGCTAGGAAGAAGGGGAAAAGACGGCTAGCGAGTAGTTTAACAGCTCCGGCTAGGAAGAAGGGGAAAAGACGGCTAGCGAGTAGTTTCCCAGCTCCGGCTAGGAAGAAGGGGAAAAGACGTCTAGCGAGTAGTTTCCGAACTCCGGCTAGGAAGAAGGGGAAAAGACGGTTAGCGAGTAGTTTCCCAGATCCGGCTAGGAAGAAGGGGAAAAGACGGCTAGCGAGTAGTTTCCGAGCTCCGGCTAGGAAGAAGGGGAAAAGACGGCTAGCGAGTAGTTTCCCAGCTCCGGCTAAGTAGAAGGGGAAAAGATGGTTAGTTAGTAGTTTCCCAGCTCCGGCTAGGAAGAAGGGGAAAAGACGGCTAGCGAGTAGTTTCCCAGCTCCGGCTAGGAAGAAGGGGAAAAGACGGCTAGCGAGTAGTTTCCCAGCTCCGGCTAGGAAGAAGGGGAAAAGATGGCTAGCGAGTAGTTTCCGAACTCCGGCTAGGAAGAAGGGGAAAAGACGGTTAGCGAGTAGTTTCCCAGCTCCAATTAGGAAGAAGGGGAAAGACGGCTAACGAGTAGTTTCCCAGCTCCGGCTAGGAAGAAGGGGAAAAGACGGTTAGCGAGTAGTTTCCCAACTCCGGCTAGGAAGAAGGGGAAAAGACGGTTAGCGAGTAGTTCCACAGCTCCGGCTAGGAAGAAGGGGAAAAGACGTCTAGCGAGTAGTTTCCCAACTCCGGCTAGGAAGAAAGGGAAAAGACGGTTAGCGAGTAGTTTCCTAACTCCGGCTAGGAAGAAGGGGAAAAGACGGTTAGCGAGTAGTTTCCCAACTCCTGCTAGGAAGAAGGGGAATAGACGGCTAGCGAGTAGTTTCCCAACTCCTGCTAGGAAGAAGGGGAAAAGACGGTTAGCGAGTAGTTTCCCAGCTCCAATTAGGAAGAAGGGGAAAGACGGCTAACGAGTAGTTTCCCAGCTCCGGCTAGGAAGAAGGGGAAAAGACGGTTAGCGAGTAGTTTCCCAACTCCGGCTAGGAAGAAGGGGAAAAGACGGTTAGCGAGTAGTTTCCCAACTCCTGCTAGGAAGAAGGGGAAATGGCGGTTAGCGAGTAGTTTCCCAACTCCGGCTATGAAGAAGGGGAAAAGACGGCTAGCGAGAAGTTTCCCAGCTCCGGCTAGGAAGAAGGGGAAAAGACGGCTAGCGAGTAGTTTCCCAACTCCGGCTAGGAAGAAGGGGAAAAGACGGTTAGCGAGTAGTTTCCCAACTCCTGCTAGGAAGAAGGGGAAAAGACGGCTAGCGAGTAGTTTCCCAGCTCCGGCTAGGAAGAAGGGGAAAAGACGGCTAGCGAGTAGTTTAACAGCTCCGGCTAGGAAGAAGGGGAAAAGACGGCTAGCGAGTAGTTTCCCAGCTCCGGCTAGGAAGAAGGGGAAAAGACGTCTAGCGAGTAGTTTCCGAACTCCGGCTAGGAAGAAGGGGAAAAGACGGTTAGCGAGTAGTTTCCCAGATCCGGCTAGGAAGAAGGGGAAAAGACGGCTAGCGAGTAGTTTCCGAGCTCCGGCTAGGAAGAAGGGGAAAAGACGGCTAGCGAGTAGTTTCCCAGCTCCGGCTAAGTAGAAGGGGAAAAGATGGTTAGTTAGTAGTTTCCCAGCTCCGGCTAGGAAGAAGGGGAAAAGACGGCTAGCGAGTAGTTTCCCAGCTCCGGCTAGGAAGAAGGGGAAAAGACGGCTAGCGAGTAGTTTCCCAGCTCCGGCTAGGAAGAAGGGGAAAAGACGGCTAGCGAGTAGTTTCCCAGCTCCGGCTAGGAAGAAGGGGAAAAGACGGCTAGCGAGTAGTTTCCCAGCTCCGGCTAGGAAGAAGGGGAAAAGACGGCTAGCGAGTAGTTTCCCAGATCCGGCTAGGAAGAAGGGGAAAAGACGGCTAGCGAGTAGGTTTACAGATCCGGCTAGGAAGAAGGGGAAAAGACGGCTAGCGAGTAGTTCCACAGCTCCGGCTAGGAAGAAGGGGAACAGACGGTTAGCGAGTAGTTTTACAGATCCGGCTAGGAAGAAGGGGAAAAGACGGTTAGCGAGTAGTTTCCCAACTCCGGCTAGGAAGAAGGGGAAAAGACGGTTACCGAGTAGTTTCCCAACTCCTGCTAGGAAGAAGGGGAAAAGACGGTTAGCGAGTCGTTTCCCAACTCCGGCTAGGAAGAAGGGGAAATGGCGGTTAGCGAGTAGTTTCCCAACTCCGGCTATGAAGAAGGGGAAAAGACGGTTAGCGAGTAGTTTCCCAGATCCGGCTAGGAAGAAGGGGAAAAGACTTCTAGCGAGTAGTTTCCCAGATCCGGCTAGGAAGAAGGGGAAAAGACGGCTAGCGAGTAGTTTCCCAGCTCCGGCTAAGATGAAGGGGAAAAGACGGTTAGCGAGTAGTTCCCCAGCTCCGGCTAGGAAGAAGGGGAAAAGATGGTTAGCGAGTAGTTTCCCAGCTCCGGCTAGGAAGAAGGGGAAAAGACGGTTAGTGAGTAGTTTCCCAACTCCTGCTAGGAAGAAGGGGAAAAGACGGCTAGCGAGTAGTTTCCCAGCTCCGGCTAGGAAGAAGGGGAAAAGACGGCTAGCGAGTAGTTTCCCAGATCCGGCTAGGAAGAAGGGGAAAAGACGGTTAGCGAGTAGTTTCCCAACTCCGGCTAGGAAGAAGGGGAAAAGACGGTTAGCGAGTAGTTTCCCAGCTCCGGCTAGGAAGAAGGGGAAAAGACGGCTAGCGAGTAGTTTCCCAGATCCGGCTAGGAAGAAGGGGAAAAGACGGTTAGCGAGTAGTTTCCCAACTCCGGCTAGGAAGAAGGGGAAAAGACGGTTAGCGAGTAGTTTCCCAACTCCTGCTAGGAAGAAGGGGAAAAGACGGTTAGCGAGTCGTTTCCCAACTCCGGCTATGAAGAAGGGGAAAAGACGGTTAGCGAGTAGTTTCCCAGATCCGGCTAGGAAGAAGGGGAAAAGACGGCTAGCGAGTAGTTTCCCAGATCCGGCTAGGAAGAAGGGGAAAAGACGGCTAGCGAGTAGTTTCCCAGCTCCGGCTAGGATGAAGGGGAAAAGACGGTTAGCGAGTAGTTCCCCAGCTCCGGCTAGGAAGAAGGGGAAAAGATGGCTAGCGAGTAGTTTCCCAGCTCCGGCTAGGAAGAAGGGGAAAAGACGGTTAGTGAGTAGTTTCCCAACTCCTGCTAGGAAGAAGGGGAAAAGACGGCTAGCGAGTAGTTTCCGAACTCCGGCTAGGAAGAAGGGGAAAAGACAGTTAGCGAGTAGTTTCCCAGCTCCAATTAGGAAGAAGGGGAAAGACGGCTAACGAGTAGTTTCCCAGCTCCGGCTAGGAAGAAGGGGAAAAGACGGTTAGCGAGTAGTTTCCCAGATCCGGCTAGGAAGAAGGGGAAAAGACGGCTAGCGAGTAGTTTCCGAGCTCCGGCTAGGAAGAAGGGGAAAAGACGGCTAGCGAGTAGTTTCCCAGCTCCGGCTAAGTAGAAGGGGAAAAGACGGTTAGTTAGTAGTTTCCCAGCTCCGGCTAGGAAGAAGGGGAAAAGACGGCTAGCGAGTAGTTTCCCAGCTCCGACTAGGAAGAAGGGGAAAAGACGGTTAGCGAGTAGTTTCCCAACTCCGGCTAGGAAGAAGGGGAAAAGACGGTTAGCGAGTAGTTTCCCAGATCCGGCTAGGAAGAAGGGGAAAAGATGGCTAGCGAGTAGTTTCCCAGCTCCGGCTAGGAAGAAGGGGAAAAGACGGTTAGCGAGTAGTTTCCCAGCTCCGGCTAGGAAGAAGGGGAAAAGACGGCTAGCGAGTAGTTTCCCAGATCCGGCTAGGAAGAAGGGGAAAAGACGGCTAGCGAGTAGTTGCCCAGCTCCGGCTAGGAAGAAGGGGAAAAGACTGTTAGCGAGTAGTTTCCCAGATCCGGCTAGGAAGAAGGGGAAAAGACGGTTAGCGAGTAGTTCCCCAGCTCCGGCTAGGAAGAAGGGGAAAAGACGGATAGCGAGTAGTTTCCCAGCTCCAGCTAGGAAGAAGGGGAAAAGACGGTTAGCGAGTAGTTTCCCAGCTCCGGCTAGGAAGAAGGGGAACAGACGGTTAGCGAGTAGTTTTACAGATCCGGCTAGGAAGAAGGGGAAAAGACGGCTAGCGAGTAGTTCACAGCTCCGGCTAGGAAGAAGGGGAACAGACGGTTAGCGAGTAGTTTTACAGATCCGGCTAGGAAGAAGGGGAAAAGACGGTTAGCGAGTAGTTCCACAGCTCCGGCTAGGAAGAAGGGGAAAAGACGTCTAGCGAGTAGTTTCCCAAATCCGGCTAGGAAGAAAGGGAAAAGACGGTTAGCGAGTAGTTTCCTAACTCCGGCTAGGAAGAAGGGGAAAAGACGGTTAGCGAGTAGTTTCCCAACTCCTGCTAGGAAGAAGGGGAATAGACGGTTAGCGAGTAGTTTCCCAACTCCTGCTAGGAAGAAGGGGAAAAGACGGTTAGCGAGTAGTTTCCCAACTCCTGCTAGGAAGAAGGGGAATAGACGGTTAGCGAGTAGTTTCCCAACTCCTGCTAGGAAGAAGGGGAAAAGACGGTTAGCGAGTAGTTTCCCAGCTCCAATTAGGAAGAAGGGGAAAGACGGCTAACGAGTAGTTTCCCAGCTCCGGCTAGGAAGAAGGGGAAAAGACGGTTAGCGAGTAGTTTCCCAACTCCGGCTAGGAAGAAGGGGAAAAGACGGTTAGCGAGTAGTTTCCCAACTCCTGCTAGGAAGAAGGGGAAATGGCGGTTAGCGAGTAGTTTCCCAACTCCGGCTATGAAGAAGGGGAAAAGACGGTTAGCGAGTAGTTTCCCAGATCCGGCTAGGAAGAATGGGAAAAGACGGCTAGCGAGTAGTGTCAAAGATCCGGCTAGGAAGAAGGGGAAAAGACGGCTAGCGAGTAGTGTCAAAGATCCGGCTAGGAAGAAGGGGAAAAGACGGCTAGCGAGAAGTTTCCCAGCTCCGGCTAGGAAGAAGGGGAAAAGACGGCTAGCGAGTAGTTTCCCAGCTCCGGCTAGAAAGAAGGGGAAAAGACGGCTAGCGAGTAGTTTCCCAGATCTGGCTAGGAAGAAGGGGAAAAGTCGGTTAGCGAGTAGTTTCCCAACTCCGGCTAGGAAAAAGGGGAAAAGACGGTTAGCGAGTAGTTTCCCAGCTCTGGCTAGGAAGAAGGGGAAAAGACGGTTAGCGAGTAGTTTCCCAACTCCGGCTAGGAAGAAGGGGAAAAGACGGTTAGCGAGTAGTTTCCCAACTCCTGCTAGGAAGAAGGGGAAAAGACGGTTAGCGAGTCGTTTCTCAACTCCGGCTATGAAGAAGGGGAAAAGACGGTTAGCGAGTAGTTTCCCAGATCCGGCTAGGAAGAAGGGGAAAAGACGGCTAGCGAGTAGTTTCCCAGATCCGGCTAGGAAGAAGTAGAAAAGACGGCTAGCGAGTAGTTTCCCAGCTCCGGCTAGGATGAAGGGGAAAAGACGGTTAGCGAGTAGTTGCCCAGCTCCGGCTAGGAAGAAGGGGAAAAGATGGCTAGCGAGTAGTTTCCCAGCTCCGGCTAGGAAGAAGGGGAAAAGACGGTTAGTGAGTAGTTTCCCAACTCCTGCTAGGAAGAAGGGGAAAAGACGGCTAGCGAGTAGTTTCCGAACTCCGGCTAGGAAGAAGGGGAAAAGACGGTTAGCGAGTAGTTTCCCAGCTCCAATTAGGAAGAAGGGGAAAGACGGCTAACGAGTAGTTTCCCAGCTCCGGCTAGGAAGAAGGGGAAAAGACGGTTAGCGAGTAGTTTCCCAACTCCGGCTAGGAAGAAGGGGAAAAGACGGTTAGCGAGTAGTTTCCCAACTCCTGCTAGGAAGAAGGGGAAAAGACGGTTAGCGAGTCGTTTCCCAACTCCGGCTAGGAAGAAGGGGAAATGGCGGTTAGCGAGTAGTTTCCCAACTCCGGCTATGAAGAAGGGGAAAAGACGGTTAGCGAGTAGTTTCCCAGATCCGGCTAGGAAGAAGGGGAAAAGACTTCTAGCGAGTAGTTTCCCAGATCCGGCTAGGAAGAAGGGACAAAGACGGCTAGCGAGTAGTTTCCCAGCTCCGGCTAGGATGAAGGGGAAAAGACGGTTAGCGAGTAGTTCCCCAGCTCCGGCTAGGAAGAAGGGGAAAAGATGGCTAGCGAGTAGTTTCCCAGCTCCGGCTAGGAAGAAGGGGAAAAGACGGTTAGTGAGTAGTTTCCCAACTCCTGCTAGGAAGAAGGGGAAAAGACGGCTAGCGAGTAGTTTCCCAGCTCCGGCTAGGAAGAAGGGGAAAAGACGGCTAGCGAGTAGTTTCCCAGATCCGGCTAGGAAGAAGGGGAAAAGACGGTTAGCGAGTAGTTTCCCAGCTCCGGCTAGGAAGAAGGGGAAAAGACGGCTAGCGAGTAGTTTCCCAGATCCGGCTAGGAAGAAGGGGAAAAGACGGCTAGCGAGTAGTTTCCCAGCTCCGGCTAGGATGAAGGGGAAAAGACGGTTAGCGAGTAGTTTCCCAGCTCCGGCTAGGATGAAGGGGAAAAGACGGTTAGCGAGTAGTTTCCCAACTCCTGCTAGGAAGAAGGGGAAAAGACGGCTAGCGAGTAGTTTCCCAGCTACGGCTAGGAAGAAGGGGAAAAGACGGCTAGCGAGTAGTTTCCCAGATCCGGCTAGGAAGAAGGGGAAAAGACGGCTAGCGAGTAGTTTCCCAGCTCCGGCTAGGAAGAAGGGGAAAAGACGGCTAGCGAGTAGTTTCCCAGCTCCGGCTAGGAAGAAGGGGAAAAGACGGCTTGCGAGTAGTTTCCCAACTCCTGCTAGGAAGAAGGGGAAAAGACGGCTAGCGAGTAGTTTCCCAGCTCCGGCTAGGAAGAAGGGGAAAAGACGGCTAGCGAGTAGTTTCCCAGATCCGGCTAGGAAGAAGGGGAAAAGACGGCTAGCGAGTAGTTGCCCAGCTCCGGCTAGGAAGAAGGGGAAAAGACGGCTAGTGAGTAGTTTCCCAGCTCCAGCTAGGAAGAAGGGGAAAAGACGGTAAGCGAGTAGTTTCCCAACTCCAGCTAGGAAGAAGGGGAAAAGACGGCTAGCGAGTAGTTTCCCAGATCCGGCTAGGAAGAAGGGGAAAAGACGGCTAGCGAGTAGTTTCCCAGCTCCGGCTAGGAAGAAGGGGAAAAGACGGTTAGCGAGTAGTTCCCCAGCTCCGGCTAGGAAGAAGGGGAAAAGACGGCTAGCGAGTAGTTGCCCAGCTCCGGCTAGGAAGAAGGGGAAAAGACGGCTAGCGAGTAGTTTCCCAGCTCCAGCTAGGAAGAAGGGGAAAAGACGGCTAGCGAGTAGTTTCCCAGCTCCGGCTAGGAAGAAGGGAAAAAGACGGCTAGCGAGTAGTTTCCCAACTCCGGCTAGGAAGAAGGGTAAAAGACGGTTAGCGAGTAGTTTCCCAGCTCCGGCTAGGAAGAAGGGGAAAAGACGGCTAGCGAGTAGTTTCCCAGCTCCGGCTAGGAAGAAGGGGAAAAGACGGTTAGTGAGTAGTTTCCCAACTCCTGCTAGGAAGAAGGGGAAAAGACGGCTAGCGAGTAGTTTCCCAGCTCCGGCTAGGAAGAAGGGGAAAAGACGGCTAGCGAGTAGTTTCCCAGATCCGGCTAGGAAGAAGGGGAAAAGACGGTTAGCGAGTAGTTTCCCAACTCCGGCTAGGAAGAAGGGGAAAAGACGGTTAGCGAGTAGTTTCCCAGCTCCGGCTAGGAAGAAGGGGAAAAGACGGCTAGCGAGTAGTTTCCCAGATCCGGCTAGGAAGAAGGGGAAAAGACGGCTAGCGAGTAGTTTCCCAGCTCCGGCTAGGATGAAGGGGAAAAGACGGTTAGCGAGTAGTTTCCCAGCTCCAGCTAGGATGAAGGGGAAAAGACGGTTAGCGAGTAGTTTCCCAACTCCTGCTAGGAAGAAGGGGAAAAGACGGCTAGCGAGTAGTTTCCCAGCTACGGCTAGGAAGAAGGGGAAAAGACGGCTAGCGAGTAGTTTCCCAGATCCGGCTAGGAAGAAGGGGAAAAGACGGCTAGCGAGTAGTTTCCCAGCTCCGGCTAGGAAGAAGGGGAAAAGACGGCTAGCGAGTAGTTTCCCAGCTCCGGCTAGGAAGAAGGGGAAAAGACGGCTTGCGAGTAGTTTCCCAACTCCTGCTAGGAAGAAGGGGAAAAGACGGCTAGCGAGTAGTTTCCCAGCTCCGGCTAGGAAGAAGGGGAAAAGACGGCTAGCGAGTAGTTTCCCAGATCCGGCTAGGAAGAAGGGGAAAAGACGGCTAGCGAGTAGTTTCCCAGATCCGGCTAGGAAGAAGGGGAAAAGACGGCTAGCGAGTAGTTGCCCAGCTCCGGCTAGGAAGAAGGGGAAAAGACGGCTAGCGAGTATTTTCCCAGCTCCAGCTAGGAAGACGGGGAAAAGACGGTAAGCGAGTAGTTTCCCAACTCCAGCTAGGAAGAAGGGGAAAAGACGGCTAGCGAGTAGTTTCCCAGCTCCAGCTAGGAAGAAGGGGAAAAGACGGTAAGCGAGTAGTTTCCCAACTCCAGCTAGGAAGAAGGGGAAAAGACGGCTAGCGAGTAGTTTCCCAGCTTCGGCTAGGAAGAAGTAGAAAAGACGGCTAGCGAGTAGTTTCCCAGATCCGGCTAGGAAGAAGGGGAAAAGACGGCTAGCGAGTAGTTTCCCAGCTCCGGCTAGGAAGAAGGGGAAAAGACGGCTAGCGAGTAGTTTCCCAACTCCGGCTAGGAAGAAGGGTAAAAGACGGTTAGCGAGTAGTTTCCCAGCTCCGGCTAGGAAGAAGTGGAAAAGACGGCTAGCGAGTATTTTCCTAGCTCCGGCTAGGAAGAAGGGGAAAAGACGGTTAGTGAGTAGTTTCCCAACTCCTGCTAGGAAGAAGGGGAAAAGACGGCTAGCGAGTAGTTTCCCAGCTCCGGCTAGGAAGAAGGGGAAAAGACGGCTAGCGAGTAGTTTCCCAGATCCGGCTAGGAAGAAGGGGAAAAGACGGCTAGCGAGTAGTTTCCCAGCTCCGGCTAGAAAGAAGGGGAAAAGACGGCTAGCGAGTAGTTTCCCAGCTCCGGCTAGGAAGAAGGGGAAAAGACGGCTTGCGAGTAGTTTCCCAGATCCGGCTAGGAAGAAGGGGAAAAGACGGCTAGCGAGTAGTTTCCCAGCTCCGGCTAGGAAGAAGGGGAAAAGACGGCTAGCGAGTAGTTTCCCAGCTCCGGCTAGGAAGAAGGGGAAAAGACGGTTAGCGAGTAGTTCCCCAGCTCCGGCTAGGAAGAAGGGGAAAAGACGGCTAGCGAGTAGTTGCCCAGCTCCGGCTAGGAAGAAGGGGAAAAGACGGCTAGCGAGTAGTTTCCCAGCTCCAGCTAGGAAGAAGGGGAAAAGACGGCTAGCGAGTAGTTTCCCAGCTCCGGCTAGGAAGAAGGGAAAAAGACGGCTAGCGAGTAGTTTCCCAACTCCGGCTAGGAAGAAGGGTAAAAGACGGTTAGCGAGTAGTTTCCCAGCTCCGGCTAGGAAGAAGGGGAAAAGACGGCTAGCGAGTAGTTTCCCAGCTCCGGCTAGGAAGAAGGGGAAAAGACGGTTAGTGAGTAGTTTCCCAACTCCTGCTAGGAAGAAGGGGAAAAGACGGCTAGCGAGTAGTTTCCCAGCTCCGGCTAGGAAGAAGGGGAAAAGACGGCTAGCGAGTAGTTTCCCAGATCCGGCTAGGAAGAAGGGGAAAAGACGGCGAGCGAGTAGTCTCCCAGCTCCGGCTAGGAAGAAGGGGAAAAGACGGCTAGCGAGTAGTTTCCCAGCTCCGGCTAGGAAGAAGGGGAAAAGACGGCTTGCGAGTAGTTTCCCAGATCCGGCTAGGAAGAAGGGGAAAAGACGGCTATTGAGTAGTTGCCCAGCTCCGGCTAGGAAGAAGGGGAAAAGACGGCTAGCGAGTAGTTTCCCAGCTCCAGCTAGGAAGAAGGGGAAAAGACGGCTAGCGAGTAGTTTCCCAGCTCCGGCTAGGTAGAAGGGGAAAATACGGCTAGCGAGTAGTTTCCCAGCTCCGGCTAGGAAGAAGGGGAAAAGACGGCTAGCGAGTATTTTTCCAGCTCCGGCTAGGAAGAAGGGGAAAAGACGGCTAGCGAGTAGTTTCCCAGCTCCGGCTAGGAAGAAGGGGAAAAGACGGCTAGCGAGTATTTTCCCAGCTCCGGCTAGGAAGAAAGGTAAAAGACGGTTAGCGAGTAGTTTCCCTACTCCTGCTAGGAAGAAGGGGAAAAGACGGTTAGCGAGTAGTTTCCCAACTCCTGCTAGGAAGAAGGGGAATAGACGGCTAGTGAGTAGTTTCCCAACTCCTGCTAGGAAGAAGGGGAATAGACGGCTAGTGAGTAGTTTCCCAACTCCTGCTAGGAAGAAGGGGAAAAGACGGTTAGCGAGTAGTTTCCCAACTCCGGCTAGGAAGAAGGGGAAAAGACGGTTAGCGAGTAGTTTCCCAGCTCCGGCTAGGAAGAAGGGTAAAATACGGCTAGCGAGTAGTTTCCCAGCTCCGGCTAGGAAGAAGGGGAAAAGACGGCTAGCGAGTAGTTTTCCAGCTCCGGCTAGGAAGAAGGGGAAAAGACGGCTAGCGAGTAGTTTCCCAGCTCCGGCTACGAAGAAGGGGAAAAGACGGCTAGCGAGTAGTTTCCCAGCTCCGGCTAGGAAGAAAGGGAAAAGACGGTTAGCGAGTAGTTTCCCTACTCCTGCTAGGAAGAGGGGAAAAGACGGCTAGCGAGTAGTTTCCCAGCTCCGGCTACGAAGAAGGGGAAAAGACGGCTAGCGAGTAGTTTCCCAGCTCCGGCTAGGAAGAAAGGGAAAAGACGGTTAGCGAGTAGTTTCCCTACTCCTGCTAGGAAGAGGGGAAAAGACGGCTAGCGAGTAGTTTCCCAACTCCGGCTAGGAAGAAGGGGAAAAGACGGCTAGCGAGTAGTTTCCCAGCTCCGGCTAGGAAGAAGGGGAAAAGACGGCTAGCGAGTAGTTTCCCAGCTCCGGCTAGGAAGAAGGGGAAAAGATGGCTAGCGAGTAATTTCCCAGCTCCGGCTAGGAAGAAAGGGAAAAGACGGTTAGCGAGTAGTTTCCCTACTCCTTCTAGGAAGAAGGGGAAAAGATGGTTAGCGAGTAGTTTCCCAACTCCTGCTAGGAAGAAGGGGAAAAGACGGCTAGCGAGTAGTTTCCCAGCTCCGGCTAGGAAGAAGGGGAAAAGACGGCTAGCGAGTAGTTTCCCAGCTCCGGCTAGGCAGAAGGGGAAAAGACGGTTAGCGAGTAGTTTCCCAGCTCCGGCTAAGAAGAAGGGCAAAGACGGCTAGCGAGTAGTTTCCCAGCTCCGGCTAGGAAGAAGGGGAAAAGACGCCTAGCGAGTAGTGTCCCAGCTCCGGCTAGGAAGAAGGGGAAAAGACGATTAGCAAGTAGTTTCCCAACTCCGGCTAGAAAGAAGGGGAAAAGACGGTTAGCGAGTAGTTTCCCAACTCCGGCTAGGAAGAATCGGAAAAGACGGTTAGCGAGTAGCTTCCCACTCCGGCTAGGAAGAAGGGGAAAAGACGGCTAGCGAGTAGTTTCCCAACTCCGGCTAGGAAGAATGGGAAAAGACGGCTAGCGAGTAGTTTCCCAGCTCCGGCTAGGAAGAAGGGGAAAAGACGGCTAGCGAGTAGTTTCCCAGCTCCGGCTAGGAAGAAGGGGAAAAGACGGCTAGCGAGTAGTTTCCCAGCTCCGGCTAGGAAGAAGGGGAAAAGATGGCTAGCGAGTAGTTTCCCAGCTCCGGCTAGGAAGAATGGGAAAAGACGGTTAGCGAGTAGTTTCCCTACTCCTTCTAGGAAGAAGGGGAAAAGATGGTTAGCGAGTAGTTTCCCAACTCCTGCTAGGAAGAAGGAGAAAAGACGGCTAGCGAGTAGTTCCCAGCTCCGGCTAGGAAGAAGGGGAAAAGACGGCTAGCGAGTAGTTTCCCAGCTCCGGCTAGGCAGAAGGGGAAAAGACGGTTAGCGAGTAGTTTCCCAGCTCCGGATAAGAAAAAAAGGGACAAAGACGGCTAGCGAGTAGTTTCCCAGCTCCGGCTAGGAAGAAGGGGAAAAGACGCCTAGCGAGTAGTGTCCCGGCTCCGGCTAGGAAGAAGGGGAAAAGACGATTAGCAAGTAGTTTCCCAACTCCGGCTAGAAAGAAGGGGAAAAGACGGTTAGCGAGTAGTTTCCCAACTCTGGCTAGGAAGAATCGGAAAAGACGGTTAGCGAGTAGCTTCCCACTCCGGCTAGGAAGAAGGGGAAAAGACGGCTAGCGAGTAGTTTCCCAGCTCCGGCTTGGAAGAAGGGGAAAAGACGGTTAGCGAGTAGTTCCCCAGCTCCGGCTAGGAAGAATTGGAAAAGACGGCTAGCGAGTAGTTTCCCAGCTCCGGCTAGGAAGAAGGGGAAAAGACGGCTAGCGAGTAGTTACCCAGCTCCGGCTAGGTAGAAGGGGAAAAGACGGTTAGCGAGTAGTTTCCCAGATCCGGCTAGGAAGAAGGGGAAAAGACGGCTAGCGAGTAGTTTCCCAGCTCCGGCTAGGAAGAAGGGGAAAAGACGGCTAGCGAGTAGTTTCCCAGCTCCGGCTAGGCAGAAGGGGAAAAGACGGTTAGCGAGTAGTTTCCCAGCGCCGGCTAGGAAGAAGGGGAAAAGACGGCTAGCGAGTAATTTCCCAGCTCCGGCTAGGAAGAAGGGGAAAAGACGCCTAGCGAGTAGTGTCCCAGCTCCGGCTAGGAAGAAGGGGAAAAGACGGTTAGCGAGTAGTTTCCCAACTCCGGCTAGGAAGAAGGGGAAAAGACGGTTAGCGAGTAGCTTCCCACTCCGGCTCGGAAGAAGGGGAAAAGACGGCTAGCGAGTAGTTTCCCAACTCCGGCTAGGAAGAAGGGGAAAAGACGGCTAGCGAGTAGTTTCCCAACTCCCGCTAGGAAGAAAGGGGAAAAGACGGTAAGCGAGTAGTTTCCCAACTCCTTTTACGAAGACAGGGTTTAGCCTGCCTTTCGATAAGAACGTGCTGAAGTTAACCGAAATAATAATTGTAAAGACCTTTAGGCTCGAGTGGAATGAAGGGCTCTCCACCACCTTCCTACGATATTAAACTCTGACACTGGTAATTGGCTTAACAAGTAATTTGTTGACTTAGGCCTGTGTGGTTCCTTGGGTATTTACTAAGCTTACACATTTCTTAAGTATAATAATTGTATCATTAATTGTTTTGAAGTTGTGTGACAATTCTCACTATTTAAATTTGCAATGAAAAATAATGAGAATATTCGGGTTTTAATAAACCTTTCTAGAATCCCCCGTTGTGTTACAAAAATAATCTCGGGGTCGTTTCTGGTTATGGAATTGAACAGTGGCTGTATGTGTCTCACGGAATGCGACTCAAGTAAGAAAAACAAATTTTAATGTACCTAAGGTCTTCTTCGTTATGAACTCAGCCAAGAAGTATTTATTTGACTGAAAAATTACCCTAATGGATCCGTTAACAGAAACCATAAGTTCTATCAGGAATGTATTCATTTCAACCCAAAAATGTTTTAGGAATTTTGCGTTTTACCCGGTTAAGAAAAGTACCTTATAATAAATAAAGATACCGAAACATGTCGTTAAATTTTAATTGTAGAGATTTTTAATTAAAAATCCTCAATAGTGTACTTTAAAACGTTCTTGAGTCTCTCTCTTTCTCAATATCTATACACTAGTCTGGAGTCCCATAAATAAAGATATTTTCTGGTAATAAAACTAGCCTAGTTTCAAAACGTGTGGCTCCCGGCGTGACCAACGTCATTATAACGAAACTTTTTCTATCCTAGCGAATGAAGGCAAACACCTAATGCAGTTCGATATTCGTGGTTGAAATAAATACATGCATGGTATTAACTATGGTAGACTGAAAAATTCGAAGAGGAACGCCATTGAATTGATTTAAAGTATTTTTCTTGGTACCCGAAATATCCGAAATTTAAAATTTAATTTTTTAAAATGTTATATAAAAACTTTAATTTCAATATTGATCTTTTATATGTACTGAATACAGCCACTTAATTTGGTCATTGACTCTTCCTCTCGACATTTGGGATAGAAGATAATATGCTACATCAATCTATAAGAGATAGCGGGCTGGATCAATTTTGGGCTCTAGGGGCCCCACAATTTGGGCATTGGCTGTTCCTCTCAACGATTGGGAAAGAAGAGTAAATGTTAAATAAATTTATAGGAGATAACGGGCTGGATCAATTTTAGGCTCTAGGGAACTCTAAATTTGAGCATTGGCTGTCCGTCTCAACGTTTGGGGATAGAACGGAAAATTATACACCAATCTATAGGAGATAACGCACTGAATCAATTTGACTCTAGGGGCGTAGTTGGTAGTTATGTAGTTACTTACAGACTGCTTGTAGTACTCATTTTAATTCTTGTTGTCATTGCAATTGATTGTTCTGTGTGATAAAAAATCAGCGAGGGGTAAGACAGTCTCAGATAATCTGTACTGTCAAAGGTACGGCAGTGTACACCAAGTTCGCAGAGTGTCTTACCCCTTGAAAATCAGTCCTCATGGTTTTTTTAAAAACGTTTGGAAATCAATGGAAAGGGTGATTGCTATTGGTTCCTAATAGACTGGGTAATTGAGATTGCGTAATGGATTGCCTTTGTGGTGAAATTTTTCTTAAGTTGTAAATGCTTTTGTTAATAATGATTATGAACAGGGTAATTGATAAATTGTTCGTTTGTTTGGAAAACGCTCCATCGTGTAAAATGACACTAACGTCTTTATACGTTGCCTATTAAGTTAATGTACAGTGTATTTTAATTATTGTTCGTCATGGACAGGGTGATTGAAATATTGTTCGTAATGGACAGGGTGATTGAAATATTGTTCGCAATGGACAGGGTTATTGAAATATTTTTCGACATAGAAGGGTGATTGAAATATATTTCGACATAGAAGGGTAATTGAAATATTTTTCGACATAGAAGGGTAATTGAAATATTTTTCGACATAGAAGGGTGATTGAAATATTTTTCGACATAGAAGGGTGATTGAAATATTGTTCGTAATGGACAGGGTTATTGAAATATTTTTCGACATAGAAGGGTGATTGAAATATTGTTCGTAATGGACAGGGTTATTGAAATATTTTTCGACATAGAAGGGTGGTTGAAATACATTTCGACATAGAAGGGTAATTGAAATATTTTTCGACATAGAAGGGTGATTGAAATCTTTTTCGACATAGAAGGGTGATTGAAATATTTTTCGACCTAGAAGGGTGATTGAAATATTTTTCGACATAGAAGGGTGATTTAAATATTTTTCGACATAGAAGGGTGATTGAAATACTTTTTCTTATGGATAGGGTGATGTTTAATTGAATTTATCGATCTTAAATTTAAATCTTATTACTTTATAGTTGGACTTTACAGTACTTTGAAAAGAAAAATTACGTCTTTCTTACGGATATTCTCAATAAAAGCGTAATTATTTCAATTACAATTACGCTACCTAGATGCCAACTGTGACTTTTGGTTGTATCATTAGTTTGTAAATGTATCCTTGGTTCATATGAGTTTTGATAAACTGTTTTACCATACGTTAATATATATTTTTACATAAGTGTGCCAGTTCCCTCGCAATCATCGCAATGTTAAAATTATATCGGAGAGACATTTCCACAACTAAAACACATTTTTTGGACCTCAGACTAACAAGTAGTCATCAGGCCCAAAACTGATCTTTGCCTCGTCTTAATTGTGAGCGCGTGTTGAAAACCGTGTTTAGTCTAGAAGCGCTTACCTTTTCTGTATGACACCAGTTCTACGTCACTCCATACATAGCTACAGTACTAGTAATGATTTTGACAAACAAACACACTCATGTAAGATCTTTATAGACTTATGGTTAAAAAAAGGGCATACAAAGTACGTTGAACGTAGTGCACGAATAACCAAATTCTTAGCTTTGGCTGCTAGGGTGCTCTAGTACAATTGAAAAATTTTATTAACAAAGGCGAAAAATAAATTTAGCACCCAGCTCAGGCGGATTTGATTATCATGGACTCATACATCACTTCGAAGCGTTTCAAAATGGTGCAGTTTACGTCCCCTTACGCTTTCGCCAGAACCAGTTTCCTGCACAGTGTGGTCGATAGTTGCACCCCGACTAGCAGTTCGTTATTTCCTACCACATCCGTCTGGGTAAGTTAAGACCTATTGGTGGATCTCTAAATTAATTTTGCATGCCGTGTTAGGGTATAAAAGTGGGTAAATAAGCCAGTGGCGTAGCTGATGGTCCGCAGGGTCCGCGGTGCGGGGGGGCCTCGAGCTTCGGGAATAGGCCCCGCTAACCATAAAAAATCAAAAAGGGGGGCCTCATAGAGATTTTTGCGGGGGGGATGGCTTCTGAGTTCTCAGCTACGCCACTGAAATAAGCCTGTTATAACTCATGATGTAAAGGTATTTTCGCGCGCCTAAACCTATTTTTGAAATCGCTCGATTCACACCAGCCAAAATTTATGAGCAAAATTTTTGGTCAACCCGAGTCAGTTTTTGCTCCGTGTGTATATAACATTTGTGTTTGCTCGAATTTGTTAAATAATAAAATAGTAATCCGCTAGGCAGAAGTGACTTTTAGCGCCTTTAAATCAGGTGGCCTGGTTGCAATGCGTAAGAGGGTGGTGGAAAGCCCTTCATGCACTGTTAAAAATAAAGGTTTATAAAACGACCAAAATTGGACTTTTAATTTATTTCAAACCATTTGGTTACTGAAAACGGTCTAATCAATTATTTTAGACCCATTTTACTCTTTCATGTTTAATACAATACCTTTTGGGGTATTGAAAGGGAACGAGCCCGAAGAATAAACCTTTTCCAGTCCTGGTGGTAAAGGTATAAAAATGTTATGTTCTAACATTTAGTCCTTTTGAATACCCATTTAATTCCCTTAAACGAAGAAAAAATGATATGGACCAATTTCGAGACTAGTATTTGAATACTACGTTATTTCTTTTTTAATATTTTCTTTAAAAAAACATAATGCGAAGAAATTCCAATCACCAGGAATATTTAACTAAGGTTAAGTCTTTAAAAATTTGATAACAGATTTAAATATAGGGGATATTGATTATGGCGTCAAACTATTATAACCCAAATATCGGCACTACAGAATTCTTGCTACGTGTATATCAACAAGTTGGCAAACCAAAATATACCTCTCCTCGGAAGAATGGTCCCTAGCGGTATTAATTTCTCGAGACGACCCTCAAAGATATCTCTGCAATTCAGAGTTATTTACGAAAAACGTATTCCCGGTTCAATCCCTGCCCGGTATAAAATTTTAATTTTAATTTAAATAATTGAGACGAGTTTGATTTATTCAGAATATTATAAATTAAGTAGTTACAACAACGAGTTAGACTTACTAAAACAATGCACAATTGAATTTAACCCTTTTTACAGTACATGTTTATCAGTTGAATATAATACGAAGCAAATTTTAATGAAAGAAATATCTACAGATGGTATTTGTATTTTTCTCGCTTACGAAATACTTGCCGCATCTCTAACGCTCATTTTATTTCAACACTCGTAGACTTCCAGTTGACGTTGTGACACGTACCGCATGAAAAAGACCAATACCATCCAATTTCCAATATCATATAATGACTGCGTTAGAAATCGTAGATATCCAAATATCCACACCAAATATATTTACAAGAAGCAAAAACCTTACCATCAACAAAGCACAGAGAGCCACTTTACTCACCGACAGCTCTTAAAGCAATAAACGTTAAATTATCGACTTTGCATTAACACAACTATATATAGGTCGATAATAAAACCCATAAATAAATAACAAAAAACTAACAAAGTGGACCACCCACAAGGGTCTACCCTTTAACCCTCTTATCTCGGCTGACTGCGCTAAAACAAGATTTGACCTTTAAAATTGCATACGTAAAATATAATTCACAAAAGCGTAAAATGTTGTAGGAAAAAAATTGACGTTAATAACTTCATAACAGCGTAAAGGACTATCGCTTAGCTGTTTTTAAAAAACACCGAAGCTTAACAAGCATCGGTGGCTGAGGTGTTAGAGTAAATCTCTCCACGCAGCAGACCCGGGTTCGATTCCCGGCCGGCGCCAATAAATCGCAAGACGAATACCGTGAACAATTGGTGGAAACCCTGCCATTGGAAGTTGAGAGGTTGTTAAACACTCAGCAATCGGTCCGTCCCAAAAGTCAACAATCAAAAGTTGGAGAGAAAACGCACGTACACACAACCAACACTAACATAACTAACACTAACATAACACACTCAACACCCACAACCGTCATAACACAAACTAAACATTCACACCCTACACACAAACATTAAAATAACGTAATATCCAATCAAACTGCATCCACACTGTCGCGACGGTGAGCGTAAAACCCAACCGCATTGTAATCCGTTAACGCTCACCGTCAAACGGTGGTTTTGCCATCCGTTAGACTTTGCTCCCTAATTCCTAGCAACTGCGAACGCAAAGAGCCCTAGCAACTGCGAACGCGGTGATTTCAACACAAAGCGTACGCAGTGATTACACTTTGCCCCGAAAATGCGTACGCGTTCGCAGGACACACACACCCACCCACAGACACGGTGATTGTATAACCCCTCCAGGGTACAAAGTACCCTCGGAGAGGTAAAAACTGAAAGTATTAACTGATGCTTTACGTGATCAACTCCCTTCGTTCAACGACTATTTCCCCCTAGTGAAAACCAGCTTAATCTGACCATGTTAATGGTTAATCTATTGAGTCGTATTGAATAATAATAAAAAAAAGTATTAAATAAGAGCCTATAAAGGACTGAAAATAAAGTTAAAAAGGATTAACTTCTTACTGTTTCTGAAGTAAAATGGATAAAAGAGTGTAAAATAAGTACTTAAATACTCCACAAAAGGACTTAATTTGGGGAGCAGAAGGTTTAAATATGTTCTATGATAAAACCCTGAATGGTCTTAAATATTGGAAAATGGTTTAAGCACTTTTGAGGTCTAAAATAAGACCTTTATTTTTAACAGTGTGCCACGCCAGAAAACAGCTCCCTACTAATCCCATTAACCTTAACAAGTTTTTATGGAGATAGAAGATAACTAAACGCAGAAAGAGCAGTTTCGAGTTTTCACCCGTGTCGCGGTGCCACAAGCTGCGACCGAACCCGGCTCCTTTTGCTGCGAGGCGAAATTGTTAATTGGAAATTAAAATTACAATTATTTGTTACCTAAAAATTCTGTCTAGAATTAGTTTTTGGAACCAAAATTTTATATTTGACCATGATGACAAATAATTGCCTGTAACGTTTACTAGAAAACAATTCCTGTAATTTAATTTCGTAAATATTATTATAAGTTTTCCATCGCGTCTTACCCAGAAATAATGTTTTAAAAATTTCGAAAGAAAATACTAATTTATTAGACACAATATCCGCTATAAACAAGTTATATTGGTGTAAGAAATTAAATTAACTATGTTTAAAAATGTCGTAACTAAAACTTTAATGTGGGCCTAATTACGATGTTTTTAAACTAAGGTAACGAATTGTTCAACGGTAACATTGCCAGATGTCTTTGTTTATAGTCAAATAGCCTCTAGTTAAGTAGTTGTTTGTTTCGAACTAGAATTTCTGGATTCAGTATCAGATCCTCTTCCATAAAAACTTGTTGAGGTCAACGGTAATAGTGAGTGTAGAGGGCAATTGACTCGGGTGGCTTGACGGGATTTCCACCACCCTCCTACGCGTTTTAACCCAGTCGCCGCAATTAAAGGAATTGAACAAGTCACTAGATGACTTGGGGCTTGGATGGTGCCTAGCTGATTATTATTCTTTATTAATGTAAATTGACAGGCTCTGTGTAATTTTTTTTGAAAGAATTACAAGTAATTAAGTTAGTCAGTTTACCTGGTGAATCTTTACAAACATTCGTGTTAACAAAAGTAAATAGGGGGAAAAGTCTATCACTGCCTTCAGATTTGACCTTCCACCATGCTTGACACCCTTTTTAAAGAGCTAGTGATCACGTGATATTTCTAACCAATAAGGATTGCACATTACGCGCGAAGTAGTGCATTTGTGGTATTCCGGTCCGCGCTCAAGATGAAATTTTTGAATTTTATTCCCTGGCAACCATGTCACCGCCTCGCGATTTCAAATAGTCTCTCTGTCAAATGCTGACCATTATTTCCTTCTATAACGGCTGATTTTAATTAATCATTACTATATCAATTGTAAAATAAACAAAAAAAGCTCGTAGCTATAGCTATTATTTCAGTTAAACTTGCAAATTGTTAGGCCTTAACATCGTAGATTTACCAGTTAGTCCCGATCTCTGCTCTTAGATGGCGGCACGCTCTCCACGATTTAAGTGAGTGTTATTCTAGTTACGGTTTATTTCTTTTCAAAAGTCGTGTTATTATTTTTAAAATGTCGCATTTTAGTTTCTATCATATATCTACTTTATTTAGGAACTAAATTAACCAAATTACCCAAAGCCAAAGTTTAATATTCACGTATTTTATAGAGAACTATTTTTCATCGTGGCGGAGTACAACCGATACCTTTGTGTCCCTGTAAAGAGGCGAGGGGGAAGTCATTTCCGAAGCCCAAAAATTTTAACCCTCAAATAAGACGTCGTGCGGTTGGACCCAAGTGCCAGACTTTCTCCCCCTATTTACTTTTGGTGTTAACGACAATACAAAGTGGTTTGCGAAATCAAGTCGAAAACTGCAGTTGGGCAAAACCTATTGGCTCGAGTGAATAGGCTTTTATAACCCATCATATATGGCTGATTATTGTATCTTTTAAATGAATTCCTGGAACCATTACTCGATAGGTGAAAATCCTATTCATGTTGGTGATCCTGGCAATTTCGTGTTTATCCGTGACGAATTTCTTAATTGGTGAAATGGAAAATCGGACTGTGTTACTGGCTCTTCTAGGCAATTACGGAATCGTGCTGCGTCAAGGTATGTTGTTGTTGGTAGACCCCGAATAAGCGTTTTCTTTCTTCTTCTACGTCAACTTTCCCTACAAAGGGCTAAATCAAGAACCTTCTATCTAAAGCAAGGATCCTGTATAGGACGATAAGCAGCGCACTGAAAAACCAGTATGAAATAAACGGGGACAGCATCATATTCGAGATTAAACTTTCCTCGATAACGTCTTATGTTAACTATCTCAAGGTCAGGCTCATAATAAAAAACCACTACTACCCTAGAGGGGCTCGTAACCAGAGTCGACCCTACTCTCATCCGTGGAAAAAAATTCAGTCGCTATCTTGTGGTCATGAATAGAAAGAAATTAAAGGATATATTTTAAAAAATAATATAACTCGGTCCAAAATTTATGTAAGCAATTGAGTAAGAAAGTAAATTGGAGCTTTATCTTTTTGTACTGGATCCTTGACTAAAGGGACGAGAAAGACGTTTATTTTTAGGACTTACCAAGAACTGCCTATTGATAGGGACGAGAAAGACGTATATTTTTTGGACTCACCAGGAATTATCTATTGATAGGGACGAGAAAGACATCTATTTTTTTGACTTACCAGGAATTGTCTATTGATAGGGACGACTTAGCAGCAGCTGTTTATTGATAGTAAAAAACAGGTGAATTTGAAATTTTCGTGGTACCTAAGATAATATTCAAAGGTACAAGGTAAAGAAATAACTTTGAATCGATTTAAAAGTGTTAAGTTCAAACAAAGGTCTTCTTCGTCAATAGAAGGTTCAATTGCTCAAATCCGATAATTTTCTTAGATAGTTAACAAAGTTCCGTTTCGTGGAAATCCAACCTGGTATCTTTCTATCGCAGCTCTACCCTCGAAGTACCTCAACGTGCGTCTATCATCCAAGACAGCTTTTGGCGCTTACCTAATCTTCCTGATTCCTCTGTCCGCCGAGTACTTGAGTCTGATGAAGGTGAACTCTTTCTTTTGCCCGAATAATTATCCTGAGAAATTGGAAGATCTCTTGCTGCCGGCTCACTCTATTGCTTTATTCGATCCATCGCAACTCTGTACCATATTAAGGGTATTGCAACATTATGATTACCTTCAGTAGACCGTTTCACTAATTTCTTACAGAGAAACCAACATTTAGAACGAAACCATTCGATTTTAATGCTTTAAATTATACTAGATGGCGCCAATTTACATTTTCTGGTGGGAAGGGAATAAATTCTATCAGGAAAACCAACATTTTGAACGAAGCCTTTAAAGGTTCGACTTCAACGATTTCAATAATACTAGATGGCGCCAATTTAAACTTTTTAGTTATGAAGGGACTAAATACAAAAAACACTTACACTAATTTAAGCGATGTTATACATGATAGATTTAAAAAAAATAGCAAACAAAGAAACACGAGAAACAAGTTAGCAAACCAAAATCGTACCTCTCCTCGTACGAAAGCGGGTTCATCAATCGGCAAATTCTCTCGGGCTCTATTTAAGTACATGAATCATCTACTACATTCGGTTAAGTTAATTTTTATCTTATATTAAATTCGTTCTTATGAATATAAATTTCTTAGTCTCTTGTGAAGTGGGGGTGGCTCGGGCGTAAAACACTGGTCTAACAATAGAACTGGGTTCGATTCCCGTCCGGTACGAATGTATTATTTTCCACCCAAGATTTATTTTTCGCTTACATTCAATCGTTTCGTATTCCTCATAATTGCTCTACTGACATTGTGAGTGATTCAATGTTTGCCCAAGCGCCAGCAATGGAGGTGACCCTGGCTCAAATCTCAACCGATTTTAATGGCCTTGAAAATTTGACGTATACCTTAAAAAATTGGTTGAAGCCCTGTCATTTGGAGGTTGAGACTTTTCTAGTAACGTCCAAAAACAGTAACTCTCAACAGCACAACACAAACACACACCAATACAAACACCCACAGCACAACACACTAATACACCCTATGCGACTGCGATACAAGTTCTCGTTAGTCAGACTCAGATCTCGTAATACTTGATTTTATAAAATGTCTTTACGCTTGCCCGACTTGTTGAAATGTTGCCCTGGAATAGTTCAGCCGGTATATGCCTATTAGCGCAGTTCCCGTTAGCGCAGTTCCCATTTGCGCGGTTTCCCAAAAGCGCAGTTCCCAATAGCGCGGTTTCACAATAGCGCGGTTTCGATTATTACGTATATGTATATAAAAATTAATGAAAATAAACCAAAGGAAATTCATAGGAGAATTCAACCACCCATGGTCTCGAGGTACTGCGTCCGAATGCTGTTTAGGAAATCCGAGTTCGAATCTCCGTTGGGGAAAGTAAGTTCAAAAATATAATTCGTTAATTTCGATTAATTACCCAAAATTCAGTGTAGATAACTTTGAATACGGAATGACTAGGTTAGGTTAGGTGTGTATAGTTTATTTTTGGGAATAAAATAAGGGATTAAACTTTAAAAAATTTTGACTCTTTGTTTTTTAATGGGAAACTGTGGCGGTGGAAAACCATATGAGGCCCCACGCTTTCGGGAAAGTTCGCAAACGGGAAAGTCCGCAAACAGGAAACCGCGCTTTTGGGACACTGCGCTTTTGGGAAACCGTGCAAATGGGAACTGCGCAAATGCGCATAAACCGTTCAGCCAATGCCTAAGAACGAGTTCATAAGCTCTTTAGTGGGAGAGAAAACGGATCCACAGCTGAAGCGGGGAGGCAACATTTCAACAAGATGGCCAAGGTTATTTTATAAAAAGAACTATTGGAGCGGTAATAAAAGATTCCTTTTCTGCATCTCTTTAAACCGCGAATACAATGATAACACTTTGCCCCGAGCTGCCAACTGCGAACACCGTGACACGCACACACCTAGACAGACCCGGCGAAGGCAATACCTCTCCGTGAACAAAGTGAACTCAAGAGAGGTAAAAATTATGATTTTCGCGGTTCCTAGCTAATTTGACATTTTTACGTTTCAGACTGTAGGCGCCATCTGGTTAAACGTCGAGAATCTAAAAATGTGTATTCAAATCTTTTTATATGCTGCGGCTATCTCATGGAAAAACCTAGTAACAGGCCCGTCTTACGACCTTTTGGGGCCCTGGGCTAAATTATGTCTTAAGACCTTTTTGATCCCTAGCGGTCAGCCTTTGTATGTCCGTTGTCTAAATTCAACTACACAAAACTTTTAATTTCAAAAGTATAACATAGGCCTACTGACTCTCTGTTAGGTTTTAGAAATTGTTGGTACCGTAGGATACGCGATGTGGCGATGAGTCAAATTACTTTAGACGTAACTAAAAGATACGTAATATTAAATTAGCATAAATAATATTTAACCAACTAAACCATTATCCCTAGAGTAGAGACTGTATGGCAGGAATTTCCGGGGCCCTGGGCTGTAGCCCATTTAGCCAATGCCTTAAGACGGCCCTGCCTAGTAAACGATAATGTTGAAAATTACGTGGTAATACTAAATTCCAGTACCTAGGCGAATGGTACACCTACTCGAAAATTCCTGGTCGATACCACTTACGTTACCATAAGGAAAAATGTTAAACAAAATAAAGTAACTTAAATATCTCAAACTGAATAAAATGGCGTTTACTAGGTCTTGCCATGAGACAGAGTAAGATATACAGGGTGTTTCAAAGGTTGTGCAAACATTTTAAGGAGTTGTAGGGGGTGAGTTGAGAAGTATACCTGTTTTTTTCCCATTTTCCTACGATGAGTTAAAAGAGCGCCAGATAGCTTCAAAGTGTAGCCAACTAGACCCTGGAAGTACGCTGCAACAAGCGCAAAACTAACTGAACATTGCGGGCAACCCGTGGGTGACGTACTTTGTTTCTGTTCTGTAAAACGAACAATACGTTTGTAACGAACCAGTCGCGGAGAATTTCAAGTAAAAATTATGTAACGTAACCAGAATGTGCCTGTCTTAAGTAATCGACGATGGACATTGTTAAAAGTCCGTGAGACGGGGATGCGCCAGTTCGGGTACCTTTCCTGGTAGAGATGTTGAGCAGCCGGAGCATTGCCATCCGCTAGTCCATACACGAAATGAATATCCGCCAGTTCTTCCGAAGTGAACTCTATTGTTGTAATGAGAAATCGCGGACTTTAAATACTGTTTAAGTTTACTTTTTCACGCTGGTTACCTCGATTTCTTTACAAAGTCCTTTTTTACCTATCACACGAACCCCAACCTTAATAATCGCGTTTCCCTGCTGCTTGGTTTGGCGCTTGTTGCAGCCTACTTCCAGCGGCTAGTAGGCCACACTTTGAAGCTCTCTGGCGCTCTTTTCACTCATCGTAGGAAAATGGGACAAAAACAGGCATACTACTCAACTCACCCCTACAACTCCTTAAATTTTTTTCATAACCTTTTGAAACACCCTTTATAGTGTAATGTTTTCCACCATTCTTGTTTAGAATTCCGAGAACGATTTAGAAAAGAAGATTTACAACAAAGGCCAGAGTACAAATGGTTTGATACCCTCCTTGAAATTTTCCGTCAGCAACGTGATAAAATATATTGGCGGTGATAAAAGGGTTTTGATATCGTCGGACGATTCGATCAAGCGTATACTGTCGTATTTTTGCACAAATGGGAAAACCAATCTGAAAACCGTTTTGGACGAACATCGTATCAAGCTGCACATCAAAGTGAGGGACTACTTCATGACTCCCATCGCTCTCATTTTGCGACAGGGGGTCCCGAATGACGTTATGGAGCTTCTCAACCGAAGGTACCCTGTCACAAACTATTGTCATAATTCAGGGTTGCCAGTTGGGTGGTTTTCGGTGGTCGATTTGATTAAAACCACAGTTGAACGGAAAGTGATTTTTTTACGTACAAACTAAAAAAAAATTATTAATAAACATTTAAAAGTGTAATTTCCAGTAGCTTTTGTTTCAAGTGACACTCAGCTTATACTAAAATACGGATAATAGTCTATTAGTCGATAACGATTTAGAAACATATCAAGTTAAATAAATAAATGTACTTTTTGTCACTGACACCTAGAAGCAACAAACACAGCACCCTTCACAAGGAGAACGCAACCTGTCAGAAGTCATGCATTTTCTTGTGTACATTTTTCATTGGTTAGACGCTTTAGCGCTTGCTGCCGTCGGAAGGGGAAAATTCGGAAATTGTGTTCCCCTTTTCCGTAAATCCTTCAGCGTAAAGGTTCGTCCAATGAAATTTGTACACAACCCTTCGTTAGCGTGTTTAAAGGCTAGCTGCGTTCTCCTTGTGTTTGTGGCTCCTAGCTGACACTCTTTTGTTGAAACTAGGTGGGTATGTAGACCTTATGGTAACATGAAATTTCACCAAGGGAAAAGTTGCAATGGGCATTAGTTTTGCCATGGCAACCAAAAATGTTTTTGAAAACGCTACTCAGCTCAAGTGCGAATCTAAGTCGGAGTATGTCGAGAATGTCAGTGTGGAAAATAGGTTAGGTTGGGTAATTAGCATTAAAACAATCGGAAATGTCTTACTTATTGTATGTTACTTATGCTAACACTGTTGTATTTCCGGTCATTGTTTGTTTAAAATGACGGCGCTCACATTTTGGTGCCAAACCAAGTTTATTATTTACTGGTTTTGTTAATTTACTAAATATATTTATCATGAGTCTAATAATTTTCCATAAATATGACTCTTTGGGAAATATTTTACTCACAAGTCAGAGCTTGTATAGACCACTACGATGTAGGAAGTAAAAACTACGAATTTAATATAACTTCAATGTAAGTACAAAAGGTACAAAAGTACAAAAAGTATTTGAAATAATATCCCCAGAGATGGCGGTACTGTTCTCATTTGAATTACGTCTTTCAGTTGAATAGTACTTCTATTTTCGATTTAGGAAATGTTTTTTAATTTTTCTCATGGTGTTGTAAGTTATACCAAAGATAATCTAGACCTCGAAAACAGAAAGGTTTATGATTGGAGGTGTTGGCGATTACCCAGTTCCGGCACGAGACCCGCGCAAGGCAGTTATTTCGAATTTAGGGTACCATGTCTTTATTATCTATATTTGTAGGGGATGGAACTTTTATAATTAATTTTTCATTTAGACTCGAATTTATTATAAACTTAATTTTTTTAAATTTGAAGCTTATAACTGGGTTAGCTCCTACGATCTTAGTACACGCAATATGTTCTTGGTCATACTTACCAAGTTACCACCCTTGTTGATTATGACAGGCTCTCAAGGGGTCGGAGTGTGCAATAACTGGTGGCTTTACCGGGGAGTCGGGGTCCGGCTCTTGTAACCCATACGGGCGGTGGCGCACTGGGAGATATTAGCTCCGTTCAAATGGTCCTATCTCCACCTCCGACTTCGGTCAGGTTTGGGCTGTTAACTGAGCTTCGGCTCGGGCTAACGGAGAGGGTCCGGGCAAACTGACCACCTCAGAGGATTGGGTTGCCTGCTGTGGGGCGGTGGGTCTTCGTATGAGGCGCACTGGGCCCATCTCCCGGCCTTTTGGAGTCCACCGGGATATCCGGTGCCAGCTGTGCTGGGTTATGCGGACCACTGTGTGCCCGTCGTTTCCCTTTAGGTGTTCTTTCTGAAGGGAGTGTCACTCCACCTACGTAGGTAGGGTGTCGGCTGGAGTTGCTATAGCATCCGCTCCTATTCCCACTGCTGTGTGCGAAGTGCTGGGTTGAGTGGCTTGCGTCAAAGGTGCAACCATCAGTAGTGGGGTTCTGCTACCCATGCTGGCTTTTTCACCTGTCCAGGCTAGTGGACGCTGGCGTAGGGCATTCTGATGATAGATTTCTGGTTCAAATCTTACCAGTACACCGTGCTATAAATTCTGACACATGTTGATTATGACACTAGCTCACTGCTCCTATCTGGTGGGTTGATGGGGTCACTGGAACCTTTGGGGGCTCCATACCCGGCGTTCTGGGTCGTTGGGCTCGGAATTCTGGGTCACTGGAACCTCAGGGGTGTTCCATACTCGGCATTCTATACCCTACTGGGGAGGATAGTTTGCAGTGGAAGAATAAGTCACTCTAGTCCTCAGCTGTGCGAGGGTCGGTTTTGGGCAGCCCGTGGTGTAGCCTTTTGTTGGGCAATGATTGGGGCGTTTGTTTGCTATATGTGAGGCAGTCACGATGGCTGTCTCACTGGCCGAACGTTGTTTCGCGAAGCGCACGTCCAGGCCTGATTAGTCTCGTAGGCCGCTGTAGTGCTTAAGTCGGAGCAGCGGGGTACAAATACATTGACTTATGACACTAGCCACCTGCTTTGTGCTTTGAGCAACTTACTTTCAGCACTACCTCTGTAAGAATGGGAAATGACACTTTCGTTTTAATGCAGGGTGTTGTCGTACGCCTCCGCTGGCATCAGGAATCAAGTGGAAAAAGCTCGCTCAGATATTTTGGATCGTTGCCTCGGCTCCACGTTTTTTCATTTCTCGTCATCGCATCGAGAAAGCGAGCAGGACATGCATTCCATGAAGTTGAACGGCATCGCCTTTGCCTTCCAGATGCTACTGGGTGTTTGCGGGTTGTTGGGTATTTTTGTTTGCGTTCAAGTTGCGCGCGAAAAAATATCAGGACGAAATCTGCCGACCAGCGAACCTCGGAAATGTGAAGTAATTACCAATACCAAGCCATTGTTTATCCTGGAATAACCCTTCGCGAATATTTCGATCCCACTGCTAAGGCGACTAGCCGCAAATGTGGAGTCATCTCTAGATTCATTGTGGAACTGTAAATTTGATGTCGCTTGCTAAATAGTGGTTCGGCAACGAATCAAGAGTTGGCACCAGTGTAAATACAAATTTTCTTCTGCTATTTTACAGTAGGTTAAATCTCCAGTTTATATTTTCCAACCAAAGCAAGGGATGGGCTTATTAAGGACTATTAATTTTCCGACTTGCGGCCACTCTAAGCAAACTTATTAACACTTCAAATAACAGAAGAGTTATTATAAACAATTTGCTTAGGCCTGATTTGATGTCGTCAGGCGTTTAGAACCATAAATTTGGAAGCTCACTCCCTTTTACATAATGCCTTAAATTTAATACTGTAATTTCAGGAATAATAATAAATATTATTAGCTAGGCTATTTAAAAAAATCAACCATCCTAAGTATGGTCACAGTTTCCAATCTCACGGAAGTATATCGTCTTAGTGGAGGATTTTCCCTTAATTTAGCAATTTATAGAAAGGTATATTGATTGAGACTCGAGGGTTTAAAACAAAGGGAAGTTGTATTGAAGCAACTGTCGGCTCAATCATTGCCACCTGTATTTTGATAAGGCCCTTGTTATTAGAGATGGCAATGAATCTATCCGATTTTTCGAAAAACTTACTTTACTGGCACCGGAAGCTAAAATTCAAAATAGCGAAACAATTACGTCATCAGATAACCATTTATAATTATTATAATTAGACAACTTATACTCTACTTAGCGGACTTTAACCTAAAATTTATATTCTAATATATTGTTAAAAATTACTATAACGAGCCAATCGACGCGAGGGGTACTTTTATCTCCCGCCTTTTGGTCAAAATGTAGCTTAAGTATCTGGTTTTGATTTCGACGCTAGCGACATCTGTTGAAAAAAAGAGCTGGCCATCACTTGTTTTAAAAGTTTAAGAGATTCCAATAAAGTGTATTTACTTTTTGGCGTATTAAATGACAGAAATGGCCAAAAAATCATTTACTGAATACTGTGAATAGTGAATAAAATTTGCTTAGTTTAGTTCTTATTCATAAATATCATACCATCTAATTTATTCGAAGGCACTCAACTGTAAATAAATTTACTAAAATAGTTTTGAATACACTTTATTTATAAATAAAAAAAACTTAAAGATTGGTTGTTTCAATTATTTCTTGTTAACTGAAAAACGATACAGGACCAATAACTCAAAATATGTTTTAGCTAGGAATTTGAAGTGTTCAGGTTATATAGAACGTACAGACTTGACAACGGAAATTTCCATGACCTTGAACAATGTCTTCAAGTTCATTTAAAATTTATACCAGAACGACATATAAAAAAATAAACTTTTGCCTTTTTGAACAAAAAATAACTTTCAATTATTTAAAACAAAAATAAACCAACTCGCTAGTAGGAACAGTTAATCCCATTTAGTTAATTTAGTTTGAATCAGAAAATGTCTCAACAGATAGCCGTCGTTCGTACCTCCATTTTTTGAAACCCCGGCTGAAGGTTAGGAGGCGCCACTTCTTTCGCGGCTGACGTCACTAGCAGCTGCTAGTCCATCACAAAGACCATAGCTCTCGAGTGAATTCTGTTCTGTTTGGAGAAACTTTCATGTACGCGATTTTTACCATTGACTCTACGGAGCGTTTCATATTTCCCCCCATTATCCACATCTGGTATTATGGAAAGCACAGTGACCGCCATATGAATTGGGCCGGCATTAAATATTTTCTACATGTAGTTGAACTTGAACGTGGTTTTCATCAATATCTGTTTCTTCATTAAGAGTAGTTTTATATTGAAGATGACCAATCCAGTTTTTGCCGCACTTGCAATAAATTGCCTTAAAGGCCTAGGATTTCTTGTGCCTGTCCGCCTTTAATTTGTCTTACCTGCAACGCTCCCTTTGCATTTACGCTTCCCGCAAAACTTGATTTTGGACAAGATTGAAACCGGGACATTTTCTGCCTTTCTGTTGGGACCCCGCTGGGTTTCGGAGGGGGTTGGTGCTCGTCAGTAGGGTCCTCGTGCCGGTCCCAGGGAGTATACAGTAGAAGGCTGTCACACGGGTGGTGAACGTACAAAGGCAGGGTGGCGCTGGTGGTGAACGTACCAAGGCAGGGTGGCGCTGGTGGTGAACGCACAAAGACAGGGGGGCGCTGGTGGTGAATTAATAAAGTGACACCACCGAGCGGTGTGGGTGGTGAAGGCAGGGTGGTGCAATGTTGCATCTCCACCGTAATGTTATAGTATAAATATAGGTGGGATCTTGGTAAAAGAACATTCTAAGGAGCAAGTATCAACACGAAATCATCTATGTAAGTATATTAGTTTTTTTTACCTAATAAATATTTTTTGTATGTTCCTAACATATAAATTTTCATAGCATGTTTGCCCAAGTTTTGTTCGCCGTCTCGTCAGAGAAATTCATCGAGGTTACGTCTACACTAGATGTACGTCTAGGACTTCGAGATAGTGCTATGGGAATCACCTTAGACGAAGCCGATTTTCATGAGTTATACAGAAAGAAGGATGAAATACTAGCTTTCTTTGAGAAGCATGACGCCCCAGGATCATCGTGCTTTTTCAGCGGTTCCGAGACGAAACGTGTTGAACTAAGAACGTATCAGAACCGAAAAAACTTTGGATATCCGGGAGATGGTTCCGGGGTACGGTGAATTGTACGGCAAGTTTTTCCCAACCAAGAAGGGTTTCGCCATTGGTTACGCTCTCACCAAAGTGCTAATGGATATGTATAAAGACGTTGTAACATACCTAAATGAAGCAAATAGGATATATGACCTTTTAAAGGACAGTATTTTGGAACAGTTGCGTGTTAATATCCGCCAGTGTTGCTACGGTTGTACCGTGGACCATCCGTCACAGACTCAACACAACTGTCTTGAAGACTGGGATATGCGTGTTGAAATGAACTACGACACTGCGATAAGAAATCTTGATTACATTGAGATTTATAAAATTTTTACTTTAAAAACCTTTTTAAATGAAGAATTTTGCAAATGTATGGTCGCTAGAATAGTCTGTAACGCTAAACAATTTTTGTGAATAAAACTATTTGATTTGAGAAAAATGTGTCATTCTTTAAAATGGATTTCAGGTTGCAACATCCTTTTAACGGTCTGATCGCGGGTGCGACTCAGTCTGGGAAATCCTTTTTCGTGGCTAGTCTTATCAAATATAAAGATACATGTATTTCACCCCCACCAGAAATAATTATATGGTGCTATACGGAATATCAACCCAAACTGTTTAATTCGGTATTAGATGATACACCCACCGTTGAATTTCACGAAGGGTTATTAGACGTTAAAATTTTAGACCCAAATGTCAAGAATTTTGTTATTCTTGATGATTTACTTTGTGAAATATCAAATAACAAGGATGTCACGAATTTGTTTATAAGAGGTTCTCATCATAAAAACACGTCGGTGTTTGTACTTATGCAAAATTTGTATTATCCTGGGAAGGAAATAAGAACGTTAAATTTAAACGCGCACTATCTGATAATTTTCAAGACACCACGTGACAAATCGGCGATATTTCATTTGGCTAGACAGATTTCCCCAACTAACAGTAAATACGTCATCGACGCCTTTCATCAAGCAATCGCTAGAGACTTTGGGTATTTATGGGTGGATTTGAAACCAACTACGTCAGACGATCACAGACTACGAACCGGACTTATACCAGGAGAAGAGGCTGCCGTTTTTATGCCAAAATGAAGAGAATTCATAATCATAAGGAGTTTTTAAAATATCTGTCTAAGTGTAATTCGTGTCAAAGAAATGCCGCCATCAAATATGCTAATAACGACGCGATTAAAGCTATTGTGGAATGCTGTATAAATGTTCCGCGTGGCAATGTAAAACTGTCAGATGATCATAAGAAGCGATTGAAGCGGCATTGTCATATTTTGCGGAAGATATCTAAACCCAATACCATCGCAAAACGGAAAAAGATTCTATTACAGAAGGGAGGATTTTTACCGTTACTCTTAGCACCACTTCTTTCAATTGTGAGCAGTGCGGCAGGCGCGGCTATAAGTAGAGCTATCAAAAATGGCTAGGAAGATGATCTTAGTCCCCGAAGACGTTTATCGACGACTCAATTCGCAACCGAAACTTGACGAAAACTTGAATACGAAAACTGTTTTAAATCATCAGAAACTTAATCAATCACAAAAAGTGGAGTTGTACAACCATTTATTACAACGTAACAAAAGAACTAAGAAGGCGAAAATCGTTGAAGAACCGAAAAGAAAGAAAGACTGGTATTCGGAAATAGCTATCGCGATACCAGATTCACATCTAAAACCCGTCATTGCTTTGTACAAGTGGATTGAACGAAACAGTAAAATTGATTGGTCTACCAGTGGTGAACTTATTTATAAAGGACGCCCTATAGTTAGATCTAATATCATGGACATTTTACACGAATCAGTTAAAGGATACAAAACCAAACCGAAACATGAAATTGTTGGGTTAGATAAATTTTATGAATTGTTGGCCAAGGAAAATGTACCCAAATCACTTGTAAAAAATAAATTCCCCTTTGAATCCCCTATTGAAAATGTACCTATTATTTCTAACGATTCACCAGAAAAGGTGTACGATGATTCAGATTATTTACCTCCAGGTCCCGAATCAATGTATGGCAATGGATTATTGAGTTGGATAAATTGGAAATAAAGAATATAATAATATATCAGGTTTCAGTTCTTTCATTCACGAATTATACCTCAACATGGAAGGTGGCATCGATCCTACTCCGTCTGGGTTGATAACCTCTTTATCGATATCATACTTGAAATCACCCAAAGTTATTACGGCGTTTTTGTTATTATTTATTATTATCGTTTTTGAACTATTTGATTTCGCGTACTGGTATCACGAACGGAAAATGAACTGTACGATGAATGGATAAGCTAGAAGAAATATACTTATATGTAAAGGATGCCGGTAGTTACGGAGGCATTTTTGGTCTTTATCGGGCTGCCCGAGAGAGGGGAATTAAAGTTAACATAAACGACGTGAGAAAATTTTTAAAACGGCAAGATACGTACACGTTACACCGACCAGTGAGACACAATTTCCGAAGAAACAAGACGATAGTGTATGGGATAGACGAACAATGGCAACTTGATCTGGCGGACATGCAAGATATCAAAAACCACAATAGTGGATACCGATATATCTTATGTTCAAAGATGGGCAAAAAATCATTTGGCGAATAACGAATAAATTACTAAATAACAAAATATCTGATCATATTTATTCGTCGATTGACAGGGCTAAATATTTTAGGTATAGTTATTTAGCAATTAAACAAATATTTTGTCGTGGTCTTATTTGGTAAATAATTTAAAAAATAATATTTTCGACTATTATCTGGGAAATAATATTTTACGAGTATTTCATGAACATTCATTTGCTAAATTGTTTTTAACAAAATATTTTCCGTCATTTATTTCGCGGAATAAAAAAATTGAAATATTTTCTTAAATTTAAATAACGAATAAGGATTAAGGTGACCTTTGTTCTTTTCGTTTTAGTTAATCGAGTAAACGCAAGGTTCGTAAAAAATGCTTATCGCACTATATGGAGTAAACTGTTGCGGGATATTTGACTTTTTGATAATGGCAACGTTTAACGCTAATGCCCCCGACAAAGCACCTCCAGTTTGAAGCTTTGGACGCAGTGGCGTAATGACAAATTTCGAGCCCCTCGCAGGATATCAAAAGGCCCCTTTGTAAAAGAAATGTATTTGATATAAATTATTAGTAGTGTCGTATTTAATGGAATGTAATATATTATATGTCTATTTAAATTAAAAACCGCGAATTTCATTTACTGAAATTTGAAAATTAAAATATTATATTCAAAAGCTACCTTTAGATATTTTTTGCGATTTCTACCGTAGGATATTGAGTCAGATTGAATTTTAGTATTGTTTAAAGGCTATCTTTTATTCGTCCCGTAACCCATTTTTCTCCATTTTTACAAGTTTTCCTTGTTAAAATACTTAAAACGAAAGGGCCCCCTAGTTTGTGAAAATAAAAAGCCCCCCCCCCCCGCGTTCGCGGGGTCTGCAGGTCCTTAGTTACGCCACTGTTTGGACGATGCTACGTTAATTATGGGGTCGGCAGTATTAGATTAATGTTTTTATTAATTTACTGCCCTTCCGTAATTTTTGCCTTGGGTAAACGATACCCCTAGCTAAACTGGAACCCGGGGCGGTCAGTCCTTCCCCCATTTTCCGCCACGGCTACAATTCTTTTCTCGTGATCTACCATTTCAATCTTGGAATGTCATATTATCGCGTTAAAACCAAATTCACGTATCTTCGTAAGGTTTGTGTATATAGTAAAGGTAAATGATGCTTTCAAGTAAAAATTAGTAGCATTAATTAAATAATTAATTAATAGCTACAGTGGTGTAGCTATAGGGCCGGCGCTAGAACAGGCGAGCGAGGCGAGCGTCTAGGGCCTCTCACTAAGCGACACGTTTTGTGGTCCCCACACCTAAGGGCACTTTTGGGAGTCCCCTTACTTAGCGGCACTTATTTGGACCCCTCATTTATTCCTTCGCAAAACATGTGTGTTGTGAGAAGGGGCCTCACTCACATGTCGCTGCCTCCCCTCCGACAGGTCTGCTGTGCCTTCGCTGTGAAATTAAATAGTGACCACCATTGCTGGGTAATATTGATACTCTTTGTTAAAATAAAAATGGTGTCGAAAATTGTAAAGTCTTTTGAATTTGTATTGTATTTTCTTACAAATTGGCCATATATTCAGTTATTTTCCTTGAGTCTAGCTGTTTCAAATAATTCGTTATGTACTAAATAAAAAATAAACGGAAGCTATTTTTGACGATCTATTTGTAAACCACGCCAACCCGAAATATCTGATGACAAAATAGTTCAGTCTTCTTTATTTGCAAAATACATTTATTTCAAATGATTTATTAAAACAGATATTTTGGCCTTTTTATTTATAAACTTATTTTATTAAAAAAACATTTTCCTACATTTATTTAAAATATTTCTCTCTAAATAAATTAATTGTAACGTTATTTATAAATAACAACTGACACGAAAAAAAATTATTCGTTATTCGCCAAATGATTTTTTGCCCATCTCTGCTTATGTTGTATCGATGTATTTAGCAAATACGCATTCGCTGTGGCTACCAAGGATAAGAAACGATCTACTATGGTAAAGTCATTCAAATCTATTTTAGAATCAGGTCGACAGCCGAAGGTTGTACAGACTGATCATGGTAATGAGTTTCTATGCAAAGAAGTTCAAGGTGAATTAAAACGTAGAGGAATCAAGTTTTTCGCAACGCACTCCGAAGTAAAATCTAGTATTATAGAACGATTCAATCGAACACTGAAGTCTCGAATGTATCGATATTTTACGGAGAAAAATACGCACAAATATATCGACGTATTACCGGATTTATTGGAAGCTTATAATAACAACTACCACAAATCTATTAAATGCAAACCCGTTGAAGTGAAGAATGAAAATTCGAAACAAGTGTGGCAAAATTTATACGGGAAAGTAAATTTTTCACCCCCAGTCTCGTTCCCTTTTGAAATAGGGGACTTGGTTCGTATAAGCAAGAATAAAACCACGTTTGAAAAGGGTTACAAAGCCAATTATACCGAGGAAATATTCAAAGTAGTGCAGTGCATACCAAGAGATCCTCCGGTATATAAGCTAGAGGATTTGAAAACTGAGCTCATTTCGGGTGTGTTCTACAAGGAGGAAATACAGAAAATCGGGAAAGACCTCGAAAACTGCTAATTTAAAATCGAAAAAGTTCTCAGGAAAAGAACAAAACCAGACGGAACGAAAGAGCTTCTAGTACGTTGGCGCGGATACAGTTCAGATTTTGACTCTTGGATGCAAGAAATCGTAGTACTATGAGTTTCTATATAACGCTACCCTCGGACTCGTCTATACGCTATTTCGAGAACAACACTATAAGCAAGTTTAGAACGTATTTACCGGAACCAATGAAACTTGAGGGAGCGTATGAGGTTGGACTTGCTGAAATCAGTTACCCAAGAACTTGGAATAACGTTCAAGAAGAATGTGTAGTTCGAATTTGGAAAACTATCTCTCTATCGGATTCCTTAGAAGAATCAAAGACTAAAACACCTAAGACACCGAGAAAACACACTGACATAGAAAATTTCAACGACGTAATGGATTTCGTTAATATAGTAATACCACCAGGATATTACGGAGTTGAAGATTTACTGGAAATAATGACTACTGATGATGACGGGCGAAATATTAGCTCTAGAGTCAAGTTATATTACAACAAACCAAACCGTCGTGTAATTGTTGAACTTTATGAAATTAACCAAGTTTACATACCACATGAAATCGCCATCATATTAGGATTCACGAGAACTCCAGGCCGAGACGTAACTATAGTGACTTCCATGACGGCGCCTTTTAGCTGTGATATGGACATTATACAAAGTCGATCGGTTGGAGATTCAGATGTTCCCTTATTACGTATTATAAGTATTCAAGGAAAAGACGGAGATACTGTTGAGAAAGATTTTTCACGACCACATTATATGCCTATTGCGCATAACAATTTTCAAACCATTGAAATTAATATTATGAGTGAAATGGGTCAGCCTGTACATTTCGAACGAGGAAAAGTTCACGTCACTCTTCATTTTAGACCCCGAAGAACATGGACTTATCTATAAAATCAAGTGTAAAATCTTTCTTCCGTTCATTTGTGGATAGTGGGTCAAAGGAGAAACATGTCTCCACGTAATCTGGATCACGTTTCTGTAAACGATTATAATAACTATTACTTAAATCAAATTGGACACGGATCAATTCCGGTATACCGTGGAGTAGCCGTGCAAAGAGGATATGGTCTTGGAAATATATTAGCCTCGGCATTTCGGTCGGCCATGCCTTTACTCAAAAAGGGTGCCACATTCCTTGGTCGAAAATTTTTAAATACCGGAGCAAAAATTGCTTCCGACGTCTCGAGTGGTGTGTCTATTAAAGACGCGTTAAAATCTCGGGGGAAAGAGGCGGGGAAAGAAACCTTAAGAAGAGCCGCCGAAGCAGTGAGTAAACTTAGTGGAAATTGACGTAAACGGAAACGTAAAACGTCTCCCATCATCAGTTCAGTTCGAACCAGGAAGAAGAAAAGACGTTCTCTGCTTCAGTCTGATATATTCTCGTAATCATCATCATTGAACAATGTCTCTAGCTCACCCCAGTTCGCAGAACAGCATTAGCTCGGAACTTGATTTATTTCACGTACCTTATACTCAAACTGGTATAATAGGAAGTCAATGGGTTGAATATAATCCAACATCGAACATAAATGAAAACCAAGCAATTATCTTTAATATCGCTGGAAACTCGGAGACTTACATTGATTTGAAAAATACTTTACTTCAAGTTCAAGTGAAAATTGTGAAAGCAGATGGAACTCTACCAAAACCCGATATTTACGACCCTGTATCTAAAACCACAACTCCTGCGGACAAAGTTGGTCCGGAAAATTTGTTTTTACATAGTCTCTTTGGCGAAGTTCACGTATCATTAGGTGACAGATCAGTTACATCATGCCCTCAACAGTATCATTACAAGAGTATGATTCAAACGCTCTTGACATATGGTGGGCCAGCCAAGGAAAGTTTCTTAACCGCGTCTCTATTCTATAAAGACAAAGCCGGGAAATTTGACGAATTTTCCAATAACGACGGATTTAAGAAACGTGCAAAATTGGCTCAAGAAGGTGTTATTGACATGATAGGAGTTGTACGAGCCGATATTTGTCAACAAAATCGACTTATTCCTAACCTGATAGATCTAAATTTCAAGTTTATCAAAAGCTCAAACGAGTTTCGTTTACACACAGACGGTGAAAAATGCAAAGTCATTTTCACACACGCATCAATGTTTGTCAGAAAAGTTAGATTGACGCCAGAGATTATGTTATCCCACGCTAAAACTTTGGAACTGGCAACAATGAAATATCCTATCACCCGTACGGAATGTAATTCATTTTCAATTTCCCAAGGCAACAAAATATGCGTCAAAGACAACTTATATAATGGTCAAATACCGAGTAAGGTGGTGATCGGATTTGTGGACCAGAATGCGTATTTGGGAGACTACAAAATGTCACCTTTTAACTTTAAAAATTTTTCGTTAACTCAAATCGCCCTATACCTTGATGGTAGTAGTGTCCCGGCAAAACCATTAAACCCAAATTTCAAAGATAAGTTGTTTATACGATCATACGCCAACCTCTTTCTTCAAACTGGTCAATGGAATATTGATGAAGGAAATTTCATCAACCGTGATGAATTCGCCAATGGAAACGCACTATTCGTATTCGATTTAACTCCCGATCTCAATGGAAGTTCAACTGACTGTTTTAACCTGATAAAGAACGGGAGCGTTCGTCTCGAATTAATATTCGGAGAATCATTGCCGTCAACAGTTAGCGTGATTTACTATTCCGAATATCAATCTTTGGTCGAAATCGACAAGAACAGAGCAGTTTTATACGACCAAAGTTCGTAATGGACTCGCAACAACTTGAAATCATACTCAAGAAAGACCCGTATACCAAATATTTGTTCAGAGGAGCCTTCCCGGCCGACAAACTTCCCGAGAATGTGAAAACGTATCCTTCACTTTACATCGTGAACACTGATACGTCCAAAGGAGTAGGAGAACATTGGTGTTTGATATATCTCTCAAGGTCACTAAATTGTACATTCTTCGAGAGTTTCGGGAACAGTCCTGATTTGTTTAAATTTAACTATTTTATAGAGCGAAACAGCTTAACTGTGACGTATAATTCTGTTCAATTACAAGGAAATTCTAGTAAGACCTGCGGTGGTTATTGCGTTTATTTTGCTATTAACTTGTGTCGGGGAATAAAATTGTTTAGTATATTGGAAAGATTTTCTGAAAACAAAAATGTAAACGATCGTATGATATCTGAATTTATGTATAAGAAATACTCAATAAATTTGTCATAAAAATATTTTATTTGGTTTTATAATGTCCATGGGCTAAAGTTGTGATACCATCGTCTAAAATATAACGTTTATCATCGCACGGGCTTAAACACAATTTGTTTTGTCGCACAGTCGTCACAATATGTTTATTACTAACAACCCGTTTCATTTCCGCGACCGTTAGTTTAGTGTTTAGGAGACAGTCGCGATATTCCGCGTGACGGACGCGCTTCTGCACAACGCGTTTACACACACCCTTGCAAGTCTTTTTCTCGCCTTTAGATGACAATATAGAGTACATTTTGGGTCTAAGTCCGCAAAATTCTTCAATCGGTGTGCCGTCCATCTCATCCTTAAATTTGCCTAGCCTCTTTTTGTTGGTTTCGTCGAACAGAGGATGATTTTTGGGGTATCCCGAAAAGTCATATTTCTCTTTTTGTTGGGCGAAATCTTCGTACAAATCAGGGGTTTCGATTTGGTACGTAAGACTGTCTACAAACATAGAATACATTATTAGTTATGTTATGAAATAACCTTAGAAGATTTATGTACTTACCAGTATCTGTGAAAAGAAGTTTAGCCTTTTCACCGTACTGTTGCTTTATGACGTCGTAGTGGAATCTATACATTAAAAGTTTCGATAGATCCAAAATGGCGAAACCCGTATATATAGGACAAGGTCATTTTGAAAAATAGTGAATTTTTCAAACGCCGGGGAACTAGCTTTCTTTACCGCCTTTTCAGGTGTTGTTACTAGCTTGAAATCCTTACGTAAACGTAAGTTTTCCATGGTTTTACCTTTAAAAATAATAAATTTAAAAATTTAATTTATTTTATTTTTTTTAATTATATTTTAATTTAATTTATTAATTAATTTTTGAAATAAAATTTAATTACTTACCAAACACCGCATTATTCATTAATTTGAATAAATCCTTTTCAAAGTCATTAGCCGCCATCTTCCTTTTCTCTGTGTTGAAGTCGATGTAAGACTTCAACCAGGTCCCTTGCTCAAATTTCAAAATTCGATGAATTTTAGATATTTTAAGCCCCTTTTCTACGTAGTATTTCATGTTTCGATAATGAATTACGTATCGTTCTTTATTGAAAAGATTAGGGACCAATTTCGGCAGACTTTCTTTGATTGGAATTTTCAATTTCGTCATTTGGGATTTGGAATAGTCGGATAACGCCTCGGGTTTAATTGACATCGATTCTGGTGCCAGTGGGTAGCAATTATGGACATCGTGTAATGCGCTGGGATATTCTAGGTCTACTTCTACAATAAATCCTTCCGGAGAATTGTCGGGACATCTAAGGATTTCCCGTTCACTGTCTGAAGACGGATCAATCCATTCGAAATTTTTCATGGGTAAGGCGTCGCACATGACTGTTCCATATAAGTTATTTGCGTCTGTTGATTAAAATTATCATTAAAATTAATTTTTTTTTAATTAATTTTTTTTGTTTAATTAAATTTTTCATTAAAATTGTGATTATTCTTACCGAGATAGCAAATATATTTATCGGGTTTGGAAGGGTCATGTGATTCGAGGTATTTGTTGTTCGCATGAGCGAAACGATGACTTATCATTGATACACCACCTCGAATACCCTTTTCCATGAACAAATGCATGTCCTCATCTAGAAATAAGTCCAAGCGCACTTTCGTCATAAAAAGGGCCGCTTGCCACGCAAAACCCGGGCCTGTGTACGAATGTGCTGGGTCTAGACGATACGAATTCATGCACATCTGACGGAAATTTTGAAAAACGTCTGCCAGAAGTAATTTGTCGGATAAAACGTAAAGGTCGTGATACCGTCCTGTAAGAATAAAAACAACCGTTAATTTATTTAAATAAACAATAATTAAGTAATTCATACCCAAATTTTCTACGTTGAAAGTTTTCCATACGTTTTGCGCATGGGTATAGTCCGCATCAGCTAGGGGTTCTTCTGTTAGATCGTTGTAAAAGCACTCGATAGGTGGTAGTTGTTTTTCTTTGAAACGATCTTCAGAATCCATATATGAATAAGGATAAACCCCTTTACGAAGGAGTAGTTTCACCTCCTCGGGTTTAAACACTGAGTTCATCACGGAAAATGTTCCGGAACCACCCTTTGCTAGATTTGAAACCAACGTTTCAAGTGAGGCTGGCAAGAATCTGATACTGTCTACAAACCGCAACTTTCCAAGCGAGAATGAAATGTATGTTTCACTATTGGTTGCGATACAATCAATATTTTTCGTCTTAATCTTCGCAATATGCTGCATAATAAGATGCGCGTCGTATCTGTGAGATTTTCATCTTATAATTAAAATATTCTTCAATTAAAATTAATTTGCGTTTATATTACCTGCTTAGATTATGAAGAAAAACTGGTATAAATTTGGGCGCTTTTAACTTCAAATTGCAGCTTTGACACGCGCATCCCCTGTAGGCTCCCGTGTAGTGGTCGTGGTCACGGGTTTTGATTGAAGTTTTTGTGAATGCTTCTTGACAAACGTAACAAGAAGTTGCTGCACTGAACAAACGACTTAAAGGTATCTAATTCAAATGGAAATGTAATCTCCGCTAAATTGAGTTCGTTCTCGTAACGCTTATAATTATAAATACGGCTAGGGTGGTCTTTGGTTGGGTGTAGTTTGGCCAATATTGACCACAAGAAACATTTATTGTCACTTGGGTTTTCAGGGTTCACGTTTACCGTAGCCCGTTTATTTTCAATCACAGGTGGTAATTGAAAATATGTACCCCCTACGAGTGGTAAGTATTGTATAATGTTTATTTGTAAATACAAAATTCTGTCTAAAACCCATCCACTTCCGAGTCCTTCATAGTTGTTCATACTATCAGCGATTTTATCTCGGCTAGAGTTTATTTGCTGAGGGATTATTTCGGGTGACAACGTCGCGTGTGTAAAACCCCTGAAGTACGGCATTGCCTCAACGTCCGTACCAGTATTTCCAAGCTCACGAGTATACCGCGCACGCACCACCATATACCATTTTATACCTTTATTGGTATTTAGTTTGTTTTTCATATATCCTTCGACCGTGTCGCGATGTTCGTTGATGAACAACACTGGATCAGTAATGCCATCTGGTGCCGTTATTCTCGCTGAAAAAATTGCGTCACCAAGCGCGTTAATTTCTTCAATTTGAAGTGGTTGATTGGCTGGTAGCACTGCTGGTGGGTGAGCTAGTAGCACTTCTGGTTGGGTTGGTGGTTGACCAACTGGAATGGCAGTGGGTGGGTTAGTAGGTGGGTTAGTGGGATAGTTAGTAGGTTGGTTAGTGGGTGGGTTAGGAGCGGTGACTGCTTGTTGGTCAACAACGTCTGAAGCAACTGCGGTTGGTTGATGATGTAGGGTTTGAACATTATCCCAATGCTCACCAAGCCATTCATCTTCAGGATGCGAGTCCAATAGATTGTTCAAGGGATCCGGTTGTTGAGATTCGGGTTGAACGATTACGCCGTCACCGTGTTGAACGTCCCAGTTTTCCATAAAGTCTTTTAAACCCTCATCATCTTGGGTGCTTAATATAATGTCGCCTTTATCATTAAACATCACTCCTAGAGCGTCCATCGCGCGATCACACTCGCTGTGCGTAATTTGCGGTGTTAACGATTGCGCGGCTTCCACGCGCACAACATAATCATTGAGTTTATCATCACCATCTTGGGTAGACAATAACTCGTTTAACGAGTCGTTGTCGAAGCTTTCGGAGAATAAGTGCAACGAATTGTCCATAATCGACTCGTGATTATTTACATCCGCAACCGCAGCGTCTAATAACTCATTAAGAGAATGTACTCTTAAAGGATCGGACGGTGCATGATCTTCTAATAGAAAAATTTATTTTATTTTATGTAAGAAATAATAAAATCAGTTAAGAAACTTACCATTTTCAACTCTGACTCTTTTAGGAGGATTTGAGTCTGGGGATGAAGCCCTTTTTACAGGAGAGTTCGACGGACCCAGTTGCGGGAAGGGGGCTCTAGCGCTTCGGGGTGATAGCTGAGCCTCGGTTGACGGTGAAACACCCGTACCTAGAGGCGGCGTCACTCGTTCCAGATCGACGATACGTGGTGACGGCTCGGATCTAGGAGGAGGTTCGGACCTCGAAGACGGTCCGGGTTGGGGAAACGACATCGACGGTGGTTGCAGAGACAGGACGGGTACCGCGGGTTGACCGTGATTATTTTTACGTTGATGACGTTTAAGGGCATCACCTCTCGAAAAAGACTTATCACACACGGAACAATGAAACGTAGAATTACCGTGAACAGTTATCATATGACGGTCGAGACTTCTCTGGTGAATAAAAACCACGGAACAGGTACTACAAGAATACATCTTGATCCCGAATGTGACCTTTTCAACCTTACACGTCCCTTTTATACCGACTGATAGACCTAACATGATTCGGCACTTTTAGCGTTTCACCACCTAGATTTCGATTGGTCAAAAATGGCGTATGCCTAAACAGTGTCCGAGAGGGATCTCAATCCCGTGTTTACCCCGAACACAATATGGTGCAATTTTTTGCGATGCATCTCTCTCCTAGCTTTACTAGTTCTCCACCCAACGGAAAGCGGGGACTGTCAATCAGGATTATAGCCCTTCTTTTCCGGAGGTGGGTAATGAGTTGACGGTCAACCATTAATACACAGAAAGGCGGCTGCCTTCTACAATTCACCACCATGGTGGTCTAGCGTTGCTAGTTCACCACCCAGCACCACCCTGCCTTTGTACGTTCACCACCAGCGCCACCCTGCCTTTGTACGTTCACCACCCGGGTGGTGGCCTTCCACTGTATACTCCCTGGGACCGGCACGAGGACCCTACTCTCGTCTATTCTTTTCGACCCCTCTCGCTTCGCCGGACAGCCCGCGATTATAATACTACAACCGTCGCCTTACTGCCAAGTAAAAAACGTCTAATTCGTAGAGTTTGAGTTATTGAACTCGTACCTCCTGTCACAACGGGATAAAGCTTTACTACCCTCGCCTTCGCTACTAGGTAACATTCACCCATATTTGGCCCAGAATGCATGTACTATTTTGACCTTTTTCGCGTAATCTGGGATGGATTCGGAATACTGAAGAAACCTTTATTATTATTAATATTACTAAGTATGTAATTAGTAATATTAGTAATAATAATTATTATACCATAGCTGTATAAATTGTGTATGCAATCAATAAGCCTAAAAGTGAAATGAATAGAAAATAAACCAAATATTTTGCGTTTTTTTTACAGTTTTTATTTTATTCAAACATTTTTACCTCTCCGAGGGGACAAAGTCCCCTAGGAGGGGTTATACAATCACCGTGTCTGTCTGTCAGGCCTGCGAACGCGTTCGCATTTTCGGGGCAAAGGGTAATCACTGCGTACGCAGTTTATTGGCTCACTGCGTTCGCAGTTTCTCGAAGGGTTGGCAAAACCACCGTGTGACGGTGAGCTTTAACGGATTGCTTTACGATTGGGTTTGGTTTGGTTTGGTTGGTCTTTTTCGTCAACGCTCACCATCGCGTCAGTTTTAATTCAGTTTGATTGGATATTTCGTTAATGTAATGTTTATGTGTAGGTTGTGAATGTTGAGTTCGTGTTGTGATGCTTGTAGGTGTTGAGTCTGTTGTGTTTGTATGGGCGTTTTCTCTCCAACTTCTTCTGAATGATTTTGGGACGGATCGAGTGCTGAGTGTTATGCAACCTCTCAACGTCCAATGGCAGGGTTTCCACCATTTGTACACGGTATTCGTTTTAGTATCAATTTGCGATTTTTTGACGCCGGCCGGGAATCGAACCCGGGTCTGCTTCGTGCAAGAGATGTACTCTAACCACTCAGCCACCAACGCTTGTTAACTTACGGTGTTTTTCTAAAAAAACAGCTTTGGCGAATGTCCTTTACAAAGTTATAACGTTAGGTACTATAATTTAACTATATTTAATTAAATATTTATAAATTATATTAATCTTATATTTAATTAAATATTTATAAATTATATTAATCTTATATTTAATTAAATATTTATAAATTATATTAATCTTATATTTAATTAAATATTTATAAGTTATATTAATCTTATATTTAATTAAATATTCATAAATTATATTAATCGAACCCGGGTCTGCTTCGTGCAAGAGATGTACTCTAACCACTCAGCCACCAACGCTTGTTAACTTACGGTGTTTTTCTAAAAAAACAGCTTTGGCGAATGTCCTTTACAAAGTTATAACGTTAGGTACTATAATTTAACTATATTTAATTAAATATTTATAAATTATATTAATCTTATATTTAATTAAATATTTATAAATTATATTAATCTTATATTTAATTAAATATTTATAAATTATATTAATCTTATATTTAATTAAATATTTATAAATTATATTAATCTTATATTTAATTAAATATTCATAAATTATATTAATCTTATATTTAATTAAATATTTATAAATTATATTAATCTTATATTTAATTAAATATTTATAAATTATATTAATCTTATATTTAATTAAATATTTATAAATTATATTAATCTTATATTTAATTAAATATATATAAATTATATTAATCTTATATTTAATTAAATATTTATAAATTATATTAATCTTATATTTAATTAAATATTTATAAATTATATTAATATTATATTTATTTGATTTCCTGGGTGTGCGAGTCATTATATGATATTGAAAATTGGACGGTATTGGTCTTTTTCATGTGGTATGTGTCACAACGTCAACAGGAAGTGAACGAGTCGTCCACTACCAGATATCTACGGTATCTTCATCAAGGGCGAGTGTTGAAATAAAATGAGCGTCAAAGATGCGGCAAGTATTTCGTAAGCGAGAAAATTCCAAAAAGCCTCTGTAGATATTTCTTTCATTAAAATTTGCTTCGTATTATATTTAACTGATAAACTTGTTCTGTAAAAAGGGTTTAATTCAATTGTGCATTGTTATAGTACGTCTAACTCACTGTTGTAACTACTTAACTTATGGTATTCTGAATAAATTAAAATTGGTCGTTTCGTCTCAATTATTTTAATTATAATTAAAATTTTATACCGGGCGGGATAGAACTGGGATAACATTTTTAACAAATAACTCTAAATTGCGGAGATATATCTTTAAGGATTATCTCGAGAAATTAATACCACTAGGGACAATTCTTCCAATTTTCAATATCATATAATGACTCGCACACCCAGGAAATCAATAACTGCATTAGGAATCGTAGATGTCCAAATATCCACACCAATAACAAATGTATTAACAAGAAGCGAAAAACTTACCATTCACAAAGCACAGAAAGCCACTTGACTAAACGACAGCTCGTATATCAACTTGTTTTTAAATGCATTATTTAAACTTACCCACTATTACACGTTATGCAATAACTTTCATATTTAAAATCACATTTTTGAGTCTACAATAGTTTTCCAAATTCTTTCCAAATAATTGAATTTCTTATTGATGTGCGGTTTTTAATTATTGACATGACAATCTAATTGGACATTAGCGGCGTGGCTATTCCACTCTAATACGGCAAGAGTGGTGCTCATTCGGTAATTGCTCACGCCGTAACAGATTCTTTTGTCAACGTAAGTGAGACATGTATTGTTGAAGCGTAAATGCAAGGGGACCGTTGTGGGTAAGACAAATTCAAGGCGGACAGGCACAAGAAATCCTAGGCCTTTAAGGCAATTTATTGCTAGTGTGGCAAAAACTGGATTGGTCATCTTCTATATAAAACTACTCTTCATGAAGAAACAGATATTGATGAAAACCACGTTCAAGTTCAAATACATGTAGAAAATGTTTAATG